>NC_141182.1:60907500-66332500 GCF_055505025.1 Bos grunniens | reverse complement strand
ATGTGAGAGACACATCCAACCACAAGGAAGAGAGAAATAATAAGGAAATAAATACAAACACTCAGGCAGGCAAGTGTGCACACAGGACGTCATTCAGGGCCGGGCAGACGCTGGGGCTGTGCTCTGCCTGGGGGTCGTTGTCCCCGATGCCCCACAGACCAGAGTCCACCTGTGCTCGGGCCTTGACCAGGTGCCTGGAGAGCTGTCCTCGCCCTCCCCCGGCTGCCGCTGCCGCTCCAGCCCCGCCAGCTCCTCGCTGGACGGCTCTGCGCCCCTGGTCCTCGCCCGCGGGGCACGGAAGACCCTCCGCAGAGAGCAGGCCTTGAACGTGGCGAGCAAGCCGTGGGTGGGTGGCTGGCTGGCTGAGGGCTGGGGCATCCGTGGGCAGGTCCTCCACTCGCACGTCGTCGGAGAGGTCGTCCAGGTTGCCAGGGCGGCGGGGAGCGCGGTCCAGAACGAGCAGCGCTTTGAACGGGGGCGCGTGTGTGGCGCAGTACCTCTCCACCGGGGCAGGACAAGTCCCCGAGCCGCTCCTGGAAGAAGCTCCTGGTGACCCGGGCCCCCTGTGCGAGCGCCACAGCGCGGGCATGTTGGGCTTGGAGAAGCCCCCTGAGCGCACCCGGGTTCTCCGCGAGAAACACCAGCAGCGGCAGGGTCAGGAGATCGCGGGCGCCTGTGAGCCCAGCGTCCGGCGTCTCTGCCGCGGAAGGGCCCGTCCTGCTGGGCAGCCGCCTCCAGAACAACCGGGTCTCCTCCCCACGGAACACCTGCCGGGCCGCGTCGCCGCCGTCCGGGATCAGTCTCTGCAGCGGCGCCAGGCATCTGCGCGCAGTCGGTGCAGCGCCTTCAAGCGCGCGAACCAGCCGCAGCTGGTCTTGAAGGTCTCAGGCCCAGCCCCGCGCCTTGCGCCCGCTTGAGCTCCGCGAGCAGGCTGCGGGCCTTCTCCTGGCCCAGCACCGCGCTGCCGGGCGCCGCGCACCTCCTCGGGTCCTCGATCCACACGCTCAGCAGCCACTCCATGATCTCCATCACCAGGCTGCGGCCGTGCGTCAGCCTGGCGGTGGCGCGCGGTGTGGATGCTTGCGAACTCGCTCGGATCTTGTCCTTGTCGCGGATAGTAGCCACGGGGGTGGCGGACAGCCCTTGAGTCCTCCTGATCCCGCTGAACTTCTCTCCGGCTCCAAGAGCCGCAGCACCTCGAGCTTCACCTGCAGGTCAATGGCCTTGCAGTCCCCCTTCGCGCTCTGGCGCTGGCGCGCACGCGGCGGCCTCTCCAGGGCGGGCTTCAGGCCCACACCGCTCTCTCCAGCATATTTCTGCTCCCACCTTGTGGCTGCCGATTTCAGGACCGCTGCCGCCCCTGCCCCGGCCCGCTGCAAAACGGGTGACGGCATTTACTGGTGCTAAGTGCCCACGGGCCTGGGGGAAACCATCAGAGGTCACCAGCTGGTGTCTCGCTCTAGGTGGGAGATTTCAGGCCATATCTGGCCAGAGCTCGCTGCTCACTGGATGGATTTTTGCCCAACGGACCACAGAAACTTCACCAAAAACCCACTGCCACCTGCCCGGGCTCCCAGTACTCGCAGGCCTCAGTGAAGCCTCCAGGGTGGCAGGACACACCGCAAACTGATGTCAGACCAACCACAGAAATTACCAGAGGTCAGAGCTTGGCCCCAGGGACGGCAGCCACGGTGCACGACCCCAGCTCCCCGTTAGGCAGTGGCCAGGCAAAGGAGAGGAGCCAGCCAGCCAGCGGCGGCTGCCACGTCAGGGCCCTGACTTACCAGACGTGAGCCGTGTCGCTAAGGGTGTCAGGACTCAGGGATTTTGTTTCTGGGTGTGTTGTGGGTTTTTTTTTAATTCACTTATTTTGGGGCCATGCCACAGGGCATGTGGGATCTTAGTTTCCCCAACCAAGGTGGAACCCGAGCTCCCCGCTGTGGAAGAGCGGAGTCCTAGCCCCTGTACCACCATGGACATCCTGTGTTTGTTTCTATGGAGGCAATGTTTGTGCAGAGGAAAGCCGCCCAGACGGCGTACTGCAGGCCCTGCGTCCTTCCACAGCCCAGTGCTCAGAGGCAGCCCCGCAGTCAGGACGGGTGATGGGAGCCTGACCCGGGAGCACCCCAATTGGTCTCAGAGTTGCCGGCAGGACACCAACTGAGCCCGACTCGGGCAGGTCTGGCAAGGCTGCTGCAGATGCTCCCAGGCCCGGCAGTGTCTCAGGAACACCCAGGAATGGCAGTCGGCAGTGGGGAGGGCCGGGGTGGGTTCCCCTCTCCCCGCTCATCAGGCCACGCTCCTGGGCTGGTCTGCTCTCCTTCCTGCATGTGAACAGGTTCCTCTCATCATGGGGCAGACCCTGGGTTACCCACCAGGATCACAAACATGCAGGAGCCCCTGACAGAGAGAGATGTTCTGGTCCCATCCAGAGGACAGGCAGACCCGGAGTGAAGAAGAGCCCAAGAAGGCAGAGCCAAGATAATGGTGTGTGTCTCAGAATGACAGGCGAACAGCAGCCCTCGTGCCCCATCAGCCTGGGCAGACGACTCCAACAGAGCCACTAAAGGCTGGGGCTGCCTGCACCACTGGAGGGGAGCCCGGCACGAATGAAGTGACAGCAGTGGGCTGCAGAGTGTGGATGGGGCTTTCTTTTGAAACATCTATGTGGCCCACGTTCACGCACACATCCATGTGTGCACTGCCCGTGTGTACATGAGGGACGAAGGACACACAGTGGGTGACAGTGACCATCTCCAGGGAGGCAGACTGAGTGTGAGGCATAAACTTTATACACTTCTGCTGAGGTCTGAATTACTATAGAATGCACCTACATTTTACATTTTTCTTTAGAATCGGAAGACGTAAATAATCAGCACTGTATTTCTATCTTTGTCCAACAAAAACTGCTAAACTATAGTAAGTCCCCTACATAAGAACAAGTTCTATTCCAAAAGCACATCTGTAGGTCCAACAAAGTTAGCCTAGGGACCTAACTAACACAACTGGCTACACAGTACTGCAACAGTACTGTATTTAGTACGGCTACATAATACTATAATAGCACTGTATATAGTACTGGCTACAAAGCACTGCCATAGTACTGTATATAGTACTGGATACATAGTACTGCCATAGTACTGTATATAGTACTGGCTACACAGTACTGTGATAGTACTGATATAGTACTGGCTACATAGTACTGTGATAGTACTGTATATAGTACTGCCTACATAGTACTGTGATAGTACTGAATATAATACTGGCTACACAGTACTGCATAGCACTGTATACAGTACTGGTTACATAATACTACAATAGTACTGTATGTAGTATTGGCTACAGAGTACTATAATAGGTTTATAATACTTTTCACATAAATAATACATAAGAAACACATAAAATAAAGAAAGCATCTTTAATCTTACAGAATAATACCTTAGAAAGTATAGGAGTATAGCACAACACCTGATTAGAGGGACTGGCATGGAGTGAACAGGCAAGAAGTTACTGGTGGAGCTGGGCGAGGAGGGGGAGCTGGCAGAGAGAAGGACCATCAGCAACGGAGACGGCGGGTGGGCTGTGACGTCACTCAGGCCTGACTTCGAGGCACAGGTTCTGGCTCCTTGCTGGATTCAATTCCATCTCCCTCTTTAAAAGCCGATCCAGGGATGTCTGGGCAGTGGCTCTTTTCTTCTCATCATAGATGACACGGTAGCACTGGATTGCGTTCTGAATGGCTGCCTCAACCTTCATGTACCGTTCTACATTTGGGTCCTGGGCCTCAAAAACGAACAGTGCCTCCTCAAACAGAGCGAACCCCCTGGCCATGTCCTGCATGGTGAATCTCTTCAGCTCTTCACCTCGTTCTTCCTCCTCCTGTCTCTCTTCGTCCTTTCTCTGGGCCTCAAGTTCCATCAGGTCTTCATTTGTGAGCTCCTCGTGTTGCACGGCAAGGAGTTCAATGAAGTCATCCTCCTGCAGATCCAGCTCCAGCTTCTCACTGAGGGTCACTAAGTTGCTGAAGACCTCTCTGGACTCCTCATCCACCTTCTCGAATTCACGAAAATCATGAACAAACTGTGGGCAAAGGTTCTTCCATACACCATTCATGGTGCCGGCTGTAACCTCACGCCAAGCAAAATCAATGTTTTTTATGGCTTTGTAGATGTTATAGTCCTTCCAAAATTGTCGCAAGGTTGTTCCTGACTCATCACTCGCCTTTACTGCCTGACGAAAAGTGTGACGTAAATAATATTTCTTGAAAGTTGATATAACTCCCTGGTCCATGGGTTGGATAAGGGGTGCAGTATCCGGTGGGAGACGCACTACTTTGACGTTGGGATGAAAATCGTCCATGAACGGGGGGTGGCCTGGAGCACTGTCAAGCAACAAAAGAATGTTGAATGGGATGTCCTTCTCCAAGCAGTATATCTCTACCTCTGGAATAAAGTGGTGGAAAAACCAGTCCTGGAAAATGGCCTGTGTAACCCAGGCTTTGGGGTTACTCTTCCACACAACAGGAAGAGAGCCCTTGGCTATATTTCTAAGGGCTTTTGGGCTCTCTGAATGGTAAACCAAGAGAGGCTTCAGCTTCATATCTCCAGAAGCATTGCCACCAAACAGCAGAGTCAGCCTGTCCTTTGCTGCTTTATAACCTGGCATCAACTTTTCCTCCTTACTGATGTAACTTCGGTCTGGCATTCTCTTCCAGTACAGTCCTGTCTCATCCACATTAAAAACCTGCTCTGGTAAATATGCCCCTTCATCAATAATTTCTCGAAGGATCTCAGGAAATTCCCGGGCAGCAGCCACATCTGCACTCACTGCCTCGTCACTTACTTTTACACTGTGAAGATTGGCTCTGGCCTTGAACCGATAAAACCAACCACAGCTGGCATTAAAAGATGGGCCGTCTGATTCTTCGCCGTATTTCTTCTTCAGGTCTTCATACAGGCTTTTAGCTTTCTCTTGAATCAGCATTATGTTGAGCGGGGCTCGACGCTGATGCTGGTCCTGCAACCACACACTGAGAAGTTTCTCCATCTCCTCCATCGCTTTCCCACGCCGCTTGGATATGATCGTCGACATCATCGACACAGCAGACTTCACGTGTTCCAGGATCTTGTCCTTGTTCTTGACAATCGTGCCAATGGTTGAACGGTTCAAGTTAAACGAACGAGCTACGTCTGTCATCTTCTCACCTCGCTCCACTCTCTCAATTATCTTCACTTTCGTTTCCATCGTTATCGCATGGCGCTTCTTAGCAGTACCAGCTACATCACCGCTGCTCTTACGCTTGCTTCCAGACATCCTGGGCTTGAAATAAAGATACTGTACTACTGTACTGTGAAGTACACAAAACACACAACCCCATGTAGAGGCTGCACACATGTGACAATGTACCCCAGACACATGAACTAACTTACGTGACGGGACATGCAAACACATGTTCACATCTTTAAAAGTCTGCAACTGGCAAATTCACATACAAGGGACTTACTGAACTCTGTATATGATGGTGTGAGCCTGGACCAGGGTGCCAGGCAGGGGCCAACCCAAGGGTGAGGGACCAGGGGCGGGGGGCCAGGGGGTGCTGGGCATAGCTGCTTACGGTGACCTTTCCAGGGCTGGGGTGAAGAAGGGTGGGGGGCAGAGTTCAGCAGGATATGGCATCTCTGACTGTGGAGGACTCACAGCTCACCTGAGCTCCATCCGAGAAGGGCTTAGCTGGCTCTGCGAGGTCTCCAGGCTGTTGGTCCTCAGGAGGGGCCTGGACCAGGGCTGAGGGGGAAGGGGAGTATTAGTGTCTGCAGCCCCGCCCCGCGGACACAGGGGTCGGACACCCAGAGGTCAATGTGCAGCTGGACACTGGCCGGGAACTCAAAGTTGGATGAGACCTCGCTGCCCTCAGACTCACAGAGGGTGGCAGCCCCTTCTGACCCGCACACGTGTGATCTCGAGAGCACACCCAAGGCCTTTGAAACCCAAGTCACTGAAATGCCAAAGAAACAGTCATCAGATGCTTCCTTCGGCTACAGCTGGGTAGTCGGTAAAGAGCTGTGTCAGCAGGCCTGAGCTGTCCAAGCCCTGCACACTCCCGGCAAAAGTCTGGCCCTTGATCTGCTCCCAGTAGGGGACCTCAAAGCCCTTGGAAGATTCTGCCTGGTAACATCAGGCAAGACCCCCGGGGGACAGCACCCTAGGCATGCTGCTGCACATGACTGCCTGGGGAACTAAGCATGACCCACACAGCTCCCACAGGACAGGACTCTGGAATCTCATGCCTGGTGTCTCACAGACTGGGCACCTGTTCCCATTGCTGACTTTAATCTGCATCCTTTCACTGTAATAAACGACAACCAAGACTATAACAGTCTTGTCGATTCCTGCAGCTCCTAGCAAATCACGAAGCCTAAGGGGTGGTCTTGGGGACCCTGAATAAAAACATCTGTCTGCACAAACAAAGTATACATAAGTTCACATGAGCATTAACCCTAATAGCCAAAAGGTACCAACAACCCAAACATCCATTAACAGTTAAAACAAAAACAGACTGTGCTATAACCATACAATTGGATATGACAAGGCATAAGAACGAATGAGATACTGACATACCATACCATGAACGCTGAAAACATTACGCTCAATGAAAGAAGCCCATCCTCTAAGCCACATACTGTATGACTCCATTTACTAAGACATCCAGAGTAAGAAAATACACAGAGACACCAAGCACGTTAGCGGCTGCCAAGGCACTGGGAGAGGGCAGAACAGGGAGTGACCGCTGCTGGGCACAGAGTTCATTTGAAGGTGATTACACTATGGTGTTAGACACGGGTAGTGGCTGTACAACCTCGTGAATGTACCAAAACCCATGAACTAGACGATTTTTTGACATGTGTGTTACAGCTTACTAAAGATGGGTTTTTGTTTGTTTGTTGAAGTGCTATGGTTTCCACCCCTTGATACAAGGGGCCAAGCAGGCAAAGGAGCTGCACAGACACTGAGTGAATGAGTACACAAAGCCCACGGGGACCTGATGGCTGTCACCAGCCATCTCTCCCGCCTGCTTCGTGGCTATCACCTCCTCAGGTGTGTAAGTGCACATCCAGACCAAGATGAAGACATTGTACAGCACAAACCGCAAAGCCACCCTTGGCCGGGCTTTCCCCACTCCCTCCAGAGAAACGAGGACACCCTACTTGTGACTGGAGGGTCTCATCATCCAACTCTCAAACCAGACTGGACTCCACCAGGCCAAGGACCTTGCTCTCTCCCTTCCCCACTGGACCCACAGGGCTGGCACATGCCATGCACTCAGTGAATTTTCCAGGAAGAAAAAGAAGAAGGCTCAGAGTACCCTCAGAGGGGGGAAATGCCACGGCAACTGCAGGCTCGCACCTCTGGGAGGCTCACAGGCTAGGAAAGTCTTCAAACAGGTCATGGCTTCTGAGCCTTCTTCCCAGCAATGAGGACACAGAGGGCCGGGGCACAGTGAGCAGGCACTCAGGACCTACAGTCATGGGCTGGGTCCCCCTGCACATTCCCCTGCCCCAAGCCCAGTCCCTGGGGCTCACCAGTCTCCTGAAACATCTGAGCGAGGTCCTCCACGAGCGCCACAGCCTCCTCGCCGCTCTCGGGGCACTGGGACTCCACCCAGACCCGGGTGTCGGGGGGCAGCACGCCCAGGAACTGCTCCAGCACCAGCAGCTCCAGCATCTGCTCCTTGGAGTGCACCTCGGGCCTCAGCCACTGGCGGCAGAGCTCCCGGAGCTGGATCAGCGCCTCGCGGGGCCCCGCGGCCTCCTCATAGCGGAAGCTGCGGAAGCACAGCCGGGGGTCCCAACCGAGAGCAGGCAGGGGGGTGTGGGGCTGAGGCTTGGAGAACGGTTCCGGATCCCACGGGACGTCCTCGTCCTCCTCCACCTTGATGATCACGAGCTCCTCCTGACCGAAGGGTGCCGGGTCAGCTGCCATGGTGAGGCGTGGGGAAGCTGGCCTCCCCGTCTTCACTCAGCCACACGCACCGTCTTCCTGGGAAACACACACACACACCCAATCAGGGCTGTGGACCACCCACACCCCTCCACCCACTTACACCCTGCAAGGCCACTTGCCGTGAGGGAGAGCATCCCCAAACCCGGCCACCTGGGCAGCTGGTGGAGGACACCTTGTACTGAGAACCTGGTTAGGACAGTGAGGGAGAGGGTCCTGGAGGGAAGCCTTCAGGAGTTCAGGCCAGACTGGGCCAAGGAGGAGGGCTGCTCCTGGGGAGGGAGCGTGGACATGTCCAGTGTCTCAGTGACAGAAAACCCGGTCAGCAGCCAGGCAGAGGTGTTAGCGGGAACTAGCGGAGGCCCAGTGACCAGGGAGGGTCCCAACCCAGGGACCAAGCGCACAAGTGCAGGATGCAGTCTGCGGGGCGCTGGAAGGAGTGACAGAAAGGAGAAGTCCACGACGGCAGCTGGGGACAATGAGAGCAGCCACACAGGCAGAGCAAGAGCGGGCGCCTACCCTGAGGGCCTTCCTTCCTTCACCTTAGGCTCCTTTGGGGCCCGGTCCTGTTGAATGGTAAAATTTCCAAACAGCAAACAGGAGCTACTGCTGTAAGTGTTCACCAAAAGATCCTGAAAACCAGCAATTCCTCAGCTGGCAACTCTGGGGAAAGGAATTGGAGGAAGACATCTGCTTTTCCTTTTGTAACGTCTGCAAAGCATCTGAATTTCTATCTTTCCACCGGTCATTTGCTACCACTGTAACTTAAGAACATAGATCATTTTCCGTGCCAACGCATGGCTTTAACAGGGTTTGTCAGGGATCCCCTGAGCCAGGCCGCTCAGTCCAACAACGCCCAAACACCCGGGTTCTGACCCCCGAGTACCCTGCCTAGACCCGCCTGCACTCTCACCTCAGGGGGGCACGCGCGCAGGTGCAGTGGGAGCAGGGAGGTGCCCTGAGCTGCAGAAATCCAGGAAGACTTCTCAGGAGAGGTGCGTTTAGGGGGAGCTAGGCGGAAAAGCTGACCCAGTGTGTCCACAGAACTGGGAACCGCCGGCCGGAGGCCCAGAAACTCCGCCAAGAAAGCGACCACCGCGGATGCACAAGAACTGACCCTGAAGCGCGGCGAGAGCCCAGCTCCTCGCGGATCACTTCCGGCCCGCGACTCGCTTCCGGGACAGGCCCAGTCCCACCGGACTCCATGTCCCAGCAGCCCCCGCGCTGCCGATCCGGGGAAATCGCTGAGGGACTCAGGAAGCGGGTGGTGCTCCTCCGCCCTCTTGTCCCGCGCCCTCTGGCCAGCTGCATACCCTGCCTCGGGCTTTTCCCCACGCGCCTGCTGTCTCCCGCGGACTCACTGCCCTCGGGAGCTACGCCGGCTGGCGTGGAACAACGTCACCGTGCAGAAAAGACGACCAAACACCCTGGGGTCCCAGGACCAGTTTTCTGGCTGCCCCACGGACTATTTCCGAAGCCTTGTTCCCACCCCGCCCCTCGCCCCCTCTCCCGAGTCCCCAGCCACCTCCCCACGACGCTGCACGCTAGCCAGCGGAGGTGAGTTGAGGTAACCCGACGCTTCTGCAGCTCTGTGACAACCTCCCGCGCCGGGAAGTGGAATTGGCGCGAGTCCCGCTCCGCCTCTGAGGCCCGCTGGGAAATGTAGTCCTTGGCTTGTCACAAGACCCTCCCAGCCCAGCTGCGGATACTACATTTCCCAGGGGGCAGCTGGGGAATGCAGTTCTTCAGGGCCCCGAGACCGGTGCTCCACTGCTCTTTGGCTGAGGTCCGGTCCTGTCCCTGGTTCTGAGGAAAGGAGCCGATGGGTCGACGCGCGCACGGCCTGTCCACCATGGCCTGCCTCACGACCTCACCTGCGTCTCTACCCCTCCCTCCGTTAGGATGTGGCATCTCCTCGCACTGGGTCCTGTCTCTTCCAGCCGCTGGGCCACACTCTGGCTCCACCGGGGCTGCTTCTGCCTCCCCGTCCACAGGCATTTACCAGCCACACAATGCTGGGCCGCCTCAACACGTCCCTGTCTGATGCCTGGCATTTTGAAATGACCGGCTTCCAAAAGCTGGGCACCACCTCCCAGAAAACCTCCCCTATCGGTCCCGCTGGATTTGGGTCCCTCCCCGGTCACCCATCGTAGCCATTGTCACACAGAACGTAACCGCCTCTGGACTGGCAGCTCTGAAACCAATCTCTCCCACCCAGGTCTCCCCACACCCAACATGTTACAAATGCCCATAATTTGTGTAATTTATTAATATAGTCAGTCACCAGGCTCTTCAGCAAAGCGCCTTCTCTTCTTGCCATCCCTTTTGCTGCTCTTGCCAGGAAAGCAGGCCAGGGGCCACATCTGACCTTTCTCCCTGGAAGGCTGGACCCCTGCCGTGGCTCAGGCTGCTTTTATGTGCTGACAGCATGCCCACCACTGCAAGTGCTAGCTGAGTGACAGGAATGCTCTCTCCCAACTTCACTCTTGGTGTGTCTGCGTGTGCATGTGCACATGTGTGTACAAGTAGGTGTGTGAGCATGCACGTGCACCCACACAGGCACATGCAGATACCTGTGTTGAAAGGAGGCCAGACAGCCATGTCTCACCACCTGGGGCTCATCTAGTTGGGGTACAAGAACACCTTCCCTTGCAGACTTTGTGTTGATAATCCACATGGTATGTCTTCAGACTCAGGCGGATACCCCAGTGTCCGTCAGACATCACTTTGCTGATAAAGGTCCGTATGTCCATCTAGTCAAATTATCATCTTTTCATCTTTTCGGATGTGAGAGTTGGACCATAAAGAAGGCTGAGCGCCCAAGAATTGATGCTTTCGAATTGTGGTGCTGGAACAGACTCTTGAGAGTCCCTGGGACTGCAAGATCAAACCAGCCAATCCTAAAGGAAATCAACCCTGAATATTCATTGGAAGGACTGATGCCGAAGCTGAAGCTCCAATACTTTGGCCATCTGATGCAAAGAGCCGACACACTTGAAAATGACTGATGCTGGGAAAGACTGAAGGCAGGAGAAAGGGGGTGACAGAGGATGAGATGGTTGGATGGCATCACCGACTCAATGGACATGACTTTATGCAGACTCCAGGAGATAAAGGCATAGCAACCCACTCCAGTATTCTTGCCTGGAGAATCCCGTGGACAGAGGATGCCGGTGGGCTATAATCCATAGGCTGGCAAAGAGTCAGACATGACTGAAGTGACTTAGCATGCACAGCACCAGGAGATGATGGACAGAGAAGCCTGGTGTGCTGCAGCCCATGGGGTTGCAAAGAGTCAGACACAACAGAGACTGAACAGCAACAAGGGGACAGAACAACAAGCTGAACGTTGAGGCCACTGAACCCCCAGGAATGACTGAGTTTTTACAAAGAGCTCTAGATCTGGAAGACCATCAGAGTGACAAAAGTTCGGCCTCAGAGGCTAGAGGGAAGCCAAGATAACCACAGCACAGAAACCCAGGGAAGAAAAGATCTCCAAAGCAAGGAATGGTGCCTGGTATCAAAAGCCACACATGCCCATAGGCTCTGGCACAGTGCAGGCTCAGACAACACAAGT
Organism: Bos grunniens; assembly: GCF_055505025.1. Taxonomy (NCBI): domain Eukaryota; kingdom Metazoa; phylum Chordata; class Mammalia; order Artiodactyla; family Bovidae; genus Bos; species Bos grunniens. Next base: position 66,320,925 of record NC_141182.1, on the reverse strand, counting down.
CATAGAAGCCCAAAGGGGTGAGGATGGCATGGAAGGTGAGCCAGAACAGTAGGAAACCCCCATCCAGAACTGGTGGGAAGTCACAATAGGGCACGGACAGTCAGGGCTCGCAAACAGGAGAGGCTCGTCTCAACCATGGCCCCTCACCACAAGGAAGGCTGCTCTGGTGGGCTGTACTTGGCAACTGCTGTTCTATAGGGTGTGTCTCTGACATGGATGGGCACTCCTGGGTCCCGCAGCTCATCTGCCAATCAGAAAACACTGCCCTCAAGCCTAGTGTTCTGTGTGCCACTGTACAAAGTTGGCCGTGCATGAGGTACGAAAACCATGAGTCAGACGTGGCAGGGTCTACCCTCCAGAAACAAAACTCATCAGACAAAGCACATCTGCAATCAGGCCCAAGCCTCAAATCACACAGGTCATTTAAAGAGGTCTGTCCTTCAGAGTCTGTGCCGTGGCCACTCACCCACCCTCTGTGGGCCCCACCTGGGCTGAGTGCAGGCTTCCTGACGCTTTTGTTGCCACCATCAGGGGGCCTCTGGAGGCCCTGCAGCAGCCCGAGCCTGTCGCCTCCTTTCCCGGAGCAGCTCCCGGAGGTGGGCAAGGGCACAGTGGACAGCCCGGGCCACCCACAGGCTGCGCTCCCGGTTGGGATCGTTCTCTGAGAGGACCTGCAGGCCAGCAGCGAAGTGGGACAAGGCCCGGGCCAGGTGCTCTGAGCACAACGCAACCACAAGTGTGTCCTCGGCCTCTGCACCCGCTGTGGCCTCTGACTCCGGTCTTCTAGAGGCCAGGCCCTTCCCACACTGGCAGGGCAGCCGAGGGCCACAGGCGTGCCCACCGTTCATGCCCAGGGGGGTGGGCATGGGCTCCCCGCGGGCCTGCAGCAGATGGCTAACATCGGCCTCAGCCACGTCGCCCAGGCCTATGCGGCTGGCTAGTGTCTCGATGCTGCGGGGGAGCTGGGGCACGGCGCTGGGCTCGGGAGCACCAGCCAGCACGCACTCGGGCCAGAGCTTCCTCCAGGCACTGTTCATGGCAGCGGGCTGCAACTCCGCCCAGGCCTCAGCGATGTTGTCCACAGCAGTCATGACAGTGTAGCTGCGCCAGAACTCCCAGATGGAGGGCCGGTCTGCACCGCCCATCTCCTGGGCCAGCTGGCTGAGCGTGCGGCGCAGATACTGGGCCTTGAAAGCAGTGATGACACCCTGGTTCATGGGCTGGATCAGGGTGGACGTGTTCTTGGGTAGGAACTCGACCCGCACATGGGCTGAGAGGCCACCCAAGTGGGCAGGGTGGCAGGGCGCACTGTCCAGCAGCAGCAGGGCACGGTGTGGGAGGCCATGGCTGGCACAGTAGCTTTCCACAGCAGGGCAGAAGCAGCTAGTAAACCACTCCTGGAAGATGACAGGCGTCAACCAGTCGTTGCGGTTGGAGCGCCAGACCACAGGCAGGCTGGCCTTGGAGCAGCCCCTGAGGGCACGCGGGTTCTCCGAGGGGTACACCAGCAGGGGCTTCAGCTTGAAGTCACCAGCCGCATTGCCACCGAGCAGCAGGGTCAGGTGGTCCTTAGAGGCCTTGGGCCCGGGCCCAGCTGTCCCCTCCAGCGCCAGAAGCATGCGCTCAGGGAGCCGCTTCCAGAACAGGCCCGTCTCGTCCACGTTGAAGACCTGCCGCGGTGAGTAGCAGCCCTCCTCCAGGATGGCGCGCAGCACTGCTGGGTAGCGAGCGGCAGCCTGGGCGTCGGCCACAGCGGGCTCCTCCGTCAGCAGCACGTTGTGGCGCACCTTAAACCGGGCAAACCAGCCGTTGCTGGCCCCAAAGGTCTTGGCCCGGCTGCCGCCGCCCTGCTCGTGCTGCAGCTGGGCGAAGAGCCGGCGTGCCTGGTCCTGGATGAGCAGTGTGCTGACCGGCAGGTTCTGCCGCTTCTGCTCCTCGATCCACAGGCTCAGCAGGCGCTCCATGTGGCCCATCAGTGCACCCCGGCAACGCGTGAGCTGCGTGGTGCAGACGGGCGTGGCTGCCTGAGAGCTGGCCCGGATCCTGTCCTTGTTGACACGGATGGAGGCGACCGTGGAGGTGGCCAGCCCCAGGGCCCGGGCAATCTGTGTCAGCTTCTCCCCCTCCTCAAAGCGCCGAAGTACCTCCAGCTTCACGTGCAGGGTGATGGATTTCCGGTCCCGCTTGGCACTGTGGCGGAGGCCAACCCCGAGGGGTGCCTTCCCCAACCTTTGCGGCTGGGGGGGCTTCAGGCTGCCTCCCTGAGCCATGCATCTCAACACACTCTCTTCCCTCTGCCCGTCGGCGGTACCCAGCGTCGTGCCACAGTGGCCCCTGGGCCTCTCCTGCCACTCCATCTCTGCCTGAAGAGGGGAACACACGGGAGTTACTGTGAGTCCGAGAGAGCCGAGACCAGCACCTGGCCCTCCCGTGCTATGACCTAGAGCCCACAGCCCTGTGGCCCACTGCCTTGAAGGCAGGTCCAGTCCCTTCTCTCCCTAATGCGAACCAAACTGCATACACACTTCTGAGCATTCTTTGCAACCAGAGAAGCATTTCACTTAGTTTTCGTTTATGAGGTCAAAAAGGTCTGCTGGAGGGCAGCAAAGGTGACACAGACATAAAGAACAGACTTTTGGACACAGTGGAGGAAGGAGAGAGTGGGATGATTTAAGAGAATAGCACTAAAGTATATACATTACCATACATAAAATGGATAGCCAGTGGGAGTTTGATGTAGACACAGGGAACCCAAAGCCAGTGCTTGGTGACAACCTAGAGGGATGTGATGGGGAGGGCATTCAAGAAGGAGGGGACATATGTATACCTATGGCCAATTCATGTTGCTGTTCAGCAAAAGCCATCACAATATTTAATTGTCCAGTAATTAAAAAATAAATGAAGAGGCTGAACACATCAAAAAAACAAAAACATCTGTCAGGTGACTTTGCTCTTCCCCCAGCAAAACTCTTGAAACCATAAGGGAATGCGAAGAGAGTCTAGAAATTCTGATCCACCTCCAAAACACTGATGAGCAGAAGCATCTCCATGCTTCTCTTGGTATGAGAAACTGAATAATGCCTCCTAAACACATCCACATTCTAATCCCAGGAAACAATGAGTAAATGACCTTTCAAGGCAAAAGGGACAGGTGTGATTAAGATAATAATCTTAAGAGGCAGAGATTATCCTGGGTCATCCAAGTGGGCCCTACACAAATCAGGGATCCGTGTAAGAGGACGCAAAAAATTTCACTCACTCAGAAGACAATGTGAGAAAAAAAAGAAAAGGCAATGTGACCACTGAAAACTAGAGCTTCAGAAGGAACCAGCCCTGCCAATACCCTGATGTTAGCCCTGAATCTGAATACTGCAGATTTCAGAGCTCCAAACTCTTAATAAACTTGTGTTGTTTGAAACCACCAAGTCTGTAGTAATATGGTACAGCCATGACTGGAAACTAACACAGAAGGGAACTTCCTTAAATCATGCCACCACTGTGGAGCACGTGGGGACAGAGAAGGTGGTTCTCCACACAGCAGCCAACTTCTCCACACAAGTCAGGGGGGAATTACCTGGCGGTCCAGTGGTTAAGACTCCACGCTTTCACTTCAGGAGGCACAGGTTTGATCCCTGGCTGGAGAACTAGGATCCCCACAAGTTGCAAAGTGCTGCCCTCCCCACCAAAAAACCAATGGCGCCTCTGCTCAGGGTCCTCCCAGGCCTCCCACCCCGAGTCAAAGCCACAATCATCACCAGCTGTGTCAAGGGCCTCTAAGCCTCCTTCTCTCCTTTGCTTACTCTGACCACATCCTTAGGGCAGGCTAAGGGCACCCCCAGCCCAGGGCCTTGGCTACTGTGGCTCTGGTGCACAGCAGGGCGCCCTTCCCTCTAATAGGCAGGGCTTATTCCCTCTTCTGCAGGCCTTTGCTCAAATGTAACCTGATCAGAGAAGCCCTCCCCACCTTTATCATGCATCCATCACACACTGCCTCAGGGCAGGAGCTGTACCTACAGAGTACTCCAGCTGAGTCCCCAGCGGGAGAGCCTGGCACTCTGGTGGCATTCTATGGTCATGTGCTAACTTATCAAATGAAGCACCCTGAAGGGATGCTTTGTCCCTTTTGCATTTCTCAGTTTGTCCCTTTTGCATTTCAAACCATGTGAAAGTAGCACCTGGTCAAAACAGTAAAAGTTTTTTGAAGGAAAACTTGTGAAAAACAAGGACAGGTACCTGACAGGTCTTTGTGTTTTGGAGAGTGCCTATGGCACCCACGAAGAGTACTTCCAGGGACCCAAAGGTTGCACCTGGGGTACAGAAGCGTAGGCACGGGGAAGGCTTCCAGGAAAAAGGCACCGAATTCCGAACAAGTCACGCGCCCATCCCTCTCTCTCCATATCGATGCCTTCGCCTCCTCACCCACAATTTTACACTCCTCCGTATATTCACACATTCTCTCCCTCGCCCTCTACAAAGTCCCCAAGCCCGCCGTGGAGGGAGGCGCGAGACTACATTTCCCAGAAGGCGGCGGGGCCGCCTAAGACTCCCATTGGCCCCTTTCCCGCGCGTCCGTTCCCTTCTCCCCACGAGAGCTGAGTGTATGGGCGCCTCGGCCCCTTGCCACGGAGCCCCGGCTTCCGCGCGGCCGACGGCCCTCACCTCCGGACCGCGACATGGGCCGGCTGCCTCAAATGGGCCGGCGGGGCTGCAGAGCCTCCTCATCTCCTGCCTAATTCGCCGCTTTCCAGAGGCGGACGAGCCCAACCTTCATCTTTAGCGGCGGAGGCGGAGGTTGCCGGGCGACGACCAGGATTGGAGGGGGCCGCGTTGGTCCCGCCTGCTGCTGTGTCCGGTCGCCCAGGGCCTGCTGGGAAATGTAGTTCTATGAGGAGCCCGCCCAGACCTAAGTCCGAGCGGGGGAGCTCAAAGCCCTGTCTATACAAGGGTGACTTTCTTGCCTATTAATTTCCTTCTCCTGTCTTTTCTGCCGTCTGCTTTCCATCACTTTCTTTTTTCCTTCCTCTTTCATGAAATTTTTAATAATCTACTTTTCTTATATGTATGCTAGTAACCTGTGAAATGCCAGGCTGGATAAATCATAAGTTGGAGTCAAGATTGCCTGGAGAAATATTAATAACTTCAGATATGCCAATGATACTACTGTAATGACAGAAAGCAAAGAGGAACTAAAGAGCTTCTTGATGAAAGTGAAAGAGGAGAGTGAAAAGCCTGTTTAAAATTTGACAAAGATCCGTATAGTCAAAGCTATGTTTTTTCCAGTATTCATGTATGGATGTGAACGTAGGACTATAAAGAAGGCTGAGCAACGAAGAATCGATACTTTCGAGTTCTGGTGTGGGAGAAGACTTGAAACGGAGCAGGATATGGTCCTTGCCCCACCACCACCACCACCACCAAGTCCTGTGCCTGCCTTTTTTTCTGTGGAAAACTTTAGTCAAAGAATAAGTTTAATCAGAGATGAGAGAAATGCTGAAACAAAACAAAGGAGACTAAATAATAATAATGTAGTCATTAAGCATAGTCATGGAGAAGGCAACGGCGACCCACTCCAGTACTCTTGCCTGGAAAATCCCATGGACGGGGGAGCCTGGTGGGCTGTGGTCCATGGGGTCGCTAAAAGTCGGACACGACTGAGTGACTTCACTTTCACTTTTCACTTTCATGCATTGGAGAAGGAAATGGCAACCCACTCCAGTGTTCTTGCCTGGAGAATCCCAGGGACGGAGGAGCCTGGTGGGCTGCCGTCTATGGGGTCGCACAGAGTCGGACATGACTGAAGCGACTTAGCAGCAGCAGCAGCAAGCATAGTCAAGGACCTTTAGTTTTTCCTCAAGGGCTATAGATAATATTCTGAGCCATATCCTGTGAGATGTCTTATAGATATCAAAACACCAGGTGGGAGAACTACATGATGACCAGACTACACCAATGATATGAGCTGCCACAGTTCCAAGAACTGGCTGCAAAGAAATGGGAACAAATGGACCCTAGAACTGAAGATTCACTATACCTAAAATAACCAAGATCATGTTGGTCAGACCACTGATAACCAATTTGAAGATCACTGTTAGAGGTGACCGGAGAAGGCAATGGCACCCCACTCCAGTACTCTTGCCTGGAAAATCCCATGGACGGAGGAACCTGGTGGGCTGCAGTTCATGGGGTCGCTAAGAGTCGGACACGACTGAGCGACTTCACTTTCACTTTTCACTTTCATGCATTGGAGAAGGAAATGGCAATCCACTCCAGTGTTCTTGCCTGGAGAATCCCAGGGACGGGGGAGCCTGGTGGGCTGCTGTCCATGAGGTCGCACAGAGTCGGACACGACTGAAGCGACTTAGCAGCAGCAGCAGTTAGAAATGACTGTGCCATTTCTGCATGTAGCCACCCCCCTCCTCTGTCTATAAAAGCTCTTGCCCCCTGCTTGTTGGGGGTGAGGGTGGGGGTGGGAGTCCGCCTTTGGACAGATGTCTGACACCCTCCACCCCCAGTTGCCAGCATCTGATATGAAGCAAACGTTCCTTTCAACCAAGCTGGCCTGTTTATTGGCTTTTGAGCGGTAAGGAGATGGACCCACCACACATTCTTCAGTAACAGATTTTTGAGAGTCCCTAGGACTGCAAGGAGATCAAACCAGTCAATTCTAAAGGAAATCGACCCTGAATATTAACTGGAAGGATTCATGCTGAAGCCGAAGCTCCAATACTTTGACCACCAGATGCAAAAACCCGACTCACTGGAAAAGACCCTGAGGCTGGGTAAGATTGAGAGCAGGAGAAAGGGGCGATAGAGGATGAGATGTTTGGCTGGCATCACTGACTCAGTGGATATGAGTTTGCACAAACTTCAGGAGACCACTTTGGGTTCCCCACCAACATCAACTTCCAAAGTTGATACATATTTTCAGCGCTTTGAAGTTCCAACTCTACTTCCTCATGGGACTCAACATCTTGTTTAATTTCTTCCCATTCTCCATATGGGTTTGATTTTTTTTTAAATTGTATTTATTTGGGCTGTGCTGGGTCTTCATTGCTGCACAGGCTTTTCTCTAGTTGCAGAGAACAGAGCCTACTTTCTAGTTGCAGTGCGTGGGCTTCTCGTTGAGGTGACTTCTGTTGTGGAGCATGGACTCCAGGGCTGTGGGCTTCAGTAGGTTTCCCAGGCTCTAGAGCACAGCCTCTATAGTTGCGGTGCATGGGCGTACCTGCTCTGTAGCATACGAGATCTTCCCAGACCAGGAATCGAACCCAGTCTTCTGCACTGGCAGGCAGATTATTTACCACTGATCCACTATATATTTTTTTTTCTTTTTTTTAATGAGTTTTGGATTTTCCTTCATTTGGACCTGATGAACTCTTCCTTTAGGTATTTGTTTTCTTTCTGGTTCAGTACCTTTATCACTATTTTTAGTTTCTTCTTTAAACTTTATTTTTAGCTTCTTCCTTAAACTATTTTTAGCTTTTACATTGCTATAGAGACCTTTCCTTCCCCTCTCCCTTTTTTGCTTCCTGTTCCACCATCAGTAACTATGTGACTCTGATAGTTTGGACTCTTCCAGGGTACCAAGAAACTTTTAATTGACTTTACTAGATAAGAGATCACCAGACTGTGGAATGAAATCTTCAGGATTTTTCCATCTGGATTCCCCTGATGGTTATAATAATATGTATAACCATCTTCACTTAATCCTTCTACCCAGTCTTCACTGCTGCTTTTTTAAGTTTCCTTGAAATCCTTCAGGTTTTTCCCACTGAGGTCCTCCTGTGATAAGATCATGATAGAAATGGTAACCCTCAGAGATAACTCATTCTGCCCATCTGGCCTTTGAAGGGTCTTTGTCCTCCTGCTGATTTTGATGCAGAGATGAATGGAATAGCACTGGTCACTAACGATATGCTTGGCTCTGAAATTTCTGACTCTGAGCCAAACCTTTTCAAATCCTGTTAGTATCCCTGCAGGGCAGCTACCTCCACTGCAGCAAACTCCTCTGATCCTTTTTCTTCTTCCTTTCCCTTCTCCAGGCTTTCCTGTTTAATCTCACATATCCTCCTTGACACATTTTCTTTATGATTCTTTCCTCTTTCAAGAAAGTAAACACTAGGCCTATTGTACACTATCAAGCACCTGCAGTACTCACAGAATTTCTTTGGTTGTGACTCCCAGTAGTCTTCCATGGACTGGACCAGCCGCTCTGAGGGTCATCCCCAAGCCTGGGTGAGGCTCACATTCCCTATGCGGGATGAGTTGGGGCCCAGCTCACCGAGAGGCCCACTGGAGCCTCTGAGCCGGGACCGGGTCTCTTTCTTTCCATCATCCTTCGTACCGCCTTCCTTCCCTGGGTCTTTCTCACTGTTTTCTTTCTTCCTATCTGTTCCACATTCGGGGAGAAATGGTTGCCTTCAGACTGTCAAAATTTTAATTTTTGAAACCGCTAAAAACAAACTCAGTGAGCACGTGTCAAAGAGGTATTTACCGCCGGTAGGAACTAGCAGGATGACACAGGTAGTTCTGGGAAGGTGAGAGAGAAGAAACAACAGAGAAGGTGAAAGAACAATCAAACACTGAAATAATAGCGCAAAGTCGGATTGTCGGTGTCCCACACAGGAGTGGGCAGGCATCTTAGTGTCCTACAGGGTGGTTAAAAAAAAAAAAAAAAAACTTGGGGTACCCTTCTCTCCTGGTCAGAAAGCATTTACAACCTATCAACCTTTTACAAGTTAGCATCTAACGTCACAGTATCTGAACTCTGATCAAAAGAGTTGCTTCGCTTAGGGAATCAGACAACCTGAAGCAGTCTTACTAGAGACGGTGCTAGGACTTCGAGCCATTTTTTCTCTTATCGGCAAGTTTTGGGTAAGTTTCCTTAACAAGTGTCCCTCCTGCTCCGTCTGTCTCTCTTCTTGCTGTCACCCTTCTCTGAGCCCTTGAAAACTCTCGACCCATTTCACTCTATCTCCAATTTCTGTCCACATCTTTCCTCTTCCTTCTGTACTCCTGATCCTCGTCTGTCCCTTGAATCTCGCGATCTGCACGTCTCGCTGTAAATTGATTCTCCCTTTGTCTCTCCTTTCCCTCACCATCCCGGCCCTGATTTCTCTACCTCTTGTTAACTGTTCTGACACACGTCTGACCAGCCCTGACTCTCTGATCTAGGTCTCTGAGAATAGAAAGCCCTCTCCGCTGTCTGTCCTGCCTGTGTCTCTGTCACTATGTGTTCACTTACTTTCACTCTCTCCTCGCTATCTCGCTCGCTCAACATCTCTACCCTCACCCCACCTCTCCCATCCTCTCAGACACCAGCCGGTACACGGGATTGCCCTGGAAACCACCTGCTCAGCCCACCGGTTACCGTGGAGACGCCTGGGGCCCGCCTACCGCCGATGACAACAAAAGAGCGTCAAGGGGCCGCGCACGCGCGCGGAAGGCCAACCGACCACACCGCTCGGGCCCGAGGCCCCTGCTCTCTGTAGGGCGGATGGAGGGATGGGGGGATGGGGGGATGGGGGGGGAGGGGGAAGCGAAAATGGCAGGCTCGCTTGCGGTCCCCAGGGCGGAGGAAGGGGTGACCCAGTCTCGGCAGGGAGTCTCCATGGAGACGGGGGCTGAGGGCGTCCTAGCGAGGGCCGTGATTGGTGCAGAGCCCTAACTCCCGGAAGCCCCGTAGAGAATTCGGGAAGCTTGCTGGGGAGCATGCGCTGCCCGGAAGGCGGTGCTGGGCGCATTTCCCCGAGAAGCTTGCTCGCGTCGACGGGTGCCGGGACGCCTGGAAGTGAGGCTGGGAGAGCGGGGAGACAGGGCCCCGAGAGTGGCCCAACCGTCCGGAAAAACACTGCCCGGCACCATAGCGGGAAGAGGGTGGAAACTGAGGCGAGCGTGAAAACAGGCGGGGGGCGGGGGCGCGAGGCGGCGCTGGCGCTGCTGCGCGGAGCACTCTGGGAGCTATAGTCTGGCCCGGAGGGGAGGTCGGCGAGTGCGCACGCTCGGGAGCGCGGTGCGGCCAGCTGAGCGCCAAGGTGAAGGCGGGGGCCCCTGGGCCGGGAAGGTTTGGACAGGGACCCGGACGGCAGCCCTGCGGGGCGCGGGCCACGGGGCAGGGGCCTGGCGCTCCCTGCGGACGGGCCCGGGGTTGTCGCGCGCCGAGCAGCAATCACCGCGGGTTGCCACGGCGACAGAGCCTGGAGTCCCCGCCCCGTTTCCATGGCGGCTCCGGGATCTGCCCCGGCTCCTTGAGGCAAGCGCCGCCCGCCCGGGCTGCTATTCGATGTAGTTCGGGAAGCTCGGCAGGGTCGCGGAGGCCCAGCCTTCCCCTGGGGTTTCAGGCCGACTTGGAGCCTTGAGGAGCCAAGGTCAGACTCACGGGATCAGGCGGCCTCGAAATCGAACGTAATAAACGCCGGTTTCTTCCCAAAGCTCGCACCGTACCTCCAGCTGCAGGAGCAACGCGAGTGGAGCGGGGGTCGCCCCGTTTGCAGACGGGGGAGCGGAGATTCACAGTGGCACAGCGACATGGCAGGATTACGTGGCAAATAGGCTGGGTCGGGATCTCCGGCTCTCCTCGCAGGCTCCGAGGCCAGCGGTCTCGGGCCCCTGACACCCCTCTCTGAAACGCCATCACCCGCTAGCCCCACCTGAGTCAGGAGGTCGAGGAGATAATGGGGCTCATAAAAGGGGGCTGGATAGGGGGAGGATGGCGTCAGAGTGCTGTGCCCTACAGTGGGCCTCGCACAGGTGTGGGCTGGGGCCGCTGGACGGGGGCTGCCCTGTGAAACCACGCTAGGGGGCAACAGTTGGAGAAACGGTTTACGCAGGAGAGTGGATGGCAGTGATGGGCCGGCGCTGGCTGGGGCGAGGTGGCGGTGGTGCGGACGCCCGGCGGTGGGGGTCGTAGGTGTAGGTTCCTCTCTTGCCGGCAGAGGGCTGAGGGCAGGGCTCAGGCGATGCGTGTAGACGGGTGGGATTTAGCGGGCAGAGGAGGTGCCTTCTGGGCCTGAGAACCAGCCCCGAAACAGGGGGTTACCAGAGACTGCACACGCCCAGCTAGAGGGGTTCAGCGAGGGCTGGCCGGCCCCACGCGCCAGCCTCTGGCCTGAGCGGCACGCCACTGTCCCCATCGCAGCGGCCTCCGTGCGCTCCTCCCTGGGGGTGGACACTGACCTCAAGAGCCCCAAGCCTGGTCTTTCCGATGAGGCCGGCGGCTTTGGGCTCCCCGGGCCGCGCATCCCTAGAAGATGAGGGGCCCGTCACGGTGAAGCTGGAGGACTCTGAGGAGGACGAACCCGCTGCCTGGGATCTGGGCCCAGAGGCGGCAAGGCAACGCTTCCGGCGCTTCCGCTATGAGGAGGCCGCGGGGCCTGGCCAGGCGCTGGCCCAGCTCCGGGAGCTCTGCCGCCAGTGGCTGCGGCCCGAGGCGCACTCCAAGGAGCAGATGCTGGAGCTGCTGGTGCTGGAGCAGTTCCTGGGCGTGCTGCCCCCCGAGATCCAGGCCCGCGTGCGGGGACAACAGCCAGGCAGCCCTGAGGAGGCCGCGGCCCTGGTGGAGGGCTTCCGCCGGGAGCCAGGAGGGCCCCGCAGATGGGTGAGTCAGCCAGAGGCCTGGGGTCTCTGCCTCATCCTGGGGGCGCCCTGCTCAGCAGGACGCTAGTCCCCCACGGTCTGGAAGGGGTCACCTATAGCAGAGCCTGTGCCAGGGCAGCCGCGGTTCCGACTCTAGCCCTCCATCAGCTGGAGTCAGGACTCATGGTGTGAGGGCGGGGTGGGCGATGTCGGCAGAGGAGAGCAACTGTAGGGCGTCCCTGCCCTCCTTGTCAGTCCCTGGGGACCGTGGGTCCTCAGAGGCCGAGTCAGGACCCCTGGGATCCCGAGAGGGTGGAGGCCAGGGAGCTCCCTTCCTGAGCTCCTGATGGGGGGCACCTACCCAGGTCACGGTCCAGGTGCAAGGTCAGGAGGTGCTCTCGGAGAGGACGGAGCCCCCCGACTTCCAGGCCCTCCCTCAGCCCATACCTGAGACTCCAGAACCTGGGCTGGAGATGCTCCCTGGGGCTACGGAGCAGTCAACACTGGGCCTGCGGGTGAAAGAAGAGTCCGAGGTTACCGAGGAGCCAGGTAAGGGCAGGCGGTGTGCCTCTGTTTCAGCGGCCCCCACATCCCGCCCAGCCAGTGGTGGCCATTCTCCCCTGTGGGCCAAGCCTGCCACAGCTGTGGTTCCTTCCATGTCCTCAGTCAGCATGGCGCTGGCTCCTGGGGTTTCCGTGTGTAGGAGACAGGAGTCCTCTCCCCGAGGACATCTGCAACAGTGGGGGCATTAGCCAACTGCTGCAGACCAGACAGCAGACCGTTGCGTGGGGGGGGGCCCCTAAGTGCTGGGGGGTGCCCTTCTCTCCTCCACCTCCCAGGCAGGTGCCAGACGCCCCCACACCGCGTTCCTGTGTGACCCCGAGAGCCCCCTGCCACGCCAGCTCCAGGTCCCACCCCACTGGATCCCAGCACCAGGCACAGCACTGAGGAGGGCGGCGGGGTGGAGTGCCCTGGAGCTTCCTGATCCCACCCTCCTTCTCCAGAGCCACTGCATCCTCGGCCTCTAAGCAGCCTGCAGGGGACCCCTTTCACTCTGCTCTCCGACCAGGCCCGGGTGAGTCCCTGCTCTGGGAGCCTCAGAAGGTGGGGCTGGGTGGGTCCCTCCTGGCTGGGCCTGGTCACACAGACCAGCAGTGACCGCTGTGGTTTCAGGACTGTGTCGTGGTGCTGGACCAGGCCTCCCCCCATAGTGAGCCTGGGCCTGAGGTTTCCTCCTGGAGGCAGCACCGTGGGGCCCTGTGGCAGGAGGAAGCTGGGGGCATCTTCTCCCCAGGTGAGTAACACAGGGCCCCCTTTCCTCCAGCGCCACCTACGCGCCCGCATTGCCTGGGCGGCCCCTGCAGTGTTCAGCCTGCTTCAACATCTGCCCTTCAAAGCCAGGCCCTCCATTAACCTCCCAGCCCCGTAAACCCTCCTGAGAGGAGGACTCATGTTCCTCACCTCCTCTCCCAGCCATCCTCGATGGCCCCCAGCTTCCAGGCCTTAGTCCCACCAACTGGACAGCAGGTCAGCAGGGTGGACAGACAGGAGGGACCTTCACACCTTCACACAGGTGGGGACTGGGCGGGACAATGCAGTGTCCCACCCAACCGCCCAGGTTCTCAAGCCAGACGCCTTGTGCGGTCCACCTCGGTCACATGCCTGCAATGGCCCACCATCGTCCAGGCCCCATCTCATCTTCATCACCATTCCCTGGGCCCCTCCACTTCTGGGTTTACTCCCATGTTCTGGTGGACATTCCTGTGAACTCTGGAGCGGGAGGTAAAGTTCTGAGAGGTGTTACATATCTAAAACACATTCGTCTAACACTCCCTGTTACACTGAATTTTGGCTGAGTGAAGAGTTCTTTTTATTGACTCAGTCTCCAAACATTTTTTTCTTAACTGCTGTAAAACTGGGTCAAAACATTTTTTATCATCACTGTTGGTGAGCCTCTTTAACTTTAAATTCAATTTCTCAATTGTGGGAAGCTGGCCTGAATTGTTTCTTTGAGTTCCTTCCCCTGCATTGTTCTATTCTCTTTCTAGAATGCCCGTTACTCGGTTACTGGACTCTAGGGCAAATGCTCCAGTGTTCTGTTCTCTGCAACTTCCCATCCCTTTCTTTCTGCTCTACCTTTCAGAAAATTTCTTCATATATCCTCCAGATTCTCCTTTTGAGATTTTCACATCTGCTAGTACAGTTTCAGTTCCCACCAGTGTCTTCTTTCCCTGAATACTTATTTAAGCCACTTTCTGTTCTTACAGTTGTAACATCTTTCCTTATTTCTCTGAGGATAATAATTTGTTGTTGTTCAATCGCTAAGTTGTGTCTGACTCTTCTCAACCCCATGGACTGCAGAACCCCAGGCTTTCCTGTCCTTCACTATCTCCAGGAGTTTTCACAAATTCATGTCCATTCAGTCAGTGATGCCATCCAACCATCTCATCCTCTGTCCTCCCCTTCTCTTCCCACCTTCCGTCTTTCCCAGCATCGGGGTCTTTTCCAGTGAGTCAGTTCTTCACATCAGGTGGCCAAAGTATTGGAACTTCAGTTTCAGCATCAGTCCTTCCAATGAATATTCAGGACCGATTTCCTTTAGGATGGACTGGTTTGATCTCCTTGCAGTCCCAGGGACTCGCCAAGAGTCTTCTCCAACACCACAGTTCAAAAGCATCAATTGTTCAGTGCTCAGCCTTCTTTACATTCCAACTCTCACATCCATACATGACTACTGGAAAAACCATAGCTTTGACTATATGGACCTTTGTCAGCAAAGTGGTTATCTCTGCTTTTTAATACGCTGCCTAGGTTGGTCATAACTTTCCTTCCAAGGAGCAAGTGTCTGTTAATTTCACAGCTGCAGTCACCATCCACGGTGATTTTGGAGCCCAACAAATGATGACTTGTCTTCAAGCTTTCTCCCAGTGTGCTCTCTGATGTCTCTGGCAGGTGAGAGAGGGCGGCTGGGAGAGATGAAGAGTTTGCTCCCCACAGAGACCCACTTCTTGGGAGACATGAGTGGGTGGGTGGAGCAACCATGGATGCCACTGAAGAAGTCATAGGGCACCCTGGCTGGGCTGCGTGGAAGCAGGCGCCCTTGCTGTGAGGGTCTTCAGTTCTTCGCTCTGAGTGTCCTAAGAAGGCATGTCTAGCCTCTTGCCTGCATCCTGGCTGGGAGACAGGTTGGCATCTCAGTCCCCTGGGTGGCTTCACTTACCCCTCGACTTCCTCAGTGTTGGTGCACACCCTCAACCCAGCCTTTTGCCAGGATGGGAGAAGAGATCCAGAAATCAGAGCTACTGCAGTGCCCACCCACATCCTCCATTTCCTCAGAATTGTGTGCAGAGAGGGCCCAGTGCTGTTCCCTGAGGTAGCCCAGCTTCAGCTTGAGTCAGCTTCCCCCGCCCGCCTGGTGTCCCTGCCCCTTTACCTGCATGGCCAGAGGGACCTGTTCCTTCCAAACCCTGAACTTTTCCAGCCTTTGAGATCAAACAGGTTGATTTCTTTCCATTTTCCCCACTGCTGCACAGTTACTGTTTGCTCGGTCTGCCATCCAGAGTAGAAATATCAGGGGTTGCTTTATTTCCTTTCCTCTTCATCTTTGTGGATTTTATACCTTGAAGAAAACCAAACAAAACCTTTATGGTGGTTTTTACTGCTGTTTCACAATGAAACCAATTTAAACAGATACTATTATTACCCAGAAGTCCCCATTTGCTGTTTTTATCAATAAAGGGCCCAAACTCATTCTTTCTTCATGGATGCTGACCCATCCTTTGAAAACCTGGACATACCTGATGTTATTTCTGGACTTGTTAGCTAGCTTGGTTTCCTGAGGTGCAAGTGCTCTCGCTGGTTGCACTGCGAAGAGCCTGCCCTTCACGGCTCGGGGACCTCCTCGTCTGTCCCTACACTAAGCATCATCCTGGGTGACAGGCTGCCACAGAGTCCATCATGACTCTAAACTGGAAGACTCACCTGGGCCCCCAGCCATTCAGTGGAGATCCCTCTGCAGGCTCACACACCAAAGGTGTGTGGGTGGACTGGGCTCACCCAGGCCAAGTCCTCAACGCCCTGCTTCACGGCAGAACCTGGCCTCGGCCACCTGGTCTTTACAGCCTTAGTACTTGCAAGCACAGTGCACAAGCTCTGGACAGTCCTTTCTTACTTTGGAGCTGCCCCAGGTATTTTTAAGGTTCTTCTCTTATGCTCTGTCAGTGCTGCATACTGAAGCTGAGAGGAGGTCTGGCAGCCACCCCTTCCGCTGTCCCAGCTTTCAGCTAGTGCCCTGCCTCTCTCAGCACAGTGCAGTCTCTGCTCTCTCCAGCCACACTGGCGCCTCTGCCTACGGCTCCTCGGCGGGTCTTTTCTCTGCAGCCCTGGTCTTTCCTTGGGCTGCACTCGCCCACAGACAACCACAGCCCCCGCTTCAAATACCGGTTCCCTCAGCCACCGTGGGCTCCACACCACAGGGTGTCCTGGCTGCTCCCTTTGCCCTCCACGGAACGTCTGTGCAGCCAGTGTTTTCATCAGGAGAACATTCTGAATAGGTAGCATTCATGTTAGAAAATTCAGAAGGCCCGAGGGCCTATACAGCAGAGCACCCCTCCCCTGCCTGAGTCACACGGTCCTGCACCCCAACAGCCAGCAGCACTGGTCTTTTGTGTGGACTTACAGAAAGATTCTGTGTGCAGGAAAGCAAATACAAATGTGGATGCATACTCATTTGCCGTCTTTAAAACACACGTCGAAGCTTAATTGTCACCCTGTTCCCCGCCTGACATTTTTCATGCATCTTCCCACTTGAACACACAGCAGCAAGCGCCCTCCTCTTTGGACAGCTCCCCACGACACACCTGTTTACCCATCCAGGCTCCCACTAACACTCTTGAGTTACTTTTTAGTGAGAACTGAGAACCCTCCTATAACAGTCATTTCACACAGGGAGGAACACAACTGGTGGAGAAGTACTTAGAAGTGGAATGGTTGGATTAGCCTACGGGAAATTTATCGTTTGATGTACTTGGCGACGCCAGCTTCTATCTGTGCTCACCAGCAATGCACACAGACACTTGGGTTCTGGAGTAAGATGTGGAACGGCAGATGAGTATGGCCCTAATGTGCAGTTTTCTTATGGGGGGAACTAAGCATGTTTTAGGGAATTTAAGCAACAGTGACATTTCCTTTCCTTTTCTAGTCTTCTGCCCACAATCTTTCCTGTTCACTGATTGCTGCTCTTATTTTGGTTAATTAGACCCTTGACTCTGGAGGGTTTCTCAGTTTGTCATTCATCTTTTGACTCTTCAGGGTTTTTGCTGAGCACAAATGATTTCCTTTGATGCAGTATAATTTATCTGCGTTTTCCATGGCAACTTAAAGATTTTCTGTCATCTCTGAAGCCCCTGCTCCTCTCTCTCTCCCTGATGTAACTCCCTCCTCCTCTGTGCCGGGCTCATATCTCCTCCCTCCTCCAGCATCTAAGGATGGAGTGCTCACAGCCTGGCTGGAACCTGCTCCTTTGAGCCAGACGCCCAGCCCTGTCCAATCGCAGGCAGGCCCAGGGCCCCGTGTGCCCTGTAAATGCCACGGCACTACATCCACATTTCCCTACAGATGGGGCCAGACTCTCCAGTGGCTGCACAAGGTCTCAGTGGTGCCTCAGGAGCCGCGCGGTCATCACAGGCCTGGCACAGCAGACAAAAGTCCTGGTGCCTGCATTTCCCGCCTGTTCGCTCCACTTCCAGCCTCCCTCAAACCCACCCACTTCTCTGCATCTGTGGGAACCAACATCACCCACCTGCCCAGTGCAAGGGCCACTTTTGCACTACAGCCCTTCCAGAAAGGCGGTTTTGCAAACTTAAGCCACACATGAAAAGCCCATCGCCCGTTTTTAGTCTTCCACCTGTCTGTCCCATCCTTACCGCCTTCGGAAGCTTGCTCAGAAAGAACCCCTGCCCCTGCCCAGATGACTTCTGTCTGCCTCCTTGGGCAGTTTTAGGTCGCTCCATTTCACACCCTTTCCCCAGGGCTGGAGAGTCTCTGGGCACCAGCGGGTTCTCTGTCATGAATGAGTGGATCCCCTTGTGCCATGCAGGGTTTACACTCCAGATGGACAACGTCTCTGTGGACCCTGACATCATGAGTCCCCACGTCCACCTGCCCTGGGACCTCGGCGAGGCCAGCCTCACAGGCCGAGTCGAGTCAGCCTCCAGCGAAGGTGGCTTTTCACAAGCGCTAGTGCCCTCCAGCGACCTGGGAGGTGAGCCGGACCCCACGGAGGATACCTGCCAGGGCCTGAGCCACGGGCTGGGCGCGGCGAGCTGGCGTGCCCCCAGGGGTCGCAGCCGGGCTCGGGGGCGCCCCAGCACAGGGGCCGGAGCTGAGCGAGGGGGCCGCTGTGACGTGTGCGGGAAGGTGTTCAGCCAGCGCAGCAACCTGCTGCGGCACCAGAAGATCCATACCGGGGAGCGGCCCTTCGTGTGCGGCGAGTGCGGCCGCAGCTTCAGCCGCAGCTCACACCTGCTGCGCCACCAGCTCACGCACACAGAGGAGCGACCCTTCGTGTGCGCCGACTGCGGCCAGGGCTTCGTCCGCAGCGGGCGCCTGGAAGAGCACCGGCGCGTGCACACAGGCGAGCAGCCCTTCCGCTGCGCCGAGTGCGGCCAGAGCTTCCGCCAGCGCTCCAACCTGCTACAGCACCAGCGCATCCACGGCGACCCGCCGGGCCCCAGCGCCGCGCCCCCCGCCCCTCCCGGCGCGCCCGAGCCCCCCGGCCCCTTCCCGTGCAGCGAGTGCCGCCAGAGCTTCGCGCGGCGCGCCGTGCTGTTGGAGCACCAGGCGGTGCACACGGGCGACAAGTGCTTCGGCTGCGCCGAGTGCGGGGAGCGCTTCGGCCGCCGAACGGTGCTGCTGCAGCACCGGCGCGTGCACAGCGGCGAGCGGCCCTTCCGGTGCGCCGAGTGCGGCCAGAGCTTCCGCCAGCGTTCCAACCTCACGCAGCACCGGCGTATCCACACGGGCGAGCGGCCCTTCACCTGCGCAGAGTGCGGCAAGGCCTTCCGCCAGCGGCCCACGCTCACGCAGCACCTGCGCGTGCACACGGGCGAGAAGCCCTTCGCCTGCCCCGAGTGCGGCCAGCGCTTCAGCCAGCGCCTGAAGCTCACGCGCCACCAGCGGACGCACACGGGCGAGAAGCCCTACCGCTGCCACGAGTGCGGCCTGGGCTTCACGCAGGTCTCCCGGCTCACCGAGCACCAGCGCATCCACACGGGCGAGCGGCCCTTCGCCTGCCCCGAGTGCGGCCAGCGCTTCCGGCAGCACGCCAACCTCACGCAGCACCGGCGCATCCACACGGGCGAGCGGCCGTACGCCTGCCCTGAGTGCGGCAAGGCCTTCCGCCAGCGGCCCACGCTCACACAGCACCTGCGCACCCACCGGCGCGAGAAGCCCTTCGCCTGCCAGGACTGCGGCCGCCGCTTCCACCAGAGCACCAAGCTCATTCAGCACCAGCGCGTGCACAGTGCAGAGTAGCCGAAGCAGGCGACCCCACCATTATCCACAGTTGGGGGGCGGGGTGTGTGTGGAACACCTACCTCATGGGGTTGCATGAGATCATGTGGGTACAAGCCAGCTCTCTTAGGGGCCGGCTCCCAGTAGGTGCTCAATAAACAATGCACAGAATCTCCTTCTGGGTCTGCACCCACTCAGTGTCTGCCTACCTGCCTGGACCCCTCTCAGCCCTCACTACAGGTCTACTACCTTCTCTGTAACCACGTGGCTCCTGCAAGACCCAGGGCTCCCGGCAGATGTGGCCCCTAGCAGGGCCTGCCCACGTCTGCAGGACGTCCCCTCACAGCGTGGCTCCTGTACTATTTGCTTTCGACCCACCACTCTGCCCGCCAAGTCAACGACCAGGAGAGAACCCCGGAGGGCACAGCCCTGCCAACCAGCCAAGATCATTGGGTGCTAAAGCATCAAATGGGTGCCCATTCGGCCACCGCCAGCCTGAGTTTATGTGTTTATAAAACCGAGGAGGCCATATCTTAGCTGTAAAAGCTGTAAGGTTTTAAGTGGGAATCTAGTCTTAGGAGACTTTCCTCTGTTCCCGCAGACTCCACCTGGTCTGAGAACCAAAGCTGGCAGCAAGGCCAGGCCAGTTCCCCAGCCCTCCAGGTGCTGTCGTAGGCTGTTCTCTTCCCTCCCTGGCCCCAGGCACAACCCCTAAGTACCCCCCAACTGGAAGGTCTCTATCATGTGTGTTTGGTAACTAGTCACAGGACACACCAGCTACTGACATACAGGTGGACAGACATTGGCAGCTCCAAGTCAGAGTTCTGCAGACTTTAGGGCAGGACCTCTGGACCCCTCCCTCCTTTTCCTGTGCCACTGCTGCTTTTGCCCTGTCCTCCCCTTCCATCCTACCGCTGGGGCCTTAACACAGCCCCCAACTCCTCCAATGAATGGCGGAAGTACCAGAGACCGTGGGTGAAAGGCAGTTCCAAAAAGGGGATCTTCATGCAGCAGGGTCTGGCTTGGGACTTAAACCTCACCCTAGGCTGGTGTCAGCCTGATCTTGGTCTAGAGGTCTCGAGGGTTCTAGGAACAGCCCTTCCAGAAGCGCACCTGCAATTTCACCTGCCACTTGAGTCACCCCAGTCCCTACAAGACTTGGGCCCTGGTATCAGGAAAAGACAAGCAGCCTGGGCCAGAGGCTTCCTATCAATATGGGAGAGAAGGCCTGCTCCAAGCCTCAGCCCCCCTCCTCCCCAACTCTACCCCTCTCCTTCCCCCTCCCTGCTAGTCTTGCCCCAGCCACAACCAGAGCCATTCTTGGCATCTACTACATCCGGCAAGGTCAGCCACTCCCCCAGGCAGGGGCACTCCTGTGTGGCATGATCAGGACTGAATGGGGTGGGGGGGGGGGGGGGGGGGGGGTGTCCCTGGGCCCTTTGACAGCACTCAGTTCTCTGCTCACAAAGGGTTCTGAGTAACCTGGTGTGGGACATGTAGAATCAGAGGGAAGAGGAAGACAGGGAGGGGCTGAAGAATCAGATCAGGGAAGACACACAAATGAACACAAGTAGCCAGTAGCTAGTGGTCTCAGGTTGGAGTGTCCCAGGAACTTTATAAAATCCTGTAATGTGGGTTTTTTTTTTTTTTTACGACTTGTGTGACTTATAATCTGAAACAAAGAAAACTCATCTTTGGTCATCTTTGTGTTCATCATGAAATCTGTGCAAATACAACTACATAAAAACATGAAATTCCACACAGGAAAAATTACAACAAACGTGAAAAGCACAGAGACATCCGGATGGGACCTCACACCCAAATCCTTGAGAAGTCCAGGGATCCACCTCCCAAAACAGCCCTCTGGGAAGACGTCAACGTGAACAGCTATGTGAGGGCCACCCATGAAAGGTCATTTCTGCAGCTGACAAGGAACACCTCTGCAATCCAGTCACACGGCTACAGGTCAAGACCCAAGTGTTACCGCGCAATCAAGACTGAGGGCTTGGACAGAATGACCATTTGGCCAGAGCCATAGAAGAACCCAGGAGAGGAATACACAAGCACTGGTCATCTAAGAAAGTTACAACAGTGCCTAGCCAACCTGTCCCCAGACTGTCTGTATCCGAGTTCATACTGTCCACTCCCAAGCCCAGCTGGCTGCCCCATGCCACATCTATCTAGTTACTCTCATCAGCACCCCAGCCTCCCAAATTTATCCACTGTCTCCACCCATCAGCACTGCTCTGATTCCAACCATCCACCTCTAGCCTGGAGGCCCACAGCACTCAGCCTCCCTGCCCTGCCCACCCCTGCTCCCTCATTCCCTGGACAGACCCTTTCTTCCCAGCGTCAGGACCAGAGGCTAGGCTAACAATTGTAGGTGCACTTTCACCCTCACAACCCACTCACCAGGTTCTGCCCGGTCCTCTGCCTGGTCCCTCCACAGCACTGGCCCCAGCTTCCCTCAGGGCCTTTGCACGTATTAAGGCCTGTGCTGCCTACCAACAGGTGGCAGGACCAAGGGCCACAAGCACCTGTACCACCCAAACCACCTGTGCCTTTTTGCCACTTGAGTGAGCACGAAGGTGACAAGCTTAGCTGCACCACCTCCAACCCAGCTGCCTGCCTCACTTAGGCCATCCCCTCCTCCTTGGTCCAGACACTATGGCCCCCTTTGCTTAGCATTTTGTTTCATGATCAAGTCTTACTCACTGCACGGTGGGGAAGCCACAAGATCAAAGATCACACGAGTCTAGCTGTGGACTGTTACCTCTCCAGGGAATCAATACTCTATCCCGAGATGGGACCTTAGCTGAAGGGTCTCAGCAACTGGCCTGAGGGTGGACACATGAACCAGGCTGGCCAATAAAAACCATCCCTGAGACTTTGGTTGGAAACTGTAGGTTGGTCATCAACCCTCACGTCCTGTACAAAAATAATCACCAAGAGTACAGCGGATGAGAACAGAAAGAGAAAAACTGAGTTTGGAAGAGGCCTCCGCGTCCCAGGACCAGTCATGCCTGAAGCCTGAGAACACTAGGATGGTTGCAATCTCATCCGCCCCAATCCTGAGGTTTTCTGCAGCTTCCGATCGCTCAGCCTCACCCCAGCACCTCTCCAGCACACAGCTCTCAAGGAAATCAACAAAGCCGGCAGTGTGGGGCGAGGACGACCAGAGGGTTGAAGGGGGGGCTTCTGGAATGGCGGAAAGAGAATGCAAGCGGGAGAAAAAGCGAACGGCTGCACAGCCACGACTGGGATCTGACCACGGAGCCTAAGGACGCCAAGGGTACCCGGGAGGAGGCTGGGGTCGGCAGGGACGCCAAACCACGGCCCGAAAAGGTGGAGGTTACTTTCTGGGGTGAGGATCGGGCCGGGGTAGCCAAGAGGAGGCCATGGGCTGAGCCTGCCCACCACTAGCGCGGGCCCAACTGGGCCGCCGGACTACTCCCAATGTGCTCCAGAAGACTGCGGCACGCCGCCTCAGCGACGGGATGGGTCGTGCGGCAGGAGCCTCATTCGGACGCGGGAAGGCTGAGGGGCAGAGCCCCGGCCGCCCCGCGGGCCCGGACCCCCGCCCCGACCAGCCCTTGTGGCGCCGCTCACCGCCTGACGGTGTCCTTGGTGACAGCTTGAAGTCGCAGAGCCGCTCCGCACCGCCTGCTCCCGCCTTCCGACGCACGCTGAGCTGCGATTGGAGGGGAGGCTGGCTCCGCCCACCTCGCGTACGCAGACGGCGGAAGGCCGGGGGTCGCCTGCGGGGGAACTCTAGACCCTCGCAGAGGGCTGCCCCCAAGTGTGTGAGCCCGTGAAAACCTCCAGTGTTATACTACCCTGTTATATTACTCAATACACGTTTTATTTGTTAGTTTACCTCAACCAAACTCTCTGCGAGCGGGTTCTCTGGGCCTGAGATGGGACACCGAAGGTTCTGAGTCACGCACTCTAGGACTGGCTCCTGGCTCTGACCCTAACCCTGCCTCGGTCTGTGGCCCCTTGGAGACAAGCCCCTTGTTTGGCCCGCCTACACCGCCGTCCGCACGACTGCGAATGAGCATAGCGGCCCGCAAGTGACGCGGCCTGCATCTGCCCCACTTAAATATGGCGGTGACACCGCCACCCCCCACCCCCCCCTTCCTGGACTCGCGGGCGTCCCCGGAAGTGACCGGCCCGGCCTGCACGAACGGAAATACCCGAACCAAGCCGAAGGAGCCCGATCCCCAAGTCCCAGCCCGGAGCAACGTGGGGCGGTGGCGGCGGCTGCGCAAGCGCATAGCGCAGGCCGGGCGGGAAGAGCCGAAGCAGGCAGGCGACGGAAATAGCCGAAGCGGTGGGGCGCCCGAGGCCGTTGCGGACCTCCGCGCCGAAGCCGCTGCTGCCACGGAAGCCGGCCCTCCTATCTAGTACACGGCCACCGCAGCCCCCGCCTCCCCGTTCCGCCTCGAGCCGCAGCGCCCTCGCGAAGAGAGAGAGTGACCAGGCTCAGGGACACGGCCTGAGGACCCCGAGTCCGCAGCCGAGCCTGAGGACGCCGGAGCGGACGGCCGGGAGGAGGGAGCGGCGGGTGGGGGCGGGGCCGAGTGAGCCCGAGAACAGCCGAGCGGGCCCGAACGCCGCCGAGCGGGCCCGAGGCGCCGGGCCAGGCCAGAGCCGACTACGGGAGCCGACGCGGGCCGCGCGGTGGGCGCGGAGCAGCGCGGCAGGCCCGGCGGGCGGCGGCAGCAGCCAAAGAGGCCGCGGCGGCGGGTCCGAGTGGCGGAGGCGGCGCGGGCGGCGGCGGGGGGCCGGGTGGCCGGGGTCCCGGGCCCCGCAGCGGCGGCAGCGGCGGCGGCGGCAGGATGATCAAGCTGTTCTCGCTGAAGCAGCAGAAGAAGGAGGAGGAGTCGGCGGGCGGCACCAAGGGCAGCAGCAAGAAGGCGTCGGCGGCGCAGCTGCGGATCCAGAAGGGTAAGGGGAGTCGGGGGATGGGAGTGGAGGTCGGAGGTCAGAGCCTGGCTCGGGGTGATACGGGAGTCAGGTGTGGAGTAATGCGGCTGCCAGGGGTCAAAGGTGTCAGAAACGGGGAGGCCGCGGATGTGGGGATCGGAGACCAGGGCCTGGGGGCCGAGGGGCCGGGGGTGGGGTTACAATATAGTCACCAAAGTGGTCGGAGGTAGGGGGACCGAGCAGGGGGCACTGAGCGTATTCGGAAAGCTAGGCGTCTGATACTAGGGACCGAGAATCTGAGGGTGGCAGCGGAAGGGGGAGACGGGAACCTGGGCGACAGGAAGAGGAGATATGGACAGTGGGGCCGAGGATTGACGATCGGGGTGGGAGATTTAATGTATTAACGCTAGAGTCACTGGGAATCAGAGTCAGGCCTGATGAAGTGGGTTCTGGGGCCTGGATGTCGTGGGTCTGGGGCAGTCACATGTCAGTTTGGGGTGACAGGAGGAGGGAGGGATACTGGGTGCCGGGGATTATAGAGACAGGAGTAGGGTTGGGTTCAGACCACCCTGCTAGAGATGCTGGAAATCTTAGGCTCAGAATAGTATAGGGTAGGAGGCTTGGGAACTCACAGATCTGGAGGTCAGATGGGAGGATCCTGAGTTTAGGATGACAAGCAGAGAGGAGTGTATGGACAGTGGGGGCCAGGGATTGGGGGTGGTGGTGATTTAGGGTGAGGAAGGGGAATAAGATCCTTGCATCTGGGCAGACAAGTAGAGACTCCTCTAGAAAGCGGAGGTCATGGTCAGGATGCTGTGTTTGGGGTAGTCAGAGTCTCTTGGGGGGCACATAGGAGTGGGAACATGTATGACTGTGGATTCAGAAGAGTTGGAGCTTACCCTGGGCCAGGAGTTCAAGCATGTCTGCAATGTTCCATAGATACGGAAGAGTCTATCTGGAGACGCGAAGCAGGAGGAGCAGGGAGAGGGTGGGGGATGTGGCCCACTGCCCAGGACAGAACCGGGGTCCTGGGAGAGGCTGTGGAGGCTCTGCTGGCACCTGCTCTGAGCACCCCCTCTCTCTCCCTTTCCCGGCCTGTTTCCCTTTTCTGCTGTGAAAACCCAGACATAAACGAGCTGAATCTGCCCAAGACGTGTGACATCAGTTTCTCAGATCCAGACGACCTCCTCAACTTCAAGCTGGTTATCTGTCCTGATGAGGTGAGGGCACGCTTAACTGGATTCTCAGGCACGGCAGGTGACACCACCTCAAGTTGGCTGGTTAACCTGCCAGGCCTTGCAGAGTGGGGTTCTGACTCCTCTCCTCTTCCTTCACAGGGCTTCTACAAGAGCGGGAAGTTTGTGTTCAGTTTTAAGGTGAGTCTCAGGTGGGCAGGGGTGGCTCCCTGGGCTGAGGAAGCAACAGCTGAGGCCCCAGCCAGGCACTGCTGTGCACCTATCCACCTGCCCTCTCTTCTCCTGGAGCCAGGTGGGCCAGGGTTACCCGCATGACCCCCCCAAGGTGAAGTGTGAGACGATGGTTTATCACCCCAACATTGACCTCGAGGGCAACGTCTGCCTCAACATCCTCAGGTGAGGGCGCTGGCCCTCCACTACGCTGCCCAGCCCTGCCTGCCAGGCCCCCTTCGTGACCTTGCACTATACCAGTCTCTTTCCCTTCGCTCCTCCTTGTGGTCTGTGTGTCCCTGTCTCGTCAGCTCTGCATTTTCTTCCTCATGGCTTGACCTTGGCTTTCTGGCCTGTGCTTCTCTGCACCCTCCCGCTAGCATTTCCCGACTGTGCTGTCCCATGCCCTGGGCCTGACCTGTCTGGTCCCAGCAGGGCCTGTGGTGGCTGCCCGCTCACCAGCCCCTATCATGATGCTCTCTGCCCACAGAGAGGACTGGAAGCCAGTCCTTACGATAAACTCCATAATTTATGGCTTGCAGTATCTCTTCTTGGTGAGTAGGGGTCGGGGTGGGAGGGCAGCTGGGGAAGGTTGGCCCTCTGCCTTCTGGGCTTGTTGATCTCCCGCCCCCCCGCCCCCCCATACCGGCCACAGGAGCCCAACCCTGAAGACCCACTGAACAAGGAAGCCGCCGAGGTCCTGCAGAACAACCGGAGGCTGTTTGAGCAGAATGTCCAGCGCTCCATGCGGGGTGGCTATATCGGCTCCACTTACTTCGAGCGCTGCCTGAAATAGGGCTGGCGCATACCCACCCCTGCCAGGGCCACCAGCCCCGGCGTCCCCTGCAGATATTTATTGGGGGCCACAGGTGGGGGGACATGGGGCGGCCGGTGGGGGAATCCCATGCCCTGGCCGGCCACCCCTCCCTGCTACCCGCTCCTAGTTTTTTTTTTTTTAAACCACCATGTGATTAAGGTCGGCGCTGCCTCCCCCGACCCGCTCAGCGATGGGAAATGAATTGGCTTGTGTAGCCCCCCGCTGGGTGCTGTCCAGCCCCACCCCTTCCTCTGAGCTCTGGGGTGGGTGGCCATGGGGATTTGGGTGGCTGGGGACCCGGCACCCCACCCCCTCCACCACTGGAGGTCCCACCAGGCTATTAAAGGGGAATGTTACTGCATGGCTTCCGCCTCTTCCTTTTGTGGGGTGGGAGGGGCAGATGATGGCCGCCAGAGCTCCTGCAGCAAGAGTGGTGGGAGTTGTGTGCTCACCGGTGGTATGAGGGGACTCCCCCCTCGGGCAGGGTGAGATGAATCCCACTCTGCGACAAGGGAGGGGCAGGATCCAGTGACCACTGGCTTCCCGGCCAGTGAGCCGGCACAGGGTCTAAGTCCGCACTGTCTGCTGTTCTGCCCTCCTGCCGGAGGAGGAAAACTGCCTGGTGCCACTGGGTACCTGAGGTTCGGAAACATCAGCGCGAGTTCTGGGTCCCTCGGATGAGCAGGGCTCTACAGTGGGTGACGTGGTGGGGTGCAGGACCACCGGGTGGCTGGAAGGAAGGCGCCCGAAAGGGCACCAAGCCCACGGGGCCAAGAGGGGACAGGGCTCCGCTCCCTTAAGCTGGACTTGAACCCGCGGAATGCCAAGCTTGCGGCAGCGAGACGGAGCTGCGGCGCATGCGCTTGTGGCCGGCACGTTCCGCGGCGCGTGCGCACGCGCGTTCTTGTCCCCGCCCAGTATTCCGGGCGCCGGCGGGGCGTGTGACGTCAGGTGGTTTAATCCGGAAACGGCGGTGACGGCCGAGGCGACAGAACCGAGGGGCTGTCGTTGGTGGGCGCTCCAGGGCTCTGAACGAGAGAAGCGTGACCCGGAAACGGAAGCGAGTCCCCATCCCAACTCCGGTGAGTCGCCCCTACTGGGGTGCGGGCCCTGGGTGGGCGCGTGGGCGGCGGCGTTCGAGGGCCTCGCCCCTCCCTGTGACCCTCCCTTATCCTCTGGGTCCCCATGCTGTTTTGCCTTCGGTGCTCAAGGCCCCGAAAGGCCCCCAAGAGTTTACTGGGTGGACAAGGCACCCCATCACCTAAAATCCCGCCCTCTGTACAGGGGTCCCCAACATCCCCCAGCCTTATTCTCCGCACCCAGATTCCCTCAGCATTTAAGCCCTCCGCCCTAAACTGAATGCCATCCACGCGCTGTCAGCTTCGGAGCCCCCACATCGACCCTGTCTGTAGCACTTGCGGCCTCCAGCTTCTCATGTTAGGGACCCTGTCAACTGGCCTTCCTTGGCGCTCCGGGTTCTGAGCCCCCTCTCCCCGCGCCCGTCCCCCTGCTGTATGTGTGGAACATGGTTATCTCCAGCCTAGGTCCATTGGACATTCTAGGGTCTCATCCTAGAGTCAGGAGGAGATTGCAGCCCAGGACCTCTGTAGGGGCACTGTGGGGTAAGAGGAGCTGGGGTGGCTGTGGCTCCCCAAGTTCCAGGCTCCACTCTTTCGCCTTTCCGTTCATTCGTTTTCTCCCGGATCACCCTTTTCCGTTTTGTGAGTCCTCGTCTGTCCCCGCCCATACACAATGTGACCCCAGCTGTGCCTCACACCACCCTGCAGCCAGGTTTCACGCTAGCCCCAGGCTTACTGGTAGGCTCCTGCTGCCATGGACCTGTTGTTTGGGCGGCGCAAGACGCCAGAGGAGCTGCTGCGGCAGAACCAGCGCGCCCTGAACCGGGCCATGCGAGAGCTGGACCGTGAGCGACAGAAGCTCGAGACCCAGGAGAAGAAAATCATCGCGGACATCAAGAAAATGGCCAAGCAGGGCCAGATGGTAAGCTTGATTGGGAACAAGCTGGGACTCTAGGCCAGGTGCCGTCACTTGGTCAGACCCTGGAGCTGCAGCAAAACAGGACGTGTGTTCTAGGGAAATGGAATGAAGGGTTCGGGTGGGGCTTTCCTTAGTTTCAGAGTCCAAAACTGCTGCCTCTGTGGAGTTGATATTAGAGCCTTGAGTAATTAAGAGAGCGACCCTGCGAAAAGCAAGTGTCAAGTGTGTCAGAACAGCACATGTTCGGTGAGGGAGTGATAGGGAAACTCAAAAGAGTGGTCCATGCCAGACCACTTAGAATCTTGGTTAACAGTGGGAGCTGAGGGCTGAGTTAGAAGTAGTTACTTCAATAGATGTGGTCTGGGATCCACTTGCCCTGAGGGCCCAACTAGGAAGAGATGGCTGAGTTTTGGCCTGAGCAGCTTGTTTGAGGAGGTGCCATTTCCTGGGATGGGCAAAGCAAGGAGGAGCTTTGGGGAGGAAGTCACAGCTGAGGTTGGATACATTTGTATGTAAATCAGGATTTGGTTCTTGCCTGTGAGGTGGAGGGGGAGATCTTTGGCCAGGATTGAAATTCAGGAATGGGTGTTGACTAGACATGGAAGAAAAAAGATTCCTGAAGGGTGGGCCCTGCTTTTCTTCTGGATTCATGGACAAGAGAGATGAGAAGCCTACAGAGGAATCTGTGCAGCGGTGACTTGAGACACATGGGGGTAGAGGGGAGCAGTGAGCACTGGGGCAGGTCCCCAGGAGCCCCTGAACGCCTCAGTGGGCACACCCCCAGGTCTCCCTTCCTGGCCTCTGTCCCCTCCTCAGGACGCGGTCCGGATCATGGCGAAAGACCTGGTGCGCACCAGGCGGTACGTCCGAAAGTTTGTGTTGATGCGGGCCAACATCCAGGCTGTGTCCCTCAAGATCCAGACACTCAAGTCTAACAACTCAATGGCACAAGCCATGAAGGGCGTCACCAAAGCCATGGGCACCATGAACAGACAGGTTCGCCTCTCCCCATCCCCACTCCCCGCTGCTGACATTGGGCCCAGACTCACCCTCCTCCCACTTTCAGCTGAAGTTGCCCCAGATCCAGAAGATCATGATGGAGTTTGAGCGGCAGGCAGAGATCATGGACATGAAGGAGGAGATGATGAACGACGCCATCGATGACGCCATGGGGGACGAGGACGATGAAGAGGAGAGGTTCAGAGACGGCTGGCAGGAGGGTGGGGAGGGATGCCTGGCTCTGCCCGATTCTCACGAGCATTCTCTCCTTATCTAGTGATGCTGTTGTAGCCCAGGTCCTGGACGAACTGGGGTTGAGCCTGACAGATGAGCTGTCAAGTGAGTGTTTACACCTTGGGCCGTGTTAACCCTGTGACCCAGCCACCACCTCCCTCTCCCTGCATTATTCCCTTCTGCATGGGCGCTCTTCCTAACCCCCACTCTTTGCAGACCTCCCTTCCACCGGAGGCTCCCTCAGCGTGGCTGCCGGTGGAAAGAAAGCAGAGGCTACAGCCTCTGCCCTGGTGGACGCAGACGCAGACCTGGAGGAGAGGCTCAAGAACCTTCGAAGGGACTGACTGCCCGTGCTGCCCCAGGGAGCCAGTGGATGGCCTAGCGTTTTCATTGTACCTTCTGTAATAAAAGAGGTTGGACACTAGTTCTGGGCCTGTGCGACTGGCCTGACGTGAGCAAGGCTGGGTTAGGAAGTCATTCAGGAGGCTTGGTAATGTGCCAGTCACTCAGGGTGTGGGATAGAGGGCTGGAATGGTTTCACCTGGGCAAGCCTACCAGGTCCTCAGGAGGTGACGGTGAGCTGCGAACACTGGCCCAGCACCCCTCCCGCCTCAGCCTCAAGGCTAGCACTCCCAAAGATGGTAGGTCCCCCCAGATCTCTTGCCTATACCCCAGGGATACAGTACCCAACTTTATTAGCCCAGTGGAAGTCTCAGCCCACCCAGCTCGCTGTGATACCCCATCTGGTTATAAGAAATGTTCTGCCCCAGTCCAGGGTGCAGCATGCACCTGGGGATTCCCCTGCCTGCCCACCATGTAACCCTCCCCAGACACCAGGTGGCTAAAGACACGTGCCCCGCCCCCGCCAAGGTGTTTGGCACGAGGGCTTCAGTGAGGGACTGATGGCAGGCAGACAGCAGGCCCAGGACCACTGTCCCCACCAACCAAGACCTGACTAATTGGTGAAGTTTTTATTAAATCCACAGAAGTAAAAACCATATCGTGAGGGACTGGGGTATGGGCCACCAAGGAGCGGGAGCCAGGCCACTGGAGAGAAGACAAAGGAGAGGGGAGGAGTGACAGGACAAAGAACAGAGCCAGGCTGGGCTGGCTCAGGGGCTGCCCAGCCTCAGGGGCCCTCACCAGGGCCAGTAGAGAGGTCCTGGGCACTCAGGCCAGCACCAGGCAGGCTCAGCGGCGGGGGCTCCACCAGCACAGCGGAGAACTTGGTGTCCCCGAAGGCCTCATTCATGCGGGTCTCAAAGAAGCGCTGTAGGCCAATGATGGACTGCACGTCGGCCTTGTCCTGCCAGGCAGATTACAATGGATGGGTCCTAGCTCTGCCCCCCAGCCTCCCCTCCTCCAACTCACCCCCATCCCCACAGGCTCACCTCCGTCAGCTTGTTGAACTGCTTGAACATGCGGCCCACATCCTGGGCAAACTCCTGGGGGGAGCTGTAGGGGGGTGACAGCTTCTCCTGGAGGCGGGCTCGGATAAGGGTCAAGTCCAGGGTGTCACCAGGCTGATCCTGCAGGCAGAGGCCACAGGCTGAAGGTGAGGCCGAAGAGCCCCTGGACCTCCCACCCTCCCAAGCCCCAGAACTCACTGGGGAGAAGGTGGAGTCAGTAGCCAGCTGGTGCAGAGGCCGGCAGGGCTCGTGGCAAAAGAGGGCCAGCAGGACGCGCTCACACTTCTGCAGACGACACAGACGTCAGAGTCAAAGGGGAGTTGGGGGCTGCAGGAAAACCCAGCATATGGGTGCCCCCCCCTCACCTGCTGGTTGGCTGGTGAGAGCTTGGCCACCACTCCGGTACTATCCCCCCCATCCAGGTTCAGGCTGCCATCCTCCTCCTTCAGGTCAGGCAGCACGTGGCAAAGAGAGCAGCTCCACTCCTCCCTGGAGGAAACAGAGAGGTGAGGGGCTGCACAGGACCTGGCCCAGCCCTCCACCCTGCAGACATCACAGCCTCGCACCCTGGCACATCCTGCAGGGCAGGCAGGTGGCAGTCCAGGTGGAAGCAGAATTCGCACTGGTTGCACATGACCAGGTCACCTGGCTTCTGGCAGACACGGCAGATGGTGGCACTGTCATCCAGGGAACCTGGGCCACCAGCTGGGACTGAGGTGCCCTCTGGAGCCACCACCTCCAGACCTGAGCTGGTGCTGCCACTGGGTGAAGCCAGGCGGGGACCCTCCGCACCAGGGCCCTCCCCCAGGGCCATCAACACAGGTTTGGTCTCCGGGCCCTCGGTGGCAGCTGGTGGAGCTCCAATGGCAGCCTCTGTTTCTTCCTCCTGCGAGGAGGCGAGGGGTGGTTTAGTGGAATGCTAGCTGGGACAGCAGACCTCCACTCTCCAGCCACAGTAGCTTGAAGCAGGCTCACCTTGACAATGGCCATTCCAGGCAGGGGAGGGGCCCCAGGGACCCCCGAGGGCGCAGTCCCAGGCTGGCCAGCAGCTGCGGCGGCAGCACCTCGCTCGATGACGATGAGGTTGTAATCCTCAGTGGTGTTGCCTGGGAAGACCTTAAAGACTGGTGGCTGGCTGTCAGCCGTGAGATCCAAGTCCAGGCGTTCGAGGCTCACCCGAGGCACCTTGCGCATGAGGCCACTCACCTCGCCGTCACCTGAGCGGGGTCTGTGGGTGTGGCTTGGCGTTGAGCACCCCTGTCCCCATGACCACCCTGTCCCTACATGCACCAAAGGACAATCACACTCACCGCTTCACCCCTGACACATGGGGCTCAGCACTCGAGTAAGGGTCATCTGCTCAGGACACAGAAAAAGACAGGTTGGATGAACCTAGAACATTGGATTTCTCCCACCTACCGGGCAGAAACCACTCACCTGATCCGAAGCCGTAGCCTTCCTGCACCTCCATAGGCTGTAGGAAAAGCAAGACAACCTCACCAGGCCGGCCCCCAGCGGGCCTCAGGCCCCTCTCCTCCCCCATGGCCCCCTCCCCTACTCACCTGGCTGCTGCCAGAGCCCTGCTTGCCCAAAGGCCCCGGAGCCCGAGGAGGGGCCATTGGTGCTGGGCCCGTGGAGTTGGTTCCAGGACGCTCTGCAACAATCTTGCCTGCAGCAAGGAGGTAAAACAGCTTAAGGCGCAGTTCCTGGGAGAGCAAGCTTCAGTGAGAGCCAGACAAACACCCACCAAAGGCCTCTGCACTCTTGGTCCAGGCGTTGAGGTCCCACTGAAATTTCATCTCGCCGTGGGGCTCCACGGGGTCCACGATCATCTTAAGGGCCCGGTGCAGCTGGAAGTAGATCTGGGGGAGGGCGGTACATGAGCAGAGGCAGAGAACAGCATTCCAGGGCCTTGGGAGGTGCTGACCCAGAACCCACCACCTGGGTGCCCACCAGCACACACCAGCTTCTTGGAGAGCAGCAGAGCCGTGTTGTTATCACTCTCCAGAGCCCAAGAGGCAAAGCGTAAGATGTGTTCCTGGTGCTTCTGGATCTTGGTCATGGTCCAGTGCTGCCGTTCCAGGCGCTCCTGCTGCCCCTCTGTTACCTTCTGCAGGTTGAGAGCAGGAGAGGTCAGGGAGGAAACGGCACTAGAACCTCTCCCCCCACCCAAGGATGGCATCAGCGGCCAGCAGAGGGAGCCAAACCCCCAGGACGCCGCTACCAGAGCTAGGGCGAGCTGTCAGCAGACAAGCACCACACAGGAAGTACCTGGGCGTCGTTGACCAGCACACGGCCCCGCTTGTTCAGTTCCTTCATTATCTGCAGGATGGCCATCTTAACGTCCACTTGCACGCGCTTCTGTACGTCGGACACCTGGCGGATCCTGGGGGGTGGAGGGTGAGATCAGGGCCAGTCAGGCAGGTGCTCACCCCAGGACCTCCCCCATCACTCTGGCCTCCACTTACGAGCTGCGAACCTCCTTGGTGTTCTTCTGCAGTGTTGCATGCTTGTCCCCGAGGCGCTTCACCAATGAGGCCAGGAGCTTGCGCTGGTTTCTCACTGCATCCTCCAGGAACTGGTACCTGAGGACAGACAGAGGTGGGCCCGGGCGCCCAGCATGGGAATGGGCAGCACCCACCCACCATGCCTCAGGACTCACTGGTGGTCTTTGTGGGCGTTGAGCTGGCAATCCCGGCAGGTGAGGGTGTCGCAGCTCTCGCAGAACAGCACAAGGGGCTCGTGCTTGTGCACATTGCAATACACAGTGCGCTCACCGTCCCTCGACTTGGCCGGCCCTGAGGAATGGGGTCTATGAAGCAGGAGCTGGTCCTCACCACCTCAACTCAAGGAGCAGACAGACCGGGGCCTCACATCGTGTCTGTCCTGCAGCCCTGGCTTAGCTGCTAAAAAACGCAGAGGGCCTACAGCAGTGGACAGGGAAGGGCCCAAATCCTTGCTCTGAACACCCTCTGCCCTAATCTTGACCAAGAGATCCGCACTCCCGCTCTTTCAGCTTCTGGGAATGACAACTTAAAAGTGTAAGGACGATGGCCTCTGACGACCACCCCACTGCTGCCTCCACTGAAAACTCCTCCAAGCAGACACTCAAGAGAGCTTCTCCGCCTCTGCAGCCCCCACTGCTGGGCTCCCTTTCTCCTCCATTCAAAAGACTCTGCCACAGGGGAGGGGACTCTGGCAACCATGGCATCCGGACACACGCAAGAGTTTTCTGGCTCAGACAGAAACCAAACGAGGACCTAAAGACATGTCAGGTACCTTTTCCTCCTGAGCCACGCCTGGAGACCTCTTCTCTCTTCTCTGGTAAAAGGAGACCACACCATCTTAACAACCCACAAGGAGCCTCGCAAAGCCTTCTCAGGCTGGACAAAGTTGATGTCAGACCAGGACCCTCTGAGAGGGGTCAGGCCTCCCACACAGGGAAAAGGGTCTGAAAGTGCTCAAAGCAACAGCCCCCAAAGACTAATACACCACAGTGACCCCCACCGCTTCCCAGAATCTGCTGCCATTAGATAACTGCTTGGGAACAGCCAGCCCCTTCCTCCCCAATCAAGTCTCAATGCTACACTGACCCAGCCTGAGACATAAAAACATCAAAATACAGATAAGGCAAATCTCAGTGCCCCCAATTCAGAGCCCTCCTGCACCCTGATCTTTGCTTAGAACCCAGGATCCCCTTGGAGACCCCTGCCCTTCCCTCCTGGCTCCTCATGACTCACAGCAACGACCTCCATCTGGATTTTCCCATCAAAACTGTCCTCTGGGCTGCAAGAGCCACAGCATGACTACCAAAACACCATTCACGGGCAGTTCTGGATAAAAAACCAAGCCCAAGCCCCTCTCCGAAGAACAGCCACCACGTTCACAGAAAAGTCTGAAGAAAGATATCTAGTTAAGACTTTGAAACATCTGCGATCTAACAATAAGAACATTTACAGCACTCACTGGTCAGTGCCAGTCTGAGGACACTCATGGCTTATGAGGACACAAGGCCCAAAGACCTCACTTTTCCTACGGAGCCTTAAACCACATTCCAGGGAATCTCAGGCCTAGGAGATCCCTCACACCATTCCCCAACAGCCTGCATTTCCCTATCGGTACATGTGATCCCTCCACCTCTGGAGGAATATCCCCTGCCTGGGGATTCCCTGAAGTGCTTCCTCAAAGCCTTGATACACCCTCTACTGCAGCATGAGATCCCCTGTGCACTCCACACATTTCCTGCCTGTGGCTTTTCCCCTTCTATCCGGAGGGGCAG
The DNA here is from genome assembly GCF_055505025.1 of Bos grunniens. Lineage (NCBI taxonomy): Eukaryota > Metazoa > Chordata > Mammalia > Artiodactyla > Bovidae > Bos > Bos grunniens. The sequence continues at coordinate 66,285,768 of NC_141182.1, read as the reverse complement.
AGGCAGCCTCCCCCTTTTTGAATTCCGCCCTCAGGCCTTTCACTTGGTACCCCCTCAGAAATTCCCTGACACTCCACTGCCATCTGCAACCAGCATCAAAAGCAGCTGGACAAACATATAGGGGAAGAATCAAGGCAGCCCCCTCCGTGTTGCATACCAGTGGAGCGCACGGTGTGGTCCTTGGTGTACTTCACCCGCTGGTGCGCCTCCACACACGTCTCACAGAGCGGCTCAGAGCACTCCACACAATAACTGGTGGCTGGGGCATTATCCTCACAGCTAGTGCAGCACTGCTGAGCAAAGGCAGAGTCAGAGGAGACAGCACCACCAGACACATCTGCATTCAGACCCAGAAAATACAACCTGGTAAGATGATGCCTTTACTTAGCCTAAACAACCTGCTAAAGCCGTAGTAAAGCCTGGAGCTAGTACTATGCTCTGCGCTGCAGATTCCTACCCACGTCCAGAGGCCTTCCAGGGATTGCTTGGGCAACACATACCTGATTAGCATCCTGGGAATCCGTGGCGGCCTTACCGCCACAGTCTCGCATGAAATAATTCTCCACGATATCTTTGGAGAAACATTGCTGCTTACATACTGGACAGTCCACCACTGTGAAGAACAGAGGAAAACAAGATCACCGCATTTTCACATCCAGAGTGCGATACCATCCTCCACAGGGACCAACTTCCACCCCATGCTAGGCCAACCCTCCGCTCCGGGAGAAGCAATCAAACCCTTCCTTGGCCTAACTTGAAACAGTCGCCCCATCCGAATACGAGACCCACAGCCCGCACCCGTTTTGGCCACTGTCCGGTCCCGACCCTCTCACCCAGATGACCCCTGCCATTGTGACGCTGGGGACCGACCCCCAATACCCGAGCCACCTCCGAACCTTGGCTGCAGGGCGGGGGAGGGGCCGCCCCTGGTCCGACCTCACTCACCAGAACCGTCGCCCGCTGCACCTCCATCCCCCGAGCTGTTGGCGGCTGCAGGCGCCGGGGGTCCGAGGCAGGCGCTGCAGGCCGAGTGCAGGCAAGGTAGCAGGCGCGGCTCCCTCTCCGGCCGCAGGCGCTCCCGACACACGCCGCAGTGCTCCAACAGTTCCAGCGCCTCGCCGCCGCCCCCCGCGGGTGACGACGCCGAGGCGGATGCCGCCGCCGAGCCCGACGCGGAGCCCGCGGCCGAGGAGGCGGCGGCGCGCTTCTCGGCGCCCGCCGAGCCCTCACTCGGGCCGGGGCTGCCGGAGGCGGCCGCCGCCGCCGCCGAGGCCGCCGCAGCCGAAGCCGCCATTCACACGCCGCCGGGGGCGCCCAAGGAGGGAGGAGGGGCGCGGGGCCCGCCACGCAGGCGCAGACGCGTTCGCAGCCAACGGCTGGGCCGCTGCAGCCGCGAGGCCTAGCGCCGCCAGGCAAAGCCTGGGGCGCCGCCCGCTGCGCGCGGGGCGCTACCGAGGCTCACCCGGCCGCTGCCCGCTCTCCCGCCGCCGCCGCCGCCGCCTGCGCCGCCGCCTCAGCGGCTGCTCAGATCAGCGCCACACGGCACGCGCACAACCGCTCGCCCGCGCGCCCGCTCGCAGAAAGAGCCACTGTCGGGGGGCGGGACAGAAATAACTGGCGCCGACGCCGTCGCGCACGCGCGTTGAGCACCTCGAGCCGGGAGGCGGGGCCGGAGCGCGCGAGGCCGCTAGTACGCACGCGCAGCCCCGGGCCCCTCCCAGCCCCGCCACCACCCCTCGCACCGCCTCTCCTGAGGCAGGGGCCGGGCAACTGTGTCTCCACCGCCTAAGCCTGACCCGTGGGCCGGGCGCGTGCCCGCTACTGTAGTGCCCGCTTCAGGCTGCTTGCTGCGCAGGCGCGCACGTGGTCGGCCCCCGCCTGGGTCCCCGCCTCTCGGGCGGTCGGGAGAGGTCGCCAGCAGCTACGTCACCAGGCGCTCTCAGGAGGGGGCGGGGTCGAGACCTAGCGGAGATGCTGGCCCGGGCGGAGGGGCCAAGCGTCCCCACCCCGTGGCCGGGCCGCTTACTGGCGTTCTAACCTTTTTATTGTTTAACGTGAGAAACACTGAAACCTAAGTCAGCTAGCTCCCAAGGGGCTCAGAGCAGCGAAACTGAAATTCCGCCTGGCCCCCAAGGCCCCTGGCCACCTTTTAGCCAGCCAGCCACTGCGCTGGCTTTGACACTCTTCGGGTGGGCGGACTGAAGAGGGGAGCGGAGTCTGTGGGGAGGTCCATCCGAGGATGGAGGCAGGATCTGTAGGGCGGGTAAGCCTGCCTCAGCCGGGAGCAGGATCTGCGTGGGAGGCGGGTATGCCTGTCTGAGGAAGCAGTGTCTGGGAGAGTTCTGTCAGGTGGGGGAAGCTAGGCCTGGAGGAGGAATCTTAGTTGAGACAAACATGGTCTTTCTGTGAGAATCCTGTCAGAAGCGGAGTCTGGGCGGAGAATCCTGTGGGTGGGGCGGAATCTGTGGGGGAAGAAGGGCCCTGTCGGCCCGCGCGGGCAAGGGAGCAGGGACTGCGGCTGGAGCTGGGGGAGGAGGGGTCCTGAGAGGAAAGCAAGGTCGTCGGGAGGGCATCTGTCTGGAGTCACCGGGCAGAGAAAACCAGAGGCACGGGCGCCCTGGAGCTGTGCGTGGGGTGGGCCTCCGTCCCTGCGCGGGGCTCCCGGCCCTGCGGCCTCCAGTCCGGCAGGAGGCTCGGTGGCTACTCTGCGAGGACTCAGAGAACCTAAAGGGCCGTCACGTCCGGCGTCCAGACCCGACTCTGCCTGGCGCGGGCTCCACCGATCCCCAAAAAGCTCCAGGGAAGCGGGGCGCGGCCTCCCCAAACCGACTCCCCAGGAGCCCGCACGCGGAGGCGGTGCTCGAGATGCCTCCGGCGCGGCCCGGCCGCCGGGATCTTTGGCCCCCGCAGAGCCTGGGGGCCGCGGGGCTTTGTCTCGACGCCGGCCTTTGTTTCGGCTCGGGCGCGGCCCCCAATCCCGGCCCCGCCCGCCGCAGCGCCCGCCCCTCCCCCGCCGCGGGCCTTGCCCTCCCCCGCGGCCTGGGCCTAGACCCCGCTTCCCTCCTAGGAAGAGGGAGAAGGAAAGTTGGTGGCTGGCCGTGAGCTGCCTGAGGCGCGGAATCCTTTAGTAATTATTTGCTGAGCACTTTCCATGACCCCAATCCAGCACTCTGTGCTGGGCCCCAAAATCACCGGGTTGCGTGGGGTAGGGATGAGCCATACCTATCCTGGCCCAACAGTCAAAATACGTAGGTGATGGTCAAGAGTGTGGGACTCAGGGCTGGCCCTAACAGTTAGGGGAAGAACAGTTCAGTCACTCAGTCGTGTCCGACTCGTTGGACCCCATGAAACGCAGCATGTCAGGCCTCCCTGTCCATCACCAACTCCCGCAGTTCACCCAAACTCATGTCCATTGAGTCGGTGATGCCATCCAACCATCTCATCCTCTGTGGTCGCCTTCTTCTCCTGCCTTCAATCTTTCCCAGCATCAGGGTCTTTTCAAATGAGTCAGCTCTTCTCATCAGGTGGCCAAAGTATTGGAGTCTCAGCTTCAACATCAGTCCCTCCAATGAACACTCAGGACTGATCTCCTTTAAGATGGACTGGTTGGATCTCCTTGCAGTCCAAGGTACTCTCAAGAGTCTCCTCCAACAGCACAGAACAGTTCAGGCAGAAGCAAGTGCACAGGCCCTGAGGCAGGCAGGCACTAAGGCAGCAGTGACCAGAGAGGTGGGAAGTGCCTAGAAATTGCTGGACAGGTTGGGTCCTGCGGTGGCCCCGGTTACTGTCCCTTCACTAGACTCCGGCAAGGCAATTCTTTCAGAATAGCATCAGTGGAGGCAAGTTCGAGTGGAAATCAGGCTCAGACAAACTGGGGGAAGCGTGATGGTGGAGACAAGTGGGCTTGCAGGAGGGCAAGGCCAGGCCAGAACCTGCCTTTGAGTCCTCCCTGAGGAGCCAGCCTGTCCAGAAGAGTACGGCAGGGCATGATCTTACTCCCCAGTAAGCTGGTGTCACATTATACCCTTAACCCCTGTGTTCTTTGCCACCCTCTACAGCATCTCACCCTTTCCAATCCTGGACCACTAGAAATTGTCTATATTCCGGCTTTGCAGACAGTGTACCTGCCTGCAAACAGCCATCCTTACTGCCTCTTCACTTGCCAAACTCCATGCTTGCACAGGACTCAACCTCCAACCTTCAGGTATTACCCCCAAAGCCACTTCCTGGGGAAGTCTTGTAGCAGGATCACTCTGATCTCTTTCTCCATCTTCACAGGTTCCATTTGGGAACAAGACAGTTGTAATAATTGCACATCATCAATGTACTTTATGCCACTGAATCATATACATAAAAAGAGTGGAAATGGCAATTTTATGTATTTTACCATGCATATAACAATCACACTTTGATGAGTCTGTCCCTTCTGACCTCTGATCTCAACACTCAGCTCCAACCACACAGGCTTACCCATTTGTTCCCACCTCATAGCCTTTGCACTTGCTTTTCCTTCTGCCCAAAACGTTCTCCTACCTCTCTTTCTGACTCCTCTTCTTTCACGTTTCAACATAAGAGAATCACAAAGACATGAGGTCCAAACTGTTTACATCACTGCCCTGTCTGCTGCATCTCACCTGGGGCCTGCTACACAGAGGGCACTCAGTCAGTGAGTAAAAGGACAACTGCTTGAAGATGATACCAGTTCTGTAGGCTACAAGATGAGATTTGAGGTCTATTACTTTTTAAAACGGAGAGGGCAATGGCACCCCACTCCGGTACTCTTGCCTGGAAAATCCCATGGACGGAGGAGCCTGGTGGGCTGCAGTCTATGGGGTCGCTAAACTTACCTATTTATTTTTGGCTGTACTGAGTCTTCATTGCTGTGTAGGGAGTTTTTTAGTTGCTGCAAGCAGGGACTACTCTCCCGTTGTGACACTCGGCTTTTCAGTGCTGTGACTTTTATTCCAGAGCACAGTCTCAATAGTTGTGGCACACAGGCTAAGTTGCTCCATAGGATGTGGGATCATCCAGGACCAGGGATCAAACCAGTGTCTTCTGCATTGGCAGGCGGATTCTTTACCACTGAGCCACCAGGGAAGCCCCTTCTATTACTTTTTAAACCTTTAAAAAAAAAAAAAAACACTTAAAATTCACATATCACACCCATCAATTTATCTATTTTGAAGAGTGAAATCAATGCCATTTCATACATTCACAATGTTGTACAATCACCACTTCATCTAATTCCAGAACAGTTTCATCACCCCAAAAGGCAACTCTGAATCCGTCAGCACTCTCTCCGTTCCTGCTTCAACCAGCCAGTGGCAACAGCTGATCTGTTTTCTGTTTCTGTGAACTTTTAAACCTTTTCATGGAGCCTTATGATATGTAGAGAAAAGCATACACATCACATGTACAGTGAGCATCCATGGTAACCAGCTCTGATAGCAAAATACAAAAGGGTCTTTTCCAATGAGTTGGCTCTTACAATCAGGTGGCCAAAGTATGGGAGCTTCAGCTTCAGCACTGGTCCTTCCAATGAATATTCAGGGTTGATTTCCTTGAGAATTGGCTGGTTTGATCTCCTTGCAGTCCAAGGGACTCAAGAGACTTCCCCAACCCTAGAATTTCAAAGCACCAATTCTTTGGCACTCAGCCTTCTTTATGGTCCAAATCTCTCGCTGTCTAGCTTTGTCATAGCTTTTCCCCCAAGGAGCAAGGATTTTTTAACTTCATCCACAGTGATTTTGGAGCCCACGAAAATAAAGTCTGTCACTGTTTCCAGTTTTTCCCCTTCTATTTGTCATGAAGTGATGGGACTGGATGCCATGATCTTAGTTTTTTGAATGTTGAGTTTCAAGCCTGCTTTTTCATTCCCCTCTTTCATCCTCATCAAGAAGCTTTTAAGTTCCTCTTCACTTTGTGCCATTAAGAGCTGTATCACTGTATTGTTATGTAGGAAGTTCGGCATCAGCAACTAGGAGTGGCCTAGCCAAAAACCATGCAAGCTGATCGATAAACCCCATCCCAGACACACCCAGGAGATCTCACAGATATGTTACAAAAATAACCACATGTATGGCAAAACCAATACAATATTGTAAAGTAAAAAAAAGAAATTTTAAAAAAAGAGATTTTAAACAAAAAAATTAAATAAATAAAAATAAATAACAGAAAAAAAAAAAATAGTAATAACCACAGGCTTTTCCAGCTCCTGCACAGGGGCCATCAGCACACAGTGAGTGGATACAAACTAACCACAGAGGTTTCTCCCACTCTGGCAAAAGCACCCTTGATGCACAGCTGTGTCCTCAAGTAACCTTAGGCAGCTAGGAGCCCATTATGGGCTCATAAATATTCTACACATACATACATCTGATTATAACAGACTGAATTATGGGAAAGACATGTGCAATAGAGCCTGTGAGTGCTCAGTACACTCCCACCTATATGAATATGTAAAAAGCTCTATTTTGCATGAGCCCAGACACGCCCCCTTCCCTGATTGGCCTTGAGCATATGCCTCTTTGCATTTTTGCACAGGGGAGAACCAAGAGGAGAAGATAAGGGATATAAAAAGGAGAAAGACAGAATCAAGTTTTCTCTTGGGCCCCAAAATCATTGTGGATGGTGACTGCAGCCATGAAATTAAATGACAGTTGCTTCTTGGAAGAAAAGCTATGACAAACCTGAAAATGAAAGTGTAAAAGTATCAGTCACTCAGTCGTGTCCAACTCTGAGACAGCATGGACTGTAGCCCTCCAGGCTTCTTTGTCCACGGGGATTCTTCAGGCAAGAACACTGGAGTGGGTTGCCATGCCTTCTTCCAGGGGATCCTCCCAACCCAGGGATTGAACCCAGATCTCCCGCATTGCAGGCAGATTCTTTCTGGTCTGAGCCACCAGGGAAGCCCAAGAATACTGGAGTGGGTAGTATACCCCTTCTCCAGGGGATCTTCCTGACCCAGGAATCCAACCGGGGTCTCCTGCATTACAGGTGAATCCTTTACCAACTGAGGTCCAGGGAAGCCCATGACAAACCTAGACAGCTTATTAAAAGCAGAGACAACACTTTGCTGACAAAGGTCCATATAGGCAAAGCTATGGTTTTCCCGGTTTTCCCAGTAGTCATGTACAGATGTTGGACCATAAAGAAGGCTGGGCTATGAAGAACTAATGTTTTGAATTATGGTGCTGGAGAAGACTCTTGAGAATCCCTTGGACTGCAAGATCAAACCAGGCAATTCTAAAGGAAATCAATCCTGAATATTCATTGGAAGGACTGAGGCTGAAACTGAAGCTCCAATACTTGGTCACCTGATGCAAAGAGCCGACTCACTGGAAAAGACCTTGATGCTGGGAAAAATTGAGGGCAGGAGAAGGGCGCAACAGAAGATGAGCTGGTTGGATATCATCACTGACTCAAGGGACATGAGTTTGAGCAAACTCCCGGAGATGGTGAAGGACAGGGAAGCCTGGAGTGCTACAGTTCATGGGATCGCAGAGTTAGACCCGACTTAGCAACTGAACAACAAAAAAGGGATCATGGTCAGTCCTTCAGTGTCAGTCAGCTCCCATGTCTCAGAAGTGTCCTACCTGCTGCCTGTTTAAGAAAGGATCTGTCTGCTTGAGCTGTAATTAGTCTGTCATTCCAAATATCATCTCCATACCTGAAGTTGTTGATATTTGTCCCAGCAATCTTGATTCCAGCTTGTAATTCATCCAGCCTGGCATTTCGCATGATGTACTCTGCATATAAGTTAAATAAGCAGAGTGACAATATACAGCCTTGTCATACTCCTTTCCTAATTTGGAAAGTCTATTGTCCCATGTCTGGCTCTTACTGTTTCTTCTTGACCTGCAAACATGTTTCTCAGGATACAGGTACAGTGGTCTGATAGTCCCATCTTTTTAAGAATTTTCCACTGTTTGTTGTGATCCACACAGTCAAAGGCTTTAGCATAGTCAATGAAGCAGGTATTTTTCTGGAACTGTCTTACCTTCTCAATGATCCAACGAATGTTGGCAATTTGATCTCTGGTTCCTCTACCTTTTCCAAACCCAGTTTGTACATCTGGAAGTTCTAGATTCACGTACTGCTGAAACCTAGCCTGAAGGATTTTGAACATTACCTTGTGAGCATTTGAAATAAGCGCAGTCATGCAGTAGTTTGAACATTCTTTGGCATTGCTCTTCTTTGGGAATGGAATGAAAACTGACCTTTTCTAGCTCTATGGCCACTGCTGAGTTTCCCAAATTTGCTGACATATTGAGTGAAGTACTTCAACAGCACCATCTTTTAGGATTTGAAATAGCTCAGCTGGAATTCCATCACCTCCATTAGCTTTGTTTGTGGTAATTCTTCCTAAGGCCCACTTGACTTCACACTCCAGGATGTCTGGCTCTAGGTGAGTGACCACACCATCATGGTTATCTGTATCATTGAGATTTTTTTCAGATAGTTCTGTGTTATCTTGCCACCTCTCCTTTTTCTCTTCTGCTTGTTAGGTCCATACCATTTCTGTCCTTTATCGTGCCCATCCTTGCATGAAATGTTCCCTTGATTATCTCCAATTTTCCTGAAGAGATCTTTAGTCTTTACCATTCTATTGTTTTCCTCTATTTTTTTGAATTATTATTCACTTAAGAAGGCTTTCTTATCTCTCCTTGCTATTCTCTGGAACTCTGCATTCATTTGGGTATATCTTTCCCTGTCTCCCTTGCCTTTCGCTTCCCTTCTTTTCTCAGCTATTTGTAAAGCCTCTTCAGACAACAACTTTAACTTCTTGCATTTATTTTTTAGGGATGATTTTGGTCACTGCCTTCTGTACAATGTTATGGACCTCCATCCTTTTAAGTGTCCAGTTAAGAAGACACACCAGGGAGTTCCCTGGTGTCATAGTGGTTAGAATTCTGGGCTTCCACTGCCGTGGTCCCAGTTCAATTCTTGGTCAGGGCACTGAGATCTTACAAGCCACAAGGAGTGGCCAAAAACAATTTTTTTTTAAAAGGTGGGGGGAAAGACACCAGACAGCTTGCTGTGATCACAGTGAAGAGGTCATGTGACCATAAAGCCATACAGCAGCCTCCTTCAAGCCAAGAGAAGGGGCCTCAGAATGAAACCTACCTTGTGGGCATCTTGTTCTTCAATTTCTCAGCCTCCAGAATTGTGAGAAACAAATTTATGGCCTTGGTCTATAGTATTACTATTTTGTTTTTGTACCTAGAACCGACTAAGACAGATGACAAACTTCCCTCTGCCTCACTCTCATAAAAGTGTATGTGAATTAATATTTAGAGTCCACCCAAATAACTCAAAATAATTTCCCCAATCCCAGGTCCCTAATCACAATTCCTAAGATCCTCTTTCCTGATGAGGTAACACTTATGGTTTCCGAGGATTACGTCATATAGATCTTTGGGGGCACCCTTCTGCCTACTGCAGCCCCCATTTCACAGATGGAAAAACCGATCCCAGCGCGTAGACCATGTCGTCCAGGCTCCCACAGTCCTGGGGAATCTCTGGCCCCCAGGGAGGGCAGGGAGGGAAAGGACAGGAGATATCCAGAGCCCAGAGCTTTAGCTCTTTCTCTGCAGTTAGGAACCAGGGGTCCTGGGACAAAGGATTTCAGGGAAAGCTCCAGGTGAGCTTGGAGCACTTGGTTATGTGTATTTATTTATTTTTCTCTATTTTTTGGCCATGTCATGGGACATGAGGGAACTTAGTTCCCCAACCAGAGAAGGAATCTGTGCCCCTGCAGTGGAAGCGCACGTGTGGAGCGCCCAGAGGATGACTGGAACCTGTTAAGATGACACAGAAGCCAAACCTAATGATAGGACTCGCGCATCAAAACAACCAACCACTGTCATTGACTGACACACAATGAATCCACCCTATCCACAGTTAAGTGAAAGTCACTTAGTCACGTCTGACTCTTTGCGACTCCATGGACTATACGGTCCATGGAATTCCCCAGGCCAGAATACTGGAGTGGGCAGCCATTCCCTTCTCCAGGGGATCTTCCCAGCCCAGGGATTGAACCCAGGTCTCCCACATTGCAGGTGGATTCTTTACCAGCTGAGCCACAAGGGAAGCCCAAGAACACTGGAGTGGGTAGCCTATCCCTTCTCCAGCAGATCTTCCAGAACCCAGGAATCGGACCAGGGTCTCCTGCATTGCAGGCAGAGTCTTTACCAGCTGAGCTACCAGGGAAGCCCAAGGGTTCTCAAAAAGAAGAGTCCCCTGGAGAAGAAATGGCAACACAGTCCATTATTCTTGCCTGAAGAATCCCATGGACAAAGGACCCTGGTCGGCTATAGTCCATGGAGGTCACAAAGAGTTGGACACGACTTAGCAACTAAAACAACGATGTGTGTAATGTATACTTTTTACTGTTGTGCGTGGCACCCCACTCCAGTACTCTTGCCTGGAAAATCCCATGGACGGAGGAGCCTGGTAGGCTGCAGTCCGTGGGGTCACAAAGAGTCGGACACGACTGAGCGACTTCATTTTCACTTTTCATTTTCATGCATTGGAGAAGGAAATGGCAACCCACTCCAGTGTTTTTGCCTGGAGAATCCCAAGGACGGGGGAGCCTGGTGGGCTGCCGTCTATGGGGTCGCACAGAGTCAGACACGACTGAAGCGACTTAGCAGCAGCAGCAGCAAAGCGAATAAAAGTCTTTCTGAAAATGTTATAGCTTAAAATTTTTTAAAAAAAGAGTCAGAAAAATAGAGCCATCTGCCACCACATGGTGCTGCTTCTACAGCATCTCCTCACTGAGAATGCAGACTGATGCTGTCTTCCTAAAGGAAACTGTGTTTCAGGGCAACACATGGTCCCAGTCCTTGATGAGATAATTAAATGCTAGAATTCAGAAAACATCATTTCCCAGGCGATAATGAGTCTGGAGCAGGCCCCAATACATGCCGTATACACTGCAAGGTGAACAGCGGTGGGGACGTGACTGAGAGGAGCCAGCCACCACTGCGCCCCCTTAGGAGCAGCAGCAGAAGAACCTACATGGGACGCGATAGCACTCATATCCTGCCAGCTGTGAGGGGTTCCAGCCAACGACATTTGGCCCAAAGCCCAGCAAGTCTTTAGATCACATTTTCCATCCATGGGAGCTGAAGGGGGTGTTGGAGGCAGGGAGAGAGGCCATCTGGATGGGGCAGGTCCTGCCAGAAGCCAGGATCCACTGTCCCCCACCCATCCTCATTGAGGGGGCTGTAAACCTCCAGCCAGACGCCAGAGCAGTGACTAGCTGGGGCTGGAGCAGAAATGGACACAGACTGCACAAAGGAAGTTTCTCCTGTTATCTACTTTTTTTTAGCCGCACAGTGAGGCACGCTGATCTTAGTTCCCTGACCAGGGATTGAACCCATGACCCCTGCAGTGGAAGTAGGGTATCTTAATCACAGGACTGCCAGGGAATTCCCGTGAAAGAAGCTTCTAGGTAGAGAGAAATGTTATAAAACTGGATTGTGGCAATGGCTGCACAATATGAAGTATATCTGCTATGGGTGTACTTTATGGCATATAAATTATACTTCAATACAACTGTTGAAAAAGGAGAGAAGGTCCAAAGAAGATATACAAATGGGCTTGGAGAATAAGCACATGAAAAGACATTCAACATCATTAGTCATTAGAGAACCACGAGTCAAACCATGGTGAGATACTGATTCACACCCACTTGGGATGGTTTAAAAAAACAATTAAAATAAGAGCTTCCCTGGTAGGCCAGTGGCTAACACTCCGAACTTCCAATGCACGCAGCCTGGGTTCAACCTCTGGTCAGGGAACTAGATCCCACATGCCCCAACTAACACCCAGTGCTGCCAAATAAATAATGAATAAAACAAACATTTCTTTCTCTGAAAATAACAGTATTGGCAGGGATATGGAGAAATTGGAACCCTCCTACCTTGCTGGTGGGAATGTAAAGTAGTGTAGTCATCCTGGAAAAAAATTTGGCATTTCTTCAAATGGCTAAAGATTGACTTACCACTTTGATCCAGCAGTGAACTACGTATGCATCCGAAGGAACTGAAAACGCTGTTCAAACAAATCCTGGTAAAGCACTGGCCACAGCAGCATGATTCACAATGGTCAGAGGTGGAAACAACCCAAATGTCCACCGAATTATGAATGGATAGATAAACGTGGTATTTTCATACAATGGAGTCATAACCATAAAAAGAAACAACAAGGTACTAGTATGTGCTCCAGCAAACATGAACCTTGAAAACATTATGCTAAGTGAAAAAACTCAGATACAAAAGACAACATATAATATGATGTCATTTACGTGAAATATCCAGAATATGCAAATTCACAGAAACATACAGCAGAGATTATTCATTGTCAGGGGCTGGAGAGAGGGGAAAATTGAGAGCTATTGGAGGAAAATATTCTGGAATTAAATGGAGGTGTGATTATGCAACACTGCAACTATATTAAAATCCACTGAATTGTTCACTCTAAAATGGTTACTTTTTGTGTTATGTGAATCACCTTTATTTCAAAAGAAGAGGTGAGGCTTCCAGGTCAGTAGGGAGCAAAGGACCTAAGCAATCCTGAGTGGGTCCCAGGCAGGGACAAGCCAGCCTTCAGGGCTGTCTGTGGACTAACGGTGATGTGGGGATGTGGAGGAGACACGCTAAGGAGTAAGGAAGCTTCCGAAGACAGGCAGCAAGGAAACCATCCTCGTTTTTAAAAGATGAATCCTAAAGTTAAAAGAATTAACCAAAGACATACAGATGGCGGGCAGGCACAGGAAGATGCTCAACATGGCTAATTATTAGAGAACTGCAAATGAAAACTACAGTGAGGTATCACCTCACAGCAGCAGAATGGCCATCATTAGAAAGTCTGCAAATAATAAACGCTGGAGAGGGTGAGGAGAAAAGGAAACTCTCCTACACTGTTGGTTGAAATGCAAGTTGCTGCAGCCACTATGGAGAACAGTATGAAGGTCCCATAAAAAACTAAAAACAGAGTTGCCATGTGATCCAGCAGTCTCACTCTTGGGCATATATCCGAACAAAACCATAAATCAAAAAGACATACACAGGTATCTTCTGGTTGCCCAGTGGTTACGATTCCACGCTTCCACTGCAGGGGGCAAGGTTTGATCCCACATGCCACACAGCCGAAAAAAAAAAAAAAAAACAGATATATGCACTCTAGAGGTCACAGAAGCACTATTTACAATAGCTGAGACATGGAAACAATCTAAATGGCTATTGACATAAATGGCTAAAGAAGATGTGATACATATATATAATGGAATATTACTTGACCATAAAAAAGGAATGGAATAATACCATTTGCAGCAACATGAATGGACCTAGGAATTCTAGTAATAAGTGAATTAAACCAGAGAAAGACAAATACCATAAGATATCATTTATATGTGGAAGCTAAAACATGACACAATGAACCTATCTATGAACAGAAACAGATACACAGACACAGAGGACAGACTTGCGGTTGCCAACGGTAGGAGAGGCAAGGACCAAACTTGTGTCTCCTGCACTGGCAGACACAAACTAGTACGTATAGGATGGATAAACAACAAGGTGAGCTTCCCAGGTGGCTCACTGGTAAAGAATCCACCTGCCAATGCAGGAGACGTGAGTGCGGTCCCTGGGTCGGGAAGATCCATGGAGAAGAAAATGGCAACTCACTTCAGTATTCTTGCCTGGGGAATCCTACAGACAGAGGAGCCTGGTGGGCTACAGTCCATGGGGTTGCAAAGAGTCAGAAATGACTGAGCAACTAAATCAGCAATCAGCAGCAAACAACAAGGTCCTACACAGGGAACTATATTCTATATCCTGCGATTAAACCTTAATGGAAAAGATTATTTTAAAAATGTATACATGTGTAACTGAATCACTGGGCTGAACACCAGAAATTAACACATTATGAACCAACTATACTTCAAGAAAACTAAAATGAAGATAAAACAAAAAGAGAAGAGTTAGCCAGCATCTTAAACACGAAATGGGCAGAGTGGAGGGGAGGAGGGCTCGTGGGCTTCAGCCTCCATGGACATAGCAGGAAGATAGGCTGGAAGTGCAAGCCTGGGGGTTCAGCAGCAGTCACCCATGTTAGCAGGGAAGTGCTCCTCAGACCTGAGGCCAAGGGCACAGCTTCTGTAAGGAAAACAAGGAACAATCCAACAAGACAAAATTCACAACATCTTGGTGGTGGGCACAGCAGCCCAACCAAAGCTGTGGCAACCTCATATGGTGCGGTTTCACTGCTATGAAATGTCCAGCACAGGCAAGTCTACAGTGATGTTAGATCTGCAGTTGCCTGGAACAGAGGTGAGATCAGAGACTCACATGCAAGGACAGAGGGATCTCAGTGGAGGTGAGAGAAATGTTCTAAAGCAGGAGGATGCTAAAGAAAGTGCAAGTGAAAGTCGCTCAACTGTGTACTCTTTGCGACCCCATGGACTATACAGTTCATGGAATTCTCCAGGCCAGAATACTGGAGTGGGTAGTATTTCCCTTCTCCAGGGGATCTTCCCAACCCAGGGATCGAACCCAGGTCTCCCGCATTTCAGGTGGATTCTTTACCAGCTGAGCCACAGAACGGTAAATTGACTAAAAATGACTGGGTCATATGTGCACATGACATGGAGAATTTATCAGAGACTGGTGTTCAGAGGTAGGAAAGGTTGTATAGGGTGCGAGGAACTTCCAGCCCCACGTCAAGGAGGAGCAATGGAAGGGAGGGGAAGTCACTGAGGAACATTGGTTAAAACAAGCATTTTAACCTAGCCTCAAGGGATGCGCTAACCCAAGGGTGGAACAGGAGGCCATCAGGACAGATTTACCTAGGTGTGACAAGTCCAGTGGCTTTCCCATTACCTACAAGCTTTATTTTAAACGCTTCCCTCATAACTCTTTGTAGGGCTTCCCTTGTGGCTCAGCTGGTAAAAAATCCACCTGCCATGCAGGAGACCTGGGTTCAATCCCTGGGTTGGGAAGATCCCCTGGAGAAGGGAAATACTACCCACTCCAGTATTCTGGCCTGGAGAATTCCACGGACTGTATAATCCATGGGGTCACAAAGAATCAGACACAACTGAGAAACTTTCAGTTTACTTTAAAAAAATTTTTATTTTTACTTGAAAAAAGTTTTTTAGTTTATTAAAAATAGAACAAAAAAAGAGAAGTCAAGAATACTTGGTAGCTTGAGAATGTGAGTGCTTCACTGTGTGTTCTATTGTTTTCTGTGCTTCTTGTTTCCTTTTTTTAACTTTGGAAATTAATCCAAGGGCCCAGTAGGGGACCCAGTTGCGTTGACCTTGGGGAAGCAACAGTGGTGAAACTGGAGGGAAGGGGAAAGGGCACAACTATTGAAAGAGTAACATAGCCCGAGGGCAGAACTTAAACTGGTTAGAACAAAATGAATGTGTCCAAAATGGCAGACAAGGCAACTTGACTAGTTCCTGATGCTTAGTATATTATTCAGTGTAACACATGAGTATTGTAACACATTAGTATTGCAACAGATGAGTATTATAACACATTAGCAAGCTGACATACCCAGAGACACCATGACAGTTCCAAGGGGATCATCAAGAACCAAAAAGTGGGCCTTGACACAATTCCAGATGTTCAAGCTGGATTTAGAAAAGGCAGAGGGACCAGAGGTCAAATTGCCAACATCCCTTGGATCATCAAAAAAGCAAGAGAGTTCCAGAAAAACATCTACTTCTGCTTTATGAACTATATCAAAGCCTTTGACTGTGCGGATAACAATAAAATGTGGGAAATTCTTCAAGAGATGGGAATACCAGACCCCCTGACCTGTTTCCTGAGAAATCTGTATGTAGGTCAAGAAGCAACAATTAGAACCGGACATGGAAAAATAGACTGGTTCTATTTTCTAAATTGGAAAAGGAGTACATCAGGGCCGTATATTGTCATGCTGTTTATTTAACTTATATGCAGAGTATATCGTGAGAAATGCCAGGCTGGATAAAGCACAAGTTGGAATGAAGATTGCCAGGAGAAATATCAACAACCTCAAATACGCTGATGACACCACCCTTATGGCAGAAAGTGAAGAACTGAAGAGCCTCTTGATGAAAGTGAAAGAGGAGAGCGAAAAAGTTGGCTTAAAACTCAACATTCAGAAAACTAAGATCATGGCATCCGGTCCCATCACTTCATGGGAAATAGATGGGGAAACTGTGAGAGACTTTATTTTCTTGGACTCCAAAATCACTGCAGATGGTGACTGCAGTCATGAAATGAAAAGATGCTTGCTTCTTGGAAGAAAAGCTATGAACAACCTAGACAGCATATTGAAAAACAGAGACTTGACTTTACCAACAAAGGTCCATCTAGTCAAAGCTATAGTCTTTCCAGTAGTCATGTATGGATGTGAGAGTTGGACTACAAAGAAAGCTGAGTGCTGAACAATAGATGCTTTTGAACTGTGGTGTTGGAGAAGACTCTTGAGAGTCTCTTGGACTGCAAGGAAATCCAACCAGTCCATCCTAAAGGAAACCAGTCCTAGATATTCATTGGAAGGACTGATGCTGAAGTGAAACTCCAATACTTTGGCCACCAGATAAGAACTGACTCAATGGAAAAGACCCTGATGCTGGGAAAGATTGAAGGCAGGAGAAGGGGATGACAGAGGATGAGATGTTTGGATGACATCACCAACTCAATGCACATGAGTTTGAGTAAACTCTGAGTGTTGGTGATGGACAGGGAGGCCTGGTGTGCTGCAGTCCATGGGGTCGCAAAGACTTGGACACAAATGAGCAACTGAACTGACACGATTCCTGGAAATCTCTGCCCCTTCCCCAAAATAGTTGGAATAATCCTCCTACTCATTAGCCTATAAAATTACCCAACCCATAAAAGCTAACCACATACATTTCGATGCTGCACTCACCCTCTGCCATGATCCACACTCTATGGACTGTGTTTCTCTCTGAATAAATCCACTTCTTACCTACCTCCTTGTCTCCCACTGAATTCTTCCTGTCATGAGACACAAAGAACCTGAGCCTCAGAAAGTCCAGACACCTGGTAAGTGATTCTAATTAAAAGATCATGGGTTCAAGTCCCAATCCTCAGTGCTCAGCTTTCTTTGTAGTTCAACTCTCACATTCACACATGACTACTGGAAAAACCATAGCTTTGACTGGATGGACCTTTGTTGGCAAAGTAATGTTTCTGTTTTTTAATATGCTGTCTAGGTTGGTCATAGCTTTTCTTCCAAGGAGGAAGCATCCTTTCATTTCATGGCTGCAGTCACCATCTGCAGTGATTTTGGAGTCCAAGAAAATAAAGACTCTCACTGTTTCCTTTGTTTCCCCATCTATTTCCCATGAAGTGATGGGACCAGATGCCATGATCTTCGTTTTCTTAATGTTGAGTTTTAAGCCAACTTTTTCACTCTCCTCTTTCACTTTCATCAAGAGGCTCTTCAGTTCTTCTTCACTTTCTGCCATAAGGGTGGCGTCATCTGCATATCTGAGGTTGTTGATATTTCTCCTGGCAATCTTGATTCCAACTTGTGCTTCATCCAACCCGACATGTGGCATGATGTACTCTGCATAAAAGTTAAATATGCAGGGTGACAATATACAGCCTTGAGGTACTCCTTTCCCAATTTGGAACCAGTCTGTTGTTCCATGTCTGGTTCTAACTGTTGCTTCTTGACCTGCATACAGATTTCTCAGGAGGCAGGTCAGGGGGTCTAGTATTCCCGTCTCTTGAAGAATTCCCCACAGTTTGTTGTGATCCACATAGTCAAAGGCTTTAACTTTGTAGTCCATAAAGCAAAGGTAGGTGTTTTTCTGGAACTCTCCTGCTTTTTTGATGATCCAATGGATGTTGACGATTTGAACTCTGGTTCCTCTGTCTTTTCTAAATCCAGCTTGAACATCTGGAAGTTCATGGTTCACATACCGTTGAAGCCTGGCTTGGAGAATTTTGAGCATTACTTTGCAAGCGTGTGAGATCCCACACCGGGCACAGCCCATGTCCACCAGGATAGGGCTGGGCTTGGAGACCTGAACGCTGGGCTATCTACTACTGTGGGCAGGAATTCCTCAGAAGAAATGGAGTAGCCATTTTGGTCAACAAAAGAGTTAGAAATGCAGTACTTGGAAAAAAAAAAGAAATGCAGTACTTGGATGCAATCTCAAAAATGACAGAATGATCTCTGTTCGTTTCCAAGGCAAACCATTCAATATCACAGTAATCCAAGTCTATGCCCCAATCAGTAATGCTGAAGAAGCTGAAGTTGAACGGTTCTATGAAGACCTACAAGACCTTTTAGAACTAACACCCAAAAAAGATGTCCTTTTCATTACAGGCGACTGGAATGCAAAAGTAGGAAGTCAAGAAACACCTGGAGTAACAGGCAAATTTGGCCTTGGAATACGGAATGAAGCAGGGCAAAGACTAATAGAGTTTTGCCAAGAAAATACACTGGTCATAGCAAACACCCTCTTCCAACAACACAAGAGAAGACTCTACACATGGACATCACCAGATGGTCAACACCAAAATCAGATTGATTATATTCTTTGCAGCCAAAGATGGAGAAGCTCTATACAGTCAACAAAAACAAGACCAGGAGCTGACTGTGGCTCAGATCATGAACTCCTTATTGCCAAATTCAGACTGAAATTGAAGAAAGAAGGGAAAACCACTAGACCATTCAGATATGACCTAAATCAAATCCCTTATGATTATACAGTGGAAGTGAGAAATAGATTTAAGGGACTAGATCTGATAGAGTGCCTGATGAACTATGGACGGAGGTTAGTGACATTGTACAGGAGACAGGGATCAAGATCATCCCCATGGAAAAGAAATGCAAAACAGCAAAATGACTGTCTGGGGAGGCCTTACAAAAAGCTGTGAAAAGAAGAGAAGCAAAAAGCAAAGGAGAAAAGGAAAGATATAAGCATCTGAATGCAGAGTTCCAAAGAATAGCAAGAAGAGAGAAGAAAGCCTTCCTCAGCAATCAATGCAAAGAAACAGAGGAAAACAACAGAATGGGAAAGACTAGAGATCTCTTCAATAAAATTAGAGATACCAAGGGAACATTTCATGCAAAGATGGGCTCGATAAAGGACAGAAATGGTATGGACCTAACAAGCAGAAGATATTAAGAAGAGGTGGCAAGAATACACAGAAGAACTGTACAAAAAAGATCTTCACAACCCAGATAATCACGATGGTGTGATCACTCACCTGAAGCCAGACATGCTAGAATGTGAAGTCAAGTGGGCCTTAGGAAGCATCACTATGAACAAAGCTAGTGGAGGTGATGGAATTCCAGTTGAGCTATTTCAAATCCTGAAAAATGACGCTGTGAAAGTGCTGCACTCAATATGCCAGAAAATTTGGAAAACTCAGCAGTGGCCACAGGACTGGAAACGGTCAGTTTTCATTCCAATCCCAAAGAAAGGCAATGCCAAAGAATGCTCAAACTACCACACAATTGCACTCATCTCACACGCTAGTAAAGTAATGCTCAAAATTCTCTAAGCCAGGCTTCAGCAAAACGTGAACCGTGAACTTCCAGATGTTCAAGCTGGTTTTAGAAAAGGCAGAGGAATGAGAGACCAAATTGCCAACATCCGCTGGATCATGGAAAAAGCAAGAGAGTTCCAGAAAAACATCTATTTCTGCTTTATTGACTATGCCAAAGCCTTTGACTGTGTGGATCACAATAAACTGTGGAAAGTTCTGAAAGAGATGGGAATACCAGACCACCTGACCTGCCTCTTGAGAAATCTGTATGCAGGTCAGGGCGCAACAGTTAGAACTGGACATGGAACAGACTGGTTCCAAATAGGCAAAGGAGTACGTCAAGGCTGTATGTTGCCACCCTGCTTATTTCGCTTATATGCAGAGTACATTATGAGAAACGCTGGGCTGGAAGAAGCACAAGCTGGAATCAAGATTGCCAGGAGAAATATCAATAACCTCAGATATGCAGATGACACCACCCTTATGGCAGAAAGTGAAGAGGAACTAAAAAGCCTCTTGATGAAGGTGAAAGAGGAGAGTGGAAAATGTTGGCTTAAAACTCAACATTCAGAAAACTAAGATCATGGCATCTGGTCCCATCACTTCATGGGAAATAGATGGGGAAACAGTGGAAACAGTGCCAGACTTTATTTTCGGGGGCTCCAAAATCACTGCAGATAGTGACTGCAGCCATGAAATTAAAAGACACTTACTCCTTGGAAGGAAAGTTATGACCAACCTAGATAGCACATTGAAAAGCAGAGACATTACTTTGCCAACAAAGGTCCGTCTAGTCAAGGCTATGGTTTTTCCTGTGGTCATGTATGGATGTGAGAGTTGGACTGTGAAGAAAGCTGAGCACCGAAGAATTGATGCTTTTGAACTGTGGTGTTGGAGAAGACTCTTGAGAGTCTCTTGGCCTGCAAGGAGATCCAACCAGTCCATTCTGAAGTCCATTCAGCCCTGGGATTTCTTTGGAAGGAATGATGCTAAAGCTGAAACTCCAATACTTTGGCCACCTCATGGGAAGAGTTGATTCATTGGAAAAGACTCTGATGCTGGGAGGGATTGGGGGAAGGAGGAGAAGGGGACGACAGAGGATGAGATGGCTGGATGGCATCACTGACTTGATGGATGTGAGTCTGAGTGAACTCTGGGAGTTGGTGATGGACAGGGAGGCCTGGCGTGCTGCAATTCATGAGGTCGCAAAGAGTCGGACATGACTGAGCGACTGAACTGAACTGAAAACAAAAATTGTAGGAGTGTGTTGGGTTGGGGGGAAGAGTCTGCTTCCCAGCTCAGTCAGGTTGCTAGAAAAGCCAGCTCCATGAAGCTGTAGGACGAAGTCCCTGTTCTCTTGTTGGCTGTCTCCCAGGGTTCTTCTGAAATTCAAGAGTCCACTACCACCACCCACACGTTCCTCACCACACGGCCCTCTGCCTTCAAAACCTTGGAGTCCTCCTACTTCGAGTATTCTTCTACCTTTAAGAACCCTTTTGACAAACTATGACAAACCTAGACAGCGTGTTAAAAAAAAACAGATAAATCACTTTGCTGACAAAGGTCTGTATAGTCAAAGCTTTAGTTTTTCCAGCATTCATGTATGGATGTGAGATTTTCACCATAAAGAAGGCTGCATGCCAAAGAATTGATTTTGAACGGTGGTGCTGGAGAAGACTCTTGAGAGTCCCTTAGACTGCAAGGAGATCCAACCAGTCAGTGCCAAAGGAAATCAACCCTGAATATTCACTGAAAGGACTGATGCTGAAGTTGAAGCTCCAATACTTTGGCCACCTGATGCGAAAAGCCAACTCATTGGAAAGGACTCAGATGCCAGGAAAGATTGAAGGCAGGAGGAGATGGGGATGTCAGAGGACAAGATGGTTGGATGACATCACCGACTGAATGGACATGAGTTTGAGCAAGCTCCAGGAGATAGTGAAGGACAGGGAAGCCTGGCGTGCTACAGTCCATGGGGTCATAAAGAGTCACAACTTAGCCACTGAACAACAACAAAGAACCCTTATGATTCCCTAGGGCCCATCCAAACAATCCAGGACTATCTCCTTATCTAGTCAGCTGATTAGTAACCTTAATTATACCTGCTATGTACTATGAACTATTAGAATTCTCACTTAATGCCCCCAAATCCTGTGGAATCAGGCCAGTCCAGGGCAGCTTTGGCAGTTCCACTCCTGTTTAGGTTGCAGTGGCAACAGCTGTCAAGACACAGGATATAGGTGAGCCACTGGTCTCACAGGTCTCGAGGTGGGCACAGCAAGGGGCCTGTGAAGCCAGTGAAGCATGATCAGTGATAAAAACTGGGGACGAGAGGTTGGACAGAAGAGATCCAGGGAGTTGGGCAGGCCATTGTTGAAGGACTCAGATTCTTAACAGGGACAATGAGGCCTAGAGACTGGGATTTTAATTAGCTTCCTTGGGGCCTGGGCCACGGAATGCTCCCTTCCCTGCTTTGAACACAGCCGCTCAGTAGCTGCCTAAGGCAGGAGGCAGGGTCTCTGATCTTATCCTCAAACTGGAGCTGAGAAGTCGGCCCCTTCCACTCTGGACTCCGAACCTGCTGCACAAAGCATGGGGTCCACTGCGCATCACCTCCCTCTTCCTTCAGCCTCCATGAGTAGAGCCTAAGGCCCAGCCAGTCCACATCCAGTGGGCCTGGCTCCCCCGGGGCCCTGGACAGCCAGGCCCAACTCAAGGTCCTCGGGGGTCCAGGCTGTTTCTCTGCCCGGACAGTTCTTCCAACAGATTTTGGGCTCTAAAGTGCCTCTTTGGATTCTGACTGCTCGCCACCTCCCAGCTAGACGCAAGACCCGTCTCATCGCCTCTACCGCCTTTATTTTCTGAGCGTTGGCGCGGAGTGTGGCCTGCTGAAAGCACTCTGAACAGTCCCTCCTCACACCCCTCCCTGGGGCAGGTGCGCCTCCTGTAGGGGCATGGAGTCCGGGTGCCTCACCTTCTCCCTGGGCCAAGGCAAGGTGGTGCCCGTCTGTTCCCACATTCCACTCGCAGCCCCCAGGCCCACATAGGTGGAGGCCTTGGGTGTCCTCATCTACAAGAGGGATTTTGACCTGCCGGGACCCGCCCCGGGCTTGGGAGTCCACCGCCCTCCCGCCCTCACCCGGCCTCACCCGGCCTCACCTTCTCCCGCCCGACAGCACATGCGAGGAGCGTGGCCTACAGATTGACAGCGCAGGCCCCGCCCCCGCCCCGTCGCTAGGGCGAAACTGCGTGGTTGCCCCGGCCCCCTGCGACTTTGGCCGGAAGTGCGACCTGGCGGCGGCGACTAGTCTCCATGGAAACGCCGGAAACGTGCTCTGACCGAGTGGTTCGCCGCGTCGCGGCATCTGCGGACTTCAGTTCCGCCGGCGTCGCTGCCCGGAAGTGCGGCTTCGGAGGTGGTGAGCTGGAGGCGGCCACCGCCCGGCCTGGTGCCTGAGGAGGAGCCGGAGGTGGGGTCAGGCGAGCATCCCCCTGCCGCAGGGCCGGCGGGGAGGCCGAGGCGTGACAGGGGAGGGGCGCCCGCGCTAGGCTTGGCGCGCTCGTCGCAGACGTGAGGGGGCGCTGCAGGACGGGGGCATGTCGCGGGCCGGGGCGCGGAGGCGGGAACCCAGGTCGGCCAGGGCCGGAGCGGGCGCAGCCGGAGCCGATCGGAGAACGAGTTGCTGGGGTCGGGGGGGCGCGAGGCATGGCGCAGGGGACTCAAGAGGGTGCTCGGACCAGAGGGCACGGCGTGGGTCAAGGGGCGGCGGCGAGGATGCCTGGGAGCCGCGGCTCAAGGTGGGCCTTTGTTCCGAACCGCCCGAGGCTCCGCTGCACCTGCAGAGACAGGAGCCTGCCGGGGCGCGGGGCGGAAAAGGAAGGGCCAGTCCCCACGGACTGGGGCGCGGGCTTTTGCCCGCGTCGCCCGGGCACAGGCTGGAAGTCCTTTAGGCGCGGGCGAATAAAGCCAGTGCAGGGGGCTTGCGGCAGAGGTAACGGCACATGTAGACTTGGCCTGCGTAAGGAATTGCCACGAAGACCCCAGAGCTAAGGAGAGTCCCGATCTGTTCTTAATAGATCTCAACAGGCTCCCTCTGGCTGTCGGGTGGGGAATAGACCGGAAGGTGGGGGAACCTGGTAGAGGTGTGCAAAGTGGTCCGAGGGGTCAGATACGGAGCATGAACGGCCCCCAGCAAAGGAAAGTCGATTTGGACGTAAGGAGCCAGAGGGGATGAGTCTGAGACCCCAGCAGGCTCCGAGGATTTCGAGGCCTCACCTAAACCAGACTGGTGCAGAGTGGGACCGTCTCAGGGTATCTCATACGTTTGATAAAGGGGAAATTGAGGCCCAGCAAGCATGCTTCCTGTTTGACGGTGAAGTAGCTGAGCTTCTCAGATTCCCAGAGATCCCTGGGAATCCCTTCCCCTTTTCGGTGCCTGAGGGTGGGCAGTGCTGGGATTTCCAGGCTATAGTTGGACAAGAAGTGTCCATATTGCTCAGCCATGCTGAACCTGATGTCTCTGCTACTCCACCTGCACCCAACCAATCACACAGCCCTGGGCAGTCCACAGGCCCATCTCGATGCCACACCCACACCCTGGGTCCCATAGGTGCCCCATAGGTCACATCAAGATTCCAGGAAACACAGGCTGCAAGACATGTCTCCCACTAGACCATGTATTTCCCTCCCTTCCAGCGGCACCTGCCAGGCTTCCCAGGTGGCGCTAGTGGTAAAGAACCTGCCTGCCAATACAGGAGACATAAGAGACCCGGGTGTCATCCCTGGGCTGGGAAGATCCCCTGGAGGAGGACATGGCAACCCACTCCAGTATTCTTGCCTGGAGAATCTTCCCATGGATAGAGGAGCCTGGTGGGCAGCAGTCCATAGGGTCGCAAAGAGTCAGACACGACTGAATCCACTTAGTGCGCACTCAGGACACCTGCCAGGCTACTGCCCAACCTCCTCTCAACACTTTGTGACTATGAGCACCCTTCGACCCAGAGGCCATTCATGCCAGCCCCACCCCATCGAAGACCTGCGCATACACTCGATATAACCAGGTTCTGAGGCAGCAGACCTCTGGGTCTGGGTCTGCAAGGGTCTTGGATGCTCCAAGGTTGAAGGCCCTGCCAAGAGGAGATGAAAAAGAAGTCCCTAGTGGTGGGAGTCTTAGCTGGCAGGGTGGGGAAGGGGGTGTTCTATATAGGGGCTCCTGCCCTCTTCTCCACCCTATTGGAGGAGAAGGTGCGGGAGGCATGGATGGGAGTTAGTGGAAGAGGGGGTCGGTAGGACAAAATAGGTGAGGCGGGCCCTGGGTCTCCCCACTCTGGCAGTAAGCACGACCGGGAGGGCCGCAAAGCTGGAGGTGCTGGGGGTGGGGGGCGGCCACAGAAGTCCTGGAGGCGGGGAGTGGAGTCCTGCTGGGTTGGGAACCAGGACTTGGAGGGGCCAGGGGCACTGGAGAGGGCTGGGGCTCCTGAGGCCTGGGCGTGTGCGGCCCCCCTGCCCGCTGAAGGGATGGCTGACCGCCCCCCCACCCCCACCCCCACCACAGCCCCGTCCAGTGCAGATTGAGGGGAGGTCCCCCGGCTCACACCGCCCGTCCCGCGCAGATGGCGGCGGCGGCGGCGGAGGCGGTGCACCACATCCACCTGCAGAACTTCTCGCGGTCCCTGCTCGAGACCCTCAACGGGCAGCGGCTGGGCGGGCACTTCTGTGACGTGACGGTCCGCATCCGAGAGGCCTCGCTGCGTGCCCACCGCTGCGTGCTGGCCGCCGGCTCGCCCTTCTTCCAGGACAAGCTGCTGCTCGGCCACTCGGAGATCCGCGTGCCACCGGTGGTGCCCGCGCAGACGGTGCGCCAGCTCGTCGAGTTCCTCTACAGCGGCTCGCTGGTGGTGGCGCAGGGCGAGGCGCTGCAGGTGCTCACCGCCGCGTCGGTGCTGCGCATCCAGACGGTCATAGACGAGTGCACACAGATCATCGCCCGAGCCCGCGCCCCCGCGCCGGGCGCTCCCGCGCCCCCGCCCGCGCCCGTGCCGCCGCCGCTGGCGCCCGCGCAACTGCGCCACCGCCTGCGGCACCTGCTGGCGGCTCGGCCCCCGGGCCCCCCCGGCGCCGCGCACCCGCGCAAGCAGCGCCAACCGGCGCGCCTGCAGCTGCCCGCGCCCCCCGCGCCCGCCAAGGCGGAGAGCGCGGCCTCCGACCCCGCGCTGACCGCGGACGACGGCGCGGACGATGACGACGACGAGGCCGACGACGAGACCGACGGCGAGGACGGCGAGGGCAGCGGCCCCGGGGAGATCCAGGCGCCCCCCGCCTTCCCCGACTGCGCCGCGGGCTTCCTGCCCGCCGCGGCGGATGGCACGCGGGAGGAGCCGTCTGTGCCCGCCGGCCTCTCGGATTACAGCGGGCCCGGCAGGGACTTCCTCCGGGGGACCTCGGCCACCGAAGACGTGTTCCCCGACGGCTACGTCTCCGCCTGGCAAGAGGGCGATCAGGCTGCCCCCGAAGGCTGTCCGGTCGAGACCCCTGCCCCTCCCGACTGCGTCCTGTCGGGGCCCCGCCCACCTGGCGTGAAGACCCCCGGGCCGCCCGTGGCGCTTTTCCCCTTCCACCTGGGAGCCCCCGGGCCGCCGGCGCAACCCTCTCCCGCGCCCTCGGGGCCGGCCCCTGCGCCCCCGCCCGCCTTCTACC
Source organism: Bos grunniens (assembly GCF_055505025.1). Classification (NCBI taxonomy): domain Eukaryota; kingdom Metazoa; phylum Chordata; class Mammalia; order Artiodactyla; family Bovidae; genus Bos; species Bos grunniens. The sequence continues at coordinate 66,259,536 of NC_141182.1, read as the reverse complement.
CAGCGCTGCAGTCGGACGCAGCTCCCAGCGCGCCACTAGGGGAGGCCCCGGCCCCAGCGGCTGCGCCCCCCGTGGCCCCCTCGATCACTCCCGCGCGCGCCCCAGGCGCCGAGCCGCCCGCCTACGAGTGCAGCCACTGCCACAAGACGTTCAGCTCTCGAAAAAACTACACCAAGCACATGTTCATCCACTCGGGTGAGCCGGGGTGGGTCTCTGGGCCCCTCGATTTGGAGTTAGGCCTTTCGTGAACTGTCAATGACCCAAGGGTCATCACAGCCTGGTTCCCCTCTCGGATTCGGGTGATGGGGCGGCCTGCCCTGTAACCCCGGGGGTTCTGTGCCGGCCAGCAGGGAGGGGCACGTATACCTCGGTTTTTCCCAGTGTGAGGCCGCTGGGCCTGAACGGCGGCCAGTGACCAGAGTTCAGAAGGCTCTCTGGGCGCGGCAGGGATGGAGGAGGGGCAGCCCGGCCCTGGGCCCGACACCAGGAAGTTTGAGGGGGGAGGTATCGTCCCTGGAGGTGGGGGTAGACCTGAGTGGTCAGCCTCGATGGGCAACGATGTCCTAGACCTGCGGGCTTCCCTGCTAGGAGCTACCTGTTGGAGTCGTGAGTCACTGACAGGTAGTGACCCTGGTGTCACCATTAGGGTCTGGGAAAGGGGCGTCCCTGCCAGGTGGAGGGATTCCAGGTTAATGACACTTCTGGGTGCGGAGGGGAGTCGTGGTCCGGCACAGCGCCCCAAAGCCCCTTCCCAGCTAACCTGAGCGCGCTTCCCGCCCTGTCGCCCGCAGGGGAGAAGCCCCATCAGTGCGCCGTGTGCTGGAGATCCTTCTCGCTGCGTGACTACCTGCTCAAGCACATGGTCACGCACACTGGCGTGCGCGCCTTCCAGTGCGCCGTCTGCGCCAAGCGCTTCACGCAGAAAAGCTCGTTGAACGTGCACATGCGCACCCACCGGCCGGAGCGCGCGCCCTGCCCCGCCTGCGGCAAGGTCTTCTCGCACCGCGCGCTGCTGGAGCGCCACCTGGCCGCGCACCCTGCGCCCTGATGCGGGCCTGGGCCCTGGCCACGCCCCGTGGGGTTGGCCTCTCCGCTCCGCTGGCGGCCGCGTCCACGGCCGACGTCACACCTGTCGCGGCCTCTTGGCCGCTTTCCCGCCGCCGGCCCGCGCTGTCCCCGAGCGCAGGCCCTGCTCCTGCCCACCCTGTTCCCCAGCCCCGCCTGCTTCGTTCCTCCCTTCCTGCGTACTCGGCCCTCCAGGTGGGGGCCGGCTGGGGGTGATCAGGAATTCCACCGCCTCCGAGAACTGGATCATCTCCATGCTGACCTAGGGCTCGGCCATGGAGCCGGGCCCAGGATTCACGGTCCCGACTCCAGTTCACGCCTCCCCGGCTCCAGGGAGTGGGGTGGGAGCTGCTCCTCTGATCCCGTGCCAGGCTACGAGGTCCCCAGCGCCCCGACCCGAGCCACCCCTCCCTCATCTGGCACCTAGGGCATCGCCACGGACTAAGGCCCGGCCTTGGGAGCCCTGCTCTGTAATAAAGGACTGGGGGCCGTGGGGTCCAAACCCAGAAGCGCGAGCCCCAGCCCATGTGTGCCTCACCGTCTGTGACCGCCGTGGGTGTTGGGGTGCAGTGCGCCTGGGCAGCACCCCGCTGGGCAGCGCTCCCTTGGGCGGCGCGCGGCAGGATGGGTCGCTTTGCCATCTCGTGCCTCTGTTCTCTTGTAGGAGACGCCTGGCTCCCTAGAGCCCTCGCTCCTGTTGGGGAGTGGGGTGCGGACAGCCCTCTCTGACAAGGGTCTGGAAGCCGCAACCCACCCCACCCCTCCTCCCAAGCCCCGCCCAAGATGAAGATTTCGAGGCCCCTCCTCCGAGATCATCCAGGCAGATTCTCTGGCCTTCAGGCTTCCCCTCCTGATGGCCTTGATGGTTTAACCACTCACTTTGAGGGGCAGGGGATCTTTGGGGCCTGAGTCCCAGAATTACTGTCCTGGCCTTCAGGGTCGCGAGTGCCCCGCTGGCCTAGGGGCGGCACAGACACCAGCAGCCGGCCTCTCAGGCTGCCTACCGGGGTTGCTGAAGATACCAGCCAGGGTCAGCTAGAGGCTCCTCCTCGCAGGCCTCCTTCACATCGCTGGCGCAAGGCCCGCGCACCGCCTGCAAAGTATCCCGAGCCGGGGGCAGGGGTGTGGGGCGGGGGTGTGGGGGGTGGGGTGGGGCCTGCGGGCCCACGTTGAAATCCTAGGCCCCCGGCTCGTTTCCACGCTCCCCTGCTGAGGCTTTCCCGCCATACCCATATTCCAGACAAAGTTCAGCCTCCTGAACCCTGAGCCTGGTCCCCACAGATGCCAGGGGTACAGCAGAGTCAGAGCGGGGCCTGGGTAGGGGGGTCAGGATCAGGTTTGAACTCAGGCTCTGCGACTTTCAGAGCTTACTGCCCATCTGCTGTGTCCCTGGCCCCCACCCAGCTCCCGCGGAGTCAGGTTAGGTCGGTGCACAGGGAGCCTCCCGGGAGGCCTGCTAGCGTCGGAGCTGCCTTGCTATCCTGCCTGGCTGGAAGTTCAGAGGACTGTTTCCCAAGAGACTGGCACCCAGTGGCAGGAAAGGGGGCAGAGGGGCCAGCGACACACAGAAGAGCAGGCAGGGCCAAACAAACACCTGGGGTTAGGAAGGCGGGAGGGCAGAGTCCTGGGGCCCACACCTTGGTCAACAGTCCATGAGTCACTGCACAGGGGCGGGTCGCCGGCGGAGGTGGGCACTCCTGGACATTTCCCGGAGTTAGGAGCAGGTGCCATGGGGCTCTGGAGGCGACTGGCCTTCTCGTTGTTGCTGCTGCTGCTGCTGTGGGGCCTGGGGCAGTCGCCATGGGCGGCGGCAGCGGCCCCAGCTCTGCGCTGGCTCCTGGGCGACCCGGCCTGCGGCCTGCTGCTGGGCCTGGCCGTGCTGGCAGGGCCCTGGCTGGGCCCCTGGACACCACACTGGCTGAGCCTGGCTGCTGCGGCCCTGCTACTGACCCTGCTACCCGCACGGCCGCCGCCCGGGCTCCTCTGGCTGCCGGCCGACCTGGCCTACACCTTCCTGATGCTCCGCCTGGGCCTCCGCACCTGGGCACGCTTGCGGCGCCAGCCGCCGGACACCTTCGTGGACTCCTTTGAGCGGCGTGCACGGGCGCAGCCAGGCCGCACGATCCTGGTGTGCACCGGTCCGGGGGGCCGCGCGGTCACCTTCCAAGAGCTGGACACCAGGGCCTGCCAGGCGGCCTGGGCCCTGAAGGCTGAGCTGGCCGGCGTCGCGGGCCTGCGCGACCGGGAGCCCACCGCCCTGCTGGTGCTGCCCTCGCAGATGCTCCCCGCCCTGAGCCTGTGGCTGGGGCTGGCCAAGCTGGGCTGCCCGGTGGTCTGGATCAACCCTCACGGCCGCGGGCCACCCCTGGTGCACGCGGTGCTGAGCTCCGGGGCCCGCGTGCTGGTGGTGGACCCAGGTGAGAACCCCTGGACAAGGGGGTCGGAGGGGCTGGGCAGCAGGCGGGAGAGGGCGGCGGAGTACTGCTGTCCAGGGGGTCCCAGTCGGGGCTGGCTCTTAAAACAGCCCACAGCCCGCTGGCTCTTAGGACCCAAACCCAGTTGCTGGACAGAAATGCTGAAGGTCCCAGAGTTGTGTTGATTTTTTTTTCACCGTGGCTATTTGCGGGCGTTTCGCACCCCAATACTCATTACAGGTAAGGCAGGTGCGCTTCGCGGCTGCGGGGGGCGGGCCTCGGCACGTCTCGCCCCTCCCACCGCAGGGCACCCCGCCCCCCTGAAGCTTCCTCTGACCCCTCCCGCAGAGCTCCGGGCAAACCTGGAGGAGGTCCTGCCCAAGCTGCAGGCGGAGAAGGTGCACTGTCTCTACCTGGGCCGCAGCTCCCCCACGCCCGGGGTGGGGGCCCTGGGCGCCGCCCTGGCCGCCGCCCCCTCAGACCCCGTGCCCGCCGACCTGCGGGCGGACATCAAGCTGCGAAGCCCAGCCCTGTTCATCTACACCTCGGGGACCACCGGTGAGCGTGCCCGATGTCCAGGCCCGACCTCTGAACTCTCCTGCTGACCTGATCTCAAGCCTGATTTGTGCCCTCAACTTGGCCTCTGAAACCCTCCTTGCCCCTGGATTGTGACCCCTGGCCCCAACGTTGACAGCCAGTGTTATCTGAATGGTCAGTGCCAGAACCTTGCCTCTGGCCGGTAAACAGCCGCTGAAACCCTGACCTTTGGAATTCATCCGCTGAACCCCGATGAAAACCCACCCACGCTGGCCATCTTTCCAGAGCCTCAAACCCCTGAGCTTGCGGGCCTGCCCTACCCTCCTCTCCCCTCTTCTCCCCAGGGCTCCCCAAGCCCGCCATCCTCACCTACGAGCGGGTGCTGCAGGTTGCAGGGATGCTGACTCTGTGTGGGGTCACAGCCGACGACGTGGTCTACACGGTCTTGCCTTTGTACCACACCATGGGGCTTGTCCTTGGAGTCCTCAGTTGCCTGGACCTTGGTAAGCCTTTCTTTCTTTGAGGTCCCCATTCAATCCACAGGACTCCCAGCCTGGATGTCAGGGTGGCAAGCCCAATAGGTTACCCAGAACCCCAGGTTCCCATCTTTGACAAGGGACAGAGAAGCCCAGGGCCACCTGGATAGAGGGACGGACACCCGGGGAGTCCTTCGTGGCTGTGCCGCGGGCAGGAAGAGAGCGGCACTGCTGTGGGTGTTGGGTATTCCTGGCAGTCAGGGTCCCAGGTGGAGCCAGTGAAGGAACCGGCAGCAACCCTTCCTTCCGGTTGTCTCCCTAGACACCTGGCCACGAATTCAGTGAACAGAGCGCCTGGTCGGTTTTGTTGCCATTGTTGTCGTTTCTGAAATTTTAACATGGAATATATTGAAATACCAAAATTTCTAAAGTTTTCTACATGAATCCTCAGGTACTCACCACCCAGCTGCAGCCGTTAGCAGCATTTTGCTCTTCTGTGTTTTGATTATCACCTCCCCTTTACTCTCACTTTTTACTCTCATTATTTCTTCAAAAATCTTAAAATCATGGGCCATTTCAAACATACAGGAAAGCAGAGCAGATAGTTTGATGAAGTCTCTGAAATCCTCACCCAGCCTCAACAATTGTTAACGTTGCCAATTTTATTTAATAGGAACTCTCTTCTTTCTGGATTATTTTGGACCAGATTCTAGATACTATCTTTCTCTTTGTAAATACTGCAGTATGTATCTCTAATATGTAAGAACTTAAAACACCTGTGACCACTGTGATTATCACACCTACCTGAAAAATTAACAGTAACTCTTGAATAATATCTGATGCTCACCTCATGTTAAAAACTTCCCAGGAGTTCCCTAGTAGTCCAGTGTCTAAGCCTGTGTGCTCCCACTGCAGGGGCCACAGGTTCGATCTCTGGTCAGGAAGCTAGAGCCCACATGCTGCAACTAAGACCCAGGGCAGCCAAATAAATGATTACATATATATTTTTTTTAATTAGCCCAATTATCTGTCTTTTTGCAGTTCAAGTGTTCTTTGTACTTGCTTGCTTGGTCTCTGTTCCTCTCCCTCCCACATTCCTGTTAAAACTAGACAGTCTTTCTAGAGATGTTTTCATTTATTTTTAAAAGTTTTTATTTCTTTGGCCGCACCAGGTCTTTGTTGTGGCATGCAGGACCCAGTTCCCTGACCAAGGATCAAACCGGGGCGCCTGCATCGGGAGCATACAGTCTTAGCCACTAGACCACCAGGGAAGTCCCTGTTTTATTTTTACTTTTTTTTTTTTTTGCTCTTTACAAGAGACTCGCTTTTTAAAAATTTTTAACTGAAGGATAATTGCTTTACCATATTGTGTTTGTCTCTGCCATACATCAACATGAATCAGCCACGGGTATACATGTGTCCCCTCCCTCCTGAACCTCCCTCCCACCTCCCACCGCATCCCATTCCAGGTTGTCATAGTGTTTTCATTTATTTTAAAACAATCTTTATTTATTTATCTGGCTGCAATGGGTCTGAGTTGTGTCCTTCAGGGCCTTCAATGTGGTGCCTGGACTCTACTGTGGCCCGAGGCCTTAGTTGCTCTGTGGCAGGTGGGATCCCCAACCACGGATCAAACTTGTGTCTGATGCATTGCAAAGTGGATTCTTAACCATTGGACAACCCGAGAAGAATCCCCACGATGTTTTTCAGTTCAGTTCAGTCGCTCAGTCGTGTCCGACTCTTTGTGACCCCATGAAGCGCAGCACGCCAGGCCTCCCTGTCCATCACCACTCCCAGAGTTCACTCAGACTCACGTCCATCGAGTCAGTGATGCCGTCTAGCCATCTCATCCTCTGTCGTCCCCTTCTCCTCCTGCCCCCAATCCCTCCCAGCATCAGAGTCTTTTCCAATGAGTCAACTCTTTGCGTGAGGTGGCCAAAGTACTGGAGTTTCAGCTTTAACATCATTCCTTCCAAAGAAATCCCAGGGCTGAATGGACTTCAGAATGGACTGGTTGGATCTCCTTGCAGTCCAAGGGACTCTCAAGAGTCTTCTCCAACACCACAGTTCAAAAGCATCTATTCTTTGGCACTCAGCCGTCTTCACAGTCCAACTCTCACATCCATACATGACCACAGGAAAAACCATAGCCTTGACTAGACGGACCTTTGTTGGCAAAGTAATGTCTCTGCTTTTCAATGTGCTATCTAGGTTGGTCATAACTTTTCTTCCCAGGAGTAAGCGTCTTTTAATTTCATGGCTGCAATCACCATCTGCAGTGATTGTGGAGCCCCCAAAAATAAAGTCTGACACTGTTTCCCCATCTATTTCCCATGAAGTGATGGGACCAGATGCCATGATCTTCATTTTCTGAATGTTGAGTTTTAAGCCAACTTTTTCACTCTCCTCTTTCACCTTCATCAAGAGGCTTTTTAGTTCCTCTTCACTTTCTGCCATAAGGGTGGTGTCATCTGCATATCTGAGGTTATTGATACTTCTCCTGGCAATCTTGATTCCAGCTTGTGCTTCTTCCAGCCCAGCGTTTTTCATGAGGTACTCTGCATATAAGTGAAATAAGCAGGGTGACAATATACAGCCTTGACGTACTCCTTTTCCTATTTGGAACCAGTCTGCTGTTCCATGTCCAGTTCAAACTGTTGCTTCCTGACCTGCATACATATTTCTCAAGAGGCAGATCAGGTGATCTGGTATTCCCATCTCTTTCAGAATTTTCCAGTTTATTTAAATTCAGTTTAATTATTCTTGGGAAGAACTTGGTGCAGTGCATATTGCTTCCTAATTTGTCACACCAGAGACTTCTTAAAACTGGGATCCCATCTTAGGCAAAGAAGAATTGGGACATTTTCATTGGAAAAATCCTTATCAACCTCCCCCCTGGTCTTAGCAGCTCTTGAAGCCCTTTCCAGAATCCAGGCATTTCACTTGGGGTTGCCAACAGAGCTGTTGCTTTCAAGGACCCAGCATCCATTTTCACAGAGAGGACATCATACTTCACCTCCGCCAAGATACAGCTTCGAAGAAGACACACACCTGCTCCCTTCCCAAGCACAGGAGCAGTCGTCCCTCTGGGTGCAGGGCTGATGATATTAGCTTGTGGGGTTTTCTGAGGATTAGAGCTGAGGTAGGGAGAGTGCCATCCACAGGGCCAGCTGCAGAGGAGGGGATCAGAAAAAGAGGGAGCACTTTCCTGGAGTGACTGTGCATGCTAAGTTGCTTCAGTTGTGTCCAACTCTTTGCGACCCCATGGACTGTAGCCCACCAGGCTCCTCTGTCCATGGGATTCTCCAGGCAAGAATACTGGAGTGGGGTGCCATGCCCTTCTCCACGGAGTGACTGTAGTGGCCCCTAAGATGTACTGATCCACATGTCCATCCTTCACAACATCCATATATCCATCCAGCAACCCAGCCCCCATCACCCATCCATCCTTCTACCCGCTATCCATTTGCCCAGCTAGATAGGCATTCCTAAGACATTTATCACAATCATGAATGACTCCTGCTCACAGCCCTCATTCAGCAGGGCTTTGTACCAGGCACTGAGCTTTCCACACATTCTGAACAGGATTTGGACTCAGGTCGGGCTGTGCTCTTCTCTTGGGGACAGTCCTGGCTGGGCCAGTGACACAGAGATGAGTGTGATGCCATTTTGGGCTTCATGGGCCAGAGCCAGCTGGTCAGAGCAGCTTCTTACAGCAGCTCAGAGGCCTGACCTGAAACCCCTTCCTCTCCTCCCTTCCAGGGGTGACCTGTGTCCTGGCCCCCAAGTTCTCTGCCTCCGGCTTCTGGGATGACTGTCGGCAGCATGGTGTGACTGTGATCCAGTACGTGGGCGAGATCCTGCGGTACCTGTGCAACACACCCCAGGTGAGATGCTCAGAGAGCCCCCGAGTCATCCCAGTGAAGGTCTCAGGGAGATTCGGGCCAGGACTCACACAGTGGCCCTCAGGACAGGGGGTCCCACGCAAGGTTTCCCATCACAGCTGCTTTGAGGATCAGCTGTGCTATTTTGTGGTGGGGGGCGGTGGGGGGGGTGACTTCACCTCTCTCAGCCTCAGTGTCCTCTTTGGGGAAACAGAATAATACCTCACAGGGGTGCAGCAAGAATCAAACATGTAAAGTACTGAGAGCAGGCTGTGGCTCGGGATAAAGTCACTAGACCTGAGCAGGTCTCATCCTATGGATTAGTGACACGTGGACCCCAGGTGATTCTCTCAAGGAGTGTGTGTTAGTCCCTCAGGTGTGCCCAACTCTTTGCGACCCCATGGACTGTAGCCCACCAGGCTCCTCTGTCCATGGAATTTCCAAGCAAGAATAGTGGAGTGGGTGGCCATTTCCTTTTCCAGGGGGGTCTTCCCAACCCAGGGATCAAACCGTGGTCTCCTGCATTGCAGGCCGACTCTTAACCATCTGATCCACCAGGGGGGCCCTAACGTCCCTCCAAATAAAATCTCAAGGTAACCACTCAGGAAAAGGTTCCTGGTAACTAACCCAAGTAAGGCCCCGGGATAACTCCTCAAAATTAACCTTCAAGTCAGTCCCCCAGGTTACCTTCAGGTAAAAGCCCCCCAAGTAACTCCTCCTGCTAAGGCCTCCAGTAAACACCCCCAGGTAAAAGCTTCAGATAACCATCCCTGTATAACACCCCAGAGGTCTCCCTTAGGTCAGACCCTATAGAAGCCCTCTGGCCACCCCTACATATTCCTCCAGGTAAGGTTCCCAGGTATCCTCCACAGGTAAGCCCTGCAAGTAACTCTCTCCAGGTATAGACTCCAGGTAACTACTCTAAAGTTAAGAACTCAGATCCCCTAGATACAGGCCCCCGTCACCTCCCAGGACAGCTCTCCTGGGTAAGGGCTACTGGGGCACACCAAAGGGCAGCCCCTCCTCACCCTTCTCGGGGTGTCCCTGCAGCGGCCAGAGGACCGGACACATAAAGTCCGCCTGGCGATTGGCAATGGACTCCGGGCAGAAGTGTGGGAGACCTTCCAGCGGCGCTTCGGCCCCATTCGGATTTGGGAGATGTACGGCTCCACCGAGGGCAACGTCGGCTTCATCAACTATCCGGGGCGCTGTGGGGCCCAGGGCAAGACCAGCTGCTTCCTCCGAGTGAGTTGCTGGGCATGACGGAGCCCTGACTGGGGCTGAGCCCATCGGACCTCTGCTGATGCCTCCCACCATCTACCCAGATGCTGTCCCCCTTCGAGCTGGTGCAGTACAGCCTGGAGACAGAGGAGCCTCTGAGGGACGGTCAGGGCCTCTGCATCCCTGCGAGGCCAGGTACGGGGCTGGGGAACCTCCCCAGGTGTGCGAAGGGGTGAGAGCTGTGGGCTTCTCTGTGGCTGGAACAAGCCACCCGAAGCCTCGAGGTGGCTGACGCCCAGTGGTGGCGCCTGCAGTCCTCAGCCAGGCCCTGCATCCCTGGTCTGTCTGCCCACAGTCTGGGGCCTCCCTCTCAGCTGGTCGGTTCTGCCCAGCTCCTCTGCTTCAACCTCTGGCTCTGCTGCGTCTCTGGGTGTCCATCTGAGGTGTTCGCTTGCGCTTTCTGTGGAAGTCCCATCCTCCCAGGGATCCAGCTCCCGCCCTGAACCTTTTCCGAGGGTCTGCTCTCCTGGGGGCTGGCAAGCTCACAGCGGAATCTCTCTTCCCATCACCATTTGTGTCTCTCCCTTGTCCATCCTTGTTGGCCTTTTCCTCTTCTGAGGGGACTCTCTGATACCACCCTCATTTCCTGTCTCTGTCTCTGGATCCGTTTCTGGGTCTTTCTCTTCTCTGGCAGAGTCCGGGCCGTGGCCTGGGGGGCTCCTGACGCGCTCGGCCATGGCTAATGCCCGACTCCCGCTCCTACCCCAGGGGAGGCGGGACTCCTGCTGACCCAGGTGTTGCGTCACCAACCTTTCCTGGGCTACCGCGGGCCCCGGGAGCTGTCAGAGAAGAAGCTGGTGAAGAACGTGCGGCGCCCAAACGACCTTTACTACAACACCGGGGACGTGCTGGCCATGGACCACGAAGGCTTCCTCTACTTCCGCGACCGCCTTGGGGACACCTTCCGGTACCGCGGGGCTCCTCAGGGCCGGACGTGTGGATTCGGGGAGGGGCGGGGCTTGGGGAGTGGGCGGGGCCTCTCCTACCAGGGGGCGGGGCTCGATGGTGAGGAGGCGGGGGCTATCCTTTCCAGGGGTGGGCCCCTCGTACATATTCAGGACGGGACAGGCCAGGGGCCCAGGGGCCAGGAGGCGGCGCTTGGTCAGGGGTGGAACCTCCTTTCCCGCGCCCTGATCCCAGGCACCTGCTCCACCCCGCAGGTGGAAGGGTGAGAATGTGTCCACGCGGGAGGTGGAGGGAGTGCTGTCAGCCGTGGACTTCCTGCAGGAGGTGAACGTGTACGGCGTGCCTGTGCCCGGTGCGGAGGAGTGCACAGCCCTGTGGGAGGGGTGGGGGCTTGTTCCAGGTGGGGAGCCGCCAGGACCCGGGAGAGGGCAGCTGTGGTGCTGAGGTTGCACGTGCTCCCCAGGGTGTGAGGGCAAGGTGGGCATGGCCGCCGTGCAGCTGGTGCCCGGCCAGGCCTTCGACGGGCAGAGGCTGTACCAGCACGTGCGCACTTCTCTCCCGGGCTACGCCGCTCCCCATTTCATTCGTATCCAGGTGAGCTCGGGTGGCTGGAGGGGTGGATGGGAGGCCCGGCAGGGCGGTTGCAGTCGAGATTACAGTCGCTCCCCACGCAGGACGCCTTGGAGATCACAGGCACGTTCAAACTGGTGAAGTCCCGGTTGGTGCGCGAGGGCTTCAATGTGAGCGTCGTTGCTGATCCCCTGTTCGTGCTGGACAACCAGGCCCAAGCCTTCCGGCCCCTGACTCCAGATATATACCGGGCAGTGTGTGAGGGAGCCTGGAGACTCTGACCTCCCATCAGCTCACAGGACATCCGAAGGCGCTCCACCCAACGCTGTTCCCTCCTCCCCTTGTCCCCTCACCCACTCCCCAAACCCGACGAGCCTGGCCTTATCCCCAGCTTCACAGGCTGGGGTGACCCTGGCCCGCACCAGAGCGAGAATAAACCCGGATGTGTACACGGATGTCTGTGTCGATGGGGAGCGAGCCAGAGGTGCGGGGTCCCCCTGAGGGGCAGCCCTGTCTGGACAAGGCCAGGGGAATGGCTGGAGCCAGCGCCACTCCAGGAGGAGACAACACTCCGAGTCTGCCTGTGGCCTCTGTCGGGGCTGGGCCGGGCTGCAGACGAGGATGTGGTCTGGAGAGTGTGGGGAGAAGCGCCGTGAGGGGAGGTCTGACAAGGGCCAGAGGCGAGGCTTCTGGAGAATGGAGGCCATGGTGTCTTGGGGCTAGAAGTGCCCTCGGGGGCATTGCGGGAGCCGCAGGCCGGCTGACGTCAGCAAGAGCAGCTGTGCTAGTAACGGCCCTGCTGTGGTCAGCTGCTCCTGCCATGTCTTGTGCTGGACTCTGCTCTCCAGGCGTCCCTGGGCTCCTGTGCCAAACAGCCCCTGCCAGCTGATACGTCCACTTCTCGAGCACGTGCCGTGCTGCAAGTGGGGTTGAGCTGTGGCCACACACACACCCCCACCCCACCCCCCCACCCCGTGAGGCCCGGTTCAAGGGGCCCTGGCCGATGAGGCTGTCACTGTATTTCCTCTTGACAGAAGAGGTTAGCACCCATTCCGTCAACAGAAGAGCGTATGCTGGGAGCCCAGAGAGCCACGTGGCGGGAGGGGGTGCGTGCTGGACAGGAACCTGGGTTTATGGGTCCCCGAGCCTGCAGCATGGATTGACAGCTGTCCACTTCCAGGCTGGGTGGCCTGGGCAATGCCTAGAACCACTTGCCTCGCGAGCACTGGTTTCCTTCATTGTAAAATGGGCCTGAGGATCGTGTCCACCTCAACAGATGTTTGTGGATGTTAAAAAAACAAAGATGGAGGGCTTCCCTGGTGGCTCAGTGGTAAGGAATCCACCTGCCAATGCAGGGGTTTGATCCCTAGTTGGCGATCTAAGATCCCACACCATGTGCCTTGGGAGCAACACACATGCCATGACTACTGAGTCCAGGTGCCACAACTAGAGAGAAACTCACACACCGTAACAGAGTCCCAGAGCAAAACAGAAAAAAAGTCATCTCAAGGTTACATGTGGAGTTAGCATAAGGTCAATTATCACCGTTACCAGGGGCGGCTGCAACGGCGCACATAGCGCGGGCAAATGCACCGGTCATAGCAAACAAGCTCTTCCAACAACACAAGAGAAGATGCAACACAAGGACATCACCAGATGGTCAACACCGAAATCAGGTTGATTATATTCTTTGCAGCCAAAGATGGAGAAGCTCTATACAGTCAGCAAAAACAAGACTGGGAGGTAACTGTGGCTCAGACCATGAACTCCTTATTGCCAAATTCAGACTGAAATTGAAGAAAGAGGGGAAAACCACTCAGGTATGACCTAAATCAAATCCCTTATGATTATACAGTGGAAGTGAGAAATAGATTTAAGGGACTAGATCTGATAGATAGAGTGCCTGATGAACTATGGATGGAGGTTTGTGACATTGTACAGGAGATAGGGATCAAGACCATCCCCATGGAAAAGAAATGCAAAAAAGCAAAATGGCTGTCTGGGGAGGCCTTACAAATAGCTGTGAAAAGAAGAGAAGCGAAAAGCAAAGGAGAAAAGGAAAGATATAAGCATCTGAATGCAGAGTTCCAAAGAATAGCAAGAAGAGAGAAGAAAGCCTTCCTCAGCGATCAATGCAAAGAAACAGAGGAAAACAACAGAATGGGAAAGACTAGAGATCTCTTCAATAAAATTAGAGATACCAAGGGAACATTTCATGCAAAGATGGGCTCGATAAAGGACAGAAATGGTATGGACCTAACAGAAGCAGAAGATATTAAGAAGAGGTGGCAAGAATACACAGAAGAACTGTACAAAGAAGATCTTCACAACCCAGATAATCATGCTGGTGTAATCACTCACCTGAAGCCAGACATGCTGGAATGTGAAGTCAAGTGGGCCTTAGGAAGCATCACTATGAACAAAGCTAGTGGAGGTGATGGAATTCCAGTTGAGCTATTTCAAATCCTGAAAGATGACACTGTGAAAGTGCTGCACTCAATATGCCAGCAAATTTGGAAAACTCAGCAGTGGCCACAGGACTGGGAAAGGTCAGTTTTCATTCCAGTCCCAAAGAAAGGCAATGCCAAAGAATGCTCAAACGACCGCACAATTGCATTCATCTCACACACTAGTAAAGTAATGCTCAAAATTCTCCAAGCCAGGCTTCAGCAATACGTGAACCATGAACTTGCAGATGTTCAAGCTGGTTTTAGAAAAGACAGAGGAACCAGAGATCAAATTGCCAACATCCGCTGGATCATGGAAAAAGCAAGAGAGTTCCAGAAAAACATCTATTTCTGCTTTATTGACTATGCCAAAGCCTTTGACTGTGTGGATCACAATAAACTGTGGAAAATTCTGAAAGAGATGGGAATACCAGATCACCTGACCTGCCTCTTGAGAAATCTGTATGCAGGTCAGGAAGCAACAGTTAGAACTGGACATGGAACAACAGACTGGTTCCAAATAGGAAAAGGAGTACGTCAAGGCTGTATATTGTCACCCTGCTTATTTCACTTATATGCAGAGTACATCATGAAAAACGCTGGGCTGGAAGAAGCACAAGCTGGAATCAAGATTGCCAGGAGAAATATCAATAACCTCAGATATGCAGATGACACCACCCTTATGGCAGAAAGTGAAGAGGAACTAAAAGGCCTCTTGATGAAGGTGAAAGAGGAGAGTGAAAAAGTTGGCTTAAAACTCAACATTCAGAAAATGAAGATCATGGCATCCGGTCCCATCACTTCACGGCAAATAGATGGGGAAACAGTGGAAACAGTGTCAGACTTTATTTTGGGGAGCTCCACAATCACTGCAGATGGTGATTGCAGCCATGAAATTAAAAGACGCTTACTCCTTGGAAGGAAAGTTATGACCAACCTAGATAGCATATTGAAAAGCAGAGACATTACTTTGCCAACAAAGGTTTGTCTAGTCAAGGCTATGGTTTTTCCTGTGGTCATGTATGGATGTGAGAGTTGGACTGTGAAGATGGCTGAGTGCCGAAGAATAGATGCTTTGGAACTGTGGTGTTGGAGAAGACTCTTGAGAGTCTCTTGGCCTGCAAGGAGATCCAACCAGTCCATTCTGAAGGAGATCAGCCCTGGGATTTCTTTGGAAGGAATGATGCTAAAGCTGAAACTCCAGTACTTTGGCCACTTCATGAGAAGAGTTGACTTATTGGAAAAGACTCTGATGCTGGGAGGGACTGGGGGCAGGAGGAGAAGGGGACGACAGAGGATGAGATGGCTAGATGGCATCACTGACTCGATGGACGTGAGTCTGAGTGAACTCTGGGAATTGGTGATGGACAGGGAGGCCTGGCGTGCTGCGATTCATGGGGTCACAAAGAGTCTGACACGACTGAGCGACTGAACTGAACTGAGATAAACACATATATCCACACCAACTCTTGCACATCAATGTTCATAGCTGCATTATTCCCAGTCCCCAAGCCTGCAAACAACCCAGTGCCCAGAGAACTTAGGAATGGATAAAACAAATGTGCTAAATGTGTAAATGGCGTATTATTATCGGCAGCAAAAAAAAAAAAAAGCAGCTCTGATAGATCCAGAGACAGAAAAGAGACCGGTGATTGCCAGGGGCAGGGGGAAGACGACTTGGGGGACTGCCAATAGGGGTGCATGCTTTGTGTAATGAGAAATTTTTCTAAACCTGTGATGACTGAGACACAGCTCTGAGAGTACACTAAAAACCACTGCATCGTATACCTGCAAGGAGTGAATTGCATGGCATATGGCTGTCTCCATAAAGCTGCTAAGAAATCTCAACACTGCAATTTAACATTTTACGATGTGTGCATTTTTATTTTTTAGAATATTAAGCCTTTACCTACTTTGCTGGCTGAGTTTGTGGCGTCCCTTCAAAGTCGTGACCCAGGCCAGCGTCCTGCTCTCCTGCCCCACTCTCCCCGCCCGCCCCAGCCTTGCTCAGCAGCTCTGGGGTGCGGTACCCTACCTGCCTCTGGTGCATCTTCATCGAGTGCAGGGGCAGGCAGCCTGCTCCTGGGCCCAGCGTTGTAACCATCTCCTGCTCAACCAGCCCTAGAGCTACCAAGATGGCTGAACACACAACACGTGGAGGTGAGCACCTCCCACCACGCAGGGTCACGTGCCCACCGGACCAGGGGGGGGTAGGCTTTGTAGTCAGGAGAGGCTAGGGGGGCCCTGACTCCTGCTGAGGGTGTGACTGGCTCATTGGGGTGACTGCCGGCTTTGAGGGGGAATCAGTCACTCTGGGGGGGAAACAGCACCCAGGGAGCTGTTTGACTCGGGGATCTTACCAGGAACAGCATGGGGAGCAAGGGAAGGGGATTTGCTAATTGCCCTTTGAGGCTCTCCTGGTTTCTGGTGTTACGGAGGCAACAGAATCAGGCCTTACTTTTAGCCTCCTTCCTACACCCGCTGGTGCAGATGTCAGATAGACCCGCGTCAGATTGCGGTTCGGCCAACCACTAGGTCGCCTCCAGCAGGCTTAATTCGGGAGCAACGGCAGAGGAAAGAGACGGAGCTGGAGGGAGGCCCAGCTGAGGACAGAGGCTCTCGGTGGCCTCGAGGACCAGATGAGACGGGGTGGGAAGCGAGCAACTGGGACCAGGCGGGAAGACGCCGACGCCGCCCACGGTCTTGGCCCAGAGGCAGCCCGGGCGATGCTGGGGTGCGGGGTGCCCGGGAGGCTGGCCGAGGAGGCTTGGCTCAGTTACAACGGCAAGAGGCAGGGTGACCGTGCTGCGGGAGCTGGCTGGGGCAAGCGGTCTAAAGCCGATGGAAAACAGTGACGGATGTGACCCCGTGATGCGCGAGGCCGCGCCAACAGGGCAACAGGCACACCCGAGCACGTGGGTGGGGCGGAGCCTGCCTGCTGTCCGCAGAGACGCAGAGCTCGTGGGCTTCGCCCGAAGGATGGAAAAGGAAGGTTGGAAAAGCAAGTCCACGACGTTCTGGGGCCTCTGCCGCTGGAAGCCTTTCCTTCCCGGGAAGGCGGGCGGGGGCCATGTGTCCGGAAGACGCTGATGAGTCCGCGGAGAATTTAAAAACCCCTTACCCCACCAGCTGATCGTGAGACAGGGGGACTGTTCGAGATGATGCAGGTGGGCCCAGCGTCATCACGAGGGTCCTCAGAGGTGGAAAAGGAGGGCAGAGGAGAGTGTCGGGCGAGCCCCCTTGAGCACTGAGTGGCCACTGCCAGCCTAGAAGGTTTGGGGAAGGGCGGTGAGCGTGGCACACAGGCCTCCTCTAGGGTGGAAAAGTATAGCGATGGTTCTCCCAGAGATCAGAGAAGGAAAGCAGGCCTGCAGGACCTGGACTTTAGCGCAGTGAGACTTATGCCTGCCTCCTGACCTCAGAACTGCAATCTGTTTTGTTTCTTAAAACAATTAGAAAAAGAAAATAAGAACAGAAATCCCACGCTCGAGAAAACTTGCCACTCCCACTCTGTGGGAGTCTGTTTTGAGGAAACACGCAGGTTGCCCCCCGAGGGTCTGCTCAGGTGTGTCCTCAGGGCACGGAGAGCTGTGAGGGAGAGGCAGACAGGGAACTGCCGGGGCCTGGTGGAAACCCAGGAAGTGGAATCGCCACCTAGGCATCATGACACGTCCCATTTTTAGCAACACAGGGAGGTGGGCGGGAAGAGCAGGGCTCAGAACAACACGCTGGGGCCTCGCCCGCTGTAAAACCCCACCCCGTTTGAACACGGAGAAAAACAGTGCCATCCAGGACCACTTTTGTGACCTTTGTCCTCTGGTACATTTCAGACTTTCCTAAGTAAACAGAAACTACTTTTAAACATGGAAAATCTCCCAGGAAGGCTGCCTGCCTGCCCCCGCCCACCCCTCACTACCTGTGTGCGGCTGGGCCCTGCCCGGCACCTTCCTCTGTGACCCCAGCTCAGACCTCACCTCTGGCTGCCAGCCAGACTGTGTTATAATGAGGAAGAACCTTTGAATTCTGTCACCTGAGTCCATCACTAAGTCACTAAGTGATGCTGCTTAGTCACTAAGAATGCTGCTTCTAAGCTTAAATTATACATAATAGCCCGCCTCTGGGAGCCCTGACTCACAGGTAGTGAGCATTTAAGCTAGAATTCCTTTGTTTAGCTCACAGGAGACCTCCTGACCACACCACCTGTGAGTGTCTACAGGAAGGAGGAAATGAACACATCCCCTCTGAAGCAGGAAATGTTTCACCTGACTCCATCACCTCTCAGTGTAAGAGCAGCCTGGATTTTAACTCAGATGAGATGGTTCTTTGGGGCACAAGTCTCCTACCGTCTCAGTTTGCTGGCTTTTTGAATACACGCACTACTCCTTGCCCTAACCACTCAGGCTCTCAGTTCATCAGCCTGTCATGCACCAAGCAACACAAGCTTGGATGCGGTAACGAGATCACCGGTGCCCAGTTCCACCTGCAGGCTGGCTGTACTTCCCCCGGCCTGAGTATGGTCAACAGCTCAAAGGTCCCTGGGCATTTGGGGGGCATGGAGGATTGGGCATGGAGGAGGTGGGTCCCTGGGATGAAGGCTTCTCCCTCCCGGTTTCAGGCTGCAGTAAGCCCCCCAACCCCCGTCCAGGTGTCCTCCACCTTGCCCAGTAACGATGGTTACTGCAGCACTCAACACCCTCCTGCAACCCCTGCATGTGCCCAAGGCTGCAGGGGGCTCAATTCTTGGGCGCACGTGTTTCCCTGAAATCACCTCCCACAAAATGCTCGTTTTAGAGCAGAATGGAGACCGAAGCGCACCGAGTAACAGCCCCCAAGACGTCCACGTCCTAACCCCTGGAGCCTTGAATGTCACCTCACATGCAAAGGGCTTGTGCAGATGAGAGCAGGAGGGTGGGTGGACGTGGAAGCCGTGCAGTCCTGAGACTAGGACCACCACGGTTACTGGGGACTCTGGACGCAGCCCCGAGGGCCTGACGAGGAGGAGGCAGCGTGGGACCGCACCGTCCACAGCGAGCATTGCAGATGGAGTGAAGAGCCACCAACCAAGGGGTGCAGCGGCCTCTACACGTCAGAAAAACTCTTGCAGTGGATTCCCCCTTAGAGACTTCAGGGGGAACCAGCCCTGCTGACACCGTGACTGGGCCCAGGGAGACCCAATCCAGAGTCCCAAGAGGACACACGTGTTGTGTTAAGCCATCGCAGCAGTAGGAAAGTACCACAGAATGCTGGCTGAGACCTGAACGACTGCCCAGGACCCAGATGGGCCGCCAGGGGTGACCCACTGTGCAGGCTGTGGGGACACAGCCCTGAGCCGCCGGCCTACAGGCCTAAGTGACATCTGTTCTCGGAGCCCATCCTTGTCCAGAAATCCTTGGAGAGAAATTCCCTTCACGTCCACTCAGGCGGGGACAACAATGCCAGCAGTTGGGTGTGCGGCCAAGGAGCAGGTGGGCTGGACGCTGGCCCGGCTCGGGGGCCGGCTGCTCGGCAGCTCCAGGGGCTAGGCGGGAGGGCAGTTGCTCTGATCCGATCAGCAGAGACCATACACCAGGATTCTTCTGCAGAAACGTCTCCAGTTTAAAACTGGAATCTGTTAAAACTCTAAAACGCACAGCGGATAAACTTCAACTTTGCAGCTGGCTGCTGACGGAAGCAGGCCGTGCTCTCCTGGGGTTCCTGGCCCGTCCACACTCAAACCTCAGGCCCAGCTTCTGCAGGAGGAGTGGGAGGGGCCTGGTCACCAAGCCAAGTGGTCCCAGAGGTCAGACGAGCCTGCACTAGGTCACCGGTGGGAGCTTCCAAGTCCCCTGGCTGCGCTGGGCTGGCGGAGGCCTGGAGCCCAGGTCTCTCAGAAAGCTGGGGTGGGGGAGGCAGGAGACGGGGAGCACTGACTCCGGGGAGAGACTGAGGGGGGGCGAGGGATCCCCTGGGACTCTGACCTGCTCCAGGGTCCTGGGCGGCCTCCAGGTCTCCAGGCCTTGCTGGCGCAGGGACGGGAGACCGCCCTTCCCACGCTCAAGGGGCCTCGGGCCGGTGACTCTTGCGGTGGATGACCAGCTGGGACTTCCAGTCGAAGCTGTGGCCGCAGTCAGCACAGAGGTGGCGCCGCTGGCCGGCATGGCCCTTGCGGTGGATGACCAGCTGCGACTTCCAGCTGAAGCTGTGGCCGCACTCCTCACAGGCGTAGCCGCGCGGGCCCGGGAGCGCGCGTTGGGGCGGGCCGGCCGGTGGCTTCTCCGTGCACGGGCCGCCGGCATGCGCGCGGCGGTGGATGACGAACACCGACTTCCAGTCGAAGGCGCCGCCGCACTGAGTGCACGTGTAGGGCTTGCTCCTCGGCGGCGGCGGTGGTGGCGGGGCCTCGGGGCCACCGGGCCGGCCCTCGCTCTCATCTCCTGGGGAGTGAAGGAGGCCAGGTCACCTGGGGCCCCAGCACTGTCCAGCCGAGGCCTCCTGGGCACCCCGCCCGCCCCCATTCTCCACCCCCGCCCCTGCCCCACCCGCACCTGCACCCCAACCCCCACCGAGGGACCTTGAGAGGCCACTCACCCGGGCGGAGGCGTCTCCGCCCCTCGGATCCGGTGCTCAGCACCTCCGGCTGAGACTCCGCGCGGGACTCAGGCAGGGGGTGCGGCAACCCTGCTTGAGGTGGGGGGCCCATCAGGTGAGGGGTTCGCACGAATGAAGGGCCGGGGGCGGGGGGGCAGCCCTTGGGAAGCGCTGGGAGGCAAGGTGCGCCCAAGGGCCCGGACAAGGAGAGGGGGCCTCACCCAGGGAGACCACCGTGCCGTACTTCTCCAGCATCGCGTCCCAGTACAGCTCCTTCTGGGATGGTTCCAGGAGCCCCCACTCCTGCAGGGACACAACCCATCACCCACATAACTATCTACCCTGCACCCACCAGGCCGATCCTGGCCAGAGCCCTGCTCGTCCCCTGAGGGGTGGCAGGTTACCAGAGCCTCACCTGCTGAGATGGGAACCAGTGAGCACTGAAGATGTAGGCCCGGGAAGGGAGCTGCCTCTTGGCTCACCAGTCACCCTCAGCTGCCCCACCCCTGGTTCTGGCCGCAAAGAAGGAAGCTGAGGACACCTGGATGGCCCTGGGACTGCGTGTGCTGCGTGGAGCAAAAGGCCAGGGAATGGCGAGGACCCCAACCACCTCTCCCCTGCCTCTGGTTTCAAGGGTAATAGAGATCCTCAGGGAAAGTGCCCAGCACCTCAGCAAACTTGCAGGGAGGCTGGGGCGCCAGAGGGCAGGCACAGCCTCGCACCTCCGGGCACAGCTGGGCCGGCTGTGGATGATGCAACCAGGCCTTCAGGCTGCGGCTGGGTCCTTGCGAGCTTCTCAGTGCAGAGAGGGTTAGGAACAGTGTCACTGGGAAAGGACAAGACCCTGCTGCCTGCACTCAGGACCCAAGCCCTCCAGTGACAGGGGCTTCCACGCCCAGTTGGTTGCAGCTGAGGGCTGACTGGCCTTGGATGAAGGCCCTGGGCCATTTCCTGGTAAAAGTGTCTCTATTCTGACCTCAGGTGTGCAAGGGAGGCCAGACTACTGGGTGGCACTCAGGCTTTCCTGCCACACTGGGGACCCTGTCCCCTCTGCACAAGCCCATGAGGGTTCACCCCGGGTGCCGGCTCAGGACTCCTGCCAATCTCCGTCTCACGTCTGTAAGTGCGAAACCTACCTCTGCCAGTTCCCATCACTCTAAACCAGGTTCCCAGTTCCCTGAGAGCAGATTCTTTCCAAGCACTGTTCTGTCCCCCAGGCCCTGCCAGGGGTACCCTGACACCAACTCCACTTCAGGGCAGCAAAGAGGACAAGAAGCACTGGCCAAGGAGCCTGGACATCCGGCAGGACAGAGAGCAGCCCCTGAGGACACCCTCTTCCTGCAGCAGGGCTGTACTCGCCAACCAGGGGCTGCTCACCTGAAGCCGGGGTGGCTGGAAGGGTGCGGAGGTCGGTTCCTGTTGTTCGACGTGCTCCTTGTGGGACTGGGCTGGAGGTGGGGGGCTGGAGGATGCTAGGAAGCCAGGCAGGCAGGGGTCAGGGACTGTCCCTGCGAGCCAGTGCAGGCAAGGAGCTGGCATTGGTGCTGTAGCCTGGGCCCTCCTCTGGCAACAGGAGGTGTGCTCTTTGTGTGCCAGGCACACGGCAGGTAGGCAGCCAGCCCTTCCCTCCAGCCTCTGGGGGGCCCAGTCCTTGTGGGGCCCGCCTCCCAGCTGGAGACGCCAGACCCACTCCAGGAGCCCCCAGTCTCTGCACAACCACTCCTGGACTCCCCCACCTTGACTCTCAAGGGGCTCCAGCCCTCGTGCACCCGCACCTCACCTATCTCCTGCATGTAGCCATCAGGCTCCTCCTTCACGCTGCAGCTGAGCTGGGCATTGCCCTCCATCTGGGCATCCTTTGGCCCCTCCCCAGAGGCTGCCCTGAGGGGCTCCACTGTCCCTGAGGGGTGGACACCCCCCACCAACTCCTCTGTCTTCTGCGTGGCTGGGAGCACAGCTTGCTGTAGGACATGTGCTGTAATCTGAGGGGGGAGGGAGGGTCATTGGGGTGCTAGTTTCACTCTGTCCCTCAGAGAAGCCACCACCACCACACTCACCCAGCCCAGCAGCTGCCCAGGGTCACGCTGCAGGTCTTCGACCAGGATAACCGCCTCCTCAGGGCTGCCTGGCTGCTGGCCCCGCACCCAGGCCTGAATCTCAGGGGGCAGCGCCCCCAGGAACTGCTCCAGCACCAGCAGGTCTAGTATCTGCTCCTTGGAGTGCGCCTCGGGCTGTAACCACTGGTGGCACAGAAACTGCAGCCGGGCCAGAGCCACCCGGGGACCAGCCACCTCCTGGTAGCAGAAGCCCCGGAAGCGCTGGCGTGCCGTCTCAGGATTCTCTGGGATGGCCTCCGGGTCCAGAGAAGGCAGATTTGGGGGACCCAGTGGGGATGGCATTGTGCGGGGAATCTTCCTGGAGCCACCTGCAGGAAAGAGGGGTCGGAGTGTCAGCCACAAGGCCACAGCCAAGGTGAGGCAGCTGCGTGCAGACAGCCCCAGCCCAGGGGTGGTGGTGGTGGTGCTGATGTCTGGACAGAGAGGACCCTAGTGTGGGGACGCTCGAGGCTGAACTGGGGAAAGTTTAGTGGAAGGAAAGGTCACGAGAGCTGGAACTAAGAGCAGAAGGAAATCTTGTGAACCACTTGGAGTCGGATGGAGCTTCCAGGGAACAGCTAGATGATGCTGAACCCAAGGCCAGGGGAATTACCCCAGGCTTACCAGGGTCAGGCCGAGGAGCCGAGGGTGGGGGAGCCAGGGTGAGAACAGGCTACCCGTCCCCTCCATCTCTGGGTGACGTTGATTCAAGAGGGGCACCCCGAGGGGCTGGTCTGCGCCACGGGCGAGGCAGGGGCCGACGTGCACCCCGAGACACCGTGCTCGCTGACACTAGACAGCTGTGCGTGACTCACACCGTGTGGACCGTACTTGTGAAAGGCGGAAGCCAAGCAAAACAGAGCCTAGGGCTGTATGGGGCGCTCCGCGGACAACCGTGTCCCGGCCCTGAGGGTCCGCAGGGAGACGCGTCCACATGGGGGGGCCTGTCCGACAGGTTGGACAGGGCCCGACCCCCAGAGCTGGCCTTCCACAGACGGAGGGGAGACGGGGGTCCTCCGCGAGGAAGGGACGGCGCCCCAGACGGAGGAGGGGCCAGACGAAGGCTCGGGGGCGGGGCGCTCCGCACGCGTCGGGTGGCAGCGGGAGGGCCCACGCGCATAGGGCGGCGGCGGGAGGGGCCCGTGCGCCGCGCCGGCCGGCGCTCACTCCGCCACCCCGAGCCACTGCGGTGAGCGGCCCCGCCCCCTTCCGCGGGCCACCCCTCCCATGGGCCCGCCCCTCGCGCGTTGCCCCGGCGACGCAGCCCTGACCCATCACGCGTCGGCTTTGAAGCCCCGTCCCTTCCGCAGCCCCCGTCGGCCTGCCCTTCGCGCGTTGCCTCGGCGACGCAGCCCTGGCGAATCACACGTCTGCTCCGAGACCCCGCCCCCCTCCCGTCGGACTACGTTTCCCATGAGCCTCAGCACGCGAGCACGGGAGCGGCCTCAGAGCAGGTGCTCTTTCTCGGAGGCCTCGCATGACTGAGGGGCGCCCCGTTCCTCCGAGCGGCATCTGCGGCGCCGCGGGCTTCGGGGGTCTCCCGCCCCGTCCCGGCAGCCGCTCTCCCTTTGCACCCGCCCCCGAAGACTCACCAACTGCAGAGATGGACGAGACCTCCGGACGTTGTGCATGCGCACAGCAGGCCGGCACCTATTGGCCGAGAGGTGAGGCGGGGCGGGGCGTGACCTCTCGGCCAATCAGGCTAGCGCTCCGCCCTGGTGCTCTCCCTGCAGCCTCCTTCTGGGCGCCGGCGGTCGCCGTGGTTACCGCGGGAGCACAGCGGCCCGCCTCCCGCTATTTCCAAGGCGACCGCCGGAGCGTGGCCCTGCCCTCCCAGGCGGCCGGAAGTTTCCCAGAGACTCGCCTCTCGGGGTCCCAGGAGGAAGCAGGGACCTGCCGGGAAGGCTGGCCTAACCCATGAGCGTTCTCCGCCTTCCCCAGGAATTTCTCCAGCGAGGGTGGCGCTGGGGTCCGTCATTCGACTACCACTGAGCGCCCTGCGGGGGTGCAGGGACAGCAGGCACTCATCTACTGATGAGGAAACTGTCCCGTAATCTATATCCTCAGACTCTCAGACGTGCCTTCAGCTAGATGAGTCCTGCAAAAAAAGGTCTCTTCCACCATCTACCATGTGGGGAGAGCTGGAGCTCTAACAGCCTATTCAGGAGATTTCCCTCAGTCATGTTTATTTTGGGTCTACCCTTCCAGAGAGCTGCTGGTTTTCAAGCCTTCTGAATTTCTACAGCGTGAGCCTGGTTGGACCACCCCGCACGTCCACCAGCGCCAACTCAGTATTTGGCTTTTCCCTAAATCGGTACTAGCTCCTCGATTTCCACCCACTTCTAGCTTTCGTATGCCATTGCCTCCTCTTTCACGATCCTACTTGTGGTTTTGTGTTTTATTTACTTATTGGCCACACCACGCAGAATGTGGGATCCTAGTTCCCCAATTAGGGATCGAACCCTGGGCCCCCAGCAATGGAAGCTTGGAGTCCTAACCACCGGACTGCCAGGGAATTCCCAAGGGTTAGTGTTTCAAACGCTCCCTGTGGTTTCAGTGGGTTTCTGGACCAAGTAAGATGCATGTGTTCAGTCCTTCATCTTGACCTAGAAAACCCACAAAAACTTAGTCATAACACATTCGGGGTTAAGCAGAGGGGTCAGCCTGGCAGGACACAGCCCAACATGACCACAAAAGTTTGGAGGACAACTCTGGGGCCAAGACATGGGGGCAGGGGGATACTTATGGTTGCTGTTCCTACCCCTTGGTACTGGGAGGGTGGACTTGAGGAGGGTGGAGGAACTGGGGTAGTAGGAGCCAACCACATGGCAAGAAAAGCTCAGTGAAGCAGGAAGGAGGCTGGACAGGGCACCAGGCCTAGCCTGAGGGGTCAGTAGGGCTCAGGGTGGAAACCAGGTTCCAGGAGCTCCTTCTGAGATGCAACAAAGGTTGCATGTGACTGATTCTCTGGGAACCTGTTTGATATGCAACAGGCTCCTTTGCTCTTGAGTCCCACGGGCTCCTACCACAGCGCTCTGTAAGCTGTGGGGTTTGCCTGCATCTCACAGCCACACCAACAGACCCTGATATAACCTGCTCAATGCTCCCTCATGGAGGCCTGCCTAGGGGAAGACAAGACAGAGCCAGGCCAAGGCAAGGACCAGGGCAGAGAGGTTGGGCCCAAGACGGCTGGACACTGGCTCAGAGGACCTGCCTCTGAGGAGTCTTGGAGAGCCTGACCCTGTGTGACCCCTCTCCCTACCCCCAAGTCTCCTTTCCTTCAAAGACTTGTGAGGTTTCAGGGGCGGCAGCCTGCCGGCAGGTTTAAACCTAAGAATGTGAGGTCTTGAGGTGATGGAGCTGGAGCACTCACTGGGCTGGGGTCAACCTTCTGGGTCACCACACGTGGCCACAGCCTCAGATTCCAGGGTCTGGACCCACAAGGGCTCATGTCCCAGCAGAGCTGCAGCGTGGGGCAGCCCCACCCCATCCGGGTCCCCGACTGCTCAGGGGACAGACAGGCTGCACCTCTACCCTGCAGCCCCTCACAGGGACCAGGCCTGAAGCCAGGGCCCTGCAGCTGTGTGACAACACGTGTGCATCACGCTGAGATGAAACCCGCTTCAGGCCAGCTATGTTCATGTTTCTAAAAAGAAACCTTTATTAGGGAGTCTCTCTGGACTCTGTCTTATCAAAACCTCCTGAACCACGACCTGGAGGCTGAGGCCTCGGACCTGCACAGTGCCGTGCAGAGTTTAAAACGTACCTCCAAGCCGCAATTTCTAGTCTTTTCCCCTCCAATAAATGCACCGTTAACTTCCCTGGAGATGAGACCCCGGGTGGAGATGCCCCAGGTGGAAGGCCACAAGAAGCCAACCGGGCCCCCAGCCCATTTGTCTGCCTCAGTGCCCCTACCGGGTGGGCTGTGGCACCCTGGGAAGGGGTCTCAGAAGAGCGCCACACACAGCTTCAGGTGGTGTCAAGTCCTCCACCCCATGAGGGGAGCACAGGCAGGCACATGGACACTGGATCCCACAGAAGCAAGTGGCCAATCCGCCTCCTCTGAACCTGTTGCTGTGGTCACCTTCCGTCAGGGCAGTGGGGCTGGAGAGGCTCGGATGGCGCTGACTTTAGGGAGGGCAGGACACAGGAGCTAAGCCGGGACCACAATCTGAGTGAACAAGCATAGCCAGGGAACCGGCACTCTGCACCTTGCCCCCCAGCTCCCTGAGGACTCCCCTCCTCCTGAGGGTCGGCCTCGTGCAGGGAGCCAGGCAGGCTTCACCTTCCGAGCTGGCAGGCTAAGTGTGGGGTGAAGGGGCGAGCTCTCTGCGCCTCAGCCTCCTCTGGGGAGTGGAGACCCCAGCCACACTAGCCCCTCAGCGCTGTCAGGAGAAGCCGCCGCAGGCAGAGGCGGAGCTGGCGGGAGCCTGCGGGGATTGCAGATTGCCGTCTGCAGCCTCAATGTTTTCTCTTCCCCGGAGGTGGGAGCTGAGGCTCAGAGCCCAGCCACTGGTTCTAAAGCCAACAGCCACCTCCCACAAGGCCTCCTGTCCACGGGCCCGCTCCCAGGAAGCCTGAGCTGAACTGAGGCCTGGGGTGGGGGATCTCTCGGCAGCGGGGGTGCAGCGGTTCTCTACGAAGCCTCGTTTGGGTGGAAACCTCGGAAATGTCTCCGGACCACCTCTACGCCCTCCAGCACCTCCCGTTCTGGTGGTACCACAGGGAAGACACGCGTGAACCGGCAGCACCCTGCCGGCCTCCCCCGTCCTTTCTGCAGCCAGACCGCTTGAGGCTGGAGGGGTGAGCTGTGGCCGACAAGCGGCAGATCTCGTCACCAGGTGCAGGAGGAACCCCAGTGCCCGCGCCGAGCTCCTCCAGAGTGGAGGCCTCTGCGGAGGAGGGGGCTTGTGTGCGCGGAAGGGCCCAACCACCCGCCGGGGAAGGTCGGGCCGCACCCTCAGGCCTCAGTGGTTCTCAGGATGGTGGCTGGCCCCGAGGTGGCGGGGAGCCCGGCTTCCCGCCCCAGCGCGCCCTCGGGCGATGCCCCCGAAGGCGGCCTGGACGGGGGGCGCGGGCCAGCCCGGGGCCGCCGTGCCGGCTTCTCGCCGGTGTGGAGCCTCTGGTGGTGGAAGAGGGCCGGGCGCTCGCGGAAGGCGCGTCCGCAGTGCGCACACACGAACGGCTTCTCGCCCGTGTGGATGCGCCGGTGGCTGAGCAGAACGGCGCCCTTGGCGAAGGCCTTGCCGCAGTCCGCGCAGCGGAAGGGCCGCTCGCCCGTGTGCAGCAGCCGGTGCTGCCGCAGGTTGGAGCTGTGGCTGAAGGCGCGGCCGCACTGCGCGCAGGCGAAGGGTTTCTCGCCCGTGTGCACGCGCCGGTGCTTGAAGAGCGACGAGCCCTGGCTGAAGGCAGCCCCACAGAGCGCGCAGGCGAAGGGCTTCTCGCCCGTGTGCGTGCGCTCGTGCTGGATGAGGTGCGAGTTGCGGCAGAAGCTGCGGCCACAGCGCGCGCACGCGTAGGGCCGGCCGCCCGCATGGATCTTGCGGTGCTGGCTGAGGTTGGAGCGGTGGCTGAAGGCCTTGCCGCACTCGGCGCATCGGAAGGCCTTCTCGGCCGTGTGGATGCGCTGGTGCCGCACCAGCGACGAGCTGTGCCGGAAGGCCTGCCCGCAAGCCAGGCAGCTGTAGGGTGTCTCCCCGCTGTGGATGCGCTGGTGCTGCGTCAGGTGCGACGTCTGGCTGAAGGCTTTGCCGCACTGCGTGCACTCGTACGGCCGCTCCCCGGTGTGTGTGCGCAGGTGCTTGAGCAGGTCGGAGCTCTTCACGAACACCTTGCTGCACGCCCTGCACTCGAAGGGCTTCTCCCCAGAGAGGAGGCCAGGCCCGGGCTGCAGTGCCTCACTCAGCTCGGCCCAGCCGGGAGGCTCGCGCCAGGCCGGGCCCATCCCTCGCGCTCCTAGAGCCCCGGGAGCACTCGAGAAGGCTCCCCCGGGGGCCTCGCGTGCCCAGGGCTTCCGCCGCTCTGACACCCGGGGTGGCTGGCTGGGCGTGGGGTGCTCTGCGAGGGCCTTGTCCCCAGGTGGCGGCCGCAGAGAAGAGGTCAGCCGGAGGCTCACGCTGGCGTCGCCCCTGCCCGGCCCCAGCCGGAGCCTCTCCCAGTAGATCACGGACACCCCGGTGGGTCTCCTCTCCCGGGAAGGGGAGATGCTGCGCCGACCCTCCGGGATCTTCCCGCGCTCACAGGCATCCGCGGTGGGGAGGACCCTGGCAGGCGCCAGAGGGGAGCCATCCCCGAAGGCCCCTGGGAATGGGGCTTCTCCAGAAACACAACCGTCCTCCACCAGAGGAGGGGAGCCTGCAGGCACAGAAACGGTGGACAACTGGGTCATCCTGGGCGAGCCGTGGGGGTGGGCGAGGGGACCCCAGACCCAGCGTGGATGAGGGGGACAGGGGCCTGACTACCTTCAGGTGCAGAGCTGACCCCGGGGTTCTCCTCTCTGCTCCTCCCTCACCAACTCTGGTACTGACCGCCTGGGCCCTAGCACCTACTGACTGCCTCTCCCCCGTAAGACCCCACCAAGGCAAGACCACAAGTGATCTGGGCAAGACTGTGTCCCCAGGGCCTGGAATGGAGCTGGCCACCCCAAGTGCTCAAGAAACCATGCACCCATAAATAAATGGCCTCAGGGATGAGGTGGCGAGGGAAGACTGGAAGGGTCTGAGGCCACACACACTGGCCGAGGGTGGAACTCTGGGCAGGTCTCCCCATGGCCTGGAGGCGGCCCCGAAGCCACCTTCAAAGGGTGGCCAAAGTCGGAGCCTCTAGAAGAGGCTGAAAGTGAACAGTCAGGAGGGTGGGAAGCCATAAAGGACCACGTCCGGAAAGGGAGGCGTACGAAGCCAGCTCAAAGACTGGCCTCCAGCTCACACCCCGAGCCCCACTCACCGTGGTGGGGCCTCCTCTGGGCATCCCAGGCCAAGGTCACGTCCGCCCCACTGAGAACCCAGGGCTCGTTGCCGCGCTCCAGCTGCGTGACCACACGGGGCCGGGACACAGACAGGCCTGCAGGAGAAGACGGGCGAGTGAGGGGCAGACGGAGGGGCTGGGGCTTCATGGGACGCAGATAGCACCGTCTGTGAGGATGAGGAGGCCAAGGGCATACCCCAGGGCAGGGTCACACCTCCTCCCACGAGTGAGGAAAACCATGCTGGCAGCACCAGCAGGGGACTGAGTGCTGAGACACCACAGCTAACAGGGATGCTTGGCCAGTGGGCACGTGGCTGCCAGGCAATGAGAGGTTAGTGCTGGCAGCCCAGCCTGGCTTCGCGTGGGGACCCAGCACTTACCCAGCGAGGCCAGGAGGGCGAAGTTCTCCAGCATCACCCGGCGGTACAGAGCCCTCTGCGCTGTATCCAGGAGCCCCCACTCCTCCTGGGAGAAATGCACGGCCACATCCTCAAAGGCCATTAGGCCCTGCCAGAGTCGGAAGGTGGACACAATGAAGCTACGGCTGTGTGACCCAAGACCCAGCTCTCTGCCCCAAAAGCTACCTCTGCGCACGTCTCTCAGCTGCTACCCGCCCCCCCAACAAGTCTCTGCAGGTGGAACGCCCCTGACCTGGTTGAGCCCCTCCGCCTTCCTTATCTAGGCCGTAGATGCCTCTTTAACCCCGCCTGACCATCTACATGAGGAAGCCCCAAGGGAAGCCCCTGGTGCCCACCCATTCTCCAGCCTTTGCAAATGCTGACCCACCCAAAGGTGCCCTCACTGCTCCTGCACAAGTAACAGCAAGTGATGGCAGCAGAGCCCCCGGGACACGCCCATCCCTGCAGGGACGCCCTCTCCTGCTGAACTCGCCCAACATTTCGAGGCTGCTCTTTGAACCAGAGGGCTGGCTGATCCCCTGCAGTCGCCACAGGCAAGATCCCAAGGACCTGGCGGGCACACAGAAGCCACTTCCCTCCTCCAACAGTCAGACCTCCTCTATTTCCTCCTCATTCGGCTGCCGCCTCCTTTCCCTCAGCCACCTGCCAGACTTCCCCCAAGAGCCCCAGGACTGCCAGCCATTTCCATCTCCCTAGAACCCTAAGTATCTATGCATGTCCCTGGCTGACTCCATGAGATCCCCTCCTCCTACGTTTGATTCCCAGGCTCAGCCTCACTCAGAACACCAGGACACTGTCGTTGGACAGCTACAATTCCAGGTCCATGTGACACCTCCACTCTAAGATACCATAGACTCTTACCAATTTCCCCTTAAACCTACTTTCCCTTCAAATGCCTAATTTTGTCTACAGCACCTTCTTCCCCCTCCCCCACTCTGTCCCACTGAGTGATAGTTGTCACTGACACAGTCCCAGGGCAAGGATGTAATCAAGGGTTTTCGATTTCAGGCCAAGCTCCCAAATCCTGGCCCCACACCTGCATCCTGTTGGGTGCTCCGCGGAAAACCTTAGAATGGTCCTTCCATTGGG
Source organism: Bos grunniens (assembly GCF_055505025.1). Lineage (NCBI taxonomy): Eukaryota > Metazoa > Chordata > Mammalia > Artiodactyla > Bovidae > Bos > Bos grunniens. The sequence goes on along the minus strand of NC_141182.1, from coordinate 66,228,819 downwards.
CACTCACGCACATCCCACTTGCTACACCAGCGTATCTACACAGAATTCTCTTCTCCACTGCCCGGACTCTGGCCGCAGCCTGCTCCCTGCACAGCGCCACCCCCTCTGCTGCCCTCCATCCAGAAAACGATAGGATACGTAATACCTCGTGACTTAAAGCATGTCCAGTCTCCAGTGCCCTGGGATAGTCTTAATTCCTCGGCCTGTCCTTTAGGACATACCCTGTCCTGGTCCCGCAGTTTCGGTTTCGGAAGCGCCTACACTCAGGCTTCCCTCCCAGCTTTTGTACACGGGGCAACGTCCCCTGGGAAGTTCTACTCACACCTCACCCCCTTAGCTGCAAGAAGTGGGGATCCCACGAGTGCACGCCCAACCGGCCGGAACACCAGGGCCTAGGACGAAGCGCGAGGGGAAGACATCAGGTGAACTGCCTCCCCGGCTTGGGGCTCTGGTCCCTGGAAGAGGCAAAGTGGGGTGGGGCGCCCGGGCTCTAGCTACTCACCTGTTCCTGGTCGGGCTGCGCCGCCGCCGCCGCCATTGGAACCTGCAGAAAGGGCGGGCGCCCAGACGCGGGCCTCACTCTCCCCGTCCGTCAAGGGCGCCGCGTCGGGGCTGCGTGGAAACCAGAGAGCGCGCGGCTCGGCGGCAGCCCAAGCGGCACCCGGGGAAACTGAGACCGGCTATGAGTCGTGGGCCTCCTGGCTCCGCCGCCCGCGCCTCGAGTCTCCTCCCGCGCGTCCTCGCTGCCCGCGCCTCGGGTCACAAGACCCTCCAGCCAAGCCGGCCGCGACCCTGCCCTCTCCGGCCGTCACCGGCGTGGCCCGACACCGGTAGCCAAGTGACAGTCCCAGGCGCCGGAAGTCCAATCTCGTGAGCTCTCATTGGCCCGTGGCGCGTTGCGGACGCACGCGCAGAGACTTCGGGGAGGCGTGGCTTCTGCCTGCCTGCAGGCAGGGCGGACTGGGGTGGCGCGGGGGGGGGGGGGGGGCCCTCCTGTCTCCACGGCAACGGCAAAGCGTCACCGCGAGAGACGCTGGGAAGTGGAGTAGCCGGCCTTCCAGATGTCTGTACTATTAATACTGTATGTAAATCTTTGTATTGTAAGAGATAGCATCCATTTTGGCGTTCACTTCAGTTCAGTCGCTCAGTTCGTGCCCGACTCTTTAAGACTCCATGGACTGCAGCATACCAGGCTTCCCTGTCCATCACCATCTCCCGGATCTTGCTCAAACTCACGTCCATCGAGTTAGTGATGCCATCCAACCATCTCATCCTCTGTCGTCCCCTTCTCCTCCTGCCTTCACTCTTTCCCAGCACCAGGGTCTTTTCCAGTGAGTCAGTTCTTCGCATCATATGGCCAAAGTATTGGAGCTTCAGCTTCAAAATCAGTCCTTCCAATGAATATTCAGGACTGATTTCCTTAATACTACAATTAGTATTTGTGATTAAATTTTGCTCACCTTGAAACTGAAGAAAATCTAATGCATATCTCTGTAGGACATGTTTCCTGCCATTCTTGTACACAAAGAATATTCAAGTCCCATCTGGGGTGCACCTTGAACCCACGTCTGGACTACAAACCCAGCCTAAACCTATATATTGGGACTCAAACACAAGGTGTTTTTCTATTGTTCTGGCTTCATGGCATAGCACGAGGGATCCCTTCAACCAGGGATCAAACCTGCACCCCCTGTAGTGAAAGCATGGAGTCTTAACCACTGGACTGCCAAGTAAGTCCCAACCCATGGTCATTTAATTGAGATCACACACCGGGTCTCCGGATTTAACGAAGTTCAGGTTCTTTATGTCTCATCGCAGAAAGAATTCAGTGAGATACAAAAATGATAGGTAAGAAGTAGATTTATTTAGAAACACATTCCATAGATAGAATGCAGTCAGCCTCAAAAGGCCAGAACGACCATGGGAGAAACACTCCACAGTGTGGGCCATCTCAGAAAGCGAGAGGCCCCAAAACATGGGGTGATTAGTTTGTATGGGCTGGGTAACTTCATAGACTTAATGAGTGGAAGGGCTTTTCCGACTATTTGGGGAAAGAAGTGAAGATTCTCAGGAATTGGGCCACTGCCCACTTTTTGACCTTTTACCATTGGCCTCAGCACTGTCAAGGTGCTGGTGCGTGTGTCATGTAACTTCTCTGGGGCTTCTCTGCACTGGGGAGGGGCTCTACATGTACCCCCACTTCAGCTGCCTTTGGTGTTGGTGGAGGCTGGGGCTGAACTGGGAGCCTCCCCGCCACGTCCCCGGGTACATGGCTTCCACCTACTACAACCAGGTGTCTTTGAAGATGTGTACACAGGTGTCACAGGGGTGGGCTCTCCAGCTTTCTGGGTCTGCGTGGTGGTCCTGGACTGTGAGCCTGACCGCACTGGTACAGATGGCAACCCTCCTCGACTCCAGGCCTCGTGGTGGCCCTCGGGCAGGTTAGGAGTCTGTGGACATCTTTGGTGGGGGACATGATTCTGCTGACCAGGAAGGGGCAGCTGAACCAAAGGGCCTTGCCGGAATGTGTCACATGTGGAGGCTCAAGAGGGCCCATCCCCCCGCCCTTCACCCAGTCCCCCTCCCTTCTCCACGTGGATGTCAAACGGATGTTCTTTTTTTAAATGTATTTATTTGGCTATGTCAGGTCTTACTTGAGGCATAGGGGATTTTCCCTGTGGCTTGTGGGCTCCAGAGCATGTGGGCTCAGCAGTTGTGGCACTCGGGCTTATTTGCATCTCGGCACAAGGGGTCGTATTTTCCCATCCAAGGATCAAACTTGCATCCCCCACACTACAAGGTGGGCGCTTAACCACTGGACCACTGGGGAAGTCCCAAAAGGGATTCTTGTCAGATCGAGTCACTCCTCCAATCATGTCTCCCCAACTCATGCCCCACCCCGTCCCCCCCAGGATAAAGGCCTAACATGAATCCTTCTCCCTTGGGACTTTGTGGTAAAGGACTTCAGGTGTCCTGCATACCCTCCTCCAAGCCTCTGCACATGCTGATCCCTCTGAAGCAGGACAGAGAAGTTGTTTTTTTTTTTTTAATATATGTATTTTTAATTTTTAACTTTACGATATTGTATACAGAGAGGTTCTTTTAAACAGAACCTTTAAAAGAAAGACATAGCTATGGAACACGAACGATATGGGGCTTCCCAGGTGGCTCAGTGGTAAAGAATCTGCCTGCCAGTACAGAAGGCACTGTTTCAATCCCTGGGTTAGGAAGATCCCCTGGAGAAGGAAATGGCAACCCACTCTAGTGTTCTGCCTGAAAAATTCCATGGACATGGGGTGGCAGAGTCAGAACTTGTTAGGCCCTAACTAAACAGGGGCTGGGAACTGACCCTCTCTGGCCGAGGGCCCCATGGAGGGTCTGCTGGCAGTGCCAGGGGAGCTTCCCTGCTTCCTGAACAGGCTCACTCTGCTGGGGGCAACTGGAATGTCCTGGGAGCAACTCCCTTCCGACTGCTCCAGACTCTGTGACAATAAAGCCGGAAGGGTTACATCACCTTGGAGCCAGGGCTGTGGCCCAGGAGGCAGAATAGAAATGGGTCGTGGCCAGGGTGCTGAGGGGGCAGATTCTCGATGACAGCGATGTCCACGTGCCTCTGGGGACAGAGTAGGAGGGCAGGGGAGGCACCCTGTCCTCTTGTGGTCCAGAGGGTCTTGTGACTTCCAGCCCTCCAGGGAAAGCACTGTGGCCAGGTTCTCAGTCACCTGTGTGCCCAGAGCTTACCTGAGGTGGAATCATAGGACTTGAGGGGTACAGCGGTCTGAGAATAAGGAAGCAGGTCCCTCAAACCAGCGCAGCTTCGTGTGGCCACCAGCTGGAGATGAGCCATCTTTCTGTGCCAGGCCAGAAAAACCAGATCCCTGTAATCACCACTCCAGGCAGACAGGGGCAGGTCCCCTCTACGTAGATGGGGAATGGTGGGGCACAGGGAACAGGCAACAGGGGACGCCAGAGCCCAGTACGCAAGGGCACAGGCTGTGAGATCTACAGGGGCCAAACTCATATCTATTAACACCACGCATAAGGTCACTGAGCAGCTGAAGTTGTCCTGAATCCTGCAGTCTTCTGAGCCATATTCCTGAGAGCTGTCACCCCACCAGCAAAAGCCAGGGAGGCTCCTGTTGCCCAAGCTGGGTTGCTGGTGACTTCAGCAGTCATGACCTTCATGGCTGTCCAGCCTCAGGGCGCAGAGGCACAGCTGTGAAGAAAGGAAAGCGGGAAAACGGGAAAGCAGTTTCAGGATCTTCTGTTGGGTGTGTACTTCCTGAAGGAGCTAGACGTTAGGATTTCTTTGTGGAACTTCTGCTTTTATAATTTTTGTATCTGTTTTATTTTTTGGCTGCCTTGCATGGCATGAGGGAATCTTATTTCCCTAACCAGGGATGGAACCCAGACCCCCTGCAGTGGAAAGTGCAGAGTTTTAACCACTGGACTGCCAGAGAAGGCGCAGCACTTATTTTACAATATCTAATACCATGAGAATCTAGAAATCTTCCCCAATGGCTCAGTAGTAAAGAATCCGCTGCAGTACAGGAGATGCAGATGGGTTCAACCCCTGGGTCAGGAAGACAGCTGGGAGGAGATGGCAACCCACCCCAGTATTCTTACTTGGAGACTCCCATGGACAGAGGAGACTGGAGGGCTGCAGTCCACAGGGTCGCAAAGAGTCAGACACGACTGAGTGACTGAGCACGCTCAATAGCCATGTGAGTTCAGTGTGGTAGGCAGAACCACGGTTCTCCAAGAACGTCCACACCCTAATGCCTGGAACCTATTAACACGTTACCTGACGTGGCCATAGATGGGAATATTATCCACAATTGCCCGGGTTAGTCTAGTATAATCACATGAGCCCTTGAAAGCAGAAAAGCACAACACAGATATTTTAAATCTAAGAATGTCCTAGGTCTGACACTCATGTCAGCTGCTCTAAAACCAAGGCCTCAGCAAGGCTGCATTGCTTCTGGGGGTAAAAGGGCTGTCCTTGCCTGTTCCAGACTGCCAGCATTCCTTGGTTCCTGGCTTTTTCTGTCTTAAAGCCAGCAAAGGCACCTTGAGTTTTTCTCACATGACATCACTCTGATTTGGTCTCTCTCCATCTCTATGCCTCCCTCTTCCACTATAAGGACCCTTACAACAAGGACCCGTAATAACAAGGGTTATTACGATGTTTCCTCCCACCCTGCCAACCTCAGACAATCCAGAATGATCTCCATGTCCCAAAGTCAGCTGGTTATCAACCTTATTTCCACCTACCATCTAAATGTAGTTCCCTCTTGCCCTGTAACAACATGTTCTGGACACTAAGTCCTCCACATCTTTGGCGGGAATGGTGCTTTAGTCTGCTTACCATGCATGCTCAGTTGCTTCAGTCGTGTCGGACTCTTTGCGACCCTATGGACTGTGGCCCACCAGGCTCCTCTGTCCATGGGATTCTCCAGGCAAGAATACTGGAGTGGACTGCCATACCCTCCTCCAGGGGATCTTCCGGACACAGGGATCAAACCAGCATCTCCTGCACTGCACACAGATTCTTTACCCACTGAGCCACCTGGGAAGCCCTGCTTACCATAAGTATACTTACACAAAAATTAAGCATTGCCTACTTGTTACATCAAGAATGAGTGCACTTTTTATTTTGGTAGATGTTAAAGGAAGAAATGTTCACATATTGAGGGCTAGGCAAGTCATTCTTGCTTATATATGATTTAACTTGATTTCTATGCTAACTAAAAAAGATAGCACAGAAGGAAGTCAAAGTAGGAAGTCAAGAAATACCCAGAGTAGCAGGCAAGTTTGGCCTTGGAGTACAGAATGCTGCTGCTGCTAAGTCGCTTCAGTCGTGTCCGACTCTGTGCAACCCCACAGACAACAGCCCACCAGGCTCTGCCGTCCCTGGGATTCTCCAGGCAAGAATGCTGGAGTGGGTTGCTATTTCCTTCTCCAATGCATGAAAGTGAAAAGTGAAAGTGAAGTTGCTCAGTAGTGTCTGACTCTTCACGACCCCATGGACTGCAGCCTACCAGGCTCCTCCGTCCATGGGATTTTCCAGGCAATAGTACTGGAGTGGGTTGCCATTGCCTTCAAAGCTGGGCAAAGGCTAACAGAGTTTTGCCAAGAGAACACACTGGTCATAACACAACAACATAAGAGAGAGGACTCTACACATGGACATCACCAGATGGTCAACACCGAAATCACATTGATTATATTCTTTGCAGCTGAAGATCGAGAAGCTCTATTCAGTCAGCAAAAACAAGACTGAGGACTGGCTGTGGCTCAGATCATGAACTTCTTATTGCAAAATTCAGACTTAAATTCCTCATTGCCAATTCAGAGTTAAGCTGAATAAAGTAGGGGAAAGAACAGGGTGCACTGGCCAGAAATAAAGAATGTCCATGTTAAAAATGAAGTTTAGGGATTTCCCTGGTGTTCCAGCAGTTATGCTTCCCAGGTGGTCCCAGTGGTAAAGAACCCACCTGCCAGTACAAGAGAGGTAAGAGACGTGGGTTTGACTGGAGTGCACACGCATACACACGCGCGCACACACACACACACCCACTTACTCTGGTGGTCCAGCAGCTAATGCTTCCCTGGTGGCTCAGATGGTAAAGAATCCACCTCCAATGCAGGAGACGCGGGTTCGATCCCTAGTCCAGGAAGATCCCCTGGAGAAGGAAATGGCAACCCACACCAGTATTCTTGCTTGGAGAATCCTTTGGACAGAGGCGCCTCAGGCTACAGTCCTTGAGGTCGCAAAGAACTGGATATGACAGAGCGTGACACGTGCCTACACATACACACACACCCCGTGCTTCCATGAAGAGGACATAGGTTCCAGCCCTGGTGTACCAACCAAGACCCCACATGAGTGTGGACACACTAGGTTTGAGCTCAGGAGGGCTGTGGTGGGTCATGCTTGCCACACTTGCTGGCAGAGCCCTGGGCGAGAGGAGGGCTCAGCCTGGCAAGGAGGTGCCGCGCAGGCTCACCTTGTCCTGAGAGTGGGTGCAGAGCAGGTGTGAGCCGCGGCGTGCTGCTCACAGCCGGACGACAGTCTGCAAGCAGGCGGCCTCCTCGGCCTCCCTGGGCTTGCTTCTGGCAAGGCCATCACTGCAAGGCAGGAGCCCTGGGGCTTAGAGGTCTGCAGCCAGGATCTCAGGGGCACAAGCGACACTGCAGGTGAGCCTGGGGGCACCTGCCCTCATCATCTGCTGGTTTCCACCGAGGCGGGGCCCAGAACGTGGGCAGGGATGGTGGGGTCCACATTTGGTGGTCCCATCCGCTGCTTTTCCAAGAAGAGTGAGAGATGCATGTTTTACATGGAGCCTTTTGATTTTATAAAGGTTCAAGACTGTTCCCCCCCAAACTTCAAAGTCTATAGGTATGTATGAGCTCCACTCTTTCTATATATAGAGAGAGAGCTATATACAATGTTGGTTTCTGGGCTATCATTTGTGACTCAGGACAAAAGGCAAACCAGGAGCCCAGGGGTCCCGAGACAGGAAGGCACAGGGCCCAGGGTTCGCTGCACAGCACTCTGCGGCCACTCTCAGGACGCCTCTCCACTCCCTCCCCATCATCGACCTGAAGCCGACACTCCTGCAGGCCTGTGGTGAGCCAAGCTTGGGGCCTGTCTTCCTGAGCTCTCCCCAGCGTTCCAAGGCGTCAGTATGTCCACTGAACTCAGACCTTCCCTTCCGCCGACAGGGCAGCTTGCGATCAGAGCTGCAGTCAGGTGTGCCTTGGGGCCTCAGGCTTCCAAGCAAAGGGTGGGCTCAGCTCCCTGTACCAGAGCGGTCAGCTGTGGTCAGCGAGGCCTCATGGCGCTGCCTCCCACACCTGGGAGAAGCCTTTCCCCTGCCTGTTACCCTCCCCACCCAGGCTCTGTGCACTTTATGGAACACCCATGTTTCACCGGTGGTGCCAGAACAAACCCAGGTCCACTGGTTCTGAGTGTGCAATCCCTATCAAAACCACAGCCAACATTCTGAGCAGAAACTAACAGGCTGACCCTAAATTCATAGACACGCAGAACACAACAAGGAAAACAATTGTGCTAAGAAAGAAAGTTGCACTTTCCTTACTAAACTTCAAAAATTTCTATAAAGCCAAGGTACTCACGACAGTCTGGTCCTGTCAGTAGGACAGAAATATAGATCAACAGATTTAAGAGAGCAAAATAGCCTTAACTGATTTCCAACAAAAATATAATGTGGAAAGATGGCCTTTTCAGCAAATGGTTCTGGGAAAACTAGACATTCACATGCAAAAAAATAAATTCAAACCCTTATCTCAACTATACGTAAAAGTTACCATGAAAAAGACCATAAATGTAAGAGCTAAGACTATAAAATTTATAGAAGAAAACAAAGGAGAACTTTTTGACTTTTGGCTAGACAAATAATTTTTTAGGTATGATACAAAGACAATATATAAATAGAAAAACTAATATATTAGACAATGAGTGTAAAATTTAACATCAAAATGTAAAATCTGCTCTTCAAAATGCATCATTAAGAGACTTTCCTGCTGGCCCAGTGGCTAAGACTCTGCGCTCCCCATGCAGGGGGCCTGGGTTTGACCTCTGGTCGGGGAACTAGATCCCACATGCCACAACGAACACCCAGCACAGCCAAATAAACAAATTTTTTTGTAAAAAGACACCATTCAGAACACTAAAAGATGCACACACAGCCTGGATTGGAGAGGAGTTTGGCGGGGGTGATAAGGGAGATATGTGTATGTAGGGCTGAGTCCCTTCACCGTTCACCTGAAACTACCACAACTATGTCTGTTAACTGGCTACCCCCCAATACAAAATAAAAAGTTTTTTTTTTAATAACACAAATAAATAAAAGTTTAAAAAAATGAGCCACAGACTGAGAAAAAATACTTAGAAAATACTTACATATGGTTTCTAAATACAGAATCTATGAAGAACTTTATGGCTCAAAGATAAAAAGACAACCCAATTAGAAATAAGGAAAAGATCTGAATAGACGTTTCATTGAAGGAAACAGACTGTTAACACGCACGTGAAAATACCATTGTTCATGAGAAAAATGTAGATCAAAAGCCCAATGAGATGACTGCTTCAAGGGTAGAGAGTTTCAGTTCAAGATAATAAAAATGTTCTGAAGAAGTACAGGGGTTAAAGTGGCACAACTGAATTAAAGCCACTGAACCATACACTTAAAAATGGTTAAAATGGTAAGTTTTGTGCATATTTTGCCATGGCTTTTAAAAGCCGTTGAGATACCATTTCACACCACCAGGATGCCAGCTCCAAGTTGTCTTGGTGTTGGCACGGTGGAAAAACTGAACAGTCCTGCGGCGCTGCTGGGAGTATAAAAGGCACAGACCCTTTGGGAAATGGTTCGGGAGCTTCCAAGGAGGTAAACATCAACTTGCCAGGCTTCCCTGCTGGGCCAGTGGTTGAGAGCCTGCCTGCCAATGCAGGCGGCACGGGTTTGACCCCCGGTCCAGGAGGATCTTCTGTGTCTCGGGGCAACTACACCCGTGCACCACAACTACCGACGCCCTCGCTCTCTACAGCCCGCGGCCCACGACCACAGAAGCCACCGCGACGAGAAGCCGGAACATTACAGCGAAGCGGAGCCCCCACGCGCTGCCGGAGGACAGGTGACGGAGGGAAACCCACAGGTCCGGACTGGGCCACCCGATCAGAAAACAACCAAGGTGAACGATCTGCTGCTACTCAGGCTGTGATGCTTCTGATCTTGGACCATGGCTGTCAAGGTCCCAAGGCAAACGGCGCTGCGACTGTTTACACGGTGGTCTGGGAGAAGAAGCAGGTGGACACAGCCACCACGAGGGCCAGCAGCGCCTCTCCTGGGAAAGATGACAAGCCTGACCTGGTGAAGACAGCACCACATCCCAGCAGAGGCTTCACTGGCCTCACTAAGGAGACCTATTTCTTCCCCAAAAAAGGCGCGTGCTCTTGTCCTCAAAAGTCACTGGGTCCTGCAACACCAGGCAAGGGGCACAAGAATATGATCTAAGCACTGGGCACTGGACCCGGGCCCCCAGTCTTTGTCCCGCCCACACCTCCCCTTAGGCCTGCAAAACCCCGTCCCCTGACACCCCTGCTCGCCCTTTCATCTCTGAGGGTGTGGGCCCTCCTCCTGGGTGTGCACTGTCCCCACATCCACCAGAGTTTAGACAGTTTCTCTTTCCTGCACCCACCTCCTCCACTCGGCTACTGGTCCTTCATCTGGACATCCCACACTCATCTCAGGGCCCATCTGGAACCACAAGCTGAGATTTTCCTTCCAAAATCCCATCTCAGGACATAACCTGGTCCAGGCCACCAGGGCAGGACAGTCTAGACATCAGGAAGCTAAATAGAAATTTCCTGTTCACGGGCACGCGGGTCAGCTCCACCTAGAGCTCTCCAGACAACTCAGACTCTACTCCCACATAATCCAACTGCTACTCTTCTGCCAAACATACTCCTTCTGCCAACCTCCGCTCTCCATCTCATTCTTTATCTGTAACACTTGGGATAGTCCTTTATCCTCCACTACATTCACTCTCCATTCGTAAATGGAAATCCCATCGATTCCACTCTGAAAATCGTATAGGGAATCTGATTATTTCTCCCACCTCTCCTACTTCTATTCTGGAGAGGTCACCGGAGAAACATTTGCAGCAGCATCCTCCTGAAGCTGCCTGCTTTCAGCCCCCACCACAACTCTGTGTTCACGCAGTTTCAAAATCCTAACTCAGATCATGGCCATCCATATTCTAATGAAAATCTGTGGCTCCCAGAATCCAAAGCCCGTCAACAGAGGTGGGACTCCCATGCTCACGCTGTCGGTTCCCGGCAGTGGAGACTGCAGAACTTTCCCGAATGCTCCCAGGCCAGTCTCACCTCCGAGTCTTCGCACATGCACATCCCTCCGCCTGCACCCTCCACATTTTATCACACTGGACTCTGAAATGCAGACTTCCACCCACGAACGCCCCAGTGTCCTGAGCACCGAAGCCTGGGGTTCAGTAGGGGACTTGCGGCACTGGGGTTCGGAGTCCAGGTGGAGGCCAAGAGACCCGGCTCTCTTACCATGCCCGCAGTCCAGCTACATGCTGGGTCATGACCTCGGAACGGGTGGCTTTGGAGCCTGGGGCCCTTCTCCGTAAAGCGGATACGATGCACAGGGCGACGACTCCGGGTCGGCCACGGGCACAGACAGGCCTTGACGGACGACCCGGAGAACAACCCCGCGCCGGGCGGTCCCCCGACAGCCGAGGAAACAAGAACCCGGGGAGACGGGACGTTTGCTGAGGTCACGGGACACACAGGGCACAGTTGGGACCTCCTAGGCTGTCGTACCTACCCACTCCCGTTTCCGCGGGCCTGAGGAGCCCCCTGGACACCAACCACGGTCCAACAACTAGGTCCATCCGCCCGCGACCGACAGAGAAGCAACCATCTGAATCCGGAAGTCCCGCCCTCCAAGGCGTGGCCGTCCCGGAAACGCCTATTTCCTGGGCTATCATTGGTCAATACTGGTGTGAACGCACAGTGAGGGAAGTTCTGGGTAGTGTAGTTCAAGTCGCGTGAGCCGTGATGCGGTGCGTCCAGTCTAATCACCTAGGCAACGACTCGGCGGCACCGCGATAGGCTCAGGGAAAAGCGACATAGACGTCCACGAGCCTGGAGCCAGTGAGGGTCAGGATTTGGGCGTTTTCGCCTGGCCTCAGATGGTGGGGCGGGACTTCCGGCGTCGCCATTGCAGTCTTAGTTTAGTGCCTGGTGGGGGTGCAGGAGACACACCCTGGGACGTGAGGCGAAGGCCCCCAGGGGGACGTTCTGGGACCCTCTTCGCACCTTGGCACTCCCTTTTACCCTCGGCTTACCGCTCCTCCTTCCTAAGCCTCGGTTTCTCCGCGCCCCGCCTTCGTCCCAAGTTCCGGGGAGGCAGCTTCCGTTTCATACTGGGGACGGTCGAAGCACTGAGTGCGACCATCAACCTGCGTCACCCCTCCCAGTGTTTGTGGGGGTGTTCGGGTGAGCGCGCAGGCTCGTCACGGCCGCCGCCTGACACGGCCCCGCCCAGCCCACAGGCTGTAACCGGTCTTGCAGAGTCGCCGATGGACCCGAGGCAGGTGAGTGGCAGGTGAGATGAGACAGGTCCTCACCTGCTGAGATCCCCGCCCTTGTGACCCTGGGGTCTGTTAGGGGATGGTGGCGTCCCGAACTCGGCCTGCACATGAGTCTGGGCCCCTGAGAGTCACTTTCCCCTGGCATCCTGAACCTAGGCCAGAGGTTATGTGGAGCGGATCACATGGGATAGATCTGGAAAGGTGTCCGTGACACAGAGACCAGCATGTGCCAGTTGCTTGGAGGTGGGCATAAGGTGACAGTGTTGAGGGAAACGACAGATCTCCATTTCTTCTGGTGGAAATAGAGAGCAGAGGGACTGGAGACAGGCCCGGAAAGGGAGGCTGGGGTGCTGGGCCTCTATTCTCAGTGTGGTGCGGGTCACGGGAAGTTTAGAGCAGAGGAGGAGGTGATCTGAATCAGATCTTAACAAGCCTGTGGATGCTGAGTGAAAAGACTGGAAAGTGGGATGAGACTGGAGGCCCGAAGATCATGGAGGAGGTGACTGCAGTAGTCTCGGTGTGTGGTTTTGGTGGCTAGAGCAGGGAGGTGCCTGTAAGGTAGGAGAAGTGGTTGGCTCCTGGATGTAATTTTTAGGGTGGACTAGATTTCCTGATCACTTCATGGCAAATAGATGGGGAAACAGTGGCTGACTTTATTTTTCTGGGCTCCAAAATCACTGCAGATGGTGATTGCAGCCATGAAATTAAAAGACGCTTACTCTTTTAAAGGAAAGTTGTGACCAACCTAGATAGCATATTCAAAAGCAGAGACATTACTTTGCCAACAAAGGTCCATCTAGTCAAGGCTATGGTTTTTCCAGTGGTCCTGTATGGATGTGAGAGTTGGACTATAAAGAAAGCTGAGCGCCGAAGAATTGATGCTTTTGAACTGTGGTGTTGGAGAAGACTCTTGAAAGTCCCTTGGACTGCAAGGAGATCCAACCAGTCCATCCTAAAGGAGATCGGTCCTGGGTGTTCATTGGAAGGACTGATGTTGAAGCTGAAACTCCAATACTTTGGCCACCTGATGCAAAGAGCTGACTCATTTGAAAAGACCCTGATGCTGGGAAAGATTGAGGGCAGGAGGAGAAGGGGATGACAGAGGATGAGATGGTTAGATGTCCATCACCGACTCGATGGACATGGGTTTGGGTGAACTCTGGGAGTTGGTGATGGACCGGGAGGCCTGGTGTGCTGTGGTTCTTTGGGTCGCAAAGAGTCAGACACAACTGAGCAACTGAACTGAACTGAGATTTCCTGATATGTGGCAGGGAAATATGGTTGACCCTGAATATTTTTTCGGATGTGGAAAATGGTTTGAGGAGTAGATTTCAGAGGGAAAATAACTGTTTTGGCCATATTGTATTTGGAATGTCATTGAGACTGCCAAATTGAGATGTCAAGTGTATTTCATGCCAGGTCGAGACTAGAGACGTCCGCCGGCGGGAGGCTTGTGCTTGCGCACTGTGAGCTGGGTTGAGGATGATGAACAAGCCTCTGAGTAGAGTGTAGACCTGGGATGAAAAAATGAAGCACAGGGTCTTCCTTGGTGGTCCAGTGGCCAAGACTCCATGCTCTCAATGCAGGGGACCTGGGTTCAGTCCCTGGTCAGGGAACTAGATTCTACCTGCCACAACTAAGATCCCACACAGTGCAACTAAGACACAGCACAGCCAAATAAATAAATACAAAAAAAAAAAAGAAAAGAAAAAGCACATAAGTAAGGAAGGTAGGATGACAGTGGGCCTGAGCTTAGATTGTTTTACCTTTCTACAGCTCACAGGGTTTTCTGGCCATTCTCCTTACGTCCAGGGGGGTTTATTAGGCTGCTGGAGTATCAGGGACAAAAAGGCTCAGCCAAGCTAAGCGTTGCCACGCCAAGAGTGGGGACGAGCAGGTCAGGGGTTTGTGTATTAGGAAGGGCAAGGACAGCTATGACTGGTGAAGGGACAGCATGCATAAGCTTAGAGCTGGAAGAGAATAAGGGTGTTTGAGATTATTACTCCTGGTTCTGGGGTGCAAGATTGGAGCAACAGAGCCAAGAAGGGAGGCTTTGTCTAGAGAGGTGATGGCTCTCTCTGTTAGTGGGAAGCTCTTGCAGTCAAGGACAGTCCAAGGTTAGCATCGGATCCTGCCTGCCTCTGTTGGCAAGCTAAGTGCATAGTGGAAGACGAGTACAGGGGAAGTGCCTGTGGTGTGGCCAGGGAGAGGGACGATGATACTGTGGGATGTGGGAAGTAGAGGTTTGAGGATTGATGTGTACGTGGTAGGGGAATGAGGCCTGATACAGAGGCTTAAGGAAGAAAAGAGAGCTCAGATTTTCTTAGATTTGGGAGGTGTGACCTGAAGGACACAAGGGAAGTTGGTTAGTAGGGAGAGGGGTGTCATATGACCACTTAGAGCTCAAACAGCGTCCATCTACCCACCTTCCTTTTGTCTCTCTCGTTAGGATTGGTCTGAAAACAGTGGCCAGTGGGACTGTGAGGAGAGCGGGGCACCAGTGGGGCCAGCACCTGTGGCCTTCTCAGAGGTGAGGGCCGGGGGAAGGGGGTGAGCTGCAGGCGGGTGGAGGGAGGACGGACGGGGGTCATGAGGAGAAGAGATGCCAGTGGGACACGGGGCAGAGCACTGAGTCGCACATCAAGGGCCTGAATGTGCCCGCTGGACCGTTTTGTTTGTTTTCCAGCCCACCTATTGGCCCCCTGGCCTTGCTGCCTCCTCATGGGGGAGCCTGGTGGCCTTCGAGGAGGTGGCCATGCACTTCTCCAGGGAGGAGTGGGAGCTCCTTGATGAAGCCCAGAGGCAGCTGTACCACACTGTGATGCTGGAGACCTTGGAGCTCGTGACCTCACTTGGTAAGGCCCTCGTTCCCTTCCCTGGCCTGGGGCCAGCACCTGCCTTTTGTCTTCTCCCATCCCCAAGCTGGACCAGGGACACTGCTTCCTGCCCAGGTTTCATGTTGTAGCTGCTGTGAGTGCTGGGCCTGGGCTGTGTGCACCCCCGTTTCTCCCTGAGCAGCCTCATGAGGAGTCCTAACAGCTATTAGGTCCCACAGGGGCCCTGTGGGAGCAGAGGTTGGGGATCGGCATTCTGGCCTGCCTGAAGGGTCCTGCTCAACTTGACCAGTGCCTGGCTGGCTGATCTAGTGTGTGGCCATGCCGAGGTTCTGCCCCTTCCCCAGAGACTTTTTTTTTAATGGCTTTACTGATATATATCATAACGTTCACCCTTTTACTTTTTTTTACAAAAATCAATTTTAACATTCACCCTTTTAAAGTGTACAGTTTAGTGGGTTTTCGTGTTTTCAGTGTATAAATCTCGCCATACTCCATAGAACTTCTTGAAGAGAACATAGGCAAAATATTCTTTGATATAAATCATACCAGTGTTTTCGTAAGTCAGTCTCCCAAAGCAACGAAATAAAAGCAAACAAATGGAACCTAATAAAACTTACAAGTTTTTGCACAGCAAAGGAAACCATTAAAAAAATGAAAATACAGCTTAGAAACTGAGAAAATATTTGTAAGTGATATGATTGACAAGGGTTTTAATTTCCAAAATATACAAACAGCTCATACAACTCAATAACAAGAAAATAACCCCATTGAAAAATGGGCAGAAGACCTAAATAGACATTTCTCCAAAGAAGACATACAGATGGCCAAAAAGCATGTAAAAACACGCTCAACACTGCTTATTATTCAGTTCAGTTCAGTCGCTCAGTCCTGTCCCACTCTTTGCAACCCCATGAATCGCAGCACGCCAGGCCTCCCTGTCCATCACCAACTCCTGGAGTTCGCCCAGACTCACGTCCATCGAGTCAGTGATGCCATCCAGCCATCTCACCCTCTGTCGTCCCCTTCTCCTCCTGCCCCCAATCCCTCCCAGCATCAGAGTCTTTTCCAATGAGGCAACTCTTCCCATGAGGTGGCCAAAGTACTGGAGTTTCAGCTTTAGCATCATTCCTTCCAAAGAAATCCCAGGGCTGATCTCCTTCAGAATGGACTGGTTGGATCTCCTTGCAGACCAAGGGACTCTCAAGAGTCTTCTCCAACACCACAGTTCAAAAGCATCAATTCTTCGGCGCTCAGCTTTCTTTATAGTCCAACTCTCACATCCATACAGGACCACTGGAAAAACCATAGCCTTGACTAGATGGACCTTTGTTGGCAAAGTAATGTCTCTGCTTTTGAATATGCTGTCTAGATTGGTCATAACTTTCCTTCCAAGGAGTAAGCGTCTTTTAATTTCATGGCTGCAGTCACCATCTGTAGTGATTTTGGAGCCCAAAAAAATAAAGTCTGACACTGTTTCCACTGTTTCCCCATCTATTTGCCATGAAGTGATGGGACCAGATGCCATGATCTTCGTTTTCTGAATGTTGAGTTTTAAGCCAACTTTTTCACTCTCCACTTTCACTTTCATCAAGAGGCTTTTTAGTTCCTCTTCACTTTCTGCCATAAGGGTGGTATTATCTGCATATCTGAGGTTATTGATATTTCTCCCGGCAATCTTGATTCCAGCTTGTGTTTCTTCCAGCCCAGCGTTTCTCATGATGTACTCTGCATAGAAGTGAAATAAGCAGGGTGACAATGTACAGCCTTGACGTACTCCTCTTCCTATTTGGAAGCAGTCTGTTGTTCCATGTCCAGTTCTAACTGTTGCTTCCTGACCTGCATACAGATTTCTCAAGAGGCAGGTCAGGTGGTCTGGTATTCCCATCTCTTTCAGAAGTTTCCACAGTTTATTGTGATCCACACAGTCAATGGCTTTGGCATAGTCAATAAAGCAGAAATAGATGTTTTTCTGGAACTCTCTTGCTTTTTCCATGATCCAGCGGATGTTGGCAATTTGATCTCTGGTTCCTCTGCCTTTTCTAAAACCAGCTTGAACATCAGGAAGTTCACGGTTCACATATTGCTGAAGCCTGGCTTTGAGAATTTTGAGCATTATTTTACTAGCATGTGAGACGAGTGCAATTGTGTGGTAGTTTGAGCATTCTTTGGCATTGCCTTTCTTTTATTATTATTATTTGCTTATTATTAGAGAAATTCAAATGAAAACTATTATGAGGTGTCACCTCACACCCAGTCAGAATAGCCATCATTAAAAAGTCTACAGATAACAAATGGTAGAGAGCATGTGGAAAAAGGAACCCTCCTACACTATTGATGGGAATGTAAATTGGTGCAGCCACTATGGAAAACAGTATGGAGTTTCCTGAAAAAATGAAAACTAGAGTTCCCATACGATCCAGCAATCTCACTCCTGGGCATATATCTGGAGAAAAAACAGCAATTCGAAAGGATAAATTTACTCCAATGTTCATTGTAGCACTATTTACAATATCCAGGACATGGAAGCAACATAAATTCTATCGACAGATGAATGGAAAAGAAGATGTGGTGTATGTATACAATGGAACGCTACTCAGCCATAAAAAAGAAATAATGCCACTTGGTGTAACGCGGGTGAACCTAGAGACTATCATACTAAGTGATGTAAGTCATAAGGAGAAAAGACAAGTACCATGTGATATCTCTTATATATGGAATCTAAAATACAACACAAATGAACATATCTGTAAAGCAGAAAAAGTTTCACAGATGTAGAGAACAGACTTGTGGTTGCCAATGGTGGGGGTTGGGAGAGGGATGGATTGGAATTAGGAAGTACAACCTATTATATATAGAATGGATAAACATTAGGTCCTACTGTATAGCACAGGGAACTATAATAGGAAAGAATATGAAAAAGAACATATGTATAACTGAGGCAGTTTGCTTTATTTTTTTTATTTTTTTTTAATTAAGGATAATAAACAAATGGACTTCCCTGATGGCTCAGACGGTAAAGAGTCTGCCTACAATGCGGGAGACCCAGGTTCATTCCCTGGGTCGGGAAGATCTCCTGGAGAAGGAAATGGCAACCCACTCCAGTATTCTTGCCTGGAAAATCCCACGGATGGAGGAGCCTGGTAGGCTACAGTCCATGGGGTCACAAAGAGTCGGACACAACTGAGCGACTTCACTTTCACTTTTTCAATAAACTAATATCACCACACTCTAATTCTAAGCATTTTCATCACCTAAAGAGAGACTCTGCCCTTTAGCAGTCGCTCTTCATCTTCCCACATCCTGTCCTGAGTCCTAGGCAACCACTAATCTACCTCGTGACTGTACAGATTTGCTTGTTCTATTAATAGGTATTTCACACAAATGGGATTATACCATATGTGTTTTCCGTGACTGGCTTTTACTTGGCATAATGTTATTGAGGTTCATCCATGTTATAGAACATATCAATAATACTTCTTTCATTTTTATGGCTGAATAATATTCCAGCATATAGATATACCAGTTTTGTTTATCCATTCATCAGCTGATGGACATTTGGCTTTTTTCCACTTTTTGACTGTTACAAACATTATGGCTGTTCCAGATGTTCATGTACAAGTTTTGTGTAGATATATGTCATTTCTCTTCTGTAAATACATAGCAGCGAAATTCCCAAACTGTCCCAATTGGCAGCACCGTTTTACATTCCCACTGCAGTTTATGAGTGTTTCAGTTTCTCTACTTCCTCATCAAAAACTTGTTACTATCTTTTTTTCTTCAAGCTATCCTGGTGAGTTTAAAGTGGTATCTCATTGTGGTTTGAGCTTGCATTTCTGTAAAGACTAACGGGCTTGCCCGGTGGTGCAGTGATAAAGAACCTGCCTGCCAGTGCAGGAGATGGAAGAGATGTGGGTTCGATCCCTGAGTTAGGAAGATCCCCTGGAGTGGGAAATGCCAACCTGCTCCAGTATTTTTGCCTGGAAAATTCCATGGGCAGAAGAGCCTGACAGGCTATAGTGCATGGGGTCACAGAGAGCTGGACATGACTGAGCGCACACTGTGCACACGATGACTAATGATGTTGAGCTTCTTTCCATTTACTTTTTGTCCATTTGTGTATGTATATCTTTTTTTGAAAAATGTCTTTTCAGGCCCTTTACCTCTGAGTTCTTGCCTCTGGTGAGGGCCCTATCCCGCCAGTGAGCCTTGCACTCTAACTCTGCCCCACCTGGCCTATCGGCAAATCCTTGGCCCATTCCTGTATGTGTCAGTGACACATTTCTAAGGAAGTCACCCTTTTCACTAAGTGGAACGCTCACGTTAACCAGAAATTTCTCGGCTTTCAGGCTGTTGGCCTGTGGTGGAAGATGAGGAGGTGCCTTCTGAGAAGAATGCTTCTGGAGAAGTGGTGTCACAGGTCAAAACTCCCAGTGTACCTCCTTCCATGCAGAAGGCTGACAGCTGTGACACGTGTGAGCCACTCTTGAAAGACATTTTGCAGCTGGACGACCATCAGAGACATACTGGGGAGACTTCCTGCACATGTTTAGCATATGGAAGAGAGTTTTGGTTTGGTGTAAATCTTCACCAGCATCCAGAGTACAATGGAGAAAAGCCCTTCCAATGGAACAGAGACAGGGACTTGTTTGTAAAAAGCTCAACAGGCTCTTTGTCAGAGAAACCCATTACATGTGGGTTAGGTGGCCAGGATGTCTCAGACGGCCATGACCTCCTCCAGCCCCCAAGCATGGACGGCAGTGGGGAGCCACATAGCAGCACAAAGGGCAGGGAGGCCTCACTGCACCTTTTCAGTTCTGGGCAGCTCGAAGAGGTCCAGTCCTCACAGAAGCCCTTCAACTGCAGTGACAGTGGGAAAGCTTTCCAGAAGACTTCTGTCCTCCTCAGCCACCGGAGCACTCGCTCTGAAGAGACACCATTTAGATGCACAAGAGCTGAAAATTCCTTAGAGGAGAAATCAGCCCTTATTAGTGACCAATGGTTTCACACTGGAGAAACATCTCATGTATGTAAAGAGTGTGGCAAGGCTTTCAGTCACCCATATCAACTGAGGAAGCATCAGAAATTCCACGCGGGAGTAAAAGATTATGCATGCAGCGACTGTGGGAAAACTTTCAGCCACAAACTCACCCTTATTCATCACCAGAGAATCCACACAGGAGAAAGGCCTTATGAATGCAGTGAATGTGGGAAAGCCTTCAATAACAGGTCACACCTCGCTCGGCATGAGAAAGTCCACACAGGAGAAAGGCCTTTCAAGTGCAGCAAATGTGGAAGAGCCTTCAGCCAAAGCTCCAATTTCCTTCGGCACCAGAAAGTCCACACCCACATAAAACCTTACGAGTGCAGTCAGTGTGGTAAAGCCTTCAGTCGCAGCTCTGCGCTCATGCAGCACTGGAGAGTTCATACTGGAGAACGGCCATTTGAGTGCGGTGAGTGTGGGAGAGCTTTTAACAACAACTCCAACCTTGCTCAGCACCAGAAGGTTCACACCGGAGAACGGCCTTTCGGATGCAGTGAATGTGGGAGAGACTTTAGCCAAAGCTCTCACCTCCTTCGCCATCAGAAAGTCCACACCGGAGAACGGCCTTTCGCATGTGGTGAATGTGGGAAAACCTTCAGCAATAGCTCCACCCTCATTCAACACCAGAAAGTACATACTGGACAAAGGCCTTACAGGTGCAGTGAGTGCAGAAAAGCCTTCAGTCGCAACTCCAGCCTGGTTCAGCACTGGAGAACTCACACTGGGGAAAAGCCTTATGAGTGCAGTGAATGTGGGAAGGCCTTTGCTCACAGTTCCAGTCTCATTGAGCACTGGAGAGTTCACACCAGAGAAAGGCCTTATGAGTGTAACGAATGTGGGAAGTTCTTTAGCCAAAAGTCCATTCTTACGAAGCATCAGAAAGTTCACACTGGGGAAAGGCCTTATGAGTGCACTAAATGTGGCAAGTTCTTTAGCCGTAAGTCCAGCCTCATCTATCACTGGAGAGTTCACACTGGGGAAAGGCCTTACGAGTGCAGTGCTTGCGGGAGAGCCTTCAGCAGTAACTCTCACCTCATTCGTCACCAGAGAGTGCACACCCAGGAAAGGCCCTATGAATGCAGCCAGTGTGGGAAAGCCTTTAGTGAAAGATCCACACTTGTTCGACACCAGATAGTTCACACCAGAGAAAGGACTTATGAGTGTGGCCACTGTGGGAAGATCTTCAGTCGCCTCTGCAACCTTGCACAGCACAGAAGGATCCACAGCTGAATGGAGCCTTATGGAGATGGTCTTTGGGAGGTCTTCAGCCACATCAAACTTCAGGCAGCAGACTACAAAGAAATTCCCTAATGTGTCGCTGATGTGGACATGCCTTCAGAAGCTACCCTGCCCTTTCTGAGTGGCCTAGGAACCTACACAGCACTGTCTCCCCTCTGGAGCGTAAAGCTCTTTCTAGCTGCCTGTGGCCTCTGAGAGGGTCAGGGAATGAACTGACCCCGTGTTGGTTGAGAGATTCATTAATAAAGACACGTGACAGTCCTGCACGTTATGTACCTAACAGTGCTTCAGGGTACATGAAGCAAAAACTGATAGAACTGCAAGGAGCGATAGACAAATTCACAATTACACTTTGGGAAGTTCACACCCTCCCAGATAATCAGTAAAGGCGTGGAAGACAACACTTTGAACCAGCTTGACCTAATCAATATTTATAGAACTTCCTGTCCAAGAGGACAGAATAGACATTTTTTTCACATGCACGTAGAACATTTACCAATATGGAGCATATTCTGGGCCATAAAAGAAGGCCTGATAAAGGGAAAAGAAATAATACACGGTGTGGACCTTGACAATAACAGAATTCTAATAAGAAATAAAGAACAGAATGATGTGTGGAAAACCCTCATTCAGAAACTGAATATCACACTTATAAATAATCCATGGTCAAAGATGAAATCAAAAGAAAAACTTGAAAGTACTTGGAGTGAAAATGAGAACAGCATATCAAAATATGTGGGATTACCTAAAACTGTACCAAGGGAGACATATGTGTATGTGTATATATATGTGTGTGTGTGTGTGTGTGTCCATGTATACTGGTGAAATATTAATAAGCCTTATGGATTGTAGAAGAATCATTAAATGCCAGGTTTTTTACAGTTCCAACAAAAGAAGCAGACATGACTCCAGGCCATGAAGTTTCTCTTCACTGAAAGGTAAAAGCCAACTGCAGGGTCATGCGAGCCCCCAGAAGACAGACATAAGGACAGACTCGGGGGGTCCTGAGATGAGGTGCACCAGGAGGGGCCTCACTGACACACTGAAGGGCCCTTCGCAGCCCTGCTCACAGCTGCCAGTGTGTGCTTTCTTGAGGGATGTCTGTCTCCCATGTCTTAGTCCATTCCAACTGATGTAACAAATACCATGAACTGGGAGGCTTAAAAATAACAAATTTCTCACAGTCCTGGAGACTAGAAAATCCAAGATCTAGTGCCAGGATATTTGGTGACAGGTGAGGATCCTGGTTGACAGCCATCCTCTGTGTCCTCACAGTGAAGGAGAAGGGGTCCTTGGGGGCCTCTTATGAGACCACTAATCCCAGTCACAAGGGTTCCTCTCCCATGACCTCATCAACCTCCCAAATGCCCCACCTCCAAATACAGAACACTGAGTGGGTTAGGGTTTAACCTAGGTATTGGGGGGGACACAGCGTTCGGTATACACCACCCTACTACAATGTCAGTTTCACGCATGAGGGGCCTGTGGATTTCGTCCTGCCAGGGGAGTGAAGTCTCTAGGGCTCAGCAGCCGCTTACAGCCTGGGACAGGTGTGCCTGCACTCATGTGAGTGCAGGACGGGATAAGCACCACTCTTTCCCTGAGGTCTCCTACCTTCTCGCTCCCCAGGGTTAGCTCCGAGAGGGCTGTGATCTGGGCCAAGTACCGTCCCTCAGGGCCACCAGAGGTCCCCTGGGGTCCTACTGGGTGCCAGGCTTTTGCCTGAGCTCCGTGGTAGATGCATTTCATCTCCATCTGATGTGCGATACAGAGATTTAACATGCAAAGGGACTAAAGAACAGGGTCACTGCGGAGCAACCGCAGCTCTAAGAGCAATGAAGCACAGGTGAGTGACAGTGATGGCTGCTACTGCTCGCTTTTAGGTGGGCAGGAAAATATCTGAGGCGGGGACTCCAGGAACCTTTTCAGCCAGAAGGAGCAGCAGTGCAGAGGCACCTGGCAGAGATGACCCATGGAGGGACCACGGGGAAGAAGCAGGCCGAGAGGTCAGGAGATGGGTCATGCCGCCCTGTCAGTGGGGTGAGGAGTCTGGTCAGTCTGCCCTAACTCCCACCTGCCTGTACATCTGGGCCCTATTTGGCTCTGCCAGACTCTGACTCTGCTCCATACAGACCTCCATGCTGAAGGTGAAAAGGTTGTTGCTGAATCACGTGACGACCCCGGGATCCTTGGCCTCTGAAAGAGAAGAATTCAATCTGGGGCCAGAGACGAGGCTTGATCGCTCAGAGCTTTTGTGTAGTAAAGTTTTATTAAAGTATAAAGGAGATAGAGAAAGCTTCTGACATAGACATCAGAAAGGGGTAGAAAGAATACCCCTTTGCTAGTGTTAGCAATGGAGTTATATACTCTCCAATGAATCCAAAGAATGTCTGGAGGTTGTAAAGATCTCACCAGACTTACTCCCATAATTTACATTTTAGGATAACATGATCAACCAGGTTTAATCCAGAGACTGTCCTCAGGCAGGATACATAATCCTAAGGAATGTAGAGGAAAAAAGAAAGTTTGTCCTTTCTTCCTCGTCGAGAATTGCAGACCCCTCTCTCCTTGGGGACCCCTAGCCTTCTTATCAACCTGCCTAGGAAATGACTCTCTCATTGTGGGCAAGGTCTGTGTTTCACTGGTATGATTATTTGGCTGCAGTGTTTGTTCCCTCTTTGGGAACTACAGATACCATGCTACGAGTAGATGCTTTGACTAATTTTACTCAACAGGCACTGCAAGATTCTCAAAAAGCTATTTCAGCTCTTAATGCTGAACAACCACAAATTAGGTGGTTTTACAAAACAGATTGGCTTTAAATATTTTGACAGCCGCCCAAGGAGAAACGTGTGCCATTATTCATACCCAATGTTGTACATATATACCTGATATGAGCACTAATGTTACTTATTTTTCTAAACACATGAACAAGATGACTGGAGCTATGAATACTCCTGAAGCCTCAGTTGCCTCACTTTGGGAGATGTTAACTAGTTCCCTATGATGGAAAACTATCTTAATTACAATAATTCTGATTGTTTTATTTTTGCTGTTTGCTCCCTACATCTGTAACTGTGTAATTGGATTTGTTTCTAATTGCATGAAGGTTTTTAAGTTACAAATGGTTGTCCAAGCTCCTATGAGTGCCACAGCCTCCTCCAACTATTACTTGGGGCCCCTGGATAAGAGACCCTCAATATGAGGGTTATGAGACTATGTTGCCTCAACAATTTAGGGATTACACCCCTAAACAGCAGGAAGTAGTTATGGAATGAAAATGACATCCCTTTCCCTTGGCAACATAATTCTCCTAAAAGAAAAGGGGGGAATGAGCGAGTCATTTCCTAGGCAGGTTGATAAAAAGTCTAGGGGTCCCCAAGGAGAGAGGGGTCTGCAATTCTCAAGGAGGAAGAAACTTGGATTGGTAGTCAGGAAGCTCCTAGCCTCGCTAGGAATAGAAAGTTCGGAAGCTAGATGGCGCTATAGCTACAAGATCACCTCTGAGGTTAAAGGTTACTTGGAACTGCAATGGGGTTCTTTCCTTTGGTAGCGCTGGCTCTTAGTGGACCAGAGTAGACTCATACTGATGTGGTGACGCTTGGAAGAAACATCTCAGTTTTATGTTCGTATCAGTCTTATTGTGGTCAGGAATATACTCACGGTCATGCACAGGCACCCAGGTGATGAATGTTTCCCCCCAGCGGTTTAGCCTGGGAGGCATTCCGGAAGGTTACTCTGATTGCACCCCGGGTGGCATCAGAGGTAATGCTGAAGAGCTGGACGTCAGTTAGGGATGCCATCAGGTCTACCCCTGGTACATCCCCAGCCTGTCTCGGTGGTAGAACCGGGAAAGATGAGTATGTCACCTGTGTCGGTAAGGGACAGACTAAGTCCGACCAGGGAAGGAAAGCTTTGGTGTAAAGTCTGTCTACACCCCCATCTAGAGTAGGGAGGGACGCCTCCAGTAGAAAGATGGCACTGGTCGCTTTTTTTCTCTCTTACAGATGGGAGCTAACAACTCCAGACCCCTCTCTCCTTGGGGACCCCTAGACTTATTATCAACCTGCCTAGGAAATAACTCTCTCAAAGGTAGACAGTTATCACACACAGGGATTACACACACGCGCGTCCAAGCAGGCCTGGGGTGATGTGTGCCTTACGGTGCTGGAAACACCGAGCAGACTGGCTGAGAACTTCCTGCCCCTGTGGCTGCCACCCCTCCTGCCAGCAGGGTGTCTGAGAGGAACTGCTGAAGCTAAAGGCAGCAGCAGCCTTTATGTTCCAACCCCGACACATGGTCCTGGCTGAGCACCACTCAGCCCAAAGCCTCCAGTCTGGGGTTGGCTCTCCCCAAACACGCCTCCAGTAATGTTTTCTTCTTGACGTGAAGCACTGTAGACGAGAGACACAGTGACAACCACATAACAAGTTTCACTGAACTGACATTTACCTTGTAAAAGAGTAGTTTCCAACATTTTATCAAAGGGCCCACAACCAGCAGATCTGGATCTATATGTGGATCAACAACTTCCTTCCCTGGAGCCCTGTGACAGCAACAGCAAAAAGTCAAGGCTGCTGTCTGTAGACACACCAGGAATCCCAGCCAGGTCATGAAAGCTGAATCCCAGTATGACGGGATCTTCTCTCAGCCCCAGGGTGATGGCCAGGAGGTGAACATGCCCAGAAAGGCTCTGAGGATCCAAGGAACCTGTAGGCTATTTGTTGACAGTGACCTTGGACACTGGGAACAGGCTTGAAATTCCTGAGAAACTGCCCGCCTCCCCCCCAAAACCACGTTCCCGGAACATCCATGGATTCCTCTTCAGAACCAGCTCAAGCCTCAAATGTGCCAGGCCCCCTGCTCCACAGGACTCCTCTCCGTGCTCCTGTGCCCACTCATTCTGCCCAGCAGCCCCTGCAGAACATACGGCCACTCTCAAACTTACCTCCACGTTCTCAGTTTCAGAGAGCTCGGCTTCTGAGCTGGTTCTGGAAGCAGCTTCTTCTGGCCAGCACTGGAGATTGCAGAACTTTCCCCAGAAACAAGGAGCCCAGCTGATACCTGTCCCCAGTCACACGGCGATCTTCTACCCACCACTCCATTCTTCAGGCAAGCTCTGGGCCCAGAGGTACACCTGACATCCAGGCCAGAGATCCACCCAGAGCCCTTCAGTCTCCCCCCCCGACGTCTGAAGCTCTAGTGCAAACTCGGCCAACCTTGACTGGAGCTGGCTTTTGCCATCCTGCTGTCCCCGCTGAGGCAGACAACAGTCAGGGACGTCCAGAGAAACAGCGCCCTCTGTTCATGAGCCCAGTTTGGTTCTCAGCCCTTCCACACACACAGATCAGAGCCCACAGATTAAGGGTGGTGTACACAAAAGGTCTTTATTAGACATTCCAGAACCGCGTGAGACAGTCCCAGGGCTGGATAAATCCACGACAGAAACCAAACGTGGCGTCCACAGAGTCCATAAAGATGGCTAACCTTCCCTGGAAGCCCCTGCAGACACTGCCCAGCTACTCTCGGCCAGAGCTAGGTCATGTCCACACCTGAACCGGCTGTGGGGAGGGAATAAGACCCCATATGGAATCCAGCGCACATGACTCTCCCTTATGGAGGAGACAACGGCTTCCCGGAGCACACAGACTGCACACCACGGGAGCTGTCGGCTCGGAGGGGTGGGACGGCTCCTGTCACAGGAACTGGCAATGGCCTAACACCGCCAAGAGCGGCCGGGCCGGAGCGCAGCGCGCCTGCCCCAGTCGGTGTGGGCGGCGGGTTCCGCTTGCAAACGGCCCCTCTCCCCAGCCTCCCTTCTGGACTGAGAACTTGAGCATGCGCCAGCCGCGGCTCAGGGCTGCCTGCCTGCCTGCCGGCCCCCTGTGGCCTTCCCGCGGCGTGGACCTTCCTGTGCTGGAGGAGGGTCGAGCCGTGTTTGAAAGAGCGACCGCACTCCGGGCACTCGTGGGCCCGCTCCTCGGTGTGGAAGCGCTGGTGGCGGTTGCGGTAGGACCTGGTAGTGAAGGTCTTCCCGCACAGGCCACACTCGTAGGGTCGCTCGCCGGTGTGGACCTTCCGGTGCTGGTACAGCCCCGAGCGGGTCACATAGGCCTTCCGGCACTCGCCGCAGCCGTAAGGCCTCTCCCCCGTGTGCACCCTCCGGTGCAGGGCGAAGCTGTGGTTGTACTTGAAGAGCTTTCCGCACTGCCGGCACTCGTACGGCCTTTCTCCGATGTGCACCTTCCGGTGCCGAATGAGGGTGGACAGCACGCTAAAGGCCTTCCCGCACTCACCGCACTGGTAAGGCCGCTCTCCGGTGTGGATTCTCTGGTGCAGGACGAGCGCGTCCTTGCGGTTGAACGTCTTCCCGCACTCGGCACACTTGAAAGGCTTGATGCCAGTGTGAACCTTCTGATGCTTCCTCAGTTTAGAGGGGTAACTGAAGGCCCTGCCACACTCATTGCACACGTGGGGCGTCTCTCCAGGGTGAGCGTTCCAGTGAGGAACCAGGGTTGAGTTCTCCGTGGGGCTGCTTCCACCTGCTGGGCCCCTGATGGGCCTCTCTCTGGCATGAGCAACGAGGTGGTCGAGGAGCATGAAGGCCTGGAGGAAGGCCTGCCCACAGTCACTGCACCGGAAGGGCGTCTGCGCCGCATGGCCGCCCTTCTGCCGCTGGCCAGTGGAGCCGGGTGGGCAGGCCTCGCTGCACTCGGGGCTCCCACGGGGCGCTCCCTCTCTGCAGGCAGCCTGGGGCTGGAAGAAGCCTAAAGTGGCAGGGAAGACTTGTCCAGACGTCCCACACAGAGAGGGCTTCTCTGACAGGCGGACTCGGCAGCTCTCTCCAAGCTCGAGAAGGGCGTCCTCATCCTGCAGTCTACGCAGACAACCTGGAACGGAAGAGGCGGGCACTCAGAGTGGGCCTGCAAGGGAGGCGGCACCTTCAGCAGGTGCCTGTGGCACACACCCACGGAGGTGTCCACAGACTTGCAGGAGGCAGCAGGGAAAGGTTCGGATGAGGAGGGGCTGGCCCAGGGGAACAGGGCTCTGCCTGACCCCAGAACAGGGAAACTGCAACAGGGACGAGGAGACAGAGACAGGAGCACTGCAGGGAGGGGGTCACGGTCTTCAAGTCACGCTCTGCCGAGGGCTTCAGCTAGGCCAGCGATGCTGAAGACAGCAAGCTCTGTGGAGAGGATGGCTGCCCCAGTGTAAAGATGACTGACAGAGCAGCCAGTGTTCATGGACTACTGAAGGACGTGCATCTCAAGTCACACGCAGAGCAGGTCGCAGCGGACAGCTCTGCAGTGGCACAGAGAAGAGGGAACCACAAGACAGAGGCCAGAGAGGTGGGTCATCCAGAGCCTCGGTAGAGACTGCAAGACCACACGGTGAGTCTAGAAGAGGGGCAAGGTGGGAGTAAGTTGTGGTCACTGCCCCAGCACCCAAATGCCAGTGCACACAGATACCCATCACTGAAACCAAGGCCTCCTCTAGCCCCAGTCACTGAGTCTGGAACCCTTCCTGGCCTCTGCTCTGCTGACCACACTGTCCACCATGTTGGGCACCCAGGCCTCTTCCTCACCCTCCATTTGGGCAACCTTGGAGGACCTTGAAGGTGCAAAGCCTAAGAGGGAGAAGAGTAATAACATGCCAGCCCAAATCAAGGCTGACCCACCCTACAAAAACAGGAAGCTCGTGTCACCATGGCAACCATGAAGGATATCAAGTATTAGAACATGGGACTCTACATTTTTTTTAAAAATTGTCGGAGGCAATTGAATGTTCATTATTTTTTATTTATTTTTTTAAATTGAAATATAGTTGATTTACAGTACTGTATTAGTTTCTAGTGTACAGCAAAGTGATTCAGTTATATATGTGTGTATATATTTTTCAGAGTATTTTCCATTATAGGTTATTAGAAGACACTGAACATAGTTCCCTATGCTGCACAGTAGCTCCTTGTTGGAACCTCTTCTGTACATTTAAAAATGTGTTAAGAAGGTAAATATCACGGTTTGTTTTACCACAATTTTCTAGAAAAGAACCCCCTGTGAGGCAAAACTGACAATAAATAAAGAAAGAATTAAAACAATAATATTTAGAGACTTCAATTTCTAACTTTCATAAATGGACAGGACCACTAGGCAGAAAATGAAGGATATAACACTTGAATGAGGCTAAAACTCAACTAGACCTCTAAGACTTCTATAGAACACGCTACTTAACAGAGGACATACTCTCTTCCATTCTGACGTGCACATGGAACAGTCTCCAAAAGAGACCATTTGCTAGGACATAAAATAGGCCTCAGGAGACTTCGGGCAGAAAGCAACAACAGGAAAAAACTGGGAAGTTCACAAATACTTTAGAATTCTTCCTCATCATGGTTTATTACAAGATATGAACATACTTCCCTATGCTATACAATCGGACTTTGTTGTTTATCCGTTCTATATATAATAACCTGCATCTGCTAGTCACAAACTCCAGTCCACCCCTCTCCTCCTCCTTGCCCCATCCCCTGGCAACCAAAACTCAGTTCTCCATGTCTGTGAATCTGGAAAACTCACAAATTTATGGAAATTAAAGTACTCCTAAATCACCACAAGGAAAATTATAAAACACTTTGAGATAAATGCAAGAGAACACAACATACCAAAAGTTATGGGGAAAAGTCTTGCTTAGAAGGAAAATTATAGCAACACCTCTGAGCTGCCTTATTCACAATACCTCTGACACCAAATCCATGGGGGGGTTTCCATACCATTTCTCCAACTCCAACTGAGTGTTCAAGGATTCAATTCAATTCTGACACCAGATACGTGGAATTAGCACCAGATCCCACAGGTTACAGGCTTGGTCTCACAAGACTGCCCCTACCTCAGGCATCAATTGAAGTCCCTTGCCTCCCATACTTCTGATAGCTGTAAATCTGGGATTCTCACAATTATTGATTCCTCTTTAGGTTCAATAAGTTGCTAGAACAGATCAGATAACTCAGAAAAAGAATTTACTTACTATTACCAATTTATTTTAAAGACTATAACTCAGGAACAGCCAGTGGAAGAAATGAAAAGGGCAGGGTATGCCAGGGGTGGAGACTGAGGATGCAGAGGGTAAGAAGGATCCATGCCCTTGGTGGCACCGTTCTCCTAGCATCTCAGATGTGTCCACTAACCCAGAAGCTCTCTGAACTGGTCATTTTGGAGTTTTTATGGATGTTTCCTCACATAGGCATGACTGATTGAATCACTGGCCATTGATGATTGGCCCAAACTCCAGCCCCTCCTCCAAAAGTCAGGGTAGGGAAGTGAGAGGAGGAGGCTGGGAGTAACTGAAAATCCAACCTTCCAATCATCCCCTGGTATTTCTGGTGACCAGCCCCTATTCTGAGACTATCCAGGGGTCCCCAGCAACTGTCAACGTTCATCAGCATACAGAAGCATCTCATCACTCCAGAGACTCCAAAAGTTTTAGGAGCTGCATCCCAAAGAATTGGGAACAAAGACAAAATACATATTTCTTATATTGTCACAACACGCATAGTAAAAAAGATCTCTATACGTATAACTGAATCATTCTGCTGTACCCCTGAAACACTGTAAATCAACTACATTTCAATTATAAAATGAATTTTTAAAAAAAGACCTTCAAAAAAAAAAAAAAAGACCTTCAACCAATATCCTAACTTTATACTTCAAAGAACAAAAAGAAGAAAAAAAACCAAAAGTAGAAGACAATTAAAAAAAAAAAAAAAAGAAACTGACTGAAGAAGAAATAGAATAGCTGAACAGACTTAAAAAAAAAAAAACTTCCCCACAGGAAAAACAAAAAAAGCTAGGCTGAGATGGTGTCACAGGTTAATATTAACACAGAAATAAGAATTAATGCCGATATTTCAGAAACTGTTCATAAAACAGAATTCATCCATTGAAGCCAAAATTATCCTCATACTCAATCCAAATAAAGATACAAGAAAAGAAAACTGTACCACTGATAACTCTTATGAATATAGAAAATCAATTACTGTAATACACCACATTAATAGAATAGAGGACAAAAATCACATGATCATTTCAATAGATATGGAAAAGCACTGCACAAAATCTAACAACGTTTCACTCAACAAGAGAACTTCCTCACCTGAATAGGGCACATGTAATAAACTTATAGCTAACATCATACTTATTAGTGAAAGACTGATGAGTGCTTTTCCTATAAGAACTGGAACAAAAAAAAGAACTGGAACAAGAAAAGACGTCTACTCTTACAATTTATATCCAATAGCCAAATTGGTTAGGCAAAGGAAAAAGTAAAAATATCTCTATTCACAGATGTCCTGACATTATATATATAGAAAATACCAAACAATCCACTGAAAGAACTATTAGAACTAATAAATGAGTTTAGCAAGGTTGCAGAGTACAAGATCTGTATAGGAAAGTCAATTACATTTCTATACACTAGCAATGTATAATCTAAAATGAAATTAAGAAAAAATTCCATTTAAAAGAGCATAAAGAAAAAGATAAAAAAGAGGGGGAAAGAGCATCAAAATGAATAAAATACTTAGAAATAAATTTAGCCTTGTATATTAAAAACACTGTTTAAAAAATTAGAGCTAGTGGGTTTCCATGGTGGCTCAGTGGTAAAGAATCCATCTGCCAATGCAGGAGACACAGGTTCAATCTCTGGTCCGGGAAGATCCCACATACTGTGGGGCAACTAAGCTCCTGAGCCACAACTACTGAGCCTGTGCTCTAGAGCCTGGGAGCTGAAATTACTGAGCTTACTTGCTGCAACTACTGAAGCCCATGTGCCCTACAGCCCACGCTCTGCGACAAAAGAAGCCACCTCAATGCGAAGCCTGCATATGACAAGGAAGAGTAGCCCAACTGCTGCGACTAAAGAAAGCCCACCCGCAGCAACCAAGACCCAGCACAGTCCAAGATAAATACATAAAATTATTTTTAAAAAATATATGGAGCTAAAAAAAAAATATGGAGCTAAACAAACAGAAATACATTCATGTTTACGGGTTGAAAGATATTAAAGATGGCAGTCCTGGAATTTTCTGGAGGTCCAGTGGTTAAGACTCCACGCTTTCCCTGCCAAGGGCGCGGCTTCAATCCCTGATGGGTAACTAAAAGCCCACACACCACTCAAAGCAGCAAAAAAAAAAAAAAAAGGTGGCTATCCTGCCCAAACTGATCTACTGATTTCAATTCATGGTTGACATCTGGCCCAGGGAGGGCCCTATAAAATTTCTTTTGGAGGAGGAAGACAAAACTCAGCACAGAGGGGCCAAAGCTTCAGCAAAGTCACACAGTCAGAAAGAGGCAGAGCTGGGATTTGTTGGGCAAACTATAAACATCTGAACCCCAAGCCCTACTCCAGGAGCCTGTGGGGCAACAGGTGTCAAAGCTGCCAACAGCTGCTCAGAGAGAGACGAGGAAGGGCACACAGACTCTGTGGGCTTTAGGATAAACAGAACTTCCCATGGAGAAAAGGCAGAGGTGGTCAGTCTGTTAGGGAAAAGTGTGACTTACCCAGTGAGCCAATGAGTCCAAAGTTCTCCAGCATAACATCACGGTACAGGCTCTTCTGGGTCAAATTAAGGAGACCCCACTCCTCCAGGGAGAAATACACAGCCACATCCTCAAAAGTCACTGGGCCCTGTAATGATGCATTCCACTGAGTCTTAGGGTCAATAATGGGCAGAAAGCCAACCAAAATATGGACAGAGAAACACACCCACGCCCTTGACCCATGCCTCAGGTCCCGCGACATCCCTCACTGCCGTCATGGTTCCCTGTGAGCCCCCATCACTCACAAGCCCTCATACCTCTCTCCTCCTAAGACCCCTAGCTCAGAGGATTCCCAGGGCCACAAATACCATTGGTGCCTCTCTCATCTTGTTGCTATTAAACTCTGCATCCAGCCCACAACAGGCTGCCATCGATGGACGCCCTGAAGCACACAGGTCTATCCTATTTCCTGCCAGTCAATTCCCTGTCTCCCAGGGATCACCATTCGGAAGTAACAAAACCCACGGTACCGTCTCTCTCTCAGGCCTGAGTACCATACTCCAAAGGCCCTCCACTTTGCCCTCCGGCACGCCAGGCACGTAACTCTGTACGGCAGCACGGTACAACTCCACACCCTCAGCACAACCTCACCAGTCCACTCCACTGACAACTCTCGCATGCCACTGTGCACTCTGTGTCTCCAGGGTGCTACCACGGGGAGCAACTTCAAGTCCATCCTGCCTCGCCCCCCGCCCCGCCACACCTCCAACGGCCCACGGCCAAGGGTACCCCCCGGCTCTGCACAGAGGACCTCCTCACCCTGCAACCCTCTGTCGCCGGGAACCACACCACACACGTAGCTCCCAGATCCCCGTCCCTCCTCCGTCTCTGTCTCTGTACAGACTGTCCCTTCACCTGTCACAGCCTTCCTTACCTCTCAC
This sequence comes from Bos grunniens, assembly GCF_055505025.1. NCBI lineage: Eukaryota > Metazoa > Chordata > Mammalia > Artiodactyla > Bovidae > Bos > Bos grunniens. The sequence goes on along the minus strand of NC_141182.1, from coordinate 66,195,079 downwards.
AGGCCATTCAGAGTCCAGACCTGCTGGGTGGGGATTCGGGTGCTGAGAACCTGGGGCGCACCTCCCACTCACCTGCGCCTCCTTTGCCATCGGAACCGAATGGCGGAAAGTTTCAGCGGGCTCAGCTGAGATCCGTACCCGCCAGCCCGCCCGAGCCCCCGGCCGACTGAAGACCAGGAGCCGCTTCGGGAGGTTCTCGGGGGACAACAGCAAGTCTCAGCAAAAGGGACTCATGGCCGAGGTCACGGTGCGAGCACAGGCGCGGTGACGGTCTCTGCGGTGAGAGCGCTGCCCTCACAGTGCCTCACAGCGCGGGTCAACGCCGGAAGCCCAGCCCCATTGCCCTCCCCGTGACGCAGGGACCGCCAGCGGAGGCAAAACGGACACCCGACAGCAACGTCGGAAGCCCCGGCCGGCCAGGGCCGCCAGGTGGCACCTCTGTCCGTGTGCCTCCGTTAACTCGACTCCCGGGTCACCCGTGACCCGGTTTGGGGCGCGCGTGAACTACCTGTCGCGTAACTGACGTCACAGACCGCGTCTGTACGGATGCAGCCGATGACAGCCAGGAGAGGGGCGTTTCCGGGAGAGCGCCGAGGGCGGCCCGGGACTTTCGGTTGGACATTTGGACCTGGTCGCGGGCGGAGGACAGCTTTGTCCCACCCACCTGCCTTTCCCTTGTTGGCAAATTTATTTGTTTGTTACAGACCAAAGAGTATAATTATACTGGTTTTGTTGCTTTTTAAAGTAAGAAATAAGAATTTACACTTTTTTATACACGTCAGTCATTACAGTATACTACAGGATAGTTTTGCTCCATGAAAAATCTCCTCGGTTCCATCTATTCACCCCTCCCTCCCTTCCCCTGAGACCACGACAACCACTATTTCACTCTCTCTAGTTTTACCTTTCCCAAAATGTCATAAAGTTGGAATCATACAGTATGTACCTTTTTCAGCTGACTTTTTCACTTAGGAATACACATTTAAGATTCCTCCATGCCTTTTTGTGGCTCCAGAGGGCAGTTCTTTTTATTACTAAATAATATTCCATTGTATGAATGCACCAATTTCCTTATTCATTTACGCATGGAAAAGCATCTCAGTTTGACTCCAGTTCTAAGCAATTACGGATAAATTTGCTATAAACATTCCTGTTCCACTGTCTGTGTGGACATATTTTCAATACATTTGTGTAAATACCTAGGCGTGTGGTAGATGGATCACATAATAGGAGTGTATTTAAGTTTATAAGAAACTACCAATTGTCTTCCTAGTTCAGTTCAGTTCAGTTCAGTCGCTCAGTCGTGTCCGACTCTTTGCGACCCCATGAATCACAGCACGCCAGGCCTCCCTGTCCATCACCAACTCCCAGAGTTCACTCAAACTCACGTCCATCGAGTCAGTGATGCCATCCAGCCATCTCATCCTCTGTCGTCCCCTTCTCCTCCTGCCCCCAATCCCTCCCAGCATCAGAGTCTTTTCCAATGAGTCAGCTCTTCGCATGAGGTGGCCAAAGTACTGGAGTTTCAGCTTTAGCATCATTCCTTCCAAAGAAATCCCAGGGCTGATCTCCTTCAGAATGGATGGTTGGATCTCCTTGCAGTCCAAGGGACTCTCAAGAGTCTTCTCCAACACCACAGTTCAAAAGCATCAATTCTTCGGCGCTCAGCGTTCTTCACAGTCCAACTCTCACATCCATACATGACCACTGGAAAAACCATAGCCTTGACTAGACAGACCTTTGTTGGCAAAGTAATGTCTCTGCTTTTCAATATGCTATCTAGGTTGGTCATAACTTTCTTTCCAAGGGCTATATAATTTTGCATTCTAGACAGCAGTAGAGTTCTGGTACCGCTTGTCAGTATTTTGGATTTTAGCCACTCTAATAGATATGTAGTGACATTGTTTAAATTTGAAATTCCATAACGGCATATGATGTTCAGAATATTTTCATCTGCTTCTCTCTGCCATCTGTGTATCTTCTTTGGTGTGATATCCAAATCTCTTCTTTTTCCTTTTTTTGGCTGCACCACATGGCATGCGGGAATCTCAGTTCCCAGACCAGGAATCAAACCAATACCCTCTGCAGTGGAAGCACCCAGTCTTAACCACTGGACCTCCAGGGAAGTCCCCATCGCCCTTTGAAAATTGACATCAGGGCTTCCCTGGGGGTCTGTGCATGCGTGCTAAGTTGGTTCAGTTGCGTCCAACTCTGTGCAGCTGTATGGATTGTAGCCTGCCAGGCTCCTCTGTCTATGGGATTCCCCAGGCAAGAATATAGGGTGGGTTGCCATGTCCTCTTCCAGGGGATCTTCCCAACCCAGGGATTGAACCCATCTCTCTTATGGGTAAGTGTGGTGTCATCTGCATATCTGAGGTTATTGATATTTCTCCTGGCAATCTTAATTCCAGCTTGTGCTTCATCCAGCCCGGCATTTCGCATGATGTACTCTGCGTATAAGTTAAACAAGCAGGGTGACAGTATATTGCCTTGATGTACTCCTTTCCCTATTTGGAACCAGTCTGTTGTCCTTTGTCCAGTTCTAACTGTTGCTTCTTGACCTGCATACAGATTTCTCAGGAGGCAGGTCAGGTGGTCTGGTATTCCCATCTCTTTCAGAATTTTCCACAGTTTATTGTGATCCACACAGTCAAAGGCTTTGGCATAGTCAATAAAGCAAAAGTAGATGTTTTTCTGGAACTCTCTTGCTTTCTTGATGATCCAACAGGTGTTGGCAATTTGATCTGAGGTTCCTCTGCCTCTTCTAAATCCAGCTTGAACGTTTCATGTACTGTTCATGTACTCAGTTCACGTGCTGTTGAAGCCTGGCTTGGAGAATTTTCAGCACTACTTTGCTAGCATGTGAGATGAGTGTGATCATGTGGTAGTTTGATCATTCTTTGGCATTGCCTTTCTTTGAGATTGGAATGAAAACTGACCTTTTCCAGTCCTGTGGCCACTGCTGAGTTTTCCATATTTGCTGGCATATGAGTGTAGCACTTCCACATCATCATCGTTTAGGATTTGAAATACCTCAACTGGAATTCCATAACCTGCACTAGCTTTCTTCATAGTGATGCTTCCTAAGGCCCACTTGACTTCCAATTCCAGGATGTCTGGCTCTAGGTGAATGACCACACCACTGGGGTTACATGGGTCATGAAGATCTTTTTTGCACAGTTCTGTGTATTCTTGCCACCTCTTTTTAATATCTTCTGCTTCTGTTGGTCCATACCATTTCTGTCCCTAATTGTGCCCATCTTTGCATGAAATGTTCCTTTGGTAGCTCTAATTTTCTTGAAGAGATCTCTAGTCTTTCCCATTCTACTGTTTTCCTCCATTTTTGCATTGATCACTGAGGAAGGCGTTCTTCCTTCCTTTCTTTCTTCCTCTCTTTCTTCCTTCCAGCACATGCTGTAGTCAAGATTGCTGGGAGAAATATCAATAACCTCAGATATGCAGATGACACCACCATTATGGAAGAAAGTGAAGAAAAACTAAAGAGCCTCTTGATGAAAGTGAAAGAGGAGAGTGAAAAAGTTGGCTTAAACCTCAACATTCAGAAAACTAAGATCGTGGTATCTGGTCCCATCACTTTATGGCAAATAGATGGAGAAACAATGGAAACAGTGAGAGACTTTTTTTTTTGCGGCGGGGGGGGGGGGGCTCTAAAATCACTGCAGATGGTGACTGAAGCCATGAAATTAAAAGACTCTTGTTCCTTGGAGGAAAAGCTATGACCAAGCTAGATAGCATACTAAAAAAGCAGAGACATTACTTTGCCAACAAAGGTCCATCTAGTCAAAACTATGGTTTTTCCAGTAGTCATGTATGGATGTGAGAGTTGGACTATAAAGAAAGCTGAACGCCGAAGAATTGATGCTTTTGAACTGTGGTGTTGGAGAAGACTCTTGAGAGTCCCTTGATCTGCAAGGAGATTCAACCAGTCCATCCTAAAGGAAATCAGTCCTGAATATTCATTGGAAGTACTGATGCTGAAACTGAAGTTCCAATACTTTGGCCACCTGATGCGAAGAAAGGACTCATTGGAAGAGACCCTGGTGCTGGGAAAGATTGAAGGCAGGAGGAGAAGGGGACGAGAGAGGATGAGATGGTTGGATGGCATCACCAATTCGATGGACATGAGTTTGAGCAAGCTCCTGGAGTTGGTGACGGACAGGGAAGCCTGGCATGATGCAGTCCTTGGGGTAGCAAAGAGTCCAACACAACTGAGCTACTGAACTGACTGACTGACTGACTCGTGGGTCCTGCATTGGCAGGCATGTTCTTTGCCACTAGTGCCACCTGGGAAGCAATGGTTTAGAATCCACCTTGCAATGCAAGGAACACTGGTTTCATCCCCGGTCCAGGAAGATCCCATGTGCCTCAGAGCAGCTAAGCTCAAGTGCACGGCAATTACTGAGCCCAGGCACCTACAGCCTTGCTCTGCATCAAGAAGCCACCGCAATGAGAAGCCCACACACAACAAAGTGTAGCCCCCGCTTACCACAACTAGAGAAAGCCCATGTGCAGCAATGAAGAACCAACACAGCCGAAAAATAAAATACTCTTTTTTTTTTTTAATCCAGCAGAGGCCCACAGTCCTCTCACAGCCCACGAGTACCTGAGAGCAGGGAGCACAGCCTGTGTGAAGCCAGGCACACCCAAGGCCAAGTGTACCCCACCCCCACCATTCCCCAAGTGAAGAGTGAGTTTCAGAAGGGCAAAGAACAAGGCTACAATGGAAGTAGGATTCACACCCTCATCTCTTTGGCTCCAGAGTTCACATGCATGGCTGAGTTGGCTCCACTGGCTGGGAAGAACAATCCACAGGCTGCTGTTCTAAAGGGTGGATCTCTGCATATGTATGATTTTATTGGTATGAAATGCCCACAATAGTGAATCCACAGAGACAAACAGTAGACATGGTTGCCAGGGATTAAGGGAAAGGAGAAATGGGACATGACTTGGATCAGGATGGGGCTTCTTGAAAATGTTCTGGAATTAGTGGTGATGGTTGCATAACTATATGATCATATTAACAACAAAATGAATTGTAGACTCTGGGCAAATTGTATGAATGTGTTTAGATTACATTTCAAGAAACCTATTGTGTTTAGATTACATTTCAAGAAACCTATTATTAAAAATAAAAACGAGAAAATTTTCTGGAAGATTCCTTGGAAAAGTCCCATATCCAATGTGGAGTTTTTCATGGCCACTAGAGTGGAAATATCCATGCCAAGTGAGCGGCATGCAGCTCTCAGGTCCCTCCTGGCTCGTCTGCCCCAGCTTCTGCAGAGACTGAGAGGGCAGAGAAAGCCACAGCTTAGGAGGACATGCCCAGCTGCCCTACCAAGGCGTGCCCCTAAGGGAGACGCTCCCCATCCGAGCCTGCTTTCCCCTTGAGACGGAGGGTTCCAGCACTTCCCAGGTCGGCCAGGGGGTGGGGTTAGGGTTAGGGAGAGCACATCTGAGTCAGGCGCTTCCTTTGTAATCTAATCTACCTGTGTTCGCAATAGTCTGCGTTAAAATTTATTAGATTAGCACTAGCTGAGCACCTGGTTCTTGCCTGGAGAATCCCAGGGACGGGGGAGCCTGGGCTGCCGTCTATGGGGTCGCACAGAGTCGGACACGACTGAAGTGACTTAGCAGCAGCAGCAGCTGAGCACCAAGGACCGCAGGGCGGGGACGTGTCTGTCCAGTGCGCTGAGCCTTGCGCTCAGCAGAAGCGCCACCGGTGTGATAACAAACCGGATCACTGCCTCCTCCCGCGGCCCCGCGGCCGGGTTGCCGAAAACGCCCCAGAGGTCGTCATGATAGCTTCGCTTCAGGTTTCCGCCCCTGACTGACTGGGCACAGCCGCCTCCCGCAGGCTCTCCCTCTAGACCGCAGCCTGACAGCTGTGCGCGCGCAGCGCTACCGCGCGAGGGTCCGGGTGCGGGTAAAATCGCCACAGCGACGGCCGCCGCGGGCGCTCCTCTAGCTTTCAGCGCGGGATCGTCTCTGTACCTCCCACCTGCGCGGGGAGGGTGTGACGCACGCGCAGTCCCTCGGAGCAGCGCGGCGAAGGCGGGCCAAGTTGCCAAGGCAACTACGGTCACGCCCCACCCCCCCAGCCCGGAATGCGGCCTCCGATTGGTCCGCGTTGCTGACACCCCCTTAGCTTTCCCCTTCTCGAACACCGCGGAGGTTCAGTTCAATTCAGTCGCTCAGTCCTGTCCGACTCTTTGCGACCCCAAGAACTGCAGCACGCCAGGCTTCCCTGTCCATCTCCAATTCCCGGAGTTTACTCAAACTCAGGTCCATCGAGTCGGTGATGCCATCCAACCATCCTCCGTCGTCCCCTTCTCCTCCTGCCTTCAGTCTTTCCCAGCATCAGGGTCTTTTCCAATGAGTCCCTTCTTCGCATCAGGTGGCTAAAGTATTAGAGCTTCACCTTCAGCATCAGTCCTTCCAATGAATATTCAGTGTTGATCTCCTTTAGGACGGACTGGTTGGATCTCCTTGCAGTCCAATGGACTCTCAAGAGTCTTCTCCAACACCACAGTTCAAAAGCATGAATTCTTTGGCCCTCAGCTTTCTTTATGGTCCAACTCTCACATCTATACATGACCGCTGGAAAAGCCATAGCTTTGACTAGATTGAGCTTTGTTGGCAAAGTAATGTCTCTGCTTTTTAATATGCTGTCTTGGTTGGTCATGGTGGCTCAGCTGGTAAAGAATCCGCCTGCAGTGAGGGAGACCTGGCTTCCATCCCTGGGCTGTGAAGATCCTCTGGAGAAGGGAACAGCTACCCACTCCAGTATTCTGGCCTGGAGAATTCCATGGACTGTACAGTCCATGGGGTCACAAAGCTCTGGAAACAACTGAGCAATTTTCACTTTCACTAGGTTGGTCATTGCCTGGAAAATCCCATGGACGGAGGAGCCTGGTAGGCTGCAGTCCATGGGGTTGCTAGCAGTCAGACTTCACTGAGCAACTTCACTTTCACTTTTCACTTCCATGCATTGGAGAAGGAAATGGCAACCCACTCCAGTCTTCTTGCCTGGAGAATCCCAGGGACAGGGGAGCCTGGTGGGCTGCCATCTCTGGGGTCGCACAGAGTCGGACACGACTGAAGCGACTTAGCAGCAGCAGCAGGTTGATCATAGCTTTTCTGCCAAGGATCAAGCATCTTTTAATTTCATGGCTGCAATCATCATCTGCAGTTATTTTGGAGCCCAAGAAAATAAAGTCTGTCACTATTTCCATTGTGTCCCCATCTATTTGCCATGAAGTGATGGGACTGGATGCCATGATCTTTGTTTTCTGAATGTTGAGCTTTAAGCCAACTTTTCCCCTCTCCTCTTTCACTTTCATCAAGAGGCTCTTTAGTTCTTCTTCAATTTCTACCATAAGGATGGTGTCATCAGCATATCTAAGGTAATTGATATTTCTCCTGGCAATCTGGACTCCAGCTTGTGCTTGTGCTTCATCCAGCTTGGCATTTCTCATAATGTACTCTCCATATAAGTTAAATAAGCAGGGTGACAATATACCAATACTAAATAAGCCTTGAGGTACTCCTTTCCATATTCTGAACCAGTCTGTTCCATGTCCTGTTCTAACTGTTGATTCTTGACCTGCATACAGATTTCTCAGGAGGCAGGTCAGGTGGTCTGGTCCCATCTCTTGAAGAATTTTCCACAGTATGTTTGATCCACACAGTTAAAAGCTTTCATGTAGTCAATGAAGCAGAAGTAGATGTTTTTCTGGAATTCTCTTGGTTTTTCTATAATCCAACAGATGTTGGCAATTTGATCTCTAGTTCCTCTGCCTTTTCTAAATCCAACTTGAACATCTGGAAGTTCTCACTTCATGTACTGTTGAAGCCTGGCTTGGAGAATTTTAAGCATTACTTTGCTAGCGTGTGAGATGAGTGCAACTGTGAGTAGTTTGAGTATTCTTTGGCATTAATCTTCTTTGGGATTGGAATGAAAACTGACCTTTTCCAGTCCTGTGGCCACTTAGGTTTGCGAGCGGGAAGAATAAAGAGGTAGGGAAACTGGTGTATGGAGGAGAGAGTTGAGACTGCTGGGCCCCAGGAGGAAGGAAGAGTGAGGGTCTTCCTGGCCGGGGCCAGGGAGTGGACTTGAAAGGAGTTGTTCTTCAGAAGGCTCTCTGGTCCCTGCTCGAGTCCATGCCTTGTCCTTCCCTCAGCCTGATTTCCCATCTCTAAGCTGGACACTTCTGCTCTCAGCATCCAGCGAGGGCCCCCCCGTGGCCCTGTGCCATCAACCTCAACATAAGAGGCAAACCCATGGCCAGACATGGGTGTAGTGTGGCCAGAGGCCTCCCTGGCCCTCATGAAGAGAAGCCGGCTGGATCCTAGTGGTGTGGAGCATCCCGCACACCTTGTTTGCAAGGGGAGGAGACCTGGGAGGGCCTGGGAAAGGTTTGGGGAGTGGAGGGCCCCATGAGTGTGCAGGGAGAGGTCGTGTGTCCAAGATGATGGCTGCCTCTCGCCCTCTGGACATCAACTGCCCTGCCATGGCACCTCCAGTGCGCCCTAAGTATAGAGCAGGCGCTCAATAAAAACTTATGGAGGAACGAAAAGTTCTTCCCGCAACTTTATCATCTCCCGTTTTACAGAAGATAGAATAAAGTCTGACGGGTAAAGGTCTCCCTGGCACCATACCAGGCACTGAGACGCCCACCCCCCACCACCAGCCATCTCCCCCCACCCTGTGTTCACAGGCATCAGGACCATTAAGAAGAGGAGCAAGACTGGGGCAGGTGTGGAGGGTGCACCCAGCAGGGATGGAGCGGGCCCAGGCAGACCTGGAGAGCACAGCGCCAGGTGGCCACAGAGGCTGCAGGTGCCCAGCAGTCCTGGCCCAAGTGGTGGTTTCAGGCAGTCCCTTTGTTCACGAGGAGCATGCGGGTGCACATCAAGGTAGTAATCAGCAAACAGGGCCGCTCAGCGACCCCTGAGCTCTGTCATCAGCTGCATTTTACAGGAAGCGAGAACGAGGTTTCAGGCTCCCATCTGGGAGGGTAGAGAAGCAACCACTGCCCACCGTTTGGAGGGAGAAGCAGATTAGGACAAGTGTTACCAAAATGTATGCGTGGGGGGTGTCTGGCTGCTCACCGCTCAAAAGGCTGGTGGAAAGGAAAGTTTGCTTTATTTCAGATGCTGGCAAGTGGAGTGGAGGGTGGCAGCCATCTGTCCAAAGGCCAACTCCCCCCTCTGACAAGCAGGCAGTGAGAGCTTTTATAGACAAAGTTGGGGTGGGGGGACAACATGCAGAAACAGCACCGTCATCTCTAACAGTGCACTTCAAATTGGTCATCAGTGGTCTGACCGGCATCATCTTGGTTGTTTTAAATACAGTTGTTCAGTCCCGGGTGCAATTGTTCCCAATTCTTTGCGATCAATTCTCAGAATTGTGGCAGCTCAAATCTTGGGTACAGCCTGGTCATCATGTACCTGGTGACCAACTTCTCCAGCTGGTGTTTTGGTATCTGTAAGACAGCTCACAGGACATGGCTCAGAATGTTATCTATAGCCCTTGAGAAAGAACTGGAGGTCCTTGAATACACCTAATGACTACATCATCATTATTTAGTCTCCTTAGACTGTTTTCCTTAGTTTCTCACTTCCCTGATTCAACTTCTTCTTGGACTAGACTTATCCACAGGCAAAGGGCAGGCAGAGAACAAGGTCTGGGAGCAAGGTCCTGCTCTGCTTCACAAGGAGAAGCCAGCCCTGCCAGCTGCCCTAAGCCACGAGCTCCCTCCCTCAGGTCCCCCTGCCTCAGGGCCAGATGACGCTTCCCTGAGCATTCTTTCTTTCTTTTTTATTTATTCACTTATTTGGCTGCACCAGGTCTTAGTTGCAGCATGTGGGATCTAGTTCCCTGACCAGGGATCGAACCTGGGCCCCCTGCATTGGGAGCTGAGAGTCTTAACCACTGGACCAGCAGGGAAGTCCCCTCCCCTGAGCACTCTTGAAGGTACTATTCCTCCAGGCAGCCTTCCTTGAGCACCTTCAGGCAGAAAGCATCGTCCCTTTCTCTTCTGTGCACCCAACAGCCAAGGGCCCCTTTCTGAGCACCCCCATGGCCGGGCCCATCTCTGCTCATTCTATGCCCTCACCTCAACTCCTCCCAGCCTGTAGTGGAGGAGGCGAGGGATGAGGAGGTTGATATTTGAGACCCTATGAAAGCTGAATAATGCCCCCCCCCAATACCTAGAATCTGAATCTGTTACTTAACAGTAAAGATGGACTTTACAGAGGTGATGAAATTAAGGATATGGAGTTGGAGATGTCCTCAATTACCTGGCTGGGCTCAGTGCAATCCTGGTGTCCTTTTCAGGAAGAGTGCAGCAGGAAAGTGAGGAAGAGAGTGAGGAAGATAAGTAGCATGTGCTGTTGTAAGGAACTGAGTCAGTGGTGATTTGTTGCAGCAGCTGGGCAAACCTACACAGACCACCAGTCAGCCCTGCTCTTGCCTGACCAGTTTCCTCCCTGTGGGGCTGGGCTGGGCCTGCCCCGTGACGCAGCACCCTGGTCCAGGCCCCTGCAGGCGTCATTGGCCCCGATGTTGGACAGGAACTGGTCCAGGGAGACACTCCCTCAGACGGAGCAGCAGATCCCATCGGAAGCAGCTCTGCTGGCGCGCCTTGGTGAGGATGCCCGGAGCCAGGTGAACCGAGGTGCCCGCAGCAGTCCCTGAAGGGCCGTCCCTCCCTACAGAGCTGTTCCGCACCCGTTGTGTGCCAGGTCCTGAGGACACACATGTAAACAGTCAACCAGGTGCCCCCAGCCCCAAAGAAGTGACATTTCTCCCTGGAAAACGCTGGACGCCGCTCTGCCGCACAGCACCCCACCACTGCGCGACGTGAGGCAGACAGGGCCCCAAGGCCTGCGGGGAAGACAGAAGGCCCTGGTCCAGTTTGTGTGGCGAGGGGCTGCCCCACTGTGATAATTCAGGAAGGCTTCCGGGAGGAGGACCCCCTCCCTGCAAACTGCTGTCCACAGGGAGGGCGGAGGCCCCTTGCCCTCAGTGCTGACGAGGTGCTGAAGGAGTCCTGGAGAAGGGCAGAGACTGACCCTGAGCATTCAGAGGGTGGAGATGCGGGTGATGGGGGCTCCTGGTGGGGAGAGGGGCCAGGAACCCTTGCGGCAGGCCAGGAATGTCAGGAGAGATCCCCACCGACACGGCCTGACCTGGAGGCAACCTTGGCCGCTCTGAGCCAGACCACAGCTGCCCTCACAAGAGGAGGCTTCTAGAGAACTCCAGAAGCCACCCACCACAGTGGGAGCGAGGGCCGCTGCAAGCTGCTGCTCAGGACCCAGATGGGAGCCCGTCTGGGAGGCCTGGGCCCCTCCCCGGCATGCCCCAGCCCCAGCCCCAGCCGGGTGCACAAGGCCGCCACGCAGGCCCTGCAAGGAGACGGCTGGATCCCACCCAGGCCCAGCCTGCAGGCAGCAGAGTGGAAAACAAACTTCCCAGCCCGGAGAGAAGCAGGGTGGTTGGTCCCAGCCACCCGCAGACGTGGGTGCGGACCCAGGGAAAGCCCAAAGTATGAGTCGAATCAGAGACGGCAGCCCCGGTGCCAGCCAGGGCTGAACGTCCTCCTGGGGCGCTGATGACTCGGAGGACACTTCTGAGGCTCAGGGTCGGGGGCTGCCCCTAGCAGGGCCCCGCGGGATGCTGCCCAGGGGGCTGGAGTCCCAGGAGAGATGGGGACCAAGGGCACCCCTGGCCCGTTGATGGGTGCCTCCCCGCGGGGCCTCGACACCCACGGGGCTCCTCCAGCAGTGGCCCACGGGGACTGCAGTCGGGGCTGCTCCTTGGGAGGGTCCCTGCCTCCTGAGGACGCCCGGAATGAGCCGCTGGGCCTCGCTGGAGCAAGGCGCCCTTGCCCCGCGCCCGAGGTCTCCGGGGCGATCATGGGGAGCCTCGGGACTACCCTCGGGTCCCCGCGCCCCGTGCCCGCGGGGTCCGTTCAGGGCCAGCCTCCGCCCCCCGCGCGCGCTCCGAGCGTCCAGCAAGTGTCTCTGTGTCCTTGGGGAGCCCCTCGGTCTCCAGCGCGTCCTCCGAAGCCCGCGATGGGGCGGCGTCCGGATCGGAACTCGAGTCCGGGTCGGGGGCCGCGGGGAGCGGCGTCCAGCCGGGGGTCCGGAGCGCCTGGGCGGTGGGCCGAGGAGGGAACCAGGAGAGGCCAGGCGCCGGGGCGAGCGCCACGAGCTGGGGCCGCGCAGGGTGGGAGGTGGTGGCGCGCGGGATGAGGAAGAAGATGTAGACGCCCGAGACCACGAGCCCCGCGGCCACCAGCACGGCCAAGACGACGGCCGCGTGGAAGAGCCAGGCCGAGCGCGCCAGCGACAGGCGGCGCGACAGCGGGCGGCCGAGGCGCAGCGGCGGCGGCGGCGGCGGCGCGCGGGCCTTGCGCGGCCCGTGCCCGGGCGGCGGCGGCCGCAGGTAGAGCAGGCCGCGCCGGCGGTCGAAGCGCACGGAGCCTGGGGGCGCCGGCGGGGCGCGCGCGGGGCCGGGCAGCAGGCCGAGCTGCGTGGGCAGCGCGGGGAGCCCGCGGCGCGGGGCCAGGCGCGTGGGCGCGCGGCACACCGGGCATGCCACCGCCGCGCCGCCGCCCACCGTGGCCAGCGACAGGCGTGCCAGGCACTCGAGGCAGAAGACGTGGCCGCAGTCCAGGCTCTTGGGCAGCTTGAACACGCCGTCGAAGGGCGACACGCAGATGAGGCACTCCACCGGGGAGGCGGGGGCCAGCATGGGGCCCGGGCTGCCGTCCGCTTCCTCCTCACCGCCCTCGTCCTCGTCCTGCCCCCTGCCGGGGGAGCGCGGGGTGCACGCGGAGCCCGGGGTGCTGGGGCCCGAGCCCCGGGGGGCCCGCGGGCGGCGGAGCCAGGGCGGCCGAGGGCAGGGCATCCGGGCCGGCCTGCGGGGAGAGGCGGTCAGCGGCCTGGCTCTGGAGGGACCACCGACACGGGGAAGGGCAGCAAGAGGAGCAGAGCCGGGAGGAGGCGGCTGGAAGGCAGGAGGGTGCGGGCAGCGGCGGGGGGTGCGGACCCGAGGCCGCCGGCGGGCAGGTGGGATCTAGAGGCTGAGGACTACGGACAGACACCAGGAGCACCGCGGACTGAGCCAGACTTGGGGACCCCCAGGCGGGAGCAGAGTGGACCTGAGGGACTTCAGAAAAGACCCGACGGGCTCTCAGGAGAGCTGAGCAGAGACAGACCGGGGAGACCACAGATCAAAGGAGAAGCAGGAGAGGGAGAGGCCCCAAGCCTCAGGACGTCGGGCCGGCAGCCCACCCGGCCAGGAGGTTCCCCAAGCACAGACCCCAGCAGCCTCTTCCTACCTGGTGGCGCCTCCACCCTCGGGCTGACACTTCAGCACGGGTTCTGACCCCATCCCTAGACCTGCCTGGAGGTGGACACCGCGCGCCCCTCCCCGTGGGCGCCGCCCACGGCGGGGCCACGCCCCCCAGCTTCCCACTGGACCTGTTCGACAGCCCCCAGGAAGGTCCCGTCAGGACTGAGCGCACAAGCCTGACCTCAGCAGTGTCGGGGGCGGCTGGAAGCACAGGTTGACAAGGGCATGACAGTTCAGGGCCTGGGAGGGGGAGCCCTTCCACCTCCAGCCTTCCCCAGCTCATGAACCTCCCACCCAGTCACTGTGGGATGAGAGGTATTGGGGGTACCAGTGTGTCCATGTGCGGGGGGGGGACCCGGGCCGGGGACAGCGTACCCAGAGCCACCTTCTGGGGTCCTGGGGGTTGAAGGCGGGCAGACCCACAGTGCACTGGACTGGGCCACCGCTGTGCGGCCAGCAGACGGGGGGAGACACTGTTGTAGCCCAGGGCCCAGGCCCTGACCCCAGCTGCTCCCTGGCAACTCTCAGGGTGGGCTGCACCTCCCAAGTGCCCTCCCAGTGCCATCTCTGCCAGGACAACCCCACCCCTCTCATCTCCGACACCTGCCGGGACGGTCCAGGCAGCCAGGCCTGCAGCCCAAGGTGCCGCGGTTTCTGAGTCAGCGATACTTCCCGAGCTGAGTCCTCCCTGGTGAATCCAGGTCCCCACAGGCCGAAGACACGCCAGGAATTAATGCGGCCAACTCCTCAGACACCATGCTCAGCCCGCCCCTCACCCTCGGCTCCCACTCAGCCCCCGCCAAGGACAGGCACGGAGGAGGGGCCGCCCCACAGGGCAAACAGGTTTATTGTGGCTGCAGCCAGCGATCAGCGGTTAGACTTGGCCACGCGCTCCAGCTCGTCCTTCTTCTTGATGGCGTAGGAATTGGAGGAGCCCTGCAGGAAGAGACGTTTAGCTCAACGCGGACCCCCTTCCCCTTGAGACCCCCCTGCCCCCTACAGCATCCCCGCCCACCTTAGCTGCGTTGATTAGTTCATCCGCCAAGCACTCGGCAATGGTCTTGATGTTCCGGAAGGCGGCCTCCCGGGCGCCGGTGCACAGCAGCCAGATGGCCTAGGGGCAGGGGGCCAGCTGAAAAGGTGCCCCCACACCAGGAGGGCTCACGGTTCTCCGGTACCGGGCCCCCTAACACACCCTGCCGACCACGCTGCCACCCGCAGGCCCACCGAGCATGGTAATGGGAGCCCACGGTGCTGCCCAGAGCAGGCCGCTAGGGCTGGGATCAGACAGAGAGCCACAGAAAAGGGTGTCAAAGGCTGAGGCCTGGGTCCCTGATGGAGCAGATTTAAACCGGCTGAGACGGGGAAAGCAATGTGTGCTCCTGGCGCGGAAGCCTTGACTGAAAACAAACAACTGTAAAGGGTGTGCTGGTGCCAGCTCCACAAATTGGACCTGTGATGCAACGTGAGCAACAGATTGCGGTTACATTCCTTGCAGTGACGGTGGGGACAGACCAGACTACCTAGGAGACACCTGCTGAAGTGTTAACAGAAAAACGGTCAGAACACCTGCAATGGGTGGGTTCTCACGGTCCAAGAAAATAGAAAACAACATAAAAACATACACCCAAATGAAACTGGTCCTTCAGCCAAACAATGCCCAGGAGAGGGCCAGAGCAAGGATGTGCTCTGTGGGGTGGGAACCGTGGAAGGCTTCCTGGAGGAAATGACACTGAGGTAAAACATGCAGATGCGAACATCCCCAGGTGCTAGCCTCTGCCCCAGGCAGCATTCTGAACCAGCCAGGTGGCTGTTCCTGGGTGCCTGCATGTGCCCAAGGGCCCCGAGCCCACCTGATTCACACGGCGCAGCGGGGACACGTCCACGGCCTGCCGCCTCACTGTTCCAGCTCGCCCAATGCGGGTGGAGTCCTCCCGGGGGCCGCTGTTGATGATGGCGTTCACCAGGACCTGCAGGGGGTTCTGGGGGGTGCGGGGGGACGTGCATGAGCCAGACGCCCAGCCCGCGTCCCTCCCCGTCCCTGGAGGACCACGGCATGTGTATGGTGGGGGCGCTGTTGGCTGCGGGTTGCCTGAGGGCACTCTCCCTGCCTGGCCCCGAGCCCTACCTCGCCAGTGAGCAGATGGATGATCTCAAAGGCGTGCTTGACGATGCGCACGGTCATGAGCTTCTTGCCATTGTTGCGGCCATGCATCATCATGGAGTTGGTGAGGCGCTCCACGATGGGGCACTGTGCCTTGCGGAAGCGCTTGGCCGCATAGCGGCCCGCGCTGTGGGGCAGGTACTTCGCATACTTCTCCTTGACAGCAATGTAATCCTGGGACAGCAGAAGAGGGGACGGAGGGAGCTCACTCAAGAGCAGGAAGGACATCCAAGGGTACCAGGGGGACCCAACACCCACTTATGGGAGCCCCCACCCACCTGTGGGCTTTGGATGTGAGCCCCTACCTGCCGCAAAAATTAAAATCTAAGCAAGTGACCCTTGGAAGGAAAGCTATGACAACCTAGACAGAGTATTAAAAAGAAGAGACATCACTTTTCCAATAAAGGCCTGTATAGTTAAAAGCTGTGGTTTTTCCAGTAGTCATGTACAGATGTGAGAGGTGGGCCATAAAGAAGGCTGAGTGCTGAAGAACTGATGCTTTTGAACTGTGTGGTGCTGGAGAAAACTCTGGAGAGCCCCGTGGACTGTAAGGAGAGCAAACCAGCCAATCCCAAAGGAGATCAACCCTGAATATTCTTTGGAAGGACTGATACTGAAACTCCAATACTTTGGCCACCTGATGCTAAGAACTGACTCATTGGAAAAGACTCTGATGCTGGCAAAGATTGAAGGCGGGAGAAGAGGAGGACAGAGGATGAGATGGCTGGATGGTATCACCAACTTAATGGACATGAATCTGAGCAAACTCTGGGGCACAGTGAAAAGAGAGGGAAGCCTGGTGTGCTGCAGTCCATGGGGTTGCAAAGAGTTAGGTAAGAGTTAGCAATTGAACAACAAAGTGTCTTCTTCACAAGGTCCCTAGAAGAGTACTTGCCTAATAATGGGAAGAAGGTTGTGGAGCACGAAGGAGATGGCGGCCCACAACTCCGGTTTTCTTTAACAGTGTCCTTCACTCTTCACTGACATTTTGTATCAAACAATTCTTTGCTGTCCTGCACACTGTAGGGTATTCAGTAGCACTCACCACTGACACCCGGACAAGTGCCCGGACATTGCCTAGTGTCCCTAAAGGGCTGACAGGGATCCATCCCAGAGAACCAGTTTTAAAAGAATCATTCAACAATCTTGCCTATGGATACATACAAGTCCCAAGACAATATCTAGTAAACACTAAATCATTGGGGGAGGGGCTGAGTCAGAGGACTCCATGTACCTGAAAAGGACTACTTCTGACCTATTTCCAGGATGAACCCTACATTAAAAACTCACTCTACCACAAACAAACAAGAACATATACAAACAATGAGTTTCTACAAAACCAAGGACTGACAGCAAAGAATACAGGATTCTGACATAGGCATGACAGACTGGAGTCTCGTCTGGAGAGAACCATTTGCACAAACAAAACTATACAGAGGGGTGTACATGCAGGGACTCGCACTGTGCAAGAAAAAATTGTGAATACCAAACACCCCAGCAAGCATTTGGTTAAGTTGCTGGGCCCCAGGTAGAGTCCAATACAGCTCTGTAGTGAGATTTTTTTTTTTTTTAATATTTATTTATTTGGCTGGACAGGGTCCCAGTTGCAGCGTGTGCGATCTAGTTCCCTGAGCAGGGACTGAACCCAGGCCCCCTCCACTGGGAGTGCAGAGTCCTAGCCACTGGACCACCACGGAAGTCTGACGGGGAGACTTTTGATGCCATGCTGACTTCTGCTTCCCCAGCCTCCTGGAGAACACCAGGGAAAAGTGAAAAATTGTTTTTATATTACTAAAGTTTTGTACCAAAAAAAGCAAGAAGGAAGAGGCAAACACACATGTGACAGACCATCATGTGACCTGCCAAGACTAAAACATTTACTATCTGGTCATTTTAAGTTTGCAAACCTCCTCCAACAAACCCATGAAATAAAACAGCTCTAGAAGACACTCAGAGAGAAAAACAGGTTTGAATTTTCTGTTGGGCTCAGTGCCTACGTACTGTAATATACATGAAAGATGAAAGTTCTCAGTTGTGTCGGACTCTGTGTGACCCCATGGACTATACGTCCATGGGATTCTCCAGGCCAGAACACTGGGGTGGGTAAACCATCCCTTCTCCAGCGGATCTTCCCGATGCAGGAATCAAATCGGGGTTCCCTGCATTGCATAGAGGTAATTAAATAGTAATGCTGGTTGGGTGGCATCACAATGGACGTGAGTTTGAGGAAACTCCGAGAGACAGTGAAGGACAGGGAAGCCTGATGTGCTGCAGTTCATGGGGTCACAAAGAGTCAAACATGACTTAGCCCCTGAACAACAATACTAATGCAGTCAGAAAACATAAATTTCTTTTTATAAGGGCCCCACAAATGTCCTAATGAGCCCAAGTGTAAAACAATGTGGGGGCAACACTGTAGTGGAGAACTCCCATTTACCAACTTCAAAACCTATTACAAAGCTGTAGTAATCAAGACTGTGATACTGGCACCAAAAAAAAAAAAAAAAAAAAGGCATAGAGACCAATGAAATAGAGTTCTGAATCCAGAAATAAACCCTTCCATCTTTGCTGAATTGATATTCAACAACAGTGCCAAGGTTATTCAATGGGATAAATAGTCCCTTCAACAAATGGTGCGGGATACATACATATACCATATAAATGAGACTTAGGTAACATTTTATGGCCTAAATTGTTAAGATGCACAAAACTCCAAAAGACAAAAATCAAATGTGCTAGGACAACTGGATTTCCTCCCACAAAATAATAATTTGGGGCTTGTACACTTAAAATACTTGTGCAAATGGAGGGACGTGAGCACCTGAGGGTTTTGGTAAACTTAGGGCTCCTGGAACCAACATGCCCTCAGACACTGAGGGACAACTGGAAAGTCTTTAGATTTTCAGGCATTTGAATCTTTGTAATTTGACTCTTCTCTCCAGAGCACAACTTCTGAACTTGATGAATATTGCCCATTTTTATTTAATTCTAAAACATATAATTCAAATGTTATAGCCTGAATGAAACAGTATTACCTTTGCCATTTTCAATACTTGAGTAAAATAAGAAACACCTTTAAAAAACAAAATGTATAAAACTAAAAAATAAAATTTCTGTATATTTCCCTACAACACAAAAAAACTAAACCACCTGTGGGATGTGATAATTACTGTGGAAGGAACCATCTCCTGGGAAAAACTGTAGCAACCTCTAACAGGATACAAAGAAAAGCAGATACGGTGGGTGTGGTGGTCCAGGAATCCCTCCTTTACCTGTCCCACCTTCAACTCTACTTGGGAGAAAGGCTACAAGTTTCAAGTGACCCCGCCCCCAGCTGGGGAACATAATCGTAACACCCTCCACACCTGCAGAGAAATGTCATTGATCTGCACGTCATCGGTGCTCCACTTTCCAAAGAGCTTGATGTCGGGGGTCTCTGCTACTGCAGGTGCAGCTGTTTCCCACTCCGTCATCCTAGGGATAAAAATCGTCAAAGCGCAGGCATACTTATCACTGACTCTGAGGCCAGCTTAGAGCACAACCTGAGAAGTGGGAAATTACCAGCAACCAAAGAACGCTGGGAATTATCTGGGGCCACCATGCTGAATGCTAGAAAAACCACTCATCTGTCAGCAAGCCACACCTGTCTCTTACCCAGGAATCCTGAGGCCCAGAGCTGACAGGCACCCCCTCAACAGTTGCAGGGCGGCCCAGGTATGGGCAGGTTGAGTCCAAATGCCCTGACGGTGCATCTGCTAGAATTCAAACCCCAACCATGTTCTTCCAGAGCTCTGTGAACCTACAGATCCACAACTCTCCTTTGGACTCAGCTCCCTCATCAGTAAAGTATAAGGGTTCTGTGTTTTACCAATACAAAAAGTGGAGTCCGACCCCGAGGGGATCTTTAGGGGCTGTTATGCAGGAGGAAGCGTCTCCAAAGCGTGAGTCTTGTATGTAAGGAATCTTCTTACGTAAATAAAGTACAACTGCAAAGACCAAGGCAAACCGCCAGCAACTTCTCCAGTACGCCGCGAGGCAAGGCTACGGCGGCGGCGGCGCTGAAGCCAGAGGGCGAGGGTAACTTTCCCCGCGCCTCCATCCGGTCACCCGCACTAGGAAAGCCCCCGGGCACGGGGCACACCCACAGCTTCCGGAAAACCCAGGATCGCTCCTCGGACCCCCTACTCCGCGGCAGCCTCACCTGAAGACACGGCCGAGGCGTCTCTATCGCTCGGCGTGGACCACGCGCCGCCCAGACACAGACAGGAAGAGGCCGCGCACCGCGGGCCGAGGCTTTTAACTGAGGCGACAACTTCCGGGTCAGCGAAGGTGGCAGGTGCGCATGTGGACTCGGCCTAGTAATAGACCAATCCGGAACGAGCATGTAAACGCGCCCTCAGGGTCAGACGGAACACGTATACATTCAGCGCATGCGTTCTCGCAGAAGTGGGCCCAAAAGCCAGTCTGGCGGAAGTCCAACTTCCAGCCCTTGAAAGCTCGTCGAGGGGCACTTGCACAGGCGCAGAGGTCTCTTTGAGGCTAACGCCACCATGTCTAATAAGGTCAGAAGTCTGGCCCGCGGTGATCGCTACGCCGACCCGCACGCGTTGCATGCCGAGTTGGCTGGGTGCTGCCGGGACGTCTTGACTGCGCTCCTCTGTGGTCCCGGCCCCGAGCGTGTGGCCAGGCTCCACTCGAGTGTCCGTCCCCCCTACACTCCCGCGGCCGGGGTTGCTTGGGGCCTGAGCCTCCGAGAGGGGACCCCTCGCTTCACCCCCTGCCGGGGTCCTCTTCCCCAGTGTCTCTCCTTGTTCCCCGCTTCTTGCCCCATTCCGCGTGCGGGAGGAAATCGGGGAGGGGTTCTGGCGGACAGCTCCCTCCCTTTCTGATTCAGCTAGGGCCTGTGTTGTTGAGGTCTCTAGTCGAGTGCATGGGCCGCACCGTGATGGGTGCCCTGTCCACTCTGCAGCCGCACTCAGTGACCCCGGCGATCGTTGTGGAGAGCACGTGGCAAGAGTCACACCCCCAGCCTAGACCCTGGAGCCGAGCTGGGAGGTGGACGCCTCCTCGGCGGGCTTCGCAGACGCAGCGACCCACCAGCTGTACACCCGTGCTGGCTGCAGATGGCAGGAAGCGGCACCTGGCAGAACTGAGTCCCCTGAGCCTCCTCACCTCCAAGTGCCCATCTCAACCTCCACCGGTGGGAGTTCCCCTTCTGAGACCCGAAGGGGCTCAGCCTCGTGACTCAGGCGGTCCTTCATTTGTCTCCAGCAACCCCACTTGTCCACCGTCCCAGCATATGAATTGCGGGTGCTCAGTAGCTGCGGTGTGTATTGACTGACTGACTGACTACTGACTATAAAGACTCGGTCCCACCCCATCTCAATTCCTGGAGCTTTTCAGAAACTCTGGACTGTCTCAATCGCAGCTCATGTCTTTGTCCAGGGGGGACACAGGACTTGAAGCTGGTCTGGGCAGAGAATCAGACCTCAGGCTCTAGGGGGGTGGAAGTCTGGGAACTGAGCCCAGAGGCCAAGCCCCCACCACCCCCACCACCCTGCATCCTGTAGCCTTCCCCTGGCCTCTGCCCTGCTGTGTGCAGAGCAGCAGTTGGGCTTCCCACCATGGTCTGTGGGGATAGGGAGGGGCTGAGTAGGCTCTGTCTGGTCCTGGGGGATGCAGCTGGGGAAGTACTTCCCAGGGGAAAACAGGAAGCTAGGAGTAGGCACTGGGCACTCTCACCCAGCAGGATATAGAGTGCCCCGCCTCCAGCCCTGACTCTTTCTCCTCAAAAGCTGACAAGGGCCCACCCCTCTGAACCTGTTTCCCCTGTCTGTGAAAATGAGAACTAAATCAAACAAGGTGAGTAAGGAGTCTGTGGCCTGGCCATCAGTGGTCACTTGATAGTGGACATCTTTATAGACTTGACAAGAGTGACCACCGTGCAGTGAAGAGCAGATGGGAGGACCTGCTGTAAAGCCCTCTGTGGTGGGGGGGTCGGGGGTCACCTTGCTTAGCTGAAGATCACACACTATTTGCCAGGGCTAGGGTAGTCCCACCTCTCCAGGTCCCCAGACACAGGTACAAAGTCTGGAGTCTGATCCTGTAAGCCTCGGGATGCTGGTACTGTGTTCTCCAGGCTGGAGGGGGCAAGGCTCTGTAAACCCCACCCCCTACCCCCACCCCCGCCCAATTCCTGGTGCAGCATGTTCACTCTGGGCTAAGGAGCCCTGGCCATCCTCTGTGCCCTGGTTTTCCAACTGCTCCATGAGGGTGGAATGTCAGGCTTGTTCTCTGTGTATCCCCAGCTGGAAGTACAGCCTCTGCTCACAGTAACTGTGGCACGTCTCCAGAGTCTTGCTGCTCCCATTGTGGGCTTCAGGCAGACACTGAGTCACTGGGCCTCCTTCCTCCATGAGACACCAATTTCAGACCCATAGTCCTTCTGTCCCCTGTTCAGAACACCTCCTCACGTGGTTCTGTCCCTCTTCCTGGCCACCTCTTCTTAAAAATTAAAAAAAATAATTATTTTTATTTGGCTACCCCTGTTTAGTTGTGGCATGTAGGATCTAGTTCCTTGACCAGGGATCCAACCCTGGACCCCTGCCTTGGGAGCACAGAGTCTTAGCCACTGGACCACCAGGGAAGTCCTCCTGGCCACCTCTTAATCGAGGTCAGCCTTGGGAAACCCCTTCCTAATCCCAGGTAGGCATTAGGAATCTAGGAATCAGACCATTTGCTCTTCAGAACAACTTGATTAGGTAGTCATGGAGGCCCAGAGAGGTGCAGTAACTCACCCAGGGTCACACAGCAAAAGGGGGCAGAGCTGGAATTCTAAGCTGGTTGCCCCAGAACCTGACCTCTCCTCCCTCAGCTGGCCTCTCCACTTCTCTGCATCATGTCTGCCCCAGTGCCAGGGAGCTCAGCACCTACAAAGTGCCCAATAAATATGTGTCCAATGAACAAATGAGTCCAGTCAACTCTAGGCCTTTCCACTGGATCTGGCATGATTCAGAGAGGGTCTCTTTCTGCCCCCTAAGCTCCTCCCTTATTAAAGAAAAGGTTCATGAACCAGTAACCATATACTTACCAAGGAAGGATGGTCTCTTTGATTTCAAACCTGCTCAAAGGAACAAATGAATGTGAACAAACAAGCATATTTATCATTCCTCTAACTCCTGCAGGACTATTAGTCTTCCTGCCACCCGCCCACCACCACCCCCCACACATACACAACACCCGCACCCACCTCCTTGGCAGAGAGCAAGTTGATCTTTCCCACTGCCCTGGCCACTGAGCATCAGTCTGGGCTCACAGGGATGGGTGGCTTGTCCAGGATGCTTGTTATAGGACTAGAGCTCAAGGCAAGGGAGGTGCCTGGACCAGCTCACCTGCTAGGTGGGCTAGTCTAAGCCCAATCCCCGTCTTCAATTTGCTTAGTTGTAAATCAGGACCACATGTTCAGGGTGGCTCTTCGGAATGAGGGCCAGAAGGGGCAACGGGACAGAAAGTGCAGGGCTGGGATGGCGATGCCCGAGCAGCTGCAGACCTGTCTCCTCATTTGGCAGAACTTGGGATGGAGAATAGAGGGGAGGAAGAACTTAGGACAGGGTATTAATAGGGGCTCTCAGAGGCTTGGATTAAGGATAAGTCCAGAAACACATTTCGAACATCCAAATGTCCAGAGTTAGTGGGTACAGGATCTCAAATTTTGGAGGCCAGATGTATGAGTTCATAAGTTTCACAGATACAGACACTAGCGGCTGCGATCTGGAGATGCAGGGCACAAATTCGGAGAGAAAGGGGGACCGGGACTCGAAGAGAGGAAACCAACGCCTTAACTGGGCGAGAAACGGATACATGGATTTGGGCGGTGGGATCCAATGGCAGAACTGGGGTAGAATCTGGCATCCGGACTCGTCTGAACTAGAGGCGGGAACTTAAGTTAGGCCGGAGCAGGAGGACCCGGCCGTGGGGATTTCGCGGCGGAGCGGGGGAGGGGGGGGGGGCGGTCTAAGGACACAGTTCAAACATTCGAGGGAACGCTCTGGCCTGCCTGTCCTCCGAGTGGAACCGACTAACAGCCGGGACCCACACCGAAAGCCCCGCCCTCCCCTGGGCACGACCAATCACTAGCGTAGAAGTGATTGTCAGCTGTGTGACGCCACGTGTCTCCAAGGCGATGGCGAATCGCAGGAAGGCTCCAGCTTTACGCGGACGCTGGAGTACTTACCGCCGCCTTCAGAGAGGGGCTGGGCTCGGAAAAGGTGGTGGTCGCCAAGGTAACCGGGAGGCCTGGCCAAGCCCGGAGACGATCGCCGGCTCCTCTCTCGCCGGGTGCTCAGCCGCTGAACGCCGAGAGGGGGGCGGTAGCGCCTGGGTGCTGCCCTGGGGTGGGCTGGGGGTCGTGCCCTTAAGCCCGTAGGGGATAGGGCGGGGTCACGGAGCCGGGGTGAGGGATTGGGGCAGATCAGCCCCCGGTCGTGGGCCGTGGATACGAGTCTGGCTCCATGGGTCGAGCCCAGGATGCGTGGCTTTCTTGTCTGGGCCTCGGTTTTCCCATCTGTGAAGTGGGGATGTAACTGGTGATGGAAGTAAAACCCAATGCTGCAAAAAACAATATTGCATAAGAACCTGGAACATTAGGTCCATGAATCAAGGCAAACTGGAAGTGGTCAAACAGGAGATGGCAAGCGTGAACATCGACATTTTAGGAATCAGTGAACTAAAATGGACTGGAATGGATGACTTTAACTCAGATGACCATTATATCTACTACTGTGGGCAAGAATCCCTTAGAAGAAATGGAGTAGCCATCCTAGTCAACAATAGTCTGAAATGCAGTACTTGGGTACAATCTCAAAAACGACAGAATGACCTCTGTTCGTTTCCGAGGCAAACCATACAATATCACAGTGATCCAAGTCTATACCCCAACCAGTAATGCTGAAGAAGCTGAAGTTGAGCGGTTCTATGAAGACCTACAAGACCTAAAACTAACACCCCCAAAAATGTCCTTTTCGTGATAGGGGACTGGAATGCAAAAGTAGGAAGTCAAGGGATACCTGGAGTAACAGGTAAATTTGGCCTTGGAGTACAGAATGAAGCAGGGCAAAGGCTAACAGTTTTGCCAAGAGAAAGCACTGACATCCTCTTCCAAAAACACAAGAGAAGACTGCACGTGGGCATCACCAGATGGTCAATTCTGAAATCAGATTGATTATATTCTTTGCAGCCAAAGAAGGAGAAGCTCTACACATTCAGCAAAAACAAGACCGGGAGCTGACTGTGGCTCAGATCATGAACTCCTTATTGCCAAATTCAGACTTAAATTGAAGAAAGTAGGGAAAACCACTAGACCATTCAGGTATGACCTAAATCAAATCCCGTACACTTATACAATGGAAGTGACAAATAGATTCAAGGGATTAGATCTGATAGAGTGCCTGATGAACTATGGATGGAGGTTCATGACATTGTACAGGAGGCAGTGATCAAAACCATCCCCAAGAAAAAGAAATGGAAAAAGGCAAAATGGTTCTCTGAGGAGGCCTTACAAATAGCTGAGAAAAGAGAAGCTAAAGGCAAAGGAGAAAAGCAAAGATATAACCGTTTGAATGCACAGTTCCAAAGAATAGCAAGGAGAGATAAGAACGCCTTCCTCAGTGATCAGTGCAAAGAAATAGAGGAAAACAACAGAATGGGAAAGACTAGAGATCTCTTCAAGAAAATTAATGATACCCAGGGAACATTTCATGCAAAGATGGGCAAAATAAAGGACAGAAATGGTTTGGACCTAACAGAAGCAGAAGATATTAAAAGGAGGTGGCAAGAATACACAGAAGAACTATACAAAAAAGATCTTCACGACCCAGATGATCACGATGGCATGATCACTCACCTAGAGCCAGACATCCTGGAATGGAAGTCAAGTGGGCCTTAGGAAGCATCACTACGAACAAAGCTAGTGAGGGTGATGGAATTCCAGGTGAGCTATTTCAAATCCTGAAAGATGATGCTGTGAAAGTGCTGCACTCAATATGCCAGAAAATTTGGAAAACTCAGCAGTGCCCACAGGACTGGAAAAGGTCAGTGTTCACACCAATCCCAAAGAAAGGCAATGCCAAAGAATGTTCAAACTACTGCACAATTTCAGGCATCTCATACGCTAGCAAAGTATGCTCAAAACTCTCCAAGCGAGGCTTCAACAGTATGTGAACCATGAACTTCCAGATATTCAAGCTGGATTTAGAAAAGGCAGAGGAACCAGAAATCAAATTGCCAACATCCGTTAGATCATGGAAAAAGGAAGAGTTCCAGAAAAACATCTACTTCTGCTTTATTAACTAAGCCAAAGCCTTTGTGTGGATCACAATAAACTGTGGAAAATTCTTAAAGAGATGGGAATATCAGAACACCGTACCTGTCTCCTGAGAAATCTGTATGCAGGTCAAAAAGCAACAGTTAGAACTAAACATGGAACAACAGAAAGTGAAAGTGAAGTCGCTCAGTCGTGTCTGACTCTTTTCGACCTCTTAAACTGTAGCCTACCAGGCTCCTCTGTCCATGTGATTTTCCAGGCAATAGTACTGGAGTGGACTGACATTTCCTTCTCCAGGAGATCTTCCCAACCTAGGGCTTGAACCCGCGTCTCCCGCATTGTAGACAGATGCTTTACCGTCTGAGCCACCAGGGAAGTCCAACAGGCTGGTTCCAAATAGGGCAAGGAGTACATCAAGGTTGTGTATTGCCACCCTGCTTATTTAACTTATATGCGTGTGCTTCCTCTGTCACTCGGCTCACTGCAAAACAAATGGGGGATGAAGTTTTCCCTTTTTAACTTTTCCTAAAGGTGAAAATCCTCTTCAAAGATGCTTTCATTTAGCAAAAATAGATTCTAATGTAGAACTTTCTTCACAGCTAAGTGGAATAAAGCAAACTTCTTAAGAGTGGATGATACATATACTGGGGTGCTTTGCTACTCAATCGTAGATAACTGCCCAGGTGTTAGGACAAGTGGGCCACTGAAATGTTGTAAAAGCAAAAATGGGATGCCTTCCAATTTCCTAATACCTACTTGTTGGAGAAGAGATGGAAAAGTTATGATCACAGAGGTATAAAGAGATGGCCCACAGCCCCAGACCCACCCAGAGGCAGCTACAGGGAGCTACAGGGAGCTGAGTGCCAGAAATACTTTCCCTGTGAGCTCTGTTTTGCATCCTTTGTTTCCACTGGGCAACTTCAGTGTGGAGTTTCAGGTCCCTCAGGGGTCTGCGTGGAGCTGAATGGGGAGGGACAGGCCAGAGGCCCCCGCTCATTCCTGCGGCTGCGTGACTCTGCCCTGTTTCTGTCATCACACCTCCTCTGCTGACCGGCTTTCCACCTTCCCTCTTATATGGAGCATTGTGACCACATTTAGGGCCCTCCCGGATGATTCAGGACACTCTCCCTATCTCCTGATCGCTTATCAGATCTGCAAAGTCCTCTTTGCCATATGAGGTGGCACACTCACAGGCTCTGGGGATTAGGATGTGGATCTAGTTGCGGTCCGTTATTCTGCTGACCTCACGTACACGTTGCACTTTCCACGCTGGTCAGCAGCAGGTCCATTGCGGGGCTGGCACAGCCACCAAATGACAAGTACTGGGTGTGGCTTGTCAGATGGGCTGTCTGGGAGGATGTTCAGGACAGCTGGTGAAGAGGGTGGGTCTGAGGAAGGCAGAGGTCAGCACAGGGCCAGGTGTCACAGGGGTGAGAGAGGACAGTGGAGGGGAGGGGAGAAACCAAGCCTAGAGAGGCCAGGAGTCCTTTCTTGACCACTTACTTCAATCCACTGAACCAGCTGCCTTCAGCTCCTGCTTTTTTCTTTTTTTGTTTGCTAATTCGAGCAGCTTGTGGATATTAGTTCCCCAGCCAGGGATTGAACCCATGCCTGCCGCAATGGAAGTATGGAGTCCTAACCACTGGACTGCCAGGGAAGGCCCTGAAACTCCTTTCTTTATGTCTTTCCCCTTTTTACTGCTTTCAAGACTCTTAAGGAAATCTGGCCAAGTCATCCAGAATCCCTCAGTCACTGAAGTTTGCTTTTCCCCTCATAGGAACGGCCAACCTCTCCATTCCTCAGCTCTTCCATGTCCTGCAAGGAGGACTCCTGAGTTGGAGGCTGGCCCTGGGATGGATGCTTGGACACCAAGTGCCCTGAGCAGGCTGATGCCCCACGAGCTGTCCTGGGACCTCAGGCGAGGCCGAGGTGGAGCCTGGGCCCCCAGCAGACAGAGCTGAGAGGCCCCCTCCTGCGTCGGGGGGGTGGTAGGTGGCAGGACAGCTTGCCCAGGGCACAGGCTCCCTGAGCACAGGCTCCCAGGGCTGGGGCCCGGTGTGAGCCCTGGTCCAGGAGCCTGATATTTCAAGGGACCTCATGCGGGAGCCCCAGTCCCACTTCAGTTCCCAGTGTGACCAGGGGTCCTGCCCCTAAAAACCCCCTATAGCCCACCAGGGCACTCAAGTACTTCTCGGGTGCTGTTCCCAGCATAAGCCCTAGGGGGCAGGGGGTGGGACAGGAGGTCATCTTAGGCAACCAGTTTCTGTAAAGCAGACCCTGCAGCCAACCCCAGAGAAACAAGTCCCTCACACAGGTGCCCACGTCCACCCTCCAGGACTGCCCAACAGCAACAGGGCCTTTGGGAGGTGGGCCTGAGACAGCAGATAATTCACTCCAGGGAGTGGCCCTTTCTGTGCACCCAGAGCAGGAGGTCCTTTTGCAAGAAGGAGAAGCTCCTTCAGCAGCAGTGCACCCACAGGCTTGAGAGGTCCCAGTTCTGTAAGCCTTTTGAGCCCTGGGAGACCCAGCAGTGAGAAGCCCCAGGGAGTGCACAAGAGTCTTCAGCTAGTGCTGGGGCCTGCCCACACCCCGGGGGCACCCACGCACCTTCCCTCCTCTGCAGCCACCCTAGCAAGGCCTTCCTGTTCCACCAGGGTAGGCACGCGGGCAAGCGGCCCTCCGCGTGCCGGTCAGCCACCGCTCCAACATCACGGTGTGGTGACCCCCACCAACAGCTTCAAGCAAGCCCTGACACTGCCGCTGGGCAGGGAGACAGGCCTCACTGAAGCAGGGCATTCTATGTCCAGACACCCACAAGGATGGAGAAGGGGACACACAGTGGGAGCAGACCGTCGGGGCCGCTGAGTGCCACATGGGGGCCACATCGGTCGACATCATCACGTGTGTCCGTGTGGTTGTGGCTCAGGAGTCCCGGGAAGGGCGGGCACCGACGCGGGTTACATAGTGGGCGGGGGGCCTAACCGGCACATCCCGCCCAGCAGAGAGAGCAGGCTCAGCGTCACCTGTGCGGCCCCGGGGCTCGCGGCTGTGGAACGCGGCTGCACATACTAGAATCTGCCCCAGAGCTCTGACACGCAGATGCTCGAGCCCCGCTCCGAGATTCTGATTTCACCTCTGGGAGCGACCTGCTCACCCGGACGTTTCAGAGCAGCCCGGGTGTTTCCACCTGCGACCCATCCACGCCTTTCCCAGTCCGTATGTCCCAGAAGTCAGACAGGGGACAAGGACTATTAAGCATCGTCCTGGCCAGTCACCAGCTTCTCCCGGGCCAGGTGCGCCCGGGAGTCCCAGGTCCCAGACGCCATCTCCTTGGCGACGACGCAGGCTCACTCCTTGCGGGAGCCCGTTACCACGGCAACCGGAGTCCTTGGGCGGACGGAGAGCCAAGCGCTGCAGGACTACACTTCCCAGCAGCCCCCGCGAGCGGGGCGTACCAGACGGCTCAGCGTGTCGAGAATCGGCCGGCAATGCCGGAGACTCAGAGACGGGGATCGAGAAGATCCCCTGGAGGAGGGCACGGCAGCCCGCTCCAGTGTTCTTGCCTGGAGAATCCTATGGACAGAGGAGCCTGCGGGCTGCGGTCCATGGGTCCGCAAAGAGTCGGACACCACTGAAGGGACTGAGCGCGCACCCGCGGGGGCGGGGGTCCCGCCCGTCCTCGCAGCCGCGCCCCTCTTCAGAGCCGTGGCCCGGAGCAGGAGGGTGGAAGGCTCCGCGCTGCGAGCGGGCGGGGACGCGGGGACCCACGCCGGCCACCCCGGCGAGTAACGGGCATCTCGCGCGTTCCCGCGACCCCAGCCTGCAAGCGGGGCGCCCAGGCGTCCGCCACCCCGGCTCCCACCCCAGCGCCGCACACGGGGTCCCGGCGGGGCGGACCGGCGCACTTCCGGTCCGCGGGCTCCGGCCCGGGCGGGCACCGCTGTCGGCCGTTCAGTTCCGGGCGGGCCTGTCCGTTGTGTTTCTGGCTCCGGCTCCCGCGTCCCGGTCGTGGAGGCCGAGGCCCGGGCGGCTGCACCACCGGGAGGACGGGCGTGGGAGGGAGTTTGGCGGCACGCAGACTGCGCTCCTCCCGCCCTGCTGTGCGTCCTGCTCCGCCCTTCCGCCGGGTGCAGGGACAGACGCTAGGGTTCTCCCGGGCCCTCAGTGGGGGTGCGGTTGGCTTAAGATAAGAGGTGGTGGAGCCGCCCCCGGCCTGCCCTCCGCGCTTCAAAGCTGCCTCTGTTGATTTCCAGGAAAATCTTATCAGCCTCAGGGGTCGTGTCCAGGTGCTGAGGACGCTGAGCCTCGCTCACCTCCTTCCCACGGAAGCTGGCGTGCGGTCTGCAGGACGCGGCCCGGGAGACATTGGCCCCCCCAGCCTCCCTGCGGGCCCGAAGGTCCTTGAGCCCAAATCTCATTCACCGGCAGCCAGTTAGGAAGGCTGGGCCAGCCCGCAGCGTGGAGGTCGTGGTCTCCCAGGGCAGACGGGAGGTTACTGTCAGACACCTGGAACAATTGCAGTTCGGGGTCAGGGACGGGCTCCCGGCTGCCCTCGCCAAGCGCAGCCCCAGATCCTGGGTCCGTGGCTGGCAGGTGGTCAAGTACAGGAGAGGTGGCTCGATGATGCAGCCTCGGAGCAGGGCAGCAGAGGCAGAGACATAGCCACGCTCTGCAGCTTCCATCTGCCAGCTCTAGTGCTGGGATGTGCAGAGGAGCCACCTGTGGGGGCAGGGTGTCTGGAGGCGCCCTCAGCCCTGCCTCCTGTGAGTCCACGGCCCCTTCCTGCAAGATGGGGCTGCAGCTTCCAGGTACCACCCCATCACCCGCGACCCTCTGTCTGGCACTGAGCAGTCATCGGAGGGCATCACTGGGGGTCAGGAGAGGCCCCCTCCCCAGGCAACCCACCCATCCCATCGAGGGTGCTGGGCTGGTCTCCGCACGTGTGGCTACAACTGACTGGGCAGCTTGAAACAACAGGACTTGATTCAGTTCTACAGGCCAGGCGTCTGAAATCAAGGTGTTGGCAGGCACAGCCTCCGAAGGCTCGGCACTCCTGTGGGGTCCCCTTCTCTGTGAGGGGCCGGGTTCACACTTGGGTTGCAGCTGTACAAAGAGAAGGGGTGGCAGGGTCCCCACATCAGCACTCATGGCTCCCTTGTGCGTGGGGACCCCAGATCCTCGCCTGCTGGCGTCCCTGGGCTGGCCCCGTTAGCAGAGGGTCCTGGCAGCCACCCCAGCAGCTCTGCAGTTGGTCCCCTGCAGGGTCAGCCTGGCTTCTTGGAGGCAGACCAAGGAAATCTGTTAAACCTGCAGAGGCAGAGACTCAAGCGAGGCTGGGGAGGTAGCAGCCTGGGTCTGCCCTGCAGACCACCCCCTGCCCCACCGACCCCTGCCAGAGAGTAAGGCCGACCCCTGTGGGAGGCAGATGCTGAATGAGGTGGGCAGTGGTGGGAGCCAGTGCCCCCTGGGTGTGGAGCCAGGGCTCCAGGGTCCGACAAACTGAGCCGCACATCCTGCCGGAGTCAGGCCTCGTGGAGTCACAGCTCCTCATCTGTGGTGACTGAAGTGCCCTGCACTTGCCTCCACAGGGCAATAATGGGCCCTGCGCCCCAGCATGCTGCCCATTATTCCCAGCAGGTGTCTCCATCTTCCCACAAAGCATTTTCTTCTTGAAGCGAGTGGATTAAGAGACACCTGGTTGAAGAGAAGTCTGTGCCCTGGGGAGAATGCTGTCAGATCAGATCAGGTCAGATCAGTCGCTCAGTCATGTCCGACTCTTTGCGACCCCATGAATCGAAGAACGCCAGGCCTCCCTGTCCATCACCAACTCCCGGAGTTCACTGAGACTCACGTCCATCAAGTCAGTGATGCCATCCAGCCATCTCATCCTCTGTCGTCCCCTTCTCCTCTTGCCCCTAATCCCTCCCAGCATCAGAGTCTTTTCCAATGAGTCAGCTCTTGACATGAGGTGGCCAAAGTACTGGAGTTTCAGCTTTAGCATCATTCCTTCCAAAGAAATCCCAGGGGTGATCTCCTTGCAGTCCAAGGGACTCTCAAGAGTTTTCTCCAACACCATAGTTCAAAAGCATCAATTCTTTGGCGCTCAGCCTTCTTCACAGTCCAACTCTCACATCCATACATGACCACTGGAAAAACCATAGCCTTGACTAGACGAACCTTTGTTGGCAAAGTAATGTC
This sequence comes from Bos grunniens, assembly GCF_055505025.1. Taxonomy (NCBI): domain Eukaryota; kingdom Metazoa; phylum Chordata; class Mammalia; order Artiodactyla; family Bovidae; genus Bos; species Bos grunniens. The sequence goes on along the minus strand of NC_141182.1, from coordinate 66,163,012 downwards.
TCTGCTTTTCAATATGCTATCTAGGTTGGTCATAACTTTCCTTCCAAGGAGTAAGCGTCTTTTAATTTCATGGCTGCAGTCACCATCTGGAGTGATTTTGGAGCCCAGAAAAATAAAGTCTGACACTGTTTCCACTGTTTCCCCATCTATTTCCCATGAAGTGATGGGACCGGATGCCATGATCTTCGTTTTCTGAATGTTGAGCTTTAAGCCAACTTTTTCACTCTCCACTTTCTGTCAACCCTGCGTTAATCTTCTGATGTAAAAACTGCTTGGTGTGCAGTCAGCTTGACCATGGACAAAAAGCTGATGTTTTATTTTACCTAACAATTCCCAAGACCTTGTTTTTATTATAAAAATATCGCTTAAACACATATGCACTCACCTCCTGTCAATGCAGTCTTGTCCCTGTGGCGGGGCTTGGATGACTTCTGGATGTTGGTGGGTGGGCTGGCCCCAGCCACCTCAAGTGGACACCCCAGCATGCCAAAGGCAAGAACACCTTATGCCCTGAGTGCCTTCTGGTTTTGAGATGCAATTCACAGAACATAATTGAACCATTTCAAAGTGTACAATTCAGGTTGGTTTTTGTTTTTGTTATATTTTTTAGTTCATGTATTTTCTGTGCTGTGTGATTGTCATCATCACTAATTCCAGTACATTTCCACACTCCAAAATGAAACTCTGCTTATTAAGCCATTACTCCCCTTTGTTCCTCCCCTCAGCCCCTAGCAACCACTAATTCACTTTGGATCTGCTTGTTCTAGATTTTTCATATAAATGGAATCATACAATATGTGGCCTTTTGGTGTCTGGCTTCTTTCCCTGACCGTGGTATTTTCTGTGGTCTGAGCATGTACCAGTATTTCATTCCTTGTTATTGCTGAGTAATATTCCATCCTATGGGTAGACCACAATTCATTTAGCCATTCATCAGTTGATGGACATTTGGGTTGTTTCCACCTTTTGGCGGTTAGGGAAAATTCTGCAGTGAACATTAGTGTACAAGTGTTTGCTTGAACGCCTGTTTTCACTTCTCTCACGTAGGACTGGACGTGTGGTGTACTGTTTGACCACTGCGGGCACGTCCAGGCAGCCATCCACAGCGGCTGGCTGCACTGTTTTCCATTCCCAGCTGCCACATGAGGGTGCATTCTGCACTTGCCTTTCCCCGGCCAGCTCTTCCCGCCCATCTGTCCTCGGCAGGGCAGACTCTGTGTGGGCCGGGTGCTGGATGCCTGAGCAGTTAAGCCGCAGCGGGTGACACACAACAGGGCCTGCCGCCCACCGCTCTGCCCATCCTGGCGTATGAGTGACGCCTTTTGGAACCTGCGGCTGGTCTACTTACTCGCACAACAGGCTTCAAATTCTAGAGAAACACCTCCCTTGACCTCCCCCAGGAGTCACAGCTGCTGACCCCAGCTCTGTCGGCCTGGGCTGGCGTCCACTGTGGGTCAGGTTGTTCCCACCTGCTGCTGGGCGTATGAGTGACGTCTTTTGGAACCTGCGGCTGGTCTACTTACTTGCACAACAGGCTTCAAATTCTAGAGAAACACCTTCCTTGACCTCCCCCAGGAGTCACAGCTGCTGACCCCAGCTCTGTCGGCCTGGGCTGGCGTCCACTGTGGGTCAGGTTGTTCCCACCTGCTGCTGAGCCAGCGCACCTGGCTCCCCACAGCCCCATTCTCAGCATCTCAGGTGGACAGGCAGCATGGCGGCCAGCCCACGTCCCGCCTGGGATGAGCATCCTCGGACTCCAGCCCACGAGCTCTGGGAAAGCAGAGCTTCTCGTCACATCCTCCCACGTGGTGACAGGTGATCATCAGGGCCCTGGGGACAGTTTGGCATGGGGCATGGCATGCCAGTGTTCACCATCACCCCAATATCCTCACGCCTGCTTGGAGAAGGGGCTCCCAGCACCCATTCTTCAGTCTCAAGCTCCAGCTGGCTAATTTGTCAGGTGGAGAAACCGAGGGACAATGTGGTGAGTTGCCACAGAGCACGGGAGGCACTGGATTTCCAAGGAATTACCCGATCAATGCCACCAATGGGGGGAGAGGCCTTCACCTCCCTGGGTTGAAGGCCAGGCCCACACAGGCCCAGAGGGGACGGGAGATTGTGCAATGGCCACGTGTGTGTGTGATGAGTGTGTGTGATGTGCGACCTGTGTGAGAACCTCAGGTCCTGCCTGTCTGTATGGCCTCCTTGTTTCTCTGGGGAATGCCTCAGACCAGTTACTTGCCGAACGCAGGACCAGACAGGACGCTCTTACTCGGGGCCTTCAGCTTCCGGATTCCGACAAGCAGTCCCTGACGAGCAGAGCAATTGCAGCTCCTGTGGCCCCTCACTGTCCACAGGCCGCACCTTCCTCTGCAATCTCACCTTTAACCAATTCACCGTGGCTGATTTCCACTCAAAAACCTTTTCCCCAGAGCTCTGACCACTGATTCATCTCTGCGGCTGTAGTTGAGATTTTTTGTTTAGTCTCTAAGTTGTGTTGGCTCTTTGGGACCCTATGGATTATAGCCCTCCAGGCTCCTCTGTCTGTGGAATTTCCCAGGTGAGAATACTGGAGTGGGTTACCATTCCCTTTTCCAGGGGAGCTTCCTGACTCAGGGATTGAACCCGTCTCCTGTTTGGCAGGCAGGTTTTTTGTGGTTGGGATATCCAAGGGAAAAATAACCTGCCTGTGAGGGCTGCCAGCGGGATCCTGAAAAGAAGCCGTGTCCAGTCTTTCTGACATGTCTGGGGCAAAACGTGTAACCTGACAGCCACTAGTCCCCAGACAACTGCGTGTGAGTGATTTGCAAAACTGACCGGAAGGCAGCAAACCCATTCAGCGTGGTTATTGACTGTTGCTGTGGCTGAGCCTCTGGGGGTCAAGGTTCGCCCTTTGCCCCTGGAGCCCAGCTTTCCGGGAAGGGCGCGGGGGTGAGCCTCGCCGCCCCGGCTGCACCTTATAACCCCACAGACAGCCCTGAGGCTACGGGACGTGGACCATGTCTGCTTGGGCAGCCCTCCTGCTGCTCTGGGGTGAGGCCGGGTCCTGGGGTGGCCGGGGGCTGGGGGGAACGGCAGTGAGGCCTAACAGCTGGGTCTCTGCAGGTCTGTCCCTGAGCCCCGTGACTGAGCAGGCGACGTGTGAGTGGGCCAGCCTGGGCACGGAGGGTGCTGCGGGGTGAGCCCGCGGGTGGGTGCCCGGCTCTGACTGCCTCCCCTACGCAGTCTTTGACCCCAGGCCATCCCTGTGGGCCGAGGCCGGCTCACCGCTGGCACCCTGGGCCGATGTGACGCTGACCTGCCAGAGCCCGCTGCCAACCCAGGAGTTTCAGCTCCTCAAGGATGGCGTGGGCCAGGAACCGGTGCACCTGGAGTCCCCTGCCCATGAGCACAGGTTCCCGCTGGGACCAGTGACCAGCACCACCCGGGGCCTCTACCGCTGCAGCTACAAGGGCGACAACGATTGGATCAGCCCGAGCAACCTGGTGGAAGTGACCGGAGCAGGTGAGTGTGGTCCCTGGCCTGGAGGCAGGAGGCGGGCTGCTGGGGAGGCTCCTCTGCTCACGCCTCACCCTCCCTGTGCTCTTGCTGCCGCTCCAGAGCAGCTGGTGGCCTCGGGCAGTTCCGGTGCTGTCTCTGAGCCCAGTGTCCCCATCTGTTAAATAAGGGTGACTGGGCTTCCCTGGCGGCTCAGTAGTAAAGAATCCACCTGCCAGTGCAGGAGAGGCCAGTTCAATCCCTGGGTCGGGAAGACCCCCTGGAGGAGGGCATGGCAACCCGCTCCAGTATCCTTGCCTGGGGAATCCCACTGTCAGAGAAGCCTGGCGGGCTACAGTCCGTGGGGTGCCAAACAACTGGACAGAGTGACTGAACAAAAAGAGGGTGATGTTTTCACCAACCCTAGAAGGCTGTGAGAATACATGATTGAATCCCCAGGAAGCTGCGGGCAGCCGGCCCCATGCCTTCCACTTGTATTCCCGGCTCACTCCCCCATCGAGACGTCCGTCTTGGCTCCCTCACACTGTCAGGAGCTCGGAGGTCCAGCTCGGGCTGGGCCCCCATGTCTCCCAGCTCAGGCAGAGTTACCCAAGACCCCTGTCCCGCTGTGACCCTTGCCCCATCTGCAGAGCCCCTGCCCCCACCCTCGATCTCAACCAGTCCCGTGTCCTGGATCACACCCGGCCTGAACACCACACTGCTGTGCCTCTCGGGACTTCGAGGTGTGACTTTCCTGCTGAGGCTGGAAGGAGAGGACCAGTTTCTGGAGGTGGCTGAGGCCCCAGAGGCCACGCAAGCCACCTTCCCGGTCCACCGGGCTGGGAACTACAGCTGCAGCTACCGGACCCACGCGGCAGGCACCCCCTCGGAGCCCAGTGCCACAGTGACCATAGAGGAGCTAGGTGAGTGGGTGGGCCAGCCCAGAGGGCTTCCTGGGGGAGGAGGCTCCTGGAGGACGAGAAACTACCCTGGACCCTGAGCAGCCCCACCCAGGACGGCTGTGGGAAGCAGCGGCCTGCCTGGGGAGCTGCGTCGGAACCCACCACAGGCAGGCTGTTCCTGGGACAGAGGTCTGGGGGCTGGGCGCCCCCCAGCGGCCTCCCCAGTGACACACCCCTCCCTGCAGACCCGCCGCCGGCGCCCACGCTGACTGTGGACAGGGAGTCTGCCAAGGTCCTGAGGCCGGGCTCGTCTGCCTCGCTCACCTGCGTGGCGCCCCTGAGCGGCGTGGACTTCCAGCTGCGGCGGGGCGCGGAGGAGCAGCTGGTACCCCGGGCCAGCACCAGTCCGGACCGCGTCTTCTTCCTGCTGAGCGCGCTGGCCGCGGGCGACGGCAGCGGCTACACCTGCCGCTACCGGCTGCGCAGCGAGCTGGCGGCCTGGTCCCGGGACAGTGCGCCGGCTGAGCTGGTGCTGAGCGACGGTGAGCCTGCGGGACGAGACCGCGGGGCTGCGAGGGCTGCGAGAGCCCGGACGGAGCCCGGACGCGGCCCTGCCCGTGCCCGGGGCGCGCTCTCCCCCGCGAGCCTAAGGCGAGGAGCGCAGGGCCAGCCCCGGTGGGCCCTGAGGCCGCTGTGGAGGGAGCCAAGGGGGGGCTGCAGGACCCCTAAGGACTCGGACCAGGGGCGTAAAGCTCAGGAGAGGTCGTCGGGGGCTCGGGGGTGCTCCTTCCACAAAACGCGCCCGCACCCCGTTTTCCTGCGCTTACGGACTAGTGCGGAGAGCGTAGGAATGTCCGCGTCCGGCGAGGACCGGGCCGGGTCGGGAGGAAGGCTCCGGGGTGGTCCCAGCCGGCTTCCCGGGAGGGAGCAAGGCGGATCTTTCTGGGGGAGGATCCGGTTTGTGCGCCAGCCTCCCGCGCGCTCCCCGCAGGGACGCTCCCCGCGCCGGAGCTGTCGGCCGAACCCGCGATCCTGAGCCCCACGCCGGGCGCGCTGGTGCAGCTGCGGTGCCGGGCACCGCGCGCCGGCGTGCGCTTCGCCCTGGTGCGCAAGGACGCCGGCGGGCGCCAGGTGCAGCGCGTCCTGAGCCCCGCGGGCCCCGAGGCCCAATTCGAGCTGCGCGGCGTCTCGGCGGTGGACTCGGGCAACTACAGCTGCGTCTACGTGGACACGTCGCCGCCCTTCGCGGGCTCCAAGCCTAGCGCGACCCTGGAGCTGCGCGTGGACGGTGAGCTGCGGGCACGGCGGCCCGGAGCCCCCTTCTACCCGGGCGCCTGTCCCGGGATACGACGGGAGGCGCCCGGGGCCTGAGGGGGTGGGGTCGGCCTCCAGGGCCCCGGGGCGCCCCGCCTGGTGGCCTGTCTACCGCCGCCGTGAGCGCCGGGCAGGTGGGGCGCTTTGGTGGAGATCGTGGAGAGCGGATCCAGTTTTTAGGGTTCAGACTCCTAACCGCTCTGCACTGGCTCGTGCGCCACGCGCCTGTCGGTGGTCGTCAGATTAGGATCCCGGCCCTCCTGGAGCCCAGGTGCCTACGCGGAGGGTCGAGGTGTAATTCTCGCCGAGCCCCCCCGGCCCTGGGTCTGTGTGCTCCTCGGATTTCAGCGTCCGGGACTCCTGGCCGCACAGGTCCCACCTCTGGGCCGCTGCCCCGGCTGTGCCCTTCGCAGGAACCCCACTCCGCTGGGCGGGTGGCGTTTTCCTCCTGGGCGCTGTGTGCCCGTGATGGGGACCCCTGGGGGGCTCAGACCTCATGGCAGGTCTGGGGGGTGGGGCGGGGAGGCCCGCCGGCTACAGCGCAGTGCCCAGGGTCGGAGGCGGGGCGAGGAGCCTCACTTGACCTCCCGCCGCTCGCCCAGGGCCTCTGCCCAGGCCGCAGCTCCGGGCCCTGTGGACTGGGGCCTTGACTCCGGGCCGCGATGCCGTCCTGCGCTGCGAGGCCGAGGTGCCCGACGTCTCCTTCCTGCTGCTGCGCGAGGGCGAAGAGGAGCCCTTGGCGGTGGCTTGGTCCACCCACGGCTCCGCGGACCTGGTGCTGACCTCCGTGGGGCCCCAGCACGCCGGCACATACAGCTGCCGCTACCGCACCGGCGGGCCCCGCTCCTTGCTGTCGGAGCTCAGCGACCGGGTGGAGCTCCGGGTGGCAGGTGAATTGAAGCCCCAGGAGGAGGGGGTTGCGATCCAGGTCTTTGCCCCGACGGTACTCTCCTCCAGGGCTGCGCTTTCATGCGCCCTTCCAGGGCTGACATTGGCTGGTGGGCCTAGACTGCTGGGTGTGTGTGTGCGTGTGTGTGTGTGTCGGGGGACTGTAAGGCAGGGCGGGGTGTGGTCACGAGCACCTGTAGGGGGCGGTGGGGGCATGTTTCCTCGCGGGCAGCTGACCAGTCCCCGCCCTGCTGAGGCCTCAACGAGGCCCTCCCTGACTCATCACGGAGGACGCAGGGAGCCTCCCTCCCCACCATCTCTTTTGTCCACTTGGTCCAGGAAGCTGACCCAGTGGCCGACTCGGGTGCTGATGGTATCCTCGGGAAGTCCTTTCTCCAGCCTGCCTCCGATGCCTTGTGCTGCAGCGGGAAGCTGGAGTTCTCCCTGGGAGCAGGGGGAATGGCCGCCTCTCCCTGATCCATCCCAGGAACTAATAAATGTGCAGACAGCCTTTAAGACGTGTCTCTGGCCCATGGTGGTCCAGGTGCGGGGGGCGGGAGCCCCCGGGCTGGGATCCTGAGTCCTGAAGGTGGGTGGGCCCTGGGATGGATCCTGAGGGTGGAGGCCCCTTCTCTTGCTTTCTCCCATTAAGCTTCCTCCTGCTCCCCAGTCCCCTCCGCCCAACCCTCGCAGGTGTGGGAGGCAGCTGAAGCTCCGGACCTCCTTGACTGGATGGGAGGCGGTTCAGAGGCTGCATTTTGCAGCTCTCTTCCCGGCTCAGCGGCCACCAGGTGGCGATGCGGGGCTGTGTCCCGCGCCAAGGCCGGGTCGCCCACCCCGCAGCCCAAGGCCGCGGGAGGGGAGGGGTCCTCTCTGCTCTTCCCCACGGTCCCCGAACCGGACCCCTCCTGGACCACTGACCGGCCCTAGCCTGGCCCTCCAGGTGCTGACATACATCAGTTGTGAGTAAGGCTAGCATTATCAACTAATGCTTGCTGCTGCTGCTAAGTCGCTTCAGTCGTGTCCGACTCTGTGCGACCCCATAGACGGCAGCCCACCAGGCTCCCCCGTCCCTGGGATTCTCCAGGCAAGAACACTGGAGTGGGTTGCCATTTCCTTCTCCAGTGCATGAAAGTGAAAAGTCAAAGTGAAGTCGCTCAGTCGTGTCCAACTCTTCTCGACCCCATGGACTGCAGCCTACCAGGCTACTCCGTCCATGGGATTTTCCAGGCAAGAGTACTGGAGTGGGGTGCCATCGCCTTCTCCAATCAACTAATGCTTGGTGAACTGTTTTTGCAAGAAATTTGCCTATTTCTTGAACGGAGAGGTCTGATTGACTGGCACAGAATTGCTCATAGCACAGCTGTAGTCTTCTCATGCCTGCAGGGTCTGTAGGGATGCCACCTCTTTCATGACTGATGCTGTGTCCCTTCTCCCTCTCTGTCTAGCTGGAGGTTTATCAATTGTATTTATCTTTATATTTATCTTTATCAAAGAACAGATTACCTTTTGAGAGTGCTCATTTTGGTACTCTTTTCTATTTTGTGATTCACTACTTGCGTCATTCCCTTCCTTCTACTTAATTCTGAATTAATTTCTTTTTCATTTTCTTCAGGTGGAAACTTAGACCATTCACTTTTGGGGGTAAACATTAGTAACAGCTTAAAATCAGACTTCAAAAGCTTTATCTTAGCTTAAATCATGGGAAATTACTTATTTCTGGATAAACAAAGTTTGACCTTTGGCAGCTTCATCCATTACATCCAGTTGGTTGATGACATTGGTCAGTTCTTTTGTATCCTTACTGGTTTTCTGTTTTGTTCTGTTGATTCTAGTGAGAGGGGTGTTGAAGTCTCCAATTATAATTTGTGAATTTAAAGTCTATTATTTTCTTTCAGCTCTATCAGTTTTTATTTCCTGTTATTTTAAGGCTTTGTTGTTAAATGCATACATTATTTGGAACTGTTATGTCTTTTTGGTGAATTGTCTCTTTATCACTATGTAAGTTCTCTCTTTGTTCCTAGTAATTTTCCTTGTTCTTAAGTCTACTTGGTTTGATACTAATATAGCCATTGCAGCATTTTTTGATGTGGAGATTTCATAATATATATCTTTCCCCACTCTTTTACCTTAAGCTTACCTAATTACATTTATTTTTTAAATATTTATTTATTTGGCTGCACTGGGTCTTAGTTGGGGCCTGAGGGTCTTTGTTGCGTCATGCAGGATCTTCCCCTGGGACACATGAACTCTAGTTGTGGCTCAGCGGCTTCGGAGCACGTGGGCTCAGTAGTTGTGGTACTCAGTTTCTACGCAGCATGTGGGATCTAGTTCCCTGACCAGGGATCAAACCCGTCCCCTGGATTGCAAGGTGGATTCTTAACCACTGGACCACCGGGGAAGTCCCTATATCATCACACTGAAAGTTAAGTTTCTTATTTTCTTTTTTAAAAAAATTCATTCTGGCAAATTCTTTTAATTGGTATGTTTAGATCACTTATATGTAACAATGTATAAGCTTACAGTTTGGTCTGCCTTTTTCTTTCCTGTTTGCTCCTTTTGTTATCTGTCAGTTTTCCCTTTCCTGCTTTCTTTTGGGTTGTTTCTCAGCTTCCTTTTTAACTCATCTGAGTTTTTGATCATCTGTTTCAGTTCATTTCAGTCACTCAGTCGTGTCCGACTCTTTGCGACCCCCATGGACTGCAGCATGCCAGGCTGCCCTGTCCATCACCAACTCCTAGAGCTTGCTCAAATTCATGTCCATCGAGTCGGTGCTGCCATCCAACCCCCTCATCCTCTGTCATCCCCTTCTGTCTTCAATCTTTCCCAGCATCAGGGTCTTTTCCAATGAGTCAGTTCACATCAGGTGGCCAAAATATTGGAGCTTCAGCATCAGTCATTCCAATGAATTCTCTTTGTATAGTCTTTTTAAAAGATTTCTCTTGGGATTACAGTATGCATACTTAACTCTTTGCAGTCTACTTAGAATTAATACTTTACCATTTAAATGGGATGTAAGACCTTAATAAAGATTCATTTCTTCCCCTGAACTCCTTCTCCTTTGGATAAACAAAGTAGATACACATCTCACAACAAAGTGGGTATGATAGTGCTCTGAGTGCTGGGGTGGGGAGGAGATTCAGTTCCTCAGTGAAAGAGAGCGGGAGGGTGGGGCGGAAAGGGGGAGTCAGATGCCAGCAGTCAGGGCCAGTGCTCAGAGCCTGCATCAGGTGCTGCACAAGGCGGGTCTCATCATCCCCTCTCCTGACCGAGCCGGTCACTAAGGCTCAGGGAAGTCACTTACCTGGGGTCCCCAAGGCGTCCTGATGTTAGGTTCATGTCTTTTCCACTCCCTGCAGCCTGCTGGGGGCCTAAGGGCAGGGGGACATGCATCTCTTGTCTCTCAGTCTTTCCTCACGTCCCGTCAGTTCCTCAGCATCTGAGCCTCAGCCATGCTGTGTCTAGGTACATCTAGGACTCTCTGAGACCACTACAAGATCTCCGTCTCCCTGGGTCTCAGCCTTCCTGCTCTTAACCTCGCTCGTCAGAGGTCTTTGTTTACTCATGACACAGAAGGAATGAATTCCAGACAGAGGGAGAAACACAGGGAGAGATGGTATAGATGACCAGTACACAATACACAACTGTATGGTGGGGGGTCAGGTTCACACGCCATAGAGTCATCAGAGAAACACATGAAAGAAGGCTGATGCCTTGACAGGAACTTGTAACCCATTCAGGAAGCTTTGCTGTAGAAGGTGACACAGTGGAGAGCTTCCCATGACTGCAGAGACACGATCAGATTCGGGTTGTGGAAAGAGCCTGCTGGAGGCCCGTGTGGAGAAGGAAACAACCGTGTGTGTGTATGTGGGGAGTGTATGTAAGTGGCATGTGTGTGTGGTGTGTGTGTTGGTTTGTGTGTGGTGTATGTGGTGTGGGGGAAATGTGTTTGTATATAGTGTGCATGTGTGTATATGTGTGTGGTGTGTGTGATATATGTATGTGCATGTGTGTATATGTGTGTGGTGTGTGTGATATATGTATGTGCTGTGTATATGCATGTGGTGTGTGATACATGTATGTGCTGTGTGTATATGTATGTGCTGTGTGTGATACATGTATGTGCTGTGTGTATATGCGTGTGGTGTGTGTGATATATGTATGTGCTGTGTATATGTATGTGCTGTGTGTGATATATGTATGTGCTGTGTGTATATGCGTGTGGTGTGTGTGATATATGTATGTGCTGTGTATATGTATGTGCTGTGTGTGATATATGTATGTGCTGTGTGTATATGCGTGTGGTGTGTGTGATATATGTATGTGCTGTGTATATGTATGTGCTGTGTGTGATATATGTATGTGCTGTGTGTATATGCGTGTGGTGTGTGTGATATATGTATGTGCTGTGTATATGTATGTGCTGTGTGTGATATATGTATGTGCTGTGTGTATATGTATGTGGTGTGTGTGTGTGTGTGATGAAGGCAGGAAGGCGTTAGGAAGGAGACCCCCTGCTGGAATCCCGCGAAACAGGGGATGTGGGCCCGCAGAAGGTAATGACGGTGAAGATGGAGTAGTGAGGTAAAACCAAGAGCCTGACGACTGGTGGGCCGTGCACGGAGTGGGCAGGGAAAAATGGATGCTGTGCAGGGACAAGAGCACCCTCAGGGCGGGGAAAATGCCAGAGAGGCTGAGGGTCGGAGAGGGTCTCGTGGAAAAGGCAGCTCCCAGGCTGGCCTCGGAGTCGGACTTGAGCAGGCGGAGAGAACAGTGTGTGTGAAGAAGTAGGTGGGCGCGGGCAGGCCCCAGTTACACAGGAGAGGGGCGGGCAAGGAGGGCAGCCACGTGGGCGTGTGAAGACGAGCCTCCCGCCCGAGCACCTGGGGGCCCCTGAGTCCTGAGAGCAGCGCGACATGGGCTGTCCCGGCTTCAAGGATCAACGCACCCCCTGGATTCAGCTGTCCTGAGACGGCCCTGAGTGGGGAACGGAGGGCAGCCAGGGCTTCTGGAAGCTTCGCCGGCTGGCCTGAAGAGCCTCCCTCCGCGTCCCTGAATGAAGTGCTGTCCCCCAGCAGCCCCAGATTCTGCCCGTAAGCCCCTTGTCGTTTCAGGGACGCCCCAGTCCCCAGTCCAGCTGTCCTGGCTCTTCTGGAATTCAGGTTCCTCGCCAGCGCTGCGCCGCGGCGGGAGGCGCGCTCGTCACTGGAGGACGCTGACGTGGAGGCGCAGGTGAAGCATGAGGGCTGAGCTGCGGCTGAAGGCTTTCCCGCAGTCGTCGCACCGGTAGGGCTTCTCGCCTGTGTGCACGCGCTGGTGCTCCGGGAGGGAGGAGCTCTGCGCGAAGGCCTCGGGGCACTCCCGGCACTGGTAGGGCTTCTCCCCGGAGGGCACCCGCAGGTGCCGCACCAGAGCTGAGCAGTTGCTGAAGGCTTTCCCGCAGGCGCCGCACTCACAGGGCTTCTCGCCGGTGTGCATGCGCTGGTGCTGGGTCAGATGCGTGCTCTGGCTGAAGGCCTGGCCACACGTGTCGCACGTGTAGGGCCGCTTGCCCGTGTGCGTCCGCCGGTGCTGGCTGAGGTGGGTGCTGCGGCGGAAGGCCTTGCCGCACTCCCGCAGGCGTAGGGCTTCTCACCGGTGTGCACCCTCCGGTGCTGGCTCAGGTGGGTGAGCCAGGCGAAGGCCTTGCCACACTCCATGCAATCGTGGGGCTTGGCCCCCGTGTGCATCACCTGGTGCTGCGCCAGGTGTGCGCTCCGGCCGAAGGCTTTCCCACACTCGCTGCAGGTGTAGGGCATCTTGCGGGCCTGGCTCTTCTGGTGGGCCTCCGAGGGGCTCCGGAGGGTCTTCCCCCACTCTCCACACGTCGGGGGGGGTTCCTCCCCGAGCACGTGCCTGGAGGCTCTGTCCCACAACCATCCAGTGGATCCCATCTTTCCTCAGAAGGAGTCTTCTCTCAGGAGGTGAGGTCTGGCCGCACATGGGGGCTATCCCCCAAGGCACCAGCTTCACAGCTGGGCTGGGCTAGGGGAGCGTCCTTGTGAGGCCCTGAAGTTTTCCTGAAATCCATGTGGTGGGAGACAGACTGGGCCCACGTTTCCCCTGAGAGTCTGGCCTGCCTCTCTGGGCCGCCCTGGGATTCACAGTCACCACCAAAGGCGGCTCCCGAGGGAGTCCCTCCTCCCAGAGTTTCCGCGGCCCTGTCCCAGGGCTCCGACTCCTCCGAACCACTCCGCTTATAGCTGGTGTCTGTGAGCTCAGATCCCAGCGCCCAGCCTGCAACAGTTCAAACCACAGAGTCACCACTTTTCTCATACCAGGCCTCCCTAACTCTGCCGAGCCCTGGCCTCACCCTGAAAGGGAAGCTGTGGGCCACTCCTGACATGTGGTCCCCTCTCCAAAGAAAAGTTTCTCACTTGGTGTCTTGGATGGTGTCCTCCAACACCATCAACCACCTGCGTTACACACACAGACGGCCAATGGGCACATGAAAGGGTGCTCATCATCGCTAATTACGAGAGAAATGCAAATCAGAAGTGAGATACCACTTCATGCTGCTCAGAATGGCCATCATCAAAAAAGTCTACAAACCATAAATGTTGGAGAGGGTGTGTAGTGGGAATATAAATTGACTTGGCCACTATGGAGAACAGTATGACAGTTCCTCAAAACACTAAAAATAGTGTTTGCCATATGACCCAGCAATCCCACTCCTAGGCATATAATCAGACAAAACTCTAATTTGAAAAGGCACCCCTGTTCATATTGTATTTACAACAGCCAAGACATGGAAGCAACCTAAATGTCCACTGGCAGATGAATGGATAAAGATGTGGTATATATACACAATGGAATATTACTCAGCCATGAAAAGAATGAAATAAAACCATGTGAAACAACATGGATGGGACTAGAGATTATCATACGAAGTGAAGTAAGTCAAGAAGAGAAAAAAAAGTATCGCATGATATCACTTATATGTTGAATCTAAAATATGACACAGGGACTTCCCTGGGGGTCCAGGGGTTAAGACTCCCTGGTTCCACTGCAGGGGCCATGGGTTCAATCCCTGGCCAGGGAACTGAGATCCTGCATGGCACATGTCGCAGCCAAAAAAAAAAGACAAAAATGAACTTACCTACGAAATAGAAACAGACTCACAGACCACAGACATAGAGAACAGACTTGTGGTGGCCACGGGGCGGAGGGGTGGGGCTGGACTGAGTTTGGGGTTAGCAGATGCAGACTAGTATGTATAGGATGGATAAACAAGGTCCTACTGTACAGCACAGGGACTATATTCAATGCCCTTGAATAAGACACAATGGAAAAGAATATGAAAAAGAATGTATATGTGTGTATAACTGAATCATTTTGCTAAACAGCAGAAATTAACACAGCATTGTAAACCAATATATTAAAAACCCTGTTATAGGTTTCTAGTCACCCCTCACTCACTACCTCCCTCTCAAACCCTCCATTCTTTAAGGCTCCTGATTTTGTCTCAAATATCAGAAGGAAATCCCCAGGGTTGAACTGATCTGAGAGAGCCAGACGCCTGAGGACATGCTTCCGGGGCTGGCTCGAGCTCCATCCCACCCCCTCATTCCCTGCTGCTTGGACCTGGACAAATCTGCAGAGGCTCAGTAAAGACTGGTTGGGTGAGGGAATCAATCCAGGCTGCAGGAGACTTGCCCTTGAAGCCCAGGCAGATACCTGGGGCTGTGGGTGGTGGGTGATGCCCACCTGGCCTCCCTGAGCCACCTTGGAACCCAAGGCCCACTCTTCATAATCTGCTGGGAAGGCAGTGCACACCTAAGGGGCAGCTGCAAGCTGGCCTGTGAATGGGGTAGGAGCGTGCCTGAACTGACCTGCTCTTGACGGGTGTGTACGGTCTGAGGATGCTTGACTGGGCATTGTTTGCTGGACATATTCCAGGAAGGGGGTGGCTGGAATAACTGTCGGTTAGGTCCACAGTAGTGCTCTAGCTCTGCCGCTGGCCAGCTCCAAGGGTTGGGCAGTCTTGCCCTCATTTGGGCCTCAGTTTCCTCATCTGGAAGACGGGATACTATACTGCTTGCCTCTCAGGGCTGCTGGCCATCATCAGGCTCTTGTTCTATGCTAGGCTCCAACTACCCCGGCTGATCTAGGGAGTTTGAAGCGGGGACAGCGTCGGCGAGGATCAGGATACAATAGCTTCAATTAGATATTAATTAGCGATGTAAAGAGTAATAGAATGAGGATAGCTCAGTCGGAAAATTCAGTGGAGAAAAGAGGCTGAGTAGCTTGGTTACACAGGAGACCAATAAAACTTCAAGACAAGAAGCTTGCACCACTTACATAGGCTGCAGGCGTCCTTCCATTCTCCTGAAGGAGAGGAGACACTGAGGCCTCCCCGGTCGGATCTTAGAAGCCCAGGCATAATTAGTAAGCTTGGTGGGTTCCGCGCTCCAGATGGAGACTCAGCCAGAGTTTGAGAGAGAGAACGACATGGGGAGACCAGTATTTCGAGAAACTGATCCCAATTCTTTATTTTCCATGGCCTACTTTTATACACTGAGATGTTATGCAAAAGTCACACGGGGTCAGCAGTCCTGACTTTTATCAAAGTCAGGTGCTTCATACAAATGTATACAGAGGTCTTAGAGGTGTTACATCATCTTCTGGCCAGGGGCCCTGCTGACAATTTATGACCCTCTCCTTGTGACAGCGGTCAGTCAACCAGGACACTTATTTCTCCAGGGGTGATTATTCTTAAAAAAGACTCCACCTTCTGAAGGTACCAGATAAAGTTACATTCCTATAGGGTGAGGGTGTAGTGGGTTTTAATTAAGGAAAGAATTTACTTAGCCTAAGGTCTAACGTGATTAATATCAAAGGTTAATACTTATTTCTTCTATATATTCATTAATGTGTGTAAAGGCAGGGAATGTGGAGACTTAGCAACAAACATTGGCTCAACAAATGAAAAACCCTTCACCAATACAATTTCTAATCAGCCCACTATACTTATACTAATGGTTTTCTAACTTTTCTAAGGAACCTGTTTTTAGAAGGTTTAAAGCATCTCGTGCCTCTCACGGTTGGGAGGCTGTGAGCAATCACATGTGGGTTTACATAGGCTGCAGGCGTCCTTCCTGTCAGGCAGGCTAGAGAACCTTCAGAGGAGTTTGTAGGTTGAAACACTCCTATCACACCCAAGAATTATTATTAACTGAAGCTCTAAGTTAACTCCTTCTCCGAAAGAGGTGGTGGGGGACAGCCCCCTGTAAAGTCAGAGGTGTAGGTAAGAGCACAAAGTAGTAAAGTAGGCAGGCTCTGGTTATGGGGGTAGATGCTCGAGGATTTCCAGGGGGACTCCTGAGGCTCGATCCCGCCTTTGTGTATGTCGAGCCTCCTTCGTCATGACCTTTGCCATGGGCGGAGTACCTCACGCTGGCCCCCAACAAGTGGGTAACTTCCATTGCCTCGTGTAAGCTTCATTCTGCTCTCAGAAAGAGACACTTTGACCACTGTGTTCCAGGCAAGGAAATGCACGCCCAACTGAGGGGAGGTCTTGAGTAACTGGTACAGGACCACATGATTAACACAGAGAGGTTGAGTAACTTTTACAATATCACACAGCTAGCTAGTGGCCAAGTCAGGATTTCAGCTCTAGAATCTTCTCCCCCTTTAAGCCCACTGTGCGTGCATGCTAAGTCGCTTCAGCCCTGTACAACTTTTTTGCAGCCCTATGGACTGTAGCCCACCAGGCTCCACTGTCCATGGGATTATTCCAGGCAAGAACACTGGAGCAGCTAGCCATGCCGTCCTCCAGGGCATCTTACCAACCCAGGGATAGAACCCTGCCTCTCATTTTTCCTGCTTTGGCAGGTGAGTTCTTTACCACTAGTGCCACCTGGGAAATCCCTAAGCCCACTCAGTTCAGTTCAGTTCAGTTCAGTCACTCAGTCATATCCGACTCTTTGCGACCCCATGAAACGCAGCACGCCAGGCCTCCCTGTCCATCACCAATTCCCGGAGTTCACTCAGACTCACGTCCATTGAGTCAGTGATGCCATCCAGCCATCTCATCCTCTGTCGTCCCCTTCTCCTCCTGCCCCCAATCCCTCCCAGCATCAGAGTCTTTTCCAATGAGTCAACTCTTCGCATGACGTGGCCAAAGTACTGGAGTTTCAGCTTTAGCATCATTCCCTCCAAAGAAATCCCAGGGCTGATCTCCTTCAGAATGGACTGGTTGGATTTCCTTGCAGTCCAAGGGACTCTCAAAAGTCTTCTCCAACACCACAGTTCAAAAGCATCAATTCTTCGGCGCTCAGCTTTCTTCACAGTCCAACTCTCACATCCATACATGACCACTGGAAAAACCATAGCCTTGACTAGACGGACCTTTGTTGGCAAAGTAAAGTCTCTGCTTTTCCATATGCTATCTAGGTTGGTCATAACTTTTCTTCCAAGGAGTAAGCGTCTTTTAATTTCATGGCTGCAATCACCATCTGCAGTGATTTTGGAGCCCCCCAAAATAAAGTCTGACACTGTTTCCACTGTTTCCCCATCTATTTCCCATGAAGTGATGGGACCAGATACCATGATCTTCGTTTTCTGAATGTTGAACTTTAAGCCAACATTTTCACTCTCCACTTTCACTTTCATCAACACAAGAGAAGACTCTACACATGGACATCACCAGATGGTCAACACCAAAATCAGATTGATTATATTCTTTGCAGCCAAAGACGGAGAAGCTCTTTAGAGTCAACAAAAACAAGACCAGGAGCTGACTGTGGCTCAGATCATGAACTCCTTATTGCCAAATTCAGACTGAAATTGAAGAAAGTAGGGAAAACCACTAGACCATTCAGGTATGACCTAAATCAAATCCCTTATGATTATACAGTCGAAGTGAGAAATAGATTTAAGGGACTGGATCTGATAGATAGAGTGCTTGATGAACTATGGACGGAGGTTCGTGACATTGTACAGGAGACGGGGATCAAGACCATCCCCATGGAAAAGAAATGCAAAAAAGCAAAATGGCTGTCTGAGGAGGCCTTACAAATAGCTGTGAAAAGAATAGAAGCAAAAAGCAAAGGAGAAAAGGGAAGATATAAACATCTGAATGCAGAGTTCCAAAGAATAGCAAGGAGAGATAAGAGAGCCTTCCTCAGCGATCAATGCAAAGAAATAGAGGAAAACAACAGAATGGGAAAGACTAGAGATCTCTTTGAGAAAATTAGAGATAGTAAGGGAACATTTCATGCAAAGATGGGCTTGATAAAGGACAGAAATGGTATGGACCTAACAGAAGCAGAAGATATTAAGAAGACGTGGCAAGAATACACAGAACTGTACAAAAAAGATCTTCACGACCAAGATAATCACGATGGTGTGATCAACTCACCTAAAGCCAGACATGCTGGAATGTGAAGTCAAGTGGGCCTTAGGAAGCATCACTATCAACAAAGCTAGTGGAGGTGATGGAATTCCAGTTGAGCTATTTCAAATCCTGAAAGATGATGCTGTGAAAGTGTTGCACTCAATATGCCAGCAAATTTGAAAAATTCAGCAGTGGCCACAGGACTGGAAAAGGTCAGTTTTCATTCCAGTCCCAAAGAAAGGCAATGCCAAAGAATGCTCAAACTACCACACAATTGCACTCATCTCACATGCTAGTAAAGTAATGCTCAAAATTCTCCAAGCCAGGCTTCAGCAATACATGAACCGTGAACTTCCAGATGTTCAAGCTGGTTTTAGAAAAGGCAGAGGAACCAGAGATCAAATTGCCAACATCCACTGGATCATGGAAAAAGCAAGAGAGTTCCAGAAAAACATCTATTTCTGCTTTATTGACTATGCCAAAGCCTTTGACTGTGTGGATCACAATAAACTGTGGAAACTTCTGAAAGAGATGGGAATACCAGACCCTCTGACCTGCCTCTTGAGAAACCTATATGCAGGTCAGGAAGCAACAGTTAGAACTGGACATCAACAACAGACTGGTTCCAAATAGCAAAAGGAGTACGTCAAGGCTGTATATTGTCACCCTGCTTATTTCACTTATATGCAGAGTACATCATGAGAAACTCTGGGCTGGAAGAAGCACAAGCTAGAATCAAGATTGCTGGGAGAAATATCAATAACCTCAGATATGCAAATGACACCACCCTTATGGCAGAAAGTGAAGAGGAACTAAAAAGCCTCTTGATGACAGTGAAAGTGGAGAGTGAAAATGTTGGCTTAAAGTTCAACATTCAGAAAACTAAGATCATGGCATCTGGTCCCATCACTTCATGGGAAATAGATGGGGAAACAGTGGAAACAGTGTCAGACTTTATTTTTGGGGGCTCCAAAATCACTGCAGATGGTGATTGCAGCCATGAAATTAAAAGACACTTACTCCTGGGAAGGAAAGTTATGACCAACCTAGATAGCATATTGAAAAGCAGAGACATTACTTTGCCAACAAAGGTCTGTCTAGTCAAGGCTATGGTTTTTCCAGTGGTCATGTATGGACGTGGGAGTTGGACTGTGAAGAAAGCTGAGCGCCAAAGAATTGATGCTTTTGAACTGTGGTGTTGAAGACTCTTGAGAGTCCCTTGGACTGCAAGGAGTTCCAACCAGTCCATCATAAAGGAGATCAGTCCTGGGTGTTCACCAAAGGACTGATGCTAAAGCTGAAACTCCGATACTTTGGCCACCTCATGTGAAGAGTTGACTCATTGGAAAAGACTCTGATGCTGGGAGGGGTTGGGGGCAGGAGGAGAAGGGGACGACAGAGGATGAGATGGCTGTATGGCATCACTGACTCAATGCACTTGAGTTTGGGTGAACTCCGGGAGTTGGTGATGGACAGGGAGGCCTGGCGTGCTGCAATTCATGGGGTAGAAAAGAGTCGGATACAACTGAGTGACTGAACTGAACTGAAAGAATCCCCATACCCATTAGCAGTCACTCCCTATTCCCGATGCCCCACCCCTGGACACCCACTCATCTGCGTCCTGCATCTGTAGATGTGTGTTCTGTATATTTTGTCTAAATGGTCCCTTTGCATTTCCTGACCACTGGTTGGCACACCAGGGACACCCTAATCCAAGGCATCCTTCACTGTACCCAACCAGGACCCACGTCACCTGTCAAGTGCTGGGCTTTGGCCTGTGGGTGGCACTGGTGGCCTTCACATATTTGGGTCTAGTTGGCATTCCTGTGGTCTTCTGTCTCACTTCTGTTTGCAAAGGCACAGCCCCCAAAGTCATAACAATAAACCGTGTCTGCAGAGCTCCATTTGCACACCAGGCACTTACTGACCCTGGTCAGTTCATCTAGACTGCCAACTCTGCCTGTGACCTTCTCCTTTTTTGCACCAACAGGAGGCTTTCTCTTTGGCAGCTCCTGCTTCCGACCCTTCAGTCCTGCCCTCCCCACCAAGTCCAATTCCACATCGCTGATGTCTCATGGTACTTCCCTTTTTACCTCCCTGCCTCCAAGCGAAACTTGCCTCTCACCAGTAAAAGGAACCCGATTTTTCTGGTTCCTGTTTTATCATTTCTGTGAACTGTCATGCCCTTTTTCCTATTTTACACGTGGGTGGAGTTAGCTCTGCTAACTTGGCCTGGCTCCTGTCTAGAGAGGCTGTATTTGTTTCCTATTGCTACTGTAATCACAGCATGCAGTGGCTCATAACAACAAATCTATTATATTTCTGGAGGTCAGAATCCCCAGATGGGTCTCACTGGGCAAAAATCACCATGTTGGCAGGGTTGGTTTCCTCTAGAGGCCATAAGGAAGAAATCCATCGCATTGCCTCTTCCACCTTCCGGAGGCTACCTGCATTCCTTGTTCTGTGTCCCTGTCTTTCCTTCATCACTCCTTCTCTGGCTTGAACCTATCTCCTGCATCTCTTCTTCACTTATGTGGACCCTTGTGATTACATTGGACTCGCCTGTAATCCAGGATACTCTTCCCTTCTATGAATCTGCCTTTAGTGCAGTAGATGCAGGAGACCTGGGTTCCTTCCTTGAGGCAAGAAGATCCCCTGGAGGAAGAAATGGCAATGTGCCCCAGTGTTCTTGCCAGGAAAATCCCATGGACAGAGGAGCCTGGCGGGCTATAGTCCATATGGTTGCAAAGAGTCAGACACGGCTCAGCACGTACCCACACACTCATCCCTCTATCCAGCTGATCATGATGCCCTTTGCATCTCCATGTCCACGTGTTTGTTGTGCTCAGTCATTTCAGTCATGTCCGACTCTTTGCAACCCCATGGACTGTAGCCTGCCAGGTTCCTCTGTCCACAGGATTCTCCAGGTGAGAATACTGGAGTGGGTTGCCATTTCCTCCTCCAGGGGATCTTCCCAACCCAGTGACCAAACCAGTGTCTCTTGCATCTCCTGCATTGGCAGGTGGTGTTTTTTTTGTTTTGTTTTGTTTTTTACGACTGCCACCTGGGAATCTCCATGTCCAGTGAGTGGGAAGAAAAGTTGTGCCCACTTAGATATAGACACACACTTAGGCTCACACAGACATACAGACCCACATAAAGACACGCAGACACACAAATACACAACTAGCATCCAGGATATATAAAGAACTCTTACAACAACAACAAAACCCTTAAGTAACCCAGTTTAAAAGTGGGGAGGACATTCCCTAGCAGGCCAGTGGTTAAGCACTTCGTTTCCACTGCTAGGGTGGGGGTGGGGGAGCAGGGTTAGAACCCTGGCTGGGAAACTAAGATCCTGCAAGCCACCCAATGCAGACATATAAATATAATACAAATGGGTAAAGAAAACATGCAAATGGATGCTCAACATCCTTTGTATTCAGGGAAATGCAAATCAAAGCCACAATGTGATGCCACTTCACATCCGCGAGGATGGCTGCCACCAGAAAGGTAACTAGCGCTGGTGAGGATGTGGAGAGACGGACACTCTCATACCAGGCCGGTGGAGATGTAAAACGAAGCAGCCCCTATGGAAAACAGGTTAGCAGTTCCACAAAAAGTTAAACATAGTTATCTTATGACCCAGAAATTCCGGGGCTTCACAGGTGGCACAGTGGTACAGTGGTTAAGAATCCACCTGCCAGTGCAGGAGATGCAAAGATGAGTCCAATACCTGATCAATAAGTTCCCCTGAAGTAGGAAATGGCAACCTGTCCCAGTATTCTTGACTGGAAAATTCCATGGAGAGAGAAAGAAGCCTGGTGGGCTACAGCCCATGGGGTCACAAAGAGTCAGACACGACTGAGTGACTGAGAACATACACACCACCAATTCCAAGAGAAATGAAAGCACAAAATATTATACAGAAATATTCACAATAACACTGTTCATTAAAGAGGTAAGGGAGGAGCCAGGGTATAGAGAGGTATGTTTCATTTTCTGGGTGGGGGGTGGGGGAAAACACAACTTCTGATATAGTTGAACATCAAAAGGTTACTGCCAATCACAAAGATCAGACACTTCAAGTTAATTTTAGTGCTTTTCCGTGTATGATTCCGGAGTCTGGGCTCATTGAAATTATTCCTTAGATAGGTATCTTAAGTATCCAGGGCCAGTATCCAAAGCACAGAGTGCTTCCTGTTTTTCTCCATCCTGAATTCCCTTCATGGCACAGCACCTGGAAGCAGCTGCACTGACGAGAGCTGATGCTGTGGACAGGAAACCAGAAGAAGCTGGGCTGACGCAGGAGCAGGAAGGAGACAGGTTTGATCGTCCCAGGCTCCCCATGGAATGATGAGACATGAGTCTGGAAAAGGCGGGCCACAGTGGGGAGAGCAGGGGCTTCAAGGTTGGCTTGAGTCAGAATTTAGCTTGGTGGTCATAGGGAAGCCCTGAGGAAAGCTGTGCGGGAGTGAAGGGCTCATGCCTGTGATGGAAACACATGCATGGCTCTCAGTAGGCATTTCAACATCCGGATGGAACAAGGGCTGCCCGTTCCCACACTGCCTTTGCCGCGAGGTGGTCAAACGGACCAACTGCTTCTTAAGGCGGAACCCAATCCTCGCGTCATCTCCCGGTCTCAGGGCGGCGTTTATTCCAGCACCGCAGGGAACACATCTGGGTGTCTGCTTAGTCGCTCTGCGGCCTTTGGGATCTTCCCAAATCAGGGATCAAACTCGTGTCTCCTGCACTGACAGGCGGATTTTTTTTTTTTTTTTTTACCACTGAGCCACCAGGGAAGCTCAGAAAATATTTTCAATGAGAAAAGCCACACACAAAAAGAGCACATATTATATGACACCATTTACAGGAAATGTCCAGAGCAGAGACAGAAAGTAGGTTAACGTTTTCCAGGGGCTGAAGAATAAATGAACTGGGAGTGATGGCTAAGGGGTTCAGAGCATAGACCCACAGCCGCGAGGGCACACCTGCATCCACAGGTGGTTCACACAAGCGGGGTCGCACCTGGATACACACCTGAGGTCTCACCTGCCGGCACAGCACAGCTGGCTTCCCCGCCCCCTGGCACGCCCTGCGCCCCCTTCTGTCTCCCCAGTCCCACAGCCCTGCCACCTAACCCCCTTGGGCGCCACCGAGTGAACACACAGGCCTCCCGCTCCTCACACTGTCACCGTCACCCCGCTGGGACCACAGACTCAGGAGGGTTGGAGGGCGCCTCCACTGCCTGGAGTGGACTCACAAAGGGCACTTCCGCCTGCACTTCCCGCCAGGGCCCAAGGGTATACGGACTCGTTTCCCAACGGGCCTCATGCGTGCGCTGGGTGCCCGGAACTGGGGGACACAGGGCGAATGGCCTTCGGGGAAATGAAGTTCAAGGGCACGGCCCAGGAAAGAGCGTGGGAACTTGTCAGTCGTTCTGCACGAAGTTGGAGGACTTGACATACACAGCTTTGTGTTCTTTTATTTATTTTTCTCCTCTGAGGCATTTTATTTGTATGTATTCAGTTCAGAAGGCAATGGCACCCCACTCTTGCCTGGAAAATCCCGTGGATGGAGGAGCCTGGAAGGCTGCAGTCCACGGGGTCGCTGAGGGTCGGACACGACAGAGCGACTTCACTTTCACTTTTCACTTTAAAGCATTGGAGAAGGAAATGGCAACCTATTGGGGGCCGGCGTGAGGCACTCCGCCCGTGGCAAAGGTCATGAGGAAGGAGGCTCGACATACACAAAGGCGGGATCGAGCCTCAGGAGTCCCCCTGGAAATCCTCGAGCATCTACCCCCATAACCAGAGCCTGCCTACTTTACTACTTTGTACTCTCACCTACACCTCTGACTTTATGGGGGGCTGTCCCCCACCACCTCTTTTGGAGGAGTTAACTTAGAGCTCCAGTTAATAAAAACTCCTGGGCATGACAAGAGTGTTTTAACCTACAAACTCCTCTGAAGGTTCTCTAGCCTGCCTGACAGGCTTGTCTGGCCACATGTGATTGCTCACAGCCTCCCAACCGTGAGAGGCACGAGATGCTTTAAACCTTCTAAAAACAGGTTCTTTAGAGAAGTTAGAAAACCATTAGTATAAGTATAAGTGGGCTGATTAGAAATTGTATTGGTGAAGGGTTTTCCATTTGTTGAGCCAATGCTTACTGCTAAGTTGCCACATCCCCTGCCCTTATACACATTAATGAATATATAAAAGAAATAAGTATTAACCTTTGATATTAATCACGTTAGACCTTAGGCTAAGTAAATTCTTTCCTTAATTAAAACCCACTACACCCTCACCCTATAGGAATGTAACTTTATCTGGTACCTTCGGAAGGTGGAGTCTTTTTAAGAATAATCACCCCTGGAGAAATAAGTGTCCTGGTTGACTGACCGCTGTCACAAGGAGAGGGTCATAAATTGTCAGCAGGCCCCCTGGCCAGAAGATGATGTAACTCCCCTAAGACCTCTGTATACATTTGTATGAAGCACCTGACTTTGATAAAAGTCAGGACTGCTGACCCCGTGTGACTTTTGCATAACATCTCAGTGTATAAAAGTAGACCATGGAAAATAAAGAATTGGGATCAGTTTCTCGAAATACTGGTCTCCCCATGCCGTTCTCTCTCTCAAACTCTGGCTGAGTTTCCATCTGGAGCGTGGAGCCCGCCATGCTTACTAATTATGCCTGGGCTTCTAAGATCCGACCGGGGAGGCCTCAGTGTCTCCTCTCCTTCGGGAGAAGAGAAGGACACCTGCGGCCTACGTAAGTGGTGCAAGCTTCTTGTCTTGAAGTTTTATTGGTTTCCCGCGTAAACCAAGCTACTCAGCCTCTTTTCTCCACTGAATTTTCCTACTGAGCTATCCTCATTCTATTACTCTTTATATTTTTAATTAATATCTAATTGAAGCTATTGTATCCTGATCCTCGCCGACCCGTCCCTGCTTCGAACTCCCTGAATCAGCCGGGGCTGGACCCCGGCAGCAACCCACTCCAGTGTTCTTGCCTGGAGAATCGCAGGGACGGGAGAGTCTGGTGGGCTGCTGTCTATGGGGTCGCACAGAGTCGGACACGACTGCAGTGACTTAGCAGCAGCAGTTCAGTTCAGTTCAGTTGCTCAGTCGTATCTGACTCTTTGCGACTCCATGAATTGCAGCACGCCAGGCCTCCCTGTCCATCACCAATTCCCAGAGTTCACTCAGACTCATGTCCATCGAGTCAGTGATGCCATCCAGCCATCTCATCCTCTGTCATCCCCTTCTCCTCCAACCCCCAATCCCCCCCAGTATCAGTCTTTTACAATGAGTCAACTCTTCGCATGAGGTGGCCAAAGTACTGGAGTTTCAGCTTTAGCATCATTCTTCCAAAGAACACCCAGGACTGACCTCCTTTAGATTGGACTGGTTGGATCTCCTTGCAGTCCAAGGGACTCTCAAGAGTCTTCTCCAACACCACAGTTCAAAAGCATCAATTCTTCGGCGCTTAGCTTTCTTCACAGTCCAACTCTCACATCCATACATGACTACTGGGCAAACCTCCACAGTTATTCAGCCTGCCTGTGAGGTTCACAACAATTTTCCCAGCCCTGTGATCATCAATGATTTCAAATTTGCCAATGTAATAATGCTTCATCATCACAATTAGAAACCTGATGATGACTTTGGAGCAGCGTATAATTCAGTTCAGTTCAGTTCAGTCACTCAGTTGTGTACGACTCTTTGCAACCCCATGAATCGCAGCATGCCAGGCCTCCCTGTCCATCACCAATTCCCAGAGTTCACTCAGACTCATGTCCATCGAGTCAGTGATGCCATCCAGCCATCTCATCCTCTGTCGTCCCCTTCTCCTCCAACCCCCAATCCCCCCCAGTATCAGTCTTTTACAGAGTCAACTCTTCGCATGAGGTGGCCAAAGTATTGGAGTTTCAGCTTCAGCATCAGTCCTTCCAATGAACACCC
Source organism: Bos grunniens (assembly GCF_055505025.1). NCBI lineage: Eukaryota > Metazoa > Chordata > Mammalia > Artiodactyla > Bovidae > Bos > Bos grunniens. The sequence goes on along the minus strand of NC_141182.1, from coordinate 66,137,088 downwards.
AGGACGGATCTCCTTTAGAATGGACTGGTTGGATCTCCTTGCAGTCCAAGGGACTCTCAAGAGTCTTCTCCAACACCACAGTTCAAAAGCATCAATTCTTCAGAGCTCAGCTTTCTTCACAGTCCAACTCTCACATCCATACATGACCACTGGAAAAAGCATAGCCTTGACTAGACGGACCTTTGTTGGCAAAGTAATGTCTCTGCTTTTCAATATGCTATCTAGGTTGGTCATAACTTTTCTTCCAAGGAGTAAGCGTCTTTTAATTTTATGGCTGCAATCACCATCTGCAGTGATTTTGGAGCCCCCAAAAATAAAGTCTGACACTGTTTCCACTATTTCCCCATCTATTTCCCATGAAGTGATGGGACCAGATGCCATGATCTTCGTCTCTGAATGTTAAGCTTTAAGCCAACCATTTCACTCTCCACTTTCACTTTCATCAAGAGGCTTTTTAGTTCCTCTTCACTTTCTGCCATAAGGGTGGTGTCATTTGCATATCTGAGGTTATTGATATTTCTCCCGGCAATCTTGATTCCAGCTTGTGCTTCTTCCAGCCCAGCGTTTCTCATGATGTACTCTGCATATAAGTGAAATAAGCAGGGTGACAATATACAGCCTTGACGTACTCCTTTTGCTATTTGGAACCAGTCTGTTGTTCCATGTCCAGTTCTAACTGTTGCTTCCTAACTTGCATATAGGTTTCTCAAGAGGCAGGTCAGGTGGTCTGGTATTCCCATCTCTTTCAGAAGTTTCCACAGTTTATTGTGATCCACACAGTCAAAGGCTTTGGCATAGTCAATAAAGCAGAAATAGATGTTTTTTCTGGCACTCTCTTGTGCTTTCCATGATCCAGCGGATGTTGGCAATTTGATCTCTGGTTCCTCTGCCTTTTCTAAAACCAGCTTGAACACCTGGAAGTTCACGGTTCATGTATTGCTGAAGCCTGGCTTGGAGAATTTTGAGCATTACTTTACTAGCGTGTGAGATGAGTGCAATTGTGTGGTAGTTTGAGCATTCTTTGGCATTGCCTTTCTTTGGGACTGGAATGAAAACTGACCTTTTATAGTCCTGTGGCCACTGCTGAATTTTCCAAATTTGCTGGCATATTGAGTGCAACACTTTCACAGCATCATCTTTCAGGATTTGAAATAGCTCAACTGGAATTCCATCACCTCCACTAGCTTTGTTGATAGTGATGCTTCCTAAGGCCCACTTGACTTCACATTCCAGCATGTCTGGCTTTAGGTGAGTGATCACACCATCGTGATTATCTTGGTCGTGAAGATCTTTTTTGTACAGTTCTGTGTATTCTTGCCACGTCTTCTTAATATCTTCTGCTTCTGTTAGGTCCATACCATTTCTGTCCTTTATCAAGCCCATCTTTGCATGAAATGTTCCCTTGGTATCTCTAATTTTCTTGAAGAGATCTCTAGTCTTTCCCATTCTGTTGTTTTCCTCTCTTTCTTTGCACTGATCGCTGAGGAAGGCTTTCTTTCTTTCTTTCTTTCTTTTTTTTTTTTGAGGAAGGCTTTCTTATCTCTTCTTGCTATTCTTTGGAACTCTGCATTCAGATGCTTGTATCTTTCCCTTTCTCCTTTGCTTTTTGCTTCTATTCTTTCCACAGCTATTTGTAAGGCGTCCTCAGACAGCCATTTTGCTTTTTTGCATTTCTTTTCCATGGGGATGGTCTTGATCCCTGTCTCCTGTACAATGTCACGAACCTCCGTCCATAGTTCATCAGGCACTCTTATCTATCAGATCTAGTCCCTTAAATCTATTTCTCACTTCCACTGTATAATCATAAGGGATTTGATTTAGGTCATACCTGAATGGTCTAGTGGTTTTCCCTACTTTCTTCAATTTCAGTCTGAATTTGGCAATAAGGAGTTCATGATCTGAGCCACTGTCAGCTCCTGGTCTTGTTTTTGTTGACTCTAAAGAGCTTCTCCATCTTTGGCTGCAAAGAATATAATCAATATGATTTTGGTGTTGACCATCTGGTGATGTCCATGTGTAGATTCTTGTGTTGTTGGAAGAGGGTGTTTGCTATGACCAGTGTATTTTCTTGGCAAAACTCTGTTTGTCTTTGCCCTGCTTCATTCCGTATTCCAAGGACAAATTTGCCTGTTACTCCAGGTGTTTCTTGACTTCCTACTTTTGCATTCCAGTCCCCTATAATGAAAAGGACATCTTTTTTGGGTGTTAGTTCTAAAAGATCTTGTAGGTCCTCATAGAACCATTCAACTTCAGCTTCTTCAGCATTACTGGTTGGGGCATAGACTTGGATTACTGTGATATTGAATTGTTTGCCTTGGAATCGAACAGAGATCATCCTGTCATTTTTGAGATTGCATCCAAGTACTGCCTTTCGGCCTCTTTTGTTGACCACGATGGCTACTCCATTTCTTCTGAGGGATTCCTGCCCGGAGTAGTAGATATAATGGTCATCTGAGTTAAATTCACCCATGCCAGTCCATTTCAGTTCGCTGATTCCTAGAATGTCAACGTTCACTCTTGCCATCTCCTGTTTGACCACTTCCAATTTGCCTTGATTCATGGACCTGACATTCCAGGTTCCTATGCAATATTGCTCTTTACAGCATTGGACCTTGCTTCTATCACCAGTCACATCCACAACTGGGTACTGTTTTTGCTTTGGCTCCATTCCTTCATTCTTTGTGGAGTTATTTCTCCACTGATATCCAGTAGCATATTGGACACCTACTGACCTGGGGAGTTCCTCTTTCAGTATCCTACCATTTTGCCTTTTCATACTGTTCATAGGGTTCTCAAGGCAAGAATACTGAAGCGGTTTGCCATTCCCTTCTCCAGTGGACCACATTCTGTCAGACCTCTCCACCATGACCTGCCCGTCTTTGGTGGCCCCATGGGCATGGCTTAGTTTCACTGAGTTAGACAAGGCTGTGGTCCTAGTGTGATTAGATTGACTAGTTTTCTGAGTATGGTTTCAGTGTGTTTGCCCTCTGATGCCCTCTTGCAACACCTACCATCTTACTTGGGTTTCTCTTACCTTGGACGTGGGGTATCTCCACGAGATATCCAATGATAGTCTAATTAGCACCGGGCATTTACCTCTTTTCCTCTTTGTTGATACTCTTGAGAATATCAGCTAGGACATTCACGTGCACCATTCTGGCAGCACAGAAAGATGGCAGAAAGGACGGGAGGCGCAAGCGTGTGGCATTCTCTGTGTCCTTTTAGCTATACTGCATATATATATTTTTTCCTCTTCCTCTTGGCCCATATACAAGTATTAACAAAAGGAATTTTTAATGTATTGAGCTATGGGGAAGTCATTCTGGGTTATAAATGATTTATCTTGATATTTATGCTAACTAAAACAGCCCACTTACAGCCTGTCATACATACACTCTCTGCTTTTATCACCAAAGAAAAGGGTGCACTGACCAGAACTAATGTCCATGTTAAAAATAAAGATTAGGAGAAGGATATGGCAACCCACTCCAGTATTGTTACCTGGAAAAGTCCATAGACAGAGGAGCCTGCTGGGCTGCAGTCTATGGGGTGACATGTCTGAGCATGTGTGCATGAGGGTGGAGCGAGATGAGTTGGTAGCAATAAACTGGTAGAACTAAAAAAAAAAGATTAAATGCCTTGCTTCTTGGGACACCAATGCTGGTCCTCCTTCAACAATAAGGCTCCCTTCCCAGGTGCCAAGGCCATCCTGACTCACTGTTGATCTGGTGGTGTTTTGTTTTGAAACCTTGAAGGAATGTATCCTTGAGTTGTGTGATGTTTTTTGTTCTGACAAGACATAAAACTGCACTGAAACCATGCTTCAATGGAGCAGTTTCTCAGAGTTATCTGAGATGCTGTCTCCCAGGCTATAGTCCTCAGTTTGGCTCAAACAAAATTTTTTTTTCTATTCGTACTGTAGATTGGTTTATTGATTGGAAATGTGTGTGCAACAACTAGCTGGCAGGAAACTTCATAGGGCCTAGGATATCTTATTCTCAATTGGTACTGTTGCCTCAACACACACATGTACAAGGCCAGTCATGTTTGACTCCTTGTGATCTCTTGGGCTGTAGCCTGCCAGGCTCCTCTGTCCATGGGATTATCCCGGCAAGCATACTGGAGTGGGTTGCCATGCCCTCCTCCAGGGGATCTTCCCAATCCAGGGATCGAACCCACATCTCTTCTATATGACAAAGGTGGATTCTTTACCATTGTATCATATAAAACAGATGTGACCAAGACACACAGTCATGTGGACATTTAAGAAGAGGGAGACAGTGAACAATGAAACAAACTCAAACTTAGTTTAATTTGAAAGAACTAAGGTTTTGTTTATTCTTTGAACTGGTAATATTTTTACATGTTTCAAAATTCCAAAAATATCAAAAGATATAGAGTGAAAATTATTCCTCATCTTCCCCCTCCCTCCAATTCTCCTCCCCAAAAGCAAGCAGTATGTCTGGTAGCCTTGTACCCTTCAGATTCAGTGTGTTTGTGTATGTGTAAGCACTGGCTTCCTCTTTGCACAAATGGAAACCTATCATACAGTTTTACACCTTTTCATAGACAATGTATCTTGGTGCTCTTTTCCATACACGTTCATAAAGACAGTCCTCATTTCAAGGGCTGTGTAACAGCCAGCCAGTCCACCAGAAATCACTTAGCTAGTCCCATGTGGTGGACGCCAAGGCTGATTCTAAATGTTCACTTTCTGAAATCAATATCATAGTAAAAACTACACAAGCACAGTTTGTGCGGGTAGAAATGTATCTGTAGGATTCATTTCCAGCAAATGGCTTGCTGGGACAAAGATTGCTGTAATTTAGATAGCAACCAACAAAGTAACCTTCACAGAGGCTGTATCAATTCATATCCCCTAAGAAATGTATATGAATCCCTTCGCCCCCTTTTAGATAAAAGTGAAAGTTTAGGTAAGATGGTGGGTGGAGATCACATGGCTACAAACCTCCTGAATGTTAATTTAAAAATCCATCTTCACAGGAAAATGTTCAAAATATAGTAAGAAGCACATTACAAGAGAACTTTGTAAACAAAAGATAACTATACATATTTTTGCTGTGTATAAGATTTAATGTTCACTCTACGTATACACACATGTATATTTCAAAAAAGTTACAAAGAAAATTAACAAAATCTTAAGGTAATGAACAGCCCTGGATGGTGGAAGTATGAGGAACTGAATTTTAAATAAGCCTTCATACTTTTGTGTATTTTACTTTTGTGCATTTTCCAGGTTTTGCTACAAAGATTTTGCATTACTTTGATAAACTGATAAAATGATACACTTTCTCTAGTTTACAGCAATTTCCCCTGAGGAGTTTCTTATCTGACTTGGTTTCAAAGTATCTGTAAAGAAATTAGTAGGAATATGATGCCTAGAAAAGGTGACCCGAAATGAGAAATGGAAAATTCCAAAAGAGCTGCACTGCGTGGAGAGGGCTGCAATCGCTGATGGTGACAAGCTTGTTCCCAGCTTAACAGATGAGGTGACTGGAGCCTCAGCCCGCCCAGTGCCCACTCTAAGAACTGTGGAGACACGACCCTTCTGCAGCTGCCACTGTGCGGGCCGTGGCGGAGGGGACGGGGCAGTCGCAGGCCTGGCTTCTGAGCTGTCCAGTTACCGCGGGGTCTCCCCGAGTCAGAGCACGCTAGTGGTGGGGGCATTCCAAGTCTGCACCCCCACACCAACGATGGGGCCGTCACAAATGGAGGGCACTAGTGACCAGGCTTCTCCCGGTCATCCTGCGTCAGTGGCAGCAGTGGGAAGGAAATGGAACAAAGAAGACAGCCAAGCTGCTTACGCAGTAAAATCAACAGGATGTCTATTGGTATCTTTTGGATTGAGGGATGGGATGGCAGGTGGCAACAATCCTCGAGAAAGGGAGCAGGGAAGGAGGCACAGGTTTGGGATGGAAAGTGGCATTTTCCTCTGGGTAGGCGGTTTCCAGAGTTTGCCAGGCATCCAGGGGGAGCTTCCAGCAGCATGCAGCTGCTGTTCCAGCCTGAAGTTCCGAGACCAGGACCTGGGAGTGAGCAGCACATAGCCACGGTGTTGACTGGGACATCTTGGGAGTGTGTAGAGCTCAAGATGCGTCTCTGGGACAGCAGCCCAGGGGCCCCAGGAGTTGAGGAGGGGAAGGCAAGAGGCCCCTTGAGAGGTAGAAGGGATCTGGGCAAGCACAGTGCTCCAGCATGCCAGGGGACCGAGGACTGTGGGGGGCCTGGTTGGCAAGCGGGACAAGCCAGGCATTGAAGAGGCGGTGGTGCCTGACCCAAAGAGGGAGCGCTGCAGATTCCTCAAGAAAGAGACTGGGGAGAAAGGCGGTGGGCACTGCCAGCTGCCCACCATTAACCTCTTCTGAGGCTTTTTCTCAGGTATAGTCTCAACCACGGAGGTTAGAGAAGCTAAGCGATTCAGTCTTGGCCAGCAAGACATGGAGGCATTGGATGAAAGCTTCTGGGAGAGTCGTTTTTTGAAACCTCACAGGTGATGAGTACTGGCTGCCTTTTCCCCTCCTCCAGTCCTGATGATGGTGGGTGCATCGGCTGAGGCTGCAGTGGTCTCCCTGTGACCATGAGGGACAGGCTGGGAGAGAAGTCACTGCCTCTGATGGCGCAGAGCCACTGAAGACACAGCCTTCAAGCAAAGTCTGATCTGTTTAAGCCACTGTTAATGGGGTGCTGACTTCAAATGCTGCCTCCAACTCCTAGCTGTGCAACCCTGGGAAGGTTATGTGTGTCCTGGGCCAGATTTTCCTTATACATAAAATGGCGCCACCTCACAGAGGTGTGAGTCACTGCCTGTCTGAAAACATACCTCTTCTGAGCCACGTAAATAGGTTATCTGCTAAGAATGAAATGGAAGGTGGTGGAGGCCAAAGCATGACAACAGAGGCGCTGTGATAGTGAGAGTTGATGGAGAAGTCCACAAGACAAGCCCGGAGAGTGACAGGGTGGCAGAGACAAACCCGAGGCTGCGAGGCATCCTGAGGAACCTCTGGGGATGAGCTGCAAGCCTGGCTCTGCTACTGTGGAAACCCTACTGGGTGTGACACTCAAGCATCCAAAGAACAGAACTGGACAAAGGAAAGTTCTGACAGGTCCTGAAACTCACCCATCACATCTCAGCAGTGAGTTCTGACGGTTGGACACTCTGACACTGGGCTTAGAACAGCCGCTGTACCCTTCCAGAATACTTCTTCCATTCAACTCGACGCTCTGACAACCCAGTATTCCTTCTGGGGGATATTTTTCTGGAACGATTTCTACAAGCTGACCTGTGCCATGGCCAATTTTCCTTCCTTCCAATTGTTGATGTTTATGTTTTGTATTTAACTTCGATAGGATGCAACCACAGTGGGAACAGCAAACAAACAAGAAAGGCAATTGTGCTGTGTAAGTGGAGCACACAACACAGTATCCCAAAGGGATGGGCATTTTACTCTTTCATTCTAGGTTAGAAAGCAGGCGGATTAAATCCTTAGTTTTTGCATCCTTTCTGCTGAGATACCAAAGAGCACACCTTTGAACACAATGTTCTTCTTTATAACAAGAACAGCATAGACAAAGATCAGAAGGCTTTGATTTCCTCAGGAGTAAATTTGGAAGACAGCAAGAAGATGAGCCAGGCGAAGTTTCCAATTGTGGACATGAAAATGGTCATATTACAATGTACTGCATCATATATAAATAAGCCATTTTCTCAGACGTCTTGCTTTTCTGGACATTGACAGCTGAAAGAAAGGTCTTCTGAAGGTCAGCAGAGACCCCAGCAAGATGGTAAGCTGTGCTTGAGATGGGGCAGATAAACTTAGAGAACAAAACAGAGTCACATCATTCACAAAGGGCCCTCAGCATAGTCCAGTGGGTCTGATGGGCAGGCTTGGGATAGGGACAAAATTTAGGTTATCCTGTTGTTTCCCCCAACATATAAAAGACTAAAAAAGAAAAAGAGGGGAGACCTATAGATTAAAAGAGACCTAAGTCAAGCAAATGCACGGTGTGATTTTTCTTTAGAGCATGATTAGAACAAACCAAACAGAAAACAAAACAAAATTTATAAGGAAACCAGGAATATCCACTAGATATTTGATGACATAGTAATTAGTTATTTCTGCTTAGATGGTAATATAGTTTTACTTGAGATTTAATGAAATTAATAATTTTTCCTGCTTCATCACAGACATTCTTAAGTGAAACCATCCCCCCACCCCACTCCCTTTACTGCAGTGCCAGGGAAGGAAAAATATGAACAGCGACCTCAGGGCAACTTCCCTGATTCTCATTGAGACTCTGGCAGTGTTACCCAGTGTTGGATTTGCACTATCAGTGCAAACATCAGTGTAAACATCAACTTAGTGAAAAAGGCAAATGATAGCTCAGAATGACTATAAAAATGGTTTTTGTCATCACGTGCCAACATGATTTTATATATATACATATATAAATCCATGCTTTATAGAGATATTAAAAAAATTGATAAAATGACAAGATTTCTGGTGCTGATGTAAAAATAATCCTATGGCAACAGGGGTGCCATTTTGAAAATGTATCAGCACATGGAATGTCCAAAATAAAATGCTAAAATTACTCAGAAAAATAAGTGGATTCTCTTCCCTCACACCAACTACAAATGTTGCAAAACAGTGGAAAAGAATTACTAAAAGAAAATGTGTACATGCTCAAGATAGCATTTGTTAAAATCAAATGTACAAGGCTGTTAACACAGCCCTGATTAACCAATTTCCAGAGTCAGGAAAGCCGGCTCTTACGCTGGGCGAGGGTTCTCCACCTCACGGCCAGGTGGCTCTTTGGTGATGGGGTTTTGCAGGATGCTCAGCAGCATCCTCGACTTCTTCCAGAGGATGCCACCGCCCTCCTCCGCCAGTCATGACAACCAAAATGTGTCCAAACATCACCAAGTATCTCCTGGGGGAACAAAGCCACTCTGAGTGAGTCCCTCCATCACAGGCAACATTGCCAATCTAAGGCCATGGTTTCTAACTGGAGCTGTGACACCCCCAGGGAAAGCTGTGGAATTTCACGGGGGAATCCTTTGTCCCTTGATTTGGGCATGAGTGTGGCTGCCATGCCTGCTCTAATGACTCTAAAGTGCAGAAATGGATCCCAGCGGCCATGGATGTATGTCTGAAACTCCTTTCTATAATATATGAACTGCGACTTGGGTTGACTCCACATATAAATTAATTCCTGCATGTTTAGAATTTAAACAAAACCTTCCAGTAACGCAGCTGCATTTGTTTTGTGCAAACCTTTCCCAAGCCTTAGTCACCACTTTGGGATATCACACCCACACAGGCCTCTCGTTTCTGTGGGTAACACCACACCCCATGCACCAGATGGCAAGCCATAAGCAACGCCCCAAGTCTCCAGGCACGATGGTCGCCACCACAGGGAAAGACAGCAACTCAGCCGACGTTACCTACTGACCGTTTCTTTTGCTTTAATTATCCTTTACAAAACGGGGACATGTATGGGTTTCTCAACATTACACACGTGTGTAGGTTCCATTACCTCTGAATTCATTTGCGAGTACTGGGTTTGAGACTCAGGAGAATCAGTGATCTCAGGTGTTTGCAAGCACCACCGCCTTAGGAAATCTGAGGGCGTTTCTACCCTCAGCCCCTTCCAGAAATACACCTTGTGGACGTACCACATTTCTGTACCTGTCATCCGCCGCGTTCCTTCCCTACGTGGACTCCCTGATGTCAAACAGCACGGACGTGCTCATGGCGGGCTCTTCCACCCCAATAACGCGCACCGGGTTCTTTTCCTGCATGATCTCGTGGAGGTCAAACAGCGCCAGTGCCCTGCCGGCGGGTGGCCCCGCCTTCGTCCCGCCCCCGGGGCTCTCCTCTGGGGGTCCGAGCGGGCGCCGCCCGAGGTGCGCGCCGCGGCTGCGGACCTGCGGGCGCCGGCGGCCCCGGCCCCGGGGCTGCTCTCGGGTGTGCGTGATCTGGTGGCGGATGAGGTGCGAGCTCTGCGTGAAACCCTTGCCGCACTGGCTGCACCGGAAGGGCCTGTCGCTGCGCGGCGGGCCCTCGCCCGGGCTCAGGGGCTCGGGCCAGGAGGGCGCGGGCGCGAAGAGCAACCTCTGGCGGCAGTCGTAGGGCCCGTCGCCCGCATGCTTCCGCTGGTGCTGTGCCAGCGACGAGCTGTGCCTGAAGCCCTTGCCGCAGCGGCTGCACTCGTAGGGCCGCTCAGCCGTGTGCGTCCGCAGGTGCAAGAACAGGCAAGTGGTCCGCGAGAAGGCCTTGCCGCACACGCTGCAGGCGAACGGCTTCTCGCCGGTGTGCGTGCGCCGGTGGCGGCCCAGTGACGAGTTCTGGTTGAAGGCGCGCCCGCAGTCCTGGCAGGCGTAGGGCTTCTCGCCCGTGTGGATGCGCCGGTGCACCGTGAGGTGCGTGCTGTGGCAGAAAGACTTGCCGCATTCGGCGCATTTGTAGGGCTTGTGGCCCGTGTGGATGCGCTCGTGCTGCACCAGCGACGAGTTCTGGCTGAAGGCCTTGCCGCATTCCTTGCACGCGTAGGGCCGCTCGCCTGTATGGATGCGCCGGTGCACCGTGAGGTGCGCGTTGTGGTTGAAGGACTTCCCGCAGTCCGCGCACTTGTAGGGCTTGTCGGGCGCCTGGCCGCGCGCCAGCTCCGCCTCCGGAACGGGACGCGCCACAGTGGAAGCCTCGCCGCGGTCGTGGCGGCTGCGCGGCTGCGGTCCCGGGGAGCCCGTCTCCTCACGTGCGGCGTCAGGGCTCCGCTCCGAGCTCGGACCCCGAGATTCCGGCACACACGCACGCTCCACCCTGGAGACCTCTGGGAGCCGACCGAGGCTCTCCCCACGTCTGAGACTTCCGTCCTGAACCGGGACTTCCTTGAGTTGCCAATGACCCTGGTCCTGCTCGGGCCCCCTGACCCAGCCCGCCCGTTCCCAGTCTTCCCCCGGCGAAGTGGGACACAGCGCCTCCCCCAGGAAGCCTTCCTGCCCCTTCTCCTCCGGAAGGCCCTGCTCCCGGGCTGGTGGTTGACCCTCCAGTGCAGCTTCCTGGCCTGAAAGAAAACCAAAGAGCTGTGAGGGGCTGATGGACACACCCTAGGTCGGTGTCCAACCTCCCAGTTCTGCTCACGTTGACCGCAGTGCTCTGTCTGCAAACAAAGCTTCCCTCACTCATTCTTTCAACAAAAACTTTTTGAGCACCTGCCATGGGCCAGATACTGGCCTAGATCAGGAGCTGGCCAAAGACAACCCCCAAGCTAACCACGCTAACGGGCAGACTCTGAAGCGGTCAGGTCTCTCTTGTCAGTCACAGAGGGTCTGCTGGCAGGCGATTTTGCAGGTGACACGTAGTCCACTCATCAGCTGGCTTTAAAAACCTTAGCACTGGGAGATGATGCTGGGTTAGCTGGGCGACGAGCAATCCCCTCAAGCTTTACAAACAGGAGGAGGAGGTAGAAGGGACAGGCTGGGCAGGGGGCCTGAGCCAGGGAAGCTGAGCCAGCTGTCAGCCTGCAAGGACACGGGGACTTCTGTCCAAGGACCACGTGGAACTGGACTCTGCCAACAGCCTGCCCGCATGGAGGTACAGCCTTTCTGAGCCTCCCAGTAAGTCGGCCACCTCCACTGCCCGCCCACCGATACCTTGCCTTTGGCCTTGTGGGGGCCGCGGCAATGAACCAGTTGGGTCGGACAGAACCGAGAAATAACACGTTGCCTTAAACCTCTGTGTTTGTGGTAATCTGCCACAGTGATGATAGAAAACAAACACAGAGATTGAACACTGCCCACAAAGCCTAAGATACTGTCTGGCCTGAGGTGCTGGGGATAAAGCAGTGACTCCGAAGGACAGAAAGCCCTGCTGGGGAGGCAGACACAAAGCACAGAAGGAGCAGGCTCCGGGGCACGAGGAGCTGTTTCAAACCCAGGTGTGACAGGTCAGATCCCATGTGGAGGTGCCCTCTCACCTGTGGGACACCTTGCGAGCAGCCGCCCCTGGTCCTGGATCCTCCAGAGGCCGAACTGCCCCTCAGGCAGGCAAGGTGCTCCCTCCTCCCAGCACAGTGATGCACCACTCCACCAACTGACCACACACTCAGCCCCTGCACGTACCTATTCCTGGGAAGGCAGGGCGGCTTCCGGAGGCTGCAGGGGGGGTTTCCTGGAGGCTCCAGCCTGCAGAGGCGCCCGCGGGCCTTGGCCCTTCCCCTCACCTCCAGAGCCAGCAGCGGAGCATCGGGCAATTCCCCTCTGACATCTCCCGTCCTCATCCTGCCCCCCTCACAAGAGGGCTGCTGTGAGGTCACAGGCTGGCCCAGCAATCCAACAGCTGGGCTAGGGGATTAGGACGTGGACGTCTTCGGGGCCAGCGGGCCTGCCCACGCCCAGCTTGAACCTCCTGACCTGCTGCAATTCTGGCCATAGCACACTCTGTATTCATGCACTCAGGGCCCACCTCACCACATCAGAATGTCCACAGGCAGCTCAGAGCTGACAGGAAGCAGGCTCTCAAACCTGCCTCAGATCCGAGGCAGTGCGGGAGCACTGGCCGGGGATTGGAACTGGAGGGGCTCAGGCTGGCCAGGCAGCTGGCGCCTCTCCTCACCTCCAGACCCCAGACTGGGCTCCATGCACAGCACCCAGCAGGTCTTCTAAAACACCAGTCAGCCCTCACAAAAGCTTGTACAGGAACGTTCACAGTAGCGCTATCCAGTAGAACCAAGTAGAAACAACCCAATGTGGTCCACCAACCAAATGTGGTCCATCCACACAATGGAATGTGATTCAGTGATGGAAGGAATGAACTACGGAGACAAAGCACAGCATGACTGAACCTTGAAAGCCTGATGCTCCTTGGAAGAAGCCAGACATACACAAACTATCACGTACTAAAGTAAGTTACAAGGGCATTCTGTACGACAGAGGGTATTCACCCAATATTTTATAGCTGTGAGAGGAGCAGAGCCTTTAAAAACTGTGAATCACTACACTGTATACCTGTATTTATATAAGATGTTATACATCAACTACATTTCAAGAAAAAATAAAAGCTAGACACCAAAGGCCATGTTATAAGATTCCATTTAAATGGAATATCCAGAATATGCAAATTCCCTGATAGAAAGTGGATTAGTGACTGCCAGGGGCTGGGTGGGATGAGGTGATGAGCGACTACTGTCATTTAATGAGAAATATGTATGTGGTCTTCATCCCTGGGCCCCAGCACACAGCTCCTAAAACCCTTGCAATTTCCTTAGTGAGAGGGATTAGGACTGTCTTTTGTTAATTGTAATAAATTCCCCTCAACCATGAGTTCATGCTGAGAGGCGACTCTTGATGGGCCCTCAACAGCTTCAAGATGGGATGCTTCAGCCCCTCTCCCCTGACACTTGCCTGTTCATTTATATCCTTTACACTAGCATTTACAGAACACAATAAATGTAAGCAGTGATTTCCTGAGTTCTGTGAGCTGTTACAGCACACTACTGAACCTAAGGGGGGCGCGTGGGAAGCCCTGGTTTACAGCCAGTCAGTCCGAAGGATGGGAGGCCGACTTGTGACCCATGTCTGAAGAGGGGCCAGTCTAATAGGACTGCGTTCCTAAGCTGTGAGGTCTGCACCAACTCCAGGCAGGGCGGGTCAGAATTGGACTGAACTGTTGCGACACCCATCTAGTGCCTCAAGAGTTGGACAATCGGTGGTTGATGTGGAAAAAACCCACATATTTGGCATCAAGAGTGTTCTACGGGTAGAAACAAACCAGAGTACCTCTAGTGGATGATTTCTGGGGAGCTGCAATGTTCTGGAACTACACAGTGGTGATGGATGTACAATCCGTGAACATGCTCGAAACCAGAGAACCGTACACTTCAGATGGGTCAATTTTATGGCAAGCTTGGGACCGGGCAGCCAGAAGGGAGCTGGCCAGGTGGATGAGAGTTACCTCAGAGACTGGGGAAAGGAAGGCTACTGTCTGGGGCTGAAAATACACAGGCTCCACACCCAGAGGAGACAGCGTACTTGGCAGTCCCGTCCCAGGTGGGGGCCACACCGTGTGCGGAGGGACCACGGACTCCCTGTGGATGGTGTCAGAGGGGAGCGGACTGTGGGTCTAGCTGCTTACGTTTCCCATGGCCAGAGCCCACTTCCTTCAAAATGTAGTCAGGGTACCAACACATCGGCCCAGGGACTGACGACAATCTAACCCCACCCCAGCCTTCAAGCAGCTGGGGCGTCCCCCTCCTCAACAACATCTGGAGCTGGAGAAAGGGGACAAATATGACTGGTGCCACTCTTCCCAGCTCCCTCAGCCCTCGCACGGAGCACGGATGTGGCGTCCAAAGCTGCTGCAGCCGCACCCAGCCCGGAGAAAGGCCAGAAGAATTGGGACCACCAGCCTTGGCGGCGCGGGAATGCTGAGCCAGCACCGGCACGATCCCCCCAGCTCTGCTTCGTGAGGGGCCTGCCGCTCCCATGCTGACGGCGCTGGGCCAGCCGTCAGGTACTCATGGCTCCCACGAGAACAAAAGCGTGTACGGCACAAGTGCAGACTGTGGACGTGCAAGAATGAAATGGAGGTGAAGGGCAGGTTCACACTCAAAAATTATCCCATGGGACGGACACGCCACACGCTGCTGGGAAAAGAGGAAGTGCTGGACTCTGGCCGCTCGAGCAGAGCCAGCATCTCTGAGCTCAGAGAAAGGGGGGCATGAGTGAGGGGACCCCAGAGCACTGGGAGCACTGCAGGCAGGGGGTGAAGGACGGGGCCCAAGCCCCTGTGGAGAAAGGGCTCCAGGGCGGCCGAGGCAGCTGTCCCAGAAGGACAGCTTGAGGCCTTGAGGCCTGTCCCTTGAGCTTGTCCCTTGAGGCCAGCCTCTGGCTTGCTCGGGGAGTCGGGGAACTTGGATTTGGGGGCACTGCCCTGAACCAAACTGGGAAGAGAGACTCACTGTGGCTTAGGGCAAACACCTGCTTTCTCCTGGGAGCTTGGGTCTTGGTCTGTGCCAGGTGGAGGATGCCTGCAAGACCAGCCCCCAATCAGCCCCTGGCCCAGAGCCTACATGAGCCTGCCTAGTAGCCAACACCTCTCACGAACTGTCACAGCGCACTGCCGGGGGACTGAGGGGGTCCAGGCGGGGCTCTGGCCCCCCTGACTGGCCTCTTCCCTTTGCTGACTTTCCTCTGGGGACCCCAACACATCACCCCTTCCAAGGGGCACAGCTGCTCCTATCAGGGCTCCCACTCGGTGGGCTCTCACCTGGACGGCAGCCCTGGGGAAGTCCTCTCTCCGCCACCCACAGCTCAGCCCCTTGCTCCAGCTGGGAGATGACGTCTGGTTTGGGAAGCTCAGGCCCTGGAAACAGAGAAAGACAAAGGTGGTGTGGGTCTGCTCTGGAGAAGATGAGAACCAGTCCAGGCTCCAGACTGAGACTCCTGACCCTCAGGGGCCGGGGTGCCTCATAAGGTTCTGCATCCGGACACACAAGGGCAGAGTCTATAACCCACGTGTCCCACAGGAGTGCAAAATCAAGCTCCGTGATCTCCAGCCCGAGGTCAAGTCATCACACGAGAAGCCCGGCAACCCATAACCCATGAAGAGTAAGTCAGCGCAGGAATCTGGTCAGCAGCAGGGGAAGCGGCCTCACCCACAGAGAGCAGGTGCCCAAAGGTCTCCAGCATCACGTCTCGGTACAGGGTCCTCTGGGCCGGGCCCAGCTGCCCCCACTCCTCCTGGGTGAAGTCCACAGCCACGTCCCGGAAAGTCACCGGTTCCTGAAACATCACACATGCTGCATCACCCGGACTGTCCCCATCGGTGTCTTCAGGATTAGGAGGAGGGGTGGGAAAGGTGAAGACAAGCAGGCCAGTGGCCAGGGAGTGCGTCCCGAGCAACGCGAGTCAGGTTTCCTGGGCCCTGCTGGGCTCCCGCCTGGGGTGGGCTGTCGGCCAGGATGCAAGAAGGCATCCGGGCAAGAGCAAAGCCAACCAACCCAGAACCAACCTTGGACAGGCGCAGGTGCTGACAGAGACCAGTCTAAACTGCTGACTTGCAGATTTGTGGGCTAAAGAAACAGTGACTGTTGTGTCTAAGCCCCCAAATTTTGGGATAGTCTGTTATGCAACAACGGCTAACTGACACACTAAAAAATCCTCAGAGTCAAAGCAAGGCTTATCCTCCTCCCCGAAAAGAGGGGTGTGCAGTTGGAGTTAGAAATTCACTGGCCTTCAGAGACTGGGCAGGCTCACAAGTGACTGAAGTGGGTTCATGTAAGGGCCTGTAAGGGTACTTAACTTATGAGAGGAGGCACAGGAAGTGATGGTAACATGTGCCCTGTCTGAAGCGGCAGCTCGGACTCAGAACCAATTGACTGTGGCAAAATACAGGCCTCACGTGGTCAGAATGCCCAGTCTCTGGTGAGAAACTGAAAATTAGGCCACATTTTATGAGGGAAAAACTTGTAGTTCCATGTAAAAGAATAAAGTTAAGTCTCCTATCTCACGCCATATATAAAATTTAACTCAAATGGATCAAAGGCATAAATATAAGAGTTAAAACTATTAACCTCTTAGAAGAAAACATATGGCTAAATTTTTATAACTGTATCTGACAAAGGATTCTTAGCTATAACAGCAAAAGAACAAGCAATAAAGTAAAAAAAATAAGTAAACTGGACTTCATAAAAATTAAAACCTTTTTTGTTTCTAAGGGACATTAACAGGAAAGTGAAAAGATACTCGTATGATGGGATGTGATGACTGCAGATCATCTCTCTCATAAGTGACTTGTATTCTGAAGATATAGAGAACTCTTAAGACTCAATAATGAAAAAAAAAAAAAAGACTCAATAATGAAGACAATCCAAATAAATAAGCAAAGACTCTAAATAGGTATTTCTTCAAGAAGATATAAAAGAAAATAAACAATCAGCTAATAAGCACCTGAAAAGATGCTCAAGGTCATTCGCCACCAGGGAAATGCAAGTCAAAATCACATACAAAAGACTTCAATTTTCAAGTGGTATTTCCTTTAAGAAAAACACAATTACATTTTTAAATATTTAAGAAATTACAGTACAGGTGGCATGTGGTTCGACCAAAAATTATGCAGCAAATTTACAGAACCCTTTGGTTGGGACCAAGGTCTCTGCTCCTGTCCCCGCACCCTCACCTCTCACTCTGACGGTCCTCCAGCCCTGAAAACACGGTCGCTGTGCCTCCGGCCGCCATTACCTGCTCTGCACGCGGCGCCAGTGACAGTGCTGGGCCCGCTGCGGGCTGTCTAGGCCACAGACCTCTCAGCGGCATCACAGGAGTCCCGCATGTCTCCTCCTGGCATCCCAGCAGAAGCCCGCTCCTCGCTGTCTTTGAGCCTCCCCGCTGCTTCACCGCAGACCCCTGCAGCCCTCCTCCTGGTCTCCTGCTCTGCACTGTGGGCCCAGCGGGATGGGTTTTGTCAGACCTGCTCCCTCCATACATCCTCCCCGAGCTGAGCAGGCCAGCACCCAGTCACTGGACTCCACCCTGGGCGTTAGCTAGCTCTCAGTGTCTCTTACTCCCACGCGGCAATGCCTGAATGTATTTTTCAAACCCATGCCACTCCTGCTTAAAGCATTCAAATAGCTCCTTCCTTTGGATAAAGGATGACCCCCTTTAGCCTGGCTATGGGTAGCTGAAAAATGGCCCCTAAAGATATTCAGGTCCTAGTTCTTGGAACCTGTGAATATTATCATAAATGGCAAAAGGGACTCTGTGGATGTGTTAATCGCGTCCCTTAATGGGTTTTAAACCCATTTTAAACCTTTAATGGGTTTTAAAAATAGGGAGATTATCCTGGAATATCCAGGTGGTCCTTAAATTCAATCACAAATGTCCTTCTGAAGGGAAGGTATTGGGAGACTGAACTACAGGAGGCAGAAGATAATGTGACCACTAAAGCAAAATGAAAGTGGACAAAGGCCCATGAGCCAAAAAATGCAAGGTCTATGGCTCTAATAGCTGAAAAAGGCAACGCGAGACCAGCGGAGAGCCTTGACAGGAAAGGTGCAGCTGCCCACGCCTGATCTCAGTTCAGGGAAAGTGATTTCAGACTCCTGACCTCTGGAACCCTAAGAATCAACATATTAATATATATTTCAAACCATCACGTTTGTAATAATCTGTCATGGCAGCCAAAGGATGCTAACACACTGGACCTCAAAGCCCCCTGCTTCCGACCCTCGCCTCCTGTGGTGGCAGGCCTCCAAGATGGACCCCAGTGATCCCCAGCCCCTGTGTAGCCTCCTCCTATACTGAGCAGATCTGACTTATGTAAATGATACGATAATTCAGAGAGTGAATTCTGAGCCCAGGTCACAAGACACTGTGGCTTCCACCGAGCCCTCTCTTGGATCATTCCCTTTGGGGAAGCTGGGCGCCATGTAAGAACGCCCAGATGGCTCCAGAGAGAGTCCCACATCAGAAGGAACAGAGGCCTCCTAACAACTCTCATGAATGAGCCATCCGGAAGGGGGATCCTCCAGCCCCAGTCAAGTCTCAGGTGACAGCAGTCCAGGCTGACATCTTGACTGTCATGAACCCAGGCCAGAACCACCAGCAGTTATTACAGGACTCCTGTCATCAGCAACTGAGGTAATACTGATTGTTGTTTTAGGCCACTATGTTTTCATCATTTGTTGCACAGCAACAGATAACAAACACACTCTCAAGCCTCTCACTGCTGACAGATTCTCTCCTTGACCGAACTTTAGTCTGGCTCGCAACCTCTTCCCAAATAAGCTTTGACCTTTGGGCTTCTGCATCCATTTCTGCATCATTCAGTTTTACCGAAATTCTGGTCCCATTGGTTTCTTGGGTCCCATTGGTCCCAAGAATCCTACCCTCCATATCTGATCACTCTTGATATCTTTTCAAAGTCCTCATCCCCCACAGCCCTCCAAGTAACATCCCATCATTTGGCCTGATTCAGCAAGAACCCTGTTTTAGGTCAGTTTAGCAAGATATGCAGATGATACCACTCTAATGGCAGAAAGTAAAGGGGAACTAAGGAGTCTCTTGATGAGGGTGAAAGAGGAGAGTGAAAAAGCTGACTTAAAACTCAACATTCGGAAAACTAAGATCATGGCATCTGGTCCCACCGCTTCATGGCAAACAGATGGGGAAACAATGGAAATGGTGACAGACTTCATTTTCTTGGGCTCCAAAATCACTGCAGAGGGTAACTGCAACCATGAAATTTTTTAAAGATGCTTGCTCCCTCAAAGGAAAGCTATGACAAACCTAGACAGCATATTAAAAAGCAGAGACATCACTTTGTCCATATAGTTAAGTGAAAGTATTAGTCACTCAGCCATGTCCAATTCTTTGTGACCCCATGGACTGTAGCCCACCAGGCTCCTCTGTCTGGAATTTTCTTGAATTCTCTTGAGAATTCCTCTTGCCTGGATCAGGCAAGAATACTGGAGCGGGTTGCCATTTCCTTCTCCAGGGGATCTTCCCCACTCAGAGATGGAACCTGGATCTCCTGCATTGCGAACAGACATGCAGTCGTGTATGTCATGTATGGATGTACAGCTGGACCATAAAGAAGGCTGAGCGCCAAAGAACTGATGCTTTCGAATTGCGGTGCTGGATAAGACTCTTGAGAGTCCCGTGGACTGCAAGGAGACCTAACCAGTCATCCTAAAGGAAACCAACCCTGAATATTCATTGGAAGAACTGATACTGAAGCTCCCAATACTTTGGCCACCTGATGCGAAGAGCCAACTCATTGGAAAAGACCCTGATGCTGTGAAAGATTGAACGCAGGAGCAGAAGGGGATGACAGAGGATGAGACAGTTGGATGGCATCGCCAACTCAATGGACATGAGTTTGAGCAAACTCTGGGAGATAGTGAAGGACAGGGAAGTCTGGCATGCTGCAGTCCATGAGGTCACACAGTCAGACAACAACCAAAAATTACCTCTACCCCCACTATAAAAAATACCCACATTTGCTTGTTGTATTCACAGTTGAGCCCAGTTCTATACTGAAGTCTCTTCCCCCCTACTGCAACTGTCCCCAAAGAAAACCTGTTTTTACTGCTTTAACTATGGCCCAGCTCTGATACTCTTTGACACTGCTCACTCCCTGCCCCTTCTCCGGGATCCACAGCAAAAGCAAACAAAAACGTGGTTGCATCTCCTACACATTTGCAACAGTCTCCGAACACTGTGCACGCCTAGGATTATCAACAGTCTCACTTTGCATACCAAATCTGAAATAAATGCAAAAGCCGGTAGGCAAGGACAGAAGGACAGAAAGTCTGGAACTTAAGGAATTATATACATTTCTTTTGGTTCCTGCCACGTGGAGTCAGCACGGTATGGAGAACACGGGCAGCAGCCACTTTGTCTAGAAGGGCCGGAGCTTTCAAACAGGCGCCTTCCCAGATGCCCTTGGAGACTGCTCTGAACTGAGTCCCCGACAGCCCGGCAGGGGTCAGACCCTAATAGTCGCTCCCGCCCCAATAACGCGGTGTGTCCTTACCCAGGAGGCGGTGCCCGGGGTTTCGGGGAGCTGGACTCTGGGTGGGTGTCGGTTGACTCCGCACGTTGAAGCATCTCTACTACAGTTTCTAAGACCCATCCTCACGGTGGTCGGCCTTCGGGGCGGGGGAGGGGGGCAGGATATCGGCGGGGGGCCAGCCTGATGCTCGGGAACGAACCCAAGTCCTTTCCCTGAACGGAAAGGCCGGAGGACTCGCGGAGCACGCGCACTCGGGGACGGGAAAGCCCGGGTTCGAACCAGACGCCACCCCTCACCAGCTGGGCATGTCAGCGTACCCCAACCTGGGCTTCAGTCTCCCCGTCTGTCCAGGGGATAAGGCCCGACCCTGCCCACCGTGCGCTGTGAGGGCTAAAGGGGTAATACCCGGCCCGAAGCCCGCTGCCATGGTTGTTATTGTTGCTATTATTGTTCTGCCGTACCTGGAGCCGTTCTACCGGCGGCCCCATAGCCATCGCCAGTGCCGCCGCTTCCTCCTCGGGGTCCATCCTAGGCTGACAGGTAGAGGACTGGTGCCCGAGGCGACCCTGAACACGAGAGCCGTCCCCGACACTAGAACCTCAAGACTCACGGCCCGCTGGACAATGGCGGCCGCGCTGGGGACGCCGCAACTACAGATCCCAGAAGGCCGTGCGGCACGCCGCAGCCCCGGCCAATGAAAGCTTTCGTTCGTCGAGCCTTCAACCAATGGGAGCCCGTTGGCTTCGGGCCAATGGGAGCTTCCTCCCTGTTGCCCTGAGGCCAATGGGAGCCTCCATCCTCCGGCCTCCAGACACCGCAGGCGCTCACCGCAGAGAGCCGCGGGCCTGAGTGGGCGGGGTTCCTCTGCCCATTGCTGTAGTGCTGCGGGTCGTCGTCGTGGGGGAAGTCCTTCTCCCAGTCCAGCCGTTCCGCAGCCTTCGCCTTCGCAGCCCTGCCTCCAAATGCCAGTCTGCGCCCCGGGTCCCCTCCTCCAAATACAGTCTGCGCCGCGTGGCCCCTCTTTCAAATGCCAATCTGCGCCCCGCGGCCCCCATTCCGAATGCCAATCTGCGCCCCGCGGCCCTTCTTTCAAATGCCAATCTGCGCCCTGCGGCCCCTCTTTCAAGTGCAGTTTGTGCCCCGCTGCCCCCCTTCCAAATGCCAGTCGGCAACCTGGATTGCCACAGCCCTTGAAATCCGGGGTCTGCTCTTCCTAGCCGGAAACACAGAGGAGGAGGCCTGGGGCTTTCCTAGTTTCTTTCTGGATTGTATACTGTCGTTGTGCTCAAAATATTTCTATGCTTCAGAATAACACGAACGTTTAAACGTTTGTCACTGGAACCATTTTGAGGAGCCGTTGCCCAGAGCGGGCACCGCTCGAGATCTGAAAGCTGATCTTGTTCTGTTTCTCGATTGGGGGTGTTTCCCTTGCCATGGGTCATGTCTGTGAGTTTGTTAGAGTCTGTTAAAAAATTACTAGAAAAGAAGGAAAAAGCAGATGTTCACCGGGATGCAATCAAATAAGAATATTTACTTGACCATTTACTGTATGCTAGGAACCAGGCATAGCAAGCAGAGAACAGAGGTACTTGCCTGCCCTCACAGTGGTGCTGGTGTAGTGGGGAGAGACAGACAATAAAGCACAAACATGGCAAAGGGGTGAACAGTCACGGTCACTGCGGGGATGGGGCAGCCGGCCTCCAAGGGGCCTGAAGTTTCCACACTCTCTCCTGCTCCTCTCTTTTCTGCCCTTGAATCTCCGCTCCTCCAGTGACCCCTCTGCTCTTTACTGGGCATCCCCCCTGCAACCCTATCTGGGGCCCAACCCCACAAGGTCTGCAGTACCAGGAGGAGCATGTGGTCAAGCATCTTCCTTCACCACAGCAGGTGCCTGTGGAAACCACAAATCAGGCAGCCTCCAAAGAGACCAAATCTGGCCTCTGTCAGGAACCCAGCAAAATTTCCTGGCAGTATCCCTTTCTCTACAGTCACGGACTGATGAAAGGTTAGATAGCATCATCGACTCAATGGACATGAATTTGAGCAAACGCTGGGAGATAGTGGAGGATGGAGGAGACTGCCGGGCTTCGATCCATGGGGTTGCAGAGTCGGACATGACTGGGTGACTGAATAGTCACTGACTTTTCTCTTGGTGCTGCTGAATCTTGGATGCATGATGTTTTCCTATTACTTTGACTGTTTCTTTTCTATTACTTGTAGTTTTGTTTTCTTCTTGATTATAAGTGTTAATTTCTCAATGGTGTCCAACTCTTTGCCCCCTAGGGATGGTAGCCTGCCAGGTTCCTCTGTCAATGGAATTCTCCAGATGAGGATACTAGAGTGAGTAACCATTCATTTCCAGGGGATCTTCCTGACCCAAGGATCAATCCCAGGCCTCTTGCATTACAGGCAGATTCTTTACCATCTGAGCCACTAGAGAAGCCCTGATTTTAATATAGGGTTTTGTCTATTGAAGTAGTTCTCAAAGTGTGGACTAGGGACAACCTGGGAGATTCCTGAGATCCTTTCTATGAGTCAGTGAGTTCCAAGCTAAGTTCATAATAATACTTCCCCCCCATTCCCATTTCTCACAAATGTATGGTAGAGGTTTTTTTTTAAGCTTCTGAATGAACAATATTGGGACAGACTGAAGGTGTCAGACAAAGCTGGATACTGGTTAACTTGGTGAAAACAGACTTTATTTAGTAACTGCTGACAGAAGAGGCAATAACTGAGCTCCATTTGAATGTGTACAGAGGTGATTGGGCTTTCTTTAAAAAAATAATTTTGTTTATGGCTGTGCTGAGTCTTCCTTGCTGTGAGGTCTTTTCTCTAGTTGCGGTGGGCAGGGGCTGCTCTTTGTTGGGTGAGCAAGGTCCTCATTGCCGTAGCTTCTCTTCTTCCAGAGCACAGGCTACAGGCGTGAGGGCTTCAGGAGTTTTGGCCTCTGGGCTCTAGACCGCAGGTTCAGTAGTTGTGATGGGGGCTTAGTTACCCCACAGCATAGAGGATCTTCCTGGGCCAGGGACTGAACACGTGTTTCCTTCTTTGGCAGGCAGACTCTTTACCACTGAGCTACCAGTGAAGCCGAGACTGGGCAGTTGAAAGGGAGAATGAGGGAATCAGAAGGGGGAGTGTAGGGGCTCACATGAAAAATTATAAAGGGTTGTTCAGTGTAAATGTGATTAGGTCAGCTGCATCAGATGCTGGGCATTCTTGAAGTTAGGATTCTGTCCTCCTGGAGACTGGAGAGAGAGGCCCCGTCCTTCCTGGTGGTTGCATTTCTAAGGAGTGGCCTTCAGGTCCTTGAGAAAGACACTTCAGAGTTAAAGGAGATACAAATGCATTTCAAAGGGGCAGAGAAAGGTTCAAAACTGCAAGCCCTTTTTTGTCAGTGCTCTAAGGTGACTCAATGGTAAAGAATCTGCCTGCCAGCGCAGGAGACACGAGTTTGACCCTTGGGTGAGGAAGATGCCCTGGAGTAGGAAATGGCAAACCACTCCAGTATTCTTGCCTGGGAAATCCCATGGACAGAGGAGACTGATGGGCTTCAGTCCATAGGGTCGCAGAGTCGGATATGACTGAGCATACAAGCATGCTAAGAAAGGGAAGTCAGGAGACTATTCTCAGGTGATGGCTGGAAAAAAACTGTAAATTCTCCTAGCAGAATTTCTCAAGAAATAATAACGAGAGGTTGGGATCTTCCTAGCAATATAACGTTATGCCGCTAGAAGTCATGGTAGACTTTGGTTGTCTCTTAATACAAGCATTTGGACTGAGTTCTCTCTCCCCACACCCCTCGGCACTGGGAGGCTTGTGGGATTTTTAGTTCCCCGTTAGGGATCAAACCCGGGCCCTTGGCAGGGAGAGCATGGAATCCTACCACTGGACTGCCAGGGAATTTCCTGGACTGAGTTCTTTTTTTTTTTTTGATTGGACTGAGTTCTTACTTGCTGAGAGTTCTGCAATTCTCAAAGGCATAAATCATTATGGAAATCCAGTTGCCTTCAGTCAGGCCAAACATTAAAGAGATTTGCAAAAATAAAAAGCAGTTTCCTACCTTGCTAGCTGGGTGACCTTAAGCAGGTTTTTGGACCTCTCTGAGCCTCAGATACCTCAATTGTAATGTTAGCTACCTCAAAGGATTGTGATGAGGGTTAAATAAATTAATGATACATACAAAGTACTTAACATTAGCCTAGCACAAAGTCAGTGCTTGATATATAATACTTGCTCCTGGCACAGAGCAGTTGACATGTAGTACTGCTATGGGGTGTATGTGTGTGATACATGAGGTGTGGTGGTGACTGGGATCCCCCACGCTGCCAGGTAAAGGCTCCTGCTGAGAGGTGGCCAGATGGAGAATCCTCCAGTGTGGATGGATGAAGAGGCCATTTTCCAGAGGGGATGGCTGGATGGGGGCCTCAGTGTGCAATGAGCACAAGGTGGTCCCTCCTCACTAACTCTGAGCCCAGCATTATGAGGAGGGTTTCCACATGTGCAGGAGACACAGAAGCCACCATTGAGTTATCTACATCTCCCCCACCTCCAGCTAGAGGGCTTTTTCCACATGTCCTATGTCTGAGAACAGAATAGGGCATGGCTCGGTGTTATGAGAGAAGCTTCATTTCTCCTCCAGAGATGAAGGGGAAATATCACGATGCGGCGGCACCCAAGAGTTCTGCTGATAAACTCAACCTGGACATCATTCAGAATGCTTAGTGTTAACACACATATTTGCATTTTATATTCAGGGTGTCTATAGGAGGAAAAACCACTGCTAAGCCTGGAGCAGCGCAAATGAGATTTACATCTACGTGATGGAGTCACTGCTGAGGAATGTCGGCCGGGGTCCGATCTGTTCCTGGAAACCAATCTCAAGCGGGAATTGTATGAACCACATGCTACATCCACCTGTGTAGACAGTTCCATTCAGCTCAGTCACTCAGTCGTGTCCGACTCTTTGCGACCCCATGGACTGCAGCACGCCAGGCCTCCCTGTCCATCACCAACTCCCAGAGTTTACTCAAACTCATGTCCATTGAGTCGGTGATGCCATCCAACCATCTCATCCTGTTGCCCCTTCTCCTCCTGCCTTCAATCTTTCCCTGCATCAGGGTCTTTTCAAATGAGTCAGTTCTTCACATCAGGTGGCCAAACTATTGGAGTTTCAGCTTCAATATCAATCTTTCCAATGAATATTCAGGACTGATCTCCTTTAGGATGGACTGGTTGGATCTCCTTGCAGTCCAAGGGACTCTCAAGAGTCTTCTCCAACACCACAGTTCAAAAGCATCAATTCCTTGGTGCTCAGCTTTCTGTGATTTTAAAGCCCCCAAAAATAGTTTCCCCATCTATTTTCCATGAAGTGATGAGACCAGATGCCATGATCTTAGTTTTTTAATGTTGAGTTTTAAGCCAGGTTTTTCACTGTCTTCTTTCACTTTCATCAAGAGGCTCTTTAGTTCTTCACTTTCTGCCATAAGGGTGGTGTCATCTGCATATCTGAGGTTGTTGATATTTCTCCTGGCAACCTTGATTCCAGTTTGTGCTTCCTCCAGTCCAGCGTTTCTCATGATGTACTCTGCATATAAGTGAAATAAGCAGGGTGACAATATACAGCCTTGATGTATTCCTTTTCCTATTTGGAACCAGTCTGTTGTTCCATACCCAATTCTAACTGTTGCTTCCTGACCTGCATGCAGATTTCTCAAGAGGCAGATCAGGTGGTCTGGTATTCCCATCTCTTTCAGAATTTTCCACAGTTTGTGGTGATCCACACAGTCAAAGGCTTTGGCATAGTCAATAAAGCAGAAATAGATGTTTTTCTGGAACTCTCTTGCTTTTTCAATGATCCATCGGATGTTGGCAATTTATCTCTGGTTCCTCTGCCTTTTCTAAAACAAGCTTCAGAGCTGCAGTTTATTTGTGGTTGCACTGGGTCATCAATGCTGTTTGCGAGTTTTTCTCTAGTTGAGGCAAGTGGGGCATACTCTCTAGTTGTGGTCCAGGGGTTCTCACTGCGGTAGTTTCTCCTGTTGAGGAGCATGGCTCTAGGGTGCATGGGCTTAGCTACCCTGCAGCATGTGGGATATTCCTGGGTCAGGGATGGAACGCGTGTCTCCTGCATTGCAAGGTGGATTCTTAACTGGTCCACCAGGGAAGCCCCCAGAACTGCAGTTTAAACAGTTTAGTGGAACAGATACTATAAATACTGCTAGCTGTATTCATGTTTAAAGAGACAGAACAGCTTGAGAAAAATGGATTGACACAGCAGGCCTGAGGCTGCAAGTTTTAGGAGATCCTGTGTGCAAGCCTGAGCTTCCCAGGTGGTGCCAGTGATAAAGAACCCACCCTCCAACGCAGGAGATGTAAGAGATGTGGGTTCAATCCCTGGGTTGGGAAGATCCCTTGGAGGAGGGCACGGCAACCCACTCCAGTGTTCTTGCCTAGAGAATCCTGTGGACAGAGAAGCCTGGTGGGCTTCAGTCCGTGGGTTCTCAGAGTCAGACATGGTTGAGAGACTCAGCACACATGCAGCACATGTGCCAGCCTGATCTCTAGCTGGCATCTGGGAACTTGGCCTTTAGTGTTGTCTGTACTGTGCCTAGGAGAAGGCAATGGCACCCCACTCCAGTACTCTTGCCTGGAAAATCCCATGGATGGAGGAGCCTGGTAGGCTGCAGTCCATGGGGTCGCTAGGAGTCGGACACGACTGAGTGACTTCACTTTGACTTTTCACTTTCATGCATTGGAGAAGGAAATGACAACCCACTCCAGTGTTCTTGCTTGGAGAATCCCATGGACAGAGGAGCCTGGTGGGCTGCCGTCTATGGCGTCGCATAGAGTTGGACACGACTGAAGCGACTTAGCAGCAGCAGCAGCAGCAGTACTGTGCCTAGACTGCGGAAACAATTTCATTCACACTGAGCATCTGCTGGCCTCCTGGGGGTCTGGATTGTGGTACTTGCTGGGCAGGTGTCTGCTTACCTGGTGCCTGCTGTGCTTTGTATGACCCTTCATGGGAAGCACAATGTTGAGAGCTGCACACGGATTCACCCAGACTTCGCCTGCCTTTTCCCTTATGATCCAACTGCCTGCATCCCTGTAACACCACTGCCGTAAATCTCAGCCATGAGTGCAACGATATGCTGAGCCTCATGAGTTCCTCTAGAAAGCTTCCTCATGAGTGCAACTATATGCTGAGCCTCATGAGTTCCTCTAGAAAGCTTCCTCATGAGTGCAACTATATGCTGAGCCTCATGAGTTCCTCTAGAAAGCTTCCTCATGTGGGAATGGCCTTGTGGACCCGCAACAGTTCCACTGCTGGTTGTATCAAAAACATATTCAGCAATATTTTGATATCTCTCTGTTTAAAAGCAGGAAGAATGGACTTCTGTTAGAAGGAGCCCCTGGGTCATATGTAACACAGGTGTGGCGTTTTGGTTTGTGTTAGTTTCTCAGTCGTGTCTGACTCTTTGCTGCCCCATGGACTGTGGTCTGCCAGGCTCCTCTGTCCATGGAACTCTCCAGGCAAGAATACTGAAGTAGGTTGCCGTTTCCTTCTTGAGGGGATCTTCCAAACGAGGGATGGAACCTGGGTCTACTGTGTTTGTGTGCTCAGTCGCGTCTGACTCTTTGCAATCCCACAGACTGTAGCCCACCAGGCTCAGACTATGTCCATGGGATTTCCTAGGCAAGAATACTGGAGTGGGTTGCCATTCCCTCTTATATTTAGGGGATTTAAAAAAAGAAGCCACAAACATAAGTGAAACCAACAAAAATGAAATAGATACATGGATATACAATTGTGAGATTACTCTTTACAATGTTAAAATGGGTCCAGGGACCTCTCTGATGGCCCAGTGCCTAAGACTCTCAATGTAGAAGGCCTGGGTTCGATCCCTGGTTGGGGAACTAGATCCCATATGCCACAATTAAAATTTTGCATGCCACAACTTAGAAAAAATAAAGACCCCAAATGAATATCAAAGATCTCACCTGATAAAACTAAAATCTGGTGCAGTCAAGTAATTAACTAATTAAAAAGACTGGCCCAGCAAGCTGTAATTCTAGCACTTCCTTTCATGTGTGTCTTATGCATGTTCCAATTTGGAACCACTGGTCTCTGGGTATGAGAACCATCTGGGAAGAAAGGTCTCAGGTTCCTATTTCAAGTGAGCCCGCTTCCTGGCCCCTGAAGTGTCTGCTTTGATTTATGAAAGGGTGAAACACTTCCCACAACAGGACCTGAAGCACTCATGTGTACACAGCAGCTGCTGTCCTTCCATTCGTTCCCGCCCCCCACAGGCATCCTTGTGTGATTCCCAGAGGGTGAGACAGAGGAGCTTGGTGTGCTAAAGACCATGGGGTGGCAAAGAGTCCGACAAGACTTAGCAACTAAATAACAACGTGAGAAGGCAAAGATGAAAGCATCCCCAGATGGGTGGGGCTGGTTAATGGCACACTTTGCTTTGGGATGAAAAGGGAAGAACTAACAATGATGACGAAGGTCCTTGGAGTGGCAAAATAAGGAAGCCCTTGTTCTGAAGCACAATACAGCAGATTCTCTAGTCCCTCAGAATTGTTTTCCCCGTTGTCAGAACATAACTCATTCTCTACTCTTTTTTTTTTGCTGGCCCACAGCCAGATACTTAAGAGGAGAAAATCTGGAGTTTTACGGACAGTCCTTCAATGAACCCAACTTTCCTGCTCCCCCTGTGAGTCTACAGCTCTGCTGGGGTGGCTGTGACCTCCACTGCTGCAGCCCCTCTTTACAAGTTCCTGACTTCAACCTTTCCCACTCTGCACCTCTGGGTGCTGTCACCTCACTCAACCTGCAATTAACAGCCTCCCCTACTTGCTTCACCATTGTGGATTTACATTTCAGCCTTTTTTATGGAAGGCTTCCCAGGTGGCTCAGTGATTATAAAAAACAGACAAACAAACCTGCCTGCCAAAGCAGGAGCCATGGGTTTGATCCCTAGGTCAGGAAGATCCACTGCAGAAGGAAATGGCAACTCACTCCTGTAGTCTTGCCTGGAAAATCCCATGGACAGAGGAGCTTGGTGGGTTACATTCCACAGGGTTGCAGAGTCTGATGCAACTAAGCACACACATATATATTGTTTTTTAATATGTTGCTGAGTTGATCTTAATCAACCATCTGCGCACAAATTTTTATGTGCTGTAACAGTTTGCATACATACTGTTTTTGGTCCTATTTTCACTTCATTTGATATTTTTCATATTGCTCTGGACTCACTTAGTCAACCTAACTCAGCAAGAAAGTTAGAGCATAACGGAGTCCTTGGAAAACTGAGTCTACTTTTAACTCCAATAAAAACCATTTTACAAAACTTCCCATCCTTAGTATTCCTTCAATTTGTGTTTTTTATTGCTGGTTTACACCGAACATCAGTTCAGTCAGTTCAGTCGCTCAGTCGTGTCCGACTCTTTGTGACCCCATGAATTGCAGCACACCAGGCCTCCCTGTCCGTCACCAACTCCTGGAGTTCACTCAAATTCATGTCCATCAAGTCAGTGATGCCATTCAGCCATCTCATCCACTGTCATCCCCTTCTCCTCCTGCCCCTAATCCCTCCCAGCATCAGGGTCTTTTCCAGTGAGTCAGCTCTTCGCATCAGGTGGCCAAAGTATTGGAGTTTCAGCCTCAGCATCAGTCCTTCCAATGAACACCCAGGACTGATCTTCTTTAAGATGGACTGGTTGGATCTCCTTGCAGTCCAAGGGACTCTCAAGAGTCTTCCCCAACACTACAGTTCAAAAGCATCAATTCTTCGGCGCTCAGCTTTCTTCACAGTCCAACTCTCAGCCATACCTGACCACTGGAAAAACCATAGCCTTGACTAGACGGAACTTTGTTGGCAAAGTAATGTCTCTGCTTTTCAATGTCTCTGCTATCTAGGTTGGTCATAACTTTCCTTCCAAGGAGTAAACATCTTGTAATTTCATGGCTGCAATCACCATCTGCAGTGATTTTGGAGCCCAAAAAAATAAAGTCTGAGACTGTTTCTACTGTTTCCCCATCTATTTGCCATGAAGTGATGGGACCAGATGCCATGATCTTAGTTTTCTGAATGTTGAGCTTTAAGCCAACTTTTTCACTCTCCTCTTTCACTTTCATCAAGAGGCTTTTTAGTTTCTCTTCACTTTCTGCCATAAGGGTGGTGTCATCTGCATATCTGAGGTTATTGATATTTCTCCTGGCAACTGAACATGGCTGGCCCCAAATTTCATCTCTAACACCATCTTCCTCATGTAATGGTTTCTTCTTAGGTGGAATGTTTGGAGCTCTGTATCAAGAGTATTTTTCGGTTCACTATCATTTCCAGGAATGTGTTACTGGGACAATGTCTGATTGAGATTGGTTGGCTGTTTGGACTACAAAAGATTATCTGGCGGGTACAGCTCCAGTCTGTGTTTTCTAATTCCTGCTGAGAGCTCTGACAATGTTTTTCATCAGTGGTTATATTCATAGCTTCTCACCTAACTGCAGAAGTAAATGTATTTTAGTGTACAAACAAGTCCTTCATGCTGCTTTTGGAAACTGTGGGCTCCTGAGTTTTACTGCTAGAGATTCTGATTTAGTAAGCTGAGGGTAAGCTTGGTAATGTGCAGTTCAACACAGACACTCCAAGCAATTCTGATGCCTGCAGTCATTAGACTACAGTGACAGTCATACCTTGGTCATCTGATGTCTAGTAAAGAAAGTCTGGCATCTTGACTATTTTTCATCTTGACTATTCACAGGGTTTCTTCCCTATAAGTCTTCTCATGTTGGAAAAAGGATGTATTATAACTGAAAGCTTTCCCACACTCATTACATTCATAGGGTCTCTCCAGTATGGTTTCTCTGATGCCTAGTAAGTTGACACCACTGGCTAAAGGCCTTTTCACAATATTTACATTCATAGGGTTTTTCCCCAGCATGTATTCTCTCATGTTTTGTAAGGGTTGATCAATCATTGAAGGTCTTCCCACAGTCAATGCACTCATAGGGCTTTTCTCCAGTATGTGTTCTCTGATGTTCAATAAGGTGTGACCTCTGACTAAAGGCCTTAACACACGTTACACTGACAGGGCTTCTCCCCAGTGTGCATTCTCTGATGCACAGAGTGGAGCCCTTTGGCTGAGAGCTTTTCCACAGTGACTGCATCATAAGGTTTCTTTCCAGCACGTGTTCGTTGATGCACAAGCTGAGTTTGCTGCCGAAAAGCCTTCCCACAGTCATTACACTCATACGGTTTCTCTCCAGAATGAACTCTCTAAGGTGAAAGAAGGTAAGAGCTCCCAGTGAAGCCTCTCCCACACTGATGACATTCAAATGGTTTCTCTCCAGTATGAGTTCTCTGATATTCAATAAGGTGAGAGATCCCAGTGTAGGCTTTATCACATTGATTGCATTTATATGGCTTCTCTCCAGTGTGAATTCACAGGTGCCTAAGAAGTTGAGTGCTTCAAATGAAGGACTTACCACACTATATTCATATTCATGGGGTTATATTCATAGGATTTCTCTCCATGTGAGTCCGTTTATGTGTGACAAAGTCAGAGCTCTGACTGAAGGACTTTCCACAATGAGCGTACTCATAAGCTTTAAGGCAGTGTGAATTATTTGATGTACAAAAACGTTAGAGTTCCACCTGAAAGATTTTCCACAGTCATGACATTTATATGGTTTTTCTCCAGTGTGAGTTCATTGATGCCTAAC
Source organism: Bos grunniens (assembly GCF_055505025.1). NCBI lineage: Eukaryota > Metazoa > Chordata > Mammalia > Artiodactyla > Bovidae > Bos > Bos grunniens. The sequence goes on along the minus strand of NC_141182.1, from coordinate 66,104,817 downwards.
AAGTTTGGAACTCTGGGTGAAGGATTTCCCACACTAATTACATTCATTGGGTTTTTCTCCCATGTGAGTTTTCTGGTGTACAACAAGGTCATAGCTCTGCCTCAAAGACTTTCCACATTGAGTACACTCATAGGGCTTTTCTCCAGAGTGTTCTCTGGTGTACAAGCTTAGAGCAACAGCTGAAAGATCTTGCACACTGATTACATTCATGTCTTCTTTCCAGTCTAAATGATGTCACAGTAAGTAAAAGATGAGGCCATGTGGAGGCATCACAGTCCTCCTCATATATGAGTAGTGCCTCTCCAGGATGACTTAGTTCAGTCTGTACAAGGCATTTGTCACAATTGAACTGACTCTCCAAATGCGTTGGCTTGTGTTCATTAAGCGACAAGCTATGATTAATGTTTCCATAGTTCTGACCATCTTTGCTGTTCTCTGCTGAAAAAATTCTATTAAGAAAACGAAAGGAGGTACCATAGTTGAAACAGTCAATATTGACAGTATAATCATAAGGCTTTTTATTTCCTGTTTCAAAATCTGCAAGTTTATTCAAGTAAATAATCTGCCAGAAGGCTCTAGCACTTTGATGATCTTCACAGGGCTTCAGATCAGCTCAGTCTTTTTAATGAAAACTGAGTTCTGTTTCAACTTTTTATGCTGTGAGTTAACCTTATAGAAATATGTTCTTGTAGGTAATGTCGGAGGTAGGAGGCTTAAACTCAGATAATTTTCCTAAGCTCAGGCTCACAACTCCCACCTTGAGCAAAACATCTCTCTGAGGTGAGTACTGTTTGATTCAGCGTCCTACTGGTTCATCCCTAGCTGGTCCTGCCAAAGGTGCATTTCTCCTAATGACACCAACCTGGGGCCCTCCTCCTGAACATGGTGTTTCTTTTCCATGTGATAAGATGGCCCTTCCACAGCAATATCCTCTTCAGACACTGACTCCTTCAAGTGTAGTCTTCCAGTCTGAAAGAAATCCAAATGGCCTGAATTACTAGAGAAGCATTAGAAGGGGAGGGTGGGATAAAACAGACCACCAAGTATAAGAGATATATCTCTGGGTCTGTTTCTAATCTATGGACTGTAATTTCATGCAGAATGTGAAATGGAGGGATGGCTCAGCAAACAGGAAATCAGTGTGTGTGTAAGTCCCTCAGTCATGTCTGACTCTTTGCGACCCCATGCACTGTGGCCCGCCAGGCTCCTCTGTCTATGGATTCTCCAGACAAGAATACTGGAATGGGTAGCCATTCCCTTCTCCCTGGGATCTTCCCAACCCAGGGATTGAACCCATGTCTCCTGCATTGCAAGCAGATTCTTTACAATCTGAGCCAACAGGGATGCCCAGGGATTATCTGGGTGGGCCCCAAATGTTATCACAACTGTCCTTATAAGAAGGAGGCAGAATGAGACTTGATACACACAAAGAAGACAATCTGAACACAGAGCAGAGACGTGAAGGTGCTGGCCTGAAAGACTGAAGTGATGTGGCCACTGAGCAAGGAATCCCCCTAGCCACTAGAACCTGGAAGGAAAAAAGGAACAGCTTTTCCAATGAAGCCTCCAGAGGGAGAATGGCCTGTGAGCACTGATTTCAGCCCAATGACGCTGATTGTGACTTCTAGCCTCAGAGCTGTGGGAGAATCATCTATGTTGTTTTAAGTTACCCAGCTGGTAATCTGTTGGAGAAGTCACAGGAAACAAGGTCCTAACATGTGCCTCAACCTTATGACTCACACTCTATTTCCTGGTGCTGGATCTTAAAACGAGATCTGGCTGTTCTGTCCATGGTATTTTCTAGGCAAGAATACTGGAGGGGATCCTCCTCCAGGGGATCTTCCCAACCCAGGGATTAAACTCAAGTCTCCTGCATTGCAGGAAGATTCTTTACTGCTGAGCCATCGGTTCAGCTCAGTTCAGTTCAGTCGCTCAGTCGTGTCTGACTCTTTGCAACTCCATGAATCGAAGCACGCCAGGGCTCCCTGTCCATCACCAACTCCCAGAGTTCACTTGGACTCACATCCATCGAGTCAGTGATGCCATCCAGCCATCTCATCCTCTGTCGTCCCCTTCTCCTCCTGCCCCCAATCCCTCCCAGCATCAGAGTCTTTTCCAATGAGTCAACTCTTTGAATGAGGTGGCCAAAGTACTGGAGTTTCAGCTTTAGCATCACTCCTTCCAAAGAAATCCCAGGGCTGATCTCCTTCAGAATGGACAGGTTGGATCTCCTTGCAGGCCAAGGGACTCTCAAGAGTCTTCCCCAACACTACAGTTCAAAAGCATCAATTCTTCGGCGCTCAGCTTTCTTCACAGTCCAACTCTCACATCCATACCTGACCACTGGAAAAACCATAGCCTTGACTAGATGGACCTTTGTTGGCAAAGTAATGTCTCTGCTTTTCAATATGTTACCTAGATTGGTCATAACTTTTCTTCCAAGGGGTAAGCATCTTTTAATTTCATGGCTGCAGTCGCCATTGGTAGTAGGCCTCTAATAAAGAGTGCAATGGGCTCCCAGCTCAGGACACTCAACTGAGTCCTCCAAGATTCCCCCTTCACTTGTCACTCTGCCCACACAACTGCCCTTTTTAGGTGGGTAGCCACCCACACCCAGTAATATTAAGTCCTCTCTCCAGGTTCCCATCCCTTTCTCCCGTACCTGCCAAGGAGACAAGCATCCTCCATTTGGCAAAGTATGAGTTCCAGGAGGATGTTTTCCTTGTGCTAAACACAGACCTTCTTTCCCTCTTGGGGAAAGCCCTAATCTCTGCCCAACACTCCCACAACCACACTGTCCTCCTTCCCAAGACCCTGCTGTGTTCCTTTGGGGTGCTGCCTTGGAATCTCTGATGAGACGAAGTTTTCAAATGAAACAATAGCCTCATGAAGGGGAGTGAAAGAGTATCTGGGGATGAAGGGGAGGAAAGGAATCTTTGCGTGGCTAAGCTATGTCTAAGATATGTCTGGCTGCTGAAAAAATGGGCAAAGGAGGTAAAAATTCTACAGCAGTATCTGCATCAGAATCTTGAAATAAGGAAGACAGGCTGTGTGGGTCAGCCAGAAAGTAACATCTAGGGTAGAAGAGAAGAAAGACACTGCTGGTAAACTGAATTCAGAATGATGTCATTTGAGTGCCAAGGGTAAGTAAAAGTAGGTAAGACTTCCAAGTTAGAAACAAGAGAGCCTGCAGACATGACAGTTATAGGGTAAGAAGGAGCAGGAACACATGGGATCAATCCAACACCGCTAGGCTGGCAGAAGGTGGTGTGATAGACATAGATGCCGCTTATTGTTAAGTGAAAGCAGTCTCTCAGAAAGGACCAAGTACTGCATGATTCCAACTATAGGACATTCTAGAAACGTAAACTTATAGAGACAGTAAATTAATCAGTGGTTTCCAGGAGTTAGGGTGGAGGGAGGGATGAACAGGTGGAGCACAGAGGATTCTTAGGGTAGTGGAACTACTCTACACTACACCAGTGGATATATAACATCACATATTTGTCGAAACCCACAAAATGTACAACACCAGAGTGACTCTAATGTGAACTATTGACCTCTGATGGTAATCATTAATTGATGTAAGATCATCATTTGTAACAAATGTACCACTGAATGCAAGATATTAATAATAGGGGAAACTGCATGGGGAGGGTTGGCATAGAGAAACCCTGTACTTTCTGTAAGGATGAAACTGGCTCTAAAAAATAAAGTTTATCAGTTAAAACAAAACCACACAAAAAATCAGAAGCAGCCCAATTAGTCGGGGAGATGACCATGTTCTAAAATAGACTGTGGTGATAAATACACAAGCTGCAACTATATTAAGAACCTTTGCATGCTTTATACAGATGAACTGTATGGTATGAGAATTGTTTTATTTCCATATAGCTGCAGGAGAAAAAAAAATTCCAATTAGGCTGACATGCAGGGTAGGTGGTGGGCCTATGGGATGAGGGGAGGTGGGAAAGCAGGTCCAGGAATGGTGATTTAATAGGAATCCTTCTGGAAGGCATGGATTCTTACCACACCTTGGGATCATTTTGAAGTCATGAAAATGTCCAATGTGGAAGATGGGTGGACACCCAAATGGCAGAGCAAAGACCAGCAGGAAGGGGAGGCCTGAGGAGCTGGCACCCTGGATGGAAGCTATGATGAGGGGCTGGAGGAAAACAGGGGGCATGAGGACCTGGGAATGAGACATGGTAGCAGAGGAGTTAAGACCAAAGGGAGATGGGGACAGAAGTGAACTCATGTGTGAGACACATGTTGACAACAGCAACAAGTATCCTCTGTGGGTGGGCTGGGCAGAGACAGCCTGACATGGATGAGAACGTGGCTGCCATGTTGGACATGAGGTGGCAGCAGAGAACACGTGAGCAAACTTCCTGCAAGCGGCCTCTCTGCTCCTTGGACTTTAACTGTTGAGCCGCTGGCTTGTTCTCACCTTGGGGAGGTCCCTGCCCCACTCTCCATTGGTCCTTCCCTTGCTCCAGCTAGGAGATCACATTTAGTTTTGACAGCAGAAGTCCTGGTCAATGGAGGAAAAACAGAGGGCTTGGTCTTCTGCTGGGAGACAGGTCGAGCTCTCACCCCTGGGGTCAGATGTGGATGGACTAGGAGGGGCCCCCATCCTCCCAAGTAGACTCCCCACACCCTGAACCACAAGCCACAGACTTGCCCTGGAGGAGGGATAAGCAGCAATACCCAGACCTGCATCTCAAAGGGACCCACTTCCAGCACCTTCTGGGCCAGTCCAGGCATGCCTGAAATGAGCCACGCCCTGCGTCTGGTGATGGGTAGCGACTGTCTTAACCAGGGAGACCAGGCAACTGCATGTCTCAAGAACCACCTCACGGTACACTGTCCTCTGGGCCAGGTCCACATGTCCCCACTTCACCCATGTGAAGGTCACAGCCACGTCCTTGAAGCTCAGGGTTGGCTGAAACATCACTGGTATTACCATGGAGCCCTGCTTTCTTGATGAGGAAGTTGGGAATAGGACAGCACAGGGGAGGGAGAACTCCTTGCTCAGATCAGACTCGGACCCAGGTCCAAGGTGTTTTCATTTTTCTCTGGGTATCTCCTCTGCTGCTAGTTGCATCGGTGATCCTGATTTTCTGCTTTGGGAACAACGGGGACCCCTCTTGGAGATCTTCACCCCCATCTTCTGTACAATATCAGATTGGAAACCAGCCAAAGAGGATGCTCTAAATCAAGGGTCAGCACAGCCATGAGACAAATCAGGGATGTGGTGTGTTTCTAGGAAGCTAATGCCATGAGCTCAATTGCTTCCTCATGAAACCACATGTGAGCCATCTAAGGGTGCCTTTGGCGCTTTACAGGCACACTCTCAGCTGCCCTCCTGAGTGGTCTGCAGTAAGGGTCAATGGGCCAGAGTGGCTGCCTGTTTCTGTAGGCTCAGCTCTACTCGCCCTCAAGGGTCCACTGAGCAAACACCATGAAGAAGTCTGAAGAGACCTGGCTCAGAGACCCAGGTTTGGGGAATGCCTGGCTCATTCATGTGGGAGCCCGTGCACTTCACCCCAAGGCACAGGGCAGCATTGCAAGAACTCTAATGTGTGCTGACCTGAGGATGTGGGTGTTATTCCTGGATGCATTCTACAGCCATGGAGACTAAGGCAATGAGAACAAAGGTCTCCAACTCACCTGCGATGGGATCTGCTGAAAATATGCCTCCATTTCCTCCTCATATCTGGTGATGCTGTTGTGAAGAAGGCAGAGGTCCTCAGAAAGCAGGGCTGGGGTTGGGGGGACAATTAGGGGTTTAGCCCCTACCTCAGTGCCTCCAAACTCCCAAGTCCACCCCCATGCCCAAAGGCGAGAGCAACCAGTGCCAGCTGAAGACTATACCCTGGGGAGTGAAGGGTAGGGAGGCGGGGCTCTGACCACATGATCTCCCTGTTCAAGGCTCTGAGGTCAGCCAAGGCGGCTAAACTCTCTCACTGAAGAGGGCCAGTCTGCCTAGCTCTGGGCCTGGGCTGTCATAGGCTCAAGGTAAATGTCTTGAGGCATGTGCTGGGGTGTCTGAACCATGAACCCAAAGACACACAACAGTACCTCAACAGTCAAATAAAGGAGGGGCCAGTTTTTCCTGTCATCTCAAGATACTAAATAGAGAGAAATGGAGGCAGTGTCAAAACAATTGATTGTACAATTAAAAAAAAATCTCAGTGAAACATCAGCCGGTTTCTAAAAATCGAGGTGGGGGAAGGGGACAAGGAGCATGTGAAAATTCCCAGGAAGACAACTAAGGGCACTCTGTGAGCGGGTATCAAACTTCTGGACCTGCTGGGATGCTGCCCAACTGGCCAGAAGCCATACCTATTATCCCCTGTTTCCCTTAATGCTGCTATTGCTTCCCATACTCTGCTTATCTTATCCCAAACCCTTCCCCATGTTTGACTCTGTCTCACTCTGTGTACCAAAAGCATACCTATGCTGCACGCTTCCAGGCGTGCACACACACACACACACTCGTGTACACCACACCTAAGAAGACCGCTCAAGGCTCTATGTGAAGCTGTATTTTTCTGACATTCCTGTCCCTCCATGGGCAATCTACTACACGTGTTCATTTTCACCCTCGGGTCCTCTTCTTCCTTGTTGGAGACACCCAGGGCGAGGGCTGGGAACACCTCCCCTCCACAGCCAGACTGCCTGCTTTCAAAGTCCTACCTCCACCACTTGCCTCTGGAGGACCCTGAAAGGCCTCCTCAGCCTCTCGGGGCCTCATCTGCAGAAGTCTGGGAGGACAGCAGGCCTGCTTTGTGGTGCTGCTGTGATGATTACAAGAGTTGCATTTACAGAGTTTAACACTTGTGCTGACACACAGTAGGGGCCACAGCAGATTTAACTCTATTGATTACACCTGGACATAAAACTCCTTTCCCTCATGCTAGACCTCTTTCTAGAGGCCTCTCTTTCTCCTTCTCTTTCTAGTTTCTTTTTTTCCTGCCAGTGAGGGGGTGGGGCTTTCAAGTACTGCCCCAGGCCTTATGTCCAGCCCAGACCTCCCTCCCAGGCTCCCTACCATTGCCATTCTCTCCTCCATATCCAGCCACGCCTCTAAAGACTTGATGACATAAAAATCGTATTTCATGGCAAGACAAAAGCATTTAAACAGAAACGTTTGCGTTGCTCATTCGGGCCTCCTCCCTCCCATTTAGTGTGCATGGTGCATCCGCATTAACCACACCCGCTTAGGGGACAGACAGACTTCCTTCGTTCTAAGGGGCCACAATGACCCACTGCCCACTTTGTACTGCAGGGCTGGATTATATCAACTGTCAATTCCTCATCTGACACATGGCCCTTTGTCTCAAAAAGTATATAACTGTGCTTTGACCTCCAGGGTGGAACAATCCTCAGAGCTTTCTGAAAAGCTGCTTCCTGAGTTATATAACCCAAAGGCTTGAATAAAATGTCCCATTTCTTTCTCAGAGCCATTATTGATTAATTTCTTCGTCCACAGACTCAACACAGCTGATAGCGTCCAGGGTTCCCTCATCCCTTGCACTGCGACCTCCATCCCGGCTCCCCACTAGAACCGGAAACTCAAGAGTCCTCCTCACACTTTCTACTCCCTCGGCACTGCCCCTCCACTGAGCCATCCACCGCCGGATTCTACTCTTTACTGAGGCTCTGAAACCCAAACCCCAGCCCTCGCGCACCCGGCAATTCTGTGGCCCGCTCTCCACACCTCCAGTCACGTTCACCCCTCCAGCCCCTGCTCACACCGGTCTCTCCACCTGGGCCAGCATCACCAAACACAACCAACACGGGCCCCCAACACCCGGGTCCGGAGTCGCCGGTGCCTTTTGCTCTGCCAAGGCTGCCCGTAATTCTCTGTCCACTAGGACAACATACACTTTCTCTTCACGCTGAGTTCGAAACCCGCGTACCAGTGGCAGAACTGTGTCCACGTACTGAGCTCGGGAGGCCTGTGGGGCACCGGGCGCCTCCGCGCGGGTTCCCGGGCCAGTTCCGGAAGTGCGCCCGCTCGGCGCGAGGAACTACAAGTCCCAGGAAGTCGCGCGCCGGAGGCGGTTTTTCTCGCTCAGGTGGCAGTTTCTCCAGTTGCCGCGGCAGACGTTACTCCTCGCGGCGGCAGCATAGTGGCCTTTGGCGTCTGGGTGTGGAAGTCGGGAGAGACCACCTGCCGAGGAGCACGGAAGACGTTTTCACAGAGCCCGCTAGAGCAGGGGAGTCTGCCACAGCGGCTGTTTGGGAAAGGCTCAAAGGCCGGCCGAGGAGAGGGAGGGCCTCGGGTGTGATCTGAGTGTGGAGTATGAAAGTTGGAGGCCGGCAGCTAGCAGTGCGTCATCCTGTGTGATGGCTTAGGGAAGCTTGTTTGGCTTTCTCCAGTTGGTCCTAAGTGGGACAGGGCAAAAAGTAGGGAAGCTGGCAGTTAGTGAGCAAGTCCTGGCTGCTTTGGACCTGTTGCTACAGAGATCGTGGGTCAGAGGGTTCTGTTTTATGTGGTCTGACCATTGTGTGCATATTCAGCCTCACTGCCTTGTGGGGTTGAGACCACAGACCTGCTATCCCGCCCTGGCTTCAAGGTGGGAGAGACCACAGGAAACCTTCCTAGGGCGGCCTTCTGGCGGAAACCACTCTGGCTCTTCATGAAAGACGTTATCTGTGATAAACTCTTCACTGAATACTTTCAATATTTAGACGTCACTTAAAACTTAACTAATTTATAATTTATGCAAAGTACTTTCATGGTTCCAACATGAAAACTACAGGCACAAAAGTGTACTAAAAGAAGCCTAGCCTCTTTGGCTTCTCATCCCTGTATCCCTGTCCTCTCCCATTGGTAATTATAAGTTTTGGATTATCCTTCCATTTAAAAAGTATAAGCAATACATTCTGTAAGTGTATCCCACACTCTTCCTTGGGTAAAAGCTTCACTACTATACATAGTGTTGTGACACACTTCATTGTTTTCCACCTAAGCGTTTGGTGAGAGATTGTTCTCTGGCAAATGCCAGGGCACCATTGTGTGTCAGGACTGTAGTTCCTTCCACCAGCTCGCTAATGATGACACATAAGCTGTATTGAGTGTTTTACAGACAGTGCTGCAATGGATATTCCTGTGCCAACATCATTTTGCATTTGTGCCAGTGTAAATTTAGAATAGATCTCTAGAAGTGGGATGTTGGGTCAAAGGTAAGTGTGTTTTTAATTTTGCCTAATTCTTGACCTTTGGAGTTACACCTGTTTCAGTTCACTTCGGTGCAGTCGCTCAGTCATGTCCGACTCTTTGTGACCCCATGAATCACAGCATACCAGGCCTGCCTGTCCATCACCAACTCCTGGAGTTCACTCAAACTCATGTCCATCGAGTCAGTGATGCCGTCCAGCCATCTCATCCTCTATCGTCCCCTTCTCCTCCTGCCCCCAATCCCTCCCAGCATCAGAGTCTTTTCCAATGAGGCAACTCTTCGCATGAGGTGGCCAAAGTATCGGAGTTTCAGCTTTAGCATCAGTCCTTCCAAAGAAATCCCAGGCTGATCTCCTTCAGAATGGACTGGTTGGATCTCCTTGCAGGCCAAGGGACTCTCAAGAGTCTTCTCCAACACCACAGTTCAAAAGCATCAATTCTTCGGTGCTCAGCTTTCTTCACAGTCCAACACTCACATCCATACATGACCACAGGAAAAACCATAGCCTTGACTAGACAGACCTTTGTTGGCAAAGTAATGTCTCTGCTTTTCAATATGCTATTTAGGTTGGTCATAACTTTCCTTCCAAGGAGTAAACATCTTGTAATTTCATGGCTGCAATCACCATCTGCAGTGATTTTGGAGCCCAAAAAAATAAAGTCTGACACTGTTTCCACTGTTTCCCCATCTATTTCCCATGAAGTGATGGGACCAGATGCCATGATCTTCGTTTTCTGAATGTTGAGCTTTAAGCCAACTTTTTCACTCTCTATTTTACTTTTATCAAGAGGCTTTTTAGTTCCTCTTCACTTTCTGCCATAAGGGTGGTGTCATCTGTGTATCTGAGATTATTGATATTTCTCCCGGCAATCTTGATTCCAGCTTGTGCTTCTTCCAGCTCAGCATTTCTCATGATGTACTCTGCATATAAGTGAAATAAGCAGGGTGACAATATACAGCCTTGATGTACTCCTTTTCCTATTTGGAACCAGTCGGTTGTTCCATGACCAGTTCTAACTGTTGTGTCCTGATCTGCATATAGGTTTCTCAAGAGGCAGGTCAGGTGGTCTGGTATTCCCATCTCTTTCAGAATTTTCCAGTTTATTGTGATCCACACAGTCAAAGGCTTTGGCATAGTCAATAAAGCAGAATTAGATGTTCTTCTGGAACTCTCTTTCTTTTTCCATGATCCAGCAGATGTTGGCAATTTGATCTCTGGTTCCTCTGCCTTTTCTAAAACCAGCTTGAACATCTGGAAGTTCACAGTTCACGTATTGCTGAAGCCTGGCTTGGAGAATTTTGAGCATTACTTTACTAGCGTGTGAGATGAGTGCAATTGTGTGGTAGTTTGAGCATTCTTTGGCATTGCCTTTCTTTGGGACTGGAATGAAAACTGACCTTTTCCAGTCCTGTGGCCACTGCTGAATTTTCCAAATTTGCTGGCATAGTGAGTGCAGCACTTTCACAGCATCATCTTCCAGGATTTTGAAATAGCTCAACTATTTCAAATAGTGAGGAATTCCATCACCTGACTAGCTTTGTTCGTAGTGATGCTTTCTAAGGCCCACTTGACTTCACATTCCAGGATGTCTGGTTCTAGGTGAGTGATCACACCATCATGATTATCTGGATTGTGAAGATCTTTTCTGTACAGTTCTTCTGTGTATTCTTGCCACCTCTTCTTAATATCTTCTGCTTCTGTTAGGTCCATTCCATTTCTGTCCTTTATCAAGCCCATCTTTGCATGAAATGTTCCTTGGTATCTCTAATTTTCTTGAAGAGATCTCTAGTCTTTCCCATTCTGTTTTCCTCTATTTCTTTGCACTGATTGCTGAGGAAGGCTTTCTTATCTCTCTTTGCTATTCTTTGGAACTCTGCATTCAGATGCTTATATCTTTCCTTTTCTCCTTTGCTAGAAGGCAATGGCATCCCACTCCAGCACTCTTGCCTGGAAAATCCCATGGACGGAGGAGCCTGGTGGGCTGCAGTCCATGCGGTCGCGAAGAGTCGGACACGACTGAGTGACTTCACTTTCCCTTTCTCTTCTTTTCACAGCTATTTGCAAGGCCTCCTCAGACAGCCATTTTGCTTTTTTGCATTTCTTTTCCATGGGGATGGTCTTGATCCCTGTCTCCTGTACAATGTCACGAAGCTCCATCCATAGTTCATCCGGCACTCTATAAGATCTAGTTCCTTAAATCTATTTCTCACTTCCACTGTATAATCATAAGGGATTTGATTTAGGTCGTACCTGAATGGTGTAATGGTTTTCCCTGCTTTCTTCAATTTACATCTGAATTTGGCAATAAGGAGCTCATGATCTGTGCCACAGTCAGCTCCCGGTCTTGTTTTTGCCAAGTGTATAGAGCTTCTCCATCTTTGGCTGCAAAGAATATAATCTATCTGATTTTGGTGTTGACCATCTGGTGATGTCCATGTGTAGAGTCTTCTCTTGTGTTGTTGGAAGAGGGTGTTTGCTATGACCAGTGCGTTCTCTTGGCAAACCTCTATTAGCCTTTGCCCTGCCTCATTCCATATTCCAGGGCCAAATTTTCCTGTTACTCCAGGTGTTTCTTGACTTACTACTTTTGCATTCCAGTCCCCCATAATGAAAAGGACATCTTTTTTGAGTGTTAGTTCTAAAAGGTCTTGTAGGTCTTCATAGAACCATTCAATTTCAGCTTCTTCAGCATTACTGGTTGGGGCATAGACTTGGATTACTGTGATATTGAATGGTTTGCCTTGGAAACGAACAGAGATCATTCTGTCATTTTTGAGATTGCACCCACCTGTTTGCATCCCAGCAAATCACTGCAGATGGTGACTGCAGCCATGAAATTAAAAGGTGCTTGCTCCTTGGGAGAAAAGTTATGACCAACCTAGACAGCATATTAAAAAGCAGAGACATTACTTTGCCAACAAACGTCCATCTAGTCAAAGCTTTGGTTTTTCCAGTAGTCATGTATGGATGTGAGAGTTGGACTATAAAGAAAGCTGAGTGCCGAAGAATCGATACTTTTGAACTGTGGTGTTGGAGAAGACTCTTGAGAGTCCCTTGGACTGCAAGGAGGTCCAACCAGTCCATCCTAAAGGAAATCAGTTCTGAATATTCATTGGAAGGACTGATGCTGAACCTGAAACTCCAATACTTTGGCCACCTGATTCGAAGAACTGACTCATTGGAAAAGACCCTGATGCTAGGAAGATTGAAGGCGGGAGGAGAAGGGGCGACAGAGGATGAGATGGTTTGATGGCATCACCGACTCAATGGACATGAATTTGAATAAGCTCTGGGAGTTGGTGATGGATAGGGAAGCCTGGCGTACTGCAGTCCATGGGGTCGCAGAGTCGGACTCGATTGAGCAACTGAACTGAACTGAACAGTGTTTGGTAGGGCCTGTTCCTCACAGTCTCATCAGCTGGTTATGGCATCATAGTTTTGAATCTTTATCTGATAGGTAAAAAGTATTATTTCAAAATAGTTCTAATTTTCATTCCCCTAATGAGAATTTTTCTAGTTATGAGCATTTTTAATATATTTAAGAAGCATTTTTTTGTTTTGTGATCTATTCATATTGTATCCATTTTTCAGTAGGTTTGTTGATCTTTTATTTTACCTTTGAAAGTTCCTTACTGGTAATAATAACTTTGCAAATTGCAATTTTTGACAGCTTGTAATCTGTTCATGTTAACAGTGTTGTGGGGTTTTTCTTCCCCAACAATTGGTTTTCTTCCCCAATAAATAGAAACATTTATTTTTACACTATCAAATTTATCAGTATTTTCCTTTATTGCCCTTGGATTTTGATTCATGGGTAGTAAATATTCTCAAGTTTTGGGGAAATTCACCCATGTTTCTCCTAGTGCTTGTATGTCATATTTTACATTTAAATCTTTAATCCACTCAGAATTCATCCTAGTATGAAGTGTGAGGAATGGATTTCATTTTCTCTTTTGCAGGTATACTAAGTATACGTGTATATGGTATACTAAGTAGTTTAGCTAAAGTCTACTTTTTCCTCACTGAGGTGCCCCTTTTATCACTTACTTTACACATGCAATTAAATCTATTTCTGAATTTTCTTTTCTCTTGAATTGGTCTGTCTACTCACGTGCCAGTACTACAACTTTAAAATTATAGATGCTTCATAATATGGTTTACTATCTAGTAGAGTTGGCCCTCCCACATTACCTTTCATCTTCAGGGTGTTTCTGGCTTTTCTCTCTTGTTTATTATTTAGCCCTTATAAACTGACAGGTGTTGAAAGAGGAGCTAGTAATGATAATAATAAGAATAGTAATAGCTTAAGAGTTTGCCGACTACCAGCCTGGTAAAGCACACACGTGTATTGATTCAGTACTCCTCTTCAGATCAGATCAGTCACTCAGTCGTGTCCGACTCTCTGCGACCCCATGAATAGCAGCACGCCAGGCCTCCCTGTCCATCACCAACTCCTGGAGTTCACTGACACTCATGTCCATCGAGTCGGTGATGCCATCCAGCCATCTCATCCTCTGTCGTCCCCCTTCTCTTGCCCCCAAACCCTCCCAGCATCAGAGTCTTTTCCAGTGAGTCAACTCTTCACATCAGGTGGCCAAAGTACTGCAGTTTCAGCTTCAGCATCATTCCTTCCAAAGAAATCCCAGGGCTGATCTCCTTTAGAATGGACTGGTTGGATCTCCTTGCAGTCCAAGGGACTCTCAAGAGTCTTCTCCAACACCATAGTTCAAAAGCATCAGTTCTTCGGTGCTCAGCCTTCTTCTCACATCCATACATGACCACTGGAAAAACCATAGCCTTGACTAGACAGACCTTTGTTGGCAAAGTAATGTCTCTGCTTTTCAATATGCTATCTAGGTTGGTCATAACTTTCCTTCCAAGGAGTAAGCGTCTTTTAATTTCATGGCTGCAGTCACCATCTGCAGTGATTTTGGAGCCTCGAAAAATAAAGTCTGACACTGTTTCCACTGTTTCCCCATCTATTTCCCATGAAGTGATGGGACCGGATGCCATGATCTCCATTTTCTGAATGTTGAGCTTTAAGCCAACTTTTTCACTCTCCACTTTCACCAAGAGGCCCTTTAGTTCCTCTTCACTTTCTGCCATAAGGGTGGTGTCATCTGCATATCTGAGGTTATTGATATTTTTATTATTGAATGGAAGGGGAAAGAAAGATAATAACTTAAAAAATTATTTGAATTTTGTTTTTTATAAATAAATAGAAACGTAAGTACGTTTGCAGGCAAAGAAGAAACTACAGCCAAATGAAAGTTCTGTCACATGGCAAGATTAGTCTGATATTAAAATATGAGTAGTAAAATACGAGTACTCCTCTTAGCAACCCTATATTAACTTCCGCTTGGAACAGATAGGAAAACCGAGGCACAAAGAGGTTAAGTAATTAACTTGAGTGGCAAAACTGGTACGCAAGACCCAAGACTTTGAATCCAGGGCATCTTGCTGCAGAGCTCCCCCCTCCCCAAATATATGCCAGTTCTAGACCAGACTCACTTGGAAATCTGAGATTCCCTTCACTCCTGGTTTGGTCTTGGCCATGTCTTCTCTTCTCTGGAAGATCAATTTTCTCATTGTTGCCAGGGGAGCCCTCAAAGTTGGGGTGTCAAAGCTGAGTGTTGGTGTCACTGGCAGGAACCACTCTGCCTCACATGATGAGTGGAGCTTGTAGGCAGAAACCCAGCACCCCACCCAGGAACAGATGGAACACTGCTGAACAGCTCTCCTACCAACCAGACCCTGCAGGCTTGGGTGTGCTCATAATTCCAGGAACAATCATTGCTCTGTTGGGCAGCGCCTCACACAACTCCAGGGGGTGTCCCTCCCATGCAGAACACTGCTCTCATCTCTTTCTTTCCCATTTTGTGAGTTTTTAGCTTTTCTTTCTCTTGGTGTCATGAAAGGAACTCCTGCCTTTGGCTGTTCCCACTGAAAAGGCAGCAGGGATATTCTCTGCCACTTGATAACCTGCTTTATCAGAGGATTACCTCTCAGAGGTAAGGAGACTTGTCAGCTACCTGTTGCTGCATCCCGTGTGAGTAAATGTTAATTAACCTCTAAGTACGACCTCTAATTCTGTCTCATCAGCAGTGTGGCCCTGATGATACACTGCTGTTAAGGTGTTAACAGCGCTGCCTGTGAGAATGCCTACCCTGAGCCCCAGCCCTGTGTTCCTGGAGACAGCAGCAGTGGAAGAAGCCTCTGCTCTTGTGCTCCTGGAAATACCTTCTTTGCTAGATGTCCTGTATAAACAGTTTGAAAGTGGGCGCCTCACACCAACTTAACACCTAAGATGCACCTTGGAGTAGTGCCAAGTGAACCTGGCAGAGGGCTTCTTGTTCCTGAGAGCTTGATTTCAACAAACAGTAGGATCCAATAGGGAAGCAGCTTTTGGACCCATTACAGAGGTGGGAACAAATGCCATTCTCTTTAAGAAGTTACACTGCTGCTGTCAGAAGAATGGTCAAGCAGGCACTCCCATCTCTGAAGAGCTCTGGTTAATTTCTAATGTAGATGCACACTGCACATTAGGGAGAGGAGGTGCAAACAATTTTAGGTTTAACTTTTTCTTGTTCCTTCCTAAAATACAGATTGTCTTTCATTAAGTGAAAGCAGCAAACAGTGACCACCATAAAAACACTCAGGTGAGATACACTCACTCAGGAGATGGGCAATGGTTAAAGCTGTTCCCTCCTGAGACAGGCTGGGACCTGAACCCTGGGATCCTTTGCTGCAGTGCCTGCACCTGGACAAATGGTCTCTTTCAGCAACAAAAAACTAAGAAGCTAAAAGGGACTACAACTAGCTGTGTGCCTACACAGTTGGGGCACGTTATCAATGAAGAGATACAAAAAGACCAAAATGAGCAGAAGCAGGGTACTGGCATGTACCCTGTACACAGTGCCACCCAAGGGGTGGGCAGACCACCTAAGTGACCCCTCCACCCCAACTCCTGGACACACCTCTGCTCTCTTGCCACATAAGGAACCAGCTGTCTCCTCCTCAGGAAGCCAGCAAAGGAAGCTGTTACTTGTTTTCCCTTCCCTGAGCTGCAGCACGAATCCCAATAAAGCCTTGCCTGAATTTCTTATCTGGTCTCTTATCTGGAACTTTCACTTCTGTGATGAGATTCTTCAATGGATTTCAAGTCCCCTCCAGAGGAACTACTGGGTACTCTTAATGGTAAATTCCTGGAACCTAAGAATGATAGGAGGTGTGGCTGTCACACACTTTTTACTTACCAGAAGCCAGGTACACTTAGCTTCTCAGTTCCTTATCCTGGTTCTTCCTGATATCCTCAGACAAAGGAGGAGATAGTCCACACGATTCTAATTTTGTTCTGTTTTTTAAAAATGTGTTAATTATCATAGGAGCATTTAAATATTTTTAAATGGGACCAATCAACTATTTAGCCATTCCACTTTTATTCTCATCCATATGCAAACATTTTTTTTAAACATGACAGCATGACCGTGTACATAATGTATTTTTCACTTCATATAATTACAGAATCTGCATAAACATTAGAAACTACAGAATCCACATAAAACAGATTAGAAACTATGCAAATATTCCCAAACGGAAAAATATCTAAGTGAAAAAGAACATTGATACTATAAGTAAAAAACATTGACACTACATTTTAATCAACTGTTTCCATTTTTAATCATCTAAGGAAACATTTACCCACATCAGAGCCTATTCTATTGTCCTTGTTCCTTCTCAAATCTAGGCCTCAGTGGTACTAAGAACACTGTCTAGTTGATCACCTTTAGTAGGATTGTCTTTTAAGGAGTCCTATAAAAGCAGAGGAGCAGAGATTGACCGTATGTCATTACACTAAAAACTGTTAATGGTTTTCTTCAAGGATGAGTTCTCTGATATGCAGCAAGGGAAGGGCACCAAGTGAAAGCACTTCTGCACTGATTGTATGCAGATTGTATGCAGAAGGCTTCTTTCACTAAGAATTCTCTGGTGTCCGTAACTCAGATGGTCTGCTGAAGGCTTTTTCATGTTACATTCATGTGGTTTTTCCACCTGTATATGAATTTTCTGATTCACAATAAGATAAAAATCTCCATCTAAAGATTTCCCACATTGGTTACATTTACAGAGATTCTCTCCAATATGGATTCTTTGATGTCCAATAAGGTGAGAATTCCATTGGGAATACTTTTCCCATGACATTTATGAAGTTTTCCTCCAGTGTGAGTTCTCTGAAGTAACACTTCAAAGTGAGAACTCCAACTGAAGCATTTCCCAACTGATTACACTTTCCCATTGAAGAGAAAGGCTTCTTTCTCTTCAGTGTGAGTTCTTTGATGTGAAGTTACATCAGAGCTCTGAAGGAAAGATTTCTTATATTAATTGTACTCATTAAGACTTCTCTCCATTCTTTGATAGACATTAAAATAAATGACTGAAAGACTTCCCACATTGATTGCAAAAGAACAGTTTTTCCTCAGTATGAGTTTTCTGATGCCTAATTAGTTGATAATTCCCACAGAAAGCCTCCCACATTCATGGCATTCATGGAGCCTTTCTGTAGTACAAATTATGTAATGTCAACAGGTAGGAGCACCAGGTGAAAGACTTCCCACCATTGATCACATTATGCAGTTTTTCTTAGATATGAGAACTCCACTTAATAGATTTACCACACTAATCTTGTCAGTCTCCAGTATGAGTTAAGTCCTATAATTCTAGACATAAACACACACCTCCAATTTTTAGTGTCCTTTGAGGGATTGTTTCAAACTTGACACTAACCTCCAGTAGGTCTTGACATACACAAATATCATGAACAATGCTGGAAGTGGCAATTGTGAATGAAGAGCAAGGAGAAGAAAGACCATATAATTTGGTGGATGAAGATCCTGAGGAATTGGTCATCCATTAGCTCATTCTATACTCTGAAAAAGTTCCACTCTCATACACCAAAGTCCTTATTTGACCCTTATTAGAGCCCTGAAAAATTGCTTTAATCCTGTTTCACCTTCACCTTCTATTTTCCGTTGGCCATATTTTTCCAATTACAATCTAAGCCGCTAGGGGCTGGAAGATGATTCTCACGTGGCCTTTGAATTCTTTTCTGTAGGCATTCAAGGCCTGCTTGTTGAGCAAATAACTAAATATATGTAGATCTCTTGGCTCTGCTGCTCACCGGTTCTGTCCCCACAAATAGGAAGAAGACTGCCAACCTGGGAAGGTTATTGTGCACACCAAGAAGATACTGAAGCCACACGGGAGCTCTCTTGGTTGTCTAGATGGTTGGCATTCATTAAATTCCAGCTCCAAAAGAACAGCTGTAATGGTGGTTGTTTCTATGTTCTGTGATCTGTGGATATGAGACAGAAGAAAACCAGATCTTAGCTTCTCCATTTTCTCCAGCCTTCAGCTGACACAATGTAATAAATCCCGCATCATTTTATGCTATATTAAGTGTGAACTCTTACATTCACATCAGAGATGAGGTGTCTCTGGCCTTCTGAAGCAGTCAACTTATGACATGAAGTTACCCACAGCCTGAAATCTTTCCCAACTGAGCCTTTATTACTTTCACGTTTCCTTTAGTGAGAGAGTGGTGAGTACAGAGGCTCCTGCCATGAGACTAGGGCACTGCCTGCCCTACTGGTGGCATCATCCACCATTCCCTGGTTGATCATCCTCTAGCTCACCATCCAGGCTGCTCATATAATCCTGACAGATGTCCATTCATCTGAAGGAGGTTCATGCAACACCCGCCCTCCTACCTGCTGATCATGCTCCCAGAGCATTTCCTTCACCTGCCTGCCCACACACTCCCCTTATGCACTCTGGGACAAATTCCCACATCCACCCAGGGCCCATCCTTTTGTTTTAACATTGCTTCTTTTAACTAAGTCATTAGTGAAAAGATGTTTAAATAGGTGGAAAAAAAACACACAGAGACCCTACTACAGAAATATATAGTTTATTTATCCAAGTTCTCTTTCAACCCTTGTCCATATGCATAAATACTTTACCACAAACATCAGTGCACAGACTTCTTGGTATGTTTTTTTAAACTTACGTTACAAGCATTTTCAGGTTTCACTAGTTATTACTTTTAACAAACAAATTAGAACGGCAAATCAACTGAGCAAACACCTAGGAGCGACTGATGTATTCATTAGCAGTAACTCCCCACTGGTTTTCTTAAGTGCAGGGCGGTGTTCCTGGTCGTCCTTGGGTCTTGAGAATTTCATCACCAGAGACTTTCATTCATATCCGAATCCCAACCAGGTTTCCTCAGGTGACACTGCTGCAACGGTGACGCCTCCTCAAACGGCTTGAGAGCTGGGAGGTAGGCTATTTCTTCTTGCACTTCACCCTGCTGTGCGTTTTCTGGTGCCCTATCAGGTGCGAGCTCTGCGTGAAGGCCTTTCCGCACTTGCTACAGGTGTAGGGGCGCTCGCCGGTGTGAGTCCTCTGATGCCGGATGAGATGGGAGCTCTGGCGGAAGGCTTTGCCGCAGTCCGGACACGGGTAGGGCTTGGCCCCGGTGTGGGTCCGCAGGTGCTGGGAGATGGCCGAGCGGTCGTTGAAAGTCCTCCCGCACTCGTGACACACGAAGGGTCTCTCCCCAGTGTGAACCCTCTGGTGCTGCCTGAGGGAGGAGCTCTGCACGAACGCCTTCCCGCAGTCCCGACACACATAGGGCTTCTCTCCCGTGTGGATCTTCTTGTGCACCGAGAAGTACCTGGGATTCCGGAACGTCTTCCCGCATTCGCTGCACCGGCACACCTGGCTCCCTTTGTGAATTCGCGTGAAGGTGATCTGCGGGGCGTTCCGGGCGCAGGGCCTCCTGCCCCCGTCGCCGCCGCTCTCCATAGCCTTCCCGGCGCCGCCGCGCTTTGGAGGAAGCTTTACGCATGCGCCGCGTGTCCCCCTTTTAAGCCAGGGGTCGCGCTTGCGCAAGCGCTTTCTAGGAACAGCTTTCTGAAGGGAGGCGCGGCCGCGGTCCGGGCCTGTGCTCGCCTGGGGTTGGGGGCTGTCCCCGGGCGGCTGCGGGGGGAGGGTATTTTCCGAAGCGAGTGTCACCGGTTTCAGCGCTGTGTCCCAGACTCCCGGGGCCCCGGCCTCCAGAGCCTCTCCGGAGGTGGAGGGCCGGGCGTCATCCGCCGAGGACCCCTCCTCCTCCTTCAGGGGGCAGGCGGGCCCCTCCTCAGGAGGTCCAGGCTGTGGCGTTAACTGCTTGCTGTCCAGGGTCGTCTCCCACCCTGAAAGAAACCCAGACGTGTGGACCGCGTTGAGAAAGTGCTGAAACGGGTCGATAATACGACATAATCAGATATCCAGAAGCTTCCTCCCGCCCCAAGTGCAGCCACGCAGGCTGGGGAGAGATACCGAAGCACTGAAGCAGCAGAGCTCAGCAGATGGCTGAGCGTCTGGGTTCTCATATCCCCTTGGAGTTTGGACAGCAAATCAGTCCTTCACTGGACCCGAGGCTGCCTCTGTCCACACCTTGCCTGCCCTTCTAGGTCTACAGCGTCAGCTAAAGGCCTGGAGGCTGCAGGGGACTCTTGAAGGCACATATAGGCCTTGCGCTGGGCCCAGAGGAGGTATAAGCCTGGACTTACAGCCTCTGGGGCATCCCAGTCCTGGGGACGGTGGCGGGGCCTTACCCACAGACACCAGGTGTCCGAAGGTCTCCAGCATCACGTCGTGGTACTCAGTCCGCTGTGTTGGGTCCAGCAGCCCCCACTCCTCCGTGCTGAAGTCCACAGCCACGTCCAGGAAGGTCACTGGATCCTGCAACGTCACACACGTGTCTCAGCAGGAAGTTCAGAGTCCTTGGTAGGTACACAAGAGAGGCTGGCAGGGACATTCCAACAGAGCTCACTGTGCTGGCACTCCCCAGCTTTGGGGGTTTACTGGGAAACACTGCCTGGGGCCTGTAAGAGGTCCAGTGAGTGTGTTCTGATGAAACCAGAGTCTGGGGCCCATACAGGAGTTCCTTCACAAGGACTACAAGTGCCACAGACTGCTTCCTTTTCCCCATGACTTCCCACAGGGGACTACCCCTCGGGTTGCCTCGGGGTGGGGCAGCAGACCAGCTGCAGTATGGTAAGTCCTATCGAGACGCTGACCAGGACTCTGGGAGTAAGAGGTCTTCCACTGCCCTAACCCAGATGGGAAGCACTCTGCCCACAAGGGGCAGAGCCTGCTTGAGAAGCAAGAGGCTGGAACACCTGAATACAGCCATACCTGCCTGTACGAAGCCTGAAGCCTGCCTCAGACCAGTCGTTACACAAGACCACTTCTGTGCTCAAGCCAGGTGTCAGCCCTGACCAAGGCCATATACACACCATCACCGGCCACTTTCTGAGCCTCGACAGTCAGTAAGACAGGACCAGTCCTATTTTGTCTACAACCTGGCTCTGGTTATTTTGAAGCAAATACCAGGCTTTGTTTTAAATACCATGAACACCCAAGTCTGTGTTTCCAGAGAATGAAGTCTCTCTTGTTTTAACTGAGATCCAGCAGTCATCTGCATGCCAGGGCTCAAGGCTGCCTGCCTCTCACTTGGCCCTTCTTCCTCTTCCGTCCAGGTTTCCTGACTCCAGGTCAGTGTGCCCCATCATGGTCTCCAATGACATTATGGACACTGGAGGGCAGACCTGCCGGGGAAGTCAGGACCAGAGAAGGAAAGTGCAGCACTCCCCACTCACCTCAGGCAGTGCCTTCATGGGCCAGGTAGCTGTGTCCTGCTGAGCTGCGGGAGGGAGAGTGCCGGGGGCGCCCTGGGTGGGCAGTGCTGGGAAGAGATGTCAGCACAGGGTTAGCAGGGCAAGGGCAGCCCACCTCTGGCTCTGGGATGCCTGGGGCCGGCACACACCTGCAGCTCATCCCATCAGTCCTTTCTTTGACCTGTACCCAAACCCCACTTTTGTGACCACAGGGCACTGGCGTCCCTCCTGCTGGCCCCTCTCCCTGCCTCTCCAAGGACTGTTCTGGAAGCAGGCCCTCCACTGAGGCAGCCGAGTCACCGCCACATCACCTCAGCAGCTGGCTTCACACCTTCTCCCCAAACACAGAGACCCACTGCTGGCCTCCGAGTCCTCCCTCCCTCTGTCCCCCCTCCCCACGAAGGGTGGGACTTTCTCTGGCTGCCAGGACCAGACTCATTCTCTCAAACGTATCTTGATGCATTTTACCAAGTTTCTTCCACCTTAGAAAACAGCTCTGCCCAGCTCTGTGATGCTTTGACGTGACTCTCCCCATGTGTCCCCACACGATCCTTAGGCTTCTATAATGATGATGCGCTCCCCTCCGCGCCCCCGCCCCCGCCAGTATCAAGGGGACACATGGTATGAGCCAGGCTGGGCCGCCAGGCTGTTGCTTCCTCCTGGCCAAAATGACTGCCTCAGGGACAAACCCCGGCCCCCCAGCCAGCCAATGAGAGCCGAAGAGGCAACTGCTGGAACATACAGGAAAGAGAAACCCCATGCTGGGAGCCTATATGGAAACAGTGTGCATTTGCGTGCAGCTCCCAGAGGAATGATACAGCGGACGACAAGCCCTGAAGACGTCTGAACTGCTGGGTCTAGCCATGCCCGAACCTGAATCACTCTGGACATTTTCAGTAAATTGTATTTCTCCCTTGAACCACTCTGTGCAAAGGTTCACAGCAGTCACACCCAAGTTCAACAGAATGCTGACCAAAAATGCAGGGTTCCTTGGAAAGCCTATTCCATTGTCTTCTGTAATACTAATTGGTTTCATTTGCCCCCGTGGTGTGACATGGACTCACTGACTTTGATCTCATGAGCTTGACAACCGTCTTCCTGGCACCTGTATTAGCTCCCTGGTTTAACAAGCTGCCATGACAGTGGCTCAAAATAACACGAATTTGCTGTGTTACAGTTATGGAGATTAGAAGTTTGATACAAACTCAAGGGGCTAAATCAAAGTGCTCCCAGGGCTGTATTCCTTCTGGAGACTTAGGGAGAATGTATTCCTTGCTCCTTCCAGTTCCCGGAGGCTCGCTGCCCATGACACTTTCCTTGTAGCACCCCTGCTTCAGCTGTCACATCTACTCTGACTCTGACCCTCCTGCCTGTCTTCCTTAGGATCCTTGCAATGACCTTGGGTCCTTCCAAATAATCCAGGTTAACCTGTCCATCTCTAGATCCTTAACGTTATCACACATGTGAAGTCCCTTGTCCCTTTCACCATGTGAGGTTCACAGGGTTCTAATGTGGATATCTTTGGGACCCTCAGCCTGCTGACCACAGCACCCCAGACTCGGTGCACGTGAAGAGACCACTCCTGCGGCTGCCAGCCCTGCTCTCTGCCCACACCTGTTTCTCCAGGAAGCCCTGTTCTCTGGATGCCACTCTCTAGGCTCAGATTCCCTCCCTCCTCCTCAAGCATCAGTCAGTCAGTCAACCATTCACTCACTCAAGAAGCATCTTTTGAGTACTGGTCATGGACACAGAAAATGGAGGTGAGCCAACAGGTGTCTGTGCTCTATAGAACTCAGCCTAATGAAAATCAAGTCTCATCAAGGCTGGATCCCCAGTACATCCCAAACTTGTACCATCTCCCTGGCCCACTGCTGCCGTCACCACTCTACCCACTGCTGTCAGATGCATGTTCACTTGTCAGACTCCCATCTTTCTTGCTAGGTTGGAGGCTTGTTGACCTCACGAGTCCATGAATCCTGTCTCAGTCATCACATTATTCACAGCCCCCAATGAGTGTGTGATGTTAGAAGCCACTTCAGAAATACATACACATACACCTGTGTGACTTAAATGGATGCAGCAGGGATCCCAGGGTAAAAATGAAGCACATTATCTGCTGGCCTCCATCAGAAATGTGTGGAGGGCTCATTAAAGAATGCAGTGCCAGGGTGGGAGGGAGGTTCTAGAGGGAGGGGACATATGTATACTTATGGCTGATTTACATTGTTGTACAGCAGAAACTAACATAGCACTGTAAAGCAATTATCTTCCAATTTTAAAAAAAGGGACGCAGTACCAGGCCCCACCCAAGAGTTTCAGCAGCTTTGAGGTAGGGCCTGAGGCCTTCCATTTCCACAAACAGGTCCAGGGATGAGGCCATTCTCAAAGTTCTTTGATCTAGTGGTAGTGACAGGTATGTCAGCAAGGAAACATCTAAAGTAGGGGTCCCCATTCCTGGGTTGCAGACAGGTACCAGCCCAAGGCCTGTTAGGAACCAGGCCACACAGCAGGAGGTGAGTGGTGGGTAAGACAGCAAAGCTCCATCGGCTGATCCCCATGGTTTCCATTACAGCCCGAACCACACCCTCCACGCCTGTCTATGGAAAAACTGTCTTTCACAACATTCCTTGGTGCCAAAAAGGTTGGGGACTGATGATCTAAAACTGATTCCCCAAATGGGGTCGGGGAAGGGGAGGAAGCAGATGCCCTTGGCCTAGATGGAGTGGGCGCCACCCTTCTGCCACCCGTCAGGAAGGCTGGGTTCTTTTGCTCCCACCCTCGAGACACCCTCCCAGGAACAGCCATCTCCCCACCCTTCCATGGAACTCACTTTCCTCCTCAGAGATCCAGGTCACGTCCTCCACCAGGGCCACTGCCTGCCGGCAGTCCACTGGGTGCTGTGACTCCACCCATAGCCGCAGCTTCTCAGGCAGTGCGCCCAGGAACTGCTCCAGCACCAGCAGCTCCAGCATCTGGTCCTTGGAGTGCGCCTCGGGCCGCAGCCACTGGCAGCAGAGCTCCCGGAGTTGGGCCAGCGCCTCGCGGGGACCAGCCACCTCCTCAAAGTGGAAACCCCGGAACCTCTGCCGAGCCATCTCAGGATCAGCCGTAGGCTTATCCAGATGTTGAGGGGGCTCCCTGAGAACCTCTGGGCTCAGGCCCTCATCTTCAGCATACAGAGCCCGGATCTGGGCATTCCGGGGAACAGCCACCTCCTGGTTCAGGGTGAGGACTTCAACCACCTCGATGTTCATCAGGGGATTCCCAGCAGGAAAAGGATCCAACTGAGGTTCCAACTGAGCCTCAGGACACTCTGAAAGTTGAAAACAGAGCAAGACAGATGGGCAAAAAAATGCATGAAAAGTTTCGCAATGTTGTTAGCCACCAGGAAAATACAAGTCAAAAACCACTGTGAAATATCACTTCCCAGTCTCTAGGATGGCTATTATCAAGGATGGGTGGTAACAGCTGTTGGTGAGGATGTGGAAAACCTAGAACTCTTGCACACAGTAGTAGGAATACAGAATGCTACACTACTTTGCAAAACAGTCTGGTAGCTCCTCAACAAGTTACACATAGAGTTATATCATGATACACGGGTTTCAATCCAAAAGAATTCAAAACACATGTCAACACAAAAACTTGTACAAGAACGTTCACAGCAGCATTATTCAAAATTGCCAAAAAAGGAAAACAAACACCCATCAAATGATAAATGAATAAACAAAATAAGATCTATCCATATGATACATTTGTCTTTGGCAATAAAAAGGAATGAAGTTTTGATACATACTACAGCATGAATGAACCTTGACAACATTATGCTAAGTGAAAGAAACCAGACACAAAAGGCCACATATGTATGGTTCTATTTATATGAAATGTCCAAAATTAACAGAGAGACAGAAAGTAGAGTGGTTTCCAGGAGAAAGGAGAGATGAGGGGGTTGGGGGGGTGACAGCTTCTTTAGGATATAGAAACTATTTTGAAATGAGATCATACTGATGGTTGCACAACCTTGTGAATATAATAAAAACCACTGAACTGTTACTTTCAAAGGGTGAACTTTATGATATATAAATTATTTCTTAACACAGAATAACAACAACAACAAAAAAACCCCAAGAGACAACAAGAACTGTGTCGCTATATATGCCTGCCCATGAGGCGAACTGAACCTGATCCCACCTCCATGGGGGCCAAGAATGAAAATATCTGGGAAAGACAGGGGTGCTGGGTCTTGGCATAGAGTCCAGAGAGCATTTGCTAAACAGAATTCCAGGATGGCCCTGAAATGCTAAGGAACACGCACAAAGTAACAGGAAACAAGAGAGTTCTCTACAACTCCAAGAATAAATGCTAATTCTGAATGAGTTAAAGATTCAAAAAATAAGTTTAAAAAGGTGAATAACACAGATTATGATTTACTTTCAATTAGACTTGTTTTATAAAGACAGAAATGGCATAGCTGATATCCAGAGCAAACCCGTACTTTCACCGTTGCTATTGTAAGTATAAGTGGTTAAGCAGCTCTACTTGGAAAGGAATTTATAGATGAACTCAAAGCCTAACAATGGATGCCTAGGAACTTTACCAGATGAATCTGCATATATCCGGGAGCCATCCAGAGGTGAAAACACAACTTCTGTGATACCCAGAGAATGAACACACAGACAATGGCCAGCCAAAATGAAAGTGAAAGTGAAGTCACTCAGTCATGTCCGACTCTTTGGGACCCCATGGACTGAAGCCTGCCAGGCTCCTCCATCCACGGATTTTCCAGGCAAGAATACTGGAGTGGGTTGCCATTTCCTTCTCCAGGGGATCTTCCAGGCCCAGTGATCAAACCTGGGTCTCTGGCAAGAGCCACCAGGCTCAGTGGTAGAGTCCGAGTCCACCTGCCAATGCAGGAGACACGGGATCCATCCCTGATCCGGGAAGATCCCACAGGCTGTGGAGCAACTAAGCCTCTGTGTCACAAATAATTAGCCTGTGCTCTAGAGCCAAGGAGTCACAACTACTGAGTCCACGTCCTACAGCCCCAGCTCCACAATGAGAAGCCCGAGCACCACAACAGAGAGTAGACCCCACTCTCCGCCCCTAGAGAAAGGCCAGAGCAGCAACAGCAAAATAAAAGTATTAAAAAAAAAAAAAAATGCTGGCTGAGGGGCCCAATGGACAAAGCATTTACCTCAATTGGACTCATCAGTACAGCCATCCCAGCCGAGTCGGTAGGCGGAGGGGCCCCAGGAGGGCAGCTCCCGTTCCAGCCCAGAGACAGATTTCTGGCCGAATGGAGCCCATGCTGAGCCTCTGATCCACCTCAGAACAGCTGTACCAGTGACTACCCCACTTGCTATACCTCAGCGCAGCCCAGGGTTCCCAAGATCCCCACCATGCAACTGATTTGAGTACACAAAGAGTTCACAATGGACGCCTAGGAACTTTACCATACTAATCTACTTATGAGCAGGGAGCCAGCCAGAGATGAAGACGTGACTTCTGTGATACCCAGAGAATGAATACACAGATAAAGGAAAGCCAGTATAAGACAACAGAACTCGGAACTACAACTTCTGTGGCAACAAGCCCAGCTCTCAAGACTTGGTTGATAACTTCCAGTTTTTCTTTCTGACCCCCAAGCCAATACTCTCCAATCAGAACCTTCTCTTTTTTTTCACCATGATCTTCCCCCTCCCAATCTGCTTTACTCTCAGTTCAGTTAGTAAAGAATCTGCCAGCAATGCAGGAGATCCTGATTCAATTCCTGGGTCAGGAATATCCCCTGAAGAAGCGATAGGCTACCCACTCCAGTATTCTTGGGCTTCCCTTGTGGCTCAGCTGGTAAAGAATCCACCTGCAATGTGGGAGACCTGGGTTCGATCCCTGGGTTGGGAAGATTCCCCTGGAGAAAGGAAAGGCTACCCACTCCAGTATTCTGGCCTTGAGATTTCCATGGACTGTATAGACTCATTGGGTCGCAAAGAGTCGGACACAACTGAGCAACCTTCACTTCACTTCAAACACAAAGGATGGTGGTTGACCTCCCCTGCTAGGTTCAACTCTTGAGTAATAGCCTCTGCATGTCCTCTTTTGAGCGGGCTTTATTTCCACAACACTCACTTCCAGGGCAATGTGGTAAATGATGGAGTAAAACTGGAAGACACAGGGAGTATTCAAACACAGGTCAAGAAAATTGTGAAAGATCCCCTTGTGAGCATTATAAAATTCGTACGTTGATTTTAGGGGGACTATGACAACATTGGAATGTTCCTGTCACATGCAGTAAAAAGCAGAACAGGAAATTACTGTTGAAAACGAGTCCCCCTAAAAACGACTTCCCTACCGAGTTTACGCTTAACCTCTATTATCCAAAACTGTATCCCCTTTCTTGTCCCCTCTGACTTCAATTCCGGAATCCACCAGTGTCAGACGACCAAAACTGCTGTGATCGATAGCATCGTACTTTAATACAAACTGAAGCTGTCTGTCCAGGGCAAGATGAGCTAACAGATTCTGGAGCCATGGATCACCTGGCCAGAGACGTCGTGATAAGTCATCTCCAACTGTGCGACGCTATGGAGCCTACCAGGCTCCTCTGTCCATGGGGGTTCTCCAGGCAAGAATACTGGAGCAGGGTGCCAAAAAACAGGATTAAGAAATGTCCAAAAAAAAAAAAAAAAATTAACCCCAGCCTCTCCAATCTTTCCCTTTAAAACACTCCTAGGATTTGTCTCCACATAATAAACCTTTACTTTGCTGCAAACTCCCGCTGTTGGAGTTTGGCTTTCTACGCCTGGCGCACACGAGGTCAGTTATATTACTGTGGAGTAACTGCAGCTGCTTAAAGAAAAAAAATCTGAAAGCGACTAGGAGTAGCGGCTGCTTGTTCGCTGTCTCCGTGCTTTCCCTTGCCGTCTGTGGCCACCCAAGCACCTGCCGCCTATGTCGCCGCGCACTTAGCTGCGGCGGCTGCGGAGCTGGTTTTGGTAGAGCCCGTGCCCACACCAGACGACTGTGTACGAAGTGCGCCCGACCCCTCTTCCCAAGGGTGAAGAATTTAGATGCCTATGCTCCCTTCACAACCGCACCAGCTCCTCTCCAAGTTCTAGGAGCTTAGGACCGCGACTTCCGGCCTGGGCGGAAATGCGTCATGCTCCCGCCGCACTACAACTCCCAGGAGCCTCCAAGTCGTGCGACTTCCGGCGCCGCCATGTTGAGGCTTTGGGTTTCTCTGAGGCCTTTGGCAGGATTGCGGCTCACTCGCCTCTCACCTCTTCCTTTCGCGTTCCCTTTCCCGGTCTCCCTGGGTCAGTGCGGCGGAGCCTCCATACACACCTTCCCGAGCTGCAAGTCTGTCTTGTTGGGTGACGTTGGGTGTCGGGAGCGCGGCCACTTTGCTCGAGAGTAACGAGCACCTGGATTCCCGACCCATTTTCCTCCCCCGCTCCCACATTCTTTCCTTGTCTCCTTTGGGCTTTTTTGTCCTCCTTTCTCCGAATTTTCTGATTACACACCTCGACTGGGCAGCGGCCTCCACGGACCTCACGGGTTTTGCCCGTTGCTGGCGCGTAGTGAGTCAGCTCGGAGTCACAAGTCGCCCAGTGCCAGCTGGGGCCGCTCATCCAGACTGGCCTTGGGCGCTCCAGGGTTGAAAAACAGCTCCTGGGCCACGCTGTCACGTAATGGCCGCTGCCCGGTCACTCCTTTCCTACTTTTAAAGGATTTTTTCCTTGATGAAAATCATGACAGACATTTGACCTTCCATTTCCAAACCCTTCCCCCAACTTCCTCTCAAATAAGGCTTTGAGTTAGCTTCATGTGGATGCTTGCCTGCCTTAGTTCATACCTGCGTTATCTTGAACATTTATTTAGTTCCCTTCCTGTTCCTCAGGATTCTGGAGGCTTATTCCCGCCTCGATGGACAGGAGTTTGAGTAAGCTCTGGGAGTTGGTGATGGACAGGGAAGCCTGGCGTGCTGTGTCCATGGGGTCGCAAAGCGTGGGACCCGACTGAACGACTGAACTGAACTGATTCCCGCCTCCCCGCCCAGTCATTCTTGACTTGAAAGCACAGTTTTTTTCTTTTAATTACAGCTCTTAAGGCTTGGAATTTCTCTCTGAGGATAACAAGGTGGGGCTCCCTAGGGGCTCCGTGCTGGGCCACAAGCACCATTTTGAGCAATAATCATGCATGACACTTAAAAGAAAAACCTTAATTCTCCAGATTGCTTAATAGCTTTTTACTTTATGAAATTTCCGTGTTTTATTCCTTGGTTAATCAGAGGAATTTTTATTTAGTGCTTTCTCCCTTAAAAAAAATTTTTTTTTTTTTGTATTCTACTTCATTCTCTCTAACCTCACCCCTTCTTTAATCTGGGCCATATATTTACTTCCTCCTTATCGTTGTGGGCACCAGGGTGTTTTCCTTTGTTGCTGAATCCAGTGTATCCGCCCTCTCTCTGCTGTAGCAACCCTTCAGGTGGACACTGGTTATGCAGTTATCATAAACACCTACTGGATGCTGTGCAGTACCTGAAATGGCCGCGGGTAAGTGTCACTCCAGGCACCTCAGTCCTCTGTCTCATCTCAGGAACAACTCCCCAATCCCTCTAAAGGGAACCCTCAATGCTGTCTGTATTGGCCCCACTTGACAGAAAAATGAAAGCTCTGTGTAGGCGGAACCTGGATCCACACCTCACTCAGGCGGGGCTGACTAACCTACCCATCTGCCTTGGGAGCTGCATAAAATGATTCCTCAGCCACAAATCCCAAGTGCTGGCTTTCAATCCACCAGCTGAAAAACCCCCGGGGGTGGGGGGTGGGGTAGGATTGGGGAATTTAGTCCCTGCCACCTGCAATTCCCTATCTAGCTAGGGGGCTGTTTTACAAACTCACTGAGCCTTTGGGCAAGGGGCTTAATCCTTCTGGGCCTCAGTTTCCCCACCCTAAGTGAATAGGGACCTCAAGGCAGGTACTGGGGAGTTGTAAAGGCTGATGGCAGTCGTTGTTTTCTTCTCTCATGCTCTCTCTGCTACCTTCAGGTAAGCTGTCTGTCTCACAGTGCCCAGTTTTCTAGTGAAAGCTTTGCTACAAGACCACAAAAATAATAGTAACTAATTACAATGTCCTTCTGCGAGCTTGTTGAGGGTGCAGGGGCAGCTCCCCTCATCCCTGTTGCACCTTCCCTTTGTCTAGGATGCCCTCAGCTCATCCTGTCTCGTCCTTTCCCCATTTCTTACTCCTCAGCTCTGGACATCTTGCTACATCACCTTCTAAACGTGTCTCCCCTCACTGGCCTGCTGAGGCTGCTAACTGGGTCTCATGCATTGGAAACTCCTAAGCCAAGCCCAGAGGAGGATGTGCCAAAGCTGTTCATGATCATTACACAGTCGGCCTTCAAATCAGTAACAGCAGCTACCATTTCATGAAACCCTCCAAGGACCTACCTGGGCTTTTACAACACCCCAGCCCCATTAAGCAAGTGACGAACTTTTACACAGATCCACGCTGGGAGAGGCTAAGAATCTGCAGAAGGGAGCACCTGGGAACCAAACCCTGTTCTTTCATGCCTTTTATACCAAAGAGGGCTTCACATAGCTACAATCTTTTCCTCAAATGTGCCCAAGAGTGTCTCATCCAGAAGTCACTGCACTTGCTACCTGCCTGCCAGGTGATGTCTTTCCTAACATCTCTGCTTCTCCTTCCCCATCCAGCTCTCAGGTCAGATGTCATCTAGGAGCTATCTTCCCACCCAGTTCTAAACTAGTATTGCCCAGCCATGCTTCCCCATTCCTGTATCTTCCCCATATATATACTCTATATTGTTTCATTTTTCTTCATACCATTGATTGCCACCTTTAAGTATCTGGCTCATTAATTTCTCTCTCCACCCTCTCTAGAACAGCACTGCTCAGTGGAACATTCTTTGGTGAAGGGAATATTCCAGATCTGCACTGTCCAATGTAGTAGCCATTAGCTGCAAGTGACCAGTGAACATTTGAAAGGCCAGCACAACTAAGGAACTGAACTGGTAAGTTTGTTTTAGTAGGTTTACATTTACTCAGCAACACAGGCTAGTAGCTTCTCTGGAATGAGTGTAAGTCCAGTGAGACAGGGGCCTTTCCACCCTGTTTATCATGGTGACCCTTCCCTATAACAGGACTTGGCATTTTGGCAGGTTTGTTCAGGAAGTATTTGTTGACACAGCAGAGCTTCTAAGTGCTTTGATGAACAGTGCACCAAGACATTGGGCCTTTCAAAGGCTTATGCTTGCCCATATTTCAAATTTCAGGAAATCTCATTGGTACTGAAATTGTGTCCATCTGTAAGTTATCATGGGAAGACAGCCGCTGCTGCAAAGTTCCCATCTTTTACTTGGGAGCCTAAGCAGGTCATGGGGTAAGAGGACCTTGGTTTAAACCTCCACCTGCTTCTTCCCAGACAAGCCAGGTCAGGGACTTGCCTTCATGCTCCCACAGGATGAATGGGGCTGTGGAGTTTCTCTGGGGCTGCTGGCTGGAATAATTATAGGACTTAAGAAAGGGACTTCATGCACTTCTAGCCTTTTAACCCCTCAAAAGAAGTCAGTGTTTTTACATACTTAAGTCTTACATGGCCCTCTAACATAACCTTCTCCAAACAGAGCCTGCTCATTCCTTACCAATTTATTCTTAGGTTCCATTTCAAAAAAGTATCAATAACAAAGTCTTTCCTCTATGTTGAAGTGGTTATTCCTGCTTTAAGCCACAAGTATTAAGTTTCTGTATTTTATACTCTGTTGTAAGTGCTCAACTCTATTTCAGAGGATACTTTTTTTTTTTAAACACATTATCTAAAAATAGATAAAATAGGTGTTCATTATTACAAGCTACAGATATTTTCTCCTTTTCATATTTTTCTCATTTTGTGCTTTAGTGAGAACAATGCTATGTATAGGTTGCAGAAAGAACCTGTTAACAAAGCACCTAGTGTTCTGTCATTGAGTAGCTCATGTTCTGTGGAAACCTATCTTTTAATAGGAAGCTAGAAAATATTCACTGCCTGGGTTAATACAGAGATACAACTAATTATCTACTTTGTTCTTAAGAAAAAGTTGGTTTTAACATTTCTCTTGGGCCAACTTTACACTTTTCCAGAAATCTTTCCATCTTATTGTTTGTTCGTTCCTGTACTTAACAAATACTTACTGAGCACCTATGCTATGTCAGGAGCTGGTGACACAGCATGAAGATGACAGTCTTCCATTTTATGAGCATAGTTACTGGCAGGACCTCTGAAAGTGGAAGGTCACCCTCCCACCCAGTTTCCTTCTCTGGAGACAATCACATCCTATAGTTTCTATATTCTCCCAATGGTAACAATTGGTATATTAATACCTGGTGTATGTTTGCATGTATATTTTTAAGTGGGAAAAAAAGACATTGGTATCCTGTATGTCTGTACACCTTTATATACGTTAAGGTGGACTTCCCTGGTGGCTCAGATGGTGAATCTGCCTGCGATGCAGGAGACCCAGGTTTGATCCCTGGGTTGGCAAGATCCCCTGTTGAAAGGAATGGCTACCCGCTCCAGTATTCTTGGCTGGAGAATTCCATGGACAGAGGAGCCTGGCAGGCTACAGTCCATGGGTTGCAGTCGGACAGGAGTGACTAACACTTTCACTTCACACGTTCACGTTATCTATGTTAAAAGGTATATATTTGTAAGAAACAAATATCTCTTGGTGATTGTTTCATATCAGTACATAAAGCTGGCTTATTCTTCATTCTTTGGCCATACCACATGGCAAGCGGATCTTAGTTCCCCAACCAGGGACTGAGCCCACACCCCTTGCAAGGGAAGAGCTGAGTCTTAACCACTGACCATCAGGGAAGTCCCTAGCAGGCTTATTCTTTGACAGTTGTTTAAAACACTATAATGGGAACATGTATTGCTGAATATCTACATAGTTTCTTTTCTCTGTATAGGTTTTTAACTTGCCACTTATTTATTCTTATCTATCCAGAAAATGGGCTCTTTTTTTCTTCTTCATTTCTGACTTACTACTGCTTTTATCTTATTTTTCCTCAGGACTCTTAGTTTTTTTTCTCCTCAAAAAAAGGTTTGAGTCCAATGCTTAGTTCATTTACTTTCCTTCTTTTTCAGTTAATAGTTTAAGCACTTCGGGTCTTGAAATTACTCCGGAGACTGTACCTAGACGCTAGGGAAAGTGGTCCTCAGATAATAGGATTAAGGTTACATGGGTCCTAGAGAGCAAATGGATGGTAACAGAGAACATGAAGTATTCTTGAATAAAGACTGCACAGTATGTGACCACACCGTGATAGGCTGGATTCCTGCCAAAACATGTTTGATAGCCATTCAAGGTTATAGACTTTTGACCTTGTCCCCAGGAATGTGACCATTTCAAAGTTCTTTGTAGCACTACTTTAAGATTTCTGTTATCATCCTCTTGGAGCCTGGCCTAGTCTTCAGACTCTCCTGTTTGAAGATTTCCTCATCTCTTGTAATTTTTCCAACTGTTTATTCATTCAACAGTTTCCTGAGCTGTAACGTCAGTTATTTCCTAGCAACTGGGGACATGTGAAGGAAACTGAAATAAGGATGCTGGGCTCACTCGTGCTACTTAACATTTGTTCTAGATGTTCAGATAATAGAATCCAAATTGGAGAAACAGAACCTGTTTTACTATATATTCATACAGTTGACCCTTCACATCTGTCTGTACTTCACAATTTTATTGTATTTTTTTAAAGTAGCATGGAGGGCTTCACGAATGGCCTGTTATCCTTGCACAGGGGCCATGCTAATCCTGTGTTGTTCCAATTTTAGTGTGCATGCTGCCGAAGCAAGCGCTGTACTGCACCATTTTATATAAAGGACTTGAGCATCTAGATTTTGGTATCCGTAGGAGTCCTAAAACAATCCCCCATGGATATCAAGGGATAGCTGTCCTAATGTGATCAAGGTTTTAGAGTTTGTCTTTCTTATGACAATCTGGTGTAAAAACAGAATGAGACATTTCATTTGTACTATTCAGTGTGGGTCTCTTCAGTCTGTTTTTCTGTTCTGTCAAACAGGGGGAGAGCTAAGATGAATGATCTGCCTGCACAGATTACATTGAGAATCTGCTCTCATATGAGTCCTCTGATGCTGAACACAATGAGGACTCCTACTGAAGGGCTTCTGGTCAGTGGGTTCTGTGACTCCTCATGCCTAACATTGATTACATTCTCAGACACTCTTCAATATCTACTTCTATGATATTGAAAACAGCTGTTTATGAAACCTCTCCGCAGCAACTATTTCCCTGTGATTTCAGAGTTCTCAGATACAATGATTTGATGTAAGAACTTTTCCAAACGGAATACAACTGGAATTTTTTGTCTAGTATGAATTCTCTCAAATCAGGCTATAAGCATTTCCTGCTATGATTCCTGGGATTTCTTCCGTTTGAGTTCTCATATTGAAAAACACATGATGAAAAGGACTTCCTCCATTTGAGGTTTTTCCATGTGAGTCTCCTCTGTGAGCTGAGCTAAAACTAGGTTTTCTCACACTAAACATATTTACTCTTGTTCCTCAAAGAATTATCCTTTGTATAAAACGAATGATTTCCTACATCCCCCACATGTTGGTTTTATAGCCCATGTGAGTCCTCTCAGGCTACACAAAAAATCTTGAGAAGAATTTCCTTCTATTCCTTTCAACAATACAATCTTCTTGTACTAGCCTTTTTTTCCTAGTAATGTCTATACTAATTTGAGTTGCCACATTCATATTTGCAGGGCTCTTTTGCTTAAATTCTTGACAAACCAAAAAAAATGTAACTGTCCTGCAAGCTTTCCTACAATCATGACCTTCAAAATAGTGTCTTTATTCCATTGCATTGTCCCTAATGTTTGAATCTATATAGATTATGTCTCAAGATATTCCACCCAAGCCACACATATGGTAGGTAATACTTTCTTGAAAGAACATTGAGTGAGAAGGCTTAAGATGTGAGTGCCATCAAATATTTCTCCACACTTATCTTCACAGCATCTTTTCAAATTAGTGCCTTCTTGAAGATTAATTCCATGTCTTAAGCATTTACCCAGGTTCCTTTCTACTTCAGCCACTGTCTGTGCTGCCATTTTTGCTGTCATGGAGAGCTAAGACACATGCAAACTGGGCTGTATTAGTGAGGCCTAGCTTTTGTTCAGTTCGTTCTCTGCCTTGAGGAGAGGCACAGCTACATTAGCGCTGGGAGAAAGGGACCACTGAAGGAGATATTCTCTTAACAGTAAGCAGGCCATTCCAAACACCTCAGACTCCCATGTTTTTATGCACTGCCTGGACCTCAGACAGGGGCATGCCACTGGCTTCACAGACCTTTACATGGGTGTTTCTAAGTCGCCTCCTATTCATACTCCATTAATAGAACCAGTCAGGACATGGTACAGTTGCAAAAATATGTGAATTTAGGTGGAAGCTATTAGGTAGTTCTTTGTATGATTCATCTGTTTGCTTACAATTATTTCAACATAAAAAGAAAAGCCAAAGAAAACATATTTCCACCCTTCAAAAGTCTTGGCCTTTACCAGACTCCATGTCACTGACCAGTGCCAAAAAGTCCAGAGTAGTAGTACCTCTGTTTTCAGTTCAGTCGCTCAGCTGTATCCGACTGCGACCCCATGGACTGCAGCACGCCGAGCTTCCCTGCCCATCACCAATTCCTGGAGCTTACTCAAACTCATGTCCATTGAATCGGTGATGCCATCCAACCATCTCATCTCTGTTACTGTATTTTAAAAATGAGATACTGATACATTTTAAAAGTGTGCATGAAAAATGCATATAAATACATACATTACAAAGAACAGTCACAAGAAATCCCTTGAAGCCTTCACCTGTGAGCAGTTCTTTGTAGCTTCCTTTCCTGTGCCCTCCTGGTCAGTTACTCAACTGGCCGCATTGGATCCACCTCACATAGAGAGGAGCCAGCTTCTCCCAGCCCTGTTGGTACTCTCTTTGGGGCAGATATTAACCACCTCTTCCCTATCTGCTACTACCGCAGCCCCCCGCCTGCTGGCGTCTGTGCCCTTCTGTCCTCAGAGAGCTGTAAAAAGCACAGCACACACCTACTCAAGGAAGATCAAACCCCCCTGACAGTAGAGGCCCCAAACTTAACTCGCCTATCAGTACACCTCAGTTACTTCCTTCCAGCCTAATAGGTGACTTTCCATTCCCAGAATGTGCCACCCTTGCCCCATTCTCAGGGTAACCCCCAGTGGCGTTTCTGCATCAGGAAACGAAGCTCTTCGCTTCTATTCTTGCCCGTCACTGCCGACTTTCTGTTCTATAGGCATTGGCTTAAAATCTTCGCCCTGCAGTGTCCCCTGACCCCACCTCTAGAGTAATTCCCTGTTGCTCCCTGCTTTACACCATGTTCTTTTTCTTCTCTGTCCATACCACTAGTTAACTGGCCTTTACCCAGTTAGATCTGTGTAGCGTGTTGGTAGAAGGTGCTCCTCTGTTAGACGGAGGAGTCTATAATCAAAGGGATTACACTAGGTCTTTGGCTTACTACCAAGTACATACTTTCTCTTTTTTATATTGCATAGGACACAAGGGGCCTTCTACAAATATTTCTAAGGTCAAGGGGAGACAGTGGAGAAAAAACTTCACATAAAGGATTCTTTGTGACGAAGCATAAACATGTTAGGCACCTATCACCCCAGACCTAGCTTGTAACACAGGATCTTTTGTTCTAGGACACCACCCCTGGAAAGCCAGCCTTTCTGACGTGCAGAACCATAAGTGCCCAATGCCCCCCATGGCAGCTAGATTCAGGAAACTGCTAGATCATCCAGAGATGCATGGCTGGAAGGCCATCATCACCAAAGATGCAGGCCAGGTACAGATTTCACAGCTGGACACTGTGAAAGTTCCAGGTAGTTCCAGAGCTGCTTGCATTAAAGCACAAAGAACACAGGGGGAACACAAGAAGTTCTCCTTACAAAGCCAGCACACTCTGATACAGAAGTGTCCAAAAATAACAAGCATAAAGAAAACCATCCACCTCCCCAATATAATTTATGAACACTGATGCAGAAATCCTAAAAGTTAATAGACATCAGGATATTACAACAGGGGCACATCTATAATTATGTCACTGTTAACTGTTCAAATCAGAAAATCTCCATGATCACCTTGGAGGGCTTTGGAGGGGGAAAATTGGGGCTCTTACTAATTTTCATTTACTAGAAAGGGTGAGATGACTGTTCCTTTATCCAGATAAAAAGTGATACGAATCAAAGCCGAATCCAGAAACTTTCCCTTTTAAGTTAGAGACCAGACACTTAAAATCGTCACATTCTCAGCCCAGTGTTTTGGAAGCAGTAGGTGTGAGGAATGTAATTACCTCCTCACCTACCTTGAATGCAAAAGAAAGAAAATAATAATACTTTATACTTGCCAATAATATGACTCCATACTAAGAAAATTAATGATAACCTAAGAAAACTGTTACAAATAAGAATTTAGCAGCAGGATAGGTTCATCTGCAGCAACTATGCAGGACTGCAAGGGAGGAGTAACCTGAGCAGATAAGATAGCAATGGAGGGAATGCCCAACCGCACGTGGAAAGCCTGCCCCTTGTACACCTGAGCCGGAACGTGACAGACCAGTTCTGATCAAATTTCTGAATGAAGTTAAATGTAATATACATCCTAACAGCATTTTCTCAATGAATCCTGACAAGCTGATGGTAGGTATTCATCTGGTTGAGAACAAATAATAGGTTTTTTTAATTAAAAAAAAAAAAAGAGGGCCTACCGTTTATCCAAGATTGTTATAAAGCTACAGTAAGTACAGTAATATGGTGTTTACTAAGATACCAACAGAGATCAAGGCACCATAAGGGGCCAAGAAGGCCTGCATGCAACAAACAGTGACTATGAGAGGATATAGATGGTGTTCCAGTAATCAGAAAACGGCATTGAAAAAACTTGTGCCCCACACCAATTACACAAGGAACCCAGTACACGAAACAGCTAAACAAAACCCAAAAGTACCAGAATAAAGTATTTGTACAATCTGCCCATGGATGGCATGAAACCTAGATTAGGAATAAAGACAGATCTGAAATAAAAAAATCTGAAATCATAAAACTTTATGGAGACTAAATAAAGGTAGGAGGTAGATATTGGACTGTTACCTGCAGTGTTACTATCCATAATATATAGTAGGGTCCTCCCCACCACCACACACAAAAGACAAACCAACAGAGGGAAAAAAAAGGAAAATAGAAAAACTCACAAAAGCAAAAGTACAAATAATCTGTAAACTTAGAAACCAAACTGAATATATCTTTTCCTATCAGATCTGTAAACCTTAAAAACAGGACTATAAGTCACCATCTATCTTACGCAGCTGTATGTATTTTAAAGGAACTTAAGACAACAACTTGTTGCTACCAAATTTTTTCACTTACATCTTGGTTGATTCTACATTCTATTTCTAGAAATGCTATCTACACAAAAAACCCAACTTGATTGTGCAAAAAACTATGCAAGGATTTTTTTTTTTTTGCAACCACTTGAATGTCCGTCAAGAGAAAAAAGTAAAAGTCAAGTCTACACTGCATGTGTGAATGAATGATGCAAATCTGTCTCCACTGAGTATGGTCACCCCCCCCTGCCAAAACATAAACTTACATAAAATCTGGCCAAAGCCACACACCAGTTACCGGAGATTACAAAAGGGAAGGGCAATAGACCATGAGTGAAGCAGGGTGAGGACGCCCCTACTGCCAACCTGGCACCAGCAAGAGGTTCCCATTCAGCCAAGCAGTGCCCCTCTGACTGAAGCCAAGGAAAATGCAGAGCTTGATTCAGCATGTTTGCAGCTACTCCTCACAACACCCCACTAGGGGTTTTCCCCATCCACCTCCTTTGCTAAGACACTAGTTCCTGCCTAACCAGGACTCCCACACCAGGACTCCCATGTGCCTGGTTCTCACCTGAAAAGGTGTCTTGAGGAATTCCTCTCTCCACCGACCACAGCTCTTCCTCTTCCTCTAACTGAGATACCACATCTGGCTTGGAAAGCTGATGTTCTGCCCAAGGGAAAAGAGACAGTGCTTGGGGGTCTGTGTTCGGGAGAAAGTACTTTCCTGCTGTAGCAATTCTGTCCCTGTGTTCTCCCTGATAGAAACGGCTTCTGGTCTAGGGCAGTGTTGCTAACTTCACCCATCCCCTTTGCCATCTGCTTCCTTTTCTGGGTTCTCTTGACTGTAAAGGAGGTAGTGGGACTTGGTTCTGGTCAGTAAAACACTAAGGGAAGTTTGTCAGCTGGGGGCTTATTGCATTTTTGTTTGTTTGTAAAGTGTGCCAGCTATAGAAAGAGAACTAGTCAGGGCTGCCCTGGCTTTACTTTCTGCCTTAAACTTGGGTGGACATAATGCTTGGCATCAGTCAGGCCCATGCTAACCTAAGAATGACAACTTCACGCTAACCATGCGGAGATGGAAGGGAGCAAGGCCTTTGATGATACACCTGAGCTGTCAGACACTGACACCACGTTCTGGAATTCTTGTTATAAAAATAGTAAGCATCCATCAGCAGTTGGAAACATCCCTGATAGGCCCACATCCCTGGTATTGAACACCTCTGAGGGGTGGACTAGGTAAAGTTTCAAAAGTTATTTGTAAAGTTGCCCTTTCCCTCAGGCTCCAGGGCCTTGACCCTTGAACTCAGATCCCTGCAGACTGAGCCAAAGCAGACACACACTTCAAAGGCACCACATTCGGGCTGCAAAGCACAAATCTTTATTGACACAGAGGCCATCCTTACCCACTGAGACCAGGTTCCTGTAGTTCTCCAGCATCACCTCCCTGTACAGGGACTTCTGTTCGAGGTCCAGCTTTCCCCACTCATCTGGGGTAAAACCCAAGGCCACATCTTCAAAGGTCACTGGTTCCTAAAACCCACAGGTGCCTGTTCAGCTAGGGCCTGTTGTCACCCATGCTGACAGGAGGAGGAGGAGGGTGACTGACCACATGTAGGCACAATTAACAAGGTGACTCGAGCATTCCAGATATCTCATCACGAGTTCCTGAATTTGAAACAGCAAACCCAAG
Organism: Bos grunniens; assembly: GCF_055505025.1. Classification (NCBI taxonomy): domain Eukaryota; kingdom Metazoa; phylum Chordata; class Mammalia; order Artiodactyla; family Bovidae; genus Bos; species Bos grunniens. The sequence goes on along the minus strand of NC_141182.1, from coordinate 66,063,771 downwards.
CTTGATCCCATCAGGTCACAGCAAGTAGGACAACCCATGAGGTCAGAAAACATTGTTCATTCTCTGAAAACCTTTCCACTTCTTAGTAACCTGAGGATTCCAACAGTGATATCAGGTGTATCCTTTCTCCTACGGAATTCCGTGAGCTAAATCACCACACTTCAGCCTTTAGCCTCCATCCACTGGCTATTCTGCCGCTACTTCGGGCTTCGTGCCCATCTCGCTCTTCACCCAGTGACTAAGCTTTAATTCCAAAGTACTACTGAAAGCTAAGTGAAGCCTGATTTCTGCTTACACCTGCCAATGGCTTTCCCCGCTCCGTTTAAAAGATAAATTAGAATCCCCCGCGATTTGTCCTCTATTTGCTCCCTTGGAAAGCTAAGCAACTTGCTATCCCTCTGCCCACTAAGGTCTCTCCTCCTACAGTCCCCCACCCCTTACCTAGATGCAAGGGGGCCTGGAGGCATCCCAGGGAACGCGTGTGCCTGCATCACCCCTCCACCCCCGCTCCCAAATCCAGCGGTAGACTCTGAAATTTACCAAGAAACCTCTACTCACACGGAACCAATCCGTCGGAAGCCCGGAGGCCATAACTTCCTCTTCCTCAACGAGTCCCGTGGGAGTAGGCAGAGTCCTAAGAAGGTCGAATTTGGGAGGTGGAAGGGGCGTGAGGGTTAGATCAAGGCCCCCGCCCTCTCGGCCCAATCTACAGGAAATGACAGATCTAACTCCAACCTCGGAAAATGCTCTAAAAAGTCGTCTCCACCTGTTCTCAAACACCCAGAGGGGCAATTTCCCAACCTCCTCACCCAGATGGAGTCGGCGCCTTACCCAGCCCGCAAGCGCCCGGATGGGGTTGCCCCGCCTCGCGCCCCTATGGGCCCCGAGTCCCCGATTCACTGCCCTAAAGGCCCCACGGCGGAAGGACGGCAGACGAGGCTGGCTCTGGGCTCCTGCGATTGGCGGGGTAGGGGCCGCAACTGGGTGCTCCCCATGGAGCAGCCCTGGAACACAGCCCCCGACGGGCGCAGGTTTCGCGCCACACTCACCCTGCGCGCGCGCGCCGCACAATGGCGCCTGTCAGCCCCCGGCGAACTGCGTCAGTGCGTCCATTTGGACTACAACTCCCAGAAACCCCCGCGGCGCGGCGCACCCCACGTTGTGGGCGGCGGACATCTTGGCGGCCAACTCGGGGCGGTAGGCGAAGCCCCGGGCGCGGAAAGAGTGCCCTTGGTGATCCCGCTGGACAGGAGGAGGCCTTCGAGGGGCAAGTCGGTCCGCTGGTGGGTCCCAGCACCTGCATGGGCGGCGACGCAGGCTGAGAGGGAGGCTCGCCAAGCCTCGAGGGCTGCAACGCGTGGGACGAATGGGAAATGGAGAAAGGGAAGGCATGGGAGGGGCAGGGCCGGAAGTGCTGAGGGGAGGGGCGAGCTTCTCACACCAAACGTAGAGAGAGGAGGGGCGGGCCGGAAGTGCCTTGAGGCAGCGGTAAAGTTGGTCCCCTTAGGCTCAGCAGTCAAGAGTTGGCCTGCAGTGCAAAAGATACAGAAGACGCGAGTTCGATCCCTCGGCCGGCAAAATCGCCTGGCGCGGGAAATGGCAGCTCACTTCAGTATTCTTGCCTGAAAAATTCCATGGACAGAGGAGCCTGATGGAGTTCAGGCCAAAGGTTCCCATACAGCTGAGCACAAAGTCCTGCTAAGTTTCGGGGAAGAGGATACTATGTGTGTGTTCACACCTAAGGGAGAGGAAAAGGGGTCGGGTTGGGCCGGTGGGACGTGTTCTGAAAGCGGGACTGAAATCCTCCCGAGCTCCTGGGAGGAAAAGAGGTAAAGGGCCTGCCGTGAATTGTGCGGGTGTGAAAAGTGTTAGTCGCTCATCGTGTCCAGCTCTTTGCGACCCCATGGACGGTAGCCCGCCAGGCTCCTCTGTCCATGGGATTTCCCAGGGAAGAATACCGGAATGGGTTGCCATTGCCTTCTCCAGGGGATCATCCCGACCCAGAGATGGAATCCGGGTAGATTCTTTATGGTTTGAGCCACCAGGGAAATGTGCAGAGGGTGAGGCTACATGTCCTGCAGGCCCAGGGAGGGGAATGGGGTCAGGACTAACTATCTACTCAAGTTGTGAAGAGAAGGGCAGAGCAAGTGGAACCAAGGCAGGAGAGTGGAGGGAGGATTGTCCACGGGTAAATCAGAGCTGGACGGAGGTTAAAGCAATGGAAGTAGATTTTGTTCAATAAACTTGCAACGGGGGAAGCAGGAGACTCCAGTGTAGAACAGCTCCTTTCTGAATACAACTAGAGTAAGTGGGGATTTATGGCCTAGGAGTAAGGGGAGCGGTACCAGTGGGTAGAAAATGAGGAGAAGGACACATCCTGTCTGGGGGATTCTAGCTGGACAAAGCTAATAGACTGTTTTAAGGAAGGCAGGCCAGGGTGATGATGTATCACCTGGGAGAGAGAGTAGGGGTGAGGAATTTGATCAGATATCAAGAGTAGGGGAGTCTTCATAAACTGACTTGGGATTCTTGCTCAAATGGGATTCTATGAGGAAGTACAGGTATGGGCCTTATGGGGAGAAGGTTCAGAGTAACTTTGCTAACGTTTGGCTGAGCAGAGAATCAGGGAGTTGGTGTGGTGTGGGGTGGACAGGAAGGCTCCTCTGCCCCGGGTCCTCATCTGTGAGCCAGGTGTCCATGTCTAGGAAATGGAAGAAGTCTTTGCCTGCCCAGGACCGGGTGTGTGCACCTCTTCTTGAGCCCAGTCCACACTCATCTTTATTTGGAGCCCAGAACAAAATAGTCTCATGTCTTCCTCAAAGTCCAGTATCTGGTGTCCTGCCATCTTCCTGAGGTTCCAGGGCCCAGACTCTGATGTCCTCTCTCCTTCTTGGTGCTTGGGACTCTCCTGAGACCCAGGGCCCAGTGCATCCTCTCTCCCCTTGGTAGCAGGTTTCAGTGGCCTTATGCCTCTGTTTGAGTCATCCTGTCCATTGCATGCTATGCTTGTTCCAGCAGTTATACATTTCTGTGGCCACTGTGGAGAATATTCACAGGTGTGCTGCACATTGTTCATCTTATTTGTTGCAATTAAGACAGTGTGTCTGTTGACTTGTGCATATTAGCATTGAGTCACTAACTATGCATTTCCCTGAATTTTTCTTGGCTGTTATAGCTAAAACAGCATCCCCATTCATTAAATAACTCTAGCCTCTTTCTCATATTTTCACTTAAAAAAATGGTGTTCTATAGCCATGGGTAGTAGGACAAGGCAATTAGCCGTATTGTTTTCTTCTGGTTATGACTAGGGATCCTTCTAGTAGTTTACGGTCAATTTGATGGAGGCTTGAACATCTTAAGGAATTGGGCCTTCTTGGAAGTTCTTTCAGTTCTTTCTGTTTGTATACTATAGAGTAAAAACATGATTTTAGGTTAAAAGGTGATCCTAAGTATATTATTTAAGATTGATTCATGAAACTCACGTTAGTACAATGTTTAATAATAAATTGCATGGGTTTTTTTTGCCATTTAGCAAATTAAGAATGCTGTTTAATTTGCTGTAACTTGATTACATTAAAAACATTTCTGGGGGGGTTTCCTCGTGCTTCAGTGGTTAAGAATCTGCCTGCCAGTGCAGGGGACGCAGGTTTGACCCCTGGTCCAGGAAGATCCCAAGTGCCGCGGAGAAACTGAGCCCACGTGCCACACTACTGAAGCCTGCTTGCCTAGCGCCTGTGCTCCGCAACAAGAGAGGACGCTGCAGTGAGAAGCCGACTCACTGCAGCTGGAGAAAGCCTGTGCACAGCAGCAAAGGCCCAGCGCAGCCAAAGATGAAGAAGTAAATGAGCACATTTTTGGATGAATGTTAACTGTTACGTATGTAAAATGTCAAAAATGTTACGCATCCTACCTAGATGTCCATCAGCAGACGAATGGATAAGAAAGCTGTGGTACATATACACAATGGAATATTACTCAGCTATTAAAAAGAATGCATTTGAATCAGTTCTAATGAGGTGGATGAAATGGGAGCCTATTACACAGAGTGAAGTAAGTCAGAAAAACACCAATACAGTATATTAATGCATACATATGGAATTTAGAAAGATGGTAACGATGACCCTATATGTGAGACAGTGAAAGAGACACAGATGTAAAGAGCAGACTTTTGGACTCTGTGGGAGAAGGCGAGGGTGGGATGATTTGAGAGAATAGCATTGAAACATGTATATTACCATATGTGAAATAGATCGCCAGTCCAGGTTCGATGCATGAGACAGGGTTCTCAGGGCTGGTGCACTGGGATGACCCTGAGGGATGGGATGGGGAGGGAGGTGGGAGCGGGGTTCAGGATGGGGAACACATGTGCTCATGGCTGATTCATGTCAATGTATGGCAAAACCCACCACAATATTGTAATTAGCCTCCAATTAAAAAAAAAAAAATGTTATGCATCCTGTTTGCATACAGGGCCCTAACCCCTTGTTCAAAACCTTCAGAGCCAGAAGTATTTTGGAATTCATAAGCATTTGAATTTTAGCAGTATAGGAAGGTGAACACACCATATCACATGTGACATCCCCAACAGGTCTGGGGCAGCATCTGGGTGTATCTGTAGCAAAATATATAAGGGGTCACACTAAATTGGAGAAAAACTGTAAATAGCTGTGTTGTGCTCAGTCACTTCAGTCGTGTTTGACTCTTTGTGATCCTATGGACTGTAACCCACCAGGCTCCTTTGTCCATGGGGTTCTCTAGGCAAGAATACTGGAGAGAAGTTGACGGTTCTTCCTCCAGGGGATTGTCCCAACCCAGGGATCAAACCCGTGTCTCCTGCATTGCAGGAAGATTCTTTACGCACTGAGCTACCTGGGAAGCCCTACACAGCCTTGTCATTTCAGCTAAATTTTGCAGATGCATAATAGGGGAAGAAACTTTCTTCATTAGAAAAGGTTTTAGAATTGCAGAAAAGGCATTGTGGATCATTTATGAAAACAGCTAGATAAGCAATAATAGTTTCATTCAATTGCAGGGTTTAATTTGCACTTCATCTCTCTTTGTATACTTTATATAGTTTAACAAGCATGTTTACTGAGATACTGAATTGTTGAAATAGTATTCTTTCATATGCTTTTAAAATCAACAGTGTCCTATTGGTTGAATAAGAGATATGAAACTATATATTGACCAAATCACTATAGCAGCTGGTGGCATTCAGTCCACTCAACAATGGACCTGTGATTTGGTCTCCACTCATCATTATTGTCTTAGTTCATCACACAGAACATCTCAGAGTGTTTCATGTGAAGGGGAACATGTGTTTAAAACTCATTTAAAAAAAGAAGAGGAAGAAAGATGTATGTTTTGTCTTTAAAACATGAGCATCTAGGACACTTCTCAGAACTCCTCAGAGCTTGAAACTTCAGCTTGGAGAAGCAGGAATAAATCAATCAGCACATTAACTGTAAATTATTAGTGTCATAACTGGTTCCCCAAACAGACTTTGGGGTCGTGACTACTACACATTTGTTCTATGCCTGTTCTCCCCAAGATAAAGGGTGAGTTCAAAATCAAGATAATCCAGACTGGGTGTAGCACATGGAGGAAAGGTAAAGAATCTGAGGTCTGAGCAGAGACAGACCACATGCAGCTTCCAGAAGTGATCTGTTTCAAAGAGGAGTGTGGGAAGTCCACAGAAACTGGACAAACCAGTAAGTCGGGTTTGGTATCCCTTTCAATAGCTTTGTACCCTGTATCCTATAGGGTGTGTTTGGCCGTAAATGAAAATTTAGCTATCATAAACACCGTTTCCTCAAAAATGAATGTCCTGGGATGGGTTAAGCTGCCAGTGTCACCCAGGACCAGACTCTTACTTTCTCTGTTGCTCTCATCAGTGTAGGAGTGTGTCACCCTTCCTGGCCACTGGAGGGTAGACAAAGAATAAGCCAACAACCTGCTTACTGCTAGTCCTTTTGTTATTCAGTTTCTCAGTCATGTCCAACTCTTGCAACCCCATGGACTGCAGCATACCAGGCTCCTCTGTGCATCACCAACTCCCGGAGCTTGCTCAAGCTCATGTCTATCGAGTCAGTGATGCCATCCAGCCATCTCATCCTCTGTTGTCCCCTTCTCCTCCTGCCATCAATCCTTCCCAGCATCAGGGCCTTTTCCAGGGAGTCAGCTCTTTGCATTAGGTGGCCAAAATATTGAAGCTTCGGCTTCAGCATCGGTCCTTCTAATGTATATTCAGGGATGATTTCCTTTAAGATTGACTGGTTTGATCTTGCAGTCCAAGGGACTCTTGAGTCTTCTCCAGCACCACAGTTTGAAATCATCAGTTCTTCAGCACTCAGCCTTCTTTATGGTTCTGAATACCACCAATTTCTACATTTCTCTTTACCTTAGGAAATTGACCTTTTCCTCTCCCATGAAATCTGACCTTTCTTCATTCTCTTGCCTGTTCACTCTTCTGTTCAATAGCCATGGATTGATGTACACATCCAAAACAGAAGATGATATCTGCTCTCAGCAACCTTAAGTTTAAGATTTCCTGGTGTTCTTATTATCACAAGTAAGATAGGAAACAGATCTAAGGGCTGTAACTACTGGAGAAGAAAATATAAAAATGCTTTAACAAATAGGCAACAATAGAATACTTGGGCTTCCCATGTAATACTGGTAAAGAATCTGCCAGCCAATGTAGGAAATGTAAGAGGCTTGGGTTCAATCTCTGGGTCAGGAAGATCCCCTGGAGGAGGAAATGGTAACCATTCCAGTGTTCTTGGCCTGGAAAATTCCACAGACAGAGAAGCCCAGTGGGCTACAGTCCAAGGGGCTGCAAAGAGTCGGACACAACTGAGCATCTGAGCACAACATTATTGTATATACAAAATCCAATTGGAAATTAAAAAAAACAAGATTGCAGTAAATGAGGCAATAAAGAAATAAAGGTACGTGAATCAACACACATGTAACATACAAAATCTTTACAAACAAATATATTGAAAAGGAGATTCACAGATGAAGCATAAAGACAGATGTCTAGGATTAATTTGTTGGGAAATGCAAGGAATCTACAGGAAGATACGTTTCTGGAAAGAATTACAAGTAAAATTGTATAAATGAAGATGAATATCGTGCTCCAGGTTGGGAAGGCCAACTATAAGTCGCAGACCATCACTGGGCTCAATACAAGAGCAAGTGGGATTACAGGACCACAGTGGGCGCCTGGTCCCTGGACTTGGCTCTATGCTTCTTTCCTCTTGAAAATGTGATGGAACTCACCACCATCCTCACTGGGAAACTACTTGGATTCAAACTCATTTTCTCTAAGAAATGCACCCAAAAGTACAAGTGCCAAAAAATTCGTTTCTTTCCTGTAAATTTAGACTTCAAAGCCATCAACAGCATGCGGTAATAATCATATAACTTTTCTTGTGTGTGTGGTGCTGGCTGCAGGGGTTTCATCTTTTCAGCAAGTTGGCACAATTTTTTCAAATTGAAGAGTGTGGCTTTTTTCAAGCACTTTTTTTTTTTTTCCCATCCAGAGAGGACTCCTGTAACCCACTATGAAGACTCAGGGGGATACTGCACCCACGTCTGCGTGTGTAACTTGATGAATCCACCATATGCCCTTGGTCCCGTGTACTAGCACATCGTATCCTTGGAGCCTGCAATGTCTATCTGTGTCCTCTGTAGCCCCTTGGCAGTGCCTCTGAGACTGCAGCTGAGGTAGCTTGGCCCATCTTGCTTACCACAGTGAGTCTTTGCTCCTTGTGGTGTGTCCACCTCCTGAGAAAGGACTTTGAATCGGGTAAGCAAGGGTCAGCCTGAGCCTGTACAACCTGATTACCTGGGATGACTTCTTCTAGGAGTCCCTAAGGGGCTTCCCAGGTGGCGCTAGTGGTAAAGAATCCACTTGCCAGAGCAGGAGATGTAAGAGTTCAATCCCTGGGTCGGGAAGCTCCCCTGGCATGGGAAATGGCAACTCATTCTTGCCTGGGAAATTCCCTGGACAGATGAGCCTGGTGGGCTAGTCCATGGGGCTGCAAAGGGTCGGACACAACTGAGCACAGCGGCAGGAGCCAAGTCTATGGCTGAATTGGCTCAGCATGACTAAATGAGATTGCAGAGCAGAAGTTGGTTGGGAACAAGAAAGAATTATTGTGCAAGATGGGTTTTTTTTTTTTGGCCACAAGTTGCAGAATGTGCCACCATACATTATCTTACATCACATGCATTTCAGAGGCAAGAGCTCCTGGGGTGGTTGCAGGCACTCTCCATTGCCTGCTCATCGCCCCTCAGTATATTGTCTTGGTTTTTCCAGAGGTTCCTGTCCTCATGGTCTCAGGTGGTTGTTTCATGCATCGCTTGAAGCATACAACGTTTGGCTGAAGATATTGGCACCAGGGAGTGTTTGTTTCCTTTGACACTGTAACAAATTGCCACAAATTTTGTGGCTTGAAACAGCAAAAATGTATCATCCCACAGCTGTGAAGATCAGAAGGGAAATAGACGTTTCCGGGCAAAATAAACATGTTGGCAGTGCTGCCTTCTTTGGAGTCTCTAGGGGAGAACCAGTTTCTTTGCCTTTTCCAGCTTCTAGAGACTTCCTGCCAGTGGTGTATCATCTATGAGTCTCTCTCTGACTCTGACCTCTGTTTCATCATCACATTGCCTCCACTGACTCTGATTCTCCTGCTTCTTTTCTTTTTTTTTTTTTGAAGAATTGGAGGGTTCTTACTTTTTTTCTGTATTTGCTGTGTTAGGTCTTAGTTGCCACATGCGGGATCTTCCTTCCATCATTCAGGATCTTTCACTGCAGTGTACAGATTCTCAACTGTGGCATGCAGGCACTGGAGCACGCGGCTTCAGAAGCTGTGATTTGTCGGCTTCGTTGCTCCGCACCGTGTACGATCTTAGTTCCCCAACCAAGGATCAAACCTGCATTCCCTGCATTGACAGGCAGATTCTTAACCACTAGACCACCAGGGAAGCCCCTCTCCTGCTGCTTCTTAAACAAGGACAACTGCGATTACATCGGCCCCAAGATAATCTTATCTCAAAGCCATAAAACTTAATTGCACCTGCAAAGAGCTCTTTGCCCTGTAATGAAACAGTCACTGGCTCCAGCTATTAGGATGCGAACAGCTTTGAGGAGCTATTCCTTGCCAACCACAAGGAAGGAATTCATTATCTTCTCGAGCCCTCTTTCCATAGACTTTCTCAGGCCCTGTTGGCTAGGGTTGATGCACGTATCCATGTCCTGCCTCTGATAAAAGCTGGAAAAGGGTGGCTCACTGTTGGCATCTGGAGCTGACTCTTCTCAGTGGTGGGCACAAAAGTCAGCTTGGGGGAAACTCATCGGCCCCAGAACCCTCTCCTCCAGTTGGGTTGTAGGGCCACGTGCCCCTGGAGAGCAGCTGGTGCTGGAAAATGCCGGACTTGCTAGCAGCAGAGATCTGGACCACATCTTGTCCATTGTAAATAATGCTGCAATGAACATAGGGCTGCATGTGTCTTTTCAAATTAGTGTTTTTATTTTCTTCGGATAAATACCCAGAAATAGACTTTTTATTTTTTATTTATTTTTTTGTCCATGCCAGGTGGCTTATGGGATATTAGTTTCCCAACCAGGGATTGAACCTGGACCATGGCAGTGAAAGCACTGAATCCTAACCAGTGGACCACCAGGAAATTCCCTGATTTAATTTTTTGAGGCACCTCCATACTTTCACTTTTCACTTTCATGCATTGGAGGAGGAAATGGCAACCCACTCCAGTGTTCTTGCCTGGAGAATCCCAGGGACGGGGGAGCCTGGTGGGCTGCTGTCTATGGGGTTGCACAGAGTCGGACACGACTGAAGTGACTTAGCAGCCACACTGTTTTCCACAGTGCCTACACTGATTTACATTCCCAGCCACGGTGGATGAGTGTTCCCTTTTCTCCACGTCTTTGCCAACACTTACTATTTGTTGTCTTTCTGATAACGGTCATTCTGACAAGTGTGAGATGACATCTTGTGGCTCTGATTTTCACGTCCCTGGTGACTCATGATGCTGAACGTCTTTTCAGGTGCCTGTTGACCATCTGTTTGTCTTTGGTTAAATGTCTATTCAAATCCTCTGCCCTTTTTAGTTTGTGTTTTCCTTTTTAAAATTGTGTTTATTTACTTGTTTTTGGCTGCACTGGGTCTTCTCTGGGGCACAAGGGCTTCTCTCTCGTGTGGCCTGTGGGCTGCAGAGCACATGGGTATGTCTGTTTAGTCCTGCCTGGACACTGGCTGTGCCCCTGGAAACACGAAGATGCAGACAACTCTTTATGATTCCTCTCTTAAACTTAGTAATAGAATGCCATTTGTGAAACATTCGTGAGTTAGTATAAAACTGTAATTTGTCTGATGTGACAGGACTATGCAAGAAAGAAATGGATGGCATATTTTTCAGCTCTCTTCTGTGATTAGTATAAAATTGTACATATATTAATCCCTGTGATACTAAAAGATCAATGATCTTTGCATGACACTTCAATTTGATGGTTCTCTGGCTTTTATATGATACAAAAAATAGGGTGTTGCCACTGATAACATTTACATTTTATTATCTATAGCATCATTTCTATGAGACATTGTCCCTGAGGCTTAGACCCTAAGTCCCACTAAATGATGTTTCTACAGCAAATCAAGGGCATATATGGGGCATAACTGCTCATACTTCATCGTCTGTGACTATGGGGAGCTACAGGTGCAGTCATATTACATTCAGGGCTTCCATAGTGGCTCAATGGTGAATAATCCACCTGCCAATGAAGGAGACTCGGGTTTGATCCCTGCATCAGGAAGATGCCTGGAGGAGAAAATGGCAACTGGCTCCAGTATTCTTGCCTGGATAATCAAATGGACAGAGGAGCCTGGCTACAATCCATGGGGTCACAAAGAGTCAAACATGACTTAGTGATTAAACAACAACAACAGCCTATTTATGGGTCAAAGATAACTTGTGGATTCTGCCTTGTTTTTGGTTTCTTTATGTTGTCACATCGAATGAAATTCCAAGCAACAGCTTTTCCATATTAATTATGTTCAGTGAGTTTCTCTAATCTCTGAGTTTCCTGGTGTCAAACAACATGAAAGCCGTAATCGAAAGTCAGCCAACCTTGCCTCTATTCTGTTCTCCAGTATGAGTCCTCTTGTGTTGCATAAAGGGAGAACACCTCCCGAAGATTCTTCTACGCTGTGTACTTGTATAGGGTTTTCCCAGTATGAGTCCTCTGATGTCGCATCATAGTGCTGAGCTATGTTTAAAGCCTTTCCCACAATGCATATATCCATAGGTTTCTCTCCAGTGTGTTTGCCGTGATGTTGACTAAAGGAGAATAGCATGAAACTTTTCCTTGATGAGTATGTTGTAGGGTTTCTTTACAGAACCTTGTAGCATAGAGCAGTCACTCCTTGAAAATAATTTCTTGAATTCACTGCAAATATGAAATGTCTCATAAGTATAACTTCTCTCATGCACAGTAATGGATAGTTTGTGCCTGTATATTTATAGGATTTTTCTCCTGTATAAGTTCTAAAATGTACTGATAGGCAGTCTTTCTCCTACACTCAGATATTTGTAAGATGTGTCTCCTGAGAGAATTTGTTCATGGTTTTAAGGCCGAGCTCTATTCATATTTCTGTAGTCTCGACATATTTGTATGATCCCTCTTGAGTATGACTTCCCTGATGTCACTGAATAGAGGAAGAAGGAAGGACAGTCCTAATTAACTTTTCCCCCAAGCGTATTGTTCTTGCTCCCATTGTCTGGAAACAGTGTTTCCTCAAGGGCCATGTATTCCACGTCTCTCTCCTGGTTCTCCTACAGCTGCTTTAAGTGAGTCTTGTTCCTAGTCTCTGCCAAACGTGGAGGGATGTAGTTCATCCTTTACGAATCTTTCTGTTTTCAAACAGCACATGATTCTAGGAGAAATGCTCTGCTTTCTGGTTAACTCTTTGCTTTTGAATTGGGTTTCCCGACCTGGAAAAAAATGTGTAAGTGCTCAGTGCTCAGTCGTGTCTGACTTTTTGTGACCCTATGGACTATAGCCCACCAGGCTCCTCTGTCCATGGGATTTCCCAGACAAGAATACTGGAGTAGGTTGCCACTTCCTCCTCCAGGGGGGTCTTCCTGACTCAGGGATTCAACCCACGTCTCTTGTGTGTCTCCTGCATTGGCAGGTGGATTCTTTACCACTGCACCACCCATATGCAAATATAGACATTTATGTATAAAGAAAGTTGAGTGCTGAAGAATTGGTGCTTTTGAACTGTGGTGTTGGAGAAGACTCTTGAGAGGCCCTTTGACTGCAAGGAGATCAAACCAGTCTATCCTAAAGGAAATCAGTCCTGAATATTCATTGGAAGGACTGATGCTGAAGCTGAAACTCCAATACTTTGGCCACCTGATGCGAAGAACTGACTCATTGGAAAAGACCCTGATGCTGGGAAAGATTGAAGGCAGGAGGAGAAGGGGACCACAGAGGATGAGATGGTTGGATGGCATCACCAATTCGATGGACATGAGTTTGAGTAAGCTCTGGGAGTTGGTGATGAACAGGGAAGCTTGATGTGCTGCAGTCCATGGGGTCGCAGAGTCAGACATGACTGAGCGACTGAACTGAACTGATGTATATTACACACACACACACACACACATATATATGTCACATATATATGCCTCCTTCCCACCTGCACAGGGATACTTTGCAAGTCACTAGCAACACGTCAGGACGTGTAACCCTTCTTCAGGAAAGGCGGTGAAAAGTTGGGACCAACAATCAACTGACTAGTTTTCAGCCAATGAATGTTCACTAAGTACCTAGTGTGTGCCAGGTAGAACAAAGACTTAGAAGAAGGAAAGAGCTGAGCATGTATCTGGTGGAAACATACTCCGGGCAAGGGGGAAGAGCATGTGCAAAGGCCCTGAGGTGGAAGTGTACTGTGCATGTGAGCACCAGGGAGAGGACCGGTGTGGCTGGAGCTGAGGCAGAGAGAAAGATGTGGATGATGAGCTCAGAAAGGCAACTGAGCTGACCTGGCCACCTCTCAGGCTACAGTATGGTCTTTCCCCACTGAGAGAGCGGCAGCCCTTGAAACTTTTGAGTAAAGGAGGCAAGGGGCAGGAGAACCCTCTGGCTGCTATGGGTAAATTGAGTTGGGAAAAAGGACAGCAGGGAGGCTGATGACAGGATCACTGTAAGAGATGCTGGCTGTCAGGCAGGCAGAGACGGGTGCATTCTAGGTAGGGGTCGGCATGATGCTGGCAGGACATGCTATCCAGTCACAGGTAGGATATGAGGGGAATCCAGACACCAGTGAAGACTTGGCCTGCACCAGGCAAAGAGTGGAAACGCTAGGAACCCAGACAGGCAGTACTGTGAGAGGAGTTGGAGTTGAGGGTAGCACTGGCGTTTGGTTTGGCACCAAACTTACGGTTACCAAAGGGGGAAGAGAGGGAGGCAGGGATGATTTAGGAATATGGGATTAGCAGATTCAAACTACAATGTATAAAATAGATAAGCAACAGGATCTACTGTATAGCACAGGGAACTATAGTTAGTATCTTATAATAACCTATTGAGGGAAGGAATCTGAAAAAAATAACCGAATCACTTTGGTTTTCACCTGAAACTAAGGGCGTCCCAGATGGAGCCAGTAGTAAAGAACCCGCCGGCCAATGCGGGAGACCCGGAAGCCTAGCCAGCGGGCACTCTTCATCCCCCTTCTGATGTCTCCGTCAGAAGCTTTCTCTGTCCTTCACGGTAATAAAACTTCTGCCACACGAAGTCTGACTGTCTGAAGCCTGGTCCCTGGTCCCGAAGCTAAATCTTTATCTTCGGATATCACGAATCCAACATTGTTCACCGTAAACTATCATCTTGATCCCTGAGTCAGATGCCCTGGAGGAGGGCATGGTGACCCACTCCAGTATTCTTGCTCAGAGAATCCCATGGACAGAGGAGCCTGGCGAGCTACAGTCCATGGGGTTGCAAAGAGTCGAACACAAATGAAGTGACTCAGCAGGCACGCACACCTGAAACTAAGGCAATATTGTAAATAAATTGTATTTCAATTAAAAAAAACCCTAGGATCACCAATATGAAGGCAAAAAGGTATAAATATTGGGCGAGATTCTTTGAGAATTGTTTCCTTAACCTTGACTTTGGCTGTGTAGGGATTGAGCCTGGTCTCCTAGGCCTCCCAGACATGTCCTGCCTGGGCTTACTCTGAGGATCACCAACCCCCCCCCCCCACCCCCCGCATACACACATTCATGCTGGAAGTATGGCAACTTATTATTTTTTGTATATACATGAATGATTTCTTTTTGGATTGTTTTATATACATACACAAAACTGCGACCTTTTCAAAGCATACTTTCTAACTGCTTGTTATATTATTTTTGTATGGTGATTTTTCCACAACACATACGTTCATTCGCAGTCCTAATCCATCAAAAAATCCTTAACTAATTGTCATATCAAATCCAAAAATGTGTAGCTTCTGTTTAGATTTCTTTTTTTTTTTTTCTGTTTAGATTTCTAAGTAAATAACTGTACTGTTAATTGATACTGAGTTGCCCTTATCTGAATTTGAACATATTTTTCTTAAAAACAACAAAGAAGGGATGGCATAGAATTATTTCGTCAATCTATGCAGTACACAAAGGAGATCAGCCCTGGGTGTTGTTTGGAAGGAATGATGCTAAAGCTGAAACTCCAGTACTTTGGCCACCTCATGCGAAGAGTTGCCTCATTGGAAAAGACTCTGATGCTGGGAGGGATTGGGGCCAGGAGGAGAAGGGGACGATAGAGGATGAGATGGCTGGATGGCATCACTGATTCGATGGACGTGAGTCTGAGTGAACTCCGGGAGATGGTGATGGACAGGGAGGCCTGGCGTGCTGCGATTCATGGGGTCGCAAAGAGTCGGACACGACTGAGCGACTGAACTGAACTGATGCAGTACACAAAAATAGGGCTGCACAATAATGATGTCCTCGGATGAAAGCCGTAGGCGAAAATAAATGTCGGCGAACCCACACTGATCGCCATAAATAACTGAATTAGTAG
This sequence comes from Bos grunniens, assembly GCF_055505025.1. NCBI lineage: Eukaryota > Metazoa > Chordata > Mammalia > Artiodactyla > Bovidae > Bos > Bos grunniens. The sequence continues at coordinate 66,048,659 of NC_141182.1, read as the reverse complement.
ATGCGGCGAAAGGACATCTCTGCCCCAATGCACTTCTCTGAAGCCCCGGGCTAGAGGCGAAGGCTGGGCGCCGGGCGGGCAGACGGAGCCCGGAACCCTGGGGCCGACCCCAGCCCAGGGAGCGGGGACCGGACCCGTCGCGGGCCCGCCCTGGCGCGGGTAGGAGGGGAAAGGCGCGGTTCTGCACGCGGGGCGGGCGGGGTCCGCGGAGCCCCGGGACGCGCACTTCCGGTCCCGCCGCGCGCACGCTCATTCGCAGGAACATGGCCGCCGCCGTGGCCGGCGTTGCCGACCTACCGGGGGTGAGTTCGCCGCGCCGCTCGTTCTTTAGCGCCGCGGCTTCCCCTCGAGGGTGGGGTGTCTGTGGCGGGGGCGCTGTCTGCTGGGCTCGAGTGGCTCAAGAGCGACGCGTCGGCCGGCGGCAGTGAGGACGCCCGCGTGTATGTAGATGCCCCTCTCCTGGGGGTGAGGACGCCCCCTCCTTCTGCAAGTGAGGATGCCCCCCGGCGGGTGTGGACGCCCCCTCTCCTGGTGAGAAGGCCCTAGCCATTTCCATCGCATGGCCCGGCGGTTCCGCGCTCGTGAGGAGCCAGCCGGCCCTTCGGCAGGGACCGTTTTGCCCCTGCCTGCTAGGTGTCCGAGCCCGGCTGCTGGGCGACCCCCAGGTCTGCCGCCCTTCTCCTGCCAGGTGTCGGGCGAGCGGGTGTGGGCATCGGTAGGTGTCTGGCCAAGGTGGCCCCATCGCGCCCACGGACTGTGCGGTTTCCGACCGCCCGGCGGACCAGCAGGTGTCAGGTCACCTGTATTTTACCACCTAAGAGCTGCAAAATCGGGTCTTGCGGGTTCTCAGTGAAAACCGCTTTTCCCCACCTGTTAGTGGCCTTTTCACTTTCCTCTTCCTTGAATTTTTTTTTTTTTTTTTGTAATATTTGTTTGTTTGGCTGCTCTGGGTCTTAGTTGTGGCATGTGGAATCTAGTTCCCTGACCAGGGCTCACACCTGAGCGCCCTGCTTGGGGAGAGTGAAGTCTTAGCCGCTGGGCCACCAGGGAAGTCCTCTTTCTTGGTTTAGTGGTTCCTTTCCTTAGCTCTTCTTCACCCAGTAGGTTAGGGTAAGTTTTTCTACATATAGTGAGGTTGAGTTACTCGTACGTCCCCATACTAATCCATTAACACCTGCTCTGCTTGCTGTATGCTCTGTATTTGTTCCCTTTGTCCACCCTTTAACCATCCACCAATCATTTTGTGTTGTTGCGCAGTTGCTAAGTCGTGTCTGACTGCGACCCCATGGACTACATGGCACCAGGCTTCCCTGTCCTTCACTGTCTCCCTGAGTTTGCTCAAAAATCTTTTGGGGATACATTCAAAATAAATGACAGATTATCATTATTACTTACCCCCTCAAACACCTCACTGTGCTTAACATCAGTTAGAGTTCAGTATTGCTCTTTACATTTTTGAGGGAAAACTGACTTACAGTGAAATGCACCACTGGATGAGTTGTGACAAATGTAATTCAAACTTTTGTCCAAATTACCATTACCCCAAAAGATCCTTTCAGTTCAGTCAGTCGTGTCTGACTCTTTGCCACCCCATGGCCTGCAGCACACCAGGCTTCCCTGTCCATCACCAACTCCAGGAGCTTGCTCAAATTCATGTCCATCGAGTCAGTAATGCCATCCAGCCACTTCAGCCTCTGTTGTCCCCTTCTCCTCCTGCCCTCTATCTTTCCCAGCATAAGGGTCTTTTCCAGTGAGTCATTTCTTTGCATCAGATGGCTAAAGTATTGGAACTTCAGCTTCAGTGTCAGTCCTTCCAATGAATACTCTGTACTGATTTCCTTCAGGATGGACTGGTTGGATCTCCTTGCAGTCCAAGGGACTCTCTCAAGAGTCTTCTCCAAAACCACAGTTCAAAAGCATCAGTTCTTCAGTGCTCAGCTTTCTTTATAGTCCAGCTCTCGTATCCATACATGACTACTGGAAAAACCATAGCTTTGACTATATGGACCTTTGTCGGCAAAGTAATGTCTCTGCTTTTTATATGCTGTCTAGGTTGATCATAGCTTTTCTTTCAAGGAGCAAGCGTCTTTTAATTTCATGGCTGCACTCACTGTCCACAGTGATTTTGGAGCCCAAGAAAATTAAGTCTGTCACTGTTTCCATTGTTTCCCCATCTATTTTCCATGAAGTGATGGAACCAGATGCTGTGATCTTAGTATCTTGAATGTTGAGTTTTAAGCCAGCTTTTTCACTCTCCTCTTTCACTTTCATCAAGAGGCTCTTTAGTTCCTCTTCACTTTCTGCCATAAGGGTGGTGTCATTTTCTTATCTGAGATTATTGATATTTCTCCTGGCAGTCTTGATTCCAGCTTGTGCTTCATCCAGCCCGACATTTCACATGATGTACTCTGCGTATAAGTTAAATAAACAGGGTGACAATATACAGCCTTGACATACTTCTGTATCTTTTGTCAATTTAAAAAAAAATTTAAGGACTTGGGCTTGTAAAAATATGTTTGAACACCAGGCTTTTTTAGTTTTTTTCAACCCACAGCCAGTAACTTTTCTCCCTTCTATTGCTTGTTTCTCTTCCTCCTACCCAACTTTTTTTTTGAAAAGTATTACACTTACAGAAGTGTTGCAGGAATAGTTCAATGAACACTTGTAAAACCATCCAGATTATCAAGTTATTAACACTTTGCCTCATTAGCGTACCTTTCTTTTCGCCCTGCCTCAAACACACATATTGTGCTGTGCTGTGCTTAGTCCCTCGGTCATTTCTGACTCTTTGCAACCCCATGGACTGTAGCCCGCCAGAGTCCTCTGTCTATGGCGATTCTCCAGGCAAGAATATTGGAGTGGGTTGCCATGCCCTCCTCCAGGGGATCTTCCCAGCCTAGAGATGGAACCCACGTCTGTGTCATTGCAGGTGGATTCTTTAAGGTCTGAGCCACCAGGTAAGCCCCAAACACATAAAGACACACTCTTTTGTGCATTTTACAGACAACCCAAGAAGATAAAAGGTGTGTTACTCACAGGATGAGACTTATTTTGTGAGAGCAGGGCAGGCTTCCTAAAGTGATCCAGAAAAATCAAGAGAGACCACAAAAAAACTTGCTAGGCTTTATTTATTTATTAGTGAGAAGCTTGTGGGATCAATTAAGGATTGAACTCCAGGTCCTTGAAAGTGCAGAGTCCTACTCACTGGACCATGATTGAAGTCTTTCTTTGGGCTTTTATAGTGATTGGAGAATGGAATTGGGATGATGGTGGCCTTGCATTGATTGAGGCTTGGATGGTTTGAACTTCCTGCCAACTGCAAGGAGAAAGCACTTTGGTTCTCTCTCTCCTTTTTCAGGCTTTCTTGTTTGTTTGCCTAGTTTGCAGAAGGAGAAGGGGCAATAGGTGGTGATGAGGATGGGAGTTGAAAGCTGTCAGCAGTTAGTCATCAAAAATGAAGTCAGACTGTTAATCACAATTGGTAATCAGATGGGTAACTTTATTAGGACAGGGCTAACATTAGTGGCAAACAGTTTATTTTTGTTAAAGAATGTATCCTTTGAACAAGTAAACATTTGAGCAAGTAAACGTTACCATGTTTGGTCCACAGAGATGTCAAGAACCATGCAGATGGCATCAGACAGCTGCAGTCTAGCAACCGCTGATGTTAAACATCCAGTCGTCGGGATTAAATGAATTCTTCTGCAGGGTCATAGAGACTGGGGGAAAAGCCCTTCAGAGGTGAGTACCTGGGAATGGAATTCTCCATAAACTTTATTTATTTTTTACTTTACACTATTGTATGGAATTCTCCATAAGCTTTAAATTTCAAGGTACCAGAAACATGCCAAGTGGAGTCTGGACCAGTAATTCTGACTCCCAACAGTTTCAGTACCTGCTTTTTTTTTTTTTTTTTCTTTAATAATTGTGTTAAAGTATAATTCACATACCATATAATACACCCTCTTAAGATACACAGTTCAGTGCTTTCTGGTAAATTCACTAAGTTGTACATCCATTACCAACACCAGTTTTAGAATATTTTCATCATCCTCTGACAGGAAATGCGCATTAGCATTAGCTCTCACTTCCCATTTGCTCTATTCCTCTCAGGCCTAGGCAATTACTACCCTGATTTCCGCCTCTGAATCTGCCTATTCTAGACATTTCACATTGATGGTCATACAATGTGTAATCTGTTGTTCTGGCGTCTTTCACTTAACAGTGTTTTCTAGGTTCATCCACATGGTAACATGTGTTAGTACTTGGTTCATTTTTATAGATGAATAATATTCCATTGTATGAATATATTAAATTTTTTATCCATCCATCAGATGATAGCCATCTACGTTGCTTTCATAGAATAATGCTTCTGTGAACATTCACATACAAATTTTGTGGGGTTTTTTTTGTGGACATATGTCTTCATTTCTCTTAGATAACCTAGGAGTGGAACTAATTGTAGCTCGGGGGTGTGAAATGGTATCTCGATGTGGTTTTGATTTATAATTCCCGATAGTTAGTGGAAGGAATTGGGGGCAGGAGGAGAAGGGGACGACAGAGGATGAGATGGCTGGATGGCATCACCGACTCGATGGACATGAGTTTGGGTAAACTCCGGGAGTTGATGATGGACAGGGAGGCCTGGCGTGCTGTGATTTATGGGGTTGCAAAGAGTTGGACATGACTGAGCGACTGAACTGAACTGAACTGAACTGGTGGTTAGTGATATTAAGCTTCTTTTCATTGTGCTTATTGGCTGTTTGTTTATCTTCTTTGTAACACTATGTGGACCCTTTGCCCATTTATGAAATGGGTTATTGATCTTTTTATTATTGAATTGTAAGTATAGTTTATTCTGGATACCAGTGCCTTATCAGGTATATGATTTTCACATATTTGATCCAGTCTCATGGATTGTGTTTTTAACTTTCTTAGTAACATTCTTTGAAGCACAAGCAGTTTTAATTTTGATTAGTCCATTTCATCTCCTGTGTCACTTTGCTTTTGGTGTTATATTTAGGTTTCTGAAGATTTATGCCTGTGTTTTTCTTTTAAGAGTTTTGTAGTTTTAGCTTGTATATTTATGCTTATGATGCATTTTGACTTAATTTTTCTGTAATGTTCACTCTTTAAGATCGATAGTTGCAATGTGCCTTTTACCATCCTGAAAAGAATTCTATGGATAATATTAAATATCCGTATAATTTTAAAAAGTAAATGTAAAGAATCAATAAAAGGCGTTTGTATTTAAAAATGTATTTCTGTGTTTAAGTGCTTGGCACAGCTACCTAAAGACATAGGAAGATACCTGGTGCTGGAGATTATCAGTTCAGTTCAGTTCAGTCGCTCAGTCACGTCCAACTCTTTGCGACCCCATGAATCACAGCACGCCAGGCCTCCCTGTCCATCACCATCTCCCGGAGTTCACTCAAACTCACATCCATCGAGTCGGTGATGCCATCCAGCCATCTCATCCTCTATCATCCCCTTCTCCTCCTGCCCCCAATCCCTCCGAGCATCAGAGTCTTTTCCAATGAGTCAACTCTTCACATGAGGTGGCCAAGGACTGGAGTTTCAGCTTTAGCATCAGTCCTTCCAAAGAACATCCAGGACCGATCTCCTTTAGAATGGACTGGTTGGATCTCCTTGCAGCCCAAGGGACTCTCAAGAGTCTTCTCCAACACCACAGTTCAAAAGCATCAATTCTTCGGCGCTCAGCTGGGAGATTATAGGTTTGGATTAAGAGAAATAGGACAGTCAGAACTCACTGTCCTCAGTGAAACTGAACTAGGGGAGGTGCGACTGGATCCTGCTGGAACCTGAATGTTGTGGGTGGGTCCAGACCAGGTGTGTTACATAGGGATGGAAGAACGTGCCTTGGTGGGAGCGGGTCCTAAGCACTTAACTCAGTTGGGGCAACCCAGGCTGTTTGGGTGATCTGGGGTGACAGGTGTGGGATCCATCACCCCCTCTGCTGTGGCCTGCAGCAACATCAGGATGATTTATTGCAGAAAACAGTTCTCCAGACAGAGCTGAAGTCTCAGCATGTGCTGGGGCAGCATTCAGTGTAAAAAACCTTTAAGACCACCTTATTTGGTGGCCATGGGGAAGAGAAGCCTAGGGGAAATTAGTCATGCTGGGGCTCCAGAGAAGTGGTTGTGAATATCTGAGGTCAGGTCAGAGGAAGAGTGTATGTGTGTGAAGGAAACAGAGAACTCCCCACATTTGTGAAGAGCATGAGGATGAATTTTTTACCACATAATTTTTATATCATTGTACTGCCAAAAATAGCAATACACAGATATGTATGAGGGTAATAATAGATTTTAAAAACAACCTTAATTAATGAAATTCAGTTCAGTTCCTTCATTAATTACCCTAATTTAATACTGTTGCCCTGAAGTCTGTTCTAATGTCCTCCTATATACTTGAGATAATTTGTTCTGTTTGCAGTAACCACCAGGGCACTTCCCACCACCTCAGGGATTGAACCCAGGCCCATGGCAGTTAAAGCACTGAGTCCTAACCACTGAACTGCCAGGGAACTCCCAGTTATTGTCTGTTTTTCTTTTAATATTGGCCACACTGGTAGGTGTAAAGTGGCATCTCACTGTGGTTTTAATTAGCATTTCCCTAATGACCAGTCATGTTGAGCATCTTTTCATGTGCTTACTGGCCATCTGTTGGTCGTCTTTGGAGAAATATCCATTCAGATCCTTTGCCTATTTAAAAAATTTGGGTTGTCCTGTTATTATTGGGCTATCAGAATTTTTTTAATACCTTCTACAAGTCCTTTATCAGATTCATGCATTGTAAATATTTCCTCTGATTTGGTAGCTTGTCTTTTTACTTGCTTAGAGATATGTAAATCTCATTTCAATAAAAGAAGTATTTATTATAGATAAAATGGACACTGCTTTTGCTCCTCAAGGCCTGTTGCCTTCCACACTTCCAAAACAGTCATGATCACAGCTTTGTTAGGCATGTTGCCAGGGCATTTTAATATTTTTACTTCGAGAATATTTTGTGTGTCAAAAGTTTCACTAAGTGGTATCATCTTATATATGATGACTTACATATCTGACTTACCTCTTTCTTTTAAGTGCACACACTCATCCTCCCCTTCACACATGTAGGGAGATGCTCTCCATCTCTTGTTTCCACAGGACAGCTGTAGGACGCCCAGGCTCCAGTCTAATCAGAAGGCCAATTTGGAAACATGCAGCCTTAAAATACTTTATCAGTTTATTGATGTACGGTAAAGGGGTCTGTTGCTTTAATCTGAGAGCATTTTGATCATGAGTCTGGGTGAGATTTGTTCAGATTACTTTCTGAATTTATTGAGATGGGGTGTAGGGAGTGTCTTCTGTGTTGATCTGAAAATGTGGGGAATCATATCAGTTCAGTTCAGTCCCTCGGTTGTGTCCAGCTCTTTGCAACCCCATGAACCACAGCACACCAGGCCTCCCTGTCCATCACCAGCTCCTGGAGTTTACCCAAACTCATGTCCATTGAGTCGGTGATGCCATCTAACCATCTCATCCTCTGTCGTCCCCTTCTCCTCCTGCCTTCAATCTTTCCCAACATCAGGGTCTTTTCAAATGAGTCAGCACTTCACATCAGGTGGCCAAAATATTGGAGTTTCAGCTTCAGCATCAGTCCTTCCAATGAACACTCAGAACTGATTTCCTTTAGGATGGACTGGTTGGATCTCCTTGCAGTCCAAGGGACTCTCAAGAGTCTTCTCCAACACCACAGTTCTAAGCATCAATTCTTTGGCATTCAGCTTTCTTTATAGTCCAACTCTCACATCCATACATGACTGCTGGAAAAACCATAGCCTTGACTAGACGGACCTTTGTTGACCAAGTAATGTCTCTGCTTTTTAATATGCCGTCTAGGTTGATCATAACTTTTCTTCCAAGGAGTAAGCATCTTTTAATTTCATGGGTGCAATCACCATCTGAAGTGATTTTGGAGCCCCCAAAAATAAAGTCAGCCACTGTTTCCCTATCTAATTGCCATGAAGTGATGGGACCGGATGCCATGATCTTAGTTTTCTGAATGTTAAGCTTTAAGCCAACTTTTTCACTCTCCTCTTGGGTGTAGGGGGTGTCTTCTATGTTGATCTGAAAATGTGGGGAATCGTATCAGTAGATATTCTAATATTTCATAGTCCTTGCTTTCCTGGGATAAATCCAACGTTGCCATTTTGATAACTTTCGTCTCTTTCTTAATTAAATCCCCCTTAATTAAAGCTGAATATCACCTTGTATGCCTTCTTATTTTTTAATGATTATTCTTGTCAAAAATGATTTCATTAGTTGTTTCATGTAACAGACTTTTGGTTTTCTTCATATTCTTGGATGTTTCCTTGTTTTTGGCTTCTGTAATTTTTGCCTTACCTTTATTATCTCCTTCTTACCACCTTCTGTTGGTTTCCTGTGTAGCTTCTTAAATTTGAACAATGATCTCACGACCTTTCAGCCTTCTCTTTAAAATACAAGCATTGGGGAATTCTTTGCAGGTCTGGTGATTAGGACTCTGCGCTTCATTGCTGAGGGCACAGGTGCAGTCTCTTTGCAGGTCTGGTGATTAGGACTCTGCGCTTCATTGCTGAGGGCACAGGTGCAGTCTCTTTGCAGGTCTGGTGATTAGGACTCTGCGCTTCATTGCTGAGGGCACAGGTGCAGTCTCTTTGCAGGTCTGGTGATTAGGACTCTGTGCTTCATTGCTGAGGGCACAGGTGCAGTCTCTTTGCAGGTCTGGTGATTAGGACTCTGCGCTTCATTGCTGAGGGCACAGGTGCAGTCTCTTTGCAGGTCTGGTGATTAGGACTCTGCACTTCATTGCTGAGGGCACAGGTGCAGTCTCTTTGCAGGTCTGGTGATTAGGACTCTGCGCTTCATTGCTGAGGGCACAGGTGCAGTCTCTTTGCAGGTCTGGTGATTAGGACTCTGTGCTTCATTGCTGAGGGCACAGGTGCAGTCTCTTTGCAGGTCTGGTGATTAGGACTCTGCGCTTCATTGCTGAGGGCACAGGTGCAGTCTCTTTGCAGGTCTGGTGATTAGGACTCTGCACTTCATTGCTGAGGGCACAGGTGCAGTCCCTTTGCAGGTCTGGTGATTAGGACTCTGCGCGTCATTGCTGAGGGCACAGGTGCAGTCTCTTTGCAGGTCTGGTGATTAGGACTCTGTGCGTCATTGCTGAGGGCACAGGTGCAGTCCCTGGTTGGGGAGCTAAGATCCACAAGCAGTGCTGCTGCTGCTGCTGCTCAGTCGCTTCAGTCATGTCCGACTCTGTGCGACCCCATAGATGGCAGCCACCAGGCTCCCCCGTCCCTGGGATTCTCCAGGCAAGAACACTGGAGTGGGGTGCCATTGCCTTCTCCAATGCATGAAAGTGAAAAGTGAAAGTGAAGTCGCTCAGTCGTGTCCAACTCTTAGCGACCCCATGGACTGCAGCCCACCAGGCTCCTCCGTCCATGGGATTTTCCAGGCAAGAGTCCTGGAATGGGCTGCCATTGCCTTCTCCGTGCAAGCAGTGCAGCTCGGCCACAAACAAATAAAAAAACCCAGCTCAGCCCTCTCCCCAGACGCCCAGCATTAAAGACCAACATCTTCTGCCGAGGAACTACTTTAGCTGCATCTTCCTTTGCCACGTGTTTTGAGCTGTGTCATCATCATCGGTGGTTCTGTTCTCTGTTTTCTAAGTCAGTGCTTGCTAATTTTCATCAGGATTTCTATTTGATCTGTGAATTACTGAGAAACAAGTTTTCACTCTTCCAAATAAAGAGCGTTTTTAAAAACTTAATTATTTTGTTGTGTATTTGATGCTCATTGTGTTACTGTATTTTTTTTCTCCCTTAACTTTAAACTTTTTATTTTGTACTGGGGCATAGCTGATTACCAGCGTTGTGGTGTAATAACTTCACGTGAACAGCGAAGGGACTCAGCTGCACATACACATGTATCCAGTCTACCCCAAGCCCTGCTCCCACCCAGGCCCCACATCTCCTGTTACTGGTGTTTAACTTGACTGCATCTGTAGTCAAAAGACTGCGGTCTGGCCTTTGTTGAACCCGCTCTTTGGCCGGGTTTATGGCCAGTGTAGCGTATGTTCCACTTGTGGGAGGCCTTTGGCTCTGATTGTTGGCAGTGGTCCTTCATGCAGCTGTGTGGCCAGGCTGACTAATTACATTCTCACGCACGTCTGTATTCAGTCTTTCTGTATTTCCATTTCGGAAGGAGGCCTGTTGAACCCACCCACTATGGTTATATTTGCTGACCTTGTTGTGTGTTTGCAGGCAAAATGTTAATGTAGACTGTGACAGAGCCCTGTTGTCATCTTTGAAGTTTGTTGTTGGTTAGCAAAGAACCAACAGTCTCTGTTTGGAGAGCATGTGTCTGCTCAAACCTTTGGTTTTGTCTTCTGTGTTGTTTTGCTTTTGGTGTCTGTTACAAACACATTTTTTTAACGCAGTCTGACACAGTGTCTTTATCTTACCCATCAAAGTCATTTACATTTATTGTTATTGGTGATGTCCTATTTTATAGTTTCTATTCTAATGTGTCCTTTCTGAACTTTTACCCTTACCACCTTCTTCTGGATCAATCTGGATTTTTTGTTTGTCTTTATTTTTTCCTCCTCTAATAGGATTTTTCTGTTGCAACACTGTTGACCTTCGGGTCTGGTCACTGTTGTGAAGGGCTGTCTTGTGTTTTCAAGGGTGTTCAGCAACATCCCTAGTTTCCAGTAGCATCTGCTCCCCAGTCGTGTCAACCAGAACTGTCCCCACATGGTGCCTGGTGTCTTTTGGGGGTTGAGAACCACTGCTTTGTGGACTTGGAAGTTTTACAGGGAGGTTGATGACAGATCTCGGAATGTCAGGTTTCAGGAAAGTAGGCTCATGCTGTGTCCAGTCCATAAAGGCAGAGCTCTGACCACAGAGGTGGTTGAGGACTGCCTGTTCAGTGCTGATGTAAGACCATTGTTGGGTGTTGCTCTGGAGTCTGTGCTGACCACTGGTGGGGAGGGGTCATGAGGACAAGCACAGAGTGGCTGAGATGGTGCTCCCGTGTGAGCGGTGACATGGCCCCTGGTCTCCCTTGTCTGAGACTAGTCCTCTTAGTGACCATCACCCCCAGCACCATTCCTCCTGTCTGGTCTCTGGGAAGAGGGAAATGCCACATGGTTCTTCTTGAACTTGCTCTTGGCTCCATCCTTGACTTTCACTGTTCATATATGAATTTCAAAAAGAAAACAAGTGAAAAGACACAAACACACACCTGGCCTGTCACCGTTTTTCATTCCTCTTCTAGACTCAGCTTCGTGGACTTAAGTCTTTTTCACTCTTTACTTTCCAGCCCGGGACAGAAGATTGAAAATGACAGCTTGGAATGTGCCTGAGGAAGGACTGTCCTGCGACGTGGAGATGGAGGCATTCACGAGAGAGGCTCCTCGCCTTTCCACTCCAGGGGCCAGCTGGGACTCTGAGAACCCAGAGGGACGTTCGAGGCGATCAGCCTTAACTCAGGAGGAGCCAGGAGCCCGGGAGGCAGCTCCTGAACATCCTGGGTTTAGGAAGCATTTAAGCGTGAGCGCAGATCTTCCACAAGGTCAGAGAGTTCCTGCGACAAACGGTTTCCGTGTAGGTGGCTCAGATGTTAAAAGTCTGGATTGTGACCCAGCTTCACATAATGGTCAGAAGAGCTACACAGCTAAGAGAGCGGGTGGCAGGGACTCCTGTGGGAAAGCCTTCGGCCATTACGTGGAAGTGACTCAGTGTGGAAGAACTCAGACCCGGGAGGCGCCTTACAGATGCCCTGACAGCGTTAGGCCTCTCAGCCACTTTACCCCCCTTGGCCAACAGAAAACCGTGACACGAGGGAAGAGACTGTATGAAGGCGAGGACTTTGGGGGCCTTTTTACCCTGAGTCCATCTCTTAGTGAAAGCAGGAGGAGCAGCCCTGGAGAGAAGTATAAATGTGCCGAGTGCGGCAAGTGCTTCAAGCGAAACTCTTCTCTTGTCTTGCATCACCGAACTCACACTGGGGAGAAGCCTTACACTTGTAATGAGTGTGGAAAGTCCTTCAGCAAGAACTACAACCTAATTGTGCACCAAAGAATCCATACAGGAGAGAAGCCCTACAAGTGCAGTAAATGCGGGAAGGCCTTCAGTGACGGGTCAGCTCTGACACAACACCAGAGAATTCACACCGGGGAGAAACCTTATGAGTGTCCAGAATGTGGGAAAACCTTCAACCGAAATTCGTCCCTGATCCTCCATCAGAGGACTCACACGGGGGAGAAGCCATACCGCTGTAACGAGTGTGGGAAGCCTTTTACAGACATCTCCCACCTCACCGTGCACCTCAGGATCCACACTGGCGAGAAGCCCTATGAATGCAGCAGATGTGGGAAGGCCTTCCGAGACGGCTCATACCTCACCCAGCACGAGAGGACTCACACTGGAGAGAAGCCCTTTGAGTGCACAGAATGCGGGAAGTCCTTCAACCGCAATTCCCACCTCATCGTGCATCAAAAGATTCACTCGGGGGAGAAGCCCTTCGAGTGCAAAGAGTGCGGGAAGACTTTCATCGAGAGCGCGTACCTCATCCGGCACCAGAGGATTCACACTGGCGAGAAGCCCTACGGCTGCGACCAGTGCCAGAAGCTGTTCCGGAACATCGCTGGCCTCATCCGGCACCAGAGGACTCACACCGGCGAGAAGCCCTACGAGTGTAATCAGTGCGGCCGGGCCTTCAGGGACAGCTCCTGTCTGACCAAGCACAGGAGGATCCACACCAGGGAGACGCCATACCGGTGCCCAGAGTGCGGCAAGTCCTTCCGGCAGAACTCTCACCTGGCGGTGCACCAGAGACTCCACAGCAGGGAGGGCCCCGGCCACTGTCCGCAGTGTGGGAAGACATTCCGGAGAGGCTCCGCCCTCGCCCGACACCAGCGCTCACACCCCGGCGAGCAGCCCGTGGGCGTTTAGTGAAATGGGCCGCACTCTCCCGACTGGCTCTCAGACACCTTCGTGTGCGAGGAGGGTCTCCAGGGGTGGCTCCTCCCTGGCAGGGGAAGGCACTTCTCTGAGCCCTGCAGTGAACCGACCGATGTGAGGTGTTCCTGAGCCGCACTGTTTGGGCTGTAGGTTCGGGAACTCCTGAGGAGAATACAGGACGGTGATAGACACGGTGGAGTCGTCATGGATGGGCCCGCCTGTACCACGTGTGACGGTGCACATACGTGACGACACACGCTGGAGTAAAGCCTGCGCTCCCCTGGAGAAGCCACCCGCCCGAACGTTGGAATCCTGGGACCGCAAGGCTCTTCTGTAATCAGAGTGAGGAGTCCTTGACAGGGAGTTTGCCTCCCAGTCAGTAGGCAGACTCCTACTAGAGCCCAGTGAGGGAGACTTCTGGCTGGGGCCCTTACGTGCTTTATCTGTATCAGCAAAAGCCTACACACTGCTACACCCTGCAACGACTGCAGAGTTACAGGAGATCACTGTTTGAGTGGATTCCCATGTTGCTGTCCTGCCAGGTGCTGTGGACTCGTTTCAGCAGGGGCAGATGGGTGAGGAAGTTGCTTGTGAATGAACAATGACGTTTCTTCTAAGAGGAGACTGAGTGGATTCCTCCAAGAGGGAAGGGGCTGCTGCTGAGAAACGCGAGGCATCGCTTTAGTTGCTGAGCCAAGCAAACAGAAAACACTGAGTTGTCGTGTTTGTGTTGTCACCCTGCATTGTTCATCTGGGACACAGGACTTGTGCAGCCGTGCTGAATCATAATGATAAAGATTTTGTTGTTGTATTGAAAATACTTACAATATGGCTAGCAACTGAGCATAAAAGAGATTTGCGTTGCTGCAGCCATGTAAAGGCACGCACACATACAGATGTAGGTTGGAAGTTGATCACAGAGAAATAAACGTGGTTTTTCTAAGGAACTGTTGACTGTGTGTGATTTTTCCTCCATCACAAATCATGTGTTGTTGTTTCAATAATTTGTTGAGGAGTGAAAAGGTGGGGGTTTTTTGGACCTTTTTCAGACCAGAAGTGCCTGGGTCAGGGTCTCAGGGCAGTTTATGTAAGAATGGATGGGGGAATGGAGGAGGGGTATCCAGGGGAAACCCTGCCCCCCCATGGACGGGAGTGTCCAGGCAGAATCTGTTCTGGGCATGAGGATAATTTCTCTATTCAGAATCTGGATGATGAGAGGGTGTTCCCGTGGAGGATGGGAGGAGCAGGCCACAGAGAGGTCCAGGAGGACCTGGGGCCTCCCTCCTAGGCTGAGCAGCACTGACTGTGACCTGCTGCCACTGGTCAGCGTGGCCTCAGAGCCCCGGGTGGTTCCTGTAGGGGGAGGCCACTGAAGTAATTAAGGCTGTGAGATGATAAATCTGCATTATATTAAGCTGCTAGGTTTGTGGTAAAAGAGCTGACTCATTGGAAAAGCCCCTGATGCTGGGAAAGATTGAAGGCAGGAGGAGAAGGGGACAATAGAGGATGAGATGGTTGGATGGCATCACCGACTCAATGGACATGAGTTTGAGCAAGCTCTGGGAGATGGTGATGGACAGGGAGGCCTGGCGAGCTGCAGTCCATGGGGTCACAAAGAGTCGGACACAACTTGGCGACTGAACAACAAAGCCGTGAGATCCAAGGTCCTCAACTTCGCCTTCTCCCAGCCTCTCCGGCTCCAGACCCTGTTCTTCTGGAACAGAGGTACGTCGTGGAGGAGATCAGAGAGGCCGAGCTCACAGAGGCCGAGTGGAAGCCGGAGGGCCCTCTCCTGGCCGCTCCCAGGCCCGTCCACCCTGGCTTGTCAGCATCTCCCCCCATCATCAGTGCACCCCCAGCCGCCCCAGGGAGGCCAGAGGAGGAGCAGGGTGGGTACCCAGGCCTCCACCTCCCCGGGAAATGGGGATGAGCTTGGTCCTGAGCTGAGGCTGGAGGTAGGGGAATTGGAGCTCCCCGAGATCGGGGAGGGGCTCTGACGCAAGCCCTCCCATCGCCTCCTGGGAGGTCCTGCCAAGTGGCCCCTGACCACACGCTGCCCCCCAACCCACTGTGGCCACTGCAGCCTCCTCTCTGCCCCTCTGGCCATGCCCAGTGTGCTCTTGCTCCCCTCCTCACCCTTCCTGCTGCGTGTGCCTTCCTTGGCTTCCCGATCCCACCAGCCAGGACTCCCGATCTCATCTCCTGCCTGGCTTTTGTCGATGTCTGTCTGCCCTGTTGTGGCCCTGCCACCCTGAGCGCAGGCGCGGAGCCCGTGTGCGGTGGTGGAGGGACAGAAGAGCCTCTGGGGACTAAAGGACTGGTCCTCAGCGCAGGTGGTGGGCAGTGTCTGGGGGCCACTTCGGGTGTCCATCCTGGCATCTAAAAGTGAGAGGCTGGGGTGCCGTGCAGCACCCTGCGTGCCCAGGACGGGCCTGGCCCCAAGAAGGTCGGCAAGCTGCGGCCGCGGAGCCCTGGGCCGGGCCGGGAAACGGGGCCCCTGGGCAGAACCAGGACGGTGCTCCCCAAGCATCTCACTGTGGGCCTGACGCGGAGGGGCCGGCCTCTCTGGATCAGGAGCCTCAGTTGTGGCTGCACCGCTGTTTCAGGAGCTGCAGTCTCCAGAGGTACCTTCGTACAGGGGAGGGCGGGGTGGGGGACCAGCGCAGCCCCGCTGGAGAAAGATCCTCAGACTCCACCGCTGTGGGCGAGACCTGCCTCTGCAGCATCCCTGCTCACCCTCCCCCTCCCTGCTGGTCTCAGGAATCCTGACCCCACGGGGTCTTCAGTTGGGACCCCACCCTGTTTTAAAGACATGCTAAATGTATTTGACATTGAACACGTTTCCCAAGGTCCTCGGTAGAGATCTCCACTTTGACCTCACTCATCCGCCCACCACCTGTCCTTCCCAAACGCTGGCCGCTGCAGTGATCTCCTGCCGTGTACTAAAACCACCCCAAAGCGTAGTCACTTAAGGACAGCAGTGTTGGGTACTATCCTTCTGTGGACTGACTGGGTCAGCCGGGCAGCCCTTCTGCTGGGCTGTGTCACTTGGAGGCTTGAGTCAGGCTGGCGTGTCCTGGGTGGCCTCACTCACCCCCTGGCAGTTGGCATTGGCCCTTGGCACAGAGCTCAGCTGAAGCTGTCGGCCTGGGTTCTTGTTCATGTTGCTTCACTGCCTCACGGTGTGGCAGGCAGCTGGGTTCAGGAGGGAGCACTCTAGGAGGGTAGGCACTGTGACATGGCAGCCCCGTCAGTGTTCTTGCCTGAATAATCGCATGGGCAGAAGAGCCTGTTGGGCTACAGTCTACAGGATCACAAAGAGTCGGACAGGACTGAGCGACCAACACAGCAAGTACTGTTGTACGGGTGCTTATCAAGCCTTTGCATCATGTGTGCTAATGTCCGGTAGGCTATATAGGTCACGTGGCCAAGCCACTGTACGTGTGTGTGTGTAGGGGGTGGGCTCGGGCGTAGCAGGGGGTGTACCCAAGGGCATGAATCACAGGAGACGGGCATCGTTGGGGCCTCCAGCGTAACACTAGTTACAATGTGGGTGCGTCTGGCCCTCCTGGTGACAGTCCCAGCTCAGACAGCCCACTGCCAGCGTCAGCTCGCAGTCCGGGCTGACTGGCCCGGCTCTCACGGCAGTAGGAGCCCTTGCACTTGTGCTTTTGGGGCAGCGCTGAATCATGTGGCCGCTTCAGCGATACGGTGGGCGGGGAGCGAGGGTCTTTCAGGCAGCCACGAGCTCAGGGACTCAGAGATGGGAAAGCAGACTGGGGACCACCCTGTCCCGCGCCATGGCCCTCAGCAACTGATCCTGCCTGAGTCCACAGCTCCCTCAGTTCGTCGATGATGGCATGCCCTTGCTCACTCCTCCCTACTTGCCCAGACCCTCCATCCTCACCCATACCTGCTCCCGTAGCCATCTCCTTCTCTGAGCCCCATGAGTCAGGTCCATTCACGTGACCTTGTTTCAGGCAGCAGGAAGCGGCGGGAAAGCAAAGACAGCATGTGAGACGTTCACGAGAGAACTTCTCATTTGCTCCTTGGGGGCACTGCCATGTGGGACGAAAGCCAGCTGCAGAAGTTTATGGGTCCTCGGGAGGGGTACCAGGCCTTCTCACCATAGCCCGCAGCTGTCAGTCATCCAGGAGCCAGCCAGGAGAGCGGCATAGCTGGGGAGAGCCCTCCTGCCTGTCACCCCAGGCACCCTGCAGCAAGACTGGGGAAGAAACAGGCCTCACGCGGAGGGTGTGGGTGGGCAGGGCCCCAGGGTGTCTCCAGCAGGAGCAGCCGCCAGCAATGCCACACGAAGAAGGTGCCTGCTGTGGCCAGGCAGGACCAGGGCACTTCAAGCCGTCTGCTGCCCTGCAGTATGTGAACTTGGGTGGGGGTCGGGGGTCCCAAGGGAAGCCAGGGGCCTGCAGGCCCTGTGGGGAGACCTGGCGGGGGGGACCTGCCATTTCACGGATCATCTCAAGAGCCACAGCAGGAAGCTCTAGGTGAGCAGGGCTGCTGGAAACTTCCACTTCAGCCTGGCCCTGGCCGGGCACCAGGAGACCATGAGAAGGAGTCTGTGCTTCTGAGAGGGCCCTGGGCCTCACCAGGCTGCACGTGGAGCCCGGACCAGCAGAGGCTTGGCAGGTCCCAGAACACGTGGAAGTTGACGTTTGCCCTGTTCACTCTGAGGCAGAGATGAGCCACTTTGCTGTACATGCGGGCACAGGAGGACAGCTGCCTGCCTGAATGTTCCGAATCACACATCAGGTTCCTTCCAAACCCTTCTGTGGTTTCCTGTGGTGTCTGTGTGGGTGTAAGTCCGCCCATTTTCTAAATGAGCTAACGTGGCTAAAGCAGGTAGAACCCTGGAAGGGCTGCGAGGAAGCCCTCATCTTGCAAACAGAGCTAAAGAGGGCTGACCCTTGAACACAAGCCATCAAGAATGAACGGACTCTGCTTTCTTCTATGCCCACTTCAGCACCACCCACACATTGGAACATTGGTCTCTGTGCAAAGTGTATAATTGCCTTAAAGTGTGTCATCTGCCAGCTCTTTCTCCAAGTCAGCCTTGTTTCTGTTCCTCTTGGTAGAACTTCTGAAGGCTGTTGTTCAAGCAGAAATCTTGCCAGCTGTTTTGGCCTTTTCATAAGCACGTCATGTCACATTCACGTCTGAATACTCAGTAGCATACTATTTTAGTTTAACTCACATGTCTTTATAGGTATGGAGTGGCTTATAAAGATCACAAAAACACTCAGAGCCTAGTAATGGAGTGTTTTCAAACCATGTTTCAGCTCATTAGTGAGTTGTGAAATCAAACCAGCAGGTGACCACCAACATTACAAAGTAATGACATAGAATAAAAAAGTCAAAATTCATAATATAGTAAAGGCAAATACTGTTTTATGAAACTTTTCAGCCATATATCTAAATATGAAAACTGGATGCCATGTAAAATGTGTATTTTACTTGGTAGGGAGTGGGGAGGATTGTGATTTAAAAAAAAACGAAAACACAAGTAAAGGCTGATGAGCTCTGTCTGCATGAACAAGGGGAACTTAACTCCTTGGGCTGCATAAGGTGATCTTTTGATTTCTGCCTTTAGTTTCAGATTGTAGCATTGTTCTTTTTTTTTTTGCCTGAGATAAACTTAACTGCTTTCTATAGATACCATTGCCTATTTCTGTCAGTTTTGGGGCAGGAAGTCTGTTGTTCAGTTGCTAAGTCACGTCTGACTCTTTGCAACCCCACGGACACCAGCATGCCAGGCCTGTCTGTCCTTCACTAGCTCCCAGAGTTGGCTCAAACTCATGTCCATTGAGTCGGTGATGCCACCCAACCATCTCATCCTCTGTCACCCCTTTGTCCTGCCTTCAATCTTTCCCAGCATCAGGGTCTTTTTCAGTGAGTCAGCTCTTCACATCAGGTGGCCAAAATATTAGGGATTCAGCTTCAACATCAACCTTCCAATGTATATTCAGGGTTGATTTCCTTTAGGATTGACTGGTTTGATCTTTCTGTCCAAGGGACTCTCAGGAGTCTTCTCCAGCACCATAGTTCTGTTGTAATCATGCCCAAATCACAGGGGCTTCATATAATCAAGGATTTATTGCCTCATTCACATCCCTGTCTTGTAGTTGTTGCTGCTGCTTGAGTGTCAGTGGGTTCACACGGAGTGTCAGAGTTTGTTTAGTCCCTAAGTCATGTCTGACTCTGCAAACCCCGTGGACTGTAGCCCACCAGGCTCCTTTGTCCATGGGATTTCCCAGCAAGAATACTGGAGTGGCTTGCCATTTCCTTCTCCAGGGGTTCTTCCCAACTCAGGGATTGAACCTGTGTTTCCTGCATTGGCAGGCAGATTCTTTACCACTGAGCCACCAGGGAAGCCTGTTGTGTCAGAGGGTGCCTATGTTCAAAGGGACGGGGGAGGTAAAATCACATAAAAGGCAACCTGGCAAGGTGGGAATGAATTCCAATGTGCTTAACTACCTTCTGTTATGGATGAGTCATGTGCTGCCATGCTCCCCCTCCCCAGTTCATGTGTTGAAGCCCTAACCCATAATTTAGAGGTAGGGCCTTTAGGGAGATAATTAAGGTTAAATGAGGTCATGCAGGTGGGGCCTACTTCCATAGGACTGGTGGCCTCACAAGAAGTAGAAGAAAAAGCAAAGATTACTCTCTCTTGCCAAGTGTGCACAGAGGAAGTTAGAGAAAACGGTCTCACCAGAAACCAACCCTGACAGCACCTTGATCTTGGACTTTCAGCCTCTGTAACTCTGTAACTCCATAACTTGGACTTCCAGCTTCCAGCAATAAATTTCTGTTGTTTAAGCCAGCTGACCTGTTTGTTATGGCAGCCCAAGCAGACTAATACATGCCCCCATAATTGCCTGAGTTGATGAGCTTTGTAAATCAGTGTCAATCAGTGCAAATACTTGGAACACAAACAGCCCCATTGCTTAAGACTTACTTTGACACTTGTGTTTCTTGAAATGTAAAGACATGATGATTTTTCCAAAGAGTTAGTGAGGAGTGACTTCCCTGGTCGTCCAGTGATTAAGACTCTGAGATTCCAATGCACAGGGCACGGGTCTGACCCCAGGTGGGGAGTGAAAGTCCACAAACTGTGTGGCACGGCCAAAAATAATTTTTTTTTAAACAGTTAGTTGGGAGGTGGTGGGGCAGGGGAAGGAGAAAGCTGTATACATTGAGGCTGAAATCCTTCCTGGACCTATGTGGGATACTAAAAACAAAATAACTAGGATGTTCATTTACATGGAGTTACATACCCCATTACAGAGGAAGTATGACTTGAATTTTGGTAGGGTCATTCAAAGGAATAATAAGCATAATGATAATCAAGAAGACTGTGTGGAACACGGAAAAATATATTTCTAAGCACTGCTTAGTAAGTAAATTATAACTATTTATTTTGTTGTAACTATAAAACAGTGAATGTGGTCAAATCATAGCAGAGAAAGTGTAAAACTTAAAATAGTTTTTTGGAGTCATGGAATTTTGGTTATATTTGTTTTGCTTTTAATTATCTTGAAAATTATTTACTGGGCTTCTATGAAATTTACTTTCCACTATTTTGAAAAAACTTCTCCCAATCATGGAAAACTTAAAAAAAAAAAAGAAGAGGAAATATTTTCTCATGTTCCCAGAACATAGGAACTATTACTTTTGGCTTTTGAGTGTATAGATGATTCGTTTTTCTGTGTGCAATATTTGGTATGTATGTCTTCAGTGCATATATAAAATATATGAGCATCATCACTATAAATGTCTCTCAAGTATCTTGAGTCAGGGATCAGTCCAGATTCATTGGATTCGAGGCTCACACGACTGAGGAGTGCCTCTTTGGGAGGAAAAATTTTAAACTGCCAAGATGAAATTAGGTATTAGACCTTGGAAGGGGCGCAGGAGTTAGTGAATGACCTTGGAGTATGGCTTCTTTCACCTTTGTGACAAATCCGTGAAACCCGAGCCTCGAAATATAACTTAACCCAGGGCTCTCTCAGCCAACCAGCACCTGAGTGCATAGACAGGACAGTTTGCAGAAGTCTCAGTGGTATCTACTAGCTCTCCAGCTCCAGCCTCTGGATGACAAAAAAAAAACCTCTCTTGAGAATTGTGCTACTGAGAGGCCACACAAAACTGAGACAACTCTCCGAGAACAACGCTGCCCGTGCCCCCGCCCCGCCGGAAGCAGCCTCCCCGGGAGTGTGGGTAAAGGGCCGTGGCTTCTGCAGGGGCGGTTCCGGTTTCCCCGTAGTGGAGACTTCTGAAAGGGAGACTGGGGCAGATTAATCTTCCCGTTTTGTTTTGTTTTTTAACCAAATTTGTTCTCAGTGATTCATTTCCCTTCACGTTTGGATGTGAGGTAAGACCCTCAGCACAGACGCCTAATGCCTGAGCCAACTCACTTTTCCGCTGATACTAACAAATGGGGACATTTGGCGATATTTTTCTCTTTGTAGAATCAAATCATCCATTGGTTTGTTTCCCCATGTCTTGGACAGGATGGTAATAGTAGGGGAACAGCAAACACATCCTAAATTTCTTTTAGCAGGTTTGTTTTCATAATGGTTTGAGAAAAGCAACTCTGGAACTATTTTAGAAGTATTTTAGAATTCAGCAAATTAGTGCTTTTATGGGGGTAATCAGCATTCTATTGAAAGTGAAGTCGCTCAGTCGTGTCCGACTCTTTGCGACCCCATGGACCGTAGCCTACCAGGCTTCTCAGTCCATGGGATTTTCCAGGCAGGAGTACTGGAGTGGGTTGCCATTTCCTTCTCCAGGGGATCTTCCCGACCCAGGGATTGAACCCAGGTCTCCCGCATTGTAGGCAGACGCTTTACCCTCTGAGCCACCAGGGAAGCCCCATTCTATTGAAAACGGACTTAAAAATGTGAGGGAATCATAGATTGGATTTGGAGGCATTTCTGTACATGTATACGCACCCATGTACCTTTTAGTATGAATCTGTGTTCATATGTGTGCCTTTATTTCCTAGCAAAACGCGCTCCTGGCACTCAGATTTGGTCCTGAATAGCGCCCCCCTCTAAACGGAACCAGTTCTTTGGAACTGGAGAATTACGGCTGATTACAGGGTTAGTAACCAGATGAGCTTGTAAATGTTCTGAAAAGAAAGGAAGTCTTCAGAAAATGATGGAGGCATGTCACAGGGATGCCAGGAACTTTCCTGAAGGGACTCTCATTGGCCACTTCTGGGACAACGTAAGCACCAAAAAGACTAAGAACAGCAATGCCATAAAACAGGTGTTCACCAAGGCATCAGGGCAAATCTCTGAAAAAACTGACAAACCACAAGTGCAGAGGCTCCTCATGTGAGCCCCCTCCCAACTCCGAATCCACCATACACAATAATCCAGATGTTAATATCTCTGGCCAGTTTTCACTTTGTCTCCTTTCTATTCTGACTACTTTGTTTCTGATCTTCCCAGCACATCTGATTTCTTTGAGGACAAGAAACTGCACAAAGATAGAAGCACAGGGAAACAGCAGAGGATACATGGGAGGAAAAAGGCACCTGGCCAAAGGATCAAGGCTCTTGAGCTGCCCTGTTCAGTACAGCTAGTGGCTGGCTATGTGTGGCAAAAGAGCACCTGAAACATGGTCACAAAAAATTAATATGTACTGCAGATGTCAAACACACTGGATCTCAAAGACACAGTATACTGAAAAAGCACATTATCTCATTAGTGCCTTTTTATATTAACATGTCAAAGTGGCAACATTTGTGATACATGGGAAAAATAGTAAATTAGTTTCACCTGTGTCCTCTTGCTTTTTAAACTGGACTACTACAATGTATTTAATTTACATCTCTGGCTTACGTTGTTTCAATTGGGGAGTGTTGCTATGCACTACGTATTGATTCATAAGTGGTTTTTTATCAATTTTTAAAAGTACTTATTTGGTTATGTCAGGTCTTAGTTGCAGCATGCAGGATTAGCTGTTCCAAGGCATGTGGGATCTTAGTTCCCCAACCAGGGATCAAACTTGCATCCCCTGCAATGCAAGGTGGATTCTTAACCACTGGACTGCCAGGGAAATCCCCTTAAATGGTTTTCAAATGGCTCAAATTAATTCCATAAAGAAGAGGCATTCCACAAGGGTACTGAAGAACAGTATTGAAGACCATTTGCAAACATGGTCCCCTCCAATGGAGAAATTTCAAGTTAACTGGAAACATATTCCAGCATTGTGATTTGAAAACTCAAACTGATTGATATAACCCTAACTGATGGTTAGTTACCAAAATCAGCCAATGCCATTTACACTTGGGTTCTAATGAGGGTGACAAGTCACTGTCTAAGGATCATGGTTGTCAGGGAAACTGCTGTTAGTGGATTCAGGGTTCAGTGAAATACTATAGACTCCCTTCTAGTTGAATTTTATAAAAACAAAATCTTAATAAACACTAGGATGAAGAGTCAATTAAAAAAAAACAGCTCAAAAAAGATTAACTTGTACATTTCTCAAGAGATAAATCTTGCAAAACATAAGCTCCCAACGTGGATGTGCACTTGCCCATGAGATGGTGGCTCTGTTGTTGTTTAGTTGCTAAGTTATGTTTGACCCTTTTACAACCCCATGCACTGTAGCCTACCAGGCTCCTCTCTCCATGGGATCTCTCAGGCAAGAATACTGGAGTGGGTTGCCATTTCCTTCTCCAGGAGAGCTTCCTGACCCAGGGATCAAAACAGCATCTCCTGCTTGGTAGGTGGATTCTTTAACATTGAATCATCTGGGAAGCCCCAAGATGATGACTTAACAAAGATAAAACCTTTTTGTGAAACAGCAACATCTGCATTTCTAATGCCTTTGAGTCTGGTAGAAAATTTTATAGCAAGAACAAAGCAGTAAAAGCCATCTCAGAATCTGCAAGAGTCTGTGGAGGGGGCTCTACCTTTCAAGTCTTCCTATACAAATCCTTTCAGTTCCATTACATATAAAAATTAACTTATTGCCACATAATGCATACAACTATTTTAAAATCTGTTTATAGTACATGGATAATTATCATATGGCATTCACATTTGTGAGGCTGGTGGCCATGTACCTTGTTCAAACAATTACACACCAATCAGAAAATTTTGTGCTGAGATATTTGAATATTCATGATTCCATAAAAATGCCAGTCATGTCTGGAACATTCTGCCATACTGGTTTTAGCAAATATGAAAGTCAACTTGCACTTTTCATAAGCACCTGAAGAATGTCATGTGCAATACTGACAAGTTCTGACTGCATCTGATTCTTTTATATGAAAGGCATTTGCTGAGTTTCTCACCACTTTGAAAATGTCTGGTTTAGAATATAGTGACTTCTTAGAAGCCACCCCATGTCCATTACATTTTTTCCATTTCTCCCTTTTGTAGGTTCTATAGTGAAGCATTGGTGGGCACTCATGGCTGGAGGTTCTCAACAGTGATTAACCTCACACTTCCCTACTGTCTGGATGACTGGCTATCTGGGATGGATGACCCAGAGCTTGCTGTTCCCACAATCATTTCTGTAAATGTCAACTCTGTGTGGGAGTCTTAGGGTGTGTTGAGCACAAAGGCTTGTTTACCGTGTACTGTTTATCAGGAGTATGACTGGGTCAAATGGAGTAAGTGATGTGCTATGGCTTAAGGCGTTGCTGGGTCCCAGCACACACACCAGAGTAGGCCTACCCAGTATGAGTTCTCTGGTGCTTGATAAAGGAGGAGCTGTGTGTGAAGGCCTTCCCACAGTCCCTGCACTCATATGGCTTCTCTCCCGTGTGGATCCTCTGGTGCTGAGTGAGGTGGGTGCGCTGCCTGAAGGACTTCCCACAGTCCTGGCAGTCGTAGGGCTTTTCCCCAGTGTGCGTCCTCTCGTGTTGGCTGAGTGACGAGCTGTGGCTGAAGGACTTTCCACACTCGTTGCACCCATAGGGTTTTTCCTTGGTGTGAATCCTCTGGTGTTCTATGAGGAGGGAGCTCTGGCTGAAGGCTCTGCCACACTGATTACACTCATAGGGCTTCTCTCCCGTGTGGATCCGCTGGTGTTGAATGAGTGGAGCAAGCTGGCTGAAGGCTTTGCCACACTCGTTACACTCATAGGGCTTCTCCCCAGTGTGGATCCGCTGGTGTTTGGTCAGGGATGAGCTGTGGCTGAAGGCCTTGCCGCAGTCACTACACTCGTAGGGCTTCTCCCCCGTGTGGGTTCTCTGATGCTGAGTGAGGTGTGTGCTCTGCCGGAAGGCCTTCCCACACTGACTGCACGCATAGGGTTTCTCGCCTGTGTGCGTCCGCTCGTGCTGGCTAAGCGATGAGCTGTGACTGAAGGCTTTCCCACACTCGTTGCACCCGTAGGGCTTCTCTCCTGTGTGGATCCTCCGATGCTCAGTCAGGAGTGTGCTCTGGCTGAAAGCCCTCCCGCACTCACTGCACTCATAAGGCCGCTCGCCCGTGTGTATCCTCTGATGCTGAATCAGTGGTGTGATCTGGGTGAAGGCTTTTCCACATGCCTGGCACTCGTAGGGCTTCTCCCCAGTGTGGATCCGCTGGTGTTTCGTCAGGGATGAACTGTGGCTGAAGGCCTTGCCACACTCTCCACACTGGTACGGCTTCTCCCCGGTGTGGATTCGCAGGTGCTGGGTGAGATGGATGCTCTGTCGGAAGGCCTTCCCACACTGACTGCACGTGTAGGGCTTCTCACCTGTGTGCGTCCGCTCATGTTGGCTGAAGGACGATCTAAAGCTGAAGGATTTCCCACACTCGCTGCACTCATAGGGTTTCTCACCTGTGTGAGTCCTCTGGTGCTGGATCAGTGGGGCAATTTGGTTGAAGGTCCTCCCACACTGAGCACACTTGTAAGGCTTCTCACCAGTGTGGATCCGCTGGTGTTTGGTAAGTGCCGAGCTGTTTCGAAAGCCTTTTCCACATTCAAGACATTCATAAGGCCTCTCTCCTGTGTGTGTTCGGTGGTGTTCAGTGAGTGCTAAGCTGTGACTAAAGGCCTTTCCACATTCCTGACATCCATAGGGCTTCTCTTTTGCACAGGTTTTCTGTTGAGCATTTGAGTCTGGATTCTCCCTTTGTCCATGTGTCCCCCACATTGGGGCACCCTGCCTTTCAGGAGTCATTGGTTGAGTTGGGAGATCTGGCCTCAAACTCAAGTTTTCCCCACACCCATCCCCTTGCTGCTGCTCCTCTGTCAGTGTCTTTACAAGTGTGCAGGCTGCCTGTACCACACAGCTATCTGACTTCTCAGGGCCCTGTTCCCTGTGGCCTGCAGCATCTTCATCCTTAGAGTGCCACAGACTTTCCTGTAGGAACCTTTCTACCAGGGCACTGTTGGGTATTTCTTCAGTTACACCTTGATTTTCAGTTGATAGCTTGCTTTGGGGTCTGGTTTCCAAATCTGTAAGAAGCAGAGAAATGGAAATGTCCCCTAATCCTGGTTCTGAAGGAAGTCTCTGTGTGTGTTGTGGGGGAGGGGGGGGGATGGTGAGTGGACAGAAGAATAAAACTCATAGTTCTGAAAGGTCCAGGGCACAGGCAGCTTTGTCCATTAAAAAGTACATTTTTACAAGTCAGGGAAGGACACACTGAGAATAATCATGGGTGGGGCACTGGTGTAGGGGGTGTGGATGGGGTGTTCAGGGGAGTACAGAGAATGAGGGCAGGAGAGGATGCTGAGGAGAAAGCACGCATCCAGGGAAACTATCAACAGATGTCCTGGGCCTGGAGTACCCCTGGCCCAGAGCACAGCTCAATGGATGTGTTAAAGGAAGAAACAAATGCATTTCCTCCTCCTCCCTTCTGGCCCTGGGATCTGACTGTCTCTGTACAGCCATGACCTCAGTGCCTGACATCCCCACCCTGACACCAGACTTGCTTAAAAGTATGATGTGGGCACCTTTCCCATTTGTTACACTCCAGTGAAAAGTTATATAGAAAAGCTCAAGCAAGATGTGGTTGGCAGAACAGAGATTCCCAAACATATCCACGTCCTCATCCCTGGAGACTTTGAATTTGAGGTTACCCTTCTCACAGCAGAACAGGTGCTTGGTGAATGTTCCCTGAGAGACTGAGTTGTCAATTTGCTCTGAAGAACCAAGGGTGGGTATGGAGAGAGAAGCTGGGGGGTGAACAGGCTCCCCCCAGACTGCAGGGCTTTCATCTCACCTGGGCACACACCTCGGGGGCCTCCCTTGTCCGCTGCCCACAGCTCTGCCTCCTGCTCCAGCAAGGAGATGACATCCGGCTTTGGGAGCCAGTGTCCTGCTCAGAGGGAGACCCACGCAGTGAACATCTGTGTCCTAGGAGCCTCCCTAACCCTCTGCCCACACCTTCAGTCTTCCAGGACCATGTGTCTGGGGTTCTGGGAGGACATGGTTGTTGTAACAGCTTCTGCCCTTCCTTAGAGGCCCCTTCCCCCCACTCAGTCCCTGACCCCATCCCTAGCCCCAGGGTAGCCAATCAGAGCTCTGCTTCTTCCTTTGCCTCGTGGCAACAATGACCAGCATGGAGGGGACCTGGCTGCCAAACCAAGACAACCTAGGGGCCTTCTATGGGCGCCCGGGACACAGACCCTGTCTCTCCTGCTGGTCTCAAGCCCAGGAGAGGCACACTGTTAGCTGTCTCATCACCTTCAGGGGGCCCATCTGTGAATAGAGGATGAAAGAGGCATGGGGGGAGGAGGGGGTTCCCAACAGCACCAAAGGCAGATCCAAGTCTGCCCTGGGATTCTGCAGTCACAGGACCAATATGTCCCTTTTACCCCAGCACTTTCTGCTTCTGGTATTGTTCACTCGGATCTGTATTTGCAACCAAAACGCTATAACTGATGTTACCTACACTAAAACAATCGGGTCCCTGAAGCCTAAGACACAGCCCAGATATCTCCATTTAAGGCCTAGATGTACACCCACTTTTATCCCAGGAAAATGAGAACCTGTGCTGGGGGCAGATCGTCAGGGCATGGGGGTGGCCTCACCCACAGAGACCAGGAGCCCGAAGGTCTCCAGCATCACATCTCGGTACAGGGTCCTCTGGGCCGGCTCCAGATGCCCCCACTCCTCCTGGGTGAAGTCCACGACCACATCCTCAAAAGTCACTTGGTCCTGAAACATCACACACATGCATCCTCAGAGTCCCCAGCGTGGCTGTTGGGAGCGAGCAGCTGGCAAACAGGGGCCTCAGCCACGTAGGTGAGAGGATCAGGGGATTTGGGTCAGGTTTCCCTTGGGCGGCCAGGAGCCCTGCTGGAGGAGAGACTCTTGAGATGAAAAAATGAGGAGTAACAGTGAAGAGGACGCTGGTCCTGACATGCTGGGGTCACAGGAAGGGTGCTGGCGTGGGTGTCCCTCAGGGAGAAGGCAGGGAAGCAGCACCTAGAAAACTGTCAGGCTGTTTCTCTGCCTCACCCTGTGGCCAAAATCACATCTGAGGGGTCCGTGGTATATACAGAATGAAACAAAGCCCTCTTTAAGAGATAAGAGGGTCCAAGCTGCCAGAAGCCATTTTCCAGAGACTGGGAGAACGTTAAGTATCTTGCCCAAAGGTATAAAGCTAGTAAGCAGCAAGTCCAAGGGTTGAATCTGGGAGATTTTATTAAGAATCTGTTTACTGTGCAAATTAAATTCAAGTACATGAAGATCCATGCATTAGTGGAATGTCAGTGTGGTAGTGGGAGCATTTCAAAGCAGTGGGGAACACTGGGGCAACTAGCCCTTTGGGGGAAAAACAGTAGATCTCTACCTCATACCATAAAAAAATTCGAGAAATCTTAAAGAGATGAATATTGAAAAAGGAAAAAGTTGGAAAAGTATAGACCATTAATTTAATAAATGGGTGGCAGAGAAAGTCTTCACAAATAAAACAGAAGTTAGAAAGAAGAAAAATGAGTTTGGTAGGAAGAACTGTGTCTCTACCATCCCAGGATTACATAGCAAGGAGGAATTAGGATGGCAGATGGAATTAAGGTTGCTAGTCTGCTGACCTTCAGAGAAGGCAATGGCACCCCACTCCAGTACTCTTGCCTGGAAAATCCCATGGACGGAGGAGCCTGGTGGGCTGCAGTCCATGGGGTCGCTAAGAGTTGGACACGACTGAGCGACTTCACTTTCACTTTTCATTTTCATGCATTGGAGAAGGAAATGGCAACCCACTCTGGTGTTCTTGCCTGGAGAATCCCAGGGATGGGGGAGCCTGGTGGGCTGCCGTCTGTGGGGTTGCACAGAGTCAGACACGACTGAAGTGATTTAGCAGCAGTAGCAGCAGCAGTCTGCTGACCTTAAAATAAGGAGGTTATCCTGGAATATCCTAGTGAGCCCAGTGTAATCACAAGGGTCTTTCAATGAGGAAGAGGCTGAAGAGTCAGCCTCACAGTAATGGTATGTGAGGAAGACTCAAATGGCTGAAGCTGTCTTAGAAGATGGAAGGGGCCAGGAGCCAAGGAATGTAGGAGGTATCTAGAAGCTGGAAAAGGGAAGACAGCAGATTCTCTCCTAGAGCTGCCAGAAGCAACACAGCCCTGTGGACACCTTGACTTCAGCCTAAGGAGACGTATTTCAGACTTCTGGTCTCCAGAAGTATAAAACAATAAATTTGTGTGGTTTTAAGCCACTAAGTTTGTTGGGATTTGTTACAGAATCAACAGGAAAATGATACATTCAGCAATCAAAATTCATGATTTCTAGATGACAGTGTTTACAAGCCACAAGGACCATAACAGCAGAATGAATATTTGCAACATAAATGGACAGAAAAGGATGACTGGCCAGCACACGCAAAGAGCTGACAGATCAGTAGCAAAAGGCAAACAACAGGACAGAGAGTCCGGCCCTTCTGAGAAGGGGGTGGCTGAGTACCCAGGCATGGGTTACTTGCACAACGGACAGGATTTTAAACATACATACAGCAGTTATGCTGGCAATTCCACTTCCCATCCCCCAAGAACCTCGCTCCCTTGCTGCACTGTCTATATGTGACAGACAACTGGTAACAGCCTAGACACCTGTCATGTGGGAGCAGCCAAAGTTGGCGTCTGGAAAGCCTGCAGCCATGCACAAGATGGGGGCACTGACACGCACAGCTGGGGAATAACCTTCCAGGTGGAAAAATCCCAGGGGGGCGGACATCACCAGCACAGTGCTATTTATGTGAAATAAAACAGAGTTCTAGTTCCTACTTGTCTGGAAATGTGTATATTAGCACCGGAAAGTGAGGAGCAGAGAGCGACAACAGCGGCAGCTTTGGACGGAAGCCTAGGAGGCTTGAGAACAAGGGGCTTTCTAAGTCTGCCTGGCACTTTCGCAAGGAGAAGATCATTATGGGACTGTGTGGTCTTAAAAAGCAGCCAACCATGGAAGACAACAGAGTTCTGACACACCAAGAACTTTAGATTTCTGAACCTTAAAAAAAACATTCAGAGCAAACATGCAGATGGTGCTGAGAGATGCACATGGATCGCTCACTTAATAGCCCCAGCCATGGGTGATCACATCCAGCCACTGTTCACCCAGGGAGGACGACAATGGAGTCGCCCAAAACCACCCGGAGAGAGGGTGGAGCCAGGATTTGACCTTAGGAAGTCTGGGTCCATCGATTGCCTGTTGGCCATGGGGCTAAGCCAATTCCCTGAAAGACAAGTGAGAGAAAAGCAGGCTCCAGAGGTCGGAATGGGAGTTCTGGGCCTGGGGCGTAGGCAGGGGACTCGCACCCTCCTATCTGGTTCCTCCTTGGACAAACAAGAACCCCTGAGATGTCACAGCAGAATCGACCGAGGGAGCCCCAGAGGGGCTGCGAAGCCCACGCCTCAGGTGGACCATCCACTGGTGTCCATATGTGCAGGCACGAGGCTGCACACTCACAGAACCTACACGGTGCATAACCAACGCCTGAACACAAAGAGGAACTTGGGAGAGAAAGCAATGGAGAGTGGCCAGAAAAATGAAATGGGGATCCAGGGGCAGGGCCCCCGTAGTGCATGATCCAGGAGTCCTACTCCTGGGTATGTATCTGAAGAAAACAAACAACAGAAATTCTAAAAGACATATGCACCCCCGTGTTCACAGCAGCAGTATTTACAATTGCCAAGATTAGATGAGGAAGTAACCCAAGTGTCCATCAGCAGATGAACCAGTAAAGAAGACTCGGTACACACGTGCACACTACACTCACTGGAATGCTGCCCAACCGTAAAAATGAAATTTTGCCATTTGCCACAACACGGATGGACCTGAAGGGTATTATGTTTAGTGAAACAAGCCAGAAAAAGATAAATACTGATCATTCTCTCACATATGCAGTCTAAAAATAAACCAGCGAACAAACAAAACAACAACAGAGTCACAAGTGAGAATAAGGCCAGTTTCTTCCGTGATCAGGTGGGGAATTTATGCTTTTTTTCACAAGGCGCATGAGGTTTGGGCACTCACATCCTCCACAACAAGATTTTCACATCACTGAAGCAAGTATTACGGATGGCCAGAGTGGAGGGTGGAGTTAAGGACTTGGCCACGTGGAGGGGTGGCCAGGGACACAAGGCCGCCCACTTCCTGGACCCTGGTCTCCCGGCAGAATCCTCCTCTGCTAGAGATTCTCCCACCAGAACGGCCTGGTGGGGCGAGGGTGGGGTGGTGATGTGAAGACTGGCGGTGCATCCACTTGGTGGAGATTCCAACCCCAGCCCCAGGTGTCTTTGCACTACACTCCGCCCCTCTGGCTTCATCTGCAATTTGCTGGAAGCTCCCTGAGAAGGCTATTGGGAGGAATGAGGGAAGTCACAGGAAGTGTGCCCAGGACTCGGCACATAGTGGTTGCTTTACCTGCAGACCCAGCTTCAAATTATGTTGAGGGCAGGGCGGGGTGGTTTTCTTTTCTCTCACCAACCCTTCCTGCTTGCTCCACACTTTCAAGAGTCATTAGATCTTGCTCAGTTATCTGCAGTCCTACTGAGCACAGGTCTGGACACTGCAGAGGCTGTGGAGACAAGACCCCCCCCCCACACACACACACACGCGCGCGCGCGCGCGCTCTCTCTCTCTCTGCCTCCTGCTGCTGTGTGCTAGCTGCTGGGTCGGGGAGGGAGCAAAAATGCAAACTCCAGAAGGGCTCGGTGTTCTGGGGAAAGCGGGAGGGATGCTGCTGCAGCAGCACCAGAGGGACCTGGAGGAAGAGGCACGAAGGAGCAGGACGTGCGCGGGGCCCTGGGGCCTCAGGCGTCAATGCTCAGGCCTAGCTCGACCGCTCCCAGCTGTGTCACTTGCCCCCGTGCCTTGGTCCCTCCTCATCCCGCCTCGTGGGACCGATGTAGAGGTCGAACCCAGTGAAACATGTCTAGCACTGACCAGTGTTCAGAACACTCAGTCTTCACCCATTCTCCGTGTGCCTACTGTGTGTCAGTCCTTTGCACATGGTAAAAATGGCCAGAATTGCTTCCTAAGGCCTCGGGCCCCTGCAGCTGGCTTAGGAGACCTGGCTCTCCATCTTCCTGCCACATGTGTGCCTGGTCTTCACATTAAGTTCCCACCCCCAGGCCTCTGCTCCTGTTGTCCCCTCCACCTGCAGCATTCTGCCTGTGGGCTTGACCCCACCCTCTCCCTTCCTGCAGGTCTCTGCCTGGGGGCCACGCCTCACGGAGGCCTTCTGATGCCCAAGCCCACCCTCTTTGGGGGCTTATTTCCCTGCCCAACACATGGTACATTTACATTCCTCACGAGCTCTGTGAGCCGCAGGGTGGAGATTTCCTGTCTGTTTCCGCACCTGCAGTACCTGGAACAGTGCCTGCTCGTGAGCAGTGCTCAGCACACGTTGGCCAAGTGACTGGAGGGAGTGTGAGCTGGGAGAACAGACTCTGAGCCCTGTGTTGAGAAAGTTCCAGGCCCGTCAGTGGGATGGATGAGCGATGTCTGCCAGGGTGGCACAGGGCAGGGGTGGGGCAGTGGGACCCAGCTGGTCTTCTCGGAGTGGCAAGCTAAGATGTGGAGGGACGTGGAGCTGATGAAAGCACAGGCCGGGCTGGGGACAGGGTGAGGGCAGAGGCCCTGAGCGCAGAACGAGCCTGGTGGGGACGACGGGTGGAGCCTGAGGGCCGGGTGGGAGGTGGCACTGTACTCACCGGGTCCCCGGCAGTGAGGAGCCCAGCGGTCATTCCCTCCTCCTCGGGCCTTTCGCAGGAACAGTCAGCTCCTCTGTAGGCAGTTCTGGAGGGAAAGGGGATATGAGAGACTGGGCAAGTGACAAGTGACCCAGGCCCCGAAAGGGCCGTGTCACGTAGAAGGAACTCTGTGCCCAGGTGGGATGCAATAGGATTGCCACCTCAGCGTGGCATTTCTTGAGCTTCTGCTGTGAGCCTGATGCTATTCCAGGTGCTGCTGAAGGAAGACCTCATTCCAGACAGGGAGACTGACGGCCAGAGGGGCAAGGGGCGCAGCCCAGGTCGCACGGATGATGCCCAGGGTGATAACTCTGTTACTACACAGAAGGCAGAGACCCCAGGCAGTACTGGGTCTCTGGCACTCTTTGGCATGCCTGTTTCTACAAAAGGATTTTCCTCTTATAAAATGAGGATGGTGACCCAGGACAGAGCTTACGAGAATTAAAATGTAAAAAGGCGGGGTTCCCTGGTGGGCTAGTGGTTAGGATTCTGGGCTTTTACTGCCATGGCCTGGAGTTTAATTCATGGTTGGGGAACTGAGATTCCGTGAGCCATGCAGTGCGGCTAAATAAATAAGTAAGTAAACAAAATGTGAAAGGAGCTGAACATAGAGCTCAGCAAGCAGCAGAACACAGAGGAAGGTGACTGCTGTTGGGGGAAAGCTAATGGCTTCAGTGAGCATCTATTTAGCATCTGCTACATGCACAGCCTTATTCGCAGTGATTTACAAGCTCATCCCTGGCTGATTGCCAAAGGAAACTCAGGCCAAAGGCAGCATGTGTTTCCCTTATCTCTGGACTGTCCCTTAAGGACCCTGCCTATCACCCGATTCTGCCCCAGCCACTCTGCCCATTTGTTTTCATTGTAGTTTCCTGGATGGGAGTTATCATATTCAGTGATATTTTATGGCTTATCATCCTCTCCCTGACTCTCCTGTGGCATCCAGGGTGGAGACAATGTTGGGGATATAGGACAGGGCCTGGCACCCAGGACATGTAAACACTTGCTTGTTGAAATAATGAAGGAACCTGGATGGTGCCCGGAATGCAGCTGATGCTCAACAAGATTTTAATTTGTCTGTTTCCTGGGTCCCGTGTGGTTAAGATCAAAATTCATTGCTTTGGGTCTCCTTTACCTTTATTCTTTATGCAAAGAAATAGAGGAAAACAACAGAATGGGAAAGATTAGAGATCTTTTCAAGAAAATTAGAGATACCAAGAGAATATTTCATGCAAAGATGGGCTCGATAAAGGACAGAAATGGTATGGATCTAACAGAGGCAGAAGATATTAAGAAGAGGTGGCAAGAATACACAGAAGAACTGTACAAAAAAGATCTTCACAACCCAGATAATCACGGAGGTGTGATCACTCATCTAGAGCCAGACATTCTGGAATGTGAAGTCAAGTGGGCCTTAGAAAGCATCACTATGAACAAAGCTAGTGGAGGTGATGCAATTCCAGTTGAGCTATTTCAAATCCTGAAAGATGATTCTGCGAAAGTGCTGCACTCAATATGCCAGCAAATTTGGAAAACTCAGCAATGGCCACAAGACTGGAAAAGGTCAGTTTTCATTCCAATCCCAAAGAAAGGCAATGCCAAAGAATGCTCAAACTACCACACAATTGCACTCATCTCACACGCTAGTAAAGTAATGCTCAAAATTCTCCAAGCCAGGCTTCAGCACTACGTGAACCATGAACTTCCAGATGTCCAAGCTGGTTTTAGAAAAGGCAGAGGAACCAGAGACCAAATTGCCAACATCCGCTGGATCATGGAAAAAGCAAGAGAGTTCCAGAAAAACATCTATTTCTGCTTTATTGACTATGCCAAAGCCTTTGACTGTGTGGATCACAATAAACTGTGGAAACTTCTGAAAGAGATGGGAATACCAGACCACCTGACCTGCCTCTTGAGAAACCTATATGCAGGTCAGGAAGCAACAGTTAGAACTGGACATGGAACAAGAGACTGGCTCCAAATAGGAAAAAGAGTACGTCAAGGCTGTATATTGTCACCCTGCTTATTTCACTTATATGCAGAGTACATCATGAGAAACGCTGGGCTGGAAGAAGCACAAGCTGGAATCAAGATTGCCAGAAGGAATATCAATAACCTCAGATATGCAGATGACACCACCCTTATGGCAGAAAGTGAAGATGAACTAAAAAGCCTCTTAATGACAGTGAAAGAGGAGAGTGAAAAAATTGGCTTAAAACTCAACATTCAGAAAACGAAGATCATGGCATCTGGTCCCATCACTTCATGGGAAATAGATGGGAAAATAGAGGAAACAGTGTCAGACTTTATTTTTCTGGGCTCCAAAATCACTGCAGATGGTGACTGTAGCCATGAAATTAAAAGACGCTTACTCCTTGGGAGGAAAGTTATGACCAACCTAGATAGCATATTCAAAAGCAGAGACATTACTTCGCCAACAAAGGTCCGTCTAGTCAACGCTATGGCTTTTCCAGTCGTCATGTATGGACGTGAGTGTTGGCCTGTGAAGAAAGCTGAGCCCTGAAGAATTGCTGCTTTTGAACTGTGGTGTTGGAGAAGACTCTTGAGAGTCCCTTGTACTGCAAGGAGATCCAACCAGTCCATTCTAAAGGAGATCAGCCCTGGGATTTCTTTGGAAGGAATGATGCTAAAGCTGAAACTCCAGTACTTTGGCCACCTCATGCGAAGAGTTGACTCATTGGAAAAGACTCTGATGCTGGGAGGGATTGGGGGCAGGAGGAGAAGGGGACGACAGAGAATGAGATGGCTGGATGGCATCACTGACTCGATGGACGTGAGTCTGAGTGAACTCCGGGAGTTGGTGATGGACAGGGAGGCCTGGCGTGCTGCGATTCATGGGGTCGAAAAGAGTCGGACACGACTGAGCGACTGAACTGAACTACCTTTATTCTTTACGGACAGAAGCCCCTCAAGAAAGCGAGGTTCCAGAGCTTACATGGTGGGGCTTCGTCCTTCCCCACCTCCAAACGTGGGAGGTCTCGCCCAGTCCGGGGAGGAATGCAGGTCAGGCTGGCTCCAGGCTCTGAGGAGTCAGGCCAGCTAATCTCTATGACTACGCTCCTGAAGCCAAAGACCTCAATCCCTTCCACCAAAGTCGTGACCCAATCCCCGCCCCAACTCCTCCCCTCGGACACTGACACCCGTCTCGAATCGGGCCCCGCCCACTCGGCCCAGGCCACACCGCCCACAGCGACCCAAACTAGGCCGAAGCAGTAAAAGGCATGCGACACAGGCGCGCGCGGCTACATACACAACCTGGCCGGAGTCCCAAGGAAGACCCTGGACCCGCGCTCCGCCCGGCCTCCCGTACCCCGGCCAACCCAAACCTCACTTACCGCCGGACTGTAGGACAAAGGCTGAGGCTGCCACGGAGCGCACTGCGCCTGCGCACCGACGCTGAACTACACCTCCCAGAGGGCGGCGCGCGCCTCTGAGCGTCTTCCGCTCGCCACGCCCCCTCCTGGGTGGCTGAGGTTGAGGGGCTCTGAATCTTGGCTCCGCCTTGTTTTCCACCCAGGAATCCTCTCGTTCCGCACTCCTTGGAGGAGTGGCAGGACGAAGGCCACGCCCGCTGCTGGCCGAGATTGCGCCTAGCTGGACGGGCGCCGAACTACAACTCCCAGAGGGTGGTGCTCTCACCTCCGGTCGTTTCTCAGCTCGTCCCACCCCTCCTGGGACGGAGGCTGAGATGTTCGAACCCCGCTGAGCCTCACTCCTAGGACTGGAGCGGGAGGTTGCGACCGCGTTGCTCTGGGAGTGCGCCTGCGCGGAGGGCGCGGACCTGCATCGCCCAGGGCCACTCGCGGTTTCCCTGGGCGTCTATTCCCGCCCGTGGGATTCCTCTGGTACCTGAATTCGAGTCCTAACACCTCTGTGTCCCCATCATAAATATTCCGTGCCGCCGCTGCGGTGAGGCGCCTTGTGATTGTAGCCCGGCGCTCAGTAGGTGCCAGTATTTAGTACAGGGTTATAAGAAACATGGATATTTGAAAACTGCTTTACGCACTGCTTCGTAATGGTCAGAACTGTGCGTTTCAATAGCAGCATCAGTTCAGTTCAGTCGCTCAGTCGTATCCGACTCTTTGCGACGCCATGAATTGCAGCACGCCAGGCCTCCCTGTCCATCACCAACTCCCGGAGTTTGCCCAAATTCACGTCCATTGAGTTGGTGATTCCATCCAGCCATCTCATCCTCTGTCGTCCCCTTCTCCTCCTGCCCCCAATCCCTCCCAGCATCAGTCTTTTCCAATGAGTCAACTCTTCGCATGAGGTGGAGTTTCAGCTTTAGCGTCAGTCCTTCCAAAGAACACCGAGGACTGATCTTTAAAATGGACTGGTTGGATCTCCTTGCAGTCCAAAGGACTCTCAACAGTCTTCTCCAATACCACACTTCAAAAGCATCAATTATTCAGCGCTCAGGTTTCTTCACAGTCCAACTCTCACACCCATACATGGCCACAAAAAACCATAGCCTTGACTAGACAGACCTTTGTTGGCAAAGTAATGTCTCTGCTTTTGAATATGCTATCTAGGATGGTCATAACTTTCCTTCCAAGGAGAAAGCGTCTTTTAGTTTCATGGCTGCAATCACCATCTGCAGTGATTTTAGAGCCCCCCAAAATAAAGTCTGACACTGTTTCCTCTGTTTCCCCATCTATTTACCATGAAATGATGGGTCCAGATGCCATGATCTTCATTTTCTGAATGTTGAGCTTTAAGCCAACTTTTTCACTCTCCTCTTTCACTGTCATTAAGAGACTTTTTAGTTCCTCTTCACTTTCTGCCATAAGGGTGGTGTCATCTGCATATCTGAGGTTATTGAATTTCTCCCAGCAATCTTGATTGCAGCTTGTGCTTCTTCCAGCCCAGCGTTTCTCATGATGTACTCTGCATATAAGTGAAATAAGCAGGGTGACAATATACAGCCTTGACGTACTCCTTTTCCTATTTGGAGCCAGTCTCTTGTTCCATGTCCAGTTCTAACTGTTGCTTCCTGACCTGCATATAGGTTTCTCAAGAGGCAGGTCAGGTGGTCTGGTATTCCCATCTCTTTCAGAAGTTTCCACAGTTTATTGTGATCCACACAGTCAAAGGCTTTGGCATAGTCAATAAAGCAGAAATAGATGTTTTTCTGGAACTCTCTTGCTTTTTCCATGATCCAGCGGATGTTGGCAATTTGGTCTCTGGTTCCTCTGCCTTTTCTAAAACCAGCTTGGACATCTGGAAGTTCATGGTTCACGTAGTGCTGAAGTCTGGCTTGGAGAATTTTGAGCATTACTTTACTAGCGTGTGAGATGAGTGCAATTGTGTGGTAGTTTGAGCATTCTTTGGCATTGCCTTTCTTTGGGATTGGAATGAAAACTGACCTTTTCCAGTCTTGTGGCCATTGCTGAGTTTTCCAAATTTGCTGGCATATTGAGTGCAGCACTTTCGCAGAATCATCTTTCAGGATTTGAAATAGCTCAACTGGAATTGCATCACCTCCACTAGCTTTGTTCATAGTGATGCTTTCTAAGGCCCACTTGACTTCACATTCCAGAATGTCTGGCTCTAGATGAGTGATCACACCACCGTGATTATCTGGGTTGTGAAGATCTTTTTTGTACAGTTCTTCTGTGTATTCTTGCCACCTCTTCTGAATATCTTCTGCTTCTGTTAGGTCCATACCATTTCTGTCCTTTACCGAGCCCATTTTTGCATGAAATATTCTCTTGGTATCTCTAATTTTCTTGAAGAGATCTCTAGTCTTTCCCATTCTGTTGTTTTCCTCTATTTCTTTGCATTGATTGCTGAGGAAGGCTTTCTTATCTCTCCTTGCTATTCTTTGGAACTCTGCATTCAGATGCTTATATCTTTCCTTTTCTCCTTTGCTTTTCACTTCTCTTCTTTTCACAGCTATTTGTAAGGCCTCCCCAGACAGCCATTTTGATCTGATAGATAGAGTGCCTGATGAACTATGGACAGAGGTTCGTGACATTGTACAGGAGACAGGGATCAAGACCATCCCTATGGAAAAGAAATGCAATAGCAGCATAGTATTCATAGTATTCACCCAGGTGGGAGAAGGCGATGGCACCCCACTCCAGTACTCTTGCCTGGAAAATCCCATGGATGGAGGAGCCTGGTAGGCTGCAGTCCCTGGGATCGCTAC
Organism: Bos grunniens; assembly: GCF_055505025.1. NCBI lineage: Eukaryota > Metazoa > Chordata > Mammalia > Artiodactyla > Bovidae > Bos > Bos grunniens. Next base: position 66,009,306 of record NC_141182.1, on the reverse strand, counting down.
GAGTAGTACATGACTGAGCGACTTCACTTTCACTTTTCACTTTCATGCATTGGAGAAGGATATGGCAACCCACTCCAGTGATCTTGCCTGGAGAATCACAGGGACAGAGAAGCCTTGTGGGCTGACGTCTGTGGAGTCGCACAGAGCAGGGACACGACTGGAGTCTTAGCAGCAGCAGCAGCATTCACCCAGGTGGCGCTAGTGGTAAAGAATGTGCCTGACAATGCAAGAGTCGCGGGTTTGATCCCTGGGTGGGGAAGATCCTTTGGAGAAGGAAATGGCAACCCACTCCAGTATTCTTGTCAGAAGAATGCCTTGGACAGAGAAACCTTGGGGGCTACAGTCCAGGGACCCGCAAAGAATGGGACAGGACTGAAGCGATTTAGCACCTGCACATAGTATGCAAAGCTTCATTGGCTTTGTTGGCTCAGTTGAGGCGCTCAGTCGTGTCCGACTCTTTGCAACCCCATGAATCGCAGCACGCCAGGCCTCCCTGTCCATCACCAACTCCCGGAGTTCACTCAGACTCACGTCCATCGAGTCAGTGATGCCATCCAGCCATCTCATCCTCTGTCGTCCCCTTCTCCTCCTGCCCCCAATCCCTCCCAGCATCAGAGTCTTTTCCAATGAGTCAACTCTTCGCATGAGGTGGCCAAAGTACTGGAGTGGCTCAGTGGTAAAGAATCCGCCTGCAATGCAAGAGATGCGGGTTTGATCCCTGGGTGGTGAAGACCCCTTGGAGTAGGAAACTGCAACCCACTCCAATATTCTTGCCTGGAAAATCCCACTAACGGAGGAGCCTGGCAGGCAACAGTCTGTGGGGTTGCAAAGAGTCAGATGCCACTGAGCATGAGTACATTAAAAATTGACGTCTGCGCACATGACTGAATTTGCCATATGGTGAACACTGATAGAGGCCAACCAGGTGGCATGCTCAGGGTACAGCAGCCAAGTGTACAAGATGAGACTGTTCACCATTCCCCTACTTGAGCTGGACTTATTTTCAGTAATGCATGTGAACATCCAGTGGAGCAAGAATCTAACCAAGGCTGAGACACCTGCCTTTGCTCTTTTAAGAGGGATTGATTGATTCAGATAAGTTGGGGCTTGCATGATGGATCTGAAGCTGAGAAAAAGTTTCAAGCCAAGGGCATCTTTTCTTTTGGAAAAACTCTGATGCTGAAAACAGCAGACAATAAGAATTCTTATGTTAGGGAAAAATATAGCTGGTGACATCTTTTTTTACACATAACAGGTGAAAGATTTGGCTGGTTCACACATGAGTGAAAGATTTCAAATCTAGTAAGCCTTATAACAGTGGTTGTTATGAAATGTGTCTGATCGGAATGCTCTCATGATGCAAGCTCTAGTTTTTCTTTTAAGGTGTTATTTAGAGACTATAAAGGATCATATTTGTGATTGTCATACTGAAAACTACTCTTCTGTCTGAAGTAAGAAAGCTTTAAAGTGTTCATAAAATGTCAATTACCATTTCCCTCACCTGCAAATCCAAATGAAAAATAAGACTGTTTTCCTTTTTCTTTCATAAAATGTGTACCCCTTTTCTCCCCAGTTTCCTTTTACCCGATCAAAAGGCATGAAAACTTCCCGTGTGGCACTAGTGGTAAAGAACCCATCTGCCAATGCAGGAGATATGAGAGACGTGGTTTCAGCCCCTGGGTTGGGAAGACCGCCTGAAGGAGAAAATAGCAACCCACTCCACTATTCTTGTCTGGAAAATCCCATGGAGAAAGGAGCCTGGCAAGCTACAGTCTATGGGGTCACAGAGTCAGTCACGACTGAAGCAACTTAGCATAAACTCACTCATGACGACATCTTTGCTTAAAAAAATTGTTTCTGGCTGTGCTGGGTTTTCATTGCTGTGCGAGCTTTCCTCTAGTTGCAGTGCATGGGCTTCCTATCATGGTGGCTTCTTTTGTGGAGCATGGACTCTAGGGTGTTGTTTTAATGAGTATTTTTCAATGAACTTAAGTGGCCATCAAAAGTCCAAAGGATAAACAAATTGTGGTATAGTCATTCAATGGGAAACTATACAGCAGCGAAAATAAATGAAATTGAGTCTCACATATCAAAAAGGATAAATTTTTGGACTCTCCTGGAGGTCTAGTGCTTAGGAATCCATGCTTCCACTGCAGGGGGCTGGGTTTAGTCCCTGGTTGGGGAACTAAGATTCCGACAGGTAACCTGGCAAAACAAACAACAGCAACAAAAAACCCTACACAAAGCCAAAAGGATAAATCTTGTAATGATAAATTTATGGAGCAAAAAATGCAAGTTGTAGATGAAATTCGATGCTTTTATATGAATGCAAAAAGTGCTTTGTATTGTTATGAAACAACACATTGTAAACTTTCAGGAAACACATGGCGTGATTCACATCTCATTCAGGACAGTGGCTCCCCTGGAAGAAGGGGGGTTTCTATTCCAGAGGGGAATGTTTTTCAGTAGCTACGTTGTGTCCAACTCTTTGTGACCCCATGGACTGCAGCATGCCAGGCTTCCTTGTCCTTCACTATTTCCTGGAGTTTGCTCAAGTTGGTGATTGTATCCAACCATCTCATCCTCTATCTCCTTCTCTTTCTACCCTCAATCTTTCCCAGAATCAGAGTCTTTTCCAATGAAGAGAGGGGAACAAAGGGGTTTAGGCCTGTAGGTTGATGTTCTTTTTCATTTTTTTTATTCAGCTTAGGAGTCTTTTCACAGGTTTCATTGAATCTCTTACAAATTTTTGTCTTACATATTTTTCTTAAAAGAAAAAGGAGCAGACATCTAACATTAAATTCCAGGGACAGGAGAAATTGGATGCTGAATGTTGAACTGGTGGCAAAGCAGACCTGTGAAAGGGGAGCCTCTGCATGGTCACCAGCTATAGAGAAACATCTTGACTTTCACCTGGGGGCAAGGAGGGGTACTCAGAATCCCAAGTGCTGACCTTTGTGACTTTTAGAATATTAGCTGGAGAAAATGAGTTAATCCTAGGGTTTGAGAGCATGAGGTATTACATTGGTGCAAATGTACTTGCAGTTTCGGACCATGAATTTTAAATCATTATACTGGGCTCAAAACATCTTTATTAATCCAAATAGGAAACATTACAATCAAGATTTTGCCAATGAGAAAAGTTTGCTTATTCTTATAATATAAAAATCCGCACTTTAGGAGTCAATGCACTCTTGGAAAGCATTTTCTGCATCCTGCTGTTTGTGGAAGTGGTTTTCCTGCAAAAAGTTCTCAAGATGCTTGAAGAAGGGGTAGCTGATTGGCCAGAGGTCAGGTGAATACAAATGATGGGGCAAAACTCTGTAGCCCAATTCATTCAATTTTTGAAGCCTTGGTTATCTCATGTTTGGTCAGGCATTGTCATAGACAACTGAACCTTTTCTGTTGACTAATGCTGGCTACAGGTGTTGCAGTTTTTGGTGTGTTTCATACATTTGCTGAGCATACTTCTCAGATGTAATGATTTCACCAGGATTCAGAAAGCTGTAGTGGATCAGGCCAACAGTAGACCACCAAATAGTGACCATGACCCTTTTTTGGTGCAAGTTTGCCTTTGGGAAGTGCTTTGGGGCTTTTCAGTCCAACCATTGAGCTGGTCATTGCTGGTTATCATATAAAATCCACTTTTCATTGCATGTCACAATCCAATCAAGAAATGGTTCACTGTTGCACAGAATAAGAGGACACTACAAAACAACATTTTTTTTTTTTTGTCAGCTCATGAGGCATCCACTGATGGATGTTTTTCACATTTCCAATTTGCTCCAAATGCCAAACAACCATAGAATGGTTGACGTTGAGTTCTTTGGCAACGTCTCATGTAGTTGTAAAGAATCAGCTTCGATGATGCTCTCAGTTGGTGTCAACTTCTTTTTTTTTTTTGGTGTCAACTTCTGATGGTCAGCCACTACACTCATCTTCAAAGCCCTGTCTCCTTTGCGAAACTTCTTGAACCACCATTGTATGTTCATTAGCAGTTCCTGGGCCAGATGCATTGTTGATGTTGCGAGTTGTCTCCGCTGCTTTATGATCCATTTTGAACTCAAATAAGAAAATTTCTGGAATTTGCTTTTTGTCTAACATCATTTCCACTGTTGTTGTTGTTCAGTTGCAAAGTTGTGTCAAACATTTTGCGACATCATGGACTACAGCATGCCAGGCTTCCCTGTCTTTCACTATCTCCTGGAGTTTGGTCAAACTTACATTCATTGAGTTGGTGACGCCATCCAACCATGTCATCCTCTGTTACCCTCTTCTCTTCCTGCCCTAAATCTTTCTCAGTCTAAAATAAATATAAAATCAACAGCAAGTAATATCATTACCAAAAAAAAAATGAGAAATGTGCATTCAAATTATATATAACATAACCACATTTATTTAGAATGTATTCCAATATCAATATTTGAGCAAACTCCAGGAAAAAGTGAAGGACAGGGGAGCCAGGCGTGCTGCAGTCCATGGGATTGCAAAGAGTCAGACTTGACTTAGCAACTGAACAAAACAACAAAAACAGTATCAAACGGCAAATTTGAACAAGCAAAAACTGCAATTGCTTTTGCACCAAACTAATAACTTCGAGTCTAGATGACTTGTACTAGTTATTTTATTGTTGGTGACCCTACAACTCAGCTCATAAAATGCCCTGCTGCTGCTGCTAAGTCGCTTCAGTTGTGTCCGAGTCTGTGCAACCCCATAGATGGCAGCCCACCAGGCTCCCCCGTCCCTGGGATTCTCCAGGCAAGAACACTGGAGTGGGTTGCCATTTCCTCCTCCAATGCATGAAAGTGAAAAGTGAAAGTGAAGTCCGTCCAACTCGTAGTGACCCCAGGGACTGCAGCCTACCAGGCTCCTCCGTCCGTGGGATTTTCCAGGCAAGAGTATTGGAGTGGGGTGCCATTGCCTTCTCCGATAAAATGCCCTACTTTTTCCAAATAAGGTGTCCTTGAGTCACCCTCCCTTTACTTTTCATTTTCATCTGGCTATGACGAAATGGAACCAGCTGGAGCCCTTCACTTGCCATGGGGTGATCACATTTTGGACATCTCTCAGAGGGAGCATGTCCACGGAGAGCATAGATTCTACTACCGCTCTGGTCTTTTCCCATTCAGAAACCTCAGTAACAGCTCAGACACAGCCCAGACTTCTGTAACAGAGGCATCCAAAACGGCTGTGTGGCCCAGTCTTGGCCACCCCATCACTCAGAGAGAGCAGGGCACCATCCAGCAAGCTCCCGTAACCGAAATAGGAGGGGGCCTGGACAAAAGGGAAGCAGTTTCATCACACACCTGTAACACATTCTCCACTCACCCTCGGTAAACAGCTCTGCGTTGAGAGGCCTTCTCCACGCCTTGTTCTCCATATTAGGGGCTGGACTGCAGTCCATGATGCACAAACTTGAACCCCCTGCCTGTTGGCGCTACCCTTAAAATACTAACCTGTCCACAATCTGACCACTGATCCCCATCCACCTTGATTATTGCATTGGTTCAAAAGTCATCACGGTCCTTCCCTCACCCTCTTGAGCCTATTCTCCTCACAAAAGCCAGAGTGAGTGATCCTTTAATGAGGCCAGGGCCTGTGGCTCCTCTGCTCAGACCCATGCCCTGGCTCACAGCAGAGCCTTTCTGATGCCCCCAGGCTCTCTCCAACCCGTCACTCACTCTGACTATCTTGCTGCCGCTACTGCTAAGTCACTTCAGTCGTGTCCGACTCTGTGTGACCCCATGGATGGCAGCCCACCAGGCTCCCCCGTCGTGGGATTCTCCAGTCAAGAACACTGGAGTGGGTTGCTATTTCCTTCTCCAGACCATCTTACTGTTGTTGCAACTAAACAATAGAAACGTGGGTGGACAAATTAACAGGCGAGGCGAATGGGGAGGAAAGAGTAGGGGCCAGGAGGGCCAGAATCCTCTGGGCAAGGGTTCCTCCTCAAATTCTATTCGTAACAAGGGGTACGGCTTCATACGTGAGCCGAAGCTCAAAATTAGGTTCCTTGACCGAAAAGGGTACATAACAGCCCTTCCCTTACAACTCTTCAACTACTGAATGAAAAGGAAAGCGCTTCAACAGACTTCAACGAAGTTACCACAAAGTGCGGCTACCGTGAGCTGCCATTTTACGGACAGGCAAACTGAGGCTCGCCGGGCGGCGATTTACCGAGCTTCCCCACCCCCTTGCCGGCGCGGTCCGCGTCTAGGACGGTATAGCCCACCTCGCCAAGGCCTCGGACACTGCTGTCCCAGTAAATCCCTAGGAGGCGGAACTTGTGACATGTGCCGCTTCAGGACTTGGCCAAGAACGCGCTTCCGGTCCAACCGGAAGCGCGCCCCTGGAACTACCACTCCCAGTAGCCCACGCGACGCGTCCCCGTCGAGGCAGGGGGAGAGGCCGCCATTGTCCGCGGCTGAAGTGAAGCGGTCGCCCGGGCGGTGGGGTTATTACTGTTGCCGCTGCCGCCGGCCCGGAGGATAGGGAGAACGGGCGGGGAGAGCTGGCGCCTACACTTGCGCCTGGCTCGCCTCCAGGGCAGGTCCCTTGGCCCGCCTCTGGCTTCGCGGAGGCGCTGGATCGACTGGGAGGGCCCGGGTGAGCCCCGCGCGTCGGGCCTTTGTCCCCCGGGCGGGAACCCTAAGCTCACGGCCGAGCCGGGACGAATGTGACCGCAACAAAAGCCGAACGCCCTCGGCGAAGCGAGCGCGAGCTTGTCTAGCTGCCCGCTGAGAGCAGGGGTCACCGGCCAGCAGGGGTGGGAGGCCGGCGGCTGCGATCCAGGTGAGGTCCGCCGTTACCGGGACGGGCTGTGAGCCTCGCACCCACAGCGGGAGTGCGGAGGAAGTCTGGGATGAGAGGCCAGAAGGCAGGTGGCGAGGACGCCTCCGAGGCCGTCCTTAGGAGTCCACCTTGTCTTTCCCGACGGGCGTTTCTCGTGAGAACCCGTTCTCATTTGTCATAGAGGGAAGTCAAAAGTGACCTGGGAACAGCCCGGGCCTCCTTTAAAGGTGCAGTGACCGGATGACTTTGTCAAGTTGCAAACAAGCGTGCAGAATATTTAGTGTGCCAACTTGGAGTTCGGGCGCAGATCCAGGTGCTCCCGGTGCCCATTGGGCGTTCCAGTGCTTTATACATGCTCCCAGGAATTCGCAGAGCTCTGCCAGTTGGCGTTGGTGCCCTCCGAGAGGTCGCAGAACTTGCATAAAAGTCTAGAATTTAGGGGGTTGGGTTGGTGTGGCCTCCAAATCTGGTTTTCTGTCGGCCCCTGCACCAAGAGACAGATTTTTTTTTTCCTACATAAGATTTACATAACTTAAAATTAACTATTTTAACGTACAAGTCCGTGGTTTTCTTGTGCGTTCAGAGCGTTTTGCAGTTATCACCACTATATAATTCCAGAACATTTTCATCACCCCTCCCCCCCGCAAAAAAAAAAAACAAAAAAAAAAACCCACCCTGAACCATTAAGCTGCCACTCGCCCGTTCTTCCCTCCCCTCAGCTCTAGGCAACTACTTACATATGAATATTGTAGGTAGGTTTTACAACAACTTTTGTTAAATCAATAGAAAAGCTACCTCTTCGCTGTCAGTACCCGTCTCATGAGAACTGTTAACAAATTTCTCCCCCCTCATCCTGGACCATGCCCTTTTTTCAGCTAACCCGAGTCATTCTTCATTTTTCTTCAGGAATTTGTTTTTGACTTGTAAATTGTTTTCTTTCAGTGCTCTGTAGAAGTCTTTTATTGTTTTTGTGGATGTGTTCTCCTTATTCCCACAGTCTTTGAGAAAAACCATTTTTTGTCTTTTCCTACTTTTGTTATTAGGTGGGTTTTGCAGTTGGTTTTCAATAATCACCCAAATCCACTGCTCCTCGGCGAGCTTCTGGTGGATTAATCCTGCAAGATGGCTGCCATCAACCCGTGGGGTTCATGGGGTGAGTACAAATCCTGTTTCATCTGGGCTTCCCTAGTGGTGACCTGCTGTAGCTAGGGGTCAGAGCTGTAGAGGGGGCTAAGGGTTTTTGGGATTGGAGGGGGTCTCTTTATCTTGGTACAGAATTAGAACTGAGTGAGGTTGTTTTGTTTTTTAATTGGTTGTTTGTATAAAAGATAATGTAATTTTCCTGTGTTTTATAGTTCTCTCCTGAGAAGTCTCATTAGTTCTAAGAGATTTTTCTGGTGATTTGTGGAATTTCTTGGAAGACAGTCATCTACAACCAAAATTTCTATACCATCCTCATGTTTTTTACTTGTTTTATTGTTTTTCACTGTATAGCGTTGGTTTATAATTTAAGAACAACATTAAATGGTGTCAGTAGTGTGTTTTATTTTTAAGTGACATTTCATGTATCTGTCATTAAAGACATCAAAAGACCAGTAATGTTTCTTAAAAATTAAATCATGTTCAATTTTATCAGATACTTCTCCAGCCACTTAAGGAGTTACGTTCTTAATTGTTCAGTAGCTGTATCATATCAATAAATTTCCTGAAAGTGACCCACTTGTGCATTTTTGCTATAAATCTAGCTTATGTTTTTTTTTCCCCCCACACGTCCTTGGGCTCTATTTATGGAATTTTGTTGTGCACGTTAGTGAGATAGATCTCCTTTTCCATCTTGTTGCCTATAGTCACTAGGATCAGTGTCACAGTCCTTTCCTTTCCTTGTCCTAACCTGACCCTCTGGTGTAGGTATCCTTATGGACCAGTCCTGGGGAATGACGACTGTTGACCCGTGGGCCTCCTGGGGTGAGTCAAGACCCTGTTTCTTCATCAGACACATTGGTTACTATGTGGTGGTCTCTCCCATCAGTAACCTGCCATTGCTGGAAATCAGAGCTGGTGGGGAGAGAGGAGAGGGTCTGGTCCAGATCCGTCTCTTGGTAGAGCTGGAACAGGGAAGGATCTGAACACATCACTGAGGAATCTAGCGATGAAATTTCCAGAGCAGGATGCATGTGTAGCCATTTAGGGCTCAGACCCAGAAAGGCTGTGAACAGGCACTTTCGCTACGACAGTGCCTCAGGACAACAGGGGATGGGTCGTGTGTTTAGATTTATTGTTTAACTTCTCTGGATCCCACTGCCTTCATCTGTAATGTGAGGAAGTGGATCTTTTCCCTTGCCCAAATGGGAGGGACAGGGTCTGGAAGTAGTACTCAGCTGGGCCACTTCTGGCAGAGAGAGCTGCCTCTGTGACTTGACTTTCCTCCCCCAGCTCTGTGCCCTCAGGACTCTACCTGGCAAATGGAGGAGACCGCCGAAGAGAGGAGGAGGGCCCCAGGGCTCCCAACAGCCCAGGCCCAGGTGAGATGGGGCTTCTCCTTTTATCTGACGGGTTGCCTTCTTCCTAAGGTGTTGAGGTTGTCCCTGACCATCCCAGTTGATACGGCTCCTCAATTTACCACAGCTAAGGTTTGGATAGAGAAGGAATCAGCCAGAAGTTTATTGATTTTTGAGCATAGGTAGGGAGAACTCAGTTTTCCATGACTTGGAGCCTCACTGTCAACCAGCCTGTTCAGAGTCCTTGAGCCCCAGCTGTGCTGTGGGCTGTTTGGTAGATAAGGGTCAGTCCCTTTTGGCAAGCAGTCCCCTCTCCCTTTTCCCTTCCACCTTCCCCATGTATTCAGTGCCTGACTCACATTGGTCCTATTTGCTGAGCTCTGTGCTTAGGGAGGGGAACAAGGTCAATTGTGAGCCCCCATCCTTAGGAGCTTGCAGCCCCCTTTCCAGGGTGGTTTAGTCAGCTCCTGAGGCCTCACCATCTGCCTGGTGCTGTACATGTGATTCAGGACACAGGCCTGAGGTGCTTAGAAAGGCCCTGATCCCTGGAGGAGCTGAGCACAACGGATGCCTTGGAGGTGGGACAGAGTCTGCATAGAGGCCATGTGCCACAGCTGGGGTCCTTTTGTTGTGGAGAGGGAGGCTGCCTGGAAGATAGGATGCACCTGAGCCAAGAGGTGAAGGAGACACATCAGCCAGATGGGCATAGCCTGGTGAGAGAAATCTGCCTTCTCTAGCACCATGGGGACACACTGCATGGCCAGCATCTGGGTGAAGGCTGACCGTAATTTGCTTTTAGGCCAAGAAGGCCAGGAAAAACCTTGCTGTATCCTGAATGCCTGCCACAGAGTTGGAGCTCCATCCTGGTTGTAGTAAGGAGCCGCAGAAGTGTTGGGAGCAAGAAGCACCAGGGTCTAATATGTAGCTGGAAGGATGTTTCTGGCAGGGGAGTGAAGAGAAGGGGACTGGAAAGCAGGCTGGCGAATCAGGCTTCAGTCTGATCGGCACCTGGAAGCAAGATCTGATATGTATAAGGGAGGTGAAGCAGGAGGACTTTGTGATTATTTGGGTACAAGATTGGCTCCCTAGAGAAACAGAGCAGCAGAGTTGATGTTGGAGAGGTGTCATCCCCCTCCTCCCCTCTTGCCAAGCCTCCTTATTGGAGGCAGCCACTTAAGAACTTTTCTATAACTGTTTTGTGAAAATATTATTCACATACCATAAAGTTCAACCTCTTAAAGTATGTAGTTCTGTGGATTTTTTAGTATATTGGCTGCAGAACTGCAGCCATCACCAGTATCTAGAATTTTCATCACTCTAGAAAGAAACCTTATACATATTAGTAGTTACTCCCTGTTTTCCCAACTCCCAGCTCCTGGTAACCACTAATTTACTTCTCTCTGTGTTTGCCCATCGTGGACATTTGATATAAAGGGAACCATATAATATATGGCCTTTTGTGTCTGCTTCTGTCACTTAGCATGTTTTGACAGGTTATCGATGTGATTATCATTTATCAATTTTTTCCTTTCTCATGACACAGAAATAGCCATTTTTAACTTACTGTTTCAGTTTTTTAGAAGTGTGTTGGTCGCTCAATTGTATCCAACGCTTTGCAACCCCATGGACTGTAGCCTGCCAGGCTCCTCTGTCCCTGGAATTCTCCAGGAGATAATACTGGAGTGGTTAGCCATTCCCTTCTCCAGGGGATTTTCCCAATCTAGGGATCAAACCCAGGTCTCTGGCATTGCAGAGACAAATTCTTTACTGTCTCAGCCACCAGAGAAGGGTTACTTGTAAATGAGAGATTTTTATTTTAATTCTTTGAATTTAGGTGCATCCTAATGATTTTCTACTATGAAAGACAAAATAGTTCCACTACTGTATTTAGGGTTTCATTCCTAAGTCACAGTAACGAATCAAGCAAATGGGAGATGCTATGATATAAAAATGTTAATAACATCTTTGCCTAACTTTGTGTCTCCCACCAACTTAAAAAAAAAAATGAACAAAACCTCCCACAGTTTAAAAGCTGACTGGTGAAGTTTGTCATAAGTGTGCTGTCCCCACATGGCAGCGCTGCTGTCTCTGGGAGGCAAGGCCTGAATCGTGTGATGCAGCGTGGTGGTTGTCTGGCATCAAAAGTTGAGTGACTGATGTTTGCTGCTGTTACAGTGTGCAGTCATTTTTAGATTCTGTAACATAATCAGTAGTGAAGCTAGACTAGGTTGAAAGATGGGCCCTGGATCAGTTGCTTGGGAATAGAAGTTAGCTGCAGTGAAATGCTATGAAGTTCTAATAACCACTGTGCTGCACTTAGCTGGCAATATTTGTGAGGGTTTCTGAGAATTATTAGAGTTAATGCCAAGAAAATAAAATGGAGAATTCAAATAACACCACCCTCCAGTGTCTGAAGAGTTGTAATTTATGAGCACATACTCCTGGCCCTCTCTCTACACTCACTTTGGATCTTTCCCTCTGGGAAACTCAAGCCTTGAATATGTGAGTTTTGTATTAAGTGAGGTTTTCAGAAACACAGACAAGAGCCCATTCCACCTCTGTTGTTCCCTCCAAATTAAATATTTATTGAAATAAAGTATTCACCTGGTGAAAACATCAAATGGCTGTTATCCCTTGTTATCGGTATAGTCTGATTTTAGAAACATATTGGTTAGTGAAGTTTTAGCTAGTGGGAGTCCAGATCCCATTATTCTGATGAACAGGGAAAATAATAATATTCCAGCCCATTAAAAAACTCCAGCCAGCCACTCCAAATGTGGAAACTCTTAAACCCCTCCTTAACAATCCACCAAAGTTTTCTGCACAATAAACTTGCATATAAGACGTCAGTTAATAGAATACTCTGCCCCCATCATTGATTGTCTCAAGGATGAACACACTCTAGTTACATTTTCCTTCTCTGCGAAGAGCTTGCCCTAAAACAGTAATAAATCATGAAGTTTTGAAGATGCCGAAGAGTCCATCTGAATTTTTCTAGGTTCCATGAAGGGGCCAGTGGTCAGAGAATTCAGGTAATGCAGGAACAATCAGATGAGATACTGCCAGGCAAACAGCTGAGACCCAGCTCATCATGCCCTGCGTCCTCCCATGGTTTAGAGTGTGGCTGGTGTATCAAATTTCATAAAGTGCCTTAGAATGTCTAGATAAACGCTTATGCTACTGCTGCTAAGTCACTTTGGTCATGTCCGACTCTGTGTGACCCCATAGACGGCAGCCCACCAGGCTCCCCTGTCCCTGGGATTCTCCAGGCAAGAACACTGGAGTGGGTTGCCATTTCCTTCTCCAGTGCGTGAAAGTGAAGTCGCTCAGTCGTGTCCGACTCTTAGCGACCCCATGGACTGCAGCCTACCAGGCTCCTCCTTCCATGGGATTTTCCAGGCAAGAGTCCTGGAGTGGGGTGCCATTGCCTTCTCCGATAAACGCTTATACATGTATGCAAAGCCATCTGTCCAAAAATGTTTACAAAAATTTGGGTGAAATATCTTTGCAATTCATCATGGCAGATAATAATTTGGAAGATGGGAATTCAGGTAAGGGTTACCTGAGAATTGGAAGGGCTCACTCCTACCTAGAGGTGGGCCCTTCTCTGCCCTGTCCCCTTGCTCCTGAGCATTAGATAACAGTGACACGCCTCTCCCAGCCCCACCTCTTCTCCACAGCTGGTGAGGCTAGGTGCCTGTCTCCTGCCATCTCTTCCTTCTGTTTCATCACCAGCCTCAGTTTCGCATTTTCCTTTGTGTCCCTAAGGCCTCCGTGAATTGTGGGCCCTGATGTTGGGGCATGTTCTGCTGGGGGTCTTTTTTTCTTTCTATTTAGCAGACCATGGATCCTTCAGTTTTGATGACATCTCTCAACTCTGGAAATATGTTTTATTTAGATTTTTTTGACAAATTCTATAGCTATAGAAAAATATAAAAAGTGATAAGCTAGACAGGGTCCCTCCCATCACTCCAAATGAACAATTGTTAATGTTTTGCTGTATTTGCTTTGCTTTCTTTTTTAGTCCCCAATTACATTCTTCTCCCACCCTTCCTGAGAACAGCCACTTACAGCGAGTCCATTTTCATACTATGTAGATAGTATGATACATGTAGATAATAAACTGTAGATATAAGGTAATAAATAATTGTATACTTTTTAACAAGGCTTTATACATGTTTTCTTTACACCTTTCAAGGTCAATTTTGAGGTCCCTCCATGTGAGTGTAAAGATCAGGTGCATTTCTTTTTGCCCCATCAAAGACATGCACTCTATATTCATCTGTTCTGTGGATAGGCTTATAAGTCCTCCCTCCCTCTACCATTTTTCCTATTTCAAACAAAGCTGTGTGGACATTACAGTTTTACTTGTATGCACATGTAAGTTTATCTAGGCATACTCCTGGGAGCAGAACTTTGCTAAGTTTTAGGCATATGTGTTGTCAGTATGACCTGTGCTGCCACATGGCTCTGAAAGAGCAAAGCCCCTTCTCAGTCTCCCCACTCTGAGGGAAGGTGTCTGTTTCCATCTTTGCTGCCACTTGACAGTATTAATATTGGGTCTTTTAATTTTTGCTTACCTTGAAACCAAGGAAGTGTATTACTTTAATTTGCATGTCCTTGATTGTTTGTGGGGTTGAATATCTTTGCATGTAGTTACTGGTCATCTGTATGGCTTTCTCTCTCTGTCTCACTCCCATGTCTAGATTTCTGTAGATTCTGTTGATATATAAGCATTTCATGCTTTCTGGATCCTGAATCCTTGCTGTGTATGGATTATCTTCTCCCAGTCTGTAGCTTGTCTTAACTTTCAGTTCAGTTCAGTTGCTCAGTCGTGTCCAGCTCTTTGCGACCCCATGGACTGCAGCATGCCAGGCCTCCCTGTCCGTCACCAACTCCCGGAGTTTACCCAAACTTATGTCCATTGAGTCGGTGATGCCATCTAACCATTTCATCCTCTGTTGTCCCCTTCTCCTCCTGCCTTCAACCTTTCCCAGTATCAGGGTCTTTTCAAATGAGTCAGCTCTTCGCATCAGGTGGCCAAAGTATTGGTGATTCAGCTTCAACATCAGTCCTTCCAATGAACACCCAGGACTGATCTCCTTTAGGATGGACTGGTTGGATCTCCTTGCAGTCCAAGGGACTCTCAAGAGTCTTCTCCAACACCACAGTTCAAAAGCATCAATTCTTCGGCGCTCAGCTTTCTTTATAGTCCAACTCTCACATCCATACATGACTACTGGAAAAACCATAGCCTTGACTAGACGGAACTTTGTTGACAAAGTAATGGCTCTGCTTTTCAATATGCTGTCTAGGTTGGTCATAACTTTCCTTCCAAGGAGTAAGCGTCTTTTAGTTTCATGGCTGCAATCACCATCTGCAATGATTTTGGAACCCCCCAAAATAAAGTCTGTCACTGTTTCCACTGTTTCCCCATCTATTTGCCATGAAGTGATGGGACTGTATGCCATGATCTTGTTTTCTGAATGTTGAGCTTTAAGCCAACTTTTTCACTCTCCTCTTTAACTTTATGGTGTCTTTTATCAGGGGAATGTTTTTTGGTATATTTTTGTCAGATGTATCTGTTTTTGCTTATGGCTAGCATTTTATGTAAAGAAGTCCTTTATTTTAAAACAAAATCCCTTCCTGTCCTCCTTTATATTGCTTTCCTGAGGTTATTTATATGACCTCCTGACCTGATTGCTGTGTTTTCTGTCTCTTCGTATTCTGTAGATTCTTGTACTCCAAGCCTCTTGTATCATCCTGTCCTGTTTTATACTGAAACTTTCCAATCTGAGGATTAGAATTTCAGATCATTGAAAGTTCTATGTGACTACAGCCTGGATTCTCTGTCCCCTTGGCTGCTAAATTCAGTCTCCACCTGTGCAGATGTTTCTCCTGTGTTCAGGGGCCCTCCGATCTGTTTGTGTTTACCAGAGAACTGTGTGACTGTGCAGCTGAGCAGCTTTGGTTCTTGACCTCACTGCCTCCTTGTCTGTCTTCTGTCTCTCCTGACAAGTCTCATTCTAAACTGCATGGACCTGGGTGGGCCACGATCACCAGGTCAGTTCTGCCTGCAGTTTCCTGGGTATACAGCTGACTGTCAGGTCATCCACAGACCCCCTCCTCTCTGCCTGTTTTGGGCTGAAGGGGGTCTCAACTCCAGAGCGGTCACTCACCTGGGCAACCTGAGAACCTCTGACACGCTTTCCCATCAGATAGAGTGGCTGGCAGGGGGGAGGGGCAACTGGCAAAGGTGACCTGAGTACAGGCCTTTAAGCCTGATTTTCACTCCTGACTTCAGTGGCATTTAAACCCAGAGCCCGGAGCCTCTCCTGGGGTGCCGCTTCCACTGCAGCCCCTTCTCACGTGCAGAGTAGGTCTCTGGTGTTTCATTGGTCAGCCACACTCCTGCTCCTGATCTTACAGGAATGTGTGGACCACCACATGCTGATGGCTTCTTTTCTTCACTGGCTTTTCTTTTTTTTAAAATATGGAATGCTTCACGAATTTGCGTGTCATCCTTACATAGGGGCCATGCTAATCTTCTCTATCGTTCCAATTTTAGTATATGTGCTGCCGAAGCGAGCACCACTGGCTTTTCTTTAAAACTAGGTGGTTTTGGGGACTTTGGTTAGTTGGTCCAGTGACTGAGACTGTGCTCCCAATGCTGGGGTCCCAGGTTCAATCCCTGGTCAGGGAACTAGATCCCACATGCTGCAACTAAGACCTGGCACAATCAAATAAATAAAAATAAATATTAAATATTTATTAATTTAAAATATTAAATATTAAATAAAATAAATATTTAAAAATCACCTATTTTTAAACCTGTTAGTTTCCTGTGGTGCTATAACAGATTACCACAAACAATGACTTAGAGCAACATGAATTTATTCTCTTGTTCTGGAGTTCTAAGTCTAGAATGGCACTACAGGGCTCTTATCTTCCTGGAGGCTCAGGGGAGAATTGGCTCCCTTGCTTTTACTCAGTTCTGGAGGCATCTGCATTTCTTGGCTCGTGGGCCTTTCCTCCATTGTGCATCACTCTGAACTCTGCTTCCATTGTCTCATTTTCTCTGATGCAGACCCTCTGGCCTCCTTCACTTGTAAGCACCATTGTGATTACATTGAGCCCACCTGGATAATCCAAGATAATCTCCCCATCTCGGCATCCTTAATGTAATCACATCTCTGTAACTGTGACATCTTTCGTCATGTTGAGGTAACGGTCATTAGGATGTGGACGTCTTTGGCAGGACCATTATTCAGCTGACCACAGACAGCCACATTCATCAGCCTTAGCAAATGTCACCTTTCAGCTTTCTGCCTTTGCATCTATTTGGATACCTTAAAAAAATATAGATCCTATGATAGGCCATAATGGAAAAGAGTGTTTTTTTTAAATGTATATGTATGTATAACCGAATCAATTTGCTGTACAACAGTTATAAACAACATTGGAAATCAACTATATGTCAATAAAAATTTAAAAAAATAAGTTTTTTTTTAAAAGTTGAGTGTTAGGAAAAAATGTATTTTATAGCAAAGCTCAGATATTACATTGTTTCACCCATGTTTGTATCTGAGACATACCCACCTTTTAGGAAATGAACACAATACCTTTATCACACCCAACAAAATTAACAGTAACTTATTACTTAGTACCAAGCCTGCATTCAGTTTTCCCCACTTGTCCCCAAGATATCTTTTGCAGTTGGTTTACTCAGATCAGGATCCAAGCAGGGATGGCACATTGCATGTATTTCATATGCTGATGAAACCAGGTCGCCTGCCTTATTGGTTTGCCTAATTTTGCCCTTGTGATGTCCTCAGATGAGTGCCTTCATCCT
Organism: Bos grunniens; assembly: GCF_055505025.1. Classification (NCBI taxonomy): domain Eukaryota; kingdom Metazoa; phylum Chordata; class Mammalia; order Artiodactyla; family Bovidae; genus Bos; species Bos grunniens. The sequence goes on along the minus strand of NC_141182.1, from coordinate 65,992,164 downwards.
GCTGTCTCCTGTAGATGGATAATTGAGCTAGAGGCTAGAGCAGTTACAGGCCTTGTATTTTGGGCAAGAGTCCTTGACAGGTGGTGCCAAGCCCCTCCTGTGTTGCATCAGTGGCACAAGTCGTCTGTTGCCCCATTTCCAGACGACGTGATGGATTAGTGGGTGCAGGTGCAGCCGGCCTGATCCCTCCATCGTAAATTTCCACGTCTGCTTTTCACCTGTAGTTTGGCAGTCATCACTGATCATTCCCAGAGTGCCAGGGTCCACTGTTTTATTAGGGGTTGCGAATTCTTTCTAGTGATTTTCTTCCTTCTGTCTCTGTTAAAGGTGGTTGTTACTTTCTAAGTATTTGTGTGGGGATCTGCTGGGGTCTTTGAAGGAGTGGGAGATGAACTTGTGGCTCATTCCACCTGCTTGACTGCTGCCAGGGTGTGGGCTTGGATATTGTTAACTGTTGAACTTTGACGCCATGTAAGTAGGTGCCACCTTCCAGGGAGATAGCATCCTAAGAGCACCCTGGGCAGGAAGCATGGCCTCCTGCCTGGGCCCCCTGTTTTGGCGAAAGCTTTCACTTTCATGTCAGATTCAAAGGATTTGTTAACAAAATAAGCCACTCGCTATATACAAATAAGTAATACAGATATTTGTCAGAGAATTATCTTACTTTCAATATACTAACATTAAAAGAGAAATAGAGTGGAGGATACATCACTAAATTGGGTTTTGACCAACATCCAGACTTAAACAGTGCTGGGAAGTCACAAGTCACAGCACATCCGGAGTCCCAACTGGGAAAAGGTTCCAGGCAGCGCATCCACTCTGTGGGTAAGACTTCAGAGATGGCAGTTCAGGTTCCTGCTTATAATCCCAGGACGGAGGCAAACTGAGATCATCATCGATATGTGACCGAACTGCAAGCCTTGTTTCATGTTCATGCTGTTTGTTTTGTCTTGTAAAACTTGGAATGTTGCTGGGGCTTGGGGTTTGGTTGGAGCTTGGTTGGCCAGGCCCCCTTTAGGGGCGCAAGGACCTCAAGATTCCTCCCTCATTTTATCTAAGGTGTTGCAAGTCTTGCACTCAGCACGCAGTTACTCCCAGTCAGGGCACTGTCCACACAGGTTAGAAGCAAGGTCAGAGACCTGTACTGCTTTGTCTCTGAAGCCTAAACAAGACTATTTTTTAAAAATTTCCCTAACACCCCTGAGTGTATCACTCTGGAAGTGCAGTGAGTTTATGCTTTGTGCACACTTAGGTTTTGTGCACTTCTCTACCTGAATGTCGCATTTAAGTAAAAATGTTTACATTACCCAAAAATGTAGAGGCAGCTGCCATTAAGAAAACTGAGGCCTGGGCAGGTCTTCAAGAGGAAAACCCATTGTCATTGAGGAGTCCGAGTTTTGGGAGGGTTTCACCATAGGAGGTTGTGATCAGCAGTTGTAAATGTTTTTTGAAGTAAGAGAATCACTGGAGCAGAAGCAATTCTGTGTTTCAAGCCAGTTGTGTGAAAGGGGTGAGGGGAGCAGTTCAGACCAGTAGAGAAATCTATACTGAAGACCCAGCATGAGAGCTGGCCCTCATCAGAGATGACAGGCTTGGTTTATGAGCCATGACCCACAGGGATGGAAGGAAGGCGGCTGTATGTGGTTGGAAGAGAAGTGTTTAATAGGCTTTGTAGAGGTTCACCAGATGCTATGAGGGGAAGCACACCGCACACGTGTCCATTCAGTGTATTTGTCTTGAGGGAATTCTGTGCTGACCTGGAGGAGAGGACCATAGTGGATAGACAGGCCAAGAGAGAGGCCTCAAAAGGAGCAGGGGCTGTGGGGTTTGTAGCACACGTCCCACAACACACAGCTCACTCCCCACCGCCCTCATGAGGGAAGACATGCCCCTGCCCCACGCTGGAAGTGCCCAGATACCTGAGACTCACTTTGATGGCTTCAAAGGACTGTGCAGGATGCATTTGTTGCAAAAATCAGACATCCTTTAATTTTTCTAGTGGGTATTCCTGGTTGTTTTTCTTAAAAACGTCAGTTTGAACTTTTTAGAACTCAAAGTGCTTTGATAGCAACTGTTAGTGGTTCTCCTTGGCTTGGACAGCTCTGCTCAGTCCTGGCCCACCCCACCTCCAGTGCTTGGGAGGCTGTCCTCAGAAACAGTCTGGGAGTGGAGACTTCTCTCTGTGCCCAGGAAGGCAGCCTCTGAATGTTTAGAGAGCCCTTCCAGGTCCTGGACCCACTTGTGGAGCAGATGTCAGCCCCAGGCTCTCTGCTCTGTGGTCAGGGCTCATGCTCTGCGTCCATCCTGGTCCTGGTTTTAGTCTTGGTCTCACTAAGTGTCTGCAGCTCTGGAAAAGCAGGGAGAACTGTCCAGACACTACCCAGTGTTACTAGGACTGAGCAAGACTTGGGAGAGAGCTGCTCATTTTTATTGTGGTTACTGTGAGCCCAGGTATCCACTTGTCTAAGAGTACATTTCAAATGCAGGGCCCTGGCTGGCTCCCAGTGAGACCTTATCCACATCAGTCAGAATATTGAGTACATTCAGGGCAATTCCTCTATGTTCTGTCTCCTCCCCAACGCTGTCAGCCCTACTCCCTCCCCAGAAAACACTAGATGGAATGGGGGGCAGGGAGAGGCGTCTCCAGGTTGAAGAGGAACATGTCTGGTCTTTTAGGAACCAGTGACCTTCAATGATGTGGCTGTGGACTTCACACAAGAGGAGTGGGGGCAGCTGGACCTTGTTCAGAGGACCCTGTACCGTGACGTGATGCTGGAGACCTATGGGCACCTGCTCTCTGTAGGTAAGCTGCTGGCTGGCTGAATAAATGAAGCTGTCCTTGCAATACCCTCTGCTGCTCCCTGTTTACCATCTTACATGAGCCTCAGGAGGGCCGAGGTGATCATGAGCCCTGAGGTTCAAGGATGGAGTCCCTACTGATCATAAAGTATGAAGTGAAGTCACTCATGGAAAGAGTAGGGGAAGGAGGGTTACATGACTACACAAGTCCATGTTTTTCCTCTTCATGTAGGGAATCAGATCACCAAGCCTGAGGTCATCTCCCTGTTGGAGCAAGGAGAAGAGCCATGGTCAATGGAACCAGCATATCCTCTTCAAGGCACTTGTCCAGGTGAGAGCAGGCCCCAGGTGGGAGTGAGGAACCTTCCTCCAAGCCCTACTTTTTGAGAAAAGGGCTGAGGCCATGAAGAGTTCACTTCCTCAGAAAGCATCACAGTTCCTTCCAAGAAGCTTCATCCCTTGTACTATTTTCAGAGCAAAAATGCCCACCTTCTTAACAAGGTAGCAATTTTTGTATCCTGCAGTTTCCCTCCTTACCTCTCATATTATCTGCTGTCCCTTTTGTCTAAAAAGACTTCTCATTCAGTTACCTGCTTTTTAATTTTTTATTGCAAAACTTGTATCCTTGTAGTCACAGACTCTTCTTTCCAAAAAAAAAAAAAAGTATCAAAAAGTGATTGTTTAATACAGATAATGTATCTACATGATTTAAAAACTCAAAGCTATATAAAATGGGTAAGTGAAAGGAAGTTTCATTTATACTTATTCACACTGTTCTTATCCTCCAAAGAGACACACAGAAACACACACAGGTAACCCCTTTCCTTTTACTATAAATTTTTGGTTATTTTACTAGTGGTTGTCCTGGGAATTATAATTAACATCTTAATTTGCAGCAGTTTAGTTTGGATTTTATGTAATTGTCTTTTAAATCAGATAGGAAACAAATAAAAATGCAGTTATACAGTCTTGGATTTTCCCAAGTAGTTACCTTTATTGGTGGTCTGTATTTTGAGTTATTGTCTTTTCATTTCAGTCTGAAGAACTCCTTTTAGCATTTCTCATAGGGCAGCTTTACTAGCAAACTCTTACCTTTTGTTTTATCAGGGAAGGTCTTGATTTCTCTATTTTTGAATGATAGTTTTGCCAGGTATAGGATTCGTGGTTGACACATTTCTTCTTTCTGTCCTCCCTGGTTTCTGATGAGAAATAAGCTGTTAATCTTGTTGAGGATCCCTTGTGTGTGATGACTTGCTTCTCTCTTGTTGCTTTCTTTGACTTTTGAAAATTTAACTACAGTGTATATATATGTGGCCTTCTAGATTCCCAGGAATATGTTAGAACTTTTCAAAGCTCCTATGCATATCTCAGTCCTCAGCTTTTCCTTTCATTTTTTGGTTAGTATATCGTTTGCCCCAACTATTTTGCATCATCTCGGACAGTAATTAAAAAAAAAAAAGACTTCTTAAAACTTGGCCTGGAAATGTTTGACAGATCCCTACTTCCTGGAAGCTTTTAGCACTGTGCAAGTTCCCACAAGTCTTTCAAGTGGGATCTTTCTGGGAATCACCAAACAGCTCAGATAATGACTATTCTTTGGGAGTGAGGCTTTGAAAAAGCTCTAGCTTTGTTCTGTTTCCTCCAGCACCAGAAATATGGGATGTTATTTTCCAAGGCTACTGCTGAGTTGAGGAGTCAGAGATGGGATTAGGGTAAGTTAAAATGCTACAAATCTGTTACTATCAAAATTAACTATTCTCCTTGAATAAACTCTCTCTGGGTCACTGCACAGCTTTGGTTAAGCATATAGACACAATAGTTACTTTTCACCTTTCCAAAGGTGAAATACAGTACACATTGTTCTGTATTTTGTTATTTTTAATTTAACAATATACTGTGCTCTCTCTTGAGTCCTAAAGGTGGACATCTTCCTGTCCACTCTAATGAAGTGGGCTTTTGTGGGGTCTTACCTGTTGCCCCCATCTGGATCTGAAAGCCTGTACCAAGGCGTCATAATTTCTAGTAGCTTTTATGTGCTGACCTTTCTGAGTAATCATCCTGAGCCCTGTGGTTCCACCAGCTCCAGCTTTACACTTCTGCCTTCTTGCAGATCATCTCAGCTGTCTCCTTGATACTGATAGAACCAGGAATCTCACTTTCCCTTCTGGCTGGTGTCCCCGTCTTCCTGATGTGTATTCCTTGTTCAGCCTTCTGTGAATCCCCGGAGCTGGAAATGGGAAGGTCATCCTGACTCCCTGTTCTTTCCTCTCTAAGAAGGAATCTCTCTTCTCATCCAGCTCAAGTTGCTGAGTAAATTTTATTTGTTATGAGCCTCTCAGGTGGTATTTCTAGATTTACATCCCTGAAGTCTTCCATTAAGAGGCCTCTGCCAGTAAATCTACAATGACTTGGATTACCTTTTAAATAACTGACTCAATTTCAAGACCTTCCTATTTTCTCTATTTTCTTTTTCTCTCGTTATTTCCTGCCTAATTCCTGGAGTTTACTCAGCTGGCATCCTTAAGGATGTGTGATGCCTTTGCTCATCACAGCTTGCTTCTGCTTGTGCCATTCTGGCAGTCTGTATTTGAGCCATGCTCGAAGGCTGAGCTCATGTCGTTTCTTGTGGGTGAAACCTTCCTGGATGGCTTCTGTCATGCTGATCTCCTTTTCTGGCCTCCCACCTGCTTAGCATCTACAGCCCCACAGTCACAGTGATGTATAGTGTTTCGATTGTCCTTTCATCACAGAGATTATAATTTACAGGTGGAAGATATGCTCAGGCCACAAATACTGGTTGTAAAGCTGGTCAGAAATTGTTTGGTCAGTGACTTGGTCAGCTACCATTTAAAAAAGTTTTTTACTGGGAAAATTCAAAAGCTATTTGGAGATCATTCCCAGACTTCTGGGGCTTCCCTGGTGGCTCAGCAGGTAAAGAACCTGCCTGCCAATGCAGGAGATGCAAATTTGATCCCTGGGTCGGGAAGATCCCCTGGAGGCAGAAGTGCAACCCACCCCAGTGTACTTGCCTGGGAAATCCCATGTACAGAGCAACCTGGTAGTCCATGGGGTCACAAAAAATTGGACACAACTGAGCACAAAGAGGGACTCTCTAACTTCTAGGAGCGAAGCTTAAAATTGATAATAAATGCCAGTTCTTTAGCAGAGTAGAATCTCTCTCTCTTGTAATGGACTTGGGTAGTAAAAGGGGAAAATAGTATATAGTGAAGAAAGCATAAAAACCTGAAGAAAACCAGGGTCTAGGTCCATATTGGGTTCCTGTAGCTTTTAGACACTGTGGTATGTTGAATAATGATCCCCTCCTCCCTCCACAAAATGTCCACATCCAAAGCTGAATATGGTGCTTTATGTGGCAAAAGTGGCTTTTCAGATGTGAGTTAAACTAGGAATCTTTTGAGATGCAAAGATTATCTTGGATTGTCCAGATGGACCCATTGTAATCATGAGATCCTTAGAAGAGTGAGTATCAGAGACACCGATATGATTGACAGAAGTAGAGATAGGAATAATATACTTTGAAGATAGAAAGAGGAACTACAAGTCAAAGAATGCAGGCAGCTTTTTAAAGCTGGGAAAAGCAAGGATATGGATTCTCCCCTAGAGCTTCTGAAGGAAAGCTATTTTGATTTTAGCCCAGTGAAAGCCGTTTATAGCCTCTGACTTTCAGACTGTGAGATGGGTGATTTGTTATAGCAGCAATAGGAAACTAGGAGACACCCTTCCGTTGCTGGAGGACTGATAACTCAGGGTGATGATAGGTGGCTTCCACGTATTGAATTTGCCAGACATTTTGTTGGTTTTACAATCTCATTTAATCTTTGGAAAACTCACCTAAGGAGAGTGGCAGAGCCAGTAATTAAATACAGATTATCAGACTGTAACTCCTGTACCTTTTTCATTGCAGTATTCTGTCTTTCAAGTCTGTCTCTTCTGCCATCACTCTACAAATTATTCTGCAGTGTTAAAAGAACTTTAGGAGTATCCTTAAACTTTGTGATTTTTGCCCTTTGGGCAGATGGTTTTGTGTTACTGAGTGAACTCTGTGGAATAGGAAATAAGGCTTGACGCCTTGTTGGTGATACTTTCACTTAACACCCCTCCTTTTTTTGGTAGGTGTCAAAATAGGAGAGCAATAGGACATTATAACATAGAAATTAATTGACATGCTTTAATAATTTAAATATTAGTTGCTGAGGGGCTGCTTGTTCATATGTCTTTTGCTTAACCAGTTGTTATTTTTTCACCTTAGTAGTATTGAATGTGTCAGGATCCTCCAGACACCCCCCCCCTCCACCAAGTTCAGTAATTCTCTGGAAGTACACACTGGACTCAGAAGGCATTAAACTCAGGGTAGTGGATTGTTACAGTGAAATAATACAGAGCAGCATCAGCAGAGGGTAAGGTGTGTGGCGCTAAGTCCAGAGGAAACCAAGTGCAGGTTTTCAATAGTCACTTATTCTAGTCCTCCTTTACACAGGGAAATGTTCCTAAATGGGTTTATTCATATTCATTACGCATTTTGTTTTCTACTTAACTACTTACGCTCACTCTTTACTATTTTCCTCTTTCTTGTTATGATGTTTCTCTGGGTTACCAGTCTATTTGGAAACAAGTTCACAGTTGCCTTTTCAATAACATGGACAATAAATCTTACCTTGTCCACCCTACTCTTAGAATTTGTTTCTCTATACTCTCATGGACTTTTTCTATTTATTTCAGAATGGATGAAAAATCTTGAAAGCAAAGCATTGATCCCAACACAGAGCATACTTGAGGAGGAACAGTCCCATAGCATGAAGTTGGAGAGATACATATGGGATGATCCTTGGTTCTCCAGGTTAGAAGTTTTGGGATGTAAAGACCAATTAGAAATGTATCACGTGAACCAGAGTACAGCTATGAGGCAGATGGTCTTCATGCAAAAGCAGATACTATCTCAAAGAGGCTCTGAGTTCTGTGAACTTGGAGCAGGGTGTAGCCAGAGCTTAAACATTGTTCCATCTCAGAAAGTTTCTCAAGTAGAACATTTCTATAAGCCTGATGTAAATGCTGAAAGTTGGAGATGTAACTCAGCCATAATGTATACTGATAAGATTACCTGTGAAAGTAATGAGTATGACAAAGCCTTCTACCAGTCCATGCAGCCTGTTCACCCTGCAAGGGTACAAACTGGAGATAATCTTTTAAAATGTACTGATACTGTTAAATCTTTCAATCATATACTGCATTTTGGTGATCATATGGGAATGCATACAGGAGAAAAACTCTATGAATATAAGGAATGCCATCAAATCTTTAACCAGAGCCCATCATTTAATGATCCGGGAATTCATATTGGAGGAAACCAGTATGATTACAAAGAATATGAAAACATCTTTTACTTTTCATCCTTTATGGAACATCAAAAAATTGGTACTGTAGAGAAAGCATATAAATACAACGAATGGGAGAAAGTCTTTGGGTATGACTCCTTCCTTACACAACATACAAGCACTTACGCTACAGAGAAGCCTTATGAATATAATGAATGTGGAACATCTTTCATCTGGAGTTCTTACCTTATCCAACATAAGAAAACTCATACTGGAGATAAACCCTATGAATGTGATAAATGTGGAAAGGTTTTTAGGAATCGTTCAGCCCTTACTAAACATGAACGGACTCACACTGGAATAAAACCTTATGAATGTAATAAATGTGGAAAAGCCTTCAGCTGGAATTCTCATCTTATTGTACATAAGAGAATTCATACAGGAGAGAAACCTTATGTATGTAATGAATGTGGGAAGTCTTTCAACTGGAACTCCCATCTTATTGGGCATCAGAGAACTCATACTGGAGAGAAACCTTTTGAATGTACTGAATGTGGGAAATCTTTCAGCTGGAGCTCCCATCTGATTGCCCATATGAGAATGCATACTGGAGAGAAGCCCTTTAAATGTGATGAATGTGAAAAAGCTTTTAGGGATTACTCAGCCCTTAGTAAACATGAAAGAACTCACTCGGGAGCAAAACCATATAAATGTACTGAATGTGGAAAATCCTTCAGCTGGAGCTCCCACCTTATTGCCCATCAGAGAACTCATACAGGAGAGAAACCCTATAACTGTCAGGAATGTGGCAAAGCATTCAGAGAACGTTCAGCCCTAACTAAACATGAAATAATTCATTCTGGGATTAAGCCCTATGAATGCAATAAATGTGGAAAATCCTGTAGCCAAATGGCTCACCTTGTTAGACATCAAAGAACTCATACTGGAGAAAAGCCCTATGAATGCAATAAATGTGGAAAATCCTTCAGCCAGAGCTGTCACCTTGTTGCTCATCGGAGAATCCACACTGGTGAGAAACCCTACAAATGTAATCAATGTGAAAGATCCTTTAACTGTAGCTCTCATCTCATTGCTCACCGGAGAACTCATACTGGAGAGAAACCATACAGATGTAACGAGTGTGGAAAAGCATTTAATGAGAGCTCTTCTCTTATTGTGCATCTGAGAAACCATACTGGAGAAAAACCCTACAAATGTAATCATTGTGAGAAAGCTTTCTGTAAGAATTCTTCTCTTATTATTCATCAGAGAATGCATAGTGGAGAGAAACGCTTTATATGCAACAACTGCGGAAAAGCCTTTACTGGTCACTCAGCCCTCCTCCAACACCAGAGAATTCATAGTGAAGAGAAACTCTGTGAATTGAATTGATGAGGTTTTTATTTTATTGTACACTTGATAACACACTGAAAAAACCCTATAAGTATAATCAAGCGGGGAAATTTTAATAAGAGTTTAGTAAGACTTCTCCCCCTATTAATCAGTAGAAATTATCTTTGTAGAAGAAACCTGTGGATGAAAAGAATAAGTAAAAGCCTTCCACAGTTATGTAGCCCTTGCTTAAAATCAAATAAGTACAATGAAGAGAACTTGAGACTCCCCTCATGGTTCACCAGGAATCCTACTTGAGCAACATGAACATAGGGAATGAAACGGCTATTAGTGAGATCTCTACTGTTTGTGGCTCAGAGTGCATTGTTATGGAAAAAACTTTATCCTAGAAAAGTATTTTCAACTGGAAATACACTGTTTTGCATCCAGCTGGAGTACTGAATGGAAGCCTTACAATAACATTTGTGCATCATTATGGAAACACAGATTGTGCTATTGTAAGAGGAGGGTCTGGGTGCCCTTTAAGAATAGAATATGGAATACTAAACCTGAATTTAAGAAAAGAATAGTATTGAGTGGGATATTTACTGTTGATCAAGATTAGCCTTAGGAAAGAGTAGTAAATGAGATTACTAATGATGGAAAGGTTACTGTGCAGAAGTATGAGACTGATGTTCTTGGAACACAAGGTGATACTTCCTAACCCAGTGTGTCAGTGTCCATGGTTTACTTATGACTGCAGTTGGACAATTAGTTTGTAATCTGTTCTAGGCAATCACATAAGTTATAATTATGGACACTGAGTCAGAACGCATAACATAAAGGAATAAAAAGGACACGAAACTGTATATACATATCCACTAGAACATCTGAATAGTGTATTTGCATAAGGACTGGAAATACTCATGGGTAAATTAACCTAATAAGATTTTAAGTTTTACAAACACATACAGCACTTACTGTGTACTAGACTTTTTTTTAAATGCTTTTCAGATATTAACTTATTCAGTCCCCTTAATTCTATAAGATAGGAACTATTATTATCTCAATTTTACAAGTGGGGAAACTGAGGCACAGATCATAAGAAACCTACCTAAGGACACACAACTAGTTAGGAGTAGAGAGATTGACTCCAGAGTTCATGTTTATAACCACTGTGTTACGCTGCCTCTGCAGTGATTTTTTTTTTCCCCTTAATGTGTTTTTAAAAATTTTCTTCACTGTTTTTATAGTAGATATTTGGTAATAAAAATCAAATTCCTAAACAATGAGAAAGTTATCTGGCTCTTTGCCTGTGGAATTTCTGGTAATATGAGAGCAAAGCTCCCTTTGAAATATGAAGTCTAGATTGGATGTTGAGGATCACTGCATTTTCTGGGCTCTGGTTTCCCAAGAATTTCACCACCTCCATCCCTGAAGATTATAGTCGACCAGGGGCTGGAGGACTCGCTGGAGGTTTGGGCAAATCAGAGGAATGCCCCTTGATGGGTTTAGAATTACCCTTCATGAGGCAGAGGGCAAGAAACACCTCTGCACAGGAAATCCCCGTTTCTCAAGGTCTCCGTGGGATGCAGTGTTTCCTTATCTTCTCTAGATGAAAAGATTGCTTGATAGTAGGGAGGACTCAGAAGGGAAGAGAGATCATCAATCATCTCATAAAGTGAGGAAGTTTCTCTGCTCAGAGTGGAAAGAGGGGGTAAGATGAATAGGAGGACTTGGGTGGTATTTCTTTGGTTCACAAATATTTCCTGTGTTCCCCTAAAGTTGGGCCATTATTTGGGACCAACAATCCTTCCTGGATAGGTTTCAACAGTATTGGTTAGAAATCCAGGGTACAGAAAGTTCATCTAGTTCTCTAGGGGTCCATGACGCTCCAAGGGGTGAGAAGCAGTCACCTGCTGGTATTGTGGGATGCTGTGTTCACTATCTGATGCCTATAGCTGGTGCTTATATAGGTGGTATCTGATCCTTACCTTAATGTATAGTTAACCCAATAAATGTTGCAGGGGTAAATTAATTGGATTTCTCATGTGATTTGTGCAAAGATCATTGAAGAGTCTAGAGCTATCAGCATTATCTCTGTAAGAGAAAGCAATCTAATGTATCAAAGAGTTGTACTGCCAATATATGGGAATTGTATTCTAATACCCAAAGAAATACACTTGGAGTGAACCCAGATTCTCTTGATTTAGTGACTCCAGAGGGTTTTGGAAGTCATACACAATATTCCACATGCATCCTCGTAAGTTCTTCTGTAACTATATTACCAAGCCTAGTATTTTTTAAAAAGTATTTCTCTTTAAAAATTTTGTTTATTCATTTGGTTGCGGCAGGTCTTAGTTGCAGCATGCAGGATCTTGTTTAGTTGTGACATGTGAGAGCTAGTTCCCTGACCAGGGATGGAACCCAGGCCTCCTGCATTGGGAGCATGGACTCTTAGCCACTGGGCCACTGGACCACTTTAGGAGGTCCCCAAAAATATTTCTAAAAGGGCCTCCTGGACTTCTAAAGGGTTGTTCTAAAAGGATCCCAGTCTTGTGTTTCCTCCTAGGAGGATTCCCTATCTCCCTACCACCTATCATACAACCTCATGTGTCCAGGACTCCCAGGTCCCCTCTTACCTCCCTTATTCTCACCAAAACATGGCTCAGTTCATTGCCCTTTTGATACCCCTGCTTCACTCTTCCCCAGCTCTGAAACCTTCTGGGCCCGGTGGGAAGTCTCCATTCATCCATCATCTGCTGAAACACGAGTCTCCTCTTTGCACAGCACCTCTCAAGATCCTTGCAGGGAGTGGCTGCTTTCTCCCCTGCTCTTCTTCACTCGTTGTTCTCCCGCCCTTAGATTGTTCTCCCTCCCTTTTCTCTAAAACAGTGCTGACTCTTGGAGGATCAGACTGTCGTATCACTCCTGCTGCTGTGTTGCAGTCACCTTATGAAAGGTCCGCTCGTCTGCGAAGATTTCCACTCTTGCAGTATTGCGTCCAAGACCACCCCCATCACACTCCCAGTCCCACTCTCCGTGCAGACGACCTTCCCATGTCCTGACCTCACAGCTGTTCAACCTCTCTGCTAGTGGTTTTGCCTCCCACCCAGCCTGCAAGACACTTCATTGTCGTCCCTAGGACCATTCCATTACCAGTGGCTAGGACCTGCCCACCATCTGCTTCAAGTATCTTTTCCTATGCTAGTTGGCTATTTAGTACCAAGATTCCAACAATCCCTTGACTGAAGCTTCCTTCTGGGTTGCTCCCAGCAGATGACTTTGCTTCCTGTTTCCTGAGTGAATAGGAGCCACCAGCAGAGGCCTTCCATTGTAGGTCTCCACCTCCTCTACCCACTTTCGGTAACATCCGTGCCTTCCCACTGGTGCCTTTATACAAACTGACTGTGTTGGCGCCAGAGCCTGTTCCGTGTCCACTGCCTCAAGACATTGTTCCTGCAAGTTTCCCTTATCTCTTGTATCATCAGGTTTTCTATATATACTGAGTTATCCCCATTGATGTGCAAACATACTTTAAAAAAAGAAAACCCTCTAGCTCCTGTATCAGTGTCTGCCTTGTTACAGAATTTCTCAAAGGTGGTCTCTTTTTGCTGTCTTCATTTCCCTTCCATTCTTTCTTTTGCTCAGCCATTCAGTTGCGTCTGTCTCTGTGAACACATGGACTGTTGCCCACCAATCTCCTCTGTCCATGGAATTTCCCAGGCAGGAATACTGGAGTGGGTTGTCATTTCCTCCTCCAGGGGATCTTCCCGACGCAGGGATTGAACTGACGTTTCCTGTGTCTCCTGCATTGGCAGGCAGATTCTTTACCGCTGAGGCACTGGGGAAGCCATTCTTTCTTGAACCCACTCCAAAACCTACCTTGCTGCCACATGTCCTCCACATTGCTGAATCCAGGGGTCAGCTCTGTTTTCTTCCTTGACTTTAGCAGCAGCATCTCAAGTTCTCAGGTGATGGTCCTCTCCTCCCTGAAGTACGCTCACCTGGCTTTGGGGCTTGACCCTGCCCCTCTGGCCTGCACTTCAGGTCCCCTTTGCTGTTTCCTCCCCACTTCCCGTCTGCTCACACTACCTTGGCCTCACCCAGTCTTGGGGCTCTATGAACACCACAGGTATGCTGCCGAATCTCCCTTTACGTCTACAGTTTGGTGAGTTTTGAAAAAAATGTCCATATCCTTGTAACCACCACTACAGTAAAACTAGAGAATTTTTTCCCTTCTCCAGAAAGTTCCCCATGTCTCTTCACAGTTAATCTCCACCACAACCCTAAGACCTGGGCAGCCACATGTCTGTTTTGTGAACATACATTAGAACTGTCTTTTAGAGTTTTCTAAAGGTAGAATTGTACAGTGTTCTATTTGTATCCTACGTTTGTATCCAGATACTTTGGCTCAGCATGATTTTGAAGGCTCCTCCACGTTGTAGTGTGTGTCAGTAGCTTGCTTTCCGTTATGTGGATGAGCCACAGCGGTCATTCTGTTCACCTGTAGATGGACATTACCTTGAGCCCAGCTCTGGGCCAGTGTAAATACAGCTGCTCTGGATGTTCTTTTTCAGTGTTATTTGTGTGTGCAGGTTTTCATTTATCTTGGGTAAAACCCTAGCAGTGGAGTAGCTGAGTCATATGGTAAGTATATGATTAACTTCATAAGCTACTTCTATGGGCCTTTTCATCTGATGTCTTTATTCTGTTTTACATTCTGGGAAATTTATCTCTTCTTTTGTTAAGATTTCATCTATGTATTTAAATTTTTTCTCTTTTTAAGACTCCTATTATTTACACTTAGATGTTAGCACGTTTGTGTCTGTTGTCAATATGTCTTACCTTTGCTTTCATGTTCTCTAATTCCTTTTTCTTTCTTTCCTCTGGACATTTCCTGTTTGCTATGCTAGTTTGCTAATTTGTTTCTCAGCTGTCTATTTGCTACTTAATTCCTCTAATTGTATCTTCATTTCAACAACTGTTTTACATATCTAATATTTCCTCTTGGTTATCTTTTATATGTTATTAGTCTCATTCCCTATGGTTAATGTCATGCCTTATCTCTCTAAATGTATGTTACTACTTTAAAGTTTTGGTCCATCTGTTCTAATATATGTGCCTCTGATAGAATCTGTAATCCAGTGTGCTGTTTTTCTTTTGGAAATAAGTATGCTTAGAAACTTGCTTATTTCCTTGGCCAGTGAGCACATTTATTTCTCTTGTTTTCATCAGCTACTTGTTTTTATGCATACATGGGACGGGATCAGATCCTGGTCCCTGTGAACCCCAGTGAGTTCAGGGTTGGGAGGATGGATCCTGGGATGGGGAGGTGAAGGCACCAGAAAGCTAGTCGGTGACTTCTTAGCTCCCAAGGTAACTCTGAAGTGTGATCCGCAAGCCCGGGGCTTCGTAGGGTCAGGGTGGAAGAACACGTGCCTGGTGTCACGGAGCCTCTGCCTGTTTCTCAGCTACTCCCAAGCACGAGTTACTGCCCAGCCTTGACTCCAGCCCTCAGCGACCTGGACCGGGGCTGTTCATGGCCGTGTTGATGCTGGACCATGCAGCCAGCACGCTTTCCTCACTCCCACTTCACCGCCCTGTCTTCACTGGCTGCATTGCACGCGTCTCTACTTGACATCACCTCGTACATTTTCTCCTTTCTTACTGTCCACTCTGTCTCCCGATGCCACACACCAGGCTCTGTGCTCCCTGGGGACCTCATTGGTCCCGGTCTGCCGTGTCTGAGGTGCCCAGCATGGCACTCTGGCTCTGGAAGTGCTTGGGACACCCGCAGGTTGTCAGTTGTGCTTCTCGACCTCCTCTTCTGGATCTCCTGACTGTGGAGATGTGGGGGCACTGAAGGGGTGCGGCACAGGGAGAAGGGCGCTGAGGTCTCAGCAGATGGTCACGAAGCCCTATATGTGGGAGAAAGCCTGGTCAGAAGGCTCAGCCATATGATGGGGTCCAGGGTGGATGGGTATCAAGGAGGCAGTTACAAGAATTGGTCAGAATTACCAATATCCTTTTAAATGTGCTGGAACTGAATGACACTTTTAAGACAATGACCATTATCAAAATGTGTAATTTCTTAATTTGAAGAATAAGTGTTTAAATTCTTAAAAAAAACAAAACAGCAATTAACTCAGAAGCAACAAGGCAGCCTTGCCTTGTGGACAGAGGAGAGAAGGGCCTGGGGATGTGTGCAGTGCTGGGTGCTCCCAGCAACACAGTCTTCAGTCAGGAGAGCCAGGGCTCATGCCAGCCTCCCCCGCAGAAGCTGTTCTTTCTGCCCGGACAGGGAGTGCCCTCCCTTGTGACATCACAAAGACGACACCCCTCTGCAGGTGGAGCGAGCATGGCAGTTACGGGCAGCGCCCTGCTCAAGGTGGGTCCTCACAGTGGGAGGAACTGGTAAAGGGTCTGGAGAAGTCCTAGTGCCCCAAAGAAAGAGGGTCCCAGTGGAGAAACGGGGGCCCTGATGAGATTTTCCACCAGAAGCCACTAAGTTTGGTCTTGTTCCCCAAACTTCTTATCCTGACAGTTACCTGGGGGCATCTTAAAAATACAGGCCCCTCCCCCTGGCCCCAGAAATAATGTATTTTCAACCAGGCTCTGGAGGTTCTTGTCCTGGGAGCAGACGTTCAGTGGGACATGACACGGTTTATAACTCAAAAGGGAGGAAGCCAGCTTGGCTTGAGGTCACTGTGGGTCCGCTTTGGGCAGGACCCACGCAAAGTGCTGGGAACTCGTAACTTGGCCCCGTGTCGCGACAGCATAGAGGAGGGTGGTGGCCTAGGCTTCGTCTGGCCTAGAGGGGCACTCAAAGGGCTCTGGGATACAGGTGGTACGAAACCTGGAGATACGGGCTGACGGTGTAGAAATTTACCTCCAGGTTCCTAGAAAACACACAGTTAATTCCGTCCAGTATTTTGTGATCCGGGAAACCTGGACTAGGAGCCAGATGTTCACAGACCTGGGGGGAAGGACTGGGCAAGGCAGCAGTGAGCACAGGGAGAGCGATACCCTAGGCCAGTCCCCAGGGACCTTGACAGTCCTAAGTCCAGTCTAAACAGTGCCCACAGGCAGGCCAACAGGAAGCTCAAAAGAGATGGGTTTGATTGGAGGCAGTTGTGAGACTGGGATTTAGAGCATGGGAGCTGCATCCTTACCAGGCTCATCCCGGGGGCACAGCAGAATGGGGGGAAGCCAGGTTGGGTGTTGAAAGAACAGAACAAGACCCTCCTGGTAGTTCACAGCAGGAGGAGGTCTTGGGGGGCGGGGTCCCAGCCTTGTCATCCCCCCAGACATTTAGGAGGGGCAGCTGCCCTCTGGGCTGCAGCACAGGGAGTCGGCTCCTGGTCCTCGGGGCTGTGTAAGCATCAAGAGGTGTCCGGTCTGTTCTTACTATCACTGGTGGGAGGGATGAAAGCCTATTTCGAGTATCATGTGAACTACCGGATGGGCAGAGGACAAGTCCCGGGGACAGCCATCTACACCATCTCATTGTTCAATCCCCTTTCTACATGCTGAGATGATTCAATTAATCTCTCCCTTAAAGAAACTTTTGGAGACAGCCACTTGGGTCTAGGCTTCTGGATGGTACCCCAGAGGTTGGAGGCATACCAAATTGCTTTTTTTCAAAGATTACACTCTCACATTTTACATCCAGAACT
This sequence comes from Bos grunniens, assembly GCF_055505025.1. Classification (NCBI taxonomy): domain Eukaryota; kingdom Metazoa; phylum Chordata; class Mammalia; order Artiodactyla; family Bovidae; genus Bos; species Bos grunniens. The sequence goes on along the minus strand of NC_141182.1, from coordinate 65,975,021 downwards.
AACGCTCAGGGCCAACCCAGTTTTTTAGCTTTGTGTGGATTATTGAGCCATCGCTGTTACCCTGTGAAGTGGGCATTCTTTCCTCCTCCTGTTTTACTGATGAGGAAACTGAAGCTCAGAGGGGTTAAGTAACTTGAAGAAACTCAAACATCTAGGAAGCTGGGGTAAGCATTAGAATGGGCCTACAGAGCCCTGCTGTCTCCGTTTGCTTCTGGTGAGGTGTCGCATTGAATTATAATTGATTCCCTTCTGTCTCCTCAAGAGTCAGGACACTCTGAGGGTCTTACTCACTCCCAGCACACCCTCTCATTCTGTTAGTCTCCCCATTGGCTGACTTCGTTCCATCAAAGAATTCCATGTGGCAACATGAGCTGACCTCACACTGGTGGCTCCCAGTCAGAACCGAGACATTCTGTAGGGAGAAGAGCTCCTTAGTTTCTCAGAGAAATATAGGGCAGATGGTGGACAACAGCTAAATACTCCTTACACCCACACGATAACAAAGTAGCAGTTTTGGAATGATGGACAAGGTTCAAAGTTCTTTTGCTGTTTTATTTTTGTTTTTAATGGAGTGCCCACTTCATCTCAGTGTGCCTTATGCAGGTGAGTTCCAACCACTCGGACAGACAACAGGCTGAATGGGTTGCCTCAACCATTGCTTTCACTCATTTCAGGGGAAGTAAAACGGGGTGATTACACCTCACTGCTGTAGGTTTTCTTTTCCAGATTATTTTCCCTTAGAAAGACGCCCAAATGTCACCAAACAACCCATACAGTTCGGTAAGCAATTTCATTTGGCCCATGGAGCTATCCCAAGACCCAGAGGTGAGTCATTGTTACTACTTGGTCAGTGAAATGGGAACTGTACTCTGTGGTCCTCCTAGCTGCTATTCAGTGTGTCTTTTCTTCTGTATTGTTAGTAGCGTGATCCATCAAATAATAAGATTAGATAGACGTTGATTGGAAATTGGATCCTGTGTGGTTCTCTCTGTAAGCTGGGTGATGGCAGGGCTGTCACTGTCGGGCCCTCCCAGCACCACCTCTCTGAGCTGATGATAGCACCGCACTTTCAGCTCCGCACCAAGTTTCTCTAGGTCCTCTGCTTGAGAGGAGGGTTCCCAGCTTGCACGACCGCAGAAGCGGACCAGGACCCAGATGCACTGTGTTGCTGACAGTCCATATGCATCAGAGGAAACGCTGGCTATGAACAGAGCACCATGCTTTTGCAGACTAAGCCCCATGCATCTACTCGGCATTGGAGTAAACTTGCTAAGAACATTTACCATCTCAGCAATTAATATTTGGAAACTACATGTCATGCCCTTTCATCTAATACCCAGTTATATTGTAATTTTCCTAAATGTATCCTAAACCTCTCTCTCCTCTCTGATCCCCTTCAATGGCCATCTAGCTCCGAGTACCACACCCATGCAGCCCCCAGCGAGCACTGGTAAGTCAGGATCTGGGAGTGCATGTGGGATCCATAAATACCTGCAGAGCTCTTGTATCATATGACTCCTCCAGGAGGGCGTCCCATGACGCTCATAACTAACCTGTACAGCTCCCCCCTGCCCTGTGCAAATTAGAAAAAGGCACGCCTTGCCCCCCACGGCTGGGTTAGTAACCATGTTGCTAGGGACAGATTAGAAAATAGCACAGATGTCAAAGTGTCAGGAAATATAGGGGAAAAAAATCACAATTAATACATCTGTCTATCCCAAAGACATTCTTTATTACTCTTCCTAAAGCTCAGCTATGGGCTTCCTAGGTGGCTCAGTGTAAAGAACCTGCCAATGCAGGAGTCATAAGAGACGCACGTTTGATCCCTGGGTTGGGGAGATCCCCTGGAGGCAGGTGTGGCAACCCACTCCAGTATTCTTGACTAGAGAACCCCATTGACAGAGGAACCTGGCTGGTCGCAGTCCATGGGGTCGCAAAGAGTTGGACACGACTGAGCAACTGAGCACGCATACACATGTACACAGCTCAGCTATAGTGTTTCATTTCCCCATTCACTTCACCACCCCCAAAGTCCAGAGAAGGAAACTGGATCAAAGTGTTGGAAGGCCCACATTCTAGTCTTGACATGAACTATCAACACTAACCTCTTGTGAGGTGGCCCTAGAGGTTTGCTGAGACCTCTGCCATCCTTGAGCTTTCAGTCCCAAGGGTAATTTCTGATAGAGACAGAAGACAAAATTGTTCGTCTAGTTGAATCACTGGAAGACTCCAATTTTCTCTTGTAACTCTAAGCTCTCAGTTACATGGAAAGATGCGTACCTCATAAAAAGGAAAATACACCTTGAAAATACACTCTAATTCCAGTTTTCAGCTATTATGTTGAAGATGGGCGAAATATCTCATAATAAACTGTACCGGCAAAGGAATAGGGAAATTTAATGTCCCATCTTGTGCGTAAGCCAGGAATAAGTGCAGCTTCTACAGAGGGCAATTTGGGAGTTCTTATGAGAAGAATGCATTCACTTTCGACCCACAGTTTTGAAATACACCCAGGATTTGTTTTAATCAGGTATGATAAGACCCACAGACTCGGAAATGATCATCGTGAAGGAGGAAGGTTATACACACAGAATCCTAGAAACAGCAGGCAGGGCGCACCGTGCCAACCCATGTGGGGAAGTACCAGCCTTGTTAGGAGGCAGGGGGCAGAAAGGGCAGAAAGAGGAGAGCATGACCCAGAGCTGCTGTTACCATCTGGGGGAAGGGATGCGTGAGGCAGGGTAGGTACATGGAGTAGGTTTAGTGTTGCCTTTGTTGTCATTCAGTCGCTCAGTCGTGTCTGACTGTTTGCGACCCCATGCACTGCAGCACGCCAGGCCTCCCTGTCCTTCGCTATCTCCCAGAGTTTGCTCAAACTCACGTCCATCAAGTCAGTGATACCATCCAACCATCTCATCCTCTGTCACCCCCTTCTCCTCCCACCTTCAATCTTTCCCAGCATCAGGGTCTTTTCCTGATGAGAGTCAGCTCTTCTCATCAGGTGGCCAGAGTATTGGAACTTCAGCTTCAGCATCAGTCCTTCCAATGAATATTCAGGATTGATTTCCTTTAGGATGGACTAGTGTTGAATAGTTTGAATAATTTTGGTGGACTCTGGGCTACAGGAGTGGCTATAAAAAAAATAGTGTACCCAGCCATTCTGTTTCTAGGGAATTTTATTTATGCCGGTCCGTTTTCCTAGTCCACTTACCCTCCCCCTTTGCTTGGTGACTTTCTCCTCTGTTTTCTCATTCCACAAACACCCCCACCATATCTACCCCAACCTTGCTCTTGGAGGATGGCCTTGTTCCTACCATCACTGACAAAACAAGCACTTGAGCGAGCGTCTGTATCGCCCTAACTAGCAGTTGAATAACACTTTCTCATCTTTCCTCCGGGCCAGGTCAAGGCTGACCCTTCACCTGTGCACCAACTTCCATCCCCTCAGGCCAACTCGGGACACTGGTCGATTCTTTCTCCCTTTCCAGTAGCATCACAATTTAAAGTGTGGTCCCTGTGCTCATGAGATCATGATGTCAATTTTCCTGTATTAAAAAGCAAAACCTGTCTCCCAACCCCTCAGCTCCTTCTGGGAGATGCCTTCATTTCTATTCCCACCATGACAGCAAAACTCTTCAGAAAATTTTCAAAACTTTTGCTGTCTGTAATCCCTTTCCTTCTGTTCTCTCATGAACCTCTGTCAGTTATGCACATGGGTAATATCACTTTTGACTAGGTCTCCAATGACTTTCCCATTGCCAAGTCCAATGACCAGTTTTCAGTAGTCACGGTTTTGAAACCATCTGTAACCCATATCCCCCACATCAGTATTTCATTATGAAAACCTGAAAATGTACAGAAAAATTGAGAGAATCATTAAATGAACATCTGCGTATTCATTGGAAGGACTGATGCTGAAGCTGAACCTCCAATACTTTGGCCACCTGATGCAAAGAACTTACTCATTTAAAAAGACCCTGATGCTGGGAAAGATTGAAGATGGGAGGAGACGGGGACATCAGAGCATGAGATGGTTAGATGGCATCAGCGACTCAATGGGCATGAGTTTGAGTAAGCTCCGGGGGTTGGTGATGGACAGGGAATCTTGGCGTGCTGCAGTCCATGAGGTTGCAAAGAGTCGGACACAACTGAGCGCGTGAACTGAAAGCTTAAGCATTTAATCTGTGAGCATTTTCATAGTCCAGGTTCTTTTCTTTATGTCAAGCTAACTTCACGTTGAGGTGCCAGTCTCAAAGAGTTTCTCAGCTCAGTTGTTGAGCCAGGGAAGGGAAAGAAAGTGAGGGAGTGCTCCGTGTGAGACGAGGAGGAGCACCTCAGTTTGTCAGATTTCACAAACGGTTGAGTAATGTACTTAGTCAGTTGCGCCTTTGTTCAGTTTGTACCCGTAGTAGTTTGTCAGATTTCACAAACGGTTGAGTAATGTACTTAGTCAGTCGCGCCTTTGTTCAGTTTGTACCCGTAGTAGCTCTGTTCGTTTATTTTCATTTCAGATGAAGAGAAGAGTAAGCCTGCGAGGACCACCCTTGGTTTTATAGGATATTCAGTGGGCCTAAACACCAATCCCTGGAATGCAGGTTTGTGGGATTAGATCTCGAATTGCCCTGTGATAGCCTGTTTTATTTAAAAACAGCACTGTACAACCTAAGACTATCCGGCAACACTTGAGTTGTAAAACTAAGGCCACTCTCCTTTCAGCTATATCAGTGGCAGTCTCTGCTATACATCAGGGACCAGTCTCATAAGAAATGGCTTTGGCCAAAGACAGGAGACAGATGAAAAAAAGGAGTCAGGGTTTAGGTGGGAATTCAAATTATACTTGTTCACACAGGCTGTGCAATCTAGCTTGCATGGTTTTCTTGTAAATTAAGAATTTTTATTTTTAATGTTATTTCTGATTTTCTCTCCTATTCCCCTAAAACAATATGATTAACAAATATATTAACTGATACATGTATATGTGCTAAGTCGCTTCAGATCAGATCAGATCAGATCAGATCAGTTGCTCAGTCGTGTCTGACTCTTTGCGACCCCATGAATCACAGCACACCAGGCCTCCCTGTCCATCACCATCTCCCGGAGTTCACTCAGACTCACGTCCATCGAGTCGGTGATGCCATCCAGCCATCTCATTCTCTGTCGTCCTCTTCTCCTCCTGCCCCCAATCCCTCCCAGCATCAGAGTCTTTTCCAATGAGTCAACTCTTCGCATGAAGTGGCCAAAGTACTGGAGTTTCAGCTTTAGCATCATTCCTTGCAAAGAAATCCCAGGGCTGATCTTCAGAATGGACTGGTTGGATCTCCTTGCAGTCCAAGGGACTCTCAAGAGTCTTCTCCAACACCACAGTTCAAAAGCATCAATTCTTTGGCGCTCCGCCTTCTTCACAGTCCAACTCTCACATCCATACATGACCACAGGAAAAACCATAGCCTTGACTAGATGTGTCTAATTCTATGCGACCCTGTGGACTGTAGCCTGCCAGGCTTCTCTGTCCATGGGATTCTCCAGGCAAGAATATTGGGGTGGGTTGTCATGCCCTCCTCCAGGGTATCTTCCCGATCCAAGGATTGAACTCAAGTTTCTTTATGTCTCCTACATTGCCAGGTGGGTGCTTTACCACTAGCACCACCTACGAAAGTCGCTTAGTCAGCGACTGACTAAGTCGCTAAGTCTGACTCTTTGCGACCCCATGGACTATGCAGTCCATGGAATTCTCCAGGCCAGAATACTGGAGTGGGTAGCCTTTCCCTTCTCCAGGGGATCTTCTCAATCCAGGAATTGAACCAGGGTCTCCTGTATTGCAGGTGGATTTTTTACCAACTGAGTTATCAAGGAAGCCCTAATAACTGATAGTCACAGCTAAAAATGAGAGTTTATGAAAACTTCTTTTCTTTCTATTTTTAGCATGGATTCCTCATAGACCTGCTCTTGTTAAAGTAATTACAATTGCGTGTATAGCCCTCACTATTGCCCTGATATTTGGGACCACTATTTCCTACGTGATATAGTAAGTCTATGCTAAGTAATCTTTACCATCCTTTAGTAAGACATACAGGTAACTAGATTATTTCATGGTAGTAATGTTAATAATGGTGATAATGTTGATAATTCTTATAATCACTGAGTAATTATAGTCATTACAAGTTTTCAGCGTTTTTCAGAATATGGCCTATATTCATGGTGGATCATGACATAAATGAAAAATATAAAAAGAAACATGGTGAAACATTAAAAAAATAAAAGTTACGAATAAATAACAAAAAACAGGACAGAATGAATACAATTTAGTAGAATGGAAATGCTGATTTTCAACTTTTCAGACTGAAGATTGTGAAGTAAAACTTATCTCTTACTGTGGTTCATGATAAAAAATGTTCTGAGATGCTGGCATCCTTTCATAATGTGATTTTCTAGAGTGAACTTGATGCTTTGGAAAAAAATCTTAATAGAGCAAAGCAGAAAAGTGACCATTGTCTCTTTCACTAGAAACTTATCATCAGTGTGGTTGGGGTGATAGTAGCATTTAGGGAAGACACTTCATCTTGTTTACACAAATAAAGCTTGTGGCGAAGCTCAGTTTATGTGATCATCTTGAAATTAGTATCAGACAAAAGCAAGCCACTCTGTGACATCATGTGACTGTGATCAGGAGCAGCACGTTGATTCCTATTCTAGGATTTAGTTCCAGGATTCCATTATCTCCTATCAGAAACATCTTGAGGAAGTACTAAATTCTTCATTAGGATTAAATGTGCACATGGGCAATACATTGCCACGTATGGAATATCTTTTAAGGTAACCATATTAGGACTACCTTGAAGTATGTCAAATGAAGGAAAATTAAAGGTGAAATTAATGAGTGAGTGTCACCAGCATGTTTGGTTCTGGATTTTCTAATCTGACGATCTCCTTTGACTCAATTTATGGAACTTCAGTTTCAGTTTATTTCATTAGTATAGACAAAGATGTTAACAAATATGAAGATTCCTAAAATAACTCACTAAAACATTTCATCCTGAACTCTTAGTGACCAGTTAAGTTACTGAACTAATGTCAACGTTTACAGCTTTTAAGTTTGTGTTACCCATAGTGACATTTTAAAACCTGAGGCAAAAGGGAAAATATGTGTTCCAGAGTACATGTTTGTATGTAATTTTCAGCCATTAATTTTTTCCAGAAGTGTATTTTGGATATATATCGATGAGGGCCTTCCCTGGTGGTTCAGTGGTTAAGACTCTGTGCTCCCAATGCAGAGGACCCGAGTTTGATCCCTGGTCAGGGAATTAGATCCCACAAGCCACAACTAAACATCCTACGTGCCACAGTGAAGACCCAGTGCAGCCAAGTAAAATGAATGAATACGAAAAGCGAAAATATATTAGTGAGTTTTATTTCATTTAAACCAGGAAAGTAAAATTATAATAGATTTTGTTTCTGGTATAAATTATTTAAACTTAAAATAATGCCGTGAGTTTTGATATAGGACTTTTCAATTTTTAAAATATATTCTTAACTACTTTAATGTTTTAGAAAAGAAGAACCATAAAATAATACATAAAAGCGTGTATATAGGGACTCAACATTTTCCCTTTTGACTCAGGCTCTCATGCAGTTCATCACAGTGCTGATGGAGCCTGTTTTTTAAATTTTGATATTTGGTTTATTATGGATTTTTCCAGTTTTTTTCCTTTTTTTTTTTTTTTTTTTTTACCTATATTGCATTGCTTGTGGGGTCTTAGTTCCCCAACCAGGGATTGAATCTGGGCCCTTGGCGGTGGAAACACCGAGTCCCAACCGCTGGACAGCCAGAGAATTCACTCATTTCAGTTTTTAAAAATATTGAGTCAAAATATTTATCATCATCACTGAGTTTTTTGGCACCCCCTTAAATTTTGCGCATGAAGTGAGCACCTCATTCTCCTCACCCAAATCCTGTTCCTGTCCCAGTTTCCTGATTATCTGCAGCAGTGTTTACAGTCAGATCAGTTCTTCTGCTGCACAGCATGATTCTGGAACGTTACCCCTACACCGCTTCCTCCATCTCAGCTCCTTAGAACACAGTTAAGCTGACCCTAAAATGATTTATTATTACATGTAGTGTTGCTCAGTTGTGTCCAACCTTGCAACCCCATGGACTGTAGCCTGCAGGGCTCCTCTGCCCATGGAATTCTCCAGGCAAGAATACTGGAGTGTGTAGCCATTCCCTTCTCTAGGGGATCTTCCTGACCTAGGGATCTAACCCAGGTCTCCTACATTACAGGCAGATTCTTTGCCATCTGAGCCACCCCAGAAGCCCATGAGCCAAACAATTAAGAAGGTACATATGTTACAAAAAATTAAACACTGTATTATCCATTTCCACTTCACACAGAAATATCTGTTCAATGATCCACTTCCAAGTTGGATCTAGGTGAGGTGAACAAGGCGCTCACTTCAGGTGCAAAATCTAAGGCAGTGCCAAAAACTTGGTAGTCAAGATAAATAATCATATAGTATTTTTTTAATCTAAATTAATGCATTCATAACCCCATGATGAACATTTTAAATACAGGATCAGTAACAGTGCCAGGCCAAAAAATATTGGAGATTGAGCAAAAGGGAAAAACAACAGTCCCTATGCTATCTTCATTTAAAACATTGACACTTTGTTCAAAGCCTATTTCTGCCTCCTTCCCCATGTATTAGTACCACCACGAACTAGTGACTGCTTTTCAGTCGGAAAACCACAGGACTAAGGATTAAGACCTGATGATTTACTGTGAAAATTATGCTTTTCAAATTTATCTATTTGGGGAATTCTTGTGGTGGTCCAGTGGTTAAGACTCTGCGCTCCCATTGCAGGGGGCACAGTTTGATCCCTGGTCGGGGAGCTAAGATTCTGCAAGCCCCAGGGCACAGCCTTCCCCCAAATTATGTGTTTTGTTCTCCAGTCGACTGGTCGAGGCTGAGGAAAAACAACAACTTGCATCACTTTATAAAAATATCAAGATCCCATTGTTAGGAGATGAAGAGGAATTCTTTGAGGATGAGGGCCAGGATGAGTCCACGTACCTCCTTCCGGAGAATGAGAGGGAACTGGAAACTTTCATTCATTCAGGTAGGGGGTCAACCAGTTTATCTTGTCAGATCCAGTTGCAGGAAAGCTGAGCTGACAATGATGGTTTGGTTTTCTCAAAAGCAAAACTAAGTGGGAGGTAAGAAAGATGAATATTTCTAGCCACACCTGCAAGAGTGAACCATTCTCAGTTACACAGAGGGGCAAACAGCTGTGTGGTTGCTTGGTTCCTTTTGCAAGGCAATTCCAAGGATTGAAAAGAGAGTTCAGGAAACAAAACCTTTCCTGGACTAAATATTTTCCTTACCCATACTTATTAATGTTGCATTATTCTTGAGTTTTGAACGCAGTCAGTCAGATGCCTTCCTACACCGTCTGCCTCAGCCTGATATGGAAATGGGATCCAAGCCCACAAAACAGGTTACTACCCCCGGCTCAGAGACCCCTGCTGAGAGTTGCCCACCACCCCTGCCAGTTCTTGTGAGGAGATAACAGGATATATGCTCATGCGGGCAGGCGTGCTAAGTTGCTTAAGTTTTAAAAACAAGTATAGTTGATTTACAATATTATACATTTTTAAAACTGGGAATTTACAAAGCTTGAGTACAGAAAGTGGGGAAATAATTTCAAAGTGCAGTTTTCCTTATCAGGCAAATAACATTCAGTATAACCTAAAAATTCCATTGTTCCTTCCTTTATTTTTCCATATCTTTCCTCACTTCTTTTGTCTCCATTTATAATTCCTCATTTATTAGTATCTCAGCAACATGATGTCTACATTTTAGTTATTAGATCAAAAAGGAGAAAACGTTTTGAAAAGCAGAGATTGAATGCAGCACAAAACTTAATAAAGGAAGTGAAAGTAAAGGATCCTGTACATCCTGCAAAAGCGGGGAGTCCGTGAAAGCAAGTGATGGAGATGCAGGACGTGCTAGCCAGTGCGGAGGAACACCCGCGGGAGGACAGATGGCTGAGGACGTGGGCCTGACTTCCTTCTGGAGAACCTTGTACAGAAGCACCCTGAACGATGACGACTAGACATGAAAGCAGAAAATAAATTCACATGATGCAGCAGTTCCTGCTTCCTAGCTCTCAGAGTTTCATGAATAAACATAACTTAATTGGAAGAGAAATCTGACTTTTAAGTGTGAAAGAGAAATTGTCAGGATTTTCTTTTCTCACTCCTAGCCAGTAATTTCTTAGGGCAAGCCTCCCAGACCATGCCAGGGACCACTTTCATGAAATAAAGCTTCCCCAGTGACATTATCTGTCAATTCCAGTAACTTGCTTCCATTTTACTATGAGGAGAGTAAGAATGTCAAAATGAATATGATACTAGATTAGGATACAATAACCTTTGTTTTTAAGGATCTGGGACCTGGTGAGGGAAATAAGCCTGCAGGCAAAGAGCTGAAAACATTGTCAGATGTATTGTAAGCTAGGAGTCACCGAGAGCTGTGAGAAACATGAAAAGAGGCAAGATTTAATCTGAACAGGGCTGTTGATTTGGGAAACAGTCTGATGGTTCCTCCAGAAGTTAAATATAGAGGCACTCCATGACCCAGCAACTCCACTCCTAGGTATATATCTGAAAGAATTGAAAATACATGTACCTGCACACAAGAGAAAGCTGTATACACATTCATAGCAGCATTGTTCATAAGAGCAAAAAGGTGGAAACACCACTTACATCCATCAGCTGATACATAGGCGAACAAAATGTCTCCCTGTACAGTGGGATGTTGTTAAGCTGGACAAAAGGAGTACCCACACATGCTCCAACACAGACGATCCTTGAAAACATTATGCATAACTTAAAGAGATTAGACACAAAAGGTCACACATCATATGATCCTGTTTATATGAAATACCCAGACTAGGCAAATCCATAGAGGGTGAAAGGAGATAAGTGGTTGTAGGTGCTGGGGGTGGGGAGAAAATGGAAAAATGGTTTGCGGGTATGAGTATTCTTTTGAAGGCAATGAAAATTTTTACCAAAAAAATTTAGTGTAACTGGACAAGGCTGGTACCAAACCCAAGTTCAGCTGCTCACTGCTGCAAAGGCCAATACTCAAGACGCAAGAGTTATATTGGATTTACAATATTACACTAATTTCTGCTGCACAGCAAAGTGACTCAGATATATGCATTTAAGTTGGGCCACTGCAACGAGTGTTGAGGACTCAACTACCAGGGAAATCCCTGGACTACTCTTTATCAGGTATCAAGGATACGAGAAGAGCATAAATTGTCTCAGGCAGACATGTCTTAGCAAAAACCAGGGTGGCAGGCAGAAGTCCGAGACGGCCCCTGGAAATCCTGCTCCCTGGTGTACGCAGCTGCGTGTACACACCTGCCATTGAGTGTGGGTCTTCGAATATGACGGATGTCAGTCTTGGGATTAGGCCAAGGTGATGGGACTGTCACTCTTAACCATTACATTAAACCATCTCTCCAAGTCTTTATGGACTTTATTCTTTAGCCCACCACTCCTCTGTTTATGGAATTCTCCAGGCTAGAGTGGGTGGCCGTTTCTTTCTCCAGGGGATCTTCCCTGGAGATCCTTCCCGATCCAGGGATTGAACCGCATCTCTTACGTCTCCTGCACTGGCAGGCAGGCTCTTTACCACTAGGGCTATCTGGGAAGCCACAACCCATGCAGGGAAAGACCTTTGCTAATCAACCCGCTGTGAAGGCTTCAGGCTTTCTCAGATTTTTTCTGGACATGCATCTTCCCTGGTGTGTGGGTATGAGTGTTTTCCCCCCATACTGCCGTACACAGTATGCTGCGTTAAATATCTTAATTTCCCTAAAGTCTCACTCCCCCACACCTGATTTTTCTCAGGGCATTAAACATTCTATTGCGTTCCTCTGCCCTAGTCTTTTTATCCCCAGACGTGGCAGGACTGCAGTCTCCCTGCTGCTCTCCCGAGGTTTGGAGTCTACCAGGGGTCTTACTGGCCTCCATCCTGACTTTCAGACTATCGCCACCATTGTCATTAGCACTGAGGCAAGCGATGCAGAAACCAGACTGCTGGCCAGCCTTCGGACAAGCCGGAATGCTGCAGTTAAGTGCCACGCTTCTCCTTCCTTTCCCACAGTAGGACTGAGAATACGGCAGCCTCCACCTCACTCTGCTGTGCCTGGGAGGAGGGCCTGGAGCCGTTGAAAATGCCCTCAAGCTTATCTTTTTTCCCGTTAGTTTTTTGGACTCATGGCATGTGACATCTTAGTTCCCTTACAGAGATCAAACCTCTGCCCCCTGCACTGGAAGTGCGAAGTCTTAGCATTGGACTTCTGGGACATCCCCCCAATTTATCATTTTGATTTGTGGGATTTTTTTCGTTAGGGTGCTTGCTTAGTTTCTGCAGATCCTTCACTGGTTTCTACAGTACTTGAAAAACTATTTTGACCAGCGTGATGTTGTTAGAGTTTTTAGGGGAAACAAGGACCTATAATTTCCTACTCTGCCATTTACCGATGCCCCTCTGATTCAAGTTTGACCCTTTTTTATTTTTTTAGAACTCTTTTCCTTTTTAATATTTAGTTTTATTTATTTGGCTGCTCCAGGTCTTGGCTGCAGCATGTGGGATCTTTGGTCTTTGTTGCGGCATGCAGACCGTATTTAAAAGCTTACATTTCTCACTGCTATCTGGTGTCGCTCTACCCATAAATCCAGGATCAAAATATACACATGCCTTTAAATGTTCTCCATAATCTGTCCTGTTACATTCTTTAATAATGTAGGTCTTTCTAAAAAATTAATTTATTTTTTACTGGACTGGGTCTTCATTACTGCACACAGGCTTTCTGTAACTGCACTGAGCAAGGGCTATTCTCTGTTGCAGTGTGTAGGCTTCTCATCGCTGTGGCCTCTTGTGGAGCATGGGTTCTAGGTGCGTGGGCTTCTCAGTAGTGGTGGCACAGAGGCCCAGGTGCTCCTCAGCAAGTGAAATCTTCCCTGAACAGGTATCAAACCTGGGTTCCCTGCATCGGCAAGAGAATTCTTAACTACTGTACCACCAGGGGAGTCCCGTTCTGTTACGTTTGTGACAAATTTTACGTCTCTATACCAACGTCCGGTGTTTGTTTCTGTTGACTTAAAAAACATGCACAACGTGGAAGTTGTGTATCAAGTTTTATTTGGGGCAAAACGAGGACTGTAACCTGGGAGACAGCATTTCAGAGAGCGCTGCGAAACTGCTCCAGAGAGGCAGAGGGGAGAGTCAGTACATATGTACTTCTGGTGAAGGGGGAGTACATGCAATCAGGCATATTTTTTGCAAAAGTTTTCTGCTAGTCTCATCAAGGTTAGTACTAGTCACAGGGAACAGTCGTCACAATGAAGGGTTTTGGTGCTTTTCTAGATATGAGGAGATATAAGAACTGGGCTCATAAAACTGGCTCCTGAAAACGTCTATCTGAAGACCTATCCTGCTAATTTTCCCCGAGCAGAGTGCCTCATTTCTGCTCTCCACCTTGAACTCCTTTCTGGGAGATGTTGAAAGTCAGCAGCTGCAGAGCACACGAGTTAATCCTTGTAGAGGTAGATAGCAATTGCCAGTTAGTAATTGGCATTTTTTTACTCTAGATTTATGTCTCAATTTCTTGCAGAGCAATTACTCCAAATTTACATAAATTACTTTTGTCAATTTATGATCATTGTCATATGATTGTTAAAGATAATTTCTTGAATTTCAAAACATGGTTGAATTTTTATAATTTTGATGCTTGAATTGCACATGATATTTATGAGTCTTCTCTACTAGTGGACACACCTTTTGTGATTCTACGGAGGACAGGTGCGTTATATCTATAGCTTCTGCGAGAATCTGAATCTGTTTAGCCTCTGAGAGCATGCTGAACTTCCTGGAGTCCAAACTAATAGGTCGCCAAACACCTAAGAGTTTTGGTTGCTGACAGGACGCTCCAGTAATCTGAGTACAACCTCTTTAAGAAGGAGTGGAAGTCCCGCCTCTGCCTGGAAACCCAAAGGCACCATTTCCCAGGAGAGCTTTGCCTCCTTTACTGGAGGATGATTCAGTTCAGTTCGGTTCAGTCGCTCAGTCGTGTTTCTACCCTTTGCGACCCCATGGACTGCAGCACACCAGGCCTCCCTGTCCATTGCCAACTCCCAGAGTTTACTCAAACTCACGTCCATTGAGTCAGTGATGCCATCCAGCCATCTCATCCTCTGTCATCCCCTTCTCCTCCTGCCTTCAATCTTTCCCAGCATCAGGGTCTTTTCAAATGAGTCAGCTCTTCTCATCAGGTGGTCAAAGTATTGGAGTTTCACTTCAGCATCAGTCCTTCTAGTGAATATTCAGGACTGATCTCCTTCAGAATGGACTGGTTGGATCTCCTCGCAGTCCAAGGGACTCTCAAGAGTCTTCTCCAACACCACAGTTCAAAAGCATCAATTCTTCGGCGCTCAGCTTTCTTTACAGTCCAACTCTCACATCCATACGTGATCACTGGAAAAACCATAGCCTTGACTAGATGGACCTTTGTTGGCAAAGTAATGTTTCTGCTTTTTAATAAGCTGTCTAGGTTGGTCATAGCTTTCCTTCCAAGGAGCAAGGGTCTTAGGACCAATTCGCAAGGGCGGGACTTCTGATTTCCCTCTCGTGGCTGACGTTATAACTGCCTTAGGTCTGTTTGGGCACCGGTGCCTAAGGCTTTGGACAGACGTGAGGGACGTTCTGGTCTGAGAAGACGCGCTGTCCCCACTGCACCGAGGCGGATCTGAGGCTCCCACGTGGCCCGGCGTCCCCCTCGCCAGGCCCGGGATGGGGATGGCCGCACCGAGTCCCCCCCTGCTCCGCCCTTCACGAACTCCGATGGCAGCCGGCGCTGCCGGGCCGTCTCAGGTAAACGCACGTCCCGCGGACCCGCGCCGCCCTCGCCCCACCAGACACTGAAGCCCGGAGCGCGGGGCCGCAGCCCGGCCCGGGATCCAGGGCGGGGTGGGGCGTGGGGAGGCGGCGGTGGGTGGCCGTAGGTGTCGTAGGCGTGAGGCCGAAAGCGCAGCGTCTGTGCGCAAGTGCGGGATGGGATCTCGCGCTCGACTTTTCCGTGAAGCAGAGAGAACTGTCTGTACTGCTTTGCCCGGCGCAGGGAGACGCAGTGGGACGTGCCCTGAAACAGTGCGTCCCAACCCCCGGGCTGTCAGTGGGGAGTTACTGGGTTCAAGGGGGCAGTTAGGACCAGGGCGTGTGTGCTGGGCCTGCGTTTCTTCAATCTGGCCTCGTCGGCTTCCTGATCGTCTCAGAAGAATGCTTCCTCATCGTCTCAGAAGAATGCTTCCTCAAGTGCTTAGCGTTTTCTATTTGTTGGTTGTTTTAGTTCTGCAGTGGAAATCAAGATATCGTTGTGTGTATCCCTTGACCGACAGACAAGAAGCTGGGGATGGAGAAAGGCTTCCGTGCCCAGGAGCCGCAGGGCGTCCTGTTGCAGTTTCAGGTGGGCACCTGTTTCTGAGAGCATTGTGGCAACTGGGGGAGGGTGACAGGCAGAGGGACACCTGATAAAAGGCGAAGTGAGCATTGAGGGTCAGAGGTTAAAGGGCTGCCAGACACCTCAGGGCCGTGCAGGAGTACACGGACACACGAACGCGTCCAACCCCCGGCCATAGACTCATCACGTTCTCCACCTTTCCCGGGCTGCTTGTGGAACCAACACAGTAGAAGGTGTCCCATTCCCGCCCTGGGGCGTGACACTGAACCACGTGTTCTCTGGGGCAGGCCACCTGTGGGCTGTGACTTGAGTGAGGGAGAGGTGGACAGAGGAAGGTTCTACAAGGGGGCAGCAAGAGAAACACAGAAGCGGAGGAGAGCCATGTGTGTCTGAGACCCACACGAGGTTCTGTGTGACTGAGTCTGAGGCAGGGAACAGAGCCAGGCGGGGAGAGCTTCATAGACAGTTTTGGGGCTGCGACTGCTAGTGGAAGACATGGGATGTCTGGTGTGATATCAAATCATGGCGAACTGTGTACAGCATGGTGTGGGTGTCATCTGCTAGATTGGCACATAGGCCCGTTATGGGTAACCTTAACGTGGGGGGTGAAAAATACAATGGCTCAGATATCCTGAATACAAGTTGCCCTCCCCACTCTGTTCCTACAGGTAAGCTCTCCTAGCCAGATACTCCCCCTCTTTTTTTCTTTTTTAATCAAGAAGACGAGAGCAGTTCCTGTTTCTCTCTTTGTAGCAGGTTTCAGTTCCTACCAATCCATGGAATTTTGCGAAAAGCCTATCACATCCTCCCATCGAAACCAAGGAACACTTCTCTTGACACTACAAAGCTTACGTTCCGCAGTCCGTGGCGGTTTACTCTTTTCTGTTCTATCAAACTGGGGGTCAGATTATTTGTAAACTAACTTAGTTAGTGAAAGTGAAAGTCGGTCAGTCGTGTCTGACTGTTCAAGACCTCTTGGACTATACTGTCCCTGGGATTCTCCAGGGCAGAATACTGGAGTTGGTAGCTGTTCCCTTCTCCCGGGGATCTTCCCAACCCAAGGATTAAACCCAGGTCTCCTGCATTGCAGGTGGATTCTTTACCAGCTGAGCCACAGGGGAAGCCTACTCTTTCTGAAATACAACCTCCATGTGGTCTTGTGTGGTGTGGTGTGTCCTCCTTTCTTAGGCTCTGCATCTATGTGATTT
Source organism: Bos grunniens (assembly GCF_055505025.1). Taxonomy (NCBI): domain Eukaryota; kingdom Metazoa; phylum Chordata; class Mammalia; order Artiodactyla; family Bovidae; genus Bos; species Bos grunniens. The sequence goes on along the minus strand of NC_141182.1, from coordinate 65,958,284 downwards.
ATAAACGTCTATCTGTGTCATATGTTCAGTGTCACGTATTTGGCTGTCTCCATAACTATACACTGGGAATTCCACCCGCAACAGTGGAGTGAAGAGATGCCAATTAAGGTACAAGTAACATGGGGAGACCAGGGACGTGCCTACGGTGTGAACCCTCAGGTGGTGGTAGCCATGGCATGCGGCTGTGGAATCTAGAGAAGTGAGGGATATGCACTGGAAAGAGTGGTGCATCCTTAGAGAGTGTACCTTATGGCTCTAGGATCTGGTATTGAGCCCTTGGTAATATGAGGGTAAAATGAGCAGCTGGATCCTTCTATGCCAGCGCATGGCTTAGATACACAGTTGACCCTTGAACGACGAGAGGTTAGGAGCACCAACCCTCTGCACACTCTAAAATCCACATGAAATTTACTTTCCGACCCTCTGTGTCTGTAGCTCCATATCTGCTGACTCAACCAACCTGTACACAGCTCATGAAGTAGTATTTATTTACTGAAAAAAATTCAAGCATGAGTGGACGCTTGCAGTTCAAACCTGTGTTATCCAAGGTTCACCTGTATGTTTTTCCACCTTCCTCTTGTGGATGTCTGGATCCAGTGATTCACGGGCGCATGAAGGCACAAGGCATCAGTGGTGTCAAGGTCTAGTTTCTCAGAACCCTGAGTTAGGGAGTTTGCGCGGAGGTTGGGCATGGAATAGACGTGTGGGGGAAGAGACTGTGGCTCTGAAGTGGACTGTTCTGTGATGCTTCTGTCACCATCTTGGCAGGGTAATGTGACCTCTGAGGATGTGGCCATGTGCTTCTCTTTGGAGGAATGGAATCTGCTTGATAAGGCTCAGTGATCCATATACCATGATGTGATGCCGGAGAACTTGGCACTTGTAACCCCCTCGATAAGGCCCTCAAACCTACCCCATACTCAGAGTCAATCTCTGCCCGCAAATCTTAGCTAGTTCTAGCATCAACTCTAAATTCCAAAGTCTCATCTAAGTATCATTTAAATCAGATGTGAGTGAGACTTGAAATACAGCTTATCCTTCAACAGATTTGTCTCCAGCTGAGAATCTGTATAACCGAACAGGTTGTATGCTTCCAGAATATAATAATGGGACAGGCATGGGATAGACATTCCCATGTCAGAAGGAAGCAATTCCCATTCTAAAGGGAAGGAAGAAAGGAGTGATAGGTACCAGATAAGTCCAAAACTTACTGGGGCAAGTTTGTTTGAACTTTAAGCCTTAAGAATGCTCCTCAGTGGTTCAGTTTCTGCCCTCCAGGCCCACTGGGAGCAGTCCCACCTCTGTGCCCTCCTGGGTTGGAGTCTCATGACTGCAGCTCTCCCAGACTGGCAGTGTGAGCTGGGGGCTCTGTTGGTCTTGGGTCCAGGCCCCACAGCTCTGGGAATCCCATCTTAATAACTGCACACATAATTTTCCATTTTGCTAAAACACTTTACATCTGCTGTCTAATCCAGATTAACAAAATCTGAAAGCTGCAAGAAAATAGTGTGCTGATTTCTGTACAATCTACAAAACTCCCACCGCTGATCAGGGACCAGGCGCCACCGGGAGAATGTACAGGGCAGCGCGGGGTCGGCACAGTGTTCTGCAAATGGCACAAAAGGCCCCTCGGGAAGCCAGGCTCGGTTCCGTTCAAAGCGCCTCTGAGAACGCTCCCTCCGCAGTCCCGCACGTGGGACCCAGGTCAGTGGCCCGAACTGAGGGGCCTCCTCTAAAAACTGAGGGGCCTCGGCGGGCATCTGCCGCTCCTGCCACCGGGCCAGGTCCGACCGCCACCTTCCTCCCCTGCTCTGGCACCCCTGTTCCCGAAGCCCCTGCCTGCGACCTGGGCAGGGAGAGGGTGGGGCTCAGGCAGCGCCCAGCTCGCGGCCTGCGCTCTGCGGGGAGCCTGCGCACACCCGGGAGCGCCGGCGCGGACACGTGTTCTGTCGGGGTCTCCCTCCGGATTCCAAACCAACGCTCCACCCCGGCACCCACCCCCACCAAACTGGGCCGGAAATAGTGCGTATTCTACACCACACCGGTGTGTGTGCGCGGGTGTAAACGACTGTTTTGTCCCAAGAGTTAAAGTCATGCAGTCAGGCTACTCTGTCTGAATAGCTTATTAAAAGATAGGTCGGCTTCAGGCTGGGAGGAGCTGTGGGCTCTGCGGTGCAGCCAGCCGCCTGGGCCGGGAAGATTCACAGTACAGAGCCCGGCGGCCGTGAGGCAGGACGTCCTCTCAGAGATCCGGGAGAGGCCGTCACGACGGACTGGCCCTGCGGAGAGGGGACCCCGTGGCCACCTCCACCCAGTTCTCCTGGAGGGCCCTGACCACCGCTGTCCTGCACGTTGCTATGTGAACCAGACCTGGATGATGACGCCAGTCAGCAAAGCCCCAGCAGAGGAGGGGCAGGTACCCAAGGCAAGAGAGCCGATCCGATGTCGGAGCACAGCTGGCCTAGGGGAAGCTGGGGCAAGGGGGACAGTCGGGCTCCAGAGAGCGGGGCCGGGCCGGGCGCTCACTGGTCTGGTCCCGTCTGGGCGGGGCCGGGTGGGAGGCTGCGGCCGGGCCACACCCGCAGCTCGCACGGAGCTCGGCGCTCTGGGGTGGGGGCGCAGCAGGCCAGCCTGGGGCCTACGGGCTGCACGCCTGCGGCGGGCTGGGGTCTGCGGGGCGGGGCCTCACCCCAGAGGCTCTCACACACGTAATTTTTAAGTCACTGAACACCAGCCACTCTGTCGCGGTTGCATTTTCCTGAGCCTAAACTCAGAGCCTAAACTCAGTGTTCTACATAACACACCCATGTCAGCAAACGCCCAGGTCTCCTGAGAGTTTTCCCCAGAGCAAGGACTTATAGACCCTTTCTGTCTCACAGTGGCAGTGTATTTAGCCTCCTGAGTCTGCCTCTGATCTGTGATCTTTAGAGGACCAATTCTGCTAAGTAGACCATTCTCAACCTGTCCCCACGTCTTTAGTCCTCAGAACAATCTCACTGATTGCTCCTGGGTTTGTCCCACACACACTTTTCTACAGGTTACCCCTTCTCACCGGAGTCAACATGCACTTCACCAGCATGTCTTTCTTTCCGGTCGTCGGTGTGTAGCGAGGATAAGGAAGCATCTGAGCGGAGCGTTTCTGCTTTGTCATGCCACAGGACAGGACCCTCAAAGCAGGTCTGTTTCCCCAGAAGGCACACCTGTGTGAGGTGTGTGGGCCCATGTCGAGAGACAGTTTGCACTTGGTTGAACACCAGGAAATACAGCACAGGCAGAAACTGCACACGTGTGGGGCCTGTGGAAATCGATTTCATCTCGTGGAAAACCTGTATCAGCAGCACAGGTGGCATGTTGGCAAGAAACACTGCAAAAGCAGCACGAACAGAGCCTTGTTTTTGAAGAGCTGCAAATTCCAAGCGTCAGGGAAATCTTTTACCTTTAAGGAGGTCGGGAAGGACTTCCTGGGCAGCTCAGGACATCTTCAGCAACAGGCCCCTCACACCAGGGAGAAGCCAAACAGCAGAGGAGAGTGTGCGGTGGCCTTCCACACTGTAAAAAGTCACTGACTGGAGAGCGTGAAAGCTTGGAGCCCCAAACACATACTTGTTCAGCACCAGAGAGTCCTCACGAGGGAAAAATCTTACAGGTGCAGTAAAAGTACTTTATCTTCAGGGAGTATTTGAGAGTTCACACTAGAGAAAAGCCTTGTGTGTGGGGGGAATGTGGAAAATCTTTTAGACAAAGCTCTGGCCTCTTTCAATGCCAGAAAGTTCACACTGGAGTAAGACCTCATGAGTGTGATGAATGTAGAAAATTATTTAGCAATCATTATGCATCAGAAAGTTCCTCCTGGTTAAAAGCCATATGATTGCAGTGAATGTGGGAAAATCTTTAGCTATAAGTCTGACCTCATAACTCACCAGAGAATTCTTACTAGAACAAAGCTTTATGAATGCATTGAATGTCGGAAATATTTTAGCCAGAGCTCTCACATCATTATACAGCAAGGAGTTCACACTGAAGAAAGGCCTTATGAGTGCAGTGAATGGGAAATTCTTTATTTCCTTCAGCCACCTGTTCCAACACCGCAGCGTTCACACTTGTTTAAGATCTCATGTGATGAATGTGTACCAGCTTGTTCAACCTCTTTAAACATCAGAAAGTTCACACTGGAGAAAGGCCATATGGACGGTCCTTTAGCTGCAAATCTTACCTCATTTCACACTATAGAGTTCACACTGGGGCAAAGCCTTATGATTGTGAGCAATGTGGGAAATCATTTAGCCATAGCTTGACACTGTTTCAGCACTGGAGAATTCACACTGGAGAAAGGCCTTATGAGTGTAGCGAGTGTCAGAGCCTTCAGTGACAGTTCTAACCTCATTAAGCATTGAAGAGGTCACACTGGAGAAAGACCTTATGGATGTAGAATATGGGAAGTCTTTTAGCCAGAGCTCTAACCTCATTAATCACCAGAAAGTTCACATTAGAGAAAGACCCTAGAGTTTAGTGAATGGAAGTCTTTTACCTTTAACCCTAGTCTGCCAAAGTACCAGAATGTTCATAAGGCATAAAGGCCGTTATATAATATTGGCCAGTCTGTTGTAGACTGAATTGTGCCCCTCAAAATTTGTACGTTCAAGCACTAACACCCAATGGAACTTTTTAGGTGTCACCTATAAGGAGATGGGTGATTAAGACAAATGAGGGCATGAGAATGGCCTCCTAGTGTGACTTGTGTCCTTATAAGAAGACCAGACACCAGGAGGTGCTTGCTTGTCTCCGTAGAGGACAAGGCCATTTAATGACACAGCAATCCTGATGGCACCTTGGCCTTAGACTTCCAGCCTCTAGAAATTTGAGAACGTACATCCCTTGAAGCCACCTAATCAGGGGTTTTGTTGTGGCAACCTGAGAAGAGACAAAGATGCAGAGAAGGTACCGCATTATATCCTGTTGACTCCGTAATGCTACAGTAGACATGGATAACTTCAAGAACATATATATAATAGTAAAGCATAGTAAATTAGGAAGTTACAAATTTTAAGAGTTTGTTTAAAAAAAAAAGCAAAACAGCTTTATTGAAGTCCAATTAGTTGTCATTCACAATAGTCATTTTTTGTAATTCACTGAGTTAATAGATGCACAACCATTGTTTCTAGGGGAAATAACAGAATTAATTTCCTGAGAGCCTCTAGTCACAAAATTGTTGTCCACTAGTCAGTAAATAACATTGTTTTCCTGTTTTTTTTTTTTTTAAGCAGCTCATTTACTATATACTGTTGATTTGTTAACATTGAAATCATGGCCATCAACAGTGGTTCATGACTGAACAACTCTAACCTATCACGTATTTTCTTTACGGCACATTCTTTGTGCTTAGGAACACCAGGTGGCACGTAGGCACCAGGCTTGGAGGCCTGTTTGGACCACAAAATCACCGAGAAAAAGCATAAATGGGGTACCAAAGACATCATGGGAAGAATGCTTGTTTCCAGTATGAGAGCTGAAATGAGAAGGCAGAGCATCACTGGTGACTCAGATGTTTTTGTGTATCTGTACATCTGTGAGGTGCCTCCCCTGTGGCTGAGTGGTATGAATTTGCCGGCGATGCAAGCAATGCGGGTTCGATCTTGGATCAGGAAGATCCCCTGGAAAAGGAAATGGCAACCCACTCCAGTATTGTTGCCTGGGAAATCCCACAGACAGAGGAGCCTGGCTGGGGAAATCCCATGGACAGAGGTGCTTGGTGGGCTACAGTTGATGGGGTTGCAAAGACTCAGACACAGCTGAATGTCTGTGAACGAATGTAAAAATGTAAGTATTGATTTGAGGGGTTTCCACAGTTTTGGCAAGTAGGCAAGTTTACAAATACTGAATCTGTGAAAAGATGAGGACTACTAATTGTGTTACCATAAATTATGCACATGTGAAAGTGAAGTCGCTCAGTCATGTCCAACTCTTTGCGACCCCATGGACTGTAGCCTACCAGGCTCCTCTGTCCATGGGATTATTTAAAGACATACTTAGGCTGAAACTTGGAATTCACCATTTTGTGGACTCACCAAGATTTTGTGAGGAGTCATGGGTGTTTCATTCGGCCGAGTGCATGTAATCAGTCCTTTGTGGAAGTCACCAGACCGGGGGTGGGTTGCCAGTGTCACCGGGCTTCAGATGACAGTTGGATGAATGGAGGAAGGTTGTAATTTCTGACGGCACAGCAAGTACAGGAAATGCAGGACTATGGGTATCTGAGATCACACTCGGTTCTCTGTGACAGCATATAGAGTGATTTGAGGCTGCCATCACTAAGGGGAATTGTGGGAAATCTGTGGTCATCCCGGCTCCTGTGGAATTTGTTAGTGATATTCTTGCTGCTGTCTGCCAAGTTGTAAGTTTTCAAATGAAGGCCAATAGACATGGTGCCCAGATCTGCTGAAACAAGGATGCCCTCGAATGGCTGTAGTGCATTTCCCTCCACACTCTTCTCACAGGTAATATCTCCTAACCTTACAACCCTTTTCATCAAAGGGAACAGGCGCAGTTCCTGCTTATCTGTTTGTAGTGAGTTTCAGTTCCCTACAAATGTGCAGAGTCATTCAAACAAGCCAGTCACGTCCTCCGGGAAGCGGGGCATCCAACCCTCTTGATCCCACAGAGACTGCATCCCAGACCCCGTGGTTGGCCACCCTCCAGAGTGCAGCCTGCTGGTGGCCTTGCGTGCCATCTCCCACATGTTAACGTGGGATCAGTAAGGGGCTGGTGATTGCGTCTGGCCACCGCCAGGTGTCACGTGTCTGGCCACATGCTGAGGGAATTGCACTGTCACCAGTGGGGTTACGGGCAAGTGACTGAAACACCAGTGCCGGGAGGGCAGTGAGACGCCAGGGGCATGGGTCGCGGTGGCCCTGGGCACAGGGCCTGGCGCACGTCTGCTGATCTGCCTTGGGGTTACATGGCCGTGGCCACACCGCGGGGCTGTCCTGTGGAAGTCACACTTCTCTCTCCACCCAGAGCTTAGATGCCTCCTGCTGCCAAGGGCTTTACCCAGTGAAGAGACAGGGGCACCAGGCCTGGTTTTCCTCTGTGTTGAGGAGTGTGGGAAGAGGATGGGGTCGGTGTTGGCGGGGAGGTGGAGAGTGGATCGTGGCTCCATGGGCATGTGGCTTTCGTGGTTTCGTCTGTCACGGTCATAGCAGGATGGCCTGACCTTCGAAGACGTGGCCGTGCATTTTTCCTGGGAGGAGTGAGGTCTCCTTGAGAGGCTCAGGGATGCTGGTCCTGCGATGTGATGCTGGAGAACTGGGCACTCCCACCTCCCTGGGTGAGAACCTCAGGTCCACCGCGTCTCCCCCTTTCCTCAGTGGCAGCACGGTCCTCCCGTCGGCCACGAGGGAAGGCACAGGGCCTCCGCCTCATTTACTGCTCCTGGTCTGTGTGCATCTCCTATTCCCCATCTGGCCTAACAGCTGGCAGAAGTGGGTGTCGCATGGAGGCCCTGGCACGCCGGGCAGTATGTACCTGCGCTTCGGTCCGGGTGCTTTGCTCTCCTTGGGTACAGCAGGTGGGACTATTGGGACATCCTTCCAGGTTAAATCAGAGGCCAGAGTCAGGCCTAAAACCTTTCAGCAGATACTAGGTTCCTTAGAAGATCGGCTTAGTCTCCATGTTGGGCTCAGTTGGTTAGAGAGAAGGGCACATACACTCTGATCATCCTTCGCCATTTGTCACTTTCCCTGATCCTGGGCGAGAGGAAGCTCCCCTACTACGGAGGGACTGGCTTGCCCTCCTGGGGTAACGGAGGGTATGAAAGGTTTCAGGGAAGTGGGATTTGGGGTCAGTTGGAGGGGTCCAGAGGAGTAGGTGGCTCTGGAAAGGCTGCTGGCTCCTGAGGAGCAGGGGAGGCCGGTTTCCCCGTTGAGGGTTGGGGAGCTTCGAAGGGGATCACCTTAGATGTCAGGAGTGTTTTCTGATTCCCCAGGCCTCTAATTACAAAAGCCACGTAGGGTTGGACTTGGGGAAAGGATCTTGAAGACTTGAACGTAGGGAACCTAGGTCCGTTTTCTCCTCTTGTGATGGTAAAGACCCCATTGCAAGGTGATACTGTAATTTAGAGACCCATTTTCAGGCCATTTCCTCTCCATCCTCCCAGGTTCCATAAAGGACAGGCAGCGTTACAACAAACTTTAAGTGTTTCCGTTCTTAGCCCAACGATTTTTAAGAACTTCCAGTTCTTAAGGATACACTCCAGAGGTGTTTCTTCTGGCTTAGAAGGGGATCCTCCCATGCTGAACAACCCACAACTGGACTCTCCTAGAATGGAATCCGGCGTCCGGGAAACGTTTACCAGGGGGCTTTGACCTGAAGGGGTCAGAGCACTGTCTGAATTCCCTCTGAACCTAATGGGTTTTTACATTTTCTTTGTTCCTGGTTGCACTTGGCCTTTGATGCTGCAGGAGGGTTTTCTGTAGCTGCAGCGAGCGCAGGCTTCTCCTCACTGTGGTGTGCAGGCTTCTCGTTGCAGTGCCTTCTTTTCTGGGGGCGCACAGGCATCGGGGTGCGTGGCTTCTGTAGTTGAGGCACACGGGCTTAGTTGCTCCGCAGCACGTGGAATCTACTTGGACCAGAGATCGAACCTGTGTCTTCTGCTTTGGCTGGTGGATTCTTAACCACCAGACCACCTGGGAAGTCCCCCCAGTGGGATTTTGAGCATCCTCTACTCTCCCGTTGTCTAACCCGATGTCTCTGGTTGACCCAGGCCTTTCACTGGTCCCCAGTGGGTGGGGACAGGGACGTTTGCACACTGCCAGGGCATTGCCAGGACTCTCCCTGAGGAGGCTCTGTTGTGTATAAAGGGTAGAGCCAACAGCAAGTTTCCCTACCCTGGGGTGTATTCCTCGCGACTGAGCGTCTATAAAGATTATAACGTGGGCTTCTGGGCAGCGGCCAGCCCAGGAGACTGGAGTGAAAGGCATTCAACGGATGCAGAGAGGAACCCCTGGAGCAAGTAGAGTTGGGCACTGTGGAAGGCAGCGTGGGGTTCAAGACCCGAGGGCCAGGAGATGAAGGTGTTCCTTAGACTTCTTGGACACTGTGTGAGGTGAGAGACGAGGCAGCAGGAGACGCCCGGAGTCCTCTCCCTGCGGCGGCTGTGATAAAACGGGACAGCCTCACGATTGCTTCTGACACAAGCAATGGCAGGAGACGCCCGGAGTCCTCTCCCTGCGTGGCGGCTGTGATAAAACGGGACAGCCTCGTGATTCCTTCTGACACAAGCAACGGCAAGTTCGGACAGTTTCCCAGGCAGTGTAACCCTCCAAATGAACCTAATTAGTTTAGGGTCTCTCTCTGAGATGCTCCAGGGCCCTTTGAAGCACCCCAAAGTCAACTGGAGTTCAGAAGAACTTTAAATAGAACCTGATATTTGGGAAGTCTGTCCAATGTTCTTTTAAAAGTTTTGAAACACCCGGTCAGAGAGAATCATACCCAAAAGATTGAAAGCAGGGCCTGGAACAGATGTGGGTACATGTCCACACTCTGAGCATCGTGAATCAGAACAACCAAGCGGTGGAAGCCACCTGAGCGTTCACCGATGGATGAGTGGATGGACCATGTGTGATCTGCACACAAAGGAGTGCCATTTAGCCTTCACAAGTAAGGAAATGCTGGTGCTTGCTATAGCACGTACCAACCTCAAAGGCATGATCAGTGAAATAGCCCTGTCACAAGAGGACAAACGTGGTAAGTTTCCATGCACAGGAGGCATCCAGAGACGTGCAGCTCAAAGGCCCAAAGGAGACTGAGGGGGATTTGTGTTCGGAGTACAGCGTTTCAACAGTGAAAATGGGAAAGATCTGGACGTGGGTGCTGAGGATGTTTATACAACAGCGTGCGTGTGGCTGATACCACAGGACTGTGTACATAAAATGGTTCAGATGGTAAGTGCGATGTCTGTTTAGTCACAAACAGTTAATGAAGCACTGATGCCTGTTACCGTAAGAAAGGGCCACCCAGAGCCCGCTCATCGGGTGCACTTTCAGTCCATCAAGGCTGTGACAAGGAGGGAAAGTATCTGTCTGTGGTCCCAGAGAAAGAAACACGGATCAGAATGGGAAAGACATTTCTCTAGAATTGGGGCAACTGGTGGAAGTGGACGTGGCCTTGTGGATTGGATTATAATGTAGAAACCAAAATAATGTCCTCACTTGGAGGTCACGTGCCACTTCCCTGGCAGAGGGTTTCTGCTTTGTGTAAAACAGGGCTGAATTCTGTGTGAGATGCAAATGGGAGCCCATTCTACTGCTGTGGACAATTTTCTAGAGTTCAGAAGTTACGTACATTTCTTTTCAAAACAACCACGTCAACGAAGAGCCAGAAATTAGAGAAGACGTCAAAACTTGTTTCAGAGGCCAAGCCCCACCCAGGCCGCTCCCCCAGAGTGGTACGCGGTTTACGACTGTAGGACGGCGTGGGTTCGAAGGGCGTGGCGTGTCTTGGTGTTCTGGATGACCTGGCTGTTGCAGAAACAGTGGTGTGCTAATTGTAGATTTCCGTGTGCAACTACCAAAAGCACCAATAGTATGTGAAGCTTCATGATACAAAAATCAGTACACAAATATCAGTTGTGTTCCTACACACTAATTAGCATCAGAGAGAAAGAAAACCATCTCACAGTAAGGTCAAGAGGACATAAGGCCTGGGAATAAATGTAACCCAAGAAGTAAATAAATGACTTGCCCGGAGAGGACCTCTCCTGCTGGCTTGGGGAGTGTCGGATGGGAGTGTCCAGGCCGTGTGGGCCTCGCTGCTCACTTTGGGCTGGTCGGTTCTGATGCAGACTCTGGCTTTTGTGAATTGCCCAAGGCGGGTGGTGGCAGGGCTGAGGAGAGCTGGCAAACCACCCTCCTCGTGACCTAAAGCTCCGTGCCCTGAGGGGCGGCCCCCTGCAGCACCACTGCACGCCATGTGGTCTTACTGAGCAAGGCTCCCCTTCTGGGGCCTGGCATGTTGGAGGGGGAGGGTGGGCACCACGTGAGCAGCCCCACTTGGGGGTCAAGTCTCTCCTGAGCTTTCCTGGGGAACTACCCTCCGTCACGGGGAGGGGAGACGTTCCGAGACCCTTGAGGAAAGGAGGGGTCGCGAGGAAGCTGGAGGAAGCCCACCCCCGCCACCCGCACCGCGCCTCCTGTTGCACAGCCTGCCGCGTCCTAGCCTCACGCAGCGCGCACTGGGGCCGCTGAGCCTCCTAGAAGGTCCCGAGAGTGAGGGTGGCCACTCGGGAAGTGCGTCTCAGGTTTTGTGGACTGAGCCCTGTGCCCCAGTTCTGCTCAAGAGCCACGGGAACGAGCTGTCTGCCCTGGTGCCTGCACTCGCCCTGACACTCAGCAAGAACTCAGGGGCGCCCGCAGCACTGTCTGCAGGCGGTCGCCATCTGTGGCCGCCTCCCCCGGCCCCAGAGGCAGCATCACCCCACCTTGCCTCACCTTTCTCTCCCAGGGGGTCCCTCCCAGAAGGCCCCGAGGAAACCTAGCCACCCTCTGCGTGGACAAAGCCCTGCATTTTCCCGAAGCCAAAGCACCGGCCGGTCCTGAGGACACCTAATGCCCGTCAGCTGTGCCCTGGGCCAAGCCTGCGGCCTGAAGACACGGTCGGCCCTGGGAAGTGAGGCGGCTTGTCGCCCTCTGCGGGCCAACTGGGAGAATGCAGGCCACGCCCGCTCCCACTGCAGAGCGGCCGGGGTCTTTCCTGCCCGTCGTGCTCGAGGCACAACACTCTGGAAATAAACGGGTCGAGGCCACTATCCCAGGACTTGTGCAACCTAACTACAGGGTAATTAGGAACCACAAAAGGAATGTAGGAACAGACTTTACAGCTCAAACCAAAAGACACTCCAAGTTGTCTAAAGGCAAATTTAAAATATAAAACTTTTTAAAATTATAGAAGAAAATCGACATGGCTGTGGCTTTTGTCATGTAGACCACAAGCTTTTATTTCTAACACATCACATGAAAATCCACAGAAAAGGGGAAAAAATAGCAAACTTTATAAAACTGAAAATTGTACTGGTGAAATCACTTATCCAGAAAGTCAAAACCCAGGCCAGAAATGAAGAAAAAATATTTGCAAACTACACATGTGATAAAGAACTTGTACTTGCATAATATAAAGTGCTATGAAACAAGCAGCTACGTTAAAAAATGAGTACCAGGAGCTTATTTAACTAATATGCAGAGTACATCATGTAAAATGCTGGGCTGGATGAAACTCAAGCCGGAATCAAGATTGCCAGAATAAAATTATCTCATACGCAGATGACACCACCCTTATGGCAGAAAGCAGAGAGAAACTAAAGAGCCTCTTGATGAAGGTAGAAGAGGAGAGTGAAAATGCTGGCTTAAAACTCAGCATTCAGAAAGCTAAGATCATGTCATCCGATCCCATCACTTCATGGCAAACAGATGGGGAAACAGTGGAAACATTGACAGACTTGTTTTCTTGGGCTCCAAAATCACTGTGGATGGTGACTGCAGCCATGAAATTAAAAGATGCTTGTTCCTTGGAAGAAAAGCTATGACCAACCTAGACAATATATTAAAAAGCAGAGACATCTGCTGACAAAGGTCGGTATAGTCAAAGCTGTGGTTTTTCCAGTAGTCATGTATGGATGTGAGAGTTGGACCACAAGGAAGCCTGAATTGATGCTTTCAAACTGTGGTGCTGAAGAAGACTCTTGAGTCCCGTGGACTGCAAGGAGATCCAATCAGTCCATCCTAAAGGAGATCAGTCCTGGCTGTTCATTGGAAAGACTGATGCTGAAGCTGAAGCTCCAATATTTAGGCCACCTGATTCGAATGAAGAACTGACTCCCTGGAAAAGATCCTGATGCTGGGGAAGATTGAAGGCAGGAGGAGAAGGGGACGACAGAGGATGAGATGGTTGGATGGCATCACTGATCAATGGACATGAGTTTGAGCAAACTCTGGGAGATGGTGATGGACAGGGAGGCCTGGCGTGATGCAGTCCAGGGGGTCGCAGAGTCGGACACGACTGAGCGACTGAACAGCAGCCAGTGCCTCCACCATCGCCTCCTCTGGGCCACCTTGCTCTAGATGTGCCCAGGCGGCTTCGGGAGCCCAGTGTCTCCCGGCTCTCACCTCATCCCAGCGCTGCCCAGGGCTGTTTGTCAGAAACTGTGCTGGTCACAAAGAGAAGATGCTCCTTCCCCATGGCCCTCCCAGGGCAAGGGGCACTTTTAAACAGGCACTTCCAGGATGGGAAGCCACCTGGGCAGAAGCCTTCCAGAACCCAAGACTCACCTGGGCAGCCCATGGAGTTTATCTGGCCTCCCCCAACCAGGCCTCCACATCTCCCCTCCTCTCCCTCACTCCTGGGCTCCTCTCCTGGGGAGAGTTCTTTTCTTTTTTTAAGATTCATTCATTTATTTTACTTTTGGCTGTGGTAGGACTTTATCACTGCACACGAGCCTCCTCTCTGGTTGTCGGGAGTCGGGGCTCCTCCTCGCCAAGGTCAGCGGGCTTCGCGTCGTGGCGCCTTCTCTTGCCTGGAGCTCAGGCTCCAGATGGGCCAACTTCAGTAGTTGCAGTGCGTGGGTCCCAGCGCACAGGCTCAGCGGCTGGGGCGCAGCCTCACTCTCTCTGAGGCATGTGGGATCGTCCTGGCCAGAGATCACCAGAGATCGAACTGGTGTCCCATGCTTTGCAAGGTGGATTAATAACCACTGGACCACCAGGAACGCATGACAGGTCTTCTTGAAATCGTTTCCCACTTGTAGGCCAGTTAACATACTTAGAAGACAGACCAGGGCTGCAGCCCCACGTCCATCCTGACCTTCAGGACACAGCTGGTCCGTGGACCTGGGACAGCAGGGTCTGTTTTCTGTAACTGAGCCCCTGGTGGGCGAGGATCGGCTGACCCGGGCAGCGTGACCCAGCTGGCCAGCCCTTCCCAGGTGTGCCTGCTTGAGGCCCTGGTTCCAGGCAGGAGGACACCTGCAGCGGTACCAGACACCGCCTTCTCTGCCATCAGAGGCCACAGGGCTGGGCTGGCGAGAGGGAATGAGGGGCCGTGGCGTGTCAGGGGGTCGCCTGCACGGGGCTCTGCTGGGCCTTCTGCAGGAGTTGCTAGGCTGCCACTTGATAAGGAAGAGGTTGTGTTGCTGGTACCTGCTGTTGGAAGTCTTCCCAGGCAGAGGTGAGGAAGCAAAAACACAGGCAGTGGGAGCAGGGCAGAGGAGTAACTCAGGTAAGAAGATGGAAAGCTTCCAGAAGAGCCCCTGGGGTCAGCACCATCCTGCCTGGCCTGCACAGCCAACTCGGCAAGCGTGCTGCCGCTGGGGTGGTTCCAGGCCCCTTCCTCCAGCCTCTGAGGTCTTTGCTTACATTCAGGTGTCTTAGCTGGGAAGGCTGGAGGAGGCTCAGGAGCCACCAGCCTGGGGGTCAGCCAGCGTTCACTTAGAGATGCCTCCATGGGGTCCCCCAGCTTCGCACTGCAGACCCTCCTTGGCAGTGGGGTGGGAGGGCAGCAGGGCTGCTGGCTGCGTCAGTCCTCACCCTTGGCCACGTTCAGAGCTGTCCGTCCGTGTAGCAGGCGTCCTGATTTTCACCCGTGTAACCGGTGGGTTGTTAATTAGCAACGTGAACGATGACATTAAATGTCCTCTTCAGTCGGCTGAGATGTTACACCACGTGTACCGGTGTAAGAACCTGGGGAGGCCTGTGCAGCCCGTACCCCTAGGGACAGGCTTCAGACTTGACCCCTCAGCATTCTGACATCCAGACACTGCTTCAGGATTTGGGGGGATCCCAGTGCTGACTCCAAGGGTTCTGTAATCCACCCTCCATCTTCCTTTCCTGAGACCCACACTTCTAGGATCCTACAGAGCAGGGTCTGCTCTATGGCTTCTCTAACAAATGATCACAAGCTGGGTGGGTTAAAACAACAGTTTATCCTTCCTCAGTCCTGGAGACCAGACACCTGAGATCAAGGTGGAGCAGGGTTGAGGTCCCTCCAGAGGCTCCAGGATGGGATCCTTCCTGCCTTTTCCAGCTTCAGGGGCTCCAGGGGTCCCTGGGCTTGTGGCCCCTCCCTCCCGTCTCTGCCTCTGTCTTCACGTGGCTTCTCCTCTGTCCTTCCTCATTTGTCTCATAAGGAAC
The DNA here is from genome assembly GCF_055505025.1 of Bos grunniens. Lineage (NCBI taxonomy): Eukaryota > Metazoa > Chordata > Mammalia > Artiodactyla > Bovidae > Bos > Bos grunniens. The sequence goes on along the minus strand of NC_141182.1, from coordinate 65,943,111 downwards.
TGGTCAGTTGGATTGAGGGCCACCTTAACCGGAGACGACCTCACCTTGAGATCCTTAACTACATCTACAGAGACCTTTCCCCAGACAACGGCCCTGTTTTATGTGTTCTGGGGGGACTCAGCTTTGGGGGCCACAATTCAGCCCATTATCCATGTGTAAAATAACCCTCATTTTAGGAGATCACCGCAGCCCCATATAGACCAGCACAGACAGCAGTCATGTGGGTGGGCATCTGGGGAGAATGAGGACCTGGGAAATACCAAGGCCTGGCTTCATCAGACGTGATATCTCCCACCGTGGGGCCCGTGAGAACAGCCACCCCATCCTGTCCATGGAAAGGAGCCCGGTGTCGAGTCCAGCAGGGCTTACCTTGCAAAGCTGGCTCTCCTAGGTGGCACCGTCAAAACCACCAGGTAGCCACTGGCTTATGATCACGAGGGCAGAGGCTCTCCCCTCATGTGTCTGCCCTTCCCATTCCCACAGTGAGGAGCCTGGCTCCCACCATCTGCCCTCTGTGTGTCGCTTCTTTCCGGATTACATGTGCACAGGTTTCGGTGCTCTTAGCTACTGCGCTCTGGAAAGAACCCTGTAAAATAAAGCCCACTGTCTATGAAAGATCCATTTTGCCTTTAGTCTATAGATTCTGTTCAAGAGGTCTATTTTGAGTCCAAATCCTTTATCAGACACAAGTTTTGCAAACATTTTTCTCCCCGTTTGTAGCTTATCTTTTGATTTCCTGAATAAGGTCTTTCAGAGTAGACATCTTTAATTTTTAAAGTCCACAATATTTTTTGTGGACTGACTTTTTGTGTGCTAAACCCAAGATCATGTCGATTTTCTGTGTTTATGTCTTTAAATTAATTGTTCCTTGGCTATTTTGGAGAAGTTTTGGGATCCTTGGCTCTGTTTCAGTTTGAATTTCCACACTTTAATGGACCTAGTAGAACTGCCCTCAGGGGTGTGGGGTCCCCACTCAGCTGTGAGGGCAGCTCGGTCTGCACTTGCTTACTGGCTGGCAGGGAACGCAGAGCTCCCCTCCCTGACCCACCAGGGCATTGAAGCTCTGCCCATGCACCTGGCTCCCTCTGTCAGTGGACAGAAGCCTGGTCTCCTTCGTACCTGCTGGGGCTTTGGCTTCTGGAACACTCGTGGCTGAGTCCATGCTGAAAGCCTGGGACCTTTGGGACAACATGGGGTCAAGTCCACACTAATGGGAGTCTGGTCTCCTCAGGACCCTCTGGGGCTTTGGCTTTGGGACATTGTGGAATTCAGTTCAGGCTGATAGGAGTCTTGTTTCCTCAGGACCTGCTGGGGCTTCAGCTTTGGGACATTGTGGGGTTCAGTTCAGGAAGACAGGGAGTCTGGTCTCCTCAGGACCTGCTCAGGTTTTGGCTTTGGCCCATTGTGGGGTCCAGTTCATGGTGACAGGAGCCTGGCCCTTCAGGACCCACTGGGGCTTCAGCTTTGGGACATTGTGGGGTTCAGTGAAGGCTGATGGGAGTCTGGTCTCCTCAGGATTTGTGGAGAAGAGGTGCCATTGAAAGAGAAGGTGAGGAAATTGCAGAGAGAGTTTCTGTGTGTGGCTGATGCTGAATGTGTCTGTCTTCAGAGAACTCAGGACTGGAAAAGTTTGATGTGGAAAGTCGTGGGTTTTTAGTTTTTGTCTGTAGTATAGGATGGTGACTACCCTGGTGGCTCAGACGGTAAAGCGTCTGTCTACATTGTGGGAGCCCTGGGTTGGGAAGATCCCCTGGAGAAGGAAATGGCAACCCACTCCAGTACTATTGCCTGGAAAATCCCATGGACAGAGGAGCCTGGTAGGCTACAGTCTATGGGGTCGCAAAGAGTCGGACACGACTGAGCGACCTCACTTCACTTTCACTGCGGGACGGTGTCCAGTGTTGTGTGTGGTGTCCATCCCCCAGCACTGTTTATTGAGAGGACTGGCCCTTCCCCAGTGTATTTACTTAGGTCCTCTCTTGTGAACTGACTGACCATGGGCCTGTAGGTTTATTTCTGGGCTCTCGTCTCTGCCTGTTTCTGTGTCAATTCCACACGTCTTGTGGTGTCATTAGCTGCTTAATGTGGGTTGAAGTCAAGGGGAAAGATGCCACCAGCCTCTTCTCATTTCTCAGCGTCACTTCGGCTCTTCCGGGTCCTTTGTGGCTCCATGCAAATGTTAAGATTGTTTCTGTGGGAAATGTCACTGAAATACTGGTAGTCATTGCATGTGTATGTGGCTTTGGGTAGAATAGATATTTTAACAACATTTTCACTCATGAGCATGGGATAGCGTGCCATTTTTTTGTGTCTGCTCAGTTTCTTTGATCAATGTCTTAGCGTTTTCAGTGTGCGGCCCTTTTAAGTCCCTGGTTAAATTTATTCCTAGTTGTTTGGGGGATACAATTGTAAATGGTTTTTTTTTTAGTTTCTCTTTCTGATACTTCATTATTAGTGTAGAGAATGACAAATGATCCTGCAGTTTTACTGAACTCATTTTTTAGTTCTGGCATTTTTTGGTGGTACTATGTGGAAAACTAGAATTCAGAAATCCCACAGTTTCAGCTACATCAGGGTCACCCTCAGCACGCAAGACATGGCTACTAATATACTCTTCCCATGCTGCCTTTTTATTCTATGCGGACTTCTACAAGGGCAATTAGCATCACTGCTTTGGGTGAATTTGAATTGGGTAAGTAAGTCTTGGCCTCTATTAGCAGTGTTTGATGTCATCTCTGATTTTCTGGCATGTTACTGACATGTATTGAAAAGTAATTTATTTTCTAGTCAATTTCAAATATTTAAACTTTAAATAGCAGTACAAAGTTTGCTACACTCATACCAGGCACTACAGTGTGTTTTACCCAAAACAGGGCCTCTCTCCCTGCACATAACTCCAAAATGAGGGATAATTATGCTTTCCACATTGCAATCCTATCCACAAGACCACTTCAACTTTCGCCAGGTGCCCCCAACTTTGTGCAAAGGCCTTTCTCCATTCTAATGCAATTTTCTTTTCTGGAGCCATCCCTGGGATTTCCCTCATGTTAAAAGTCTTCATGGATTTAAAGTGTACAAGATGCATATGGTCTGGGTGGCTTTTCTGTAGGGCTTTTTCATGAGGATAATTTCAGTGTGTTCCCTTGCACCGTGTATCAAGAGCTTTTCATTGTGATTAAGACATGCAACATTTATCATTTGAATCATGTGAACTATACACTTCTATACCATTAATTACATTCACATTGTTGTAAAAATATTATTGCCATTTATCTCTAGAATCTTTTCATTTTCCTGAAGTGAAACTGTAACCATTAAACACTCAGCACCCTCAATCCCTGGCAACCTAGAATGAGGCTTATCTGGATGTTTCATACTAGTGGAATGATAACCTTTGTCTTTTTGTGTCTGGTTTGTTTCAATTAGGATATTGACTTCCAGGTTTATCCACATGGAAGCCTGTGTGAGAATTACTTTAAAGGTTGAATTGTGTTCTGTTTTGTACATTACTACATTATGTTTATCCATTCATCTGCTGAAGGACACATGTTTTGATTTCACGTTTTGGCTGCTGTGAATATGGGGTACAAATACCTGTTCCAGTCCTTGCTTTTAAATATTTGCGGGCACAGCCTGGAGTGGAATTGAGGGATTCTTCCATCCAAGTACTAACCAGGTCAGACCCTGCTTAGCTTAAGAGGTCAGTCAAGATCAGGTGTGATCAGGGTGGCATGGCCGTAGGCAAATCCAGGCGTTATACGTTAACTTCATGTTTCAGTGTTTGAGGACCCCACCCACTGATGTCCACAGATTCTGCTCCTTATATGGTAAAATAACGCATCTAATGGAGCTATCCTACTTTCCTTATCCAATAACCCAATGATGGGCGTTTTGATTCTTCTTTCAGAGGGGCATCAAGAGCAGCGCTGCTGTGAGTGTTGGTATACAAGTTTTATTTCAACAGTTATTTAAAATTCTTTGGGTATATATGTAAGAGCAGACTTTTTGAAACTGATGATAACTGCATTTTTATAATTTTTATAAGATGCCAAAGTTTTACGTAAGTAGATTGAGCCATATCACATTTCGACAACTAACATTTAAAAGTTCCAATTTCTATACATTGTTGCCAAAAATTATCTTTATTTTTAATATAACAATTTTAAAGTATGTGAAGGTTGTGGTTTTAAGTTCCATATTGATGGCGACTCCTGTTATAGTCAGGTCTGAGAGACGAACAGAATCAGGCCAGAATGAGGACCAGAGCTGGGAATCAGTGAGGAGCAGAGCCGGGCCATACCAACGAGTGGAGCAGGGCCTCAGGGAAGAACAGCTGGGCCTCTGTGAGGAGCGGAGACTTGCCTCAGAGAAGCAGAGTCAGGCTTCAAGGAGGAGAGCGGAACCTCAGTGAGAAGTGAGCCAGGCCTCAGTGTGGAGTGGGGCAGAGCAGGGCCTCAGAGTAGCAAGGTCTGGACTCAGAGGGGCAGAGCCGAACCTCAGTGAGAAGCAAGCCAGGCCTCAGAGAAGCAAAGTTGGGCCTAAGCGAGGAGCAGAGCGAGGACTCAGTGAAGGCCGGAGGCGAGCCTTAGGACCAGACTGGGCCTCGGTGAGGAGCAGAGCCGGGCCTCATTGTGGAGCGGAGCCGGGCTGAAGACAGGCGAAGTCAGGCCTCAGGGAGGACCAGAGCCAAACCTTCCTGAGTAGCGGAGACGGGACTCGGTGAAGCAGTCAGGCCTCAGGGAGAAGCAGTTGGAAGGTAGTGAGAAGCGAGCCTGGCCTCTGTGAGGCCTGGGCTTCAGTTCTGAGGGAGGTGGGTCCCAGTGAGGAGCAGATAGGAGCCTCGGTGGAGAGCGGAGCCGGTTCTCAGTCCCTAGAGGAGCCAGGCCTCAGGGAAGTAAATTCAGGCCTCAGGGAGGAGGAGAACAGAACCTCAGTGAGAAGTGAGCCAGGTTCTGTGTGGACTGAAGCCTGGCCTCCCTGGGGACAAGAGCCGACCCTCAGTGAGGAGTGGAGCCGGGCTTCGCTGAGGACCATAGCCGGGCCCCAGTGAAGGGCAGAGAGGAGCCGGTCTCACTGAGCACTGGAGCCATCCTCTGTGTGGAGTGGAGCAGGCCTCAGTGCAGAATGGAGCCTTGCCTCAGAGACGCAAAGTCTGGCATCGAGGAGGACCAGAGCTGGGCCTCAGAGAAGCAAAGTCAGGTCTCGGGGAGGATCAGAGGTGAACCGTGGTGAGAAGTGAGCCAGGCCTCAGTGAGGAGAGGAGCTGGGCCTTGTTGAGGACCAGAGCCAGTGTTAGGGCTCTCAAGGGGCTCATAGCTGTAGTTAAAATATGGCCCATGGTGGTGACCTGACACAAGGGGTGAAATCGCAGTGGCCACATTGCCCTGACGGCTTCCTGTTTTTTCCTTAAGGCGATACCCTGTTTTTCCCTGCTGGTGCCAGTTTCTCAAGACTACATGACCACCCGACCATGAGACCCCTTTGACTATGTGACCACAGGACTCCAGCTGTGGGCTAAGGATAAACCCCTCTGGGGCACAATTTCCCATCGATACGGTATAAGAAGGGTTGGCTGTAACAAGAGAGCACTGGTTTCTCTCTAAAACCACTTTCTTTCTTCCTATAATAAATATTTCTCTGCCTGACTGTCCGGCTCACTCTCTTTTTCTCCATGCTCGCCTTACAGCCAGGACTCAGAGTAGCAAAGTCAGGCCTCAGGAAGACAATGGAACCTCAGTGAGAAGCGAGCCAGAACTCACTGAGGTTGTAGCCATGCCCCGGTGTGGAGTGGAGCCTGGCCTCAGTGAGGTCCAGAGCCGGGACTCAGAGCAGTTAAGTCAATCCTCAGGAAGAGGGAGAAGAGAACCTCAGTGAGAAGCAAGCTGGGCTCAGTGAGAACCCTAGCCAGACCCCAGTGTGGGTGGAGCCAGTCCTCAGTCAGAGAGAAGCTGGGTCTCACTGAGGAACAGAGCCAGACCTCAGAGAGGACCCGAGTCCAGTCTCTATGTGGAGTGTAGCTGGGCCTCAGTGTAGAATGGAGTCTTGCCTCAGAGAACCAAATTCCGTCCTCAAGGAGGACCAGAGCTGGGCCTGAGTGAAGAGTGGAGGTGAACCTTCACTCTAAGTGAAGGAACGTTGGGCTTCAGTGAGGAGGGTAGCTGAACCACAGTGAGGCCCAGAGCAGGACTCAGTGCTGGAGCTGAATCTCAGTGAGGTGCAGAGCAGGGACTCAGGACTGGAGCCAGGCCCCTGTGCGGAGCAGAGCCAGGCCTTCCTGAGGAGTGGCGCTGGCCCCAAGTGAGGAGGGGAGCCTGGCCTCAGAGTAGCAGTCAGGCCTCACGGAGGTGAACCAAACCTCAGTTAGAAGCAAGCCAAATCTCTGTGAGGACCAGAGCCGGGGCTCACTAAGGACCTGAGCGTGGACTGGAGCTGTGCTTCACTGAGGACGATACCGTGGCCTCACCGAGAACCACAACCAGGCCCATTGCAGGGCGGAGCTGTGCGGCAGTGCTGAGCGGAGCCAGGCCTCAGTGCAGGAGGAGCTGGGTCTCACTGGGGACTAGAGCCGAGCCTCACGGAGGAGCGGAGCCTGGCCTCAGTGCGGACCCTACCTGGGCCCCAGAGCACATCACAGGACCGGAGTGGAACCTCAGTGAGGACGGGAGACAGGCCTCAGTGGAGACCAGAGCCGGTCCTCATTGTGGACCGGAGCTGGTTCTCAGTGGAGAGCAGAGCCAGGCCTCAGAGGAGCAAAGTCATGCCTCAAGGAGGAGCAGAGCTGAACTGCAGTGAGAAGACAGCCTGGCCTCTGTGGGGACCGTAACCAGGCCCGTGTGGAGCAGAGCTGTCCTCACCGAGGAGGGAGCCGGACCTCAGGGAGCAAGGGAGGCATACCTGATTGCGCAGTGGGGCCAGGCCTCACCGAGGACCACAGCCAGGCCCAGTGAGGGGCAGAGCCTTGCCGGGTCTCAGTGCGGAGAGGACCTGGAGTGCTGAGCTGAGCCGAGACTCAGGCAGGGGTGCAGCTGGACTTCAGTGAGGAGCAGAGCCAGCTCTCAGCGTTGAGGTCCGGAGCCAGGCCTCTGTGTGGACCAGAGCCGGGACGTATGAGTACCGGAACCGGGACTCAGAGTAGCAAAGTCAGGCCTCAGAGAGGTGGAGAATGGAGCGTCAGTGAGAAGTGAGCTGGACCTCACTGATCACCAGATCTGGACCCCCGTGTGGCATGGAACCAGGCCTCAGTGCGGGGCCCCACTGAAGACTGGAGTTAGGCCCTAGTGGGGAGCAGAGCCACGTCTTAGTGTGAAGCAGACCCGCGCCTCAGTGAGCTCTGGGGCTGGGCCTCTGTGCAGACCGGAGCTGGGACTCAGAATAGTAAAGTCAAGCCTCAGGGATGAGAAGGGAACTTCAGTGAGAAGCGAGCCGGGCTCTGTGAGGAGCAGAGCCGAGTCTCACTGAGGACGGAGCCTCCGGTTTTTCTCCCAAGGGCCCCTCCCAGCAGGTCCTGAGGAAATCTAGTTACTAGTTATCCTCCACACGTATACAGTCCCGCATTTTCCCAAAGCTAAAAACTGGCCTGCCCTGTGGAGACCTAATGCCTGTCTGCAGCGCTCAGGGCCAAGCCTGTGGCCTGAACACACAGGTCCCGCCCTGGGAAAGGAAGGGGCTTGTCGCCCTCTGCGGGCCAACTGGGAGAATGCAGGCCGCACCCACTCCCACTGCAGAGCAGGCCGAGGTCTCTCCTGCCAGTCCTGCTCAAAGCACTACACTATGGAAATTCAAATGCGTCGAAGCCAGGATCCCAGCACTTCTACAACCCCAACTTCAGGACAATGAGCAAACACGTGGCCCAAAACCTATCTAGGAACACACTTCAGGGCTCACACCAAAAGGCATCCAGGTTGTTCCCAGGCGATTTTAAAATCTACATCACTAAAGAAAAATTTGGACAGGATGCCCCGGAGGAAGATTGATAGAGCCATAGGTCAGGTAGATCATGAGTTCTGGTTGGGAACACACACGTAATTTATTACACACACAGAAAGTCCTGCATGGTGAAAAACCTCCTTCCAAAGACTAAGAGCTAAGCCACAAAGTGGGGAAAAAATGTATTCCCCATCACACCAGATGAATTTTCACTCACATTAGGCTAAGAACCAGAAAGAAACAACTATATTCAAAATGAGTACTGATCTGAAGAGAGCCCTCTCCTCAAAAGATAAAAAGGTAACAAGAAAGTGGACAGGAATATGATCCACATGGCATTAGCCAAGGGAATGGCAAATTACAAAAGAAGACAGCGTTACACAGCACTTACAAGTGCCACCTCCTCAGGAAGGTCAATTCGGATTACTGGAGCACGAGAGGGAGCAGGAACTCTACTTTCTCGAGTCTGGGACACCTGTAAAGGGTCCTCCAGTCCTCCACAGGCAGCCTTTTCAAAGCCAAACAAGTCTCACCCCTGCAGACCAGCCATTAGGCCAACAAGCATTCACACAACTGTATTCCCAATCGGTGTTCAAAGAAAAACAAGAGAGCTCTTTTGCGTGGAGGCTCTGCTGCTGCTGCTGCTAAGTCGCTTCAGTTGTGTCCGACTCTGTGCGACCCCATAGACGGCAGCCCACCAGGCTCCGCCGTCCCTGGGATTCTCCAGGCAAGAACACTGGAGTGGGCTGCCGTTTCCTTCTCCAATGCATGAAAATGAAAAGTGAAAGGGAAGTCGCTCAGTCGTGTCTGACTCCTAGTGACCCCATGGACTGCAGCCTACCAGGCTCCTCCGTCCATGGGATTTTCCAGGCAAGAGTACTGGAGTGGGGTGCCGTTGCCTTCTCCGGCCTGGAGGCTCTACTCCTCCTCTAAACCTTAAAAAAATTGAGGAGGTCCTCAGTGCATATGCATCAGTCAGGGGCATGGGATGAGAGTACATGCACTGAAGGAAAGCAGAAAATCACACCCCACAATATGAAACTACAACACAGTCCACTCCTCTAAAGCAACTGGAAAAAAAAGTCACATTTGAAGGCTGACATCTTAAAATTTCAAATATGCATCCCACACCCACAAGAATAAAACACCATGATATTGGCATGAAATGTACCTTTTGAAGATGATTGGAATTGAAAGGATATTCCAGGAATATACTCATGGGTCGAAAAAGAGGCATCAAGACACTCGAGGAAGCGACAGACATGTGGTCCATTCTTTTAACAGCAAACTGGAGAGACCTGCTCCATTAAAGCACCATCAGTCTAAGATGAAACCCAGAAAGCGAAACACCACAACCCACCCCCCGCCAAAAAAAAAAAAACAAAACAAACCCAAAACACACCTCCTTCCGCACCACACACAAAGCTAACTCAAAGTCAGAATTTTCTCCCCTAGCGTTCTTGTGCTGGTTGTGGGCATTTGGACCTCCTCCCTTCTCCTGCCGGCAGCCCCCAGCCAGCAGCATCTCCCCACAGTTTCCTCAAGTTTTCCTCCCAGGGAGGCGCCTCCCAGCAGGTCCTGAGGAAGCTTAGCTGCCTTCCCAAAGGACAGACTCCTGCATTTTCCCAAAGCCAAAGCACTGGCCTGCCCCGAGGAGACCTAATGCCTGTCAGCTGTGCCCTGGACCAAGCCTGCGGCCCAAACACGCGGGTCCCGCCCTGGGAAGAGGCGGCTTGTCGCCCTCTGCCGGCCAACTGGGAGAATGCAGGCCGCACCCGCTCCCACGCAGAGCAGGCCGATGATGGATCTACGGCAGTGAAAGGACCGTCACCGTAAGAAAAAACCTGGGAAACGGAATATCACAACTGTGAAAACCAAAACCAGAACAGGGCTCCTTCCACGCCATGCACAGGACTAACTCCAAGTCAGAATTTTCCTCCCCCAGCTCTTCCTCTGCTGGGCCCTCCAGGACGGACCTCCCTTATCCTGCAGGCAGCCCCCAGCAGGCAGCATCCCCGCACCGTTTCCTCATCGCTTTTCCCCCTGGGGGCCCCTCCCAGCAGGACCTGAGGAAACCCAGCCACCCTGCGAGTGGACAGAGCCCTGCATTTTCCCGGAGCCAAAGCACTGGCCGGTCCGGAGGAGAACTAATGTCTGACAGCTGGGCCCCGGGCAAAGGCTGAGGCCAGAACTCAGGTCCAGCGCCCTTGGGTGGGTGGGGTCGGGTAGGGTTGGGTGGGACGGGGAGGCGGGGTTTTCGCCCTCTGCGGGCCAACTGGGAGAATGCAGGCTGCGGCCACATGTCAGCCGTGCAGGCAGACATCTCTCCGTCAGTCCTGCTGGGTGCTACATCTGGAAATTCAAACCGGTCGAGGCCACTATCCCAGGACTTTGGTAACCCTAACTACAGGGCAATGAGCAAACATGTCCCCCCAAAGCAACCTAGGCGCACGCTTCAAGGCCCACACCAAAAGGCATTCCAGATTTCCCCAAGGCAACTTTGAAATCTACAGCAGTATGGAAAAAAAAATCAGACATGATCACCTAGAGGAACATCCACAAGGCCACGGGCCTGGTCAGGCAGATCATGAGCTCTGACTGGCAACACACATCACCAAGTCCTTTCACACGCGGGAAACAAAACTTAATGGCACACACTTTATTAAACGCACATACACAAATCCTGCAGGTCAAAAAAACCTATTTTCCAATCCTAGGTGCTAAGCTGGACAGAGGGGCCTGGGGGGCTACAGTTGATGGGGCTGCAGAGTCTGACACAACTGAGCAACTGAGCAGAAAAGCCACAAAGTGGGAGGAAAAAGTACTCCCCAACACACTACATGAGGAATTTTTATTGACATTATACTAAGAACCACAGGCAAATCTACATTCGAAATGAGTGCAGGGCTTCCGCTGTGGTTCAGTTGTAAAGAATAGGCCTGCCAATGCAGGAGACAGGGGATTGATCCCCAGTCCAGGGAGATCCCACATGCCAAGGAACGACCAAGCCCGAGCGCCGCACTATTGAACCTGTGCTCTAGAGCTTGGGAGCTGCAAACACTGAACCCATGTGCTGAAACGACTTAAGCCCACTTGCCCTAGAGCCCAGTCCCGTGACAACAAAAGTCACTGCACTGAGAGCTGTGCAGGGCAACCAGAGTGTGGCCCCCATTTGATGCAATGATCAGAAGCCACCTGGCAATGAAGACCCAACACAGCCAAAAATAAAAAAACTAGTCATAAAAATAAAGCTCCTTTTTTGTTTAAAAAATGAGGAATTTTTATTCACATTAGACTAAGAACCATGAAGGAAAGAGTTACATTCAAAATGAGTACTAATCTGAAGAGGCCTCTGGCCTCCAAAGATAAACAGGTAACTAGTAAGTGGACAGAAAAATGATCCACATGGTATCACCCGAGGGAAAGGGAAATGAACAGCATCACACACCTCTTTCAACTGCCTCCCTCCTCCAGAAAGGGTGGTTCCGATTACAGGGCAACGGCAAGCACCTCTCCTTTCTTGCTGCTGGGACACCCCTAACAGCCCCTCGAGATACCTTTTAGCAGCATTTTCCAAAACCAAACCAACCAAACCCTGCAGACCAGCCATCAGGCCACCAGGCATTCACACCATTGCTTTCCCAAACTGTATCCTAAGAGAAACAAGGGCACTCTTTTGCACGAAGGCTCTACCCATACTTTCTGTACTTTCTGAACCTTAAAAAGTTCAGGAGGTCTTCAGTGCTTGCGTGCATCAGACGAGGGGAGCAGCGAATGGTATATCCCAATGAATAGGATCAGATGATGACACCCCACAATATGTAACTCCAACACACCCACCTCTCTAAAGCAATTGTAAAATAGTCACATTTGAAGGCTCTTGCAATTTCAAGTGTGCATCCCACATTCACAGTAAATAAAACACTGTGATACTGGCATGAGGATGTACCTCTCTGGAGATAACTGGAATATAAAGGGCATCCCAGAATTATGCCCATGGGTTAAAAAACAGGTGTGGAGACAGCCCAGGAAGCATCAGACACATATGTGGTCTATTCCTTTAATACCAAGCTGCCAGGGACCTGCTTAGATAAAACCCCATCACCCTAAGATAAAACCCCAAAAGCTGAACATCACAACCCCCCCCCCAAAAAAAAACAGGCTCCTTCCACACAAGACTAACTCAAAGTCAGAATTTTCTCCCCCAGCTTTCCTGTGCTGGGGATGGGCATTCAAACCTCCTCCCTTTCTCCTGCCGGCAGCCCCCAGCAGGCAGCATTTCCTCCCCCTACTCCGCAGTTTCCTCAAGTTTCCTCGCAGGGTGGCCCCTGCGCCAAAGCACTGGCCTGTGCTGAGGAGACCTAAGGCCTGTCGCCTGTGCCCTGGGCCAAACCTAAGACCAGAAGACACAGGTCCCAGCCTGGGAAGAGAGGAGGGTTGTCGCCCTCTGCGGGCTGACTCACGAACTCCTTATTGCCAAATTCAGACTTAAAAAAAGTAGGGAAAACCACTAGACCATTCAGGTGTGACCTAAATCAAATTCCTTATGATTATACAGTGGAAGTGACAAATAAATTCAAGAGATTAGATCTGATAGATGGAGTGCTTGAAGAACTATGGACAGAGGTTTATGACATTGTATAGGAGGCTGTGATCAAGACCATCCCCAAGAAAAAGAAATGCAAAAAGGCAAAATGGCTGTCTGAGGAGACCTTACAAATAGCTGTGAAAAGAAGAGAAGTGAAAGGCAAAGGAAAAAAGGAAATATACAAGTTTTGAATGCAGAGTTCCAAAGAATAGCAAGGAGAGATAAGAAAGCCTTCCTCAGCGATCAATGCAAAGAAATAGAGGAAAACAACAGAATGGGAAAGACTAGAGATCTCTTCAAGAAAATCAGAGATCCCAAGGGAACTTTTCATGCAAAGATGGGCAAAATAAAGGACAGAATGGTATGGACCTAACAGAGGCAGAAGATAATAAGAAGAGGTGGCAAGAATACACAGAACTGTACAAAAAAGATCTTGATGACCCAGATAATCACGATGGTGTGTGAAGTCAAGTGGGCCTTAGGAAGTATCATTATGAACAAAGCTAGTGGAGGTGATAGAATTCCAGGTAAGCTATTTCAAATCCTAAAAGATGATGCTGTAAAGTGCTGCACTCAATATGCCAGCACATTTGGAAAAGTCAGCAATGGCCACAGGACTGGAAAAGGTCAGTTTTCATTCCCATCCCAAAGAAAGGCAATGCCAAAGAATGCTCAAACTACTGCACAATTGCACTCATCTCACATACTAGCAAAGTAATGCTCAAAATTCTCCAAGCCAGGCTTCAACAGTACGTGAACCAATAACTTCCAGATGTTCAAGCTGGTTTTAGAAAAGGTAGAGGAACCAGAGATCAAATTGCCAACATCTGCTGGATCATAGAAAAAGCAAGAGAGTTCCATAAAAACATCTAATTCTGCTTTATTGACTATGCCAAAGCCTTTGACTGTGTAGATCACAACAAACTGTGAAAAATTCTTCAAGAGATGGGAATACCAGATCACCTTACCTGCTTCCTGAGAAATGTGTTTGCAGGTCAAGAAGCAACAGTTAGAACTGGACATGGAACAACAGATTTGTTCCAAATAGGCAAAGGAGTACATCAAGGTTGTATATTGTAACCCTGCTTATTTAACTTACATGCAGAGTGTATCATGCGAAATGCTGGACTGGATGAAGCACAAGCTGGAATCAAGATTGCTGGGAGAAATATCAATAACCTCAGATATGCAGATGACACCACCCTCATGGCAGAAAGTGAAGAAGAACTAAAGAGTCTCTTGATAAAAGTGAAAGAGGAGAGTGAAAAAGTCAGATTAAAATTCAACATTCAGAAAACTAAGATCATAGTATCTGGTCCCATCACTTCATGGCAAGTAGATAGGGAAACAGTAACAGACTTTGAGAGTCCCTTGGACTGCAAGGAGATCCAACCAGTCCATCCTAAAGGAGATCAGTCCTGAATATTCATCGCAAGGACTGATGTTGAAGCTGAAACTCCAATACTTTAGCCACCTGATGCAAAGAACTGACTCATTTGAAAAGACCCTGATGCTGGGAAAGATTAAAGGCAGGAAGAAAAGGGGACAACAGAGAATGAAATGGTTGGATGGCATCACCGACTTGTTGAATATGAGTTTGCGTAAGCTTCAGGAGTTCATGATGGACAGGGAAGCCTGGTGTGCTACAGTCCATGGGGTCACCAAGAGTCAGACACGACTGAGCAACGGAACTGAACTGCAGGCCAACTGAGAGAATGCAGGCCGCACACACTCCCACCGCAGGGCAGGCCGAAGTCGCTCCTGCTAGTCTGGCTCAAGGCACTACACTCTGGAAATTCAAACAGGTCGAGGTCACTATCCCGGGACTTCTATAGTCCTAACTATAGGGCAATGATTGAAAACATGCCTCCAAACCAATGTAGGTGCTTACTTCAGGGCTCATACCCAAAGGCACTCCTAGTTATCTCCAAGCAATTTTCCAAACCACAGCAGTATATAATAAATTAGGTCACTCAAAGGAACATCCATGCAGCCATGGGTCTGGTCAGGGACATTACGAGCTCTGATTGGAAACACACATCACCAAAAGCCTTCCCAGAGGGAAAATAAAACAAAATTACACACAATTTTTTAAACAGGAAAAAAAGATTCCTGTAGGTTAAGAAACCTCTTTTTATTATATATATATTTTTAATTTTTTTATGTCTGAACGTAGAGTTTTGGGTTTAATTAGCAATAAGTACACAGAAACCTACGCAAACAAAATTAATTATTAAGTCAAGGAACTAAAAAGGCAGAACAGGGTAAGAGCAACACATCACTTAGCGGTACAGTGTTACGTAAGCTCAGTCGTGCATACATCCTTAATCACAGTCAGTAATGAAGACGCTGAATTACATACACCGGGAAAGGGGAGCAGGAAGAGAAAGTGTAATGGCTGGGAAGCAGCAGAACAAAGTTTTATATTAGAAATTAAAGAAATGCCTCAAACTAGAAACAGGTAAAGCAATATAAGCATGCTCTTTAGAGATACAGTAATAAATAACAACAACAAAAAAAATCAGTGAAACAGCTCACTCTGGGGACAGGAAATAGGAGGTGGTCAAGGGAATGGTAATTTTTATTAGAAAAAAAAAATTTTTATAGACCTACTTGAGTCTAAACTATGTGTATTTATTTGATTCTGACTATATGAATCACTACAGATGGTGACTGCAGCCATGAAATTAAAAGACGCTTTCTCCTTGGAAGGAAAGTTATGACCAACCTAGATAGCATATTCAAAAGCAAAGACATTACTTTACCAACAAAGGTCCGTCTAGTACAAGGCTATGGTTTTTCCTGTGGTCCTGTAGGGATGTGAGAGTTGGACTGTGAAGAAGGCTGAGCGCCGAAGAATTGATGCTTTTAAACTGTGGTGTTGGAGAAGACTCTTGAGAGTCCCTTGGACTGCAAGGAGATCCAACCAGTCCATTCTGAAAGGGATCAGCCCTGGGATTTCTTTGGAAGGAATGATGCTAAAGCTGAAACTCCAGTACTTTGGCCACCTCATGTCAAGAGCTGACTCATTGGAAAAGACTCTGATGCTGGGAGGGGTTCGGGGCAGGAGGAGAAGGGGACGACAGAGGATGAGATGGCTGGATGGCATCACCGACTCGATGGACGTGAGTCTGAGTGAACTCCGGGAGTTGGTGATGGACAGGGAGGCCTGGCGTGCTGCGATTCATGGGGTCGCAAAGAGTCGGACACGACTGAGCGGCTGATCTGATCTGATCTCATCTGATGTGAAACCTTAAGACAACAGATCTCCACCCACTGCCCGCCCCCGCCCCACCCCTGGAAACGCAGCATGGTGCCTGATCCATAAAAGTTCAGAAATGTTATAACAAGACAGACGGTGGCATTTTCATATCACCATTACACTCATGCTACAGATAACAATGCTTCCTCTGCTACAAATGCTACTTGATCCTTTTATAACAAGTTATTTACTTAATGCTTGGAATATCTGTGCAGGCTTAATGAAGTAAAAAGTAAAATGTTCAAAATTTTTCTTGTACTTAAGCAAAATACCTAATTTTATATAATTTAAACACAACTTTTCACTTTAGTAATAGAAACAATGGAACTATTTCACTTCTGACATTTAACAATTATTAATATAAGACTTCAAACTCCCCAAGACATGCACTACAGCCATAGAATAGATTCTGTCATCAAAATGATGGTCTTGCATCTTACGTATGTTTGCACTTTGAGTCTTATTTACCAGAATAAAAACAGGTTAAGACAATGAACAGGCAGTTCATACCAAAAGAATACAAACAGCCAATAACACTGCCATAGCAGCCTCGTTTGTAATGAAAGAAACACACTTTTAAAATATAAGGTACCATTTTTAATCTATATTGGCAAAGATTAAATTTTTTTTAAAAGATCCTATCTACAGATGACAAATCTGTAGGTTGATAGGGGGTGGGAGTGGTGAGAGAATGATCAAACATATAACACTAACTGGAAATATAAATTATGCAGCCTTTTTGGAGAAAAATTTGGCAATACTTATTGAGGCTCTAAATATATTTAATTCCTTTGGACATCATTAAACATGTAGTTCAAAATGTGGCTACAAGGATATTCAATAAACCACTGCTTACAGTAAAAACTGCAGACATTCAAAATGCCTAGCAGACAGGACAGAATGAGTTAGCTGTGGCACACCTTCCTCACGGCAGGCAGTGGGCCTCCCCTAGGTATCACTCCCCCAGACTCTGCCTTAGGCTTCTTCCTTACCAAGAGTAGTTCCCTTTCCACAGAAGCCAAGAGTGTCAAGTTCAGCTTTCTCAGTGACCTGACCGGGGTCACCAGAAACTTTGCGGAAATTTTCTGGGGGCTCTTAAGAAGAAAAAACCTTCCTCACTAACAAAACTGAGATGTGAGAAGCAAAACAGCCTTTTCTTTCAGATGCATGAGGGAGACCAGCCTAGAGAAAAACAAATAAGCTAAGAAGGAGGCAAAAAAAAAAAAAGGCCCTAATGACAACTTTAAATTGTTTGTTATGTGACACAATAAATGTCCTTGGTTACTAAGTCAATTAGAGTTGAACTGTATTACCTCTGGTCAATTGCATCTTGATAGTAGCTGGAAAAGAGAATACTTAAGCAGCACTAAAAGTTATGCTACACCAGCATAGTTATGGGCCTCAGATGTAGAGTCAAAAGAAAAATTAAATATAGTTCAGTTCAGTTCAGTCACTCAGTCATGTCCGACTCTTTGCCACCCCATGAATCGCAGCACACCAGGCCTCCCTGTCCATCACCAACTCCAGGAGTTCACTCAGACTCACGTCCATCGAGTCAGTGATGCCATCCAGCCATCTCATCCTCTGTCGTCCCCTTCTCCTCCTGCCCCCAATCCCTCCCAGCATCAGAGTCTTTTCCAATGAGTCAACTCTTCGCATGAGGTGGCCAAAGTACTGGAGTTTCAGCTTTAGCATCATTCCCTCCAAAGAAATCCCAGGGCTGACCTCCTTCAGAATGGACTGGTTGGATCTCCTTGCAGTCCAAGGGACTCTCAGAAGTCTTCTCCAACACCACAGTTCAAAAGCATCAATTCTTTGGTGCTCAGCCTTCTTCACAGTCCAACTCTCACATCCATACATGACCACAGGAAAAACCATAGCCTTGACTAGACGAACCTTTATTGGCAAAGTAATGTCTCTGCTTTTGAATATGCTATCTAGGTTGGTCATAACTTTCCTTCCAAGGAGTAAGCGTCTTTTAATTTCATGGCTGCAGAGAAAAATTAAATATAGTATGTTCTATTAAAAAAAAAGAGTAAGTATATTAATAGGGAATCATTCGCCAAGAAAAAGATCTGGGAAGATACTCCATGTTTTAAGGATAGGTACCTCTAAAATAGTGATCTCTGAAAAATAGGAATTTGAACATTCTCTATTTTGTGTATTCCGTTTTATCACTTTAAGACTCTACCATCGATTTCTATATTTTTTTAAAAATCAAATCCAATGTGATTTTGGGGAGGAAAAAGAGGCAAACATGTATTCTAAGCACCTATCTTGATCTGGGAGTCTGCCTTTTAATAGGAAAAGTTGTTTCTTCTTTTTAAAAATGTTTTGTGACATAAAATTTGATACTCTCAGGCATTTATTTTTTAGTGAATACAGAAGACTACAGTTTTCACTTCCCTTTGTTACTCAGAAAATCATTTCATGAGTTAGTACCATTTCTTATTGAAATCTCTTCTGTAAAGCAAAAACAGTCCCAAAATGAAGGCTCTTCGGGGGTCACAGGAACTGCAGATGATATTACATCATTAAAGGTGAGAATAGTAAACTGCCTCTGGGTTGCTTTAGAACCATCTTGAGATGTAACATTCTGATGTCTAGATCCACTGGGTTTCCTAATGACAGAGTCATTTCCTAGGCAGGTTGATAAGGAGTCTAGGGGACCCAAAGAAGGGACGGGCCTGGAATTCTCAAGGAGGAAGGAAGGACAAACTTTCTTCCTTCTCTACATTCCTTAGGATTATATAACAATAATGTATCCTGCCTGAGGACAGTCTCTGGATTAAACCTTCTGGCTAATTCTGCTATCTTAAAATGTAAATTATGGAGTAGGTCTAGTGAGGTCTTTTCAACCTTGACATTCTTTGGATTCATTGGAGAGTATATAATTTCATTGCTAACACTAGCAAGTGGGTACTTTTTCTGCCCCCTTCTGATGCCTATGTCAGAAGCTTTCTCTATCTCCTTTATACTTTAATAAATCTTTATTACACAAAAGCTCTGAGCGATCAAGCCTCGTCTCTGGCCCCGGATTGAATTCTTCTCCTCTGGGGGCCAAGAACCCCAGTGTCTTCGCGTGATTCAACAACAACCTTTCACTAAGAGCTGCTGCTGCTGCTGCTAAGTCGCTTCAGTCGTGTCCGACTCTGTGCGACCCCATAGACGGCAGCCCACTAGGCTCCCCCGTCCCTGGGATTCTCCAGGCAAGAACACTGGAGTGGGTTGCCATTTCCTTCTCCAGTGCATGAAAGTGAAAAGTGAAAGGGAAGTTGCTCAGTCGTGTCCAACTCTTCGCGACCCCATGAACTGCAGCCTACCAGGCTCCTCTGCCCTTGGGATTTTCCAGGCAAGAGTACTGGAGTGGGTTGCCATTGCCTTCTCCTTCCTAAGAGCTACTGCAACAAAATGGTGCTCATTTCTTTTGCTTTCCTCAAATGCCCATTCTTTTTCTTCTTCTCCATCCAAAAATAAAAGTGTTTCTTTATAAACTTGGCCTATACCCAGGTTTAACGGGGATATATCGAATTCAAGCCATTGCAATTCAAATCCTAATCCAACACCTATTGCTTTTATGAAGCTTTCTTTCAGTGCCCAATTCCTATAAAACGTATCCAGCTGAGTCCATTCATCCTTAAAGCTTCTGATTGTTTCCCATTCTTCGTTGGTAAACTTTCTTTTCATAATATGAAAAAATTCTGGAATTGAACCACGACCTGGAAAACTAGTCTTCATTATATCAATTCCAACTTGTAGCTCAGATTCTGCAGCAAGTACAGCATAGTCTCCTTGATGAGAGATGTTAAAGTTGAAATTGGGGTAAGGATTCAATGAGTCTTTTGCAAGAACTGGTTTTCCTTTTGCAGTTCTTTGCAAACGAATATTACCCCAAGGTATATTCAATTTCTCTGCAACTAATTTCCTTATCATCAAACGACCAGCCAGGGCGGCCTTAGGTCCCGGGCGAAGACGAACTGGCTGATGCGTTCCTTCTCCGGCTGGATCGATCGCACCGCTAGCAGCCATTCGGCGCGGCTGGGCAGCCACGTGCCGCAGGGGAAGGCCCAGCGCAGGCCCTCCACCGCGGCAGCACGCAGAGTCGCCGGCCGAGGAGAACCATCCACCGAAGGCCTCGCCGCCGCCCGGGCTGGATGGCGCGGACCGGGGCGGAGACCCTCCCAGCTGCTCCGGCCGTGCGGGGGGCGGGGCGCCGCGTGCGTCCACAGGACCTAGGTCACGGGGGCAAGAAAGCTCTTTTTAAATCTCAGGAGCTAATCCAGAAGTGAGAGGAAAAAGTATTCCCCACCACACACCTGATGAGGAATTTTCATTCCTATTAGACTGAGAACCAGAAAGTAAAACCTACGTTCAAAATGGGTACCGGGCTTCCCTGGTGGCTCAGCGGTAAAGAATCCACCTGCCAACACAGGAGACATGGGTTCAATTTCTGGTCCAGGGAGATCCCACATGCCTTTGAGGAACTAAACTCGTGTGCTGAAATGAGAGGAGGGGGAAAAAAAAAAAAAAGGATACGTTTAGAGAAACCAGAAAGCAACACAGACACAGACATATGTGGTTACGTTACTTCTGACCAAGCTCCATGGACCTATGGCAGTGAGAGGACCGTCACCCTAGGGAAAAACCTGGAAAACGGAAGAAAACCCCCTTGAAAAAAGAAACGAAATGAAGCAGGGCACTTTCCACACCGCACCCAAGACGAATTCAAAGTCAGAATTTTCCTCCCCCAGCTCTTCCTCTGCTGGGTCCTCCTAGACGGACCTCCCTTCTCCTGCAGGCATCCCCCAGCTGGCAGCATCTCCCCACTTTTTCCTCAGCTTTTTCTCCCAGGGGGAACCTTCCCAGCAGGTCCTCAGGAAACATGACTACCCTCCCTGAAGACAGTGTCTGGCATGTTCCCGACCCCAAAGCATTGGCTCTGAGGAGACCTAATGCCTGTCACTGTTTCCACTGTTTCCCCATCTATTTCCCATAAAGTGGTGGGACCAGATGCCATGATCTTCGTTTTCTGAATGTTGAGCTTTAAGCCAACCTTTTTACTCTCCTCTTTCACTCTCATCAGGAGGCTTTTGAGTTCCTCTTCACTTTCTGCCATAAGGGTGGTGTCATCTGCATATCTGAGGTTATTGATATTTCTCCCAGCAATCTTGATTCCAGCTTGTGTTTCTTCCAGTCCAGCGTTTCTCATGATGTACTCTACATAGAAGTTAAATAAGCAGGGTGACAATATACAGCCTTGACGTACTCCTTGTCCTATTTGGAACCAGTCTGTTGTTCCATGTCCAGTTCTAACTGTTGCTCCCTGACCTGCATACAGATTTCTCAAGAGGCAGGTCAGGGGGTCTGGTATTCCCATCTCTTTCAGAAGTTTCCACAGTTTATTGTGATCCACACAGTCAAAGGCTTTGGCATAGTCAATAAAGCAGAAATAGATGTTTTTCTGGAACTCTCTCGCTTTTTCCATGATCCAGCGGATGCTGGCAATTTGATCTCTGGTTTGTCTGCCTTTTCTAAAACCAGCTTGAACATCTGGAAGTTCATGGTTCACGTATTGCTGAAGCCTGGCTTGGAGAATTTTGAGCATTACTAGCGTGTGAGATGAGTGCAATTGTGCGATAGTTTGAGCATTCTTTGGCATTGCCTTTATTTGGGATTGGAATGAAAACTGACCTTTTCCAGTCCTGTGGCCACTGCTGAATTCTCCAAATTTGCTGGCATATTGAATGTAGCACTTTCACAGCATCATCTTTCAGGATTTGCAATAGCTCAACTGGAATTCCATCACCTCCACTAGCTTTGACTTTATGTTTATGGGCTCCAAAATCACTGCAGATGGTGACTGTAGCCATGAAATTAAAAGACGCTTACTCCTTGGAAGAAAAGTTATGACCAACCTAGATAGCATATTCAAAAGCAGAGACATTACTTTGTCAACAAAGGTCCGTCTAGTCAAGGCTATGGTTTTTCCAGTAGTCATGTATGGATGTGAGAGTTGGACGCCAAAGAATTGATGCTTTTGAATTGTGGTGTTGGAGATGACTCTTGAGAGTCCCTTGGACTGCAAGGAGATCCAACCAGTCCATTCTAAAGGAGATCAGCCTGGGTGTTCTTTGGAAGGAATGATGCTAAAGCTGAAACTCCAGTACTTTGGCCACGTCATACGAAGAGTTGACTCATTGGAAAAGACTCTGATGCTGGGAGGGATTGGGGGCAGGAGGAGAAGGGGACGACAGAGGATGAGATGGCTGGATGGCATCACCAACTCGATGGACGTGAGTTTGAGTGGACTCCGGGAGATGGGGATGGACAGGGAGGCCTGGCGTGCTGCGATTCATGGGGTCGCAAAGAGTCGGACACGACTGAGCGACTGAAGTGGAATGCCTGTCAGCTGCGCCCTGGACCAAGCCTGTGGCCTGAACACTCAGGTCCCGCCCTGGGAAGAAGCAGCTTGTCGCCCTCTACGGGCCAACTGGGAGAATGCAGGCCGCACCCGCTCCCACTGCAGAGCGGGCGGAGGTCTCTCCTGCCCATCCTGCTGAAGGCACAACACTCTGGAAATACACGAGTCTCGACCACTATCCCAGGACTTCTGCAACCTAACTACAGGGCAATGACTGAAAATGTACAGCAAATCATGCCCCCAAACCAATCTAGGCACACACTTCAGGGGTCATACCAAAAGGCATCCAGACTGTCCCCAGGCAATTGTGAAATCTACAGCCTTACAGAAAAAATTAGACATGACCCCACAGAGGAACACTGACACAGCCATGTGTCTCATCATGGCGATCAGGAGCTCTGATTGGCACCACACATCACCAAAAGCCCTCACACATGGGAAACAAAACAACACAATTTATTAAACACACACACACAAATCCTGCAGGGTAAGAAACCTTCTGAAGCCCAAGAGCTAAGCCGCAGAGTGGGAGGAAAAAAGTAAAAAAGTTACCCACCACACACCTGATGAGAAAGTTTTACTAAAATTGTACTAAGAACCATAAAGCAAACACCTACATTCAAAGTGAATACCAGGCTTTGTGGCTCAGTGGTAAAAAAAATCCACCCACCAATTCAACTCCTTGGAGCTCCTTCCACACCACACACAAGACGAACTCGATCAGCATTTTCCTCGCTCAGCTTTTCCTCTGCTGGCTCCTTTCAGACAGACCTCCTCCCTTTCTCCTGCAGACAGCCCCCAGCAGGCAGCATCCCCCCACTTTTCCCTCAGTTTTTCTCCCACAGGGTCCCCTCCCAGCAGGTCCTGAGGAAACCTAGCTACATTCTGAGTGGACAGAGGGCTGCATTCTTCCCAAACCAAAGCACTGCCTGGTCGTGAGGAAACCTAACGCCTGTCAGCTGTGCCCTGGACCAAGCCTGTGGGCCTAAGACACAGGTCTCGCCTTGGGAAGAGAGGCAGGTTGTAGCCCTCCGCGGGCCAACTGGGAGAATGCAGGCCCACCCGCTCCCACTGCAATGCAGGCTGAGGTTTCTCCTGCCAGTCCTGCTTAACACACTAGCCTCTGGAAATTCAAACATGTCGAGGCCAATATCCCAGGACTTCCCTGGTGGTCAGTGGTAGAGAATTCACCTGTCAATGCAGCTGACATAGGTTCTATCCCTGAGTCAGGAAGATCCCCTCGAGAAGGAAATGGCAACCCACTTCAGTATTCTTGCCTGGGAAATCCCATGGACTTAAGGAACCTGGTGGGCTACAGTCCATGGGGTCGCAGTGAGTAGGACATGGCTTAGTGACTAAACAACGACTGGCACCATAAATATAGGGCAATGAGCAAACACGTGTCCGAAAAGCAATCTAAACACAGTTCGGGACTCACACCAAAAGGCACTCCATCTTGGCCTCAGCCAACTTTAAAATGTGCACAACTATATAAAAAATTAGAGAGGATCCCACAGAGAAACAGTGACATGGCCATGGGTCTTTTCAGATAGAGCACGAGCTCTGATTTGTAACACATGTTATAAGAAGGCCTCACACATGAGAAGAAAAATCAGTTAAATGCACTTTATTTTAAAAAAATAAAGTCAAAATCCTCTTGGGTGAAAAACCTCCTTCTGAAGGCCAAAAGTTAAGCCACCAAGTGGGAAGAAAAAATATTGGCTAAACACACACCAGATAAGAAAATTTTACTCACATTAGATAAAGAGGTAAAAACCAAACAGCTACACTCAAATGATTAACGATCTACAGCCAGGATTCTGGCCGGGTGAGTGGGCCTGATTTTGTCTGTGGGTTTTGTGTTCTGTGCAGTTGGTAGTGATGAAGCCTTCAGCCTGTTTGCTAAGTTGCTTCAGTTGTGTGGATTCTTTGTGAACCCACAGACTGTAGCCTGCCAGGCTCCTCTGTCCATGGGATTCTGCAGGCGAGAATACTAGAGTCGGTTACCATTTCCTCCTCCAGGGATCTTCCCGACCCAGGGATTGAACCCGCGCCTCTTAAGTCTCCCGCGTTGGCGGGTGGGTTCCTTACCACTAGCACCACCTGGGAAGAATGTTTGGCAGGTGTGAAAGAGCCTGTGGCATTCATGCCTTGGATTGAAGTAAGTTCAGGGAACTGGCTCCAGTGCCTGGCCATCATTCTCAGACAGTGAAGAGCACAATCGGGCACCCACCCGGCAGTAACATGTTTCAGCTGGCTGTCGTGGAGAGAATCAAGTGGAAGCATAAAGTCTGGACACAGAGTCCTGTCCGGAGACTCCTGGGACATGCCTGTAACAGGTGGCGGAGGCCTGCTCCAGTGGGATTGTTGTGACTCTCAGCGATTTGGAAGAGGCAGCTACAGGAACTGAAGAGGCAGAATCAAGGAACAGGAGTCAGCTATAGGAGGGAAGGCAACCCGTATGATATTCAGATTTCTGGCTGAGACAAATGGACTTAACACCGCACCAACTAGCACCTTGGAGGGAGTCAGCCTACAAAACAGGTGCACAGAGACAACAAACAGGTCAGTGACGAGTGTCAGGCACGGTGTGAAAGCCCTGTTGGAATACACTTCTGCTTGCCTGAGTGCTGACTCCTGACCATTCTGGCCAACCCAGTTTTATATATCACATCTCGTCAATTTTAAGACACACATTTGTTTTCACATCTCCAAAATCAGCATGTTTTTAATTGAATGTGTAACATGATTTAGTTGGCTGTGTATTTTTTCAGTGGTACATATAATCATGATTCTTCTGAAAATGGGATGAAATCTTGCTTTTGATGAAATACAATGATGTCTATCAACCTTAAAAGGAAACAATACATGAGTGTGCTTCCTTATGACTTAAATTTTACCTTATTCTAAAAAGATCTGAAGTTACACACTCCCTGATTTTGACACAGAATAGAGAACCCAGAAATAAATCCATGTACTTATGATTAATTAATCTACAACAGAAGAAACAAGAATATACAATGGAGAAATTCTTCAATAAATGGTGCAGCAAAAACTGGACAGCTACATGTAAAAGAATGAAATTAGGACATTCTCTATGGCCATATACAAAAATAAACTCAAAATGCATTAAAGACCTAAGTGTAAGACCAGAAACCATAAAACTCCCAGAGGAACACACAGGCAGAACATTCTTTGACATAAATCATCGTGATATTTTTTGGATCTGTCCCTAAAACAAATGAAATAAAAGTAAAAACAAACGGACTTAATTAAAAAACGTCTGCACAGCAAAGAAAGCGAAAAAAAAAAAAAGACTGAATGGAAAAAATATATGCAAATGATGTGACTGTTAAGGGGTTATATATATAGTAGTCGTTCAGTCATGTCCAACTCTTTGTGATCCCATGGACTGTAGCCTACCAGGCTCCTCCATCCATGGAATTTTCCAGGCAAGAGTACTGGAGTGGGCTGCCATTTCCTTCTCCAGGGGATCTTCCCAAACCAGGGATCGAACCCAGGTATCCCACATTGCAAGCAGAAGCTTTATCATCTGAACCACCAAAATAAGGGGTTAATAGCCAACATAAACAGCTCATATAACTCAATGTCAATGGAATAGTCCAAATAAAAAATGGGCAGAGAATTGGATACACATTTTTTTCCCAAAGGCAATGCATATGGTTAACATGCACAAGAAAAGATGCTTCACATCACTAATCAGGGAAATGCATGCCTGTCAGAATGATTACCATCCAGAAGAACACAAATAACAAACACTGGAGAGGATGTAGGGAAGAGGGGACTTGTGTGCACTGCTGTTAGGAATGCAAACAGGTGCATACCCTGAGGGAAAAAGCGTGCAGCTTCCTCAAAAACTAATACTAGAGCTACTATATGACTCAGCATTCCACTCCTGGGTATATGTGCAAAAACAGAAAAAAACCACTTTGAAAAAAACATGTATACATTGAAAAAACACATGCACCACAATGTTCATAGCAACATTTATTTATAATTACTAAGATAAAGTGTCCATCAACAGATGAACTGATATATATTCACACACACACAAGGAAAATGGAGTTCCACTCAGCCATAAAAATAATCGATGAAATTTTGCCATTTAGAGCCACACGGATGAACTCAGAGGGTTTATGCTAAGTGAAACAAGTCAACTAGAGAAAGACGAATACTGTATGATTCCACTTATACGTGGGATCTAAAAAATACAACAAATGATAGTGAATGAAGTTTTAAGAAGAAGCAGATTCACAGATATGGAGAACAAACTAGTGGTTACCAGCGGGGAGAGGGAGGAGGGGTAAGAAAAGGGGGGAAGAGACTAGCGGTAGCAGATAAAGAGGAAGAGACTATTAAATACAAAATAAAGCTGTGTGCTTGGTCATCCGTTTGTGTCCGACTCTGTGGCTCCCCTGTCCATTGGATTTTCCAGGCAAGAATACTGGAGCAGATTGCCATTTCCTACTCCAGGGGAACTTCTTGACTCAGGGATCAAATCCTGCATTGGCAGATGGATTCTTTACCACAGCACCGCCTGGAAAGTCCATAAAATAAGCCCATAAAATAAGCTAGAAGGATACATTGTACATGGTAAATACAGCATATATTTTGTAATAAGTAAATGAAGTATAATCTTAAGAGTGTTAATTACTATACACCTGTAATTTCTATAATATACATCAACTAAACTTCAATTAAAAAAAATACTGGCAGTGTGATTTCACTGTTGATGGGAGTTGGAGAGTTACCAGGAGCCCAACAATATATTCTATTTCCACCTTAGAGATAGTGTAGCTGCAATTAACCTCAAGAACACAGTAATAGAACTTAATATGATTAAGGAGTTGGAAGTTTTAATATTTGATTTTAAAAGTTGAATGTATAGGTATAATTGACAAGTTACACACACTTATTAATAAGTAATTTTTGATGCATTGATGCATGTTCAAAATCCCCAAACCAATTTTCCTCCTGCTTTTTAAAATTTATCCTACTCAGCATATAAAATTAATGATACAATGACATATTGTATATTTTGTTATGACTACTTTCAAATATACACCAAAAAAAGAGACTATTATGAAGCTAGATGAACCAATCATCCATCATTTTGTGGCCATTCTTTGCTTTTTTAAGTGGGCTTATTTGCTCCATGGCATGTGGGATCCTTCTGGATCAAGACTAGAACCTGTGTCTCCTGCATTGACAGCAGGATTCTTCACCACCGAGCCTCCAGGGAGGCCTTCATGGCCATTCTTATTTCATCTATCCCATCTACACCAGCAGTCTAGTTTGCCAGTTTCTTAACTATTCACAAACTTGCTTTTTAGGGGTTTCAGAGACCCAAGGTCAACAGAAGTCTGAAAATATTAAATGGAAAATTCCAGAAATGAAACAATTCACGAGTTTTAAATTGCAAGCCTTTCTGCATAAGCAATCTTTCACCACCCTCTTCATCTCTCCCACATGAATATACATTTGTCTAGTAACCCACACAGGCATTCTATCATCTCACAGCATCACAGAAGAGGTGCGTACAGTAGTATATATTTTGAGAGACCACATTCACTTAACAAATACATAATTATTTGGCTGTGCTGGGTCTTAGTTGCGGCACTTGAGATCTAGTTTCCTGACCAGGGATCAAACCCAGCACCCCTGCATTGGGATCTAGGGGTTCCAGGGAAGTCCCTCACTAAGTTTTATTACAGTTATTGTTAAAATTAATCTTTATCACAGGTACATATGTATAAGGGAAAACACAGTACATGTAGGGCTTGGTTTCAGGCATCCACTTGGAGGTCCTGGGATGTTACCTGCTGCAGATAAGGGGGGCCCAGTAGTAGTTCCACATACAGCGTCATTTAATGCATAATCTCTACAGAACTGACTTTTTTATTTATTAATAAACTATTTTATTTTTTTAAATTTTATTTTATTTTTAAACTTTACAATATTGTATTAGTTTTGCCAAATATCAAAATGAATCTGCCACAGGTATACCTGTGTTCCCCATCCTGAACCCTCCTCCCTCCTCCCTCCCCATACCCTCCCTCTGGGTCGTCCCAGTGCACCAGCCCCAAGCATCCAGTATCGTGCATCGAACCTGGACTGGCGACTCGTTTCATACATGATATTATACAGGTTTCAATGCCATTCTCCCAAATCTCCCCACCCTCTCCCTCTCCCACAGAGTCCATAAGACTGATCTATACATCAGTGTCTCTTTTGCTGTCTCGTACAGGGTTATTGTTCCCGTCTTTCTAAATTCCATATATATATGTTAGTATACTGTACTGGTGTTTTTCTTTCTGGCTTACTTCACTCTGTATAATAGGCTCCAGTTTCATCCACCTCATTAGAACTGATTCAAATGTATTCTTTTTAATGGCTGAGTAATACTCCATTGTGTATATGTACCATAGCTTTCTTATCCATTCATCTGCTGATGGGCATCTAGATTGCTTCCATGTCCTGGCTATTATAAACAGTGCTGCGATGAACATTGGGGTACACGTGTCTCTTTCCCTTCTGGTTTCCTCAGTGTGTATGCCCAGCAGTGGGATTGCTGGATCATAAGGCAGTTCTATTTCCAGTTTTTTAAGGAATCTCCACACTGTTCTCCATAGTGGCTGTACTAGTTTGCATTCCCACCAACAGTGTAAGAGAGTTCCCTTTTCTCCACACCCTCTCCAGCATTTATTGCTCGTAGACTTATGGATCGCAGAGAACTGCCTTTTTAAAAAGGTATTTTTATAACTCAATAATCATAAAAATATAAGTATTTTATCAATGCTGAATTGTCTCAAAAATGTTTCTTAACTCAGATTAGTTGCAATCAGAATCCAAAATATATTTCAAAAGCGTTCATTAGCTGTCTCTCACAGATCTCTTAACACATGGGGTTACCTTGTAAAATTCTTGTTTCTTACAGTTTGTTGTCATTAGTTCATCTGAATTTGGCGTATTCTAGATGTGTCTCTGATACTGTCGAACTGACCACCCTTCCCCCATATATCCTGTACACTAGATGCTGATGAGATGGGTGATGAGGTTTGATCCCTGTGGAGAGGTGCATGATGATGACTGTTAGGGAAATGAAAACAAAATTTCTCCCAATCAAGAAATCTTTTCCACAAGGTAATAAAGAGACAAAATAAATTTTATTGTTAAAATAAGTATTAAAGGATTACAGTGCATCACAGGCAATCCACTAGGAAATTGTAAAGACAGGAAAAAAATCTAACTCCCCTAATCCTCAAGAAAGAGGAGCTGACAATACTGTTTGTCACACAGCGTCCTAATTTCACCTGGTAATGGGGTGACTGTGTAGTTCACTGGTTTTATCTAGAGGAAACACAGACTTCTCATCTCTGTAACTGAAGGTAGTTTTTAAAGTTGGAGCACAGCATCCACTAAGATGAGACTCCTATCTTCCTACCTGAACTGACTGGTGAGCTATTTCCCTGTCTGCAGTGGGAGGAGACAGGTCCCAGGTTCTTGAGAAAGACATCTGAGTCCTAAAACTGGGGAAAAAAAAAAAAAAAAAAGACCAGCTGAAAAAAGGCCTTCTTAGAAGTCTTCAAAGACATGCATTTTAAAAAGATGAGACGGTTCCTACAAATTTTCTAAGGTAAATGTTCTGAGAGGAAGGAAATCTCATTCCCCATTTTCAACAAGAAGTAAATCTCTTGTTTTTTATTTATTTATTTTTGGCTGGGCTGGGTCTTCGTTGCTGCGAGGACTTTTCTCAAGTTGCACCAAACCGGGGCTATTCTTCACTGCAGTGTACTTCTCTTATTGCGAAGCCTGGGTTCTAGGGCATGTGGGCTTCAGTAGCTGTGGTGTGTGGGTTCAGCAGTTGCGGCACATGGGCTTAACTGCTCCTCAGCATGTGGGATTTCTTGGAGTAGGGGTAAAACCAGGGTCTCCTGCATTGGCAGATAGATTCTTTACCACTGATCCACCAGGGAAGTTCAATCTCTTGTCTTTTTAAGTGTGTATCTGTGGAATAAAATAATTTGTATGTGACCATCTGGAAACACGAACAGTGTGATTGTGTTTTGGTACCACACCATGACACAGCTTGGATACAAACATTTCACGTCCTAGATATGACCTGCCTCCATGTATCTAGTGACAGTGTGACAGTGTGGGGCACTGTCATTCTATTGTATGTGAAAGGTGCAAGATGTACAAGATGGGCCAGACCTCATCTAGTCCATTCAGGGACGGTGGTCAACTTTAGTTCCCTACGAGGGAATAGGAATGTTCTTAAGGAATGTTCATTGTCAGTCACTGGTTTGCTTTTTACCTAGAAGGTGGTGAGAACTAAATTCACCAGTTGGGGGGGTGAGAGAAGTGCCATGGGGACAGGGACTGGTGAAGGTTACAGTGGACATTCTTAGTCCTGAGCCTCTCTTCCAGGGTCCAGAACAGTGACAGTGATCACTGGGTGACAGCTGAGTAGCGGGGCACTGATTGGAGGAGACACCCCGAGGCGACGCGAGGAGGCAGACCAACAGCCTTGGGATGACTCACATAGCGGGGCACTGATTGCAGGAGACACCCCGAGGCGACGTGAGGAGGCAGACCAACAGCCTTGGGATGACTCACATGCGGCAGCAAGGGTCAGTCATGTGTTTGGGGTGACACCTGGGGAAGATGCTCAGACCATGTGGGAGGAAAGACCACATAAGGACAGAGGAGGAGGACAGCCATTTGCAAGCCTCCAAAAAAACCAGGGTTAACCCCTTGATCTCACACTTTGACCCTCCAGAAATGTGAGGAAGTAATCTGGTGCTTAAAACTCCCAGACCGTGGGGCCTTGTTTAGGCAACCTGAGCACATCACCACAGCGACCAGCAGCAGCTGGAGAGAATCTACAGGGCCCCAGGGGAGGCTGAGAGGGACCCTGAGAGGGGCCCGAGGGAACAAAGAGGAGAGGTTTCTTGGGATGGAACCAGGTCAGAGGGGATGGGGGATACAGTGGGTGAGCCTGGGATTGACGTCTGCACCCCACCTCCGCCAGGCTCACAGCAAGAGATGCCCCTCTAGTCTCACTCATGACGTTTTCCCAGTGCAAAAGGGGGCTAATGACGGGGCTGCCTTGGGGGCTCTTAGAGGACAGATAGGGCCGGGCCTGGAAGGAGGCCCCCAAGGGGGCAGCTGTGAGTCGAGAGCCTGCAGAGAGGTGGTGGGGCCCACAGGGAGGTTACAGGGACAGCAGAGAGTTCCAGGAGCCAAGGGGCTCCGGCCAGTCAGGGAGCTCTTCCCAAAGTAGCTGGGATCCCTACTGTGGGTCCCACTTGGAGGCTGCACCTGCGTTTTCAGCAGACAGCTAGCTACCCAGCTGAGACTCTTCTGCCTAGGGGTTCAGGTCTCTGCTCTGCCTCGTCCCAGCAGCAAGGCTGCCTGCTGGTTCTGGAGCCTCACTTTCCCTGTCTGTGGAATGGGGCCACTATAAAATAACAACAGACTCACAGATATATAGAATAGACCTGAGATTGCCAGGGCGGAGTAGGGGGAGGAGAGGGAAGGGCTGGGAATATGTGATTAGCAGAGGCCATCTATTGTATATAAGGATATATAAACGAGGTACTACTGTATAGCACAGGGAACTATACTGAATATCCTCAGACAAACCACAATGGAAAGGAAAGTGAAAAAGAATGTATGTATTACTGAGTCACTTTGTTGTACACAAGAAATAAACACGGCATTGTAATCAGCTATACTTCAGTAAAATATTTTTAAAATAGTGGAGGCCACTCAAACAAAACCAGAAACAAAATCCTAGAGGACAGAAGTCAGCAACAAAGGACACCCTTTGCTGAAACTAGAACTTCTACCAAGGCAGGTGGCTTAAGTACAGGAAGACTCACCACCATGATCTGGGATCACCAAGGAGATGAAAAGCTCAACGGGGTCTTCTAGGCACCTGACTTGAATCCAAGGCAGTGTTAGAGTCGGTAAGGGCTTATGCAGGTCTGCATCCTGTATCCTGCTTCTGACACCACGTAATGCCAACCAAAAAACAACACAGGAGGCTGCAAGTAAGAAAAGAGTTTATTTGGAGTTTTAAGAACTGCAATTCAGGAGACACAGAATCAGGTAATTCCAAAAGAGTGTTCCGGGAAAAGAGACTCGGGGGCTTACAAAGACAGAAGGCCATGAGTTTCTTCAAGTTGCCTTGTGAGAACTGTGACTGAGTCTGATGCAATTTAGGAAATATTTGTCCTTAAGCAATTAGGAGTTTTTTAGGGTTGGGATCCAAAAGGTAGATAGGCAATCATGAGTTACTTTAGGGTAAAGGTTTGATAAGCATCCTGAGTTCCTGGCAGATGTTCTAGGTGGCTTCATTAGGACAACAAGTCGTCAAAAGATCAGATTCCATCCAGGCTGAGAGGTGCGTAAATCACACTTCCGTAATAGTCTCTGCACCATTTTAGAAAGCCCTGCTCAATATAGACTCCGTTTTGATTTTCCTTTCACAATAGTAACCCGAATGGCTGAATAAATTTAGGAAGAACCACGTGTGACAAGTGGTGCTGTCAAATTCTTGACTTTTTTTTTTGGTTTGTTTTCTGAGCCTATTTCTTACCTTTCAAGTAGACCTACTTCAATGGTTTTAGGATAAGGAATCAGAGCTCCTCTGTCCATGGAATTTTCCAGGCAAGAATACTGGAGTAGGTTGCCATTTCCTCCTCCAAGGGATCAAACCCATGTCTCTTGTGTCTCCTGAACTGGCAGGGGGATTCTTTACCACTGTGCCACCTAGGAAGCCCAGAAAACATCACTACAGAGGAAACACAATATACTGGTATGCTGTCAACTCTCAAACTCCACGTTCAATGATATCACATTAGAAGTTTTAAATTGACAGCGGTGGGAATATTCATATTGGGGAAACTGCAAACAATGTAATTCTTGGCTTGATTATGGGGAATATGTTAGCAATACAGATTAAACTTAAAATATGCTGTATGGGGCCACTGCACTATATACAGCAGAAAAAAAATTAGAAAATAGGATTTCAGAATTCAAAAATAATTATTTCTTATGGCCAGGAATTACATCCCTAAAGAATGAAGTTTCAAATTAAGTCTTGTTGTTTCACTATCTTGCTAATAAAAAAAGAAACAGTCAAAATTATTTCTATAAAAATGGACGAAAATTACCAAGAGGACATACACTAGTGGGAAATTGAAAAAATGAAAAAATGCTCCACATCATAAACATCTGAGGAATGCAATGAAAACAGCAGTGAGACAACATTACACATTTATTGTAAAAGTCAAAAGTTTAAAAAGACTAAACAGATTGGCAAGGATATGGAAGAACTGGAGTTCCAAACTCTTCTGTAAGAATACAAAACGAAACAATCATATTAGATTACAGTATGTGCTGATGTGCTCAGTTGTTGCTGACTCTTTGTGGCTCCATGGACTGAAGCCCACCAGGTTCCTCTGACCGTGGAATTCTCCAGGCAAGAATATTGGGGTGGGCTGCCTTTTCCTTCTCCAGGGGATCTTCCTGACCCAGGAATTGAACCCAAGGCTCCTGCATTGCAGGCAGATTCTTTACCACTGTGCCACCTGGGAAGCCATGGAGAGATTAAATCACCCTCTATTTGGCTGTCCACAAACTCCAGTCACAGTACAGTCCACAGATGGAGAGAGGGCCAGCTGGCCAAGTCAGAGCAGAGCAGGCAGCTCCAGTGTCTACAAGGAATTCAGTTTCACCTGCTACATCAAGGGTGACCCAAGGCTCTGCCGGGGTAATGAAAATGGATCAAGAGGGATCTATATCCAGGCAGGCACTCAGAACTCATCAGTCAGTGTGTGGGCTGATCCAACTTACTCATCCAACTTATTCACAAAGAACTGGGGTTGGTCGGAGTTACCCCTTGGGTGTCCCCCAGGAGGGCTCTCAAGACATCCCCCTTTCCAGTGTCCCCCTTTCTGACAGAAGCACATTGGTTAAGGCCCAAGCGGCGTCTTGGGGGTCTGCCCAGCTTTCTCAGTCCTTCAAGGTCCCCTCGAGGTTGTGGCTGAATCAAAACAGCCAAGAGCTGCATTTTCTTTATTAGTCTCTTATCCTTATTGGCCTCCTCCATCAAGTCTCGATAGTTACAGACCTTGAAGGCCTCCTCTACCAAGGTTGATGATAGGGTTTGGGGCCCAGCTTAAGCTTTTGTAATTTTCTACAGATATCAGGAGTAGCCTGCATGATAAAATGCATGGCAAATAGTGTTCTCCCCTCTGTGGACTCAGGGTCTGTACAGATATAATTCCTTAATGCCTCTCATCACCTAGCTCAGGAAGACTGCTGGGTTTTCATCTTTTTCTTGTGTAACCTCTCCTATCTTAACATAGTATAATGTTCTTTAAAAAGTCATACATTCACTAAGCCTGTAACTCAGGCATTGCAGCCCGAAGTACAGGAAAATACAGGAAAAGTGAAACATAACCATGTGAAGAACTTTTACTGTATTCAAATGTCTGCAGCAGTTTTACTTGCAACAGTCAAAAACTGGGAACTCAAATATGGATAAACAGATGAATGGACAAAGAGTATATCCACAGAATATATTTCTCATCAATATAAAAAAACAAACTACTCACTGATAAATATTTCACATAAGGGTACCTGAGAGGAAAAGCATAAACACTTCATGATTCTAATCATACAAAATTTTAGACAATTAAAACTTATCTAAAGAAAAACAAACCAATGGTTGACTAGAGGTCAGAGTAACATCAAAAAAGGAAACAAGGTAAAAATGAAAGTAGATTTTTTTTTATGGATGTGATGATGGTTTCACGGATTTATATAAATGTCAAAACTTATCAAAGTGTGCATTTTAACTACGTGCATTTTACTGCAAGTATTTTTAGGTTATTAAAACTTAAAAATATATTCAAAATACAAATCTGGATTTCTTACTGTTTAAATAAAATCCCCGATATTGACTTCACCACTTCCTGCCTCATGCTTTGGGAGGGGCAGTTGGCCTCAGTGGTCAAAAATATAAGCAACGAAGACTGTTCCCAACGTGACTCAACAGGAATATTGTCACAATGTCTGTTACTCACTGAAAGATATCCCTTCTCTCTATCCTCAATTTTCTATCTGGACAGAAATGGCCTTGAGGAGGATAGCTCAGAAAGATTACAGAAACCACAAAACTTTCAGATTATTTTCTCCTGTAATGCTCTCTGCTAATACAAGATGCACAATTTAGGAGGCCTGAGAATTCTGTACATATTCATCCTTCACAGCCACAATGACTGGGATACTGTGGAGGCTCTTTTAAATGGGCACATCCAACCAGTCTGTAATAGTGTCCTACTCCCACTATTAACTTAGTGTTTTCTGTAACAATTACCATTCCCACTATAACCTTGCAGCCAGTGATACCACCTACAGAATTCTGCATGTGAGAGCACACGGCTCCACTGCAGGGCCTGAGAGTGTGTTCCTCACCAGTGCGCACACACAAGGCAATATCTCCCGTGAACAAGACAACTTCACGCTATTTTCAGAAGCACTGAAGGTTGCCACAATGACTACTCCTTCCTTAGATGGACCTCTGAACCCAGAAAATACACATTCAGGCCACTGATTAGAACCAGAAAGCTCTGCAATCTTTCCTTGGAAGCCTTGGGCAACAGGCAGAGTCCTCTGGGCCCCAAATGGGTCATGTCAGTGACTTAACTCATCAAAGCAACAAGAAGGAAATGAGTGCTGCTCAGGGTTCTCACAATCCCTCCCATGAATGGGAAAAATCAAGGTTCCTTCCCTGAACACCCTGGGGTGGCTGAATGCTGTACACTGTGAATACCTGCCAGGTGGGAGAAATGAAATGGCTTTGGCTACAGAAACTGTCAGCAATAGAAGTCTGGCAAGAGGCCAGGTTAAAAAGTACAATATAGCTCCCACACACCTGGGATATTTGCAGATGTTTGGATGTATGATGTTCAATTCAGATGGTACCACCAGGAGGGATCTCGAGTGTAGATCCACTGAAAAAGGAAACTCTACAATCCTACACATGTAAGGTATTTTTTCCTTCTGAAATCTGTGGTTCCAAAGAGTCAAGACTTTGGGTTAATGGCCTTATCACTTTCATTGCATTCATAAGGCCTTGATCCAGTGTTTTAAGAGACTGGAGTTGTAGGTAAAGAACTCAGCAGGAAAAAAAAAAAAAAAGAACTCAGCAGATTCCCCAATTTGTAAGGCCTTTTCCCAGTGTGAATTCTCCGATGTGTGATGAGGTTAGAGCTTTGGCTAAACGATTTCTCACATTCACTGCATTTATAAGGCCTTTCTCCAGTATGCACTCTCCGATGAGTAGTGAGGTTGGACATGTATCTAAAGGATTTCTCACACTGATTGCACTTGTAAGGCCTTTCTCCAGTGTGAACTCTCTGATGTTGAAGGAGGACAACATTTTGGTGAAATGATTTCCCACATTCACTGCACTCATAAGGTCTTTTTTCCAGTGTGAACTCTCCAATGCTGATGGAGTGAAGAGCTTTTCTTAAAGGATTTCCCACATTAACTGCAGTCATAAGCCATTTCTCCTGTGTGAAATCTCTGGTGTGTAATGAGGTTGGAGATATCTAAAGGATTTCCCACATTCACCACATTCATAAGGCCTTTCTCCACTATGAACTCTCCGATGCTGAAGGAGTGCAAAGCTTTGCCGAAAAGATTTCCTACATTCGCTGCACTCATAAGGACTTTCTCCAGTGTGAACCCTCAGATGTTGAAGGAGCACAGAGTTTTGGGAAAATGATTTCCCACATTCACCACATTCATAAGGTCTTTTCCCAGTATGAACACTCTGATGGTGAATGAGGCTGTAGCTTTTGCTAAAAGATTTCCCACATTCTTTACACTCTTAAGACCTTTTTCCAGTGTGAACTCTCTGGTGCTGAATGAGATGTGATCTTTGGATAAAGGCTTTCCCACATTCACTGCACTCATAAGGCCTTTCTCCAGTGTGAACTCTCCGATGCTGAATGAGGTTTGAGCTTTGGCTAAAAGATTTGCCACATTTGTTGCACTCATAAGGCCCTTCTCCAGTGTGAACGCTCTGATGTCTAATGAAATGGGAGTTTTGCTAAATGATTTTCCACATTCAGTGCACACGTAACATCTTTCTCTAGTGAGGACTCTCTGGTGCTGAACAACTGCATGTTTGCCACTCAAAGTTTTTGTGTAGTCTCCCCAATTATAATGATTTTTTCCCCTTAGAAAGGGAGCCTCACACTCGGTTTCACTATGTGACTTTTGCCAGGTGTGTGTGGCCTCTTGGTGAAGAAATCCTGAGTTGCCCAGGAAGTCCTTCCCAATATTCCCAAGGGTAAAAGGCTTCATTGATACATAGAATTTGCAGCTGCTCACAACCAAGGCTCTCCTCACATCACTTCTCAATGGTTTCTCTCCAATATGTGGCTTTTGGTGCTGATGAAGGTTTACTCTAAAATAGAATGGTTTCTCACATACCCCACTCACGCGGAGTTCCTGCCCACATTGTGTTTCCTGGTACTC
This sequence comes from Bos grunniens, assembly GCF_055505025.1. Classification (NCBI taxonomy): domain Eukaryota; kingdom Metazoa; phylum Chordata; class Mammalia; order Artiodactyla; family Bovidae; genus Bos; species Bos grunniens. The sequence continues at coordinate 65,905,329 of NC_141182.1, read as the reverse complement.
AGCCAAGTGAAAAATGTCACTCGAGATCAGGCCACACATCTCATAGAGGTTGGCCTTCTGGGAGAGACAGACCTGCCTTAACAATCTTGATCTGTGAGCATCCTTGATCAGAAATACTCTGTTCAGAAAATGCCTCCTTATCCTCTTCTCCATGCCAACAACCCGAAAGCAGAGAAATGCTGGTGACATACACATTGACTTTGTGCAAAGAAAAAGGCCCATTACAAATGTGGGTATCATAAACCCTGGAATGAATCAATGGGATTGTTTGCAAGACAAGGTGGTTACGTTCAAGTTAAGGATGGGGCTGCTTAGCAGCACTGGGCTTTTAAAGATTACAGAATGGGGGAGTCCTAACAAAGTAAAGGACACAACCATGGAGAATAACACAAGAAGAGGCAGAGTCTACAGCACATTCTGCAAACAATTTTCAGTAGGACCTTGACTAGTAGTGACACATGAATACTATGTAGTAAGTTATATGCAGGCTCAGGAAATTCCAACTGTAACAGAGCAGCTGGTGTTGAAGGATTAAAGATGTACACACTTTATGACATAAAAGGTATAGGCTGATGTTGGACAGCACTGCAGAAGAAGCAGTGTGAAAAAGCACTGAGGAATGGAGTCCAGGGAGGTAAGAATTAGCCCTAAGACGGAAATAAGAAATGACAAGTAACAGTGTTGAGAAGGTGGCTAACCGAAGAATGGGGAAGTACAGGGAGAAATGAGGTATGGCCAGCATTGTGATTGGCACCCAAAGGCTAGTCAGAGAAAAGCTTTCTGGTATGATCTGTATATAGCCCTGACATTACACCCTCCCCCAGGGGTCACTTATTAGGACCAGACTATGTCCGAGTTCCATGTGCTGTAGTTGGAGTCCTTTCTATTCTGTGAACCTCTCCACTTCATCCTCTTGATGAACAACTATGAAGAACCTGGATGATTCAAAGACTATGGTAAAGACAGGACAGAAAAGTAGCCAGCACTGGCCAAAAATAACTCAGCACATGACAGAGCACAAGACATAAAATTAAATATTATAAAAAGAACTTCAGAGGAGTATCTTGCAAGAATAGCCCATGCTCCATATAAAAGGAGCAGATCAATGATGACAATTTCTGGAACAAGCAAGAATGAGGAAATGTTAGCTACAGAAAGGAAACAGAACCTGGGGTACACTGGTACCTTGGATCTGGAAAATTCACCTGGCTATGGAGAGGGTAAACAAGGTGGAAAGACTCCTGACTCTGGATCCATCCCTGCGAGGCAAGGGGTAGCAGGTCTTGGATCTATCAAGGAGAAAAGAGGGCAGTGCTCAATGCTCAGTCCTACCAGCCACAACACCTACTGAGGGAACTGAGAAAGGAAGCAGTGCCCAGGGTCCTGACATGACAAGGGAGACTTGCCAATGGAAAAAGAGAAAGGGCCAAGACTAGCTCAGGGCACAGGGGTGGGTTTAAGGTTCTTACCCAGGGAGCTTTAAGTGCAAAGTTCTCCAGCATCTCATCATGATACAGGCGTTTCTGAGACTCGTCAAGGAGACCCCATTCCTCCCAGGAAAAGTTCACAGCCACATCTTCAAAAGTCACACTACCCTGTCATAGTCAGGACAGATGAAATCACAAACAAGCCGCTCTCAAGACGACCTACAATCCATTCCCCCATACATCTATTCTATGACCATCCTCCTCCCAATCTCCCCAGTCAGAGGAGAAACTAGGCCCTGGTGCCATTGTCTCCCTACAGGCCCACTGATTATGGGGTCCAGCCATCAGCGACAAGAGACAGGTGCACAAACAGATACTTAAACTGTGAACCTGACATGGAAGAATCCAACACTCCTGCCAGGCAATAACTCTGATATGGTCAAGGTCATGTAAGTCACAATACCAGGGACCTGGGACCATCAGACACACACCCTCTCCATGTACACATCACTCTCTAGATTGCACATCCCTCTTATCTCCAGACACCACAGTCATGTGCCCTCAGCCAGCACCACCTCACCATCCCGCTCTATAAGCCTCTCCTTGGCCTCCCCTGATGTTGAACTATGTTGATCACATCCTCTTCCCTCCACTGGTGAGGAGGGGATTCCTGCCTAGAGTTGTAGTGATGACCAAACATAGGACAACTAACACTGGACAGATGCTATCAGTAGCATCTTAGTAATCCTATATATTCACAGCTAGAATAGGAGGACACCACACACCACACAGGGATACATGGTGTTACACTCTGGAAAAGAGTGGACAACCAAGAGCTGTGGGATGTAAGCTTTATAGTACCAAGAAGGTAAGGTGCCCGTGCTCTCCAAAGGAGGATGCAATTTTCTTTTCTAAATAACCCCAAAGGGCTGGCTGACAGGGCACTGAAACCCACTACGAAGGGATAAGCAGGAACTATACCTCATCCCCTTTATGAAAAGGGTAGTTTAGTTAAGGAGACCCTATCCACCGGAGCAGAGCAAGGTGGGGAACTGGTGCTCGGGTCATTTGAGGTCCTGCCAGTTTTAACACATGTCCAGGCGGCATATAATACTGGGACTTGATTTTAGGATTTATACCACAATTTAGCAGACAACAACCAGAGTTATGTTTGGCAAATTCATACAGGATCCAGTAATTCCCTAGACCTCTCATGGCTCCTAGTAGCAGTGGCAGTGCCCAAATCTTCTATTAAAGGCCTCCCTGACAGGATCCATTTCTTACCTGAGACTCAACCACACACAATCGTCTGTTCGTTTCCAACATCCGTGGCCCTATGCTATTTTGAGGCTGTACCTGCTGTCCCCTTACCTGTCACAACCTTCTTCTGTCCACCTAACTCTCATTCAGAGCCTAGCCCATTGGTGGTGTACCTCAGGCCTACTGATGCTCAGAAATGACCACATTTCCCCCTGATCTTACTCTCCGGGCTGAATGAAACAGGCCAGAGCACCCCGGAGTCATCAATATGATGTCTCTGCATCTTTTTCCTTTGAACAGCTTTTGAAAACATCTTAACTTCCGACGTGTATTCTGCACTTTCTTCCTTAAAACTCCCCATGGCTTCTAGAGTTCTCACAGTAATGAACAACTTGCACTCTACTAGTCCAGGCTTAACAGCTGCCTCGTGTTGTTTATTCCCTGCAGACAATAGATGGACCCCAGGATGCCCGAATCCACCCAGCTAAGTTCCACGTCGAAGCCTCTGCAGTTGCGGGTGCCTCTGCCTGTCACCCTCTCCCAAGCGCCACCAAACTGTCAGACGCAAGACCCCACTCACGACTGCCTCACTGTCCTGGACCCGGGACCTGGACTGTGGGAGCGGAAACAGGCGTCTGGCGCTTGGGCTTTAGTGTCTGGTGGGCTGAGGGCGGTGGGGGCTCAGCCTATTTCAGGTGAACAGTGAAGGGACTCAGCCATACATGTGTTAGGGGAAGCACACTGATTGAAACCGTCCACCCTGGCCAGGCACCATAGCAACCATTTGCATGAGTTATTTTATGACAGGACATCCTGATAAGGAATTTGGAACTCATAAGCCACCACCAACCGGAAGAGTTGGGGAAAGGTCTAAAGGAGACACCGCGTGTCCGTGAACTTCCCGGAATCCCTCTTGCTAGCATCCATCTTGGCCGATCGATGCGTGCGGCACCGCGAAAGACTCTGAATTAGAATGGTTGTCCAAAGACCACCCGGAAGCTAATCCCATCACCATAAAACCCGAGGCTGAGAGGCACGCGGCAGAGCAGTTCTCCTGGGTTCCCTTACCCTACTGCTCTCCACCCGGGTGCCCTTTCCTGGGCACATGTGTACAATTCATTTCCGAGTGTTAGACAAGAGCCCAGTTTCAGGCCCTGGAAGGGGTCCGCCTTCCTGCAACAGGAGGACGAGCGTTTACCTGAGGCGGGTCCCTCAGAGCCGCCGCCGCCATCGGACTTCTAGGCGCAGGGGGGCCGGAGCGCTGGGGAGGCAGGGGATGCCCGCGCCGCGGTCCTGCTCCTGGGCCTGGCGCGGGGCACCCCGGGAGGCGCTGAACCTCGGCCCGCCTCTGTGCAGCCCAGACAGCACCTCCTCCCAGACCTCCTCAATCGCGTCACCTCCGTCCCAACCTAGCGTTCTGGACCTGGCACAAGCTTGGGACAGTTAAAATGGCCGCCTGGAGGCGGAGTCAGGAGGTCCCGCCCCGACCTTTTGTGCCCAAACGGAAACTCCATTTCCCTTAGCCTATACGCAAGGAATTCTGAGTCATGTAGCTTCCTTTTCCAGGTGAAAATGCTGAGCTGCTCCGCGAGGAGGCTGGGGAAATTGTGCGCAAACTATCTAAGGCTAAAGAAAGAGAAGGTATCAAGCATTTCCCTTTGAAGAATATGCAGAAGTTTTCTCTGGTGGCTCAGATGGTAAAGAATCTGCCTACAATGCAGGAGACCTGGGTCGGAAAGATCCCCTGGAGAAAGGAATGGCTACCAACTCCAGGATTCTTGCCTGGAGAATTTTATGCATGGAGTCTAGCATTCTTGCCTGGGAAATCTCCTGGACAGAGGAACCCAGTCTATGGGGTTGCAAAGACATGGGCACGGCTGAGCGACTAACTCTTTGACTTTCATGCAGAAAGAGTGCTCAGTCGTACTTAACTCTGCTGCCCCATGGACTGTAGCCCGCCAGGCTGCTCTGTCCATGGGATTTTTCTAGGCGAGAATACTGGTATGGGTAGCCATTTCCTACTTCAGGGAATCTTCCTGACACAGAGATCAAACCCGTGTCTCCCCCATTGGCAGGCAGATTCTTTACCACTGACCCACGAGGGAAGCCCCACCAATCAATTACTTCAATCCAATTAGGCTGCAGTGGACAGTGGCACAAAAGAGAAAAGTACAGTGGGGGAAAAAAGATATTGGATGGAAAAAACCCTGATAACAATTGAACCCACTACGTCCTAGTAAAAGTAATGGGTCTGCACCTGCCTGGCAGACCAGGGGATAAGAGTGTGCGGTTGCAACGGAGGGACCACAGGTTCGACCCATGGTGGGGGAACTAAGGTTTCATAAAACGAAAAAATCAAAGAAAGAAATGGAAAATTTTACTCAGGCCAAATAGGATTATAACCCAGGAACATGCTCTCAGAAAACTCTAAGAACTGTTACGCTTGTTAAAGATCAAAGCATTATGTAGGTTTTTGCGACAAAAGGCTACTTTAAATGCCATACATAATTGGCTAAATCCAGTTCTGTAAGTACAGAGTGGTAGGTTATCATGATCACTTACACCATCAAGGGAGCATGTTATCTTTTCTAAAACAATAATTTATTTACATTTTTGCCAATGCTGTGTCTTCCCTGCTACTTGGGCTTTTCTCTAGTTGCGGCCGGCAGGTGCTATTCTCCAGTTCTGGTGTGCAGGCTTCTCATTGCGGTAGCCTCTCCTGACGTGGAACATGGGCTCTAGGGCACAGGGACTTCAGTAGTTGTGCGGCACGTTTATTCAGTAGTGTGGCTCCTGGGCTCTAGAGCACAGGCTCAACAGTTGTGCTTATGGGCTTAGTTGCTCTGAGGCATGTGGGATCTTCCTGGATCACAGATGGAATCCTTGTCTCCTGCATTAGCAGGAGGATTCTTTACCAGTGAGCCACCAAGGAAGCCCAGACACGTTATCTTTTAAGGCGTTGTCTTGTTGGTGCTAGGAAAATGTTGCTCTTTATGGGTTAAGCAGGTATTTCTGCCAATGGGGAGTTTTGGGGGGTGCATAATGCAGATATATGATATACAGTAGAGGGGAAGGGAAGGCCAAAGAACAGAAAAAATTTTTCATATAAAATTTTCATATAATTTAATATGAAGTTTATTTCTTGACTTGCCTTAGAATACAAATTTTTAGTGCATCAGTCATTAACTTTGAAAAACACAGACACTCAGACTTTAGGGCATCTGTTGATGTTGCAGTCAAAAGCTTCAGCCCATGGGATTTCCTAGGCAGTCCAGTGGTTAAGACTCCACACTTCCAATTCAGGGGGTGCAGAATCAATCCCTAGTCAGGAAACTAAGATCCCACGATCCCACATGCCGCTTGGTGCAACCAAAAGAAAAAAAAAACAAACAACTCAGCCCTGCCTATGGAGCACTGTGAACAGAGATCAATGGCCCGGGCTGTAATTATATACATTTATTGGAAGCAATGGAGAACATGTTAAAGCTATCGAAGAAATGCAATTATATTAGAAAACATGGAAAATTATCCCAAAGGACCTAGTTACACCATCATATATATGACAAATGGGGCTTCCCAGGTGGCACTAGTGGTAAAGAATCCGCCTGCCAGTGCAAGAGATGTTAAGAGATGCGGGTTTGATCCCTGAGTGAGGAAGATCCCCTGGAGAAGGAAATGGCAACCCACTCCAGTATTCTTTCCTGGGAAATCCCATCGACAGAAGAGCCTGGCCAGCTATTGTCCACAGGGTCACAAAGAGTCGGTCATGACTGAAGTGACTTAGCACAAACACACACATATGACAAATACAACACAAGGATGTAAGACAAAATTTTGAAATAAAAGAGAACTAAGATGCATAAGTAAATATAAAATAGGAGTATGTTGCTTATGATTTAAAGATAATGATTATGAAAAATAAATTTTATAAAAAGCAGAAACATTGAATTTTAAGTTATTGGTATTTGTTAGTGTGAAATGTTAATGCACTTGTCATAATAAAAGACAATTTGTACTTTATAGACATATTCAAAAGATTTATAAGAGTGGTGATGTGTCTGGCATTTTCAATGCTATAATATTAGGAATATATATATTTTGAGAAAATGAAGAAGTACATCTTCATACTCAAAGTTGACCCATATATAACTAAGAATCCTTTTCAAATCATTTAAAATATTATAATTAACAAGAAATTATGGGCATGCATATATGCAATAAAATTAAAAATCAATATTAATTTTTAAGATGCTTTCTTCTATTTTATAATTTAAATGCAGTGTTACTGAAACAAACAAAAATTTGAAAAACATGACACTAAGAAATGTGATGGGAAAATTGAAAAAAAGTCAAAAACTTTGAAATTAAACAGAAATTATGAAAACCACTTCTAAATGATAATAGATATAAACCAAGTTTCTATATAAGAAGGCTATTATGAATAAAAATACTGAGAGGTCACTTACTTTATGTATTGGAAACAAAATACTATTGTTGCAGACCTTATTAGTTAAAGTTTACTTAAAGAAATGTTTATTACAATAAACTAAATATATCCAATAACTTATTCTGGAAGAGAAAACCATAGTGAGTTAATAGTACATAGCAGAGTGCCTGGAAATACATCTTACTGACTTGTACATGCTGAATAATTTATTGATGCATACATGTATTAAACTTGATTATCAATTTAGAGATAAAATATATAATGCAATAAAATATAAAAGTGGATTGAAAACTGAGATGGAAAACATTTTCTTGAATTGGAAAATAATTTAATCAAATCTATACATGAAAAATCATACCTGAATGATTGAGTAGAAATTTTCTCAGTGATTATTTTGATTTATGTAGCATTTTATAAAGTTGAACAAAATTAGGAAATTGGCAGTACAATAAATATGCCAAGAAATTAGAGTAAGAGAAGTATAAAAAGGAAAGAAATCTCACTCTCCATAAATGGATTGAAAGATCCCTATCAGTGTGTGATCAGGGTATGATTTGTTAGAATAAGCCATCTCATGACTGCTAGAAACCTACTGATTCACCATTGAATCATCAGAGATCTTTCCAGAGAGAAGAGAGCAAAATATTAACAATAATGAAGATATTATATATATATATATATAGACATGATATCATACTTAGATAACCTTTAGCTTTGAGATTCTTTATATCCCTGATTATCTTGTTATCTGTATCTTACAATCTTATTCACGTTGCATGACCTGCTCTCACTAAAAAAATCTGACAAGAAATTTTAACACTGGCACTCATCAGAGGCATCTTAGTAAAACTCTCCTACAGATTCCATTTTCAAATGATGCTCCCAAAAGGTAAACAATGCATATCCAACAATTGATACAAAGCCTTTAGAATGGACATTGTGAGGTTCAATGTGTTTGGTCAGCAATAAGAGCAAATACAATCCAGAGAGTTTGTTGAGGAAATTACTAGCTAGCCTTAAGGTAAGTGCAATAGATAAGGTGGCACCATGCCTCTTGGTTCCTCAGAATGCATCCCTTCTCTGTCACTTTGAATTTTCTGAGACATACTCTAATTCTTTTAAGAATATGACATGGATCTGTGGATATTGGCTACTCACCAAATTTATACTTCTCAGGATAGCTGAAATGTCAGCATCTGTGTAGCGGTAAAAACTGGGCACCCAACAAGAGATAAAAGTTAATTCCATGATCTCACCTACTTGCTTGGAAGTGTTTATCATTTTACCTATAAAAGGAATCGTTGTCACTGCAAGAGTACATGAGAGTATCTCAGGAAAATAGCTGTAGAGTGAGCAAATTACAGTTATTAATGCTGATTAATTGGGTCATCCATTGGGCACTGTTGAAACCACTAGAAGAGAAAAAGGATTTGTGAATCCTGAAAAAAGTTTAAGTTTAATGGGTGCTAAATGAAGGACACTGAGTCCTAAATTTGAGAGAATTGAGTCCATGATTATGCTAGAAACATGGCTACCATGAAGTTCTTATTTCCACAAAGTGTGAATCCTTTCATTTATGACATCTCTGAGGAAAACTAACTTGAAGAAAAATAGACCAGAAAGGGGTAGAAGAGTAGAAGGAAAGCCACATCATGTTTTCTTCTATTGGTAATCACTTATTAAACATCTCATCTGCCTAAGAGGCTCATCTAGATAATGAGTTATATACATCAGCAACCAAAGACATGTGTTTTCATGCAGCCTTGCTTTGCTAAGGACAGGATGTTTGAATTCAAGGAACACAGTTTTATCAGTGCCTGCAACAAACCCAACACCTTGTCTGTGCTTAGGGAAACTTGGCTGTGACCACTGTTGTAATTCTCTTTTAAATGACCTACCTTTTATTTTTCTTATGTAGACAGTATCTTAAAAAGAATATTTGTATCTGTTTGCTATTTGGGGAAACCAGTTTGATTTGCAACAAGTGGAAGTTTAACATGAAAAATGAAATCGAAATAATGAAGTCCCAGGGACCTCATGGGGTACGCTCAAGGCTGCTCCCTGTGTTAAAGAGGGACATTAGTTTCAAGTCTGTGTTTGGATTCCCCGCCCCCCCCCCCAAAAAATGGGGGATATTAGTAACAGTGGGTAAATGGAGATCTAGCACTATACTGTAGCAAAACTTTCTTCAGACAGAAGCAAGGGAAAGAGCAGGGAAAAAGGATCAGCAGCTTTCTCAGCATCCAGCCATGCCACTTGTTGTATCTGTGCACACTCTAAAAAATGGTCTCAGGCCGCACAAGACTGTGGTCCAGGCCTTAGAAATAAGCAACAATGGTGTAGCACTGCAGAGCCCATTTCAACTGGGATTGTATGGTTTGGGAAGATGCCCTTGGTCAACTGATAGCAAATGGCTTCCAAGAAGTACTGTCTGAATCACCCTATTCTCTGACACACCTATCATCCATGGCCCTGTGAACTTGGAACACGAGCAGGCTAGGCCAGTCAGCTCCTCTTCTGTGGAATCTGGAACAAGGACCTCAGACGTGGCCAGAGCTTGCTGGGCACTCCAGTGAGGATTCGTGTTAAGGAGTCTGTTTTTTTTTTAAATCTTGGTGTGGACACATAGAGGTTGAAATTTCAGAGAGGATGAGGGTTCAGAACATGTGCAGAGTGCAGGGAAGAAGGCTGGTGTGTGCCAATGGTCTTCTCAACCAGTCAGTCTTCTCAACCTGCTCCAACAGGCAGTAGGTCCATGAATGGAGCAGAGGCAAGCTGCTACCCAGTGAGACCAAGAGCACAGATTTCCATTATCATTTACTGGTACCAGGTCCTCCGGACTGTCTCTGCTCTTCCAAGCTGAAGGTTACAAACACCTGAGAAAGTTAAACCTCCTACCTGGTTGTTAGATGATGTCAGAGGCTGTCAGTCAGCCGCTGAGGGTGGAGACCCAGCTCAGAATCACTGATTCTCGAAGGTTGAGCTCTCTGCTGTGCTCAAATGGAAGATGTGGCCTTGGGGTATAAGCAGTTGCAGCTGAGAGAAAAGCCTCCAGTGGGGGAAGCTACTGGCGGTGACAGACAAGGGTATTACAGTGAGAACTACAAGGGCAGATGGTACATGGGTACCTTGCTGTGTTGATGATTCCAACAAAGCTAAAGGCAGCTGGGGCTCCTTGGAAATCTCTGTGTGTCTGCCTCAGGCTGAGGGCTTCATGTACCGAGGTAAATAGATAAAACATCTCAAGTTTTGGAGCTAGACTGAGGGGTATGAATCCATCTTGACTCAGGTACTTCTCCACTGTGTGACTTTGGGGAACCCACTTCATTGTTTCGACCCTGGATTTTGCCAGTAGTAAAACAATAGTTCCTACTTTCTCAGTTTTGAGAATTAAAGAGAATATGTTTATAAAGCAAACCCTGGAATCTTGGCACTCAGTGTGACACTCACTTAAGTACTCAGTGTTTTGTTACTTCTATTGATTCTCACAGGGACCAAGGTAAGCACCTTCTTCACCTCCAGGTCAGTCAGCAAATAGGCTCAGGAAGCTCTAGTGAGTTGCCTAGAGATTCCCAGGAGGGGAACCCATACTGAGATACCAGCCCTCTGCAGCCTCTGCCTCCTTCAGGTGAGTGTGTCAGTGGCTTATGAGAAGCCCCATTTCTTTCTCAAATGCACTCGGCGCCAGTGGGGCTCAGGGACTTTAGGGGAAATGAGGGGTACCTGGCCAGGCTAGTGGGGAGGTCCAGTGAGATTGTGGGTACAGTCACGGGGCAGCAGATGGGTGCTCCAGCTCAACCTCCCACGGTTCATGGGTAGAGCCACATCTTACACCTGTCTTACGAGGGGAAACTGAGGCCCAGAGGTGGGGAATCATTTGCCTGTGAGTCATAATGATGTTTTGTGATCAGGATTCAAACCCAGGCTGCCTGAGCCAGGGCGTGGGGAGTCTGATTACTGCCCTATTTCCAGCCCAGCTGGGCTCTGAGATTCTTCATTCTGATGCCATCTTGTTCCCCTTCCTCTAGAGTTCTGCTCCAACCCAAACCCCATGATGATAAATCAGGAAACTGGTCAAACACTATTAAGCAAGGGTTTGCGGTTTTATTAAATGCTTGGACTTTAGAAAGTGATGGAGAGTACATTAGTAACACAGATTAAAAGTGAATGATATATGTGTCCGTTACAGTGCACATAGCATTAAAAAAGTGAAAAAATTAGAACACATTATTCCATTATTAAAATACTCCATAAATTAAAAAGTCACAAAATGAGTGAAATTCCAGTATGACTTGGCTGTTTCACTGTTCTTTTGTGAAAGGAAGAAAATAGCCAAAACTCATAGACTAGGCGGCAAATATGAACATTCCACTAAAGATATAGAGATAGCAAATACATATCTGAAAAATGATCATGAATCCTTAGCGAAATGCAAACAAAACAACAGTGAGATAGTATGACGAACTTATCAGAAGGGTTAAAATTAAGAATAACTGATCAGAAGAAAAATAAAAATTAAAAAAATTAAGATAAACATATTCCTAATAAAATCACTAATATCCTGGAAGTTTATCCTCTACCCCATTTATGGAGAAAGATATATATATGTACAATACATTAAAGTGACAGCTTCCTTAAGAGGAAAAAAAAAAGACTGACCAAATGAAGTATTCACTAGGATAAAAGAGGAAATGGACCTTTCAAACACTGCTGCTAAGAATGAAAAACACAAAAATCCCCAGGCAGTCCAGTGGTTAGGACTCCAGGTGCTCACTGCTCAGGGAGCAGGTTCAATCCCTGGGAAATTGCGGTCCCACAGCCACACAGTGTGACCGAAACTGGAAGAACAGGTATGACTGGTTCAGACCAGAATCTGGTGAGTTAGCACCCGCCTATCTTATGATTCACACTCTGCACTCTGAGTTACTGAAGTAAAGACAACTGAAACATATACCCACAGAAAGAATTATACACAAATGTTTTACCAGCTTTCTTTTCCAATAGTCAAAAATTAGAAAAACTTCAAATGTTCATAAACAAAAGAATGGATAATAGTGGTATATTGAAAAACAAGAATATTTCTTAGAAAAAAAGTATGAGCTGCTCATACATTATTGATGACTCTTCAAGTATTTAGGCAACTTAAATAAAAGCAGGAGAAAGAGTAACTTCCCATCATATGAATTCTAGAAAATGCAAAAGTTATCTATTATAATGGAACATAAATCAATGGTTACATGGAGGGTTGTGAAGGGCAAGGAAAGAGAGTATAAAAGGTCGTGAGATAAATATACAGTAACATAGTCATTACCATGACTATGATGATGGTTTTACTTCCATACATATGTCAGAACTCATCAAATAGCTTTTGAAATGGCTCACAATTAAAATCAACAACAACAAAAAACAAACCTCTATGTCCAACTTTCTGGAAAGTAGGTTTGGCAATTCTATATTCATTCCACTTTCTCAGGCCCTTTGTGGATCAGTTTTACCTCAAAGACAGCAAATAGATTGTGCAATGAATGACTTTCCACCTGAGTCAATAGGAATGTGGCCTGGGTCACAAATACATTTGTGGATGAGATTCTCCTTTTTTCTATATTTATTCTTTTTTGCCTGCCTCACTCTTGGTAGGACCTGGGGAAGAAATTCCCCTCAGCCCTAATGACATCCCCTGTGAACAAGGGAAAATATTTATGCTGCTCCCAGAAGCAGTTATGTTGTCACAGCTGACCCCTCCTCAGTGGGATCTAAGTCTCCTGAAACTCATCATAGCATCCAGGCCTGAAATGAGGACAAGAAAGTCCTGCAGCCTTTCACAGGAGGCTATGGGCAGAAATGCAAATTTGGCAAAAAATAGTAAGCCAATTTCTGCCTCTGTATTATCTACTCTGAAGCACAGAAAATTTGATACACCCATGAAGGCTGCACACATCTTCATGCTTGTACAGCCCAATTCTGTTTATAAAGCAGATGACATGGTAAATGGAATGTCCAAGATTAAGGAGGACTTAAACAGTAAAGTATTTGTTATTGTAGAAACCAAAGCAATGGTCAGGCAGATCTGCCAGCAGTGGCTGGCAATTCTTAATTGGTGACTCGGAAGCTAGAAAAATTCATCACTAGTATCTTCAGAACAACATGTCCCTGAAAATGGAGGTCCTTCTCTGCAAGCTGCCAGATGAACTCTTGATGTTCTCTGGGCCAATATTGCATCAGGGCCATGCAAAAGCTGCTCAGAAAGGGAATGAAGACATCCCAAGGGTTTATTTAGGCTAATCCTAATTTCCTCCAACAAATGAGAGAACAGAGTACGCTTCCCTGAGCGTGCTGGGGTAGTGACTGATGCACACTGTGGAGACCTGCCAGGTTAGAGGTGAAATGGATATGGCGACAGACACTGGAAGTGATGTAAATCTATCAAGAGCAGATTAGTGTGCAACACAGTTACATGTACTTCCCACATAAGTGAAATTATGATGAAGATTCTCTTTACTCTTGGTGTTTGGATTTATGAGGCAATTAGTGTCTCACAGTTTGGTCCAGTGTCATTACACTGAACAATGAAACTATATATTTCTTATACATCTAAGGCCTTTTTCCAGTGTGAATTCTCTGATGCTGAGAGAGGTTAGATTTTCGGCTAAAAGACTTCCCACATTTGAGGCAGTCATACGGCTTTTCTCCTGTGTGAACTCTCTGATGATAATGAAGGGTGGAACGAGAGGTGAAAGATTTCCCACATTCACTGCATTCATAAGGCCTTTCTCCTGTGTGAACTCGCCGGTGAATAATGAGGTGAATTCTTTGGGTAAAGGATTTCCCACAGTCACTACATTCATGAGGCCTTTCTCCTGTGTGAACTCTCCGATGTCGAACGAGTATCGAGCTATTGGTAAAAGATTTCCCACAGTCACTGCACTTATAAGGCCGTTCTCCAGTGTGAACTCTCTGATGATAGCCAAGGGCAGAAACAGAAGTAAAAGACTTCTCACATTCACTGCACTCATAAGGCCTTTCTCCAGTGTGAACTCTCCGGTGTTTAGAGAGGTATGAATTCTGGCTAAAGGATCTCCCACAATCCGTACATTCATAAGGCTTTTCTCCAGTGTGAACCCTCTGGTGTTGATTCAACTGGGAACTATCCCTAAAAGATTTCCCACATTCACTGCAGTCAAAAGGCCTTTCTCCTGTGTGAACTCTCTGATGACAACGGAGGGCAGAGTTAGAGGTAAAAGACTTCTCACATTCGCTGCACTCATAAGGCCTTTCTCCAATGTGAATTTTCTGATGATAACGAAGGGCAGAGCCAGAGGTAAAACATTTTCCACATTCGCTGCACTCATAAGGCCTCTCTCCTGTGTGAACTCTCTGGTGTATGTTGAGATGATTTCTTTGGGTAAAGGATTTCCCACACTCATTGCATTCATAAGGCCTTTCTCCTGTGTGAACTCGACGGTGTCGGATGAGTATTGGTCCATTGGTAAAGGATTTCCCACAGTCAGTGCACTCATAAGGTTTTTCTCCTGTGTGAACTCTCTGATGATAACAGAGGGCAGAACCAGAGGTAAAAGATTTTCCACATTCATTACATTCAAAAGGCCTTTCTCCAGTGTGAACTCTCTGGTGTTGAGACAGGTAAGATTTATGGCTAAAGGATTTCCCACATTCACTGCACTCATAAGGCCTTTCTCCTGTGTGAATTCTTCGGTGTATAATGAGGTGATTTATTTGGGTAAAAGACTTCCCACAATCAGTACACTCATATGGCCTTTCTCCTGTGTGAATTCTCTGATGATAACGCAGGCCAGAGCTAGAGGTAAAAGACTTCCCACATTCCCCACATTTATGAGTCTTTTCTCCAGTGTGAACTCTCTGATGATAATGGAGGGCAGAGTTAGAAGTAAAAGATTTCCCACACTCATTGCACTCATAAGGCCTTTCTCCTGTATGAACCCTCCAGTGTTCAATTACATCTGATTTTCGTTTAAAGGACTTCCTACACTCAGTGCATTCATAACTGATTTCTCCAGTGTGAACTGTCCGTTGTTGAATAAAGATGGAGCTATGGCCAGAAGACTGTGCACAATGATAGCACACATGGCAATTTTCTCCAGTGTTACTCCTCTGAGGATAAATGAGGACAAATTCTTGGCTAAAGGATTTCCCACATTTGCTGCACTTGTACTGCCTTGCCCCAGTATGAATTCTTCGATGTTGAATGAGGGCTGAGCTTCCTCTGAAAGATTTTCCACAGTCACCACACTCATAAAGCCTGTCACCAGTGTGGGCTTTCTGGTGCACAATAAATGAGGATTTATACTTGAATTTTTTCCCACATTTACTGCACACAAAACGTTGTCTTTCAGGGCAGGCACTGTGGTCCTGAACAAGTGCGTGTTTGGGACTGAAGGCTTTCTTGCATTCTCCCCTGGGACAATGACTTTTTTTGCTTTGTAAATTTTCCATGCAGTGGGTGACTGTATTTGGCTTCTCCCCAGTGTGACTGGCCTGTTGCTTCAGATGTTCTGAGGTGCTTCTGAAGTCATCCTCAACTTGCTTGCTGGTTAGAGGCTCTCCTGACACATGGAAATTGGAGCTCTTCACAAATGAAGATCTGTCCACGCTGATTATGGGTGGTTTATCTTGCTTGTGCGGCTCCTGGTGCTGCCGAAGGTCTGTACTGAAAGAAAATCCTTTTGCACATGCCCTACACTTCAGTAATTTCTTGCTGTGTTGTGTTCCCTGCTGCTCAGCCAAATGGAAAATGCCTCTCAAGACTGGACCACACACTTCACAGGGGTGAGTCTTCTGAGAAGAGGAAGGTTCCTTGGAAGTCCTGGCCTGTGACACTGCCACAGAAACACTCTGTTCAAAGGAAGTCTCAACTTTCTCCTCTCCGCTCCAGAAGCCTGAATGGAAAGAAATGCTGATGAGGTACACATTCACTTTATTGGAAGGCACAACTCTTTGCACAAACGTGCAAATGAAACAAAAAAAGACCTTGCATGTAACAATGAAGACCCCATGAGCCACATTTAAGACCCCGTATGGGGCATCCTTGGTGGCTCACTAGTAAAGAGTCCACCTGCCAATACAGGAGACACAGGTTTGATCCCTGGTCTGGGAAGATCCCACATGCTACAGAGGGACTAAGCCCATGTGTGCCACAGCTACTAAGCCTGTGCTCTAGAGTCCAGGAGCTGCAACTGGTGAACCCATGAGCCACAACCGCTGAAGTCCATGCACCTAGAGCTCATACTCTACAATGAGAAGCCTTTGCACTGCAATGAGAACAGCCCCCACTCACCACAACTAGAGAAAAAGACCACGCAGCAAGAAAGATCCACCACATCAAAAATAAATAGAAAAATACCTATTTTTCAAAAGCAGGGATTAAATAAAACAAGCAGGGTTATCATACTATGTCAGATGAGATACTCTTTAAGTAAATAATTGTCACAAGAGACAGAGGAGGTCATTACGTAACAAAAAAGCAATCAATTCATCAAGAGGATAAAAATTACAAATACATATGTGATATTGGAGCACCTAAATATATAAAGCCAATATTAACAAATCTGAAGGTAGAAATAGATAGCTGCAATAATATTAAGGGTTCAATATCCCACTCTGGGTAAGAAAACATTGGACTTGAACTGCACCTAAGACCAAACAGACCTAATAGACATGTACAAAAGATGCTATCCAATTATAGCAGAATACACATTCTTCTCGAGTGCATGTATCATTCTCTAGGAGACATGACATGTTGGGTCAAAAATCAAATACTAAAAAATTCACAAAGATAAAAATCGTATCAAGTATCTTTTAAAACTACAATGGTATGAAACTAGAAATCATTAATAAGAAGAAACCTGGAAAATTAACAAATATTGGAATTTAAGTGACACGGTCCTGAATGACCTATGGGTTAAAAAGAAGTTAAAAAAAAAAAAATATAGACAACTGAAAATGAAAACATAACACACCAAAATTTGTGGGATGCAGCAAAAGCAATTGTAAGAGGATTATGTAGAGCAATACATGCCTACATTAAGAATAAAAGAACGATCTCAAATAAACAACGTATGCTTATACCTCAAGACATGAGAAAAAGAACTATGATTAAAATTATCAGAAATAAGCAAATAACAAAGATCAGAGCAAAAAAATGAAATGGAGACTAGGAATATGATAGGAAACATCAATGAAACTAACAGGGTTTTTTTTTGTTTTTTTGTTTTGGGCCACACCATGCGGCTTGAAGAATCTTAGTTCCCTGACCAAGGATCAAACCTGGGTCTCCTGGAATGAAAGTACAGAGTCCTAACCACTGGACACCAGGGAATTCCCAGGAGTCAGTTTCTTAGAAGACATAAGGCCTTTAGTTAGATTGACAGGCCTTTAGTTAGATTATGAAGAGCAAAGACTCAAAGTCAGAAATAGAAGAGGAGATATCACAACTGATACTGCAGGAATACAATCAATCAGAAGAAATTACAATGAACATTTTTTCACCAACAAATTAGATAACCTAAAGAAATGAATAACATTCCTATAAACATAAAACCAACCAAAAATAAATCATGAAGAAATAGAAAATCTGAACAGATCTGTAACTGATAAGGAGACGTAATCACTAATAAAAAAAATCTCCCAACAAAGCAAAGTTCAGGACTAGACAGAATCACTGAGAAATCCACTTAATATTTAAAGACTTAATATTAATCCTGCAAAAGTCTTCCAAAAACTTGAAGCAGGAACACTTCCAAGTTCATTTTATGAGAACAGCATTACTCTGATATCAAAGCTACTTAAGCATAACACAAGAGAAGAAAATTATAGGACAATATCCCTGATAAACATAGATACAAAACTCTTCAACAAAATACTTGCAAATCAAATCCAACAGCACATTAAAAAGATCATACATCACAATCAAGGAGGATTTATCCTGGGGATGCTAAGATGGTTAAACATCATGTGCAACATAAAAAAATGTGACAAACACATTATCAGAATGGAAGATAAAAACCATAATCATATCTATACATGCTGAAAAAGCATTTGATAAAGTTAAATATCTTTTCAAGATAAAAGCTCTCAACAAGTTAGATATAGAAGGAATGTACCTCAACACATCTGATATGCCTGCAGCTAACATCACATTCAGGGCTTCTCAGGTGGCCCAGTGGTAAAGAATCTGCCTGCCAAGCAGGAAACAGTTTTGATGCCTGAATCAGGAAGAGTCCCTGAAGAAGGAAATGGCAACCTACCCCAGTATTCTTGCCTGGGAAATCTCAAGGACAGAGGAGCCTGGTGGGCTACAGTCCATGGGGTCACAAAAGAGTGAGACACAAATCAATGACTAAACAACAACAACAACATTATATTCAACACTCAAAAGCTAAAAAGGTTTTCCTCTAACATCAGGAACAAGACGAGGATGCCCATCACTTCTGTTTTTATTCAACACAGTACAGGAAGCCCTAGCCAGAGTAAGTAGGGAAGAAAAAGAAAGAAAAGGCATTCAAATCAGAATTGATGTCATTGTTCAGTTGTTAAGTCCCATCCAACTCTGGGCCACCTCTGGGACTTCAACACACCAGGCTTCCCCATCCTTCACTATCTCCCCGAATTTGCTCAAACTCATGTCCAAAAAGTTGGTGATGACATCCAACCAGCTCATCTTCTGTTGCACCGTTCTCCTCTTGCCCTCAATCCTCCCCAGCATCAGGGTCTTTGCCAATGGGTTGGTTCTTTGCACCAGGTAGCCTAAGTACCAGAGCTTCAGCTTCAGCATCAGTCTTTCCAATGAACATTCAGGGTTGATTTCTTTTAGGACTAACTAGTTTGATTTCCTTGCAATCCAACTGACTCTCAAGAGTCTTCTCCAGCACCACAATTTGAAAGCATCAATTCTTCGGTGCTCAGCCTTCTTTAGGGTCCAACTCTCACATCTATACATGACTACTGGAAAAACCATAGCTTAGACTGTGCGGACCTTTGTCGGCAAAGTGATGTTTCTACTTTCTAATATGCTGTCTAGGTTTGTCATAAAGCTGTTCTTCCAGGAAGCAAGGGTCTTTAAATTTCATGGCCGCAGTCACCATTTGCAGTGATTTTGGAGCCCAAGAAAACAAAGTCTGTCACTGTTTCCATTGTTTTCCCATCTATTTGCCATGAAGTGATAGGACCAGATGCCATGATCTTAGCTTTCTATTCGAGTTTTAAGCCAGCTTTTTCATTGTCCTCTTTCAACTTCATCAAGAGGTTCCTCTTCACTTTCTGCCCTTAGGGTGGTATTATCCGCATATCTGATGTTGCTGATATTTCTGCTGGCAATCCTGATTCCAGCCAGTGATTCATCCAGTCTGGAATTTTGCATGAGATACTCTGCATATATGTCAAATAAAGAGAGTGACAGTATACAGCCTCATCATACTCCTTTCCCAATTTTGAACCAGTCTATTGTTGCATGTCTGGTTCTAATTGTTGCTTTTTGACCTGAATACAGGTTTCTCAGGAGAAAGGTAAGGTGGTCTGGTACTCCCATCTCTTTAAGAATTTCCTAGACTTTGTTGTGATTCACATAGTCAAAGGCTTTAGCATAGTCAATGAATCAGAAGTAGATGTTTTTCTGGAATTCCCTTACTTTCTCTACGATCCAATGAATGTTGGCAAGTTGACCTCTGGTTCCTCTGGCTTTTGTAAATCCAACTTGTACATCTGTAAGTTCTCAGTTCACATACTGTTGAAGCCTAGCTTGAAGGATTTTGACCATTACCTTGCTAGCGTGTGAAATAAGCACAGTTGTACAGTAGTTTGAACATTCTCTGGCATTGTCCTTCTTTAGGACAGGAATAAAAACTGACTTTTGCCAGTCCTGGGGCCATTGCTGAGCTTTCCAAATTTGCTGGCATATTGAGTCCAGCACTTTAACAGCAAGAATAGAAGAAGCAAAACTGTTTGTAGGTAGCACAGTCTCATATGTAGAAACCCCACAATTCTACTCTACTAAATGAATTCAGTAAAGTTGCAGGACCAAAAAAAAAAAACCCAATATACAAATTGGTTACAGTTACATTTATATACACGAATGTAAAAACTGTCTGAAAAGAAAATTAAGAAAACAACCTTATTTTAAATAGAATCAAAAACAAAATATTCAGGAATAAATTTAACCTAGGAGTTGAGAAATTTATATTCTGAAAATTATATGACAATGATGAAAGAAAGTGGAGAAGACATAAATAAATGAAAAGATATCCAGTGTTCTAGGATTTCAAGAATTAATATTGTTAATTTTACCAAGAGCAATTTACAGATAGAAAACAATCCATATCAAAATTCCAAAGACATTTCCGCAGAAACAAACAATCCTAAAATTCATAGGGAACCACAAAAAATTCCAAATAGCAAAAGCAATCTTGACAAAGAAGGACAAAGCGAGAGGCATCATACTTCCTGATTTCAGAGTAGTACAAAGCTACAGTAATCGACATATTATGTTACTGGCATAAAAGAAGACACATAGATCAATGGAACAGAATAGTGAGCCCAAACTCTAATGGCAGAAAGTGAAGAAGAACTAAAGAGCCTCTTGATGAGAGTCAAAGCGGAAAGTGAAAAGTTAGGTTAAAACTCAACATTCAAAAAACTAAGATCATGGCATTTGGTCCCATCACTTCATGGCAAATCAAAGGGGGAAAATGTGGAAGTGGTGACAGATTTTATTTTCTTGGACTCCAAAATCACTGCAGATTGTGACTGCAGCCATGAAATTAAAAGACACTTATTCCCTGAATGGAAAGTTATAACAAACCTAGAAGCATATTAATTAAAAAGCAGAGACATCACTTTGCCAACAAAGGTCTGTATCGTCAAAGCTACATTTTTTGCAGCAGTCATGTATGGATATGAGAACTGGACCATAAAGAAGGCTGTGTGCCAAAGAATTGATGCTTTGGAACTGTGATGCTGCAGAAGACTCTTGAGAGTCAGATGGACTGCAAGGAGAGGAAAACGGTCACTCCTAAAGGAAATCAACCCTGAATATTCATTGGGAGGACCAATGTCGAAGCTCCAATACTCTGGTTATCTGATTCAAAGAGCTGGCTCATTGGAAAAGACGCTGATGTTGGAAAAGGCTGAAGGCAGGAGGAGGAGGAGGCAACAGAGGAGGAGATAGTTGGGTGGTATCACCAACTCAATGGACATGAGTTTGAGCAAACTCCCGGAGACAGTGGAGCCTGGTGTGCTACAGTCCACTGGGTCGCAGAGTCAGACACAACTTAGTGACTGAACAACAATACAAGATCAAGCCAGGCATAACGTTCCCTAAGCCAAAGCCTAAGGGAGTCAATTCCTAACCCTCTCCAATTCTGTGATGACTGAGAGAAGTGAGAAGCTGAAAAAAAAAAAACGTTTGATGCTAGCTCAGGTTAGTTCATGAGGTTCAAGGAAAGAAACTGTCTGCATAACACAGAAGCACAAGGTGAAGCAGCAAATGCTGATGTAGAAGCTGTACCAAAGTTATCCAAAAGATCTAGCTAAGCTAATGAATAAACACTGCGACACTAAACAACAGATTTTGAATGTAGATGAAACAGTCTTATGCTGGAAGAAGATGTCATCTAGGATTTTCACAGTGAGAGAGAAGTCAATGCCTGGCTTCAAAGGATAAGCTAAACTCTCTCGTTAGGGGCTAATGCAGCTGGTGACTAGATGTTGAAGCCAATGCTCTTTGATCTGAAAATCTTGGGCCCTAAAGCATTATGCTAGATTTACTCTTCATATACTCTATAAACGGGACAACAAAGCCCGGACGACAGCGCATAGATTTATAATATGGTTTACTGAATAATTTAAGACTACTGTTGAGACCTACTGCTCTGAAACAAAGATTGTTTTCAAAATATTACTGTTCACTGAAAATGTACCCAGTCGCCCAAGAGCTCTGATGGAGATGTACATTAATGTTGTTTCCATGCCTAGTATGACAACATCCATTCTGTAGCCCATGGATCAAGTAGACTAGACTGCCAACCTTAAGAAATACATTTCATAAGGCTATAGACACCATAGATAAGAATTCCTCTAATTGTTGTTGTTGTTTAGTCTCTAAGTCACATCTGACTCTTTTTTGACCCCCGTGGACTGTAGCCTACCAGGCTCCTCTTTCCATGGGATTTCCCAGGCAAGAATACTAGAGTGAGTTGCCATTTCCTTTTCCAGGGGATCTTCCCAATCCAGGGATCAAACCCATGTCTCCTACGTTGGCACTTGGAATCTTTACCACTGAGCACTTGGGAAGGCCTGATTCCTCTCATATATCCAGGTCAAGTAAATTGAAAACCTTCTGGAAAGGATTCATCATTCTAGATGCCATTAAGAATATTTATGAACCATGGGAAAAGATCAACATATCAACACTAACAGGATCTGGAGAAAAGTTGATTGAAGACCAGTCTCATGGGTGACTTTGAGGGGTTCAAGACTTCAGTGAAGGAAGTAACTGTAGATGTGGTGGAAAATACAAGAGAACTAGAATTAGAATGGAGCTAGAAGAGAACTGAATTGCTGCACTCTCAGAACAAAACTTTAACAGATGAGAAAAGAAAATGACTTCTTGAGATGGAGTATACTGGTGAAAGTGCTGTGAACAATGTTGGAATGATAATAAAGGATTTAGAATATTACATAAACTTAGTTGATAAAGCAGCAATAGGGTTTGACAAGATTGATTCCAACCTTGAAACAATTTCTACTGTGTGCAAAATGCTATCAAACAGCATTCCATACTACAGAGAAATCATTCATGAAAGGAAGAGTCCATTCATGCGAGAAATTTCATCGTCTTATGTGAAAACATTGCCATAGCCACCCCAGCCTTCAGCAACCTGATTAATCAGCACCTCGATCAGTCAAAATTAAGGGAAGACCCTCCATGAGCAAAAAGATACAGCTCAGATGACAGTTAACATTTTTCTAGCAATGAAGACTTCTCTTTAACTAAAGTATATTTGTTGTCATTTTATATATAATGCTATTGCACACTTAGGCTACTGCACAGTGTGAACGTAACACTTACATTCACTGGGAAACAAAACTTTGTCACTTGCTTTAGGGTCATACTCACTTTTTATTGTGGTGGTCTGGAACCAAACCTGCAATATCTGTGAGGTTTGCCTTGCCTGTATCTGTACACGAATAAATGGATAGTCTGGTAGTTATACATACTGGAGTTATCACTCAGCCAAAAAAGGAAAGCATGCATTGCTGAACCTGGAGGGCTTAACACAAAGTAAAATAAGCCAGAGAAAAACAAATACTGTATGACTGAATGAATGAAAGTCGCTCAGTCATGTCTGATTCTTTGTGACCCCATGGACCACAGCCCACCAGACTCCTCTGTCCATGGAATTCTCCAGGCAAGAATATTGGAGTGGGTAGCCACTTCTTTCTCCAGGGGATCTTTCCAACCCAGGGATCGAACCCAGGGCTCCTGCACTGCAGACAGATTCTTTACCATCTGAGCCACGAGGGAAGCCCAAATACTGTATGCTATCACTTATATATGGAATCTTGAAAAAGAGAGTTGAAAGCACAGAAACAAAGAATGGGGGCTCAGGTCTACAGAAAATGGTGGTTGGTTATAAGGTGAATAAGCTCTGGGGATCTAATATAGCACAGAGACTATAGTTAATAATGCTCAATTGTACACCTCAAATGTGCTAAGAGAGTAGATCTAAGTGTTCTCACACATATGAAAAAGGTAAATAGATCAGGAAACAGATATGTTAATTAACTTTATTATAGCCCTCATTTCATAATACGTGTGTATATATATAAAATCATAACACTGTATACTTTTTTTTTTTTTTTGGCTGTCTTCATTCATGACACCATCTGTCATGAATGAGATAGATGAAACCATAAGCATTCTCTGAGAACCCACAATTCAGTTCACATCTTCACATCTATTCCAGTCATCCTCCCCCAGAGTTCACCACCTCAAGGTTTATGGGATCTTAGTTCCCCAAACAGGAATTGAACCCAGGCCACAGCAACGAAAGAACTAATCCTAATAACAGGACCATCAGGGAACTCCCTGTACACTTTAAATGTATACAGTACTGTTAATTATAACGCAATAAGAGAAAAGCAAAAAAGAGATCTAAACACTACAGACAGAACCATAAAGGATATCCTTGAAAAACAGCCCATGATCCAGGTTATGACCATGACAATGCCTTCAACTCTTGGCATACAGAGACATGAGGAAATGTGAGATAATAAAAGGGAACAAAACCAGGAACACAGAAGTGCCATGGATCTGGATACACCACCTGGTCAGGTAAAAGGGAAGGAAGATGCAATCCATTAGCCTCACTGCAAGATTGCTGACTTCAAATATATCCATATGAGGGTTGAGTACAGAAATCCCTATGCTTATTCAATTATTAGTATTGAAATAGTTTCAATACTATATATATTTCATATATATATATAGATATTTCAATAATATATCAGTATCTCATTTAATTCTTACAATGACCCTGTAAAGAAAACAGTAATATTATTTCCTTCTTTTTGGAAATAATAATTGGGGCTACAAGGCGAGACAAGGGCAGTGCAAACAACCCAGCCCTACCTATCAAAACAACTAACCAGAAAGCCGAGGAAACAAACAGTGCCCAAGGTGCATGTGTTTGAACAGAGCACGCCTTGAGGAAAGGAGGGTGAGGCAAGATCCAGAGCCTAGCCCAGGTCAGTCTGGGGAGGGTGACAGTCTTACCCAGTGAGGATATAAGTGCATAGTTCTCCACCATCACATCATGGTACAGGCGTCTCTGAGCCGCATCAAGGAGCTTCCATTCCTTCCAACTAAAGGACAGGGCAACGTCCTCAAAGGTCACACCACCCTGTCATGAATGAGATAGCTGAAACCATAAACATTCTCTCTCTGAAAACCCACAATCCATCTCACACATCTATTCCAGTCATCTTCCCCCATAGTTCGTCCACTCAGGGTCTGGTGCCAGTGATGCCTGATGTCTCTTCACTGTCCCGTTAATCACTGTTGAGCCCTCAGCCACAAAAGGCAGTGCCCAGGAGGGATAAACTCCACCTAAACTCTGGGCCTGGCTTACAGGGCCCCACCCCTCCCACCAGGTAATTCCCCTGAGGACTCCCACTTTGTGCCTCTAAGACACAGCCAAACATGGTCTCATTGTTACCCTTAAGTCCCCAGCACCAGGGCCTGTGGGCCCTCAATTTGCACTTCCTCTTGATGTGCACATCAGCTGACCAAAACTCCTTCACATCTTCAGACCCCACAGTTGCACTCTCGCAGCTCTCCCACCACCCTGCCCCACATCACAGGCATCTCTGTGGACTCACCTATGTACCTGGAATATGACATCCAGAGCATGCTTAACAAAATCAAACATGATCTAGTATTATCCCAGAACTCTGAGGGCTCCCACACCCAGAGAAGTCCTGAATGCTGTTTTGAAGCACTGCCTACTTTCCCTCTGAACTTTGTTTCAGTATTAGCCACCCAGAACCAGAGAGGGGCTGGGACATCCTCTCCCGCTTTAGGTAGGTTCCATATGTGCCTTTTCAACCTTCAGGACCTGGGGGGAAAGGAAGGCAACCATGGCTGGGCTCAATGCGTATCACCTCGCCTGTATCCCCACCTGGCACTGGAACCTAGTGACGTCAACCTAACTAACCTCTGCGCTCAGTGCTCAGTGCTGCCTCTTAGCAGACCCTGAGACCTCAGACGAAGACTCAACTTCCTGTGTCTTTCTCTGTCACCCCATTCCAGTACGTTCCTTCTCGGAGTAGGTTTTTGAAAACTTTTAAAGCCCTGACAGTGTTCCTTGTCCATTCAAAACTCTCCATGGTTCCCAAGTCCCTCAGAATAAAGGAACAACCTCTCTCTGCCAGGCCAGGCCTGATTTCACCTCACACTCTTGTTTACTGCACATATAAGACGGACCCAGGTTTCCCCATCCTCCTGCCTCAGTCCGACCTCCAAGCCTCTGCGCCTGGGGGTCCCTCCGCCTGTCACCCTCTCCCACGAGCCATCACACTGTCAGACACAGGGCCCCACCCACGACCGCCCCACCGTCCTAGATCCCGCGGCTGCGGGCGCTTGAGCTGGAGCCTCGCGCTCGGAGCTTTAGTGTCTGGTGGGGTGAGGGCGGTGCAGGCCCGGAGATCGAGCGTTTACCTGAGGCGGGTCCCTCAGCGCCGCCGCCGCCATCGGACTCTGGCCGGAGCGGGTCCGGAAGCGGCCTGAGAACTCGGGCACAGCAGGGCCTCTCCTGGGCCTAGAGCGGGTCACCCCGGGCGGCGTCGCCGAGTCTCAGATCTGGCTCTGTGCAGCGGGTACAGGCTCTCCTCTCGGACCCTCTTGGTGCGGCGACCTAGATCCCGACACAACGGTCTGCAGCCGGAAAGGACCCAACGGGCGCGAAAAAATCACTGCCCCAACGACGACGCCGGAAGTCCCTCCCCAAAGCGAGACGCTGGCGCAGGAATCCCTCGCTCTGATTGGTCTTTGCCTCTTAATGGAAGCTTCTCGGCATGCCCTCTTCTGGGTTTCTCGCTCTAGAGGCGCAGTGAACGGAGTTATTGTTCATCTGAAGCATTGGTTTTGCAACCCCCTGAGGGACCGTGGCATCCACTCCCAGGTGGCACAGTGGTAAACAATCGGCCAACCAGTGCAGGCTTCGATCCCTGGGTCGGGAAGATCCCCTGGAGACGGAAAGGGCAACCCACTCCAGTTATTCTTGCCTGGGAAATCCCATGTACAGAGGGGCCTGGCGCGGACTACAGTCCAAGGAGTCGCGAAGAGTCGGAGGCGACTGAGCACACACGTAAGCTAAAACGACTAGGGAGGAACGCTGGACTGCTGCTGCTGCTAAGTCGCTTCAGTCGTGTCCGACTCTGTGCGACCCCATAGACGGCAGCCCACCAGGCTCCCCCGTCCCTGGGATTCTCCAGGCAAGAACACTGGAGTGGGTTGCCATTTCCCTCTCCAATGCATGAAAGTGAAAAGTGAAAGGGAAGTCGCTCAGTCGTGTCCGACTCTGCGCGACCCCACGGACTGCAGCCCACCAGGCTCCTCCATCCATGGGATTTTCCAGGCAAAAGTACTGGAGTTGGGTGCCATTGCCTTCTTCGAAGGAGGAACACTGGACAGTGGTTCTTATACCCCAAAGGAGGGAAAGGCTTTGCTTGTTGGCGAAAAGATACTATTTCAGACTCCATGAAACAGCCAGCTCATATGTGTGTGCTCATTCGCTTCAGTCGTGTCCGGCTCTGCGACCCCGTGGACTGTAACCCGCCAGACTCCTCTGTCCATGGCATTCTCCAGGCAAGAATACTGGACTGGGTAGCCATGCCCTGCTCCAGGGGATCTTCCTGATCCAGGGATCGAACTCTTGTCTCAGGGTTCAAACCACCTGCATTGGCAGGTGAATTCTTTACCACTAGCGCCACCACCTGGGAAGCACCAATATACAAGATGATTTATCCTAGATAATCCAATCACTTAGTGAGTCCCTAGTTGGCTCCAGAGGCCAAAAATGAGATTTTTGACTCAGAGGCTGAATCCTGCCTTTTCACTTCAGAGGCAGAATCCCAACTTGTGCATGCTCTTACCAGGGTGCACCAAAGTTATGGACACGGGTTTCTCTGACAGGACAAGGGAAGGACAGGGAAGCCTGGCATGCCGCAGCCCATAGAGTTGCAAAGAGTTGGACACAACTGGGCGACTGAACCACCACTGGATGCATGAGTGACGGATGGTGGGGTACTACTGGCTAAGTTGGAGAGCCTGTGGATCCCCATGAACTGCGCTGCCTCCCTCAGAAGCCTCCAGGGGCAGATCTGCCAGGAACTCTGGGCAGGGCCTAGCCTTTGGTGATTTTAGAGGGAGAAGCAAGGATTCAGCGCAGAGGGTCCTTTGTGCCTCTCCACAATGGGCAGACACATGCTAGGCGTCTCCTGCGGCCCCTGTACCATCCCAGCCTCCCCAACTGACATTTTGGATCTGGCACTCTCTACTGTGCTCCTCCATCACCACTGTACCCGTATTCCTCCTCCTGAGATACAACCTTAGATCACAGGTGTCCCCACAGACTTGATACATGTCCCTCCTAAGGTATAGAGCAAAGAGTGCATGCCCCAGGCCCCTGCCCTGTACACTCCCACCCCAGTTCTTGAGACCCTGCCCCAACCAGGAGTGAGTAGTGGCCCTGAAGTCCAAGTGTCTGGAAAAGCAGCCAAACGTGGTGAGATCCACAGAAGGTAAAAGCAGTTGCAAATAGTCAACAGTTACAGAAAGGGAGAGATAAAGAGTTTTGGAGAGTTTGGTGTAAGAAGCCCTTGCAAAGTAACCAGTGAGTCAGACGGGGCAACTCAGAATAGCATGACCACTCAGATACCCTGACGCTAAAAAGGTCAGGCCAGTGAGGGTTTCCAGGGATGCTCCAGTGTGTTCAGGGACACGCCTACCCTCTGGTCAGTAAGTTATGTCTTTGAGGCCTCTGAGCGTCCAGTCAGGTCATGGTGCCCTGAGCTGTTGCCTGCCTGCCTTGTAAAGTCTCCTCCTGCACATGTGCAGTTTTCCACCAAAAGCCTGGTGGAACTTGGGTAGAATTTTTCAGCTCCACAGGACTTCCCTGGCAGTCCAGTGGCTTCACACTTCCAGGACAGTTAGGCCCTACTCTATAGCACAAGGAACTCTGCTCAATGTCATATGGCAGCCTGGATGGGAGGGGAGTTTGGGGGAGCATGGATACATGTATACTGTATGGCTGAGTCCCTTCACTGTTCACATGAAACTATCACAACATTCTTAATCAGCTATACTCTACTACAAAATAGAAAGTTCAAAAAAATAAAAGACTCTATGCTTCCATGCAGGGGGTGCGGGTTCCATCCCTGGTTAGGAAACTAAGATCCCACAGGCCACATGGCACAGCCAAATACAAACACATATACACACAAAGAAAGTTTCAGCTCCTTCTCTGACCACATTCCAAATTAGTGGTGATTGGGAAACCCTATAAAGTAAGACTACATTTGTTGTATTATTGAATACCTGGGTTTAAGTAATGGAGGTCATGTTTATAAGGCAGACTGACCTTAAATATGTGTGGGATGTGGTCATGACATTGTGCATAACTCAGAAAATTTGAAGAAAAATGAGGAAATATCCTACCTGTATTAAAAACAATGATTCCATATGGCAAATGTTACTCATTTAAGAAAGAGTAAAATTCCACATGTCTTTGCTGTTTCAGTGTCTTATTTGTAAATGAATTGGGAAACTGTCATAATGCATATTTAAAAATAGCAAATAAGAAGTGAAACAGCACAGAAACAGATATACAGGTGGCAAAGACTTGCAAAGTGCTCAAAACCACAAATCATTAAAAAATGCAATTAAAGTCACACTGAGATGGCACTCTGTATGTGCATGCTCAGTCACTCAGTCATATCCAACTCTTTGTGACCACTGGACTGCAGCCCACCAATCTCCATTGTCCATGGGATTCTCTAGGCAAGAATACTGGCATGGGTTGCCATTTCCTCCTCCAGGGGATCCTCCCAACCTAGGGATCAAACTCGTGTCTCCTGAATTGCAGGTGGATTCTTTACCACTAGGCCACTGGGGAAGCCTCGAGATAGCACTATTTAGTTTTTAAAAAGGGCTGCTATAAATCATATCAAGCATTAGCAGGGATGTAGAAGAAGCATACTGCTAGTTAATATGCCAAAAAAAAAAGTACAATCATTTTAGATCTATCCTGTAACTCAGACATCCCAGTTTAAGTACTGACACAAAATCAAAGAAACACACATCCATGTGAACTAACACAAATGTTTGTAACAGGTTTACTTCCAATAGTCACAGCCTAGAAATAACCTGAAGAACCATAAAGAGATGGATAAGTAAATCAACAGTGGCATATCCAAAGATAAGAATATTACTCAGGGAAAAAAAGAGATACCCATATCTCAAAGTAATTACAAAACAAACAAAACCAGGAAAAAAAAAAAAAAAGAACAGCTTAGTCCCATGACATAAGAAAATGCAAAGGTTATCTATTATAAGGGAGAGTAAACGGTTACCTGGAGAGGTGGGAAAGCAAGAAGAGATGATAAAAAGACATGAGGTAAATACACCATGACAGATCTGGTCATTATCAAGAGTAGGATGATGTTTTCAGAGGTCTGTACATTGGTCAAAATTTGTAAAACTGTGTATTTTACTTATAAGCTGTTAATTACATGAAAATTGTATCCTTATAAAGCTTTAAAAACTGGCTCAAGAAAAAAAACACAACAAAAAGCCCATGTCCCACTCTTTACGGAAAACAGGCTAAGAAACCCTGTACTGACTCCAGCACCTTTCTCCTTATGCCCTCTGGAAGGCCAGTCTTGTCTGAGTAGCAGCAAATACAGGGAGCTACGAACATCTCTATCCATCAGGAGGAGTGCCACACTAGCCAAGAGCCACATCCTCGGAATATGAAACCTCTTCCCTTTTTTCCTCCCTGCATGGTAAGGGCCTTGAGGTGAACATCACTGAGAGGCTACAGCGATCCTCAAAGCCTAATTTCCCTGACAGCATCCTTAGCTACATAAGACAGGCGTGCCCACAAGTCCTGAGGTTTGCAGGATCTGTGATCTTGCAGAGTCACAGAAACATTGCTGGCTACACTTTTGCTTTATTTTGGCGACACTTTGAGGTTTAAGGGATTTTAGTTCCCCAACCAGGGATTGAACCAGGGCCCTTGGCAGTGAAATCGTGTAAGTCCTAACCACTGGGCCACCAGGGAATTCCCTCTAGCTACATTTTTAGAAGAGGTACATTTCATCTAATTGGCTGCAGTCTTCTACACTATATACCAGAGTTTCCATACTTATTATGGTTCCCCTTACAACTGTTCTGTATCTATCAGGGTTCTCTTACAACCAATGACAACCAGTGGATTGTGGCCATCAAGGAATGTGGATCTTTGTAGACCTCGGGAAGACATTCTGACAACAGTGGTGGGAATCTCTGTGATCTTAACTCCAAGTAAGAGAAAAAAAAAATGATGTGGTTCTCAGAACCACTCCCCTTCCTTAACAGTCATCTGAGACTCATAAAAAATACAGCATACAGGCTCCAAATGAGAGAAAGTCCTTCAGTCTTTCCTAGGAGGCTCTGGGCAGTAATGCAAATTTGGTCAAAACCACAAAGTTACTTCCTGCCATGATGCTGCCCCTCCTCAGGTACAGCACGTAAGATCTATAAAAATTTCTCCCCTCCTTCCTGCCTGTAGACTAGAAATCTGTACTAGTTTCTAAACTACCCTACACAGGAACAGAACTGTCAAGATTAAGGAAGACTTCAACGGTAAGGCCTTTAGTTACTGTTCAAAGCAATGTGTAGCTGAGCTCTGGAGTCCAGGACTTGCAAGCTGGACATACTCATCACAAGTATCCACGACACCAACACGTCCCTTAAAACTGTCGTCCTTTTTGGAGCACTACCAGCAAACTCAAATGACGTTCTATGGGTCAGTGTTGGGTTAGGTCTATGCCCAACACTGTAGAGGACGGAAAGACCCCCTAGGGCTCAGGTAACTCCTGATTTGGCCAATACATGGGAGGACAGAGTTCAATTTCCCTGAGCACACTATGTGGACTGCGAGGTGGTAGGTGTGAGATGGCCTTGACCACAGAGATGGCTTAAATTGAAGAAAGTAGGGAAAACCACTAGACCATTCAGGTATGACCTAAATAAAACCCCTTATTATTATACAGTGGAAGTGAGAAATAGATTTAAGGGACTAGATCTGATAGGTAAGACTGCCTGATGAACTATGGACGGAGGTTCGTGACACTGTACAGGAGACAGGGATCAAGACCATCCCCATGGAAAAGAAATGCAAAAAAGCAAAATGGCTGTCTGGGGACGCCTTACAAATAGCTGTGAAAAGAAAAGAAGCGAAAAGCAAAGGAGAAAAGGAAAGATATAAACATCTGATTGCAGAGTTCCAAAGAATAGCAAGGAGAGATAAGAAAGCCTTCCTCAGTGATCAATGCAAAGAAATAGAGGAAAACAACAGAATGGGAAAGACTAGAGATCTCTTCAAGAAAATTAGAGATACCAAGGGAACATTTCATGCAAAGAGGGGCTTGATAAAGGACAGAAATGGTATGGACCTAACAGAAGCAGAAGATATTAAGGTGCAAGAATACACAGAAGAATTGTACAAAAAATATCTTCACGACCAAGATAATCATGATGGTGTGATCACTCACCTAGAGCCAGACATCCTGGAATGGGAAGTCAAGTGGGCCTTAGAAAGCATCACTACAAACAAAGCTAGTGGAGGTGATGGAATTCCAGTTGAGCTATTTCAAATCCTGAAAGATGATGCTGTGAAAGTGCTGCACTCAATATGCCAGCAAATTTGGAAAACTCAGCAGTGGCCACAGGACTGGAAAAGGTCAGTTTTCATTCCAATCCCAAAGAAAGGCAATGCCAAAGAATGCTCAAACTACCACACAATTGCACTCATCACACATGCTAGTAAAGTAATGCTCAAAATTCTCCAAGCCAGGCTTCAGCAATATGTGAACCGTGAACTTCTAGATGTTCAAGCTGGTTTTAGAAAAGGCAGAGAAACCAGAGATCAAATTGCCAACATCCGCTGGATCATGAAAAAAGGAAGAGAATTCCAGAAAAACATCTATTTCTGCTTTATTGACTATGCCAAAGCCTTTGACTGTGTGGATCACAATAAACTGCGGAAAATTCTGAAAGAGATGGGAATACCAGACCACCCGACCTGCCTGTTGAGAAACCTATATGTAGGTCAGGAAGCAACAGTTAGAACTGGACATGGAACAACAGACTGGTTCCAAATAGGAAAAGGAGTACATCAAGGCTGTATATTGTCACCCTGCTTATTTAACCTATATGCAGAGGACATCATGAGAAACACTGGGCTGGAAGAAGCACACGCTGGAATCAAGATTGCTGGGAGAAATATCAATAACCTCAGATATGCAGATGACACCACCCTTATGGCAGAAAGTGAAGAGGAACTAAAAAGCCTCTTGATGAAAGTGAAAGAAGAGAGTGAAAAAGTTGGCCTAAAGCTCAACATTCAGAAAATTAAGATCATGGCATCTGGTCCCATCAATTCATGGCAAATAGATGGGGAAACAGTGGAAACAGTGTCAGACTTTATTTTTTTGGGCTCCAAAATCACTGCAGATGGTGACTGCAGCCATGAAATTACAAGATGCTTACTCCTTGGAAGGAAAGTTATGACCAACCTAGACAGCATATTCAAAAGCAGAGACATTACTTTGCCAACAAAGGTCCATCTAGTCAAGGCTATGGTTTTTCCTGTGGTCATGTATGGATGTGAGAGTTGGACTGTGAAGAAAGCTGAGCGCCGAAGAATTGATGCTTTTGAACTGTGGTGTTGGAGAAGACTCTTGAGAGTCCCTTGGGCTGCAAGGAAATCCAACCAGTCCATTCTAAAGGAGATCAGTCCTGGGTGTTCTTTGGAAGGAATAATGCTAAAGCTGAAACTCCAACACTTTGGCCACCTCGTGCAAAGAGTTGACTCATTGGAAAAGACTCTGATGCTGGGAGGATCAGGGCAGGAGGAGAAGGGGACGACAGAGGATGAGATGGCTGGATGGCATCACCGACTCAATGGACATGGGTTTGGGTGGACTTCAGGAGTTGGTAATGGACAGGGAGGCCTGGTGTGCTGCGATTCATGGGGTCGCAAAGAGTCAGACATGACTGAGCAACTTAACTGAACAGAGATGGCAGTGACATAAATGTGGCAAGAACTCTGGATAGGTTGGAGAGTGCAACACAGTCACACAGGCTTGACACATAACCAGGGCTTCTCTCACTGTTTATGCACAGATGGATGAAAGTCAATTAAGACAGATTGGCTCCTCAGAAAGTTTCCTCCAGTGCCCATAAACTGAATGCTGAAACCACATTTCCTGCCTATCTGTGCCTTTGTGTGAACTCTGATGTTGAAAGGGGTTAGATTTTTCCTACAAAAGATATTCCACATTCAGTGCACTCTTAAGGCCTTTCTCCAATATGACCTTTCTGATGACAACGCAATTTGGATGTGGTAATAAAAGATTTTCCGCATTCACTGCACACGTAAGGTCTTTCTCCAGTGTGAACTCTCTGATGATAATGGAGAGTGGAACTACAAGTAAAAGATTTACCACATTCACTGCACTCATAAGGCCTTTCTCCTGTGTGAATTCTCTGGTGTATTATGAGGTTATTTCTTTGGATAAAGGATTTCCCACATTCACTACACTCATATGGTCTTTCTCCAGAATGAACTCTTTGATGATAATGGAGGTCAGACCTAGAGATAAAAGATTTCCCACATTCACTGCACTCATAGGGTCTTTCTCCAGTGTGAGCTCTCTGATGATAACGAAGGCTGGAGCTAAAGGTAAAAGATTTCCCACATTCATTGCACACATAAGGCCTTTCTCCTGTGTGAATTCGCTGGTGTAAGATGAGGTTATTTCTTCGATTAAAGGACTTCCCACATTCACTGCACTCAAAAGGCCTTTCTCCGGTGTGGACTCTCCAGTGTTGAATGAGTGTCCACCTATTGTTAAAAGACTTCCCACATTCAGTGCACTTAAAAGGCTTTTCACCAGTGTGGGCTTTCTGGTGTTGATTCAATTGGGATCCATACTTAAACAATTTCCCACACTCAGTACACTCATAAGGCCTTTCTCCTGTGTGAACTCTCTGATGTTGAATGAGAACCCACCTATTGTTAAAAGATTTTCCACATTCACTACATTCATAAGGCCTTTCTCCAGTGTGAACTCTTTGATGATAATGGAGGTTAGAGCTAGTGGTAAAAGTCTTCCCACATTGACTGCATGCATAAGGCCGTTCTCCTGTGTGAGATCTCTGATGATACCTGAGGGCAGGCCTAGAGACAAAAGATTTCTCACAGTCACTACACTCATAAGGCCTTTCTCCTGTGTGAGATCTCTGATGGTAAGTGAGGGCTGAGCTAGAGGTAAAAGATTTCGAACATTCACTACAAACATAACTGTTTTCTCCACTGTGCCATGTGTGGGGAGAAATGAGGACAGATTTGTGGCTTAAGAATTTCCCACATTTGCTGCACTTGTACTGCATTGCCCCAGTCTGAATGCTTTGATGTTGACACAGGGATGAGCTTTGCCTGAAGGATTTTCCAGATTCACCACACACATGAATCCATTCTCCAGCGTGGACTCTCTGGTGCACAACAAATGAGGATTTGTACCTGAATGCTTTCCCACATTCACTGCACACAAAACAAGGTCTGCCAGTGCGGACACCCTCGTCCTGAACAAATGTACGTGGGGGACTAAGGGCTTTCTTGCATTCTTCCCATGTGTGATGACTTTTCCTGCCATTTGAGGTTGACTCGCACTGGGTGACTATGTTTGGCTTCTTCACAGCTTGTTGCTGCAGGTGAACCATGATGGTCAGGAAGTCCTTTTCAAAATCCCTGCAGGTAAATGGCTTCTGTGACACATGGAAGCTGCAGCTCTTCACAAACGAGGCCTTGTCCACACTGCTTCTGAGGGTTTTCTCTCCCATGTGCTGCTCCGGGTGCTGCTGAAAGTTTGCACTAAAACAGAAGTGTTTCACACACGCTCCACACCTCAACAGTTTCTGGATGTGTTGTGTTTCATGGTGCTCAGCCAAGCGGAAAACTGGACCACAAATCTCACAAGGGTTCATCTTCTGAGTAGACAAAGCTGCCTTCGGAGTCCTAGCCTGTGACACTTGTAGAGAAGTGATCTGTTCAGAAGGTGCCTCTGCATTCTCTGTTCCACAGCAGCAACCTGAACAGAAAGAAATGCAGGTGAAGTACATATTGACTACAGGGAAGGGTCAAGCTCATCACAAATTTGCATCTGCATCAACAACAAAACAGCCAGAAAACAATAAACAGTGGCCACGATTTCCCTGGAGATCCAGTGGTTAAAACTTCACCTTCCAATACAGGGAGTGTGGGTTCAATCCCTGGTAGGGGAGCTAATATCCCACATGCCTCTGTCAAAAAACCAAAACAGAAAACAGAAACAATACTGTAACAAATTATATAAAGACTTTAAAAATAGTCCACATCAAAATCTTAAAACAAAAACAGCAATCAAATTAGACCGAATTTTATGTTGTCAAAAAAAGACTCACACATCAGTACTAAGGACACACAGAGCTCAAAATGAAGGCAACATAAAGATACTCCATGCAAATGGAAAACTGGAAGTCAGCATAAATACTGTATAGCTTCAGACAAAACAAACATTAAGTGAAAAACTGCCACAAAAGACAAATGATATGATATCATGATATAATGATAAAAGAGTTAATCAAGGGTCTATAACAATAGTCAGTGTATCTGCATTGAACATCGTAGCATGAAAATGTATGCATCAAATGTTAACCAATCTAAAAGCAGGATAACAACCCAGTAACAAGGGATGTCATAGAACTCTCCTGCTGGTCTGGTGGTTAGGAATTTACCTTGCCATGCAGGGGACAGGGGTTTGATCCCTAGTAAGGTAATTAAGATCTCACATGCTACAGAGCTACTAAGCTGGCATGCTACAATTTCTGAGCCCATGAGTTCCAGAGCCAGCTCACCACAGTGGAGGGCCTGTGTGCTGTGAATACTGAAGCCCATGTGCCACAACTAGGGAGTCCATGTACCTCAACAAAAGATTTCAAGTGAGGAAACAAAAAAGACCCTGTGTACTGCAACTAAGACCTGACACAGTCAAACAAATAAATAAAATTAGGGGGAAAAAAAAAAAGAGCTAGAGGATTCAATATTCTCCTTTCAACAATAGGTAGATCATCCAGACAGAAATTCAGTAAAAAAACTTTGCACTTGAAAATATACTTTAGATCAAATGGACATATACAAAATATAACGTCCAACTGCAGCAGAATACACATTCTCCTCAACTGCATACAGAACACTGCCCAGAGCAGATCATATGCTATAGGTTATAAAACCAGGTCTAACAAATTTAAGCAGATTGAAATAATATAAAGTATCTTTGCTGACCACAATGGATTGAAGCAAAAAATCAGTAACAAGGAGGAAACTGGGAAAATTCACAAACATGTGGAAATTAAACAACAGAATCATGAAAAAATAATGGATCTCAGAAGAAACCAAAAAATACCTTAGCAGTTCAAAGAGGGAAATTTAGAGCAATAACTGCTTAGTGTAGGCATATATAGGGAAATAAAAATCCTGGCTTCACAGGTGACTTCTACCAAACATTCAAAAAAGATTAAATACCTACCCTTTTCAAACTCTCAAAATATTGGCGAAAGGAATGCTTCCTAGCTCATTTTACAATGGCAACATCACCAGATACCAAAACCAGATGAAGACAACACAGACAAAATTATAGGACAGCATCTCTGATAAACACAGATGCAAAAATCCTGAACAAAATATTAACTCTGAATTAAGTGGGTAAAGAAGGAACATACCTCAACATAATAAAAGCCATAGATGGAAAATCCTTCAGCTGACATCAAGCTCAATGGTGAAATGTCAAAAGCTATCCCTCTAAAATCAGGAACAAGAAAAGGATGTCCACGATCTCCACTCTTATTCGATGTAATATCGAAAGTCCTAGCAAAGAGCAGTCAGGCAAGGGGGAAAAAAAAAAAAAAGGAAAAAAAACGCATCCAAAATGGAAAGGCAGAAGTAAAACTTTCACTATTTGCAGATATCATGGTTTTACACATAGAAAACTCGAAGGACTCCACCAATAATCTATTAGAAATAACCAACAAAGTTGCAGGGTACAAAATCAACATACAAAAAGCAGTTCGATTTCTAAACTTGAACAGTGAGCTAGCAAAAAATTAAAACAATGCCATTTATAATTCCAACAAAAAGAATAAAATACCTAGGAATATTTAACCAAGAAGGATGAAGACCTATACATGAAAAACTCTAAGACATTGTTGAAAGATTGAAAAAGATACAAATGGAAAGAAATTATGTGCTCACTGACTGGATGAATTAACAGTATTAAATTTAAATAAAAAAAAAACAACTTGAAAAAAAATAAAATAAAATGTCCATACTACCTAAAGCAATCTACAGATTGAATGCAATCTCAATCGAAATCCCAAGGACATTTTTCACAGAAATAGAACAAAAAATCTGACAATTTATATATAAAACCACAAAACTTAGCAAGTAGTCAAAGGATTATTATAAAATAAACAAAAAACCTCAAGAAAACAAAGCTAGGGGAATTCCCTAGAGATCTGATGGTTAGGACTCAGCGCTTTCACTGCAATGACCCAGGTTCAATCCCTGGTCAAGGAACTAAGTTGACCTGCTTGCTACAACTAGAGAAAGTCCAAATGCAGTAATGAAGACTCAGCACAGCCAAAAATAAACGGATCTTTAAAAAAAACTTAACCACCCCTCCCCCACCCCCGCACAGGGTGGTCCAGTGGTTAAGAACCCAACTGCCAATGCATGGGACACAAGTTTGATCTCTGGTGCAGAAAGATTCCATATGCTGAAGGGTGACTGAGCCCATGCGCCACAACTAGTGAAGCCCACTTGCCCTAGAGCCTGTGCTCCACAGCAGAAGAAGACACTGCAATCAGAAGCCTATGCATCTTTGAATCAGTTCCAATGAGGTGGATGAAACTCGAGTCTATTATACAGAGTGAAGTAAGTCACAAAGAAAAACACCAATACAGTATATTAACACATATATATGGAGTTTAGAAAGATGGTAACGATGACCCTATATGCGAGACAGCAAAAGAGACACAGATGTAAAGAACAGACTGCTGGACTCCATGGGAGAAGGTGAGGGTAGGATGATTTGAGAGAATAGCATTGAAACATGTATATTATATGTGAAACAGATTGCCAGTCCAGGTTTGATGCATGAGACAGGGTACTCACGGCTGGTGCACTGGGATGACCCTGAGGGATGGGATGGGGAGGGAGGTGGGAGGGGGGTTCAGGATGGGGAACACATGTACACCCATGGCTGATTCATGTCAATGTATGGCAAAACCCACTACAATATTGTAAAATAATTAGCCGCCAATTAAAAAAAAAAAGAAGCCCATGCATCACAACTAGAGTAGCCCCCACTGATCTCAACTAGAGAAACCTCACACACAGCAACAAAAACTCAGTGCAGCCAAAAATGATTTCTTTTTAAAATGAGGGGTAACACGCTAGCAAGGACACACAGAAAAGGGAACCATTGCACATGGTTGCAAATAATGTACATTAACGTAGTCATGGAAAATACCACAAATATTCATCAAAATATTGAAAGCAGAACTACCATATTATCAAACACACCAACTTCTGGGTATATATCCCAAGGAACAAAACCAGTATCTTCATGAAACAGGTGCATGTGCATATTCATTGCAGGATTATTCAAAAGAGCCAAGATACAGAAACATTTTAAAGTGTTCATTACTGGATGAAGTGATAAAATATGGTACACACACAAACATGTACCAACTTTCCCATGATTATGTGTGCAGGAATATTCAGACAAGAAAAAGGAAAAACTGCCACTTGCAACAAGCATGGGCCTAGAGGACATTATGCTAAATGAAACAAGCCACAGAGAGAAGAACAAACAGTTTATTAAATATAGAATCTTTAAAAGTCAAACTTAGAGAAGCATAAAGTAGAATGCCAAATATTGAGAGCTAGAAAAACGGGGAGATGGTCAAAAACATTTCGTTATGAGTAAGTTCTAAGAACCAAATGTGCAGAATAGTGACTACAGTCATTAATATTGTATTGTATAATTGAAATTTGCTAACAAATCCTAAGTATTCTCACACACACAAAAGAAAAAAGGTTATGTCTGGTGATAGGTGTGTTAATAAATTTCATGGTGATAATTGTTTCATTATATATATATCAAATCATTACATTATATATATTAGGTACATACAATTTTATCAGTTATATCTCAATAAAGTTGGGATGACAGGACGAAATGGAAACAAGAGGTCTAAACATCATAAAAAGAACTATATAGGAGAGAGATCAAGAGTAGCCAATGCTCACATAAGTAGTCACCATGACAACGGCTGCAATTCCATAAACAGGCAGAAACAGAATTGTCAGCTAAAGGAGGGGCAACCGCATGGATCTGGACACACTGACCCATTCAGGGAAAGGGCAAGAAAGCTGCACCCAAAGGCCTTACTGCAAGACTATGAACCACAAACCCTTCCCTGTGACAGTTCAGTATAGCAGGTATTAGGGCTGTAGGGGAGAAAAAAGGGCAGTGCAAACACCCCAGCCCTATTAACCACAACTACCCAGAACACTGGGGAAGCAAGCAGTGCCTACACCATGTGAGGACAGAGCACCTTCTGGGGCGTGAGGCAGGATACAGAGGCCAGCCCAGGTCAGTAGGGAGGCTGAAGGTCTTACCCAGTGAGGATATAAGTGCATAGTTCTCCAGCATCACATCCAGATACAGGCGTCTCTGAGCCTCATCAAGGAGCCTCCATTCCTCCCAGGAGAAGTACACAGCAACATCTGGAAACGTCACACTACCCTGTGGTGAAGGGGACAAATGAAACCTTGAACGTTCTCTAAGAATCCACAACACATCTCTCCAAACACCTATGCCATTCCCATCCTCCACTGGTGCCACTGATGCCTTCTCTCTCTTCACCATCTGCTTTACTCACTGTGTTCAGCCCTCAGCAGTAACTGGGCGGGGGGCAGTACTACAAGGCTTCTCCAGAATTGTGTGCACACAGATGCCATCTAAACTCTGGGTTTGGCCTGCAATGTCCTGTCCCTCCAAATAAGCAATTCCCCTAGAGTCTCCCAAATTATGGGAATCCAGACACAGCCAAAGATAAGCTCATGCTTCACCTGTAAATACTCAACAGGCCATCAGTTCACACTTCCTCTCAATGGGCACATCATTCTGTAGGTAGCACTTCTCTCACAATTTCAGACTCTACAGTTACACTTCCACAGCACTGCCATCTCCCTGCACCACACCACAGAATTCTTCCTGAACATACATGCACACCTGGTGCTTGCCATCCAGAGGATGCTTGAGAATTTAAAGAAGATTCACTACAACCCCAGTCCTCTGATGGATCTGACACCAGACTAAGCCACACATGCTGCTTAGATCTTGCCACCTGCTGCCAGTCCTTCCTTCAATATTCCCCACCCTAAAACCACATATGATTTTCACATTCCCATAACTCTCTTCAACTTCTTTACTGCCAGCTTTGCCCTTTCAACAACCACAACACGCCTCTCTCCACTCAACCTTTGTAAAAAAAATCCAGCCCTAAAAATCTCCCCTCCAGTCACAGTGACGCACAAATGACATCTGCTCCAAAGCTGATCCGCTAGCAAGACTAAAACATCCCAGACCCTGTCAAAGTTCACTGCAACATTCTGGAGAAGCCATATAGTACTAAACGAGAAGCAGCCCCAGCCTTACTGCCTTCTTGTCTCAATTACTCCTGGGTCTCCTCAGCCATATCTCAGACTCCATTCATCCCACTGAAGCCTTGGCCGCCTGCCAAGCTGACGTCTCTTACACGGGTCCCACGGCCACTTCTCACTTCACTTGGGTTTGCAATGCCCTACAAACCCTGAGCAAAAGTACTACTCCTTAGCACACACCCTAGTCTTTCTGACCTACTAATACCATGGCCACTATAACCTGCAGTCCCTTCCTAAATGTGATCCACAGCTCCACTTCTATCCACACAATGGTCATCACTTTTGAAAATTTCCATTCCTGAACATGTCCCCCAGTTTTCCAGACCTGCCTAGTCAACTGCCCACATTGCCTATACTCAGTCTTCTCGGAAACACTTCAGACTCTTCAGAGAGCCAAAACAAACTCATATTTCCAAGGAAAATTAACCTGCTGCTAAGGTCCCCATCCAGTTGATGGGTCTTCTACCCCTTTGTCTACTAGGGCCAAAACCCGAGTCATCCCTTACAATTGCCTGTCTCTTATCACCAACAACACCCACAATTTTATTTGTCCCTTTGTATGAGAGCAGGATGAGAACAGCCCTTAGCAGGCAGCCATGGCTGTGCCTCATTACTTTGCGCTCTGTAACTAGGCAACAAGTCTTGCTCAGCCACCGGTCAGTGCCTCAGAGGACCCTCCCCACAAGCAACCAACTGTCAATGAGTGACCTTTAGGGAAGTGATTCAGTCAAGGGTCAGTGGTGTGGTGATCATCAGTTGCCGAGTGAGCCAGGATGCAGATTCAGGCCTTCTTCTGGAGGCCCTCCAGCGCAACCAGGCTTGGGCGAGTGGGTCACCTGGAGAGTCCAGGAAACAGGCTGGGGATTATGTCCTGCAGGGCTTCAGCGCCCTCATAAGGCCCTCTACTAGCCATGGCCCAGGCCGTGAGGCAGTAGTGAACCTCTCTCCCATCCTTGTCTCTGAGATGTAACAGCAGTTGCCGTTACATGGTTTGCAGTCTGTGAGAACTGGTTTCCCACTTTGGGCAGTCGGAAGAGCCCGAGTTGGATTATAAAGAAAGCTGAGCGCTGAAGAGTTGATGCTTTTGTACTGTGGTGTTGGGAGAAGACTCTTGAGAGTCCCTTAGATAACAAGAAGATCAAACCAGTAAATCCTAAAGGAAATCAGTCCTGAATATTCGTTGGAA
This sequence comes from Bos grunniens, assembly GCF_055505025.1. NCBI lineage: Eukaryota > Metazoa > Chordata > Mammalia > Artiodactyla > Bovidae > Bos > Bos grunniens. Next base: position 65,862,384 of record NC_141182.1, on the reverse strand, counting down.
GGACTGATGCTGAAGCTGAAACTCCAATGCTTTGGCCACCTGATGCGAAGAACTGACTCATTGGAAAAGACCCTGATGCTGGAAAGACTGAAGGCAGGAGGAGAAGGGGACAACAGAGGATGAGATGGCTGGATGGCATCACCGACTCAATGGACATGAATTTGAGTAAGCTCTGGGAGTTGGTGATGAACAGAGAAGCCTGGCATGCTGCAATCCATGGGGTCGCAAAGAGTCAGATACGACTGAGTGACTGGGCTGAACTGAGACTGAGGGCCAGTTGGGTCGGGTGCCTGGCTCCCTCAGGGATGACAGCGGGGCAAGTCTGGGGACCTGGCCTTGAAGGAGCTCCCAACTGCAATCTGCCTCCTCTTAGCTAGGACTGAGACATTGGAGGGTTAAAGTTGTGCCTCGGGACTTTGCCCTTTCTTGTCAGGACAGAGAATAACATTCATCTGGTAGAGACTTATAGGAACATCCTTACCTGACCATGAACTGATCGCAAGAACAAAGGATCTGACATGAGAAATTTACAAAAACTAACCACGCCCACACTTCATCTTTTGCTTTTAAAGGGCCTTGCTGAAAGCTTTCAGTAACTTTGGGGCTCTTAGGGCATGAGCCACCCATCTCATTGTACAAACCTGTAATAAACCTCTGTTCGAAACTCTGTTTTAATATTGATGGGCCTGACTGTGTGTAGGGCACAAGGACTTGCAATTTCGGTAACACCTTCTCAAAAAATTGATCCAGAATTCAACCACTTTTCACACATCCAAGGTAGTCACTCTGGCCCATCAATACGCACCCAGGCTATTACAATTAATACCTCTGTGCTTCCTGTCTCCTTCCTCCCTCTCCTACTTTGTTTTTTTTTCTTGCCAGTCAGAGGGAGCCTATTTTGGTCTGCATGCAATCACTTCCCGCTTACGATTCAAACCCTCTATTATCTATGAGATAAATGGTCTTTTCTTTTTTCTGGCCACACGGTGGGACTTGTGAGATCTTAGTTCCCCAACCAGGGGTTGAACCGGGGCCCTCGGCCAAGAGAGGTGGAATCCTAACCACTGAGCTGCCAGGAAATTTCCATAAATGGCCAACCTTTCTCGCAGCAGCACTGCAACCTTCACTGGCCCAGCTGCAACTTGCTCCTAGCAGAAACTGCTAGGAGGATAGAGAATTGCTATACCTTAGTCCCTGGTCTGGAGAAGGCAATGGCATCCCACTCCGGTACTTTTGCCTAGAAAATCCCATGGACGGAGGAGCCTGGTGGGCTGCCGTCTATGGGGTCGCACAGAGTCGGACACGACTGAAGCGACTTAGCAGCAGCGGCAGCAGCAGCAGCCCTCGTCAGTACCACCTCCAAATCTCTGCGCCTGGCGCTCCTCCGCCCGTCACTCTCCCCCACGCGCATTCACAGACTGTCAGACACAGAGCCCCACCCAAGTCGGCCTCACCGGCCTGGATCCCGGGCACGTGGGCAGGCGCCCCCCACCCCCTCGACGCTCGGAGCTTTAGTGTCTGGTGGGGTGAGGGCGGTGAAGGCCCAGGGGGCCCAGCGTTTACCTGAGGCGGGTCCCCTAGTGCCGCCGCCATCGGACTCGGTGGGCGGAGCGGGGCCCGGAGCAGCTGGAGTACCCCGCCCGGGGGGCCCCTCCGGATCTTGGCGCGGCGCACCCTGGGCGGTGTCACCGAGCCTCACACCCGCCTCTCTGCAGCGGGTACCTTCTCAGTCTCATCCCCGCTTCCCAGCACGAGTAACCGAAGCGCTTGAATTAGGAAAAAGCTCTAGCACTTTCAAAATGACGCTCATAGCGTCGCAGCCGGAAGTCCCGCCCAGACATTATTGCCTCACAGGAAAATGCGGCTTTGTCTTAATTGGCTGATCGTCGCAGCCACCCATCGCACAGCCGCCTGGGTAATGTATTTCCTACAGATACACGAACCAAGATCCCGTTTGAGTTATCCCTGACGTCCAGGAGAAAAGTCGAAGCTACACTGTGAGATTTGCTAAAATAACAACCTAAGTCCAGAGACTGAGGTGGGGCGTTCCTTCTTAAAGAGAATGCACACAGATGTTTGAGGATTACTATCTGTAACTGATCACCCAAGTGTTTGGAGACATTTTTTTTTTTTCAAAGTCTTCGAAGCTCAGAGTGTTCCTAGAGTCTAAGAGCACCTTTCCAGATGCTCTCAAATGTATCAATCCAAATGCATCCTGAACTACCCAGGGGGTCCAGTGATTAAGATTCCTCCCTTCCAAGGCAGGAGGCGTGGTTCAATATCTGATAAGGGAACTAAGATCCCACAAGCATCCCAGCACGTCCAAACAAACAAAAAAACCCAAGTGACCTATGCAGAGTCACTTAGACACAGAATGGAGCCACTGGAAACTGAAGCTAATAGACAATAGTGCACTGTTCATCTGTGTTTGATATAGACAAATACACAAAAGTGTAGATAAGGAAAAGGATGCTGAGCCACTTTGAGGAAGGAATACAAAGATAGGTCTCTGACAATGATTCCCAAGACAACAGAAATCCTGCCTTTATAGTTGCTGGGAGAAATATCATAACCTCAGATACGCAGATGACACCACCCTTATGGCAGAAAGCGAAGCAGAACTAAAGAGCCTCTTGATGAAAGAGGAGAGTGAAAAAGTTGGCTTAAAGCTCAACGTTCAGAAAACTAAGATCATGGCATCCCGTCCCATCCCTTCATGGGAAACAGATGGGGAAAGAGTGGAAACAGAGGCAGATTTTATTTGGGGGGGCTCCAAAATCACTGCAGATGATGACTGCAGCCATGAAATTAAAAGACGCTTACTCCTTGGAAGGAAAGTTATGACCAACCTAGACAGCATATTCAAAAGCAGAGACATTATTTTGCCAACAAAGGTCCATCTAGTCAAGGCTGTGCTTTTTCCAGTAGTCATGTATGGATGTGAGAGTTGAACTATAAAGAAAGCTGAGCGCCGAAGAATTGATGCTTTTGAACTGTGGTGCTGGAGAAGACTCTTGAGAGTCCCTTGGACTGCAAGGAGATCCAACCAGTCCATCCTAAAGGAGATCAGTCCTGAATATTCACTGGAAGGGCTGATGTTGAAGCTGAAGTTCCAATACTTTGGCCCCCTAACGTGAACAGCTGACTCATTTGAAAAGACCCTGGTGCTGGGAAAGACTGAAGGCGGGAAGAGAAGGAGACGACAGAAGATGAGATGGTTGGATGGCAACACTGACTCAATGGACATGAGTTTGGGTAAATTCCAGGAGTTGGTGATGGACAGGGAGGCCTGGTGTGCTGTAGTCCATGGGGTCACAAAGAGTCAGACACAACTGAGTGACTGAATTGAACTGACTCTGTCCAATTCATTGAGCAATACTTTCATCTATTTAATATATATTACCTCATATCCTCACATATATTCAGTTCCTTTCTGAATCTGTTGTCAATCTCAAAAAAGAGAAGAACAAAACAAACGCCATTTTGACATGTGACAATGGCTGCAGTGTTTTGCAATATTCCAGCACTATTTGCTATTTCATGGTCAGTCTTGTTTCATCTACCCCATGCACCTTAGTATATTATTTCACCTGTAAAGGGGATGACAGAGCATGAGATGGTTGGATGGCATCACCGACTCAATGGACATGAGTTTGGGCAAACTCCAGGAGTTGGTGATGGATAGGGAGGCCTGGCATGCTGTGGTTCATGGGGTCACAAAGAGTCAGACACGACTGAGCGAATGAACTGAAATGAATCCCAGACAGCATGTATTTTAATGTATAAACTCTTCAGATTGTTTTTAAAATGTAAGGGTTTTGGGGACTTCCCCGGTGGAGCAGTGGTTAAGAATCTACCTACCAATGCAGGAGACACGGGTTCGATCCCTGGTCTGGGAAGATTCCACGTGCCTCAGCGCAACTAAACCTGTGTGCCACAACTACTGAGCTCACATTCTGCAACTACTGTATAATGTCTTTGTACCGCAAGATCTAAGTTGTTGTTTAGTCACAAAGTCGTGTCTGACTCTTTTGATACCTCGTGGAATGTAGCCCACCAGGCTCCTCTGTCCATGGGATTTCCCAGGCAAGAATAGTGGAATGGGTTGCTATTTCCTTCTCTGGGGGATCTTCCCAACCCAAGTCCCTTGCATCACGTTAGGATCCTTTACCACTGAGCCACCAGGGAAGCCCAAGATGTAAGGTTCTGTTGTTGTTGCTGTTTAGTCACTAAGCCAGGCTCCTCTGTCCGTGGGTTTTTTTCTGGCAAGAAAACAGAAATAATGACAGATGCCATTCATCATAAGCACAAACTAGGTGTAAAACATCTGATGAACTGTGGTCCATTTTGTTTCTCTGGGAAGAAAGCATTGTCCTTACACCCCTTACATAGCCCAGGACAAAGAGAAACAGCCACACCAGCACTCCAGTGAATTTTACCTAAAGTCTCTGGGAAAATTCTCTGAAGATATTTTTTTTTAATGTTTGCAATGATTATTTTTTGGTGATTTACTAAATGTCAAGTGTTGGGAAGAATATTCCAGAGAGAGAAAAGTACACATGAAGGACAAGTATGTGGAAGGGTGTGAGCACTCAGGAAGCTGAGATAAAGGGTGGAAAGAGAATGAAGGGTACTTCACATTAAGATGCTGAACTGAGCAGACACAATTATTTGTGGAAATATTAACAAGTTAGCTGACCCATAAACCCAGTGGAGTATATTCATAAATTTCAAATCTTTAGATACTAAATTTTAGTCTTCTATAAACGACAATAGTGTGATAATATTTTTCCATGGTAGAAAATGTAGTTTCTGTTTTAAAATTAAAATTATGAAGTGTTCTTTGTTCAAAAAGTCATCCTGGTATGGCTACTGTAGAAACTTTTAAAAATATAAATTATAAATATCCATATACATAAATCAAATGCTTAAAGACACTTCAAATTATGCAAAAGCTCTGACAGTCTCCTGTTTCTTCTCACCTGGTAACCCATAAGTGGAAAATATTAAAAATTATACTTTTTAAACTTTTGAGAAAACAACTTTGAGCAAGATTGTGTTTACTAATGTGAAGTGCTGACTCCATCCAAACCATTAGAACCTAATGTTTATCGTTCCTTTACTAGCTTAGTATAATTTCTTACATTTTCTAGTGTCCTTTTAAAAACCTTTTTAAAGGGGGGAGGTTGTATTATTTTTAACCTTTAAAGTCTACAAGATTCATTAATCTTCAAATCCTTTTCAGGAAAGGTCTAAGAGATTTTCCAACCAATGTTGTTTTTCTTGTCTCAGTCAGAAGTTGCCTGGACTGTGTGCGCACAGAAGAGAAATGAATGTTCTAATAAACGTTCTTTCCCAACCTGGGATTTAGGAAGTCTTTGACAATGCCAGAGATCTGAACACAACCGTGCTGAATGTACATGGAAGGTTTCCCCCATGTGGAAACTGCAAATGCCGGGGACACTGAGTGGCATCTCCCTGGTGGCCCAGTGGTTCAGACTGTGCTTCCACCGTAGGGGCACAGGTCTGATCCCTGGTCAAGGAACTAAGATCTGGCAAGCCATATGGTTCAGCGCACACACACACACACACACACAAAGGACACCGAGCTACTTCCACCTAAATCCTGCCCCTTTAAGTAACACAAAAGGGGCAGGATTTAGGTGGTTTCACCAGTGAGAAAGCTTTAACTTATTCATAAATTATCTATAGCTAAGTCCCCCAGATGTTCAAGCTGGTTTTAGAAAAGGCAGAGGAACCAGAGATCAAATTGCCAACATCCGCTGGATCATGGAAAAAGCAAGAGAGTTCCAGAAAAACATCTATTTCTGCTTTATTGACTATGCCAAAGCCTTTGACTGTGTGGATCACAATCAACTGTGGAAAATTCTGAGAGATGGGAATACCAGACCACCTGACCTGCCTCTTAAGAAACCTATATGCAGGTCAGGAAGCAACAGTTAGAACTGGACATGGATCAACAGACTGGTTCCAAATAGGAAAAAGAGTACATCAAGGCTGTATATTGTCACCCTGCTTATTTCACTTACATGCAGAGTACATCATGAGAAACGCTGGGCTGGAAGAAGCACACGCTGGAATCAAGATTGCCAGGAGAAATATCAATAACCTCAGATATGCAGATGACACCACCTTTATGGCAGAAAGTGAAGAGGAACTAAAAAGCCTCTTGATGGAAGTGAAAGTGGAGACTGAAAAAGCTGGCTTAAAGCTCAACATTCAGAAAATTAAGATCATGGCATCTGGTCCCATCACTTCATGGCAAACAGATGGGGAAACAGTGGTAACAGTGTCAGACTTTATTTTTTTGGGGCTCCAAAATCACTGCAGATGGTGACTGCAGCCATGAAATTACAAGACACTTACTCCTTGGAAGGAAAGTTATGACCAACCTAGATAGCATACTCAAAACCAGAGACATTACTTTGCCAACAAAGGTCTGTCTAGTCAAGGCTATGGTTTTTCCTGTGGTTATGTATGGATGTGAGAGTTGGACTGTGAAGAAAGCTGAGCGCTGAAGAATTGATACTTTTGAACTGTGGTGTTGGAGAAGACTCTTGAGAGTCTCTTGGGCTGCAAGGAAATCCAACCAGTCCATTCTAAAGGAGATCAGTCCTGGGTGTTCTTTGGAAGGACTGATGTTAAAGCTGAAACTCCAGTCCTTGGCCACCTCATGCGAAGAGTTGACTCATTGGAAAAGACTCTGATGCTGGGAGGGATTGGGGGCAGGAGGAGAAGGGGACGACCGAGGATGAGATGGCTGGATGGCATCACTGACTCGATGGACATGAGTTTGAGTGAACTCCTGGAGTTGGTGATGGACAGGGAGGCCTGGTGTGCTGCAATTCATGGAGCTGCAAAGAGTCAGACACGACTGAGTGACTGAACTGAAGTCCCCCTAAGTGGTTCCTACAGTATTGTTTACTCACAAGGAAAAGAAAATTCTGATTAACCAATGGACCACTTTCCATATATGGTGTGATGAGGCTTCCAGATGCAATTTAGACTAACAATGCCTCCTTTAAAGATGTTAGTTAAGGGTATCTCCTTAGATCCATTTGTTGCTAAAATGTCAATAACCTAAAATGGAAAATGAAATACAACAAACTAAATGTATAAAATGAATACTTGTATAATCACATAGTCAAAAACTATTTCAAATCAATTTATAACATAGAATTTTGACTACACTTACTTACACTTGTGGAAATAAAGATGGCCAACCAAATGAGAACACTCAAAGCCTATTTATTCAGAGCTACAAATCATGGCTTGAAAACGTTGAGTATCTAGATTTAAGAATTAATCAAGAAACAAGGTCAGGGAACTATATTGAATACTCTGTGTGATAAATCATAGTAGAAAAGAATATTTTTTAAAAAAGAACATATATATGCATATAACTGAGTCACCGTGCTGTACAGCATAGATTGGCACATGCTGTAATAAAAAAAGTTTTAAGTGATCAAGAATATTAATGATTAAACTTTAAAAGTATATGCTGTATGTGGCTACTGCATTGTGTACAGTACACAAAGTGTTTATGAAATACTCCATTAAAAAAACAATTATTTTTATGCCAGAGAGGTCACATCACTGAAAAATAAATAAAATTCCAACATAAGTTTTTGCTGTTTCACTATCTTTTTTGTTAGGAAAAACACAGAAACTTCAAAAAAAATTTTTTTTAATATTTAATTTTTTTGTGGTTGCAGCTTGTAGCAGAGACTGAACCTGAGCCCTCAGCAGTGAAAGTGCCAAGCCCTAACTACTGAATTGCTAGGAAATCCCCCCAAAATTCAATAGGAATGCAGGGGTGACATTGCATTCAGTGGGGACAGCACATCCTCACTATCCTCATTTTCCTGCACAGCAACACATCTGAAGTGAAATCACATAGACACTACAAAACCACTGATGATTTTTTCATCTCACAACAGCTTCCCTATACAAGATACATAGTTCTGAATGCCATGACAATTTCTGCACTGGCTCATCCTTCACAGCTAATAGCTGGAATATTGTGGAGGCCCCTTCAATATAGACACATTTCCACAAACTTGTGGTAGCCTTTCCCCCTCCCTACAAATTCAGTGTTCCTTTAACAGATGATTCCCCCTGTCTGTACGACTGTATAATCTATGCTGCCACTATCTGGAATTCTACATATGAGGATACATGGCTCCACTGCAGGACCTAGGGAACAGACTTCTCTTACTAACTGGATGCAATCCATGATCCCTGGGAACAAGAAAATTTTCTTGCCTTAGGAAGCAGCAAAGGTATCACAACTGCCCGTCTGAAGACTGACATCTGAACCAACAAAATACCAATGCATCCAGGCTACCAATAAGAACCACAAATCCCTGCAGTCTTTTCTTGGAGGCCCTGAGCAGCAATGGCAACTAGGACAAAACTAGAGAGAGGTACATTCACAGCATACTGTTCCCTCTGAGGCAGAGAGTGTGCAATTCCACAAAAAAACTTTTCAACCCTGATTGCTGCTAGAACCCAGTTGTTTTCAAGTCACCACAGTGAATAAAATCCCAAGATTGAAGGAACTTAGAGTAAGGTCTTGCTTTATCCTCCTCTGCTGCTAAGGTGCTTGGTTCTTCCGAGGAAGCGAAGGCCATTTTGGGATGAGGCCCTCACTTCATCCAGTGACTAGCACCATGCCTGGCAGCCCCCACCTAGCATTTGCCCTCACCATGGCCTCAATCTCAGAGCTCACCTGCATCTACTCTGCCCTCATTCTGCATGGTCATGGAGGATAAAATCAATGCCCTCATTAAAAGGCAGTCAGTGTAAATGTTGAGCCTTTCTGGCCAGGCTTGTTTGCAAAGGCTTTGGCCACTGTCAACATCGGGAGCCTCATCTGCAACCTGGGGGCTGGTGGACCTGCCATGGCAGCTGGTGCTGCACCAGCAGGAGGTCTTGCCCCATCTATCACTGCTGCCCCAGCTGAGGAGAAGAAAGGAGAAACAAAGAAAGAAGAATCTGAAGAATCTGATGATGACATGGGCTTTGGTCTTTTTGACTAAACCTCTTTAGTAACATATTCAATAAAAATCTGAGCTGTTAAAAAAAAAAAAGAGTAAGGTCTTCATTTTTCACACAAACCAGTACAATGGGACACAGACTATTCCTGGGCTTGAGGCAGGAAGAGGAGGAAAATCTCATCACAGGAGTCACAACAGACACTGAGAAAAGTAGGCTCAGTTTGCAAGTCACCAGCAGAGTAGTCTAGGACAAAAACTGGTCAACTCAGAGATGTAACCCATCAAAGGAATTAGAAAGGAATGAGTGCTCAGATTTATTACGAAGGCTCCCATAAATGGGACAACATCAAAATGTTCTTCCTTGGACTCAGGGTGGTTCAAAAATGTACATCATGAGCACCTGCCAGTCGTGAAATGGCTTTTGCTATGGAACTGGCAATGACATAAATCTGGCAAGGGCTCTGGGCAGGTTAAGAAATGCACTGAAGCTCCCATAAACCTGGAATATTAGTGGTTTGATGTCGGGAGCCGCATTAGGCATTGCTGACAAAATGGAGGCACGGCCCTAACCCCCTTCCCTTTGTTCCATAGGCATGGACCCGGAATGGAGGAGTTAGGCTTTGTGATTCTGACTTGTTTTTTCCTTCCCTAGGCTGAGTTGACTGAAGAGAATATTAAGGTGCTTATTGTTTTTGAGAGGAGCATGAGAAGGCATAAAGCCTTCTGCAGCTGTGCTCAAAGAATAATTCATAAAGTTAATCACTGACATTTGTTCAAGGACTTTTACAAAAAAGTGTTCCAGAGTGAGCACACAGGCCACAGCTTGAAGCCATGGGAGGGATTGCTATCTGAAGCCCATTTGTGAGAAAAGTGTTTATGGCAAAGGAGTTTGCTGAATTTAGGGCTTAGGAATAATTAAAATAATTAGAAGCTAAAGATTTAAGGATTGCTGAAATGTTAGCATATTCTACTATAGCTTACAGAAATTAGGGACTTTAGAGATATTATTAGCTAGAAGCCCTTTCTAAGAAATAGTGAGCTTAGGATACTAGGGGCAAACAGGACTTAGAAAGATAAGAATTAAACTGAGGAATGTGGTATGCAGCCCAGACATTAGCATGAATTACAGTGTTTTCACAAGGACACATAAGAAGAAGTTGATAAGAGAATCACTGAGGAAGGAGCTCCTTTTGAGGGGTAACAATGATTTTTGGAGAAAAATAAATCTGGGTCAATGGGAACTAAAAATATCAAACCTCTGACCTAATGCTTTTGTAAAAGTATAAAAGAGAATCATAAGCTTGAAATAAACAGGAAGTCCAAGAAAAATGAGAGGCTGCCTCAGTTTCTCGCCCACACCGCTTACCCCTTTAGGTTGAATCCCTGGCTGCTGGAGATGGACTCCGGCAGTTTATTGCATGTATGAGGTCAACAGAGGCAGACAACACCCTCATAAGGGATCTCCACAGTGTTATACTGACCAATAATTCATCCCTGCACAACCCTTTTTTCTGAACTTTGTGGTATTCAATGAAATAAGAGTGAAGCCTGTGAACTCTCCAGTATGTCATGAGGCTAGAGTTTTGGCTAAAAAAACAACTTCCCACATTAGTCACATCCGCAAGGCTATTATCCAGTGTGAACATTATGGTGTTCTATGAGACTAGAGTTGTAGGTAAAGGAATTCAAACCTTTTCTACAATATAATGCCTTTCTGCAGTATGAACACTCCTGTGTTTAATGAACCTGAAGTTTTTTGCAAAGTATTTCTGACACTCATGGCACTCACACGGCTTTGATCCAATGTGAGTTCTCTGATTTTGAAAAACAGCTTGGGCTAACCAGCTTCTCAAATTTTCTTTACTTGTAAGATTTTTTCCCAGTGAACTCTCTGATGTCGAAGGAGTGAAGAACTTTGGGAAAATGCTTTCCCACATTTGCTGCACTCATAAGGCCTTTCTCCAGTGTGAATTCTCCTGTGTTTAATGAAGGTGGAATTATCAGCAAAGGATTTCCCATAATCAGTGCACTTATAAGGCCTTGAACCAGTGTGAAGTCTCTGATGCTGATGAAGGGCAGAACGTTGATTGAAAATTTTCCCACATTCACTGCACTCATAAGGTCTTTCTCCAGTGTGGATTTTCTGGTGTTGAAGGAGCATAGAGTTTTGGCTAAATGATTTCCCACATTCATTGCATTTATATGGCCTTTCCCCGGTGTGAACTCTCTGGTGTATAATGAGGTAGGACTTCTTGCCAAAGAATTTCTTACATTCCCCACACTCAAATGGCCTTTCTCTAGTGTGAACTCTTTGAAGGTTGAGATGGGACTTATTGCTAAATAATTTCCCACACTTATAAGGTCTTTCTCTAGTGTGAATTCTCCAATGTTGAATAAGGTTGGGCTTTTGTCTAAACGATTTTCCACACTCTCCACATTCATAAGGCCTTTCTCCAGTGTGAACTCTCCAATGTCGAAGGAGTGAAGAACTTTGGGAAAACGCTTTCCCACATTTACTGCACTCATAAGGCCTTTCTCCAGTGTGAATTCTCCAATGTCGAAGGAGTGAAGAATTTTGGGAAAACGCTTTCCCACATTTACTGCATTCATAAGGCCTTTCTCCAGTGTGAATTCTTCTGTGTTTAATGAAGGTGGAATTATCAGCAAAGGATTTCCCACAATCAGTGCACTTATAAGGCCTTGAACCAGTGTGAAGTCTCTGATGCTGATGAAGGGCAGAACGTTGATTGAAAGTTTTCCCGCATTCACTGCACTCATAAGGTCTTTCTCCAGTGTGGATTCTCTGATGTTGAAGGAGCATAGAGTTTTGGCTAAATGATTTCCCGCATTCATTGCATTTATATGGCCTTTCCCTGGTGTGAACTCTCTGGTGTACAATGAGGTGTGACTTCCTGGTAACTTCTCCCCAGTTAGGATAAGTTTTTCCCCTCTGAAAGGCTGTCTCACACTCAGTTCTGTTTGACCTCTCCCAGGTGTTAGTAGCCCATTGCTGGAGAAATTGAGACCTGGTCAAGAAGTCCTTCTCAACCACCCTGAAGACTAATGACTTTCCTGACACATGGAATTTGCAGTTCTTCACAAATGAAGTTCTATCCACATCTCTTCTGAAGAGTTTCTCCCCTATGCACTGCTTCTGATGCTGATGAAGGTTTGTGCTGACATACAACTGTTTCCCAGACCTATGTAATTTTAGCTTTGAATGTATTGCTTGACATTCATCAAAGTACAGAAAGTCTCTCAATATTTGGACACATAGTTCACAGGGGTGGGCCTCTTTGGAGGATAGATCTGCCTTGGGAGTCCTGATCTGTGACATTCTTTGAAAAGAAACATTTTGCTCAAAAGAAGTCTTCTTGTTCTCCACTTCATGGCAACAACCTAAAAGCAAGAAATGTTGGTGAAGCACATGTTGACTTTAGTGGGGCAGGGGGAGCCCACACACCAGTGTGTGTCTGACAAACTCATGAATGAGTCCATGTGATTATTTACAAGAACAGGGAGTTGGCTTCTTGATGACATTATCATGAGCAATACTGGGCTATAAAGGCCACAGGATGGGGGAAGACCACATGAGAAAAAAGATAACCATGTGATGTGTCATAGAGAAGAAAAGCAGGGTGAAAAATTACTTAATTGTTGACAGTTAAAATATCAGTTACAGGGACTTCCTTGGTGATCAAGTGGTAAAGAATCTGTGTTCCAATGCAGAGGACATGGGTTTGATCCCTAGTTGGAAAACTAAGATCCCACAAGCCACAGGCAACCAAGCCCATGAGCTGCAACCTAGAGAAGCCCATGTGCCACAATGAAGACCCAGTGTAGCCATTAACAAAAAAAAAAAAAAAGGAAAAAATATATAAATTAGTTACAAACAACTGTCAGCAGGACTGTGTCTGCTGGTAACACATGACTGCAATGTAGATGAGTATTTCCAGGGCCAAGAAAAAAGAACTGCAAAAAAGTAGATTCTGGTCAGGAACATTTTAAGAATGGGTATGTTTGATTATAGAAAGTATATGGGCCAATGTTACAGAATGAACAGATAAAGCAGGGAGGAAACTGGGTGATACAGGAGTTCAGAGATATAAGGATTAGGTTGGACTACAAGTAGAAGAACCACAATGCAGAATTAAGTCAGCAATATTAAGAATGGAGAGGGAAAAAAAAGGAGAAAAAAGTTGTGGTCACTGGAAATAGCCATCAAAATTCAAGTCGAACAGAACAAATTCCTGGTATCACTTGAACTAGCATCATGCACTCCCACAGGGTGCTACTGTACAGCAGCCCTTTGAGCCTACTTGGTTGAGTTGGAATTCATATCCAGCTTGTGGACAAATAAGAGCTCCCCACTCCACTTCCAAAATGAACAAGTGTATGGGACCTGGATGATGCAAATACAAGGGGAAAGACACCACATAGGAGCAGTTGACCCATATTCATCACATCATAAACCAGAGGAAAACATTTAAATACTATTAAGAGAACTTTTGAAAGGTTCTTGCAAGAAGTGCATGCTCTACACCATAGAATTAATTCCCAGCAAAGGCAGTTACATGGAAATGTTTATGAGAAGAAAGAAGTAGAACCTGAGGAGCACAGATTACTTGCATCTAGATGTCACCCAGTAGGAAGAGGGCAAGTATGGTGGAATATATTAGGCTGAATGGAAGATTCCTGACCCTGGATCCTTCCAGGGGAGGCTGCAGGGTAGCAGATGTGGGGCCTCTTCAAGGAAAACGGATGGCAGTGCAAATACCTCAGCCCAACCAACCACAGAACCAACCTAGAGTACTGGAAAAAGAAAAAAAAAGCAGTGACCATGGTCCTGACATGAGAAGGACAAGCTTGTCTCTGGGGAAAAGGAAAGCACAGATACTACCTCAGGTCATGAGGAAAGGTTTGAAGTTCTTACCCAGGGAGGTTATAAGTGCCAAGTTCTCCAGCATCACATCACGGTACAGGCATCTTTGAGTCTCATCAAGGAGACCCCATTCCTCCCAGGAAAAGGTCACAGCTACATCTTCAAAGTTCACACTGACCTGCCATGATGGTGACAGATGAAACAACAAAGAGTACACCTCTGAAGAGTTGCAGTCCATTTCCCCACACATCTACCCTTTGACTGTCTATCACCCAGCCCTTCCAATTCAGAGAAGCAATCACACCCTGGCACCTTGGTGTGGTTGTCTTCCCACAGGCTCACTGATCACTATGTATAACCACCAGGAACAAGAGGCAGGTGGATGAACATATATCTCAACTATAGGCCTGGCATAGAGGGACCCACCCCCTGCTGACAAGCAATTTCCCCTGGTAAGGGCATTGCCCTGGACATGTTAGCACCATCAGACATGCTCTCTCTTCAAGCACACATCACTCCTTGGGTTGCACATCCTCAGTCGCTATATCCCATAGCCATACATGACCATGGCCACCAAAACCTCACTCTCCCACACCACAGACATCTCCTTACCCTTCCCACACCTTATCTGTATTTAAATCACTTTCTCCTAATCCCAGCATAGGGCTATGATGGTGACCTAACACATGACATCTGAGACTGGACAAATGCAACTAACGGTAACTTTTTAATCACATAAATTCACCACTCACCACAAAGGCCCACAGGGAGCAGTACTCAAAAAAACCCAGCACAATCAGGGTCTGTGCGAAGGAATCTTTGTGGGATGAAGGGGTTGGGATGCTCCAAGGAGGATGTGACTACCTTATTTGAATAATTCTGAGGGCTAGTGCTACCTAGAAGTATCTGGTTTCCTTTGTAAAAATGGTTGTTAAGCTAAGAGACATTATCCATAGGTGAGGAGAGGAACTTGCACTCAGGTCATCTGAAGGCACCCAAGTTTCACCAAATGTCAAAGAAGCACATCACATTGAACTTAGTTAGGCTTTATACCACAACTTGGCAGGCAGTATCCACAATACAAATGGCAAAGTCAAACAGAACCCAATATGACCACAGAACTCTCAACAATTCCCAATGGCAGTATCAGAAATCATCTATAAAGGCCTTACTGCATGACTCTGATCCTTGTCTCAGATTTAAAACAACAGAACCGTGTGTGGATCTCAGATACACATAGTCCCATGGTACTTCTGTACTGTCCTTGATGTAAGTCAGCAATGACAACCTTTCTCTGTTCCCTTACCCTCATTCAAACTCCAGCCCCATTACTCGCCTACCCCAAGCCCAGTGATTCTTACAGATGACTTTATTGCTTGTGGCCATATAACTAGGTTGAATGAAACACGCCAGGTACCACCGAAGTTCTCACAAAACTTGGTGAGCTGATAAAGTGGTAAAGAAGTACCAGTTCTGGCCTGAGTGTCATATGGATGAATTACCCCTTGCTTCTTCATCCACCTCATGTTAACTCTTCTCTTGGAAGCTTTGGCTGCCTGCCAGACTATCCTGTCTCATACATCAAAACTTCTTGGCCATTTACTTATGTTTATGAAGTAAATGACACCATCAAGCATGGAAGCAAGTAAGAAACCCAATCGTCTGCCCCCTTCTTCCATACCTCTTCCCTAAAAGATCTGCCACCACAGCCTGAAGCTTGCCTCTTCCAAATGTTGAGACACAGGTCATTCAGTATGGTCTACACTGTAGTTACATTTTGGATGTCTCTAACCAGAATCACTCTCAAGAATTCCAAACTTGTATGTCAGATGTTTATTTGATGCCTCCACTCATTGGTGTCTAAAATATCTGACTCTTAACATGGTTAAAACAAAGCTCTGAATAAACACAATGAATATTACACCTACTACCAACCTGATTATCTCTACTGATGCAGCTTCCAAATCTACAGCTGCAAAGCCAGGGGTCATCTCTGGTACCTGCGTTTCATTCCCTCACCACCCACTTTACAAAATCTAGCTGCCTCTTCTAAAAACATGCAGCCAGGGACTTCCCTCGTGGTCCAGTTATTAACACTCTGTGCTTCCAGCACAGGGGGAACATGCAAGATCACAAATTGGGGAACTAAGATCCCACATGCTGCATGGGATGGCAAAAACTAAAAACAAAAACACGCAGCCAGAATACAGCCACATTTTCCAAGGCATGTCCCTGCTCCATTAACCCTCACCTGGACTATGGTAGTACCCTCCACAATGATGGCCCTTCTTCCTCTCTCAAGCCCACAGTTTGTTTTCCACTCTAAAGCCAAATGAAGCTTTAATCACATCACCTCCATCCCACAACCGAAACTTTTAATTTCCTCTAGAACACAAAAATTGACATCTCAGGCAGTTGTTCCTCTCCTGACTCCAACCCACCTGCTATTTAGTCCTACCTAAAAGAGACGAGACCTGTGGGTCCTGAATATTCCTGAGCTCAGTTTTACCTCTAGGCATTTGCACATCTTGGGTTAGGTTGACCTTACGCACGTTTACCGTGACTGCCAGAAATGGGAACACCTCTCCATATAACCTCTAGCATGGACTCAGGACGGTAGGTTTGACGTTTTTCAGGAACCTCGGACTCAAGGAGGGGATAAAGGACATTAAGCGTCTCCTGTGTGAGTGTGTGCTAAGTTGCTTCAGTCATGCCTGACTCTCTGAAACCCCATGGACTGTAGCCTAACAGGATCCTCTGTCCATGGGATTCTCCAGGCAAGGATACTAGAGTGGGTTGCCATGCCCTCCTCCAGGGGATCTTCCCAACCCAGGGATAAAACCCGTGTCTCCTCTATCTCCCACATTGCAGGTAGAGTCTTTACGCTGAGCCACCAGGGAAGCCCATTAAGTATCTCGGCGACAAGAAGTCCAGGGAACATGGGGGTGAGAGCAGGCCAGTGAGGCAATGGGACACCCCCTACTTTCCTGTTCAGGTTCCATAAGCACTTCTTTGACCCTGAGAATTGTGTGAAGAGGAAGGAATGCATCCAATGTGGGATTCCACCGTTCACCGTCTGTACTCCTGCCTGGCCCTGGAAGCCAGCTGACCTCAGGCTGGCGGATTAACCTCTGGGCCTCAATGCTCAGTGCTGCGTCTTACCAGCTGTGGGGCCCTGAACGAAGATTCAACCTCCCAGGACCTCAATGTCCTCATCAACCCTCTCCACCCCGTTTTCCCCTTAAACAGCTCTTGGGGATTACATCCCGTTAATGCACTAACCCGGAGCTGACTGCGCTAACACTCTTATTTCCGGCAAGCCGAAGGCTGATGCTAGGTTTCCGGAATTCCCCCGCCTCAGTCCGACCTCCAAGCCTCTGCACCGACCGGTCCCTCCGAATGTCCCCATTTCCCATGCGTCATGACGCTGTCTGTGAGACGCAGGGCCCCACCCAGCACCGCCTGACCATCCTGGAGCCCAGGGCCAGGGCTGCGCGCAGGTGAGCAGCCGCCCCGTGGGGCTTTAGTGTTTGATGGGATGAGGGCGGTGCGGGGCCGCAGGACGAGCGTTTACCTGAGGCTGCTCCCTCAGAGCCGCCGCCGTCGCCATCGGACTCTGGGGGTAGCAGGGCTAGGAGAGGCGGGGAGACCCGGGAGCGGCGGACCCCGGGCGGTGCCGCCGAGGTTCAGAGCCGTCTCTGTGCAGCAACGACAGCGCCTCCTCTCGGACCTTCCTGTTCTGGTCACTCGGGTCCTGACAGCCCTCTCACAACGAACAGGACCAGCGGACTTAAAATGTCCGCCTCGAGGAGGCGGCCAGAAGTCCCGCCCCTTAGTGTTGTGCCCCAGCGGAAATAGCTTTTTTCCTGCGCCATCATTGCCTCAGCAGCGTCGCCTTCGACGCTGGGCACTCTGGGTCTTGTAGTTCCCAGGTGCCAGGAGAAAAGGCCTGCGTCCACCTCGTAAGGCGCCAGGAAATGACCTCTCCCAAGCCATGCCAGAGCAGTGACTCGCCGCCTTTAAAGGGGCCGAACACCAATTGGTAGGGATGCGTTCTGCAACTGATCGCCAAGGAATCCATGCCATGAATTAAGATGACACATCTTTCCCAGAACGCCAAGGGCGCCAATGCAAATTCGCACGAAATATTTTGTTAATTTTGAGTATCTGTAAATGTTTTTGGTTATAAGGCAAATATTTTTAAAAAGTTTCCTTTATGCCCTTATGATTCTCATTTGTGGAATTGTAATTTCTTTTGGATACTAATCTTAAATATAGCAAACTTGTGGAAGTGTCGTAAATATGCCAGATACTCATGTTACTTTTT
This sequence comes from Bos grunniens, assembly GCF_055505025.1. Taxonomy (NCBI): domain Eukaryota; kingdom Metazoa; phylum Chordata; class Mammalia; order Artiodactyla; family Bovidae; genus Bos; species Bos grunniens. The sequence continues at coordinate 65,844,155 of NC_141182.1, read as the reverse complement.
GAAACTCTTCTATGTAGATAATCATATTTTCAGATAGGCTTGAAAGTGAAAGAAAGTGAAAGTCGCTCAGTCGTGTCGGACTTTTTGCGACCACATGGACTATACTGTCCATAGAATTTTCCAGACCAGAATACTGGAGTGGGTAGCCTTTCCCTTCTCTAGGGAATCTTCCCAACCCAGGGATTGAGACCAGGTCTCCCGCATTGCAAGCGGATTCTTTGATTCACCAGCTGAGCCACCAGGGAAGCCCAAGTGGGTTTTCAATTATTTAAATTCTTTAATGTCTGTGTTAAGGTACCAGTTAGAATGTATAGTATATTTGATCTAGCACCAATACTGAGAGCCTTGTTTGCTTGCTAATTTTAAACAAAGCGCTCTTATTTTATTACTAGAATGCTAATTTACTGTAGTGTTTTCTTTGGTACATTTTGACTAATTATATATATATTTCTCTGTATAGTTGTGTTGTTTTCTAATATGAATGGATCTGTTAGGGGAAGCACACTGATTGAAACCACCCACCCTGGCCAGGCACCACAGGAGCCATTTGCATGAGTTGTATTGACAGGAGGTCCTGGTAAGGAACACAGAACTAAATAAATAAGCCTCCACCAACCAGAAGAGTTCGGGAAAGGTCAAAAGGAGACACCACAGGTCCGACCACCTCCCAGAATCCTTCTCTCTGGCATCCATCTTGGCTGAACAAGGCACGCGCCACCAGGAAGGACTCTGAGTCAGAATGATCAGCTAAGGACAACCCAGAAGCTAATCCCATCTCCATAAAACCGGAGACTGCGAGTCATGCAGCAGAGCAGTTCTCCTGGGTTCCCTTACCCTACTTCTCTCCACCCAGGTGCCCTTTCCCAATAAAATCTCTTGCTTTGTCAGCACATGTGTCTCCTCGGACAATTCATTTCCGAGTGTTAGACAAGAGCCCAGTTTCGGGCCCTGGAAAGGGTCCCCCTTCCTGCAACAGATTTATTTTTCTGTACCTATTAATATAAACATGTTTTATAATTCATTAGTATTATGTCGAATCTGTTAATGTATTTCTAATACTAAACCATTCTTAAGTTACTGAGATGCTTTCAACTTGTATTACATTCTGGAAACACAGCTGAATTTAATAAGTTTTATGAGACTGTTATTCTAGCACCATAAAATTAGTTGAGGAACATGAATCTCTGCAAGATTTAGAATAAGCTTAGATTCCTCGTTTCAGTGAATGATTCATGTGACTCCCTTCCTATGAATCAGGGTCTTTCTACAAATCTGTCAGATATCAAGTATCAGCAAGTATCAAAGAGATTTGGTATTTGTTAGTTTGATCAAGAAAGACATGCGTTTTAGGGAGGTTCAAGAGGGAGATGACATGTGTATAACTATCAGGCATATGTATATGGCTGATTCATGTTGATGTATGGCAGAAACCAACACAATATTGTAAAGCAATTATCCTTCAATTAAAAATAAACCTTAAATAAAGAAAGACATGTCCTGGAGGTTGACTTATTGTTTTATTTTGTTATTTATTTTTTAATAAATTTGCTGCTGCTGTTGCTAAGTCGCTTCAGTCGTGTCTGATTCTGTGCGACCCCATGGACTGCAGCCTACCAGGGTCCTCCACCCATGGGATTTTTCAGGCAAGAGCACTGGAGTGGGTTGCCATTGCCTTCTCCTAATAAGATTTATTGAGTTATAATATAAAACTGTAATGTATCAATGTGTACATCTTGCTGATCTGACGTATGTACACCATGTGAAACCATTCCTTCATCTAGTTAATTAATACATCACCTCATATAGTCATCGTGTGTATGAGAGAGAGAACATTTATGTTACACTCTCTTTGCATATATCAATTATAAAGTATGGTTTTATCAACATTATTCATGGTGTTTTACATTAGACCCTCAGACCTTAGTCATTTTATACCTGGAAGTTTGCTCCCTTTCACCAACCTCTCCCTATTTCTTCCACCCCGCCTCACACCAGTAACAACACTTATACTCTTTATTTCTATGAGTTTGACTTTTTAAGATTTTGTATAAAAGTGATACCACAGAGTATTCGTCTTTCTGTTCCACTTCTTTTACTTAACACAATGCATTGAAGTTCCGTTGATGTTGTCAGAAATAGCAAGAGTTCCTTCATTCTCATGGCTAGGTTGTTGTTCAGTCACTGTCATGTTCAACTCTTTGCAAACCCATGGACTGCAGGCTTCCCAGTCTTCCACTATCTCCCAGAGTTTGCTGAAACTCATCTCCATTGAGTTGGTGATGCTATCCAACCATCCCATCCTCTGTCACCCCCTTCTCCTCCTGCTCTTAAGCCTTCCCAGCATCAGGATCTTTCCCAATGAGTCTGCTCTTCACATCAGGTGGCCAAAGTATTCGAACTTCAGGCTTAGCATCAGTCCATCCAATAATATTGAGGGTTGATTTCCTTTAGGGTTGACTGGTTTGATCTCCTTGCAGTCCAAGGAACTCTGAAGAGTCTTCTCTAGCTCTGTATCTGGAATTGTTGGATACTAGGTTAGTTCTATTGTGTGTGTGTGTGTGTGTGTGTGTGTGTGTGTGTGTGTGTGTGTGTGAAAACTCAACTCTTTACCATAGTGGCTGCACTAATTTACATTCCCAGAATTGATGCACAAAAATTTCACATTTCTCAACATCCTCTCTAAAACTTATTATCCTTTGTTTGATGATCGCCTTTCTAATGTGTGTGATGATATCTCATTACAATTTTCTTTGTGTATTTAGTAATACTGAACACATTTCCATGTACTTGTTGCCCATTTGTAGGCTCTCATTGGAAAACATGTTTATATAGTTCCACTGTTCATATTTTAATTGGATTATTTATTTATTTTGCTATTAAGTTGTATGAGTTCTTCTTATATTTTACTTATTAACCACTTATCAGATGTATGATTTGCAAATATTTCCTGCTATTCTGTACATTCCCTTTTCATTTTGTTGATAGTTTTGGTTTCCTGTGCTGTGCAGATGCTTTTTTAGATTGATGTAGTCCCACTTGTTTATTAATATTTTTCTTTTATTAGTTGCTTTTGGTGTTAATCCCCCCAAAAATCAATGCCAAGGCAAATAACAAGGAGCTTTCACTCTATGTTTTCTTCTAGAAGCTTTATAATTCCAGGTTATGTGTTCAAATTTTACATCCATTCTGAGTTGATTTTTGTGTGCGGTGTAAGATAGGGATCCAGTTCCACTCTTTTGTATGTGTCTCTCCAGTTTTCCCCAAAACCATTTTTAGAAAAGACAATCCTTTCCTCATTGTCTGTTCTTGATGGCTTTGAAGTAAGCAGATTCACCGTATGTGGACCTATTCATTTCTGGGCTATATATTCTGTTCCATTGGCCTACATACCTACCTCTATTCCAATGATGGATTTAAAAGCTTAATTGTAAACCCACATACTATACTGGGAGTATAACTGTGTGTTTCTAAATTTCTATACACTTTGTAAACATTTATTGGGGTTAAATTCCAGGTGGTAAAGAATCCGCCTGTCAAGGCAGGAAATACAAGAGGTTCGGGTTGGATCCTTAGGTAGGGAAGACCCCCTGGAGAAGGAAATGGCACCGCACTCTAGTATTCTTGCCTGAAAAATTCCATGGGCAGAGGAGCCTGGTGGGTTACAGTCCATGAGGCCCCAAAGAGTTGGACCTGACTAAGCAAACAGGCACTTCACAATAAGCTGTAATGAGGCTGTGTCCTTCCTATTCCTCCATTTACAGAATCTTTACAATAGAGTCAAGGGTATATTTCAGTAAAGCACAAAGACTTGAATGATTTCCAACTAGCGAAGTAGTTCACCAACGAACTTTTGCTCCCACTAGTCATAAAGTCATTTCTAACCCAGTCATAACTGAATAAATTTATGATGAAACATTCTCCTAAGCCACTTCACTAGTGTCCAACTCTTTGTGACACTGTGGACTTTAGCCTGCCAGGCTTCTCTGTCGATGGGAGTCTCCAGGCAAGAATACTGGAGTAGGTTGTCATGTCATACTTAAGATCCCCTAGGTCAGGGGATCTTCCTGACCTAGGGATTGAACCCGCATCTCCTATGCCTCCTGCATTGGCGGGTGGGTTCTTTACCACTAATGCCACCTGGGAAGCATTAATATAACATTATTAATGTTAATGTATAATGAAATATTAATATAACATTATTATTTTGTCTGATGACAGATAACTAAGGGACACTGTTAAGCAATGAATCCATAGTAAATAACGAGGTTTATTTACTACATATTTACCATGTGACATGACCACACCAATGTCACAAAATCAGAAATAAGTCCTGTCTTGGTTTGCTAATTTGTCTTTTCCAATTATTTCATTTCTTTCACTTCTATCCCAGTATGCATTTTTTCTTTCTTTCTTTCTTTCTTTTTTTTTTGGTCAAGCCATGGGCATGCAGGATTTTAGTTCTCCCACCAAAGACTGAACCCGGGGCCCCAGAAGTGGAAAGGTGGAGTCCTAACTCCTGGATTGCCAGGGAATTCCATGATTCATATTCTATTGCCCCTGTGGCAAATTGTTACAAATTTAGAAGATTAAGACCGTTTCTGTAGATAATACTTAGGATCTTGGTTTTCTACCTACCCTGGAAATCTCTTGTATTTAGTCTTTTGCTGTTCAAAGTGACTATGAGATAGTTGGATTGTTGGATTAATATCTACCATGCTGTGTTGTGCTCAGTCACTCAGTCACATCTAATTCTTTGCCACCCCATGGACTGTAGCATATTTGTTACTAATTTGTATTCATTGCCCTTTTCCTTTGTTTAAAGTAAATTCTTTCTTTTTTTTAAATTTATGTTTGGTGTGCTGGGTCTTTGTTGCTGCATGACCTTTTTCTCTAGTAATGGCAAGCAGAGGCTACTTTCTGGTTGCAGTGTGTGGGCTTCTCATTGCACTGGCTTCTCTTGTTGTGGAGCACAGGCTCTAGGTTGCACAGGCTTAAGTAGTTGAAGTGCATAGGTTCAGTAGTTGTTGTTCCCGGGCTGTACAGCACAGGCTCCATAGTTGTGGCACACGGGCTTAGTTGCTCTGTGGCATGAGGGATCCTCTGGGACCAGTGATCTCCTGCATTGGCAGGCAGATTCTTTACCACTGAGCTACCAGGGAAGTCCCTTTATTCCAATTTTTGTTTTCTACTCTTTTCCTGCTTTTGTGGCTTTCATTATTTTATGATTCCATTCTATCTTGTTAGCATATCAGGTTATACTTCTTTGCACTGATAAAGAACCTGCCTGCCAATTCAGGAGATACAAGAGACATGGGTTTGACCCCTGGATCAGGAAGATCCCCTGGAGGAGGGCATGGCAATACATTCCATTCTTCTTGCCTGAGGAATCCCATGGACAGAGGAGCCTGGTGGGCTACAGTCCATAGAGTTGCAAAGTCAGACACAACTGAAGCATCTTAGCACATAGACAATAGAGTTTGAAGTAAACATTGACAACTAAACCAAGTCCACTTTCAAATAATATTCTCCATTTCACAGATAGTGTACCTCATAATACAACAATCCCAGTTCTTCCCTCTAGTCCCTTGAATTAAGGTCATTCATTCTACTTATAATCAAATCCTTTACGATTATACAGTGGAAGTGACAAATAGATTGAAGGGATTAGATCTGATAGAGTGCCTGAAGAACTATGAATGGAGGTTTATAACACTGTATAGGAGGCAGTGATCAAAACCATACCCAAGAAAAAGAAATGCAAAAAGGCAAAATAGTTGTCTGAGGAGGCCTTAAAAATAGCTGAGAAAAGAAGAGATGTGAAAGGCAAAGGAGTAAAGGAAAGATATACCCATCTGAATGCAGAGTTCCAAAGAATAGCAAGGAGAGATAAGAAAACCTTAAGTGAACAATACAAAGAAATAGAGAAAAACAACAGAATGGGAAAGAATAGAGAACTCTTCAAGAAAATTAGAGATACCAGGGGAAATTTTCATGCAAAGATGGGCACAATAATGGACAGAAACGGTATGGACCTAACAGAAGAAGATATTAAGAAGAGGTAGCAAGAATACAGAGAAAAACCATACAAAAAAGATCTTAATGACCCAGATAACCATGATGGTGTGATCACTAACCTAGAGCCAGACATCTTGGAATGTGAAGTCAAGGGGGCCTTAGCAAGAATGACTACGAACAAAGCTAGTGGAGATGAAGGAATTCCAGCTGAGCTATTTCAAGTCCTTAAACACAATGCTTTGAAAGTGCTACACTCAATATGCCAATAAATATGGAAAACTCACCAGTGGCCACAGGGCTGGAAAAGGTCAGTTTTCATCCCCACCCCAAAGAAAGACAGTGCCAAAGAATGTTCAGCTACTGAACAATTGTATTCATTTCTCATGCTAGCAAAGTAATGATCAAAATTCTCCAAGCTAGGCTTCAACACTGTGTGAACCAAGAACTGCCAGATGCTCAAGCTGGATTTAGAAAAGGCAGAGGAACCAGAGATCAAATTGCCAACATCTAGTTGGATCATAGAAAAGGCAAGAGAATTCCAGAAAAACATCTACTTCTGCTTCATTGACTACACTAAAGCCTTTGGCAGTATGGTTCACAACAAATTGTGGGAAATTCTTAAAGAGATGGGAATACTAGACCACCTTACCTGCCTCCTGAGAAATCTGTATGCAGGTCAAGAAGCAACAGTTAGAACCAGACATGGAACAGACTGGTTCAAAATTGGGAAAGGAGCACATCAAGGCTGAATATTGTCACCTGGCTTATTTAATTTCCATGCAGAGTACATCATGGAAAATGCTGGGCTGGATTGAAGCACAAGCTGGAGTCAAGATTGCAAGGAGAAATATCAATAACCTCAGCTATGCAGATGACACCACCCTTATGGCAGAAAGCAAAGAGAAACTAAAGAGCTTTTTAACATAGGTGAAAGAGGAGAGTGAAAAAACTGGCTTAAAACTCAACATTCAAAAAGCAAAGATCATGGCATCAGGTCCCATCACTTCATGGCAAATAGATGGGGAAACAATGGAAATATTGACAGATTTTATTTTCTTGGACTCCACAAAATCACTACAGATGGTGACTGCAGCTGTGAAATTAAATGATGCTTACTCCTTAGAAGAAAAGCTATGACAAACTTAGACAGCATATTAAAAAGCAGAGACATTACTTTGCCAACAAAGGTCCATCTAGTCAAAGCAATGGTTTTTCCAGTAGTCATGTATAGATGTAAGAGTTGGAGTATAAAGAAAGCTGAGTGACAAAGAATTGATGCTTTTGAACTGTGGTGTTGGAGAAGACTCTTGAGAGTCCCTTGGATGGCAAAGAGATCCAACCAGTCCACCTGAAAAGAAATCAGTCCTGAATATTCACTGGAAGAACTGGTGCTGAAGCTGAAACTCCAATATTTAGGCCACCTGATACAAAAAGCTGACTCATTAGAAAAGACCTTGATGCTAGAAAAGGTTGATAGCAGGAGGAGAAGGGGACGACAGAGGATGAGATGATTGGATAGCATCACCAACTCAATGGATGAGTTTGAGCAAGCTCTGGTGAATATGGTAAAGGACAGGGAAGCTTGGCATATTGCAATCCGACCAGTGAGTTGGACACACTGAGCGACTAAACAATTGTACTTACATAGAAGCATACATATACAGGATATGCATACACATAAGCATACATAATAGAATGTGTTGGTATTAGTATTTCAAACAAATTGTTATCAGATCAATTAAGAATGAGAAAAATAACTTTACCTTTATTCCTTCTTCAGTGCTCTTCTTTAACTGGACTTTTTGACCTATACAATTTTGCTCATCTCTAATGAAATTTCCACATTTCTTGCAAGGCAGAAGCTATGGTCTGAATGTTTGAGTTAGTCCTCCAAAAGGTGTGTGTTGAAAGAACAGTCCCAAAGGTGCTAGTGGGGTCTTTAAGAGATTAGGAGTGGGGTCTTTAAGAGATGTTTCCGTTATAGGGTGATGGAGTCCTCGGAAGTGGTATTAATGCCTTTATAAGAAGCTCCAGAGAGACCCCTAACTCTATCACATGTGAACACAGCAAGAAAGCACCAACTAAGATCCAGGAAGTGGGGTGCCATCAGAAAACTCATCCATTCTGGTATCTTGATCTGGTACTCCACAGCCTCCAACTTAATAAGAAATATTCATTAAAAACAAAAAACAAACAAACAAAAACAACTAACAAGGTTGTGGTATTTTGTTATAACACCCCAAATGAACCAAGATGGTAGTCTTACTGGGAAAAAAAATTCCATTTTTATTTCTCTTTATTTTTTTAAACTATTTTACATTGGAGTATAGCTGATTATCTTTAAAAGGCTTTGCTTTCCCTGCACAATTTTTGAAGATTATTTATTATTGGTTACAGTGGGTCTTCGTTACTGTACACAGGCTTTCTCTAGTTGAAGCCAGTGGGGGCTACTCTAGTTGCTGTGGGGCGGCGTTCTCATTATGGAGGCTTCTTGTGTTGCAGAGCACAAGCTCTAAAGCGTTCAGGCTTCAGTAGTTGTGGCCCGTGGACTTACCTGCCCCTGGCATGTGTAATCTTCCCAGACCAGGGATAGAACCTATGTCCCCTCCATTGACAGGCAGATTCCCAAACACTGGACAACCAGGGAAGTCCCCCTTAACTTTTTTTTTTTTTTGAGGTGGTGGCTGTGGTGGCGGTCTTTGTTGCTTCGTGCTTTCTCTAAGTTGCAGTAAGCAGGGGCTGCTCTCTATTTGTGGTGAGAGAGTTCCTCATTAGTTTCTCTTGTTCTGGAGAACAGGCTTCGTTTCCCTGTGGCATATGGGATCTTCCAGGACCAGGGAATCCACCCCATGCCACCTGCATTGTAAGACCAATTTCACCCAATCTGAAATTGGTGAATTGTTAACCACTGTACCACAAGAAGTCACTGAAATATTTTATTTCCTTTAATTTCAAAATGATGTCTACATGTAGTTTTTAATCTTTAATCCTTGATTTCCTGGAGTTTCGAACTGATGGCTACATGTAGTTTTTTACCATTTATCCTGCTTAGTACTAAAGTTCCTGATTTGTGCTTTCTTGTCTGACATTAATTTCTTCCTTAATGATGTAGCTTGGACAACCTAATTAATACCAAGATTGAGTCTCCACTTTGCTCCAAAGACTGAAACTCTTGATTCGTGCCTCAGAGGCTAAGCCTTGGTTTTTTGCCTCATCGAGGAAATCTTTGGCGTTTACACCATACATGTTGGGCACAAGGTGGGGCCTGCCAGCAGATCAACAAGACTGCATCCTGCCCTCACTGTCCTGCATTGCTCAGGAACCTCCAAGGGCAAGAGGGATCTGTGACTTTGGGCAGTGCATCACCTTAGGGATAAGCCGTGGTAACCTCACCCCAAGAGAATTGGTTACTCAGCCTGAATGGTCCTACCAAAATTCCCTTAGTGGGTGCCAACACACCTAGGTTTCTCCTGGGTCCCCATTACCACCACTACCTTCCTGCCACCTCCTGCTCTGCACCATACCTGGCTCACCCCTTTCCCTCTCCTGAGATGCCACCTCCAATCAAACATGGCCAGTGGTTTGGAGAATGTGGGCCTTGGACAAAAAGGCCACACCAGGTTCTGTTGGGGAACTTCCTATGCTCTAGATTTCCTGAGAAGTCTCACCAGGGATGGAGAGACCCACAGTAGCCCAATCAACCAACTGGAGCCTTTGAAAAACATCCCAAGTGTTGGTGAACTTCACGTAGGGAAAATACCTGATGCCATGAGTTATTAATTACAGAAAAAGATGACAAGAACCTTGAAGAGAGCATTTAGAGTGTAAGAAGCCCATATCAGGAGATGGTGAGACAGGGAAGCCTAGTGTCCTGCACTTCATGGGGTTTCGGAGTTGGACACGACTGAGTGACTGAACAACATAAGAAACTGGACGCTAAGTTTAGTTTTCCACCGAACACCCAGAGGACCCAAGCAGAATTTATCAGCTGCTTCCCTGAGTACATCCCACTTTCACAACCTAAGAATTTTTAAAATTGGCAAAAGCTACAAAGCAGGGCTAGGTTTATTGTTTCACTGAATGCCTAGACTTAAGTGATGGGAACAGGGATGATACATATTAAAAAAGGCAAATGATACAATCAGCAATTATACAGAAGATATACAGCTGGTAAACAGCACATTAAAAATGCTCAAAATCATGAATCTCTAGGGAAATGTAGTAAAACCAATTGAAAGCTCACTGAGACAGCACTACTCACTTATTAAAAGGACTGATATTAATGACTGGTACAGATGTTGAGAAACTGGAACTCCTACAATGCAGATGGAAATGCAAAGGGGAACAGTCATTTTAAATGAGTTTCTTAGTTTCATCAGGTGTTAAAATTTATCTACCAAAGTGACCCAGACATTCCCCTGAGTTATCAATAAAAGGAACATACATCCACATAAAGAACTGACACAAGTGTTTACAGCAGCTTTATTTTCAAGAATGAAAACCTAGAAATAACCTAAACACTAAGAAAAAGATGAATGGATAAACAGTTGTACATCTAAATATAAGAACGCTACTCACCAAAAACTAGAGATGAGATATTTATATATATCATGGATGAATCTGAAACAATTATGAAACAAAGGAAAACAAAAATAGTAAGCCGTTTATGACTCCAACCAGATAAATTCAAGAAAATGCACATATTATCTATTCTAAGGGAAAGTACACCAATGGTTATTGGAAAGGTGGGAAGGGCAAGGAGAGAGAAACATACCATTAACAGATATGGGCATTATTAGGACTCAAGAGGTTCATACCTAGGTGAAAACTTGCTTCAGCATCAGTCCTTCCAGTTAATATTCAAGATTGGATCTCCTTGCTGTAAAAGGACTTTCAGGAGTCTTCTCTAGCACCACATTTTGAAGTCATCAATTCCTTGGCATTCTGCCTTCTTTATGGTCCAGCTCTCACAACCGTAAGTGACCACTGGGGACACCATAGCCTTGGCTATACAAATCTTTGTCGGCAGAGCAATGTCTCTGATTTTCAGGACACCGTCTAGATTTGTCATTGGTTTCCCGCCAAGAAACAATGTCTGACTTCATGGCTGAAGTTTGGTGCATGTAAATTATACTTTGATATAGCTTTAAAGATTGGCTCAAAATGAAAAAAACCTTTATGTCCTACTCTTTTTGGAAAAAAAGGTTCTGCAACTGTATGCTGAACCCACCAACACACTCCTCATGTTCTCTGGAGATCAGTCTTCTATCAGTGGTAGCGAAGATGGGGTTAGGGTTTCTGCCTGAGTCAGCAGGAATGCTGCCTAGATCACAAGAGTCACATCCCCTTTTCCTTTCCTGCCTCTGCAGTAAGGTCCTTAAAGTAAAATTCACTAGAATCAGCAGATAAACTGATACTGCACAGTCAATGTCATATAAACATCAGGATGCACTTTAAGGAGAGGCACATTCCATCAAGTTGCCTGCAATTTCCCCCCACTCCCTATTAAACCAGAGTTTCTGTACCAATTGTGGTTTCCCTTGGACCCAGTTGTCATACAAATAATGAGATTGTACAAATAATGAGATTAGCTCAAAGATTTGTGGACATCAGGAAACACATCAGGTTCTTTTAGACTTGGAGAATACATACTTTTCAACAGTGCCTCAATACCCTATAATCTTTAATCTGAATAAGGAATAAAGATTCATGCTGCTCTCAGAAACACTTGAAACGAGATTCAATTCAGACCAATGGCCCCTCAATTTCCTCCAGTGTCCCTAAACTCAACAAGGAAATTGCACATTCACTGCACATTTATGACTTCCTGTAGGGTAAACTCTCAAATGTTCAAAGTGATTTGCTCGTAAAAGATTTCCGATATTTAGTGCATTCCTAAGGCCTTTCTCCAGTGTGAGCTTTCTTATGACAGTGCAGTTTAGCGGTGTTAATAAAAGATTTCCCACATTCACTACATTTAAAAGGCCTTTCTCCACGGTGAACTTTCTGATGATAATAGAGGCTGTTGCCACGAGTGAAAGATTTCCCACATTCACTGCACTTATAAGGCCTTTCTCCAGTGTGAGCTCTCTGGTGTATAATGAGATGATTTCTCTGGACAAAGGTTTTCCCACAATCACCACACTCATAAGGCCTTTCTCCAGTGTGAGCACTCTGATGATAACAGAGGCCAGATTTGCTGCTAAAGGATCTCCCACATTCACTGCACTCATAAGGCTTTTCTCCAGTGTGACTTCTCAGATGTATACGGAGCTGGTAACTAGTGGTAAAAGATTTCCCACATTTGGTGCATTTGTAAGGCCTTTCTCCAGTATGAACTTTAAGATGACAACGAAGGTAGTAATTAAGGGTATAAGATTTCCCACATTCACTGCACTCAAAAGGCTTTTCTCCAGTGTGGGCTCTCTGATGAACACGGAGGAGGTAATTAGTAATAAAAGATTTTCCACATTCAATGCATTTGTAAGGCTTTTCTCCAGCGTGAGTTTTCTTATGATAGTACAAGGCAGAGTTAAAGTTAAAAGATTTTCCACATTCCCTGCATTCATAACGCCTTCCACCTTTGTGAATACTCTGGTGTTCAATAAACCTACACTTACTATTATAAGATTTCCCACACTCAGTACACACATAAGCACTTTTCCCTGTGTGAACTCTTTGGTGTTCAATTAAGGTACTCCTAAAGAGAAAGGATTTCCCACATTCACTACACTCAAAAGGCCTTTCCCTTGCATGTGATTTCTGATGACACTTCAGGGCCGACCTATACATGAAAGATTTTCCACATTCACTGCACTCATGAGGTCTTTCTCCAGAATGAACTCTCTGATGATTACGGAGAGAACTGATAGTCGTAAATGATTTCTTGCATTCAGTGCACCTTACATAAGACCTGTCTCCAGAATGAATCCCCTGATGATAATGAAAGTTGAATTTAGAGGTAAAAGATTTCCCACACTCACTGCACCTATATGGCCATTCACTAGAATGAATTCTCTGATGGTAATGAAAAACAACAGGATTAAAAAAAGATTTCCCACATTCACTGCACTCAATAGGCCTTTCAGTGTGAGTGCCTTCATGAAGACGGAGACTAGTGCTACTGGCAAAAGATTTTCCACACTCACCACACGCATAAGGCCTTTCTTCAGTGTGAATTCTCTGATGACGATGGAGATGGGAGTTAGTAATAAAAGATTTCCCACATTCATTGCACTTATAAGGCCTTGCTCCTGCATGAGATCTCTGATGATATCTGAGGGAAGGCCTAGAGGTAAAAGATTTCTCACATTCACTGCACTTGTAAGGTCTTTCTCCTGTGTGAGATCTATTATGACAAATGAATGAGGATCTAGACATAAAAGATTTCCCACATTCACTGCATTTGTAAGGCCTTTCTCCAGTATGAGATCTCTGATGATATTGGAGAGCACCGGTAGAGGTAAAAGATTTCCCACATTCATAACATTTATAAGGCTTTTCTCCTGTGTGAGATCTCCGATGATATTGGAAAGAATTGGTAGAGGTAAAAGATTTCCCACATTCACAGCATTTATAAGGCTTTTCTCCTGTGTGAGATCTCTGATGATTACGGAGTTTGAAGTTAGAGGTGAAGCATTTTCCACATTCACTGCATTTATAAGGCCTTTCTCCAGTGTGAGATCTCTGATGAGATCGGAGGATGCAGTTAGTGGTAAAGGATTTCCCACATTCACTGCAGTCATAAGGTCTTTCTCCTGTGTGAGATCTCTGATGATAAATGAGGGCAGATCTACATGTAAAAGATTTCACACAGTCACTACACCTATAAGGACGTTCTCCAGAAAATACTCTCTTATGTCCAATGAACACAAAGCTGTCATAAAAAGACTCTGCACAGTCACTGCACACAGAACTATTCTCTCCATTGTGCAATCTCTGGGGAGAAACAAGGACTGACTTGTGGCTTAAGGATTTCCCACATTTGCTGCACTTCTCTGATCCTGAACGAGTATAAATTTTTTGATCCTGACTGACAGTTGAGTTTTGTCTAAAAGATTTGCCACTTTTGATAAACAAATGAAGTCTTTCCCCAGGATGAACTCTCTGGTGGATAATAAACGTTGATTTGTACCTGAATGTTTTCCCGCATTCCCTGCACACAAAACATGGCCTTTCAGTGTAGACACTCCAGTCCTGAACAAGTGTGTGTTCAGAGCCGAAGGCTTTCTCGCAATTTCCGGAGGTATGATTTCTGCTTGGTGAAGTTGATCTGCACTGGGTGACTGTATTCAGCTTCTCCACAGTATAAGTGGCCTGCAGATGTCCCATGCTGGCCAGAATTTTCCCAGAAGTAAGAGGCTTCCCTGACACATGGAATCTGGGGCTCTTAAAAGATAAAGCCTCATGGACACAGCTTCTCAAAGACATATAAAATTTTTTTGCACACGCCCCACACCTCAACAGTTTTTGGCTGTTTTGTGTTCCCTGCTGCTCCACCAACTGGAAAACATATCTCAAGACTGTACTACACTTCTCACAGGGATGGGTCTTCTGAGAAAATGGAGTTGCTGTGGGAGATCCAGTCCATGAGACTCCTATAGGAACAGTTTTTTCACAGGGTGTCTCCCCACCTTCTGCTCCACAGCAGCAACCTGAATGCAAAGAAACACTAGTGAAGTGCACGTTGACTTCATAGGGAGGGAGCTAGTTCACCATAAATGTATAGCCATTTCATATAAGAATGACCTTCAAAGAAATGGGATACTTTTAAAGACTAGGGAGTTGGAAATCAGTTTAAGCAGCAGCTGCTGTGCATTACTGGGACTGAAACTGGTGGAGATCTCAACAAGAAAAGGATACAAAAATAGAGTGTGACACAAGGAAAAGAAGCAGGGTCTAGTGCTTGTTTCTCTGCCCACAGCTTCCTGTAGGACCTTTTCTACTACTGATGTGAAGCTCAGTAGAAGGGTGTGATCACAGCCACGAAAACAGAATCACAAATCATTTGCTTTTCAAGGTCAATTTAAGGATATATTCACACCTCACAGCATGATGCATGATGGGCAAAGTTCAGAGAGTAATAGAGAAAGCGTGGTAAGAGAAAGAGGTAAGATGTTGAGTCCAGAGAGGTGGAGCTGATCCCTGTGCTGGAAGTCATAGCAGAAATGACAAAGTAACAGAAATGACAGGTCAGCAAAAAGTCAACAGCGGAGGAGTAAAAGTAGAAATGGGGTGTGGTCACTGGCAATAGTACCAAAGTTTTCATTGAACAAAGACAGTTTCCTGGTATATTTTTAACAATGCCCTGATGTCACAGTCTCCCCAGCTATAATTCAGCAGGACCAGGCCCACTGACCTCACCATGCCATAGCTAGAGTCATGTCCATCCCATTATGCACAAAGGATTCCTTTCCCTAAGAAAGTCATAACCGCAATTACTGGGTACATGGAGCACTGAAGGAAAAAAAAAAAAAAAGAAACACAGAAAGGCTAGTAGCGTTCCAGAGCAACTCAGCATTACAGCAGACCCAGGAAAGAGCACAAGTTGAGTGACATCAATAAAATAGTAGAATAGGAGATACCACCCTTCACTACCAATGAAAAATAAACAGCTATCCATGAAGGACATTAATCAGCCTTGGAAGACACAAGAGTCCAGTGAAGAACGGACTCTTATATTCATGTATGGAAGTGAGAGTTGAGCCATAAAGAAGGCTGAGTGCCAAAGAACTGACGCTTTTGAATTGTGTTGGAGAATACTCTTGAGAATACTGTGGACTGCAAGAAGATCCAACTAGTCAATCCTAAAGGAAATCAACCCTGAATACTCATTGGAAGGACTGATGCTAAAGCTGAAGTTCTAATACTTTGGCCACCTGATACGAAGAGCCAACTCACTGGAAAAGACCCTGATGATGGGGAAAATTGAAGGCAAAAGGAGAAAGGGGCAGCAGAAGATAAGATGGTTAGATAGCATCACTGGCTCAATGGACATGAATTTGAGCAAACTCCGGAAGACAGTGAAAGACAGATGAGTCTGCAGTGCTGCAGTCCAGGAGGTTGTAAAGAGTAGGACACAACCTAACTGTTGAACACCACCACCACCACTACAGTGAAACATAATAAAAGGAAGAAGCACACAGAAAGGATCACTGGAAAGTGTCTTAAAAAAGACATCTGGAAATGACTAGGAAATGAGGGCTGGGCTGCCACTGACCTATTTCTCTCAGCCACAGGGCAGGGGCCACTGCAGTCCCAGTGGCCTCTGCTGCAGAAGACATAGCTGCCTGCTCTACAGAGGACACTGGAACTTTTGCCACTGAATTATCTGACACTCATGGTCAGAGTGGATACCCTGGTGAGTATGAAGCTACTGGTTAACACCCTCGGCAGGAGCTGTTGTGCTGATTCAGAAGCAGGGCTGCCACACCCCCTAAACCTGTGCCAGCATTTCAGACCCTGACTCCACCACTACACCATGTACTTCTGTGTCTCAGGTACTAGAAACAACTTCGCTATAGACATGCCAGTTTGACAGAACCACAGCCACTGTCTACATGTGCAGCCAGGCAGATTCCATGGCTGCTCCCTGCACAGCCACATATCTCAAACAAAAGCCAAGGCTGCTGAGGCTATCCAATCACCCAGACCCCAGAACCACTGTCACTCCAAAAGTGCCTGTATACAACACCCCAGGTCTGTGGATCCTCAACAGATGCACACACCTCAGACACCAGTGCTACTACAACCAATCAGGTACCCAACAGTCGATAGGGCACCAAGAAGGATCCCCTTGGTGACAAAGTCCTCTGGGAGAAAAAGAGATCAGGAGTTTGCTAGCAGCCTTCTCCACCACTTTGGACACCCTCAGCTTTGCTGATTGAGGAATCTTGATTATCTTTACTGACACTGACTTCAGGTGAAGAAGCTGCACAGAGAACAACCTAATTGGGTCTTCCACAGAGCCAGAATGGCCACAGCCCAAACTTGAACCCCCCACAGATTGAGATCTTCCCACACCAAAAACTGTAATGTGAAGCCTGGAAGAAATGACTAAACCATCAAATCAGCGTAAAGAAATGCAAGGCTACAGGAAACACACAAAAAATCAAAGAAACATGAAACCAATACAGAAATACCATAATTTATCAGAAACCACACTCAAGGAAATGGAGACCTACAAAGGGTCAAAGAGTTCAAAATAATTGTTTGACCACAGTTCAGTGAAGCAACAACAAAGCAACAATTCAACAAAGTAAGGTAAACAATATATAAACAAAACAAGTTGTTTAACAAAGAGACAAAAATGAAAAAGCAGGTCTTCACTGGTGGCTCGGTCAGTAAAGATTCTGCCTCCAATGCGAGAGACCTGGGTTCAGTCCCTGGGTTGGGAAGATCCCATGGAGAAGGAAATGGCAACCCACTCCAGTATTCTTGCCTGGAGAATTCCATGGACAGAGGAGCTTGGTGGGCTACAGTTCATGGGGTCGTAAAGAGTCGGACACAACTAAGTGACTAACGATACCGGCACTCACTGAACTCATGAAGGTTGGCTGAGAGGAACAGGACTGAAGAATCACCCCACACTTTCAACCAGTGATATTGGAGGTTCTGGTAAGCCCACTCTCCAAAAAGGCCCATAGATGTGAAGAATCAACAGATAAATTGATAAATGAATATGTGGGAAATCCCTATCACATCATTGATGGGATTCTTAATATGATACAACAGGGAGCTAAGACATATCAAAATAAGAAATGGAACAATACAAGATCATTACATATATTTATAATCAAACACTTTCATGCAGACACAAAACTACTATATCCTCTTAATACCAGTAGAGTGTCAACTAATACATGGGAAAGGCTGTTTTTACATTGACTGTCCTTATTGCACTGATCTTTAGCAGAATTATTCTACTTGGTCTGCAAAAGAAAACATTCTACTATGCTGAAATAGCACAAACAACTTATGCTTTTACAGTCTGCTCTTACCTATTACCAGAACAGTTTATGTATTCTTACACCTTTGGCCTTCTATGGGTATTAAAAACTTGAAAAACTAAAGTTATGAGAACCAAGATGGTATATATATGAAGTATACGCCTTCAGTTCAATTCAGTCACTCAGTCATGTTTGACTCTGTGACCCCATAGACTGCAGCATGTCAGGCTTCCCTGTCCATCATGAACTCCCGGAGCCTGTTCAAATTCGTGTCCATTGAGTCAGTGATGCCATCCAACTACCCCATCCTCTGTCATCCCCTTCTCCTCCTGCCTTCAGTCTTTTCCAGAATCGGGGTCTTTTCCAGTGAGTCAGTTCTTTGCACCAGGTGGCCAAAGTATTGGAGCTTCAGCTTCAGCATCAGTCCTTCCAATGAATATTCAGGACTGATTTCCCTTAGGATTGACTGGTTTGATCCCCTTGCAGTCCAAGGGACTCTTTTTTAAGAGTCTTCTCCAACACCACAGTTTAAAAGCATCCATTCTTCAGTGCTCAGCTTTCCTTATGGTCCAACTCTCACATCCACACATGACTCCTGGAAAAACCATAGCTTTGACTAGATGCACCTTTGTTAGCAAAGTAAGGTCTCTGCTTTTTAATATGCTGTCTAGGTTGGTCATAGCTTCGCAAGCGTCTTTTAATTTCATGGCTGCAGTCATCATTTGCAGTGATTTTGGAGCCGCAAAAAATAAAGTCTGTCACTGTTTCTAGTTTCCCCATCTATTTGCCATGAAGTGATGGGACCTGATGCTATGATCTTTGTTTTTTGAATGCTGAGTTTTAAGCCATCTTTTCACTCTCCTCTTTCACTTTCATAAAGAGGCTCCTCAGTTACTCTTCTCTTCCTGCTATAATGGTGGTATATCATCTGCATATCTGAAGTTACTGATATTTCTCCCAGCGATCTTGATTCCAGCTTGTGTTTCATCCATCCTGGTATTTTGCATGATGTAATCTGCATAGAAGTTAAATAAGCAGAGTGACAGAATACAGCCTTGATGTGCTCCTTTTCCAACTTGGAACCAGTCCGTTGTTCCATGTCTGGTTTTAACTGTTGCTTCTTGACCTGCATACAGATTTCTCAGGAGGCAGGTAAGGCGGTCTGGGTTCCCATCTCTTGAAGAATTTTCCACAGTTTGTTGTGATCCACACAGTTAAAGGTTTTGGCATAGTCAATGAAGCAAAAGTAGATGTTTTTCTGGAATTCTCTAGCTTTTTCTATGATCCAACAGATGTTGGCAATTTGATCTATGCTTCCTCTGCCTTTCCTAAATCCAGCTTGAACATCTGGAAGTTCATGTACTGTTTAAGCCTTGCTTGGAGAATTTTCAGCATTACTTTGCTAGGGTGTGAGATGAGTGCAATTGTGCAGTAGTTTGAACATTCTTTGGCATTGCCTTTCTTTGGGACTGGAATGAAAATTGACCTTTTCCAGTCCTGTGGCCATTGCTGAGTTTTCCAGATTTGTTAGCATGTTGAATGCAGCACTTTCACAGCATCATCTTTCAGAATTTGAAATAGCCCAACTGGAATTCCATTACCTCCATTAGCTTTGTTCATAGTGATGCTTCCTAAGGCCCACTTGACTTCACATTCCAGGATGTCTGGCTCTAGGTGAGTGATCACACCATCGTGGTTACCTGGGTCATGAAGATCTTTCTTGTATAGTTCTTTCATGTATTCTTGCCACCTTTTCTTAATATCTTCTGCTTCTGTTAGGTCCATGTCATTTCTGTCCTTTATTGAGCCCATCTTTGCATGAAATGTTCCCTTGGTATCTCTAATTTTCTTGAAGAGAGATCTCTAGTCTTTCCCATTCTATTGTTTTCCTCTGTTTCTTTGCAATGTATATCCCTTAGGCATCTATTTTTAACTAAGTGAAAACTAGATGGAAATATGGGAGACCCAATTGATTTGCAGGAAAGATAATTAAGTTTCTATCAAAAAATTATGACTATGAGCTTAAACTTTTATTGTCTTTTTGTGCTTTGTGTTTTGAATGTTCAAACATATAACTGGTGTATTAGAAGAGTATAAATATCTGTTGAAAAGGGGTAGTATCAATAATCTGATGATATTATCAATCTTTTTGGGGGGAGTAATTGTTTCCCAATGTTGTGTTAATTTCTACTGTACAACAAAGTAAATTAGCCATATGTATACGAATATCCCCTCCCTGTTGAGCCTCCCTATTTCTTACCTTGTGTTTAACTAAAATTCAGTCACTTGGAATTCTGTTTAGATTGAAAGTCCTTGGCACATTCTTATGTTATGGCTATTGAAAATCATTCCAAAGCAGCTACACTGGAATATAATTAAGAAATGCTCTGACTAGTCTGAGAAAACCATACAATAAAAATGGAAATTTCATGTACTTGCAAAAACTCTGAGTTGATAAAATTACCTTCATCTGTTGGGCATTATGTTTACCTTAGTAATACAATCATGACACTCATTTAAAAGAAACAAACAAGAGCTTCCCTGGTGGTCCAGTTTTTAAGAGTCCACCTGTCAAAGATCCCTGGTCCAGGAAGATTATACATGGCCTGTAGCAACTGAGCCCCTGCACAACTACTGAGCCCATGCTCCTAGAGTCTGTGCTCCACAAGAAAAGAAACCACTGCAATGAGAAACCTACACACCACAAGGAAGAGCAGTCCCCGCTCACTGCAACAAAGACCCGCATAGCCAAAATTAACCAAATAAAAATGTGTTTTAAAAAAGAAAGCAAACAAACAAATGGACCCAAACAGAAGTTCTGCTGCTGAAGAATACAATGAAATAAAGCACAATGAAGACAGTATCAATAGCCAAATTTTATTAAGCAAAATAAGTCTAGGTACTTGAAAACAGGTGTTCTAATTATCCAGTGAGGAGAAAAGAGAGACAAAGATGAAGTGAAGAAAGCATACACGGATTATGAAACAAAAAGCAAAACACTATTTGTATTTTCAGAGTCCTGGAAAGAGCAGACAGAGAGAAAGGGGTAACAAGCACATTTAAAGAAACAATGATTGAAAACTTTCTAACTAGAGAGAAAAGAGTACACATCCAGATACATGAGGCTCACAGGTTCAATCAAAAACTTCACTGAAGCATATTATAATAAAATGGTCAAAAAGCAATTACAGCGAATGCCCTGGAGGTCCAGTAGTTAGGACTGGGCACTTTCACTGCTGGGGCCTAAGTTCAATCCCTGGCCAGGGAACTAAGATCCCAAAGCCTCAAGGTGTGAGGTGTGTCTGGGAGCAGTGGGTCGAGGGGGGGCCGGGTATTACATACTAGTCATAAAAAGAATGAAATAATGCTATTTGCAGCAACATGGATGAACCTAGAAGTTATCATACTAAGTGAAGTAAGTCAGAGAAAAAGAAATATATGTGATGTCACTTATATGTAGAATCTAAAAAAAAAAAAGTACGAATGAACTTTATTTACAAAATATACACAGACTCAGATAAAACAAACTCATGTTTACCAAAGCAGAAGTGAGGGAGGGATAAACTGGGAGTATGGGATTAACAGATGCACACTACCATGTATACAATAAACAATGATGTACTGTATAGCACAGGGAACCATATTCAATAACTTACAGTAAACTATTTAATGGAAAAGAACTGAAAACACATGGATATATACATATATATGTATAACCAAATCACTTGCCCTATGAGAGTTTAGTACAGCAAAGATTGGGGTTGGAGAGAAAAGAGGGCAGTGCCAACACCCCAGCCTTCTACCTACCCCAACTATACAGAAAACTGGGGAAACCAGCAGTGCCTATACCACGTGAGGCCAGAGCACCTCCTTCAGAAAGGTGGGATGAGGCAGGATACAGAGCCCAGCTCAGGTCACTGGGGAGGTTGAGTCTTACCCAGTGAGGATATAAGTGTGTAGTTCTCCAGCATCACATCCAGATACAGGAGTCTCTGAGTCTCATCAAGGAGTCTCCATTCCCTCTGGGAGAAGCGCACAGCAATATCTGGAAAGGTCACACCACCCTGTCAAGAAGGGAACAGATGAAAGCTTGAACATTATCCCTCTGAGAACCCACAATCCATGTCTGCACAAATCTATTCCAGATATTCTCCACCAGAGCTCCCAACCTGAGGGAAGATGCCAGGCCCTGGTGCAACAGAGGCCACTGTCTCCTCACAGCCCATTAACCACTTGTGTTCAGCCTTCAGCAGTCACTAGGTGGAAGGGGTGGTGGTGCACACAGATGCGATCTGAACTCTGGGCTTGGCCTGCAATCTCACCACCTGCCACCAGTCCTTCCTTCCATATTTGCCACCCTAAAACCAGACGTGAATTTCACATCCCCACAGCTTTCTTCAACTTCTTTACTGCCAGCTTTGCCCTTTCAACCACCACACTTGTCTCTCCACTCAACCTTTGTAAAAAACCCAGCCCTAAAAATCTCCCCACAAGACATCACTTCAGTTCAGTTCAGTCGTTCAGTCGTGTCCAGCTCTTCACGACCTCATGGACTACAGCACACCAGGCTTTACTGTCCATCACCAACTCCCAGAGTGGACTCAAACTCATGTCCTTTGAGTTGGTGATGCCATCCAACCATCTCATCCTCTGTCATCCCCTTCTCCTCCCACTTCAATCTTTTCCAGCATCAGGGTCTTTTCCAGTCAGTCATTTCTTCGCATCAGGTGGCCAAAGCATTGGATTTTCAGTATCAGTCCCTTCAATGAATAGTCAGGACTGATTTCTTTAAGGATTAACTAGTTTTATCTCCTTGCAGTCCAAGGAACTCTCAAGAGTCTTCTCCAACACCACAGTTCAAAAGCATCAGTTCTTCATTGCTCAGCTTTCTTTATAGCCCAACTCTCACATCCATACATGACTACTGGAAAAACTACAGCCTTGACTAGATCGACCTTTGTTGGCAAAGTAATGTCTCTGCTTTTTGATATGCTGTCTAGGTTGGTCATAGTTTTCCTTCCAAGGGGCAAGCATCTTTTAATTTCATGGCTGCAATCACCATCTGCAGTGATTTTGGAGTCCAAGAAAATAAAGTCTATCACTGTTTCCATTGTTTCCCCATCTATTTGGCATGAAGTGATGGGACTGGATGCCATGATCTTAGTTTTCTGAATGTTGAGTTTTAAGCCAGATGTAGTGACTCATAAATGACATCTGCCCCAGACCTTATCCACTAGCAAGACTAAAACATCCCAGATCCCATCAAAATTCATCACAAAATCCTGAAGAAGCCATATAGTATTAAATAAGCAGTAGCCCCAGCCTCACTGCCTTCTTGTCTCAATTACTCCTGGGTCTCCTCAGCCATTTTTCCTCCACTCATCCCACAAACATATCCAGGCCCTGAGCAAAAGAACCACTTCTCAGGACACACCCATCTTTCTGACCAACTAATATCATGCCTACTATAACCTGCATCCCCTCCTAAATGTGATCCACAGCTCCACGCTGCTCCACACAACGGTCATCACTTTTGAGAATTTCCATTCCTGAACACCTTCCCAGTTTTCCAGACCTGCTTAGTCAACTGCCCACTTGTTGCCTACACTCAGTCTTCTCTGAAACATCTCAGACTCTTAACAGAGCGAAAACAAACATAATATTTCCAAGGAAAATTAATCTGCTGTTAAGGTCCCCATCCAGTTGATGGGCCTTCCATCCCTTCATCTACTAGGGTCAAAACCCTGAAGGTCATCCATCGCTACTTCCTTTCTGTCATCAACAAGACCCCAAATTTGGCTTGGCCCGTCTCCAAAAATGGATCCAGAATTCCTGAGACATCGAGGGCAGTCCCTCTGGTCCATGAATACTCAATTCAGTTCAGTTCAGTCGCTCAGTCGTGTCTGACTCTTTTCGACCCCATGAATCGCAGCACGCCAGGCCTCCCTGTCCATCACCAACTCCCAGAGTTCACTCAGACTCACGTCCATCGAGTCAGTGATGCCATCCAGCCATCTCATCCTCTGTCGTCCCCTTCTCCTCCTGCCCCCAATCCCTCCCAGCATCAGGGTCTTTTCCAATGAGTCAACTCTTCGCATGAGGTGGCCAAAGTACTGGAGTTTCAGCTTTAGCATCATTCCTTCCAAAGAAATCCCAGGCTGATTTCCTTCAGAATGGACTGGTTGGATCTCCTTGCAGTCCAAGGGACTCTCAAGAGTCTTCTCCAACACCACAGTTCAAAAGCATCAATTATTCAGCGCTCAGCCTTCTTCACAGTCCAACTCTCACATCCATACATGACCACAGGAAAAACCATAGCCTTGACTAGACGGACCTTTGTTGGTAAAGTAATGTCTCTGCTTTTGAATATGCTATCTAGGTTGGTCATAACTTTCCTTCCAAGGAGTAAGCGTCTTTTAATTTCATGGCTGCAGTCACCATCTGCAGTCATTTTGGAGCCCAAAAAAATGACGTCTGACACTGTTTCCACAGTTTTCCCATCTATTTCCCTTGAAGTGATGGGACCGGATGCCATGATCTTCATTTTCTGAATGTTGAGCTTTAAGCCAACTTTTTCACTCTCCACTTTCACTTTCATCAAGAGGCTTTTTTAGTTCCTCTTCACTTTCTGCCACAAGGGTGGTGTCATCTGCATATCTGAGGTTATTGATATTTCTCCCGGCAATCTTGATTCCAGCTTGTGCTTCTTCCAGCCCAGCATTTCTCATGATGTACTCTGCATATAAGTGAAATAAGCAGGGTGACAATATACAGCCTTGACGTACTCCTTTTCCTATTTGGAACCAGTCTGTTGTTCCATGTCCAGTTCTAACTGTTAGGCTACCGCAATTAATCATTCCATGCCTCCTGCTACCCCTCCCCTGTTTACTTCTATAGTCTGTTCTCTTCTCTGCGACTAGTTGGAGTGTCTTTTGATTTCGGTAAGACTACCTCCTACCTGCAATTCAAACCTCTCATTACTTGTATAACAAATTGCCAATTTCTCAGGCAGCAACACTGCAAGCCTGACTCTGGCCTCATCACATCTGGCTTCTAAAGGAAAACAGAGAAGTTGTACCAGGATTCCGGCTAGTCTGACCTACAAGCCTCTGCATTTCGGGGTCCCTCTGTCTGTCACGCTCTCCCACTAGCCACCATGTGGTCAGAAATGACCTGATGACCGCTTCACCATCCTGAATCCTGGGGCCTGAGCTGCAGGCAAGTGAGGATGGGCCTCAGACTTAAGTGTCTGGTGCAGCGTGGCCTTCCCAAGGTGGCAACACTGGTAAAGAATCACCCTGCTCAGGGCTGGTGCACTAGGATGACCTGAGGGGTGGGATGGGGAGGGAGGTGGGAGGGAGGATTCAGGATGGGGGACACATGTACACATGTACATGATTCATGTGAATGTATGGCAAAAACCATTACAATATTGTAAAGTAATTAGCCTCCAATTAAAATAAATAGATAAATATTTTAAAATGTGTTGTAAGTCAGAAAGCCTTTTCTATGTCTGAAGCTTGGAACTGAAAAAAAAAAAAATGTATTAAATATAGCCTCTTGCTTTCCTTCCTTAGAACAACACCATGGAGTAAGAGGCAGACTGCTTGAGGTTAAGTTCTAGGGTACTGTACACCAGCTATGAGTCTCTACAACATGCTTAATAGTGAAGTGAAGTCACTCAGTCGTGTCCAACTCTTTGCGACCCGTGGACTGTAGCCCACCAAGCTCCTCTGTCCATGGGATTCTCCAGGCAAGAATACTGGAGTGGGTTGCCATTTCCTTCTCCAGGGGATCTTCCCGATCCAGGGATCAAACCCAGGTCTCCCACATTGCAGGTAGACGCTTTAACCTCTGCGCCACCAAGGAAGCCCTTAAATACAAGAATACAGTCTCTTAGAAAACCTCCTATAGAGACACAGAACTTCAGATCCAAGTACTACCATCAAAGATTTCAAAGGGAGGAAAGGAAGCCAGGTTGAAAGAAGAAGGGGGAGGAGGCGGGAGAGGGGGGCGAAAGGGGTGGCCTTACAGACGTCTCCTGCCACCTACAGATACCCAGGCGTTATGGAACTTTTCCCTGGGCCTCCAGAGAAGGGAGGACTGGAACTCAGCCCTACCACAAATCAGACCAGACCAGAACCAGAATTTGAGTTCTCTGCCAAGAGGAGGTGATCAGTCTCCAATCCTCAGCTCAGACTGAGGGCCCTTCGACCAGATTCTTGCGTCCAGGACCGGGAGACTAGAAAAACGGTGAAGGATAGGAAGGGTTAAGGAGAGGAAAGAGAGAGGGAAGGGGAGAGAGTGCTAAAGTTTCCTTCTCTATAAAACAGTTATCACCTACTTCAAACGATTACTATTAAGATTAAATAACATATATTGAGGGTTTAAAACAGTTCTTGGTAAGCACTGTGTGTTTACTGTTATTTTTGTGACCGTTGTTACTATCATTGCTATTTACATATTCTAGTCCCTCTGCTCTGGAGAAGGCGATGGCACCCAACTCCAGTACTCTTGCCTGGAAAATCCCATGGACAGAGGAGCCTGGTAGGCTGCAGTCCATGGGGTCACAAAGAGTCGGACACGCCTGAGCAATTTCACTTTCACTTTTCACTTTCATGCATTGGAGAAGGAAATGGCAACCCACTCCAGTGTTCTTGCCTGGAGAATCCCAGGAACGGGGGAGCCTGGTGGGCTGCCATCTATGGGGTCGCAGAGTCGGACACGACTGAAGTGACTTAGCAGCAGCAGCAGCAGTCCCTCCGCTCAGGATGTATTTTCTTTCTTACTTCACTCGGCAAAATACTTCTCATTTTTCTAAACCTGACTCAAAAAAACTGTCCTGAACTTTTAAAACAATGTCCTTTTTCAGTGCTATCTTAACAACCTTTATATATATAGTTATTAACAAAATTACCCTGAAATTATCTATTTGAATGTCATACGCCTGTACACACTTGCCTCCTTCCTCCCCCCTAAATTCCTGAAGAACAGTGTCCCTTCTCCATTTGTTCCCTAGAACTGATGCACAACTTATGTATTAGGGATCCACATCCACCCACCCCACCCCCCCAAAAAGAACCCGCCTGCTAATGCAAGAGACACAGGAGACGCGGGTTCGATCCCTGTGTCGGGTCCCGGGAGTAGGGCATGACAACCCCCTCCAGTATTCCTGCTTGGAGAATCCATGGACAGAGGACATGGAGGGCTACGGTCCATATGGTCGCAAAGAGTCGGACACGACTGAAGCGACTTAGCACGCACGGGGCGAGGGCGGTGAGGGCCGGGAGGAAGAGCGTTTACCTGAGGTGGGTCCCGCAGCGCCGCCGTAGCCATCGGACTCTGCCTTGCGAGGGACGGGAGTGTCGGTCCTTACCCCGGGTCTGGTGCCTCCTCTCAGACCCTCCCGTCCCCGACCAGCGAGCCAACAGGAGAGACGCCAAAAAAAGGGGCAACCAGGCTGGCTAGGCGGGTGTCCCCTTCTCTTCTCACCATTCCATGAGGACAACCATACCCAACGGAGCACAACGGTTTCCCGGTAGCCTACCCTGCAGCAAAGGATGTTCTAAGCAAATTGAGCGCTAGGCGAGGAGACCGGAAATCCCTCCCCTGACGCATGCTCACTGGGGGAAAGTCTTCATCCTCATCCCTCATTGGTTCAACGCTGGTGTCGCTCTGCCTGGGCTCTTCCTGGTAGTGTGTTCTGGGTGCTCTGGAGACCCCATGAAAGGCTGTTTGCCATCCTTAACTTGCAGAGCATTTCCTGTCAGCTCCCCGGAAGAATGCGGGGAAATGGTTCTCCTCCCCAGAGGGAGGAGCTTTACTCCTTTAAGATGTGAAGAGACATTAATTTAGACTCCTCCCAAGCTCATCCTGCTCTCAGAGGACAAGTCTAATAGACTTTTCCAAATTCTGTTACTGTGGGCAGGCAACGTTGCCCACATTCCTGATCCCATTCTAGTTCTTAAAGAAACAAAGCCACAGCCACTGCTGCTGTTCCCCAAAGGTGTTCCCTGAGGGGAAATCAGGATGCAGCCAGGCAGGAAGCATTCTGTGCCTGGGACAATGAGCGTTAATAGTTAAGATGCATATCTAAGGACTAAAGTTAAGTAGCCCAGATTCTTGCATCCTCTCATATACAGAAGAAAAGCACTAAAATCATTAACTTGAGTTGTCTATTCTTTGTGATTATCAGTGATCCTTTAATGGTCAACTGCCTGTTTTTTCCAGGGAAAAAAAAAAAACACACAAAAAACAAAAACGCCTTCTCTATATCCCAGCTTCTCCCTTACCTCTATGGAGCAGTTCCTCAGAGCTGTGTGAGAGATTGTTACTAGAGTTAAAATTGTGAGTAACATCCCTGAATAGAACAACTTGCAACTTTTAGGTTGTGTCTTCCGCTTCAATCCACAACTGAGGTATGAGGGACATCGTTCAATAGAGCCATTCAGGCATAAATGAATCCATGGGTTGCTAGAAAATTGGTTATTGCTCTTAAATGTTTGTAGCCTCAAGCATTAGAGTCACTTTTGTGAGTTTCAATGTGAATTGCTAGGAACAACGGAAAAGATCCCTTTCAGGTCCTGACTGGCAAGAAAAAAAAATCAACTGGGTAAATTTAAAAAGTTTAATTGTCTTTATTGATTGGTTCACTAATTAAGCATCAACCCTTCTAGCGAGCAGGGGGGAATTCTGAAGGGCTACAGAGAGGAAAACTTTTTTTAAAATAGGAAAAGAAAGTCATTAATAAATAGGATGCTTTCAGGCTTAGATAACCTACCTATGGAGAATGGAAGGGGTCTAGGTGCCAGATTACCTCATCTTCCTTTGAGGGGGTTGGAGAGGGCCTCATGTGACATATTACTTCATTGGTAACAACAAGAAAATTATTTTTTTTTTCAAACTTTAGACTTTTTATTTTGTTTTAGGGTATAACTGATTAACAATGTTGTGGTAGTTTCAGGTGAACAGTGAAGGGACTCAGCCATACTTATGTTAGGGGAAGCACACTGATTGAAACCGCCCACCCTGGCCAGGCACCATAGTAACCATTTGCATGAGTTGTTTTATGACCGGAGATCCTGATAAGGAATACGGAACTAATAAGCCACCACCAACCGGAAGAGTTCAGGAAAGGTTGAAAGGAGACAGTACGTGTCCGTCCACTTCCCAGAATCCCTCTCGCTAGCATCCATCTTGAGCAATGCGTGCACCACCAGGAAAGACTGAATTAGAATGATTGTCCAAAGACCACCTGGAAACTAATCCCATCACCATAAAACCCGAGACTGCGCGCCATGTGGCAGAGCAGCTCTCCTGGGTTCCCTTACCCTACTGCTCTCCACCTGGGTGCCCTTTCCCAATAAAATCTCTTGCTTTGTCAGCACATGTGTCTCCTTGGACAATTCATTTCCGGGTGTTAGACAAGAGCCCAGTTTTGGGCCCTGGAAGGGGTCCTCCTTCCTGCAACACATATGCTTGTATCCATTTCCCCTCAAAACTCCTCCCATTGAGGCTGGCACATAACACTGAGTAGAGTTCCATGTGCTATACAGTAGTATTAGGGGAAGCATGCTGACTGAAACCGCCCACCCTGATTAGGCAGTTTGGTAACCATTCGCATGAGTTGTTTTATGACAGGAGATCCTGGTAAGGAATATGCAACTAATAAGCCACCACCAACCAGAAGGGTTCAGGAAAGATCAAAAGGAGACACTTCGTGTCCGTCCACTTCCCAGAATCCCTCTCGCTAGCATCCATCTTGGCTGAGCGATGCATGCACCCCCAGAAAAGACTGAGTTAGAATGATTGGCCAAAGATAACCTGGAAACTAATTCCATCACCATAAGACCCGAGAGTGTGCGCCATGTGGCAGAGCAGTTCTCCTGGGTTCCCTTACCTACTGCTCTTCACCTGGGTGCCCTTTCCCAATAACATCTCTTGCTTTGTTAGCACATGTGTCTCCTTGGACAATTCATTTCCGAGTGTTAGACAAGAGCCCAGTTTTGGGCCTTGGAAGGGGTCCCCCTTCCTGCAACAATAGGTCCTCATTTCAACCAGAAAATTCTTAACTGATTAGTTAAGGCTACATTTCCAGAGAAAGTTGAAGCGTTGATTAGGTTAGGTATTAAGGCCCGGTTTGGTGTCATGGCCTATCATAAGTAACTTCATATTAAGCCTGTGGTTTTCTTGTGAACAGATGGTGGGTCACAGAAGCAGAACCAGGTCTGCTTCTGGTCCTACACAAAACCTCTCTCTTGCCTGTACAATTAGGAATTTTCTCAGTCATTGAGGAACACTTTTATCTATTGTAATACTTTCTATTCATATCCCCAGATACATGCATTTCCTCTGAGCAATCAAACAAAAAGCAACTAGACTGAAGTTGTTTTGGGCACTACATAGAAGCTTTGATTTTCAGTTGGAGTGCATGTGCAAAAGGGAGCATCTGAACCCTGAAATAAAAGGGTTTCTGAACCCATGGATCTCATCTTCTAGGTAGTGATCATTATTTCTGCAAGCCTTGGTGTAACATTTTGTATGTGAAGTTGAGATTATCTCAGAAAAACTGTCACAAAATATGCATTTCAGAAAGTAGTTAATAATGTTTATGTAGTTCTTTAAAGATAGTAGCGGGGCTTCCCTATTATTGGCTCAGTGGTAAAGAACCCTCCTGCCACTGCAGGAGACTTCGGTTGGATCCTGGGCTTAGGAAAATACCCTGGAGAAAGAAGTGGCAACCCACTCCAGTATTCTTGCCTGGGAAATCCCATGAACAGAGGATCCTGAGGACAGTCCACAGGGTCACAGAAGAGTCAGATACGACTTAGTAAACAACAACAAAGATAGTAGCAGAAACAGCTCCAAGGACACATCAGTAAAGGCTGAAAAAACTTAAGACCTCAAGGTTTGGAGAGGCTCTGTGAAGTCAGGAAATACAGAATCAAGTTAAGCATGTAACTGTCGTAAACTTTGTTCATTGTGTGAATTTTGTCTCCAAAACGTGATTCTTCTTCATCCCTGAAAACATGGAGCAATACTACTTTGCAGTGAGAGCTAAAGAGGACATTAAGAGTATTTGGAATAGTAAAATTAAGAGGGAAACTGAGGTATCATATGTCGTGGTCTGGGCACAGGTTGGAAAAGAATTTCCAGACAGGAGACAGGATGAGAGGAAAATAAAGTTTATTAGAGTGGGAGGCGCTGTTAGAATAGTGGGCCAGGTCTAGGGAGAACCGACGTTGAACGTCCTTAGTCCAATTTTATACCCAGGGTACAAGGAGTGGGATAGGGATCTTGCAGGTCATTTGCTGATTGGATGAGGCACATATACTGAGCTGGGGGTGGGGGAGGGGGGAGGAGGGGTGGGGAATAAGGCAAATACCTTCTCCCTATGAGTAGGAGGGGAAATGGGTTATGCTGCTGCTGCTAAGTCGCTTCAGTCCTGTCCGACTCTGTGCGACCCCATAGACGGCAGCCCACCAGGCTCCCCCGTCCCTGGGATTCTCCAGGCAAGAACACTGGAATGGGTTGCCATTTCCTTCTCCAATGCATGAAGGTGAAAAGTGAAAGTGAAGTCGCTCAGTTGTGTCCGACCCTCAGCGACCCCATGGACTGCAGCCTTCCAGGCTCCTCCATCCATAGGATTTTCTAGGCAGGAGTACTGGAGTGGGGTGCCATTGCCTTTTCTGAAACGGGCTATACTTTTCCATTAATAGTTACAACATGGGGGAGGGAAGGACAATAAGGGTCTGGTTTTTCCATTCCTGCACTCCAAGACCCTCCTTGGTTATCTGCTCTTTCATCATGTTTACTCACTGCTCTAACAGATGATCATTGAGCACACGCTTGAGTTTCAGGAACTTTTTCTAGGTGCATGGGAGAAATTCAGGCACAGGAGAAACAAAGAGCCCTGCTTTGGTGCAGCTTCTATTATGCGTAAAGAAAACAACAAGAAACATAAAATAAGAGACACTAAATTACATAGTATGTTAGAATATGGTAGGTGCAATGGAAACAGGTGGTTTTGCTGAGCAGAAAGGATGGGATGTAATAGCACAGGAAACAGTAAGCCCTCCTTAATAAGAGCACCACTGAGCAAGAATAAGCCTTGTGGGTTTTTATGTCATTGTTGTCTGTTAAAAGATAAGTGTCCTACATTAAGATTTTGAAGAGAGCATTTGAGTAAACATCAATTCAAACTGGACAGCCCCAACCTAACTAATGGAAAGGATTTTGGAGAGCAGTAAGGGAAGCAAAGTAAGGAAATAATACCAATGGTTGTAGCTTAAGGGACAGCCTTATTTGGGAAAGTCTAAGGGGGTGTTTGTGATTGGTTGTTCTTAAGTTTCTATTTCTCTCCTTGGAGACATTTATAAGAATTTACTCTGGCTCAAGTTTTGTTTTGCTTACAAGGCAGTTAAAGCATTGGAACCAACTCTGTTTGATAGCTTTCTTGTTTAATTACACTTCCAAGCAAAAGAAGCAAATGGCTACATAGCTTCAGTGTGGGG
Organism: Bos grunniens; assembly: GCF_055505025.1. NCBI lineage: Eukaryota > Metazoa > Chordata > Mammalia > Artiodactyla > Bovidae > Bos > Bos grunniens. The sequence continues at coordinate 65,811,679 of NC_141182.1, read as the reverse complement.
GGCTCACACAGTGGTCCTTGGCAGTAGAGGTCTGGTCCTTTTTTTTTTTTTTTTTTAGGTCTGGTCCTTTTAGACTTGAGCCCGCTTGGATCACTGCAGAGACTGGGGGTGGAGGAGGGGATGTCCATTAGAAACCTTAACTCTGCTGCTCTCTGAGTCTGCAGATCAACAGCCCCATGGTCCAGGGTAGGAGGGAGGCAGCCTGGCCTTCCTTGAACAACTTCTCACAGTTTCCTCTCTGTGAAGGAGCCCTTTGGGCCTAGAAAAGAAAACAACAGTTTCAAGGCCCTTGCTGAATCATCTAACTTCGGAGAAAACAAAACAGAACTTTAGGTCCCAACCTGATGCTCCAGGCCGGTTGCATCTATCTGGGACTTATCACCCCCTGTCCAGAAACCTTCCACCCCCTCCACCTGCCCAGGAGACTTCTCACCCCCTGCCCAACTACAAACTGCCCAAACTCCATCTCAACTAAAAAATACCCAAAACGTCCCACCTGATTAACGTTTCCCTTATCGCTTCCACAAGCCTCCCTGCAAAATGGAGCCTCCCTGATCCCTCTCCGCGCTCAGCCTGGTCGTTAGACCGACTGTCGCCCCTCCTTGCCTGAATAAAGGTAACCTATTCTGTTGAGCATTACTTTACTAGCGTGTGAAATGAGAGCAATTGTGCAGTAGTTTGAGCATTCTTTGGCATTGCCTTTCTTTGGGATCCGAATGAAAACTGACCTTTTCCAGTCCTGTGGCCACTGCTGAGTTTTCCAAATTTGCTGGCATATTGAGTGCAGCACTTTCACAGCATCATCTTTCAGGATTTAGAATAGCTCAACTGGAATTCCATCACCTCCACTAGCTTTGTTTATAGTGATGCTTTCTAAGGCCCACTTGACTTCCCATTCCAGGATGTCTGGCTCTAGGTGAGTGATCACACCATCGTGATTATCTGGGTCGTGAAGATCTTTTTTGTACAGTTCTTCTGTGTATTCTTGCCATTTCTTCTTAATATCTTCTGCTTCTGTTAGGTCCATACAATTTCTGTCCTTTATCGAGCCCATCTTTGCATGAAATGTTCCCTTGGTATCTCTAATTTTCTTGAAGAGAACTCTAGTCTTTCCCATTCTGTTGTTTTCCTCTATGTCTTTGCATTGATCACTGAGGAAGGCTTTCTTATCTCTTCTTGCTATTCTTTGGAACTCTGTATTCAGATGCTTATATCTTTGCTTTTCTTCTTTGCTTTTCGCTTCTCTTCTTTTCACAGCTATTTGTAAGGCCTCTCCAGACAGCCATTTTGCTTTTTCACATTTCTTTTCCATGGGGATGGTCTTGATCCCTGTCTCCTGTACAATGTCACGAACCTCATTCCATAGTTCATCAGGCACTCTATCTATCAGATCTAGTCCCTTAAATCTATTTCTCACTTCCACTGTATAATCATAACGGATTTGATTTAGGTCATACCTGAATGGTCTAGTGGTTTTCCCTACTTTCTTCAATTCAAGTCTGAATTTGTGAATAAGGAGTTCATGATCTGAGGCACAGTCAGCTCCTGGTCTTGTTTTTGTTGACTGTATAGAGTTTCTCCATCTTTGGCTGCAAAGAATATAATCAATCTGATTTCGGTGTTGAACATCTGGTGATGTCCATGTGTAGAGTCTTCTCTTGTGTTGACGGAAGACAGTGTTTGCTATGACCGGTGCATTTTCTTGGCAAAACTCTATTAGTCTTTGCCCTGCTTCATTCCGTATTCCAAGGCCAAATTTGCCTGTTACTCCAGGTGTTTCTTGACTTCCTACTTTTGCATTCCAGTCCCCTATAATGAAAAGGACATTTTTTTGGGGCGTTAGTTCTAAAAGGTCTTGTAGGTCTTCATAGAACCATTCAACTTCAGCTTCTTCAGCGTTACTGGTTGGGGCATAGACTTGGATTACTGTGATATTGAATGGTTTGCCTTGGAAACGAACAGAGATCATTCTGTCATTTTTGAGATTGCATCCAAGTACTGCATTTCGGACTCTTGTTGACCATGATGGCTACTCCATTTCTTCTGAAGGATTCCTACCTGCAGTAGTAGATATAATGGTCATCTGAGTTACATTCACCCATTCCAGTCCATTTCAGTTCGCTGATTCCTAGAATGTTGACATTCACTCTTGCCATCTCTTGTTTGACCACTTCCAATTTGCCTTGATTCATGGACCTGACATTCCAGGTTCCTATGCAATATTGCTCTTTATAACATCGGACCTTGCTTCTATCACCAGTCACATCCACAGCTGGGTATTGTTTTTGCTTTGGCTCCATCCTTTCATTCTTTCTGGAGTTATTTCTCCACTGATCTCCAGTAGCATATTGGGCACCTACTGACCTGGGGAGTTCCTCTTTCAGTATCCTATAATTTTGTCTTTTCATACTGTTCATGGGGTTCTCAAGGCAAGAATACTGAAGTGGTTTGCCATTCCCTTCTCCAGTGGACCACATTCTGTCAGATCTCTCCACCATGACCCGCCTGTCTTGGGTTGCCCCACGGGCAGGGCTTAGTTTCATTGAGTTAGACAAGGCTGTGGTCCTAGTGTGATTAGATTGACTAGTTTTCTGTGAGTATGGTTTCAGTGTCTGCCCTCTGATGCCCTCTTGCAACACCTACCGTCTTACTTGGGTTTCTCTTACCTTGGGCATGGGGTATCTCTTCACGGCTGCTCCAGCAAAGTGCAGCCAATGCTCCTTACCTTGTACAAGGGGTATCTCCTCACCACCGCCCTTCCTGACCTTTAACGTGGGATAGCTCCTCTAGGCCCTCCTGTGCCCGAGCAGCCACCGTTTCTTGGACGAGGGGTTGGTCCTCCTGGCAGCCGCCCCTGGCCTCGGACGCGGGGTAGCTCTAGGCAATGCCAAAGAATGCTCAAACTACCGCACAATTGCACTCATCTCACATGCTAGCAAAGTAATGCTCAAAATTCTCCAAGCCAGGCTTCAGCAATACGGGAACTGTGAACTTCCTGATGTTCAAGCTGGTTTTAGAAAAGGCAGAGGAACCAGAGATCAAATTGCCAACATCCGCTGGATCATGGAAAAAGCAAGAGAGGTCCAGAAAAACATCTATTTCTGCTCTATTGACTATGCCAAAGCCTTTGACTGTGTGGATCACAATCAACTGTGGAAAATTCTGAAAGAGATGGGAATACCAGACCACCTGACCTGCCTCTTGAGAAATCTGTATGCAGGTCAGGAAGCAACAGTTAGAACTGGACATGGAACAACAGACTGGTTCCAAATAGGAAAAGGAGTATGTCAAGGCTGCATATTGTCACCCTGTTTATTTAACTTATATGCAGAATACATCATGAGAAATGCTGGACTGGAAGAAGCACAAGCTGGAATCAAGATTGCCAGGAGAAATATCAATAACGTCAGATATGCAGATGACACCACCCTTATAGCAGAAAGTGAAGAGGAACTAAAAAGCCTCTTGATGAAAGTGAAAGTGGAGAGTAAAAAAGTTGGCTTAAAGTTCAATATTCAGAAAATTTAAATCATGGCATTCGGTCCCATCACTTCAAGGGAAATAGATGGGGAAACAGTGGAAACAGTGTCAGACTTTGTTTTTTGGGGCTTGAAAATCACTGCAGATGATGACTGCAGCCATGAAATTACAAGACGCTTACTCCTTGGAAGGAAAGTTATGACCAACCTAGATAGCATATTCAAAAGCAGAGACATTACTTTGCCAACAAAGGTCCGTCTAGTAAAGGCTATGGTTTTTCCTGTGGTCATGTATGGATGTGAGAGTTGGACTGTGAAGAAGGCTGAGCGCTGAATAATTGATGCTTTTGAACTGTGGTGTTGGAGAAGACTCTTGAGAGTCCCTTGGACTGCAAGGAGATCCAACCAGTCCATTCTGAAGGAGATCAGCCTGGGATTTCTTTGGAAGGAATGATGCTAAAGCTGAAACTCCAGTACTTTGGCCACCTCATGGGAAGAGTTGATTCATTGGAAAAGAGTCTGAGGCTGGGAGGGATTGGGGGCAGGAGAAGAAGGGGATGACAGAGGATGAGATGGCTGGATGGCATCACTGACTCGATGGACGTGAGTCTGGGTGAATTCCGGGAGTTGGTGATGGACAGGGAGGCCTGGTGTGCTGCGATTCATGGGGTCACAAAGAGTCAGACACGACTGAGCAACTGAACTGACTTCTGTTGAGGTTGTCTTTCCTCTTTCTCCCTTGGCCCGAACTATACCTTACAGTCTGTACATCAGCATCACTTAAGGACCCATTAGAAAAGCTAATTCTCAGTCCAACACTCAGACACCTTGGGAGCAAGGTCCATGTATCAGTGTTTTAAGAAGACTTCAGGTGATACAGATGCATATGTTAAAAAGAATAGGCCCAAAATAGAGTCATTTACTCCTTATGGCAGTAAACCATGACTTAAGTGCAGTTTTGGCCTTCTGAAGAAACTTAATCACCGACTCCAGAATTTTCTGGCTGGCAGCCATGAGGTAATCTGTCACTAATGCCCTCTCCATCCCCCACAGGAAGAAGAGCAATCTACCTGATAAAACCTCCACCATTCCTTTCCTCCCATCCCACCCCCAAGATACTGTCTCTAAAGTAATCTTTTTCTTTTGCTAATATCCTTGCCCCACCCTTCTTCTCGAGTTCCTTTTTGTACAACCCATCAGAGTATCCTTTTAGTTGGGTCATGATTGCCTTATAAAACCAATTAGCTCTCCAAAAAAAATATTGTGTTTATTAACACAAGTAATAATATAACAGGAGGGAAAGGGGCAGGGCACAACTTTTGAAAGAATGACATAGCCTAAGTGATCCAACATAAACCGATTAGAATCAAAAGGGACCAAGACAGCAGACAAGACTAGAACTTGATCCTCGATCAGCAAGTGAAAGGGCACATGCAGAGGTGCCATGACAGTTCCAAGGCACAGTTAAAAGACCAAGGAGTGGGCAGTGGCCCATAGCCTAGAAATCTCCTTCCCTTCCCAAAATAGTTGGAATAATCCTCCTGATCATTAGCATATGAAATTATCCAGTTTATAAAAACTAACCAGATCACATTTTTGAGGCTACACTGCACTCTACTATGGCCCATACTCTGTCTGAGGAGTGTGCTTCTCTCTGAATCTGAATAAATCCACTTCTTACCTATCACTTTGTTTCTCACTGAATTCTCTCTGGGAGGAGACATCAAGAACCTGAGCTCCATTAAGTCCTGAAACCAGATTCCATGGGTTTTGGCTGGGTTCGAGTCCCAGCCACATGAGTTCAAGTCCCAAGCAGGGTTTTGGCTGGGTTTGAGTCCCAGCCACGTGGTTTCAAGTCCCAGTCTGTGGCAAATGGTTTCAATAAGATATTCCATTCTCACACTGTGTTTCCTGTGGCCAGGGTGCCTGAGCTTCCTGTCAGTAGCATAAATCTACTCTGTGCTTACTCCCTCAGTCTTGTCCAACTCTTTACAACCCTTTGAATTGTAGCCTGCCAGGTTCCTCCGTCCATGGGATTTTTCAGGCAAGAATACTGGAGTGAGTTGCCATTTCCTCTTCCAGGGGATCTTCTCCACCCAGGGATCGAACCTGGGTCTTCTGGGTCTCTTGCATTGCAGGTGTAATTTTTAACCGCTGAGCCATCAGGGAAGCCCAAACCTCCTCTATAGCTGCAGAATTTCAGAACTGTGGTTGCAAAAGTTTACTAGTGCACATTTGTTATCTTAATTTAAAAAGCTTAATTTCAAGAAGGCAGAATGGAAGGACCTTGAACTTACCTCCTCTCAGAAACACACCAAAATCACAACTAACTGCTGAACAACTATGGATAAAAAACTGCAACCTACAGAAAAAGACCTACAGCTAAAGGCATAAGGAAGAAACCACAATGAGATGTAATTATATTCCAATTAAATTAAAAAAAAATAACGTGTAGGGATTTCCCTGGCAGTGGTTAAGACTTTGTGCTTTCATTCACAGGAGACAAGAGTTTGATCACTGGCTGGGAACCTAGGATCCTGAATGCCCAGCTGCACAATTAAAAAAAAAAAAAATGAAGTGTAGAATGTCGAGTTTGGATTATTACTACTTTATAAGAAAGTGAAAAACCTCTAGTCATTATACTTGGTACAGGAAAACAATGTTTGCAATAAAATATCTTTTGCCCTAGACTAAAGGCAGAGGAACCAGAGGTCAAATTGCCAACATCCACTGGATCATGGAAAAAGCAAGAGAGTTCCAGAAAAACATCTACTTCTGCTTTATTGACTATGCCAAAACCTTTGACTCTGTGGATCACAATAACCTGTGGAAAATTCTAAAAGAGATGGGAATACCAGACCACCTGACCTGCCTCTTGAGAAATCTGTATGCAGGTCAGGAAGCAACAGTTAAAACTGGACATGGAACAACAGACTGGTTCCAAATAGGAAAAGGAGTACGTCAAGGCTGTATATTATCACCCTGCTTATTTTGCTTATATGCAGAGTACATCATGAGAAATGCTGGACTGGAAGAAGCACAAGCTGGAATCAAGATTGCCGAGAGAAATATCAATAACCTCAGATATGCAGATGACACCACCCTTATGGCAGAAAGTGAAGAGGAACTAAAAAGCCTCTTGATGAAAGTGAAAGTGGAGAGTGAAAAAGTTGGCTTAAAGCTCAACATTCAGAAAACGAAGATCATGGCATCTGGTCCCATCACTTCATGGGAAATAGATGGGGAAACAGTGAAAACAGTGTCAGACTTTATTTTTGGGGGCTCCAAAACCACTGCAGATGGTGACTGCAGCCATGAAATTAAAAGACGCTTACTCCTTGGAAGGAAAGTTACGACCAACCTAGATAGCATATTCAAAAGCAGAGACATTACTTTACCAACAAAGGTCCGTCTAGTCAAGGCTATGGTTTCTCCTGCGGTCATGTACGGATGTGAGAGTTGGACTGTGAAGAAAGCTGAGCGCCGGAGAATTGATGCTTTTGTTCTTTTTTTTTTTTTTTCCAACAAATGTCTTTTATTTATTAATAAAAAGGAAAACATCAGTCAACATCCATTTCAAAATAAGCAACTGGTATTAATAGTCATTAAAGAAGATATACAAGTGGCAAATAAACAGGAAAAAAGTGCTTGACATCATGAAACATCAGAGAACTACAGTTAAAAAACTACAGTGAGATGCCATTACACCCCACCAAGACAGCTGAAATTAAACAGAGTGACAATACTGAGTATCGGCAGGATGGGGAAGAACAGGAGCTCTCATATACTGTTGATGGGAACACAGAAGGATCCAACCAGTTTAGATCACAATTTGGCAATTTGCAATTCACATATTCTGAGGTACTGGCACAAGAGAACTAAAACACATATTCATAAAAGAATTGTATGCTTATGTTCATTGGAACTTTATTTCTAACAACACCAAACTGGAAACAACCCAACTGCACATTAGCAGATGGATGGATAAACATAAGTCCTAGACAACGCAAACTAAGTTACTGTTGAAGGTAGTGGCATTCTATAGGCTTGGGAAGGACAACGAGAGATTGTAAAAGGACATGAGGTAAATCAAGGTTGTGTTCATCATCGTGATTCTGATGGTTTTATGACTTTATATTATAGCAAAACTTTTCAAACTATATACCTTAAATATGTATACTATATGTCAATTATGCCTCAATAAAATTTCTTTTAAAAATGGTTCAAAATTAAAACAAAACAAAACAAAACCCAGACTTCCCACTCTTTCTGGAAACCAGGTTTAACAACTCAATACTGCTGTTGCTAAGTCACTTCAGTCGTGTCCGACTCTGTGCGACTTCATTGACGGCAGCCCACCAGGCTCTGGCGTCCCTGGGATTCTCCAGGCAAGAACACTGAAGTGGGTTGCCATTTCCTTCTCCATTGCATGAAAGTGAAAAGTGAAAGTGAAGTCGCTCAGTCGTGCCTGGCTCTTAGCGACCCCATGGATTGCAGCCTACCAGGCTCCTCTGTCCATGGGATTTTCCAGGCAAGAGTACTGGAGTGGGTTGCCATTGCCTTCTCTGAATTGATGCTTTTGAACTGTGGTGTTGGAGAAGACTCTTGAGAGTCCCTTGGACTGCAAGGAGATCCAACCAGTCCATTCTGAAGGAGATCAGTCCTGCGTGTTCCTTGGAAGGAATGATGCTAAAGCTGAAACTCCAGGACTTAGGCCACCTCATGCAAAGAGTTTACTCATTGGAAAAGACTCTGATACTGGGAGGGATTGGGAGCATCAGGAGAAGGGGACAACAGAGGATGAAATGGCTGGATGGCATCACTGACTCGATGCACGTTAGTTTGAGTGAACTCTGGGAGATGGTGATGGATAGGGAGGCCTGGCGTGGTGCAGTTCATGGGGTCGCAAAGGGTCGGAAACGACTGAGCTACTGAACTGAACTGAACTGAATGGCTGTATGTGTGTTTGTGTGTTCAACATGCCCCTACACACAGTATTTCTCTTAGTACAGGAAAGTCATTCTTTACCCGAGTGCACTGTAATTTTCTCCATTAACCATGAATCATGGATTACCCACTTGCACAGAGGGGCGCTTGGCCCTTACTTGCACAGACCGCCGCCTAGAGGCGCCCAAGCCGGGAGCGATGTGGGCTGGTCCAGAGTTCCCGGCGCGCCGGTGGGCGGAGGGCGGAGAGTCAGCAGATGGTGAGGACAGGGCTGAGACTCTCAAGGGCTTCCCCAGAAAAGAGTGAGCCTGAACTCTGGGCAGGACATTGCCTTTGGGCTGCGCCGTAGAAAATTCGACCCAGAAGAAGGGAGAACTTAGCTTGGAAGGTCCTCCCTATTAATAAATCGCCTTGGCAGGGCCCGGACACTCCTGTGTGTCGCCCGGGTCCCCGCGCCACCCCTGTTCTCCCACCCATCAAAGGACTCAACCTGACTCTGCGCCCGCCTGACTCGCACCTTCCTCCTGCTGCTGCTGCTGCTGTCCTCCTGCAGTTCCCCTCTAAGATGCGATCTCCAGTCAGATGTGGCCCAGGGGCTGGGAGCAGGAGGGCCTCAGAGGGAAAGGGCCTCATCACGTTCCCCTGGGAACCTTCTCCCTGGGCTCCTGCAGGACCTTCCACCGGGTGTCTCCGGGCACCAGCCCTCCTGAGAAACCTCACCAGGGATCAGGAGGCCCACAGGGACCCCCTCCCATCAATTCAGGTGTCTGGGAAAGGAGCCCCAAATGGTGTTGAGGTCCATGGAGGGTAGCTACCTGTTAGAGACCATCAGTCAGTAATTACAGAAAGGGATAGATGAAAAGAACGCTGAAGAAAGATGTTCAGAGGGTGAGAAGCCCGTACAATGAGCCTGGTAAATGCAGGGACTGTGGCTGTGTTGGGGACCTTTCCAGCCCTCCAGTCTCTTGCAACCCTCTTCCCACTGTCCCTTTGGGGAGGTTGCATATGTGTTCCAGCACCAGATGGCTGCTAATGTGAGGCCACTCTGGGTTTCTGCTGATCCTCAAACCTGTTCAGGGAGAGCTCTCACCTCTGGCTGGTCAGGATGTTCTTTCCAGCTGGTGAGGCTTCCGGAACCTCTGAACAGCTCACAGCCCCAGATGCTGATATCTGCCCAGCCTTGTAAAGTCTCCTCCTGAACATGCTAAACTTAGTTTTCTACCAAATATTCAGGGATCCCAAATAGAATTTTTCAGCTCCTTCTTTGAACACAGCCCATTTTTGGTGAGATAAATTATACCTTGGAAACTTGCTAGATTTATGGTATTACTGAATACTTGGATGTAAGATGGTGATGGTTAATAATGCAGACTGAACGTAAACATGTAATCTTCTCTGGTGGCTCAGTGATGAAGAATCTGCTTGCCAATGCAGGAGAGCCAGGTTTGATCCCTGGGCTCGGAAGATCCCCTGGAGAAAGAAATGACCCATTCAAGTAGCCTTGCCTAGGAAATCTCATGGACAGATGAGCCTGACAGGCTGCAGTCCATGGGGTTGCAAAGAGTTCGACACGACTGAGCATGCACACATATCCAGAAAATGAAACAGTTCTCAGCAATAAAAAGAATGAACTACTAGTATAAGGCTTATTGATGACTCTCGAAACAAGACAGCATCATGATGAGTTCATGGGAAAAAAGTAAACACTTTATGATTCCAATCAAATAAAAATCTAGAAAATGCATGCTAATCTACTGTAGAGAAAGGAAGTTGATGGTTGCTGGGAGGGTCAGAAAATGCAGGGAGAGAGACTATAAAAGTGCATGAGGTAGGGCTTCCCTGGTGGTTCAAGGGTCAAGAATCTGCCTCCCAATGCAAGGGACACAGGTTTGGTCTTTGGTCTGGGAAGACACCACACGCCAAAGCACAACTAAGCCTGTGCACCACGACTGCTAAGCCAGCATTCTAGAGCCGTGAGCCGCAGCTACTGAAGCCCACACGCCTAGATCCTGGGCTCCGCAATGAGAAACACCTCTGCAATGAGAAGTCCAGGCACCACAGCTGGAGAGTAGCCCCCACGCTCTGAAACTGAAGAAGGCCTTCCTGTGGCAACAAAGATCCAGCACAGCCAAAAGTAAAAGAAATAAATCGGTTTTTTAAAAGTGCGTGAGGTAAACGCGCAAGCGACAGGCATTATGATCATAGTTTACAGGTCCCTATGTACGGTAAAACTTCTCAAACTGTAAATTTTTTTTTTTCAAAACTGTAAAGTTTAAACATGCACACTTTAATTCCTATCAATTATATTTTAACAGCCCTTTAAAAGTAGTTCAAAATAGAAACCTAAATCTCCCACTCTTTTCAGAAAATAAGCTTTGGTCAGTTTTCATTCCAATCCCAAAGAAAGGCAATGCCAAGGAATGCTCAAACTACTGCACAATTGCACTCATCTCACACGCTAGTAAAGTAATGCTGAAAATTCTCCAAGCCAGGCTTCAGCAATACGGGAACTGTGAACTTCCTGATGTTCAAGCTGGTTTTAGAAAAGGCAGAGGAACCAGAGATCAAATTGCCAACATCCGCTGGATCATGGAAAAATCAAGAGAGTTCCAGAAAAACATCTATTTCTGCTTTATTGACTATGCCAAAACCTTTGACTGTGTGGATCACAATCAACTGTGGAAAATTCTGAAAGAGATGGGAATACCAGAACACCTGATCTGCCTCTTGAGAAACCTGTATGCAGGTCAGGAAGCAACAGTTAGAACTGGACATGGAACAACAGACTGGTTCCAAATAGGAAAAGGAGTACGTCAAGGCTGTATATTGTCACCCTGCTTATTTCGCTTATATGCAGAGTACATCATGAGAAACACTGGGCTGGAAGAAGCACAAGCTGGAATCAAGATTGCCAGGAGAAATATCAATAACGTCAGATATGCAGATGACACCACCCTTATGGCAGAAAGTCAAGAGGAACTAAAAAGCCTCTTGATGGAAGTGAAAGTGGAGAGTGAAAAAGTTGGCTTAAAGCTCAACATTCAGAAAATGAAGATCATGGCATCTGGTCCCATCACTTCATGGGAAATAGATGGGGAAACAGTGGAAACAGTGTCAGACTTTATTTTTCTGGTCTCCAAAACCACTGCAGATGGTGACTGCAGCCATGAAATTACAAGACGCTTACTCCTTGGAAGGAAAGTTATGACCAACCTAGATAGCATATTCAAAAGCAGAGACATTACTTTGCCAACAAAGGTCCGTCTAGTCAAGGCTATGGTTTTTCCTGTGGTCATGTATGGATGTGAGAGTCGGACTGTGAAGAAAGCTGAGTGCCAAAGAATTGATGCTTTTGAACTGTGGTGTTGGAGAAGACTCTTGAGAGTCCCTTGAACTGCAAGGAGATCCAACCAGTCCATTCTGAAGGAGATCAGCCTGGGATTTCTTTGGAAGGAATGATGCTAAAGCTGAAACTCCAGTACTTTGGCCACCTCATGCGAAGAGTTGACTCATTGGAAAAGACTCTGATGCTGGGAGGGATTGGGGGCAGGAGGAGAAGGGGATGACAGAGGATGAGATGGCTGGATGGCATCACTGACTCGATGGACGTGACTCTGAGTGAGCTCTGGGAGTTGGTGATAGACAGGGAGGCCTGGCGTGCTGCGATTCATGGGGTCGCAAAGAGTCGGACATGACCGAGCGACTGAACTGAACTGATCTGAACCCTATATTGACTCTCTATAACCTCTCCTCCTAGCCAGGTCAGTCTCATGTCCATTGCTTGAAGCAATGAAGGGTGTTTTCACTTGTATCAACACGAATGCTGGCTGGACTGGGCCACGGAATCCATACACCTGGACTATGAGATCTCCCTTCTCTTTATTCTTGTTTTCCTACCTGCACAGCAATAGCCTTATGAGAATCCAACATTTTTTAGATTATTTTATCTCGCAGTGCCCTCTGTCACACTTTCTGTGGATCTGAAGGTTGAAGAATTTCTGTGCACAATGATCTTGCACAGCCATAGCCACTAGAACATCTGTGGACACACTTTCCTCTTTTTTTATTCATTTTTAAGAGGTTACTTACTGTCAGCTGTGCTGGGCCTTCGTGCCGTGAAGTCGGCTCCGTTGCGATGTGCATGTGTGGGCTCTCACTGCACTGGCTTCCCTCGTGGTGGATCAAGGGCTCTAGGGTGTGGGCTCAGTACTTGCAGCTCCTGGGCTCTAGCACACAGGCTCAGTAGCTGTTGCATGTGGACTTAGTTGCTCCAAGGCACATGAGATCTTCCCAGACCAGGGGTCAAACTGATGCCTCCTGCATTGGCAGCAGATTCTTTACCACTGAGCCACCAGGGAAGCCCTGTGGACACACTTTTAGAATAGGTACACACCGTTAGGATGGCTGAAGCCTCCTCTACTCTCTATTAATCCAGCCTTCTGGATTACGAATTATGGTCCCCCCATCCCTTAGTGTTACCAGTGAATTCTGTATTTCAGGGCAGGAAATTCCTTTGCAGGATCTGGGGGAGGTTCCACTCTTTCAGCCTGAGCATGATGTGATGTCAACAGAACAAGCAAAATATTCATGGTTCTTCCAGAAGCATTGGAGGTTGTGGCAACTGCTCCCTCTTCTGAGTGATTTTTAAAGTAATTTCTTCATTTTTGGCTGTGCCAGGTCTTCCTTGACGCATGGGCATTTCTCTAATTGTCGAGAGCAGGGGCTACTCTCTAGCTGCAGTGTGTGAGCTTCTTATCACAGCGGCTTTTCTTGTTGTGGAGCACGGGCTCTACAGCCCAGGCTCAGTAGCTGTGGCACAGGGGTTTAGTTGCTCTGAGGCGGGTGGGATCTTCCAGGATCAGGAATCGAACCCGCATTTCCTGCATTGGCAGACGGGTTCTTTACCATTGAGCCACCAGTGAAGTCACAGGTGACTTCTGAACCCACAAAATATTCTGGTATTGAGACCACAAATTAGAACCATGAAGCCCAGACATGTGCCCTACTGCTTGTATTTATCTGCTAGAGCAGCTATAACAAAGCACCACAGACTGGGTGGCTTCAACAAAAGAAATTTCTTTTCCCACAAATTTAGAGTCAAGAAATCTGAACTTGTTTCAGCTTCAGTTCCTTCTGAGCCCTTTCTCTTTGGCTGGTAGATAGTGGTCTTCTCCTTAGCTTGATTCTGTGCACATCTGTATCGAGATTTTCAATAACTTTCAGATCATGCCACTGAACTTGGTAAGAAATTAAATTCTAGTGGAAGCCCTAAAGGCTTTATAAAACTGTTACCAAAAGATCAAGGATTAGTTACATGGGAACCAGTGAACTGATGAATACAGACATAATTTTATGGGTTTGTTTGAAGTATTGGAGAAGGCAATGGCACCCCACTTCAGTAATATTGCCTGGAAAATCTCATGGACGGAGGAGCCTGGTAGGCTGCAGTCCATGGGGTCGCTAAGAGTCGGACACGACTGAACGACTTCACTTTCACTTTTTACTTTCATGCATTGGAGAAGGAAATGGCAACCCACTCCAGTGTTCTTGCCTGGAGAATCCCAGGGACGGGGGAGCCTGGTGGGCTGCCATCTATGGGGTCGCACAGAGTCGGACACGACTGAAGCGACTTAGCAGCAGCAGCAGCAGCAGTCTGAAGTATTACTGGCTTTTAATCTGTATTTCCCAGATAAAAGGAAATATTTACCTTTAAGCTAATAGTGATTTAAAGCAACTTGATAAATCTTTTATCTCTAGCTGATCCCGCCAAAATTTGGAAACTCTTAGTGAATCTTCTTATTCCCATGGCATTATGGTTACTTCCTTGGTGGCTCAGATGCTGAAGAATCCACCCGCAATGCAGAAGACTCAGGTTCGATCCCTGGATTAGGAAGATCCCCTGGAAATGGGAATGGCTACCCACTCTAGTATTCTTGCCTGGGAAATCCCGTGGACAGAGGAGCCTGGCGGGCTACAGTCCATAAGGTCACAAAGAGACACGATTTAGCGGCAGAGCACACGCCTACGCACTCTGCTTTCAGGATTCACTGGTAGGTGTCGCCACCTCCTGGCAAGTTCAGGAATCACATGATATTGGTTACCTTGACAAGAGAGGGGTTCCCCCCTTCGTGGATCACAGCCTTGTTGCGGTGAAGGGCTCGCATAACTCAACGAAGCTACAAGCCATGCAGTGCAGGGCCACCCAAGCAGAAGGGACATAGTGAAGAGTTCTGACAAAATCTGGTCAGCTGGAGGAAGATTAGCCCCACCCCCACCAGGTCGGAAAGTGTCCAATATGCTACCTGGGAAGATCAGATCAGATCAGTCGCTCACTCGTGTCTGACTCTTTGCGACCCCATGAATCGCAGCACGCCAGGCCTCCCTGTCCATCACCAACTCCAGGAGTTCACTGAGACTCACGTCCATCGAGTCAGTGATGCCATCCAGCCATCTCATCCTCTGTCGTCCCCTTATCCTCTTGCCCCCAATCCCTCCCAGCATCAGAGTCTTTTCCAATGAGTCAACTCTTCCTATGAGGTGGCCAAAGTACTGGAGTTTCAGCTTTAGCATCATTCCTTCCAAAGAAATCCCAGGCTGACTTCCTTCAGAATGGACTGGTTGGATCTCCTTGAAGTCCAAGGGACTCTCAAGAGTCTTCTCCAACATCACAGTTCAAAAGCATCAATTCTTTGGCACTCAGCTTTCTTCACAGTCCAACTCTCACATCCATACATGACCACAGGAAAAACCATAGCCTTCACTAGACGAACCTTTGTTGGCAAAGTAATGTCTCTGCTTTTGAATATGCTATCTAGGTTGGTCATAACTTTCCTTCCAAGGAGTAAGCGTCTTTTAATTTCATGGCTGCAGTCACCATCTGCAGTGATTTTGGAGCCCAGAAAAATAAAGTCTGACACTGTTTTCACTGTTTCCCCATCTATTTCCCATGAAGTGATGGGACCAGATGCCATGATCTTTGTTTTCTGAATGTTGAGCTTTAAGCCAACTTTTTCACTCTCCACTTTCACTTCCATCAGGAGGCTTTTTAGTTCCTCTTCACTTTCTGCCATAAGGGTGGTGTCATCTGCATATCTGACGTTATTGATATTTCTCCTGGCAATCTTGATTCCAGCTTGTGCTTCTTCCAGTCCAGTGTTTCTCATGATGTACTCTGCATATAAGTTAAATAAGCAGGGTGACAATATACAGCCTTGACGAACTCCTTTTCCTATTTGGAACCAGTCTGTTGTTCCATGTCCAGTTCTAACTGTTGCTTCCTGACCTGCATACAGGTTTCTCAAGAGGCAGATCAGGTGTTCTGGTATTCCCATCTCTTTCAGAATTTTCCACAGTTGATTGTGATCCACACAGTCAAAGGTTTTGGCATAGTCCATAAAGCAGAAATAGATACTTTTCTGGAACTCTCTTGGCTATTCCATGATCCAGCAGATGTTGGCAATTTGATCTCTGGTTCCTCTGCCTTTTCTAAAACCAGCTTGAACATCACGAAGTTCACGGTTCACATTTGCTGAAGCCTGGCTTGGAGAATTTGAGCCTTACTTTACTGGCTTGTGAGATGAGTGCAATTGTGCAGTAGTTTGAGCATTCTTTGGCATTGCCTTTCTTTGGGATTGGAATGAAAACTGACCTTCTCCAGTCCTGTAAGGTAATTACTAATAGCTCCAGAAAGAATCAAGTGGCTGGGCTGAAGGGGAAAGGATGCTCAGCTGTGGATGTGACTGGTGGTGAAAATAGAGTCCAATGCTGTAAAGACAGCATCACTGACAACGCACATGAGTTTGAGCAAACCTAGGGAAATAGGGAAGGGCATGGGAGCTTGGCGTGCTGAAGCCCATGGGGTCACAAAGAGTTGGACACAACTTAGCATCTGAACAACAAACAGAGGAATTCATTGAACTGTTTAGATAGATATCTGACATCAGTCCCTTGGTATGGTTTCCCTTGCCTTGAGAGGCCTCTTAGAAGTTCAATCTGGAGGAGGCAGTCGTAAGATGGTGGAGGAATAGGACAGGGAGACCACTTTCTCCCCTACAAATTCATCAAAAGAACATTTAAACACTGAGTAAAATCCACAAAACAACTTCTGAATGCCAGCAGAGAACATCAGGCACCCAGAAAAGCAGCCCATTGTCTTCGAAAGGAGATGTTTTATCAACAGTGCTGTATAGAAGGAGAAGTCTTGAGACTACTGTAAAAATAAGACTGAAAACCAGAAGCAGGAGGCTTAAGTCCAAATCCTGAGAACATCATAGAACACTTGACTCCAGGGAACGTTAAGTGATAGGAGCTCATCAAATGCCTCCATACCTACACTGAAACCAAGCACCACCCAAGGGCCAACAAGTTCCAGAGCAAGACATACCATGCAAATTCTCCAGCAACACAGGAACACAACCCTGAGCTTCAATATGCAGGCTGCCCAAAGTTACTCCAAATCCATTGACATCTCATAACTCGTTACTAGACACTTCATTGCACTCCAGAGAGAAGAAATCCAGCTCCACCCACCAGAACACCGCCACAAGCTTCCCTAACCTAGAAACCTTGCCACCGATACAACCCCATCCACAGCGAGGAAACTCCATAATAAAGAGAAATCCACAAACTGCCAGAATACAGAAAGGCCACCCCATACTCAGCAATACAAACAAGATGAAGAGACAGAGGAATATTCAGCAGGTAAAGGAACAGGATAAATGTCCACCAAACCAAACAAAAGAGGAAGAGATAGGGAATCTACCTGATAAAGAATTCCAAATAATGATAGTGAAAATGATCCAAAATCTTGAAATAAAAATGGAATCACAGATAAATAGCCTGGAGGCAAGGATTGAGAGGATGCAAGAAAGGTTTAACAAGGACCTAGAAGAAATAAAAAAGAGTCAATATATAATGAATAATGCAATAAATGAGATCAAAAACACTCTGGAGGCAACAAATAGTAGAATAACGGAGGCAGAAGATAGGATTAGTGAAATAGAAGATAGAATGGTAGAAATAAATGAATCAGAGAGGAAAAAAGAAAAACGAATTAAAAGAAATGAGGACAATCTCAGAGACCTCCAGGACAATATTAAACGCCACAACATTCAAATCATAAGAGTCCCAGAAGAAGAAGACAAAAAGAAAGACCATGAGAAAATACTTGAGGAGATAATAGTTGAAAACTTCCCTAAAATGGGGAAGGAAATAATCACTCAAGTCCAAGAAACCCAGAAAGTCCCAAACAGGATAAACCCAAGGCGAAACACCCCAAGACACATATTAATCAAATTAACAAAGATCAAACACAAAGAACAAATATTAAAAGCAGCAAGGGAAAAACAACAAACACACAAGGGGATTCCCATAAGGATAACAGCTGATCGTTCAAT
Organism: Bos grunniens; assembly: GCF_055505025.1. Lineage (NCBI taxonomy): Eukaryota > Metazoa > Chordata > Mammalia > Artiodactyla > Bovidae > Bos > Bos grunniens. The sequence continues at coordinate 65,793,858 of NC_141182.1, read as the reverse complement.
AGAAACTCTTCAGGCCAGGAGAGGATGGCAAGACATAGTTAAAGTGATGAAAGAAAATAACCTACAGCCCAGATTACTGTACATAGCAAGGATCTCATTCAAATATGAAGGAGAAATCAAAAGCTTTTCAGACAAGCAAAAGCTGAGAAAATTCAGCACCACCAAACCAGCTCTCCAACAAATGCTAAAGGATATTCTCTAGACAGGAGACACAAAAATGGTGTGTAAACTCGAACCCAAAGCAATAAAGTAAATGGCAACGGGATCATACTTATCAATAATTACCTTAAACGTAAATGGGTTGAATGCCCCAACCAAAAGACAAAGACTGGCTGAATGGATACAAAAACAAGACCCCTATATATGTTGTCTACAAGAGACCCACCTCAAAACAGGGGACACATACAGACTGAAAGTGAAGGGCTGGAAAAAGATATTCCATGCAAATAGAGATCAAAAGAAAGCAGGAGTAACAATACTCATATCAGATAAAGTAGACTTTAAAACAAAGTCTGTAAAAAGAGACACAGAAGGACGCCACATAACGATCAAAGGATCAATCCAAGAAGATATAACAATTATAAATATATATGCACCCAACATAGGAGCACCGCAATATGTAAGACAAATGCTAACAGTATGAAAGGGGAAATTAACAATAACACAATAATAGTGGGAGACTTTAACACCCCATTCACACTTATGATCAACTAAACAGAAAATTAACAAAGAAACACAAACTTTAAATGATACAATAGACCAGTTAGACCTAATTGATATCTATAGGACATTTCACCCCAAAACAATGAATTTCACCTTTTTCTCAAGCGCACATGGAAACTTCTCCAGGATAGATCACATCCTGGGCCTTAAATCTAGCCTTGGTAAATTCAAAAAAATGGAAACCATTCCAAGCATCTTTTCTGACCACAATGCAGTAAGATTAGATCTCAATTACAGGAGAAGAACTATTAAAAATTCCAACATATGGAGGCTGAACAACACGCTGCTGAATAAGCAACAAATCACAGAAGAAATCAAAGAAGAAATCAAAATGTGTATAGAAATGAATGAAAATGAAAACACAACAACCCAAAACCTATGGGACACTGTAAAAGCACTGCTAAGGGGAAAGTTCATTGCAATACAGGCATACCTCAAGAAACAAGAAAAATGTCAAATAAATAACCTAACTCTACACCTAAAGCAACTAGAAAAGGAAGAAACGAAGAGCCCCAGGGTTAGTAGAAGGAAAGAAATCTTAAAAATTAGGGCAGAAATAAATGCAAAAGAAACAAAGGAGACCATAGCAAAAATCAACATAGCCAAAGCTGGTTCTTTGAAAGGATAAATAAAATTGACAAACCATTAGTCAGACTCATCAAGAAACAAAAGGAGAAAAATCAAATCAATAAAATTAGAAATGAAAATAGAGAGATCACAACAGACAACACACAAATACAAAGGATCATAAGAGACTACTATCAGCAATTATATGCCAATAAAATGGACAACATGGAAGAAATGGACAAATTCTTAGAAAAGTACAACTTTCCAAAACTGGACCAGGAAGAAATAGAAAATCTTAACAGACCCATCACAAGCACGGAAATTGAATCTATAATCAGAAATCTTCCAGCAGATAAAAGCCCAGGTCCAGACGGCTTCACAGCTGAATTCTACCAAAAATTTAGAGAAGAGCTGACACCTATCCTACTCAAACTCTTCCAGAAAATTGCAGAGGAAGGTAAACTTCCAAACTCATTCTATGAGGCCACCATCACCCTAATAACAAAACCTGACAAAGATGCCACAAAAAAAGAAAACTACAGGCCAATATCACTGATGAACATAGATGCAAAAATCCTTAATAAAATTCTAGCAATCAGAATCCAACAACACATTAAAAAGATCATACACGATGATCAAGTGGGCTTTATCCCAGGGATGCAAGGATTCTTCAATATCTGCAAATCAATCAATGTAATACACCACATTAACAAATTGAAAAATAAAAGCCATATTATTATCTCAATAGATGCAGAGAAAGCCTTTGATAAAACTCAACATCCTTTTATGATAAAAACTCTCCAGAAACAGGAATAGAAGGAACATACCTCAACATAATAAAAGCTATATATGACAAACCCACAGCAAACATTATCCTCAATGGTGAAAAATTGAAAGCACTTCCCCTAAAGTCAGGAACAAGACAAGGGTGCCCACTCTCACCACTACTATTCAACATAGTTTTGGAAGTTTTGGCCACAGCAATCAGGGCAGAAAAAGAAATAAAAGGAATCCAAATTAGAAAAGAAGAAGTAAAACTCTCATTGTTTGCAGATGACATGATCCTCTACATAGAAAACCCTACAGACTCCACCAGAAAATTACTAGAGCTAATCAATGAATACAGTAAAGTTGTAGAATATAAAATCAACACGCAAAAATCCCTTGCATTCCTGTACACTAATAATGAGAAAATAGATAAGTTAAGGAAACAATTCCATTCACCATTGCAATGAAAAGAATAAAATACTTAGGAATATACCTACCTAAAGAAACTAAAGACCTATATATAGAAAACTATAAAACACTGGTGAAAGAAATCAAAGAGGACACTAATAGATGGAGAAATATACCATGTTCATGGATCAGAAGAATCAATATAGTGAAAATGAGTATACTACCCAAAGCAATCTATAGATTCAATGCAATCCCTATCAAGCTACCAACGGTATTTTTCACAGAGCTAGAACAAATAATTTCACAATTTGTATGGAAATACAAAAAACCTCAAATAAGCAAAGCAATCTTGAGAAAGAAGAATGGAACTGGAGGAATCAACCTGCCTGACTTCAGGCTCTACTACAAAGCCACAGTCATCAAGACAGTATGGTACTGGCACAGAGACAGAAATATAGATCAATGGAACAAAATAGAAAGCCCAGAGATAAATCCACGCACCTATGCACACCTTATCTTTGACAAAGGAGGCAAGAATATACAATGGATTAAAGACAATCTCTTTAACAAGTGGTGCTGGGAAAACTGGTCAACCACTTGTAAAAGAATGAAACTAGAACACTTTCTAACACCATACACAAAAATAAACTCAAACTGGATTAAAGATTTAAACATAAGACCAGAAACTATAAAACTCCTAGAGGAGAACATAGGCAAAACACTCTCCGACATACATCACAGCAGGATCCTCTATGACCCACCTCCCAAAATATTGGAAATAAAAGCAAAAATAAACAAATGGGATCTAATTAAAATTAAAAGCTTCTGCACAACAAAAGAAACTATAAGCAAGGTGAAAAGACAGCCTTCAGAATGGGAGAAAATAATAGCAAATGAAGCAACTGACAAACAACTAATCTCAAAAACATACAAGCAACTCCTGCAGCTCAATTCCAGAAAAATAAACGACCCAATCAAAAAATGGGCCAAAGAACTAAATAGACATTTCTCCAAAGAAGACATACAGATGGCTAACAAACACATGAAAAGATGCTCAACACCACTCATTATCAGAGAAATGCAAATCAAAGCCACAATGAGGTACCATTTCATGCCAGTCAGAATGGCTGCGATCCAAAAGTCTACAAGCAATAAATGCTGGAGAGGATGTGGAGAAAAGGAAACCCTCTTACACTGTTGGTGGAAATGCAAACTAGTACAGCCACTATGGAGAACAGTGTGGAGATTCCTTTAAAAACTGGAAATAGATCTGCCATACAACCCAGCAATCCCACTGCTGGGCATACACACCGAGGAAACCAGAACTGAAAGAGACACGTGTACCCCAATGTTCATCACAGCACTGTTTATAATAGCCAGGACATGGAAGCAACCTAGATGTCCATCAGCAGATGAATGGATAAGAAAGCTGTGGTACATATACACAATGAAATATTACTCAGCCATTAAAAAGAATACATTTGAATCAGTTCTAATGAGGTGGATGAAACTGGAGCTGATTATACAGAGTGAAGTAAGCCAGAAAGAAAAACACCAATACAGTATACTAACACATATATATGGAATTTAGAAAGATGGTAATGACAACCCTGTATGTGAGACAGCAAAAGAGACACAGATGTATAGAACAGTCTTTTGGACTCTGTGGGAGAGGGAAGCGGGGGATGATTTGGGAGAATGGCATTAAAACATGTATAATATCATATAAGAAACGAATCGCCAGTCCAGGTTCGATGCAGGATACAGGAAGCTTGAGGCTGGTGCACTGGGATGACCCAGAGGGATGGTATGGGGAGGGAGGTGGGAGCGGGGTTCAGGATGTGGAACACGTGTACACCCGTGGCAGATGCATGTTGATGTATGGCAAAACCAATACAATATTATAAAGTAAATAAATAAATAATAATAATAAAATATATATAACATTAAAAAAATAAAAGAAGAAGTTCAATCTGAGGGACTTCCTAGGCAATCCAGGAATTAAAACGACTCTGGGCTTCCACTGCAGGTGTGTGGGTTCAATGACTGATGGGAGAACTAAGATTCTGCATGTCCTTTGGCATGGCCAAAGAACAATAATAATAATAAAGCGTAGCATATGATATAAAAAGACAAAGAAAATGCAGAATTACCTTGGGGGGTCAGAGACCTCCAGGCAGTTTCCCAGACTGTTATCCACACAGGGTTGTGATGCACTTCCAGATTAAGCCATGGATATCTGGGTGGTGACTCCTGGCTTTCGGAAGCCTCAAGTCAGAAGATATCAGCAGAGACTTTTATGCCTTTCTGATAACAGTCAAGCCAGACTGCCTAACCATTACCATCAGTAATCAAATTGACCTTAGTGTTGTCACAGGATTTTAGGCCACGCTGTGTGGCCCAACCAGGCATCAAACCTGTGACCACCAAATTGAAAGCGTTGAGTCTTAACCACTGGACTGCCAGGAAAATCACTGTCATAGGATTTTTTAACATTAAACAATACCGGGGTCCAGCCCTGGTTGGATCCAGGGATATCCTCAGCAGGACGGCGTTGGCGAAAGGACAGCAAAGGGGAGAGAGAGGCTTGACCTGACTGGGTTACGTGGGAAATCAATAAAGTTCGTGACACCGAACTTGCTCTGACCATGGAGGCTGCAGGCGCCCTCTCGAATAGCTGAAGGTACCCCACCTTAGGCACCTTCTCGAGTGAGTCTTAGAAGCCCAGGCAAGTAAGTGGTCTCAGAGAGCCCCCACGCTCCAAATCAGTCATCCTGAAGGAAGAACAGAGAAGAAAACGAGAGAAAAGGAAGCAAGAACTACACGGGGAGACCAAGCCTGATGAGCAAGGCCCGTAGCTTTATTTTCAAAGGGAGCTTATATACCTTAAGTTGTGCATAGAGGATAATAGGGGGTGTAAAATCATGCAAAGTCAGCAGTCTTTGATCCTTATCTATCGTATACAAATGCTTTAGGTGATTTACATCATCTTCTGGCCAGAAGGCCTATTAACATTTTACGACTGTTCCGATAAAGGTTAGTTAACCAGAAAACTTGTTTTTTTTAAGAGAAATTATTTTAAAGTTTGGCAGCATCCTTCGAAAGTGTTAGATAAAGTTGCATTCCTATAGGGCAAAGGTGCAGTGGGCTTACAACAAGGAAAGAATTTATTACCGTAAGGGTCTAAAGTTGTTAATACCAAGGCCACTACTTATTTTTTCTATATACCAACTATATTAATTAATATACTCCCAAGGACACAATACAGGGGATGTGGCAACTTGGCAGCAAGCATTGGCTCAACAATGAAATCTTCTACTAGTTCTATTCTGATGATTTCTAACTCCCTGAGAGGCTCTATACTATTTGAATATCTTAAGCTTCCCGTGCCTCTCGCGGTTGGGAGGCTGTAAACAATCGTATGCGTAGCTGTAGGAGTCCGGGTGAACCTGGCACATCTTTGGCACTCAGGAGTCTTTATGGTCCAACTTTGGTCTTTGGGAAAAGGCTTTCCTGCTTCCCTGGTGGTGAAGAATCTGCCTTCCAATGCAGTAGATATGGGTTCGATCCCTGGGTTGGGAAGATCCCCTGGAGGAGAACATAGCAACCCACTCCAATATTCTTTCTGGGAAACTCCATGGTCCGTGGGGTTGCAAAGAGTCAGACACAGCTTAGTGACTAGAGAACAACAAAGGCTTTCCTATGTCTGCTGTACTCATAGGCACTGCCAGGAATTCTCAAGTGCACAGTAAGCTGGGAGCATTGGCTAAGAGATCTCCCACATTGCCTGCACTCTCACGGTTCTTCTCCAGTATGAGTCCTCTGGTGGAGAACAAGCATGCATTTGCAGTTGAATTCTTCCCGTAGTCACTGCAAACATAAGCTCTTGCTCCCATGTGAACCTTCCAGTGCTGAGTAAGGTTCGGCCTTTGAGCAAAGGCCTTCCCACACCTGCTACACTCATAAAGCTTTTCTCCAGAATGAACCTTCTGGTGCTGAATGAGTTTAGAGATGCAACTGAAGGCTTTCCCACATTTCCTGCACTTGTAGTCACTGTGTGGACTTGCCAGTGTACATTAAGGTGGGAGCTTTGGCTGAAGGTCTTCCCACATTCGCTGCACTCATAGGGCTTTTCTCCAGTGTGAGTTCTCTGGTGCAGAATCAGTGTGTGTTTGCAGTTGAACACTTTCCCACATTCACTGCACATGTATGGCCTTGCTCCTGTGTGAACCTCCTGGTGTTGAATGAGGTTTGACTTGCTGCTAAAGAATTTTCTGCAGGTATTGCACTGAAAGAGCCTTTCTCTGTGTGAACTCGCCTGTGTTCAAGCAGGCCAGAGACCTGTCTGAAAAATTTCATGCATTCATTGCATCTGTAAGGCCTTTCACCGGTGTGTATGGTCTGATGTTTGAAAAGGTCACAGCTTTGGCTGAAGAATTTCCCACACTTGCTGCACACATGAGGTCTCTCTCCAGTGTGGATTCTCTGGTGTCGAGCAAGTGTGTGTTTCTAGGTGAATGCTTTCCCATATTCACTGCATTTTTTAATCTTCTGTCCAGTACCAAGGGCTCCCCTACACCTAGTGCTCATGTGGGGGCTTCATTCTGTCATGAGACACCCAGTGCTGAAGGTCAGAGGTGGCTGGCATGTGCATTCTGCCTTCACCGCATTCATAGATCTGCTCCATCACACAGATTCTGTAGCTTTTCAGAGTCCCTGGTCTCATCCTTCCTGAAGAATTTCTCTCCATTGTGCTGTGGAGAATTTCTCTCCACTGTGTTTCTGGTGCTGATGGAGGTCTGCACTGAACCAGAACTGTCTCCCATAGGCCTCACACTTGTGTGGCTTCTGCCTGGCCTTCCCCTCCTGGTTATTCAGTAGGATGAAAGATGTCTTTTGATACTGGGCCAGACATGTCATATGGCTGGGTCTTCAGACCTGCCACAGGAGTCCTAAATGGTGACATTCCTTCTAAAGAAACAGTCTGCTCGGAGGAAGCAGCCTCAGCCTCCACTCCATGGCAATGATCTGCAACCAGCGGAATGCCTGATGAGACACATGTTGACTTTCAGGGAGGGGACAACCCCACCATAAACATATCTGACACACCCAGGGTAAGTCCATGGGACTATTCACAGGAGAGTGAGGTGGGACAGGTTGGGGAAGGGGTTGCTGTGCAGTGTGGGGCCTCTGAATGTCAAAGAGTGGGGGAGGCCTCCTGACAGCAAGGACATGAGTACAGGGTTCAACAAACAGCTTCCAGGAGGAGGTTGGTTATTGGGGAAGGTGAGTGCTAGGGAGAAAGGCATGTCAAGGTCCAGAAAACTCCAGTTACAAGTGAGTAGCTGGTGTTCAAAGATGACTGAAGCATATGTGCACCTCTCATGAGACATGCACTGCAGGCCAATGCTGTAGACGAATGCAGACTGAGCAGTAAGGAGCATCTCCCAGTAAGGGAGATGCTAGGGTCCAGAAGTCAGACTAGAAGTAAGTCACAGTGCCCAGAATATGGGGAAGAATAGGTAGATTTGCTATGTGGCCACGTGTGTGCATGCTCAGTCACTTCAGTCATGTCCAACTATTTGTGACCCCATGGACTACAGCCCACCAGGCTCCTCTATCCATGGGACTTCCTAGGCAAGAATACTGGAGTGGGTTGCCATGCCCTTTTCTTGGCAATCTTCCCAACCCAGGGATTAAACCTGTGTCTCCTGCAGTGCAAGTGGATTTTTTAAATGCAGAGCTACCTACATAAGACTTGAAATCAAACACTGGCTAGAACAGTTGATATTTCTGTATTTGAACCCAACTTTGACATCCCACTCTTCTCTGTGTCCACACACCACGTTCCATATGAGGCTCTTTCTCTGTGGCTGGAGTCATCTCCACCTGGGCAGGCATACAGGGCTCCTCCCTCTGCTCCAGCTACATGATGAAGTGTCATCTGGTGGGTATGATTCCTAAGGCAAACCCAGGACAGGTGAGTACAGGCTCAGAGGAACCCATCTTGTGACAGACTACCAGTTAAAAAATAATAATTATCACTGGGACTTTCTGATGGTCCAGTGGTTAAGACTCTGCGCTTCCAATGCAGGGGCTCAGGTTTGATCCCTGGTGGGGGAACTAAGATCCCACATGCTGCACTGCATGCTCAAAATAATAATAATAATAATTATGAAAAGAACTGTGAAGGAACCATCCAGAGTCTCCATTAAGTAGTGACTATATGAGTGCTTGAAACTCTGATAGGATGGAGTTTCAGAAAAATGTCACCTGGAACAAGGGGCCAGAATCTTGGGCACAGAGGTGTCATAACTCTGGACAGATTCATCAGCCCAGAAAGCAACTATAATTAATGGGCTCCACTGGGCCAACCATGCCTTGTGATCCCTTAAACCTCGGCTTGTGTGGCTTTGGGGCTGCTCAGTAAGAAGTGAGGACATGCCACAGAGCTCAGCCCTGGCATCTCCTCCAGGAGACACAGCAAGAAAGCAGTATGGGAAGGACAGGGTGGACCCTGGGGAAAAGGAAAAAAGAGATGGGGTTGGTGTGAGGGCCTTACCCAGGGAGGCTAAAAGTGCCAAGATCTCCAGCATCACATTCCCATACAGGAGCCTCTGGGCCTCACCAAGGAGCCTCCATTCTTCCAGGGAGAAGCACACCAACACATCCTCAGACGGGACACAAGGTCCATGAGAATTACCTCCACTGAGCATCCCCACGCTGCCCACCCGTAGCAATGTCCTGCTCCCTCATGTCCCCAGGTTGCCAGGTCACAGGAGTACCAGGCACTGGCACCGCTGGACCTCGCTGTCTCCTGACCACCCCCAGCGAGCACTGTATCAGCCCACAGCAACGATGAGTGGGTTGGGAGATAGATGCCATCTAAAGTCCATGCCTGGGCTTTCCTGGTGGCTCAGTGGTAAAGGAGCCACCTGCCAATGCAGGACACAGAGATTCCATCCCTAATCCAGGAAGAGCCCACATGCCATGGAGCAATTAAGCCCTGTGCCACAACTACTGAAGCCCTTGTGCTCAGAGTCAATGCTCTGCAACAAGCGAAGACACTGCAACGAGAAGCCCTTGTGCCACAACTAGAGAAAGCCCAAGTGTCAGTGAAGACCCAACACAGCCAAACAAACAAGTAAGTAAAATTAAAAAAAAAAAAAAGAGTCTGTGCCTGGCCCAGTTCCCCTTGGGAACCCTGTAACATACTTCCTGGACATAATTCCTAAATCTGGGCTCACTCTTTCTACTTACGGCTCCAATGACAGGGACCATCAGTTAACACTCCCTCCTCGCATGCACTTTGCTCTTCAGATTGTGGCTCCCTCACATCTTGAGCTACCTACCCCCAGGCTTCTGTCCCACACCACAGATGTCACACTGGGCTCCCCACAGGTCACCCTGCACACAGCATGGAGAGAGCACTTGGCAATGCAACCAGGCTGCCATCTTGTCGCAAACCTCCAATGGCCCCCACTGCCAAAGCCCCCATTCCTGGTCTAAAGGCCCTGCAAGCTGGTCCTTTCCTTTCTTCAAATCCCGGGTACCCAGAACCTCATGCACCCCTCACTTACTCTCAGCCCGCTTCCATTTCTCAGTGTACATTGTGTTAGTTTCCCTATCACTGCCGGAACAGGTGGCTTAAATCAACACAAGTTTATCATCTTACATCTGGAGGGTGTAAATCCAAAATGGGCAAAGGTTCCAGGAATTAGAAAAGGGAGGTCATTGTGCTGTTTATCACGCACATGTTGCCCCCACAACGGTCACAATATTTCTACACCTGATTCTCTGAATATTAACTTGACAACAGACTTCCCCATTTCACTGGCTGGCATTTGCATCCTTTCAGCAGCTAAACCAAGAAGTTTGGGTTCTCTCGCCTCGACTTTCCTCTCTCATAATCCACTCCAGAAAATAAAGCCAGCTTTAGTAAAAGTACAGCTTGAATGCCATGGAGCAGCTAAGCCTGTGTGACACACCTACGGAGCCTGTGCTTTAGAGCCCTAGCTCTGCAGCAAGAGCTCTGCAGTGAGAAGCCCATGCACCTCAACTAGAGAGTAGCTCCACAGTAATGAAGACCCAGTGGAGTCAAAAGCAGATAAATAGAGTTAAAGTCACAGCCTAGAACCACAACTTCTTGTACCACTTTCACAGCAATCACCCCCGTGCAGCCCACCGACATTCATTCAGATGACTGCGATAGTCTCTGCCTCTGTGGTGTGACCACATATAAAACCAAAATTCTCAATGAGCGTATGGTTGCCAGGGGGCAAGGGAGAGTTAGGGAGTTTGGGATGGACACGTACATACTGAGACATTTTAAATGGATAACCAACAAAGACCTACTGTACTGCTCAATGTTATGTGGCAGCTTGGATGGGAGGGGAGCTGGGGGAGAATGTATACATGGATACATGGAGAATGTATGTATGTATGGCTAGATCCCTTTGCTGTTCACCTGAAACTATCACAACATTGTTAATTGGCTATGAAAAAGTGAAAGTGAAAGTGTTAATCACTCAGTCGTGTCTGATTCTTTGTGACCCCATTGACTATAGCCTGCCAGGCTCCTCTGTCCGTGGGATTCTCCCGGCAAGAATACTGAAGTGGATTGCCATTCCCTCCTCCAGGGAATCTTCCCGATGCAGGAATCGAACCTGAGTCTCCTGCATTAACATGCGGGTTCTTTACTGTCTGAGTCACCAGGAAAGCCCCTAACTGTTTATATCCCAATACAAAAAAACTTCAAAAAAAAAAAAAAAAAACAAACCTAAAATTCTGGTCTATAACCTCTGCAGAAACTGAAACTAATTTATAGCCACTTCCAAATTAGGGTTCAATCAGCCCTCTTCCTCACTTGCCTGTGAACCTCAGCTTCAGGGATGTGAAGGTGCCCAACTCCCTTGTTATTACCAAGCTCTGAATAGGTGGCCTTCATTTATCTTGTGTGGATGGGCTTGCTTTATTCCCACACCTGCCCTGGCTCCAACTCCACCATGGCTCTGCCTCCTTTACGGTGTGTTCTCTATGCTGCCAGAGGCAGCCTGCTGAGACTTGCACCAAATTTCCCAGAGCTCCTGTCACCCTCAGAGTAGAGGTCAAGACTCTCAGCCAGCCATTTCAGGCCTGAACTCTGTCCCTCTGTTGTCTACCCTCCAAAAGGAAAGAGACTAATGGTTCATTGTACACTCACAGCTCAGCCTCACCTCCAAGCACCTGAACATGCCTGGGATGCCTTTGATCCCTCACTTCTCTGGGTTCTGTGGGAATCTCTCCATGTAACTATGGCTTTGATTGAACCTGTCTCCTCAGGGAGGGCTTCCCAGGTGGTTCAGTGGTAAAGAATTCACTTGCCAATGCAGATGACATGGGTTTGACCCCTGGGTTGGGGAGATCCCCTGGAGAAGGAAATGACAAGCAATTCCAGTATTCTTGCTGGAAAATCCCATGGACAGAGGAGCCTGGTGGGCTACAGTCCATGAGGTCACAAAGAATCAGACACGGCTGAGCATGTCTCGCCCTAGGACGGAGGTGCTAGTCTCTTCTCCAGCATTCTGCACCCCCAGAGATGAGATGGGACTCTGGAAGCTCTGGTCCAAAGTGAATTGCTCACAGGAAAAGGCCGCTCTCCTGGGCCATGACTGGCAGAGAGGTGAAATACTGTGGCATCGAGAATTCTGGGTATTGTAGGCCCCAGTTTGCCTCCAGTCGCAGAAGGGAAGCCCCTGGTCAGAAGGAGGGAGCAAACAAATCATTTATGGAGAGCCTCCTGTCTTCTTAGCCTGCCAGTTGCTCCCAAACCTCAGGCTGCATATCACACCTCAGAATCTCTGTAACCGTATGAGGCTGGTACCAAACCCAAGTTCAACTTCTTGCCACTGGAAAAAGCAGACAAACGTTGGTGGGAAAGGAAAAGTTGCTTTATTTAGGAGACCAGCAGTCTGGGAAGACGGTGGACTAATGTCCTAAGACCATCTCCAAGCTGCCGGTTAAGAGACAAAGGATTTAAAGGCTGTGTGAGGAAGTGGGCTGCAGCATGTGTGATCTGCTTGTGCTCAATTCTCAGATTTGTTGGCTTCAAGGTGAAATTTCAACAGGCCTGGGTCCATCTGCTTGTGGTCAGCAGTTTTCCCTCTGTGAGGGTCTGCTTCCTGTAAAATCTCCAGCAGGCATTCCATATCCTGAGTGAGACACGCTGATGTGGGCTGTTTTGGAGGTTCACAGACTGAAAAGACCAGCCTCTGAATTTTGGACCCAAGGCCAGCAGCTTCACCTCCATGATGTGGAATGAAAATTGAAGATAAAACCTCTCTTGCAGACCTCTGTGAAGTTGCTTAAATATTCCTCAAACATACATGTCCATTCACTAAAACAGGACCATATCTTGGTGAGGTTGTGTTATTAAGTGCTTAAGCCAGTGCATGGTACACAATTAGTACTGGCTACATGGTCCTCATCATCAGGGACCTGGGCTCCCAGGCACCTGTGTGCTGGGAGGCGAGGCAAGGCTGCCTATGTGCAGTTCTGGGCAATGCCTATCAAAATCCACACACACACACCATGGACCTGTGAGGAGCCTTAACAGGAATGATTTAAAATTATATAGGGTGGCAGTGTGTACAATCTGTGCCATTTAAAATTCATTTAGGAAAAAAATAATCACACATACAGAAGGACGTCATCAATTTCAGGTAGCCAGTTGCATTAGGGGTATGTTCTTCTAGGCAAGATGATTCAAGATTTATAGTTTAAGAAATATTTTCCCTCAGGAGTATATTTTTTTGAAACAGGCAAGAGCAATTTTTTAACTGCACCCCAAGGCATGTGAGATACTAGTTCTCCAGCCAGAGATCAAACTCATGCCCCTGCATCAGAAGTGTGGGTCTTAACCACAGCTTAGGGTGGTAGCATAATTTTTCTATATCTTACTTTCAAATTCACAACCTTTGAACTTACACTAGAACCAATCATGTGTTTGGCTTCAAATTGGCAATGCAACCTACCACATGGTACCCAGTGTCTGACTTCAGGGCCTGTAACCCCATTATTGATTATGGTACATTAGCCAGAAAGCCTCACTTCTCTAAGCCTCTGTTTGCTCTTTTCTGAAAGCGGGAAACAACAGTATTCATAGCACATGGTTGTTGGGATTATTACCTGGAGAATTGCATGCCATCCTCTAGTCATTCTCCCAACAGTACTTCGAACCTTTCACACTGGAAGACCAGGAAATGACTCCTGACCATCCATACTCTCTTGAGTTGATTCAGAGGCTTTCAGGTGCTCGCTTCCTCCAGGAACCAGAACCTCACCCCCCACCAGCCTCCCTGCCCCTACTGTCCTCAGGTAAACTGGCCTTAGGTGGATATGCGTAGTAAATGAAAGCTCAGCTTTAATTCCCATGACTCAAGCTTACCAGGTTCAGTCTTCAACAGGACACCATCACTTGATACTGGAGTCCAAAGTGAGCACAAAACTCTCAGATGAGGAAAAAGTGAAATCAAATTCTATAAGAAGATTTGCTCCATTTATTTAGGTCGTCTTTAATTTCTCTGAGTGTCAGGGCACGTTCAGCTTTAAGGAATGCAATATGTTGCACTCTCCTTTGTGTGCCGTTTCTCAAGGATTCTCTATTCCTCATCAGTTCCTATTCTGGGGCGAGTAGAGCTGCATGCAGTTCTCAGGACTGACATCATGGGAACGAGTACCTGCTTGGATTCCTCCCTGTAACTCCCTTCAGTGACTCTTTTCAGTGTCAGCGACCTTGTATGTATTAGACTATCCATTTTGTTGCAACTGATGGAATTTCATTCTTTGTAATAGCTGATAATCATTTTACTAAAAGATATGTAAGCCTACATTTCTGCTAATAAAATACCTTTGCTCCACTAGAGACCTGGGTCCCCCGCGTCCTTCTTTCTGTCTTCATTCTCTTCAGAGCGTGGAAGCCTGCCGAGCTCACTTTCTTGCCCAGGCTTTCAAGACCTCCTTGAGAGGATGCCCTGTGCCTTCGTGAGCGGTACAAGTCCTGTGCATGGGCTTTATTGGTTTTCTACGTAACCTGAGAGATATTGCTCGCTCTCTCTCCTGTTCCCTTCTTTTTCGTTGACTCCAGTCAACCAGGCCCCAGTCTGTAAAGAAGACCACATCTGAGCAGAAGTGTTTTTCTGTATTTCAGCTAAGCTTTGAAGTTTTCAGTAATACTGAAAAAGGTAATTTTGTAGTTTTCAATAAAATAACTGAGGAATGAATATAATCAAAGAATTTGCATATATTTAATTATATTTATTCCTAAGTATTTTACTTTTTATGCTATAGATTTAGAAATTTTAATTATTCAATTGTTTTCTACGTATTACTAATATATAGAACACAGTTCATTTACATCTATAACCCTCTGTCTACCATATACACACGTGTATTTACAAATATATATAAAAAGAACTGTACACAGGACTTTGCTACATTCAACTATGCTAGTGAGTTTTCTGCACCAAATGATATGTGATTTTTCTTCTTTAACCTGTTAATATGGTGGATAACATTCCTTGTTTTTCTCATATTAAATAAGTCCAACACCACTAAAAGAAATCTCTCTGGCTATGGTAGAAAATTCCTTTTATACATTGCTGAATTTTATTTGCTAATACTGTCTTAATGATATTTATATTTATTTTCATGAGATATGTGTATGCTCAGTTGCATTCGATTATTTGACTGTAGTCTGCCAGAATTTTTTTTAATGAGGTTGGTTCTAAAAATTTCAGATGTTTTAGAGTGTTCTTTACATTCTGTGTTCTCTAAAGAGTGCTGTATTTGGTATTCAGTTCTCATATGTCAATGGGTTTATCTTATCATATGCCTGATAATCACCTCAATTCCTTCTTCCACTGATTGCTCTTATTTTTGTTATTTAGGTTGGAGTTGTATTTCTTGTTCTAATTAATACAGTTTCCTTGTAGGTCCTGTGTGCTCATCCTTTGGCGGTTTTAGACACTGGAGATAATAGTCTTTTACTCTTTACATTTTAACTTTCATGAGCTTTGTGGAATAGAAACCTGCAATTCTAAAATAAATTATTCATCAATTTTCCACACAAAATATTTTGGTTTTTAGTGATACATTTAAATTGTTCTTGGGACTTCCCCAGCAGTCCAGTGGTTAAGATATCAGACTTCCAACATAGGGGGCATGGGTTTGATTTCTGGTCAGTGAACTAGGTCTCACATGCCATGTGGTACAGTAAAAAAAGAAAAAAAAAAAAAGTTAAAAAAATTATTCTTGCCCGTTTAAAAAAGCTGTGCTCCTAATTTATCTTCTGTTGGTTTCCTTATTTCTTTTGCTTCCCTGGTGGCTCAGGTGGTAAAGATTCCGCCACAACGCAGGAGACCTGGGTCCGATCCCTGGGTCTAGAAGATTCCTTGGAGAAGAAAATGGCACCCACTCCAGTATTCTTGCTTGGAGAATCCCATGGACAGAGGAGCCTGGCAGGCTGGGACAGTCTATGGAGTTGCAAAGAGTCAGACACAACTGAGCGACTAACACACAATTTCTCTTACTCTTTGATACTTAATAGTTCTTATTTTAAAACTTACTGAAATTTACCTTATGCCCCCAGAGTTTTATTTAGCTTGGAGGAATGTACTATGTGTACCTGAAAAGAATGTGTATTCTGTTGTAGACTGAAGTAATGTCTTACATATATTTACTGAATCAGGATAGCTGATGATATTGGTCATGTCTTCTGTATCCTTATTATTTTCCTGCCTATTCTATTAATTATTGAGAGGAAAAAATTTTGAAAGCCTATTCTTAGGTACAAATATACTTAGCATTTATTTATTTATGGCCATTTGGCTTGCAAGATATTAGTTTGACCAGAGATCAAACCTGTGACCCTTGCAGTAAAAGCACAGAATTCTAACCACTGGAGTACCAGAAATCCCCAATTTAGCATTTTTAAATCTTCTTGATTAAATTACTTGTTTAATATTATAAAATTGCCATATGTTTTCTTTGGTCATATTATTTTTCCTTAAGTTTTTCTTATATTAAAATAACCTCTCCAACACTCTTTTGGTTAGTATTTGCATATTATTTCATTCCATTCCTTTTCACTTAAATTTATATTTGTAATTAAGGATTATTTATTATAGGTTGCATGGAGTTTGCCCAAGAATTTAATCATATGAAAAATCTCTCCCTATGATTTAAATATATGAGATATTTAAAGCAAAAAACTGAAAAATAATTGCAGGAACAAAAGTATAACTTATTCATTCACATCTATCTTCTTAGAGATAAATCAAACAAAGAATAAGCATATAGATGATATTAGTAATATAACATTCAGAAGATACACATTTATCTTGATTTTACACTGTTGAACGTTTGAAAAATCACATTCACTAAGGCAAAAATGAAGCCACGATATAGGATGACAAGGTTTCTGAATTCTCTATGAACACATCCATATTTGTTTACTACAGCAGTGCAGTAATAAGATTTATAACAAGAAATACATATTTGGCCTTTGTCCAGGTTTCCAGCACAGAACTCATAAAACCTTAGGTCTTTCCTAAGGGAGGAGCCAAATCAAAAACAACACCCATTTGTGGATGTGACTGGTGATGGAAGTAAGTCCGATGCTGTAAAGAGCAATATTGCATAGGAACCTGGAATGTTAGGTCCATGAATCAATGCAAATTGGAAGTGGTCATACAGGAGATAGCAAGAGTGAACATAGACATTTTAAGAATCAGGGAACTAAAATGGACTAGAGTGAGTGAATTTAACTCAAATGACCATTATATCTACTACTGTGGGCAAGAAACCCTTAGAGGAAATGGAGTAGGCATCCAATTTCCTGAAAAACAACTCTGGCAAACATCTTAATTGTTTAGGCTGTAATGCTTGAATGACATGAAGGCATTTTACAGCTCATTTATTTATTAAGCAAGTTATAGTTTAATGGGCTTCTCAGGTGGTGCTTCTCAGGCGGTAAAGAATCCACTTACCAGTGCAGGAGAGGCAAGAGAGGCGGATTCAATCCCTGGGCGGAGAAGATGGCCTAGAGTAGGAAATGGCAACCCATTCCAGTATTCTTGCCTAGAAAATTCCATGGACAGAAGAGTCTGGTGACTGCAGGTCCATGAGGCTGCAAAGAGTCAGACACGACCGCAATGGAGCACATGGTTTAATAGATCTAACTGATGACTCCTCTCAAGTTTCAATAGTAGTTATGTGTTTTGTGCTTGTCTCAGGCTATTGATAACCAATGTCTCTTTTGCCTGTATCAACAGTGATTGTCCTACCCAGCAAGGAACACTCTTTTTAAAAATCCATATTATATACCTTATTCCTCAATATTCTTTTGCCCAATCATTCCAGGGCCAGGCTCCAGGCAACTAGATATCACTCCTGTACACCAAATCTTTCACCTGAGTTATTCGACTTTATTGTTTTTGTTTAGTTACTAAATGGTGTCCAACTCTTTGTGCCCCATGGGCTGTACCTGCATGGCTCCTCTGTCCATGAGATTTCCCAGGCAAGAATATTAGAATGGGTTGCCATTTCCTATTGAAATAGCCAATCTTAAGCTGTTTGCTCTGCCCTTGTCTTGCCTTTTCCTTGAGACCCTGTAAAGTATCTGGCCTAGACTTTCCCTCCCTTCTGAATGTAAGTTAAATAAGCAGGGTGACAATATATAGCTTTGTCATACTCTTTTCCCAATTTTGAACCATTCCATTGTTCCATGTCTGGTTCTAACTGTTGCTTCTCGACCTGCACACAGGTTTCTCAGGAGGCAGGTAAAGTGGTCTAGTATTCCCATCTCTTTAAGAATTTTCCAGTTTGTTGTGATCCACACAGTCAAAGGCTTTAGTGTAGTAAATAAAGCAGAAATAGATGTTTTTCTGGAATTCCCTTGCTTTTTCTATGATCCAATGGATGACAGCAATTTGATCCCTGGCTTCTCTGTCTTTTCTAAATCCAACTAGAACATCTCAAAGTTCTTGGTTCACATACTGTTGAAGTCTAGCTTAAAAGATGTTTAGCATTACCTTGCTAGCTTGTGAAATGAATGCAACTGTGTGGTAGTTTTAACACTCTTTGAATTGCCTTTCTTTGGGATTGGAATGAAAACTGACCTTTTTTAGTACTGTGGCCACTGCTGAGCTTTCCAAATTTGCTGGCATATTGAGCATAGCACTAACAGCGTCATCTTTTAGGATTTCAAATAGCTCAGCTGGGATTCCAGCACCTTAATAGATTTGTGAGCATCTCAAATTTTATTTCCTGGGAGCAGGCTGATCTTCATGGAGTATGAAATTACATCCTTCTCCTGCAGTTCACAAGAAGTAAAGCCCCTCAGGCCATCTAGGTAGGATTATCACTTTCACATATTCCCCAGAGTAATGCATGGATGGAAAATTCTTTAAGAGATGGGAATACCAGACCACCTTACCTGCCTCCTGAGAAATCTGTATGCAGGTCAAGAAGCAACAGTTAGAACTGGACATGGAACAACAAACTGGTTCCAAATTGGGAAAGGAGTACATCAAAGCCGTATATTGTCACCCTGCTTATTTAACTTATATGCAGAAAACATCATGTGAAATGCTGGACTGGATGAAGCACAAGCTAGAATCAATATTTCCAGGAGAAATATCAATAACCTCATATACGCAGATGACACCACCCTTATGGCAGAAAGTGAAGAGGAACTAAAAAACCTCTTGATGAAAGTGAAAGAGGAGAGTGAAAAAGCTGGCTTAAAATTCAGCAGTCAAATAACTAAGATCATAGCATCCAGTCCCATCACTTCATGCTAAATAGATGGAGAAACAGTGGAAACAGTAACAGACTTTATTTTCTTGGGTTTTGAAATCACTGCAGATGGTGACTGCAGCCATGAAATTAAAAGACGCTTGCTCCTTGGAAGAAAAGCTATGACCAACCTAAACAGCATGTTGAAAAGCAGAGACATTACCAACAAAAGTCCGTCTAGTCAAAGCTATGGTTTTTCCAGTAGTCATATATGTATGTGAGATTTGGACCATAAAGAAAGTTGAGCGTCAAAGAATGGATGCTTTTGAACTGTGGTGTTGGAGAAGACTCTTTAAGAGTCCCTTGGTCTGCAAGGAGATCCAACCAGTTAATCCTAAAGGAAATCAGTCCTGAATATTCATTGGAAGGACTGATGCTGAAACTCCAACATTTTGGCCACCTGATGCAAAGAATTGGTTCACTGGAAAAGACCCTAATACTGGGAAAGATCGAAGGAGTGAGAAGGGGACGACAGAGGATGAGCTGGTTGGATGGCATCAGTGACTGAATGGACATGAGTTTGAGCAAGCTCCAGGAGTTGGTGATGGACATGGAAGCCTGGCGTGCTGCAGTCCATGGGGTCGCAGAGACTCTACACCCCTGAGCGACAGAACTGAACTGCTGCTCTGATAGTCAATACCGTCAACACCCTTTCCCAGAGGCCTCTAGAGCCCTAGAAACTACATTATCCAGAAGGTTGTGTGCCCAGTTGAGCCAATGACAGGACAGCATAAAGGTATTTCCGGGTCTATGGCTCTCTTTGGGGCGGGACTTCCGGCGTCCTCCTCCTGGCGGCCATTTATATTACTTTCCTGTGTGTTGTCGCTCGGGGCGCTACGTTGGGAATGAGGTGACTGAATTAAGACGGTCCAAGAGGCAGCGCACAGAGGCGGGTCTCAAGTTCAGCGACGCCGTCAGGGGACCCCCGCGCTAGGCCCCCAATCGCGCCCGCTGTGCCCGCTTCCCGCCTCCTCTCCCGCCGCTCGCGGTCCTGCTCTGGCCACAGAGTCCGATGGCGGCGGCGGCGCTGAGGGATCCGCCTCAGGTAAACGCTGGTCCCCTGGGCCCTTACCATTCTCATCCCACCAGACACTAAAGCCCGAAGTGCGTGGCGCCTGCTCACGTGCCTGAAGCCCGGCCCTGGGGTCCAGGCAGCTGAGGCGGTCGTGGGTGGGGCCCTGTGTCTGACAGTGTGATGGAGCATGGCAGGGTGACAGGCGGAGGAACCTGCCTGCGCAAAGGCTTAGAGGTCGGATATAGGCGAGAAGGTCCAGGAAAACTGGCGTGGATCTGGTGTCTGCAGGGAACAGAATGTGGTGAAGTGGAGTCGCTCAGTCGTGTCCGACTCTTTGCGAACCCATGGACTGCAGCCTAAGAGGCTCCTCTGTCCGTGGGATTTTCCAGGCGAGAATACTG
The DNA here is from genome assembly GCF_055505025.1 of Bos grunniens. Taxonomy (NCBI): domain Eukaryota; kingdom Metazoa; phylum Chordata; class Mammalia; order Artiodactyla; family Bovidae; genus Bos; species Bos grunniens. The sequence continues at coordinate 65,773,140 of NC_141182.1, read as the reverse complement.
GAGTGGGTTGCCATTTCCTTCTCCAGGGGATCTTCCCGACCCAGGGATCGAACCCAGGTCTCCCACATTGTAGGCAGACGCTTTACCATCTGAGCCACCGGGGTGGTTGAGTGGTCTTGATCTAGGGTGGGTCTACCTGCCGTGGACTGAAGCGGGGTGACTGGGTGGGTAGGCTTCAGTTCCTGGCCAGGGATTGAGGCAGGTTGGTCGTGGTGTGAACACGGAATCCTAGTCACTAGACCAGTGGTCAGTGACAAGGCCCTGGCCCTTCAGTTTTGCAGGAAAAAAAAATTCCCACAAAGAGGGGAAGCCGTGAAACAGAGTATTTATTAGGAGGAGAAAATAGTACAGTACCTTTTGGATAGACCCACCAGCGGACTCAGGGAGAGTTGTGCTGTGGTGGTTTGAGTCGCTTTTGTGGGGCATTTATTTCTTGTTTCCTTTGGCCAGTCATCTTGCTTTGCTTGGTTTTGAGTCGGTATTTGGTTTATCTCAGGATTTTCCTGCGTGTAAGCGCATCTTTTAGCCAAGATGAATTCCAGTGAAAAGGCTTATTGGGTAGTTGACATCACCTACTTTGAGGTGACGCCCCTTCCCTTTCCAAAAAGGCTTTCTGTGCTGACTTCCAAGAAACCTTTCTGTTCATGTGTAGTGGGGAGGTCTCCTTAACTTCAGGAATGGAAAATATGTGGTTTCTTATGTTTTATGTGGGCAGGGCCCAGCCTCCATCATCCTGCCCCAGACCTACTCAAATGTGAGTTTCATTTGTGGTGTCTAGAACAGACACCACGTGAACCAGGATTCCAAAGAAGGTTGAAGGAGAGAAGGGTTTTGGCTGCTGAGGGGACAGGGAGTCCAACACAAAAGGGGAAGTGAGTCATGGGCATCTATAATCACATGTGCTTCTGGGTGGCTCAAATTGAAGCAGGAATCAATAAAGGTATAAAAAGGGCCTTCAAAGCAATTTTCCACAAGTGCAGTTGTGGGAGTGCAGCTGTGGAGTAAAGGTGTGAGAGGGGTACAGTCTACAGAATCATGGGTACGTGGAGAGGAAGTGCTGGCTCATGGCCCCAGCGTCCTGTTACTGGGGACTGAAGGGTGAAGCCTGAGCCCAGGTTTGGTTGTGTATGTGAGTCACAACCTAGAGACTGCAGGGGAGTTGATTGACAGAATGGATGGGACCCCACAGGCCAGGACGAAAGCTTGGATGACGTGTCTATGCAGTCCATCCCAACGTTGGTGAGGACTCAACACAGTGAATAAAGGGACCCTGAGGGGTAAGGTGGGCACCAGTGACACCTAGGTCTGGAATTCCTGTTCGGTGGAGAGCTTTGGAAGAGGATGAGGGTGGGATAGATGTGTGATGAGGCGGATTATGCGATCCTAGAATGTTCATAGTTTACTCTGTCTCTCATAGAGGTGCAGTGTGACCTTTGAGGATGTGGCTGTGTACTTCTCCTGGGAGGAATGGAGACTCCTTGCTGAGGCCCAGAGAAGCGTGTACCTCGATGTGATGCTGGAGAACTATGCACTTATAGCTTCACTGGGTAAGACTCTCATAGCCTTCCCAGTGACCTGGACTAGGCTCTGTCCCATCTCACCCCCCTTTCCTCAGGGGGTGCTCTGTTCTTCTACATGTGGACAGTGAGCACTGCTTGTTTCCCAAGCTTTCTGAGTTGCTGTGATAGCTAGCTAGGACTGGGTTGTTTGCACTGCCCTCTTCTTTCCCCTGCAATACCAACCCGAGTACCTGTTGTACAGAATGCTGTTAGGAAAAAGATTCCAAGTCAGCAGTATTACAGTAAACTTAATGGATTCTACCTTACTTGCCCTCTCTCTATCCGAGTCAGTGTGTCTAGATCCTTGTCAACTCTGTCCCTTCTTTTATGCTGAGTTGTGCAGCTTGTGGGATCTTAGTTTACTGACCAGGGACTAAATCAGGGCCCTGGCAGTGAAAGCTTGGAGTCCTGGTCACTGGACTGCTAGGGAACTCACTTGATCCCTTCTTTTTAGCTAACATTTCTTTGTGCCTGCTTGTGCTGAACCATGAGCTACTTCTCAGTGTCCTCCAAGGTTGGTAGTGTTTAGATTTGCTTTCTCTTTTTTCCCCAGCCTTGTCCAGATATAAAATTGTATCTCTTGATGTGGTAAAGTTTTGACTTGATGTATGAATACAGTATGAAATAATTGTCACAGTGAAATTAGTTAAACATCTATCACCTCATTAAGTTACATTATTGTTGTTGCTGTTGTTATAAACATCATTTTTTGTTAATATTTATTTAGGCTGTTGCAGGTCTTAGTGGTGGCACTCGGGATCTTTGATCTTCGTTGCAGCATGCAGGCTCTTTCTCTGTGTCATTTGTGATCTAATTCCCTGACCAGGGATTGAACCCAGGCCTCCTGCTTTGGGATGGCGGAGTCCTAGCCACTGGACCACCAGGGAAGTCCCAGCCTCATGGTTCACTATAGTCACCGTGCTTTATTTACGTCCTCAGAACTTACTAATCTTATAACTGAGCATTTGTACCTTTTGACTAAAATCTCCCTATTTTCCATATTCCCCAGCTCCTACCATTTTACTCTGTTTCTATGATTTTCCCTTATTTAGTTTTTAAAAATTACAGCCATAGTGGACAAAGATTGTTTCCTTTAAATCTGTGCCCTCACCAGTCTCTGCTCTTTTTTTCCTTTTCTTTTTTTCCCCCTGCTCTTTTTTGACAGTAGCCATCTTATCAGGTAGATTTCCCTAAAGTTTAGATGGTAAAGAATCTCCCTGCAGTGCAGTTTGATCCCTGGGTTGGGAAGATCCTCTGGAGAAGGGAATGGCAATCCACTCCAGTATTCTTGCCTGGAGAATCCCATGGACAGAGGAGCCTGGAGGGCTACAATCCATAGGATCACAAAGAGCCGGACACGACTGAGCAGCTACTACTGCATCTTACCAGATGTGAGGTATTATCTCATTGTGGTTTTGATTTGCATTTTCCTGATGGTTAGTGATGGCACCCCACTCCAGTACTCTTGCCTGGAGAATCCCATGGACGGAGGAGCCTGGTGGGCTGCAGTCCATGGGGTCGCTAAGAGTCAGACGTGACTGAGCGACTTCACTTTCACTTTTCACTTTCATGCACTGGGGAAGGAAATGGCAACCCACTCCAGTGTTCTTGCCTGGAGAATCCCAGGGACAGCGGAGCCTGGTGGGCTGCCATCTCTGGGGTCGCACAGAGTCGGACACGACTGAAGCGACTTAGCAGCAGCAGATGGTTAGTGAGATAGTTAGTGAGGAGGAATATTTTTTCATGTACCTTTTAGCCATTTGTAGATCTTCTTTGATAAAATGTCAGTTCAAGTCCTTTGCTCGCTTAAAAGATTTTTTTTTTAATCTTATTTATTTTTAACTCGTGGGTGTGCTTAGTCACTCAGTTGTGTCCGACTCTTTGAGACCCCATGGACTGTAGCATGCCAGGCTCCTCTATGCGTGGGATTCTCCAGGCAAGAATACTGGAGTGGGTTGCCATGTCCTTCTCCAGGGATTGTTCCCAACTCAAGGATCAAAACCAGGTCTCCTGCATTGCAGGCAGGTTCTTTACCGTTTGAGCTACCAGGGAAGCCTACTTTTAGCTTAATTTTAATTAACTTATTTATTTTTGGCTGCACTGGATCTGTGTTGCTGCATGCAGGCAAGTGGAGGCTACTCTCTAGTTGCAGTGCGCAGGTTCTCAGTAGTGGCTTCTATTCTTTTGGCTCATGGGCTCTAGAGCACAGTCTCATTCGTTGCCAGCTCATGGGCCTAGTTGCCTCAAGGCTTGTGGAATCTTTCTGGACCAAGGATTGAACCCATATCTCCTATAATTGGTAGGTGGATTCTTAACCACTGGACCACCAGGGAAGTTCCTTTTCTCACTTTTTAAACAGATTGTTCTTTTCCTGTTGAATTGTAGAGAACCTTATATATTGAATACTTCAGATATTAAAATGTAAATTTCACCAATGAAATCTATCTGATCATGGCCTATTTTTGTTGTTGAAGATTACTGATTCAATTTCCTTATTGGTATTGGTCTATTAAATTTTTCTATTTATGATTAAGAATTGATAGGTTGTATGTTTCCAGGAATATATCTGTTTCTTCTAGGTACAGCTGTGTGTAACAGCTCCTAGTAATCTTTTATGATTCTTTGATCCTGTTTTATTTTTCTGTTAATTTATATGAGATAAAGTCTAGACAAAGGTTTGTCAATTTTAGTTATCTTTTTATTTAGTTATTTATTTTTGGCTCTGCTGGGTCTTTGTTGCTGCGCAGGCTTTTCTCTAGCAGTGGAGAGTAAGGACTACACTCTAGTTGCGGTGCTTGGGCTTCTCATTGTGGCGGCTTATCTTGTGGAGCACAGGCTCTAGGGCACAAGGTCTTTAGTAGGTGTAGCACGTGGGCTTAGCTGTTCCATGGCATGTGGGATCTACTGGATCAGAGATTGAAACCATGTCTCCTGCATTGACAGGTAAATTCTTTACCACTAAGCCACTAGGGAAGCGCCTATCTTTGAACAAACCAGCTCTTAGTATTGTTAATCTTTTTATCATCTTTGTAGTTTCTATTTCATTTATTTCTGCTCTGATCTTTTTTTTTTTTTTGATTTGGCCATGCTGTGCAGCATGTGGGAACCTTAGTCTTAATTCCCCTTCCAGGGAAGGAACCTGCACACCCTGCACTGGAAGCATGAACTCCTAACCATCGCATCTCTAAGGAATTCCGCTTTGCTATCTTCGTTTCCTTTGTTTTGATAACTTTGATCTTAGTTTTCTTTTTCTAGTTCCTGGAGGTGTAAAATTTGGTTATTTATTTGAGATCTTTCTTTTTTCTTAATGGTGGCATTTATTGCTCTAATCTTTTCTCTTAAAACTGCCTTTGCACATTTCATATGTTTTGTTTCTATTTTTGTTTTTCTCAAGGTATGTTTCATTTTCCTTTTGATTTTTCCTTTTACTGATTAATTGGCCAAGAGCATATTATTTAATGTTCGCATGTCTGAATTTTGAAGCTTTCCTCCTATTGCTGGTTTCTAGTGTTATCCATTGTGTTAGGAAAAGTTACTTCATATGGTTTCAGTCTTCTGAAATTTGTTAAGACTTGTTTGACGTAATATATAATCTATCCTAGAGAATATTCTATATGCACTTGAGAAGAGAATGTATTCTGCTATAATAGGATGGAATGTTCTATGCACATCTGTTACATCCATTTGGACTGAAGTATTCAATTCAAATAACTTTCTATCTGGATATCCACCTATGTTGAAAGGGGGATATTGCAGTTCCCTATAAATATCTTGGAAGGAAAGTTATGACCAACCTAGATAGCATATGCAAAAGCAGAGACATTACTTTGCCAACAAAGGTCCGTCTAGTCAAGGTTGTGGTTTTTCCAGTGGTTGTGTATGGATGTCAGAGTTGGACTGTGAAGAAGGCTGAGCGCCAAAGAACTGATGCTTTTGAACTGTGATGTTGGAGAAGACTCTTGAGAGTCTCTTGGACTGCAAGGAGATCCAACCAGTCCATCCTGGAGATCAGTCCTGGGTGTTCATTGGAAGGACTGATGCTGAAGCTGAAACTTCAATACTTTGACCACCTCATGCGAGGAGTTGACTCTTTGGAAAAGACCCTGATGCTGGGAGGGATTGGGGGCAGGAGGAGAAGGGGACGACAGAGGATGAGATGGCTGGATGGCATCACCAACTCGATGTACATGAGTTTGGGTAAACTCCGGGAGTTGGTGATGGACAGGGAGGCTTGGCATGCTGCAATTCATGGGGTTGCAAAGAGTTGGACATGACTGAGCGACTGAACTGAACTGAACTGAACTGATAAATATCCTGTTGCTGAGACTTCCCTGGTGCCCAGTGGTTAAGATTCTATACTTCCACTGCAGGGAGCACAGTTCGGTTCCTTGTTGGAGAACTAGGATCCTGCCTGCCATGCAGCATCCCGCCCCTTCCCCCCCCAACTCCAGTTTTCTCTTGCTGTCTTTTCTGCCTTCAGAGCTGGTCATATTTGCTTAATTTTTAAGTTATGATGTGTAGGTATCATATGTGTGTGTGTGTGTGGTTATAATTGTTACATCCTCATGATGACTAACTCCTTTATTATTATATAATGACCTTTGTCTCTTGTGACATTTTTTTATTTAAAGTCTATTTTGTCTCACTTAAGTATAGCTTATCCTTTTCTCTTCTGATTTCCATTTATGTGGAGTATCTCTTTCAATTTCTTCACCTTCAGCCTGTGTGTGTCCTTAAAGCTGAGTTACTCTGTTGTAGGCAGCATAGAGTTGAGTCTTGTTTTTGTTTTTTTTTTTCTGTTCAACCACGTTGTATCATTTGATTGGACCTACTGTTGTCACCTATTATTGCCCCCCTATTTTGCAGGTTTTTTCCTTCCTTTCTTGCTATCTTTATGATTTTCTGTGGAAATGGACTTTTAAAAATATTTATTTATTTAGCTGTGTTGGGTCTTAGTTGCAGCATGCAGGATCTTCGTTGAATTGGGTAGGATCTTTTGTTGTGATGCATGGGCTCTGTAGTTCTGGTGCATGAACTTAGTTGCTCCGAGGCATACAAGATCTTGGTTCCTTGACCAGGGATCGAACCTGCATCCCTTGCATTGCCAGGCGGATTATTAACCACCTGGGAAGACCCTATGGTAAGATACTTTTATTCCTTACTCCTGTCTTTTGTGTCTATAGGTTTTTGACTTGTGGTTACCATAAGCTTATATAAAACATCTTAAAACATTCTGTTTTATGCTGATAATACTGTAAATTCAATCCCATACAAAATGTCTACTCTTATACTTCCCCTACACATATATTTTGTTTTTGATGTCACAATTTACATCTTTTTATATTGTATATTGTGTAACCATCAACAAGTTATTGTCGGTATTCAGTTCAGTTCAGTCACTCAGTGATGTCCAACTCTTTGCGACCCCATGAATCGCAGCACGCCAGGCCTCCCTGTCCATTACCAACTCCTGGAGTTCACTCAAACTCATGTCCATCGAGTCGGTGATGCCATCCAGCCATCTCTGTCGTCCCCTTTTCCTCCTGCCCCCAATCGCTCCCAGAATCAGAGTCTTTTCCAATGAGTCAACTCTTCCCATGAGGTGGCCAAAGTACTGGAGTTTCAGCTTTAACATCATTCCTTCCAAAGAACACTCAGGGCTGATCTCCTTTAGAATGGACTGGTTGGATCTCCTTGCAGTTCAAGGGACTCTCAAGAGTCTTCTCCAACACCACAGTTCAAAAGCATCAATTCTTCGGTGCTCAGCTTTCTTCACAGTCCAACTCTCACATCCATACATGACCACTGGAAAAATCATATCCTTGACTAGACGGACCTTTGTTGGCAAAGTAATGTCTCTGCTTGTCAATATGCTATTTAGGTTGGTCATAACTTTCCTTCCAAGGAGTAAGCGTCTTTTAATTTCATGGCTGCAGTCACCATCTGCAGTGATTTTGGAGCCCCCCAAAATAAAGTCTGACACTGTTTCCACTGTTTCCCCATAGTTGCTTTTAATACTGTTATTCTTTATCTTTTATGTTTGAGTTGAGTGATTAAGGCAGTTTTACAGTATTAGAGTGTTCTGAATTTGACTATATACTTATTTTTACCAGTGTGTTTTATGTTTTAATATGTTTTCATGTTACTGTTAGCATATTTTTATTCAGCTTGAAGAAGACTTTGTTAGACTTCCTCATTTTTGATAGGGTTAGGTCAAGTGGTGATGAACTTCCTCAGTTTTCATTTGTCTAAGAAAGTCTTCCTTATTACTGAAGAATAGCATTGCTGGTAAAATATTCTTGGTTTGCAGTACCCCCACCCCTTCCCCTTTGGCATTTAGAACACATCTCACTGTGACTGTATGCAGTGTTTTAGCTAAGAAAACCACTTGTATATTTGTGAGGGTTCCCTTTTGTGATGACTTTCTTTTTTCTTGCAACTTTCAAAATAATTTGTCATCACTTTGAGTTTTATATTAATGTGCCTTGCTGAAGTCCTCTGTGGATTGAGTCTGTTTGGGGACTTACAAGCCTCATGTACCCGAACGTCCATTGCTTTTCCCAGATTTGGAAAGTTTTCATTCATTACTTCTTTAAATAAACTTTCTGCCCCTTCCTCATGCTCTCTTCCTTCTAGGGCTACCATTCAGTTCAATTCAGTTCAGTCACTCAGTTGTGTCTGACTCTTTGGGACCCCATGAACCGCGGCACGCCAGGCCTCCCTGTCCGTCACCAACTCCCAGAGTCCACCCTAACCCATGTCCATTGAGTCAGTGATGCCATCCAGCCATCTCATACTCTGTCGTCCCCTTCTCTTCCTGCCCTCAGTCTTTCCCAGCATCAGGGTCTTTTCAAATGAGTCAGCTCTTCACATCAGATGGCCAAAGTATTGGAGTTTCAGCTTTAGCATCAGTCCTTCCAATGAACACCCAGGACTGATATTCTTTAGGATGGACTGGTTGGATATCCTTGCAGTCCAAGGGACTCTCAAGAGTCTTCTCCAACACCACAGTTCAAAAGCATCAGTTCTTCAGCACTCAGCTTTCTTCACAGACTAACTCTCAAATCCATACATGACCACTGGAAAACCATAGCCTTGCCTAGACGGACTTTTAGACAAAGTAATGTCTCTGCATTTTAATATGCTGTCTAGGTTGGTCATAACTTTGCTTCCAAGGAGTAAGCATCTTTTAATTTCATGGCTGCAATCACAATCTGCAGTGATTTTGGAGCCCAGAAAAATAAAGTCAGCCACTGTTTCCACTGTTTCCCCATCTATTTCCCATGAAGTGATGGGACCAGGTGCCGTGATCTTAGTTTTCTGAATGTTGAGCTTTAAGCCAACTTTTTCACTCTCCTCTTTCACTTGTACCAAGAGGTTCTTTAGTTTTTCTTCACTTTCTGCCATAAAGGTGGTGTCATCTGCATGTCTGAGGTTATTGATATTTCTCCCGGCAATCTTGATTCCACCTTGTGTTTCCTCCAGCCCAGCGTTTCTCATGATGTGCTATGCATATAAGTTAAATAAGCAGGGTGACAATATACAGCCTTGACGAACTCCTTTTCCTATTTGGAACCAGTCTGTTGTTTCATGTCCAATTCTAACTGTTGCTTCCTGACCTGCATACAGATTTCTCAAGAGGCAGGTCAGGTGGTCTGGTATTCCCATCTCTTTCAGAATTCTCCATTATACAAATATTATTTTGTTTAACAGTGTCCCATAATTCATGTAGACTTTTTTCTTTACTCTTTTTAGTTGTTTTATCTTTTTTCTCCTTTGACTGGATAATTTCAAAGACCTACTTTCCATTTCACAATCATTGTTTTGATTGATCAAATTAGCTATTAATGCTCTACATTTCATTCATCATACTCTTCACCATAATTTCTGTTTGGTTATTTTTCATATTTTTCTGAATCTCTGTTTAAAACCTTATTTTACTTGTATATCATTTTCCTTATTTTGTTGAATTGTCTGTCTGTGTTTTCTCATAGTTTACTGAGCTGCATTAAAACAATAATTGTGAGACTTAGAGAATGAACTTACGGTTCCTGGGTGGGGAAAATGGGGCAAAGGGATAGTTACGAAGTTTGGGATCTACTTGTATGCTGCTGCTGCTGCTAAGTCACTTCAGTCTTGTCTGACTCCGTGTGACCCCATAGACGGCAGCCTACCAGGCTCCCCTGTCCCTGGGATTCTCCAGGCAAGAACACTAGAATGGGTTGCCATTCCCTTCTCCAATGCATGAAAGTGAAAAGTGAAAGGGAAGTCTCTCAGTCGTGTCCGACTCTTAGCGACCCCATGGACTGCAGCCTACCAGGCTCCTCTGCCATGGGATTTTCCAGGCAAGAGTACTGGAGTGGGGTGCCATTGCCTTCTCCGTTACTTGTATACAATGCTATATTTAAAATGGATAACCACAAGGACCTATTGTAGAGCACAGGGAACTTTCCTCAGTGTTATGTGGCAGCCTGAATGAGAGGGAGCTTAGGGAAGAATAGATACATTGTATATGATTGGCTGAGTCCCTTTGCTCTCCACCTGAAACTGTCACAACATTGTTAATCAGCTATACTCTGTACTCCAATATAAAATAAAAAATAAAAAAATATTATTGTGAGAGACTTCCCTGGCAGGCCAGTAGTTAAGACTCTGTGCTTTCATTGCTGGGGGCATGGATTCCATCCTTGCTTGGGGAACTAAAATCTTGCATGCCTTGTGGCCTGGTCAGATTATACTACAAAGCTGCAGTCATCAAGACGGTATGGTACTGGCACAAAAACAGAAATACAGACCAATGGAACAAGATAGAAAGCCCGGAAATAAACCCATGCACTTATTGGTACCTTAATTTTGACAAAGGAGGCAAGAATATACAATGGAGCAGAGACAGTCTCTTCAATAAGTAGTGCTTGGAAAACTGGACAGGTACATATAAAAGAATGAAAGTAGAACACTTCCTGACAGCATACATAAAGATAAACTCAAAATGGATTAAAGACCTAAAGGTAAGACCAGAAAATATAAAACTCTTAGAGGAAAACATAACACTCAATGACATAAATCAAAGCAACATCCTCTATGACCCACCTCCTAGAATGATGGAAATGAAAACAAAAGTAAGCAAGTGGGACCTAATTAAACCTAAAAGCTTTTGCACAGCAAAGGAGACTATAAACAAGGTGAAAAGACAGTCCTCAGAGTGGAAGAAAATAATAACAAATGAAACAACTGACAAAAGATTAATTTCCAAAATATGTAGGCAGCTCATACAATTCAATACCAGAAAAACAACTCAATCAAAAAGTGGGAAAAAGACCTAAACAGACATTTCTCCAAAGAAGACCTACAGATGGCTAATAAACACATGAAAAGATGCTCAACATCACTCATTAATAGAGAAATGCAAATCAGAACTACAATGAGATATCACCTCACACTGGTCAGAATGGCTATCATTGAAAAGTGTACAAACAGTAAATGCTGGAGAGGGTGTGGAGAAAAGGGAACCCTCTTGCACTGTTGGTGGGAATGTAAATTGATACAGCCACTATGGAAGATGGTATGGAGATTTCTTAAAAAACTAGGAATAAAACTACCTTATTACCCAGCAATCCCACTGCTAGGCTTATACCCCGAGGAAACTAAAATTGAAAAAGACATGTACCCCAACGTTCATGCAGCACTGTTTACAATACCTAGAACATGGAAGCAATCTAGATGTCCATCAACAAATGCATGAATAAAGAAATTGTGGTATATATAGACAATGGACTATTATCCAGACATAAAAAAGAATACATTCGAGTCATTTCTAATGAGGTGGATGAACCTAGAGCCTATTATAAAGAGTGAGATAAGTCAGAAAGAGAAAGATAAATATTGTATACTAACACATATGGAATCTAGAAAGATGGTAATGAATTTATTTTCAGAGCAGCAGTGGAGAAACAGACATAGAGAACAGACTTATGGACACGGGGAGAAGGGAGGAGAGGGTAAGATGTATGGAGAGAGTAACATGGAAATTTACATTCCCATATGTAAAATAGGTAGCCAATGGGAATTTTCTGTATGTCTCAGGGAACTCAAACAGGGGCTCTGTATGAGTGGGATCCCACCTAATGGGGTGGGATAGGGAGGGAGGTGGGAGGGGGAAGGTTCAGGAGCCAGGGAACATATGCATACCTATGGTTTATTCATGTTAAGGCTAGAAAACAATAAAACTCTGTAAAGCAGTTATCCTTCAAATAAAAAATAAATAAATTTTTTAAAGGTTAAAAAAAATAACTATTATAATTTTTTTTTGACAGCTTGTAGATCTCCATTTCTTTGAGGCAACTGATTATTGTTCCTTCAGGGGTGTCATGTTTCCTCGATTATTGTGTTTGTGTTTCCTGAAGCCTTATGTTGATTAGTACATTCATGGAGCAGTCATTTCTTTCAGGCTTTACGTAAGGTTTTGGTGGTCAAGATCCTCACCTTTGGGTGTGAGTGTGGTAGCTTGATGGACAGTGGCTGCTGCACCCACAACAAAGCCCAGTGGCTTTGTGTTTGCAGCTCTGTCACCTGAGGTCAGTGTCAGCACAGACTGCAGGGTCCTCAGTAGCTAAAGCCGTGGGTGTCCACAGTAATAGAGAAGACTGCTAGGGCTCTCCTGATTTCTTTCTCCCATGGGATATGTTTTGACTGAGGGGGTCCCCCTTAATGTGGAGTTTGGCTCTTAGAGGGGGAATGCTTCATAGTGGTGATGGCATTGGTGTCTGATGTGTGGATTCTGTGGAGCAGATATAGATCTGGACTCTAGGATGTGAATAGATGCAAGGCAGTAGCACTTCTAGGGTCCCAGTTACTGAATAGTCTGTCTCAGTGTTGACTTTGCTTTGTGAGATGCAGTGGCACCCTGAGCAGTGGTGGAGCCTTGACCAGAGTATGGGTACACACAGAGAGACAGTGTCTTTGGGGTCTGAAGAACTAACTCACCCACAGTGGCCATGAATCTGGCGCCTGAGACATTCAGGTGACAGGCGTGGAGTCAGGTTATAGAATATGAACATCTGTGGTTCAGGTGGGGCTCAAGGGTTTGGGGTGTGTGCAGGATTTATGGGGATGGAAGCTGTGGTTCTGAAATAGAGTAATAGCTGTTTTTGTGGGGACAGGGATGGTTCAGGATATTATTCTCTTGCAGGTGCCTCATGGTGGTGGCTATTAGTTACCTTAGTGTGAGAGCTTCCAGTGCCCTCTGCAGAGCAGGCAGCTGGGGTTCACACCTGTAAACACTTGCCTTCCTCTGCTCTGCAAAGTTTGGGGTCTGCAAGTGTGCCAGGGCCTGTTGAGGTTCTCTGAGGTAAAAGCTACTGGGATCCTTTGCAGTGCAGGCCATTGGGAATGTGACAGCAGCTACCATTTGGCTGATGCACTTAGTTCCCACCCTTCATCTTATTTCCTGTCCATCTTCACGTGTCTGTTAAGGTAATATGTTCAGTGATCGTTTTCGTGTTGTTCTTTTTCAATTTCCTCTGTGTTGCTGCAGTATCTTAATTGGATTACTGAGTTGTCCAAGGGCAACTTTTGTTTGCTTTTGTGTATTTTTTGTTGGTGGTGAAGGCTCGTGTCCTCTGCTGTTTTGCTGACATCACTCTCCTGGATCTTTTCTCTGCATCTGTTATGTGCTGAGTTGCTTTGTGATGATACAAGCTGTTCATCTGTCCTGTTTTTCCTTTAGGATTTTTATCCTGCATGTCCTATGTAGTTGCTTAACTAGTGCTTATAGATGTCCCAGGATTGACATGACTCCAGTCATGGTGAGGTGGGCTCAGAGGGGGCCTGGTCCTGGTGAATGGCAGCTGAGGAGAGTATGACATCAGGCTGTGTTCAGATCATAGCAGGAACCTGTCTTTGTTCAACCAGGGTTTAGTTGCCATTTCCAGTGCATGGCCATACTACTTCTATCTTTTCTTTTCACTGTTAACACTTGACTGACTTGTCAGTTGTACTGCTTGTCATTCCTACTGTGACTTCAGCCCAGGGATAATCTGGACTGATTATTTGGACTCCACATCTCTGGACTTCACTACTCTCTGGACTCCACATCTCTCCTATTTCTCTCACTACCCTTTCTGTAGTACTCACCAACATTGATTGTGCTATGATATGTTCACATTTCCCTGAATTGACTTCTAATAGCAGCTGATATGTTGCTGTGGGATTTTAATGAGCTTAGATGACCTTTTCTACCCAGTCTCAGCAGAAAAGTCCCACAGGAAGCCACTGGAAGAGAAGTGAGTCATAGACCCTGCCTCTCTTCCTTATGTCCTATCCTGTATTTGTTTTTTTCTCCTGATGAGGTCTCCACTATTGTGTGACCTTGAGGCTCAGTAATGCACAACAGTTGGCTGTTCTTCCAAATGAATTCCAAGTTCTGTATCTTGAAAAGCATCTCATAGACTCATATCTGGATTAGATAGGTACACTAGTGATGAGCTGGACCCTTCTCTATAGTCAATATGTACTTGACCTGCATTTCTTTCTGTTCAGGTTGCTGCTGTGGAACAGAGAAAGCAGAGGCACCTTCTGAACAGATCACTTCTCTAGGAGTGTCACAGGCTAGGACTTCAAAGGCAGCTTTGTCTTCCCAGAAGATCCACCCCTGTGAGACTTGTGGTCCAGTCTTGAAAAAAGTTTTCCACTTGGCTGAGCACCAGGAAACACAACACACCCAGAAAATGTTGAGGTGTGGAGTATGTGTGAAACAGTTTTGTTCTAGTGCAAATTTTCAGCAGCACCAGGAACACATGGGAGAGAAAACCCTCAGAAGTAGTGTGGATGAGGCCAAGTTTTTCAAGAGCTGCAGATTCCTTGTGTTACAGAAGCCATTTACCTGCAGGGAGTTTGAAAAGGACTTCCCAACCATTATGGGACACCTGCAGCAACAGACCACTCATACTGTGGAGAAGCCAAACAAAGTCACCCAGTGTGAGTCAACTTTACAGAGCAGAAGTCGTCACACCTCAGGAGAATGCAGGAAAGCCCTCAGCCCCAAACACACACTTGTTCAGGATCAGGGTGTCCATACTGGAATACCTTGTTTTGTGTGCAGTGAATGTGGGAAAGCATTCAGGTACAAATCTTCATTTGTTGTGCACCAGAGAGTGCACGCTGGAAAAAACCTTCATGTGTGTGGTGAATGTGGGAAATCCTTTAGGCGAAGCTCAATTCTTTATAAACATCGAAGAATTCATACTGGGGCAAGGCAATACAAGTGCAGCAAATGTGGGAAATCCTTAAGTCACAAATCTGTCCTCATTTCTCCCCACCCATGGTGCAATGGAGAAAAGAATTATGTGTGCAGTGAGTGTTCGAAATCTTTTAGCCATAGCTCAGTATTCATTCCACACAGGAGAGTTCAAACTGGAGAACGGCCTTATAAGTGTAGTGACTGTGTGAAATCTTTTACTTCAATGTCTGCACTCTGTTATCATCAGAGATCCCACACTGGAGAACGACCTTACATATGCAGTGATTGTGGAAAGTCTTTTATCTCTAGCTCTGACCTCCGTTATCATCAGAGAGTTCATTCTGGAGAAAGGCCCCATGAGTGCAGTGAATGTGGGAAATCTTTTATCACTCGTACTGCTCTCCGTTATCATCACAGAGTTCACACTGGAGAAAGGCCTTACGAGTGTAGTGAATGTGGGAAATCCTTTACCCGAAAAAATAACCTTATTATACATTTAAGAGTTCACTCAGGAGAAAGGCCTTATGAGTGTAGTGAATGTGGGAAATCTTTTACTTTTAGCTCTAGTCTTCGTTATCATCACAGAGTCCACACTGGAGAAAGACCGTATGAGTGCACTGAATGTGGGAAGTCTTTTAACAATAGGTGGACGCTCATTCGACACCAGAGAATTCACACAGGAGAAAAGCCTTATGTGTGCAATAAATGTGGGAAATCTTTTTCCTGTAGCTCCACCCTCCAGTATCATGAGCGAGGTCACCTTGGGGAAAGGCCTTACGGGTGTGATGAATGTGGGAGATCTTTTACTACTAGCTCTGCCCTCCGTTATCATCAGAGAATTCACACAGGAGAAAGGCCTTATGAGTGCAATGAATGTGGGAAATCTTTTATCTCAAAGTCTGACCTCCATTATCATCAAAGGGTTCATTCTGGAGAAAGGCCTTATGAGTGTAGTGAATGTGGGAAATCCTTTATCCGAAGGAATAACCTGCTTTTACACCAGAGAGTTCACACAGGAGAAAGGCCTTACAAGTGTAGTGAATGCGGGAAATCTTTTAACAATAGATGGACACTCATTCAACACCAGAGAGTTCATACAGGAGAAAAGCCTTATGTGTGCAGTGAATGTGGGAAATCATTTACCTCCAGCTCCACGCTATGTTATCATCAGAGAGTTCATGCAGGAAAAAGGCCTTATGAATGCAGTGAATGTGGGAAATCTTTTACCTCTAGTTCTACTCTCCGTTACCATCAGAGAGTTCACACAGGAGAAAGACCTTATGAGTGCAGTGAGTGTGGGAAATCTTTTACTTTTAGTGCCAGCCTCCGTTACCATCACAGAGTGCACACTGGAGAAAGGCCTTATGAGTGCAATGAATGTGGGAAATCCTTTAAGGATAGATCGCAATTCAATAAACACCGGAGAGCTCACACTGGAGAAAGACCTTATGAGTGTGCTGAATGTGGGAAATCTTTTAGCCAAAAATCTTCCCTCTCAACACACCAGAAAATTCATAATAGAGAACGGTCTTATGAGTGTAGTGCATGTGGGAAATCTTTCACCTCTATCTCTGGCCTTGGTTATCATCAGAGAGTTCACAGGGGAGAAAAGCCTTATCGGTGCAACGAATGTGGGAAGTCCTTTACCAATAGCTCTATACTGATTCGACACCAGAGGGTTCACACAGGAGAGAGACCTTATGTGTGCAGTGAATGTGGGAAATCTTTTACTAGTAGTGCCACCCTTTCTTATCATCAGAGAGTTCATGCAGGCAAAAGGCCTTATGAATGCAGCAAATGTGGGAAATCTTTTACCTCCAGTTCTACCCTTCGTTATCATCAGAGAGTTCATGCAGGAGATAGGCCTTATGAGTGCAGTGAATGTGGGAAATCTTTTATCTCTAGCTCCAAACTCCGTTACCATCAGAGAGTTCACACAGGAGAAAGGCCTTACGTGTGCAGTGAATGTGGGAAATCCTTTAGAGACAGTTCCCAGTTTAGTCAACACCGGAGAGGTCACACTGGGGAAAGACCTTATGAGTGTAGAGAATGTGGGAAATTTTTTATGCGAAAATCTACCCTTTCTCAACATCAGAGAGTTCATACTAGAGAAAGACCTTAGATGTTTAGAGAACGTGCAGTTTTCTTGTTCAGTGTAAGGATACCAAAGGAAGCTGAGGATCCATCTGTCTGAATTAGCTCCCAGACATCTGCATAGCTATTGGTAATCATGAGGAAAGATTCCTCATGATTTTGTGGGAAATATGTGGCTATGTTGCAGTCTCTAACCTCTCCAGGGTTCTGCCCACATATATGTCACTCCCATCTCTGTGGTCAAAGCCATTTCACATCTAGCACTTGGCAGGTCCACCCAGTGTGCTCAGGGAGACTTACTGTGTCCTCCCATATTTTAGCCAAGTTAAGAGTCACTTGAGGCCTACGGTGCCGACTTTCACTCCTCCATGACTATCTTGGACATGGACCTGGTCAGTGTCAGTCCAGAAACTATCAGAAGTTCAGCTGGAAGCTTGCAGAGAATAGCAGCAGGGATGTGTTGATTTCATGTGATACTAGTAATAAGGTTTTACGGCTTCCAAATGATGAATAAATACTTGCTACAGGTTGCTTTGGCTCATACAATACTCGAGACCTTCTAAGCTCTTAAGTCCTCTTTCATCTTGGACTTTCTATTTACTGTGCAGGTGGTTCACAGATTTGTGCTATGTAAGCATAAAGGGGAGAACAGTTTTTAGGGGCCTCAAAGTTTCTGTCTGAGGGAGGACAGTATGTTGACAATAGCTTGCCAGTTATGACCAGGTCTGCCTTGCAGCTGCAGCTTCCTAGAAAAGATTGCGGGGATTTCTGGTTTTCACTTGAAGCCTGGAGGCTTTGTTTTAGGAGTCTCCCAGGTGACACTGAGAAGCAGGCAGATGTGAGAATCTCAAGTGCTTCTGAGCATAACATTAATTTTTTTTCCTTACTAAACGGAGAGATCCCAGGGTGTTTCAGCACTGTGGAGGGAAATCTTCTCCAGGTCTGCAGAGAGCCATGTTCCCTGATTAGTGTAACTGGTGGTAATACCACTGGGTCCATAACTGGTGCAGAAACACTGATTTGTAGGGAGAGGAGAACTGCAGCCAACTAGTGTAATGTGCTGCTTCTAAACGTGCATCCACAAATGTCCATGTGTAAGTGATAGTCCCCCTGTATTGTTCATCTCAAGGCTATTACCACATGGACTGGAAGAAAAAAGGGGGTCTAGTCCCTGGCTGTCGGAGAAGGCAATGGCAACCCACTCCGGTCTTCTTGCTTGGAAAATCCCATGGATGGAGGAGCCTGGTAGGCTGCAGTCCATGGGGTCGCTAAGAGTCAGACACGACTGAGCGACTTCACTTTCACTTTTCATGCATTGGAGCAAGAAATGGCAGCCCACTCCAGTGTTCTTGTCTGGACAGGGATAGGGGAGCCTGGTGGGCTGCCATCTATGGGGTCGCACAGAGTTGGGCACGACTGAAGCGACTTAGCAGCAGCAGCAGCAGCAGTCCCTGGCTGTGGCTCTTGTGACCCAGACAGCATTCCCATTGACTTTCAGTGGAAATATTCTCTATTACTCATCATATTTGTTGGCACTGATGCAAGTTTGACAACCACCCCCGCCCCCCAGGGTATAAAGAGAGAGATGGAGTGTATGGTTGCCATACCTCTCTGTCAAAAAGACTGGGGCATAGAGATCTTTAAGTTGAGCTATTTTTTAAAGCTTTACTAAGGTATAATATCTCTGGCTTTCCTGATGGCTCAGCAGTAAAGAATCTGCATGCAGTGCAGGAGATACAGGAAGCCAGGGTTTGATCCCTGGGTTGGGAAGATCCCCTCGAAGAGGAAATGGCAACCCACTAGAGTATTCTTGCCTGGAAAATTCCATGGACAGAGGAACCCCGCGGGCTATGGTCTGGGTCACAAAGGGTCAGATACGACTGAACTACAAACACACACACACAGACACAATGTACAATTTACATTTGCTAAACCGAGTGTATTTAAGGTACAACTTGACAAGTTTTGACACAGGTGTGAACCTCTGAGACTATCACATAGTCCTGATAGTGACCATATCTGTCATGGTGTATTTACCTCATTTGTTCTATAATCTCCTTGCCTTTCTCACCTTTCCAAGTAACCATTGATTTACTTTCCTTAAAATAGATAACTTGCATTTTCTTGAGTTGATATTATTGGAATCATATGCTATTTACCATATTTTTCTTTCCTTTATATATCGTAATTACTTTGAGATTCATCAGTGATATATAGTGCTTTTTGTTTTTTGACTGACAAAAATATGACATTTTTCAATATGCCACGGTTAGTTTATCCATTCTCTTTATGGATATTTGACTTGTTTCTAGAATTTGACTTCTGAAAATAAAGCTAGTATAAAAATTGCGTTAGTTCTTTTTATGAACATGTATTTATCTTTTGTCAGTAACTTAGAATGCAGTGTATGAGCCACGGCTATTTTATTCTTGTTGGCTGCAGTGGATTTTTATTGCAGGCCGAGGCCTTAGTTGCCCTGCCACATGTGGAATCTTAGTTCCCTGACCAGGGCTTTAACCCCAACCCCTGCATTGGAAGGAGGATTCTTAAACACCAGACCAGCAGGGAAGTCCCACGACAGCTTTACTTTTGAAGAAGCTAATATTGTGATCTAAAATGATTGTGCCTTTTGCATCTTACCAGCAATATATTGAGAATTCCACCTCTCCCATATTCTGAATACTTGGTTTATTGATTGCTTTAATTTTAGCTTTTTTTTTTTTTAAAGAAGTATATCACTTTTTTTGTTTTAATAGAGTTTCTGTAAGGATTTATGATGAGCAGTTTTTCAGATGTTCACTTCCTATCTATGTATCTTTGTTAAAATGTCTGCTTAAATCTTTATTGGCCTTTGGCTATTTTCCTTTAACAAATAGGACAATGAAACCATAACGATGTATATTGGAATTTCACTCATTTTTTAATATTGTGAGTGATTTTGCTTTATGGAGTAACTTTTCAATACTGGCAGAATTTTCTAACCTAAAAGGTTTTTTTTTTTCCAGTGTTCACAATGCAGTGGATACTTAGACATATGCTTTTAAATTTTACCTGCACTGTTAACACATTCTCTATCATATTCTTGATTTTAGTCACTTAAGAATACAATAAAACCTTGCTTTATAGTGCTTATGCTTTTTCTTGGTTCTGTCACTATAGAAGTTGGTGGATTGGAGATGGGGACAAGGTTTCATCAGGATGGACTGGTCTTTACTTTGAGTTCCAAAGCCTGGTTGGGAGGGAATGGAGATCAGTGGTCAGACTCCTCAAGTCCTCATCCAGGCTACCTGGGTTTAAATTCTGTATCCCTGATCACGGACCCACAGGCAAACACTCTTTCCCAAGCCCTTTTCCTTTTATGTAAAATGGAGATTAGGATCTGCCCTGCCTCTGGTCCACTGAAAGATGTGAAGAGAGGAGCTGTCCATTCCCATGCAGCTCCCTCTACAGGTGAGATCCTGGTGCCAGGAAACTTTAGCTCCCCCTGATATCCTCAGACCCCTCTATCCCCAGGTGCATGCATTTCAGAAATAAATGGAGCTTCTCATAATTCCTGACCTGGGTCAGCCCGAAGGGACTTATCTGCATCAAGGAGGGGGTTGCTGGTTACTGAGGTCTCAGTGTGGATTTGCCAGTGGGAAATAATCTGGGAAACTTGCTAAAGCTTCCTGAGCCTCATTTGGCTGATTTTGACATTGAGGTGTTAACTTTGGCCCTGGGAGGATCAATAAAAATAACACAACACTGAGCATTTACACCAAAATTCCAGGCTTCATATTTTGAACTTGTACGTGCCATTTATTTAAAAAATGTTATATAAAATATTTTTGTAACTCTCCTTTTCTCAATTCTCTTATTGTACTTAATTAATTTATTCTTTGTATTAGTTATATCCTTATCTTGTTGCATTTTATAGAGTGCCATGTAAATTAATATAAATGCCATGTAAATATACTGTGAAATTTTATTCAGACTATATGTGTTCATGGTTATAGCTTATTTTTCCTGAATCCATTGACTCTTGAGATTGAGAGCACACTCACCAGTTGATGGATTACCACAGAAGCATTTTGATTCTTTTTCAACTGTACTGGGAGATCGTTTCTCTCTATTTGCCCTAGCTGGTAAACTAATTCTCTTCAGATCCTCTTTAACCAAATTTCATTTATTATGCTGAAATGTGAAATGACCGATTCTATTACAATATGTTTTTTCTTTCCCCTGAAAGTCAATGCAAGTTTTGCTTATTTAAAAATAAAATTTTAATCTAAGATCATATAAACAACAAATAACTGCTTAGAAAGACAGAAAATGTACTTATTTCAATCAATATTCATTTGATTGTACTGGAGAGGTTCCACATAAGCTTTTTAAAAAATTCAGTAAAATGTGACTGATGAAAGTATGTGATAAAGTAATAAGTATTGTAATGGTGTATCATATATTCAGAGTAAGTATTCTATAGTCAGAGTGTTTTGGAAACATTTTAAATTATCAGGCCACCTTAATTCTGGCTGGTTATAGGTAAATTTTGAAATCAAAATGAATTTTTCACGAATTATTGTATAGCATTTGAATAGTTTTCACAAAAACTGCCTGTTACAAAATATTGCCCAATGTTTTACGGATACCTAAAATACATTTTTTTTGTTTGTTTTATACAAGTAATTTTTGTCATTTGAATGTTTTTGTATTTTGTTGCAGCAGTGAAAGCTCAGAATCCTAACCACTAGGCCACCAGGGAACTCTGTATTTTTATTTACAAAAGTCAGAAGTATATTTTATGGCCTGAAATTGGGGCTTAGCTTTGTAATGACTTGCACACCTTAGTTTATTTGAAAACAATTTTTTTTTACATTTTTATTATAAAAGCTACAGGTGTACAGTATAGTGAGTCATAAATTTAAAGATTATACTCCATTTATAGTTATTATGAAATATTGGCTATATTCTCCATATTGTACAGTATATCCTCGTAGTTTATTTTATACCTAATTTTTTGTACCCAAGCTACAGATGCACTTGTGGCACCCACTCTCCTCTCTCTGATTTACTATTGGCATTATCACCATGTTCAGGATTCCTCCTACTAATACTAATAGAACCTCCCCCTGGTCCACAGACTGTCCACCAAATTTTGTAGATGTGTCCATCCAGAGATCCTCCCCATAGTTCCAGACCTGTGTATCCGGCTACGTGCTAAATAACTCCATTCTTTTGTTTTCTGAAATATACCCCCAAAAGGAAACTGCTGATACACCAATGAGAATTATTACCACTACGGAACACCCAACATGTTGATGGAGCTTCTGTCCTTCTACCTCCCAACACCAAAAAGCTTGGTGTCAAAACCTGACACCCACCTTACTTTCTCTCACAATCAGAAAAACCAGGCTGTCTTGTTTTTAAAAGTGATTCCAAAGTTCGCATCTTCCACAACCACAACAATGGGTCACACTAACGGTCACCCCTCACTCCTGTATTTCCCACTTCCTCCTTTTCTAATGGAAATGTCTGTCCCTGCCTGTTTCAGTATTACATTTCCTTAGCATGAAACCTTTGGTTTCACAGCTGGAGAGCAATTTTGCCTCAGGGTTAATTGTGCATTAGGTCTCAGTCATATCTGAGTTAGATGACATGTAGATGAGTCTTTGAACTTTCTAATATAACATTAAAACTAATTAGACACTTTTTCTTTCATGTATCCTTTCTTGTTCATTGAAGAATGTAAGCTGCATGAAAAAAGAATAGGTTTTCATCTGTCATGGTTTCCATACACCTAAAACAGTGCCTGACACTGTATTTTGTATAATGAAAATTTACTAGAGCCGTGAATAAACATGATACTCCAAATTCTTGTTCACATTTACTAGTTTTGGCTACTTAAAAAAAATAAAGTTAATTAAGATTTTTTTATTCACTTATTTTGGTTGCAGTGGGTCTTCCTTGCTGTGCACTGGCTTTCTCTAGTTTCAGCGAGCAGCAGCTTCTCTTGTTGCAGAGCAGAGGCGCAATAATTGTGGCACACTGGCCTACTTGCCCCGAGGCATGTAGAAATCTTCCCAGACCAGGCAGGGGTGGAATCCATGTCCCCTGCTGTGGCAGGTGGATTCTTATTAATGTACCATCAGGGAAGTCCTAGTTTAGCTAATCTTAACGTCCACGTCAATTCTTTCTCCAAGTTGGTATTAATGTTTTCAAGAATAAAAGCACTATTGAAAATTCTCTGATGTTTTCAACATCACTTGCTGTATCCGCAGGGCGGTATCTGCTACTGTCTTTGAGTAACAACACACACATTAATAACTTTCTGAAACTTGCATGTCAAAACTTTCTGATATTATCTCATGTCCCTGTAAAGAAGTGTGCCTGCAGTCACTGGAAAATGATAGTCACTTACCAGCAGGGACACGAGATCATAAGCTTAAGATGCCTTCTTTTATATAAGTGTTCAGATACTCCCTTCCATATGTGCTGCGACTCTAAAAGTTGCAGCTACTGACCCATACCAAAATAACATTAGTTCTGTTGCTTTCAGTTTGAGATGGATATCTGTTCACTAAAAGGAATTGAGTTTATGTTAGGAAGTGGAATAAGAGATAATATATGGATGAAAGTGTTTCTCAGTGGATAGAACACAATCCCTGGTTCTGTAGGAAAGAAAGAAGCTTTATTGTGGAACCGGAAGTAAAACTCCTGCTTGACCACCTAATTTAGAATATCCATCTTCTTTCCCCCAGTCATGACCCTGTACAGACTGTTTTGCTCATATCCAATCATAATACAACACAGAAAACTGACTACAGCTTCAGTACATGAATTTAAAGAACAATTATATAATGTGTCCAGCTACTTGCTGACTCATTTCTGAAAGGCTCTAGAATAATATCGGAGAAAGCAATGGCAACCCACTCCAGTACTCTTGCCTAGAAAATCCCATGGACGGAGGAGCCTGGTGGGCTGCAGTCCATGGGGTCGCTGAGTGTCGGACACGACTGAGCGACTTCACTTTCACTTTTCACTTTCATGCATTGGAGAAGGAAACGGCAACCCACTCCAGTGTTCTTGCCTGGAGAATCCCAGGGACGGGGGAGCGTGATGGGCTGCTGTCTATGGGGGTCGCACAGAGTCAGACACGACTGAAGTGACTTAGCAGCAGCAGCAGAATAATATGGCCATTGAGAGGCCATTTAGAGGACATCCTGGATGGTGAAGTCAAGTGGGCCTTAGGAAACATCACTCCGAACAAAGCTAATGGAGGTGATGGAATTCCAGTTGAGCTATTTCAAATTTTAAAAGATGATGCTGGTAAAGTGCTGCAGTCAATATGCCAGCAAATTTGGAAAACTCAGCAGTGGCCACAGGACTGGAAAAGGTCAGTTTTAATCCCAGTCCCAGAGAAAGGCAATGCCAAAGAGCACAGTTGCACTCATCTCACATGCTAGCAAAGTAATGCTCAAAGTTCTCCAAGCCAGGCTTCAACAGCATGTGAACCGTGAACTTCCAGATGTTCAAGCTGGATTCTGAAAAGGCAAAAGTCAGAAGAACCAGAGATCAAATTGCCAACATCCATTGGATCATCAAAAAAGCAAGAGAGTTCCAGAAAAATATCTGCTTTATTGGCTATGCCAAAGCCTTTGACTGTGTAGATCACAACAAACTGTGGAAAATTCTTCAAGAGATGGGAATACCAGACCACCTGACCTGCCTCTTGAGAAATCTGTATGCAGGTCAGGAAGCAACAGTTAGAACTGGACATGGAAAAACAGACTGGTTCCAAATAGGAAAAGGAGCTCGTCAAGGCTGTATATTGTCACCCTGCTTATTTAACTTATATGCAGAGTACATCATGAGAAATGCTGGGCTGGATGAAGCACAAGCTGGAATCAGAATTGCTGGGAGAAATATCAATAACCTCAGATACAGATGACACCACCCTTATGGCAGAAAGCGAAGAACTAAAGAGCCTCTTGATGAAAGTGAAAGAGGAGAGTGAAAAAGTTGGCTTAAATCTCAACGTTCAGAAAACTAAGATCATGGCATCTGGTCCCATCACTTCATGGCAAATAGATCGGGAAACCTTGGAAACAGTGAGAGACTTTATTTGGGGGGGCTCTAAAATCACTGCAGTTGGTGACTGTAGCTATGAAATTAAATGACGCTTGCTCCTTGGAAGAAGAGTTATGACCAACCTAGACAGCATATTAAAAGCAGAGACATTACTTTGCCAACAAAGGTCTGTTTAGTCAAAGCTATGGTTTTCCAGTAGTCAGGTATAGATGTGAGAGTTGGACCATAAAGAACGTGGAGTGCCAAAGAATTGATGCTTTTAAACTCTGCTGTTGGAGAAAACTCTTGAGAGTCCCTTGGACTTCAAGGAGATCCAACCAGTCAATCCTAAAGGAGATCAGTTCTGAATATTCATTGGAAGGACTGATGCTGAAACTGAAACTTCAGTACTCTGGCCACATGATACGAAGAACTGACTCATTGGAAAAGACCCTGATGCTGGAAAAGATTAAGGCAGGAGAAGGGGATGACAGAGGCTGAGATGTTTGGATGGCATCACCAACTCAATGGTCATGAGTTTGTGCAAGCTCCGGGAGTTGGTGATAGACAGGGAAGCATGGCGTGCTGCAGTCCATGGGGTTGCAAAGAGTCTGACGCGACTGAGCGACTGATCTGAACTTGCTGACTCATATCTGAATGGCTCTAGAATAATATGGCCATTTAGAAGAATGACATTTGAGTGCATCTTATTGACTTAAAAAAATTGTACAAGTGAGAGTTGCAAGTTAAGTTTTATTTGGGGGCTAAATTAGGACTGACCCCCAGGAAACAGCACCTCAGATAACTCTGAGAAAGTGCTCCAAAGAGGTGGGGGTAAGGTTAGTGTACATGTGATTTTGGTGAAGGGAGAGTACATGCAATCAAGCGCATATTTTTCTGAGAAGGTTTCTGCTAGTTTCGGGAAACTTTCTGAGAGTCACGAGAAAACAGTCATCACCATGAAGGATTTTAGTGCCTTTCTAGATATGAGGAGATATAAGAATTGGGCTCATCATCTGAAGACCTGTCCTGCAAGTTTGCTGCCCCCGTTCCACGCCCCCCCCCCCCCGCCCCCCCTGCCGCAAGCATAGAATGCTTCATTTCTGCTTTCCACTCAGAACCACTTTCAGAGGGTGTTGAAGTCAACAGCTGGAGCAGCACATGATTTAATCCTTGTAGAGGTAGGCGGCAAGCACCATGGCAAGTGCCAATCTGTAGTTGACAGTCTCAATATTTTTATCTTCTGGGAGCTGAGTGAGCTTCAGGAATTCTGAAATTTTGTCACTTTGCTGCATTTAACAAGAAACAGAACCCTTCCTTCCTCAAGGTAAGATGACTGCTTTCCAGCATCCTTCCGGGTGCCAGTTGGCACAAGTTATGGTTGGTCAGAAAGGAGAACACACTTTCCGGCAATCGCTAAAGCCCTGAGAACAATACTACAGGGAAGATCCTGCGCCCAGGAAGGAAGATCCACATGAATGCATTTCCGGGGAAATTCTTCACACTGGGCCCATTGGGGCGGGACTTCCGGTATCTTGCTTGTGGTGGCCATTTTAAACTGCTGTGAGTGTCCTGGTTGGGGGCCGCTGATTCCTCACCGGGTGACCCGATCTAAAAGCGCGAGAGCAGGCGGTGTCCCCGCACCACATAGTGGGCTCTGAGGTTCTGCAACGATGACCGGTACCCTGCGCCAAGCTGAGGAGAGGAAAGTCCTTGCCCGCGTTCCCCGGCCGCTCCTGCCAGAGTCTGATGGCGGTGGCGGTGCTAAGGGATCCACCTCAGGTAAAGGCTGGCCCGCAGGGCTCTCACCGCCCTCACTCCACCAGACACTAAAGCCCCGAGTGCAGGGCGCCTGCTCCTGTGCCCGCAGCCCAGGCCCCGGGCTCCAGGACGGTGAGGCGGTCGTGGGTGGTCCCTGTGTCTGACAGACAGTGTGATGACGTGTGGGAGAAGGTGATGGGCACAGGTACCTGTAGGTGCAGAGACTTGGAGGTCGAACTGAGGCGGGTAGGTTTGGGGAACCTGGATTCCAACTGATGTCTGCAGGAACCCGAGTTGAGGGAGTGTACCTGAACTGGCAGAGAGGTTTCTTTTTCTGGTTGACCTGGAGGCGGTGGAGGCTAGTGGACAGAAGAGGGACACTTATGTGTTAGGGGTTTGTTGTTCTTGTTTTTACACTGCATGGGGTCTTCGTTTCTGCCCACTGGGCTCTTCCTTGCTGCTGGAGGGCTTTCTCTAGTTGCAGAGGGTGCGAGGTGGCTTCACCTGTTGGCAGAACTCCGGCTGTAGCTGGAGTGAGTAGTTGTGGTGCAGGGACTTAGTTGCTCTGCGCCATGTGATATCTTCCCAGACCAGGGATCAAACCTGTGTCCCCTGCATTGGCAGACAGATTCTTTACTACTGAGCTGCCAGAGAAATCCCATATGTGTTAGGGTTTTAAAGGTCACCAAAATCCAGTTCAGAGAGGAAACAGATTGGAGGTGGTTGACGAACAGGTTGTGGCAAAGAGAAGTAGCACCATTTTCCAAGGTCAGGGATCTGATAAGAGGCTGCTCTGAGGACTGAAACACAGAGGTTATTAAGTTAACCCCAAGTCCAGGTTCAAGGCCTGGTGGGGATCCAGGGGAGTCCTGCATACTTGGGAGTCCAGCCACAGTTGTCTTCCTCATCCCCCAGGTTCTGAAGGTTGGAAAAGTACTTAGGGATCTTACACAAGGCAGGAGATGATGTCCCAGTCCCTCACTGATATTGACACCACCCATAGAGTGGTCAGCTGATAAAGAGTCTGCCTGCAATGCGGGAGACCTGGGTTTGATCCCTGGGTTGGGAAGATCCCTGGAGAAGGGAAGGGTTACCCACTCCAGTGTTCTGGCCTGGAGAATTCCTTGGATCATGCAGTCCATGGGGTGGCAAAGAGTCGGACACCACTGAGCAACTTTCACTTTCACTTTATAGAGTGTCAGGGTATTGTGTCCAGAGACTTGCCTTGATATAATCTCAGCTCTTGAACGTGAGGGCCATGAATCCAGCTCTGGGTCCTGACTGCAGAACAAAGGTAACATACACATATTTTGTTTCCTGATGACTAAACTGGTATGGAACGTTTTCCCAGGAACAGATCAGATCAGATCAGATCAGTTGCTCAGTTGTGTCCGACTCTTTGCCACCCCATGAATCGCAGCACGCCAGGCCTCCCTGTCCATCACCAACTCCCGGAGTTCACTTAGACTCACGTCCATCGAGTCAGTGATGCCATCCAGCCATCTCATCCTCTGTCGTCCCGTTCTCCTCCTGCCCCCAATCCCTCCCAGCATCAGACTCTTTTCCAATGAGTCAACTCTTCGCATGAGGTGGCCAAAGTACTGGAGTTTCAGCTTTAGCATCATTCCTTCCAAAGAAATTCCAGGGCTGATCTCCTTCAGAATGGACTGGTTGGATCTCCTTGCAGTCCAAGGGACTCTCAAGAGTCTTCTCCAACACCGCAGTTCAAAAGCATCAATTCTTCGGCACTGAGCCTTCTTCACAGTCCAACTCTCACATCCATACACAACCAAAGGAAAAACCATAGCCTTGACTAGACGGACCTTTGTTGGCAAAGTAATGTCTCTGCTTTTGAATATGCTATCTAGGTTGGTCATAACTTTCCTTCCAAGGAGTAAGCGTCTCTTAATTTCATGGCTGCAGTCACCATCTGTAGTGATTTTGGAGCCCAGAAAAATAAAGTCTGACACTGTTTCCACTGTTTCCCCATCTATTTCCCATGAAGTGGTGGGGCCGGATGCCATGATCTTCGTTTTCTGAATGTTGAGCTTTAAGCCAACTTTTTCACTCTCCACTTTCACTTCCATCAAGAGGCTTTTTAGTTCCTCTTGACTTTCTGCCATAAGGGTGGTGTCATCTGCAAATCTGAGGTTATTGATATTTCTCCCGGCAATCTTGATTCCAGCTTGTGCTTCTTCCAGTCCAGCGTTTCTCATGATGTACTCTGCATATAAGTTAAATAAG
The DNA here is from genome assembly GCF_055505025.1 of Bos grunniens. Lineage (NCBI taxonomy): Eukaryota > Metazoa > Chordata > Mammalia > Artiodactyla > Bovidae > Bos > Bos grunniens. The sequence continues at coordinate 65,744,196 of NC_141182.1, read as the reverse complement.
CAGGGTGACAATATACAGCCTTGACGTACTCCTTTCCCTATTTGGAACCAGTCTGTTGTTCCATGTCCAGTTCTAACTGTTGCTTCCTGACCTGCATACAGGTTTCTCAAGAGGCAGATCAGGTGTTCTGGTATTCCCATCTCTTTCAGAATTTTCCACAGTTTATTGTGATCCCCACAGTCAAAGGCTTTGGCATAGTCAATAAAGCAGAAATAGATGCTTTTCTGGAACTCTCTTGCTTTTTCCATGATCCAGCAGATGTTGGCAATTTGATTTCTGGTTCCTCTGCCTTTTCTAAAACCAGCTTGAACATCAGGAAGTTCACGGTTTACATATTGCTGAAGCCTGGCTTGGAGAATTTTGAGCCTTACTTTACTAGTGTGTGAGATGAGTGCAATTGTGCAGTAGTTTGAGCATTCTTTGGCATTGCCTTTCTTTGGGATTGGAATGAAAACTGACCTTTTGCAGTCCTGTGGCCACTGCTGAGTTTTCCAAATTTGCTGGCATATTGAGTGCAGCACTTTCACAGCATCATCTTTCAGGATTTGGAATAGCTCAACTGGAATTCCATCACCTCCACTAGCTTTGTTCATAGTGATGCTTTCTAAGGCCCACTTGACTTCCCATTCCAGGATGTCTGACTCTAGGTCAGTGATCACACCATCGTGATTATCTGGGTCGTGAAGATCTTTTTTGTACAGTTCTTCTGTATATTCTTACCATTTCTTCTTAATATCTTCTGCTTCTGTTAGGTCCATACCATTTCTGTCCTTTATCAAGCTCATCTTTGCATGAAATGTTCTTTGGTATCTCTGATTTTCTTGAAGAGATCCCTAGTCTTTCGTCTGTTTGTTTTCTTCTGTGTTGTTTTCCTCTATTTCTTTGCATTGATCGCTGAAGAAGGCTTTCTTATCTCTTCTTGCTATTCTTTGGAACTCTGCATTCAGATGTTTATATCTTTCCTTTTCTCCTTTGCTTTTTGCTTCTCTTTTTTTCACAGCTATTTGTAAGGCCTCCCCAGACAGCCATTTTGCTTTTTTGCATTTCTTTTCCATGGGGATGGTCTTGATCCCTGTCTCCTGTACAGTGTCACGAACCTCCATCCGTAGTTCATCAGGCACTCTATCTATCAGATCTAGGCCCTTAAATCTATTTCTCACTTGCACTGTATAATCATAAGGGATTTGATTTAGGTCATACCTGAATGGTCTAGTGGTCTTCCCTACTTTCTTCAATTCAAGTCTGAATTTGGCAATGAGTTCATGGTCTGAGCCACAGTCAGCTCCTGGTCTTGTTTTTGCTGACTGTATAGAGCTTCTCCATCTTTGGCTGCAAAGAATATAATTAATCTGATTTCGGTGTTGACCATCTGGTGATGTCCATGTGTAGAGTCTTCTCTTGTGTTGTTGGAAGAGGATGTTTGCTATGACCAGTGCATTTTCTTGGCAAAACTCTATTAGTCTTTGCCCTGCTTCATTCCGTATTCCAAGGCCAAATTTGCCTGTTACTCCAGGTGTTTCTTGACTTCCTACTTTTGCATTCCAGTCCCCTCTAATGAAAAGGACATCTTTTTTGGGGTGTTAGTTCTAAAAGGTCTTGTAGGACTTCATAGTCCCGTTCAACTTCAGCTTCTTCAGCGTTACTGGTTGGGGCATAGACTTGGATTACTGTGATATTGAATGGTTTGCCTTGGAAACGAACAGAGATCATTCTGTCATTTTTGAGATTGCATCCAAGTACTGCATTTCTGACTCTTTTGTTGACCATCATGGCCACTCCATTTCTTCTGAGGGATTCCTGCCCGCAGTAGTAGATATAATGGTCATCTGAGTTACATTCACCCATTGCAGTCCATTTCAGTTCGCTGATTCCTAGAATGTCGACATTCACTCTTGCCATCTCTTATTTGACCACTTCCAATTTGCCTTGATTCATGGACCTGACATTCCATGTTCCTATGCAATATTGCCCTTACAGCATCGGACCTTGCTTCTATCACCAGTCACATCCACAGCTGGGTATTGTTTTTGCTTTGGCTCCATCCCTTCATTCTTTCTGGAGTTATTCTCTACTGATCTCCAGTAGCATATTGGGCACCTACTGACCTGGGGAGTTTCTCTTTCAGTATCCTATCATTTTGCCTTTTCATACTGTTCATGGGGTTCTCAAGGCAAGAATACTAAAGTGGTTTGCCATTCCAGCATGTGCAAATACTTGGAGGTGTGTCTGAACTGGTAGCAGGGTACAGCAGGTCTTTAAGAACAAACAGCAGGGGATCTGGTAATCAGGTCTTTATTTTGTAAATAATTATATTTGGTTGTGCTGGGTGTTTATTGCTGTTAGTGGGCTTTCTTTAGGTGTGGCAAGTGGGGTTTACTCTTTCTTGAGGTGATCGGTCTTCTCATTGTGGTGGCTTCTCTCGTTGCAGAGCTGGGGCACTGGGACTAGCAGGCTTCAGTAGTTGTGGAGCATGGCCTTAGTTTCTCCATGGCTTGTAGTACTCTTCCCGGACCAGGAATGAAATTTGTGACCCCTGCATTGGCAGACGGATTCTTAACCACTGTACCACCTGAACTTGTCACAGCATTGTTAATCAGCCATACTCCAATAGTAAATAAAAAGCTTGAAATTTGAGGAAATATATGTGTGTGTGTGTGTGTGTGTGTGTGTGTGTGTGTATGTGTGTGTGTGTGTGGCTTGGGAGGCAGAGAAATAATTGAAACAAATTGGCATTGAGGCCAGTGCTCCTGCTAACTTAGTATTATCCAGATTCACCAGAATTGTGCAGTGAGCCTTGATGGAGCCGAGAGTATTTTCGTCTTGTTGGAGGATAAGGTCTGTGGTAAATGTAGTCAAGAGTCATCATGTCGCAGGGAGACTGTAAGGGCTGGGATTTTAAGGAAGGTTGAGTAGACGGTTGTGACTGTTGAGGGGACAGATGATGAGTGTGTCCCAGAACTGGAAGAGTGTCATGGGTGTGTGTGATTCACATGTTGCATTATACATGGCTAGTATTGAATCAGGGGTCAGAAGCAGGTAGAGAGGCCTGCAAAGCAGCATGTGGGACTGTCCCTTGCACTGAGATTCATCAGAGGTCTGGGGTGGTCGTGGACAGTTTTAGAGTGTCAAGCAGTCTCTGGAGGCTATACGTTGGGTGTATGAATGAGTCCAGGGTGAATCCTGTATTATAGAGCAGGACGGTGGCGGAACGGTGGGAGTGTAACCCCACACGGTGGGAGTGAGGAATGATGGTGTTAGAGACAGTCTATAAAAGGATGTGCACATGCACAGGTACTGTGAGCTGATGGCCCCACAGGCCTGGTATTCAGGACTTGATAGTGAGGCGTGAGCCCAGGTTTGTCTGTGTGTTGTACAGACAACAGGGGAGACTCCAGGGGAATTGCTTGATGGGAGGGGTGGGGCTCTGCTAGCCAGGCCCAGAGCTTACATGGCATTATTGTGTATTATTGCTGAGGGCTGACTTCAGTGATGTATGTGACCCAAGGATGACCCAAGGCTGCATTAGCAGCCCCAGGTCCTGGTGTCTCCTCTGAGGTGAGGAGTTTGGGAGGAGAGGATGCCAGTGGGGTAGATGTGTGTGGCAATGGACTGTGGGTTCTCAGAACATTGTTTCCTCTGTCCCTATGTTGACAGGACAGTTTAAGCTTTAAAGACATTGCTGTGTACTTCTCCTCGGAGGAATGGAGGCTCCTTGATGAGGCTCAGAGATGCCTGTACCTCAGTGTGATCCTGGAAAACTTTGCACTCGTTTCTTCACTGAGTAAGACTCTCAAAGCCTTTCCAGATACCTAGAGTGAGCTCTGTATCCTGGCTCACCCCCCTTTTCCATAGGGGTGCTCTGCCTTCTGACAGGTGGACCTCCAGCAGTGCTTGTTTTCCCAGCTTTCTGGGTAGTTGCTATGGAAGTTGTGGCTGGGTTGTTTGCACTCCCTCTTTTCTATACTGAATCCTCACGGGGAAGAATTGGAGGTCTGTAGTCTTGGAGTGGGAGAAAGCAATGGCACCCCACTCCAGTGCTCTTGCCTGGAAAATCCATGGATGGAGGAGCCTGGTAGGCTGCATTCCATGGGGTCGCTAAAAGTCAGACATGACTGAGCGAATTCACTTTCACTTTTCACTTTCATGCATTGGAGAAGGAAATGGCAACCCACTCCAGTGTTCTTGCCTGGAGAATCCCAGGAAAGGGGAAGCCTGGCGGGCTGCCGTCTATGGGGTAGCACAGAGTCGGACACGACTGAAGCGACTTAGCAGCAGCAGCAGCAGTCTTGCAGTGAGTTTAATGGACTGCACCATCTTGTAACTGAAGATTTGTCCCTTTTGAGCAACAACTTCTCTGTTTCTGTGAGTTAAACGTGTTTTGCTTTTTTGTTTTAAATTCTACATGAGTGATACCATACATAATTTGGCATAATGTCCTTCTGGTTCATCCATGTATATGGGAGGACTTCCTTTTTTTTATGGCTGAATAATTTTTCAGATGTGCATGTGTATGTGTGAGTATATTACACCTTGTTTATCTATTCATACATGGATGAACACTTAGGTTGTTTCCACATCTTGTGTATTGTCTGTCCATAATGCTGCTGCAAACATAAGACTGCAGATTATGTTTTCCCCATTTGATTTCATTTCTTTGGGCTATATTCCAAGAAATGGGATTGCTGGATCGTATGGTAGTTCTGTTTCGAACTTCTGAGGAACATCCATACTGTCTATCCATAAAGTCTATACCAATTTATCTTCCCACCAAGGGTTCCCTTATCTCTGTACTTTTGCCAGCACTCATCTCTTCGATGATAGCCATCCTGACAGTTTTGTAATAATATCTCATTGTGGCTTGGATTTACATTTCCCTGGTGATTAGTGAGAAAGAACAGTTTTTCATGTACTTGTTAGCCATTTGTATATAACGTCTAATCAGATCCTCTGTTCATATTTTAATAAGATTATTCTGTTTTTGCTGATTTGATTATGTTATGTGTTTAAAGTATCACCACCTTACTAGGTTCATGGCTTGCAAATAATTTTCTGCAATTCTGTAGATTACATTTTCATTTTGTTCATTTTTTTTTTTTTTTGCTCTGCAGAAGCTTTTCAGGTTGATGTAGTTTCACTTCTAATTTTTTTTTCCACTGTACTTTCATGTAATATTAAAAAAAAAAGAATCATTGCCAAGACCACTGCCAAATAGCTTATTTCTTGCTTTTGCCTCCAAGCAAGTCTACACTTTCAGGTCTTAGGTTTAACTCTTTAATTCACTCTGAGTTAATTACTGTTAATGGGTTCAGTTTCACTGTTTTTTTTTTTTTTTTGAATATTTGTTGATTTATTTGGCTGCATCAGGTCTTAGTTGCCGCGCACAGAATCTTCACTGTGTCGTGAGGGGTCTTCCGTTGCAGCGCACAGACTGTCCAGTTGTGCTGCACAGACTGGAGCACATGGGCTCAGGCTTAGTTGCTTCACAGCATGTGGGATCGTAGGCAGTGAATCTGCTTCCTCTGCCTTGCAAGGTGGATTCGTAACCTCTGAGCTACCAGGGAAGTCCCAGTTTCATTGTTTTGCATGTGGAGATCCACTTTTCTCAACACCTTTTATTGAAGAGACTGCCCATTGTGTGTTATTTGCACCCTTGTCAAAGATTAGTTGACCATATATGTTTGGGACTTTTTCCTGGGTTCTTTATTCTGCTCCATTCCTTTGTGTGTCTGTTTTTATGACAGTGAAATACTATTTTGATTACTTTAGCTTTGCAGTGTATTTTGAAATCAGGAAGTTTCATATCTTGAGATTTGATCTTCTTGCTCAAGATTGCTTTGGCTCTTTGAGGTCATTTGTCGCTCTATATGAACTTTAGGATTCATCTTCTATTTCTGTGAAAAATTGTAATTTTGATAGGAATTGCATTGAATCTGTATATTGCATAGGGTAGCATGGATACTGTAATGCTATTAATTATTCCAGTACAAGGACATGAGTTATCTTTTCATTTATTTGTGTCACTTTCTTTTATCAGTGTCTTATAGTTTTCAGTGTTCAAATCTTTTTGGTTAAATTTATTCATATGTATTTCATTGTTTTTGATATTACATATGTAATTGCTGCCCTAGTTTTTATTCAGATATCTTATTGTTTTTAGAGATGCAACTGATTTTTACATATTGATTTTTGTATCCTGCGACTTTACTGAATTTGTTTAATAGTTGTAACAGTTTTAAGGGGGAGCCTTTAGGATCCTCTGAATATAAGATCTTGTCTTCTTTAGGCACAGTTTTGCTCCTTTGTGATTTTATTATTAGTTTTTTCTCATGAACTGGTGATCTGAGCAGGCCTTCCAGAACAATATTGAATAGAAATGAACATAATAGGCATCCTTTTCTTGTTCCTTGAAGAGGCAGTCTCTTCAATAATAGGTGTTGAGAAAGCTTTTAGGTTTTAAACTTTGAGTGTGGGGGCTTGCCTGGTGGTCCAGGAGCTAAGACTCTGCTTCCAATGCAGGAAGCTCAGGTTCAATCCCTGGACAGGGAACTAGATCCCACGTGCCGCAACTAAGATCCAGAGTAACCAAAATAATAAAGAAATATTAAAAAAATAAAAATAAAAATAAATTTTGAGTGTGATGTTGTGTGTATGTGTGCTCAGTCAGGTCTGACTCTTGGTGACCCCATGGACTGTAACCCACCAGGCTCCTCTGTCCATGGGATTTCCCAGGCAAGAATATGATGTCAGCATGGACTTATTGTATATGTGTTTATCATATTGAGTTACATTCCTTCTACACACCAAGTGTTAAGAGTTTTTGACAGGTAAATGTGCTCTATTTTGTTAAGGGATTTTTCTGCATTTATTGAGATGATCATATGATTTGTATCCTTCATTCTATTATGTGTCATGTTTATTGATTTGTATATGAAAAACTATCCTTGTATCCCAGGAGTAAATCACAGTTGATGATGGTGTAAGATTTTTAATACACTGTTGAGTTTGGTTTGCTATTTTCTGTTGGAGATTTTTTTCTTCTATGTTTATCAAGGATGTTGGCATATAGTTTTGTTTTTTTTTTTTCTTGTAATTTCCATAACTTTCTTTGCTATTGACATATATTTCTAGCCTGGGAAAGTGAGTTTGGAAGTATTTCTTCAGTGGTTTGGAAGAGTTGAGGAAGGATTGACATTAGTTTTTAAAATCATGGTAGAATTTACCAGTGACTCTGTATTTTTCTTTGTTGGGACAGTCATTATAAATTATTTTTTAAAAATTGAAGTATAGTTGGTTTACAATATTATATCAGTACCAGGGTAAGACAGTGACTCAATATTCTTATTAATTGGGAAATCCTCTGATGGTCCACTGGTTAGAACTGTACGCTTCCATTGCAGGAGGCATGGGTTTGATCTCTGGTTGTCACACTAAGATCATGCATGCCATGCAGCATAGCCAAAACATTTGTTTATAAGTTATACTAAATTTAACATTATTATAAAACGGTGGCTATATTTCCCTGTGCTGTAAAATATATCTTTGTGGCTTAGTTTGTTGGGAGATAATTGATTAATGATTCAGTTTCTTAACTTGTTACTGATTTATTCAGATTTTTCTTTCTTCAAGTTTTATTGTTGCTGGGTTGTCTGTTTCAAAGAATTTATTCATTTTTTTCTAGTTTTTCCTGTTGGCAGTTAATTGTTTGCGGCCTTACTGAGTCTTCGCTGCTTGTCACAGGCTTTCTCTAGTTGTGGCACGGGGCCTGCTCTTCATTTCAGTGTGTGGGCTTCTCATGGTGAGGGATTCTCTTGTTGCAGAGCACAGGCTGCAAGTGCTGGGGCTTCAGTAGTTGCCGTGGGTGGGCTCAGAACTTGCAGCACGGGGGCCCCGGAGCTCGCAGGCCGAGTAGTTGCGGTGCATGGGCTTAGTTGCTGCTCAGCGTGTGGAATCTTCCACATCTTCGTGGCCCAGGGAGCAAATCTATGTTCCCTGCATTGGCAGGTGGATTCGTAACACCTGGACCACCAAGGATGTCCTGGCATTTAATTGTTGATAGTAGTTTTTTATGATCTTTGTGTGTCTGCAGTATCAGTTGTAGTATCTCCTTTTTCATTTCTGATTTCATTTACTTGAATCTTTTCTTTTCGTGCAGCTAAAGGTTTGTCCATTTTGATTCTTTTCAAAAACCAACTCTTAGCTTTGTTAATCTTCCCATTGTATTTTTAGTCTGTATTTTATTTATTTCTGCTCTAATGTTTGTTATTTCTTTCCTTCTAGATTTGAGTTTGTTTTTTTTAAGTTGTGGCATATTTTGATTCCATTTTATTATGGTAGGCTGCAGTCCGTGGGGTCGCTATGAGTCGGACACGACTAAGCGACTTCACTTTCACTTTTCACTTTCCTGCATTGGAGAAGGAAATGGCAACCCACTCCAGTGTTCTTGCCTGGAGAATCCCAGGGACGGGGGAGCCTGGTGGGCTGCCGTCTATGGGGTCGCACAGAGTCGGACACGACTGAAGTGACTTAGCAGCAGCAAGATAATCTTTTCTTATTTTTTTTTTTCCCTTCAACACATTCAGGAATGTATTCTTTAATGGCCATATGTCTTTTTTAACGTCCATATATTTTTGAGCTTTCCAGCATTCACAATGATAGTATTATGCTATTGGGGACTTCCAGGTGGTGCAGTGGTAAAGAATCTATCTGCCAATGCAGGAGATTAGGGAGATGTGGATTTGATCCCTGGGTTGGGAGGATCCTGTGGAGTAGGAAATGGTAACCTGCTCTTGGTGTTCTTGCCTGAAAAATTCCATGGACAGAGAATCCTGGTGGGCTACAGTCTATAGAGTCACAAATAGTCAGACATGACTGAGCAACTGAGCACGTTACGTTACTGATTTTTAGTTTCCAACCCTTATGGATGGATAAAATTCTTGACATGATTTAAGTCTTCTTAAAAGTGTAAAGACTTGTTTTGTGACCTAATATATGATCTCTCTTAAAGAGAATGTTCTGTGTCCATTGAGAAGAATGTATTCTGTTGTAGTTGATTGGGATATTCTGTGTGTTTGTTAGGCTCAGGTGGTCTAAAGATTCATTCAGTATTTTGTCAGTGCTTGAGCTAAGGTGCCATTAAATATTTCCTTATCGATTTTCTATTTGGTTAATCTACCCATATTCTTGAAAGATGGGTATTGGAGTCTGCTAATGTTATTTCATTGTTGTCTTTTCTGCCTTCCAGTTTCTTGATATTTGCCTTATACATTTAAATGCTCTGATGTTAGATACATACTACTTATAATATGTTCTGCCCTCTTGATGAGTCAACACCTTTATCTTTATTTAATGATTTTTTGTCTATTGTGATAGATTTTGACTTAAAGTTTATTTTGTTTGGCTTAAGTGTGGATTATTTATAAGTATAAGCTAGTGTTTTGTTTCCATTTGTATGGAGGTTTTTTTTTCCCTTCAATTTCGTCTCTTTCAGCCTATTTGTGTTCTTAAAGCTGAAGTAAGTCTCTTGAAGCCTTTATCCTCAGGCACTGTGTATCTTTTAAAATTTCTTTGGTTTTTACTTTGCCAGGTCTGTGTGGCTGCAGGTGAGCTTTTGCTGGTTGCAGTGAGCTGGGACTACTCTTTGTTGCAGTGGACGGGCTTCTCATTGCAGTGACTTCTCTTATTGTGGAGCATGGGCTGAAATGAGTCTCTTGAGGGCTTTATTGTCAGCCACCGTGTCTTTTGAATGGAGAGGACTTGCCTGGCAGTCCTGAATGTCCACTGTAGGGGGTGCAGGTTCTATCCCTGGTCAGGGAACTAAGATTGTGCATATAGTGTGACCAAGAATTAAAAAGCAGACAAACCAAAAAGCACAAAAAAGAGAATGGAGAAAATTTTGTCAGGACTTTACAATTGCCAACTCGTTAATTTTTGTATGACTGACTTGTAGTTCCTTTGGTGTTTCCATCATTTCTTCTTTCTTTCTTTCTTTCTTTAATGTTTAATTGGAGGATACTTGCTTTATAATATTGTGTTAGTTTCTGCCTACATCAACATGAATCAGCCATAGGTATACATATGCCCCCACCCTTTTGAACCTCCCTCCCACCTCTCACCCCATCCCATCCCTCTAAGTTGTCACAGAACCCACTTCCCTGTGTCATACAGCACATTCCCACTGGTTATCTGTTTCATATATGATAGTGCATATTTTTCAGTGTTACTCTTTGAGTTCACCCTCCTTCTCCTTCTCTGCTGTGTCCACAAGTTGTTTTCTGTCTGTGTCTCCATTGCTGCTCTCAAATAGGTTCATCAGTATCGTCTTTCTAGAGTCCATGTATATGTGTTAATATATGGTATTTTTCTCTGAATGACTTCGTTTTGTATAATAGGTTCTAGGTTCATCTGCCTCATTAGAACTGACTCAAATGTGTAGCTTTTTATGGCTGAATAATATTCCATTGTATATATGTAGCACAACTTCTTTATCTATTCATCTGCTGATGGACATCTAGGTTTGCTTCCATGTCCTAGCTATCGTAAATTGTGCTGCAATGAACATTGGGATACACGTGTCCTTTTCAATTATTGTTTCTTCAGGAACAAAACAAGGGTGCCCACTCTCACTACTATTCTTTGTCACTTCTTGTGGTACTTCCACAATGTGAATATTATTTTCCTGGATAACATCCCATAATTTACTTCACTAGGCTTTCTTCAGTCTTTCTTCCCTGTGGTTGGATGGTTTGAAATCACCCGACTCAAAGTCACAGGTATTTCTCCTGCTTGATCAAGTGACTGTTCCCTATTGTATTTTTCATTTCATTTATTGTATTCTTCAGCTACAGAGTTTAATTCCTTTATCTTCCTTCTATTTCAGATCTTTTTTTTTTTTCCCACACCACATCACATGCAGAATCTTAATTTCTTGACCAGGGATCAAACCTGTACCTCCTGCCGTGGAAGCACAAAGCCCTAGCCATTGGACAGCCCGGGAATTCCAAATCTGTTAATTTGCTTGTGTGTGTGTGTGTGTTTCCTGCTTTCATTGAGTTTCTGTCTGTGTTCTCTTGGAGCTGGCTGAGTTTCCTTCAAGTATTTATTTTGAATTCTTTGTCTAGTTATTTATAGATATGCATTTTTGGGGGTTCACTTGCTGTAAAGTTATGCTCCTTTGGTAATGTCATGTTTCCTTGATATTTCATGTTTCTTATAGCCTTTTGGTCATCTTTTTGCATCTGATGGATAAGTCACATCTGAATTTACAGGCTGGTTTTGGTGAGGAAAGACCTTAACTTGGACTGATTGCAAAGTCACTGGCTAGGTGGGGGTGCCAGTTTGGGCTGTCAGGAGGGACTGGCCATATGATGGCTCTGCAACTTTGTCAGCTGGGGTCAGGGGCACCAAAGACTATAGGGGTTCTGAGTAGACAAGGCTGCAAGATGAACTCATAAGTACCTTTTCTGGCAAGTCTGGGGAGGGTGTGACATCAGGACTGTGTTCAGGTCACATAAGGAATGTTTCTCATTTAATCGGGAGTTTTTGGGTTTTTGCTAGTGTCACATCCCTTGTCTATTTTTCTTGTCCTGTTGTTAGTACTTGGCTGAGTAGTCAGTTTTACTCCACTGTTATATCTACTCTGACTTCAGCCCAGGTATAAGCCTCATCTCTCTGGATTTCATATCTCGGTCCTTTCTCTCATACTTCCTCCTCTCTTGCTCTGCACCTTTGGTTCACATGTGCTATGAGGTGTCCATTCATCCTTAAATTGGCCTTGAACAGCAGCTGGGTTTCTCCTGGGTTTGGACATTTGCTTCAACATGGTCTCATGTCGTTTCAGAATAGGTCCTGCAGGAATCCTCTGGCACATGAGCAAGCTCTACAGTGTGCTGCTCAACTGTGTTGCGCCATATTCTTATGTCCTTCCCCTGGTTAAGGATACCATTCTTTTGCCTTAGAGGCAAGTCATGCCAAGTAGTGGAATGCTGCTTCCCCAGTGGAATTTCAGATCTTTCTGGAAAACCATCCTGCAGACTCACCCCTGGATATGACTCATTACCTTTATGAAGGTATTGTTCCCTCCTCAGAAAGTTGACATGTTTATTTGCATTAATTTCATCACAGGTGTGTGTGTGTGTGTGTGTGTGTGTGTGTGTGTTTGTATGTGTGTGTGTTTTCAGGTTGCTGCTGTGGAGGAGAGGATTCAGAGGCACCCTTTAAACATAACATTTGTATAGGCATGTCAAAGGCCAGGACTCCTAAGGCACTTTCGTTTTCCCAGAAGAATCACATCTGTGAGAAGTGTAGTCTGGTCTTGAGATGTATTTTTCACTTGGCAGAGCATGAAGAAACACAACACAGCCAGAAAGTGATTGGGTATAAAATACACATGAAACAATTTCATTTTGGTGCAGACCTCCAAAACTCCAGAAGCAGTTCATGGAAAAGAAATCCTTTGGAAATGATGTAGACAGGGTCTTTTTTGTGAAGCACTGCAAACTCCGTATGTCAGAAAAGCCCTCTTCCTGTGAGAAAGTTAAGAGACTTTCTGGCCACTTCAGGACATCTCCAGCAACAGTCCACTCACACCAGGGAGAAGCCAGACAATATTGTCTAGTGTGAACAAACTTTACAAAGCAGAGAAAGTCATGACAGCCTGGGAGAACACAAGAAAGCCCTAAACCCCAAACACACACTTGTTCAAGACAAGAGTGTCCACACTGGAAGACATTGTTTTGTGTGCAGTGAATGTAGGAAAACGTTCAAATACAAATCCTTATTTGTGTGCACCAGAGAGTCCACACTAGAAAAAGACTCCCTGTGTGTGGTGAATGTGGAAAATCATTCAGGCGAACCTCAACCCTCAATCTGCATCAAAGAACTCATCCTGGGGCAAGGCAGTACAAGTGCAGCAAATGTGGGAATTTCTTTAGCCAAAACTTCGTCCTCATTTATCCCTGGAGAAGTCGTATTGGGGAAATTACTTGTGTTGTGAGTGTGCACAGTCTTTTAGCTGTAGATGCATCTTAGTTTGACAGTCAGTAGTTCTCAATGGAAAAAGGCACTGTGCGTGTACCCAGTGTTGGATAGCTTTTAAATGAAAATGTTATCTCATTGTACACTGGAGAGTTCACATAAGAGAAAGGCCTTAATTTTGCAGTGAATGTGGGAAATCATTTACCAATAGCTCAGTTCTCATCCTACACCAGCGACTACATAAGGGGGAAAGAAGGCCTTTTGCATGTGGTGAACGTGGGAAATCTTTTGCCAATAACTTGATACTCACTCTCCACCAGAGAGTTCACACAGGAAAAGGGCCTTATGAGTGTAGTGAGTGTTGGAAATCATTTAGTATCAATCTTACCTCATTCAACACTGCAAGGTTCTTAGTGGAAAAAGGCCTTAGGAATGCAATGAATGTGGGAAATCTTGTTCTGGCCCCCATTATCATCAGAGAGTTCACAGTGGATCAAGGCCTTATGAATGCAGTGAATGTGGGAAATCTTTTACCTCTAGTTCTACCCTCCGTTACCATCAGAGAGTTCACACAGGAGAAAGGCCTTATGAGTGCAGGGAGTGCGGAAAATGTTTTATGTTCAATTCTGCCCGGTGTTATCATCATAAGATTCATGCTGGAGATAGGCCTTATGAGTGTGCTATATGTGGGAAATGTTTTTCTTCTGGTTCCACCTCTGCTGTCATCAGATTTCACACAGGAGAAAGGCCTTATGTGTGCAGTGAATGTGGGAAATTCTTTATCCAAAGATATTACCTTGTTATACACTAGAGAGTTCACACAGGAGAAAAACCTTATCAGTGTACTGAATGCAAGAAATCTTTTACCACTAAGAGGAGCCTTATTTATAATCGGGGAAATCACACTGCAGAAAAGCCTTATGAGTGCCATGAATGCGGGGAATCCTTTAAGCAACAGTCTTCTCTTCTTGAACACTGTAGACCTCACTCTGGGCAAAAGCCTTATAAATGTAGTGAATGTAGGAAATCTTTTGCATCTAGGTAGGGTTTCTGTTATCATCTGAGCGTTCATATGGGATTGAGGCTGTATGAGTGCAGTGAATGTGGGAATCTTTTGCCTCTAGTTCTACTCTTCATGAGTATCAGAGAATTCACACACACAAAAGACCTTATGAATGCACTGAATGTGAGAAATCGTTTAAGAAAGAGTCTCCTCTCATTGAACACTGTAGACTTCACCCTGGAGAAAACCCTTATAAATGCAGTGAACATGGGAAATCTTTTGCATCTTGGTGGGGTTTCTGTTATCATCCACAAGTTCACACTGGATAAAGGAAGTATGAATGCAGTGAAATCTTTTCCCAAAAGCTCTGCAGTCCTTCAACATCAGTGTTCACAGACGTGAAAGATCTTTATGTGTGTTGCGAATGTGGGAAAACCTTTACCTCTAGTTCCACCATTTGTTCTCAACAGAGAGATCACAAGAAAAGTTTTATTCATGACAGGAGTTTGGGAAGTTTTTTCCTAAAGAATTTGCCTCATTATATGTGATAGAGTTTACAGTGGAGAAAGGTCTTGAATGTGCAGGAGAATGTGCAGTTTTCCTTTTCAGGATAATGACACTGGAAGAAAATGAGGAGCTGTCCATCTGAATTCAGTCTCCTACTTCCAGCTGTCTGCAAGGGGATACACCCGTTAAGTCGCAGTTTTGCGGGAAGCATCTGTGGCTGTTTGCACTTCCTGACCTGTGTGCGGCTCTTCCTGGATTTGTGCCGCTGCCACTTCTCCATGTTACCTCTGTCACCTGGCAGGGCTACGCAGTGCCTCAGTCACCAGCCCGGTGTGCTCAGAGAAGCTGGCCTCTGTTCTTCCATGTGTAAGAGTCCAGTCCTTATGAATTCAGCCGACAAAGTGTACAGAGAAGGGCCACCTTCTTCACGGACATGTTCTCACACGATTTATTTTTCTAGCTAGCAAGTCACCAGCCCAGGCTGCGCGCCACGCATTGTTTTGGTTTGTGCAATATGGATGCCTTATTGTTTAAGGACTGTTTTATTTTTGAGTATTCTATGTACTGCAAGAGGTTTTCTACAAGGAGGTTTGGGCTCCGCAGGCATGAAGGGTGAATGGTTTTTAGGGGCCACAGGGAGGATAGTGTGATGGCAAAATATTGGCTTGCCAGTTTTGGCCAAATTTGCATTGGTGCCAGTGAAGTCGTAGGAAAGAGGGCAAGGCATTCTGGTCCTTGTTTGAAGACTCTATGTGTTTTAGGAAACTCAGACATCACTCTGGGGAGGGGTGAGATCTGATAATCTCAAGTTCTTGGAGCAGCGTGAAGTTTTCCCCCTGTTCATAAGGGATATCACAGGAGGTGTCAGCACTGTTGAGGGGAATCTCCTGTCTAGGTCTTGCAAAGAGCATGTGCCCTGATGTCCACAATTCTGTGAGTGACAGTCACTGGTTGTAAGACTACAGGGGCCAGGGGAAACCGAAACTGCTGCAGAAACTGGATTATTAAGGAGTAGAAGAGACAGAAGCCAACTCAGTGGGATGTGGCTCTTCCAAAAGTGCATCCACAGGTGTGTTTGTGACAATGGCTGATGTGCAGGATAAGTGTGTACACAAATCTCGGGACCTCCAGCCATGTTTTTCCTAACCACTGGACCAGCAGGGAAGTCCCGAGGACCCCCAGGCATGTGTTTGTTGTGTAGCTGAGGTCACTGTGAGAGAAGATAATTGGAAAGTTCTGCAGATTTTTGTAACCTCTCTTTAATGTTCACCTCAAGGCCAGTGCTGCACAGGCAGGAAGTGGAAGGTAGAGAAAAGTAGTCCAGGGATGTGTCTCTTGTGACCCAGTGAGCATTCCTGTTAACTGAAGTGGAAATATCCTCTATTACTCACTAGTATTTGCTGCCACTGAGGAGAGATGACCCCCAGAGGTCATGACTAGAAAGATGGTGGAGTCAGAATATGTAGGGTAAGGGAGTTAGAGAAGGCAAGGTTCGGAAAAAGAACAAGACCGGCGCTTTACAAGAACAGATCACCTTTAATGAGGCAAGAAGGGCCAGCAGTCAGATTAGTGAGCTGCTGCACTAACCCAAGAAAAGAGTGAGTATATATAGGAATATATATGGAAATCTACTGTCTTAAGGGGGCCTGTTTTTCTCCAGGGTTGTTCGGAGTAGTTATCTCTTAAATGCCTGGGTCAAGGAATTCTGGAGATCGGCCTGAGGCTGGGACCCACTAGAAGCTGGGTGTAATTAACCTTAATGTCCGTGTTTTCCTTCTGGTGAGAGAGTTCTTTGTTTTGCATAGAATGGTGGGGAGGAGCAGGAGGGGAGTTTTAATTCCAGGCTATTTTGGGCAGTGTAACATTCCTTCATTCCAGACCCTAAGGAATATATATACATGGAGAAAGAGAGGTGGGTGTCGTTAATGTTCAGGGCTTCTTCGTACTGATAAATGAGGGTCAGGGGTTTGTGGTCTGGGAGGAAGGAAGTCTCAGGCCTGTAGTATTAATTCTCTATTTTAGCCATCAGGGTCTTGAGCAAAAGAACAGTCTTGACTTGGTCTTGGGAAATTGCTCGGATTTGGTCTTGGAGGAATCCCTGGAAAAGATTCAACAAACAAGGTCCAAAGGTGAGTAGGAGGGTGATAAAAATGAGTGGTCCGAGAAGGGGTAAACCCCAAGGCGTGCAGTTACAATCTGTTAACCGTGACTGCCAGGAGTTGCTTAGTCTCTGGAGGATGCGTGAGGCTCAATCTGGGTAAGGTTTTTTGCAGCTCCTTGGACAATACCCAACTGGTTGGCCTAGAAACAGCAGGATTCTTCTAGAAAAAGGCACAGCCCTCCCTTGTCTGCAGTGAGCAGATCTAATCCCCTTCTATTTTGTAATACTATGGCAGCCAAGGAATTGAGTTGATTTTGGATAGTTATTAGGCCTTGAGCTATTTCCTGGAGGCTGTCTGATAGGTCTTGAGATAGTGTCTGGTAGTTTTGGATGGAGGTGGTTAAGCCGGCGGTTCCTGTTCCAATTCCAGCCACTATTTCCAGTCCTACTGAGAGGGGAATGAAATGAATGGCGTGTTTTATTCGCTTGTGGATGAGAGGAAGAGGCAAGGGTTGGTCATTGGGGGCTATTAAAATGTTTGGACTGGAGTATACCAGGGTGCAGGTCCTGGTGCAGTTAGTAGGTAGACAGAGGTATGTAGATGTCCCACACAGGAAAAACAGGCCAGATGTCATAGTACAGCAGCTGAAGTCGAGGCAAAGAGGACTTGAGGGGGGTTTGATCGTTCGTTCAAGGACACTCAGAGACCCCACTAAGGTGGCCCCAACAACAGGAGAGGAGGAGTATGCAGAGAGAAACCGCCCTGTAAAGGTTAAAGAGTGTCCTGTAGGACCAGAAACAAATATAGCCTTCCCAGTGGCAAAGAGTAAGGTGGAGATATGGTTGCACATGCAGTTAGGGATTGTGCCCACAGGTTGGTCGTATGAACTGTTTCAGTAATTTCTGGATGTGCAAAAAGGAGCTGGTTGTAACAGTGTTACTCTCTGGGCGATAGGGCCTCCTATTGGAGGTTTTCCATTGAAGGAGGGGAGTTCGGTGAGTAAAGATTCTAAGAGTATGTCTGAATTTCGGATTTGGTCACTAGTGTGAAGATATTTAAGATACGAGACGACTAAAGGCTCCCCATGGTATGAGTGGTGTAGGGACATGTTACCTGTGGCCCAGTCAAGGATGGATGTGGAGAGGGCTAAATCTCCCAGGGGAGTTACAGATAGACATATCCAGCAGTCAGTTGTGGGTTAGAAGCCTTGAGAAGGGTATGGGTTAAATTAAGGGTCTGGAATAGATAGTTGAGGTTAGGATTTTGAAGGAGCTCGTGGGTCAGAGGAAGAAGGGAGGATAAGAAGATGATGTTGAACAACATTTGGGGAAGTGAGTATAAGATAGATTACTATGGAAAAGAATTGGATTTCAAAGGGGTGGAAGTTGTAAAGGGTCCCCTGCAGCCACAGGGTGAAGATGTAATCTTCAACATGTTCGAACGTGGATCCTTGAGGACTCAAGACCCAGATATCTGCCAGAAGTTGTTCCAGGAATAATTGCAGCTGTGAAACCAACAGGCTCATCCATCGCCAGTTGGGGCCGGTGGAAGCCGTGAGAACTTTAGAGTTGTAGGGCCTGTATGAGAAACTTGATAAGTATTAGTCTGGCAAGCATTTTCATCATTGGGCTGCATAACCTTTTTTTAACTGAGTGATGTGTACCCAAGGGGTGATTTCTTTTAATTTTGCAATGGTAGGGGTCAGCAGAATTATCGTGTAGGGACCTTGCCATTTTGGGGTTAGATCTGAGTGGGACTGAGTTGTCATATAAACTGTCTCCAAATGAAGGTATGGGTATGGACGATCAGGGTGTGGTCAAGGGAGTAAGTCATCCTTATGTTGCCAAAGGGCATCTCGCATCTGGGCAAGTAAAGGAAAAGGAAGGTGGGATGGCAGTCTGGGACTGTCCTGGGAGTGGGGAAGACCCAAAGGTACTATGGGCCTCCCATACATGGCCTCAAATGGCCTGATGTTTAAGGGTTTTTTTTTTTTTTTTAAGTAAGGCCCAGACCTTTAAGAGGGCTAAAGGGAGGAGTTTAGTCCAGTCTTGATGAAATTCAATTGTTAATTTGGTCAGTTTCTTTTAGGGCTCAGTTAGCTCTCTCAACCTTACCGGAAGACCAGGGATAATAAGGAATGTGAAACCTCTAAGGAACTTGAAGGGCTCATGCAATATTTTGGGTGATTTGGGATGTGAAATGGGGCCCGTTGTCAGACTGGAGGGAGGAAGGCATTCCAAACCTGGGGAGGATTTCAGGAAGAATAAGGCAAGCCACAGTAGGGACTCATTTGTTAGTAGTCGGGAAAGCTTCGATCCATTCAGAAAATGTATCTACGAAGACTAGGAGAAGTTTAACCCTTTTTATGGGTGGCATGTGGGTGAAATCTACCTGCCAGTCTTGTGCAGGAAGATGTTAGCAAATTTGGTGGGTGGGGAAAGGAGGGAGGTGAATGTTAGAATTAGGATTTGTCCACTGACAGATGGTACAAATTTGGGTCAGATTATTTAAATAAGTTGCATTGTCCTTAGCTCAATAAAGTTCTGAAGGAAAGCCTTAAGTATTAAGTACTTTTGCAGAGGGGTGGAAAAGGGAATGTAAATATGAAAGTAATGTGTGGATGTTAGGCTCGTCAGTTTGGGCTATAGTAAAGACAGGACTAACAGAGGCGGCCTGCCGCTGTGCTTTGTGATCTGCTATATTGTTATAAAAGGAGATATGACCATGTCGCTGATGTCCCCAGCAATGTATTACAGCAGTTTGTTTTGGGAGCTGAGCCACACGGAGGAGTTCAGAAATAAAAGAACCATTGAGAATAGGTGTGCCCTTCTGAGTGAGGAATCCCCTGTCCCTCCAGATTATAACGTTAGAATGTAGTATGTTATAGACATATTTGGAATCAGTGTAAATGTTTAGCTTTTGGTCTTTGGCTAGGGTCAAGGCTTGTGTAAGAGCTATCAGTTCAGCCTGTTGTGAGGATGTGTGAGCTGGGAGTGTGGCTGACTTGATGAGGCAAGGGGGAATACCTTTGCCAGGCCGTCCCTGGACTACAGCGTATCCAGCCCCAAACGGGGCTTACGTCTGGGCACTGCCATCTGTGAACCAGGATGGGACTTTGGGGTCAGTAAGGGGCTGATCAGTTATATGTTCAAAGGGATTAAGTGTCATATCTAAGGTCTGAACACAATCATGAGATAGGTGTCCTGCTTCTGGATCTGGTGTAGGGAGTAAGCTAGCAGGATTGAGGTTTACAAGGCATAAAAGAAAGGGATGGGTCGAGGAGGTGTACGTAGAGGATCTGTAGTCGAGCAAGGGGCAGAGAAAGGAAAGCCTGATGAGAGAGCAAATCTTTGAAGGAATGAGGTGAGCATACATTTAGAGGAGCATTTCGGGTTAGGGTGGTTAACAAGAGGGTGGTTGCAGCTAAGGCCTGGAGACAGGGTGGCCATCCGAGTGCGACGGGATCAAGTTGTTTAGATAAGTGAGCTAGAAGGCCCCATATGCCCCCGCTTTTTTGGCACAGAACCCCTGAGGCATGTCCTTGTCGAGAATGTACAAAAAGGAAAAAAGGCTTGGTGTAATCAGGGAAGTAAAGAAAAGGGGCCTGTAATAAATGTTTGATAAGAGTTTGTATGGGGGTGTGGAGAGAGGTGGGGGCCAGTAAGTGTTCATCTAAGTTTCCTCGAGTAGCTTGGTAGAGAGGTTTTGCATGGAGGGCAAAATTTGGGACCCATATTTGGAAGAAGTTTAATAGACCTAATAGAGAAAGAAGTTCCCTCTTGGTTTGGGGCCTGGAGATCTGTGTCAAAACATGAAATCTCTAAGCTGGGATTTGGATGTGGGAGTGAGAAGCAATCCCATGTAATTGATGCTGGTGGAAGCAATTTGTGCTTTGGAGAGTGAGACTCTCTAGCCCCAGTTGCCTGGGGCATTTAATACTGTCTCAGTGTGGACTACACAGTCACGGAGAGAGGAACTACATAACAATAAATCATCTACATGTTGGAGTAAGGTCGTAGAGCCTAAGTCTAAAGTTTGTAGGTCTCTTTGGAGGGCTTGACCGAAAAAATGAGGGCTATCGCTAAACCCTTGTGGTAAAACAGTCCGAGTTAACTGTTGAGATTGATATGTGTCTGGGTCCGTCCAGGTGAAGGCAAATAGGGACTGTGAGGCGTGGTGTAGGGGTATAGTCAGGAAAGCATCTCTGAGGCCCAGTACCGTGAAGTAGGCTGTGTCAGGGGGATATGTGAGAGAAGGGCGTAGGGATTAGTGACCGTGGAGTGTATGGTATTATGGCCTCAGTAATCTTGCAAAGATCTTGAACTAGACGCCAGGAGTGGGGTCCCTCTTTGACTGCCAGTTTAGGAGTATTATGAGGAGAACAGATAGGTTGCAAAAGGCCGGCTTTGAGCAGTTGGGAGATTATTGGTTTAAGTCCTTGTCGGGATTCTGTGGGCAGGGTATACTGAGTTGGGTTATCACCTGAGAGGGATTTTTAAGAAAAACCCGTACCGGGGAATGGTGTCGGGCTACCGATGGGGCTTCAGTGTCCCAGATCTGAGGATCTGTTGGGGAAAGGTCGGGGGGCAGGTTTTGGGAGTGAAGGCTGGCCACGAGTTCGGGTGCCACTTGGATTCAAAGAACTGATATGGGATCTAAGAACGGGAGGTTTATAGAAGTTTGCAGCTTAGCCAGAAGATCACGTCCCATCAATGCCGTTGGGCATTGAGGAACTACTATAAAAGAATGTGTTAGTGTTGTTTTGCCAAAGGAACAAAGGAGAGGAAGGGTTATTTGGGGATAAAAAGGGATGCCTGAGACCCCTTTGACGGCCACTTCTGAAGGTTGGAGAGGGCCCTTAAAGGAGGTTAAAAGTGAAGAGGCCGCTCCAGTGTCTGTTAGGAACAAGACTTTGTGTCCGGCCACCGTGCCAATTAACCGAAGCTCCAAGTCCGTCTGTACTGGGCGACTTGGGGTCTGGAGCTTGGGCTTTTCACTGGAATAACTCAGGCACAATTGGATCATCTCTCACCTCATCCGAGGAACCATGGTCTGGGATGCCAGGGCCCCCCTGAGTCTGGTTCCCAGCCCATTGTTGTTGGGCCTGGGGTGGACCCCGAGATTTGGTGGGTATTGCCTGAGGACAATCCATTTTCCAATGGCCCCATTGTTTGCAGCTGAGGCAGGGTTTGGTGGGTGGCCGGGATTGGGGCAGGACTTAGCACAGTGTCCCGTTTGGTTGCATCTGAAGCAGAGGCCTGGAGGGTTAGGTCCCATATTTGTGGGCTGAGGTTGATGGGCCAAAGGGGTTGAATTTTTTTCTTGGCTAGCTGCAGCGAATAAAGCATATTTGACCTTCTTTCCTTTTCTTTTTCTTTTTTCGCTTCTTCCTCCCCATTGTTGAAAACTTAAAAGGCTGTTTCTAGGAGATTTCACTGAGGGGTTTCGGGGCCCTTCTCTAACTGGCATAGTTTTCGGTGAATATTGGGGGCTGACTGGCTTATGAACTGGACGTGTAGGTACAGAAGTCCAGCGAGGGTGGAAATATCTAGATTAGTGTATTTTTGGACTGCCTCACCTCAGTAAGCTGTGAAAGAAAAAGGGCAGGATTTTCATCTTTTTCTTGAGTCACTTCCCTAATCTTATTGTAGTTAACATGAATGTGAGAGCTTTTTAGCATTAACAGTGCAGGAGACCTGGGTTCAATCCCTGGGTCAGGAAGATCCCCTGGAGAAGGAAATGGCAACCCACTCCAGTATTCTTGCCTGGAGAATCCCATGGATGGAGGAGCCTGGTGGGCTACAGTCCACGGGGTCACAGAGTCAGACACGACTGAGTGACTTCACTTCACTTTCTAGTAAACAGGTGATCATGTGAGGCAGGTACAGGATGTCGGCATCGCCCGCTTGATATGTCTACCGTGGCTCAGTTAAAGGGACTGCATCATCAGCCACCGGGTTAAGTCCTATCTTGGTTATGGAGCTGATCAGCATGAGCCCAGTCTGCCTGCCAGATCCGTTCCTTTTCATCGGAGTCAAAGTGGCATTTAGGATGTAATAAGATCCTTCCAGGTTAAATGATATGCTTGGCTAAGGCTGGGGAATTCCTTCCTATATCTAGTAGGATTTTCTGAAAAGGATCCCAATTTTTCTTCAACTTGGCTTATATCAGAAATTGAGAAAGGCGCATGAACCCGTGTAGGGCCCTCTGGTCCCACTACCTCTCTGAGAGGAAACCTGTTTGCTTTGGATCCTGGCTGATTGGCGGCCAGGGTGGGGTGGGGGGAGGGGAGAAATCTCTTTTGGGGTTTTGGAGTCATCGCTTCCTGTTTTGGAGGAGGAAGGGCTAGAGGGTGGGGTCTTGTGTCCGGAAGCCTCATCTCCAGGTGGTAGGAAGGAGGCTCATCTGCTGGGTCAAAATCGGGGGCTGAGGGTTTAGTGGGCCTTTTAGAGGCTTTAGATTTGGATTCTTTTTTAGTGGAGTGGGAGAGAGAGCAGAGGGGGATTTGATAGGTAGAACAGTCATTGCAGAGAGAAGGATGGCTTTTAAGGTCCCAGAAGGCTTGAATATAGGGGACCTCCAACCATTTGCCATTCCGTTTGAGGAAGTTTGTGAGATCTGACAAAATATTGAAATCAAAAGTCCCAAACTCAGGCCTGTGGTTTTGGTTATCCAGTTTGTGTTAAGGCCAAATTTGAGTGCAAAGTGACTCGCGTTTATCAACCTTGAGATTGGTCAAGAGTAGAGGTTTGAGGTTTCGTTTTACTCAGGCCAAGGGAGAGTTCCGCAGGACGGATTGGCTTGACCCCATAGCAAATGGCTAGCAACTCTCTGATTAAGAGAAAAGGTCGTCACCTAATCTTTTGACCCAGCAGGGAGAAGGAGGGAGGGGCGTCCCCCAGGTACCTTCCCCAGAGGGCCTTTTGGCTGGAGGGTTCCCCGGGAACCCGGAAAGGACGATAGTCTATGGCGCCCTAGAGTACCGTCCGAGCTTCCCTGGGCTACTGGGTCAGGCAAGGATTTATGGTGGATGGAGGGAGGTTGAATGGCAAAAGGCCTCTGTCCTGGAGTTGGTCAGTGTCGCGGAAAAGAAAGTATAGAGAAAAGAGGAAGAGAGAGAGAGGCCAATATTCCTTGGGGTATGTGGAAAACCAATAAACCCCTTAGACAAGACTTGTACCGCTCATGAAGGCACAGGGTGTCCTCTCAAGGAGATCTTGAAAGCCCGGGCGGGAAAGTGAGCTTGGGAGGCTTCCATGCTCCGAAGAGGTGGAAAAAGAGAAGGAACCTCAACCTCCCAATGAAAAAGAACCAGACCAGCACTTTACAGGAACAGACCACATTTAATGAGGCGAGAAGGGGCAGCAATCAGATTAGTGAGCTGCTGCACTAACCCAAGAAAAGAGTAACTATATATAGGTATATATGTGGAAATCTACTGTCTTAAGGGGGCCTGTTCTCCAAGATTGTTCAGAGTAGTTATCTCTTAAACAGCTGGGTCAAGGAATTCTGGAGATCGGCCAGAGGCTGGGACCAGCTGGGCCTAATCAACCTTAATGTCCATTTTTTTCTTTGAGTGAGAGAGTTCTTTGTTTTGCATAGAATAGTGGGGAGGACCCGGAGGTGAGTTTTAACTCCAGGCTATTTTGAGCCTTGTAACTTTCCTTCAGTATAGGGTTGCCAAATCTGTTTTCAAAGAAAGGAGGATGTACATCTCAGTGTTTGTTTTTTTTTTTTAAGCTTTGTATAGGTATAATTTACATGTAGTAAGGTGTACATATTTAAAATGAAATATTGAGACTTTCCTGGTGGTACAGTGGATAAGAACCCACCTGCCAATTCAGGGGACACAGATTCAATCCGTGGTCGAGCAAGATTTCACACACCTCGAGGCAACTGAGCCTGTACACCACAACTACTATTTGCTTTCCTTTATAATAGATACCTTTACATTTTCTATAATTTATATGATGGAATCCTTAAGTGTTGCTTTTTCCCTATAATTATTTTATGTGATATTATATTTGTAATATAGATGTTACATGAATGGTTCATCCCCCTCCTTTTTCTTGGTTCAATCCTCTTTAGATATACTGCTATTTAACCATTCACTTGTTCATGACAAACCTAGGCAGCATATTCAAAAGCAGAGACATTACTTTGCCAACAAAGGTCCGTTTAGTCAAAGCTATGGTTTTTCCAGTAGTCATGTACTGATGTGAGAGTCGGACCATAAAGAAAGCTGAGTGCTGAAGAATTGATGCTTTTGAACTGTGGTGTTGGAGAAGACTCTTGAGAGTCCCTTGAACTGCAAGGACATCAAACCAGTCAATCCTAAAGGAAATCAGTCCTGAATAGTAATTGGAAGGACTGATACTGAAACTCCAATTCTTCAGTCACCTGATGCGAAGAACTGACTGACTGGAAAAGACTCTGATGCTGGGAAAGATTGAAGGCAGGAGGAAAAGGGGACAATAGGGGATGAGATGGTTGGATGGCATCACCGACTCAATGCACATGAGTTTGAGCAAGCTCTGGGAGTTGGTGATGGACAGGGAAGCTTGGCATGCTGCAGTCCATGGGGTCACAAAGAGTCAGACACGACTGAGTGACTGAAATGAACAGAAACATTCACTTGTTTATGTGCATTTTGGATATTTCCAGATTTTGACTGTAGAAAATAAGTTGGTGCAAACATTTGTATACAGTTTTTATAAGGATATTTATTTCTTTTATTTTTTGGTCGAAGAATATTGCTGTGTCTGAATCATGAGGCCTGTGACTATTTAGCTTTTGAAGAAGCTAACAATTTGTGACCTAGTAATTGTGTTTTTTTACATTCTTTCCAGCACTGTATGAGGGTTCCGGTTTCTCCACATCCTAGTGAATACTTTATTTGGTCAGTCGTTAGTAATTTTAGCCCTTTTAGTAAGTTTATCATGCTGTCTTGCTGGTTTTTTTTTTTTTTCCTCTAAGAATTCATGATTAGCTTTTTTTTTTTTTTTTTTTTCAGATGTTTGGTCTCTTTTTTCATTTGCTCTATCTTATAAAATACCCACTTTTGTCTTCTGCCTACTTTATGAACTTTGGCTATTTTCGTTTCGTTTTTTCTTTTTTTTTTTTTAACAAGTAGGACAAAGATGTACATTGAAGAGTCATCCATCTTCACTGGTTGAATAATGTGATTGTTAAGATTTGCTTTCAGTGCTGGAAGACTGTGTCCTGAGCTTTTTCAGGTTTTGTTATGCACAGTGTAATGGGACACATGTACCATACATTTTTAAGATTAATATACCCTGGGAATTTCCTAACGGTCTAGCAGTTAGGACTTTGCTCTTTCACTGTCTGAGGCCCAGGTTCAGTCCCTAGTTGGGGAACTAAGATCTCACAAGCCTCATGCCACACGGCCCAAGCAGGGGAAAATAAGATTAATCCGCCCTAATATGTCGTTCGTCAATTTCTAAAGTCCAGACTGAATAATAAACCCTTGCTTTGTAGTGTTTGCCCATTTTCCTGTTCCATTATGGGTGATGGTGGGTTGGAGCAGGACCGTTAGATGGATTAAGTGCCATCAGGATGGATAGTACATCTCAAAAGCCCAGTGTGGAGGGAAATAGGAGGGCAGGGGTTAGTCTCTCCAAGCCTGGGTCAGGCAGCCTGGGTTTGCAGCCTAGTTGTTGGGTTCACACCCTGGATCCCATTGCCTTGACTCACAGAGAAATGACAGTCACCCACCTTCTACCCTCCCTGACCCCCTGTAAACAGGCATAAGGAGAGATCCTGTCCCCTGGTCTTCAGAGGAGGAAAAGCCGAGTCGCCCGTTCCCATTAGGAGGGTGTGGCAGTGGTGACACACTGAGCCCAGCCACCCTGCGCTCCTCCTGACGCTCACAGTCCAAGCTGATCCATGAAGCCACGCTTCGGGTGGCCAGTGCTACAGGACACTAGGGTGTCAGAATGGGTTTTTCACCTGAGAATCTTCAGGTGACTTATTGGAGCTCCTTCAGGCTCAGTTCCTGACTGGGATTTGCAGGCAAATGAGAGCATTTAACTTGTTCTTCATGAGAAGCAATAAAAAGAGACTGGGACTTGACCGTGCAGGAGCCACGGGTTCCACCCTGGTAGAGGATCTAAGATCTCATGTGCTTCCGGACAAGCCCACGCATTGCAACTGAAGAGCCAACATGCTGCAACTAAGATCAGACACAGTCAAATACATAAATATTTTAAAAAGCACCCCTAACTCAAAGACCCCGCGGGAGTGGATTTGAGTCTTGTCCCCCACTCCCTTGATGGGTGCCCTGCAATAAATTTTGTACTTTCTTTCATCGCCACCAGGTGGCGCTAGATCGGCTTTGTGGAGCCAGTGGACAAGTTCCGTTTAGTAACACAAACACTTCGGTGATCCACTGCAGACTGATCCCACAGATTCTAGTGTGGCTCCTTTATGAAGAAGAAAAGCCGCGTCTCTGTCCTTAGAACTGGAGTCATGGTTTCCCAGCGACGCTCACTAGGGAGCTTAGCCTTTTCTCTTTCTCCTGAAAGTCTCGCAGGGAGAGCCTTTGCCCGTGACTTGCTCGTGTGTTCGAACTACATTACCCGGGATGTTCAGAGTAAAGGGCAGCATTGATAACGAATGAATTACCAGGAAACAGGCGATTTCCGTTCAAAGCACACCTCGTTGGGGCGGGACTTCCGGCCTCCTTCCTAAGGCGGCCGTTTTAAGTGCTCTAGGTCCGTTCAGGTCCGGAGGCCTGTTAGGACTGGGCGATGGGACCGAGAACGTTCGATGGGAGGGACTGTCGTCGCTGCACAGAGACGGGTCTGAGCTTCGGAGACGCCGTCTGGGGACCGCCTCGCCCGAGTCTCCCCGCCGTTCCTGGGCCCGCCACGCCCAGAGTCGCTGGAGGCGGCGGCGCTGAGGGACCAGCCTCAGGTAAACGTCGTCCTTCGGGCGCGCACTGCCCTCACCCCACCGGACACGAAAGCCCCGAGTGCGAGGCTCCTGCTCACGTGCCCGCAGCCCAGGCCCCGGGCTCCAGGACGGTGAGGCGGTCGTGGGTGGTCCCTGTGTGTGATGGACTGTGTGATGGCGCGTGGGACAGGGTGATGGGCGGAGGGACCCGCAGCTACAGAGGCTTGGAGGTCGGACTGTGGCGGGAGGATTCAGGAAACCTGGGTGCATCTGATGTCTGCAGGACCCAGACAATGAGAAGCGGAGTCATGCCCGGACTGTCAGGCTGACAGTCTTTGTATCTTTATTGTCGGGACCTAAGAAGGTGTGGGGAGAAGGACATGGCAACCCACTCCAGTATTCTTGCCTAGAGAATCCCATGGACAGAGGAGCCTGGTGGGCTGTTGTCCATGGGGTCACACAGAGTCGGACACGACTAAAGCGACTTAGCATGCATGCATGCATGCATTGGAGAAGGAAATGGCATCCCACTCCAGTATTCTTGCCTGGAGAATCCCAGGGACAGAGGAGCCTGGTGGGCTGCCTTCTGTGGGGTCGCACAGAGTCAGACACGACTGAAGCGACTTAGCAGCAGCAGCAAGAAGGTGTGGAGAGTTTTGAACAAAAAGGGGAACAGGATTTACATTTGCTTTTAAAATGTTTCCCAAGGCTATTCAAAGGAAAAACAGATTTGAGGGGAGTGATGAGAACGCTGAGGCACTAGGAGGTTGAATCTTGTTCAAGGTCACACTGCTGGTAAGGAGCGACAAAGTGCACCGAGGTCAGACGACCAAATTGAGGTCACCTGGCTTGGGCTAGGCAAGGATGCATATGGGGTGACATGAGCCTCAACCTTTCTGTCCCCACTGTTACGTTTTTCTAAGGTCTGTCTCTTTCCACAGAGTCCCAAGGCTGCAGAAGTACTTAATAGAAACAAAACGGGTATGTAGAGGGTGTCCTAGTTCCTTTCTGACTCTAACCCTCACTCACATGTTTTCTGGTTTGTGGAACCCAGGAAGTCTTAGGTGCCGTCTTCCTAATCCTTGGCTCTGGGCACCCTTGAGAAACCCTATGCCCAGAGTCTTAAGTCCATATTAGAAGTTATATGGTTATATTTCCATTTCTGGCAACCATCGTAAAGTAGTGTGGAAAGTTAACCCAGGAGCTGGTACCACCATGTGCAAATACTTAGTATTAAAATTAAGGTGGGGAAAAAAATAATAAAATTAAGGTGGGGGTGTTGAGGAAGCACAGGTATCCTTATCTGGTATGAACATGAAATATAGGATGAATACCTGAGAAATTGAGCATCTATTCTGGAGTTATTGGGTGGTTTCAATCAGAGGAGGGAGGTGATATTATCAAGGTCTTCAAAAGCTATCTCTGACTGTATGTAGAGTGGGAAACAGACTGTGGGAGTGAGAGGAGTGAGGCAAATCCCGGTAGAGGCTACTGACATAGTCTAGCTGAGAGTTAATGGGCCAGAGTTGTGATTTAGTAGATGAGGTTGAAGTCTGGATGCATGTTCTAAAAAGGGGCAACTTGATTTTCTATTTTGGATGGTGAGAAGTGAAACAGAGAAACCAGAGATAACCCCAGGGTGTTTGGTCTTAACAGCTGTAGGGATGGAAGCTCCAGCTGAGATGAGGAAGTTGATAGTGTGAGTAATAATCACTGGGTTTATCAGAAGCTTTGTTTTGACCATATTAAGAATCTGAGGTATTTCAGGGACCAGTAAGTGGAGGCATCAAATTGGCAGCTGGACTCACAAATTGGGAAATCGAAAGAGGGATTCAAGTGGAGATATCCAAAATGTGGTAGCTACTATGTGGACCCAAGTGAGTGACCTGTGGTCACATTTAGGAGGTATAATCTTCATGTTACAGTCCTAACGCTGTTCAGGGAATGGGAAGTGGAGGATAGAGGCTGAGCACTGGGGCTCTTGCTTGAGTACCTGAGGGATGGTATTGGGTTTCTTGGTGGCTCAGATGGTAAAGAATCTTCAGTGCAGGAGACCTGGGTTCGACCCCTGGGTCAGGGAGATCCCCTGGAGAAGGGAATGGCAACCCACTCCAGTATCCTTACCTGGAGAATTCCACGGACAGGAGCCTGGCAGGCTACAGTACATAGGGTTGCAGAGTCAGGCACAACTGAACAGCTATCGCTTTCACTTTTCAAATGCAGTTGAGGGAGGTATGTGGCCATAAAGGTAGGGTGTATCAGACATGAGAGCCTGGTAAGTGGCCAAGGCTTCCAAGAGAAGAGTAGATATGAGTTGGGTGCCAAGGCATAGCAGTGATTGAAGCAGGATGACATGCAGACCGGAGCTATTGCTTATTCACTTCACTAGGGACTCAGCAGTATTTTGTGAGGACTTTAGTGGGGCCTGGAATGATCCATTCAGCCTGGTGGATATGGACAGAGGCAAATATGGTCATTTGTGATAATTAGCGGGATTGGGGTGACTTGAATGAGGGTTAGCTGGACAGAGAAGGCTGTCATTGCTGAAGGACAGCGAGAGCTGCACAGAAATGGAAGCGGGCCATGGGCATCCAAGGTTGACTGGTGGGTTTGTGTGGCTTAGTCTTAGGCAAGGAGCAGCCATACAGGAAGAGAGGCCATAGAAAGCTTAGATGTTTCCACCCTCAATGGGTGCTGTGGGAGGTCTATGCTAGATTGAATCCTGTCTGAATTTGCTGAGCAAACCTGTGTGCATTCTGCAAAGTTGTATGTTAAGACCTTAAATGAAGGGCTTCCTGGTGGTCAAGTGGTTAAGAATCCACCTGCCAATGCAGGGGACACAGGTTCGATCCCTGGTCTGGGAGGATCCCGCGTGCCACAAGGCAACCAAACGGGTGCACCAGAACCACTGAGCCCGTGCTCTGGAGCCGCGAGCTGCAACTGCTGAGCCCGTGCGCCACACTTCTGAGAGGCGTGGGCCAAACTGACGAGGGCCACGGACAGTTGTGCCTTGATGCTGGAGGACCTTGAGCTTAAAACCTCCCTGGGTGAGGTCCTCACACCCACCTCTGTGCCAGATGTATTCCCTGCTCTCTCTTCACCCTAGAGCCTGGTCTGCCCTTCCTACATCAGAACCACAGACAGTGCGTCCTTCCCCAAGTCCCTAAGTAGGTGCTGGGGCTGGTTGGATAAGGTGTGTGCACTGCCCTCTTCTCTCCTTGAAAAGCCCCAACTTCTGCTTTCATGAAGCCTCACAAAGAATGATTCAGGGTCAGCCATCTACTGGTCACTGTAATGGATTCTATTTTGCTTGCCCTCTGCCTGACCTGGTGACTTTGTCCAGATCTAAAGCACTCTAGTACCCTAGATCCTATTTCTGTCTTCTAGCTGACATTTCCTCATGCCTGCCTGTGCCAGGATTTGCCATCATTGACATGTTTACTAATTACGTGGACCATGGTCTTTTCTTGCAAGACTCTCTGAAGTTTTCTGTAATAGTTTTCTTTCCTGTGTACTACTGTGTGCTGAGCTATTCTGGCCTAGTACTGGCTACACTTTGTAATGTCTTTCTCTAAGTAATTGCATCACATGGTTGCCATGTGTATTTGCTCATCCCGGGAGTAGAATGGAGTGCATTCAGTGGTTCACAAATGACTGTTCATCCAGTCACAGCAAAATGCATCAGGAGGCTTCTGGTCTTAAATGGCACCTGGGGGAGGGCATGACATAAAGCCTGTGTTCAGATTATAGAAGAAGCTTACTGTGTTTGATTTTGTGCCAGTTCTAGCAGCTACACCTCATTTCTGGTGTTGCTTCCCAATTCTTGACATTTTGATGACTTGTCTATTCTACTCGTCTGTTCTACTCTCACATACCATACAGGACTAATCCTCACCTCTCTTGACTCTCACCTGCTTTTCTTACTGCTCCTTCTGCAGTGCTCTCCAATGTTGACTTTTACATATTGTGTCGTGAGGTGTGTACCTATCTTTGAATAGTCCTTGAACACAGACTATTCTATTGCAATTGGATATTCTTGGTCCTGGACTTACCCTTCTACTCTAGTGGTCATGTGTCACCAGCAAACAGGAGCCCTCTGGAAATTACTTACAGATAAACTGGTTGTAGGCCCTGTTCTTCTCCAAATACCCCATCCCATAGCTGTGTCCTTCACCTTGCAAGGCCTTCCCTTCTGTGCTCTTTATTTCCTAGTACAGCAAAGCGGCCTGACCCTTAGCCTGCATCACCTCCCTGGTCCTGCGGACAATCCCATGGACTTACCTTGAGTTGTGTTCAGGTGGCCCTCTCCAACCATGTAGTGTGTTATCTAGCATCATCTACAAGAGTGCATTATAGAAATGTTCGTGGGTCTGCAATGTGAAGAGGCAACAGAGGTTTTCAGAAGGCAGATGGAAGAGCGTAAAACAGAAATACAATGGCATTATAAATTTTAAGTTTCGTAACTGTGTCTAAACACACATCCATTCTTCTGGATTCCACTAAATAGTATGAAGAACAGAGAGAGAGAGAGAGAGAGAGAGAGAATGTCTGACATCTAGAACCTGTCTTGACTTCAGCTCAGTAACACTTCCTCATTTTGCCAGAAGTACATCCATATGGAGAAGATTCCAAGTCTGGAAGCCACTCTAGATGGCTCATCACTTTCCTGTGTTCCCTTTTCATGGAGCCTGAGTACAAGGTCACTGCATACATTTAGTAAGTTATTTCTGACCAGGTGTGATCTTGGATCAGAGATAGAGAACAAACACGTGGGGTAAAACAGGAAAGAGAAGAGGGACAGAGAGGGGAAATGAGAGAGATGCATTATGGTAGAAATGACACATAAATATCAGGAAGTGGCACAATTCTGAAAATGAGAGACTGTTAAGAGTTATATAGTTTTTGAACATGGAAACACGTATAATATTTTGGGTCAATTAATTCTTCTAGGTATAGAGAATGAGAAGCAGTTCATTAAAAAGAACAAGAAGCAAGCTATAAGGAGTGAAACTATGATCCAGACTCATGAAAATCCAGCTTCTTAGACAGATGGGAAGGGATGATAAGTCTTCAACAATGAAAATAAAAAATTGACATAACTGAAAGTAAGTAACTGAGGGAAAATACATTTTCTAACACATTTGAAGTGAGATAGTTCTCAAAGGAGAGTAGTCAAAATAGAACTCGAATAAAGGTTTATTTTGCTAAGTCAACTGTCTGCCTTGCTGTCAGGAGAATTGATAGAAGCAGTGTTTGCAAGCAGAGTGGATTCATAAAGAGAGGAAAGTTTCTTCAAAAACAGCAGCAACAGGAACAGCCTGACATTGCTGTGTTGCATGTTGGGGTGTTACTCTATGACTCTATGAATCCCAGTCCATGTGGGCTGTAAGACTGGCACTCCCCCTCCATCAGGGTATCTGAGGTTCTGTTACTCTACAGAAGAGAAGGCAGGGCTATGCCCTGTGGATCTGAATGTGACTAGACCCCTCTCACACCTTCCTTCTGGAATTATGAGCTTATATCCTGAAACTCTTCTTAGATTCAGTGTACACTTGGATGACAATATTGCACCTTCCTTTCATAAATATGAGATGTCTCTTCCATTTATTTAGTTTCTCTTTGGTATCTTTTGTCAGAATTTGGTAGTTTTCTCCATATAGCTCTTGTATATGTTTTGTTAGATGTGTACCTGAGTATTTAATTTTGGGGGATGCTAATATAAATGGTGATATATTTTAAATTTTAAATTCCATTCATTCACTGCTGACATATAGCAACAACCTTGCTATAATTTCTTACTGGATTGAGAATTTTTGTTGTTGTTGATTCTTTCAGGTATTATACATAGAGACTGTCTTATCACTTGTTTACAGAGACAGTTTTATTTCTCCCTTCCCAATCTATACCTTTTCATTTTATTTTCTTGTCTTACTGAATTAGCTAGGACTTCCAGGACAATGCTGAAAAGCAATGGGTAGCAAGACATACTTGCCTTGTTCCTGATTTTCGTGGAAAAGCTTTGAACTTCTCACAAGTAAGATTAAGCAGCAGTTTGCTTCTAAGTATATCTGATCATCTCTGCTTTTGTTTATTTGAAATTAAATGCATCATTTTGAGTAAGATCTTTATTTCACAACCTGATACTTATTATGCTATGTTTATTATGTCTATTTATTGTATTTTTGTAGATTTTCTTCAAATGTTGGATTTTCTCAAATGTTTTTTCTGCATCTATGATATGATCATGTGATTTTTCTTCTTTTAGCCTGTTGATGTGATTGTTGTTTTTCAGTTGCTCAGTTGTGTCCGACTCTTTGCAGCCCCATGGACTGCAGCATGCCAGGCTTCCCTGTCCTTCACCATCTCCCAGAGCTTGCTCAAACTCACGTCCATTAAGTCGGTGATGCCATCCAATCATCTTGTCCTCTGTCGTCCCCTTTGCCTACCTTCAATCTTTCCCAGCATCAGGGTCTTTTCTAATGAGTCAGCTCTTTGTATCAGGTGGCCAAAGTTAATTTGTATTTAAATATTAAACTACCCTTGCATACCTAGGGTAATTCCATTTGGTTGTGGTGAATAATTCTTTTTACACATTGTTGGATTTGCTTCTGTGCTCATGAGAGATATTGGTCCGTAGTTTCCTTGTAATGTCATTGTCTGGTTTTGGTATTAGAGTGATATTGGCCTCGTAGAATGAGTCAGGGAGTATTTCCTCTGCACTTTTCATCTGGAAGGGATTGTAGATAACTGGTATAATATCTTCCTTAAATATTTGGTAAAATTCACTAGTGAATCTCTTTGGGCCTGGTGCTTTCTTCTTTGGAAGGTTAGTAATTATTGATGCAGTTCTTCACTAGAAAGTAAGAATAGACAATCTGAATAAGCCTGTATCATTTAAAGAAATTAATAAATGCTGTAAAAACATTTGAGAAAATCGAACACCCATGCTCTCCTGTTTTCCACTTCATTGGTTTCTATTCTAATTTTTATTTCTTTTTCTGTTTTGGATTTAATTTGCATTTCTTTTTAGAGTTTTCTAGGATGGAAGTTCAGACTAATGATTTTGTATATTCTTTTTAT
Organism: Bos grunniens; assembly: GCF_055505025.1. Classification (NCBI taxonomy): domain Eukaryota; kingdom Metazoa; phylum Chordata; class Mammalia; order Artiodactyla; family Bovidae; genus Bos; species Bos grunniens. The sequence continues at coordinate 65,709,618 of NC_141182.1, read as the reverse complement.
GCTGTAAATTTTCCTCTAGGCACTGCTTTCTCTGCAACCCACAAGTTTTGGTAAATTGTTTTCATTTAGTTTCAAGCAGTTTGAAATTTCTCTTGAGATTTCTCCTGACTCATAAGTGTCCTTGAATTATTTAAAACTATGTTTTTTTCAGCTCCATGTATTTTGGGATTTTCCAGCTATCTTTATCTTTTTGATTTCTACTTTAATTCCATTGTTGTCTGAGATCAGACATTGTGTGATTTCTATTCTTTTAAGTTTGTTAAGGTATATTTTATAGCCCAGAAAATGTGGTAGTGCATATTCCATGTGAGCTTGAGAAGAATATGCAATCTGCTCTTTTTTGATGAAGTAGTCTTGTAGATATCAATTATATTAAATTGATTGAAGGTGCTTTGAGTTTAAATATGTCCTTAACTGATTTTCTGCCTGCTGGAGCTGTCCCTTTCTGGTAGAGGGATGTTGAAGTCTCCCAAATATAATAATGGGTTCATTTATTTCTGTTCATCTGGAGCTCTAGCTCCACTTTCACTCTCACAAAGCACAGTTAATTCCTTCTCATAGTTTCCCTCTGAATTCCTCTATATTCTAGCCACAGCAGGAGATTGTCAAGTAGAGAATTTCTTCTCCCACTTCAGATCTGCCTGACTTCCACTTCTGTTTCAGCCAGAACAAGTTCTCTACGTTAAGAACTCATGTGATTACATTAGGCCAACCTGAATAATCTCTGTTTTCAAGTCAAACAATTAGCTACTTGAATTACATCTGCAAAGTTCTTTTATCTTGTAACATAACGTACTCAGGGGAGTAACTTCAGGGGTCAGAGCCACAGCCATCAAAACTCTGGTAGTCGTAGTCTTTTTTCCTAACTCACTTCTGGTGTTTTATAACACGTTTAAATTTTTGTCTTCTCAACCTAAGCCTGAAATTATTTGTATTATATAAATCTACTCACAGTTTATCCACACATCTCAGTCATGGGACAAATATCCATATAGAACTGCAACTACCATTGTTTGGCACAAGTTGACTTAAATTCCAGGTTTTCCATGTTCAATACAGTGCTTAGATTAAGCAGTAGTTTGCTTCTAAGTACATCTGATTATCTCTACTGTTGTTTATTTGAAATTAAGTGCATCATTTTGAGTAAAGTCTTTATTTCGCTTATTTACTTTGATTTTGTGGACTAATCTTTTGCTCTTCTCATGATATTAACTTGGGGGCTTACTCTCTGAGTCTGTGAAGAATTGATACTGATGCTGCCTTTGTGTGTAGGTGTTACTTCTGCCCTCCTGACAGGGACCTCACTTGGACAGACCTATCACATAAGCCTAGAATCTACCCAGTATTCTACATGATGAATACTCAGGCAGTGGTGCTTTAGATTTCCACACAAAGGCCTGCACATATACAAAAGCCCAGTTTATAACTGTATAGCGTGATTGTTTACTGTTCAGTTTTGTGGTGTTCTAAGGTAGGAACTGTTGTGGAAACATAGTTTTAAATAAAGTGTCCTGCTAACCCAGAAGACTTCTTCACATAAAAAGAAGAGAGAGAAAACTTTTTTTTTTTTTTTCCTGTTGAAGAAGCATTGAGGCAGAATGTGATATGCATTACAGGCAGTCTAGTAAGGAGATCATGAAGTCAGTAAGGAACCTCATCCTTTTATGTGACCATGCAGTACAATGTGTTACATACATGTTCTTGAGATAAATGAGAACTAGTTCTCCAGTAAGAGGATTTGACAGTACCATTTTTTTTGTATCATTCATGCTAAATTACCTTGTAATTGGAATGACCATTGGTGTTTGCCAAGTGTCTTTATCTAAAGAAAAATACATTTCTTATACCTTTATGACAGGAGGTAGTTTTATAAATTAGAGCCTGGCACCTGCTGAAGTCAGGCTCCTCTCCTATAGAAACTGGAAGATAAGGGCACGCTCTTATGTAATGATTGAATTTAAAAGAACAATCTCTCAGGTCCTGGAGCAAAAGGTATCCAGAATGCAAATCTGGCAAAAGGCTTATATAGCTTTTAAAAATATATCATAATGGGCAAAGGAAGAAAAGACAAGTTTTCTTAAGTAAATGCCTTAAGAAAAAGTGGATGATCGGTGATGAAACTCTCCTTTTGCCTCAGAGGATTTATTTTCCTTTTTTTTTAATTTTAACACTAAGTTACAAAATTTACTGTTAATTTGAACTTTAAGCTGATCTCCAAAAAATTTATTTGCATTTTCTAAGCATATTGGCTGGGTGAAGTTGCTTTCAAATGGAGAAGAAGAAGTCCTAAAAGTTGACTGACTTGTGGAAGCTTTAGAAGACTGGAAAAACTGAAGGGCTGAAAGGATCCTGTGTGTGTGAGACGGAGCCGGGACAGTGTGTGGTAACTTCTGTGCCAAGGATCCTGTGTGTGTGTGTGCGTAAGACGGAGCCAGGACAGTGTGTGGTAACTTCTGTGCCAAGGATCCTGTGTGTGTGTGCGTAAGACGGAGCCGGGACAGTGTGTGGTAACTTCTGTGCCAAGGATCCTGTGTGGTGTGTGTGTGCGTAAGACGGAGCCAGGACAGTGTGTGGTAACTTCTGTGCCAAGGATCCTGTGTGGGTGTGTGCGTAAGACGAGGCCAGGACAGTGTGTGCTAACTTCTGTGCCAAGGATCCTGTGTGTGTGTAAGACGGAGCCAGGACAGTGTGTGGTAACTTCTGTGCCAAGGATCCTGTGTGGTGTGTGCGTAAGACGGAGCCAGGACAGTGTGTGGTAACTTCTGTGCCAAGGATCCTGTGTGGTGTGTGCGTAAGACGGAGCCAGGACAGTGTGTGGTAACTTCTGTGCCAAGGATCCTGTGTGGGTGTGTGCGTAAGACGAGGCCAGGACAGTGTGTGCTAACTTCTGTGCCAAGGATCCTGTGTGTGTGTAAGACGGAGCCAGGACAGTGTGTGGTAACTTCTGTGCCAAGGATCCTGAGTGTGTGTAAGACGGAGCCAGGACAGTGTGTGGTAACTTCTGTGCCAAGGATCCTGTGTGTGTGCGTAAGACGGAGCCAGGACAGTGTGTGGTAACTTCTGTGCCAAGGATCCTGTGTGTGTGCGTAAGACGGAGCCGGGACAGTGTGTGGTAACTTCTGTGCCAAGGATCCTGTGTGTGTGTGAGACGGAGCCAGGACAGTGTGTGGTAACTTCTGTGCCAAGGATCCTGTGTGGGTGTGAGAAGGAGCCAGGACAGTGTGTGGTAACTTCTGTGCCAAGGATCCTGTGTGGGTGTGTGTAAGACGGAGCCAGGACAGTGTGTGGTAACTTCTGTGCCAAGGATCCTGTGTGTGTGTGTGTAAGACGGAGCCAGGACAGTGTGTGGTAACTTCTGTGCCAAGGATCCTGTGTGGGTGTGTAAGACGGAGCCGGGACAGTGTGTGGTAACTTCTGTGCCAAGGATCCTGTGTGGGTGTGTAAGACGGAGCCGGGACAGTGTGTGGTAACTTCTGTGCCAAGGATCCTGTATGGGTGTGTAAGACGGAGCCGGGACAGTGTGTGGTAACTTCTGTGCCAAGGATCCTGTGTGGGTGTGTGTGCCTAAGACGGAGCCGGGACAGTGTGTGGTAACTTCTGTGCCAAGGATCCTGTGTGTGTGTGTGCCTAAGACGGAGCCAGGACAGTCTGTGGTAACTTCTGTGCCAAGGATCCTGTGTGTGTGCGTAAGACGGAGCCAGGACAGTGTGTGGTAACTTTCTGTGCCAAGGATCCTGTGTGTGTGTGAGACGGAGCCAGGACAGTGTGTGGTAACTTCTGTGCCAAGGATCCTGTGTGGGTGTGTGTAAGACGGAGCCGGGACAGTGTGTGGTAACTTCTGTGCCAAGGATCCTGTGTGTGTGTGTGTAAGACGGAGCCAGGACAGTGTGTGGTAACTTCTGTGCCAAGGATCCTGTGTGTGTGCGTAAGACGGAGCCAGGACAGTGTGTGGTAACTTCTGTGCCAAGGATCCTGTGTGGGTGTGTGTGCCTAAGACGGAGCCAGGACAGTGTGTGGTAACTTCTGTGCCAAGTTTCCTGTGTGGGTGTGTAAGACGGAGCCGGGACAGTGTGTGGTAACTTCTGTGCCAAGGATCCTGTGTGGGTGTGTAAGACGGAGCCGGGACAGTGTGTGGTAACTTCTGTGCCAAGGATCCTGTGTGGGTGTGTAAGACGGAGCCGGGACAGTGTGTGGTAACTTCTGTGCCAAGGATCCTGTGTGGGTGTGTGTGCCTAAGACGGAGCCGGGACAGTGTGTGGTAACTTCTGTGCCAAGGATCCTGTGTGTGTGTGTGCCTAAGACGGAGCCAGGACAGTGTGTGGTAACTTCTGTGCCAAGGATCCTGTGTGTGTGCGTAAGACGGAGCCAGGACAGTGTGTGGTAACTTCTGTGCCAAGGATCCTGTGTGTGTGTGAGACGGAGCCAGGACAGTGTGTGGTAACTTCTGTGCCAAGGATCCTGTGTGGGTGTGTGTAAGACGGAGCCGGGACAGTGTGTGGTAACTTCTGTGCCAAGGATCCTGTGTGTGTGTGTGTAAGACGGAGCCAGGACAGTGTGTGGTAACTTCTGTGCCAAGGATCCTGTGTGTGTGCGTAAGACGGAGCCAGGACAGTGTGTGGTAACTTCTGTGCCAAGGATCCTGTGTGGGTGTGTGTGCCTAAGACGGAGCCAGGACAGTGTGTGGTAACTTCTGTGCCAAGGATCCTGTGTGGGTGTGTAAGACGGAGCCGGGACAGTGTGTGGTAACTTCTGTGCCAAGGATCCTGTGTGGGTGTGTAAGACGGAGCCGGGACAGTGTGTGGTAACTTCTGTGCCAAGGATCCTGTGTGGGTGTGTAAGACGGAGCCGGGACAGTGTGTGGTAACTTCTGTGCCAAGGATCCTGTGTGGGTGTGTGTGCCTAAGACGGAGCCGGGACAGTGTGTGGTAACTTCTGTGCCAAGGATCCTGTGTGTGTGTGTGCCTAAGACGGAGCCAGGACAGTGTGTGGTAACTTCTGTGCCAAGGATCCTGTGTGGGTGTGTGTGCCTAAGACGGAGCCAGGACAGTGTGTGGTAACTTCTGTGCCAAGGATCCTGTGTGGGTGTGTGTGCCTAAGACGGAGCCAGGACAGTGTGTGGTAACTTCTGTGCCAAGGATCCTGTGTGGGTGTGTGTGCCTAAGACGGAGCCAGGACAGTGTGTGGTAACTTCTGTGCCAAGGATCCTGTGTGGGTGTGTAAGACGGAGCCGGGACAGTGTGTGGTAACTTCTGTGCCAAGGATCCTGTGTGGGTGTGTAAGACGGAGCCGGGACAGTGTGTGGTAACTTCTGTGCCAAGGATCCTGTGTGGGTGTGTAAGACGGAGCCGGGACAGTGTGTGGTAACTTCTGTGCCAAGGATCCTGTGTGGGTGTGTAAGACGGAGCCGGGACAGTGTGTGGTAACTTCTGTGCCAAGGATCCTGTGTGTGTGTGTGCCTAAGACGGAGCCAGGACAGTGTGTGGTAACTTCTGTGCCAAGGATCCTGTGTGTGTGTGTGCCTAAGACGGAGCCGGGACAGTGTGTGGTAACTTCTGTGCCAAGGATCCTGTGTGGGTGTGTGTGCCTAAGACGGAGCCGGGACAGTGTGTGGTAACTTCTGTGCCAAGGATCCTGTGTGTGTGTGTGCCTAAGACGGAGCCAGGACAGTGTGTGGTAACTTCTGTGCCAAGGATCCTGTGTGTGTGCGTAAGACGGAGCCAGGACAGTGTGTGGTAACTTCTGTGCCAAGGATCCTGTGTGTGTGTGAGACGGAGCCAGGACAGTGTGTGGTAACTTCTGTGCCAAGGATCCTGTGTGGGTGTGTAAGACGGAGCCGGGACAGTGTGTGGTAACTTCTGTGCCAAGGATCCTGTGTGGGTGTGTAAGACGGAGCCGGGACAGTGTGTGGTAACTTCTGTGCCAAGGATCCTGTGTGGGTGTGTAAGACGGAGCCGGGACAGTGTGTGGTAACTTCTGTGCCAAGGATCCTGTGTGGGTGTGTAAGACGGAGCCGGGACAGTGTGTGGTAACTTCTGTGCCAAGGATCCTGTGTGGGTGTGTGTGCCTAAGACGGAGCCGGGACAGTGTGTGGTAACTTCTGTGCCAAGGATCCTGTGTGTGTGTGTGCCTAAGACGGAGCCAGGACAGTGTGTGGTAACTTCTGTGCCAAGGATCCTGTGTGGGTGTGTGTGCCTAAGACGGAGCCAGGACAGTGTGTGGTAACTTCTGTGCCAAGGATCCTGTGTGGGTGTGTGTGCCTAAGACGGAGCCAGGACAGTGTGTGGTAACTTCTGTGCCAAGGATCCTGTGTGGGTGTGTAAGACGGAGCCGGGACAGTGTGTGGTAACTTCTGTGCCAAGGATCCTGTGTGGGTGTGTAAGACGGAGCCGGGACAGTGTGTGGTAACTTCTGTGCCAAGGATCCTGTGTGGGTGTGTGTGCCTAAGACGGAGCCGGGACAGTGTGTGGTAACTTCTGTGCCAAGGATCCTGTGTGTGTGTGTGCCTAAGACGGAGCCAGGACAGTGTGTGGTAACTTCTGTGCCAAGGATCCTGTGTGTGTGTGTGCCTAAGACGGAGCCAGGACAGTGTGTGGTAACTTCTGTGCCAAGGATCCTGTGTGTGTGTGTGCCTAAGACGGAGCCAGGACAGTGTGTGGTAACTTCTGTGCCAAGGATCCTGTGTGGGTGTGTAAGACGGAGCCGGGACAGTGTGTGGTAACTTCTGTGCCAAGGATCCTGTGTGGGTGTGTAAGACGGAGCCGGGACAGTGTGTGGTAACTTCTGTGCCAAGGATCCTGTGTGGGTGTGTGTGCCTAAGACGGAGCCGGGACAGTGTGTGGTAACTTCTGTGCCAAGGATCCTGTGTGTGTGTGTGCCTAAGACGGAGCCAGGACAGTGTGTGGTAACTTCTGTGCCAAGGATCCTGTGTGTGTGTGTGCCTAAGACGGAGCCAGGACAGTGTGTGGTAACTTCTGTGCCAAGGATCCTGTGTGTGTGTGTGCCTAAGACGGAGCCAGGACAGTGTGTGGTAACTTCTGTGCCAAGGATCCTGTGTGTGTGTGTAAGACGAGGACAGGACAGTGTGTGGTAACTTCTGTGCCAAGGATCCTGTGTGGGTGTGTGCGTAAGACGGAGCCGGGACAGTGTGTGGTAACTTCTGTGCCAAGGATCCTGTGTGTGTGTGTGCGTAAGACGGAGCCAGGACAGTGTGTGGTAACTTCTGTGCCAAGGATCCTGTGTGTGTGTGTAAGACGAGGCCAGGACAGTGTGTGGTAACTTCTGTGCCAAGGATCCTGTGTGTGTGTGTAAGACGAGGCCAGGACAGTGTGTGGTAACTTCTGTGCCAAGGATCCTGTGTGTGGTGTGTGCCTAAGACGGAGCCAGGACAGTGTGTGGTAACTTCTGTGCCAAGGATCCTGTGTGTGTGTGTAAGACGAGGCCAGGACAGTGTGTGGTAACTTCTGTGCCAAGATTCCTGTGTGGGTGTGTGCGTAAGACGGAGCCGGGACAGTGTGTGGTAACTTCTGTGCCAAGGATCCTGTGTGTGTGTGTGCGTAAGACAGAGCCAGGACAGTGTGTGGTAACTTCTGTGCCAAGGATCCTGTGTGTGTGTGTAAGACGAGGCCAGGACAGTGTGTGGTAACTTCTGTGCCAAGGATCCTGTGTGGGTGTGTGCGTAAGACGGAGCCGGGACAGTGTGTGGTAACTTCTGTGCCAAGAATCCTGTGTGGGTGTGTGTAAGACGGAGCCAGGACAGTGTGTGGTAACTTCTGTGCCAAGGATCCTGTGTGGGTGTGTGCGTAAGACGGAGCCGGGACAGTGTGTGGTAACTTCTGTGCCAAGAATCCTGTGTGGGTGTGTGTAAGACGGAGCCAGGACAGTGTGTGGTAACTTCTGTGCCAAGGATCCTGTGTGGGTGTGTGTAAGACGGAGCCAGGACAGTGTGTGGTAACTTCTGTGCCAAGGATCCTGTGTGGGTGTGTGTAAGACGGAGCCAGGACGGTGTGTGGTAACTTCTGTGCCAAGGATCCTGTGTGTGTGTGTGCGTAAGACGGAGCCAGGACAGTGTGTGGTAACTTCTGTGCCAAGGATCCTGTGTGTGTGTGTAAGACGAGGCCAGGACAGTGTGTGGTAACTTCTGTGCCAAGGATCCTGTGTGGGTGTGTGCGTAAGACGGAGCCGGGACAGTGTGTGGTAACTTCTGTGCCAAGAATCCTGTGTGGGTGTGTGTAAGACGGAGCCAGGACAGTGTGTGGTAACTTCTGTGCCAAGGATCCTGTGTTGGTGTGTGTAAGACGGAGCCAGGACAGTGTGTGGTAACTTCTGTGCCAAGGATCCTGTGTGGGTGTGTGTAACACGGAGCCAGGACAGTGTGTGGTAACTTCTGTGCCAAGGATCCTGTGTGGGTGTGTGTAAGACGGAGCCAGGACAGTGTGTGGTAACTTCTGTGCCAAGGATCCTGTGTGGGTGTGTGTAAGACGGAGCCAGGACAGTGTGTGGTAACTTCTGTGCCAAGGATCCTGTGTGTGGTGTGTGTGCGTAAGACGGAGCCGGGACAGTGTGTGGTAACTTCTGTGCCAAGGATCCTGTGTGGTGTGTGCGTAAGACGGAGCCGGGACAGTGTGTGGTAACTTCTGTGCCAAGGATCCTGTGTGGTGTGTGCGTAAGACGGAGCCGGGACAGTGTGTGGTAACTTCTGTGCCAAGGATCCTGTGTGGGTGTGTGCGTAAGACGAGGCCAGGACAGTGTGTGGTAACTTCTGTGCCAAGGATCCTGTGGGTGTGTGCGTAAGACGAGGCCAGGACAGTGTGTGGTAACTTCTGTGCCAAGGATCCTGTGGGTGTGTGCGTAAGACGAGGCCAGGACAGTGTGTGGTAACTTCTGTGCCAAGGATCCTGTGTGGTGTGTGCGTAAGACGAGGCCAGGACAGTGTGTGGTAACTTCTGTGCCAAGGATCCTGTGTGGTGTGTGCGTAAGACGGAGCCAGGACAGTGTGTGGTAACTTCTGTGCTAAGGATCCTGTGTGGGTGTGTGTGCGTAAGACGGAGCCAGGACAGTGTGTGGTAACTTCTGTGCCAAGGATCCTGTGTGGGTGTGTGCGTAAGACGGAGCCAGGACAGTGTGTGGTAACTTCTGTGCCAAGGATCCTGTGTGGTGTGTGCGTAAGACGGAGCCAGGACAGTGTGTGGTAACTTCTGTGCCAAGGATCCTGTGTGTGGTGTGTGTGTGTAAGACGGAGCCAGGACAGTGTGTGGTAACTTCTGTGCCAAGGATCCTGTGTGGGTGTGTGCGTAAGACGGAGCCGGGACAGTGTGTGGTAACTTCTGTGCCAAGGATCCTGTGTGGTGTGTGCGTAAGACGGAGCCGGGACAGTGTGTGGTAACTTCTGTGCCAAGGATCCTGTGTGGGTGTGTGCGTAAGACGAGGCCAGGACAGTGTGTGGTAACTTCTGTGCCAAGGATCCTGTGGGTGTGTGCGTAAGACGAGGCCAGGACAGTGTGTGGTAACTTCTGTGCCAAGGATCCTGTGGGTGTGTGCGTAAGACGAGGCCAGGACAGTGTGTGGTAACTTCTGTGCCAAGGATCCTTTGTGGGTGTGTGCGTAAGACGAGGCCAGGACAGTGTGTGGTAACTTCTGTGCCAAGGATCCTGTGGGTGTGTGCGTAAGACGAGGCCAGGACAGTGTGTGGTAACTTCTGTGCCAAGGATCCTGTGGGTGTGTGCGTAAGACGAGGCCAGGACAGTGTGTGGTAACTTCTGTGCCAAGGATCCTGTGTGGTGTGTGCGTAAGACGAGGCCAGGACAGTGTGTGGTAACTTCTGTGCCAAGGATCCTGTGTGGGTGTGTGTGCGTAAGACGGAGCCAGGACAGTGTGTGGTAACTTCTGTGCTAAGGATCCTGTGTGGGTGTGTGTGCGTAAGACGGAGCCAGGACAGTGTGTGGTAACTTCTGTGCCAAGGATCCTGTGTGGGTGTGTGCGTAAGACGGAGCCAGGACAGTGTGTGGTAACTTCTGTGCCAAGGATCCTGTGTGGTGTGTGCGTAAGACGGAGCCAGGACAGTGTGTGGTAACTTCTGTGCCAAGGATCCTGTGTGTGGTGTGTGTGTGTAAGACGGAGCCAGGACAGTGTGTGGTAACTTCTGTGCCAAGGATCCTGTGTGGGTGTGTGCGTAAGACGAGGCCAGGACAGTGTGTGGTAACTTCTGTGCCAAGGATCCTGTGGGTGTGTGCGTAAGACGAGGCCAGGACAGTGTGTGGTAACTTCTGTGCCAAGGATCCTGTGTGGGTGTGTGCGTAAGACGAGGCCAGGACAGTGTGTGGTAACTTCTGTGCCAAGGATCCTGTGGGTGTGTGCGTAAGACGAGGCCAGGACAGTGTGTGGTAACTTCTGTGCCAAGGATCCTGTGGGTGTGTGCGTAAGACGAGGCCAGGACAGTGTGTGGTAACTTCTGTGCCAAGGATCCTGTGTGGGTGTGTGCGTAAGACGAGGCCAGGACAGTGTGTGGTAACTTCTGTGCCAAGGATCCTGTGGGTGTGTGCGTAAGACGAGGCCAGGACAGTGTGTGGTAACTTCTGTGCCAAGGATCCTGTGGGTGTGTGCGTAAGACGAGGCCAGGACAGTGTGTGGTAACTTCTGTGCCAAGGATCCTGTGTGGTGTGTGCGTAAGACGAGGCCAGGACAGTGTGTGGTAACTTCTGTGCCAAGGATCCTGTGTGGGTGTGTGTGCGTAAGACGGAGCCAGGACAGTGTGTGGTAACTTCTGTGCCAAGGATCCTGTGTGGGTGTGTGTGCGTAAGACGGAGCCAGGACAGTGTGTGGTAACTTCTGTGCCAAGGATCCTGTGTGGGTGTGTGCGTAAGACGGAGCCAGGACAGTGTGTGGTAACTTCTGTGCCAAGGATCCTGTGTGGTGTGTGCGTAAGACGGAGCCAGGACAGTGTGTGGTAACTTCTGTGCCAAGGATCCTGTGTGTGGTGTGTGTGCGTAAGACGGAGCCAGGACAGTGTGTGGTAACTTCTGTGCCAAGGATCCTGTGGGTGTGTGCGTAAGACGAGGCCAGGACAGTGTGTGGTAACTTCTGTGCCAAGGATCCTGTGGGTGTGTGCGTAAGACGAGGCCAGGACAGTGTGTGGTAACTTCTGTGCCAAGGATCCTGTGTGGGTGTGTGCGTAAGACGAGGCCAGGACAGTGTGTGGTAACTTCTGTGCCAAGGATCCTGTGGGTGTGTGCGTAAGACGAGGCCAGGACAGTGTGTGGTAACTTCTGTGCCAAGGATCCTGTGGGTGTGTGCGTAAGACGAGGCCAGGACAGTGTGTGGTAACTTCTGTGCCAAGGATCCTGTGTGGTGTGTGCGTAAGACGAGGCCAGGACAGTGTGTGGTAACTTCTGTGCCAAGGATCCTGTGTGGGTGTGTGTGCGTAAGACGGAGCCAGGACAGTGTGTGGTAACTTCTGTGCCAAGGATCCTGTGTGGGTGTGTGTGCGTAAGACGGAGCCAGGACAGTGTGTGGTAACTTCTGTGCCAAGGATCCTGTGTGGGTGTGTGTGCGTAAGACGGAGCCAGGACAGTGTGTGGTAACTTCTGTGCCAAGGATCCTGTGTGGGTGTGTGCGTAAGACGGAGCCAGGACAGTGTGTGGTAACTTCTGTGCCAAGGATCCTGTGTGGGTGTGTGCGTAAGACGGAGCCAGGACAGTGTGTGGTAACTTCTGTGCCAAGGATCCTGTGTGTGGTGTGTGTGCGTAAGACGGAGCCAGGACAGTGTGTGGTAACTTCTGTGCCAAGGATCCTGTGTGGGGGTGTGTGCGTAAGACGGAGCCAGGACAGTGTGTGGTAACTTCTGTGCCAAGGATCCTGTGTGGGGGTGTGTGCGTAAGACAGAGCCAGGACAGTGTGTGGTAACTTCTGTGCCAAGGATCCTGTGTGGGGGTGTGTGCGTAAGACGGAGCCAGGACAGTGTGTGGTAACTTCTGTGCCAAGGATCCTGTGTGTGTGTGTGTAAGACGGAGCCAGGACAGTGTGTGGTAACTTCTGTGCCAAGGATCCTGTGTGGGTGTGTGTGCGTAAGACGGAGCCAGGACAGTGTGTGGTAACTTCTGTGCCAAGGATCCTGTGTGTGGGTGTGTGCGTAAGACGGAGCCAGGACAGTGTGTGGTAACTTCTGTGCCAAGGATCCTGTGTGGGTGTGTGTGCGTAAGACGGAGCCAGGACAGTGTGTGGTAACTTCTGTGCCAAGGATCCTGTGTGGGTGTGCGTAAGACGGAGCCAGGACAGTGTGTGGTAACTTCTGTGCCAAGGATCCTGTGTGGGTGTGTGCGTAAGACGGAGCCAGGACAGTGTGTGGTAACTTCTGTGCCAAGGATCCTGTGTGTGTGTGTGTAAGACGGAGCCAGGACAGTGTGTGGTAACTTCTGTGCCAAGGATCCTGTGTGGGTGTGTGCGTAAGACGGAGCCAGGACAGTGTGTGGTAACTTCTGTGCCAAGGATCCTGTGTGGGTGTGTGCGTAAGACGGAGCCAGGACAGTGTGTGGTAACTTCTGTGCCAAGGATCCTGTGTGTGTGTGTGTAAGACGGAGCCAGGACAGTGTGTGGTAACTTCTGTGCCAAGGATCCTGTGTGGGTGTGTGTGCGTAAGACGGAGCCAGGACAGTGTGTGGTAACTTCTGTGCCAAGGATCCTGTGTGTGGGTGTGTGCGTAAGACGGAGCCAGGACAGTGTGTGGTAACTTCTGTGCCAAGGATCCTGTGTGGGTGTGTGTGCGTAAGACGGAGCCAGGACAGTGTGTGGTAACTTCTGTGCCAAGGATCCTGTGTGGGTGTGCGTAAGACGGAGCCAGGACAGTGTGTGGTAACTTCTGTGCCAAGGATCCTGTGTGGGTGTGTGCGTAAGACGGAGCCAGGACAGTGTGTGGTAACTTCTGTGCCAAGAATCCTGTGTGGGTGTGTGCGTAAGACGGAGCCAGGACAGTGTGTGGTAACTTCTGTGCCAAGGATCCTGTGTGGGTGTGTGTGTGTAAGACGGAGCCAGGACAGTGTGTGGTAACTTCTGTGCCAAGAATCCTGTGTGGGTGTGTGTGCGTAAGACGGAGCCAGGACAGTGTGTGGTAACTTCTGAGAGGTTTTGATGGAAACACCAAAGGAGAGAGATTTTCCAGAAGAGACATGATGTGTCACTGTGTATTCATGTAGGAGAAATGATAAGATTCCTTAAAAAATTCAATTAAATCAAATCGATTTTATTAAAAATTATTTTTAACCCTTTTAGTTTTAAGTATTAAATAAGTATTTTTAATATAAGTAATGTTTAGCAAAATTTGACAGCCATTAGCACCTAAAAGGAGAAGGCAGTGTCTTCAGAATAATTATTCTGGTCACATGCTCAGCTTAATTGTATCTCTTCTCAGACATCACTGCTAAAACTTCTCTAAGATTTTCACATTTTTAACCATCTACTGATACTCCTCTGAGACATTTCAGACACAATCTCTGAATCACTACATAGTCATTAATAGCTTTCTGTAATTTGAATTTTATAACTTTTTTCAGGTAATAGTTCCTCATGCAGAGCAGTTTCTGTAATCCAGGGGAAATGATAACGACTTCCCAGTGATGAGATCATAGTTTCAGTTACTCTGTGCAGTTCGGGGTTCAGAACACCTTTTTCATACATGCTCCATCTGTGAATACCACACCTGTTAATCTGTATGAAATCTGCATGTCTTTCATTGTGCTATTTTTGAGAAATTGTCAGACTATCCAAAAAGAAACTAAATGATAAAAATATTATATGCTTGCTAAATTGGACACAATAACTTACTATGCTGTTAGAAGTATTTTCTGAAGTGACTATAGAGATCCACCTTTGTACTCCCGCTGACCTACCTGGAGTGTTTTTTCTCTTCTTCCTGACCAAACATACAGAGACTGATCAAACTGAGTCTAACACTTCATAGTGTATAGATTTAATTGCAACATGGTAATGTTTATTTTTCATTATTAGTTTATTTTTATTGAAGTATAGTTGTTTTACACCTGGAACTAATCCAGGTATATAACATAGTGATTCAGTATTTTTATAGATTATACTCCATTTAAATTTATTAAAGACAAGGCTTCCCTGGTGGTCTAGTGATTAAGAATCCTAGAAGGCAATGGCAACCCACTCCAGTACTCTTGCCTGGAAAATCCCATGGATGGCGGAGCCTGGTAGGCTGCAGTCCATGGGGTCGCTGAGGGTCGGACACGACTGAGGGACTTCACTTTCACTTTTCACTTTCATGCATTGGAGAAGGAAATGGCAACCCACTCCAGTGTTCTTGCCTGGAGAATCCCAGGGACGGGGGAGCCTGGTGGGCTGCCGTCTATGGGGTCGCACAGAGTTGGACACGACTGAAGTGACTTAGCAGCAGTAGCAGCATGAAATGTTTATTAGCTTCTGCTACCAGCGGACACATTTTGTATCTGAAGGACTAGGAATGATATGTGTACTTGGTTCTGTGTCCTCTGAGAACTTCAGAAACGGTACAGGTAGCCTCAGGCAGCATGATGAAGTTCACAGAAACTTGGGTGAATGTCTTCAGACAACACAACATCCCCTAGAAGTCCTGAGATCTGCCCTTTTAAGAACGAACAAGAGGCTTCTAAGTCCTTGGATGGGTGAACTCCATTTCCCAGCGCCCCTCCGGTCTAAACTTGTCAGGGTGCAAAGGGGTGGGGTGAGTTACCCCCAAGCGTGAGAACTACATTACCCAGAATACTCTGCTGAGCAGCCTAGCTGAGCCAATGAAGGCTCAGAACAGAGGCGTTTCCGTGCGTGTCTCCTAGCGAGGGGCGGGGCTTCCGGCGTCCTCCTCCGGGCGGTCATTTTGGCTGCTCGGGTGTGTTCGTCCGGATAGAAGTTCCGGAGCCGTCAGACGGGGCCGACGGGACAGGACCGAGAAAGCGTCAGAGGAGTCCCGCTGCACAGAAGCGAGTCTGAGGTTCGGCCGCAGCACCGCGAGAGATGATTCGCACCAGGGCCGGTTTAAGACCCGCCGGCCCGCTCCCGGACCCACTCCGCCCAAAGGCCTGGATGGCTGCGGCCGCTCGGAGGGACCCGCCGCAGGTAAGCGCTTGTCCTCGGGCCCTCCCCGCCCTCACCCCACCAGACACTAAGGCCCGGAGTGCCCTCGTCCCTGCAGCCCAGCCCCCGGTGTCCGGGACGGTGAGGCGTTAGTACACGTGCTCTTGTTTCTGACAGTGGTTGTGAATAAACATTTCAGTTTTCCAGTTTAATCTTACTATCTGTGGTGTGATTAGATGAGGGAGAGGGATACAGGCAGAGGAACCGGGATGTACCAAGGCCTGGAGCTGCGACTGAGCTCTGGGAATTCGGGAAATCTGGGCTCCGTTGTGCCTGGCGAGGAACAAAGTTTGAGGCGGAGTTACTCCTAGAATAGCAGGCTGAGGGCTCTGCGTATATTCTCAGGAATTCTAAGAGCTGTGGAAAATTTTAAACCAAACTACGTTAGGTGTTCAAAAGTCTTCCAAAAGCTGTTTAACAGCCTTTGGATAACCAGACCGAGGAGGAGGATGAAGACGTTGGGGCACCAGGAGGTTGGATCTTTGTTCAAGCACACAGAGCTAGTAAGGTGAGACACTGAGGCACATAAGTTAGGCATTCAGCCCAAGGGCCAGGCGTGCGCGCATAGCGGCCTGAACCCCGTGAAACCTGACATTGTATTCATTCATCTGTAGCCTGTGTCTTAAAACATGACTGCAGAAACGTTTGCGGGACCTGTATAGGTGTGTGTAGTGTGTCCCAGACTGCTATTGTTCCCTTCCCCAACCCATATATTCTCTGCATTGTGGTGACCCGGGATTCTTTTTATACATTGCTTATTTATGGCTGTGCCGGGTCTTCCTTGCTGCGCAGGCGTTTCTCTAGCTGCCCTGAGTGGGGGCTACTCTTTCCGAGGTGTATGGGTTTTTCATTGTGGTGATTTCTCTTGTGGAGCATGGGTTCAATAGCTGTGGTGCATTGTCTTAGTTACTCTCGCAGGTTGTGAATCTTCCCAGACCGGGGATCGAACCTGTGTCCACTGCTCTTGCAGGCAGATTCTCATCCCCTGCACCACCAGGGAAGTTCCTGCCGTGGAATTCTTTAAGGACCTAAACCTAGGGTCCTGAGTCTACCAAAGATGGTATAGAAGTGTTTGCATTTCTGGCACCTAATGTAAGTGGATGTGGAAATGTTATCCAAGTACCAGGATGTGAAAGTGCTTAGAGGTAGAGCTGAGGTGGGATCATTAAGATCTTTCCATTAGATGGGAAGAAGGAGCAAGAGAACAGAATTCAGTACTGGAACGGCTGCCTAAGAAATTGGGTATCTGTTCTGGAGGTGATAGGAAGTTTGAATCAGAAGAGGGGGAATGACCTTGCCTAGCTCCATTTATAGGAGAAGGAAATGCCAACCCACTCCAGTGTTCTTGCCTGGAGAATCCCAGGGACAGGGGAGCCTGGTGGGCTGCCGTCTGTGGGGTCACGGAGTTGGACAGGACTGAAGCAACTTAGCAGCAGCAGCTCCGTTCATTTATTTATGTTGGGGGGTCGGGTGGTGCTTCTCATTGCAGTGGCTTCTTGTGGCAGAGTGTGGGCTCTGGGGCGAGCGGGCTCAGTAGCTGTGCCTCTGGGCTTAGCTGCTCTGCAGCATGTGGAATCCTCCTGACCCAGGGATCGAACCCCTGATCCTGCACTGGCGGGTGGACTCTTTAACACAGCCTCCAGGGAAGCCCTTACCTACCTCTAAACAGTCTCCGTATGGCTGCACAGTGGAGACTAGATTGTGAGACTGAGGGAAGAGAAAGGAAAACCAGTGTGGAGGCTCCTACAGTAGTCCACTTGAGGGTTTATGGAACAGAGTGGTAGCTTGGAAGTGGCTGGATTCTGGATATGTTTTTATTATGAGTTACTGGATTTTCCAGTGGGGAAGGAAAGTGTCTTTTTCTGCATGGGTGGTTATAACAAAGTATCATAAACTAGATAACTTATAAACACCAGGAGTTTTTTTTCTGGAGGCTGGAAGTCCAAGATCAGGGTGCCCACATGGTCAGGTTCTGTGTCTGGTGAGGGCCTGCTTCCTGGTTCCTAGAAGCCATGTTCCGTGTCCTTATGTGGTGATGAGCAGAGAGGAGCAAGCTCTCCTGTCTTTTATAAGGGTGACAGTCTCTCCCTTGTGGGGCCTACCTTCATGGTCTCATCTAATTTCCTCCCAAAGGTTCTCGCTCCTAATACCATAAAATTGGGAGGTTCTGTGTCAGGTATGAATTCTGGGGGGACATAAACATTCACTCTCTAACAGAGAGTGAAACAGATCTAGGTGGTTTTTTTTTTTTTTTTTTTAACATATTTGTGTGATTGACTTACGTTAGTTTCAGTTGTACAATATAGTAACTAGATACTTACATACATTACAAAATGACAGGAAACATTCTGTTACTGTGTGTTACCATACAGAGTTACTACAGTATTATTGACTATATTCCCTACGCTGTACTCGGGGTCCCCAGCCTGTGGGCTGCGGACTGCTACCTCTTGTCAGATGTGCAGCATCAGTAGATTAGAAATAAAGTGCACAATTAATGTACTGTGCATCAGTCAGCCCGAAACCAGCCTCCCCTGGTCTGTGAAAAATTGTCTTCCATGGAACCAGTCCCTGGTGCCAGAAAGGTGGGGGATCACTGCTTACATCCTTGACTTATTTGTTTTATAGCTGGAAGTTTGTTTTGCAGTTACCATGAGGCTTTTTTGTTTGTTTGTTTGCATGTGATCTTTGTTGTGTCATGAAGGCTCGTTTGATGTGGCGCAGAGTCTAGTTGTGGCGCTCGGGCTTGGGAGCATGCAGGCTTCAGTAGTTGCTGCTCGCAGGCTTAATTGCTCTGCAGCATGTGGGATTCTGGTTTGCCACCAAGGGATCGAACCCGAGTGCCTTGCACTGCCAGGCAGATTCTTAACCACTGGGCTGCCAGGGAAGTCCCTACCATGAGGTTTTTATATATGTATATATGTACATACATATAACATAAAAATATATTTTTTATATGTTTTAAATTGCTGGTTTCTTCATGTCACATGTGTTTCCAATAGCCTACATTTGTACTCTCCACTTCTCATAATTGCTGGTTTTGATACCATATTTGTGTGTGGATGATTTCCTGCCTTGACTGTATGTGAGCTTTTACCAGTGAGCTTTCCCATTTGTAATTTTCTTGTTTCTAGTTGTGGCCTTTTCCTTCTAGAGAAGTTCCTTTGGCATATGTGCTAAAGCTGGTTTGGTGGTGCTGAATTCTCTTAGCTTTTGCTTGTCTGTAAAGCTTTTGACTTCTTGGTCGAATCTGAACGAGAGCCTTGCTGGGTAGAGTATTCTTGGTTGGAGGTTTTTAGCTTTTCTGCCTTGCAGAGTTTCTGCTGGAAAATCAGCTGATAACCTTATGGGAATTCCTTTGTATATACTTACTGCTTTTCCCTTGTTCCTTTTTTTTTGTTCTGGGCACACTGAGCAGCTCTCGGGTCTTAGTTCCCTGACTACACATTAAACCCGAGTCACAGCTGAGAAAGCACAGAGTCCTAACCACTGGACTGCCAGGGAATTCCCAAGTTCTGTATATTTTAGTGATGTATTTATGATTATATGTGCTGTCAAAATATGCAAAATTGTACATTAGACAGAGTACATTTTACAGTATATACTATAGAAAATTAAGACAAATCCCAGAGACTTTTATTATTTTAAATAGAGTTGTCATGAAAGGACTCTAATAAAAAGACATTAGGACTGGTGGTCTAGTGGTTAAGAATCCATCTTCCAACGCAGGGGATGCAGCTTTGATCCCTGATAAGGGAACTAAGATTCCGCATGCCCCAGGACAAGTATGCCCATGTGCCACAACCAGAGAGGCCTGCGTGCTGCAGTGAACAGCCCACACACCTCAACTAGGGCCTGATGCAGCCACATAAGCAAATCTTAAAAATAAAAAAGATGTTAGACCACATAGTCAAGTGGCTAAGCTTCCGAGCTCCCAATGCCAGGGGCCTAGTCAGGGAACTGTCAGGCAGATTACCTCACTAGTGCTGACCAGGAAATACCAGGTTGACTGATTTAAGATTTGGTTTCTGGGGAAGGCTGAAACTGAACTTAGGTAGTGTTGGTTTGGTGAGTAAAGCTCAGTTCAAGTGACTCCGTTTTGGGCTAGTTGTCTCCTTTTTTTTTTTTTAAACAATTCTTTAAATTTTTATTTTAGATTGAGGTATAATTGATTAAAAATGTTGTATTACTGTCAGGTGTACAGCAGAGTGGCTCAGTTATACATATATATGTATCCATTCTTCTTCAGATTCTTATCCCTTATATGTTATTACAGAATGTTGAGTAGAGCTCTTGTGCTATACAGTAGGTCCTTGTTGGTTATCTGTTTTATTTATTTGTGTGTGTGTGTGTGTGTGTGTGTTCAGTTGTGTCTGACTCTTTGTGACCCTATGGACTGTAGCCCACCAGGCTGCTCTGTCCATGGAATTTTCCAGGCAAGAATACTGGAGTGGGTTGCCATTCCCTTCTCTTTATTTATAGTAGTAGATATGTTAATCCCAAACTCCCAATTTATCTACCCACCACCTTTCCCCTTTGATAACCATGATCCTTTTCAAAATCTAACCTGTTTCTATTTTGTAAATAAGTTTCTTTGTAAAGATTTGTATCATCTTTTTAAGATTCTGCATATTAGTGATATCATATGATATTTGTCTTGCTTCACTTAGTATGATAATCTCTTATTTCATTCTCTTTTATGGTTGAGTAATCTTCTATTATATATATGTATATGTCTGTGTGTGTGTGGCGTGTATGTGTGTGTATATGCCACATCTTTATCCATTTCTCTGTCGATGGATATTTAAGTTGCTTCTGTGCTTGGCTGTTGTAAACAGTGCTGCAGTAAACATTGGGGTGCATGGGTGCATGGATTTTTCTTGCTTGCTTTCTCTTCCTTCCTCCCTACTATCCTCCCTTCCTCTCTCCCCAGCTTGCAGGATTTCAGTTCCCTCCAGGAATTGAACCGGGCCCAGAGCAGTTAAGCCCAGAATCCTAACCACTAGGCCACTTAAGGAACTTTCTTAAGTGGCATGTATCTTTTCAAATTACAGTTTTCTCCTGTTAATATGTCCAGGAGTGGGTTTTCAAAACAACTTTAAGGAGAATACGTTTTGTGAAACAGAAGTAGTTTTCCCAAATTTACAATCTTTAGATTTGACATCCACAGTGTTAGGGCTGTTGGAGATATTTCATTTTTCTTGAACACAAACTACAGTTCAATTTTAAATGGATGCAATATCATCTCCATGGTGTATCATAGCAGTTTGCAGCAGACGTTGTAATTCTTATTTGTAACTGAAACTCTCCTTATACCACAACCACCAATTAGGGGAGTGGAATTGGATCCTACCCCAGTGACTGTAGGCACAGTTTCATGCGCTCATCACTCACTGCCTGTAGCATATGCTGGCTTAGAAAGAAAATTTTCAAAATCACTGGCTAGGGTCTCAGATAGGTTCTCTGCTCTTTAGAGATGTGAAGTCTTGGGTTGATCATCACTGCTCTAAGATGTCACTGTTCCCAGTTGGCTAAAAAGATTCCACATGGAGATTTCCTTTTTAGCCTTACCACCTTCACTTAGCTGAGGAACATTCAGAAAATCTAGGACATCTTCCCCTGAACTGTCTTAGTAATTATAAATATTTCAGTACTTTGAGGTCAGAGAGCTCACGTCCGTCATTTAAAACTTCCAGAACCCCGCTCACCTGAACCCCTGTGCACGTGTTGGCCCTGGACCAGCAGCTTTCCATTTCCTGGTGTTTTCCTCTCCAGATTGCAGTTCTTGGCTCAGTCTCTTTATTAAACTTTCAGCAGGGCCAGCAAATCTTAATTGTTACTTCATTAAGTTCCCCGGTATGACTCCCTTCTCTGTTGATATTCAGCTCCTGCCACCCACAGAAAGAGCAGAGCTCACCATGTGAAAACAGTTTCTGCTTCCTGACCTAAAACAAATCAGTTTAACTCAAATGCCAGCTAAGAGCCATGCCCTCATGTCTCAATTTGTCTGCAGACTGGTTCTTGATCAAATCTCATGACTGGTGACCTGTTACTGCTCTCTCTTTCAGTCTCTTTTTGAACTAACTTTATAAACACTTATTCCTTCTAAAAATAGTTTTTCCTCTCTTAGTGATCCAGTGCGTTTCTTGTTCTACTGTTTCTGTCATCTTTTACAACTGAACTTTTGTTTTATTTATTTTTAATATTTAATTTATTTTTCTGTGTCTGGTCTTAGTTTGGGCATGAAAACTCTGAGTTCCCAACATGTGGTATCCAGTTTCCAGATCAGGATTGAACCCGGACTCCCTGCATTGGAAGCGTGTAGTCTTAGCCACTGGACCACCAGGAAAGCCCTAGAACTGAACTCTTAAAGAGCATTGTTTTTTTCTCTCTCCTGATTACGTCGACAATATAGCTCTACTTTTTCAAGTTTCGTGTATTAGCCTCACAGCTCATTGTCACTAACAAAGTCCTAAATCCAATGGTAACTTGAAGATTTTGTTTAAATTTCCTCTCCGAAGCTATTGCCGCGGTTGACATTTTTATTCTTTTTCACTATGCTAGACCTTCATTGCTGCGGGCTTTCTCTAGTTGCAGTTCACAGACTTCTTGTTGCAGTGGCTTCTCTCTCTCTCTCTTTTGTTTTTTTGCAGTCAATAAGAAATTTACTTGTTTTAAAAAAATCCAAATGCTGGCATTGTCCAGAAAAATTCAACAGGTTTATTTATAATTGTTATAAAGTTGAACTGCTGAAACTTGTTGACTGAAACATTTTGACTTTCATTAATGCTTTATGTCCCCACATTTATATTAAAAATTCACACACAAATGAAAATGGAAAAACTGCCAATACCTGATTTCTGTCCCCTACTTTCCACTTGCAATCATATATTTAGGTACCTTTTGACCCCATGGAAAAAAAATATCTAACGTTCAGAACTACTAATAACAGGAAGAAGAGAATTTTTTTTTTTTTTTTTTAAAGAATGAAATGTTTCCCGTTATAGTGGATTCTTAAGCATGTTCTCCACGTATGCGGCGTGCTAGCTGGATGTCTTTTGGCATAATTGTTACATGTTTGGCATGGATAGCACACAGGTTGGTGTCTTCAAAAAGGCCAACCAGATAGGCCTCATTTGCCTCCTGCAAAGCACCAATAGCTGCACGCTGGA
The DNA here is from genome assembly GCF_055505025.1 of Bos grunniens. Taxonomy (NCBI): domain Eukaryota; kingdom Metazoa; phylum Chordata; class Mammalia; order Artiodactyla; family Bovidae; genus Bos; species Bos grunniens. The sequence goes on along the minus strand of NC_141182.1, from coordinate 65,687,329 downwards.
AGCGCAGATCTGTTTTGAAGTCCTGAGCAATTTCCCGCACCAGACGCTGGAAGGGAAGTTTGCGAATCAGAAGTTCAGTGGACTTCTGATAACGTCTAATTTCATCGAGGGCCACAGTACCAGGCCTGTAACAATGAGGTTTCTTCACCCCTCCAGTAGAGGGCGCACTCTTCCGAGTGGCTTTTGTAGCAAGTTGCTTCCTCGGTGTTTTACCACCTGTCAATTTGCGGGCAGTCTGCTTTGTACAAGCCATGGTATAGAGACCTCCTTACTTACCCTCCTTCTCCTTCGGCTGGAGCTCGGCGAGCTGGAGGCGGCACTGGCGTTGGAGAGTGATGGCGGCGCGGCGGCGGCTGCGAACACCAGGGGCTCCTCTTGTTGTGGTGCACAGGCTTAGTTGTTCCATGGCATGTGCGATCTTCCCAGACCAGGGGTCGAACCAGTGTCCCCTCCATTGCGGTGCTAGTCACATGACCTGGAAATACCATGACAGGTATTTGGGGTACGTGTGTCCTTTAGAACAGTGGTTTTCTCCAGGTACTTGCCCAGGACTGGGATTGCTGGGCCATGTTGTAAGGAACCTCCATACTGTTTCCCAAAGTGGCTGTGCCAGTCTCATCAGGTTGGCAAAAAGTTCATTGGGGTTTTGCTGTAATATCTTACAGAAAACCCAGACCAACGTTTTGGCTAACATACACATTCCCACCAACAGTGTAGGAGGCTTCGATAACAGTCTGACCTGATGGTAATACAAGTGAAAGCTTGGTGAGAACTCTGAAATACTCCACGCAGTTGGGTCTTCTCATCCCTACTTTGCACATCTACTGGCACGACGGACTATGCTTCTCTGTCTTACCTCTCCTGAGGTTGAAGGATTTAGTATTTTTAACTTTGCTAAGGAAAACTGATGAACAGTAAAATAATACTGGGGCCTCCCAGGTAGTAGGTTAAGAATCTGCCTGCAGTGCAGGAGACACAGGAGGTGCGGGTTCGATCCATGGGTCAGGAAGATCCCCCGGAGGAGAGCATGGCAGCCCACTCCAGTATTCTTGCCTGGAGAATCTCGTGGACAGAGGAGCCTGCCCAGCTACAGTCTATAGGGTCACAAAGAGTCACACAGGGTATTCGAAGCGGGGACGGCGTTGGCGACTTATTTAGATATTAATTAGAGATATAAAGAGTAATAGAATGAGGATAGCTCAGCAGGAAAATTCAGTGGAGAAAAGAGGCTGAGTAGCTTGGTTTATGCGGGAGACCAATAAAACTTCAAGACAAGAAGCTTGCATCACTTACGTAGGCCACAGGCGTCCTTCCGTTCTCCCAAAGGAGAGGAGACACTGAGGCCTCCCCGGTCAGATCTTAGAAGCCCAGGCATAATTAGTAAGCATGATGGGCTCCGCGCTCCAGATGGAGACTCAGCCAGAGTTTGAGAGAGAGAGAGACATGGGGAGACCAGTCTTTCGAGGAACTGATCCCAATTCTTTATTTTCCAAAGTCTGTTTTTATACACTGAGATATTATACAAAAGTCACGCGGGGACAGCAGTCCTGACTTTTATTAAAGTCAGGTGCTTCACACAAATGTATACAGAGGTCTTAGGGGTGTTGCATCATCTTCTGGCCAGGGGGGCCTGCTGACAATTTATGACCCTCTCCTTGTGACAGCGGTCAGTCAACCAGAACACTTATTTCTCCAAGGCTGATTATTCTTAAAAACAGACGCCACCCAAATAAAGTTACATTCCTATAGGGTGAGGGTGTAGTGGGTTTTAATTAAGGAAAGAATTTACTTAGCCTAAGGTCTAACGTGATTTATATCAAACGTTAATACTTATTTCTTCTATATATTCATTAATGTGTGTAAGGGCAGGGGATGTGGAGACTTAGCAGTAAACATTGGCTCAACAAATGAAAAACCCTTCACCAACACAATTTCTAATCAGCCCACTATACTTATACTAATGGTTTTCTAACTTCTCTAAAGAACCTGTTTTTAGAAGGTTTAAAGCATCTCGAGCCTCTCACGGTTGGGAGGCTGTGAGCAATAACATGTGGCCAGACAAGCCTGTCAGGCAGGCTAGAGAACCTTCAGAGGAGTTTGTAGGTTGAAACACTCCTGTCACGCCCAGGAATTATTATTAACTGGAGCTCTAAGTTAATTCCTTCTCTGAAAGAGGTGGTGGGGGACAGCCCCCCGTAAAGTCAGAGGTGTAGGTGAGAGCACAAAGTAGTAAAGTAGGCAGGCTCTGGTTATGGGGGTAGATGCTCGAGGATTTCCAGGGGGACTCCTAAGGCTCGATCCCGCCTTTGCGTATGTCGAGCCTCCTTCCTCATGACCTTTGCCACGGGCAGAGTGCCTCCTGCTGGCTCCCCGCATACTGGTATCAACATGACAGGTTTTGAGCTATGATACACTTCAGAATAAAAGGGTAGTATATAGCAAATGGAAAACAAGCTCAACATGTTTGATTATTAATATAAAAATTTTGTAAGTAAGATTCAGTTCAGTTGCTCAGTCAGGTCCGACTCTTTGTGACCTCATGAATTGCAGCACGCCAGGCCTCCCTGTCCATCACCAACTCCCGGAGTTCACTCAAACTCATGTCCATCAAGTCAGTGATGCCATCCAACCATCTCATCCTTTGTCGTCCCCTTCTCCTCCTGCCCCGAATCCCTCCCACCATCAGAGTCTTTTCCAATAAGTCAACTCTACAAATGAGGTGGCCAAGGTATTGGAGTTTCAGCTTCAGCATCAGTCCTTCCAAAGAACACCCAGGACTGATCTCCTTTAGAATGGACTGGTTGGATCTCCTTGCAGTCCAAGGGACTCTCCAACACCACAGTTCAAAAGCATCAATTCTTCAGCGCTCAGCTTTCTTCACAGTCCAACTCTCTCATCCATACATGACCACTGGAAAAATCATATCCTTGACTAGACAGACCTTTGTTGGCAAAGTAATGTCTCTGCTTTTGAATATGCTGTCTAGGTTGGTCGTAACTTTCCTTCCAAGGAGTAAGCGTCTTTTAATTTCATGGCTGCAGTCACCATCCGCAGTGATTTTGGAGCCCCAAAAAATAAAGTCTGACACTGTTTCCACTGTTTTCCCCATCTATTTCCCATGAAGGGATGGGACCAGATGCCATGATCTTCGTTTTCTGAATATTGAGCTTTAACTTTTTCACTCTCCACTTTCACTTTCATCAAGAGGCTTTTGAGTTCCTCTTCACTTTCTGCCATAAAGGTGGTGTCATCTGCATATCTGAGGCTATTGATATTTCTCCCAGCAATCTTGATTCCAGCTTGTGCTTCTTCCAGTCCAGCGTTTCTCATCATGTACTCTGCATATAAGTGAAATAAGCAGGGTGACAATATACAGCCTTGATGTACTCCTTTCCCTATTTGGAACCAGTCTGTTGTTCCATGTCCAGTTCTAACTGTTGCTTCCTGACCTGCATACAGGTTTCTCAAGAGGCAGGTCAGGTGGTCTGGTATTCCCATCTCTTTCAGAATTTCCCACAGTTGATTGTAATCCACACAGTCAAAGGCTTTGGCATAGTCAATAAAGCAGAAATAGATGTTTTTCTGGAACTCTCTTGCTTTTTCCATGATCCAGCGGATGTTGGCAATTTGATTTCTGGTTCCTCTGCCTTTTCTAAAACCAGCTTGAACATCTGGAAGTTCAGAGTTCACGTATTGCTGAAGCCTGGCTTGGAGAATTTTGAGCATTACTTTACTAGTGTGTGAGGTGAGTGCAATACGGAATCTTAAAAACTCCTGGAAAAGTGGACATGGTAATAGGAAAAAAGAAAAAAACCCACAAGAAGTCATCATATAGCAACAAATGAACTGACTCACAGCCAAAATCATTTCATTTATAATCCTGCTCTATTTCCCTCAGCAATTGCTTATCTTAAGGCAAACTCCAAAAGCCATATCATTACATCTATAAAAGTTCAAATAAGGGAATTCCCTGGTGGCCCGGGGGTTAGGACTCCTTGATTTCACTGCTGAGGGTGTGGGTTCAGTTCCTGGTCAGGGAGCTAAGATCCTACAAGCCATGAGATAACACGTAAGTGTATGTAATAGGCTAGGACTTTTTTTTGTTTGTTTAATTATAGTATCTTTATCATGCTGCTGCTGCTGCTAAGTCACTTCAGTTGTGTCCGACTCTGTGCGACCCGAGACGGCAGCCTACCAGGCTTCTCTGTCCCTGGGATTCTCCAGGCAAGAAAACCGGAATGGATTGCCATTTCCTTCTCCAATGCAGCAGAGTGAAAATTGAAAGTAAAGTTGCTCAGTCATGTCCGACTCTTCGCGATCCCTACTCTGTCCGGGGGATTTTTCAGGCAAGAGTACTGGAGTGGGGTGCCACTGCCTTCTCTAATCTTTATCATATGTAACTATAAACAGTTTCTCCGTATTATGCAGTACCAAACAGTATTCAAATTTTCCTGGGTATTTTATTTTTAATATTTATGTTATTTCTCTAGTTTTGGCTGTGATAGGCCTTAGTTGCAGCGTGCAGGCTGTTCATCACAGACTTTCCTTTAGTTGTGGTGCAAGGGCTCAGTAGATGCAGCGCCTGGGCTTACTTCCCCTGTGGCATGTGGGTTCTTAGTTTCCTCAAACCTAGGTTCCCTGTTTGGGAAGGTAGTCCTTTTCTTTTTTCTTTTTTGAAAGAAGGCATATTTTAACTACTGGACCGCCAGGGAAGTCTCTAGTTTTTTTTTTTTTTTTAATATTTATTTATTTGGCTTCACTGGGTCTTGTGGCATGTAGGATCTAGTTCCTTGACTAGGGATTGAACCTGAGGCTCAAGCAGGGAAGTCCTGCCGCTGATGATTCTTGCCTGTACCATCAATATAGGTGATGGTTCTACCCTCCCGTTTCCTTTATTAGGTGGAATATGTTTTTTACAAATAAGAAAGTTAGAGTAGAAGTTCAGATAGAAAAAGATACAAAAATATCTTGTTTTATTTCTCCTTTCACAGTGTGATGATTCGGTCCTTTGCCTTTTTCCAAAATGAGGTTTTGAGGATTTTTTTTCATAGTAGTAGTAATAATAAATGTAAAGGAGTTTTACAGATTTTTACTTTGTAGATACAGTTGACCCTTAAACTGCAGGAGTTATGCGTGTCAATCCCCTACACAATCACAGATTTGCGTATAACTTTTGATTCTCCCAAACATAATTACTAATAGTCTACTGTTGACCAGCATATATATTTTATTTTATATGTATTTTATACTTACAGGTAGAGAAAGGAAAATGCTCTTGAGAAAATCATAAAGAAAAGAAAATACATTTATAGTGTTGTACCATATTTATGCATAGCCACCAGGCACATGAAAAGATGCTCAACATTGTTAATTAGAGAAATGCAAACAAAACCACAGTGATATCACTTCACAGCTGTCAGATGGCTGTCATCAAAAATACCACAAATAACAAGGATGTGAAAAAAGAGAGAGAGCCCTCCTACTCTGTTAGCGGAAATGTAAATTGGTACAGCCACTGTGAATAGGAATATGGAGGTTCCTTAAAAGAACTAATACTAGAACTACCATCAGATCAGATCAGTCACTCAAACGTGTCCAACTCTTTGCGACCCCATGAATCACAGCACGCCAGGCCTCCCTGTCTATCACCAACTCCCAGAGTTCACTCAGACTCACGTCCATCGAGTCAGTGATGCCACCCAGCCATCTCATCCTCTGTCGTCCCCTTCTCCTCTTGCCCCCCTTCTCCTCTTGCCCCCAATCCCTCCCAGCATCAGAGTCTTTTCCGATGAGTCAACTCTTCACATGAGGTGGCCAAAGTACTGGAGTTTCAGCTTTAGCATCATTCCTTCCAAAGAAATCCCAGGGCTGATCTCCTTCAGAATGGACTGGTTGGATCTCCTTGCAGTCCAAGGAACTCTCAAGAGTCTTCTCCAACACCACAGTTCAAAAGCATCAATTCTTCGGTGCTCAGCCTTCTTCACAGTCCAACTCTCACATCCATACATGACCACAGGGAAAACCATAGCCTTGAGTAGACGGACCTTTGTTGGCAAAGTAATGTCTCTGCTTTTGAATATGCTATCTAGGTTGGTCATAACTTTCCTTCCAAGGAGTAAGCGTCTTTTAATTTCATGGCTGCAGTCACCATCTGCAGTGATTTTGGAGCCCCAAAAAATAAAGTCTGACACTGTTTCCACTGTTTCCCCATCTATTTCCCATGAAGGGATGGGACCAGATGCCATGATCTTCGTTTTCTGAATGTTGAGCTTTAAGCCAACTTTTTCACTCTCCACTTTCACTTTCATCAAGAGGCTTTTGAGTTCCTCTTCACTTTCTGCCATAAGGGTGGTGTCATCTGCATATCTGAGGTTATTGATATTTCTCCTGGCAATCTTGATTCCAGCTTGTGTTTCTTCCAGTCCAGCGTTTCTCATGATGTACTCTGCATATAAGTTAAACAAACAGGGTGACAATATACAGCCTTGACGTACTCCTTTTCCTATTTGGAACCAGTCTGTTGTTCATGTCCAGTTCTAACTGTTGCTTCCTGACCTGCATACAAATTTCTCAAGAGGCAGATCAGGTGGTCTGGTATTCCCATGTCTTTCAGAATTTTCCACAGTTGATTGTGATCCACACAAGCAAAGGCTTAGGATTCAGCATTTCCACCCCTGGGTATTTATTAAAAAAAAAACAAAAACCCATTGATTTGAAAAGATACATGCACCCCAGTGTTCATAGCAGCATTATTTACAATAGCCAAGAAATATATGGGAGGAACGTATGATGATCAACAGATGAATGAATAAAGATGTGGGATATCTATCTATAAATGCATATATCTTTTATATATTTATTATATATACTGTGTGCATATATTTAATGGAATAAAATACTACGCAGCCATCAAAGGAATGAAATTTTTCCATATGCAACGTGGGCGGACTTGGAGGGTATTATGCTTAGTGAAATCATTCAGAGAGAAAGACAAATACTGTATGATGTCACTTTTATGTGGAGTCTAAACAAAACAAACTGGTGGCGATAACAAAAAGAAACATTCACGATGTAGAGAACCAACTCGTGGTTACTAGGGAGGGAAAGGGCCTGACAGCAGTAGCACACGACAGGTACAAACTACTGGGTGTGAGATAAGCTACGGCATATGTTGTACAGAGTGTAGTCGATGTGTTATAGCTGTAAATCAAGTGGAAACTTTAAAAGTGGCGATCTCTATGTTGTACACCTGAAACTTATATAATGTTGTAAGTCAACTCTACCTTAATTAAAAATAAGATAAAGTGAAAAAACTCCTATTTACGCATATTCATGTGTTAATAATGAAGCAGCAATATGATTGGTCCATGGTAGCCTAGCCTATACGCTAATGAATGGTTGGTTATAAGAGTTTTTACTGATTTTCATGTTTTATTCATGGTTATCCTTAAATAAAGGGTGAGCATGTACAAATTAAAGCATAGGATTAAAAAATGGTAATAGATTTCTGGTTTAATTAATAAGATTTGCTGCAATGGATTTGAGACTTTTTGTCAAAATATGTTCAAATGAATTAAGCTTAATAAGAACTTTTTAGTTTGATATTGTTTTATTGTCATCATGACCAGTTTTACCTCATTAACGTTTTTATTTATGGCTGCATTGGCTAACAGAGATGTATTCCTTCATGTGATCATTTATTCAGAAAACATTTTATCATGACATCCTATTTAAGTAGTTACTTTGCTTATGTTGTGGTTGCTAGTTTTTGTTGCGGACCATTCCAGTTCAAGAATGGGAACTATTTATAAAGACATGGCAACTCCTAACATTGAAAATGTCTGAATTGCCCTTTTTTGTAGCAGGTATTATGACTAAAGGGCTTATTCTGTTTTCTTCATTTCGTTTTCTTTTTTAAATTTATTTGTAATTGGAGGATGATTGGTTTACAATATTGTGTTCATTTCTGCCATACATCAACGTGGATCAGCCAGCTTCTGTCTGACTTTTTAAATTTTTTCATTTCTCAAAAACTGTTTCTGTATGGCACCAATTCTTCTTCTACTGTTTGTGTTTGCTCTAGTTTCAGTGCCCATATCATATAAGTCTCCATCTTACAAAAGAAGTCAAAAGCAGTCTTGAGTAGTCAGAACCCTCCTGCTGGATTGTCTAAGGTCATTTTGTTTTCTGGCACTGGTGCATCATATTCCTCTAGCACGGGTTCAGAAGCACTCATCTCCATCAAGTTGTCTTCTCTTCATTCCTCTGGTATGGGGTCAGTTAGCTCTTGAATTTCTCCAAGATCCATATCGTGAAACCCTTCACCTTCTTACCTGCTCCCCTCCCCCGGCCACCATACATACAGTCTCTCTCATGATTTTCTTGACTGCCTTTGTTTTAAATCCTATGAAGTCATCTGGACACATTTTTCTCCAGTAGGAATTTATTGTTTCAGACTTTATAGCTTTCACAGCTTTTTCTATAACAAGAGCATCTTAAGTAGTATAATCCTTCCTGACTTCTGTGGTGATTTCTTGATCAGAATTCTCGTCCATCGTAGCACTGATAATCTTTCCATAGAGTGCTGTATGTCATGGGCCTTACAAGAACTGTAAAAGGCAGTCCCTTACTTGCAAGATACTGATTTCAGAGACAAAGCAGCAATGGAACCAATTCAGAAAAATGGTTCTTCTTGTCTAGGCCTTCTTGTATAACCAAAGACTGGTGTTTATATTTTCCTAGGGGTTAGCAGCTTTGTAATCGGGAGTCCTGATTATCAACCAGACTGCATTTGTACAACATGGTCAGAGGGTTTGGCATAGTCGATAAAGCAGAGGTAGATGTTTTTCTGGAACTCTTTTGTTTTTTCTGTGATCCAACAGATGTTGGCAATTTGATTTTTGGTTCCTCTACCTTTTCTAAATCCAGCTTGAACATCAAGAAGTTCTCATTTCATGTACCGTTGAAGCCTGGCTTGGAGAATTTTGAGCATTACTTTGCTAGTGTGTGAGCTAAGTGCAATTGTGCAGTAGTTTGAACATTCTCTGGCATTAACTTTCTTTGGGATTGGCATGAAAATTGACCTTTTCCAGTCCTGTGGCCGCTGCTGAATTTTCTAAATTTGCTGGCATATTGAGTACAGCACTTTCACAGTATCATCTTTTAGGATTTGAAATAGCTCAACTGGAATTCCATCACTTCTGCTAGCTTTGTTCATACTGATGCTGCCTAAGGCCCACTTGGCTTTGCATTCCAGGATGTCTGGCTCTAGGTGAGTGATCACACCCTCGTGATTATCTGGGTCATGAAGATCTTTTCTGTCCAATTCTTCTGTGTTTTCTTGCCATCTCTTAATATCTTCTGCTTCTGTTAGGTCCATACCATTTATGTCCTTTATTGTGCCCATCTTTGCTGAAATGTTCCCTTGGTATCTCTAATTTTCTTGAGAGATCTCTAGTCTCTCCCATTCTGTTGTTTTCCTCTGTTGCTTTGCATTGATTGCTGAGGAAGGCTTTCTTATCTGTCCTTGCTGTTCTTTGGAACTCTGCATTCAGTTGCGTATATCTTTCCTCTCCTCCTTTGCCTTTTGCTTCTCTTTTCTCAGCTATTTGTAAGGCCTCATCAGACAACCATTTTGCCTTTTTGCATTTCTTTTTCTTGGAGATGGTCTTGATCACTGCCTCCTATACAATATCACGAACCTCCGTCCATAGTTCTTCAGGTACTCCGTCTATCAGATCTAATCCCTTGAATCTATTTGTCACTTCCACTGTATAATCGTAAGGGATTTTATTTAGGTCATACGTAAATGGTCTAGTGGTTTTCCCTACTTTCTTCGATTTAAGTCTGAGTTTGGCAATAAGGAGTTCATGATCTGAGCCACAGTCAGCTCCCGGTCTTGTTTTTGCTGACTGTATAGAGCTTCTCCATCTTCTCCTGCAAAGAATATAATCAGTATGATTTTGGTATTGACCATCTGGTGATGTCCCTGTGTAGAATCTTCTCTTGTGTTGTTGGAAGAGGGTGTTTGTGATGACCAGTGCGTTCTCTGGGCAAAACTCTGTTAGCCTTTGCCCTGCTTCATTTCATACTCCGAGGCCAGACTTGCCATGCATCCCTTGACTTCCTACTTCTGTATTCCAGTCCCCTATGATGAAAAGGACATATTTTTTTGGTGGGTGGTAGAATTAGCCTATCCTTTTCTGCCTTAAATCCTGGTGCTCACTTCTCCTCTTTACTAATAAATGTTCTTTGTAGTATTGCTATATGATATTCTTAAATATATAGTAAGAATGTACATATTTTTACTGTTGATATTCTTACTTGTAAGAGTAGGTAAGAATATGTATTAGATATTTTTATTAAGATATTTGTCTTAAGATATTCTGAATATGGCATTCTTTTTCTGGAATGTAAATTATGATCTGAAGGCTCAGCAGTAGAGAAAATTTATTGATCATGTCCACGACTACCTAATGCTTATTAAGAGGATGCAGCATGATTTATTTAGTCTCTCAGTGATAGATACCAGGTTGATTATTCTTTGTTACTAGGAAACAGTCTATACCAAATAGCTTTGTTATTACAAAAGATTGCTCTTATTATTAAATTAAAGTGATTTGTTATGTGACCAAGTTAATTTTCTGGTATTAGAATTACCCACTATCTTTGTCACCGGATTCCTCTGATTCAAATAAAATCAGTCTCTAACATACTTTCTAAATTGATGGAGTAGTTTCTACTAACTTTAATTTGGCTATTATCTTCACTCAGACTGGGTTGGGATCCTTGGAAATTCCTCACTATAACTTTGTAATTCCAATTTGGGCATGAGATGAGACCTCTTTGGATCACTTGGTCTTTGCTAACAAGTTGGTCCTTTCTCTAAAAGGATCATGTGGTGGCAGCTTTTGGATTGAATGAAGCTGGATGTAAACACATCTTCTATTTACATAGAAAGAATATGGGACTTTCTCCCAGCATGACTTGCCTCCTGAGTAGTTTCTAGGCCATTAAGCTTTGTATGCACACCTCTTTGGGATCAAAGTCTTAGCTCCATCCACTGACTACTCTGACTTCTCCTGTTTCCTAGACTGGATCCTGAAACTCCTGGTGTAGATTGACATTCCTGTTAGCGTGGTGAGGAGCAAAAACAGCAATATGGGGTGTGGGTGTGTATGTACATCTTCCTGGGGCTTTCCAGGTGGACTGAGAGGGAGTATTGTCGGCGTCTGTGATACTGACGTGGTGTGTTTGGGCCTTGTCGTCTGGGCTGATGCCTCCATTGTCTTTGTTCTTTACAGGTACAAGCAGTAAGTCCAATCCATTCTCAGCAGTAGACTTCCTTCTGGACCTGCCTATGAAGTCAGAGCCACGTGTACCGTCCTGATCCTGGTAAGCATGTTTGGCTTTTTCTTACTTATTCACTTCTGTCTTTGTCCTTTGGATGACTCTGGTTGTAAACCCAGGCCACTGGCAGATGAACACCTTTCTTGTGTCTTTATGTTTCTCAACATTTTGTCACTTTGTGCTGATTAGCATTGACCGCTGTGTCTATGTTCTGCTTTGTCTGCTGGGTAGGGAGAACATCTTTTTCCAAAGATGTGGGCTCAGAAAGTTCCCCCTAGGATATTCAGTCATGTATTTAATATAAATTTTCCTTTTATGTTTATAATCTCGTGAACTATTCCAGTTAATCTGTTGGGAATTTTACATTCACTGTTGAATAACAGTTGAAGCCATTCAGTAGTTGTAGGCTACACAAGAATCTGTTGAAGGAAGGGAGACCCTTTCCATGGCCTAAGAGTGGGCTCTTGTCTGACATTCAGAAATGAATTGTCTGAGAAGACACATGTGCAGGAGACTTTATTGGGAAGGGGCACCCTGACTGAGAGCAGGAGGGCGAGGAAACCCAGGGGGACTGCTCTGCCACATGGCTCACAGTCTCAGGTGTTCTGGTGATGGGGTTAGCTTCTGGTGTGGCTCCTGCCAGTCATCTCACCTGGCCCATAGCCTGACTTGGGGGCCTTCCTGGTGACACGAACATCTCTCAGCTGAGGTGGGTTCCAGTGAGAAGGTCTTTGGAGGGTTGGTCATCTCCTCCCTCTTTTGCCCTTCCCTGAGTCTCCCAGTTAGTTTTCGGGTTAGTTTTGTCCTGCAGTACATGTTCTTTTTTGAGACTTCCTTTTGTGAGACAACTCAGGCAAGCGCGCCTGGCCAGGGCGGGTGGATTTGGTCAACAGTTCCCTAGCAAAAACTGTTTTGTAAATAATTATTCAGAGATGTTGCTCTGAAGTTAAATAACATATGACTTTTTCAGATTTGGGGAGTTTGATGGTTGAAATCCAATGCCGCTTTGAACTTTTTTAATAACCCCAGTTTTCTAATCATTAAGGAAAGAGCCCTGAATCTACTGCATTGTCTTTTTTTGGTAATTGGAGGGTGATTACTTTACAGTGTCATGATGGTTTCTGCTGTACAACAAAGTGAGTCAGCCATACGAATACATACATCCCCCCACCCCGCAAGTCATCATGGAGCACCGAGCTGAGCTCTCTGTGGTGTGTCACAGGTTCCCACTAGCTCTCTGTTTTATACACGTAGTGTATTGATGTCAAATGTAATCTCCCAATTCATCCGATCTCTCCCCTTCCCCTCCCCTCATGTCCATTCGTCCATTCTCTGTGTCTGCATCTCTTATTTGTGCCCTGGCAGTAGGAGAAGGCAATGGCACCCCACTCCAGTCCTCTTGCCTGGAAAATCCCATGGATGGAGGAGCCTGGTGGGCTGCAGTCCATGGGGTCGCTGAGAGTCGGACACGACTGAGGGACTTCACTTTCACTTTTCACTTTCATGCATTGGAGAAGGAAATGGCAACCCACTCCAGTGTTCTTGCCTGGAGAATCCCAGGGACGGGGGAGCCTGGTGGGCTGCCGTCTATGGGGTCACATAGAGTCGGACACGACTGAAGCGACTTAGCAGCAGCAGCAGTAGGTTCACCTGTACCATTTTCTAGATTCCACATACTTAGGATGATTGTCTTTCTCCTTCTGACTTCACTCAGCAGACTGTAGGTCCACCTACATCTCTACAGGTGACCCAGTTTTGTTCCTTTTTATGGCTGAGTACTCTATTGTGTGCGTATTTTCCTTCTCCAGTACACATAACACCTTTATCCATTCATCTGTTGATGGACATCTGTAGGTTGTTTCCATGTCCTGAATATTGTAAATAGTGCTTCAATGAACATTATCTTATACACACATATATATATCTTTTTGAATTAAGGTTTTTTTCAGAGCATATGCCCAGGATTGCTTGGTCATAATGGTAGTTCTATTTTTAGTTTTTCAAGGAACCTCCATACTGTTCTCCATAGTGACTATATCAATTTACACTCCCACTAACAGTGCAGGAGGGTTCCCTTTTCATCACATTCTCTCCAGCACTTACTGCTTGAGGATTTCTTGATGAAGGCCTTTGTGATTGATGTGAGGTGATACCTCATTGTAGTTTTGATTTTCATTTCACTAATAATTAGTGATGTGGAGTATTTTTCCATGTGCCTCTTGGCCATCTGTATGTTTTCTTTCAAGAAATGTCTATTTAGTTCTTCTGCCCATTTGTTTGACTTTTGATATTGAGCTGCATGAGCTGTTTATATGTTTTGGTTTGTTTTAACTTTTTATGTCTTCATGTGAGGCCCCAGTTGCAGCACATGGAGTCTTCATTGCATCGTGCTGGATCTTTTGATGTGGCACGTGGGCTTAGTGCTTGTGGCACGTGGGCTTAGTGCTTGTGGCACGTGGGCTTAGTGCTTGTGGCACTGGGCTTAGTTGCTCTGCAGCATGTGGGGTCTTAGTTCCCCGACTGAGGATTGAACCCACGTCCCCTCCATTTCAAGGCAGATTCTTAACCACTGGCCCATCAGGGAAGTCCCTATTTGTGTATTTGGAGACTAGTCCTTTGCTGCTTTGTTTGCAAGTATTTTATCCCATTCTGAGGGATATCTTTTCTTGTTTGTGGTTTCCTTTACTGTGGAAAAGCTTGTAAATTTAATTAGATCCCATTTATTTATTTTTGTTTTTATTTTCATTACTGTGTGAGGTGCTTCAAAAAAGGTCTTGCTGTGATTTATGTCAAAGAGTGTTTTCCCTAAGTTTTCCTCTAAGAGTCTTTTAGAAGCTAGTATTACATTTTAGATCTTTAATCCATTTTAAGTTTATTTTTGAGTATCGTGTTAGGTAGTGTTTTTCTTGTTTTTTTTTTTTTTTAAAGGTAGTGTTTTAATTTCATTCTGTCCAGTTTTCCCGGCCCTACTTATAGAAGAGACTTCTTTTCTCCGGTATGTGTTCTTGCCTCCCTTGTCATAGACTAGATGGCCCATAGACGTGTGGGTCTGTCCCTGGGCTTTCTGTCATGTACCATCGATCTGTATTTTTTTTGTTCCAGTGCCGTGGTGTCTTGGTTACTATAGCTTTGTAGTACAGTCTGAGGGCGGGGAGCCTGATCCTTACAGCTCCATTTTTCTTTGTAGTTTGCTGTAGCTCTTGGGAGTCTTCTTGCTTTCCATACAAATGGTAAATTTTTTTGTTCTAATTTTGTGAAAAATGCTGGTGGTCATGTGATAGGGATTGCATTGAATCTGTGGATTGCTTTGTGTACTTTAGTAATTTTCACAATATTGACTCTTCCCATCCAAGAACTTGATATCTCTCTCCATCTCTTTGTGTCATCTTTGATTTCTTTCATCAGTATTTTATAGATTTCTGAGTATAGGTCTTTTACCTCCTTAGGTATGTTTATCCCTAGGTATTTTATTCTTTTTCTTCCTATGGTAAATGAGGTTATTTCCTTAATTTCTCTTTCTGCTGTTTTGTTGTTAGTGCATAGGAATGCAAGAGCTTTCTGTGCATTACTTTTGTATCCTGCAACTTTAAGATTCATTGATGAGCTCTAGTAGTTTTCTGGTTTCATCTGTAGGGTTTTCTGTGTCTAGTACATCGTTTGCAAACAATGACACTTTTACGTCCTTTTTTCCAATTAGTATTTCTTTGCTTTTTTTGAGTGCTGTGTCTAGGACTTCCAAGTCTGTGCTGAGTAGTAGTGGTGAGCGTGGACATCATTACCTTGTTCCTACTCTTAGCAGAAGTGCTTTCGGCTTTTCACCATTGAAAATGATGTTTGCTGTGGGTTTGCTTTATACAGCCTTTATTATGTTGAGGTAGATTCCTTTTGTGCTTATTTTCTGGAAAAGTTTTTTTTTAAACCCATGACTGGGTGTTGAATTTTGTTAGAATCTTTTTCTGCATCTACTGAGATGATCATCTGATTTTTAATTTATTAATATAGTGTATACATTGATTGATTTGTGTATATTCTTTAATTGCATCCCAGTTTTTCCTTGCATCCCTGGGATAAATCCCACTCAGTCAAGCTGTATGATCCTTTTAATGTGTTGTTGGATTCTGTTTGCTCATATTTTGTTGAAGATTTTTGCATTTATGTTCATCAGTGACATTGGTCTATAATTTTTTATATGTGGTATTCTTTTCTGGTTTTGGTGTCAGAGTGATGACTTTCATAGGACAAGTATGGGCATATTCCCCTCTCTGCAGTTTTTGTTAAGAGTTTGATAGAATTTACCTGTGAAGCCACCTGATCCTGGACTTTGTTGGAAGATTTTTAATTATACCTTCTATTGAATTACATGTCGTTTGATCTGTTCATATTCTCTAATTCTTTCTGATTCAATCTTGGAAAGTTATACCTTTCCAAGAATTCGTCCATTTCTTCATGCTGTCCATTTTATCCTCATAGAGTTGCTTGCAGTAGTTTTTATGATCCTTTGTATTCCTACAGTGTCAGTTTTAATTTCTCTTTTTTCATGTCAAATTTTATTGATTTGAGTCCTCTTCCCCCTACCACCTCTTTTATGGTAAATATGGAAAGGTTTATCAATTTTGTTTATCTTCTCAGACAATCAACTTTTAGTTTTATTGATCTTTGCTGTTGTTTTCTTTGTTGCTATTTCTCACATTTCTGCCTTGGTCTTCATGATTCCTTTGTCTAATTTAAAAAATTTTTGTCTGTACTGGGTCTTTGTTGCTGCACGAACTTTTTCCCTAGTTGTGGCAAGCAGGGGCTGCTCTCTAGTTGCAGTGTGTGGGCTCCTCATTGCTGTGCTTTCTTCTGTTGGAGCGTGAGCTCTGGGCATGCAGGCTTCAGTAGTTGCAGCACGTGGGCTCAGTAGTTGCGGCTTCCGGGCTCCTGAGCGTACAGGCTCAGCAGCTGTGGAACACAGGCTTTGTTGCTCTGCAGCATGTGGGGTCTTCCCGTGTCTTTTGAATTGGCAAGCAGGTTCTTTACCACTGAGCCACCTGGGAAGCCCCTAAAATTCCTTTTTTTATACTAACTTGAGGGGGACTGTTCTTTCTCTAGTCACTTTAGGTGTAAGGTTTGGCAGTTTTGAGATATTTCTTCTTGTTTCTTGAAGCGAGGTTGAATCACTGAGACAGCATTACCACTTATTAAAAAGGCAGACGGAACTTCCCTGGTGGCACAGTGGGTAAGAACCCACCTGCCAGTGCACGGGATGTAAGTTCAGTCTCTGCTTCAGGAAGATCCCACACGCTGTTAGAGCCACTAAGCCCATGCACAGCAACAAGAGAAGCCCCTGCAATGAGAAGCCCGTGCAGAGCAGCTAGAGAGTGGTCCCCGCTCTCTGCAGCTAGGGAAAGCCCGTACACAACAACCAAGACCTACACAAGCAAAAGTAGAAAATTAATTTAAAAAATACATTCAGTTAGTAGCTAAAATACTGTTGTTATTTAGTCACTAAGTCGTGTCTGACTCGTTTGTGACCTCATGGACTGTAGCCCACCAAGCTTCTCTGTCCGTGGGATTTCCCAGGCAAGAAAGCCATTTCCTTCTCCAGGGGATCTTCCCAACCTAGGGATCGAGCTCACATCTTCTGTATCTCCTGCACTACGGGCAGAGTCTATACATGCAGGCAGAGTTTTAATTCACTGCTTAAATCACTGTTTTATTTATTTAATTCAGTGTTTTATTCACTGCTGTGAGAACCACAGTGCCCAGAGGACCCCGAGCCAACACAGGCACATCAGCGTGGAACCAATGAAGGTCCAGGAGAGGGGCATTTCTGTGTGTACCATCGTGTTGGGACAGGACTTCCAGCATCCTCCTAGTGGCGATCTGTTTCCTACTCAGAGGTTCCAGAACACTGGGTCTGTTCCAAGGTGACCCAGACTGAGAAGGAGACGTGAGCAAGAAAAACCATTGCGCCTGCTTCACAGGGACAGATCTGAAGCGCTAGGCTGCTCCACCTCGGAGTCCGATGGCGGCGGCGACATTGAGGGACCCGCATCAGGTAACCCTCGTCCTCTGGGCCCTCACCCCAGCAGACACTGAAGCCCAGAGTGTGGGGCACCTGCTCACATACCTGCAGCCTTGGGATCCAGGATGTTGAGGTGGTCATAGGTCGGGCCCTGTATCTGACCGACAGTGATGGCGTGTGGGAGAGGGTGATGGGCAGAGGGCGCCACAAGTATAGCGGCTTGGAGGTTGGACTGAGCTGGGAGCATTCAGGAAACCTGTTTCTTTAGGGAACAGTGAATTAAAATTAAATGGCACCTGGATTGGCAGGCTCAGGGGTTATTTCTTCATTCTGAAATCCCTGGGGACTATTGGAGAATTTCAGCAAAGGAGAAACGTGAAGTTTCCCAGGAGGTCTTTAGATGAAAAACAAGCTTAAGAGGGTTGATAACAGTGAAGTACAGGGAGACTGAGTCCTGTGGCTGAGGACTGAGTCTCCCAGGGTTTAGGCAGCTGGAGGGCTCTCTGCTCCGGGGTGAGCAGAGCAGAGCCCATGAAGCTCCACCTTGGTCGCCCGCCTCCACTTCGTCTACCTCATCGTTCCCACAACAGCTGAAGCACCTTTGGAACCTTCACAGTAAGGCAGGGTTCCCAGGGCTCACTGATGGCAGCCCTATCCATGTGGTGTCAGGGCCCTGGAGAAGCATCAGGACAAGGCCGGAGGTTACTATATGGAAGTGTTCCTAATTCCAGAGATCAGTAAACTGAAGTGGTCTCGGGCATACCTACCAGTATGTCCAAGATGCTTGAAGGTGAAGCCGGCCTGGCAGTATTCAGGGAAATGTCAGTCTCCTTCTGATGAGAACAGAGCAGGGAGGTAGGACTCAGACCTGGAATATGGGTGTTGATTTTGGAGGTGGTAGGAATAAGGGGAGATTTGGACCATAAGATGGAGGTGCCCTTTCCTTACGCTGCCCAGCATGTTCCATTTTAGGTGGGAGGGTGAGAGGAGGCTGCCACACTAGTTCAGGTGGGATGTGTGTAAGACACAATTGTGGAGGTGAAGTTGTTGGATCTTTGTTCACTTGCTGAATTATGTCCGACTCTTTGCAACCCCGTGACTGCAGCACACAATGTTTCCCTGTCCTTCACTGTCTCCTGGAGCTTCCTCAAAGTCATGTCCATGGAGTTGGTGATGCTGTCCAACCATCTCCTCTCTGTCACCCTCTTCTGTTGCCTTTCCCAGCCTTGGGGTCTTTTCTAATGAGTTGACTCTTCACAGAAGAGGCCAAAGTGTTGGAGCTTCAGCTTCAGCATCAGTCCTTCCATTGAATATTCAGGGCTGATTTCCTGATTCCTTCAAACCAGGGATGGACTGGTTTGATCTCCTTGCAGTCCAAGCGACTCGCGAGTCTTCTCCAACACCAAAGTTTGAAAGCATCAATTCTTTGGCACTCAGCCTTCTTTATGGTCCAGTTCTCAAATGACTACTGGAAAAACCATAGCTTTAGCTCTGTCTGTTGGCAAACCGATGTCTCTCCTTTTACATATACTGCCTAGGTTTTACATATACTGCCTAGGTTTTTCATAGTTTTTCATAGCTTTTCTTCCAAGGAGGAAGCAAGCATCTTTTGATTTCATGCCTGCAGTCACTGTCTGCATTGATTTTGAACCTAAGAAAACAAAATCTCTGTTTCCATTGTTTTCCGATCTATTTGCCATAAAGTGATGGGACCAGATGCTATGATCTTTGTTTCTTGAATGTTGAGTTTTAAGCCAGCTTTTTCACTCTCTTCTTTCATTTTCATCAAGAGGCTCTTCAGTTCCTTTTTGCTTTTTGCCGTCAGGATGGTATCATCTGTATATCTGAGGTTATTGATATTTCTCCTGGCAAGCTTGATTCCAGGTTGTGCTTCATCCAGCCCAACACTTCACATGATGTATTCTGTATATAAGTTAAATAAGCAGGGTGACAATATACAGCCTTGACTCCTTCCCCAGTTTTTTTGTTGTTGTTGTTGTTTAATTTCATTTGGCTGCATCTGGTCTTTGCTGTTGTAGTGAATCGGCTCAGGCTTAGTTACTCCAAGGCATGTCAGCATATGGGATCTTAGTTCCCTGACCAGGGGTCAGACTGCATCCTTTGCATTGCAAGGCAGATTCTTAACCTCTGGATTACCAGGGAAGTCCCCCTTTCCCAGTTTTGAAGCAGTCTGTTGTTCCATGTCCGGTTTAAACTGTTCCTTCTTGACCTGAATACAGATTTCTCCGGAGGCAGGTAAGGTGGTCTGGTATTCCCATCTCTTGAAGAATTTTCCAGTTTGTTGTGATTCACACAAAGGTGTTAGCGTAGTCCATGAAGCAGAAGTAGATTTTTTTTTTAAATTCCCTTGCCTTTTTTATGATCCAGCAGATGTTGGCAATTTGATCTCTGGTTCCCCTGCCTTTTCTAAATCCAACTTGTACATCTGGAAGCTCTCAGTTTACATACTGCAGTGAGTGCAAATTGTACAGTATTCGAATGTTCTTTGGAAGTACCTTTCTTTGGTATTGGAATGAAAACTGACCTTTTCCAGTCCTGTGGCCACTGCTGAGTTTTCCAAACAAATTTACTGGAATATTGAGTGCAGCACTTTCACAGCATCATTTTTAGGATTTGAAACAGCCCAGCTGGAATGCCATCACCCCCACTAGCTTTGTTCGTAGTGATGCTTCTCTCAAAGGTCCACTTGACTTTGCCTTCCAGGATGTCTGGCTCGAGGTGAATGATCACACCATCGTGGTTATCTGGGTCATTAAGATCTTTCTTACATAGTCCTTCTGTGTATTCTTGCCACGTCTTAGTCTCTTCTGCTTTTGTTTGATCCATAGCATTTTCTGTCCTTTATTGTGCCCATCTTTGCATGAATTGTTCCCTTGGTATATCTAATTTTGTTGAAGAGTTCTGTCTAGTCTTCCCCATTCTGTTGTTTTCCTCTGTTTCATTGAAGGTTTTCTTATCTCTCCTTGCTGTTTCTCTGGAGTTCTGCATTCAGTAGGGTAAATCTGTCTTTTCTCCTTTGTCTTTTGCTTGTTTTCTCAGCTATTTATTTGTAAGGCCTCTTCACAGATGACTCCTAAGGTTTTTGTCTTTACAGCTGAACATGGGGGTCTCCATTCACAGGGCTGGAGCAGTCAGTGAAGGGAGTGGGAACATTTCCAGTGAGGATAGCGGGAGTTTTGTTTTGGGCCATGTTTAAGAGCCTGATGTGTTTCAGAAAATATAGAATGGAGGTATCCAGTTAGTTGGAGGTTATAAAAATGTAGAAATCTGAAACAGTTCAGCATTAGAGCCACATAGGTGGTGACCACTGAGTGGAAGGAGCTCAGTGTCACATTTAGGAAAGGGAATTCTCACCCTTGGTAATGTTACTCTCAGGTCAGAAAGAACAGGTCATTCTGCATCTCTTTCTGGGGTACCTGGTTGGAGGAGATGGCATTTGTGGGAGGAAGGGACAGTCTAACAAGTGGCCAAGACTCCCAAGGGAAGAGTGGACTGTGGTGAATGCAGAGGCCCAGGAATAACTGGGGCAAAGGGACCCTGAGACTGGAGCTGCTCTTGTTCAGCATTTTCTTGACTCACAAGAACTTTGTGGTGATCTTTCATGGAGCCTGATGTATTTCACTCACACTGCTAGATGAGTTTAGAGGTGAATGGGAACATTTGTGTCCATGTAATGAGAAGAATTACATTCCCTGAAGTTTTTAAGTTGAAGTGTTAACCCCCAGGACCTCAGAATGGGACTGTATCTGGAGGTGGGATTTTTAAAGAGGTAATTAAGTTAAAGTGAGGTTATTAGCACGAACTACTAGTGTCTTTGTAGTAAGAGGAAGTTAGGACTCGGGTATGGGAAGACTGTGGGAACTCACATGGAAAGTACCAGTGAATTTTTAATCCTTAATAAGCCAAAGATTGAGACTGCAAATGTTTCAATAATGGTAGTAGGAAAGAGAAAGGCTGTGATAGTAGGGTACATCAGTGCATGCATGCTCGGTTGTGTCTGACTCATTGCAACCCCATCCACTGTAGACCACAAGGTTCCTTTATCCTTGGGATTTCCCAGGCAGTATTTACAGTTGGTAGTCATTCCCTTCTCCAGGGGATCTTACAAGACCAGGGATCAAACCCATGTCTCCTGCATTGGCGGGCAGGTTCTTTACCATTGAGCCACCAGGAAACCCCAAAGGGGAAAGTGCAAACAAATTGGGAAGAGGGCTATGGTATATTTTAAGATCCATGCATGGTTCTGGGTGCCTGAGACTGAAGCACAGATCAGAGGCAGACAAGGCGGGGGGCCTGGATTTTAGGCTGCCTCAGATGGTTGGACTTCCCTGGCTCAGACGGTAAAAGCATCTGCCTACAATGAGGGAGACCTGGGTTCGATCCCTGAGTTGGGGAGATCCCCTGGAGAAGGAAATGGCAACCCACTCCAGTATTCTTGTCTGGAAAATCCCATGGACAGAGAAGCCTGGTAGGCTACAGTCTGTGGGGTCACAAAGAGTCAGACACGACTGAGTGACTTCACTTTCAGGTGGTTGGGTCTTGCACAGGGCTGTAGCAGTAGGGGGTTCTCTTTATCGAGGCCTCTTAAGCTGTGTGATGAGTCAGAGAGACAGTTGGGACAGCTGTGCCTGCAGATGAGAGATGTGCACGTGGAGAGGTAGTGGGAGCTGATGATTCCACATTCTCAGCATTGGACTGACAAGTGCAGGTTGAGCCCATGTGATTGTACCTGGGAGGTGCCCTCTGGGTTCCCCAAGGATGGGGCCTGGCTGGCAGGGGTTAGACACCCCCAGCGAGGCCTTGCACTTGGATGGTAGCTATTGGCCCACCTGCCTTTTACAGCTGAGGACTGGATACAGTGATTCATGGGACCTGAAGAGAGAGTGCTATTAGTGGCACCAGGTCCTGGGCAAACGTGGTCATTTGTAAGAGTCACAAGGCCTGGGGTGGTCCACTACATGGGGCTGAGCTTTGAATGTGGCTTGGGTGAACAGAAGAAAGTTGTGATGGCTGAGAGTGCAGCCCAGAAGTGGAGAGGGCCACGTGTGTCTGAGAGCAGACATGTTCTGAATGCAGAGTCTGAGGCAAGGACCTGCCCCTAAGTAATGAGGTCTCCAGAGAAAGATCTGGGGCTGCTGCAGCTCAGGAAGTCATGAGAAGTCCCTGGGAGTATTTGAATCCTGTTTGAATTGTCAAAGTATACTCTGGATGTTTTTTGCCAGGTTGTGGTGTAAGCCTAAAATTAAAGATTAAAGCCAGTGTTATTTAAGTGCTGTGTTGTGAAACCATGAGGACTTCAAATGGCCTGAGTGCTGGTTCTTCTCACTCTGCTCCTACACATAAGGTCTCCTAACCCAACAGTCTTCTTTCTCACAGGGATTAAATGGACTTTCTGCTCATCCCTTCTCAGGTGGTTTCAGTTCCCTGCCTGCCCCTGGAGGATCATTGTTCACTCTTTCCATTCATGTAGCTCCACTCTGGCTCTGTGAGTGTGTGGTCTCCTCATCTCCCAGACTGAGTAGATGATTAATACGTTGCTGTTGATCTCATCTGACCAACATAAGGTCTCCTGTGTTTGGTCATCTCTATAACCATAGGACATGATCCCATCCTCCCCCCTGGGGTAAAGTAGGAGATGATTGAACTACCATAATTTATAGGGACACCAAAGAGGCACTTAAGCTGTGGGGTGGTCAGATGGTGGCCTGGGACATGTGGCTGTGGTGTCTAGAGATGTGAGGGATGTACCATATTAAGAAGGATGTGCATTTGCAGAAGGAGTAAGTCTCAGGGCCCCAGTGTGAGACGTACCTGGTTTGCCCACAAGTTAGGGACATTGCCTGGCAGTGGGGCCATTTGCAGACAGTGGGTCTGGTTTCATCTCCCGAGTTGGAGAGAGGGTGGGCATAGGTCGATGTGTCAGTGATGGGTTGTGGTCTTTGGGAGAGTTTGTGATTTCATCTTTCCCCCATCATGGCAGGGCAGTGTGACCTTTGAAGATGTGGTTATGTACTTCTCCTGGGAGGAGTGGGGTCTCCTGGATGAGAATCAGAGATGCCTGTACCACGATGTGATGCTGGAGAACTTTGCGCTTGTGACCTCACTGGGTAAGGCCCTCACACCTACCCCAGTACCTTGTACTCAACTCTGCTCACTTCAGACACAGGTGCTGCCTCCTTTCCCCAGTTGCCTGGCTGGTAGGCACTAGGGTCAACAGGGCTGGGCTAAGCTACCTCTTCATGAGCCTGCCACCTCTAATTGTGCTGCCAAAAAATCCAACCAGTGTCCCAGGCTGCTGTTCATGAAACTCTCACATAGCGCTGAAATGTCACTCAGCCAAGGCTCTCATGAAGGGTGTTGGCAGAGAACTTGAACTGGATGTTTCTTTCTTTTCTGCACCTCTCCCCTTTACATTCTTTATCTTATGAGGCCTTCCTAATTCTTAAGACTTTCAGAGCCTCAATACTGCACATCAACCTCATATTGAGAACAATCTAATGGGCTGTGCTGAGTCTCACACAGAATTGTGTAGAGGCTGCCCCCTCCACCACAGACGACAGGCATCTCACCCGCACGTCTGTGCTTTCAGGTTGTTGGTATGGAATGGAGGAGGCAGTGGCATTTTCTGTGGAGAGTGTTCCTGTAGAACAAACATCACGGGGCAAGACTGTAGTTCCATACCCATCCATTGAGAAGACTCAGCCCTGTGAGGGGTGTGTCAGGGCCAGGAGAGACGATCTACAGCTGCCTGAGCACCAAGGCCTGCATCCTGAGCAAAACTCACAGCCCGGTGAGGAGTGTGAGAAGCAACCAAGGTTCAGCCCTGGCCTCCACCCAGAGCCCAGCAATGAGAAGCCATCCAGAAGGGACACAGACAAGGCATGTGTGAGAAGTTACAGATTTCACATATCAGCAAAGCCCTTCACTTGTGAGGAAGTGGGCAAGGATTTCCTGGCTATGCTGAACCTCCTCCAGCATCAGGCCACACTCAAAGGGACAAAGCCACAGAGCAGCTTTCAGTGTGCAGAGCCCTTTCTTGGTGGAAAAAGTCAGTACAAGTGCAGTGAGTATGAGAAACTGTTTAGCTGTGAATACACACTTTTTCAGAATCAGCAGATTCTCACTAGAAAAAACTATCAGGACTGTGATGACTGTGAGAAACCTTTTAACCAAAGTTCCCTCCTTATCAATTGCCAGAGACCTGATAACACAGGAGCAAGGCCTTATGAGTGCAGCGAATGTGGGAAGTCCTTTAGCCAAAGCTACAGACTCATTCAACACCACAGAAGTCACACTGCAGCACGGCCTTATAAGTGCAATGAATGTGGGAAAGCCTTTAGCTACAAACTAAGACTTGTGCAGCACCTACAGATTCACAGTAAAGTGAGGCCTTATGAGTGTGGTGAGTGTGGGAAATCCTTCAGCTATAGCTCTACTCTCATTAAACACCAGAGAGTTCACACTGGAGCCAGGCCTTATAAGTGTGGTGAGTGCGGGAATTCCTTTAGCCAAAGCTCCAATCTCATTCAACACCAGAAGATCCACAGTGGGGCAAGGCCTTATAAATGCACTGAATGTGGAAAATCTTTCAGTTACAAATGCAAACTTGTGCAGCACCTGCGCATTCACACTGGAGAGAGGCCTTATGAGTGTGGGGAATGTGGGAAATCCTTTAGCCACAGTTCCACCCTCAATCAACACCAGAGAATTCACACTGGAGCCAGACCTTACAAGTGTGATGAATGTGAGAAATCCTTCAGCCAAAAGTCCAATCTCATTCAGCACCGGAGAGTTCACACAGGAGAAAAGCCTTACGAATGTGGGGAATGTGGGAAATCCTTTAGTCAAAGCTCCCACATCATTCAACACAGAAAACTGCACACCAGATAACCTCACGAATGCAATGACTGTGAGAACACCAGTCACAGCCAGTGTCTATATTCAACTAGAAAATTATGCAGCACATTTGGGGAAACCATCTTAAAGGTCTAAGCCCAACAGGGAACATGGGTTTCTTGGTGAAGGGGCCATCTCCTAGAAGTTGAGCATTATACAGCTGAACATACACAGCAGAAACATTCCCTTTGCGTTTGTAGGTTGGTGGGAAGCTTTTAGGAGCCTTTCTGCATATTTCACTGCTGGCTCTGTTTCCTCAGTTACATCCCTTCTGGTTTCTGTAGCAGAAGCCTCACCCCTACCAGCCAGTAGTTTCCAGGTTCCAACACTTTTTATCAGTCCTGGCAGTTTGATCAGGGGAGGGAGATGTCTCATCTCTGTCCCATTCTCTATAGAACAGTATGAATAATTTTCAGGGGTACTTCATATTCCTTCCCCTCTGACAAATTAGGGCTCAATCCAATTTTAGCGAAGTGTGGGTAACATTGACAGCAATAGGCTTACCATCTTCCCCTAGAGGTCCAGCTTGCATAGCTGCCAAAAGTCTCCTGGGAAAGAGAGAGGGCTTTTAGTAAAGGGCCGTAATTTATGGCTTGGATGCAAGGAATTTGGGGACCCAGAGGTCACCTGTAAGAAGCACCTCTGGTGCTTCTGTGAGAAGTATAGAAATCAGTTCCCTTTTCCCCAGTATTACACACAATGCTGAGCACTGTTGTGGAGAAGCTCCAGGTACTGCAGAAATCATGTGCCTTCAGGTCTCGAGCTGGGTTTTCTGGTGTTACTGAACGATTTCAAGGGTGAAGCCAGAAACTTCACACAGAAATGCTGGATGTGGTTATGTGCACTGGAGGAGGCTGTGGCAATGAAAGGACGTGCCTGCTGTAAAGGCACCTCCACAAATGTCCCAGTGACTGGTGTGTTAGATGCGTGAGTACACTCCGCTTATGTATTCTTCCTTCA
This sequence comes from Bos grunniens, assembly GCF_055505025.1. NCBI lineage: Eukaryota > Metazoa > Chordata > Mammalia > Artiodactyla > Bovidae > Bos > Bos grunniens. The sequence continues at coordinate 65,661,096 of NC_141182.1, read as the reverse complement.
GTTGCGGTCATTGTCAGAGCAAATAAAGCTTTGCTTATTCTCATAACCTCTGGCCTTTTCACCCTAAGCATCATGCTGCACAGACAACGACAGATGGGGATGAAGCTGGAGCCCAGGGATATAGCTTTTGTGACCAGTTTCCTGCTGACTCAAAAACAGTCTTTACCAGTATATTTTTTTCCTTGATGGAGGGCCTGCCAGGGAAAGGCAGGTTTCTAAAGCTCTGGTTATGGGAAAAAAAAAAAAGACTAGGAAAATTTCTATATAAAACAAATTTCTACAAAGTTTTATTGAAATATAATTGATTAAAATTGTACAATATGATACTGTTTACTTGTACACCCATAAAACTATTAAAAAACATATCTACAACAAATAGTTTGCTTGTTCCCTTTCATTTTTTTTTTTTTTAGCCACACTGCATAGCTTCTGGGATATCTCAAGTCAACCAGAGGTTGATCTGGGGCTGTGGCAGTGAAGCCCAGGTTTCTAGCCTCTAGGCTACCAGGAAACTCACTTGTACCCTTTTAAAAACTCTCCCTTCTGTCCTTTATAGTTGCTATTGATTTTACTCTTTCACAGTAAATTAGCTTGTTTTATAAAATTTTATATAGTTGGAATCATTAAACTGTTTACTTTTTAATTGATATTGTGCTTTCTTCCCTGTGCAGTTCACAGTGTTGCTTATGTAAGTACCTTCATTTCTCAGCAGAGTATTCCTCTATAGAGGTACCCGTTTGTTTACCCACCTAATTGCACATTGGCTTGTTCCCAGTTTTGGCTGTTACAAATAAAGCCTTATGTTATAACCGCTGGAAAGGAATGGGTGACGGGAGCTTCAGCTTTCTGAAGCTTTCACTCGGCCTTCATCTAGCTCACTAGGCCCACTATAATAGTGGATTGTAACACCTAACATCTCAGGACCACTCTAAGATAAAGAATCTTCATTGCTCCAAGTAACTTATACACAAAATACAGTACTGAGGTATCCCAAGCTGCTTGCAAAATACATCTTTAGAAGCTTCTATGTTTCATAAGTTTCATCCATCATTCCAGTAGAATTTACCACATTCTAGATGTGGTTCGTTTGGTCTCTCTGAAGCTGTTTAAACATACTGGCTGCACCCAGGCCCCGTGCTTGTAAGCTGGCTGTTCTGGAAGTTGCTGATGATTTGTCCGTTTTGCGATCCCGCACTCAGCATAGCCTGGAAAACATTCAAGTACTTGTATGTGCCCCAGTGTAAGAAACCCTTCCTTCCAGTCTCCTGCACCCTAATACACTCTTGAGCTCTGTAAACCTACTCAGGACAAGTGAAAACCATGAAACCCTAGAGACCACCACCCTTGGAAACTAATAAAGGCAGAGCTTCAAGTCTGTGTTCCCTTCCTTTCCCTCACCACCTCACTGTGGCATGCCCCCAGGACACCCTCCACAGTCGCTCAGTAATGTCTTGTTCCTCAAGTTTCGGATCAGATTTTGTTGACGTTCTTCCTACGGTTATAGTAAGAACCACAAGCACTGCAGTGCAGGGGGAATGGCAGTAGGACTCAGTGAAGTTACAAGGTCTTCCAGTGAGTGCCTGGGGCATCCCAGCTGAGAGCATCCATCACTGCTACCAGTGGCTGGGACCTACAGCACATGGTGAGTCGGCCAAAAAGTGCAGTCAGTTTTCTGCATAACATCTTAATAGCAAAACCTAGACAAATTTTTGTGCCAGTTCAATATTACTAGCTCTTTAAAGGAGTAGGGAGAGAGAAAACCTGGTATTTTCGTGTGGTATTAAAAAGTACCTACAAGTTACTTCGCTATAAATAATCACTAATTACAATGTGAATTAAGACTTGGATGATGTCCCTGCACAACATTATCACAGTAAAAAGTCAAAACTTGTAAATTTTTGCCAGACATACTAAGTGAAACACCAAGGGAAAGAGAGTTGAGTGCTGGTTTGGGCAAGACTTTTGAGGTCACTGTAGTAATGAGGTGAGTCCCGCCTAGGAACGAAAGAACTGCTTATGGACTCTGTTGAGGTTAGTCACTTGTTTGGGACAGTTGGAAGTTTGACAACGAAATTAAGAAATAATCCCTTGTACATCACAACAATTTGGGAAGGATACAGAAATAAGACAGAGCTTAAACTCCAGCAAAGTACTTAAATGGGGAGGAAGGGGATTCGGGAAGAAAACACTTCTGCTTTGAAGTGGCCTGGGGACTTAACTTGCTTGAGCTGCACCAGGTGTCAGTTGCAGCACAGGGGGAATCTTTGATCTTCGCTGTGGCGTGCAGGATCTTTAGTTGCAGTATATGGGATCTCAGTTCCCTGACCAAATGTCAAACCCTGGCCCTCTGCATTGGGAGCATGACGTCTTAGCCAGTGGACGACCGGGAAGTCCCCACTCAAAACTTACTAACTTCCACAACAGGGGGAAAAAAGCCAACTTAAAACCAGCCAAATTAGAGAGAGAACATTCTCTAATGTTCAAACGAGCCAGTTGGAACATTAGAGAATGCCTTTGCTGCTTTTGAACGCATCTGTTAGAATCGCCTGGCTTCCAGGTGGCACTGGGGGTACAGCACCCACCTGACAACAAAGGAGACGTGAGACGTAGGTTCCATCCCTGGGTCATGTCATGAAGAGCCCCTGTGGGAGGGCAGGGCAACCCACTGCAGTATTCTTGCCTGGAGAATCCCAGGGACAGAGGAGACTGGTGCGCTACACAATCCATGAATTTGCAGAGTCAGACACGACTGAAGTGACTTTGCACACACGCACACTAGTCACCACTGTGTGCCACGCATTAGTCCAAGCGTGTGGTGCACAGGAGACAAAAAAACGAGGAGGCCTTTGTGGTTAATAGGTGAGGGGGGATTCCGACCTCACACCTTGGGCTCCAGCTGCCTGCGTCCTGCAGTCCCCTCCGTGCGACTGTGTCCCTGCTGCTGCTGAGAGGCTTGGGAGGCCAGGCTGGCCGCTCCCAGCGCCGCGTGCCCAGGTCCACTCCACGCTTCCAGGGAGCAGCTCCAGCCCATGGGGTGTCCTCACTGGGCTCACTTGGCTTCCTGTGCTTCCTCCTCCCACGAGGCTGGGCCCCTGCACACCTGGAGAGCTACAGGAAGCAGGAGGGGTGGGCACTGGCCTCCCTCGCCCCATGACCTGGCCACTGTGTGCCCTGGCCACCTTGGCCTTGGCTCACCGTGCCTGCTATGTTCCTGGCTTGCTGACCTCCCCTGGACTGTGTCCTTCGGTGATCTCTTCTGCCAGCATGATCTTGGTTTTTCTCCACAGTGACCTCTTTAGATCACATGCATTGGCCCTGCTCTGTAGGGCCTCCTTTCTGACAATAAAGTGTGGACCCTGAGGTGGGGGGGCGGGGTGCGGGGAGTCAGGAAGACAGAGAATGAAGAAAAGAAATTAATAGGATGAAAATTTCCAAGGAGAAAGAGTAGTTTCGTGTAGTAAATAGTGCAGGGGGTTGGGTTATAAGTCGTATAAACTAAAAACGGGTAAGAGCACACTCCAGTCTAGATGTGATGAAAGGGCAGGCATGAGATTCAGGGGATGAAAGGAGAGGAAACACCACTGGAACATGTCTGAGGCCAGAGTACACTCTCAGTACTTGGGGGGAGAGTCTCAGGGCAGTGCAGAGGCGTCTCCAGGCCACAGGTAAGACGCGGTCCCTTCAAGGACTCAGGTAGGTGGGGACACCGCCAGGGGAGGGGGCACGCCCTAGTGCCCACGCAGTGAGTTGCGTTCCTCATCAATGCACCAGCAGCCCCCTCACCAAATATCAAGACAAGTTTTGTGGGCGGAGGACCCCCTCACCGGCACATCCCCAGCGGATGCCAAAACAGATGCAAAGAGGCCCAGCTCAGCGCTCACAGGGTTTGAAACCCGCGTACGCAGCACCGTCTCAGGAGCGAACCAAACAGCCCACTGGGCTCCGGGGGCGGGGGGGGGGGAGGGGGGTGCGGGGGGGGGGGTGTCACTGCCTCCCCGGAGACACGGGGCCCAGGAGACCCAGCGCCCGGAGTCGTGGCTGCGGGGGACGGAGTCCACAGGCCGGGACCAGGTGGATCTGCAGCCCGGCTCGCCCCGGCCTCCCAGCCAGGCCTGGCCTGATTCCCACCTCTGGTCCCGGGAGACCCTCTCCCGCTCCCCGCGCCGGCCGGAGGGGCTCCGGTGGAGGCTGGTCGATCGGCCGGGCAGCCCCACACCCAGGCCTGGACTGAGGGGCCGGTCTCGGCCTCCGCCCCCAGAACCTGCCGGCACAGCCTCCGGAGAGAGGAGGCCCACCGCCCAGCAACAGCCAGCCGATTCCGCCTGCCCCTGCGGCCTCCCAGGCTTCGGTTCCGAGCCAGAGTCAGGGCGGCCGCCACGGTGAAAGCACCAGATACTACCTAGACCGGTGGTCGGTGACAAGTGTCCCAACCCTTCAGCTTTGCAGAGAAGAATGCCAGCAAAGACAGAAAGTAGTGAGTATTTACTAAAGAGGAGAGAGTACAGGGCGCGTGGATAAACACTCCGGCCGACTGAGGGAAAGGGAGTCACTGAGTCGAACCCTCGCGGCAGTTTTACTTACTTAGTCGGGGCATTTCTTCCGGGTTTCCTTCGGCGGGTCATTTTGATTTGCCTGGTTCACAGGCCGTATTTGGTGCATCTCAGGATTCTCCTGGATGTGCGCACTCGTCTTAGCCAAGATGGGTTCCAGCGAAGAGGCCCGTGGGTAGCCTGGCATTAGTTAACATCACTCCCCTTTGACCTCCGAGGAGACTTTCTGTGCACATGTGGTCAGACAGGTCTCCTGAGAAATGTGTGGTCTGGGCAGGGCCCAGCCTCCTCCCTAAATTGTCCTGCTATTCTCAACTTGGAGTTTCAGTCCACAGGGAGTGAATCTCCAGTGCTCACCTGGGACCCACCCACCTCCTGCCTCATTACCGCCTGAACCACCCCCTTCCCCATTGTCCATGGGAAATTCTCTTCCATAGAACCAGTCCCCGGTGCCACGAAGGTTGGGGGCCGCGGCTGCAGAGGGAAAGGACGATATAAAAGAGGCTTCAGGTGGCGCCCGACAACCGGCAGGAACGTCAATGGGACAGACCCAGATCCTGGGGCAGCGGGAGCGCACTGTGGGCAACGGGGATCCCTGGCCTCCTCCAGGCCCACCTCTGAGCCTGGGCCCTCAGGCGGGCTGCCCAGAGTGAGACCAGAGAGTTCCCAGGCTCCCCAAAGGGCTTAAATAAACTCTGCAGCAGGCAATGTACAGCTAAAAGCTTCCAAGGGGGCTTCCCTGGTCGTCTAGTGGTAGAATCTGCCTGCCAGTGCGGAGGACACGTTGGACTCCTGGTCCAGGAAGACACCACAGGGCAACTAAGCACAATGAGGCACCAACTACTGACCAGATGTGCTGCAACTACTGAAGCCCCCTTGGCCGGAGCTCATGCTCTGCAACAAGAGAAGCCACGGCATTGAGAAGCCTGCACTCTAGCATGAAGGGTAACAAAGATCCATCACAGCCAAAAAGTAAAATAAAAATAAATAAATAGATCCTTATTAAAAAAAAAAAAAGCATATAAGGATGCATAGAAAACAATGGATTAATAGTTTCGTTTGTGGGAAGGTGAGGTTTGTTTACTTTGGCAGAGCCACGTGGCTTGCAGGATCTTAGTTTCCCAAGCAGGAATTGAATCTGGGTCTTCAGCAGTAAAACACTGCATCCTAACCACTGAACCACCGGGGATTTCCTGGATGAATGTCTGAATTCCATCATTTTGAGCAGAGGCCTTTTTTTGGTTGTGCTGGTTCCCTTGCTGCACACAAGGTTTCTCCAGTTGTAGCTCTAGTTGTAGGTTTCCACTTTAGAGGGAAAAAAAAAATCCCAAGAGAAAAACTGGGGATCTAGAGTCAGTTGTGCATGCGTGCTAAGTCACTTCAGTCATGTCCAACTCTTTGCAACCCTATAGAATGTAACCCACCAGGCTTCTCTGTCCATAGGATTCTCCAGGCAAAACTACTGGAGTGGGTTGCCATTTCCTCCTTCAGGGGATCTTCCTGACCCAGGGATAGAACCTGTGTCTCCTGTGACTCCTGCATCACAGGCAGATTCTTTACCACTGAGCCACCGGAGAAGCCCAGGGTCAGGTACAGTGATTTTAAAATTTGACACCAGAAGTGTGATCCATGAAAAGAAATGGAGACACTGAAAGTTGTCAAAATTAAAAACCTACGCTCTGAAGCACCTTGTGAAGAGGATGAAAGGACCAAGGACAGAGGCCAGGAGAGAAAACATGTGCAAACCACGTGTCAGATACGAATATGAAAAATTCTCAAAACATCATGGTGTTATCTTTTAAAAAAAATCCAAATATAAAATAGACAAAATACACATAATATATTTTACCCAAGAGAAAGAGATACCATTAAATGGCAAATATGCATATGGAAAGCTATGAGGCATTTCCTAGGAATGCAAATGGAAATCATAGGGATATACCTAGGCAGATCCCTCAGAACACCTCAAAGAAAATACAGAACAGTAGCAAAATGGTGAGGAGGTCAAGGGAAAATCAATCATTCATCCTAGCGGTGATGTAAAGTGGTACAGCCACTGTGGAAAACAGTGGTGGTTTACAAACACAAACAACAAAAAACTTTCCAAGTACCATACAATCCAGAAACTCAACTCCAGTCAAATTAAAATAGACCATGTAGTAAATGATTGACTCAGCAGGCCCACAGTGTTCAAAACCTGCACATTCCAAAGGAAACTCTGGCCTTGCCTGGCTCCCAGGAAGCCCTTGGAATACCTGATGAGGGTTCTTGTATAGTTGAGGCTTGCAGGGCCTTGGGCCATGGGCCATGGGGTAGCAGTTTCACCTGCAGGAAGTCAGCTTTGTGGGATCATGTGAGTTCTTCTAGGGAGTGAGGCATCAAATAAGAGGGTGGTCTGGAGGAGCTCCCCCAATCTCTCGCCAACAAATAACATTTATCTCCCCCAAAATCTTGAACTTGCATGGCCTTAGCATCTCTTGTTCATCAGAGTGCCAAACTGGAAACAACACGGATTCCTTCAAGGAATGAGTGGTTAAATAAACTAGTTGGTGGCAGGGGTAGCTGTGAAGTCAAGTGGGCCTTAGGAAGAATTACTAGGAACAAATCCAGTGGAGGGGACGGAATTCCAGGTGAGCTACTGAAAATCCTAAAGGATGCTGCTATATTAAGTGCTACACTCAATACTGTCAGCCAAGAGCCGGACACAACTTAGTGGCTGAACAACACCAGGGGTAGCTGAGGAACTAGAAGTGCTTGGAGATATAAATGGAAGGAAGAAGGGACAGGACTGGGCAATGGGTTGTCCGTGTCATGTGGAAATACAGGATGAGGGAACGCTTCCAGGGTCTAGAACAGTCACTGGGTGAAGAGTGGTGGAATCCATTCAGACACGGCACAGTCTGTGGCCCATCCAGGGTGAGAAAGAACAGGGTTTTCGTGCTGCACCACTTTTAATATGTCGTTTCTATGAGGCATCCAAGTCAGAAAACCAAGCAGATGGTCATATAGCTAATTCTGGAAGGAGATAAGATCTGGGGGTTATAATGCCTTAAAACAAACTAGATCACTAAGGCTATTTTTTAAATCACTTTGGTTATGGACTTTAGGATCCAGGGTGGAACACTTCCAGTTTTAACGTTGAGGTGGAGGAGATTACGCTGGCAAGCAGTGCTATGGAGGAGCATCAAGAAAGGCAGCAGTGAAAGAAGCCTCTGGCATCAGGAGCCCAAGAAACCAAGGCTGGCGAGCCCCTTTCCCCTACTGCTCTGAAGGAAACCAGGACACTTCACCCCAAAGTCTCCCCCACACTTCGGTACATCAATTTTTTCTTGGTGGTTAGTTTTTAAAGATTAATTTATTTATATTGAAGGCTGTGCTGGATCTTCGTTGCTGTGCGTGGGCTTTCTCCCATTGCGGTGAGCATGGCTGCTCTTCATTGGGGTCACAGTCTTCTCACTGCGGTGGTTTATCCTGTTTCAGAGCATGGGCTCAGGCTCACTGGTTCTAGAGCACAGGCTCAGTAGCTGCAGCACATGGGCTCCGCTGCTCCACAGCAAGTGGGATCTTCCCAGACCAGGGACCCACCCCACGTCCCCTGCGTTGGCGGGCGGACTCTCTTGCCTGGACCACCAGGAAAGCCCCGGCACAGCAACTATTTTGAATTCCAGGCAGTTACGATGCAGCAGGTGTGAGGAAGACGCTCTGACTCTAAAGCTCCCATGTGAAATGCACCCTCCCTTTCCCCAGAGGAAGACATTTGAAACACCAGAGATAGGAAACAGGGTTGTCAAAGGGAGAACTGGGGACTGAGCAGTCTGCGCTCAGTTTAACAAACCTTGTTAATCTCATCCTTATCTTCTATTTCTTCACCATGAAATACCCACAGCCCAAATCCCTTTTCCTTCTCAATTTTTCACAAATTGATCCTTTGACTAAAAGGTGTAGAAGCTTCCTGTTCTTGGTATACTTGGGTCTTCATTCTTTCATGAATGCTCCCATGGACACATAAACATTTAATAAAATGTGCATGCCCTACTCCTGTTAATCTGCCTTTTGTCAGTTTCAACTTTGGGCCCAGCCATAGACACTAAGAGGGGAGAGAATTTTTCCTTCCCTACGGCTGTTAGGAAGTCCAGTACAATGGTAGATGGCAAGTGAGCACTGTAATGTTCACCAAATAAGTCATTGGTGTCAATGGCAAGAGAGAGCAGTGTTGGGAGCGATATGGGGATGCTAGGTGAACATAGTGAAAGCATGTATGTTGAAAGAAGTGTTCACAAAAGGTCGATTCTGTATTGCATTTTTTAAAGAGGAGTTTAGGTTCACAGTAAAATTAGAATAGAGAGTCCAGAACGCCCCGCCCCCCCCTGCCACTGCGGGTCCTTGCCTAACTCCACTCCCCACAAACAAGAGCCAGAGAGAGAGACTCAGAGCCTTCTCCTCTGCCACTCTTCTACGAATAATTCCACGCCAGTGAGTTGTCTGTAAGCATCAGAATTCACTTTTTTAAATAGAACACTCTTTTTTTTTTTTTACGTATTTCTTTTTATTTATTTACTTGGCCGTGTCGGGTCTTACTTGTGGCATGTGGGATCTAGTTCCCCGACAAGGGATTGAACCTGGAACCTGGGGCTCCTGCAGTGGGAGCATGGAATCTTAGTCACTGGACCATCAAGCAAAGAGAGGGAAAGTGAAGGTTACGCTACGCTACGCTAAGTCGCTTCAGTCGTGTCTGACTCTGTGCGACCCCAGAGACGAAAGCCCACCAGGCTCCCCCGTCCCTGGGATTCTCCAGGCAAGAACACTGGAGTGGGTGGCCATTTCCTTCTCCAATGCATGAAAGTGCAAAGTGAAAGTGAAGTCGCTCAGTCGTGTCTGACTCTTAGCGACCCCCTGGACTGTAGCCCACCAGGCTCCTCCGTTCATGGGATTTTCCAGGCAAGAGTACTGGAGTGGGGTGCCATTGCCTTCTCCGAAGTGAAGGTTAGAAAAACATGAAGATTAGTTATAGATACTGGGACTCCAGCACACGGGACTGACTGACTCTAAGGTCAGACTCTAAGGGACTGACTTTGAAAGATTTCTGAATGTGTGTGGTCGATTTGACATGCAGGTCGTTTTGAATTTACACTACCATCTAGCCACTTCTGAATGTCACACACTCCCTCCTCCCCACTGAAAAGGAAGATGGATAAACATGACTGAACCCCACAAATGCCACCACTGAATGAAGATGGGTGCTCTCTTTGTGCCAACTGTGACTCTGAGTTGTGATACCAGGGCGTTTTATTTTATATTTTTATGCTGAGCTACACAGCTTGTGTGATCTTAGTTCCCCGACCAGGGATTGAACCTGGCCCCTGGTGGGGAAAATGTTGAAACCTAACCACTGAACCACCAGGGAATTCCCACTAGGGCTGTTTTAAAGATTGATTTAATAGTTTTAACACAAGGAGAATGTAAACGACTTCATGCCACTTATAAATAGCAAAATAATGTTATGTGATACACATTTTTAACTACAATTCAAAACAAAACACCATCTCCCCGACTCGGACTAAGGGAGTTTCTGGGTCTGCTGGAGAGGGTCATAGGCAGTGTGGAAAACCAGGGTCAGCAATTCAAAATATTTTCTTCTTCATAAGGTGAATAAAAATTATAAATGATAGCAGTTGTAGATGCTGTAATTTAAGAAGGAAAAGGCAGGGATTCATTTGAGCATTTAAAAGCATAACCTGGGCTTCCCAGGTTATGTGGCTTTCTGTAAAGAATTCTCCTGCCAATGCAGGAGCCACAGGAGACTCAGGTTTGATCCCTGGGTTGGGAAGATCCCCTGGAGAAGGAAATGACAACCCACTGCAGTATTCTTGCCTGGGAAACTCCATGGACAGAGGAGTCTGTGGGGTCACAGTCAGACTCGACCGAGCATGCACACACTGTACAAGAACGGTCTGTTTTATAGTCGGTGGCATCTTAGCTTTGGTTTAAAAAACAAAAAGACAGTTGAGCCAGTGCACAGTCTTACCAATTATTACATAATCTAAAGTACTGTAAATGTTGGAAAGTCAAGTTTCAGTGACTACGACAAAATATAAGTAGTGGACTTGACCTAGTCTGAAGGCTCAAGAAAAGATACCTTGAGAAAAACTTCCTATATATTGAGTGTTGGGCAGAGTATTCCAGTGAGAGAGAAAAGCTGGTATTGGGAAGCTGAGTGAACATTCAGGAAAGATAGAGGGGCTGGGACAGAATGAAGGATGCTTCATGTTCAGACACTGAACTAAAGAAATAGAATAATTTGTGGAAATAATAACTTAGTTGACCCATAAATTCAATGTATGTAATTTATAAATCTGAAATCATTAGAAACTAAATCTTAAGTCTTATTAAACTACAATACTGTGATTACATACTTTTAAACATGGTGATAAAATCAGCAAAAGGTAATTCCATTTGTCAAATAAAATTATTAAATCAATTTAATTTGTTCAGAAAGTCAATATAATGAGAAACTTTAAAAATACATAATTTGTAAACATCTGCATACATAAACAAATGTTTAAAGACTCCTGAAAGCAAATTTTGTTGAGTTTCCTACTTCTTCTTATCTGGTAACCTGAAAGTCAAGGCTATTATTCAAAATCACATTCTAACAATTTTTCCTTCAAAAATATCTTTCACTAAGAATTTATGTAGCAATATAAAGAGCCTGCCCAAAAAACACTGTAAACTGTAAGTCAATAAAGGATAAATAAAAAAATAAAGAGCCTAATCTTCGTAAAGCATTAGAAGATTAATGGTAAAAATAAATAAATAAATAATTTTTTAAAGATTAATGGTTATCTTTCTTTCATCCTATGTTAGGACACTTCCCCCCCGCCCCCCACCCCCGATATCATCAACACGTCCTTTTCAAAAGTTTTCTTTTCAACTGAGTTTTGTTAACCTACAAATATATTTCAAGTGAGGTCTAGCAGACTTTTTCAAATCATAGTTTGCATCTCTTGGGCCAGTTAAAAGGTGAGAGTGACTGTATGTGCGCAGGAGAAGAATGATCTAACAGACTTTTCTTTTCCCACCTGGAATCTGAGAAGGCTGACAATGCCAGAGATTTGAACAACCAGACTCAACATCCATTCTCTGAGAATGTGTCTCCTCCACAAGAAACTGCAAATTCAAGACACACTGAAGTACTTCAGCCAACTCAGAGCACTGTAGAGGAAAGCAAAAGAGTGGATGAGAGGGATACAAACAGGACAAAGAGGGACAGGGTTTAGATAGACTCCCTAGTGAGGAAATTTTACACTTGTAACATCGTGGTTCCCTAAGTGAGCCCTGCAATGCTTTCAATTTTCAGGACAAAAAAGAAGTAAAAATCTGATTACCCAATGGCCCTCTCTCTACACTTTGGTATGAATAGGCTCCCAAATACCACACAGACTCTCAGGGCTTTTCTTAGGCAGATCCATCAGTGGCTAGAATGTCAAATATACTCCGTGTTTCTGGGTGTGTGAAAAACAAATTAAATAGAAGGAGCTTAATTCTCCCTATAGAAAATGTGGGGATTCTCCCTGCCTTTTGTCAGAGAATTTAGCTTAGAGCTAAATCTAAGCACTTCCTCATCTCTTTAAAAGGGATCACTTTGAAGACTAGATGGGACTTTTGTCCGTTGGGCTTTTTTGTTTTTCATTTTCATGAGTTTCTTAAGAAACTAGGAACCATTTCTTTAAAATGGAAACATCTTGAGAGCCAGTTTTTTGAAATGTAAACATCGAGGGAGCCCGCTAGCTTGCCTCTCTCCAGGTTTCTATGGGAGGGTAAGGGACTAACTTTGGTGGGTGCCTCGCTCCAATATGAAAAAAACCAACTCCTGTCACAGGGATGAAAGTAGCTTGTCTTTCCTCTAGATAAAGCCAATAAGCGAGGGCGACAGATGGCCACCCCGCTTACCAGGGACACTTGGGACACACTGGGTGCCATGTCAACATGAAAACACAGGCAGAACTCAAGGCGAAGCATTTACTTGTGATCAAAGAATTGCTGTTCAAGGCACACCAGATTTGCAGAGCAACCTAACTCAAATAGGTTTCATTTGAAGCAAGTGAAAGTCAGGAGTTTTTAAAGGCAAAAAGGGGGACGTCTACATAATTCCAAGTATTTTGATTGGCGTTGGCGGCAGAAGGCTAGTCTTGGCTAAACGTGTTTGGTCGCTAAATATCACTAAGCAAAAGTCTGTTCCTGGAGCAAGGTACTTTTGCAGAGCTCTTGAAAATACTTGTGGTTTGACCCTGTCCAAAAGTTCACAGTTCACGGGGTGAGGACATGCATAAGAATCAATTCTTTAATGGTCCCTAGGCTCCATTTAAAAACTCACTGACATGAGCAACTCATTTTATTTCATCTTTCATGGTGCCATCAAGTCCTCTTACTTGTTATACCTATCTTGAAAACAAGTATATAATGGGTTCTATGTGCCTGTGTACATAAGAGAGTGAGGGGATTTTTTTTTTTCCTGTCTCTGCAATTTCTTAGAGTTTGCTTGTGATGTACATCACACTCTGGTTTAATACTGATCCAATAATATGGTATAATGAGAAATTTATTTGGTTTTTGCTCACAGATCCTGGCAGAGGTCCTAAAATCCTTGGAACTTCCTGATAGATAGGATTACCTTTTGTCACTAATACGAGGCTCCCTTAAATTGAAGAAAGTAGGGAAAGCCACTAGCCCATTCAGGTATGACCTAAATCAAACCCCTCATGATTATACAGTGGAAGTGAGAGATAGATTTAAGGGGCTAGATCTGATAGAGTGCCTGATGAACTATGGAATGAGGTTCATGACACTGTACAGGAGACAGGGATCAAGACCATCCCCATGGAAAAGAAATGCAAAAAAGCAAAATGGCTGTCTGGGGAGGCCTTACAAATAGCTGTGAAAAGAAGAGAAGCGAAAAGCAAAGGAGAAAAGGGAAGATATAAGCATCTGAATGCAGAGTTCCAAAGGATAGCAAGGAGAGATAAGAAAGCCTTCCTCAGTGATCAATGCAAAGAAATAGAGGAAAACAACAGAATGGGAAAGACTAGAGATCTCTTCAAGAAAATTAGAGACACTAAGGGAACATTTCAGGAAAAGATGGGCTCGATAAAGGACAGAAATGGTATGGACCTAACAGAAGCAGAAGATATTAAGAAGAGATGGCAAGAATACACAGAACTGTACAAAAAAGATCTTCACGACCCAGATAATCACGATGGTGTGATCACTGACCTAGAGCCAGACATCCTGGAATGTGAAGTCAAGTGGGCCTTAGAAAGCATCACTACGAATAAACCTAGTGGAGGTGATGGAATTCCAGTTGAGCTATTCCAAATCCTGAAAGATGATGCTGTGAAAGTGCTGCACTCAATATGCCAGCAAATTTGGAAAACTCAGCAGTGGCTACAGGACTGGAAAAGGTCAGTTTTCATTCCAATCCCAAAGAAAGGCAATGCCAAAGAATGCTCAAACTACTGCACAATTGCTCTCATTTCACACGCTAGTAAAGTAAGGCTCAAAATTCTCCAAGCTAGGCTTCAGCAATATGTGAACCGTGAACTTCCAGATATTCAAGCTGGTTTTAGAAAAGGCAGAGGAACCAGAGATCAAATTGCCAACATCCGCTGGATCAGGGAAAAAGCAAGAGAGTTCCAGAAAAACATTTATTTCTGCTTTATTGACTATGCCAAAGCCTTTGACTGTGTGGATCACAATAAACTGTGGAAAATTCTGAAAGAGATGGGAATTCCAGACCTGACCTCTTGAGAAATCTGTATGCAGGTCAGGAAGCAACAGTTAGAACTAGACATGGAACAGACTGGTTCCAAATAGGAAAAGGAGTACGTCAAGGCTGTATATTGTCACCCTGCTTATTTAACTTATATGCACAGTACATCATGAGAAACGCTGGACTGGAAGAAGCACAAGCTGGAATCAAGATTACCGGGAGAAATATCAATAACCTCAGATATGCAGATGACACCACGCTTATGGCAGGAAGTCAAGAGGAACTAAAAAGCCTCTTGATGAAAGTGAAAGTGGAGAGTGAAAAAGTTGGCTTAAAGCTCAACATTCAGAAAACGAAGATGGTGGCATCTGGTCCCATCACTTCATGGGAAATAGATGGGGAAACAGTGTCAGACTTTATTTTGGGGGCTCCAAAATCACTGCAGATGGTGACTGCAGCCATGACATTAAAAGACGCTTACTCCTGGGAAGCAAAGTTATGACCAACCTAGATAGCACATTGAAAAGCAGAGACATTACTTTGCCAACAAAGGTCCGTCTAGTCAAGGCTATGGTTTTTCCTGTGGTCATGTATGGATGTGAGAGTTGGACTGTGAAGAAAGCTGAGCACCGAAGAATTGATGCTTTTGAACTGTGGTGTTGGAGAAGACTCTTGAGAGTCCCTTGGACTGCAAGGAGATCCAACCAGTCCATTCTGAAGGAGCTCAGCCCTGGGATTTCTTTGGAAGGAATGATGCTAAAGCTGAAACTCCAGTACTTTGGCCACTTCATGCGAAGAGTTGACTCATTGGAAGACTCTGATGCTGGGAGGGATTGGGGGCAGGAGGAGAAGGGGACGACAGAGGATGAGATGGCTGGATGGCTTCACTGACTCTATGAACGTGAGTCTGGGTGAACTCCGGGAGTTGGTGATGGACAGGGAGGCCTGGCGTGCTGCGATTCATGGGGTCGCAAAGAGTCGTACACGACTGAGCGACTGAACTGAACTGAACTTTGAGCACAAGTGAATTAAAGCTTCAAGAGGTGATTTAGGGTGGGGCCCCTGCATAGCCCCACCCACTGACCTCCAGGAAGGGAGTGTGAGGAGACCCTCATCTCTGGATTAAAAGGCTGTACACATGCCTGAACGAGATTTACGGAGTTTCCGAGTCTGTAAAATGCTGTGCCCAGCGTGGACAGGAGGGCTGTGCCTATGCCCCAGACCCTGCTAGACTTCACCCTGTAGACTTCTTCATCTGCCTTTTAAATTTAAGTACGTGCTTCCCTGAATTGTGAGCCCCTCTAACAAAATAACACCCCAGAAGAGGGACATGGAAACCTCAGAATTATAACCAGTCGATCAGAAGCAGAGTTAACACTCTGGACTTTTGAAAGGTACCTGAAGTTGAGGCTCACGGAAAAGACCCTGATGCTGGGAAAGACTGAAGGCAGGAGGAGAAGGGGACGTTAGAGGATGAGATGATTGGATGGCATCACCGACTCGATGGACTTGAGTTTGAGCAAGCTCCGGAAATTGGTGATGGGCAGGGAAGCCTGGCATGCTGCAGTCCATGGGGTCGAAAAGAGTCAGGCATGACTGAGCGACTGAACTGAACTGAAGTTGGGGCAGTGTCCTGGGACTGAGCCCTTAACCTGTGGGATCTAATGCTATCTCCAGGGAGATAATGTCAGAATTTCTTACTTGGTGAGATTAGAAAGACACACATTGCAAATACTAACCAAAGTGTTTTCTGTCCCTAATACCATTATGGACAGGATCTTTGGCATGGGAGATTTTGTTTCTATTTTTCCAAAAGCCACCATCAAAATCTGTTTACTAGGAGGAAACCTCACTCAGTGGTATCTACAGTATAGGAAATATGAGGTAAGGAAGGGTGACCACTTAAACATCATTCAATAAGCCACATCTAGCATATGACAAACAACTCAGCGACTTCAACAAAAATAAGAAAAAAAGGTAGGTGGAAGACTTATGAGACAGCTACTGAAAGACATAAGGATCCATTCTCGATCTTAACTGCAATTAATCTGATTTAGGAAAACACATACATACTTTTGAGATAACTGAGAAAACTGAGCAGCACTCCACTCCAGTACTCTTGCCTGGAAAATCCCATGGAGGAGGAGCCTGGTAGGCTGCAGTCCATGGGTCGCTAAGAGTCCAACACAACTGAGCGACTTCACTTTCACGCATTGGAGAAGGAAATGGCAACCCACTCCAGTGTTCTTGCCTGGAGAATCCCAGGGATGGGGGAGCCTGGTGGGCTGCTGTCTATGGGGTCTCACCGAGTTGGACACAACTGAAGTGACTTAGCAGAGCAGCAGCAGTAATATATTTAAAATATTTTTTGTGTTATGGCTATTGGGTTTATAAATAGCCCTCACATTTTAAAAATGAATTCTCAAGAAGTTATGCATTAAATGGTGTAATGTCTGAGATCATACGTTAAACAATCCACCAGTGTACATGAAGATGGGTGAAACAAGAATGCTCATTGAATGACAAATCGGAAGACTGGGGAAGTGTTTGGTTTCATAATAGTCTTTTCCATTTTTGTATATATTTGAAAATAACAAAAGACAGAATGTGTCTTAGTCTGTTCTGGCTGTCATACCAAAATATCACTGACTGGCTGGTTTATAAACAACAGATAATTATTTCTCACAGCACTGGAGGCTGGAAATCAGAGCTCAGGATGCTCAGCATGGTCAGGGTAGGGTTCACTTCATGGCTGTTGATTTCTTAATCTATCCCCACAAGGTGGAAGGGGTTAGGGATCTCTCTGGAGCCTCTTATGAGGCACTAACCCATTCACAAGGGGTCCATTCTCATGATTTAAGCACCTCCAAAAAGCCCAACCTCCTAATACCATCACCTTTGTGGGTTAGGATTTCAACAAGTAAATGTGAAGGGAACACATTCAGATTGTAGCAGTGTTGCTGTAACAGAAATTTAATATGTTCAGAAAGAACAACAACCAAAAAAAGATAGGAAAAAAAAAAAAAAGGGAAAGAGGGAACCTCTGGTTTCTGGTCAAGCATATAACAAGCTGGATTTCTCCACTCCATTCTAACAAGCAAAAGGCTAAATAGACTGAAAGAATAAACAATTCTTCTCAGATTTCTAAGTGTGGTCACAGGGCAAGCCACTGTCTCCCAATTGGAGGACTGACAGCGAAACAGAATCATGACTCACTGACTCAGAAACCAACAAGCTGAAACCACTGTGTGAACCAATGCCAGGATAGGGAAACTGGAACTGTAATTGACAAATTCCTGGAGGCTCAGAGGGGCCAAGTCTGAGAAACAAAAACTCAGGGGAACCAAATCATGGGGAAAAAACCCACACTTTTATTGACATTTTTATCTCCGAGAATGATCTTGGCCAGGAGAGAGTTAAAGGAACCATATTCAACTAGTTCAAAGCATTTCGTTTTTTACACAAAGTGTGCTCCAGGAGAAACTTTTAAAGCAGAGCCTTAGGTTTTATCAGAGCCTAAGTGACCTGGGAAAAGGAAAACGCCCAACTCCAGACACCTTGTTCCACGCAATGCAGAAAGGCAAATACACTGAGACCTGTGTGTCAATTTAAATTAGTTTTTTAACTTAAAACTTTAAACCACAAACAAAACTTCCTGTGTTTGGGAACTTTTAAGAAATCATTCCTAAAATAAAAAAAAAAAAAAAAATAGAAATCACTCCTAAGGATTCCATAGGTTAATGAAGAAGTTATAATGCAAAAAGATATACTGATAACTAATCATAGGACTACAGAACACTTCCCCTCTCCCCACACCTTAAAATCACCTGTTGATTGTAGTTCCATTTACTGAGTACATGATAGCTATTAAGAAAAAAAGTGTAAGGCATAAGGAATTTTTTTTTCAAGTTTGCAGAGAAAAAAGAAAAGTCTGAATAGAGCAAGTATCAGAATCAGACTCAAGACAAGTCAGACATGTGGAATTATGAGACCAGGAATTTAAAACAATTAATATGTTTAGCACTCTTCTGGATAAAGTAGACAAATAACTGAGATGGAAATTCTACCACAGAACCAAGAAGAAATGATAAAGATAAAAAATTCTGTAACAAAAGTAAATGCTTTAGATAAGCTTATTTGTAGACTGGACATAGTGAAGAAAAGATTCTGACTTGAGGGTATCTCAATAGAAACCACCAGAACTGGGGGTGGGACAAAACAGGATACTCAACTGTAGAACAACTACAAAAGCTGTAAATTATGGGTAACAGGAATAGGAAAAGATAAAGCAACAGAGAAAACTGAATTAGTAATTAATAACTTCCTAAAACAGAATACAACATACTAAAATGGGTTCACTGGTGTATTCCAGTAAATGTTTAAGGAAGAAATTATACAAATTCTCTACAATCTCTTTCAGAGGACAGAAACAGAAGGGATAATTCCTAACTCATTCTCAGAGACTAGTGTTACCATAATACCCAAACACAAGATACCAGAAGAAAATTTCAGACCAATATCATTCATGAGCATTGATGCAAAAATTCTTCACAATGAGTACCATTACACATCTATTAAAATCCAAAGTCTATGACACTGAAACACCAAATGCTGGTGAGGGTGTGGAACAAAAGGAACTCATTCATTCACTGCTGGGAAGAACAGTATGTCCACCTTGGAAGACACTTGGCAGTTTCTTAGAAAACAAACAGACTCTTACCAGCAATAGGGCTCCTCAGTATCTACCCGAAGGAGTCTAAAACTTATGTTCACACAAACACCTGTACACGACTGTTTACATTAGCTTTATTCATAATTGCCAAAACCTGGACGCAACCAAGATGTCTCCTTCAGAAGTGTTTGGATAAATGGTGGTATATCGAGACAATGGAACATCACTCAGTTTTAAAAAGAAACGCACTATCAAGCCATGATGGAGGAATCTTTTTCATTTGTTTTACGGAGGAAACTTAAAAAGCACGTTAGTAAGTGAAAACAGTCATCTGAAAAAGCCGTATACTGTGTGACTCCAACTATACGGCATTCTGGGAAAGGCTAAACTATGGAGATGTAAAATAAGATCACCGGTTCCCAGGCAATGTGGGGAGGGACGAACACACAGAATAGAGGGATTTCAGGGCAGTGAAACCACTCTATGTGGTCCTATAGTGATGCACTGGCTGTTGTTCAGAAACGAAGTTGTGTCCAGTCCTTTGCAACCCCACACCCCGCCAAGCGCCTCTGTCCATGGGATTTCCCCGCCAAGAATACTGACTAGAGTGGGTTGCCATTTCCTCCTCTAGGGGATCTTCCCAACCCATGGAATGAATCCACGTCTCCTGTATTGGCAGGCAGATTCTTTACTACTGAGCCACCAATTATAAATGTATTCAAACTCAAATTATAAATTTGTTCAAATATATTGAAACTCAGAATATACATCACACACAGTAAACCCTCATACGAACTATACAAACACTGGGGGACAGGAATGAATCAGTGTAGGCTCATCAGTTGTAACAGAAGGCCCACTCTGGCGGGGGATGTTGACAATGGAGGTGATGCATGTGCAGCGGCAGACACTTTCCTCTTAATTTTGTTATGAACCTAAAATTGCTCTAAAAAATAAAAACTTTAAATAAAACAGTTAAAACTGTGAAATGAAAAAACACAAAACATTGGACCAAGGGGTTACTAAGCCTGGGTTTAATTCCAAGTCTGCTATTAACTAGCTCTCCAAGTCACGCACTTCCCCTTTCTGGGCCCTAATTTACTTATCTGCTGAAGAAGGAAAGTGGGAATGGTGATATCCAAGGCCTCTTCCTGTTCTAATTTTCTATGTTAATGCTATTTTTTCTATTTTAAAGTTACAAATGACCTCGTAATCTGTGTAGGATTTTGTGTATCAGTTCAGTTGCTCAGTCGTGTCCAACTCTTTGCGACCCCATGAACTGCAGCACGCCAGGCCTCCCTGTCCATCACCAACTCCCGGAGTTCACCCAAACCCACGTCCATCAAGTCGGTGATGCCATCCAGCCATCTCATCCTCTGTCGTCCCCTTCTCCTCCTGCCCCCAATCCCTCCCAGCATCAGAGTCTTTTCCAATGAGTCAACTCTTCGCATGAGGTGGCCAAAGTACTGGAGTTTCAGCTGTAGCATCATTCCTTCCAAAGAACACCAGATAAAATAAAATGGAATAATATGGCCACATAAACACGAAAAATGATAGCTATTAAAATAAAAACAAGATTAGGAAGTGACGAGTTTGCTTAAAATATCCATTTTGACATTTACATTCATAGTTTCAAAACTCAGTTTCTTCCTGGCCTTTTACATTTATCCTCACCACACAAAATTAACAGCACATACTCTACCCTTTGTAATGGCTGCTTTCAAATATACCCAAAAACAGAAGACTACTGGGAAGTAACATCTGTCATTATTTATCCTATACTACACAGCTTGCAGGATCGTAGTTCCACAACCAGGGATCAAACCCAAGCCCTATGCAGTGGAAGCGTGCAGTCCTAACCACTGGATTGACAGGGAATTCCCTATTTATCCTTTTATGGCTCTTATTTTATCTATCCCCATGCAGTTAGTGGTTTATTTATAATCACAGACACCATGTCATTTCACACATAACCTCTTTAGGAGGTGTTTCTAAAACGTAAAGATCCTTATATAATTCCATTAATTTGTTGCATAAAATCAAAATATTTATAAGTGCTAAATTGTGTAATTACCATACTGCCATCATTACTTAATGTAGACTGCAGTCTGGATACAAAATTTATCTTAGGCAACAAGTAGGTGTGTCTTCCAAGTTTTTTAACCTCTATGTACCACTCACCTTTAAGAAAAAAAAATGCTGAGAACTTTGGCTGTAAACTGTTGTATTCAGGGTAAACTGATTAGTTCAGTTACTCTTAGTGGGCAGTGGGTAGGGTAAGTTCTCCTAGAGTAGAAGTATCTACTGGAATTTCCTTAGAGGCTTTCTTTTGGCCAGGCCATGCAGCTTGCGGGAATCTTAGTTCCCCAACCAGGATTGAACACATACCCCCGGCAGTGGAAGTGCCGAGTCTTAGCCACTGGATGGCCAGGGAAATCCCCCACTTCCCATTTTCTTTTAATCATATTATTCACTTGCCATTTGTTGTTAGAATTTGCCATGATCCAGATTTGGCTTATTGAGTCTTTTGAACTGTTTAACGTGTTGACCCTTCTTCTGTATCTCCTATACACCAACTATGCTCAACATCATGAAATATAAGGGAAATGAAACTAAAATCAAAGTGCTCTAATACTATATACATTTACTCAAAGAGTCAAATGTTTAAAAGCAAATCATATTCACTTTAGCAAGGATATGAGAGAATTGGAACTCGCACTAAAGGTGGGAATACAAAAGGGAGCAATCATTTTAAAAGACAGTTTGTGTTTCTGGAAAAGTTACATATTTACCTACACTCTGGTTCAGGTATTGCATTTTGAGGTATCAGCATGAGAAAAAGGAAACGATTCAATATGAAGAACTGTATCCAACTTCTATACGGCTTTTATTTGTAACAGCCAAAACCAGAAATAATTAAAATACCCATAAACAGATGAATAAATAAATTGAGGCATAGTGATAGAACATAATTCTCAATAATATAAAAAGAACTACTCATATAAGCACCACTGATGAACTGCAAAATAAACATGTCATGTAAAGGTACCCAAAGGGGGGGGGAAAAAAGACTAAACACTTTATGACTTCAATCATATAAAATTCTAGAAAATGCAAACGCATCTGTTATAATGAAAAGCAAATTAATGGCTGCTTGGAGGACAAAGAGATTCAAGGTAAGTATGGGGTGACAGAAACTATCATGATTGTTTGATGGTTTCATGGGTTTACATAAATGTAAAAAATCACCAAATTGTATAGTTTAAATAGGAACAGGATTTTCTCATTTAGAACATCAGGTTTGGCAACCATACTGACTCAATGGACAGGTTCAGGACTTGCCTCAGTGGCAGCAAAAACAGGTGAGCAATTTTTGAGGTGGAAACTTCATTCAACATGGATACTGGATGGGTCACAAATCTCACAGAGCTGACTAAGGAGCTCTCTCCTCTCTATCCTTGTTCTGTCTGCACAACAATGGCCTTAGATGAACAGCCCAGAAAGGCCAGAGGAATCCACAAAACCTTTATTTTATTTTCCTTGACAAGGCCCTAAGTTGTACAGATAAAAAGTTTCAAAAGTTCTGAGAATTTCCATACCTGCTTATCCTCCAAAGCCATAGTGGTTAAACATTTTGAGTGACCTTTTGAAAGGGGCACATTCTAATCAGTATGCTGCAGTCTCCTCCACTATTAATCCAGTGTTTATATAATCTTAAAATCACTGCTGTTACTCTACAGAATTCAGGACATCAGGCACGGGGCTCCACTGCAGGACCTGGGGAACAGATTTCCCTCAACAGTGCTGAGCAAGGTGCAATATCACCTGTGAACAAGAGAACAAGTGTATGTCGCTCTCAGAAGCACTGAGAGTAGTCACAGCAATCAGCAACGGCCCCCTCCTCAGTTTGAACTCTGAACCTGAAAAATATCATGGCATACAACTTATAAATTAGGACCACGAAGGTGGTCCTTGAAGGTGGTCCTTTTCCTTGAAGGCTTTGAGCAGCAACCTAGGCCACAATTGGAGAGGCATATTCTGCCATCATACTGTCTCCATTGAGGCACACAATTTGGGATCCTCATCAGAGTATTTCATCTCTTCAGGCTAGCAAACCCAATTAACAACAAACCACCCCATACAGTGAAGGAACTCCTAAGATAAATGGTGGCTTAAACAGTAAGACCTTTACCATTCTACAAACAAGAGCAAGGGGAAACTGACTGTTTCCTGGGTTGATGTCTTGGAAGCTAGAAAATCCCATCACTAGAGTCTCATGAGACCAATAATATCCCTGAAAAGTGTAGTCCATCTTTTCAAATCACCAGCAGAGTCCTTTAGGCCAAAAGTGGGTAAGGTCCATGCTTTAATTCATGAAGGAGGGAAAAAAACTGGGAAAGACTTAAGTGCTCAAGCTGCTCATGAATCATCCCATAAATGGGTCAGAACTGGGGTTTCCTTCCCTGAACACACCAGGCTGGGTGAATGTGGCACACAGTAGAAATGTGCCTGTGGTTAGGGGTGATATGATTTCTGCTACAGAACTGGCAGTGACATCCATCTGGCAAGGGTTCTGGAGAGGTTAAAAAGCGCAACACAGTTCCCACATACCTGAAGTTAAGTGGATGTCTGGATGAATGAGGTTTAAAACAGGCAAACGGCATCTTCATAAGGGATTTCCTCCAGTGTTGTTGCACTCAACAAAGAAATCATATATACCTGCACATTGAAGATAGTGCTCCCATTTGAAATTGTGGTATTCAGTGAAATACATTCTTCAGCTGAAGGCTTTCTCACATTTGCTGAACTTATAAGGCCTTTCTCCACTGAATTCTCTGGAGTGTACTGAAGCCAGACTTCAGCTACACGATTTTCCATGTCTGCCATACTCAAAAGGCGTTCATCCAATGTGACATTATGCTGTTTTAGGAGCCTAAAGATTAATTTCCCACATACAAATACACACAAAGCATGTCTCCGATGTAAACATTCTAGTGGTCGCTGAAGCTGGACCTATGGGTAAATGATTGCCCCAATTCACTGCACTTATCAGGCCTTTAACAAGTGTGAACTCTTCGGTGTTTAATAAGGCTAGAGCTATGGCTAAAAGATTTCCCACATTCACTACACTCATAAGGCCTTTCTCCAGTATGAATTCTCTTGTGTTTAATGAGGCTGGAGTTTTGAGTAAAAGATTTCCCACATTCGCTACACTCATAAGGCCTTGATCCCGTGTGAACTCTCTGGTGTTTTAAGAGACTGGAGCTGTAAGTAAAGAATTTCCCACATTCATTGCACTCATAAGGCCTTTCTCCAGTGTGAACTCTCCGATGCTGCAGAAGTGCAGAGCTTTGGCTAAAAGATTTCCCACATTCACTGCACTTGTAAGGCCTTTCTCCACTATGAACTCTATGGTGTTCAATGAGGCTGGAGTTTTGGGTAAAGGACTTTCCACATTCATTGCACTCATAGGGCCTTGATCCAGAGTGAACTCTCTGGTGTTTTATGAGACTGGAGTGGTATGTAAAGAATTTTCCACATTCATTGCACTCATAAGGCCTTTCTCCAGTGTGAACACTCCGGTGTTGAAGGAGTGCAGAGCTTTCGCTAAAGGACTTCCCACATTCACTACACTCATACGGCCTTTCTCCAGTATGAATTCTCCGATGTTTAATAAGGTTGGATTTGTTGCTAAATAATTTTCCACATTCATCACACTCATGAGGTCTTGCTCCAGTGTGAACTCTCCGATGCTGAATAAGGCTAGAGCTCTGTCTAAAGGATTTCCCACATTCCCCACACTCATAAGGCTTTTCTCCTGTGTGAACTCTCCAATGGTCATTGAGGCTGTAGCTTTTGCTAAAAGATTTCCCACATTCATTACATGTGTAGCATTTTTCTCTAGTGAGGACTCTCTGATGCTGAGAAAGTATATGTCTGCAACTGAAGTCTTCAGTGCATTCTCCAGGGCTGTAATGAGTTTTCCCCCTGTGAAAGGCTGCTCCACACTCAGTTCTCCTGTTTGACTTATCCCTGGTCTGTGTGGACTCCCCACAAGAAAGTGACTTCCCCAACATAAAAAGTCTGTAGTTGGTCATAAATGAGGCTTTGCCCATCTTGCTTCTGAGGTATTTCTCTCCAGTGTGCTGCTTGCGGTGCTGATACTTTACACTGAAATACAAGTGTTTCTCCCATGCCCCAATATCATACAGTTTCTGCCTCTGATGCTCAGTCAAGTGCAAAACGTCTCCCAAGTCCAGGTCACAAAAATGGGCCTTCTGGGAGAACATGCCTGCCTTGGGAATCCTGACCTGTGACATTCCATGTACAGAAATGTTCTGTTCAGAAGATGCCTCTTCATCCTCTGCTCCATGCCAACAACCTGAAAGCAAGTAATGCTGGTGAAGTGCGCACTGACTTAGGTGGGAAGGGGTAGCTGCTACACAAGTTCAGTGTAATAAACCCAAGAACCTGTCCATGCGATTGTTTGCAGGAACAAAGAGTTGGTTCTGGTTGAGGATGGGGCTGCTTAGAACTACTGGGCTATCAAGATCAGAGAATGGAGTGACCTTATGAGGTGAAGGGCACAACCATGTGGTGGACACAAAGCAGAGACACAGGGTCTGCAATTCATTCCTCAACAACAAACCTTCAAAAGGAACTTGTCTGCTGGTGACACATGAACACTGTAGAAAAAGGCTGTGTCACACACACATTCAAAAGAATAAAAATTAAATAATTTTTAAAAAGCTGTGTCAAGACCCAAGAAAATACAACTGTATCAGGACACCTGGTGTTGCAGGACTATTTAAGAATGTGTGCACACCTCATGAAACAATACACAGAGGCCACTGTGGAAAGCACTGCAGACGCAGTGGTGAGAAAAGTCCAGAAATGTGAGGTTAACCACAGGTTGGAAGTAAGAGTACAAGCAACAAAGCAAATGAACCAGCGAAGTGTCACGAAAGGGGAGGAAGGAAAACACAAATCAAGTGTGGCCACTGGGATCAAATTTTAGTCAACACAATGGGTTTCTGTTGCAGTCTGAATACAGCACTGTCATCACGTCCTTTATGTGCTACGATGCAGGGCCAGGCTCCATCTGAGCCATCTCGCTTGATTCATATACATCCTGTGAAATTCTGTGGGCTCTCCAACCTGATTCCACTCTCTCAGCAATCAAATACACGGCACTCTGATGACACAATAACCAAAGAAATTAAAAATCCATGATAAACCATGATGGAAAAGAATAATGAAAAGAACTAAAAAAATAATAAGAGTGCAAGTCGACAGGAAGGCTAGTGTTGGGTATGCTAAAGGAAGGAGAGCACAGTGCGCAAATCTCAGCCCACCCAACCTTAGCACCAACTCAGGGAACTGGGGAAAGGAGCAGTGTCCAGGGTCCTGACGTGAGGATAGAATGCTCCTGGGAAAAAAAAGGGCAGAGGCAGTTCAAGGAACAGAGATGAGTTTGACAGTCATACCCAAGGAGATTATAAGTGCCAAGTTCTCCAGCATCACATTGTGGTACAGGCGTCTCTGAGCATCATCAAGGAGACTCCATTCCTCCCAGGAGAAGTACACAGCCACATCCTCAAAGGTCACACTGCCCTGGCAAGATGGGGACAGAGGAAATCATAAATAGCCCCCTTCTCAACGACAACTATCCACTCCCCCCCCCACACACACACATCATCCACATGCCCATCTTCTTCCCAAACTCTCCAACTCAGAGAAGAAACCAGAAGAAACTACTAATGCCACTGTCTTCAAATGGTCCCACTTATCACTGGAACCAGTCATCTATAGGAAGAGGTGGGTAGGTGGGTATCAAAGTTGTGGACCTGGCATGGAGGGATCCACACACTCGTGCCAGGATATTCCACTTATGTGGCCAAGGTCACATAAGTCTCAATTCCAGGACCCTGGTGTCATCAAGGATATTCCCTTTTCAGGTATGCATTATCTGTGAGACTGGATCAAACAGCGACATGCCTACAATCACCACCTCCTCACTGTCCCACACTCCAGACTTCTAGACTTGGGTATTTAGCTGCTCAATTAATGCCAGAAACATCTCAGAAGTTTCTAATATCTCTGGAGAATATTATTATTGCCAACTTCCTCATCTCAGTTAATAGAGCTCCCATTACCACACCTGCTCAAAACAAAACAAGAGGAATATACCTGAATCCTGTTTTACTCCCTCATGGTTCACATCAGAAAATACAACGTGGGACTTCCCTGGTGGTGCAGAGGCTAAGACTCCAAGCTCCCAAAGCAGTGGACCTGGGGTAAGAGTTTGCATGCTGCGACTAAAGATTCCTCATGCCACAACTAAAATCCTGCACGCACAATGAAGACTGAAGACCTTTCACACCTGTTTATGATGGCTGTCAAAAACAAAAATCCCTCCATATAACCCTGGCCGTGGGGTTTCTCCAGGGCTTCCAGATCCCAAACTGGGAACAAGGCAGCAAAAGATCTCAAGAAACCACAATCCAGAGAACATGTGGCTGGTGGTCAGGGCCAGTGAAGAAATGGGACACCCTCCCAACAGCACTTGGCGTGCTGGCTCCAAAAAGAGCCTCTGTAGCCGTAGGAAATGTGGAAAACGCCAACTCTTGAGGGATGAGTCTATGGCGGGGTTCGATGGGCTCAGGCCTCCCGATACCCGTGCCTGGCCCTGAAGGCTGGGACGCTGGTACCCATTCAATCTCGGTGCCGCAGTGCTCGGTTCGCCCTTTAACAGGTGCCTGTCACCCTCGCCCACGCGCCATCACGCCATCAGAAACAGGGTCCCACCCACGACTGCCTCACCGTCCTAAACCCTGGGTTTTTAGTGTCTGGTGGGGTCAGGGCTCGGAGAACCAGCGTTTACCTGAAGCGGGTTCTTCGGGGCTGCCGCTGCCATCGGACTCTGGGGGCGGAGCGGGGCCAGGAGAGGAGAGAGCACACGGGCGAGGCGGTCCCGATCCGAGGCCTGGGATGGGGCACCCCGGGCGGCGGCGTCGAGCCTGAGACTTGCCTCTGTGCAGCGGGGCCAGAAGCTCTTTCTCGGACTTCCTAAATTCCGTCACCTCAGGATTGGCCCAGAATTCCCGAACCTTTCACACCGGGTAAACAAAACCGCGAACAGCTAACATGGCCCCGAGCGGAGGAAGCAGGAAGTCCCTCCCTCACGTTACGCGGCCTCCTCGTTCTAAGCTCTCATTGGGTAACATAGTTGCCGCTCGACTCTGAACATTCTGGGTAATGTAGTCCCCATGGATCCACAGAGAGCTGGGTCTGGGCGTCTTGCGAGGTTGGCCAGGAGGGGAGTTTGGAAAGTGGCACATCCAGGTGAGCTTCGCCCCCTGTTTAAAGGGATCATGACCGTATTTCTGCCAAGTGTTCTCTGCAGCTGGTCACACCAGTGTTTGGAGACGTGTTTCAGACTCGGTGAAGCTCAGCATGCTCCCAGAGGCCAAATACTATTTTTTGGCCTCAACCACCACCCCCTCCCCTCCGTCATAGATGGGGAAACAATGGAAACAGTGCCTGACTTTATTTTTCTGGGCTCCAACATCACTGCAGATGGTGATTGCAGCCATGAAATTAAAAGACGCTTACTCCGTGGAAGGAAAGTTATGAGCAACCTAGACAGCATATTAAAAAGCAGAGATATTACTTTGCCAATAAGGTCCGTCTAGTCAAGGCTATGGTTTTTCCAGTGGTCACGTATGGATGTGACAGTTGGACTATAAAGAAAGCTGAGCACCAAAGAATTGATGTTTTTTAACTGTGGGGTTGGAGAAGACTCTTGAGAGTCCCTTGGACTGCAAGGAGATCTAACCAGTCCACCCGAAAGGAGATCAGTCCTGGGTGTTCATTGGAAGGACTGATGTTGAAGCTGAAACTGCAATGCTTTGGCCACCTGATGCGAGGAGCTGACTCATTTGAAAAGACCTTGATGCTGGGAAAGATTGAGGGCAGGAGGAGAAGGGGATGACAGAGGATGAGATGGCTGGATGGTATCATCGACTAGATGGACATGGGTTTGGGTGGACTCTGGGAGTTGGTGATGGACAGGAAGGCCTGGCGTGCTGCGATTCATGGGCTCACAAAGAGTTGGACATAACTGAGCAACTGAACTGAACTGAACCCCCATCAAGGCTACAGATAAAAATAAAAAGATTATTTGTAGAGTCTTTCAGACATAAAACATGTCCACTGTTCAGTTCAGTTCAGTTCAGTCACCCAGGCCTGTCCGACTTTTTGCGACCCCATGAATCGCAGCACACCAGGCCTCCCTGTCCATCACCAACTCCCGGAGTTCACTCAAACTCATGTCCATCTAGTCGGTGATGCCATCCAACCATCTCATCCTCTGTTGTCCCCTTCTCCTCCTGCCCCCAAACCCTCCCAGCATCAGAGTCTTTTCCAATGAGTCAACTATTTGCATGAGGTGGCCAAAGTACTGGAATTTCAGCTTTAGCATCATTCCTTCCAGAGAACACCCAGGGCTGATCTCCTTCAGAATGGACTGGTTGGATCTCCTCGCAGTCCAAGGGACTCTCAAGAGTCTTCTGTAACACCACAGTTCAAAAGCATCAAGTCTTTGGTGCTCAGCTTTCTTCACAGTCCAACTCTCACATCCATACATGACCACTGGAAAAACCATAGCCTTGACTAGACGGACCTTTGTTGGCAAAGTAATGTCTCTGCTTTTGAATATGCTATCTAGGTTGGTCATAACTTTACTTCCAAGGAGTAATCGTCTTTTAATTTCATGGCTGCAATCACCATCTGCAGTTAGCAGGAGCTAATAACCTTTATCTTATTTCAATTCAAATACATTGACCCCAAAGCATAAAGTCAGTTTTCAGTTTTCCAGTCTATGTACATTTGGTGAGGGACAAAATACTCCAGACTACCTTCTGTTCTGTCATGGGAAGAGAAGTGGGCGACAGAGGATGAGATGATTGGATGGCATCACCAACTCATGAGTTTGAGCAAATGCTGGGAAATAGTGAAGGAAAAGGAAGCCTGGCGTGCTGCAATTCATGGGGTCGCGAAGAGTCAGGCAGGACTTAGTGACTGAAAAACAACAGCAACAAAGTTCAGATTACAGAGGTAAAACTGTTAGGGGGTCAGACAGGGGATGGTGGAGACTGTGCACTAGGTGTTTCTGTATGAGTGCCTGGTTTGGGGCTTTACAAACACACTGAGGCAGGTAAGTGGCCTTGAAAGGAATGTGTTGCGGACAGGATAGTGTGGCAGGTGGCCAAGCTTCCAAGGGGAGAATAGGCATTAGATGGATGTGTGAATGCAGAAACAAAAGGTTATTGAAGCAAGATATCACTCAGAATGGGGCTGGTGCTTATTCACCATTTCAAACACTTACCAGGATTCTGTGAGGACTTGGGATCTGGGGTGCTTTTTTCAGCCTGGAGACTAAAGTCTAGGGCGAACCTGGTTATTTATGAGAGTCATGAGGCCTGGTGTGTTCCATTAAATGGGATTCAATTTTCAATGTGGGTAGAAGAAAGTTGTGATGGCTGGGAGTGCAGCCCAAGAGTGGAGAGGGCCACATGTGTCTGAGACCAGATGTGTTCTGAATGGCAAAGTCTAAGGTAAGGAACTGCCCCGCGTAGTGAGGACTCCATAGAAAGATTTGG
Source organism: Bos grunniens (assembly GCF_055505025.1). Lineage (NCBI taxonomy): Eukaryota > Metazoa > Chordata > Mammalia > Artiodactyla > Bovidae > Bos > Bos grunniens. The sequence continues at coordinate 65,630,445 of NC_141182.1, read as the reverse complement.
GGCTGCTGCAGCTCAGGGAGTCATGAGAAGTCCCTGGAACCACTCAATCATGTCTGAATTGGCAAAGCGTACTCAGGATGTTTTTGCCAGGTTGTGATATAAGGCCTAAAATTAAGGCTGGTATTACAGTGCTGTGTTGTGAAACCATGAGGACCTCAACGGCCTGAGTGCTGGTTCTCCTCACTCTGCTCTTGCATACAAGGTCTCCTAACTCAACAGTCTTCTTTCTCACAGGGATTAAGTGGAGTTCCTGCTCATCCCTTCTCAGGCAGTTTCAATTCCCTACCTGCCCTGGAGATATTCAGGTAAGCCAACAGCACCCTCCCATGGAATCAGGAGATATCCCTTCCTACCAACATTAAAGAAGCTGATCTCACAAACACTACTTGTTCACTCTTCTGAGAGCGCAACTCTGATGTAGCCCTGTGTGTGTGTGTGTGTGTGTGTGTGATTTCCTCCACACTTGTTCATCACCAGAGAGTTCTCGCCAGAGAAAGATATCACATGTGCAGTGAATGTGGGAGATCATTTAGCCAAGCCTCATTAGACACTGGTGAAAAAGTGTTAAGAGTACAACCAACGTGGGTGACCTTTTAGCCAAAGCTACAGCCTCAGTAACCACTGGAAAGTTCACACTGGAGAAGGACCTTATGAGTGTGGGGAATATGAGAAATTGTTTATAAAGATCCAACCTCATGAAACACCAGAGTTCACACTGGAGAAAAAGCCTTTTAAGTGCAGTGAATGTGGGAAATCTTTTAGTCAAAACAGCAGCCTTGTTCTATATCTGAAAACTATACTGGAGAAAGGCCTTACATATGAGGGAATTGTTTAGTCAAAGATCTAACCTCCTGAAACACCAGAGGATTTACACTGGAGAAAGGCCTTATGAATGCAGTGAATGTGGAAAATCCTTTAGGGGAAGCATCAATGACTGTAAGAGTTCACACTGGGGAAAGACTTAAGTGTGACCAGTGTGAGAAATCCTTCAGCCAAAGCTCTAACCTCACTTGACACCAGAGAGTTCACATTGGATTGGACCTTATGAGTGTGTTAAATGTGAGGAAGCCATAAGCCAAAGGACTTACCTGCTTGCTTACAAAACTCACACAGGAGAATCAACTCAGATGTGCAGAAAATGTCGTATTTCCTCCTTCAGTAAAACAACACTCAAGGACATGCCTCTTGAAGGCATCATCTGCCTGAACTGAACCTCCTACATCAACATAAAATTCAGGGATGTGGGAGGTGCATAGCACACTTTAACCAACCCAGCCCTTTTTTTTTGGCCACACCATGAGGCCAGAGGGATCTCAGTTCCCCAACCAGGGATCGAATACCTTCTCCCTGCTGTGGAAGTGTGGGGTCTAACTGCTGGACCCCCAGGGAAGTCCCAGTTAACCTACCCAGTGCCCTTGCCAGGTTTCTGTGGTATCATCTCTACCACCTAGCAGGTGCCCAGACTGTGCATCATTCACCCACCCCAGTGTGTTGGGAACAGGAAATTGCAGTGTTCCCCCATTCCCTTGGGGACTTCCTGAGAGGCTGGAATACTTTCTTTTCTGATTAGTTTGGACAGGGACTTGACACAGCTGTGATCCAAAGGACTCCATCTGAGTTCTGCTGGTGACCTGAAAAGGTGGAGTACCTTTTGGGGGGGATATTGTTGGTTTCACATGGCTTTCATGTTGGAATATCCAGCCTCCAAAGCACTGACCCAGGAGCAGCCTGCCTCCAATGTTCTGGTTTTCTGTTATAACAAAGGCCTTATGGTTTCAGTCACCTTTAATCTTGAGTGTTCTATTCACTTTATGGGGTAGTTTGAAAACAAGTAGATTCTGCCCAAATACAAGAAGCAGATTTCATGGGACACTAACCCTTGTGTACCTCATGGGGGTGGTGGGAGCTGGAATGGTAGCAGTTCTCATGGCAGTTTGGGCCTGCTTTGCCTTGCTTTGAGCCAGAATGCTAGAATTTTTTGTGATAGAGTGTATCCTAAGGAGGGAGAGTGTGACAACCTCAAGTACTTCTGGAAAAAGCATGAAATTCTGTCTTCTCCACAGGAGATACTGCTCAGCAGTGGTGAGGGAAGTCTGTTCCCTGGGTCCGAGAGGGGAGCCATGTGCCCTGATGGCCACAATTCTGTATATCTGGGAGTGCGTGTCACTGGTTGAAAGGTTGCAGGGGGAATGATAGTCATTCAGAGAGCATGGGAGACTACAGCAGATTGGTTGGAATGCTCGTCTTTTAAAGGGGCATCCACAGTGCTCCAGGGGCCATGGCTGTGAAGGATGAGCAGCTGCACAAATTCTCAGAACCTCCAGAATTGTATGTCTTGTGTAGCTGAGGGCCTCGTCAGAAAATATCTAATGGTCTTAGGGATTCCTGTAGCTTCTCTGGGCTGTACACCCCAAGGCCATTGCTGCTCAGACAGGAAAACAACAAGTTGATGGAAGATCTCTTAGTCCAATGACGTGGTTTTTGTGACCCAGCCTGTAAATGGTCTTCACTGCTCACCAATGTTTGCTACTATTGAGGCAAGGTGCTGATCTCAGGGCATTACAAGGGATATGGTGGTGTCAACAGAGGTTTGGTAGCTTTATTTTTCTAAAAGAGTAAGAATTCTTGTTTGTTAAAGCTTTTTAGGTATAGTTAATAAACAATTGTGTCCATATTTGAACTGTACCATTTGATAAATTTTGACATTCATATAAACCTATGAAACCATCAAACAATCATTGTAATTAACTTATGCATTACACAATATTTACCTCATGTCTTTTAATAATCTCTGTCTGCCCTCCCCGGCCTTCCAGGCAAACACTGATTTACTTTATAATAACATATTCTGCATTTTCTATAACTTCTTATGAATGGAATTACATAAAACGGTTAGTCTTTTTTCCCCTTGGTGTCCTCCTCATGCAGTGTGTTTATTTTGAGATTCGTCAATGGTTCTGATGTGGGTAGTTCATTTTTATGTTGTTGAGGAGTATGATGTTCTTCGCATATACCAATATTTGTTCATTCTTTCATTTTTTTTTGGATATATGAATAGTTTCTGGGTTTTGGCTCTATCAAGCAAAATTGCTATGGACATCTCAGTACAATTCTTCAATATGGATGTATTTCATTTCTCTTGTCTAATACCTTAGAGTGTGATGCCTGAGTTATAGGATAATAAACATATAACTTTTCAAGAAACATCAAACTGTGAACTAAAACGTGTTTCCTTTTGTATTTCTGTCAGCAGTGACAGACTGGTTCTTCTATATCTTTGCCAACAGTTGGGTATGGCTGGACTTTTTAAGTTTTGGCCCTTTTAATAAATGTGTATAACAGTATCTCACTGTAGTTTTAGCCCCACTTCCCTGATGTTTCATGATGTTAAGCATTTTTCTTTTGCTCATTTGCCACCTTTATGTCTATTAACATGTTCATATACTTTGCCTGTTTTTCAAAAATGAGTTTTGGCTATTTTTGTTTTCATTAGCCAGTAAGAAGATAGCGAAACAATAAAGACTTATGTTGGAACTTTGTTCATTCTTCTTTACTAAGGAGTAATTGTTTTTACTATTCTGGAATTCTGGAAGAGATCTCCCCCAACTTTTTTTTTTTTTTTTTTTTTGGTACAATTACCTCATATAACTTACAGTTAATTTTAACTTTTGTCTGAATTTTGAATATATTCTCCATTACTTTAAGTCAAAATATTCAATAATAAAATAAACAAAGGGAAGTTCCCGGTGGTCCAGTGGTTAGGACTCTGGGCTTTCTCTATTGTGGCCCAGGTTCAATCCCTGGTCGGGGAACTGAGATCCCGCAAGCTGCCCAGAAACAACAACAACAACAAAACAGAACAGAACCCCAAACAAAACAAAAAATAATCCCAGAACAGTAAGGCAAGCCACGGTTTGTAGTGTTGCCAGTGTCTCTGGTGTCCCTCTGAAAAGAAGCATGGGGGCGGTTATGGACTGAAGTGTATGCCCCAAAATTCATGTGTCGAAGTCTTAACATCCAGTACCTCAGAATGTCCTTGTACCTGGAAGTAGTCTTTAAAAAAGCTTAAATAAAGCCACGAGGGTGGATCCTAATCCAATGTGACTGGGTTCCTTAAAAAAGAAAGAAGGTAGGAAAATGAGGAAGGTAGGACAGACACACAGAGGGAAGACCGCGTGAAGACAGAGAGAGAAGACGGCCATCTACAAGCCAAGGAGCGCCATCCCAGAGGAGTCGATGCTGTTAACTCCTTGATCTCAGACTTCTAGCCTCCATATCTGTGAGAAAATAAATTCCTGTTTAAGCTTCCCAGTTTCAGGCACTTTGTTATGGCAACTTTTGCAAACTATTAGAGGGGCCATCAGCATCCAGGAAGGAGAGGGTCTGAGGCACCCCAGGGAGTAGGGAGGCTGAGGACACGCAGAGGAGCCAGAGGGAACTGGGAGGGGCTCCCCTGGGGTGGAAACAGGCCCAGAGGGAAGGCGGGGACCCTGGGTTAGACTCCCTGAGATGCTGGGCTGTGGGCTTGATTCTGGGATCCCCGCACATCAAGGGAGGGGTCACAACAAAAGATGCTCCCTTTAAGTCCCTGCCCCAGTATGAAGTGGGGAGAGGGAGCAGGCTTGCCTTGGGGGTTGCTGGACGATGGTTAAAAGCTCCTGGGGGTGGGCGGTGGGGGGAGTGGAGGCAAGTGGAGCAGGGAAACTCCAGGGAGTTACTCAGCGGGGTGACTGTTCACAACTAAAGAAAAGACGCAGAGTTTCACACAATCGAAAGGCCACTCAAATAGGGGACCTCAAACAGGATTCGCAGAGAGCCTCCAAGTGCGGGTTTCCCGCGGAGGCACAATCTTGTTCCTTACACATATCCTGCTCTCTCTGGGAAGCATGAACCATATTCCAGATGGTGGCATGAGATCTGGAGTCTCTGCCTGAACCAGGAATTTACCACATACTGTATCGCTTACCATCATCTATATGAGTGCATTATAAGGGCTTCCCTGGTGGCTCAGTGGTTAAGAATCCACCTGCCAGAGCGAGAGACACCGGTTCCATCCCTGATCTGGGAAGATCCCATATGTCGCAGAGCAACTGAGCCCTTGAGCCACAACTATTGAGCCTGTGCTCTAGAGCCCGGGAGTGCCAACAAGAGAAGCCAGGTCAACGAGAAGCCTGTGCACCACAATGAGAGCATAGCCCCTGCTCCCTGCAACCAGAGAATGAAGAGCCGTCACAGTCATAAACAAACAATGAGGGAAAGCCGAAAACATTATAAAATTTAAAAAAAGAAAAAAGTGCACTATACAAATGTCCCTAGCTCTGCAATGTGAAGAGACAACATGCTGTTTCCAGAGGGCACCTGGCAGAGCAGAGAGAAGACAGGAACATGGTCTGAAATCACACTACAAAGATTCAGTTTCATAACTATATCAAAACTCGAACAACTTTAATCTTGAGGAGTCCACTAAATAATCAAAGAAACAGATATGGTATGACTGACATCCAGGATCTTGTCCTGAACTCAGTGAGAAACATTTCCTCATCATTTGCCAGGAATAAATTCACAGGAAGAGTCTGAATATTGGAACACACTCCAGATGGCACATCATCCTCCTATGTTCATTTTTTGTGGAAGTTTAACACAAGGTTAGTATCTGTGACCAGACTATGGGTCAGGGAGCTAGTGAGGAAATATACAGTGCACAGCATGAGAGAGTGACCAAATGGACACATCAGAATGGAAGAAGAGGGAGAATTGTTTTCCAAACCACAAATAATGAAGAGGAGAAGGAAGTGGCGTAATTCTCCTAGTGTTACAGATGTGACTTTTGAGTATGGAAAGCTTACAGAAGCTTACAAAATAATTTCTTCAAGCTATAGAAAATTCATCAGAAAGGATGGAGGAGAGGGCGGAGCTATGAAGAGAAAGGAAAATCTAAATTCAAGAAAATCCAAATTCAGAGACAGATGAGACAGTAGGAAACATCTTCAACAATGACAATTAAGGCTGACATAACCACAGGTTGGGAATTGAATGGAAGTTCACTTTCTAACAAAACTGTAATGAGATAGACTTCAAAAGAGAGGAATCAGAATAAAATTCCAATGAAGGTTTGTTTTTCTAAGCTAGTAAGCTTAGTCTGTCAGCCGTGACATCAAGAGGGTGAGTAGGAGCAGTGTGCGAGAGCAGTGTGTGAGAGCAGTGGATTTACAAAGAAAATATTTTCAGAGAGTAGTGGCAGAAACTACAGCCTGGTACTGCCGTGTTCCATGCTGGGTGTTACTCTCTGAATCTCAGTCCATTTGGGCTATAAGCCTGGCACCACCAACCCCATCAGGACATCCGAAGTTCGATTCCTGTATAGAAGAGATGGCAGAGCTACATGCTAGGGATCTGAATATAAGTGACTAGAACCCTCCTTCACCTTCCTTCTACAATCATGAGCTTATGACCTAAAACTCTTCTTAGAGTCAAAGGACATGAATGATAATTAGTTAACAATCAGTTTTCTTCATTTAGATTTCAATCTTGATTATTTTAATGGTTCTGCCTACTGTGAAGAGTTAGGAATAAGCAGTGAGATTTCCCCCCTCACCCCAACACCCCACAATCTAAAGGAGGAGAATGTAGACTGTGAGTGGCTCACATACGACATTGGGTGTTCCCATCACACGTCTGTCCAACAATCTATGACTGCAGTAATGTAAGTGCCTCCACTCATCTCACAGGCCCCTGGCGTGCTTTACACGCACCAGAGTGTGTGGTCTGTGTTTGCCACACGTCTTCTCTCTTGTGGATGTGGTATGCACAGGTCTGGTTCCAGGCAGTGAGAAGCATCAGCATTCCCTACCTGAATAGGCTGGTGTCTCCAGAGCGTTCATGGAGCACCCTCAAGTTGTGCTGAGGTGCGTATCACACATCCAACCCACTGTGTTCCACAGAAGTGTGCTGCGGATTTCTGAGCGTGACGCAGTGTCACCAGCTGTGGCACCATGTGGCATACGAGGTGGAAAAAGAAGACACACAGCACTTACTGGTTTGTCATCATCACAACACTGTCCCTCTGGAAAAGACCTCAGGCAATATCTACATACTAATGGGGAAATATGGGGGAAGGGTGAACAGATTAAACAGAACAGAAAGTTGAGATATAATTGATATACATTATATTACTTCAGGTGTACAATGTGATGATTAAATATTTGCATATGACAGTCATTTTCTGAATTTAGTGAAATCCCACATTTTGTTGACAGAGATTCCAGTAGCAACTGGCCTAACTCTGGTGCATGTATTCATTGGTGAAGCTGAGTTAGTAGAAATTTCAAAAGCCTGTATCCCTGAACATTTAGAATATTTTAAGCATGCAGAGAACATCATGAGAAACACTGGGCTGGAAGAAGCACAGGCTGGAATCAAGATTGCTGGGAGAAATATCAGTAATGTCAGATATGCAGATGACACCACCCTTATGGCAGAAAGTGAAGAGGAACTAAAAAGCCTCTTGATGAAAGTGAAAGTGGAGAGTGAAAAGGTTGGCCTAAAGCTCAACATTCAGAAAATTAAGATCATGGCATCTGGTCCCATCACTTAATGGCAAATAAATGGGGAAACAGTGGAAATAGTGTCAGACTTTATTTTTGGGAGCTCCAAAATCACTCCAGATGGTGACTGCAGCCATGAAATTAAAAGACGCTTACTCCTTGGAAGGAAAGTTATGACCAACCTAGATAGCATATTCAAAAGCAGAGATATTACTTTGCCAACAAAGGTCCGTCTAGTCAAGGATATGGTTTTTCCTGTGGTCATGTATGGATGTGAGCACCGAAGAATTGATGCTTTTGAACTGTGGTGTTGGAGAAGACTCTTGAGAGTCCCTTGGACTGCAAGGAGATCCAACCAGTTCATTCTAAAGGAGATCAGCCCTGGGTGTTCTTTGGAAGGAATGATGCTAAAGCTGAAACTCCAGTACTTTGGCCATCTCATGAGAAGAGTTGACTCATTGGAAAAGACTCTGATGCTGCGAAGGGTTGAGGCAGGAGGAGAAGGGGACGACAGAGGATGAGATGGCTGGATGGCATCACCGACTCGATGGACATGAGTTTGAGTGAACTCCGGGAGATGGTGATGGACAGGGAGGCCAGGCATGCTGCCATTCATGGGGTCGCAAAGAGTCGGACACAACTGTGCGACTGAACTGAACTGAACTGAAGCATCCTGTATCAAGAGGGATTGCCCAGACCGTCTTTGATGATCCTGAAAAGAATTATGAGAAAATAATTGCTAGCCTTCAAACTGAAGCTGAAAAGGCTGATTTACAGTTAAAAGAGCTAAGAGTATGAAGACTGTGTGCCAAACTATTAAAGTTATGAATTCTTATTTTTTTAGAAATGCATGCTGAAGAGGTTATACACTGGTATATCTGGGATTATAAAGTAAATGTAACCCGTTAATCTGCTGCTGCTGCTAAGTCGCTTCAGTCATGTCTGACTCTGTGCGACCCCATAGACGGCAGCCCACTAGGCTCTTCTGTCCCTGGGATTCTCCAGGCAAGAACACTGGAGTGGGTTGCCATTTCCTTCTCCGATGCAGGAAAGTGGAAAGTGAAAGTGAAGTCGCTCAGTCGTGTCCGACTCCTAGCGACCCCATGGACTGCAGCCTACCAGGCTCATCCATCCATGGGATTTTCCAGGCAAGAGGACTGGAGTGGAGTGCCATTGCCTTCTCCAACGGAGATAAAGAACACCATGAAAATGATACATCATGCTTTTTTCCCAGTAAGCGGCCTGAGGTGACCCCTAAAAATGGTGCGCTATTCACTTGACCCAGAAAACCCCACAAAATCATGCAAACCAAGAGGTTCAAATCTTCGTGTTCACTTTAAGAACACTCGTAAAACTGCCCAGGCCATAAAGGGTATGCATATCCGAAAAGCCACCAAGTAGCTGCAGGATGTCACTTTAAAGAAGCAATGTGTGCCATTCTGTCTTACAGTGGTGGAGTTGGTAGGTGTGCAAAGGCCAAACAGTGGGGCTGGATGCAGGGTCGGTGGCCCAAGAGAGTGCTGAATTTTTACTACACATGCTCAAAAATGCGGAGAGTCATGCTGAACTTAAGGGCTTAGATGTAGATTCTCTGGTCATTGAGCACATCCAAGTGAACAAAGCCCCCAAGATGCGGCGCAGGACTTACAGAGCTCATGGTTGGATCAACCCCTACATGAGCTCTCTCTGCCACATCGAGATGATCCTTACTGAAAAAGAACAGACTGTTCCTAAACCAGAAGAGGAGGTTGCACAGGAGAAAAAGACATCCCAAAAGAAACTGAAGAGACAAAAACTTATGGCCCGGGAATAAATGCCGCAAAAAAAAATGCAAATAAAAGTGAAAAAAAAGAAAATGATACATCATGATGAAGACTGGGAAAGTGTTCATGGGGTTTCATAGCAAAGTATTTATGGATATATGTGAAAAGAGCCATTATAAAGGGTAGAATATGTGTGTATAATTTTATACACATATAAAGATAAACAGAAAGATAAAAGGAAATAGGCAGGAGAAAATCTGGTTTCAGGGATGCAAGCATGTATGGAAATACCAAAATATGTTTTATTTTTTCAAATTTATTTATTTAAATTGGATAATTACTTATCAATATTGTAATGGGTTTTGCCATACATCAGTACAAAGTGTACACTTTAAATATGTACAGTTCAGAAGCGGGCGCTGACCTTCTGCGCAGGCGTGGGCTGGGGTCCACGCGCGGCATTATGTCTGCTCTGCACGTCTCGCGTGTCCGGGCCTTGTATCGGCGCATTTTGCTGCTGCACCGGGTTCTGCCTCCAGACCTCAAAGACCTTGGCGACCAGTACGTGAAGGACGAATTTAGGAGACACAAGACCGCTGGTTCTAAAGAGGCCGAGCGATTCCTGCAGGAATGGGAGGCATATGCAGCAGTGCTGTGGCAACAAGCTAATGAAAGCAGACAAAATTCAACTGAAAAAGTGTGTTTTGGAATCTCCCTACCAGAAGAAAAACTTAATGACTTTCGTGATGAACAGATTGGACAGTTGCAGGAACTGATGCAGGAAGCCACTAAACCCAACAGGCAATTTAATATTACTGAGTCTAGGGAACCGAAGCTTTAGTCTATATAATACAGTTTCAAAAAGCATTTCAAGTTCAGAGCCCTTTAACTAATTGGTTTCTAAAATTTGTTTCTTAAGCTTTTAGGTTTTGAGAATGCCTGGTGTTAATGAAATATTCTTTTATTTGGGGATATTTTGAATGTTGTAATATACAGATCAGGATCATGAGTGGATGAAACTGCATTTATTGAAGTAGTAACAGTTCCTGGATAGGATTTGTGTTTTGGACTACATAAGAAAGAATGGTTGTAAACTGGACAAACTTGTGAAATTTCCCCCAAAGTTTTATATGTAAATTTGTTTTAATGCTATTCATATTTAAGCATTAATCTTGTGGCTCTAGCTGTATCAGATAAGTATATCATGATAGATAAAGAATTCCAAGGTCATTATTTAATTCCTGTTTGCATGGAGTACCTTTTTCTATCCTCTCTCTTTCAGTGTCCCTAGATCTGAGGTGGGTCTCTCGTAGACAGCATTTGTGGGGATCTTGTTTTTGTATCCATTCAGCCAGTCTGTTTTTTGGTTGGAGCATTTAATCCATTAAGATTTAAGGTAATTAGCAACATGTATGTTCTTACTGCCATTTGTTAATTATTTTGAATTTGTTTTTGTAGGTCTTTTTTTTTTCTTTTGGTTTATGGTTACCATAAAGTTTTAATATAGCAGTCTAAAAAAAAAAGTACAGTTCAAGCTAATCTTATATATATATGTATAGCTGTTCAGTCACTAAGTCATACCCAACTCTTTGTGACTCCATGGACGGCAGCATGCCAGGGTCCTCTGTCCTCTACTGTCTTCTGGGGTTTGCTCAAACATACACACACACACGTGCCTATTTTGCCATGCTTTGCAGCCTGCAGGATCTTAATTCCCTGAGCAAACACTGAATCCAGGCCTACAGCAGTGAAACTGCCAAGTCCTAATCACTGCACTGCCAGAAAATACCCAAAGTCAATTTAAATCAAACTATTTTTAAAAAGCAAGTATTTAAAACATGACACTTTCTAATCACTTGACTCTTGTTATTATCTGTTTCTTTGAGGTTATCTGTGGCTACTGTATCAGCATGCTGGAAATAACTAATAATGTGCTACTGAAATAGCTTACCAACTTCATGTTCAGTGACACCACTTTGGCAGTTTGAAATTGACCATGACAATATGTATATACCATGACAGGAATATTTACACCAGAGAAATTAACACAGAGACTACAAACCTGGGACTTATTTAATGTATTACTGAATATTTAGTCTTAAGAATGTAGTGGAGAATGTGTTAATGCAGATTAAATATAAAAGTATATGGTGCATGTGGACTTCAGGTTGTGCACAGGGCAAAAAATTGAGGACAAATAGTTTCCTTCCAGTATTCAAAAACAACTGTACCATAAGATAAAGAAGTCACATTGCTGAAGGAAGAGTGGAATTCAAACATGTGTCTTTGTTTCTACACTGTCTTATTTGTTAAAATAAGTAAATACATAAAAAGAAAGTAGTCAAAAGTTATAAGTAGTCTTTTTACCAAAGAAAATAAACAGAGGGCAAATAAATGCATGAAAAAATGCCCAACATCATGAATTCTTAGGAAAATGGAAATAAAACCAAAGAGCTACAACCACACACTCATTTTAAGACCTAAAATTTTAAAAGATCAACTATATCAAGCATTGGCTATGTTGTACAGGAACTGCAATTCTCATACACAGTTGGTAGAAAGACAAAAAGGAACGAATGCTTTAGATCAGAGTGGGCAGATGTTAAAATGTTAAACATCTACCTACAAAAGTAACAGTCTGGGAAATACTACATATTCATACAAAGAACGAATTCAAGTATTTAAAGCAGTTTTATTTGTAATACTCCAAACCTGGAAATAACCCAATGTCCATACACAGATGAATGGATAAATAAGGTGGTTATCCAAAGAATAGAAGACTACTCAGCAATTAAAAAAAAAAATTAACTACTTATATAAGCATCATTGTTGAATCACAAAATAATCATGCAGCATGAAGTAAATCAGTTTTTTTTTTAAAGGATATACATGTTATGGTGCCTATTTGCTATGCTATGCCAGGCTAAGTCACTTCAGTCGTGTCCGACTCTGTGTGACCCCATAGACAGCAGCCCACCAGGCTCCCCCGTCCCTGGGATTCTCCAGGCAAGAACAGTGGAGTGGGTTGCCATTTCCTTCTCCAATGCATGAAAGTGAAAAGTGAAAGTGAAGTCGCTCAGTCGTGTCCGACTCTCAGCGACCCCATGGACTGCAGCCTACCAGGCTCCCCCGTCCATGGGATTTTCCAGGCAAGAGTACTGGAGTGGGGTGCCATTGCCTTCTCCGATGGTGCCTATTTAAAATTACAGAAATAACAAACTAACCTATTATACAGGAAAATAAGTAAATGAATCAATGATTATCTGTAGGGCTGAGGAGAGTAGGGAATGAAATTCCAAAAGGGCATGAGGTAAATATGTGAGTTAAATTAACTTTAATGATTGTGATGATGGTTTCACAGCTTTACAGAAATGTCAAATTTTATCAAACCTTACCCATTAGGTAAGTGCACTTTGTAGTATGTCAGTTACACAATCCGTGTTGTTCAAGGGTTACCTTGCCGTTTGCTAAATCTTAATAAAGCCTTAAAAAGTGGTTCCAAATAAAAGCCTAGATGTCCCACTTCTCCTGGTTAATTAGGTTGGGAACCCCGTATGGTCTCTACCATCTCTCTCCTTATGCCCTGGGAAGCAGCCTTGCCTCAGTGGCAGCAAATATTGGCAAGCAATATTGCCACTTGAATCAACAGAACTGCTGGCTGGGTCACAAAAGACATATCCTTGGACAACAGGATTGCCCTTCTATCTTTGTTTTCCTACCAGTAGAGCAGTGGCCTTGAGGGGACAGCACAGAAGTGCTATAGGAGCCCACAAATCTCACCTATAGGAAATACAGTTACAGAGGTCCCAAGAATTTCTTACAGGGGTCCCAAGAATTTCTTATACATTGATCCCACAGTATATGGTCACTGGAACATTTGTGGATGAACTTTCAGAAGAGGCATGTTCTGTCTAATTTACTGCAGTCTTCTCAACTCCCGAATAATTCAGTGTTTCTGCACCAATGAAACCAACCCCCTTTAAAACTGAGTTCCCCTGCCAAATTTATGGTTAACATCTCTACTCAAAATTGTATTCCTTTTCTTGTCCTGTCCCTGTTCCACCCAGGATTGAGGACTATCAAATAAAAGCAGGACCCCATGGGTCCTCCTGGGCACAAAAGTTCCTCCATGTCCCTTGTTTGTTAGTATTGATAGAAAAAGGCTTTAGTTTCCAAGGCTTTCTCTGAGTTCCAAAGAACAGATTCAAGCAGCTCCTAATTAAGGAAGTGGGGGAATACAGAAACAAAGGAAAAGCAGTCAAGAAAGAAGAGTAATGACAGCTTAAACAATGCTGCCATTGCTGCTGTTTAGTCTCTAAGTCCTGTCTAACTCTTTTGCGACCCCATGGACTGTAGCCCACCAGGCTCCACTGTCCATGAAATTCTCCAATCAGGAATACTGGAGTGGGTTGCCATTTCCTTCTCCAGGGGATCTTTCCGACACAGGGATCAAACTCATGTCTCCTGCTTGGCAGGTGGATTCTTTACCACTGAGCCCCCTAGGAAGCCCATCATAAACAACAGCCCAGCAATAAAACAGAGTCCTAGTTCCTCCTCAAGGGATACATAGAACAATCTGACACATACTTTTGAGCTGTTCTGTAGAAACCAAGACCCCCACCCAGGTGGAAGATAGTGACTACATGCTGACCATAAGCACACAGACCCCAGGCTGGTTGAAACTAGCAGGTTGATGATTAAGAAAACCCAAACATCACCCTGTTAACTCAATACAAGCAATCAAAAGAAAGTCCATGAGAAGCAACACTCAAACCAGATGTTTCCTTTAAAAACTCTTCCCTGAAATCCACTAGGGAGTTCAGGTATTTTGAACACTAGCTGCCCATTCTCCTTGCTTCTGTATGTGCGTGCTCAGTCCCTTCAGTCATGTCTGCCTCTTTGCAACTCTATGGACTGTATCCCACCAGGCTCCTCTGTCCATGGTATTCTCTGGGCAAGAGAATTTCCTCCTCCAGGGATCGAACCTGCGTCTTCTGCACTGCAGGTGGATTCTTTACCACTGAGCCACCTGGGATGCCCTGTCCTTGCTTAGTGCCCTGCAGTAAATGCTATGCTTCACTTCACCACAACCTGGAGTCCGTAGACTGGCTGTGCTACACCTGGGCAAGTGGACTTGAGTTTGGCTGAGTAACACCAATAATGATTCTACCTGATCCTTAGAGTCTAACAATAAATGACACTAGCCTGTTAAACGGAGAAGGCAATGGCAACCCACTCCAGTACTCTTGCCTGGAAAATCCCATGGACGGAGGGGCCTGGTAGGCTGCAGTCCATGGGGTCGCTAGGAGTCTGACACGACTGAGCGACTTCACTTTCACTTTTCACTTTCATGCATTGGAGAAGGAAATGGCAACCCATTCCAGTGTTCTTGCCTGGAGAATCCCAGGGACGGGGAGCCTGGTGGGCTGCCGTCTCTGGGGTCGCACAGAGTCGGACACGACTGAAGCGACTTAGCAGCAGCAGCAGCAGCCTATTAAAATTTGAACATCATGGCACAAAACCTGGGGGAAAGCCCCCCTCAGTGGGGCTAGGAAGTATGTAAACAAGGGAATAAAATTTCCATGTTGCTCACAGAAGCACTGGGGGTCCTCAAAACAAAGGCCTCCTCTTTAGGGTGACTTCCGACCTCTCCAAAAATCCTGGCAGCAATTAGGACCACAAGGCCCTACAGTCTTTCTTGCAAGGCCTTGGGGAGCAATGCAAATTAGACCACAGCTGTACAAAGAGCTATTTATTTCCTGCCATAATAAGGTCCTAGAAAGCACAGCAAATTTGGGATTCTCACAAAATCTGTTCTCTCCTACCTGCTCATCGATCATAATTCTGCTTCCAAACCCCTGTGGATGAGAGAATAGACCTGCCAAAATTAACGTTGCAAGAGTGGGCCTTCACAAAAGATCACAATCCAGAGCAATGTGCAGCAAGCAGTTCCCAGGTTAGTAAATTAGAACCTGGAAAAATTCATTACAGGTATGACATAAGAACAATAATGTCCCTTGCCGGGAGCCAGCACGGGAGATCCCACCCATGACAAGGTCATGCGGAGGAGATCTGACAGGCAAGGTCGAGGGACTCCCTGGACCTGCTCGAGCATCTACCCCGAAACCAAAGTCTGTCTGTCTACTGTTTACTATTTATGCCTTTCACCAACTCTTCTGACATTAACAGGGGGCTATCCCCGACCACCTTTCTCTGAAAAAGATCAACTTAAGGCTCTAGTTAATAAGTCTTCTGGGCATGAAAGGAGTATTTCAATTCAAACTTCTGTTGGCATTCTAGCTTGCCTGACATACCCTTGCAACTAACACACATGATTGTTCACAACTTCCCAAACATGAAATGCACGGGAAGCCTAAGCATTCTAAAAGTCCTAATGGGCATAGAGCCCTTTGAGGGGTGAAAAATTATTAGATAATACTGGTGAACGGCTTCATTGTTGAGCCAGTGCTTGCTGCCAAGTCTCCATATCCCTTACCCATTGTGTGCCTGGGAGTGCATTAGTTAATATAGTCAGAATGTAGAAAAACAAGTAGTAGCCTTGACAATAGCAACATAAGACCTTTGAGTTAATAAGTTCTTTCTTGTAACCCACTGCACCTTTGCTCCATAAGAATGTAACTTCATTTAGTACTTTTGGAGGGTGACACTGATTGGAAAAATAAAAAGAAAACACTTCAAAGGAAAAACAAGTTTTCTGGTTGACCAACCTTTATCAGAAAAGGGTCATAAAATGTTAATAGGCCTCCAAGCCAGAAGATAATGAAAAGACCCTTGTAAGTGGAAAGGTATGCAGAAAACATCCTGGTTTCGATAAGGGTTAAACAGATGTATTGTTGAGCTGACTCTGCATAACTCTACATCTTTCACTTCTGGAAATGTGTAACTCAAGGTATAAAAGGTCTTTTTGAAAATAAAGCTGCAGACCCTGTTCCACCTAAGCTTGATCTCTCCGTGTCGTTTTTTCTTTCTTTCTTTCTCTCTTCTTTTTTCAGGTTGATCCCCTGGAGCGCAGAGGCTCTCTGAGTTCACTTTCTGCCCGGGCTTCTAATACCCAATTGAGAAAGTGCTCTGCGTTTTCACTCCATCGAGGGGGCGCCTGTGGCCTCCGTGAACAGAGCAAGTCCTGTGTCAGGGGCTTTACTGGCTTTCTGTGTAAACCAAGGAATATCAGCCTCTTTCTCTTTTCTTTATTTTCTCTCTCGCCAACACCGTTCATCCTGAGGGTATCCCTGGATCCTGCTGGGGCTGGACCCCAGTAGTCCCTGAAAAAGGTAGTTCTTCTTAGAAAGCTGAGTATAGGTCCTTTGGACTAAAACTGGGTCAGGACCATTCCCTGAAAAATCAGAAAGGAATGGTAATCTGGCTAAGGACCTGGGCTATTTATAACTTTCTCAAGCAAATGCGAGAACACAGAGGTCAGTTTTCCTGAGACTATTGGAGTGGTGACTGATCTAGAGAGGTGAAATGGCTTCAGTCAGAAACTGAGTGTGACATAAATCTAACAGCTCTGGGCAGGTTAGAAAGTACAATGCATTTCCTTAAAGTTGCAGATGTAACCGAAACTTATGAGGACTCTTGCATGATATATGCTTGAATTAGAGAGGTTTAAATTCAGGTAAATGGCTCTCACACAGGCTCCTCCAGTGTTGTTATCCTGAATGAGGAAATAAAGCATTCCCTGAACATTTAAGACTTTTCTCCAGTGTGAACTCTCTGGTGTCTAAGGAGGCTAGATTTCCAGCTAAAGGATTTCTCACAGTCACTGCACTCATAAGGCCTCTCACCAGTGTGACCTCTCTGGTGTTGAATGAGGCTAGCACTTCGGCTAAAGGATTTACCACATTCGTTACACTCATATGGCTTTCCTCCAGTGTGGACTCTCTGATGCTGAATAAGGCTAGCATTTTGGCTAAAGGATTTTCCACGTTCGTTACACTCATATGGCTTTTCTCCAGAATGAATTCTCTGGTGGTGAATAAGGCCAGAGTGTTGTCTAAAAGATTTCCTACATTCACTGCACTCATAAGGTCTTGTGCCAGAATGAATTCTCTGATGTTGAATGAGCTCAGATTTTTGGATAAAGGATTTTCCACATTCAGAGCACTCAAAAGGTCTTTCTCCAGTGTGAACTCTCTGATGTTCAATGAAGACAAATTTGCGACTAAAGGATTTTCCACAAACACTGCACTCATATGGTCTTTCACCAGTATGAACACTCCAGTGTTGAATGAGGTTAGACAACTTTCTAAAGGACTTTCCACATTCACGGCACACATAAGGCCTTTCTCCACTGTGAATTCTCTGGTATTGAATGAGGTCATATTTGTAGCTAAAAGATTTCCCACATTCATTGCATTCATAAGGCCTTTCCCCAGTGTGAACTCTGGTGCCATAAAAGGCTAGAGCTGTGTCTAAAAGTCTTCCCACATTTGGTGCATTCATGAGGTCTTTCTTTAGTGTGAACTCTCTGGTGTTCAATGAGCTTGGATTTGTAGCAAAATAATTTCCTACATTCACCACACTTAGAATGAATTCCTCCAGTAAGTTGTCTCTGTCAGTGAATGAGTTTGGATTTGTGACTGAAGACTTTTCTGCATTCACAAGTCCTTTCTCCAGTGTGAATTCTCTGGTGTTTTGTAAGACCAAAGTTGTGGGTAAATAATTTTCCGCATTCTCTGCATCCAGAAGGCTTTGTACCACAGTGAATTCTCTGGTGTTTAACAAGGCCAGAGATTTGGCTAAAGAATTTCCCACATTCACCACACTCATATGGCCTTTGTCCAGTGTGAATTTGCTGGTGCTGAACAAGTCTGTAGTTGCAGTTGAAGCCTTTACTACATTTGTTACACTGATAAAGTCTTTCTTTAGAGCAGACACTTTGATCTTGAACAAGATTGTGGTTGTGGCTGTCAACTTTTTCACACTCACCCCACTTGTAATGACTTTTTTCACTGTGAAAGGCCTGCCCACTCTTCCTGCCACTCTGTGATTCCTCATTGTTGATTGTTGCCTGGTGCTGGAGAAGGCCCAAGGTGGCTGGGCAGTCCTCCCCAACTTCCCTATCGGTGAAAGGCTTCCCTGACACAAAGAGGTGGCAGCTCCTCACAAATGAGACCCTCTCCACATCTCTTTCCCAGGGCTTCTCTCCACTGTCATCCCTGTGCTGCCAGTGAAAGTCTGCACTGGAACAGAAGTGTCTCAAACATGTACCCTCCAGTCTGGTTTCTGAAAAGAGTATACTGTTTAGTGCTCAGCTTTGTGCAAAGTATCTTTTAAAATGGGGACACACATCTCACAGGGGTGGATCTTCTGGATGGATGGACCTGCCTTGGAAACCCCGACCTGTGACTCTGCTTCTACAGATAAACTCTGCTCAGAAGGGGCCTCTTCATCTTCTGTTCCATGGCAATAACCTGAAAGCAGAGAAATGCTGAGGAAATGCATGTTGACTTTGGTGGGAGAGGAAAGACCCATTATGAAGGTGTGTCAGACACAACTGAGAATGAATCATGGGTTTTTTCTAAAAACAGGGAGCTGGGGGCAAACTGAGGAAGTGGTTGCTTGGCAGCAGTGGGCAGGCCTGTGAAGATCATAGAATGGGGAGACCTAACCAGACAAAGGACACACATGGCATGGAGGCAAGGTCTCCAACTCTTTTCTCTGCCAAAAACCTTCCGCTGTGGGGAAAGCTGGTTGTGTCCTGAGTGACCAGGATTCAAGGGCTATTTAAGGATATGTGCACACCTCATGATACACATGCAGGTCAATGTGGGAGAACACTGCAGAGGGAGCAGTGCAGAGGAACAGGTGATCCATGGAAGCTACAAAGGCGAAAGTGGTCAGGAACCGGAAGTCACAGATGAAATGACAAGACAGCAAAGTGTCAGGTATGGGGAAAAGGCAGAAATGAGGCATGGCCAAAGGCACTACTGGACACAGGGCAGGTTCCTGATTCGATCTGAAAACAGCCATGATGTCATGTCCTCCCCCAGCTGCCATGCCCCAGGCCCAGGAGGCTCTCTGCTGAGACCATCTCACCATGTCTAGTCTGAAAGAACTAGGATTCTCTCTGTACCCTCCACTGTGTAACTACTCAGAACCTTAATACTTCAAGTCTTATAAAAGATTGTAGCATCAATGAGTGGCTAGCACTGGCTTTGAGCAACTAGGCATTGACAGTATTCAGTAAAGAAAACATTACAAAGAACAACTGAAGGAGAGTTTTCCAAGAACAGCCCATGGTTCATGTAAGTAATGACCATGACCTGGCACAAGCAGTCACAAAGAACTCTTAGCTAGGAGAAGGGGGAAGAACTGGAGACCAGGTGTCGGGAGCCGCATTAGGCATTACTGACAAAATAGAGGCACGGCCCCAACCCCCTCTCATCATCCTGCAGGCATGGTCCCAGGATAAAGGAGTTAGGTCTTGTGATTCTGACTTGTTTTTTCCTTTCTTTGGTTGAGTTGGCTGGAAAGATGTTAAGGTGCTTATTGTTCTTGAGAGAAGCATGAGAAAGCACAAAGCCTTCTGCAGTTGTGCCCAGAAAATAATCCATAAAGTAAGCATTGACATTTGTTCAAGGATCTTTACAAAGAATGTTCCAGGATGAGCATGTAGGCCTCAGCTTGAGGCCATGGGAAGGATTGTTATCTGAGACCTGTTTGTGGGGGGAATGTTTATGACAAAGGAAGTTTGCTGAGCTTAGGGTTTAGGAATAATTAAGAATAGCTAGAAGCTTTTTTAGGAGATAGTGAGCTTAGGATACTAGGGGCAAGCAGGATTTAGAAAGATAAGAAATAAACTGAGGGGTGTGGTATGCAACCCAGATATAAGCATGAATTACAATGTAATTCTGGTTGAAGGGCAACAATGATTTATGAAGATAATAAATCTGGGTCAGGGGGAGCTGAAAATGTCAAACCTCTGACCTAATGCTTTTGTCAAAGTATAAAAGAAAACCTGATGCTTGAAATAAACATGCAGTTCCACACCTTGAGTCAGAGGCTGCATCATTCTCCGCCGACACCGCTCATCTCTTCAGGCTGATTCCCTGGCTGCTGGAGCTGGACTCCGGCAGCCGAGGATCTGGATGTAGTCACTCCACCAGGGAGACGGCAAGCAGGATGGGATTTATTAGGTGGCCTGCTAGACTCCTGACTCCCAGACCCATCTCTGCACTTCTGGAGGCAACAGGTGTTAAGGCTGCTTGGGGAGTCCATTGCTCAGAGCACTACACACAGCTCAGTGCTGGCATCCACAGCACATCTGACAAGAAAGCGGAGGAAGTCAGGAGAGCCTGTGGTCCAGCTGTGGGAAAGACAATGCTAATTCATGGGAAAACGGGAAAACAGGACATCTCAGAACACGAGGAAGGGTGTGAAGGTCTTACCCAGGGATGCTACAAGTGCAAAGTTTTCCAGCATCACACTGTAGTACAGGAGTCTCTGAGCCTCATCCAGGAGCCCCCACTCCTCCTGGGAGAAGTCAATGGCCACATTCTCAAATTTCATACCCTGTCATAATGGAGATAGTTCATTCCACCATCAGCTTCTCTCCTAGGATTCCAAGTTCACTGTGCCATGTTCCCCCTGCCCTGTCCCCTCCCTGCCCCCCTCCCCAATTTATCCTCTGCTCACTTTACTTCTCAAGAATTCAGAGGAGATATCCTTGATGCCATTAGAGTCACTCTCCTTATAGTCTCACTGATACTGTATTTTCCCACATCAACAGGCAGATGAGCAGAGAGGTGACATCTGACCTCTGGGTCTGGGATGTAGGGCACATGACCTCATCAATAAGGTGAGTGTAACGAACATAGGTTAGGGAGATAGGCTAGTCACAGGGAGGGTGTAATGATTTGACACTGGTCCTTCCTTCACCCTTATATCCCCACAACAGGGTCCTGGGGCCGTTAGTTCACACTACCTCTTCATATGCACATCATTCTTTGTTTTTTGTTTTGTTTTTAATCAGTGTAGGAAATTTTATTATTCAAGATTCCAGGCTCCTGGCCCACCCTGCAAGCAGGATTTTTTTTTTTTCCTTTCTTTAAAAAAAAAAACGTTTTCGTTAACTTATTTATTTAATTGGAGGCTAATTACTTTACAATATTGTAGTGGTTTTTGCCATACATTGACATGAATCAGTCATGAGTGTACATGTGTTCCCCATCCTGAACCCCCTTCCCACCTCCCTCCCCAGCACATCATTCCTTGAACTACACTTTGCTCCCACAGCTGTATGCTGCAACTTCAAAGGTCACACAGCCTTGCCATGATGGGGATAGTTCATTTCATGACCAGCTTTCTCCATCGGATTCTAATTTCACTACCTTCCCAGTCCATCACCTGCTTAGCCTGTCCCTTCCCCGTGATGGTGAAGATTTCCAAGCTGAGGTGGCACTGATACCCACTGTCTCATCATGGTCCTACTGATCACTGTGTCAACCCTCAACAACAGGCAGATGGGCAGATAGATGTCACCTAAGCTCTGGATTTGGCACATGGAGCCTCACTCTTTTCAGGCAATTCCCTGTGTGTTCCCCAGATTTTCTCCCAGACATCACCAAAAATGGGCTCTCACCCTTCACTCTTAGGCCAATACCAAGGCCCTGGAGCCACGAGATCAAGTTCGGTCTCCATGTGTACAGCACTCTGCCCACCACAACTCTCTCACAACTGCACTCCCATAGCCGCAGGCCCCTCCTGCTTTATGCCATAATCATCTCCTTGGCATCTCCATTCGTAACTCAGCATATGTGATCTATACAATGCTTGCCAAGTTCAAACATGATCAAGTTCTACCTGAGACAGTAAAGGTCCCCACTGACAAAGGCAGCCTAGAGTCCTACTGTGAAAGCCTCCTTCCTTGACTGCCCCTTGCTTCAACCTCATCTACTGAGAACCACATCAGCTCACAACCACACAAGTGGCCGCCTCCACTTGTGTTGCATTTGATGAACCCTCACCAGTCACAGCTTTCCTCTCACCACCTAACCCTCATTCAAGGCCCAGCACCTGCCCTTTGCACCATCTGTGAGTTTTCCAGATGACTATTTTTGTCTCAGATCTGATCTGGTAGCCAGACTAGAACATCCCAAGTCCCACCAAGGGTTACCACAAAATCCTGGTGAATTGGTAGAGCACCAGCTTCTTTGAAATACTCCTGATGATGCCTCTGCATCCAGCTCACATCCACTGATCCCTCAGAGACCTTGGTTGCATGCCAAACCATTTGCCCTCACAACCCTCTCTGTGACCACCTCCCTCACCTGTGCAGCGACACGCACCTCCCATAACCAGGGGTTCAAGCAAGAAATCCAGTCCTCAGACCTTCCCTCTTCTTCCTGGGCTATTATTACCATTATCATCCTGACCAGGATTTCCTATAATCTACAACTCCTCCCTTGTCTACACACTCTCTACTACCTTTTGGATAAGCCTGCATCCCAAACTCCTCCTCAGAGTTCCATATGCCCACAAACTGTCCTCTGAAACATCTCATACCCTTAAGAGGCCAAGAATAAAACTTCTGATATCCCCAATGAAGATAACCATGTCTATGGACTTCCCCATCTCAGTTGGTGGAGGCTTCAGATGCAAAAACCAAACTTTCACTTGACCCATGACTCCTACCTCTCCTCTCAACCTCAAAATCAGAAAATCCAAGTTGCCATACCTAAAACCCCAATCCAGAATCCAGCCACTTCTCCCACGGCCACCACCCTAGTCCAGCAACCAGTAGCCTCACCCAGACTATAGCAGTATTCTTCTTGCCCTTCTGATCACCACCCTGAGGCCAGTACTGTTCTCAATGCTGCAGCAACACAGAGCATGTTGTGACCTGGGGCAGATCACCTGTCTCCACTGCTCCAAATCTCTCAATGCTCCCAACACCTTCAGAAAGTATCAGTCGTTCAGTCATGTCCCACTCTTTACAACCCCATGGACTATAGCCCATCAGGCTCCTCTGTCCATGGAATTCTCCCGGCAAGAATACTGGAGTGGGTTGCCATTTCCTACCCAAAGGGATCTTCTCGACCCAGGGATCTTCCCGACCCAGGGTTCCAATCCCCGGTCTTCTGCATTGCAGGCCAGATTTCTTTACTGTCTGAGCCACCACCTCCAGAGGAGACATCCAGTTCTCACAAGGCAGTTCCAGAACTACCTCCTGCTCCGCTGCTCCCAGTCCCATGAGAAAGAAAAGATACCTGCAGATCCCTGAACCGTCTCTACGCCTCTTCCAGGACTTTGTACTTTCTAGTATTTATGCCTAAGCTGGTACTTTCCTTATCTCATTCGACTGGTCGCCAACAATGGAAACCACTCTATATAACTCTAGGCCTGGAATGTGTTCATGGTCCCCAAGCCCAAGGCCCAGAAGAGCAGCAGATCAATACCAGGATGCTAATAGCGTTCAGAGACCATAAGAGTGGGGTAAGGACTAAGGAGAGCCTGAAATAAACTGCAGGAAGAATTATCACTAAGTGATTCCATGGTACAGAAATCTGTGGGAAAAGGGAGGTCATTTGAGAATTGGAGACAACCAAGGCCAGCATCCTTAGCTCAGGACGCTTAGTACCCTTGGCGAGCCCAGGACCCAGATGAGCTTGAGTGTCTGAGCCCCCACACTGTCTGTCAGACACAAGGCTCCAGCCACGACGGCCCCAACATCCTGGACCCTGGAGTCTGGGCTGCAGGCACTTGGGGATTTAGTGTCTGGTGTGGCGAGGGTGGTGGGAGGACGAACGTTTCGTTTACCTGTGGTGGGTCCCTTAGCGTCGCCACCACCGCCATCGGACTCTGTATGGAGCAGAGTCTATAAGGAGCAGAGATCTGGATATCTGCCTGTTTTGGGTCACCCCAAGGTACGCCGCCTGGTGGCTCAGCTGGTAAAGAATCCGGCCTGCAACGTGGGAACTTAAGAGACAGAATCCAACACCGCAAAAAAGAGTTAACAAAATCTTTTCACTCCTCAAAGCCTGTTCCAACTGGCCCTCCCTTGGTTGCTCTCTTTCTTGAGACCATTCACTTTAGTTCAGTCACTCAGTCGTGTCTGACTCTTTGCGACCCCATGAATCGCAGCACGCCAGGCCTCCCTGTCCATCACCAACTCCCGGAGTTCACTCAGACTCACATCCATCGAGTCAGTGATGCCATCCAGCCATCTCATCCTCTGTCATCCCCTTCTCCTCCTGCCCCCAATCCCTCCCAGCATCAGAGTCTTTTCCAATGAGTCAACTCTTCGCATGAGGTGGCCAAAGTACTGGAGTTTCAGCTTTAGCATCATTCCTTCCAAAGAAATCCCAGGGCTGAGCTCCTTCAGAATGGACTGGTTGGATCTCCTTGCAGTCCAAGGAACTCTCAAGAGTCTTCTCCAACACCACAGTTCA
Source organism: Bos grunniens (assembly GCF_055505025.1). Lineage (NCBI taxonomy): Eukaryota > Metazoa > Chordata > Mammalia > Artiodactyla > Bovidae > Bos > Bos grunniens. The sequence continues at coordinate 65,605,725 of NC_141182.1, read as the reverse complement.
AAAGCATCAAGTCTTTGGCGCTCAGCTTTCTTCACAGTCCAACTCTCACATCCATACATGACCACAGGAAAAACCATAGCCTTGACTAGATGGACCTTTGTTGGCAAAGTAATGTCTCTGCTTTTCAATGTGCTATCTAGGTTGGTCATAACTTTTCTTCCAAGGAGTAATCGTCTTTTAATTTCATGGCTGCAGTCACCATCTGGAGTGATTTTGGAGCTGCCAAAAATAAAGTCTGACACTGTTTCCACTGTTTCCCCATCTATTTCCCATGAAGTGATGGGATCAGATGTCATGATCTTCGTTTTCTGAATGTTGAGTTTTAAGCCAATTTTTTCACTCTCCACTTTCACTTTCATCAAGAGGCTTTTTAGTTCCTCTTCACTTTCTGCCATAAGGGTGGTGTCATCTGCATATCTGAGGTTATTGATATTTCTCCCAGCAATCTTGATTCCAGCTTGTGCTTCTTCCAGCCCAGTGTTTCTCATGATGTACTCTGCATATAAGTTAAATAAGCAGGGTGACAATATACAGCCTTGACGTACTCCTTTCCCTATTTGGAACCAGTCTGTTGTTCCATGTCCAGTTCTAACTGTTGCTTCCTGACCTGCATACAAATTTCTCAAGAGGCAGGTCAGGTGGTCTGGTATTCCCATCTCTTTCAGAATTTTGCACAGTTTATTGTGATCCCCACAGTCAAAGGCTTTGGCATAGTCAATAAAGCAGAAATACATGTTTTTCTGGAACTCTCTTGCTTTTTTGATGATCCAGCGGATGCTGGCAATTTGGTCTCTGGTTCCTCTGCCTTTTCTAAAACCAGCTTGAACAACTGGAAGTTCAGGGTTCACGTATTGCTGAAGCCTGGCTTGGAGAATTTTGAGCATTACTTTACTAGTCTGTGAGATGAGTGCAATTGTCTAGTAGTTTGAGCATTCTTTGGCATTGCCTTTCTTTGGGATTGGAATGAAAACTAACCTTTTCCAGTCCTGTGGCCACTGCTGAGTTTTCCAAATTTGCTGGCATATTGAGTGCAGCACTTTCACAGCATCATCTTTCAGGATTTGAAATAGCTCAACTGGAATTCCATCACCTCCACTAGCTTTGTTTGTAGTGATGCTTTCTAAGGCCCACTTGACCTCACATTCCAGGATGTCTGGCTCTAGGTCAATGATCACACCATCGTGATTATCTGGGTCGTGAAGATCTTTTTTTGTACAGTTCTTCTGTGTATTCTTGCCACCTTTTCTTAATATCTTCTGCTTCTGTTAGGTCCATACCATTTCTGTCCTTTATCAAGCCCATCTTTGCATGAAATGTTCCCTTGGTATCTCTAATTTTCTTGAAGAGATCTCTAGTCTTTCCCATTCTGTTGTTTTCCTCTATTTCTTTGCATTGATCGCTGAGGAAGGCTTTCTTATGTCTTCTTGGGACCATTAGTACTTATTATCTTACTCCTCTTATTTGGACCCTGTTTCTTCAATCTCTTTCAAAGGTTTCTCCAAGATCGGATTTGGGCCATCTCTTGAGACCAGGTCAAGACCATTCTTGAGAGCCTCACCTCGACACCAGAAAAAGGGGACCCTGGGCCCTAGTACAAACCTCTGTTTCAGACCCAGAGCTCTGGCCCTGACCCAGCACGAAGTAGCCAGAGAGATACAGCGCCCTTTTCCCCCATCTTTTTATGACTTCAGGGTCTGGAGTGAAGGAGTCCTCGGGCCTAGAAAAGAAGATAACGACCTCAAGGGCCCTTGCTGAACTACCTGACTTCGGGGATGACAAAACTGAATTTTAAGTCCCACTCCGATACTCTGGGCAGATTGCATCAGCCCGGGACCCTCCACCTCCTGGACCCCCCACCCCCTGCCTCTGTTCATCCACAAACTGCCATCTCAGCTAAAGATTACCCAGAATGCCCCACCTGACTAAGTCTTCCCGTATAGCTTCTGCAAAACCTCCCCTTAAATATGAAGCCTCCCTGATCCCTCACGTGCTCAGCCTGGTCGTTAGACCGACAGTCGCCCCTCCTTGCCTGAATAAAGGTAACCTGTTTTCGTTGAAGTCGTCTTCCTTTCTTCATTGCCTCGGCTTGAATTATACCTTACAGCCTGGGCTGCGGTCACTGGGGGATTTAGTCTGGTGTGGCGAGGGCGGTGATTCCTTGGAGGACGAACGTTTCGTTTACCTGGGGTGGGTCCCTCAGCATCGCCACCACTGGAGCGGAGCGGAGTCTGTAAGGCGGGGAGATCTGGATCTCTGCCTGTTTTGGGTCGCCCTGAGGTATGCCACCTGGTGGCTCAGCTGGTAAAGAATCCAGCCTGCAATGTGGGAGACCTGGGTTCCATCCTTGGGTTGGGAAGATCCCCTGGAGAAGGGAACGGCTATCCACTCCAGTATTCCGGCCTAGAGAATTCCATGGACTATAGAGTCCATGGGGTCGCAGAGTCGGATACGACTGAACGACTTTCACTTTCACGAGGTGTGCCGCCGCCAAGTCTTGGACCGGCCTCTGTGGAAGCCTCCAGCTCCTTCTTTTTTAGGATCCCTGGCTCTGAAACTCTAAGCTGGCAATCTGACCTGCGTGAGTGCGTGCTTAGTCGCTTCAGTCGTGTCCGACTCTCTGCGACCCTATGGGCCATGGCCTGCAGGCTCCTCTGTCCATGGGATTCCCCAGGAAAGAATAATGAAGTGGATTATCATTTCCTTTTCCAAATCTGACCTCAAACAATCCAAAACGACCGCCACAAGGAGGACGCCGGAAGTCCCGCCCCCACGCCAAGCACACGCAGGGAAATACTTCAGTCCTGGGCTTTAATTGGCTCAACTCCGCCACCTTCCGGCACATTGCCCTCTGGTTACTGTAGTTTCCACATCTGTGCAAGCTAGAGTTAGGGAAACCTGACTGGCAGCCACCTAAGCGAGGAAAAGTTCTCCGCAGCACGGAGAAATATGGCCATTAGTTTGTAATAACTTTAAAAGAAGTTCACCCTATAAAAACATTGTCATGAGACTTCTCTGGCGGTCCAGTGGTTAAGACTCCATGCTTTCGCTACAGGGGTCATAGGTTTTGTAGAAGCTGTGTCTGCAGAAACTCCCAGACTTCCCCAGCGCCCAGCTGTAAAGAATCCGCCCGCAAATGCGGGGACGCGGATTCGATCCATGGTTCTGGAAGATCCCACATGCAGCGGAGCAACTAAGCTTGGGCACCACAACTTCTGAGCCCGCACTGTAGAACCCACTCACGTAACTAGAGAAAACATAGTCGCAGCAAGGAAAACCTAGCACAGACAAAATAATAAATAAAATAAATACACACAGAAACTCCCCAAATGTGCTAATCTGGACTCACAGCAGAGTCTCCACCTCAGCCGAATGCACAGGAGGTGACCAGCGGGAGCCCACCTTTGTATTGCTGAACTCTACCTATAACCACTGGGATTGGAGCTGGTGGAGGCCCTGCACTCTTTCTGTTTATAATTTCCGTACCTGTATGGTGCCAAGTGGAGAAGGCAATGGCAACCCACTCCAGTACTCTTGCCTGGAAAATCCCATCGACGGAGGAGCCTGGTAGGCTGCAGTCCATGGGGTCGCTAAGAGTCGGGCACGACTGAGTGACTTCACTTTCACTTTTCACTTTCATGCATTGGAGAAGGAAATGGCCACCCACTCCAGTGTTCTTGCCTGGAGAATCCCAGGGACAGAAGAGCCTAGTGGGCTGTCGTCTGTGGGGTCGCACAGAGTCGGACACAACTGAAGTGACTTAGCAGCATGGTGCCAAGTGGAGTCGGACAGGCAACTGGTTTGTCAAGGAGACGTGTCGACTGCGCGTTTAACCTGCAAAACCTAACCGTGTTGCCTAAGTAGAGGAGGGAGAGAAAAAGTTTTTTTGGAAAAAAATTTTTTTATTTATCTTACTTGCTGACTCCAATAAACTGTACTCAGAGAACAGGTATTAAAATCAGACTAGTCACAATACTAAGCATTTCGGAAGACGTGGACATCCAAGATTTTTTATAATGCTAATGATGCGGTAATGGATAAAAATCTATTTGAAAATGTTTGCCTCCAGGAATCGGAGAAATACTTGTGTTTTTCCTTTACTCTTACGCTGCTACCATACTCAACACTATTTTTTTCTTATTGAAGTATAGTTGATTTACCATATTATATTAGTTTCAGGTGTGACTCAATACAATGGTGATGCAATATTTTTATAGATTATATTTCATTTAAAGTTATCACAAAACAGTGGCTATATTTTCCTATGCTGTACAATATATCCTGGTTGCTTATTTATTTTTCACATAGTTTGATCTATGAATCTTTTCCCCTATCTTTTTCCTCCCTCTTTCCCTCTTCCCACTATAAGCACTAGTTTCCTCTCTATAAGTCTTTTTTGTCATATACATTCTCTTAATTCAGCTTTAGACTCCACACATGATTGATAGCAGAGTATCTTTCGCTGATTTATTTCACTAAGCATAACACTCTCTAGGCCCATCCATATTGTTGTAAATGGCAGAAACTCATTCTTTTTATGGCTGAATATTTCATATATATATATGGGCTTCCATATATATATGGGCTTCCCAAATGGCTCCACAGGTAAAGAATGAGCCTGCAGTTCAGGAGACACAGGAGACATGGGTTTGATCCTTGGGTCAGGAAGATCCCCTGCAGTAGGAAATGTCAACCCACTCCAGTATCGTTGCCTGGGAAATCCCATGGACAGAGGAGCCTGATGGGCTACAGTCCATGGAGTTGCAGAGAGTCCAACACACACACACACACACACACACACACACACACACATATGTATACATACAACAGGCTTCCTTGGTGCCTCAGCAGTAAAGAATCCACCTGCAATGCAGAAGATGTGGGTTCAATCCCTGGGTCAGGATGATCCTCTGGAGAAGGAAATGCCAACCCACTCCAGTATTTTTGCCTGGAAAATCCCATGGACAGTGAAGCCTGCTGGGCTATGGTCCATGGGGTTGCAAAACATCTGATAAGACTGAGTGACCAAACAACAACAAATATATCCCATGTCTTCTTTATCCATTCATGTGTTGATGACACTTAGGAGGCTTCCATGTCTTAATTATCGTAAACAGTGTTGCTATGAAAACTGGTGTGCCTGTATCTTTTATTTTTTCATTTACTCTTATTTTTGGCTGTGCTGGGTCTTCATTGCTTCTTGCAGGCCTTCTCTCATTGCAGAGAATGGGGTCTACCTTCTAGCTGAGGTGCCCAGGCTTCTCACTGTGGTGGCTTCTCTTGTTGCAGAGCACAGACTCTAGAGTGCTGGCTCCGTAATTGTGGTGCACCGAGTTAATTGCCCTGTGGCATGTGGGATCTCCCCAGATCAGGAGTTGAACCAGTGTCCTTTGCATTGCAAGGCAGATTCTTAACCACTAAACCACCAGGGAAATCACAGGTGTTTTTTTCGAGTAACCACACTCAACACTTCTGATACCACAAGTGTGATTTGTTTTCTCACACCAACCAGTTCTCTGCGATGCCACCTGGGTGTCTTTCTGACACTAACTTTACCTAGTGCAAATCCCTCGGGTCAAGATCTCAGTCCCACAAGACTGGCTCGCACTTCAGAGGCCAGTTGCAGTGGTTCCCCCATTACCCACAAATTCTGTCCGATTTGGTTGCAAATGAGTTTCCTCTGATCACTCTCCTTGAATTTGCTAGAACAGTTCCCAGAAGTCAGGGAAACGCTTACTTAACCAGTTTACTATATTGTAAGTGAAAGTGAAAGTGAAGTCGCTCAGTCGTGTCCAACTCTTTGTGACCCCATGGACTGTAGCCCACCAGGTTCCTCTGACCATGGGATTTCCCAGGCAAGAATACTGGAGTGGGTTGCCATTTCCTTCTCCAGGGAATTTTCCCGACCCAGGGATCGAACCCGGGTCTCCGGCATTGCGGAAGGGAAATGCCAAACGATACAGATGAACTTTCAGATGAAGAGGTACAGAGAGATTGGGAAGGGTCTTTGAGCTCAGGAGCTTCTATCCCTGTAGAGTTGGGACCTGCCACCCTCCTGGCAAGAACACATGGATGTGTTCTTTAGCTGGGAAGAACTCCAAGTCCTGAACTTAAAAGGCAGGATTCATGATTAACTCCAGTCCCTCTCCACTTCGAGAAGGATGGCGGAGTGGAGCTAAATGTTTCAAGTTTCTAATCATGGTTTGCTCTTTCCAGTGATGAGCCCCCATCCTGAAGCCATCCAGGAACCCACCAAGCATCACCTCACTAAGAGATGAAAAGACACTCCTTTCATCCTAGAAATTTCAAAGCATTAATTGCTTCTGTATCGGGAGCCAGAGTCTAAAACCAAAGAGCAGAACAGAAGATGCTCCTTGTGTTTTTATCTCTTAGGAAAATACGAGAGGTTTCAGAGCTCTGTTCTGGGGAACTGGGCAGACTCCAATACACGTATTTTTGCTATGTTTCATAGCCCACCTCCCAGAGGTCTTTCCAAAGAAAAGCCTTCTTTAATACCAAGATTTTCAAGAATATTCGCAGTAGCAAAACACCTGGAAACAGCCCAAGCAAGAAGATGGATAGGACTTCCCTGGTGGTGCAGTGGATAAGAACCTGCCTGCCAATGCAGGGAACACAGGTTCTATCTCTGGTCCAAGAAGAGCTCACATGCCAAGGGAAAACTAAACCTGTGCCACAACTACTGAGCCTGTGCTCCGCAGCAAGAGAGGCCAACACGGTGAGAAGCCTTTGCACCACAAGGAAAATGCTCCCGCTTAATGAACCTAGAAAGCCCATGTGCAGAAACCAAAACCCAGCACAACCAAAAAATAGATAATTTAAGAAAATAGTTATTCTTTTAAAAAAAAAGTTATTCTAAAACTTGCCTTCAGAGATGGCAATGCTTTTTATTTTTTAAAGGAGGGCTTCTCTACATTTATCTGGAGCATCTCCACATTATCTGCACTCAGGTAGTTCTCCCTTCTGTGGAAGCATCAAGAGAATCAGAGAGGTGTCAGATTTACCCAGCAGAACGCCCCATTCCAGAATTCAGGCATTTCTACGTGGCACCTTCCAGTTTCTCAGTGAAACTGAACCCTAATTTCCTACTGGATACCAGTTCACAAATGTATTCCAAGTAACTGGCATGTATGCCTTTGCCTTGGCTGTACACAGAATCCACTTTTTCCAAAGTGAACTTTCAAACTGATTCTGTGAGTAAGCACGCTCACACCCGCAAGCTCCATCTACTGGAAGAAATGAATGGAACACGTTGGACTTTTCTGGCATTTGTTAATAAAACTGCATCCTGCAACTTTCAGCACCAGTTTTATTTAGGTCCAGTTTACCTATCAAATTTTAAGCCACTGAATTTAAGAAATGACTATATATTTTTTAAATATAAAGGGTTCCTTTCTTTGGTTAGGCTTCTTTTCTGAGTTTCCATCTCTGCTCACGTTTTTTAGGTGCCTGCGGCTGCACTAGAGGTAAAGGGCGTGAGTGGAGGACAGGAGAGCGGGCAGGGAAAGTCTGACAGGACCACTGTGAGCCGGTGTTTTTGTCCTGGGCTTGGAACTCACTGTCTTCTCACATAAGGCACATGTCTAAAGTTTAAAGAATAAACACCAATATAACACATCCATTCATTTGTGAGACATTCATTGGTTATTTGAAATGCTCCAGACACTTTTCTAGGCAACCAAGGTACTTAAGTGAACAAAATGGAGAAATCCCCTGCCCTCCATAAACTTGCACTTTAGGAGAGTGAAACAATAAATGGAAAATACAATTAGAAAATTCTACTTAACATTTTTTAAATTTCTTTCTTTTTTTTTCTTTTTCTATTTTTTTATTTGTACTTTTTTTGGGCTGCATTGTGCAGTATTTGGGATCTTAGTTCCCTGACCAGGGATGGAACCCATGCCCTCTAGTGGAACCACAGAGTCCAAACCACTGGACTGTCAGGAAAGCCAACACTTTTTTTCTTTTTTCTGTTAATTATTTTTATAAAGTATATTCCAAATGGAGAAAGACTATGGAAATCTACATATTCACATGCACATTTATATCCATCACTTTGGGACCGTAACCAAGGCAGCTTAATTTAGTGTGGGGCACTTTTGAAGGTAGTTTTCTGGTGAAACCTAAGATGGCGGTGGTAGGTGGAGGACTGGCGGAAGCGTCTCTGGCAGAGGGAACACTCATAGGGCTTCTCTCCCGTGTGGGTTCTCTCGTGAGCCCGAAGGTTGGTTTTGTGGGTGAAGGCCATTTCACATGTGCTGCACACAAAGGGCTTCTCTCCTGTGTGAATCCTCTGATGCACACGGAGGTCTGATGCCTGGAAGAAGCCTTTGCCACACTCGGCACAAATATATTTTCTCTCATTATTGCGTCTTTTCTGGTGAACTCTGAACCGAGAGGAGTACCCGAAGGTCTTGGGACATCTCTCACATCTGTATGCTTCTGGGGCTCTGAGGGGTCTTTCCTGGTGTTCCCCACGTGCACAAGTCCCCTCAGAGCTCTGGAGGGTAGAAACAGGCTCAGGGGTGACCTGGTCTGGTTCCACTTCCATGAGGACGTCTTGAGAGGAGGGTCCTTTCAGGGATCCATCCTGAGGCCTGGAGGGGCCTGGGCCTGCTCCTCTTCTGGAGTTCCATGGATTCTCCAGAGAAACACCTCCTTCTTCCGGCCTCGGATGATTCTCTTCTTGGACAATGATTAGGGAAGGTATCTGATTGCTTGGACTAGTACTACTGTCACTTTTCACAGAAATGTTGCCATCATGTTCTTTACCTTCATTTCCTGTAGGGGGCAAAAAAGTGACTCAGTGAAGTTGCACCCAAGAAAGAGCCCACATGGGCCACCCCTCTGGGACCTGGGCTCTGCCCACTCACTTTGTCCTGTTTCCAGGGACGTATCTTGAGGAGTCCAGGAGAGTGTCCCCGCATTCTCTCTTGTTGGGGTTCCTGCCGGTAACTGTTTTGTCAAGTGAATGATGACTTGTCTTAAAGGCATATTCTCACAAAAGAGGGCTTCCCGTCCCTGCATGTGAACATGGACCTGCGAATGGAGCCTGGTTACTGTCTGTAATAACTCTTCTTTCTCTACTTCCAGGCAACTCCAACAGACTGCTTATTTCTGACACGCCCACGCCCCTCACCCTGTGCATAGAACCCTACTTACCAAGCCGGGCACCTCCATGCTGTCATCTGTCAGGTCCTCCATGAGTTTCTCCAGGTTTCTGCCACTAGCTTTCCATTTCTCCTGTAAAGTGGACCTGTCACTGCAGTTCCCACTGATCATAAATTGTTCCAGGACCAGATGAGAAATTATTTCATCCTTGCTGTGTTTTTCTGGCTGCAGCCATGAGTGAAATAAATGATAGAGTCTTTGCAGTTCGTGTCTTGCACTTAAATTATTGCTGTCTCGAAGTAAGTTGAGCTGAGTGCTGGGGAACTCAGGGATCCCCTCTTCCTCCTGGATGGCAGATCCTTGGGTGGGTGAATTTTCTGACTCAGGACCCCTCCTGGATGGTTCACCTTCAAAGGAGATTCTGAGGTCTGAAGACATTCTTCACAAGAATTCTCAAAGAGCTGCAACTTGAGGGATTCAGTCCCCACTGATTTGTTTCTCAGGCAATCTCTTTCAACAACCGGTGGATGTTTAAGGACTGCAAAGCTAGAGACAGAAGAAATATGTAGTTAAATACAACACTGTCATAGTTGAAAAGAAACAATCAAAATCCAGGTTCAACTGAGTTCATGGACCAATTCTGCTAGACATTTAGTGAATAAATTAATGGAGAAAATGGCAACATTATTAGTAATCCCAGAAATGTAAAATAAAACTACAACAAGCTACAAAATCACTACCTCCCAGAAGCACTAGAATAAAATAGTTAACTGTGGCATGGATTGGAGGACCTGGAGTGACCTCTCAATCACTGCTGGTGAGAACTCACATTGGAAATGCTTTGATTAGTATGTAATAAATCTGTATTTATGCATTCCCTGTGACTCATCAGTTTTACTTCTCTGCCTGTACTCAACAGAAAAAATATATTCATGTGCATCACAGACATATACAAGAATGTTTATATCAACATAATTCATAATATTTCCATGCTGTAAATAATCTAAGTGTCCAGCATTAAATGGGACAGATTACAGTTAGTTGATGTCAAGGCATATTTGATAGACTGAGAAGAAATGAACTTCTTTATGCAACAACATAGAATAACCACAAAACACAGTGTTAAATGAAATAATTCAGGCACTAAACTATGCATTTTTTTTCTTCTCATTCATGTTCATTGAAAAACATTTAAGTATTATCAATATTATTTAGGATGTTGATTACATTCTTGGAAACACTGGTAGATCCTGGAATAAGTACTTATGGAGGACTCCATCCCAGTTTGCCTGGGACTAAAGAGCGGGTTCCTGGGATACTGAACTTCCAGTTTTAGTGAGCGACAGTCTACCTGTTGATCTCGGAGGGAGTTATACAGGAATGTTTCTCTGCCAAAATCCACCAAACCATGTACTTTCACTTTTCTTTCTTTCTTTTTTTTTAATGTGCATTACTGTTCAATAAAAACATTCAACTTAACTTAAAATAATAAGGGGGGGTGGGCTTCCCTGGTGGTACAGTGGCTAAGAACCCCCTGTCAATGCAGGGGACACGGGTTCGATCCATGGTCCAGGAGGATTCTACATGCCACGGAGCAATGAAGCCTGGGTACCATGACTACTGAGCCTGTGTGCTGCAACTACTGAAGGCTGTGAGCCTAGAGCCTGTCTTCCGCCACAGAATAACCCACCACAATGAGAAGCCCGTGCGCCGAAACTAGAGAAAGCCCACACAGAGCAACAAAGACCCAGTGCAACCAAAAACTAAAAATAAACAAATAACTAAATAGTTTTAAAAAAGATTTAAACAGTGAATGGGGGACCTTCCTTGGTAGTCCAGTGACGAAGGCTCAACACTCTCAATGCAGGGTGTCTGGGTTCCATCCCTGGTCAGGGAACAAGATCCTCCTGAATACCACAACTAAGACCCAGTGTGGCCAAAAAAGAAAGCAAAACAATTATTTTAAAATAATAGAAGTGAAGTGAAGTGAAGTCGCTCAGTCATGTCTGACTCTTTGCGACCCCATGGACTGTAGCTTACCAGGCTCCTCTGTCCATGGAATTTTCCAGGCAAAATACTGGAGTGGATTGCCATTTCCTTCTCCAGGGGATCTTTCCAACCCAGGGATCGAACCCAGGTCTCCTGCATTGTAGACAGACGCTTTGTCATCTGAGCCACCAGGTAAGTCCTAAAATAATAAATGGAGTCTTAAATAATAATTGGAATTGACTGAACTGAATGAAGGCAATGATCCAGTATCAATACAAAGATATTCCTTCAGTCATTACAAGAAAACAAACTATTACCAAAAAAAGGACAATAAAGTGAATGAAATAGGCAGGCTGGAATCCATCCACATGATCATCTTGTGTTGGAAACTCCTACAGCAGACACAAGAGTCTGCAGACCCAGCCCGCTACACCCTGTGTCAGCTCGATGATACATTCCTTCAAAAATTTTCCCTTTACTTTCACCTCTCTCTTTTTCCATCAACAATTATCCTTCCTTATGAAAAATATTTGTCCTTGCTTCACCGATATTATCAAAGTAATCATTTTATATTGCTCTGTCTCTAATGCCTGTCCTTTTCCACTGGAGTGTAAGATTCCGAGGTGAAGCTTGCATTGCTCAATGCTGATTTGTAACTGTAAAGCATATGATCTGGGCAACCATAGTCACAGGCTTCCCTGGTGGCTCAGAGGTAAAGAAACTGCCTGCCAAGCTGGAGACTCAAATTTGATCCCAGGGTCAACAAGATCCTGTGGAGAAGGGCATGGCAACCCACTCCAGTATTCTTGCCTGAGAAATTCCATGGAGAGAGGAGCCTGGCGAGCTATATAGTCCATGGGGTGGCAGAGAGTCAGACATGACTGAGTGACTAAACGACAAGAACTATAGGCACACCCCTGGGGATGTCAAACAAAAGATTTAATCCTCTTACTGTATTATTGTTCTGATGTTTTCTTTTATTTTTCTATACGATTGACATTTCAAAGACTATTCATTTATTTTTTTGGCTCCGCCATGGGTCTTGGAATTGAACCTATGCCTTCAGCAGTAAAAGTGCGGAGTGTTAACCACTGGACTGCCAGGGAAGTCTCTGGATTTGAGGGTTTTTTTTTTTTTTGTAAAGTAAATTCATGCCACAAGATCGGAAAGTGGGGGTGTTTTTTGGGATTAATATGTGGGCTTCCAAATACCTAATTAATTTCTGTTAACTGATATCATGCTTTGTGTCAACCTAACCTAGTGATCTGATCAGATTAGCCACCCTGATCTCATCAATGAAGGAGGCAAAGATAATTCTAGGAAAAACCCTATAGGAGAACACTAAACACATCTTTGCCCTCCCCCTAATCAGGGCTTCTGGCTCAGTGATAAAGGATCTGCCTGCCAATGCAGGAGACAGAAGAGATTTGGGTTCTATCCTTGGGTTGGGAAGATCCCCTGGAGAAGAAAATGGTGACCCACTCCAATATTCTTGTTTGGAGAATTCCATGGACAGAGGAACCTGGTAAGCTACAGACGACTAGGTCTCAAAAGAGCTGGATAGGACTCAGTGTGTCTAAACAACAACGATCCACTTATCACACCTGTTCAGTCAGCCTTTTTAAAATGCTAATCTGCTCAGGTCAGACTCCACTGCTCCACTTAAAATTCCCTCTGTGGCTCCCCTTGCTCTCAGTGAAAAGCACCAAGTCCTTCCTGGTTCCACCAGGCTCTGCCTCTGCTTGTCCTTACCCTCCCTCCCCACCTTAGGTGTAGCGGCTGCTTATCTGTATCCACGTTCATGGGTTTCCATTGTTTTTTTTTTTTTTTTTCTCGGTGTAATAACCCTGGGACTCTGTATGAGTTCTCTCTCTCTCTTTTTTTTTTTTGCCATGTGGCATGTGGGATCTTAGTTCCCCAACCAGGGATCAAAGCCACACTCCATGCATTGGAAGCTTCGAGTCTTTACTACTGGGTGGCCAGAGAAGTCCCATGTGATCTCTTGTGGACTTCTCCAGGCATACACAGACCACATGGTCACATTTGCAGACATGCACTCAGTTTCACACAAGGAAGGCTGCAGAGCAGCATTATGGCTAAGACTTGGGATTCGAAATTGTCATATTTAGACAATTGTTGGAATACGAAATTGTCGTATTTTCATCACAAGACAAAGAAAGGTAATGATGTACGCTGATGGATGCTAACTAGACTTACTGTGGTGATTATTTCCCAACGCATGCAAATATCATGTCATATGTAGTATGTCTGAAACTAATACAATATATATGGCAATTATATCTCAAGAGAAAACAAAACACAACAGCCCTTCCCCCACCCCATATTACCATTGTTTTTAATCTGAAGCCTGGCATTTCCAAGCTGTGTGACCCCCATACATGATGCCGTCAGGCCTCCATCCTTGTCATGGGGGTTCTGATTTCTAAGGACACCCGGCTCAGAATTGCCACAAGAGCCAACATAATTACTACATGTGAAGCCCATGGAGTGTTCACTGGCACATGGCAAGCACAAAGCAAAAGTCTGCTAAGTAACTGACACACACCCTTTCACTTTCAGCCCTACCCTCACCTCAATCGGCCAGGAGCCTCCACTTCATCCGGACCTCCAGGGGGCTTCCCTGAGAGTTCAGCAGTAGAGAATTTGCCTGCCAATACAAGAGCCTTGGGTTTGATCTGAGTCACAAGGATCCTCTGGAGAAGGAAACGGCAACCCACTCCAGTATTCTTGCCTGGAGAACCTCATAGACAGAGGAACCTGGCAGGCTACAGTCATGGGGTCGCAAAGAGTTGGACATGATTTAGTGACTGAAAAAAATTAAAAACCATGCCAGACACAGATTTTCCTAGGAGAAGTTGGCCTCAGTCAGGCCAGATTTTGAACAGCCTGATCCTTGTTCCGACAGGCTATCCCCCATGCCTGGGAGGCATCCATGTCTTTGTATCTAGGAATTTTCTCCCCAGAGTTTTGCGAACAAACACAGGGCAGCGCGCGGGCGTGCACGCGCGCGCACGCACACACACACACACACACACACACATACGAAATGGCAAAATCTCCTTTTGTTCAGGAAACTCACCTCCCCCAGAAGACTGAACTCCACGCTGGGAGACCCTGAGCTGAAGGCTGAGGACTCTTCCCTGTGTGACTCCCCTTCTCAACTGAGTTCATCTGATGTGCCCTCCCAAGGCTCCTCCCTTTTATAGGATCAAGGGACAGTAATGCATTTAAAGGCCTGATTGGATGGTGTGCCTGTTGATGGGATCTTCACTGGAAGCTTCATTAGCGGCATCTCTCAGCTTTCCAGTACAGTATTACATACCAGCCCTTGGCCTGGGGCAATAGGCCACAGTCCAACACAAATTTCTGCAGTGAAATGCAACAACACTTGCACTGAAGAGGGGATAGAAAGTACAATCCCAGGTGTGTTCTGCTCAGGTTCCGTCATCGTTACTGTTTAGTCTCCAAGTCGTGTCTGACTCTTTTGTGACCCTGTGGACTGTACCCCGCCATGCTCTTCTGCTTTGGGATTTCTCAGGCAAGAATACTGGAGTGGGTTGCCATTTCCTTCTCCAGGGCATCTTCCCAACCCAGGAATCGAACCCTGGTCTCGTGCATTGGCACGTGGATTCTTTACCAGTGAGCCACCTGGGAAGTCCCATAGTTTTGTCACAAATGAGTCTTATACAAACTTAACACCTTCCGATTTTCCAAGATTTGTGGATTCCAAGTGAAGCAGGGAATAAGGCTAATATTCCCTCCTTCTGGGAATTCCCTGGGGGTCCAGTAGTTAAGACTTGGCACTTGCACTGGTGAGGGCCACAAGAAGTAAGATACAGCAAGCTGTGAGGCTGCCCCAGAACAAAAACAGGCAAAGAAAAAGTCTCTCCTCCTGTGCTGGTGAGTCAGACGGTGCCCCTAGGATCCCAAAGGAACGGTTCCTAGGCCAGCAAAAGAATCACAGGACTGGAAACAAAGGTCATTTAGTGGGAAGGGAAAAGCAGTGCTTATTTGAGGTAAAGAAAGTTTGATGGACTTGTGGGGAGTGAGGAGAGGGAAGGGGTTTAAATAGGGACTGGTGCCTGGTCTGAAAATCTGGTGGGGGTGTGTTGTGTGCTCACTCCGGGGGAAGGCCGGAGGAAGGGATTTCAGGAAAACCCAGCACTTTTTTCTGACTAGTGGAGTGAGTGACCCCCTGGAAGATGAGAAGAGAGTTAGGGAAGCAGACGGAGAGCTTTCTGAGAGAAGGGATTTTTGGAGTAGTCCTAATATTATCTTCTTTCAAGTTATATCCAGAATCCATTACTCCTCCAGCCCCATTATCCCTCCCTCGGATTAATGAGGTCAGCTCCTGACTGACTTCTCCCACCAGTCTTTTTTGTTGTCGGGGAAGGGGTGGGTGGGGGTGCTGTTACGCAGCTTGTGGGATGTTAGTTCCCCAACCAGGGACTGAACCCAGGGTCATAGCAGGGAAAGCTGGAGCCCTAACCTTTGGACTTCCAGGGAATACTGCCACCACCGCCGCCCACCACCCCCCCCCCGCCCCCCCACCACCACGAGTCTTTCTATTCCTGAAGCAGCCATCAGAGGGACACTTTAAAAAAACATTTAAAAAAAATTTATTTGTTTTTCCACACCACGGGACATGCAGGATCTTAGTTCTCCAACCAGGGATCAGTCCCGACCCCCCTGCTCAGAATCTTAACCTCTGGACTGCCAGGGATTAAGTCCGGAACTGTTGTTATGTCTGGACATGTCCCTTGTCTGTGGAAGCTCCCAGTGGCTCAGACTGCCTCTTGTAAAGAACTTCTCCACTTACCTGAGCCTCGCAGTTCTATACAATTCCATAAAAATGAATGATCAGCAATGTGGAATTAACACAAAAACAAAGCCACACAAAATGCAAGCTCGTTTATACGATCAGATTCAATGGACCTAAAATACCTGTCAACTCACCCTTAGCATTTATACGCTGTTTCTGGGCTTGCCTCGCCCCAGGCAGGAGAGTGTGGTGTGCTGACCATGGCCCAGAGGCCCTGCTGACCCAGCTCTGGGGTCCTAGGCATCTCAGCTCCTCCTCTTGCCCCTTTGCTTCCTCCGCACCACCCTCGTTGATGCTGCTGTTCCCAGAACCCCGAGGCTTCACCCTCATTTTATCCCCCTTCCCTCTGTCTCTGGGGGAAGAACCCTGGAGTTCTCTTCGAATCTCTCTAGGTCTTTTTTCAAACATCTGCTTCTCAGTAAGAACTGACCTGGACCCGTTTTCTACAACTCAGCGCGTCCCCACCCCCTCCCTAGTCAGTCTCTATTTACCCTCTCAGCTTTTTCTCCACAGCACTGATCTCCATCAAACACTATATTCTCCTTACTTGTCTTGTTTATTGCCTGTCAGTCCCCATTGATAGAAATTTTTTTTCTGTTTTGTTCGGCTCTGTTATCTCCAGTGATTCACACAGAGCTGGCATTTGGCAGGTCTCATTAATGATATGTCAGTTTGAAATGAATATTCCAGGTGTGAGAGAGTGTGGCCTTGTTGCAGGAAGACGGACCCCTTCCAGGGCCCGAAACTGGGCTGTTGTCTAACACTCGGAAATGAATTGTCCGAGGAGACACATGTGCTGACAAAGCAAGAGATTTTATTGGGAAAGGCCACCCGGGTGGAGAGCAGTAGGGTAAGGGAACCCAGGAGAGCTGCTCTGCCACGTGCCTCGCAGTCTCGGGGTTTATGGTGATGGGATTAGTTTCCGGTGGTCTTTGGCCAATCATTCTAGTTCAGAGTCTTTCCTGGTGGCGCACGCATCGCTCAGCCAAGATGGATGCTAGCGAGAGGGATTCTGGGAAGTGGACGGACACGCGGTGTCTCCTTTAGACCTTTCCCCAACTCTTCTGGTTGGTGGTGGCTTATTAGTTCCGTGTTCCTTTTCAGGATCTCCTGTCATAAAACAACTCATGCAAATGGTTACTATGGTGCCTGGCCAGTGTGGGCGGTTTCCATCAGTGTGCTTCCCCTAATAGCCTGACCTAGGTGGCCGCTGCAGGAAAGGCAGAGTCAGACTCATGGACTTGGTTTATGGAATGGGGACCTCAAGACAGTTTCAGGTGCGGAAGAGATGGTCATCTTGGGAGGGCTGCTGATCACACCCCAAAACTTCAGCGAGAAACACAGATGACAGCAACTAGCAGAGTTGCTAGTTCCTGTTGGGAACTGAGGTCACCTCAGACTTGTCGGGATAAGAGTCCTAAGCTGCGGGGAGGAGGAGTTAAAGCAGAGCAATTTCTGGGGAACTTCCTGCTGGTCCAGTGGTTAAGAATCCACATGCCAGTGCAAGGGACACGGGTTCCATCCCTGATCAGGGAACTAACTTTCCACATGCCCTGGAGCAACTAAGTCCACAGGCTGCAACCACTGAAGCATGGGCGCTCAAGACCTATGTGCCGCAACTGAGACCCGACACAGCCAAGTAGTTTTAAAACGTTCAAAAGGAAAGAAAAGTGGCTTCACGCTCATTTCAGCAGCACATGAGCTCATTTCAGCATGGCCCCTGGGCAAGGATAACATGCACATTTGGGAAGCATTCCATATGTTGTGCCCTTCCCCACTGTCATGAAACCCTTTGCTAATTCACAGATACACACACACACACACACACACACACACACACACACACACGGTTTCAGTTACATGGCGTTGGGATACTCCATGACTTCCTGTATAGACTTTGAAGAGAGGTCAGGCTGATGAACTGTCCTGGCTTTTCAGGCCAGGCCCTCTCATCCCACAGACTTTGAGGATGACAGCTCAGAAGACGCCTCTACCCTGGCCAAGTTAAGGTTAAAACAGATGAATCTGGTGGCCTATTGTGGTGAAAGCTGGACTCCCTTCCCTGCCCTGCCTAGTCACTTCACATACATGTGTCCTCCAAGGCCTGAACTTGGTCTTTCCTCCACACACACACACAGAGCAACTCATACATCCAGGGGGAAGGGAATGAAGAACTGGAAGAAAAGTATAAAGAAATGAAATTAAGAGAAAAAGTAAGCAGAAGTTGAGGAGAGAAAAAGCCACAAGACCAAGAATATATGCTTTTTAAAAATAGGAAAAATGTTGGTTATAGACAACATTGATAAAGAAAGGACTGAATAGAATACAAAGGAGGATGCATGGGTGTGTGTGTGTGTCCTGTCGCTCAGTCGTGTACAACGCCATGGACTGTAGCCTGCCACGCTCCTCTGTCCATGAGATTGCCCAGGCAAGAATATTGGAGCGGGTTGCCATTTAGTCCTCCAGGGGATCTTCCCTAAACTAGGGATCAAACCGACATCTCCTGTGTCTCCTACGTTGGCTGGTGGGTTCTTAACTGCTGCACCGCCTGGGAAGCCCGCATGGGATGGGAGTATTTAAAGAATGAATCAGTGAGTCCGGCGGAGAAGGCGATGGCACCCACTCCAGTGCTCTTGCCTGGAAAATCCCATGAGCGGGGGAGCCTGGTGGGCTGCAGTCCATGGGGTCACTAAGTCGGACACGACTGAGCGACTTCACTTTCACTTTCATGCATTGGAGAAGGAAATGGCAACCCACTCCAGTGTTCTTGCCTGGAGAATCCCAGGGACGGGGGAGCCTGGTGGGCTGCCGTCTATGGGGTCGCACAGAGTCGGACACGACTGAAGCGACTTAGCAGCAGCAGCAGGAGACTGAACTAGAAAGCATAAAAGAACAAAGTTTGTGATCCACCTGGGGGGAGGGATTTTCTCTGCTTTATGCCTCCAAAACAGTGGCTAACACTTTTTACTATTAACCAGTTGTGGTACTGAACCCACCCTCTAAGCCCTCTAGACTGCTGCAGCTACTGAAACCTGCTCACCCTGGAGCCTGTGCTCCACAAGAGAAACCACTGCAATAAGCTCACGCACTGCAACTGGAGTAGCCCCGCTCTCCACAACCAGAGAAAGGCCGTGCACAGCAACAAAGACACAGCACAGACGAAAATAGATACGTAAATAAATACTAGCTGTGGGGTACATAAAGAAAATGGAAGTAGACGCACCAAGATCTGGATCCCTCCCCAAGAGAGCGGAAAATACGTGCTGATCAGGCAGGAGACATGGGACTGTGTGGGTGAGGGCAGGGTTCGGCAGTCTAAGTCAGGTGTGGACATGATCCTGAAGTTGCTGGACTCTGAAGCATGTGGGAGGAGGTGGCCGAAGTTCAGGGATGAGGCAGGCTGATAGCCGTGGGAGAGTCAGGGAACAAGATCGAGGCACAGATGACCCGGCCGGGGGTACCATGAGGTTATGTGAGGCCGTGTGTACAAAGGCTGGTAGGAGTGGGGAAAAAGCCAGAAAGCAAGAAAGCAAGAGTCCTGGGAAGTCTCTGGAGGACCAGTGGTTGGGACTCTGAGCTCTCACTGCTGAGGGAATGGGTTCCTGGTCAGGGAACTAAAATCTCTCTCTCGTTCACACACACACACACACACACACACACAAGGCAAGACTCCTCATCAGCAAATGGTGCAGCTCATTGAACTTGAGGATGCGGCAGTGTTTTTCGCATCTCCCAATGTGTGACTGCTCAGTTGTGTCTGACTCTGTGACCCCATGGACTGCAGCCTGCCAGGTTCCTCTGTCCTTGGGATTTCCCAGGTTGCCATTTCCTCCTCCAAGGGATCTTTCTGACTTAGGGATTGAACCCGCATCTCCTGCATTGGCAGGCGGATTCTTTACCATTGAGCCACCTGCGAAGCCTTCTTCTGTCTCCCAGTGGCCCTTGGTCTGGAGCCATTTAGTCTAGCTCAGAGATTGTTACCAACTCAGCTTGTTGGATTTTCCTAATCAATAGAAATGAATAAAAACCCAGATGAGAAATTCAGGCAAGGCTTTATTGGAACTCGTGCCACAGAACAACAGAGCAAGCGCAAAGAGCAGGCGTCCTTGCTGGCTTCTGGAGGAGGGGCGAGCAGGTCCGTTAAATGCGGCGAGGGCAGGGGCAGATCAGAGGGTCTGCCTGCCCCTCTGTGGAGGTACTGTGTGCAGGGATCATGTGTAGTACTTTTTGTAATTTTGCTTTTGCTCCCGGCAGGCAGGTACCTCAAAGGTGGCCGTTGGCTTTGGGCGTTTCATATTTTATTGTTTATAATTTGCCCCAACTGCCCATGCATGGAGTTATTTTTAGTCTCTTAAAGCGTCTTTGTATCTGCCGTTCAAGGAGACGTTTGTCCAGGTACAAGCACTGCAGCAAAGGGTCTCAGGTCCTACATCCCAGCCTGTCTCCAGGTGAGGAGGAAATCTTCAGTTATATCACCCAGGGTGGCCCCTCAGAACTGGGCAGCTGAGGGCCAGATCCCAGGCCTCCATTTTCCTGTCAGATGTGAGCATCCACTCTCAGTAGGCTTTTAGTCTGCGGCAGTTGTGGATCCACACGACGCACACACCCATACTCACTGTAACGCTTTGAAACTGATGTTTCCCCCTTGTGTCAGTAGTTCATTTCTTCGTATTGATGGGGAGTATCCCACTGATAAATACAACACTTTCTTAACCATCCATCTGTAGATGGACATTTCTTTTTGCTACCTAGTGTAGGTTTTGAAAAATAAAGTTCCTGGAAATGCGAGAATTGCTGTTTAGTCACTAACTTAGGTTTGCCTCTTTGGGGACCCCGTGGACTGTAGCCTGCCAGGCTCCTCTGCCCATGGGATTCTCCAGGCAGACGAATTCTTTATCGCTGGGCCACTAGGAAGCCCAAATGTGCGAATTCATACAAGTATTTCTGTGGACACAGCGTTTCCATTTCTCTTGTAATTACAGTGAGGAATAAGTGGATGATTAACTTTATCGACTGCCAGTGTTTCAAGATTTTTACTACTTTGCATTCCTACCAGCAATGTATGAGAGTTCTGCTTTTCTTTGTATCTTCAACACCTGGCTATTGTCAGTCTTTTAATGCTACCCATGAAAATGAGTGTGCAGAGGGGCCTGACTGTGGTTTTCACTCATATTTCCTTAAACAATAATACTGACACTATTTTCATGTGCTACAATTCATATAGAACCCTCCTGCAAAGCAGGAGACACGGGTTTGATCCCTGGGCCGGGAAGATCCTCTGGAAAAGGAAATAGCAACCCACTCCAGTATTTTTGCCTGGGAAATCCCATGGACAGAGGAGCCTGGCTAGCTACATTTATGGGGTTGCCAAAGAGTCGGACCTGAGTGACTAAACAACACATATAACAGTATTGACCTACAAAGACTGAATGGCACGTTCATTTGAGTTACATGAGGTATAGGAGCCTCAATGGACGGGATCAGTGTATTGTAATCCACCATAAGATGCTTTCCCTCCCAGGATACTTAACATCTACGGTGGTGTCTCAGATGTAAACAAAATTGGTTACTTCTCACTTTATGCTAATGAGCCTCATTTTTATATAAAAGATTTTTTGTTATGTCTTCCACATGATTTCTGGTCTTTTCTCATGTAATTGACCAAACTGTGTGACTTTTGCCTACTAATTCCTTTTGCTATTTTGTGCTTAAAGTTATTTGGAAAAGATCATGTAACACTTATGAGGATAAATCTGACACAAATATTTTCCTTCCCATCTGTATAAGTATGAAATGAATTAATTACTGTTGTGAATCCTTTCAGTGACATTTGGCTCACTTACAGCAGCATCTGTTTTCACTCTCTGGATCTGACCTCCTGGCTGTCTGATTTCCATAGTGCTATTTTAGCCCATGCCAGAAGGTGGCACTCGTGGTAAAGAACTTGCCCGCCAATGCAGGACACAGAAGAGTTGCAGGGTCAATCCCTGGATTGGGAAGATTCCATGGAGAAAAGCACCTGCCACCTCCAACATTCTTGCATGGAGAATTCCATGGACATAGGAACCTGGTGGGCTACAGCCCACAGGGTCGCAAAGAGCGGGACATGACTGAAGTGACTTAGCACACACAGATGCCTGCATACAGCTGCATGATTGTAGCTTGTGAAACATGCCCTTCAAGACCCAGCCCTGAAATAGGCAACTATTTTCTTCCCAAAACATCAGCATTAATTATATTTGTGATTACAGTATTTACCAAATATAGACAATTGATGTGAGAAAGAGAGAGATACAGTCTTCGATAACTCCTAGTCTATATGCATTGGATAACTTCAGAAATTAGTGCCTAGAATTTGCTCCTCTGTTAAGCGGGTGGTAGTATTGAGAATGTCTAGAGCTAAAAACACTTTAAATTGTAACTACGCTCCCTCTGATTGCTTTTAAATGTACTGAAATCCCCCAACCACTTATAGAACCCCAATTATTCTGAATTATGGTGGAATACTCACGGCTTTTCCCTCAGCAAGAACACAGACACAAACTATCAAAGGGTTCTTACTGAAAACAGTTTGGTTTTGACTCCAAAATAAAATGCTAGAAATTACATCTCAACTTCCTTTTTGTTTTGCTTCTCAACTTTTAATATGCATTTTTCTATTTTGCCTGCATTGCACAGCATTCAGGATCTTAATTCCCCAACCAAAGATGGAACCTGTCCCCTTCAATGGAGGTGTGGAGCTCTAACCACTAGACTGCCAGGGAATTCCCAATAAGCATTCTTTCTGACCTCTTATGTGAAAAACGTTTTCAAAGTTTGGTTTTTTGTTTTTTCCTCAACAATTGCCTGTACTTGAAGTATCTTGCATGCTCTGCTTTTTTCTTCTTGAATAACTGAGATAGTGAACTGAATAACTGAGTGTCACTAATATTAACTGAATAAGTGTCATTAATATATCAATAGATGGTCTTTTGTTTCCAATGAAAATTTTGGTTTCAGGGGTGTTTTAAGTGTGTATCAAAACATCAAAATGTACACCTTAAACACATGCAGTGTGTATGTTCAGTCAATTATACTTTTATGAAACAAATATTCAAAACTCGTCACTTCCTAATAATTTTACTATGTTTTACTATTATCTGAGTCCTACAGATTATTGTAGTCCCTGGAGTTAGAATCATGGACTTCTAGCAACTCTTCCCAACTCCATGTTCAGTGAAACCATGTTGGCAGTTTGATATTGGCTAAAGTGAGAGTATTTATATAAAGGAAATTGGCAAACACTACAAACCAAGACTTAATTATGTTTTTGAAAGCCTAGGCTTAAGAATATATAAACAATCCAGATTAAACTTATAAAAGTATATGATGTATGTGGTAATTACATTGTACAGAATGCATAAAAATTAAGGAACAAAAATGAGCTAATTATTTATTAATAAAAAGGTAAATAATCACAACATAAAAAAGTAAAATGAGGGGAAAAAAAAGTAAAACAAGTATAGATATAAACAGATATTTCACCAAGAAGATATACAGATGGCAAATAAACACATTAAAAAAAATGTTCAACACCATGAATCCTTATGGAGATGTAACTAAAATTAGTGTTTCCTTACTAAAAGGGTAAATTCAAAAGACTGAGCGTATCAAGTACTGGCAAAAATGTGGAGGCATTTTACATAAACCTGGTGGGTATATAA
The DNA here is from genome assembly GCF_055505025.1 of Bos grunniens. NCBI lineage: Eukaryota > Metazoa > Chordata > Mammalia > Artiodactyla > Bovidae > Bos > Bos grunniens. The sequence continues at coordinate 65,582,064 of NC_141182.1, read as the reverse complement.
AAGTAAACAATGGTTTAAGGTCACCATTTAGCTGTTTTGTAAGTTAAACATTCACCTATTCTGACTCAGGTATTACACTCTGGGTTATTAACACAAGACAAGTGAAAATACATACATACAGAATTACACAAAACTGTTCTATCAGCTTTACTTAGAAGAGTCAAAACTGGGAGTAACCCAAATTCCCTTAACCAGACGAATGAATAAACAAATGGAATAAGCATAGGAAAGATACTTAGTTCAGCAATAAAAAGAATGAACTATTTTTATATAAATAATTGAAGAATCTCAAAATAATTACGGACCATGAATAAAATCAGAAAAAAGTAAACACTTTAAGAATAAAATCATATATAATTCTAGAACACACAAAACAATCTATTGGAAGGTAAATCAATGATGGCCATAACTTACATTATTGTGATTATGATGAGGTTTTCTTGGTTTACATGTAAACTTTAAATTGCATACTTCAAATAGACACAGAATATTGCATGATGACTAGAATAAAAATTTATAAAATGGTTCAAAGGCAAAATATAAATATCCCACTCTTCAGAAAATCAGGCTTGGCAATCCTATATTGCCTCTCTTTCCTGATGACCTTAGAGGGGCAGCCTTGCCTTAGTGGTAGCAAATACTGATGAGTAATAGATTCCTTCTCACCTGAGTTAACAGGAAGGCTGGCTAGTCACAGAGCCACACTGTGGACTAAGGGTTCTCCTTTCTCTCTCTGTTTGTTTCTCTGCCTGTGGCAAGGGGCTTTGGCTGAACACCCCAGAGAGGCTATAGGAATCCAGAAAACCAATAGCTTATTTTCTTTGACAATGACCTCAGCCACAAAAGACACACATGCCTGGAGGCTGGCAATTTCTGGGCATCTGTGCACACTGATACTGCACAGTCACTGGCGCATCTGTTGATACAACTGGAGAAAGGGCACACTCCACCTACTTCACTGCAGTGTCCTCTGCTCCAGGGTACTTTACCAAGAGGGTTCCCCCCAGCCCTGTAGTCTTACAGTGGCACTATCTAGTGAACTCTGGGGATCAGGGATGTGGTTCTTTCATAGGTTAACTGCTAAGCATTATGTGATATTCACTATGAATAACAATTCATGTTCCCAGAAGTACTAGAGGTTGTCACAACTTCCTGGCTTCCCAGGGTGTTTTCTGAGCCCACAAAAACAAAACAACAACAAAAAAAACCCCTAATACACAGTCCACAAATCAGGACCCCAAAGCTCTGCAGTCTTTCCTAGGAGACTTTGGGTAATAATGTATTTACATTGTGCCGAAACTAGAAAGAGAGCTCTATTTTTCATTCATACTGACATGTGAAGCAAACAGTGTACCTGACCCCCATGAAATCTGTGCCACCCTCAATGCTGGTAGAGCCTAGCTGTCTTCAGATCACCTGACACAGTGAATAGAACCCCCAGACCAAAAGGGGCTTAATATTAATGCCTTTATTATTGCAGAGTGCAAAGTAACATGAGGCATGCAATTCCCAGCTTGGTTCCTCCAGTTCCTCCACACTTGGAGGTTGAGAAAATCCAACTGAAGTGTCACTAGAAACTAACATGTCCCTGAAAGTGCAGGCCTTTCTGTCAAGTCACCAAAAGAATTCAGACTGGGTCCACTGGGCCCAAACTGAATGAGGTTCACACCCTACTGTGGAAATGAGAAGGGAAAGAGGATGCCGTAAGAGCTAAGACTACTCATTATTTCCATCCCCTAAGGGGATGGGACAGAGGTCAGCTTACCTAAGCATGTTGGGAGGTAATTTTTGTACACTGTGGACCTGCCAGGTGATAGAGATGAAAATGAATTCTGCCACAGAACTGGCAGTGACATAAAGCTGGTGAGGGTCCTGGGAGGTAAGAAACTATAACACAACTCCTAAGAGATTCTCACATACCTGGAACTTTAGGGGAATGCCCCTACTGAAGATTTTCTGATGTAAGAGCTTTAATTCAGGTAGATGGCTCCCTCACAACCTCTTTCCTCCAGTGTAATTATACTAGAAGTAACTGCATCTGCTGGCACATCTAAGGCCTTTCACTAGGGTGAAGTCTCTAGTATTAAATGAGGCCATATTAGCAGCTAACAGACTGCCCACATTCACTGCACTCTTAAGATACATTTCATTGTGAACTCTCTAATGCTGAATGAGGCTGGAACTTTGGCTAAAGGATTTTCCACTGTCCCCAGACTCATGAGATCTTTCTCCAGGGTGAATTTTCTGGTGTTCATTGAGGTTAGATTTGCAATTAAAAGATTTCCCACGTTCTTTTCTCTGATGAGGCCGTTCTCCAGTGTGACCTTTTCGGTGGTAAATGAGGCTAAATTTTCGGCTAAAAGATTTCCCACATTCATGACATTCATAAGGCCTCTCTCCAGTATGAATTCTCTGATGTTGAATGAGGATGGATCTTTGAGTAAAAGATTGTCCACATTCTGCACAATCATAAGGCCTTTCTCCAGAGTGAACTCTCAGGTGGTTAATGAGGTTAGATTTGCAGCTAAAGGATTTTGTACATTCCTGACACTCGTAAGGCCTCTCTCCAGTGTGAACTCTCAGGTGGATAATGAGGTTAGATTTGCAGCTAAATGATTTTCCACATTCCCTACACTCATAAGGCCTTTCTCCTGTGTGGATTTTCTGATGTGAACTGAGGCTAGAGCTTTGCTTAAAGGATTTCCCACATTTACTGCACTCATAAGGTCTTTCTCCTGTATGAAGTCTCCTGTGATGAATGAGGGTGGAGCTTCGGCTAAAGGATTTTCCACATTCACCACACTGATGAAGCCGTTCTCCACTGTGACCTTTCTGATGTTGAACAAGGTTGGATCTTTGACTAAAAGATTTTCCACATTCTTTGTACTCATAAGGTTTTTCTCCAGTGTGAACTTTCCTGTGGGTCTTCAGGCTGTTGCTTCGGGTAAAGGATTTTCCACATTCATGGCATTCATAAGGCCGTTCTCCAGTGTGGACTTTCTGGTGCTGAATGAGATTCCACCTTCGGGTGGAGGTTTTTCCACATTTGCTGCACTCGTAAAGCCCTTCTCTAGTGAGGACTCGTTGGTCCTCAACAAGTGTGTCTGTGCAGTTGAGGATTTTTTTGCCTTCTCCCCAGTTCTGATGCCTTTCCCCACTGTGAAAGACAGCCTCACACTCATTACTGTTGTTTGAGTTCTCATTAGTGTGAGTGACCGGTTGATGGAAAAATCCCATGCTGGCTAAGTCGTCTTTCCTTATTCCCTCAGAGAAAAAGGATTCCCCTGACAGATGGGTTCTGCAGCTCTTTATAATCAAGGCTGTGTCCACAGAAGTTCTGATGGGTATTTCTCTAATGTGTTGTCCCTGGTATTGCTGAAGGTTGGCAGCAATATAGAATCGATTCCCACACGTGTACGGTTTCTGCCCAAGATGTGCTTCCTGATGCTCAGGCAAGTGAAAATTATCTCTCAAGACTGGGCCACACTTCTCAAAGGGCTGGCCCTTCTGGGGACGTGAATCTGCCTTGAGAGTCTTGATCTGTGACACTCCTTCTACAGAAAGGCTTTTTTCAGAAGGTGCTCCCTTATCTTCTGCTCCATGCCAACAGCCTGAAATTAAAGAAGTGATGATGAAGTACATATTAACCTTTTTGAGAAGGCATCACAAAAGTAACTTGATACATCAAAGAATCAGTCCATGAAACTGTTTTCAGGAAAAGGAAGTTGGGGTCACCTTAAAAAAGCAACTTCTGTACACCACTCAGTCTCTAAGGTCACAGAACGGTGCAGGCCTCAATAGGCACCGGACACAAAGAGAGGCCCAGGGGAAGGGCACGTGCTACGGATCATTCTCTGTCAATGGCCTTATTTTCGGGCCATGACACCTGGCATGTGGGATGCAGGATTGAATCAGTGCCCCCTGTAGTGGAAGCACAGAGTCTTAACCAGTGGACCACCAGGGAAGGCATGTCAATAGCTTTTAGCAGGATTATACCTGCTGATGACATGTGATGCTGTGCAGAAGTCTATTTCAGGTCCAGAAAAATCTGACTGGAACAAAGGTTAACAGGTGTTTAAGGATTATTACATAGGTGCATACTTTAGAACACTACAAAGGGGTAAAGCGCTGAGGAGGGAACAGTGTGAGGAATGAGTAAGGTAAGCAGTCCAGAGAGGTAGACAGTAGCTCTCAGCTGGAGTCAGAATAAAAACGACTAATAGAAATGACAAGTCAGTAAAGTGTCAAAAATGGAGAAGGAAAGATGGAGGTGAGCTTGGCCACTGGCAATGGCACCAAAACAGAAGTAAAACAAGAGAGATTCTTGATACAACTTCAACCAAGCCCTGAAGTCATGTCCTCTCCCATCTGCTATTCATCTGGGTCAGGTGCCCTCTGGGCCCATCTTGTGGAGAGTGGAATCATATGCATCCTGGGAAGCACAAAAGACTCTTCCCCTAGCCCCAGCTGAGCTATCGTATGAGAGCTGGATGATACAACTCCAAAGGGAAGGACAGGACAAGTCAGCAGCCAATACTAGCCCAAAAAACTCAGGACACAACAGATCACAGAAAGCATATTTCAAATATTACAAATAGTACCTATGGACACAACAAAAGAGTGTCAGAGTAGTAAAGATGGCAGAGTAGTAAGATGCAGGAGTAAGTAAGCAGGAAGATGGCAGAGTAGTAAAACCAGGTGTTTTCCCACCTAGACAACAACTACAGTGGTAGAATCAGTCTGATGTAACCACTTTGTAATGCAAAACTGCTTTATGTCATATGGTGCTCTTACTATTACTCTGACATTAAAAAAAAAAAGCATGCAAAGACACTAAAAGAAACCTACAGGGGAATATATTTGATGATAATCAGTGCAAAATTAATCAATAAAATACTAGCAAACTGTATTCAGCAGCACAATAAAAAGATGGTATGCCACAAACAACTGGGAGTTACGTCTAGAATGCCAGGATGACTCAACATACAAAGTTTGATCAATGTAATATATCACTTTAACAGAAAGGAAAAAAATGTTACCATCTCAGTCAATGTACCAAACACATCTGACAAAATTTAACACCCTTTTATGATGAAAATACTCAACTATGAAACTATGAATAGAAGGAAACTAGCCTAACATAACAGAAGCAAAAAATTAAAAACCCACAGCAAATATCAAACTCAATAGTAAAAGACTGAAAACTATTTTTCCAAGATCACAAATAAGAAAATGCCAGCTTCCAACACTACTATTCAACGTACTATTAGAAATTCTAGACAGACCAATTAGGCAAGAAAGACAAAAGTCATCCAAAAGAGAAAAGAAGGAAGAAATCACCACATCTCATGAAATCTTAAAGATTCCACCACAAAACTGTTAGAATAAATTAAGTTAGCAAAGAAAGAGAATATAAAATGGAAAAAAAAATCAGTTATATTTCTACACACTAACAAGCAACAGGAAACTAAGAAAACAATTCCACAAATAAAAGTATTTGTCAAAAGAATAAATTACCAAATTTAACCAAGGAGGTTAAGATTTGTTCATTAAAAATTACAAAACATAGCTAAAAGAATTACAGACAATAAATGGAAAAACTTCTATGTTCATGGATTGGAACACTTAATATTAAAGATGTCAAAACTATCCAAAAAAAAAAAAACCAAACTATTCACAACATCTACATGTTCAATGCAATCCTATCAAAAATCCAGTGAGAATTTCTGTGGTAATAGAAAAATTCTTCCTAAAATTCATATGGAATCTCAAGGGACATGAAGTAGCCAAAACAAACTTGAAAAAAGAACAAAGTTGGAGGAGTCACACATTTAAATATCAAATACCACTGTAAAGCTACAGTAATCAAAACAGCGTGATACTGGAATCCAGGCAGACATATAGACCAATGAAAGAGAATAAAGAGCTAAAAAATAGGCTTGCTCACATAAGTTCAAACAGTTTTCAAAAAGAAGGCCAATACCATTCGAAAAGGAAAAACAGACTTTTCAACACATGATGCCGGGAAAATTGAATATCCACATGCATGAGAATGAAGTTGCATGGTACATAAATTAATTCAAAATGGATCAAAGATCTAACTTAATAGTGACAACCACAAAACTCTTAAAAGAAAACATAATGGAAAAGCTTCAAGACAACTGCATTTAGCAATGATTTCTTACATATGACATCAAAAGCACAAGCAACAAAAGAAAAACAAACTGGACTTCATCAAAATGAAAAATTTTGGTACATCAACGATGCGATGAACATAACGAGGCAACTCACAGAATGGGAGAAAATATTTGCAAATCACATATCCAATGAAGGGTTAACACTCAAAGAGAGAATTCCTAAAACTCAACAACAAAAATCAATCAACTTGATTAAAAAATTCTCAAAAGACTTTTTGAAGAGACATTTCTCCAAAGAAGATAAGTAAACAATAAGCCCATGAAAAGATGCTCAACATCATTAGTCATTAGAAAAATGCAAATCAAAACACAATGAGATACCGCTTCAAACTAATAATGATTATTACTCAAAAAAAGAAAAAAGAAGTGTATGCAAGAAGAGGAGAAATTGGTACCTTTGTGCAACTGCTATGGAAAACACTATGGTGATTTTTCAAAAAATTAGAAAAAAAAAACTATCACAGATACAGAAATTCTTGTTGTGGGTATGTATATACCTAAAAGAATTGAAGCAAGGACACTAAAAGAAATCTGCACACCTATGTCATAACACCATGATTCAGGAGAAACAAAAGGCAGAAGCACCCAACTGTCCACTGATGGAATACTGAGTAAACAAAAATCTGTACATACAATATTATTTAGTCATAAAAAGGAAAGAAATTCTGACACATGCTACAACATTGACAAACATTTACCATATTATGCTAAGTAAGCCAACATCAAAGGAGAACTACTGTCTGATTCTACCTACGTGAAACACTCAGTCAAATTCATAGATACAGAAAGTAGAATGGTGGCTGTCAATGGATGGAAGAAGTCAGTGATTAATGGGTATGGAGTTTCAGTTGGATGATGAAAAAATTCTATGGATGCAGGACTGTGATGGCTGCACAATGAGAAGGGACTAAATGCCATTTAGTCCATTAGGCAAATGTTTTGTATATTTTGCAACAACAAAAATAAAGTAAAAAAAAAAAAACACCTAACCAAAGGATCTGTAAGAGGTACTTACATTTGTGTAAGCAGTGACTATGTAAGTGACTACACTTCCAACAGTCAGAAACAAATGTGAGCTATAGGAATGAAGGGTGTTATACTAGGGTGCTATGGTGCTAGAGAGTCACCCAGCGAGGCAGACGGCAAGACATGGGGGTCCTTTAGGCTGACAAAACAACAGTGATACCAAACTCTTCCCTGGGAGGCTTTGGGGCAGTAGGTGCTGTGGTGACACGGATGAGAAGGAGGCGAGCACTCAGCCCAGCCCTTGTAAACACAGCACAAATCCAGGCCACTAGGGACACACCTGCCCCTGGAGAAAAGAGAAGCAGAGCTTGGCCCAGGGCACAGGGGCAGGTAGAAGAGCTTACCCAGTGAGGATGTAAGTGCAAAGTTCTCCAGCATCACATCGTGGTACAGGCATCTCTGAGCCTCATCAAGGAGAGCCCATTCCTCCCAGGAGAAGTACACAGCCACATCCTCAAAGGTCACACTGCCCTGCCAGGACACAGACAGATGAGACCATCAACTGCCTCTCTTCTAAAGACCCACAAGCCACCTCCTCGCACACCTACGCCATCTCCATCTTCCTCCTAAGAGCTCAGAAGAGATTCCCGACCTTGGTGCCATAGCTGCCTGCTCTCTCCTCACTCTCCCACTAACTGCTCTGTTCATGCTGCTGTCCACTCTGCAACCAGTGGAGCCTGTAAAGACCCAGAAGAAATCACCTCCCTCATCTGATCCACACCTCCCACTGCCTCCAGAATAGATGCCCGACTTCACAGACAGTCATTCCAGGTCTGACTGCTGCTCCCCACAGCCAGTTTATTCTTGCCAGGAAGGAAGACCTGCAATTCCCTGAACCAGCTTAGTCTCACCTCCAAGCACTTCCTGTTTTTGTGACAAGCTTCCACATCTCCTTCTATTGGTGGCCTGAAATGGGAACCCTTTCATATAACACTTAAACTGGACTCAGGACCCTGAGCTAGGATTTCCCAAGATCTCCATACCCAAGGGCTGGGAAAATGCCAGGTGACAAGTTTCATGACAACCCAAATTTGGAGAAAATTTGAGGGCTTTCCTGGTGGCTCAGACAGTAAAGAATCTGCCTCTGATGCGGAAGATCTGGTTTCGATCCCCGGGTCGGGAAGATCCCCCGGAGAACGGAATGGCAACCCATTTCGATATTCCTGCCTGGAGAATTCCATGGACAGAGGAGCCTGTCGGGCTACAGTCCATGGGGTCGCAAAGGGTCGGACACGACTGAGCGACTAACACAGTGTTGCGACCAATGAGGGTAACCTCCACTTACCCGATTAGGTTCTAAAAGCATCTCTGCAGCCATGGAAACCTGTGGGAAGAGGAAGGTCTTAGAGGGATGTGATCCTAGCAATTTTCCAGGGGCTCAGGCCTCCACTGCACACCTGGCGGCACCCGAACCAAGTACCTGGGGCCGAGCGTCTAACCTCTGTACTGACTTTCAGCAGCTGTGTGTCCTGTTCCCTGCAGACATCAAATGGGCTCCCGGGTTCCCGGTCCTCCCGCCTCAGTCGGACCTTCAAGCCTCTGCACCTGGGGGTCCCTCAGCCTGTCACCCTCTCCCATGCGCCATCACACTGTCCGTCAGACACAGGGCCCCACACACGACCGCCTCACCGCCTGTATCCCGGGGCCGGGGCTGCGGGCACGTGAGGATGCTTCCCACACTCTGAGCTTTAGTGTCCGGTGGGTCGAGAGCGATGCGGGCCCGAAGGACAGCGTTTACCTGAAGCAGGTCGCTCAGGGCAACCGCCGCTACGAAGCCGCTGGGCCTGGTAAATCCTGGCCCGGACTGACCCGGCAGCAGCGTCTCCAGGCCGCCCCGCAGGCGGCGACGTGCCCGACTTTAGAACCGCCTCCAGTCACTGGGTACAAAGCCTCTTCTCGCGCCTTCTGTTACTTCAAGCCCGATTCTACACACTCGGCCTTAGGACCCACGTAACAACCGAAAAGACCGCAACGAAGACACCGGAAGTCCCGCCTCACCATGTCCCAGAAATGCTGAAATTCTGGGCGCTCATTGGATAATCTTAGCTGCCTCTCAACGCGTGGCTTTCTGGGTAATGGAGTTCCCGCTGCCACACAGGCCGGCTGGAGGGGCGTGTTTGCTTGAATCTCCCCTGGAAAGGCATCAAGCAATCTCCTGGGCGGCTGAAAGCAGACCGCCCTGTTTTTCTAGGTCGGGGATAGGCTTCGCTTCCTCTTAAAGGGGCGAAGGCCAATTTCTGCAGAGACCGAAGTGCATTTCGAAAGCCTTAATGAGATCGATAGTGATCTCTTTAAGTGCTTAGATAATTCAGATTCCATGCGGTCGCCTCTAGTGAACATACAATGGTAGATACAAGAGTCCTTGGAATGCATGCAGACTGAGGAGTTTAAATCATTTTTGTGAGCTTTAATGAGTTTTGGCTGGGACTTCAAAGGGGGGGAAAAAATCACCTGGACCATAGCAGACAAGATAGAGGAGGCCTACCGGATGTCTCTGAGGAAGGTGGACATCGTGGGACCCGGGCTTCTCCTTCTTGTTAGTCAATGTGCAGAACTCTGAGAAACACCTTCTGATCCATAAAACATTCAGCTATTTTAGCTGAAAAACATAACACTGTTTTACACAGGCACATAATTTTTTTGTAATAAAGAGTTAACAGTCATGTACGAAATGCCACATAAGCTATTTTCTGTTAAAAACCTATTAGAGAGGGCTTCCCAGATGGTTCAGTGGTAAAAAATCCTCCTGTCAATGCAGGACACATCGGTTCAATCTGTGGTTCAGGAAGATCCCACATGTTGGAAAAGCAACTAACCCTGTGCGCTACAGCTATTGAGTCTCTGCTCTAGAGCCCAGGATTGAGTGCACTCGCTGCAACTACTGAAGCCTGAGCGCCCTAGAGCTGGTGCGCAGCAACAGGAAAAACCGCTGCAATGAGAAGCCCCTGCACTGCTATGAAGAGTACCCCAGCTCCCTTGATGCAATTAGAGAAAGGCCTGGGCAGCAGCGAAGACCCAGCACACCCCAAAATAAATAAAAGATGTTTGCTCCTTGGAAGAAAAGCTATGACAAACTTAGTGTATTAAAAAGCAGAGAAATCACTTTGCCAACAAAGGTCCATATAGTTAAAGCTATAGTTTTCCAGTAGTCATGTATGGATGTGAGAGTTGAAGCATAAAGAAAGCTGAATGCCTAAGAATTGATGCTTTCGAACTATGGTGCTGGAAAAGACTCTTGAGAGTCCCTTCGACTGCAAGGAGATCAAACGAGTCAATCCTAAAGAAAATCAACCCTGAATATTCATTGGAAGGACTGATGCTGAAGCTGAAGCTCCGAAACTTTGGCCACCTGATGCGAAGAGCCGACTCATTGGAAAAGACCCTGATGCTAGGAAAGAATGAAAACAAAAGGAGAAGGGAGCAACAAAGGATGAGATGGTTGAACGACATCGCTGAATAGACATGAGTTTGAGTAATCTGTGGGAGATACTGAAGGACAGGGATGCCTGGAGTGCTTCAGTCCATGGGGTCACAAAGAGTCAGACACAACTTAGCAACTGAACAACAACAATAAAAAGAGAACATAACTTAAAAAAAGAATCTATTAGAGGGACATGTGTGGGTTACAGATTAAGTGAGAAGGCTGTGTGCAGCTATTTAAATTTGCAGCTCATGATTCATTTATGTGATTTATTACACTTTGTATATGCTTAGTCACCTCTGACTCTTTGCCACCATTTGGACTGTAGCCCACCAGGCTCCTCTGTCCATGGAATTTTTCAGGCAAGAATACTGGAATGGGTTGCCATTTCCTTTTCCAGCGAATTTTCCTGACCCAGGGATCAAATCTGCATCTCCAGTACCTTCTGCACTGCAGGCAGATTCTTTACCAGCTGAGCCAAATGGGGAACCCTGATTACAGATTAACCACCCTAATTATTCATTTATTCCATAATCCCCTTAAATTGAATATATGATTATTTCCTTGGTCTGAATGTGACAAAGATTACAACCTTGCAGCAATGATAGAATTTTACAAATAATTCATTAAAGACTCCACTTAACACATGTTCCCCAGCCAAAAATAAAACAAAACCAGTTGTGCACTTATAAACACCACCATCACATAGACCTCAGGAGTCTATGAAGTAGGAGATTTACCTTCTTCATTTTAAAACTCACCAGGGCCTGTGTCCTGAAGTTTTTAGAAGGTAGGCTATGAGGGTGTTTTTAATGAAGATAAAGTGAGAGAAATTCAGACAATATAACTGAGAAGAGAGAAGATGACAGGCTTCCTTGTCAGGAGCCGCGTTAGGCATTACTGACAAAATGGAGGCACGGCCCTCAGCCCCCTCTCCTCATTCCGCAGGCACAGACCCAGGATTAAGGAGTTAGGCCTTGTAATTCTGACTTGTCTTTCCCTCTCCTCAACTGAGTTGACTGAAAAGGAATATTAAGGTGCTTATTGTTCTTGAGAAGAGAACGAGAAGGCACAAAGCCTTCTGCAGCTGGGCTCAGAAAATAATTCATAAAGTTAATCATTGACATTTGTTCAAGGGCTTTTACAAAAGAGTGCTCCAGGATGAGCACATAGGCCGTAGCTTGAGGCCATGGGAGGGACTGCTATTTGAAGCCTATTTGTGAGGAGAATGTTTAAGGCAAAGGAGTTTGGATTGAACCCGGGTCCCCCACATTGTAGACAGATGCTTAACCGTCTGAGCCACCAGGGAAGTCTGAATTTAGGGCTTAGAAATAATTAAAACAGTTAGAAGTTAAAGATTTAAGGAATGTTGTAAAGTTATCGTATTTTACTATAGCTTATAGAAGTTAGGGCAAAGACTAACAGAGTTTAGCCAAGAAAATGCACTGGTCATAGCAAACACCCTCTTCCAACAACACAAGAGAAGACTCTACACATGGACATCACCAGATGGTCAACACCAAAATCAGATTGATTATATTCTTTGCAGCCAAAGATGGAGAAGCTCTATACAGTCAACAAAAACAAGACCAGGAGCTGACTGTGGCTCAGATAATGAACTCCTTATTGCCAAGTTCAGACTGAAATTGAAGAAAGTAGGGAAAACCACTTGACCATGGAGGTATGACCTAAATTAAATCCCTTATGATTATACAGTGGAAGTGAGAAATACATTTAAGGGACTAGATCTGATAGATAGAGTGCCTGATGAACTATGGAATGAGGTTCATGACATTGTACAGGAGACAGGGATCAAGACCATCCCCATGGAAAAGAAATGCAAAAAAGCAAAATGGCTGTCTGGGGAGGCCTTACAAATAGCTGTGAAAAGAAGAGAAGCAAAAAGCAAAGGAGAAAAGGAAAGATATAAGCATCTGAATGCAGAGTTCCAAAGAATAGCAAGAAGAGATAAGAAAGCCTTTCTCAGCAATCAATGCAAAGAAATAGAGGAAAACAACAGAATGGGAAAGACTAGAGATCTCTTCAAGAAAATTAGAGATACCAAGGGAACATTTCATGCAAAGATGGGCTTGATAAAGGACAGAAATGGTATGGACCTAACAGAAGCAGAAGATATTAAGAAAAGGTGGCAAGAATACACAGAAGAACTGTACAAAAAAAGATCTTCACGACCCATATAATCACGATGGTGTGATCACTGACCTAGAGCCAGACATCCTGGAATGTGAGGTCAAGTGGGCCTTAGAAAGCATCACTACAAACAAAGCTAGTGGAGGTGATGGAATTCCAGTTGAGCTATTTCAAATCCTGAAAGATGATGCTGTGAAAGTGCTGCACTCAATATGCCAGCAAATTTGGAAAACTCAGCAGTGGCCAGAGGACCGGAAAAGGTCAGTTTTCATTCCAATCCCAAAGAAAGGCAATGCCAAAGAATGCTCAAACTACTAGACAATTGCACTCATCTCACACGCTAGTAAAATAATGCTCAAAATCCTCCAAGCCAGGCTTCAGCAATACGTGAACCCTGAACTTCCCGATGTTCAAGCTGGTTTTAGAAAAGGCAGAGGAACCAGAGACCAAATTGCCAACATCCACTGGATCATGGAAAAATCAAGAGAGTTCCAGAAAAACATCTATTTCTGCTTTATTGACTATGCCAAAGCCTTTGACTGTGTGGATCACAATAACCTGTGGAAAATTCTGAAAGAGATGGGAATACCAGACCACCTGATCTGCCTCTTGAGAAATTTGTATGCAGGTCAGGAAGCAACAGTTAGAACTGGACATGGAACAACAGACTGGTTCCAAATAGGGAAAGGAGTACGTCAAGGCTGTATATTGTCACCCTGCTTATTTAACTTATATGCACAGTACATCATGAGAAACTCTGGGCTGGAAGAAGCACAAGCTGGAATCAAGATTGCCAGGAGAAATATCAATAACCTCAGATATGCAGATGACACCACCCTTATGGCAGAAAGTGAAGAGGAACTCAAAAGCCTCTTGATGAAAGTGAAAGAGGAGAGTGAAAAAGTTGGCTTAAAACTCAACATTTAGAAAATGAAGATCATGGCGTCTGGTCCCATCCCTTCATGGGAAATAGATGGGGAAACAGTGGAAACAGTGTCAGACTTTATTTTTGGGGGCTCCAAAATCACTGCAGATGGTGACTGCAGCCATGAAATTAAAAGACGCTTACTCCTTGGAAGAAAAGTTATGACCAACCTAGATAGCATATTCAAAAGTAGAGACATTACTTTGCCAACAAAGGTCCGTCTAGTCAAGGCTATGGTTTTTCCTGTGGTCATGTATGGATGTGAGAGTTGGACTGTGAAGAAAGCTGAGCGCCGAAGAACTGATGCTTTTGAACTGTGGTGTTGGAGAAGACTCTTGAGAGTCCCTTGGACTGCAAGGAGATCCAACCAGTTCATTCTGAAGGAGATCAGCCCTGGGATTTCTTTGGAAGGAATGATGCCAAAGCTGAAACTCCAGTACTTTGGCCATCTCATGAGAAGAGTTGACTCATTGGAAAAGACTCTGATGCTGGGAGGGATTGGGGTCAGGAGGAGAAGGGGATGACAGAGGATGAGATGGCTGGATGGCATCACTGACTCGATGGACGTGTCTGAGTGAACTCCGGGAGTTGGTGATGGACAGGGAGGCCTGGCATGCTGTGATTCATGGGGTCTCAAAGCGTCGGACACGACTGAGTGACTGAACTGAACTGATAGAAGTTAGGAATTTTTAGAGACACTATAGCTAGAAGCCTTTTTAAGAGATAGTGAGCTCACGATGTTAGGGGCAAACAGGATTTAGGAAGATAAGTAGTAAACTGAGGAATGTAGCATGAGTTACAATGTAATCACAAGTTATATATACATTAGAGGAGGTAGACAATAGACAATAAGACTGATTCCGAGAGAATCACTGAAGCAGGAACTCTGTTTGGAGAGCAACAGTGATTTATGGAGACAACAAAACTGGGTCATTGGGAACTGAATATATCAAACCTCTGACCTGATGCTTTTGTAAAAGTATAAAAGAGAATCATAAGCTTGAAATAAACAGGCAGTCCAAAAGAGAAATGAGAGGCTGCCTCATTTCTCTTGCCGACACCGTTCGTCTTTTCAGGGTGAATCCCTGGTTGCTGGAGTTGGACTCCTGCACTTCCTGAATGAGGTGGAATAGCATGATGACATGTCTCTGGTTCCCTTAGTAAATATATTTTTCTGTTTGAATATGCTTGTGCCTGTATGTCTATCTCTCTGCCTACCATCTATGTATATCTATCTACCTATTTAAAATTTGCATGTATTAGGGAGCCTGACAATCTTGGCATCACTGAAGGTACTGATCATTGTGGCCCCTAAAGTCCTGCAGTACCTCGGAAGTAATAATGACTCATCATTTCTCCTGATCATAGAAGTCTGTGGAGATGAATCAATAAGAAATTTAGTGTCTCCATTCACAGAGAGTGGGGGTAAGTTGTCTATAGTCTATCTAATAGCCTTTGGAACAGTTAACTGATTTTGTAATACATGCTTTCTAAGAACCTGAAACTTATCTGAAATTAAGAGCTACCTAAAAACTTGGATTTGTTTCAAGGACAGTGACTGTTGATACAGAGTGTTCAGGTGGGCAAACGGGACATACACATCTAAGATAAAGGCTTGGGATTCCATGATCCCAGCTCCTTGCTGGGAAGTGATTATCACTCCACCTGTAATTGCAGTAACAATGACTGCAAAGAGAATAGAAGTTATCCGTGACAAACATTTGGACTTCTGTAAAGCACTGAAAGAGAATCACTAAAAATGACTAATACAGATATCCACCAGAAATGGCAGGAACAGATGCGGGAGAATAATTCCAGTGGGATGTGAGGAAAGGACCCTGAGATCTGACAGTGAGAGCGGGGAGCCCATCAAGACTCAATCCAGGGACTTACCTGATAGTTCAGCAGCTAAGAAGTGGCCCAGGTTCAATACCTGATCAGAAAACCAGATCCCACATGCGACAACTAAGACCCCATGCAGCCAAATACATACGTACATACAGGATTCCTTATGAGTCTGAAGTCTTTGTTTTAACATATGATTCCTCCTCACAGGTACTCATATTTCATAAACATTTTTAATGTGTAATTTCAATTCATACATACATGTCAGTGTACAGACATATACATGTAAACATACAAAACTAACACATATATTTTTATTTTAAAACTCACCAGTTCATGTGTATATATGAATGTGTATGATTACATGTATATACATGCACAAAAGTGAAGTCAAAGTGGTAGTCCCTCAGTCATATCTGACTCTGTGACCCCATAAACTGTATTCCGCCCACTCCTTTTCCCCAGGCAAGAATATTGGAGTGAGTAGCCATTCTCTTCTCCAGGGTATCTTCCCAACACAGGGATCGAACCCAGGTCTCCTCATTGCAGGCAGATTCTTTTCCATCTGAGCCATGAGGGAAGCCCATAGGTGTGTGTGTGTGTGTGTGTGTGTGTATATATATATATATTTTTTTTTTTCCTTCCTCTCACTCAGAAAAAGAAAGATAACCTCACTTAACATTCTGCTACTCTTTACTGAACAGTATCAGTACTTTCTGGACCTGCATCGATAGACAGAATGCGGCACAAACACATCCACAGCTGACAAGTGTCACATCAAGAAGATACACCATAATTAATCCAATCAATTTCCCATTGACTGAAACAATTATATATTTTCCTCGTGTTATTTTTTCTTGATATTGACTCAAAGTCATGGGATGTAATGTACAGCATGGTGAGTATAATTAATAACAATGTATTGGGCTTCCCTGGTGGCACAGTGGTAAAGGTTCTGCCTGCCAATCCAGGGGGCCAGGGTTCGATCCCTGGTCCAGGAAGACTCATCATGCTGCCAAGCCTTTGCACCACAACTACTGAAACCTGTGCTCGGAAACAAGAGAAGCCACGGCAGTGAGAAACCTGTGCACCGAAACTAGAGAGTAGCCCTTGCTCACTGCAACTAGAGAAAGTCTATGTAATGCAACGAAGACCCAGTGCAGCCAATAAAAAAAAAAGTATTGTGTATTTGAAAGTGCTTAGAGAGTAGATCTTAAACTCTCTTATTACAAGGAAAAAGTTGTGGGGACTTCTCTGGAGGTCCAGACGTTAAGACTCTGCACTCCCCATGCAGGGGCCTGGGTTGACCCCTGGTTAAGGAACTAGATCTTACATGCCACAACCAAGAGTTCAAATGCTGTAACTAAAGATCACACACGTCACGAGTAAGACCCGACGCAGCCAAATAAATAAATGAATAAAAAAGAAAAAAGTGTAAACATATACCATGATATACATTAACTAGACATATTGTGATCATTGTGCAATACATTCAAATATAAAAAATCACAAGCTGGAATCAAGACTTCTGGGAGAAATATCAATAACCTTAGACATGCAGATGATATCACTCTAATGGCAGAAAGTGAAGAGGAACTAAAGAGCCTCTTGATGAGGGTGAAAGAGAAGCGTGAACAAGCTGGCGTGAAACTCAGCATTCAAAAAAACTAAGATCATGGATGGCACCAATCCCATCACTTCATGGCGAACAGAAGGGGAAGAAGTGGAAGCAGTGACCAATTTTATTTTCTTGGGGTCCAAAATCACTGTGGATGGTGACTGCCACCATGAAATTAAAAGATGCTTGCTCCCTGGAAGAAAAGCTATGACAAACCCAGACAGCATGTTAAAAAGCAGAGACATCATTTTGCCAACAAAGGCCCTTATAGTCAAAGCTATGGTTTTTCCAGGAGTCACATACAGATGTGAGAGCTGGACCATAAAGAAGGCTGAGGGCTGAAGAACTGATGCTTTCAAATTGTGGTGCTGGAGAAGACTCTTAAGAATTCCTAGGACTGCCAGGAGATCAAACTAGTCAATCCTAAAGGAAACCAACTCTGAATACTCATTGGAAAGACTGATGCTTAAGTTGAAGCTCTAACACTTTGGCCACCTGATGCCAAGAGCTGACTCACTGGAAAAACCCTCATGCTGATAAAGACTGAAGGCAAAAGGAGAAGAGGTGGCAGAGGATGAGATGGTTAGCTAGCATCACCAAACTCAATGAACATGAATTTGAGCAAACTGTGGGAGATAGTGGAGGACAGAGGAGCCTGGCATGCTGTAGTCCATGAGATCACAAAGAGTTGGACACAATTTGGCGGCTGAACAACAACAACAATGACAAATCTGGAATACATAAATCTCTAGAGACAGAAGGCAGATTGTTGGTTGCCAGTGGGTAGGGTGGGTGTGCGAGTAATTGAGAGAAACTGTCTAACGGGTAAGAGGTTTTACTTTGGAGTGATGGAAGTGTTTTGAACTCTGTAGAGGTGGTTGTTCCACCACATTGTGCGTGCACCTAAAGCCACTGAATCTGAAACCAAGTGGGACTCTGGGGCTCCCAGACACAGAGGCCTTTCTGTCCCCCATTTCTTGTAGGCAAGACTCCAGCCATTATGATGTTCACTGAGTTCCAAAAGGTGGTTCCAAACAGTTGCTAATAAGGGAGGAGCAGCCAAGACTGAAGGCAACAGAAGAGGGTGGCAGACGATAAGGTGATTAGATAGCATCACTGACTCAATGGACACGAGTTTCAGCAAACTCTGGGAGATAGTGAAGCACAGCAGAGCCTGGGGTGCTGCGGTCCATGGAGTCACGGAGAGTTGGCCAGAACTTAGTGACTGAAAAACAACAGCCAAGAAATCACCTGAGGCAAGATTAAAGGGATCACAGAAGCTCATCAAGATTAGGAGAAGGTAGAGTCAGGGAGTGGGGGATGGACATGTATACCTGTATTTAAAACGGAGAACCAACAAGGATCTACTGTAGAGCACAGGGAACTCTGCTCCAAGTTATGAGGCAGCCTGGATGGGAGGGGAGTTTGGGGTAGAATGGATACATGTATGTGAATGACTAAGTCCTTTAACTGCTCACCAGAAACTGTCACAACATAGTTAATTGGCTATCAGTTCAGTTCAGTCGCTCAGTCGTTTGCGACTCTTTGCGACCCCATGGACTGCAGCACGCCAGGCGTCCCTGTCCATCACCAACTCCGGAAGGAGTTTGCTAAAAACTCATGTCCGTAGCGTCAGTGATGCCATCCAACCATCTCATCCTCTGTCATCCCCTTCTCCTCCTGCCTCCAATCTTTCCCAGCATCAGGGTCTTTTCCAATGAGTCATTAAAATATATATATGGAATCTAGAAAAATGTACTGGTGAATGTATCTGCAGGGCAGGAATAGAGAAGCAGATGTAGAAAACAGACTTGTGGACACAGCAGGGGAAGGAGAGAGTGGGACAAACTGAGAGAGAACTGAAACATATACATTATCATATGTAAAACGGATAGCCAGTGAGAAGTCGCTGTATAAGACAGGGATCTCAGCCCGGTGCTCCATGTAGCTTAGAGGGGTGAGGTGGGATGGGGGATGGGAGGAAGGCTCAAGAAGGAGGGGATATATATATATACTTATGGATGATCCAAGTCCTTGTACAGCAAAAACCAACACAACATTGTAAAGCCATTATCCACCAATTTAAAAAAATTTAGGAGACCCCACCATCTGAGACCCTGCCCACACCCTAGTTTTGTCAAAGACCCCAACTTGATTCACTGTTGGAAAAACCCTCATCAAGTTCTCTGGAGTTGAGACACATAGTTTTTCGAGAAAGAAGCCTATCCTTTTCTAATTCACCCAGAACTCTGTCTCCAGGATTTTTTTTTTTTTTTTTAAATTTCTTTTTGGCAAGTATGAAGGAGCCTCCATACTCGTCTGAGAATAAAGTAACAACGTGGGAAACCCAGTTGAAACCAAGAAAGTAAAGCCCTGATGGATAACGAGGGCATCTTTTATTGAAAAAGTTGTATCGAAGTATATATATACTAAGTCACCCAGACTGATGAGAGTCATGGAACAAAAGTCAAAGTAGCCTTTTCTCTACATTTAAATAAACACATCCGAGCATTTAGGCTGAAACCTCACTCCAAGCCCCCAGGAGAAGAATATAACCGCCCTCGGCTACAAGGTTTTCCGTGACGGCTGCACCCTCCGGGTACTGGCGTGGAGCTGCCCCGGCCGCCCCGAGGTCCCAGCCCGGCGCACTCCGCCCGCTCCGAGCCCCTCCGCCCGCTCCGAGGGCGAACGCCCCAGACCGCCCTCCGCAGCCCAGGCTCACCTCGGCGCACGCCGCGCCCCGCGCCCTCCGGACCCCAGCGCCCTGCGACCAGCTGGAAAGGGGGGAAGACCTGGAGCAGGAGGGGCCCGAGGCCGAGGACCCAGCGCCCCCACCCCGGCGCAGCCATCGACCAGGACCCTTGCGTCAACGCAGGGAGCCGCCACACGACGGTCGCGCGGGGAACGCAGACCCGAGAAACACAGCCGGGAGTGTGAGCTGGAGCCAAGTGCAGCAGCTGCAGCAGCCCCGGTGCTCCGCTCCTCCGCTGGCGCCCCAGGATTTGTTTTGACACCTGTGTATTTGTTAATTTGGTAACAAACTTTATTTTAGAAAGGTTAACTTAATATTATGTGAATTTTAATAAATTACCAAAAAAATTAGGAGATGCCTTGTGATAACCTATATGCCTCTTTTGTTCTCAAAAATGTGATAATCTGGTAACATTCGTGTGTGCTTGGGTGCTATGTGGCTCAGTCATGTTGGGCTCTTTGAGACCCTATGAACTGTAGCGCACCAGGCCCCTTGGTTCATGAGATTCTCCAGGCAAGAACACTGGAGCGGGGCGCCATTTCCTTTCCCGGGGGATCGACCCCATGTCTCTTACTTCCCCTGCAGTGCCACGCAGGTCCTTTGCCACTGCTGCCGCTGCTAAGTCACTTCAGTCGTGTCCGACTCTGCGACACCACAGATGGCAGCCCACCGGGCTCCCCCATCCCTGGGATTCTCCAGGCAAGAACACTGGAGCGGGGCGCCATTTCCTTTCCCGGGGGGTCGACCCCATGTCTCCTACTTCCCCTGCAGTGCCACGCGGGTCCTTTACCACTAGTGCCGCACTAATTCACTGGATGTTAAGTCATTTCATGGAGACGATTTTTCTTCCTCTGGTTTGCAACTTGCACACTGGGCTGATTTCCATCACTTATCTTGCTGTGCTGCGTAGTGAACCCATTTGAATTTATAAATCCTAAAATTTTGAAAAAGTTATTTAATCTTTTAAAAATTTTTTTCTTTTTTATATTGGGTTCACTTCAGCTTCTCTAGTGGCTCAGACCATAAAGAATCTGCCTGCAATGCAGAAGGTTTCCATTTCTGGGTTGGGAGGATCCCCTGGAGAAGGAAATGGCAACCCACTCCAGTATGCTTGCCTGGGGAATTCCATGGATAGAGGAGCCTGGTGGGCTACAGTTCAGTGGGATTGAAAAAGAGCCGGACACGACTGAGTGACTCAGCATATATACAAGTCTGTCTAGAACAATCCTACTTATTTATTTTACTTTTTGGCCACACCACACAGCATCTTAGTTCCTCAATTAGGCATTGAACCCAAACTCCCTGTGGTGGAAGCCCAGAGCCCTAACCTCTGGGCCACAAGGGATTTCCCCTACGAATCCTGCATTTTGAAAAGCAATGAAAAATATGAAGTAAACAAGACTTTCAATACTCAAAAAATGAAGATCATGGCATCTGGTCCCATTAAATCATGGTAAATAGATGGGGAAACAATGGAAACGGTGATAGACTTTATTTTCTTGGCCTCCAAAATCACTGCAGATGGTGACTGCAGCCATGAAATTGAAAGACGCTTACTCCTTGGAAGAAAAGCGATGACCAATCTAGACAGTATATTAAAAAGCAGAGACATTACTTTGCCAACAAAAGTCCGTCTAGTCATAGCTATGGTTTTCCCAGTAGTCATGTATGAATGTGAGAGTTGGACCATAAAGAAAGCTGAGTGGCAGAGAGTTGATGCTTTTGAACTGTGGTGGTGAAGACTCTTGAGAGTCCCTTGGACTGCAAGGAGATCCAACCAGTCAATCCTAAAGGAAATCAGTCCTAAGTATTCATTGGAAGGACTGATGCTGAAGCTTAAGCTCCAAAACTTTGGCCACCTTATGCAAAGAACTGACTCACTGGAAAAGACCCTGATGCTGGGAAAGATTGAAGGCAGGAGGAGAAGGGGATGACAGAGGATGAGATGGTTGGATGGCATCACTGACTCTATGGACATGAGTTTGAACAAGCTTCAGGAGTTGGTGATGGACAGGGAAGCCTGGTATGCTGCAGTCCATTGGGCCTAAAAGAGTCGGACAACTGAGCGACTGAACTGAAATGAACTGAAACAACTCTTAAGTGATAGAAACTAAAAGCAAATAAAGTGTATTTTTCTTGAGTGAAGATACATTCTTCAATCAAAAGAGCACTAATTTTTATTAAAGATATGTTTTTCAAACCTTCTCTAATGAATATTTTCAAATATATATGACATTACACAGAATAAAAAGATGCAGGCTTAACAACTGATTATCAGTGCAAGAGCATCAAGCCTGTCCATATAAGATGGCCCTCTCTATTTCTGAATTATTTCACAGCAAATGTCAAATGCATAATTTCATGCACACACAATTCAGTATGTATCTTCAAAACATAGATATCACTTGACTATGGGAACTGAATATTTTTATCACACATGCACAAGATGTATAATTCACACTTATTAAATATTCAGAAAGGATACAGGTTTTCTAATTACTACATACAAATTTTATACTAGATTTTCTTTAAAAAGGTTCCAAACAGATTAGAGTACCCACAGATTATAATTCCAATTGTTCTTATGAAGAAAAACCAGATCATTTGTTAAGGTAACTTCCCATCATCTATTAGTTTTTGGCATTCCAGTGATATTCTTTCTCTTACCCTTCTAAAATTTTTCCAGTAAATGTGCATTTACACTAGAAATTTGATGAAATTCAAGTTCAGTTTATTTTCAAGGATAGTTCAGAAGCAGTGCCATATACTATCTTGCTAGAGAAATTAAAATACATTTGTATATTATCAATTTATACATGGATATGTGTATATATACATGTGCTCAGTTGTGTCTGACTCTGCAACCCCATGGACTGTAGTTCTCCAGGCTCCTCTATCCATGGGATTTCCCAGGCAAGAATACTGGAGTGGATTGCCACTTCTTACTCCAGGGGATCTTCCCATCCCACGGATCAAACTCTTGTGCCTTCTACATACATGTATATACAAAGCATAAAACATGCTACATGGGAAAAACAACAATTGAGACAGTATGTAACAAAAGATGAGTGAACCTGAAGGTGTAGGCATGGAAAACATGAGAAAAGAGGCACAGAAAGGGAGATGGACAAAGCTAGTGGCAGAAGCTGAGCTCTCTGTATATTCATTCTACTAACTTTTGAGAGTTTGATATTGAAACTCCAACTAAAAATCTTAATGTATCTATTAAAAAATTGGAATATATAGTGCAACTATATGTAACCTTGTTCTGTATTTTTCAAGTCTCCTGTAAATGTGTTATATCTTCATAATTTAAAAAATAAAAAGAATTAAAAACAAGAGAGAGAAGGTGCCCTTTCCAGAGGTCAAGGAAAACTTCCTTGTCTCCATGTGCACAGGAGTGCTCCTTAAAAAAGGTCAAAAAGGGAGGGCTGAACCCCATAAGTGAGGGCGTGCATCCACAGGTCTCTGTAGTGGGATCCATCTTAACAAAAAGTTTTGCACCTATGTTGAGGGGGTGGTCCTAAGACTGGTCAGGTCTGAAAAAGGAAACAAGCTGATTGACCAAAAGTAAACGAAGACCTTTGGCAGTCTACAGTCCACGGGTCGAAAAGAGTAGGACATGGCAGCAAAAACACACAAAGACTCAGAAGGACTGTCCTATATCGTGGATTTAAATCACCTCTTGGTACGCCTCCCTGGCTGTGTATTTCTGCCTTGCTTCTGACTCAAATAAATTGCTTCTCTATGTGCTCTTCCATACATTATGTTGTGTCTCTAATAATACATTTTATTCCTGTTTTTTTTTTTTTGATAGATTTTGCCTCCTTGAAACATTCCTCATTTCAAAGGCGGGCGGTGGGGGGGGGAGGTGGGGTGCAGGGAGGGGGAAGAACCAGGGACACTTGATTCTAGCCTGTAGCCCCTGGTAGTCTGGCTTTCATCCAGGCTACCCAGGCTCAATTCCTGGGCAGGGAAGTAAGATCTCTCTTCAGGACCTCGCACTGCTGTCTCCCTAAGATCATACTCTTTTCTGTAAAATAGTTTTGTTTTCTGGGGTCACAGCACACGTGTATCTTACATATTTAGGCAAGATGTTTTCTGAGAGAACTAGAGACAGATTTTCAACCTGGTTCTCCAACCCTGGCGATGCACAACATCTCTTTCTCCTACCAGTTATATCATCTTTGAGTGTTTTTTTTTTTTTTTTTTAATTTCTTGACTGTTCACCACAGCATGTGGGATCTTACCTCCTCGACCAGGGATCGAATCCACGCCCGCTGCAGTGGAAGTTCAGCACCCTACCCATTGAAACACCAGGGAAGCCCCTGTTTCATCTCTTTGTAATCCTCTCTCCCCTTTTCCCTGAACACACACCCTGAACCGGCTTCACTTGAACAGCTTCCCACCACCGGCACGTGAAGAGCAGTAAGATGAAGGTGATCTCCCAGACACTAAGCAGGCACCTGATGTCTGAATGGCAGGTGCTCGTATATGCATTTCTTACGGTGGGAAAGGATATTGAGCTGAAGGAAGTCTGTAGTAATAAAGTCTTTGCCTTTCTCTCATCAACAGAGCCTGTTTATATTATTTTGCCATTTGGAGAAAGCAGAGCCTTTCTTTCTCATCGACAGGCATTTAATTCATTTATAAAAGCAAATATTGCTACAGATTATGCAAAGGAATCCTGCTGTGGGAAATCTCAAGCCACTCCGGTATCAGGAGATGCCAGAGTATCCCATGGATACATGCATGGAGAATCCCGTGGACTATGATCCATGGGGCTGCAAAGAGTGGAAAAAATTGAGCCACTAAACAACAATGCAAATTAATAATCAAGGAATTAAAAAAATTAAAATATAAAGTTGGCTTATGAGTTGATTATATTTTTAAATGCCTTGCTGTTGTCACTCAGCCTTCTAAACTTCTAAATCTTGCCAGGCAACACATTTTCTCTCTCTCACCCTTCCTCCCTCCCTCCTACTGCCCCCTATCTAGTGTGTGTATGTGTGAGTGTGTGTGTGTGTGCACGTGCACACACATTCAGTCGCCATGTTGCATCCAACTCTTAGTGAACCCATAGACCATAGTCCACTAGGATTCTCGGTCCTTGGAATTTCCCAAGCAAGCATACTGGAGTGGGTTGCCATTTCCTTCTCCAGGGGATCTTCCCAACCCAGAGATGGAACCCTCCTTCTTTGCAGGTAGATTCTTTACCATTAGAGCCACCTGTGGCTTAAGGAAACTATTAATTCCCTCACCATGTCTGCTGCTGCTGCTGCTGCTGCTAAGTCGCTTCAATCGTGTCCCACTCTGTGCGACCCAATGACGGCAGCCCACCAGGCTCCCCCGTCCCTGGGATTCTCCAGGCAAGAACACTGGAGTGGGTTGCCATTTTCTTCTCCAATGCATGAAAGTGAAAAGTGAAAGGGAAGTCGTTCAGTCGTGTCCAACCCTCAGCGACCCCATGGACTGCAGCCTTCCAGGCTCTTCCGTCCATGGGATTTTCCAGGCAAGAGTACTGGAGTGGGGTGCCATTGCCTTCTCTGTCACCATGTCTACTGACCTGTTCTGTAATTTAGGTTCATTTTATGATTTGTCTTCAAAAGGATTCCTAAGTCTTTGCCCTTGCCCTTTCTCTTGCTTTAATGTCCAGTTCTATGACTTAATTTTTGTTATATCTGATATTCCACATCCAAGGACCACACAGGTTTATTGCTACTGGGGTCAACATTTTTACTTGCCCAAAAATGAGATCTATTTTTATTTGAAAAATTTGACTGGATTACAGTTTAACACTGAAACTTCTCACGACCGATGTGTGATTGTTCATGAAGAGTCAGTTTCTGCCTGCTGAATATTGATGCTGAATGCCTTCTTTATTTCAGATACATAATTGATAATGTAATGGTAAGTACTGAAATAGATAACACAAAATAAATTCTTGTTTCTATAAATGTCTCGGAGAAGGCAATGGCACCCCACTCCAGTACTCTTGCTTGGAAAATCCCATGGATGGAGGAGCCTGGAAGGCTGCAGTCCATGGGGTCGCTGAGGGTCGGACTCGACTGAGCGACTTCCCTTTCACTTTTCACTTTCATGCATTGGAGAAGGAAATGGCAACCCACTCTAGTGTTCTTGCCTGGAGAATCCCAGGGACGGGGGAGCCTGGTGGGCTGCCGTCTATGGGGTTGCACAGAGTTGGACACGACTGAAGCGACTTAGCAGCCACATAAATGTCTATTAAATTCCTTTAAATGAAAATTGAAGATTCTTAAGAAATGTCACTGAGGTAAAGTGGGTGATAAATTATACAAGTGTAAATATATAAAATCTGAGTATTCTCTGTTTAAATTTTGAACAATTTTAAATGTTCAGACTGTTATAAAGAACTATCAATTTTTAGGTTATTTATGGTTTGGTTAATTATGGCTTATGATAGGGAGGGTGAGAATGTAAAACTCCTATTAGAGGAATTTGACCAACAATAAAATTTGGGTAACTTAAAATATGCTATAGTTAAAAATAACAGAATATCATTTCAATTTAATTATATTTGTGATAATTTGTGAAACAAACATATTTGATAAACTTTCACTTTTTCTGACTATTGAGTCTTCATAGCTAGTATTTTTACATCATTTTTGCAACTGATAAATCTTAGTACTGAGTAATTATCAACAGTTTTTTACATTCCATGTTTTTACATACTTTGTTCTGGTTTAATTTTAGTTTCATTTTCACAAAATAAAATGACCTGTCATCTGTGCCATATGTAGTCATTATTCCCTTCTTATCCATAAATATGTAAAATAGGCACGATTATCTGAGTTAGGGTATTTGCTGCCACTTATTTTTAGTTTTTTTTTTTTTTTTTAGGTTTTTAAAGCTCTTAATGTGTCAGGCCAATGTTTACCTTCACTTTATCAATGAAGTTTCAAAAATCTTAATGTTATATATACCATTATTTTCCCAAGTATTTCACATTAACTTTATGTGTATATATGTTAGTGTGTGATTGTGTGTACATGTTTCTGTAAACATCCTGCTACATTTCAATGAACTAACAGATTTCTAATAAGTAAACGCTGTTGCTTCTATTTTGTGAGGGCTAATATCTGTTTTATCATTGTGAGGACTAATTTTCTTCATTACATCATTTTAAATATTACCTTGATATTACTGAAGAAATATGAGCTATGTTACCATTTGATTTACTTATGTACTAAAAATATGTATTTAGTATGTATTTAAATATGTATGTATGTAAATATGTATTTAAAATTGAATTGTTAGCAGTAGTCAGTTTCCTTTTTCAGTATCCAGTGTATCAGTTCAGTTCAGTTCAGTTGCTCAGTTGTGTTGACTCTTTGCAACCCTGTGGACTGCAGCACGCCAAGCTTCCCTGTCTATCACCAACTCCCGGAGCTTGCTCAGACTCATGTTCATTGAGTCAGTGGTGCAATCCAACCATCTTACCCTCTATTATCCCCTTCTCCTCCTGCCTTCAATCTTTCCCAGCATTAGGGTCTTTTCCAATGAGTCAGTTCTTCGCATCAGGTGGCCATAGTATTGGAGTTTCAGCTTCAGCATCAGTCCTTCCAATGAATATTCAGGACTGATTTCCTTTAGGATTGACTCCTTTGATCTCTTTGCAGTCCAAGGGACCCTCAAGAGTTTTCTGAAACACCACAGTTAAGAGTATCAATTCATTGGTGCTAAGCTTTCTTTATGGTCCATCTCCCAGAACTTGCTCAGACTCATGTTCATTGAGTCAGTGATGCCATCTAACCATCTCATCCTCTGTCTTCTTCTCCTCCTGCCTTCAATCTTTCCCAGGACAGGGTCTTTTCTAATGAGGCAGTTCTTCACATCAGGTGGTGAAAGCATTGGAGCTCCAGCTTCAGCATCAGTCCTTCCAATGAATATTCAGGACTGATTTCCTTTAGGATAGACTGGTTTGATCTTACAGTCCAAGGGAACTCTCAAGAGTCTTCTCCAACACCACAGTTCAAAAGCACTGATTCTTCAGGGCTCAGCTTTCTTTATAGTCTCTCACATGAGAGTCTTTATAACTCTAATATCCATACATGACTACCGGGCAAACCATAGCTTTGGCTAGATGGATTTTTGTCAGCAAAGTAATCTCTCTGCTTTTTAATATGGTGTCTAGGTTGGCCATTGCTTTTCTTCCAAGGAGCAAGCATCTTTTAATTTTATGGCTGCAGTCATCATCTGCAGTGATTTTGGGGCCCAAGAAAATAAAAGTCTGTCACTGTTTCCATTTAACAGAGTAAACAGTTAAAGATTTTAAAAGTTGTTTATCTGATTCCAAGGTCATTAACCTGGTTATCAGAAGCTCTGATTGGCAGCTTTGAATGAATGGGTGAGTGGTATTCACTCAGTTGAGTCTGACTCTTTGTGAACCCATGGACTGCTGCCCACCAGGTTCCTCTGTTTATGGAACACTCCAGGCAAGAACACTGGAGTGGGTAGCCATTCCCTTCTCCAGGGGATCTTCCCAACCCAGGGATCAAACCCATATGCCTGCATTGCAGGTGGATTCTTTACCATCTGGGCCACCAGGGAAGCCAACTGGCAGCTTGAGATTTCTTGACTAAAAGCCTAACTTAAATGATTATGTTTCAGACATTCTTTCAGTAATGAAGAAGTTCTCAGTGAAAATTTAGCAACTATTCTATTTGGTGCTTATTAAAAAAATAT
The DNA here is from genome assembly GCF_055505025.1 of Bos grunniens. NCBI lineage: Eukaryota > Metazoa > Chordata > Mammalia > Artiodactyla > Bovidae > Bos > Bos grunniens. The sequence continues at coordinate 65,553,405 of NC_141182.1, read as the reverse complement.
TTTGAATTAAAATTTTTTTTCTCTCTCCTCAATTTGATTACCCTGAAGTGGTCTGTACTCGAAGAACAGGAGAAACTACTCATATTTCCATCTATCTTTGAGTTTTTAGAATAAGTATATATATTTTTTAAAGATGACTTCCCTCTGGTCCAGTGGTTAAGACTCTGTGCTTCCAGTACAGGGGTAGGAGTTTGATACCTAAGTTTGATACCTAGTTGGGGAACTAAGATCCTGAGAGCCACGTGGAGTGGCCAAAAAAATATATACATATACTGAAGGTGACTTATACATCGATGAAATGATCTTCATTCAATTCATGGCTGTAGGAAGAAATGTCGTGTGAATGGTGCATTGTTTATTCAAATACTCCCTTATATGAACACTTGGATGGAGTCCACCAGGAGACCTTCATTAATAACCACATACTCTTAAATCCATTTAAAGTAAAATACTCTGACTTGAATAGGGGCATTATTATAGGGCTTCCATGGTGGCTCAGGGGTAAAGATTCTGTCTGCCAAATCACGAAACACGAGAGATTCGAGTTCAATCCCTGGGTCAGGAAGATCCCCTGCAGAAGGAACTGGTACCTGCTCCAGTATTCTTGCCTGGGAAATCCCATGGACAGAGGAGCCTGGCGGGCTACAGTCCACAGGGTCCCAAAAGAGTCAGACATGATTTAGCGACTAAAGTAAGAAAATGTGCTACCAAAAGAAAGTCCTGTGCTCTGTTCAGCAGTAGATACAGCCAAGCAGAAGGAAGTGACACATTTGAGTTCACTTATCTTTCTAGGATTTCTTCATTTATTTCTATCTCAAATTAAAATCAATCTCTCCTAGATATTTCAGATGTGAAAGAAGGACAAGCCAAGCAGGATATGGAAATTATCTTCCTCACTCAGACTGGAGCTGGGATCCTGGGGAACTCCTCTCTCCTCTGTCTTTATAACTTCACTTTGTTGACTGGACACAAGTTGAGATCCACAGATCAGACTGTCAACCAACTGGCCTTAGGCAACAACTTGGCTCTCTTTTTCAGAGAGGTCCCCCAGACGATGACAGCTTTTGGATGGAAATAGTTACTTGATGATGGTGGATGTAAACTTTTCTTCTATTTTCACAGAGTGGCCAGAGGGGTTTCTCTCAGCACTCCCTGTCTTCTGAGTGGCTTCCAGGCCATGACATTTTGCCCTAAAACAACTTTGTAGGTGGACTTCGGAATTCAGTCTCCAAAGTGCACTGATTTCTGTAGTTTCCTTTTCTGGATACTCTTGGTATACATCTGCATTCCTATTAGAGTAGGTGGCCCAAGAAACGCAAAACAGTAAGTGTAAAAACGATTATGGATATTGTTCCTCACTCACACCAGACAAATTTATCAGCTTCTTACATGCAGTTATATTATCTTCCACTGATGCTGTATGTTTGGGCTTCGTGAGCTGGACTAGTAGGAACATGGTCCTTACTCTACACAGGCACAAGCAACAGACTCTCACCCAGATTTTCCCATGAGGCCAGAGCCTCAGGTACTATCCTGATCCTAGTAAGCACCTTTGTCTTCTTTATTGTCCCTCTTTCATTTTGACCCTTTGCAATACACTGATTGTGAATCCAAATCGGTGGCTGATGGACACCACTGTGTTAACACCATCGTGTTTCCCTGCTTTCAGCGCCTTTGTGTTCATTAGCATCGTGTCTCTAAGTTCTTCCTTGATCTCTACACGAGGGAAAAAAAGTTCCCTAATCTAGCTTACCAGCTATAACTATACTCGTTTCTTCTGTTAGGTCAATTGTCAATTTGTATTTTTAACTTTTTAAATTAGATAATTAACCATGCAAATTATTCTGCTAGAATTACTGATATAATGGTAAATAAAAAAACTCTTGTTAAGTGAGCAAACAACTCTATACCCAAATTACAAATTACTTTTTAAGAAATAAACACATAACATATATATATATTATGTGTATATATATATATACACACACACACACATACACACAGGCAAACTCAGATAGATGTGTCTGTGTAGACAGAATTTTTAAAAAGTTACCGTTGCATAAACATTGTTTTTTTTTCATAAGATAGAATAATCAAAATTTTCACTTTGTTAAACAAGAAACAACAGCCTCTAAGCAGAGTCATTCGTGTTAAAACCAAGACTTGATCTGCATCATAACTGCAGTTACAACCTTCCCCAGAAATGTAATCATACAGCGTTAGCAAGGAATTTTCTGGTCAGTATCAATGGGATCATCTGTCACGTGGACCCTCTCCATTCCTCAAAGGAAGATATGGTAACCTATCTAAAAAGAACTTTTCTCCAAAGAGAAATAACATGTGAAATAGTTCCTTTTCCTATTTATGACTTTTTTTAATTTATTTTTTTATTGAAGGATAATTGCTTTACAGAATCTTGTTGCTTTCTGTCAAACCTCAACCTGAATCAGTCATAGGTATACATATATCCTTTTGAATGTCCCTTTTGAACTTCCCTCAAATCTCCCTCCCCATGCCAGCCCTCTAGGCCAATACAGAGCCCCTTTGTTTCTTAGCCAAACAGCAAATTCCCCTTGGCTATCTATTTCACATATGCTACACATGGACACCACCAGATGGTCAACACCGAAATCAGATATTCTTCGCAGCCAAAGATGGAGAAGCTCTGTACAGTCAGCAAAAACAAGACCAGGAGCTGACTGTGGCTCAGATCATGAACTCCTTATTGTCAAATTCAGACTTAAACTGAAGAAAGTAGGGAAAACCACTAGACCATTTATATATGACCTAAATCAATCCCTTATGATTATACAGTGGAAGTGAGAAATAGATTTACGGGACTAGATCTGATAGACAGAGTGCCTGATGAACTATGGATGGAGGTTCGTGACATTGTATAGGAGACAGGGATCAAGACCATCCCCATGGAAAAGAAATGCAAAAAAGCAAAATGGCTGGCTGAGGAGGCCTTACAGATAGCTGTGAAAAGGAGAGAAGCGAAAAGCAAAGGAGAAAAGGAAAGATATAAGCATCTGAATGCAGAGTTCCAAAGAATAGCAAGGAGAGATAAGAAAGCCTTCCTCAGTGATCAATGCAAAGAAATAGAGGAAAACAACAGAATGGGAAAGACTAGAGATCTCTTCAAGAAAATTAGAGATACATTTCATCCAAAGATGGGTTTGATAAAGGACAGAAATGGTATGGACCTAACAGAAGCAGAAGATATTAAGAAGAGGTGGCAAGAATACACAGAAGAACTGTACAAACAAGATCTTCGCGACCCAGATAATCATGATGGTGTGATCACTCATCTAGAGCCAGACATCCCGGAATGTGAAGTCAAGTGGGCCTTAGAAAGCATCACTACAAACAAAGCTAGTGGAGGTGATGGAATTCCAGTTGAGCTATTTCAAATCCTGAAAGATGATGCTGTGAAAGTGCTGCACTCAATATGCCAGCAAATTTGGAAAACTCAGCAGTGGCCACAGGACTGGAAAAGGTCAGTTTTCATTCCAATCCCAAAGAAAGGCAATGCCAAAGAATGCTCAAACGACCGCACAATTGCACTCATCTCACATGCTAGTAAAATAATGCTTAAAATTCTCCAAGCCAGGCTTCAGCAATATGTGAACTTCCAGACGTTCAAGCTGGTTTTAGAAAAGGCAAAGGAACCAGAGATCAAATTGCCAACATTCGCTGGATCATGGAAAAAGCAAGAGAGTTCCAGAAAAACATCTGCTTTATTGACTATGCCAAAACCTTTGACTCTGTGGATCACAATAACCTGTGGAAAATTCTGAAAGAGATGGGAATACCAGACCCCCTGACTTGCCTCTTGAGAAACCTATATGCAGGTCAGGAAGCAACAGTTAGAACTGGACATGGAACAACAGACTGGCTCCAAATAGGAAAAGGAGTACATCAAGGCTGTATATTGTCACCCTGCTTATTTAACTTATATGCAGAGTACATCATGAGAAACGCTGGGCTGGAAGAAGCACAAGCTGGAATCAAGATTGCTAGGAGAAATATCAATAACCTCAGATATGCAAATGACACCACCCTTATGGCAGAAAGTCAAGAGGAACTAAAAAGCCTCTTGATGAAAGTGAAAGTGGAGAGTGAAAAAGTTGGCTTAAAGCTCAACATTCAGAAAACTAATATCATGGCATCTGGTCCCATCACTTCATGGGAAATAGATGGGGAAACAGTGGAAACAGTGTCAGACTTTATTTTTGGGGGCTCCAAAATCACTGCAGATGGTGATTGCAGCCATGACATTAAAAGACGCTTACTCCTTGGAAGGAAAGTTATGACCAACCTAGATAGCATATTCAAAAGCAGAGACATTACTTTGCCAACAAGGGTCTGTCTAGTCAAGGCTATGGTTTTTCCTGTGGTCATGTATGGATGTGAGAGTTGGACTGTGAAGAAAGCTGAGCCCCGAAGAATGGATGCTTTTGAACTGTGGTGTTGGAGAAGACTCTTGAGAGTCCCTTGGACTGCAAGGAGATCCAACCAGTCCATCCTAAAGGACATCAGTCCTGGGTGTTCATTGAAAGGACTGATGCTGAAGGTGAAACTCCAGTACTTTGGCCACCTCATGCGAAGAGTTGACTCATTGGAAAAGACTCTGATGCTGGGAAGGGTTGGGGCAGGAGGAGAAAGGGACGACAGAGGATGAAATGGGTGGATGACATCACCGTTTCGATGGACATGAGTTTGGGTAAACTCCGAGAGTTGGTGATGGAAAGGGAGGCCTGGTTTGCTGCGAATCATGGGGTCGCAAAGAGTCGGACACGACTGAGCGACTGAACTTAACTGAATGTAAGTTTCCTTGTTATTCATTTCATCCGTCTCACCATCTCCTCCCCTCTTCCCATGTCCACAAGTTTTATGATGTCTTTGTGCTGCCTTAAAGAAACATTTCTGTTTCTGTGGCACTTCGGAGCTCCTCTGAACTTGCTTGACTGACACTTTCAGATTCATGAATCATTTAATAAAGCCATTTAGAAATTTTATTTATTTATTTTTGGGTCCACGGTTCTTCCTTGCTGTGCCTAGGCTTTCTTTAGTTTAGTTGCTGCAGGGCGGCAGAGGGGTAGGGGGTGGTGTAACACTCTAGTTGTGGGGTGAGGGCTGCTTATTGCAGTGGCTTCTTTTGTTATGGTGCACAGGCCCTAGGTTGGAAGTCTTCAGTAGCTACTGTACAGGGGCTCAGTTGCCCCCGGCACATGGAATCTTATCAGACCAGCAAGGGAACCCATGTCCCCTGACCTGGGAGGTGGATTCTTGACCATTGCACCACCAGGGAAGTCCAAATCGTTTAGATTTTTAACACATACTCAGTTGAATTTTGTTTTTCAACAACTTTCTATTTTCTAGATGTACAGAGAGTAGTACTCCTTAATAAACAATAGGAAAGGTGATATTTCATGAGAAACTGCCAACCGTATATTAAAAAAAGAATGTGCATGTATAAAAGATTTGCGTTTCTTAAGATACAATAATTTCATGTTTAATGGATAAAACGATGTTTCTGACTTCTGCACAATCACTGACTAAGAGGAAGGCGAGGCCCAGATCCCACCACGTCCATCTTCGTCAGAGCTGCCCAATATGCCTCCTCTATCTTGTATCCTATGGTACAAATGATTTTTTTTTCCTTTAAAGTCCCAGACAAAACTCACTAAAGTTCACAAAAATGACTTAAACGCCTCAGTCTGAGTACATTTAAAGGACAGTATGACAGTATATCATCGCTGTCATCTATCAGGGCATGTTCACTACAGACAGCTGCATGGAATCTAAATTATTATCCAAACACTTTGAGATCAATAGCTTTGAAGGCTTTCTAAATGCTCTTCGAATTCCCCAGAAATTGTCCTTAGCCCCTTGAAGAGGAAACGAAGCTTCTAGCCTACCTGGAAGAACAGGGAGGTCAGTTTTGAGCAGCCTAGAGGATTGCCTGACCCTGGGAGATTCGAGCAGAATCTCTCAGTCTGCAGGCTGGCGCCTGCCCGAACTCCATTATCCAGAAAGCTAAGCGTTGAGCAGCAGCGGAGCGCACCCAATGAACATCCAGAATTCCGACATTTCCGGCGGGTGGGTGGGCTCACCGGGTGAAGGTGGGACTTCCTGTGTCTCCATAGCGGTTCTTTGAACGGTTTTCGAGGTCCGAAGGATCGGGGTTGAGGTGACAGAGGAGGCGGGAGAAGACGCTTTGTCCCCAGGGACTAGAGGCGGTCCTACAGTCGGGCACATCGCTACCTACAGGGCGGCCTGGAGACGTTGGTGCTGGGTTAGCCCCTCTCCGCGCACTGGGTCCGATGGCGGCGGCGGCGGCGCTGAGGGACACTCCTCAGGTAAACGCTGATCCGTCCGGCCCTCATCGGCTTCATCCTAACAGACGCTAAAGCCCCGAACCTGCTCAGGTGCCCGCAGCTCAGACCCGGGTATCCAGGACAGCGATGCGGTGGTGGGTGGGGCCTTCTATTTGACGGATAGTACGGTGGCGCCTGGTAGAGGGCGATGGCGGAGGGATGCGCAGGCGCAGAGATGTGGCGGTCCGACTGAGGCAGGAGAATTCGGGGAAACTGGGGTCCATCTGATGGCTGCAGGGAACAGTGTGTGTATGCTGTCGCATCTGCAGTGGCGGACTGAGGAGTTGTACCTTCCTTTTTGAGGCCTTTGAAGCCATGGAGAATTTAAAAAAGTTTTTTTTAATTGGAGGATAATTGCTTTACAGAATTTTGTTGTTTTCTGTCAAACCTCAGCATGAATCAGCCATAGATATACACCTGATATGAAGAACTGACTCATTTGAAAAGACCCTGATGCTGGGAAAGACTGAAGGCGGGAGGAGAAGGTGACGACAGAGGATGAGATGGTTGGATGGCATCACTGGCTCAATGGACATGAGTTTGAGTAAACTCGGGGAGTTGGTGATGGACAGGGAAGCCTGGTGTGCTGCAGTCCATGGGGTCGCAAAGAGTCGGATATGACTGAGCGACTGAACTGAATTAAACTGATACATATATTCGGTCCCCTTTGAACCTCCCTCTCCATCCCACTTCTCCAGGTTGATACAGAGCCCCTGTTTGAGTTTCCTGAGTCATACAGCAAATTTGGAGCCATAGAAAATTGTGAGGCAAAGAAACGTGACGTGTTAGGTTTGCAAAATCACCAAAGTCTGTTCAATGAAAGAACTAATTGTAGGGATGCTGAGGACACTGAAGCAGATGGAGTTTAGGTTTTTTCCCCAAGGACACACAATTGCTGAGAGTGAATAGAGGTTAGACACTCGTGGACCCTGGTTCAGATGCCACCAGGTGTGCAGGGAAGGTCTCAGTCCCTGGAAAATTGCCAGGATCACATCCCTCTAAGACTTAGCACTTCCCACAGGTTTCCATGGCTGCGAAGGTGCTTTTCGAATATAATCGGGTAAGTGGAGATTACCCTCACTAGTCGAAACCCTGTGTTAGTCGCTCAGTCGTGTTTGCAACCCCATGGACTATAGCCTGCCAGGCTCCTCTGTCCATGGATTTCTCCAGGCAAGAATACTGGAGTGGATGCCATTCTCTTCTCCAGGGGATCTTCCCAACCTGGGGATCAAACCCAAGTCTCCTGCATGAGAGGCAGATTCTTTACCATCTGAGCCACCAGGGAAGCCTTCTAATTTTCTCCAAATTTGGGTTGTTATGAAACGTGTCACCTGGCATTTTCCCAGCCCTTGGGTGTGCGGACCTTGGAGAATCCTAGCTCAGTCCTAAGTCCAGTCTAAGTGTTATATGAAAGGGTTCCCCTTTCAGGCCACCAATAGAAAGAGATGTGGCAGCTTGTCACAAAAACAGGAAGTGCTTGGAGGTGAGGCTAAGTTGGTTCAGGGAATTGCAGGTCTCCTTCCTTCCTGGCAAGAATAAACTGGCTGTGGGGAGCAGCAGTCAGACCTGGAATGACTGTCTGTGAAATCAGGCATCTATTCTGGAGGCAGTGGGAGGTGTGGATCAGATGACTGATCTGATCAATCAGGGCGGTGATTTCTTCTGGGTCTTTACAGGCTCCACTGGTTGCAGAGTGGACAGCAGTGTGAACAGAGCAGTTAGTGGGAGAGTGAGGAGAGAGCAGGCAGCTATGGCACCAAGGTCGGGAATCTCTTCTGAGCTCTTAGGAGGAAGATGGAGATGGCGTAGATGTGCGAGGAGGTGGCTTGTGGGTCTTCAGGAGAGAGGCAGTTGATGGTCTCATCTGTCTGTGTCCTGGCAGGGCAGTGTGACCTTTGAGGATGTGGCTGTGTACTTCTCCTGGGAGGAATGGGCTCTCCTTGATGAGGCTCAGAGATGCCTGTACCACGATGTGATGCTGGAGAACTTTGCACTTACATCCTCACTGGGTAAGCTCTTCTACCTGCCCCTGTGCCCTGGGCCAAGCTCTGTGCTTCTCTTTTCTCCAGGGGCAGGTGTGTCCCTAGTGGCCTGGATTTGTGCTGTGTTTACAAGGGCTGGGCTGAGTGCTCGCCTCCTTCTCATCCGTGTCACCACAGCACCTACTGCCCCAAAGCCTCCCAGGGAAGAGTTTGGTATCACTGTTGTTTTGTCAGCCTAAAGGACCCCCATGTCTTGCCGTCTGCCTCGCTGGGTGACTCTCCAGCACCATAGCACCCTAGTATAACACCCTTCATTCCTATAGCTCACATTTGTTTCTGACTGTGCTGGAAGTATAGTCACTTACATAGTCACTGCTTACACAAATGTTATTGACAGACTCTTAGTTAAGGTTCTTTTTGCTTTATTTCACTTGGGACATGTACACAAAACATTTACCAGTTTCTTTTTTTTTTTTTGGCCACGCTGCTGCCCTCAAAATCTTAGTTCCCCAACCGCAGCATGCCTTGACCACTGGACCACCAGGGAATTCCCACAGATATTTAATTTGTATCCTCTTCATTTGCTGAATTCGTTTATTCTAGAAGTGTTGTGGTGCAATCTTCACAATTTCGTGACCTGTGGATGCCTTTTGTCTTCTTTCTTAAGGCTCCGTGTAGAACTTCCAATACTATGATGAATACTAGTGGTAGAAGCTGGCGTCATTTTCTTGTTTCTGATCTTGGAGTATTTCTGACGTTTGGAGGACAGACTCCTTATTGCCCATCCTGACTCCTAGAAGCTATTCTTGGAACCTGTACAAGGTCCCCACCCCAAAGGCTCAGAGGTAGGGAGTGGAAGGATGAATACTATTACCATGCTAAGAGCTGAAAGGGACAAAATTAAAGCAGTTGAGCATTGCAAAAGAGTTGCATTAGACTAATTCTACTGGTGTAGTTGTCCAGAAGAGAAATCAGATTCCTGGTTCTTACTACTGTGCTATCTTCCCTTCAGCTATGGCCTTAGGAATTTTTTGGTAATATTTAATAGCATTCTGGTGGTCTCCTGTGTTCTGAGTTGTCTGGGCCTGTTTTGGCTACTGACTTGTCCTGTCATTCCCTTATGATTTTAGTTCTCTTGGGTACATGCAGATCTTCAGGTGGGGCTACAGAAAAAGTCCTCTGAGCTTCACAGAATGGACATGACTCCATTCTCAACAAGATGGGCTCATAGCAGGCCTGACCCAGATGAACGGAAGTTGACAGAGGACATGACTTCAGGTCTTGGTTGAAATCATACCAGGAACCTATCCTGTTTTACTTCTGTATTGGTGCCATTGCCGGTAGCCACACCTCACTCCTTTCCCTTCTCAATTCTCGACACTTTGCGGACTTGTCATTTCTATTAGTCATTTCTACTCTGATTCCAGCTGAGAGCTATTCTCCACCTCTCTACACTGCTCACCTCACTCATCCCTCACACTGTTCCCTACTCAGACTTTGTCGTGTTCTAAAGAGTGCAGGTAGCTAATAATCCTTAAATACTGTGACCTTTGTTCCAGTCAGATTTTTCTGGGACTGGACTGGACTTCTGCACAGCATCACATGTCATCAGCAGATATAATCCTGCTAAAATCTATTGACAGATCTTCCTCAGTGGTCCAGTGGTTAAGACTCTGTGGTTGCACTGCAGAGGGCACTGTTTCAATCCCTGTTTGGGGAACTCTCATCCCACATGCCAGGTGGCATGGCCGCAAAAAATGAAAAGCTGCTGACAGAAAAATGAGTTACAGCACAAACCTTTCTGATAGGCCTTTCCTCATGTCCTGTGCCCAGTGAGACCTGCACCATTCCGTGACCTTAGGGACTCAGTGGTGCACAGCAGTTGCTTCCTCAAGCTGAGTTTTCCTGAAAGCAATTTCATGAGCTGATCCTTTGATGTGTTGAGTTACATTTGTGATGGTTTTGCCTCTTCTCAATAAGGTTAACATGTACTTCACCATCACTTCTTTAATTTCAGGCTATTGGCATGGAGTAGAAGATAAGGAAGCACCTTCTGAACAAAGCATTTGTATAGGAGTGTCACAGATCAGGACTCTCAAGGTAGATTCATCTCCCAACAAGGGCCAGCCCTTTGAGATGTGTGGCCCAGTCTTGAGAGACATTTTGCACTTTCCTGAGCACCAGGAAACACATCTTGGGCAGAAACCATACACATGTGGAAATCGATTCTATATCTCTGCCAACCTTCAGCAATACCAGGAGCAACACATTGGAGAGATACCCATCAGAAGTTCTGTGGACACAGCCTTGATTATAAACAGCTGCACAACCCATGTGTCAGGGAAACCCACTGTCTATGGGGAGATTGGAAACGACTTCTTAGTCAATGTGGGATTTTTCCATCACACTGAGGAGAAGCCAAACAATAGTAATGAGTGTGAAGCTGTCTCTCACAATGGAAAAAGGCATGAGAACTGGGGAGAAGGCAACAAAGCCCTCAACTGCACAGACACACTTGTTGAGGACCAACGAGTCCTCACTAGAGAAGGGCTTTATGAGTGCAGCAAATGTGGAAAAGCCTGTACTCGAAGATGTAACCTCATTCAGCACCAGAAAGTCCACACTGGAGAACGGCCTTATGAATGCCATGAATGTGGAAAATTGTTTACCTACCTGTCCAGTTTCATTATACACCAGAGGGTTCACAGTGGAGAAAGACCTTATGAATGCAGCGAATGTGGGAAATCTTTTAGCCAAAGCTATAGCCTCAACAGCCATAGGAAAGTTCACACAGGAGAAAAACCTTATGAGTGCAGGGAATGTGGGAAGTCTTTTAGTCAAAGATCTAATCTCATTCAGCATCAGAGAGTTCACACTGGAGAAAGGCCTTATGAGTGCAGTGAATGTGGGAAATCTTTTAGCCAAAACTTTAGCCTCATTTACCACCGGAGAGTTCACACTGGAGAAAGGCCTCATCAGTGCAGTGAATGTGGAAAATCCTTTAGCCGAAGCTCTAGCCTCATTCACCACAGAAGACTTCATACTGGAGAGAGGCCTTATGAGTGCAGTAAATGCGGGAAATCCTTTAAGCAAAGCTCCAGCTTTAGCTCACATCGGAAAGTCCACACAGGAGAAAGGCCTTATGAGTGTGGGGACTGCGGAAAATCATTTAGCCATAGCTCCAACCTCAAGAATCACTGGAGGGTTCACACTGGAGAAAGGCCTGTTGAGTGCAGTGAATGCGGGAAATCATTTAGCTGTAAATCTAACCTTGTTAAACACCTGAGAGTTCACACTGGAGAAAGGCCTTATGAGTGTGGGGAATGTGGAAAATCATTTAGCCAAAGTTCCAGCCTCATTCAGCACCAGAGAGTTCACATTGGAAAAAGGTCCTGAGTGCAGTGAATGTTGGAAAAAACTTTTCAGCTACAAATATGACCTCATTCAACCCCAGAGATGTCACACCAGTGAAAGGCCTTAGATATGCTGGGATGTGCAGTTTCCTTCTAGTATATTTACACTGGAAAAGTTGTGACTGGGCCATCTAATGCATCTGAAAATCTGCACTGGGGAGATTCCCCTTAAGTTTCAGGTATGTAGGAATCTTTAAGAAGCTGTGCTTCACTTTATTAGGGGCTTCCCTTGTGGCTCAATTGCCTGCCAGGCACTTTCCAGCTTTATGTCACTGCCAGTTTCATTTCTATCACCTGGCAGGTCCACCCAGTGTGGAAACTACCTCCCAGTATGCTCAGGGAAGCTGACTTCTGTCCCATCCCTTTCTGTGGAGGGAAGTAGTGAGTAGTCTTAGCTCTTATGGCATCCTCATTCCTTGCTCATTTCTAAAGTAGGGCATGGACCTCACTCAATTTGGGCCCAGTGGACCCAGTTTCAGTTCTGTTGGTGACTTGCCAGCCAGGACTACATTTTCAGGGACATGTTAGTTTCTGGTGACACTTCTGATTTCCCCAGCTTCCAAGTCACCAAGCTGAGAACTTCATGCCTTGTATTCCTTTGCATTTTGCAATAATAAAGGCGTTAATGTTTCAGCCCTCTTTGGTCTGGGGCTTCTGTTCACTTTATATGAGGTGATTGGAAGAAAACGGGGCTCTAGCAGCGTTAATGATGGCACAGCTTTCATGGGGGTCCTGTGCTTTGTGTGCCTCACCTCAGTATGATTGAAGAATGTAGCTCTCTTTGTGGGGTTGGCCTAATGTAAATACATTGTTGCTCAAGGTCTCCTCAGAAAGACCGCAAGGCTCTGGGGTCCTGATTTGTGGACTGTATCAGGGTTTTTTTTGTGGGCTCAGAAAACATCTGAGGAGTCATGAAGTTGTGACAACCTCCAGTGCTTCTGGAAACATGAATTGTTATTCACAGTGAATGATCACATAATGCTCAGCAGTTAACCTATAAAAGAACCACATGTCCTGACCCCCAGAATTCACTAGATGGTTCCACTGTAAGACTACAGGGCTGGAGGGAACCATGTTCGTCAAGTAACCCTGGAGCGGAGGAGACTGCAGTGAGGTAGGTGGAGTGTGTCCTGACATGGCATCAGCAGATGCTCCAGTGACTGTGACTGTGCAGTATCAGCGTGCACAGATGCTTGAACATCTAGAATGTTCAGCCAAAGGCCGTTGCCACAGAGGCAGATAAACAGAGAAAGATGCCTTCATCCACAGTGTGGTTCTGTGATCAGCCAGCATTCCTGTTAACTCAGGTGGGAAGAAGTCTATTCTCATCAGGATTTGCTGCCACTAAGACAAGGGTGCTTCTCCAAGGCCATCAGAAAAGAGAGGCGATGTAGGATTGTGAGATGTGAGGAGTTTTCATTTTGGTTTTGGTTGTTCTTTGAGGCTTCCAGGATCATAGTTCCCTCACCAGTGACCGAACCCTGGGCCATGACAGTGAAAGTGCCAATTCCTAGCCACTGGGCCACTAGGGATTTCTCAACATCTGATTTCCTAAAAAGTGTGACAGACCTAGGTTTTTTGAGTCATTTTGTAAATTTTGATTCAGGTGTAGTTGACATTGATATAGTGTATCTATTTGAAGTGCAGAATCTAAACATTTTGAGATTCTTAAGTGATAATATGTAAGTAGTTCATTCTCTATTGCTGAGTAGTATCGTTTCTATAGTTACATTGTTTGTTCATCCATTCATCTGGTTATGGTCATTTGGGTTATTTCTACTGTGGGTTATTGTAAATAAAGGTGCTAGAACGTTTATATGTAAGTCTGTATGTATGGATGGATTTTCAGTTACACTGTGTTAGTAATTCAAAGTATAAAACCTGAGTCATAGAATAGGTGAATGTTTAACTTATGAAACTGACAAACTACGATCTACATTTATAGATTGTTTTTACATACCCACCAGGAGCATGTAAAATGCTTCCACATTCTGGCCAATACTTGGTATGGTCAGTCTTTTGAATTTCCTTAAATTTTTAATTTAAGGAAGTAGTCGTTTTAATTACATCTCCCTAAGGAATCATACAGAGAAGGCAATGGCATCCCACTCCAGTACTCTTGCCTGGAAAATTCCATGGATGGAGGAGCCTGGTAGGCTGCAGTCCATGGGGTCACAAAAAGTAGGGCACGACAGAGCGACTTCACGTTAACTTTTCACTTTCATGCATTGGAGAAGGAAATGGCAACCCACTCCAGTGTTCTTGCCTGGAGAATCCCAGGGACGGGGAGCCTGGTGGGCTGGGGTCGCACAGAGTCGTACACGACTGAAGCGACTTAGCAGCAGCAAAGAATTATGATGTTGATCTTTCTTTTTCCACATGGTTTATTTGCCATCTGTATGTCTTCTTCGTAAAATATCTGTTTATATCTTTCACCTATTTTTCTTTTCATTAACAAATAAATAGCTCCTTTTTATCCTCATTTTTTGTGTGTGCTATGTACAATGTAATTACCACATGTACCATGTAGTTTAAATTTAATCTGCACTATCCACATATTTTTAAATCTAGACTTTCAATAATATAACGAAGTCCAGGCTTGTAGTGTTTTCCAGTTTTCCGAATACAAATATTCTTAGCATGGCTAATTTCAAACTAACAACATGGTGTCACTGAACATGGAGTTGGGAAAAGTTGATAGAGGTACATCATTCCAACTCAATCATACTGATCCAGTAGCAACAAATGATACAAATGATAATGAGACTTGATAACAGCAGAATCTAACACAACACCGTAAAGCAATTATCCTTCAACTAAAATATTTTAACCATCCCTCCCCCCCCAAAATAGTAAAATTACTATGAAGTGACAAGTTCTGAACATTTGTGTAAGGTGTAACCCCTGGGTGGAGGAAATGGCAACCCACTCCAGTATTCTTGCCTGAAAAATCCCGTGGACAGAGGAGTCTGGCAGGCTACCATCCAGGGGCTTGTAAAGAGTTGGATACGACTGAACACACACATAAAGTATACCTGACTGAATATACAGAGTGCATGTATTTAGGATGTACATTTTTATATTTTAATACATATTTTTACCCAGAAAATTATTATTTTCATTGGAAACAAAAGATAATCTATAATGCCCTAACTCAGTTAATTTAAATACTTCAATACTTTAAAACATAAACAGAGCAAGAAAGATATTTAAAATAAAGGCAATTCTTGAGGAGGGGGGAAACAACAACTGAACTCTGAGGATGTTTTCCTCAGAAAGGATCAAAAGAATGCACATTAATTAAAATTGAGATGCAGGAATCCCCCGGTGGTCCAGGGCCTGGGGTGCCATGCTCCCATGTAGAGGACCCAGGTTGGATCCCTGAACAGGGAACTAGGTCCCATATGCCACAACTGAGACCAAGCACTGCCAAATAAAATTAGTTAATTAAAAAAAAAATGAGATGCAGTTTCCAGCAGTTTATTTTGGAGTCAAAACTTTACTCTTTTCAGTGTGAATGCTCTGGAAGTTTGTGTCTTTGCTCTTTGTTGACAGAAAATTAATGAGTAAACCATAATTTACAATGATTAGAGCTCTGTGTTTGGGAATTACAATAAATTTGAAAACAAAGGAGCATACTTACAGTTTGTTATGCTCTAGCACTCTCAGTATTATCATCTGTATTTAAGAGGAGCAAATTTTATCCCGTAATTTGTAGTTATCCAGTACATTTAAACTAGGACTGTTTTCTGTCACATTTCAGGTTCCATATTTCATACATTCTATAACAACATGTCCGTAGCACTAAAGTTTTGGGAAGAAAATAGCTGCCCATTTTTCACAGTTCCAGGGTTAGGCTTTTTTTCCTGACCACACTGTGACCCCTGCTTTGGGAGCTTGCAAACTTAATCACTGAACCACCAATTTTTGCAGGCATCTGGCAGGGGCTAAAACAGCACTATGGGAATGAATCAAACATCCAGGAGGTCAAATCGATGGAGTGAGAAAAGACGTATGTAAAAGAAAAGACGTATGTAATTAAGTGAATCTGAATGTTTCTGGAAGGATCTACAGCCATAAATGTGTTTTCTTTCAGATTTATACAAGTGGGTTGGAAACTGTTTGTGTTAAATCTATCTTCATATCTATTTTTTTTTAAACTTTACAATATTGTATTAGTTTTGCCAAATATCGAAATGAATCCACCACAGGTATACCTGTGTTCCCCATCCTGAACCCTCCTCCCTCCTCCCTCCCCATACCCTCCCTCTGGGTCGTCCCAGTGCACCAGCCCCAAGCATCCAGTATCGTGCATCGAACCTGGACTGGCGACTCGTTTCATACATGATATTATACATGTTTCAATGCCATTCTCCCTCCTCATATCTATTCTTGCCTGGAGAATTCCATGGATAGAAGAGCCTGGCAGGCTATAGTCCATAGGGTTACAAAGAGTTGGACACAACTGAGTGACTTAACACTTTCACATGTATGTACATGAACAGGAAATAACTAGTCAGCAAAATAGTAATAATTTAATTAATTAAATGAGAAAATAGAAAGGCCAGAAGTGATTTTGAAGATGTATCAAAAAGATATGTCGGGACTTGCCTGTTGGCCCATGGTTAGAATCTGCCTTCAATGTAGAGGATGTAGGTTCGATTCGTGGGAGGGGAACTAAGATCCTACATGCCGTGGCACAACTACGCCCCCACCCACCTCAACTATAGTGCTGCAATCTAGAGCCCACACGTGCTCTGGAGCCTGAATCCCCCAAGGAAGATCCCGTGTGCCACAACAGAACCCAACACAGCCAAGATTGAATGTTTTTTCAAGATATATGTTTAACATACAAATCATGTTCATTAACTTGAAGTGAGAAGTAACCAATTTTGTTTACATCTGAGACACTATCATAGATAGATATTAAGTGTCCTAGGAGGAACAGCGTCTCATGGTGACTGAGCATCGTGACCAGCATCTCCCTGGTTCCATCCACTGAGATCCCTATAGCTCACTCATAATTGAAATGAACGTGCTATTCGATCTTCATATGCCTATTTCAAGAGCCTCTCCTTCACCTACATAGGAACTCAGTACACTACACTTTTACTTAGTTGTCCATGGGATACCTCAAAGGTTCAGGTATCACATACAACCTCACTGGACAAGAACTTTATTGGACCCATCTGTGGTCAGACACCCAAGTATGGAGCTTCATTGACGACATACCCTGTGAGGGGATTTGCAAGACACTTGTGCAAGACATACATTCATCGTTGTGCTTACAGACAACAGATGGGCTACGGCCCCACACATTTCAGCGTCATGCCAGCACAATAAATTTCTTAGCTCCATCCAGTGTTTGTACAGTCTACTCTATTGCTGATGTGATTAAAGGGCAACTTCTGATTTTGTCAGTTTCCATCAGTCTCAGAGCAGCCAAACCTATTGGATCTTTCTGACTTTTAGAGGCAATATATTCTGCATTGACGAATAAGGCTTATTTATGCAGTCACTCAAAAATCATCCCACTTTTGGGGACTTTATGAGAGAAAAGTCCTAGTCAGTTCAGATGGCCAACCATTCAACAGATACTTTTTTTTGGCTGTGCCACACAGCATGCAGGATCTTCGTTCCTTGGACCAGGGATCAAACCTGTGCTCCCTGCATTGAGTACATGGAGTCTTAACCACTGGACCGTGAGGAAAATTCCTAATAGGCACTTATTTTGGTGCCTCCTGGAGACTCCTTGGTCGAAGCTCTGCACACACCTCCTATGCTCTGTAGTCTCTGGGCCCATGATGGCAGTGAGCTACCCAGGGTCTTCTGGTACAAAGTGTTGTCTGTTTCAACGTCATGACATGCCATGTGAGCAACAACTGCTGGATGCTTACTCAACCCTCTTGTAAAGAAGACTTTCCCAGGACCTGAGCCTGTGACACTCTGTATCCAGTTACCTTATTTCCTCGGTTATTAAAGCAACACAACACCCAGGAAACTCAGTGGGACAGCAAGGCCTTGATACATGACAGAGCTGTTCCTGAAGCTCTGGTGTTTCCCACTTGCAGGAAGAGGTGGCCTTGGTCCTCAGTCTCTTGTCAAAGGTCACAGTACTGAAGGACAGCAGTCCTCTCCTTGATGCTTGGCTACTTGGGCATACACTTGGGATCGACCATAAGACTCTTGGGGGAGTCCTTTGGACTGCAAAGAGATCAAACCAGTCAATCCTAAAGGAAATGAACCCTGAATATTCACTGGAAGGGCTGATGCTGAAGCTCCAATACTTCGGCCATTTGATGCAAAGAGCTGACTCACTGGAAAAGACCCTCATGCTGGGAAAGATTGAAGACAAGAGGAGAATGGGGGGGTGCAGAGGATGAGATGGTTAGATGGCATCACCAACTCAATGAATATGAATTTGAGCACACTGGGAGAACGTGGAGGACAGAGGAAGCTGGCATGGGGTGGCAAAGAGTGGAAAATGACTTGGTGACTGAACAAGTTAACAATGGGAGATCGCACACTTTATTTACAGTAATGCCACCAGTACACGTGTACATGTGATGGAGCTCTCTGGAGGGCTCCATTCAGAAAATTTTGGATACAGTTCCTCAGTCATGTCTGACAGATACTCTGTCAGATATTAGATGCAGATGTTATTTGGGTTTTCTTAACTGGATGCTATTGTTTGGGTGTCATGATCTCTGTCCTTCACAGGCACAAGCAGCAGGTCCAACACATTCACAGCAACAGAATTTCCCCAGACCTTCCCATGATGCCAGAGCCACGCACGTCATCCTGGTCCTGGTGAGCTTCTTCGACTTTTAACTCTGTCTTCCATTTCTACTCTTTCTGTTGCAATGATTGTAAATCCAGGCCAGTGACTGATGGACTCTGTGTTACTAGCTTCCTTCATGTTTCCCAGCTTCCAGCTCCTTTGTGCAGTGACACTTGTTTCTCTAAGTTCTTTGTCTTCTGCACCAGAGAAAAATGCTTTTCCTACTTTTGTTAAACATCTATAAGTTTTCTCTCATTTTGGCATTTGGATCGCTTTTTTTTTTTTTTTTTGCTTTTTAAAATTAATTTTTATTCTTTTAAAATAGGTGACTATCATGTGCAATAAGTCACCTATTTTAAAAGAATAAAAATTAATTTTTTAATTATTAATTCTGCTACATCCTGGGGTAAAATGGTAAGTATATCCCTGCCTTCAATTGCTAAGAGAAAAACTTAAGTTTACGGTAATTAACCTAATTATGCTTCATCATCTAGTAGGATGTCCTGGCAAAATGGAAAGAAACATTAAACTGAGAGATACAATTTGTTACCATGTGCTTGTTTGCACCACAGGGACATGATCTGCTTTGCTCCCCCACCAGACACCTCCTGTTCAGGAATGCTTATGAAATGAAGGGAATTCATCCAGGTAGGCCACTGGCTCATAATAGCTACAAGCCTGCAAGCCCTTACTGGCATTTTTATTTCTAGTCCCCATGCCCGTATCAATGGCCAGAGAGGTCATGGCCAAAGTGACATGGCAGATGTGGTTAAGCAGCCAAGTGACTATTTCATTCTCATATAGCAAAATATACTAGCTTCTCATGTGATACTCAAATGTGTCCTGCTTCTGTGTGAAAGCAAACTGAACAATCAAGAGCCACACATCCTCCACATGGCTGACACCCCTGGAGGCAATGTTTCTCTTTCTTCATCATCACAGCACCAAACACCAAGCAACCAGAGGCCACCCCTATAGCATGAAGTCCAAAATTATTCAAAGCAAGCAATCCTAGTTGTTTACCCCACTCTTCCAGGCCTTTCCCACAGAACCGCAACACAGACAGTGTTCTGAACACTCCCCACTCCTGCCTTGTCTCGTGACTACCCTGATAACTTTCCCATGTGTTTCCAGGATTTGTGAGCATCACTGTTTTCCTTTTTTCTTGTAGCCACACCTGACTGACCATTTTCATAAATAATACAAATCACTTTCATAGATACTCCCTTTATTAAACGTCTGGTGGTTTGTACCATCCAGAAAATACAATCTTAACAATTCTGTGGAAAATTCACTTTTATTTTTAATTACAGTAGATTTACAATATTATATTAGTTTCAGGTGTACAGCACAGTGATTCAGTATTTTACAGATTATACTCTACCAAATGTTATTATACAATGATGACTATAATTCTTTATCTGATACAATATAAATTTGTTGCTGTTTTATAAATAAAGAGTTTTTAATTTCTTAATCCCATACACATAATTTGTCCCATCACACTTCTGTCTCTCCTCTGATAACTATTAGTTTGTTTTCTGTACCTGTGTAGTTGCTAAGTCATGTCCAGCTCTTTGAGACCCCATGGACTGTAGCCTGCCAGGCTCCCTTGTCCATGGGATTCTCCAGGCAAGAATACTGGAGTGGGTTGCCATTTCCTCCTCCAGAGGGTCATCCTGACCCAGGATTGAACCCTCATCTCCTGCACTGGCAGGCAGGTTCTTTATCAGTGAGCCACGAGTTAAACCCCTAAACCTGAGTTTTGTTTTTTTTTTTTGCTTGTTTCTGTTTTGCATGTGTATTCTTTTGTATTGTTTTTAAGTTGCACATAAGAGATATCATACAGTATCATACAAGTCTCTTCTCCACTCTTGGCTGCCCTAAACCCAGTGCAATGCTGTGGCATGGAGGTGCTGGAACAGAGCATTACCAGGTAGATAACGGGATCATTCATTTACAGGAAAACCATGAATGCTGCTTTCCAGTGGATAGTCATGACCACTGAGCATGGAGTGCAGTGTATGAGCAAGACTCTTGAGGAGCGGGGCAGGGACAGAAGATGGATTAGGTATTCTTTGAGTTCCCAAAGCTAGGTTGGAAGGGAAAGAGGATCACAGTGCCCAGACTCCCCTTGTCCTGAAAACAGGCAACCTGATACTGAATCCCAAATATCTGTCCATTGCTGGGAGAGAAAGCACACCCTCTGTGCCTCAAATCCCTCCCTAGAAATGGTCCATTTGCTGCCTGGTGACTGTAGTTATGTCCTCCCACGCTGTTACTATCCCAACTCCAACGCTAGTGCTCTCCTCATTAGCTGCATTCGTGAGGCCCCTTCTCCAGTGTGAACTCTCTGATAACCAAATAGATCTGATCTTACTATTAAGATTCCCCACATTCACTGCACTCAAAAGGCCTTTCTCCAGTGTGAATTCTCTGATGATTAAGACTGGACTTATTAATAAAAGATTTCCTGCATTCACTGCACTCATAAAGTTTTTCTCAATGGTGAACTCTCTGATGATACTGAAGGCCATAGCTAGCAGTAAAAGATTTCCCACATTCACTGCACTCATAAGGTTTTTCTCCACTGTGAACTCTCTGGTGATACCGAAGGCTAGAGCTAGCAGTAAAAGATTTCCCACATTCACTGCACTCATAAGGTTTTTCTCCACTGTGAACTCTCTGGTGATACCGAAGGCCATAGCTAGCAGTAAAAGATTTCCCACATTCACTGCACTCATAAGGCCTTTCTCCATTGTGAACTCTCTGATGACGAAGAAGGCTCGAACTGCTAGTAAAACATTTTCCACATTCACTGCACTTATAAGGCCTTTCTTCAGTGTGAACTCTCTGATGATTGCGAAGGCTCAACCTAACAATGAAAGATTTCCCACATTCACTGCACTCATGAGGCCTTTCTCCACTGTGAACTCTCTGGTGATACCAAAGGCTAGAGCTAGCAGTAAAAGATTTCCCACATTCACTGCACTCATAGGGCTTTTCTCCAGTGTGGATTTTCCTATTGGAACTGAGGTGGTGCATTTGATTAAAGGATGTCCCATAGTCACTGCCTTTATACAGCTCTTCCCTGTTGTGAACTTTCTGATGATATCGGATGCCAGCCAGCGTTATAAAAGATTTCCCACATACATTACAGGTATAAGGCCTTTCTCCTTTGTGAATTCTCTGATGTCTATGGAAATTGGAGTTGTTGATAAAAGATTTCCCACATTCATTGCACTTATAAGGCCTTTCTCCAGTGTGAATTCTTTGATGTACATAGAAAGAGGATTGATGGGTAAAACATTTTCCACACTGAGTGCATTCATATGGCCTTTCTCCGGTATGAATTCTCTGATGTCCAATGAAACGGTTCTTATAGATAAAAGATTTATCACATTCCTTGCACTGATAAGGCCTTTCTCCAGTGTGGATTCGCCTATGAATCCTGAGATACTTTCTTTGGCCAAAGGATTTCCCACATTCAGTGCACTCAGAAGACCTTCCTCTAATGTGACCTTTCTGGTGCTGAACATGGTTACTTTGGTGAGTGCCGCCTGTGAACTCACAAGACTGTTCACTAGTGAGGATTCTCTCATCTTGAACAAGTATGTCTGTGCGGCTGGAAGCTTTCTTGCCTTCTCCCGAGCTCTGATGACTTTTTCCACTGTGAAAAACAACTTCACACTCCTTACTGTTGTTTTGTTGATTCCTGGTGTTTTTGGCCTGTGGCTGAACTCCCAGGTTGGCCACGAATTCCTTCCCAATCTCATTGTATGGGGAGAGACTTCCTGATGCATGAATTGTGCAGCTCTTCAAAAATGAGAGTTTCCCCATAATATATTGTAAAAGAGTCTCTCTCGTGTGCTGCTTCTGGTGCTGCTGAATGTCTGCAGTGAAACAGAACTGTTTTCCATGTGCCCCACATGTGTTTGCTTTCTGTCCACTATTTGTTCCCTGCTCTTCAGTCAAGTGCAAAATGTTTCTCAAGACCAGGATGCATATCTTACAGGGCTGGACCTTCTCAGCAGATGAATCTGTCCTGGGACTCCCAATCTGTGACACTCCTGCAGATTTGCTCTGTTCAAAAGGTGTCTCTTCATCCCCAACTCCAGGCCAAGAACCTGAAAACAATAGTGAAGTCCATATTGAGTTTAGTACAGGGAAATGCCACCGTTAAAACTGTACATCTGACACTTGAAAGAACAGGTCCACAAGACTGTGTTCAGGAAGTGGAGTTAGGGTCAGACTGAGGAAGCAGCTGCTCTGTGTTACAGGGCTTTAAGGTTACAGAACAGATGAGGTCTCAGCAAACACAGGACACAAGGACTGGGTATGGAGCAAGGGTGAAACGCCTTTTCTACAGTTCACTCTTATCAATAGCTTCTGCCTGGACCACAACTGCTGGTGACCTTTTCTCTGCAGAACTGTATGTCCAGGCCTCAGAAAATCTGACTGGAACAGGTACCTGGTGTTTAAGGAATATTAAGGGATCCTCCTGTGTTTCAGGACATAAACAGTGTCAGAAAATACTCTGGAGGAAACACTGTGAAGACCAATGAAATAAACGGTTTAGAGAGGTGGTAGGGAATTAATCCCAGGCTGGAGTCAGAATAAAAATGAGAAGTAGGACTTCCCTGGTGCCACAGTGGGTAAGAATCCACCTGCCAATGGAGGGGACGTGGATTCGAGGCTGGGTCTACAACGATTTCACATGCTGTGGAGCAACCAATACCATGCACAGCTACTGAGTCTGTGTGCTACAACTACTGAAGCTTGCAGGCCTAGAGCCCATGCTCTGCAATGAGGGAAGCTACCACAATGAGAAGCCCGCATACCACAATAAAGAGTAGCCCCTACTCGCCACAACTATAGAAAGCCCTTGCAAAGCAATGAAGATCCAACCAAAAATAAAATAAATGGATAAGTAAATAATGAGAAGTAGAACAAAGTGTAAGTTGCTAGTGTCAAGAATGGAGAAAAGACTATAGAAATGACTTGTGGCCACTGGCAATCACATTAAAAGCACTAGTCAAACATGATAGGTTCCTGGAATGACTTGAACACACAACTGACATGAAGCTATCCCAGCTGCCATTCAACTTGGCCAGACTACCTGAGAGTGCTTTGTGCTGAGACCAGAGTCATGTCCATCCTGCAAATCATGAAGGACTGTCCACTCTCAGTTCAACAACTACATGGAAGGCAAATGATACAACTCTTAATAGAAGAGCAGGTCAGGTGAGTGGCCAACACCAGCCCAGAAGAACTCAGCACACAAAAAGGGACAATATTTAAACACTGCAAAAAGCAGCTCTGATGGAACCACGTGAAAGGATGTGCAGAAGATGGATACAAAATGTTAGGATTCCATCTCCTAGCCTTAACAATAACTGTGCTGACAGAATCCAATGGTAGCTCTTGGAACTCGAATCTGTTGAAGATCTGCAGTTTCCCAAGTTAAATTTATTTTAGGCAAGTTCAGTTCTTAGCCTCTGGAGCTGTCCATTCCCCAACCCAAAGTCCCATGGCAGGCTACTATGTACATGTTTCTAGAGCAGACTGCACATACTTTTCATGAGCCAGCATGGAAAATAAGGACCTAGTTAGTCCTCCAAATGTCAGTGCTCTATAGTCTGACTGCTGTTCCTGAATGTATGTGAGTAATACAGAGGTGTACACCCACTGCTGTAAATGGTACCACCGATACACAAATCTCCTCCCCCTCTGGCTGAAGATTTTAAGGGCCAGCATCTCACCTCCTGCTCTTCATTTTTCTGCTTTTCCCTTTTAAGAGTGAGACATTTGAGGACTAAGGCAATCAAAAGCAAACACTGGGCTTCCCTGGTGACTCAGTGGTGAAGAATCTGCCTGTCAATGCAGGAGACACAGGTTTAACCTCCTGTCTGGGAAGATCCTACATGTTTTGGAACAACTATGTGCATGTGCCACAACTACTGAGCCTGTGCTCTAGAGCCTGGGAGCCACAACTACTTAGCCCATGTGCCACAATTACTGAAGCTCACGTACCCTTGAGCCCGTGCTCTGCAACAAAAGAAGCCAGAGCAATGAGAAGCCCATGCACTACTAGAGCATAGCCCCTGCTCACAACAACTAGAGAAAAGTATGTATCAACAAGGACCCCGCACAGACAATAAATGAATAATAATTAAAAAAATCATAAAAGACAACCGCTTATATTGTGGAATTTAAGTCATGGTGCACCCCCAAGGAAAGGCACACTGAAAAGCCTGTCAGTTTACACCTCATGTCAATATACAGGAAAGAGACACTCTAAAAACATCAAAAACAAGAACCCCCCGCCCCGCAAACCCTGGTTAATGGCAAGCACAGTATCTTCAGAGTTACAACCATAAGATGCCAATGTTCAGTTTTCAACAACAAAAACTCACAAGGCATACAAAGAAGGAAAGGACAATAACAATCAACAGCTGCTGTACCTTATGAAAAGGTACAAAAAGAATAGATGGTAACCATACTTAGTTGTTCACTCATGTCCAACTCTTTGCAACCCTATGTCCATGGGGATTCTCCAGGCAAGAATACTGGAGTGGGTTGCCACGCTCTCCTCCAGGGAATCTTTTCAACCCAGGGATCGAACCCAGGTCTCCCACATTGCAGGTGGATTCTTTACTGTCTGGGCCACCAGTAGAGCCCATAGTGACTAGAAAAAGATTTGTCTGAAAAAGATGTTCAAACTGGTAAACAAATGAACCAAAAGAAATTTTTAAAAGCTGCCTCAACAAAATGGAACTAACAATAAAAGATACAGCAAGTTGTTTTGCTTTGTTTCTTGTTTTTGTTTTTTTTTTGATAGTAAGTATTTAAAAAAAAAAGAAATTTGGGAGCTGAAAAGTACAATTGCTGAAGTGAAAAAAAAAAAACCACTAGAGAAATCCAATGCAGAAAAACATCCCAGATTTGAGGCAACATATGAATGTAAACATCCAAGAACATAAATGAACTTCAAGCAGAATAAACGAGAAGACCCACATCATGGCACATTATAATCAAACTGCTGAAACAGAGAATCAATAAACGAGAAGACCCACATCATGGCACATTATAATCAAACTGCTGAAACAGAGAATCTTGAAATCAGTGAGAGAAGTGACTCATCACAGACAAGGGGTCCCAAACAATATCATTAGCAGATTTCTTATGGGAAACCTGAAAAGACCAGAAGACAGTGGGCTGATATGTTCAGATGGCTGAAGGAAAAAAACCTGCCAACCAAGATTCTTTCAAAAATGAAGGAGAAATTAGCATATTTAGGTAAATTAGAAATTAGTATATCTAGGTAAATAAAAGATGAGGAAGTTCAAGAAATGCTAAAGGGAGTCCTTCAGGTTGAACCGAAAAGACACTAATGAGTAAAATGATACAGATAAAGCTGTATAGAAGCAGAAAAAAAAATTTTTTTTGGCCTGCCAGCACGGCTCTCAGTATTTTAGTTCCAGACAATGGACTGAACCCAGGCCCATGGCAGTGAGACTGCAGAGTCCTAACCACTGGACCACTAGGGAATTCCCAGAAATTTTTTTAATGTTACTGATGGTAAACTGGTATAAATTAAAATTAGTATGCTCTAGCTTTAGGATATTAAATGTAATCCCCATGGTAAATACAAAAAAATAAAGAAGAAGTTTTATTATGCACACAAAGGAAATGAAAAGGGAATTAAGATATTTCACTACCCCCCCCCAAAAAATCAACTAAATACAAAAGGAGAAAATAACAAAAAGTAAGGAATGACAAAGCTCCAAGGCGTATATAGAAAACAAAGAGCAAGATGAAAAAAATAACCTCTCATCAATAACTGCTCTAAAGTGAATAGATTAACCTCTCAGAGCAAAACACAGACTGGCAGAATAGATTCAAAAAAACCATCCAGGAAACTCCCTGGCAGTCCAGTGGTTAGGATTCAGCAGTTTCACTGCTGAGGGCATGGGTTCAATCCCTGGTCACAGGAGGAAGAATTCACAGGCTGTGTGGCACAATCCAAGACGACAACAACAACTGTATGCTGTCGACAAAACACAAGTTGAAACTGAAAGGTAGATAAAGATATTTCATGCAAATAGTAACAAAAAGCACACAGGAGTAGCTATAAATCATACCAAACAATAAGGATTTTAAATCTAAAGACTACGAAGGACATATATTTTGGGAAGATTCAATGTAAGATGATGCAATAAGTATAAATAGTCACGCACTCAATAGTAGATCACTGAAATACATGAAGCAAAAACTGACAATCAAGAGGAGAAACAGACAGTTCTACCTTAATATTTGGAAATTTCCATACTCTACTCTGGATAGGAACAATAGATTTAATTAGATAAAGTTTATACCAACTATCCTCTCTAACCACAACAGAATGAAGATCCATAACATAACATATGGAAAACTGAAATATCTACAAAATTCTGGAAATAAATAGGTTCAAGAAAATAATCACAAGGGAAATCAGAGAATATTTAATAGACCAATGTAAACAAAACACCACATACTAAAACTACAGGATGCAGCAAAGGCAGTACTAAGGAGAACATTTACAGCAATAAATGCTTATATTAAAAAAATAAATATCATAATCTTTACAACTTGATGAACTCCAAAAAAAAACCCCACACACATTAAATAGACAAAGCATTCTGAAAAAGAAAACGATAAAGATCAGACAAATAAAATAGCCAGAACATTCTGTTCTTCTTAATAAGGTAACTGACAAGAAAAACAAGTGCTCAATTCCAGCCCTCTCTACACATGGCTGTCCCACCTAATGGGAGGAAAATAAATTGAAAGTAACTTGTGAAGTTCATAGTCCAGACACACAAGCTCATTAAAAGACTGATAAGTAAACATACTATGAATCCTTCCAGTACTGTGGAGGCTTCCCTTCTCCACATCTTACCAAAACATGAATAAAGGCCTACTTATAGTGGTTCCTCTTACTCCATACATCATGCCAGTTATCAAGAAAAAATTACACAGCATACTAAATAGTGAAAAGCAATCTGAAGAGACAAAGGAAACTTCAAAACCAGAATCAGCTATCACAAAGATGTTGTAATTATCACACTGGAAATACGAAGCAAGTATGATATATATGCTGATTAATGTTTGGTAGAGTTGGGAGTTTGTGATGGACAAGAAGTCTGGCATGCTGCAGTCCACAGGGTCGCAAAGAGTTGGACATTTGAGAAATGGAAATTCAAAGAAAGAACTCAAAATTCTAGAAGTCAAAAAGACTATAACAGACATGAAGAATGAATATGATGCGCTTATTGATACACTGGACACAGCTGAGGAAAGCATCTCTGTGCTTGATGTGTAGAAACTTCCAAAACTGAAAAGCAAAGAGAAAAATGAAAGAAAGAAATGCAAATCAAAACTACAATGAGGTACCACCTCACACCAGGCAGAATGCCATTATTAAGAAGTCTACAGGGGCTTCCCTGGTGGTCCAATGGCTAAGACTCCATGCTCCCTTGCTTACCAAAAAAAAAAAAAAAAAAAAAACCAGAAAAGAAAACTTCATGCTCCCAATGCAGGGGTCCCAGATCCTATCCCTGGTCAGGGAATTAAGATTCCACAAGCTCGAGATAAGAGTTTGCATGTAGCACCTAAAAGCTCCCAGGTGTCCCAATTAAGACCCAGAATAGCCAAATAAATACTTACATACACACATATTAAAAACAAAAGTCTACAAATAACAAATGCTGTTGGGCAGCCATTATGAAAAACAGTATAGATGTTCCTCAAAAAGTTAAAAGTAATGTTGCCATTATGATCCAGCAGTTTAACTCCTGGGCATATATCCAGTCAAAAATTTTAATTCAAAAAGATATAGACTCCTACGTTCACAGCAGTCAAGTCAGGCTCATGAGGATAAAAACAGAGAACACAAATTAATAATAACACAAACAAAAAATTCAAAATAAAACATCACTGCGGATACCATGGAGATTAAAAGAATAATAATGAAAAATATGAGTAATCTCTAACCCCATGAATTTGATCACCTAGATGCTGCTAAGCTGCTGCTAAGTCGCTTCAGTCGTGTCCGACTCTGTGCGACTGCAGCCCACTAGGCTCCCCCATCCCTGGGATTCTCCAGGCAAGAATACTGGAGTGGGTTGCCATTTCCTTCTCCATCTTGCATCTCCTAGATGCAAGGGATCAATTCCCTGAAAGATAGTCTACCAAAACCCACACAATAGATAATCTGAACAGGTCTGCGTCAATTAAAGAAAATCAATCAGGGGGCCTCACTGGGGTTCCAATGGTTAAGCTCTGTGCTTCCACTGCATGGGGCATGCATTCAATTCTTGGTCAGGGCCTAAGATTTTTCCTTTTTTTTTTTTTTTAAGATTTTTCATGCTATGCAGTGTGGCCAAAATATAAATTCTTCCAAACATGTAATGAGAGAATGTATTATACAATTCTCTACAATCTCTTTCAGAAGACAGAAACAAAGGAAACAGCTCCTAACTCATTATTTGAGGCCAGTATTACTTTAATACCAAACCAAAAACATTAAAAGAAAACTATAGAATTATATCTCTCATGAACACAGACACAAAAAATTTAACAACTTTTAAAAATCGATTAAAAAACTATATAAAAAGAATTATATACCATGACCAACTGGGCAATTGAAACTGGTTTAACATTTGAAAGTCAGTTAACATAACACCTATCAATACTTAAAATACATATTGATTGGTATCCAGTTATATAAGTTCTTATATTTTGGAATATTTACCCCTTAAATATATGGCTTGCAAATATTTTCTCCCATTAGGTAGGTTACCCTTTGATTTTGTTGATAGTTTCTTTTGCTGTTTAGAAGCTTTTTAATTAGGAAAAGATATACTCATTGGAAAGGAAGGAAAATTGTCTTCACTCTCAAATGACATGATCAGGTACGTTAGAAACCCCAAATATAGACACCCTGCCAAAAATATCCTAGAACAAAAAGTAATTACAGGCCACTCTTGCCTTCTGAGATGGCCCACATTCTGCGTGTATCTCTCTAAATAAGCCTTCTTTCACTAAAAAACAACAAAGTTTTCAGGATACAAAGTTACAATATAAAAACCAATCACTGACCTACATACCAGCCCCACAAAAAACTGAAATTTGAGGCTAAAAACTAAATACCATGTACACTAGTACAAAAAAAGAGAAAAAGTGATATTTAGTTATAAATCTACCAAGACATGTACAAAAGGCAAAAGCTTCAAAATGTTGGATTTGGGCATGATTTCTTGTCTATGACAACAAAAGCACAGGCAACAAAAGAATAAATGTGATACTGAACCTTAAAAAAAAAAAAAAGAACATTTTGTTTGTTTGTTTCATACCTTTAACTTAATGTCATCTGTCAATTATACCTCAAAAAGGTATAGGGGAAAAGGAAAAAACTGACCTATTGTACATCACAGGGAACTATAAACATAGTAAAAAGGCAACCACAGAGTACAACAAGGAATTAATATCCAGAATATATGGATGAAGTCTAGAACTCAACAACTAAAAAAAACCAATCTGATGAAAAAAATAGGAAAAGGACCTGAATAGATATTTTTGAAAGATATACACAGGAATTCCCTGACAGTAGAGTGGTTAAGACTCTACATATTCACAGCCATTAGGCCCAGGTTCAATCCCTGGTCGGAGAACTAAGATCCCAGAAGTCAACATGGCTTGGACCAAAAAAAAAAAAGATATACAAATGGCCAATAAGCACACCATAAGGGAAATGCAATGGAAATGGTAAAGATATACCACCACACATCCATTAGATGGTAGTCATCAAAAGACAAAAAATAAAGCTGCAGGCACGTATGTAGGAAAACTACATACATGTAGGAACCTTGGAAAAGGTTGTGGGAAGAATAGCTCACCATCTGTTTAGTAGTGCCCATGTCAGTGACAACACTCTTCTGTACAGACAGGCAAAATAAATATCAGATACATGGTAACCATGGTCCACATGTAAGAAAGACAGAGCTGTCCCGGGGGAAAAGAAGGCAGAGCCTAGCTCAAGAGGATAGAGGAGGGAGTGGGGCCTTACCCAGCATGCATACAAGTGCAAAGTTTTCCAACATGACATCAAGGTACAGTTGTATCTGAGCCTCATCAAGAAGACACCATTCTTCCTGGGAGAAGTACACGGCCACATCCTCAAAGGTCACATGGCTCTGGTGTAACAGGGACAAATAAAATCATGAACAGTCTCACACTTTCCATCTTCTCACACATCTCCTCTACTGTCCAACCTGATGGAGTCTCCTGATACCTGGGGAAGAAAAACTCCCTACTCTGATCTGAACTTCCTGTTGCCTCTGGAACACACAGGCATTTAATTTCAAGCTGAAATTCTGCTCTTCCCTGTTGTTTATTCCCACCAGAAAAAAAAGACCCCCACTTACCTTAACCAGCTTAGCCTTACCTCAAAGCACTTCAACATACTGGTATGGGTTTCAATGTTCCATAATTCCTCCATAGAACCAGTGTGCACTCACTACCCCAGGCACAGGGTTGCCAAGGTCCCCAAACCAAAATGTTGGGAGAATGGTAGGTTAAGAGCCCCAAGACCCTCCTCAAATACAGAAAATGTGTGCGTGAGAGTGTGAACAAGTAAGGGACTGGGACAACCTCCATTTACTAAATGTTCTTCTGCAGCTGTGGGAATCTGTGGGAACATGCAGACCACAGAGCAAAGTGACCAGGGCAGTGCTCCAAGGACTCAGGACTTGCCAGGGCAGCTGCCTGGTACCATAGCCCGATAACCTCAGGCTGACTGGCTAACATCTACTGTATGACTTCATCCTCACTACTACCTTTTATCAGCTGTGAGCTCTGAGAAGCCATACTTTCCATTGCTCAAGTCCTCATCAACCCCTACAGACTTTTCTTCCACTGAACAGGCCTTGGAGAGCTTTTATTTATTTATTTATTTATTTTGGAGAACTTTTAAAAGCCCACAGATCATACGCTTCCTTTACTCAAAACTCTCCAGCGTTCCCAGTGCCCTGAGAAGAAAGGTACAACCTCTCATCTGCCATTCCACGTGCAGCCTGGCCTCAAACTTTGTTTTTTGAAGAAACACGATGGACTCCAGGTTCCCCAATGTTCCTGGTTCAGTTGCATCTCCAAGCCTCACCCACACCACATTACACCTGTGGTCAGAAACAGGGACACCACCCCTGAAGGCCTCACTGCGGTTGGGCCAGGCACATGAGATAAAGTGTGAAAAATGGGACACTTCCTGCCATATAGGTAAACAAAAAAGATGCCACAGCGATCAGCGATTGCAGCCCTCCAGTGTGAGCCAGTGAGCCCTAGGAATTCAGGAAGGAGAATACTTGCCATTTAGCAGCCAGCAGACTACAGTCACTCCTATGCTGAGTCCCGAGAAACTCAGGATATGAAAACACAGGATACTGGCCCCAGATAGCCGAGGTGCATATCAAAGGAGTTATGGAGCCCTATATCGAGATGATAGGACAATATCTCCATGATTAGCCAAGCTCCAGGGCAACCATTGTCATGTTCATTCTGTTCCTAACCAGCCAGCTCCAGCCTCCATATGACATAATACACAGAATCCTGACTATTGACCTAACATCACCCCTCTCCACAGGAATTTTCTTTTCCTTGAGGCTATAAAAATAGTCTGCAAGCCCTTGAGCCACCCGCTGTTCTAACAGTCTCCTGGTGGCTCTCCCTGGTCAGTTAGGGAGTCCGCCCTCTGTCTTTGCAGCACCCCTCTCTACCTCTCCCCTTTGTTCTCAACAAATTCGCTCTAGTCTAAAATGCCTTATGTCTGGAAATTCTTTTTCAACTACAGCTCAGACTGCCACGACAGAAATGATTTCAGTGAGCCCAGACTCACATCTTTCCATACACAGAAAAGTGCTTAATTCCTTAACTTGGGTTATCTGACTTTCCTTAACAATAATCTATTGATGTTCAAACACCTGCCCTTTGTTGCAAAACTTATATATACGCTGGCTTTGTTAGGGGAAGCACACTGAAACCGCCTGCCCTGGCCAGGTACCATAGTAACTATTTGCATGCGTTGTTTAAAACAGGAGGTCCTGGTAAGGAACACTGGAACTAATAAGCCACCACCAACACAGAGTTCTGGAAAGGTAAAAAAGTGACACCAGGTGTCCCAACACCTTCCAGAATCATCCTCACTGGCATCCATCTTGGCTGAACAAGGTGTGCACCACCCGGAAGGACTCTTGAGTCAGAAAGATTGGCTAAAGACAACCAAAGCTAATCCCGTCCCCATAAAACTCCAGACTGCAACCCACGTGGCAGAGCAGTTCTCCTGGGTTCCCTTACCCTACTGCTGTCCGACCCAGAGCCCCTTCCCAATAAAATCTCTTGCTTTGCCAGCACAAGTGTCTCCTCGAACAATTCACTTTCCAGTGTTAGAGCCCACTTTCGGGTCCTGGAGGGGGTCCTCCTTCCTGTAACAGTTTCTCCCTTCGCCTCCCAGGGTTCCTTGAGATGTTTCTTGGGCTGGAAATCCTAAAAATCCCCACGGAATAAAACACAACTCAACTTCTGAGTTGCACGTTTTTTAAGGCCACAAACAACGTGAGCAGGAAGCTGCTCACCTGGGGTGTTCTCATTCTGGTGGGGAAACGGGCAGCGGAGAACCCAGAACTCACTGCACTTACCTGACCGGGGTCCTTCAGGGCAGGCACCGCCATCAGAGCTTCTTTCCACAGAGCGGTGCGGCGACCCTCCACTGGTCAGGTCGGACTTGGCGCGGACACACCCTGCAGGCGGCAGTGTCCCCAGCTCTTACGCCGTCCGCTATGCAGTGCCTTCGAAGACGCCCCTTGCGCTCTCTCGGCCTGCAACAGGCCTCCCAACACCGCACGCTCAGACCTTCCGTCCGGCTCCACAGACTTGAGAGGAATCAAAATGTCCGCCAGGAAGACACCTGAAGCCCCTCCCCGGAAACGCTCCTTTTCTGTATTTTCATTGGATAAACGTCACTGCTCCGTAACGCAATACTTCTGGGTAATGTAGTTCTAAGGCCTCAAGGAAGCATGGTCCACACCTGAAACACTGGGGCAGAAAAAGCCAAGATGAATTGCCAGGAGAGCTGAGAAGTGACCTCTAGGGCTGGAGAAGGAATTCATCCTTCCTAAGGGAGAGGGGGAACCATTAGAACATGTAGCCTTTTTGTCGTTAGGCACAGATTTGATTGCATTGAAACTGTGAATCTGGTCAGAAACTCTGCAGTGAGATGTTGGGAGGTAGGTGAGGGGCCAAAGGCGGAAGTGGAGGTTTTGTTCGTACTGCACAAGGTTTTAGACTTCGCCATTGGCGGGGAATAACCATGCGGAATCCGACCTGGTCGCCCTACTGTCACCACTCGGGTCCCTGCAGAGGCTCCGATGGCAGCAGTTGAGCTGACGCCCCCACCACAGGTAAATGCTGTGTGCTCAGGGTTCTCCCCTGCCTGTGTCAGCACCATAATATGAATGCCTCGAGTGAGAGGCGCCTGCTCACATTGCTTTATTTTGCACCATTGGTCCAGGACAGTGAGGCCTTCAGGAATGGTGTCCCTATTTCTGAGCACCACTGTGCTGTGTGGGTGAGGCTTGGAGATGGAACTGCAGCAGGAACATCTGGAATCCTGGGTCCATCCTGCTTCTGCAAGTCACATTTGAGGCCAGGCTGCACACGGAGTGGCAGATGAGAGGTTGTACTTTTTTTCTCAGGGCCATGGGAGTGGAGGAGAGTTTTGAGTAGAGGAAGAACACGGTCTAAGTTAGGTGTTTAAAAACTCTGGAAAACCTGTTCAGTGGAAGAAAAGTCTATAAGAGGTGATGAGGAATTTGAGGGAGAGGGAAGTGGCTTTTTCAAGGTCACAACTGATAAGCAATAGCACTGAGGACAGAGGCATAGAGGAGATGTTAGCCAGTCGACCTGAGGTTGTTGCCAGAATCTTGGCTCTGGGCACCAATGCCAAACAGGAATACTGAGTTATGGCAGTGTCAGCTACAAATTGGCACTTGCAAGAGCATTTGGTGGGCTTCACTGATGGTGCTAGTGGTAAAGAACCTGCTGGCCAATGCAGGAGATGCAAGGGACAAACGTTTGGTCCCTGGGTGAGAAAGATTCCCTAGAGGAGGAAATGGCAACCCATTCAAGTATTCTTGGCCAGAAAATCCCATGGACAGAAAAGTCTGGCAGACTACGGTCCATGGGATCACAAAGAATCAGACACGACTGTAGAGACTTAGCTTGCATGCACAAGAGCATTTGCCAGCGATTGAACAGCAACAACAAAAGCATTTGCCTTCTGCCTCTGCAGAGACTGGACCCTGTGCTGCTCTAGGCCCAGCTTCAACACCCCCTGAGGGGAATTCAGGGTAGACAGTGAGGCACTTTGTGCTCCAGGGAAACTGGTGGAACAGGTCTTTTAGATAGCTGGATATTTTGTGGAACTGATTTCATGATCCCAATCCTAGCATCTCTTCATATCTAGAAAAACACTAAATCCCTTCATGGTGACGTCAGTTCCTCATGACTAGCAGAAAACCTTTCTTAAGTGCCAGATTGTATGGAACTCACCCTTCACCAAAATCTTATATATTGACCTTCTGCCACTGCCTTTTTGGAGCATTCTCTCAGGGCTATTTGAAGCACTGTTTCCAAGGCTGCAGTCCTCATTTTGCCCCAAATAAAGTTTAACGTGTGACTCTCAACATTGTGCATCTTTTTAGTTCATGGAGGAGAAAGAGTGGCTTTATTACTTTTCCAGGCAAAAGGGGAACACAGTACCTAGCACTTAAAGAACTGTGTACCCCTGCTTCCTGGTGAGTAGAGAAAGGTTATGTAGCCAGATGGACTTCCCAGGAGGCACAGTGGTAAAGAATCCACCTGCCAATGCAGGGGATGCAAGAGACACAGGTTCAATCCCTGGGTTGGGAAGATCCCCTGGAGAAGGAAATAGCAACCCATTCCACTATTCTTGACTGGAAAATCCATGGACAGAGGGGCCTAACATGCTATAGTCCATGAGGTCACAAAGAGTCGGATGTGATTGAGCACGCACGCATGTAGTCAGGCAGATATATGTAGTAAGGATCAAGGCAGTAACAGTCTTGTATTCTTTCTTCCACAAAGTTTCAAAGGGGTAGTAGGATTGCTGACAGGATTAGCATGTGTATAGGGTCTTAGGTGATCCGGTCTCCTAATCTCGATGAGATTCTCTGGTTCTTTAATCTTGTTTCAAGTGGTTTCTTTGCTGTTCCTCTTTTGATTAGCAACTGTTCTGTTATATGGAAATGAGAGAAGGTCACGGAGACTGGAGTCTTGACTGTAAGACATGGAGGACAAAAAGGCCTCTGTGCCCAGGAGTCCCACAGGGCCCTTCTCAGCATCAAGGTTACCTGGCTCTGGTGTCAGGCAGCGGTCCCGGCAAGTCCTAGTCCCTGGAGCATGACCCTGGTCACTTTCTTCCATGTCTTGCCTGTTCCCACAGACTCCCAGGAGTGGAGAAACACCTTTGATAGGTGGAGGGTGTCCCAGTACCTCACTTGTTCTCACCCCCATGCACACATTCTCTATATTTGAGAAGGGTCTTGGGGCTCTTCACCTGGCATTCTCCCAGACCCTTGGAGAACCACATGATAAGGGTCTCGATTGAGTGCAGGCCAGGTTGTTGCCATTTCCACCACCACTAGAAGGAAGTGTGGAATCAGTACCAGTATATCCCATTTTAAGGTGACAGTTAGCTGGTTTAGGTAAGTGCAGGTCTCTCTTTCTTGCTCTTTTTTTTTTTTCCTGGTGGAAGAAAAACAGCAGGGAAGAGCAGGATTTACACTTGAAATGATTACCTGTGTATTCTGGAGGCATTGGGAGCTAAAGCTCAGAGGAGGGAGGTTTCTCACCCCAGGTTTTAAGAAGCTCCATCTGGTAAGCATCCTGGAATGTGAAGTCAAGTGGGCCTTAGAAAGCATCACTACAAACAAAGCTAGTGGAGGTGATGGAATTCCAGTTGAGCTATTTCAAATCCTGAAAGATGATGCTGTGAAAGTGCTGCACTCAATATGCCACCAAATTTGGAAAACTCAGCAGTGGGCACAGGACTGGAAAAGGTCAGTTTTCATTCCAATCACAAAGAAAGGCAATGCCAAAGAATGCTCAAACTACCGCATGATTGCACTCATCTCACACGCTAGTAAAGTAATGCTCAAAATTCTCCAAGCCAGGCTTCCGCAATATGTGAACCGTGAACTTCCTGATGTTCAAGCTGGTTTTAGAAAAGGCAGAGGAACCAGAGATCAAATTGCCAATACGCGTTGGATCATCGAAAAAGGAAGAAAGTTTCAGAAAAACATCTATTTCTGCTTTATTGACTATGCCAAAGCCTTTGACTGTGTGGATCACAATAAACTGTGGAAAATTCTGAAAGAGATGGGAATACCAGACCACCTGACCTGCCTCTTGAGAAATTTGAATGCATGTCAGGAAGCAACAGAACTGGACATGGAACAACAGACTGGTTCCAAATAGGAAAAGGAGTACACCAAGGCTGCATATTGTCACCCTGTTTATTTAATTTTATGCAGAGTACATCATGAGAAACTCTGGGCTGGAAGAAACACAAGCTGGAATCAAGATTGCTGAGAGAAATATCAATAAACTCAGATATGCAAATGACACCACCCTTATGGCAGAAAGTGAAGAGGAACTCAAAAGCCTCTTGATGAAAGTGAAAGAGGAGAGTGAAAAAGTTGGCTTAAAACTCAACATTCAGAAAACGAAGATCATGGCATCCGGTCCCATCACTTCATGGGAAATAGGTGGGGAAACAGTGGAAACGGTGTCAGACTTTATTTTTGGGGGCTCCAAAAATCACTGCAGATGGTGACTGCAGCCATGAAATTAAAAGACGCTTACTCCTTGGAAGGAAAGTTATGACCAACCTAGATAGCATATTGAAAAGCAGAGACATTACTTTGCCAACAAAGGTCCGTCTAGTCAAGGCTATGGTTTTTCCAGTGGTCATGTATGGATGTGAGAATTGGACTGTGAAGAAGGCTGAGCGCCGAAGAATTGATGCTTTTGAACTGTGGTGTTGGAGAAGACTCTTGAGAGTCCCTTGGACTGCAAAGAGATCCAACAAATCCATTCTGAAGGAGCTCAGCCCTGGGATTTCTTTGGAAGGAATGATGCTAAAGCTGAAACTCCAGTATTTTGGCCACCTCATGCGAAGAGTTGACTCATTGGAAAAGACTCTGATGCTGGGAGGGATTGGGGGCAGGAGGAGAAGGGGACGACAGAGGATGAGATGGCTGGTTGGCATCACCGACTCGATGGACATGAGTCTGAGTGAACTCTGGGAGATGGTGATGGACAGGGAGGCCTGGCGTGCTGCAATTCATGGGGTCGGGAAGGGTCGGACACGACTGAGCGCCTGAACTGAACTGATCTGCTAGGGCAATAGAGGAGATGTACTGGAAGATGGAAGGTGGATTTTCAGAAGTGAGACTGTTCATGGTTTTATTTGTTCCTGTTATGTCAGAGCGGTGTGACCTTTGAGAATGGGCCATGTACTTCTCCTGGGAAGAATGGTGTCTTCTTGATGAGGCTTAGAAACACCTGTACCTTGATGTCATTCTGGAAAAACTTACACTTGTATATATGTTGCATACAATCTGCACACCTACCTCTGTCCTCTGAGCTGGGCTCTGCCTTTCTCCTTTTCCCCAAGGGCGGTTCCATCCTTCTCACATCTGGACCATGGGCACCACTTTCTTAAAGAGCTGACTTATGTACTGGGGTTAGTATGGCTATGGAGTTGCATCCCTACTGAGAGGGTAACAGGCAGCCAGGGAGCTCCAAACGGAGGAAATAGGCTGCAAGTGTCAGACATTTTTTATCTCTTTTAAGCGGCAGGAGGAAGCAAACCAGTGTTATATATTTTCCACTTCTCTATACAAATTTGAAAAAAGGTTTCTTAAAATTCTGTGTTGCCAGAATGACACCTGGTTCCACCTGAACTTAACTTTTCTCAAACCTTGAGCTAAGCAATGCACTTTTCTTACGGAAATGTTTGTCTTAAGCTCTGTTAATGTACTGTGTATTTACCCTAGACTCTGTCTTCAAGTTGGTTCCCCAAAGGCTCTGAACCGACTTGACAAAGCATCATGCTATACTCATACGTTGTTCTCCTAACCTATGTTAGTGAAACTTATATATGTATGGAAATCTGCCTTTCTTCAAGATTCATACCCATCGTTCTGTGGCCCGGGATGACTCACCTGGTGCCCGCATTATCTCAAAACGCATGTTGTGGGTGAGGGACCTGGTGGCATTCTCTGAGTTTTGAGACATTTCCTTTCTTTAGTTAGCAGGCTGCTAGTAACTATATAGATCGGATCAGATCTGGAAACTACAACAGAAGGGTAAGACCCGCTCTGGACAGGGGGATCCTGAAGATCACATAGCCCTGGGATTTCTTTGGAAGGAATGATGCTAAAGCTGAAACTCCAGTACTTTGGCCACCTCATGCGAAGAGTTGACTCATTGGAAAAGACTCTGATGCTGGGAGGGATTGGGGGCAGGAGGAGAAGGGGACAACAGAGGATGAGATGGCTGGATAGCATCACTAACTCGATGGACGTGAGTCTGGGTGAACTCCGGGAGTTGGTGATGGACAGGGAGTCCTGGCGTGCTGCGATTCATGGGGTCGCGGAGTCGGACACGACTGAGCCACTGAACTGAACTGAACTGAAGAGAAAACATACTCTAATCTAATCACCCCTGCCTCCGGACAGGTCATAAATTCTTTCTGTATCTATGGGAGTGTAACTGCAGGCTTATGGATTATTAACTGTTTGAACACCTAACACTTGATAACACTTGAATAATGGGGTTATTGTGATTGTATTTATCCTTCCTTTGTTTTATGTAAGTTTCAAGGAAATTGGGGTGGTGTATTTGGTGGTGTGATCTTCTTTTCCTTGTTCTTAAGGATGGTCTTAGTCTCTCGAGGGTCAGCGGGGTCCCTCTGTGCAGTCCACTCAGCGTTTTTGGGTCTGCGTGGTATGTTCTCTTCACCCTCGTATGATGGATCCAAGGGACAATACCTGCAACTTTAACTGCAGTAGGGGTAGTTAAAATAACATAAGGGTCCTTTCACCAAGGGGCTAGCAAATCATGTTTCCAATCTTTGACCCATACTTGATCACCAAGCGTAAACTCATGAATCTCTTCCTCAAGGGGGAACAGCACCCTTTCTTGTACAAACTTAGTTACTCGATTTATTACCTTACTCAGTTCCATCTGCTGTGAAATCCTATTCCCTCTTCAGATCAGATCAGATCAGTCACTCAGTCGTGTCCGACTCTTTGCGACCCCATGAATCGCAGCACGCCAGGCCTCCCTGTCCATCACCAACTCCCAGAGTTCACTCAGACTCAAGTCCATCGAGTCAGTGATGCCATCCAGCCATCTCATCCTCTGTCGTCCCCTTCTCCTCTTGCCCCCAATCCCTCCCAGCATCAGAGTCTTTTCCAATGAGTCAACTCTTCACATGAGGTGGCCAAAGTACTGGAGTTTCAGCTTTAGCATCATTCCTTCCAAAGAAATCCTAGGGCTGATCTCCTTCAGAATGGACTGGTTGGATCTCCTTGC
Source organism: Bos grunniens (assembly GCF_055505025.1). Lineage (NCBI taxonomy): Eukaryota > Metazoa > Chordata > Mammalia > Artiodactyla > Bovidae > Bos > Bos grunniens. The sequence continues at coordinate 65,513,129 of NC_141182.1, read as the reverse complement.
AGTCCAAGGGACTCTCAAGAGTCTTCTCCAACACCACAGTTCAAAAGCATCAATTCTTCGGTGCTTAGCCTTCTTCACAGTCCAACTCTCACATCCATACATGACCACTGGAAAAACCATAGCCTTGACTAGACGGACCTTTGTTGGCAAAGTAATGTCTCTGCTTTTCAATATGCTATCTAGGTTGGTCATAACTTTCCTTCCAAGGAGTAAGCGTCTTTTAATTTCATGGCTGCAGTCACCATCTGCAGTGATTTTGGAGCCCAGAAAAATAAAGTCTGACACCGTTTCCACTGTTTCCCCACCTATTTCCCATGAAGTGATGGGACCGGATGCCATGATCTTCGTTTTCTGAATGCTGAGCTTTAAGCCAACTTTTTCACTCTCCTCTTTCACTTTCATCAAGAGGCTTTTGAGTTCCTCTTCACTTTCTGCCATAAGGGTGGTGTCATCTGCGTATCTGAGGTTATTGATATTTCTCCCAGCAATCTTGATTCCAGCTTGTGTTTCTTCCAGTCCAGCGTTTCTCATGATGTACTCTGCATATAAGTTAAATAAACAGGGTGACAATATACAGCCTTGACGTACTCCTTTCCCTATTTGGAACCAGTCTGTTGTTCCATGTCCGGTTCTAACTGGTGCTTCCTGACCTGCATACAAATTTCTCAAGAGGCAGGTCAGGTGGTCTGGTATTCCCATCTCTTGAAGAATTCTCCACAGTTTATTGTGATCCACACAGTCAAAGGCTTTGGCATAGTCAATAAAGCAGAAATAGATGTTTTTCTGGAACTCTCTTGATTTTTCCATGATCCAGCGGATGTTGGCAATTTGATCTCTGGTTCCTCTGCCTTTTCTAAAACCAGCTTGAACATCGGGAAGTTCATGGTTCACATATTGCTGAAGCCTGGCTTGGAGAATTTTGAGCATTACTTTACTAGCGTGTGAGATGAGTGCAATTGTGTGGTAGTTTGAGCATTCTTTGGCATTGCCTTTCTTTGTGATTGGAATGAAAACTGACCTTTTCCAGTCCTGTGCCCACTGCTGAGTTTTCCAAATTTGGTGGCATATTGAGTGCAGCACTTTCACAGCATCATCTTTCAGGATTTGGAATAGCTCAACTGGAATTCTATCACCTCCACTAGCTTTGTTCATAGTGATGCTTTCTAAGGCCCACTTGACTTCACATTCCAGGATGTCTGGCTCTAGGTCAGTGATCACACCATCGTGATTATCTGGGTTAGGGGCGGCGGCCGGGAGGAGCAATCCCACACCCGAGGCCGGGGGCGGTGGCCGGGAGGACCAACCCCATGTCCAAGGAGCCGTGGCTGCGGGCGCGCAGGAGGGCCTAGACGAGCTATCCCACGTTGAAGGTCAGGAAGGGGGGTGGTGAGGAGATACCCCTCTTCCAAGGTAAGGAGCAATGGCTGCACTTTGCTGGAGTAGCCGTGAAGAGATACCCCACGCCCAAGGTAAGAGAAACCCAAGTAAGATGGTAGATGTTGCAAGAGGGCATCAGAGGGCAAACACACTGAAGCCATACTCACAGAAAACTAGTCAATCTGATCACACTAGGACCACAGCCTTGTCTAACTCAGTGAAACTAAGCCATGCCCGTGGGGCAACCCAAGATGGGCGGGTCATGGTGGAGAGATCTGACAGAATGTGGTCCACTGGAGAAGGGAATGGCAAACCACTTCAGTATTCTTGCCTTGAGAACCCCATGAACAGTATGAACCCCATGAACAGTATTCCCCCTTACCTGAGGCAAATTTGTTGACACCTGTTTTATTATGGGAGAGGGCCTCCCATACACAATTTCCTACGGAGAAGAGCCATGGGACTGTGGGGTCATCCCACTGAGTCTGAGCAGAGCCGTCAGAAGCAAGTCCACCCAGGAGCAGTCAGTCTCTATGATCCACTTGGAGAGTCTCTTTAATGTCCGGTTGGTTCATTCTACCATCTCAGAACTCTGGGCCTATAGGCAGTGTGCAGTTTCCATTTGATGTTTAAAGTTTTGCTTACTTGTTGTACTAAATCAGCTACAAAAGCCGGGTCATTGTCTGAACCAATGCTGGTAGGAAGTTCAAATCTGGGAACTATTTCCCTAAGCAGGCACCGGGCTACTTCTGATGCTCTTTCAGTTCAGGTAGGAAAAGCTTCTGCCCATCCCGAGAACGCACATACCGTGACCAGCAGGTAACGGTAGTGTCGGTGAGGTTTCATTTCAGTGAAGTCCACTCCCAGGTGTTCAAAGGGCAGCGTGCCTTTCCACTGAATCCCCGGAGGTTTCTGTCTGAATACCGAGAGGCAGCATTAACCTGTGAGCGGGCAGCATGGCCTAGGTGGGTCGCTTGGTGTGTTTGGCTTACCAGAGTGGGTGCCAGCTCCTCTGGTACCAATAATTTGCCACTTGGCAATTCCCACCATCCCTTTTCAGTCTTGATGGCCCTTTCCACTTTGGCTAACCTGACAGCCGTTGTCCTTGTTTTATGAGGCTAGTGCCATCAGTATATAGGACCCAACTAGGGTGTGGAACCTTGTGTCCTTTAAAACAAACCCCAGATACCTGACCTCCTCCTTGCAGATCTGGGCCTTCTTCTTCGACACCCGGGAACCTGCTTCCATCAGCAGCTGGGGCAGTGCTTTTGTCCCTTCCCAGCATTTTCCCTTGGTCTCAGCAGCCAGCAGCAGGTCATCCCCATATTGTAGGAGCCAACGTCCATATTCTTCTGGATGGAATAAGTTCAGGTCAGAAGCCAAGGCTTCCCCAAAGATGGCTGGGGAGTTCTTAAACCCTTGTGGGGGAGTCCAGATGAGCTGTTGCTTGGTGTCCCCAACTGGATCTTCCCATTCAAAGGCAAAGAAGGGCTGTGACGCTGGGGCGAGGCATACGAAGAAGAAGGCATCCTTGAGATCTAGGCGAGTATAAACTTTAGTCCTTGGCGGGAGGAGGCTAAGTAAGGTATAGGGGTTTGGAACAGTGGGGTGTAAAGTCACAGTAGCCTGGTTGACTAGCCTGAGATCCTGTACAGGCCTATAGTCCTGTCCTCCTTCCTTTTTGACTGGCAGGATCAGCGTATTCCAAGACGACTGGCTCTAATAGAATGCCTGCTTGTTTCAATCTATTGATGTGGGGCAGTATGCTGGCCCAGGCCTCTATCTGTATCGGGTTCTGGCATTTTCTGACCGGGATGGTGCCTGGTTTGATTTCTACTATCACTGGGGCTTGATGTTTAGCCAGCCTGGAGGGAGGAGGTGGGGATTGTCTTCCGCCCAGACCTCAGGGAATAATTGAATTAGCTCACTCTTATGCTCTTCTGGCCCACCAGTTCTTCCTTCAGAGGCTCATGCAACCTCCACTTATCTTGGGGTGATATTGAGAGAGAGAGAGCAAATAAGTCATAGTGTCCATCCGGAAGGTGGGCCTCTCCTCAGGGGAGAAAGTCACTTGTGCTCCTAGTTCGGAGAGCAAGTCTCTTCCCAACAGGGGTACTGGGCACTCAGGACTTGGTGCCCCCATCTGACATTTTCTGGGCTGGCAAAAAGATTTAGTCATGTCTTCTCCCGATACCCAGTTACAGCGGTAGTCTTTTTGGACAGTGGTGCCACAGATTTTGTTACTACCGACAGTTCTGCTCCTGTATCCACCATGGAGTCAATGTTTCGGCCCCCCCACTTTTAAGGTTACCATGGGTTCTCGGGGACCTGATATCTCTGAGCCCCGGCAGCCCTATTTAATTTCCAAGTCAGCAAGCCCCACCACTGCGGGAGCTTCCTCTTCCTTCCTTGCCTTAGAGCATTCATTCTTCCAGTGGCCAAAAGCTTGGCACCAGGCACACTGGTTTGGCTGTAACGGGACCCGAGACCTCCGTTGGGACCGGTTGAAGGACTGTCCTGTCCCTGGGGCAGATGAGGTTTTCTGGAGAGTCCGAGACAGACTTTCCCAGAGCAGCAGCTAGCACTGCAAATCTCTTGTCTGTTCTCTTTCGTTCCCTCCGGCTCTCTGGCAGAGCGCAGTCTCTGCTTAATTCCAACGTCTCCCTCCCCTTCTTGTCAGTACTCACCAGGAGAGGCGGGTATAGCTTGGGCGGTTTGGCTGGAGCCGGATCCTGGAAGTGTTGGCCAGAGGCTTCTGTCACCGGGATCGGAGCCTGCCGAGGTGGCGGCTCTACGACCTCGGGGAGAGCTGGCGGAGGAGCAGCGGCTGCTGCAGGACTTCACCTGGCCCTGGATGGGGCATTAAGGCGGCCTCCGGTCCTGGTGGAGCACTGGAAGGCAGGCGCATCATTATCCAGTATGGGGAAGGGATCAGGTCGTCCCCGTCCAAATCCTGTAGAATTTCCTTTTTTATTATCAATTTTTGTGCCATTAATATTTCCCCCTTTCCCTTCTGGATACAGAACCTTGTCCAAGTAGGAGGGCCTTGAGCTAACCCGAGCCGTGAGTCAATATATGGATGTTGATCCGGGTGTCCTGGCTGTCCTGTGACTACTGTATAGGCTGCTTCCACTATTTCTAAGTTCATGGTGTCCTCTGGTGCCCGTCCTACTCCCACAGGGGGCCATTCAACCCCACAGAGTATGTGGAGGCGGTTAGGCTTCATCTTCACCCCATAGTCTCCTCCGAATCCCTTCTTTAAGTTTTTAATCATGCCCTCCTATACAGTTGCCTTAGATTCACTTCCTTCCATCCTGCTTACCTTCACAGACCTTCTTCTACTTTTCCTTTTCTTTCTGTCTACGAAGTTCTCAGTACCCTATGCACTTCCGATATTTCCACTCAATGACACTTAAATTGCCATTCTGCCTCCTTCCTAATTGGGGTGAGAAGGGCCTTACCTGCCAGATCCCAGAAGGAGAAGGGGGATAGGCATGCCTTCACCTGCCAGTCAGGACAGCCGAACCAGAACACCACCACGTGGTCCAAGACTGTTTCTCCCTTAAAGTCCGTTCTGCCTTGGTGGGCTTGATCAGGTGCGGATGTAAACACAGATGGGTTAAATATCCCATGTCCCAGGCCATCTCTGGGAAAGCCAATTCATACTCACTTATTTATCCCCTCCTTCTAGCCTAACAATTCCAAGGGGATCAAGAATTTCACAGCAGACGGGACACGTCCTGGGGGAGGGCAGAATACGAGCATACAAGGACCAGTTTCCTATCCTAAAAATCCCTTGGCGATCGCTGGTAATAATTTTCCCTGAGACAGCGTGGACACAACTCCTAGATGACCTTCACAAATTTCCTTCCTAAACCTAGCACGCTCGTCGACCTATGTACCAAGCGATCGCTGCTTCCTGCCTATTCCAGGCCCCTGTGGGTCCGTGCCCCTTCTAGTCCCCCCCAGGGGGGTGATCAGGCCCCCTCTTCCACCCTGCCAGGTGGGTTCCTCCTCACCTGAGCGCTCAGTTCCCTTGATGCCATTCACTACCTGCCAAAGAGAAGAAACGGGGCGTTGAAAGGCTGAATTCTTCTAGAGGGGCGAGGGGCCTTCCCTCCTCTAGGAGATTCAAGCCACAAAGCCTCAGGGTGGCCTCAAATGAGACCTGTCTCCTCAAAGTGAGGAGTTTCCCAGCCCATGCACCAAATGTTGTAGCCACGCGTTCCGGGAAAGAAACTCACTCAGGACAATGCAGATAGTGGAGCGCAGTTTATTACACCGGCGGGTCCATAGCAGACTCTCCTCTTAGCCAAGGACCCCGACCAGCATTTGCAAAAGCCTTTTATACCCCATGTGTTCGTGTCTGAACCCACCACTCCAAATTCCTTGAGACTCACATAAACCAAGGAAAATACAATCCCAATAACCCCATGATTCACGTGCTATGTGCTCATGTGCTCAAACAGTCAAACAGTTAGCCAATAATCAATAAACCTGAGGTTACACTCTGATAGATACAGAAAAATTTATGGCCTGTCTGGAGGAAGGGGTGATTAGTGCATGTTTTCTCTTAGGCGATGAGTAACCTAGATACGATCTTCAAGGTTCCCCTGTCTGGAGGGGGTCTTATCCTTCTGTTGTTGTTTCCTTAGGCACTAAACACAGAGTTCAGAGCCCATTGGAAAGGTGGCCGAGCGTGATCAGCATGAACAGGCCTAAGATGGAGTCCAGGCCCTGTGAATTCCTTCTTCACTAGTAGTTTGCATCCTGTCTTGTTTTCATGTTTACAGTGAACAGAATTTTTTTAGTTTGTCAGTCATATTAAAGAACCAACTTTTGGGAGGCTTTGTTGATTTTTCTCTGTTGATTTTTAAGTATTTTTTTTCTTCTTCCTGTGGATTTAGTTTTCTCCTATTGTGATTTCATAAGGTAGAAGCACAGCTAATTGATTTTAGGTCTTTTCTGATATCTGCATTCAGTGCTATAAATTGCTAGAATGCTAGATTTCTAATTTAAAAAATAGATATGCAACAAGTGACTAAGGTTTACTGTATAGCACAGGGAACTATAGTCAATAGCTTGTAATAACTTATAATGGAAAATAATTGCAAAATAATGTATGTATATATCTATAACTGAATCATCTTGCTGCATGCTTGAAACATTGTAAGTCAACTGTACTTACAATGTTTTTGGGAATTCACTGCTGGTCCAGTGGTTAAATTATATATATATTAAGAAAAAAGAAGAAAAAAATAGATAAATTGCCTTATCAACACTGCTTTCACTGTATTCACATATTTTGAAGTGTTGAAATACTTAAAAATTTATCTCAAAGTTTCTTCTTTGGGGAATTCCTCTTTGACTCATGTTTTATTTGAAAGTATATTGTTTAATTCTCAGTATTTTGGGATTTTTTCCAGCTATCTTTGTGTTACTGATTTCTAGTGTTAATTCCTCTGTGCTCTGAGAAAAGACATTCCATGATTTCTGTTGTTTCAAAGTTGTTAAAGGTACGTTTTCTGGGTTAGGATGTGGTCTGTCTTGTGAATGTTATATATGGCAGCATGAGAAGACTATGTGTTGTTTTTGGATGGAGTAAACTAGTAGTCTATAGGTGTCCATATATCCAGTTATATCAAACACAACTGAGCAACTGAACTGAAATCCACTATCATGTAACACTCTGCGGCTTCCTGGGTGATTTGAATACCTTATAATTTTTAAAACTCCTAATTGCTTTCTCTCTTCCTTTTTATTATTTTTCTCAATTGTCCCTCTGCTTCCACAGAGGATTGGTTCCAGGAGACCCTGCCTATACTGAAATCATTGGATGCTAAAGTCCCATAGTCAGCTCTCTGATTCTGAAGTTTTTGCATTTATGATTCTTCCAAGTATAGATCCTATAGTCATCTGTATTTATTGAAAAATATCCATGTTAAAAAAAACCCATGTATGAGTGGATCCAAGCAGTTCTAACCCAGTTAGATCTAGAATTAACTGTACTGTATGATTATTCTAGGAGAAGGCAATGGCGCCCCACTCCAGTATTCTTGCCTGGAAAATCCCATGGATGGAGGAGCCTGGTGGGCTGCAGTCCATGGGATCGATAAGAGTCGGACACGACTGAGCGACTTCACTTTCACTTTTCACTTTCATGCATTGGAGAAGGAAATGGCAACCCACTCCAGTGTTCTTGCCTGGAGAATCCCAGGGACGGGGGAGCCTGGTGGGCTGCCGTCTATGGGGTCGCACAGAATCGGACATGACTGAAGCGACTTAGCAGCAGTAGCAGCATGATTATTCTAACATGTTGAATATTTAAAATAATATCAACAACACCAAACTTAGATACAGACTAACAATTGATGCTTGCCAAAGAGGGGGAAGGTCCATTTATAAAATAAGTGAAGGGTGTGAGAAATCATAGATTTCTACTTATAAGATGAATGATTTTTTTAATGTAATGCACAGCATGATGACTCGTTAACAAAACTGTATCTTATATTTAATTAATTAATTATTTATTTAGATGAGTTGCTTGTGGGATCTAGTTCCCTGACAAAGGATCGAATCCTCATCCTCTGTAGTGTAAGTGTAGAGTCCTAACCACTGGACTGCCAGGAAAGTCCAAAAACCATACTGTATATTCAGAAGTTTCTAAGAGAGTGGTTCTTAAAGGTTATCATCATGGGAAAAAAGTTGTAACTCTGGTAACTAAAGTTAATTTGTTAGTTAGTGCAGTGTATATGCAGTGCTTAGTCGCTCAGTTGTGTCCAACTCTTTGTGACCCGAAGGACAGTAGCCTGCCAGGCTCCTCTGTCCATGGAATTCTCCAGGCAAGAATACTGGAGTAGGTAGCCATTCCCTTCTCCAGTAGATCTTCCTGACTTAGGGATTGAACCCAGGTCTCTTGCATTGCAGGCAGATTCTTTACCATCTGAGCCACCAGGGAAGCCAAAATCAAATCATGTTATACAGTTTGAAGATATACAGTGTTCCATTGCAGTTATATGTCAGTGAAATTTTTTAATTCTCTGAGGCTCTTACTTTCTCTATGAAACCCAGATTTTTAAAAAAGTATTTATTTTTATTTATTTTGGCTGCACAGGGTCTTAGTTGAAATATGTGGAATCTAGTTCCCTGACCAGGCAGGGGTTGACCCCAGGCCCCCTGCATTGGGAACATGGAGTCTTAGCCATTGCACCACCAGGGAAGTCTGAAGCCCAGATTTTTAGTTGATGTCATTCTTCATCTGTCTAAAGGATTTCCTCTACTATATTCCCACCATTTTTCTGTGTCTAAGAAAGTGTTTCACCATCACTCTTAAAGATTAATGTTACGGATATTAAACTCTAGATTGGGGATGTCCACCCTCCCCAAACCCCATCAGAATCACCACACCCACTGTACTTTAAATATTTTAACTCCATACCATTCTTATTTGCCTGATTTCTGAGGAGAATTCAAATGTCATTGTTTTTGTTGCTTCTCTAAAAGCCATTTATTCCTGTGGCTTCCTTGAGGATTCTTTTTTATTTCCTGCATTTGAATGTGATATACTTACCTGTAGTTTTTTTTATTTCAATCTGTCTGGTGGTTTGTGAGCTTTGTGGATCTATGGGTTGGTATCTAACATTAATTGGATTAAAATTTCTTCATCATTATTGCCTCAATAATTTCTTCTATTCTTTTTTCTTTTTCTCTTTGACATGTTTCCATATGTGTATGTTAAACCTTTTGCAGTTTTCCCACAGGTCTTGAATGTTCTGGTGTTTTCCATTTTATTTTCTGTCATTTTTTTTGTTGTTGTTTGCTTTTTAGTTTTGGAAGTTTCTACTAAGAGAAAATCAAGCTTAAACATCCTTTTCTCGGTTGTGTTCAGCCTATGAATAATATGTGCATCACAGTCATTCTTCATTTCAGTTACAGTGTACTTGACTGTAGCTTTGTTTTTTGGTTCCTCTGTTAGAATTCTCATTTCTCAACTTACATTGTCCTTCTGGTATGGTATGCTGTTTTCTTTATTCTTTAGCAGAGGTTAATTAGCTTATTCATAATTATTTTATATTCCCAATGTGATCATCTTAACCTCCATGTGATATCTGATTCTGGTTATGAATCTTTATCTCTTCAAACTCTGTTTTGTGGGACACTGCAGATATTCAGTAGGCTCAATAGTTGCAAAAGTGTTAGATAAATTAGAGTCTGTTAGTACAATTATTCAGAGAAGGCAATGGCAACCCACTCCAGTACTCTTGCCTGGAAAATCCCACGGATGGAGGAGCCTGGTAGGCTGCAGTCCATGGGGTAGCTAGGAGTCGGATACGACTGAGCGACTTCACTTTCACTTTTCACTTTCATGCATTGGAGAAGGAAATGGCAACCCACTCCAGTGTTCTTGCCTGGAGAATCCCAGGGATGGGGGAGCCTGGTGGGCTGCGGTCTCTGGGGTCGCACAGAGTCGGACACGACTGAAGCGACTTAGCAGCAGCAGCAGCAGTACAATTATTAATACGTTTTGGTGGAGATAGATTCCTAAAATTCCTAAATTCTATCCACTGTCCATCCCTTTCCCTGGATCCACTGGATTTTTTTAGTGTAATATTTAAATGCCATATATTGTGTTACTGAGTTCCTCTGGGCCAGTGTTACTATTCACCCATCTTGACTGAGTTAGAAGTTGTATAGTTTGTGTCCTGTGTAGTCTTTCAGCTTGCAATGGAGAGTCCTTGGGGCTTCATGGTATGGACATCATTCTGGTCTCAACATAAAGTGCTCAGAGGTACACTGGGGAAATAAACGGCAGCTGGGTGAGGGCTTGATATCAGGTCTGTGTTCATACCAGATAGAATGCCTTTCTTCCTTTGGACAAGTGTCATGGTGCCATCGTCAGTGGCTACAAATCATTTCTCTCATCTTTGTCTATTCTTGACCTTTTGTCAATTTGTCATTTCTACTACTTCCCAGTTTTCCCAGTTTCACTGCAGCCTACGATTCTTGCAGGTGCTTCCTCAATTTGACTCCAAGCCTATTTCCGAACATACTCCTGGGCAGTGGTTCTTTCACGTGTCCGACATGGATCTGTGATGTCATCCTTCCCTCCAAAAAAGTCAACAAGGACTTCTTTACCACTTCTTTGTTTTCATGTTCTTGGCATGGAGTTCAGGATAAGGAGACACCTTTTGAACAGCGTGAGTTGCAGAAGGAGTCTCACAGATGAGGACATCCAACACAGGTTTGTCTCCTGAGAAGGTCCAGCTCTGTAAGATGTGCATTCTAGTCTTGAGAGACATTTTGCATTTGGCTGAAGAACAAGGAACAAACAGCAGGCAGGAAACCGCTGTATGTGTATGTGGGTCATGTGGGAAATAATTCTGTTTCACTGCCAACATTCAGCAGCACCAGAAGCAGCATGTTGGGGAGAAATCCTGCCAATATGGTATGGGCAGACCCACATTTAAATATATTTATTTATTTATTTGGCTGTGCTGGGTCTTAGTTATGACACTTCGTATCTTTTAGTTGAAGCACATTTTACCAAAGCTGGGAGCTCAGTAGCCATAGGAAAATCCACACTGCAGAAAAGCCCTATCAGTTCAAGGAATATGATAAATCTTTTACCAGTAAGTACTCTTTCATTGAACATCAGGGAACTCATACTGGAGAAAGGCCTTATGAGTGTAAAGTATGTGGGAAATCATACACTTTTCTGCCTGGTTTTCATTATCATCAGGGCATTTACAGGGGAGAAAGGCTATATAAGCCTGGAGCATTTAGGACATCCTTTACCAAATCCACCACCTCAGTTCCCATAGGAAAGTCCATCTTGGAGAAATTTACAAGTGCAGTGAATGTGGGAAATGTCTTATTGGTAGTTCAAATCTTCATTGTCATCAGAGAGTTCACACTGGAGAAAGGCCTTATGAATGCAGTGAATGCAGGAAATCTTTTATTAGTAAATCCAGTCTCTTTGTTCATCAGAGATTTCACATTGGAGAAAGAACCTTATGAATATCCCAAATATGGCTGGCTGTTACTTTGAAGGAGTTTAAGGCTGTTCAGTTCAGTCACTCAGTCGTGTCCTGCTCTTTGTGACCCCATGAATTGCAGCACGCCAGGCCTCCCTGTCCATCACCAACTTCTGGAGTCCACCCAAACCCATGTCCATTGAGTCGGTGATGCCATCCAACCATCTCATCCTCTGTCATCCCCTTCTCCTCCTGCCCTCAATCTTTCCCAGCATCAAGGTCTTTTCCAATGGGTCAGCTCTTCGCATCAGGTGGCCAAAATATTGGAATTTCAGCTTCAACATGTCCTTCCAATGAACACCCAGGACTGATGTCCTTTAGGATGGACTGGTTGTTAGAAGATGCGAAGAATCTCTGCATCAAATGGACACTTTCTAGAGAGGAAGCACAGAGACATAGTATCATCTGTTTGTGATCTCGGCGATCTTGGCACAATGGATATGGACCTGGGATTCAGTGCTGCCTGGTTCAGGATTTGAGGAGTCTGGTCATTTCAGTCCTCTGCTGCCTCTCCCCACCGCTAAGTTTGGGGACTAAAAGAACACCTTCATCTTAACGCTTCAGCACTCCCACTCCCTACCGCATAAGCCCTGCCTGTACCATAGCCAAACCAATGCTGTGAGGGACTTACACAAGTGCTCACTACTGCCAGACCTTCATGAGAGTGGTCCCTCTACACTGCATGTATACACTGACTTCTACCCCTCAGCGCAAGGACTCTGTCTCCTGTGTCCTGACCATGAATTACACATATCTTCCTGCCTTACCACCAGGGACTCCAGCTTCATTTCCACCCATGCATGTCACCCTCCTGCTTGGGAAGTTCCTCACAGGGACAGCAGCACTAAGCCAGGCATTCCAGACTGGGTCATTGGTATCACCCCAGACTTCTTCACCACCATATGCAATGTTTGGTTTCTAAGGTCCTTTCCATCTTCATATACAGACTTCAGCATATTCCTAGTTGTTGCTGATTAGTCTCTCAGTCATGTCCAACTCTTTGTGACCCATGGACTGCAGCACACCAGGCTTCCCTGTCCTCCACCATCTCCTTGAGCTTGCTCAAACTCATGTCCATTAAGTCGGTGATGCCATCCAATCATCTTGTCCTCTGTCATCCCCTTCTCCTCCTGCCTTCAATCTTTCCCAGCATCAGAGTCTTTTCTAATGATTTGGCTCTTCACATAAGGTGGCCAGAGTATTAGAACTTAAGGTTCAGCATCAGTCCTTCCAATGAATATTCAGGACTGATTGTTTTAAGATTGACTGGTTTGATTAGCATGTCCCTATTACTCCATTATTTAGTTGACCCACTGATGGTTCTAGTTAATGTGAGGGACAATGAAGGAATAAGAGCATCCACTGTGGTTCCCACATGGACTGGTTCCCAGGTTCTTCCTCCTGTCCTCGTTACTGATCTTCTCACTGCTCCTCCCATCCCCACACCCTTCCATAAATGTAAGAATGCAAGTCACCAAATGATTGTTAAGCAACAAGTACTTGCCTACCCATTTTGGGACCCACACTAGACCAAGCTATCTTTTTTCTTTATTTTTAATATTTACTTTTAATTGGAGGATAATCGCTTTACAATGTTTTGCTCGTTCTGCCATATAACAATGTGAATCATCCACAAGTATAAATATGTCCCCTCCCTCTTGAATCCGCATCCCATCCGCACACCCAGTTCCACCCCTCTAAATTGTCACAAAGCACTGGGTTGAGCCCCCAGTTCTATATAGAACTTTCCCAATAGCTATCTGCTTTATGTATGGTAGAGGGTGTTTCAGTCCTATTCACTCCATTTTTCATACCCTCTCCTTCCTCCAGTGTTTCCATAAATTTCTGTCTGTGTCTCTATTCCTGTATATGCATTAATATATGACATTAATGTATATACATGTATACATTATATGCATTAATATATGACATTTTTTTCCTGACTTCACTCTGTACAATGGGCTCTAGGTTCATCCACCTCACTAGAACTGACTTGAATTGATTCCTTATTACGGCTGAGTAATATTCCATTGTATACATGTACCATAACTTCTTTATCCATTCATCTGTCAGTGGACATATAGTTTGCATCCATGTCCTAGCTATTGTAAATAGTATGCTATGAACACAGGGGTCCATGTTTCTGTTTGAATTATGGTTTTCTCAGGCTCTATGGTGGGAATATACATGGATATCACCATTATGCAGAACAGAATGGAGATTTCTTAAAAAGCTAACAACTACCATATGACCCAGAAATCCAGCCTATCTTAAACTCTAAGACTGAATGCATGCTGACACCTCCAATGAAGACTGTAAGATAGCAGTATGAAATCATTATGATTTTAATTGCATTTCTCAGGATTTCTGATGTTGAGTGTTGCTGGTTTTTAATGTCTCTTTTCCTGTGTGTCTTGTTTGGGTGTCTTTCTGTTCCTATCTTTTTGCCTACTTTTATTTTGTGGGATTTCCCCATTTTCCCTTTTTGTGACAAATAGGCGAGCAGGGAAACAACAAAGATATCCGTGATATTTCACTTATTCTTCAATAATGTGAGTGTTTCCTGCATGGAATTTGAATTTGGAATACTGAGAGAACATGTTCTCATGTTTTCCTCAATTTCTTTACTACGCATAATGCAATAATCAAATACATTATACACATTTAAGATAAATGTATACTATTAACATAAGCTACCTCAATCTTAAGTGCAGACATTCAGTTACAAAGTAAATCCTTTTTTATATTATAGCGTTTGCCAATTTCCATGAGTGTAAATACTTCCATAGCCAATGTCGGACTGCAAACATAATGTCACTGAACATGGAGTTGGGAAGCATTGCCAGTAGTGCACCACTGGATACTTTCCCCTCTTACAGGTTCAGTAGCCAAAAGTAACTTTTAAGAATGCTACCATAGTTGAATGATCATATGGTGACAGGTTTTGCATATTTTAAAACTCGTTTTATGGTTGTGCAGTAGACTTAAATTTTACGTATTTAATAAGTAAATGTCAATATTCTGATACTTTGTGTATACCCCTCAAACCAGTTTCTACCTGCCATTTTAATTCATCCTCAACATTAAAATTACTGATGTAAGAGCACATTCCACTTTTTACAATATGTAATTTTATTTATTTGTGATGGTGCTGGGTCTTCATTGTTGCACAGGCTTCTTCTAGTTGTGGAGAGTGAGGGGTACTCTCTGGTTGTGGTGCACGGGCATCTCATTGCAGTGTGCTAGAGCAGGGCTCTAGGGCACTAGGGCTTCAAGAGTTTTTGCATATGTGCTTAGTAGTTTTGGGTCCCAGGCTCTAGACCATAGGCTCAATAGCTGTGACCTGTGGTATTTCCTGGACCAAGGATTGAACCCTTGTCTCCTGCATTGGCAGGTGCAGTCTTTACCACTGAGCCACGAGGGAAGCCCACTACTTTTGTGATGACTGTTTTCAAATGTTTATATAAATGGCATGACTATTGCATCCTACCCCTTTGTGAGATCATTTATCATATCATGTATTTTTTGTGTGTGTTTTGGTAACATCATGGCATCTGGATTGTGAGCAGTTCAAGAAACAGAATGTCCCAGTCCTAGGTTCTATGTGGTGGACTGGTTGGAGGCACAGTGGGACAGACAGAAAAGTTGCAGGAGCCTGAACCCTGTTTAGTAGGAGTTTGCTTGCTCACTCCTGGCCCTTGAGCCTGGCAGAGTGAGGTCTGCTTTATCAGCTGCTGGTTTCCAGTGAGCAGGTTCACATACACCTCAGTCAAGGAGAAGACATGCTCTGGCTCCACTGACTCCATGCCCCAACATGTTGCTGGATCTGGTGCAGTCAAGACCAGGGTAAGGACTCGGTTTTTGGGTGCAAAGGCAAGTCCCAGGGCAGAGCCCAGGTTGGGCTGCAGTGGCGATTGTTGGCAGTTACTCCATGGGTGCATGAGGAGCAGCCCACATTTCTGACAGCTGCTTAGCCACAGTTTACCCACCCCAGCATACCTACAGAGAAACCACCCTGGCCCTGCCTCCTCCCTGTGGAACTGTGCCAGGCAGGGCTGGAGTGGCAGAAACTGGAGACACTGAACAGCTGTGAGAGACAAAGGGGTCTAGTCTTAAAGTCAGGATAACATATTAATAATCGTTCAGCCTGAATAGCAAATACAGAGCCCAGAGACAAGGACGAAGACATCACAAGGTCCAGGAGAGACACATCACCGTGGTCAGACACAGCAGGCAGGATGTGGCGGTAGGCTTTTTTTTTTTTTTTTACTGGGGAGGATAGGGAGGTTACTTGCTTTAGAGGGAATTGAGGTGAGGCTGGCTCGTCAGTTGACAGGGAAACCAGGAAAAAAGCAGACCACTTACAGTCTCTGAGAAACTCAATGTGAAGTAGTTACTATCTAATGACAAAAACAAGGACTATCCGGGGCTAGAGCAAGAAGGTAGGTATTGATATATGAGGCTTTATTATTAAGTGAAAGTTCAGGCAGGTGAGTAGGGTATAGGTGAATCAGACTGGTGGGGCAGGGGATGTACAAAGAGGAAGAATACAGCCATTTTGGGTGTCCTGATTATCCATCATTGTTTCTCACTTAGGTGCACACCATCACTGACTATGCAGGCATGACAGCCTTTTCTGGGGGACGAAAATAAGTGTTTTCTCTCTT
Organism: Bos grunniens; assembly: GCF_055505025.1. NCBI lineage: Eukaryota > Metazoa > Chordata > Mammalia > Artiodactyla > Bovidae > Bos > Bos grunniens. Next base: position 65,497,051 of record NC_141182.1, on the reverse strand, counting down.
GTTCAGCTGTAGCAGGCCTGCCCAGTATCAACTGTCAACATTCCCAGTCAGAATCCTGTAGTCTTTTTTTCTTTTCCCTGACCATAATTTACAGATGACTTGAGCACTTCAGGTTGCACGCATTTCAAGAGCAATAAGATAATGTTTTCTTACTTCCAGTTACCAATGGCTGTCAGCTACATTATCCCTACACTTCAGAGATCAGTATCATTAAAGACTTAAATTCTCTGAAGCACTCTCCCCCTATTTCGTCATCGACTCCCCATCTCTTGAATGAGGACGGAGGCCCCGACACGTGATTTCCCAGCGCTCCTCGCGGTGCTGCTTGGCTTTCCTCCTTGCCCTTCCAGTGTGGCGCCATGCCTTGAGGCCTTGGCACTACATTACCCAGAAGAACTTGCGCTAAGGTGAGGTAGCTGCTAAGTCGCTTCAGTCGTGTCCGACGCTGCGCGACTCCATAGACGGCAGCTCACCAGGCTCCCCCGTCCCTGGGATTCTCCAGGCAAGAACACTGGAGTGGGTTGAGCCCTTGAAAATTCAGAAGATGCGCGTTTCCTGGATCCGGCAGTGTGACTTCCGGCGCGTTTATTTCGACGTTGTGTTTGTTGTTGAGACCGTGGGGCTGGTGAAAAGCTCACGAGTGAGGAGTTTGCTGGGCAGTGAGGGGCCTTAGGCGGAAGCGGAGTCTTCGTGCACACTGCACAGGGTCTGTGCTTAGTGTCACCTGCGGCGAGTTATCGTGCGGAAACCGACCTGGTCGCTCTACTTTGGAAGCTCCGCTCGGCCCACAGGCTCGGATGGCGGCGGCTTCGCTGCCGGTGCCACCTCAGGTAAACGCTCTGCCCTGCCCCCTTTCCCGTCAAAATATGAATGCCCCGTGCGAGAGCGCCTGCTCAGGCCGCTGTATCTCAGGGCCCTCTCCCACGACAGGCGGCCTTCGGGGTGGTGTCCTTATTTCCGAGGACCTGTGTAATGTGTGAGTGAGGCTTTGAGATGCAACTGAAGAACGAATGTTGGGGAACCTGAGGTCCGTCCAGCTTCTGTGAGGAACAACGTTTGCGGGCAGGCTTCACCTGGAGTGGCAAATGAGAGGTTGTCATTTCCTGCTTGGACCTTCTGGAAGCGGTGAAGAGTTTTGAGCACAGGACGGACGTCATCTGAATTGGGGTTTTTAAAATTAGGCTCCGAAACTGTTTAGTGAAAGAAAAGTCTGTTGGTTTGTGATGATTAATTTGAGGCAGAGGGAATTTCTGGCTTTTCCTTGCTCACAACTCTAAAGAGGTAGTACTAAGGATGGAGTCACGAAGGAGACCTTAGCCAGCCACCGTGCCATTACCAGGGCTCTGGTCCCAGGCAGAAGTCCTGGGAAAGCCTGAGCTCCTGGAACATCACCCAGGTCACCTTCCTCCGTGGTCTGCCCGTTCCCACAGATTCCCAGGTCTGCAGAAGCACTTTTGGTAAATGGAGGTTGTCCCTGTCCCTCAATTATTCTCAAGCCCATGCACGCATTCTTTGTATTTGACAAGGGTCTTAAGGCTCTTCACCTGCCATTCACCTAGACCCTTGGTTTGGGAACCCTGGAGAACCCCATGTTCAGGGCCCTGAATGCAGGCCGGGGTCTGTTGAGGTGGTTCCTATTTTCCATCATCAATGGAAGGAAGTGTGGAACTGGTCACTTTTAATGTGAGGCTGAACTGGTTTAGGTAAGTGCAGGGTTTTTTTTTTTTTTTTCTCCTGGTGGGAATAAACAGTAGGGAAGAGCCGTATTTTGGCTTCAAAGGACTACCTGTGTTTTCCGGAGCCAATGGGAAGGTCAGATCAAAGGAGGGAGGTTTTTTTTTAACTCCAGGTTTCAGGAGGCCCCATCTGACTGGGCAGTGGGGGAGATGTGCGAAGAAGTTGGATGGTGGTTTTTTGGGAGTGAGTTCGTTCATTGTTTTATTTGTCCCTATTGTACCAGGGCAGTGTGACCTTTGAGGATGTGGCTGTGTACTTCTCCTGGAATGAATGGTGTCTTCTTGATGAGGTTCAAATACGCCTGTACCTTGATGTCATGCTGGAGAACTTCGCACTTGTGTGCATGCTGGGTAAGGCCTACACACCCACCTCGCTCCTCTGAGCTAGGCTCTGCCTTTTTCCTTTTCCCCTGGGGTAGGTATGTCCTTGTCACATACGGACCATGGGCACTACTTTCTCAAAATGCTGAGTTATGTCTGTGGTTAGTATAGCTAGGAAGAGTGCAACCTCAGTGCCAGAACACCTGTATCCCCAAATTTGCAGCTGAGGATTCAGGGTCAGTAGTCTTTTCGTTTTTTTTGTTTTTATAATTTTATTAAAATATTCTGTTCAGTTCTCAACTTTATGTTAATTTTGCTGCACAGCATAGCTACTAAGTTTTTTTAATACACACACATACACACAGATAGATATATATATATATATTCCTTATTCATTTCCCTTACGATTTATCACAGGTACTGAATATAATTTCCTATAGTATGACATCAAGACCTTGTTTATCCATGCTATGTTTACTAGTTTGCGTCTGCCAATCCTATACTCCCAATCCTTCCCTCACTTACCTCCCTCCCACTTGGCAGACACAAGTTTGTTCTTTGTTCCTGAGTCTGTTTCTGTTTTCTGTATGTTTATATGTAGATATGTAGTGTCATATTTCAGATTCCATAAAGAAGTGAAATCAAATGGTATTTGTCTTTCTCTTTCTGACTTACATCATTTGCAAATATTTTTTCCCAGTTTTTAGGTTGTCTTTTTTGGTTGCTTTTATTTTGGTTTTAGAATTTTTTTTTTTTTTAGTTTTTTGGTTGCCTTGGGTCTTTGTTGCTGGGAGGATTTTCTCTAGTTGTGGTGAGCAAGGTTTACAGGTTGGTTCAGTACTTGTGGCCTGAGAGTTTAGTTGCCCTGTGGCATGTGGAATCTTCCCGGACCAGGGATCTTACCTGTATCCCCTGCAGGTAGGTTGTTACCCACTGGACTGCCAGAGAATTCTTGATATGGATTCTGTTTATTGATTTTTGAATGTTACATTATCCTTGTGTACCTTGCAATAATCCCAGTTGATCATGGTATGTAATTTTTTTTTTTTTACAGTTTTTGATTCAATTTACTGATATTTCATAGCATGTAGATCTTTTAGTTGAGGCATGTGAACTCTTAGATGCAGCGTGTGGTATCTAGTTCCCCGACCAGGGATGGAATCTGGGCCCCTTGCTTTGAGAGTTAGGAGTCTTAGCCAATGGACCACCAAGGATGTCCCTTCTCTTTCATTTTTTTCCCCTTTTCTTTCATTTTTGATATTATTAATTTGTGTACTGCCTCATTTTCACAGACTGACTAGAATCCTTTTTATATTATTGGCCATTTTAAATAACAAGGTTTTTTGGAGCTTTGTTGATTTTTCTATATAGTAGTTTCATAAGGTAAAAGCACAGATAATTGATTTTAGGTCTCCTTTTGCAATATGTTCATGCAATGCTATAAATTGCCTTATAAACACTGCTTTCACTTATTTTGAAAAGTGTTGTGTTTATTTGAAAATACTTAAAAAAGTTTTCTTCAGTTCAGTTCAGTCGCTCAGTCATATCCCACTCTTTGCCACCCATGAATCGCAGCACGCCAGGCCTCTCTGTCCATCACCAACTCCAGGAGTTTACCCAGACTCATGTCCATTGAGTCGGTGATACCATCTCATCCTCTGTCGTCCCCTTCTCCTCCTGCCTTCAGTCTTTCCCAGCATCACGGTCTATTCAAATGAGTCAACTCTTCACATCAGGTGGCCAAAGTATTGGAGTTTCACCTTCAATATGAGTCCTTCCAATGAACACACAGGACTGATCTCCTTTAGGATGGACTGGTTGGATCTCCTTGCAGTCCAAGGGACTCTCAAGAGTCTTCTCCAACACCACAGTTCAAAAGCATTAATTCTTCAGTGCTCAGCTTTCTTTATAGTCCAACTCTCTCATCCATACATGACTACTGGAAAAACCATAGCCTTGACTAGATGGACCTTTGTTGGCAAAGTAATGTCTCTGCTTTTTAATATGCTGTCTAGGTTGATCATAACTTCCCTTCCAAGAAGTAAGCGTCTTTTAATTTCATGGCTGCAGTCACCATCTGCAGTGATTTTGGAAAAATAAAGTCAGCCACTGTTGCCACTGTTTCCCCATCTGTTTGCCATGAAGTGATGGGACCAGGTGCCATGATCTTAGTTTTCTGAATGTTGAGCTTTAAGCCAACTTTTTCACTCTCCTCTTTCACTCTCATCAAGAGGCTCTTTAGTTCTTCTTCGCTTTCTGCCATACGGGTGGTGTCATCTGCATATCTGAGGTTATGGATATTTCTCCCAGCAATCTTGATTCCAGCTTGTGCTTCTTCCAGCCCAGCATTTCTCATGATGTACTCTGCATATAAGTTAAATAAGCAGGGTGACAATATACAGCCTTGACGTACTCCTTTTCCTGTTTGGAACCAGTCTGTTGTTCCATGTCCAGTTCTAACTAAAAGTTTTCTTAAGATTTCTTTTTGGGGACTTCTTCTTTGACCCATGTTTTATTTGAAATGTATAGTTTAATTCTCAAAATTTTGGGATTTTTTTTTTTTCAGCTATCTTTGTGTTACATATTTTTTCTTTTTGAAAGTCGCTCAGTCATGTCCAACTCTTTGCAGCCCCATGGACTATACAGTCCATGGAATTCTCCAGGCCAGAATACTGGAGTGGGTAGCCTTTCCCTTTTCCAGTGGATCTTCCCAACTGTGTTACTGATTTTTGTTATAATTCCGCTGCGCTCTGAGAAAAGACATTGTATGATTTCAGTTGTTTCAAATTTGTTAAGGTGTGTTTTCTGACCTAGGATGTGGTCTGTCTTGTGAATGTTATATGTCAGCATGAATAGACTATTGTGCTGATTTTGGATGGAGTATACTAGTAGTCTTTAGGTGTCCTTACATCCAGTTGATTGATGATGGCACTTTTCAGTTGAACAGCATCTTTACAGATTTTCTGTTTGCTGAATCTGGTCATTTCTGGTAGAGCAGTTTTGAATGAAGTCTCCAACTATTATAGTCTTCAGCTATTATATCTGTTTCTACTTGTAGGTCTGTTTTGCCTCACGTTTAAATATTCTATTGTTAGGCACATAAATGTTAAGGATTATTTTGAAATCTGAAAAATTGACCCCTTTATCATTGTGTAATTCTCTTTATCCCTGATGACTTTGTTTATGTTAAGTCAGCTTTGATATTAATATAGTAACTTTTTTTTTTTTTAATCTTTTTCTCTTTTTTTTTTGGCTGTGAGACATGTAGGATCTTAGTTCCATGGCCAGGGATTGAACTTACACTCCCTGCATTGGCAGTGCACTGTCTTAACCACTTGGCTGTGAGAGCCACATCCAGTCCTTGTGTCCTGGGCATAGTGAGACCAGCTGCTTCTTCAGTTTAATCCCAGTTCATGTCCTGAACACGATTCCATGGACTGCCTCTTTCATGTATCAGATGTACAGTTGTAATGATGTTATTCCCTCCAATAAAGTCAAACTGTTTGTTTTCAGGTTCTTGTCATGGAGTCCAGCATGCAGAGACATGTTCTGAACAGAATGTATTTGCAGAGGGAGCATCACAGATTAGGACTCTCAGGGCAGAATTGTCTCCTGAGAATACCCAGCCCTGTAAGATATGTGTCCCAGTCTTGAGAGACATTTTACATTTAGCTGAAGAGCAAGGAACAAATAGGGAGCAGAAAGAATACACGTGTGGGACATGTGGGAAACAATTCTATTTTACTGCCAATGTTCAGCAGCACACTGGAGTGAAATTCTGCCAGTGTCATATGGGAAGATCTGCATATTTGAAAAGCTGTACGATCCATGCAGCAAGGAATCTGTCTACCAACATGGAGATTGGGAATGACTTCCTGGCCAACATGGGAGTTCAGAAACCAGCCACTAATACCAGGATGCCACGAAACAACAGTAAGGAGTATGATGCTGTTTTTCACAGTGGAAAAAGTCATCAGAGCTGGGGAGAAGACAAGATAGTCTCCAACCCCACAGACATACTTGTTCAGGATGAAGAAGCCCTCACTGGTGAAGGATATTGTGAGTTCAGCAAATGTAGGGAAGCCTGCATCCAAAGAAATAGCCTTATTCAGCACGAGGAAGTTCGTGCCAGAGAAAGGTCTTATGAATGCAGCCATTCTGGAAAATTTTTTGCCCACAAATCTGGCTTCCTTGCAGGTCAGAGATTTAACTCTGGAGGAACACTATATGCCTGTCCTGAATGTGGAAAGTCATTTAGCCAAAGGAGGTACCTCAGAATCCATAGAAAAATCCACACTGGAGAAAAGCCTTATAAATGCAAGGAATGTGGTAAATCTTTCATCCAAAAGGGGAGGTTAATTGACCATCAGAGAGTTCACACTGGCGAACGGCCTTATGAGTGCAGTGAATGTGGAAAGTCTTTTGTTGCTCTGCGTGGCCTCCAGTATCATCAGAGAGTTCACAGTGGCGAGAGGCCCTATGGGTGCAGTGAATGTGGGAAATCTTTTATCGCTAAATCTGACCTCCATTATCATCAGCGAGTTCATTCTGGAGAAAGGCCTTATGAATGCAGTGAATGTGGGAAATGTTACATTGATAAGAGAGGTCTTCAGTATCATCAGAGAGTTCACAGTGGAGAAAGGCCCTATGAGTGCAGTGAATGTGGAAAATGTTTTATTTTTTCAAGTGGTCTCCGGTACCATCAGAGAGTTCACAGCGGAGAAAGGCCCTATCAGTGCAGTGAATGTGGGAAATCTTTTATTGTTAAGAGAGGCCTCCAGAATCATCAGAGTGTTCACAGTGGAGAAAGACCTTATGAGTGCATTGAATGTGGAAAATGTTTTATTGATAGGTCCCGTCTTCATCGGCATCAGAGGGTTCACAGTGGAGAAAAGCCTTATGAGTGCAGAGAATGTGGGAAATGTTTTACTGATAGGTCAGGCCTTCATCGTCATCAGAGAGTTCACACTTCTGAAAGGGCTTAAATGTTGGTAATCCTTTAGCCAGAGACAGCTTCCACATATCCCTAGGAAAATCCACACTGGAGAAAAGTCTTTCGAGTGCAATGAATATAATAAATCTTTTTTCCAAAACTGGAACATAATTGTACATCACAGAGTTCACGGTGGAGAAAGGCCTTACGCCTGCACCGAATGTTGGAAATCCTTTAGCTGAAGGAAGTACCTCAGTACCCATAGCAAAATCCATAGTGGAGAAAAGCCTTATCGGTACAAGAAATATGATAAATCTTTTACCTGTAAGTACTGTTTCATTGGACATCAGAGAATTCATACTTTGCTGCTGCTGCTGCTGCTAAGTCGCTTCAGTCGTGTCCGACTCTGTGCGACCCCACAGACGGCAGCTCACCAGGCTCCTCTGTCCCTGGGATTCTCCAGGCAAGAACACTGGAGTGGGTTGCCGTTTCCTTCTCCAATGCATGAAAGTGAAAAGTGAAAGTGAAGTCGCTCAGTCGTGTCCGACTCTTAGCGACCCCACGGACTGCAGCCTACCAGGCTTCTCCATCCATGGGATTTTCCAGGCAAGAGTAGTGGAGTGGGGTGCCATTGCCTTCTCCATTCATACTTTAGAAAGGCCTTATTAGTGTAATGTATGTGGTGAGTCTTATATATTCTGTCTGGCTTCCATTATCATCAGGGCAGTCACAGAAGAGAAACACTGTATATGTGCAGTGAATATAGGACATCCTTTAACCAAGCCCACCAACTGAGTTCCTTTAGGAAAATCCACACTAGAGAAAACCCTTCGGAGTGCAAGGAATGTGGTCAATCATTTTCCTGAAAGTGCCACTTGATTAGCCATCAAGTAGCTCACACTAGAGAAAGGGCTTTATGGGTATCACAATACGGCTGGCAGTGAAATTGAGGGATTTGAGGTAGTAAGAAGGTGGGACGTACCTATGCTGCAAACGGACACTTTCTAGAGGAAACTGAAGCACAGAGATGCTGTATCATGTTTGTGATCTCTTTGCAATGGATACGGATCTGGGATTTAATTCCAGGTTACCTGTTTCAAGATTTAGGGAGTCTGGTCATTTTACCCCCTCCTGCTCCCTCCAGGTTTGGATACTGAGATAACACCTTGTCCGTCCTAACATTTCTGCACCCCTCATCCCCTGCCTGATGAGCCCTGCTTATACCCTAGCCTCACGCTGATTATCTTTTTTCTGAAAACCAACATTGATGACTTTCCTGTAGATTGTTCCATTTAGCTACTCAACCAAACCAGTGCTGTGATTCAGTTTTTATTATTGCTATTTGAGAAAGAAGGGGCGTCCATCTCAGAGAGGTAGAGGGCTTTTCATAAGGGCTGTCTCGTGAGAGTGGTTCCTCTTCACTGCACATATACGCTGGCGGCTTTGCTGCTGCTCAGAGCAGGGACTCTCCTGTGTTCCGACCACACCTGATGCCTGCATCACCACCAGGGGTTCCAGCTTCATTTCCACCTATGTGCAGTTCTTGCAAACACTCTCCCCTTGGGAAGTTCTTCACAGGACAGCAGCACTAAGCCAGAGGCTCCAGCCCCGCTCGCTGGGTCACTGCAGTTTACACTGGCGTCACCACTTCAGGCTGTGCCTGTTGTCCCATTATGCAGTTGACCCACTCGTGTTCTAGGCAGTGTGAGGAACACTGAAGAACTAAGTATCCTCTGTGGTCCTCACATAGCCTGGTCTCCAGCGTTCTTCCTCTCAACCTCTGCGTGTCCTGCCACTGCTCCTCCTACCCCCACTCACTTTGAAAAACGGAAGCTGCCCAGTAATGATTGTTAATCAGTCAGAACTTGCCCCCTCCCCCATCATTAGGGAGCAGAGTTCACGAACGTTTCTAAAAAATATTTTTGTTTAGAAACTTTCTTTACAGTATGTTGGTTTCTTTCATACAGTGACATGAATCAGCCATAAGTATACATATGTACCCTTCCTCTTGACCCCCCCGCCCCCACTCCATCCCACCTCTCTAGGTTGTCAGAGAGCACTGAGTTGAGCTCCCTGTGTTGCACAGCAACTTCTCACTAGCTATTTTACACGTGGTAGTTGTATATTTCAATGATACTCTGAATTCCTCTCACCCTCTCCTTCACCTGCTGTGTCCATAAATCTCTTCTCTGTGTCTGTATTTCTGTTCTCTCCCTGCAAATAAGTTAATCAGTACCGTGTTTCTAGATTCCATATGTGTGCATAAGTAAACTATAATTTGTTGTCCTTTTTTGACTTTGTATAATGGGCTTTTAAGTTCATCCACCTCACTAGAACTGACACATTGATTACTTTTTATGGCTGCCTAATACTCTATACCGCAACTTCTTTATCCATTCATCTGACAGTGGGTATCTTGGTTCCTTCCATGTCCTAGCTATTTTAATATTGCTGCAGTGAACATTGGAACACATATGTTTTTGAATTACGGTTTTCGCAGGGTATATGGTGAGAGTGGAAATTGATATAAACATTATGGAGAACAGTATGTAGATTTCTTAAAAACTAGGAATAAAGCTACCATATGACCCAAAATTTGAACCTATGTTAAAATCTAAGACTGGATACATGCTGATACCTCCAATGATGACCATTAACAGCAGTGTGAAATCATGATTTTAATTGCATTTGTCAGGATTCTTGAGGTTGAGTGTTGTTTCTTAATATCTCTTTACCTATGTGTCGTGTTTGGTTCTTATCTCTTGTCTTCTTTTATTTCCCCATTTTCTCTTTTTTTGATAAATACGAGAGCAGGTAAACAAGAAAGACATCTGTGAGAGTTCACCCATTAGCCAGTAATGTCAATGACGTCTGCACAGAATTTGGAATACTGAAAAAATATGTTCTCAGGTTTTCCTCAATTTCTTTAGTATGCATGATGTAGTGACCAGATATATTATACACATTTAAGATAAATCTGAATTTTTAACATATGCTACTTCTGTCTTAAGTGCAGACATTAAGTTACAAAGTAAGTTAAGGCCTATTTTATAATGTTTGCCGATTTCTGTGGGTGTAAATACTCCCATAAACAGTGTCAGATTGCCAGCATAATGTCACTTAACCTGGAGTTGGGGACCTTTGCCAGTAGCCCACCATTGTGTAACTCCCCCTTTACAAGTTCAGTATTTCTACATATAATTTTAAGAATTTTACATTACTTGAATGCTTATAAAATGATAGGTTTTGGATATGTGTTTTAAACATTTCATGGATGTATAGTTGACTTAAAATAAATTTTACTTATTTAAAATGTGCGTTTTGATACTTATGTACACCCCTTGAAGCAGTGTCCTCGTACCATTTTTAATTCATCCTCAGCATTAAAATTACTGATGCAAGAGCATATTCTACTTCTTAAAATATATAATTGTATTTACCTACTTATTTTTGACTGTGCTAGGTATTTATTCCTGTGCAGTCTTTTCTCTAGTTGCGGAGAGTGGTGGTTTCTCTTGTTGCACACTGCGGGCTCCAGGGCATGGGCTTTGGTCATTGTTCCCAGGCTCTAGCGCAGGCTCACTAGTAGTGGTGCATGGGCGTAGGTGCTCTGGGGGTATGTGGGATCTTTCTAGACCAGGCATCAATCGAATCTGCGTCTCTTGCATTGGCAGGTGGGTTCTTTACCACTGAGCCTTGAGTGCAGCCCACCACTTTTGTGAGACTATTTTCAAATGTTTATATAAATGGAATGACTATTGGGTCCTTCCCCTATGTTATATCATCTATCTTATCATGCACATTTTTTTGTGTTTTTGTAGCATCATGTACTTCTGTGTTTTTCAAATTTATAGTCCCAGGTATGTCATTGAATACATAACTTCTTAGAATGCATTTGTAAACTAAGAGAGCCCTTATGTAACGCCAGTAACATTATTGCACATGAAAATATTCTAAATATTGCTGCATGTTAGCCCAACAGGGGACACAGTGTGACAGAGTTTGAATGCTGACCACCCTTCATTGCGGCCTGGATCTACAAACTCATGTACCACAGCACAAAGGGAAATGAGAAATAAGACCTTGTTGGGAAAATACAGTGGGAATTGCAGACTCAGGGCCAGAGAAACACACAAACACTCCAGAGAGATGTTGGGACAGGCATGTGAGATGGATGCCCAAAGTTCTGGGCTTGTTACAATATGGATGAAAGATTGAGTTCAATGTTAAAGTAAAGACAGTTGAGAATTTATAGCCAAGAAGAAATGTTAGGGGACAGTGGATGGAAAAACACTGGCATGAAACACCATAAGGGCTGTTCTTTGCAAGCCAACTTGAGACTCTTGCCATAGAAATCAAATAGTAAGCATAGGAAATAGGTGTTTGATTAGATATCAATATGGGAGTTATACTTGCTAAGTTGTCTTTATCTCTTGTTAGGCTTCATCAAGCCTGTTAAATATCAACTTTCTGCATTCCCATTCAGGGTATTGTAGACTTTTTTCTTAAATGACTTCAACACTTCAAGCTGCATGCATTTCAAGAGCAATAGGATAATGTATGTTTACTTCCAGTTACCAACGGATGTAAAATAGGGTTGGCTTCAAGAAGTCTGAGATTAAGTCTATAATACTTCAGTGATCAGTAGCATTAAAGACTTAAAATGCTCTGAAGCACCCTATTTCCGTTCCCTCATGGGGCCCCCATCCTCTTTAGAATTGTGGAACCACTCTCCTCCACCTCAGGTGATTTCTCTGCGATCCTCTTGGTGCCCGGGGGTGGGGTGGGGGTGGGGGGGCTTTTTTTCTTGGGGCTTCCAGAGTGGGGCGCAATTGCTCAAGGCGTTGGCACTACATTACCCAGAAGATTTTGCGCTGAGGCCTTCAGCCAATGAAAATCCAAAGGCGATGCATTTCCTAGAGGCGGAACATCCGGTAGTGGGACTTCCGGTGTTTCGGTGGCTGACATTTTGGTCGCTACTGAGACTGTGGAGCTAGGCAGAAACTCCGGAGTGTGTTGTTGGAGAGGGAGATGAGGGGCTGAGGCGTAGTTGGAAGCTTTGTTCGTACTACGCAGGGTTGCAGACGTCGCCGTAGGCCGAGAATAACCGTGCCGAGTCCGACTCGGTTGTTCGAGTGTTGTCGCTCCGCCCACAGGCTACGATGGCGGCGGCTGCGCTGTCGGCCCCACATCAGGTAAACGCTTCGTGCTCCGGGTTCTCCCTTGCCCATTTCCTTACTGAAATACTGATGCCCAGAGTTAGAAGCCTGCTCAGGTCGCTTTATCTCAGGCTCCTGGTTCAGAACATGCAGGCCTTCGGAGGTGGTGTCTTTATTTCTGAAGACAAGTGTAATGTGTGGGTGAGGCTTGGATGCAGCTGAAGCAGGATCGTTGGGGGAATCTATAGTCCATCCTGTTTCTGTGAGGAGCTAAGTTTGAGGCCAGGCTGCAGCTCGAGTACTAGATGAGAAGTTGTACTGTACCTTTTTTCTTAGGGCCTTGGGAGCTTGAGCAAAGGAAGGACACGATCTAATCGAGCTTTTAAAAGTTCTCCAAAGACTGTTCAGTGGAAGAAAAGTCTGTAGGGGGTGATGAGTACTTTGAGCAGAGGGAAGTTGTGGCTTTTTCACGGTAGCATCTGGTAAAGGGTAGCACTGACGATGGAGTCACGGAGGAGAGGTTAGCCAGTCAGCTGAGGCTCCCTGGCCCTGGTACCCTGGCCCTGGCATGTCCTGAGTCCCTGGAGCACCGCCCTGGTCACTCTCCTCCGTGGCCTTCGTGTTCCCGCAGATTCCCAGGGCTGCAGAAGCACTTTTAGTAAATAGAAGTTGTTCCAGTCCCTCACTTGTTATCACTCCCAGGCGCTAATTCTCTGTATTTGAGTAAGGTCTTGGGGGCTCTTTACCTGCCGTCCTACCAGTTTTTTGGTTTGGGGGCCTTGGGAACCCCATGCCTGGGTTATTGAGTGCAGGCCTGTTCTATGGAGGAAGTATGGCACATTACTCCTGGAACCCGTGTCAGTCCATGGAAGTGCTTTGAGGTGGTTTAGGTAAGTGCAGGTCTCCTTATTTTCTGGTGGGAATAAGCAGCAGGGAAGAGCAGGATTTCAGCTTCAGATGACTGCCTGTGTATTCTGGGGGCAATGGAAAGTTCAGATCAGAGGAGGGAGATTTGCTTCCCGTTGTTTCTAGGGGGTTACATCTTACTGGGCTGGGAGATATGTGGCAAAATAGATGGTGGCTTTTCAGGAGTGAGACTGTTCATGGTTTTATTTGTTCGTGTTATACCAGGGCAGTGTGACCTTTGAGGATGTGGCCATGTACTTCTCCTGGGAGGAATGGTGTCTTCTTGATGAGGCTCAGATACAGCTGTACCTGGATGTCATGCTGGAGAACTTTGCGCTTGTATGCATGCTGGGTAAGGCCTGCACACCCACCTCTATCCTCTGAGCCAGGCTCTCTTTCTCCTTTCCCCCAAGAACAGCTCTTTACTCCTCACATCACTGCTTTCTGCAAGTGCTGAGTTATGTGCTGTGGTTAGTGTGTCTATGGAGAGTGCATCCCTACTCCTTAGTGCAGAACACCTGTAGTCCCAAATTACAGCTGAGGATTCAGGGTCAGTGGTCTTTTTGTTTTGTATTTAATTTTATTGAATTATTGTTGATTTACAATTTTGATTCCTGTTGTACATTAGATTCTGCTAGTTATCCATTTTAAATACAGCAGTACATGTCAGTCACAAACTCTCTAACTATCCGTGCCCTTCTCCTTTCCCTTCTGGCAACAGCAAGTTCATTGTCTATATCCTTGAGTCTGGTTCTGTTTCCTAAATAAGTGTGTATGTATCAGTTTTTTGTTTTTTTTTTAAATTTCATTTAAGCGATATTATATTTATCTTTCTTGCCTGAGGTCCTTTCTCAGTGACCTGGTTTAAAGAAGCCCTTCCCCAACACATACACACATTAGTCCCTCTCTGGGATGTTATCCTGTTCCTAAAAGCACCTTTGAGGTGTCCTGGTTTGTTTGCTTACATGTTTATGATCTACCAAGAGTGCTTTTATACCTGCTTCACAGCTGTGTTCACAGCCTGGGAAAGAGTGCCTACTGTATAGAAGGTGCTCAGTGTAATCCGGCACATTAACTGGTTGAATCGCTTTTCCAGTAAAGAGAAATATGATGTTTCTTCCCACAGAATACTTTGTTTTGGTTGGTTTGAATCTATTCTAGTTTTCCTAAGTTTTTATTTTGTAATGGGTTATAGCCGATTAACAGTGTTTGATAGATTCAGGTGAACAGGGAAAGGACTGGGCCATCCACGTACAGGTATCTGTTATCCCCCAAACTTCCCTCCCATCCGGGCTACCTCATAACATTGAGCAGAGTTCCATGTGCTGTATAGTAGGCCCTTGTTGGTTATTCATTTTAAATACAGGAGTGTGCACATGTCCACCCCAAATGCCCTAACTGTCCCTTCTTCTAGTCCTTCCTCCTGGCAGCCATTCTCTGACTCTCTTTCTGTTTTGCAACTTCATTTGTATCGTTTCTTTTTAGATTCTCCATATAAGGTGTGTCATAACTATTTCTCCTTCTCTTTCTGACTTAACTTCTCTCAGTATTGACAATCTCTAGGTCCGTCCATGTTGTTGCAAATGGCATTATTTCATTTGTTTTAGTGGCTGAGAACTATTCCATGGTACATAAGCACCACATCTTCTTCATCTATTCATCTGTCGACAGACATTTAGGTTGCTTCCATTTCTTGGCTATTGTAAACATTACTGCAAGGAATATTGGGGTGCATGTATCCCAAACTATGTTTTTCTCTGTAGACATGCCCAGGAATGGGATGGGTGGATCATAAGGTAACTCTTATTTGTCTTGTTTTAAGAGCCTCTGTAGTGTTTTCCATAGTGGCTGTACCAATTTACGTTCTCACCCACAGTGTAAGAGGTTTCCTTTTTCTCCGCATCCTCTCCCAAATTTGTTATTTGTAGACTTTAAAAAAATTAGTTAATTCATTTACTTATTTTAATTTTGGCCACCCTGGGTCTTCGTTGCTTTGCTGGGTCTTTTCTCTAGTTGTGGAGAGAGGGGTCTCCTCTCTAGTTGCGGTGTCTTCTCTTGCTGCGGACCATGGGCTGCAGCCCCGCAGGCGTCAGTAGTTGTGGCTTGTGGGCTCTAGAGCACAGAGCTAGTAGTTGTGGTGCGCAGGCCTAGTTGCTCCGTGGCACGTGGGATTTTCCTGGATCATGGATTGAACCAGTATCCCTTGTATTGCAAGGTGGATTCTTAACCACTGGACCATAAGGAAAAACCATATTTGTGGACATTTACTGATGGCCGTTCTGTCCGGTATGATGTGGTACCTCATTGTATAATAGTTTTGGTTTGCATTTCTTTGATGATTAGTGATGATGGGTACCTTTTCATGTGCCTATTGGCCATCTGAATTTTTTTTTCTTTGGAGAAATGTCTAAAAAACCCAACCCAGAAGAAAGGTCTTTTGGGTTGGTTTTTTTTGTTGTTATCAATTGTACTCCTCTTTATATATTTTGGAAATTAAGCCCTTGTTAGTCACATTATTTGCAGTAGTTTGTCTTTTTGTTTTGTTTATGGTTTACTTTGCTGTGCAAAAGCCTTTGTTTGATTTTGTTGTTGATCACTCAGTTCAGTTCAGTTGCTCCGTCGTGTCCGACTCTTTGCGACCCCATGAATCGCAGCACGCCAGGCCTCCCTGTCCATCACCAACTCCCGGAGTTCACTCAGGCTCGCGTCCATCGAGTCAGTGATGCCATCCAGCCATCTCATCCTCTGTTGTCCCCTTCTCCTCCTGCCCCCAATCCCTCCCAGCATCAAAGTCTTTTCCAGTGAGTCAACTCTTCGCATGAGGTGACTGGAGTTTCAGCTTTAGCATCATTCCTTCCAAAGAAATCCCAGGGCTGATCTCCTTCAGAATGGACTGGTTGGATCTCCTTGCAGTCCAAGGGACTCTCAAGAGTCTTCTCCAACAGCACAGTTCAGAAGCATCAATTCTTCAGCACTCAGACTTCTTCACAGTCTAACTCTCACATCCATACATGACCACAGGAAAAACCATAGCCTTGACCAGACGGACCTTTGTTGATCATTCAGTCGTGTCCAATTGTTTGCGACCCTATGAACTGCATGCTAGGCTTCCCTGTCCTTCACCATCTCCTGGAGTTTGCTTATGTCCAGTGACTTAATGGTACCATCCAACCATCTCATCCTCTGTTACTCTCTTCTCCTCCTGCCCTCATTCTTTCTCGGGATCAGGGTCTTTTCCAGTGAGTTGGCTTTTCGCGTCAGGTGGTGAGCGCATTGGAGCTTCAGCATCAGTTCTTCCAATGAATATTCAGGGTTGATTCCTTTTAGGATTGACTAGTTTGATCTTTTTGCTGTCTAAGGGACTCTCAAGAGTCTTCTCCAGTGCCACAGTTTGAAAGCATCAAGTCTTAAGTGCTAGGCCTTCCTTATGGTCCAAGTCTCACATCCATACATGACTGTGGGAACATCCATACATGACTGTGTTTGATCAGGTCCCTTTTGTTTTTGCTGATATTTCTCTTGCCTTGAGAAACTGTCAAGGTCAGTAGTCTTCCATCAGCCTGATTTATTTCTCCTTATTTGCCGTCTTTTTGGCCAAGTGACTTTCCAAGTGAATGGTACCGAAGTTTTACTCCATTCCTATACCTGACATTTTTTTGTGTGTGCCTGACTCTGCAACAGTGTTGTCACTGACATGGTTACTACTGAAACAGACCATGAGATGTTTCTGCAAGATCTTTTTTCAAGGTTCCAGTTTCTTTATATCCATGCCAGCATCTGTTATTTTCTGTTCTTTTGTTTTGGTCTCCTCAAGGGGCATGCAGGGTGTTATTCCCCTGAGAAGTGATAGCCAGGGATTGAATATCTGCCACCTGTATTGGCAGTATGCAGTCTTTTTTTTTTTTTAATATTAGGGAATTGGAGGTGTGAGTGAAGGTTTTTCTATTTGTGTTTTGTTTTTTACTTATAGTATTTATTCATTTGGCTGCCCTGGGTCTTAGTTGTGGCACTTCAGGTCGTCGCTCTTCAGTCTTCGTTGCAGCATGTGGCATCTTTAGTTACAGCATGTGAACTCTTAGTTGTGGCGTGTGGGACCTAGTTCCCTGACCTGGGATGGAACCCGGGGCCTCTGCGCTGGGAGCCTGGAGTTCCAGCAACTGGACCACCAGGGAAGTCCTTGTTGTTTTCTTCTCTTTTAATCATTGCCGTCCTAATGGATGTGAAATGGTATATTTTCCCATTCTGGTTACATTCCCTCATGGTGTGCTTATTGGTCATTTGTATATCTTTAAAAAATATCTACCCAAGTCCTTTTTTAATTTGTTAATCTGGTTGGCTTTTTAGTTGTTGAATTACAGATTTATCCATAGATTCTGAATATCAGTCCTTTACAATTTATTTATTGGGTTGCGCTGGGTCTTCGTTGCTGTGCACAGGCTTCTCTTTAGGGTGGCTTCTCTTTTGTCACGTGAAAGAGGCGCTCTCAGTCTCCAGTGCACAGGCCTCAGTGGTTGCAGCACCAGGGCACCAGAGTTGCCGTGGGGGCTCTTGGATGTGTGGGCTTCAGTAGTTGTGGCACACAGGCTTATTTACTTACGTGTGGAATCTTCCCAGACCAAGGCGCGAACCTGTGTCCCCTGCATCGGCAGGTGGATTCTTATCCACGGTGCTATCAGAGAAGTCTGATATTAATCCGTTTTTGTATTTGTGTTTTGGAAATGCTTTCTCCCAACCTATGGTTTCTTTTTTACTGTGTTTATAGTGTCCTTTGATGTACAAAACTTTATTTTTTTCTCTTTTCCACACAGCTTTCTTGAGGTATTATTGACACATGATACTGTATAGGTTGAAGATATGCAACCACAATTGTTCCTTTTTATGAGGCCCAGTTTGTCTTGTTTGTTTTTCCTACGAATTCGTAATCTTATCTCCTAAGTTTAGGTCTTCGGTATGCGTTGAGTGGATTTTTGTGTATGGTGTTAGATGAGGTTTATTTTCACTGTTGTACACGTGGGTATCCAGTTTTCCTAGCACCGTTTGTTGGGAAGACTGTCTTTATCGAATGGTAATGGTCCTCTTGTTAGTAAGTATTGGATTTTGTATTTGAGGGTTGATGTTTAGACTCATTAGTCTCTGTTTTATTCCATTAGAATATATATCTGTTTTTATGTCAGTAGCACACTGTTTTGCTTTCTCTAGCTTTGTAAGAATTTCAGATTCATGTGTTGTGGTCCTTAAACTTTGTTCTTTTTAAATAAAGTGTTTATTTGTTTAGCTGTGTATTTATTTTGGCTGTGTTGGGTCTTAGTTGCATCATGTGGGATTTTTGCCTCATGTGGAATCTTTTGTTGCAGCATATGGGCTCTTTACTTGTGGATCACAGGTTCAGTTGTGGCTTTTGGGCTTAGTTGTTCCAGGGCATGTGAAATCTTAGTCCCCCAGATAGGAATCTAATCCAAGTCCCCTGCATTGCCAGGAGGATTCTTAACCATTGAACCCCCAGCATTAACATCTGGAAGTTCACGGTTCACGTACTGTTGAAGCCTGGCTTAGAGAATTTTGAGCATTACTTGCTAGCGTGTGAGATGAGTGCATTTGTGTGGTAGTTTGAGCATTCTTTGGCATTGCCTTTCTTTGGGATTGGAATGAAAACTGACCTTTTCCAGTCCTGTGGCCACTGCTGAGTTTTCTAAATTTGTTGGCATATTGAATGCAGCACTTTCACAGCATCATCATTTATGATTTGAAATAGGTCAGCTAGAATTCTGTCGCCTCCACTAGCTTTGTTCGTAGTGATGCTTCCTAAGGCCCACTTGACTTCACATTCCAGGATCTCTGGTTCTAGGTGAGTGATCACACCATCATGGTTATCTGGGTCATGAAAATCTTTTTTGTACAGTTCTGTGTTTTCTTGCCACTTCTGTTTAATATCTTCTGCTTCTTTTAGGTTTATACCATTTCTGTCCTTTATTGAGCCCATCTTTGCATGAAATATTCCCTTGGTATCTTTAATTTTCTTGAAGAGATCTCTAGTCTTTCCCATTCTATTGTTTTCCTCTATTTCTTTGCATTGATCACTGAGGAAGGCTTTCTTATCTCTCTGTGGTGTTCTTTGGAATGCTGCATTCAAATGGTTTTGTCTTTCCTTTTCTCCTTTGCCTTTAGCATCTCTTCTTTTTTCAGCTATTTGTAAGGCCTCCTCAGACAACCATTTTGCTTTTGTACATTTCTTTTTCTTGGGGATGGTCTTGATCACTGCCTCCTGTACAGTGTCACAAACCTCTATCCATAGTTCTTCAGGCACTCTGTCTATCAGATCCAATCCCTTGAATCTATTTGTTACTTCCACTATATAATCATAAGGGATTTGATTTAGGTCATACCTGAATGGTCTAGTGGTTCATTTCCAAGGCAGACCATTCAATATCACAGTAATCCAAGCCTATGCCCCAATCAGTAATGCTGAAGAAGCTGAATTTGAATGGTTCCATGAAGACCTACAAGATCTTCTAGAACTAACACCCAAAAAAGGTGTCCTTTTCATTACAGGGGACTGGAATGCAAAAGTAGGAAGTCAAGAGATATCTGGAGTAACAGGCAAATTTGGCTTTGGAGTACAAAATGAAGCAGGGCAAAGGCTAACAGAGTTTTGCCAAGAGAATGCACTGGTCATAGCAAACGCCCTGTTCCAACAATACAAGAGACGACTCTACACATGGACATTACCAGATGGTCAATACTGAAATCAGATTGATTATATTTTCTGCAGCCAAAGATGGAGAAGCTCTATACAGCCAGCAAAAACAAGACCAGGAGCTGACTGTGGCTCAGGTCATGAACTCCTTATTGCCAAATTCAGACTTAAATTGCAGAAAGTAGGGAAAACCACTAGACCATTCAAGTATGACCTAAATCAGTTTATTTATATTCTCTTAATAACTTCCTGGGTATTAGATTTGGATTACATTGAATTGATCTGGAGAAGGAGATGGCAACCCACTCCAGTACCCTTGCCTGGAAAATCCCATGGACGCAGAAGCCTGGTAGGCTACAGTCTGTGGGGTCACAAAGAGTCGGACACGACTGAGTGACTTCACTTTCGCTTTCACTTTCACATTGAATTGATAGGTGAAGGTGGGCATAATTGACATCTTGACAAAAGTGGAATGTGAAATATCTTTGACACTTTTGGAATGTGAAATATCTTTCCATTTATTTAGTTCTTTGATTTCTTCATCAGAGTTTTTATCATTTCCCTCATGTAGATTTGTACGTGTCTTTTAGATTATAACTATTTCTTCCTTTCTCTCTCCATTCTTTCAAGGGGTGTTAATGTACATGGTATTGTGTTTTGGGGGGACTTCTCAGGTGGTGCTAGTGGTAAAGAACCTGCCTGCCAGTGCAGGAGATGTTAGAGATTCTGGGATAATCCCCTGGAGAAGGAAATGGCAACCCACTCCAGTATTGCCTGGAGAATCCCATGGGCAGACGAGCCTGGCAGTTTATGGCCCATAGGGTAACAAAGAAGTCAGATACGACTGAAGTAACTTACCACATTGTGTTTTTAATTTCAAACTTCACTTGTTTATTGTTGATGTATAGGAAAGTAATAATTGACTTTTGTATACTATTCTTGTATCCTGAAACCTTGCTGTAATTGCTTTTGAATTCCAGGATTTGTGTGTGTGTGTGTGTATGTGTGTGTGTGTATTTTGTTTTTATATAGCTGGTTATGCCATCTGAGAATGAAGGCAATGTTATTCTTTCACTCCCTATCAGTATAACTTTTATATAACTCTGTTTTCTCACTGCATTAGTATGACTTACAAAGTCATACTTGAATTCTTCATCTTAGTAGGAAGGTTTTTAGTTTTTGTCTAGGAAGTATGATGATACCAGTAGGGTTTTGTTTTGATTGTGAAGTTAAAGAATTTTTCTATTTTTAGATAGCTAGGAGAGGGAGATTTTGATCATGAATGGGTATTGGATTTGGCCAGATCCTTTGTTTTTTTGTTTTTTTTTTTGCATCCCTTGATGAGATCATGTATTGGTGGGTGCTTTTGTTTGTTTTTTGGACATGCCACAGCTTGCAGTGTCTTAGTTCCCTGACTGGGGATTGAACCCCAGCTGAAGCAGTGACAGTGCTGAGTCCTAAGCACTAGACTGCTAGGGAATTCCTGCATGTTCATATTTAAAGTGGGGTTTTTGGAGGGAATATGTACTTGACTCCTCTTTCTGAATTCACTCTGATAATATCTTTTTTCATTGGTGTATTGAGACTATCAATGTTTAATATAGTCATATAGTTAAATAAATATCTAATGAAGTTGTTACCATTTTCTACCATTGCCTTTCTTCTTTTTCCTATGTTTGTTGTCCAGTCTTTTTCATTTGTTAATGGAGAATTTTGCATGATTGCATCTTCTCTTCTCTGTTAGCGTATCACGCATACTTTTTTCCTTTCATTTTTCTTTAATGTAATTGCGCTGGAGTTTGCACTATGTATTTACATCTGATTGTAGTCCACTTTGATATGACCCTGTATGGCTCCTTTGGTAGTTTGAATGCTTTATAGTTTTAAAAAATTCCTAATTGCTTTCTCTGCTCCATTTTATAATTGTTCTCATTTGTTTTAATGTTATGTAAACATACATATATGGGTGTTTTAAGAAAATGCGTAATGGGGTACACAGTTGCTGTTGTTCTTTAGAATACATATGTATGGGAAGCAGCTATATGAAAAGATGCTCAGTATCATAAATGGTTGGGAAAATGCAAATCAGAAGCACAATGAGATACCACCTCATACATGTTACAATGTCTGTTATAAAAAGGACAAAAAAATAAATGTTGGTAAACTGGTAGAGAAAACGGACCCCTTGTGCACTGTTGGTAAAAGCGAAAGTGTTAGTCACTCAGTCAGGTCTGACTCTGCGACACCATGGACTGTAGCCCTCCAGGCTCCTCTACCCATGGAATCCTCCAGGCCCGACTGCTGGAGTGGGCAGCCTTTCCCTTCTCCAGGGGCTCTTCCCAACCCTGGAGTTAAACCCGGGTCTCCTGTGTTGCAGGCAGATTCTTTACTTTCTGTGGGTAGGAATGTACTTTTTTGCAACCACTGTAGTAAAGATTATGGAGACTGATTACAGAATAAAAAAGGGAACTTACATATCGTCCATCAAGTCCACCTTTGTGTATTTATGCAGAGGGAGTAAAATCATCGTTTCAAAAAGGTATCTGTGCCTTATGTCTATTGTAGCTTATTTATAATATTCAAGAGATGGAAACAACCTAAGTGTCCATTGATAGATGAGTGGATAACAAAAATGAAATATATATGGGATATTATTCAGTATTATATAACCATAAAAAAGATGCCTGTATTGCCATTTGCAGTAGCATAAAATGACCTGGAGAGCATTATGCTAAGTGAAATAAATCAGGGAAAGACAAATCCAGTTGTCCCACTGTGTCCACTGAGGATTGGATCCAGGATCCTCTAAATATACTGAAGTCTAGAGGCCCATAGTCAGTCCTCTGATTCTGAAGTTTTCCCATTTGTGGATTCATCCAACTACACAGAGCATATAATTCTGTGTGTATTTATTGAAAAGTGTTCCTGTAAAAGCGGACCCAAGCATTCAGAACTCAGGTTGTTCCACATTTACCTGTACTGGATGGTTATGCTTACATGTTGAATCTTTAAAACAATAACACCAACACCAAACAGATACAGACAAAGGATTAGTGACTGCTAGACCAGAGCAAGGTGGGCAGATAAAATGAATGAAAAATGTCAGAAGTTACACACTTCTAATTATGAGGTGAGTAAGTTCTGGGGATGTAAGGCATAGCATAGTGACTCTAATTAACATGACTGTGTTGAATATTTAGAAAGTTCCCAAAGAGGGCATTCCTGGTGGTCTCCTGGTTAAGAATCCACCTGGCAATGCAGGAGACGGGGGTTTGATCCCTGGTACAGCATTGCTGCACACGTGCTGTGGAGCAACTAAGCCCGTGTGCAGCAATTACTGAGTCTGCCTGTTGCAACTACTGGAGCATTCCTGCCTTAGAGCTTGTGCTCTGCCACAGAAGAAACTATTGCAATAAGAAGCCCATCCAACACAACTAGAGACTAGCCCCTGCTTGCCGAAACTAGAGAAAGCCTGAGACCAGCAACAACCACCAAGTGATCATAAAAGGGTAAATAAATAAAAAGAAAATATCAAAAGAGTGGATCTTAAAAGTGCTCATCACAAGAAAAAAAAAATCACAGTCAGATTTTCTGAGGCTTGGAGATCTGCTTCCTTACAGTGTCACAGGTTGAGGAGATGTGTTCCTGGTAAAAGCCATTGACAGAGGAGTGAATTGTAGAAGACGCCTTTCTCCGTGGGCCACATCCAGTCCTTCTGTCCTGCGCTTGGTGAGAGCAGCTGCTTCTCAGTTTTATCCCAACTCCATTTCCTGAACACAGTCCTGTGGAGTGATTCTTTCATGTGTCAGATATAGAATTGTGATGGTGTTCCCTTCCTCCAGTAAAGTCAACGTGAACTTCACTGTCACTTCTTTGTTTTCAGGTACTTGGCGTGGAGTTCAGGATGAGGAGACACCTTCTGAACAGAGCGAATCTGTAGAAGGAGTGTCAGATTAGGACTCCCAGGGCAGGTTTGTCTCCTGAGAAGGTCCAGCTTTGTAAGATGTGCATCCCAGTTTTGAGAGACATTTTGCACTTGGCTGAAGAGCAAGGAACAAATAGTGGGCAGAAAGCATACACATGTGGGTCATGTGGGAAACAGTTCTATTTCACTGCGAACATTCAGCAGCACCAGAAGCAGCACGTTGGAGAGAACCCCTTATGCTGTATCATGGAGAGACCCTCATTTTTGAAGAACTGTACAGTTCTTGCATCAGGGAATCTCTCTACCTTCATGGAACTTGGGAATGAATTCATGGCAAATATGGGAGCTCAGCCACAGGCCACTAATACCAGGAAGAAACTGAACAATAGTAAGGAATGTGAAGCTATTTTTCACAGTGGGAAAAGTCATCAGAGCTGGGGAGAAGGCAAGATAGTCTCCAGCCACACAGACATACTTGTTCAGGATGGGCGAGTCCTCACTAGTGAAGGGTTTTGTAAGTTCAATACATGTGAGAAAGGCAGCACCCAAAGAAATACCCTCATTCATCATCAGAAAGTTCATGCTAGAGAAAGGCGTTATGAATGCAGCCATTGTGGAAAATTATTTAGCCACAAATCCCGTTTCCTTGCACATCAGAGATTTAACTGTGGAGGGATGCTTTATGACTGCAGTGAATGTGGAAAATCCTTTAGCCAAAGGAAATACCTCATTGCCCATAGAAAAATCCACACTGGAGAAAAGCCTTATGAGTGCGAGGAATGTAATAAATCTTTTATCCAAGAGTGGAACTTAATGGAACATCAGAGAGTTCACACTGGAGAAAAGCCTTATCAGTGCAACCAATGTGGAAAATTTTTTGCCCGCAAATCCGATTTCCTTGCACATGAAAGACTTCACACTGGAGAAAACCCTTATGAATGCAGCAAATGTGGCAAAGCTCTTACTACTAGCTCTGGTCTCTATTATCATCTGAGAGTTCACACTGGAGAAAGGCCTTATGAGTGCAGTGAATGTGGAAAGTCATTCACTACTTGGTCCATCCTTTCTAATCATCGGAGAGTTCACAGTGGAGAAAGACCTTTCGAGTGCAGTTCCTGTGGGAAATTCTTTAGCCGGAATGAACAGCTAAGTGCGCATATGAATGTTCACACTGGAGAAAAGCCTTATGAGTGCAATAAATGTGGGAAGTCTTTTACAAGTAGATCGAACCTTTGTAATCACTGGAGAGTTCACAATGAAGTAAGGAATTTTGAAGGCAGTGAATGTGGGGAATTCTTTCGCCAAAAGGCACGTCTCAATGCCCATAAGAACTTTCATGCTGGAGGACAGGCTTATGAGTGTAATAAATGTGAGAAATCTTTAACTGCTAGGCTGAACCACCAGTGTCCCCAGAGAGTTGACACTGGAGAAAAGCCTTTTAATTGCAATGAATGTGGAAAATGTTTTACTAGTAGCTCGAGCCTTTTTCATCATCAGAGAGTTCACAGTGGAGAAAGGCCTTATGAATGCAATGAATGGGGGAAATCTTTTATTGCTAGGTTGAGCCTTCGTGATCATCAGAGAGTTCACACGGGAGAAAGGCCCTATAAGTGCAGTGAATGTGGAAAATGTTTTACTAGTAGTTCGAGCCTTCTTCGTCATCAGAGTTCACAGTGGAGAAAGGCCTTATGAGTGCAGTGAATGTGGGAAATCTTTTGTTGCTGTGAATGGCCTCCGGTATCATCAGAGAGTTCACAGTGGAGAACAACCTTATGAGTGCAGTGAATGTGGGAAATCTTTTACTGCTGGGTGGAGCCTTCGTGATCATCAGAGAGTTCACACTGGAGAAAGGCCTTATAAGTGCAGTCAATGTGGGAAGCATTTTATTAGTTGCTCGAGCCTTCTTCGTCATCACAGAGTTCACAAGAAAGGCCTTATAAGTACAGTGAATGTGGGCCAGTCTTTTACTAGTCAAACCAGTCTCTGTGATCATCACAAACTTCACACTGGAGAAAGGCCTTTTGTGTGCAGTGAATGTGGGAAAGCCTTTAAGCAAAGGCAGCTCCTCCGCACACATTGGAAAATCCACCCTGGAGAAGAGCCTTATGAGTGCAAGGAATGCGGTAAATCTTTCAACCGAAGTTGCTGCTTGATTAAACATCAGCGAGGTCACACTGAAGAAAGGGCTTTATAAATACTGCAAGTATGGCTGGCAATGATGTCAAAGAAGTTTGAGGTGGTGACAGAGTGGGCAGAACCTATGAAGCAAATGGACCCTTTCCTAGAGCAGAAACTGAGGCACAGAGATGCCGTGTCATCTGTTTATGATCCCCGTTGAAGGGATAAGGATCTGAGATTGAATGCCACGTTGCCTGGTTCAGGCATTTGGAGAATCTGGTGACTTCATTCCTCCCATGCTCTATGCATGCCCACCAGGTTTGAGGACTGAAAGAACACCTTGTCCATCCTGATACTTCTGCTCCCTCTGCCCCCACCCCATGAGCTGTGCTTACATCCCAACCCATGCTGATGGTCAGGATTATCTTTTCTTTGGAATCAGCATTGATTACTTTTCTGTGGATGACTCCATTTATCTACCCATCCAAACCAATGCTATGACTCAGTTTTTATCATTGTCCTTTGAGAAAGAAGAGCTGTCCAGCTCAGAGAGGCAGAGGGATTTCCACAGGAGCTCACTACTGCCACACCTTTCATTAGAGTGGTTACACTGTACATGTCCACTGGCTTTTCTTTTGCCGCTCAGAGCAGGGACTCCAGTTCCCATATCCTGACCATGAGCTCTGCATACCTGACAGCTCCATCACCACAAGGGGATGCAGCCTCATTTCCATGTGTGCACATCTCCCACTAACACCCTCCCACTTGGGAAGTTCTTCACAGAAGAGCAGCGCTAAGCTAGGGACTCTGGACCAACTCATTGGCATTTCCCCAGATCTGACACTGGCCTCACCGCTCTCTGCAGTGATTGGTTTCCCAAGTCCTGTTCATCATCTTTACATACCCACCTCAAGATGTCCCTGTTCCCGTTACGTGGTTGACCTGCTCACTGTTTTGGGCAGTGTGAGGGACACTGAAGGCCTGAGAATGTCCAGTGTGGCCCTCTCATGGTGTAGTCTCTAAAGCTCTTCTTCCTTTACCCCTTTACTCATCTCCTCACTTTTCCTTCTACCCTTCCAGAAACATGTTACCTAGCAAAATAATGATTATTTATTAGTGTGAGTTTGTCCTCACTTTCTGAGACCCACACTTGATCAACCTGGCTTTAAAACTAACAGGAATGCAAGGTGACCCCTCCCACGAAGACCAAAACCTCTGTATTAAAAAATTGTGATGATTTTAGTTACATTTTTCTCAGATTATTTATTTACTTAACTGTGCTATGTGGCATGTGGGATCTTAGTTCCCCCAACCAGCAATCTAAATGTCTTGTGATGTGGACACGGGGAGTCCTAGCCACTGGACTGCTGGTGATTCTCTTTTTCAGGATTCTTGATGTTTTTGTTTTTCACATGTCTGTCTTTTACCTGTGTGTCTTGTTTCATTAGATTTCTATTCGTACTTTTGCCAACTTCTGTTTTGTGAGATTAGGCTATTTTCTCTTATTTTGACATTAGGAAAGCAAGGAAATAACGAAGACATGTTAGATTTCACTCATTCATGAATGTGAGTGGCTTTTTTTCCTGCATGGAATTATAATTCAGAATACTGAAAGTTTGTGTTCTCTATTTTTATACAATGTATAATATAATGGCCTTATACATGATACATGTTTTGGATAAGTTTCTTTTATTAATATATGTTACCTTCAGATATAATTACACAGTAAATCAATCCCTGTTTTGTAGTGCTTGCCAATTTCCCTGGTGAAAATATTCACACCATTACCAGTGTCAAATTGTGAACGTAATGTCACTGAAATGGAGTTGGGAAGCATTGCCTGTAACCCACCATTGTATGCTTTGCCCCTTACAGGCCCAGTAGCTGCAAAATGTTTTAGGAGTGTACCTAGTAAACCATAGTACAGTGATTACGAATACATTTTTCTAATTTGTTTGAAAAATCACTTACTGGTTGTATAGTTGACTTAAATTTTGTATATGTACATTTAAACATTTTTGTGTACATCCTTAAAATCAGTTTCCTTCGGCCATGTTAAATTCATCTTCAACATTATAGTTACTGATAAAGGGCCTACTCTACTCTAGTAATAACTGTTTTCAAATATATATGTAAATGGAATGACTGTGTTGGACCCTTCCTGTATATTATCATCATTTATCATAATTACACACATTTTTGTTTGTGTATCATGATTTACCTAGTCATTTTTAAGTTTTGTAATCGCAGGTTTCACATCTTTTCGCATCATACATAACTTCTTAGAATGCTTTTCAAAAATAAACCTTTTCATAATGCCAGCAATGTATTACACGAGAATGTATTCTAAGTATCAGTGTTTATCCGCACAACCTGGGGGCAGTGTAACAAAAGGTCGAATGCTCACACCTTTGATGCAGCCTGGATCTGCTAACTCATGTACCATAGCACAAAGGATGTGGGACAGAAGGGAGACCTTGCTGGGGAAATACAGTGGGACGTGCTGACCCCGCACAGCAGGTGTGGGTACAGAATTCACAAGCGGTGAATTTTTGGGCAGCCAGGCATGTGATACTGATGCTCAAAATTGTGGTGTGTGGACCAGACACAGTCACACTGTTCTCATAGATCCCTTATGATCAGGTAAGTGCAGACGGGATTAGAAAGACAATCTCCCACGTCACTTCAAGTTTGATGCACTGATTGTGTTCAGATTAGGGACTGAGTCACAATTGTGTTACCAGCTAGAGATTCACATCTGTGAGCAGCTTTGTTTAGCAGAGAACTTCGGTTTGGGTTTTTGAAGCTTTATGGGAGGTGTCGTCATTCCTTGAGCCCTTAGCACTTGGACTAAAGTTTGTCAAGGTTCAGTCCCCAGAAGATGTGGGTAAGTTCTTGTTGATTATCTTGCTAAATAGCAATCATTTGGTGATTTATATTTTTCTGGTGGGTAGGAGGAGCAGTGGGGTGATGGGTGAGGGGATTAGGAGGAAGAGCCTTGGAGACAGGGAGAGGTCCACTTTGGACATTCCTAGTCTTCCAAGTGGGGAGAAGACAGTGGCACCCCACTCCAGTACTCTTGCCTGGAAAATCCCATGGACGGAGGAGCCTGGTAGGCTGCAGTCCATGGGGTTGCTAAGAGTCGGACACGACTGAGCGACTTCACTTTCACTTTTCACTTTCATGCATTGGAGGAGGAAATGGCAACCCACTCCAGTGTTCTTGCCTGGAGAATCCCAGGGACGGGGGAGCCTGATGGGCTGCCATCTATGGGGTTGCACAGAGTCGGACACGACTGAAGCAACTTAGCAGCAGCAGCAGTCTTTCAAGGTCCCTCACAGTGCTCAGAATAGTGACCGGGACAGTTTGGGCAAGATGTATCCTGAATTGGGTTCATGAAAAAGATGGGCAGAAGCTTGGAAAGAAATCACTGCATACTGCATGTGGTGGAGGCCATTGTCACATCTGGGGTGACACTGAAGACCATGGGTGGCTTGCTGGTTTGGTGCCCCTGTCACTTTGCACAGCATCACAAAAGGGAACGTGTTTGCAAGGAGATATGAACCGGGGAGGGTGGAGCTGGAGGCCCAGTGAAGATGTAGACACCAGAGTAGGTAGTTCATGGTTGTGACACAGTTGATGGTGTGCATATTAGGAAGTGCAGAAGAGAAGCCAGTGCATCTGTTTGGTGTAGTGTAAGCACTCGTCAAAGGCCTGGCAGCTGTGTGTCCTTGTGGAAGCTATTCAGCTGAGATGCAGACCCGTCCCTCCACAAATTTGAAGAATAATTACAGATTCTGAGCCCAGGGAAGTTTGCATAGATAAATGGGATCATTCACATTAAAATTATGAATGTTTGTTCCCACTGAAAAGAAAGGTGTGTCCATTAGCATGGGGCTGTGGTATGACTAGGGCTGTTGTGGGGAGGGAGACAGGACATGTATGTGGTGTTCTTTGAGTCTCCAGTTGGATAGGGTGGACATGGGGTACAGAGACAAGACTTCAGTAAATGTGAAGAAATTATGATCTAAAGATTGGAACAGTCACTAGCCGAGGCCAGGGCAAGAAGGTAGTCCTTGACTGATTAGGCCTTATGATAAAGATGAAAAATCAGCCGCGTGAGTAGGTATAGTTGAATCGGACTGGTTGGGCAGGCGATGTTCAGCGAGCAAGAGAACAGCCATTCACTGTGGCCGGATTACACATCGGTGTTTCTCAGTGAGTTGGGCACAGACTCTGCAGGCAAGAGAGCCTTTTCTGGATGTACAAAAGCAGTGCTTTCCCTCTTGCTCACCTGCACTAGGCGTGCCCAGTGTCTCCCTTCCAGATACCCAGTCAGGGTGCTTTTTTTTTTTTTTTTTTTTTTAAGGCAAGGCTTTGTTGGGACTTAAGCTGCAGCACCAGAGAATAAAAACATGTAACAGGTTTCCTTTGCTTGGTCTCAGAGGGGCCCTTTCTGACATTTTTATTGTCCTTGAGCAAAGCTTGCAAAATGAATTCAAACTTTTTTTTTCCTTCTTTTTTTTGACTGGGAGAAGGGGCTTGCTGCGTCGTATTTCCTGGAATACCCATTGAACCCCGCCGCATGGCAGCCGCAAACATAGGAAATCCTAGTCACTGAACCACCAGGGAGTTCCCCCAAATAGCTACCACTTCAGGCTGTATGCATTTCAAGAGCAATTGTTCAGTCTCTAAGTGGTGTCAAAGTTTTTGACCCCATGGACTGTGGCATGCCAGGCTTTCCTGTCCTTCACCATCTCCTGGAGCTTGCTCGAACTCATGTCCATCAAGTCGGTGATGCTATCCAACCATCTCATCCTCTGTCATCTCCTGCTTTCAATCTTTCTCAGCATCAGGAATCTTTTCCAGTGAGTTGACTTTTCGCATAAGGTGGCCAAAGTATTGGAGCTTCAGCTTCAGTATCAGTCCTTCCAGTGAATACTCAGGGTTGATTTCAAGATCAATAGGATAATGTTTGTTTGCTTCCAATTACCAGCGGCGGATGTCAGCTTGGGTTGGCTTTAAGGAATGAGGCCATGTGCAGACACTTCAGTGGTCAATAGCATTAAAGACAAATGGTCTTAAGCCCTTCCTCTGGTCCAGAATCTTCTACCCGCCTAAGAAGGATGAAGCCCTTCCCCCACACAGGCAGTTTCTCAGTGCTCCTCCCCTCAGCAGTTTAGCTTTTCTTGTTGGTCTTCTAGTGTGGGGTGCCATTGACACTACATTTTCCAGAAGACCATGTGTTATGACAGCGTTCAACCAATGAAAATGCAGAGTCTGGACATTCCTTGGAGGCCAAGTATCCGCAGTAGACGTCTGGTCTCTTCTTGGCAGGCGTTTTGATTGCTGTAGAGATTGTGGAACTGGTTGGAAGTCTTTGTGTCTCATGTTCGTGCATGTCTGCTGTAGAGTAAAGTGACTCAGTTACATGTATATATATTCTTTTTCTTTTCTTTTCCCTTATGGTGCATCAGAAGATACACAATATAGTTCTCTGTGCTATAGAGTAGGACCTTGTGCTTTATTCATCCCATATATACTAGTTTGCACTCCCAATCTTTCCCTTGCTCAGCTGCCTCCCACTTGGAAATCTAAGTCTGTTCTCTGTGTCTGTGAGTCTGTTTCTTAGATGTATTCATTTATGTGATATTTTAGATTCCATATATAAATGAAACATGGTATTTTTCTTTCTATTTCTGACTTGCTTTACTTAGGATGATGATGTCTTAAGTCCATGCATGTTGCAGCAAATGGCATTATGTAATTGTTTTTATGAACTCAGTAATGTTCTATAGTATACATGTACCCTATTGTCTTTATGCCTTCATCTGTTAATGGATATTTAGGTTATTTCCATGTTTTGGCTTTGAAATTTTTTCTTCCTGTTTTTTCTGCAGTTTTATAATGTCTTTTGATGTACAAAAGTTTTTTAGTTTTTTCTTTTTTTCCTCCAACTTACTTGAGGTTCAGTTGACACATTATATGATGTAATTTAAGGTATAAAGTGGTAATTGTTCTTTTTTTTTTCAAGTCCAGTTTGTCTGTTTTTTATTTTGTCGATTTTGCCTTTATTGTCATAGGCAAGAATTTGTCTGAATTCAACATTTTGAAAGTTTTCCCTTTTTTTTCCCATAAGAATTTTGTAATTTTAGCTCTTACATTTTAGTCTTCGATATATTTAGAATGCCTTTTTGTATATGGTATAAGACTCTTAACTTCATTCTTGTACATGTGGCTATCCAGTTTTTCCAACATTATTTGGTAAAAAGCCTCTCTTTATTGAATGGTAATGGTCTTACTGTCAGTAATTATTGGATCATATATATGAGGGTTGATATTTACAATCTGAAGTCTCCATTCTATTTCACTGGAGTGGATATATGTCTTTATGCTATTAGCATGCTGTTTTGATTACTATAACTTTGTAATATGGTGTGAAATAAGCCTTAGGTGCCTTTCATGAATCCCACTTGGTCATGATGTATAATCATGTTTATATAGTTTTCAAATCAATTTACTGACGCTTTGTGGTTTGCATTTACGTTCATCAGAGATACTAGCGTATACTTTTTCTTTACGTTTTTGGTTTGGTATTAGAGTAATGTTGGCCTCACAGAATTAGATAGGAAGCAGTCTCTCTGCTGCTGTCTTCTGAAAGGAGTTGTAGAGAATTGTATCTTCCTGAAATGTTTGTCATATTTCACCAGTTAACCAATCTGGGCCAATTACATTCTGTTTTGGAAGGTTATTCCTTATTGATTCAGTTACATTAACAGATGTATACATATTTAGATTGTGAATTGTTGTGTGGGTTGTGATAGACTGTATATTTCAAAAAATTAATCTATTTCATTTAGATTATCACATTTATGGTCTTGGAAATGCCCATATATTTCATTATGCGTTTAATGTGCATTGTCTCTATAGTGGTTTTTCCTCTTTCTTTTTTTCATTCTTTCTTCTTCTTTTTTTGGCTGTGCTTCGAGGCATGTGAAATCTTCATTTCCAAAGCAGGGATCAAACTGTCCCCTGCAGTGGAAGTACAGAGGCTTTACCACTGGAACACTGAGGAAGTCCTCTTTTATTTTTGATACTAATAATTTATGCCCTGTCTTGTTTTTGTGATTAACCTGACTAGAATCTTTTTTATTTTATTGGTCATTTTAAGGAACCAACTTTGGCTTTGTTGATTTTTATCTTGATTTTTAAAAATTATTTCTTCCTTTGGATTTTATTTTCTCTTTTTCTAGTTTCCTAAAGTGATTGCTTTTAGATCTTAATTCTTTCTAACATACACATTCAGTGCTATAAATTGCCCTATAACCACTGCTTTCACCATATGCATATTATTTTGAGAAGTGCTGTGTTTATTTCAAGATACTTAAAATCTTACCTTGAGATTTCTTCTTTGATCCATGTTTTCTTTGGGTTGTTTAATTTCTTCTCATTGTGCGATTTGCCAGTTATCTTTCTGTAACTGGTTCTAGTGTAATTCCACCATACTCTGAGAACAGACATTTTCTGATTTCTGTTGTTTCAGACTTGTTAAGGTGTGTTTTTTTGGCCCATGGTGTGCTCGTCTTGTAAATTTTCCATGTCAGCTTAAGATTATTCTGCTGTTGGATGGAGTAGACCAGTAGTCTGTAGAAGTCCATATATCCAGTTGGCTGTGCTGGGTCTTCGTTGCTGTGCAGGCTTTCCTCTAGTTGCAGCAGGAGGGGGTACTCTCTAGCTGTGATGCACGGACTTCTCATTGCGGTGGCTTTTCTTGTTCAGAGTACAGGCTCTCAAGTGTTCAGGCTTCAGGAGTTGTGGCTCCTAGGCTCTAGAACACAGGCTGTGTAGTTGTGGCACACGGACCTAGTTGCACTATGGCACGTGGGATCTTCCCAGACCAGGGATTGAACCTGTGTCTCCTGCGTTGGCTGATGGATTCTTTACCACTGAGCCACCAGGGAAGCCTCTGGTAGATATTAATATAGTTAATAGTACTTTTTATTGTTTTGAGTTCTGTTAATCTCTATCGTTTTTCTTTAATGTATATTCAGGTTTTATTTAAAGTGCATTTTGTTGTTTTAAATTTCATTTACTTAAAGATTTATTTTGGCTGTTTGGTCTTCTTTGTGGTGTACAGGCTCTGGAGTGTGCAGAGTTAGTAGTTGCGGAATGTGGGCTTAGTTGCTCTGTGGCATGTGGGATTTTAGGTTCCTGACCATGGATTGAAACAGTGTCCCCTGAATTGCAACGCTGATTCTTTACCACTGGACCCCCAGGGGAGTCCTAAAGCGGGTTTCTTAGACAACATATGGTTGAGTCCTGTTTCTGAATCCACCCTGATAATCTCTCTTTTAATTGGTACACTGAGACTATCAATATTTAGTATATTGATAAATACTTAACGTGTTTGTTACCATTTTCTAAAATTGCCCTTGTTCTGCATTCCTGTGTTAGTCTACCACTCCTTCTTTTTTGGTGTTAATTGAGCATTTTGTATGATTTTATTATCTCTCCTTTGTTAGCTTACCAGCTATATTTGCTTCTTTCCATTTTTAAATTTAGTGGTTCTAAATTTGTGTTATGTATTAACAACTGATTTAAGATCACTTCCATATAATCCTATATGATTTCATGGGTAGTTTGAATAAATATATATTTGTGTCTTGTGGAATCTTAGTTCCCCTACCAGGGATTGAACCTGGGCTTCTGGCAGTGAAAAATGTGGGATTGTAACCACTGGGCCACCAGGGAATTCCTATGTAATTTAAAAATATCCTGAGGTGAGGTTCCATGGTTGCCTACTGGATAGGATTCCATTTTTTCGTTACTGTGGACCAGTTCACCCCAGCTGTTATCTGTTAGATATGAAAAGATATTTTTCAAAAGGAGACATGCTAATGGGAACCTTGTACATAAAAAAATGCTCAATATTACAAATGGTAGGGGAAATGCAAGTCAAAATGACAGATACTACATTATACGTTATAATGTCTGTTATGAAAAACACAAGAAATAATGTTGGTAAAGATGTGGTGAAAAGGAACCCCTTGTGCATTTCGTGTTGATCCTTTGTTAAAATTCCAATCTCTCTGCTTATATTTTCCTTCTAGTTTCAATGCTGTCTGCCCTATCCATTAGTAGACATTAATTAGCTTATTAATCATAATTGTTTAAAATTATCAAGATGATCATTCCAGTATATCTGTAGTATTTGATTGTAGTTTTGAAGCTTTGTCTCTTCAAGCTCTGTTTTATGGGACACTGCAGAGCTTCAGTAGGCTCAATAGTTGCAAAAGAGTTATATCAGTTAGATTCTGCCAGAGCAGTTATGTTTATGTGGGGAGATGAAGTCTTAAAAAGTTTGTACTCCATCCACCATACATCCTTTCCTCTGGTTCCAATAGAGATTATTTATTCATTTACTCATTTTAACTTCTTATTTTATATTATAGTTTGGTTGATTTACAACGTTGTGTTAGTTTCAGGACTTTTTTTAGTATTTAAAGATTATTTAAATGTTTTATTTGTAGTATTTGATGTCATGTATTGTGTACTGAGTTCCTCTGAGCCACTGTTACTGTTCTTTTGTCCTAACTCTGTTAGGACTTGCATCATTTTGACTCTTGTAACTGGGAATGGAGAGTCCTTGGGCCTTATGGAATGGACATGACTCTGGTCTCTGCAAAAGAGCTTGGAGATTCTCTGGGCCCAGATGAATGTCAAGTGGGGAAGGACTTGTTATAGGTCTTTTGTTCATCATACCAGGAACATATGACTTCCATCCTTTGACTAGTGTTGTGGTGCTATTGCCAGTGGCTACAAATGACTTCTCTTGTCTTTCTCTATTCTTGACATTCTGCCAACTTGTCATTTCTACTACTTTACATTCTTAGTCTGACTCCAGCCTAGGATTCATCTCCTACCACCTGTGTAAACCTCATGTGGTCTTCACATTGTTTTCCCTCTGTTACTTGGTGGCAAAATTGTTTATGTCCTCAAACATGCATGTATGCTTTACTGTTTGTTGAACTCCAGCTGCATGTTGCAGCCAGATTTTCAGTGGCATGGATGAACAGTATACTTCTCCACAGTGTCACAGGTCACCAGAGGATGTAGTCCTGGTAAACCCATTGAGAGAGGAGTGCCTTTCACCTTGGGTCACATCCAATCCTTGTGTCCTGGACATGGAGTGAGCACCTGCTTCCTCAGTTTGACCCCGGCTTCATATGCTGGACGTGATTCCATGGACCTGTGTACGCTTTCTGCTCCCAGCTTGTCCCCACTGCTTCTTTCATGTGGCAAATATACAGTTGTCGTGATATCATTCCCTCCAATAAAGTCAACCAGAACTTCACCATCACTTGTTTGTTTTCAGGTTCTTGGCGTGGAGTCCAGGATAAAGAGACACCATCTGAAGAAATCAAACCTGCAGGGGTGTTACAGTTTCGCACTCCCAGGGCAGGTTTGTCTCCTGAGAAGACCCAACCCTGTGCGATGTGCATCCCAGTCTTGAGAGACATTTTGCACTTGGCTGAAGAGCAAGGAACAAATGGGGAGCAGAAAGCATACACATGTGCGGCCTGTGGGAAGGAGTTCTATTTCACTGCTAACATTCAGCAGCACCAGAAGCAGCACGTTAGAGAGAATCCTTTCCTATGTAATACTGAGCGACCCTCATTTTTAAAGACCTGCACAGTTCACTCAGCAGGGAATTTCTCTACCTACATGGAGATTGGGAATGACTTCATGGCCAGCATGGGAGTTCAGCCACAGGCCACTAATACTGGGAAGAAACTGAACAACAGTACCGAGTGTGAGGTTGTTTTTCACAGTGGAGAAAGTCATCACAGTTTGGGAGAAGGTAAGATAGTTTCCAGCCACACAGACATTCTTGTAGAGCATGAGAGAGTCCTCATTAGTGAGGCAGTTTGTGAGGTAAACAAATGTGAGAAAGCTGGCACCCAAAGAAGTAACCTCATTCAGCATGTGCAAGTTCACACTGGAGAAAAGTCTTACCAATGCAGCCGATGTGAAGAATTTTTTAGCCACAAATCCCAAATCCTTTCACATCAGAGCTTTAATTGTGGAGGAATGCTTTATGATTGCAGTGAATGTGGGAAATCCTTTAGCCGAAGGAAGTACCTCATTTCCCATAGGAGAATCCACACTGGAGAAAAACCTTATGAGTGCAAGGAATGTAATAAATCCTTCAGACGAAAGGGGAACTTAATTGAACATCAGAGAGTTCACACTAGAGAAAAACCTTATCAGTGCAAACAGTGTGGAAAATTTTTTGCCCGCAAATCCATTTTCCTTGCACATGAAAGAATTCACACTGGAGAAAACCCTTATGAGTGCAACAAATGTGGGAAAGCTCTTACTACTATCTCTAGTTTCTATTATCATCTGAGAGTTCACACGGGAGAACGGCCTTATGAGTGCAATGAATGTGGGAAATCTTTCACTACTTTGTCAACTCTTTCTAATCATCAGAGAGTTCACAGTGGAGAAAGACCTTTTAAGTGTAGTGAATGTGAAAAATTCTTTAGCCGAAAGGAACATCTCAGTGCCCATATGAATGTTCACACTGGAGAAAAGCCTTATGAGTGCAATAAATGTGGGAAATCTTTTACGAGTAGGTCAAACCTTTGTAATCATTGGAGAGTTCACATTGGAGAAAGGCCTTTTAAGTGCAGTGAATGTGGGAAATGTTTTACTAGTAGCTCAAGCTTTCTTCGTCATCAGCGAGTTCACACTGGAGAAAGGCCTTACGAATGCAGTGAATGTGGAAAATCTTTTGTTGCTTCGAGTGGCCTCCGGTATCATCAGAGAGTTCACAATGGAGAAAGACCTTATGAGTGCAGTGAATGTGGGAAAAATTTTACTGCTAGGTCGACCCTTCGTGATCATCAAAGAGTTCACACTGGAGAAAAGCCTTATAAGTGCAGTGAATGTGGTAAGTATTTTACTAGTAGGTCGAGCCTTCTACGTCATCAGAGAGTTCACACAGAAGAAAGGCCTTATGAGTGCAGTCAGTGTGGGCGATCTTTTACTACTCAGACATACCTCTATGATCATCACAGAGTTCACATTGGAAAAGGCCTATGAGTGCAATGAATGTTGGGAAAACCTTTAAGAAAAGACAGTTCCTCCTCATCCATTGGAAAATCCACATTGGATAAAAGCCTTTTGAGTGCAAGGAATGTGTTAAATCTTTCATCTGTTGGTGCCAGTTGATTAAACAACAGAATTCACACTAGAGAAAGGGCTTTGTGAATATTGCAAATATTGCTGACAGTGATGTTGAAGAAGTTTGAGGTGGTAACAGAGCATGAAGAACCTGTGCAGCAAATGGACTCTTTCTGAAGAGTAAACTGAGGCACAGAGACTGTATCATCTGTTTGTGATCTCCTTGGAATGAATAGGCATCTGGGATTCAATGCCAGGTTGCCAGGTTTAGGATTTAGGGAATCTGATCACTTCTCTCCTGCTCCCCACCCTCTTCTGCCCCCCAACACACCAGGTTTGAAGACTGAAAGAACACTTTGTCCATTGTGACCCCCCACCCTAGGAGCCCAGCTTATACCCCAGCCTCATGCTGATTGGACAGGATTGTCTTCTCTGCCATCCAGCATTGATGCCTTACATGTGAATGACCACATTATCTACCCAACTAAACCAATGCTTTGGTTCAATAATTATTATTTCCATTCGTGAAAGAAGGGGTGTCTAGTTCAGAGATTTAGAGGGACTTACACAGGAGCTCACTACTGCCACACCTTTCATGAGAGTAGTTGCTCTACGCTGCAAATGCTTCTCTTCTGCCCCTTAGAGCAGGGACTCCATTTCCTGTGTCCTGACCATGAGCTACACAGACCTGAAGCCTGGATTAACCCCAGGGACTCCAGCTTCATTTCCACCCATGCACATCTTTCACTAACAACCTCCCACTTGGAAGTCAGGGACAGCGGCATTAAGCCAGGGACTCTGGACTGGCTCATTGGTATTGCCCTTGGTTTGGAACTGGCTCTACCACCATAAGCAGTGATTGGTTTCCAAGGTTCTGTCTACCTTCTTTATGTAGCCACCTCAAGATGTCCTTGTTGCCCTGTTATATGATTGACCACTTGTTGTTCTGGGCAGTGGGAAAGACACTGAAGGCCTGAGAATGTCCAGTGTGTTCCTCACATGGCGTGGTCTCCAAGATTCTTCTTCCTTTACCCCTTTACCCATATTCTCACTTTTCCTCCCACCCCTCCAGAAAAATGTAGCTCAGAAGAATAATGGTTGTTTATTAATATGAACTTGCCCTCCCTCCCTGATAGCCTAACTTAAAAACTAGCCCTGAATGCAGACTGACCTCTTCCATGAAGACTAAAACCTCTGTGTAAAAAAATCATTATGATTTTAGTTGCCTTTTTTCTCAGGACTTTTCTTCCCCTTCACTGTGCCATGTGGCTGTGGGATCTTAGTTTCCCTGTCCAGGAATCTAAAATGTGCCCTATGATATGGACATATGGAATCTTAGCCACTAGACTGCTGGGGAATTCCCTTTCACTGGATTCTTAATGTTAATTTTTGTTTTTCATGTGTCTGTTTTTCGCCTGTGTGTTCTATTTGGGAAAATTTCTATTCATATTTTGGCCTACTTTTGTTTTCTGAGATTTGTGTGTTCTCTTTTTTTGACAAGAAGGAAAGCAAAGAAACATCAAAGACATCTGTTAGATTTCACTCATTCAGCAATAATGTGTGTGACTTTTTTTCTGCATGGAATCGTAATTCATAGTACTGAAAGTATATGTTCTAAAAGTTTATACTATGGGTAATATAATGGCCACATGCATTATACATGTTTTCAATAAATCTGTTTTATTCACATTTGTTACCTTAGTCTTAAGGCCAGACATTTAATTGCACAGTAAATCAAGCCCTGTTTTGTAGTGTTTGCCAGTTTCTTTGGTGTTAATATTCCCATCCTTGCCAGTGTCAAATCGTGAACATAATGTCACTGAAATGGAGTAGAAAAGAATTGCCAGTCGCCCACCATGTATTCTTTTTCCCCCTTAAAGGTCCAGTATCTGGAAAATATTGCAGGAATGTAGCTAATAAATCATACTAGAATGATTATTGATAGATTTTGCTGAATTGTTTTAAAAATCATTTCATTTAAATCGAGTTCATTTAAATTTTATGTATTTAAGATGTACATTGGACATACTTGTGTACATCCTTCAAACCAGTTTCCTCTTGCCATTTTAAATTTACCTTCAACATTATCATTACTGATGCAAGAGTATAGTCTACTTTAGTAATGACTATTTTCAAATATATATATATATAAATGGAATGACTGATGGACTCTTCCTGTATCTTATACCATTTATCATATTTATACACATGATCACTTTTTGTGTTTGTGTATCAGGATTTACCTAGTCCTTAATTTTTATAATCTCAGGTATCATGTTTTTCAATACGTAACTTCTTGGAGTGCATTTCTAAAATGAAGCTTTTTCATAACTCCAGTAACTAACACAAGAAAGGATTCTAAATATCAGTGTATATCAGCACAGCCTGGGACACAGTGTGACAGAGTTTGAATGCTCACACCCTTTGACGCAGCCTTGATCTACAAACTCATGTAGCATAGAACGAAGGACGTATGACAGAAGTGAGACCTTGTTGGAGAAATACAGTGGGACATGCTGACCCTGCACAGCAGATGTGGGTACAGAATTCACAAACACTCCAGGGAGATTTGGGGCCGGGCATGTGATACAGATGGCCCACGTTGTGGTGTGTGGGCCTCACACACTCTCACAGTTCTTGTGGATCCCGTGTAATAAGGTGAGTGCAGACAGGCTTGCAAAGAACAAGTTCTGACGTCACCACAAGTTTGATGGTGCACTGATCGTGTTCATTTGAGGGACTGGGTCACAAGTGTTACACAGGTGAAGATTCACACCTGTGAACAGCTTTGTTTCACGAGAACTTGGCGTTGGGTTTTACAGGCATTATGGGAGGTGTCATTCTTCAGCCCTTAGCATTTGGACTAAAGTTTGTCAAGAATGGGTCCCCAGAAGATGTTGGCACTTTCCTTCTGGTTATCTTGATAACTAATAATCATTTGGTGATTTACATTTTTCTGCTGGGTAGGAGGAGCAGTGGGGTGATGAGTGAAGTGGTTAGGAAGAACAGCTGGTGCAGAACAAGAAGACCTTAGGATTAAGAGGGAAGGCCAGTCCTGTGTGTAGGATATAGTTGATTAAGACTTGGGCCAGGGGATGTTCAGAGAGCTAAAGAACAGCTTATTTGGATGGCCTGATTATACATCGGTATTTTTCACCAAGTTGGGCACAGTCACAAACCACAGGCAAGAAAGCCTTTTCTGGGGGGACCACAAGTAGTGCTCTCCCCCTTGTCTACCCGCTCAGGCCTGCTCAGTATCTCTTCTGTATTCAGGGTCCTGGCTTCCCCCCCACCCCGCCCTCAGACTAGGAAGAAAAACGAATAACAGGTTCCCGTGCTGGCTCTTTGAGGGGCCCTGTCTGACGTTTTTAGTGTCCCTGGCCAAAGGTTACAAAATGACTTTTTCCCCTGGCTGCACAAAGGCATTTACTAGATGTTATTTTTTTGGACCAGCTCTTTAACCCAGACACATGGTGGGAAACACCAAGTCCTAATTACTGAACCACCAAGGAATTCCCCAAAATGGCTTTAACACTTCAGGCTGCATGCCTTTCGGAAGCATTAGGATAATATTCATTTGCTTCCAGTTTCCACTGGATGTCAACTTGGGTTGACTTTTAGGTGTCTGAGACCATTTGCAAACACTTCAGTGATTGGTATCATTAAAGACAAATGTTCTTAAGCCCTTCCTCCTGCCCTGGATCCTCTGCCTGCCTAAGGATTGAGCACCTCTGTCACAACAGGTAGTTTTTCAGCTCTCCTACCTCAGTGGTTTTCCTTTTCATTCCTCCAGTGTTGTTGTTCAGTCACTCAGTCGTGTTCAAGTCTTTGTGACCCCATGGACTGCAGCACGCTAGGCTTCCTTGTCCTTCA
The DNA here is from genome assembly GCF_055505025.1 of Bos grunniens. Lineage (NCBI taxonomy): Eukaryota > Metazoa > Chordata > Mammalia > Artiodactyla > Bovidae > Bos > Bos grunniens. The sequence continues at coordinate 65,455,197 of NC_141182.1, read as the reverse complement.
CCATCTGTCACGTCCACTGAGTCGGTGATGCCATCCAACCATCTCATCCTCTCGTCCCCTTATCCTCCTGCCTTCAATCTTTCTCAGCATCAGGGTCTTTTCTAATCAGTCGATTCTTTGCATCAGGTGGCCAAAGTATTGGAGCTTCAGCATCAGTCCTTCTAATGAATATTTAGGATTGACTAGTTGGATCTCCTTGCGGTCCAAGGGACTCTCAAGAGTCTTCTCCAACACCACAGTTCAAAAGCATCAGTTCTTTGATGTTCAGCCTTCTTTAGTGGTCCAACTCTCACATCCATACATGACTACTGGAAAAACCATAGCTTTGACTAAGTTGCTCCAAAGCATGTGGGATTAGTTCCCTGATCATGGATTGAACCAGTGTCCCCTGTATTGTAAGACAGATTCTTAACCACTGGGCCATCAGGTAAGTCCTAAAGTGGGTTTCTTGAAGACAACATACGGTTAAGTTCTGCTTCTGGATCCATTCTGAAATCTCTCTTTTAATTGATGTACTGAGACTATCCATGTTTAGTATATTGGTGTATACTTGGATTAATAATTAATACTGTATTGATAGTATACTTGGATTAATATCTAATATATTTCTTGCCATTTTCTAAAATTGCCCTTTGTTGAGGTCCTTTAATGGACTGGAACCTGGTGGTCCAGAGTCGACCGATAAGAAAGTAAAGGAGAGAAAGAGGCTGGTATTCCTTGGTTTACGCAGAAAGCCAATAAAGCCCCTGCACGGGGCTTGCTCTGTTCACGAAGGCCTCAGGCACCCTCCCGATGGGGTGAAGGTGCAGAGCGCCTTCTCAAGAGGGTCTTAGAAGCCCGGGCAGTAAAGTGAACTCAGAGAGCCTCTGCGCTCCAGGGGATTAGCCTGAAAAAAGAGAGAGAGGGAGAGGGAGAGAGGGAGAGAAAGACACAGGGACCAGAGTTCTGATGGAGCAAAGGTGTTTTAATTAACATGGTGTGGATATATATACTATTTTACAAGGTAGTTATTCTCAGCAAAGATAAAGATTAAATTCCAGACTTACAAAAATAGGCGATCCATATTAGAGAGAGAGAGTTGTAAACAATCACTTTTACTGTATGGTTCACAAGAAGGAAGAGGGTACTTATCACCATATAGAAACAGTAATGAAGGAAATGCCTGGATTCCTCGGCTCCTGGGAGAGGCTTGCCTCTCCTCTTAATTCCCGATTATTCAGGAATTATAAGGAACAGAGAATTCCTGACAGATCCGAAACAGCACACAGGAAGCCTCGTGTTAAATGCTTCCTGACAGTTCCCCCTATTTTATTATATTTGTAAAAAAGGTCTTGACCAAATGAGTTTTGTTAGTATTAACCAACCTTATAGAAAGGAGATGGTAAACAACAAATATAATTATCAAGATAATCACCAAAGTTACAGTTCCAGACCTGATACTGATAATTTGTTCAGCTAAAGTTTCCAAATTAGGGGAAGAGGGCAGATTTTTAGAAAAAGTTTTAAAGATTTTCTTTTGCAGTAATTGTACATTCAGAGAGGCATTATCATGTATATTTTGTAAATGAAATTTGATTTATTCCCAGTTACAGGCAGGTGCAGAGCACCTTCTCAAGAGGGTCTTAGAAGCCCGGGCAGGAAAGTGAACTCAGAGAGCCTCTGTGCTCCAGGGGGTCAGCCTGAAAAAGAAAGAGAGGGAGAAAGAAAGAAAGACACGGGGACCAGAGCTCTGATGGAGCAAAGGTGTTTTAACATGGTGTGGGCATATATACTGTCTTACAAGATAGTTATTCTCAGCAAAGATAAAGATTAAAATTCCAGACTTACAAAACATAGGCAATCCATATTAGAGAGAGAGTTGTAAACAATCACTTTTACTGTTTGGTTCACAAGAAGAAAGAGGGTACTTATCACCGTAGTAGCTAGTAGCTCAGTCGTGTCTGACTCTTTGCGACCAGGCTCCTTCGTCCATGGGATTTACCAGGCAAGAGTGCTGGAGTGGATTGCCATTTCCTTCTCCAGGGGATCTTCCCGACCCAGGAATCAAACCCAGATCTCCCGCATTGCAGGCAGGCGCTTTACCGTCTGAGCCACCAGGGAAGCCCCTACTTATCACCGTATAGAAACACTAATGAAGGAAATGCCTGGATTCCTCAGCCCCCGGGAGAGGCTTGCCTCTCCTGTTAATTCCTCAGGAATTAATAAGGAACAGAATTCCTGACAGATCCAAAGCAGCACACAGGAAGCCTCGGGTTCAGTGCTTCCTGACAGCACTTGTTCTGTTTTTTCGTTCTCATTTTCTGGCTGTGCTGGGTCTTGGCTGCTGCCTGGCCTCTCTGCCTGCAGAGAGAGCAGACTGCTCTCTAGTTGTGCAGGCTTCTCATTGCCGTGGCTCCCCTTGTGAAGCTTGCTTCTGTGGTGCGCTGACTTCAGTAGCTGCTGCCTCGGGGCTCTGAAGCACAGGCTCGGTGGTGGTGGTGCACGGACTTAGTTGCTCTGTGGCGTGTGGGATCTTCTGGGATCAAGGATTGAACCCATGTCTCCTGCATTGACGGGCAGATTGTTTACCACTGAGCCACCAGGGAAAAAACCCTACCCTTATTCTCTGTTCCTTTGTTAATCTACCACTCTCTTTTTTGTGGTGTTAATCAAGCACTTGTGTGACTTTATTTTCTCTCCTTTGTTAGCTCATCAGCTCTATTTGCTTCCATTTTTTAATTTAATTGTGCTAAAATTTGCACTATGTACTTATAAATGATATGAGTGCTTCCTTATGCTATATGGTTTCATGGGTAGTTTGAAAATATATATATTTCTATATAATACACAGATACAATACATATATATACACGTATGATCCTGTGGTTTTTAATTGAAAAGTATTCATGTATAAGTGGACCCAAGTATTTTAGAACCCGTGTTCCAGGTTTACCTGTACTGAATGATTATGCTTACATGTTGAATCTTTAAACCAACACCACCACCACCAATCAGATACAGACAAAGGATTAGTGATTGCCAGATCAAGGTAAGGAGTGTAGATGAAATGAGTGAAGGATGTCAGAAGTTAAACACTTCTAGTTTATAAGGTAAATCCTGAGGGTGTAGTGCACAGCCTAGTGACTCTAGTTAACAAGACTCTGTTTTATATTTAGAAGTTTCCTGAGAGCATTCCTGGTGGTCTAGTTAAGAATCTGCCTGCCAACGCAGGAACAGGGGTTCGCTCCCTGGTGCAAGCAGATCCCACGTGCTGTGGAGCAGCTAAGTTCATGCACTGCAACTGCGGAGTCTGCCTGTTGCAACTACTGAAGCATTCCTGCCTTAGAGCCTGTGCTCTGCAACAAGAGAAGACACTGCAGTAAGAAGCCCGCACATTTCAACTAGAGAGTAGCCCCTGTTTGCTGAACCTAGAGAAAGCCTGAGATTGCAATGACGAACAAGAGAAGCCATAAATAAATAAAGAAAAGAAAAAAGAAATTGCCAAAGGAGTAGATCGTAAAAGTTCTCCTCACACACACACACACACAAAATGCAGTCAGAGTTTCTGAGTTCTGGAAGTACACTTCCTTACCCTATCACAGGTCCAGGAAGTGTGTTCCTGGTTAAAACAACAACAACAACAACAAAACAAAACCATTGACAGAGGAGTGAACTGTAGAAGCCGCCTTTCACCTTCAGCCACCTCCAGTCCTGTCCTGCGCTTGGTGAGATCAGATGCTTCTCAGTTTTACCGCAACTAATTTCCAGAACACAGTCCTGTGGAGTGGTTCTTTCACTTGTCAGAATTCATGGCTGAATCCAAGATTTTTAAAGTTTTCCCTGTTTTTTCCCCTAAGAATTGTGTAACTTCAGCTCTTACATTTTGACCTTTGATACATTTTGAATGCCTTTTTGTATGTGGTATTAGGTAGGACTCTAACTTCATTCTTGTACATGTGGCTATTCAGTTTTTACAACACTATTTGTTGATGAATCTATTGAATAGTAATGGTCAGTAATTATTGGATCATATATTATGAGGGTTGATCTTTATAATCTGAAGTCTATTTCACTGAAGTAGATATCTGTCTTTATGCTATTAGCATGCTGTTTTGGTTCCTATAACTTTTAATATGGTGTGAAATAAATGCTAGGTGCCTTTCATGAATCCCACATGGTCATGATATGTAATTCTGTTTGTATAATTTTTGAATCAGTTTACTGATGCTTTGTGATTTTGCCTTTATGTTCATGAGAGATATTGGTGTATATTTTTTCTGCATGTTTTTGGTTTGGTATTAGAGTAATGTTGGCCTCACAGAATTAGTTAGGAAGCAGTCCTTCTGTTTCTGTCTTCTGAAAGGAATTGTAGAGAATTGTATATCTTCCTAAAATGTTTGTCATATTTCACCAGTTAACCAATCTGGGCAAGTTGCATTCTGTTTTGGAAGATTACTCCTTATTGATTCAGTTACTTTAACAGATGTATACCTATTTAGATTGTGTATTGTTGTGTGGGTTTTGGTAGACTGTATTTTTCAAAAAACTGGTCCATTTCATTTAGGTTATCACATTTATTGTCTTGGAGATGCCTGTATATTTCATTATACCATTTAATGTCCATTCCGTGTGGTGGTTTTTCCTCTTTAATTCTTTCTCTTTGTCTCTCTCTTTTTTCTTTTGGCTGTACCTCCAGGCATGTGAGATGTTTGTTTCCAAACCAGGGATCAAACTGTCCCCTGCAGTGGAAATACAGAGACTTTACCATTGGAACTGGGGAAGTCCTTTTTTATTTTTAATATTAGTAATTTATGTCTTGTCTTGTTTTTGTGATTACCCTAATGAGAATATTTTTTATTTTATTGGTCATTTTAAGGAACCAGTTTACTTTGTTTGTCTTTGTTATTTTTCTTTGTTGGTTTATTAAATGATATCTTTTCTTCCTCCTTTGGATTTAATTTTCTCTTTTTTCTAGTTTTCTAAGGTGATTGCCTTTAGATTTTTTTTTTTAATATATGCATTCAGTACTATAAATTGCTGTATAACCATTGCTTTCACTGCATACACATATTTTGACAAGTGTTGTGTTTGTTTCGAGATACTTAAAAATTTACCTTGAGATTTCTTGTTTGCTCCATGTTTTATTTGGGTTGTTTGACTTTTCATTGTTCTGCGATTTTTCAGCTATCTTTCTGTTACTGGTTCTAGTGTGATTCCACCGTGATCTGAGAACAGACATTGTCTGATTTTTGTTGTTTCAAATTTGTTAAGGTGTGTTTTTCTGGCCCAGCATGTGCTCTGTTTTATAAATTTTCCATGTCAGCTTAAGACTACTCTGCTGTTAGATGGACTAGACTTGTAGTCTGTAGGTGTCCAGATACCCAGTTAACTGTGCTGGGTCTTCATTGCTGTTCAGGCTTTTCTCTAGTTGCAGCGACTGGGGGCTACTCGCCAGTTATGGTACACAGACTTCTGGTTTGGTGGCTTTTTTTTTGAGCACAGGCTCTCAAGCATTTGGTCTTTGGTAGTTGCGGCTCCTGGGCTCGAGAGCACAGTCAGGTAGTTGTGGCACATGGACTTAGTTGCCCTGTGCGCGTGCGGTCTTCCTGGACCCGGGACTGAACCTGTTTGTCCTACGGTGGCTCTTTACCACTGAGCCACCTGGGGAGCCTCCCGTTAGATATGAATATAGTTCCTAACATTTTTATTTTGAATTCTGTTAATCGCTCTCTAATGTTACATGCATGTTTTTATTTAAAGTGGGTTTTGTTGTTTTAAAATTTTATTTATTCAAATATGTTTTTAGTCCATATTGGGTCTTCATTATGGTGCACAGGCTCTGGAGTGTGCAGAGTTGTTAATTGTGGCCTACAGGCTTAGTTGCTGTGGCATGTGGGTTCCTGACCATGGATTGAACCAGTGTCTCCTGTGTTGCACTTTGAATAGTTAACTGCTGGACCACCAGGGAAGTCCTGTAGTATGTTTCTCAGAGACAACATATCGCTGAATCCTGTTTATGGATCCACCCTGATGATCTTTCTCTTAATTGGTACACTGAGACTGTCGATGTTTAGTATATTGATATAGTTTGATAAATATCTAATGTATTTGTTATCATTTTATAAAATTATCCTTGTTCTTTGTTCCTGTGTTAGTCTACCGTTCTTTTTTTTTTTTTGTATTAATAGAGCATTTTGTATGATTTGTTTTCTTTCCTTTCTTAACTTGCCACCATTTGCTTCTCTTCATTTTTTTATTTAGTTGTGCTAAAGTTTGTGTTATGTTTTCAGAATTGATTGAAGACCACTTCTATATAACATTATATGACTTTATGGATAGTTTGATATATATATATATATATATTTCCATCTTGTAATGTTTTAGTTCCCTGACTAGGGATCAGACCTGGGTCCCTGGCAGTAAAAGTGTGATGTCATAACTGCTGGCCCACCAAGGAATTCCTTAATAATTAAAAAAAAATCGTAACTGAAGTTCCATGGTTGCTTAGTTCAATAGGACTCTAGGCTTTCATTGCCATGGACCAGTTTGAACAAGGTATTATCTGTTAGATCTGAAAAGATGTTTTTCTGAATGAGTCATGCAAATAGGAACCTTGTATATAAAAAAAAAGTTCAGTATCACAAATGGTCAGAAAATGCCAATCAAAATGACAGTGAGATACCATGTCACACCTGTTCTAATGTCTGTTATGAAAAAGACAAGAAATAATGTTGGTTAAGATGTGGTGAAAAGAAACCCCTTGTGCACTCTTGGGAGGTGTGTACATTGTTGTCATCACTATGGAGTAGATCATGGAGAATCCTTACAACATTAAATAAGGAACTACAGTATGATCTAGCAATTCCAACTCTGTATTTATCCACAGGGAGTGAAATCACTGTATCAAAAAGGTATCTGTACCCCATGTTTATTGTTGCATTTTTAACACTATCCAAGTGATAGAAACAAGCTGAGTGTTCATTGATGGATGAATGGATAACAAATATCTGGAATATATGGAATATTATTCAGCCCTAAAAAAGAAGGCCGTTTTGCCATTTGCAACATTTGTGTTTGCTTTACTATTTCTTGAACACCAGCTACCTGTTCCACCCAGATGTTCAGATATACAGGATGTATGGTATACTTCTTCACAGGTCACCAGAGGATGTGGTCCTGGTAAAAGCCATTGACAGAGGAGTGAATTATACAGCATGCCTTTCACCTTGGGTCACATCCAGTCACATGTCGTATGCTTGGTGAGATCAGCTGCTTCCTCAATATGACTCCAACTTCATATCCTGAACACGATTCCGTGGACTTCTTTCATGTACCAAATGTAAAATTGTGATGGTGTCATTCACGCCAATAAAGTCAACCGGATCTTTACCATCACTTGTTTGTTTCAGGTTCTTGGCATGGAGTCCAGGATGAAGAGACACCATCTGAACAGAGCAAATCTGCAAGAGTGTCAAAGTTTTGCACTCCCAGGGCATGTTTGTCACCTGAGAAGACCCAACCTTGTAAGATGTGCATCCCAGTCTTGAGAGACATTTTGCACTTGGCTGAAGAACAAGGAACAAATGGGGAGCAGAAAGTATACACATGTGGGGCATGTGGGAAAGAATTCTATTTTACTGCAAACATTCAACAGCACCAGAAGCAGCACGTTAGAGAGAATCGTTTCCTATGTAATACTGAGAGACCCTCATTTTTGAAGACCTGCACAGTGCACCCAGCAGGGAATTTCTCTACCTACATGGAGATTGGGAATGACTTCATGGCCAGCATGGGAGTTCAGTCACAGGCCACTAATACTGGGAAGAAACTGAACAACAGTATGAAGTGTGAGGTTGTTTTTCACAGTGGAGAAAGTCATCACAGTTTGGGAGAAAGTAAGATAGTTTCCAGCCACACAGACATTCTTGTAGCGCATGAGAGAGTCCTCATTAGTGAGGCAGTTTGTGAGGTAAACAAATGTGAGAAAGCTGGCACCCAAAGAAGTAACCTCATTCAGCATGTGCAAGTTCACGCTGGAGAAAAGTCTTATAAATGCAGCCAATGTGGAAAATTTTTTGCCTATAAATCCAGTTGCCTTGCACATCAGAGAGTTCACACTGGAGAACGGCCTTATGAGTGCCCTGAATGCGGGAAATCTCTTGCTAATAGGTCGACCCTCTCTTATCACCTGAGACTTCACACTGGAGAAAAGCCTTTTAAGTGCAGTGAATGTGGGAAATCTTTTCCTGCTAGGTCAAGCCTTTGTCATCATCAGAGAGTTCACACTGGAGAAAAGCCTTGTGAGTGCAGTGAATGTGGTAAATTGTTCAGCCGGAATGAGCATCTCAGAGACCATAAGAACATTCACTCTGGAGAAAAGCCTTTTGGGTGCAATAAATGTGAGAAGTCTTTCAGTAGTAGCTCCAGTCTTCGTCATCATCAGAGAGTTCATGCTGAAGAAAGGTCTTATGAGTGCAATAAATGTTGGAAATCTTTTACCAGTAGGTCCGGCCTTCGTTATCATCAGAGAGTTCACACTGGAGAAAGGCCTTATGAGTGCAGTGAGTGTGCAAAATCATTCACAACTCAGTCAACCCTTTCTAATCATCAGAGAATTCACAGTGGAGAAAGACCTTTTAAGTGCAGTGCATGTGGCAAATTTTTTAGCCAAAAGGTACACCTTAGTACCCATATGAATGTTCACACTGGAGAAAAGCCTTATGAGTGCAATAAATGTGGGAAATCTTTTACAAGTAGGTCAAAACTTTGTACTCATTGGAAAGTTCACATTGGAGAAAGGCCTTTTAAGTGCAGTGAATGTGGGAAATGTTTTACTAGTACCTCAAGCCTTCTTTGTCATCAGAGAGTTCACAATGGAGAAAACCCTTATGAGTGCAGTGAATGTGGAATATCTTTTGTTGGTTCAAGTAGCCTCCGGTATCATCAGAGAGTTCACAATGGAGAAAAACCTTATGAGTGCAGTGAATGTGGGAAAAATTTTACTGCTCGGTGGACACTTCGTGATCATCAGAGAGTTCACACTGGAGAAAGGCCTTATAAGTGCAGTGAATGTGGGAAGTATTTTTCTAATAGCTCGAGCCTTCTTCGTCATCATAGAGTTCACACTGGAGAAAGACCTTATAAGTGCACTGAATGTGGCCGATCTTTTACTACTCAAACACATCTCTATGATCATCACAGAGTTCACACTGGAAAAGGCCTATGAGTGCAGTGAATGTGGGAAACCTGTTAAGCAAAACAGTGCTTCTTCATCCATTGGAAAGTTCATACTAGAGAAAAGTCTCGTAAGTGCCAGGAATATGTTAAATCTTTCATCTGAAGGTGCTACATGGTTAAATAACAGCGAGGTCACACTGGAGAAACAGCTTTATGAATATTGCAAATATTTCTGGCAGTGATGTTGAAGAAGTTTGAGGTAAAGTAACAGTGGGAAGAACCTCTGGAGGAAATGGACCCTTTTTAGAGAGGAAACTGAGGCACAGAGATGCTGGATCACCTGTTAGTGATCTCCTTAGGATGGATACGGATCTGGGATTCCATGCCAGGTTGAGTGATTCTTCCTTTAAGACTAAAACCTCTGCATAAAAAAATCATCATTATTTAATTGCATTTTTCTCAGGAATTTTTTTTCTTGACTGTGCCACGTGCCTATGGAATCTCCCTGTCCAGAAATCTAAACTGTGCCCCATGATGTGGACGTGTGGAATCCTCACCACTAGACTGCTGGCAAATTCCCTACTCAGGATTCTTGATGTTCAGTTTTTGTTTTTCATTTGTGTGTTTTTCACCTGTGTGTTCAGTTCGGTAAAATTTCAATTCATATTTTTGCCTATCTTTGTCTTCTGAGATTTGGCTATTTTTTCTTATTTGACAAGAAGGAAAGCAAAGAAACAACAAAGTTATCTGTTATATTTCACCAATAATATGAGTGACTTTTTTCCTGCATGGAATTCTTGTTCAGAGTATTGGGAGTTTGTATTCTCAATGTTTATACTATTTGTAGTGTAATTGCCACATACATCATATGTTTTTGATAAGTCTGCGCTATTAACATATGTTACCTATTCTTAAGTTCAGACATTTAATTACACTGTAATTAAATCAAGCCGTGTTTTGTAGTGTTTGCTAATTTCCCTGGTGTAAATGTTCATACCATTACCAGTGTCAAATTGTGAACATAATGTCACTGAAATGAAGTTGGGAAGCACTGCCAGTAGCTCACCATTGTATGGTTTTTCCCCTTTACAGTCCCAGTAGCCACAAAATATTTTAGGAATGTAGCTAGTAAACCATAGTAAAATGATTATGGACAGTTTTTGCTAAATTGTTTTTTAAATAGTTTATTGAATGTATATTTGATTTAAGTTTTACATATTTAGAATGTACATTTAGACATACTTGTGTACATCCTTCAGACCAGTTTCCTTCTGCCATTTAAAATTTATCTTCAACATTGTAATCACTGGTTCAAGAGTATATTCTATTTTAGTAATCAGTGAGTCAATCAGTTCAGTTGCTCAGTCGTGTCCGACTCTTTGCGACCCCATGAACAGTGTCAGACTTTATTTTTTGGGGCTCCAAAATCACTGCAGATGGTGACTGCAGCCATGAAATTAAAAGACGCTTACTCCTTGGAAGGAAAGTTATGACCAACCTAGATAGCATATTCAAAAGCAGAGACATTACTTTGTCAACAAAGGTCCATCTAGTCAAGGCTATGGTTTTTCCAGTGGTCATGTATGGATGTGAGAGTTGGACTGTGAAGAAAGCTGAGCGCCGAAGAATTGATGCTTTTGAACTGTGGTGCTGGAGAAGACTCTTGAGAGTCCCTTGGACTGCAAGGAGATCCAACCAGTCCATTCTGAAGGAGATCAGTCCTGGGTGTTCTTTGGAAGGAATGATGCTAAAGCTGAAACTCCAGTACTTTGGCCACCTCATGTGAAGAGTTGACTCATTGGAAAAGACTCTGATGCTGGGAGGGATTGGGAGCAGGAGGAGAAGGGGACGACAGAGGATGAGATGGCTGGATGGCATCACCGATTTGATGGATGTGAGTTTGAGTGAACTCCGGGAGTTGGTGATGGACAGGGAGGCCTGGCGTACTGCAGTTCATGGGGTCTCGAAGAGTTGGACGCGACTGAGCGACTGAACTGAACTGAACTGAACTGATCATGATTTACTTAGTCGTGTTTAAGCTTTATAATCGCAGGTATCATGTCTTTCGATTCATAACTTGTTAGAATGCATTTCTAAAATAAAAGAAGCCTTTTCGTAACTCCAGTAAGTAGCAGCAGCAGAATTTTAAACATCAGTGTATATCAGCACAACCTGGGGTACAGTGTGACTGAGTTGGAATGCTCGCACCCCTCGATGCAGCCTGGATCTGCTAACTCATGTGCCATAGCACAAAGGATGCAGGACAGAAGGGAGACCTTGGTGGGGAAATACAGTGGGACACGCTGACCCCGCACAGCAGGTGTGGGCACAGAATTCACAAGCACTCCAAGGAGATTTGGGGGCTAGCCATGTGATACAGATGCCCCACATTGTGGTGTGTGGGCCACACACACTCACACAGTTCTTGTGGATCCCATGTGATAGATAAGGTGAGTGCAGACAGGCTTGCAAAGAACAAGCTGTCCCACATCACTGCGATTTTGATGATGCACTGATGGTGTTTAGTTGAAGGACTGGGTCACAAGTGTTATACAGGTGAAGATTCACACCTGTGAGCAGCTTTGTTTCACAAGAACTTGGGGTTGGGTTTTACAGGCATTATGGGAGGTATCATTCTTCAGCCCTTAGCATTTGGACTAAAGTTTGTCAAGGATGGGTCCCCAGAAGATGTTGGCACTTTCCTGCTGGTTATATTCCTAATTAATCATTTGTAGAGTTATGTTTTTCTACTGGGTAGGAGGAGCAGTGGGGTGATGGGTGAGGGCATTAGGAAGAAGAGTTTTGGAGATAGGGAGAGAGCCACAGTGGTGACTCCTAGTCCTTCAGGGTCACTCAAAACACTCGGGATAGTCACCAGGAAAGTGGACACAGGCACATCTTGAATTAGATTCATGAGAAAGATGGGCAGGACCTTGAGAACAAATCACGGCATATGGTTGTGGCCAGTGTCATGTCTCCAGGGACACTGAAGACAGTGTGGGGCTAGCATGTTTGTTGCTGCTGTCCCTTTGAACAACTTCAGAAAAGGGAAGGTGTCTGCAATGAAATGCAAACTGGGTGCCGTGGAGCTGGAGTCCCTGGTGGAGATGCAGACAGCGGTGTGGGTAGTTCATGGCTGTGCCACAGCTGATGGAGTCCACGCAGGGAAGTGCAGAAGAGAAGCAGTACACCTGTGCAGTGTAGAGGACGCCCTCATCAGAGGCTGGCATCTGGGTGCCCTTGTGGGAACTCCTTAACCTAAGGTGCAGACCCCTCTCTCCACAAATTGGAAGAACAATAAATTCTGAGCACAGGGCAGTTCAGGTAGATGAATGGGGTCATTCACATGACAGCCATCAATATTTGTTCCCAGTGAAAAGAAAGGGATGTCCATCAGCATGGGGTTGTGGTATGACTAGGGCTCTTTTGGGGAGGGAGACAGAGGGTGTCAGGATGCCCAAGATGTTCTTTGAGTTCCAGAGTGGATTGGATAGGACAAGGAGTGCAGTGATCAGATTCCCTATGGCCTGAACCGGGTAACCTGGCATGGATTCCCAGATTCTCTTCCGTTGCTGGGGGATCACAAGTAGCAGACAGTCGCTCGCTGTGCCTGTTCCTCACTAGAAGTGGTCCGTTTCGTGCATGACTGACATTTGCATCCTACTACCTTACCACCTCACACTCCTCCAACCCCGTTCCTCTCTGTGACCTTTCTGTCTCCTCCATCTAACACCCTCACGCCTCCCCTGGTGCTCCAGTGGTGGCGGCAAGTCTCCTTGACTGTTGGAGACACAGTGGGATAGGTTGGAGGAGCCTGGACTCTGTTTAGTAGGAGTGAGTGTGTTCCCTCCTGGCCGGGAAGCCATGCAGAATGAGGTCTGCTTCAGCAGCTGCTGGTGTCCGATGAGCAGGCTCACTAGACACCCCAGCCATAGAGAAGTGCTCTCGCTCCGCAAATTCCATGACCCAGCATGTTGCTGCACCTGGGGCAGTCCCCACCCCAGCATACCTGCAGAGAGACCACCCTGGCCCCGCCTCCTCCCTGCCCAGTGGTGCCACAGCAGGGTGGGAGTGCGGAGGCTGGCGATGCTGATCAGCTCTGAGAGACCAGGTGGTCTAGTCCTAGGGGCAAGATAATATAATTGCGCATCCCAAAGACCAAAGAAAGGGCCTGGAGACATCAATGGTTGAATGGTTTGGGGGTCTTAACTCAGCCAAAGCAAGGTCCAGGAGAGACAGCCCTGTGGTCCAGACATAGCAAGCAGGATGTGGTAGCAGTGTTTTACTCCAGAGATTACCGGGTTTGGAGAGGATTGTGACGCAACTGGTTCATGAGTTCGAGAAACCAGCAGAGGAGTATGCCGTTCACAGCCTCCTTGTTACACTGTCAACGTCAAGTTATTATCCAAAGATTAGAACAATCACACACGGGCCATATCAAGAGGGTGGTCATTACTGATTAGGGCTTAGCATTGAGCGGGAAGGTCCTTCACGTGAGGAGGGACTAGTTGAATAAGACTAACTGGGCCGAGGGATGTTCAGAGAGCTCGTTTGGGTGGCCTGATTATACATCAGTGTTTCTTGTTTTCTTCAGATCAGTGAGAAAAACGAGCAACAGTTTCCCTCGCTTGCTCCCTGAGGGGACCTGTCGGACATTTTTAGTGTCCTGACCAAAGCTAACAAAATGACGTTCTCCCCCGGCGGCACACAGGCTCTTGGTGGATCTTCGTTTGGACCAGCGGTTGAACCCAGACCCATGGCTGAGAACACACCAATTGCTAAACATTGAACCACCAGGGAATTCCGTAAAATAACACTTAAGGCTGCATGGCTTCAGCAGAAACAGGATAATGTTTATTTGCTTCCAGTTTCTGCTGGATGTCGGCTTGAGTTGGCTTTAAGGAGTCTGGTGTATGTATGCTAAGTCGCTTCAGTCCTGTCCGACTCTCTGTGACCCTGTGGACTATAGCCCTCCAGGCTCCTCTGTCTATGGGATTCTCCAGACAAGAATACTGGAGTGGGGAGCCATTCCCTTCTCCAGGGTGTCTTCCGGACCCAGGGATCGAACCTGAGTCTCCTACAACTTCTGCATTTTTTAACCACTGAGCCACTGGGGAAGTAACCTGAGACCCTGTGGAAACACCTCAGTGATCAGAAGCATTCAAGACAAATTCTCTTAGGCCCTTCCTCCCTCATTGGATCCTCCGCCCACCTAAGAAGGATGAAACACCTCCCCACAACAGGTAGGATTTCGGCGATCCTCCTCTAGCGGTTTCGCTTTTCTTCCCAGTTTTCCTGGGTGTGGGGTGGGGGTGGGGCTGGGGGCTGGGGGGGCAGGGGGGCAGGGTTCCCTTGCTTGAGGCCTTGGCCCTACATTACCCAGAAGACCTTGCGCTAAGGCTACGGTCATCCAATGAACGTGCAGAAGCGGGGCGTTCCCTGGAGATCGAACATCCGCTAGTGGGACTTCGGGTGTATTCCCGGCGGACGTTTTGATTGCTGTAGAGTCTGTGGCCGGTCAGAAGTCCTGGTGTCTGGTGTTGGGAGCAAGGTGAAGGGCCAAGAAGGAAGCGGAGGCTCTGTGCTCACTGGACAGTAGCGGGTCTTAGGGTCTGGCACGCCGCCGGCTTCGGGGAATAACCCGGCGGAATCCAAATGAGTCCTTGAAACGTCTCCTGCTGCGCTGAGGGAACCAGCTGAGGTAAAGGCCGCGTGCTCCGGCTTCTTCCCTGGCCGATTCCCCACCCGAATATGAGCTCCCCGAGTGAGAGGCAGTGAGGCCTTCAGGAGCGGTGTCCCTATTTCTGATGACCAGTGTTATGAGGTGTGAGTGAGACTTGGAAATGCAACCGAAGTGGGAACATTGGGGAGCCTGGAGTCCATCCTGTTTCTGTGGGGGACGAGGATTGAGGCCATGCTGCACCTGAAGTGGTAGATGAGAGTTGGTACGTTTTTTCTTAGGGCCCTGGCCGTGGTGGAGAGTTTTGAGCACCGGAAGGACACGGTCTGGGTCAGGCTTTTAAATACTCTCTGAAACCCGTTGACTGGAAGAACGGAGTGTAGGGAGAGATAAGGACTTTGAGGCGGAGCGAAGTCGTGGGTTTTCCTTGGGCACAGCTGTGAAACGGGGAATCACTGGGGACAATGTCACGGAGGAGACGTTAGCCAGCCACCTGGCTCTGGTACGGCCAGAGGGCCAGGGAACGCCTGAGCCGCTGGATCACCTCCAGGGTCACTTTCCTCCTTGGCGGGCCAGTTTCACAGATTGCTAGGGCTGCAGAAGCACTTTTGGTAAGTGGAGCTTTTCCCAGTCCCTCACTTACTCTAAACACCCCCCCCCCTCCACCCCGCCACACACACACACACACACACACATTCTCTGCATTTGAGGTGCATTTAAGGGGCTCTTCACCTGCTATTCTGCCACTCTTGGGTTTGGGGACTTTGGAGAACTATATTCTCGGGATCATGAGAGCAGACTGGTTCTCTGGAGACGGTGTGGAAGTTTCTTCTCGAATTGGTACCAGTACATGGAAGGGCTTTGAGGTGAGTCTGAGCTGGTTTAGGTCAATGCAGGTCTCATCGTTTTCTGGTGTGGGTGAACAACAGCAAAGAGCAGGATGTCAGCTTCAAATGACTGCCTGTGTTTTCTGAAGGTTCAGGTCAAAGGAGGAAGGTTCTTGCACCCAGGTCTTTGGATGCTCCATCTGACTGGGCAGTGGGGGAGATGTGTGGGAAGATGAATGGTGGGTTTTCAAGAATGAGACTGTTGATGGTTTTATTTGTCCATGTTATACCAGGGTAGGGTGACCTTTGTGGATGTGGCTGTGTACTTCTCCTGGGAGGAATGGTGTCTTCTTGATGAGGTTCAGATACACCTGTACCTTGATGTCATGCTGGAGAACTTTGCACTTGTGTGCATGCTGGGTAAGGCCTGCACACTCATCTCCCTCCTCTGAGCTAGGCTCTGCCTTTCTCCTTTTTCCCAGGGACAGCTCTGTCCTTGTGACAACTGGACAGTGGACTCTGTTTTCAATTTATTTCTTTATTTCTTGGCTTCTTCTTCCTTGGGTCTTAGTTGTGGCAGGTGGTATATTTGTTGTTGCAAGGAGGTTCTTTCCTTGAGGCATGCAGTCTTCTAATTTCGGCGTGTTCCGACTCCAGAGCTCTCGGGCTTACTTGCCCTTCACTGTGGGAGCTAGTCCCCAGACCCGGAATTCAACCCATGTGCCCTGTATGCAAGACGGAGTCTGGACTGCTGGACCACCACGGAGTCCCTGCTACTTTGTTGCTAAATTGTTGGTTATGTGTTGAGATTATTATGGCAGAGGCAGAGTACATCCCAACACTGGTAGCTCCAAAGTTGCTGCTAAGGATTCAAGGTCAGGAGTCTTTGTTATTTTTAAGTTGATTGCAATATTGTGTTCAATACAATCTTTAATTTGTGTTAAATTCTCCTGTACAGGGAAGTGGCTCAGTTACACATACATACATACATATATATGTATTCTTTTTCCTTTCCCTTATGGTATATCACAAGATATTGATTACAGTTCCTGTGTTATAGAGTAGGACCTTGTGCTTTATCCATCCTGTATGTACTACTTTGCATCTGCTAATCTCGAACTCCCAATACTTCCCTCACCCACCTGCCTCCTGCTTGGAAATCACAAGTCTGTTCTCTATGTCTGTAAGTCTGTTTCCTAGATGTGTTCCTTTGTCATATTTTAGAGTCCACATATAAATGATACCATATGGTATTTTTGTTTTTATTTCTTACTCATTTCACTTTTAGAATGATAATGTCTAGGTCCATGCATGATGCTGCAAATGCCATTATTTCTTTTTTTATGGCTCAGTAATACTACATTGTGTGTATGTACCACATTTTTATCCATTTATCTTATTTCCATGTCTTACCTCAGGTTATTTCCGTGTCTTAGGATATTTAGGTTATTTCCATGTCTTGGCTAATGTGAATAGGGCTGCTATGAACATTTGGATGAATGTATCTTTTCAAATTATAGTTTGTTCTGGGTATATTGCCAGAAGTGGAATTGCTGGATTATATGACAACTAGTGTGTTTTTTGAGGAACCTCCATACATTTTTCCATAATGGCTGCATTAATTTACATTCCTACAAACAGTGTAAGAGACTTCCCTTTTCTCCACACCATCATCAACACTTGTTAATTGGAGACTTTTTAATTTTAGCCATTCTGACAGTTTTTCGGTGGTACCTAGTTGTAGTTTTGATTTGCATTTCACTGAGAATTAGCAGTGATCGCGCGTCGTTTCATGTCTGTATTGGCCGTCTGTGTGTGTTCTTTGGACAGAAGCCTGTTTCGGTCTCCTGCCCTTTTTCCCAGTGCGTTGGTTGCTTTTCGTCACTGAGTTGTGTTGCTGTTCATATGCCTTGGAAATGAAGCCCTTATCAACTGCGTCATTCCCAGGCATTTGCTTCCAGTTAGTATGTTCTCTTCATTTTGTTTTGGGTGTCCTTTGTTGTGCAGATAAATGCTTGTAAGTTTGATTAGGTCCCATTTGTTTAGTTTCGCCTTTATTTCTGTTTCCTTGGGAGACTGTCAGGGTTAGTAGTTTTGCTGTCCAACTGATCGATCCCTCCTTGCTTCCCCTCTCCTTGTGTGAGTATCTGTTTAAATGCGTGGGGTGCATGTTTTGCTCCATTCCTGTACCTGACATGTTTTTGTTGCTGACTAAACAACACACTGTGGTCACTGACGTGGTCAGTACTGAAACAGACCTTGAGATGTTTATGCAAAACTTTCTCAAGGTTCTGATTTCTCTATATCTGCACTGGCATTTGCTATTTTGTGTAACTTTTTTGATTTTTTTCCCCTAACAGTGTGTTTACTGGCCATTTGTTTATCTTTAGAAAAATATCTATTCAACTCCTTTTTCCATTTCTTAATCAGGGTTTTTTTGTTTTTTTTTTTTTTAATTTTGGTTGTTGTAGACTACTATTCTCGGAGAAGGCAATGGCACCCCACTCCAGTACTCTTGCCTGGAAAATCCCATGGGCGGAGGAGCCTGATAGGCTGCAGTCCATGGGGTCGCTAAGAGTCAGACATGACTGAGCGACTTCACTTTCACTTTTCACTTTCATGCATTGGAGAAGGAAATGGCAACCCACTCCAGTGTTCTTGCCTGGAGAATCCCAGGGACTGGAGCCTGGTGGGCTGCCGTCTATGGCGTCGCATAGAGTTGGACATGACTGAAGCGACTTAGCAGCAGCAGACTGCTATTCTACAACATGTGTTCTACAACATGCATTCTTTTTGGTATACATGTTTTTGAAATGTTTTCTCCCGATTTTTTCTGTGATGTTTATAGTGTCTGTTAATGTACAAGTTTTTCAGTTTTTTTGTTTTTGTTCCAGCTTTCTTGAGGTACAGTTGACACATTATGTAATATAAGTTGGGCTGTCCTGATGGCTCAGTGGTAAAGTGGAGAAGGAAATGTCAACCCACTCTAGTATTCTTGCCTGGAGAATCCCATGGACAAAGGAGCCTGGTGGGCTACAGTCCGTGGGATCGCAAAAAGTTGGACACAACTGAGCAACTAACACACATAAACACACACACAATAGTAAATAATCCACCTGCAATGCAGGAGCCACAGGAGACATATACCTGAGTCACAAAGATCCCCTGGAGGAGGGCATAGCAACCCAATCTGGTATTCTTTCCTGGAGAATTTCATGGACAGAGGAGCTTGGCAGGCTACAGTCCATAGGGTCACATGGAGTCAGACATGACTGAAGCGACTTGGCACACAGGCACGTGATACAAGTTAACATATAAAATGGAAATTATTCATTGCTTTGAAGCCCAGCTTGACTACTTTTTCTTTTGTTGATTTTGCCTTTATTGTCATAGGCAAGGAATCATGGCTGAATCCAACATTTTGAAACTTTTCCCTTTTTTTGTCCCACCTCAGAATTGTGTAATTTTAGCGACCTCATGAACTGTCACCTGCCAGGCTCCTCTGTCCATGGAATTCTCCAGACCAGACTGGAGTGGGTAGCCAGCCATTCCCTTCTCTAGGGGATCTTCCCAGCCCAGGTATCAAACCCAGTTCTTACCGACTGAGCCACCAGGGAAGCCCAAGAATACTGGAGTGGGTAGTCTATCCCTTCTCCAGGGGATCCTCCCGACCTAGGAGTCGAACCAGGGTCTCCTACATTATGGGCAGATTCTTTACCAACTGAGCTACCAGGGAAGCCCGTATGGTATTAAGTAAGACACTAACTTCATTCTTGTACACGTGGGTATCCAGTTTTAACAACTCTATTTGTTGAAAAGAAAGTGAAAGTGAAGTCGCTCAGTCGTGTCCTACTCTTTGCGACCCCAAGGACTGTAGCCTACCAGGCTTCTCTGTCCACGGGATTTTCCAGGCAAGAATACTGGAGTGGGTTGCCATTTCCTTCTCCAGGAGATCTTCCCCACCCAGGGATTGAACCCGGGTCTCCCTCATTGTAGGCAGACTCTTTACTGTCTGAGCCATCAGGGAAGTACCTAACAACCTATTTGTTGAAAAAACTGTCCTCATTG
The DNA here is from genome assembly GCF_055505025.1 of Bos grunniens. Classification (NCBI taxonomy): domain Eukaryota; kingdom Metazoa; phylum Chordata; class Mammalia; order Artiodactyla; family Bovidae; genus Bos; species Bos grunniens. The sequence continues at coordinate 65,435,466 of NC_141182.1, read as the reverse complement.
AATGGTGTTGGTCTTGTCAGTAATTACTGGATCACACGTTATGAGGGTTGATATATAGAATCTCAAGTCTCTGTTGTGTTTCACTGGAGTATATATCTGTCTTTATGTTATTAGTGTGCTGTAGTTAGCGTAATAATGTATGAAATACGTCTTACATACCATTCCTTAACCCCACTTGGTCATGATGTATAATTCTTTTTATGTAGTTTTTCAGTCAGTTCAGTGATACTTTGTATTTTTGCATCTGTGTTCGTGAGAGATATTGGTGTATACTTTATTCTTCATGTCTTTGGTTTGGTGTTAATGTTGACCTCACAGAATTAGTTAGGAGCAGTCCTTTTGTTTCTGTCTTCTGAAAGCCATTGTAGAGAATTGTGTATCTTCCTGAAGTGTTTGTCATATTTCATCAGTTAACCAATCTGGGCCAGTGGAATTCTGTTTTGGAAGGTTATTCCTTATTGATTCAGCTACTTTAACATATGTATACATATTTAAAATATACGTACTTCTGTGGGTTTTGGTAGACTGTATTTTTCAAGAAACTGACCATTTCATTTAGGTTATCACATTTATGATCTTGGAGATTCCCGTTTATTTCATTATTATCCTTTAATGTCCATTTTAAGGAACCAGCTTTGACTTTGTTGGTTTTTCTTTGTCGATTTTTAAAGTTATTTCTTTTCTTCTTCCTTTGGATTTAATTTTCTCCTTTTCTAGTTTCCTAAGATGATTGCTATTAGACCTTTTTTCTTTTCTAATACATGCATTCGATGCTATATATTGCCCTAAAACACTGCCTTCACTGCATACACATATTTCAAGAAGTGTGTTTATTTCAAAATACTTAAAAATTAACCTTGATGTTTCTTCTTTGACCCATGTTTTATTTTGATTAATTTCTCAGTACTGTGTGATTTTCCAACTATCTTTTTGTTATTGGTTCTAGTGTAATTTCACTATGCTCTGAGAACAGACATTGTATGATTTCTGTTGTTTGAAATTTACTAGGGTGTGTTTTCTGGCCTGTGATGTGCTCTGTCTTGTGAATGTTTCATGTCAGATTGAGCTTCCCTGGTGGCTCAGAGGTTAAAGCATCTGCCTGGAATTCAGGAGACCTGGGTTCGATCCCTGGGTCAGGAAGATCCCCTGGAGAAGGAAATGGCAACCCTCTCCAGTACTCTTGCCTGGAGAATCCCATGGAGGGAGGAGCCTTGTAGGCTACCGTCCATGGGGTCGCAAAGAGTCGGACACGACTGAGCGACTTCACTTTCTTTCACTTAAGACTATTCTGCTCTTAGATGGAGTAGACTGGTAGTCTATAGAAGTCCATATATCCTGTCAATTGATGCTTTGCAGAAGTTGACTCCTTTGTCACTGTGTCATTTTCTTTATTCATGATAGCCTTGCTTAGGTGAAATCTGGTTGGCTATTTGTTTATTTTGCTGGGTCTTTACTGATGTACATACGTCACTCTAGTTGCGGCAAGTGGAGTTACTCTAGTTGAGGTGCTTGGGCTTCTCACTGTGGTGACGTCTCTTGTCGAGGAGCACAGGCTTTAGAACATTTGTGCTTCAGTAGGTGCAGCTCCTGGGCTCTAGAGCACAGGCTCACTAGTTGTGACTCACAGGCTTAGTTGCCTCACCCCATGTGGCAGCTTCCCAGACCAAGGATTGAACCCAAGTCTTCTGCATTGGCAGGCGGAATCTTTACCCCTGAGCCACCGGGGAAGCCCTGCCCTTGTTCTTTGTTCATTTGTTACTCTACCACTCTTTCTTTCTGTGGTGTTAATTGAGCATTTTGTATGATTTTATTTTCTCACCTTTATTAGCTTATCAGCCCTATTTGCTTCTTCTTTTTTTTTTTTAATTTAGTTATGATAAAATTTGATTATATGTTTAGAAATGGTTTAAGACTCCTCCCATATAATGCTATATGGCTTGGTGGGTAGTTTACGTATATATACATATATATTATATACATGTATATATACATAATTTCCCCCCCGCTCTGTCAGTTTTGCGGGATCTTAGTCCCTGACCAGGCATTGAACCTGGGTCCCTGGCAGTGAAAGTGCAGGGTCCTGGCCCTGAAACACCAGGGAATTCCTACCTCATAATTTTTAAATATCCTTACTGAAGTTCTGTGGTTGCCTAGTGGATAGGATTCTGGGCTTTCACTGCTATGGACCAGTTCAAACAAGCTAGTATCTGTTAGAGCTGAGAAGACATTTCTCCAAATAAGACATGCAAATGAAAACCTTGTACATAAAAAAAGCTCAATGTCACTAATGGCCTGGAAAATGCAAAATTAAAATGGCATTGAGATACCACCTCACACCTGTTATAATGTCTGTTAGGAAAAGACAAGAAATAATGCTGAGGAAGATGTGACCTAAGGGGGCATCTTGTGCACACTTGGGGTAAATGTACGCTGTTGCAGACACTGTAGAATAGAGCATGGAGAATCCCTACAATACTAACTAAGGAACTACAGTATGATCCAGCAATTCCAACTCTGTGTATTTATCCAGAGGGAGTGAAATCATCCTATCAAAAAGATACCTGTACTCCGTGTTTATTGTGGCATTATTTTACCCTATCCAAGAGATGGAAACGAAGGCAGTCTTGCCATTTGCAACCACATAGAAGGGCCTTGAGGGCATAATGCTGAGTGAAATAGGTCAGAGAAAGACAAATACAGTTCTTCCTGTTTCCTCAGAGCTTTGGTCCCAGCATACATGCTTACACTGATATCTGCGAATGCTGAAATTCTGTAGTCACACCACTGATTCTGAAATTTTCACACTTGTAGATTCATCTAACTACAGATAGTGTAATGCCGTGTAAATTTATTGAAAAACAGCCATGTACGAGGGGACCCAGTCTTTTGTAATCCATGTTCTTCTGTGTTTATCTGTAGTATGCGATTATATATATACAATGAATCTTTAAACAATAACACCAAACTCTGATATAGACAAAGGATTAGCGATTGCCAGAATGAGGAAGTTAGGGTAGGTGAAATGTCTGAAGGGTGTTGGAAGTTACAGACTTCTACTTTTAAAGTGTATAAATCCTGAGGATGTAATGTACAGCATAGTGGTTGTAGTTAACTAGATTGCAGTTAGGACGTGTATCATTTGTAACCCATGTTGTTATTCAACTGGGAATGAGAGTCCTTTGGGCTTCACAGGATGAACATGACTCTAGTCTCAGCAAAAGAGCTTGGAGATTCTCTGACCAAGATGAATGGCAAGTGGGAAAGGGCTTGATATCAGGTCTGTGTTCAAGTCATACCAGGAAGATATGACTTCCATCCTTTGACTAGTGTTGTAGTGGCTACAAATGACTTCTCTTGTCTTTCTCTATTCCTGACATTCTGCCAACTTGTCGTTTATGCTACTTCCCATTTTTAGTCTGACTCTAGCCTGGGTTTCATTGTCTCTCTCCTCTATAAACCACTTATCTCATGTGGGCTTCACACTTGTTTTCCTTGTGGTACTTATTGACAAAATTTTTTATGTCCTTAAACATGCATGTATGCTTTACTGTTTCTTGAACACCAGCCACTTGTTGCAGCCAGATTTTCTGGGGCACTCATGTTCAGTACACTTCTGCACAGTGTCCCCAGCCAGTGGCAGATATGGTCTTGGAAAAAGCCATTAACAGAGGAGTGAATTGTAGAGCACGCCTTTCACCTTGGGTCACATCTAGTCCTTACGTCCTGTGCTTGATGAGAACAGCTGCTGTCTCAATTTGACTCCAATATCATGTCCTGAACATGATGGTATGGACTGCTTCTTTCATGTGGCAGATGTACAAGTGTGATGGTGTCATTCCCTTAAGGGCTTCCCTGATGGCTCAGATGGTAAAGCGTCTGCCTGCAGTGCAGGAGACCTGGGTTTGATCCCTGGGTCAGGAAGATCCCCTGGAGAAGGAAATGGCAACCCACTCCAGCAATCTTGCCTGGAAAATCCCATGGTCAGAGTAGCCTGATAGGTTACAGTCCGTGGGGTCGCAAAGAATCGGACAGACTACAAGACTTCCCTTCATTCCCTTCAAGAAAGTTAACCAGAACTTCACCATCACTTGTTTGTTTTCAGGTTCTTGGCGTGGAGTCCAGAATGAAAAGACACCTTCTGAACAGAGCGAATCTGCAGAAGGAGTCTCACAGATTAGGACCCCAAGGGCCATTTTGTTCCCTGAAAAGGCCCAGCCCTGTAAGATATCTGTCCCAGTCTTGAGAGGCATTTTGCATTTGGCTGAAGAGGAAGGAACAAATAGGACGCAGAAAGCCTACTCATGTAGGGCATGTGGGAAAGAATTCTATTTTCCTGCAAACATTCAACAGCACCAGAAGCAATACATTAGAGAAACCCTTTCAGTATGATATGGTGAGATCCTCATTTTTGAAAAGCTGGACAATCCATGCAGCATGGAATCTCTCTACCAACATGGAGATTGTGAATGACTTCAAGGCCAACGTGGTAAGGTTTAACATGGTTAAGCCACAGGCCAGTAATACCAGGAAGAAACTGAACAACAGTAAGGAGTGTGAAGCTATTTTTCACAGTGACAAAAGCGATCAGAACTGGGGAGAAGGCAAGATGGCTTGCAACCACACAGACATACTTGTTCAGGATGAGAGAATTCTCACTACTGAAGAGTCTTGTGAGTCCAACAGAGTTAGGAATGCCAGCACCCAAAGAAACAGTGTTACTCAGCACCAGAAAGTGCACACTGGGGAAGGGCCTTTTGAATGCAGCCATTGTGGAAAATATTTTACCCTCAAGTCCGGTTTCCCTGCATATCAGAGATTTAACTGTGGAGGAACGTTTTATGATTGTACTGAATGTGGGAAATCCTTTAGCCGAAGGAAATACCTCGTTGCCTGTAGAAAAATCCACACTGGAGAAAAGCCTTTTGCGTGCAAGGAATGTGATAAATCTTTTACCCGAAAGGGCAAATTAATTGAACATCAGAGAGTTCACACTGGAGAAAAGCCTTCTCAGTGCAACCAATGTGGAAAGTTTCTTGTCAGCAAATCTAGTTTGTCTGTACATCAGAGAGTTCATAGTGGGGAAAGGCCTTATAAATGCAATGAATGTGGGAAATCTTTTATTACTAGGTCTGCCCTCTATTCTCACCTGAAAGTTCACACTGGAGAAAGGCCTTTTGAGTGCACTGAATGTGGGAAATCTTTTACCAGTAAGTGGATCCTTTGTAATCATCAGAGAATACACAGTGGAAAAAGATCTTTGGAGTGCAGTGAATGTGGGAAATTCTTTAGCCGAAACGAACAACTCAGTGCCCGTAGGAATGTTCACAGTGGAGAAAATCCATATGACTGTAGTAAATGTGGGAAATCTTTTCCTGCTAGGTCAAGCCTTCGTCATCATCAGAGAGTTCACGTTGGAGAAAAGCCTTCTGAGTGCAGTGAATGTGGAAAATCCTTTAATGATAGGTCAGGCCTTCGTCGTCATCAGAGAGATCACACTATTGAAAGGACTTTTGCATGAAGTAAATCTGGGTAATCCTTTAGCCAGAGACATTTTCTGCATATCCACGAGAAAATCCTCACTGGAGAAAAGCCTTTGAGTGGAGGAATGTGATAAATCTTTCACCGACAAATTCCACTTGTTTCAACATCTGAAAGTTTCATGCTGTATGGGGCCTTGTGAGTATATCAAATATATATGGTACTGACATGGGCAGAGTTTGAGGTGGTAACAGCGTGGGAAGTTCTTGTGCAGTCACTATGCAGCAAATGGCCCCTTTCTAGGGAGGAAACTGAGCATAGAAATTATGTGTCATCTATTTGTGATCTCCCAGCAATGGACATGGATATGGATTCAGTGCCAGGCTGCCTTGTTCAGGACATGGGCAGTCTGTTCACCTCAGTCCTCTTCCACCTACCCTGTCGATTTTGAGGACTAAAAGAATACCTTATCCATCCTCATACTTCTGCCGTGCTCCAGCCCCACCAGAATATCTCTGCTCATACCCCAGTCCCATTCTGATGAACAGTAGTTTCTTTTCTGTGGCATTCAACATTACTGCCGTTTGAGGCGTCTAGCTTAGAGAGGTAAAGGGACTTCCATAACAGCTCACTATTGCCAGACCATTCATATGTGTGGTTCTTCTATACTGCATACGTCCACTAGCTTCTCTGTCCCTAGGAGCAGGGACTGTCCACCCCCGACACGTGCACCTTTACCAGGCTCCAAGCTCTGCCTCTCCCAGTGTGTATCTCCTTCCTGCAAACATCCTCCTGGTTGGTAAATTCTTAGGAACGGCAGCACTAAACCAGGCAGCCTGGAAAGGATCATTGACCTTGTTTCCCCATCACGTGGTTTACCTGCTCACCATTCTGGACAGTGTGAGGGACACTGAATGACTAAGAATGTCTTCTGTGGCCCTCACAAGGCCTGGTCTCCAAGGCTCCTCTTCCTAACCCCTTTACCCATCACCTCACTGCTCTTCCCACCCCTCCAGAAAAATGTAACTCACTAAAATGGTGATTGTTAATTAGCAAGAACTTGCCCTCCCCCATCTTGGGCCCACACTTGACCTACCTATCTTAAAAACTAAGACTGAATGCAGGCCAAACTCTCCAATGAAGACTGTAAAACCTCACTTAGAATTAGAATTTAAATCTAATTTCCTTCAGAATTATTAATGTTGAGCTCCCCGCCCCCCATGTGTCTATTTTTCACCTGTATCTCTTGTTTGGTTAAATTTCTGTTCTTTTGTGTACTTTATTTTGTATGATTTGGCCATTTTCTCTTTCCTTAACAAATATGGGATTGGGGAAACAAAGACTTTTGTGACATTTCATTCAGTCACTAATAATGTGAATGACTTCTGCATGGAATTGTAATTTAGAGTACTAAAAGAGTGTTTTCTTCATTTTTTTTTAAACTATGCGTAATACAATGGCCCCATACATTATAAAGGGTTTAAATAAATCTGCCTTGTTAACATATGCTACCTCAGTCTTAAGTCCAGACATTGAATCATATAGTAAATTAAGCCGTGATTTGTAGTGTTTGCCAATTTTCCTGGTGTATATACTCTCATCGTAGCCAATAGTCGCATTGCGAACATAATGTCCCTGAACCTGGAGCTGGGAAGCATTGCCAGTAGCCCACCATTGTGTGTGTTTTTTTTCTACCAGACAGATACAGCCACTTAAGAATGTAGCTAATAAAGCCATAGTAGAATGATTTTTTAAATTTATTTTTGTCTGCGCTGCCTTCCTTGCACACAGGCTTTCTCCAGCTGCATTCAGTGGGGCTACTCGTGCTGCTGTGTGCAGGCTTCTCACTGCAGTGGCGTCTCTTGTTGGAGCGCGGCCTCTGGAGAACGTGGCCTTCGGTATTGCAGCTCGCAGGGCCTAGCGCGCACGGGCTTCAGTAGCTGTGGCCCATGTGCTCTAGAGGGCTGGCTCGGCAGTCTTTGTGCACGGGCTTAGTTTCCCCATGGCGTGTGGGATCTTACCAGACTAGGAATTGAACTTACGTCTCCTGCATTGGCAAGCAGATTCTTAACCACTAGACCACCAGGGAAGCCCCAGGCTGATTTTTTAAAGAGATAGGTTTTACGTATTTGTTTAAAAAAATCATTTAATGAATGTGGAGTTCTTGCAATAAACTGCACGTAATTTACAATGTACATTTTAACTTTGTGATACTTGTGTATACCTCTGAAAATGGTTTCCTCCTGCCAGTTTTAATTCATTCTCAACATTAACGTTATTGATACAAGAGCATATTCTACTTTTGTAATGACTGTTTTCAAATGTATATATAAATGGAATAACAGTTGGATCCTACCCGTCTTACCTCAGTTTATTATATCTAAATTTTGAGACACAGAATTGGCAGGCCTGCTTCTGACCCCGTGATAGGTATGTGGGTAGTTGAATTTTTCATGGCCTTGTTTTCCTTCAGCCTGCCAAGATTAGATGAGACTTTATAGGAAGACTTGTCGGGTGGTCATGTGTATTTGTAGCATCTGTAGCTGTAGGTGTTTGAGTCGCCTATGCAACATTAGTTGTTCTTCGAATAGAAATTCAAAACATGCTCTTGAACATCACTTGATGAAAATTAAGTCCTTTTCCAAGGAAGTTTACAGCTATCAAAAAGTATTTACCCACTACTTTGAATGTTTATTTCAAACCAGTTACTGTAATAGTTGATATATTTGGATTTAAATATATCTTGTTATTTTTGTGGATTTCTTTTCCTACCCCTTGTTATTTATCTTCTCATTAAAACAATTTTAAATTTTATTAGTTGTTTCAAATTCAGTTTGTTTATTAAACTAAAAAAATTAACACATTACAGCACAGTTATAAATATTTCTAGACATTACAAGGAGTATCAGGTATTGATTCATTTGTTCCATAGGAATATGTGTTCTTCCAGCTCTGCATAAGAATTCTTTCATTCTAAATCTCTAAGCAAATATTGTTCATACTTTACACAGTTAATGACATGTGTGTCAAGATTCAGATGTATTTCTCAAATCATCATTCCTTTCTATCATCAGTGATTCTTTAACTGGAATTATAGTCCCTTTTCCACTGTCTTTAAGTAGAACCTTAGCTTCCCTTTATATGTGTTAATTTTGTATTAATTTTCTCACTTCCAATCATTTTGTTGCATCCATTTTTGAATGACAAGTTTGTTGACATGGTTGCTGTATATAGAAATTATTGTTTGTGATTTTCTTTTCTGCTGTAGGCATAGTTCCATTGTGTCCCATTCCGTAACTATCTATAGGAAGGGATGGCGAGAAATAACATGATTTTGTTTACATACTTGTCTCAGCGTAGATTAAGAACAGAGGGGCTACCATTTAACTTGAGACCTAATAAGTGGAGGTGGTTTACAGTTGTCCCAGTAAAGAGGGCTGAAAGTGCTGAATGTGTAGGTGAAATAATAAATGAGTGGTGATCAAAGTGAGGGATTGTAGTAGAAACTGGGTAAGTGCTCTCCAATCCAGTTTTCTCTTTTTCTGAATACCCAGCTTCCCTTTTGCTTGAGTTGAATGGTATAAATGTGTTTTACACAAAAGAAAATGGGCAGAAATGATTGTGAAGTTGCATCAGAACATGGTTAGGTCTGAAAATTAAACTAAAAGTTAAATTAAATTAAAATTAAACAGGATAAAGGCATATAAATGTTACTGAATTTTTACATGTACATCAGCGCTTTCACATGAGAATGAAAACCTGAAGAACTGACAAGAGTGTCAAGGTTTGTTTTATACATTTAGACCAAAAAAATTAACTGTTTTAAAAATGACAAAAACTAGGGGTTTTGGCTATAGGTAGTAAATTGGTGCAGAGAAGACAATGGCAACCCACTCCAGTACTCTTGCCTGGAAAATCCCATGGGCGGAGGAGCCTGGTAGGCTGCAGTCCATGGGGTCGCTAAGAGTCGGACATGACTGAGCGACTTCGCTTTCCCTTTTCACTTTCATGCATTGGAGAAGGAAATGGCAGCCCACTCCAGTGTTCTTGCCGGGAGAATCCCAGGGACAGGGGAGCCTGGTGGGCGGCCGTCTATGGGGTCGCACAGAGTCGGACACGACTGAAGCGACTTAGCAGCAGCAGCAGTAAATTGGTGAAAAAGTAACAAGGTATGTTAATACAGTTTTCTCCAGTGTGAATTCTCTGTCTCTAGTGGTTAGAATGTACCCACTGGTACAGAGAAGGACCTTTCACCTGGGAGATTTGTCTACTTTCAGGGAAGCAAGATGTGGGGGTGATGGGAGGAAGGAATAGGGGTAAGTCAGAGTGAACTTCCCTAATTCACTGGTCTTTTTCACCTCTTTGAGCTTGTGTTATCCGGTATGCCAAGGGGCCAATTTTTCAGGTACTGTGTCCTGAATTCAACAAGGTCAACAAGAAAAAGGGTTAGGAAAGACACCCCACCCCCTACAATACACACACCTACCCAGGCAGCACACAGCCTGTCCTCCTGTGAGTTGATTCTTCCAGGGAAGTGCAGCGATCCCACCAGTTACACTGTAAGGGGTTGTGACCCCCTCTACTCTCTTCCCTGGTGGCTCAGAGGTGAAAGGGTCTGCCTCCAATGCGGGAGACCCAGGTTCGATCCCTGGGTCGGGAAGACCCCCTGGAGAAGGAAATGGTAACCCACTCCAGTATTCTTGCCTGGAGAATCCCGTGGACAGAGGAGCCTGGTAGGCCACAGTCCATAGGGTCGCAAAGAGTCGAACACGACTGAGCGACTTCACCTCACCTCACCTCTACTCTCTTACAAGTGATTTTCTTTCTTTCCCCTCTATATTTTGGCCCTGATGTGGGATCTTAGTCCCCTCACCAGGGATTGAACCTATGCCCTCTGCAGTGGAAGTGTGGAGTCTTAACCACTGGGCCACCAGGGAAGTCCCCCAAGTGATTTCCATCTGTTCCCTTCTGTAACTGTTGACTGTTGGTTTCCAACAGCTCTTCGCCTTCTTGGGTTTCCCCACTTCTTGGGTTGCTTTTTCAGACACCCCTGAATTGGAGAAGACCTGAACAGGGGTTTGGGGTCACTGTGGGCCTCTTGGTTCCTGTCTGGGCTTTTCAGGTAGACCAGAGCCCAAGGATTGTAGGGGGAACCCTACAAGGGTTAGTCCACTTAAACTCTTCCTGCTCCCCTCTTCCACATGGAGCTTGATGAGGACTTTTCCTCCCTGGCCCCCCTCCCCTCTCAGAGCGGATGATGAGAAAGGAGGTGAGCCAGGTGGGGTACAGAGTCTGGAATGGGGCCACCACAGACTCCCGGAGACATCTGGAGTTGGTGGTGTCCCAGGAGGGCTATTTAGGAAGGACCCCTAGACTGAGAACCCTCCCTCATCCCATAGGCGGTATCCCCCACCCTCACTCAGGCTGTGGAATAGTGACTGGATCCTAGACACAAAATTCAGAGTGTTTGCCCTAAGCTGAGCCCTGCATTTTCACCACTGTGGCCCTGGCTCCCGCCCAAGTGTGCACCCCCAGGTCACAGCGTTGCATACACCCCTCCAATCGGGTCCAGAGGCTGCACGAAGAAGAGCAAGAAAGAAAAGGAGCTTTGCCCACTTCCGAGGGGCTCAGTTCTCCCTGGGACTTCCCCGCTTCTAGAGTCCCAGTGTGGGGAGCCAGCCTCAGGGCTGTGCCCTCTGCACTCTAGCATTCTCTGGAAGGTCCCCCAGGACAGGAAGCCACCTGATCAGGTGGCCCTGATCTCATCTTCCTGGATTCCTGGGGACACCATGGCCTTGAACCATGCCCCTCTCCCACCTCTCCTCACCTTTAGGCACTTGATCTCTGTCCTGAGGCAGAGACAGCTTGGAGAAGGACAGAAAGGGGCCTGACTTGCACAGAGAGTTCCCTGGGGACCTGCAGGCAGTTTCTTTGCCCTGGAGGAGGGACCCTGCAGGGACCGAGGTGCCAGTGGTGGCCCAGAGCCAGACCGTGTGGAGCATACTGACAAGGGACAATAAGCAGGCCCTAAAGGAAGAAGGCAGCTTGATAAATGAAGTACATAGATGTCTTACGCACACGCATACACATACATATCTGTATACCAAGTATGACTCTACTTTTATGAGAAAAAAAAAAAAAACTTGTATCTGAATATGTATGTCTAGTTGAGGGGTGCAGCCCTGTGCAGAAAGTAAAACCATGCTGCAGGAACCCTCCTGCTCTGTTGGTGGCAATGTACACTGGTATAACCATAATGAGGAACAGCATGGGGTCTTTAAAGAACTATGTTTACAACCACCCTATGACCCACTAACCCCAATCCTCAGCATGTATTACACAGAAAACCATAATTCGAAAAGATACTTGCACCCCATTCCCATTGTTCATTACAGAGCTATTTACAATAGCCAGGACATGGGAGCAACCTAAATGTCCATCGACAGAAGAGTAGATAAAGAACATGTGGTATACATATAATGGAATATTACTCAGCCATTAAGAATAATGAAATAATGCCATTGGCAGCATTATGCATTGTCATATTGAGTGAAGTAAGTCAGAGAAAGACAAGTATATGATACCAATTATATGTGAGGCCTTGGTACAGATGAACTTATTTACAAAGCAGAAATAGTCATGATGTAGAAAACATGTTTATGGTTACCAGGGTGGGAAGCAGGGGAGAAATTGGGAGATTGGGATTAACATATACACAGTATTAAATATAAAATAGATAGCTAATAAGAACTCATTGTGTAGCACAGGGAACTTTATTCAGTATTCTGTAATAACCTGTATGAAAATATAAAAAGTGTATATATGTATAACTTATAAATCAACTATACTCCAATAAAAATTTAAAAACAAAAACTACACCGTGGTGCAAGCTTTGTGTTTTTCTTTTTAAGATTTCTGTATTAATTTTTTGGCTGGTCCTTGTTGTTGCACATGGTCTTTCTCTAGGAGAAGAGCAGGGTCTACTCTTCATTGCAGCGTGAGGGCTTCTCATGGTGGCTCTCTTGTTGCCAAGCACAGGCTGTAGGGCTCAAGGGCTTCAGTACTTGTGGGTTGCAGTCTGTAGAGTGTGGGCATGTAGCATCTTCTCAGACCAGGGATCAAATGAGTGTTCCATGTATTGCAAGGTGGATTCTTTTTTTTGTTTTGTTTTGTTTTCAAATAAAATATTTTATTCAAGTTACCAAATTTGAGGAGTTATGTTGGGCTTGAAGAAAAAGGCCAAGTTAAAAAATGGAAATAAACTTTTCATTTGGTGGAAGCTGAAACCCATGTATACATTCTAATCAAAGATTTGTCTCATGTTGCATTTTTCAAGTTTTTAGAGTCTACCAGGTCAAACCCTTTGCTGCCTTCATGGCTTTTACTTTGCTTTTTCCCTTCTTTCTCTCTCACTTTGCTTTCAGCCTTTTCCTTTGCCTCTGGTTCATCCATATGGGGTACTGTCCATGCTGGTCTAGAAGAGTCTTTTTGTTTCTCTTAATATCAGTCTCCATTTTCATGTCATCTGTTTCATCCTTCACCACACACTGCGTTTTCTCTTGACAATGTTTGGGTTCCACCATAGTTGCTATCTCTTGAACGTCTTTCATTAAAACATCACCATCTATTTTAAGAATACTTTTAAGTCTGCTGAGCTCCTTTGGGGCATTCTTTTTTCTCTTTTCAGCACGCATCTTCCTTTTCACTTACTCCATAAACTTTTAGCCATATTTTACCTGCGAAAACCCAGGAATTCAAATAACGCACGATGCTCAAGCCGCCTGAATTCCTGCAAGGTGGATTCTTAACCACTGGGCCATCAGGAATGCCCCAAACTTTGTTTTTGTTCCTGAGACTTTTCACTTTCTTTTTCACAAGTTTGTATATTGAGGTACACCTTTATTAACAGTCACCATTTTCATATTTCATTCATTTGAAATTGCAGTGTATATTGAAGAATAGGGCTTCCCTGGTGGCTCAGACTGTAAAGAATCTGCCTACCAATGGAGAAGACCCGGGTTTAATCCCTGGGTTGGGAAGATCTCCTGGAGAAGGGAGTAGCAACTCACTCCGGCATTCTTTCCTGGAAAATTCCATGGGCAGAGGAGCCTGGCAGGCTACAGTTCATAGGGTTGCAAAGAGTCAGACACGACTGAAGCAACTGAGTGCACACACAGATTGAAAAACCTTACCGTTGCCCAGCTTCAAGACCAAAGAGCCCAGAGACAACAGTGGTTTAATGGACAGGGGATCTTACCCAAAGCAAGGTCCTGAAGAGATACACCTACCATGGTCCACAGACAGCAGGCAGGATGTGGCAGCAGTCTTTTTTTTTTTTTTAACTGGGAATGAGAGGGAGGTTACCTGCTTTAGGGGGGATTGACGTGAGGTTGACTCATTGGTTCCTCAGTTTGACTCCGACTCCATATCCTGAACACAATTCTATGGACTGCTTCTTTCATGTGTCATGTACAGTTGTGTGTCATTCCCTCCAATAAAGTGAACAAGAACTTCACCATCACTTCTGTGTTTTCAGGTTTTTGGTGTGGAACCCAGGATGGAGATACACCTTCTGAACAGAGCGAATCTGCAGAAGGAGTGTCACAAATTAGCACTCCCAGGGTAGGTTCATCTTCTGAGAATGTCCAGTCCTGTAAGATATGTACCCCAGTTTTGAGAGACATTTCACATTTGACTGAAGAGCAAAGAAATATTAATAAAAGTGGACAGAAAGCATACACATGTGGGACATGTGGGAAACAATTCTTTTTCACTGCAAATATTCAACAGCACCAGATGCAGCACAACTGAACAGAAATCCTTCCAGTTTGGTATGGGGAGCCCCACATTTTTGAAGAGCTGCATGATGCATGGAAGAGAAAATCTCTCTCCCAAAATGGAGATAGCGAACAACTTTGTGGCCAGCATGGAACTTCAGCAACAGGACACTAGTACCAGGGAGAAACAAAACAACAATAAGGAGTGTGAAGCTGTTTTTCACAGTGGAAAAAGTCATCAGAGCTGGAAAGAAGGCAAGATAGTCTCCAGCCACATAGACATACTTGTTGAGGATGAGGGAGTCCTCACTAGTGAAGGGTTTTGTGAGTTCAGCAAACATAGGAAAGCCAGCACCCAAAAACTTAACCTTATTCACCAGAAAGTTCACACTGAGGAAGGGCCTTATGAATGCAGCCAATGTGGAAAATTTTTTAGCCACAGATTCCGTTTCCTTGCCCATCAGAGAGTTCGCTGTGTAGCAAGGCTTTATGACTGCAATGAATGTGAGAAATCCTTTAGCCGAAGGAAGAACCTCACTGCCCATAGGAAAATCCACAGTGGTGAAAATGCTTATGAATGCAAGCAATGTAATAAATCTTTCACCCAAAAGTTCAACTTAATTGAACATCAGAGAGTTCACACTGGAGAAAAACTTTATCAATGCAGCCAATGTGGAAAATCTTTTGCCCATAAATCCAGTTGTCTTGCACATCAAAGAGTTCACACTGGAGAAAGGCCTTATGAGTGCAGTGAATGTGGGAAATCTCTTACTAATAGGTCATCCCTTTCTTATCATCTGAGACTTCACACTGGAGAAAAGCCATATGAGTGCAATGAATGTGGGAAATGTTTTACTACTAGATCTATGCTTTGTAATCATCAGAGAGTACACAGTGGAGAAAGACCTTTTGAATGCAGCGAATGTGGGAAATTCTTTAGTCGAAATGAGCAACTCAGTGACCATAAGAATGTTCACACTGGAGAAAAGCCTTATGTGTGCAATAAATGTGAGAAATCTTTTACTAGTAGCTCCAGTCTTCGACATCATCAGAGAGTTCACACTGGAGAAAAGTCTTATGAGTGCAATAAATGTTGGAAATCTTTTACTGGTAGCTCCAGCCTTCGTTATCATCGGAGAGTTCACACTGGAGAAAGGCCTTACAAGTGCAGTGAATGTGGCAAATCTTTTGCTGCTAGGACTGGGCTCTGTCATCATGAGAGAGTTCACAGTGGAGAAAGGCCTTATGAGTGCTGTCAATGTGGGAAATTATTTTCTGGTATTTCCAGCCTTCATTATCATTGCAGAGTTCACAGTGGAGAAAGACCTTATGAGTGCAGTGAATGTGGGAAATCTTTTATTGATAAGTCAAGCCTTCGTCGTCATCAGAGAGTTCATATTGGAGAAAGATCTCTTTGAGTGCAGTGAATTTGGGGAATCATTTACTCGAAAAAAGCTCCATATCCATAGGAAAATTCACATTGCAGAAAAACTTTATGAGAGCCGCTGCTGCTAAGTCGCTTCAGTCGTTTCCGACTCTGTGCAACCCCATAGATGGCAGCCCACCAGGCTCCCCTGTCCCTGGGATTCTCCAGGTAAGAACACTGGAGTGGGTTGCCAGTTCCTTTTCCAATGCATGAAAGTGAAAAGTGAAAGTGAAGTCGCTCAGTCGGGTCCGACTGTTTGCGACCCCATGGACTGCAGCCTACCAGGCTCCTCCGTCCATGTGATTTTCCAGGCAAGAGTACTGGAGTGGGGTGCCATTGCCTTCTCCAGTAAGAGAGCTAGGATTGTGATAAGGCTTATCCAAAGGTGCCACTTGAGTAAATACCAGAGAGTTCACATGGGAGAAAGGGCCTCGTGAATATAGCAGACGTGGACAGCAGTGATGGAGGAGTTTGAGGTGGTAACAGTGGGAAAAACTGATGTAGTTACTGTGCATCAAATGGATCCTCTTTTGTGGAAACTGAGATGAAGAGAGGATGCATCATTTGCGTGTGATCTCCCAGCAATGAACGGGGATCTGGGATTCAGCGTCAGGTTGCCTGGTTCAGGGTTTGAAGAGTCTGGTCACTTCACTCCTTACCCCGCGCCCAGCCCCACCCTCAGGTTTGGGGACTAAAGAACACCTTGATTATCCTCATATTTCTTCCCTCCTTAATCCTCCTGCCCCATGAGTCCTGCTCATACCCCAGCCCCATACTGATGGACAGGACTATCTTTTTCTCTGGCATCCAACATTGATGCCTTTCACCTAAATGACATTTATCTACCCAACAAAACTAATGCTGTGATTCTGTTATTATTTGCCATTTGTGAAAGAAGGGGTGTCCAGCTTAGGCAGAGGAACTTCCACAAGAGCTCACTACTGCCAGACCTTTCATGAGAGCAGTTCCTCTACACTGCACATGTCAACTGGCATCTCTTCTGCCCCTCAGAGCAGGGCCTCCATTTGCTGTAAACTACTCACATGAACTCCCCACACCTGACATCTTTATTTCCACCAGGGCCCCCCAGTGCACATCTTCCTATAAACACTCCTGTTTGGGAAGTTCTTCACTGGGACAGCAGCACTAAGGCAGGCCCTCCGGACTGGGTCATGGGTGTCAACCCAGCCTTGGCACTGCTTTCACCGCCATATGCAGTGATTGGTTTCAGATATCCTGTTTGTCTTTTCATATCCTCACATCAGGTGTCCGTGTTGCCCTGTTATGCAGTTGACCCACTCACTGTTCTGGGAATTGTGAGGGACTCTGACAGACTAATTGTGGCCCTCACATGGCCTGGTGCACAAGGCTCTTCCTAACCCCTTTACTCCTTGTCTCACTGCTTTCTACCACCACTTCCTGAAAAATGTTAAGTCACCAGCTAATGATTGTTAATTAACAAGAATTTACCCACCTCTCTTTGGGACCTACACTTCAGCAGCCTAGCTTAAAAACTAAGACTGAATGCATGCAGACACCTCCAATGAAGACTGTAAAACCCACTGTGAAATCATTTTAATTGCATTTCTCTCAGGATTCTTGCGGAGAAGGCGATGGCACCCCATTCCCGTACTCTTGCCTGGAAAATCCCATGGATGGAGGAGCCTGGTGGGCTGCAGTCCATGGGGTCATGAAAAGTCGGACACGACTGAGCAACTTCACTCTCACTTTTCACTTTCATGCATTGGAGAAGGAAATGGCAACCCACCCCAGTGTTCTGGCCTGGAGAATCCCAGGGACAGGGGAGCCTGGTGGGCTGCCATCTATGGGTCGCACAGAGTCGGACACGACTGAAGCGACTTAGCAGCAGCAGCAGCAGGATTCTTGATTTGAGTTTTGTTTCTTTTTCATGTGTGTATTTCTTTTTTTCTTAACTTATGCATCTTGTTTGGATGAATTTCTATTTGTATATTTTGTCTTCCTTTATTTTGTTAGATTTGGGTATTTTTTCTCTTGACAAGTAGGAGATCAGCCAAACATCAAAGACATATGTGAGATTTCACCCATTCACCAATGGTGACCAAAGTCAGTGACTTCTTTTCTCAATGTAATTGTAATCTGGAATACTGAAAGAATATGTTCTATATTTTTTCTCAGTTTTATACTTTGCATAGTGCAATGGCCATATACATTATACACGTTTAGGATAAATCTGAATTATTAACATATGCTACCTCAGTCTTAAGTCCAGACTTTCAGTTACATAGTAGATTAGTCTCTGCTTTGTAGTGCCTGCCAATATCTGTGGTGTAAATATTCCCACCATAGCCAAAGTCAAGTTGCCAACATAATGTCACTGGAATTGGGAAACATTGTCAATAGCCCACCATTGTCTTCTTTATTTACCATTACAGATATAGTAGCCACAGATAATTTTAAAAATGTAGTTCATAAACCATAGCAGAATGATTATAAAAAGAAAAGTTTTGTATATTTGATTTTAAAATGGTGTCATGGATGTGGAGTTGACTTACAATAAATTGCATGTATTTAAAGTGTACAACATTTTTTTTGTATTTGTGTGATGTATAATTCTAGATATGTCATTAAATAACTTCTTAGAATACATTTTTCATTAAAAAAATTTTTTTTGGCTGTAGTTGGTCTTTTTTGCTGCTCATGGGCTTTTTTTTTTTAAACAGGTTTTAAATTTTATTTTATTTTTAAACTTTACAATATTGTATTAGTTTTGCCTAATATTGAAATGAATCCGCCACAGGTATACCCGCATTCCCCATCCTGAATCCTCCTCCCTCCTCCCTCCCCTACCCTCCCTCTGGGTCATCCCAGTGCACCAGCCCCAAGCATCCAGTGCCGTGCATCGAACCTGGACTGGCGACTCGTTTCATACATGATATTATACGTGTTTCAATGCTATTCTCCCAAATCTCCCCACCCTCTCCCTCTCCCACAGAGTCCATAAGACTGATCTATACATCGGTGTCTCTTTTGCAATCTCGTACACAGGGTTATTGTTACCATCTTTCTAAATTCCATATATATGCATTAGTATACTGTATTGGTGTTTTTCTTTCTGGCTTACTTCACTCTGTATAATAGGTTCCAGTTTCATCCATCTCATTAGAACTGATTCAAATGTATTCTTTTTAATGGCTAATACTCCATTGTGTATATGTACCACAGCTTTCTTATCCATTCATCTGCTGATGGGCATCTAGGTTGCTTCCATGTCCTGGCTATTATAAACAGTGCTGCGATGAACATTGGGGTACACGTGTCTCTTTCCCTTCTGGTTTCTGCACAACAAAGGAAACTATTAGCAAGGTGAAAAGAAAGCTTTCAGAATGGGAGAAAGTAATAGCAAATGAAGCAACGGACAAACAACTAATCTCAAAAATATACAAGCAACTCCTACAGCTCAACTCCAGAAAAATAAATGACCCAATCAAAAAAATGGGCCAAAGAACTAAATAGACATTTCTCCAAAGAAGACATACAGAGGGCTAACAAACACATGAAAAGATGCTCAACATCACTCATTATCAGAGAAATGCAGATCAAAACCACTATGAGGTACCATTTCACGCCAGTCAGAATGGCTGCAATCCAAAAGTCTACAAGCAATAAATGCTGGAGAGGGTGTGGAGAAAAGCGAACTCTCTTACACTGTTGGTGGGAATGCAAACTAGTACAGCCACTATGGAGAACAGTGTGGAGATTCCTTAAAAAACTGGAAATAGAACTGCCTTATGATCCAGCAATCCCACTGCTGGGCATACACACTGAGGAAACCAGAAGGGAAAGAGACACGTGTACCCCAATGTTCATCGCAGCACTCTTTATCATGGGCTTTTTTTAGTTGTGGCACAGAGAGCAGACTCTCTAGCAGAAGTGCTTGTGCTTCTCCTTTTGGAGGCTTCTCTTGTGGAGCACAGGCTCCAGGCACGCGGGCTTCAGGGATTGCTGCAGATGGGCTCAGTAGCTGCATCCCTCTGGCTCTAGAGCGCTGCTGGATCAGTAGTTGTGGTGCAAGGGCTTAGTTTCGTCCCAGACTAGGGATGCAACCTGTGTCTCTTGCAGTGCCAAGAGGTTTGGTAACCACAGGAAGAGCCTTTTCTAGGGGAACGTTTCCCTCTTGTGCAATTGCTTCAGGCCTGTGCAAAATCTCCACATTCCCAGTGAGGGTTCTGACTTATTTTGGTCCCTGACCAAAACTGACAAAATGACTTTAACTCTCCATTTCAGAAGAAGTGGGATAATGTTATTTGTTTCCTGCCACCAGTGGATTTACACGTAGGTTGGCTTCAAGGCGTCTGAGATCATGTCCCAAAGTCTTCAATAAGTAACGTTAGAGTCTTCAGTCAGTTCAGTCGCTCAGTCGTATCTGAATCTTTGCGACCCCATGAACTGCAGCACGCCAGGCCTCCCTGTCCATCACCAACTCCCGGAGTTCACTCAAACTCACGTCCATCGAGCCGGTGATGCGATCCAGCCATCTCATCCTCTGTCATCCCCTTCTCCTCCTGCCCCCAATCCCTCCCAGCATCAGAGTCTTTTCCAATGAGTCAACTCTCGCATGAGGTGGCCAAAGTACTGGAGTTTCAGCTTTAGCATCATTCTTTCCAAAGAAATCCCAGGGCTGATCTCCTTCAGAATGGACTGGTCGGATCTCCTTGCAGTCCAAGGGACTCTGAAGAGTCTTCTCCAACACCACAGTTCAAAAGCATCAATTCTTTTTTTTTTTTTTTTTTAAAGTATCAATTCTTTGGCGCTCAGCCTTCTTCACAGTCCAACTCTCACATCCATACGTGACCACTGGAAAAAACAGATTCTTAGATTCTTAAGTGTTCTGAATACGCCTTGTCCCCGTGGGTCCCCGCCCCCCTGAGAAGGCTAGAGTCCCTCCCCAGCACTAAGGTCGTTTCCCAGTGCTCCTGGGGGTGCTGCTTAGCTTTTTCGCAGTTGCTTCTTGTGTGGGGCATCCTTCCTTGAGACTTTTGCACTTCATTTTCCAGAAGGATTTCTGATCAAGGGCAGAGATGTTCACCCACTGAAAATTGAGTCAGAGGGCTTTTCCCTGATTGCACACCCTCTGGAGAGGGAATTCCGGTTTCTAAGTAGCGGCCGTTTTGGTTACGGTGAGGTTTGTGGAGCTGGTCGGAAGGTCTGGCTTGTGGTGTTGGGTGCGGGCTTGCGGGACAAGAGGAGGGTCTTTCTCTCTGGGGGTCAGGGATACCGCCGCCTGCGGGGAGTTTCCGTGCAGAGTGAGACCTGGTAGCTCGACCGTCACGGCCTCACTCCGCCCAGAAGTTACGATGGCGGCGCCCACGCTGAGGGACCCGTCGCCTCAGGTAAGCGAGGCGTGCTCCGGGGTCTCCCCTGCCTGTTTCCACAGAGTTAAGAATGCCAGGGGTGAGAGGCGCCTGTGCACGTCACTCTACCCCCAGACCCTTGGCCCAGTGAGACCTTCAGGGGTCGTTTCTCTTTTTCCATGTGAGTGAGGCTTGGAGATGCAACTGAAGCTGAACCATTCAGGGAACCGGAGTCCAGCTTATTTCTGCCAGGAAGAAAGCTTGAGGCCAGGCCGCACCTGGAGGGGTGGGTGAGAGGTTGTACCTTCCTTCTTATGGCGCTGGGAGGTGGAGGGTTTGAGCACAGGATGGACGTCACCTGAATTAGGCTTTTAAGAACACTCCATGGCAGAAGCCAGCAGGATGTTGAAGCAATTATCCTCCCATTAAAAGTAAATTTAAAAAGTACTCCAGAGCTTGTTCAGTGGAAGCACGGACTTCAGGGGATGATGAGGTCACTGAGGCAGAGGGAAGACGTGACTCTTCCTGTCACTACTGGTAATAGATAGACAGAACTGGGAACAGAGGCACAGAGGAGGGGCTTGCCAGTCCGCCCGAGGTTCCCTGGCTTCTGGTACCTGGCAGAGGTCCAGTTGTGAGAAGAACTGAGCTGTCCTCAGGGAAAAGGAGAGGAGCCTGGCTCAGAGGATAGGGGCGGGCGGGCAGGCCTTATCCAGCGTGCGGGAAAGTGCGTGAGGCTCTGACACACTGCCATGGTCGCTGCCCTCCGCAGCCTGCCTTTTCTTACACATTCCAGGCTGAAGAAGCACTTTGGGCGAGTGGAGGTCGTTCCAATCTCTCACTTATTCTCACCCTCATGCACACATTCTCTGTTTTTGAGGAGGGTCTTGGGGCTCTTCCCTGACATTCTCCCAACCCTTTGTTTTTGGGACCCAGGAGAACCCCATACTCAGGGACCTGAGCGCAAGTCAGGTTCTCAGAAGGGGGTTCCCATTTCCTTCCACCCATGGTCCTGGATCCCATACCAGTATGTGGATGTTCTGTGAGGTGAGGACTAGCTGGTTTAGGTTAAGTGCAGGTATCCTTCCTTTTCAGTGGGAATAAAGAGCAGGGAAGAGCAGGATTTAGGCTTGAAATGACTGCCTGTGTATCTTGGAAGCAATGAGAGGTTCACATCAGAAAACAGAAGCTTTCCCAAAAGACATAGGCTGGCTGAGCAGATGAAAACATGTGCATGTATGCACTTCCACGTAACCACATCACTCTGCTTCAGTTCAGTGCAGTTGCTCAGTTGTGTCCAGCTCTTTGCAATCCCATGGACCTCAGCACACCAGGCCTCCCTGTTCATCACCAACTGCTGGAGTTTACTCAAACTCATGCCCATTGAGTCGGTGATGTCATCCAACCATCTCATCCTCTGTCAGCCCCTTCTCCCACCTTCAATCTTTCCCAGCATCCGGGTCTTTTCCAGTGAGTCAGTTTTTCGCATCAGGTGGCCAAAGTTTCGGAGTTTCAGCTTCAGCATCAGTCCTTCCAATGAACATTCAGGACTGATTTCCTTTAGAATTGACTGGTTGGATCTCCCTGCTGTTACTCTGCTTGAACTACCCACCCCCCCAATTGTATGTAATTATTTTATATTGTTGGGTTAATCAGGTTAGGCTTGTCATCGTCTTTTATTTTTGTCTATTGATTATGAAAACTGATAAACATCTATTTTACTGTTGTGGGAGAAGAAAAGGTTTTCTTCCCAGGTCTAAGGTGGCTCCTGATTGGGCAGTAGTGCAGATGTGTGGCAGGTTAGATGGTGGGTTCTTAGGAGTGAGACTGTTCATGGTTTTATTTGTCCCTGTTCTACCAGGGCAGTGTGACCTCTGAGGATGTGGCTGTGTACTTCTCCCGGGAGGAATGATGTCTTCTTGAAAAGGCTCGGAAACACCTGTACCTTGATGTCATGCTAGAGAACTTTACACTTGTATGCATGCTGGGTAAGACCCTCACACCCAACCCTATCCTCTTAGCTAGGCTCTGCCTTTCTGCTTTTCCCCAAGGGCAGCTGTGTCCTTCTCACGTGTGGACTATGGGCACTACTTTCTTAAATTCCTTGGTCATGTGCCGCAGTCACTACGGTTAGGCAGAGTGCATCCCTACTCCTCAGTGCCATGGCACCTGAAGCCCCAAAGTCTTGCGGGGAACCATCCAGTTTCAGTAGTCTTACAACCCCAAGGCCCTTTCCCAAGATTCCAATGTCTCTGTATCCACGGTGGCACCTGTCAAGCACTGCAGTCAGCAGTGAGTAAAATTCCTATTGCTCCGCACCTTTCCCAGCATTTGGTGTTGTGAATGTTTGGATTTTGGCCATTCTTACCAGTATGTAACAGTGTGTATTTTTTCAGTTGAATTTGCATTTCCTTGCTTCTTCGTATATTTAGTTATTTTTCATCTGTATATCTTCTTTTAACATAGTGTCTGTTAAGGGAGTTTTCTCATTTAGTATTTGGGTTTTTGTTTTCTTAGTAAATTTTAAGTGTGTGTTTTTTAACATTTATGTCCATTTTGAGTTAGTTTTGTTGTGAAGGGTACAAGGTTGGTGTCGAGGTTGATTTTTTGACATGTTTAGTTGTCCTAGTACCACGTATTACAAAAACTTCCTTTTTCTCCATTATACTGTGCTTGCTTATCTGTCAAAGGTCAGTTGAGTGTATTTGGGGTTTATTTCTGGGCTCTCAATACAGTTCATTAATCAATTTCTCTATCCTGTAAACAATCCCATATTGGCTTGATTACTTTAGATACTAAGTCTTGAAGTTGAGTAGGATCAGTGTGCCAGCCTTGTTCTTCAGTAGTGTGCTGTTTATTCTGGGACTTTTGTATCTCTGTATAAACTTTGGGATCAATTTATTTAAATCCACAAAATAACTTGCTGGGATTTTGATTTTGATTGCATTGAATTTATAGATGAAGTTGGGCAGAACTGACATCTTGATAGTGGGTCTTCCTATTTATGAACATAAAATATCTATTTATTTAGTTCTTTGATTTCTTTATTAGTGTTTGTTTTTTGTCCACACTGCTCAGCTTGAGGGATTTTAGTTCCCTGACCTGGTATCCAACCCAGGCCAACTACTTCAGTGAAAGCATGGAGTGGTAACCACGAACCACCAAGGAATTTCTGATTTCTTTATCAGAGTTTTATTGTTTCCCCTCATGTATATCTTGTCGTGCATATCTTGGTAGATTTATAACTTAGTATTTCTGCCCCCCGCCCTTTGACGGGGTGCTATGTACATGGTTTTTAATTTCAAATTCATTTGTTCATTGATGGTATTGACATGATTGGTTTTTGTATATTAACCTTGTATCCTGACACCTTGCTATAAATTGCTTCTTTGGTCCAGGATTTTTTTTTTTTTTAATCTACTTTTTTGTTTTTTTTATGTAACTAGTCATGTCATCTGAGAATGAAGAGACATTTATTCCTTCCTGATCAGTATAACCTTCTCTCATTGCCTTTGTTTTGACTTCCAGTATAAAATTGAAAGGGAGTTGTAAAAGGGAACATCCTTGCCTTCTTCATTGTAGAGGGAGAGTTTCTAGTTTTTCTCTTGTAATTGTGATAGCAGGTGGAGGATGTTATTTAGATCATCAGTTTGAATATATTTTTCTGTTTTTAGGTTATTATGAGATTTTTATCATGAATGACTGTTGTATTTTGTCAGAATAGGTGAGATGATGAGTTTTTGTTTGTTTGTTTTTTCATTTATTTCACTGCACTGGGTCTTAGTTGTGGTATGTGGGATCTTTAGTTGCAGCTTCAAACTTAGTTGAGGCTTGTTGGATTTAGTTCCCGGACCAGAGATTGCACCCAAGGCCCCTGCCTGGGAGTATGGAGTCTTAGCTACTGGGCCACCAGGGAAGTCCCCAAGAGTTGGTTTTTAACCTGCTGATGACATGGATTATATTAATTAGTTTTTAAATGTTAAATCAGCATTGCATTCCTTGGATCCTTTTCAGGTGGTCACAGCGTATAATTCTTTTCCAACAGTTTTTGAAACAGTTTACTGGTAACTATGTTGGGATTGTTGCAACTATGTTCTTGAGAGGTATTGATCAATAGTTTTCTTGTAATGTCTTTGTTTTGGTATTTTCTCATGAAATTGGTGTGGAACTATTTCCTGGTTTTTGTTTTCTGAAAACAATTAGAGAATTGAATAATCTCTTTTTTAATGTTTGTCAGATTTGACTAGTGAAGCAATCCGGGCAAATGGCATTCCCAGAAAATTTGGAAGTGTATTCATCGAGTCAGTTTCTTTAACAGATGTAGACCCATTCAAACCATCTGTTCTTGATAACTTTGCTTACATGAAATCTGTTTTGATACTAATACAGTTATTTATTTTTGACTGTTCAGTATGTGGGACTGTGGGACTCAGTATGCAGGAATTTGATGTGGGGTCAAACACATGTTCCCTGCAATGGGGGCGGGCTGTCTTAACCACTGGACCACCAGGAAGTCCCTACTATTAATCTGTACGCCTGCTTGTGGCATTTAAAGTGGGTTTCTTGGAGACAGCGTATAACTGAGTCCTGTTTTTAGATCCAGTCTGATAATCTTTCTTTTAATTGGTGCATTGAGCCTATCAATGTTTAATATATTGATATAATTGGATAAACATCTAACATATTTGTTACCATTTTCTTTTCATTGCCCTTGTTCTTCCTATTTAATCTTCCAGTCTGCTTTTTGTAGTTTTAATGAAGCATTTTGTATGATCCTTTCTCTCTCCTTTGTTAGCATATCAGCTATCCTTGTTCCTTTTCATTTTTAATGTATTTGCACTAGAGTTTCCAATATTTATTTAAAACTAATTCAAGTCCACTTTCAGGTGACACTTTATGGCTTCATGGGTAGTTTAAATAGCTTATAATTTTAAAAAATATAATTGTTTTCTCTCCATTATATTGTTGTTCTGATTTGTTTTAGTTTTATATAAACATACATATATGAGTGTGTTTGAAAATGCATGATGGAGTACATTGTTGCTGGGTTTTTGTTTTGTTTTTGTTTGTATAAACTGTTATCTGTTAAATTGGAATACACAGCTTTTTGGAATAGATACAAAAATGGGAATCTTCTGCATGAAAAGATGCTCAGTATCAATAATGGTCGTGGAAATGCAAGTCAATATCACAATGAGATACCACCTCACACCTGTTATTATATCTGTTAGGAAAAAGACAAGAAATACGTATTGGTGAAGATGTGGAAAAACGGGACCCCTTGTGCACTGGTGGTGGGACTGGATATTGTTGCAGCCCCTGTGGAAAAGAGCATGAAGAATCCTTATAAAACTAAAAACAGTACTATCATATAATCAGCAGTTCCATCACTGTGTATTTATCCAAAGGGATTGAAATCATCATCATCTCAAAAAGATATCTGTACCCCATGTTTACTGCTGCATTATTTATAATATCCAAGACTTAGAAACAACCTACATGTCCATTGATAGATGACTGGATGACAATCGTGTCATATATATGGAATACTATTCAGTTTTATTCAACCATAAAAATAGAAGGAAAATTTCCCATTTACAACAATGTGATTGGATTTTGAGGGCAGTGTGCTAAAGTGAAATAAGTCAGAGAGAGAAAGACAAATCCAGTGGTCAATCCTCAGTTTCCACAGAGGATTGGTTCCAGGATCCCATGCATATACTGAAATCTGTGGATGCTTAGGTCCTTTCTGAAGTTTCCCAGTTGTGGATTCATTCAACTAAAGATCATTTAGTGTTCTATTTACTGAAAAATATCCCTGAAAAATATGAGTGAATCCAAGCAGTTCTAACCATGGTGTTCAAGAATCGTAAAAAATTGTAAAAAAAAAAAAATAAAAATCATAAAAAATCGTAAAAAAAATAAAAAAATCAACACCACCACCAAACTCAGATGCAGACAACAGATTAGTGATTGCCAGAAGAGAAGATAGGTAGATAAAATGAGTGAAGGATATCAGAAGTTACAGACTTCTGGTTGAAAGATGATTAAGACTTGTGGATCTAATTCACAGCTTAATGACTTTAGTTAACAAAACTGAATTGTATATTTAGAAGTTTCTAAGTAGAAGTTGGCTAGGGTGTGGAAGATTTGGAACCCTTGTGGTATTGCTGGTGGAAATGTAAAATGGTGGAGCTGCTATGGAAAATGGTATGACAAAATCTTAAAAAATTAAACATAGATTTAACATATAACTCAGCAATTTCACTTTTAAGCATATGCCCCAAACATTTTAAAGCAAGGACATGAAGATACATTTGTACAGCCATGTTCATGGCAGCGTTATTCACCATAGCCACAGGTCAAAACAACCCAAATGTCCATCAACCACTGAATGGATAAACAGGTGTTGTATACATACACTGGAATATTATTCAACTTTAAAAAGGAAGGAAATTTTGATACCTGCCACAACATGGGTGAATCCTGTGAACAACATAAATGTACTCTATACTTTTAAAGAATGTACTTAGAGATGGCTAAAGCAGCAAATTTATGGATGTTTTTAAAAAATAGTAAGTTCAGTTGGTTCAGTTCAGTCGCTCAGTCGTGTCCGACTCTTTGCAACCCCATGAATCGCAGCACATCAGGCCTCCCTGTTCATCACCAACTCCCGGAGTTCACTCAGACTCACATCCATCGAGTCAGTGATGCCATCCAGCCATCTCATCCTCTGTCGTCCCCTTCTCCTCCTGCCCCCAATACCTCCCAGCATCAGAGTCTTTTCCAATGAGTCAACTCTTCGCGTGAGGTGGCCAAAGCACTGGAGTTTCAGCTTTAGCATCAGTCCTTCCAAAGAAATCCCAGGGCTGATCTCCTTCAGAATGGACTGGTTGGATCTCCTTGCAGACCAAGGGACTCTCAAGAGTCTTCTCCAACACCACAGTTCAAAAGCATCAATTCTTTGGCGCTCAGCCTTCTTCACAGTCCAACTCTCACACCCATACATGACCACTGGAAAAACAATAGCCTTGACTAGCCGGACCTTTGTTGGCAAAGTAATGTCTCTGCTTTTGAATATGCTATCTAGGTTGGATATAACTTTCCTTCCAAGGAGTAAGCGTCTTTTAATTTCATGGCTGTAGTCACCATCTGCAGTGATTTTGGAGTCCCAAAAGATAAAGTCTGACACTGTTTCCACTGTTTCCCCATCTATTTCCCATGAAGTGATGGGACCAGATGCCATGATCTTCATTTTCTGAATGTTGAGCTGTAAGCCAACTTTTTCACTCTCCACTTTCACTTTCATCAAGAGGCTTTTTAGTTCCTCTTCACTTTCTGCCATAACGGTGGGGTCATCTGCATATCTGAGGTTATTGATATTTCTCCCGGCAATCTTGATTCCAGCTTGTGTTTCTTCCAGTCCAGCGTTTCTCATGATGTACTCTGCATATAAATTAAATAAGCAGGGTGACAATATACAGCCTTGACGTACTCCCTTTCCTATTTGGAACCAGTCTGTTGTTCCATGTCCAGTTCTAACTGTTGCTTCCTGACCTGCATACAGATTTCTCAAGAGGCAGGTCAGGTGGTCTGGGATTCCCATCTCTTTCAAAATTTCCCACAGTTTATTGTGTTCCACACAGTCAAAGGCTTTGGCATAGTCAATAAAGGAGAAATAGATGTTTTTCTGGAACTCTCTTGCTTTTTCCATGATCCAGTGGATGTTGGCAATTTGGTCTCTGGTTCCTCTGCCTTTTCTAAAACCAGCTTGAACATCAGGAAGTTCACGGTTCACATATTGCTGAAGCCTGGCTTGGAGAATTTTGAGCATTACTTTACTAGCGTGTGAGATGAGTGCAATTGTGCAGTAGTTTGAGCATTCTTTGGCATTGCCTTTCTTTGGGATTGGAATGGAAACGGACTTTTTCCAGTCCTGTGGCCACTGCTGAGTTTTCCAAATTTGCTGGCAAATTGAGTGCAGCACTTTCACAGCATCATCTTTCCGGATTTGGAATAGCAAAAATAGTAAAGGTGAGCTAATTCTGCCCACAGGATCAACACTTCAGAAAATGATATTGGTGTAAATAAAGTGATGAGTTTTTAAAAATTTGGTTGCTTCTTACCTGCCTTTTAAGCATTTAAGAAAATGTGATATTTAATAAAAATGCTTGGTCCTTTGCATATCTACCAGTTTTGCATCTGCAGAGTCAAGCAACCATGGATCAAAAATATTAAAAAATCCCAGAAAGTTCCAGAAAGCAAGACTGGTATCCTCTGTGGATTTTGGAACCAATTTCAATCAATTATTAAGTGCCTGGGTAGCCTTAAGTCCATCCATTTATAAATTTGAAATTTCCTGAGAAAGCTGAGACCCCTCTGTTCATGATTGGGTCCAGGCTGCTGCACGAGCCTGGCTGGCCTTTCCCCTGTTTACAGGGAGTGTATGTGAGTCTGCTGAGACTTAAAAAAGGAGCATCTACATTTTCCACCAATATTTCCATTCCAGCCATGGCTCTTTACTTCCTCCCGCTTTCCCCTCTGGCAGATTCTTCTTGTACCAAACAGAGTACTCCTCCCCACTACACGCTCAATTTAGTTCTGCCCTTCAGCACATCCCTCTTCAGGATTCATCTGACAGTAAAACCTGCTCTCGTGATCTGAGCACAAGGCTTGATTCTGGTCCAGGCCTCAGGGTCCCTCCTCAAACTCCAGACCTGGAATCCAGTTGCTTATGTGCCACCTCCACTTCGGGGCATCTCAAAATCCCCATAGCCAAAATGCAACTGATAATCTGCCCTGAATCCTGTTTCTCCCACCAAATTCCCCATCTCCATTCTCCTAGATGTTTGGGCAAAAAATCTGAGTGGTTATTTACTTCGATCATTAAGATCCATCAAGAACCTGCATTAATCTCCAGGCTACCGCCACTTCTAGAACTGTCCACCGCCAGAACTGTCCTCCTGTGCCTCCTCACTGGTTTTCCCCCCTCCACTTTCATCATGCCTTGTCCCACCCAGTCTGCTCGCCCTGAGCAACATCTCAAATACTTTGAAAACCACGGCTCAGAGTCCCTGCTCTCTTCCAACGTCCATGATTCCCAGGAGCCCCCGACTGAAGACCCAGCTGCTTGGACTGCCCAAGTGTGCCTCCTTTCACACTGCTTCCTGCGGACACGAGAGGGAACCCAGGTTTCCAGAATGGTCTTGACTCGTGTGTGCCTCCAAGGCTTTGAATATGTGTGTCCGTCTGCCTGTAACACTGTTCCACATTTCATCATCCCTGTCAGAACTGGGGACCCTATGTCTATAACTGCCCTGCTGTTCTGGAAATAGGAGCATGCACTGCTATAGCCAGAGCTGGAGACCCTTCGTTTTTAAGTAGGGTTAAGGTTGAGAGTCTGGAGAACCGACATTCACCTGGGCCTGGGCCTTCAGCGTGGCCATGGGAAGGTGTGGGCGGAGCAGTGCCAGGGCTACGCGGGAGATGAGAGGTAGCCCTGAGCAGGACACGGTGGAGACACTACGGCAGCGCCCACACTGAATGTCAGACCCACCACTGTGCAGTGGGGACCTCGAACCTCTGATCCAGCGAATGGTATCAAAAACAGTCATAATAACCGCAATGTGCCAGATGCCGGAAGTCCCACCCCGACACGTTGCACGCTCTCGGAGCGACTCTTCTGGTTGTTCGCTCATCCCCCACGCAGTCTGCGACCTACTGAACCCGTCATTCTGGGAAATGTTTCCATCATGGCGGCATCTGCAGGGATGGTTGGCCCATTCTGATACCCGGAAATTAGCTAAGTGGTATTGTGGGCAGGCAAGGATGAAATACATTAAAGATAAGAGCAAAGCCTATGGTTAATGGAGTAAAAGAAGAGGCCTTAAACCCAGGATTCTCAACATAAAAGCGGAGACATGATTACAGTCAAAATGTTAAAAGAGCGTTGGCACAGCGCTTAGTTTTTGTTCTATTACATGTTTTGTCTATATGACTACCTCTGTGAAAATCTTGGAGAGAACTTTTAACTGCACTGAATCTTAGTTGTGTCATGTGGGATCTAGGTCTAGAATTGGAACCCGGTCCCCTGCACTGGAAGCACAGTGGCCTAACCACCAGTCAGCCAGGGAAGTCCCAGTGCCACTCTAAATATTAGTGGAGATGAATGATTTCCTCAGGAGGCACCTGACTCGGATCAACCAACCCCTCTACTTCTTGGGCAGAGGAATCCTCAGCTCCCAGTGCCTTCTCCTGCCAGCCCCTCCATTTACACCACAATTTCTTGCCCTGTATCTCTGACCATGACCACTTCCCCTTGCTGCTGCTACTGCTAAGTCACTTCAGTCGTGTCTGACTGTGTGCGACCCCGTGGACGGTAGCCCACCAGGCTCCCCCGTCCCTGGGATTCTCCAGGCAAGAACACTGGAGTGCGTTGCCAGTTCCTTCTCCAATGCATGAAAGTGAAAAGTGAAAGTGAAGTCGTTCAGTTGGGTCTGACTGTTTGCGACCCCATGGACTGCAGCCTACCAGGCTCCTCCGTCCATGGGAGTTTCCAGGCAAGAGTACTGGAGTGGGTCGCCATTGCCTTCTCCCTTCTTCCCCTTAGTTACACCCAAATATCAAGAATCTTTACATGAACTTTACTAAATCATCATCTTTCACCCTCCCACAACACCACTGCTAGGCCCACAAACTTCCCCTGACACATAAACCAAGACTGATTGTAGATCTCACAATTTTAATGTACTTTACAACGCTACCAAGATAATATTACTGATCCCCCAAATTACAGATGTTTTCTTGGCTAATGCCATAAGAAAACAGCAAACCTAATTATGGGCCGACCTGTAAAAACTCCTTTTATCTGGACTTAGGGTCCTTCTCTGGACTTCCCTGGTGGCTCAGATGGTAAAGCATCTGTCTACAATGAGGGAGACCAGGGTTTGAGCCCTGGGTTGGGAAGATCCCCTGGAGAAGGAAATGGCAATCCACTCCAGTACTATTGCCTGGAAAATCCCATGGACAGAGGAGCCTGCTAGGCTACAGTCTATGGGGTCACAAAGAGTCAGACATGACTGAGTGACTCACTGACTCTCTAATGGGTACTTTCTTAGATTCTGTATCTGTCAGTTTGGCAGAGACTAATCACAGGGCCAACCTCAGAGCTAGAGTTGTGTTCCTATTGCAAATAGCCTCCCTGGAGCACACCATTCAAGTGTAGATTCAGGGCTCTGCCACCTGCCACTTACACACAAGGGAATGTTTCTCCTGTCCTAAATCAACCCAGGGCCAGGAACTAGATGACTAGGGAAAGGGCTATTTACCCTAAAACCTGTGGAAATCATTCAAACCAGCCAACCTTAAGCTTTTTACCCAGCCCTGCCTTGCCTTGCCTGCAGAAACCCCAACAAAGCCTGTGTTCTAGGAATTCCCATTCTTTCCCCGATTTCTCCCTCCCAATTACCCTGGTCACCAAATATGGGGATATGTTATTAGAAACGGAAAGGACCAAATGAACAGAAATGATGGGCCAAACTTAATGTGTTGTGGACACAATATTAGTAATTGCACAAGTGTCAAGAATGCGTGAATTCTTCAAACTTTCTGAAAACTGCATAAACTGATACAAAGGAGGATTAAGTATGTCGATGTTAATGGGATTTGTGAGAAAGCTTATATTTAAAAAACTATTAGCCTAATTTAAGACAGTAAAGATTCCTATTGCAAGCCAATTGACAAGAGGTGGACTCTCTTCTGAGTTATCAATACAAGGTTCAAGAAAGTTGTATTAAAAATAAAAGAATGAAAAAATATAGAAGAATGGTTAACATAAAAACAAAAATCGGTATCATTTTTTTCAGGTTAACATTTAATAGAGATTACTGTTTATAACTGACTGGAAAAGGAAAGGGGGCTACAGAGGATGATTGTTGGATGGCATCACCGACTCAATGGACATGAGTTTCAACAGACTCTGGGAGATAGTGAAGGACAGGGAGGCTTGGCATGCTGCAGTCCATGGGGTTGCAAAGAGTCAGACATGACTAAGTAACTGAACATCATTGTTTATAAATTTGACCTATGACATGCAAATTAACAATTCCTGTATAAGACACTCTGGAGAAGGAAATGGAAATCCACTCCAGTATTCTTGCCTGGAGAATTCCATGGACAGAGGAGCCTGGCGGGCTACAGTTCAATGGGGTTGCAAAAGAGTGGGACACAACTGAGTGACTAACACACACACACAAAGACACTACTGCACAGCCCACTGGCAGTGCCCACCAGGCCTGCTCTAGGACATGACTTCTCCTGCTTCTGTTCTTTACTTACTCCATATCCTGTGCTTGAGGAGAGCATGTGAAATGCTGCTCTGATACTTCAGTGAGTGTTTGTCTTTATACTGGTGCCCTTGCCTACTGCATATATTGCTTACATCAGCAATTTAACGGGCTCTGCAGGGCTGGAAAAACCATGCGTTCAGGAGGCCTGTGCAGTTGGTAACAGACCAGTTACATGCCTTATGAAGGTAGTCGGGAGACAGATCTGTAGGTTTGCTTCTCCACACTCTGATACCGTGAGCTAATGGGAATAAGGTCTAGGGGGTCTTAGTGTGCTAATGGGCTTCCCAGGTGGCTCAGTGGGTAAAGAAACTGCCTACAATGCAGGGGACCCCAGAGACATTGGTTCGATTCCTTGGTTGGGAAGATCCCCTAGAGGAGGGCATGGCAACCCACTCCAGTATTCTTGTCTGGAGAATCACATGGACAGAGGAGCCTGGTTGGCTACAGTCCATAGGTTGCAAAGAGTTGGACACGACTGAAGTGACTGAGCACAGCATATTGCTTTTAAATGTTAAAAAAGTACTATAAAATAAATGATAGTTTTCTCACAAACTTTAAAATAAACAAAGGAAATCATTGAACATGTGTATATTAACTTTATAAAACAACAGTAAAATAGATTTGATAATTTTGGAATTAAGTAAGATTAAAGACTCATAATTTTGGTATGTAATAAATGCTATTGGCAGTTGAATGTAGATATTTACACATGTATGTACATTATATCTAGACTTCATTAAAATTGCTGGGATTTCCAATTACAAAAGATTGAGTAAGACTTTAAAAAATAGAGCACACTCAATTATCCAGAGATAAATAGACCTTTTAAAAAAATAAGCTATTAGTATTTAAAGTCAGAATATTTTGAAATTATTTGAGTGAAAACAGCTGATAAAAATAAGTTTTAATTATTTAAATACTTAATGTTGGCCATTAGAAACGGATAATATATTTCCTTTTAGGGTTAATTAATACCCAACACTTAAGAGGTCCCCAAAATATTCACAAATGTTGAGATAAATATTTGAATGCCACTGAGAACAGACTCATAGAACAACAATCACATTAGCAAACAGTGTTTTCCTTGCCCTACAGGCAAAGCAGAACTGAGAGATACGCGTGTCCTTGATAATGAGCACAAAGGGGCTGAATGCTGGAAAACATGTGGCCAAAAGGACAGAGGTGTTCACCATCCACTGCCCTGGGTTTGCAACTAGAGTCATCCAAATTGTCAAAATGATGTAGACTGTATAGAATGTAACAAAAGAGCTTACCAGGACCAGGACAGTGCGTGTGGCTCTGCCCTCACAGGAAGGTCTGGGGGAGACTCGGTGGCTGCAAATGCGTTGGATTCGCCGTTTGTGTCTGCACAGGAAAATAACTATAGAGCTACTGGCCCAGACCATAAAACCTAAACTCAGAATATCAAGGAAAAAGTACATGACTGTGTATAGTGAGCCCACAGAACCCTCTGTCATATACCAAGAACAGTACCCGTAATTATTTCTCGTACTGAAGTTCTTCTCATTCAGTGGACCCTTTACTATGATAAAGATACAAGAATTTATCAAGATATGCCCAATCCAGCAGAGGAAACAGCAGAAGGCAATGAATCTTAGAGCTCTCATCTGGAGTTCCATCCACCTCCAGATACTGGGCTTGAGCTTAAGGGCCTGGAAGCCATTGAAGAGGCAGGTGGTGCTAAAGGAAACTCCCATGGCTACTCTGTGGAAATAGAAGACAAGTTTACATCCAGTGTCATCCAGGAAATACCTCCATCCGAAAGCTGCCAGTGTCTGTGGTATGCCTTTAGAGAAAAGAACTGTGGCATTGGCGATGACCAGTTGCATGAGGATTGGGTCTATGGGCCTCAAATTATGTCCAGTGAGCAAAGTGAAGTTATAAAGACAAAAGAGGGAGATGTTTCCCATGAGGCCAATTCCTGTCTGAATGAGGAATATAGTCCCCATTTCCAAGCTGGCAGAAAACATCACATCAGTGCCTAGAGGGCGCTGGTTTTACTGAAGTTAGAGGAATGAAGAGTGAAAAGGATGAAAAGAAGTGTGTCATAATCACCATGTCCCTCAATTTTCAATATTAAGCCTGCATCTCATATAATCTCACGTTAAGTGGGCACTTAGAATTTTTGCTCATGTGTGCAAAGGCAATGGAAATGAAGACTACGATCATGAAGTCATCTGCTGCATGAGTGGAAGTGGCCAAACGCACAACAGGAAACTCTGAGGCTGCAGAGATGTGTGAGGGAGTTATCTGTGCACTGATACAGATCTTCCGCCACAATACACTCTGAGAAGAAAAATGTAAGATATAAAACACGTGTATGTTTCCAATTTTTTCTTTTTAAGAAAGTAGAGGAATATGAATCGAGGCAAAGATTTCACAGGATAGAAGGATAACCTAGGCTTCATGAAGTAGTTTTACACATATAAATATGTCACATAATTGTTGAAAAATATTAATCAAAATTAGATATCAAGATTCAAATAAAAAATTTTCCCTGGTTGTCCATCAACATGATGTTCTATGTGTACTTGTAAAAAACATCAGAAGTTACACAGAGGCATATATGAAAATAAAAGTATCTATAAGGTATATTAAACATTTGTCCATACTCACATTTTGCCAGTTATTTGGCATTAATTATTAGAAACACATGCAAAGTGTATTAATATAATTGGCAAATAAGACTTTCATCATAAGGCAAAAGAATATACAAATATTTTAAATGAAAACTCAAAATTCTACACATTTTCAAAGAAATAAGGCATGTATTAATAGTACATAATTTTAAGACATGTTCCAACCACCCCCCTCCCCAACTGAGTCTGTCTAGACACTGAACAAGTCTATGGTTAGCAAATGTAAGCTTTTGAATGGATAAACAAGGTCCTACTGTATAGCAAAAAGAACTATATTCAGTATAAATCATAATGGAAAAGAACAAATAAATAAATATTTGCAGTACAGCAGTGATTAGCATTGTAAATCAACTATACTTCAACTTTAAAAAAGTCTATGGTAACAACCATCTAAAATATCAAGATTATGATATCTAAAGCCGTTTCTTGCTAATAGCGAAATATCTTGGAGATACATAATGCTTCTGGTGTGGGGCAGAAAACATCCGACCTGTCCCTATAACGTCTTGTCAAACACAATAGTTAGCCATATGTTTCTTTAAATCATTGTCCCTGACACTGGAGATGAAATGAACCTTACTTTTCTCTAAATAAAAGTTAACTTTCATCTAAGAACAGAACTTTAAAGGCATATTAAGACAGATTGCATTTAACCCAACATACTCTCTCCCCCGACCCCAAAACAAAACACAGACACCAGATGTCAGCTCAGCTGCTGGGAGCTCATCTCTATCTTATTTTTGGCCGTTTGCCTGTAGCATGAAACCTTGACAGTGAAAACTGTGTTGAGTCAGAGACAAAGGAGAAAGAGAGATGTCAGGCGGTCTCAACACAGGTGAATGAGGGTAGCACTATGCTGAGGGTATCCTGAAAAAACCCTGTCCTGCCTGCTGTATAGCACAGGGAACTCAGTGTTCTGTAATAAACGAAATGGGAAAGAATCTGAAAAGTATATGTATATGTATAACCGAATCACTTTGCCGTACACTTGAAACTAACACACTGTAAATTAACTATACTTCAATATGAAATAAAAACATTTAAAAATCTGTCCTGAATGTGTATGCATTACGGGTGTGTGTATACTTTTATATTCCAACCCCCTGAAACAGAATTTTTTTTCCATATGGACGACTGAATTTTCTAATGAAGCTGGTCTCAAAATCTGACACTTACCTGAAACACATTGCTACTTACCTGACTGGTATTTCCCATCAGCACAGTAGGTGCCTGGGCAGCAGCTGTGCAGGTGTGAAAAGGGGCATCTCAACTCTGAAATAAGGCTTTGTGTTTCTATGACCTCATCTCCTTGTTGGGAAGTGATTATCATGTCACCTGGAATAGCGGTGACAAGGTCTGCAAAGGGAACGGTGAGTCTCTGTGAAAACCATCTGTGAAGTGTGCACATAAGCAAAGCGATTAAGGTGAGAGAGGCATCTCACAGAAATGGCAGAAACAGAGGAGTGAAACCACTTGTTCAAAATGAACAATAATCCCAGTGGAAGTTAAACGGAGGACATCAAGGTCCCGTAAGTGGGAGAAGTTGTACACATGGCTGTGTGAAATTTGTAGTCCCTGTTTTAGTCTTGTCTTCAAAACACAATTGTTGTTTTTATGCCTGAGACTCTAGGGTAGTCAAAATGAAGGGAAGACAGAGAGTGGTTCTAACAGATAGGAATATTACAGAGACACCGAGTGCTTCAAGAAACATTCATTCTATAGCTTATGTGGGTCACACCCGTTCCTGGGGTGCAGAGGATAGGTCAGCACACAAACCATTACAATGATTTTGCCACCTTGAAATTTTTATCCTGGTTGAGGGAAACAGACCATAAGTGAGGCACTCAAGTTATTATGCTGTACATTATTATATGCTGATGGGTTGTATGCAAAAGAGAAAAGGACAGGAGCATAGTAAAACACAAGAATAGGCGTGGGTCACAAAACTGAAACGGATGTTTGTAGTAGGACTCAGACTGATGATGCTATTTTAGAAAATGCTTTAGTAATGGAAATCAACCCGAAATATTCATTGGAATGACTGATGCTGAAATTGAAGCTCCAATACTTTGGCCACCTGATGTGAAGAGCCAACTCACTGGAAAAGACCCTGATGCTGGGAAAGATTGAAGGCAGGAGGAGAAGGTGGTGACAGAGGATGAGAGGGTTGGATGGCATCACCGACTCAATGGACATGAGTTTGAGTAAACTCCGGGAGATGGTGAAGGACAGGGGGGCCTGGCGTGCTGCAGTCCACGGGGTCGCAAAGACTTGGACACAGATGAGTGACAGAGCAAGATGAGAAAAAACAGGGTAGCTTCTTCCTTTGCCGTTCTCTCTCTGTACATATGTGCATGTACTCAGTCGCTTCAGTCATGCCCAACTCTGCAACCCTATGGACTGTAGCCTGCCAGGCTTCTCTGTCCATGGGATTCTCCAGGCAAGAATACTGGAGCAGCTTGCCATGCCCTCCTCCAGGGGATCTTCCCGACCCAGGGATGGAATCTGCATCTCCTGCATTGCAGCTAGATTCTTTACCTACTGCTGAACCACTGGCGAACCCTCTATGTGATACAGGGATAATTCTTTCATCCCTGAACTTGGGTGAAATATTTTAATAATGGACCTTTATTTTTGATATCTGTGGTAGGGTTTTGTTCTTAATACTTTTTAGAAGTTTAAGGAAGTTTCCTTCTAATTCTAGTTTGTTTTAAAAATTTCAAGAAAGGTTGAAATTGCATAAATATTTAATTCACTTAGGTTGATTATATAAAAGATCTCATTTCTTACTAAGCAGTGAAACACATGAAACAATTTTTCCATTTAAAAAATTCTGACACAATTTCCAACTTACAGGAAAGCCACAAGAATTTTAAAAATATATACTTGTGAACACTTTTTTCCAAATTTAATAATTATCTTTTGCTGCATTTACTTCTTTTTTCTTTCACCAAACACACATCGTATATGTATGTGTATGTATATGTTTATATATACATATATATATCTTCTGAACAACTAGCATATAATTTAAATTTTTCCTATATACCAATGAGTACTTCAGTGCATAATTCCTTTAGACTTAGAGAACTTCTTATACATAATCAGAGTTCTGTAATAAAATCAGGAATTTCAATATTGACACAATACTATTATTTAAACAACATACATATTACATTATCATTTGTTCCAATATTCCTCTTCATATTTTTCTTTCTGTAGGACCAAATGAAATTAATGCATTACATTTAGTTTCCATGTTTCTTTATAAAAGTCCTTTCACAAAACAGTTCCTCAGCCTTCAACTGAGTTCTTTGGACTTCTCGTTTTTTACATGACAGGCCCACTAGTTTGAAACTTTCCCCTCTATTTCTCTAATGTTTTCAACTTATCTGAATAAGTTTCTAGATATTTTGCAGGGAAAATGTCTCTCACAGTTTTGTATAGGAGAAAGATGTTCATATTTTTCAAAACTGATTATTTTTGTCACTTAAATTTTGTCAGGCTTCTAGACTTTAAACATAATACTTTCCCCATTATATTTAATAATTAATTAGGAGATATTTTGAAAACATATAAATATCCTGATCAATGACAAATTTCTATCACTAGTTTTAAAAACAACTGAGTACTTTCTAACTCTCAGTCTATATATTTTACCTGACCCTAACTGACCTCCCATTTCCTCTACTAATCATTCATAAAGTTTCATTCATTTATTCACATACACATGAATTTGTGGATTCTTAAATATTTAATTTTTTTTCTCATTGCTCCTTTAGGACAATTTCTTATTGTCCAGTCAGTACAGTGCAGTCACTCAGTCATGTCTAACTCTTTGCAACCCCGTGACTGCAGCACACCAGTCCTCCCTGTCCATCATCAACTCTTGGGAGTTTACTCAAACTCATATCCATTGAGTCGGTGATGCCATCTAACCATCTCATCCTGTCGTCCCCTTCTCCTCCTGCCTTCAGTCTTCCCCAGCATCAGGGTCTTTTCCAATGATTCAGCTCTTCACATCAGAAGAGCTTCACATCAACTCCAATATTTGGCCAAAATATTGCAGTTTCAGCTTTAGCATCAGTCCTTCCAATGAACATTCAGGACTGATTTCCTTTAGGATGGACTGGTTGGATCTCCTTGGAGTCCAAGGGACTCTTAAGAGTCTTCTCCAATGCCACAGTTCAGAAGCATCCATTCTTCGGCGCTCAGCTTTCTTTATAGTCCAACTCTCACATCCATATGTGACTATGGAAAAAGCGTAGCCCTGACTAGATGCGCCTTTGTTGGCAATGTCTCTGCTTTTGAATATGCTGTCTAGGCTGGTCATAACTTTTCTTCCAAGGAGCAAACATCTTTTAATTTCATGGCTGCACTCACCATCTGCAGTGATTTTGGAGGCCCCCAAAATAAAGTCTCTCACTGTTTCCATTGCTTCCCCATCTATTTGCCATGAAATGATGGTACCAGATGCCATGATCTTAGTTTTCTGAATGTTGAGTTTTAAGCCAACTTTTTCCACTCTCCTCTTTCCCTTTCATTGAGAGGCTCTTTAGTTCTTCTCTTTCTGCCATAAGGATGTTGTCATCTGCATATCTGAGGTTATTGATATTTCTCCCAGCAATCTTGATTCCAGCTTGTGCTTCATCCAGCCTGGCATTTCCCATGATGTACTCTGCATATAAGTGAAATAAGCAGGGTGACAATATACAGCCTTGACGTATTCCTTTCCCGATTTGGAACCAGTCTGTTGTTCCATGTCCCATTCTAACTGTTGCGTCCTGACCTGCATACAGATTTCTCAGGAGGCAGGTCAGGTGGTCTGGTATTCCCATCTCTTTCAGAATTTTTCAAAGTTTGTTGTGATCCACACAGTCAAAGGCTTTGGCATAGTCCATAAAGCAGAAATTGATGTTATTATGGCACTCTCTTGCATTTTCGATGACCCAGCGGATGTTGGCAATTTGGTCTCTGGTTCGTCTGCCTTTTCTAATCGAGCTTGAACATGGAAGTTCACGGTTCATGTACTGCTGTTCACGTATTATCCATCGTTGTCAGTGATAATCTTCCCCAAGTGCCCTTGCCATTCTGCATTCCCAAATCAGCAACTGTGGATTCTGCCAATGTTTGGTGTCATCAGTGTTTATTTTATGCTTTCCTCTGCACTTGGAATGATCTGTCATTAAGGTTTTAATTTTCATTTCCCTTATGACTGATAGAGTGAAAACACTTGAACATTGTGTGTGAAACATATAATGCACTTGCTTCAACATAAAATTTCACGATTTGTTCATTGTACTCAGAATATGTGAATTACTGTTCATTCAGGAACCATAACCAAAGTATTCATTGGTCCAAGGGTTTAATGTTCCCAATTTAGTCTCAAAACATTAAAAAGAAAATGTGTACACATGGAGAGAAAATATTTATAAAACCAAGATAAAGGAATCTTCACTCATAAAGAATATGAACTAATTCCTTAGAAAATCTATCTCAAACTTGACTGTAAAATTATTCCCTTGAGATCAGAAATCAAAAGAAGACGGCCACTCTCTGCACTGATACCACATGGTGCTGGAGGTCCTACTGGAGGTCTTGCCTCACACAGTAAAGCAAGACGACAAATACGTAAGAGCCCTCAAAACTCCAGCTCTTCCCACAGATGTCATCTTGGCTGTGAGTTCTGCTGGGGACACTCTTTACTATTTCAACCCACCCTAGTCCACTGTCCCTGCTCCTGTTCTGTTTTCCATAAATAGAAATACAATGCAAGCTAGTAACTGAGGTGCTCTGTTGATTGTATGTTTCTAGCAACTACAGTTTAAGTTCCATGAGGAGAATTTGAAGTTTTGGATACTGATATACGGCAAAAAAAAAAAGTCCTTGATCCACAGAAGAGATACAATAAATATTTGCTGAAACACAGTATTCCCATTGACTTATACCAACCTGGAAACTCCCTTTGCTCTACTAACACTATTTCTGCTTTCAACTTCAGAAAACTTCCTGCACTTTGGGAAACAATCAAACGATTTTTGTGTCAAAACTCTCCTGATGGTTCGACATCCATTGGAGTCACGTGTTCACCTCCATTACCTTACTTGGATCTCAGTGTCCTCTGCTTAGCTGCCCTTGAGATTGTTTTCCACTTTCATTTTTCCTAGTTAAGCTGTTCCCCAGCTACTTCTGTAACTCCCACTGGAAATTTTTAGTTGGAAATTAATAGTTTCCAGTAATACACACAAGTCACAAATGCTTTCCACAGTGTCCAGTCCCCTTGCAGGTACTGTCACTGCAATTACAGGTGAAGTGACAATCACTCCCCATCAGGGGGATGACATCATGAAATCAAAATCTTTTCCCTCGGGCTAAAATATCCACTTCCCACTTCTGCACAGATGCTACCCCTGCAACGCAGAGTCCTGACAGCAAATTCCCATCAAGTAAGTAACACTTGTCTTCAGATAACTTTCACATTCTTAGAAGGAAAATATCTCAGGAAATCTAACAATGCCTATTTGGGCTAAAATATTTATGTCTTCTGAGTTTGAAACAAAAGTATTTTTATATTCATGTATGTTGAAAGTTTGTTTGCTGAGAAAATGAAGTATATTACCACCATTACCCACCTCTCCCCTCCCAATTTGAGCCTGCTCTGAAGTCATCTCTCCCTCAGCGAGATTTCACTAACTGAAATATGAGGGGAAGAAGTTATACCATAAAGTCTTATTTCTATAAATCTTATATGAAATACACCCCAAATTGGAGGGGTTTTGTAAAAGAGGTAAAAGTGGGTGAGGAGACCATACATATATACATATGTAAATCTCAGAGTATTCAGGTTTTCAACATCTTTCAGAGTTTAGGTTAGCATAAAGAATTACCAGTTGTCAAATTAATAAGTCCTGGGGATGTAATATACAAAATGATGACTATAGTTTTTCAGTCGCTAAGTCATGTCCAACTCTGCAACTCCATGGACTGTAGTCTGTCAGGCTCCACTGTCCGTGGCGTTCTCCCAGCAAGAATACTGGAGTGGGTTGACATTTCCTTCTCAAATAGTTAATAATGATACTATATTTGAAAGTTGCTAACAGTAGATCCTCAGTCCATAGTTCATCAGGCACTCTATCTATGAGATCTAGGCCCTTAAATCTATTTCTCACTTCCACTGTATAATCATAAGGGATTTGATTTAGGTCATACCCTAATGGTCTAGTAGTTTTCCCTACTTTCTTCAATTTAAGTCTCAATTTGGCAATAAGGAGTTCATGATCTGAGCCACAGTCAGCTCCCAGTCTTGTTTTTGCTGACTGTATAGAGCTTCTCCATCTTTGGCTGCAAAAGAATATAATCAGTCTGATTTCAGTGTTGACCAAGGCTATGCTATGGTTTTTCCAGTAGTCATGTATGGATGTGAGAGTTGGACTGTGAAGAAAGCTGAGCACCGAAGAATTGATGCTTTTGAACTGTGGTGTTGGAGAAGACTCTAGCAACCTAGATGTCCATCAGCAGATGAATGGATAAGAAAGCTGTGGTACATATACACAATGGAGTATTACTCAGCCATTAAAAAGAATACATTTGAATCAGTTCTAATGAGGTGGATGAAACTGGAGCCTATTATACAGAGTGAAGTAAGCCAGAAAGAAAAACACCAATACAGTATACTAACGCATATATATGGAATTTATAAAGATGGTAACAATAACCCTGTACATGAGACAGCAAAAGAGACACTGATGTATAGATCAGTCTTTTGGACTCTGTGGGAGAGGGAGAGGGTGGGATGATTTGGGAGAATGGCATTGAAATATGTATAATATCATATATAAAACGAGTCGCCAGTCCAGATTTGACGCACAATACTGGATGTTTGGGGCTGGTGCACCGGGACGACCCAGAGGGATGGTATGGGGAGGGAGGAGGGAGGAGGGTTCAGGATGGGGAACACATGTACACCTGTGGTGGATTCATTTTGATATATGGCAAAACCAATACAATATTGTAAAGTTAAAAAATTAAAAAAAAAAAAAAAGTCCCTTGGACTGCAAGGAGATCCAACCAGTCCATTGTGAAGGAGATCAGCCCTGGGATTTCTTTGGAAGGAATGATGCTAAAGCTGAAACTCCAATATTTTGGCCACCTCATGCCAAGAGTTGACTCATTGGAAAAGACTCTGATGCTGGGAGGGATTGGGGGCAGGAGGAGAAGGGGACGACAGAGGATGAGATGGCTGGATGGCATCACTGACTCGATGGACGCGAGCCTGAGTGAACTCCTGGAGTTGGTGATGGACAGGGAGGCCTGGCATGCTGCAATTCATGGGGTCGCAAAGAGTTGGACACGACTGAGCGATTGAACTGAACTGAACAGTAGATCGTAAAAGTTCTTATCACAAGAAAATTGTGATTATGTGTGTTGATGGATGTTAACTAGACTCACTGTGGTGATCATTTCCCTATACATGTGAATGAATCACGCTGTACACCTGAAACTAGTGTGATGCCACATGTCAGTTATGTCAATTTACACAAAGAACTGTTAGTTGTAAACATGCTTAATTTATTATGGTT
The DNA here is from genome assembly GCF_055505025.1 of Bos grunniens. Taxonomy (NCBI): domain Eukaryota; kingdom Metazoa; phylum Chordata; class Mammalia; order Artiodactyla; family Bovidae; genus Bos; species Bos grunniens. Next base: position 65,390,866 of record NC_141182.1, on the reverse strand, counting down.
TGTCATAGCAAGTGAAAGGTAAAACTTCTTTCAGAGGAATGTGATCCAAAATAATGTATGTTATAGTTGAAAATAATAGAATGTCACCTCAAATTCATTTGTGTTTTTCTGATGATTTGTGAGCCGTATGTTAAAAGTTTTACTTTTTCTAAGGACTGCCCCTTCATACATATTAGCAGCATTTCTTGGTCGTTTTTTTAACTGTATAGTGTCAACACTGAGGTGATTACTGATACTTTTTTATGTCCTACTATATTCTATTCTAATTAATATTTTAATAAACGTTTTAGTTAGACTAATCTTAATGCGTGGCCGTTCCTTCTGCCTTCATTGTTACATTTTAATGAAATAGTCTTTTGTCTGTGGCATATACAGTATTGATGTACTCTATCAAAGACTATAAAACTATAGTCAGTATTTTATCTATGACATTGGTTATTCATCATTTTAGGTCCTGTAGTTTATTATTTCTTTAGGTCCTGTTTTGAAAGCTCTCTAAGGTGTGAGATAAAAATATACCTCTAATTTCAACCTCTATTCTTCTAATACTGTGTGACAAAGTGAAATACGTAATTCCCCAACTAATTAAAGATACTGCAGTCATAGGGCTGCAAAGAGTCAGACATACTGAAGCAATTTGGCAGGCATGTGTGGACCTTAGCTTCCTGACCATGGATCAGATTCATAGCCTCTGCACTGAAAGGTGAAGTCACAACCACTGGACCACCAGGGAAGACTTTGCCTTTGTTAGGGAAAAATTCTTTTCATTGCAAGTTTCAAATCTTATTAATTTTTTTAAGTATTTTTAAGTTGCAGGGAAAATTTAGAAAATTTTTCGTTTGAATGATATTAAACCATATATTTACATAAATGAAGGTTCCCACGTAGCTTAGTCAGTAAAGCATCTGCCCGCAATGCGGGAGACCGGGGTTCATTTCCTGGGTTGGGAAGTTCCCCTGCAGAAGGAAATGGCAACCCACTCCAGTATTCTTGCCTGGAGAATTCCATCGACAGAGGAGCCTGGCAGGCTACAGTTCAATGGGATTGCAAAAGAGTCGGACACGACTTAGCATTACCTTTACATAAATGAAATGATTTGCAATATTTTAACTCTTTTAGTCTACAGTGTACCTCTACTGATGTTCATTTTGTCCTGAAGTCAATATATAAAATTAGTCCTTACTTTTGTTTCAATATCCGTTTATCAATTTGTAGAATAAATACTCTCTTCCTTAACTTCCTGAAAACTTAACCACTTACTTAAGCTAAAGTAATCCCAGATGTTTGGGAAATTTTCCTTGCTTGATGGTCTGAGAAAATGTTCCAGGCACCTTTTATTTTACTTTTTTTCTTTTTCTTTTTTTTTTTTTAAGATACATGTTTTCTTTCAGTAAGGAACTGTTTTTGTGAACACAGTTGTATAATGGGAATTGGAGTTGGTCAAAGTCTGTAGATATGTTCAATGGAATGGTATACAATATATATTTATGCTTCAGATAAAATACAGCTCAAGTTAATGATAATTCTTTCAAACAAATGTAAAAGTATAAAATTTTCTCTTAAACTCTTTGCAGTTTTGTTTTTTCTTAGTTTCATTTCAGTTGAGTTCAGTCGTTCAGTCTTGTCTGACGCTTTGCGAACCCCATGGACTGCAGCACACCAGGCCTCCCTGTTCATCACCAACTCCCGGAGTTTACTCAAATTCATGTCCATTGAGTCGGTGATGCCATCCAACCATCTCATCCTCTGTCATCCCCTTTTCCTCACACCTTCAATCTTTCCCAGCATCAGGGTCTTTTCAAATTAGTCAGTTCTCCGCATCAGGTGGCCAAAGTATTGGAGTTTCAGCTTCAACATCAGTCCATCCAATGAATATTCAGGACTGATTTCCTCTAGGACGGACTGGTTGGATCTCCTTGGAGCCCAAGGGACTTTCAAGAGTCTTCTCCAACACTACAGTTCAAAAGCATCCATTCTTCGGCACTCAGCTTTCTTTATAGTCCAACTCTCACATCCATACATGACCACTGGAAAAACCATAGCCTTGACTAGATGGACCTTTTTGGCAAAATAACGTCTCTGCTTTTTAATATGCTGTCTAGGTTGGTCATAACTTTCCTTCCAAGGAGTAAGCGTCTTTTAATTGCATGGCTGCAGTCACCATCTGCAGTGATTTTGGAGCCCCCCTCCCTCCCCAAAATAAAGTCTGCCACTATTTCCACTGTTTCCCCATCTCTTTGCCATGAAGTGATGGGACTGGATGCCATGATCTTAGTTTTCTGAATGTTGAGCTTTAAGCCAACTTTTTCACTCTCCATTTTCACTTTCATCAAGAGGCTCTTAGTTCCTCTTCACTTTCTGCCATAAGGGTGGTGTCATCTGCATATCTGAGGTTATTCATATTTTCCCCAGCAATCTTGATTCCAGCCTGTGCTTCATCCAGTCCAGCGTTTCTCATGATGTACTCTGCATATAAGTTAAATAAGCAGGGTGACAATATGCAGCCTTGACGTACTCCTTTTCCTATTTGGAACCAGTCTGTTGTTCCATGTCCAGTTCTAACTGTTGCTTCCTGACCTGCATACAGATTTCTCAAGAGGCAGGTCAGGTGGTCTGGTATTCCCATCTCTTTCAGAATTTTCCACAGTTTGTTGTGATCCACACATCAAAGGCTTTGGCATGGTCAATAAAGCAGATTTTGCAATTAGTATTTTAAGATAGTTGGAAATTTCTTAGTTTAGAGGAAGCCACATTTTCCAACTATCATAAAATATTAATTTCAAAATATTTATATCCCTGCTTTTATTAATATGGTCGTAGGAAATTTTAACATCTTTGAAGGTATTTTTACTTTGATATATAGTTCAGTTGAAATATGTAGTCCAGCCGTGACCCTACAGTGGTTAGTACTCTGTAGTGTGAAATATACAGACCAAACTTCTTTTTCTTTTTGCTGCACCGAGAGCTTGCAGGTTCTTAGTTTTCTGACCAGGGCTTGAACTGGGGTCCCAGCAGTGAAAGCACTGAGTCCTAACTGCTGGACCACCAGGGAATTCTCCACCAACTTTTTTTAATGACATGTTTTTATTGGTATATTTGCTGTGATTTTTTAGCATAGTCAGGGTGTTCCTGCTGGACCCCCACCCCAACCCAGCCCCACCCCTGCAGCCCGCGTTAGAGTATGAGGGAAGCCTTTCTAGGACTCCCTTGGCTATCTCAGATTGGACATGACACAGATGTGGGCTAAGTGAAGCTGCTTCAAGGAAGAATTCAGTCATAGAAAGTTCATCAGCCTTCAGTTCGAAGGCCCCCAAGCTTTTTTTTAAGTATTTATTTGACTGAACCAGGTCTTAGCTGCAGCACACAAGATCTTTCGTTGCAGCCTGTGAACTCTTAGTTGCAGTATGTGGATCTAGTTCCCTGACCAGGACTTGAGCCTGGGCCTCCTGCACTGGGGGCATGGAGTCTTTAGCCACTTGGCTACCAGAGAAGAGCCCTCAAACATTCTTTAAGTTAAAGTCTTACCTTGTACAGATAGGACACATACCTATTACATAATATAATGAGCCACATATGTTTTATTATAGATTTGCCTTTGAATTTTAGGAATGTTTTAAATCCATTTTAGGTGAAACAAATTTTAGTTTTTAAAACTGTAACACAAGATCAATTCATATATATCTAACTTTCATTTCTGCCCTTCCAGCTTCTTCTTCCTATGCATTGCTATGTCATTCAACTTAATATGGGTTTGGGGTTTGTTCTTCCGTGGATTTTGAAAGCAGTTTAATACACATACATGTGAGTGTTCATATTCATTTGGAAGCCTAAGAAAGTTGCAGCATACTATGCCTTCTCTTCCCCATCTCTTCTTTTACTTAAAAACTATATTCTGGAAATAATTTCACATACATGTATAGAGAGGCTCCTCATTCAGTTTTAGAGATGTCAGTATTCTATTGTGTGAATGGTGCATTATTTATTTAAACATCCTTTTTTAGTTGGATATTTGTTTACAACATGGGACTCTAATTAATAGGCTTTTAATCCATAAACACATATGAATGCCTGTTTAAAGTCAGAAAAGTGTATTGCTGCTGCTGCTGCTGCTAAGTCGCTTCAGTCATGTCCGACTCTGTGCGACCCCATAGACGGCAGCCCACCAGGCTCCCCCGTCCCTGGGATTCTCCAGGCAAGAACACTGGAGTGGGTTGCCATTTCCTTCTCCAATGCATGAAAGTGAAAAGTGAAAGTGAAAAGTGAAAGTGAAGTCGCTCAGTCGTGTCTGACTCCTAGCGGCCCCATGGACGGCAGCCCACCAGGCCCCTCCATCCATGGGATTTTCCAGGCAAGAGTACTGGAGTGGGGTGCCATAGTGTATTGCTAAGAGAAGAGAAAAATGTGTTAGGTTTAGGCTGGGCAGATGAAAGTAACACATTGTTGCTTGTTTTTCTACCATTTTGGGACTCAAACTCGGCATCTCCTAGGTACTGATGTAATGGGCTCTTCCAGTTTGAAAATGGGGATTACCTTCCTCACTCAGACTGGAGCTGGGATCCTGAGAAACTCTTCCTGGCTCTGTTTTTATAACTTCACTTTACTCAGTGGAAACAAGCTGAGACTCACAGACCTGATTCTCCATTGGCTGTTCTTAGCCAACAACTTGGTCCTTTTCTCCAGAGGGATCTCACAAACCATGGCAGATTTGGGGTTAAAATATTTCTTGGATGTGGCTGGATGTAAGCTTGTCATCTATGTACAGAGTGGCTAGAGGGGTGTCACTTAGCACCACCTGCCTCCTCAACGTTTTCCAGGCCACTAAGCTGTGTTCCAGGACCTCAAGGTGGATGAAGCATAAAGTGAGATCCTGGAAGTACCTTCATTTCTGCTGTGTACTCTGCTGGCTCCTGTATATCTTGGTAAAGGTCTTTATTCTAAAGAGAGTCATCAGACCAAGAAACAGCAAAAACATTAGTGCAAAAAAAAAAAGTTACAGATATTGTGTGTCACTCAGATCAGAAAGATTTATGGTCACACAACATGCCATCCTAGTTTTTTCCTTTGATGTTACATGTCTGGGCCTCTTTGTATGGACTGGTGGCTCCATGGTCATTGTCCTGATCAGGCACAAGCAGTGAGCTTAGCACATTCACAGCAGCAGACTTTCCCCCAGACCTTCCAACGAGGCCAGAGCCACACGTACCCTCCTGGTCCTGGTAAGCTTCTTTGTCTTCTTTTATTCTCTCTCTTGCATTTCAGCTCTTTCCATTAACCTTACTGTGTCACCAAGCCAGTGGCTGGTGAGCATTTCTGTGTTCCTGGCTTCATGCTTTCCAACATTCAGTCCCTTTTTCCTTATGACCAGTGATAACCAGATCTGTCAACTCTTCTCTGATTTCTGGGCCAAAATTTCATTTATTGCTAATCTGGTTAAACAGCTATAACTATGTTGATTTTTGCAGTTGGATACATAATTAGTTTTGAAAAAATTTAATGAATAAAGGTTATTGTCAGATGCTAAGAATCCTGCTAGGAATCTGGTGAATAAAACCAAATACATTTCTGCTTTCCTAGAATTTCTAGTATTACCAGAAACTGAAATCATATACTCAGTTATACTGAACTTACTTCATTTACTGATGGTTCTTTGTCATGAATGGAGACTCTTGGGAAAGTTCTGAGGAAGTACAAAGGAGCAAATTAGCAAATTTTGTGATAAAGACTGATATTATGTGCTTATTTTTCATATAGTTAACATGAAAATTTATGAATTTTTTTTTGTATCTTTACAAAATGAATTTTTTAAAGCATATTTGTATCCAGTAGTTTCAGACAGAGAAAAATCACCTGAAAAGACCCTTTAACTGCAAGTCACAGTAGCCCTCAGAGATCTCATGAAATCGGCCATGTCTGGTGTTGATATAGAGTGAGGAGGACCATGTTGGAATGTGAAACAATAAATATACATTATGACTGGTTCTGACACATACTATAAAACTAGTCATGAATTCTAATCTGTCTTGTAAATATAATGACAGTACAATTTAGGTTTAATTAGATGGCCCACATTAGCAGCTCTGATTATTAGAAATCACTTTAGTAAAATATTCGGAAGATCCCCTGGAGAAGGAAAAGCTACCCACTCCAGTATTCTGGCCTGAAGAATTCCATGGACTATAGCGGGTCTCAGAGTTGGACACGACTGAGCGACTTTCATTTTCCCTTTAATTCAATTTAATATGTCTATCATAAGAGTTACATTTTTACCATCTTTAATTTCAGTTGATATTTTGTCTTAATTGTTCTGAAAAAGTGAATCACTAATTTTTGTAAGATCAAATTTTGTTACTTAGAATCTTTTTTTTAATGACCAGGTAATGCAAATTAATGGTAAAATATTTAGCATAACACATTCATTTCTTCTTTTTTCCAGATTCTCCCTCTCTTTGTTTTTGTTTTTTGGCTATGTGGCTTGTAGGATCTTATTTTCCAGACTAGGGATCAAACCCATGCCCCAGCAGTGGAAACACAGAGTCTTAACCACCAGATCGCCAGGGAACGCCCTCTTTTTTCTAGTATTAAAGCAAAAAACCATCTTCTTTGCAATTATCTAATTATTATCTGCTTGTTATTTAAGGCAAGTTTTTCTGAGGCTTTTCATATGTCTCTGTAAAAACCAAAATGCCTGTGTCATTTTCGTGATAGATCAGATATCTCATATAAGTGTTTTGAAATTAGTTACATAACGTCTTGCATTTCATTTCCTGGAAATACACAACCTATAATCTTTCATACCAACACTGTGAGCTTAAGTCATCTCCTTATTACAGAGCTATCTTATAATTTTTTATTAAATCACAGTGGTCTTCAAAATTGAATATGTATCAGGAAAAAAAGTTTGTGAATGTCTATGAAACCCATATTCTGGGCTCCCAACTCTAGTGTTTCTGACTGAGTACAGAAGAATTTACATTTCTAATAAAATTTACAGAGCATACTATGATACTAGTCCAAGGAATTATTTTGTGAACCATTAATCTAATTTTTATTAAAGTGCACATAATATCTATGAGTTTTTGTGCCCTAACTTATGCTTTATTACAACAGTGTTTTTTTCATTTTTATCAACTCAGTTCTTTCCAGATTTACCACGAGGAAAGGAGTCCATATCTTTCATATAATGCTGGTTTAAAATCTTTACACTTAGCTAACAAAAACTCACCAACAAAAGTGACCTTAGTGAAAATGGTGGAGTAGGAAATTTGAAATCTCTATCCTGCCACTTAAGCAAAGATTACACCTATGAAAACTCTCAGAATCAGCTTTCTCAGGAATCTGAAATCTAATTTTAAAACTTACAATCACCAGAGGAGTATTAAATGAACAAAGAAGTTGCCAAATGATGGAAAATATTGCAGCCTGTTAACTTACTGCCTACCATCCCCAACTCCCCTACCACCTCATGGGCTTGGTTGTGTATTAGTGGTCCTTATGGATCTTATTCTCAAAGACTTATAGTCTTGAGCTTTAGCATGTCTGATGGTGGCATGGGCGATCAGCTAAGGGACCTGTCTCTGTTCTGTCCACCTCACATTAGTTCCCAGAGCTGCAGTGGCTTTCTGAGGGACATCAGTCAAAAGCACTAAAGATAAATATCTCAGTTGTTTCTTTGAAAAGATAACAAAATTGATAAGCCTCTAACTAGAAAGATAATGGTATCTGGTCCCATCACTTCATGGCAAATAGATGGGGAAACAATGAAAACAGTGGCTGCTTTATTTTTCTGGGCTCCAAAATCACTGCAGATGGTGACTGCAGCCATCAAATCAAAAGATGCTTACTCCTTGGAAGGAAAGTTATGACCAACCTAGACAGCATATTCAAAAGCAGAGACATTACTTTGCCAACAAAGGTCCATCTAGTCAAAGCTTTGGTTTTTCCAGTGGTCATGTATGGATGTGAGTTGGACCATAAAGAAAGCTGAGCACCAAAGAATTGATGCTTTTGAACTGTGGTGTTGGAAAAGCCTCTTGAGAGTCACTTGAACAGCAAGGAGATCCAACCAGTCCATCCTAAAGGAAATTAGTCCTGAATATTCATTGGAAGGACTCATGCTGAAGCTGAATCTCCAATACTTTGGCCACCTGATGCAGAGAACTAACTAATTTGAAAAGACCCTGATGCTGGGAAAGACTGAAGGCAGGAAGAGAAGGGGACGACAGAGGATGAGATGGTTGGATGGTATCACCGACTCAGTTTGAGTAAGCTCTGGGAGTTGGTAATGGACAGGGAGGCCTGGCATGCTGCAGTCCATGGTTTCACAAAGAGTCAGACACGACTGAGTGACTGAACTGAGACTGATTAGGAAAAAAAGAGTGCAGGCTCCAATTACTAAAATCAGAGATGAAAGAGGGTTGTTATTACTGATCTGGCAGAAATAATCAGGATCAGAAGGCAACACTATGAATAAGTACACTCCAACAAGTCAGATAACAGATTAAATGAACAGATTTCTAGAAACACATAAAATATCAAAACCAACTCAAGAAGTAGAAAATCTGAATAAATCTGTAACAAAGACACTAAAATAGTAATACAAAAACTACTACAAAGAAAATCCCAGGGTCAAATGGCTTCTCTGGTGAATTCTAACAAACATTTGAAGAGGAAATAACACTAATCTCTCTCAAATTGTTCAAAGAAAAAGAAAAGAGATGGATAAGACACTTCATAACTCAGTCTACAAGGCCAGTAATACCTTATACCAAAAACAAAGACATCACAAGAAAAGAATACTTCAGAACAATATCCTTTATGAATAAAAATACAAAATGCTAATAAACCAAATCCATCAGTGTGGTTCAACTTACAGAAATCAATCAACATAACACATGTTGATAGAATGGAGGGAAAAAAAAACAAATCAAGGCAATTGATGCAGAAAGGTTTTGATGAATTCAACATCCTTTCATAATGATAAAAATACTCAACATGCTAGGATTACCTCATAAAGTGCATTATGAAAATCTCATAGATAACCATCCTCAATGATGAAAGACTAAAAGATTTTCCCCTTAACCAAGAATACTACAAGAAGAAACCTAAAACTTTCACCACTTCTATTCCACATTGTACTGAAACATCTAACTGGAGCAATTACTTAAGCAAGAAAAAGAAATAAAAGGCAACCAAATTAATTGTATAGGAGAAGCAAAACTCTCTTTGCAGATGACATAATCTTACAGGTATACAATGTCAAAGAATATACACACACATAATTAGAACAATAAATGAATTAATGGAATTGTAGGATATAAGACCAATACACAAATATTATATTTCCAGACATGGGAAATCTGAAAAAGAAATTATAAAAACAATTCCACTTACAATAGCTTCAAAAAGAATAAAACACATAGCAATAAGTGTAACCACAAAGGAGAATGGCAGGGATGGGCACAGTAGGTAAAGGGCACTAAGAGGAACACACTTCCAGTTTTAACATAAGTAAGTCAGAGGGATGTAATACACAAAATACGGAACGGAGTCAATAATACTGCAACAGCCTTGTATGTGACAGATGGTAACTAGCTGATGGTGATCATCTTGTAATATATGTAAACACTGAATCCCTATGTTTTATATCTGAACTAAACATCTCGCATGCTGCAACAAAGGTTGAAGATCCCTCATGCCACTATGAAGACTTGGCAGAGCCAAATGAATAAGTAAACATTAAAAAAAAACACTCACAGAACACCCCAACAGCTCTGTCACCACACATAACCTTAGACAAGACCTTCTCTGTATCCACCTTTCTCCGGGAGCAGAGGTATAACATTGCTTTTAGTACTTTTTTGGTTCTGGTGGCAACTTACTCCTCATTTGCAAGTTTTACTTTCAAATGAAAAGCAGCTGGCACCCCTCATTAGCACCCTCAGCAACCCTTCCACTGTAAAAGCTTTGGCAACCTCTTCTCACATATCCTGGAACTTTCTGAACAACTCGTGATGACTAGAAGTTGCTCAAAGGCTTCTAATGCAAGGAACTGCCCCCTCTTGGTTCCATGCTCTAGACTATTAAAAAAAAAGAAGAAGAAGAAACAACTAATGACTGGTTGGTGACTAATGATTGATGCATTTGAAGTGTGGTGTTGGAGAAAACTCTTGAGAGTCCCTTCGACTGCAACGAGATCCAACCAGTCCATCCTAAAGGAAATCAGTCCTGAATATTCATTGGAAGGACTGATGCTGAAGCTGAAACTCCCAATACGTTGGCCACCTGATGCAAAGAATGGACTCATTGGAAAAGACCCTGATGCTGGGAAAGATTGAAGATGGGAGGAGAAGGGACAACAGAGGATGAGCTGGTTGGATGGTATCACCGACTCAATGGACGTGGGTTTGAGCAAGCTCCAGTAGTTGGTGATGGACAGGGAAGTCTGGTGTGCTGCAGTCCATGGGGTTGCAAAGAGTCAGACATGCCTGAGTGACTGAACTGAACTGACTGAATGACTGGTTACAGAAATTGTGATCTTGAAAATAGAGGCTCTCATAACCCTGAGTTCATGACCCTCCATACCGCAGTACCCATTATGCTTTTAGTCAAGGAAATAGCACCCCACCTGCTCAGAATGGATACCTAGGCCTCCATAAAACAGGGTGAAGACAAGCCTGGGACTCCTAGCAAACTATTACGACCCCTGCAGGAGGAGTGCTTTACCCTGTGCTCAGTCTCTTCCCAGAACTTGGTGCTGGAGAGGTCATGACGTGCTCTGGACGCAAGGCTACCTGGAGAGCCCCTTGGGATTTACTAAGCGATAGACAATTCCTAGGCTGCATCGGTGGCACGGCTGACCATCAGTGCACGGTCACTGTTCTCCATCCCTTAGCCAGGATGCCCCTGGTAAAGGATGGGACAGAAAGGTCAATACAGCCGACCACACTTCAGGCAGTTATCTCAGCACTGGATGCCCTGGCGCACCTTCACGTTATCAGAAAAAACTGTCCCCTTCAAGCTAAAGGACTCTGGGAATCTCCTGACTCACACATCCAAGCATACATACATCAAAAATCACTCATGAGGAACTCCCTGGCAGTTCTGCTGTGGGTGCAGGTTTGGTCCCTGGTCAGGGAACTAAGATCCCACACGCTGCACAGTGTGGAAAAACAAAAACCCACTCCCGTCTCTACATATACTAAGCCTCGCCATAATACTCCTTATATCTTTTGGAGTTACAGACATTATTGATAGTAACCAGGACGTACATTTCACGTCGCACAATAACACAATGCGGGCTCTTGGGAAAGACATCAATAAAACTCTCATGTTCCTATAGACCCCAAACAGCTGTTTTAACTGACAGACTCAGTCGTCTCCTCAAGCAGCCCCTTTTAAAATTCTAGTCTAGCGAACACACCTCTGAGAGTCTCTACTTTGCTCCAGGCCCTTCGGGTGGCTTACACCTCACACCAACGTTAGCAATTTTTCCATTGTCTTCTCCTACATTTAAAGGGAGGTGTGTCTCACCTTCAAGTACATGAGGCCCTTTAATTATGTCTCTTATAAATTTTGGTCCTGCCCCCATTCAACAAGGGCTGGAGGTAAGACGGTGGGTGCATACAATCCTGAGACCCTTTATCCATAGATTATCACATGGACTCACCAGCTACTCATTTGATAGGGCACCCATTTGAGCTAAACATCTACCACAAAAACAAAATTTTGATGCAGCAATTCCACTTCTGGGTATTTATCTGAAGGAAACAAAACATTTAACTCAAAAAGATATGCACCTCCATGCTCACTGTGGCATTATTTACAACAGTCAAGAAAGCAACCAAAAGGTCCGTCTAGATGAGTATTAAAGAAAAGGAAGTGTATATAATACATATAAATGGAATATTAGTCATAAAAAGATGAAAATCTGGCCATTTTCAACGTGAACCTTGAGGGCATTATGCTAAGTGACATAAGCCAAAGAAAGAATATAACTTATAATACTGTATTGTATATATGAAAGTTATTAAGTAGGTCTTAAAATTTTCATCACAAGAAAAAAATTGTAACTATGTACAGTGATAGATGTTAACTAGTCACACTGTGATCACTGTGCAATATATACAAATATAGAATCGTGTACACCTGAAACAAAAATAATATTACGTGAATTATGCCTCAATGTAAAAGAACTCACATATCTTTAAATTTTATAAGTTGAATAGCATTGGTGACTGAAATCCACATGATGAAATTTTGTTTGCAAACAGATAACAGAAAAACCAAGCATGTTTCATTAATTTTATCCAAAGAAGGTGAGGGCTGGGCTGATTATTTCCTGCACTGGTTTGAAAGGACAGTGTGGATAAAAAGTTCTGTGCACAGTTGAGGCAAAAGCCAGCGTGTTGGTAAATCACCCAACATGCATTAGTGAGCGGGTTTCCACCTGGAAAACGTGCTCAGTCACACTGAGAACCCGCTGTTTGCCATGCAGAACAGGTCCAAATCTTGGAAAGGGGAAATTCTGTAGGATAAATTGTGATGCTTCTCTGATTTCCTCACTGCATCTGAAATTGCTGAAATGCAAGTCTGTGTGCCTCCCACACAGTGAGGCCAAATAATATCAAAACTTTGGACTATGGAACAGAGGAAAGTTTACTGCAGAGCCATGCAAGGAGATAGGTGGCTCATACCTTAAAACCCCAAAAGCTCTCAGCAAAGCCCTCTTCTAGGAAAGGTGAGGGAGGGGTGTGGTTAGTTGTTACAAACTTCTTGGCCTCAGCTCCTTTGTTTCTGAGGTTAGGTCATGGCCAGGAAACAATTTTCCTGTAAATCTCTACCAAACGAACGTTATTCTCTATTCTGACAAGAAAGGGCAAGGTCCCAAGGCACAAGTTTCACCCTCCGAGGTCCCAGTCCGGCTAAGAGGAGGCAAATCGCAGCTGGTGGCTCCCTCATGACAAGGTACCCAGATCCTGCCCAGCTGTCACCACCGAGGGAGCCAGGCACCCAGGCCTCAACCAGCCCTCAGGCTTCCCAAGACGCCCTTTGCGGGGGGTGGGGGAGGGGTGCGGCAGGTCCCACAGACTGCAACTCAGGCAGACAGCCATTGCTGTTAGGTCTCAGGGTGACCTGGGCCCCTCAGCTCTCCGGATGGCTCAAGCCCAGTTGAGCTGGAGGGCCGCGGGTAGAAGGCCAGCGCCCACTTCTTACCTTACTCCACCAGAGGCCCACCATTCCGCTGGCAGTTGGCTGAAAATGGCTCACTGATGGTGGCTCATCGACAGTTGGTTGCTTGTGGGCGGCTCCATGGAGGCATCAACTAATGGCTGAGCAGGACCGCTAACAGTCTCCTAGTAACAGTTGCCTGGCATAGGGTGCGGCAATAACGCTGCACAGCGACTGCCCCCGGTAAAGGGCTGACTGGGCCGCCCTCTGTTATACATTTAGCTACAGAAGGAAGAACTATCGGACTAAGCATAACATCCGGTGTGAGAAGAAGCCTGTTACCCATCCTCTTTCCTGGACTGTGTCGCACCAAAACTTGAGTCACGGACATCAGGGACAAAATGTAAATTGGCCAACACAGGGGCATTAACGAAAACGAAACTTAACGTAACACAGCTGCAGGACTTTCCAGTTCTCAGAAATCAGTGGAGAATGTCAGCCAACCTTCAAACTCCCAAGTCTGGTCACACCATCTCTGGATCTCCCTGTTTCCCTTTCTCAGCTACCCTGGTCCAAATATAAAAGATGACTAGGCAATCAATCAGCTGAAGTTTTAACTCCCGCATTTATCGTGCAAGAATCCCTTAGTCTGTAAGCAACTCAGAACTCGTTACTCCGATATCTGTGAGTTTCCTGACTTGCAGACTGAAACTCAGCAATAAACTTATCTTTCTTCTTTGCTTTACTTACTGTGCAGGATGGGTTTTTAACAATTATACCCAGGTGCTTTGCTACTGTGAACATTGCTGTACATGTCATCTTGTACACGAGCTTCTTTTTAGAAAAATCTGAGGTGGGAATGTATCTTTCAGAGTGGTTTTACTAATTATCACACCATCAGTAAGTAACAGCAAGACCCCTGAATGTCCACGTCTTCTGCAACACTCAGTGCGGCATCCTGTCCACTTTAATTCCCAAACCTTGGAAAAGGTTTGTTGGAGTGAGCAAGTAAGACTAGGGGTTAATACAGACCTCTCCCCTCCCACCCCTGCATTGCCAATATGCTTGGAGTTTTCAGGAGAAATAAATTCTTGACAGATTTCCCTGACGCATTAAATGCCTGTCAGATCCTGCTGGACATCATATCCTGTAAAAATCCTAAATATGCAAAGGAAGCGTCAGGCCCCAACCCATCTCCGCATATCCGTGACTACATCCAGAATTCACGGATACAAAGGCTTTCCGGTGAACTTTCTTGTGCAAAAGTCCTTGTACACGTATTTACAACGCACTTAGCGTGTTAAATTCCCAGGAATGAGAAAGAGAACAAGACAATATGACAACTACCGCCTGCACGCACCGCTGATATAGGAAACGACGCGCTCCGTGACAGCTTGTCTCGCGAGATGACAAGGTCTCGCGGAGGATGTGAGCCCTCCCACCACGGAACGTAGCGAATCCCGGCTTGAAGTGGGGTGGGGTGGGGTGGGGTGGGGTGGGGCGGGGCCGGGCCTGCGGCTCCCGGAATCCGCTTCTGCCTGGAAACTAAGTTTCCCGCTGGAATGGATTCTCCCTGTGTCGCTGGGCCTTACATTAACTACATTCCCATCTCACATCTTCACTTGTAAGATTATATTATATATTGAGGGGACTTCTCTGGTGGTCCAGTGGTAAAGGTTAAAGGAGACTCCACGCTCCCAATGCAGGGGGCCCGGTTCGATCCCTGGTTGGGGAAGATCCAATGTCGCTAGCGCGACATCCCCCACACCCTCTAAAAAGGGGCATCTTCATCTCTATTTCAAATTATGACAGGGTTTTTAATTTCCTAAAATTTTGTTTAGGATATTCTGTGTCCATGTTCATGTAGGTGTTGGTCTTCAGTTCTAATTTTGGTATCAAGTTAATCTCCTAAAACTAGTTGAGAAGAGTTCCATCCTTTAAAAAAAAAAAAAATGATTTGAGTAGAATTGGAATTACTTCTTCCTTAAATGTCTAGAAGAATTCACTAGTGAAGTCATCTTGGCACAAAATCATAATGGGAAAATTTTAAACTGCCAATTTAGTGTCTGTAATAGAGGCCACTTCAGAGTACTCATTCTTCCTCAGTGAACCTGAGTTGTTGAGTATTTCAAGAAATTTTTTGGTCAGTTTCTAGTTTTTGTAGAGTTGTTGGAAAGAGTTGCTAATATCGTATACTCCCTGGAGCCCTGCCTGGGAACTGTCTTCCCTGCTAGAACTCAGGCTGAAGGACGCAGCTCCTATAGCAGATTTGAGGTCAGGGCCCAGGGCACAAGGGGCCAGGAGGGGACGTGTCAAAGGGCATCAGAGGCTCTACCCTTCTTTCCTGTATCCTGTGGACTCACTTTCCTGCGTTACCAACACTGGCCTGAGGTAGGCCCCTGTTCATTCCTGGTCAGGGAATTAAGATCCTGCGTGCTGCGTGGCAAGTCCGCCCCGCCCCTGCAAAATTAACTAATCTTTGTTGTGATTTCTTTTTCAACCCAAACATAGTTTGTTTTGCCCAACTTTTTATTGGGCCAACCCTGAGAGAGAGGAAACCCACTGCTGTGAGATGACTGGAGTGGCGCAGCTGCTATATAAATCAAGGTTTTGTTTCATTTTAAATAAAAATGGAAATATCACAGATAACCTGGACTCCCCTGGTAGTCCATTGGTTAAGACTGCACTTCCAGTGCAAGGGACATGGGTTCAATCCCCGGTCAAGGAACTAAGATTTCACGCGGGGCAGCCAAAAATCACATTTAATTCTTTTTTGGCCACACCATGCAGCATGGGAAATCTTTATAATTCTTTGCATGTTTTTACTGCATCTAGTGCTATCCCATCTTTCATTCCTTATATTGGTAATTTTTTTTCCCTGATCAATCTACCTAGAGATCCATCAATTATATTGATCCAGTCAAAAGACAGCTTCGGAGTTCACTGTTTTTCTATATTTTAATTATCTTATTAATTTCTGTTCTTTACTCTTTCCTCTCGCCTACTTTGGTTTTAATTATGTTTATTTCTAATAGTGTCTTAACTTGGATATTAAATATTTTAGTTCTTCCCTGACTTTCCAAATACTTAAATCTATACCTTTTCTTCTAATCTCAGCAATAACAAATCTTGATATATTAGGTTTCACTCCACTTGGTTCAAAATATTATCTAATTTCTCAGGGTCTTCCCTGATGGTCCAGTAGTTAAGATCCTGCATTCCCAATGCAAGAGGGCATAGGTTCAATCCCTGGTCAGGGAACTAAAATCTTGCATGGCACATGGCATAGCCAAAAAAAAAGAAAAAAATTGTTTTAACTTCCAAATATGTTAAACCAGGGAGTTTTTCTAGCAGTGTTCTTTCATGAATTCTAGTTTAATTCTCCTGTGCTTAGAGTATATATCTTAATGGTTTTAATTTTATATTTATTGACATTTTTATGGCCTAGAATATTGTTTATTTTTGTGAAAATTCTTTGTGGCCCTTAAAGTTCTCTAAATGTTAATAAGGCAAAAGGTGGCAGCTAGATTAGTCCCCACAAACTGAGTGGCTTAAACACTATTTTATGCTCTCGTAACTGTGGAAGCTAGAGGTCTGAAATTAAGATGTTAGTAAGGCCATGTTTCTTCTGATCTAGAGGATTCCTTGACCTTCCTATCTTCTGATGGTTGCTGTCTGCTTTTTAAACAAATAGGGAAATGTCTCAGCTCTTCTCCTTTCCTTCCTTTTTTCTTTCTTTCTTGTTATGCTCTTGCTTCTGGCCTTCCAAACACATGTATGCTAGATCATGTGGCGTTTTCCTACAAGTCACTATTGCTGTTATTTTTTCACTATGTGATTTATTGTGCATAATTTCTATATCTTTAAATTCACTGATTTTTTCCCTTCCATATTATCTCATCTGCTTTTCATATTACACAGCATTTTTCTACTTTCTGGCTGTGCCCTGCAGCATGCGAGATGTCAGTTCCACCAGGGACTGCAGTGAAAGCCTGGAATCCTAACCACTGGCCACCAGGGAATCAGCGTCGTCTTTCCTCAGTTCTTTGCTCCTCCCCTTTCTCTGTACCCCTCATCTCTAGCTCCCTCCTCTCCTTACTATGCCACCTGAATCCTAGTCACACTGGCCTCATGTACCCTGAGCTGTGTCTCTAAATGGACAAATCACAGTGCTCTACTCCTGTTTCCCTTCTGGAAAGCCAAGTGTCCCAGGAGCTACTTCTGATTTTCCTAAGACTCACTGAACAGTTGGAAACAAAGATAAAGAAAACTGGCCAGAAAACAGGAAACAAATAAACAAGGGTCTTTGCCAGGTGCGAAAAAAAGGAAAGCTAGAGAATGAAACTGTCACAAACTGTCACGTCAGAGCTTTTTTTCTGATGAGAAAACTTCAGCATTTGCCCAAGTATGGGCCTCTTGTTCCTAGGGAATCATTCAAAATGCCCAGAAAAGAAAATGTCTTCCCTAGAATTCACCCTGAATTAGGTATACATTGGTACTACACACACCTGTCTCTCACAAACACCCCCATATATCACCACCTGAGGATGTCCACAAATTCTAGGTTCAACTGGACTACCTTCTCTCACTCTAGACTTAATATAGCTACACTTATTTCAGTGTTTCCTCTATGACACAGGATGATGGAGTGACTTTGCAGCAGGGCCAGGATTTGAGGCACTGGAGACTTGGGCATAGGGGCCTGCAGAAGCAGGGAGATGCCAGCTGGGGCCCAAGGCAGAGTAGTGGGTGTGAGAAGTAATCTTGGCCACCAGGGCAGAGGGGTCAGAACCCTTGATTCTGCAGGAGAGTTGGGTGTAGGCAGCGGGTGTGGAGCCATTAGGTGAGATGGTGGAAGCAAAGCATGCAAGCCATTCTACTCCAAAATACACTGCAGACTGTTCCAACAACAGCACCCTCCTCAAGTTAATGTCTGGACCTTCTACTAACTCTGAAATCCAGACAAAATCAGGCCCACAAAGCCCTGAATTTTCACCTGTTAAGCTTTTGTCAGCAATGCGAAGTGTTCTTTGCCAACCTGCTGTTCCACTTGAGGCACCCAAAGTTGAAAGCCCCTACAAACACTGTTTACCTCCTCGGTTTGGCAGAGCCTAATAGTTTCCAAACCACTCCAATAAAAAGAACCTCCATGGTTAAAGGTGGTTTAAATAATAAGGTATTTATTATCACACAAACCAGAGCAACATGAGGCAAATAATTATCCAGGTTGGGTGACTTGGAGCTGGAAAAATGTTACAAGAATCACATGAGAGTGAAACCAACAATGTCCATGAAGAAAGTAAACCTTCTCTGTTACCAGAACACAGCTCAGATCCTCTTGGCTCAAGATGGGTCATGCCCACACCTTTGCCAGTCAGAGGGGAGCAAACAAGGACCCCCATTTAACTCAGGTTTCCATTTACTTATTTATGGCCACACGGCTTGTGGGATTTTATTTCCTCAACAAGTGATTGAACCCAGGCCCTCAGAAGGAGCATAGACTTCTAACCATTGGACCACCAGGGAATTCTGGAACTCAGGTTTCTTACAATTCCCTCCAGGGACTAGAGAGAGACTACAAAGTTCTGCCTCCCCTGAGGATATTAGAGTAACTAAGCTGGTAGAGTTGAGATGTTTTCAGCCACAGGCATCGATCCTAAAAAATTCAGCAAGGGACCCGAGCAGGTCTGAAAGTGCAACATAGCTTCTGAAAGCTTCCCCTGTACATGGTGTTCATAAACTCTCTCTCAACTGGCAGTGTCTAGACATACACGGTTCAACACATGATTTGACGTCTCCCTCTCTACAGGAAGTCACAGAGCTCTTCCCGTGAGTCCTGCTGTGTTAAAAGCACTCCTAAAGCCTTCCTGCAGCATGAACTTTCTGGTGCCTAATGAGGTGGGAGCTTAAGCTATATGATTTCCCACACTCATTGCATTCATATGGCCTCTCTCCAGTGTGAACTTTTTGGTGCCGAACAAGGTGGGAGGTTCTGATGAAATCTTTCCCGCATTTGCTGCACACAAAAGGCCTTTCACCTGTGTGAACTCTCTGGTGTGCAATAAAGTCAGAGCTTCGACTAAAGAATTTCCCACATTCAATGCACTCGAAAGGCCTTGCCTCAGTATGAATTCTCTGGTGTTTAATGAGGGTGTATTTGTGGCCAAAGGATTTTCCACAGTCACTGCAAACATAAGGATTTTCTCCAGTATGGATACTCTCATGCTGAACAAGTGTGGATTTGTGTCTGAAGACTTTCCCACAATCATTGCACTTGTAAGGCCTTGCTCCATTGTGAACTCTCTGGTGTACAATTAGGTTGGAGTGATGGCTAAAGTATTTGCCACACTCACCACACTTATAAGGCATCTCTCCGGTGTGAACTCTTTTGTGCTGAGTAAGGTTGTCTTTGCGGCTAAAGGCTTTTCCACATTCACTGCACTCGTAAGGCTTTTCTCCTGTATGGATTCTCTGGTGCTGGACAAGTGTGGCTTTGCGGCTGAAAGCTTTCCCACATTCACTGCACTCGTAAGGCTTTTCTCCAGTGTGGATTCTCTGATGCTGAACGAGCGTGTCCTTGCGGCTGAAAGCTTTCCCACATTCAATGCACTTGTAATGCATCTGTCCAATGTGCAAAGCCAGCCCACTCTCAGGACTCCGTGTCTTCCTCTTGCTGTGGGTAGCCTTTTGCTGGTGACTACCCAAACTGGCCTGGAATTTCTTCTGCTCCTCCTTATATGCAAAGGGCTTCTCTGACAGCAGAGGTTCTTCACAAGCTCTATAGTTAGTAACAAATGATGTCTTGCCTTTGTCACCTCTTAGGAGTTTCTCTACATCGTACAGCTTCTGAGGCTGGTCAAAGTTCGCACTGAACCAGAATTGCCTCCCACACGCCCCACATGTGTAAGGTTTCAGTCCATGGCGTGTTTCTTTGTGTTCGTCCAGGTGCAAAACATCTTTCAAGATTGGGCCACATAAGTTACAAGGATGAGCCATCTGAGTCAATGAATCTGCCTTGGAAGTATGAATGTGTGACACTGCTACAGAAACACTCTGCTCAGAAGCTGCCTCTTCCTTGTCCACTCCGTGCCAACAACCTGAAAGCAGAAAATTGTCACTGAACAGCATGTTGACTTCAGTGGGAGTGGACACCCTCATCACAAATGTGTCCCCAGCATAGCCATGAGTGAGTCCATAGAGTTGTTGCCAGGACAATAGATTTAGGGTCAGGTTAAAGAAAGCTGCTGTGCAGTAATGGACTCTCTATGGGTCACAGGATAGGGAAGGCTTCACAACAGCAAAGACATAGGGATGGGGTGTGGCTCAGGGAGACGAGGCAGGCAAGATCTCCAACTCACAACAAGCAAATGACTTTCAGAAGGGCCTTGGCACGACTGAGAGGGGACCACTGTCCAGAAATATGTGTCTAGGCCCAGAAAATCTGACCTAAAATAAGTAATTGGTATTCAAAAACTATTCTAAGGATATGCTTATGTCTCAAGACACATGAACACTGTCCAAAAGAGAAAGTACCACAGAGGAAGCAGTAGAGAACACTGGTGAGTGGGGTGGGCAGCCCTGGGCCACAGATCAGAATAGAAATGACAAGTAAAGTATCCAGAATGGGGAGGAAAAGAGAAATAAGATATGGCCTGTAGCCTGGGCACCAAACAGGTTTCTCGTGCTATGTGAACCCATCCTTGAAGTTACACTCCTTCCAGGCTCCCACCCACCAGGACCTGTCCAAGCTCCTTCTGTTGTGACTTGAGTTATTACCTCTCAGAGCTGAGTCACAACCTCTCAGTTCTACAGAGGATCTAGAACACACTAGTCACAGAGGAAAGACAAGGCAAGTGAGAAGGAAAGCACTGGCCAGGGGAGTCCACCCATGGGTGAGAAAAATAAAACTAAATATTACAAAATGAATGTCTTAAAGCAACAACCCAGTGGGCCCCACAAGCAGTGACTGACTATATTTCACGACAGAGGTGTGCCCAAAGGAATGACAATTAAAGGAAGTGAACATAATCTGGAGCACGTGAACGTGAAAGTTGCTCAGTCACGTCCAACTCTTTGCAACCCCATGGACTATACAATCCGTGGAATTCTCTAAGCCAGAGCAGTGAAATGGATAGCTGTTCCCTCCTCAAGGGATCTTCCCCACCCAGGGATCGAACCTAGGACTCCCATATCGCAGGTGGGTTCTTTACTAGCTGGGCCACCAGGGAAACACAGAGGTGCCCTAAATGAAAACAGAGCCACCACCCAGGGAGAGGCCGGGTGGGGTAGTATCCACTAGGTTGACCACGGGACTCTCAACCTTCCCGGCAATTTTGGGCAACAGAAGCTGGGAAGAAATAGAGAATTCCCTGGTGGTCAAGTGGTTAGAAGTCCACAGTCTCAGTGCCAGAGGGCACAGGTTAGCACAGGGAATGGAGAAGGCAGCACACACAGTCGGGCCCTGGCACCCAGACGATCTATGTGAGGGAGCGCCCCTGGTCCAGTTACAGGAAGGAAATCACAACCTCTAGGGGGAAAAGGGGAAGGGGAGAACATGTAAAACCGGGTGATGCAAGGCCTTACCCAGGAAAACCGTAAGAGCAAAGCGCAGAAGGCACTGCACCATGATGTGAGTGTCTCAGAGCCTTATCAAGAAGCCCCATTGCTCCCAGGAAAAATACACAGATCCTCAAGGTCAAGTGCTCCTGCATGAAGTGGACAACTGAGTAAAAGGGCAGCCTCTCCCAGGGTTCCTGGCCTACCTGCCATTCACTTTCCTCCCAGGCTCCCCAACTCAAAGCAGGACAGCAGGCCCTGGGTAACTGACACCTCCTCTCTCATTTCCCATCAACCACCCTGTCCAGCCTAGAGCAAGTAAGCGGACAGGCACTGTATAGTCTGGGCCTGGCAAGAAGGGACCAACCCTTCACTGCCAGCTAGTTCCCATGGAATCCAGGGATGATGCCCCTCATACACAAATCTGAGCTTCGCATTCCTTCTAGAGCCCTCAGTACCAAAGCCCCCAGGCCGTGACTTCAGATTGCACCTCAAAGGGCATGTCACTCTTTAGACCACACTTCCATGTTACCTAAGAAGGCTTACAACACAAGTACCTCCCTTGTGTAAACCTGCACACAGCATCCAGAGAATGCTTGGTCACTGCATCCAGGATCACCTCTGGCCCCGACTGCCATAGGTATATCCAAACACAGCTTTAAATTCTTCCTTCCTAAATTCACCTTCAGCAGTCCAGAGCCATGTGCAGATTATCAGATAAAGCCAGCCCTTTCCCACCTTGCTACAGCATGTTTGGGATACTATACCCTCATCAATCACAGGGTTCACACTTACACTAAGTCCTCCTTCAAAGCCCACACCCGCTGGCCTTCCACCCAAGTACAGTGGCTCTGTCAGCTGACCCAATTTAGCCCTGAACTAACCCATCAGCTTGACTGAAACTTGCCAGTGCCCACAAAGGTCACAAAAACCTGAGAAGCACAGGGACAGGGGAAGAAGCACTGACTTTGGTCTCACTTTCACCTCATCTCCTTTACTGCTTTACCCCAGCATTCATCTCATGTCCACTTTCTCCCTAGAAAACTTCCTCAACTGCCACATCCCATTTTCCTTACTCACCATGGACACTAGTCTCCCTTTTCTTGCCTTGAAGGTAACTCTTCCTTCCACTCCACTGTCCTCACCTCCTTTCCAGACCCTCATGACATAAAGGTTCTCTCTCTAAACCTGATACACGACTCTACCCTAGTCAGTTACTGGCTGTCATCTTGTGAATGTCTCCAACTTGAATCCCACCTCTGAACTCCATACCCATGGGTCCAGCTGTCCACTTGATACCTCAATTCAGATGTCTTTGGAACATCGCAGATTCAACATGATTAAAACCTAACCCCTGATACTACCTCTGAAAGTTACTCTCACCAGCAACTTCACAAATTCAATTGAGGCTTTTTTTCCCCCTTACATCTTCTCAGGCAAAAAAAATTGTGGAGTCATCTGTGACTCTTCCCCTTCTTTCTCACACCTTCCACATCAGAAAATCTGGTTGGTTCTACTTTAAAAAACAAAACAAAACCCACCAGAATCCAAGCACTTGTCTCTCATCTCTGTAGTCACCACTCTGGCCCAGCCATCATCAACAGTCCCCTTTCCTATACCCCCATAGTCTTTTCTTCACTGTACAGCCAGAGATATCCTGTTAAGGACAAAATCGGATCACTCTCTTCTCTGCTCCAAACTTTTCATAGCTCCCACCACTTTCAAAAAAGAAGCCCAGCTCCAAAGGTTCCCAGTCCAGAGCTGAATCCTGTCCCCTGTTTTCTGATCACCAAACATAATGGAGACTTTAAGTTCCCTGAACACAACCTGTTCAGTCTTAAGTGATGTATCTGCACAGGCTGGTTCCCATGCCTGGGACACTGTTCCACACTTCACCGCATTGCTTGCTGGAAATGGAAACCCTTTGACATAATTCCAGACCAGTTTTCAGAGCACAAGACCTCTGGGGCCACAAGGGTCTGCAAACCCAATGGCAGGCAGAAGGGTAGGTTAGACTTCCCAAGACCCCACTATTTGCCATATAGGTCACCAAGAACACGGAGGGGTGGGCTAGGCTGACAGGACTGGCACACTTTGCACTCATTTATGCAGCGATAATAATCACTTCTGTCACTTCAGCAGCCTGGTAGGAAGAAGGATCTGGGAATGCTAGGTTACTCCAGTGGGGTCTCACAGACTTAACTGTTTGCCTCATCCCTGCTCTGCCCTTTGGTGAGAATGATTTCAAGTTGTCTAACTTTAGATACTCAGACCTTAGTGCTGCCTCCTACCAGCTATGTGACCATAACCCAAGCTCTCTGTATTCTCATGTATAAAGCAGGGATAATGACGATATCCACCTAATAGGGCTGTTTGTATCAGATGTGTTGTTGCTGCTGCTGCTAAGTCGCTTCAGTCATGTCCGACTCTGTGCGACCCCATGGACTGCAGCCTACCAGGCTTCTCCGACCATGGGATTCTCCAGGCAAGAACACTGGAGTGGGTTGCCATTTCCTTCTCCAATGCATGAAATCGGAAAGTGAAAGTGAAGTCGCTCAGTCGTCTCCGACTCTTAGTGACCCCATGGACTACAGCCTACCAGGCTCCTCCATCCATGGGATTTTCCAGGCAACAGAACTGGAGTGGGGTGCCATTGCCTTCTCCCTCAGATGTTAGTACACACCAATTTAGTAGACATCAACCTTGGAATTAACTTTTACTGCATATGCTTAACAGTTTGCATATTTTCAGTGCAAATGAAGTAATAGGTTCTGAGTTTTTAAAACCTTTAATTTATAACTGTCTACTTATGTATACTTGCCAAGTATACACTAGGTCCTCTCACCAAACCAATCTGCCAGGTATGTATCGGTGAGCATGCTGTTGGCTCTTCACCTCTTCTCACCTGAGGAGCTGGGGAACTGATGTACCAGTGCCCTGAAATAGGGTGAGGCTGATCCACTAGCCTGGCTGACTTCTCCTCTGTGCCACGGAGGGGCATGCTGAGTCCATAGGATGGCAAATTTATAGCACCTCACACCTTGCTCTCCAACTCAGGTCAGGTCCTAACACCCTATAGCCCTCTCCTGCTTATACCAGCCAGAACCCGTTCCAAGACTTCTCCTTTCTGGAGGAAATCTCAGGGATGCCCCCCTCTTCTTCCCTGTACTCTAATCTCTCGCCTCAGGGACCACATAAAGTAACATCCTTAACATTCTCCCGCTAAATCTCATCGCCAGGCTTTGACCTGAGGCCTCATTCCTCAGAGGTCTCCAGCCTAGCTTGCTCTGCGTAACTCTGGACCAGCACTACCAGATGCCCCTGTGAGGCCTCCACTGTGAGACACTATGGATTTATCATGTCCATGTCCCTGCCATGTTCTTATCTGCCCCCACGAATGGTACTCCCTGTTCCAATCTACCCACTTTGATTCTTTCAGATATTCAGGAGAAAAACAAAACAAAACTTGGGTAGTCTTTCACACTCTTTTTTCACTTAGTCATATTTGACGCAGCAGAAAAATCTTAGTTCTATCTTTAAAATCTCTCCAGAATGTAACGACTTATCCACTCCCAACCCTTCCTGCCACTGTTCTGGAACAGCCTCCACACATTCCTGGAGTTTACAGTCTCCTTACCGGTGTGCCTGCCTCCATCCTCATCACCTCCATCCCACCCTAGTTTGTCTTCCCCTAAGCTTTGGCATACTTTTAAAAACTTCTGATCAGATCATATCCCTGCAGGGCTGAGGACGTTGTACTTGTACTCGCCTCACCTGCCATTCCAGGAACGACTACCACTCACCCCCTCTGCTCCCCGAGGATGTGAACACCCACGTTCCCCGAAGGCTCCCGGCTCAGTCGCAGTCCCAAGGCGTTGCTCCTGCTAGTCCCTGGGCGGGTAACACTCCTCCACGCCCCAACACAAAAGCCGTCAGAAATGGTGGCTCCACCCACAAACGCCCCGGACCCTAGATCACAAAGACCTCGATAAACACCACTCATTCAGGGTCCCACGATTCTGAGGTGGGGGTCGCCACGCGCCAAGATCCGGGGAACGCAGCACCCACCTACACGGGTCCACTGCTGCCGCCGCCATCAGTCACGACCACAGAGTCCGGAGGGATCTCACGTCGGACCGCGCACCGCTGTCGGTTGGCGTGGTGGCGGAAGCCTCGCGAGAGTTGCCACCGCCGAGCCTCTTTGCAGCGAGAACAGTGTCTGCTCCCGCGCCTTCTCGCTTTCTGTCACTTCTAAACTGGACCACAGATGCCGAGGCTCTACTCAGACAGGTCGACCTAGGACCGATAAGATGTCCGCCGCGAGAAAGACGCCGGAAGTCCCTCCCAGACGACCTCGCACGTACAGAAACACCGTTTAGCAGTGCCGCTCTGTGGCGCAGAGGCATCTGGTTAATGTAGTTTCCGCTGAGACAACCATTGCAGCAATTCGAAGACGCCCTTGCGGCCTTGGCTCCGAGGATGGGGAGGGGCTTCACTCTTTAGAAGCCCGCACACAGCTACCATGTAGGGATACCTACCATCTGTAGGGATGGAAGAAACGTTTAGAAATGTCTTCTTAGATTTTCCCCAAAGTTCTAAATTCAGTTCAGTCGCTCAGTCATGTCCGACTCTTTGCGACCCCATGAATCGCAGCACACCAGGCCTCCCTGTCCATCACCACCAACTCCCCGAGTTCACTCAAACTCATGTCCATCGAGTTAGTGATGCCATCCAACCATCTCATCCTCTGTCTTCCCCTTCTCCTCCTGCCCCCAATCCCTCCCAGCATCAGGGTCTTTTCCAATCAGTCATCTCGTCGCATGAGGTGGCCAAATTATTGGAGTTTCAGCTTTAGCATCAGTCCTGCCAATGAACACCCAGTACTGATCTCCTTTAGGATGGACTGGTTGGATCTCCTTGCAGTCCAAGGGACTCTCAAGAGTCTTCTCCAACACCACAGTTCAAAAGCATCCATTCTTCGGCGCTCAGCTCTCTTCACAGTCCAACTCTCACATCCATACATGACCACTGGAAAAACCATAGCCTTGACTAGATGGACCTTTGTTGACAAAGTAATGTCTCTGCTTTTCAATATGCTATCTAGGTTGGTCATAACTTTCCTTCCAAGGAGTAAGCGTCTTTGAATTTCATGGCCGTAATCACCATCTGCAGTGATTTTGGAGCTCCCAAAAATAAAGTCTGACACTGTTTCCATTGTTTCCCCATCTATTTCCCATGAAGTGATGGGACCAGATGCCATGATCTTCGTTTTCTGAATGTTGAGCCTTAAGCCAACTTTTTCACCCTCCTCTTTCACTTTCATCAAGAGGCTTTTTAGTTCCTCTTCACTTTCTGCCATAAGGGTGGTGTCATCTGCATATCTGAGGTTATTCATATTTCTCCCAGCAATCTTGATTCCAGCGTGTACTTCTTCCAGCCCAGCGTTTCTCACGATGTACTCTGCGTATAAGTTAAATAAGCAGGGTGACAATATACAGCCTTGACATACTCCTTTCCCAACTTGGAACCAGTCTGTTGTTTCATGTCCAGTTCTAACTGTTGCTTCCTGACCTGCATTCAGGTTTCTCAAGAGGCAGGTCAGATGGTCTGGTATTCCCATCTCTTTCAGAATTTTCCACAGTTTATTGTGATCCACACAGTCAAAAGGCTTTGGCATAGTCAATAAAGCAGAAATAGATGTTTTTCTGGAACTCTCTTGCTTTTTCAATGATCCAGCCAAATGTCACTGAGTCCAGTCACACTCCATTCATATTTCCTTTTTTCAAAAACACAGATGGAAGCCTTAAGTGGTTTTTGTGAGTTTCAGCTGTGTTAGGGATAAGAGAGACTTATCACTGAAGGCTCAGATGATGGTTAGCATTTTTATAAAAAATAAAGTATCTTTTAAATAAAAAGTACGCCAATACTTTAAATAAAGCAGTCCTTTTTTAAAAATTATTATAGTGCTATTGCACACAATAGGCTAGAGTATAAACATAACTTTTATTTTAGCTGGGAGACCAAAAAATTATGTGACTTTCTTCCACTTCTCCGAATGTGAGAAATCTTTTAACCAAAGCTCCAGCCTCATTCAACACCAAAGAGTTCACACAGGAGCAAGGCCTTATGAGTGCATGGAATGTGGGAAATCCTTTAGAAAAAGATTTAGATTCACTCTACATTGGAGAATTCACACTATAGAAAAACCTTATCAATGCAGTTGAATGTGGAAAATCATTTAGCCAAAACTACAACCTCATTCAGCACCGTAAACTTCACATTAGATGAAGGCCTCAAGAGTACAGCCAACATGAGAAAGCCTTCAGTTAACAATATGCTCTGACTGAACACCAAAATCTCAATTCAGACCTTAAGTTTTGGGAATTCTGCTTATGTGGGGGAAAAAAAGCTTTCTGCATGACAAAATCTACATGAGGTAATGGCCTTTGACCTTCAAGGAATGTGTTCTCTGCTCAGTGTGATAGCACTAGAGAGCCTCTATGAGGATACATCTGCCATGGGTTCCAGGTATGTGAGGAATCTTCAGGAGCTGTGTTTTATATTTTACCTGCTCAGGACCCTTGCCATAAAGTCACTGCCAGGTTTTATGGCAGAAGTCATCTCACCTTTGCCACCAGACAGATCCTCATAGTGTATCAGTCACTACAGCATCCTCAGAGAAGATAGATGTCTGTCTATCTACAAAGCCAGCAGTAAAGAGGAAGGGGTAACAGATGGAGGCAGAAAAGTTGGGTGAAGCCAGGAACTAAAAGTCAGAGTTAAAATGACAAGTTGGCCAAGTATAAAGAATGAGGGGAAAGATGTAAACGAGGTGTGGTACCCAGCAACGGTTCCAAAACACTAGTCTTAACAGGTTCCTGGTAAGACGTGAACTCTGATGTCATGTTCTCACCCCACCTAGCCCAGGCCTCTGTATTCCATCTTGCCATGGTAGGACTGATATCCATTCTGTGAGACATCCAGGTCTCCCCTGCAACCCATGCTGAGCAACTACATGGAACCTAGAAAACTAAAGTCCTGAGGGAAAGGCAAGACAGATAAGTGGCCAGTACCCATCCGGAGAAACTTATCACATGACCGATCACAGAAAAGAAAGCTAAATGTTACTAAAGAACCTCAGACAAGGGTATCAGGAAAATAGCTCATTGTGCACCTAAGTCGGAGAAGGCAATGGCACCCCACTCCAGTACTCTTGCCTGGAAAATCCCATGGATGGAGGAGCTTGGTGGGCCGCAGTCCATGGGGTCGCTAAGAGTTGGACAAGACTCAGCGACTTTGCTTTCACTTTTCACTTTCCTGCATCGGAGAAGCCAATGGCAACCCACTCCAGTGTTCTTGCCTGGAGAACCTCAGGGACGTGGGAGCCTCGTGGGCTGCCGTCTATGGGGTCGCACAGAGTCGGGCATGACTGAAGCGACTTAGCGGTGCACCTAAGTAGTGCCCACCTCAGTGATGGCAATTCTCAGCACAGGCAAGTATGAAAGAACTGTGAGAAGAAGGGAGCCAAACCAAGCAATCATGGGTCTGCAAAGTGATCCAACCACAGAAAGGACAAACAAGATGGGATCCATTCAGCTTCCTACTAGGCTTCAGGACAGCAGGTATTGACGCTCCAAGGAGAGAAAAGGGTAGCAAACAACTCAGCCCTGGCACCAATAGTATCTACCCAAGGAACTAGGGAAAAAGAGTAATCCCCATGGTTTGCATGCAGGAAGGGCAGAGCAGCCCCTAAGGAAAAGCAGAAAGGCAAAGTCTAGCCCAGGTCACACGGGGTGTTTGTGCAGGCCTTACCCAGTGAGGATATAAGTGCAAAGACCTGCAGCATCACGTCACGGTACTGGCGCCTCTGAGCCTCATTAAGGAGGCTCCATTCCTCCCAGGAAAATACACAGTCACGTCCTCCAGAGTCACATTGCCCTGTCACGATGGGGACAGATGAAACTGCCGGTCCTCTCTCCTGAGGATCCACAATCCATCCCACACACATCTACTGCACACCCAGGTTTCTCTTGGGCTCTCCACCTCAGATGAGACACCAGAACCTGAAGCCACCGGTACTGCCCTCCACTCATGGTTCCACTCATCACTGTGCCCCGCCCTCAACAACTACACACAGGAAGGCAAAGAGATGCCATCAGAGATGCTCAGAGACAGAATTGCAGGACTCAATCCCTTCCTGCCAGGGCTTCCCTGGTGGCTCAGCTGGCAAAGAATCCCCCTACAATGCAGGAGACCCAGGTTTGATCCCTGGGTCAGGAACACTGCCTAGAGAGGGAAATGGTAACCCTCTCCAATATTCTTGCCTGGAAAATCCCATGGACAGAGGAGCCTGGCAGGCTACAGACCATGGGGTTGCAAAGAGTCAGACGTGACTGAGCAACTAAACATCCCTTCCTGCCAGGCAATTCCCGTGGGATCTTCCATATCATGCCTCACAACACCCAACCCTTATATATCCTAGGGCCCAGGAGCCATCAATTCATGCTTCCTACCTCCACATGTACCTCTCTCACATCTCCAGACCCCCACAGCTGCATCCCTGCAGCCACTGCCAACTCCTTGTCCCACACCACAGTCATCTCCCTGGACTCACCCCAGAGAATAGGGCAAAACCAATCAGTATCCAGTTCTACCCATGACCTCTCATGGATCCCAACACCATTTGAAAACCTCTTACCTGTCCCTAATTCTCGCTTTAACATTAGTCATACTGAATCATATGTGAATTTTAGATACCTATAACTCTCTACCTAGATAGCATATTCGAAAGCAGAGACATTACTTTGCCAACAAAGGTCCATCTAGTCAAGCCTATGGTTTTTCCAGTAGTCATGTATGGATGTGAGAGCCGGACTGTGAAGAAAGCTGAGCGCCGAAGAATCGATGCTTTTGAACTGTGGCGTTGGAGAAGACTTGAGAGTCCCTTGGACTGCAAGGAGACCAAACCAGCCCATTCTGAAGGAGCTCAGCCCTGGGATTTCTTTGGAAGGAATGATGCTAAAGCTGAAACTCCAGTACTTTGGCCACCTCATGCGAAGAGTTGACTCATTGGAAACGACTCTGATGCTGGGAGGGATTGAGGGCAGGAGGAAAAGGGGACAACAGAGGATGAGATGGCTGGATGGCATCACCGACTCGATGGACATGAGTTTGAGTGAACTCCGGGAGTTGGTGATGGACAGGGAGGCCTGGCATGCTGCAGTTCATGGGGTCGCAAAGACTTGGACACAACTGAGCGACTGAACTGAACTGAACTCTCTACCAGGCTTACCAGGTGGTTCAGTGGTAAAGAATCCACCTGCCAAGAACGAGACACAGGTTCAGTCCTTTGTTGAAGAGACCCTGGAGTAGAAAATAGCAACTGCCCCAGTACACCTGCCTGGAAAATTCCATGGACAGAGGAGCCTGGAGGGCTACGGTTCATGGGGTTGCAAAGAGTCAGAAGCAATTGAATTCACGCACACATGCTGAACTGCACCCCAGATTCCCAGACTTTTCTGTCCAGCTGCCTACCTGAGGCCACCACTCATTTGTTCTCTGAAAAAAAAAAAAAAAACTCAGAATGGAAACCCAGCCAAAAACAAAAACTCCTGATATCTCCAAGGAAAATCACTCTTACTACTGAACATCTCATCTCAAAGTTAGTGAAGCTTCCAGGCTTTCAGTCGCAAGACCAAAGCTTTACCATCAACCCTGACTCTTAGCTTTCTCTCTCTCACCCTCAAAATCAGAAAATCTGGGCAGCCTATCTCAAATAATGAATCCTGAATCCAACCACTTATTCCACCTCCACAGCCACTACTCTGGCCCATGACCATGCATCAAGACTTCTGCAGTAGCCTCCTCCCTGGTCAGCCTTCCTCCCCCCAAAGTCTGTTTTCCACTCTGTAACCCGATGAAGCCTGGAAGTAAGGTTATCTCCCTCCTCTGTTCCAAATCTGTGTTACTTCCACAGCAGTTGCCCAACTTCTCAGGCAACCACATTACAAGACTGACTCCTCTCCCCCTGCTCTCTGTTCCTAAGAGAAAGATCTGTGCCCTGTTCACAGCTGTGGCCACCCAACCAAGCACTTGCACATGCTGGTAGGTGTTCCCGAGATAGTCTTCTACACCTTTTCCCATTGGTGGCAGAAAGAGCAATTCCTCCAGAAAACCCTTTGGCCTGAACTCAGAATGAGTCTAGATTTCTCCCAGGTCCCCAGACCCAAGGGCTTGGAAAATGGCAGGCGAAGAGTCCTAGGACACCACAATCTCAGGTTCTATGAATGAGATCCAAACCAGCGAGGGCCTGGGATACCCTCCATTTCTCTGTGTAGGTTCCATTAAGTGATTCTTCAGCCATGGGGATCTGTGAGTAGAAGCAAGCCATAGAGGTGCATTCCAAGGGGTTCAAACCTCCCCTATACCTCTCACCAACCCTGGAGGCCAGATAACCTCGGGTTAAAAGACTAAACTGTGTGCTTCAGTCAGCAGAGCTGCCTCTTTGCAGCTTTGCTGGACAAGGACTCAGCCTCCCTGCACCTCACTGCCCGCATCACTCCCATTTCAGTCTGTTCTCTGAGTAGCTCTTGGAAAACTTTCAAAATCCTAAGTCAGACTGTGTCTTTCTTCTCTTCACAACTCTCCATGGCTCAATGGGTTCTCAGAAGTGAAAGTGAAATTGTTAACTGCTCAGTCCTGTACAACTCTTTGTGACCCCACAGACTGTAGCCTGCCAGGCTCCCCCTCCATGGAATTCTCCAGGCAAGAATACTAGAGTGGGTTGCCATTCCCTTATCTGATGAATCTTTCCCACCCAGGAATTGAACCCAGGTCTCCCACATTGCAGGCGGATTCTTTACTGTCTGAGCCCACAAAACTCTCAGCTTGACAGTCTAGGCGAGACTCCACCTCACACTTTCTGCTCTAGGCAGGTGCAAGACAGATCCCAGTTTTTTTGAATTCTCCCACCACAGTCCAACCTCCAAGCCTCTTCACCTGTGGGTCCCTTTCCCACTAGCCATCACAGTCCATCAGACACAGCCCATCAGTCCGTCCCACGCCTTGCAGTCCGTTAGTGCACACACAACCACCTCACGTCCTGGACCCCACTTCTTGGGCTGCGGGCACATGAGCAGGCGCCTTGGACTAAAGAGGAACTGAAGAGCCTCTTGATGAAAGTGAAAGAGGAGAGTGAAAAAGCTGGCTTAAAACTCAACATTCAAAAAACTAAGATCATGGTATCCAGTCCCATTCCTTCATGGCAAACAGATGGGGAAACAAAGGAAACAGTGAAAGACTTTACTTTCTTGGGCTCCAAAATCACTGCGGGCAGGGACTGCAGCCATAAAATTAAAAGACCCTTGCTCCCTGGAAGAAAAGCTATGACAAACCTAGACAGCATATTAAAAAGCAGAGACATTATTTTGCCAACAAAGGTCCATATAGTCAAAGCTATGGTTTTTCCAATAGTCAGGTATGGATGTGAGTTGGATCACAAAGAAGGCTGAGAGCTGAAGAATGGATGCTTTTGAACTGTGGTGTTGGAGAAGTCTCTTGAGAGTCCCTTGGACTGCAAAATCAAAGCAGTCAATCCTAAAGGAAATCAACCCTGACTATGCATTGCAAAGACTGTTCCTGAAGCTGAAGTGCCAATATTTTGGCCACCTGATGTGAAAAGCCTACTCATTGGAAAAGACCCTGATGCTGGGAAAGATAGAAGGCAGGAGGAGAAGGGGACGACAGAGGATGAGATGGTTGGATGCCATCACTGACTCAATGGACGTAAGTTTGAGCAAGCTCCAGGAGATGGTGAAGGGCAGGGAAGCCTGGCATTGCAGTCCATGGGGTCGCAAAGATTTGGACACGACTGAGTGACTGTACAACAAGAAAACACTAGAAATAACTCAAATATCAATAAAATAGATGAATGAACAGTCAATTATACATGGAAGAGAAAAGTACTGAAAAATAAGAATGTTCCTATAAGGAACATTTAATGAATGACTAATGAATCACAAAGTAACTATATAGGATCAATGAAATCAGAAAAAGATGTAAACATTTCATGATCAATCATAAAATTCTAAAAATACAATCTATTGTAAAGGAATGTACATAAATGGTTGTCTGTACAGCCAGGGCGAGTCAGGAGACTATAAAACAGCATGAGGAAAACATGCAGGTGACAGGTATACTCATTATCATAATAATGGTTTCACAAGTGCATACAGGTAAAAGCTTCTCAAACTGTACACTCTGAATATGTACAAGTTATTCCATACCTTCACAGAGGTTTAAAAACTGGTTCCATAATAAAAATCCAAATAAAAATCTAAATGCCCGATTCTTCAGAAAATGACTCCACTATCTCGATTCTCAAGACTTGAGGTGCCATCTCTTCTCAGTGGCAGGAAATACTGGCAAACAATGAAGGCCATCTGCTACTGAGTCAAGAGGACTGCTGACTGGATCACAAAACCACATTCTGGACACAGTACGTCTCCACACTGCTTCTGTTGCCTGTATAGCAATGGCCTTGAGGTGAACAGCTCAGGAAGCCTAGCAGAATCCCCCCAACCCCTTATTTTGTCTGCCAATGACTTCACAACATAAGCACACCTGAGGTCCTGAGATTTCTGGGCATACTTATCCTGTAGTCACTCACTGGAACATTTGTGGCTGTATCTTCAGAAGAGGTACCTTCTTCCACACAGCTTGCTGCAGTCTCCTCCCCTCTCTAGTAACCGATGTTTCCATACCAACTGTGGTCTCCCCTGCCCCTGCAGTCTTCCAACCATGGACACTAGCCTACAGAATTCTTGGTATCAGGGTACATGGCTCCTTTGTAGGAGAACCGGGGTTAAGATTCCCCTCAGCAGAGCTCGACGTTGTGCATTATCCCTTTTAAGTAAGGAAAAACAAATTCATGTTGTCTCCAGTAATAGAATCCACAGACCTCTGGCATCCAGGCAGAAAATTATAATACAAAGTAGTCTTTCCTAGGAGGCCTTGGCAGCAATGCAAACTACTACAAAACAAGAATGCCATATTCAGCCATCTCAGGCACCTGAAGTTTGGATCTCCACTACAAAAGTAATTTATCCGTCAGGTTGACAGTCCTATTGTGCTTTCAAACTATTCCACACAGTGAAGAGCATTTCCAAGACTAAGGTGCTGAAACAATAAGGCCTTTATTATCATACAGATCAGAGTAACATGCAATAGGCAATTTCTGGGTCAGTGACTGGAAAGCCGGAAAACCCCATCACAAGCACTACCTGAGGCCAACTGTGTCCTAGAAAAGCTAGTTCTCTGCCAGGACCCAGACAGCAGTCTGAGCCAACACACGCTCAGGGCCAGGCCCTGACTTGTCAGAAGAAAGGGAACGAAGACTTCTTAAGGGCTGACGAGAGTCATCACCTCCTGCAACACATGGGAGAGTACAGAGGCCAGTTGCTCTGAACACACCAGGGTGGTGACTGATGCCAACCATCAGGACACGCCAGATGCTACAGGTGAGATGGTTTCTGGCCAAGAAACTGGCAGTGAACCTGGCAGGTCACACGTGCTTCCCACACAACCGTGAAATTTCCAGTGAATCAATCTCCAGTCTGTGGGCATCCCAAGACGAGATTTAACTTAGGTGGATGGTTCCTCAGACACTTACCTCCACCACATCTATACAAAGGAAGGAGAAAGCATACATTCAATGTGTATACAAGGCCTTTTCCCAGTGTGAATTCTTTGGTGTTGACTGACATTAGATTTGCAGCTAAAGGATTTCCTACATTCACTGCACATGAGCTCTCCTGTGTCGAAGGAGACTAGAGTACTGAGTAAAAGATTTCCTACATTCACTGCACTTATAAGGCCTTGCTTCAGTGTGCACTGTTTGGTGTCGAATGAGATAGGTTTTGCGGCTAAAGGATTTTCCACATTCACCACACTCATAAGGCCTTGCTCCAGTGTGAGCTCTTTTGTGTCAAAGGAGGCCAGAACTTTGGTTAAACATCTTCCCACATTCACTGCATTTATAAGGCCTTTCATTAGTGTGAACTCTCTGGTGTTTAATGAGGATGGATTTCTGGATATTCCCACATTCACTGCACTCATAAGGCCTTTCTCCAGTATGAACTCTTTGGTGTTGAATGAGATCAGATTTCTGGCCAAATGATCTCCCACAGTCACTGCACTCATAAGGCTTTGCTCCAGTGTGAACTCTCCAGTGTCAAATGAGGTGGGTTTTACAGCTAAAGATTTTTCCACATTCACTACACTCATTAGGCCTCTCTCCAATGTGAATTTGACGGTGCTGAGCAAATCTGTATCTGCATTTGTCACACTCATCAAGACCCTCTCCAGTGCAAACTCTCTGGTGGTGAAGTGTATGAGTGTTGCCAAAAACTTTCTTGTATTCAATGCACTTCAGATGACTTTCTCCATTGTTCAAGGCCTCCTCACACTCAATGCTGCTGGGTGGCTTCTCACCATTGAGAGTGGCCTCGTGCTGAGGAAGGCCCAAGGTAGCTAGGAAGTCCTTTCCACTCTCCTCACTAGGGACAGGCTTCCCTAACACATAGAATATGCAGCTCGTCACAATCGAGGCCCTGTTCATGTCCATTTTAAAGACTTTCTCTCCACTGCCATGCTCTTGGTACTGGGGAAGGTTTGGGTTCAACCAGAAGCCTTTGGACCACCCACCAAAGTATGGTGTCTGCCCAGGATATGCTGCCTGAAACTCAGTCAGCTGCAAAATATCTTTCAAGACTGGGATACATTTCTCACAGAGATTAATCTTCCGGGTGGATGGACTGAGAAGTCCTGACCTACGATTCTCCTACAGAAAGGCTCTGCTCAGAAGGCATCACCTCATCCTCCTCCATTTCACACCAACAACCTGAAAGCAGAGTAACACTAATAATGTGCATGCGAGCTTCAGTGGGAAATGGAAGTCCCACAAAAAGGCATGTCACACACATACATTCAAGCCAGAGAATGAAGCCATGTAAGTGTTTTCAGGATGAGGTACTGATTTGAAGGGAGGGCTGCTCTGCAGGGACATGCCTCTAAAGATCACAGAAGGGAGACTTTCCAGAACAAAGGGCATAAATACGAATGCCACATGAGGAGGAGAGGCAGGATCAATGAATCACTCCTCTGCCAACAACCTTCAGCAAGATATCGTCAGCTGAGAACATGTCCATTCTATGAAGAAGGATGGCAGTGTCCAGGCCCGTGGAAATACAACTGGAACGGAGCAACTGGGTTCAAGGACTATTTAAGAATATGCACACACCTCATTTTACAGACACACCTCATTATCACTGCACTTTGCTCTATTGCCTTTTGTAGATACATTTTTTTACCAACTGGAGATCTGTAGCAATGCTAAGTTCAGCAAGTCTATGGGTGCCAATTTCCCTATAGCATGTGCTCACTTCGTGTCTCTGTGTCACATTCTGGTAATTCTCACAGTCTTTCAAACTATTTCAATATTATTTGAGTTGTTATGGTGCTCTGTGAATCAATGATCTTTGACGTGACAACTATGAGTCACTGAAGGCTCAAACAATGGTTAGGATTTTTTGGCAAAAAAGTACTTTTTAATTAAGGTAGGTGTATTGTTTTTTAGACATTATTTTATTGCACACAATATACTAAGGGATGGTATAACTTCTATATGCACTGGGAAACAAAAAATAATGTGTGATTCACTTTATTGCAGTGATCTGGAAACGAATCCACAATATCTCTGAAATATGTCCGTTAAGTGTAAGTCGCTGTGGGAGAACTACAGAGGGTGCAGTGGAGACAAAAGTGATGCATGCAGATCAGAAAGGCAGGGCCAGTCAGAAACTGAAATGACAAATCAAGAAAGTGTCAAGTATGCAAAAGCAAGTGTTGAGATGATCTGTGTCCAGTGTCACTCGCAACAAAACTCTGGTGGACACACAGTAGGTTCCTAGTATGATTTAAACACAATCTCATTTTCATGCCCTCACCTCCTTTGACACTCACTAGGGCCAGGCCTTCTTTGAGATCATCTTGCCCTGTTCACACTGTAAAGCAATCAGGGCTCCCCCAACATTCCCCATTTCCGTAACTACACGAGACCTGAATGAAACAAGTCCTTAGGGAAAGACAGGAAATGTCAGCACTGGTCCAGAGCAACTCAAGAAACAAAAGATCACAGGAGAGGAAAGAATATTGCAACAAAATCTCAAAACAGGGTCTTTCAAGAAAAACCTCCATATAGATAGCGACCATGACAAGGTCTAGAATTCCTGATATAGACAGTCACAAGGAAGTCTTAAAATTAAAAGTTCTCATCATAAGGGGGGGAAAAAAAAATGCAAATCTGTATGGTGATGGATGTTAACCAGACTTGCTGTTGAGAGCATTCTGCAGTATACACAAACATCAAATCTTTATGTCATATACCTGAAACTAATATGCCCTATGTCAGTTATATCTTAATTTAAAAAAAAAAAAAAGAGGAAAAGAGAAGAATCTGGGTCACAGGGTGTCATAGATATGGACAGTCATCCAGTCAAGGAGAAGGCAGGAAATGTGAGCTCTATTAGGCTGACTGCCAGACTGACTCCCAGACACTTCCTGCATGCCTCGGGGTAGCAGATGTTGGGGCTGCTTCCGGAGCACGTGCTTGGGGCAGTGCACACAGCTCAGCACTGACACCCACAGCACATATGCCAGGAAGGGGGGAAGGAAGCAGAGACCATGGTCCAGCTGTGGAATGGACAGAGGTGTCTCCTGGAGAGAGGGAAAGATGGGAAAAGACAGAGGTCAGTTGACACTGGGAGGAATATGAAGGCCTTACCCAGGGACGTTGTAAGTGCAAAGTTCTCCAGCATCACATCACAATACAGGAACCTCTGTGTCTCATTAAGGAGCCTCCACTCATCCTGGGAGAAGTAAATGGCCACATCTTCAAAGGTCACACAGGCCTGCCATGATGGGGACAATTCGTTCCATGATCAGCTTCTTTCACAGGACCCCAAGTTCATGCACCCACCAATCAAACCCTGCTCACCCACCTCCCTATTTCCCCATCTCAGAGGAGATGCCAGGCCTGGTGGCTCTGATGTGCACATTCTTCTCATGGCCCCTTTGATTACTTTGTCCACCCACAGCAACAGGCAGGTGGGCAGACAGATGATCCCTAAGCTCTGGGTCTGGCATGCAGGGACTTTCAGCTTCCAGAAATGAAAGTATTTTAACTCCAAACTTCCCACTAACAGGTGGGGTCCCTCCACCTGTCACCCTCTCCCAGGAACCATCAGTCAGTCACAAGATCCCACCCACAGCCACCTCACCGTTCTGGCCCCCGGCGCCTGAGCTGCCGGCACGTGAACACTCGGGGCTTTAGTGTCTGGTGGGATGAGGGTGGTGCGGGCCCCAAGTACCAGCGTTTACCTGAGGCGGGCCTCTCAGCGCCGCCGCCGCCATCGGACTCTGTGGGCGGAGCGGGGGCAGGAGAGGCGGGGGGAAGCGGGAAGAGCGGTTCCTCTCCTGGGCCTCGGGTGGCAGGAGTCTGCCCTCGGACTGTCTCGATCTGCACTCGCCGCTCCGGAACCTGAGACTGGGCGATAGCACCCAAGAGCCTACAAAACGACCGCCACCTGGAAAATGCCGGAAGTCCCGCCCCAACGCGATGCTCACATAGGAAGTGCACTTCTCCTGAGTTCTGATTGGCTTAACGCCGAAGGCGATCGGGGCAGAGTGCTCTGGGTAATGTAGTTCTTCCGGCTTTATGCCTGACCTAGAAGCGCAGCTTACCAGGACCTCCAGATAAACTCTCAAGGTGAGGGCCATAAGTGCAAAGAAGATTCCGGAACCCTGAGATAAAGGTTTGGGATATCAGCCTTTCTCTTTAAACAGTCTTGAAGCTGTGGAGTTCTGCTGGGAAAAAGACTTCTGAAAGGACACATATATCTGGAAGGCTGTGATCCAAGGCCGTTTTTGCTGAATATAAATAAGCCCAGTCTCCGGAACCAGAGGGAGCACACAGCTCTTCTTAAAAATGTGTGCTTGAAATGAATTCTAAATATCTAGGCAAAAGATGTGCTCATGTGTACAGAGCAAAGAACAACAACGCAACACCTGATGGAAAACAACAAAACCAGAATAATCTGGGGGAAAATATCTCGTGTTCACAGAGACAGTGGTATGATTTGTTCCAAATTCCTAAGCAACCTTCTTGCTAACACCAGTGGACATAGAATCTGTGTGATACTATACACCTCAAGGATTTAAATCTATTCAAACTTAAATAAATAGAAGTGTGGAAAGAACAACCAAAAAGAAAAAAAATTGGGGTCATCAGAATCTGATCTCTTTGATGAGAAGTGATTACTGTCATGGTCTGGGTGCGGGTTGGAAAAGAATTTCCAAACAGGAGACAGAATGAGCGGGAAATAAAGTTTATTAGAATGTGAGACTGTTACAACAGCAGGCCAGCTCAAGGGAAAACTGACGTTGAACAGGGGTTCTTAGTCCACTTTTATGTCCAGGGTACAAGGAGTGGGATAGGGGTCTTGCAGGTCATTTGCTGATTGGGTGAGGCGTGTATATGTGGGGGAAGAGTAGGGCAAATACCTTCTCTTTATGGGGTAGGAGGGGAGACAGGTTATACTGTTCTGTTAACAGTTACAACATGGGGGAGGGTGGACGATACAGGTCTGGTTTTTCCATTCCTGCATTCCAAGACCCTCCTTGGTTTTATCTGCTCTTTCGTCCTTGGGTCAAAACAATTATCATTCCTACTGTCACTGCAAAGATTGCATCTGCGTGGGGAGTGGAGATGATTCCAGAAAAGGTTGTGAAATGCAAGTCACTGAAAGCTGTTAATGTAGTTTTTTCAGAAATAGTGGCTGGATAGCTCTGGCAACATATCTGCAGAGGATTAAAAACAAAAGTTAAGATCTCAAAGAAAACTGAACAGGATGAGAACAGACAGTTATCTGAGCAGTGGCTATGTGGAAATTTTTGCCACTCAGGATTTTGTCTTAGAAATTTGATTATTTTTCCTTTCTTTAAAACATTAATACTTTGAAGTACAGTTTTAAGACCTTTAAAGTAGCCTTTAAACAGTAAAAACTTAAAATGGATAGGAAACTGGGGTCATGTTTATTCGATTCTTTAATAAAGTAAACGTTTAACAAAAAATTAAATGTTCAATGAGTATCTACTGATTTTCAAGCTCTATTGTAGTTTTGTATTTACATAAAGATTTTGCCACATTCCACACAGCCGTAAAGCCTTTCTCCAGTGTGAACTTCCGAGTGGTCACTGAGATGGGAGTTTGGCTATCAGATTTACCCTATTCACTACCCTACAAATAAGGTCTTTCCCAGTGTGTACTGCCTAGAGCTGAATACCTGAGCACTTGCTGTAAAAGCTTTCTTACATTTGCTAGACTTGTAAAGCCTTTTCCCAGTGCAGACTCTAATATGATGATCAAGAACGTCTCTGTGGCCAGAAAGAAGTGCCCTGATGAGGCGTTTCTTATTCTTAGGACACAGATGGGGGTAAGGTAGGGTGAGGACATGGAGAACCCTGAATTACATGAAGAGGGTCGCTCAACACAGTGACTGCCATCCCAGGTGTGCATTGAGTGGGATCCCTAAGGGGAGGAGGAGAAGTACAGGATCCAAGCACATTTGTTATTCACCATCGTTGACCTTCAGATATGTCGCTGTGAAGTTGGGGTGGGGGTGACATTTGCATTCGAGCCTTCCTGGGGCCAGACACCACATTCTTGAAGCTGTGATGGAGTGTACAGACCCAGCAACAGACAATGACCGCCACCTGTGTGATGCCGGATGTTCTGCCCCAAGCCTATGGTCCAGACACTCTGGATTACCCAGAGTTCCCACTGCTCTATAGGCTTTGGCAAGGGGCGCGCTGCGTCAGTCACAGGGAACAAGTGTACACCGGCCCCACTAGGGACAATGGGCATGAGTTTGAGAAACTCCGGGAGACAGTGAAGGACAGGGAAACCTGGCCTGCTGCAGTCCGTGGGGTTGCAAGAGTCAGGCACCACTGAGCGATGACAATAGGGACAACGGGAAGTGGTGCGGCCAACTTCTGGGAGCAGAGGAAGAGCTTCAGTGCAGTTCAGTGCAGTCGCTCGTCGTGTCCGACTCTTTGCGACCCCGTGAATCGCAGCACGCCAGGCCTCCCTGTCCATCACCAGCTCCCGGAGTTCACTCAGACTCACGTCCATCGAGTCGGTGATGCCATCCAGCCATCTCATCCTCTGTCGTCCCCTTCTCCTCCTGCCCCCAATCCCTCCCAGCATCAGGGTATTTTCCAACGAGTCAACTCTTCGCATGAGGTGGCCAAAGTATTGGAGTTTCAGCTTCAGCACCAGTCCTTCCAATGAACACCCAGGACTGATCTCCTTTAGGAGGAAGAACTTAACTCCTTTTAAAAGAGGCCAAAGGCTGATTTCTGGGAATCTTGTCTGTAGATCACCAGAATGTTGAGAAAGAAATCACTTCAGCCTCCATCAAGCGCAGCTACTTCTGTTTGGGACTAAAAATAACTGCTTGCCTGCACAGGTAGGGTAAGCCTCACAGAGCAGGAAGGGCACAGCCCTTAGCAGTAGCTGTTGTTGTGCTTCATTACTCTGCACCCTGCTACTAGGCAACAGGTCTTGCTCAGCCATTGCCCAGTGCCTCAGTGGGCCCTGCCCACAAGCAACCAACTGTCAATGAGCAGCCTGGTAGTTGTCCTGCTCAGCTATTGGTCAGCACCTCGGTGGGCCCTGCCCACAGGTAACTGTCAATGAAGGACCACTGGGGAAATGATTCAGTCAAAGGTCCGTGATGTGGTGGTCATTAAGTGGAGAGTGAGGTAAGAAGCAGATTCAGACCTTCTCCTGGAGGCCCTCCAGCTCACCCACATTGGGCCAGTGGGTGAGCTGGAGAGCCCAGGGAACAGACTGAGATCTACATCCTGAGAGCACCAGAGCCCTTACTAAGGCCCTCCACTAGCCGTGGCCCAGCCCTTGAAGCAGCGGTGAACCTCTCCCCCATCCCTTTCTCTGTAACCTAATAGCAGTGGCTGTCTGTGTGAGTTGCTGTCTGTGTGAGTTGCTGTCTGTAAGACCTGGTCTTCCACTTTGGGCAGCCTGAGGAGACAGAGGGCCAGTTGGGTTGGATGCCTGGCTTCCTCAGGGATGACAGCTGGGCAGGATATGGAAACCTGGTCCTGAAGGAGCTGCCAAGTGAGATCTGCCTCCTCTTAGCTAGGACTGGGACATTGGAGGGTGAAAGTTGTGCCTTGGGACTTTGCCAGGACAGATAATAACATCCATTTGGTAGAGACTTACAGGAACATAGTTACCTGACCATGACCGGACCTCAAGAACAAAGGATCTGACACTGAGAAGTCTTCAACAGCCAACTGAAAGCTTTTAGTAACTTTGGGGTTTTTAGGGCATGAGCCACCCATCTCTGTATGAATCTGTAATAAACCTTTCTCTGTTTCAGACTCTGTTTAGTATTGATGGGCCTCACTCTGTGTCAGGCACATGGACTTGCTATTTTGGTAACAATTTATGGCACCCCAGATAAGACCTCTGTGCCCATGGTAGATTGATCCGGGCCAGGGACAGCCCCTTCCCAAGTTCCCAGAAATTGCTCCAGGGAACTGGGAGGGATTCTCCCTGCCAGGTACCAGCCACTCAAGGGATGAGACTGTTTGGAGCAGAGAAATGTCCAGAGCTATGGACCACATTTCGTGTCACCTGGGGTAAGTCACTCAAGGTTGCACAGGCTGGGAATTCTCTCCAGTCCAAAAAACCCAATTGCCACTTAAAAAAAATTTTTTTTATGAAGTCCAGTTTATTTTTTCTATTGTTGTTTTTGCTTTTGGCGTCTTATCTAAAATACCATGACCTAATCCAAGGTCATGAACATTTATTTATTTTCTTTTAAGAGCTTTAGAGTTAAGCTCTTACATTTAGGTCTTTGATCCATTTCAAGTTAATTTTTGTATCTGGGGTTAGGGTGGGGGTCCAATTTCATTCTTTTGCATTTGGATTTTTTACTGATTTGACTGTGCTGAATCTTCATTGCTCCATGGGCTTTTTCCACAGTTGCAGTGACTGGGGGCCATGCTAGCTGTGGTGCACGGATTTCTAACTGTGATTGCCTCTCCCGCTGTGGAGCGTAGCCTCTAGAGCACTCAGGCTTCAGTAGTCCCAGCACACCAGTCCAGCAGTTGCAGCTCCAGGGCTTATAATACAGGCGAATAGTTGTGGCACAGGGACTTTGTTGCCCTGCAGCGTGTGGGATCCTCCTGTATCAGGAATCCGACCTGTGTCTCCTGCATCGGCAGGCTCACTTTCCACCACGGAACCACCAGAGAAGTCCCCAGCTGCCACTTTTGAAGAGCCTGGAGCAAAAGCAGAGGGTCAGGAGCAAAAGTAGGGTGCTGAGCCCCACCTTGGGGAGCAAGCAAACAAGGGAACCTATAATTTGTTTTCGCTCCCCTCTGCTGCAGCAGGGACCTCAAAAAAGCCTTACCTGAATTTCTTTTCTGGCCTCTGATCAGTTTCTGTTGATTAAGAAAGGAGGCCAAGAACCCTGGTTGGTAACAAAGCCATGTTATTGAGCTTCAGGGGAAGGTCGAGGCCTGGGAGGGCAATAAGATCTGATGTCCTGAGCAGGACCCAGATCTCCC
This sequence comes from Bos grunniens, assembly GCF_055505025.1. Taxonomy (NCBI): domain Eukaryota; kingdom Metazoa; phylum Chordata; class Mammalia; order Artiodactyla; family Bovidae; genus Bos; species Bos grunniens. Next base: position 65,346,430 of record NC_141182.1, on the reverse strand, counting down.
CAGGTTCACAGTTGCTGAAAAGCTGAAGCCCACAAGATGAAGGGTGTGGACAGAGAACAGGGTAGCAGGCAGCAGTGGTCCTCAGTGGACCACTGTGAGCTGGTGATCGCGTGTTCTGGCATGGGAACTCACTGTCTTCTCGTGTGGGGCTAAATTTTAAAAATAACACCAATCTTAAAGATAAATTCATGTACTCAGCAGATATTTACTAGTTGTTGGAAATGTGTCAGCTATTTCAAAGCACCTGAGATAAGTTAGTGAAAAAAAACTGAGAAAATACTTGTCTTTCTTAAACTTACATTCGGGTGGTGTGAGACAATGGGAATAACATGAGAAAATTATAAAGTATATTCTAAATGGAGAGATACTATGGAAATACACATATTCACATGCATATTTGTGTCCATTACATTGGGGCTGTAGCCGAGGAAGCTTAATTTAGTGTGGGGCACTTTTGAGGGTAGTTTTCTGGTGAAACCTAAGATGGCGGTGGTAGGTGGAGGACTGGCGGAAGCGTCTCTGGCAGAGGGAACACTCATAGGGCTTCTCTCCCGTGTGGGTTCTCTCGTGAGCCCGAAGGTTGGTTTTGTGGGTGAAGGCCATTTCACATGTGCTGCACACAAAGGGCTTCTCTCCTGTGTGAATCCTCTGATGCACACGGAGGTCTGATGCCTGGAAGAAGCCTTTGCCACACTCGGCACAAATATATTTTCTCTCATTATTGCGTCTTTTCTGGTGAACTCTGAACCGAGAGGAGTACCTGAAGGTCTTGGGACATCTCTCACATCTGTATACTTCTGGGGCTCTGAGGGATCTTTCCTGGTGTTCCCCACGTGCACAAGTCCCCTCAGAGCTCTGGAGGGTAGAAACAGGCTCAGGGGTGACCTGGTCTGGTTCCACTTCCATGAGGACGTCTTGAGAGGAGGGTCCTTTCAGGGATCCATCCTGAGGCCTGGAGGGGCCTGGGCCTGCTCCTCTTCTGGAGTTCCGTGGATTCTCCAGAGAAACACCTCCTTCTTCCGGCCTCGGATGATTCTCTTCTTGGACAATGATTAGGGAAGGTATCTGATTGCTTGGACTAGTAATACTGTCACTTTTCACAGAAATGTTGCCATCATGTTCTTTACCTTCATTTCCTGTCGGAGGCGAAAAAGTGACTCAGTGAAGTTGCACCCAAGAAAGAGCCCACATGGGCCACCCCTCTGGGACCTGGGCTCTGCCCACTCACTTTGTCCTGTTTCCAGGGACGTATCTTGCACAGTCCAGGATGGAGTTCCCATGTTCACCCCTCCTGTTGACAACTGATTGGTTAGATGAAAGATGATTTCTTTTAAGGACATATTTTCTGAAAAGAGGGCTTCCTGCCCCTGCATGTGGACATGGACCTATTAAAAAAAAAAAAAAGGCATGATTATTTATCTACTATGTGATAAAACCGGTTTTGGAAAACCCACCTCAGTCAGGCTTTCCCAATATCTTTGTACTGTGGGCTCCCATACCTCTTTGTCCTGCCCTTATTTCTGCCTGTATCAAATTTCATGGTAATTTCTTTTTTAGTGTGTCTTCCATGATGAAAAAAGATGAATACTGCGAGTCCCTTGGACTTCAAGGAGAAAGGAGATCAAAGTAGTCAATCCTAAAGGAAATCAACCCTGAATATTCATTGGAAAGATTAAAGCTGAAGCTGAAACTCCAGTACTTTGGCCACTTGATGCAAAGAGCTAACTCATTAGGAAAGACCTTGATGCTGGAGAAGATTGAGGGCAAACGGAAAAGGGGGTGACAGAGGATAAGATGGTTGGATGGCATCACCGACTCAGTGGACATGGATTTGAGCAAACTCCAGGGGATAGTGGAGGGAGGGAAGCCTGGCGTGCTGCAGCCCATGGGGTCACACAGAGTCAGACACAACTGAGTGAACCATAACAAGGCTTTCTGAAGGAAGAACCAGCTCTTGTCAAGGCATTTCTCATCCTGAGGTTTCTGCCCAATTGACATTTTCTCAGTGGGGTCCTCTTAGCACTTCACCTATGAAAATCAATTACTCTAATTAATATGTTGGTTCCCATACGCCTGACTGAATAAACATATAAAATGTTGATTCTTGCTTACTTGGAATAGTAAGTATTTGTCTGAGGAAGAGTGATCTGACTAATAATTGGTCTACAGTAACCCTTCTTTCTCTTCTTCCAGGCATCAACAACTGAATGTATTGTTTATTCCTTACTCCTTTCTGCCCCTCATCCCAGAGGTCAGAACACTCTACCTACCAAGTCAGGTAGCTTTATGCAGTCATCATGCAGGTCTTCTGTGAATTTCTCCAGGTCTCCACCACTTGCTTTCCATTTCTCTTTCAAAGTAGACTTTTCACTGCAGTGCTTATTGATCATAAATTGTTCCAGGGCAAGTTGAAAAATAATTTCATGCTTGCTGTGTTTTTCTGGCTGCAGCCATAAGTGAAATGACTTATAGAGTCTTTGCAGTTCCTGCCTTGCACGTGAGTTATTGCCATTTTGCAATAAGCCGGGCTGAGTGTTCTGCAACTGAGAGATATCCTTTGCTGTTCGCAGAGTGGGTCCTCGACTGGGGATAAAGCCTGTATTTGCTGACTTTGGGTCCTCCTTGGATGGTTCATGCTGAAATGATGCTCTGAAACCTAAATCCATTCTTGGCAATGTTTCTTATAGATTCAGCTGCCAGGATTTAGTTCTTGACATCTTTTGTTTCTGGAGATCTGCTTTAAAACAACATCAGGACATTTATAAATAATATTTTATAAGTTTTCTTATTTCTTATTTTCTTATCTCACTATTTAGGTAACAATCAAATGTTGCATGAATGCTGCATACGTTGATACTGTTGGATGCTTAAAGATCACACAATAGAAACAGGAGATTTGTATCTAATTATATACATCACCAGTATAATTAAAAAAGAAAGAGAGAGCATACATTTCAGGCTCAGATAACTTCATAGGTAAATTTTGAGAAACTTAAGAAAGTAATAACTCTAATAATACACAAATTCTCACAGAGCATAGGGAAAGAGGAGACATTCCTATTTTAATTAATGAACCTTCCTGATCATGAAACTTTACAAATGCATTAAAGTAAGGGTGACTGCTGTCTAGCAACTCATATGAGTATAGATGTGAAAACCCTCAACTAAATGTCTGCAAATGAAACCAAGTCATGTGTAAAGAAAGCATATTATGTGTGGATGAAGTCTATGTTCTGCATGCATTTTGGGTTAAATTTCAAAAAGCCACATAATTTGCCACATTAATAGAACTGAAAGAACATACTACCACACAAGCAGATACATTGAATATGTTTAATAAAAGTCAGTACTCAATCCTAAGAAAGACACTTGCTAAGCTAGGAATAGAAGGAAACTTTCATTGTGATAAATAATTACAAAATAACTACAACAAAAATTGCTCTTAAAAGTACAACAAAAATTGTTCTTAAAAGTTTTATTCTTGGGATTGAGAGATGGAAGTCCGTTGTCAACTCTATACAACATATGGCTGGTCCCCAGGCAGTTAAATAAGATCTGAAAATGTATCAAGGACTTCCCTGGGCGTCCAGTGGTTGGGACTCTGTGCTCCCACTGCAGAGACGTGGACTCCATCCCTGGTCAGAGAGCTAAGATTGCATATGCCGCATGGCATGGCCGAAAACAGTTAAAATTTTAAAAATGTAAAAAAGAAAATGTATCAACTATCATTTATAGACAGCAGGATTTTGTTTGGGAAAAAAACCCTAAATATCTACAAATATTAGACTAGATGAATTTAACAAGGTGCCTTTTACAAGGTCAATATTCCAAAAGCAATTTTTATAAGAGAAACAAAATTAAAGTAATAACTTTATCATAATTTCCAACATTAAATACCTATGAACAAATCTAATGTAAGGTATGCAAGTTATCTGTAGATAACTACAAGATAATAAAGGTATGAAGAGAAAAGCCATGTTTATGAATTGATTGAAAGGCTCAATATTATTGGAAATGGAAGTTCTCTCTGGATGGATTGTATAGTCAATGAATTTTCAAGGAAAATCCAGAAGATGTGTGTGTGTGAGAGAGAGAGAAAACTGACAGAGCAATTCTAAATGACATGTAGCAAAAGGCCAAATAATAGACAGGGTATTTCTGAAGAATAAATTTGGAGGGAGACTTCCTGGTGGTCAAGTGGCCAAGACTCGGCGCTCCCAATGTAGGGGGCCTGGGTTCAATCCCTGGTCAGGAAACTTAGATCCCACATGCTGCAAATAAGACCCAGTGCAGCCAAACAAATAATAAACAAATAAAAATAAGTATTAAAAAATAAGCTTGGAGGATTTACACAGATAATAAAATGCTATTGAAATTATAATAATGATGGTGTCATAGTGCCACAAAAATAGAAAATAGAGCAACATAACAGAATAGTGTCCCAATACAGAGTGACATATATTCAGTCACTTGATTTATGGAAGACATAAGACCAGCTCAATATAATTAAAGTGTCAGTTGCTCAGTCCCATCTGACTCTTTGCAACTCCATGGACTGTAACCAGTCAGGCTCCTCTGTCCATGGAATTCTCCAGGCAAGAACACTAGAGTGGGTAGCCATCTCCTTGTCCAGGGGATCTTCCCAGAGGATTGAAACTGGTCTCCTGCATTGTATGCAGATTCTTAACCATCTGAGCCACCAGGGAAGCCACCAGTTAAAAAAAGCAATGATCTGTATAAAGTATGTTCTTTTAATTACTGTAGGAAGGTAAAATACTAGGAAAAAATAGAGAAAAGTGAACCAAATAGAAGCAATAGGATGGAATCCATACACTTTATTTCTCTGTGCTGAAAACTACATCAGGCACAGACATCTGTCTGGCTACCCCAGCCACGTCACTGCGACACAGTTCAATGATACAGCACTTAGGAAAATCACATTTCCTGTTTTGTTTTTCCCTCCGAAATTACTCTTCCTCGTGAACAGCATTTGTCTCTGCTTCACTGTGTTTATCAAAGTTACAACTTTATTATGGTCTATGTGTGTTTCTAATCCCTGCCCTTTCCCACTTGCGTGTGGAAGCAAGTACAGATGGCACTATAGTTAATAATACAAAATTACATATTTGAAAGTTGCTAAGAAAGTAAATATTTGTAATTTTTAATTTTTAAGAGTAAATCTTAAATGTTCTCATCATAAGAAAAATTTTCACAACTATATATGGTAATGATATTAATGACTTACTTTAGTGATTTTAATTAGCCATGAAAATAAGCTTTTTATTTAAAAAGTCATGAAATTAAAAGATGCTTGCCCCTTGGAAGAAAAGCTATGACCAACTTAGACAGCATATTAAAAAGCAGAGACATTACTTTGCCAACAAAGGTCCATCTAGTCAAGGCTATGGTTTTTCCAGTAGTCACACATGGATATGAGAGTTGGACCATAAAGAAAGCTGAGCACCAAATAATTGATGCTTTTGAACTGTGGTGTTGGAAAAGACTCTTGGAGAGTCCCTTGGACTGCAAGGAGATTCAACCAATCAATCCTAAAGGAAATCAGTTCTGAATATTCATTGGAAGGACTGATGCTGAAGCTGAAGCTTCAATACTTTGGCCACTTAATGTGAACTGACTTATTGAAAAGACCCTGATGCTGGGAAAGGTTGAAGGCAGGAGGATAAGGGGATGACAGAGGATGAGATGGTTGGATGGCATCACTGACTTGACGGACATGAATTTGAGCAAACTCTTGGAATTGGTGATGGACAGGGAAGTCTGGCATCCTATAGTCTATGGGTTACAGAGTAGGACACAGCTGAGCAACTGAACTGAACTGATTTTAGTGATTATTTCACAATATTATAAATATCAAATCATTATATTGTACATCTGAAAGTTTATTTGTTTGATGTTTTGCTTGTATTTTTTTTGCACTGCTGGGCCCTTGGAAGTAAAAGCGTGGAGTCCTAACCACTGAACTTCCAGGGAATTCCCCATTTGAAACTAATATAGTGTCATATATCAATTATACCTCACTAAAAAATGATTAAGTCCATCTTGTATATAATTTGCCTATTTTTGTGTCCTTTTCAATTTTCTATATGGTCAGTAATTCAAGGATTCATATATATATACATATATTTTTTTTTCCAATTTTATACCATAAAACAAAAGGGCTTGGTGGGAGTATGATAGCTAAGTCGCTTCAGTCGTGTCCGACTCTGTGTGACCCCATGGATGGCAGCCCACCAGGCTCCCCCCTCCCTGGGATTCTCCAGGCAAGAACACTGGAGTGGGCTGCCATTTCCTTCTCCAGTGCATGAAAGTGAAAAGTGAAAGTGAAGTCGCTCAGTCGTGTCCGACCCTCAGCGACCCCATGGACTGCAGCCTACCAGGCTCCTCCGTCCATGGCATTTTCCAGGCAAGAGTACTGGAGTGGGGTGCCATTGCCTTCTCTGAGTATGATAGGCGCACAGAAAACAAATTGTTTTCTGTTGCATACCTGTGTGCTAAGTCGTTTTGTGTCCAACTTTTTTTGACCCCATAGATTGTAGCCCCATAGGCTCCTCTGTCCATGGGATTTTCCAGGTGAGAATACTGGAATGGGTTGCCATTTCCTCCTCCAGGGCATCTTCCCCACCCAGGGATCAAATCTCTTACATCTCCTGCATTGGCAGGCAAATTCTTTGCCACTAATGCCACCTGGGAAGCCCTGGTTTCTGTTAGTTGATGATATTTCACATTTGGTGTCAACCTCATCAAGCAGTCTGATCAGATCAACTGCCTTGATCTCATCAATAAAAAAGCAAAGATAAATCCAGAAGGACCCCATAGGAGAAAATTTAATACATTCTTTCCTTTTCTTAATGCATTTATCACATACTGGCAGATGGCCCTATATAATGCTAATCCTCTAAGGACACCCCGTTTTACCATTCTTTTCCCTCACGGAAAAATATCAAATCCTTCCTAGCAGCACAGGGCCTCGCTGGAGCATGCATTCCCCTGACCCACATCTTAGGTGCTCTGGGTGGTTCTCCATATCCAAGTGCACTGGCCTTTTATTATTTTTATGTAGATCCCATGGTTTCTCCATCTGGGTCTCCCCACAAGTTCTTTCAGCACAACCCCAGGCACATACGGACAATCTGGTCCCACTTGCAGACATGCACTCAGTCCCACAGGGACACTGTGGGGCATTGAGGTTAAGACCTTGGAATTTGGGACTTGTCTGGTGGTCCAGTTAAGAACCTGCCTTGCAGTGAAGGGGACACAGGATCAATCCCTGCTCCGGGAAGTAAGATCCTGCACGCCCCAAAGTGTGCCAGAGTGGGGAAGGGAAGAAAAAGAAAGAAAGAAGTGGCTTCAATCAGGCTAGGTCTTTAAACAGAGTTCATAACATTAAACCCTCTGAGGCCAGAGAAGTTGTCAAAAAAAACATCCTCTAAGCTTGGAAAAGTGGGCTTCCCATGTGGCTCAGTGGTAAAGAATCTGCTGGCCAATGCAGGAACTACAGGCAATGCAGGTTCCACCCCAGGGGGAGGAAGATCCCCTGGAGGAGGAAATGGCAACCCACTCCAGTATTCTTGCCTGGAGAATCCCACGGTCAGGAGAGCCTGGCTGCAGTCCATGGGGTCACAAAGAGCTGTACACGACTGAGTGCCTGTACCTGAAAGCTTGGAAAAGCCGGTACCTATGAATTTTCCCCACATACGAATGCACTGAGCTTTGGCTAGAGTACAAAGTTTAAAGTTTTCCCTTTGTCCAGGAAACTCACCTCCTCCAGAAGACTGAACCTCAAGCTGGGTGATCCTGGGCTGACAGCTGAGGACTCTTTGCCGTGTGACCTGCTCTCTGAACTGGGTTCACCTGGTCTGCCCTCCCAAAGCTCCTCCCTTTTATAGGGCCTGGGACAGTAATGCATTCAAAGACATGATTGGATAAAACTTGCCTGCTGATTCAATCTTTGGAATTTTCACCCAGCTCCAGCTTTCTATAGTTAAACCAACTAATATTTCTGCAGTGAAGTGTAACAACACACACACTAATTGGAGGTACAAAGCTTAGTCTCGTGTTCTGATCAAGTTTTCTTTTTTTAATATAGAATATTTCATAAATACGCCTGTAGTCCTTACTCAGGGGCCATGCTACCCATCTCTGTATCATTCCAATTTTAGTACCTGTGTTGCCTCAGTGAGTACTGATCAAGTCTTGTTCTAAGTGGGTGTAATAGAAACTTTTTTAAAAAATGCATCTATTTATTTTTGGCTCTGCTGGGTCTTTATTGCGATGCCCTGGCTTCTCACTGTGGTGGCTTTTCTCGTGCCCCACAGACCTCAGTAGCTGCAGCACGCGGGCTTAGTTGCTCCGTGGCATGTGGGATCTTCCCGGATCAGGAAGCAAACTGGTGTCTCCAGCATTGGCAGGTGTGCTACCCATTGTGCCACCAAGGAAACCCCTTTGGTACCACTTGCTAATTTTCCAGGGCTTGTGGATCATGAGCGAGCCAGAGAACAAGGTTAATATTCTTTCCTCCTGTGCTAGTCTGGGGCTTGTGAGTCAGAGGGTTGCCCCAGGACCCGACAGGAGAGATTCCTAGTCCACCAAAGTTGCAGGGGCTGATACTAAGATCATTTCAGTGGGAAGAGAGAGAGCATTGATTATTTTACATTGACAAAGTACATCATTTAAGAGACTGAATGTGAGGACTGAGTGTGAAGTTGGAGTTTTAATGTTTTAAGGCTCCTGGTTTAAAAATTGGCTGTTGGCAGGGTTGTGTACTGAGTAGGAAGAAAGGGCTCCCCCAGGTCCCACGTGCTTCAACCAAGAGTTCTCATGCTGCAACTAAAGATCCCACACACCTCAATGAAGACTGAAGATCTCATGTGACATGACCGTGACCTGGTCAGCCAAATAAATAGCCTTTAAAAAAGAAAGAAAAGAAAGGCAACAGGAGGAGATTCTTTGGAACTCCCCACCTCCATTTCCCAAGTCAGGTGGAGTGAGTGACCACCCCATATAAGATGAGGGAGAGTAAGAGTATGGAAAACAAAACAAGAGGATTGTGTTTGACAAGAAAGGGTCCAGTGCAGCAGCCTGGTCATTATCTGTTCTCTTCTTTCAGTTGGATCCAGGATCAAACCACTTTTCACCCTTCCACTGCCAGGACCCTCAATCCTGTCAACTAAAATTCAATTAACAATCAAGAAGACAGTGGAAACTTTTATTCAAGTCAAACTGAAGGTTATAACCCAGAAGACAGGCTTTCAGAATCTCTGAGAACTGTTGCACCTGTTAGAAGTAGAAGGCACAGTCATATACATTTTTGAGACAAATGACCGTACATCAAAGTGACATACAGACATTTTACATAAACTTCACTAATGCTACAGGGTCCAGGTCAGCGCATGTACAAGGCAAGAAACAAGTTCCTAAGACTCCTACAGAGTTGGGAAACAACGCTGATCCTTTAAGACGGGAGTCCCCAGGCTCCAGGATCTAATGCTTGGTGATCTGAGGTGGAGCTGATGTAATAACAATAGAAATAAAGTGCACAACAAATATAATGTACTTGAATCATCCTGCAACCATCCCCTGTACCCCATTCCATGGAAAAAATAGTTTTCCACAAAACTTGTCCCTGGAGGACTTCCCTGGTTTTCCAGTGGCTAAGACTCTGTGCTCCCAATGCAGCGGGCCCAGGTTCAATCCCTGGCTGGAGAATTAAGATCCCGTATGCTGTGCAACGTGGCCAAAAAAATTAAAAAAAAACAAATTTGTCCCTGCTGCCAGAAAGGTTGTGGACTGATGTTTAAGAAATAACTGTGGGGACTTCCCTGGTGGGTCAGTGACTGCGACGTTATGCTCCAAATGCAGGGGGGTCTAGGTTCAATTCCTGGTCAGGGAACTAGATCCCACATCCCACAACTAAAACTCAGCACAACCAAATAAATTATATATATTGTGCAACTTCCTTGGCCGTCTGGTGGTTAAGATACTGTGCTTCCACTGCAGAGGGCATGAGTTCCATCTCTGGTCAGGGATCTAAGAGCCCATAGGCCGCGTGGCCAAACCAAAAAAAGGTTATGTCGCTAGTGTCAGAAGAAAGGAAAAAAAAATCTTTTTATGGTTCACCAGGAATTCCCTCCTGTGAGGAAATCTGGTTAATGAATAACACAGATGCTCACAAAAGGGGGAGAGGCGAGGCCCAAACAAACACACAGAGGATTTTATGCTTAAGTTGCCTTGTCTTACCCTCAAATATAAATTTTGTGTCATCAGTCCATCCTCTGTCTCTTGGCTTGCTGAAGTCAGCTCCTGACCGGCCTCTTCTTTTCGCCAGGCTTCAGTCTATTCTTAAAGTGGCCACTAGAGGGAGCCTGTTCTACAGTCCTCCAGTCCTGGTGTGGCTCCACCTTGATTTAGCAGAACTTCCCAAACTGGGAGGGCAAGGACCTGCCACCCACATCCCACCCCAACCCTCCTTCCCGCCTGCCTGAACACACTTTCTTCTTCTTCTTTTTTTTCTTTAAAGGGTAAGTAACCTCAGATAATCATTGAGAAAGAGAATCAGAGCCATCACTGACATCCACTCTGGGTAGGCTTGGCAACTTCTAGTAATTCTAGATAGGGAAACAATGGAACTAGTGACAGACTTCATTTTCTTGGTCTCCAAAACGACTGCAGATGGTGACTGCAGCCATGAAATTAAAAGACTCTTACTCCTTGGAAGAAAAGCTGTAACCAACCTAGAGAGCATATTAAAAAGCAGAGACATCTCTTTGACGACAAAGGTCTGTCTAGTCTAAGCTATGGTTTTTCCAGTAGTCATGTATGGATGTGAGAGTTGGACTGTGAAGAGAGCTGAGCACTGAAGAATTGATGCTTTTGAACTGTGGTGTTGGAGAAGACTCTTGAGAGTCCCTTGGACTGCAAGGAGATCCAACCAGTCCATTCTGAAGGAGGTCAGTCCTGGGTGTTCATTGGAAGGACTGATGCTAAAGCTGAAACTCCAGTACTTTGGCCACCTCATGAGAAGTGTTGACTCACTGGAAAAGACCCTGATGCTGGGAGGGATTGAGGGCAGGAGGAGAAGGGGATGACAGAGGATGAGATGGTTGGATGGCATCACCGACTCAATGGACATGAGTTTGAGTGAACTCCAGGAGTTGGTGATGGACAGGGAGGCTTGGCGTGCTGCGATTCATGGGGTCACAAAGAGTCGGACACGACTGAGTGACTGAACTGAACTGAACTGAAACTGCGCAGTCATTTTGGATACAAGATTGGAAAAATAGATAAAATTTTATGTGTTCAGCACACTAAATAATTTTCAAAAAGACTTAAATTTGTGTTTGACATGTATCCTTTTATATGCTCTGTCAGAAGCAGCTACAGGATGGAACAAAGGAGAGGCCCAGGACAACAAAGTTTTCTCTACTCACAGGGACAGTCACATAAGGAGGCCACAGGGGAGAGCTCAGCCAGGCAGTGGGCTCCGTGAAGTAGGTGGGCAGGAGAGGGGGAGAAGGGGCGGATGATCTGAGGGCCAGTGCCTGTCCTGCGGTTCTGTGAGAGCACAGACCAAAGCGTGAAGGGGGATCTCACTGGCCACTCTGAGTGCCCGGTGGTCACAGTGAGGGGAGGCGAAGACAGCAACTGGTGGCAGAGCCAGCCTTCACGCTGGTGCACCTGGCCATCTTGGGGGGACGTTTACACCCTGTCTGTGAGGATGTTCAGGCAGCAGGAAAGTATGACATTTTAAAATTTACAATAGAGACAGCCAGGGTTAGGGTGTTTTTTTTAATTTTTCATTTTTTTGTTGCACTGCACAGCATACGGAATATTCACTGGACCGACAGGGACGTCCAAGCCATTTTTGTTTTTTTTTCTACAAACTCTAAAGTTTAAACCATAGTTGATTAGGATATTGATAGAAAAGATAGATAATGTAATTCTTTATTAGAGGACTTGGCCCTAAAATGAAATTTCAGCATTCATATGTGTATATATGAATCATTCAGTGCCCTTTTCAATATAATTTGGCCTTTTTTGGTGTTTATGAGAAAATCATATTTTATAATGTGTGATTTCTATAAATTGCTTATTCTTATCTAGTTCCCCCAAAAGCACTGAGGTTATAATCACCTCGTGGTTTTCTATATATTTAAATATATTTTCATTGAACTTTTAAAAATAAGTGATTGCTGTTTTATTAATGAGTGATAAATTATTCCTATATGATTTTGTTGACTCTTCCTTATTTGAACTCAATCTGGGTGAAGATGGTTGGTGGCTTCTCGCCAGCGAGGGTGGGAGGACAGGCCTGCTGCTCCTGCAGAAGCAGGGCTGTGTACTTTGGCTGCTCCCAGGGCTGCTGCGCCAGGCGCTGCCCCAGGGGAGCCCCATGAGGGCCGCCTGGTTTCCTGAGCACCACCCTACCCCACAGGTGCCCCAGCAGGACGTCCCCCACCCACCCCCCTGGGCCCAGAAGTGTCTGAGGCCGAGGTCAGGCCGGGGAGCAGCCCCTGAAGGCCCTGGGCGTTGCTGGGGACTCCCGCAGCTGGGCACCAGGGGTCATTGGCATTAAATAGTTTCATAGAGCCTTATATTCTTTGTTTTAGGAATCTTTCGGCACAGGATAATGTAAAAATGAAAAAAGTTATAGTTTTTATAAATACAAATGTGCGAAAAATGTTTTAAATCCTGAAGTTCAGTACATGCATAGTAATACTTTGCCCAGGCAACATTATGAGGATATATTGCAATATTTTTACCTAAGACATTAACAATTCCTTATCTGCAGATCTAGTATTTATTTTCTCTCAAAGATTAAAGTTGGAAATATAGCTCTAATGTCCTAATTAAATCCAATACCATATATTAAATAAGTAATTGCTCTAATATAATTCATGAATTTTTATCAAATACAAAATTCTATATAGACTTACCATATAAATACCTGCAACCATAGATAACTTGCAAGCTCCTTGCTCTGTTCTGCTTTTTTCTATTGTCAGTGGCAATGTGTAATTATTATCCTACTTTATGTAAGGCAAGTTCATTTTGTTAAACTAAATTTTTTTTCTACAAAATTTGTGTTTTGCTGTTAGTATTCAGTTTTCTTTTTTTTAATAATTTGTATTTTTAGTTTTGGCTGTGGTGGGTTTCATGGCTGAGCGTGGGCTTTCTCTAGTTGTGGAGAGTGGCGGCTACTCTCTAGCTGCAGGTCACAAGTCTCTCACTGTGGAGCGTGGGCTCAGTAGCTGTGGCACACGGGCTTAGTTGCCCCATCATACGTGGAATCTTCCTGGACTGGGGATCGAACCTGTGTCCCCTGCATTGGCAGGCGGATCCTTAACCTCTGGACCACCAGGGAAGTCCTAGTATTCAACTTTCATCGGAATTTTATTCAGTAACATAATTTTTAGTGAGAACTGAATTAGTCACGGAACTATTTAGTGAGAACTGAATTATGGTCAACACCAAAATCAGATTGATTATATTCTTTCTTTGCAGGCAAAGATGGAGAAGTCAGCAAAAACAAGATCAGGAGCTGGCTGTGGCTCAGATCATGAGCTCCTTATTGCTAAATTCAGACTGAAATTGAAGAAAGTAGGGAAAACCACTTCTTCGCTTCCGGGTCCGTTGCCAGCTGCACACGCGCAAAACATATATATCAATATATCAATAGGAACATATATATCAATAATTACTTTAAATGTAAATGGATTATATGCTCCAACCAAAAGACACAGACTGGCTAAATGGATACAAAAAAGACCCATATATATGCTGTCTACAAGAAACCCACTTCAGACCTTAAGACACATGCAGACTGAAAGTGAGAGGATGGAAAAATATATTCCATGCAAATGCGAAGCAAAAGAAAGCTGGAGTAGCAACCCTAACATCAGACAACATAGACCTTAAAATAAAGAAGATTACAAGAGATAAGAAAGAACACTCCATAATGATCAATGGATCAATCCAAGAGAAAGACATAATAATTGTAAGTATCTATGCACCCAACACAGGAACACCTCAGTACATATGAAAAACACTAACAGGCATAAAAGGAGAAACTAACAGTAACACAAAAATAGTAGGAGACTTCAACACCCCACTCACACAAATGGATAGATCATCAAAACAGAAAATTAATAAGGAAACACAAGTCTTAAATGATACGTTAGATGAGATGGCTCTCACTGATATCTTCAGGACATTCCATCCAAATGCAGAAGAATACACCTTCTTTTCAAATACACATGGAACACTCTCCAGGATGGACCACATCTTGGGTCACAAATCAAACCTCAGTAAATTTAAGAAAATTGAAATTGTATCAAGCGTCTTCTCCGACCACAATGCTATCAGACTAGATATCAATTACAAGAAAAAAACTGCAAGAAACACAAACACATGGAGATTAAACAACACGTTTCTAAATAACCAACAGGTTATTAAAGAAGTCAAAAGGGAAATAAAAAAAATTCTAGCATCAAATGACAATGAGAACACGACAACTCAAAACCTATCAGTTCAGTTCAGTACAGTTGCTCAGTCGTGTCCGACTCTTTTCGACCCCATGAATCACAGCAGGCCAGGCCTCCCTGTCTATCACCAACTCCCAGAGTCCACCCAAACCTATGTCCATTGAGTCGGTGATGCCATCCAACCATCTCAACCTCTGTCGTCCCCTTCTCCTCCTGCCCTCAATCTTTCCCAGCATCAAGGTCTTTTCCAATGAGTCAGCTCTTCGCATCAGGTGGCCAAAGTATTAGAGTTTCAGCTTCAACATCAGTCCTTCCAATGAACACCCAGGACTGATCTCCTTTAGGATGGACTGGTTGGATCTCCTTGCAGTCCAAGGGACTCTCAAGAGTCTTCTCCAACACCACAGTTCAAAAGCATCCATTCTTCTGCACTCAGCTTTCTTTATAGTCCAACTCTCACATCCATACATGACCACAGGAAAAACCATAGCCTTGACTAGATGGACCTTTGTTGGCAAAGTAATGTCTCTGCTTTTGAATATGCTATCTAGGTTGGTCATAACTTTTCTTCCAAGGAGTAAGCATCTTTTAATTTCACGGCTGCAATCACCATCTGCAGTGATTTTGGACCCCAGAAAAATAAAGTCAGCCACTATTTCCACTATTTCCCCATCTATTTGCCATGAAGTGATGGGACCAGATGCCATGATCTTCGTTTTCTGAATGTTGAGCTTTAAGCCAACTTTTTCACTCTCCACTTTCACTTCCATCAAGAGACTCTTTAGTTCTTCTTTACTTTCTGCCATAAGGGTGGTGTCATCTGCATATCTGACGTTATTGATATTTCTCCCAGCAATCTTGATTCCAGCTTGTGCTTCTTCCAGCCCAGCATTTCTGACGATGTACTCTGCATGTAAGTTAAATAAGTAGGGTGACAATATACAGCCTTGACGTACTCCTTTTCTTATTTGGAACCAGTCTGTTGTTCCACGTCCAGTTCTAACTGTTGCTTCCTGACCTGCATACAGATTTCTCAAGAGGCAGGTCAGGTGGTCTGGTATTCCCATCTTTTGAAGAATTTTCCACAGTTGATTGTGATCCACACAGTCAAAGGCTTTGGCATAGTCAATAAAGCAGAAATAGATGTTTTTCTGGAACTCTCTTGCTTTTTTGATGATCCAGTGGATGTTGGCAATTTGGTCTCTGGTTCCTCTGCCTTTTCTAAAACCAGCTTGAACATCTGGAACTTCACAGTTCACATATTGCTGAAGCCTGGCTTGGAGAATTTTAAGCATTACTTTACTAGCATGTGAGATGAGTGCATTGCGTGGTAGTTTGAGCATTCTTTGGTATTGCCTTTCTTTGGGATTGGAATGAAAACTGACTTTTTCCAGGCCTGTGGCCACTGCTGAGTTTTCCAAATTTGCTGACATATTGAGTGCAGCACTTTCACAGCATCAACTTTCAGGATTTGAAATAGCTCCACCGGAATTCCATCACCTCCACTAGCTTTGCTCAAGTGATGCTTCCTAAGGCCCACTTGACTTCCCATTCCAGGATGTCTGGCTCTAGGTGAGTGGTCACACCATTGTGATTATCTGGGTCGTGAAGATCTTGTTTGTACAGTTCTTCTGTGTATTCTTGCCACCTCTTCTTAATATCTTCTGCTTCTGTTAGGTCCCTACCATTTCTGTCCTTTATTGAGCCCATCTTTGCATGAAGTGTTCCCTTGGTATCTCTAATTTTCTTGAAGGATCTCTAGTCTTTCCCATTCTATTGTTTTCCTCTATTTCTTTGCATTGATCGCTGAGGAAGGCTTTCTTATCTCTCCTTGCTATTCTTTGGAACTCTGCATTCAAATGGGTATATCTTTCCTTTTCTCCTTTGCTTTTCATTTCCCTCTTTCACAGCTATTTGTAAGGCCTCTTCAGACAGCCATTTTGCTTTTTTGCATTTCTCTTTCTTGGGGATGGTCTTGATTCCTGTGTCCTGTACAATGTCACAAACCTCCATTCATAGTTCATCAGACACTATGTCTATCAGATCTAGTCCCTTAAATCTATTTCTCACTTCTACTATATAGTCATAAGGGATTTGATTTATGTCATACCTGAATGGTCTAGTGGTTTTCTCCACTTTCAGTCTGAATTTGGCAGTAAGGCTTTCATGATCTGAGCCACAGTCAGTACCTGGTCTTGTTTTAGCTGACTGTATAGCGCTTCTCCATCTTTGGCTGCAAAGAATATAATCGATCTGATTTCGATGTCGACCATCTGGTGATGCCCATGTGTAGAGTCTTCTCTTGTGTTGTTGGAAAAGGGTGTTGCTGTGACCAGTGTGTTCTCTTGGCAGAACTCTATTAGCCTTTGCTAATAGAGTTGTGTATTCCAAGGCCAAATTTGCCTGTTACTCCAGGTATTTCTTGACTTCCTACTTTTGCATTCCAGTCCCCTATAATGAAAAGGACATCTTTTTTGGGTGTTAGTTCTTGAAGGTCTTGTAGGTCTTCATAGAACTGTTCAACTTCAGCTTCTTTAGTGTTACTGGTCGTGGCATAGACTTGGATTACTGTAATATTGAATGGTTTGCCTTGGAAACGTACAGAGATCATTCTGTCGTTTTTGAGACTGCATCCAAGTAAAACCTATGGGATACAGCAAAAGGAGTTCTAAGAGGGAAGTTTAAGCAATACAATTATACCTTAAGAAACAAGAAAAACATCCAATAGATATCCTAACTTTGCACCTAAAGTAACTGGAAAAAGAAGAAGAAAAAAAAATTAGTAGAAGGAAAGAAATCATAAAGATCCTAGCAGAAATTAATGAAAAAGAAATGAAAGAAAGAATAGTAAAGATTAATAAAACTAAAAGCTGGTTCTTGAGAAGATGAGCAAAGTTGACAAACCCTTAGCCAGACTCATCAAGGAAAAAAGAGAGAAAACTCAAATCAACAGAATTAGAAATGAAAAAGGAGAGATTACAACAGACAATGTAGAAATACAAAGGCTTATAAGAGACTATTATGAACAACTATATGGCAATAAAACAGACAACCTGGAAGAAATGGACACATGCTTAGAAAAGTTCAATCTTCCAAGATTGAACCAGGAAGAAATAGAAATTGTGAACAACCCAATTACAAGCACTGAAATTTAAGCTGTGATAAAAAGTCTTCCAAGAAACAAAAGCCCAGGGCCAGATGGCTTCACCAGAGAATTCTATCAAACATTTAGAGAAGAACTAATGCCTATCCTTCTAAAACTCTTTCAAAAAATGTCAGAAGAAGGAACACTTCCAAATTCATTCTGTGAGTAAATGAATTTGATCTATTCATTTGATACCAAAACCAGACAAAGACAACACAGAAAAAGAAAACTACAGGCCAATATCACTGATGAACATAGATGCAAAAATCCTCACCAAAATTCTAGCAAACAGAATTCACCAACACATCAAAAAGCTCATACACCATAATCAAGTTTGGTTTATTCCAAGGATGAAAGGATTCTTCAATATACAGAAATCAATCAATGTGATACACCATATTAACAAATTGAAAGATAAAAACCATATGATCATCTCAGTAGATATAGAAAAAGCCTTGGACAAAATTCAGCACTTATTTATGATTAAAACTCTTCCAAAAAAATGGGCATAGGAGGAACCTACCTCAACATAATAAAGTCCATATATGATAAGCCTACAGCAAACATTATTCTCAACGGCAAAAAACTGAAAGCATTCCCCATAAGATGAGGAACAAGACAAGGGTGTCCACTTTCACCAGTATTACATAATTCTGGAAGTCCTAGCTACAGCAATCAGAGAAGAAAAAGAAAGAAAATGAATCCAGATTGGAAAATAAGAAGTAAAGCTCTCACTGTTTGCAGATGACATGATACTGTACATAGAAAACCCTAAAGAAAGTATCAGAAAATTACAAGAGCTAATCAGTGAATTTAGCAAAGTTGCAGGCTACAAAAGCAATACACAGAAATCATTTGCATTTCTATATCCTAACAATGAAAAATCAATAAGAGCAATTAAGGAATCAACCCCATTCCCCATTGCAACAAAAAGAATTAAATATCTAGGAATAAACCTACATAAGGAGACAAAAGAACTGTACACGGAAAATTATAAGACACTAATGAAGGAAATCAAAGATGACATAAACAGATGGAGAAATATTCCACGTTCCTGGGTAGGAAGAATCAATATTGTGGAAAATGACAACACTACCAAGTGTAATCTACAGATGCGGTGTGATCCCTATCAAATTATCAATGGCAGTTTTCACAGAACTAGAAGAAAAAAGAATCACAGTTCATATGGAAACACAAAAGACTATGAATAGCCAAAGCAGTCTTGAGGAAGAATAGAGCTGGAGGAATCAAGCTTCCTGACTTCAGGTTATATTACAAAGCTACAGTCATCAAGACAGAATGGTACTGGCACAAAAACAGAAATTTAGATCAATGGAACAAGATAGAAAGCCCAGAAATAAACGCATGCACCTTTGGGTACCTTATTGTTGACAAAGGAGGCAAGAATATACAACGGGACAAAGACAGCCTCCTCAATAAATGGTGCTGGGAGAACTGGACAGCTACACGTAAAAGAATGAAATCAGAACACTTCCTAACACCATACACAAAGATAAACTCAAAATGGATTCAAGACCTAAATGTAAGACCAGAAGCTGTAAAACTCTTAGAGGAAAACATAGGAAGAACACTGGATGACATAAATCAAAACGAGATCCTGTATGACCCCCCTCCTAGAGTAATGGAAATAAAAATAAAAGTAAACAAGTGGGACCTGATTAAACTTAAAAGTTTTTGCACAGCAAAGGAAACTATAAGCAAGGTGAAAAGACGACCCTCAGAATGGGAGGAAATAGTAGCAAATGAAACAACTGACAAAGGATTAATTTCCAAAATATACAAGTGGCTCATACAACTCAATACCAGAAAAACAAACAACCCAATCAAAAAATCGGGAAAAAAAACTAAACATACATTTCTCCAAAGAAGACATACAGATGGCTAACAAACACGTGAAAAGATGCTCAACATCGCTCATTATTAGAGAAATGCAAATCAAAACTGCAATGAGATATATCCCCTCACACGGGTCAGAATGGCCCTCATCAAAAAGTCTACAAACTATAAATGCTGGAAAGGATGTGGAGAACTGTTGGTGGGAATGTAGATTGATACAACCACTATGGAAGATGGTATGGAGTTTCCTTAAAAAACTAGGAATTAAAAAAACCACCATAGGACCCAGTAACCCCACTCCTAGGCATATACCCTGAGGAAACCAAAATTGAAAGAGACACATGTATCCCATTGCTTATTGCAGCTATTGCTATTTACAATAGCTAGAACGTGGAAGCAACCCAGACATCCATCGACAGATGAACGGATAAGGAAACTGTGGTACATATATACAATGGAATATCACTCAGCCATAAAAGGGAATGCATTTGAGTCAGTTCTAATGAGGTGGATGAACCTAGAACCTATTATACAGAGTGAAGTGAGCCAGAAAGAGAAAGATAACTACTGTATTCTAAGACATACATACAGAATCTAGAAAAATGGTACTGAAGAATTTATTTACAGGGCAACAACGGAGAAACAGACATAGAGAATAGGCTTATGGACATGGGGAGAGGGGAGGAGAGGGTGAGACGTGTGGAAAGAGTAATATGGAAACTTACATTACCATATGTAAAATAGACAGCCAAGAAGAATTTGCTGTAAGGCTCAGGAAACTCAAAGAGGGGCTCTGTATCAACCTAGAGGGGTGGGATGGTGAGGGAAACGGGAGGAAGGTTCAAAAGAGAGGGGATATATGTATACCTATGGCTGATTCTTGTTGAGGTTTGACAGAAAACAGCAAAATTCTGTAAAGCAATTATCCTTCAATAAAAAATAAATTAATCTTTTTTTTAAGTTCATGAAGGTTTGAAGTACTCTAACAGGAAAATTTTGGGGGGAATTTGGACAAAAATCTCTCACTTGCAGCTTTTTTAGTGTGCGTATATATAGTGTTTAATTATATACAACAAGAAATTTGCTATTTTACTACAAGTATACAATTAAGTGGCATTAAATATAATTGAAACGTTTTGCATCTACCACCACTAGCTTGAGAAAAAGATCAAGCCAAATGGAAAATACATACCCATAAAGCAATTACTGCCCCATCTTCCCTTGGTTCAGGCTCAGGAAAATCTCTAATCTACTTTCAGTTGGTGCAAGTTTGTCTATTAAAGATATTTCTGATAAGAGGCATCATACATTATCTTTCCTTTTATGTCTTGCTTTAATTGTTTAGGCTGTTTTCAAGGTTTATCATATTGCAGCTTGTGTCAGAACTACACTGCTTTTTATTACCAAATGATATTCCATTGTATGTATGTACCACATGTTAGAAATCCATTCATGTGCCAATGGACACTTGAGTTGTTTACACTTTTTGGCTATCATAAATAACACTGCTATGAACACTGGTGAACAGGAATGTGTTTGAATCTGGGCTTTCAATTCTTTCAGGTGTATCCCCAGCAATGAGGTTCCAGCTCTGGAGCCTGAAGTGACCCATGAACCAGCTCCAGCCTATCTTGGCTGCTATTAGGAGCCCCTGGAAAACGTTGATTTAGAGAAACACCCATGGAGGAGAGGGTCTTTGTGGGAACATAACAGTCCAGAAGGGAAATTCCAGCTCATCACTGGAGAAAAGAAAAATGAACACTGAGCACATTGAAGAGAGTAAGAGAATCAGTTTGACTCTCCTGTCAACCCACCCCGTAAGTAGGACAACCAAGTTCCAAGAGAGGCCTTCTCAGTTGCAATTTCTCCTGTAGGGGGGGAGGAGAGCATGTGAGGAAGTGCCTGCTCCCCCAGCTGCTCAGGATGCTCAGTTCTTATTCCAAGGAGGCTCATGTCTCTCTCATCTTAATCAGAGTGTTAAGGTGTGAAGCTACAAGATTAAGGGCTGGGGAGTGTCTGGGAGAACAGCTCAGGACACAACATATAAAAAGGGACTCAAGGATTTCCCTGGGGGTCCAGTGGTTAACACTCCACACTTCAAAAGCAGGGTGCATGGGTCCAATCCTGGTCAGGGAACTAAGATCCCACATGCCACGGGCAGCAAGTACAAACAATTTTCAATAAAAGCCCTCATATCCCCCATCTTATATAACATTTCTATGTAAAATGTTATATTTCTACTGTGTGCACTACACCATGCTCACCACCAAAATTTAAAATCCATTTATCACACACTGTGGATCCCTTTTACCCATCTCTCCCTCCCACCCCACCTCTTCCCTTCTGGTAATTGCTAATCTGTTCTCTGTCTATGCATTTTTGTTTTTCTTTGGTGTGTTAATTTATTTTTTTTCCCATTCCATATGTGAGAAGAATCTTATTTTATTGTCTTTCTCCATCTGAATTATTTCACTTAGTACAAAATCCTCAAGGTCATCCAAGTCATCACAAGTGACAATATTTCAAATTTTTATGGCTTACTATTAGTAGTATTCCATTGTGTGTGTGGCTTTTCAGAGTCTATTGTGTTTCCATACAATCCTAGTGTTTTTTTTTTTTAACAAAGAACTTATACAGCCTTGCAGGGGGGGTTTGCCTGTAGAAGCCCCCTTCCCAATTTTGTAGTCTGGCAGAACACCATTCAAGTACCTCTTGGATCAGTGCCACCCCTGCCACAGTTCTAATCAACCCCAAATAAACATCTCTTTATTTCAATCAGGTCTCTGTTCGTGAAAATTTGGATTAGCACTCCTCACCTCCTTAAAATATTTGCTGAACTATCGTCTTCCCTATCTCCTAAGTTGTAGTCCTCAGTTCGGCTTGAATAAAACTGTTTCCTGTTCCCACTGTGTGCTGTGTGTGCTAAGTCACTTCAGTCATGTCCGACTCTTTGCAACTCTCTGGACTGTAGCCTGCCAGGCTCCACGGTCCTTGGGATTCTCCAGGCAAGAATGAGCGGATTGCCATTTCCTTCTCAAGGGGATCTTCCCAACCCACGGATCAAATCTGCGTCTCTTATGTCTCCTTAACTGGTAGCCAGTTCTTCACCAGGGGCACCAGTGATTATTTCTGTTGACACTAGATAATGAGACAACAGCATTGTTTTTCACTTGTTAGATCTCAGTTTTTCTGTCCTGCTCCATGTTGGGTGAGTCTTTAAAAAATATTTCATAGGAAAATTGTTCCCAAGGTATTTCTGTAATTTTCAATAGAAACATTATAATCAATATTAATTGCTTTCAATGAATTATACAATCTGCAACTATTTTTCAAAGATAATTTCAACTCCCTCTGAAAGTATTGTCACTGAAATGACAGGTGGCAGGATAATCACTTCCCAGTAAGGAGATGACATCACGGTATTCCAAACCTTTATCTTGGTTGGGCTCAGATGCCCTTTCCACATCTGCACAGATGTTGTCTGGGAGCACACAGTCCTGATTGAGAATGTTACTTGGTAAGTGTCTCTTTTATAGTCAAGGGTCAGATTCACAGGATAACCATAGCACAGAAAATTCAGTTTAAAACACCAATATAAATCAGCTTCTCTCTCATGTTTCCTGGGGTTGGAACACAAGTATACCTCTGTATCCAGCGAGGAATTATGCTTCCTGCACACATTTGATGCATTCCTCCTCTACCCACTCCTCTGCTGCCTGATGTCTCTCCCCTTTCCTCGCATTTTCAGTTTCTATGAAATCTTCCTTCGTGTTTCTTTGACTAAAGATGCCGAAGCTCTCACCATCCACTAAAGACTTCACTCAGCAGGCAAGTGCCCAGCAACTGGATAACAATGCTGATCTCCGAGCTCTGAGTAGTGAATTGCCTGAGGTCTGACTGAGAGGATGGAATGCACAGGTGGTTTTGTTGTATTTTCTTGTTAGCCTGTGTGGTAAAGGGGGGGTCTTTATAATAGAGTTCTCTCATCAGCTAGAGTGCTCACATTTATCTCCTGTTTAGAGAACTGAAAGCTTTATCATTCTTCATGTAAGGAAATGAAATCTTTATCTTAAAAGAAATTATCTCTAATGATTGTAGGATATGGACAAAAAAGATGAATGAAAGCATTCACTATCTTAGGATAGTAACATTACCCTGACATGTAATGTGACTGTTCCAGGAAGGGGGACCATTTCCAGGACCTGAAACTGGGCTCTTGTCTAACACTTGGAAATGAATTGTCCGAGGAGACACATATGCTGACAAAGCAAGAGATTTTATTGGGAAAGGGTGTCCGGGTGGAGAGCAGTAGGGTAAGGGAACCCAGGAGAACCGCTCTGTCGCATGGCTCACAGTCTCAGGTTTCATGGTGATGGGATTAGTTTCCCGGTTGTCTTTAGCCAATCCATCTAACTCAGAGTCCTTCCTGCTGGTGTGCGCCTTGTTCAGCCAAGATGGATGTCAGCAAGAAGGACTCTGGAACGTGGTCAGACATGTGGTGTCTTCTTTTGACCTGGCCGTCTTGGGGGGACGTTTACACCCTGTCTGTGAGGATGTTCAGGCAGCAGGAAAGTATGAAGTTTTAAAATTTACAATAGAGACAGCCAGGTTTAGGGTGTTTTTTTTAAGTTTTCTTTTTTGTTGTTGTTGTTGCACTGCACAGCATATGGAATATTCACTGGACTGACAGGGACGTCCGAGCCATTTTGTTTGTTTGTTTGTTTTTACAAACTCCAAAGTTTAAATCATATTTGACTAGGATCTTGATAGAAAAGATAGATTCTGTAATTCTTTATTAGAGGACTTGACCCTAAAATGAAATTTCAGCATTTATATGTGTACATATGAATCATTCCGTGTCCTTTTCAATATAATTTGGCTTTTTTTGGTGTTTATGGAAGATCATATTTTATAATGTGTGATTTCTAGAAGTTGGTTATTCCTATCTAGTTCCCCCCAAAAGCACTGAGGTTATAATCACCTCTCGGTGTCCTACATATTTAAATATTTTCATTGAGCTTTTATTTGTATTGAATAAGTAGTTGCTGTTTTACTAACGAGTGATAAATTATTCCTATATGATTTTGTTGACTCTTTCTTATTTGAAATCAATCTGGAATTGAGATGGTTAACGGCATCTCACCAGCGACGGTGGGAGGACAGGCCCGCTGCTCCTGGAGAAGCAGGGCCCTGTACTTTGGCTGCTCCCAGGGTTGCTGCGCCAGGCGCTGCCCCAGGGTGAGACCAGGAGGGTGGCCTGGTTTTCGGAGCAGCCCCACACCCCATAGGTGCCCCAGCAGGAGGTCCCCCACCGGTCCCCCTGGGCCCAGAAGTGCCTGAGGCCGAGGTCAGGCCGTGGAGCAGCCCCTGAAAGCCCTGGGCATCGCTGGGCACCTAGGCACCAGGGGCCACCTGCATTAAATGTTTTCATTGAGCTTTATTTTCTTTGCTTTAGGAATTTTTCAGCACAGGATATTATAAAAGTGAAATAAGTTATAATTTTTATAAACACAAATATGCGAAAAATATTTTAAATCCTCAGGTTTGGTACATGCGTAGTAATACTTTGTCCAGGCAACATTGTGAGGATATATTGCAACATTTTTACCTAAGACAGTAAAAATTTCTTATATGCAGATCTAGTATTTATTTTTTTCTCTGAGATTAAAGTTGTTAAAGTTGGAAATATAGCTCTAATGTCCTAATTAAATCTAATACCATATATTAAATAAGTAATTGCTCTAATATAATTCATGAACTTTTATCATACATAAATTTCTATATAGACTTACCATATGCTGCTATTGCTAAGTCACTTCAGTCATGTCGGACTCTGTGTGACCCCATAGACGGCAGCCCACCAGGCTCCCCCGTCCCTGGGATTCTCCAGGGAAGAACACTGGAGTGGGTTGCCATTTCCTTCTCCAGTGCATGAAAGTGAAAAGTGAAAGTGAAGTCGATCAGTCATGTCCGACTTTTAGCGACCCCATGGACTGCAGCCCACCAGGCTCCTCTGTCCATGGGATTTTCCAGGCAAGAGTACTGGAGTGGGGTGCCATTGCCTTCTCCGGACTTACCATATAAATAGCTGCAAACATAGACAACGTGCAAGCTCCTTGCTCTGTTCTGCTTTTTTCTATTGTCAGTGGCAATGTGTAATTATTACCATACTTTATGTAAGGCAAGTTCACTTTGCTAA
Organism: Bos grunniens; assembly: GCF_055505025.1. NCBI lineage: Eukaryota > Metazoa > Chordata > Mammalia > Artiodactyla > Bovidae > Bos > Bos grunniens. The sequence goes on along the minus strand of NC_141182.1, from coordinate 65,320,728 downwards.
ATTTTTTTTTTACAAAATTTGTGTTGTTTTGATATTAGTATTCAATTTTCATTGGAATTTGTATTCAGTAACATATTTCTTAGCGAGAACTGAATTATTCACACTGGGAAAATTTCCATCCAGGGCAACAGTTTTCTCTGCTGTTACTTAAAATGAATCCTATGGCTTAAATATAGATTTTGGTTTTCACTCACTGTTTTCTGCACGTTAGTTAATTTTAATATTGTTTTCCAAAATTTTACTTATTTATTTTCCTTATACATTTAAAGGAGACTCTTGCCACAAAAGAAAAAAAAATTGGCTATCTTGATTTATGGATATTCTGAATTGTATTACTATCATAATAACAATTCCTTGATTTCTCAAGTGTAAAACCATTTCAGTTCTTGATCATGGAAATGGAAATTCATATCATAGCTGTTATTCTGGACATAATGAAATGGCCATGCCAGGAAAGTGGTGACTCAATAACACCCTGTCCAGCATCGTGGATTTGTGTCTTCACCATTTGAAAATGTCCTCTTATCTCATTACCCAATACTGAAACATCGGTTCATCTGGAAGAAAGAATTGTCCTCATGGTGGGGAAGTCTCCATGGTGTTGTTGAATTAATTTTTCTATTTAATCTTGCATCACTGTATCTTTTCCCATGATGGACAATGTATTATGTGCATCTGCAGGTCTTATCCAAACCAGTCCACTTTATGTGTCAGTTCAAAGATTTCCTACTGTGAAATACTGTCTATGCAGTTACTGTAGGAGAAATGCTTGATATTTACCCTTAATAAGTTTTCTGAACAATGAACTGTTTCCTTAAGCTCTTCTAGCATTAACTTTTGCAATTAATTTTATATCATTTAGAGATATTTAGTTTACCTGAGTCCACTTTTTAGAGTTACTACTGTATGAAAACTGTGCAAAAGTAGCTTCTTTAGTGGGATTTGGTGACATCTGAGTTCTGTTTCCCTCCATCCTGTGTATGACAAGCAGCTTCAGGATTGTCTTGGAAAGTTCCTGTCCTAAGGGTTAAGTAAGCTTGCTTTTCCCCCTCCCCTCAAGACATTGTGTTTACTTATACTGGGACATATATTGAGTCCATAAACTGGGTGTTAGAGTTAGGCATTGTTGTAGGGTTGTCCAAAATTTCCAGATTCTTTTGAATAGCAAGTGAAATGAAATACATGTCAGTTTAAAATCTAATACTGTATGTGTATTTCCTGTTGTTACCAAATGTCAATTTTAACTTTTATTCAAATTCGTTGGCTTTTTATTGGCATTTATTTTGTTGTTGTTCAGTCACTCAGTTGTGTCTGACTCTTTGTGGCCCCGTAGACTGCAGCACGCCAGCTTCCTTGTCCTTCATCATTTCCTGGAGCTTGTTCAAACTCGTGTCCATCGGTTCAGTGATACCGTCCAACCATCTCCTTCTCTTTCACCCCTTTCTGCTCCTGCCTTCAATCTTTCCCAGCATCAGGGTCTTTTCCAATGACTTGGCTCTTCACATCAGGAGGCCAAAGTATTGGAGCTTCAGCCTCAACATCGGTCCCTCCAGTGAATATTTAGCATTGATTTCCTTTCGGATCATCTGGTTTGATCTCCTTGCAGCCCAAGGGAATCTCAAGATTCTTCTCCAACACCACAGTTTAAAAGCACCAATTCTTCAGTGCTCAGCCTTCTTTATGGTCCAACTTTCACATCCATACATGACTATGGGAAAAACCATAGCTTTGACTATAGGGACCTTTGTCGGCAAAGATTTTATCTCCCATAAATACTTGTTCCCATTGATACTAAGTATTTGATTCCGAGATATTCTGCCACTACATTATAGTGAAGTATAGAGGTAATATGTAATGTTTATTTGCAAGTAGTTTTACCTTCATACTATCTCCTTAAGGATATACAGTCAAACTTTTGTTATTTTTAAGTCACTTGAGGTGTTACCCTTACACATAGAGACCACAATTCATTTTTTTAAATTTGTAAACTTAGTGTCTTTAAAACATCTACTTTACTTTAATCGGAGAAGGCAATGGCACCCCACTCCAGTACTTTTGCCTGGAAAATCCCATGGATGGAGGAGCCTGGTGGGCTGCAATCCATGGGGTCGCTAGAGTCGGACATGACTGAGCGACTTCACTTTCACTTTTCACTTTCCTGCACTGGAGAAGGAAATGGCAACCCACTCCAGTGTTCTTGCCTGGAGAATCCCAGGGACGGAGAAGCCTGGTGGGCTGCCGTCTATGGGGTCGCACAGAGTCGGACACGACTAAAGCGACGCAGCAGCACTTTGCTTTAATATTGTTTTATAACTATGTGAAATATGCACACTTGTACAAACAAAACATTCTAACCAATTTTTTTTTCCGTCAACGTCTAGCTTTAGGATTTGCCTGGTGGTCCAGTGGTTATGATCCACCTGCCAATGTCGGGGACACAGCTACAATCTCTGGTCCAGGAAGATCCCAATGCTGTGGAGTAACTAAGCCCATACAACTACTGAATCCCACAACCTAAACCTGTTCTCCTCAAGAAGAGAAGACGCTACAATGAGAAACCCCTGGGCCACAATTAAGACCCAGTGCAGCCAAAAATAAAAAAAATTAAAAAAAAAACAAACTTCTGGTGAATGAGAAAAAAAGGTCTAGCTTTAAATTCTCCCCTACTCTATACAAATACATGTTCCTTGTCTGTATAGTCATTACTCCATGCACTTGGGAATACTCAAGTACACTCTACACACAGTTTTGTACCCAGTTTTTCAATGCATCCGGGTCATAACTATAGATAAGAGGGGTAGAGAACCTTTTCACTCAAACATGTACAAAACTCCGTTGCTCATTCAGGGCCTAATGTATTCACCCATATCCTAGAAATAGACATTACACATTACCAAGTAGAACCAGGATCTTCAGGAGTAAAATCTCCACCCATAAACAGATATTTGATGCTCATCTAAACTGGAAAAGGATGTATCAGCCTTAGCATTGGAGAATACTGGGCATGGTGGTGGTGGGAATAGATTTGTTTTTTTTGTTGTTGTTGAGCTACTCATTTCTCAGGTTCCAACTAAAATAAGTGTCCCATAGATACCAATATGATGGCTTATTCAAAGTGGGAAATGGGAATTGTGTTAGTCATTCAGATGGGAGTGGGGTTCCTTGGGAACTCATTCCTCCTTTGTCTTTATAACTTCATTCTGCTCAGTGGATGCAAGGTGAGACCCACAGACTTGATTCTCAATCAACTCGTCTTAGCCAACTCCTTGGTGCTTTTGTCCAGAGGGATCCCTCATACAATGGCAACTTTTGGATCCAGGAATTTCCTGAACGAGGCTGGATGTAAATTTCTCTTCTATTTTCAAAGAGTGGCCAGAGGGATTTGCCTTAACATGACCTGCCTCCTCAGTGGCTTCCAAGCCATTAGGCTTTGTTCCCATTTCTCTAGGCGGCTGGAGCTCAGTAAGAGATCACCAAAGTGTATTGCATTCTGCTGCTTCCTTTGCTGGATCCTGAATCTTTTAATAAATGTCTGTATTCCTTTCCATGTGACTAGTCCAACTCACAATGAAAACCTTAGTGTAAAGGTAAACTATGGATACTGTTCCACATTGAGTCCAAACAGAAATGTAAGGCTTGTATATCCGGCCATATTCTTCACAATAGACTTTATATGTTTGAGTCTTCTAGTCTGGACTAGTGGCACAATGGTGGTTTTCCTGCTCAGGCACAAGCAGCGAGTCCAACACATTCACGGCAACAGCCATTCTTCCAGAGCTTGTGCTGAGGCGAGAGCCACATCTACCATCTTGATCCTTGCGAGCTCCTTTTGCTCATTGTACTCACTGTCTGCTCTTTTGTCCATTTGGATGAGTCTAGTTGCTATTCCAGGCCAGTGGCTGGTAGACATCTCTATATTTTTGTCTATGTGTTTCCCAACAGTCAGCCCCTTTGTGCTTATTTGCAGTGATACTCGTGTGACTCATAATATATTTACTTCATCTTCTAGGCAAGGAAAACACTTTTTGCTAATTTGGCTGTAACCAGTTGACTCTATTCTCTACAGAAAATTCAATTTCTTTCCCTCGTCTGTTTATATTTAGTATACTAAAATTTTTCAGACTGCGCTTCCCAGTTTTTTCCCTGAATTTTATTTTGAAGCTTCTAGCACTAGAATTGGAAATTATGCTCGATATGTTTTCAATGTTCTTAAAATTACTCAGTATCAATTTGTGTTCCAGCATGTGGTCCATACTAGAAAATGTTCCACGTGCATATGAGAAGGTGTGATTTGTTGCTTTTGGATAAAATGCTCAATAAATATCAATGAAGTACACCTGGTCTAATGTGTCATTAAAAGTATATGTTTCCTTATTGATTTTCTGTCTGGATGATCTGCCCATTGATGAAAGTGGGGTGATAAACAACCCCCATTATTACTGCATTAATGTCAAGTTCTCCCTTTATGGCTGTTAGTATTCACCTTGTATATTGAGGTCCTCCTATATTGGTGCATCTATATTTACAATTGTTATATATTCTTAAATTGATCCCTTAGTAATTATGTAGTGCCCTCCTTGGTCTCTATACCAGTCTTTAATTTAAATTCTATTTTGTCTGATATCAATATTGCTACTCCAGCTTTTTTTTTAGTTTTCATTTGTGTGGAATACTTTTTTCAATCCCATCACTTTCAGCCTATGTGTACATCCTTAGATCTAATGTGTGTCTCATAGACAGCATATATATGGGTCTTGTTTCTGTATCCATTCAACTAGTCTACGTGTTTTGGTTGGAACATTAAATCCACTTACATTTAATGTATTTATTGGTATGCCTGTTATTATTGCAACAATTTTCGGATTATTTATAAAAGAGTATATTTTATGCAGATGGAACCAGTTAGGTCCTAAATGTTTATGTGTGTAAGAGGTCTAATATTGTTGGTGAATATTTATACACTCAAAACTAGCTGTGCTAGCTTCATAAACAGAAAAGTTCATGAAGAAGGGAGAAAAAGATGGCAGAGGAGTAGGTGGACATGGAGTACATCTCTCTCCATGGATACATGAGAAATACACCTTCAGACACAGATGTGCAGGCAGAACACCAGCTGAGAGCAGACAAGAGTACTTGACCAGTGGAAAAGACTATACAGAACCATGCAAAACTTGGTAGGACAAAAGTACTAGGCAGGGAAACAGAGGTGTTAGTAGGACTTGACCTGCCCTTGGCAGGTGGGGAACTAAGGCAGGGGTCTGATCCCCACAGCGGGGCAATTGTCTGAGTCAGAGGAGAAACATTTAAGGTTGAGAGTGAAACACCTAAATTTAAGGTTTAGGTGAGCACCTAAATGGAATGAGAATCAGACAGTCCTTGCCACAGCCATACATACACCAGGCAGGAACGCGGGTCTCCTGGAAGGGACAGAGATTGGGAGCTGAAGTTTAGGGATCGTGGAGCAATCCCAGAGTGAGGGCTGCTGCTGACTGTGGAAAGACAGGTCGAGGGGATGTGAGGGAAGAGATCGTGGTGGGAAATGCTTGGTGGGCTACCTGGAAACAAGGCGATACTGCTGAGTCATGCGTAGGGGGTGGAGCCATCACCATAGCCTCTCTCCACACACCAGCATCAGCAGCTGAACAATGGAGAGGCTGTCCCATCAAACGTCTGATGCACTGAACTACAGAGTAGGACCCCACCCAGGGTGCCCCTTTAAGTGCCTAATGCACCGATTTACAGAGTAGGACCCCAGTCAGGGCATCCCCTCTATGTGCCTGACGCACCCAACAACAGAGAAGGACCCCAGGCAAGGAAGCCCTCTAAGTGCCTGAATGGGCAGAGTTATAGAGAAAGATTGGCCAAAGAGGCCTTCTGATCGCCAGCTACAAGAGGCTTGAAAAAAGACTCTGATAGGGCCATAACTCCTGCCACGGAGGCAGTCTGTGTCCCTGAACACTTGGCGCCACCAGAGTCCCCACAAGCCAAGCACTGCCACCACCTTCATGCTCAACTCTCACTGGGGCAGAGCTGCCACAGGCAGGAAAAAAAAAAAAAAAGCCTTGTATTTATGCACTTCAGTAGTGTCACGCGAGTGTATGTTCCTTGGTTCTTTGTCTCATCACAACAAGGATTTGGAGTGATGGACATTAAAGCCCCTCAGCGTGTCACAGCTCTCAGGTCTTGGATAGACCATGATATAACTCTCAGGTCTTGAAAGGACCATGTTATAGCTCTTAGACAAATCAGTGTTACAGCTCAGTGTTACAGTTCTATTTTATTTAGAAGATAGCAGGAAAATCCATCTCTGAGGCGTGAGGGCACGTGGATCCAAAGACGAGAAGAGAAGAGTGCCCCAGCGCGTGGGAGAGAGAGAGCTAGCTTTGGCTCCTCTTTTTATACGTTTTTCTGTCCCTGGGTCTGTCCTATGTAAATTGGGCCAGCCAGGAGTGTTGTTTGTTTTACCTGAGGTCCTCACTCCAGTCCTCGGACCTTCCTTTGTTCTATTTTCGCGGGCTTTTCCCTTCCTTGTCTTTTAGCCACCACCATTTTGGACTCCTTTTCTCTATTCTACCTACCTAACAAGAGTGTGCAACTCTTTGTGACCCCGTAGACTGGCCTGCCAGGCTTCTCTGTCAGAGAGGGGGGTTCTACAGGCAGGAATACTGGAGCATATTGGCCAATATTTGTTGACATATCCATCTAGAGCACTGTATTTCCTGCTGCCCTAGCCGCCAACCTTCCTGAGTACCTGGTGCTGCCAGAAACACTGCCACCCTAGCAGCTGCACCACTTCCACACTTGGCCCTCACAGGGGCAAACCCAAGCCCTTCAGGGCAGCCTCAGAAGCTAAACCCCAGGGGATAACCCACATGCAGAGGTGAAAATAAAACCACAATTGAAACCCAGGGGCAGTGTGGCTACGGAAGAAGATTCAAAACCTTCTGACAAGCTGTACAAGCTGCGGATTAAATCCACACGATCAATTAGGCAGACTCTGTATCTATGACATATATAAAAGGACATCAAGAGCTCCCACAAAAGAAAACACAGTAGCTCTGATAGCTGTGGTCATTGGAGGCAAGAACACACAGGAGTAGGACCAGATTAGAATCTGAGCTGCCCCCACAGCAGGTCCAGAGATAACAGGGTGTTGGAGGGCATCCTAGGGAGGTAAGGTGGACTGTGATTCCCAGAACTGGAAATGACTCTGACAGCAGTGACTCAATAAAAACATTTATTATTCTTATTTTTTGACTGGATGATCTGCCCACTGATGAAAGTGAAGTGATAAACAACCCCCATTATTATTGTGTTAATGTCAATTTCTCCCTTAATAGCTGTTAGCGTTCACCTTATATATTGAGGTCCTCCAATGTTGGGTGCATCTATATTTACCATTGTTATATATTCTTGAATTGATCCCTTATCATTATGTAGTGCCTTCTTTTATCTCTATTTCAGTCTTTAACGTCTGTTTTGTCTGATGTGAACATTGCTACTCCAGCTTTCTTTTAATTTCCATTTGTGTGGAACACTTTTTTCCATCCCATCACTTTCAGTCTATATGCATCCCTAGATCTGATTTTTCTCTCGTAGACAGTATATATATGGGTCTTGTTTCCATTCTACACTGAATCCAGAAAGAATTAGAAGGTTTATATTCGTGGCCGTATTCTTCACAATAGACTTTACATGTTCAGGTCTCATGGTCTAGGCTAGTGGCTCCATGGTTGTTTTCCTGCACAATCACAAGCAGTGAGTCCAACACATTCACAGCAACTTCCAGAGCTTCTGCCACATCTACCATCTTTGTCCTTGTGAACTCCTTTTTCATCATTTACTCACTGTCTTCTCTTCTGTCCATTTGGATGAGTCTATTTGCTATTCCGGGCCAGTGGCTGGTAGATACCTCTATATTTTTGTCTTTATGTTTCCCAACAATCAGCCCCTTTGTGCTTATTTGCAGCGATACTCATATCACTTGTAATATATTTGCTTCATCTTCTAGGCAAGGAAAACCCTTTTTGCTAATTTGACTGTGACCCCTTGACTCTATTCTCTATAGGATTTCAAATTATTTCCCCTTAACTATTAATATTTGGTTGACTAATATTTTTCAGATTCTTGATATGAAAGCAAATTCTATGTTGATAAGAACAACTAGGTCCTAAAATTCATATTCCAATAAAAGGCCTAATACTGTGGGTGAATATTTATACAATCAATCTAGCTGTTCTAACTTCATCAAAAAACAAAAAGTTCATGAAATTTGATATAGTGTAACAGTAAAATTGAACTTAGGAATTTGGACAAAAATCTCTCACTTAGCAGTTTTTTGGTGTGTGTGTATATACAGTGGTAAATTATATATGACAAGCAATTTGCCACTTTAATTTTCAAATATATAATTCAGTGGCACTAAATACATCTACAATGTTTGGTATCTACTACCACTAAATTAAAAAAAATCAAACAAAATGTAAAATATGTTAATACTCATTCCCCTCTGTGGCCAACCCCTGGAAACCTCTAGTCTACTTTCAGTCTGTACAATTTGGCTATTCTAGTTATTTCTTATAAGTAAATTTGTATACTATCTTTTTATGTCTGGTTTTAATCATGTATTACATTTTGAAGGTTCATCATGTTGTGGCATGTATCAGAACTTCATTCCTTTTTATAACTGGATAATACTACACAGTATGAATGAACCACATTTTTAAACGCCATTCATATGTTAATGTACATTTAAGCTGTTTCTGCCTTTTCCCTATCTCGAATAACGCTGCTATGAACATTGCTGCCCACAGATGTGTTTGAGTCTCTGCTTTCAATTCTTCGGGTGTATACCTAGGAGTGGAATTGCTGAACCCAGTGGCATTTCTGTGTTGTTTATGGGGAGCTGCGGAACTGGTTTTCATATTATTAAACTCGTTCTCACATTGCATCATTTTATATTCCCATCAGCAATGGGCAGTTGTTCCAATTTCTCCACAGCCTCATCAATACTTATTTCCCCTCTTTCCCTGGTAGGTGTAGACTGGTATCGCAAAGTTTTAATTGGAATTTCCCTAGTGAACAGTGACGTTGACATATTAAGTAATTCAATCCTGTTTTTCATGATCCGTTTCCTCCCTATTTCCCCCTCTCTTCTGACCTCTCATCAGTGTACAAACGTGGACTGATATATACTTTCCTAACAGGAAAACTCTCTTCTGTCCACTACCTCCTCAAAGTATTATCTATTTCCTGAGGCTCCCTGGCTCCTCTTCCCCACTGCCCATCCCAATCAGGTTAAATTCCTTCTTTCACAATCTCCCTTCCACTCCCCAAAGTCAGGGAGAGCCATCTTTCTTCCTGGAATAAACTGCATATTGCATACAGCAAAATCGATCTCCAACAGGATATGGGTACATCCCATTAGGAACAGAGGTAGTATATAATGTGACTTGAGCCTGTCATTTTGGGATTTTCTGCCCCGCTTTCAGCTCAGAAAACAATGTCCTTAACTCCAGTAAGTCTCTTTGAAGGCGCTTCTACTTCAAACCACATTTCTTCCAGGCTTTAAATTATTTGCAAGTTTCATGCTATACTCTGAATTTCCAAGTAGTCAGAGCTCAGGGCAGAGGATGGTTGCATTCCTGTATGGGCCTGACAGAAAATGGGATGCCAGCAAGGAAGATGTCTCAGAAATCTGCATGGGGCCACCAGGGTGTCTGGAATAAAACTAAACTGTGCCTGGTCAGGGTGAGACTTCAAAAGGAGGCAGAAATTATTGCTTTTAGGGCTGAGAACTGACTGGAGGATGATCTGGCAATATTAGACCCACCAGAGTGGGGACACCTCCCTGAACACCTTAGGTGTGGTCGGTGGAGACCCCAGAGAGGCTTCACTAAGGAGTAACAGGGTGGCATATATATATATATATGGACAGTAAAGAATCCGTCGGCAATGCAGGAGACCTAGGTTTGACCCCTGGTTTGGGAAGATTTCCTTGAGGAAGGCATGGCAACCCACTCCAGTATTCTTGCCTGGAGAAGCCCACGGACAGAGGAGCCTGGTGGGCTACACTTCATGGGGTCGCAAAGAGTCGGACACGACTGAGCGACTAAGCACAGCACCCTAAGTCACACAACACTGCTGAAGCAGGTGGAGGGGTCAGGAGGAAATGAAAGCAGCCCTGGCTCCCTGCATTTAGGTTTTGACGGTGTCCTACTGCCCCACAAGGGTTTCCCTACTTCCTGAATTCTCTTCAGGTACTTTATTATTTTCTCGTTAAATAACGGGAGGAATTATACTTTAACAGAATCCTCTATTGAACCGTATTGCTTTTCCAGACACCCCGACTTTGGGAAAATGTGCAGGTGAGGGAGATGAGGAGGACCACGGGCCGCCCACCCCGTCCACGGCTGGCCTCCCTCAGAAGGCCCCGGGCCCAGGCGCAGGCTGGTCTAGGGCCCTCCCAGCGCTCTACGCCGGGGGTAGGTTCTGGCCCAGGCTGTCCCTGCTATCGTTCCAAGGGAATCTAGTTAGTTCTTTTCTCCGGAAACAGACGCACTTGAAGGTAGGGAAGCCACTTGTGATCTGAGGTTGCATCCTGAAGAGGGCACCGTCGCCTAGGCACAGTGGCGGCGGGAGGAGAGACAGGCTGGAACTTCAGACCCCATGGTGCCCACTGCCCGTGGGCTGACAGTAACTAAGGCAGAGAGCAGCGGGGCGCAGGAGCCCAACGAGACCCCCGGGGGGAATGGGCACTTTCCTCCCTGGCCCGAGTCTGCGTTCCTTTTCACCCAAGGGCTGAATTCCGACTTCCAGGAGCAGCTGCCAGGGGGCGCCCGCGGAGCCCCGCTAGCTGCCTTGGAGGCGTTCCGAGTGAGAGAGCGCAGAGCGGCTGGGACGCCCCGAGGGCCTCCAGACACCGCAGAGGCTCCTCGGTTCTTCACGCTCTTCCTGGGAAGGTTCAGCCTGGAGCCCCCAGAAGGTTTCCCCCGGCCCCTCTGGGCTTCAGGCACGGGCTCTCCTGTGACGAAGGTCCGCACCCCTCCCCGCCCCTCTCAGAGGTCAAGCCCAGACCCCGGCCGCCGGCGACCAGTCCACGCGGCTCTCCGAGGACCGAGTCCACCCCCGCCCCCCGAAGCCCCTGGCAGTCTCAACTTTTCGCCTATGAAGCCAAATCCCAATCCTTTCCAGGATAGCCCCCAGGTGGCGCAGCCAAACCCGCCGCCAACCCTGATCCTGTCAGATCACGAGCCTGTTTTGCCGTCAGGGGTCGGAGAAGGGTGGGAACGGCTCCCACTCCGGGGAGAGACTCAGGACGCTTCACAAAAGATGCAGATGGGGTCTCCCCTCAACCCCCGCTCCCGGGGAGACCTCCCACGTAGCTCAGACCACCCGGCTCCGCGTAGGGGGTCCAGATGTGAGGTCGAAGCGTCGCCAGCCCCTCACCCGGACAGTTCCCGGGAGAGCCTCCGTTCAGGCCCACAGGGAGACAGCCACCCCTCCGGGACTCCGCGGTCTCGGGGTGGGCGCCAGCTTCCGTGGCTGGTGGCGCCGTGGGAACTACGTTACCCACAATGCCGGATGTCGGGCCCAAGGCATGTAGCCAATGAACGCTCGGAATCAGCGCGTTTCCGCGACCCGAGGATCTGGGCGGGACTTCCGGCGCCTCTGTGGCGGCAGTACGGTGATTGCTCAGTGTACAGCTGCCCCCGGAGACCTTTTGGAGTGTGGACGGAGCCTGGGGGATGAACAGAGCGAGGAGCCTCTAGGGGAGAGGTTGTCCCCCAGCCCAGCGACGAGTCTGCAGGGCTGTGGCGGTAGATGATAATTGTACACAAGTTCCGTCTCTGTCGCCTGTCACTTAAAACCCCGCTGCTTTCAGACTCCGATGGCGGCCGCCGCGCTGAGGGACCCGCCTCAGGTAAACGCTCGACCTCCGGGCCCTCACCGTCCTCACCCCACCAGACACTAAAGCCCTGAGTGCGGAGCGCCTACTCGCGTGCCCTCAGCCCGGACCCCCGAGTCCAGGATGGTGAGGCGGTCATGGGTGGGGCCCTGTGTTTTACAGACAGTGTGATGACGCGTGGGAGAGGGTGACAGGCGGAGGGACAGGTTTATGTAAATTCGCGGAGAATCTTTCCCGTTTGGAATGGGAAGGGGAGGAGTTTTTCTCTCAGGACGCTGGAAGCCATGGAGGGATGTGAAAACAAGAGGTGTGAGTTAGGCTTTTCAAGTTTTCCAGAAGTTGCTTTTTGAACAGACTGCAAAGGGGATGAAAACACCGAGGTACAGGGAGGTTGACTCTTTATCCAAGATCACACAGTTTAAGAGCACTGAGGTCTCAGAGATAATGAGATACTCATTATACTCAGAGATAATGCAGTTATCTCAGGTCACCTTGCTTCGGGGCTAGACAGAAGTAGAGGGAGGCCTGAGCCTACTGAGCCTGCCATGGTTACATGCCTGTAATGACCTCCCTCTTCCCACAGACTCCCATGAGGACAGAAGTGCTTAGGGACTCTTCAAAGGTGAGCAGAGGATGTTCCAGGCCCTCAATGGTCCTGACCCCACCCTTTGTCTCTGGAATTCTTCCAGACCGTGCAACTGGGCACCCTGAAGAAACCCAAAGCCCACATTCGGTTATCTCTGGGAGACACAATTCAGGAGTCCAAGGGGAATTACCTGACAAGAGGGTGGATGTCCTAACGCCAGGCTCAGAGTTTAGATGGTGTCTCCCTGCCCACATGCCTGTAGTTGGTGAATAGACGGTGATCTTGATACCGTAAGAGGAGAGCATGGTACTTGTGGCCCCAAGGCCTGATACTTCCTTCAAGGTGGGGACACTGGGAGGAGAGTTAGCAGGGGATGGATGTCTGGGTGAAGGAACTTGGAATCCTAGGAGAGAAATTGATCATGGAATGATCTGTCCCCCTCATGGCAGGCCTGTGTGACCTTTGAGGACGTGGCCATTTACTTCTCCCAGGAGGAATGGGGGCTCCTTGATGAAGTTCAGAGACACCTGTACTGCAAGGTGATGCTAGAGAACTTTGCACTGACAGCCTCGATGGGTAAGGCCCTCACCCCAGTGTACTGATCTGGGTCGTACTTTCTGTCCCCCAGAGGCAGCTCTGCTCTTTCCATAGTCAGACTATGGGCTCTGTTTACTTCCCCACTTGCTTGGCATATGTGGTGTGGGTGCCAGTGCTGAGCTGAGTGCACTGCCCCAAGTAGTTCTAAGTCTGTTGCCCAAGCTTGCAGGTGAGGATCTGGGATGTAGGAATTTGGCAGTCAGGCTAAAACAAGGCATCTTACCTTGTTTACCTCACCCTGGCAGGATGAATATCCCAGGTGTCATGACACCTGGTGTCCCAAGTCCTGATTCAATAATTTTAACAATAGGCATATAATATTTGACAAACTGTATATATGATATATAATTTTTAGTGATGTTATATATGGAGTCCTGATGGATGGGATCACAGCATTCAGTTCAGTTCAGTTCAGTTCTGTTGCTCAGTCATGTCCGACTCTTTGCGACCTGATGAATCACAGCACGCCAGGACTCCCTGTCCATCACCAACTCCTGGAGTTCACTCAAACTCATGTCCACCGAGTCGGTGATGCCATCCAGCCATCTCATCCTCTGTCATCCCCTTCTCTTCCTGCCCCCAATGCCTCCCAGCATCAGGGTCTTTTCCAGTGAGTCAGCTCTTCGCATGAGGTGGCCAAAGTACTGGAGTTTCAGCTTCAGCATCATTCCCTCCAAAGAAATCCCAGGGGTGATCTCCTTCAGAATGGACTGGTTGGATCTCCTTGCAGTCCAAGGGACTCTCAAGAGTCTTCTGCAACACCACAGTTCAAAAGCATCAATTCTTCAGTGCTCAGCTTTCTTCACAGTCCAACTCTCACATCCATACATGACCACTGGAAAAACTATAGCCTTGACTAGACAGATCTTTGTTGGCAAAGTAATATCTCTGCTTTTCAATATACTATCTAGGTTGGTCATAACTTTCCTTCCAAGGTAAGCGTCTTTTAATTTCATGGCCGCAGTCACCATCTGCAGTGATTTTAGAGCCCCAAAATAAAGTCTGACACTGTTTCCAGTTTCCCCATCTATTTCCCATGAAGTGATGGGACCAGATGCCATGATCTTTGTTTTCTGAGTGCTGAGCTTTAAGCCAACTTTTTCACTCTCCTCTTTCACTTTCATCAAGAGGCTTTTTAGTTCCTCTTCACTTTCTGCCATAAGGGTGGTGTCATCTGCCTATCTGAGGTGATTGGTATTTCTCCCAGCAATCTTGATTCCAGCTTCTGCTTCTTCCACCCCAGTATTTCTCATGGTGTACTCTGCATATAAGTGAAATAAGCAGGGTGACAATATTCAGCCTTGGCATGCTCCTTTTCCTATTTGGAACCAGTCTGTTGTTCCATGTCCAGTTCTAACTGTGGCTTCCTGACCTGCATATAGGTTTCTCAAAAGGCAGGTCAGGTGGTCTGGTATTCCCATCTCTTTCAGAATTTTCCACAGTTTATTGTGATCCACACAGTCAAAGGCTTTGGCATAGTCAATAAAGCAGAAATAGATGTTTTTCTAGAACTCTCTTGCTTTTTCCATGATCCAGCGGATGTTGGCAATTTGATCTCTGGTTTCTCTGCCTTTTCTAAAACCGACTTGAACATCTGGAAGTTCACGGTTCATGTATTGCTGAAGCCTGGCTTGGAGAATTTTGAGTGTTACTTTACTAGTGTGTGTGAAAAGTGCAATTGTGCAGTACTTTGAGCATTCTTTGGCATTGCCTTTCTTTGGGATTGGGATGAAAACTGACCTTTTCCAGTCTTGTGGCCACGAGTTCTAGTAATCCAACATGAGTCACCTTTTCTTTCTTGCTTGCTTTCTTGTTGCACCTCTAGTTCCTGCAAGTTGGAGCTGCTCTGTAGTTGTAGTGGATGGCATTTCCTTGTGGTGGCTTCTCTTGTTATGGAGCACAGGCTCTAGGGCATGCATGCTTCAGTTGTTGTGTACGTGGGCTCTCTATTTGTGGCACACAGGCTCAGTGATTGTCATGCACAGGCTTAGTTGCCCAGTGGCATGTGGGATCTTAGTTCCAAGACCAGGGATTGACCCCACGTCCCCTGCATTGCAAGACAAATTCGTAACCACCAGACCACCAGAGAGGTCCCTAGCCTGTGATTTTCTTGTGTTGTAGTGTTCTTCTTTGGCTTTGGTATAAGGGTGATACTGGCTTTATAAAATGTGTTCCCTCCTCTTCAGTGTTTGTGTTTTGTTTTGTTTTGTTTTGAGCGTTGGTATTAAATGTAATGTTTCCACTTTCGTTTATAATTTTGAGTCCTCTTTTTTTATTACTCTAGAAGGTTTGTCAATTTTATCTTTTCAAAAAATTCTTAGTTTTCATCTTTTCTATTGTCTTTCTAGTCTCTATTTTATTTCCACTTTAATCTTTATTATTTCCCTCCTTCTGCTAACACTGAGTTCAGTTTGTTCTTCTTTTTTAATCTTTGAAGTGTGAAGGTAGGGTTATTTTAAGATTTTTCTTAGTGTATGTATCTGCTAAAACCTTCCCTTTTAGAACTACTTTTGCTGGGTCCCATAAGTTTTTTATCATATTTTGGTCAGAAAAGAGATTTGATATGATTTCAATTTCCTTAAATTGGTGAAGACTTGTTTTATAGCCTGCTCTATGATCTAATCTGGGGGATTATCCCTGCATTCTTGAGTAGTGTGTATTTTGCTGCTGGTTGATGAAATGTTCTGTATATGTCTGTTAGGTCTATTTGATTTATAGTGTTTAAGTCCAGTGTTTCTCTGGCCATGAAGATTTCTTAAGATATCTAAATGTTGTATTATACAGAAAGTTAAAAGAAAAACAAAACATGATGAATACTCTCCTACCATAATCAGCATAATTCACAAATATTTCTCTTCTTTCAGTTTGTTTGCATGAAACACAGACTAAAGAGACACCTTCTGAGCAAAACGTTTCTCTAGAAGCTTTGTCACAGGTCAGGACTCCAAAGGTAGGTCCATTCACCGAGAATGCTCACCCCTGTGAGAAATGTGTCCCAATCCTGAAAGACATTTTGTACCCTGCTGATCTACCAGGGCAGAAACCATACTTTACTGGGGCATCTGCAAACCTACAACAGCTTCAGAAGCATTTCACTACAGAGAAAAGTGACGTGGATAAGGCAGCATTTGTAAAAAGCTGCATAGTCCAGGTGTCAGGGAATCCCTTCACCTGTAGGAAGGTTGGAATGGACTTACCAGGTACAGTGGGTCTCCTCCAGCACCAGATCACTTCCAATAGTGAGAAACCCAACAAAATCACCAAGTTTGGGGAGACTTTTAATGGTAGAAAAAGTCATTACAAATTGCGTGAATGTGGGAAAGCTACCAGCCACAAACACAATCTTGTTTACCACCTAAGAGTCTCTGCTAGAAAAAGAGTTTATGAGTTTAGCAAATATGGGAAAGCCATGCACTGTAAGTACTCACTTGTTCAGCTCCAGAGAGTCCGCACTGGAGAAAGGTCTTATGAGTGCAGTGAATGTGGAAAATCTTTTAGGCAACGAGCCACTCTTATTATACACCAGAGAGTTCACACTGGAGAAAGGCCTTATAAATGTGGTGAGTGTGGAAAGTCCTTTAGTCAGTGCTCCAATCTTATTGAACACTGCAGAATTCACAGTGGAGAGAGGCCTTTTGAGTGTGAGGAATGTGGGAAAACCTTTGGGTGCAAATCCAATCTTATTCGGCACCGGAGAACCCACACTGGAGAAAAGCCTTATGAATGCAGCGAATGTGGGAAATTCTTTAGACAAAGCTTCACCTTGGTTCAACATCGGAGAATTCACACCACAGCAAGGCCTTATGTTTGTGTCCAGTGTGGGAAATCCTTTAGCCAAAGAGCCACTCTCATTCGACACCAGCGAGTTCACACTACTGAAAGGCCTTATGAGTGTGGGGAATGTGGGAAAGCTTTTGGATCCAAATCCAAACTTGAGCGACACAACAGAAGTCACACTGGAGAAAAGCCTTATGAGTGTGCTGAATGTGAAAAATCTTTCAGACAGAGTTACAGCCTCGTTGAACACCAGCGTATTCACAGTAGAACAAGGCCTTTTGAGTGTGGCCAGTGTGGGAAGTCCTTTAGCAGAAGAGCCATCTTCACTAAACACCAGAGAATTCACACTGGAGAAAGGCCTTATAAATGTGGTGAATGTGGGAAATCCTTTAGTCGAAGCACAAGCCTTATTCAGCACTGCAGTATTCACACTGGAGCCAGGCCTTATGAATGTGGGCAGTGTGGGAAATCCTTTAGGCAAAAGTCTGTTCTCATTCAACACCAGGTAGTTCACACTGGAGAAAGGCCTTACGAATGCAGTAAATGTGGCAAATCCTTTAGTCAACGTTCCAGCCTCAATCTCCACCGAAAATTTCACACTGTGGAGTGGCTCCATGAATGCAGGAAATATGGGAAATCCTTTACTCCAAACAGCTAACATTGTTTAGCACCAAGTAATGGTGACTTCATCCATGAAGTTAAAAGACTCTTACTCCTTGGAAGAAAAGTTATGAGCAACCTAGATAGCATATTGAAAAGCAGAGACATTACTTTGCCAACAAAGGTCCGTCTAGTCAAGGCTATGGTTTTTCCAGTGGTCATGTATGGATGTGAGAGTTGGACTGTGAAGAAAGCTGAGCACCGAAGAATTGATGCTTTTGAACTGTGGTGTTGGAGAAGACTCTTGAGAGTCCCTTGGACTTCAAGGAGATCCAACCAGTCCATTCTGAAGGAGATCAGCCCTGGGATTTCTTTGGAAGGAATGATGCTAAAGCTGAAACTCCAATACTTTGGCCACCTCATGCGAAGAGTTGACTCATTGGAAAAGACTCTGATGCTGGGAGGGATTGGGGGCAGGAGGAGAAGGAGACAACAGAGGATGAGGTGGCTGGATGGCATCACTGACTCGATGGACGTGAGTCTGGGTGAACTCCGGGAGTTGGTGATGGACAGGGAGGCCTGGCTTGCTGTGATTCATGGGGTCACAAAGAGTCAGACATGACTGAGCGACTGAACTGAACTGAACTGAATCCACACTTTGAGAAAGATCTTAGAGCTGAAGAATGTGCTCCCTCCTTTTTCATTATAACAGCACTAGACAGCTTTTGTAAGGGAGCCATCTGCCTGAAATTGAACCTCATACTTGCAAACATCTAATGACTTGAAATTCTCAATGAGTTCCAGGTGTCTGTGAGGCTTACAGGAGCTACATTCCATGTTCTAAACTCCCCAGGGCCGTCATCAGAGTTACATCACTGCCAGTTTCTCTGGTAGAACCCATGTCACCTCTTCCTTGTACAGTATTTCATTAGTCACTCTGATTTGCTGACACAAGGGTGATGTCGGTGTGCCCTAATGTTCCCTGGAGGAAATCTTGAGTAGTATGTGCCCTTACATTTTCCTATTTCAATTGATTAAGTATGAATTTGACCTTCGAATTCGTTGGTTTCACTTGATATTTGTGGTTGGTTTTCCTGCCTCCAGGTCACCAGTTTGAAATTGCCCCCTCTTTCTCTGGTTTATGCAGCAATAAAGGTCTTATTGTTTAATCTACCTTTGATCTTGGGGTTGTATTCACTGTGGAGGTGGGTGGAAAACAGAAGTGGCCTGTTTGTTTGAAAGGATGGACAGCTTTCATGGGTGCTCAGCTTTATGTGCCTCAGCAGGGATGATATAATGCTAGGAGAGTATAATATTATTCCAGTTTTAACCTAATATGAATTCCTCCTCAAGGTCTCTTAGGAACTAAAGCAGTGTTTTGTTTAGTTCCTAAATGTGTGACCTGGAATATATGACCTAATGTGTGATCTGGAAGCTTACATATTGTGTGACCAATAGGTTCCCCCTGGGGCTTCCTAGGTGGCTCAGTGGTGAAGAACCTGCCTGCCAATGCAGGAGACACAAGAGATGCAGGTTCAATCCCTGGATTGGGAAGATCCCCTGAAGTAGGAAATGGCAACCCACTCCAGTATTCTTGCCTGGGAAATCCCGTGGACAGAAGAGCCTGGCGGGCTATAGCCCATGGTGTCACAAAGTCAGACACAACTGATTGACTAGGCAACACAGCATATGTAGGTTACCCTGAGGAATGGTCACTCGTTCCAGCAAGCTCCAGGGCCTTTGGGAAGGTCATGAATTTGTTTTCATATTCCCAGAGGGTATCCCTTAATGCTCAGCACTGTTGAGGGGAAGCGTTCCACCAGGTTCTACAAAGGAGCCAAATGTCCTGGAGTTCATAATTCTGTGGACTAGTATCCCTCCTCAGACATCAGGATCCAGGTTTCAACCTTAATTGGTACTGAAATTCTGTTGTTGAGTCACTAAATCATGCCCCACTCTTTTGCGACCCCATGGATTGTAGCCTGACAGGCCCCTCTGCCCGTGGGATTTCCCTGGCAAGAATATTGGGTTCCCATTTCCCCCTCCAGGGGATCCTCCCAACCCAGGAATTGAACCTGAGTCAATTATGTCTCCTGCATTTTCAGACAGATTCTTTACCACTGAGCCACCAGGGAACCCCCTGAAATTGTGGGTGTGATTAATAATCAGTGGAGGCGCCTGCATCAAATTAAATGGAATGTGCCTCTTCTCATGTGCATCCATAAATCTCCCAGTGACTATGGCTGTGTGGAATCACAGCCCTTCCAGAGCTGTGTATCTCCTGTAGCTGAATTTATTGTTGGCAACGTAATCTAAAGGTTTTGTGAATCCCCATTGTCTTTCTGGGCTGGCCACCTCCAGGTCACTGCTGTACAGACAGGGAAATGAGAACAGAGAATGGAGATCCTGCTGTCCAGGAACGTGGCTTTTCTGGTCCATCCAGTGGTCCTGTTGTCCCACACTGGAACAGCCTCTGTTGCTTGCCAGTATTTCCTGCACTGGTTCAGAGCTACCCTTCTCCAGGAATGGGGGAAAATAGGGTGGGGTTAGTATTGAGTTGAGAGAAGGCAATGGCACCCCACTCCAGTACTCTTGCCTGGAAAATCCCATGGACAGAGGAGCCTGGTAGGCTGCAATCCATGGGGTCGCTAAGAGCCAGGCACGACTGAGCGACTTCACTTTCACTTTTCACTTTCATGCAATGGAGAAGGAAATGGCAACCCACTTCAGTGTTCTTGCCTGGAGAATCCCAGGGACGCCAGAGCCTGGTGGGCTGCCGTCAATGAAGTCGCACAGAGTCGGACATGACTGAAGCGACTTAGCAACAGCAGTATTGAGTTGTTAAACCTTCTGGTTTCCAGAAAGAGTGGGAAGTCTGGGTTTTGTTTTTTTTTTTTTTTTTTTAATTTTGAACCATTTTTAAAAGAAATTTTATTGAGGCATAATTGACATACAGTATACATATTTAAGGTATATAGTTTGAAAAGTTTTGCTATAATATAAAGTCATAAAACCATGAGAATCACGATGATGAACACAACCTTGATTTACCTCATGTCCTTTTACAATCTCTCGTTGTCCTTCCCAAGCCTATAGAATGCCACTACCTTCAACAGTAACTTAGTTTGCGTTGTCTAGGATTTATGTTTATCCATCCATCTGCTAATGTGCAGTTGGGTTGTTTCCAGTTTGGTGTTGTTAGAAATAAAGTTCCAATGAACATAAGCATACAGTTCTTTTATGAATATGTGTTTTAGTTCTCTTGTGCCAGTACCTCGGAATATGTGAATTGCAAACTGCCAAATTGTGATCTAAACTGGTTGGATCCTTCTGTGTTCCCATCAACAGTATATGAGAGCTCCTGTTCTTCCCCATCCTGCCGATACTCAGTATTGTCACTCTGTTTAATTTCAGCTGTCTTGGTGGGGTGTAATGGCATCTCACTGTAGTTTTTTAACTGTAGTTCTCTGATGTTTCATGATGTCAAGCACTTTTTTCCTGTTTATTTGCCACTTGTATATCTTCTTTAATGACTGTTAATACCAGTTGCTTATTTTGAAATGGATGTTGACTGATGTTTTCCTTTTTATTAATAAATAAAAGACATTTGTCGAACAAAGATGTGCTGGAACTTCACTTACTCTTCCGCAGTGATGTGTCATCTTTACTAAAAGGAAATACTGTTTTTGATGCTATTGAGCGAGTCATTTCCTAGGCAGGTTGATAGGGAGTCTAGGGGTCCCCAAGGAGAGAGGGGTCTGGAATTCTCAAGGAGGAAGAAAGGACAAACTTTTTTTCTTTCTCCACATTCCTTAGGATTATATAACAATCATGTATCCTGCCTAAGGACAGTCTCTGGATTAAACCTGTTATCTTAAAATGTAAATTATGGGAGTAGACCTGGTTTTTACAAGGATGTATCCTGCCTGAGGACAGTGTTATCTTAAAATGTAAATTATTGCCTGATGAGGTCTTTACAACCTCCAGACATTCTTTGGATTATATAACTTCATTGTTAACACTAGCAAGCGGGTACTCTTTCTGCCCCCTTCTGATGCCTATGTCAGAAGCTTTCTCTGTCTCCTTTATACTTTAATAAAACTTTATTCCACAAAAGCTTTGAGCAGTCAAGCCTCATCTCTGGCCCCGGATTGAATTCTTCTCTTCCGGGGGCCAAGAATCCCAGTGTCTTCGCGTGATTCAACAACAACCTTTCATCTTGGGGGCTCATCCGGGATCCTTCAGGACAAGGTAAGGATGCTTGGAGCTTTAGTTCTTTGTTCTCTTAGCGAACACGTTTTCTGCTGTGCTTTACGAACTCTACCGTGTGCTTGTGTGAATGAATGGCATGCCCTGCGTGAAGCAAGTAAGGAGCCCTGCTCTGCGGTTCCACGGTGATCTCATACGGCTTATGGCAGAAACCTGTTGGGGCGTTATACCGACCTGCCAATGCCAAAGGCACCCAATATCTCCTTCGGGAACCGACCAGAAATGGGCAAAGCGTGTGGACCGAACTCTCCTTTCTCGGTCAAACTTTTTGGTCTCTTTGACCATTTCATAACTCCTTGGGAATTAGAAGTACTAACCTAATCTATCGGATCATAGACTTTCAAGGGACTTGTGATCTATACTGTTACTGTGTACTGCAGCTTAGGTCCCAAACTTGGATTGGTATTCAAGAAAGCACCTAGCCTCGCTAGGAATCGGAAGTTCAGAAACTAGATGGAGCTCTAGCTCCAAGAACATCTCAGAGGTTAAAGGTTACTCAGATTGGGACTGCGATGGGTTTTTTTTTTCTTTGGTAACGCCGGCTTTTAGTGGATCAGAGGAGGCTGTTATACTGGTGTGGTGATGCTTGGAAAGAACATCTCAGTTTTATGTTCCTGTCAGTCTTATTGTAGTCAGGAAATACTCAGGGTCATTCACAGGCACTCAGGTGACGAATGTTTCCCCTAGTAGTCTTAGCTTGGGAGGCATTCTGGAAGGTTACTCTTGATTCACCCCGGGTGACATCAGAGGCAAGCAAGGTGAAGAGCTGGACGTCAAGTAGGGATGCTATCAAGTCTACCCCTGGTACATCCCCACCCCATCTCGGTGGTAGAACCGGGAGGGACGAGTACGGCCCCTGCATCGGTAAGGGACAGACTAAGTCCGACCAGGAAGGAAAAGCTTTTGGTGTAACGTCTGTCTACACCCCCATCTAGAGCAGGGAGGGATGCCTCCAGTAGAAAAAATGGCGCTGGTCGCTTTTTTTCTCTCTTACAGATGGGAGCTAACAATTCCAGCCTCACTCCTTTGAACTGTATCCTGAAAAACTGGGATAGATTTTAATCCCCAGGGCTTAAAGAAGACACACCTGGTCTTCCTATGTGATACTGCATGGCTATGGTATCCATTGGAGGATGGCGAACGGTGGCCAGTTGGAGGGTCTCTTAAGTATAATACTGTTGTACAATTAGACCGGTTCTGTAAGGAACAAGGGAAATGGGTAGAAGTAGCATATGTGTTGCCCTTTTTCTCTCTGCAAAACATGCCCGACTTATGTCCTAAGGGTATAGATTTGGGTGTGAAACCTTCAGCTCCCTCCTGTCCTCTTACTTTGCCCCCGTACCTGGAAATCCAAACTGAGATTCAGACTGCCCACATGGAGGGGGAGGTCCAAACATCTCCTGTCTCAATACGACCTCAGACTACTCTGGTTTCAGTAGAAACTCAGACCATCGAAGTAAGAGATGAGATGGAGGACAGGAGACAAAGAGAAAAAGAAAAACAGGTTTTTCCAATCTATCCCTGGGATCATATGCGCAGAGCAGCCAGAGAGACTGAGGAACAGCCACACAAGCTGTTGCCTCTTTATGAAACACCCACCAGGAGAAATAATCAGTCTGTGAGAGTTAATAAGCCTTTTTCTTGTCAAGAAATACAAAGAATCAAGGAGGATCTGGGAGACTATTTAGAGGACCCAGAAAAATATATTAGAGCCTTTAAAGGTGTTACTCTGCTTTATGACCTCACTTGGAAGGATGTGATGTATATCTTGGGACAAACGCTGACTCCCGAGTCAAAGACTCGAGTTTTGGGAAAAGCGGTTGCTTATGGAGATGAATGGCTTGGTAATGAATCAGTAGGGAAGAGGGAGAACAAGATAGCGGCCTTCCCCACTGGGAATCAGGCGGTCCCAACTATAGAACCAGACTGGGACTACAACACAGCTAAAGGAAGATGGGATCAGAGTCATTTTGTTAGATGTATCCTTGAAGGACTTAGGCAGGCGCATTCTAAGCCTTTAAACTATGGCAAATTGGCAGACATAGAACAGGAGGAGAAGGAAGCTCCTGGTAAATTCCTAGATAGACTGAGAGAAGGCCTTCGCAGATTCACTGAGATTGATCCCGAAAATGAAGAGGGAAAAGTGATCTTAAAGGATAGATTTCTCACTCAGTCGGCTCCAGATATCCGCCGTAAGCTATTAAAACGGGCGTGTAGACCAAATCAGTCTTTAGATACTCTGTTACAACTGGCTCAGACAGTCTATTATGGTAGGGAATACGAGGAAAAGAAAGGCAAGAAAAGACAAAGGAAAAGGCGGAAGCCTTCGCCATGGCTATGAAAAACGTTCTTAAACAGCCTGAGAAAAATGAAACAGCCAGGTGAAAAGGGATGGGCTTGCTGTTACTGTGGAAAGGAGGGGCATCTCAAGCGGGATTGCCCTCAGGCATCTAAGCCACCCCCGGCTCCGTGTCCGGTCTGCAAAGGACCACACTGGAAGAGAGACTACTCCCAGAGGCGTAGGTCTCCGAGGTCGGACTCTCAAGACAATCAGGACTGAAGGTGACCGGGGGTCCCCACACAAGCTCCCATCCTAATAACACCTGAGGAACCCCGGGTATTAATAATTGTGGGGGGCCAATCCGTCAATTTCCTTTTAGATACTGGGGCAAAACTTATTCTGTGCTTACTGAAGCCCCTGGCCCACTTTCTTCCCGATCCGCTTCCGTAATGGGACTGTCTGGATGAGCCAAAAGGTATTATTTCAGTTATTCTTTATCTTGCAACTGGGATTCTGTGCTGTTTTCACACGAGTTTCTGATTGTGCCAGAATCTCCCTCACCCCTTTTGGGAAGGGATGTACTGAGCAAGGTCCATGCCTCTGTTTTCATGAATATGGAGCCCTCCCTTTCTCTCCCTTTAGTTGAACAAAATGTAAATCCTAGAGTATGGGCTGATGGAAAATCTGTGGGTCGAGCACAAAATTCTATTCCTGTAGTTGTTAAGCTTAAAGACCCGCATATATTCCCACATAAGAAGCAGTATCCATTGAAACCTGAGGTTAAGGAAGGGTTAAAACCCATCATCGAAAATTTAAAGGAGCAGGGACTATTAATTCCCTGTAACAGTCCTTGCAACGCTCCTATTTTGGGTATAAAGAAATCGAATGGTAAATGGAGACTAGTTCAAGATTTACAAATAATAAATGAGGCTGTAGTTCCTTTACACCCCGTGGTGCCTAATCCTTATACTCTATTGTCTGAAATTCCTGAAAGGGCCAAATATTTCTCAGTAATTGATTTTAAGGATGCCTTCTATTCAGTGCCTTTGGTGGAAGAAAGTCAATTTCTATTTGCTTTTGAAGACCCTACACAGCTAGCTTCTCAGTTAACCTGGACAGTTTTGCCTCAGGGATTTTGTGACAGTCCTCACTTGTTTGGACAAAGTTTGTCACGGGATCTACAAAACTTTAATAGCTCTGAAGCAGTGGTGTTACAATATGTTAATGATATTTTGCTCTGTGCTGAGACAAAGGAAACTTGTTCGCGAGCCTCAGAAGATTTCTTAAACTTTCTGGCAGGCTGTGGTTACAAGGCATCAAGAGAAAAGGCTCAGCTTTGTCAACAATCAGATATCTGGGCCTAATCATATCAGAAGGGAGTAGGGCCATAGGCCCTGAGAGAACTAAACCTATACTAAATCATCCCCTACCTATGACTTTAAGACAATTGAGAGGATTTTGGGGAATCACAGGTTACTGTCGCATTTGGATTCCGGGCTATTGGGAACTTGCCCGGCCTTTATATAAACTTATAGCTGAAACTCAGCAGGCCCAAACCAACAAACTGATTTGGTCTCCAGAAACTCAAAAGGCTTTTAAGTTTCTTCAGACTGCTCTCCTGCAAGCTCCAGCTCTGAGCTTGCCCACAGGCTCAGAATTTAATTTGTTTGTCACTGAAAGAAAAGATGTGGCATTGGGAGTTTTGACACAACCCCGAGGGCCTCACCAGCAACCTATTGCTTATCTAAGCAGAGAATTAGATGTAGTTTCACGTGGGTGGCCCCACTGCCTAAGAGTAATTGGGGCAGCGGCCTTATTAGCACCTGAAGCTTTAAAAATAATTAATGGATGAAACCTTACTGTACTGACTTCTCATGATGTGAGTGGGATATTAAATTCTAAGTTTAATATTTGGATGACAGACAGTAGGCTTAAGTATCAGTCATTGTTGTTAGAAGGACCAGTAACTAAGCTTAAAGTTTGTGGAAATTTAAATCCTGCCACTTTCCTTCCTGAGAAGGAAAATGAAACACTTGATCACGATTGTTGTCAATTCCTAACTTTAAACTATGCAGCTCGGGAGGATGTCCAGATTTGGAAATCTACATCAGCAGGTTTCACGGTGTTCCTTGAAGTCTTAAAAAGTGAAAGTCGATCAGTCCTGTATGACTCTTTGCGACCCCATGGACTGTAACCTGCCAGACTCCACTGTCCATGGAATTCTCCAGGCCAGAATCCTGGAGTGGGTAGCCTTTCCCTTCTCCAGGGAATCTTCCTAACCCGGGGATTGAATCCAAGTTTCCGCATTGCAGGCAGATTCTTTGCCAGCTGAGCCACCAGGGAAGCCCAAGAATACTGGAGTGGGTAGACTATCCCTTCTCCAGGGGATCTTCCCGACCCCAGGAATCGAACAGGAGTCTCGGACATTGCAGGTGGATTCTTTACCAGCTGAGCTACCGTGGTGTCCTGAGAGCGGTCAATTTCAGGGGTTCACGGTATCCTAACTCCGTTGCTTAAACATTCCCATGATAGGGAAGCGGCAAGGAGGCCGCAGAAATGCCGGGACCCGCCCGCCACCCTTCTATCACCGCAAAGGTTTCCGTGACGTAGGGGCTCATTCATAAAATGCTGTTATAAACTTAGGCGCCGGCGACTGGTTCTTGCCAACCGCACTGCGAGCAGCCCAGCCGTGGGCGGAAAGGCGAGACCGCCCGCCGCCCCCGGGCTCCGCCCCCGAATTCCTCCGGCCTGTCACCACGTGGCGTCCTCCTGCTTCGCCTGCGCCGGCGGGACCAAGACAGTCTCTCTTGATGCCGTGCCCTGGCTGACTTCCACCGCGGGCTCTCCAGACCACGCTCAGGAAGGTTGGGCTAGAGGGGCCGGCAGCTTGGGGGTCACTCCTTCGCTGGGAAGGGAGGCTTCTCGGAGCGCTGGACGTGCTGGAGGCGCGCGCACTGTTGTCCCAGTGAGAACCGTCCCTTCCTCGCGCCGGCTGTTTCTGAGCGCTTCGGCCCTTGGCTCGGTGGCTGGTGTCCGACGAGAGCCGATCAAACGGGTGCCAAACGGACTCCTCACTGGAGGCCGGCTCCCCGAGGGGACAGCAGAAAGCGGCCAACCTCTCTCCGACGGCCCCCCGGAGCAGGCCGGAGGGGCGGGTGTGGGAAGTTCATTGATAAAAAGCGAGTTCCTTCAGGTGACTCTAGGGGGCTCCTGTGTCAGTGCAGAAGTCGGGGTATGCTTATAAACAACCCCTGCGACTGCGTTCCTAGTATTCCCTCAGTATCCCTGGCTCGAAAGAGGGCCGATGACTCAGCTGGTAAAGAATCCGCCTGCGGATGCAGGAGACACAGAGGAAGTTTCCATCCGTGGGTCGGTAGGATGCACTGAAAGAAAAAATGGCAACCCACTCTAGTATTCTTGCCTGAAGCATCCCATGGACAGAGGAGCCTGACCGGCTACAGTCTATGGAGACCAGCACCTGGGGGTGGGGGTCCCCTAGATGAGTGCTATTACTGGGGATCAGGGCAGAGTGTACACAGGTAACAGTCATGAGGGGATTTCACTGGTGGGTTGGAATACCACTAGGTCACAGGGGGAGATAAGGGAAGCTTGAATTGGGGCCACAGCTGCATCACTCTTGTGTATCTGGTCACCCGGGCGGGGTTCCTACAGCCAGTCTGCGGGAACGCTGAGGCAGAATATTTAACTTAAATATTTTATAATACAAACATACATTACCATATGTAAAACAGACAGCCACTGGGAATTTGCTTTATGACTTAGAGAACTCAAACCTGTGTTCTGTGACAACCTAGAGGGGTGAGATAGGATGGAAGGAGGGAAGTTTAAGCCAGAGGGGCCATACGTATACCTATGGCCGATTCATGTTGATGTATGGCAGAAACCAACACAATATTGTAAAGCAATTATCCTTCAATTAAAAATAAATTTTAAAAATTTAAGTTTATGTTACAAGGGTCTTAAAAGACAAGACGCAGAAAACACAACAGGGACGCCTTCAGGAACATTCCATGCCTCGCCTGCTTCACTAGAGCCTCTGCAGTTCCTCCGCCAGCTCTTCTCCAGACCTCTGGGCCCCAGGGTCCTCTGGAGACACCTTTCTCCTGGAGGGATGCTGAAAAAGAACTACCCAGAAGCCTCTGCTACGTTTGGGAGCGCCAGGCTGATGACGTCAATGAAAGGGGCGTTGCCGGCTCGCGTGGTCTGAGGCCGGACTTCCTGCGCCGCCAGAGCAGGGTTTTCCTTTCGAGGCTGGTGTCCCCGCACTCGCTAGGATCTGTAAACGGGATTTGGGTTGCTATTTCCACTCCAGGGGACCTTCCTGACTCAAGGGTCGAACCCGCGACTCCTGCATTGGTAAGCGAATTCTTTTTTGTCAGTGATGGGGACGCGGTGTAAAAGGGAGAGGAAGTGTCTTCTAGAATCCCCCTGACACCATGCCGCTGGTGTGGAAGGACTCGTAGGGCAAAGCGCACACCCCACAGTCCGGAGACCGTTCTGTATGTCTCAGCCACACTCCTTCCCAAGTATAGGACCTTGAGCAACTTTCCCTGCTGCCCTTGGCTTTTATATTAAAGTTCCTCCAACTGGATTGAAAGAACTAGAAAACGCGCGTGAGCTACCTGACGTGTATTCCCGTGTCCAGTGCGGTCCAGGGAGCATCACTCTGGCTCTCTTTTCATGGAGGTGCCTCCTGAGCCCATGTTGATGGCAGAGGCTCATCCCTGGGGGAATCTGACCCTTGGGCTTCCGTGTCCTGTATCCTCTATAAAGATAAGGACTGGGATGGGGAAGAACAGCAGTTGTCTGCAGCACTTTGGGGATTGCTGTTCTACTAGGACAGAGGTGTAAGGACAGTCCAGGAGCCCAGGCCAAGGAATTTACCTTTCAGTTTACAGCCAGTGAATCTAGCTTCCCCCTGACAGTCGTGAATCTATCTTCCTGTTTGTGGTTTGGTTGTATTTGACAAGTGAGTCTGTTCAAATGGTCAGGTATGATGGTGTACAGGAATGTGGGTCCTTTTGGACATAAAAACAAAAGAGGTCCTGCAAAAGAGGGTAACTGCATAGCCATCGCCCTGAGTGCCCTCATCATAGTCTTGATCACTGTCAGAACTTGTCGTATTTGTTACTTTCCCACCCACTTGACGCCCTTCTTCACTTTATGTCAGAATCACTCCCATCCGCTGTCCCGAGAGAGGCTTTCCCGGTGCCCAGTCACAAGTAGACAGTCACCTCAGTCGTCTCTGTTTTCTTGAGTTCGGAACCTTTAGGTCCTCTGACATGGCTGTTGTTTAGTCACTCAGTCGTGTCCTACTCTTTGCGACCCCACGGACTGCAGCACGTCAGGCTTCCCTGGCTATCATCAACTCCCGGAGCTTGTTCAAACTCATATCCATCAAGTCGGTGGTGCCATCCAACCATCTCATTCTCTCATTGCCTTCTCCTCCTGCCTTCAGTCTTTCCCAGCATCTGACATGGTGGTGCCCATTTATTTAGTTGCTTGTTTAGGATCTCTTTCCAGTTCCAGAGTGTGAGCACCTGTTGCTGCTCTCTGCTAAGACATAGAGCAGCTGAGCCTGTAAAAGGTGCTCAACAAATGGTTGAGTGACTGAATGGGTGTCCCACTCAGGTGCTCAGGTCACACTTACAATAGTCTTTCTCCCAACTATGGCCCACAGGGCTACCCTAGCTGTGCCCCTCGCTTACCCCCGCACTTCTCCCCCTTGTCTTCCCTTGCTCACTGCATTCGTCCCTGCCCAGTGTACAGCCTTTGCTCTTGCATTTCGTTCTGTCTGATTCCAGATCTCTGCAGGGCTGTCTCTCCCCTCTCCCTGTGCCTCAGTGTCTCCTCTTAGGATAGTCCTTTCCTGGCCATTTTCCTTCCGGCTGAGATACCCCTGGCTCCCACCTGCCCGTCTTCTGGAAACTCTCCGCCATCTTTTGCTGAATGTTCAAATCTCACATCCTTCCTTAAATTTGAGGTTGTAACTGCCTTTCTTTCCCTTCCTTCTTCTCTCCCTCGCTTCCTCCCCCCCCCTTTTTTTTTCTTTTTTTCCTGCAAGGCATGTGGAACCTTAGTTCCCCAAGCAGGGACCAAACCTGTGGCCTCTAGTGGAAGCATGGAGTCCTAACCACTGGGCCATCAGGGAATTGCCTGTGGCTGACTTGCTGGAGCTGCCTGAGACACAGAGTTGATGATGGCCTTTACCTCGTGTGCCGAGTGGGGGCATTAGTAAAAGTCACAAAGGACGTGGAGCACTTCACTGTGCCAGCCCTCCCGCATCTGGTGTGTGAACATGTTATTTTCTCTTTAGTTCTCAGAATCACGGCACAGTGGGAATGAGCATAGTGTTGATGGTGACACTGATGCTTGGAGAAATGATAAGATGTTGTGCCTACGGTCACACTGCCAGCGTCAGACTTCAGACTCTTCATTTGAACCCTGGATCTCTGGCCCAGAGCAAGGGATCTGCAGTCACTTGAACGTCAGCGTGTGAAGCCCTCCACCTGGGCAGGCGCTCAGACAGGGTGAGGGCAGCTCCGGTGCTGTCGCTGCTGTGGCCATTGTTGGAGTTACGTCTCGAGCATTTTTCCCAGAGCACTTCCCTCTGCCCCCAGACCTCGTGGAACACCACTGTCTGTGTCCTCTCCCGTGGCCTCCTGCACCTGGGCTTTCCTCTCAGCCACAACTGCTTTATGTCCCAAGGCTGCATCTGCTTCCCCCTGAACCCAGCACAGAACTTGGCCATCAGAGGCCTCGTGATTCAGGCCTGGGTCTCTGCACCTTCACCAGCACCACGGTGACAGGCCTGATCCCACCCAAGTGCACATCACCAGTGCTGCTGTGTTTGACTCTCCAGGTGGTGGTGACCTTCAAGGATGTGGCCGTGACCTTTACCCGGGAGGAGTGGGGACAACTTGACCTGGATCAGAGGACCCTGTTCCGGGAGGTGATGCTGGAGACCTGCGGGCTCCTGGTCTCCCTGGGTACGTGCTCAGCTCTTAGACCTGTGGGGACCCCAGGCTCCTCCTGGTTTCTGGCTGATCAGAAGGTCACAGGAGTCACCTTTCCTGCTCCCCACGGGCCCTGCAGTTTGCTGGCCCCTCCTCCTCCTGCCTGATCTGTGTATGTAGCAGGGATCAGAGGGATAGAAGCAGTGTCCCTCTGAACACCTGCCCTCGTCCCAGCGCTCAGCACCCTCAGGCTCAGTCTGAGGTCCCTGTTCCTGACTCCTCTGCTGGGAAGCTGATTGACCCAACACGTGGTGGGGTCACGTGTGCTCACAGCTCAGTTAGCAGGGCTATTCTCAGAAGGGGGCGGGGGTCAGGCAGATCCTCATGGCATTTGTCATCAGTACCACAAGAGATCTCCCTGACCAGCACAGTCTCAGCAGAGAGGCCCCCTGGTTGGCATGACCCTTACATGTGTCCGGGGGCCCTGGTGGATTGCGTGGGGCAGTCCTTGGAGGGCCAGGAAGAGCTTTCTCAGGAGGCTGTATATGCTCGGAATCATCAAATGACAGCTCAGACTCTTTGTCCCCTAGCGTGGAAGCAAGTGGCAGACACGTGAGTGGCACCACTGACAGTTAACCACAGCGAGGCATGAGGGGACATGTTTGCTTTCCGTCCCCACGAAGTGCTGATTGTGTAGAGGTCTTCGTTCTAATGGGAGTTGTGCTTCTGCTGCTGCAAAAGAACGACTCCGTTGTCCTGGAAGGTGACCCTGCCCATCAGCCACTTTGTGCTCCTCAGACTTCTGAATCAACAGGGAGAGAGTGACTGTGCTGGCTCCGGTGGTTCAGTCTGATACCAGGAGCAAACTGGACTCTATTTCCCACTGCTGCTTGCACAAAGGAAGTGTGTCTGGAATGCAGAGGCCCCTGAAGGTGTCTTATTGTGACCCATGATTAAGGCCAATGAGAACTGTAACAGCCTTATTTAGGCAGGACAACTCATAGCCCAGACCCTTCAGGAAGGAATGATTGGTCACCTACTAGGGAATAAAAAAGGAATATCTGAAGTGGTACTGAGAACCAAAGGATTTGGAATGGGTTGCAGAAGAGATACATACTGGTTGTGGTTTTTTGACCATATAGAAATGAGGATAGTAACCTGTAATGTCATAATTATTTCTTCCTTCTTTTGCCATGAATATGTGTGTATGTTCAATATCTTTCTCTTCCTTCTTTCATCCCCTTATATAACAAAAGTAGTGTTGGGTAGTTCCTGGTAGTTCAGTGGTTAGGATTCTGCATTTTCCCTGCAGTGACCCAGGTTCAATCCCTGGTTAGGGAACTAATCCTGTAAGTCACCTAGTTCAGTTCAGTTCAGTTCAGTCACTCAGTCATGTCCGACTCTTTGCGACCCCATGAATCGCAGCACGCCAGGCCTCCCTGTCCATCACCATCTCCCGGAGTTCACCCAGACTTACATCCATTGAGTCGGTGAAGCCATCCAGCCATCTCATCCTCTGTCGTCCCCTTTTCCTCCTGCCCGCAATCCCTCGCAGCATCAGAGTCTTTTCCAGTGAGTCAACTCTTCGCATGAGGTGGCCAAAGTACTGGAGTTTCAGCTTTAGCATCATTCCTTCCTAGTACAGCCAAAAAAAACCCCAAAAAGCTGACTTAACATCTTCATATTTATTCACTATATATCATTAAATTTATACTATTTACTTCTGTTTTATGCTTTGGTATTTTGGCCACTAGGCTTGTGGAATCTTAGCTTCCTGATCGTGCATTGAACCCACATCATTGGAAGGTGAAGTCTTAACCACTGGACCACCAGGGAAGCCCCATATATCATAGTATTTGGTTGTAGCATATCAAGCAGAAGAGTGACCATCACCCAAGGAATCTGCATCCTTTCTGTAGAAACTGTTAGTGTATTTTCTGTCGTACATAGGATAGTTGTATCATGTTAGGTGGAAGTATGACCTTGTTGTCTTTATTTGGAGGATAGGAATGGTTTGAGTTTCTGTGGATGCCAAATTGAGAAGAGCTGGACTTGTGATGATTAATTTTATATTCAACTTGACTAGGGTATATGACGTCTAGATGTTATTCAAACACCAGTCTAGCTTTTGCTGTGAAACTTTTTTTTTTTATGGACTGCACCTATATTTTTTATGTATAATTTTTAAATTCATAGATCAAACACATATTCAAAAAGTATGACTTCAACTTAATGGCATATTGTCCCTTAAGTAAGTAGAGGGGAAAAAAGAAAGTAGAAAAGTAAGGCAAATTAAACAAGACTTGGATTCAGTAGCATACTGAAAATTTTAGTAAAACTAGACATCTATTTAATATTGAGATGTAGGTTATAGTCACCATAACGAGGCAATAAAAAGAAATAAAATTACTCCAAGTTAAGGGTAAAATAAAATTGATCTAATTGATCTAGCTGGGCTGGAAGAAGCAAACGCTGGAATCAAGATTGCTGGGAGAAATATCAATAACCTCAGATATGCAGATGACACCACCCTTATGGCAGAAAGTGAAGAACTAAAGAGGCTCTTGATGAAACTGAAAGAGGAGAGTGAAAAGGTTGGCTTAAAGCTCAACATTCAGAAAACTAAGATCATGGCATCTGGTCCCGTCGCTTCATGGCAAATAGATGGGGAAACAGTGTCAGACTTTATGGGCTCCAAAATCACTGCAGATGGTGACTGCAGCCATCAAATTAAAAGACACTCCTTGGAAGAAAAGTTATGACCAACCTAGACAGCATATTAAAAAGCAGAGACATTACTTTGTCAACAAAGCTCCATTTAGCCAAGGCTATGGTTTTTCCAGTAGTCCTGTATGGATGTGAGTTGGACTATAAAGAAAGCTGAGTGCTGAGGAATTGATGCTTTTGAACTGTGGTGTTGCAGAAGACTCTTGAGAGTCCCTTGGACTGCACAGAGATCCACCCAGTCCATCCTAAAGGAAATTAGTCCTGAGTGTTCATTGGAAGGACTCATGTTGAAGCTGAAACTCTAATACTTTGGCCACCTGATGCGAAGAGCTGACTCATTTGAAAAGACCCTGATGCTGGGAAAGATTGAGGGCAGAAGGAGAAGGGGATGACAGAGGGTGAGATGGTTGGATGCCATCACTGACCCAATGGAGATGAGATTGGGTAAACTCTGGGAGTTGGTGACGGACAGGGAGGCCTGGCATGCTGTAGTTCATGGGGTCAGCAAAGAGTTGGACATGACTGAGTGACTGAACTGAAAATTGATCTATGGAGAAAATTTTATGGGGTCTACCAAAACAAAACAAAACAAAAATATACACAGTGGAATACAGAAAGTGAAAGTGAATACTATTCAGCCATCAAACACGATGAAAAATTTCCATTCGCAACACCATGGATAGACTTGGAGAGTATTATGCTCAGCGAAGTAAGTCAGACTCAGAAAGACAAATTCAGTAGGACAGCACTTACTTGTGGATTTTCTTTTTTGGCCATGCTGCATGGCCTAGGGGAATCTTTGTTCACCGGTCAGGGTTTGAACCTGTGCCCCCTGCTGTGGCAGTGTAACATCTCAACCACTGGACTGCCAGCAAAGTTCCCAGGATATATTCTTAAGTGAAAAACTATAGTCTAGAGCAGTGTACAAAGTATACCATATTTTTTGAGTCATGTAGAAGTAAAAATATATAGGACAGAGATTTAACAATTTGGAAAGACAGGAATGTAAGTTATCACATTTTCTTATGTTATAGTTTTGAGTTTGTAGAAATTTAAGTGTTTTCTATAATGTTTAAACAGCATTCAATCAAAATAGAATTTAAAAATCCATAAAATCAGTAGTAAAATTGAAGAAAAAGTGAGAGAGACTGTATGTTATATTGATGGCACATCTAGGACAAAGAAAAGTGGCTTTAAACCTGGAGGAGGGACTTCCTTGGCAGTCCAGTGGTTAAGACTCTGACTTTCACTGTAGAGGGCATTGGTCTGATCCCTGGTCAGGTAACTTAAGACCCTATGTGCCATGTGGTGTGGCCAAGAAATAAAAATAAAAGCCCTGAGGAATAAACACACACACACTTGAGTACAAATCTAACTAGGGGAATCTGAATAAGTTCAGGGGATAGTAACCAAGTCAAACCATTGTGGTGTCATAACACAGTCTTACTGTTAGGGAAACTGGGTAAAGCACACACAGGGTCTCAGCTTGTGAATCACTGATTTTCACCATAAGTATTTCAGTTTAAAAATCCAAGGGAGGAGGGATTCCCTCATGGTCCAGTGGTTAGGATTCTGCTTTCATTCATTTGAATCAACCCCTTTTTAAAAATTTATAATTTATTATTTTTGTTGTGCTGGGTCTAGTCAAGGCTATGGTTTTTCCAGTGGTCATGTATGGATGTGAGAGTTGGACTGTGAAGAAGGCTGAGCGCCGAGGAATTGATGCTTTTGAACTATGGTGTTGGAGAAGACTCTTGAGAGTCCCTTGGACTGCAAGGAAATCCAACCATTCCATTCTGAAGGAGATCAGCCCTGGGATTTCTTTGGAAGGAATGATGCTAAAGCTGAAACTCCAGTACTTCGGGCACCTCATGCGAAGAGTTGACTCACTGGAAAAGACTCTGATGTTGGGCAGGATTGGGGGCAGGAGGAGAAGGGGACGACAGAGGATGAGATGGCTGGATGGCATCACTGACTCAATGGAGGTGAATCTGAGTGAACTCCGGGAGTTGGTGATGGACAGGGAGGCCTGGCGTGCTGCGGTTCATGGGGTTGCAAAGAGTCAGACACGACCGAGTGACTGAACTGAACTGAACCTCAGTAAGTAAAATTTAAAGAACAGTTAATCTTGGGTTTCCTGAGATAAACATCTTCTAAGAATCAGATACCTGAAATGAAGAGATACTTACCAAATGTGTTTGCTCCCAGGACAAGGTCTGCCATGGCAACCTCTGTGCGTCTGCAGTGAGGGCACATAAGCCTGAGATAAAGGTTTAGACCCCCTGTGATGTGATCTGGCCCTGGCAAAGTGATCACCTGTAAGTGCACCAACAGTTGTTTGTGTAGGGCATGGAGACAAATTCTGAAAAATGGGGCTTGTAACTACCAAGAGTTATGGAAAATGCTTCGTGTGATAGATATCTGTCATCAGTGGAAGAAATTGATGGTGGGAAACTGATTTTTGAAATAATCAAAATCCCACGGGAATGTATGGGGGAAAAACCCCTGAGTTCTAATCAGTGAGGGAAGGAAAATGCCTACTGGGGATTTTTTAATTGATTTAAAGGCTTTTTGCAAAACATGATTTCTTCCCATAACTCAGCACTGAGGGCAGGGAAACTGAAGGAAAAAGCAGAGTGAGGAGAGTTAGAAAGCATATTCACAGTTGTACAAATGAATAAGTATGTATTTTCAATTTGTTCTATATTTCAAGACATTAATATATATCCTAGGAGTTTCAGACATGTTTCTAGAAATATGGAATATGTCAATGCACAACATTTAAATACATATTTCCCTGCTGGAATTTAGTATTTGATAGAAAAATACAATAAGCAGTTCTTCTATTTAAGTTGCATAGTGTCATAGAAGGTGATAGTTCCTAAGGAAGTATCCTAAGGGCAGCAAATGGGTGACAAAAAAGTAAGGAGTTTATGGTGAGTCCAGTCATTAAATTGAGTGTCCATATTTGGACCACTAGTGAAGATGAAAACTAAGGACATACTATAGATGGTTTATTTCCTCATTTCCAATTGCTTCGTATTTATTATTTTGCTTTATAGTGAAATTGGAACTCCAGGATAATGCTGAATTGAGAACAATGAGCAGCTGTCCTTCTTTTATGCTAATAGGAATATTTTAATAATGGTTCAAAAATACAGTATTTATAATAATTTTTGTAGGTGTTATTTATAAAATAATTAAGAAGGATTGCTTCTGTCTGCAGTTTGATATCTCTCTCGGTGTACTAGCACTGAACAATTCACAAAGAAAATTTAATTCCCATTCACAGTATTACCAGATTTAGAAAACACATATGCAAGACCAATAGAAAGAAATCTAAAAAACTGTTAACAAAAATTAAGATCTAAATAGAAGGAAATGTATCATGTTTATGGATTGAGACGGACACTCAGTATTTCTTCCTAAATTGAAAATTAAGGAAATGTTCTGATGGTCCACTGGTTTAGAACTCTTGTGTTTTCACTGCCATTGCCTCGGTTGAGGGACTCTAGATCCTGTAAGCCACACAGCATGGCCAAAAATCAAAAATAAAAAACAAATCAATGCAATCCCAGTCAAATTCCTAGTAGGATTTTTGTACTGTATAAACTAGAAGGTGGATTCTAAACTTCATATGAAAAGCAAAGATCCAAGAATGGCTATGAAGAATTTGAAGAATAAAAAAGGGAAGTCAAAGGAGTACACAACCTTGATTTCAAGACATATTATGAAAACAAATTAGTCAATACATGAAAATACTGATATAAATAAAGTAGGTAAATGCAACAGAATAGAAATTCCAAAAATAAACATACATAAATGATTGACCTTCAATGAAGTACTAAAGCAATTCAGGGGGAAAGGTATAATCTTTAAATTACTATCATGGCAGGAATTGGGTGTCCATATTTTAAAAAATAATCTCCACAATAAACTGAAAATAATTCCCTTACATCAGTAAAATCCCCAAACCATAAAAGTTACAGGAGGAAGCAAGAGAAAAAGTAAAGAGAAAAAATGAACAAATTAGACCACAATAAAATTAAAAACTTTTTCTCTGGATAAGCGATTGAAAAGACAAAACCAATTCTTGAAGATTGTATTGCTAAGTATTTCCATTAGAGTACCTTAATCAGTAAGCAATGACAAAATGTCAAAACTCAGTAATTAGAACAAGTTGTATGAACAGAAATTTCAAGAATGATATGTGGTTGGAGATCAACACATGGAAGACCACTTGGCATCATATCATTAGAGAAATGCAAATTAAAATCACTTGGTCCCACTATGCAACTATGGTGTCACTAAAACGGGAAAGCCTGAACATACCAACTAAGAATGTAAAGAACAGGAACTTGGCTTATGGTGCTTCTGATGAGACTATAAAAGGACACCACCACTTTTGGAAGAGTTGGACTGACCCTACATGAGTTTAACATTCACTTACTCTATGACAAGGAGTTGTGCTACTAGATATTAACTCAAGTGAAGGAAAGCATGAGTCCAGAAGGCATTTCTCCAGTGTGAACATTGGTGGCGCAGTGGTAAAGAGTCCGCCTGCCAATGCAAGAGGCATGGGTTCAATCCCTTGGGCCGGAAGATCCCATGGAGTAGGAAATGGCAACCCAATCCAATAGTCTTGTCTGGAGAGTCCCATGGACAGAGGACCCTGGCAGGCTATAGTTCACAGGGTTGCAAAGAGTTGGACATGATAGAGTGACTGAATGTGCACGCGTGCGCACACACACACATTGGATCATGACCTTGGAGCTGTGTACAAAGAACTACACGCATAAGGCCTTTCTCCACTGTGGGTTCTCTGGTGGACAATTAGACTTGTTTTGTAACTGTAAGGCTTCCCACACTCATTGCACTGAAAAGGCTTCACTCCAGTGTGGATCCTCTGATGGACAATAAGACTTGTTTTGTTACTGTAGGGCTTCCCACATTCACTGCACTGGAAAGGCTTTGCTCTAGTGTGGACATTTTGGTGGCTAATTAGTGTGTTCTTTAGCTTGAAGGCTTTCCCACATTCATTGCACACATAGGGTCTTTCTCCAGTGTGGATTCTCTGGTGCTCATCGAGTGTGATTTTCCTCTTGAACCCTTTCCCACATTCACTGCACTCATAACGCCTCTGTGAGGTGTGAACATTCTGGTGTTTGTTGAGGGCAAAGCTGCTCATAAACAAATTCCCACATTTCTTACAGGCATAAACTTTTTCTCCACTGTGGATTCTCTGGTGGACAATAAGACTCTTTTTGTTGACATAAGCTTTCCCACACTCACCACACATATAAGGCCTTTCTCCAGTGTGAGTTCTCTGGTGAATAATAAGACTTGTTTTGTAACTAAAGGACTTCCCACATTCAGTGCACTTAAAAGGCTTTTCTCCAGTGTGGATTCTCTGGTGCACAAGGAGTTTATTTCTGTACAGGAAGAGCTTCCCACATTCACTGCACTTATGAGGTTTCTCTCCAGTGTGGACTTTTTGGTGCTGGACAAGTGAATCCTTGCGGGCATAGGCTTTCCCACATTCCTGACACTCATAGGGTCTTTCTCCAGTGTGGACTCTTTGGTGCTGAACAAGCTTACATTTGTAGATGAAGACTTTCCCACATTTACCGCAATCGAAAGGCTTTTCTCCTGTGTGCACTCTCCGATGATGAGAGAGACCCCCCCGGAGTCTAAAGAATTTCCCGCAGTCATTGCACTTGTATGGTTTTTCTCCAGTGTGAACTCTCAGGTGCTCTGTGAATTTGTACTTCTTACTGAAGCCTTTGCCACATTCGCTGCACTTGTAATGCCCTTGCCCAGGGTGAGAGCCCCCCCTGCTCTGCCCGCTTCTGTTTGGATGCTCTCCATCGTGGGAGGGCTGGTGTTGGAGAAAGCCAAGGCTACCGAGGAGATCCTGCTCAACCGCTCCACATGTGAACACAGTGTCAGGTACAAAGATCTTGCAGCTTGTCACGAGCAAGGCCCCGCTCTCATCCCTCCTGAGCCGCTGCTCTGCACTTGGCTGTGTCTGGCACTGCTGCAAGTGAGAAGTGAGCATTTTCCCAGAAGCTCCAGAAAAGGGCAGGGTTTTCTCCACCAGGGCACACATGTCAGTGGAAGTGACAGCCTTCAGGATAGATGAGTCCACCTGTGGATTCCTGTCTCGTGTCACTTGTTCTACAGAAACACATTGGTCAGAACGGGCCTCTTCGGTATCTCCTCCACGCCAACACCCTGAAACCATAAAAAGTGCTGATAAAGTGTATGGAGACTCTGGTGGGGAAGGACACATGTAGGAATAAGCCCATGGGTTTGTGTTCAAAACAAGGTAGGAAGGGTGAAGTGGTAGAAGGGGATACTGTGCATTTCTCGGCCCCTGGTGGTCACAGAAATAGAAATGTTTCAAACCAAGGAGAACACGGGATATGGAGCTGTGCCAGGAGGAGACACTGGAGCAACTCAGTCCTTGGCCAGTGGCAGTCAGCAGGGTTTTCTGGTGGAGACAAGTGTCAGCTCTGTAGAACGTGTGTCCTAATCCAGGAAAATGCAATTATACCTGTTTGCCTGGTGTTCAAAAACCATACAAGTAAACATGCAACTTTAAAAATACATTAAACATATAAGATATACTAAACACATAATACTGGAGAACGTTTCAAAGAGAGAGGGAACAGGGAGATGTGGAGGACACTGAGGGAGAAGTCACAGTGAGAGGAAACTGAGGGAGAAGTCACAGTGAGAGGCCAAGTGGGCCGAGTGTCGAAACAGGGAGGAAAAGAAAGAAAAGAGCGTGACCATGAGGAATCGGGCACTAAAACCCTAGTGAGCAAAGGGCATTTCCCTGTAGGATAGAAATGACCTATGATGTGCAGTCCTGCAGCCCCTGCGCACCAGGCCCAGGATCCAGGAACCCTCTTCCAGTGACTAGAGAAGTGTCTGCCTCATCAGGCACCCAGGGCCACCTCCATCCCCAGGTCAGGGTGGGTGACCATGGAACTTACTAGATCCAAGGCCTGAAGGGAAAATGGGGCCGTTATGAGAAACACTGGCCTAGGGTCAATCAACCAATGACAGACCTCAGGAAAAAAAAAAACATATATATATACATATATATAGTACTAGAACCTTAAGTAGTCTCCTACAAATAACCTAGTGTTGACCATAAATGCTGACCACATGTCTCTAATTCCTGAGACAGGCAGTACACAGGTTAAAACCTGTGATACAGATCTTCCACTCAGCAGAACAGTCAACACACAAGTGATGGCAAAGCAAACTGCAAGTGGACAGTTAACAAGCCTCCAAGACCAAACTCTTCTGTGAAAGGCATCAGGGCATGTGATACAGGACTAGACATGCAGAGGTTGGGGCACAAAGCTCAAACGCCAGGAAGCCAGGGAAGGAAGCAGTCAGCGTCCACGGCCCAGCCTGGGGAGGCTGGAGTGAGCCAAGCAGAGAGCAGGGCCGAGCCCAGCACAGCGGTGTGTGTGGATGCAGTTCTTACCCAGGGAGGCTATCAGGGACAGGTTCTCCAGCATGACGTCATAGTATAGGAGTCTCTGAGCCTCGCCGAGGAGCCCCCACTCCTCCTGGGAGAAGGACACCGCCACATCCTCAAAGGTCACATGGCCCTGTCAGGAGGGGGACATGAGTTCACAGCGGCCTCTGTAACCAAAACACCCTCCCCACCCACCCCAAGCTTCATGGCACCAACACTGTGACCTCAGGGCCTGGAATCTGACATGGTCCACCTGCTGTCCACCTGCTCAGGAGTATCTTCACACCTGGACCCCGCCCCCACCTGATCTCCAGATGTGTGTCTAGTTGTACACCTGACACCTCCCGTGAGACACCCCTGCCACATCTCAGACTCAGCACAAGAATACGTAATTTTGGACAGTCCTTCTCATCACTCCTACTTTTTGTTGGCTGCAACAGCTCTTATTTGTGGCATGTGGGATCTAGTTCCCCGACCAGGGATCGAACCCTGGGCCCCCTACATTGGGAGCGCAGAGTCTTAGCCGCTGGACCACGAAGGAAGTCCCATCACTCCTACTTCTCACTTCCCGTCTCAGACACAGTGTCCCTACTCTCACCTAAAGGCAAACGTCAGGGTGTTATGTCAGACGACTGTCTCTCATCCTGCACAGCAGAAAATCATCCAGCTCCTCAGGCTGCTACCCCAGGAAAGGCTCTGCTGTCTTTATCCACCCATGTCCTGGGTCCTGCAGTTTGCTGGACATGCCCCACTTGGTCTCACCTCCAGGCACACGGACAGGCTGGCTCCAGTCCCAGGAACATCTCACCACCTCACCTTCTCCAGTGGATACAGGAGACCACCTCAGTACCACTTCACGGGTCCTGTGCCTGAGGTGACCCCAGGGCCAGAACTAAAGCCCAACAACCCCAGGATAACTGTGTCTCCTGTATCTGTGTGTCAATACCAGGGGTGGGATGACGTCAGGAGAGGTACTGGGGCTTCTTCCACTTACCTGTCCAGGGACCGTAAAGGTTGCTGCTACCATGGGAACCTGTAAAAAGAGGGAGGACCTGAGATCAGGGTCATCTTGGTGAGGATGGAAAGGCGGAACTGTGTACTCCCTTCCCTTTCCTGCAGATGAGTCATCTCAGGCTGACCTCTGACCTCAGAGCTATAACCTGACAACTCAGATAGTCTTTGATAAAGACTCAACCTCCTTGAGTCTCAGTGTCTTCAGGTGTAAAAGGGCAACACTTAAGAGGTCTATCTCCTAATGTGTAAACATCAAATGCATTATTAACCTCTCCCAGGCTAAGATTCACTATGACATAACACAGGATTAAGATTTCTATAATTTTTTTTTTTAATCAGGATTTCCTTACATGTCTTTCAAGGCTTTCTGAGACAAAGTATCTCTTTTCCACCACCAATTATTTGATTTCA
Source organism: Bos grunniens (assembly GCF_055505025.1). Lineage (NCBI taxonomy): Eukaryota > Metazoa > Chordata > Mammalia > Artiodactyla > Bovidae > Bos > Bos grunniens. Next base: position 65,278,083 of record NC_141182.1, on the reverse strand, counting down.
TGATAGAATTCACTCCTATTATTACACTCCCTAAAATACGTGACCATAAGTTTAAGAGCTCAGTCCCATAAATTGCCCTCTTCTGAGAAGCCAGTTCCAATCCCTGGCCCCCAGGCTACCGGTACTTCTGTCCCACCAGCTACAAATTCAGGGATTCCCCTGAATCCATCAGTATTGATAATTTGATAAAATAACACATGAAAGCTAGGAAAACACTTTTCTTCCTTCTGGATTACTGTAATGGATATAACTTAGAACAGCGCAATGGAAGGGATGTGTAGGTCTAGGTAGTGGGGGTGCAGGGCAGGAAGGGGTTTTAGGCCCTTTCAGTACATGCCACCCTCCCAGCATTTCCATCATTTCAAGGTGTTCCGCGATCTTGAGGCTCCTTGAATTTCATTCCTCAGCAATTTTTATACGTAATCTCCAGTTCCCCTCTGATTCTTGGGAACTTCCACATGGGGCTGAGAATTTAACCTTCTATTCTTCCTGGTGACCAGTCCAATCCTAAGTCACCTAAATTATAAATAAACGCCTGTGCGAAACAGGGGCAAGTTGTAACAAAGACTAGTCCTAAAGCTAGGAAATTCCAAGGAGGCCAAGATAAAACCTAAACATATGTATATTATTATAGCACGGATATTCATTCTCATTTTAAACAGTTAGTACTTGTTTACACAAGATTAACTTGTTAAATCTATACATTTTTAACCTTGTAGTTTCCTGGAAGAGCTGAGGCACCTGTGCCCTTGACTGAACCTAAGATTGACTGGTCAGCATCACCCAATTTTTGTGGCTCCAAAAGGAACGGACAGTCAGCTGGCTGAGTATTCATCACAGTCAATGTACACAACCTCACCCCTCCTTTTCCACCTCCTACCCACCCTTGCTTTCTTAGAAAGCCCTAGAGCCTCAGGATCCTCCCATTTTCAGGCAGCATCTGAAAGTCCTACCCACTCTGCTCTCCAGCCCCACCTCTTCTTTCATCTCAGGTCCCCTTTCACCGGAAAGTGAAAAGATTTTCCCACCTAAATTTGAGATCCAGACTCAGGTGTCACCACAAGGACATCCTTGAGCCAGTGACCTCCTCCCTCGATTCCAGACTATAGATTCTACCAGCCTCTACATTACCTCAATTTTGGAATCTCAGAAATAGCATGAATCAAATTCAATTTTTCTTCTCCCCCTAAAACTGACTTCTCACATCAGTGCGGCCTCAGGTCGTAAAGAAAACCTTTACTGTCCTTTACTCTGTCTTTAGCTCAGAGCCACATTTACTTCACCAGGCAATCGTGCCAAATACCTGTAAGGCTTATTAGGAATATTATCTGTTACGTTCCTTTGGGGGGAAAAATTAATAATTAATAAACAGAAACCTCAATGAGAGTTGGCACACCAGAAGGGGGAGCCCTCACTGACCAGAGACAAGAATGGTATTCCAAAGGAAGAAGAGTCTCCTCTTTCCTGGAAAGGACTCAGCCAAGGAAAAGCCATGCGCTCTTTGGTGCCTACGACCCTTTTAACTTCCCTTTGTAATCTCTATAAAAGTGTTAGCTCCCCCATAGTCACATACCCCAATTGCAATTCCCCAAATGATCCTGGGAGAAAAAAAATTTTAAGCCCATTTTTGTGTGCTAAATACAGGGCAGGCTATTTGTTTCAGGTCAGCAACTTCCATACCCACCACTCTAGTCCATACAACACCTTATTCTTCGGTTTCTAACTCAGAAGCCTCCCCCAGGTCTCCCCGCCTCCACTCTCATCTCCTCCCCAATCTGTACTCCTCGGAGCTGGCTTTGAAATACTTTAAAACTCAAATGTCTTCCTAATTTATTCGCAACCCTCCATGCCTCCCAGAATGCTGTCGGCCCAACTGACCCAGACGATTGACTCTTTATATGCCCGGTCCCTGCAGTTCAGTTCAGTTCAGTTGCTCAGTCCTGTCCGACTCTTTGTAACCCCATGAATCTCTGCACGCCAGGCCTCTCTGTCCATCACCAACTCCCGGAGTTCACTCAGACTCTGCAGAGAGGACTCCAACCCCAAGTTTCCCTAATGCTCTGGCTCGTGTGCCCCTCCAAGGATCAGCACGTGCCGGGCCCACGGCCTTTAACACTCCACACTTCAGCACACACAGTGTCAGAAATGGGACCGCCACACACGCAGGCCTAAAGTTCTGCAGACGGGCCTAAGCCGCGGCGCCGTGAGCAGGAGACCCTCATGGGGGCTTGAGGATCCGGGGACAGAAGTGTCACCTGGGCCGGGTCCTGCAGCGCGTCGGTTGCCATAGGACCCTGTGGGCGCAGTGGTGCCAGCAGACGCGCGGGATAATGGCGGAGACTTGGGCCGAAACTCCTGAAAGTGTCCTGAAATCCGCTCACTCCTGTGCACTGTGGACGGCGCCCCTTGGGTTCTTCCCAGTTTCTCTAAGGCCGGCTGCACCCAGTTATCTAGAGTCTCCGGTTTTGCAGTCGGCAGCAACAGCCGTCAAACGACCGCCATCAAAAAGACGCCGGAAATCCCACCCCTTCCTATTTCACAATCCCGGAAGAGCCCGAGTTTGGGGGGCTTCATTGGTGCGGAGATCAGGGCTGGCCGGCGCGTGGTCTTCTGGGTAGTGTAGTTCCCTCGCTTCCGGTTTGAGTTACAAAACCCTCCGGGTCTCGCCTTACCATATTCTGACGAAAGTACAGATTAAAAAGTAGACCTAAGAAAGTCTCTAGGTATCATCTTTAGAAAATTCTGATTTAACTACCATTTCTCAGCTAAAAGTTAATACAGGTTTAGCAAACAAGCGTTTCCCTCGTGAAAAGACTGAGAGTAGCCACAGTCCTCAGTTTCTATTGCTTTTTATGAAAATCTTGGAGAAATTTTAAAGTAAGTAAAATCAAGTCAGTATGATTTGAAGGGAAAAAAACTTAAAGGGAATTATATGAAACAAAATATCTCGGTGTTTTTCATTACTGGCGAACAGGAAAACCATATGGTCAGATAATAAAGTCTGTAACGGGTGCTGTGGACCTAAATAAACCCCAGAGGCAATAATGTTGCCCAACACGTTTACATAGATAGGATCAAAGAGTTACAATTGCGAACACATTCAAATAGCCACACTAAAGGTGTCCTGATAGGGAATAAACGTCAGGAGCTTTTAAAGGCAAAGAGAGGTTTGTATCACAAAGAATTTTAATTGCAGCTGGACTCAGAAGCTAGAGTATGGTAGCCTAACAGGGTAGAACGGGGTTGAGTGCCAAGGCCGTCACTAGAGGAAGATGTAAGCCCTTTATTGTGGCAAGTTTCAGGCATTCTTTCTGAGTCCTTGGAATATTTACCCTTTGGACCTGGTCAAAGTTCATAGTTTTACCTGGTAGGGAGGTGCAAAGGGTGCACTAATTAACATGTTCAGTTCAGCTCAGTCACTCAGTCGTGTCCAACTCTTTGCAACCCCATGGACTGCAGCACACCAGGCTTCCCTGTCCATCACTAACTCCCAGAGCTTGCTCAAACCCATGTCCATCGAGTTGGTGATGCCATCCAACCATCTCATCCTTTGTTGACCCCTTCTCCTATCACCTTCAATCTTTCCCAGCATCAGGGTCTTTTCAAATGAGTCAGCTCTTTGCATCAGGTGGCCAAAGTATTGGAGTCTGAACTTCAACATCAGTCCTTCCAATGAATATTCAGGACTGATCTCCTTTAGGATGGAATGGTTGGATCTCCTTGCAGTCCAAGGGACTCTCAAGAGTCTTCTCCAATACCACAGCTCAAAAGCACCAATTCTTCAAAGAAAGCGCTCAGCTTTCTTTATGGTCCAACTCTCTCATACGTACATGACTACTGGAAAAACCAGAGCTTTGACTAGATGGACCGTTGTTGACAAAGTAATGTCTTTGCTTTTTAATATGCTGTTTAGGTTCGTCATAACTTTTCTTCCAAGGAGCAAGCATCTTCTAATTCCATGCTGCAGTCACCATCTGCCGTGATTTTGGAGCCCCCCAAAATAAAGTCTGTCACTATTTCCCCATCTATTTGCCATGGAGTGATGGGACCAGATGCCATGATCTTAGTTTTCTGAACATTGAGTTTTAAGCCAAATTTTTCACTCTCCTCTTTCACTTTCATCAAGAGGCTCTTTAGTTCTTCACTTTCTGCCATAAGGGTGGTGTCATCTGCATATCTGAGGTTATTGATATTTCTCCCAGTAATCTTGATTCCAGCCTGTGCTTCATCCATTCCAGCATTTCTCATGGTGTACTCTGCATATAAGTTAAATAAGCAGGATGACAATATACAGCCTTGACATACTCCTTTCTGAATTTGGAACCACACGGTTGTTCCATGTCCAGTTCTAACTCTTCTTGACCTGCATACAGGTTTTGCAGGAGGCATGTCAGATGGTCTAGTATTCCCATCTCTTTAAGAATTTTCCACAGTGTGTTGTGATCTACACAGTCAAAGGCTTTGGCATAGTCAAGAAACCAGACGTCAAGAATAAAGCAGTGGCCACAGGACTGGAAAAGGTCAGTTTTCATTCCAATCCCAAAGAAAAGCAATGCCAATGAATGGTCAAACTACTGCACAATTGCACTCACCTCACACGCTAGCAAAGTAATGCTCAAAGTTATCCAAGCCAGGCTTCAACTGTACATGAACCCTAAAATTCCAGATGTTCAAGCTGGATTTAGAAAAGGCAGAGGAACCAGAGATCAAATTGCCAACATCCGTTGGATCATTGAAAAAGCAAGAGAGTTTCAGAAAACCATCTACTTCTGCTTTATTGACTATGCCAAAGCCTTTGATTGTGTGGATCACAACAAACTGTGAAATTAATGTTAGTTAATTAGTTAACTAACCAGCTCCATGTTAGTGTTAGTCACTCGGTCGTGTGTGACTCTTTGCAACCCCATGGACTGTAGCCTGCCAGGCTCCTCTGTCCATGGGATTCTCCAGGCAAGAATACTGGAGTGGGTTGCCATGCGCTACTCCAGGGAGCTCCATGTTAATCTCTACCCAACCCCCCGTTTTTTTGTTTGTTTGTTTTTGTTTTTGTTTTTTTGCCTAATTGCCCTGTATGCAGGATCCTAGCTCCCCAACCAAGGATCAAACCCTTGCCCTCTGTACTGGGAGCATGGAGTCTTAACCACTGGACAACCAAGGAAATCCTAGATAAAAGATATTCTTGATTGCTGTATTTGGTTGCATTGTTTCACATATTATACTTTAAATTCACTTACAAATGGTTGTCAAGTCAGAGACCTCTATCAACTAAATTTCATTAGGTTGAGAGGCCACAGAGCCCTACCCCTGGAAAGCAGCATAGAATTCATCCCTCAGGAAGCCTCAGTGATTCAAGATTGGGACTCTCTCCACCTTTCCCAGTGAGCAATAGATTTCAGTATCAGTATCAGTTCAGTCCCTCAGTCGTGTCTGACTCTTTGTGACCCCATGAGTCGCAGCACGCCAGGCCTCCCTGTCCATCACCAGCTCCCAGAGTCCACCCAAACCCATGTCCATCGAGTCAGTGATGCCATCCAACCATCTCATCCTCTGTCGTCCCCTTCTCCTCCTGCCCTCAATCTTTCCCAGCATCAGGGTCTTTTCAAATGAGTCGGCTCTTTGCATTAGGTAGCCAAAGTATTGGAGTTTCAGCTTCAGCATCAGTCCTTCCAATGAACACCCAGGACTTATCTCTTTTAGGGTGGACTGGTTGGATCTCCTTGCAGTCCAAGGGACTCTCAAGAGTCTTCTCCAACACCACAGTTCAAAAGCATCAATTCTTCGGCGCTCAGCTTTCTTCACAGTCCAACTCTCACATCCATACATGACCACTGGAAAAACCATAGCCTTGACTAGACGGACCTTTGTTGACAAAGTAATGTCTCTGCTTTTTAACATACTGTCTAGGTTGGTCATAACTCTCCTCCTAAGGAGTAAGCATCTTTTAATTTGATGGCTGCAGTCACCATCTGCAATGATTTTGGAGCCCAGAAAAATAAAGTCAGCCACTGTTTCCACTGTTTCCCTATATATTTGCCACGAAGTGATGGGACCAGATGCCATGATCTTCGTTGTCTGAATGTTGAGCTTTAAGCCAACTTTTTTTCACTTTCATCAAGAGGCTTTTTAGTTCCTCTTCACTTTCTGCCATAAGGGTGGTGTCATCTGCATATCTGAGGTTATTGATGTTTGTCCCGGCAATCTTGACTCCAGCTTGTGCTTCATCCAGCCCAGCGTTTCTCATGATGTACTCTGCATATAAGTTAAATAAGCAGGGTGACAATATACAGCCTTGATGTACTCCTTTTCCTATTTGTAACCAGTCTATTTTTCCATGTCCATTTCTAACTGTTGCTTTCAATCTCATATAAAACCTCAAGATCAACTGGCTGACTCTGGCTCTCAAGCCATTGATGACCTTAAAGAACATGACTGGGTTGTGATGGAAGATTCTAAACTCCTAGTCTTATTTGGTAAGAACCTCTATGCCATGTGGACAACCCAAAGCTCTCTCCTTTGCTGCACCTTTTCCCTCTTTCCTCGCTGATGTCAACTACAAATTGGCACTTGCCAAGAGCATTTGCCAGAGACGAGGAACAACAACAACAAAGGCATTTACCATCTGCCTTCCCTGGTGATTCAGATGGTAAAGAATCTGCCTGAAATGCAGGAGACCCAGGTTTAATCTCTGGGTGGGGAAGATCCCCCTGGAGAAGGAAATGGCAACCCACTCCAGTATTCTTGCCTGGAGAATTCCATGGACAGAGGAGCCTGATGGGCTACAGTTTCAGTTCAGTTCAGTTCAGTCACTCAGTTGTGTCCAACTCTTTGTGACCGCATGGACTGCAGCATGCCAGTCTTCCCTGTCCAGCATCAACTCCCAGTTCAGTTCAGTTCAGTTCATTTGCCCAGTCGTGTCCGACTCTTTGCGACCCCATGAATCACAGCATGCCAGGCCTCCCTGTCCATCACCAACTCCAGGAGTTCACCCAGACTCACGTCCATCGAGTCAGTGATGCCATCCAGCCATCTCATCCTCTGGCGTCCCATTCTTCTCCTGCCCCCAATCCCTCCCAGCATCAGAGTCTTTTCCAATGAGTCGACTCTTCGCATGAGGTGGCCACAGTACTGGAGTTTCAGCTTCAGCATCATTCCCTTCAAAGAAATCCCAGGGCTGATCTCCTTCAGAATGGACTGGTTGGATCTCCTTGTAGTCCAAGGGACTCTCAAGAGTCTTCTCCAACACCACAGTTCAAAAGCATCAATTCTTCGGCACTCAGCCTTCTTCACAGTCCAACTCTCACATCCATACATGACCACTGGAAAAACCATAGCCTTGACTAGATGGACCTTTGTTGGCAAAGTAATCAACTCCCAGAGCTTGCTCAAACTCACGTCTATCGAGTCGGTGATGCTATCCAACTGTAACAGGAGGGAAAGGGGCAGGCAGGGCACAAATTTTAAAAGAATGACATAGCCCAAGGACACAACATAAACGTATCTGACTCTTTGCGACCCCATGGACTGTAGCCTATCAGGCTCCTCCTTCCATGAGATTTTCCAGGCAAGAGTGTTAGAGTAGATTGCCATTTCCTTCTCCAGGGGATCTTCCCCACCCAGGGATCAAACCCTGGTCTCCCACATTGCAGGCAGATGCTTTACCGGTCTGAGCCACCAGGGAGCCCTCAACATAAACCGATTAGAATCAAATGGGACCAAGATTTCAGACAAGATTAGACCTTGATCCTCAATCAGCAAGTGAAATGACACACCCAGAGGTGCCACACGAGTGTTCCAAGGCACTGTCAAAAGACCAAGGAGTGAGTGGTGGCCCAAATCCTGGAAATCTCCACCCCTTCCCAAAAATAGTTGGAATAATCTTCCTACTCATTAACATGTGAAATTATCAAGCCTATAAAAACTAACCACGCCACATTTCAGGACCACACTCACCCTCTGCGATGGCCCACACTCTGTCTGTGGAGTGTGCTTCTCTCTGAATCTGAATAAATCCACTTCTTACCTATCACTTTGTCATCACTGAATTCTTTCTGTCATGAGACATCAAGAACCTGAGCTTCATTAGATCCTGAAACCAGCTACAGTGGGTTTTGGCTGGGTTTGAGTCCCAGTCACATGGGTTTGAATCTCAAGCAAGGTTTTGGCTGGGTTTGAGTCCTAGCCACGTGGGTTCAAGTACCAAACTGGGTTTTGGCTGGGTTCAAGTCCCAATCTGAGGTAAACGAACTCACAATCATCTCATCCTCTGTTGGCCCCTTCTCCTGCCTTCAGTCTTTCCCAGTACCAGGGTCTTTTCCAGTGAGTCAGTTCTTCACATCAGTGGCCAAAGTACTGGTGTTTCCGCTTCAGCATCAGTGCTTCCAATGAATATTCAGAACTGAATTTCCTTTAGGATGGGCTGATTGAATCTCCTTGCTGTCCAAGGGACTCTCAAGAGTCTTCCCCAGCACTACAGCTCAAAAGCATCAATTCTCCAGCACTCAGCCTTCTTTATGGTCCAACTCTTACATCCATATATGACTACTGGGAAAACCATGGCTTTGGCTATAACAGACCTTTGTTGGCAAAGTAATGTCTCTGCTTTATAATATGCTGTCTAGTTTGAGCATAGCTTTTCTTCCAAGGAGCAAGCATCTTTTAATTTCATGGCTGCAGTCACTATCTGCAGTAATTTTGGAGACCAAGAAAATGAAGCCTCTCACTGTTTCCACTGTTTCCCCATCTATTTGCCATGAAGTGACAGGACCGGATGCCATGGTCTTAGCTTTTTGAATGTTGAGTTTCAAGCCAGCTTTTTCACCCTGCACTTAGTGAAAGCACAGGTGGAGCGCAGGTTCTAGGCGCTTCCTTCAGTAACTGCAGCTTGAGGGCTCTAGAGCACAGGCTCAGTAGTTGTGGTACACTGGCTTGGTTGCCTTGCGCATGTGGAATTTTCTCAGATTAGGGATCGCACCCATGTCCCCTGCATTGACAAGTGGATTCTTAAACACTGGATCACCAGGGAAGTGGGGATAAGTTGCCCCCTTTGCACACATGCTCAGACTGTGATCATGCGGTCACTGTCCTAGTAGGAAACAGCATTTAGTAAGTTGCTCTTCTCTTCAGATGTCTCGTTGTTTGTTTTTTTTTTAAATTGTATCTGTCCCAATCCATTTGAAACTAGTTTAGGTCGCCTGCCCACGCCCTCGGTGGCACTTTCGGCAGGGCTCATGCATAGCGCCCTGCTTTTGCTGCAGACACCTCAGAAGAGATACCTGGGTGTTTGGTTTTTTGGCATCTTACTGTTTATAACTTGTCCTAACTTCACATGTACACAGTTATTTTTAGTCCCCTATAGCTTCTTTGTGGGCTTCCCTGATGGCTCAGTGGGTAAGGAATCTGCTTGCAATTCAGGAGACAGCAGAAGACTCAGGTTGGAACCCTGGGTGGGGAAGATCTTCTGGAGAAATAAATGGCAACCCACTCCAGTATTCTATCTGGAGAATTCCATGGACAGAGGAGCCTGATGGGCCACAGTCCATGGGGTCACAAGAGTCAGACATGGCTGAAGCAACTGAGCTCTCACACACATGATATCCTGGGAGCCCGCTCAACTTAGTAGAAGGAAAGCCCAGAGACAAAGAGGGCCCCTAGACAACCACCGTTATTGTTGGATCCTGAGGGCTACAGGCAAATGCCATGAAGGGACTTCACTGGTGCACTGGAATGTCACTCGTCACAAGCGAGAACAAGAAGGGAAGCTAGTTCCGGGAGCCACGGCCTCATCACGCTGGTGTACCCTGAATGAGGGTGTACCCTGAGTGGCGTGCCTGAGCTCAGTCATCACTTGAGCGGGGTGCTCACAGACTGTGGGGATGGTGAAGCAGCAGAACGCAAAGTTTAAAAAATTTACAGTAAGTACGTCCACTTGCTTAGAAACATGCAATGCCTCGTCTCCTTGGTTGGAGTCTCTGTAGGCCCTTTGCCCGCTTCAGTCTCCAGGCCTCTGGGCCATTGGCTCCCAGAAGGAGTGGATTCCTCTTCCCGGCAGAGAAGGCAATGGCACCCCACTCCAGTGCTCTTGCCTGGAAAATCCCATGGACGGAGGAGCCTGGTAGGCTGCAGTCCATGGGGTCGCTCAGAGTCGGACACAACTGAGCGACTTCCCTTTCACTTTTCACTTTCATGCACTGGAGAAGGAAATGGCACCCCACTCCAGTGCTCTTGCCTGGAAAATCCCATGGACAGAGGAGCCTGGTGGGCTGCCGTCTATGGGGTCGCACAGAGTCGGACACGACTGAAGCGATTTAGCAGCAGCCCCTTCACGGACGGAAGCAGGACTACATTACCCAGAAGGCTATGCTCTACGGGGGCTGGGAGGGACGCGAGGATAATATCACAGAAGGGGGCGTTGCCGGCCCGCGTTTTCTGGGGCAGGACTTCCTGCGTCGCCAGGGAGGCTGTTGGTTGTTGATGGGGAGGTTTTGTCTGTCTTTGGTGACTGTTTCCCGGGCTTTGGGGACGGAGCGGCGAGGACAGCAAGGCAGGCCCACGTACGCCTCTGTGCGACCTGGCGGAGGCTCAGCTAAGCCGTCTGGACCCGCCGCTCGCCGGCGTCGTCGCGGGATCCTGCACTCCCCGCGGTGCCATGGCGGCGCTCTTGACCCCGGCGCAGGTGAGTGGACGACGCGCACCCGTTCGGACCTACCCACTGCGGTGCTGGACGGCGGTGTCCTGTGTCTCGTCGCCTTGTCCTCTGCAGGACACTGTCTCGGAGCCTCGGGAGAGGGTCGCTTGTGCTCCGTGTGGGAGCCCAGGTTAGGGCCTCCGTACGGTGGATCCTATTTCTGTCAGTCACTGGGACGCCGAGTAAAAGGGAGAGAGGTGCCTTCTAGAATTCCTCCCTCCAAGCCCACTCCAGTGGCGTGGAAGGACCCGCAGGGCGGAGCGCAGGCCGCACAGTCCCGAGACTTTTCTGCGTGATGAGGCCGCGCCCCTTCCCGAGTCTAGGACCTTGAGTAACTTTCGTTGCTGCCCTTGACTTTTTTTTTTTGGCTGAGTCGTGAGGCATGTGAGATCCTAGTTCCTCGAGCAGGGATCGAACTGGTGTCCCCTGAATAGGGGATTATTAACCACTGGCCCGCCAGGATAGTTCCTGTGCTTGGCTTTTATATTAAAGTTCCTCCACCTGGGATTAGGGAACTAGAAAAGGCACGTGGATGACATGTATTACCAAGTGCCCAGCATGGTCCAGGGAGCATCACTCTGGCTCTCTTTTCATGGAGGTGCCTCCTGAGCCCGTGTTGATGGCAGAGGCTCATCCCTGGGGGAATCTGATCCTTGGCTTCCCTGTCCTGTATCCTCTATAAAGATAAGGGCTGGGCTGCGGAAAAGGCAGCAGTAGCCTGCAGCAGTTAGGGGATTGCTGCTCTGCTAGGACAGAAAAGGTGTCAGGACCAGCTGGGAGCCCAAAAGGCCAAGGAATTTACCTTTAAGCTTCCCGGGTGGCTCTAGAATCTGCTTGCTAGTGCAGGAGATGTAAGGGATGTAGGTTCAATCCTCAGGTTGGGAAGATCCCTTGGAAGAGGGCATGGCAACCCACTCTAGTATTCTGGCCTAGAGAATCCCATGGACAGAAGAGCCTGGCAGGCTACAGTCCACAGGGTCTCACAGAGTCGCTCTAAGCCTGACATAGGACACACACACTTCAGAAGTGGCAGTTGGGTTTTGGTTGGTTTACAGCCAGAGTGAGTCCTTTCAAATGGTCAGGTATGATGGTGTACAGGAATGTGGGGTTCCTTTGGACATAAAAGCACATGAGGTCCTGGGTAACTGCATAGCCATTGCCCTGAGTGCCCGCTTCACAGCCCTGATCACTGTCAGGACTCGTCCTATTTGTTAATTTCCCATCCACTTGGTTCCCTTCTTTACTTTATTTCAGACTCACTCCCGTCGGCTGTCCTGAGAGAGGCTCTCCCTGGTGCCCAATCACAAGCAGGCGGTCACCTTCTCAACCTTCCGGCTCGGTTTCCTTGAGTTTGGAGCCCTTTGGTCCCTCTGACATTGTTGTTCATTTACTTAGTTGTTCATTTAACATCTGTTTCCAGCCCTAGAACTCGAGTGCCTGTAGTGCTCTCTGCCAAGACCTGGAATGGCCCAGGCGTATAAACGCTGCTCAGGAAATGGTGGAATGAACGAGCCTCCCACTCAGGTGCTCTCAGCACAGCTACGATACGTACAGTCTCTGCCCTGGCCCACACGGCTCTACTGGATGTGCCCTGTGGGCCCCTCCACGCGTCTCCCCCTTCCCTACTTCCCTTGCTCACTGCACTCATTTCTGCCTGGTGTGCAGCTTTTGCCCTTGCGTTTCCCCTTGTCTGGGGCCCTGGTCCCGGATCTCTCCCCTCTCCCTGTGCCTCGTGTCTCCTCTTAGGATAGTCCTTTCCTGGCCATTTTCCTTCTGGCTGAGGTACCCCTGGCTCCCACCTGCCCATCTTCTGGTAACTCTCTGCTTTCTTTTGCTGGATGGATGTTCAGTTCCCAGTTCTGTTCCTTTTTTTTTTTTTTTTTACCATGCAACGTGGCTTGTGGGATCTTAGTTCCGCAACCAACAATCGAACCCTGGGCTTTGGCAGTGAAAGCATGGAGTCCTAACCACTGGGCCACCAGGGCATTTCCCTACTTCTGTAACTTAAATCTGAGGTTATGGGTGCCTTTCTAGGGCTCCCTGGACCTAGAGATCTGGCTGAGACAGGGAGGTGATGATAACCTTTCCCTCGAGGGCTGTGGGGGGATTAGTAAAGTCACAAAGGACGTGGAGCACTTCACTGTGCCGGTCCTCCCGCATCTGTTATTATCTCTTTAGTTCTCAGAATCACGGCACAGTGGGAATGAGCATAGTGTTGATGGTGACACTGATGCTTGGAGAAATGAAAAGATGTTGTGCCTACGGTCACACTGCCAGCGTCAGACTTCAGACTCTTCATTTGAACCCTGGATCTCTGGCCCAGAGCAAGGGATCTGCAGTCACTTGAACGTCAGCGTGTGAAGCCCTCCGCCTGGGCAGGCGCTCAGACAGGGTGAGGGCAGCTCCGGTGCTGTCGCTGCTGTGGCCATTGTTGGAGTTACGTCTCGAGCATTTTTCCCAGAGCACTTCCCTCTGCCCCCAGACCTCGTGGAACACCACTGTCTGTGTCCTCTCCCGTGGCCTCCTGCACCTGAGGCTTTCCTCTCAGCCACAACTGCTTTATGTCCCAAGGCTGCATCTGCTTCCCCCTGAACCCAGCACAGAACTTGGCCATCAGAGGCCTCGTGATTCAGGCCTGGGTCTCTGCACCTTCGCCAGCACCACGGTGACAGGCCTGATCCCACCCAAGTGCACATCACCAGTGCTGCTGTGTTTGACTCTCCAGGTGGTGGTGACCTTCAAGGATGTGGCCGTGACCTTTACCCCGGAGGAGTGGGGACAACTTGACCTAGACCAGAGGACCTTGTTCCGGGAGGTGATGCTGGAGACCTGCGGGCTCCTGGTCTCCCTGGGTACGTGCTCAGCTCTTAGACCTGTGGGGACCCCAGGCTCCTCCTGGTTTCTGGCTGATCAGAAGGTCACAGGAGTCACCTTTCCTGCTCCCCACGGGCCCTGCAGTTTGCTGGCCCCTCCTCCTCCTGCCTGATCTGTGTATGTAGCAGGGATCAGAGGGATAGAAGCAGTGTCCCTCTGAACACCAGCCCTCGTCCCAGTGCTCAGCACCCTCAGGCTCAGTCTGAGGTCAGTCCCTGTTCTTGACTCCTCTGCTGGGAAACTGATTGCCCCAACCTGGTGGGGTCACACGTCCCCACAGTTAGCAGGGCTGTTCTCTGAACAGAAGGTGAGTCAGGCAGGCCCTCCATAGCGTTTGACATCACTGCCACCCGGGACTTGAGAACTATTGATGCCTCGATGTGACCCTGAGCAGTTTTGTTTCTTTTGGTTTAAGGTTGGGCTTAGGCATCCTTGGGTGGTTCTGAAGCACAGGGTGACTTAGAGGAATCATCAAAGACGTTCCAGAAGGAGCGTCCCCTTCCCAGGGTCCTGTCCTGTGCCCCTGCGTGGGGCCGGCTTCCAGTGATGACGTTCAAGGGCACAGGTGTTGTGCAGACAGACAACCCCACCCTCTACGGCAGTGGCAGCCCTGGAGTGGTGTGTGCGCCCTTGGTTCCAGGTCACAGATCAACACTTTATTTACTTTGGGAGCAGCTACATTCGTGGTCTTCCTTTTCCTGTCACAGAGTCCCAGACAGGGTGGAGGTTTTCATTCTTCTCATCAAACACCTGTATCCTGTTTCTTGCTCCATCCACAGGGCATCCAATTCCCAAACCAGAGCTGATCCACCTGCTGGAGCACGGGCAGAAGCTGTGGACAGGAACCAGAGGCCTCCCGCATAGCACCAGCCCAGGTAGGAACTGGTAGCTGCTGGCCAGTTTGGCTCATGGCAGCCTTCAGAACGTGCGGGGACCGGTGCCTCTGAGCTGCCATGTGAAGCCCTTCATGGGGTCTGGAGGTTTCTCTCACATTGAGGTTTAGTGTGCGTCAGCTGGCCAGCTTGGGACCACACCATTGTTTAGAGATCCAGACACCGCCTCCTCCTTATTTTTTTCTTCCTTAATTTTCTCTATTAAATTGAGTACAGTTGATTTCCAGTGTTGTGCTAGTTATGCTGTACAGCAAAGTGACTCAGTTACACACATCTGTATATTCTTTCTTTATATTCTTTTCCACTATGGTTTATCCCAGAACATCCGATATAGTTCGCGGTGTTACAGTAGGGCTTGTTGCTTATCCATCCTATATGTAATAGTTTGCATCTGCTGATCCCAAACTCCCAGTCTTCCCCCTCATCACTGCCCCACTTGGCAACAACAAGTCTGTTCTCCACGTCTGTGAATCTTTCTGTTTCATAGACAAGTTCTTTTGTGTCGTATAGTTAGATTTCACATATAAGCGATACCATACGGCATTTGTTTTTCTCTGTCTGACTTATTTCACTAAAGCATAATATCAACACGGTTCCATCTGTGTTCCTGCAAATGGCATAATTTCATCCTTTTTACGGCTGAGTAATATTCCGCTGTATTTAAGCAGCACGTCTTCATCCATTCATCAGCCGATGGACATCAGGCTGCTTCCGTGTCTTGGCTGTTGTGAGCAGTGCCGCTGTGAACACAGGGGGTGTGTCTGACAGCCTGCGGTGAGCGGTGGACACGGGGGTGTGTCTGACAGCCTGCAGCGAGCGATGTCACATTCACGACCTCCAAAGATTTAGCTTCAGGACCAGGGACCAGGCTTGATCACTCAAAAGCTTTTGTGTAGCAGAATTTTATTAAAATGAAAAACTGACAGAGAAAGCTTCTGACGTAGAGATATCAGAAGCAGGACAGTGAGTGCCCCTCTTGCCAGTCTTAGCAAGAGAGCTATATACTTTTTAATTGGTTATTACAGTGAATCAAAAGAATGTCTCATCTCATTCAAAATTGGTGGAGAAATCAAAAGCTTTTCAGACAAGCAAAAGTTAGAATTCAGTGCCACCAAACCAGCTTTACAACAAATACTAAAGGGACTTATATAGTAAGAAATACAAGAGAAGAAAAAGATCTGCAAAAGAATGTCTCAAGGTTGTAAAGATCTTACTAGACCTGCTCCCACAATTTGCATTTTAAGATGACAGGATTCAGATCAGATCAGATCAGTCGCTTGGTTGTGTCCAACTCTTTGCGACCCCATGAATCGCAGCACGCCAGGCCTCCCTGTCCATCACCAACTCCCGGAGTTCACAGAGACTCACGTCCATTGAGTCAGTGATGCCATCCAGCCATCTCATCCTTTGTCGTCCCCTTCTCCTCCTGCCCCCATCCCTCCCAGGATCAGAGTCTTTTCTAATGAGTCAACTCTTCACATGAGGTGGCCAAACTACTGGAGTTTCAGCTTCAGCATCATTCCTTCCAAAGAAATCCCAGGGTTGATCTCCTTCAGAATGGACTGGTTGGATCTCCTTGCAGTCCAAGGGACTCTCAAGAGTCTTCTCCAACACCACAGTTCAAAAGCATCAATTCTTCGGTGCTCAGCTTTCTTCACAGTCCAACTCTCACATCCATACATGACCACAGGAAAAACCATAGCCTTGACTAGACGAACCTTTGTTGGCAAAGTAATGTCTCTGCTTTTGAATATGCTATCTAGGTTAGTCATAACTTTCCTTCCAAGGACTAAGTGTCTTTTAATTTCATGGCTGCAGTCACCATCTGTAGTGATTTTGGAGCCCCAAAAAATAAAGTCTGACACTGTTTCCACTGTTTCCCCATCTATTTCCCATGAAGTGATGGGACCGGATACCATGATCTTCATTTTCTGAATGTTGAGCTGTAAGCCAACTTTTTTACTCTCCACTTTCCCATTCATCAAGAGTCTTTTTAGTTCCTCTTCACTTTCTGCCATAAGAGTGGTGTCATCTGCATATCTGAGGTTATTGATATTTCTCCCGGCAATCTTGATTCCAGCTTGTGCTTCTTCCAGCCCAGCGTTTCTCATGATGTACTCTGCATATAAGTTAAATAAGCAGGGTGACAATATACAGCCTTGACATACTCCTTTTCCTATTTGGAACCAGTCTGTTGTTCCATGTCCAGTTCTAACTGTTGTTTCCTGACCTGCATACAAATTTCTCAAGAGGCAGATCAGGTGGTCTGATATTCCCATCTCTTTCAGAATTTTCCACAGTTTATTGTGATCCACACAGTCAAAGGCTTTGGCATAGTCAATAAAGCAGAAATAGATGTTTTTCTGGAACTCTCTTGCTTTTTCTGTGATCCAGCGAATGTTGGCAATTTGGTCTCTGGTTCCTCTGCCTTTTCTAAAACCATCTTGAACATCAGGAAGTTCACGGTTCACATATTGCTGAAGTCTGGCTCGGAGAATTTTGAGCATTACTTTACTAGCGTGTGAGATGAGTGCATTATGCGGTAGTTTGAGCATTCTTTGGCATTGCCTTTCTTTGGGATTGGAATGAAAACTGACCTTTTGCAGTCCTGTGGCCACTGCTGAGTTTTC
Organism: Bos grunniens; assembly: GCF_055505025.1. NCBI lineage: Eukaryota > Metazoa > Chordata > Mammalia > Artiodactyla > Bovidae > Bos > Bos grunniens. The sequence continues at coordinate 65,261,002 of NC_141182.1, read as the reverse complement.
CAAATTTGCTGGCATATTGAGTACAGCACTTTCACAGCATCATCTTTCAGGATTTGAAGTAGCTCCACTGGAATTCCATCACCTCCACTAGCTTTGTTCGTAGTGATGCTTTCTAAGGCCCACTTGACTTCCCATTCCAGGATGTCTGGCTCTACGTCAGTGATCACACCATCGTGATTATCTGGGTCGTGAAGATCTTTTTTGTACAGTTCTTCTGTGTATTCTTGTCATCTCTTCTTAATATCTTCTGCTTCTGTTAGGATTAGACTAACAATAGACTAACAATAGAACTAATGACAGGATTAGAACTAACAATAGAAAGATCTTTAGTTCAGTTCAGTCACTCAGTCGTCTCTGACTCTTTTCGACCCCATGAATCGCAGCACGCCAGGCCTCCCTGTCCATCACCAACTCCCGGAGTTCACTCACACTCATGTCCATCGAGTCAGTAATGTCATCCAGCCGTCTCATCCTCTGTCGTCCCCTTCTCCTCCTGCCCCCAACCCCTCCCAGCATCAGGGTCTTTTCCAATGAGTCAGCTCTTCGCATGAGGTGGCCACAGTATTGGAGTTTCAGCTTTAGCATCATTCCTTCCAAAGAACACCCAGGGCTGATCTCCTTTAGAATGGACTGGTTGGATCTCCTTGCAGTCCAAGGGAGTCTCAAGAGTCTTCTCCAACACCACAGTTCAAAAGCATCAATTCTTCGGTGCTCAGCTTTCTTCACAGCCCAACTCTCACATCCATACATGACCACTGGAAAACCATAGCCTTGACTAGACAGACCTTTGTTGGCAAAGTAATGTCTCTGCTTTTGAATATGCTATCTAGGTTGGTCATAAATTTTCTTCCAAGGAGTAAGCATCTTTTAATTTCATGGCTGCAGTCAGCATCTGCAGTGATTTTGGAGCCCCCAAAAATAAAGTCTGACACTGTTTCCACTGTTTCCCCATCTATTTCCCATGAAGTGTTGGGACCAGATGCCAAGATCTTCACTTTCTGAATGTTGAGCTTTAAGCCAACTTTTTCACTCTCCTTTTTCACTTTCATCAAGAGGCTTTTTAGTTCCTCTTCACTTTGTGCCATAATCCATAATATACATTTTAAGATAACAGGATTAGTCAGAAGGTTTTCAAGAAGGAGAAACTCTCCTCAAGCAGAATACATTGTTGTTATACAATCCTTAGTACAGAGTTGAAGCTGAGTTGTTTAGTTGTGTTAAAGAAAAACGTTTTATATGACTAAGACTAAGGAATGTAGAAAAGAAAAGTTTGTTCTTTCTCCTCCTTGAGAACTCCACACCCCTATCTCCTCCTCAGGTACCCCAGAGTTCTTATCAGCCTACCTAAAAATTGACTCTCTCATGTCTTTTCAAACTAGAGTTTTGTCTGGATATGTGCCCAGGAAGAGGATTTCAGCTTCACTTTTTTTTTTTTTTCAGCTTTACTTTTTAATGTACGTATAAACTGAAGTATCCTTTACTGCACCTAAAATTTAGAATATTTCCAGGACTGTGGCAGGTTCTGTTGCCCCATCCTTGTCAGTAGCTGCTCCTATAGCGGTCCCCACTGTTGACACTGTCATTGTGGATAGATTTTCTTTTTTTTTTTCTTTCTTCTTTTTTTTTTTTCTTTGGTGCATGGGCCGGGAACGTGGATAGATTTTCTTTGTTTCTTTCTGAGGATGGGAGTGGGTGCCTTGAACAGCAGTTTCGTTTCTCGAGGCTGGGTGTCACCAAGGTTGGTTTCTTCTGAGGCTTCTTTGTTTGGCATGTAGAACAAGATGGCTTGTCCTGGATGGTGGAGTTGCTGTTATCCTAACTGCCCCCTAAAGCAATGAGGATACTGACATTAGACTGCTTCAGAGAATCAGAGCCAAAAGAGATATGTGTCCATTGAGATCTATTCTATTGATCTGGCTTCATATGATTGTAAGAGCTAAGAGATTTTGAAATCTGCAGGGCAGACCAGAAAGCTGGGAGAGTAGATGCTTGCAGCCTTAAGTCTGGAGGCAGAATTCCTTCCCTCCTAGGGCATCTCAGTCTTTTCTCTCTCTCTCTTTTTTTAAAAGAATTTATGTATTTTTAATTGGAGGATAATTGCTTTACAATGTTGTGTTGGCTTCTGCCATACATTAACATGTATCAGCCATTGGCACACATACCTCTCCTCCCTCTTGGCCTTCCCTCCTACCTCCCGCCCCTGTCTTTGCTCTTCAGTTCAGTTCAGTTCAGTCACTCAGTCGTGTCCGACTCTTTGCAACCCCATGAATCGCAGCACGCCAGGCCTCCCTGTCCATCACCAATTCCTGGAGTTCACTCAGACTCAAGTCCATCGAGTCAGTGATGCCATCCAGCCATCTCATCCTCTGTCTTCCCCTTCTCCTCCTGCCCCCAATCCCTCCCACCATCAGAGTCTTTTCCAATGAGTCAGCTCTTCGCATGAGGTGGCCAAAGTACTGGAGTTTCAGCTTCAGCATCATTCCCTCCAAAGAAATCCCAGGGCTGATCTCCTTCAGAATGGACTGGTTGGATCTCCTTGCAGTCCAAGGGATTCTCAAGAGTCTTCTCCAACACCACAGTTCAAAAGCATCAATTCTTCAGCGCTCAGCCTTCTTCACAGTCCAACTCTCACATCCATACATGACCACTGGAAAACCATAGCCTTGACTAGACAGACCTTTGTTGGCAAAGTAATGTCTCTGCTTTTGAATATGCTATCTAGGTTGGTCATAACTTTTCTTCCAAGGAGTAAGCATCTTTTAATTTCATCGCTGCAATCACCATCTGCAGTGATTTTGGAGCCCCAAAAAATAAAGTCTGACAGTGTTTCCACTGTTTCCCCATCTATTTCCCATGAAGTGATGGGACCAGATGCCATGATCTTCATTTTCTGAATGTTGAGCTTGAAGCCAACTTTTTCACTCTCTACTTTCCCATTCATCAAGAGGCTTTTTAGTTCCTCTTCACTTTCTGCCATAAGGGTGGTGTCATCTGCATATCTGAGGTTATTGATATTTCTCCCGGCAATCTTTTTTTTTTTCTCCCGGCAATCTTGATTCCAGCTTGTGTTTCTTCCAGTCCAGCGTTTCTCATGATGTACTCTGCATATAAGTTAAATAAGCAGGGTGACAATATCCAGCCTTGACGTACTCCTTTTCCTATTTGGAACCAGTCTGTTGTTCCATGTCCAGTTCTAACTGTTGCTCCCTGACCTGCATACAAATTTCTCAAGAGGCAGGTCAGGGGGTCTGGTATTCCCATCTCTTTCAGAATTTTCCACAGTTTATTGTGATCCACACAGTCAAAGGCTTTGGCATAGTCAATAAAGCAGAAATAGATGTTTTTCTGGAACTCTTGCTTTTTCCATGATCCAGCGGATGTTGGCAATTTGATCTCTGGTTCCTCTGCCTTTTCTAAAACTAGCTTGAACATCAGGAAGTTCATGGTTCACGTATTGCTGAAGTCTGGCTTGGAGAATTTTGAGCATTACTTTACTAGCATGTGAGATGAGTGCAATTGTATGGTAGTTTGAGCATTCTTTGGCATTGCCTGTCTTTGGGATTGGAAGGCTACTAATTAATGGATTTGGCCCAACATATGAAGGGGAACCTGCTTTTCTCAAAGTCTGAGAATTTCACTGTCAGTAGTACCTAAAAAGTACCTTCACAGCAGCATGCCAAATGGTATTCGGACAAAGAGCTCGGCACAACCATCAGGCCAACTTGAAGTACAAAGTTAACCACCGAAAACACTCATACGGCGCCAAGAAGTGTGCCAAGAGCTTTGCAGGCATTTTCTCATTTAACCCTCACGACAGCTGGAGAAACAGTCTTCTCGTCTCTCAGGTGAGAAAATCGTAAGTCAGAGAAGAGAGAAGGGACTTCCCTGGCGGGCCAGTGGCGAGAGCTGTGTGCTTCCACTGCACGCGGCAAGGCCTTGATCCCTGGTCAGGGAACTAACGTCCCACAAACCACACCTGGACCCGAGGCGTTCTGACTCCGGAGCCCTTCCTGCTGACACCACATTAATGCCCCTTAGCAGTGGAAAATTGGGTTTCCTACCATTTGGCCTGGTGTGTCCCTCTGCCCCTTCTGAGATTTTCACTGTCTCCTTCCTGTAACCGCCCCTGTAGTGTTGCCTTCATCAGGCTTCTCTTGCTGTTTTCTTTTTCTAACTCTTTTTTTCCTTTTGGTGACATCACAAAGGCTTGTGGGATCTCCAGAGATTGAACCCAGTCCTCAGCAGTGAGGACATGGAGCCGTAATCACTGGGCCGCCAGGGAATTCTTTCTCTTTTTTTTAGGCACTGTTTTCAGTGTTCTGTGTATCAACCACTTGTTTTAGTTCTTGTTAACTCAATAAATTGTGTCTGACTCTTTGTGACCCCATGGACTGTAGCCCGCTGGGCTCCTCTGTCCGTGGGATTCTCCAGGCAAGAATACTGGAGTGGGTTTCCATTTCCTTCTCCAGGGGATCTTCCTGACCCAGGGATCGAACCCATTTCTCTTGCATTAGCAGATGGATTCTTTACCACTGAGCCATCAGGGAAGCATCAGCTACTTAGACAACACTTATTACCTCCCGGGTCATCTTCTTGGCACCTGTTTTTAAAAATCGGAGTAGAGTTGATTTACACCGTCGTGGTAGTTTCAGATGTACAGCAAAGTGAGTGAGTTATACACACGTATATGTGCTTTTTCAGATTCTCTTCCTGTATTGGGTATTGCAAGATATTGAGTATAATCCCTGTGTTATACAGGAGGTCTTTGTTGTTTATCTATTTCATATATAGTAGTGCGTATCAAGTAATCCCAGACTCCTATATATCCTTCCCTCCTCACCCTTTCCCCTTTGGTAACCATAGTTGTTTTCTGTCTGTGGGTCTGTTTCTGTTTTGTAAATAAGTTGAATTTTATCTTTTGGGGTTTTTTTTAGGTTCCACATATAAGTGATATGATATTTATCTTTCTGTGTCTGACTTACTTCACTTAGTATGATCGTCTCTACGTTCATCCATGTTGCTGTAAATGCTTTCATTCTTTTTTTATGGCTGAGTAACATTCCATTTTCTTATAATTCTTAAGCAGTTTCTAGGGGTGAATCTACTCACACTTACTCTTCTATTTCAACCCAGTACCCATCCTTCTTTCTGGCAACTCCCATGTCTGCGTTAGGACCCAGCTTACAGGCTTCCCAGGTGGCACAGTGGTAAAGACTCTGCCTGCCAGTATAGGAGACACAGGAGATGTAGGTTCGACCCCTGAGTCAGGAAGACCCCCTGGAGAAGGAAATGGCAACTCACTTCAGTATTCTTGCCTGGGAAATCCCATGGACAGAGGAGCTTGGTGGGCTACAGTCCATGGGGGTCATAAAGAGTCAGCCATGACCAAGCACGCACGCCCGCATGCACGCGCGCACACACACACACACACCATGTCTCAGGGAAGATGGGCTATTTCTTCCCAGCGTCGCAAGGTGGCATATTTCTGCACTCTCACAGAACCAAGGCGTCAATCCTCGGGGCACATGCTCTCCAGACAGTGTTATTGAAACTGGTCCTCCCTCCCTTGCTCCAGGTCCTCTGTCTCCCAGCCCAGCTTGCCCTTGGCCCACCCCTTTTGTGCTGTCAGGTACAAGGATCGTAAAAGGCAATTGGAAATCTAGGTTATGTTGGCGTAAAGCTACAGCGGGTGTCAGGGGTGCTGCTCTCATTCTCGTTTGTCCACTGAAGTGTTGCTTTAGTTCCTTCCCTGTTGCAGCACTAAAATCCGCCTTCATGTATCGGCTTCTTTCCAGGTGACAGACCAAAATGTCAGACCAGAGACTCAAGCAGTTCTCAGCCAGTTTTATCTGAGGAAGCCTTGCTCCAGGGAAGCCTGACTCTGGGATCTTCCTGGGACTCCAGGTTGGGGCGAGCCGGGGCTCCACAAGGGCTCTTGGAAACGCGGAGAGTTCCAGAGACGCCAGAGATGGATGCTGGCAAGGAGGCCCATCCGGGGAAGGTGAGCCTTGAGGATGACGGTTTAGGGGCAGGTGATGGTCTGCACTTAGGGGCGTTCCAGAAGAGCGTCTCTCAGGGGGATGTTCTCCATGAACGTGACCCGCAGCGACCTGGAAAAGGCCCCCCCAGCCATCACCTCTACAAGTGCAAGCAGTGCGGGAAGGCTTTCAACAGGAAATGGTACCTCGTGCGCCACCAGCGGATTCACACGGGCATGAAGCCCTATGAGTGCAACGCGTGTGGGAAAGCCTTCAGCCAGAGCTCCACGCTGATCCGCCACTACCTCATCCACACCGGGGAGAAGCCATTCCAGTGCGCCGAGTGCGGCAAGGCCTTCAAGCGCAGGTCCTACCTCCGGCAGCACCAGCCGGCGCACACCGGGGAGAAGCCCTACACGTGCAGCCAGTGCCGCAAGGCCTTCACCCACCGCTCCACCTTCATCCGCCACCATCGGACCCACTCCGGCGAAAAACCCTTCGAGTGCAAGGACTGTGAGAAGGCGTTCAGCAGCCGAGCGCACCTCATCCAGCACTACGTCATCCACACTGGGGAGAAGCCCTACGAGTGCGCGGAGTGCGCCAAGGCCTTCCGCTGCAGCTCGGAGCTGCAGCAGCACCAGCGCGTCCACACCGGCGAGAAGCCCTACAGCTGCACCCAGTGCGGCAAGGCCTTCCACCGGAGCACCTACCTCCTGCAGCACTCGGTCATCCATACGCCGGAGACGCCGTTCAAGTGCGCCCAGTGCGGCAAGGCCTTCAAGCGCAGGTCACACCTCCTGCAGCACCGGAGGGTCCACACTTGAGAAGGCGGCCTTCACCCGCCGCTCGCCCGTGGTCTCTAAGGACGAGGTCCAGGCTGGAGGGAAAAGTTCTTCCCAGCAGAGAACGCCGGAGAAGGCTTTTTGGTCCCCTCTTCAAACCCACAGGCGGTCACGTGGGAGAGACGCCTGTGAACGCAGTAAATATCCGGGGCCTTCAGCCCCCGTCATGGGAGGATTCAGGCTGTAGAGAAACTCAGCGAGAAGCCTGGGCACCCGTGGGTCCCCCTCTGTCACCTTCAGGGCACACACCAGGAAGAGACAGCCTGCAGATAACCTGAGCCAAAGAGAAGGGTCTCCTTCCACCTGAGGTGGTGTAGTGAAGAGGCACCACGCGATCATTGCCTTGAGAAAACCTTCTGTGTCAGGTCATCCACCACTCGTGACGCTAGAGCCACGTCAGAACCTCACAGAGCTCGGGCTTTTCCTGTGAGGAAGCATAGAGGGGACAAACTCAGGGGCGTTTTCAGGTACAGCAACCTCCAGCCCTGGGGCTCCCTTGGGTTTGCACTTAAGAGGCAATCTCAGCATTATGTTGAAAAGGAAAATAACAAGGCAACTCCCATGTGGTCCAGGGGTTGCGATTCTGTGCTCTCACTGCTCAGGGCGTGGATTCAATCCCTGGTCAGGGAACTAAGATTCTGCAAGCCCCACAGTGTGGCCAAAAAGAAAAATAGCAAGGAGGTGGAGGGGATGAAAAGGAAGACTATAAACATGAAAAGTGGAAATGTTCGTCACTTAGTCATGTCAGACTCTTTGTGCCCTCATGGGCTTCTCTGTCCATAGAATTCTCCAGACAAGAATACTAGAGTAGGTGGCCATTCCCTTCTCCAAGGGACCTTCCTGACCCAGGGATTGAACCCAGATCTCCTGCATTGCAGGCAGATTCTTTCCCATCTGAGCCACCAGGGAGTCACAAACAAACAACAAAACTGCCTTTGCAAGTTCTTTCAGACTTTCCTGCCAAGGCTGCTGCTGTTTTTGGTCAGTTCTGTTTTTGAGGGGCAGTACTTGGGAGAGAAAAAGGTTGCAGCCCTTTATTTTTATATGTTCACTGCTGTCCCCAGCCATTAGGCACTTAAGTATTTGTGAGAAATATGAAGGCTTGAGTCATGAGCTACTTGAACTAGTAAGAAATTGGAATACTAAAAATATCATTCAGTTCAGTTCAGTCGCTCAGTCGTGTCCGACTCTTTGCGACCCCATGAATCGCAGCACACCAGGCCTCCCTGTCCATCACCAATTCCTGGAGTTCACTCAGACTCACATCCATTGAGTCGGTGATGCCATCCAGCCATCTCATCCTCTGTCGTCCCTTTCTCCTCCTGCCCCCAATCCCTCCCAGCATCAGAGTCTTTTCCAAGGAGTCAACTCTTCACACGAGGTGGCCAAAGTACTGGAGTTTCTGCTTTAGCATCATTCCTTCCAAAGAACACTCAGGACCGATCTTCAGAATGGACTGGTTGGATCTCCTTGCAGTCCAAGGGACTCTCAAGAGTCTTCTCCAACACCACAGTTCAAAAGCATCAATTCTTCAGCGCTCAGCTTTCTTCACAGTCCAACTCTCACATCCATACATGACCACTGGAAAAACCATAGCCTTGACTAGACGAACCTTTGTTGGCAAAGTAATGTCTCTGCTTTTGAATATGCTATCTAGGTTGGTCATAACTTTCCTTCCAAGGAGTAAGTGTCTTTTAATTTCATGGCTGCAGTCACCATCCACAGTGATTTTGGAGCCCCAAAAAATAAAGTCTGACACTGTTTCCACTGTTTCCCCATCTATTTCCCATGAAGTGATGGAATCAGATGCCATGATCTTCATTTTCTGAATGTTGAGCTTTAAGCCAATTTTTCACTCTCTTTCACTTTCATCAAGAGTCTTTTTAGTTCCTCTTCACTTTCTGCCATAAGGGTGGTGTCATCTGCATATCTGAGGTTATTGATATTTCTCCCGGCAGTCTTGATTCCAGCTTGTGCTTCTTCCAGTCCAGCGTTTCTCATGATGTACTCTGCATATAAGTTAAATAAGCAGGGTGACAATATACAGCCTTGACGTACTCCTTTTCCTATTTGGAACCATTCTGTTGTTCCATGTCCAGTCCTAACTGTTGCTTCCTGACCTGCAAAGAGGTTTCTCAAGAGGCAGGTCAGGTGGTCTGGTATTCCCACCTCTTTCAGAATTTTCCACAGTTTATTGTGATCCACACAGTCAAAGGCTTTGGCATAGTCAATAAAGCAGAAATAGATGTTTTTCTGGAACTCTCTTGCTTTTTCTGTGATCCAGCGGATGTTGGCAATTTGGTCTCTGGTTCCTCTGCCTTTTCTAAAACCAGCTTGAATAACTGGAAGTTCACGGTTCACGTGTTGCTGAAGCCTGGCTTGGAGAATTTTGAGCATTACTTTACTAGCGTGTGAGATGAGTGCATTATGCGGTAGTTTGAGCATTCTTTAGCATTGCCTTTCTTTGGGATTGGAATGAAAACGGACCTTTTCCAGTCCTGTGGCCACTGCTGAGTTTTCTAAATTTGCTTGCATATTGAATGCAGCACTTTCACAGCATCATCTTTCAGGATTTGAAGTAACTCAACTGGAATTCCATCACCTCCACTAGCTTTGTTCGTAGTGATGCTTTCTAAGGCCCACTTGACTTCCCATTCCAGGATGTCTGGCTCTAGGTCAGTGATCACACCATCGTGATTATCTTGGTTGTGATGATCTTGTTTGTACAGTTCTTCTGTGTATTCTTGCCACCTCTTCTTAATATCTTCTGCTTCTGTTAGGTGCATACCATTTCTGTCCTTTATCGAGCCCATCTTTGCATGAAATGTTCCCTTGGTATCTCTAATTTTCTTGAAGAGATCTCTAGTCTTTCCCATTCTGTTGTTTTCCTCTATTTCTTTGCATTGATCACTGAGGAAGGCTTTCTTCTCTCTTCTTGCTATTCTTTGGAACTCTGCATTCAGATGCTTATATCTTTCCTTTTCTCCTTTGCTTTTCGCTTCTCTTCTTTTCACAGCTGTTTGTAAGGCCTCCCCAGACAGCCATTTTGCTTTTTTGCATTTCTTTTCCATGGGGATGGTCCTAATCCCTGTCTCCTGTACAATGTCACAAACCTCAGTCCATAGTTCATCAGGCACTCTATCTATCAGATCTAGTCCCTTAAATCTATTTCTCATTTCCACTGTATAATCATAAGGGATTTGATTTAGGTCATACCTAAATGGTCTAGTGGTTTTCCCTACTTTCTTCAATTTAAGTCTGAATTTGGCAATAAGGAATTCATGATCTGAGCCACAGTCAGCTCCTGGTCTTGTTTTTGCTGATTGTATAGAGCTTCTCCATCTTTGGCTGCAAAGAATATAATCAATCTGATTTCGGTGTTGACCATCTGGTCATGTCAGTGTTTATAATGTATATTTAAGGAGAAAATGGTCCGCATAAGGATCACCACATTAAATCTGCACCCAAAAGGCTTTTGAATTTTTTTTTCTAATAAATATACTTGTTTGTCTGGTTCTAAATGCCCAATACTCTCACTCTTCTTATGTTTTTAAGTTTAAAAATAAGTACATTTATTAACATGCACACATTTTGCAAAAATAGCAACAGCTAGTGTATTTAGGGAAATTCACTCCAAAATTCATCAAACCTCAGTGAAAAGAAGTTGCATGCAAATCAGTTACTCAAGGCTGTTAGTAGACTGCATTTTCAGTCTTCACCAGGGTCTTTTTAAAAATATTTAGCAATGTGGAAAATAAATTGATCCACATCACTTAGGGGCTTTATTTTTATTGGAATATAGTTGATTTTCAATGTTGTGTTTCAGATGTACAGAAAAGTGATTTAATTATTCATATACATACATTCATTCTTTTTCAGATTATTTTTCCTTGCAGGTTATTACAAAATATTGAGTATAGCTCCTTGTACTATACAGTAGGTTGTTCTTGGCTATCTATTTTATATATAGTAGTTTGTGTATCTTAATCCTAATCACACAATTTATCTTCCCTCCCCCAACTCTCTTTAAAAAAAAAAATTGTATTTATTTATTTATTTTTAATTGGCGGATGATTCCTTTACAATATTGTGTCTGTTTCTACCATACATCGGCATGAACTAGCCGTAGGTATACATGTGTCCCCTCCCTCTTGAACCTCTCTCCCGCTTCCTACTGCGTCGCTCTTTCTTGATTCCATTCTCAGGTGGGTTTTTTTTAATCATTCTTTTTTCACTTAGATGCCTAAATCACTGTTCTGGGCACTTGAAAGGCATCATTGAACCAAAAAAGTTGAAAAAAAAAAATCTTGCCCTGCAGAGGTAACATAAACAGCATGATAAACTGTAAAAAACTGGATGGTCATAAGTATTACTGAAGGAAAAAACTGGAGCGGGGTAAGTTGAACCATACACACCAAGCTATGAGGGGATAAGGACAGGTCATAAGTGTATCAAACAAAGTTGGGACATCTTCAGGAAGGTGGCTGTTATACAAAGACTTGGAAGAGAAGGCACAGGCTCTGTGGGTATCAGGAGAAATTTTCTCCACATAGAGGGAATGTCCAGTTCAAGGGTTTTCTGGCTGGAATATATCCTGGAATGTTTGAGGCATATCAGGGAGGTTATGCACCTGAATCAGTGATGAAGAGGGAATAACAGGAGATTATTTCAGAGAGGTTTGGGGTTCTGTTTGCAGGCAAACACTGCATAACACTATGAGGGTCTTGGCTTTGACTCTAAATGAAGTGGGGAGACATTGCAGGATTTGAAACAGAAATGGCTTCATCTGCAACGTCTTTGAAGGGCCACACTGCCTGATGTATTGAATGTGGTTTGTCGGTGTGTTTGTTTTCTTTATTGTCTCTTGACAGCAAGGTGATCGTCCTGTACAGGTGTGACCTTCTGAGGTGAGTACTAGTGTTTTCCTCTTTCTGCTGTTTCAGGCTCTCTAATCCTGGGGAGAGGACCAGACATTTCCAAGTCCCCTCTCTGCAGCTTTCTACGGAGAGTGAAAGAGTTAGTCTCTCAGTCATGTCTGACTCTCTGTGACCCCATGGACTGTAGTCCACCCGGCTCCTCTGTCCATGGGATTCTCCAGGCAAGAACACTGGAGTGGGTAGCCATTCCCTTCTCCAGGGGAATCTTCCTGATCCAGGGATCAAATCCGGGTCTCCTGCACTGCAGGCAGATTCTATACCATCTGAGCCATTCAGTAAAATAAAACACATCTGAGTTAAGATGACTATAAAGGGGAAGGAGTCTCCTTGTCCAGTCTTGTTTGTGTGAAGTTTTTTTTGTTTGTTTGTTTGTTTTTTAATAGAAGTGCCAGGGATGTTAGGTGAGTCCAGATGTAAACATGTAGGTATGTTTATGTGGGTTTCACAGTTGGAACCATGAACTTACTTCTTTGCTCTGGCATTGGATGTGAGTGCTTAAAATTTGTCCTGAAGGTTTTTTTTAATCAGTACTAACTTAAAAATTGAGCCATACAAGGACTACCTTGGCAGTCCAGTGGTTAAGGTTCTACACTTCTACTGCAGGGGGCACAGACAATTTCCAACATCAGTAGACTTCACATTAGGACTAAGATGGATGGTAACATTCTAGCACATATTTCAAGGTGAGAGAAGACAGTTTATGTCTTCCTTTCTAATGCAAATATATATATATACATATATATTTTTTTCTCATGTAGAATTAAGTAGTTCCCATGGAGTACTGCTGAAGGACAGAGAAGATACCAGTTATATTTCTTTAGTCCCTGATCTTAAGAGAAATATAACATCATGTATATGGTATATGTTGTAGAATTTTTTTATAGATTAGATGTTTAAGGAAATCCAGTCTATATTTTGCTTTTAAAAAATGGGTGAATTAGCATCAAGTTATACTTTACGCATCTTTTGAATTGATTATATGATATTTTTTTAAAATTTTTCATATAGCTTCAAACTTAGAAAAGTTGCAAGAATAGCAAAAGACATTCTTGCATAAATTTTACCCAGGTTAAACAAGTATCTGTTCTGCACCTTTTTCTTGATCATTGTCTCCACGTACACACTATTGTGTATTTCTGAGCAATTTGCGTTTAATTTGGAAGTATTTTGCCTACAAGTGAATACTTCAATGTATGTTATACCTAAGAGCACATTTTATGTTAGAGTAGTATCATAATCAAGGAAGTTCAATATTGATAAAATACTAATTAAAAAAAAAAATTTGGGCCATGTTAAATGGCTTGTAGGATCCTAGTTACCCAACCAGGGCTCAGACCTGTGCCCCCTGCAGTGGAGTCACACAGTCCTAACCACTGGACCACCAGGGACTTCCAATACTATTATCTAATCCATAGTCCATATTCAAATGTCATCATTCATCCCAATATTGTCCCTTAGCATTTTTCCTGGTCTGTGACCAAATTCAAAATTGCATGTTACATTTAGTTATCATTACCCTCTGCATTCCTTTAATGAAACAGTTTATCAGTGTTTCACTGAGTTCCTTAGACTTGATTATCTGGACAAATATAGGTCATTTATTTTGTAAAATTTCCTTTTATTTTTCTGATGTTCCCTAATGATTGTATTTCATCTCTGTATTATTTAACAGAGAAACCACAGGAGTGATATGTTATATTTCACAGTACTTCTTATCAGGAGGCATGTGGTGTCCATGCCTCTCAATGTTTATATTCATTTTAGGCACTTATTTAAGTTTGTGTTCTTGACTTTAGAATTACTATTTTCCTTTCCAATAAATATTCAGAAGATATTTTGAAACTTTGTAAATACACTGATCCATATCAATATTTCATCCCTTAGTTTTAGCCACCGCTGATGACTTTGAGATTCCATCAGTTTTCTTATTTATTTATTTGACGGCACTGGGTCTTAGTTGTGACATGCAGCATATGGAATCTAGTTCCTTGACCAGGGGTTGAACCCAGGCACCCTGCACTGGGCGCACAGAGTATTAGCCACTGGATCACCAGAGAAGTCTTCCTTCAATTTTCCATAGTCGTTGGCATTCTACTTTGAAATTCAGCTTCCCAAGTGAGTTGCCCGTTAATCTGTATCAATATCAGTGGATTTTTAAATATTTAAGTCATTATTAAGCAGGTTAAAGTCTAGCACTGTCATTTGGTTTGAAACTTAAAATTTCCCAGAGTTAAGTCCATGGGGTTTCCTTCATGCTGGCTGGTTTGTCTCATTTTCATGTCAATATCATATTTTGTGCACTTAGCTGTGGTACAAAAGATATTAACAGTTTTATCCTGCAAGTTGCCTTTTTCCACAAGGAATCTATTTATATAGATTTATATGGTCTGATGGTGATTGCAGCCATGAAATTAAAAGACGCTTACTCCTTGAAAGGAAAGTTATGACCAACCTAGATAGCATATTCAAAAGCAGAGATATTACTTTGCAATAAACGTCCGTCTAGTCAAGGCTATGGTTTTTCCAGTGGTCACATATAGGTGTGAGAGTTGGACTGTGAAGAAAGCTGAGCGCTGAAGAATTGATGCTTTTGAACTGTGGTGTTGGAGAAGACTCTTGAGAGTCCCTTGGACTGCAAGGAGATCCAACCAGTCCATCCTAAAGGAGATCAGTCCTGGGTGTCCTTTGGAGGGACTGATGCTAAAGCAGAAACTCCAGTACTTTGGCCACCTGATGTGAATAGTTGACTCATTAGAAAAGACCCTGATGCTGGGAGGGATTGGGGGCAGGAGGAGAAGGGGACGACAGAGGATGAGATGGCTGGATGGCATCACTGACTCAGTGCACATGAGTTTGGGTGAACTCCGGGAGTTGGTGATGGACAGGGAGGCTTGGAGTGCTGCGATTCATGGGGTGGCAAAGAGTCGGACACGACTGAGCGACTGAACTGAACTGATATGGTCTGAATTTTCAAACTTAAGTTTTACATTCCGTTCTTGAAACTCTCCCTTCTTTTTTCATGCTTTCGACAGGCATGGCAAGGCTACTTAGAAATACCTGACATGTTTTCTGACTGGTGCACGGGTTTATGCGGTGCACGCATCAATGGAAGTTTGCACAAAGGAACAAAGGCTCAAAGTAACAGCAGTGAGTGAACGTCGGCTTTCCTTGGTTTGGGGACATGATGAAAGGTGAAAGTTGCTCAGTCGTGTCTGACTCTTTGTGACCCCATGGACTATACAGTCCCTGAAATTCTCCAGGCCAGAATACTGGAATGGGTAGCTATTCCCTTCTCCAGGGGATCTTCCCGACCCAGGAATCGAACTGGGGTCTCCTGCATTGCAGGCAGATTCTTTACCACCTGAGCTATGTAGTACTAAATGCTTTTTGCAAAATAATTTTAATAGATAACCTAATGAAGGTTTATGATATTTATTAATTTCTCTAGTGTTACCGACATTAGATAATATCAGACTTACTTAGGTCTCATCAATCTGATTGGTTGCCTTTTCCTTTTCCTAATGAAAAATAAAATAATTTTTTTTTAATGTTCATGTGTTTTGTAATTCTGATCTCAAGTGGCATACGAGAATTTTGTCTTTGAAGATTTTCAGTCTTTTCCTCGTTAATTTGTAGTACTTGTTGAATTTACTTATTTATATATTAAAAAATTTATAGATAGCTCAGTATCTTAAGTGTTTTCTTGTTTCAGTTTTTATGTGGTTTTTTTTTAAGCCTGCTATTTTCATATAGTTTGTGTATATACTGTGAAAACATTTATATTTGCTTTGAAAACTGTAAGGCATGACAACTCACTAATGTTCGGAAATGTGAAATAAAGTGGACTCATTTATGTCAAAGGGCTTTTAACCTGGATTTAGGGTGTGTTTTTTTTTTTTTTTTAATTCTACCAGTTTATTGCTACCAACCCAATCTCCTTCCACCCTCATGCATGCGTTCTCAGTCATGTAACCCCATGAACTGCAGTCCGCCAGGCTCCTCTGTACTGGAGTGGGTTGCCATTTCCTTCTCCATAGGAGGCTTTTAATTGTGGGTCTCCTGTACCTCCCCATCTTGTGAAACTATGAACTTTTGATCTGGACCAACCTGCAAATATTCCAAGGACTCTGCAAGAACGTCTGCAACTTATCCCACAGGTTACCTCCCTCTAGTGACAGCCATAGCACTCAAGCCTTTTCTTCCAAGACTAGCTTTTGCCTCCAACTCCAATTAAAATCCTTTGTAATGCGAACCTCTTTTTGTCTTTAAAAGCTCCTTTTATTCCCTAGACAACATCTTTTTTTTTATTGCTATTGATACTTTAATGTGCCTGTATGCTCAATCCCCTCCACTCTTTGGGACCAGCGGGCCAAGCTCCTTTCTCCCTGGGATTTCCCAGACGAGAACACTGGAGTGGGTGGCCATTTCCTCCTCCAGGGAATCTTCCTGACCCAGGGATCGAACGCGAGTCTCTTGAATCTCCTACACTGGCGGGCAGATTCTCACTGCCCCACCTGGGAGCCCTGATACTTTAATGTGCACCGAGTTGCAATTCTTTGATCACAAGTGAATGTGCTGTGGTTGATTATTACCTCGGGTTTATTTAGGCAGGCAGTATCCACTATAGAGTTCTGTTATCTAGTTCCATGTATTTTTTTTAGACAATAATACAGAATTGCCTTTTTTATCCCTAAATCTTATTTCCTTACTTGCAAATGCTTCCAAGGTTTTCATAAAAAACAAACAACGACTCTGGCTACTCAGTCTTTTAGACAACTGGAATGCATTTTTTCTAATCTTGTATCATATTTTATGTTGAGAAATGAGAGATCAGAATTTTTAAAAGATTATACATACAGGCTTTGCTGGGTCTATTTTGATGTGTTTTTAAGAGGTTCTTCCGGCGGATTTGACCCATTAGTGCCCTGCAGGGAGGGAGAGGGTCTGGTCCACACAGCAATCCCTGGACGCAGGGGAACTACATTGTCCAGAAGTCTGTGCGCGGCCTGGTACTCATCTGGGGCCTTTCCGGGAATGTGAAATAGGAGGAGGCGGGACTTCTGGCGTCTTTCTGATGGTCGTTTGACCGTTTTTTGCTGCTGTCTGCAGGATCCAGGGCTCTAAATCACTGGGTGGAGTCGAGCCTAAAGAAACTGGCAAGATCCCGAGGGTCGCCGTCCACATTGCACAGGAGTGAACGGGTTGCGGAACCACTTTTAGGATTTTCGGTCCAGGTTTTCCCTGCTGCACCGAATGGGTCCTATGGCAACCGACGCGCGGCAGGACCCGGCCCAGGTGACTGTTCGTCCCCGGATCCTCAAGCCCCCATGAGGGTCACCTGCTCAGGGCACCGCGGTTCAGTCCCCTTAGTGCAGAACTTTAGGCGTGCGTGTGTGGCGGTCCCATTTCTGACACGCTGTGTGATGAAATGTGGCGTGTTAAAGGCCTTGGGCCGATCCTTGGAGGCGCACACGAACCAGAGCATTAGAGAAACTTGGGGTTGGAGTCCTCTCTGCAGGGACAGAACATTAAGGAGGAGTCAACCATCTGGGTCAGCTGGGCCGATAGTCCGCATTCTGGGAACCATGGAGGGCTGTGAACAAGTCAGAAAGATGCTCGACTTTTAAAGTATTTCAGAGGAGGACTGACTGGGGAGGAGGTGATGAGGTGGAGACTGGGAAACCTGGGAGAGGCTTCTGCGTTAGACTCCAGAGAGTCGAGTGGTTTCCGGACGACACTAGTGACTTTGGAAGTTGCCGGCCTGAAACAATTTGACTGCCCCCATTTCTTTTGTAAAGATGTCTCCCCGCTCAGGAGCATCAGGGATTTGCAGTTGGGGTGTGCCGCTATTACAGCAGGCAGGTCACTAGGTATGAGCGGAGAAATGAGGGCAGGGGCGCCTGCGTCTTGTAAATAGCAGGGATCCAAAGGCAGAGGAAAGCAGTAACTTCCAGCCTGATAGGAAATCACAGATCTTGGGTGGTAAGTGTCTGGGTAGCAGACAAAGAAAGGAGGAGAAAGGTGGGAATCTCCTGTGTCCGAAGGTAACTTTGCTCATGATGCCCTCAATACGGTAAGATTAGCCGGACAGATGAAGAAGTACCCATCAGGCACGGACGTCGTAACACTTATGATCGAAGCTAAGCAAGGACAAAAATCCCTTCTCCCCTTGGAAACGGAGCTGGATTAAAATCCAGGAATCTGACCCCCGGACTTCTCCTTCCTCGCGAGCATTCCACCTCTTCATTTCTATCCCCCTCATAACTGCCTTGCCTGAGAAACCGGGGACGCCAGGTTTTCACCTGTCTCTCCTCTCCCGCTGAGAGCATAACCTTGCTTAAATAGACTCTCACTTTACTTTCTTAACCTCTCTATTTGTCTCCAAATTCTTTCGCTGTGAAGAAAGAATTTTAAATTCAAGGGCAATACAACCGTCCTGAGCTAACACTTTATGTAGATTAAAGAAGGAAGTTAGATGGGCTGTAGCCACCAATGAGTCCATGGCTTTTCACTGTCTGAGTCCTTGCCAGGAAAGAAGAGACTCTTCTTTTGAATACCATTACTGTCTCAGGTCAGTAAGGGCTCCCCCTCCAGTGGGCCAACCCTAATTGAGGTTTCTGTTAATTAATTTTTTTTCAAACTTTTTATTTTGTATTGAGATATAAACAATTAACAATGTTTTGTGTTTATTAATTTTTAATAAATGAATTAAATAATAAAAGGAATATGAATGATATTAATTAAAATATAGGCATTAATTATATTATTTATAAGGAACAACAGACTAGTTCCAAACAGGAAAAGGAGTACGTCAAGGCTGGATATCGTCACCCTGCTTATTTAACTTCTATGCAGAGTACATCATGAGAAACGCTGGGCTGGAAGAAGCACAAGTGGAATCAAGATTGCCGGGAGAAATATCAATAACCTCAGATAAGCAGATGACACCACCCTTATGGTAGAAAGTGAAGAGGAACTAAAAAGCCTCTTGATGAAAGTGAAAGAGGAGAGTGAAAAAGTTGGCTTAAAGCTCAACGTTCAGAAAATGAAGATCATGGCATCTGGTCCCATCACTTCATGGGAAATAGATGGGGAAACAGTGTCAGATTTTATTTTTGGGGGCTCCAAAATCACTGCAAGTGGTGATTGCAGCCATGAAATTAAAAGACACTTACTCCTTGGAAGGAAAGTTATGACCAACCTAGATAGTGTATTGAAAAGCAGAGACATTACTTTGCCAACAAAGGTCCTTCTAGTCAAGGCTATGATTTTTCCAGTGGTCATGTATGGCTGTGAGCGTTGGACTGTGAAGAAAGCTGAGCACCGAAGAATTGATGTTTTTGAACTGTGGTGTTGGAGAAGACTCTTGAGAGTCCCTTGGACTGCAACGAGATCCAACCAGTCCATCCTAAAGGAGATCAGTCCTGGGTGTTCGTTGGAAGGACTGATGCTGAAGCTGAAACTCCAATACTTTGGCCACCTCATGCAAAGAGTTGACTCATTGGAAAAGACCCTGATGCTGGGAGGGATTGGGGGCAGGAGGAGAAGAGGATGACAGAGGATGAGATGGCTGGATGACATCACTGACTCTATGGACGTGAGTCTCAGTGAACTCTGGGAGTTGGTGATGGACAGGGAGGCCTGGCATGCTGCAATTCATGGGATCGCAAAGAGTCAGACACGACTGAGTGACTGAACTGAACTAAACTGAAGGAATATAAATAATTGTATTATAAAACCTTAAAGATAATTGGCAGGATTTCCTGGTGCAGTAAATGTGGCTCTGAGTAAAGGACAGTAAAGGTTTTCTTTTGGCTGAGCATCTGTAAGACCTGAGACCACACTGATGTGAGAAGTCAGTTTTAGGGAGATAGTAAAAGTTGAATTAGGGATGTGCTGTTTCTTAGATTCGGAAGTTGAGATAACATAGGGGTTGCTGAAATTTATAGTTTAGAATTGAGGGAGGAGGTCACTGGCTGAAGGATGTCCATGTAGTGATAGCCTAAGTGCTGGACTCCAGCCATGTCTGGATCTCAAATTTAGGAGGGAAAGTCTTGTCACTTTTCAATGAAAGGGAACCTGAGATGAAAGAGAGAGCTAGGGCTGGAGAGCAGAGAGTGGGACTTTCTGAGGTTGCCAGATGGGAGGGTCCTGTGTCTCCAGAGCTTTCTGGGGGAAGCAGGGTATAAGCAGTAAGGAACCTTGACTGGGGTGGAGATGGAGAAGGAGCCGGGCGGTGCACTGACTGCTGTGAACACTCAGACAACTTCTATTCCTTGTGGTGCCAGAACAATTGGGCCATACTGACCAGTGAGTCAAGCTCAGATTCAGCCAAAGCACAGACGCCTCAGGTCTTTCAGGAAACCACACGGTTAAAAATGTATAGATTTAACAAGTTAATCTTGTGTAAGCAAATAATAACTGCTGAAAATGACAATCTCTGTCTGTGTATAATCTTACATATATATTTAACATAGTTTTTGTCTTGGGCTCTTCACATAGATCTCTGAACCCCGTGGAATTTCCTAGGAGTTTAGGACTTTTTTTGTTATTCACAAGTAGCCCCCTTTTCACTCAGGAGTTTTTATGATGAGATGACTTAGGGTGGGTCTCCTAGGTAGCCTTAGCATGGTATCGGTCACCAGAAAAACCAAGCAATTAGTGTAAACCCCCATCCCCACCCTAGGGCCTCCCAAGGATCAGAAGGAAACTAGATTAGGTATAAAAACTGCTGAAGAGTGAAATGAGGTTTCCTTCAGATTGGTGAACACATTGAAATGGTGGAGGTCCTAGGATGGTGGCATGTACTGAAAGGACCTGGAAACCCCCTGCTTCCCTTCACCCACCCCCACCCCGCCTTCCCCACCTAGCCTTCTCTTCCACTGGGCTGTTTCTAAGTTGTATGCATTACAGTGAACCAGAAGAAAGGAAAGTGATTTCTTTACTTTCGTGGGTCACTTTATCAAATTATCAAAACTGAGGAGGGGTTCATGGGAATCCTTGAATTTGTAGGCAAGTGGAACAGAAGTACTGGTAGCCTGGGAACCACAGGTCAGAACTGGCCTCTCTAAAAAGGGATAGTCCAGTGAGACTGAGCCCTTAAACCTTTAAATTTTGTCCCTAACCTCTGGATGCCAGAATACGATTAATGTAGGGCACCCAGTTGGTATCATGGAATCTGATCATTGGTGGTAGGAAAGATATCATATATTTGGTGTCAGATAGGAAATTATATGGAGAAGGCAACGGCAACCCACTCCAGTACTCTTGCCTGGAAAATCCCATGGAAGGAGGAGCCTGGTAGGCTTCAGTCCATGGGGTTGCGAAGAGTCAGACACGCCTGAGCGACTTCACTTTCACTTTTCACTTTCATGCATTGGAGAAGGAAATGGCAACCCACTCCAGTGTTCTTGCCTGGAGAATCCCAGGGACAGGGGAGCCTGGTGGGCTGCCGTCTCTGGGGTCGCACAGAGTCGGACACAACTGAAGTAACTTAGCAGCAGCAGGAAATCATAGAAGGAATCACATAAACTTCAAGGTGTTGATTAAATGTCAGATTTATATAATGACTTAAAAGACATGTAAGAAGTATCAAATTTTCAAAAACATTTGTGAATGTGTTAATCCTGTGTTCTGTTATAGCTCAGTGATAGCCCAGACATACAGTAACAATGCATCTGATGCCTACAGTAACATCATGAGATAGGCACCATAAATGTTGCCATTTTACACATGAAGACACGGAAACTGAAGGAAGTTGAATCTTTGTCGAAGGCTATCTGAGTTGTCAGGTTATTGCTCTGAAGCCTGAGGGTGTAGGGTCAGAGCCTGAAGTGACTCATGTCCAGGAAAGGGAAGGGAGGACACAGCTCCGCCTTTCCATGCTCACCAAGATGACCCTGATCTCAGATCCTCCCTCAGAGCCTGAAGTGACTCATGTCCAGGAAAGGGAAGGAAGGACGAAGCTCCGCCTTTCCATCCTCACCAAGACACCCTTGATCTCAGATCCTCCCTCTTTTCACAGGTTCCCACGGTACCAGCAATGTTTATGGTTCCTGGACAGGTAAGTGGAAGAAGTCGCAGTACCTCCCCAGACATCATCCCACCGCTGGTCCTAACACACAGATACAGGAGACTCAGTTGGCCTGGGGTTGTTGGGCCTTAGTCCTGGCTCTGGGTCACCTCAGGCACAGGACCCTCTTTAGACTGGCCAATTCTGGTCTCTGGTTCCCAGGCTACCAGTACTTCTGTCCCACTTGCCTACAAATTCAGGGATTCCCATGAACCCCCTCCTCAGTTTTGATTGTTGTACTGAGGTGGTCTCCTGTGTCCAGTGGAGAAGGTGAGGTGGTGAGATGTTCCTGGGACAGGAGCCAGCCTGTCCGTGTGCCTGGAGGTGAGACCAAGTGGGGCGTGTCCAGCAAAATGCAGGACCCAGGACGTGGGTGGATAAAGACAGCAGAGCCTTTCCTGGGGTGGCAGCCTGAGGAGCTGAATGATTTTCTGCTGTGCAGGGTGAGAGACAGTCGTCTGACATAACACCCTGACGTTTGCCTTTAGGTGAGAGTAGGGACACTGTGTCTGAGACGGGAAGTGAGAAGTAGGAGTGATGGGACTTCCTTGGTGGCCTAGCGGCTAAGACTCTGCGCTCCCAATGTAGGGGGCCCAGGGTTCGATCCCTGGTCGGGGAACTAGATCCCACATGCCACAAATAAGAGCTGGTGCAGCCAACAAAAAGTAGGAGTGATGAGAAGGACTGTCCAAAATTACGTATTCTTGTGCTGAGTCTGAGATGTGGCAGGGGTGTCTCACGGGAGGTGTCAGGTGTACAACTAGACACACATCTGGAGATCAGGTGGGGGCGGGGTCCAGGTGTGAAGATACTCCTGAGCAGGTGGACAGCAGGGGGACCATGTCAGATTCCAGGCCCTGAGGTCACAGTGTTGGTGCCATGAAGCTTGGGGTGGGTGGGGAGGGTGTTTTGGTTACAGAGGCCGCTGTGAACTCGTGTCCCCCTCCTGACAGGGCCATGTGACCTTTGAGGATGTGGCGGTGTCCTTCTCCCAGGAGGAGTGGGGGCTCCTCGGCGAGGCTCAGAGACTCCTATACTATGACGTCATGCTGGAGAACCTGTCCCTGATAGCCTCCCTGGGTAAGAACTGCATCCACACACACCGCCTGTGCTGGGCTCGGCCCTTCTCTCTGCTTGGCTCACTCCAGCCTCCCCAGGCTGGGCCGTGGACGCTGACTGCTTCCTTCCCTGGCTTCCTGGCATTTGAGCTGTGTCCCCCACTCATAGGTGTTCAGTCTGTGTCACACGCCCTGAAGCCTTTCACAGAGGGTTTGCTCTTGGAGGCTTGTTGCCTGCTTGTCCACTTCTTTGCTTTGCCAGTACTTGGTGTATTGACTGTTCTGCTGGGTGGAAGACCTGTGTCACGGGTTCTAACCTTTTTTTGTGTAGCACCTGCCTCAGTGATAACAGACACTTACGTGGTCAGCATTTGTGGTCAACACTAGGTTATTTTTCAAGACTCTCCTCAAGGTTCTCCTAATAAAAGTTTTTTTCCTGAAGTCTGTCACTTTCCTGAAGTTGGGTCACTCTGGGCTGGTGTCTTTGACTGCCCAGTTTGATCTGGTAGGTTCATCAGGCCTTTGATCTGGTAGGTTCCACCTTCACCCATCCTGAGCTGAGGGGCAGAGGCAGCCCTGGGTGCCTGACGAGGTAGACATCTGTCTGGTCATAGGAAGAGGGTTAACAGGATCTAGGGCCTGGTGAGCAGGAGCTGTAGGAAGGCACGATGTCACTGATGAGTTCTAACCCTGCAGGAACAGGTCTTTCCGCCATGACTGGGTTAGTCTTTAGCTTATCCTGGCTGCACCTCGTTTCTATCTTCCCCATTTTGACACTTCCCCCTTCTGTCTGTTTCTCTGAGTTCATACCCCTGTCCTTTTCTACCCCAGTGTCACCTGCGTCTCTCCTTTCCCTCCCTCCCTGAAATCTTCTCCAATAGCAGTCTGGTCTTTTTTGCTAGTTTTTGTGTTTGTTCACTGGTTTTTGCCACACTGCTGGCATGTGGGGTCTTAGTTCCCCAACCAGGGGTGGAACCCCCTCCCACTCCAGCATTGGATGGTGGATTCTTTACCACCAGATCACTGGGGAAGTCCCAGTAGTTGATTCTTTTTTAATTTTAATTGGAAGGTATTACTTTACAATATTGTGATGCCTCCGCCATACATCAACATGAATTGGCAATAGGCATGCGTATGTCCCCTCCTTCTTGAACCCCTCCTCCCACCTTCCTCCCCACCCCATCCCTCCAGGTTGTCACAGAGCACCGGCTTTGGTCATACAGCAAATTTCCATTGGTTATCTGTTTAACATATGGTAATGTATGTTTCAATGCTATTCTCTCAAGTCATCCCACTTTCTCCTCCTTCCACTGTTTCCAAATGTCTGCTGTTTCTGTCTCTGTCTGTTTTGCTACCCTGCACTGTTTACAATAGCTAGCATGTGGGACAACCTAGATGTCCATTGGCAGATGAATGGATAAGGAAGTTGTGGTACATACATACAATGGAATACTGCTCACCTATAAAAGGAACATACTTGAATTAGTTCTAATGAGGTGGATGAACCTGGAACCTATTACACAGAGTGAAATAAGTCAGAAAGAGAAAAACAAATATATTAATGTGTGTATATATATGTGTGTATGTATATATATATATTTGAAATCTAGAAAGACAGTACCAGTAGTCCATTCTTAGTGTATCTTGGGAGGTGCACATTCTTATATAGTCCTCAAACACTGAGTAGTCAGATGTGAATGCATTTTCCTGAAGTGGGACACATTCTACCTGGTACACTTGTCACCACCCCAAAATCCTGCTGAGCACCACTAGCAGAAGAGTGGGTAGTTCCTCTTAGCACAGCACCATATCCCGGCATCCTGTCTTTTTCCCTGTTCTCTGATCACAGAGGCCTAGTATTCGCAGTAGCCCCTTCTGCCACATGTCTGCCTCCCTTTTTTGAATCGTTTGCCGTGGACTTACTCTCTGGTGTCATACAGAAATCTGCAAATGGGTTTCTGTCCGACAAAAGTCTCCACACACTCTATCAGTACTTTCTGTCTTCCTTTCAGGTTGTTGGCAGGGAGGAAAAGCTGAGAAGGCCATTTCCAAACAGTGTGTCTCTGTAGAGCAGGTGACACGGGACAGAAGCCCACAGCCAGACCCTTCTACCTTGAAGACTCTTGCCTCCAGTGTGTGTGCCCTGGTAGAGAGAGACGTTCTCTACCTGGCTGACCCTGCGCTCAGGCGCAGAGAGATTGAGAAGACTTTCCTCGGCAGCCTGGGCTTTCTCCAGAACCATTCTTCCCACGATGGAGAGCATCCATGCAGAAGCAGGCAGAGGAGAGAGGCCCCCCACTCTGGGCAGGGCCATTACAAGTGCAGCGAATGTGGCAAAGCCTTCAGGAAGAAGTACAAATTCACGGAGCACTGGAGAGTTCACACTGGAGAAAAACCGTATTTGTGCAGTGACTGCGGGAAGTTCTTTAGACAGAGCTCCAGTCTTATTCACCATCGGAAAGTTCACACAGGAGAAAGGCCATATGAGTGCTGTGACTGTGGGAAGGTCTTTGTCCACAAATATAAACTTTTTGAACACCAGAGAACCCACACTGGAAAAAGACCCTATGAGTGTAATGAATGTGAGAAAGCCTTTGCCCGCAAGGATTCACTTGTCCAGCATCAAAAAATCCACACTGGAGAGAATCCTCATAAGTGCAGTGAGTGTGGGAAGTGCTTCCTGTACAGAAATAACCTTCTTGCTCACCAAAGGATCCATCCTGGAGAAAAGCCTTATGGGTGTAGCAAATGTGGTCTTTCATCTTCAAAATAAGGCTGCTTTATCACCAGCGAGTCCACACTGGAGAAAAACCTTTCATGTGCAGTGAATGTGGGAAAGCCTATGTCTACAAAGGAAGTCTTGTTGTGCATAAGAGAATTCATACTTTGGAGAAGGCATATGGGTGTAACAAATGTGGGAAACTGTTTACAACCAGCTTTGCCCTCAACAGACATGAGAGTATTCACGCTGCACGAAGGCATTACCAGTGCACCGAATGTGGGAAAGCTCTCAATGGCAAAGTTAAACTCGATAAGCACCAGAGAACCCACACTGGAGAAAGACCCTATAAGTGTAACAAATGTGAGAAAGCCTTCATGCGCAAGGCTACACTTGTTCAGCACCAAAAAGCCCACCCTGGAGTAAAGCCTTTTAAATGCAGTGAATGTGGGAGGCCCTTCACTTACAAAACAAGTCTTGTTGTCCACCAGAGAACTCACACTAGATGAAAGCCTCATAAGCATGGCTCTTTGTAGGCAGCTCCAAGTTCATAAAAAACAGGAAAGTTCACACTTGGGAAGTGCCCTTCTGAATTTAGACTTGCCTTCATTCGAGTTAACATCTGGTAACACAGCTCCTGTGTTACGAGTAGGTGGATGTGCAACTTTTGCAGAGTCACTCAGATTTTTCTAAAGTGGTTAAATCTTTACAGTCTCACTGGAAGCACTAAAATCTGAGTTTCTGTTCTTTCCATTCTTGCCAACACTTGGTGTGTTTGGGCTTTCTCATTTCTGTGATATCATAGCTGTATCCAGTGATTTGAAGTAGCATTTTCCTAATGACATGATGCTGAGTCATTTTCCATGTGTTAATTTCTACGCATATATCATTGAAATTGCTGTTCATATGATTTGCCCTCTTAACTACTGACTTAATCTTTCTTCATGGATTATTGATTAAGGTACTCTGCTGGAAATATTTACCAGTATTCCGCCAGACTTGGTCATCTCAGTTCAGTCACATTTCCAGAGAAAGAGTTTTGTTTTGTTTTGTTTGTTTATTTGTTTATTTATTTTTGGCCATGCTGCTGGGCATGAGGGATCTAGGTCCCCAACCAAGGATCAAACCTGTGCCTCCAGCAGTGGGAGCACAGAGTGCTAACCACTGTACCACCTGAGAATTCCCAAGACGCTTTAATTTTAGTGTAGTTTAATTTGTCCATTTATTCTTTTACTGATTATTCTTTTTGTATTGTAAATAAGAAATGTTTCCCAAATTTAAAGACAGAATTTTTCCTGTATTTCCTTCTGTAACTTTTAAATTTACATATCTTAATATTAATGAGCCATACTCACTTGATTTGGAAAGTTATTTTTTTTTAATATGGATACCCAATTGCTGCAGTGATATTGATTTAAATAGTATAGCTTATTTCTTGAATTGCTTTAGTGTCTTCGTGGAAGGTCAATCTATTTCTGGACTTTCTCTTCAGTTGCATTTATCCACTTTATTTATGCCAATACTTTCATGTGTTGAATAATTTATTTTTAACAATAATATGTCTTGATCTCAAGGTTGTATACTCCTTGGACTTTCTTTATCCAAGTTATTATGGCCATTCTTGGTCCTTTGCCTTTCTGTATGAAGTTTGTTTGGCCGCTCAGCATATGGGATCTTAGTTCTCTGAGGAGGAATTGAACCTGTACCCTTGGCAGTGGAAGTGCAGAGTTCTAACCACTGCATCACCAGGGAATTCCCCCATATAAAGTTTAGAATCCACTTTTCAATTTGTGCATAACAAAAATTCCCACTAGAATTTTGATTGGAATTGCATTTAATCTTCAGTATGGTGAAAGTGAAAGAGGAAAGTGAAAAAGTTGGCTTAAAGCTCAACATTCAGAAAACGAAAATCATAGCATCTGGTCCCATCACTTCATGGGAAATAGATGGGGAAACAGTGGAAACAGTGTCAGATTTTATTTTTGGGGTTTCCAAAATCACTGCAGATGTGAAGTTAAAAGACACTTGCTCCTTGGAAGGAAAGTTATGACCAACCTAGATAGCATATTCAAAAGCAGAGACATTACTTTGCCAACAAAGGTCCGTCTAGTCAAGGCTATGGTTTTTCCAGTGGTCATGTATGGATGTGAGAGTTGGACTGTGAAGAAAGCTGAGCACCGAAGAATTGATGCTTTTGAACTGTGGTGTTGGAGAAGACTCTTGAGAGTCCCTTGGATTGCAAGGAGATCCAACCAGTCCATCCTAAAGGAGATCAGTCCTGGGTGTTCTTTGGAAGGAATGATGCTGAAGCTGAAACTCCAATACTTTGGCCACCTCATGTGAAGAGTTGACTCATTGGAAAAGACTTTGATGCTGGGAGGGATTGGGAGCAGGAGGAAAAGGGGACAACAGAGGATGAGATGGCTGGATGGCATCAGCAACTCGATGGACGTGAGTCTGGGTGAACTCTGGGAGTTGGTGATGGACAGGGAGGCCTGGTGTGCTGCAATTCATGGGGTCGCAAAGAGTCAGACACGACTGAGCGACTGAACTGAACTGATGGTGGTGCAGTGGTAAAGAATCTGCCTGCCAATGCAGGGGACCTAAGAGACTTGGGTTCCATCCCTGGGTTGCGAATATCCCCTGGAGAAGGAAATTGCAACTCTCTCCACTATTCTTGCCTGGGAAATCCCATGGACAGAAGAGCATTTTGTGCTACAGTCCATGGGGTCACAAAGAATCAAACAACTGAGCACACACACACATAGAAGAAAGACTGTGCCCCAATCTATAAACATAATATACCTTTTTATTCAGATCTTTAATTTTGTTAGCTGTGTTTTTTAGTTTTCCCTTTGTAGATCTTAAACGTTTCCAGGTATTTTCTACATGTGATGATATTGAATGGAAAAATCTTCAATTTGTGGACTGTTCATATCTATTACACTTAGATATCAAAGTAAGGATAGAAGTGATCCTTCTTGTTTGTGTGTGTGTGTGTGTGTGTTTTCCCCCCTTGGTTTTTCTCTTTTTTTTTTGGACGGCTTGTGAAATCTCAGTTCCCAACCAGGGATTGAACCCAGGCCACAGCAGTGAAAGTGCTAACCACTAGGCCACCAGGGACCTCCCTAGTAGTGATCTTTCTTAATCTTACAAATAAATAACATCTACATAAAGCTATTACAAAGACTACCTTTGAACCATTGTTAAAATATCCCCATTAGAATAAAAGGAGGACAGTGGGTTCTAGTGTCATCCTGGAGTTCCAGTTTCATTCAGTAAGGCAAAATGACTGCAGCAATTGGAAAGGATGAAATAAATCACCTAAAATACGCCCTCAGTTTCCATCTTCACTAGAAGTCCAAATATGGACACTCGGTTTAGTGCCTCAACCCATCATAAACTAATTTTTTCATCATCCATTTTTTGCCCTTCTTAACTTCCTTAGGACCCATCACCATCCATTATACTATGCAACTTAATGTCGTAGATGAGCTGCTTATTATATTTTCTAACAAATACAGAGTAAGTTCCAGTAGGAAAATATGTGTTTACATCCATATTCCTAGGTACATGTCTGAAACACCAACACATATCAATGTCTTGAAATAGATAAGATGAAAACACACAGTTCATGTTCATTTGCACAACTGTGGATATACTTGCTAACTCTCACCCTGCTTTTCCCTGTATGTTTCTAGAAACTTGTCCATTTCTTCTAGGTTGTTGAATTTATTGGCTTATGACTGTTCATAGTATTTTCTTAGGATTTTTTGTTTGTTTTTCTATAGTATCAGTTGTTACTTCTCTTTGATTTCTTATTTTGTTTATCTGGGTTGTCTCTTTTCTTTTTGGTGAGCCTGACTAGAGGTTTTTGATTTTGTTTATCCTTTCAAAAAATTATCTCCTGGTCTTATGAACCTTGTCTTTGGAAAAAAAAACAAACAAACACCTGTTTTATTTATTTCTTTCACATTTATAATTTTCTTCCTTCTGCTGACTTTGGGTTTTGCTCCACCCCCCCCCACCCCTAATTTTAGGTGGTTGGTTCGGTTGATCTTTTGAGATTTTGTTTGTTTCTGGAGGAAGGCCTATATCACTATGAACTTCCCTCTTAGAAGTGCTTTTGCTGCATCCAGTAGATTTTTATAAGGCTGTGTTTTCATTTTCATATTTCTTGAGGTATTTTCTGATTCCCTGCCTGATTTCATCATTGACCCGTAGGTTTTTTAGTAGCATTTTGCTTAGTCTCCATGTAATTGTTTTTTTTTTTTTCCTCATTTTTATTTCTGTGATTGATTTTCTGAGTTTATACTATCATGCTCAGAAAAGATGCTTTAAATTTCTGTCCTCTCAAATTTATCGAGGCTTGTTTTGTGAGATTGTGTGTAGTCCATACTAGAGAATGTTCCATGCACACTTGAAAAGAATATATATTCTGGTTCTTTAAAAAAAAAAAAAAAAACCCAGGAAAAGAAAGTCCAGGATTGGACTGCTTCACAGAGGAGTTTTACTAAACATATAAAGAAGAGCTAATGCGACTTCTCAAACTGTTCCAAAAAACTAAAGAGGATGAAACACACTTAAATTTATTCTACAATGTCATTCACTATTGCCCTGATACCAAAACCAAAGACACTATAAAAAAGAAAAAGAAAATTAAAAGTAGGGACAGGGGACAAATTTTGATCCTGAGTGTTGCTTGAGGTTGATATCTTAATGGTTTGACTGCATGACTTGTGGTTTTGTCCTGTCTTTGAAAAACAACTCAGTATTTTGTTAGAAACAGGGTAGGACCAGATTTAGTCTGAATCTGTAGCTATACATTGCAGGCAGTTTTCCTGGCCTTTGCTTATATTCTTATGGAAGAGAAACCTAATATCACTGACATGATTCACATGATTGATATCTTAGGTTTGACCAAATATATTCTGCCTAAGGTTGGGTTTTGCAGAAGCAGAACCTGACCAGAGTTCAACGACGTACGATTTATCTAGGGGAAATTAATATGAGAAGTTTAATGACTGAGTACAAGGAAAGGGAAAGAGCTGGCAAGGGTGCAGCCTGATATGAAATCTCTTATCTGAAATCTACGTTTTGGAGATCAGGAATGTGAATGGTAGGTACCACATGTTTATTCCACCTTAAGGAAAAGGAGCATCTTTTTGTAGCTCCAGACAATCCTTTAATATTTCCCAGATATCCCGCTGTTTATTTTTTCTAAAACATTAAACTTACCTGTAGCTGCACGAATCCAGGTATGTGACATTTTACTTGGTATTATTTCTGTACATTAATTTCTTCTCTTGGGGAGTCTGGATTGCATAGCTCTGGTTATTCTTTAAAAATCAGCCCATCAAAGAGTAAAACATCTCACTTGTTTTGCCAAAAAAGAGTCAGGGCTTCCCTGGAGGCTCTGGAGTGGTAAAAATCCACCTGCCAAAAAAAAAGAATCTGCCTGCCAGTGAAGGAGACATGGGTTTGACCCCTAACCTGGGAATACTCCACAAGCCATGGAGCAACTAAGCCCGCACACCACAACTGCTGGGCCTATGCTCCCCAACAAGAGAAGCCACTGCAGTGAGAAGCCTGCACACCTCAGCTAGAAGGCAGCCCTACTCACCAAAACTAGAGGAAAGCCCACACAGCAGTGAAGACCCAGCATAGCCAAAAATAAGTAAATAAACAAAGTCATTTTAAAAAAGCAGAGTATCAGAGTCCTATATTCAAATGCCTACAGTTTGCCTCACTTGGGTGTTTGATAGATTCTAAGATAAAATATGTTCAAAAGCGAATTTTAAATATTTCCTTCTAACCTCCTCCATCTACACCACACCACCCTTCCCATCTCAATGACTGATAAATCTATCCTTCCAGCTTAGATAGAAACCTTGAGTCATCTTTTTTTATTGTAGTGTGAGGCTGACTAGGAGATGGAGAAGCCATGTTTTGATCTGATGACATGAAGCTGTGTAAGCACAACCACGTGCAAATCTTCAGTAATAAAGACACTATATAATGAAAACGTGGCATCTTAGAGTGAATTTTCATTGAATAAAGACGAATGTACAGAATGAAGTGATTGTGCATAATCTTGCTACCAGACTGAAACTGGTGGGGAATCACCTTTCACAATCTCAGAGATAATTTCAAATCATTTGGCAAATAGTATTGCCATTACACTAGACTGAAATTCAAAACAAAACAAAAAACATTATGTTTATCTGAGTTCAGGAGGCCACTCTGTACACATTTCTACCACTGCAGGAAATGTCTTGCAGAAAATGAAATTTGGTAAATCTCCTTTTCAAATAGATCCCAGGTGTCACACCACTAAAAGAAATAAACATGCCTTGTAATGTGCAGTGAGAAATACTATATTGATATAACAGGTGGGCTGGATAGGAATACAGTCAGTGAGTATAGAGGCAGGGAAAATGTGTTTTCTGAGGGAGAGAGAGACAGCATCTTGGCCACATGATTCAAGGCTGCCTAATATCTCCGTCTTCCTGTCTCTGAAGTATTTTCACTGTGTGCCATCACAGGTGTTGGAGTTCACAGAATGACCCTCAGGCTTCTGTCTCCCTGTGATTGAAGAGCAGCAAGATAACGTTTATCAGGTCCAATCTTTGAGTGGATGCACCTTTTTTTTCCCCCTGCTGCACCACACGTGGGATCTTAGTTCCCTGATCAGGGATACAGCCGAGCCCTTTGCATTGGGAGCACGGTGGCTCAGTATTTTGGACCACCAGGGAAATCCCTGAATTTGCTTTCACTCTGCTTATCATGGTCCAGCGTATCCCTCTGAGATTTTAGCCTCCTGGCACATGAAATAACACGTTTAAGAATATTCCTTAGCTGCGGAAGATACTACACGGAAACGGGGTGGTGGCCATTTAAGAAGACGCCAAGAGCCGCTTCCTCCCCCGCCACCCCTCTCCTCCCCGCCCGCCGCCGCCCGGAGCCCGAGGATGTCCTTTTCCAGAGCCCTTTCCGCGGGTACTTAGAATCCTCGACAGAAATTCCCAGAATCGCGCCCTTCGAGGTACCAGGCTGGGTTGCGTGGCCGTATTACCCAGGCGGCTCTGCGGCAAGAGGCGGTTGCTCTGGGCCAATGATTGTGCACGACCGGGACCGCGCGCTGCACGAGACTTCCGGCGGCGCCCGCGTCGGGGCCTCGTTGCCTCCGCCTGAGTTGTGCTTGGCTTCGCAGGCGCGTCGGAGCCTGTCCGCATACGCGAGGCTGGAGCAGAGCGAGCGGGGGAGAGCCTTCCTCCCCGCGCTGCCCAGTAGAGTCGAGGGTGGGCGTGGTGGGGGGTTGCGGCGGAGCACAGTTAAGCCCTCGGAGCCCTCCGTGATTCCCCACCTTGCGTGGCCGGGGGACCCTGCGCAGGGCACCATGGCGGCCCTGGCGGCAGAGACCTACCTGGCACCGGTGAGTGGATGGCCCCTTCGGCCCTTTGAACGCCCCGCCACGTCGTCCCAGCGCCTCCATAGAGAGGAAGCTGTTGTCCAGGGTCTCTTCGCTTCCCCTAACTCTGGGGCTTGTGGAGGCTGGTCAGTCCCAGCCGAGTGTCCTAAATCCAGGCCGGGGTTGATAGGGATGGGTTCCCAGTGCAGTTGATCTGTGCAGGGGTGTCCCAAGCCCATGAACCACTAGATGAAAATGCTGGAGGTGAGGCTCAGCGGCGTTAAGTTGTGACTCGCATAGCCTGTTGGAAACCGTGGAGAAAGATCTGGAATGGCGGACTGAAGAAAGGGTCCACTTCTTAGGTTGGCGGGCACCATGGAGAATTTGGAGGCAAGGAGGGAAGGAAGCTGATCCAGATTTTAATAAGTTTCCTCTACGTGTCGAGTGGAGTCGCCAGCGAAGGACAGGGCTCCCTGTAACCCCCACACGTACGTGGAACCCTCTGTGCCATCCTCCATGTGTGTTGCAGGTGTGCAGAACGAACTTTAGAGCCCGCATCCTGGGTTCAGCGCCAGGGTCTGTCCCTGCCCACTAGTGGGGAAGGTTGCTAGGTCCTGACTCCACAGTTTCCTGTGCTGTGAAATGGCGTTAATCCCAGCATATTCTTTCTGCGTTCTGGTGAGAGAGGAGTAGGGCAGGGTGTGAAAACCACTGAATGCAGCACAGTGCACCCAGAGACGCTCAGGAAACGCTAGTTATGGCTGTTCCGCTACTCTGATTTCTAGGGTCGAAGGAGGTCTTTTTCCCTAGGCTTGTCCTAACGGCAGTGTTAGACAAATGGGCTGTCTCAGACCGTCTCTGTCTCTGGACCGCCTGAATGGAGCGCTTTGAGGAAAACACTCAAGCAACAGGATGGAGACTTCAGTGTGTGTTGTGTCTGTGCCCCTCCCAGGGCTGTGACCTTGAGCAGGTCTCATCGCTGCCCTTGTCTCCCACCCTTGGGGTTAATGAGGATATTAACATTTCCTTCTCCTGGCTTATGGTGATCAGAGAGGGTATTGCCCAGGATCCAGCCAGGTAGCATCGCTCCAGACAATTCAGGAGCAGAGCCCCTTGTCCTAGAATGATCTTAGGGACACCCCACCCCACCCCCGCCGGGGAATCAGGTCTTGGGGTTCCCCTGGTCTCAGGCTGTGTCCAGGTGAGGCCTGCAGGAAGAAGGAGAGCCTGGGGACAGATGCACAGTGTGTGCAGCATTTTTAGAGTCAGGATGCTCAGTCATGGCAGACCTCGTTCGCTCCTGTGTCCCCATGGACTGCAGGCCGCCAGGCACCTCTGTCCATGGCATTCTCCAGGCAAAAATCCTGGGATGGGGTGCCATTTCCCACCCCAGGGGATCTTCTCGACCCAGGGTTTGAGCTCGCGTCTTGCGTCTCCTGAGTTGGCAGGCAGGTTCTTTACCACTAGTGCCACCTCACTGCTCCTCTGCTAGGAGGATCCTGGGGTGGGCTGGGAGCCAGGAAGGTCACTGGATTCATCTTGGCAATTGCCATCTGCTTATGCAAAACTAGCTTGCCATTTTCAGCAGCAAATTCATCCTTCTGTTAAAGACATTTCCTTTCATGTGAAAAGTGAGGTGATTAAAGATAGGGTGGTGGTGCCTTGTGGGAGCCTTTGAATGTCAACACTCAGCAGGTCCCAGGATTCTCTCCAGCGTGTGACACTGTTTGCTCTTGTCACAGCCCCAATCACCGCCAGTAATTGTCTTGTGTATTTGCTATTTGTTTGTGTGGCCCTTCATCAGAGAGGGCTTCTCACATTTGCTCCCAACCTATGCGCTTCCGTGATCCCTGATAGCTCAGTTGGTAAAGAATCTGCCTGCAATGCAGGAGACCCCGGCTCGATTCCTGGGTTAGGAAGATCCCCTAGAGAAGGGACAGGCTACCCACTCCAGTATTCTTGGGCTTCCATTGTGACTCAGCTGGTAGAGAATCTGCCCACAATGCAGGAGACCTGGGTTCGATCTCTGGGTTGGGAAGATCCCCTGGAGAAGGGAAAGGCTACCCACTCCAGTATTCTGGCCTGGAGAATTCCATGGACTGTATAGTCCAAGGGGTTGCAAAGAGTCGGACATGATTGAGCGACTTTCACTTTCATTTTCTCTAATCTTCCCACTCTGTTTTCTTTTTTTTTTTTAATAATTTTATTTATTTATTTATTTTTGGCTGTTCTGGGTCTTTGTTGCTGCACAGGCTTTTTCTGCTTGTGGTGAGCCGGAGCTACTCTTTTTTGTGGTGTGCAGGCTTCTTATTGCAAAGGCTTCTGTTGTTGCAGAGCCCAGGCTCCAGGCGCTGGGACTTCTGTAGTTGAAGCACATGAGCTCAGTAGTTGCAGCTCCTGGGCTCTAGAGCACAGACTGAGTGTGACGCCTGGGCCTAGTTGTTCTGAGGCATGTGGGATCCTCTTGGACCAGGGATCAAACGGGTGTCTCCCGCATTGGTAGGTGGATTTTTTACCACTGAACCATGAGGGAAGCCACCCCTCTGCCCCCTACTCCATTTTCTCATCATCAGAATCCTTAGAGCCAGCTGATGTTGTCTTGCTCAGTTATTCAGTTGCTTATTGAGGATCTGTGAATCCCTGTTTGCTGCTTTATCCCTGGGCCTGGAACAGGGCTGGCCCTATATGTAATGAGCTCACTAGCTGCTTGTGAGCTGGTGGGCACTCATGACCCTTGGAATCAGTTCAGACCCCAGCATGGCCCCCTGCAGTTGTCCCTCTGACACCCTCTGTGTGGAGTGTGTGTCCCCTTCCCCTCCCATCCTTCCCCAGCTCACTGCCCTCCAGCTGCACCATCCTCCACTTGCCAGACTCTTACCGACTTCCCAGCCTTTGCCCTTGCAGTCCTCCCCGCTCAGGATGGTCTCCAGTTCATCCCTGTGCATTGCTCAGATCTTTGCTCAAATACCACCTCTTCTTTGAAGCAGTCCTGATCTTTCTAGTTCCAGCTAAAGTACTACCTGCACCCGTTTGCTTGGGATCTAGCTTTTTTGTGCAGAGCTGGGTGCTGGTTGAGATTTTCCAGGGCCTTAGAGGGGCAAAGAGGAGAAATAATCATTAAAAACAATGGTCATAGCGGGCTTTCATGGGGCCCTTGGTTTGCTCTGAGGGACTTTTGTTACCTTTCATCTTCTTCGATCCCCACCTCTTCAAAGTTAGGTTCTGTTATTTTCCTGAATGCTTTATAGACGAGAAACTTGAGGCTCAGAAGTGTTACCTGCACCAGGTTACGCAGCTCTCAAGTTAGTTGAAACTCACACCTTGTCCGTCCGCCACCAGAAGCTGTGCTCCCAACTGCAGCAGGCTGGGAAGGCCTGAGGTGAACACCTGAAGTAAGCAGGCTCTGATCCCACCCAACACCCCAAAGCGCATGATGCTACTCTGTTTGACTTGCCAGGCACCAGTGATCCTCAAGGATGTGGTTGTGACCTTCACCCGGCAGGAGTGGAAATTACTGGACCTGACTCAGAGGACCCTGTACCAGGAGGTGGTGCTGGAGACCTCCAGGCTCCTGGTCTCACTGGGTAAGTTTCTCTTCACCTCCGTGGTGGCAGGGGTGGGAGTTCTGCAGCCTCCTTCTGGGTTCCGTCCTCTCGAGGCCTGGATGGCGGAGCCACCCGCACCCCCCCACCCCAACCAATCTTCCTCGCCATGTTCTGGGCTTGCTTCCTCCCACTTGCTCTCCCTTTGTCTCCAACATGGATGGTTGAGCAAGAAGCCTGGTCCTCCTGGCGGGAGGAAGTGGGGCTCCTGGGAGCAGGGTGTCCTGAGGACCTGTCCCCAGGACCTGGGAGAATCCACAGGCAGATTCGCACCCTGGCTCTGGGTCTCGCCCTGACTTCTCTCTGTGAGTCTGCTCGGGTCACTGTCTTTTCACAACAGCTTTGGGTAGGAGTGGGCACCTCAGTGCTTCTCTCTGAGACCCTCAGATTTCTTATCTCTACTCTTTTCAGTGTGTCTATGTCATGCCCTTTCTGTGAAGGTGTTTTTATGACAGAAAGTGACCTCTTGCCCCAGCACTCAGCAGGGGCTCAGCCTGAGGCCCCTGTAAAAGATTCCCATGATAGGGATCTGAGACCTGATTTGAACTGGCCTGTGGTGAGAATCCGGCATCACCTGGTGAGACACATGGACTTAGATTAATCAGAGAACGTCTATGGGAAGAGTGGGTGTCTTTTCCAGGGGTCCCGTGGCTGCACGTGCGCAGGTTTTGGATTCTATAGGATGGAGGCTGTTGTGTAGACGTTGCCCGAGGCTGGTGTTTGTGCCTTGGTTTCAGGACCCGGGGCGGCACTTTTTGTCATGCGTGGGAGTGCCGTTATTCTGAGACCTTCCACCCTAAAAACCACACTCGAGAGAGAGAGTCTTCACAGTCTTTACAAAACACCTTTGTTCTGTATCTCCACAAACAGGGTATCCCGTTTCCAAAACAGAGCTAACCTGCCTCTTGCATCCTGGACGAGAGCTACGGATGGTGAAGAGAGCACTTTCCCCAAGCACTTCCTCAGGTGGATTGCCAAGATCCAGGCAGCGGTGCTCACTGCAGACTGGGAGGGACTGTTGCCTCTGAAATTCTGGGGAAGCTTCTTATTGAGACCTCTCTGGGGATGCAAGTTACACCCAGAAGTTGAAAAGGCCAGAACCAGCTTTGAACAATCATTAGATCCCTTGTGCAGCCCTGCCCAGGTCCTGTTCATTATATGCAAACAATCTAGTTCTTATCCCTTATATACCCCACATCATTCCTGACTCCATCCCCTTCCTGAATGACACCCCAGTCCACCTCTCTCATCTTCTCTTGTCTGCATGATACTGCACACCCCATGATCGCTGCACTTCTGCTCTGTCTCCTACACCAACTCTCCCAGCCACTCACCTCACCTCAAACCCTCACCACTCTCCACCTGCTGACCTCAGCCTATGAGAAAATTCGTGTTGGAAATAAAGACTGCTTGCTTCTCTTTCCCTTCACTCAATCCTTTCAGACTCATCTGCATCTGATTGCCACTTGAAGCCTTTCTTCTCACCTCCCTCTGTCCTTTCCATGACAAATTCCTGAATTAGAAACATCTCCCACCTTCTTGGGCATTCTTATCATCTCTTATTCCCGCCCCCCCCCCCGCCCCCACTCCCTGAGCTCTAGAATGGCCTCTGATCAGTGTGACTATCTGTACAACCAGCTTCTCAGAGGCTGTTTGTAGAAGAAAGGCCTACATTACACTTCCATTCACCCCCCTTATTCTTTTTGTTTTTTTAAACTGAAGTTTAATTTACACATATCAGTGTTCATGACTCTTAAGGCCTTAGCTTGATGAATTTTGACACATGAATAAATCCAAATAACTACCATCAGGTCAAGATCCTGACCTTAGGAGGCTCCTGCAGGCCTTCATAGTCCATACAACCTCTTACAAACATAACCACCAGTACAACAAGGAATTTTTACTATTTATGAGTGGGTGAAACAGAACTTCATAGTGTGTTTTCCGCTTATCTCCTTATTGATCATCGGGATGTCTGTGAGATTCATTCAGTTCAGTTCAGTTGCTTAGTCTCTTTGGGACCCCATGGACTGCAGCATGCCAGGCCTCCCTGTCCATCACCAATGCCCAGAGTTTACTCAAACTCATGTCCATCGAGTCGATGCCATCCAAGCATCTCATCGTCTGTCATCCCCTTTTCCTCCCACCTTCAATCTTTCCCAGCATCAGGGTCTTTTCAGATGAGTCAATTCTTCACATCAGATGGCCAAAGTATTAGAGTTTCAGCTTCAGCATCAGTCCTTCCAATGAATATTCAGGACTGATTTCCTTTAGGATGAACTGGTTGGATCTCCTTGCAGTCCAAGGGACTCTCAAGAGTTTTCTCCAACACCACAATTCAAAGGCATAAATTCTTCGGTGCTAAGCTTTCTTTATAGTCCAACTCTCACATGCATACATGACCACAGGAAAAACCATAGCCTTGACTAGACGGACCTTTGTTGGCAAAGTAACATCTCTGCTTTTTAATATGCTATCTAGGTTGGTCATAACTTTTCTTCCAAGGAGCAAGCATCTTTTAATTTCATGGCTGCAGTCACTGTCTGCAGTGGTTTTGGAGCCCAAAAAATAAAGTCTGACACTGTTTCCACTGTTTCCCCATCTATCTGCCATGAAGTGATGGGATCAGATGCCATGATCTTCGTTTTCTGAACGTTGAGCTTTAAGCCAACTTTTTCACTCTCCTCTTTCACTTTTATCAAGAGGCTCTTTAATTCTTTTTCACTTTCTGCCATAAGGGTGGTGTCATCTGCATATCTGAGGTTATTGATATTTCTCCTAGCAGCCTTTATTCCATCTTGTGCTTCTTCCAGCCCAGCGTTTCTCATGATGTACTCTGCACATAAGTTAAATAAGCAGGGTGACAATATACAGCCTCTACCTACTCCTTTCCCAACTTGGAACCAGTCTGTTGTTCCATGTCCAGTTCTAACTGTTGCTTCCTGACCTGCATACAGATTTCTCAAGAGGCCAGTCAGATGGCCTGGTATTCCCATCCCTTTAAGAATTTTCCCGAGTTTGTTGTAATCCACACAGTCAAAGGCTTTGGCATAGTCAGTAAAGCAGAAATAGATGTTTTTTTCTGGAACTCTCTTGCTTTTTTGATGATCCAGTAGATGTTGGCAATTTGATCTCTGGTTCCTCTGCCTTTTCTAAATCCAGCTTGAACATCTGGAAGTTCACAGTTCACGTACTGTTGAAGCCTGGCTTGGAGAATTTTGAGCATTACTTTACTAACGTGAGATGAGTGCAATTGTGCAGTAGTTTGAGCATTCTTTGGCATTGCCTTTCTTTGGGATTGGAATGAAAACTGACCTTTTCCAGTCCTGTGGCCGCTGCTGAGTTTTCCAAAGTTTGCTTGCATATGGAATGCAGCACTTTCACAGCATCATCGTTCAGGTTTTGAAATAGCTCAACTGGAATTTTATCACCTCCACTAGCTTTGTTCAAAGTGATGCTTCCTAAAGCCCACTTGACTTCAAGTTTCAAGATGTCTGGCTCTAGGTGAGTGATCATACCATCGTGATTATCTGGGTCATGAAGATCTTTTTTGTGTAGTTCTGTGTATTCTTGCCACCTCTTCTTAACATCTTCTGTTTCTGTTAGGTCCATACCATTTCTGTCCTTTATTGTGCCCATCTTCCCTGGTGGCTCAGACGGTAAAAGCGTCTGCCTGCAATGTGGGAGACCTGGGTTCAATCCCTGGGTCGGGAAGATCCCCTGGAGAAGGAAATGGCACCCCACCCAGTATTCTTGCCTGGAGAATCCCATGGATGGAGGAGCCTGGTGGGCTACAGCCCATGGGGTCGCAGAGTCGGACATGACTGAGCGACTTCACTTTTTCTTTCTTTGCATGAAATGTTCCCTCAGTATCTCTAATTTTCTTGAAGAGATCTCTAGTCTTTCCCTTTCTATTATTTTCATCTATTTCTTTGCACTGATCACTACTGAGGAAGGCTTTCTTATCTCTCCTTGCTGTTCTTTGGAACTCTGCATTCAAATGGGTATATTTTTCCTTTTCTCCTTTGCCTTTAGCTTCTCTTCTTTTCACAGCTATTTGTAAGCCCTCCTCAGACAGCCATTTTGCTTTTTTGCATTTCTTTTTCTTGGGGATGATCTTGATCCCTGTCTCCTGTACAATGTCACAAACCTCTGTCCGTAGTTCATCAGGCACTCTATCTCTCAGATCTAATCTCTTGAATCTATTTGTCACTTCCACTGTATAATTGTAAGGGATTTGATTTAGGTTAAGTCAAATTCATGTGGTTGCAGTTGCTTGGAGTGTGATGCTTTCATACTGTATAATATCTCATTGTAGTAATATGTTAAAGTTTATGTTATTTCTTCTCCTGTTGATGAACATCAGTAGTTGTCATTCAGTCGCTAAGTCGTGTCTGACCCTTTGCAACCCCATGGACTGCAGCACACCAGGCTCCTCTGTCCTTCAATGTCTCCCGGAGTTTGTTCAGATTCATGTCTGTTGAATCGGTGGTGCTATCTAACCATTTCATCCTCTGCCGCCCCATTCTCCCATTGCCTTCAATCTTTCCCAATAGCAGGGTCTTTTTCAATGAGTTGGCTCTTCGCATCAGGTGACCAAAGCATTTTTTTTTAACATTATAAACATAACCACTATGAGCAGTTATGTTGGGTGTATACCCAGAATTGGGTTGACTCAGACATGGGATAGGTGTATCTTTAACTTGAAGAAAAAGCACCCAACGATTTCCAGTGTGGTTGACCTTCTGGCACTCCACCAGCCACATGTGAGTTCCCACTGCTCCCCACTCTGTCAGTGCTTGGTGTTCTCGCATTACTCTCTGTGGCACTTTAGAGGAGGTTCTCAGGACCATATACCTCCAGCCAAACCACAGGAGGGTTGCAGGGCTTAACATTTCCATCTTCCTCTTCCTGCTTGCTTGGTGATTTTGTTTCTTCTGTGTTGGCATTACTAATAGGCCTCATTTGTATATTGGATTCCCTTCAGATGACAAAGCGAAAACCAAGACCACAGAGACTGCTGCTTCTCAGCAAGCCTTGTTCAAGGGACACTTACTTCAGAGGTCACTGACTCAGGAAGTCTGCCGTGTTTCTCCGTTGGGGCAAGCTCAGGAACTGGAAGGAGTGTCAGAAAAGCAGGGAGGGCATTTGAAGACAGGAACAGTCCTTCGCAAGGAAACCCTCCCTGGAAACAGGATCCCTGAATGTGGTGATCTGGGGAGAGGCGATAGTTTGGGCTCAAAAGATTTACAAGATCAAGTCTCCTCAGGAGATGCTCCTCATGCATGTGAGTCATGTGTTTCAAGGGCAGACCCACTGTTTCATGGAGGGAAGAATTCCTACAAATGCAAGGAATGTGGGAAAGGGTTTGTCAAGAATCGCTTCCTTCTTCGACATCAGCGGATTCACACTAGAGTAAAACTCTATAAATGCAGAAAATGTAGGAAGACGTTTCTCAAGAAAGCAGACCTCACTCCACACCACAGCTTTCACACTAGGGAGACACTCTATGAGTGCGCTGAGTGTGGGAGAGCCTTCAGCCGCAAGTCTCACCTCACGGAGCACCAGCGGATTCACACTGGAGAAAAGCCTTTCATGTGCGCTGAGTGTGGCAAAGCCTTCAGCCGCAGGTCACACCTCACAGAGCGCCAGCGGAGTCACACTGGAGAGAAGCCATATGTGTGCAGTGAGTGTGGAAAGGCCTTCGCCCACCACTCTGACTTCATTCGGCATAATAGAACCCACACTGGGGAGAAAC
Organism: Bos grunniens; assembly: GCF_055505025.1. Lineage (NCBI taxonomy): Eukaryota > Metazoa > Chordata > Mammalia > Artiodactyla > Bovidae > Bos > Bos grunniens. Next base: position 65,218,625 of record NC_141182.1, on the reverse strand, counting down.
CCTTTGAGTGCAAAGAGTGTGGGAAAGCCTTTAGTGAAAGCTCTTCTGTAACTCGCCACATGAGGTGTCACTCTAGGGAGAAGCCCTATGAGTGCAGTGAGTGTGGAAAAACCTACAGCTACAGCTCAACCCTCACCACCCATCAAAAGATTCATAGTGGAGTGAAATCCTACACATGTATGAGATGTGGCAAAGCCTTTTACAAGAAGACTGGGCTCAGTCAGCATCAGAGAACTCATATCGGGAAGAGTTCTTTAAAGTAACTATTGTGGTGAATAGTTTGGCCAGAAGAAAAGTGTTCTTTGGCATCTGAGACTATGTACCCAAGTAACCCCCTATGTCCCCTCATGTGCTCAGTTTTGCTGTGATTGTGTGTTGCCTGTAGCTGTAGCTGTAGCTAACCTCATCTTTCATCCCTGTTGCTGCACACAGTGTCCTGGGTTATGGAGATGGGTGACTGGGACATGAGTCTTGTGACTCGTGTCTAGAATGGGAAACAGACATGATAACACACAGGTGAGGTATGCCAGTGTTGTTGCTGTGATAGTAACATGCCTGCAATCCCCATCCAGCATAATGAAGAACAAGGTCAAAACTGGCATGGAGGCCAGATGTGATCAGGAGGAGTCATCCAGTGGCTGCGAGCTTGGACTCTGGACAGTTGGGATGCCAACGTTCCTGAGCTGTGCCTATCACCATCTGGATGACCTTAGTCATGTCACTTCCACACAAGTCTGTCTGCATGTCTGTGAAAGTAGAAAGATGTCTGTTAAACTGTAATGCATGGGAAGAGGAACAGAAAGTATACAGGGGTGATATGCAGACTGTGAGGTATGGAAGAGCCTCAGCCATGTTTGAAGATGGAGAAGAGCACTTGCAAATGGAACAGCATGCGCCAAGATCCTGAGGTAGGCCAGAGCCGGGACTGTCAGAGGAAACAGGTGGTGGGCAGTGAGATGGAGGGGCAGGGCATCATGAGAAATGTGGATTGTATTGCAACTGCTCTGGGAGCTGAGGAAGGGACTCACAGCACAGTGGGATGATGTCATTTGTCTCTAAGCCTCCCTTTGGCTGCTGTGTGGAGCACGGACTGAGGAGGATAAAGAACTGATGTTGGAGAGAGGGAGGAGGCCACTACAGTCCAGGAGGACGTTGACAGTGGACTGGCCCAGGGTGGTGGCTTTGGAGATGACCTGGGACACGTGAGGAGGCAGAGTTGATGGGACATGTGCATAGTTTGGATGTTGGGGTGAGTCTCCGGGAGTGACTTTACCCCTTCAGTCCTGACAGGGCCCTCTGCATCCATAGGAAACGTGACCCATGGCTTGACAGTGTGTTCCAGGTTCTTAGTCACAAGTTTCACAGTTCGCAGTTTCACAAGTGTGGTGAATGAGGCTGAAGGTCCTTTTCTGGGATACACAAAAGTCAGAAAGACTTGTTGTAGTTCATCCTGGTAGTTTGGGCAGTTGAGTTTTCCATGACCCAGGAAGGGTCCTGACCCTGCTCAGATTACATGACTTCAGGCGGGAGGGTGCGTCGAGCGGTGATGAGATCTCCGTCACCTAGGCCACCGTTCTCAGCTGTGCTACTTAGTGGTGCCCGTGACCCAGACCAGCTCAGGGAACTTTGGGTTCTTGGTCTCCTCCCTTGTGAACTTGGAGTTGAATTAGCCATTGGAACCTTCATTATTTATGAAACAAGTGTGTTGGCCAACATGCCTCCCCAGGTTGTTGTGAGGTTAAAGGATAGTGTTGTAAAGAGACTGTCATTCGGCTGGGTATGTGGATGCGCTTCAAAGTTGGCTGCTGTTACTCACAAGTTCCCTCTCCATGCCATTCTCTTCCTTCCTCACCAGGAGATGTGCTGCTGGTAATTTCCTGATGGCTTTTCAGCAGGTTTTAGTTCTTAAGAAGCTTGATCATGGGCTCTAGTGACATTCAGCATAAGGTCTTGGTTTTCCATCAGCCAAATTTCTATTTCTCTGAATAGAAATTCAAAACCTGCCTTTAAAAATCTCTTGTGAAGGGAATTTTGAGCTGCCCAAAAGTGCTGACTGCTAATTTAATTTACCCCATATTTATTTAATTTTATGGTTGATATACATAATTTGAGTTTAAATATGCACTCTTATTTTTTGGATTTTTTTGCATCACTTGTTCTTTTTCTCCCCTCCTCCCCTTTAAATTTTCTATTAATTACTTATAGGTTTTCTTTATTCTAGTTGGAAAGCATATTCTCTAATTGTGTTTGTTATTGTTTAAGATTTATAAGCACTTATTAAAAACAGTAGAACACAGAATTATAAGTACTTTTTCTTCTTCACTACTAAGACACTTAACAGTATATCTGTATCTTAGTCTATGTGTTGAGACCTTGTATGTTAATTTCATCATTCTAACTCCACAAGGAAACATCATTCATGTTTAACACAAATTATGAGCAGTTGCATCCATCTACGCAGGCATTTACCCTCTTGGATCTTCATTGTTTCTATCATTGCAGGTCTTCCATCTGAGATCAGTTTCCAAATCCTTAAATATAAACTTTAGGATTTCATTTTTGTGTATTAATTTTCTATTCAATTTCCCATATGGAGTTCAAAACAGTCATACTCTTCTTTTTTTGGCTATGTCCTGTGGCGCGTGGGATCTTAGTTCCCTGACCAGCATTCAAACCCGTGCTCCCTGCATTGGGAGCGAGGACTCGAGCACTGGAGCACCAGGGAGGTGCCTACTCATACTTTTTCTTAAAAGGCGACTTTGCTGTGTATAGAGATCTACACTGGCAGCCTCGCTCTTCAGCAGGTCCTTCAGTGGGTCCTGCCACCGACTCCAGAACTATAATAATACTGGGAATGCGTGCCAACCTACTTTGTTTATTGCCTTGTTGTCTTAGTTTAGGTTAAGAACAGAGGAATGGGGTTTGAGGTTTTCAACCCGAAAGTAATAAATAGTGCTGAATATGTAGGGGGGATAATGAAATCCATTATCCCAGTGACTGAACTGATGAATTATACTAGAAACTGGGTAGATGGTCTCCTATCCAACTGTTTCTTTATCAACACACAGCTTATCTTCCATGGACCATGTCAATGAGTTTCGGACAATGGCATACGGGCAGAAGCGATTGTGAAATTGTCTCTTCACGGCATCATCTCATGTTTGCTTCTCTGCTGGGATGTCCCTGTGGGTGTGAGATTGCTGTTCTCACACGCCCCAGGATTTAGTGCTGTCTTGGGAGCTGCAGGTTCAGGCTATCCATGGACTGACCATGTACAGGCAGTTTTAGCAAATTCCTTGGTGATGCTGATGTTACCAGCGTGGGAACCACTGAGTAAAATCATCATTTAATGTTAGTTCGCAAAGACAGTGTAAGCAACTTATCTTTCTAGTACCATTTTTGGGTTTGTTTGTTTGTTTTTAGTTTTTTGCTCTGTTGGATACTCGCCAGCCATGAACCAACCGTTCACTCTCAGAAACAGACATTGACAGAATATCAAATTATCAGCTGCTCCCCTACCTCATACACTAGACATTGTGTGTGCCTGCTCAGTCATGTCCAACTTTTTGCAACTCCATGGACTGTAACCTACCAAGCTCCTCTGATCATGGGATTTTCCAAATGAGAATGGAGTGGGTTGCCATTTCCTCCTCCAGGGGATCCTCCCAACCCAAGGATCAAACCTGTATCTCCTGCACTGCAAGTGGATTCTTCACTGCTGTGCCATAGTGTAGTACCTACATTTAAATCCCCAACTGGGAATGGAACCCGGGTCCTAAGCAGTGAAAGCACCAAGTCTTAAACACAAGACCACCGAGGAGTACCCTTCCCCATGATTTTTAGTAGCATATTTTTCCTGAGGGTGTGACAGACTTAAGAAGCTTGCCAAGGGCTTCACAAACAGGGGTCTCCGATTCAATATCTCTTGTGGATGGCTTTGCCCAACATGGCCACAGAAATCTAGAGTGGTCATCTTTGGAATCACACAGCATTGTTTTCCAGGGTCTCGCAGGGTTGTTTGGCCTTCGCTGTGGAGAATGGGAAGGGTGGGATGCAAGACAGAAACTACATTACCCAACGGGCTGTGCTTGTGCGTGGGCGGCGGGACACTCGTCCAATGACGACCCAGGACAGAGCTGGACCCTCCCGCGGAGGTGGAGGCCGGACTTCCGATGACGTGACGGAGGCTGATGGGGGTCAGTGCCTCTCCTTGGTGGAGACCCGAGTCCAGACCGGGGGCTGTTTCCCGGGTAGCTATTAGGGATCAAATAAGGAAGGAAGGGAACGAGAATTGGACCCTACTCTGCGCCTTTGAGCAAGCCCTCCGCCTGGCTGTGCGTTCTTCGGGCTCTGCCCCAGCCCTCCTTCCTTCTGGCGCACTTGTCCTTCTGTGCCTTTTACACGTGGGGAGCCGAGGCTCCTAGTGCGGGTCAGCCAAGGTCACGCCTGGCCAGGGCCGGATGACTAGGGAATCCACTAAGCTTGAAGGACCCGCCGGGCTCCCTGCTCAGTTCACGGGGTCCGCTGGCGACGGTCAGCTGGGCCGGACGCAGGTGAGTGGGTGGCCTTTAGGCCGCCAGCCCCTGGAACCGTGGTCCTATTAGCCTCGGGATATGACACAGAGGATGCTGTTGTCCTAGGACTTTCCCCCTTCCGCTCTCTCTGCCCTGGAATTTGGGGTACCCAGAGATGAGTCATTCTTGGCCCATGGCTCTTAATTGAGTAGGGGATTGTGTGAAACACGTCCATTTTGGGAACCCGGTAGGATGAGGTAAGGGTTTCAAGAACTAGCATGTGCGTATGCTTCGATGTGGCACTGGACTGGGGATGTTCTTGAAACCCTAAGTGTACTTTATGTTTTGGGGGACCTGAGACCAGGTAGGCAGAAATCAGCCACGGAATGGCAAATGAGGAGCTGGGCCTTGTGAGGGCTGTGGGAGCCAGAGAAAGTTAGAGCTGAGAGAGGTGCCCTAACTCAGCTCTTAATAGTGATGCCTAAAGCTCAGCTTTTCTGTTCACCTGTGTGAATTGAATCGCAGAGAAAGAGTTTTGGATGAAGTAGAAGGAGGACACAGCATGTTCCCTCTAAACAGTGTGTCCCTACTTGGAGAAGATAGTTGAAAGTTTTGTAGTAATTGTTCAAAGAGGGCGTGATCAGCATCAAACATTCTTCTGAATGATTGGTGGTGAGGTAAGTAGGAGTTTGCATCATCAACCTTCAGGTCCAGCTGGTCTGGGGTCTACATGCTTGTGGGCAGCATACCTTCTTAATCATTAATTTCTCCCACCTGGAGGGGGTTTCAGTATCTACAAAATACCTCAAAGATATTGTTATATGTATCCCATGGTGGGGAAACTGGACCTTCCCCCAAGGCTGCTCTTGTTTCTCCCTGGTCTCACATCCCCTCCCTTCCCTAATTAACAACTGCTTGGAATTGTTACCTGCCCCTTGGAGCTCAGGTAAGGTCACGGAGGCTGAATGAAGGCTATTTCCTGTAACCAAAGAAATGAGGGACACCGAAAGGCTCTGCGCCCAGGAGCCCCACAGGGCCCTGCTTTTATCAACAGGCTTCTCTGGTCACTGAGCAGCCTGGGGGTGAGGGCTGATTGTTGCCCTAGTGTTCAGTCAGGCGTATTTTCCTCTGGTCAAATCCAGTGATGCATATTTTATTATTTTTACTTTCTTTTGGATTTAATTTGCTGCATATTTTTTCACCTTTATTAATTAGGACTGTGGTTGTGGTGGTGGTTTAATCGCTAAGTCGTGTCCGACTCTTTGTGACCCCATGGACTGTAGCCCACTAGGCTCGTCTGTCCATGGGATTTCCCAGGCAAGAATACTGGAGTGGGTTGCCATACCCTTCTCCAGGGGATCTTTCCGAACCAGAAACCGAACCCAGGTCTCCTTCATTGCAGGCAGTCTCTTTACTGACTGAGCCACCAGGAAATAGTTCTGTAATTATTTTGTGTGCTTGTTACATTTTTGTATCAGTTAGGCTCATCTCTTAAAATGAGTTGAGAAGCATTCGTTCCTCGTATTTTCTGAAAAGACATGTTATTGTGGTATTATTTACTCTTTAAATGTTTTGTAGAATTTGCCAGTGAAACTATTTAGGTCCTTAATATTTCTCAGTGGTGTATGATGATTTTTTTAATAGTTTTTGAACATATTTTTATTCAGTTTACTTCTAAATACATAGTTTGATGCTATTATAAAAGATATCTTTTTTTTTCAATTTCCAAACAGTCATTACTAGTATCAGAAACAAGTCATTTTTGTATATTGGCCTTTGATCCTGTGACCTCACTGAACTCAATCATTCTCAATCATTTGATCTAGTAGCTTTTTAGTGAATGAGTTGTAATTTTCAACATAATCATGTCTTACTTGAATAGAAGTTTTGGTTCTACCTTTACAATCTTTTTTTTTTTTAGTATTTTTTATTTCACTCTGCCGGTTCTTAGCTGGCAGCATGTGAGCTATTAGTTGTGGCATGTCGGATCTAGTTCTCTGACCAGGGATTGAACCCTGGCCCCCTGCTTTGGGAGCAGAGTCTTAGCCACTGGACCACAAAGGAACTCCCTAACTTTACGATCTTTAGGCCTTTTTTTTTTTTTCCCTTCATGTTACAAACACAGATCTTTAGTACCAATACAATGTTAAGTAGAAGTGATGAGCATAGACACATTTGCATTACTCCCAATATCAGGGCAAAAGCATTAGGCTTTCAACATCAAATGTGTTAGCTGTGTTGTTTTGTTGTTGTTTTTTTTTTTCATAGATGGACTATATCAGGAAGTTCCCATCTAATCCTAATTTGCTGAGAATTTTTATCATTTACTGGTTTTGAATTCTGTGACATGCTTCCACTACATGTTTGAGACCATTGTTTTTTAGTTTAATTAAGATAGATAACAGGTTCAGTTGTTAAATCATCTTTGCATTCTTGATAAACAGCACCAGGTTATGATTTATGTGTTTACATATGTATATGGCTGGATTCAGTTTGCTATGCTCATGTGGGTGCTAGTCGCTTTTTTTTCTTTTTATTTTATATTGAAGTATTCGTTGATTATTGAAGTTTGGCTTCCCAGGTGGTGCCAATGGTAAAGAAGCTGCCCGCCAGTGCAGGAGACATAAGAGACATGGGTTCTATCTCTGAGTCGACAGGATCCCCTGAAGGAGGCAATGGCAACCCACTCCAGTATCTTTGCCTGGAGAATCTCATGGACAGAGAAGCCTAGAGAGCTACAGTCCATGGGATAGCACTGAGTCGGACACGACTGAAGCCACTTAGCACACACATTAGCTGATTAACAGTTGTAACATTCACTTAACTATTAATAGTTGGGAAGTGTTTGAATCTTCTTTTAGAAGAATTTCTATACAATTGCTATTGTTTCCTCTTTAAGAAAACAAGAATATCAGTCCCACAACCAGAAATGTGTTCCACTGGAGCAGGGAATGGCAAGCCACTTCAGTATTCTTGCCTTGAGAACCCCATGAACAGTATGAAAAGGCAAAAAGATAGGACACTGAAAGATGAACTCCCAAGGTTGGTAGGTGCCAATTATGCTACTGGAGATCAATGGAGAAATAACTCCAGAAAGAATGAAGAGATGGAGTCAAAGCAAAAACAACACCCAGTTGTGGATGTGGCTGGTGATAGAAGCAAAGTCCGCTGCTGTAAAGAGCAATATTGCATAGGAACCTGGAATGTTAGTTCCATGAATCAAGGCAAACTGGAAGTGGTCAAACAGGAGATGGTAAGAGTGAACGTCAATGTTTTAGGAATCAGCAAACCAAAATGGAGTAGAATGGGTGAATTTAACTCAGCTGACGATTATATATGCTACTGTGGGCAAGAATCCCTTAGAAGAAATGGAGTAGCCATCATAGTCAACAAGAGTCTGAAATGCAGTATTTGGATGCAATCTAAAAAATGACAGAATGATCTCTGTTTTCGTTTCCAAGGCAAACCATTCAATATCACAGTAATCCAAGTCTATGCCCCAACCAGTAATGTTGAAGAAGCTGAAGCTGAACGGTTCTATGAAGACCTACAAGAGCTTCTAGAACTAACACCCCCAAAAAGATGTCCTTTTCATTATAGGGGACTGGAATGCAAAAGCAGGGAGTAACAGGCATATTTGGCCTTGGAGTACAGAATGAAGTAGGGCAAAAGCTAATAGAGTTTTGCCAAGAGAATGCACTGGTCATAGCAAACACCCTCTTCCAGTAACACAAGAGAAGATTCTATACATGGACATCACATGTATAGATGTATAGATGGTCAATAGCGAAATCAGATTGATTATATTTTTTGCAGCCAAAGATGGAGAAAATCTATACAATCAGCAAAAACAAGACAGGAAGCTGACTGTGGCTCAGATCAGGAACTCCTTATTGCCAAATTCAGACTTAAATTGAAGAAAGTAGGGAAAACCACGAGGCCATTCAGGTATGATCTAAATCAAACCCCTTAGGATTATACAGTGGAACTGACAAATAGATTCAAGGGATTAGATCTGATAGACAAGTGCCTGAAGAGCTATGGACGGAAGTTCGTGACATTGTACAACAGACAGGAATCAAGAACATCCCCAAGAAAAAGAAATGCAAAAAAGCAAAATTATTGTCTGAGTATGCCTTACAAATAGCTGTGAAAAGAAGAGAAGTGAAAAGGAAAGGAGAAAAGGAAAGATATACCCATTTGGATGAAGAGTTCCAGAGAATAGCAAGGAGAGATAAAGCCTTCTTCAGTGCTGAGTGTAAAGAAATAGAGGAAAACAATAGAATGGGAATGACTAGTGATCTCTTCAAGAATATTAGAGATACCAAGGGAACATTTCATGCAAAGATGGGCTCAATAAAGGACAGAAATTTTATGGACAGAAGATATTAACAGAAGCAGAAGATATTAAGAAAGAGGTGGCAACAATACATAGAAGAACTATTCAAAAAAGATCTTCATGACCCAGATAATCAAAATGGTGTGATCACTCACCTAGAGCCAGATATCCTGGAATGTGAAGTCAACTGGGCCTTAGGAAGCATCACTACGAACAAAGCTAGTGGAGGTGATGGAATTCCAGTTGAGCTATTTCAAATCCTAAAAGATGATGCTGTGAAAGTGCTGCACTCAATATGCCAGCAAATTTGGAAAACTCAGCAGTGGCCACAGGACTGAAAAAGTCAGTTTTCATTCCAGTCCCAAAGAAAGGCAATGCCAAAGAATGCTCAAACTACTGCACAATTGCACTCATCTCACACGCTAGTAAAGTAATGCTCAAAATTCTCCAAGCCAGGCTTCAACAGTATGTGAACTGTGAACTTCCAGATGTTCAAGCTGGATTTAGAAAAAGCAGAGGAACTAGAGATGAAATCGCCAACATCTGTTGGATCATAGAAAAAGCAAGAGAGTTCCAGAATTCTTTATTGATTATGCCAAAGCCTTTAACTGTGTGAACCACAATAAACTCTGGGAAATTCTTAAAGAGATGGGATTACCAGACCACCTGACCTGCTTCTTGAGAAATCTGTATGTGGTCAGGAAGCAACAGTTAGAACTGGACATGGAACAACAGACTGGTTCCAAACAGGAAAAGGACTATGTCAAGGCTGTATATTGTCACCCTGCTTATTTAACTTACATGCAGAGTACATCATGAGAAACACTGGGCTGGATGAAGCACAAGCTAGAATCAAGATTGCTGGGAGAAATATCAATAACCTCAGGTATGCAGATGACACCACCCTTATGGCAGAAAGCGAAGAAGAACTAAAGAGCCTCTTGATGAAAGAGGAGAGTGAAAAAGTTGGCTTAAAACTCAACATTCAGAAAACTAAGATCATGGCGTCTGGTCCCAGCACTTCATGGCAAATAGATGGGGAAACAGTGGAAACAAACTTTATTTTGGGGGGCTCCAAAATCACTGCAGATGGTGATTGCAGGCATGAAATTAAAAGACGCTTGGTCTTTGAAGTGAAAGGTTGTTGCTGAACGAAAAGACACCGGGATTCTTGGCCTCTGTGGGAGAAGAATTCAGTCCGGGGCTAGAGACGAGGCTTGATCACTCAGAGCTTTTGTGTAATAAAGTTTTATTAAAGTATAAAGGAGACAGAGAAAGCTTCTGACATAGGCATCAGAAGGGGGCAGAAAAAGTGCCCCCCTCTAGTCTTCAGCTGGATGTTATATAGTCACTAGCAGTCTGTTAATGAAAGAAAGGAATATCTTAAAACTCAGAATGGCACCAGGCCCCTCACCCATAAGATGCATTTTGGGATAATCTTGGCACCAGATGATTCATCCCAGGCCATAAAATGATTGACTTGAATCTTGTAGAAGGGCAGAATACCATACAAATAGTTTTGTTTACATAGATTGCTGCTGCTACTGCTGCTAAGTCGCTTCAGTCGTGTCCGACTCTGCGACCCAATGGACGGCAGCCCACCAGGCTTCCCCGTCCCTGGGATTCTCCAGGCAAGAACACTGGAGTGGGTTGCCATTTCCTTCTCCAATGCATGAAAGTGAAAAGTGAAAGTTAAGTCGCTCAGTCGTTTCCGACTCTAGCGACCCCATGGACTGCAGCCTACCAGGCTCCTCCGTCCATGGGATTTTCTAGGCAAAAGTACTGGGGTGGGTTGCCATTGCCTTCTCCGTTACATAGATTAGGGGAACAATATCTGAATATAACATACTGGTTTGTCAAGTAGGTTCTGAGCCATCAGGCGCAACCATTTGAAGACAGAGTCGGGTAAATGCACAGTACATTAACATAGCTTAAGACAAACATTTCCATAAGAAAAATGCATTGGTTAACTTGAGGTTTGAGAATAGTTAACTTCAGGTGAAACCAGGTGTCATTATGGCAACACAGTATTTTAAGAGAAACCTCCTTTTAAATTTGTATAGAGAAGGAAAAAAATATCGCTAGTTTGTTTCCTCCTGCCGCTTTGTTTCCTCCTGCCGCTTAAGAGAGAGATAAAAATGTCTGACACTTGCAGCCTATTTCCTCCATTTGGAGACACCTGGCCTTCCTGCCTGTTACCCTCTCAGAAGGAAAGTTATGACCAACCTGGTAGCTCAGATGTTAAAGCGTCTGCCTGCAATGCGGGAGACCTGGGTTCGATCCCTGGGTCGGGAAGATTCCCCTGGAGAAGGAAATGGTAACCCACTCCAGTATTCTTGCCTGGAGAATCCTATGGATGGAGGAGCCTGGTGGGCTACAGTCCACGGGGTTGCAAAGAGTCGGACAGGACTGAGCAACTTCACTTTCACTTTCAGACAGCATATTAAAGAGCAGAGACATTACTCTGCCAACAAAGGTCCGCCTAGTTAAAGCTATGGTTTTTCCAGTAGTTATGAATGGATGTGAGAGTTGGACTATAAAGAAAGCTGAGCGCTGAAGAATTGATGCTTTTGAACTGTGGTGTTGGAGAAGACTTTTGAGAGTCCCTTGGACTGCAAGGAGATCCAACCAGTCCATCCTATAGGAGATCAGTCCTGAATATTCACTGGAAGCACTAATGCTGAAGCTGAAACTCCAATACTTTGGCCACCTGATGTGAAGAATTGACTCATTGGAAAAGACCCTGATGCTGGGAAAGATTGAGGGCAGGAGGAGAAGGGGACGACAGAGGATGAGATGGCCGGATGGCATCACCGACTCGATGGACATGAGGTTGAGTAAACTCCAGGAGCTGGTGATGGACAGGGAGGCCTGGCATGCTGCAGTCCATGGGGTCACAAAGAGTCGAACACGACTGAGTGACTGAATTGAACTTAACTGAACCACAAATAACTGAAATTGTCTAACAACTCAAATGAGCAGGAAACAGAATTTCCTTTAAACACTCCAGGAAAAAAAACAAAACAAAACAAAACACAACCTTGGTAACAACTTGAGTTTAGCCCAGTCGGACCCATCCGTGTCTTACTGGATATACGATCTACAGAACCATAATATAATGAATTGGTGTTGTTTAAGCCATTGGTTTGTGGTTATCTGTCAGTACAGCAATAGAAAGCTACTGCATCATTATTCTTTGACTATTTCTTTAGTTTTTTTTTTTTTTGGCTGTACTGCCCATGTAGGAGTCCTAGTTCCCCAAGCAAGGATCAAACCCTGTCCCATGCATTGGAGTGCAGAATCTTCGCCACTGTGAAGGAGTCTTTTGGGCCTAGAAAAGAAGACAACAGTCTCAAAGGCCCTTACTGAATCATCTGACTTCGGAGAAAACAAAACTGAACTTTAGGTCCCGCCCTGGTGCTCCAGGCCGGTTGCATCTATCTGGGACTTCTGGGACTTATCACCCCCTGTCCAGAAACCTTCCACCCGCTACACCTGCCCAGAACTTATCACCCCCTGCCCAACTACAAATGCCATCTCAACTAAAGCATACCCAAAACATCCCGCCTGATTAACGTTTCCCTTATCGCTTCCACAAACCTCCCTATAAATATGGAGCCTCCCTGATCCCTGTCAGCGTTCATCCTGGTCGTTAGGCTGATTGTTATCCCTCCTTGCCTGAATAAAGGTAACCTACTGCTGTTGAGGTCGTCTTTCCTTTTTCTGCCTCGGCCCGAACTATACCTTACACACTGGACCACAAGGGGAGTCCCAAGTACTTCTTTACTTTCTAAGGCAAGGATATTTCCTTGGCTTATGTTAAACTTTTCCAGCTCTAACCTGGAAGTGGCCTCTTATCTAAGGAGTTCTGATTCTTTTTACTGAAATACTGTATTCATAAGCCAATAACTGGACATTAAAGATGTTCACAGCTGCTGGAATACGTCTGCATTCTAGGCTGTCACTGAATAGATAGGGGGTATGTTCATACGTAAACATTTCTACATACACTGAACTTCTTTGTCTGTGTTTAAATTAACAAAGATTTCACAAGATTTAGATATTTAAAAGGGCTCTTAGGGTTCCAATAGCATACCCAGGTAAGGTTTTTTTTTTACAGGCAATGATAAAGTACCATAAGAGAAAAAGAGCACAATACGAAAAGTACAACCAATAAAAGACAAATGGATAAGTTGTATTTCATGAAAGTTAAGAAATTCTACTCTAGGGAAGATACTGTTAAGGAAACCAAAGCCACAGACTTAGAGGAAAGATTGATTAAGTATATATCAAATGAGTCATTTGCATCCAGAATATATTAAGAAATTGCAAGACAGTTCTTTTAATAGTAGGCAAAAAACTTTGATCAGATAATTCACTAAAGAAAACATATGATGGCAAATACACAGGGAGAAATACTGAACACCAAGTCATCAGGGAAGTGCAAATTTAAATCACAATGAAATACTACTAGACATTCCCTAGAACGGCTAAAAATATATGGCCAATATTTTACATACGAAACTCAGCAAAGATACGAAGAAACTGGAAAACACACTCCAGGAAATGTGAAATGGCATAACTATTTAGAATACAAGGTGGCAAATTCCTAAAAAGTTAAATATTTGCATCAGCTTCCAGCATGACAGTGTGAGGAGCTTTGCAGGCCTGCTTCCCAGGGAAATGGGTGAAAATTATAAAAACATCATTTAAAGCCTCTGGAAATGATCTGAAGGATATACAGCAAATGAAGAAACATTTATTTAAGAAAATCTAATACTCAGGTAGAAAAGCAAGGGTCAGTCACAGTTGAACCTTGCAAGACTTTTCTCCACTGTGAACTTTCTGGTGCTGTATAAGGTTGAAACGCTGGCTAAATGATTTCCCACAACTGCTGCACTCATAAGGCATTTCTCCAGTGTGAATCCTCCGATGCTTAACAAGGCTGGAGCTGTGGCGGAAAAATTTCCCACATTCCCTGCACCCATAAGGTCTTGCTCCAGTGTGAACTCTCTGGTGTTTAACAAGGCTAGAATTCTCACTAAAGAATCTTCCACATTCATTGCACTTAAAAGGCTTTTCTCCAGTGTGAACTTTTCGGTGTTGCACAAGGCTGGAGCTTTGGCTAAAAAATTTCCCACATTCGCTGCATTCATAAGGCCTTTCTCCAGTGTGAACTCTCCAGTGATTAATAAGGCTTGACTTGTGGCTATAGAATTTCCCACATTCGCTGCACTTATAAGGTCTTTCTCCAGTGTGAACTCTCTGATGCTTCATGAGGCTTGAGTTAAAGCTAAAGAACTTCCCACATTCGCTGCACTCATAAGGCCTTACTCCAGTGTGGATTCTGTGATGCTGAACAAGTGTGGAATTGTGCCTGAAGGCTTTTCCACATTCACTGCATTTAAAAGGCTTTTCTCCAGTGTGGACTCTCCGGTGTTGAATGAGGTCAGCATTGCGGCTAAAGGATTTTCCACATTCACTACACCCGTAAGGCCTTTCACCAGTGTGAACTATTTGGTGTATAAAAAGGTTGGATTTATGGCTGAATAATTTCCCACATTCACTGCATTCATAAGGCTTTTCTCCCGTGTGTAGTCTCTGGTGCTGAACAAGTAAGTATTTCTGACCAAAGGCTTTCCCACACTCACTACACCTGTAATGCCTTTTCCCAGGGGGAACGCCCTCCCCACTTTTGGTGCTCCTACATGGCTCCCCTCCACTAGGAGCCGCCTGAGGCTTGGGAAGACCAGAGCTTCCTGCGGAGACCTTCCCGTTCCCCTCATGCTCTTCTCTGGTTGAAGGTTTCTCTCCAGAGTTCGGGTCCTGGTGCTGGTGAAGGTTTGCTCTGTCGGCTTCTACACAACCACTCTGCTCGGAAGGGGCCTCGTCAGCCTCTGCTCCGCACCAACAACCTGCAGGTGCAGAAACGCCGATGAAGTGTCTGTGGAGTGTGTGGACTTTGGCAGGACAGGGCAGCACCCTCGCACACGTCTGACACGGGCAGTAAGGGGTTCCTGGGGCCCTTCTCAGGTGTCGCCTTTGTCGCAACTTGCCTTCAGCGGCAAAACCCAAATCTTCCAGTGACCTTTAGCATCGCCACAGCTTAGGCGGCAAGTGTCACCCATTACAGTGAGCATTGCTAAGGATGTTGAGATACCACAGCATCAGCTCTACTGTGACCTGTGACGCGCCCTATTTCCAGCTGTGTCAGCATCCCAACACACGGGCTGGAGCTCCCTGCCCAGGTGCACTGGTGTAAGGAGGCTGGTCCCCCACACAAGCAGCCCTTCTTGTCCTCCCCTGAGTGTGACCTAGTTATGTTCAAATGCACCCATAATATCCCATCGTGCCTTTTCTAGTACTCTCCCTGTTGGGAAGCCCGGTACAAAATAGCCGGTTGGAGGAAGTCCTTGGGAAAATGGCGAAGGGCCAGAAATACCCCGGCTTGATGTGCCCGGGCAGAAAAACATCTCCTGCCTTTGGTTATGCCCGGCGCCAAGATTTAATAATAAACATTAAGGATGTTGCTTGAGAAAACGGGTTATGGGATAAGCTCATGCGTCACTTATAGCACGCTGTCCTTGAAATATTTTTACTGATTAGGTGTTAACCCTGTACGCGCTCTGCTGGCTGTATACTCTAAGCTCTTTGTTCCTACTTCTATAAAAAGGCTTGACTGCAGAAATAAACTTGTCAGTCCTTGCAAGAGACTGTCCGAGTGTCCTTCTTTCAGGTTCATCGCTTCCAAGTCCCGGGGAGAAAATCCCCAACACTCCCCACCAACAAAGGCACCTGCTGACAGGTCCTCACCCTCTGCTTCCCCCTGCTTGTTGGAGCCCACTCTCTCCAGTGTGACTCCCGCTTCCCCCCTCGGCAGGTAGGGACTACCTCTTCAGACCTGTGAGCACAATCAACTTTGTTTTTTTTTCCTTAGGCTCTCCTGTGTTTCCTCTCATGGCCACAGCTGACTGGCCATGTCATAAAACAGTAGAAAATGAGGCCACTGTCATCGAGCACTGCAGAGTGGAAGAGAGGGTAGGTGACAGCCCTGGCAGCTGAGAAGTGGTCAGCTGAGGGGAAAAAGATGGAAATCAGCCTTGGCCCCTTGTCTGACACCAAAACATCAGGGCCTCCTGGGGAGACCCCTGGTACGAACTCATCCCTGGGTTCACCCCCACCCTCCGCCACCTCCCTCCAAGTACCTGCTGGTGTGGCTGTGGTTGAGACTCCCCCGGTAGGCACGCAGGGCTCCCCGTGCTGCTCCAGCTGAGTCATGGCATGGGTCCTGGACGGTGTGAGTCCTACAGAAGGAACAAGGCAGGAGGGCCAAAGTGACCCACTCCTCAGCAGCCCACAAGAACTAAGGCTGAGTGTAACCAACAAGAAGGTGGGAAAAAGATGCTGCAGAAACATCCCGGTCAAGCAGTGGCCAGGTCAGCGCCTCAGTTCCTGACACAGGCAGATCCCACATCAGCCACAAGAGGAGGGCCCAAGTTGGGTGTTGGACTGCCGTGGATCTCTTTGGCATCACCAGGCCAGGGAGAGGCCAGTAGCATAGGACCCATCTGATCGCAACACTTGGGATCCCCAAACCCATTCCTGCACAACCATGGAGCAGCTTGGGGACAGAAGTGGGTGGTGCACCGGGGCTTGGCTGTTATACCTACTCTAGGACACAAGAAAGGATGCAGTACCCACAGACCAGCTTTGGGAGGGATGGACCTGCCCTTGGAGAGGGGAGGAGCTGTAGGGGGCAAGGACCTTACCGAGAGACGCCATCAGTGAGAAGGTCTCCAGCATCACCCCACAGTACAGGAGCCTCTGGGCCTCATCAAGGAGCCCCCACTCCTCCCAGGAGAAGTAGACAGCCACGTCCTCAAAGGTCACTTGGCCCTGCCATGATGGGGATGGTTCCGTTTACATGCAGCCTTCTTTCCTGGGACTCTAACCCTCCTCCCGCGCTCCCCACCTCAGTGGAAATACCAGGCCCTGGTGCTGCTGATGCCTGCCCTCCTGGCCACCCCAGCAATCACCATGTTCTGCTCTCAGCAACAACAGGTGGGGGACAGGTGTCGCCTGAGCTCTGGTGCTGACCTACAGAGCCTCACCCTTCTGCAAGACAATTCACCCAGGATCCTTCAGACTGGGGTTCCCAAGAACAACCAAAATTGAGTCCCCTTCTCCTTTCACCCCAGTACAAGGGCCTGGGGCCATCAGCTGGCACTCTCTCCCAACATGCATATTGTTCTTCACACCGCACGTCCCTCATGGCCCTGACCCTACTTGGCCCTTACCCTGGCTTCATCCTCAGCATCTTGAAACCTGGAGTAGATCCCAGGTACACTCAGCCCTCTTCCACTCTGTGTTACAAAGCAGTCCCCTGACCAGTCTCAGCACCTCTGACACTTGTTCAAAGCCCAGGTCCACTTGTCGCACATCATGCCCACCAACAGTCCCAGGGGACCCCGTGTGCCTTTGTGCTGACCTCCAGGTCCTCACAGCCATAAGAACAAGAGCCTGGGGAACCCACAGCTGGATGAATCAGCAGTAGCACCAGCTTTGCTCTCATCTCCCTGCCTGGTCTCCACCTACATCTCAGGTCCACTCCCCATGGAAATCCAGCCTCCAGCCAGATCCTCCTCACCCCTCCAACGCCTCCCCACCATGACCATTACACTCCCCTCATGTGTTTCTATGAAACCCAGCACCCCATCCAGCAAGAGGCCCAGTCCTCAGCCCCACACTCCTCTCCCTTGTTACCTAATGCACTGCCACAGGACGTGAAGGTGCCCCCTGCCAAATCTGATCACAGCTCCATCCTGGCCCACGCACCATCCACACTGTGGGTGAATCCAATCTGAACCCTTCACCTGAACTCCAGGCTGTGTGTCCAGGTGCCCAGGGGAGGAATCTGCTCGAGGATTTCTGGGTTCAACAGCCAGAATCTAACTCTTGCCACCGACTTGGACGTGGTGGCACTTCCCTCCTCCTAGCTACTGAGGCCAAACATCTCAGAATCACCCGACTCTTCCTCTTTTCTCTCCCAACCTTCCACATCGGATAGCCTGCTCAGACCTACACGGAAGAACAAACACACACTCCCAACACGTTGCCCACCTCCACTGCCACTACTCTGGCCCATCTACCACCACACTCACCTGGGCTATTGTAGTAGCCTCCTCCCTGGGCTCCCTACACTCGACTGACTGCTTATTAAGCCTGGCTCAGATTAGTTCCTTTTTCTGCTCTAAACCTCCTGTGGCTCCCACCACCCTCTGAATTGAGGCACACCTCTGCAGACCACCATTCCAGGTCTAACTTCTGCTTCTTGCTGTTTCCACCACAAATGAGGGGGACCTAAGTTTGCTAGGCATTCCCAGCTCAACGTCATCTCTAATATGTTCCAACAATCACTGTGAATGACCTCTCTTCTAGGCTTCATGCCACTGGCTGCCAGAAATGGGAACCAAACCATATGATTCCTGGTCTGCACTCAGGGACCTGATCTTGGATGACCACCTTCCAGGGATCTTAGATGGCAGGGTGAGGAGCATAGCAGGTAAAACGAGTCCCAGGCTGCTACGATCCTGGAGCCCAGGCAAGTGGGAGGTGAAAAGGGTAAGGATCTAGGACACCTATCACTTACCTCTTCATGGTCTGGAAGCCACTCCGCAGCCACAGCAACCTATGGAAAAGCCAGGCCATGAGAAGCAGGCAATAATATTGGGCCCCAACGGCTCAACCAAGGTACCTCAGTCCTCGGTGATGCATGCCTCTTAACAGCTGTGTAATCTTGGACAAATACTCAACCTCCCTCTGAAGTGTTGTGATCTGTCAAATGTGGATAATAATGGTGTCCACCCAAGAGGGCTATTGTTTGCTCATTTCTATCAAGTTCTAACTATCGACTCTCACTGTCCTCATAAGTGATGCTTCTGTCAGCATTTCCCGGTTGGTATTAAAAATGTACTTTTTAAACATGCCTTTTAACTAAGAAAATACAATATTGAAGATGTTTGATTTAATCAAACGCTTAGCAGGATATTGATATTTCAACTAATTATTATATGTTAGCTTGTTAAAGCTGCATTGTCTTAACTGCCTATGTGTGTATGTATATACATACATATGTACATATGTATAGATGTATTTTCACCAGTTAGTGTTAAATGAGTAGTTCATAAACTCACAAGATAAGAAACTGGGGGATTAGGCTTGAGAAAACTGAGTAGCTACTAGTCCAATTGGCAACTGGCTGCCTGGTATACACCCTCCTGGAGGGAAGCCTGCTAGAGGCCCTGCCACTGGAGCAGCGACTCATGCCTTCTGTCCTAAAAGCTGGGGGAACTTAGGCATCAAAGGAGACGCCCTATTAGCCTACCTGAGTGTTCTTTTTCTCCACGAGGGGAAAAGAGGGCCTGCTGAGCCTGGAGTGGCAAATCTACACCGCTGACCATCTCAGTCTCCAGCCCAGACCTGGGTCCACTAACCATTCCTCCACACCAGCCAGAAACACTTTGGAGCACAGGAATTCACACCTCTGGAGGTGGCCCACCCTCCAGGCTCATCTGAAATAAAAACTTTAACACTCTTGCTTCTAAATACAAGCCCCAGTCCATGCCACGGACCAGGCCACCCCCCACCATCCCTTGGATATCTCCAGCCCAGATCCCTCCCTGGAACTCCGGAACCCCTCAGGTGAGCAAGTTGCCCATGCGACACCTCCACTCTGGGAAACCTCAGGGTTACCACGTCCAAAATCCAACTCCCAATCTTTTCCCTGAAACCTGCTCCCTGCAAACCAAAAAACAGGTTCGTCCTTCCTTCCCTACATTTTCACAGCCACAGCCGGTGCAGCAGGAAATCCTGTCTGTCCCGCTTTTAAAGCCTGTGAGAGACCTGATCATTTCTCCCCTGTCTGGCCACCAGCGACTACAGTCCAGAGCCCACCAGCGCTCCATGGTATTTACTTCGTCACAGGTCTTCCAGTCTCCGCTCACACTCTCATCACCCCTACCCCTGTCTCTTTTTCCCTGCGAAGACTTTGGACAATTTTGACACACAGATTGAGCCTCTCCTCTTCACAAGCCTCCCTGGCCACTGGCGGCCGCACAGTGAAGGCCCAGCTGCTGCGGCTGCCTTGTCCCATGTGACTCATCCTCTCATGCGGTTGCGTGCAGACTCCAGACAAATCTCAAGTTTGAGACTCTCAGTTCAGTTCAAGGCTTTGATCGTGCCGGTCCCGAGGCCTGTAACCCTTTCCGAAGCCCCATCATACTGGCTGACAGAAATACGGCCTCTCACCCACGATCTCCTTACTGACCTGGACCCAGGGGCCTGAGCAGGGGACGATCAAGGGGACCTTTATCATCTAGTGGGGCGACGGCGGTGAGAGACCGGAGGACGAACATTTACCTCAGGCGGGACTTTCAGAGCGGCCGCTGCCATCGGACTCTGTGGGCGGAGCAGGGCCAGGAGCTGTGGACCAGGTCGGGCCCCACGCATCCCTGTCCCGGAATCGGAATCAGGTGATTCCCGGGCGCCGCTGCTGAACGTCAGACCCGCATTAGTGCTGAGAAGAGAACGTTAGCCTCCTCTCGCGCCTTCCCGCTCCCGTCACCCCAGTCCAACACCAGCTTCCCGGAGCCTCTCATCCAGCACACAGACCCAAGAGACCCCCGAAAACGACCGCCCCGACTAGAAGGCGGAAGTCCCGCCCCGCGGATTCCAATGGGGAAATATCTGCGCTGTCGGCTGAGCACCATCCCCGCAGGAAGCAGCGCCTGCTGGGTAATGTAGTTCACTTGCTGCCAAACCTGCAGGAAGTGGACCGGTAATAGGGCGGGGCTGGGCGCAGCCGTTTGCTCGGGCCAGTTACCGCATAGCCCTTACCTCATAACCGTTACCGCGAGACAGCTGTGGGGACCGTTAGTTCCAGACCTAGGTAAGGCGGTTAGAGGTCCTGCTGGGCCAACCGGCCAGGTGCTGGTCCTCTGGTGGAGAGTGTGGCAGAGGGTGGCTTTCTCCCGGGGACGCTCCAGGACTCATGGCCTTGTGGCTGCAGGTGAGCTGAGGGGCACTCTTAGGGGGAGGCAGGGGCCGTGTCCTGCGGAGCTCCAGAGCCCTTGCCACCGTGGGCCACTGGTCTTGAGTGGTACCTAGGTCTTGAGGCAACGGGGAACCTCTCTGCCATCCCTGCCTTCGTGACCTGGTGTCAGCAGCAGTGTGCATGGGTTGCAGTCCGCAGGACCTGGGTCGCAGGTACACTCCACTCCCGTTGGGGCATCTGAGGAGCCTGAGGCCTAGCTGCGTCCTGGGCACCTGGCTCCCTCAATGATGATAGCTGTGCTGAGTCTGGGGACCTGACCTTGAGTGGACTGCCTGCTAAAACCTGCCTCTTTTGCCCAGCCTGGGCACTGGCAGGAGGACCCAGGTTGGGCGCAGGATGAATGTTCCCTGACAGGATTATGGGCCCAAGCAGGAACTCTCTGCTCACCAGCCAGGACCTAGACCTTGGAGGGTGAAAGTTGTGCCCTGGGCTCTTGCCCTTTCTTGTCATAACAGAGAATAACATTCATTTGATGTAGGTTTATAGAAACATCATTTGATCATGACTTGATCTCAAGAACGACTGATCTGAAACCAAAATTTTGCAACAACTGTCAGGTTGGTTTATTTCTCTTCTTCAATTCTTGTCTCATCACAACAAAATTTGGAGCAATGGACCGAAAGGTGTAGGACAAGTTGCAGCCTGGTTCAGGCTCAGAGAGATTTTTTTTATTAGTTTCACACTCCCAAAGGAGTCCTCCTCATCCTTCCAGTCAAGCCCTCTTGGCTTTCCCCTTTTATACTTCCAGTCTTCTCCTTTTTAGGCATCAGTGAACTAAAATGGACTGGAATGGACAAATTTAATTCAGATGACCATTATATCTACTGCTGTGGGAAAGAAGCCCTTAAAAGAAATGGAGTAGCCCTTATAGTCAACAAAAGAGTTTGAAATGCAGCACTTGGGTGCAATCTCAAAAATGAAAGAATGATCTTGGTTCATTTTCAAGGCAAACCATTCAGTATCACAGAATCCAAGTCTGTGCCCCAACCACTAATGCCAAAGAAGCTGAAGTTGAATGGTTCTATGAAGGCCTACAACACCTAGCTGCTTCTGCTAAGTCACTTCAGTCGTGTCCGACTCTATATGCCCCCATAGATGGCAGCCACCAGGCTCCCCCATCCCTGGGATTCTCCAGGCAAGAACACTGGAGTGGGTTGCCATTTCCTTCTAGAACTAACACCAAAAAAAAAAAAAAAAAAATGTCCTTTTCATCATAGGGGACTGGAATGCAAAAATAGGAAGTCAAGAGGTACCTGGAGTAACAGGCAAATTTGGCCTTGGAGTACAAAATGAAACAGGGTAAAGGCTAACAGCTTTCCCAAGAGAACACATTGGTCATAGCAAACACCCTCTTCCAACAACACAAGAGATGACTCTACACATGGACATTACCAGATGGTCAATACCAAAATCAGATTGATTATATTCTTTGCAGCCATAGATGGAGAAGCTCTATACAGTCAGCAAAGACAAGACTGGAATCTGACTGTGGCTCAGATCAAGAATTCCTTATTGCCAAATTGAGACTTAAATTGAAGAAAGTATGGAAAACCACTAGGTCATTCAGGTATGACCTAAGTCAAATCCCTTACCATTATACAGTGGAAGTGACAAATATATTCAAGGAATTAGATCTGATAGAGTGCCTGAAGAACTATGGACGGGGGTTTGTAACATTGTACAGGAGGCAGTGATCAAAACCATCCCCAAGAAAAATAAATGAAAAAAGGCGAAATGATTGCCTGAGGAGGACTTACATACAGCTGAGAAAAGAAGCTAAAGGCAAAGGAGAAAAGGGAAAATATACCCATTTCAATGCAGAGTTCCAAAGAATAGCAAGGAGAGATAAGAAAGACTTCGTAAGTGAATAATGCAAAGAAATAGAGGAAAACAATAGAATGGGAAGACTAGAGAACTCTTCAAGAAAATTAGAGATACCAAGGCAACATTTTCATGCAAAGAAGGGCACAACGAAGGACATAAACAGTATGGACCTAACAGAAGTGGAAGACATTAAGGAGAGGTGGCAAGAATACACAGGACTATACAAAAAAAAAAAAAAAAAGGTCTTAATGACCCAGATAACCATGATGGTGTGATCAATCACCTAGAGCCAGACATCCTGGAATGCAAAGTCAAGTAGGCCTTAGGAAGCATCACTACGAACAAAGCTAGTGGAGATGAAGGAATTCCAGTTCAGTTCAGTTCAGTTCAGTCACTCAGTCATGTCCAACTCTTTGCGGCCCCATGGACTGCAGCACGCCAGGCCCCCCTGTCCATCACCAAATCCCAGAGTTTATTCAAACTCTCATCCTTTGAGTCGGTGATGCCATCCAACCATCTCATCCTCTGTCGTCCCCTTCTCCTCCTGCCCTCAATCTTTCCCAGCATCAGGGTCTTTTCAAAGTTGAACTATTTCAAATCTTAAAAGATGATGCTGTGAAAGTGCTACACTCAATATGCCAGCAAATTTGGAAAACTCAGCAGTGGCCACAGGACTTAAAGAGGTCAGTTTTTAATCCAATCCCAAAGAAGGGCAATGCCAAAGAATGTTCAGACTACCACAAAATTGCACTTATTTCACATGCTAGCAAAGTAATGCTCAAAATTCTCCAAGCTAGACTTCAACAGTATGTGAAGTGAGAACTCCCAGATGTTCAAGTTGGATTTAGTAAAGGCAGAGGAATGAGAGATCAAATTGCCAACATCCGTTGGATCATAGAAAAAGCAAGAGAATTCCAGAAAAACATGCACTTCTGCTTCACTGACTATGCTAAAGCCTTTGATCGTGTGGATCACAACAGACTGTGGAAAATTCTTAAAAGATGGGAATACCAGACCATCTTACCTGCCTCCTGAGAAACCTGTATGAAGGTGAAGAACCAATAGAACCAGACAAGGAACATCAGACTGGTTCCAAATTGGGAAAGGAGTACATCAAGGCTGTATATTGTTTCCCGCCCCACCCCCGTTTATTTAATTTATATAAAGAGTACAAGATGCGAAATGCCAGGCTGGATGAAGCACAAGCTAGAATCAAGGTTGACAGAAATATCAATAACCTCAGATACGTAAATGACCACCACTCTAGAGCAGAAAGCAAAGAGGAACTAAAGAGCCTCTTGATGAAAGTGAAAGAAGAAAGTGAAAACGCTGGCTTGAAACTCAACATTCAAAAAATTAAGATCATGGCATCTGGTCCCATCACTTCATGGCAAATAGATGAGTTGACAACGGAAGGACTGATGCTGAAGCTGAAACTCCAGTACTTTCGCCACCTGATGCAAAGAGCTGACTCATTTGAAAAGACCCTGATGCTGAGAAAGATTGAAGGCAGGAGGAGAAGGGGACGATAGAGGATGAGATGGTTGGATGGCATCACCAACTCAATGAACATGAGTTTGGGCCCAGGAGTTGGTGATGGACAGGGAGGCCTGGCGTGCTGTGATTCATGGGGTTATGAAGAGTCGGACACGACTGAGTGACTGAACTGAGGCCTCCCTGTCCATCACCAACTCCCGAAGTTCACTCAAACTCATGTCCATCTAGTCAGTGATGCCATCCAGCCATCTCATCCTCTGTCGTCCCCTTATCTTCCTGCCCTCAATCCCTCCCAGCATCAGTCTTTTCCAATGAGTCAACTCTTCACATGAGGTGGCCAAAGTACTGGAGTTTCAGCTTTAGCATAAGTCCTTCCAAAGAAATCCCAGGGTTGATCTCCTTCAGAATGTCCTGGTTGGATCTCTTTGCAGTCCAAGGGACTCTCAAGAGTCTTCTCCAGCACGACAGTTCAAAGCATCAGTTTTTTGGCTCTCAGCTTTCTTCACAGTCCAACTCTCACATCCATACATGACCACTGGAAAAACCATAGCCTTGACTAGACGGACCTTTGTTGGCAAAGTAATGTCTCTGCTTTTGAATATGCTATCTAGGTTGGTCATAACTTTCCTTCCAAGGAGTAAGCGTCTTTTAACTTAATGGCTGCAATCACCATCTGCAGTGATTTTGGAGTCCCAAAAAATAAAGGCTGACACTGTTTCCCCATCTATTTCCCATGAAGTGATGGGACCAGATGCCATGATCTTCGTTGTCTGAATGTTGAGCTTTAAGCCAACTTTTTCACTCTGCCCTTTCACTCTCATCAAGAGGCTTTTTAGTTCCTCTTCACTTTCTGCCATAAGGGTGATGTCATCTGCATATCTGAGGTTATTGATATTTCTCCCGGCAATCTTGATTCCAGCGTGTGCTTCTTCCAGCCCAGCGTTTCACATGATGTACTCTGCATATAAGTTAAACAAGCAGGGTGACAATATACAGCCTTGACGTACTCCTTATTTGGAACCAGTCTGTTGTTCCACGTCCAGTTCTAACTGTTGCTTCCTGACCTGCATATAGGTTTCTCAAGAAGGTCAGGTGGTCTGGTATTCCCATCTCTTTCAGAATTTTCCACAGTTTATTGTGATCCACACAGTCAAAGGCTTTGGCATAGTCAATAAAGCAGAAATAGATGTTTTTCTGGAACTCTTGCTTTTTCCATGATCCAAAACTCAGCCTAATCCTCAAACTTGAAACCTTTTCTAGGCGGCGTTAGGTAGGTAGCTCCACTTGTGACCTGCAGGTGGCGCCAATGCCCCCACTTCATCGTTGGTGCTGTGGTAACTACATTACCCAGGAGCCTCGGCAGCTCTGGGCCAATGAGGCCCCACGGAAGGGGAATTTCCGTTCATAGGGACGATGCCTGGGTGGGACTTCCTGTTCCCGTTTTGGGCGGACGTATTGTTTGCTTTCGGATTAGTCCACCAGATCCGTATCCAGAAGGCTACGTCACACACTGGGTGACGCGATGGGGAAAACGTGAGAGGCGTTGTTGCCCTAAACAGAGGCGGACCTGAGGATTGGTAGTGGCACTGATCGGGTGACCCGGCCGCCGGAGCCCAGGACCTAGCACCTGTCGCTCTGCAGCCACTCGCCTTCCCCAGTCCGCAGGTGCCGATGGCGGCCGCGGTGCTGACGGACCCGGCGCAGGTGGGTGCTGCGCCCCCGGGTCCTCCCTCGACCTCCGTCTCTGAATCCTGAAGCCTCGAATGAGGGAAGCCTCAGAGCCCCGCAGCTCTGGGCCCTGTGTCCCGACCGTAGGGGCGCTCTTGGGCGGACTTTTCTTACAGCCCGCGTGATGGGATGACAGGACGTTACAGAAGTTGGGGCCGGAATGTGCAGAGCATTTGGGAAACCTCGAGTCTGAGTCTTTGGTGTCTGAAAAGATCAGAGGGTCTGAGCCGCTGTGCCTTCGTTCTGAAGGTGATGGGAGCACGGAAGGTTCTAAACAGAGACCATATCTGATGGTTTATGTAGACTGTCCAGGTGTGAAGAAACTTGACGTGAGAGAGAGGACAGCGGAGCATAGAAATGTTGAGAGATAGTCCAAGGCCACGCAGTTGTTAGATGGCCTAGTGGACTGGGGCACACAGGATAGACTCAGCTCCAGGTCCTTATGGCCGAGCAGCAGCAGGAGAGAGGCCCGAGGCTCTCTTAGGGCTAGATCGTGGTTGCTTCTCTCTCAGTTTCCCTGTATCTACAGGTTCCCCAATCTCAGAAGTAATTGTGGGATTTATACAGTGAGACAAGGATGTCCAGTCTCTCATCAATTCCACCTTCACCTTCACCCATCAGGGCCCCAGGATTGTGGTTTCATAGAACGCGTTACCTTGTACTCTCGCAGCTCTTGAGTCTGAGGACTCCTGAGAAACACCAACCTCAGAGTTCTCAGTCCAGTCCAGGGGTTATAATGCAGGACACTGACTCCTGGTGACCATTGAAATAAGGCGTGGCAGTTTGTTCCAGGCACAGGAACCAGCATACCTGATGGTGAGATTGAATTCGGAATTAAAAAAAAAAACTACAGATCATCACCAAGTCTGGTAGCAGGAGTCAGGCCTGAAATGGCCAACTGAGAAGCCAGGCCTCTGTTCTAAGGGTGGTGTAGCCATGGCAGATGTGGAGCAGAGGAGCGAGGTGATCTGATCTGGGTTTTCACAGCTTCCCTGTAGACGCCATGTTTGATCCCTGGGTTGGGAAGATCCCTTGGAGAAGGAAATGGCAATCCACTCCAGTGTTCTTGCCTGGGAAATCCCATGGACAGAGGAGCCTGGCGGGCTACCATCCATGCGGTCGCAAAGAGTTGGGCACAGCTTAGTGACTAAACAGCAACAAAGACGATTCTGAATTCCATGTGGAGAACAGGCTATGTGGTGAGGGTTGAGGGAATTAGGATAGAGGTGAGGAGAAGGACGGGAGAAGGCTGCTTCTGTATTCCAGGTGAGTTAGAATAAATGGTTGGGCCAGAGGGGTCGGGAGAAGTGATTGGGTCAGATTTTCTGTGTAAGAAAGAGACAGCCCCAAGGTGTTAGGCCGTATCAGTCAGAAGGGTAGAAGCGCCATCAGCTGACATGGGCAAGTTAGTGGTAGAAGGAACTCTGCATATGGGTATCAGTAGTTTATTTGTGACCACGTGGAGAGTCTGAGATGTGCCAGAGAACCCTTGAGATATCCAATGAGCTGCTGGACACGGGGCTGAAGTTATATGGAGGGGTTCAGGAGAGAGACATCCAAAAAGTAGAAGATGGCATGTACACAGGTTTACAAGGGGGAAACTCCAGCACCACGACAGTACCGTCCTGCCGCGTCTGGCACAGAGGGTGAGAAAGACCTGATACAGTGAGCATGTGAGGAAAAAACAGACACATATAATTTGGCAAGCGGGGAGTCGGGGGACCCTCCTGCGCTCCATGACAGGAAGACAAAATGGCTCCTTTCAGCCCGCACTTTTATTGGCAGAAGTCACATGAGATCATTAGGGAATAGCTATACTGGGGAGTTTGATCAGCGCACCGTAAAGAGGGAGTAAAGTTATGGTTCTGCTGTTGATTAGGAATATCTTGTTTTGTTTCCATGGGGACGGACTCAGGGGCAGGCAGTGAAGCGCAGCAGAGAGCACGTCCCACCCGAAGAATGTCCGTTTGGCATACTTACTAGGACAGTCAAGAGAGTGCAGTTTGCCGCACCCTGGAGTCATGAGGCAAGGTGCTGGTCTCTGCTCCAGGCTGCAACACCCTCCTGCAGTCTCCCGGGAATGGTTTCCTGGTAATGGTTACTCAGTAACAGGTGCCTGCAAATGGCTGTACGCCAGCTCCGCACCTAACCTGTTGATTTCCTCAAGGTTTGGCGGCATGTGAACTACATTACCCAGCAGGCTCTGCTCTCTGGGGGCCAGTTAATGAGCTAGGAAGATGATGGTGGAAGCCAATAACTGGGTAAGCGGCCAGAGTTGTGATCAGATCAGATCAGATCAGTCGCTCAGTCGTGCCCGACTCTTTGCGACCCCATGAATCGCAGCACGCCAGGCCTCCCTGTCCATCGCCAACTCCCGGAGTTCACTGAGACTCACGTCCATCGAGTCAGCGATGCCATCCAGCCATCCCATCCTCTGTTGTCCCCTTCTCCTCCTGCTCCCAATCCCTCCCAGCATCAGAGTTCTTTCCAATGAGTCAGCTCTTCGCCTGAGGTGGCCAAAGTACTGGAGTTTCAGCTTTAGCATCATTCCTTCCAAAGAAATCCCAGGGCTGATCTCCTTCAGAATGGACGGGTTGGATCTCCTTGCAGTCCAAGGGACTCTCAAGAGTCTTCTCCAACACCACAGTTCAAAAGCATCAATTCTTCGGTGCTCAGCCTTCTTCACAGTCCAACTCTCACATCCATACATGACCACAGGAAAAACCATAGCCTTGACTATACGGACCTTTGTTGGCAAAGTAGAGTGATCTAGAAGAGCAATGTGCATGTGGAAAAGGAGTGTGAATTGATGGCACTTGGGCCCTGATTTGAGGGGCTTAAGGAATAAAGATGAGCCTAACTTTGGTTGTCTGGTAATCATGATTTTAGCAACTTTCAAAGAACTGGCTGGAAGGAGGTGGGTGGGGGTCTCGTACGCCATACCAGCCCCAGAGTTTAGACAGGCCTTTCTGCCCCACCTGCCTGTTGTTGCTGTGGGTGGACACAGTGACCAACGGGACCCTGAGGAGAGAGCAGACATATATGGCACCTGGTGCTGGTGTTTGATCTGAGCTGAGGAGCTGGGTGGGAAGGAATGGTCAGGGGAGTTCTGTGGCGGCAGATGGGATCCTTGGGAAGGAGACTGCTCACAGACTGCTCTCCCCATTGTGGCAGGGGAATGTGACCTTTGAGGACGTGTTCGTGTCCTTCTCCCAGGAGGAGTGGGGGCTCCTTGATGAGGCTCAGAGGCTCCTGTACCGCGAAGTGATGCTGGAGAACTTTGCACTGATGGCCTCACTGGGTAAGGCCCTCTTGTCCCCTGCAGTGCCTGGACTAGGCTCTCCCCCTTCCCTGTTTCCTGAATCAGAACCATAGGCAGTACCACCACTGCCCTGGTTCCCTGGAGTATGTGCCATGGGTGCCAGGTGTGAACTGTGGGCTCTAGCACTCCTGGTTTCTGAGTGCTCCCACTACCTGCTGCCCTGAAGGCTTGCATGGAGGAATGCAGGCGTGAAGTGTCCAGTTGTCACCCAGTGGATCATGTCCGGTTTGTCCTCTCCCTGACTGGGTGCCTCTGTCCAGATTCATGGCACTCCTGTGCCCCAGATTGTGTCCCCTTCCTCTAGCTGACATTTCTCATAGCCTACCTGTATCGGGAATCCCAAGGACCCAGTACAATCACTACTTTTTGGGACCACTAGGCTATTCCTGCAAGACAATACTTCAGAGATATTTTCATATTTAGGTTTCTTTTCTGAAGGGTGGGTCACCCACACCTGGCCATTTACCTGTCCTGTCTTTTCCTTAGGATATGCATCTTCCATGTCCCATGGGGTTTCCCCACAGGAGCTGGGCAGGGAGCCCTGGGTCTCTGACTGGGCCAACACAATTCCAGCCCTGACCAGAGAGGCTCAGAGTGCAGGTAGCCCTGGTGAGTGGGAGCTGGGGAAAGTGGGATGTCAGGCTGGGTTCTGGTCACTCTCCAGCCTCTCAGTGCCCACAGTGGTTTAAGTGCCAAGGCCACTGCCCACACTTCATTCCTGTCTTTACTGCCCTGTTTACCCACTTACCTTTTATGCTGTGACCTTTGGCCTTTGGCAGTTCCTCACCTCTGCCCACATCTCAGCTGTTCCTCTCCACTGCTTCCTCTGTACTACTCTCCAACACTGGCTTATATGCTCTGTGTGTCATGAGAGGTGCACATCCTTCAGATAATTCTTAAGTACCAGCTATTCTATTCATTTGTAGCTGTTTAGTAAACACACTCTTCTGCATGTCTCCCCAGCCGCCAAGGCCTTCCTACAATGCATTTGTGGATAATTTCATTGGGGACCCTGGCTCTTTCTGGGCTGTTCATCAGATCTGTGTCCTCTCCCCATCAAAGCCACTTCCAACCTGTGACCTTTAGATGCCAAAGACTGTGGAGCAGCCCTTTACTCAACTTGCACCCTGACCTTTTGTCCTGATGGCAGACCTCAGTCTTAGTTTTGATAAACGCACATTTGTAATAACTGCCCCTTCCCACCAGTGTCACTGTGTACTTTACCAGCATTTGTCTGCTTTCAGGTTGTTGGCATGGAATGGAGGACGATGAGATCCGTTTTGAGCAGAGCGTTTCTGTAAAAAGAGTGTCTAAGGGCATGATTCCCAAGATGATTCCATCTTCCCAGAAGGCTCACCCCTGTGAGACATGTGGCCCGATCTTGAGAGATGTTCTGCACATGGCTGAGCACCAGGAAACACGTCCTGGGCAGAAACCATACTTGTGTGTAGCATGTGGGAAACAGCTGTGGTTCAGTGCAAACTTCCCCCTCCACAATCCGTACAGTGGAGAGAAACCCCACAGGAGGGACGTGCACAGGGCCCTTCTTGTGAGCAGCTGCCCTGTCCAGTCGTCGGAGACACCTTTTACCACCGGGGAGGGTTGTGAGGACTTCCCAACCAGCTCAAGCATGTTTCAGCAGCATTACCCTCTTAGCAAGTGGAAGCCACAGAGTGACACCCACTGTGCAGAGGTCTTTCACAGTGGACAGAAGCATTATGAGTGCAGCGAATGTGGGAAGGCCTTCAGCCGCAAAGACTCACTTGTTCAGCACCAGAGAGTCCACACTGGAGAGAGGCCTTACAAGTGCAGCGAATGTGGGAAAACCTTTAGCCGCAAACCCATACTTGCACAGCACCAGAGGATCCACACTGGAGAGATGCCTTATGAGTGTGGCATATGTCGGAAAGTTTTTAATCATAGCTCTAATCTCATTGTACACCAGAGAGTCCA
The DNA here is from genome assembly GCF_055505025.1 of Bos grunniens. NCBI lineage: Eukaryota > Metazoa > Chordata > Mammalia > Artiodactyla > Bovidae > Bos > Bos grunniens. Next base: position 65,187,336 of record NC_141182.1, on the reverse strand, counting down.
CACTGGAGCACGGCCTTACAAGTGCAGCGAATGTGGGAAAGCCTACAGTCACAAATCCACGCTTGTTCAGCACGAGAGTATCCACACCGGAGAAAGACCTTATGAGTGCAGCGAATGTGGGAAATACTTTGGCCACAAATACAGACTCATTAAGCACTGGAGTGTTCATACCGGGGCACGGCCTTATGAGTGCATTGCATGTGGGAAGTTTTTCAGCCAAAGCTCCGATCTTATTGCCCACCAGAGAGTTCACAATGGTGAGAAGCCGTATGTGTGCAGTGAGTGTGGAAAAGCCTTTAGCCACAAACATGTGCTTATGCAGCACCTTAGAATCCACACTGGAGAAAGGCCGTATAAATGCAGTGAGTGTGGGAAAGCCTTCAGGCAAAGGGCTTCCCTCATCAGACATTGGAAGGTTCACGCTGGAGAAAGGCCTTAGGAGAGCAGGCAATACTCTGTCTTATTCAACATAGTGAGTGACACCAGAGAGAGGCTCCGAGAGGAGCCTTCGTGAATAGCTATAAGCTAGACGATGAGCCTCGTGTTTGAACTCCCACCCTGAGGAGATTCTTCTGTGTACCAGCTCTGTGGGAAGCGTTCTGGGGCAGTATTGTACTTCATAACATGCCTTGGCCACTGTGGAAGGTCTCTGCATGCTTGCCAAAAGCGTGTCACTGCCAGTGTCTGAAAGAAGCCATACATCTGTGCAACAGCAGGGCCCCACATTGTGCGTATGTCACCCCAGATGCTTTGGTGGGCAAAATCTACTCTTCCTGTCTTCCCTAGAGGGCACCATCGGTAGCCTGACCCTATTGATGATCCTCACTCCTTCCTGCTCCCTACTGGTGGAAGCATGGGTGTGACCCATTTTCGGTCAGAAGAATGCAACTTAGTTCTGCTGGTTGCCTGCAGAGATGTCCATGTTTCAGACTGTGTTGGTCTCTTGTGACCCTCGTGATGAGTTTGACCAGCCCCCAAGTCACCTGACCTGGAAATTGTCTGCCTCATATTGTTCTGGTTTTGCAACACATGCCTTAGTTTCTAAGCTATCTTTTCTCCTGGGAATTTTATTCACTCTGTGGGTTGAGTTGAGAACAGAATTGGGCTTGCCAGCCTGAAAGAATGAACAGCTTGTGTGAGAGCGCCGACTGTTGAGTCTCAGTGATATTTGCAGAAGGATAAAGAAAGAACAGCTCTTATTCTAGTTTCAGCCTAATTTACATCACTGCTCAAGACCTCCTGGGAAGGAGTACCAGGCTTTGCAGGCCTAATTGTGTGTCCTGTATGTTGAGATGATTTGTGTGACAAAGGTCTTCTTGAGCAGGTTGTCAACCTCTGATGTATGTGGGAACAGCATGAATTGGGTCCCTTGTTCCTAGGGAATGTTTCAGAATTTGATTCCCTGGGACCTGCCTGCATCCCTGACATTATTTAGGAGGGTAATATTTGGTAGGCAGATGTCACTGTCACCTACAAGGACAAGTTCAGTTCAGTTCAGCTGCTCAGTCATGTCCGACTCTGCGACCCCATGCATTGCAGCACGCCAGGCCTCCCTGTCCATCACCAACTCTCAGAGTTCACTCAGACTCAAGTCCATCGAATCAGTGATGCCATCCAGCCATCTCATCCTCTGTCGTCCCCTTCTCCTGCCCCCAATCCCTCCCAGCATCAGAGTCTTTTCCAATGAGTCAACTCTTCGCATGAGGTGGCCAAAGTACTGGAGTTTCAGCCTTAGCATCATTCCTTCCGAAGAACACCCAGGGCCGATCTTCAGAATGGACTGGTTGGATCTCCTTGCAGTCCAAGGGACTCTCAAGAGTCTTCTCCAACACCACAGTTCAAAAGCATCAATTCTTTGGTGCTCAGCTTTCTACACAGGCCAACTCTCACATCCATACATGATTACTAGAAAAACCACAGCCTTGACTAGACGGACCTTTGTTGGCAAAGTAATGTCTCTGCTTTTGAATATGCTATCTAGGTTGGTCATAACTTTTCTTCCAAGAAGTAACCGTCTTTTAATTTCATGGCTGCAGTCACCATCTGCAGTGATTTTGGAGCCCCAAAAAATAAAGTCTGACACTGTTTCCACTGTTTCCCCACCTATTTGCCATGAAGTGATGGGACCAGATGCCATGATCTTCATTTTCTGAATGTTGAGCTTTAAGTCAACTTTTTCACTCTCCACTTTCACTTTCATCAAGGGGCTTTTTAGTTCCTCTTCACTTTCTGCCATAAGGGTGGTGACATCTGCATATCTGAGGTTATTGATATTTCTCCCAGCAATCCTGATTCCTGCGTGTGCTTCTTCCAGCCCAGCCTTTCTCATGATGTACTCTGCATATAAGTTAAATAAGCAGGGTGACAATATCCAGCCTTGATGTATTCCTTTTCCTATTTGGAACCAGTCTGTTGTTCCATGTCCAGTTCTAACTGTTACTTCTTGACCTGCATATAGGTTTCTCAAGAGGCAGGTCAGGTGGTCTGGTATTCCCACCTCTTTCAGAATTTTCCACAGTTTATTGTGATCCACACAGTCAAAGACTTTGGCATAGTCAATAAAGCAGAAATAGATGTTTTTCTGGAACTCTCTTGCTTTTTCTATGATCCAGCGGATGTTGGCAATTTGGTCTCTGGTTCCTCTGCCTTTTCTAAAACTAGCTTGAACAACTGGAAGCTCATGGTTCATGTATTGCTGAAGCCTGGCTTGGAGAATTTTGAGCATTACTTTACTAGCGTGTGAGATGAGTGCAATTGTGCGGTAGTTTGAGCATTCTTTGGCATTGCCTTTCTTTGGGATTGGAATGAAAACTGACCTTTTGCAGTCCTGTGGCCACTGCTGAGTTTTCCAAATTTGCTGGCATATTGAGTGCAGCACTTTCACAGCATCATCTTTCGGGATTTGAAGTAGCTCAACTGGAATTCCATCACCTCCACTAGCTTTGTTCGTAGTGATGCTTTCTAAGGCCCACTTGACTTCCCATTCCAGCATGTCTGGCTCTAGGTGAGTGATCACACCATCGTGATTATCTTGGTCATGAAGATCTTTTTTGTACAGTTCTTCTGTGTATTCTTGCCACCTCTTCTTAATATCTTCTGCTTCTGTTAGGTCCCTACCATTTCTGTCCTTTATCGAGCCCATCTTTGCATGAAATGCTCCCTTGGTATCTCTAATTTTCTTGAAGAGATCTCTAGTCTTTCCCATTCTGTTGTTTTCCTCTGTTTCTTTGCATTGCCTGAGGAAGGCTTTCTTATCTCTTCTTGCTATTCTTTGGAACTCTGCATACAGATGCTTATATCTTTCCTTTTCTCCTTTGTTTTTCGCTTCTCTTCTTTTCACAGCTATTTGTAAGGCCTTCCCAGACAGCCATTTTTTGCTTTTTTGCATTTCTTTTGTTCGGGGATGGTCTTGATCCCTTTCTCCTGTACAATGTCACGAACCTCGCTCCATAGTTCATCAAGCACTCTTATCAGATCTAGCCCCTTAAATCTATTTCTCACTTCCACTGTATAATCATAAGGGATTTGATTTAGATCATACCTGAATGGTCTAGTGGTTTTCCCTACCTTCTTCAATTTAAGTCTGAATTTGGCAATAAAGAGCTCATGAGTATAGAATAACTTAAAATGTATTTTTATGGTTCTAGCTTTTTAAACTCTGCATAATTATTTTGTGATTTATCAGTGTTCTGTGTATCAGTTCATTCTTTTTCATCCATACTTTTACTTACAGTATTCCACTTTAGAGAAGTAGTTCCAAAGCAAGTGACCCAGGAGAGAACTCACAAGGACAAAGCTATAGTTTCTGTTATGACCTTAACCTGGAGGTGATGTGCCACCGCTTCTGACTTACTCTATGGATAATACAGACTAATGCTGGTACATGGTGCAAGGGGACTCACTTTACAACAGTAAGATGCAACGTGGGAGGTATTTGGGGGAGCATTTCTTGGATACTGGTGACCACAGTCATGGTTTTTCTTTTTTTACCTTTGTGTATAGCCTTTTAAGGGAGAAGGCAATGGCACCCCACTCCAGTACTGTTGCCTGGAAAATCCCATGGACGGAGGAGCCTGGTGGGCTGCAGTCCATGGGGTCGCAAAGAGTCAGACACGACTGAGCGAATTCACTTTCACTTTTCACTTTCATGCATTGGAGGAGGAAACGGCAACCCACTCCAGTGTTCTGGCCTGGAGAATCCCACAGACGGAGAAGCCTGGTAGGCTGCAGTCCATGGGGTCGCACAGAGTTGGACACGACTGAAGCAACTTAGCAAAGCCTTTTAATGAGGAATTATATTGACTGATTTAAAAAGTTTAACCAACCTTGCATTTCTGAGGTAAATCCCATTTGATCATGATGCACTACTCTTTATGCATGGTTCAATTTTATACACTGGTTTTCTTTTCTTGTTGAAGATTTTTGTATCTATGCTCACGAGAGCTGTTAGTCTCTCTCTCTCTCTCTTTTTTTTTTTTTGGCTCTGATATTTTTAATGCTTGGGTTTGGTTGCTATCAGCATAATGTTGGGTTTACAGAATAAGTTGGTTAAGTATCCCCTGCTCTTTAATTTTCTGGACAAGTTTGTGAAGAATTGACAGTGTTTCTTTCTTGTTTGATAGAATTCACCAGTGAAGTATGTAGGCCGGGAGTCTATTTTGTGGAAAAGTTTCTAACTGTAAAATTCCATAGTGAACCTGTGCTATGCTTAGTCGCTCAATCGTGTCCAACTCTCCCTCTGGAGACCATCAGGTTGCTCTGTCCACAGGATTTTCCAGGCACGAATACTGGAGTGGGTTGCCATTTCCTGCTCCAGAGGATCTTCCCAACCCAGGGACTGAACTTGCCTCTCTTAGTAGTGTAGTGAAGTGGCTCAGTCTTGTCCGACTCTTTGCGACCCCATGGACTGTAGCCTACCAGGCCCTCCGCCATGGGATTTTCCAGGCAAGAGTACTGGAGTGGGTTGCCATTTTCTTCTCCAGGGGATCTTGCCTCTCTTGCGTCTCCTGAATTGGCAGGCAGATTGCTTACCACTAACGCCACTTGGGAAACCATAGTGGACCTAGGTTTATAGAATTTACCCCCTCCCCCCGCCACACACACACACACCTATACATACAGTGAGCTTTGGTAGTTTGTATCTCTCGTGGAGTTTTTTAAGTAGTCAAAATTTTCAAGCTATTCTCTTATTTTAGTACCTGTAGAATCTGTAGTGGTGCCTCATCTCTTATTCTTATACTGATAATGTCTGTATTTTTTTTCTTTACCAGCAATTTATCAGCTTTATTGATCTTCTTAGAGCACTTGACTTCACTGATTTTTCTGTTTTGTTTTCCCTCATTTTGACTTTACTGTTACCTTTTGCTTTTATCATCTTTCATTTCTCTTCTGCTACATTTTAGCATAGAAGCTGAGTTCCTTCATTTGAAACCTTTGGGTTTTTTGCTAGTATAGTTGCTGAATACTAAGAACCACCCTGTAACAACTACTTTAATTACCTCCCACAAAACTTAATATGTTTTATTTTCATTTAAATTATTTTAAACCTTTTCCAGTTTCATTTTAAATTTCTTCTGACACATGGTTCTTTTAGAAGTATGTTATTTGGGCTTTTCTTTTTGGTAATTGATTTCTAATTTAATTCATTATAGTCAAAGTATACACATTATGACTTGAATTATTTTCATTTATAGGTATTTGATTTATGGCCCAGAATATGGGTTATCCTGTGTTTCACGTTAACTTGAAATGAATGTATATTGTTTTCTTGTTTGGTGGAGAGTTTCTACAAATGTCATCTCAAGTTAATGTAATTAATAATGTCTAAGTTTTCTGTGTCCTTACTCATGGGATGGGCACTGCTCTGTCAATTATTTGAATGGGGTTGTTGACGTCTCTGACTCTAAAAGTGGATTTTCCTATTTTTCTGTTTAGTTCTATCATGTTTTCCTTTGTGCTATTTATTTTTATTCTATTTTTATTTTTCTGTTTGCTTTGTGCCTTTTTATTAGGTGAATAAATGCTTCCTACTGTTATGTCCACTTAATGAGCAGACCTCTTTAGCGTTAATAAAAGGCCTTCCTGGGACTTCCCTGGTGGTCCAGTGGTTAGGACTCTGGGGAAGTACCGTGCGCTAGCCGATTGTGCCGCTGGAGCGTTAGACTCTGTACTCCCAATGCATGGGGCCTGGGTTCAGTCCCTGGTCAGGGAATAGATCCCCCATGCCACAACCAAGGCCTGGGGTCCTCTTTATCTATAGTGATATTCTTTGCCCTAAAATCCACCTTGTCACACACTTAACATTGTGTAGTTTTGATTCAATACTCATTTTGCCTTTTTGAGTGAGTGAAGGTCGCTCAGTCACGCCTGACTTTTTGCGACCCCATGGACTATACAATCCATGGAATTCTCCAGGCCAGAATACTGGAGTGGGTAGCCATTCCCTTCTCCAGGGATCTTCCCAACCCAGGGATCAAACCCAGGTCTCCCGCATTGAAGACAGATTCTTTACTAGTTGAGCCACAAGGGAAGCCCTTTGCCTTTTTGGGTACTGAAAATACCTGCTTTTCAGTAGATATTCTTTATATATTTTTAAGGTTTTTTTTTAATGTGGACTGTTTTTTAAAAGTCTTTATTAATTTGTTACAATACTGTTTCTGTTGTATGTTTTGTTTTTTTTTCTTTGACCATGAGGCATGTGGGATCTTAGCTCCCTGACCAGGGTTCAAACCTGCACCCCCTTCATTGGAAGGCGAAGTCTCAACCACTGGACCGCCAGAGAAGTCCCAGAGATATTCTCGATATTTTACATGCTTAAGTTCCTTAGAAAGAGTATGATCTTTGGGGATCTTGATTCCAAACATTTTTAGGTGGAATTATTGCAGCAATCATTTTAAGGCTATTTTCTCACCCTCTGCTGAGACACAAGTCATTCTGTATTTTCTACCGTATGCCTCCTAAGGCTTCTGATTTAAACTGATTGGAACAGGTGCTATTCTGTTCTCTACATTATCCTTGGAAATTGTTTCATTGAATCCTTTTGGGTGTTTCTTTACTCAACCTCTGGTCCTTCCCTACCTATATATACAGATTTGTACTGAGCTGAACACTTGAAGATGATCCTCTGTAGGTCTGTCTTTTGTCCTGTGCTCTGTTGAACTCCAGACACCTTAGCAGGCCCAGGTTGTAAGTTCTTTCTCATATCAGGATGATTTTGGGGGTCTCCCTGGTCTCAGCACTTTTGTATTAGAGCCTGGGAACTTCCTTTCATGGAAACCTGAGATGGCCATGGGGCTCGTATCATTTATTTGCTCTCTCTGATAGGTTACTGGTATTTTTTCCGGTATATTAAGAATCAATTTCATGTACTTTATTTTTTTTTTCAAGAAAATCTATGAATCGTCCTAAAGCAGATACTTTGAATAAATTAGTAGAATTGATAAAACCTCCAATTACATCAGGAAAAAGAAAAAAAAAGAAATCACGTGTTTATAAATATAAGCAAGGAAAGAAGGTATAGCACTAGATATCTTTGAGACATAATGGATAATGTGTGATTGTTTTATATTTTGACTGTGCCATGTGGCATGTGGGATCTTAGTTCCCTAAGAGCAAAACCAGGTAATGAAATATATCAGGGTGTGAGTATAGATGCAAAAAAAAAAAAAAAAATCCTTAACAAAATTTTAGAGAATTAAATGTGTGTATTTATATATGGCATATTTTGAATTGTTAAGCCAGTTTTACACTCCTGATAATGATTACAGCCTAGTCAGATTGATCATGAATATAAGGTTGGTTTAGGGGCTTGCCTGGTGACTCAGCTGTTAAGAATCTGCCTGCAATGTAGGAAACGTGGGCTCAATCCCTAGGTCGTGAAGATCCCCTGGAGGAGGGCATGGCAACCCCCTCCAGTATTCTTGCCTGGAGAATCCCATGGACAGAGGAGCCTGGCAGGCTACAGTCCAAGGGTTGCAAAGAGTCAGACATGACTGAAGCGACTTAGCACGCACACACACAACATTGGTTTAACAATTGAACATATATTAATTTAATCCGTATTAACTAGAAGGTATGGTATAATGATTATATCTGGTCTTTGTCCCAGGTTCCTGTCACAGAGCTTGAGAAATCATGAAATTCCTGGTGTGATAGGAGTCTTTCTGGTGCTGATGGAGTGACTCTTGATAAGCCCCTAAAAAGTTTGAGGATGAGGACTGGTTACCAGAAAGACCAAGTGTATGATTAAAAGTTTGAAACTGAGCCAGACAGACCTGTGGGGAGAGAAGAGGGTCTAGATGTTTTGTTCCGGCATGTGACCATGATATAATCAGTTGTGTCTGTGTAATCAAATTCTGATCCAAACACTGGATGGACAAGACTGGATGGGGCTTCTGGTTGGTGAACATATTGATGTGCAGGAGAGTGGTATGTCTGTACTCCCCAGAGATAGGTCATGGAAACTTCACACCTGGGACCTGCCCATACCTTTCCCTTGCATTCATTCCATTGGCTGTTCCTGAGCTGTATTCTTGATAACAAAACTGGAATCATAGGTATAGCACTCTTAGTAAGTCCTCTGAGCCATTCTAGCCAATTCTTGAACCTGAGGGGATCATGAGAACTCCTGGAATTATAGCCAGCTGGCCAGAAGTGCAGTTGGGCCCTGTGACTTGAAACTCCTTTCTGAAGTGAGGAGGACTTTCTTGCGGAGGACTGAACCCTTAAAGATGTGGAGACCGACACAAACTCTGGGCAGTTAGTGTCAGAAAATTGATGTCAGAACCAATATATGGTAGCGTTAGAGACCGAAAGCTGACATTACATTTAATGGGGAAGGTTTGGATGTTTCCCCCAATACCAGGAATAAGGAGGAAGGTCCACTCTCACAGCTTCTATGTAATGTTGCACTGAGAGTCTGTTCTGGTGACACAGGAAAATTAAAGAGAATAAATGATGTGCAAATTGTAAAGGAAGACCCAAAGTAGCCATTATTCACAGATGACATGATTATTTATTTAGAAAACCCTTTACTATATATTAAAAAAAAATAAGATCTAATTGATTAGTCAAGGTTACAGGATAAAAAGTCAATATACAATAAATGTTTGGAAGTTGAAAAACTATACTGCTTATTGTAGCATCAATATATGAAATATATAGGAATTTACGAAAGAAAATACATTCAACAACTACAAAGCAAATTCACAAAACTTCACTGAGACATAACCATGTTTCTGGACCTAAGGACTTAATATTTTAATTTATTCTCCTGTAATTGTGCTGTTGGTTCACACAGCTATCAAATGCCCAGTGACTTTGGTAGAAATTGACAAAATGATTCTAAAATTCATATGAAAATTCAAAAAACCTAAAATATTCAAATTTTGGAAAGAACACGAATTGTAAAGGTTTTAGTCTGATTTTAAGAATCAATTATAGAATTGTTAGCTTTACTAACAAAAGTGTAATATTGATGAAAGGACAGACAAAAATATAGAGAGTACAGAAACAGACCCACACCTGCACTATTTTCAATAAAATTGCCAACAATGTGTTCAACAAAATGCTCTAAGACAACATCCATATGAAAAATAAAGTAACAGAAACCATCAACATCTCATCATTGAGTAATTAATCTGAAGTTCATAACCTTGAATGCCTGAAACACAAACTATACATCTCATAGGAGATATGGATGAGGAGCACTCTTTGAACATGGGTTAAACAAAGACTTTTTTACCAGACATAAAAACCAAAACCGAAAAAAATAATAAATTGAGACTTCAGATCAGATCAGTCGCTCAGTCGTGTCCGACTCTTTGTGATTCCATGAATCGTAGCACGCCAGGCCTCCCTGTCCATCACCAACTCCCGGAGTTCACTGAGACTCACGTCCATCGAGTCCGTGATACCATCCAGCCATCTCATCCTCTGTCGTCCCCTTCTCCTCGTGCCCCCAATCCCTCCCAGCATCAGAGTCTTTTCCAATGAGTCAACTCTTCGCATGAGGTGGCCAAAGTACTGGAGTTTCAGCTTTAGCATCATTCCTTCCAAAGAAAGCCCAGGGCTGATCTCCTTCAGAATGGACGGGTTGGATCTCCTTGCAGTCCAAGGGACTCTCAAGAGTCTTCTCCAACACCACAGTTCAAAAGCATCAATTCTTCGGCACTCAGCCTTCTTCACAGTCCAACTCTCACATCCATACATGACCACAGGAAAAACCATAGCCTTGACTAGACGAACCTTTGTTGACAAAGTAATGTCTCTGTTTTTGAATATGCTGTCTAGGTTGGTCATAACTTTCTTTTCAAGGAATAAGCGTCCTTTAATTTCATGGCTGCAGTCACCATCTGCAGTGATTTTGGAGCCCAGAAAAATAAAGTCTGACACTGTTTCCACTGTTTCCTCATCTATTTCCCATGAAGTGATGGAACCGGATGCCATGATCTTCGTTGTCTGAATGTTGAGCTTTAGGCCAACTTTTTCGCTCTCCACTTTCACTTTCATCAAGAGGCTTTTTAGTTCCTCTTCACTTTCTGCCATAAGGGTGGTGACATCTGCATATCTGAGGTTATTGATATTTCTCCCGGCTTACTCAAAATTAAAATATTTGCTATTAAAAAGACCCATTTGTGAAAGTTTCAGGAATGCCCTGGCAGTCCACTGGGTAAGACTCAGTGTTTTCATTGGGGTGGCCTGGGTTCAATCCCTGATTGGGGAACTAAAATCCTACAAGCCATACGGTGGGGACAGAAAAAGGAAAGAAGAAAGTTTAAAGTATAAACTAAACTTCATCTGATTAATAACTGGTGTCCAGAATTTTAAAATAACCTTTACAAGAATAAGGAAAACCGATTTTTTAAAAATAAAATTTTTGAATACATGTTTCACTAAAGAAGATAACATGAATATGGGACTTTCCTGGCGGTCCAGTGGTTCAGTGCAGTCGATCAGTCGTGTCCAAATCTTTGCAACCCCATGGACTGCAGCCCACCAGTCTTCCCTGTCCATCAGCAACTCCCAGAGCCTACTCAAACTAATGTCCATGGAGTCAGTGATGCCATCCAACCATCTCTTCCTCTGTCACCCCCTTCTCTCGCCTTCAATCTTTCCCAGCATCAGGGTATTTTCCACTGAGTCGGTTCTTTACATCAGGTGGCGAAAGTATTGGAGTTTCAGCTTTAGCATCAATCCTTCCAATGAATATTCAGGACTGATTTCCTTTAGGATTGACTGGTGTGATCTCCTTGCTGTCCAAGGAACTCTCAAGAGTCTTCTCCAACACCAGAGTGCAAAAGCCTCAATTCTTAAGCACTCAGCTCTCTTTATGGTCCACTCCAGTGGTTCAGTTCAGTTCAGTCGCTCAGTCGTGTCCGACTCTTTGCGACCCCATGAATCACAGCACGCCAGGCCTCCCTGTCCATCACCAACTCCCGGAGTTCACTCAGACTCACGTCCATCGAGTAAGTGATGCCATCCAGCCATCTCATCCTCTGTCGTCCCCTTCTCCTCCTGCCCTTAATCCCTCCCAGCAATTCTTCGCATGAGGTGGCCAAAGTACTGGAGTTTCAGCTTTAGCATCATTCCTTCCAAAGAAAGCCCAGGGCTGATCTCCTTCAGAATGGACTGGTTGGATCTCCTTGCAGTCCAAGGGACTCTCAAGAGTCTTCTCCAATACCACAGTTCAAAAGCATCAATTCTTCGGCGCTCAGCCTTCTTCACAGTCCAACTCTCACATCCATACATGACCACAGGAAAAACTATAGCCTTGAGTAGACGGATCTTTGTTGGCAAAGTAATGTCTCTGCTTTTGAATATGCTATCTAGGTTGGTCATAACTAAGGAGTAAGCGTCCTTTAATTTCATGGCTGCAGTCACCATCTGCAGTGATTTTGGAGCCCAGAAAAATAAAGTCTGACACTGTTTCCACTGTTTCCCCACCTATTTCCCATGAAGTGATGGGACCGGATGCCATGATCTTCGTTTTCTGAATGTTGAACTTTAGGCCAACTTTTTCGCTCTCCACTTTCACTTTCATCAAGAGGCTTTTTAGTTCCTCTTCACTTTCTGCCATAAGGGTGGTGTCATCTGCATATCTGAGGTCATTGATATTTGTCCCGGCAATCTTGATTCCAGCTTGTGTTTCTTCCAGTCCAGCATTTCTCATGATGTACTCTGCATATAAGTTAAATAAGCAGGGTGACAATATACAGCCTTGACGTACTCCTTTTCCTGTTTGGAACCAGTCTGTTGTTCCATGTCCAGTTCTAATTGTTGCTTCCTGACCTGCATACGGATTTCTCAAGAGGCAGGTCAGGTGGTCTGGTATTCCCATCTCTTTCAGAATTTTCCACAGTGTATTGTGATCCACATAGTCAAAGGCTTTGGCATAGTCAATAAAGCAGAAATAGATGTTTTTCTGGCACTCTCTTGCTTTTTCCATGATCCAGCGGATGTTGGCAATTTGATCTCTGGTTCCTCTGCCTTTTCTAAAACCAGCTTGAACATCAGGAAGTTCATGGTTCACATATTGCTGAAGCCTGGCTTGGAAAATTTTGAACATTACTTTACTAGCATGTGAGATGAGTGCAATTGTGCGGTAGTTTGAGCATTCTTTGGCATTGTCTTTCTTTGGGATTGGAATGAAAACTGACCTTTTCCAGTCCTGTGGCCACTGCTGAGTTTTCCAAATTTGCTGGCATATTGAGTGCAGTACTTTCACAGCATCATCTTTCAGGATTTGAAATAGCTCAACTGGAATTCCATCACCTCCACTAGCTTTTTTTGTAGTGATGCTTTCTAAGGCCCACTTGACTTCCCATTCCAGGATGTCTGGCTCTAGGTCAGTGATCACACCATCGTGATTATCTTGGTCATGAAGATCTTTTTTGTACAGTTCTTCTGTGTATTCTTGCCACCTCTTCTTGATATCTTCTGATGAACTATGGAATGAGGTTCGTGACATTGTACAGGAGACAGGGATCAAGACCATCCCCATGGAAAAGAAATGCAAAAAAGCAAAATGGCTGTCTGGGGAGGCCTTACAAATAGCTGTGAAGAGAAGAGAAGTGAAAAGCAAAGGAGAAAAGGAAAGATATAAACATCTGAATGCAGAGTTCCAAAGAATAGCAAGAAGAGATAAGAAAGCCTTCCTCAGCGATCAATGCAAAGAAATAGAGGAAAACAACAGAATGGGAAAGACTAGAGATCTCTTCAAGAAAATTAGAGATACCAAGGGAACATTTCATGCAAAGATGGGCTCAATAAAGGACAGAAATGGTATGGACCTAACAGAAGCAGAAGATAACAAGAAAAGGTGGCAAGAATACACAGAAGAACTGTACAAAAAGGTCTTCATGACCCAGATAGAGCAATATTGCATAGGAACCTGGAATGTCAGGTCCATGAATCAAGGCAAATTGGAAATGGTCAAACAAGAGATGGCAAGAGTGAATGTCGACATTCTAGGAATCAGCGAACTGAAATGGACTGGAATAGGTGAATTTAACTCAGATGACCATTATATCTACTACTGCAGGCAGGAATCCCTTAGAAGAAATGGAGTAGCCATCATGGTCAACAAAAGAGTCTGAAATGCAGTACTTGGATGCAATCTCAAAAACGACAGAATGATCTCTGTTCATTTCCAAGCCAAACCATTCAATATCACAGTAATCCAAGTCTATGCCCCAGTCAGTAACACTGAAGAAGCTGAAGTTGGGCGGTTCTATGAAGACCTACAAGACCTTTTAGAAGTAACACCCAAAAGAGATGTCCTTTGCATTATAGGGGACTGGAATGCAAAAGTAGGAAGTCAAGAAACACCTGGAGTAACAGGCAAATTTGGCCTTGGAATACGGAATGAAGCAGGGCAAAGGCTAATAGAGTTTTGCCAAGAAAATGCACTGGTCATAGCAAACACGCTCTTCCAACAACACAAAAGAAGACTCTACACATGGACATCACCAGATGGTCAACACCAAAATCAGATTGATTATATTTTTTGCAGCCAAAGATGGAGAAGCTCTATACAGTCAGCAAAAACAAGACCAGGAGCTGACTGTGGCTCAGATCATGAATTCCTTATTACCAAATTCAGACTTAAATTGAAGAAAGTAGAGAAAACCACTAGACCATTCAGGTATGACCTAAATCAAATCCCTTATGATTATACAGTGGAAGTGAGAAATAGATTTAAGGGCCTAGATCTCATAGATAGAGTGCCTGATGAACTACGGAATGAGTCCAGTGGTTAAGATTCCCCAATTCCAATGAAGGGGGTAAGGGTTCAACCTCTGGTTTGGGAACTAAGATCCCAAATGCTGCACAATGCAACAACAACAAAAAGTATTAAGCATGTGAAAACATGATCAATATCATTCATCACTAAGAAAAGTGCAAATTATACACAAGACACCAAAGCATAGTTCAGAGCAGTGGAACTCACATTACTGGGGGAATGCAAAATGTTAAAACCCACTTTAAAAAACTCGTAATTTCTATAAAATGACAGATGCACTTATCATGTGATACAGCCATGTAATCTGTAGGTATATTGCCAAGAGGAATTTAAAAAGCTGTGTCCACAGAAATGCTTGTACTTTACTGTTCACAGCAACAGCAGCTTTTTTGATTAGAGCCAATAGCTAGGGGGGAAAGATTCTGCAAATGCACATGCATAAATGACCTGGCAATAGTACTAGTTTGCTAGGCCTGTCATCATAAAATACCACAAACTGGCCAAACAATACATATCCTCTCATAGTTCTGGAGGCCAGAAGTCCAAGATCAAGATGCTGTTAGGTGCCTCTGCGGCCTCCTTGGTTTGCAGATAGCCGCTGTCTTGTATCCTTCCTCCGGAGTCCTCTGCAGGGGATGGGCTCAGCTGCAGTGCAGGAGGCCAGTGGGGCAGGCAGGAACTCCTTTGACTGTTTTCCTTTATTTCTGCATTTTTGCACTTCTCTGATTAATCTTATTCTTTGGCTAAGGTTTTTGCACAGACAAAATGCAGGTAGAAGACATGGGGCCAGTGGAGGAAGGACCATAGGACCCTGTTCTGTTTCACAATCCTTGAGTGTAGACCATTGTATTGTGTTCAGGGCTCATTTTCCCAGGATGTTTCTCCCTCTGGAGAGTTTATCTATGGTCTCACATGTGGTCCATCTTTTTTTCTTTTTTTTTTAATGGATGGGATGAGACTGCTTTTTATTTTTATTTTTTGGCTGTGCCAGGTCTTTGTTGCTGCGTGGGCTTTTCTCTGGTTGTGGCAAGCAGGGGCTACACTCTAGTTGTGGTGTGTGGGCTTCTCACTGCGGTGGCTTCTCCTATTGCAGAGTATGGGCTATAGAACAAGCGGGCTTCAGTGGTTACAGCACGTGGGCTTACTAGTTGCAGTTCCTGGGCTTTAGACACAAGCTCAATAGTTGCGGTGCTCAGCATGTGGGATCTTCCTGGACCAGAGATCAAACCTGCAACTACTGCATTGGTAGGGAGATTCTTCACCACTGAACCATGAGGGAAGCCCTCCAGTGGTCCATCTTGATCTTTGGCTTGTTCCAGTTGGGAATCCCCTGAGGGTCGCTGAATCTGCGATAAGACATCTTCAAATGAGGCCAGGTGAGAAGGCAAAGTGGTCTCAGGTTTTGTGTTGCCCCCTGAAGGGAATACAATATATAAAAAGGCTTCTATGTGATGGCAACATAGAAGAAAAATCTTATCGGGGAAAGGGATTTCGAGTGCAGCAAATACCAGAAAACCTCCATTAGAAAGTCCCATCTCATTTATCGCCAGAGAATCCACATTGCAGACAGAATGAGTGCTGTGGGGAACTCTTTAGATATAACCACATTAAACAGAATCCACAGTGGTAAAGACTATGTGAAAGGGTCTGTGCTACTGTATGCCACAGGGAACTATATTAAATATCTTGAAATGACATAAAATGAAAAAATATATATATGGAATCGCTTTGCTGTACACCTGAAACATTGTAAATCATTTATAATTTTTTAAGAAATAAAAGACGTTATGAGTTCAGAAGTTATGGTAAATTAGGTACAATGATAAACTCCTAGATTGCTGAGAGAAATATTGACAATCTCAGATATGCAGATGATACCAGTTTAATGGCAGAAAGTGGGAAAATGGCAGAAAGAGGAACTAAGAAACCTCTAGATGAGGGTGAAAGAGGAGAGTGAAAAAGCTGGCTTAAAACTCAACATTCAAAAAACTATGATCACGGAATCTGGTCCTATCACTTGATGGCAAATAGAAGGGGAAAAAGTGGAAGCAGTGGCAAGTTTTATTTTCTTAGACTCCAAAATCACTGAGGATAGTGACTGTAGCCATGAAATTAAAAAACACTTTCTCCTTGGAAGAAAAACTATGACAAACCTAGGCATCATATTAAAAAGCAGAGACATCAGTTTGCCAACAAAGGTGTGTATTGTCAGAGCTATGGTTTTTCAAGTAGTCATATATGGATGTGAGAGTTGGACCATAAAGAAGGTTGAGCACCAAAGAATTCATGCTTCCGAACTGTGGTGCTGGAGAAACCTCTTGAGAATCCCTTGGACAGCAAGGAGATCAAACCAGTCAATCATAAAGAAATCAATCCTGAGTATTCATTGGAAGGACTGATGCTGAAGCTGAAATGCCAATACTTTGGCCAACTGATGGGAAGAGCTAACTCGTTGGGAAAGACACATACTGGGAAAGATTGAAGGCAAAAGGAGAAGGAGGCGAGAGGATGAGATGGTTGGATAGCATCATTGACTCAATGGACGTAAATTTGAACAAACTCCAGGTAATAGTGGAGGATAGAGCCTGACATGCTGCAGTCTATGGAGTTGCAAAGAGTCCGACACGACTTAGCAACTGAACAAAAACCACAAAAATTCTTAACACTGGAAAAACTCCTATGAGTTATGTTGGAATGGGCCTTCTGTGTACAGTGAACATGGAATGTTGTTTTGGTAGAGCTATCTACAAGGGCTTCTCTTGTGGCTCAGCTGGTAAAGAATCTGCCTGCAATGCAGGAGACCTCGGTTCAATTCCTGGGTGGAGAAGATCTGCTGAAGAAGGGATAGGCTACCCACTCCAGTATTCTGGCCTGGAGAATTCCATGGACTGTATAGTCCATGGGGTCTCAAAGAGTTGGGCATGACTGAGTGACTTTCACTTTGCACTTTCCCACTCATTAGACATCGAGTTCACACCAGAGGATGGCCTTCTGAGTTCAAGTGAATGTTAAGATTCTTAATGGATTAGTGTTTTTAAAGTTCACATATGTGTGCAACTAATCTCCAGAATTAGTTTCAACTTGCATAAATGGAACTCTATATGCATTAAACAGCCTCTAAGACATCAGTGTAGTTGTATTTGAAAAATAACAAGATAGCTGATAGCTAAGAGTGGAGGCAGACTGTCATGCTATGTTGTAACCACTGGGGTGTGTAGGGCTGGGACCTTGCTGTGTTCCACAGAGTCTGAAATAACAGGAATGGAATGTGTGTGTGCTCTGCTGCTGCTAAGTAACTTCAGTCGTGTCCAACTCTGTGCGACCCCATAGACGGCAGCCCACCAGGCTCCCTCGTCCCTGTGATTCTCCAGCTGTGTTCAAATCTGTGCTATCCCATGGATTATAGCCCACAATGCTCTTCTGTCCAAAGGATTCTCCAGGCAAGAATACTGAAGTGGGTTGCCATTTTCTCCTCCAAGGGATCTTCCCAACCCAGCGATCAAACTTGTGCCTCCTCTGTCTCCTGCATTGGCAGGTGGATTCTTTACCACTGCACCACCGGGAAGTGACAGAAATAACAGAGCCCTAACGAGAAGATGCTAGTAGTAAAGAACCCGCCTGTCAGTGCAGGAGACATAAAAGACATGGGTCTGATCCCTGGGTCAGCAGGATCCCCTGGAGAAGAGCATGGAAACTCATTCCAGTATTCTTGCCTGGAGAATCCCATGGATGGAGGAGTCTGGTGGGCTACAGTTCATAGGGTCACAAAGAGCTGGACATGGCTGAGGTGACGTAGCATGCAACCTTTCTCAGCTTTTCCAAGTGCATGCGTATGTGCTAAGTTGCTTCAGTCGTGTCCAACTCTTTGCGACCCCATGGACTGGAGGCCACCAGGCTCCTCTAGACTACCAGGCTCCTCTGTCCATGGGATTCTCCAGGCGGGAATAATTTTCCCGACCCAGTGATCCCAACCCAGATCTCTTCTGTCTTTCTTGCATTGGCAGACTGGTTCTTTACCACTTGTGCCACCTGGGAGTTCAGTTCAGTCACTCAGTCATGTCAGACTCTTTGCAACCCCATGGACTGCAGCATGCCAGGCCTCCCTGTCCATCACCAACTCCCGGAGCTTGCTCAAACTCATGTTCATCAAATCGGTGATACCATCCAACCATCTCATTGTCTGTCCCATTCTCCTCCTGCCTTCAATCTTTCCCAGCATCAGGGTCTTTCCCAATGAGTCTGTTCTTCACATCAGGTGGCCTAAGTATTGTAGCTTCAGCTTCAGCATCAGTTCTTCCAATGAATATTCAGGACTGATTTCCTTAAGGATGGACTGGTTGGATCTCCTTGCTGTCCAAGGGACTCTCAAGAGTCTTCTCCAACACCACAGTTTAAAAGCATCAGTTCTTCAGCGCTCAACTTTCTTTATGTTCCAACTCTCTCATCCATACATGACTACTGGAAAACCGTAGCCTTGACTAGATGGATCTTTGTTGGCAAAGTAATGTCTCTGCTTTTTAATATGCTGTCTAGATTGGTCGTTACTTTTCTTCCAAGAGCAAGCGTCTTAATTTTATGGCTGCAGTCATGATCTACAGTGATTTCAGAGCCCAAGAAAATAAAATCCATCACTGTTTCCACCGTTTCTCCATCTATTTGCCATGAAGTGATGGGACCAGATGCCATGATCTTTCTTTTTTGAAAGTTGAGTTTTAAGCCAGCTTTTTCACTCTCCTCTTTCACCCTCATCTAGAGGCTGTTTAGTTCCTCTTCACTTTCTGCCATAAGGGTGGTGTCACTTGCATATCTGAGGTTATTGATATTTCTCCTGGCAATCTTGATTTCAGTTTGTGCTTCATCCAGCCTGGCATTTCTCATGATGGACTCTGCATATAAGCTAAATAAACAGGGTGATAATATACGGCCTTGATGTTCTCCTTTCCACATTTTGAACCAGTCTGTTGGCCCATGTCTGGTTCTAACTGTTGCTCCTTGACCTGTATACAGATTTCTCAGGAGGCAGGTAAAGTGGTCTGGTATTCCCATCTTTTAAGAATTTTCCATAGTCTGTTGTAATCCACACAAAGGCTTTAGCGAAGTCAGTGAATCAGAAGTAGATGTTTTTCCGTAATTCTCTTGCTTTTTCTATGATCCAACTGATGTTGGCAATTTGACTCTGGTTCCTCTGCTTTTTCTAAATCCAGCTTGAACATCTGGAAGTTTACAGTTCATGTACTGTTGAAGCCTAGCATGGAGAATTTTGAGCATTAATTTGCTAGCATGTGAAATGAGTGCAGTTGGGGTAGTTTGAACATTTTTTGGTACTGCCCTTCTTTGTGATTGGAATGAAAACTGACCTTTTCCAGTCCTGTGGCCACTGTTGAGTTTTCTGTATTTGCTGGCACATTGAGTACAGCACTTTAACAGTATCCTCTTAGGATTATAAATAGTTCAGCTGGAATTCCATCACTTCCACCAGCTTTGTTCTAGTGATGCTTCCTAAGGCCCACTTGACTTCACCCTCCAAGATGTCTGGCTCTAGGTGAGAGATCACACCATTATGGTTATCTAGGTCATAAGATCTCTTTTGTATAGTTCCTCTGCGTATTCGTTCCACCTCTTCTTAACATCTTAAGAGCCTGGGAACTCCGTTTCCCAGCGCACCAGAGGGACTCTAGGCAACTCTGAGAGTTGATAGGCGTTGCGGCAGCGGAAACTACATTACCCAGAAGTCTCTACAGTGCCAAGCGGTGTAGGCTGAGCCAAAAAAAGCTTAAGAGAGCCTGCATACGTGCGTACACATTGCCTGGGGGCGGGACTTCCGGCGTTCGCCTTGTAGTCTTTGAGCTACTGCTGTCCTGCTGCTCACTTATTCAGGGGTTTTCAGCCGCGTGGTGGGCACCGAAGAGACGGAGCGGAAAGCGAGAGGAGATGCGTTGGCCCCGCTGCCCAGTGGCGGTGTGAGGCCCCCTGAGCCCGTAGTTGACGGCAGTGCCCTCGGTCCGTCCTCGCTCTTCCCATGACCGGCGACCGAAGCCGCGGCGATGACGCCGGCTCAGGTGGGTTCTCCGTCTCCCGGCCCCCACCCGGCCTGACTCCAGCCTCCGAGTCCCAGATCCGGACGGAGTGGCCCTGTCAGCCATAGAGTCCAGAACTGAGGGCAGCCTTGTGAGGGGTCGCCCTTCAGCCAGTGGACAGGGGTGAGGGAGAGAGTTCCCTCGGGGGGCGACGGTGCACGGCTTGCAGATGCCCACGAGTCCGGAGCATTGAGAAAACTTGGGGTCACTTTTTTCGGGGACAGAGGGAAACGAGCTGTCTCACCTGAAACGACATCCTAAGCGGATGGGAATCGTGGAAGGTTGCGAAGGGAGTGAGGAAGACAGGACCTGTGATATTGTGATTTAGAAGCAATATAGATGTGTTCATTCGGATGATCATAATGTATTTCCCTTCTGTATTTGGTCTTGATCCACAGTTGTAGACTCACAACTGCCAGGACACTTGGAATTCCCTAAGTGTTGAGAGTGATTGTGTCTTGTAATGAGAGTGAGCTGATTTGTGGAAGCACCTCAGGATGGGAGCTGATTACCAGGATAACCAATTTTAGGTTTTGAGGGCTGCCTGTTTCACTCCCACCTCACGCCCCTTCAAGGAGAGGAGAGGGTCTGGACGTTGAATCTGGCTCCCATAGCTAATTATTATTATTATTTTAAAAATAGTTTTATATATTTTTGGCAGTTTTGGGTCTTCCTTGCTGCCCATTGGGCTTTCTGTAGTTGCGGCGGGGGCGGGGGTGGGGGTGGGAACTACTGTTCCGTGCACAGGCTTCTCAGCTGCAGTAGCTTCTCCTATTGGGAGCACGAGCTCTAGGGCTGTTCAGTACTTGCCACACGTGGGCTCAGTAGTTGTGGTTCTCAGGCCCTAGAGTGCAGGCTCAGTACTTGTACCACAGGGCCTTAGTTCCTCCGAGGCCTGTGGGGTCTTCCCAGATCAGGGATGGAACCTGCGTTTCCCTGCATTGGCAGTCAGATTTATTACCATTGACCCACCAGGGAAGCCCCCAAAGACAATTACTGAATCAGTCATGCCTGTACAATGAAGCCATTAAAAAACCCCAAAAGGCCAGGGTTCGGAGAGCTTCTGGGTTGGGAAGATAGGGAGGTGCTGTTGAGGTGAAGTTCCAGAGAATGTGGAAGCTCCTTCCACCTGGCTGTTCTTGAGCTGTGCGCTTTTATAATCAACCAGTAATCTAGTAAGTTAAGTGTTCTTTTCATTTCTGGGACCTGTACTAGCAGTTTATTCAAACCCAAGGCAGGGGTCTTGGGAATGTGTGATTTATACCCTGTGGGTCAGAAGCTCAAGTGAGCGCCTGGGCTTAGGACTGAATCTAAAGTGCTAGGAGCAGTTTTGTGGGGCAAAACCCTTAACCTGTGGAATATTAACTGTTTCCGGGTACATAGTGTCAGAATGAAGTTTAATTTTTGAGCGCTCTGCTGCTGCCTGAGGATTGCTTGGTTTTGTGTGGGGTGCCCTCCCCATTGGCACTGGATCCAGGAACTGGATGAGGTATGGAGGCAGGGAGGCTGGTGAGGAGGACGTGGTCAAAGAATTCAGGAGAATTGTGACAGGAATTTGGGTCGAATTGGCAGAATTTCTTGCTGCAACACAATGGCTGTGAGTAGAGAATAGAAGACCACTCCAAATTTTTTTCCCCTGAACATTTAAGGAATGGTGATGAGGAAGTCTGTGCAGTGAGTGGGATTCAGGGAATGCTGATGAGGAAGTCTGTGCAGTGAGTGGGATTCAGGGAGGAGAAGATCATGAGTTGTATTTGGACATGGTTATTCTGAGACATTTTGAGATGGAGATGTTAGAAGATGGAGACATCTTGTGGGTAGAGGAGTATAAAGGTCTGGAGGATTGGGAAGGTCGCTGGTCTGGTCCTTTCTGAGGGGTGTACTGTGTGGACTGGACCACATTGTAGCCAGGGTGTACTGTGTGGACTGAAGGAAGAGAGTCTTAGGTTGTTGTTTCACATGGTCTCCATGGTGAGGTGTGCAAGGCCTGAGACTGGGGGTGAGGGCACGGATGGGTGTAGGAGGGGGCAGGCCTGCTATCGGATGGATTCTGACCTGTGTGTAGAAGGATCCATCCAGGTGGACTCAGGAGCTGACCTGGGAAGGAGGTTGGGTGGTGAGTTGGTGTAGATTCTCCCCACTGCAGGCTTCGCAGGCCCTCAAAACCACTCCCTGTAGAACACGGCAGAGGTCACCTGGGCTACTGGAGCAGCCGGTCCCAGACCAGGGCACTACCTCATCTCCTCAAACCCTCAGAGCAAGAGGGGTGGTGCGCTGTCCAGCCCAGGGCTCCCTGAAGCTTCCTCCAGGCTACTGTGTTACAGGCAGGCTCAAAAGGACTAGTAGCTGATTCGCTTGCTCAGCGCCTTCCTGCACCTCATTAACTTAAGAGTACATGACACAGTTACTGACTTAAACACTAATGAACTGATATCCCTCTAAATACACACATGTAGGTAGGCCATTAGAAATGAACATATTGAATTAGTTAAATTTATCCAGACACTTGATCGTTGGTTTGCGTGATAATATACATTTACGTATTTGCTTACAATGTGAAATTTTACTTCTCACATCTTCTTAAAACCTTAAAAAGTAGAAGAAACACACACCCAAATTTCAAAACTACCAGTTCACTTCCACTGAAAGTGCACACAAAACCCTTGATTGTGTGGATGGTACCACTGACACATAGTGTGTACTTCTTATGTTTGGTATCAGTCTCAGCCCTCTGAATTGAAACCATCCTTATTCCCATTTTACAGATGGAGACACTGAGGCCCTTGTGCCTTCTAAAATACTGACTTGGTGTGTGCGAGTTCGATAAGGAGGTGGTTCAGACCATGGAGGGGTTCCCAGGTGGCTCAGTGTAAAAGAATCCACCTGCCAATGCAGGAGACACAAGAGATGCGGGTTCAATACCAGGGGTGGGAAAATCCGCTGGAGGTGGGCACGACAACCCATTCCAGTATTCCTACCTGGAGAATGCCATGGGCAGAGGAGCCTGGCAGGCTGCAGTCCATGGGGTCACAAAGAGTAGGACACAACCACTGAGTAACTGAGTGCTCATACATGTCAGACCAGAGACTCCAAATGGTAGGGAGATATAAACGCGTTTGGTGGTTAGTTTGGCCCTGGAGTTGGTGGGTGAAGAGTAGGCCAATACAAAATGGAAGGAAATACAGCACATGCAGCTGCTTATGGGGTGAACTATCTTAATTTTTATTACAGGGCCTTGTGGTCTTTGAGGACGTGGCCATATATTTCTCCCAGGAGGAGTGGGGACTTCTTGATGAGGCTCAGAGACTCCTGTACTGCCAAGTGATGGTGCAGAACGTTGCACTTCTGTCCTCCGTGGGTAAGGCCCCCTGCCCACTGCAGCGTCCTGGGCCGGGCTGTGCTCTTCGTCACTTTCTGGGGCTGCCTCTGACCTTCCCACAATTGGTTCTCATTCTGTAGGTTGTTTTTTCGTTTCATTTATGGTTTCCTCTGCTGTGCAAAAGCTTGTAAATTTGAATAGGTCCCATTTCTTGATTTTTGTTTTTATTTCTGTCGCATTGGGAGACTGACCTAAGAAAACATTGGTCTGATTTATGTCAGAGAATGTTTTGCCTATGTTCTCTTCTAGGAGTTTTATGGCGTCACGGCCTATGTTTAAGTCCATAACCATTTTAAGTTAGCTTCGTGTCTGGTGAGAGGGGCTGCCCTACTCCATTGATCCACTACTGGACTGTTTAGACCTCCTTTGCCCTTGTACTGATCCTTTTAGAGTGTGGGATTTCCTACGGCGGGCCCCATCCCTCTCCCAGCCTTTCCTCTTTGAGTGCTCTCTTCAGGCCCAGGTGGTTGCTTACCCTGAGCAATAGGAGGGCCCTGGGTGCCTGACAGGGTGGACGTTATTTCCGTAAGGTCAGGAGAGGCTCAAGAGTGCATAGCCCTGGTACGTGGGGGTGAGGAAATGGTGAGACATCAGAGCTGGGGTCCTTTCACACCGGGCGTGTGTCCTATATCCAGCAGTGTGTGGTGCCAGAGTCCACACTTCACTTCCTCCTTTTCTTCCCCATTGATTTTTTGACTCTTCACTCCTGGCCCTGGCTCTCATCCATTCCTCTCCACTGCTCCTTTTGCAGTGTTCTCAACATAACCTCCATTTAAAGTGGTGGAACATGTGCATGCATCCTTAAATACTCCTTGTCGTCCAACTGCCATGTTGCATTTAGACATTTGGGGTCTGGACAGAGCCTTCTACACATTGCTCACCAGTTACCAGTAGCCAGGCCTTGTTGAAGTGAGCTGTAGACCTTCCTCCCCTCCCTGCACCATACCCCTTCCTCCTGTCCTGGCCTGTCAGTTGTCTGGGCTCTGCCCTCGGATGAGCCTCCCAGGCTCCACTCTGCACCCCAGGCCTTCCTCACATGGGCTCTAGTCCCAGGCCTCTGCAATCCCACAGACTTATTGCTGGGCCGGTATGAGACACACTGATGGGCCCACCTTTATTAGCATCTCTCCTTCCAGGTTGCCGGCATGCCACCCAGGATGAGGAGGCCCTTTCAGAGCAGCATGATGTGGCTGCAAGGTCACAGGTCAAGACTCCAAAGCCAGGCCCATGCATCCAGAAGCCTCACCCCCCTAAGACATGCAGCCCACTCTTGAAAGACACCTTATGCCTGGCTGGGCACGGTGGGACACAGCCTGAGCAGGAGGTGTCCGCATGTGGGGAGAGTCCTTCCCAGCATCCAAAGGAGCCACGTCAAAGGAGACTCCCTGGATGGGGTGAGGGGAAGACTTGCTGTGTGAAGAATGACAGTGTTCACGTGACAGATGAGACCTGGCCATGTCGGGAGAGAGGGCAGGAGTTCCTAGCCCAATCCAGCACTCTCCAGCACCAGACCCCTCACACAGAGGGCAACCTGGAGGGCAGGGCAGCCTCTGAAAGTGGGCAGGATGATGGCAAGTGCAGTGAATGTGGGAAGACCTTTAGCCAAGAACACACAATTGTTGAGCACCAGAAAAACCTTTGCTGTGAAAGCAGGAAGACCTTCATCAGAAAGTTCCACCTGGTTCAGCAGCAGAAAACTGACACTGAGACAAGACTCTCTGAGCAGCTTGGATGTGGAAGGTTCTCTGCACAAAAGTCTGGCTTCACTGCACACCATCGAGTTCACACTAGGTTAGTGCCTTATGAGTGCAGCCAGTGTGGGAAGTGCGTTAAGGACAGCTTCACACTCACTGTTCATCAGAGAGTTCACACAGGAGAAAAGCCATATAAGTGCAGCAAATGTGGGAAATTCTTTAGGTACAGCTTCACGCTCAAAAGACATCAGGGAGTTCACATTGGAGAAAAAACATATGAGTGCAGCGTGTGCAAGAAATTTTTTGTAGACAGCTCCAGGCTCATTATTCATCAGAGAGTTCACACTCGGGGAAGGCGTTTTGAATGCAGCAAATGTGGGAAATTCTTTAGGTACCACTTCACACTTGAGAGGCATCAGAAAGCGCACACTGGAGAAAGGCCTTATGAGTGCGGCATATGTGGGAAACTCTTTAGGCATAACTCAAATCACATCAGGCATCGGAGAAATCACACTGGAGAAAGACCTTATGAATGCAGTGTATGTGGTAGAGTCTTCAGTCAAAACTCCCACCTCATTCGGCACCAAAACGTCCACACCAGAGAAAAAACTTATCAATGTAGCAAATGCGGGAAGTTCTTTGTGGACAGCTCCACCCTCATTATTCATCAAAGAGTCCACACTGGAGAAAAGCCTTATGAGTGCAGAGAATGTGGGAAGGTCTTCAGGTACAACTCCAGCCTCATTAAACATCGGCGAGTTCACACTGGGGAAAGGCCTTATGAATGCGTCAGCTGTGGGAGAGGCTTTAGCCAAAACTCCCACCTCCTTCGACACCAAGAAGTTCACACTAAAGAGTACTGCAAACAGGGAAGACTTCAAAGCAAAGTCTGATCTGATTTAGCGCTGGGATGGACTGCTATCTAGGTGTTTAAAATCTTTTTTAAATTGTTGTGAAGTACATGTAACATAGAATTTACAGTCAACCATATTTAAGTGTAAGTTCAGTAGTAATTCATTGTGCACAAATATTCAAAAGTCCTTTCATCTTATAAAAGTAAACCCATCAGACAGCAATTCTTCGTCCCCCCTCTTACTGACTGACAACAACTATTCTGCTTTCCGTGTATGAATTATTCTCACTGTGTAACTTATATAAGAGTCATCAAGTTATTCTTCTTTTGTGGCTGGCTTATTTAACTGACCATAATGTGCTTAGGGTTCCTCCATGTTCTAGAATGTGTCAGAATTTCATTCCTTTTTTGAGTAATGCTCCATCTTCTGTACATCCTACTTTTTCTGTTTCCTTTCATCATTGGGCACTTGAGTTGCTTTCCCTATTTGGCTGTTGTACATAATGCTGTTATAAATATAATGGCATAAATATTTATTTGGACCCTGCTTTCAGTCCTTTTAAGGTATATTCCCAGACAGAGTTTTTGGATCATATAGTAATTCAATATTTACATTTTTTGAGGAACTGAAGGGCTGTTTTCCATGGTAGTTGGGCTGTTTTCCATTGATACAGCTCGAGGTTTCCAATTTCTCTACACCCTCAGCAATGTTTTTATTTTCTTCTTGTTTTATTTTTTATTACACTAAGGGACATGAGGTGATATTTCATTGTGATTTTGATGTGCATTTAATGATGTTGAATAGTTTTTCATCTGCTTGTTGGCTGTTTGTATTAGTCCTTTGAGAAAATGTCTCTTCCAATCCATTGCCCATTTTTTAATGTGGTTATTATGGTCATTGTTATTGTTATTTAGATGTTAGAGTTCTTATATATTCTGTGTATTAACTTGTTATTAAATAGTTTGCAAATATTTTCTTCCACTCTGAGGGTTGTCTTTTCACTGTGTCTACTTAGTAATTTTTTTTTTTTGCACAGAAATTTTAAATATTAGTGTAGTCTAGTTCATTTCTATTAATGTTGCCTGTGCCTTTGTTATCATGGCCAAGAAATTATCACAAATCCACTGTCATGAAGCCTTTTTCTTATGTTTTCTTCTCCGAGTACTATGCTTTTAAACCTTAATATTTAGGTCTTTCATCCACTCGGCGTTCCTTTCTCTTTTTTTGGCCACATCACACGGCTTGCGGGATATCAGCTCCCAACTAGGGACTGAACCAGGGCTGCAACAGTTTTGTTAAAAACCAAGAACAGATATCTGTGCTTTCTTGCTTTCTCTGCTTCTCTTGTGGCTCAGCTGGTAAAGAATCTGCCTGCAATGTGGTAGACCAAGGTTCAATCCCTGGGTTGGGAAGATCCCCTGGAGAAGAGAAAGGCTACCCACTCAAGTATTCTGGCGTGGAGAATTCCATGGACTGTATAGTCCATGGGGTCACAAAGAGTTGGACACAACTGAGTGACTTTCACTTTCACTTGCTGTATCTGGAGTATCGCCAGCCTTTTGAGCCCTTTGGTAAGAATACGTGCCCCACCCCCTTGATTGGTTAGTGTGGACATCACCTAGCTTTGCCAGAGGACTGGATCTGGCTTTGCTGGCAGTTTTCAGAGGTTTCCCTTGTTCAGGGTCATTAGTGATTGTCTCCTGATAGTCTTGACAGATTTTTCCAGCCTCCATTTTATCCGCTCCTCAAACTCCAGGCTAACCTTCCTGGTTCTTGCAATAAAGGTCTTTTTTTTTTTAATTGAAGTATAGTTCATTTACAATGTTGGGTTAATTACTGCTGTACAGCAAAGTGACTAATTATACATACATATTATTTTTTTAAAATATCCTTTTCCAGTATGGTTTATAATAGGGTATCAAGTAGAGTCCCCTGTACTTTACAGTAGGATCTTGTTGTTTATCCATGCTATGTATAAAAGTTTACATCTGCTAATCCTAACTTCCTATTCCATTCCTCCCCTCAGTCTTACTGTTTAAGCTATCTTTACTCTTTAACTTTTTGTGACCTAAAGGAAATAGCAGGAGGACAACAAACAGCTCTCAGTGTAAATCTGGCCTACGTGTATTGCTTCCTGAGACTTCCTAGGAAAATCTGAAGGGCCCCTGCACCAGGATCTCATGCCCTAGACATGAAAATTATTTGTGGATCCACAGTCACTTGGGGCAGATGGTTTGCAAACAGCGGTATTTGGCAGTAG
Source organism: Bos grunniens (assembly GCF_055505025.1). NCBI lineage: Eukaryota > Metazoa > Chordata > Mammalia > Artiodactyla > Bovidae > Bos > Bos grunniens. Next base: position 65,158,830 of record NC_141182.1, on the reverse strand, counting down.
CCTGAGTTGGGGCCCTTGAATTTAGTGAATGTCCCTTGGCAAAACTGAGAGCTGTCTTCTGAGATCCACCGTAGGAGCTGTGTCCTGAAGAAAAAACTCATGTAGGTATATGTTCATGGACTTAAGATCTAAGAAGCCCTAGGGGTGGGAACCATATTGTGTACAGAAACAGTGACTGGGTTAATAGGGACTGGGGGAGATTGCAGCAATGTAGAATCGATAAAGTGAAGTCGCTCAGTCGTGTCCAACTCTTTGCAACCCCATGGACTGTAGCCTACCAGGCTCCTTTGTCCATGGAATTTCCAGGCAAGAGTACTGGAGTGGGTTGCCATTTCCTTCTCCAGGGGATCTTTCTGACCCAGGGTTCGAACCCAGGTCTCCTGCCTTGCAGGCAGATGCTTTACCATCTGAGCCACCAGGGAAGCCCTTTAGAATGGATAAGCCCCTTCCAAACGGACATGTGTTTCAGTAACTGGCTAAGTGGGAAGAGAGTGTACAGAATGAAGGACCTACAGTCCAGTCCATGGAAATCTGGGTGCATCCCCTTTAAGAAACCTGAAACCCCACCCGCGCCTCAGAGCCCAAGGATCCTCCTCTCCAGCGACTCTTCTGTGGTGCGACTCTTCTGTGGTGCGGGGGAACCTTTTCCAGATCGGGGGAGCACCGCCCCTTACCTGGACCTGGGACCCAGTGAACTGCTTTACCCAGAAGGCACTGCGCCGCACCTGTCACAGATCACTGAAGACACAGGCACTTCCGTTCTGGAGGACGATGTCTGGGCAGGTCTGTTGATGTGCACCGCGGATGACATTTTGTAAATACGGATGTGTTTACTTGGTGGGGAGCTTGGAAACGTTTGACCAGCCCCAGATCTGGGAGGTGGGAAGCCTGCCCCTTCTGCTTCTCTTGAGGCGGGCACGAGGCAATGTCACTCCACGTGCCCATTCTGCAGCAATAAAGATTCAACTGCAGAATGGTATTATTTATATAGAGACTCGTTTGGAGGTTTGGAGGCCGTTTTTCTCCATTCCCCAACTGATCAAAAGGCCAGGCACTGCTACAATAGAATTTAACTCTCTTCTTTTTTAACCCTTCGATTTTGAAGAATTTCCAGTTCTTAAGGATACAATCCAAAGGCGCTTCTGGCTTAGAAGGGGATCCACCCATGTTGAATAACCTGCAACTGAGAACTGAGGGTCACAGTGTTGCCACAGGTCGCCATGGAAATAGGGGCGCGTTGCCTTTACCAATAGGTCTGGCGCTTCAGACCACAGTTTCTCCCCGACCCTTCCGCCTCCACACGCCTCTGCAACTATCAGGGAGAACCAGAAACGTGCCCTTTCCATGGGTGGATTAGGCGCACAAACTCCTTTACCTCGAGGTCTCTGCCCAGCGCGTCCGCACTGTTCCAGTGGCCGCCCAGACGACGGGCGTTTCCGGAGGCCCTTGCAGGCAGAGGCGGGATTTCTGGCGTCGCGGTTGTGACGTGGATTCCGGGAGAATCCGGGATTCCACGTGGAATCCGCGTGGTGCCCAGGATTCTGGAGTGCCTGTGTAGGCTGGGAGTCCTCACTGGGGTCCGCTTTTGGGGAGGCTCTGGAGAGGCGAACAGAGGACAGAAGAAAAGATGGGACTTCTGTCCGCTTGGTTATTACGAAACATGGTTGCTGTCGTGGACGGGCCGCCTGTCGCGGAGCTGTCGCCTGGGGCTGCGCTCCTTCGGAGGCCTTCGCAACCGCCCTCTGTCCCTGTCCGCTTCCCGATGCAGCAGCCTAAACTTCCGCGCCGTTTGACCAGGAGGAGACTGGGGCTCGGAGCTCGACCGTCCTCTCGGGCTCACCACACCCAGGGGAGTGCGCGGGTTCCGCCGGCTTTTCAACCCGGTTCTGCTCACAGGACCCATGGTGGCTGCCGCGCGTATGGACCGGGCTCAGGTGAGTGGAGAGTCCTCAAGCCTTCCCGACTCAGGTGTGGGGGCTGTTGTGTTCTCAGGCTTTCCGAACTTGGCCTTCCTCTCTCCCTTCTCTTGAGTATGAAGGCGGTGGAGGGCGGTCGGTCAGTGACGGTGAACACGTGGCAAGGAACCCCTTCCCAGAGTTGACGGGATGAGGTGCGAAATGGTTTGCAGGGCTTAGGAGCCCCAGGTACAAACACTTGGAGGTGAGGCTGAATTAGGCACTTTCTGGAAACGGCAGGTATCTGCGGTTATGTGTGCTGAGAACAGAGAGCAGGCAGTCAGGAGGCCGAACTGGTATGGCAGCCTGGGGAGCTGGACCTCAGTTCTGACGGTGACGGGAACCACAGAAGGTTTATAACACAGAAGGGAGGTGATCTGACGTCGGTGTTGACAGGCTCCCTCTAAGTAGAGTGGAAAGTCTGGGGAAGCCTGAGGGTGGCAGGGAGACCAGGCGGGATTTACTGCAATAGCCCAGGTGTATTGATGGTGGGGCCAAAAGTGGACGTTACAGAGTGTATGGATTTTGGATGTTTTTAAACTAGGGCCGGTGGAGATTTTGATGAGAAGTAGTGATGTTCTGGGACTCTTCACCTGTCCCTCCCTCTGTGCTTGAGTCTGGGGGCCTTACAGTAGGAGTCCTTTTATAGCCCAGCACCCCGAATCTAAGCCAAGAGTTATATGAAGAGGTTCCTGCTTTGAGCAGCCAGTAGGAGGAATGGAAGGGTGCATTAGAGTCAGGAACCGCTTGCACAAGTGCTTAAGGGGTTAAGATTGAGTTGGGAGTCATCAAGAAACCACAGGTCTTAATTCTGTCTGTTGAAAAAAAGGCCAGAAGTTGAGCAACAATAGCAGGCTGAGGAGCTGGGCTTCTGTTTTGAAGGTGATGAAAGACATGAACTTCCGGGATGCCTCAGTGGTAAAGATTGCACCTGCAGTGTAGAAGATGCAAGAGACAGGTTTGCTCCCTGGGTCAGGAAGATCCCCTGGAGGAGGGAATGGCAACCCATTCCCGTGGTCTTGCCTGGGAAATCCCATAGAGAAACCAGGAGGGCTGCAGTCCTTGGGGTCCCAAAGAGGCAGACTGACTAAGTGAGCATGTAGCAGTCACAAAAGACACGGCAGATTTGGAAGAGAAGAGAGATGCTCTGAATCAAAACAGGCTCCCTCTGGCTGCTGTCTGGTCGAGAATGGAGTGTGGGCGTGAGGGAGGAGGCTACTGCACTGGTCCACAGAAGTGCTGATGGTGGCAAAGAAAGTCCCAACCGGGCACTGAGGACTGGGTGTGTTGCTCAGGCACTGGGGTGGCAGTGGAGCCTGTCATAAACACAAAGGAGTTCTTCCGGACACTGTGCAGAGTGGTTTCAGGGGTGGGGTGTGCCTTGGAAGTGTAGACTGGAAAGTTTTTAGTCTTAATGGAGGGGGACCCCAGATATGAGGAAGGTGTGGTTCAGAGTGATGTACATGGTGGGAGGAGCATGGACTGATGGCCTTAAAATTGTTTCTGGGAGGCATGGTCAGGAGGATGCCCGCGGGAGAGTGCTTGGTGCCCTTCCTGCCGGACCTATGGCTTACGTAGTCTCTGTCTGCCCGCCTTCCTGATTTTGCTCTGGGCTGCCCACGGTGATCAGAGGGACAGGAGAGGGCACCAGGAGTGGTGTCATGGCCGAGTATTGCCTCCGAGTTGGGAGGCTGGGGAGCAGAGGAGCAGGGGGTGGGAGGTGAGTGGGGGGCCTGGGGAGTCCTGTTGTGTGTGGGCTCAGCTGTCCCCATCGTGGCAGGGTGGTGTGACCTTCGAGGATGTGTTCGTGTACTTCTCCCGGGAGGAGTGGGAGCTGCTGGAGGAAGCTCAGAGACTCCTGTACCGCGATGTGATGCTGGAGAACTTCGCACACGTGGCCACCTTGGGTGAGTCCCTGTTTCAGTTACCTATTGGTACATGTCAAACTACTCCAAAAGTGAGTGATGTAAAACAGTAAAAAGGCCTTATGGAAGTTTCAGTGTGTCAGGAACTCATCACAGCTCACCTGGTGCTTTTGGCTCAGGGTCTGCCATGAGGCTTCTCTCAAGCTCCCAGCTGAACTGTTCTCATCTGAAGGCCATTCTCGGGAGGATCTCACTCACAAACTCACTCATGTTTTATGTTTCCAAGAGGTCGTTTCTTGTGGCTTGTTGGACTGTAAGGCTGTTAGTCAGAGGCCCCCTGGCTTCCTTGTTACCCTAGCCTTTCTGTAGCGCATCTCAAAGCAGTGAAGGAACCTTCTTTCTGAGCAGAGAGAATGTCCAGGACGGTAGCTTGTCTTTTTGTAACCCGACTTGGAAACAGTGATCCCATCATTTTTCTCTGTTCTGTTCTTAGAAATGGGTCAGTCAGTGCAGCCTCTGGTCAAGGGAAGTGGCTCATGCAAGGGCAAGAACACCAGGTGACAGGTCTTCCTGGGCCATCGGAGAGGCCGCCTGCCGCAGGCCCACATGCCTGCTGCAGTGTCCTTGGGTTCGGTTTTTCCCTGGTGCCCTGGGGGCAGCTCTTCCTGTCCTGCCAAATCAGGGGCTCTTCCCTCTCCCGTCTTGGTTCCCAGGGTAGGGGCTGTGGATGCCCAGGGCTGTGTATAGTGTCCCCTCGCTGAGCAGTCCCGACACCTGCTGCCCAAAGCCTTTCTGGATGAGGTTAAGCGTTCAGGGCTCTCGAGTTGGCTTCACAGATTGTCCCGGGCTTGGGCCCTTCTAGACCCATGATGTGTCTGTGTCTGTGTTCTGCCCCCACCCCCTGGCTGACAGTTCTCGGGGACGGACTTTGCCAGAAATTGTCGCTATTGACATGCCACTGCTTGTGGAGGGCATAGGGGTGCTCTGCCAAGTCCTCCTATGTGGTTTTTGTCTTTTTAATGTTAACCTTCTCTTCTCTCTGAGCTGGGTCTATCTGGGCCATTCACCTGTGCTATGTTTGTTTTTTGTTTTTTGTTTTTACAACTTCCACCTTCCAGATCCCATGTAGGTGCCCAGTGGCAGAGAGGCAGAGAGCCCCGGGTGCCTGTGGGTGGACCTGCCTCCAGCCACACTGACAGCCCAGAGCAGGGGAGCTGAGAGAGAGCCATCTGAGGGTTGGGCTCACATCGTACCGTCAGCCTGCTTTGTGTTCACCGGTGTTTTCTTGCCAAGGCCCATAGCAGTGCTCACTTCTCCCTTTCCTCACCATGCTTGGCACTTGACGTTGTTCTCCTGTCTTCCATCCCTTGGCTGTTTTCCCACCTCTCCGGCCTCCATGTATGCCACTCATTCTCCTCTGCTCACCTTGCAACGCTCTGCAACATTGGCTGCATTAATGTGTCATGAACTGTGTTCATATCCATATGTAGTCCTGAAGAGCCAGCTACTTATTGCAATCAGATTTTTCTGGGCCTGGACAGAGCCTTCTGACAAATGAGCCAAGCTCACCTGACACCAACAGCTGCTGCTGCTGCTAAGTCGCTTCAGTCGTGTCCGACTCTGTGCGACCCCAGAGACAGCAGCCCAGCAGGCTCCCCCGTCCCTGGGATTCTCCAGGCAAGAACACTGGAGTGGGTTGCCATTTCCTTCGCCAATGCATGAAAGTGAAGAGTGAAAGTGAAGTCGCTCAGTTGCGTCTGACTCTTACCGACCCCATGGACTACAGCCCACCAGGCTCCTCCGTCCGTGGGATTTTCCAGGCAAGAGTGCTGTTTAAACCCTGTTTAAACTGTTTAGACCCTGTTTAAACCCTTCTTAGAGGAGTGAGTTGGAGACCTCGCCTCGGCTTCCAGTGCTGTTCACCATCATTGTGTCTTTACTCATCACTGCAAGTCCTCCATACCTTCCAAGGCCCAGGACTGACAATGGGCCCTTCCTCACTGATCCTGGCCCCTCATCCTGCCAGAGGCCCGTGGACTCACTCACTGGTGTGTCACACACTCGGAGGTGATGGACTTGCTGCTTCTTACTGAAGTCAGCATGTCCTTCACTAGCAGCTCTTTGCTTTCAGGTTATTGATGTGAAGCAGACAATGAGGAGGCCCCTTCTGAGCAGAGTGTTTTTATGGAATTAGTGTCAGAGTTCAGGACTCTTGGGTCCTGTCCACTTATCCAGAAAGCTCACCCATGTGAGACAGGTGACCTGCTCTTGAAAGTAGGTCATTTCAACACCTGGATGAACACCAGGGTCATGCCCTTCACTGCACCTGTACACTTGTGACCCCTGTGGGCGAGGATTCCTGTTGAGTGAAAACTTTCATCAGCACCAGAAACCACATAGTGGTAGAATCCTGTCAGTAGAATGATAATGTGGCCTCACGTATGAAGACCTGTCCGTGAGTTAGGGAGACCTTTTATTGCGGGATGTGCAAGTAAAAGACTAGACTTTGGGCGACACCAGGGAGACAGTGATGAACTGATGCGCTGACAGTGAGAAGGCCTTCCTGAGCGCCTTCACTCTCAACAACCAGATAACTCAGGCTGAAGTGCGAGCCTGTAGGTGCCTGCCGTGTGGAAATCTGTCCAAGGAGAAATCCGCTCTTATTCATCACAGAAAACTTCATGGTGGGGAAACATCACATGTGTGCAAGGAGTGTGGAGAGGCCTTCATTCACCTGTCTCACCTAAAGATCCACCAGAAATTTCACACTGGCAAAAGACAATATATGTGCAGTGGATGTGGAGAAGCTTACAACAGAAGCTTGCACCTTGTTCAGAACCAGAGAACTCACACCGGGGAAAGACCTTATGAGTGCAATGAATGCAGAAAACCCTTTGATTGTAAAAGCACACTTGTTCAGCACCAGCGTGTTCACACTGGCGAAAGGCCTTATGACTGCACTGAATGTGGAAAAGCCTACAGCAGAAGCTCCCACCTTGTGCAGCACCAGAGAATCCACACCGGGGCGAGGCCTTATGAGTGCATTGAATGTGGAAAATCCTTTAGCCCTAACTCCAGCCTCATTAAACAAAGGAGAGTCCACACAGGAGCAAAGTCTTATTTGTGCGGCAAATGTGGGAAGGCTTTTGGCTACAAAGACACACTTGAGCAGCACCAGATAATTCACACTGGTGCACGGCCTTATGAGTGCAGCGAGTGTGGGAGGGTCTTCGGCTGTAAACACATGCTTGTGCAGCACTGGAAAATCCACACTGGAGAAAGGCTTTGTGAGTGCAATGACTGTGGAAAACTCTTTAGCCATAGCTCCAACTTCATTGTGCACCAGAGAATTCACACTGGAGCAAAGCCTTATGAATGCAGCGAATGTGGGAAATGCTTTAGCCACAACTCCATCCTCATTCTACAAAAGACACATCACAGTAGAACAAGGCCTTATGTGTGTAGTGAATGAAGAAAAGCTTACATTAGTAGCTCCCACCTTGTTCAACACAAGAAAGTTCACACTGGAGCGAGACCTTATGAGTGCAATGAATGTGGGAAATTCTTTAGCCACAACTCCATCCTCATTCTACACCAGAGAGTTCACACTGGAGAAAAGCCTTATGTGTGCAGTGAATGGAGGAAGGCCTATAGCAGAAGCTCCCATCTTGTTCAGCACCAGAAAGCTCACTCTGGAGAAGGACCTCATGAATACCACAGTTTTGGTGACCCTTTAGCTGCATCTCTTAAACTTGTTTAATGCCCAGAAACTTCGACTGGAGAAAGGTCTTATGAATGGAGTCAATGCACTGTGTTCCTTTTGAAGATTATAGGACTCACACCAGCAAAGGTGGGAATCATCTTGGTACAGAGACACTGAGATAATGGAGTGGGGATGACTGAGGCTCGTGAGAGGATGGGTATCTGTTCTTAAGGCAGCATCTCTATATGTCCCTGTGATTTTGGCTCTGGCATGAAAGTATACAGAAATTCTCAGGACCTTCACACCTCTGAGTCTCCTGTGGCCAACACACTGTCTCAGTAAGTAAAGGTTTGTGGATTCCTGTACCTCCCTGGGCTGTTTACATCTGGCCATCACTGCACAGGCAGGAACCCCAGCCGTGACAGAAGAGAGAACCAGGGCTCAGGCTTCTCTGACCAGCCAGCATTCCTAGTGACTGAAGTGGACGTGGCCTTCCTTGCTCTGCAGTTTTTGCAGATCCTGAGGCAGGGCTTATGCTCCTAAGTTATGTGGAGAGGGATATGGTAGAACTAGAACAGTTGGCAGATGGGACTTTCCAAGAAGAACGGTAAATATGGATATTTATGGGGAATATTTAGTTCCTAACATCTTTACTGAGGTATGGTGACATGAAATCAATATATGTTAAATATAAAATGTGCTAGGTTTCAGCATGTGTATATACTGATGAGACCAGACATCAAGATAATGGAGATATCCAACACAGCCAAGAGATTCCTTGTGTCTCTTTATACTGTTTCTTGCCCATTCCTTTCTAACCCCCATCCCACAATTCACAAGTAATAGCAAGCATTTTATAGTATTTTATATAAACAGAATCATGTGGTACATATTTTCTGGGGAGTGGGGACTCTGGCTTTTTCACCAGCCATGACTACTTTGAGACTGATCCACTTTGCCACAGGTATCAATTATTCATTTGTATTGTTGAATATTCGTCCACTGTATGGATATACCACGATTGTCTTTTATCCATTTGCCAGTTAGTGGATCTTTGGGTTGTTTCCAGTTTTGTGCTGTCACAGATAAAACTGCTGTGACGATGTGTGTATAAATTATTACTGAATCACCTTCCATTGTATGGTTGTACCACAGTTTACCATTCACTGAGGGGTATCTTGATTGCTTCCAAGTTTTGGCACTATGGCTAAACCTGCATTATGCATTGTTTTGTGTGGGTATACACTTTCAGTTCATTGGGGTTCAAGCCTCAGAGCATGATTTGCTGGGTCACATAGTAAGGGAATATTTAGTTTTATAGAAAACTGCCTTCTAAAGTGGCTGTATCATATTGCATTCCCACCAACAGTAGGTGAGAGTTCCTGTTGCTCCATGTTCTTGTCAGTATTTGATGTTGTCAATGTTTTGGGTTTTGCCGTTCAAGTAGGTATGCTGTAATAGTATATTGTTGTTTCTTTCATTTGCAATTCTCTAATGACATATGATGAATATCTTCATATTCTTTTAACAGCGTCTTTTGCTGAACAGAAATTTTAAACTTTAGTCAAGTCCAAATTACTCAGTGTTTCTTCCATGGATTGTATTTTGGTGTTGGATTTAACACATCATTGCCTAACCCAAGGTCTGTGTCCCCTGTATTACCGTCTATGTGTTTTATTACTGTCTTGTATTTAGGCTCATTATCCATTTTGAGAAAATATTTGTGAAAAGTGCGAGGTCTGTGTCTAGATCACGTGTTTTGTTTTGTTTTCCCCGTGCTGTGCAGCTTGTAGGATCTTAGTTCCCAAACCAGGGATTTTAACCCACATCCCCTGCAGTGGAAGCAGGGAGTCCTAACCACTGGATCATGTTTTTAAGCCCCATTTGTTGAAAAAGACTATCCTTTCTCCATTTCTTTGCCTTTGCTCCCTTTTCAAAGATCAGTTTACTGTATTAGTGTGGATCTATTTCTGTGGTTTCTGTTCCAGTTTTTTCCACTTAGTGAGATAATCATCATGTGGCTGTGGTTTTAATTTTTTCCTTGTCTTTTATTTAAATGGTGCATGCGTGCTAAGTCGCTTCAGTCATGTCTGACTCTGTACAACCTGTGGACTGTAGCCTGCCAGACTCCTCTGTCCATGGGAACTAATCTTGCATTTCCTGCAAGAAATCCCACATGATCATCTTGTATAATCCATTGTATATATTGCTGAGTCAGTTTTCTGATATTTTGTTAGTGTATTGTATAGATAGATGAATGGTCATGGGTTTATAGGTTTGCTTTTCTCCGACTTTGGTATCAGAGTAATTCTGATGTCAAAGAAGAATGGTTTCCTCCTCCTTTATTTTCTGGAGGAGTTTTGAAGGATGAGTGATACTTCTGTTTTTAATGCTTGCTGGAATTCCTTAGTGAAGGCACCTAAGCCTGGAATTTCCTTGTGGGAAGACTTTCAATAAAAATACAGTCAAGTAATTTTTTCAATTTTGTTCTCTTGAACGGCTTTGGAGTATAGTTGATTAAGAATATTCTGTTAGTTTCAGGTGGACAGCAGAGTGATTTGGTTATACATATACATGTATGTATTCTTTTTCAAATGATTTTTCCATCTAGGTTATTTCAGTGTTTTGAATACATATACTATATATAGTAGGTCCTTGTAGGTTGTCTATTTTAAATACAGCACTGTGTACATGTCAATCAACTCACTAATCTCTCGCATCCCCCCACCACCACCCCCCAAGTTTGTTCTCTTAAGTTTGTGCATCTGTTTCTGTTTTGTAAATGTTTGTGTGTTTTTTAATCATTCCCTTATGACAACTTCAATTTCTTTAGTCAGTAGTGTCTTCACTCTTGCTTTTGTTGTCTTTTCAGTCAACCTACAGTTTTGTCAATTTTGAAAGAACGAACATTTTTCTTCATTGACTTTTTAAAAGTTTTGTTTCAATATTTTGTTCTAATTTTACCATTTCCTTTCTTATCTTTGCTTTAGGGTTTGGTCTTATTTTCCAGGTTTCTCAATAAGGAAGGTTAGGTTATTGACATCAAATAAACTGTAAATAAAGCTATACATTTCCTTTAAATTTTTCCCTTGTAATTAGGATATTGGGCAGTGTATAGTTTAATAAGTCTCTTCCTATTAAATTTGCAGGGATGGTACCAGAGTGGGAAGAATGCTTATGACTTTTCAGTCCAAGTATTTACGGCTGAAATGGGGAAAATCTGGGTTATCTGAAATACCTTCCACTGTCAGGAAGAGATTGAGCTAAGCTGTTGGTGATTGATGTAGCATTATCCTCCATGTCTACCAGAATTTGATGAGGATGACCATGTACAGTCAACTCATCTTGAGTACTAAAGGGTATGGCAGGCTATTGGGCACTTTCCCGTCCTCAGGGCACCCCGTTTTGAGGTATATTCTTTGTGTCAGCTTTTCTTCGTAAGATAGGAAAATCTTTCTCCAGTGTTCAGTCTATTTATTTGCAAGTGTTCTTGTCAATAGGCAGTTGGTTGGGATGTGGGCTCCTTAGCCTCTGCTCATCATCTGCAGGGACACGTTTCTTTGGATCCTGTCTTACAAATGTGCTAGTCTGTCCTGAAAACCTACAGCTTACACATATTTTTGTTTCGCTGATTAAATTGCAATCAATTTTTCTTTTTTTCCCTGGTGGCTCAGAGGTTAAAGCGTCTGCCTCCAATGCGGGAGACCCGGGTTTGATCCCTGGGTTGGGAAGATCCCGTGGAGAAGAAGGAAATGGTAACCCACTCCAGTACTCTTGCCTGGAGAATCCCGTCGATGGAGAAGCCTGGTAGGCTACAGTCCATGGGGTCGCAGAGTCGGACACGACTGAGCGACTTCACCTTCACCTTCACCTCAGGTCTGGATTTTAGGAGCCTTAGACTTCCTTTCCTGACCTTTCTATGACCCTCAGGGTTTTCATGGAAAGAGAACCCCCTGTTGATCCTGATCAGTTCCCAACCAGCTTTTGTCACCTTATCACACAAGCTTAGCGTCTTATGTTCCAACCAACATGTATACAAGTTGTATAAATTAGATGACCTTAGATGTACCCTAAAGAATTCTAAATTTTTAAATAACTACTGCCGGTCTTACTTGGGTTGAAGAGAATCTTTAGTTATATGTTTTAATTCAGCTCAGGTCCAAGGTTTAAATTCTACAATTTTCTGCATGTGACTCACAGCTGGGGTCGATCTTCAGAGGTAACTGGCATTTGGAGTTTTAAGAGAATTGTTGGGAAAAGGTAGTGAAACTGTGTGTGCATGCTAAGTTGCTTCAGTAGTGTCTGACCTTATGGACTGTAGCCCACGAGGCTCCTCTGTCCATGGGAATTCCCCAGTCAAGAATACTGGAGCAGGTTGCCATGCCCTCTAGGGGATCTTCCCGACACAGGGATCAAACCCATGTCTCCTGCATTGGCAGGCGGATTTTTTACCACTAGCGCCACCTCAGAAACTAGTTCCCCTGTTGAGTTTAACCTCCCTATCCAAAAATCTATCCCTTTTCTTTTCTCCTCTTACCTAAATCCTGTGCTAAATTCCACATTAATAATACTTGAATATTACAAAAAGTCATTAACAATGATTATGTAGTTAGTGAAATTGGGAAAAATATATCGTTCTAGAGAAACTTATTTGTTATAGAGGAAATAAAAAGTTAAACTTAAGATCTCAATGGCTACAGTTTATTACAGTGAAAAGGATACAGATGAAGACTAGCAAAGGAAGATGGCATAATGTGACAGACTCCAAGAGGAACCACGTTGGCAGGTTCCAGTTGCCCCCTCACTTAAGTCTTGGTGTCTCCGTTTCTGGCTTGTGCACCTCTGGAAACGTTACCTGGTTTGGTAACAACCTCATATTCACAGCTGGAAATTGCCCCAGTTTGGAGTATTTGTATCAGGGAAATTGGCAGACACTACAATCAGGAGTCAATTTGCTGTTTTATAAATTTTTGAGACTTTAGAATGTAGTGCAGAATGAGTTAATAATGAGGACTATATATGGGGAATACCACAAACATTCATTCCACCCAGCCAAGTTGAACTGAAGAAAAGTCAAGTTCTAACACATTTCTTTTATTGTCTTCTTAGTTATTCACAAAAAAGGAAATATCAGCCAAAATTCACTACCAGATGGTAAATAACTATTATAAATATTTTATCAAAGACATGCACTTGGCAGGTGAACACATTAAAAATGTTCAACCAGATAGACCATCAGGCAATAGTGAGGTAAATACACACTTTGAAAATAGGTAGTATTTAATATTCTGACCATACCAAACAAGTACAGGTGAGGAATATAGGGGAGTTGGAATGCTCCCAATACTGTTGATGGAAATCCAAAAGGGTAATCATTCACTTTAGACTATGAAACCATATATTCATTTAAGAAAATTGATGTACATGTTCACAGTAAACTTTCTGTGATAGCCAAGCTGGAAACAAAGCGCAAAATCCCATTCATCCATTAACAGATAAGTGGATAAACAGTCAACAGGTTAGTATATCCAAACAGTGTATTTTTCAGGAATTAAAAAAATTAACTATCAGGGAATTCCCCAGTGGTCTCTGTGCTTTCACCACTGAGGGCCTGGGTTCAATCCCTGCTTGGGGAACTAAGATCCCAAAACCTTGTGCCATGGCAAAAACAAACACACAACCATTCATATCTGCAATATGGATAATTATGTACCATGAAAGGAAAAGGCAAATACAAAAGTAAACACATTAACATTCCAATGACATTAAAATTCTAGAAAACTAATAGAATGTGAAATAAAGTAAATTGAATCCCAGTTGCCTGGGAACCCAGGGAGATTGCAAAAGGTAGATGTGGGAATAATGGATGTTTGTTATTATGGTGGTTCTGTGATTTTACACATAGTAGAAGTTACCACGCTATACATTAAGTATATTCAGTCCACTGCTTACCAACTATACAGCTCCATTAAGTTTAAATAAAAATTGGCTTCACATAAAAATCTGAATCTCCTTTTTAGAAAAGTAGAAGTCTGGAAACCAACACATTAACTACATCAGCTCTCCATGTCTCATGCAAGGCACTGGGTCCCAGTAGCAATGAAGACAGAGGAGCAATGGGAGGTGTTTCCACGTGAGTTCTCCAGGAACTCTGCCTGGGTCCTAAAACATCACATGCCTGGACTACAGGATTCTCACTCTCCCTCTCTTTTTCCTCCACAACTGTGCAGCAATGGCCTTGAGATAAACAATCTGCAGATGCTATGAGGATCCTAAAACCTTTACATTATTCAGTCTGACTGACTGGAGGCTCAGGAGGAAGTAGCTCTGTAGATCTGGAGAATTTCTTTAAAAAATCTCCTAAACAACCAGTTACATTTGTGGATGAAACTTTAGAAAAGGCGCATTCCTTCTTTGCTAGTCTCTCAGGAGCTATTAATTCCGAGTGTCTTCTGTACCAAGTATGGTTCCCACTCAATGTCTGTAATCTAACACTCAGCAACACCAGCCTGCCATGTTGTGGACATTATGGTACATGGCTCTGTTCCAGCTGGACCTACAGAACTTCTTCCCTTGACCAGTACTGGGGGGATGATGTGACATCCCATATGAAAACAGAACATTCATGCTGTTCCAAAAATCACTGGTGGTTCTCATGGCTGCCCTCTCATCTCAGGGTGACCTCTGAAACCAAAAAGTATGACATTCAGATCACAACAAAACCCTGCAGTCTACCCCGGGAGGCCTTGGACAACAATGCAAATTAGACCAAAACTGCAATGAAAACTACTCTCTGCCATGACACTGTCCTCACTGAGGACTACGGAGTTCCCAAACAGGTGACACACAGCTGGAAAAACCCATTCTGAGCATGACATGAAATAATGCCACTGAAGAGGGTAAACAAGCCCCCAGCAGAACGCAGACTGGGTCACCTTGGTCAAAGCTGGTTAAGCCAATGTTCTAGTCAGACATAAGAGAATAACATCCAAGTGCTCAGGCTACTCAAGCTTTCCTCCATAGAATGCATGAGCACAAAAGTCTACCAACCCTGATCACACTGAGATGACCACCAGCTGGTAGAAGTAAGATGATTTTTACCACAGAAACTCACAGTGACATGAAGTTTGGGAAGGGCCATGGGCAGATTAGAAAGTACAGCACAGCTCCTTAAAAGCTTCCAACGAATCAGGTACCCACAGGTAATCTCCACACTAGGGCTGTGCAGATGGGTGGCATTCAACTTCCAGTTGATGAGTCCCTCACAGAGCCTACTCAGTAAGATGTATTAGCTAAGGAGACAGTTCATTATTTGATTCTCTGCTCATCTCATTTGAAGGTCTTTGCCCAGTATGAACTTTCTGGTGACGAAGGAGGCTAGACCTTCGGCTGAAAGCTTTCTTACACTCACTGCACTCATAGGGTCTGTCTGGGCTGTGGTGTTTCTGGTGCTCAATCAGAGCAGACCTTTGACTAAAGACTTTCCCACACCTGCCGCACTCGAGAGGCCCTGCTCTGGTGTGAATTTTTCGGTGTTGAGTAAGCTGGGTGCTTTGGCTAAATAATTCTCCGCATTCAGTGCACTCATATGGTCTTTCTCCAGTATGAATTCTCTGGTGTTGAGTGAGGCCAAAGCTTTGGCTAAAAAGTTTTCCGCATTCAGTGCATTTATAAGGCCTTGCTCCAGTGTGAACTCTCTGGTGCTTGATGAGAGTACAGCTTTGGCTAAAAAGTTTTCCACATTCACTACATTCATATGGCCTTTCCCCAGTGTGGATTCTCTGATGTTTAATGAGGCTGGGACTTTGGTTAAAAAATTTCCCACATTCACTGCACTCATAAGGCCTTATGCCTGTGTGAACCCGCCTGTGTTTAACTAGATTGGAGTTGGATGTAAAGAATTTTCCACATTCATTGCATTTATAAGGCCGTGATCCAGTGTGAATTCTCTGATGTTCATTAAGGCTGGAGCTTTGGCTAAACAATTTCCCACATTCACTACACTCATAAGGCTTTTCTCCAGTGTGAATTCGCCGGTGCCTAGCAAGTGTGGGTCTGTTGCTAAAAGCTTTCCCACATTCCCTGCACTTGAAAGGCCTTTCTCCAGTGTGGACTCTCCGGTGCTGAACAAGTATGTGTTTATAGCTGAAGGTTTTCCCACATTCACTGCATTCATAAGGCCTCTCTCCAGTGTGGACTCTCTGGTGCTCAGCAAGCCTGTACTTGCGGCAGAAGGTTTTCCCACATGCACTGCACTTATAGGGCCTCAGT
This sequence comes from Bos grunniens, assembly GCF_055505025.1. NCBI lineage: Eukaryota > Metazoa > Chordata > Mammalia > Artiodactyla > Bovidae > Bos > Bos grunniens. Next base: position 65,143,036 of record NC_141182.1, on the reverse strand, counting down.
CCATTGTGAGAGGCCTCCACACACTCAGTGTCCCCTTGTGGAGTGACCTGGTACTGGAGAAGGTCAGAGCTAACAGGGAAACCCTTCCCAGGCTCCTGGCATGGGAAAGACTTCTTGGTTGTATGAACAATACGAGTCTTCATAAAGGCCTTCCCCATGTCTCTTCTAAAGAGTTTCTCTCCACTGTGCTGCTGAAATTTCACACCTGCCCTACACAGTGTCTGGACAGGGTTTACTCTCAGGTCCTCCGTGAGATGCAGACCACCTTCTACATCCAGGTTACCCATCTCCCAGGGATAGGCCTTCTGGATGGACAGGTCTGTCTTTGAAGTAATTATCTGTGGCACTTCTACAGAAGCATTCTGCTCAGAAGTTTTCTCCTTCATCTCTGCTCTCTGCCAACAACCTGAAAGCAAAGAAATGGGGGTGAATTTCATGTAGATCTTGGTAGAAGTAGGGAGCCCCATCACAATACATGTCTGACACAGAAAGAATAAATCCATGGGATTATTTTCAGGACAAGGGAGGTGGGAGCAGGTTAGGAAAGGGCTGCTGTGTGGACAGGGCCTCTACACATCACAAAACGGACAACTCACCAGGCAAGACACAAGGATGGGGTGCAGAACACAGGGAACCAGGGGTCCACAACTCACTCCTCCGGGAACGGTTTTCACCAGGGCCTTGGCTGCTGGGAACACATGTGTGCTGTGTGCAAAGCTGTATTCAGACCCAGGAAAATCCAACTGTTACTGAGTAGCTGGTGTTCAAGGACCGTTTTGAGGATAAGTGCAGGCCTCATGACATGTTAGGTGTAGGCCAATATTGAAAAGCAGAGAAGTGAAGATGGAGAGGACCACCGAGGAGTAGAAGGCAGAGAGGTGGGGGATAATCCTGGGCGCAATGTCAGAGTAGGTATGACGGAAAGAGCAAAGTGTCGGGAATGGGGAGGAGAGAGAGTAATGAGGTTCACAGTCACTGGCCTTGGCACCGAAATAGTGTTGCGCACAGGACACGTTCCTGATATGGTCTGAATCCAGCCATGACATCACTTCCTCCCCCTGATGCCAATCACCAAGGCCAGGCCCACTCTGAGCCCCTCTTGCTGTGCCTGGAGTCATGTCCACTCTGTCCTGTACCCAGGGTTCTCCTCCCAGCTCCAGCGGGACAACAACATAGGACCTAGAAGATGCAAGTCCTAAGGGAAAGACAGGACAGGTGAGTGGTCAGTACTGGCCCACGGGGGCAATTAATTCCAAAATAATCTCAGGAAACAGACACTATCACATAAAAAATCTTTGAGGGGGTATCATAGAAATAGCCAGGTGAACCCCAGAAATAGTGACTATGTTGGGTCCCAACAATTGCTAGTACAGTGAGGGCCAAGGAAATGTCAGCTGGAAGGGGGAAGAGCCTGGAGCACAAATGTGCAGGGGTCTACAGAGTCCTCTCAGCAGGGAGTGGCTGAGAACCCACAGAACTCATTCCAAGTCTTTGGGCTCAGAAAGCCTTCACTAGGAAAACTTCAGAGCCGCTGGCACTGGGGCTACCTGTGAAAGGAGTTGGTCCACACACTCACTCAGCCTTGGCACCCACAGCACAGAGGACAGGGAAGCAATAATAGAGAGGTGCCTACTGTCCAGCTGTGAGACGAATCAACTTGCCTTGGAGAAAAGTGGAAAGTCAGAGACCTGCCCAGGACGCTGGGACAGGGGTGAGGGCCTTACCCAAGGACGCAACCAGTGCAAAGGTCTCCAGCATGACATAGCTGTATAGGCGTCTCTGGGTCTCATCAAGGATCCTCCATTCCTCCTGGGAAAAGTACACAGCCACATCCTCAAAGGTCACAGGGCCCTGTGATGATGGGAACAGAGTGTGCATAAGCAGCCTGTCTCCCCAGGACCCCATAAGTACTCCCAACCTAGTCCAAACTCACTCCGGGGTCATCATCCTCCCCAGCGACCCAACTTAAGAGGGCAGTGGTACCCAAAACTCTTCATGTTTTCTTGAGCACTAGCTCCAACCCCAGTAACAACACGCACATCTGCAGACAGATGTCTTCTACGCTGTGGGCCTGGGATGCAGGGCCTACTCCCTCTCCTGCAAGACAACAGCCTGACAGTTCCCAGGGTGATGCACCCCAGAAGCCAGCAACTTGGGCTCATACTCCTCTCTTAACCTCCTGGAATGAGGGCACTGGGACTGTTTGTTCACACACCTTCCCCACATCTGTGTCACTCACTGGACCACCTCATACATCTGACCCCCAACACTAGCACCTGGACCACAAAACTGTCGTGTCTCCTGTCTCCTCATGCATCTTTCTGCACATGACACCTGAAAACCCATTCAACGCAACGGAATCCCACCAAAGCCCAACTCTCCACTGGCAGCTCACCAGCCCTGTTCTTCCTCACCAGGCCTTGATCCTAGTTCCAACCTCAGTCACAACATGCAGACCTGAAAACCCCTGGTAAGGGTCCATTTCTATACTGCACATTATGTCCCCTTACCAATTCCAATCTTTGTCCACATAACAGCCATTCAAAATCCACGCCTACTTGACACACCTTACAGAAATTCACATGACATCCTGTCACAAACTCCCCAGGTTCCACCACAAAAGCCTGGTAACTGCACAGAAAGAGAAGCAAGCACCAGCCTGACTTTGCTATCACTTCATCGCCATTTCTGCTCTCCCTGTGCATCAATTTCACAGCCACTCTCCCATGAAAACCTGGGCCACCTGCTGACCCCCCCACACACCTTCCCGCTGATGACCTTTGTAACAGCCCCCTGTTCCCTTGTCCCATAATTGCATCCTGAAGCCTCCTTGGCCCTCTAGAGCTGCATGTTCAACCACCCATTTGTCTCCTATATTTGAGAGTCATTGGAACATCATCTGAGATTCATCAGGGCCAAAACCCAATTCCTAATATTCTCAGTGAAAACGACTGCTACCACTGACTTCCCTGAATCAGCTAATGCAACTTCCACCCTTCCAGATGCAAAGGGAATAAACTGGTGTTATGTACGACCCCTCCATTTTAGAAAATCTGGTCAGCCCTACTTGTAAAAACCCTGAAGCCAGGTATTTCTCCTACCTCCATATCCACCCCTCTGTCCAGTCACAACCAATGCTCATCTGGATGACTGCAACAGCTTCCTTGATTATCTCCTCGTCTTTCCCTCCCCTAGTCTGTTCTGCACTCTCCACTTAAGAGGGAGCCTCTTAAAACCTAAGTCAGATCACTCTTCTTCTCTATCCCAAATACTCCACGGCTGCCGTCACTCTGAACAGACTTCTGAGAGCACAGCTGCTCAGCAAAGCGTCATTCTAGGCCTGACTCTGGCCCTCTTGCTCTCTGTCTTCACCAGACATTAAGAGAGACTCACAAGCCCTAAAACACACTCAGCTCAGTTGCATCCTCAAGCATTTGTGTGGGTTTCCCCCAGTACCTAAGACAAGCTTTCACATTTAGGCCACTGGCTGCCAAAAATGTGAATCTCCCCGTGGAACCTTTGGCTTGGACTTGGAAACCTGGGCTGAGGGCTTCTCTAGGGTCTCCAGACATCAAGTGCAGGAAAAGTAGCAGCAAAAGACATCCAGGACACCAGACACTCACCAGTGAAGGGTCCATGCGCGGTTCTTCTGAATGTGGAACCTGTGGGAAGAGAAGGGCCGTGTAACTTTAATACCCATCAGCAACAGACAAAAGATTAATGAGTGAACCATTCAATATTTCAGGCAGACGTAAGGGAAAACTAAAGCCAGGTAAAAGAGGGCAGAAAATGTTATGCAGTTGTGCCAAAAAGTCATGTGGTGCCGGGAGTGAGCTCCGCCCGTGGCAAAGGTCATGAGGAAGGAGGCTGGGCATACGCAAAGGCGGGATGGAGCCTCAGGAGTCCCCCTGGAAATTCTCGAGCATCCACCCCCAAAACCAGAGTCTGCCTACTTTCTGCTTTGTGCTCTCACCTACACCTCTGACTTTACGGGGGGCTGTCCCCCACTACCTCTCTCTGAAAAAAGAGTTAACTTACAGCTCCAGTTAATAAAGTTCCTGGGTGTGATAGTGTTTCAACCTACAAACTCCTTTGGAAGTCCTCTAGCCTGCCCGAATAGGTTTTTCCGGCCACATGTGATTGCTCAGAGCCTCCCAACTGTGAGAGGCAGGAGATGTTCTAAACTGTCTAAATACAGATTCCTTTGAGCAGTTAAAAGATTGATTAGAAATTGTATTGGTGAAGGGTTTTTCACTTGTAGGGTCAATGTTTGCTGCTAAGTTTCCATATCCCTTACCTGCTGTGTCCCCGGCAGTGTACTGATTAATATAATTGGTGTAAGTAGTAGCTTTAATGTTTGTAACCTTGGACCCTTGAGTTAATTCTTTTTCTTGTTACAGCCCACCACACCTTTGCCCTGTAGGAATGCAACTTTATCTAACACTTTTGGAGGGTGGCGCCTGACTAATCACCTTTAGAGAAAAATAAGTTTTCTGAAGAAAGGGTCTTAAAATGTTAACAGGCCTCCAGGCCAGAAGATGATGCAAATCACCTAAACTTTTGCATATGATAAGTTTGCAGGAAGAAAGCCTGGCTTGCTGCAAGACTCTACCCCTTCCCCCATTATCCTCTATGCATAACTTAAGGTATAAAAACTACTTTGGAAAATAAAGTGCGGGCCTTGTTCACCGAAACTTGGTCTCCCCATCTCACCTTCTGGCTGGATTATTCAGCCTCTTTTCTCCACTGAATTTCCTCACTGAGCTATCCTTATTTAACCACTCTTTATATCCTTAATTAACATTTAATTAAGCAATTGTTTCCTGATCCTCGCCGATGCCGTCCCCGCTTCGAATTCCCTGGATCCACCGGGCTGGACCCCAGCAACGTGGATAACTTGAGAAAAGGGTTTTCAACAGTGGTATAAACAAGTGCAAAGCCTCCCCATCAGAGTCCAGCCTGGTGTGTCTGAGTAGCGCCCTCGAGGCTAGTGTGACTGCAACCCAACGAGCCAGAAGAATAAGGGACTGTATTGGTGAGGAAATGCTGGTGGCAGGTCACATAGCACTTTATAACACTGAGCCACAAATATCAAAACTTACTCCATTTTATGTTAGGTCTGTTTCTGACACTCCCATTTGAGTCCCCTTTTCTGTTTCCCCCTGCCAATAATACATTTTTCTCTTCCTATCACTTGTGGCTGGCTCTAACAGCTGACCAGTTCTTATATGTCCTTTTCAAATTTTATTCTGGTTATATTAAAAGTTATTGTTGTATATAAAATTCCAGTTTACATAATCCAGATTAAATTCTGGTTTGAAATTATTATAACATTATATAGTATAATTCAAGAACAGGTATTTTTCCTATTTATCCATATTCTTTGATGTTAAAACTTTTCCATAAATATTCAGACAGATTATCTGTAATTTCTTACATGCTCTTCTCTCCTGTAGTAGAGAACAGAACCACCATGTACTGACTATGCATGAAAATGAATCTGATAAAGGGGTTGTTCCTTAAATCAGAGGAAAAGTGCTTTGCCTCCAGCATCTGGTGATGACTGGACCTCATTTTGGACTCTTTAAACTTAAGAGAAAGCATATAAGTGATAGGACCTGACTTCTTGTCATCCTCATTATAGAAACATGGAAATATCTTCTTGAGTTCTTAACGTCCTGTTATGGTTTTGAAGCATTATAATTTTTTATCCTTATAATGATAAGGATAATGATAATATAATGATATTATATATATTATATATAATGATATATCCTTATAATGATAAGGCCAAAGCCCACGTAAGACAGGTATTTAATAAAATATTTCAATAATTTTCCCTTACAAGATCACCAGAGGAAAACTATTTAACAGTGAAATAAATATTACTGGAAAAGCACAATCTTTTAAAATACTAAAACAGTCTATGTGTGTGTGTAGACTGTAAAACAAAAGTTTATATAAGGCATAAGTGTGTATCAAAATATAACTATGAAACAGTTTAATAATTTCATTCAAAGAACTAAGTTAAAATTAGTAGTATGGAGGAAAACAAATTCAGTAAGCGGAAATGTTAATTTAAATACAATAAAAATGTTAACATAGAAACTAAACAGATGTGTGCTTAATGTATCTTCCCAGAACACAGGGCAAGTGTGCCTACAGTACCACTATTATAGACGTATCGGACTAAAACAAACACCACCACCATCAACAACAAATACACCGAGGAAAGCCTTCAACAGAAGAATATAAAGACATTTACTTGTATATTCATATCTACAAAAACCACACAGAAAGGAAAATGACTGGCTACTCTGCATGAGGGAGGGTATCCCAATGGACATGAATTTGGGCAAACTCCAGGAGACAATGAAGGACAGGGAAGCCTGGCATGCTGCAGTCCACAGCGTCACAAAGAGTCGGAAACGACTTAGCAACTAAACAACAACCTAGCATGAGAAACATGGGTAAAGTCACATCATATTTTGCAAATGAAGAAAAAGACATCGTAATACTTTTTATGATTCCATTCACTAAGTTTTAAAACGAAGGAGCGAAACTAAACTACAGCCGTCGCATATTTCCCACATAGTTGGCAAAACTGTCAAGAAACCATCAGTCGTGTCCGTCTCTTTGGGACCCCATGGACTGCAGCCTATCACGTTCCTCCGGCCATGGGATTTTCCAAGCAAGGGTACTGGAGTGGGTTGCCATTTCCTTCTCCAGAGGATTTTCCCGACCCAGGGAATCGAACCTGGGTCTGCCTCACTGTGGGCAGACACTTCACCGTCTGAGCCACCAGGGAAGCCTTATATGATTCCATTCACTAAGTTTTAAAACGAAGGAGCGAAACTAAACTACAGCCGTCGCATATTTCCCACATAGTTGGCAAAACTATTGAGAAAAGCAAGGAAACCCTTACTTTAAATAACAATAGACAATACCTTAACTTTGGGGGCATGGGTATGTTTTGGGCTTCCCTGGTGGCTCAAATGGTAAAGAATCCGCCTGCAATGTGGGAGACCGGGGTTTAATCCCTGTCTTGAGAAGATTCCCCTGCGAGAGGGCGTGGCAACCCACTCCAGTATTCTTGCCTGGAGAATCCCCATGGACAGAGGAGCTTGGCGGGCTACAGTCCATGCGGTCTCAAAGGCACGACTGAAGCGTCTAAGCACATAGGCGGCTTCCTGGGGTCCTGTTGATAACGCGTATTTTTTCTCTCAGGCGGTTAACGTATACTAATTTTAGATCTGCGTATTCAACTGCACGAGTAAGTTCTCCGGTTTTTTCCCCCACGCAGGTCATATTTTAAAATCGGAAAGTCAAGGTTTGGGGGGCACGAATAAATATACATGTAAGACGTTAGTAAGGAGACACTAATAAGAACAAAGATAACTCAGGATAAAAAGAACAGGGGAAGGGCCCGGAGGACGCAGGATTCACCTGAATCGGAACCATCAGTGTGGCTGCAGCCAAAGAAGTCCGTTGGCGAAGGCGGGGTCGGGCTCTGCAGACCCCGTCCCGAGACCCCGTCCCGACCCAGAGAGAGAGTCAGGTCGGATGGCGCCCACGCCGAGCCTGAGACTCGCCTCGGAATAGCAGGCACAGCGGCCTTCCAGCTCCCAGGTCTCAGGCCGGCTCAGCGTTAGGAAGTACCCCAACCGTGAACTGATCTGAGTTTACAATATGTCGCCGGGGACCCACACAGGAAGGTCCACCAGAGACCGTTCTCTAGAACGGAAGTGTCTCTGTCCTGAGTCTTCATTGGTCCATTGTCCTTGGCGCCTCGCGCGGTGCCTTTAGGGTAATGTAGTTCATAGCGCTCCCGTCGCTGGCAAGAGGTAGTGTTCCCCAATTCGGGAGAATTGTCCCGCCTCACCAGTAGGGTTGCAGTGAAGTCCCCAGGCTGCGAAGACTGGGCCAGTTACACGCTTTTTAAAGGGGTTGCACCCAGATTTCCATGAAACATAGTCTGTGCTGATGATCATATAGAAGTATAGTGACAGTAATATTTGAGATGTTTGGCCTCTCTTGCCTTCTGAGATGGCCCACTCTGTCAATGGAGTGTGTCTCTCTCTGAATTAGCCTTCTTTTACTTTTTTAAAAAAGAAAGAAAGAAAGAAATTTTGAGACAGTCCGCAAAGCTTCCCAGGTGGTGCTGGTAGTAAAAAAAAAAAAAAAAAATCCACCTGCCAATATGGGAACCCAGAGTTCTATCCCTTATCCCATCTAGGAGGGAAATGGCAACCCACTCCAGTATTCTTTTTTTTTTTCCCACTCCAGTATTCTTGCCTGGAAAAATCCCATGGACAGAGGAGCCTGCCGGGCTACAGGCCATGGGGTTGCAAAGTCGGAGGTATCTTAGCGACTAAACTACAACAAAACTGGCCAAACTAAGTGGTCACATGATACCAGGTTGTCACTCAGACAAAGTGTATCCATCCATAGCTGGAGTCCAATAAACACTGTCTTATTGTTTTTCATATAAATGTAGCCTAACTTGTTGGCTACAGTTTACGAGTATCTCTGTGTTAGGTCATAGTCAAAAAACCTAAGACTCCAGATAGGGCCATGGTGAACAAGACAGAGGAGGGATGTGGGGCAACTAGAAGCACGTAGACCATGTGCCGTGTCTTTGGTTCCTTCAGAAAAAAACGTAGGTTTAGTGATGGTGTGTCCTATTCAGGAACTGACACATATTTCAGACTCCACATTTTAATACATATCCAGTTCTTTTCTTGGAGAAGGCAAAGGCACCCCACTCCAGTACTCTTGCCTGGAAACTCCCATGGATGGAGGAGCCTGGTAGGCTGCAGTCCATGGGGTTGTGGAGAGTCAGACATGACTGAGCAACTTCACTTTCACTTTTCACTTTCATGCATTGGAGAAGGAAATGGTAACCCACTCCAGCGTTCTTGCCTGGAGAATCCCAGGGACGGAGGAGCCTAGTAGGCTGCCATCTATGGGGTCACACAGAGTCGGACACGACTGAAGTGACTTAGCAGCAGCAGCAGTTCTTGTCTAGAAGCTAAAATCTACCTATCTGAAAAGAAGAGTGACTTATAACATGTCACTTCCTGCCTGGAAAGTGACTCCATGGTTACGGTCATAGCTTATTTGGGACAGGAGCAATTGAACCCTGAGATAAAGCCTTGCAACTTCATGGTCCTCTTTCCTTTCTGGGGAGTCAATATAATTTCACCTGCAAGCACAGAGACCATGCATAGAGTTGAGATTACCTCAGGAAAATATTCAAAGTTCTGGCCAAAATACCTCTTGGCCATGTCCACAAAGTTAGGGTCTTAGTGAAGCTTAAAGGGACACTGAAGACTGAGAGTGAGAAAATGAAGCTGAGCATGTAGTGACACAGGAACTTGGCTAGTCTGTGAATCTGGCTCTCTAAATTGTGATTTATTGTTTTGTTTATTTATTTAATAAACAATTAATAATAATCTTTGTGTTTTTTTGTATACGAAACAATACCAGCTTGAAGGGAGATGTGGAGAGAGCAGATTGATTTGCCAGAATGCTGAAAGCAAACAGGGAATCCATAGCATCATATTTGTACCCTCGTTGACAAACACTCATTAAATTGCGTATTCCATTCCAAGCACTACTTTGGCTGTATAGGCTCAATACCCAACGAGACCAAGAACCTCTTTCTTCTTGAGTCCGACCTTTTGGTCAAAGTGATAAACAGCACAAACTTAATGATAAGATATTCAATTACATAAGACTTATGTGCAATGAGTGTTAACCAAAATTTCAGGAAAAAAAATACCTGATTGGTAGAAAGAGACATTTATTGGGGGTTTGTTAGGACTGCAGCCTGGAAGACACAGTTTTGAGAAACGTTAGAATCATGTTTCCCTAGACTACAAAATGGAGAAATTTGGGGATGCAAAAAAAAAAAAAAGGAAGGCCATGATTTTTTCAATAAATTGTGAAAAATTGTAATTGGAGCTGTCATGAAGTAAGGGTGCCAGTAAAGCAAGGATTGATTGGAACTGGAAATGTCTGCATACTTACAAGGGAGAATCTTGAGACTGCGAGGCTATGGGCAGAATTTTTTTTTAACAACTTTATTTTTAAATTTTTGGTTCCACTGGCTCTTCTTTGCTGTGCGTGGGCTTTTCCTAGCTGCAGTGAGTAGGGACTACTCTCCGTTTCAGTGCTTGGGCTTCTCATCGCGGTGGCTTCTCTTGTTGCAGAGCACAGGCTCTAGGTGGCGCGGGCTTCCATCCTTGCAGGATGTGGACTCAATAGTTGAGGCGCATCGGCTTAGCTGCTCCCCATAATGTGGGATCTTCCTGGACCAAGGATCAAAGCCCTCTCCCCTGCACTGGCAGGCAGATTCTTATCCACTGAGCCACCAGGCAAGTCCAGTGGCAGAATTTTTAAAACATCTAGTGTCTGCTGTCCAACTGAACTTGCATTTTCTCGTTTGCTTTACAGCAAAGCCAATCTACTAACCGGGTTGTGGTGAATGAGAGTACATTGTTAATTGTGGGACATCAAGTGAGGAGAACAGGCAGCTCTAGCTCAAAAGACCCAGACTTCCTGATGGATTTTAGGCAATGGTGTTTGGAGGCAACATTTGGATTGAGGGGTGCAGCTTGTGGACTTCCTTCTAATTGGTTGGTGTTGAGATAGCTGGGTGATGTTTTGGGAATATTATTGTAGGCATCAAGTAATCAGCATCCGCCACCTGGGTGGGGGGTTTGTTTTTTGTGTCAGTCGCTCACTCGTGTCTGACTCTGCGACCCCATGGACTGTAGCCTGCCAGGCTCCTCTGTCCATGGGATGCTTCAGGCAAGAATACTGGAGTGGGTAGCCATTCTCTTCTGCAGGGCATCTTCCTGACCCAGGGACTGAACCCAGGTCTCGATCAGGTGGCCAAAGTATTGGAGCTTCAGCATTAGTCCTTCCAATGAATATTCAGGGTTGATTTCCTTTAGGATAGATTGGTTTGGTCTCCTTGCTGTCCAAGGGACTCTCAAGAGTCTTCTCCAGCACCACAATTGGAAAGTATTCTGGAGAAGGGAATGGCAAACAACTTCAATATTCTTGCCTCGAGAACCCCATGAACAGTAGCCTTTGCCATAAGTAAGTAAAAAATGCAGCATATACAAAACAGCAGTACAGGACAATTTAACCACCAGCGTAGACCAGTATAGGGCAAGGTACTCTCTTTTAGATATGGTTCCAAAGGAAAGGCAGTGATAAAGACTTCTAATTTTACCATTTATTAAGGAAGAGGGAGAAAAGAAAACTTTGTTTAAGGTTTATCTTATTTGTTTACTTAAATTTTTGGCTGCGGTGTGTCTTCATTGCTCCACCCTGGCTTTCTCTAGTTGCGGTGAGCAGGGGCTGCTCTCTATTGCGGTATACCAGCTTCTCACTGTGCTTCTCGCTGCAGTGGCTTCTCTCTTGTTTCAGAGCATGGGCTGTAGAGTGCTCAGGCTCCAGCAGTTGTGACTCAGGGGCTTAGTTGCTCCATGGCACATGGGACCTTCCGGGACTAGGAATCGAACTGGTATCCCTTTGGTTGCGAGGTGGATTCTTAACCTCTGGACCACCAGGGAAGTCCCAAGAAAACTTTTTTTCTTTTAAAAATATCTAGGGAATTTCTTAGTGGAATTCTAGTGATTAGGACTCCACACTAGCACTGCAGGGGCCACAGGTTCGATCCCTAGTTGGGGAATTAAAATCCTGCAAGCTGTGCCAACGGGTCAGTAAATTTAATAAATAAAATAACTGTGATGGGAGAGTTCTGAACTCTACTAAGTGAATGGTGCATGTCAACTACCCTCAAGGCCCAGTCATGGAGAAGGTTCAAGATCATGTGGGAGAGCCTCCAGCTATTTCTACTGCTCAGGTCGTCAGCACTGGGACTTGTCCCTATACTTGGCCCTCGAGATTATTGGGAGAGGCCCTTGCTGGCCTTTCTGGATTGGCCCCTGAGCCCTGTCTGCTTGATCCAGCAGCCCTGCTGTAGAGGGTCTGGGCTCCTCTTGGCCGAGGATAGAAGGGGGTCAGCATTGCACTTAAAACACTTTGGAATCAAGAAGGCAACAGCGGAGCTGCATGCAGGGATGGGAGAAAAGTCCCTCCCGACTCCGTTTTATTTCGGGTTCCTGTTAGACTGGTCCATCTTCTATGTTCTTTTCCTAAGGAATTCATCTTATTTTTACTTTTCCTTCATGGAGATTGCTTCCCTGATGGCTCAGATGGTAAAGAATCTGCCTGCATTGCAGGAGACGTGGGTTTGATTCCTGGGTGGGGAAGACCCCCTGGAGAAAGGAATGCCTACCTGCCGGGAGCTGGCATATTGTGTACTAAGTGCATATTGCATATTGAGTGCAGCACTTTCCACAGCATCATCTTTCAGGATCTGGAATAGCTCAACTGGAATTCTATCACTGCCTGGAGCCAGCGTGAGGAGCTCCACCCCTGACAAAGGTCATGAGGAAGGAGGCTCGGCATACGCAAAGGCGGGATCGACCCTCAGGAGTCCCCCTGGGAATTCTCGAGCATCCACCCCCAAAACCAGAGTCTGCCTAATTTCTGCTTTGTGCTTTCACCTACACCTCTGACTTTACGGGGGGCTGTCCCCCACTACCTCTCTCTGAGAAAAGAGTTAACTTACAGCTCCAGTTAATAATTCCTGGGTGTGACAGTGTTTCAACCTACAAACTCCTTTGGAAGTCCTCTAGCCTGCCCGAATAGGTTTTTCCGGCCACATGTGATTGCTCAGAGCCTCCCAACTGTGAGAGGCAGGAGATGTTCTAAACTGTCTAAACACAGATTCCTTTGAGCAGTTGAAAGATTGATTAGAAATTGTATTGGTGAAGGGATTTTCACTTGTCGGGCCAATGTTTGCTGCTAAGTTTCCATATCCCTTACCTGCTGTGTCCCTGGCAGTGTATTGATTAATATAATTGGTGTAAGTAGTAGCTTTAATGTTTGTAACCTGGGACCCTTGAGTTAATTCTTTTTCTTGTTACAGCCCACCACACCTTTGCCCTGTAGGAATGCAACTTTATCTAATGCTTTTGGAGGGTGGCTCCTGACCAATCACCTTTAGAGAAAAATAAGTTTTCTGAAGAAAGGGTCTTAAAATGTTAACAGGCCTGCGGGCCAGAAGATGATGCAAATCACCTAAGCTTTTGCATATGATAAGTTTGCAGGAAGAAAGCCTGGCTTGCTGCATGACTCTACCTCTTCCCCCATTATCCTCTATGCATAACTTAAGGCATAAAAACTACTTTGGAAAATAAAGTGCGGGCCTTGTTCACCGAAACTTGGTCTCACCATGTCATTGTCTCACCTTCTGGCTGAATTATTCAGCCTCTTTTCTCCCCTGAATTTCCTCACTGAGCTATCCTTATTTCAGCCTCTTTTCTCCCCTGAATTTCCTCACGAGCTATCCTTATTCTATTACTGTTTATATCCTTAATTAAAGTTTAATTAAACGGTTGTTTCCTGATCCTCGCCGACGCCGTCCCCGCTTCGAATTCCCTGGATCCACCGGGCTGGACCCCGGCACCCACCCACTCCAGTATTCTTGCCTAGGAAATACCATGGACAGAGCAACCTGGCAGGATGTGGTCCATGGGGTTGCAAAGAGTTGCACATGACTGAGCAACTAACACTTTCACTAACTGAGGTTACTTAATTTTTACAGTGCCTTTGAGACTGAAGAAGCATGGATTACCTAAGTGAACGTGAAAATGTTAGTCACTCAGTCATGTCCAACTCTTTGCGACACCATGGACTGTAGTTTGCCAGGCTCCTCTGTCCACGGAATTCTCCAGACAACAATATGAGAGTAGGTAGCCATTTCCTTCTCCAGGGGATCTTCCCAACCTAGGGACCAAACCTGGGTGTCCTGCATTGCAGGTAAATTCTTTATAGGTGGTGAGGAGATACCCCTCGTCCAAGGTAAAGAGCAGTGGCTGCGCTTTGCTGGAGCAGCCGGGAAGAGATACCCCACGTCCAAGGTAAGAGAAACCCAAGTAAGACGGTAGATGTTCCGAGAGGGCATCAGAGGGCAGACACACTGAAACTGAGAGGGTAACAGGCAGGAAGGCCAGGGGTCTCCAAATAGAGGAAATATCCTGCAAGTGTCAGACATTTTTATCTCTCTTAAGCGGCAGGAGGAAACAAACTAGCAATATTTTTTCCTTCTCTATACAAATTTAAAGGGAGGTTTCTCTTAAAATATTGTGTTGCCATAATGACACCCGGCTTCACCTGAAGTTAGCTATTCTCGAGTCTAGAGATAACCAATTTCTTTTTCTTATGGAAATGTTTGTCTTAAGCTATGCTAATGTACTATGCCTTTACCCCAAACTCTGTCTCCAAGTCGTTCCGCCTCTTGGCCCAGAACCTACTTGACAAACCAGTATGGATATTGTTCCCCTAATCTATGTAAATGAAACTATTTGTATGGTGGTCTGCCCTTCTTCAAGATTCAAGTTAATCATTTTATGGCCCAGGATAAACCATTTGGTGCCAAGATTATCCCAAAATACATCTTATGGGTGAGGGGCCTGGTGCCATTCTGAATTTTAAGACATTCCTTTCTTTCATTTAACAGACTGCTAGTGACTATATAACATCCAGCTAAAGACTAGCAGTGGGGTACTCTTTCTGCCCCCTTCTGATGCCTATGTCAGAAGCTTTCTCTATCTCCTTTATACTTCAATAAAACTTTATTACACAAAAGCTCTGAGTGATCAAGCCTCATCTCTGGCCCCGGATTGAATTCTTCTCCTCCGGGGGCCAAGAATCCTGGTGTATTCGCGTGATTCAACAACAACCTTTCAAAACCATAATCACAGAAAACTAGTCAATCTAATCACACAGACCACAGCCTTGTCTAAATGAAACTAAGTCATACCGTGTGAGGCCACCCACGACGGGCGGTCATGGTGGAGACGTCTGACAGAATGTGGTCCACTGGAGAAGGGAATGGAAAACCACTTCAGTATTCTTGCCCCGAGAACCCCATGAACAGTATGAAAAGGCAAAATGATAGGATACTGAAAGAGGAACTCCCCAGGTCGTAGGTGCCCAATATGCTACTGGAGATCAGTGGAGAAATAACTCCAGAAAGAATGAAGGGATGGAGCCAAAGCAAAAACAATACCCAGCTGTGGATGTGACTGGTGATAGAAGCAAGGTCCAATGCTATAAAGAGCAATATTGCATAGGAACCTGGAATGTCAGGTCTACGAATCAAGGCAAATTGGAAGTGGTCAAACAGGAGATGGCAAGAGTGAACGTCGACATTCTAGGAATCAGCGAACTAAAATGAACTGGAATGGGTGAATTTAATTCAGATGACCATTATATCTACTACTGCGGGCAGGAATCCCTTAGAAGAAATGGAGTAGCCATCATGGTCAACAAAAGAGTCCGAAATTCAGTACTTGGATGAAATCTCAAAAACGACAGAATTATCTCTGTTCATTTCCAAGGCAAACCATTCAATATCACAGTAATCCAAGTCTATGCCCCAACCAGTAACGCTGAAGAAGCTGAAGTTGAACGGTTCTATGCAGACCGACAAGACCTTTTAGAACTAACACCCAAAAAAGATGTCCTTTTCATTATAGGGGACTGGAATGCAAAAGTAGGAAGTCAAGAAACACCTGGAGTAACAGGCAAATTTGGCCTTGGAATACGGAATGAAGCAGGGCAAAGGCTAATAGAGTTTTGCCAAGAAAATGCACTGGTCATAGCAAACATGCTCTTCCAACAACACAAGAGAAGACTCTATACATGGACATCACCAGATGGTCAACACCAAAATCAGATTGATTATATTCTTTGCAGCCAAAGATGGAGAAGCTCTATACAGTCAGCAAAAACAAGACCAGGAGCTGACTGTGGCTCAGACTATGAACTCCTTATTGCCAAATTCAGACTTAAATTGAAGAAAGTAGGGAAAACCACTAGACCATTCAGGTATGACCTAAATCAAATCCCTTATGATTGTACAGTGGAAGTGAGAAATATATTTAAGAGCCTAGATCTGATAGAGTGCCTGATGAACTATGGACTGAGGTTTGTGACATTGTACAGGAGATGGGGATCAAGACCATCCCCATGGAAAAGAAATGCAAAAAAGCAAAATGGCTGTCTGGGGAGGCCTTACAAATAGCTGTGAAAAGAAGAGAAGTGAAAATCAAAGGAGAAAAGGAAAGATATACCCATCTGTATGCAGAGTTCCAAAGAATAGCAAGAAGAGATAAGAAAGCCTCCCTCGGTGATCAATGCAAAGAAATAGAGGAAAACAACAGAAAGGGAAAGACTAGAGCTCTCTTCAAGAAAATTAGAGATACCAAGGGAACATTTCATGCAAACATGAACTCGATAAAGGGCAGAAATGGTATGGACCTAACAGAAGCAGAAGATATTAAGAAAAGGTGGCAAGAATACACAGAAGAACTATACAAAAAAGATCTTCACAACCAAGATAATCAAAATGGTGTGATCGTGAAGTCAAGTGGGCCTTAGAAAGCATCACTATGAACAAAGCTAGTGGAGGTGATGGAATTCCAGTTGAGCTATTTCAAATCCTGAAAGATGATGCTGTGAAAGTACTGCACTCAATATGCCAGCAAATTTGGAAAACTCAGCAGTGGCCACAGGACTGGAAAAGGTCAGTTTTCATTCCAATCCCAAAGAAAGGCAATGCCAAAGAATGCTCAAACCACTGCACAATTGCACTCATCTCACACGCTAGTAAAGTAATGCTCAATTGAGCATAATTGAGTAATGCTCAATTCCCCAAGCCAGGCTTCAGCAATACGTGAACCGTGAACTTCCAGTTGTTCAAGCTGGTTTTAGAAAAGGCAGAGGAGCCAGAGATCAAATTGCCAACATCCGCTGGATCACAGAAAAAGCAAGAGAGTTCCAGAAAAATATCTATTTCTGCTTTATTGACTCTGCCAAAACCTTTGACTGTGTGGATCACAATAAACTGTGGAAAATTCTGAAAGAGATGGGAATATCAGACCACCTGACCTGCCTCTTGAGAAACCTATATGCAGGTCAGGAAGCAACAGTTGGAACTGGACATGGAACAACAGACTGGTTCCAAATAGGAAAAGGAGTACGTCAGGGCTGTATATTGTCACCCTGCTTGTTTAACTTCTATGCGGAGTAGTACATCATGAGAAACGCTGGACTGGAAGAAACACAAGCTGGAATCAAGATTGCCAGGAGAAATATCAATAACCTCAGATATGCAGATGACACCACCCTTATGGCAGAAAGTGAAGAGGAACTAAAAAGCCTCTTGATGAAGGTGAAAGAGGAGGGTGAAAAAGTTGGCTTAAAGCTCAACATTCAGAAAACGAAGATCATGGCATCTGGTCCCATCACTTCATGGGAAATAGATGGAGAAACAGTGGAAACAGTGTCAGACTTTATTTTTCTGGGCTCCAAAATCACTGCAGATGGTGACTGCAGCCATGAAATTAAAAGACGCTTAGTTCTTGGAAGAAAAGTTATGACCAACCTAGATAGCATATTGGAAAGCAGAGACATTACTTTGCCAACAAAGGTCCGTCTAGTCAAGGCTGTGGTTTTTCTAGTAATCATGTATGGATGTGAGAGTTGGACTGTGAAGAAGGCTGAGCACCAAAGAATTGATGCTTTTCAACTGTGGTGTTGGAGAAGACTCTTGAGAGTCCCTTGGACTGCAAGGAGATCCAACCAGTCCATTCTAAAGGAGTTCAGCCCTGGGATTTCTTTGGAAGGAATGATGCTAAAGCTGAAACTCCAGTACTTTGGCCACCTCATGCGAAGAGTTGACTCACTGGGAAAGACTCTGATGGTGGGAGGGATTGGGGTCAGGAGGAGAAGGGGATGACAGAGGATGAGATGGCTGGATGGCATCACTGACTCGATGGACATGAGTTTGAGTGAACTCCGGTAGTTGGTGATGGACAGGGAGGCCTGGCGTGCTGCGATTCATGGGGTCGCAAAGAGTCCAACACGACGAGCGAGTGAACTGAACTGAAACTTTCTGTGAATTTCCTAGACTGCTCTATAGAAATCAGAGTACATCCCTTGTAAAAGCAAGCGAAACCCCGCCCCATCCTTGGAGCCTGAGAACTTGGTTTCCCTCAGCTTGTGGAAAAAAGGGAAGTGAGTTCTGCTTTGACCAGAGGCAAGTGTGGTGGCAGCGGAAACTACATCACCCAGAAGTCTGTACGGTGCGAGGCGGCTGTGACTGAGCCAGTGAAAGCTTAGGAGAGGCGGGCGTATGTGCTTGCGCACTGCGTTGGGGCGGGACTTCCGGCGTTTTCTCTCGTAGTCTCTTGGAGGCTCTTCGGTGTTCACCAGCTACGGCCTTACCTTAGCCCGCTGAGCGGTGAGGTGACCTAGCGGAAAAGCGGGAGGAGACAAGTTGTCTCCGCTATTCAGAATCGGCTCTGAGGCCCTTTGAGCCCGTAGTTGTCGGCGGTGTCCTCCTTCCTGCCCCACTCGCCGCATCTCCTGGCCCAGCTCTTCCCACCGGCCAGTGACCGAGGTCGGCGCAGGTGGGTGCTGTGTCTCCGGGCCCCCACCTGGCCCGACTCCGAGTCCCAGATCCGGACGGAAGGGTGCCCGTTCAGGTCCCTGCCGGTCAGCCCCAGAGTCCAGAACTGAGGGCGGCCTTGTGAGGGGTCGCCCTTGTGAGGGGTCGCCCTTCAGCTAGTGGACCGGGCTGAGGGAGAGAGTTCCCTCTTGGGCGACGGTGCAGGGCTTGCAGGTCCTCCCCTAGTCGGCAGCCTTGGGGAAACTTGGGGTCACTTTTTTCTGGGACAGAAGGGAACGGAGTGCCTCACCTGAAATGGCAGCCTGAGCAGGTGCGAGCCATGGAAGGTTGTTGTGAAGGAGGCGGGACTGGGAGAACCGTGTCCAGAGTTAGAAGTTGGGAGAAAAGAATGCGAATGGAGGCAGGAAGAGTGGGAGGTGCTATAGACCCCAGGAGAATTTTGGGAGAGGCTGGGCCAGGGAGGTAGCGGGACATTGGAGATGGGATAAGACTCTGGGTAGGTTTCTTCAGTAGAGTCTACAGGACTTTCTGATGCTCCTTGTGTGGCCAGGAGGATGTGGACTGGCCCAGCATGGCGTGGGAATCAGATTGAGGAGGGGGTCATAAGCTTGTTGCCTGAAATGGGCCCTGTGGTGAGGGAGGGGAGGGCTCAGAGTAGGAGGGCAGGACGTGAATGCTGGGTGCCGGCATCCCTCATGCTACTTCCAGGAAAGAGCATACCTGTCTGAGGAGGGATTCTGGCCTGTGTCTTCAGGGTAAAGAGCTTCACGTCTGTGGGGCCTGCTGTGGGTGCTGGAGTGGATTCTCCACTGGCAGGCTCTGCCGACCCTCACTGCCTCCCCGAGGGAAGGAGGGAAAGATCAACCAGGCTGGTGGGGCCAGTGGGTCCTAGACCCACCTCACCCCTCACCTCACCCCTCAGGGCAGGAGGGATGAGACTCTGCTTCAGTCAAGGGCTCCCAGCAAGCTCCCTTTTGAGGATTATTTACTGAGTAGACCTGCTTGCTGAATGGACTAGTAGCTGACCTGCCTGCTCAGCCCCTCCCAATGACTCATTAACTTAAGAATGTATGAAAATTAACCAAGAGTTAATCAATATTCCTCTAAATACACACACAGGCAATTAGAAATGAACCTGTTCACTCAGTTAAATCTTTGTGAACACTTTGTAATTGGCTTGTCATTGCTTTACCTCTATATATTTGCTTACAAGGTAAAGTTTTATGTATGACATCTTCTGAGATCCTAAAAAAATGTGAAGACCCCAAATTTCAAAACTATACCACTTCAATTGCCTGAAAATACATATAAAACTATCTTATGGACAGTCATAGCTGATACATGGTATGTCCTCCTAACATTAGATACCAATATGAGTCTTCTGAGGTTGGAATAATTCTTATCTTCAGTATTTTCTTTTGCCTGAAGTTCAGGGAGGCTCAGTCCTTCTCCAGGGACACCTGGTAAGAGGCAGTACTGTTTGCTGACATGCTCAGTCGTGTCCGACTCTTCGCGACCCCATGGACTATACAGTCTGTGGAATTCTCCAGGCCAGGATACTGGAGTGGGTACCCTTTCCCTTCTCCAGGGGATCTTCCCAACACAGGAATCAAACTAGGGTCTTCTGTGTTATAGGCGGATTCTGTACCAACTGAGCTATCAGGGAAGCCTGAGCCTAGACTGACAGGCAGAGGTCCTGTTACACCAGGGCCAGGGAGAGGTGGAGGTCCAACTCTGCTGTAGGATTCTAGTACTGTTGTCCACGTCTCATGAAGTCTTTCTTCCCCCAGGGCCCCATGGCAGTGGTAGAGATGCTCATGAGTCCTGTACAGGTGAGTCGTAATTATCAATCTGATAGTTTTATCATCCTGATATATATGCCCTTGAGGAATGGCAGTGTCGCAAGACTTCTATCCCTATTTTCTGTCTTACATCTGTAGACCATGTGCTCTCACCATGCCCAGGATCCTATATTTAGTCCTGTGTTATATATTTGTCAGCAGTTTCATTGCTGACAGCTGATGGGGGAAGGTGTAGCAGGGAGCCCTGGCCACAGGATTTAAAATGTCCAGACAGTTGCTCATGATACTGAGGTGGAATATGCAGGGAACTGTTGGTTCTGTCATATCTGTGAGAATGGGGTGCTGGGACAGGGGTGCACAGGTATCAGGCCTTGACTGATAGCCTGAGGTCCTGGTTCTCTAACCCTCAGGTTGACGGCAGGTAGGGAAGGTTTGAAGCAGACCAGGAAGGTGCCATGTCTCAGATTTTAATAGGCTCCCTCTGACTGCAGAGTAGAAGACAGACTAGGTATGCATGAAGGCTGGGAGATATGAGGGGAATTTCTGCAATCATCCATGTGCTTGTTTGTGGGGGCTACACCTGAGTGGTGGCTGTGAAGGTAGGGATAGAACTGCCCATTTTTTTTTTTTTTAATGTTGTTTATATTTTAAATTGAATATATTTTATCATATTTTATATTTTAAATTTTATATTTATCATGTATTTTAAATATTATATATTTAGGTGGTTTACAATGATGTGTTGTCCATATTTTATGTAATGGAGAATGAGGTACTCAAGGAGGTAGGCTGATAGGAAGAATCAGGAAAGACCCCAGGTTTCTGGCTTCATTAGGAAGGATGGATACCTCATCAGCTAAAATGAGGAAGCAGCTCTAGTTGTAGGGAGAATTTCCAAATGGAATAAGAAGAGTTAGTTTTTGTCCATGTCACAGATGTTCCAGAGATTCCCAAGGGGAGGTATCCCAGAGTTGTCAGGAAGGTGCAATCCCACAAGTGAGATGCAGTGAGGAGGAGCGTGAACAGTTGGCCCTGAGCCCTGGCACTGAGCTTATAAAGACAAGGACAAATCTGAGTTTGTCTGAGGGTCAGCATCTGGGGGAGAGACCCCAGGGAATCACTTTTACACAGAGTCTGGGTTTCACAGGAAGGATCCAAGGTGGAGACAGCCATGGCATCGGATCCTTGGGTTGGACTAAGCTGCAGGTAATATTTAGGCGGTATCATTTCTAGTTGGTGTTGGGGATGCCATTAGAGGACAAGGAGTGAGGATGAAGGGCCTGAGTAGTAGGTCTCTGGGTTGGATACCTGGTTGGTGGTGATGGGCATCACCAAGACAGATGAGGAAGCAAAGTGTCTGTGTGACAGCAGGGTGTAGGTGTGAGAAAGTCTTCAGGCCAGTGCAGACAGGAGATGGATGTTGAGGATGGAAAAGGAATTAGCTGAGAGAGTCTCTAGACCTAGGGTGCAGTGGGAATGTGACTGGAGAGGTCTGTGTGCCTGGGCTTCACGTGAAGAGAGAGAAAGGTGTTGACTGCTTGTGGGACAGTCCTTGCAGTGCAGAAGAGGGAAAGAGCTAAGGGGACATGAGGTCTCATGTAGGTGGGATGGCTAGAGAGGAAGCAAAAAACAGGGCCCTCTGGGGAGAGCTTCTGGGGTGTGCCTCCAGGGCTTGGGGTGGGCCCTGGCCTTAGAGGACTTTGGTGTTCAGGGGCAGGACTGGCTGCGTTAAATGTTGGATGCATTTGCCATTCACTGCCTGGACTCCATGTGCAGAGCGCCCTGTAGGAGGTGAAGGAAGTGCCTGTGGTGTCTGTGGTGGGGTGGGTGTGGTGCTGTCACCATGGAGGGGTTAGAGTTGTCAGGAAGGTGCAGTCCTACAAGTGAGATGCAGTGAGGAGGAAAGTAAACAGTTGGCCCTGAACCTTGGCACTGGGCTTATAAAGACAAAGACAAATCTGAGTTTGTTTGAGGGTCAGCATCTGGGAGATGGATCCCAGGGAAATTGTCCAGCAGGAGAGGGGTAGGGCCATGCATGGCAGTCCACAGCCTACATGGTGGTTTGTTTTCTGCTGTGTACTGGACACAGGGATCCATGGTCATGAGGAGAGAGCAGGCACTGATGCCCTTAGGACGTATCTTGAGGGTGGGACATGTGGGAGGAGGCTGAGTGGGGACAGATGCGTAGGGGGAGGGTGAAGGTCCTGGAGAGGGATGTGCATCAGTGGTTGTACCCAGGGGATATTAACTTGTAGAAGTGAGTGAGTGGTGATGAGTGGTGACACAGAGAGGCCAATGACATTTCAAGCAAGTTTCATTGCTTACATTTCCCGAAAGGAGACACACTGTGTAACCCAGGGTCATGTGGGGAATCACCATACTTGGTTAGCAGGTGCAAGCACCAGCTTGAGGAAACCAGTGGTCAGAGCCTTTTTTGGATTTTCAGGAGAAATGTGGGGAGGGTTGGACAGAAGGCTTAGGGATGAATAGTTTGGATAATTCTGTGTACCTGGAGTACAGGAGCTGTCTCTAGCTGTCTGGTACCTGGCTCTGGACTGATTTAGGGCAGGGGAAATACTGATCTGGTGAGTGAGAGTTAGTTCAGGAGTTGGTTCAGAGTATGAACTCTGGAAGCAAGGGAGATGTGAACAAATTTGGCCTTAAGTTTAGCCCTGTAATTAATGGATGGCAAATAGATAAATACAGAATCCACAAAACTAAGTTAAAACAGGAAGCTGTTCATGAACCAGACACTTTTGATTTTGGCAGGACTGTGTGGTCTTCGAGGACGTGGCTGTATATTTCTCCCAGGAGGAGTGGGGCCTCCTTGATGAAACTCAGAGACACTTGTACCATGCTGTGATGATGGAGAACTTGGCACTCGTGACCTCCCTGGGTAAGCTCTGCACACTCACCCAGTGTTCTGGGCTGCACTCTGTTCTACCCCTTTTCCCAGGGGCAGCTCTGTGCTCCCCACATTGAGAGCTTCCTTTCCTGGTTTCCTAGTACATGTGCTGTTGGTGCTGGGGCTGGACCATGTGTGCGGTGTCACTGTTCTCCCGCAGAGCCCTGTCTCTCCCATGCTGAGAACTTGCACTACAGGGCTCAGAGTCAGAAATCTAAATTTTATCTGAGACCCGCTCTGACCTGGCTTGTCCCTGGTAGGTGATCAGACTAGATGCTTGGACTCTTGTTGCCCCAGGCTTTCCCCTCCTCTTGCTGACATTTCTTTCAGGCACCAACCAAGATACGAATTCTGGGACCATTATTGCTTCTGCAGTCTCTCGTATGAAGCTGTTAGAATTTTAGCATGTCCGATGCCCTGTGTTGAATTTCTGGACATGTGCTGGCCCCTCCTCTTTCTGTCTTTCCTGTAGGACTGGCGTCTTCCTAATGCCACATCGGTGCTCACCTGGTGCAGGAGGGAGGACCCTGGGTGCCTGATAGTGTGGTCTTACTGCATCTGTGGCAGAAGACACTCAGAATTACCCGAGCTCAGTGTGCAGTCCTGGGAAATGGTGCCATGTCAGAACTGGGGGCTTGTTCTGTGTTCACCATGGATTGATGCTATGACCGCTGGCCGTACCTCATTTCTTCCTTTTCTTCTCAATTTTTATTTCTTCTGTCAGCCTCCAGCCACACCTTTGTGACCCTCACTTGCCACATGTTCCATATCACTGCTTTATATACAAGATATCCTGAGGTCTGCATGTATAGATCCTTAAATAGTCTAGAACTTTAGCATCTCCTTTGTATCTGATGTTTCAAGGTCTGGGCACCATCTTTGTCACAGGGCTCACCTGTCACCCACAGCCATGGGTGTGGTGGAGGCCCTTTGCAGAGGACTGATTTGGAGGCCTGCTCTGGTCTGAATGTTTGTGTCTCCACACATTCCATATGTTGGAAACTTCATGCCCAAGGTGACAGTATGAGGAGATGGGGTCTTTGGGGTGATTAGGTCATGAGGGCAGAGCCTTTAAGAATGAGGTTAATGCCCTTTTGAAAGGGGACCCCACTGAGACTTCCCTGGTGGTCCGATGGTTAAGACTTCGCATTTCCTATGCAGAGTGCCTGAGTTAGATTCCTGGTGAAGGAACTAAGCTCCCACATGATATGCAGCTCAGCCCAAAAGATTAAAAGAGAAAAAAGGAGGAGACTGCACAGAGCTTCCAGGCTCCTTCCACCATGTGTGAGGACGCAATGAGAAGTCTGTGACCTAGAAAAATGCATATGGGCTCTGGGTTCCATCCTCTAGAAATGTGAGAAATAAACTTCTGTTCATTACAAGCCAGTCAGCTTATAATTTTATCATAGCATCCCGAATGGACTGAAAGAGTAACTCTTCCTTCAGTCTTTACCTGTTGACAGGACTGTGGGAGCTCCCCAGGTCCATCTCTGCACAGCAGATCTTCTTCTCTCTGGCTCTGATCTTGGGTGTGTGTGACACACATATTTTTGATGGGGCTGTCCTTTCCATCAAAGTCAACATGCACTTTACCAGCATCTATCTGGTTACAGGTTGTTGTCATGGAGCCCAGGGTGAGGAGGCCTCTTCTGAGCAAGGTGTTTCTATAGAGACGTCAGAGGTCAGGACTGCAAAGCCAGATCCATCCTCCAGGAAGGCCCAGTCCAGTGACATGTGTGACCCACTCTCCAGAGACCTTTTACCCCTGCCTGAGCATGACAGAATGTACCCTGATGAAGGACTGTACATTTGTGGAGCAGACCTTTTCCAGCACCAGAAGGAGATTAGAGACGAACTTTGCCGAAGGGCTGAGGGGCAGCCTTCATTTGTGTCCAACAGCAGTGTTCACACAGGAGAGAGGACCGTGACCTGCAGCAGAGATGGGAAGCCCTTCCTGGGCAGCACAGGCCTTCTGCAGCAACTGGCCCCTTGTGGTGTGGGGCAGCCACATGGGGACACTGAGTGCCAGGAGGCCTTTGGTCATGAACAAAGTGGTTACAGGTGCACTCAGTGTGAGAAAGCCTTCAGCCGAAAACAGATACTTGTTGAGCACCAAAAAATCCACACTGGAGTAAGGCCTCATGAGTGCAGCATATGCGGGATGGCCTTCATTAGAAAATTTCACCTTGTTCAGCACCAGAGAATCCACACTGGAGAAAGGCCTTTTCGGTGTGGTGAATGTGGGAAATGTTTTAGGTACAACTCCACGCTCGTTAGTCATCAGCGAGTTCACACTGGATTAAGGCCTTATGAGTGCAGCAAATGTGGGGAATTCTTCAAGTACAATGCCAACTTCATGAAACATCAGAGAAAGCACAATGGAGAAAGGCCTTTTGAGTGCAGAGAATGTGGAAAATTCTTTAGGTATAACTATAGACTGATAAGACATGGGAGAGTTCACACTGGAGAAACTCCTTATAAGTGCATTGAATGTGGGAAGTTTTTCAGATACAGCTCCACATTCATTAGACACCAGAGAGTTCATACTGCAGAAAAGCCTTATAAGTGTAATGAATGTGGGAAATTCTTTAGGTACAATTCCACACTCATTAAACACCAGAGAGTTCATACTGGAGAAAGGCCTTATGAGTGCAGTGAATGTGGAAAATTTTTTAGGTACACATCCACCCTCATTAGACATCAGAGAGTTCATACTGTAGAAAGGCCTTATGAGTGCAGCTTGTGTGGGGAATACTTTAAGTACAAATCCAAACTTATTAAACATTGGCAAAATCACACCGGAGAAAGGCCTTATGAGTGCAGTGAATGTGGGAAGGCCTTTAGGTACCACTGCAGACTCATTAGACATAAGAGAGTCCACAGTGGAGAAAGGCCTTATGAGTGCAGTGAGTGTGGGAAATTCTTTCGGTACAACTCCAACCTCATTAAACATTGGAGAAATCACACTGGAGAGAGGCCTTATGAGTGCAGAGAATGTGGGAAAGCCTTTAGCCACAAGCATATACTTGTTGAGCATCAGAAAATCCATACTGGAGAAAGACCTTACGAGTGCAGCAGATGTCACAAAGCCTTCATTAGGAAGTCCCACCTTGTTCATCACCAGAAGATTCACACTGAAGACACTATGAGTGCTGTGAATGTGGGGAACTCTTTAGATACAACTCCAACCTCATGAAGCAGAGTTCAGTGGTAGAGACCTTATGAAGGGGCCTGCTGTATAGCACAGGAAACTATATTCAATATCATGTAATAAGTTATAATGGAAAAGGATCTGGGAAAGAATTTTATATATAAACTGAATCATTTTGATATATGCCTGAAACACTATAAATCAACTATACTTCAGTTAAAAAACAAAATACCGTATAAGTACAGAATCTATAGTAAATGAGGTACTACTCCAGACTCCTAACTCATAGGTGCTGGAGAAGCCCCTGTGAGTTATGCTGGGCTATGTTCACTTCTGAGTACAGCAAACATGGAAGTTGTTTTGGTACAGCTCCCCACTTTAGACATCAAGAGTTCATACCAGAGGCAAACCTTTGCAGTGAATGTAAGTTCTTAGCTTAAGCTGCGACCCGGTTACACGTCAGTGATTTCACAGTGGAGAAAGGCCTTAGTGCAGCAGTTGTGGGCACATGTTCTGCCGAAACTGCGACCTCATTCAGCACCAAAAAGTTCACACCAGAGGGAGTATTGCAAATGGGGAAAGATTAGCAAGTTGCTCTAATCTATCCCTGAGAATGTCTTTTTTTGATGGTGTAAAATATATCTAACAATGCTGGGCTTCCCTGGTAGCTCAGCTGGTAAAGAATCCACCTGTAATACAGGAGACCCCGATTTGATTCCTGGGTTAGAAAGCTATGCTAGGGAAGGAATAGGCTACCCACTCCAGTATTCTTGGGCTTCCCTGGTGGATCAGCTGGTAAAGAATCTGTCTGCAATGCAGGAGACCTGGGTTCAGTCCCTGGGTTGAGAAAATCCAGTGGAGAAGGGAAAAGCTACTCACTCCAGTATTCTGGCCTGGAGAATTCTATGGACTATATAGTCCATGGGGTCGCAAAAGAGTTGGTCATGACTGAGCGACTTTAGGGCTTCCCTGATAGCTCAGTTGGTAAAGAATCCACCTGCAATGCAGGAGACCCCGGTTCGATTCCTGGGTCAGAAGGATCTGCTGGAGAAGAGATAAGCTACCCATTCTGGCCTGGAGAATTCCATGGACTATATAGTCCATGAGGCTGCGAAGAGTCAGACACAACTGAGCAACTTTCACTTTCATATGTAACAAAATTTACCCTCTACCTTTTAATGTTCGGTGTAGTGTGTTTAAAAATTAATAGCTAGAAAAAAAAATTAATAGCTAGTTTCCAGAATTCTTTTTCATCTTGCAAAAATGAAACTCTGTACCCCTTAAACAACATCTCTCTGTTCTCCCTCCCTACCCTACCTGTCTACCTCTGTTTTACATTCTTGTCTATGATAAATTTGATTATTCTGGATACTTTGCATAAGTGTAATCATACATTTTTTTCATCTCTTTGCAGCTGGTTTATTTAGCTTAGAATAATGTCCCCACGTTGAAGCATTTGTCAGCATTTTCTTCTGTCTTGAGAAGGAATCAGAATTGACCTGCCTAAAACATGAGGAAGGGTGCTGATTGTCGATACAAGTTTGTCTGATACGATGACATTTAGAGAAACAAGAGATCCTGATTTTGTATGGAACATATATTAATAGCCTTACTGAGGTATTGGCATACTCAATTTCATTTATTAAAACTGTAAACTGTATTTTCACATAGGTGTACACAGTGGGACTATCACCAAAGTTGTGATAATGAACATGTCCATTACTTACAGAGTTTCCATTTGCACCAACCCTACCCAAGTTGCCATCTCCAGGTAGACATTGTAGTTTACATTTTCTAGAATTTTATATAAAAGAAATCCTGCAGGTATTCTTATATGAATTTTCACTAAGTTCATAAATATATTTTTTATTATATGTGTGCAAAGGAATGATATCAAATAAAAATAAGCAAGGCTCTCATGTATTAGAGGTGCATTGTTTGTAAGCAAATGTGGGTGGTTTTGTTGTTGTTCTCACTATCACTGAGAAAATGTTATTTAAAGTGGGAACTGAAGTTGAAACTAAACTGAAATTCAGTTTTGTATGAATTTTTTATGAATAAAAAATGTTGAACCTTTTGCATCATGCACAGCTTCCACTGACATTTTTCTAGATTTTCTTCTTGACTTTTCTAGTGTCCTTATCCTACATCTTTGTGTCAAAGAAGTTCTTAGGGAATTTTTGCAGTGAAATACACAACATAAACTTTATCATCTCACTATTTTAAGTGTTCAGTTTCATGATATATTGGGATCTCCAGCAAAACAACCCATCAGTGTGTGTGTGTGCATACTCATACACATGCATTTGTGTAGAGACAGAAAAAAGAAATATATATTTTTTTTAATTTATTAATTTTATTTGGCTATGCTGGGTTTTCCTTGCTGTGTGTGCTAGTTTTCTCTAATGTGGGATGGTGGTGGGGGAGTGAGGGGGCTACTCTCATTGCAGTACGTGGGCTTCTCATGCAGTGACTTCTGACTGTGGAGCATGAGCTTTAGGCCAGCGGGCTCAGTAGTCGTGGAGTACGGGCTTAGTTGCCCTGTGACATGTGGAATATACCCAGACCAGGGGTCAAGTCCGTATTCCCTGCGTTGGCAGGTGAATTCTTAACCAGTAGACTAGCACAGAAGTCCACCTTCCTGTCTTGCTCATCATGGCCCTGTCTTTCATCTTTACTTACTTTACCCTGACCTACCACAGTGAAAGTTATAAATTGGATCTAATGCTTAGGCTACGTGTGTTTGCAGAGCAGTAGACCACCTGACCTGCCTCTTGAGAAATCTGTATACAGATCAGGAAGCAACAGTTAGAACTGGACATGGAACAACAGACTGCTTCCAAATAGGAAAAGGACTACGTCAAGGCTGTATATTGTCACCCTGCTTGTTTAACTTATATGCAGACTACATCATGAGAAACGCTGGGCTGGAAGAAGCACGATCTAGAATCAAAATTGCCGGGAGAAATATCAATAAACTCAGATATGCAGATGACACCACCGTTATGGCAGAAAGTGAAGAGGAACTAAAAAGCCTCTTGATGAAGGTGAAAGAGGAGAGTGAAAAGGTTGGCTTAAAGCTCAACATTCAGAAAACTAAGATCATGGCATCTGGTCCCATCACTTCATGGCAAACAGATGGGGAAACAGTGGAAACAGTGTCAGACTTTATTTTTGGGGGCTCCAAAATCTGCAGATGGTGATTTCAGCCATGAAATTAAAAGACACTTACTCCTTGGAAGGAAAGTTATGACCAACCTAGATAGCATATTCAAAAGCAGAGACATTACTTTGCCAACAAAGGTCTGTCTAGTCAAGGCTATGGTTTTTCCAGTGGTCATGTATGGATGTGAGAGTTGGACTGTGAAGAAGGCTGAGTGCTGAAGAATTGATGCTTTTGAACTGTGGTGTTGGAGAAGACTCTTGAGAGTCCCTTGGACTGCTAGGCGATCCAACCAGTCCATTCTGAAGGAGATCAGCCCTTGGCTTTCTTTGGAAGAAATGATGCTGAAGCTGAAACTCCAGTTCTTTGGCCACCTGATGCAAAGAGTTGACTCATTGGAAAAGACTCTGATGCTGGGAGGGATTGGGGCAGGAGGAGAACGGGACGACAGAGGATGAGATGGCTGGATGGCATCACTGACTCTATGGACGTGAGTTTGAGTGAACTCCAGGAGTTGGTGATGGACAGGGAGGCCAGGCGTGCTGCGATTCATGGGGTCGCAAAGAGCCAGACACGACTGAGCTACTGAACTGAACTGAGGACACCACTTATTAGACCCGCACTGTGGATGGATGCCCTGTGTGTGTGAACGACAGCCTAGTTGTTGTTTGTTCAATCAGTCGTGTCCAACTCTGTAACCCCATGGACTGCAGCATGCCAGGCTTCCCTGTCCTTCAACATCTTCCAGAGCTTGCTCAAACTCGTCCATTGAGTCGGTGATGCCATCCAACCATCTCATCCTCTGTCGTCCCCACGATACAGCCTGGTATCTTGTGCCTATTTGGTTTGGTAGGTTTGGGGACCATCTGAAATATTGTCTCTGTACCTCTCGTGATGCATCGCCTTTCAGACGCGTGAAACCCCGCCCCAGTACTCAGAGCCTAGGGACACCCCTTCCGGCAATCCTCTGAGGCTGAACTTTGCCAGAGTTGGGCAGATAATTAGCCTGTGCTCTAGAGCTGGGGAGCCACAACTACTGAGCCCAAGCCCTAGAGGGGCCCCTTGCCAGGGCCTGGAACTCCGTAAACTACATTACCCGGAAGGCAGTGCGCCGCCTCCTACAGCACAGAACCAATGAAGCATCAGAAGAGAGGCAGTTTGGTTCTAGAGGACCGCGCCTGGGCGGTCCTTCCGGCGTCAACCGCAAGCGACTTCCTGTGAACTCAGTACACATTTGGTGAAATCGGTTCCCTGGTGGGGATCTTGGGAACCCTGTGCCGCCTTGAGGTATAGCGAGCTGGGTAGGCGCTGGTACAGCTGTCCTGAGGCGGATCTGAGGCTCGGCGTGGGCTCCATTCGGCCAGAATCTGTCTCCGTGCTGGAACAGGAGCCGCCGTGCCCGGGCCCCTCCTTCGCCTACCGACTCGGCTGGAACGGCTGCGTGGATGAGTACGATTGAGGTAAATGCTTTGACCTCTGGACCCCTCGGCCAGCGTTTTGTTTTTTGTATTTTTTTTTAATACTTTTATTTTGCTATTGCTGCGCTGGCCTTTCTCTAAGGGCGGAGAGTGGGGTCTACTCTCTGTTGTGGTGCTCGGGCTTCTCATTGCGGAGCCGGGACTCTAGGGCTTGGGCTCAATAGTTGTGGCTCCCCGGCTCTAGAGCACAGGCTAATTATTTGTGACACAGAGGGATCTGCAGCATGTGGGATCTTCCCGGATCAGGAATGGAACCCATGCCTCCTGCATGTGGACTCCAATTCTACCACTGAGCCATTGAGGCAGCCCCCTAGTGGCTCGGACGGTAGAGTTGGCTTGCAGTGCCAGAGACCCAGGTTCAATCGCTAAGTCTGGAAGATCCCTGGGAGAAGGAAATGCCTGGAAAATCCCATGGACGGAGGAGCCTGGCGGTCTACAGTCCATGGGGTGGCAAAGAGTCGGACACGACTGAGTGACTTCACTTTCAACTCTTCATTTTTTAAAAAATATTTTCTTTTTATACATAAATTTGGATGCGCCAGGTCTTCTTTGCAGCATGCAGGTTGAGGCATGTGACTGGGATCCTGACCTGGGATCCAACCAGGGACCCCTACATTGGGAGCACAGAGTCCTAGTTACAGGACCACCAGGGAGGTCCCTCAGCCAAGTCTTACCATTCTGTGGGACCTTCGTCCTTAACAGTGTTTTCTTACAAGTGTCATATATTTCTATTTATTGTTTCCCCAAATGGTTGGTTTACCACATATAGAAATATGAGGTGTGTAGAAAAAAATTGCAGAGAACCTCCTAGTAAAGTTGAATAAGCAGCTCTAAAATTAATATTCATTCTCTTCTCAAGCCAAGAAATTCGATATACAGACTCTCCTGGTGGTCCAGTGGTAAATTGTCTGCCTTGCAATGCAGGGGAGGAGGGTTTGATTCCTTGTCAGGAAATTAGGAGGCTTCCCTGGTGGCTCAGATGGTAAAGAATCTGCAATGTGGAAGGCCCAGGTTTGATTCCTGGGTCTGGAAGATCCCCTGGAGAAGGGCGTGGCAACCCACTCCAGTATTCTTACCTTGAGAATCCCATGGACAGAGGAGCCTGGCAGGCTGCTGTCTGTGGGGTTACAAAGAGCCCACACGACTGAAGCAACTTAGCACACATACACACAGGGAGCTAAGATCCCACATGCTCAGAGCAACTAAGCCCATGAGCCACAGCTACTGAGCCCACATGAGGTAACTCAAGAGTTCCTGAGCCACATGGAAAAGATCCTGAATGATGAAGTGAAGATCCCTAGTGTGGCAGTTAAGACCTGATGCAGCCAATTTAAAAGACAAAAAAGAAATGCAGTATAAATAGGATCCCGGAAGCTGCATAAATGTGGGTGTTCTAAAACAATTATCCCATCCCCCAAAAGTTACAATTTTCTTTCATGGAAGCATTTCCTTGCTTTTCTTGATAAATTTGCCAGCTATGTGGAAATTACTCAAGGACTATGGCTTACCATCACTCCGTTGTTTTAAAACTCTTTCCTGAGTGGAATCACATAAATATAATGTATTTTCTTCATCTGCACAACTTGGCATGAGTTTATCCATGTTTTCATAGCTATTCATTTATTTTCCTTTTTTGTGCAGTATTCTATAGTATGAACATATGAGGACAGGGTCCTTATAAATTCAGCTGTTGAAGCTTCTTTTGTTTTTGTTTTGTTTTGGCATTTATAAACATTGCTACTGTAGATATACCTGCCATGTCTTCTGGGATATACCCAGCACACATTTGTGTAGCGTATATGTTAAAATTGTTATTTTATCTAAATGAATGTTTCCACTTTTTA
This sequence comes from Bos grunniens, assembly GCF_055505025.1. NCBI lineage: Eukaryota > Metazoa > Chordata > Mammalia > Artiodactyla > Bovidae > Bos > Bos grunniens. The sequence goes on along the minus strand of NC_141182.1, from coordinate 65,110,131 downwards.
GTCTTGTTTTATTCCTTGTTACTAATTTTTTTTAATTCCTTGTCACTAATTTTAACTTAGTTCTTTGAATGGCTTGATTACACTTAATCTACCTGTAGTTAATTTTGCTACACACTTATGCATTTTTACGTTACACACCCATGTAAAGAGTTTTTGCTTTTTCAGTCATTGTACTCTTCCAATATTTATTATTTATAAGTTATTTAAATCTACTCCAGTACTATTGCCTGGAAAATGCCATGGACAGAGGAGCCTGGTAGGCTACAGTCCATGGGGTCGCAAAGAGTCGGACACGACTGAGCGACTTCACTTTTCACTTTCACTTTAAGTCTTTACTCGGGTGATATCAGAAGAGAAAATATGAAGATATCTTGTTAAAATATTTGTTATAAGGGGGACAAAGTGAATCATTTTAAAGGTAATAAGTTATAAGGCTTTGAATCCATATCAAGATGTTTTAGAATCCAAGAAGATTTACAAATGATCTCTCTGAACATTGGTGGGAAAAAACCCGTATGGATTTATCAAAGAATATGAATAAAAAGTACATGTTCTTCAATTCTGTTGTATAATGTAATAATAACTTCAAATCAGAGTTTAATATATGAATTATGTAAGCTGAAATTTTATATCCAACAATTTTTAACATAACTGTTGGGGGAATGTGTAGTTTTCTCGGTTCTGTCTTGCCACAGCAAAAATTTGAAGCAATGGATGGATCAGCGTTACAGGTTGGGGTTACAGATCCGTTTTATTTGGCAAGCAAAGAAAAATAATCCTCAAGGCTTGAGAGCAGGCCGACCCAAAAAACACGAAGAGAATAGAAGCCAGCTGTTCAATTTTGGCTCCTTTTTTATACGTTTTTTCTCCTCTCCCTGAGCCTGCCCTATGTAAATTGGGCTAGCCAGGAGGGCTATTTGCTTTGCCTGAGGTTCTCACTCCCGTCCTCAGACCTTCCTTAGTTCTATTTTCAAAGGCTTTTCCCTTCTTTGTCTTTTAGCCACTACCATTCTGGACTCCTTTTTCCTATTCTAACTACCTATCATAACCAATGGCACCCCACTCCAGTACTCCTGCCTGGAAAATCCCATGGACGCAGGAGCCTGGTGGGCTGCAGTCCATGGGGCCGCTAAGAGTCGGACACAACTGAGCGACTTCACTTTCACTTTTCACTTTCATGCATTGGAGAAGGAAATGGCAACCCACTCCAGTGTTCTTGCCTGGAGAATCCCAGGGACAAGGGAGCCTGGTGGGCCGCCGTCTATGGGGTCTCACAGAGTCGGACACGACTGAAGCGACTTAGCAGCAGCAGCAGCAACATAACCAAAGTAAACTTTGAAAGGGAAGTATAAGAACTCCTGGTCACTTGTTGTGGCCAACTACAAGTGGGAAGAAGAGGAAAATGTATTATTGACAAGGGAGAAGCAAGAAAATCAAATGGAGGTGTCAGACCTGGACATACAGGAAGACTTAATTTTGATATTTGTAGCCTCGGGTATAATAATGTAATATGACCTGCCACAACCATTTCCTCACCAGCATGATTGCTTTCGTTTTGTCTCATTGAACTTCAGTCACACTATCCTCATACATGGTACTCAAACACACTGCACATGACTGATAGACTTTTCACTTGTTTCTTCCCCTTCTGGAAAGCCTTTTCTCTAGACATCATATTACTTTATGGAAGAACTCCATAATATTTTCTGTCATCTTTTGCATGCTTTGTTTTATCCTTAAGTATTTCTCTTTGCCTTAAATATAAAATGTTTTATTCATGGATATTCTTTTTTGACTATGTTGCTGATGGAAATTAAAGTTACATGGCCCTGCTCTTCTCACAGGTTTCACATTCAGCAGAACCTTTTATGGACTCTCCACTGATGAGTGGCAGGTGTTCTGGAATGTTACGCTGCTACTCTTCCTGGACCTGGTGTCTGGAGATCCTAGAGAAACCCTAAGTCCAGATTTCCAAGTCCAGGCCAGAGGTTATATGGAGGGATTCCCTTTTTGGCAGCCAGTGGACTGAGATGTGGAAAGTTGTCCTAGGTACAGGGGTAATCCGTGCAAATGCTTGAGCCTGTGATGGGGCGGGAGTGCTTTAGGACGTGTGGGTCTTCGTTAATGTCTGGTAAGAACAGAGAGCAAGAGGGCCAGAGTCGGGCCTAGACTGCTAGCCTGAGAAGGTGAGTTTCTGTTCTGAGAATGATGGCAGATGTGGAATTTTTGGTACAGAGGGGAAAAGTAATGTGACTTAGGTTTAAAAGGCTGCCCCTGGCTGCAGAGGACTCAATAGACTGGGGAAGAGGAAGACAGGCAGATAGCAAGGAGGCTATTGTAATCATCCTGATGAGCAGTAGTTGTGCCTAGACCAGAGTGATAGATATGGAAGTAGGAGAAATATTTGGCTCCTGAATTTGTTTTTAAAGTTTTAACAGTAGACTAGATTTTATAATGTGGAGTGAGTCACAGATGACTCCAAAGGTTTTTTTCCCTTTACATCTGGAAGGGTGGTAGTGTTATCAGCTGAGATGGGGAAGTCAGCAAGCAGAATCCCTTTCTGTGAGACTGTTAGGAATTGGGTCTTGTGTTGAGTCTCAGATGTTCCAGTGACTCCTGAGTATAGGAGACCAGTGGATGGCTGAACTTGCAGATCTAGAGTGCTGGGGAGTCTTCAGGATGCCATTAGGGGACAAGGGAAGGTGGGGGGCTTTTACAAAGGTCATCAGCAGGAAGATAAGGGGCGGGAAAGTCCAGCATGTGGTCCAGGTATTTATGAGATAGTGCTTATGAAATTGATGCAGAGGAAAAGCAAAAAAGGAGACGAAGTGATGCCAAAGTCAGGCTGCTGCTTATTGACCCTCCTGTGTACTCACTAGGTTTTTGTGGTGGAATTTGGGGACTTTATGATAGAATGTCAGATGAGTTTACCCACGATCTGCCAGCTGGGTGTGGATTTTGAATGATTATTATGTGAACAAAGATTGTAACTTTTGAAGAGACATAATGTACAGTATGGAAGTGGAAACTGACCAGGGATATTTAGATCTGAATGTTGTGACTGAGGATAAAGTCAAGAACAAGGTTTAGTGGGGAATCCTTCAGAACAGGGCTAGGGAGCTGCCGGTGGAAAGTGGGTGAACAGTGGGGTTGTGTTGTATTTGTCAGGCACTTTCTGAATGTTCAGGAGATGAGGGGAAGCCGGAGACATGCCACTTTTGTGAACCAGGTGGCGGTGATCAGGGTCAGATATATAGTCCACTGAGTGATAGGCTTGTGGGGAAGGTGTGTGAACTAACTTCCTGAGGTACTAGGAGTCTGAGAGAAAGGTAGGCCTAAGTTTCTGTGTGTCTGGGAGACATGATCCTGGGAACTGTGGTTGTTGTTTTACAAGAAAGGGAAGGGGCCCTGCATGCCAGGCCCACCACACAGATAGCCTCTGTCTATCCACCTGCCTGTAGTCACTGAGAACTGTACCTAGTATGCGAGGAAGGATGAAGTGTTTTGGGTACCACTGCCCTCTATGTTAGGAAATGGGAGGATGATGATGCCAGAGTTAGGGTGGGCTGGGGTTGGTTGATTATGGGGTCCTGGGGAGAGAAGCTGCTTATGCACACATCTCTTCCCATCATCACAGGGCCCTGTGACCTCTGAGGACATGGCTGTGTACTTTTCCCAGGAGGAATGGAGGCTCCTTGATGAGGCCTAGAGATGCCTGTACCATGATATCATGCTGGAGACCTTTGTACTGGTTGCATCCTTGGGTAAGGCCCTCACCCTTGTCCCAGCATCCTGGGCAGGTATCTGACTTTCCCCTTTTTTCCAAGCTCAAATCTGTTCTCTTCATAGCTGGACCGTGGTTGCCTGTCTGGTACTGCTTCCCTGTCCTCTGTTTTGCAGGTACTAAGGCTGAGTGAGTGTGTGTCCCACCTCCTTTCACAGGTAGTCGCAATACCAGTGGCTCTGAAGTTTTCTCAGTGAAGATTGTCTAAGTCAAAAGACTTGGGATAAATTCACTGGATTCTCAGCCACTCACTGCCAGTTTGACTCAGTTGACCCCTGCATCTCTGTGCTCCAGGTTCTGCCTTGATCCAACTCCATTTCCTGGAGCCTGACTGACCAGGAATTATTGGAACCAATGTGGGACTATCTGTGGGGTCCACTTGGCTGTTGCTGCCAGACTGTCCTGTGGAGAGGTCCATTATTGCACAGCACTGGTTTTCTAACCTGTCTGAGCTCCCTTGTCCTCAAAATAGTCCCATGGTTTTATTCCTTCTGTGTCAGACACATATGTGTGATGGGGCTGCCCATTCTACCAAAATCTATGTGAAATTCCTCCTCATATCTCTAGTTTCAGGTTGTTGGCATGGAATAAAGGTCAAGCAGAGAACTTCAGAGCAGCATGTTTCTGTAGAAGTGCCACAGAGAAATACCTCAAAAATAGACCTCTCCACCCAGCCTCTCCCTGGGACATGTGTAGCCTGAATGTAGAAGGTGGTGTGTGTGTAGCTGAGGACATGGGAATAAACCCCGGCCAGACCCTGTGTGGAGCAGGTTTGAAATTTCAGCAGAACAGTGGAGATAAACTCTTTAGAAGAGGCGTGGGTAAGGCCTTTATGAAGAGATACACAGTCCATGCCCTGGGGAAGGCTTTTATGTGCTGTGAGGCTAGGAAGGATTTCCCGGGTATCTCTCGCTATTTCCAGCAGTAGATTGTTTTTTTTTTCATCTTTTATTTTATTTTATTTTTAAACTTCACAACATTGCATCAGTTTTGCCAAACATCGAAATGAATCTGCCACAGGTATACCTGTGTTCCCCATCCCGAACCCTCCTCCCTCCTCCCTCCCCATACCCTCCCCCTGGGTCGTCCCAGTGCACCAGCCCCAAGCATGCAGCACCGTGCTAGATTAAATTGCAAAAGGGCACTGAGTTTTTGGAACTTTCTCATAATGGACAAAGGCAGCGTAAATGCCACGAATGTGGGAAAACCTCCCAAAAGTCCAAGCTTGCTCAGCACCAGAGAGTCCACACTGGAGAGAGGCCTTATGAATATGCTGAATGTGGGAAAGCCTTCAGCTATGAATATATATTTGTTTGGCACTGGAATGTCCACACTAGAGAAAGGCCCTATGGGTGCAGTGAACGTGGGAAAGCTTTTAGTGACAAACATGTACTTGTATGGCACCAGTGAATTCACTGGAGAAAGGCCTTACAAGTGCAGTGAATGTGGGAAATCCTTCTGTTGCAAATACAGACTTACTCAGCATCAGAGAGTCCATGTCCATACTGGTGAGAGGACTTACGAGTGCTGCAAATGTGGGAAAACCTTTACCTGTAAACCCATACTTTTTAAGCACCAGGGAATCCACACTGGAGAAAGGCCTTACAAGTGCAGTGAATGTGGGAAAGTCTTTAGATGTAATCCCAGCTTTGTTATATAGAAGAATTCATACAGGAGAAAGGCCTTATGAAGGTAGGGAGTGTGGAAAGCTATTTAGCCAAAGCTCCCAGCTTGTTGTACACCAGAGAACTCACGCGGGAGCCAAGCCATATGATTGTAGTGAATGTGGGAAAAGCTTCACCCCTAAAAGCAAACTTGTTCAGCACCAGAGAGTTCACACTGGAGAGAAGCCTTATGAATGCAGTGAATGTGGAAAAGTCTTTAGGTTCATATCCAGCCTCAGTAAACATAGAAGAGTTCACACTGGAGAAAGGCCTTACAAGTGTAGTGAATGTGGAAAGTTCTTTAAGCGAAGCTCCCACCTTAAAGTGCACTACAAAATTCATACTTGAGCAAAGACGTATTACGAGTGCAGTGAATGTAGGAAATGTTTTAGCCAAAGCTCTACTCTCATTACGCATCTGAGTTCACACCAGAGAAAAACCACACAAGTGCACTAAATGTGGAGAAGTCTTTAGCCAAAGCACCCAACTTAATTAACACCAAAAAGTTCACACCACAGAAGTGCAGCACCAGCACAGCAAGTGGGGGAATATTTTTTGTCAAATGTGTGCTCTAACTCAGCGCCAGAACCTAACAGCCCATAGAGTAGTGTAGTGAATGTAAAAAAGCTTTGAGCCGAAGGTCTAACCTTGTTTGTCATCAGAACACTCATACTGGAGAAAGGCCTTCAAATGAGATGAGGAGAGAAGAGAATGAGCTGTTGCCTTAGTTAATACATCTTGCTGAACTGGCTCTGTGAGGGACTTCTCAACTGTAAGTTGAATGTCACCTGTGTGCACGGCCCTAATGTGGAGATGGTCTGTGGGTACCCAGTTCCTAGGAAACTTTGAGGAGCTAGGCTGTGACCTCCCAGGGCCCTTGACAGACCTCGTGTCATTGTGACTTTCTTACCTCTACCAAGTGGCAGATCCTCATACTGGGCATTTACCAAGTGGCAGATCCACATACAGTAAGATCAGTGTAGATAGACCTTTGTGCTCTCCTGTACCCTAGAGGGAAGCATAAGTGGCCTGAGGACTTGGGTGGTGTCATGCTCTTAGGTCCTGTCAACTGCATAGGACACAACCTAAGCAGCTTTGCCAGTCTGGGTTCTGCTGGAAGCTCATAGAGGTTTACATTATTTGGTGGTATTGGATCATTTTATGCCTAGGATGGATTTTCTAGCTCCAAGTCACCCTTTGGGGAACTGCCTCATTTTGCACTACTTTGTGTAAAAATAAAGACTATTGCTTAACACAACATGCGTCTTTGGTTTTGTTCACTTTGAGACTGCTGTTAAGAACCACATTGGACTATCAGGATGAAGAGGAACAAGTTTTGTGGGTGTTCCAAACTTTGTGTACTTCAGTGGGAATGATAATGGCAGAGAACAGTATTCAGTCTAATTTGATCTAATTTTCCAAGGTCTCCTGGGGTAGACTGCAGGGTTCTGTGGGACTAATGTGACCAGATGTCAGAATTTTGGGTAGGTGTTCAGGTCACCCTGAGATGAGGATAGTTGTGAGCAGCACCAGTGTTTTGTTTTGTTTTGTTTTTGGAGCTGCATAAGTTGTCTTTTCACATGAGATGTCACATCATGCCCCCAGTATTGTTTAAGGGAAGAAGGTCCCTAGGCCCAGCCATAGCAGAGCCACATGCCACAATGTCCACAACTTGGGGCTGGTGTTGCTCAGTGTTAACTTACAGACACTGGGTGGGAATCATACTTGTTGCAGAAACAGGCATAGAGTTAATAGGAACTGAGAGACTAGCAAACAAGAAGGGACACACCTTTTCTAAAGCTGCATCCACATATGTTCCCATGGCTGTTTACGATAAAGTTTTTGCCAAAATTCTCAGATGTTACAGAACTGGTTTTGGCGTCATATAGCATCTGCAGATTGTTTATCTAAGGCCATTACCGCACAGTGAAGACAGTGGGGAATAAGAGCAGAAATCCTGAAGTCCAGGCATGTGATTTTCAGGACCCAGACAGAGTTCCTGGATAACTTTGATTGCTCACCAGTCTTCATTGCTACTCTGACAGAATCCCTCCCATAAGACCAAGAGAGAGAATGGATTTGAGGTGTGATTGCCAGAGTTCTCCTTTTCCAAAAAGATACTGATTTTTATGTGAAGTCAATTTTTATACAGATTTAATTGAGCTTATGTATAGTTGGTCTGCACTGAATAGAACATCCCTAAATTGTCCAACTTGATAAGTTTCAACCACGCATGGAACCATCATCATAACAAACATCCATCACTACCTGTAGAGCCCCTATGTGTGTACTGAATGTGACAAAGCTTTGAGCCAAAGGTCTAACCTCATTTGTCACCAGTATGCTCATACTAGAGAAAGGCCTTCAAATGAGATGAGAAGAGAAACAAATGAGCTATCTCCTTAGTTAATACATCTTACTGAACTGGCTCTGTAAAGGACTCCTCAACTGTAAGTTGAATGCCATCTGTGTGCCCACCCCTAGTGTGGAGATGGCCTGTGGGTACATCTCCAATTCAGTAACTCAGTGTTTTCCAGAACTTTAATATCATTGGAGTCTTTAATGTTTACTTTTTTATTTGTCATTTTCTTTCTACATGCATAGTTACTTTAAGAATCATCCAAGTTGCCAATGTGAATAATTTTTTTCTGATAAATATATTATTTGGGTAGACCATCGTTTAACTGTTTATCCATTCATCTGTTAAAGGATGGGGTTTTGTGGTTTGTTTCCAGTTTGCCTGCCACAAGTAAGCAAACAAGTAAATAAAATCCTTTATATGGACACTTGGTTTCATGTTCTAAAATGAATGACTACCCATTTGCATTCCCATTGACAGTGTTCAATTCCCCGTTATTCCTCACCAGTAGTGGTTGGTATGGTTAGTATTTTAAATATTACCTGTTTTAAAAGTATGGAGACTATTATCTGATTGCATTTCCCTACTAACTCATGATGTTGGACTTTTTTTTTTCATTTGCCAGATAATCTGAGAAGACAATAAGTGTGTTGGAACTTCAGTTTTCTTCACTGAATGACTTGGCTAGGTTCTCAGAACATTATTCGCCACTTTATACTCCTAATAATTAACATACTTGACATACATAAAAATATTTACTCATTTTTACATAGGACATTTAGCCCCACCCTGCCTCATTTAACTTTTAAATAATTCAAAGTGTATTTCCAGACTTTGACACTTTTTCGTAATTTTCATAATTTAATCAAATACAGGAATCTCCTGCTTTCCAAAGTTCAGATTACATCACTTGTGTTTTATAAAAGACACATTAGTACATGTTTTTATGAAATCCAAAGAAACTTCTGAAGTATTTTAATCACTTTTATGAAAAAAGCCATAACACCATATTAATGGCTGTTCATTGGGAAAACCGAAGTGGTGTATCAGAATTTTGAGAAAGAAGGGAATATTTCTGCTTTATGACATCTCAGTTTATGAAACATTTCCTAGGAAAGCTGTTCATTGGGATAGCAGGAGCAATCTGTAATTAAGCTCAAGTCACTAAACCATATTCATTTTCTATGGCTACTATAATGAATAACCACAAAGTTGATGGTTTCAGACGAAACATTATGAATTATTTTACTCTTCTGGACGTCAGAAGTCTAAATCACTTTCACAGGGATAAAGTCAAAGTGTGACTAGGGGCTTGGTCTCTCTGGAGGCTCTAGGAATGAATTGTTGTCCTTGCCTTTTCCAAAGTCTAGAGCTGCATTCCTTGTGTTTGACGGCTGAAGACCACTTCCTTCCAAGACCAGCAGTGCAGCATTTCAGTCATCAAATCGCCTTCCTCTACCTGTCTTTTATGAGGAGACCTTGGAGTCCATCTCCGGACAAACATACTTTTGGGGTAATCTCCTCTCCAAATCCCTAATCGAGTTGGCAAAGTCTCTGACCATATAAGGTAACATGAGTTCCAAAGATGACCCAGTTGTCTTCGGGGAATATTCATCAGCCTGCCGCTTTGAGTCTAAGTCCTTCAAAATGTGTTTGTTTTCAGGTATATTCATTGCAATCATAATGCAAAATATTACTTGTAGGTGTGTATCATAAATGTCTTTGACCTCTAAGTATGTATGACCTCATAATTTTTCCAAAATGTTGACGTCACTAAGTCCTCTACCTGTACCACATTCTCAATTTCAAGTTCTTAAAATTTTAGAATGCTTGATGCCCTGTGTGGCACGACTCCCTACGCGTGCTGACACCTCCTTTTTCTGTCTTTGAGAAGAGTGGTTCCACGGATATCTGGTGCGTCCCCTTTAAGAAGCGTGAACCCCGCCAGTAACTCGGAGCCTTGGAAAATTGCTTCCCAGCCACCCACCACGGTCAGGCGGAACTTTCCTGGCAGTCTGGAACACCGAACCTAGCCGTGGCAGACAGCGGAGTTAACTACATTTCCCTGAAAACAAAGCGCAGCCCGTGTGGGTCACTGGGCCAATGAAAACGCGGGGCTGAGCCACTTCCGTTCTGTAAGAAGGCGTCTGGGCGGGTCTTCCGGCCGGTACCGCGGGCGACATTTTTAAACTCCAGCCTGATTTCGTGTGTGGAACTTCAGAATTTGGTCGGCCTGAGGTGAAGGAAGGCAGGAAGGCGCTGTGCCCGCTGCTCTCAGGGGGGTCTGAGGCTCTGCGCGGCGCCATCCGGCCTGACTCTGACTTGGGACAGAGACAGGCGCCGCGGTGCCCAGGCCCCACCTTCGCCCTCAGGCTCAGCTGTGACGGCCGAGCTGACAGATCCGCTTCAGGTAAACGCTGCGCCCTCCGAGCTCTCAGCCAACTCTTCTCATTCTGCGGTATTTTTGTACTTACCTGTGTTCTCTTTCAAGTATCCTGTGTATGTTTTCATTTCTTAACCAAAACCTAGGTTTTTCTAATTTTGAAATATGACCTGCTTGGGAGAAAATAAATGCTTCTGACCTACGTGCAGTTGAAAAACCAGCTGTTATTAATAGCCGTTCAATGCTCAAATCAAGCAATGAGGTACAAGTAGGACCCAAAAGCCGCCTGTGGAGGTCCTTCCAAAACTATTGTCCCGTCTCCCAAATGTTAAGATGTTGTCTTTTGTTTCAAGTGAGCGGGTTTTTTTGTTGTTTGTTTGTTGCTTTCTTGATTGTTTTGCTTCTTACACGTCGCTAGTGGTAGAACCTGCCTGCCAGTGCAGCAGACATAAGTGACGTGGGTTCCATCTCTGGGTCAGGAAGATCCCCTGGAGGAGGAAATGGCAACCCACTCCAGTATTCTTGCCTGGAGAATCCCATGGACAGAGGAGCCTGGCGGGCTACAGTCCGTAAGGTCGCAAAGAGTCGGACACGACTGAAGCGGCTTAGCGCACACACATAGTTTTGCCAACTGTGTGGAGAATATTCGAGGACCGTAGTTGCCCTTTGCTCAGTTGTTTTAAAACTTTTACAACTGAAATCATATAAGTATTAAGTGTTTCTGTTTTTGTTTTCTTTTGGAGAAGATGGTGTGACTTCACCCATTTTTTCGTGTCTATCCGCTAATTTTCTTTACTTTTGCAGTATTATATAGTGAGTGTATAGTCTATGGGGCTTCTGAGGTGGCGCTAGTTGTAAAGAATCCACCTGCCAGTTCAGAAGACACAAGAGAAGCAGGTTCGATCCCTGGATATGGAAGGTCCCCTGGTACCCTATTCCAGTATTCTTGCCTGGAGAATCCCGTGGATAGAGGAGCCTGGTGGGTAACAGTCCATGGTGTCACAAAAAATCAGACAGGACTGAGTGACTGAGCACATACATTATATGAGTAAGATGTCTTTATAAAATCAGCTGTTGAAGGCTTTTTTGGTCAGCTTTCTTTATTTATAACCATTGCTATTCCAGCCATAACTTCTTTGCCTTCTGTTGTGTGTTAAGGACATATCTGTCTAGCATATATGTTAAAATTATTATTGTATTTAAATGAATATTTCCACCTTTTGATCTTATTTTGCTCCATCTTACTAATGTTAACTTAATTCTTTGAATGAGATGATTATACTTATTTTTAATGGATCCCGTAGTTGTATTTTCAGACTCTCTTTTTGCATTATGCCTACTTAACAGTTCTGCAGTATACAGCCATTTAAGAATTTTTCTTCTCTTTCAGTGATTGTACTCTGCTAATATTTATTTCACCGTTACGTGATGCTCCTCTGGTAGTTTCGGAAGAAAATGATTATTTTGTAAAACACTTGTTTTAAAAGGAGGATTAAATGAATCATTGTAAAAATAAAAACTTATAATGCTGGGAATCCTTACCAAGATACTTAGAACCCAAGAAGGTATTTTCATGTTTATTTAAAGAGGATTGAACAGAGATCAGTTCATATAGGTTCTTTCCTTTGTCTTAAGTTTAAAGAGTCATCAGTGATGTCCAGTTATCTCAAACTGTTGGAAGCCACACACATTTACTCTGATTCTAGCAATAATCCCTTTCTCACAGATTAATTTTCTGGAGCCATTTTCTTCTTGTAATTCTCTCTCTCTCTCTCTCTCTTTTGTGTGTGTGTGTGTGTGTGTGTGTGTGTGGTTGCACTGCTTGGCTTGTGGAATCTAGGTTCCCCAACCAGGTATAGAACCCAGGTCCACTGCAGTGAAAGTAGCACATTCTAACCACTGGGCAGCCAGAGAATTCTGAGATCCATTTTCAAAGCGAAGTCAGTGGTGTTTCCATTCTCTACAACAGGAGAAAAAAGCTTGTAGGAAGTTAATCTGTTTGAACATTTATGGGGGAAAAAAACTGGATATATTAAAGAATATGGTTCACGTATAAGTTTTTTAAAAAACAATCTTTAAGATAACCAAAGTAAAATTAGAAAAGGAGTATAGGAACTCCTGTCCAAATGTGGGGTCCAGCTACAAGCTATGAGAGGAAAAGGTTATTATTGGAAGGGAGAAATGGAAGACTGGAATCAAATGGCAATGTCGGAAGGAGCCCTGCTTAATTCTTATATGCACGGCTGGGGCTACAGTAGCTCTATATGACCTGCCACAAGCATCTCCTGTCTAACCAGGTAGCTTACTCTTTGGATCATTGGGCTCCAGTCGTACTAGCCTCATGGAGCTACTCAGACACATCAGACATGAATCTCATAGAAAGGCTTTGCACTTATTAGTCCCACTTCTAGAAAACCTTTTCTGAAGTCAGACGTATGACCTTATGGCACAACTCCATAACATTTTCTGCCCTCTTTATGATTTAGTTTTCTATTGAGTAATTTGTCTTCACCTGAAATATTGAACAGTTATCTCATTAATCTTTCTTGCCTTTGTTGCTGATGGGAATTAAAGTTACATGGCACTACTCTTCCCACAGGTTCCATGTTCAACAGAACAACTGATGGACTCTTCACTGGTGAGTATTGGTGTTCTGAAAGATTTTTCTGCTGCTTTTCGTGAACTTGGTGTCTGGACACCCTAGAGAAACCCTGAGTGCAGAATTCCAAGTCCAGGCCAGAGGGTATATGGAAAGATTCCAAATTTGGCAACCAGGGGACTGAAATGTGCAAGATTGTATGTGTAGGGGTTACTATGTCCAAATGCTCGAGGATGCAATTGAGATGAGTGTATTTTAGGACTGTTGGGTCTCTGTTTATGCAGTAGGAACAGAGAACAAGGGAACCAGGGTCAGGGCTAGACTGGTAGCCTGATAAGATGAGTTTCTGTTCTGAGACTGATGGCAGAAATGGGATTTTTGTAATAGAAATGAAAAGTGATATTACTTAAGTTTCAAGAGGCTGCCTCTGGGTGCAGAGTGCACAACAGCCTGGTGGAGAGGAAGACAAAGAAACATAGAAGCTGTCTTAATTTTCCAGATGTACATGGCTCTAGCTGCACCAAAGTGGTGTATGTGGAGATATGAAAACTACTTGGTTTCTACTTTTTCTAAGTAAAGGCTGATCAGATTTTTCCAATGTGGAGGAATCACATGCTTCCAAAGTTTTTTCCATTTGCATCTGGAAAGGTGGAAGTGCCATCAACTGATTTGGGGAAGTCTGGTAAGAGGACTTTTCAGTGAGAATATTAGGAATTGAGTTTTGGCCCTGTTAAGCCTCAGATGTTGCAGTGGCTCCCAAGTGTAGGAGACAAGTGGATGGCTGAACATGTAGATCTAGAGTAATGGGGAGGCTTTCGGATGCCATTAGGGGACAGAGGAGACACAGACAGACAAAGAAGTGGAGTTGTCATCAGCAAGAAGGTAAGGGGAAGGGGAAGGCCAGTTGGTAAGTCAGCTTTCTGTGGGGAAAAGCTATGGTACTGATGTGGAAGAAAAGCAGAAATGAGATAAATTGATAGCAAAGTCATGCTGGTGCTAATTTATTCTCCTCTGACTCACTAGGCTTTTGTGGTAGAACTTGGGAAGCTTGTGACAGAATGTCACAGTTTCTTTAGGCTGTGTTAAGTGGGTGTGGATTTTGAATGGGTGTTATATGAGCAAAGATGGTAACTGTTAAAGAGACATAGTGCAGTATGGAAGTGGAATCTGACCAGAGGTATTTAGATTTTGTCTGTTGTGACTGAGATAAAGTCAGGATCAAGGCCTGGTGGGAAAGCCAACTTGGTGGTCCATGTGGTGAAGATGGGGGTCAGATGTCTGAGAATGTCCACTGAGTGATAATGATATGCATGTAGGGAAGGTGTGTGAACTAATTGACTGAGGGCTCTGTAGTAGGACTTTGAGAAGGGTGGGTTCAAGTTGTTGGTGTCTGGAGTGGATCATCTGGGGACTGTCAGACTGTTGTCTTGCAGGAGAGGAAAGGGGCTCTGCATGCCAGGCCCACAGCCAGAGTTTTGGGTACCACTGCCCTCTAAATTAGGGAGCCAGGGAGGATGATGACACCAGAGTGAATGTGGATTAGGGTTGGGGGTGTTCTTAGGGTCCTAGGGAAAGAGGCTGCTCATGCACACATCTGTTCCCATCATCATAGAGCCCTGTGACCTTTGAGGATGTGGCTGTTTACTTTTCCCAAGAGGAATGGAGGCTCCTTGGTGAGGCCCAGAAATTCCTGTACCGCGATGTCATGCTGGAGACCTTTGCACTGGTTGTGTCCTTGGGTAAGGCCCTCACCCCTATGCCAGCATCCTGGACAGGTCTCTGCCTTTCCCCTTTTCTCTAAGAGCAAGTCTGTTCTGTTCACAGCTAGACAGTGGGCACCTCTCTATTACTTCTTCCCTGTCCTCTGTGTTGTGGGTACCAAGCCTGAGTGAGTGTGTGTTCCACCTCCTTTCACAGGTGGCCCCAATGCCAGCGGCTGAAGTTTTCTCAGCAAAAATTTTCTGGATCATAAGCCTTGGAGTTAGCTTAGTGATTTCCATTCATTTCAGCTTCTCCCTGTCAAGTTGACTCTGTAGACCCCTGTACCTTTGTGCAGCTTCTGCCTCCTTCCTGCTGACATTTCTTTGGGCCTCACTGTTTCAGGAATTGTTGGGACCCAGCATGGTCACCATTTATGGGGTGCATATAGCTATGAGATTCAAAGATTATTTTTATCATTATTTTTTTCTTGAATTCTTTTGAGATTGGTTGTTTTCCCATGGGAAACTGTCTTGTTCTTTTCTTAGAATGTGGATCTTCTAAGTCCCATGTTGTTGTCCAGTTGAAGCTGGGAGGAGAACCTTGGGTATAGGAGAGAGTGGACATGATTCCAAGCACAGGAAGCAGGGCTCAAAATGGGTCTGGTCCTGATGATTGGCATCACAGGGAGCAGTGACGTTGTGGCTGGATTCAGTCAAATTTTGAATATGTCCTGGCCCCAACACTGTTTGTGGTCTAAGACCAGTGACTTGTTATCTCATTTCTGTTTCTTCTCCATTCTTGACACATTCCCCCTGTGATTTCTACCCTGGCTTCCAACCCAGGATTATCCCTCACCTCTCTGGCTTCCACTCCTCATTGTTCCTCAACATCCTCACTCTAATGCTTTCCACTGTTTGCCTATGCTTACTGTGTCATAAAACCTGCACCTCTCCTTAAAATAGTCCTGAACACCAGCTACTCAGTGACACAATATCCTGGGCCTTGACATAGCTTTCCACACAGCACACATGTGTCACCAGCAGCCAAGGCCCTGGTGAAAACCATTCCTGTAGGAGTGCATTATGGACCCCTGGCTCCTCCATTTAATATCCACCCTCTTGTGTCTTTTGCCTGGTGAGTCCTTCCTGTTCTGTGATGTGTAGAAGCCCAGTTCTACAGATTGGGGCTTTTCCTTACCTGCCCACAGCTCCTTGTCCTGAACTAGTCCCATGGATTTATTCTTTCTATGTCAGACACATATGGTGCAAAACATCTGCCTTTTTAAAAACCTTTTCCTACATTAAGTTCACCCGCATTTTTCTGATTTCAGGGTGTTGTCATACAGCAGAGGATGAACAGACACCTTCTGAGCAGAATGTTTCTGTAGAAGTGCCACAGAGAAATACCAAAAAGACAGACCTGTCCAGCCAGAAGGTCTGTCCCTGGGACATGGGTAACCTGGCCTTAGAAGGTGGTTTGCGTGGACCCGAGGTCCTGCGAACAAACCCTGGCCAGACACTGTGTGGGACAGATGTGAAATCCCACCAGCACGGTGGAGAGAAGCTCATGAGAAGAGATTTGGGTAAGGCCTTAATGAGGAACTGCACAGTCCATGCATTGGAGAAGGCTTTTAAGTGCCAGGAGGCGAGGAAGGATTCCCCTGGTACCTCTGACCATGCCCAGCACCAGGTTAAACCGCAAATGATGGAGTTTGTAGCAGAGTCTCACAATGGAGAAAAGCGCTTCAAGTGCGATGACTGTGGGAAACTCTTCTACCGGAAGTCCAGGCTTGCTCAGCACCATCGAGTCCACACCGGAGAGAAGCCTTATGAATGCAGCGAATGTGGGAAAGTCTTCAGATGCAGCTCCAGCCTTGCTATACATAGAAGGATTCACACAGGGGAAAGGCCTTATGAGTGTAGAGAATGTGGGAAGTTCTTTAGGCAACACTCCCAGCTTGTTGTGCACCAGAGAATTCACACTGGAGCCAGACCATATGAGTGCAGTGAATGTGGGAAAACATTTAGTACTAAAACCAAACTTGATCAGCACCGGCGAGTCCACACTGGAGAGAGGCCTTATGAATGTGGAGAATGTGGAAGAACCTACACCTGTAAACGCATGCTTATTCAGCACCAGCTGGTCCACACTGGAGAGTGGCCTCATGAGTGCAGTGAATGTGGGAAAGCATTTAGATACATGGCCAGCCTTGTTATGCATAGAAGAATTCACAGTGGGGAAAGGCCTTATGAGTGTAATGAATGTGGGAAGTCCTTTAGGCAAAGAGCCCACCTTCAAGTCCACAATAGAATTCATACTGGAGCAAAGACTTTTGAGTGCAGTGAATGTGGAAAATGTTTTAGCCAAAATTCTATTCTTACTACACACCAGAGAGTTCACACTGGAGAAAGGCCTTATAAGTGCTGTGATTGTGGGAAATGTTTTAGCCAGAAATCTACTCTCATTAAGCACCTGAATTTACACTGGAGAAAAGTCACCTGAGTGTACCAAATGTGGAGAATTTCTTTAGCTATAGCACCTGAACAAGGGGAAAAAAAGCTGAAAAGTTCACACCACAGAAAGACCCCACAAGTGCAACAAATATGGAAATATTTTCTGTCACAGGTCAGCTCTGATTGAGCACCAGACCCAGGAGTGCAGAGAATGTAGGAAAGCTTTCAGCTGAAGGTATAACCACATTGGTCACCAAAAAGTTCATACTGGAGAAAGACCTTCAAACCAAATGAAGAGAGAAGCCAATGAGCTGTCTCCTTAATTAATACATCTTACTTAACAGGCTCTATGAGGGCATCATCAGCCAAAAGCTGAATGCCATCCATGTGCACAGCCCTGGTGTGGAGAGGGCCTGTGGATACTTGGTTCTCTGGAAGCTTTAAGGAGCTAAGATCTACTTCCTAACCTGTGCAGCAGCCTTGCCAGACTTCGTCACTGTGAATTTCTTCCCTCTACCAGATGGCAGATTCCTGTTCTGGTTGTCAGTCCCGCAGTGTGATCAGGGTAGGTAGACCTTTGTGCTCTCCTGTCCCTTAGAGGGAAGCATGTGTAGCCTGAGCACTTGGGTGACGTCATGCTCTTAGATCCTGTCAACTGCCTAGGATATGGCCTAAGCAGCTTTGATCTTGGGCATCCAGTCTGGGTTCTACTGGCAGCTCATAGAGGTTTACTTTGTTTGGTGGTATTGGGTTGTGTCATGTTCAAGATGGATTTTCTAGCTCCAAGTCACCCTTTGGGGAACTGCCTCATTTTGCACTGCTTTGTGTAAAAATAAAGACTATTGTTTAAGACAACATGCATCTTGGGTTTTGTTCACCTTCAGACTGCTGTTAAGAACCAAACTGGACTGTCAAGATGAAGAGTAAAAAAGTTTTATGGGTGTTTCAGACTTCGTATAATACCTCAGTTGGAATATGACAGAGAATAGTGTTCAGTCTAGTTTGGGTCTAATTTGCATTGTCCAAGGGCTCCTGGTATGGACTCCAGGGCTCTGTGGAACTAATGCTGTGACCTGGATGTTAGGATTTTTGATGGGTCCTGAAGGAATTTTTGATGGGTCCCAAGGCCACCTTGAGATGAGGACTGTGAGCAGCAAAGTGATTTTTGGAGCTGTGTGGATTGTTCTCTTTTCACGTGGGATATCACATCATCCCCCTAGTACTGTTCAATGGAAGAAGTTCTCTAGGTCCAGCTGGAACAGAGCCATGTGCCATAATGTGCATAATGTGGCAGGCTGGTGTTGCTGAGTGTTAGGCTACAGACATTGGGGGGGACCATACTTGGTTCAGAAATGGGGGATTAGTAGGAACTGAGAATCTAGCAACAGGAAGGGATACACCTTTTCTAAAAGGGCATTCATAAATGTTCCCATAACTGTGGCTGTTGATGATAAGGTTTTTGCAGAAATTTTCAGAAGTTACAGCTGTGTTTCTCTTCCTCTTGAGCCTGCAGTCAGTGACTGAAGAATGTAAAGGTTTTGGCATCACATAGCATCTGCAAATCTTAAGGCCATTGCTGCACAGTGAAAGCAGTGGGTAAATGAGAGTGAGAGTCCTGTAGTCCAGGCATGTGAGTTTTAGGACCCAGGCAGAGTTCCTAAATAACTCAAGTGTAAGCACCTTTTTATTGTTCAGCAATCTTCATTTCTACTGTGACAGAATTTCTATGAGACCAGGAGAGGTGGTAGATTTGAGGTGTGGTTGCCAGAGTTCTTTTCCAAAATGGAGATTCAGATTTTTATGTGAAGCCAATTTCTATCCCGATCTGGTTGAGATGTACAGTTGCCATGCTCTGAGCATAACTGCAGCTGAATTACCAAACTTACCAGCTTGGTAAGTTTTAACACTTGCAAAGTCACAGAACCATCATCATAGCAAACATCCATCACTACCATATGTCTCCCAGGATCCCAGGCAACTACTATTGACTGATTTTTCTGTCATTAAATTAGTGTTTTCCAGACTTCTAATATCATTGGTTTCTCTGGTGGCTCAGATGGTAAAGAATCCACCTGCAGTTAGGAAGACCTGAGTTTGATCCCTGGGTTGGGAAGATCCCCTGGAGGAGGACAGGGCAATCCACTCCAGTATTCTTGCCTGGAGAATTCCCATTGAGAGAGGATCCTGACGGGCTATAGTCCATGGGGTTGCACAGAGTTGAACAGGACTAAGCACGGCAATATCGTTGAAGTCTAAATGATTACTTTTGTAGTTGTCGTTTTCTTTCTCCATGCGCAGTTATTTTGAGAATCATCTAAGTTGCTAATGTGAATAACTCATTTTTTCCTGATAAATATACTATTTGATATATTTTCATTGTATTTTTTAATCCATTCATCTCTAAAAATGGGGTTTTGTGGGTTGTTTCTAGTTTGCTTGTCACAGATTAGCTTATTGTCATCATACGTAAAATCCTTTATATGAACGTCCAGCTTCATATTCTAAAATAATGACTGTACCCACTTGCATTCCCTTCAATAGTATTCAGTTCCCCTGTATTCCTCACCAGTACTTGGTTGGTATGGTCAGTATTTTAAATATACCTGTTTGAAAAGTGTGGAGATGTATCTCCCTGTGATCTGATTTCATTTCCCTACTGATTCATGATGTTGACCATTTTTGTATTTATTGGCAGGTGTATGTCTTCTTTGACATAATGTCTGTTTTCTTATTAGTGACTGAGAATATGATAAATATGTGGGAACTTGACTTTCTTTCAGTGACTGACTTTGCTGAGTGGCATAAATATTTGTACTGACAACATTATTCACCATGTATAGTCCTCATTATTAACATACTTCTATTACTTTAGGCCTAGACAGTTCATAAAAAAGGCAACTGACCTTTCCTTGTTGTGTTTGCCAATTTCCTGGCACGAGGCTTCCAACTGTGGGCAATTTCATGCTGTGTGTGTGTGGTTGCTACTGAACCAGAGGCGCAGCAAGCTAAACGCTGAGATGCCGAGGTTTGCTGGGGGGAATTTTCTTTCACAAGACAGCCACATGAGGACACAGAAGGACAAGTTTCAGAACCACCAGCTTCTCGGAGGTGAGGTGCTTGTGATATTTAGGGGATAAAGAGCAGCCTGCTCTTAGGTGTGGGGACAAGCAATCAGAGAAAAGGTGAGTTAACTGGCATGTGTATTACATGCTCCGTCACAGATGCATGTTCATAAATAGGCACTTTGCATGATCTGAGCATGAAATTTTAGCCATCTGATGTCAAAAAGTTATTCATCAGACACCTGGGCAGGCCCAGTTTTAGGAGTTGGTGGTTTTGATCATTTGTAGCCTGCTCAAGAAAAGAGTTGATCCAGGTTCCCAGGAACTTGAGATTCCTTTACTATGGTGACCCATATGTCAGAGGTGTCACCTCTAGGGTATGTTAAGGTGTCACCTCTTGTGATAGCACCTTGGCCATGGGAAACTTGTGTACAACTAAAGAAAGAGATGGGAGGTCCCCAGAGCAAGCTTAATCAGTGAAGGCAGTTTACAAGCAGGAGGGTTTTAACATGCTGTTTTCTTTTCTGTAGTTCTGTAATACAAGCCCAAGAATCTGTTGTTTGTCAGCTTCTGTTCACCCTTGGGACATGTTTCAAGGCCACCCGATGTGGACGTGGGAAGACAGGTGCAGTAGCACACCTTTGTACTCTATTTCCATTATCAGGTGACTTTAACCTTGAGAACTCGGATAATGTTAAAATGCAGTAAAATAGGAATGGCATGAGTTTTGAGTATTTTCACTTGGCCTGCGTAAAGGAAGACATACAGGCCTGAGTTGTGCAACCTCTTCATTCCAAAGAAATGTCTGGCACTGACTTGCCCAACTCCTGGGAGATAACCTTGAAGCACTTGACATATTTGGCTCAATAAGAGTGTCTTTGTTTACCTGGGGCCTTGTGCTGGGCTGAGAAGTTTATGTTAATACTGTACTGGGATACTGGGAGGCTTAGGCTCTAAATACCAGTTTGACATTTGGAGAAGCTAGAGAGTAACAGGTCAGTCACACAGGTGCCCCTTGTCTGTGTGACAGACACTCAGAAAACCTGGACAACACCTAGGCTTGCATGGCGTTCCCTGTTAGCAATACTAGATGTGCATTGCCATATGTCGACGTCAGACTGAAGTGGAGTGGCAGGGGGCAACTGGAAGCTGGCAATGTGATCTCTCTTGGACTCTGTTCTATTGTGCCATCTTTCTTGGCTGATTTTTATCTGTATCCTTCACTGTAATAAGCCATAGGCCTTAATTAAACAGCTTCCATGAGTTCCGTGAGTCCTATGGAATCTGAGGGTGGTCTTGGGCATTCCAGAACATAATTCTGTTTTTAAAGAGCTTTCTTAAGGATAATTGATGTAAAACATTTTAGCAGTGCAGGCTTTGATAAAATTTTTCCAATGCTTATACTTCTCAAGCCAAAAGTTTTCTCATGCCATTTGAGAGTTGTCCCCCTTTTAACTATAAAATACAAACGTGAAAATCCTTTCTGGAATAGATATTTTTCACACATAACAAAAATGAGAAGGGCCCTGTTTGATGCCCAGTGAACCAATTTGCAATTTTCCACCATTACTGATAATTTCTTGGGTATTGTTCATTCATATTCTCACATTATGGGTCATTTTCACATAGAACACCTAGCCTTGTCCTGTCTCAAAAGACTTATGTTAGTACTTATTTTCACAAAATCAAAAGAAACCTGGAAAGGATTTTAGTCACTTTTATAAAAAAGCCATTACACTGTATGAATGGAGGTTCTTCCATAAAACTGAAGTGGTGAATCAGAACTTTGAGAAAGAAGGGTATACTCCTGCTTTATGGCATCTCAGTTGATGAAACATTTTCTAGGAAAGCTGTGCTTCAGAATGGCAGGAGCAACCTGTAATTTACGTTACTAAATCGTATTCCGTTGTAGGAAAGGAGTTGTAATGAATAAGCTCAAAGTTGATGGTTTCAGACAGCATCTGTTTCATTATTTCATTGTTCTGGAGTCAGAAATCTTAAGTCACTTTCACAGGAGTGAAGTCAAGGTGTTGGTAGGGGCATGGTCTCTATAGAGGCTCTAGTGATCAGAAACGCCATCCTTGCCTTTTCCAAATTCCAGAGCTGCATTCCTTGTGTTTGTTGACTCAAGACCACTTCTTTCATCTTCAAAGAGCAGCAGTGCAGCATTTCAGTCATCAGATCACCTTCCTCTGCAGAGTATGTCTCCCTCTGCTTGTCTTTTATGAGAAGACCTGTGAGTACACCCCCAGGGCAAACATGAACTTCAGGCCAATCTCATCTCAAAATCCCTAATGGCACTGGCAAAGTCTCTGACCATGTAAGGTAACAGTTAACGAGGTTCAGGGATGAGGACCCAGTTGTCTCTGGGGATATTAATCAGCCTGCCACTTTGGGTCTGAGTCTTTTAAAAATGTGTTTATTTTAAAGTATATTCATTGCAGTCATGATGCAAAACATTCAGTTCCGTTGTTCAGTCATGTCCGACTCTTTGCGACCCCATGAACCACAGCACACCAGGCCTTCCTGTCCATCACCAACTGCCGGAGTCCACCCAAACCCATGTCCATCGAGTCGATGATACCATCCAACCATCTCATCCTCTGTCGTGCCCTTCTCCTCCTGCCCTCAATCTTTCCCAGCATCAGGGTCTTTCCCAATGAGTCAGCTCTTCGCATCAGGTGGCCATAGTATTGGAGTTTCAGCTTCAACATCAGTCCTTCCAATAAACACCCAGGGCTGATCTCCTTCAGAATGGACTGGTTGGATCTCCTTGCAGTCCAAGGGACTCTCAAGAGTCTTCTCCAACACCACAGTTCAAAAGCATCAATTCTTCGGCGCTTAGCTTTCTTCACAGTCCAACTCTCACATCCATACATGACCACTGGAAAAACCATAGCCTTGACTAGACGGACCTTTGTTGGCAAAGTAATGTCTGTGCTTTTTAATATGCTGTCTAACTGCTAAGTCACTTCAGTCGTGTCCGACTCTTTGCGACCCCGTAGACGGCAGCCCATCAGGCTCCCCCATCCTTGGGATTCTCCAGGCAAGAACACTGGAGTGGGTTGCCATTTCCTTCTCCAATGCATGAAAGTGAAAAGTGAATAGGAAGCCGCTCAGTCATGTCTGACTCTTCGCGATCCCATGGACTGCAGCCTACCAGGCTCCCCTGTCCATGGAATTTTCCAGGCAAGAGTACTGGAGTGGGGTGCCAAATATGCTGTCTAGGTTGGTCATAACTTTCCTTCCAAGGAGTAAGCGTCTTTTAATTTCATTGCTGCCATAAACATTACTTGTTGTTGAATAATTACCTTTAATCTCTAAGTATGACCTTTTAAATTTTTTTCCAAAATGTTGACATTATTGAGTCCTGTACCTAATTGGGATCTGCCACATTCTCAATTTCATGTTCTTAAGTTCTCAGAATTTTAGAATGCTGGATGCCCTGTGTTTGATCTCTTGCTATGTTTGCTGGCCCCTCCTTTTTCTGTCTTTCGCATAGGACTGACCTCCTTCAGGTGCCACATCAGTGGAGCAGTAAGGACCCTGGGTGCGTGATGGTGTGGACATCACTACATAGGTGGCAGGAGGTGCTTAAAAGTACGTGATGTTGTTGAGAGGTTGCTAGCAAAGTTGTGATGACAGAGCTGGGTGCCTGTCCTGTGTCCATCATTGACTGATGCTTTGACCACTGGACACAAATCATTTTTTCCCCATTTTTCTTCTTGTTGCTACACTCTAGTGACGCCTGCGCAGCCTTCACTGCTCACATGTGCTGTTTCCTTGCTCCCTTTACGGTGTTTCACTTTTGACCTCCATGTTAGATGTTATGAAGTCTGTACATATCCTTACAGTCCTTGAAGCGAGGCATTGCTCTTGAGAATCGGGTGTGTCTACATCCGTCAGCAATGCTCAGCACAGCGCTCACTAGTCACCAGTAGCCACATGCGTGTTGAGAACCGTTTGGTGAGAACCGACTTGGTGGCCAGCCCACGTCCATCTTTGTCCTTCATTTTTCTTTTTTTTTTCCCGGACACCACATAACTTGTAGGATCTTAGTTCCCTGACTAGAGACTGAACCTACACCCACAACAGTGAAAGCTTGGCGTCCTAATCACCTAATCACTGGACCAGCAGGGACACCCTGCTCCCACCCAGCCTCATTTGTGGTTTGTAGAGAAAGGCTCCAGTTTCCTAGACATTCCCTGGTTGCAAAGAGCAGTCTTAAGCAGTTCCTAAGCAGAGATTCTAAGAGTCCAGAAAAAAGGAAAAGCAGTCAAGTAAAAAAAGTTATGACACATTGAACAATAAGTCAGTGATAAAGCAATCAGAGGAAGTCTACTGCTTCCCAAAGGGATGTAAACAATAATCTAATGCATGTCCTTGTGGTGTTTTGCAGAAAGAAACCTGTACCCAGGTTGAGGATGATGACTACATGCTGATCACAAGCACACTGGCCTGAGCTTTCCTGGAACCAGAAGGTTGCTGATGAAGATTCCTGAAGCATTGCCTTGTTAACTTAAAGCCAACCAATCAGAAGGAAGTAGGTGAGTGCAAACAGGTTCAGTTCAGTAACACACTAGACTGTTTAAAATATCTGCTAGCTGCACCTTTGCAGTTTCAACGTTCTCCCTTGTAACTGTACAGCCACTTCAGACCCAAACAGTCTTGGCTTCGCAAGTACCCTTGACTTCCCTGGTGGTCCAGTGGTTAAGAATCTGGCTGCCAATGAAGGGGACACAGGTTTGCTCCTTGCTCCAGGAAGATTGCAACTAAACACATAAGCTTCAGGGCAACTAAACACATAAGCCACCACTGCTGAGCCCATGCCCTAGAGCTCACGCTCTTCAAGAGAGCCACTGCAGTGAGAAGCCTGCACTCCACAGCTGGAATAGCCCCCACTTTCCACACCTGGAGAAAGCCCGCACAGAGCAATGAAGACTCAGCGAAGCCATCAATCAATAAACAGAAGCACTGTTGATTGTTGCCAGCTCCAATTTTAATTCTTGGCAAATAACTTATGGAACCAACTCGGGCCTTTATTTTTTGCCATTATAAGCTTTCTCCATTTTTCAGTTCAAGGTCAAACAATTTAAGTGCTTCTGGCATCTCTGTCTCCTGGGCTGCTGTCCTAACAAGCCCTCAATAAATGCTTGTTGACGTCAATTAGGTCTTCATTTCTGAAATTTTGGTTAATGCTCAGTACATAAAAGTATTATGTAATTGACTATGTTGTCATTAATTCTTACTGTCCATTGCCTTTAACCTGAATGATAGCCTCATGAAGGCTTTAGTCTTTGACTCTGTGGCCCTTGATGTGTGCCATGCAGCCAAAATAGTACTTGTAATGGGACAAATAATTAATATCTGTTTTTTTTTTCAAGAGGGAGTAAATATGATGCTATAGATACTTTGTTTTTAAGTATTCTGGAAAAGCTATTTGCTCTGTTGTCATAGCCCTTCAAGGTGTACTTAAAAATTTTTTTAATACATTAATAATAGATCACATGTTACAAAACTATAATCACAGGTTAGCAGAGTTTCCTAGGTAACTGTGAGCTCTGCTTCATTCCCTCACTTCTCAAAAGTTATTGTGTCTAGGTACCTCGCTGAGATCTAAACATTCACATGGTGAAAAGTGATTTTGACCACTAACTGAGTAATTAAATAATGATTGGTTTCAGCAGTTATAACACTTCACGAATATTTTCAACTCTTCTTGCATTTTTTACTGCACTTGCTGGTGAAATTATATTGTCCCCAGCCAGGAAAGAGGATCTTGTAATCCAGTCCTTTATCTCAGGCTTCAGTTGCCCCCTTTGGAATAAACTAGGACTGAGACTATACAGTCACTGTCTGGGGAGAAAATAGCATGCAGGAAGTCACTTTTCAAACAGGTAGATCTTAGCTGCTGGAAAAGTACTGAAGACACATCAAAATGTGAAGTAAGAAATATGTGTCGATTGGACAGTGTCACTTGGTTTACATTTCTTCCGAGGCTACCAGAGACACAGCACGTGGCCTGCTTGCTTCTGGTTACCCCTCACCCCTCCTCTGTCTTGCTTGCTATGGCTCTGTCTTACTCTCTGCTTCCTTGACCATGGCCAAACACAGTGACACTCATACATCTAAAGCATGAATCTAAAGCTGCAGCATACAGGTGTTGGTAGAGCAATAAGATACAGTTTGTTAGATGCACTTTGTGTCTGAGTGACAACCTGGTATCGTGTCCCATTTGCGTTTTAGGTTGGGGAGACATGGGAAATACTGTGTCTGGGTCCCTCTCTCTCTCTCTCTCTCTCTCTTTTTTTTGACTGCCTCCGGTCTTAGTAGTGGCATGTGGACTTCGTTGACCATGGACTTCGTTGCCCCTCCGTGTGTGGAGTCTTCCAGGACCAAGAATCCAACCCCAGTTTCCCCTGCACTGCAAGGCAGATTCTTTACCACTGGGCCACCAGGGAAGTCCCAATATCTGGGTTCCTCCCTCTGATCAGTACAGACTACATTCCACGGAAATCTATGTGTGTCCCCTTTAAGTAGTGTGTTCCAAGGAAATCTGGGTGCGTCCCCTTTAAGAAGGGTGAACCCCACCAGTATTCTGAGCCTTAGGGAACTGCTTCCTGGTTACCCAGAGAGTGAGGCTGAATTTTCCGACTTCGGTAGCACCGCCCCTTGCAGCGCCCTAGAGCGATGTTAACTACATTACCCGGAATGCAAGGCGCGGTGCGTCTGGGTCACTGGGTCAACTGAAAGCGCAGGACTGAGGCACTTCCGTTGTGAGGACGGCGTCCGGGCGGGTCTTCCGGCGGGATCTGGGAGTCGCTGGGGAAGTTTGGGTCTTAAAGGTCACCGGATAAAGATGCTGTGCCCGCTGCTCTGAGGAGGGTCTGCGGCTCTGCGTGGCGCCATCTGGCCTGACTCTGACTTGGGTCGGGGACAGCGCCGCCCTGCCCGGGCCCCACCGCCCTCAGACTCTGCCGGGACGGCCGTGCTGACAGATCTGCTTCAGGTAAGCGCTGCCCTCTCCGGGCCCTCAGCCAAGTCTTAGCATTCTGCGGCACTTTTGTTCTTACCTGTGTTCTCTTACTAGTGTCCTGTGTGTGTGTGTGTATTTTTTTCCCCCAAACCTCTGTTTTTCTAATTTTGAAAAAACTGCGTGGGAGAAAAAAATTGCTGAGACCTTCCACCTGCAGTTGAAAACGCAGCTGTTATTAATAGCCATTCACTGGTCAAGTCGAGAAACGAGATACAAGTAGGACCCAAAAGCCGTGTGTGGAGGTCCTTCCAAAACAATTACCCTGTCTCCCAAATGTTATGGTGTTGTCTGATGCTTCAGGTGAGCATCTCTTTACTTTCTTGATAGTTTTGCCAGCTGTGTGGAAAATATTCGACGACTGTAGTTTCCCTTTGCTCAGTTTTAAAACTTGTGACTGAAATCATATATGTATTATATGTTTTTCTTCACTTACATAAGATGGTGTGACTTTTCCCATTTTTTTCATAGCTATCCGCTAATTTTTCATTTTTTGTAACTTTGCATAGTGAGTGAGTAAAATGTCTCTAAATCCTGCTATTGAAGGCTTTTTTTCTCTTTCTCTCTCGGCTTTCTGTATTTATAATCATTGCTATTCCAGCCATACCTTCCATGTGTTCTGTTGTGTATAAAGGACATGTTAGTGTGTATTTAAATGAATGTTTCCACTTTTTGATCTTTTGCTCCATGTTATTAATTTTAGCTTAATTCTTTGAATGAGATGATTGTACTTATTAATGGATCCTGTAGTTGTATTTTCATACACTCTCATGCATTACGTAAAGTTAACAGTTTTACAGTATACAGCCACTTGGAGGTTTTCTGCTTTTTTTGGTGATTGTACTCTGCTAGTAATACTTATTTTACTATTAAGTCATCGTCCTCTGATGATATTGAAAGAGAAAATTATTAACATATCTTGTTAAAATATTTGTTTTCAGGGAGACTAAATTAATCATTGTGATGATAGAATGTTATAATGCTTGGAATTCCTATCAAGATGTTTAGAACTCAAGAAGATATTTCCATGTTTATATAATGAAGGTGGAATAAAGGTCAGGTCCTATAGGTTTTTTTCTCTGTTTTGGGTTTGAAGAGTCATCAGTGATGTCCAGTTATCTCAAGCTGTTGGAGGCCAAGCAGTTTTAGATTCTACCAACAACCCCTTTATCACAGACTAATTTTCTGGTCTCATTTTTTTCTTGTAACTCTGTATTAGTCTGTTTGAAAGTCTTGAATTCTATTATATAATGTTCTAATAATTTTAGATCAGAACTTAGTGTATAGCAATTTTTTTAAAAACAATTTTTAAGATTACCAAAGTAAAATTGGAAAAGGAATCATAAACTGTTCAGAAGTTAGGTCAAACTGCAGTAATCTATGAAAAATGTTTTATTGGCAAGGGAGAAAATAGAAGGCAGTCAAATGGAGGTGTCAGAAACATATACTTTATTTTGATATATTAATATATTAATACCTGGCTTACGGCTGTAATAGGGGCTTCCCCGGTGGCTCAGCAATGAAGAATCTGCCTGCAATCTAGGAGACGCAGGCTTGATCTCTGAGTAGGGAAGGCCCCTAAGGAGGGCATGGCAGCTGACTCCAGTATTCTTGGCTGGAGAATCCCACGGACAGAGGAGCCTGGAGGGCTAGAGCCCATTGGGTCACAAAGAGTCAGACACGACTGTAGTGACTGAGCACACATACACAGAGCTGTAACAGTCGTATATGAGCTTTCACCAGCATTTCATCTGCAACCCGATACCTCATTCCTCTGGATTATTGAGCTCCAGTCTACTAGACTGATGGATACTACTCAGGCACATCAGACATGACTGATAGGCTTTGCACTTGTTTGTCCCACTCTTGGAAAACCTTTTCTCAAGATATCCACATGACTTTATTGCATAACTCCATAGCTTATCTTTTACATGCTTTCGTTTTCACTTGAGTATTTGTCTTTGCCTTAAATGTTAAATGGTTCACTCGTTAATCATCTTTTTTGTCTGTGTAGCTGGTGGAAATTAAAGTTACATTGCCCTGCTTTTTCCACATTCAGCAGAACCACTTATGGACTGTTCACTGGTGAGTGTCAGGGGTCCTAGAAGTGTTTTGCTGCTATTCTTCCTGGACTTGGTGGCTGGAAACTTCAGAAACCCTCAGCCCAGGTTTACAAGTCCAGGTCAGAGATAACCTGAAGAGATTCCCATTTTGGGCAGCCACTGGACTGAGATGTGAAAAGTTGTCTTAAGTTCACGGGGAAGTCCATACAGATGCTTGAGCATGCAGTTGAGGTGGATGTGTTTTAGAATTTGTATGTCTCTGTTAATGTCTGGTAAAAACAGAGCGCAAGGGGACCAGAGTTAGGGTAGACTGGTAGTATGCGAAGATGGGTTTCTGTTCTGAGAATGATAGTGGAAATGGAAATTTTGGAATAGAGAGGAAAAGTGATGTGACTTTGGTTTTAAGAGGCTGCCTCTGGCTGCAGAGTGCACAACCACTTCGGGGAGAGGAAGACAAGGAGATAATCAAAGGACTATCTTAATTTTCCAGATTTGCATTGGTTATAGCTGGATCAAAGTGGTGGATGTGAAGGTAGGAGAAATATTTGGTTTTTAAGTAGAGGCTGACCAGATTTACCAATGTGGAGGGGTCACATGCCTCCAAAGTCTTTTTATTTGCATCTGGAAGAGTGGAAGTGTCATCAGTTGATTTGGGAAAGTGAGTGGTTTTCAGTAAGAATATTAGGAATTGAGTTTCAGCCCTGTTGAGCCTCAGATGTTCCAGTGACTTCCAACTGTAGGAGACAAGTGGACGGCTGAACATGTAGATCTAGAGTGCTGGGGAGGCTTTGGGATGCCATTAGGGGACGGAGGAGGAGAGGGGGTACTGTCACAAGACAGACAAGAGGAGTGGTCATCAGCAAGAAGGGAAGGGGAAGTCCAGATAGTAGGTCAGGTTTCTTTGGGGGAATGGCTTTGAAATTGATGCAGAAGGAAAGCAGAAATGGAGATGAAGTGATAGCAAAGTCAGGCTGGTGCATATTCCCCCTCCTGTGACTCACCAGGCTTTTGTGGTGGGACTTGGAAAGTTTGTGACAGGATGTCAGATGAGTTTACTGAAGATGTGTTAAGCAGGTATGTTCATGTAACATCATTTTAAATGGGTGTTGTATGAACAAAGATATTAACTGTTGAAAAGACATAATGTGCAGGATGGAAGTGTAACTGGACCAGGGGTGTCTAGATATGCGTGTTGTGACTGAGGATAAAGTCAGGACCAAGGGCTGGTGGGGAAACCTTCAGAACAGGGCTGGGGAGCTCCCAGTGAAGAGTTGGGATATACTGGGAACCTGTTACATTGACAAGGATTTTCTGTTGCCATGTGCAGAAGGGTATATGTGGAGACAGGAGATATGCCAACTTTGTGGTCCAGGTGGTGATGATGGGGGTCAGATGTCTGAGGTGGTCCACTGAGTGATATGCATGTGGGGAAGGTGTCTGAACTAGTTGACCCAGGGCCCTGTTAATAGGGAGGGTGGGTTCAAGTTGCTGGTGTCTGGAGTGGATCACCCTGGGGACTGTCAGGCTGTTGTCTTGCTAGAGAGGGAAGGGGTCCTGCATGCCAGGCCCACAGCCTAGAAGTCATCTGTCTTTAGACCTGTGTGTTGTTGCTGGGGGTTGGAGTTGGTGTTCAAGGAAGCACTTCTCTCTGAATCAGGGACCTGGGGAGGATGATGACCCCAGAGTATGGACTGGGTTTAGGGTACTTACGGGGTCCTGGGGAGAGAGGCTGCTTATGCACACATTGTCCCCATCATCCCAGGGTCCTGTGACCTTTGAGGACGTGGCTGTGTACTTTTCACAAGAGGAATGGAGGCTCATTGATGAGGTCCAGAGACTCCTGTACCACGATGTTATGCTAGAGAACTTCGCACTGGTTGCATCCTTGGGTAAGGCCCTCACCCCTGTCCTGGCATTCTGACCAGATTTCTGCCTTTCCCCTTTCTCCAAAGGCAAGTCTGTTTGTCTTAACAGCTGGACAGTGGGCACCTCTCTCTCAATGCTTACAAGTAGCTCCCATGCCAGCTATTCTGAAATTTTCTCAGTGAAGCTATTATAGGTCAGATGATTTGAATCAGCTCAGTGAGTTCCATTCCTCTCAACCACTGCCTGCTAAGTTGATTCTGTAAGACCTCTGCACCTCTGTGCTCCAGAGTCTTTTCCCTTCCAGCTGACATTTCCTGGGGCTCACTATTCCAGGAATTGTTGGGATCCAACGTGGTCCCTATTTAGGAAGTACTCTTGGCTGTTTCTGTGAAACCATCATAGAAGATTCTTTGTACTATTATTTTGGACTCCTGGGCCAGTACTGACCACTCACCCGTCCTTTCTTTCTCTTAGCACTTGCATCTTCTAGGTCCCATGTTATTGTCCAGTTGGAGTTGAGTGGAGAATCTTTGTTATATAGGACCCAAAGTGGACGTGACTCTAGTGACAGGAAGAAGGGCTCAAAATGGGTCTGGCCCTGGTGATTGGCAGCACAGGGAGGAAATGATATGGCTAGGTTCAAATCAGATTTGAAGCCTCCCCTGGCCCCAACACTGTTTGCAGTCCACGACCAGTGGCTGATTATCTCATTTCTGTTTCTCCTCAGTTCCTGACAGATTCCTTCTGTGATTTCTACTCTAGCTTCCAACCCAGGATTATCTCTCACATCTCTGTCTTCCACTCCTCATTATTCTTCAGCATCCTCACTCTCATGCTTTCCATTTTTCACCTATGCTAATGTGTCACGAGGCCTGCATCTAGCATTGAAATAGTCCTGAACACCAGCTGTTCAGTGACAATCAGAATATCCTGGGCCTGGACATAGCTTTCCACATAGCACACATGTGTCACCAGCAGCCAAGGCCCTGGCAAAAACTGCTCCTGTAGGAGTGTATTGTCTGGTTGTGGCTCTTCTGTGCACTACCTCCCATCTTTGTATGTTTGCCTGGTGAATCTTCACTGTTCCGTGACCTGCAGAGGCCCAGTACGGCAGACTGGGGCTTTCCGGTCCTGCCCACAGTGCGTTTTTCCTGTTGGGTTTATTCTTTCTGTGTCAGATATAAGTTTGTGATGGGGTTTCCTCTTTTTACATTTTTCTCCATGAAGTTCACTACCAGGTTTTTTTTTTCTTTCTTTTTTAAATTTCAGGGTGTTGGCATACAGCAGAGGATGAACAGACACCTTCTGAGCAGAATGTTTCTGTAGAAGTGCCACAGAGAAATACCAAAAAGACAGACCTGTCCAGCCAGAAGGTCTGTCCCTGGGACATGGGTAACCTGGCCTTAGAAGGTGGTTTGTGTGGACCCGAGGTCCTGCGAACAAACCCTGGCCAGACACTGTGTGGGACAGATGTGAAATCCCACCAGCACGGTGGAGAGACGCTCATGAGAAGAGATTTGGGTAAGGCCTTAATGAGGAGCTGCACAGTCCATGCATTGGAGAAGGCTTTTAAGTGCCAGGAGGCGAGGAAGGGTTCCCCTGGTACCTCTGACCATGCCCAGCACCAGGTTAAACCGCAAATGATGGAGTTTGTAGCAGAGTCTCACAATGGAGAAAAGCGCTTCAAGTGCGATGACTGTGGGAAACTCTTCTACCGGAAGTCCAGGCTTGCTCAGCACCATCGAGTCCACACCGGAGAGAAGCCGTATGAATGCAGCGAATGTGGGAAAGTCTTCAGATGCAGCTCCAGCCTTGCTATACATAGAAGGATTCACACAGGGGAAAGGCCTTACGAGTGTAGAGAGTGTGGGAAGTTCTTTAGGCAACACTCCCAGCTTGTTGTGCACCAGAGAATTCACACTGGAGCCAGACCATATGAGTGCAGTGAATGTGGGAAAACATTTAGTACTAAAACCAAACTTGATCAGCACTGGAGAGTGCACACCAGAGAGAGGCCTTATGAATGTGGAGAATGTGGGAGAACTTATAACTGTAAACGCATGCTTGATCAACACCAGAGAGTCCACACAGGAGAGTGGCCTTATGAATGCAGTGAGTGTGGGAAAGCCTTTAGGTACTTCTCCAGCCTTTTTATGCATAGAAGAATTCACAGTGGGGAAAGGCCTTATGAGTGTAGTGAATGTGGGAAGTCATTTAGGCAAAAGGCCCACCTTCAAGGCCACCAGAGAATTCACAGTGGAGCAAAGACTTTTGAATGCAGTGAATGTGGGAGATGTTTTAGCCAAAAGTCTGTTCTTACTAAACACCAGAGAGTCCACACTGAAGAAAGACCTTATATGTGTAGTGAATGTGGGAAATGCTTTAGGGATAGAACTAGTCTCATTAAGCACCTGAATTTACACTGGAGAAAAGCTACCTAAATGCACTGAATGTGGAGAAGTCTTAAGCACCTGAAAAGAAAATTTCACACCACAGAAAGGCCTCACAAGTACAGTAGTGTGGAAACGTGTGAGTGTGTGTGTGAGTGTGTGTGTGTGTGTGTGAGTGTGTGTGTGTGTGTGTGTGTGTGGAAACGTGTGTGTGTGTGTGTGTGTATGTGTGTGTGTGAGTGTGTGTGTGTGTGTGGGAGTGTGTGTGTGGGAGTGTGTGTGTGGGAGTGTGTGTGTGTGTGTGAGTGTGTGTGTGTGTGTGGTCAAAAGTCTACTCCGAGCACCAGAACCATCGTAGCCCAGGTAGAGCCAAGAGTACAGAGCGTGTAGGAAAGTTTCCACTGAAGGTCTAACCTCATCTGTCACCACAAAGTTCATAGTTGAGAAAGGCCTTCAAACTAGAGGGAGAGACAGCAAATGAGCTGTGTTCTTAGTGAATACATCTTACTGAACAGGCTCCGTAAGGGAATCATCACCTGGAAGTTGAATGCCATCCATCTGCACAGCCCTAGTATGGAGATGGCCTGTGGGTACCTGGTTCATTGGAAGCTTCTCAGAAGCTCAGGTCTACTTCCTAACCTGTGCAGCAGCCTTGCCAGACTTCTGGTCATTGTGAGTTTCTTCTGCCAAGTGACAGATCCTCTTTTGGGCGTCAGTCCCCTCAGTGTCATCAGGGTAGGTAGACCTTTGTGCTCTCCTGTCCCCTGAAGGAAAGCACGTGTAACCTGAGCACTTGGGTGGTGTCATGCTCTTAGATCCTATCAACTGCCTAGGAAAGGAACTAAGCAGCTTTGACCTTGCACATGCACTCTGGGTTCTGATGGCTGCTGACAGAGGTTTACTTTCTTTGGCATTGAGTCATGTCATACTTATGACAGATGTTTCTATCTTCAAGTCACCCTGCTTGACAACTGCTTTTTTCTAAGCAATTCTCTTTTCTTTTAATAAATAAAAACTTTTTTAAGCCACTGCATTTGTGTGTGTTCCTATCTTTGTATTCCTCACTGAGAATAGTATCATGACAGAATAGTGTTCACTCTAGTTTGGGTCTACTTTGCATTGTTGTCCAAAGCCTTCTGGGGTGGACTGCAGGGTTCCTTGAGACTAATGTTGAGACCTGGGTGAGAATTTTAGGTGTGTCCTGAAGTTATCCTGAGATGAAGACAAGTGAAAGCCACCAGTGATTTTTTGGAGCAGCATAAACTGTTCTCTTTCTCACATGGGATGTCATATCCTGTCCCCAGTATAGTTCAAGGGAAGAAGTTCTGTAGGTGGAGCAGAGTCATGTGCCATAATATCCACAATGTGGTAGGCTGGTGTTGCTGAGTGTTAGGTTATAAACATTAGCAGGGAATCATACTTCATACTGAAACCATCAGGGCATTAAAAGGGAGTAAGAGATTAGAAAACAGGTATGAAAGGGTCTTTTCTAAAGCTGCATCCAAGAATGTGAATTTGGCTGTTTATAATCAGGGTTTTGCAGAAATTTTTCAGAACTACAGAGCTGTTTCTCTCCTCCAGAGGTCCCAGTCTGTCAAAGTGATTAAAGGTTTTAGCATCCCATAGTATCTGCAGATTGTGAAGGTGAAAGTTGCTTAGTTGTATCCAACTGTTTGCAGCCCCATGGACTATACAGTCCATGAAATTCTCCAGGCTAGAATACTGGAGTAGATAGCTGTTCCCTTCTCCAGAGGATCTGTCGAACCCAGGTCTGCATTGCAGGCAGATTCTTCCACCAGCTGAGCCACAAGGGAAGCCTTGTTAACGCAGAGCCATTTCTGCACATTCAAGATACTGGGGAAGGCAAGTGAAAATCCTGCAGTCCAGTCATGTGATTTTTTAGGACCCAGGCAGAGTTCCTGGATAGCGCAAGTGGTAACACCTTTCATTGTTCACCAATCTTCATTGCTACTGCAAGGGAGACAGGGAGACAATGAAGATTGTCTCCCTCACATGAGACAAGGAGACGTGATGATGTTAATGTGTGGTTGCCAGAGTGGTACTCAAAAGGAGAATCAGAATCAGTTTCAGGGATTTCCCTAGCAGTCAGGACTCTGCTGTCTCACCTCCAGGAGCCTGAGTTTGATCCCTGGACAGAGAACTAAGACCTGCAAGCCACCCATCTGTGGAAAAAAAAAAAAACTCAGATTTTTATGTGGTGCCAATTTCTATTAGAATTGTGCTGTTTAGTTGGTGTGCATTGAAATGGAAATCCCTACAATATACACCTAGGTAAGTGTTGATATGTGTAAACCCACAAAACTATCATCGTTATTACAAACACCCATCACTCCCATATGCACCTTCTAACATCCATTTTAGAAGTCCCAGGCAACTAGTATTGATTTGCTTTTTTCCTATGTAATTTCTAGACAATATCATTGGGGTCTTAATGTTTACTTTTATATCTTTTTAATTTTCTTTTTAAACTTTACATAATTGTATTAGTTTTGCCAAATATCAAAATGAATCCACCACAGGTATACACGTGTTCCCCATCCTGAACCCTCCTCCCTCCTCCCTCCCCATACCATCCCTCTGGGTCATCCCAGTGCACTAGCCCCAAGCATCCAGTATCGTGCATCGAACCTGGACTGGCATCTCGTTTCATACATGATATTTTCCATGTTTCAATGCCATTCTCCCAAATCTTCCCACCCTCTCCCTCTCCCACAGAGTCCATAAGACTGTTCTATACATCAGTGTCTCTTTTGCTGTCTCGTACACAGGGTTATTGTTACCATCTTTCTAAATTCCATATATATGCGTTAGTATACTGTATTGGTGTTTTTCCTTCTGGCTTACTTCACTCTGTATAATAGGCTCCAGTTTCATCCACCTCATTAGAACTGATTCAAATGTATTCTTTTTAATGGCTGAGTAATACTCCATTGTGTATATGTACCACTGCTTTCTTATCCATTCATCTGCTGATGGACGTCTAGGTTGCTTCCATGTCCTGGCTATTATAAACAGTGCTGCGATGAACATTGGGGTACACATGTCTCTTTCCCTTCTGGTTTCCTCAGTGTGTATGCCCAGCAGTGGGATTGCTGGATCATAAGGCAGTTCTATTTCCAGTTTTTTAAGGAATCTCCACACTGTTCTCCATAGTGGCTGTACTAGTTTGCATTCCCACCAACAGTGTAAGAGAGTTCCCTTTTCTCCACACCCTCTCCAGCATTTATTATTTGTAGACTTTTGGATTGCAGCCATTCTGACTGGTGTGAAATGGTACCTCATAGTGGTTTTGATCTTTTTTCATGATGCATAATTGCTTGGAGAATGATTTGCTGTTACGAGTAATTCTTTTTTTCCGAAAAATACACTATTTGGATATACCACCTACTGATTGTTTACCTGTCTTTTTTTTTTTTTTTTTTAATGTATTTTGTTGTTCCTGGTGTTAAATGAGGCACACAGTATATTTAGTTGCACCATGGGACCTGTTAGATGCATCACGGGGAGTCTAGTTCCCTTACCAGGGTTTGATCTTGGGCTCCCTACACTGGGAGTGTGGCTTCTTAGCTACTAGACACCAGGGAAGTCCCTCCATTAATCTTTAAAAGGGTGGGATTTTGGTTATTATAGATAAACTTAACATGAAGATACACATAAAATTATATGACCATGTGGTTTCATACTCTAAAGTCAATGATTATACCCTATTGCCATCCCATCGATATCGGAGCATTCCAGTTTTCTTGTATTTATCACTAGTAGTTGGTTGGTATGGCCAGTATTTTGAGTATTACCTCGTCGAAAAGGGCTTCCCTGGTGGCTCAGATGGTAAAGCGTCTGTCCGCAATGCGGGAGACCCAGGTTCGATCCCTGGGTTGGGAAGATCCCCTGGAGAAGGAAATGGCAACCCACTCTAGTATTCTTGCCTGGAAAATCCCATGGACAGAGAAGCCTGGTAAGCTACAGTCCATGAGGTTGCAGACTCGGACATGACTGAGCGACTTCACTTTCACTTTCATTAAAAAGTTTAGAGGTCGACTTCCCTGGTGGTCTGGTGGTTGAGTCAGCTTACCAGTGTATGGAACATGAGTTTGATCCCTCGCCTGGGAAGATTATTCATGTGGGGCAACTAAATCCAGTGCACCACTGCTACTGAGGCTCGCATGCTCTAGGGCCCACGTGATGCAACTACTGAGCATGTTTGCTGCAACTATTGAAGCCCACGCACCTAGAGCCCGTCCTCTGCAACATGAGAAACCCTTACAGCTCAATCAAGAGTGGCCCCTCCTCTCTGAAACTAGAGAAAGACTGTGCAGCAGTGAAGACCCAGTGAAGCCAAAAATAAAATGTAGCTGTATCTCACTATGCTGATTGCAGTTCCCGAATGATTCTTTCTTACATTCATTTGCCAGGTATGTGTCTATGATATAATGTGAGTCTTTAATTAGTAACTGAGAAAGCAAAAATCTGTTGGAACTTTTCTTCAGTGACTTTGCTGGATGGAATAAATATTTGTGCTCACAATATTATTTACCTAGTCCTCATTGTTAACACAGTTTTCATTACTTTATGTCTAGACATGTATTAAAAAATATACCCACCCCACTTTTGATGGTCATTTCAATTTCCCTATTATGAGCACTCCAATTGTGGGCAATTTCGTGTTATGAATATTAAGTTTTTACTGCAACAGAGGTGGAAGAAACCAAATGCTGACATACAAAGGGTTGCAGGGGAGGAAGTTCACAATGCAGCCAAGCCAGGAGACAGTCTCATATCTACCTTCCTGGAGGCCAGGTGCTTGTGATATTTAGGGGACAAAGAGACAGCGTGCTTTTAGGTGTGGGGACAGGCGATCAGTTAGCAAAAAGGTGAGGTAATTGGTGTGTGCATTACGTTTCTTTGCAGATACAAAAATGGTTTCCCCGAATGGGACACCATCACTGGCTCTGCTGTTTTCTGAGGGAACCAGAAAAACATGGTCCACCGGCTTCTTGTCGCCCCACATCCTTCCTCTGTATTGTTCACCATGACCGTGTCTGGAGTCTTTTCTCTTGACTCTGACCTAATAGAATGCAACTCATAAACTGAGTCTAAAACTTTAGCCTACATCCACTGGAAGAGCAATAACACCATGTCTATCAGATCCCAGCTATGCATGGATGAGATAGATAGCATCACCCGCTCAGTGGACATGAATTTGGGCAACTCCGGGAGATAGTGGAGAACAGAGGAGCCTGGCATGCTGCAGTCCATGTGGTCACAAAAAGTTACAACAGCATAAGTGGATGCACCTTATATCTGGGTGATAAGCTGGTATCATGGACCCACTTGGTTTTCTTGGTTTGGAAGCACCTGAAATATTATGTCTGGGCCACCTCTCTGTGATCAGCTAAGACCACGTTCCATGGAAATTTCGGTTCATCCTCTTTAGGAAGCGTGAAACCTCACCCCGGTCCTCAGAGCT
Source organism: Bos grunniens (assembly GCF_055505025.1). NCBI lineage: Eukaryota > Metazoa > Chordata > Mammalia > Artiodactyla > Bovidae > Bos > Bos grunniens. The sequence continues at coordinate 65,071,286 of NC_141182.1, read as the reverse complement.
TCAGGACTCTCTTACTCAGCCAGCCTGGTGCTGAGGCGGGACGTTTACCGCATGTGCGGAGCTTCGCCCCTTGCCAATTCCACAGGACACGAAAATAAGGAACGCTTTCCTCGGCGTCTCTGGACCAATGACGGCTCGGGACAGAGGCACTTCCGTTCTAGCGGACGGGGTGTGGGCGGGCCTTCCGGGATCTACAGGCGAGTTGTTCTCGCGCTACTTCCTGCGCGCCGGTGGGGAGCCGCTGATCGCTGGCCCGCTGAGGTCCGGGAGTTGGGAAACGCTGTGCCCGCTGCTTAATTTGATTTGAGATTGGCGTGGGCTGACTGTCTCGGGCCGGGAGGTGCCTTTTTGCTCGGCCGCGTCTTCGCCAACAAACTTCGCTGGCCCCCAGCTCGGCGAAGGTGTAGCCCATTCAGGTAAATGCCGCGTCTTCCTCCCCCAACTCTCCTCATTCCCCAGCGCTTTTGTTCTTTATCTGGGGTCTCCTGTTGTTTAGTCGTTCAGTCGTGTCCGACTCCTCGTGACCTCCTGGACCGTAGCCCACCAGTCTCCTCTGTCCACGGAATTCTCCGGGCAAGAATACTGGAGTGAGTTGCCTTTCCCTTCTCCAGAACCGGCGTCTCCTGCATTGACAGGCGGATTCTTTACCTCTGAGCCACCTGGGAAGCCCGGAGAAAATAAGATACTGAAATATGAATTAGTGAATATTGGCTTCCCTTGACAGAGAGAGACAAGAGGTATTTTATTTAGGGAACTGAAGGTGCTCGGTGCAACCCTGAGATAGTTTCCATAAGAAGTTTTTATGGAAGATAGTTTCCATGTTTTTAGAGTTGTGTACGAGCAGGATTTTCTTAGATTGGATTAAATCTAGTTGGGTAAATGGATTTTGTTGGGAAGGGACTAGAACAAGACCGGAGTCTGTTTCTCCCTTCAAAGTTTTCTTGGAATACTGCTTTTGATAACAGCGTGTGCGTTCCTTTGCCTTTAAGTGATCTGTGTTTGCTGTTGAAGTCTTTTTACCTTGGTTAAGTATTTGATAGATTCTAAAATTTCTTTCAACCTCCAGCTAACTTTAAGATGCTTTAGAAGGCCAAGGATTCTCAGACGGAAATATTTTTTATTAATTTGTTCAATTACATGGGGGCGTCCCAGGTGGCTCAGCGGTAAAGAATTCGCCTGCCAATGCAGGAGATGCAGGAGGAGGTGTGGGTTCGATGCCTCGGTCAGGAAGATCCCCTGGAAGAGGGCAAGGAGTTGGACATGACTGAACAAGCTCGAGCATGTACATGCCCAAGTTGTGTGGTTTCTCAAAGTCTAGGGCCTGTGTGCTGTAGCCCACAGGCTCCTCTGTCCTTGGGATTTTCCTGGCCAGAATACCAGAGTGAGTTGCCATTGCCTTCTCCAGGGAATATCTTCCCAACCCGGGGATCAAACTGCTGTCTCCCGCATTGGCAGGCCCCTTCTTTACCACTGAGCCACCAGGGGAACTATAGTTATTTTTCTTTGTCCCCCAAAACCTTGGCTCTCTTAATTTTGAAATATGACCTGTGCAGTGGTGGGGAGTGCCAAGAACTTCAATGTGCAGTTGAATAAGCTGTAAAATTAATATCTATTCACTGCTCAGGTCAAAAGTGGTATATACATCGGACCTCAGAAGCTGCCTGTGGGGTTCTTTCAAAACAGCTCTGCCTGTCTTCAGAAAGTTAATGTATTGGTTAATATTTTAAGTAAACATTTCCTTTATTTTATTTTGTTAACTGATTTCTTTTTACTGCACTGGGTCTTCTTTACTGCCCAAGGGCTTTGTCCAGTTGTAGTGAGCAGGGGCTTCTCTTCGTTGGGCTGCAAGCTTCTGTTGTTGCAGAGCACGGACTGTAGGTCAAGCAGGCTTCAGTAGTTGCAGCATGTGGAATCTTCTCGGATCAGGGATCGAACCCGTGTCCCCTGCACTGGCAGACGGATTCTTAACCACTGGATCAACGGGGAAGTCCCTCCTTTCCTTTCTTGCTTCTTTTGCCGATTATGTGGGAACGTCTGACGACTTTTGTTTAGTGTCACTCATTTGTTTTAAAACTTTATGAAAATGAATGTTTTATGACTTTTTTCTTTTGCACAATACGGTTTGACTTTACCCATGTTTTTCATGGCTATGCATTTGTTGCCGGAAGGGGTGAATCAGGAGGTAAGGCGACAGGTCACAGCCTTTAAAAGAACGACATATCCATAGGAGGTGACTAAAACTGGTTAGAACCAAGTGAGTCCAGGATGGCGTAGGATTTGAGTTCCCGTGGACCTTTTGAACCTCGTTATTAATATTCTCAGTGGAATACATTAGCATCTAAATAATATCACCACCAGTGCCGTGACAGTTCTAAGGCTAATCATGAAAGGTCAAAAAGTGGGTGGTGGCCAATTCCTGAAAATCCCTGCCACTTCCCCCATAATGGTTGGAATAATTCTCCTACACATTAGCCTGTGAAATTACCCAGGGCATAAGAAGCAACCTCATCATATTTTGAGGCCTCTCGCTTTTGAGGTGGCCCACACTCTGTGGAGTGTCTCTCTCTCAGTAAAGCCACTTCTTACCTGTCTCTCACTGAATTCTTTTTGTGAGGAGACATCAAAAACCTGCACTTCATTAAGATCTGAGACCAGGTGTGTGATCTCAGTTAAAGTTCCCATGTGGGTTCTGGCCAGTTCAAGTCCTCTGTGTGGGTTGCAGGGTCTCAGAGGCACCCCTTCCTGGGCCTGAGAGTGGTCTCCTGTCTAACACTCGGAAATGAATTGTTACAAGGGACACAGGTGCTGACAGAGAAGAGGCTTCATTGGAAAGGGGTGCCTGCGTGGGAGGCAGCAGGGTCAGGGAACCCAGGAGAACGGCCCCACCACGTGGCTCCGGTTTTATGGTAATGGGCTCAGTTTGCGGGTTGTCTCTGGCCCACCTTTCTGACTCAGGGTCCTTCCTGGAGGCACACACACCTCCCCACCAAGATGGATTCCAGTGTGAGGGATTCTGGGAGGTAGGCAGGACATATCTCTTCCGTCCTCTCAGACCCTCGCGAAATCTCCCAGTTAGTTTTCATAGACTGCACCTCCATCTTTATCAGGACCCCCAGTTGGGAGGCAGCTCAGGCAAGTGGTTGTCATTGTGCTTGGCCAAGGCAGGCAGTTTCAGTCAACAGTTCCCTAACAGGCGGTTTTTCCTTTCTTGTGCTTTATTCTGTAGGTGTGAATATATGAGTAAAATGTCTTTATAAGCACTCCTGTGGAAAGCTCTTCTGTGTTTATGGATTTGTTTTTTCTTTATTTTTCTTTTCCCTGCTTTCTGTATTTATAAACATTACTGCTGTAGCCATACCTGCCATGTGTTCTGGGGTATATACAGCCTGCATTTTCTAATGTGTGTGTTAAAATTATTGTATTTTAACGTACATTTCCACTTTTTAATTTTGTTTTGCTCTCTCTTACTAGTGTTCACTTAGTTCTATGAATGAAATTATTATATATTATTACCTATGTTTTATCTATTGCATTTGTAGATTTTGATACACACTCATTATACAGTACATAAACTTACAGCTTCACACATACACATGTTTAGAGGGCTTTTACAAATAATGTTGATTAGAGTAAGCTGATTTACAGTGTTGTGTTGGTTTCAGGTGTACCGGAAGTAAATCACACATATAGACACATGCATCCACTTTTTTGTAGATTCTTTTCCCGTGTGATTCATCAGTATTGAGTAGAATTCTTTGCTGTAAACAATAAGCTCTTATCAGTCAGCTATTTTACATATAGTTGTTGTTCAGCCGATAAGTTGTGTCCAACTGTTGCAACCGCATGGACTGCAGCACACCAGGCTTCCCTATCCTTCATTGTCTCCTAGAGTTTGCTCAGATTCATATCCACTGGGTCGGTGATGCTATCTAACCCTCTCATCCTCTGCTGTCCTCTTCTCTTGCCTTCCATCTTTCCCAGCATCAGGGTATTTTCCAGTAAGTCAGTTCTTCACATCAAGTGGCCAAAGTATTGGAGTTTCAGCATCAGTCCTTCCAATGAATATTCAGGACTGATCTCCTTTAGGATGGACTGGCTGGATCTCCTTGCAGTCCAAGAGACTCTCAACAGTCCTCTCAACACCACAGTTCAAAAGCACCAATTCTTCAGGGCTAATCCTTCTTTATGGTCCAACTCTCCATTCCGTACACGACTACTGGAAAAACCATAGCTTTGACTAGACGGAACTTTGTCGGCAAAATAATGTCTGCATTTTAATATGCTGTCTAGGTTGGTCACAGCTTTCCTTCCAAGGAGCAAGTGTCTTTTAATTTCATGGCTGCACTCACCATCCGCAGTGATTTTGGAGCCCCCAAAATAAAGTCTGTCACTGTTTGCATTGTTTCCCCATCTATTTGCCATGAAGTGATAGGACTGGATGCCATGATCTTAGTTTTTTGAATGATGAGTTTTTAAGCCAGATATTTTTACTCTCCTCTTTCACCCTCATCAAGAGGCTTTTTAGTTCTTGTCTACTTTCTGCCATTAGAGGGGTCTCATCTGCATATTTGAAGTTGTTGATATTTCTCCTGGAAATCTTGATTCCAGCTTGAGCTTCATCTAGTCTGGCATTTTGCATGATGTACTCTGCATATAAGTTAAACAAACAGGGTGACCTAAATAGACAGCTTCCCTGGTGGCTCAGATGATTAAGAATCTTCCTGTAATGCAGGAGACCCAGGTTCTGTCCCTGGGTCGGGAACACCCCCTAGAGAAGGGAATGGCAACCCACTCCAGTATTCTTGCCTGGAGAATTCCATGGACAGAGGAGCCTGACTGGCTAAAGTCCATGGGGTCACAAAATTGGGCACAACTGGATGACTAATACTTTGACTTTCAAACAGGGTGACAATATACAACCTTGTAATCCTTTCCCAGTTTTGAGCCAGTCCGTTGTTCCATGTCCAGTTTTCACTGTGGCTTCTTGACCTGCATATAGGTTTTCTTAGGACGCAGGTAAGGTGGCCTGGTAGTCCCGTCTCTCTTAAGAATTTTCCAGTTTGTTGTAATCCACCCGGTTAAAGGCTTTACGGTGGTCTAGGAAGTAAACGTAGATGTTTTTCTGGAATTCTCCTGCTTTCTTTATGATCCAGTGGATGTTAGCAATTTGATCTCTGGTTCCTCTGCCTTTTCTAAACCCAGCTTATGCATATGGAAGTTCTCGGTTCACGTACTGCTGAACACTTGCTTGAAGGATTTTGAGCATGACCTTACTAGCATGTGAAATGAGTGCAATCATGGTAGCTTGTACATTCTTTGGCACTGCCCTGTTTTGGGGATTAGAATGAAAACTGATCTTTTCCAGTCCTGTGGCCATTTCTGACTTTTCCAAATTTGCTGACATACTGAATGCAGCACTTTAACAGATTCATCTTTTGGCGTTTTAAATAGCTCAGCTGGAATTCCTTCACTTCCACTAGCTTTGTCTGTAGGAATGCTTTCTAAGGCCCATTTGACGTCATACTCCAAGATGTCTGGCTCTAGGTGAATGGTACATTCTGTCCTTTATTGAGCCCATCTTTGCATGAACTGTTCCCTTGGTATCTCTAATTTCCTTGAAGAGATCTCTAGTCTTTCCTATTCTATTGTTTTCCTCTATTTCTTTGCATTGGTCACTGAGGAAGGCTTTCCTACCTCGCCTTGCTGTTCTTCGGGACTCTGCATTCAGTTGGGTTTATCTTTCTCTTGCTGCATTGCTTTTGCTTCTCTTCTTTGCTCAGCTCTGTGTGAAGTCTCCTTGGACAACCACTTTGCATTCTTGAATTTCTTTTTCTTTGAGGTGGATTTGGTCACTGACTTGTACAGTGTTACGAACCTCTGTCCATTGTTCTTCAGGCACTCTGTCAGATCTAATCCCTTGAATCTGTTTGTCACTTCCACTGTATAATCGTAAGGGATTTGATTTAGGTCATACCTGAATGGCCTATGGTTTTCCCTATGTTCTTCAATTTAAGTCTGAATTTTGCAATAAGGAGTTCATGATCTGAGCCACAGTCAGCTCCATGTCTTGTCTTTGCTGACCGTATAAAGCTTCTCCATCTTTGGCTGCAAAGAATATAATCAGTCTGATTTCAGTATGACCATTTGGTAATGTTCATGTGTAGAGTCTTCTCTTGTGTTGTTGGAAGAGGGTTTACTATACCAGTGCATTCTCTTGGCAAAACTCTGTTAGCCTTTGCCCTGGCATCATTTTGTACTCTAAGGCCATACTTTCCTGTTACTCCAGGTATCTCTTGACTTCCTACTTTTACATTCCAGTCTCTTACGAGGAACAGGACCCGTTTTTGGTGTTAGTTCTAGAAGGTCTTTAAGTCTTCATAGAACTGGTCAGCTTCAGCTTCTTCAGCAGTAGTTGGGGCATAAACTTGGATTACTGTGATGTTGAATGGTTTGCCTCGGAAAAGAAATGAGATCATTCTGTCGGTTTTGGGGTTGTACCCAAGTACTGGATTTCACACTCTTATTGTTGACTCTGAGGGCTATTCCATTTCTTTGAAGGGCTTCTTGCCCACAGTAGTAGATATAATGGTCATCTGAATTAAATAAATTCCTGTCCATTTGAGTTCACTGATTCCTAAGATGTTGATGTTCACTCTTGCTGTCTCATGCTTGACCACATCCAGTTTACCCTGATTCACAGACCTGACGTTCCAGGTTCCTATGCGGTGGTGTTCTTCACAGCACTGGACTTCACTTTCACCACCACACGGCCACAGCTGGGCACTGTTTCCGCTCTGGCCCAGCCACTCCGTTCTTTCTGGAGCTGTCGGTCGTTGCCCTCTCCTCATCCCCAGTAGCACACTGGACACCTTCCCATCTGGGGGCCCGTCTTCCAGTGTCGTATCTTTTTTGGCCTTTCATCCTGTTCATGGGGTTCTAGTGGCAAGAATACTGTAGTGGTCTACTGTTCTGTCATCCAGTGGACAGTGATCTGTCAGAACTTTCCCTACGACCCATCTGTCTTGGGTGGCCCTGCACGGCATGACTCATAGCTTTGCTGAGTTATACAAACCCCTTCACCATGAATATATATATATATATATATATATATATATTCCCTGGTATTTAGCTGGTAAAGAATCTACCTGCAATGCAGGAGACCCTGGTTCGATTCCTGACTTGGGGAAAATCCCTTGGAAGGGAACAGCTACCCACTCCAATATTCTCGCCTGGAGAATTCCATGGACTGTTTTTCCCTTGGGGAATGCAAAGACTCGGACATGAATGAATGGCTTTCACTTCACTTCACCATGACAAGGCTGTGATCCCTGATTTATATATAGTAGCTTGTGTATCTCAATCCCAATTTTTATACTTCTCTGTCCATTCCATCCCTGCTTTTCCCACTAGTAACAAGTTTGTTTTTCACATATGTGGGTCTATTTCTGCTTTGTAAACAAGTTTGTTTGTTTGTTTGTTTTCCTTCTTTTTTCACATTTGACATATAAGGGACATCATATGGCATTTGGTTTTCACTGTTTGACTTACGTCACTCTGCATGACAATCTCTAGGTCAATCCTTGTTGCTACAAATGGTATTACTTTGTTCCTTTTTTATAGCTAATAGTCCACTGGATCAGTTCAGTCACTCAGTCGTGTCCAACTTTTTGTGATCCCATGGACTGCAGCACGCCAGGCCTCCCTGTCCATCACCAACGCCTGGAGATTGCTCTGTCTCATGTCCATCAGGTTGGTGATGCCATCCAACCATCTCATTCTCTGTCATCCCCTTCTCCTGCCTTTAGTCTTTCCCAGCATTAGGGTCTTTTCCAGTAAGTCAGTTCTTCACATCAGGTGGCCACAGTATTGGAGTTTCAGCTTCAACATCAGTCCTTCCAATGAATATTCAGGACTGATTTCCTTTAGGATGGACTGGTTGGATCTCCTTGCAGTCCAAGGGACTCTCAAGAGTCTTCTCCAACACCACAGTTCAAAAGCATCAATTCTTCAGTGCTCAGCTTTCTTTATAGTCCAACTCTCACATCCATACATGACTGTTGGAAACACCATAGCTTTGACTAGACTGGACCTCTATTGGCAAAGTAATGTCTCTGCTTTTTAACATGCTGTCTAGGTTGGTCCTAGCTTTTCTTCCAAGAAGCAAGTGTCTTTTAATTTCATGGCTGCAGTCACCATCTGCAGTGATTTTGGAGCCCCCAAAAATAAAGTCTGTCACTGTTTTCATTGTTTCCCCATCTATTTCCATGAAGTGATGGGACTGGATGCCATGATCTTCTTTTTTGAATGTTGAGTTTTAAGCCAGCTTTTTCATTCTCTTTCACTTTCATCAAGAGGCTCTTTAGTTCCTCTTTACTTTCTGCCATAAGAGTGGTATTATTTGCATATCTGAGGTTATTGATATTTCTCTCAGAAATCTTGATTCCAGCTTGTGGTGCATCCAGCCCGGCATTTCTCATGATGTCCTCTGCATAGAAGTTAAATAAGCAGGGTGACGATATACAGGACGATATACATAGTCCTTTCCCGATTTGGAACCACTCTGTTGTTCCATGTCCAGTTCTAACTGTTGCTTCTTGACCTGCATACAGATTTCTCAGGAGGCAGGTCAGGTGGTCTGATATTCCCATCTTTTGAAGAATTTTCCACAGTTTGTTGTGATCTACACAGTCAAAATTTTTGTCATAGTCAATTAAACAGAAGTAGATGTTTTTCTGGAACCCTCTTGCTTTCTCAATGATCCAATGGATGTTGGCAATTTGATCTCTGGTTCCTCTGCCTTTTCTAAATCCAGCCTGAACATCTGAAAGTTCACGGTTCACATACTGCTGAAGCCTGGCTTGGAAAATTTTGAGCATTACTTTGCTAGCGTGTGAGACGAGAGGAATTCTGTGGTAGTTTGAAAATTCTTTGGCCTTGCCCTTCTTTGGGATTTAAATGAAAAGTGACTTTTTCCAGTCCTGTGGCCACTGCTGCAATTTCCCAGTTTGCTGGCATACTGAGTGCAGCCCTTTAACAGCATCATCTTTTAGGATTTGAAATAGCTCAACTAGAATTCCATCACCTCCACTAGCTTTGTTTGTGGTGATGCTTCCTAAGGCCTGCTTTACTTTGCATTCCACGATGTCTGGCTCTAGGTGAGTGATCACACCACCATGATTATCTGGATCATTAGGATCTTTTTTGTGCTTTCCTGGTGGCTTAGATGGTAAAGAGTCTTCCTGCAATTCAGGAGACCCGGGTTTGATCCCTTGGTCGGGAAGATCACCTGGAGAAGGAAATGGCAACCCATTCCAGTATCCTTGCCTGGAAAATTCCATGGATGGTGAAGCCTGGCTGGCTACAGTCCTTGGGGTTGCAAAGAGTCAGCCACAACTGAGCGACTTCACTTTATTTCTATGTATTCTTGCCACCTCTTCTTAATATGTTCTGCTTCTGTTATGTCCATACCATTTCTTTCCTTTATTGTGCCCATCTTTGCATGAAATATTTTCTTGGTATCTTAATTTTCTTGAAGAGAGCTTTAGTGTTTCCCATTGTATTGTTTTCCTCTATTTTGCACTGATCACTGAGGAAGGCTTTCTTCTCTCTCCTTGCTATTCTTTGGAACTCTGCATTCAAATGGGTATATCTTTCCTTTTCTCCTTTGCCTGTAGCTTCTCCTCTTTTCTCAGCTATTTGTAAGACCTCCTCAGACAATCATTTTGCCTTTTTACATTTCTTTTTCTTGGGGATTTTTTTTGAGGGGAGGATCATTTTGATCCCTGCCTCGTGTACAATGTCTTGAACCTCCATCCATACTTCTTCAGGTACTCTATCAGATCTAATCCCTTGAATCTATTTGTCACTTCCACTGTATAGTCGTAAGGGATTTGATTTAGGTCATACATGAATAGTCTAGTGGGTTTCCACTAGGCCCATTACCAGTTAGAGGCCCATTACACGCAGGAACTCAGGAAGAACGCTCATTTGTCTTCAAGGGACAGGAGGCTTGACAAAACTCCATTTGTTAGTTTACCCTGAATGTGCCTGGAAATTTAGATGATACTAGAGGAGCCACTTGCCTGTATCCAGAGGAATGCTAGAAGTTCTCATCCTGGAGCATGATGCCGCTGTTACGCGCTGGGAGCCAGGGATCTGGAGGCCCCATCTTCCTTGATGGTTCCCCTTTCTAAAGAGGTGGCCCCAAATTTTGGGGGGGGGTACCCTTGGCTGTGAGAACTCTTTGCGTTCCCCTGGACTGTAGCCCTACATGCCGGAATACTGGAGCGCATTGCCATTTCCTCCTCCAGGGGATCTTCCCAACCCAAGGCTCCAACCCGCGTCTACTGCGTGGCAGACAGGTTCTTTACCACTGAGCCACCGGTGGGCTGGGGCACCCCGCTAGTTTCCTGCGAAGAAAAACACCACACTGAGGTCAAGCCGCCCCTGATTCCGCCCGCACGTCGGAGTCTGGGCCTCCAGGCCCTCCCGCTGTCCCAGACCCTGGGGCCTAAGGGTAAAGGAGGCAGAGCCCAGCCTCGGGGTTTTCTGGTTTGCCTGCAGGCAGGCCGGTCTCGGGAGACCCTGTCCGACTCCCCATGGCGGCCGGTCGATGGGCCGGGCGAGAATACTGGAGTGGGTTCGCCATTTTCTTCTCCAGGGGCATCTTCCCCACCCAGGGATCGAACCCACGTCTCTTGTGTATCTGGCATTGGTGTTGGGGTCCTTTAATGGACCGGGACCTGGCGGTCTGGAGGCGACGATAAGAAAGTGAAAGAGAGAGAGAGGCTGATACTCCCTGGTTTATGCAGAAAACCAACGAAGTCCTTAACACAGGACTTGCGTCTCTCACGAAGGCACCGGGCGCCCTCTCGAGGGGGTGAAAGCACAGAGTGCCTTCTTGAGAGAGTCTTAGAAGCCCGGGCAGGAGAGAGAGCAAGACGGGTCTCTGTGCTCCAGGGAATCAGCTGAAGAGAGAGAGTGACAGAGAAGGACACGGGGCCCACGCGCTGATGGAGCAAAGGTGCTTTAGTGAGTTTCCTGTGAGTTATAGGCTGTGGCACAGGGAGTTTCCTTCGTCAGGGATGAAGACCAGAAAACCAAACACACAGTAACGTTACCAAGGGGACAAGGGAGGGTGATGGTCACAAGGTCAGGAGACAATCCGTATCTCAAGAAAGGGGGTCGAGACTAAGCAGTTTTGTGGTTCAGAGAATGTTTTCTAAAGGAGACTCAAGCCTGTCTCACACAATGACCCCAGTTCCTGGGAGCAGCGTGCTGTTCTGCCTAAAAAGAAACAAAGGACTTGTGAGAAACAGCACGTAGGGGTCCTCCTGTTAAACATTCCCTAATAGGCATCGGCAGGCGGATTTTTTTTTTTTTAACCTCCGAGCCACTAGGGAAGTACTTCGAAAGCTTTACCGTGTATCTCAAAGGGACAGAGAAAGAGTTTACCATCAGGGCTTGCTAAGGGAAATGCTCTAAGAGACTGCAGGAGATCCACTGCTGGAAGTTCCAAATACCCACCCGGTCTGAGACGTTACAGTGAATCCCAAGAGATTAGACACTGTGAGCAAACAGCCTGGGGCCTACTGACTCCCAGACAGTGACTTTTCCCGGGCCCAGCCTCTCCTGAATATGCATTTATGCATGCCCCCAGGATTACAACTTCTTTCCCAGTGCAGGGCTTGGCGAGCTAGCTCCCCATCTCCTTGTCACAAGGAATAAATGCCTCTGAATTACCCAAAAGTCCTTGGTGTGTTCACTGGCTATGCTCGCCAAGGGAAGGAACCGCTGAACTCAGTAACATGAAGATACACTCAGCACAACTTGGAGGTCGTGCACATACACAGGTGGGGTCTGCAGGCTGACACCCCTCCGCAAGCCTGCACACACATACACATTCCTCCATGTCCATGACAGAAGAGGTGTATGAGAGTTGGGAGACACAAGAACACGACCAGGGTGTGCAACACACATCAGAGGCTCATGGGAATGGATGGGAGTGTGAGGACACAAATGCACACAGGCTCCAGGGAGACAGGCACGGGAGAGGGAGGCCCCAGAGCCTGGTGTGTGGGTCACACACAGGCTCACAATCACGCACATGGACTGAGTGTGACCAGGCAGCCTCGGCCTGGCTGGGAGACAACCCTGTCCTTCCCCAACCTACCGCCGCCCCTGCAGGTTTGATGGTGTGCTGATGGTTGGGGCAGTCTGAGCGTGGGTTGGAAAAGAGTTTCCAGACATAGTATTTTAGAAGAGAGAGTTTACTGAGAGCAAAAGAAAGAAAGAGGTAGTGAGGGGCCTTGAGAAGACAGCAGGCTGACTTCCTGACAGGGAGAGGCGACGCCTTTGTGGCGTTTGGCCAATTTTTATAGGCTCAGGATAAAGAAAATTCTTAGGGACAGGGGTGGTGTTAAGTCATTGGTCGGAGCTCTTTTGGTGCCCCCTTGACCTAATATGGAGATGGGAGCTGGCTGGTTAGGGACAGTATGGGTCATGACAAACAAGATGGCCCACGACAGTGGTTGCCATGGAGATGGGCCGATTCTGCCCAGCAACCTCTGCCTAGGGTTCTACACTGACGGCGCTCAGAACAGGAGTCGGTGCTCACCTTGCCTCACCGGCAGACTCACACGTTTGCAGACCAGTTGCACACAGGAGCAATCGGCCCACGCGCAGGGGCAGCAGACCTTGTGGGAAGTGCCTGCTGTGAGGGCCCAGTCTGAAGGGGACAGAGCCGGCGACAGGGCTGGGGGAGGTGACGGTCTCTACTGGAGCGCCAGCGTGTGCCGAGTCAGTTTCAGGGACAGTGGATTAAGGGCGGTTTGGGGAAGGGAAGAACTATTTGTCCGGAGTGTGAACCGTTGTTTGGATGGTTTGTTTTACCCAGAGGGGCAGAGATGATCACCGCGCTGTGTAGCCGTCCTGGCTAAGTCCTAATTCTTTCTTCCTCCTGGTGTTTCTTGAAGTCTTTCCTCTCTAGTGGACAAGCATTTCTAAGACTACCTGAGAAGTTTGCTATGTATTGAATTTCAGCTACAGCAATCCTAGTAAAATACATAGCAAAATTAAATTCCAGGCTTCCCAGGTGGCATTACTTGTAAAAAAAAAAAAAACACACACACATGGGCCAATGCAGGAGATATGGGAGACACAGGTTCAGTCCTTGGGTTGGGAAGATCCCCTGGAGGAGGGCATGGCAATCCACTCCAGTATTCTTGCCTGGAGAATCTCATGGACAGAGGAGCCTGGAGGTCCACAGTCCACAGGGTTGCGAAGAGGGTCACGTGACAAGTGACTAACCATGCATGCAGGGTAAATTCCTGTTAAATTCAGAAAAGCAAACACGGAGAAGAAATCTCACGGCTGAATATCATGAAAGTTTCTGGGCGATCCTACGGGTCTAACTTCCACAGTGTTTGGTCGGAACAGACCCAGGATGCCCCTTCCTTCAGCCTCCGATCACCCTCCAAACCTTTATTCAGTCGTAACCTCCAGGATCACCCACTCAACGTCCTTGACCTCTGGGACCAGCCAACACCATTTTCTGAGCTGAGCTGCTTATTGCCAGCCAGCTGTGAGCTCCCAGATTTGGTATAATTTCTCCACCCAGATGGAGACCGCGTCACCCGCCTGGTCAACATGCATCTACGGGCCTCCTACCCTACCTCTGAGGGCTTCTCTTTCCACCCCGACGACGAGGCGGCTCTGGAAGGGGTGGGCCACGGTTCCTCAGATTGACGGAGGAGAAGCAGGGGGTCCCCGAGCCTCTTGAAAATGCAGATCTAATGCTGTGGCTGCGCCCTCTTCCAGAACGTGCAGAAGCGGTCCGGGGTCGAGGGGTCAGACCGCGGACGCCATGGGGCCGCCCTGCTCACGGATAAGAACCTGAACCAGGCCTTCGTGGGTCCCCAGGCCCCGGGCTTTCCCCTTGCCGACCCCCCTCCCTGATTCCTGGAGCCATGTCCTGCACAAGCAGGTGAAACGCAAGATGGTTGCCCACCTGACCAACCTCCGCAGGCCGGCTGGTCCCCGGCTGGACTGGGCGTTTCTCTTCCGAAGGTTCAGCCTCAAGCTGAAACAGTCAAAGGGAAACCACAATGCTTTTTGCAGGGAAAAAAAAAAGGAAAAGAGAAGAGTTTCTATGAAGTGTTGTAAAGAGCCTAGAAGTTTACCGGGCAAACCAGGGTGAGCCCGTAGCATGTGTGAGTCCCACAGTCTGCCTGTAGTCTGATGCCCCCAAGACGCTCTTATCAGTCAGGGTGTTTTCAAATTTCCTCCTATGGCTGGAAAACTCTTTGGGGCTAATTTCAAAACTGGATGAAATAATCAATGTGACCTTTGGTTTTAAAGAAAAGTATTGTCCACAGAGATATAACAAGTCCTCACTCCGAGCCCTCCTTGGCGCCTTTTGTACAATCAGATGTGCGCACTGTGCTGCCAAGGGCACAGACCCTCCTGTGGTATTCTGTCCTGGCACATACAGGACAGGACGCCTACAGCTCTTAGTGGGAAATAGTCATTTTTCCTGCTAAATGTGCAATGTCTGAAGAATAGCTCGTGGTTTCTATATTCTATGCAAAAGTGGCATTTTGAAGATGTATGCTCTTCTAGCTCCTTGCAAAATAATTGGGTTGTAGCTGTACCTGAATCTGAGCCCTGGGATCCATGAGTTGGAGATTGCAGAGCATTTACTCTCAGGAAATGATCCTTGGTTCGAAGCAGAGAGTTCTTCTTCCCATTCCTCGGAGCGCTTTGGGACAAGGGCTCGTAAAGAGACCAGGGCCCCCCAGCGCCAGAATTAGGAATGAGCTGCACCGCAATGGGTGAAGGGCCCACTAGGGTTCATTCTATCGTCCAGTTTTCTCTATATCATCTTCATGGCTGTGGTCACTCAGAGGGGGGCCGCCGGTGGTCTGGATGCTCCACACAGCAGGCACTGTGTTCTGAGGGGTGGGATGACAGGACCAGAGACATGAACAGGGAAGAAGGGCATCACTAAGAATGGTACACATACGTGAGAGCAGATGCGGGCAACGAAACATCTCTGTTACCAAGACAGAGTTCACGAGCGAGAGAATGGGAGAATCTTGACGTCGCCGGACAGGTGAGTAGGGTGGTGGTCCCTGTGTCTAGAGAGCTTTGATGTGGGAGACAGGAGTTTCACACCCTTCTGAGCTCTGCTGATAACCCGGGCCTGGGTGACTTTGAGGGTGGAAAAATCAACCCAACAACTACAAGTCAATCAAATCTACTCACCAAGAAGGGATGTCTCCACAAGCTGCCTGCAGAAGCAGCCAGAGTCATCTGGTCCAGGGCTGCATATCACCACACCCAAAACTGTGGAGGGGGGTGGGGAGGGAGACATCCCAGAGTCAGGAGGCTGCTGAGCCCTCCAGAGGAAGGGTGAAAGTGTCACTGTCTACATGTACACTGACTCACACGCACTGCGTCCGTGCCATGTGGTGGAGGAGGGAAGGCTCTCTAACATATTGGCAAGGATTCCAGGCAGGTCCCAAAGGGCGAGGTTACTGTGAAAGCCTCCGTTGGACTCGGGACTTAAGAGAAGTTCCCTAGGATGTCTGGATGCTTGCAGTTCAATTCCTGGCTGATTCTTCCTTCACAAAGACTAACCTCCAGAACTTGCTCTGTGAGTATGTAGGACAAGGAAAGAAGTACATGGCCCACACACCTAAGATGTTTCCCTGATTTAAATTTACTAGTGCTGTTTCACACTGTTCATGGGGTTCTCGAGGCAAGAATACTGAAGTGGTTTGCCATTCCCTTATGCAGTGGACCACGTTTTGTTAGAACTCTCCACCGTGACCCGTTCGTCTTGGGTGGCCCTACACGGCATGGCTCATAGTTTCATTGAGTTAGACAAGGTTGTGGTCCATGTGATCAGGTTGGTTAGTTTTCTGTGACTGTGGTTTTTAGTCTGTCTGTCCTCTGATGGTGAAGGATAAGAGGCTTATGGAAGCTTCCTGATGGGAGAGACTGACTGAGGGGGAAACTGGGTCTTGTTCTGATGGGCAGGGCCATGCTCGGTAAATCTTTAACCTGATTTTCTGTTGATGGGTGGGGCTGTGCTCCCTCCCTGTTGTTTGACCTGAGACCAAACTATGATGGAGGTAATGAAGATAATGGTGACCGCCTGCAAAACGTCCCATGCATGCACTGTTGCACTCAGTCCCCCGACCCTGCAGCAGGCCACCACTGGCCCACGCCTCTGCCAGAGACTCCTAAACACTCACAGGCAAGTCTGGGTCAGTCTCTTGTGGGCTCACTGCTCCTTTCTCCTGGGGCCTCGTGCACACAACGTTTGTGCTCTCCAAGACTTTTCCCATTCCTGTGTAAGTTCTGTAATCAAATCCCACTGGCCTCCAACATCAAATTCCCTGGAAGTTCTGAAGTCTTTCTGACACTGAAAGATGAATTCCCCAGGTAGGTAAGTGCCCAATATGCTACTGGAGAATAAGGGAGAAATAACTCCAGAAAGAATGAAGAGACATCAGCCAAGGTGAAAAGAGCACCCAGTTGTGGATGTGACTGGTGATGGAAGTAAAGTCTGACGCTGCAGTGAACAATATTGCATAGAAACCTGGAATGTTAGGTCCATGAATCAAGGCAAATTGGAAGTGGTCAAACAGGAGATGGCAAGAGTGAACATTGACGTTTTAGGAATCCGTGAACTAAAATGGATTGAAATAGGAGAATTTAATTCAGATGACCATTATATCTACTACTGTGGGCAAGAATCCCTTAGAAGAAATGGAGTAGCCCTCATAGTCAAAAGAGTCTGAAATGCAGTACTTGGGTGCAATCTCAAAAATGACAGAATGATCTCTGTTCCTTTCCAGGGCAAACCATTCAACATGACAGTAATCCAAGTCTATATCCCAACCAGTAATACTGAAGAATCTGAAGTTGAATGGCTCTGTGAAACCCTACAAGACCTTCTACAACTAACACCCCAAAAAGATGTCCTTTTCATTATAGGGGACTGGAATGCAAAAGTAGAAAGTCAAGAGATACCTGGAGTAACAGGCAAGTTTGGCCTTGGAGTACAGAAAGAAACAGGCCAAAGGCTAACAGAGTTTTGCCAAGAGAACGCACTGGTCATGGCAAACACCCTTTTCCAACAACACAAGAGAAGACTCTACACATGGACATCACCAGATGGTCAATACCAAAATCAGATTGATTATATTCTTTGTGGCCAAAGATGGAGAAGCTCTATACAGTCAGCAAACACAAGACCTGGAGCTGACTGTGGCTCAGATCATGAACTTATTGCAAAATTCTGGCTTAAATTGAAGAAAGTAGGGAAAGCCACTGGACCATTCATGTATGAACTAAATCAAATCCCTAATGATTATACAGTGGAAATGACAAATAGATTCAAGGGATTAGATCTGACAGACAGCGTGCCTGAAGAACTATGGATGGAGGTTCCTGACATTGTACAGGAGGCAGTGATCAAGACCATTCCCAGAAAACAAATGCAAAAAGGCAAAATGGCTGTTTGAGGAGGCCTTACAAATAGCTGAGAAAAGAAGAGAAGCTAAAGGTAAAGGAGAAAAGGAAAGATACACCCATCTGAATGCAGAGTTTCAAAGAACACCAAGGAGAGATAAGAAAGCCTCCCTCAGCGATCAATGCAAAGAAATAGAGGAAGACAACAGAATGGGAAAGACTAGAGATCTCTTCAAGAAAATTAGAGATACCAAGGGAACATTTCATGCAAAGATGGGCACAACAAAGGACAGAAATGGTATGGACCTAACAGAAGCAGAAGATACTAAAAAGAGGTGGTGGTCTTTCGTCTAGGCCGCCGTCCTGCCATCCAGACTAAGGAAGACCCGGAAACTTAGGGGCCACGTGAGCCACGGCCACGGCCGCATCGGCAAACACCGGAAACACCTGGGAGGCCGAGGTAATGCTGGTGGCATGCATCATCACGGGATCAACGTCGACAAGTGTCACCCAGGATCCTCTTTAAGGAACCAGAGTTTCTGCCCGACTATCAACCTTGATAAATTGTGGGCCTTGGTTAGTGAGCAGACACGAGTAAACGCTGCCAAGAACAAGACAGGAGCTGTTCCTATCACTGATGTGGTGCGATCAGGTTACTACAAAGTTCTGGGGAAAGGAATGCTCCCAAAGCAGCCTGTCATTGTGAAGGCCAAATTCTTCAGCAGAAGAGCTGAGGAGAAGATTAAGGGTGTAGGTGCGGCTTGTGTCCTGGTGGCTTGAAGCCACATGCTGGGAAATTCATTAAATGTTAAGTGCTTTTCAAAAAATAAAAATAAAAAGAGGTGGCAAGAATACACAGAAGAACTACGCAAAAAAGATCTTCATGACAAAGATAACTACGATGGTGTGATCACTCACATAGAGCCAGACATCCTGGAATGCGAAGTCAAGTGGGCCTCAGGAAGTGTCACTTCAAACAAAGCTAGTGGAGGTGATGGAATTCCAGTTGAGCTATTTCAAATCCTAAAAGATGATGCTGTGAAAGTGCTGTACTCGATTTGAGAGCAAATTTTGAAAACTCAGCAGTGGCCACAGGACAGGAAAAGGTCAGTTTTCATTCCAATCCCAAAGAAAGGCAATGCCAAAGAATGCTCGAACTATGCACAATTGCACTCATACCACATCCTAGCAAAGTAATGCTCAAAATCTCCAAGCAAGGCTTCAAAAGTATGTGAACTGTGAACTTCCAGATGTTCAAGCTGGATTCAGAAAAGGCAAAGGAACCAGAGATCAAATTGCCAACATCCATTGGATCTCAAAAAAGGAAGTGAGTTCCAGAAAAACATCGACTTCTGCTTTATTGACTACACCAAAGCCTTTGACTGTGTGGATCACAGGAAACTGGAAAATTCTTCAATAGATGGGAATACCAGACCACCTGACCTGTCTCTTGAGAAACCTGTATGCAGGTCAAGAAGCAACAGTTAGAACCAGACATGGAACAACAGACTGGTTCCAAATTGGGAAAGGAGTACTTCAAGTTTGTATATTGTCACCCTGCTTATTTAACTTATATGCAGAGTACATCATGCACAGTGCCAGGCTGGATGCAACAGAAGCTGGAATCAAGATTGCCAGGAGAAATATCAATAACCTTAGATATGCAGATGACACCATCCTTATGGCAGAAAGTGAAGAGGAACTAAAGAGCCTCTTGATGAACTGGCTTAAAACTCAACATTCAGAAAACGAAGATCATGGCATCTGGTCCCATCACTTTATGGCAAATAGATGGGGAAACAATGGAAACAGTGAGAGACTTTTTTTTTTTTTTTAATCCCCAAAATCACTGCAGATGGTGACTGCAGCCATGAAATTAAAAGATGCTTACTCCTTGGAAGAAAAGCTCTGACCACCCTAGACAGCATATTAAAAAGCAGAGACATTACTTTGCTAACAAAGGTCCATCTAGCCAGAGCTATGGCTTTTCCAGTAGTCATGTATTGATGTGAGAGTTGAACTATAAAGTTGAGCGCTGAAGAATTGATGCTTTGAAACTGTGGTGTTGTGAGAACTGTTGAGAGTCCCTTGGACTGCAAGGAGATCAAACCAGCCAATCCTAAAGGAAATTCATCCTGAATATTTATTGGGAGGACTGATGCTGAAGATGAAACTCCAATACTTTGGCCACCTGATGCAAATAACTGACTCATCGAAAAGACCCTGATGTTGGGAAAGATTGAAGGCAGGAAGGAGAAGGTGACGACAGAGGATGAGATGGTTGGGTGGCATCACCAACTTGATGGACATGAGTTTGAGCAAGCTCCGGCAATTGGTGACGGACAGGGAAGCCTGGCATGCTGCAGTCCATTGGGTCACAGAGTGGGACATGACTGAGCAACTGAACTGAGTGCTGTTTCAGTTTAGGCTAATAACTGTTTAGGCTGAATAACTTTCAATGTTCACTGCATTCCTAATACTCTTCTGGGTGTGCAGTCGTTTTGTAAGATTTAAATGTTTTTGATGACACTTGGCTAGATAAAAGGCAGAAATGTGTTCCTTAGGCTTACAATGGGATAAGGGCATCAGGTGGGGCACACAACAGGCTGTACAGAGACACGGTAAGCAACCTGCACTGTAGGGAGCACCCTGTATATAGGAAGTGCTGTGCGGCTAGCTAGGATTCCCAGGCTCCCCATAATGACCTAGTTGGAATAACTTCAAGGAGAAAGGGTACAGAGGCTGTCTCAGTTGCCTGGTATTCTGGCCCTGGAACATAAGGGACGGTGTATGGCAGTCCAGAGTGTGAATGTCTGATATGGACAGTGATTGGGTGTGGACTCAATCAGCTGCTTCAAAAGAGGAAATAACTTTGCACAGAACTTTGTATCTTTATTTTTCCTTTTGTTTCCTATGCTTTTCATGTCAACACCAAAAAAACTTTCAAATCCAGTGTCATGAAGCGTTCCCCTATGTACTCCCCTGCTTTATGGGTTTACGTCGTACTGTCAGGTCACTGATCACTTTGAACTCGTTTTCGACCGTAGTGTGAGAGCCCGACCTCACTCATGCAAGTGCAGGTTCCACTTTCCTCCCGTTTGCTGGAGAGACTGTCCTCCCACTGAAATGGGAGGACACATTTTTTATACACAAAAATGGTGTATAAACTCGAACCCAAAACAATAAAGTAAATGGCAACGGGATCATACTTATGAGTAATTACCTTAAACGTAAATGGGTTGAATGCCCCAACCAAAAGACAAAGACTGGCTGAATGGATACAAAAACAAGACCCCTACATATGTTGTCTACAAGAGACCCACCTCAAAACAGGGGACACATACAGACTGAAAGTGAAGGGCTGGAAAAAGATTTTCCATGCAAATTGGGACCAAAAGAAAGCAGGAGTCTCAATACTCGTATCAGATAAATTAGACTTTAAAACAAAGGCTGTGAAAAGAGACAAAGAAGGTCACTACATAATGATCAAAGGATCAATCCAAGAAGAAGATATAACAATTATAAATATATATCCACCCAACATGGGAGCACCACAGTATGTAAGACAAATCCTAACAAGTATGAAAGGAGAAATTAACAATAACACAATAATAGTGGGAGACTTTAATACCCCACTCATACTTATGGATAGATCAACTAAACACAAAATTAACAAGGAAAAAAAAAAAACATGAAAAAAAAAAAAAAAAAACTAGCATAAAGCCAGGGACTTCAAAGTGGATCAAGATAGTATTTTCATAAAATTACATTTCAAGATAACTAGTAATCACCTGTTGTGTAGCACAGGGAACTCTACTCAATACTCTGTAAGAAGAATCTTAAAAAGAGTGGATACGTGTACATGTACAGCTGATTCACCTTGCTGTACACCTGAAACTAACACAACATTTTAATAAAGTCAACAATACTGTGATAAAAATTTAAAAAGTAGTGAAACACTGTGGTACTGTCATAAAAGCAAACTTTTAGACCACGGAAGCAGAACAGAGTGCCCAGAACTGGAAGCCAATATATTTAAAGAAATAACCGACAGGAGTGCCGAGACATTTCAGTGGGAGGACAGTCTCTCCAGCAAACGGGAGGAAAGTGGAACCTGCACTTGCATGAGTGAGGTCGGGCTCTCACACTACGGTCGAAAACGAGTTCAAAGTGATCAGTGACCTGACAGTACGACGTAAACCCATAAAGCAGGGGAGTACATAGGGGAACGCTTCATGACACTGGATTTGAAAGTTTTTTTGGTGTTGACATGAAAAGCATAGGAAACAAAAGGAAAAATAAAGATACAAAGTTCTGTGCAAAGACACAACTAACAGTGAAAAGGCAACCCACTGAATGGAAGAAAAACATTGACAAATTGTATATTTGGTAAGTATCTAGATACATAAGGAACTGCTACAACTCAATGAGAAAAATAACCTAAAAAAATACTTAAAAGTGGTAAACATAGACAATTTTTTAATTTACAGCTGCACTGAGTCTTCGTTGCTGTGCACAAGGCTCCCTAGTTGCAGCGAGTGGGCGTCACTCTTCATGTGGTGTGCAGGCTGCTCACTGTAGTGGCTTCTCTTGCAGAACAGAGGCTCTAGGCATGCAGGCTTCAGTGGTTGCAGATCTCAGTTGCCCTGTGGCACATGGAATCTTCCTGGACCAGGGATTGAATCCATGTCCCTTGCATTGGCAGGTGAATTCTTAACCACGGAACCACCGGTAAAGTCCAAACACGTTTTAAAAATGAATACACACAAATGGCCAAGAACTATATGCTCGTAAATAAAACCACAATCAGACACTACTTCACATCCATTCGGACACCTACTACGAAACATGAAATGGAAAGTAAAATTATGTTGAGGTGGCTGTGGAGACACTGGAACTCTGTGAACCTTTGATGGAAACATAAAATGGTACATCCAATAGAGGAAACTTCAAAATATCAAAAACAGAATGGACACAGAACAAGAACAGAATGGACAAGCGGTTCCAATTCTGGCTATACACCCAAAAGAATTGAAGGCAGTATCACAAGGACATATCTGTGCAGCCATTCTCACAGTAGCAGTCTTTACAACAGCCAAAATAATGGGGAGAAAATAAGTGTCCATCAATGGGTGAATGCGTTAACATGTGGTGTACACATACTATTGAGTATTATTCAGCCTTAAAAAAGAAGGGACTTCTGAAATATGAAGTGACAGATGAAATGTGAAATTATACTAACTGAAGTCTTCAGAAAGACACAATCTGTATGATTCTCCTTACATGAGGCAGTTCAGTTCAGTCGCTCAGTTGTGTCCAACTCTTTGCAACCCCATGAACCGCAGCACGCCAGGCCTCCCTGTCCATCACCAACTCCCGGAGTTCACCCAAACTCATGTCCATCAAGTCGGTGATGCCATCCAGCCATCTCATCCTCTGTCGTCCCCTTCTCTTCCTGCCCCTAATCCCTCCCAGCATCAGGGTCTTTTCCAATGACTCAACTCTTCGCATGAGGTGGCCAAAGTATTGGAGTTTCAGCTTCAGCATCAGTCCTTCCAATGAACACCCAGGACTGATTTCCTTTAGGATGAACTGGTTGGATCTCCTTGCAATCCAAGGGACTCTCAAGAGTCTTCTCCAAGACCACAGTTCAAAAGCATCTTTCTTCACAGTCCAACTCTCACGTCCATACATGACCACTGGAAAAACCATAGCCTTGACTAGATGGACCTTTGTTATCAAAGTAATGTCTCTGCTTTTTAATATGCTATCTAGTTTGGTCATAACTTTTCTTCCAAGGAGCAAGTGTCTTTTAATTTCATGGCTGCAGTCACCATCTGCAGTGATTTTGGAGCCCAAAAAAATAAAGTCTGACACTGTTTCCCCATCTATTTGCCATGAAGTGATGGGACCAGATGCCATGATCTTAGTTTTCTGAATGTTGAGCTTGAAGCCAACTTTTTCACTCTCCTCTTCCACTCTCATCAAGAGGCTTTTTAGTTCCTCTTCACTTTCTGCCATAAGGGTGGTGTCATCTGCATATCTGAGGTTATTGATATTTCTCCCGGCAATCTTGATTCCAGCTTGTGCTTCTTCCAGCCCAGCGTTTCTCATGATGTACTCTGCATAGAAGTTAAATAAGCAGGGTGACGATATCCAGCCTTGACGTACTCCCTTTCCTATTTGGAGTCAGTCTGTTGTTCCATGTCCAGTTCTAACTGTTGCTTCCTGACCTGCATATAGGTTTCTCGAGAGGCAGGTCAGGTGGTCTGGTATTCCCGTCTCTTTCAGAATTTTCCACAGTTTATTGTGATCCACACAGTCAAAGGCTTTGGGATAGTCAATAAAGCAGAAATAGATGTTTTTCTGGAACTCTCTTGCTTTTTCAATGATCCAGCGGATGTTGCAGTTAGGGCAGTCAAATTCAGAGAGTAGAATAGTGGTTGCCAGGGGATGGAGGAGGAGAGGAGCATTTGTTATTTAATGGGTACAGAGTTGCATTTTTGCAAGAGGAAGAGGAGCTCTGGACGTTAGTTGCATGACAGTAAGAATGTACTTGACAATACTTAACTGCACACTAAAATTCTTAAGATGGCAAGTTTTATGTATGTGTGTTTTAACACGACAAGAAAGAAAACAAACCCCAAAGTACATAATACGTACTTCACAAAGTACATAATACGTACTTCACATCACCGATCAGAGCTGACTTTTGGCTGAAGTTATTTCCCCATTTGCTTCCTTCCTAATATCTTTTTCTGGTGTGAATTTTTTGGAGCTAAATGAAGTTTGGCTAGTTTTGGTATAGACTTTCCAACATTCATTGCACTCAGAAGGCATTTCTCCAGGGTAAATTCAACCATGTTTAAGACCGGAGTCGCATGCAACGATGTTCCCATATCCGCTGTTCTCAAAAGGCCTCACATCAACGTGAATTCGCTAGTTTTTACTGAATCTGGAGTTTTAACTACAAAACGTTCCCACATTAACGGGACTAAAAAGGCCTTTTTCCAGTGGGACTCCTCCAATGTCTAATGAGTGTGGAGCTGCAACTAAAGGATTTTCTGTATCAATGCACTAGCCACCTAGCCGCCTCTCCCCACCCGGCTTTCCCCGCGGGCGGCAACGAGGGCAGCGCCGTCGATTGTGGGCTCCGGGGGTGGGGGTGGGGGGCTCACAGTCGGCTATGGACAGCGGGCCAACGTCTCTCCTCGCGCGATCCATTCACTTCGGTCCCCACTCAGAAAAAGCCCTAAGAACGGTGAAAACAGCACGAAAACCGGCCGGCTCCTGCATGCATGAGGACGAAAACATAGGCCTGCTGAACCCTCACTGACCCGGCGATAGGCGGCGGCTGGACCAATGAGAGGTTAGAGGTGGGAGAGTGGCTGCGTGCGCATCCACTGGGCCGGAACTTCCGGAGTTCTTACCCGTCTTCCCTCCCCAGTATCCTGGCTTGGAGAATTCCATGGACAGAAGAGCCTGGCAGGCCACAGTGAAGGCTTAAATGTCCCTCGTCGGGCACCCAAGTGATGGTGGCCAAAAAGCGGGAGGTGAGGCTCAGGGATGAGGTCGGCTCACGTGGGTTCTTCGTCTCCCGGGCCCCCACCTGGCCCGAGTCCCAGATCCGGACCGAGGAACGCCCGCTCAGATCCCTGCCGGTCAGCCATAGAATCCAGAACTGAGGCCGGCCTTGCGAGCGGTCGCCTTTCAGCCAGTGAGCCAGGGTGAGGGAGAGAGTTCCCTCGGGGGCGATGGTGCACGGCTTGCAGATGCTACCGAGTCGGCAGCCTTGGGGAAACCTGGGGTCACTTTTTTTCTGGGACAGAAGGGAACGAGGTGACTCACCTGAAATGGCAGCCTGAGCAGGTGGGAGCCATGGAAGATTGTGCAGGGAGTGGGGATTGGAAAACCGTGTCCAGAGTTAGAAGATAAAAATTGGAAGAAAAGGATGCGAATGGAGGCAGGGAGACTGCTAAGGAAGCCACCGCGATAGACCCCAGGAGAATTATGGGAGAGGCTGGACCAGGGAGGTAGCGGGAGATGGGGTGAGACTCTGGGTAGGTTTCGTCAGTAGAGCGTACAGGATTTTCTGATGTGCCATGTGTGACTGTGAGCAGAAGCAGGGAGTGAAGGGCCATCTCAGGGATTTTTTGGCCTGAAAATATGTAGATGGGGAAGTCGGCAAGAGAGCAGGTTCCAGGGGGAAGATCCTTGTTGTATTTGGATATGTTGATCCTGACGCTATCAAGATGGAGGTGTCACCAAATGGAGATGGCATATGCGGAGGCGAACATAATGTCTGGAAGCCGAGGAAGGAGGTGGGGCTGGAGATATCGAAGGAGTGGAGGGTGTGGACTGGGCCAGGAGGGATCAGGTGGAGGAGGCGGTCTTCAGCGTGCCTGGGATTGGCCTTGTGATACGGGTTGGGAGGGCAGGATGAGGGCTGGGTGCTGGCAACCCTGATGCTGCCTCTCAGAAAAGAGAGACCTGACGGAGGAGGGGTTCTGACCTGTGTAGAAAGGGAGGCCGGAGCAGGTAAGAGCTTCCCTTCTGTGGAGCCTGCTGTGGGTGCTGGAGTCGATTCTCTGCTTGCTGGCTCTGCTGACCCTCAGGGACACCCCGATGGAAGGAGGGAAGGGTCAGCCAGGCTGCTGCAGCCAGTGGGTCGTGGACGAGAGCACCTGCCTCACCTCACCCCTCAGGGCAGGAGGGATGAAACTCTGCTTCAGTCAAGGGCTCCCAAGAAGCTGCTCACGGGTCTGCTCGCTGAATAGACTGACAGGTGACCTGCCTGCCCAGCCCCTCCCCGTTAATGGGTCCCTCTGTGACCCATTAACTTAAGAATGTGTGAAAATTAATTTAAACACAAATTAATCAATATTCTTCTAAATACACACGCAACTAGAAATGAGCCTATTCACTCTTAAATTTATGCAGACACTTTATAATTGGCTTGTTATTGATTTACCTCTAGATATTATTTGCTTACAATGCAGAGTTTCGTGTATGATATCCTCTGAGATCTTAGCAGTAAAAGTAAAGACCCCCAAGTTTCACCACTCTGCCACTTCATTTGCACTGAAAATATGTACAAAACTGTTGATCACGGGACCTCGCCCAGTGGTCCAATGGTTAGGAATCTGCCTTCCAGTGCAGGTGATCTGGTTTGATCTGGGTCAGGGAACTAAAATCCCGCATGGAACGGAGCAACTAAGCCTGAGACTGCAGTTACTAAGCCTGCGAGCTCTGGAGCTGCCATGCCACCAGAGAACTCTGCACGCCCCAACAGAAGATTGCGCACATTACAAATATGACCTGACATGACCGTAAATAAATACTAAAAACAAAAACTTGTTCCTGTGGACAGTCATAGCTGATACACGCTGTGTCTTCCTTACGTTAGATACCAAGATGAGCCCTGTGAGGTTGGAAGCATTCATATCTTACGCAGCATTTTCTTTTTCCTGAGGCTCAGTCCTTCTCCCCGCTGGTAAGAGACAGTACTGTTTTCTGAGGAACTGAGCTTAGACCATCAGGCTGAGCTCCCACTACACCAGGGCTTGGTGGGGGTGGAGGTCCAGCTCTGCTGTAGGATCCTACCACTGCTGTCCACTGCTCGTGGCTTCCTTCTCTCCCCAGGGCCCCATGGCAGTAGCAGAGATGCGCATGGACCCTGTACAGGTGAGTGGAGGGGTCCCACCTTTTACCCGTACTAATTATCACCTGCTGGTTTTATCATCCTGATATATATGCCCTCAGGAAATGGCAGTGTCCCAAGACTTCTGTCTCTTTTTTTCTGTCTTGTATATGTAGACCATGTGCTCTCACCAGGCCCAGAACCCTATATTTAGTCCTGGGTTATATGGAATGTTTCCATTTCTGACAACTGATGGGGGAAGGTGTGGCAGGGAGTCCTGGCCACAGGATGCAGAATGTCCAGACAGCTGCAAGTGATACTGAGGTGGGATGTGCAGGGAACTGTTGGTTCTCTCATATCTGGTGGGAATGGGGTGCTGGGACAGGGGTGCACAGGTATCAGGCCTTGGCTGATAGCCTGAGGTTGGTGGTTGTTCATGAACCAAACTCTTCCAATTCTGGCAGGATTTTCCAGGTTTTGCACATCAGATGCCCTGTGTTGAATCTCTCTGGACATGTGCTGGCCCTTCCTTTTTCTGTCTTTCACCTGGAGCAGCAGAGAGAACCCTGGGTACCTGAGAGTGTGGACATTACTGCATCGATGGCAGGAGACACTTAAAAGTACCCGGGCTTGGTGCAACATCCTGGGAAAGGGTGTCATGTCAGAGCTGGGAACCTGTTCTGTGTTCACCATTGACATGCTACGACCACTGGCCACACCTTGCTTCTTCCTTTTCTTCTGCATTTTTCTTTCTGTTGCCACACTCTAAGCACACCAGTAGGGGCCTTCATTTGTCACATGTTCCATTTCATTGGACCCTTTGCGTCTTCTACATTTGACCTGTACATGAGATGCCTTGAGGTCTGCACATATGCATATAGCTCTTGGAATGTAGCGTCACGTTTGCTGTCAGGTATTGACAGCTCTGGAAACAGCCTTTGCCACAATGCTCACTGTCACTAGTAGCCATGCCCGTGTTTACTTGGACGCCTGCCTCTCCTCCCTGCTATGGTCTGAATGTTAGTTTCACCTCCAGATCCATATGTTGAAAACCTTGTGCCCGAGGTGACAGTATTGGGAGATAGGGACTTTAGGGTGACCAGGTCATGGAGGCAGAGCCCTTGTGAATGAGATTCATGTGGTCATAAAAGCTCCTCCCACCATATGAGGACAATGAGAAGTCTGCACCCTAGAAAAATGCAGACTGATCTCCAGATTCCATCTTCTACAAGTGTGAGAAATAAATTTTCTTCCTTATAAGCCAGCCAGCCTGTAGTATTTTATCATAGCATCTCAAGTCAGTGGAAACAGTAACTCTTCCTTCAGTCCTTAGCCATGGTCAGGGCTCTCTCATCATGGAGGCTCCCCAGGTCCATCTCTGCACAGCAGACCTTTCTCTCTCTGGCTTTGGTCTTGGGTGTGTGTGACACACATATTTCTGATGGGGCTGTCCTTTCCATCAAAATCAACATGCACTTTACCAGTATCTATCTGGTTACAGGTTGTTGTCATGGAGCCCAGGGTGAGGAGGCCTCTTCTGAGCAAGGTGTTTCTATAGAGATGTCAGAGGTCAGGACTGCAAAGCCAGATCCATCCTCCAGGAAGGCCCAGTCCAGTGACATGTGTGGCCCACTCTCCAGACACCTTTTACCCCTGCCTGAGCATGACAGAATGTACCCTGATGAAGGACTGTACATTTGTGGAGCAGACCTTTTCCAGCACCAGAAGGAGATTAGAGACAAACTTTGCAGAAGGGCTGAGGGGCAACCTTCATTTGTGACCAACAGCAGTGTTCACACAGGAGAGAGGACCTTGACCTGCAGCAGAGATGGGAAGCCCTTCCTGGGCAGCACAGGCCTTCTGCAGCAGCTGGCCCCTCATGGTGTGGGGCAGCCACATGGGGACACTGAGTGCCAGGAGGCCTTTGGTCATGAACAGAGTGATTACAGGTGCACTCAGTGTGGGAAAGCCTTCAGCTGAAAACAGATACTTGGTGAGCACCAAAAAATCCGCACTGGAATACAGCTTTATGAGCACAGCAAATGCGGGAAATGCTTCAAGGACAAAGCCTACTTTATAAAATATCAGAGAATTCACACTGGAGAAAGCCCTTATGAGTAAGCAAATGTGGGGAAACTTTCATGTACAGCTCCACATTCATCAGACATCAGAGAGGTCACAATGTAAGAAGGCCTTATAAGTGTGGTGAAAGTGGGAAATTCTTTAAGTCAACACTCATTAAGCATGAGAGAATTCATACTGTAGAAAGGCCAAGTGCAGTGAATGTGGAAAATTATTTAGGTGCACATCCCTCCTCATTAAACATCAGCATTCATGGCACTGAAAGGCTTTATGAGTGCAGGAAATGTGGGAAATTCTTTTGGTATACCTCCACACTCACTGGATATCAAAGAACTCCTACTGTAGAAAAGCCTTGTGATTTTTCTGTTTTGTTCTTTATAAGCCAGTCTGTGAATGTGGGGAATTCTTCTTGTACAAGTTCAAGCTTGTTAACCATTGGCAAAATCATATTGGAGAAAGGCCTCATAAATGTAGCAAATGTGGTAAATTCTTTCAGTACCACTCCAATTTCATTAAACATTGGAGAAATCACATGGAAGAGAGGCCTGATGAGTGTAGAGAGTATGGGAAAGTGTTTAGCCACAAGAATGTACTTTTTCAGCATCAGAAAACCTGTGGCAAAGTGTTTAGCCACAAGAATGTACTTTTTCAGCATCAGAAAACCCATACTGGAGAAAGGCCTTATACATGCAGAAAATGTAAAAGGCCTTCGTTAGGAAGTCCCACCTCCTACATCACCAGAAAACCTACAATGAGGACAATATGAGCGCCTTTAACGTGGAGAACTCTTTAGGAACAACCCCAACCTTGTTGTGATCCCCAGAGTCAAAGGCTTTGGCATAGTCAATAAAGCAGAAGTAGATGTTTTTTCTGGAACTTTCTTGCTTTTTCAATGATCCAACGGATGTTGGCAATTTGATCTCTGGTTCCTCTGCTTTTTCTAAAACCAGCTTGAACATCTGGAAGTTCATGGTTCACATACTGTTGAAGCCTGGCTTGGAGAATTTTGAGCTTTACGTTACTAGAAAGTGAGATGAGTGCAATTGTGCGGTAGTTTGAGCATTCTTTGGCATTGCCTTTCTTTGGGACTGGAATGAAAACTGACCTTTTCCAGTCCTGTGGCCACTGCTGAGTTTTTCAAATTTGCTCTCAAATTGAGTGCAGCACTTTCACAGCATCATCTTTTAGGAATTGAAATAGCTCAACTGGAATTCCATCACCTCCACTAGTTTTGTTCATAGTGACACTTCCTGAGGCCCACTTGACTTTGCATTCCAGGATGTCTGGCTTTAGGTGAGTGATCATACCATCGTGATTATCTAGGTCGTGAAGATCTTTTTTGTATAGTTCTGTGTATTCTTG
Organism: Bos grunniens; assembly: GCF_055505025.1. Taxonomy (NCBI): domain Eukaryota; kingdom Metazoa; phylum Chordata; class Mammalia; order Artiodactyla; family Bovidae; genus Bos; species Bos grunniens. The sequence continues at coordinate 65,040,721 of NC_141182.1, read as the reverse complement.
CCACCTCTTCTTAATATCTTCTGCTTCTGTTAGGTCCATACCATTTCTGTCCTTTATTGTGCCCATCTTTGCATGAAATGTTCCCTTGGTATCTCTAGTTTAATTACATTAATATTAATCTCTAATTCCCTTGGTATGTCTTGAGAAATCTGTATTCAGGTCAGGAAGCAACAGTTAGAATTGGACATGGAACAACAGACTGGTTCCAAGTTGGGAAAGGAGTATGTCAAGGCTGTATATTGTCACCCTGCTTATTTAACTTACATGCAGAGTGTCAGGGAACGTTTAACAAGAGGATTCCTGTGTGCTGTTTCTCATAAATCCTCTGTTCCTTATCAGTTCCTGGCAACAGGAATGAGTGGAACAGCACGCTGCTCCCAGCACTGAGGTCGTAGAATGAAACACATGCATGAATCCTTCAGTAAATATTCTCCTTACGACAAAACGGCTTAGTCTCAATCCTCTTTCTTGAGATATGGATTGTCTCCTGGCCATTGTTAAGCCCTTGTTCCCTTGATAAGGGTTGCTGTACGTTTGGTTTTCTGATCTTTATCGTTGTCGAAAGAAATTCCTTGTACACAGCCTATATGTACTCACAGAAAGATCTTAAAGCACCCTTGCTCCACCAGAGGCTTGGGTCCCCGTGTCTGTCTTTCTCTCTTGCTCTCCCCCTCCCTCCCTCCCTCCGGCTAATTCTCTGGAGCGTGGAAACCCACCAAGCTCACTCTCCTGCCTGGGCTTTCAAGACCTCCTCGAGAGGGGGCCCTGTGGCCTCGTGAGTGGTGCAAGCCCTGTTCTAGGGTTTTATTGGTTCTCTGCATAAACCAGGGAATATTAGCTTCTTTCAATCTTTCACTTTCTTATCATCGACTCCGGACCACCAGGTTCCGGTCCGTTAAAGGACCACAACAGCAGAGTACACGAGAAATGCTGGCCTGGGTGAAGCACAAGCTGGAATCAAGATTGCCAGGAGAATCTGCTGTTATGCAGATAACACCACCCTTTTTGCAGAAAGCGAAGAAGAATTAAGGAGCCTCTTGCTGACAGTGAAAGAGGAGAGTGAAAAAGTTGGCTTAAAGCACAACATTCAGAAAACTAAGATCATGGCATCTGGTCCCATCACTTCATGGCAAATAGATGGGGAAATGGTGGAAACAGTGACAGACTTCATTGTTTTTGGCTCCAAAATCACTGCAGATGGTGACTGCAGCCATGAAATTAAAAGACGCTAGCTCCTTGGAAGAAAAGCTATGACCAACCTAGACAGCATATTAAAAACCAGAGAGAGACATTACTTTGCCAGCAAAGATCTGTCTAGTCAAAGCTATGGTTTTTCCAGTAGTCATGTATGGATGTTGGACTATAAAGAGAGTTGGACTATAAAGAAAACTGAGCACTGAAGAATTGATGCTTTTGAACTGTAGTGTTGGAGAAGACTCTTGAGAATCCTTTGGACTGCAAGGAGATCCAACCAGTCCATCCTAAAGGAAATCAGTCCTGAATATTCATTGGAAGGACTGATGTTGAAGCTGAAACTCCGGTATTTTGGCCACCTGATGCGTGGCCAAACTAACTCATTTGAAAACACCCTGATGCTGGGAAAGATTGAAGGCAGGAGAAGGGGATGACAGAGGATGAGATGGTTGGATGGCATCAACAAGTCAATGGACATCAGTTTGAGTAAACTCAGGGAGTTGGTGATGGACAGGGAGGCCTGGTGTGCTACAGTCCATAGGGTTGCAAAGTGTCAGACGTGACTGAACGACTGAACTGAACTGAACAACCTCATTGAGCAAGAATTCACAGTGGTAAAAACCTAATGAATTCAGAGAATATGGTAGATTCTTTAGGTGCTAGTCCAAACTCCTAGTGGTAAAGAACTTGCCTGCCAATGCAGGAGACACAAGAGATGCTGGTTTGACCCCTGGGTGTGGAAAATCCCCTGAAGGAGGGCATGGCAACCCACTCCAGTATTCTTGCCTGGAGAATCCCATGGACAAAAGAGCCTGGAAGGCTACAGTCCATAGGGCTGCACAGAATTGGACAAGACTGAAGCAACTCAGCATGCAAGTACGCCAAACTCTGTACACTGGAGAAGCACCCTATGAGTTGATTTGGAGTGGACCTTAAGAGTACAGGAAACATGGGAAAATTTTTGGTACATCTCTCAGACATCAAGAGTTCACAGTGGAGGAAGGCCTTCTGAGAGCAATGAGTGTGGACAAGTCTTTAGGTGAAACTTAGCCCTGTTGCCCATCAGAGATTTCACAATGGATAAAGACTTTATTTGTGCAGCAATTTAAAGTAAGTTCAGCCAAAACTTCCACCTCATTCAGCACCAAAAAGTTCACAGCAGATTGTTGCAAATGGCAAAAGACTTCAGCAAAATATCTGCTCAATTTTGCCTGTGGTAAAATACATGTAACAAAATTCACCCTCTACCTTTTTAATTGTACAGTTTAGTATGTGTAAAAATTCACATTTTGCACAACTGATCTCCAGAATTCCTGTCATCTGGCAAAAATAAAACTCTACACCCATTAAACAAGATCTCTTCCTATGCCCTCCCTACCAGACCTGCCTCTATCAATTTGATTACTCTGGATACTTTATACAAGTGTAATCATACATTTTTCATCTCTTTGCAACTGGCTTATTTAGCTTAGCATAATGTCCCCATGTTGAAGCATTTGTTAGTACTTCCTTCTGCTTTGAGAAGGAATCAGAATTGACCCACCTAAGCCATAGGGAAGGGTGCTGATGGAGTCAATACTACTAGTACTTTGCCAGATATTTGTAGAGGAAGAAATCCAAATTTTATTGACATATTTACTGAGGTACTGACACATATTAAACCATTCTTGAAAGTGTAAAATGTATTTTCACACGAGTGCATAAGAGGACCATCACCAACATCATAATAATGAACATGTCCATTACTTATAAAATTTCCACTGACTCCTTTGTATTCTCTCTCTCAGTCCTAGCCAAGCTGCCATCTCCAGGGAGCTATTACAGTGTGAATTTTTTTTTTTTTAATCAAACCATGCAGCTTGCAGGATCTTAATTTCCCTACCAGGGACTGAACCCAGGACCTCAGGAGTTAAACAGCAGAGTCCTAACCATTGGACTGCCAGGGGATTCCCAATACAGTTTATATTTTCTAGAACATTATTGTTATTCAAGGATGGCTGCTTTCAGTAAATGCATTTTTTTGTATATATTTAAAATGTATTTTTAGTATTATATTTAATATTTTGTGTGTGCAAAAGCATGGCATAGTACAGGAATAAACAAGGCCCTGTTATATACTAGAGCTGCATTTTCTGACAGTCACTCTGAGAAAAAGTTGTTTAAAGTGGGTAAGTAAAGTTTAAGGAAATTTAAATTGTTTCATAGGAAATTAATATCTTAAAAAATTTTGAGCCAAGCGTCCATTGGCCTATCTTTCTTTATTTTTCTTATTTGGCTTTTTTTCTTGTAGTGTTTTTCAGCTATGTGTTTGTGTCATAAAAGTTCTTATCCATTTTTTTTATCACTAATCATTTTGGTGTGGTAAAATATACATAAAATTTGTCATCTTTCAGTGTTTAGTGATGTATCCTGACAGGAAATGGTGTACAATAATTTGCTCTCCTTTAGGCTGGGCTTCAGCTTTTGAAAGAAACTCAGAATAATAAACATTTCAGTAAGTGTTGTTTGCTAGGTTGGACCACAATCACTCATTATCAAGGCAGGAAAGATACCCCTTCTCCAACTCTCCCTCATGCCCTGTCTGAGGTCTTTAGCATGTTGAAGGTCACAAAACAGTCTCTAAAAATTTAGTCTACATGTATTTTACAGGCAACGAGAGGTGACAGCTATGAGTGGACATAGAGTGCCATACGATGTGTCCATTTTGGTGTGTAGATTAGAACTAGATGTGGTTCGTGTGTACATGCCAAGTCACTTCAGTCCGACTCCTGGTGACCCTATGGACTGTAGCCTGCCAGGCTCTTCTGTCCATGGGATTCTCCAGGCAAGAATATCGGAGTGAATTGCTGTGCCCTCCTCCAGGGGACCTTCCTGACCCAAGGATCGAACCTGCTTCTCTTATGTCTCCTGCATTGACTGGCGGGTTCTTTACCACTATTACAAATATATTGCTATCTGAAATTACAGGTCCCTAAGCTTTGTGGGCTTTTCCAAGACTCTACAAATTTAGGAGCATCCCACTTAAGAGTAACCGAAGGCCCTCCCATGGCTGGAGCAGGGAACTCTTTTCCTGGTGTCCCTGAGGGTGCCTCTTGGCTTTTACAGGTCCAGTAGGAAGTGACTTACTCTCCAAGTGTTGGTAGGTAGTGTTGGCAGAGGAAGCTACATTACCCAGAAGTCTCTCTGGTGCATGGTCATAGCTGCACAGCCTTGTGGACAGAGTAGTTTCCACTATCTCAGTTACCTGCACTTTCTCAAAGTTGGTAGTTCCAGAATGTGGCTAAAGGCTAAGGGAGGATGGAAAGGGCTCTGGGAAATGAGGTTCTGAAGCTGTAAAGCCAGCGGGGTTTTGCTGCCTCTCAAAGGGCTTATTATACCCAGAGTTCCTTGGAATGTAATCTAGGGCATGTCACAGAAATGTTTCGAGACCTATTATTTCAGACTGCATGAATCGTAGCAAGCTTCCAATGACTGCACGTAGAAAGGGACCCACTATACTGCAATGCTACTCAGCATCGTCTCATAGTTGTCAGCTGTCTTGTTTCTTGTCAAAAACATGAACACTCTGCTTTCCATGAGTTTCAGTAGGTTCGCTCAAACACAATATGAAAAGCCCCCAAAGGGGCTTAGGATGGGAAACGTGGAAAATGGATGTTTGCAGTCACCACAGTAGCTTAAAAGGATTATGAGGTGCCCCTGGTTCCCACAGAAAATGTCTTTCCTGCCTGAATAGTCAGTTATTAAGAATGTGAAACCTCTCTAACAGAAGCAGAACTTATGTCGTGCCATCTTCTGCCAGGACAGTGTATGCCCCTCAGAATCTGACCATGTGTGCAAAGGGGCCAGCTTATCCCTGATATAAAGGTTTGTGATTCCATGATCTCATCTCCTTGCTGGGAAATGGTTTATCATCTCACCTGTAAATTATTGCAACAGTATATACACAGGCAGTTGAGATTTGTCTTTGGAAAAATACTTGTTAAATGGATGTTATTAAATGTTATTAATAATTTTATAGTTTTTCAAGGGAAGTGGCAGAAATGGTTCTAGAGAAATTTATTTGTGACAGTGGGTGAAAAATCAATGAAGTTTGAGTAAGAGTCACTGATCGCTTCTCAGCCTTTTGGCTAAGATCAAGTGTGAGTAAGAGTCACTGAGTCTGAGAAGTCAGAAAATGAAGCCAAGGCCTCAAGGCTTGCTGAAACCTTAGACACACTCAGAGTTCGGTTTAAAAATGTGATTATTTTCATATTTGAAAACATGATGCATTAACAGTTTGGAGGGAAGGGTAAAGACAATATTTAAAAAGAGTTGCCAGATAGGTAAAAATGAATAAAGAAACTGTGCTGTTGTGTACTTCAGTTCAGTTCAGTTCAGTTCAGTCGCTCAGTTGTGTCTGACTCTTTGTGACCCCATGAATCATAGCACGCCAGGCCTCCCTGTCCATCACCAACTCCTGGAGTTCACTGAGACTCACGTCCATCGAGTCCGTGATGCCATCCATCCATCTCATCCTCTGTCGTCCCCTTCTCCTCCTGCCCCCAATCCCTCCCAGCATCAGAGTCTTTTCCAATGAGTCAACTCTTCGCATGAGGTGGCCAAAGTACTGGAGCTTCAGCTTCAGCATCCTAACCTATAAATGTTCAGTCAGCACTGAAAAGGATTTGGGTACAAGAGCAGCCGCATGACACACACTGGAAACAAGACTCCCGGCTGCTCTGTGTAGAGAGCACATGCTCTGCATCCTGTATTGGTACTGTCAGAACACCCTCAATATTCTGATTTCACCTTTTTTTTTTAACATTACAAAAAGTTAGCAGTTAGAGCTATTTTTCTCTCACTGTAATTGCCAAGTAAATAATTTAGGGGCAACATTAGCTCATAAACATGTCTCCATAAACAACCTTCTCAACAATGCCTTACGGTCTCTTCTGAGAGTCTGGCTAAGTTAGAACAAAAGAGGGGACTGAGAATTAATGTGTTTATTTTTCATAAGTGGAAGGCAAAGACTTCCTTCAGCCAAATTCCAAAATCTTGAACAAGAAAACACAATTTATTAGAGAGAACTTCAGATAATCTGTGAAAACCAGTCAGCAACAGCCTCACACCAGTAAAGTCAAGCTTCCAGAAATTAGCGAATAATTGACAGTGCCAACCTTCTAGAATTCAGCCAGGAGTGTTCAGGCCCCAGCGTAGCTTAAAAGGTAACAACCAATCAGCGAATGCCTCACTATACAACCCCACTTAGAGCCCAGTAATACTCCTGGAAATTCATTGGTCCTTAAACATGCCCATTTTTTAAAGTGCCAACTCCTAAATGCCAGCCTTCCCATTTTGAGGTGATTGCCTGACAACTAGAGCTCTTCTTTGCAGGCAGGAAAACAGGTAGTTCTCCCCCACTGTCTTTGTACTAGATACCAGGTTCAAGCCACTGTTAGCTCACAACTTTGCAAACATTTCAAAGGCTCCACCTTTGAACTCGCAGTTATGAGTTTGGACTTGTGACAAACTGATGCACACGGGAAATTGAAAAAAGCAATGTTCTCTATTCCTGCTCACCTTGCTATTATCTATTTTCTGTATAAACAATATAAAAATGCAGGTTTACATTTTTTGTGATAGATTTCATGAAGACTGGCTATTTCTTAAATGTGGTAAAAGTCCTCTTCAAGGTCTTTGAATGATATGCGACTATTCATTCAATATTGAAAATGATGGACAACATTATAGTTAAACATGAGAGCTGAATGATTTCTTCAACTACTATTAAAGCAAGTGAAAAAGTAATTGGTAAGAAAAATTCAGATTAACAAGGTTAAGAAAGAAATAGGAGAGGTTGTAAGGAGCTTCCACACTGATTATCATCATCAGTCCTCCAGCTCGCACCACTGTTGAGCCTGTATCTCATTAATCAACATTCAGTGGGGAAGGGAACAAGATGAGCTGGATGCACCCACTGTAGAAGCTGTGTAACAGCTTTTATGTTTGCTGTGGAAGTCCCACCAAGCTCTGGAGTGCAACGCCTGTCGCTGCAGACCGCAGCCTTCCACAGGCCCCTGTGCCTTGCTCCTCAAGGACGACTCGAGTCATTGAAGATGTGGTAAATCAGCAGTGGGTCTAACCTCTGCTTTGTGTTGATCTTGGCTTTTCGTTCTCAGTCTGACACCTGGAATTTGTTGTTAGTTCCTAGTTGTTTGAGATACTTGGAGGATCAGGCCATTTCTTTTCAAACCTTTTTTGTTGTCCTTTGAGATACTGGTTATTGTTTTCTGTGCTGTCGAAAAGTGTAGCTTTGTTGTGAGTTGAATCATGGTGGGAACAGAAGTACTGCCCTATGAACCTGTTCAGACCAGCGTCACAGACCAATGGGCTTGCAGTTCTCGTAGTACTGGAGGCTACATGACAAACGGTCCTGTGAGTCCCCAGTAAACCAAATGAGGCCTCCTTCCATCTCGAAACTGTTGTAGAGTAGTGTGAGCCGGGCAGTATTACAGAGAGAACATTCTCTCCAGTATCCACATGCCAGGGGAATCATTGTGGGTCTGTGGGGTGAGGAGGCCGAACGTCAGGTTAGGAAACGAATGTCCACAAGAATTACATTCCTAGTGACCACTGCCTGGCCTCGGGGTTGTCTGAGTCCGAATCTTCTCTCCCCTGAAAAATCCCTGTATTTCCTATCTCTGTTACAATCCTAATTCTGTGCCTGTCGTGCTGAATAGGATAACTGTACCAAGGATGACTTAAGCCCTCAATGACCACTCAGGAGAACACCTGATTTGAACAAAAAGGTTCATTTGAGAGACACCTTTGAAAATGAAGGAATTCTTTAAATAATTAGAATTCTCAGGCCCAATGGATAGCCTTTCTTATTAGTACACAGAAGCCTCCAAATTAAATTCTGAAATAAAAGTTACATTATAAAGATTCCTTGGCCAAACCTACTAAGCAAGCAGACAAGCTTCAGCAGGAACAGGGAGACTCAATGCCCTGTAAACCCACCATCTCCATGACCTCCAGGTGCCCCCCACACTCATCTCTCTCCATTCCCACATCCGGGGCCCTCCGCCTACATCCAGCCCTCTCCCCTCCCACATTCAGCTCTCTGTCCTGCCCCTTATCCTTCTGATCGCTCTTCTTAGCCCCTCTCCCCTTGCTCTTTTCCTTGCTGACTCCCTACTATTACGCAAAAGTCAGATTGACACTGTTTGCAGCCGCAAATTAAGGATTTGTTGTGGGGCACTAACCAAGGGAATGGGCCACTGCAAATTGGTCTTTGTTAAGGGTTACTAGAGGGGAAGAACAAAAAAGCTGGGCTTGATCACCATCTTGTGACATTTCTTAGTCACAGTTTCAGGAATAAGGATGCCTATGGTTTATGGTTCTCTGGTCTGGTGGCCCATGACCTAGAAGTTGTCAGCTCGTCTTGTCCTGGATAAACACTCCGGTCTGTACATTAACAATGATATCAACAACAGCAATTTTAGTCATCTGACTGGCTGATTAGTGTTCAGTTAGCACAAGATTTAGGTAAGACTGGAAAAGGAAGGGAACAGTTTTGGATAGAGAGGTTAATCATCAACTCAGCAGGGGAACTCAGTTTAGTGGGACTCAGTTTCACCACCTTTTCTTAACAGCTCTCTTAAAACCCCAAATGCCAGTTACCTCTAAAGATCAATGCCAGCCACGAATCAGCAATGCAAGAAATTGTAGATTTTAAACCTTGGATGTAAGCTGAATTAAGAGGTATAAGTAAAGACTCTCTTCAACCCAAGGAAAATCAGCAATTATTAAAAATTTTTAGAATCCTTTAAAAAAATTTTTTTATAATTCTTTATGGTACATCTAACCTAAGTCACCGAACTTACACAACCTGGTTAGAAGCTAAGATAGAAAGTCAAAGGTGGCAAGAACTGCCTGGACTGGTCAGGGAGGGACCAGCGGGAGTCCCGCTTCCACAATGAACCTGAGGGTCAGAAAGGCCAGGCGTCGGTCCAAGCCTCCTGAAGCCACAGCTGAAGCAGTAACAGCAAAAGTGGACTGTGTAACAACTTCACCATTAAAACAAAGGCATTTTTAACCCACAGGAGACTGTCACAACAGACTAGGGAAAATTCCTGATTTCCACAGTTGGGAGTCACAGAGGTGCTGATGTAGGAGTATCTGTTTCATGTCATTTTACAGTGATGTTAAGCTTCATGTTGGAGACCTAATACAAAAACAGAACTTAAAAGGTTGTCCTATCTCATGAAGAAAAGCTAACACAAAGAAAATCCCTCAAATCAGGACAGTCAGGGTGCTCTGAGGAAGGAACAACACCCAATAACCTGCCATACTCTTTCACGAAACATGAGTTAACTATATTTGGTCATCCTCATCAGTTCCTGGTAGATATGGGACTACTTTTTCTACATTAAACACCAACACCTTAGCTCAATGTCTTCCTAAGGGTGGAAGATATTTCAAATAACCCACAGATTTACCCCATTTCAAGAGTAACACCTGGGTCACTGACTGAAAAATTACGTGCCTTCCTCTGACTACCCCTGCAAATTCAATAGGAAGAGGCTTGTTAAATTCTATACTCCTCAATACCCTAATTACAAGGGAAATTTTAAGATCAAAAATATTTTAACTAGATAAAAATGAAAATGCTACATATAAAAATTGATGTGATACAACCAAATTAAATGATTAGAGGGAAACATAAAGCTTTAAAGTTTATTACAAAAGAAGAATGATGTCAATAACCTAACCTTCCATGTTAAGAAACTTGGAAAATAAGACAAAACTAGTCACAAGGCAAGCATTAAAAAAGGAAATATAAGAGATCAGAACAAAACATTGAAACAGAACACAGAAAAAAAATTTTTTCTAGAAATCAATTAAAGAAAAACTCTCTTTCAAAAGATCAACAAAACTGACAAAACTCTAGGTTGGCTGACAAAAAAAGAAGATAACAAATTAACAAAATCAGGAGTGAAGACACTATTGACCCTACAGAACTTAAAAGTCTCATAAGGGAATATTATAAACAATCCTAACCCTCTCAAATGAGAAAATGTAGTTAAAATAGACAAATTCCTAGAAAGATACCAATTATCAATTCTGACACAAAGAATTTATATAGAACTATACTAAGCTTTTACTTATATACAACATGATCCAGTGGGATTTGTCCCAGGAAATACAAGGTTGGTTTAACATTTGAATATCAATTAATGAAATATACCATATAAATAAGACACAAGAAAAAAGCCCCCACAGCCATATGGTGATTATCACAATAAATGGAAAGAACTGGAACAGTGAGTCCATACATTCACACTAATATAGCCAAGTGATCTTTAGAAAGGGAGCAAAGGCTAAGGAATGGAGAAAGGATAGTCTTTTCAACAAATGGGGTTTTAAAAAATGATCCAGACACAAATCCTACACTTTTCATAAATATTTTCAGAAAATGGATAATAAACCTAAATACAAAGCTACAGAACATCTAGAAGATAACACAGGACATAATGAAGACCTTAGGTATGGCAAGGAGTTTTTAGCTACAACACCAAAAGCACAATCCATTAAAGAAAAACTGAATATCTTGGAATTGACTAAAATTTAAAATTTCTGCTCTGAAAGCAAAAGACACTGTTAAAAGAATATGAAAAAATATTCATCATAAGTCATTACAGAATTGCAGTTAGAGCAACAACATGCTATTACTACACACCTATTTGGCAAAAACCCAAAACACTGATGACACCAAATGCTGACAAAGACACGGAGTAACGGAATTCTTATTTATTGCTACTGGGAATGCAAATGATTTTTTGCAGCCATTATAGAAGACAGTGTCTTACTGGACTTCCCTGGTGGTCTAGTGGTTAAGAATTTGCATGCCAGTGTGGGGGACATGGGTTCAATACTTGGTCTGGGAAGAATCCCACATGCCGCTGAACACCTAAGCCCATGCGCCACAACTACTGAGCCTGTGCTGCAGCTACTGAAGCCCGCAAGCCCAGAGCCCATGCTCTGCAGCAGGAGAAGCCACCCAAGTGTGAAACCACGCACCAGAACAAAAAGAATATCCTCTACTTGCCACGAGTAGAGAAAGCCTGTGTATGACAATGAAGACACAGCACAGCCAAAAAAATGAAAAAGTTTTAAAAAAAAGAAAACATACCCTTACTATGACCCAGCAAATCATACTCCTTGGCTTGAACCCAAATGAACTGAATACTTACATCCACTTACACACAATGCATAATGCAGGTTTATTCATAAATGGCAAAACTTGGAAGCAATCAAGATGTTCTTCAGTCAGTGACTGGATAAGCAAACTGTGGTTCATCCATACAATGGAATATAATTCAATGATAACTAATACACAAATCTTCACAGCTGCTTTATTTGTAACAGCCAAACCAGAAACAACCCAAACACCCACTACCAGGTGAATGGATAAAAGAACACTTGTGGTATATCCATACAATGGAATAGTACTCAACAATACAAATGAATAACTGATATATGCAACAATATGGCTTAATGTCAAAAAAGTTATGGTTGGTGAAAAGTGCCAGAGTCCCCACTCTCCACAAAGTATATAATTCTGTTTATATGAAATTCTAGAATATGCCTGCTACTGCTTGTGAATTGTGGGAAAGAGGGGTTAGAAAGGACAAGGAGGAAAGGATTATAAGGGACCCAAGGAATCTCTTGGCTGTGTTGGATATCTCCATTATCTTGATGTGTGGTCTCGTCAGAATATACACATGCTGAAACGAAAAACGCTTCACACTTGACATACATGCCATTGATTTCATGTCACCATACCTCAACAAAGATGTTAGGAGCTAAATATTCCCCATAAATATCCATATTTACCACTCTTCTTGGGAAGTCCCATCTGCCAACTGTTCTGGTTCTACCATATCCCTCTCTACACAATTTAGGAGCATAAGCCCTGCCTCAGGATCAGCAAAAACTGCAGAGCAATGAAGGCCACGTCCACTTCAGTCACTAGGAATGCTGGCTGGTCAGAGAAGCCTGAGCCCTGGTTCTCTCTTCTGTCACGGCTGGGGTTCCTGCCTGTGCAGTGATGGCCAGAACATCAACAGCCCAGGGAGGTACAGGAATCCACAAACCTTTACTTACTGAGACAGTGTGTTGGCCACAGGAGACTCAGAGGTGTGAAGGCCCTGAGAATTTCTGTATACTTTCATACCATAGAGCCAAAATCGCAGGGACATATACAGATGCTGCCTTAACAACACCCATCCTCACGAGCCTCAGTCATCCCCACTCCATTATCAGTGTCTCTATACCAACAATGATTCCCACCGTTGCTGGTGTGACTCCTATAATCTTGAACAGGGACATAGTGCATTGACTGCATTCATAAGGCCTTTCTCCCAGTGAAGTTTCTGGGTGTTAAACAAGTTTAAGAGACGCAGCTAAAGGGTCACCAAAACTGCCGCATTCATGAGGTCCTTCTCCAGGGTGAGCTTTCTGGTGCCGAACAAGATGGGAGCTTCTGCTATAGGCCTTCCCACATTCATTGCACACGTAAGGCTTTTCTCCAGTGTGAACTCTCTGGTGTAGAATGAGGCTAGAGTTGCGGCTAAAGAATTTCCCGCATTCACTGCACTTATAAGGTCTCGCTCCAGTGTGGACTTTCTTGTGCTGAACAAGGTGGGAGCTACTAATGTAGGCTTTTCCGCATTCACTACACACATAAGGCCTCGCTCCACTGTGAACTCTCTGGTGTAGAATGAGGCTAGAATTGTGGCTAAAGCATTTCCCACATTCACTGCATTCATAAGGCTTCGCTCCAGTGTGAATTCTCTGGTGCACAATGAGGTTGGAGCTATGGCTAAAGAACTTTCCACAGTCATTGCACTCATAAGGCCTTTCTCCAGTGTGGATTTTCCGGTGCTGTACAAGTGTATCTTTACGGCTAAAGGCCTTTCCACACTCGCTGCACTCATAAGGCCGTGCACCAGTGTGAATTATCTGGTGCTGAACAAGTGTGTCTTTGCAGCCAAAAGCCTTCCCACATTTGCCGCACACATAAGACTTTGCTCCTGTGTGGACTCTCCTATGTTTAATGAGGCTGGAGTTATGGCTAAAGAATTTTCCACATTCAATACACTCGTAAGGCCTCGCCCCGGTGTGAATTCTCCAGTGCTCAATAAGGTGAGAGCTTTGGCTAAAGAATTTTCCGCATTCACTGCACTCGTAAGGCCTTTCCCCTGTGTGAAATCTCTGGTGCTGCACAAGTGTGTCTTTACGACTAAAGGCCTTTCCACATTCACTGCATTTATAAGGCCTTTCTCCGGTGTGAATTCTCTGGTGCTGAACGAGGTGGGAGCTTCTGCTGTAGGCTTTTCCACATTCAGTGCAGTCATAAGACCTTTCTCCAGTGTGAACTCTCTGGTGCTGCACAAATGTGTCTTTGCGGCTGAAGGCCTTTCCACATTCACTGCATGTATATTGTCTTTTGCCACTGTGAAATTTCTGGTGAGTTTTTAGGTGAGACAAGTTAATGAAGGCCTTTCCACACTCCCTGCACACATGTGATGTTTCCCCACCATGAAGTTTTCTATGATGAATAAGAGTGGATTTCTCGTTGGACAGATTTCCACAAGGTAGGCACCTAAAGGACTGCACTTCAACCGCCTGAGTTACCTGGTTGTCGAGGAGACTGAAGGCGTTCATGAAGGCTTTCTCATCGTCAGTGCAACTGAAAAACATCAGTTCATCACTGTCTCCCTGGTGACAACTGAGACTCGACTTGTGTGCAAATGATTCCGCAAACTCAGCTGTTCTGTGTGGACTCAGTCCACTGTGAGTGCTCTGGTGCTGGAAAAGGCTAGAGCTATCCAGCGTGTCCATCCCTTTCCCCCTGCAAGTACAAGGTCTCCCTAACTCATAGACAGCACAGCTCTTCACACATGAGGCCTCATCAGCATCCCCCTGGACGGGATCGTTCCCACTATGTGGTTTCTGGTGCTGATGAAAGTTTTCACTCAACAGGAATCCTCGCCCACAGGGGTCACGTGTGTCCAGGTTCTGTGCAGGGCACGAACCCTGGTGTTCAGCCCGGTGGAAAATGTCTTTTAAGAGCGGGTCACTTCTCTCACACGGATGGACTTTCTGGATAAGTGGACAGGACCCAGGAGTCCTGACCTCTGACACTCCTTCTACACAAACAATCTGCTCGGAAGGGGCCTCCTCATTGTCTGCTTCACACCAACAACCTGAAAGCAAAGAAATGCTAGTGAAGGACATGCTTGCTCTGAGTGTGTGACACACCAGTGAGTGAGCCCTTGCGCTTTTGCAGGATGAGGGGCCAGGATCAGTGAAGGAGGGCCCATTGTCACTCCTGGGCCTTGGAAGGTATGGAGGACTTCAATGACGGGTAAAGACACAATGACCGTGGAAAGTACCGGAAGCAGAGGCAAGGTCTCCAACTCACCCCTCTAAGAAGGGTTCGGCAGGGCCTTGGCTTTGGGTCAGGTGAGCCTGGTGCAGAGGCTGTGTCCAGGCCCAGGAAAATCTGATTGCAAGCAAGTAGGCGGCTCTTCTGGACGGCTTACAGGTATGTGCACAACTTGTAACACGTTAAAGCAGCCAATGTTACAGAGCGTTTCAGAGTAAGCTGAGGAGAACGCGTGACAGAGGCCAGAGAGGTGGGAAAACGCCAAGGGAAGGAAGACAGGAGAAACGCCAAGGGAAGGAATGGTGAGGAAAGGGAGAAGCAAGGTCCCGCTAAGGGCCTTGGCAAGAAAGCACTGGCGCACAGGCTGACAGGACAACGTGAACCCTGCCCCCAGATGGTTCCCACTAAGGGCCTTGGCAAGAAAGCACTGGCGAACAGGCTGACAGGACAACGTGAACCCTGCCCCCAGATGGTTCCCACTAAGGGCCTTGGCAAGAAAGCACTGGTGAACAGGCTGACAGGACAACGTGAACCCTGCCCCCAGATGGTTCTCTCAGTTCCTGTGTGGCAGTGCTGGGCTCTCTCTGGCCTCTCAGTGTGGCTGGAGTCAGCTCCACCCACAAGCACCCGGTGCTTTCTGCCTCTCTGCCACTGGGCAACCACATGGGATCTGGAAGGTGGAAGTTGTGGGAAAAAAAAAGGGAGACAATAACAACATTCTGGATCAGCCCTACTCCAATTAAAAAAAAAAGCAGGGCAAATGAAAGGCCCAGATAGACCCATCCCACAGAGAAGAGAAAATGTTAAAAAACAAAAACCCGAAGGAGGACTTGCCAGGAAACCCCTATGCCCTCCACAAGCAGTGACTATGTTAGCACCTGTAACTCCTGGCACAGTCCGTCCCCAAGAACTGTCAGCCAGAGCCCTGAACTCCTAACCTGATCGAGAACGGCTTTGTGCAGCAGGTGTCCGACTGCTCAGGGAGGGGACGCCACCACGGCTGTGCCTGGGCACCCACAGCCCCTACCCTGGGAACCAAGACAGGAGGGGGAAAAGCCCCTGATTTGGCAGGACAGGAAGAGCTGCCCCCAGAGCACCAGGGAAAAACCGAACCCAAGGACACTGCAGCAGGCATGTGGGGCTGTGGCAGGCAGCCTCTCCGATGGCCCAGGAAGACCTGTCACCTGGTGTTCTTGCCCTTGCATGAGCCACTTCCCTTGACCGGAGGTTACACTGACTGACCCATTTCTAGGAACAGAACAGAGAAAAATGATGGGATCACTGTTTCCAGGTCGGGTTAGAAAAAGACCACCTACCATCCTGGACATTCTCTCTGCTCAGAGAGAAGGTTCCTTCCCTGCTGTGAGATGCGCTACAGAAAGGCGACAGTGACAAGGAAGCCAAGGGTCTCTGACCAACAAGCCACAAGAAATGACCTCTTGGAAACACAAAACACGAGTTTGTGAGTGAGATCCTCCCGAGAATGGCCTTCAGATGAGAACAGTTCAGCTGGGAGCTTGAGAGAAGCCTCATGGCAGACCCTGAGCCAAAAGCACCAGGTGAGCTGTGACGAGTTCCTGACACACTGAAACTTCCATAGACCTTTTTACTGTTTTACATCACTCACTTTTGGAGTAGTTTGACAGGTACCAATAGGTAACTGAAACAGGGACTCACCCAAGGCGGCCACGTGTGCGAAGTTCTCCAGCATCACATCGCGGTACAGGAGTCTCTGAGCTTCCTCCAGCAGCTCCCACTCCTCCCGGGAGAAGTACACGAACACATCCTCGAAGGTCACACCACCCTGCCACGATGGGGACAGCTGAGCCCACAGACAACAGGACTCCCCAGGCCCCCACTCACCTCCCACCCCCTGCTCCTCTGCTCCCCAGCCTCCCAACTCGGAGGCGATACTCGGCCATGACACCACTCCTGGTGCCCTCTCCTGTCCCTCTGATCACCGTGGGCAGCCCAGAGCAAAATCAGGCAGGCGGGCAGACAGACTACGTAAGCCACGGGTCCGGCAGGAAGGGCACCAAGCACTCGCCCGCGGGCATCCTCCTGACCATCCTCCCAGAAACAACTCTCAGGCCATCAGTCCATGCTCCTCCCACCAGGTACACCACTCTGAACCACACCTTCCTCATATCTGGGGTCCCCCTCCTTTAAGACTGAAAACTTTCCAGTCCACACTTTCAAGGCACACCCTACCCCTGAAGCCACTCTGCACACAGCATCCAGGAAGAACTCCTTTGTGTGTGACAGGCACCCCAGTGCCTGAGCAAGACACCCAGTCCTCAGTGCCTGGTTGGGACTTTCTTTGCCACCATCAGCACTTCTGTGGACCAGTGCAGTAGCCTCCTCCCTCACGCCCACACTCCATTCTCAACCAGACAGCAGCCAGAGGGAGCCTGTTAAGATCTGATTCAGGGCATCTCTCTTCTGCTCCAAATCCTCCATGTCTTTTGTGCATGCCACATGTTCAGTCACTTAGTTGAGTCTGCCTCTTTGGGACCCTAAAGACTGCAGCCCGCCCGATTCCTCTGTCTATGGGATTTCCCAGGCAGGACTACTGGGAATGGGTTGCCATTCCCTCCTCCAGGGGATCTTCCTGACCCAGGGATTAAACCCGTGTCTCTTGCGTCTTCTACACTGCAGGCAGACTCTCTATCACTGAGGCATCTGGGAAGCCCATGTCTTTCATTACCTTCAAAACAAGAAGCCCAGTTCCTCAGCCTGCCATTCTTGCCCGACTCCTGACCCTTTTCTCAACAGACAGAACTAAGACCCGTGGCTCCTTAAGGACTCCCAACTCAATCTTACCTCTAAGCATTTGCATAAGATGTTCCTGAGTCTAATACACCAGTCCAGCCTTCCTCCTACTGGCTGCCCAAAGCAGGAACCTCTTCATATAACTCCTGGCTTAGATTCAGGGTGCTGGGCTAGAAAGGACTCCTCCTTTAAGGCCCCCAGACTCAAGCGCAGAAGGAGGGACAGGTGAAGCATCCCAGAACATCAAATAGGTCTCATCGAAAACCTCCATCGGCCCTACTTTAAAAACACACAAAATCCACACACGTCTCTAACGCCCACAGCCACCGCTCTAGTCACCCGCAATCAACACATTTGGACTACTGCAGTCGACTCCCTCCTGATCTCACGTCCCACCCTCAGGCTTCCCCAGTCCTTCCACTGTGCTACCAGAGAGAGCCTGTTAACACCAACGTCAGATCACCTCCCTTCTCTGTTATAAACCTCCCGTGGTTCCCATCACCGTCAGAACAGAGGTCCAGCTCCCCAGGCTGCCATTCCAGTCCGACTCCTGACTCAGCTCTCTGTTGTCAGCACACATAACCGCAGAGACCTGCCGTTTCCAGAACATGCCGAATTCAGCCTCACCTCCAAGTGTTGATACCTGGGGGCTCCTAAGCCCTGGAAACCATTTCGCACCTCATCCAGTCAACAATGGGAACGGGATCCTCCCCACGTATTCACCGTCAGTGACCGCCCTTCACCGCCTTCTTACTCAAGAGCAGGGAGCGACGAAGGCCAAGTTCGGAAAGCCTGAGAACATAACATCCCCCCACCTGAGGGCCCCTCACTCACCTGAGCCCAGGTCATTAGCGCCGCAGCCGCCATGGGGTCCTGTGAGTAGAACCAGGTCGAGAAACGCGATTGGAGTGGGAGCAGCGGGACCCGCACACCCCCTGGGTGCGGTGGGCCCTGGACGACGGTCGAGCTCCGAGCCTTGGTTTCCTCCTGGTCAAAACGGCGCACGGGCTCCGGGTGCCGCCTCCGGAAGCGAACGAGGACGGAGAGCCAGCGCGAAGGCCTGGGAAGGAGTACAGCCCCAGCCCACCGCTCCGCGCTGGGCGGCCCGTCCCACGGCGGCGACCAAGGGATCGTAATAAGGTCGCCGACGGAGGCCCCAACCTTATTACCGTCCTTTCCTATTCGCTTCTCAAGAGTCGCATGGAAAGCGGAGCCCAGGCCGACTCGCAGATTCCGCAGCCACTCCAGACTTTCCCGGCGCCAGCAAAATACGTCACGACCGTGACGCAGGAAGTCCCGCCTCTGTCTGAAGAAGCCGACGGAAACGCGCATCTTCTGGGCTGCCATTGGCGCAGAGCGGATGTGCCGCCAAACAGACTTCTGGGTAAAGGAGTCTGTGGCCCACATCCAACCAGGGAAAAGGCCGATTTCTGGTTGTCCCCAACAGCTGCGCGGAGGCAGGTGGAGAAAGATCCGAGAAAAATTACGTCCTTAAGTACTAGAAGGTGTTAGTTGCTCAGTCGGGTCCGACTCTTTGTAACCCATGGCCTGTAGTCCCCCAGGCTCCTCGGTCCATGGAATTCTCCAGGCAAGACTACTGGAGTGGGTTGACATTCCCTCCTCTAGGGAATCTTCCTGACGCAGGGATTGAACCCGAGTCTCCTGCATTGCCATCTGAGCCATCCGGGAAGTGCCCGACCTCTCCATAAACGCGACGCGCCCAGATTTCTGTGACGACATGTAGGAAAGCGGCGTCCTCCGACGTCTCCAGCAGGTGGAGCATTCTTTCATCCTGGGAGAGCTGCTTCACCTCTTGGGAGTTTTGGAGACTGAGATTTAAATTGAATGGATGGAAGGGAATTCTCTGGTGGCCCAGTGGGTTAGGACTCTGCCCTTCCACAACAGGGGGCCCGGGTTTGTTCCCTAGACGGAAACTACGAACCCCAAGCTACTCTCGCGCCCAAAAGGGGGAAAAAAAAAAATTGAAGATCGATATCCCTCTCTTGTGCAGTCTTCATGTAGTAACATGAAATGTTCCTGCTATTCGTTGATATCCAAAACGGGCTCAGCATCCCTTCTGAACTTGCTCAAAAAGCACATTCTGGGGTCCACCTACACTTTCTGACACAAAAACCCTGGGCGTGGGAATTGAAAGTCATGACCACCTCTCTACCCCAACTACAGCAACTAAAATGGGAAAATACCTTCCAAATGGGAAGTGAGATGAAAAGGGCTTAGCACAAGACCTGGTGCTGAACACACACAAGCTGTTACTGTTACTATTCATCATGACCACAATTTCTTACATATACAGCTAGAGGAGGATGTCGGAGGCTCCTCTTTGCAGAATCACTGATCATATTTTTCAAAATATAAATACAATCAGTCTTGACTCACCAAGTAGCATTATAGGTAATGGCAAACATTTTGCATAGACCACAGCTGTATACCTGTAAGTTCATTCTATTTTTTAAAACAATAAATGCAGGCAATTGTCATAAACTACTAGGTCTATTGTCAAACAGATGCATTTCTACAGACCATATGACTCAACACGTTGACGTATCAAGAGTAATTTCTATTAGACTTAAATGGGCAGTGGAGTTAACATAGTTTCATATCATGGTTCACTGTGTGAGATGACAAAAGAACCATTCATGCCTAATTCAGAAGAACAAACTCAGGCTCCTCCTGCCTTCCACCATAACCAATAGGCAGACCTGGTACTAATGTATGATCGTCAGATGGCCCAGCCTGATATCTAGTGGCTCAAGGTCATGGAATATGGTCCTCTTCAAGATATCATCTTTCCATCACCAGGAGCTACAGCTCCCACAGAAGTAATAATTCCTGGGGAGGTATGACAACTGGAACTACTGAGGTCCACAGAGGTACCCCAGGAAGGAGTATAAATGAGAAGATAAATTGAAGAAACATTTTTCACAATCACTCCAGCCCATTTCCATTGGCCAAAATTTATTTGCATGCTTCCAAGTTAAGTTAGGGAAGGTGGTGGGACATGCCTATCCTCCTGGGTGTCTAGAAGGAGAAAAGAGTATTGGGGAACAAGTAGCCAGTTTTCTAGCACAAAATATTGATTAGATCACCAGATGCCCATTTTTATTATTCATCTTCTACATTCTACACTCTTACATCCTCATTCATGTGACCAGATCATAATTTATTTAAGCATGTTCCTATTGATGGTTGGGTTGGTTGTTTCAACCTCTTGGCTGTTATCAATAAAATTGTTGTAAACTTTCATGTATATATATCTGGGAGAAAAAAAGTCCTCATTTTAAATGGGTATATGCTTGGAATTGGATTTGCTTATTTCTAATACATACATATCGGAGAAGGCAATGGCACCCCACTCCAGTACTCTTGCCTGGAAAATCCCATGGAAGGCAGAGCCTGGTGGGCTGCAGTCCATGGGGTCGCTGAGGGTCAGACACGACTAAGCGACTTCACTTTTACTTTTCACTTTCATGCATTGGAGAAGGAAATGGCAACCCACTCCAGTGTTCTTGCCTGGAGAATCCCAGGCAATCTCCTGGGACCGGGGAGCCTGGTGGGCTGATACATATATACATATGTTGAAAGTTAACCTTGACACATAAAGAGTTAAAATTGAAATTAATGAAAGCACTGTGTAAGAATTAATTAATTGGCTTGTGTAATTTGCAACAGAAACCATTGGGTGTACCATTACCATTTGTAAACTGCATTGTGAGCAACTGCTCAGTCATGTCTGAGCATGACTGGGACATGCTGAGACTCTTTCTGACCCTATGGACTGTAGCCCTCCAGGCTCCTCTGTCCAAGGAATTCTCTAGGCAAGAATACTGGAATGGGGTGCCATTTCCTGCTCTGGGGAATCTTCCCAACCCAGAGATCAAATCCACATCTCTTGTATTTCCTGCCCTGGCAGGCGGATTTTTACCAGTGTGGCACCTGGGAAGCACGTCACACCCTTTGGATCAATAAAATTTGTGATCAACTTACATAATCTATATGCACTTTTTAAAATATAAATTTATTTTAATTGGAGGCTAATTACTTTACAATATTGTATTGGTTTTGCCACACATCAACATGAATCCGCCACGGGTTGTACACGTGTTCCCCATCCTGAACCCCCCTCCCACCTCCCTCTCCATACCATCCCTCTGGGTCATCCCAGTGCACCAGCCCCAAGCATCCTGTGTCATGCATCGAACCTGGACTGGCGATTTGTTTCACATATGATATTATACATGTTTCAGTGCCATTCTCCCAAATCATCCCACCCTCACCCTTTCCCACAGAGTCCAAAAGACTGTTGTATACTTCAATGTCTCTTTTGCTGTCTTGCATACAGGGTTATGGTTACCATCTTTCTAAAGTCCATATATATGCGTTAGTATACTGTTTTGGTGTTTTTCTTTCTGGCTTACTTCACTCTGTATAATAGGCTCCAGTTTCATCCACCTCATCAGATGCACTTTTTCCTTAAGAGCAGAGTAAATGTTTGTCATCACATTCTATGTGTATACATCTGATTATCTGCATTTGGGAATGCCCACGTAAATGTGTGTGTATGTGAGCAAGCGAGCTGTTGTGTGTGTCTCTGGACGGTTCTCCCTACTCATGTACAACCATCTGTGCATCTGTCAACGCGGCTGTGCAGAGGTGTCTACCTTTGCGTCTCCACGTGCCCCTCTCTCCGTGTACCTGCTCCTGCTGGCCTTGTGTTCTCCTGTGTAGCCCGTGCGTGTCCAGGAGCTTTTCTCTGACGTTTGCACACTCCTTCTGCACACCAGTGCCCCATGTCTGCACGTACGTGTCTTTGTGCCGGTGGACGCATCTGTGTGTTGTACACGCACATCCCTGTGAGCACTGTTCATGGTATGTATGGGACTTGTGAGCACACGCATGTGGGTGTCCTGTGTCTGTTTTCATGAGTGTGTGTGTCTTTGGTCAATATAAATATATCCTCTCTATTCTGAGTCCTGGTGGGTATCTGTGTGTACATCTGCATAGGATTTTGTGTCCCGCATGTGTCCAAGCTGCACGTCTGCAGATTCATTTTTGTGGAACCCTGTGTGTGATGGCGTTGTAGTCTCCTCCTAGTCTCTGTAAGTCCCATGACCTCTCTGAGTGTGCCCTGCACGTGCCTGCCTCTGGGTGCCCACGACAAGGTGTCCATGCTGGGCCCACGTCTCCCGCTCTGCACTGGCCTCGCCACCCTAAGGGAGTCTTGGCACGAGGGCTTCGCAAGCAGCTGGGCGCTCCTGGAACAGCATGCCTGCAGGAATCTATGTGCCCTTGGCTTGTCCCAGTGCAGAACCCACCTTCTCTGGGAGGCCCCACGAACAAGCCCCTCAGGTGGGCCACCTCCGTGCCCAGACCCTACCCTCAGAACTCCCTGTGCTGCACTTTCAATTTCTCACGTGCCTCAGGAGCACCACGTGCCCCGCTCCCCATCACTGCACAGGAGGTTCCCTCTGCCTAGAATTCGACGTGTGGGCTGATTTCTATCTATATCTCAGGTTCAAATTACATGCCGTGGAAGGGCTATGATTAGAAGGGGGACAGCAGAGTTCAGGGGGCCCTGGGGATCAGGCAGCCAGTCTGACACTCACCTCGGAACTCTGGGTTTTTCCTGTTGAACACTGTTCCCCTAAAATGAAGACTGCCAGCTATTTCTCCAGCAAAGAGGGGCTTACACAGGATCAACTGAGAATGGTGATTTGGAGCCTGCAATAATGGCACGCCACCAAGCAAGGACCTGCACAGCAAGAGAACACTTCTACAGAGGGAAAAGTGAACCGGGAGAAAGAGGCCAGGGCTTTTCCTTGACTGCGTCTTTTCTTGGAAGAAGAGGAACCTTTCTCCTTCCTGTTGGGCTCTGCTGTCAGCGGCAGGGTGTGAGAGCTCCCTCCTGCTGGTCTCCTGACTCTATTTAACCAAGGTTTCTATTTTACACACACCAATACTCAACCCCAAGCCTAAGTGACATGACCAAGGCCATGTGGTTGGGGATGGGCATGGTGCAGACAAGTTGCAATCCCAATCAATATCATCCTCAAGCTCCAGAGGAAATAAAAACAGGTTATTAAAGAGATAGGAGCACTGCCATGTTTATTATAGTTCACAATAGCGAAGATGTGGAAACAACCAAAATGTCCATCAATGGATAAATGAATAAAAACATATACACATCAACCATGGACTACTACTCAGCCTTGAGAAAAAAGGAAATGCTGCCATTTTCAACAATACAGATGGACCTTGAGGATGTTATCCTAAGTGATATACATCAAATATTGTATAAAATCCCTTACATGTGGAAAAAGCAAAACAAAACCAAAAACTGAGCTGGAAAACATTACAGTGATGGTTACCAAAGGCCGGGGGTAGGGTCAGGGGATGGGAGAGATGATGTTCAGGGGTATACACTTAACAACTCGTAGACAAATAATTCCAAGAGATCTAACATAAAGTACAGGGATTACAGACAATAAAACTATATTATAAACATTAAACTTACCAAGAGATGCTATCTTATTTGTTCCCACCACTAGAAGAGATGATAATTCTGTGGCATAACACAGGCTAACTGATGCTACAATGGCAATCATACTACAGTGTAAATGTATCAGATAAATATGTTGTACATCTTAGACGTACATAGTTATATGTCAATTATATCTCGATAATTAATGGATAAATAAAAATGAAACCTTAAACAGTTTTAAGTAGTAAAGTAAAATGTACCCATTCATAAGTGTGTCCTTATGTCTTTATTATAATTTTAGACAACATTTTTGTATCCTAATTTAAGTTTTAAAGGCTTCATAAATCAAGGTGTCACCTAAGATGACGTTTTGTAACAAGTAACATTCGCAGAGATGCTCTCAAGCGTCCAGCCTTCCTGGTGTGGCGTGGCACACAGTGCATATTAATTCAGGCGGTTAATCTCTCAAACACCCCCCTGCCACCCAAAAACAACAAAAAAGGCCAGCCAATAAACTCATTGGTTTCTCAGGAAAAGCAGAAAAAAAGTCATAAATACATTCATTTGCCTGTGATATCTACTTATATTTCTCTTTCTCCTTTGTTTTTTAAATATTCCTGGGGTTGCTTTTTCAGTGCATACTACGGGTAGAGCTATGGTTGAAGATTCTTGAAACCGCACAGTAGCCACTGGCTCTCTCTCCTTTATAAACTCTCAGACGCAACGTCCTAGGATGGATCCATCTCCTGTATGACTCTTCCAGGGACCGTAAGTGATGACTGAGCTCAGAAGATTTTCTCACAGCACACGAACACTTATTTCTCTTTGGTATAATTCCTCAGAGTACGAAGCTTCCCCTGTTCAGAAGATTTTCCCCAGGAGTTACATTCAAAAGGTCTTTTCCCAGTATGAATTCTCTGATAGTGCCTGAGACAAGTTCACATGTAAAGGGCTTTGGCCCATTTCTTACGCTCACAGGGCTTCTCCCCAGTATGAACACTCTGAGGCTTGGAAAGGAATGAATGAAGGCAGAGAGACTGTCCACATTCACTAGATTCACGACATTTCTCCCTCACGTGAGCCTTCCCATATGGAATCAGGAAGGAGCTGTACTAAAAGGCTCTCTGATATTCTTATACTCAAAGGGTTTTTCTCCAGCATGGATCCTATTAGGCCAGACAAGTAAGGGTGAATGAAGGCCTTTCCACATTCACTGTGCTCTGGGGTCCTCTCTTGTGAGAACCCTCACGTGATCCACATTCACTGTGCTCTGGGGTCCTCTTGTGAGAACCCTCACGTGATGAGTGGAACAACAGTTGCCACAAAAGGTACACCCACATACTTTGCACTCCAAGTATGACTGTCTTTGGAGTGGGAAATGTTACTTGGAACAAAAGCAGAGCAGACACAAGATACTTTCCCACATCCTTTGCATTCATAAGGCTTCTCAATGTGAATGTGCTATTGCTGCATGAGCCTGACCACTCCTGTGGTTCTGCTGAGCATAAATCCTCATGTGCCGACTCGGGCCCACCCTCAGGAGAAAGGCACATCAACGTTTGTTGAAGCCATCCCACATCTCTTCCACGTGCAGAGATTCTTGCCTGTGTAGATCATGGAAGCTTCCCCTGGTGCATGTGAGTTCTGTTTATGAAAAGCATCTACCAGAGGATTGCTCCAGTAATTGCTGGAGCGCAGACCGTCACCTGTTCTCACACCACTGTGTTCACAGCTCATCCTCCTGAAGACTCTCCTTGTGGGAAACTGTCCCTGGGCTCCAGGGCCCTTCTTGCATTTCTGATTTCTAGTTTGCTCCAACCCAGAGTGCCAGAGTCAACTGACCCTGGAGCAACATTCCCTCCAACAAGGGCCACTGAGAGGCAGAAGGCTTTACGGCCTCAGTCGTGCTTTCCAGCCCAGTGGGAACCCAATACCCAAAAGGACCCCGTGGCGATGACAGCAGAGAATAAGCTCCCGACATGCCCACCTGGCTTCTCCCCATGGCGAGGGGCCGGCTGCTGGCTGGGAAGTTCTCGCCACCCTCTCTGCAAGTGAAGGCTGTCTCTGATGTACAGGATCCGCAGTGCTTTACAAATGAAGCCTGGGTTTTCTCTTCTGAAGATTCCATTCCACCACCTCTGCATCTGGTCGAGGTTTACACTACACCCGAAATCTCTCCCCATGATTCACCTGATGGGAGTTCCCTGTGGCTCAGCCAGGGGCCAAACTGTCTTTCAAGACTGGGCCATGCATGTCGCAGGGGTGAGCCGGGTGGGTGGAGGGCTCCGCCTGGGCAGTTCTCATCTGCAGCTGGCTCACAGGAACCCCCTGCTCAGAAGGTGCAGCCACACCCGCCACTCCGTGCCAACGACCTGAAGGAAGACAGATGTGGCTGAAGCGCATGTTCAGCTGGTGGCCTCCAGCAACAAATGTGCGTCTGATACAACTGGAAATGGGTCTGTGGGACTCACATGGGGCCCAGGATCAGGAGGAGGAGGGGCCTCTGACGCTTACAGAAGAAGGGACCTCGGAGGAGGGGATACCAGGATGGGGCACAGTGTGGCCAAGGGCTCTCTGAACCACACCATGCAGATGGTCTCCAAGCAAGGCTCTTGGTTCCTTGTGCCAGGTGAGTGCTGTGAAAAAGGGTCTAGCCAGGGCCAGAAAAACCTGGCCTGACAGAATATCAAACCTGGCCCAGAAGAGAATATCTGGCCTGATAGTGTTTAAGGAAAATGTAAGGATATGCGCACATCTCATGACACGTTAAAAGAAACCCAATGCTGTGGAGCGCTGCATGGAGGAGCAGGAGGTCAGATAAGATGTGCGACTAGAAAGGGGGGTGGGACGGACAGATACCTAAGGGCAGAGCAGAAGTGACAAGTGAGCAAAGCATCAAAGCTGGGGAAGGAGACACTAGAGACGCAGAGCAAATTGCTGTTATAAAGCAAAGCCAGCCCTGACGCCCGCGCCCTCCGCTCACCAGGCCTGGGCCTCCTCCAGGTCGTCTCTGACCAGAGCCGTGTCTACCTCCTCAGGCACCCCAGGCTCCCCTCTGGCTCCAGCTGGGTAGCTCCATGAGACCTGGAAACTGCAAGTCCTAATGGGAAAGAACAGCTGATGAGGGGCCAGTAGTGACCCCGGGACACAGAGAAGATGGCAGAAGGGGGCAGAACCCGGGGCACAGAGAGGCCAGAGATCTGGCATGTCGGGGGCAGACTGTAAGACTTCTCACCCCCAAATACTTCATCTCAAAGCTCCCGGCAGCAGAGGTTGGGGGGGCTCTGGGAAAGGAGGGAGGTGCCCCTCGCCCAGCCCTGGGGCTCACACTCTTACTCCAGGGAACAAGGAAAGAAGCTGTGCCATGACAGAACTGTGAGACAGAACTGCCCGTGAGAAAAAACACCACCCAGCTCAGGAAACTGGGAATCACGTCCTTTTTAACGCCTTCCAGCTGAGTGCTGGCTGGGTTTAAACACTATTTTATAATGAACAGAAAATAATTTTGTTCATTAGAAAATAATGAAACACTGTGGGATGGCACTTCTGAGGGCAGGTTGTAAAAATATCAGTTTCTCTTCTGGATGCTGTCTCTCGCCCGTCATCTCAGAAATCAGCTGCCTTGTGACCTGCCTAAAGGAGAACACAACATGGCGAGAAACTGAGGCAGGGCTTCAGCCAACAGCCTCCTGATCACGTGCATGACCTTGAAGGGAGATTCACCACCAGTTAAGCTTTCAGATCAGATGGAAACCCTGGGCAGCTTGCCAGCAAGGTCATGAAAGACCCTAAGCTAGGGGTACCCAAGTAGAATATGCCTGATTCTTTACCCAAAGCAACTGTAAGATAAATGCTTGTCTATTCAGTGCACTAAGCTTTGGGGTAATTTGCCAGGTAGCAACAGATAACTAAAAGAGGGACTTACCCAGCGATGACACAAGTGCGAAGTTCTCCAGCATCACATCACGGTACAGGAGTCTCTGAGCTTCCTCTAGCAGCTCCCACTCCTCCCGGGAGAAATACACGAACACATCCTCGAAGGTCACACCGCCCTGCCACGATGGGGACAGATAAGCTGGCAGGGAGCATCTCTCCCCAGAGCACCCCAGGTCCCTCTCTTCCCCAGTCTCCCAACTCAGAGGAGACGCCCGACTTTGCACCACACGGTAGTTGCTCTCTCCTCTTTTCCCTCTGATTACTGCGTGCAGCCCAGAGCGAAACCAGGCAGGTGGGCAGACAGAAATACTTCCTAAGCTAAGTACAGTATGACGGGCCTCAAACTCTCTCCTGCCAGCCTGTTGTCCTGGTGTCATCCAAACTCGCGCTCACCTTCTCCCACCAGTCCCCAGGACTTGGGTCTTAAAGCTCTTGGCTCACAATCCTCCCGGGGCTCCCTGCCTCACTTCCACAGCCTCCTCTGTGCAGCCAGAGGAAATCTATGTAACGAAATGTGTTAAATCACCTCCACCTTCTCTCCAAACTTTCAGAAGGGAGGTCTAGCTCCTCTGGCTGTCATTCCAGGTCCAATGTAGACCCTGATCACTCCCAACTCAGGCTCACCCCTGAGAGTCGGCACATGGCGCCAAAATTTACTCCCGTGGTTTTCAGTTTAGGAATCTATTCATATGCCTGAATTAGGTACCCTACCCCAGAAGTGACTCCCTCCAGAGACCTGCGACCAAGAACCGGGAGAAGGGAAGGCAGAGTCCCAGGAGAAACGCCAGCAGCGATGGCCAGGAGCGCGGACTCTGGGGCGCGGCGCTGGGTGACCCTCCACTCACCTGCGCCGGGTTCATCAGCGCTGCCGCACCTGCCACTGCCACGGGACACAGTGGGCGGAACGGGGCCCCGAGAGGCGGGAGACCGGGGCAGACACCTCGGGCCGCGCCTCAAACTCCGAACCTCGCTATAAAATGAAGTCAAACAACAACAAAAAAATGACGTCAAATGCCCGAAAGGCCCAGGCCGCCGTCCTCGGGGCCCTTGGTGACGGAGCGCGGGTGGAGGCCTGCAGAAACGTGCAGTCTCGGCGCAGGCTGGCAAACGCGAGGCGCGAAGTCTCCTGTCCCATAGACGGGGGCACAGTGTCACGGCGAAGGTGCCGGAGCTGGGGCGTCACGGCTCCGATGGGGTGCGGAGACAGGCCCGCTATCTCGCTCGCCTTCCCCGCCCAGCTCTAGAGACACGGTCCCGGAGCTGCGCTCCGGTCCACGTGGTCGCTTTTCAACCATCAACCGCTCCCGGAAAGAGGCTCTACTGCAACGAGACCGGAAGTCCCGCCCCGAAGCCGCCGGAAACGGCCCTTCCCGGACTGTGATTGGCCCAGGGGTGAAGGCGGAAGTGCCGATGGCATCCGCCTCTGTGCAACCCCAGCCTGTGCCCACGCGCTTGCGCCATTTCCCTTCTCCTTGGCGACTGCCCCTCGGCACCACGCGAAGAGACTGGGAGATAACTTAGCTTCACTTTTCCTAATACAGGGCGGGGCTTCCTCTTAAAGGACAGTGCCCAAATTGCCATAGGCCTGGGGGCAATGCCCCGCTTTCTCTGATCACTGCAGGACTTAGGGCCCCATCCAGACGCAGGGCATGAGGAACTCGGGCTGGTGCTGAGCTCACAAGCTATGGATAATTCTTAAAGAGATGCGAATGCCAGACCAACTTACCTGCCTTCTGCAAAATCTATATGCAGGTCAAGAAGCAACAGACAATGGACACGGACCAACAGACTGGTTCAAAATCGTTTCCAGCAGTCACGTATGGATGTGAGAGTTGGACCGTAAAGACGGCTGAGCGCTAAAGAATTGATGCTTTTGAGCTGTGGTGTTGGAGGACTCTTGAGAGTCCCTTGGACTGCAAGTGGATCAAACCAGTGAATCCAAAAGCAAATCAATCCTGAATATTCACTGGACGGACTGAGGCTGAAGCTCTAATACCCTGGCCATCTGAAGCGAAGAGCCGACTCATTAGAAAAGACCCTGATGCTGTGAAAGATTGAAGGCAGGAGAAGGGCATGACAGAGGATGAGATGGTTGGGTGGCATCACCGACCTGATGGATATGAGTTTGAGTAAGCTCTGGGAGATGGTGAATGACAGGGAAGCCTGGGGTGCTGCAGTCCACGGGATCCCAGAGAGTTGGACACGACTGAGTGACTGAACATTACTACTGTCATTAGTATTAACATGGGGCTTCCCTGGTGGATAGGACAGTAAAGAATCTACTTGCAATGCAGAAGACCCAGGCTCGATCCCTGGATTGGAAAGAGCTCCTGGAGAATGGGGCTTCCCTGGTAGCTCAGATGGTAATCAATCTGCCTGCAATGTGGGTCTGAGACACAGGTTCGATCCCTGGGTCAGAAAGATCCCCTGGAGAAGGGAATGGCAACCCACCCCATGAACAGAGGCGCCTGGCAGGCTGCAGTCCATGGGATTGCAGACACAACGCTTTCACATACAAGGCTGTGAAAGGCTAAGCCATGGATACCTCTTTGCAAGAATGTTGGCATTATTTATGAAAATATGATTACTTGACTTGGCAAGGAACCTCTCAGATACTGGGACTTCCCTGGTGGCGCAGATGGTAAAGTGTCTGCCTACAATGTGGGAGACCCGGGTTCGATCCCTGGGTCGGGAAGATCCTCTGGAGAAGGAAATGGCAACCCACTCCAGTACTCTTGCCTGGAAAATCCCATGGATGGAGGAGCCTGGTAGTCTACAATCCATGGGGTTGGACACAACTGAGCGACTAGACTTTCAGACTTCTCAAACTCTCAGGCACTGATTAAATGCTTTACATAAAAAGCACACATTTGTATGTAATATTTTGCATAGACCTTTTTTTCTACCCATATTTCGTTATCTCTAAAAAGCAGGTAGACTTCTTAAACTACAGGTAGGCACGATGCCCAAAGAGTTGCATTATTATGATTAAGAGTCTGATCTTGGGCACATCAGGACTAAGTGCCCTCAGGTCCAAGTGGAGTGGAGTCGATGGTTTCACGTTTATGACATGGTGACATATCACCAAGCTCCCAGTAACTGGGGCCTCCTTCTTGCCCTCCTGTCCTCTTCTTCTGACCCTGAGGACTGGCAGACTTGGGTACAAATACGTGATGATGAGATGGCCCAGCTGGAAGCTCAGAGGCTTTTCAGGTCATCGGGAC
The DNA here is from genome assembly GCF_055505025.1 of Bos grunniens. Classification (NCBI taxonomy): domain Eukaryota; kingdom Metazoa; phylum Chordata; class Mammalia; order Artiodactyla; family Bovidae; genus Bos; species Bos grunniens. The sequence goes on along the minus strand of NC_141182.1, from coordinate 65,009,661 downwards.
CTGTCCTCATCAAGACATCATTACCATCAACCCACCTTCCGAACCTACAGCACCCAAGGGAGCACTAAGTCCTGGGGAGGTTTGAGATTGAGAACCACTGAGAAGATTCCCAGAAGGGTGCACAACTGCAGGAACAATTAAGACACGCATCCACAACCACTTCTGCCTGTATTCATGTGGCCACAACTCATCCACATGGTCCCAGAGTTAACTGTTAAGGAAAGCTGGGACATGCTGACCTCCTAGGCATCCAAAAAGAGACAACGGGGTTTGTTAGTCATCTACTCGGTTTATGTTGCAATCCATTAATCTGGTTACCAGACATATTATTTCTCCTATGTATTCTACACAGTCATCCTTTTATTATTCCAACAACTCAAAACCCTATCTAATTACTGAGCCTGTTAGAATTTCTAGGATGTGTTATTCTTGTACCATGTTCAAATACTGTTCCTTAATACCAGGAAACTATTAACACAAAATAAATCACCTCCAGTCACATACAACATAGTGGGTCCAGGACATAGTGGAAGGATGTACTGAAAATGTTTCTCAAAAAGAGAATGAAATAGTAGATAACTCACCCACACAGAACACAACACTGTAAAGCAACTATACTCCAATGAACTACATTTAAGGCCAAAGGAAATGATCCCAGGTGAAAGGTCCGCAGTGACAGGACCAAAGACCCAAGAAAAGGGCACCTCTGAGTAAATGCAGGTAATTCATTATCTGTGTAAAACATGAACAATATCTTGTTGAGGAGAACAATGAAATTACCACGCGATCCTCAATAATATCCATTACATCGTGCAAAAGGTTAAGATATTAACTTATACTTTGTTGTGTTAAAGACATGTATTATAATTTTTAACCTTAAACACTAATAAAACAGAAGTATATACATTACCGACTAAAAGTGAAGTTTAGAATGTAAATAATCTACAGAAATTTTTAAAAGAATGTGTAAGACACAGAACTGAAGCAAATATAAGCACAATAGGAAGATGCATTTTAAATCAGATATGCCAGCTATCACATGAAATGTATATGTAATAAATGTTTGAATTGGTCGTCAGTAGTTTTGAGTAGGCTGAAAACTATCCAGCAATATTCAGTTTATAAGTCACAATTTTGAAGATATGTTACAGAGATAAAGCAAATAAAAATTTGGAAAATAAATATATTAAGTTATTAAATAAAATCAAAATACAAAAGTGTGTATTTGCATCTGAAAAATAGATTCAGGAAAGAAAATAGCAGGAAGACATTTTAAAATTTGGATACAATCTTAAACATCAATTTATGTAAAACAATTTTACTCTAAGAATAAAAAGTTACATCTATAAATTGAAACATCTTAATGCTATCTCAGTTATTTTTATAAGGCAGGAATAACATTGGTAAGGTTCTACCAGGTTCATACACCAAGATGAATAAATCTGGCCTGATAAGATACATATAGAACTGCATACACTAAATGCAGGATGTTTTCTTTTTAGCACAAAATAAATATATATAAAACTGACAATACACAGACCATAAAAATAAAAATCAAATTTGCATAGGATGAAAAAAAACAGTGAAATAAAACAGGACACAGATTAGTAACAGAAGATGTGAATGAAAACATCTAAAGATGTGCTTGAAATTGTTACAGAATAACCTATGCCTGAAGGAAGCAAAGATCATCAAAATGTGCTTTTTGAAAATAATCACATACTCAATGCCAACTGGATAGGGCTTTTATAAGCAGTATAAAGGGCAGAATTCCAACAGGCTAGGAGAAACGGACACTATCTGGCCTTATCTTGAGAATATGGGCTTGCACTAGTCACCTGCCTTCTCTGCACCTCAGTTTTCTAATCATTAAATTGAAGAGGGTCTCTACGGTCCTTTGAAGTGCTCAAGTCCTATTATTCAAAGCATAATTTTGCTGTTTTTAAATCATTATAAGATATTCAACTTGAAACTTTGCTTTACAATGTATCAAAGCTAATGACATCCCTACATATTCTCATGAAGTCCAGTTAATGAATTCCATTAAATGGGATCTCCAGGCCAAAATGGTTTCACCAGAGAATTCTACCAAATATTTAGAGAAGAAAGAAAACCAACTCTCAAAATCTCAACCAGGCTGGGAGGGAAAAAGGGAGAAACACTCAAAGGTCATTTTGGGAGGCCAGTATTATTCAGACAGCAGTGCCAAAAAAAATTGGCCAATATGCTCACGATTTTACACATAAAATTTCTCGACAAAATACTGGCAGAAAGAGTGTGTGTGTGTGTGTGTGCTCCATATTCTGTAACTACAGGGTTTGCTGCAGAAATGAAGGCTGCATCAACATTCAAACCCAGTCAGACAACCCATCGTATACACAGGCCGCAGAAGGAAAGTCATGTGGTCGCATCAGCTGCAAGAGAAAAGGTATTTGACAAAATTCAACACCAATTCATAATGAAAGGTCTTTGCAAATGAGGAGGGAAACCTACCAAACTTGGTTTTAAAACATCTACATAAAATCCCATACTGTCATCTTATTTAATGATCAAGCAGCACTGAACGCTTTCCCCTTAACATTAAGACAAGACATGGGTGTCCTCTCATCATTTCTATTCAACACTGTACTGGAAGTTCTGGCTAGCAGAATAAAGAAAGAAAAAGGAAATAAAAGGGATACACCTAAGGAGGAAGAAATAAGATGCTCACTATCCGCAGGTGTTATTCGCTCAGTTGTGTCCAACTCTTTGTGACCCCAGGGACTGCAGCCCACCAAGTTCCTCTCTGCATGGATTTCCCAGGCAAGAATACTGGAATGGCTTGCCACTTTCCTGCTCCAGGGATCTTCCCAACCCAGTGATTGAACCTGGGCCCCCTGCATTGCAGGCAAGTTCTTTACCATCTGAGCTGAGCTGCAGATAGATAACTTATTGCTTATGAAGAAAATCCTGAGGAATCTGCCCACAAAAAACTTGCTAGAACTAATAAATGGGTCCAGCAAGGGCATAGGATACAAAGTCAACATATAAAAATTAATTATATTTCTCAATAACAGTAATGACAATGATAAAACTGAAGTTAAAACTCAATAAAAACCTAACAAAGTATGCTCAGGATCTGTAAGCTGAAAATTATAAAACACTTATGAAATAAATCAGAGATCCAAATAAATGAAGAGACATACCATGTTCATGGAGTGGAATACTCAACATAATAAAGATGCCAAATCTCACCAAAAATGATCCATAGATTAATGGAATTTCTATAAAAACCCCACGAGATGTTTTTAATATATAGACCAGCACATGTTAAAACTTAAACAGAAAACCAAAGGAAAAATTGACATGGGAAGCTAAATCAATTTTAAAAACTATAAAGAAAAAAAAACCATAAAGAAGATGGAAGTACTTTATCCAATTTTAAGATTTAATGATAGCTACAGTATTCAAGATAATGTATTGACAGAGGTTTAAATACACAGATCAGTAGGATAACATAAAGAACTCAGAAACAGTCCAAAAATTAATATGCCCAACAGATTTTTTTTTCACTAAGTTCAATTCAATAGAGGCAGGACAGTCTTTTCAACTATTCAAATGGTGTCAGAACAACCGAACATTCTTAGGCAAGAAAAACACAACCTGGTTAACACAAAAAGTAACTCAACATGTATCAGAGATTTAAGAACCTAGAGCTTGCCGAAGACTTCTTAGACAAGACATGAAAAGCATGAAGAGTGGCCTTCACAATAACGCCATAGATTAACACAACAGAAATGACATGGCCTACGACGGCCATACAGAACTAGACATGTAGTCATTTGAAAAGCCCTGAGAAGCGTTCAGAGTGAATACATGATTATTTTTATGCCTTTCTGTACAGTATATTTCTTAATGTGAGGTAATAATACTATCACATGTTGCTTAAAAAAATAAAAGGAAGGAATCTCAAAATACCCTGACCAATGACATTAGTCATTAGTCCTTACACTGGGACTAAGCCAATGGCGACACGTGTGGAACTCACCTGTAGCTGTACTGACACAAGCTCATTTCAATCGGTGAAATTCTAGTCACTTTACTTGACAGTGAATCTTCACACAATCTTTTGTAAGATGAAAAATGAGATTCCTTCTCTGAATGTAGTGCTATCATTTAGCTTAGTTTAGCTGTGTGTTTTGTTCTGTTGTGGCTGCAATTCAACCTCTAGAAAATCACTGAAGTGTTCGTGAAGCCTAAGAAGAATCAGAGGGAAGAACTGGGATTCATCTGGGAAGGTTGCACAGTTATACTGTCCTCCTCACCCTACGACAAATAAAAAGATAAACAGATTAAGTATGAGTGCCAGCTGGTTAAAGACACATGACACATTATGTTTCAAAAATATCAATCATTTCAGTAAAATGGGTTCATCCATACATATATCTTTATCTCCTTAAATATTAAAGTGTATTGTAAGTCAAGCCTTCATATTTCTCATAAAGATACAGGCTACTCAAGGGTAGAGACAATGCTGTAGAACAAAGGTGTGTGTGTTAGCTGCTCAGTCGTGTCTGACTCTTTGCAACCCCACAGACTGTAGCCCGCCAGGCTCCTCTGTCCATGAAATTCTCTGGGCAAGGATACTGCAGTGGGTTGCCAGTTCCTGCTCCAGAGGATCTTCCCAACCCAGGGATCAAACCCGGGTCTCCTGCATTGCAGGCGGATGCTTCACTGTCTGAGCTACTAGGGAAGCAAAAGTGATTTTCAGTGAATCTTTTCAGATGCACCCTCAACTGTTTAACTCTCCCGACAGTGGACAGGAGCGCGTGTGTATACAAGATAAAACAGAAGGAACGCGGTCCTCTGATCTCTGCAACACTCCTCTTACCTCAGGTAAGGGACGACAAACTGCCACGGGCTCGTCATGGAAATCTGAAAGCTGTGTTTGCACTTCTTCTTCTCTTCCATGTCTCTTCCTCTTTTGTTTAAATACCCGAGATAATTTTGCAGTGTAAACTGAGGAGGAAGATGTGCCTGAAGGCTTTGCTAAGTGCACAATAAAGATTGGCTCACTCTCCCGTGTGAATTTTCAGATATAGAACAAGTTTCTAGGCTGACTCCATTTCTAACCTGATTCTTTAGATGACAACTGATACCCTGCAAATAGATTTTCTCACAGGGAAGAAAATGAGGGGATTTCTCTTTGGTATGAATGATCAGATTCTGAGTAAGATGTTTCCTTGGCAAAAGATTTTCCTCAGGGGTTACATGCAGAAGTCTTTCCCCAGAAAGAGTTCTTAGAGGTTCAACTCTAAACGTGGAACGAGGTAAGTGTGCGGGGTTGTCCCACATCTGTCACACTGACAGGGCTTCCCCCAGTATGAACCCTTTGACGCTGAGTGAGGGATGAGCTGCGACTAAAGGCCTTTCCACACTCGCTTCACTCACATGGCTTCTCTCCAGTGTGGATGATGGAGTGTCGAACAAGGCTTGAGCTCCACCAGAAGGTCTTCCTACACTCCACGCACGTGTAGGGCTTCTCTCCACTGTGAATCCGCTGGTGGCTGCTGAGGTATGCTCTGCGGTTGAAGGCCTTCCCACAGTCCGTGCACTTGTAGGGCTTCTCTGCACTGTGGATGGTGAAGTGCCGGCTAAGGCTTGACCGACTGCTGAAGGCCTTCCCACATTCTTTGCATCCGTAGGGTTTCTCTCCAGTGTGGGCCCTTTTATGTAAGATGAAAGTGGAGCAGTAGACGAAGGCCCTTCCACACTCGGTGCACACATAGGGCTTCTCCCCGGTGTGGATCCGCTGGTGCTCCTTGAGGTACGACTTGCGGTAGAAGGCCTTCCCGCACTCGAGGCACTTGTAGGGCTTCTCCCCGGTGTGGATGATGGAGTGCTTAATGAGTCTAGTGCTGTCACAGAAACCCTTGCCACACTCACTGCACTCATAGGGCTTCTCCCCGGTGTGGATCAGCTGGTGCGTTGTGAGCTGTGACCTGCGGTGGAAGGCCTTCCCACACTCACTGCACTCATAGGGCTTCTCCCTGGTGGGGATCAGGTGGTGCTGGAGGAGGTGTGTGCTCTTGCTGAAGGCTCTCCCATACTCTGTGCATCCATAGGGCTTCACTCCAGAGTGAAGCTGCTCATGTCGAACAAGGAAGCCATGTGTGTTAAAAGCTTTCCCACATTCCCCACACTTACAGGGGAAGTTCCCTTCATGAGTCAGGGGTCCTTTCACCAGCCCACGTGACTCCCGTTCATAAAGAATGTCTCCTGGAGGGACTCGCTGCTGTGCAGTCCTCGAGGGCAGACAGTCATCTGTCCCTAAACCATGATGATCAGGTTTTACTTTCCCAGGGAGTTCCTTCCCCTGGGGGCCTGTCCCTGGTCTTAGGGGACCTTCCCGCATCTCCAATGGCCTATCCGCATCCTTGGTTTGCCCCAGCTGGGAGTGCCCTGAGGCCTGCTGAGTTGGTCGTTTCTGGGGCGAGACTTCCTCAGATGGGGCTGGGTGGGAAGGGGCAGGCTGTGGGGTCTCAGGTTTTGTGTTGTCACCTGGAGGGAAGACAATACACAAAAAGGCTCGTAAGTGATGGCAGTGTAGAAGAAACTAAATCACCGTGGCAGTGAGAGTAGGATGAAGACAGTGGCCGTCTTTTCAGCCTGCTGTCTTTTCAGGTCTCTGAAACTCAGGTTTGCAATTTCTTTCTTTCTCCTGTTTGAATTCTTGAAAATTTTAAAGGGAAAGCCCAGGGGGAGAGTATGGACAGGGGACAGAATGTCTGGAGACTAGGAGGGCAGACAGAGGGCTGATGACACTGCGTGTGGTGAGTGTGCTCCAAACCACACCTCATGGTGCTCTGCACAGGGGAGCCAGCAAAGGGTACCCAGAGCTCCCAGATGGGAGACAGGGATGGGCTGCGGAGGCTTGCTGGTAAGGGCAGACCTACGGATGTGGTAGAGAAAATGAGGAGGTTCCTCCAGCCTTAGGAAAGAGAACGCACACACACGCAGTCTTCCAGAACCAGGGAGCTGCCCTGCGTGAGGGCACAAGGTTGGAGAGAGGAGGGTTCCTGAGATGGGATTAGTGTCCTTACGAGAAGAAAGAGGAGACAGCTTGCTCCTGAGGACAGGATGAGAAAGCTGTCATCTGCACACAGAGGAGCGGGCCCTCCTCAGCCGGGATCTGCCAGCACCTTGATCCAGTCTTCCCAGACTCCTGAACTGACAGACACAAGTCTGCTGCTTGAGCTGCCTGGGCTGTGGCTTTCTTTTTACAGGAGCCCACGCTGAGACAGGAGGGCATGAGCAAGGTTCTCATACTGGAGTCTAGGGATGTTAAGTGCATTATGTTCAAAAAGAAATGAATGAGCAGAGAAATAATTTCATTCCTACATCAATCAGTCAAGGTCATTCATGAATCAGTGACGACAATGAGCCCATAGAACGATGAAGTGAAACCTGTACCTGGGCTCCACCAAACAGAAGTTAGAGGTCATGTGAGTATTATGGTCTCTGACCACAAAAACCTAGGCCCGAATTCCAAAAGAACTCAACGTTAGCTTTATGGCATCTGGCAAGGTACTCAAATGTCATAGGCCTTCATTTCCCTCTTTTGAAAATTAAAGCTAAAGCGAGAACTTGTAGGACCGCTGTGAAGACGAAGCAACACACCGCCTATGCCGTGCGCAGCAGAGGGCCAGACACGGCAAAAACGTCAGTCAATCAGATGCAACTTTTCATTATGGATTAGTCCAGTGTGTGCACCGGCCTAACCGGGAAGCATGCAAACTGAAGGTGGGAGACCACGAATGTGTGGGTTAACCTTGGAGAGTCATTTAAGAACAAAAAGATGATCCTGTATGCAGGGCAGCAATGGGGACTCAGGCACAGAGAACAGACATGTGGAAACGGGGCAGGGAGAGGGTGAGAGAGCAGTACTGGAACACAGACATCACCGTGTGGAAACAGCAGCCAGAGGGAGGCGAGGACGGAAGCCACACACAGGACACTCCGTGAAGGGGAGCGTTAAGGATGGAGCAGCACAAGGGCCAGGCTCTATTTTTGACATGAAAACGGGCTGAGGCCTCGGGGCCTGGGGAGAGGCTGTGGGGGTCAGTGTGGGAGACAGGACAGACAGACAAAGGGGCACAGCAGAGGCAGGGAGAACAGCCAGGAGCGTGCTGGCACCACCCAGGCAGAAGCCGAAAGCCTGGACTGAGGGTGGGGCCGGGTCTCATACAGCTGGTGGAGGTGACGGACTAGAGGCATGCGTGCCCAACGGCCAGGGCTTGGTGCCCCTGGACGGAGGCGCTGGTGGAGACAGGGGTGCCGAGGAGCCGTGTGAGGTGCGCCTGCCTCCTGACCTGCACGCGAGGCAGGGGGAGTGGGCAAGGTCCGAGCTCTCTCTCGGGCGTGTTCAGTGTGAGGAGCCTTGAGGTTTAGGCAAAGAGGACAGAAGACGAGAGCAAGAGGTTGCCTCTGTCCGCTCAATGCGGGGAGTGTCGGTGGTGGAGAAGGTGAGAATGGCTCCTGCTGTCCAGGAGGAAACGTGAGACACTGCCCTGACTCAAGAGCAGTAGTCCCATGACACCAACAGCTCACGTCTGCTGAGCCACTCTACGGCCAGGCCCAGTGAGGAGCAATTTCACACACAATCCAGTACATCCTCTAACCACCCAATGAGGCAGAAACCACGACAACTGCAGTTTTCCTGAACCGGACAGAGTGTAACAAACCACGCTCACCAAACCGTGTCTTTCCTCTCCGTGGGCACATGCAGCCTCTCTTCCCAGCCCCGGGTACCAGATGACAAGGTCAAGTTTCGAGTCAGTGGAATGTGAGGGAAAACACCGTGTTGGCAATGGCTGTGACACCTTCCCTTCTCCTCTGTCACCCCTGCGCCAGCTGCAGGATGCCAGGAACCCTGGAGGGCCCACCCGAATGACGGAAGGCAGCCTCCCTGAAGAACTGCCTGCTCACAGATCCCACGGACCCACGCGGTCCTTGGCTCAAGAAGAGCCCTTTTCCGTACACTGTGCCGTGGAGATTGGTTCGAGCAGCTGGGTTTACCTGGGCCAAACTCACATACAAAGACCACGGAGCACCCTTGGGCCGCAAGGCTGTGTGCTGCATTACACCTAGTCTGTAAGCCCACGCTCATGGAGCCGAGAGCCTGAACGTACCTGACACACCCCACACCTCCCGGCAGCGTCACAGGGCAGGGCAAGCACGGGTTCAAAGGCGGCAGGGACCTTGCGTGCCCAGAGTGGCCATGACAAGAACATTCTCACAGAGCGGATGGGCTGTGACCCCCCTAGCCAGCTGTGGGTACTCACCCAAGCAGGAGCTGGGGGTGGGCCCGCTCCTTGATGTCTGTGACTCAGGGCCGGGCTCCACTGGGGAGATCAGCTCTGGCTCAGGCAAAGGACATCCTGTTCACAGAGAAAAAAAGACAATGTGGGGAATATGTGGGAAGAAGAAAGAAGCCTCTCAACCGAGACCAGGACTGCAGGGTTTGGAAGAGACCCCAACATGTGGCTGCTCCCCTCCAGGCAAACAGAACCCTGCGCCTGGGAAACATGTGAGAACACCACCCTCAGTCCCCAAAGACGGCAGATGTGACTGCCAGCTGCACAGACAGGACCCCTCCCCAATCCCCAGAACCCCGCACTGCTCAGACTATTTCCTGAAGACTTTACCTAATTCAGTGGAGTCAGGGTCCTCCGCTGCCTCCCTGAACACCAGGAACACCCAGGGTGTCCCGTTACCAGCACAGAACAGGTCAGACAAAGTCTGTGGGGAGAGGTCCAAGTACCAGTGGACTTAAATGCTCCCCAGGTGCTGGCGGCCAACCTGGCAGCTGTGGAGTCTGGTCTCCATCGTCCCACAGACGGCAGCTAAGGCCCACAGGTGACCACGTCAGCTGCTCCTGCCCTCGGGAAGCATCTCACGAGGTCTGTGAGGCGACTGGCCTGCGCACCGGGACCAAGGATGTGGAGAAATGGACGCCTGGGTTGGCTCCCCCACCTGGGAGCCAGCGTCCCCTCTGAGCTTCTTAGACAACATGATGCATTTCCTTTGGGCACAGACTGCTTGAAGCTGCTCTGTAATGTGCAGCCAAACACACATCAACAATGAGGGGGTCAGGGATGCAGAGAAGTCGCTGGCGGAAGGACCGGGACCCACACAGAAAGTGCACCTGCAGATCCTAAAGCAGAGCCCAGGACTCACCAGTCATCACTAGGCAGATGTTCACCCCATCTGCTTATGTGCTCAGGGACAGGGCAATGCAAATTAAGGAGTCTGCCCTTTGGCTGTCAGGAGTCATGCCCCCTGTGACCTCAGGGCCTTTGCATGTGCTGTCCTGGCAGCTGGAAGGCTGTTTTTTCCCAGTTTGCTCCGACTAGCTTACTATTCATTCTTTGGGTCTCAGCTCAAATGTCACTTCCTGAGAAGATTTCACTGAACTGTGGCTTATCCCAGAGACCTTATCCCCTTCACAAAAATTAACTCAAAGTGGATCACAGATCTAAATGTAACACAAACCCATAAAACTCCTATAAGATATTATAGGAGAAAACCTAGGTGACTATAGGTACATGATACCTTCCTAGATATAACACCAAAGGCATAACCCATGAAGGAAATGATGGATAAGCTGCACTTCATAAAAATTATAAACTTCTGCTCTGCCAAAAGATATGAGAGGACAAGCCACACACAGATAGCAGAAAATATTTGCAAGAGACATACCTGATAAAAGACAGTTGTCCAAAAATACAAATATTTCTTAAAATAAGACAGTAAGAAAACAACCCCATTTTAAAATGAGCCAAATACCTTATCAGACACCTCCCCAAAGGCAAGAGCAAAGACCTTAAAAGACATCTCACCAAAGACAACATACAGATGGCAAATAAGCATATGAAAAGATGCTCCACAGACTGTTGTACGTTAAGGCGCTCAGTTCTGTCCGACTCTTTGCGACCCCATGGACTGCAGCACGCCAGGCCTCCCTGTCCATCACCAACTCTCAGAGTTTGCTCAAACTCGTGTGCATCGAGTCGGTGATGCCATCCAACCATGTCATCCTCTGTCGTCCCCTTCTCCTCCCACCTTCAATCTTTCCCAGCATCAGGGTCTTTTCCAATGAGTTAGTTCTTCACATCCTGTGACCAAAGTATTGGAGCTTCAGCTTCAGCATCAGTCCTTCCAACGAATATTCAAGACTGATTTCCTTTAGACTGTCATCAGGGAAATGCAAATTAAAACTAGACACCAGCGCACACCTACGAGAAGGGGTAAAACAGGAACACTGACAACACCAAAGGCTGCGGAGGATGCTGAGCTCCAGGAACCCTCATTCCACGCTGGTGGGAATGTAAATGATGCCACTGTTCTGAAGTCTGGTGGGTTCTCAAAAAAACTAAACATACCTTCACCACAGGGTGCATCAATCATAGTCCTCACTCTTTACCCAAAGGTCCTGAAAACCTACGTCTGCCTAAAAACCTGCACGCCTGCACACGGACATTTACAGCAGCTTTTCTCATAACTGCCAAAATTTGGAAGCAACCTAGATGTGCTTCCCTGTGGCTCAGCTGGTAAAGAATCTGCCTGCAGTGTGGGAGACCTGGGTTTGATCCCTGGGTTGGGAAGATCCCCTGGAGAAGGGAAAGGCTACCCACTCCAGGATTCTGGCCTGGAGAGTTCCATGGACAGTCCATGGGGTCCCAAAGAGTCGGACACGACTGAGCGACTTTCACTTTCACTTTAGATTTCTTCAGTGGGTAAGTGGATGAACTATGGCACATCCAGACAATATCATTCAGCATCAAAAAGCCATGAAAGGACGTGAAGAAACAGGTGCCCGTCACTGAGTGAAAGAAGCCAATCTGAAAAGCCTAAGTACTATAAGATTACAGCTATGTGACATTCTGGAAAATACAAATGAAGACAGTCAAAAAAGATCAGTGGCTGGTGAGGGTTGGGGGTGAACAGAGAGGACTTTTAGGGCCACAAAAATAATCTGTACGATACTATGGTGGATACACGTCATCCATCCAAACTCACTGACTACCAAGAGTAAACCCGAATGCACACTATGGGCTTCATGTCATTATGTGTTAATGTAGGTACATCAGCTGTAACGAATGTACCATGTAGGGAGAACACAGATAAGGAAAGAGGCTATGATCCCTTGGAGGAGGAAATGGCAGCCCACTCCAATATTCCTGCCTGGAGAATCCCATGGACAGAGGAGCCTGGTGGGCTACAGTCCATGGGGTCACAAAGAGTCGGACACGACTGAGTGCCTAAACAACCACCCATGCACCAGTGCAGGGAGCTGACTGTGGGAAATCTCTGTACTTCCTCTCAATTTTGTGACCCTAAAACTGACTTTAAAAAAAGTCTTAAAAAAACATTATTTACAGGTATAACCATATTCCAGGGACTATGCCAAGCAATTTAATTTAAATGCATTAAAAAAAAGAATTAAGTTTACCAACTAATTTAGAAAAGAAACGACATACGTATCTAAAATATTGAGTCTGTTCATTCAAGAACAAGGTAAATGTCTGCACAGATCTGTGTCCTTTTAGGTCCTAAGCAAAGTACTATTTTGACCGTCCTTGTGGACCTTGCATGAAAAATTCTATTGCAGGATTTCCTTACAGCACCCACGTTAAGTACATACTGCAATAAGCACCATTTTACAGATAAAGAAACGGGGGTCAGGCAGATGAAATGACCCGCTGCAGCCATGACATGAATGGAGGTCTACTCACCTCTGGCACCCGGCCTATTTAAGTACAGAGCTACCCAACACTGTTTCAGAAAATGCTGAGTCCAAGCGCATGACCCTGACAAGGAGGGTGATGACGTCATTAACGGCAGTGACGGCAGCGGGGGGCCACATCGGCTAACCCGCACTCGCTCGCCCTCAGGACTGCCGGCCATGGGAGGAAGACGCTGTGTTACTTCAGGAGATACTGCCTATGCGATAATGGACCCACAGCAGGGTTCAGTCACTTGCCCAGGGACACACCGCTCACGGATAGGGCAGCAGAGCAGGGATTCGCCGCCAGGGGCCTAGCACCAGACCTGGTCTCCCAAGTGCTCCAGTAAGAGGGAAACGGCAAACGGTGGGTGTGAGGCCAGCAGCCTCAGACAAGTGGCTGTGGTGGGGAGAGGGTGACACGAGCAGGGGAGTCAGAGCTCAGGAAATGGGGCTGGAGGGAGGGGCGGACCTGGGGACACCTGAATTCAGTATTTCACAAACTACTAAAAATAAAAACTTGGGGTGGGAATCCCACACCATGATTGGATCAAATAGAGACATGTGTACAAACATCAAGTATCACTTACTCTTGTCAAGATTTCACAAAAGAAAGGACTCACGCCACCAAAAAATGCAAGGAGAGCTGTTCACGATCAAGATGTGCCTTCTAAGTGGATCAAGCTTTCTGAGGGACTCATGCCAACAGCCCTACTTTCCTTACCTTCTGAGGACAGCGTGTGGGAGAAGGACACGAGGAGAGCATGAACACAGGCACAAGACAGACATGCGGAAGGAAACAGAGGTAGGGGGTGCAGGCGTCAGAGAGCAAGCACTTGGAGACTTACTTCCTTCTGTAAAGTAGCTGCAGCGGCAAAAGGAAAAGGAAGCACTGCAAAAAGAAAGCGACACGGCGAACCCACAGAGAGGCAGAACGGGAGCCCCAGAAGCCAGGGCGGAACACGCTTCTCTAAGTCACTGCATCAGCCCCTTAGGCAGCCCAGCAGGAATTCCGACCTCTGGGTTCTGTGAGATAACCCCATTCTGTCCCAACACACCCTTCTCCTTGGGCTGTGACCAAAGGCAAATTAGGCTTCTGGTCCAACCCTCCCTCAGTGAGACCTACGAGGCCCAGGCAGGAAGGGCTGAGAACAGAAAACAACTGAAGCTCTGGGGGAGGAGGCTGGCTGGGCCGCAGAGGCTTTCTCAGACCGCTGGACCTGGAGCCAGAGGGAGAAGAGAAGCAGAGTGGGGGGCCTTACCCAGAGACACCAGGAGCCTGCAGGTCTCCAGCATCACCTCCCAGTACAGTGTCCTCTGCATGGGGCCCAGATGCCCCCACTCCTCCTGGGTGAAAGTCACAGCCACGTCCTCGTAAGTAACAGGCACCTGGAAAGTCAAGAGGCAGCGGTGTTGGTCTCGGGGCTCGTGGTGGGATCAGAGCCCATTCCTCTCCATGGCGAAGGCACAGAGACCGGACACCTCCTACGGGCTGCGCTCGGCGCGGGACACAAGGCGGCGGCCGCCACCCAGGGCTGACTGCAGCCACAGAGGAGACGGGAGCCTCCCGTGTGGGAGCCGATGGAGAACGACACGAGGTCAGCACCGTTTGCAGGGGCTGTGGGGCACACATGGTTAAGGGCACAACGATGTCAGAAAAATGAGAAAGAAAAAGGGTGAAAATGTACATGAAATCCCAACACCAATAATGATCACAGTGACAGCACACAGGCCCCAACGGTCCCCACTGCGTGCCTGCCTCATGGTGAGCACTTTGCATGTTTTGTTGAAGTGACTGAAAGTCCCCAGCTCTGAAGCCCCATTTCTGAGGTCTGAATTCAAAGTCCTAAATCAACACTTGCCTGTGGAACGAACTTGGGGCCCTCGCTTACTTTCTCTGAATCTTGAATAATTTCTGAGTCAATACAAAGACTCTCATTGAATGATAACATTTATGAGAACGAAAGACAAAATATTTATAGCAGAAACACTGGGTGACTGGCCACATGACTGGCTACTGACCCCCATGGGGTCAGTGCTGCCATCAAATTCATGTTAGTAATGGGATCTGAGGCCCAGGGAGCTCAACCAGCTCACCCAGAGTTTACATGAGCTGAGAGCAGAGGCGGGATTTAAACCCAGGTTCCCTTGACCCACTGGCAGAGTAAAACCCCAGTTAACGAAGACGTGAGATGTTTTAAGTAAACTTCGAAGTTATATTCACTTCAGCCACCGCTGAAAGTAGTTCTGCAGACGTGGGCAGAAGAGCAGACTCATCATCGCCCACCTCACAGGAGCGTGACCCAAGGCGGTGATACCACCATGAAGTGGACGGGCCTGGACGGGCTCCCGTTGCTGTCTGAATCCTGGAGACTCCCAGGGAGAATCCACAGGAGCCATCCCTGCTCATCTCTACCTGAGACCTGACAGTACGTGTCCCGGAGGAAATGCCTCAGGACCAGGGACCAGGAACTGCTGAGGACGGTGCAGGCTGTAGTCAGGCCTCGGATGGGCTGTCTGTCTGTCCTGGCTGAGCAGGATGGAGCCTCCAGCAAATGAGCACACTGTCTGGCCCTCCCAGGACACGCCTGCTGGAAATGCTCTCAAACGGTATTGCGGGAGTAAGACAGACAATCAAAGATGGCTCCGTAAGGCAGTCTTTACTTCTGCAGAAGGGTGCGCTACAAAAGTCTGGGAGTAAGCACATGGAGTGGGAAATCTGCTGTTTTCATTCCTAAAATGCAGGTTCCCTCCTCCAGCCGCTCACAGGCTGAGAGTGACACAGTTACAATCTTCCCGGAGGCCATCTAAGTTTTTGATTGGATGATTTATAGTAACTATTTTCCCCACCCTTTTAGTTCTTTCCTCATGTCCAGGATAAAGCCCGTGAAGTTAGCCCGCCAAAACGTCCTGGTGAGGAAGGAGAATCAGGGAGTGAAAAGAACAAAGGATTGGCAACTAGCTGCCATTTTAGGAATCTTATTTATAAGCCGGGTATACACCTTTCTGTTCAAGTGTCCTAAGAATGAACCGCTTTTTGTTTCTTATAGCTTCTCCTTTGATAGAAAAGATCGTATCTTTCTCACGTCTCAGCAGATGGGGCAGTGGGGAGGATCCTGGCAATTGTGTAGACCCTCTGAGGGCTTCCGGAACAACCAGTATGCTTTTCCTTTGGTCCACACACTTCCAGCCCCCGAAATGCCATGTTCCTGGCTCAGGCCAAAACTGTCTACCAGAAAGAAGCCTGCCTGGCTTGCAAAGTTTACTTTATGGGTATCATCTCCAGGCACTCCACGCACGGTTCCAGAGGAGAGAGTGAACGTACAGGCTGTGGTGTGACCTACCGTTTGTTAGTTTCTGCTACTTAGGAGCTGCAACAGGGCCTCCCTGAGGGTCCAGTGGTTAAGAATCCACCTTGCAATGCAAGGGACAAGGGTTTAATCCCTGGCCTCGGAAGATCCCTTCCCTTCATGCCTTGGAGCCACTAAGCCCGTGCACCACAACCGCTGAGCCTGTGCTCCAATACAAGAAAAGCCACCACACGGAATCACGGAAACTATCAGACTGATCACACAGATCACAGCCTTGTTTAACTCATTGAAGCTATGAGCCATGCTGGGTAGGGCCACCCAAGATGGATGGGTCATGGTGGAGAGTTCTGACAAAACGTGGCCCACTGGAGAAGGGAATGGCAAACCACTTCAGTATTCTTGCCTTGGGAACCCCATAAACAGTATGAAAAGGCAAAAAGATATGACACTGAAAGATGAAGGCCTCAAGGTGGTAGGTGCCCAATATGCTGTTGGATAAGAGTGGAGAAAAAACGCCAGAAAGAATGAAGAGGCTGAGCGAAAGCAAAAACAAGGCCCAGCTGTGGATGAGTGGTGATGGAAGTAAAGTGCGAAGCTGTAAAGAACAATATTGCATAGGAACCTGGAACGTTAGGCCCATGAATCAAGGCAAATTGAAAGTGGTCAACGAGGAGACAGCAAGAATGAACATCTACATTTTAGGAATCAGTGAACTGAAATGGACTGATGTGAGTGAATTTAATTCAGATGACTATTATATCTACTACTCTGGGAAAAGAATCCCTTTAGAAGAAATGGAGTAGTCTTCATAGTCAACAAGAGTCCGAAATTCAGCACTTGGGTGCATCTCAAAAACGAGAGAATGATCTCTGTTTGTTTCCAAGGCAAACCATTCAACATCACAGTAATGCAAGTCTATGCCCCAACCACTAATGACGAAGAAGCTGAAGTTGAACAGTTCTATGAAGACCTACAAGACCTTCTAGAACTAACACCAAAATAGATGTTCTTTTCATCAAGGGGACTGGAATGCAAAAGTAGGAAGTCAAGAGATACATGGAGTAACAGGCAAGTTTGGCCTGGGAGTACAGAATGAAGCAGGCCAAAGGCTAACAGAGTTTTGCCAAGAGAACGCACTGGTCATGGTAAACACCCTTTTCCAACAACACAAGAGAAGACTCTACACATGGACATCACCAGAGGGTCAATACCGAAATCACTTTGACTATATTCTTTGCAGCCAAAGACAGAGAAGCTCTATACAGTCAGCAAAAACAAGACCTGGAGCTGACTGTGGCTAAGACCATGAACTCCTTATTGCCAAATTCAGACTTAAATTGAAGAAAGTAGGGAAAACCACTAGACCATTCAGGTATGACCTAAATCAAATCCTTTACGATTATACAGTGGAAGTGACAAACAGACCCAAGAAATTAGATCTCATAGACAGAGTGTCTGAAGAACTATGGATGGAGGTTCGTGACATTGTACAGGCGGCAGTGATCAAGACCATCCCCAAGAAAGAAAAAAATGCGAAAAAGCAAAATGGTTGTCTGAGGAGGCCTTACAAATAGCTGAGAAAAGAAGAGAAGTGAAAGGCAAAGGAGAAAAGGAAAGATATATCCATCTAAATACAGAGTTTCAAAGAATAGCAAGGAGAGAGAAGAAAGCCTTCCTCAGTGATCAATGCAAAGAAAGAGAGGAAACCAATAGAATGGGAAAGACTAGAGATCTCTTCAAGAAAATTAGAAATACCAAGGGGACATTTAATGCAAAGATGGGCAAAATAAAGGACATAAACAGTATGGACCTAATAGAAGCAGAGAATATTAAGAAAAGGTAGCAAGAATACACAGTCGAACTATACAAAAAAGATCTTAATGACCCAGATAACCATGATGGTGTGATCACTCACCTAGAGCCAGACATCCTGGAAAGTCAAATCAAATGCGCCTTAGGAAGCATCACTACGAACAAAGTTAGTGGAGGTGATAGAATGATGTGTCATTCTGTGCTTTGAATGCTGTGAAAGTGCTGCACTCAATATGTCAGCAAATTTGGAAAACTCAGCAGTGGCCACAGGACTGGAAAAGGTCAGTTTTCATTCCAAACCCAAAGAAAGGCAATGCCAAAGAATGTTCAAACTACTACACAATTGCACTCATCTCACACGTTGGCAAAGTAATGCTCAAAGTTCTCCAAGCCAGGGTTTCAACAGCACATGAACCGAGAAATTCCAGATGTTCAAACTGGATTTGGAAAATGCAGAGGAACCTGAGATCAAATTGTCAACAGCCATTGGATCATAGAAAAATCAAGAGAGTTCTATAAAAATATCTACTTCTGCTTTATTGACTATGCCAAACCCTTTGACTATGTGGATCACAATAAACTGTGGAAAATTATTAAAAGAAGGGACTACCAGACCAACTTATTGGCCTCCTGATAAATCTGTACGCAGGTCAAAAAGCAATAGTTCGAACTGGACATGGAGCAACAGACTGGTTCCAAATTGGGAAAGGAGTACGTCAAGGCTGTATATTGTTAATTATACAGTTAAATACTTAAATATGCAGTTAAATACTTATATGCAGAGTACATCGTGTGAAATGCTGGGCTGGGTGAAGCACAACCTAGAGTCAAGACTGCTGGGAGAAATATCAATAACCTCAGATATGCAGATGACATCACTCTTACGGCAGAAACGAAGAGGAAATAAAGAGCCTCTTCATGAAAGTGAAAGAGGAGAGTGAAAAGCTGGCTTAAAACTCAACATTAAAAAAACTAAGATCACGGACAGCATCCGGTCCCAACACTTCATGGCAAATAGATGGGGAAACAATGGAAACTGTGACAGACTTTATTTTGGGGGGCTCCAAAATAACTGCAGATGCTGACTGCAGCCATAAAATTAAAAGATGCTTGCTCCTTGGAAGAAAAGCTATGACCAACCTAGACAGCATATTAAAAAACAGAGACATTTCTTTGCCAACAAAGGTCTGCCTAACCAGAGCTATGGTTTTTCCAGTATTCGTGTACAGATGTGAGTTGGACTATAAAGAAAGCTGAGTGCTGAAGAATGGACGTTTTTGAACTGTAGTGTTGGAGAAGACTCTTGAGAGTCCCTTGGACTGCAAGGAGATCTAACCAGTCCATTCTAAAGGAGATCAGTCCTGGGTGTTCATTGGAAGGACTGATAATGAAGCTGAGACTCCAGTATTTTGGCCGCCTGATGCGAAGAGCTGACTCATTTGAAAAGACCCTGATATTGGGAAAGATTGAAGGCAGGAGGAGAATGGGACAACAAAGGATAAGATGGTTAGATGGCATCACCAACTCAATGGACATGAGTTTAGGTAAACTCCGGGAGTTCGTGATGGACAGGGAGGCCTGGCGTGCTGCAGTTCATGGGGTCGCAAAGAGTCAGACACGACTGAGCAACTGAACTGAACTGATGATGGTCAGCCACACATAAGATACATATTCTTTGAAGTTTAAAGTACCTCAAAATTTAGTAAAGTACCTAAAATTAAAACAAATTTAATTTTGTATATACGGTGGTCCCATACCAGACCACCTGACTTGCCTCTTGAGAAACTTGTATGCAGGTCAAGAAACAACTGTTAGAACTGGACATGGAACAACAGACTGGTTCCAAATAGGAAAAGGAGTATGTCAAGGCTGTATATTGTCACCCAGCTTTTTAACTTATATGCAGAGTACATCATGAGAAATGCTGGGCTGGAAGAAGCACAAGCTGGAATCAAGATTGCCGGGAGAAATATCCATAACCTCAGATATGCAGATGACACCACCCTTATGGCAGAAAGTGAAGAGGAATTAAAAACCCTCTTGAGGAAAGTGAAAGAGGAAAGTGAAAAAGTTGGCTTAAAGCTCAACATTCAGAAAACGAAGATCATGGCATCTGGTTCCATCACTTCATGGGAAATAGATGGGGAAACAGTGGAAACAGTGTCAGACTTTATTTTGGGGGGCTCCAAAATCATTGCAGATGGTGACTGCAGCCATGAAATTAAAAGACGCTTACTCCTGGGAAGGAAAGTTATGACCAACCTAGACAGCATATTAAAAAGCATAGAATTACTTTGCCAACAAAGGTCCGTCTAGTCATGGCTATAGTTTTTCCAGTGGACATGTATGGATGTGAGAGTTGGACTCTGAAGAAAGCTGAGCGCCAAAGAATGGATGCTTTTGAACTGTGGTGTTAGAGAAGACTCTTGAGAGTCCCTTGGACTGCTAGGAGATCCAATCAGTCCATCCTAAAGGAGATCAGTCCTGGGTGTTCACTGGAAGGACTGATGCTGAAGCTGAAACTCCAATACTTTGGCCACCTGATGCCAAGAAATGACTCATTGGAAAAGACCCTGATGCTGGGAAAGACTGAGGGCAGGAGGAGAAGGGGACAACAGAGGATGGGATGTTCGGATGGCATCACCACGACATGAGTTTGAGCAAGCCCGGGGAGTTGGTGATGGACAGGGAGGCCTGGTGTCCTGCAGTACACGGGGTTGCAAAGAGTCAGGCACGACTGAACTGAACTGAGTGCTTAATCTGTACATTTCTGATTGGCTCCTGTACTTAAAATACGTTTTTTGTGACCAGTTTAAAGGTCAAAATGTTTAATTTAACATCTTTATAGCTTCTCTCCCAAAAAAGATGTCCTTTTCATTACAGGGGACTAGAATGAAAAAGTATGAAGTCAAGAAACACCTGAAGTAACAGGCAAGTTTGGCCTTGGAATACGGAATGAAGCAGGGCAAAGACTAATGGAGTTTTGCCAAGAAAATGCACTGGTCATAGCAAACAGCCTCTTCCAACAACACAAGAGAAGATTCTACACATGGACATCACCAGATGGTCAACACCGAAATCAGATTGATTATATTCTTTGCAGCCAAAGATGGAGAAGCTCTATACAGTCAGCAAAAACAAGACCAGGAGCTGACTGTGGCTCAGACCATGAACTCCTTATTGCCAAATTCAGACTTAAATTGAAGAAAGTAGGGAAAACCACTAGACCATTCAGGTATGACCTAAATCAAATCCCTAATGATTATACAGTGGAAGTGAGAAATAGATTTAAGGGCCTAGATCTGATAGATAGAGTGCCTGATGAACTATGGAATGACGTTCGTGACATTGTATAGGAGACAGGAATCAAGACCATCCCCATGGAAAAGAAATGCAAAAAAGCAAAATGGCTGTCTGGGGAGGCCTTACAAATAGCTGTGAAAAGAAGAGAAGCAAAAAGGAAAGATATAAACATCTGAATGCAGAGTTCCAAAGAATAGCAAGAAGAGATAAGAAAGCCTTCTTCAGTGATCAATGCAAAGAAATAGAGGAAAACAACAGAATGGGAAAGACTAGGGATCTCTTCAAGAAAATCACAGATACCAAAGGAACACTTCATGCAAAGATGGGCTCGATAAAGGACAGAAATGGTATGGACCTAACAGAAGCAGAAGATATTAAGAAGAGATGGCAAGAATACACAGAAGAACTGTATAAAAAAGATCTTCACGACCCAGATAATCACGATGGTGTGATCACTAACCTAGAGCCAGACATCCTGGAATGTGAAGTCAAGTGGGCCTTAGAAAGCATCACTACGAACAAAGCTAGTGGAGGTGATGGAATTCCAGTTGAGCTATTCCAAATCCTGAAAGATGATGCTGTGAAAGTGCTGCACTCAATATGCCAGCAAATTTGGAAAACTCAGCAGTGGCCACAGGACTGGAAAAGGTCGGTTTTCATATCAATCCCAAAGAAAGGCAATGCCAAAGAATGCTCAAACTACCGCACAATTGCACTCATCTCACACGCTAGTAAAGTAATGCTCAAAATTCTCCAAGCCAGGCTTCAGCAATATGTGAACCGTGAACTTCCTGATGCTCAAGCTGGTTTTAGAAAAGGCAGAGGAACCAGAGATCAAATTGCCAACATCCGCTGGAAAAAGCATGGAAAAAGCAAGAGAGTTCCAGAAAAACATCTATTTCTGCTTTATTGACTATGCCAAAGCCTTTGACTGTGTGGATCACAATAAACTGTGGGAAATTCTGAAAGAGATGGGAATACCAGACCATCTGACCTGCCTCTTGAGAAATCTGTATGCAGGTCAGGAAGCAACAGTTAGAACTGGACATGGAACAACAGACTGGTTCCAAATAGGAAAAGGAGTACATCAAGGCTGTATATTGTCACCCTGTTTATTCAACTTATATGCAGAGTACATCATGAGAAACGCTGGACTGGAAGAAACACAAGCTGGAATCAAGATTGCCGGGAGAAATATCAATAACCTCAGATACGCAGATGACACCACCCTTACGGCAGAAAGTCAAGAGGAACTCTAAAGCCTCTTGATGAAAGTGAAAGTGGAGAGTGAAAAAGTTGGCTTAAAGCTCAACATTCAGACAACGAAGATCATGCCATCCGGTCCCATCACTTCATGGGAAATAGATGGGGAAACAGTGGAAACAGTGTCAGACTTTGTTTTTTGGGGCTCCAAAATTACTGCAGATGGTGACTGCAGCCATGAAATTAAAAGATGCTTACTCCTTGGAAGGAAAGTTGAGACCAACCTAGATACCATATTCAAAAGCAGAGACTTTACTTTGCCTACAAATGTCCGTCTAGTCAAGGCTATGGTTTTCCTGTGGTCATGTATGGATGTGAGAGTTGGACTGTGAAGAAGGCTGAGTGCCGAAGAATTGATGCTTTTGAACTGTGGTGTTGGAGAAGACTCTTGAGAGTCCCTTGGACTGCAAGGAGATCCAACCAGTCCATTCTGAAGGAGATCAGCCCTGGGATTTCTTTGGAAGGAATGATGCTAAAGCTGAAACTCCAACACTTTGGCCACCTCATGCGAAGAGTTGACTCATTGGAAAAGACTCTGATGCTGGGAGGGATTGGGGGCAAGAGGAGAAGGGGACGACAGAGGATGAGATGGCTGGATGGCATCACTGACTCGATGGACGTGAGTCTCAGTGAACTCCGGGAGTTGGTGATGGACAGGGAGGCCTGGCGTGCTGAGATTCATGGGGTCGCAAAGAGTCGGACACGACTGAGCGACTGATCTGATCTATCTGATCTGATGGCTTCTCTTGCTCCTCGGATTAAGTCGCCACGCTTTTTCATGCCTCCTGGCCATTTTACAAAGGACCAGATATATGGGTTTAAGAACAGAAGTTAATTACTTCCCTGGATCTGAGTGCTGATAATTTATCAGACTAAGGACATAGTCCAGGAATTCCGGACAAAGGGTTTATTTAGCTTTAGGCCTAATGGAAAGTGAAAGTGAAGTCGCTCAGTAATGTCCGACTCTTTGCGACCCCATGGACTGTAGCCTACAACGCTTCTCCGTCCATGGGATTTTCTAGGCAAGAGTACTGGAGTAGGTTGCGAGATGTTTATTGAAAACAAGACCCAGGTCTCAGAGTTCTACACTGACTGCCTAGCAATTTCTACCTCAAAAGCCTCATTTATCCTTCACGCACGGATGACACACCTGACCGAGACAGGCAAGGTGCTAAGATTGAGGATAAATGACAAGCCTCTTGTTGCAAATAAACGACAAGGACAATGAGAAACCCGACGGCTACGTAGCCTCCTCTTCGCCCAGGAGTCCTCTCCGAACCAGCAATGCTAAAAATGCCGTCCACTCACCCGCCTCGGGTCCATCCACGCCGCCGCCATCGCGGGGTCTTGTGGAGAGCGTGGGGCCAAAGAGGCGGCTCCAGGATTCACCGCCCGCCGCCCGGATCCTGCCTAGGGCGGGCCACGCCTAGGCGGACCTTCGCTCTCCGAGCCTCAGTAGCCCAGGCGTAGAGGCCCAGGCTATCGCGTCAGAGCTGTGGGGATGGATCGGGACCCCGGCGAGCGCTCAGGAGACACCCCCGTGACGGAGGACCCGGGGGGGATGTCAGGCTCGTACACTGACCGACGCGGGGGTGAGATACAGCTTCCTCACCGGCCTTTCCAGCTCCTGCCGGGGAAATGCGGCCGCGCCGCTTTTTCCGTCCTTACAGCCCCTGGCACGCGCTGGACACCGACTGATGACGCACAGGCATTAAAAGGCCCGGAAGTCCCACCCCCACCCTCAGCTGTCTTTGGCCCAGTACCGGCGCAAACACGCGGCGCTCAGACTTCTGGGTAACGTAGTTTTCTTCCGTGCAAACCAGAAAGGAGTCTAACACTCGGATCCTGACCCTGGAGTTCTGTCATCTGCTGCTTTGTGTTCATCCCCAGTGTCACTTTCAGGCTCCCTGTGTAGAGCCTTGTAGGCCCTTACGAGGACGTTGTAATATGTTTCGTGCGTGTTCTAGAAATATACCCAGGAACTGTTGAATCTACCACAGTAAGATACTCAGAAATGGTAATAACTGACACAAAGGGGCAAATTTACGCTCCACAGATCCCTAGAAACTTGAGATGGGAACATCGCAAAGGGCCCAGCGGGGAAGACCGGGACGGGTCAGGGGACAGAAGCAAACAAAGCGCGACCCAGAGCTTGTTTTCGACAGGAACGGCGAGGCAAGGCAGGATAACGGCTTGGTATTGGCTAGTCTGAATACTGTCAAGCCTTGGAGCATGGAGGCTGTCCTTATTTGCCCGGCACAGGCCTTAGGGGGATGAGAAGTATAGTCTATTGACGTATAAGAGTCAGAAAGAGAAGGGGTTTCTATTAGGGGTTTGGGGTTGTTTAATTTACAGATGAAAGGAATAGCCCCTAAGAGTAGTCTGTTACCTCTAAGAACTGGCTAGCCCTGAAAGGGGCAGTCTTGGTATCCTCTGGTGGTTTAATGGTTAGGGCTCTGTGCTCTCAGTGCAGAGGGTCCAGGTTTGATCCCTGGTCTGGGAACTAACATCAGGAAGCTGCTGGGGCCCAGCAGTCAATCAAACAATCATAGAGAGGTAGAGACCAAAAAATAGGCAGAGGGGAAACAAAAACAACAAATAGATGCTTAAAACATGGATCTCCAAATTTAAAAATCACAGTAGACAGAAATTTCCTTCAAGCCATCCATCTGGTTAGAACAAGGACAGAAGTATATAATGAGGTGGTCTGATTAGAGGCCTATGCTCTTGACACTGCTTCAAGGAAGGCAAAGTAAGTTACCCATTTATAATTTAGCTTAGACTATTCAATCGTCAGGTATGTAACATACCTGTGAACAGATTACAAATCTTTAACCCTCAAATTTCAAGGATGATGTCACTGACCCCAGAGGCTGCGGGGTATCCCATGACTGAGACAGGAAAGGTGGTCTATGGGTCAGACCCTAAATACCAAGGGGAGCAGCATGTACAACCAGAGACCAGATTCGTATAGGTCTCCAGTATCACATCTCTGTAGAGGGCCCTCCCAGCTGGAAAAAACACTCCCATGACCATCTCAGTAAAACTCACAGACAGGTCCATGAACTTGACTAAGCCTGCAACAACACACTCTTTAATCTCCAGTTATGCACATTTAACAATGCGGGAATTATGACCCCATATTTGTTAATCTTCTCTTTCTTGAAGTCAAGGCTACAAGTTTCAACAGTAGGAAGAAAGAATAAAGGAGAAACTGTTGACATATGTGCAATGGAAAATACATGGCATTAACCTGGTTGTTAACATCTCTGTAGAAATAGAGGCAAATACAGGGAATATTTGCAAGTCAAATCACTTGGCAATATATCTAAACAGATAAAACATTTATTGAGAGGCATGATTCTTTCTCACCAGATATTCTGTGTATTTTGTCATCACTAAATCCTGAACACGTGTAAGAATTTTTGGTGTGATATAACTATTGTTACAATGACTTGTATGTATTTAAACCTTCACCTCAAAGCCATGGCTTATTTTTGTCATAGCAGACTGTACTTGCTCAGTGTTTGTTAAAGGACTCTGCACGTCCCTGTTTTGGTGCCATGTAAGTCACTGTGACACTGAGTTAACACGGGTGCTATCCTCTGAACTTGAGTTAGTCCTTGGCTAGTTTAGGGGCTTAGACTTTGGGGTGCTTGCTGTCGTGCCCAGAAAGGATGAATGGCTCAGGACAGGCACTGTCTCTGTATTATGCTGCTGACCTGCTATGCTTCTGAAGGTCAAAACTGTTATGTTCCAAGCAGAGTGCCCAATAAAAATACTGGGCTCTGAGGTTCTACTGAGCTCCCCTAGGAGCCACTTCACACACGTTGTTGAAATTCACTGACACAACTTAAACCAAGTGCTCAGGACTCCTAAGGCTTCCCTGGGGCTCAGACGGTAAAGCATCTGCCTGCAATGAGGGAGAGCTGGGTTTGATCCCTGGGTTGGGAAGATCCCCTGGAGGAGGAAATGGCACCCCACTCCAGTACTCTTGCCTGGAAAATTCCATGGATGGAGGAGCCTGGTAGGCTGCAGTCAATCGGATCACAGAGTCGAATGTGACAGCAACTTCACTAGAACTCCTGAAGCTTGTTCCTGGCTTCCTCTGGACTCCAACCCTTGTACCTTTCCCCTTGTCTGAGATCGCTTCGTAAAAACATCAATGTTAAGCATGACAATATGCTGAGTTCTTTGATGTTTTCCTAGTAATCATAACTTGGATAATCTTGAGGAGTTTCCAGTCATTCATGACTCCATTTAAAGTCTGACCATTTTGTCCATATAAGCACATGTGGTTTCTCTTTGTGGTCAACATTATATCATACACGGTACCCATTGTATACACAGCTTTGTGTAAACACTCTGTGAGGGAGGGAGGCAATCAATATAAAAATACACTGCTGTGTGTGGCCACTCATTAACACACACATATACTGAAGGAAACAAAAATGTTAATGTGTCTAATGAGGCAAACAAAAAGGTTAAAGGAACAGAATTGGACAGTGGCTGGAGGTGAGGCTGACGAAAGAAAAATGGCTGCAAGTGGCTTGGTCAGCCAGACACAAGACAGTGGGACTCACTGAGACGTTTTCCAGGCACCTCACACACAGTGTCCACAGCCAAGTCAACCTTAGCCTTAGACGTTTCTCAGGCACCTCACACACAGTGTCCACAGCCAAGTCAGCCTTAGCCTTCTGTGATCTCTCTGCTACTTCAAACTCAAGACATTACCTATATCTTTCACAAAGTGATGAGACGACGCCAGCACTGAAGACTTAATATGGTTTCACACTCAAACTGAAATGGTGGCCAAGATGTACTGCAGAATGAGAAACAGGGGTCAGAGGTCAATGTGCATTACTTGATCCGTTTTAGTAAAAATGAGTAGTGACAAGGAAAAAGGATCACACCACATGAAGGGATCTGGGAAAGTGATATGGGCATGGACTCTGTGGCCAGCCCAAATGGCCTCCGATCCCTAACCTCATACTTTGCAACAACAGTACAAGTCTGGGCAAATCGCTTAGCCTTTCTAGTCTTCAGTTTTCAGTGTAAAATGAGGGCAATATTACCGACACATAAACTGGCTAGAAAGGCTGAGTCAACATGTCTAACCGTTTAAGACAGTGGCGGCCGTACGCAGCGCCGTGCGTCTGTGCTCTTACGTTCTACGGGCGCGTCCTCATGGTGGGCTCCGGCCAAGCGACACAGGCGTGAACTCCGTGTGTGAACATACAGAAGGCGTGCAGTTACGAACAAAGGGTAACAGACATGAGACACTCACCCTGGAGACACAGATTTGGGGGAGCTCTGCAGCTCACTGGGTGTAACAGGCCTTCAATGGGAGTTAAGTCACTCATGGAACACATTGCAAGTGAGAAAACAGTGGCCTTGGATGGACCCCGGGAAGCACACTGTTTAATGCTAAACATGGGCTGAAGACAGATTCTCTGAAGAAGGGCAAGAACTGAGAAAGCAGGGAAGGACATTTAAGTCAGAGAGGTGGGCAGCAGTCCAAAGGGGGCTGGGAGGTAGGGGAAGAGGACAAAAGGGAACTCTTAGACCTGCGTGAGCCAGGTGACTGTGATAGAGACCACCCTCTAGTTGTCACTGGTGTGAAAGGGACATGATGGGGGAGGACAGGCAGTGGACTGAAGAGTCACACAGCGAGTCTGTGAGAGAAAAGAGAAGGGCACAGCTCAGCGCACAAGGTAGGTGCAAAGTGCCTGCTGCTGCTGCTGCTGCTGCTGCTAAGTCGCTTCAGTCGTGTCCGACTCTGTGCGACCCCATAGACGGCAGCCCACCAGGCTCCCCCGTCCCTGGGATTCTCCAGGCAAGAACACCGGAGTGGGTTGCCATTTCCTCCTCTAATGCGTGAAACTGAAGTCGCTCAGTTGTGTCCGACTCTTAGCAACCCCTTGGACCGCAGCCTACCAGGCTTCTCCATCCATAGGATTTTCCAGGTGAGAGTACTGGAGTGGGGTGCCATTGCCTTCTCCATAAAGTGCCTAGGGATGAGGAACACAGGTACAGATCATGGACACAGAAGGGAATTAAGAGGGAGAAGTTAAAGACCAAAAGCAGAGGCATAAAAGAAAGAGGTCCTACACACATTGGGAAATGTGGGGGAATGTGTTCAACCACAGAGGAATATCGACTGTGGAAGAGGAGTAGCCCATACTCTTCAGATCGTAACAAGTCTTACTGAGCAATGAAATCTTACACACAGATCTTCTCTGGGGAACAGAACTCTGAACAAGCTGAAGGTCACCCAGTCTTATTTTCTTGAGAACGGTTTATGGATAACAACAAAGAAGACTGCAGGTCTTCCATTCCTCCCGGTAATTTAGGATTTCTAATAAGTAAGATAAACTACCGGAGACCAATGACTTTGGACCAAAAGTTTTGCTGTATTCTGAGTCCTTCTTTGGCATCATAAACTAGGCAAAGAAATAGAAGATGTATAAAAGAACAAAACAGAAAATCAAACAACTGAAAAATTCAAAAACCAAAATGAAAATGCACTGCATGAGCTCAATAGTAGATTATATGTAAGAGGGAAGGAATCAGTGAGCTCAAAGAGAGCTCAATGGGAATTAGTCAATATGACCAACAGAGGAAAACACCCTGGGGAAACAAAAAGGTACAAGTCTGAGGGTCCTATGGAACAAGAACAAGAGCACACCATTCATGTTACTGGAGCCCCTGAAAAAGAGGGGCTGAAAAAACTATGTGAAGCATAACTAAAAATTTCCCAATTTTTCCAAATGGCATATACTACAAAATTTTAAAAGTTAAGCAAACACCAAACAGGATAAGCCCCCAAATGTTATGGCAGGTTGCATCATGATCAAACTTCTGAACTCTATGTACAAGGAAAAAACACTGAAAGTACTTGACAAAAGGGATAGAGTACAGATACAGAAATGATGAGTCAAACGGCAGCAGATTTCTCATCTGAAACCGTGGAAGACAAGGAAATGACCTGCCTTTCAAGTACTAAAATAAAAGAACTGTTGACCCTGAATCCTATGCCCCACAAAAACATCCTTTGGGAATGAAGGAGAAATAAAGACATTCTTAGAAGAAGGAAAACAAAAACATCTGTTACCAGAAAACCTACCACAAAAGACAGGCTACAGGTGTTCCTGGGGTAAATAATTTAAAAAGAAAAACTGTTAATGGAAGAAACTTGGGATTTCAAGAAGGAAGAAAAGAACAATGTAATAAGTAACAATGTAATGAGTAAACAGACTGTGCTTCTTATGAGTTTTGCAAAAATGGTTTGACAGCTGAAGCAAAAAAAAAAAAAATCATCCAATACGGTGCTCAGCATACAAAAAGGCAACACTTTATAGACAGTTATATTAAAGAATGGGGAATAACGTACCCAATGGAAGTAAGTTTCTACACGTCAAAGTGCTAAAATGTTGATACTGTACACTCTGATAAGTTATGTATGTACAATATAATACCTAAAGTAACCACTAAAAAACAAGACATATTCTCAAAAACATCACAGATATATCAAGTGGAATTCCTAACATTAAAAGTTAGTAACTTTTAAAAGTTACTCAAAAGAAGGCAAAACAAACAAGAAGTACCTCCCAAAACCAAATATCAGGGCAACAAAAACCAGGTAACAAAAACATCATAAAATGGTAATGGTAAGCCCTGAAAATATCAATAATTATTTTAAACTTAAATGACCTAAACATACCAATTTTTAAAAGGAAATCAGTAAAATAAACATTAAAAAATGAGGCAAGTATATGCTACTCACAATATTCACATATTACATTACTTGAAATGTAACAATATAGATAAGGTTGAAAATATAATTATTATGGAAAAATATAAACCATGCAAACATTAACCAAAAATCTCAATAGTGACTATATTAATATCAGATAAAGAATACTTCAAAGCAAAACAACTTCCCAGGAGCAAAAACAACTTCCCAGGAGCAAAAAGAAAACAAAGAATAATGATAAAAGGGTCAATACACCAAGATAACATAGCAATCCTAAGTGCATCTGTACCAAGTAACAGAGCTTTGAAATGCACGAAGTGAAAACTGACAGAACTTAAAGGAGGAAGAGACAATTCTAGAATTAAACTGCAGGACAACACCCCCCTTTTCAGCTATTGATAGAAATTAGAGGCAGGAAATCAGCAGACAAAATCGGGAAAACATCATCAATGAACAGGATCGGGAACACACATATACAAACTCCACCCAATGACAGTAGGATACACATTCTTTTCAAGCAGCCTTATTGAACATTCAAGATAGACTATATCTTTGATCATAAAACAAACCACAACAAATTTAAATAGCCAAATCAAATATAAAACAAATGAAATCCAAAACAAGAAGAAAGCACAAAATACTCCAAACACTGCAAAATTAAACAACATACTTCTAAATAATCGATGGGTTACACAGACAGTCTTGAATAAAGAAATATTTAGACCTGAATGAAATGTAATTAGAACATAATAAACTACAACAGTACTGAGGGAAATTTATAGAATTTAATGCTTATATTAATAAAGTGAAAAAAAAATCCTCAATCAATAACCTAAGCACCCGCCTCAAGAAACTGCAAAGGAAAATAGTACCAAAGCAAATAGAAGAAATGATGTAATAAGGATCAGGGGGAAAAAAAATCAGTGAAATAAGGAAAAGACAGAGGAAAAAATGATATAAAGTGCTGGGTTTTTTTAATGATTTAAAAAACTGATATATGTCTGAGAAGACTGACAAAGATAAAAGAGAACACATTTCCAACATCAGGAATAAAATACGGGTTATAAATACAGATTCTGCTGCCTTCAGAATGATAAAGGAACATTTTAAACAAATAAGAACATTTAGATGAAATGGGACAATTTCTAGAAAAAGATAAACTATAAAAACATATCCAATATGAAATAGAAACTGAATAGTTCTATACATATTAAATAAAATAAATAAGTAATTAAGAAGCATTCAAAAGAAAACTCTTCAAGACTAAATGGTTCACTGGAGAATACTACCAATCATTAGGTAGTACCAAATGATACCAAACCAATTCTATACTATACACTGTCTTCTGAATAATAGAACACCTTTTAACACATGTTAAGAGGCCAGAATCACTTAGACACCAAAATCAGACAATGACAATGGAAAAAGAAAGAAAAAAAAGAAAGAAAGAAAGAAAACTACTTAATACATACCACTGTCACTCATAAAATGAGAGGAAAACTTCCTCAACAAAATACCAGCATATTAAATACAGTAATATATATAAAAATAACTGTACTCCATGACCAAGTAGGGCTTATTCCAAGGATACAAGCCTGGCTCAGCATTCAAAACTCAAATAAACATAATATATAACAACAAGCTAGAGAAGAAAAAAACACAAGATTCTATCAGTTGATTAAAAAAAAACCATTTGACAAATTCAACACTCATTCATAGCAACAAAAAATTCTCAGCCAATTAGGAATATGGGAAACTTTCTGAACTTGATAAAGAAAGCCCTATGAAGAAAATTACAACTAACACCATAGTTTATGATTAAAATCCTAATGTTTTCCCCCCTAATATCAGGAACCAGCCAAGGACATGTTTTCTCACTACTAGTATTCAAAATCATATTGGAAGTCCTAGCTAGTGCAATAAGACAAGAAAAGAAAATGATAGGTATATAGATGAGAAGAAAGAAATAAAACTTCTCTACTTGCAGATGATATTTCTATGTAGAAAATCCCAAGCATTCTATCAAAAGAAATAGCAAGATTGTAGGATATGAAAAATATATATATACTAAAGACTATATGGAAGTTGAAAATTTTAAAATCAATGCAATCTATAATTACTAAAAACCACCAAACAAAAAACCCACATCTATATATAAATCTTATAAAAACTGTATAGGACCTATTATTGAGACTTATTAAATAACAATGAAATAAATCAAGAGATAGCAAATAAATATATAGACATAATACATTCATAAACTGGAAGACACAAGACAGCAAACATGCTGACTCTAAACATATTATTCTGCCAATTTAACTCAGTTTCTCTCAAAATTCAATAATTTTTCTAGTAAAAACTTACATAAAACTTTATATGGAAATTCAAAATACTAAGAATGCTAAATCAGTTTTAAATAAGAATACTGAAGTTTTAAATAAGAAGACTGAACTGGGAAAAGCAGAATCACTTTACCCAATTAAAAGACTTACCATATAACTAGAGCAATCAGTAAACCAGGATTAGTACAGGACCACAAAAAAGTCTGAGTATTAGCTCTTTAAAACCATATAAAAAAAGGTTTGTCTTTTAAAAATCAAAGCCTAAATAGTCTTAAACGGTGCAAAACAACATGCCCATTCATATGTGAATTCTTAGCTCCTTACATATAAAAGCATTTAGCGGCTCAAACTAAAATGTAAGCTCCTTAAGAATAGAGACAATGTTTCAGAACAAAGATGTTGGATGAAAGGTTCCAGACCTGTCTGCCTCACCTTACAGTGGATGGCAATGAATGTATATAAAGACGCATAGTACAGGTTCTTTACCATGGGAACAAAACCCTCTTCCTACCAGTTAACTAAGCAATCTGACAAAGTGCCACCGTTTGGCAAGGAAGTCTGAAAGAAACTTTTTTGCAGTTCATTTTCTAAGTCTCTCCCTTCTTTTTTTAAAAAAAATTCCTGAGATAATAGTGAAATGTAAACTAAGTAAGATGGAGCTGAAGGCTTTCCGAAGTGCATAATAACCACTGGGTCTCTCTCCTTGATGAACTCTCACATGCACAATAAGGCTCTAGGTTGGGTCAATTTCCAATATGAGTCTTTAGACGATAATTAATATCCTGCAATAGTTTTTCTCACAGGGAAGAAAACTGTGGGGTTTCTCTTTGGTATGAATGATCAGATTCGGAGTAAGATGTTTCTTCAGGCAAAAGATTTTCCTCAGTGGTTACATTCAAAAAGTCTTTCCCCAATAGGAGTTCTTGAAGGTTGACTGAGGTTTGCCCACTTGTAAAGGGTCTTCCCACTTCTGTCACATTGACAGGGTTTCTCCCAGTATGAACCCTCTGGTGCTGAGTGAGGGACGAGCTGCGACTGAAGGCCTTTCCACACTCACTGCACTCATAGGGCTTCTCTCCAGTGTGGATGATGGAGTGTCGAATAAGGTTTGTGCTCCAGCAGAAGGTTTTTCCACACTCCATGCATTCATAGGGCTTCTCTCCACTATGAATCCGCTGGTGTCTGGTGAGGCCAGACCTGCGGTTGAAGGCCTTCCCACACTCCGTGCACTCATAAGGCTTCTCTCCAGTGTGGATGCTAAAGTGCCGAATGAGGTCTGCCCGATTACTAAAGGCTTTCCCACATTCTTTGCACTCAAAAGGTTTCTCGCCAGTGTGGGCTCTTTTATGTAAGATAAAAGTGGAGCAGTGGGTGAAGGCCTTTCCACACTCGGTGCACACATAGGGCTTCTCCCCGGTGTGGATCCGCTGGTGCCTCTTGAGGTATGACCTGTGGTTGAAGGCCTTCCCGCACTCGAGGCACTCGAAGGGCTTCTCCCCGGTGTGGATGACGTAGTGGTGAATGAGGGCTGCACTCTCACAGAAGGCTTTCCCACATTCGCTGCACTCGTAGGGCTTCTCCCCGGTGTGGGTCTGCTGGTGCCACATGAGGTAGGACCTGTGTTTGAAGACCTTGCCACACTCAAAGCACTCATACGGATTCTCGCCACTGTGGATGATGTAGTGTCGAATGAAACCCGGCCTATCTCGGAAGGCTTTTCCGCATTCTTTGCACACAAAAGGTTTTTCTCCAGTGTGGCTCCTGTTATGTAAGACAAAAGTGGAGCGGTGGGTGAAGGCCTTTCCACACTCACTGCACTTGTAGGGCTTCTCCCCACTGTGAATCCGCTGGTGCTGTGTCAGGTGTGACTTGCGGTTGAAGGCCTTGCCACACTCCATGCACTTATAGGGCTTCTCTCCGGTGTGGACCATGTGGTGTTGAAGGAGATAAGTGCTCTTACTAAAGGTTTTCCCACACTCTGTGCATTCATAGGGCTTCACTCCAGAATGAATCCTCTCATGTCGAGCAAGGAGGCGTTTCTTATTAAAAACTTTCCCACACTCATTGCATTTGAAGAGACTTTCCTCTTCCTGAATCAGGGGATCTTTACCTGATCCACAGGAGTCACGGTCATGGACAGCACCCCCTAGAGGGACTTGCTCCTCTACGATCCTTGAACACACACCACCAGCTGTCCCTAAGCTGCCACGTTCACAGCTTGGATTCCCAGGGAGCTTCCCGTTCTGGGGTTCTATCTCTGGTCTCAAGCATCCTTCATGCCTTTCCAATGGCTCTTCTTGATTGTTGATTTGGCCCAACTGGGAGTCCTCTGAAACTCTCTGTGTTAGCTGTTCTTGGACTGAGGCTCCCTCAAACAGGGATGGCTCAGAAGTGGTAGATTCTCTGGTCTTGGGTTTTCCTTTGTCACCTGAAAGAAATTCAACATACAGAAAGACCTGTTAATAATGCCAGCATGGAAGTTCAATATTTCAGTGTTAAAAATGAAGATGAAAATAGTGCCTCTGTGTCTGCCATGTTGCCCTACCTCTGAATCCCAGGATAAGAATTTATCTCTCTCCTGATCTTGGACTGTTAAAACCTTGAAAGAGGGACCCAGAGGAATGGCTCTGTAAGGGGATGGGGTGCTGGAAAAAAGCACAGTCAATTCCAGACGGGATAGTTATGCAAATAAACAACTCATGTGGGTCCAGACAGTTTATGCTGAAGAGATGACTCAGTTCAAAACCTGAAAGACCAACTATATGATCAGAAGGCTAAGGTCTGAACCATAAGAGAACAACTAGGAAACAGACAAAGGGAAGACCAGGGCACTGAGTCACGCAGGCACTGATTTAATCAGCTGTTTATGTAATGAGAGTCAGTGGGATTCTTATGTTGGCAGTACTCCATGCACATATTGCCATACATCAATGCCAAGAGGCTAATGAGTCTGATGATGTGGTAGCTAATGTTTGGAAGCCCTCCAAAATCTGTTTAAAGAAAAAAATCTATTGAAAACTTATTGGACAAAGACTTTGCAACAACTATCTTATAAAAGCTCAAGGAGCTAAAGAAAGATACAGAGAAAGTCAAGAAAACTAGGTAAAAACAAATGGAACTATCAATACAAAGAAAGAAAACCTAAAAAGAAATGAAAAAGAGGGAATTCCCAGGAGACTCAGTAAAGTTAAACTCCAGGCTCTCACTGCCAGGGACCCAGGTTCAATCCCTGGTCAGGGAATTAAGATCTCACAAGCCACAAAGTGCAGTCAAAAAAAAAAGAGCAAAAGAAATGAGAAATTCAGGAGCAAAAACTTCATTAATTAAAGTGAAAAACTCACTGGAATTATTCAAACGAAAATTTATACAGAAAGAAGAAATAATCTGCCAAGCTGAAGATAGAATAATGTTAAATATTGAGTCTAACAAACAGACAAAAAGAAAAGATTGAACAATAGTGAGTAGAGCCTAAGGCACCTGTGATACACTTAATGAACCAACATACTCACTGAGACATTCCCAGAAAGACAAGAGAGACAGGATCAAAGAGAGTATCTGAAGAGCCGAAGACGTCCCAAAATGGATGAAACGTCCAAGAAGTTCAATGAATTCCAAGAAAAATAAACTCAGACACACACTGAGGAAACTGTAAACAAACTTTTGTAAGGCAAAGAAAAAGTATAGCAAGTACGAAGCAACCTGTTATATACAAGCGATTCTCAATAAGATTATCAGATTTCTCATCAGAAACTTGGGAGGCCAGAAACCAGTGGTTCAATATATTCAAGTGTAAAACAAACAAACAGAAAATGTCAAGTAAGAATCCTTAATCAGGGTAAACTGTCCTTTAAAAGAGCAAGGAAGAAATTAAGACATCTCAGTATATGAAAGTTGGAGGAGTTTGTTACCACTGGATCTGCTCTGTAAGAAATTCTTCAGGGAGACTTCCAGGGTGAAATGTAAGAACACTAGACAGTAATTCAAAGCCATATGAATAAATAAAGAGCTTTATAATAGTAAATACATGGGCAGTTATAAAAGATAGAATTATTTTGTAACTCTACATTGTGTATTTACATGATTTAGAAGATTGTTTTTTCAAATTGTTAACCTAAAGGCTAGTATTATTATAACTTTAGCTTATAAGTCCATGTGTAGCTTCCTAGAAATTTAAGAGACTAACACATTTAAAAGAATTAGTAGTTTTACGTTTCTAGGCGTACAACATACAAAGATGTAATTTTGTGACACAAACACTTGAAAGGGGTAATGACAGAGCTGTAAAGGATTTTTGATGTTGCTGAAGTTAGGCTGGTATAAAATCATATTAATGGTAAAACTTTAATACATACATCAAATATAATCCCACGACAGCCATAAATACCTAGAGAATGTATGCAGAAGGAAATGAGAAAGGAATTTAAAAGTTTCACTACAAAATATCAACTAAACACCAGACTATAAAGCAAGAATGAGAATCAAAAACTATAATACATATAGAAATCAAATACCAAAACGACAGAAGTCTCTCCATATCACTAACACTTTAAATGTAAATGGTTAAACTCTTCAATTAAAAAACAGAAATTAGCAGAATTGATAACACATGACCCAACTATATGTTTTCCCCTAGAGACTCACTTCAGATACAAAGACACAAACTGAAAGTCAAAACGGGGAAGAAGATTCTGTACAAATACTAACAAAAAGAGAGCAGACAAAATCGTCTACATTGAAATCAGACAAAACGGACTTTAAATCAAAAAAGATTACAAGCAACAATGAAAGATATTATATAAGTAAAAGTTTTAATATAAGCAAGAAAATATGACTGTAAACAACTACATACTGAAAGAAGATCAAAATACATGAACCAAAGAATGAAAGAACGGAAGAGAAAGAGACAACACTACAAAAGACACGGAGGCTTCAATATCCCATTCTGAGTAATGGAGAGAACAACCAGACAAAGGCTAAGTATAGAAACAGAAGACTTAACATAAACCGACTGTGTCTAACAGATACATACAGAACACTCTACACAACAAGAGCATGCACATTCTTCTCGAGTATACATGGAACATTTTCCAGAACAGACCATAGGTTAAATCACAAATTAAATCTCAATAGATTTAAAAATACATCAAAAAAAGTATAATTTGTTTCTAATGAAAACAAACAAAAAAAATACCAAAACTTACAGGATGCAGTGAATGCAGTTAAGAGGGAGATTTGTAGCTATAAACACTTTCAGTGAAAAACAAAAAAGATGTCAAGTCAACAACCTAACTTAACTTTAGCAGGAAAAGAAAGAAACTAAACCCAAACTAAAGACACACAGGCAATGGAAAAAGAACAGAGAGCCCGGGAAACACACACACGTGGAGCTCTGGGGAATGGAAGAGAAGGGAGAGCAGTTCACAGTAAAAGCAAAGAACATAAATTAAATGGAGCTAGAAAAATGGGTGACACTGGGAATGAGAACACCGTATTCCTGTCTCACACTATCCTCAAATTCTACCTCACACCAGAAAGAGTTAAATGTCAGGTGCCAAGCTTAGAACATCTTATAATGAGGACATCTTTTTGATATTAGGGATGGAGCAGCACCTATAACTGATAAAAGTATCAGTAATGTACAAAAATTCCTAAAAACAAAAGGCAAATAAGTTAACACCTAGAGTTTTCGATGAACTGACATTTCAAAGAAGAAAATACAGTTGTTCGTCAGTATCCACAGGGGAATAACTGGTGTCAGACACTTCCTGCTCAACACCCAAATCCAAAGATGCTCAAGTCCTTTGCATAAAATGACAGTTTTTGCATATAACCTACACACATCCTCCTGTGTACTTTAAATTGTCTCTTGCTTGTAATATCTAATACAATGTAAATACTGTGTAAATAATTGCCAGCAGAAGGCAAACTCAAGTTTTGCTTTTTCGAGCTTTCTGGGATTTTCTTTTCCTCCAGTGTCTTCAATCCATGCTTGATGAATCCAGAGTCAGAACCTGCAGATGAGGAGGACAACTGTACAAATGGGCGGATAATTACATGATGAGAAGCTAAAGCTTGTGAACAATTAAGGAAATGCAAGGCAAGCTCACCTAAGACACAGTTTTGTCAGTTTGTTAAGCAAAAATAAACATGCCTGAGAGCATGAAAGACAGAACAGGACACAGTCAGTGGAATCTAGAGAATTATAGATGGGCAGATCTCTTTTAGAAAACCACGGCAATTGTCACCTAAACTTGAAAGTTTGCACAGCTACAATCCAACAATTTTACTCCTAAAAATGACAAAAGACAGGCCTAATCGTGTGCAAGATGACCAATACATACGAACGTTCCTGGTAGCACTGTTTATGAGAATGATGAAACGTAAAAAAGTAAATGCCCTAGAGAGTGGATAAATATGAAACAGGAATATTTTTTATTTGCTTCAAGTGCAGAAACTTGGGCACATTTTTATGTTAAGTAGACAAAGGATAGTTACTAAGGGGCTTCCCTGGTGGCTCAGAAGGTAAAGCATCTGCCTGCAATGTGGGAGACCCGGGTTCGATCCCTGGGTCAGCAAGATCCCCTGGAGAAGGAAATGGCCACCCACTCCAGTATTCTTGCCTGGAAAATCCCATGGACAGAGGAGCCTGGCGGGCTACAGTCCATGGGGTCGCCAAGAGTCGGACACGACTGAGCGACTTCACTTGTACTTTCAGTTACTAAACAAGCAGTAAATAAGAAACACTTTCCCTAAAAGGTGTGACCTAGACTCTGGTTCAAGAACTGGCCATGAAATGTGCCAAGGTCTCTTCCACCAGGGAAAGGAAAACCACAGCCTGGGAACCTGAGTGCAGAAGGGCTGAGGACCAAGCAGGAGTTTACTGTGGAGCCCTGCTGACACCCCAGGGCCATGCGCTGAGACACCGGCACTGGGGAGGCAATCCCTGTCGGGAGGGCCGGACGCAGGGCTGCTGGGGGTGGGGCGAGGGTCTGGGGCGGCATGCAGTCTCCAGCCTGTGCGGACGGCAGGACCACGTGCTCAGGCGTAGGAGGGGAGGAGTGAGCACTGGGATGGGTTCTCTGCCAGGCGTGCTCACTGGCTGCCTCTGAGATCCTCAGGTGGAGGTGTGTGGAGAGCAGGGGGCAGAGGCTGGGATGCCCCTCTGAGGGGCCACCGATGGCCCCACAAACGCTCACAGGCCAGCTGGGCCACGGACTGACTAGGAGTGGAAAGAGCACGCCTCTGCAGCAGCCCCAGCATCACATACGACGGCTCCAGTGCCCTCAGCAGCCCAGACGTGGGCACACAGGACAAACGTCACTGGGAGGCTTTACCCAACAGGAGGAGACGGGCGACAGGGGACAAGGGAGGGCTCCTCAGTGTCTGAAACGATAGTTTGGGAAAGGGGAAGCAGAGGAGTGCTGGAGAGGCGCTGGGCAGGGAAGATGTGAACCACACTGTTCATCGTGACTAACGGGACGTGGCGGTACCAGCAGCTCACCTCCCACGAGACACCGACTACGGCTCAGACCTTGTGCTGAGCAGTTTTATGTTTTAAAACTGCACACCCCCAGCAACCCCAGGTCAGAGCGACTACCATTGACTGGCGCCTTCAGGAGCAGACCCCCCCTCACCAACCTCCTGCTCCTCTCCTGAGACGGAGGGCTCAGTCACAGCTCTCTGCCCACCCCCCAAGTGTGGCCAAGAGCCCAGTGCCTTCCAGTGGAGGGATCAGAGGGCTGCTGTTTATGGGAGTCAGAGTGGCGTCATCCCCCACTTCTCTGCTAGCTGCAGGGGTCAGGGCACCTGAAGTCACACACTGACGACAGAACGAACCCAGGGCCCCGAGCGGCCGCGTGCTGCAGAGCTCCCCGTGACCCACAGGGACCGGGTGCGAGTCAGAAACAGCGCCTCCACGTGCTTGAGCTCCGAGACGCCGGAGTCCCTCTGACACAGCAGCCAGGCTGTAACTCAGACGAACTTACGTGCAGACACAAGGAGATCCCAAATTTCACTGGGACCACAGAGCTGGTGGTCGGCACGCAGGCCTGAAGCCCAGGACACATCTGAGCTCGTACACCGTTGACCTCGGCGAGGACAGAGGGACCTGGGGTCAAAGGGCTCCGTGGCTTCCAGACCACCAGAGGCCCGAACAAGACGCTTCCCAGGGAACCAGGGCCCGCGGCTTCCGGCAGGGTCTCTGCCCACAGCTTGGCTCCTACCTGCACAGGTGCTTCGGGAGAGGTCTCTCTTCACCGTCCACAGCTCCTGCCCGTGCTCCAGCCGGTAGATCAGCTCAGGTCTGGGGACAGGACACCCTGGGCATGGAGAAAAAAGGAAGACATGGGGGCTTCTGTGAAAACTGGGAAGACCTCTCAGTCTCGTGTGAGACTTCAGGATGCAGACCTCAGAATGAAGCTGCTCCCATGCACACAAAATGGGGAACTGCGACCCAAAAACCAAAGACACACCACACTGCCATGGAGCTTTTATTCCTAACACTAAATCAAAAGCTAATATACAGTTAACATAGTCAAAGGACTGTGTTCAAGCAACTTAAATGCACCACACTACTTCAAAATTGAAATAGATTTATGATGTCATTTAAACAACTGACATATTTGAAATATTGATTCTTTTCGTTCAAAACAAGGTTACGTGTCTCCGTTGCTAAGTTCCGTTTTTAGAACACAAGCAAAGTTCTGTACTGTTCTTTCTACAGACCACAGGTGAGTCTACCCCAGGGTTTCCTCACAGCATTCTCAGCAAGTACATACTACGATCAGCACTTTTCTTTTTTAGCCATGCAGGATCCTAGTTCAGTGACCAAGGATCAAACCATCACCCTCTGAATCAGGAGGGCAGAGACTCAACCACTGGACCACCATTTTTTTAAAAGTTAAAGTTCATTTACAATGTCATGTTTGTATCGGGTGTACAGGAAAAGTGATTCACATACACAAATACCCACACTGCTTTTCAGATTCTTTTCCGTTATAGGTTATTATAAGATACTGAATATAGTCCCTGTGCTGTATTAGAACCTTGTTGTTTATCTATTATTATATATAGAGGTGTGTATCTGTTGATCCCAAACTCTTAATTTACCCCTCACCACACCTGCTTTGCTCTTTCGTAACCATAAGTTTGTTTTCGGAGTCTGTGAGTAGCACCATTTTATAGATAAAAACCATACAGAAAGCAACAATCAGGCAGATAATGTGATGTGCCAAAGAGCCCACAACTGGTGAACGGCTGGGCCAACACGGAGCCCAGGTCTAACCGTCTCGGCTCTGTGTGCTGTTCCACCACAAAGCTACACAAGCCTGCTCCCAGAGGTGCCAAGTGCAGGTCTAGATGATGAAAATCCTGATGAGTAAAGACAGGAGCGGTGGTGGTGAGGCTCGCAATGCTACCCTGCACAAAACCTGGTCACTCCAGGCACTGTTCTGACCCTTTCCAGAAAGTTACCCACTTAGCCCTGTTGCAGCCCCAGGAAGTAAACTCCACCTTACTCCGGTTTACCAAGGAGCACCCCGAGGCCCAGACGCAGTCTGTAACTGCCCAGGACCACACAGTTTTTAAGGTGCAAAGCAGGGACTAAACACCAGAGTCTGGCTCTGACCCTGGCCTCCCCAACACCACAATGAGGAGGAAACAGGAGACACCCCTGAGTGGGGC
Source organism: Bos grunniens (assembly GCF_055505025.1). Lineage (NCBI taxonomy): Eukaryota > Metazoa > Chordata > Mammalia > Artiodactyla > Bovidae > Bos > Bos grunniens. Next base: position 64,967,427 of record NC_141182.1, on the reverse strand, counting down.
CAGCATCCTGAGACCAAGTGCGGGGCAGCTGTGAGGGAGGGATGTGAGCACCGAAATGCAACTACTGGGAGCAGGGCTGGGGAGGGGCAGACTCAGCAGACTTCAGTATTTCATGAACTGTGAGAAAATAATAAAACTGAGACTCCTGCACAGTGATACGGTCACATCTACTGCCATCAATATTTCACTAAAAAAAAGGATTTTTACTTCAAAGGAACCCCACAGAGGACAGCTTCATGAAGTGAAGGTGTATGTTCCTTACTGTTAAGGTTCCACTGTACGAGCCTCGCCACGGAAGCCGAGTTCCCCTGACTCTCCTGAGGGCCAGGCGAGCCCGAGGGTCACACGGGAGGAGCAGAGCAGCGCCCGCATCGGGCCTGCTGTGCAGTCAGTCAGCGACCTGGGTGAGCTCTGACTCGTATTCACAGTAACGCCAGTGCTACAAGTGACGCTTTTTCTGTTTCTCACATCCCTTCAAAAAGGGATTCCTGTACAGCAATGGTGAGTGGGAAACAGAAACCCAGAGGCTGACAAGTCGATAAGTCAACCTGAAAATGCAGCCAAGGGACTGAACAGTGAGAGTTAAGGGCCAGCGAGCCTGCACCACGGCTCAGGGATGGCCCCCTGTTGAAGAGAGGAAATTAGCAACAGTTGGGGGGAAGAAGGGTTAAGTACTGAACCACATTTTCCCTAAAGAAGTCAGGAGGCACGAAAAAGAGTAAACGAAGGCCTTCCTCAGGGTCGTTCCCAGTGCCCCTGATGAAGTGTCCGTGAGCCTTCAGAAATGGGGCTTCTCAGCCTCTGGACAACTGACATTCAGATCCAGAAAGTTCTTTGCTGAGGAGAAGGGGAGAGAATGTGTCTCTCCTGCACAGTGTAAGGATGTGTGGAGGCGCTCCGGGTCTTCACTCAGTAAGTGCCTGTAGCAACTCCATCCCAGTGGTGACAACCTATGTCTCCAGACGGGGCCAAGTGTCCCTGGGGAATGAGAACCGCTGGCTTAGAGGATGTAAATCAGGTGACAGGGGAGAGCTAGTGTGATGAGGAGGGGCGCTAAGAGAGTTTGTGGTCAGGAAACAGTTGGTGAGGAAGCGAGGTGGCCATGTGCAGAGAAGAGGTGGCCACGTGAAAAGCCAAAATGCCCAAGAACACCCACCAGGAAAACAGAACAGCACCTCAGAGGCCGGAGGCGAGCACGTCAAGTACGTCAGGTACGCACAGAACGGCAAGGCACCAGTGCGACCAGTCAGTGAGCGTGGGGAGAGCCAGGGGAGGCGGGCGGAGGCATCGGGGCTCGATGGTGGGCATTTCTATTTGTTTAATTCTGTTGTAAATTATCTAAACATGTCAAGCTTTTCCTGATTTTGTTCAACCTCCTCTCACTGACATAGAACACAATCCCAGGTCTCTAAGAACACGCCTGTCTCACCGAAGCCCTGGGTTTACAGCCCTCCCTTCCCTCAAACTGAGCAGCCTGAGAGGACCGTCCCTGAGCTGCTGTCTCTCTACTGTGGCTCTCTGGCCCATGTGGACTGGGTCATCCTCAGCTGAGCAGGGCTGTCGTGTCCACCCTCTGGTGCTGAGGGGCATCTCTGGACTCATCACCAGACCCCGGGACCACTCACTCCCACATGTGACGGGCAGATGCAGCAGACGCTGCCCGATGTCTCCTGGGCACAAAACTGCCACATGCTGAGACGCACTCCTCTCCCAGCTTCTCCTTCTCGGACCAGCAGATGATCCCTGCCGAGACTGAGCGAACATGAGACACCTGTGAAGGTGCAGGAGGACAGAGAAGCCCCCTGACTGAGACCCTGCGGCTAGACAGGACCTGCTGGCACTGAAGGCAAAGGCCTCCTGGGGCCCCGGCTGCCTCACCCTCTTCCTGGAGAACAGCTTGTCACCCATATCCTGTGCACTCGGGTGTAGGGGACGCCTGGGAACCGGTCTCATTCGGTCCGCTCCCTCTCTGGAATGTGAAACAGGAACTCAGACAGAGGCCGGTCTGTGCCGGGCCCTGGGCTGAGAGGCTCAGGTGGTCACTTCCGCCTCATGGACACCCCCACCCCCACCCAGAGCCCTGCAGCAGAGAAAGAGCAACAATATAAACACACGAAGAAGTAGAAACAAGGCATCTGGAGCCTTGGAGAGCAGGGATTGGGCTGGTCACTCCTGTCAAACTTGCTGGGGTGCAAAAGCCATTCTGAAAAGACAGGGACGTGAGCAAAGCCAGAGAAAGAAGCCAGGACGGAAGACCCAGAAGCCAGGGTAGAATCCTGGTTCTCCTATTCCAGTCCCATGTGGCCCGACTGGAAATGCTGCCTTTGGGTTCTGCAGAACATTCATTTCCTTCCACCACTTTCTAAGAGCCAAAGGGGAACTTTATTCAAAGAGACACAGAGACAGCAGGCAAGAGGAGGTGACTCTCAAGCATGAGTGAAACTGTGAGGAAGCAGGGGGGAGGGAGGACTCCTGAGCCCTTCCTGAGAAGCCAAGATGGAGCCAGGGTCCGGGATGCACGGGGTGGCCGGGGCCCGCACAGCAGAGCGGGAGCCTTACCCAGAGACACCAGGAGGCCGCAGTTCTCCAGCATCACCTCCTGGTACAGGGTCCTCTGGGCCGGGTCCAGATGCCCCCACTCCTCCTGGGTGAAGGTCACAGCCACGTCATCGAAGGTCACAGACAGCTGGAATGTCAAATACAGATAGCAGCGTCAGCTTTGGGACGACCGGGTGGGATTAGAGCTTGTCCCTGCGTCGCTGGTAAAGGCGCAGCAAGGCCGAGGCCCTCATCGCCGGGCACCTCCTCCGCACTGGGCTGAAGAGGAGGTGGGCAATGCTGTGGGCATAACACAGTGCAGCCCTACTTCAGATCCTGGGCGTGTGGTTCCCGAGCACTCCGAAAAAGCAGGTCACATGGTGATTTTGGATTCCCACTGCAAATACAAGTTACATTTAGGACTTCCCTGGCGTCCAGTGGTTAAGAATCCACCTACCAACGCAGGGGACATGGGTGTAATCCCTGGTCCACGAAGATGTGACATGCTTCGGGGCAAGCACACCCGTGTGCCACAACTACTGAAGCCCGTGAGCCCTAGAGCCCCTGCTCCGCAACAAGAGAAGCCACCACAGTGAGTCCATGCACGACAACGAAGAGGAGCCGCCCTGCTCGCTGCAACGAGAGAAAGCCTCCACAGCAACGAAGACCCAGTGCAGCCAAGGGTAAATACAGGTTTTACAATGTTTACACCACGCCGCAGTCCACTAAGGGTGCAACAGCACTAGGTCTGCTGCTAAGTCGCTTCAGTCGTGTCCGACTCTGTGCGACCCCATAGACGGCAGCCCACCAGGCTCCGCCGTCCCTGGGATTCTCCAGGCAAGAACACTGGAGTGGGGTGCCATTGCCTTCTCCAATGCATGAAAGGGAAAAGGGAAAGTGAACTCGCTCAGTCGTGTCCAACTCTTCACGACTCCATGGACTGCAGCCTACCAGGCTCCTCCATCCATGGGATTTTCCAGGCAAGAGTACTGGAGTGGGGTGCCCTAAGACAATAATTTGGATGCCTTAATTAAAAAGTACTTTATTGCTAAAAAACGCCAACCATCATCGTGAGCTGTAACCTTGTTGCAGGTGGAACATCTCAACTACTGTAAGAAACTACCACAATGTGACCCAAAGACACAAAGGAAAGCAAATGATGCAAGGCTGCCACAAACCTTCAATCTTCGAGAAAAACAACAGCAACAAAAGCACAGAATCTACAAACACAACAAAGAAAAGTATGATCACAGAGTACAACAGAAGCCTCCCATGCAGGAGCCCTTGGAAAATGACAGAAGGACTAGGACTGAGGGATGCAGACAGAAGGGATGCTACAATGTCAGAGGAATGAGTATATAGTGATAATAATACTACAAATAATGTTAAGCACAGCAGCAGGGGCTACCCAGGTGGCTCAGTGTTAAAGAACCCACCTGCCAATGCAGGAGACTCGGGTTCAATCCCTGGGTCAGGAAGATCCCTGGAGAAGGAAAAGGCAACCCACTCCAGGATCTTTGGTGGGAAATGCCTGGACAGAGGAGCCTGGCAGGCTACAGCCCGTGGGGTCACGAAGTGTGAGACAGGGCTGAGCAGCTGAGCCACCACCACCTGCGCTTCACTGGTCCTGCTACTTGCCCGCCCCGTGCTGAGAGCATTACGTCATGTCCAAAAGCAACTAACAGGACTTCCCTAGATGTCCAGTGGCTAATACTCCACACTCCCAATGCACAGGTCCCAGGATCAATCCCCGGTCAAGGAACTAGATCCCACACGCCACAACTAAGAGTTTACGTGCTGCAGCTAAGAACCTGCACAGCCAAACAAATAAACATTAAAAACAAAAGGCAACTAAGTCCCTAGTTCTCAAGTCACCATTTTCACCAGTGACTCCTAACTAAAAACACTCCACAGTCTGCCTTGTAATCTTACTCCCACCACCACATACTGGACATACTCTGTACACTCTCCTGAAACGTGCAGCAGATGCACGACCACATCCCTGTACCATGAGAACCACTCAGTAAACATAAACAATTCAGCCACCCCACTCTCAGATGAAGAGCCCTACTACTGCAGACCCATCATTTAAATGCTCCAAGACACTGGCTCATGGTTTTTTCACCTTACACAGTGCTCACATCTTTGTATATCGTTTTTTTTTTTTTTTTCTGCAGCTCTGCTCAGCTTGTGGGACCCTAGCTCCCCAACAAGGGATCAAACCCAGGCCCGTGGCAATGAGAGCGCAGAGTCCTAACCGCTGGACCACCAGGGAATTATTAGTTTTCTTGAGTTAATACTTCAATTAGATGTGTGCAAATTCCTAATAAATTGACTGGTTCATACACAGGAATCCTGCAAAAACTCATTTCTGGTGTTAGATAAACTCTTATCACTAGGGACATTTGGGGCAGGTAGGTCAAGAGAAACAAAATTAACTAGGGCCTCAACAATGACTACCAGATGATATGTTTAATTAATTAAAACTCTTTAAGGAAGGGGACAGGGGACGTCCCTGGTGGTCCAGTGGCTAAGACTCAGTGCTCCCAATGCGGGTTGCATCCCTGGTTAGGGAACTAGATCCCACATGCTGGTGTACCTAAATAAAAACATAACTCAAAACTCTCTGGCATATAATCCAACAGCACCCTCCATGACTGTTTAAGCGTGCACCTATGGATGGGCTTTCTCTGGTTGGTCTAAGTTATAAGTGGGGAAAAGAATTAGGGAAAGGGTTAATTATTAATCAAGTCCTGGCCATTTGCAGCCGAGGAAACAAATGTCACTGTTTCTCTACCTGGAAGCTCTAAAGATAGGAATTTGACTTCAGGCAAGTCTGACTTAGACCGGGCAGGACTCCTGGGTTATTGACTGTAGATGACGGGCTGGGTTCCTAGGCAGGTTATTTGCCAAAGTTCCAATTTTATACTCCATCTATTTTGCATTTGTATATTCAGGCTTGCGTGTTCTAGGACTAGAGATAAAGTGGGTGACGAGCCAGCTCCACTGGTCTCACACAAACACAACTGCAGAGAAACTCAATGCCTCTCCTGAATTCCACCCAGCTCAGGAGCTCTCTCCGAATCAGCAATGCCAGGAACACCGTCCACTCACCCGCGCCGGGTCCATCCACGCCGCCGCCATCATGGGCCCCTGAGGAGATAGCGGGACCCGGAGAGGCGGCGACAGAGGCGAGTCCCGCGGGTTCAGCCGACCGCCGCTCGCTCCTTGCTCTGGGCGAGGTGGCCGATCACGGGGAGGCTCACAGCCAGCTCGAACGCGCGCAAGGGAACCCAAGCCACCTTTCTGCTCATTTGCGAAGACGGCACTGGAAGAAGCCACAGAAGAGCTTTACCCTTCCCGACAGCTGGCGTGCACCGAGCCGTCGCACGCAAATGACGTCCACCACCGGTGGGGCCGGAAGCCCCACCTCCCCGCAGGAAATGCCCCCTCCCTGGGCCGTCATTGGCCCAGCGCCTGCTGCAGTCGCGCAGTGTAGCACTTTCTGGGTAATGTAGTTTTTTCTGTGCAGACAACAGGCAGTGGAGCGCGTGTTCAGTCGCTCGGTCGTGTCCCACTCTTTGCGATCCCATGGACTGCAGCACGCCAGGCTTCCCTGTCCATCACCAACTCCCAGAGCTTGCTCAAACTTATGTCCATCGAATCGGCGAACCCCATGAACAGTGTGAAAAGGCAAAAAGAGCCGCTCTACCTCGATGTAAAATATTTAGGAGATCCAAAGCCCCGAATCAGACCCTCTTCACAGCAGGCACAGCTCGGGGGGAGCGAGGGAGCACTAACGGCGCAGGTGAAAAACCATGAATCAACGTATTGGAGCATTTTTTCTTTTTCTTTTTTGGTTGGGCACAGTGTTCAGAGTCCTAACTACTGGACCGCCAAGGAATTCCCTTGGAGCGTTTAAATGATAAATCTGCAATGATGGGACTGTTCATCCGATAGGAGTGGCTGAATTGTTTGTGGTTCTAGTCATACAGAGATGTGGTCCCGCCTCTGCTGGACATTTCATATTGAGAAGAATATTGAATATGGTGGTGGGAGTAACAAGGCAAACTCTACATGGGGTGTTTTTTAGTCAGAAGACACAGAGGTGAAAAAGATGCCTGCAAGGGTGGAGGACTTCCTGGTGCTCCAGTAGCTTAGACTTGGCGATCCCAATGCAGGGGACCCGGGGCTCCATCTCTGGTCAGGGAACTAGATCCCACATGCTGTAACTAAGAGGTTGCATGCCCCAGGGAGGAGATCAGAGATCCTGAGTGCCCTAAGACCCCGCACAGCCAAATAAACAATTATTTGGGGGGGGGGGGGAAGCGCCTGCAGTGAACAAAGAACATGTTTGAGCTCCCCACTGGGTAGTTTGGATATTTATTGCTATTTATTCTTGCTTTTGAATTGTGGTGCTGAGGACGACTCTTGAGAGTCCCCTGGACTACAAGATCAAACCAGTCAATCTTAAAGAAAATCAACTATAAATATTCATCAGAAGGACTGATGCTGAAGCTCCAATACTTTGGCCATCTGATCTGAAGAGCTAACTCACTGAAAAAGACCCGAATGCTGGGAAAGATTGAGAGGACAGGAGGAGAAGGGGGTGACAAAGGATGAGATGGTTGGATGGCATCACTGACTCAATGGACATGAATCTGAGCAAACCCTGGGAGACGGTGGAGGACAGGGAGACATGGTGTGCTGCAGTCCATGGAGTCACAAAGAGTCAGACATGACTTAGCAACTGAACGTCAGTTTTTGGTAGATGAAGGGAGGAGCTGCCACCGGAAGGACTCGGAGGGGAGGCTGGAAGAGCACTTCTGCAAATGCTGCAAGCAAAGGTTAGATTTCAGAAGAGTTTGGAGATTGGTTTTTCCTGATGCAATCAGAACATGACAACACCACACACATGCTAGTGAATTCATTTGAGAATTGGGTGGCATTGATGTGCAGCAACACATCTTATCTTAAAGATGGCAGCATGTTGGATGTCAGTATAAAGAGAGGGGAGTGTGTGATCACGGGGTTAATTAGTCCTGTTTTACAAAGGACATTCTCCTGAAAACCTGGGGAAGAGTAAAGTGAGTCTAGGGGCCCCTGAGATAGGGGGTAGGTAATGCACCCTTGGACTGCAAAGAGATCCAACCAGTCCATCATAAAGGAGATCAGTCCTGGGTGTTCATTGGAAGGCCTGATGTTGAAACTGAAACTCCTACACTTTGACCACCTGATGCGAAGAGCTGACTCATTTGAAAAGCCCCTGATGCTGGGAAAGATTGAGGGCAGGAGGAGAAGGGGACAACAGAGGATGAGATGGTTGGATGGCTTCACCGACACAATGGACATGGGTTTGGGTGGACTCCGGTTGTTGGTGATAGACAGGGAGGCCTGGTGTGCTGCGGTTCATGGGGTCGCAAAGAGTTGGACACGACTGAGCAATTGAACTGAACTGAATGCACCATCAGGGTGGTTATCTGCATAAAGTAATAACTAGTTTTCAGGAAGAGTGGTTAAGTCACAATACCTGTGACCCAAGAAGAGCATCAGTTAGGGCTGCTCTCGTGGGAAAGTTTCTACAAGAAATAAAGACTTCACCCAGTCACACACCAACACATGCAAAGACCCGTGTGGGACATCCCTGGTGGCCCAGTGGTTAAGAATCCACCTTGCAATGCAGGGGACGCAGGTTCCATCCCTGATGGGGGAACTGAGATCCCACAAGCAGAAGAGCAACTGAGCCTAGAGTCTTTATGCTGCAATGAAAGATGCAACAAAGCTCCTGCAACTAAGACCAGACGCAGCCAAACGATGTTTTAAAAAGAGACTTGGTACAAAATGATTCAACTTTTATTAAGTATGATAATAAAATGATGCATCTTAAAAGAGAAGAAACAAAAGACAAGTGAGCTACCAGAGCCAACGGTGCTCCATGAGCAATCCCAAAGGGATGGGGGGGACAGGGCTCAGAAAGCCATAGGAACAGATGGGGGCAGCACCCTCTGAGAGTGGGCCCGGATCCATGGGTGTTCCAAGACCCGGACCAAGGGCAGCCTCTCCAAGGGCTGGAATCTGAGAAGCTTGGAGATCAGGTCCCGAGCCCCCGAAGACATTGATGGAGGAAACCTTAAATCTACCTGATGAGGCCAGAGAAGTATGGTTAATTGCCTCGATCCATTCATGGCACTGTCCTAGATCTTAGTAGACCACCACTGTATGTGCCCCAGGCTCCGCAGGCCCACCCACCTCCCCACCCCCTACAAACCAGTTCCCGCATGAATGCCCAGAGTGTGGCCATCCCACCTTGAGGATGCGTCTGTAGGTCTCACTAGTGGAGGCACTCTCAAAGGGTGGATTTCCTACCAGCAACTCATAGCAGAGCACCCCAATGCACCATAGATCCACCTTCTCATCGTATGTTCTCCCCTCGATCATTTCTGGGGGCAAGTAGTCCAGCGTCCCACACGTGGTCCTTCTCCTAGAGGGTTGCAGAGAAAGGGGCATAAGTACAAGAGAAGGTGTCCATCCCCAGCTTCCAGGCCCAGGCAGTCCCTTCCCAAGCACAGGAATCAGGAAACACCAAGTTTTAACATGCATCAAGGTTCCGAGACCACAAGTACTGGGACCCATCAATTCCATATTCTGAGATTCTTTCTACAATTATTTATATTTAGCTCATGATCCAGGAAGTTTTCACAAGGAAGATTTGAAACAAATTGATGGTGCAACAAGAGAGACCAAGTAAATTCAGTTCAGTTCAGTTCAGTCGCTCAGTCGTGTCTGACTCTTCGAGACCCCATGAATCACAGCACGCCAGGCCTCCCTGTCCATAACCAACTCACAGAGTTCACTCAGACTCATGTCCATCGAGTCAGTGATGCCATCCAGCCATCTCATCCTCTGTCGTCCCCCTTGTCCTCCTGCCCCCAATCCCTCCCAGCATCAGAGTCTTTTCCAATCAGTCAACTCTTCGCATGAGGTGGCCAAAGTACTGCAGTTTCAGCTTCAGTATCATTCCCTCCAAAGAAATCCCAGGGCTGATCTCCTTCAGAATGATCTCCAAGTAAAATAGTCATGCTTTATTTTTTTTTTTTCAAATTTTAAACTTTTTATTTTGTATTGGGGTATAGCCAATTAAAGAATCTGCCTGCAATGCAGGAGACCTGGGTTGGGAAGATCCCCTAGAGAAGGAAATACCAACCTCACTTCAGTATTCTTGCCTGGGGAATTCCAGGGACAAAGGAGCCTGGTGGGCTACAGTCCATGGGGTTGCAAAGAGTCAGACACGGCTGAGTGACTTTCACTCATATAGCTGATTAACAATGTTGTGGTAGTTTCAGGTGAACATCGAAGGGACTCAACCGTATGTATACATGTATTTATGTCCACGTGTGTGTGTGTTAAGTCACTTCAGCCACATCCAGCTCTTTGCAGCTCCATGGACTATAGTTGACAGGCTCCTCTGTCCATGGGATTCTCCAGGCAAGAATACTGGAGTGGGTTGCCACGCCCTCCTCCAGAGGATCTTCACGACCCAGGGATGAAACCCACATCTCTTGCATTGGTAGGCAGGTTCTTTACAGCTAGCACCACCTGTGAAGCCCTATATACATGTATAATTATGCTTTGTTGATAGAGTAAAATTTGTGGAATTATGGCACAATAGTTCTTGATGTATTTACATGGAAATTTATTGATAAACTTATATGTTAAGAGGATTTAAAACAAAAGGTATAGTTGAACCCCATTCTTTCAGTCAACAAATATATATTAGAATATGCATTTCAAAAGGTAGTATTTAAATACAAACTCAGTTTGTATCTGGGTCTTACATGTGAGATGAATTAAACTAGATCATTCTTAACTGGCACCCACCGGACCTACCTCAGAGAGGGGGTGTGCACAGACCAGCCGAAGTCTGCAATCTTCACTTCACCCATGAGCCCCAGCAGCAGGTTCTCTGGCTTAATATCCCTGTGAATCACCTTCCTTTCATGGCAGTAGATCAGAGCATCTGCCAACTCCTCTATTATCTGTGTGAGAAATGAAAAAGCAGTCTGGAAATGAAGCCAGCCACGAGAAGATGATGATTAATGCTTGATTACCCATCTGGAGCCCTCCCAAAATCTCTTGCTTCCTATTTCTAAGTCAGTTCCACTCATTTATTTCAGTGAACTCCCTCAGAGCATTTCATGTTTCTTTCCATAAGGTAGTGCGGTTAGATTCTGTTGCTCACAACCAAAGAATCCAAACTTACACACAGTACTTATTAATATTCTGGGGTAATTATTAGGGCATCCACATGGAAGAGGAAAGGCAACTCACTCCAGTATTCCTGCTGGGGAAACCCCTTGGACAGAGGAGTCTGGTGGGGGCTACAGTCCATGGGGTTGCAAAGAATTGGACACGACTGAGCATTAGGGTATCCAAATATGAAGTTGTAGGATGTAAGTCACTATATATAACTTAGTGTCACTATATATAATTTATAGAATGAAATAAAGAAAGAAGCCACGTGGACACTCGTGAAAGCCTCAAGCAATGACCCCCACACCAGCCCATTGTAAACTCGTGAACCTGAGCCCTCCCGCCTCACCGTGGCTGTACGCTGTTCATCAAACGTGTGACTCCTTTGCAGCGCCTTGTAGAGCTCGCCCTTTGGGGCATATTCTAAAATCAGGTACACCCGGCGCGCATCATGGAAGTAGTTGTACAGGCGCAGGATATTGGGGTGTCTGGAGGACAGAAGGAGTAAGTGTCAAGACTGCTCCCTAAAAAAACAAAACACAGCTCCCTGAGGCCCAACTCAAGATGCTATTGTAAGTGACTGGTCACACAGAGGGGCAAATTGTGCTGGGACCTGTATAGGAACCGCTCCGTCTGTAAATTTGTGAGCGGAAAACGAAGCAGGTGTCAGAATTCGAGTGTCTGACGCAGGGAGCTTTACATGGTATAACTGGAATGAACTGCAGAGGGGAAAAAAAATCTTTAAGATGCAAGCAAACGGCTTATTTGGAGGTAGTACGGGGGGAAACGCTGAGTTCAGATGTCAGAGACGGAACAGGAAAACAGGAAAGAGAAAAAAATAAGAACCGGCACAGGAAACTCATAGAGTATCCTTACTGGAGATGGGCCTGGATTTCAACTTCCCTGCGCAGCTGGTGTTCCAGGCCTTCCTTCTCTATCTGGGACTTGAACAGGACTTTCAGGGCCACGATGAAATGGTTTTTCTTCAGGCGAGCCAGGTACACATTCCCAAATTTTCCCTTGCCGAGAGGACGCCCGATTTCAAAATCATCAACTGTGAAACGCCGCCTGACAGGAAAGAAAGCAGAGCGCCTCCGTTTCGGAGGTGAGTGGAGAGTCGGGGGTCCCTCGTGCTCGCCTTCCGCTTTCACTGTTTCCCTCCTCGGGCCCCTTTTCCTTCTTAAGGGCTCAGCCAGGGTGTTGGGTCCATAACTGTCGGTCCCCTAAGGCAACACTTCACACACTCGGTCCCACTTCCCTTCCTCTTCCTGATAAAAAACAAAGGCGCTCACGCGGTTGGGGCTCCGGGCACCGTTTGACCTGCTGCAGCTACTGAAAAAAGAAAAGAGATGTCCATCCTTTGTTCTGTGCACCCCCTCACCCCCAACACCCGACCCCAGGCCTGTCTTCTAAACACCCTCTTTCCCTGTTCCTGGTACATAACCCTTCCACCTGCGTGCTGCATCCCGCCCGCCTTCCTCGCAGTTCCTCGATGGCTCATGACCAGAGACGGTGTGGAGGAGGACGCCCTGCGGAGCTGGGTGTCCAGGCAGGAGGTAACATTCAGGTTGAGGCTCCTGTAGTCGCCACTTGCTCCCTTACAGACTCGGGGAACCAGCTACGCGGCAACCTACTACGAGGACCCCCTCTCAGGGACTGAATCGGGGCAACTTTCTGCATTCGCACGCTAGGATATTTATACTATGTTCTCTGGCCCCATTGGCCGAGCAGGTAGTTCCTGGTTGACTCCCATTGGTTAAAATTTCTGACGATTAGGAAGCATGCTCAACGGAAGGGGCAAGAATGAGCGCTTCCGGTCCGGTGACTGGAGGCGGGACTTAGGGGACTGGGCCAATAAGAGGGCCGGGCATGGAGCCAAGAAGGTGGGAAACGCCCCAGAAAGACACAAGTGGAGGTAAAGGGATCAAGCGGGGAGTGGTGTGCAGAGTCTGTGCTGCTCAATTCAGTTCAGTTCAGTCACTCAATCGTGTCCTACTCTTGGCGACCCCACAGACTGCCGCACCAGGCCTCCCTGTCCATCACCAACTCCGGAGATTGCTCAAACTCATGTCCATCGAGTCACTGATGCCATCCAACCATCTCATCCTCTGCCGTCCCCTTCTCCTCCGCCTTCAATCTTTCCCAGCGTCAGGGTCTTTTCAAATGAGTCAGGTCTTCTCATCCGGTGGCCTAGGTATTGGAGCTTCAGCTTCAGCATCAGTCCTTCCAATGAATATTAAGGACTGATTTCCTTTAGGATTGACTGGTTGGATCTCCTTGAAGTCCAAGGGACTCTCAAGAGTCTTCTCCAAAACCCCAGTTCAAAAGCATCAATTCTTCGGTGCTCAGCTTTCTTTATAGTCCAACTCTCACATCCATACATGACTATGGGAAAAACCATAGCTTAGACTAGACAGACCTTTGTTTGCAAAGTAATGTCTCTGCTTTTTTATATGCTGTCTAGGTCGCTCATTGCTTTTCTTCCAAGGAGTAAGCGTCTTTTAATTTCATGGCTGCACTCACCCTCTGCAGTGATTTTGGAGCTCAAGAAAATAAAGTCTGTCATATGTTCAGGTACTTTCTTTCTAGTCCTAGTTTGTGGATTTTTTGTTAAAATCATGAATTCTGTCAAAGGCTTTTATAATATCAATTGAGATGATCATGTGGGCTTTTATCTTTCATTCTGTTGTCCTTCCATTACAGGAGTAAACTGCATTTGGTCGTGGTATATCATCCTTTTGATATGGTACTTAATTTGTTTTGCTAATATTTTGTGCAGGGTTTTTTCATCCTATTCCTAAGAGATATTTCTTTGTAGGCTTTTTGTTTTGTTTTGTTTTGTTTTGGCTGTAGTCACTATGTGCAGTGATTTTGAAGCCCCCCAAAAATAGTCTCTCACGGTTTCCTTTGTTTCCCCATCTATTAGCCATGAAGTGAGGGGACCAGATGCCATGATCTTAGCTTTATGAATGTGAGTTTTAAGCCAACTTTTTCACTCTGCTCTTTCACTTTCATCAAGAGGCTCTTTAGTTCTTTGCTTTCTGCCATAAGAGTGGTGTCATCTGCGTATCTGAGGTTATTGATATTTCTCCCAGCAGTCTTGATTCCAGCTTGTGCTTCATCCAGCCTGGCATTTTGCATGATGTACTTTACATATAAATTAAATAATCAGGGTGACAATATACAGCCTTGACATACTCCTTCCCCAATTTGGAATCAGTCCATTGTTCCTTGTCCGGTTCTAACTGTTACCTCCTGACCCGCATATGGATTTCTCAGGAGGCAGGTCAGGTGGTCTGGTATTCCCAACTCTTTAAGAATTTAAGAATATTCCATGGAACGCATAGTATCTGATTTTGGCTTCCTTTGTGGCTCAGCTGGTAAAGAATCCGCCTGCAATGTGGGAGACCTGGGTTCGATCCCTGGGTCAGGAAGATCCCCTGGAGAAGGGAAAGACTACCCACTCCAGTATTCTGGACTGGAGAATTCCATGGACTGTATCTGAATGAATGAACATGTATATAAATCTCTGAGGGAGTGAGTTAAGAAAGTCAGTGACATAAGGAAGTGTGTGTGCTAAGTCCTTTCAGTTGTGTTCAACTCTTTGCCACCCCATGGACTGTAGCCCTCCAGCTCCTCTGTCCATTGGATTCTCCAGGCAAGAATACTGGAATGTCTAACCATTCCCTTCTCCAGGGGATCGTCCCTAACCCAGGGATCAAACCTGCATCCCTTACGTCTCCTGCAATGGCAGCCTGGTTCTTTACCATTAGTACCACCTGGGAAGCCAGACGGCCAGTGTGACTGACGAGAAATCAACGGCAGGAAGCTGCCAGGGTGTTGCACTGAAGAGCCAGTTCTGGCTCCATGTTGGATCTGTTTCTTTGACTTTAACCTTTGCTTTTAGTTATTTTGGCTTGTTTGCTTTTGTTATGATAATCATACATAATAGCCTGCCTCGGGGAACCCTCCCCTCAGCCTGACTGTTAAACTGAAGTACCTTTATTCAGCTCACAGAGAGACAATCTGACCCAGCTCACCTGTGAATGGTTGCACTAAAGAAGAAATTAACACATCTGGTATTGTTTTGCAAAATAAAGGGCCATTTTACTTTACTTCCTCACCTCCTCTCCCTCTCTGTTTTAGAGAAGAACCTGCCATCCAGACCAAGGTAAGGTGATTATTTTGAGACTTTAGTCTGCCATCCTCTCTGTCAGCCGGCTTTCTAAATAGAGTCGTATTCCTTGCCTCAATACCTGTCTTTGATTTTATTGGCCTGTCGTGCGGTGAGCACAGTGAGCTTAGACTCAGTAACAGGGACGTGTTATGCTGTTGGCACACACCAGGACCAAGTGCAACTCAAGCTGCCCCAGCTTGAGGGTCCTGTCCTATTCAGGCCGTTCCTCAGGCTCCTCCTCAACCACTCACATGCATGAGGGTCACCGTGGTGGAGCTCCCTGACATCTGCTTCTGTCTCCAGATATCCTATGGCTTGTGTGCCCTCCCTCAATACACCTGCCTCCCCCAGCCCAGGACTGCCCAGGCCATTTGGCATGGGGGCAAAGACCCATAGCTGCACTTACTGCTCCCCTCTCATGTACTCACTACAGTACAGCTGACCCTTAAATGAGGGCTGGGGTGGGGCTGACGTTCAGCACTGTCAAAACCCACACATGGACTTCCGTGGTGGTCCAGTGGTTAAGACTCCGTGCTTCCACTGCAGGGGGTACAGGATCGATCCCCCATTGGGGAAGATTCATGTGGCATGCAGTGTGGTGCAACAAAAAAAAAAAAAAAGGGAAAAAAAAAAATCCACATTTAAGTTATGGTTAGCCCTTGGTCTTACCACCAGGGTTCTTGGACTCCTTAATCAATAGAAATGGATGAGTGTTGTAGAAAAAATACAAATGAAGTTTTTCCTTCTCTAAGAACAGACATTACTTTACCAACAAAGGTCCATCTAGTCAAGGCTATAACCATAGCCTTCCAGTGGTCATGTATGGATGTGAGAGTTGGACTGTGAAGACAGCTGAGCGCTGAAGAATTGATGCTTTTGAACTATGGTGTTCGAGAAATCTCTTGAGAGTCCCTTGGACTGCAAGGAGATCCAACCAGTCCATTCTGAAGGAAATCAGCCCTGGGTGTTCTTTTGAAGGAATGATGCTAAAGCTAAAACTCCAATACTTTGGCCACCTCATGCGAAGAGTTGACTCATTGGAAAAGACTGTGATGCTGGGAGGGATTGGGGGCAGGAGGAGAAGGGGGACGACAGAGGATGAGACGGTTGGATGGCATCACTGACTCAATGGATGTGAGTTTGAGTGAACTCCGGGAGATAGTGATGGACAGGGAGGCCTGGCGTGCTGCGATTCATGGGGTCGCAGAGAGTCAGACACAACTGAGCGACTGAACTGAACTGAACTGAAAAACAGAAAAGTAAAGGGAACAGTGAGCAGTCTAGAGAAGAAACTTGGATGGGCCTGAAAGATCTCCTGAGGTGCCAGCCTGCTGTATTCTCCCCTCACTGGGCAGAGAAATAAAGCCATCTTTCTATGTCCCCTAAACTCTGTCTCTGTATTTTTCATTTGCAATTGGTGGGTAGACAAAGTCATAACCTTGGCGATAACAAAGAGGCCTGAGGAGAAATTCAGGCAAGACTTCATAGGCAAGACTCCTGCTGCAGGAGGGAGAAAACAAGAACAGGTTCCCTGACTCACTCCGTGGAGGGCGGGGGACGAGCTGGTCTCTTAAACCAGTTGAGGGTAGGGGTGGGCCCGGGGTGGGCCCAGGGATGGGGATGGAGACGTGGCTTAGGTTGTCTGCCACCCGCTGGCTGGTGCTGTGTGCAGCGAGCATGCCAGTACACTGTTTTTGCTCCCATCAGGGTCCATTTGTTCCCAGCTCATCAGAAACGGCAGTTGAGTTTTTGGTCTTTTTGTATCTTATTGCTCATAATCTTATACATGCAGGCAGTTATTTTTAGTCCCTTATAGTTTCTTTGTATTTTGTTGCTGGAGGAGATGTTTGTCCAGCTGAAAGTCCTACAGCAAGGGTTCCAGCCTATCTTATCAGCATTCGCCATTCCTCTGTATCCTTGCTTCTGCATCTAGGAACTCTACCAACCCGGGATGGCACAGTACTATAGTACACTGGACGAGAAATCTGCATGTAAGTGGACCTACGCAGTTCAGACCCCTGTTGTTCAAGGGTCAACTCTATTTGTTGGACTCAGTAATTGGTTTCCACTTTGGGTCTCAAATAGTAAGCCCACATATTTGTTTGACATATACAGAATTTTCAAAACAATTGTAACTGAACTCTTTTAGATAGGAAATAGGGTAAATTGTTAGAGAAATACAATTTAAAAAGAAAAAGTCTCCTCCTCATTCAGAAAAGTCTCACTGCAAAGACAGTAAAGAAATAAAAGTTTAAAGTTGTATAAGCATTAGACTAGAATCTGATGCACATGGCAGATGGTCGTTGCTGCTACTGCTGCTGCTAAGTCACTTCGGTCGTGTCCGACTCTGTGCGACCCCATAGACGGCTGCCCACCAGGCTCCCCCGTCCCTGGGATTCTCCAGGCAAGAACACTGGCATGGGTTGCCATTTCCTTCTCCAATGCATGAAAGGGAAAAGTGAAAGTGAAGTCGCTCAGTCATGTCCAACTCTTCGCAACCCCATGGTCTGCAGCCTACCAGCCTCCTCTGTCCATGGGATTTTCCAGGCAAGAGTACTGGAGTGGGGTGCCATTGCCTTCTCCAGATGGTCGTTAAGAGACTTCAAAGAACACTCACCCCTTCATATAGCCAAACAGACACAAACCATTCCCTGCGTTTTCCAATAAACAATTAGTCCTATGAAGTAAGGACAGCACCATTTATTACACATAGTTCATGCTACACTAACGCAGTAATGGGGTGATTACTTGCTGTTACACTGGCTTTCTATAGAGGAAAACTGACTTCTCATACGATGGGAGGTAGTTTTGCTACTTGGAGCAAATTGGGCTCCTGCCCTCACCCCTGCCCCACAAGAAACTGGGATGTGTGAGTGACAGTCGCTCAGTCGTGTTTGACTCTTTGTGACCCCCATGGATCGTAGCCTGCCAGGCTCCTCTGTCCATGGAACCCTCTAAGCAAGAATACTGGAATGAGTTGCCATTCCCTTCTCCAGGGGATCTTCCTGACCCAGGGATCAAACCCAGGTCTCCTGCACTGCAAGCAGGTTGTTTACCAGCTGAGCCACTGGGACAGAAAGATGCTATCTCCTTTGATGACTTCATTTCATAAAAATGGACCCCTGGGCCTTTGAGAAAGACATTCCTGGGTTGTGAGGGTATTGGGGTGTTTGAGTAAAGCAAGGCTAGTGCAGCTTAGCCTTAATTTGCTGGGATTAGAATGGTACGAGATAAGCTTGGAGAGAAAACAGAGGCAAACCGTGTAGAACCTTGTCGGCCATTGTAAGGAGCTTCTATTATGCTCCTGAACACGTTCTAAAATGTACCTGTGGGGGACTCCTGGGGGACCAGTGCTTTCACGGACTCGGTGCTTTCATGGACTCCGTGCTTTCACAGTTGGGGTCTGGGTTCCATCCCTGGTCAGGGAACCAATATCCCACATGGCGTGGCCAAAAAAAAAAAAAAAGACTTTCCCTTTATCTCTGCATCCTTAGACAGTCTTGCCTGGTAAGAGTGATTTCTCTGCTTATGTCTGTGGGCCCCACTGTATCATTAAGACCAGAAAGTTTATGCTAACAGTGGGACTCACGGTGAAGGGTGGGTTTTGTCTGCCTACGACTACACTACACTTTGCCTTCTGTGGATCCTGTCTCCATGGTCAGTCCAGTGGGCGCTGCCTCGATAAAGGCATCTGTGGGCCGGGAAGCTGGGGCGAACTTCCCTTCTGGTGTTGATGAACACGCTGTCACACAGCTCTGGAACTGCACGGGGAGTCACCCAGGCGCGGTGCTCGGTTCCTCTTGCATTGTATTCTAGGTGCCTTTTCCCCTTGCAGATCGCGGTCTCTGTCTTTCTGTGGTGACACCAAGCCTGAAGGTGGTCTTGGGCAGACATGAAAGTCTCCTTGAAAAAGGAAAGTACTGACCTAGATGGGAATCACGGTAAAGGCTTCCCTGGGGAAGTGCTATTTGATGTGAGATGTGATTTTCCAGTGGTCATATATGGATGTGAAAGTTGCACTGTGAAGAAAGCTGAATGCCGAAGAATTGATGCTTTTGAACTGCGGTGTTGGAGAAATCTTTTGAGAGTCCCTTGGACTGCAAGGATATCCAACCAGTCCATTCTAAAGATCAGTCCTGGGTGTTCTTTGGAAGGACTGATGCTAAAGCTGAAACTCCAATACTTTGGCCACCTCATGCAAAGAGTTGACTCATTGGAAAAGACTCTGATGCTGGGAGGGATTGGGGGCAGGAGGAGAAGTGGACGGCAGAGGATGAGATGGCTGGATGGCATCACTGACTCAATGGACATGAGTTTGGATGAACTCTGGGACTTGGTGATGGACAGGGAGGCCTGACGTGCTGCAATCCACGGGGTTGCAAAGAGTCAGACACAACTGAGAGACTGAACTGAACTGTACTGTGAAGGGTAAGCATTCATTCTCCAGCCAAAGTGTAGGGAAGAGCCTAGCAATGGGTGGGGAGACAAAAGGAAACACAAGTCAAGAGCAGAGCAGTGGGATCGTGAAAGAGAGAAGGGAGCAAATTAGACACATCCCACACCAGGTAAGGCCCCATGGATGGGCTACGTGAAGGCTTTGGTTTTTATCTCCAGAGTTAAGGGAAGTCATGAAACAACTGAAGGGCATGTGTGTTGGGCAGGTGCCAGTCTAATTTGCACTGCATCTCTAGTTTCAGTGTGGAGAATGGACTGGAGAGGAAATACAGGTGAAAAAATACCTAGTTACTAAGCTGAAACAGAAGTGATAGATGATGTGTGATAGTCCAGGAAGGAAGTGGTGGGTTACGGAAGACAAACCTGAGAGGCATTTAAGAGGTGACACTGGCAACTTGGCGTGTGGAGTGTAAGGAAACAGAGGTCACAAGGTTGAGTCGGGGTTCTGTCCTTGGTCACCAAACCGTGCCATGTGGTGCAGAGGCAAAACTACAAGAGGATCAGTATCAGGGAGGAGCGGGAGCCACTTTAGGAACCTTTAAACAGTCACGTGGAGACCGACATCTTCCAAACACTCAAGTAGGGGCAGTAATCAGGAATTCAGGTCTAGGGCCCCAAGAAGTCAGGACTGGGAAAATAAATTCCAACTTGTTCAAAGTAACAAAGGTCTGTATAATCAAAACTATGTTTTTTCCAGTACTCATGTATGGATGTGAGAGTTGGACTATAAAGAAGGCTGAGTGCCGAAGAATTGATGCTTTCAAACTTTGGCATTAGAAAACTCTTGAGAGTCCCTTGCACTGCAAGATCAAACCAGTCTATCCTGAAGGAAATCAACTCTGAATATTCATTGGAAGGACTGATGATGAAGCTGAAGCTCTAATACTTTGGCCACCTGATGCAAAGAGCTGACACATTAGAAAAGACCCTGATGCTGGGAAAGACTGAAGGTGGGAGAAGGTGGGAGAAGGATGAGATGGTCGGATGGCATCACCAACTCAATGGACACGAGTTTAAGCAGGCTCCTGGGGGATGGTGAAGGACAGGGAAGCCTGGCATGCTGCAGCCCACGGGGTCACAATGAGTTGGACAAGACTGAGTGACTAAACAACAACAATGAAGATAAGTGAAGCCGCATGAAGGATGCGGATGAAGCCTAGGGAGAGACCACAAAGAAAGAAAAGGGACTGTGGAAACTGTTTAGGAATTTCAAAACTGCATGGGTGGCTAGACGTGCATGAGTCAGCAAGGAAGGAAAAAAAAGAAAGGAGGGAGAAAACCAGGAGAGTGATGATATGGAACGAAAAAAAGTGTATTTCAAGAATGGTCAGTGAGATGATTCTCAGTCTCAAGACCAGGGCTTACATTATATAAACACGGGAGTCACTGCTGACCTTGGCCAGGGTGATGAAGACAGCAGGACCCTAGGAAGGAGGTTCACAAGGCAGGGAGGTTTGGGAAACGGAAGAAAAAGGATGAGGTAACAGTGAAGTGCAATTATCACAAGGAAACGAAGAGAATCCCAAGGGCACTCCTCAGTTAAAGGAAGAGGGAGGAATAAAGATGTGAATACGTGAGACGTGGTGAAGACAGTGGTGCCGGACGCTCAGGGCAATGGATGAAGACAAGTCAGAAAGGGTGAGGGACAGAGCAGATGAAAAACAGGCTTTAGGCAGGTGAGGTCACAGGCAAGAAAAACATTGGGCACACTCTGAGGTGGGGCAAACGGTGATGACTGCCTAAGTGCAAGCAAAGCACTTCAAACGTGTGAAGATTTATCCTGAGAGCAAGCACATGAAATGACACTAGAACAAGCCATAGTGAGAGTTGCTGAAAGATGATGCAACTAGAGAGGCTGTAAGGGAGGAGGGAGGAGAGTGGTGAGGGTGCCTGTCAGCTGGAAGATGGTCAAGAGAACGAATGATGTAGCAGGACTTGGGACTCAGCACACGAGAGGCGTTTCTTCCTTCACATCCCAGAGACTTGGGAGAAATGATACATGGAGACTAGGCTGTCATTAATGAGTTTGTGGCCCCCAGTTAGTGGCGCTTCGTCATCGTCTGATGTGTGGGGCTGTGCGGGCATCTGAAACCATCTTCCTAAAATACAAACACCAGGGGAGATTGAGTGTGATCTTACTAAGGAACATCTTGGCCCCTTGGATACCTGCTTTCCACTTGCCCACCTGGACAGCCCCTGGTTGGCACTCTCCTTGTCTGTGGCTCTCCACATCCAACTCAAAGATCGCATGTGGCTGGGTGCACTGGCACCCTCACTTCTCGAAGTGGCTGATGTGCCTTGTTAAATTCTTAGTATTTATCATCTCATTAATACTTTTGGGCATTGTTTTAAAGTGTAGGATTTGCTATTCTGATACGAGGCCTTTGAAGAGTTACTTATGGCTCCAGTTAAGACGAGGGCCTGCTGTGCTTGCTCCACGGGGCCACGTAGGGCAACCCCTGAGGACAGTCAGAAGCAAAGAGGTGGAAGGGAAGGGTAGAGAGACTGCAGATATAGTGATCTTCACTGGGAGGCGTGGGACTGGTGATGCAGGCAGGCCAAGCAGGTTTAGGATTTGCTAGTTTGGTTCCTGCCAGCACAGCTCAGGGTGCAAGGGCTGCCCTCAACTGCCTGGTTATCTGGGGAAGGGTCTTGAAGCATAGGGACTTGATAAAGGCAGTAGCTGAGGGCTCTGGCTCTGGAACGGCTGGTTTGTCTACGGAGGGCACAGACCACAGGGAAAATTATCCGGAGAGATTAGCTAGCTCTAGAAGGAGCAGTCTCCACAGGATCAGCGGGGTCCCAAATGCTAGAACTTCAGAATAAAAACACATGCTTCAACATTAAGTATCCAAAATAAGGGGGAGGAGGAGAGTGGCCAGGAAGGTTTTAAAGTCTCCCAGGTAAGCCAGAGGTCAGAAGTATGACGGGAGGGCCCGTGGCCCTGACACGGCTCTGAGGGAGGCCCGGTAGGTTGCCTGTTTATACTTTACTTCAGACTGTTTAAAAAGTGAGCTGCATAACACATCCATGAGCAGAGATGACAAGTCTTCAGCCCTCAAACCTCAAGCATGACATCACCGAGCACCCCAGGACTAAGAGGGAAAGGCGGTCTTCGGGTCAGAGCCCGAGCGCCCGGGGAGCAGAGAGGCCCCGCAGACCAGGTTCCTGCCGGTCTTCAGCACCTCTCTGGCGAAGCCGTCCCTGCAGGAGCCACCTGCTCCCCCTCGCTCCAGGTGAAACTCCCCCACAGATGGTGAAGGTAACCAAGCCTGACACAGGGTAGTCTAGCTTCAAATGAGGTGTGCTGGATGATGCAAACATTCCTTATTTCTCTTTGCTGAAGACAGAGGCACAGAGTATCGACAGCAGGGAGAGAGAGAGATGAGAAACTGCTGCCTTATGTGCCTCAGAAACAGCACTGGTCTGGCATTTACATCTTTATAAAGTAAACAGCTGGTATATTTGCACATCAGACCACTTGAAGCCATTCATCTATAAAGATACATGTGTACTAGGTATCTACACATTTATGTACATATATGTGGCCTCAAGTGGTGTATACACATCACACGTGTATCAATTATCAGAAAGAGGCAAGGTCCTTGTCACCAGACTTCCTCTGTATGTTGTCATCACTAAATTAAATCCCGGCTAGTTTCTTCAGTTCTACTTTGGCTTAGTGATAGTTTTAAAAAAAATTTTGGTTATGATTTTGCCTCAAAATTATGACTCTTTTAGGAAACTGTGCTTAACATTACAGAAGCCTGAATTTATTAATTGGCATCTTAGTTCCATTTAAGTTGCTATGAAGACCTAACAGAGCAGGCCCAAGACTGCTATTCTCTTAACTAGCAGGTTTACCCTGGGCTGTGGTTTGAGACCTTAGATTTTGGAGGACTTCCCACGAGTGAGTGGCTCAGTGTGCTCAAGCTTTCTGTGCACCAGTGTGTTTTATGCCAAAGATCCACTGTCCTTCTGGAGGTCTAGAATTTGGTATAAATGTTAAAGTCCCCAAGAAACCCTGAGTCTCGAGCTAGCTTCCACATGTGACATTTCAGTCGATGGCTGTCCCTCCTTGACAGAGCTTAAATTGAGCACGTCCCACGTGACTCCCCTGAGCCAGGACAATTGCAGATTGCCCCTGGTCCCTGTGCAGCTTCTCTTGGCTGAGTTTGCTTTGATCGTTTTGGTGGAATAAGCATAGCTGTTGAGTGTTAACAAAACATGAGTTCTGGGAGTCTTCCTAGGAAACTGCTGAACTAAGTGTGGTCTTGATCACATGATACAATCATTCATCCTGATTTCCATCTGGCCATAAAAGCTTCTGGAGCTTTTCTTCAAGGTCAACATATGTTCTATATGGTGGCAACTATACAATAGCACCCCACTCCATTACTCTTGCCTGGAAAATCCCATGGACGGCGGAACCTGGTAGGCTGCAGTCCATTGGGTCGCTAAGAGTCGGACGCGACTGAGAGATTTCACTTTCACGCATTGGAGAAGGAAAAGGCAACCCACTCCAGTGTTCTTGCCTGGAGAGTCCCAGGGACGGGGGAGCCTGGTGGGCTGCCGTCTATGGGGTCACATAGAGTCGGACATGACTGAAGCGACTTAGCAGCAGTAGCAGCAGCATACACACAGCTTCATGTAAACACTGTGAGGAAGCCAAGCATTATGATAAACATTCCCTGCTGTGTGTAGCCACTCACTAAAACACACATCTATCGGGTGTCTACTAGGGGAAAAAAAGAACGGGACAGTGGTTGGATGTGGGATGATGAAAAAATGGCTGCGAGGTGTCCATCTGGCCTGGGCAACAAGGCAGATGGCAGTGGGATTCACAGGGAATATGGGCACTGAAAACCTTAGCCCTTTTCTATCTTCCTGCCACCACAAATCAACTGTATCTTCTTCAGTTAAAACAGACTATGCAGCCACTAAAGAGGGAGTTTGGTGTATCTCACTCATCCTAAAGGGATGGTCAACATTAATGTCAAATGAGAAAAGTAATTTGCAGACAAATGATCAAGGCTTGGTGTACTCTGAAGTGGTGCATTCACCCATCCTATGAAAGACAACACAGGTTAAGTATCAAGGGCATGGATTTTGCAGTCAGCTAACTCCAATCCCAGTTCCTACACTTTCTAATCATGAAACCCTGGACAAATTCCTAAACTGCAAAGGTTAAGAGTTAATACGTATAAAACAATGTTTGCTTGCTGTTCTAACGATAGGTTTATCTCCAGGCCATGGTCACATGACACATGAACACAGTTTATAAACAGTGGGTGTGGAAGGATGGCCAGTGAGAAACATTCAACCTGGAGACACAGACTGGGGGACTCTAGATCACTGTGGATAAAATGCCTTGAGAGGGAATTAACTCACTCATGGGACACACCACAAGTGAAAAAGCAAAGGCCACACATGGATCCTGGGAAGTGGAACTATTTAATAGATGGAAAACACAGACCCTATTAAGGAGAAGAGCAGAAATGCTCAGAAGCCAGCCAAGGACTCTTGAGAAAGAGGGGTGGGCAGCACAAGGGCCAGTAATGAGGTGGGCACAGAGGGGCACAAATGGGAACTTTGTGAGGACTGCGCAAGCCAGGTGACCGTGGTGGAGGTCACTCTTAGCGGTCACTGGAGCACACCACAAGGAGGTGAGGACAGACAGTGGACAGAACTGTTCCACTGGGTGTGTCTGTGAGATAAAGAAGGGCGGAGTTCAATGGGCATGTGGGGCAGAAAGTGCCCAGCGTGAGACTAGAGACTGAACACATTTGACAGTTGAGGCAAAAATGACAACATCATCCAATATGGCGCTCACTGTACAGATGATGAGGCTAGAAGGGCATTAAGAGGGAGAAGTTAAAGACCACAGAATACAGGAGGAGGTACAGCGCACAGACGGAGACCCTCAGCAAGCTGGGGGTGGAGGTGGGGGATGCACTCAGTCACGGGGAGGAAGAGTGAGCCTGAAGGGGGAGTGACCCTCCTCCTCTGCGGCTGCAACAAGCCTTAGAGAACCAGGAAATTCTACACACACGCCTTCCCTGGAGAACACAGCTCTGAACAACCTGGAGGTCAACCTTAGTTGTAAAATCTGTTCTCAGAGATACCTGTGGATATAAGGCCTTTCATTCCTCTAGTTTATTTAGGATTTCTATCCCAATACAAAGATAAAACCACCAGAGAATCATGACTTTGGGCTACATAGTTTTGCCTGTTTTCTCAGAGTCCTCCTTTGGCATTATAAACTAGGCAAAAATATAGAAGACATATAAAATAACCAAATGGAAATCAAACAACTGAAAAATTTAAAAAACAAAATGAAAACTCAATGAGTAAGCTCAATAGTAGATTATATGAGAGAAGGGCATCAGTGAGCTCAAAGAGCAATCAATCGAAATTAATCAATAAGAGCAACAGAGAGATACAAACTGGGGGAAACAAAAAGATGGGAACTGAGGGTCCTATGGTACAAAACATGAGAATTATCACTCATGTTACTGGAGTCCTTAAAAGAGGAAAAAATGTGAGGTTGAAAAAATATTTGAAGAATTAATAATTTAAAATGTCCAAATTTGGCAAGGGGCATACACCACATGATTCAAAAAGCTGAGCAACCACCAAACAGGAGAGACCGTAAAAGTTCTATGCCAGGATACATCATAATTAAACTTATGACCACAATGAAAAACACTTTGAAAACATGTGACGGAAAGGATGCTTTACAGATAGAGAAGTAACAGGGTGACACGCACTTCTCATATGAAACCACGGTGCACAGAAGAAGATAGAATGTAGAAAAACAGACATGTTTTCTTTTGTCCTAAAAGAACTGTGGATCCCACATCGTATGTTCCACAAAAATATCTTTCAAGAATGAAGGGGAAAAGACATTTTTAAATGAAGAAAAAAAACATTCATTAACAGCAGACATACTTTAGAAAGAACAGATAAAGGAAACTTGCCAAACAGAAGGGAAATGTTAATAGAAGACTTGGGACTTTAAGAACAAGAGAAAGAACAATGAAATGGAAAACTGAGAGGGTACCAGGCAGGAAGGCCAGGGGTCTCCAAAAGGAGGAAATAGGCTGCAAGTGTCAGACATTTTTCCCTTAAGTGGCAGGAGGAAACAAACTAGCAGTATTTTTTTCCTTCTCTATATACATTAAAAGGTTTCTCTTAAAATACTGTGTTGCCATAATGACACCTGGTTTCACTATTCTCAAACCTTGAGTTAACCAACGCATTTCTTATGGAAATGTTTGTCTTAAGCTATGTTAATGTACTATGCATTTACCCCAGACTCGGTCTTCAAGGAGGTTCTGCCTAACGGAGAAGGCAATGGCACCCCACTCCAGTACTCTTGCTTGGAAAATCCCATGGACGGAGGAGCCTGGTAGGCTGCAGTCCATGGGGTCGAGAAGAGTCGGACACGACTGAGCGACTTCACTTTCACTTTTCACTTTCATGCATTGGAGAAGGAAATGGCAGCCCACTCCAGTGTTCTTGCCTGGAGAATCCCAGGGACGGGGGGAGCCTGGTGGACTGCCGTCTATAGGGTAGCACAGAGTCAGAAACGACTGAAGTGACTTAGCATAATGGCTCAGAACCTACTTGACAAACCAGTACGTTATACTCAGATATTGTTCCCCTAATCTATGTAAATGAAACTATCTGTATGGTAATCTGCCTTTCTTCACAATTCAAGTCAATGGTTTTATGGCCCAGGATGAATCATCTGGTGCCAAGATTATCCCAAAATGCATCTTATGGATGGGGGTGCCTGGTGCCATTCTGAGTTTTAAGACATTCCTTTCTTTCATTAACAGACTGCTAATGACTACATAACATGCAGCTGAAGACTGGCAGGGGGGTACTCTTTCTGCCCCCTTTTGATGCCTATGTCAGAAGCTTTCTCTATCTCCTTTATACTTTAATAAAACTTTATTACACAAAAGCTCTGAGCGATCAAGCCTCGTCTCTGGCCCCGGATTGAATTCTCCTCCAGAGGTCAAAAATCCCAGCATCTTTTCATTCAGCAACAACCTTTCAAAACTGGAGATACACAGACTTCACTTCTCACAAACTTTGTTTTAAAAAAAAATCTTAAGACAGTTGAGGCAAAAATTACAATATCCAATATGGTGCTCAGTATACAGTGAGAAACTATTTAGAACAACTATATTAAGAACAGGGAATGTAAAAGAACCCTAATGAAATCAAGGTTTCTATACGTCAAAGTGCTGAAATATTGATAAGTCTGTGATTAAGTTATGTATATGTAATACACTTCATACAGTAAAAAAAATTAAGATATATACTCAAAAGCATTACAGATACATCAAGTAGAATTCTAAAAAACATTAAAGTAACCCACAGGAAGGACAGGAAAGCTAAATAACAAGAACTAAAAAACAAGAGTAACACTATAAAGGGAATACAAAAAAAAAAAAAACAATTAAAATGGTACACTGAAGCTCTAATGCATCATTAACTATTTCAAATTTAGATGATCTAAATTTACAAATTAAAAGAAAGTGGCAGAAAGGGTTTAAAAAATATGACCCCAACTATTGCTGTTACAAGAAACTTAAAAAATACAAACTGCAAACACCACAATTTCTTAATTATACTTCAAGACTTCATCATTTCTCTCTGCAACTGACAAGAAATACTACACAGAAAGTCAGCAAGGATATAGAGAATCTGAAAAACATCCCCAACAAAGAAAATTGTGCAGACATTTATAGAAACTCCACCCAATGACAGCAGAATACACATTCTTTCCAAGAAGTCTTACAGAACATTCAACAAGATTTACCACACCCAAGGGCAATAAACAAACTTCAACAAATTTAAACAGTCAAACCAAACGTGAAACAAACAAGAAATCAATAACAAAATGATACCAGAAAACGGTTCAAACAGTAGAAAATGAAATAAAAAACTTCCAAATAACCCACAGGTGACAGAAGAAGTCTCTAAAGGAATCAAGGGGTATTCAGAACTGAATAAACTGTGATAAAAACTTGTGGGACAAAACTTGAACAGTGCTGTGGTAGAACTTTATAATACTTAATGCTTCATAAGAAAACAAAAAGTGTCGAATCAATAATCTCAGCATCCCTCAAAAATTAAAAGTGCAAAATACAACCAGAGCAAAGCAGAAGATAGGCTATCATAAAAACTGGGGCAGAAATCAGTGAAAGCAAAAACAGAAAGGAACAGAAAAAAAATCAATTAAGTGCTGGTTCTTCAAAATGATCAGTAAGATTGGTAAATGTCTAAGACTGACAATGATTAAAAGGAGTTGACTATTTCCAAAATCAGGACTAAAATGGAATACCTTGCTGCTGTTAAAAAAAATAATGAGGAAAAAAAAAATGAGGGAATACTTCCAACAAGTCTAAAATTGAGATGAAATGAAACATTTCTTTGACGAGGACCAGCTATCCAATTTATCCAATATGAAAAGACACTATGAATAGTTCCATATTTATCAACTAGTATCCAGAAAATCTCCAGGCCCAAATGGTCCGTTGGACTATTATAAAACAACAATTAAAAACACTTACACACCATCTTCCTAAAAAACAGAACTTGAGAGGCCACTATCACCTTGACCTAAAATCAGACAATGATAGCAGCTAAAAACAAAGAATGGCCACTATGCACCATCAATCAAGAGATTAGAGGAAAAGTGCCTCAAAAAAATACAGTCAAATCAAATGCTTTAATATATATTTTAAAATGCATACTCCATAACCAAGTGGGGCTTATTCCAAGGATGCAAGGCTGGTTCCATATGCAAAACTCAATCAACTGGGTATCAAAGAAAAATCAGATGATCACATCAATTGATGGGAGGAAAAGCATCCAACAAAACCCAACACTCAAGCATAACAAAAATCTCACCAAATTAAGAACTGAGGGAAACTTTCTAGACTTGACAGGAAAAGTCTATGGGAAAAAAAAAAACTTGTAACATTGTACTTGTTAAGAAAACTGAATGTTTTCCCCCTAATATCAGAAACCAATCAAGGATGTCCTCTCTTACTACTCGTACTCAACATCAGACTGGAAGTCCTAGCAAGTGCATTAAGAAAAGGAAATGTAAAGAATACAAATAGGAAGAAAAAAAAGTATGTGCAGTTGACATTTCTAAGTACAAAATACCAAGGATTCTATCTAAAGAAACTACTAGAAATAATAACTGAGTTCAGCCAAGGCTACAAGATACCAAAATACCACCCGCAGAACAATCTTTCTATATACTACTAAAGGAAATGAGGAAATGAAAGTTTAAGAATCAGTGTCAACAGAGAATTCCCTGGCAGTCCACCACCCCAGTGGTCAGGACTCTGAGCTGGCCTGGATTTGATCCCTGATTGGGGAACTAATATCCTATAAGACACAAGGCCAAAAAAACCCCCAAATCAATGCATTTATAAATCACTTTTAAGAGTTTATAGGGCCTGTATTATTGAAAATTAGGACTTCCCTGGTGGCTCAGACGGTAAAGCATCTGTCTACAATGCGGGAGACCTGGGTTCAATCCCTGGGTCGGGAAGATCCCCTGGAGAAGGAAATGGCAACCCACCCAGTACTCTTGCCTGGAGAATCCTATGGACGGAGGAGCCTAGTGAGCTACAGTCCGCAGGGTTGCAAAGAGTCGGACACGACTGAGCAACTCTACATTATTGAAAATTACAAAATGATAATGAAACACCAAGAATGCTAATGACGTGTCATATCATGTACTGTGTTCACAGTGTCACTTCTGAACTGCTCTATAGGTTTAAATCAATCTCTATAAATGCTGAAGCAATATTTTTTTGCATGCTAAGATTTATACAGGAAGTCCAAGGAACTAGGAAAGCTAAGTCAATTTAAATAATAGAGACAATTCATTTATCCAATTTTAAGATTTACGGTAGAGCTAAAATTAAGTAAACAACAGATTGAATCAATAAAAAAGTCTGAATGTTTGGTGTTTAAAACCACCAAAAAAAGTCTGTTTTTTTAAAAAAACTAAAGCCTGAAGGTCTTAACTGGCACAATAAAATGTGCCCATATATCATGTGTGTATTTTTATCTACGTAAATACCTGCCCTCAACTATCTTAACTCTCCTGACACTGGATAACAATGAGTGTATATACAAGACCCACGAAGGGTCAAGGCCCTTTGCCAGTGAAATAACATTCCACTCACCCCAAGTAAACTAAGGAACCCATGACAAAGTGCCATAAGCTTGACAGAGAAGTCTCAAAGGAATTGGGTTTGCATTTCATTTGCTTATCTAAATTTCCATCTTCTTTTTATACAAATTCCTGAGATAACACTACAGTGTAAACTAAGGAGAAAAACACAGCTAAAGGTTTCCTTAGTGCACAATAAACACTGGTCTCTCCCTTACGGATGAATTCTCAGATGCAGAATAAGGCTCCACGCTGGGTCAATTTCTAAAACAGGTCTTTACACAACTACAGATGATCTGACAGGTTTTCTCAAAGCGAAGATACTTGAGGGGTTTCTCTTTGGTATGTGTGATCAGATGTCATGGTAGATACTTTCTCTTGCAAAAGATTTTCCTCTGTGTTTACATTCAAAAAGTCTTTCCCCAATAGGAGTTCTCGGAGGGTGACAGAGGTTTGCCCACTTGTGAAGGGTCTTCCCACATTTGTCACACTGACAGAGTTTCTCCCAATATGGATCCTTTGATGCTGAGTGAGAGAGGAGCTGCGACTGAAGGCCTTTCCACACTCACTGCACTTATAGGGCTTCTCTCCAGTGTGGATGATGGCATGTCTAATGAGGTTTGTGCTCCAGCAGAAGGACTTCCCGCACTCCATGCATTCATAGGGCTTCTCTCCACTGTGAATCCTCTGGTGTCTGGTGAGGCCAGACCTGCGGTTGAAGGCCTTCCCACACTCTGTGCACTCATAAGGCTTCTCTCCGGTGTGGATGCTGAAGTGCCGAATGAGGTCTTTCCTAGTGCTAAAGGCTTTCCCACATTCTTTGCACTCAAAAGGTTTCTCGCCAGTGTGTGCCCTTTTATGCAAGATGAAAGTAGAGCAGTGGGTGAAGGCCCTTCCACACTCAGTGCACACAAAAGGCTTCTCCCCAGTGTGGATCCGCTGGTGCCTCTTGAGGTATGACCTGTGGTTGAAGGCCTTCCCGCACTCGAGGCACTCGAAGGGCTTCTCCCCGGTGTGGATGACGTAGTGGTGAATGAGGGCTGCACTCTCACAGAAGGCTTTCCCACATTCGCTGCACTCGTAGGGCTTCTCCCCGGTGTGGGTCTGCTGGTGCCACATGAGGTAGGACTTGTGTTTGAAGACCTTGCCACACTCAAAGCACTCATACGGATTCTCGCCACTGTGGATGATGTGATGGCGAAGGAATCCGGGCCTGTGTCGGAAGACCTGCCCACATTCTTTGCACACAAAGGATTTTTCCCCATTGTGTCTCCTCTTATGTAAGACAAAATTGGAGCGGTGAGTAAAGGCCTTTCCACACTCACTGCACTTGTAGGGCTTCTCCCCACTGTGAATCCGCTGGTGCTGTGTCAGGTAGGACTTGCGGTTGAAGGCCTTGCCACACTCCATGCACTCGTAGGGCCTCTCCCCGGTGTGGATCATATGGTGCTGCAGAAGGTGTGTGCTCTTAATGAAGGTTTTCCCACACTCAGTGCATTCATAGGGCTTCACTCCAGAGTGAATCTTTTCATGTCCAGCAAGAAGGTGTTTCTTGTTAAAAACTTTCCCACACTCATTGCATTTGAAGAGACTTTCCTCTTCCTGAATCAGGGGATCTTTACCTGATCCACAGGAGTCACGGTCATGGACAGCACCCCCTAGAGGGACTGGTTCCTCTTCGACCCTTGAACACACACCACCAGCTGTCCTTAAGCTGCCATGTTCAGGACTTATTTTTTCATGAAGCTTCTCCCTCTGGGGGTTGATCCCTGGTACAAAGTGGTCTTCCTGCATTTCCAGCGGCCCATCCTGATCCTTGGTTTGTCCCAACTGGGAGTCTCCTGGGCCTCCCTGCATCAGTTCCTGGAGAGAGGCTCCTTTAGACAGCGTTGGTTCACAACTGGTAGGTTCTGTGGTCTTGGGTTTTCCTTCGTCAACTGAAAGAAATACAATAAACAGGGCCCGTTAGTAATCCAACACGGAAGAAATGAAATCAGCATTTCAGTGAGGAAAAAAATAAAGATGAAAGGAGTGCCTCTGGGTCTTTATGCTTTGCTACCATTGACTCTCAGGATTGTTAATTTCCTTCTTCCTTGGTCATTAGACTGCTGACTCCTTCAAAGAGAGTTTAGGTGAGGAGATAAAGGGTATGGAGTGGACACACCACCACAATTTTATAGACGTTGCTTGACAGAGTAATAATACCTCTGTGTGCTTTCAGTTTCTATAAGTAAGGACGTCCCAATTGTAAGAACACCAGGAAAAGGGGAATTCCCTGGAGGTCCAGTGGTTAGGACTTGGTGCATTCACTGCCAGGCCTTGGTTAAATCCCTGGTCAGGGATGTACTTTCTATTCTATGACAAGAGATAGCTCATTATGGGAACCTAGACAGATTATGCTAAAGAGATAACATTATGTCTGATTATAGCAGAAAGACCACACATGTAATTAGAATCTTGGGGTTTTGAACCATGAGTTATTAGCTGGCGCTCTGGAGAGGGAAAGAAGGTTAGACACTGAGTCCCATGTTCAATGACTCAGTCAGTCATGCTTCTGTAACGAAGGTCAATAAAAATCTACATACCCGGTCTCTGGTGAGGTTTATGGGTTGCCAACACTCCGTGCACATACTGCCAAGCATTGATTCCTGGAGGTAAAGAGTCGCTGAAGACACGGAAGCTTCGTGATTGGAATACCTCTGGCCCTTCTTCTGAGCTGTATCCTGTACCAAACATACTCTGTGAGCATAACAGGTTCAAGGGGAGTTTCTCTGAGTCTAGCAAATCAATGAACCTGAGGGTGGACTGGAAACTCTTGACTTTCAGTTGGTTTAGAAGACCAAGGCAGACACGGCAGTCCTGGATTCTATGTTCCTAATCTGGGGTTTGGCTAACTGTGTGAAGGAAGAGGCCAGGGGAGTTGTACACCACAGGAGTCCTACACCAACTCCAGGCACAACAGGCACTGCCACAGAGAGACAGTGGGAAGGATGCTACAGCCTAAGGAGACAATGTACAAAAGCCCCACAGGTCACGAGGATGGTGCTGATGAGAATCCAGGGGAGCTGACTCAGGTTACTGTGAAACCTCCCAGGACACAGCTCATAAGGCAGGATGGTAAGCAGGACGGAAGGGACACACTGGGTCTGTTATGTCTGAACAGTTTGGTGAAAAGACTAGCAAAATACACATGATCTAGATAAAGAAAATGTCAATACTTTACTTGAAGACATTAAAGAGGAGCTAAACCAATGAGAGATTTAATGTAGGGGATGGTGAAATTGGAGAGAGACGGTCAAAAGGTACAAAATGCCACTTTTAAGATTAAGTAACCAAGGAATGTAATGTACAACTATAGATGACTATAGTTGACACTGCTGTATGATATAAAGAAGCACCATTAACAGAGTATTCCTAAGAGTTCTCATCACGAGAAAAATTTTTCCCTTTTATCTTTTCTTCTTTACTTTTTAACATACTGTCACCGTGCTTATTAAACTTATATTCAGAGTACATCATGCGAAATGCTGGGCTGGATGAAGCACAAGCTGGAATCAAGATTGCTGAGAGATATCAATAACCTCAGATACACGATGACACCACCCTTATGGCAGAAAGCAAAGAGGAACTGAAGAGTTTTTTGATGAAAGAGAAAGAGCAGACTGAAAAAGCTGACATAAAACTCAACATTAAAAAAACAAAGATCACGGTATCGGGTCCCATCACTGCACGGCAGATAGACAGGGTGATGATGGAAACAGTGACAGACTTTATTTTCTTGGGTTCCAAAATCACTGCAGATGGTGAGTGCAGCCATGCAATTAAAAGATGATTGCTCCTTGGAAGAAAAGCTATGACCAACCTAGAGAGCTTATTAAGAAGCAGAGACGTTACTTTACTGACAAAGGCCCAACTAGTTAAAGCTATGGTTTTTTCCAGTAGTCATGTATGGATGTGAGAGTTGGACCATAAAGAAAGCTGAGCCCCAAAGACTGGATGCTTTTGAACTGTGGTGTTGGAGAAGACTCTTGAGAGTCCCTTGGACTTCAAGGAGATCAAACCAGTCAGTCCTAAAGGAAATCAGTCCTGAATATACATTGGAAGGACTGATTCTGAAGCTGAAACTTCAATACGTTGGCCACCAGATGTGAAGAACTGACTCACTGGAAAAGACCCTGATGTTGGCAAAGTTTGAAGGCAGGAGGAGAAGGAGACAACAGAGGATGAGATGGTTGGATAGCATCACCGACTTGATGGACATGAGTCTGAGCACGCTCTGGGAGTTGGTGGTGGACAGGGAGGCCTGGCATGTTGCAGTCCATGGGGTTGCAAAGTCGGACTTGACTGAGCAACTGAACTGATCTGATACAGGAAGATGGATGTTAGCTTAACCAACTGGTAATCACTTCATAATGTATGTAAATCAAACCAGCATGCTCTGTGCCTTAAAACTTATACAGTGATGTATATCAATTGTTTCTCAATAAAACTGGAAAAAAATGAATCATATGAAGCTGACAATTCTATCCCAGTGGATGTGTATATTCAATACAATTTCCAATAAAATACCAATTGGGTTATTGTGGAACTCAGTAGTTTTACCATGGGATTTGCATGAAAAATCAAAGATGCAAGAATAATGAGAATTAAAAAGATATCTACCTTAGCAGGTAACAAGATTCTAGACTTTAAGACACTGTGGTCCTGGAACAGAGAAGACACAGGCAATGGAAAAAGAACCGAGAGCCCGGGAAACACACACACGTGGAGCTCTGGGGAATGGAACGAAGGGAGAGCAGTTCACAGTAAAAGGAAAGGACATAGAGTAAATGGAGCTAGAAAAATGGGTGACGCTGGGAATGAGAACACCGTATTCCTATCTCACACTATCCTCAAATTCTACCTCACACCAGAAAGAGTTAAATGTCAGGTGCCAAGCTTAGAACATCTTATAATGAGGACATCTTTTTGATATTAGGGATGGAGCAGCACCTATAACTGATCAAAGTATCAGTAATGTACAAAAATTCCTAAAAACAAAAGGCAAACAAAGTTAACAGAACACCTGGCATTTTCCATGAACTGACATTTCAAAGAAGAAAATACAGCTGTTCGTCAGTATCCACAGGGGAATAACTGGTATCAGAAGACACTTCCTGCTCAACACCCAAATCCAAAGATGCTCAAGTCCTTTACATAAAATGGCAGTTTTTGCACATAACCTACACACATCCTCCTGTGTACTTTTAAATCGTCTCTAGAGTGCTTGTAATATCTAATACAATGTAAATGCTATGTAAATAATTGCCAGCACAAGGCAAACTCAAGTTTTGCTTTTTCGAGCTTTCTGGGATTTTCTTTTCCTCCAGTGTCTTCAATCCATGCTTGATGAATCCAGAGTCAGAACCTGCAGATGAGGAGGACAACTGTACAAATGGGCCGATAATTACATGATGAGAAGCTAAAGCTTGTGAACAATTAAGGAAATGCAAGGCAACCTCACCTAAGACACAATTTTGTCCGTTTGTTAAGCAAAAATAAACGTGCCTGAGAGCATGAAGGACAGAACAGGACACAGTCAGTGGAATCTAGAGAATTATAGATGGGCAGATCTCTTTTAGAAAACCACGGCAATTGTCACCTAAACTTGAAAGTTTGCACAGCTACAATCCAACAATTTTACTCCTAAAAATGACAAAAGACAGGCCTAATCGTGTGCAAGAGGACCAATACATACGAATGTTCCTGGTAGCACTGTTTATGAGAATGATGAAACGTAAAAAAGTAAATGCCCTAGAGAGTGGATAAATATGAAACAGGAATATTTTTTATTTGCTTCAAGTGCAGAAACTTGGGCACATTTTTATGTTAAGTAGACAAAGGATAAAGTTACTAAGGGGTTTCCCTGGTGGCTCAGAAGATAAAGCATCTGCCTGCAATGTGGGAGACCCGGATTCGATCCCTGGGTCAGCAAGATCCCCTGGAGAAGGAAATGGCCACCCACTCCAGTATTCTTGCCTGGAAAATCCCATGGACAGAGGAGCCTGGCGGGCTACAGTCCATGGGGTCGCCAAGAGTCGGACACGACTGAGTGACTTCACTTGCACTTTCAAAGTTACTAAACAAGCACTAAATAAGAAATACTTTCCCTAAAAGGTGTAACCTAGACTCTGGTTCAAGAACTGGCCATGAAGTGTGCCAAGATCTCTTCCACCAGGTGAAAGGAAAACTACAGCCTGGGAACCTGAGTGCAGAAGGGCTGAGGACCAAGCAGGAGTTTACTGTGGAGCCCTGCTGACACCCCAGGGCCATGCGCTGAGACACCGGCACTGGGGAGGCAATCCCTGTCGGGAGGGCCGGACGCAGGGCTGCTGGGGGTGGGGCGAGGGTCTGGGGCGGCATGCAGTCTCCAGCCTGCGCGGAAGGCAGGACCACGTGCTCAGGTGTAGGAGGGGAGGAGTGAGCACTGGGATGGGTTCTCTGCCAGGCGTGCTCACTGGCTGCCTCTGAGATCCTCAGGTGGAGGTGTGTGGAGAGCAGGGGGCAGAGGCTGGGATGCCCCTCTGAGGGGCCACCGATGGCCCCACAAACGCTCACAGGCCAGCTGGGCCACGGACTGACTAGGAGTGGAAAGAGCACGCCTCTGCAGCAGCCCCAGCATCACATACGACGGCTCCAGTGCCCTCAGCAGCCCAGACGTGGGCACACAGGACAAACGTCACTGGGAGGCTTTACCCAACAGGAGGAGACGGGCGACAGGGGACAAGGGAGGGCTCCTCAGTGTCTGAAACGATAGTTTGGGAAAGGGGAAGCAGAGGAGTGCTGGAGAGGCGCTGGGCAGGGAAGACGTGAACCACACTGTTCATCGTGACTAACGGGACGTGGCGGTACCAGCAGCTCACCTCCCACGAGACACCGACTACGGCTCAGACCCTGTGCTGAGCAGTTTTATGTTCTACAACTGCACACCCCCAGCAACCCCAGGTCAGAGCGACTACCGTGACTGGCGCCTTCAGGAGCAGACCCCCCTCCCCAACCTCCTGCTCCTCTCCTGAGACAGAGGGCTCAGTCACAGCTCTCTGCCCACCCCTCAAGTGTGGCCAAGAGCCCAGTGCCTTCCAGTGGAGGGATCAGAGGGCTGCTGTTTATGGGAGTCAGAGTGGCGTCATCCCCCACTTCTCTGCTAGCTGCAGGGGTCAGGGCACCTGAAGTCACACACTGACGACAGAACGAACCCAGGGCCCCGAGCGGCCGCGTGCTGCAAGGCTCCCCGTGACCCACAGGGACCGGGTGCGAGTCAGAAACAGCGCCTCCACGTGCTTGAGCTCCGAGACGCCGGAGTCCCTCTGACACAGCAGCCAGGCTGTAACTCAGACGAACTTACGTGCAGACACAAGGAGATCCCAAATTTCACTGGGACCACAGAGCCGGTGGTCGGCACGCAGGCCTGAAGCCCAGGACACATCTGAGCTCGTACACCGTTGACCTCGGCGAGGACAGAGGGACCTGGGGTCAAAGGGCTCCGTGGCTTCCAGACCACCAGAGGCCCGAACAAGACGCTTCCCAGGGAACCAGGGCCCGCGGCTTCCGGCAGGGTCTCTGCCCACAGCTTGGCTCCTACCTGCACAGGTGCTTCGGGAGAGGTCTCTCTTCACCGTCCACAGCTCCTGCCCGTGCTCCTGCTGGTAGATCAGCTCAGGTCTGGGGACAGGACACCCTGGGCATGGAGAAAAAAGGAAGACACAATGGTGTCTGTGAAAACTGAGAAGACCTCTCAGTCTCGCGTGGGACTTCAGGATGTGGACCTCAGAATGAAGCTGCTCCCACCCACCGACATCTGGACTTGTGACCTGGGCAGCAAGGTTAGAAGCAGCACTCCTGGGACCTAGACTTCAGACAGCAGTGAGAGTTGTGTAGACAGCACCTGTGCCCTTTGACCTCCATCATGTAGAGCTCCAGGAGACCTGTTCAGTTGTAGCCAAGAGACCCAGAAAACATGACCCCTCCTTCCAGAGGCTGTTTCCTAATTAATACAAGTGAGTCTCAATCGTGTGAGCATCAAAACCTCCCGGGATGTCTGGTTCATATCCAACTGAAAGCTCATCTCTGCAGATAGGGCCTGGGCAGCAATAGATTAAAACCACCCCAGACTCTGGCATCAAGAAGGACCGAAAAGTCTGGTCTCCACCAACTGGCAGGTGAGCCACCAGGCACTCTGGAGAAGAGCACCCCAGTCCAGGATGGCTGAGAGAGGGGACTCGCCGGTGCCGTGTCCTGCAGCAGCCTGGGTCGCCCAGCAGGTCGCCTGCCTGTCAGGAAAGCTGCCCAAGACTCTAGACCAGGAAGAAGCAGAGCAGCAGACAATTGGGTTGCAAGCCACCAACCCGTGAGCCAGTCCCAACCTTGTGCTTCTGACTGGTGAGGTAATAAAAAACTTCTTCCAGAGTGAAGACTGAGCCGATCTGCCACATGCAGCCACACACAGATGCAAGGGCAAGACAAGTGGGTTCCACAGGAAGTGGATGGCGGAGGCGCCAGGACTCGAAGATGATTTCCTCTGGCAGATCCAGGGTTCATCACTCATCACTAAGCAACTGTGCTCTCCTGTCTGCTCCGATCCCGGCACACGGCTCAGCCACCAGGAGTTACCCTCCCGACAACCTTAGGGCCTTCGCACGTGCTGACCCTCCTCCCTGGGTCTCCACTCAAATGTTGCCCCCTGAGAAGACTCTGCTGAACCCTGGAGAAGTCCAGGTGCTTAACCAACTCACCACACCACTATCAACTTTTAATCTTAATTATAAGTGAAAATTAATTTGTACAGGGTATAACCATATCACAGGAATTGTGCCAAGCTATTTAAATGCATTACATTATTTAAAATGGCAATAAACTGATGGAATAATTTAAAGAACTCACATATTTGAAACATAGACTCTTTTCAGTCAAAATAAGGTATGATGACCTCATTGATGTAAGTCTTTTTTTTAGATCCCAAGCAAAGTTCTGAAGTCTGATGCTGTGACAGGCCAAGTCTGCAAGGGCTGTTGAGTCCCTAGCTGCCACCTGATCTGAGAAGAGACTAATCTTGTTAGTTGGTCTCTCTGTGGTCAACATACCAAGTTTCTGGATTGGTGACCCAGGGGCAACCAGGTAACTGGTACTGCACCAGGCCAAGGTCCCCTCAAAGATGCAACTGTGATCAACTGAGCCAACATCACTGAAATCTGGGGGCAGGTGGGGAGAGGCACTCAACCCAGCTTACTCCAGACAGTACAAGCCCTGCCGTGGGTCTGGGCGCTCCTGAGGAACAGACGCCCAAAGGTCGCACCACTGCTGTCTGGAGGCACAAGCCCCAGCGCCTCCCTAGAAAGGGAAGCCGCCACTCACAGACTCACCACTTGGGACTGCTAGGAACCTACCAGGAAAACACCCAAGTAAAAAAAAAATGGTCAGGGATAGAAAGGTGACCAAAAAAAAATTTTTTTTTGGTTTGGAGGTAAAAAAGGAGTGGGGAGGAGGAGGAAGGGACTAATTATTATGCCATGCACCAGGGCCATGCCAGGGAGAGGCTGAGCTTCAAGGCCCAAGCCCCTCCCCGACAGGAGATAGACTAAAACTAAAAACCAGGGCTTTAAAAGAATAAAAGCCCAAAAGGAAAAAAGGGAGGGAGTGGTGGCACACACTTTAAACCTTATTTACCAAGCAAATGCCAGGTCTAGCAAACACAATACTGGTTCTAGACTGGTACTGATTCAAACATAGTAACAACAAAAGCCAAACCAAAAGCCCTAGATAACAAGAAGAGAGTAAAACATTTAACGAAATAACATACATGACTAAATTAGAACATAGTTAATAGTTGGACCCAACTGGAAATCCGAAATTTTTATACTAAAACTTACGTAGTAAATTATTATATATAAATAACATAACTGAATGTATTTAAAAAGTTTATATTACTGAAACATAACAAGGCACAGACTGGTTTGTCTGATCCTACAACACAAGTTTTTGAATTATTTTCAGAATTTGCTAAACTGCACCAACAGACAAAACCTCATGAACTTAATACTGTGGCTCAAATCATAGTTATACCCGGGAATCCCCCTAAACTGAAACACTGCACTCTGCCATCTTAAAAAGTAACTGAATACTAAAGAGGAAAAATGGGCATTTCTCACTTTAACTCTACAGCTTTGCCTGAACTTCCTATAGGCCAAGTAACCACTGTTCTAAAAGTACCCCACGTTGGGCACTGATGCTCTGACGTAATACATAATTAAGATGAATTTCTGGCACTTGTAAATTAATTGACTTGATAAAATGGGACCCCATACACCCGAGTGAAAATAATTATCCAGCCCAGCGTTAAGTTGAAAAGGAAATTTCAGGGAGCAAATCTTATATGTAAGACCTAATTCATCAAGGGGTGATGATCCCCACTGCTGCTCCATTTGACAGCCCAACTGTGTCTGTTCTTAAACCTGAAAAGACCCAGGGCCCCTCACTGTGAGTTACTGCAACCTGCATTCTGTGGTCCCACCCAGCTTTAGGGTTCCTGTCATGGACTGAACTGTGTCCCCCTAAGCTGAATGTGTTACCCCCTAGTCCCCAGTGTGATCCAATTTGGACTTAGGGCCTTAAAGAGGTAATGAAGGTGAAACGAGGTCATGGGGTAGGGCCCTGATCTGGTAGGACTGGTACCCTCTGAAGAGGAAGTCCCTCCAAGCCAGAGCAAAGGTCAGGTAAGGACTCCCAAGCAGGCGGTCAGCAAGAGATCCTCATCAGGAACTGAACTGGGCCGTCCAGCCTCCAGAAACTGTGAAAATAAAGCTATTTAACCACTGAGCTGACTAACAAGATCCACACAGGCCAAACCCAGCAGTATCAGAAGCCAGTAATTACTCGCCCTGACAGACTAGGCTAAGGTGCTCTGTTTGGTGTCTGTTTTGACGGCCTCACAGCCTTGGTCTGCCTTCACTCTGAAGGGAAACAGAACTCCTCTCCCAGGCTGCCAACACCCACACCCTTGGTAGCTGAGACCCCAGCTGCACCCCTTCTCTGCAGGAGCGCAGGCAACGTCACACCGACCACAGCCTCTCTAAGGAGACGCTGTCTGACACAGGACAGACAGTAGGCCAGCATCTGTTAGACCTCTGGGACTAATTTAGATAACATTCCCATTTAGTATGACTTTGGTGGCCATGTATTCCTCGTTTACAAATTTTACTTCATCTCCCTGATGCTGATTCTTATAAATCAGCCCACCATAAACAGGCCTCCCTCCAACAAAGGCCCTAAAATCTGCTCACAATACTGCTGGAAAGCCAGTCCCACTAGTGCCCTCAGAGACTCCTTCACTAAAGGGCTTTGACAACCTCTTCGCACACCTCCTGGAGTTTCTGAAGCATGGACCAGGGCCATGAGATGCCCAGACTGTGCCCTCAGCCTGCTGCGACGTGCTGTCCAGACCACCACGAGCCACACACAAGGCTCTCCTGACAACAAAGGCTCTCTCAGACCTGGACCTCTGACCTCCACACCCAGGTGCCCATC
The DNA here is from genome assembly GCF_055505025.1 of Bos grunniens. Taxonomy (NCBI): domain Eukaryota; kingdom Metazoa; phylum Chordata; class Mammalia; order Artiodactyla; family Bovidae; genus Bos; species Bos grunniens. The sequence goes on along the minus strand of NC_141182.1, from coordinate 64,925,233 downwards.
ACGTTCTGGGTCATGAAAACAGCACAGCCCAAGCTCAGCACAGGATGGCACGGACCCTAGGCCCTCTGACACATTCCATTTGGAGGTGGCAGTGGCTTCTCCTGTCCTCAGCTCCTTGCCACATGCCGTGGTGCTGGAGGGGTCACCCCTCCCGATGGGCCTCGGCTACGCAGGGAGATTGAGTGAGTGATTGAGTGAGTGAACCGCTGTGGGAGTCCCTCAGTCTGCTGTCCATCATACACGATGCAACTTAGTAGAATGCTGCGGCTTTCTACCCTGTAGCCAGGATGTCCCAGTGAAAAATGGGACCTAAGAAACACTGTGCCGCCTATTCAGGGAGTCATCTTAGTACCAGAAGCCCTGATCAGCCAACAGCTTCACGTTCATTATCAACTGTTGGGCCACCGCTTCAAAACTACCTCCTTCAGGGTAAAGAACCTCTTGTCTCACAAGTATCACAAAAATAAGCCAAAGTCACACATCCCTACATTTATAAAGGTGACCACGCAAGCCTTGCCAGGACGCTCCTGAGTCCCTCTGGAGTGACAGACATTACTGACAGTGACCAAGATACACATTTCACTTCACAAACTACACAATGCTGGGCTCTGGTGAGAGGCATTCAACTGAGCTTCGCGGCCCCAAATAGCTGGTTTAACTAGAGAGTAATAATTTCCTTCAACAACTCCTTTTCAAATTCTAGTCTGACAAATAAATCCCCAAATAAGCCTCTATCTCTCCGCTTAGCCTTAATTCAAGGTTCCTTGGCCTACTTACAACACACCAACTTCAAAAACGTCCCACTGCCCTTTGCTACGCTGAAGGGGAACGTGGCTTCCCTCTATGCACACCAAGACTGGCTCTCCAGGAGGCCACTCACACTGCCCTCCCTGTGGTTATGCACGGAGCTTGCCATCATCCCACGAGGCCGGAGGTGAGACTGAGGGAGCACACGCTCCGGGGCACACTAACCAGGGACTGTCCTGGAGCCTGGGCAGCTGCTCATCTGATGTGGGATCCATCTGGCCTGAACTCCAAAACAAAACAAACAAACCAAACCTTGAACAAGAGCCCTATGCCACTCTGAGAACTGCTATTCTGATACTGGTCTGGGTACTTTCAACGGTTTATAACTCAGAGACCTGAACCCTCCTAGGAAGCCACTGTTTCAAACAAACAAGCAAATACCGAGGTGGTCATCAAGTCGAGTGCGTACCCACTTGCAAAGGTTACCTTGTCCCACGCCCCATCATTGAGATGACGTCATCAGGGACACTAAAACTCTCACTCAAGTGGATACCTATGAACTGCCTCTCCTAGGACACAAATCAGATCTGGGAGCTTTTGGCTTTCTACTAGGGATTCTATCATACACAATCATGTTCCTGAGCTGCTGTCTACGATCCTGGTAAATTCCTCAACCTGCCAAAGGGGAGACCTGGTAGAGGATGCTACTATCTGTGACATTTTAAGAACGAATGGAGATTATGGCTTCCCTCACGAGGCACTTGTTTCCTATAATCAACCTTCTAAATCTCTGGAGAGCGGCACCCACTTCCCAAAGGTGCCTCCCCACTACCCACTCCAGCTTTCCGCCTGGAAGGTGCGGAGAAGAGGGCCGCAAAAAAAGCCGAAATGCCCAAGAACACCCACCAGGAAAACAGAACAGCACCTCAGAGGCCGGAGGCAAAGATGTCAAGCATGTGCGGAAACAGCAAGACGCCAGTGACCAAGACGTCAGAGACCGGAGCAGTAAGCACAGGGAGAGCTTGCGGGGGGCGGGTGGAGGGATCAAGGCTGAATAGTGGGCTATTTTGTTTAATTGTTATAAAATATCTAAATATGTCAAGCTTTTCCTGATTTTGTTCAACCTCCTCTCACTAACGCAGAACATAATCCCAGGTCTCTAAGAACAGGCCTGTCTCACCAAAGCCCTGGGTTTATAGCCCTCCCTTTCCTCAAACTGAGCAGCCTGAGGGGACCGTCCCCGAGCTGCTGTTTCTCCACCGTGGCTCTCCATTCCGTGCAGACTGGGTCATCCTCAGCTGAGCGGGGCTGTTGTGTCCACCCTCTGGTGCTGAGGAGCATCTCTGGACTCATCACCAGACCCCGGGACCACTCACTCCCACATGTGACGGGCAGATGCAGCTGCTGCTTGATGTCTCCTGGGCACAAAACCGCCACATGCTGAGACACACTCCTCTCCCAGCTTCTCCTTCTTGGACCAGCAGATGATCCCGGCCGAGACTGAGTGAACATGAGACACCTGTGAAGGTGCAGGAGGACAGAGAAGCCCCCTGACTGAGACCCTGCGGCTAGAAAGGACCTGCTGGCACTGAAGGCAAAGGCCTCCTGGGGCCCCGGCTGCCTCACCCTCTTCCTGGAGAACAGCTTGTCACCCATATCCTGTGCACTCGGGTATAGGGGACGCTTGGGAACCGGTCTCATTCGGTCCGCTCCCTCTCTGGAATGTGAAACAGGAACTCAGACAGAGGCTGGTCTGTGCTGGGCCCTGGGCTGAGAGGCTCAGGTGGTCACTTCCGCCTCACGGACACCCCCACCCCCACCCAGAGCCCTGCAGCAGAGAAAGAGCAACAATATAAACACACGAAGAAGTAGAAACAAGGCATCTGGAGCCTTGGAGAGCAGGGATTGGGCTGGTCACTCCTGTCAAACTTGCTGGGGTGCACAAGCCATTCTGAAAAGACAGGGACGTGAGCAAAGCCAGAGAAAGAAGCCAGGACGGAAGACCCAGAAGCCAGGGTAGAATCCTGGTTCTCCTATTCCAGTCCCATGTGGCCCGACTGGAAATGCTGCCTTTGGGCTCTGCAGAACATTCATTTCCTTCCACCACTTTCTAAGAGCCAAAGGAGTCTTTCTTGCCCAAAGTGGCACTAAGATAGCAGGCAGGAAGAGATGAATCTCAAACATGAGTGAAGCTGTAGGGCAGGTAGGCTTCTGGATCAGCTCAGCATGGAGCTAGAGTGTGCCTGCAGGGAAGTGGCAGGTGCCCTGCATGGCTGAGTGAGAGGCCTTACCCAAAGACATCAGGAGCCTGCACGTCTCCAGCATCACCTCCCGGTACAGGGTCCTCTGAGCCGGGTCCAGATGCCCCCACTCCTCCTGGGTGAAAGTCACAGCCACATCATCAAAGGTCACAGACACCTGTCAAGCAGAGGTAGCAGAGCTCATTTCTAAAAGGCTGGTAAAGGTGCAGAGAGATCAAGACCCTAATCATGGAGCATCTCCTGAGGGCAAGATCCAGGCTGGGCTGAAGGGGAGGTGAACAATGTTTTGGACATAATACAGTAGTGTATTATGAAGTCTGTAAGAGAAGTCTCCTATGCGGGACCACTGGAAAGTCACACAAGACAATGGAAGTGATGTGTGGGCTGTGAAGTGCAGACAGGGCTCTAGGACATCAGAGGAATGAGTACATAATGGTAATAACAGTATCAATAATGGTAACAACAGCAGTACCTGCGCCTCCCTGGTCCTGCTAACTGCCTGACCCATGCTGAGGGCTTCACATCCTGGTTAGAGCGACTAAAAGTCCCCACTTCTTTTGTCAGTCTCCCGTGGTTTGCATCCAAACTCTTGAAACCCGACACTTGCCAGCTGTGTTACCTTGGAGACATCAATCACTTCATTTCTCTGAGCCTCCATTTCTGGATCAATACAATAACAGTTCCCACTTCACCAATAACAGTCATGAGTTTTAGAAAATTATTCAACATTCCATGGGCTTTGGCATTTTCCTTGATTCTCCCACAGACTCTGAGTAAATCTCTCATTACCTCCATGCCAGTCAGTGACCTGAGGCTAAGGGAGCTCCACCAATCCACCCAATCATATGTCCTACAAACCAAAGGCAAGATTTTTAACACAGGCCAGTGTTAACCCAGGGTCTAACAATGTAACCTGACATTCTTTCACCAAAGTGAACACCTAGTGATGAGGCTGTGAGGCATTTACAGCAAATGTTTGCTGTTAAACCCATTTCATCATGCCTGAAAATATTTCTGTGAACATGCACAGAGGAGCAGAGCCTTCGTCACAGACCTCCTGAGAGAAACTCCTGAAGGGGTGGCTCTACCTGGGTAATGGCAGGGTCTGGACCAACTCCCCAGCCCCTCCTGGTCTCCAGACTCCCAGAGAGATTCCACAATGAACCGTTTAGCCCCCTTCTTCCTGGTCCCTGCCAAAACTCACCCCGTGCCAGGACTACTTCAGACCAGGGAGCACAAGTGGCCAAGGCTACCGCTCGCTTTGACCATGAGATTGGCCACCATGGCTGACCTGGCTGAAAGTGAGTGCAACATTAAGCAAAGGCCCACAGGATCTCGCCAACTCAAGTCTCAGCATCTGGGAGGAACCATGGCAACCTCGCGAGCCTTCTGTACCTTGGCTTTGTCAGAGCACTCATCTCACCCTCCAACGCCCAAGGCCACCAGGAGTAACACCACGGCAAGTAGGGGGCGTGGGTGTATCCTCGCAGCACACGGTGGGGTTAGGGATTTACCAAGTATGATGGGGGCTCATCAGGTGGCTCAGCGGATTAAAAAAAAAAAAAAAAAGGCAGCAGCAGCCCATGGACAGGGGAGCCTGGCGGGCTACAGTCCCCGGGGTCGCAAGATTCGGACATGACTGAGCGACTGAATAACCACCCGGAGGAAGCAGAAGTCATTTCTCTACAACTTCTGGGCACCTGTCACAGCCCAGCAGCTTTCAAGACCGGGAACACGTAAGAGGCAAAGCGGCTCCACACACCAGAGCATACAGCCGCGTGGACACATCCGGGGTGCCTGCCGGAACCGCCTCTGCCCTCAAAGATGAGCGGTACCGCCACTGCCGTCCACTCACCTGGGTCCGGTGGGTCGGCGCCGCCATGATGGGAGCTGCGGCCCAGGCCGCCTGGGAGAGGCGAGCCCGGGGCGGCCCGCTGCCCCTTGTCTCCGCCCGCCTGGGCTGGGCGACCTCGGCTGACCGCCGCCCTGCGCGAACAAGCCGCCCCGGAGCCGGGCGCCGCCCTCGTGAACGCGGAGACCAGGGCCGCTGCTGAGGCCCGCAGAGGCCGCGGGCCGGCGGGCGACCAGGGCACGCCACCGTCTAGGGACTCACGACCCGCTCAAAGGCACGAAGGGGATCCGCACCCCTCTGCCTGGGCCCCACGAAAGGCCAGGGGAGCCGCGCGAGCCCAGGGCTCCGCCCGTCGAATCCTGTTGGGAGCGAACCCCGTAGGCAAATGGCGTCCACAGAGAGAAACCGGAAATCCCGCCCACGCCCCAGGAAACGCCCCTACGTCTTTGGCCAGCGCCCGCCTCAGGCGCATAGCCTCTGGGTAAGATAGTCTCCGCTAGATCCGCGAAGGCGAGGGGCCGGGTAGCCAGCCGGGTATTCCTCCACACGAGAAGCTGAGGCCAGCCCAGACGGGCTTCTTCATGCCGGATTCAAGTCGGGTGGACGAGGGGCCGGGGGCAAGAGAGTCCGTGCAGAGACCCAGGGAAACTGAGGCTAGGAGTGGTGGGACATTCGCCCCCGGTGGGGCCAAGTGCAAAGAGTGTGGGGCTGTGACCTGGGCTTGCAGCTGGCCGAGTGGTTTTCCTTACCCCGCTGCTCCTTCCTGGATCCTCTCTTTTTTGTTGTTGTTGTTATCCAGCGAGGCTTGTGGGCTCTTAGTTTCCCGACCAGGGATGGAACCCACATCCCTACAGTGGATACTCAGGGTCCTAATTGAGGTAGAAGTTAGATGGGCTCCAGGTTAGACGTTTACAACTAGCTTCCTGTTTGCATTTCCAGAGACAAGATGTAGGTGGACTCCAGTCAAGGCATTTAAAATCAGCCCCCTGTTTGCCCTTCAAAAATGGGAAGTAACAGAAACAGTAAATAGCCAGGCTTTGTTTCTTGTACACTGTGTTCAGTTCTGTCCGACTCTGCGACCCCATGGACTGTAGCCCGGCAGGCTTGTCTGTCCATGGGATTTTCCCAAACAAGAATACTGGAGTGGGTTGCAGGACTGAACCCTTGTCTCTGGCGTCTCCAGCATTGCAGGCAGATTCTTTACCACCTGGGGAGCTCTTGTAGATGCCTTAAGATAATAGTCATGGCAAAGACAAAGGGGCAAAACCCTGTTTGGGTCAAGTGTCCTTTTTTGGGACAAAGGAGACACTGCACATGAGCAGAAAGGCTCCTTGGGGTCAAAAGTCAGAGGATAACACCAGGCCATAATGAGTCTCCTTCCAGAAGCCTTCACTTCAAGATCCATCTTGGCTGAGGTGTATGTGTGTGTGTGTGCACCCAGGGGAGGGTCCTGAGACAATTTAGCCAGGAGTGGGGTACAAAGCAAGATGATTGGCCAGAAGGAAGACAAAGACCCAGAAAGCTGCCGCCTTGTAAAGGATTTAAACTTCCCAGAGTCATGACTCTAAGTTTTCCCATGCACCTTTCTGAATGTATTTTTCAATAAACTTTTTACTTTACACTTTACTTTCTGCCTCCTTGCCTGAATTCATTCTTGACTAGGCAGGCAAGGACTAGGGACTCAAGCCCTAACTGCTGGCCCCTGTGGTCCAGTGGTTAGGACTCCTGGTCAGGAAAACTAAGACCTTGCTTCCAGCTACTATTCACTGCCACTTACTACTGTGTGCGTCCAAAATCATAACCACTGGACCACCAGCGAATTCCCAAGAGCCTCTTCTCAAAACCTAGCAGGACCGTGTGGAGCCTCCTCCACCACCACACCTCTCTGTGTCCCTACTTCTTGTTTGTGGCAACAGCTTTAGTTGACTTGGACTCCCTGATTTCCAAACGGTGGGCTCCAACAGTTAATCATTTTAAGAGGCAACAATTCGAACAAAGAAGAGGCAGTCAAACAGAGAAGGAGAAAATAAGCAATATGTCAATCTGTAGGATGGGGTCATAAGAGCTTAGCTCTCCTCGAGGAAGACAGTTAACAATGTCTGAAGGACATTTTAAGTTGTTTTTTTTATAGAAACCAAATTCTCACCAGGTGGAAACTGCTGACCTCAAACACATAGACCACAGACTGCTTGGAATCAGAAGATTGATGGTGAGATTCCTGAAACACGACCCTGCTACCTCAGCATCAAACAATCAGAAAATTCTCCATGAGCTGATCATGCATCCTGGGACCCTCTCCCCTAACACTGTCTTTAAAAACCCTTGCCTGGGGACTTTCCCTGGTGTCCAGGGGTTAGGAATCTGCCTGCCAGTGCAGTGGACATGGGGTCGATCCCCTGCTCTGAGAACTAAGATCCCACACGCTGCAGGGCAGCTAAGCCCACGCACCTCAACTACTGAAGCCCTCGTGCTCTAGAGTCTGTGGTCAGCAACAAGAGAAGCCACAGCTCAGGAGTAGCCGCAGCCTGTGCAACTAGAGGCAGCCTGAGCATAGCAGTGAAGAGCCTGTGTGCCATGGAAAGACCCAGTGCAGCCGTGTACTGATTAATTATCAATAAATGTGTGTTTTTTTTAAATAAACCCTCGCCTGAAGCCATCAAGGTGTGAGTGTGAGCTCCCCATTCTCCTTGGTCGGCGCCCTGCGATAAATGCTGTACTTTCACCACAACCCGTTGTCAGGTTGGCTTTGCTGTGCATGGAGTGAGTGAACCTGAGTTTGGCTTGGTAGCATTCTGAGGGAACATATTTTTTTTTTAAGTAGCTTAAAAATTACCTTGAAAAGGAAACCAGAAGTCCCATCTTGATGCACTGCACACATGCCTTACTGCACTCCCGAGTCGTCTTCTACCCTGAGTCTCCTTCATATATAGTTGACCTAGGTCACCTGAAGCATGGATTTTCCATCCCCTGAAAGCCACATGTTGAAGAGACCTGGGGAGGAAATGAAGACTCCAGGTTTTTGGTTTTGTTTTTTTGGCTGCCCTGGGTCTTTGCAGCTGTACGGGGTTTTTCTCTAGTTGTGGCGAGTGGGGGCTACTCTCTGTAGTATGCGAGCTTCTCACTGCAGTGGCTTCTCGTACTGTGGAGCACAGGCTCTAGAGCACACGGGCTTCAGTCGCTGCAGCCCGTGGACTCAATAGTTGCAGCTTCCAGGCTCTAGAGCACAGGTTCAATAGTTGTGGCTGACGGGCTTAGTTGCTCCTCAGCATGTGGGATCTTCCCAGATCAGGGATTGAACCCATGTCTCCTGCATTGGCAGGTGGATTCTTTACCACTGAGCCACCAGGGAAGACGAAGACTCCAGTCTTTAACATGATAAATTTGAAAGGTTTATGAGACCACAAAGTATGTGTCACTTAGGCATTTCAACCTATGATTGAACATTAAGAGAGAGTTCAAGCCTGCATATATAAATTTCAAAGTTGTTACCTTATACTATCATTTTAAGTCATGGTTAGATGAGACTTTCAAGGGAATGAGTGAAGACAGAAGAAGAAAATGATCAGAGTGTGAATACTAGACCCACGCAATTGATGACAGGAAACTAACAAGCTCATGTTAGAGCTTCCAGTGTCCACCAAGAGGTAGATTAAGCAATCTGAGAAGGCACCATTGCTGATTTTCCCCCCATAAATGTGGAGCTGAAAGAATAAAGTGAATTTTTCATGATTTGAGGGTGCATACAGATTGAGAAATGGAATCAGAGAGTGCATAAAATGCCCCTAAGGGATTTAATTTTTTTTTTTTTTTAAGAAGAGAGAAGTGGAAGCAGTGACAGGTTTTATTTTCTTGGGCTCCAAAATCACCGAAGATGGTGACTGCAGCCATGAAACTCAAACACACTTGCTCCTTGGGAGGAAAGCTATGACAAACACAGACAGTGCATTAAAAAATAGAGACAGCACTTTGCCGACAAAGGTCCATATAGTCAAAGCTATGGTTTTTCCAGTAGTCATGAATGGATATGAGAGTTGGACCACAAAGAAAGCTGAGCGAGAAACAGCTGATGCTCTTGAATTGTGGTGCTAGAGAAGACTCTTGAGAGTCCCTTGAACAGCAAGGAGATCAAACCAGTCAATCCAAAAGGAAAACAACCTTGAATATTCATTGGGAGGACTGATGCTGAAGCTGCAGCTGCAATACTTTGGCCACCGGATACAAAGAGCTGACTCATTGGAAAAGACCGTGATTCTGGGAAAGATTGAGGGCAAGAGGAGAAGTGGATGGCAAAGAATGAAATGGTTAGATAACATCACTGACTCAATGGACATGAGTTTGAACAAACTCTGGGAGATAGTGAAGGACAGGGACGCATGGCATGCTGTAGTCCATGGGATTGCAGGGAGTCAAACATGACTTAGCAACTGAACAACCTAAGAGATTTATTTCAAGGAATTGGGTTATGCAGTTGTGGGGCCTGGCAAGTCCAAAATCCATTGGGTAGAGAACAGATTGGAAACTGCAGTCAGAACTAATGCTGCAGGCTTGAAGCTGAATTTTTTCCTCAAAGTGAAAGTGAAAGTGAAGTCACTCAGTCATGTCCGACTCTTTGCGACCCCATGGACTGTAACCTACCAGGCTCCTCCGTCCAAGGGATTCTCCAGGCAAGAATACTGGAGTGGGGTGCCATTGCCTTCTCCAGGGGATCTTCTGAGACCCAGGGATTGAACCCGGGTCTCCCGCCTTGCAGGCAGAGCTTTAACCTCTGAGCCACCTCTGTTTATTTTTACTTTTCCTCTCAAGGCCTTACAACTGATTAGATAAGGAAGACTCAATCAAAATAAAATCCTTCACTTAAAAGATTGGATAATCAGCTGACTAACTGATTGCAGATGCTGAGCACATCAACAAAATACCTTCACAGCAACACCTAGATCAGTATTGGATCCAATAACTGAGTAGCATAACCCAGTCCAGTTTACACAGAAAACAAGCAATCATATCCCACCCCTTCTCAATTTGGCACTCATACATATTACCTAAGACCATATTTAAATCCCCAAAGAAAACAAACTTCTGCCTAACCAGATCAAATCTGGTACTGATCCATTGTTTAATAGATGATATTACATTTGACACTGTTTCCACTGTTTCCCCATCTATTTCCCATGAAGTGATGGGACCGGATGCCACGATCTTCATTTTCTGAATGTTGAGCTTTAAGCCAACTTTTTCACTCTCCACTTTCACTTTCATCAAGAGGCTTTTGAGTTCCTCTTCACTTTCTGCCATAAGGGTGGTGTCATCTGCATATCTGAGGTTATTGATGCTTCTCCCAGCAATCTTGATTCCAGCTTGTGTTTCTTCCAGTCCAGCGTTTCTCATGATGTAGTCTGCATATAAGTTAAATAAACAGGGTGACAATATACAGCCTTGACATACTCCTTTTCCTATTTGGAACCAGTCTGTTGTTCCATGTCCAGTTCTAACTGTTGCTTCCTGACCTGCATACAAATTTATCAAGAGGCAGATCAGGTGGTCTGGTATTCCCATCTCTTTCAGAATTTCCCACAGTTTATTGTGATCCACACAGTCAAAGGCTTTGGCATAGTCAATAAAGCAGAAATAGATGTTTTTCTGGAACTCTCTTGCTTTTTCCATGATCCAGCGGATGTTGGCAATTTGATCTCTGGTTCCTCTGCCTTTTCTAAAACCAGCTTGAACATCAGGAAGTTCACGGTTCACATATTGCTGAAGCCTGGCTTGGAGAATTTTGAGCATTACTTTACTAGCGTGTGAGATGAGTGCAATTGTGCGGTAGTTTGAGCATTCTTTGGCATTGCCTTTCTTTGGGATTGGAATGAAAACTGACCTTTTCCAGTCCTGTGGCCACTGCTGAGTTTTCCAAATTTGCTGGCATATTGAGTGCAGCACTTTCACAGCATCATCTTTCAGGATTTGGAATAGCTCAACTGGAGTTCCATCACCTCCACTAGCTTTGTTCGTAGTGATGCTTTCTAAGGTCCACTTGACTTCACATTCCAGGATGTCTGGCTCTAGGTCAGTGATCACACCATCTTGATTATCTGGGTCGTGAAGATCTTTTTTGTACAGTTCTTCTGTGTATTCTTGCCATCTCTTCTTAATATCTTCTGCTTCTGTTAGGTCCATACCATTTCTGTCCTTTATCAAGCCCATCTTTGCAAATAGATGGGGAAACAGTGGAAACAGTGTCAGACTATTTTTCTGGGCTCCAAAATCACTGCAGATGGTGACTGCAGCCATGAAATTAAAAGACGTTTACTCCTTGGAAGGAAAGTTATGACCAACCTAGATAGCATATTCAAAAGCAGAGACATTACTTTGCCAACAAAGGTTCGTCTAGTCAAGGCTATGGTTTTTCCTGTGGTCATGTATGGATGTGAGAGTTGGACTGTGAAGAAAGCTGAGTGCCGAAGAATTGATGCTTTTGAACTGTGGTGTTGGAGAAGACTCTTGAGAGTCCCTTGGACTGCAAGGAGATCCAGTCAGTCCATTCTGAAGGAGATCAGCCCTGGGATTTCTTTGGAAGGAATGATGCTAAAGCTGAAACTCCAGTACTTTGGCCACCTCATGCGAAGAGTTGACTTATTGGAAAAGACTCTGATGCTGGGAGGGATTGGGGGCAGGAGGAGAAGGGGATGACAGATGAGATGGCTGGATGGCATCACTGACTCGATGGACGTGAGTCTCAGTGAACTCCAGGAGTTGGTGTTGGACAGGGAGGCCTGGCGAGCTGCGATTCATGGGGTCGAAAAGAGTTGGACACGACTGAGCGACTGATCTGATCTGATCTGATCACATTTGATAGATAGCATCACTGACTCAATGAACATGAATTTGAGAAAACTCTGGGAGACAGTGGGGGACAGGGGAGCCCGGCATGCTGCAGTCCATGCGGTGACAAAGAGTCAGACACGACTTAGCAACTGAACAGCAACAACAACAACACCGCATATGATGGATTATATATGATGAATGTAACATGAGCCTTATGTATCTATTGATTTAATGTTAAATTCCCCGATATTGGAAATTTCCCTCTGGCTGTGTGAGATAATGTTTTTTCCCCCCTCAAAAAAATACAAACAAATATTTAAGAAGAAAGAGACAGTAAGTGTAATGTTCTCGAATGGTTTAGGCAGATATAAATTGATGGATAATGGGAAGGAAAGAGAGAATGAGAATGCTACAGCAAATGTGACAGAATGTTAGTGGATAAATCTACATTAAGGCTCTATGGAGTTTCTCTGTGCTATTCTTAAAAATGTCCTGGACTTCACTGATAGTTCAATGCTTAAGACTCTGCCTGCCAACTTGGGGACATGGGTTCAATCCCTTGTCCGGGAAGATCCCATGTGCTGCGGGTCAACTAAGCCCGTGCGCCACGAGTACTGAACCTGTGTGCTCTGGAGCCTGTGCACCACAGTAAGAGAAGCCCATATACTGCAGTGAAGGCTAGCCCCCACTCCCCACAACAGGAGAAAACCACACGCAGCAATGAAGACCCAGTGTGCTCAAAAATAAAATAACATAATTTTTTAAAATTTCCTGTAATTTTTAAATCATCACACACACAAATACATCTATATAGATATCTATACAGATACATGTATGTATATAACCAGTGTGGGCCTCAAAATCCTTGCCTCTTGATGTTCCAGCCTTTGTACGACCTCTCTCCTGAATTTGGGGCCACATCTGTAACTTGCTTCTAGACATACAGAATGCACCAGAGGTAGTGGGATACATGTGATTATGTGTACAGGGTTAGACCTGTCTTTCTGGATTCTGTCTTTCCTTGGCAGGCTTGATGAAGCAAGCGACTGTGTTGGCAGGCTCACAAGATAAGAAAGCTCAGGCAGTTTGTAGAAGCTGAGGGTGACCTTCACCAACAGACAACAAGAAGCTAAAACCTTCAGTCCTACAACCACAAGAAAATAAATTCTAGGCATAACCCGAATGAGTTTTGAAGTGTCTTGCTTCTCAGTCCAGTCTTCATTGAGACTTTGGTCCTCACTGACAACTTAAACACAATCTTGTAAGACCTTGAAGCAGACAACTCAGCTAAGGCGTGACCAAACTCCTGATCCACTCAAAGTGTGAAATAATTGGTGTGCATTGTTTTAAGCCACACGTGTATGAAAACACTTACACAGCAACAGAAAAGTGAGACACAATGACATAATATACAACATAAGAGGATGCCTTCTCTACGAAAAATCTGACTGCGTGGGCCCCATGGTCTCAAAAGTCCTCATAGTCCTTTACTGCTTTCTGCTTTATTCCACCTCAGTTTCCTGCTCCATGCACTGGCTGGATTCACACTTGCCTATGCCAAGGGGACTCCCAATGCAGGGGAAGCGGGTTCCATCATTGCTGGGGGATCGAGGAGCCCACATACCACAGGGCAGCTAAGACCTCACACCACAGCCTGAGGAACCTGCAAGGCAGCAAAGAGCCCACACAGCCAAAAAAAAAAAACAGGAAAGAAAGAAAAAAATCCGACTTTTCTTAGAACACATGAACCTGAAATTCATTCTAGCCAGCTTCTTCCACATTTAAAAAATATTTAATTTTAAGCATTGACCTTTTAAGTCAATTAAATAGAGCTCCTCTCTAAATTTAATTTTGAGAAACCTTATCTAGAGGTAGAGACTTTTATCAAAGGTATAATGTGTACTCAGACATATAAACAGGCAAAAGTAGAGATCTCATGGCTTTGACACTTGGGTGTGAATAAGGTATTACAATGTAAACTTAGTAGTTTATAAAGAACAGTTGGAATAGGTTAAATCTGCTTGCTCAGATGGCTAAAGCTCTCTTATTTGTGGGAAAGACTTTAAAGATTTGTATTTATCCTGGACAAACCCTAGAAGAGGCTTAAAGAGGTGAGGACGGCTTCTTTGGTGGCTCAGTGGTAAAGAATTCACTTGCCAGTGCAGGAGACAGGTTTGATCCCTGATCTGGGAAGAGCCCACGTGCTGCAGAGCTCCTAAGCCTGTGAGCCACAACTACTGAGCCTGTGCTCTGGAGTCCACACGCCTCTCCACAGGCTACTGAAGCCTGCGTGCCTAGAGCCTGTGCTCGTAAGAAGAGAAGCCTGAACACCGCAACTAGAGTGCAGCCCCCACTCATGGCAACTGGAGAAAAGCCCTCCCAGCAATGAAGACCCACTGCAGCCAAAAATAAATAAATAAATAAAGTTAGGGTTTTTTTTTTTTTTTCAAATGAGGCAATGAATTAGATTTTGGGTTAGGGAGACTTTCAAGCAAGGCTTCCCAGTCTTTCAATTTAGGGTAACCCGGGTACCTCTTCTTGAAACTAAGTTTCAAGGATAATCTACTCCTCCAAAGAGGAGTTTAGCACCACCCAACATAACTTAGTTTCATCAGCCAATAAGGGGAGATCTGAGAACCAGGAAAGAATTCCTGGTTATTGTAAACAGTGCTGCTATGAACATTGGGGTGCATGTATTTTTTGAATTATGACTTTGTCTGCGTATATGCCCAGGAATGGGATTGCTGGGTCATAGTTCAGTTCAGTTCAGTTCAGTTCAGTTCAGTTGCTCAGTCGTGTCCGACTCTTTGCGACCCCATGAATTGCAGCATGCAGGCCTCCCTGTCCATCACCAACTCCCGGAGTTCACCTAGACCCACGTCCATCAAGTCAGTGATGCCATCCAGCCATCTCATCCTCTGTCGTCCCCTTCTCCTCCTGCCCCCAATCCCTCCCAGCATCAGGGTCTTTTCCAATGAGTCAACTCTTCGCATGAGGTGGCCAAAGTACTGGAGTTTCAGCTTTAGCATCATTCCTTCCAAAGAAATCCCAGGGCGGATCTCCTTCAGAATGGACTGGTTGGATCTCCTTGCAGTCCAAGGGACTCTCAAGAGTCTTCTCCAACACCACAGTTCAAAAGCATCAATTCTTCGGCGCTCAGCCTTCTTCACAGTCCAACTCTCACATCCATACATGACCACAGGAAAACCATAGCCTTGACCAGACGAACCTTTGTTGGCAAAGTAACGTCTCTGCTTTTGAATATGCTATCTAGGTTGGTCATAACTTTCCTTCCAAGGAGTAAGCGTCTTTTAATTTCATGGCTGCAGTCACCATTTGTAGTGATTTTGGAGCCCAAAAGAATAAAGTCTGACACTGATTCCACATCTATTTCCCATGAAGTGATGGGACCGGATGCCATGATCTTCATTTTCTGAATGTTGAGCTGTAAGCCAACTTTTCCACTCTCCACTTTCACTTTCATCAAGAGGCTTTTGAGTTCCTCTTCACTTTCTGCCATAAGGGTGGTGTCATCTGCGTATCTGAGGTTATTGATATTTCTCCCGGCAATCTTGATTCCAGCATGTGCCTTCCAGCCCAGCCTTTTTCGTGATGTACTCTGCATATAAGTTAAATAAGCAGGGTGACAATATACAGCCTTGATGTGCTCCTTTTCCTATTTGGAACCAGTCTGTTGTTCCATGTCCAGTTCTAACTGTTGCTTCCTGACCTGCATACAAATTTCTCAAGAGGCAGATCAGGTGGGTCATAAGGTAACTTAATTTCATGGTGACTGTAGCCATGAAATTAAAAGACTCTTGCACCTTGGAAAAGAGGCTATGACAAACCTAGACAGGATATTCAAAAGCAAAGACATCTCTTTGCTGACACAGGTCTGTATAGTCAAAGTTACGGTTTTTCCAGTAATCATGCATGAATGTGAGAGGTGGACCACAAAGAAGGCTGAGTGCCGAAGAATTGATGCTTTCGAACTGTGTTGCTGGAGGAGACTCTTGAGAATCCCTTGCACTGAAAGGAGATCAAACCAGTCAATCCTGAAGGAAATCAACTGAATATTCATTGGAAGTACTGATGATATAGCTGAAGTTCCGATACCGTGGCCACTCATTGGAAAAGACCCTGATGCTGGGAAAGATCGAGAGCAGGAGGAGAAGGGGGGCAACAAAGGATGAGATAGTTGGATGGCATCATAGACTCAATGGATATGAGTTTGAGCAAACTCCAGGAGATAGTGATGGACAGGGAAGCCTGGTGTGCTACAGTCCATGGGGTCACAAAGAGTCACACACAGCTGAGTGACCGAGCAACAACAATGGTAACTCTAGTTTTAGTTTTTTAAGGAACCTCCATACTGTTTTCCACAGTGGCTGTGCCAGTTTCCAGTCCCACCAACAGTGTAGGAGGGTTCCCAAACGTGCTACTTACAGCATGGGTCCTCCTCGGTGGTGTCACCTGACACTTTGACTCCTCCTGAATCACACAAACACATATGAGTTATAAAATCTTCTCTGTTTTGCACTACTGTGGATGGCAACTACAAAAAATTAAAAGGACTTGTCAGCTTCCCTCAGAACTGACCAATGACCTTGAGAAGAAATTGCAAAGGAGAGCTCTTTTAGTCACAGCACTGTGCCCTCAGATGCATAACTCCTGACAGTACTGGATAGGATCCTTTTTTTATTTACAGTTGTTTTGTTTTTTTGGCCACACCCAGTGGCATGTGGGATCTTAGTTTCCTGATCAGGGCTGGAACCCATGCCCCCTGCACTGCAAGGTGAGGTCTTAACCACCGGACCTCCAGCAAGTCCCTATCTACAATTCTCACATTTTGAAAACATGGACTTTGTGCAATTAATTTTAATTTTTTAAGTACTGCATCCAAATATCATTTGTCTTGACCACAGAACCTTCAGCATCCCCCCCCCCTTAAATACTGCTCCCTAGAAATGAGAACCTCATTTGCCTCACCCTAATCCTGCCGCTTGACTTCCCTAGGGGCTCAGATGGTAAAGCGTCTTTCTACAATGTGGAAGAGAGACCTGGGTTCAATCCCTGGGTCGGAAAGATCCCCTGGAGAAGGAAATAGCAACCCACTCCAGTGCAAAAAGTCAGATACAACTTACCGACTTTACCTCACTTCAATCCTGCTGCTAGTTATTAATTAAATAAGAAAAGGCTACCACTTCAAAAGATAAGTGAAGAATATGAAAAAGCAATTTCAGAGAGAATAATATGTACATAACATGGGGGAGGGGAAGATGCGTAAGAGCAATACTGCTCAAAAATGCACTTGTTCAGGTGTGGATGTTGGTATAAATAATTCAGTCTCAGGGGACTTCCCTGGTGATCCAGTGGTTAAAACGCCTTGCTTCAAATGCAGGGGGCATGGGTCTGACTCCCATTCGGGCAACTAAGATCCCACATGCCAAGGGGGGGGCACAGCCAAAAAATAAAAATAAGTAAATAAATAATTCATTCAAAGGAAGAAAAGATCCTATCTAGTCCTTGCTGGATTAGATGGGTTTATACTTACGTAAGTGGGTGGGGCCAAACAGGCTGCTCATATAAAAGCCAACTAGCTGCTGCTGCTTACCTGCCTTCTGTTGGAAACAGCCTTTGGAGCTCCTCTGCAGACGGGTCAAGACGGTCCTTCAGACAGTAAGTTCCTCACGCCTCAGACCGCTGTGCTCTTTTCCTTGGTTGGGGGGAGGGGGAGGGGAATTGGACTGAAAACATACCGAGCTTATGAGAAGGTACGGGAGTCCCATTTTTCAAGCGTTTAAATAACTGTGCTAGGTAAGAGAAAACTGATCCCTCCTGTAATATGAAAGCATGCTGTTTTCTCTGCATCTGAGCACTGGGAATTTCAAAAAGATGGAGGCACGCAAGAACCAGACAATACAGGAGGAGGGTGAAAACAACTGAACAATACAAAGCTTTGGTTCAAGAAGGGAGATGGAAGGGAAAAATTGATGGAAGAAGGAAGAGAAACTACGTGCTGGGCTAAGTGGCTTCAGTCGTGTCCGACTATTTGCAGCCACCTGGGCTGTAGCTCGCCAGGCTCCTCTGTCCCTGGGATTCTCCAGGCAAGAACACTGGAGCGGGTTGCCATTTTCTTCTCCAGGGGATCTCCCCGCCCAGGGATGGAACCCACATCTCTTATCGGCAGCCAGGTTCTTTACCGTTAGTGCCACCGGGGAAACCTAAGGAAATGATGGGGGTCATCAAAAAGCCCTGAGACCAGTAAGCTTTTGGAATCAAAGTAGCTTTCAGATTTCTCTCTCCAGACTGAACTTGTCTCCTGAACTTCAGCTTTGTGCATCTAACTGCCTGTAATAGGTGTCTCAAAATCAACGTGTCCCAAATGAAACTCCTTATGTTCAGACCCAAATTCTTCCTCCTGTTCTCCGTGCTCACCAAATATCAACTGTTTGTGCCCCAAACCTAAGCGTTCTTGGCCTTGTCTTTCTCTCACAGGGCTTCCCTGGTGGCTCAGATGGTAAGGAATTTGCCTACAATACAGGAGACCTGGGTTTGATCCCTGGGTAGGGAAGATCCCCTGGAGGAAGGAATGGCTACCCACTCCAGTGTTCTTGCCTGGGGAATTCATAAGCTACACCTAACCAGGCTGAGAATCCTGTTGGCTTTAACAAAACACTTAAACCATCATTGCTGGATTATGGCAAGAATTGATCTCTCTGCCCCCATCCTGGCCCTGATTCAATCTATTTTCAACTCTGTAGCCTGTGTGATCTTGTCAAACTGTCTGATCAACTCTTCTCACTATTGGCCAGCCAAGATTGCTCAGTCGTGTCCCACTCTGAGACCCCATGACTGTAGCCTGCCAGCTCCTCTGTCCATGGGATTTCCCAGGCAAGAATACTGGAGTGGGTCGCCATTCCTTCTCCATGGGATCCTCCTGACCCAGGGATTGCACCTGGGCCTACCTGGGAAGCCCCACCATACTAGAGTCAAAGGCACATGGCCTCAAGAGGCCCCATAGAATCTGCCCACTTGGAGGTCTAAGACCTCATCTGCTTCTGGTTCATTTTCTCTTCTCCAACCCTCCTGCTCTACCGAGCTTATTTCTCTGTCATTTTTTCCCTCATTACTTTGTCTTGTGTGTAAAATTCCATTACGGGAATATACCAGGTTTTACTTATCCATTCTCCTAGCAATGGGTGTTCAGTTCCTTCAGCTTACTACAAAATACCATTCTGAAAACTGTCATGGAGATGTATTTGGGGTTAGAATTACAAATTATTCTTTGTAATCCGTTACAAAGAAATGGAGTTGGGTTAAAACTACCTACTGTTGTTGTTTAGCCACTCAATTGTGTCCGACTCTTTGCGACCCTATGGACCACCAGGCTCCTCTGCCTGTGGAATTTTTCAGGCAAGAAATACTGGAGAGGGTTGCCATTTCCTTCTCCAGGGGATCTTCTTGACCCTGGGATGGAGCCCTTGTCTCTTGCGTCTCCTGCATTGGCAGGCGGGTTCTTTACCACTAGCGCCACCTGGGAGACCAGTGTGGAGGCTCCTTAAAAAAGAAAAATAGAACTACGATATGATCCAGCGTGTTCTTTTCTGTGAGGTATCAACCAAAGCAAATCCCTAAGTTTCCTCTTTGTATGAGTCCAGCTCCAAACGAACCTCTAGCCTGCACAGTAAATTTTCTTTTCATCTTACTTAGTTTACCAAGCCTAATTCATTCATGTTCCAAAATGAACGCCCAGGTTTTCCAGATTTGGCTATTTTAATGAGCTGTATCATATCTAAAATCATGCAACATGGCATGTATTCGTTATTTGAAGATTCTACTGAATGTACGAATTGTGTTCACCCCATGGTGTTTAAAAAAGTATTTGTAGGGGGATTTCCCTGATGGCCCGGCAGGTAAGGATCGTGCTTTCGTTGCAGGGGGCACAGGTTCAAGCACTGGTCGGGGAACTAAGATCCTGCAGGCTATGCAGTGAGGCAAAAAAAAATGGGAACTGATCCTATTTGTTGAGGGCAATGAACTTCAAAATGAGTCAATCTGTACTAGGAATTTAACCAGAAAACCTGAAAGGAGCTCAACAATACCTGTAACAGGTGCTCTTTGTGAGTTCAAAAGCCCATGATTGTCATGACATCACCTGCGTCATCCTGACGTGCATTGTTCTTGATCCATAGGACTGCGACACATCAGTTTTTCATGTTTTTTTTTTTTCTTTTTTTGAAACAGAAGACATATGTCCCTAGTCATGACCTTCAGGTCAACTAAGGAAGCGTCAAGAATCACCACCCTTGTGCACTTAAGGGCTTTATAATTGAGGGTTCTTTCCATCTGGGTTCTGGTGGATTCAGAATGAAAAGAGGAAATGAAAGACAAGCTCTAAGCTGAAGCGTGAATACATACAATGGCCCATTTAATGCTTCTCTCCTCCAGTTTATTGGTCTCTCTTTCCCCAGAGATCATGGCGACAAAGTGTAGGCGCAGCCGTACCTCGTTCACAGAAGAGCAGTTGAAGATCCTCGTCCAGGCATTCAGCCAAAACCCTTACCCTGGCTATACTGCCAAACAGAGACTTGCTGTGGAAATCAACGCTGAAGAGTCTAGAATTCAGGTACATTCCAAGTTCCAGATCTCCAGGACGAGAAGCAGAAACTCAGGGTGGGAATGGGGGGGTGGGGACTTATCTGGTGGCCCAGTAGCTAAGCCTCCGAGCTAGATGCAGCGAGACAGAGCTACAGGTGTTTGTGTCGACTTAAAAAACACTCACAACCGAAAAGCTGAGAGTTAGGTTTTTACTCAGTGGAAATTTTTAGGACTCCAAGCCTGGGAGGCAGCATCTCAAGTAACCCTGAGAGAATTGCTCCAAGGAGGCTATAGGGGAAGAGGGAGGAGTCTGGTTATATTTGTGCTCAGTTGAAGGAGCTTCCAGGAGTGGGCAAGAAATGTGCAGATACACCTTCAGAAAAGAGGAATGGTGTGGAAGACACATTATTCCAGGGTGTAGAAGCCAATCAGGTCATCTAGGTGATGTGGTCACAGATACCAGCAAGTGTCCGATGACGTGGTAAGATGCCAGAGGAATGACGGATGGTGTGAGGGCTAACCTTCTCCTTTCAATGAATTCTAGCAGACCAGGGAATAGCAGACTGGTGTGTGTGCGCTCAGTTGTGTGACTCTTTGCAACCCCATGGACTGTAGCCCTCCAGGCTCCTCTCTCTATGGGATTTCTCAGGCAAGAATACTGGAGTGGGATGTCATTCCCTTCTCTAGGGGATCTTGCCAACCTAGAGATGGAACCCACGTCTCCTGGATCGGCAGGTAGATTCTTCACCACTGTACCACCTGGGAAGCCCAGGTGTAAGGTTGCAGAATCAGGCTGGACGGAGATCTTACACGCAGAGTAATTACAGCATCCACTTATCAACTTAAAGAGTATTACAGGGGACTTCCCTGCTGGTGCAGTGGGTAAGGCATTGCCTTCCAATGAAGGGATGCAGGTTTAACTGCTCACTGGGGAGCTAGGATCCCACGTGCCTCATGGCCAAAAACCAGAAGGGAAACAACAGATGCAATATTGTAACAAATTCAATAAAGACTTTAAAAATGGTCCATATAAAAAAATCTTTAAAAAAAGAGATTATTATAGCAAATTGTGTTAGGACCAGGTCATGAAGATGCTGAATGCCAAGCCTTTATCTAAGGCTTAGTTAAATGTAACCAGGATCAGTGATAACCCTGAGTTTAGGGTTCATAAGAATCACTGCCCACCCCCTTTTGGGGGCCATGTCATGGCACGTGGGATTTCAGTTCCCTGACCAGGGATTGAGCTCATGCTACCTGCAGTACTAACCACTGGACCACCAGGGCAGCCCCAGAACCACTCCCTTTGGAGAAGAGCAGCAACGGAGCCAAGACGACATAAACATGTTTAATTCTCTCGTTTTCTTTTCCTCTCTTAGATATGGTTTCAGAATCGAAGAGCGAGGCATGGATTCCTGAAGAGACCCAAGAAGAACTTAGACCCAAGCAAAGACCACGCCTCCCCCATAGAGAAGATTCAAGGTAAACAGCCTGCTCCAGCCCTGCTCCCCACCAGAGCCTCCTGGGATGCAAATGCCTCTTGAGATTGGGGCCACCTAAAAGAAACCACCTCTTCCTCTCTCCGCCTTGTAAGAGGAGAGTGGGAAAGGAATGTTTCCTCCTCCGGGGTTTCCTGGTCAAGGCATCCCAGGAGCAAAGGGTTCAATGAGGCCCCTGGAAAGTCTCCCCACAAGGTCCAGATATTCTGAGTCTTAGCTTATTTGCACTGGAGTCTAGCAATTTAGCCAAATAGTACTGCTTCTCACAAGAGATGTGGGTTCAAGGCCTGGGTCAGGATGATCCCCTGGAGGAGGAAATGGCAACCCACTCCAGTAATCCCACGGACAGAAGAGCCTGGCGTCCTACAGTCCGTGGAGAGTAGGACGCGACTGAGCACACCCTTCTAGAACCTTCCACCTTGAATCACCTCAAGGAGTGGCAACAGATTCCAAGTTAGATGGTGAGAACATGTTTGGGTTCCTCATCTGAATATGTAAGCTGATCCCAAATGTTTCTCTCCCTTCAATCCTACCCCTACTCCAGATGGAACAGACAGACGGTGTCGTACCAGCTTCACTTCCTCTCAGTTACAAACTCTTAAGAATGCGTTCACAGAAAACCCTTATCCTGGGATTGACTCCAGAGAGCAACTTGCTGAAGAAATCGGGGTTCCAGAGTCAAGAGTCCAGGTAATCGAAAAGGGACTTGATATTGTGTGTTCATAATGAGACATCTTTAAATGATTTCTCCATCAGGGACTTATTCTCATAGACATCATAAGCAGGACAGATGAAGACTCCCTGGTGGTTCAGTGGCTAAGACTTCATACTCCCAATACCTGGGGTGCAGTTCGATTCCTGGTCAAGGAACTAGATCCCACATGCCACAGGCATGCTATAACTATAAAAATCCCAAGCAAGTGCTGCAACTAAGATCTGGTGCAGCCAAATAAATAAATATTAAGAAAAACAAATAGCATAATATGTTATAAATGAAAAAAAGATAAGCAAGACAGATGAAAAATGGGATTTCTGCCTTGAATAGTTCTTCCCCAAGGGCTCAGGAGGTGAAAAATGCAATGCAGGAGACACTGGAGACTCATGTTCAATCCCTGGGTGGGGAGGATCCCCTGGAGTAGAAAATGGCAACTCACTTCAGTATTCTTGCCTGGAAAATCCCATGCACAGAGAAGCCTGGTGGGCTACAGTCCATGGGGGTTCTGAAGAGTTGGATATGACTGAGTATGCATGCACCCATGGGATAACAATGTCTTCCTAGAAGACATTACCCTATTCTGGGTCATAGAGTAAAATCAGGCATTTTTGAGAGGAAGGAGAGAAGTGGGAAGAGAATTCCAGGCAGAGAGAAAAGCTGAAATACAGGTATGGCCCTTTAGGAAAGACTAATACTTACAATGAGGGAATTGCGGGGACTTTCAGGATATGAAACCTATCAGTAAATCATAAAGGTGTTTGTACAAGATTCAGAATGTTGAGGGACATCTCTGGTGGCCCAGTAGTTAGGACTCCACGCTTCCACTTCAGGGACACGGGTTTGATCCCTGATTGGGGAACTAAGATCCCTGCAAGCCACAGACACAGCAACAACCCCCCCAAAAAATTTTCAGAATTTTGAACTTTATCTTGAAATGTGAGACTTTCCCAGATGTCATATGGAATGTCAGTGGTTTGAGAATTATGCCTAAAAGAAACCATCTCTTCCTCACCTTTGCCTTATAAGATGAGCGATGGTGAGACTTGCATGACATCAATTTTTTTTTCATTAAATCTCTTTGTTTTACCTACTTAGATTTGGTTCCAAAACCGAAGAGCCAGACTCCGTATCCAGAGAAAAAGAGGCCTTGAAGAAGCTCTATACCAAAGACAAAACCAGGGACAGGATCTCTGATATGGGAAAGTTGAAGGTACTAGCCTGCTGTTCCCAATGTGACTCACAATCAGAGTCTCCTGAGTGCCAGTTATTCCGCACGGCGGACTCAACTCCAGCTTCCTCTGGGTAGTGGATGATGCTTCCACTCAAGTGTGCCCCCTGGGGGCGGGGGTGGTCACAGTCCCCACGGCTCTCCCCAAGTCTGTGGTCCTCCCGAGGAATTCCACTGCCCGCTTTTCAAGCTCTGAACTGGAACCCAGAAACCCTGTTAGTATGTGAGCTTTGTTTATTAATATTTTCCCTAGTCCTGGCACATGGTAAACAATCAGATTTTGTGGAAGGTATGTCTGAGTTACTGGCAGGATGAATCCTCAGGTGTGTTCTGCCAGGGGCTGGCTCATGCATGGCTTTCCCAAGGGGTAGGAGGTTCCATATTTGGCTGGAACGTTGGAAAGAATCGACCTCCATTTTTGTATGTATAAACTGGTTTCTTCAATTTTTCTTTTCCCTTTTTGCTTTAGGTATACAGAACGGCACTCCATAGTGACTGTTTTATTTCTCTGGAGCCAGGACAAAGTGAAAAGGGAGACAGATTTGGTGTATTTGATGTCATCAGCCTGGACTCCACATTAATTATCTTCCTTAACATATCCCTCTAAATATACCTTCAGCTTCAGCTTCTGGAGATGGTAAAGAGGACTTCAGGAGGCAGAGACAGATGATACAAAGAACCATGCAGCCCTAGTGACCAAATCCAGATTCAGAGTTCAACAGATCTTGAGGACAATAAAATAATTATAAATAATACCATTTTTTTTGGTCATCAGAATACTACTGAGTCAAGCAAAAATCATCAAAATGTGTGGTATTGTGATTTTAATCAAACTGCTGCTGCTAAGGTGCTTCAGTCGTGTCGGACTCTGTGTGACCCCATAGACGGCAGCCCACCAGGCTCCCCCGTCCTTGGGATTCTCCAGGCAAGAACACTGGAGTGGGTTGCCATTTCCTTCTCCAATGCACGAAAGTGAAAGTGAAGCCGCTCAGTCATGTCCGACTCTAGTAAACCCCTAAAAGGATGGGTTCAGAGCAAACATGTGGACGAGGGGCGAGTGATGCACTGAAGAGGACATGGAAGCTCTGAGCCCCTTGTCACATACCCCACCAACCCTGTGTAGCCATCGGGCTGTTGACTTATATCCTTTAATAGCCTTTGTAATAAATCTGTAATCTAGTGACTTTCCTGAGTTCTGTGAGCCACTGTAGCAAATTAATCAGACCCAAGGAGAAGGGTTCCTGGGAACCTCCGATTTATAGCCTATTGGTCAGAAGTACAGGTAACCATGTGAACTTGAGATTGGTTGGAGGCATTTATAGTCAAAGAATAGATTTAATCAGAGACAAGAGAAAAATGCAGCAACAAAGGAAAACAGTCAAACAAGATGAAGGTTTGTACATGGGAAGGTCATGTACACGCTGCTGTATTTAAAATGGAAAACAAGGACCTACTGTAAGCACAGGAAACTCTGCTCAGTGTTATGTGGCAGCCTAGATGGGACTGGGATTTGGAGAAGAATGGACACACGTATATGCATGGCTAAGTCCCTTCACTGGTCACCTGAAACCACCACTACGTTGTTAATTGGCTATACTCCAATACAAAATAAAAAGTTTAAATTTGAAAGAAAAGATGAAATACTTCAGCCATTAAAGCCAAGGAGCTTCAGTTCCTTCACAAGGGTTATCTCGGGCTTCCCAGGAGGCAGTAGTGGTGAAGAAACTGCCTGTGAATGCAGGAGTCTTAAGAGATGAGGGTTTGATCCCTGGGGAAGGGCAACCCACTCCAATATTCTTGCCTGGAGAATCCCTTGGACAGAGGAACCTCCAGGCTATCGTTCATGAGGTCAAAAAGAGTCCAACATGATTGAATCGACTTAGCACGCCAGGGCTATAGACCATTTTCTGAGCCGTATCCTTCAATACTGGAGCCCCCATCAGTTGGAAGAAGTTGACTACATCATGACCAGACTGTAGCCACAACATAAGCTGCTCCATCTGACACAATTCTGAGAGTTCATCTCAAGGAAATAGGAACAAATTGACCCTGGAACTGAAGATTAACTGTACTTAAAACAACCAAGATGACACTGGTCAGACCACCCATGAAAAATTTCAAGATGACTGTCAGAGATGACTGTACTCCTCTGCATGCAGCCACCCCTCTCCACCTGTGCATTCTTGAAATTCTTTTTTTATTATTTTTTAATTTAAGTTTATTTATTTTAATTAGAGGCTAATTACTTTACAATAGTCTCTTGGTTTTGCCATACATCAACATGAATCCGCCACGGGTGTACACGTGTTCCCAATCCTGAACCCTCTTCCCACCTCCCTCCCCATACCATCCCTCTGGGTCATCCCAGTGCACCAGCCCTGAGAATCCTGTATCCAGCATCGAACCTGGACTGGCGATTCATTTCTTATATGATATTATACATGTTTCAATGCCATTCTCCCAAATCATCCCCCCTCCCTCTCCCACAGAGTCCAAAAGACTGTTCTATACATCTGTGTCTCTTTTGCTGTCTCACATACAGGGTTATCGTTACCATCTTTCTAAATTCCATATATATGCGTTAGTATACCAGAGAAGGCAATGGCACCCCACTCCAGTACTCTTGCCTGGAAAATCCCATGGACGGAGGAGCCTGGAAGGCTGCAGTCCATGGGGTCGCTGAGGGTTGGACACGACTGAACGACTTCACTTTCACTTTTCACTTTCATGCATTGGAGAAGGAAATGGCAACCCACTCCAGTGTTCTTGCCTGGAGAATCCCAGGGACGGGGGAGCCTGGTGGGCTGCCGTCTATGGGGTCGCACAGAGTCGGACACGACTGAAGTGACTTAGTAGTAGTAGTAGTATACTGTATTGGTGTTTTTCTTTCTGGCTTACTTCACTCTGTATAATCGGCTCCAGTTCCATCCACCTCATTAGAACTGATTCAAATGTATTCTTTTTAATGGCTGAGTAATACTCCATTGTGTATATGTACCACAGCTTTCTTATCCATTCATCTGCTGATGGACGTCTAATTCTTTGAAATCTCTTGCCCTCTGATCAGCAATGGGGATTTGGTTTTTTGGAACATGAGTCCAGCTTCTTCCCAGGATTGTCAGCTTTCCCAATAAAGCTATCTTTGCTTTTACCCAACACGTGTCTCTAAGTATTGGGTCCTTGAGCAGCTGAACCTGAGTTTGGTCGCAGAGTCTTAGGACTGAGCCCCTATAACCCATGGAATACGGCACTATCTCCAAGTTGATAGAGTCAGAATTGGGTTGAATTGCAGGATACCCACTGGTGTCTCCAGCATCGGTTGGCTGGAATTGGGTCCAGAGCCCAAATGTATGTCCGATATAGTAGCCATATGTACATACACAAAAAACATCATAGTAGTCACACACACACACACACAAACACCCCAAAACAGTATAGTAGCCACAAGTCCCAGTGGACCCCTGGGTACTAGAAATGATGAGTGTGACAGAAAGTGAATAACTACTTCATTCAACAGTACGTGAACAGGGAATTCCCGGTGGTCCAGTGGTTGACTTATGTGCTTTCACTGTAGGGAGCAGAGGGTTTGACCCCTGGTCAGGGAAGAAGATCCTGCATGTCACAAAGTGTGACCAAAAAGAAAAGTAACATTGTCTTTCTGATTTAATAAATGTGCACTTCAAACACTGATACCTATGTATGTGATGGCATTAATAGGCTTGAAAGTATAATTGAAATTTATATCGTAATCACAACAGAACCGAAACTATAAGGATATATTTCAAGAGAATATACATCCGTGGCCCAAGAGAAAAAACTTAAAACTGTTGCACTAGAGCACTTAACATGGGTCTTCCCTGCCGGCTCAGGGGTGAGGAATCCACCTGCCAATGCAGGAGATGTGGGTTCAATCCCCAGTCCAGAAGGATCCCACATGCCAAAGAGCAACTAAGCCCGTAAGCCACAATTACTGAGACTCTGCTCTGGAGTCCAGGAGCTGCATCTGCTGAGCCTGCGTGCTGCAGTCCCTGAAGCCGGCACGCCCCAGAGCCCATGCTCTGCAACAACAGAAGCACCCACAGTGAGAAGCCCACACACTGCAACAGAGAGTGGCCCTTGCTGGCCTCAACTAGAGAAAGCCCATGCGCAGCAGTGAAGACCCAGTATAACCAAAAATTAAAAAAAATATTTAAGCACTTATTAATGAGTCCTCACGTAGGAAAGAAACAAAATATCATGTACCAGAAGAAAGACTGTCTGATCTGATGTATGGGAGAAAGTTAATCTAAGTAAGGGGTGGCCAAGAAGGCAGCCCCTTATAGGAATTTGAGATCTAACTGAAAGGGAAAACGTTGAGCTGTTCAAGGGTTTATAATCCGCTTTAGTTCCAGAAAAACATCTACTTCAGCTTTATTGACTATCCCAAAGCCTTTGACCGTGTGGATCACAAAACCTGTGGAAAATTCTTAAAGAGATAGGAATACCAGACCACCTGACCTGCCTCCTCAGAAATCTGTATGCAGGTCAAGAAGCAACAGTTAGAACTGGACATGGAACAAGAGACTGGATCCAAATCGGGAAAGGAGTATGTCAAGGCTGAATATTGTCACCCTGCTTATTTAACTTATATGCAGAGTACATCATGAGAAACGCTAGACTGGAGGAAGCAAAAGCTGGAATCAAGATTGCTGGGAGAAATATCAATAACCTCAGATATGCAGATGACACCACCCTTATGGCAGAAAGTGAAGAGGAACTAAAGAGCCTCTTGATGAAAGTGAAAGTGAAGAGAGAAAAAGTTGGCTTAAAGCTCAACATTCAGAGAACTAAGAGCATAGCATCTGGTCCTATCACTTCATGGCAAATAGATGGGGAAACAGTGGAAACAGGGACAGACTTTATTTTGGGGGGCTCCAAAATCACTGCAGATGGTGATTGAAGCCATGAAATTAAAAGATGCTTGCTCTTTGGAAGAAAAGTTATGACCAACCTAGACAGCATAGTATAAAGCAGAGACATTACTTTGCCACCAAAAGTCCATCTAGTGAAGGCTATGGTTTTTCAGTAGTCATGTATGGATGTGAGAGTTGGACTTTACAGAAAGCTGAGTGCCAAGAATGGATGCTTTTGAACTGTGGTGTTGGAGAAGACTCTTGAGAGTCCCTTGGACTGCAAGGAGATCCAATCAGTCCATTCTGAAGGAAATCAGTCCTGAACATTCACTGGAAGGATTGATGCTGAAGCTGAAACTCCAATACTCTGGCCACCTCATGCGAAGAGTTGACTCATTCGAAAAGACTCTGATGCTGGGAGGGATTGGGGGCAGGAGGAGAAGGGGACGACAGAGGATGAGATGGCTGGATGGCATCACTGACTCGATGGGCATGAGTTTGAGTAAACTCTGGGAGTTGGCGATGGACAGGGAAGCCTGGCATGCTGCAACTGAACTGAACTGAACTTATGCTTAAAAGGGCATCCATTTGGAGAATAAAGAGGGCAAGTAAGAGTTGAGAGCCAGTGCAAGAGAAGCTGTGGCTGTGAGTTAGAGCATAATATCAGACAGGGTTAAGATGAAAGTAAGGTGCCCCGTCCACCTGGTTTGCTGGCTGTTGTTCAGTTGCTCAGTCGTGTCTGACTCTTTGTGACCTCATGCTTTACTTCGAAACCCCTGAATCTGTCTGAGGAATGGCAGCTCTCAAGGTAAAGATATTAATAATAATGAACACAAACAATTAACTCTGTGCTGGGCATCCTTCTGAGTTCTTTGCATGTATTACATCATCTAATGCCCACAGCCTCTCCACTCTCATCCTGTTGCTACTGATGAGGCAACTGAGGTCTGGAGTAAGGAAGTCTTTTGCTGATGGTACAGTGGCTATGACAAGTGGAGCCGGAGTGTGCCTTGTTTAACCACTAAATCCCCAGCCTCTCCCAGCGTGGGAAGATTGTCAGAGGACACAGCTTCGGTTCAGAGGAGGGTCAGTGCTGGAGGAATATCAATTTGAGAGCCATCAGCTTCCACCGATGCTTTCGAACTGTGTGCTGGAGAAGACTCCTGAGAGTCCCTGGAATACAAGGAGATCAAAGCAGTCCGTCCTAAAGGAAATCAACCCTGAATACTCATCGGAAGGACTGATGCTGAAACTGAAACTTCAGTACTTTGGCCACCTGATGCGAAGAGCTGACTCGTTGGAAAAGCCCCTGATGCTGGGAGGGATTGGGGGCAGGAGGAGAAGGGGCAGCAGAGGATGAGCTGGTTGGATGGCATCACTGACTCAGTGGACGTGAATCTGAGCAAACTTGGGGAAACAGTGGACAAGGAAGCCTGAGGTGCTGCTGTCCACGGGGTCCAAAGAACCGGACACGACTTAGCGACTGAACAACAGGCTTCCATGGGCTGTAAACTATAGCAGAATATGGTAAGGTATTACAATAGAAGGAAGGTTCCTGAATCATATTGCTAACACGTTAGGTTATAATTACTTATCAAACACTTTTTTAATTAAAAAACATTTTTTGGGCTGTGCTGAGAGGCATGTGAGGTCTCGGATCCCCCCCCAGTGGAAGCCTGGATCCTTAATCCCTGGACCACCAGGGAATTCCCCTTCAAATTGTATTTATTTAGGAAACTTTTGTCACTGGGTTCCAGTTCTGAGTCTGGGGACAGTACCTACCGTTTGAAACCTCATGTTCACTTAAAAAAAAAAGTCTCAGTCACACCGAGGCTTATGGGCTCTCAGTTCCCCAAACAGGGGCTCTACCCACTAGACATCCAGGAAACTTCCCAGGGAATGGACTGGAGGTAGGGAAAGATTCAGGTGAATGTCCGTAGAGTCAGTAAACCAGCTTGTGATGTTCTTACGCGCTGGGGATAAACCCAGTTCTATCAAGTCTCTGACCATCTACACCACTCTGACATTCTTGATGGGACTCTGTGGAGAGTAACAGTGATATTGTCAAATAAGACTTCGAGACTCCAGACTGGAATACCCCTATGGGCTCTACCACCATCTATCTTTGAATCTGAGAGGCTGGGACCTGGGACCAGCCACTGGAGCGCCTGCAAGCAGACAGAGGCCTCCTCCAGCAAGAGATTCAAAAGATCTAACATCCATGTGCACTCAACACAGTTATGCAGTGAGATATAAAAAGGCCACAAACCAGCTGCCGATTCTGGGATGCCTGGAGCAAAAGCTGTGTGCTGCATATGATCCCAACACATGGCGTCGCCAGGGGGCGTGCAGACCACCCGGCCCACCCCTCTGGTGACCTACGACCTCTGGATCCTCACCCGCCCTCCCCCCATTTAAGGAACCAGCCCGCTGTCCTCCAGAAGGAGCCAGGGCACCTGTCACTTGTCCTCGCTCCCTTGTGCTGCAGTGAGAGTCCCAGAAAAGCCTTGCCTGAATTTCTCATCTCACCTCTGATCGGTTTCTGTTCATCAAGGAATCTGAGGATCCGGGTTGGGAAATAAATACGCTTTCTTTGGGAAAGGGATTAAATACACATATATATATATATCACCATCATAGTCAGCTTACAGGTCACTAAAAATTAAGTTGTCAAAAAACAACAAAGCCGTATGTGTAATAGTGACAGGGCACAACATTCGTGTGCTCAGTCCCCTCTGACTCTTTGCAACCTCATGGATTGTAACCTACCAGGCTCCTTTGTCCATGGGACTTCCCAGGCAAGAAATACTGGAGTGAGTTGCCATTTCCTTCTCCAAAAAAATCTTAAAAAAAATTTTTTTTAATTTTGTATTGGAGTATAGCCAATTAACAGTATTGTGATAGTTTCGAGTGAAGAGCAAAGAGACTCAGCCATACATACGCACGTATCCATTCTCCCCCAAACTCCCCTCCCATCACTGTGCTCTACAGGAGGTCCTTGTTGGTTATGCATTTTGAATGTAGCAGTGTGTGCATGTCCATCCTAAACTCCCTATCTCTAGCTCCCATCTTTCCCCACTTAACCCACGACCATAAATTCGTTCTCCAAGACTGTGAGTCAAAACCATCTTAAGAAACCCTCTCCATTAACACGAACAATAAATCTGAGTCCTAACACTTTTAAAGGGTAATAAAGCAACTTTCTCATAGAAATTCCGGCCTTTGCCACCGTTAGGGGAAAAAAAAAAGAGTGATGTAAAACATTCCTTTCATTTTTCCCCTGAATTTTGGGCTTCCCTGATGGTTCAGATGGTAAAGAAGCTGCCTGCACTGCAGAAGACCTGGGTTCAATTCCTGGGTTGGGAAGAGTCCCTGGAGAAGGGAATGGCAACCCACTGCAGTATTCTTGCCTGGAGAATTCCACGGACAGAGGGCCCTGGCAGCCACAGTCCACGGGTTGCAAAGAGTTGGACCCAGTGGAGCCACTCTCGCTTTTGGCCTTGCCAGGCAGCTTGCAGGATCTTGGTTCCACAGCCAGGGTTGAACTAGCCCCACAGTGAAATCACTGAGTCTGAATCACTGCACCACCAGGGATTTCCCCCAAGTCCCTTTCATTTGGCCACCCTCCCCCACCAGGGGCTGACTGGTAGAATCAGGTCATTTTCCCAAAAGACTTTTTTTATAGAAAGGTTTTAGGTTCACAACAGAATTCAGAGGAAGGTATCATATGTCCCCTGCCCCTCCCACGCACAGCCTTCCCCTCTTATCCACATCCCCCAGCAGAGAAGCACATTTGCTATTGCACCGAAAATCCTTTGTGTTTTGCATTTTCATCCCTCCTCTTTCCAGTCAGGTCATTTAAAAAATGGTTTCCCAGGTGGCGTTAGTGGTAAAGAGCCTGCCTGCCAATGTCGGAGACGCAGGAGATGCAGGTTCAATCCAAGAATAGGGAAGATCTCCTGGAAGAGGGCATGGCAATCCTCTCCCGTATTCTCGCCTGGGAAATCCCAATGTCAGAGGAGCCTGGCTGGCTACAGTCCATGGGGCCATAAAGAGTTGGACACGACGGAGCACACACATATTTTAAAAAATATCCATCTTCAGATATGTTTGAGAGGAGACCAAGTCTCTTGGAGCCTACCTCATGGAGTCTGCAGTAATCTCTCAGAATTCATTTAGCCATTTTGTTTTGGAAAGTCGCCATGTCTAGGCAGGGGATCATGAAACTAGTATTTAAATTCCAGACCCAGATGAGGCTAGGAACTACCTGGCACGCTGGTCTCATCTTGGCAGTATCGGGACGGCTGCAGAGCCCTTGCTGTTGGAACACACGGGGCTTCCCAGGTGGCTCAGTGGTGAAGAATCCACCTGCCCAGGGCAGGAGAGGCAAGTTCGAGCTTTAGTCGGCGAAGATCCCCCGGAGGAGGAAATGACAACCCACGCCAGTATTGCCTGCAGAATCCCATGGACAGAGGAGCCTGGCAGGCTACACTCATGGGATCGCAAAAGATGAGAATGAGCACACAGGCATTGGAGCACACCCCGTAAAGGCAGAGGGACTTCTTCCTCTATGAGCCCAATTCCGTATCAGTGTAGTCAGCTGATTAAAGCAAACCATTTTCGGTTTGCTAGATGTTTGCAACCAGAAACAAATTTATGAAGATAAAAAGGCATTTTAACTTTCATTTTTACATCGAAGTTTCTGATAGTTTAATCCAAAAATATTCAACCTTTTTTTTTTTAAACACTGAAAACCATTGTTGGGGAGCTCAAAGAATAAACTAATAAGTAAAATGTTCTTGTTTAATGTATTTCATGGGGCTTTCAATCATTTGGATAAAGATTCATGTTTATCTTTTCAATTTAGGATGAAAGATGTCACTTGAATGGGATTTTTAAAATTTCCATTGGAAATACACTGGCCTGTTTTAATAAACAAGTTTTGTTGTGTAGTTGCTAAGTCATGTTTGACTCTTTGTGACCCCATGGACTGCAGCACACCAGCCTTCCCTGTCCTTCACCATCTCCTGGAGATACCCAAGGCCATTGAGTCGGTGATGCCATCCAACCACCTCATCCTCTGTCATCCCCTTCTTCTCCCGCCTTTCACAACATTTATTCCTGAGGTTTTATGGAAATTGTAGCTGAAGATGTTTGATAGGATTAGAATAGGTGGGGCTTCCTGTTTCTGACCAGATAGTCTTCCTGACTAGATTAGGATCTTGAGATGAGAGGGGTGGGGCTGATTACATTTATTTGATGGTTCATTTAGCTTTTAAATACACACGTCTTTTCATTTCCAGTCCACCCAAGGAGAAGAAACAACCACCGGCGCTGGGAATTAACCTAGAGAGTTCACACCAGATTTCGCTGGAGGTAGGCTGTTCTTTCCCCTTCCTCGAAAGTCAAACGTTTTACATTTGTACGTAGATCCGAATTTTCGTGTTAGAAAGTGGTGGTCCCAGGACGTCCCCAGTATTTTCGATGGCCTTGAATCCTCAGCACCATGGCCCGTGGTTCGGTTCTGACTTGACTGTTTTCTGTGCTCAGCTTGCTTGTCTGTTCTCTAGTGGAGCCCATCTGGGCCCCACGGTCTTGGCACGGGCTCTTTGCAAAAGTGCAGCTGAACTTCTGTTCCTTTCTTCCCTCAGTTTAGCTCTGTTTTATATGCCAATGTCATATCTGTATCCATTACCTTCATCTTGTTTTTAGTCGCTCAGTCGTGTCTGACTCTTTGCAACCCCTTGGACTGGGGCCCGCCAGGCTCCTCTGTCCCTGGGATTCTGTAGGCAAGAATACTGCAGTGGGTTGTCATTTCCTCCTCCAGGGGATCCTCCCAACCCAGGGATCAAACCTGTGTCCCCTGCATTGGCAGGTAGATTTTTTACTGCTCAGCCACCAGCGAAGCCCCCAAGATTGTTTTGTTTTTTTTTTTCTCTTGTGATTTTTATTTTTATTTTTTTAACTTTTATTTTATTTTTAAACTTTACAATATTGTATTAGTTTTGCCAAATATCGAAATGAATCTGCCACAGGTATACCCGCGTTCCCCATCCTGAACCCTCCTCCCTCCTCCCTCCCCTAACCTCCCTCTGGGTCGTCCCAGTGCACCAGCCCCAAGCACCCAGTACCGTGCATCGAACCTGGACTGGCGACTCGTTTCATACATGATATTAGAACTGATTCAAATGTATTCTTTTTAATGGCTGAGTAATACTCCATTGTGTATATGTACCACTGCTTTCTTATCCATTCATCTGCTGATGGGCATCTAGGTTGCTTCCATGTCCTGGCTATTATAAACAGTGCTGCGATGAACATTGGGGTACACGTGTCTCTTTCAGTTCTGGTTTCCTCAGTGTGTATGCCCAGCAGTGGGATTGCTGGATCATAAGGCAGTTCTATTTCCAGTTTTTTAAGGAATCTCCACACTGTTCTCCATAGTGGCTGTACTAGTTTGCATTCCCACCAACAGTGTAAGAGAGTTCCCTTTTCTCCACACCCTCTCCAGCATTTATTGCTTGTAGACTTTTGGATCGCAGCCATTCTGACTGGTGTGAAATGGTACCTCATAGTGGTTTTGATTTGCATTTCTCTGATAATGAGTGATGTTGAGCATCTTTTCATGTGTTTGTTAGCCATCTGTATGTCTTCTTTGGAGAAATGTCTATTTAGTTCTTTGGCCCATTTTTTGATTGGGTCATTTATTTTTCTGGAGTTGAGCTGGAGGAGTTGCTTGTATATTTTTGAGACTAGTTGTTTGTCCGTTGCTTCATTTGCTATTATTTTCTCCCATTCTGAAGGCTGCCTTTTCACCTTGCTAATAGTTTCCTTTGTTGTGCAGAAGCTTTTAAGTTTAATTAGGTCCCATTTGTTTATTTTTGCTTTTATTTCCAATATTCTGGGAGGTGGGTCATAGAGGATCCTGCTGTGATGTATGTCGGAGAGTGTTTTACGTATGTTCTCCTCTAGGAGTTTTATAGTTTCTGGTCTTACGTTTAGATCTTTAATCCATTTTGAGTTTATTTTTGTGTAAGGTGTTAGAAAGTGTTCTAGTTTCATTGTTTTTGATAATTTTGTTTTTAAATTTCTGGGGGGTAGAGGGTCTTTTATTTCTTTTTTTTTTTTTCGATCTGGCTACACCATGCACACCATGTGGAATCTTAGCTCCTTGACCAGACTGAATCTTCACTAATTAATCACTAATTAATGATAAATCAGTAACTTGTAATACTTAATCTTCACTAATAAAAGACTAAGTATGGAGTCTTAACCCCTGAACTGCCAGGGTTTTGTTTTTTTTTTTTGGCTAGGGGGCATGTGGGATCTTAGTCCTCCAAAGTGAAAGTGAAGTCGCTCAGTCGTGTCCAACTCTTTGTGACCCCATGGACTGTAGCCCACCAAGCTCCTCCATCCAAGGAATTTTCTAGGCAAGAGTACTGGAGTGGGTTGACATTTCCTTCTCCAGGGGATCTTCCCGACCCAGGGATCGAATCTGGGTCTCCCATACTGCAGGCAGACGCTTTACTGTCTGTGCCACCAGTTCTCCAACCAGGCATCAAACCTGTACTCCTGCAGTGGGAGCATGAAGTTCTAACCATTGAACCACCAGGGAATTCCCAATGATTTAATATTTTTAGAGCAGTTTTAGTTTTATAATACAATTGAGAGGAAAGTACAGAAACTTCCCATATGCTTCCTACCTTATCCATGTATAGTCCCTCCCCCATCAACATCTATTAACCAATCATTAGCAACAAAGTCCATGGTTTTCCTCTTGTTTGTTTGGGTTTTTTCCTCCCTTGTTACTTATTTTTAAGGGTTCACTCTTGTTATTGAACATGCTTCGGGTTTGAACACACATGTAATGACATAAAACCATTAACATAGTTCCGTATAGAGTATTTTTCACTGCCGTAAAGACCCTTCATGCTCTCCTGCTCTGCCTGTTTATCTCTCCCTTCCCCCAACCCCCTGGCAGCTAATCTTTATTTGGCTGAGCCAGGTCTTCGTTGCCACTGAATCTTTAATTGAGCCACAGGAGAACCCTTAGTTGCAGCAAATGGGATCTTAGTTCCCTGACCAGGGATTGAACCCAGGTTCCCAACTTTGGGAGTGCGAATCACTGGACCACCGGGGAAGTCCCGAAACTAATCTCATTCTTGTCGTCATGATGTCCCTTGTTCCAGAATGTCATATAGTTGGAATCATGTAGTACGTAGCTCTTTCACATTGGTTTCTTTACTTAGTAATGTGCATTTAGTTTTCCTCCACATGTCTTTCTATGATGATAGCTTATTTCTTTTTTGCTCTGAATAAGATGCCGTTGTCTGGATATATCAGTTTATGTACGCACTTACCTATTGAGGGACATCTCGGTTGCTTCCAAGTTTTCCAATTAGGAATAAAGCTGCTGTAAACACCTGGTCCAAATGACAGTGGTGCTGAGGTTGAGAAATCCTTGTTTATGTGAATAGGTAACATCTACTCTCTGTATCCTCAAATTATGAATTTGTCTCCTTTTTCGTTTCTGTTTAAAAAATGAATGAATGAGAATGTAGGGTTTTACTTCTTTATACATTTTGAAATCACATATTTACAGCTACTTTAGAACAGTCTTTTAGCAAAAAAAAATTTTTTTAATTATCTTGCATGACTTTTGCCCATTATGAAAGAATTTTTTAAAACACATTACACTAGGGATTTTATACATTTTTTGTGTTAAAAAGAGGAACGTGTCAATGTTTAATTTTGAAACTACAAATTGTATAGAAACTGTGTTCTTAAAAAATATCTTTTCCCTCTTACTTGTTTCTCTAATCCTTATAACCGATATACTATTTCTACCAATTGTCCTTCAAGAGAGCGAAGCTCCCTAAAAAGGGAGCAATAACGAAACACAAGCGTTAGAAAAACTGAAAAAGAGGTCAGAAGGCAATTATTACTTGTGATCAAAAAATATCCATTGAGCAGAAGTTGAACAAATGACTCCAAAATCTGTGAAAGTAGGAAAATGTTCACTGGTAGCAACTCAGCAAAGATGGATAAATCAGTAACTTGTAAGAAAAAGTGAAGTTACAAAAAAGCCTTTGAACCATACTTTTGAGATATTAATTAAAAAAAAAAAACAAAAAACCGGGAGGGAACTCCCTGGTGGTCCAATGGTTGGGATGCTGCCCTTTCACTGCCATGGACCCAAGTTCAATCCCTAGTTGGGAAATTCCCTGTCAGGTCATACTTTCCTTTTAAAATGCAGAGAAGAATGAAAGATGAAACTAAGACGTCTTCCCAAAGCAAGACAAATACTGTACAGTATCACTTGTATGTGGAACCTAAAAAATACAACCAACTAGTGAATGATAAAAAAGAAGCAGAAACAGAGAACACATTGTGATTAACAGTGGGGAGAGGGAAGCAGGGAGGGGCAAGACGAGGAGGGACAAACTACAGGCGTGAAAGGAGCTACCAGGACACGCCGGACAACACGGAGAATGTAGCCCGTATTTTACAATACCTGTAATGGAGTATAGCCTTCAAAAACCATGACTCACTATATTGTACACCAGTATGGCTTCTGAAAGATGGGAATACCAGACCACCTCATCTGCCTCTTGAGAAATCTGTATGCAGGTCAGGAAGCAACAGTTAGAACTGGACATGGAACAACAGACTGGTTCCAAATAGGAAAAGGAGTTCGTCAAGGCTGTATATTGTCACCCTGCTTATTTAATTTCTATGCAGAGTACATCATGAGAAACGCTGGACTGGGAGAAACACAAGTTGGAATCAAGATTGCCGGGAGAAATATCAATAACCTCAGATATGTAGATGACACCGCCCTTATGGCAGAAAGTGAAGAGGAACTCAAAAGCCTCTTGATGAAAGTGAAAGTGGAGAGTGGAAAAGTTGGCTTAAAGTTCAACATTCAGAAAACAAAGATCATGGCATCTGGTCCCATCACTTCATGGGAAATAGATGGGGAAACAGTGGAAACAGTGTCAGACTTTATTTTTGGGGGCTCCAAAATCACTGCAGATGGTGACTGCAGCCATGAAATTAAAAGACGCTTACTCCTCGGAAGGAAAGTTATGACCAACCTAGATAGCATATTCAAAAGCAGAGACATTACTTTGCCAACAAAGGTTCGTCTGGTCAAGGCTATGGTTTTTCCTGTGGTCATGTATGGATGTGAGAGTTGGACTGTGAAGAAGGCTGAGCGCCGAAGAATTGATGCTTTTGAACTGTGGTGTTGGAGAAGACTCTTGAGAGTCCCTTGGACTGCAAGGAGATCCAACCAGTCCATTCTGAAGGAGATCAGCCCTGGGATTTCTTTGGAGGGAATGATGCTAAAGATGAAACTCCAGTACTTTGGCCACCTCATGCGAAGAGTTGACTCATTGGAAAAGACTCTGATGCTGGGAGGGGTTGGGGGCAAGAGGAGAAGGGGACGACAGAGGATGAGATGGCTGGATGGCATCACTGACTTGATGGACGTGAGTCTGAGTGAACTCCGGGAGATGGTGATGGACAGGGAGGCCTGGCGTGCTGTGATTAATGGGGTCGTGAAGAGTCGGACATGACTGAGCGGCTGATCTGATCTGATCTGATGGCTTCCCAGGCAGCGCTAGTGCCGACGCAGGAGACGTAACAGACTTGGGTTTGATCTCTGGATGGGACGATCCCCCGGAGGAGGGCACAGCTACCCACTCCACAATTCTTGCCTGGAGAATCCCATGGACAGAGGAGCCTGGCGGGCTACAGTCCATGGGGTTGCAAAGAGTCGGACACCACTGAAGCAACTTAGCACGTACATATTACACACCCGTAACTTATTAATATTGTACAACTATACTTCAATTAAAAAAAATGAAAATAAGGGACTTCCCTGATGGTTCAGTGGTTAGGACTCCATGTTTCCACTGCAGGGGGCACAGGTTGGATCCTGGGTTGAGGACCTAAGATCCCACAAGCCACCTGGGTCAGCAAAAAAAAAAGAAAGAAAGAAAAGTAGCTATTTATTATTTTTTAAATTAATATGTATATTTTATTGAAGCATAGTTGACTTACACAGCAGGGTGCTTCAGTTATATGCACACACATATATTACTTTGTTATTATAAGATAATGACTATCATTCCCTGTGGTATACAGTAAACCTTTCTTGCTTGTTGTGTATCTATGTTTTTAAAATTAGAAATCTAGCTTTCTATTCATACTAAGTCAAACAAGTGAAATCAAAATGTCTTAAATTTTTTAGCTAGGCAAACATGCCTACATTTCCTAAAATAGATATATTATATTTTACTTACTATTTATATATATGTATATGAAAGCCTTTCTACTACACTTGATAAAAGCTTGAGAAAGACCATCAAATAAAAAGAAAAAGTAGGTATTATTAGAAAGAGAAAAGAAGATGTCCTCAGAAATTGAAACTACTAAGGCCAACCAGTCCATCCTAAAGGAAATCAGTCCTGAACGTTCATTGGAAGGACTGATGCTGGAGCTGAAACGCCAATACGTTGGCCACCTGATGTGAAGAGCTGACTCTTTTGAGAAGACCCTGATGCTGGGAAAGATTGAAGGCGGAAGGAGGAGACGTCAGAGGATGAGATGGTTGGATGGTATCACCGACTCGACGGACATGACTTTGAGTAAACTCTGGGAGTTGGTGATGGACAGGGAGGCCTGGCGTGCGGCAGTCCATAGGGTCGCAAAGAGTCAGACACGACTGAGCGCCTGAACCGAACTGCACTGCACTGCACTGAACTGAACTGAGGGCAAAGGGCCTGTACTGCTCGCCCCAGGCTTCTCCTGCCTGGATTCTGCCCTCCTGGTGAAGCGACCTTCTTGCGGGTGACACGGCCTGTTTCCTGCTTGCTTCCCCGTGAGAGGGAAGACTGTGGTTTGGCAGACGTCAGAGCAGTTCGAGGAAACAGAGAGACCCTGCCTTCTCTGATGAGGCAGAAAATCCAGAAAGACGCCCTCTCAGGACCTTTTCTTGTTCTGTTCTGGGTCTCAGGCTGGGTTCTGAGAAAGGCGGCTGTCCTTCCTGCACCCATTTGGCAAGTTTCTGCGTGTGCACACCGGCTTAGTTGAGTCCTAGTCTTTGGACCCCGGGGACTGTAGCCCGCCAGACTCCTCTGTCCATGGGATTTCCCAGGCAAGAAGACTGGAGTGGGTGGCCATTTCCTCCTCTGGGGGATCTTCCTGACCCAGGGATCGAACCCAAGTCTCCTGCATTGGCGGGCGGGTCCTTTACCCCTGAGCCATCTGGCAAGTTTATGGACCACTGCAAATCAGCCTGAACTGACTCAGAGACAACCGTGCCTTTGAAAACTCTCACGGGTGAGAGGCATGAAGGCGGATTCCTGGAGGGGTCTGCAGGTGGCTGACCTGACGGCTCTGCTTGTACACAATAGAGCCTGCACCGTCAGATCCGTAAGAAACCTTTGATTGCAGCACCTGGGCTTGCCTGATAGCTTAGTGGTCAAGAATCCGTCCGCCAATGCGGAAGACATGGGTTCGATCCCTGGTGCGGGAAGATCTCCCATGAGGAGGAGCAACTAAGCTCCACACCTCCCTCCCTCCAGCTAAGCACCACAACTACTGAGCCTGTGCTCGAGCGCCCGGGAGCCGCAACTACTGAAGTCCTCGAGCCCTAGAGCCCGGACTCCACGAGACGAGAAGCCTTCACAATGAGAAGCTTGCTCACAGCTAGAGAGCAGCCCCCGCTCCCTGCAAGTAGAGAAAAAGCCCGTGCAGCGAGGAAGACCCAGCACAGCCACAAATAGATAAATAAATAAAATTATTATTTTTTAATTATTAAAAAAAGGAAAGAAAACTTTGATTACTGTACCTGTAAGTTGCTTCCACTCGTTTGATGAGAAAAATAAGCCGATAGTGAGATGTCTTGTCCTTGATCCTTTTTTTGCACTCTCGTAGTTATTTGTGCCATACTAAGTCTCCTCTGTTGTATCTGACTCTCCGTGCACGTGAGGCTCCTTTGTTCAGGGGGTTATTCAGGCAAGAATATTGGAGTGGGTTGCCTCGCCCTCCTCCAGGGGATCTTCTGACCCAGGGGTCAAAAATGCATCTCCTGCGAGACCTGCATTGTAGGCAGATTCTTTACCGCTGAGTGACCTGGAAAGCCCCCAGAGTTATTTACTGGAAGGCAAAGGATTACTAGTAGAACCTCACGATCAAGGAGATGTAAATTGTGAGAGGTCAAGGGAATTCTATGGGTTTATGCCACCCAGCGGGTCGGCCCCTGTCCGGACAGGGTCCCTCCTGGGACCAGCGAAGGCTTTCTGAAGGGTCCAGGCAGTGCTCCCTGTACAGGAGGACTGGGCAGCTCCGCACGTCCTGTTTTTCATGACTTTTTTGTTTCCCCTCAGCTCTTCCTTCCCGAGACCGCCATGGCTCAAAAGGAACAGGAAATGAAAAATATCCAGGTGAGTTTTTTTTTAATCCAAAACATCATCTCAAACAAGCGAACATGTCATCTGTATTCCCATTCCTCAGAATTAACCTCCACTAACCTCTCTGGCAGTTTCTCCTTCCCTCCTCCATCCCCTCTCCCTCCCCGCCCTCGATAGGCTCCACAGTTATCTGGGGCAGCATCCTGTGTTGTCACACCCTGAATTCCCTCAGGTCTCACCAACTTCCCTTAATCGCTGTTGACTGTGACATCCTTTGCTTACTGATCTGGGAGACAATATCTTATTTCTCACATGTCAAAAGGAGGGGTGCCCTTTCCCCCAGTAGCTCAGTTGGTAAAGAATCCGCCTGCAATGCTGGAGACCTCAGTTCGATTCCTGGGTCAGGAAGGTCCCCTGGAGAAGGGATAGACTACCCACTCCAGTATTCTCGGGCTTCCCTGGCGGCTCAGCTGGTAAAGAATCCTCCTGCAATGCGGGAGACCTGGGTTCGATCCTTGGGTTGGGAAGATGCCCTGCAGAAGGGAAAGGCTACCCACTCCAGTATTCTAGCCTGGAGAATTCCATGGACTGTATAGTCCATGGGGTCACAAAGAATCAGACACGACTGAGCAACTTTCACTTTCACTTTTCACCATTTCCCCAAACCAAGGAAAGCTTGTCACAATCCAATTTCCACGCCTTGTGAAAAACAGATTGGAAGGCATCAGTTTAGAAGCAGCGAAAGAGTACGGATGTTGTTGTTTAGTCATCAAGTCATGTCCAGTCCTTGGGACCCCATGGACTACAGCGCGCCAGCCTTCCCTGTTCTTCACTGTCTCCCGGAATTTGCTCAAACTCATATTCATTGACTCAGTTATGTCATGCAACCATCTCATCCTCCGTCGTCCCCTTTTCCTCCTAGAGTTAGGATGCTAGTGCCTTGTTCTAAATAAAGGAACGGGTTTATTTGAGTCAGTTCCAGTGAGGTGGGTGAGCCTAGAACCTGTTATACAGAGTGAAGTGAGTCAGAAAGAGAAGAACAAATTTCGTATATAAACGCACATACATGGAATCCAGAAAGAAGTACTGATGAACCTATTTGCAGAGCAGAAATAGAGACGCGAGCATAGAGGAGAGACGTGTGGACACAGCAGGGAGAGGAGAGGGTGGGATGGACTGAGAGTAGCATTGAAATATACACCGATTTTACCATACGTAAAACAGAGAGCTAGTGGGAATTTGCTCTGTGCTCTGTGACAACCTAGAGAGGTGGGAAGGGGGGGTTCTAGAGGGAGGGGCCACCTGTGGCTGTATACCCATCGCTGGTATATGTTGACATTTGGCAGAAACTGACAAGATTGTAAAGCAACTGTCCTCCAATTAAAAAAAATTAAAAATGGTTAAAAAAAAAAAATCATAGGTACTTCTCTGGTAGCCCAGTGGTTAAGACTGAGCTTCCACTGCAGAGGGCACAGGTTCGACCTCTTATTGGTGAACTAACATCCTCTATGCCTTGTGGCACAGCCAAGAAAACTGCAAAGAGCTTAGCATGTAATAAATCATAATTATCTTAACAAAAAAAAAGATATTGTGGATCAGTGAACAGTGGGGAAAATGGAGACCACCAAATAGATCTGAGAGAGGTCTAGAAAGTAAAATCGATGGCACTGGATAGGGTTTGTAGAAACATCACCCTGAGGCTACAGCTCATCGGCAAGATATTTCAGGTACAATTAATTTTCTCCCAGACTCAGCAGTCATAGAGAGGCTTCCCAGGTGGCTCTGTGGTAAAGAGCTCATCTATTAATATAGGAGCCATGGGTTCAATCCCTGGGTTCGGAAGATCCTGGGGAGAAAGAAATGGCAACCCACTCTAGCATTTTCTTTTTTAGTCTATTTTTTTATTGAGGGATAATTGCTTCACAACACTCCAGCATTCTCGCCTCGCAAACCCTATGGACAAAGGAGCCTGGCAGGCTACAGTCCATGGGGTCGCGAAGAGTCGGACACAACTTAGTCACTGAGCACACATAACCCTCAGTGAATAGCATACACAATTCCATCTTGGCTCAGTGGAAACTCATTCCTGTTCACCAGGCCTCTGGATCTGGGGGTATTTTTCTGCAGGTCAGGAGCTTGTTACAGGGAGGCGTGACCTTTGAGGATGTTGCCGTGGACTTCACACAGGAGGAGTGGCAGCGGCTGAGTCCTGAGCAGAGGGACCTGTACAGGGATGTGACCTTGGAGAACTACAGGAACCTGGTCTCCATGGGTGAGCGTGGCTCCTTGGGGAGCGTCACTCAAAACCTGAAGCCTGAACCTTGTGGCACTCCCCCC
This sequence comes from Bos grunniens, assembly GCF_055505025.1. Lineage (NCBI taxonomy): Eukaryota > Metazoa > Chordata > Mammalia > Artiodactyla > Bovidae > Bos > Bos grunniens. The sequence goes on along the minus strand of NC_141182.1, from coordinate 64,880,864 downwards.
GAGTGGCTTACCAGTTTTGGCTGTTAGATGCTATTTGCTTTGGATATGTTCATGGCAGGACAGAGATAAGGGCATGTGAGGTGCACGTGGGCTAAAGTTAAGGAGCCTCCGTCTTGGGTTGTGTAAGTACCGTGCGGGTGAGGGCCTCTTTCAGTTTTTTGGGTGGGGGCCTCTTGCTCCACCCCAGTTCTGGCCCTGATTTTTGGGAAAACTTCATCCTCTGAAAAAAAGCATTTGAAAACTGTATTTGGATTGACAGCCCCCAGGCATTCCTAGCTGTATCTTCTCCACCTGTTCCCTCCACCAAAGGGGAACACACAACACCCACACTCACACCAACACACACACACATTCCAACACGTTTGAACACCCTCAGACACACAGCACTAACACACACTCACAGAAACACACACACAAGCACACAAACACTCCAACACAGATGAACACCCTCACACACGGTACTCACACAAACACACATACAAACACACAAACACTCCAACACATAGGAACACCCTCAGACACACGGTACTCACACAAACACACTCGTGGAAACACACAAACACACACCACGTTCCCACAAAAACTCAGACACTCAACTTCAAACTGTATTTTCCGTGAACAGGAGGAGAGGACTCCACCAAACCGGAAGTGATCTTGAGGTTGGAAAACGGTGAGGAGCCGTGGATGGTGGGAACGCAAGAGCTGAGGAGCTGCAGTCCAGCAGGTACATGACCAGGAGAGGGAGGGCTCAAGTCACGTGGATGGAAGTCATCCTTTTTATTTCGGCCGCAGTGCGCCCCTTGTAGGATCTTAGTTCCCCGATCAGGGATTGAACCCGTTCTCTCTGCACCGATTCCTAACCACAGGATGGCCAGGGAATTCCCCCCACCCCACCCGACCTCTTAGAAAAATCACTAAGTCCTTTAGCCTGAGTGGACCAAAATCACATGGAAGCTACTGACTTTTTTGTAATGAGAGAATCTCCAGGTATTTTTCTCCACACAGCCATGTTCCTTAATTTTAACCTGAATTTTCCTTTTCGAGTAAACTCTGTTTTCCCCTCTGTGGGCTCTCCTCTGCTCCCTGTGCACTCAACTGTGAAGCCCCCTGCACTCAAGTGTTTTCTTTAACACAAGGGCCTTCTCTTATAAGGGCATGATCACAGTACAGGGGTTGACATTGGGTACTCAGCACTGAAAGTAATGCCAGTATTTGTCTATAAACATCATTCAAACTTCACGAATTTTCCCAATAATGTGCTTCATAGCAAAAGAATTGAAAAAGTTGGATCCAAAATTCAGCTGCTTAACTTACATGGGAAAAGAATCTAGATAAGAAATCTGTATATATATACAGATGGACTTCCCTGGTGGCTCAGACAGTAAAGAATCTGCCTGCAGTGCAGAAGACCCAGGTTTGATCCCTGGGTTGGGAAGACCTGCTTGACACAGAAATGGCTACCCACTCCAGTGTTCTTGCCTGGAGAAGAGGAGCCTGGCGGGCTATAGTCCATGGGGTTGCAAAGAGTTGGACACAACTGAACAATTAACACTTTAACTTTCATATGTACAGATTGTATATAAATACACACATATGTGTGTATCTACTTTTGTATATATATTCAGATATATTTTGAATATGTTCAGAATATATTTCAGACATATTCAGAATCTGAAAAAGAACCACTTTGGTGTACACCTGAAACTAACACAGCACTGAAAATCAACTGTACTTCAATTTAAAAAATTAATCAATAAAAGCAAACCACAAAAAGAACAAGACACAGGGCTTCCCGGGTGGTCCAGTGGTTAAGACTTTGACTTCCAATATAGGGCACGCAGTTTTATACCTGGTCAGGGAACTAAGATCCCACATGTTGCGGGGCACTGCAGCCCACGTGCCACCACTGGAAAAGCCCACGCCCTGCAGCAAAGACCAAGTGCAGCTCAAAATACGAGAGAGAACATGATACAATTACATGCACACAGCAATTCATAAATATTAGATTATCTAAGTTTATTTTAAAGCTCCCTGGTAGCTCAGCTGGCAAAGAATCTGCCAGCAATGCAGGAGACCCTGGTTTGATCCCTGGTGGGGAAGATGCCCTGGAGAAGGGCATGGGAACCCACTCCAGTATTCTTGCCTGGAGAATCCCCATGGACAGAGGAGCCTGGTGGGCTACAGTCCATGGGGTCGCAAAGAGTGAGACATGGCTGAGCAGCTAAGCACACACATGTTTATTTAGGAAAAAACTAACCAGAATGCACACATGGCAGGTAACTGAGTATAAATCTGTCCTGGATCTTAAGCTCTATTTATCTGAAACTAAAGATCGGTGGCTACACAACAGTTACCTTTGGTGAGCGGTCGGCAGGTGTTCAGCTGTGGTCAGCTGTCATAGCACGTCCCGTTTTTGATCACTCTTGATCAGCGTCACCTGAGGTATACCTACTCCTTCAGTGTTCCTCCATGAGGTTTCAATTAAGTTAGTTTCCCACAGACTTTACACCTGAAGCCAGAATGATCTCTTCAATAGAGAATCTACAGTGCCTCGTTTCACTCATGTGAGTGGGGAGATTCACACAGAGCATTTCTCTGTATTCTTTAAAAAAAAATTATATTCATTTATTTATTTTTGGCTGTGCTGGGTCTTCGTAGCTGCACAGGCTTTCCTGTAGTTGCAGCCAGCGGGGGCTGCTCCCTAGTCGCGGAGCTTGGGCCTCTCGTTGCGGTGGCTTTTCTTGTTGCGGGGCTTGGGCTCTAGAGCAGGTGGGTTTCAGTAGCTGTGCACACCACGGGTTTAGTTGCCCTGTTGCAAGTGGTATCTTCCTGGACCAGGAATCAAACACGAGTTCCCTGCATTGGCAGGAGGATTCTTATCCACTGTTCCACCAGGAAGTCCATTTCTTTGTATTCTGTTTCAGGAAAAGACTGGGCCATTGAAGAGCAGAGTTGGAGATTCCAGGACATAGAGCAGAACCTCAAGACAGAAGCTGTATCCGTCAACCAGGAAACACTGACTGAGCACAAAGATCCTGAACGTGACAACCCTACAGAAAAGCTCCTACCGAGCACAGACAGTGTTCCTTCGAGGGTCAGACTCCTTGAAGGTGACTCATGTGGGAAACATTTGAAACATAGTTTAGATAAGAAAAGCTATGCAAAAAATAATACGTATAATATATACAAAAGAAGAATTGGCAATGATCCATCTAAACTGAAAGAAAACCAATTTTTGTGGAATGCCCATCAAAAGTCACTCAGTTCAAAATCATACCTTCAGAGTCCCCTAAGGACACAAGCCATTGAGGAATCCTTTGGACATAATACACATAGACAGGCATTCAGCAAGAAGAGTAGGACTGATGAACATCAGAACACTGATACAGGAGAAAAATCCTATGAATGTGATGAATGTGGAAAAGTCTACAAGCAAAAGCCCAGCCTTGTCCAACACCAGAAAACTCACATTGAAGAGAAACCCTTTGAGTGTCAAACATGTGGGAAAGGCTTTTCCTGGAAATCCTCCTGCATTAATCATAAGAAAATTCACAATGAAGAGAGAGCCTATGAATGTGATAAATGTGGGAAGTCATTTAAACAGGGCTCAACCCTCCTTCAACATAAAAAAATTCACACTGGACAAAAACCCTACAGCTGTAACGACTGTGCAAAAGCATTCATCTACAAGTCAGATCTTGTCAAACATCAGAGAACACACACAGGAGAGAAGCCTTATAAATGCAAGGTATGTGGAAAGCCTTTTGCCCAGAAATCCAATGCCATTGACCATGAGAAAATCCACTCTAAGGAGAGAGCCTACGCCTGTGAGCTATGTGGCAATACCTTCATCCAGCAGAAAAATCTCATTCAACACAGAAAAATCCATACTGGAGAAAAATGCTATGAATGTGACAGATGTGGGAAAGCTTTCTTCCAGAAGTCCAATCTTCACAGCCATCAGAGAATTCATAGCGAAGAGAAGACCTACCAATGTCAGGAATGCGGAAAATTCTTTAGCTGGAAGTTAGGCCTCCGCCTGCATCAGAAAATCCATACTGGATAGAAACCTCATGAGTGTTCTGAATGTGGAAAAGTCTTCCTTGACACGTTGTATCTTATCAAACACCAGAGAAGAATTCACAACAGATACAACACTTCCTACAGGTTAAAATAGGGGAATGCTTCCCTTAGAGGCTGGCCTAGAATAGTCCTCCAGGAGTTCCCACTGAATGATGGGTAAGAACACTCTTGTCGGAGGGCAGCCTGGGGGTGCTGTGTATCCTTTGAAGATTGATTTTGTTTATTGTTCAGCAAATATTAAGTACCCTTTGTATACCAGGGATACTTTTAAACATTGACAATGTAGCAATAAACTAAATTGACAAAAATGCTCATGGAGTTTTTTCCTAGTGAATACAATCTGTGGTATCCATTTTTAAATTTTACTTATTTATTATTATTAATACATCTATTTATTCTTTTTTTTTAAGATTTTTTAAAAGATGTATTTACTTATTTTTGGCTGTGGTGGTCTTCGCTGCTGCACTTGGGCTTTCTCCAGCTGCAGCGAGCAGGGGCTGCTGATTGCAGTAACTTCTCTGGTTTCAGAGCACAGGCTCCAGGTGTGCAGGCTCAGTATTGTGGTGCACAGGCTTAGTTGCTCTGAGGCATGTAGGATCTTCCCAGACCTGGGATCAAACCAGTGTCCCTTGCATCGCAAGGTGGATTCTTAACCACTGGACCACCAGGGAAGCCCTAAAGATTTTTCAATGTGGACCATTTTTTAAAATCTTTATTGAATTTGTTGTAATATTGTTTCTATTATATGTTTTGTTTTTTTTGGCCAATAGGCGTGGGGGAATCTTAGCTCCCCAACTGGGGGTCAAACCCACACACTGTGCATTGGAAGGTGAAGTCTTTTTAAAATTTAATCTAATTTTTAATTTTATTTATTTCAGCTGCCCTATGGGGCACGTGGGATCTTAGTTCCCCCACCAGGGATTGAACTCATGCCCCCTATATTGGGAGTGTGAAGTCTTAATCACTGGCCTTCCAGGGATGTCCATGTATTTTTTAAATATAAATACTATCGCTAATTGGGGACAATAAACATAAAATGGAACGACATAGTTGCATCACTAAAATGCCCTGGATGGACTATATTAGTAGTAGTATTTATTTGTATTAGTATATACTAGTATTTATTTATTTGGGGCTTTTTATTTGGGAACATGATCTGTTAAGTCAATACATTTAGCAACCCAGGAGAAATATACTGAAAGTACCTGGTAAGTCTTCAAAGTTGGGAAAGAAAGAGGGACAAATAGATGTTTCACACCATAAAAATCTCTGCCCTCCTCCCCACTTCACTTTGTTTTCCAGGAGAACAGGGAGATAATTCATCTCTCTTGTGAGCAGGACTGACTCCACCCACCGTGATCACCTAGCTTCCTGTGCCGACTGCAGATTGGTTCTCGCTGAGGGCATTTGCCGTCTGCCTCTGCAGAGACTGAATTCTGTGCTCGAACAGAGTTCAGGGTGGACAGACAGGCACTTGGTGTGCCAGAGAAACTGATGGCACTGGTCTTTAGATAGTTGGATATTTTCAGAAGCTGATTTCATGATCCCAGTCCTTGCATCTCCTGTATCTAGAAAATCACTAAATCCCTTCATGGTGACATCAGCTCCTCATGAGTAGCAGAAAATTTTGTAAAGTAAGTGCTTGATTGCGTTGAACTCCCTCTTCACCAAAATCTCACATATTGACCTTCCCCCACTGCCTCTTTGGAGCAGTCTCTCAGAGCTATCTGAGGTGCTGTCTCCCATGCCATAGTTCTCATTTTGTCTCCAATAAAACTTAACTCATAGCTCTTACCTTGTACATCTTTTTTAGTTGATACCTGGAACCAGTCTGTCCATGAGTTTCATGTATTTTTTTTCAGCATTTATTTGGGGCTTAGTCGCAGCATCCGGGATCTAGTTCCCTGTCCAGGGGTCAGACCCGGGCCCCCTTCATTGGGAGTGTGGAGTCTTTGCCTCCAAACCATCAGGGAAGTCCGCGTGCATTTTTGCTGCTCACTGCCATGCAGTATCTTACTCCAAGTCTCACACATGTCTGCTTAGCAAAAGCAAGGGAGCCTGGAAAATAACATTTTTAGCTAACCAGACTTTGCAACGCAGGAAGGTAAGCTAGAAGAGGATTAAAACGGGTGTTAGTTAGATTCACTCTCTGCCATGGACAGTCCATCCATGGAGATGGAGGTCTTCAGAAAGTTGAATTCCACACGATAGCGGAAACATCTTCCTGCTTCACATAATACAACCATCCCTCATTTAAATGGGAACATACTCACCCTCTCTCCCTTGGGGAAGTAAGTCTTCTGAGTCATTCCTTTCCTCCCTAAATGATTCCAGGTTCAACCGTTACCTTGTCTTTATAGCTTGTAACCTGAAAGTGAAAGAAAATGAAAGTGAAGTCGCTCAGTCGTGTCCGACTCTTTGCGACCCCATGGACTGTAGCCTGCACCAGGCTCCTCCACGCATGGGATTGTCCAGGCAAGAGTACTGGAGTGGGTTGCCATTTCCTCCTCCAGGGGATCTTCCTGACCCAGGGATCGAACCCAGGTCTCCTGCACTGCAGGCAGGCGCTTTACCCTCTGAGCCACCAGGGAAGCTCTTGTAACCTGGAAATTAGCATTTAAACACTGACAGAACACAATAGATGTCACAGTAGGGGGAAGAGATAAGAATAAGGTGAAATCTTTTCACTTTCATTTTTGGATTAGACAATAAATTGAGTGAGAAAATATTATATTATGGATGGTGACTGGAGTGCTCTTGGAGCAGGAGATGGCCCCAGGCTAGGCATTTACAACTGGCCTCCTGCTCACACCTCCTGGGGCCTTGCATTCATCAGCAGCCCCCTGTTTACATTTCCTGAAGCAAGAGACCAGCAGGCTCTGGGACTACATATTCATGACCGGACTCCTGTCTCTGTTTCGAGGTCTACACCTTGGTATAAAAACCAGCAATGGGAATAGGGTAAATCACCAGACATTGGGCATTTTTATGTCAGGGACAGACTTGGACTAAACACTGTAAAAAGATTAAAAGATCACTCACCTCCCATCCTTGGGGCAAGGGAGACAATGTTGTTCAGTTGCTGAGTTGTATCTGACTCTTTGCAACCCCATGGGCTGCAGCACACCAGGCTCCCCTGTCCTTCCTGAGTTTGCTCAAATTCATGTCCATTGAGTTGGTGATGCTATCTAACCATCTCATTCTCTGCCACCCCTTCTCCTTGTGCCTTCAATCTTTCCCAGCATGAGGGTTTTTTTGAATGAGTTGGCTCATCAAGTGGCCAAAGTATTGGAGCTTCAGCTTCAGCATCAGCCCTTCCAATGATTTTCTTTAGGACTGAGTACTTTGATCTCCTTGTTGTCCAAGGGTCTCTCAAGAGTCTTCTCCAGCACCACACATGTGCAAAAGCCTTCATGGGGTCAAAAAATCAGAGGATACTGCCAGGCCATAATGAGCCTTTGGCCACCTGATACAAAGAGCCAATTCACTGGAAAGGACCCTGATGCTGGGAAAGATTGAGGGCAGGAGGAGAAGGGGACAACAGAGGATGAAGTGGTTGGATGGCATCACCGACTCAATGGACATGGGTTTGAGCAAACTCTGGGAGATGGTGATGGAGAGGGAGGCCTGGCATGCTGCAGCCCATGAGGTTGCAAAGACTCAGGACTTAGTGATTGAACACACACAATATTGAATAATGGGTCTTGCTTCTCCAAGAAGCCTTCACTTTGAGATCCATCTCAGCTGAAGGGTGCATGTGCACCCCAGGGTAGGGTCCTGGGGTAGGTCAAGTGTGGAAAAAGAGTCAGATCATTGGGTAAAGGGAAACAAAGACCCAGAAGACCTGTCATATAAACGACCTAACTGCCTCGTACCGCACTCCTCCTCTCTAGAACACCACATCCTTTCTGTCTGGGTGTGCATCTCTGCCTTGGTTCTGCCTTAGCTACACAAAATGTTTCTCTGTGTACTCTCCCACCTGTTGCTGTGCTACGTCTCTAATAATAAACTTTGTACCTGCATTTACGGTTCTTGCCTTGGGGACTTCCCTGGTGGTCCAGCTTCCGCAGCAGGGGGTACAAGTTCGATCCCTGGTTGGGGAACTAATATCCCACCCGCCATGAGGTGTCCCCTCAAAAAAAAAAAAAAAATCCCTACAAATAACAAACGCTGAAAAGAGTGTGGAGAAAAGGAAACCCTCCTACACTGTTTGTGGGAGTGTAAATTGGTACAGCCACTATAGAAAAGAGTATGGAGATTCCTCAGGAAATTAAACATAGAGCTGCCATATGATCCAGCAATCCCACTCCTGGGCATATAGTCAGACAAAACTATAATTTGAAAAGATACATGCACCCCTATGTTCACAACAGCACTACTGATAACAGCCAAGACATGGAAGCAAACTAGATGTCCGTCACCAGATACATGGATCAAGATGTGGTACGTATATACTATGGAATATTCAGTTCAGTCGCTCCGTCGTGTCCGACTCTTTGTGACCCCAGCAAAGAGTGGACTGCAGCACGCCAGGCTTCCCTGTCCATCGCCAACTCCCGGAGTTTGCTCAGCCATAAAAAAAAGTGAAATAATGCCATTTGCAGAGATCCAGATAGACCTAGAGATTATCATACAAAGTGAAATGAGTCAGAGAAAGAAAATATCATGTATCACTTACTTGTGTAATCTACAATATGACACAAACAAACATATCTGTGAAACAAAACCAGACTCACAGACACAGAGAACAGACTTGTGGTTGCCCTGGGGGATGAGGGGTGGGAGAGGGGTAGACTGGGAGTTTCAGATTAGCAGATGCAAACGGTTCTATATAGGATGGATAAACCACACGCTCCTACTGCGGAGCACAGGGAACTATGTTTAATACCCTGGGATAAACCATAATGGAGAAGAATATGAAAAAGACTGCATGTGTGTATGACTGAATCACTTCACTCGAGCAGAAATGAACCCAACATTGTACGTCAACAAATAAATAAAAGATGATTGCTTACCACAACTTTCTTTTTCGGATATTGAGCTTTCTTTACGCTTGACAGTGCCCTGAGGGAGAAGAAAAGAAATGCGCAAGAAGGCAAAGATAACTGGAGGCAAAGGAACGGAGGATGTGGATGTGGAGGGAAGATCTGGGAGGGACGCTAGGAGACCTTGTGAAGTCATGGGTGAGGACATGAGAGAGGAAATTACATTATGTATAAAGGGGTTAAATGAAAAGCAAGCGTCCAGGGAATCGTCGGATGTTGCAGATCTCTGGTACCCACGAAGCCCAGTAGTTTTCTTTAAACTCACTGCCGTCAGGGTTGGTTATGTAAATCAGCATGTGTGACTCCACCTTTGGCTTCACGAGTCAGTGGTGCTATCGTGGTGTGAAGGAGACTTTGACCTTGGAATTGATGGCCTTCCTTCTCATGGCATCTGTAAATGCAATGGGTTTTAGAGTTACTTGTTTTATTTTTTCATTTTAATTCATCTGTACTTGTTATGACTTTGAAAGCAGAATATGACTTGAGCCCTACATTTCCATTCACAAAACTTGGCTGTTACTTTTTAAAGGGCTGTACAACATGCTGAAAGGTTGTTGCTGAACGAAAAGATGCCAGGATTCTTGGCCTCCAGAGGAGAAGAATTCAATCTAGGGCCAGAGATGAGGCTTGATCACTCAGAACTTTTGTGTAATAAAGTTTTATTAAAGTATAAAGGAGATAGAGAAAGCTTCTGACATAGGCCTCAGAAGGGGGCAGAAAGAGTACCCCCCTGCTAGTCTTCAGCTGGATGTTATATAGTCACTAGCAGTGAGGAATGTCTTAAAACTCAGAATGGCACCAGGCCCCCCATCCATAAGATGCATTTTGGGATAATCTTGGCACCAGATGATTCATCCTGGGCCATAAAATGGTTGTCTTGAATCTTGTAGAAGGGCAGATTACCATACAAATAGTTTCGTTTACATAGATTAGGGGAACAGTATCTGAGTATAACATACTGGTTTGTTAAGTAGGTTCTGAGCCATTAGGCGCAACCATTTGAAGACAGAGTCTGGGGTAAATGCACAGCACATTAGCATAGCTTAAGACAGACATTTCCATAAGAAAAATGCATTGGTTAACTCAAGGTTTGAGAATAGTTAACTTCAGGTGAAACCAGGTGTCATTATGGCAACCCAGTATTTTAAGAGAAACCTCCTTTTAAATTTATATAGAGAAGAAAAAATATCGCTAGTTTGTTTCCTCCTGCTGCTTAAGAGAGAAAAATGTCTGACCCTTGCAGCCTATTTCCTCTGTTTGGAGACCCCTGGCCTTCCTGCCTGTTACCCTCTCAGTTTTAAGCCTGAGTAGGCTTATAGAGTTATTGCTTATATTGCTTTCCCTGCCCTTTAGTGATGCCCAAGAAGGTCAAACACACATGTGAGAAGTAGAGAGAGCAAAGTAGGTGAGGTAACACATTGACAAGCACATTATTTTGGACTTTATGTGTAAACAAATTTATATTTCATAGTTACGTATGTAGGATTGGAAGAGAACACAAAAATACTAATAGTGGAATTATTGACACGTTTCTGTTTCTTTTTTTAAAATTCCTTTATTTTTAATTCTTTTTTTAAATTAAAAAAATGTGTTTCTTTTTTATACAGTACTTTCTGTCTTTCCCCCTTAAATGCTAAAAATAATACTTTTAAAAACCTTGTGCATAGTTCTGTTTGCTTCCTCCCACCTCCTCTTTCCTGCATCTAACTGTGTAAACTTGTCCTATATTTTATACATCACCAGAATTTTTTTTTCCTTTTTTTTTTTTTTGTTTTAGTTCCCCAACTAGGGATTGAACCTGGGCCCCTGCAGTTAAAGCCCTGGGTCCTAACCACTGGAACCCCAGGGAATTTCCCACCAGGATTAGTTCTTTTTTTCCTCACCAGGACATTATCTCTTTGTACTCACAAAATCCTCTCAACTTTCACATCCTTACTCCTATGACCTACTGACACTCAGTACTGTAAGACTGTTTAAGCCTTGGCTACTAGGTTATGTTATGCATGTATGAATATTTATAGTCTTATTCATATTAATAACTTGACCAACATTTTAAGATGCTTTTGAATTTTCAAAATCAACCTCATATAATTTTTTAATATACTCAATTTCCCATTATTTCCCTGCAATTCCTGGAAGAATGTAAAAATACAGTTGATTGTGTTGTAAAATAGCAAATTTTACCCGTAATCAGTCACAAAACTTTGTGAAGCCCAGTCAATGATACATGTATTGGTTGGGCTTTTATTTTAACACATTTACAACGGAAAGGTATGCATGTGTGTGAGGAACTTGAAAACACACAATTAAAATCCTTTACATAAAACAAAACAAAAAATCCTTTACATAAAACAAATAACTCATATAGACACTAGTGAAACATATGGAGATACTCTTCACAGGAAATCAGCAGCTCTTGTATTTCCTGCAACACCAGATCTCTGTCAATTACTGAGTCGCGCCCCCAGTTTCTGAATCAGTTGGTCTGAAACGGGATCCAGGATGGTTCATTTCTAACCAGCCTCCTGCTCCTGCTGTTGCTGCAGGACCAACATTTTGAAAACCACCCCGTTAACACAAAAAGCGACTTTCCAATCTTACAGGCTAGGACGACCCATCTCAGTTTGAGCTTCGGGGTCTGCTGCAGAGTTAGCATGCTTATTTCCCATGAGAAGTTTCTGTTTGAACTTCACCCTCAAGCTCCTTGTCTTCTCATCTCTGGGTAGAGTTCAGAATCTTCCTTCCACGGAGGAGGAGGGACTGGGTGAAGCAGGCAAGCAGATTTGTGCGAGAGTCATCTCTTTCTTTCCTTTTTTTTTTTTTTAAGTCAAACTTATTTATTTTTAAAATTTTTGTTTATTTTTACTTTTCGGTTGCTCTGGGTCTTCGTTGTGGTGAGCAGGCTTTCTCTCGTTGTGGTGAGCAGGGGCTCCTCTCCAGCTGCAGGGAGCAGGCTTCTCATTGCGGTGGCTTCTCTAGCCGTGGAGCATGGCCACTAGACGCCCGAGCATCGGCAGTTGCAGCTCCCAGGCTCTAGAACATAGGCTCAGTAGTTGTGGAGCACGGGCGTAGCTGCTTTGCAGCATGAGGGATCTTCTGGACTAGGAATCACACTTGTGTCCCCTGCACTGGCAGGCAGATTCTTATCCACTGAGCCACCAGTGAAGTCCAGAGTCATCTTATGCCTCTTGAGGGATCTCCCTTATCTGCACTCTAAGTGATAATTCCTTGCCTTTCTCAACAGCGCCTGAAAGATCTCATCGTGCATATAAAAGAAGATATACCCAGTGTGAAGCCTAGCCTCCTGCATCACGGACTCTTGCATTTCTGATACGAGTAGGTCATGGTACGTGAACCAGGCCTGCTTCTGAAAGTCATAAACATCGCTGATGTGATGGCCTGAATCTGGGGGGCTCCCGAGATGGCTGATGACATGGATAAGCTGGTAGGCATTTCCTTTTACCCTTCGGCTTCAGTTTCTGTGTCCTCCCTGTCTAAAATTCCAGGGTTTGTATCAGAACCCAAAGCACCGAGGGAGTCCCTGTGATCTTTCTGATGATCCTGGAAGTCCTTTTCTGTGTATTCCTGGGCACCCAGCTCCCTGACACCTGGAGGTGATTCCCTTCAGGGGAATTCCTTGACGATTCTTTTCCTACTGCACTTCTGCAGTTTTTCAGCCACGCCTTGACATCTTCTGGAATCCTGTTTTCATGAGCCTATAAAACTCTTCAGTGGACTCCGTGACACTGCCCACGTCTGCTCTACGAATGCGTGGCTCTCTCAGATCTCTTAAGTCCGGATTTTCAGGCGCCTCGTGGAGCTGAGCCTCTCTGAGACTTGGTGTGGGCTGCTAGTAAGTTCACTTGCATCTTCACAGATCATAAGATACGTGTGTTCTTGATCCATCCCTGAGTCAGCTGCTGGCAGCTCCTTTGCTGCCATTTCTGAAGCTGTTATATTCCGTTTAGGACCATTTTCCAGGTCTTTCTGCTGCTGTTCTTGGCTTGACCCTTCAACGATCTTCTGGAACATTAGTGGTTCAGCATTCTTTGCCAAGGAATCGCTGGATTCTGAGACCAACTTCTTTGAAGGTGACGATGGGGCAAGGATCTCAGAAACCATCTCTGGACGACTTCTAGCATTTTGGAGTCACCGGGAGGTGTGTTACTGGTGTAGGAAAAGGTGACTTGGTGCTCTCACTGCAATGAGAAGATGAGTTTAAAACTTTAGGAACAGCAACTGGTTGGTTATCCTTCACTAGCAACCAAGCATCATTAAAGCTATAGCATTTCAGATGGACGATGAGCACTCTGGGAAGCTTACTGAATTTGTGCATTGCAACAGATGTCTCGTGGGTGCATTCATTACAGCTATACTCAAGGTCTTCTGCCCTAAAGAAAAGATCAAAAGAATTCTGAATAGAGGACGGTTGTCGTTTTGTTTCTTGGGGAAGGTCGATAGAAAGATAATGACTTGGCTCTGTCTTGAGAACGACCTGTCCACAGGCTTTACAGATAATGGAGCGCTGCCATTCAAAAGTTAGCCACAACAGGACAAACAAATGTCTGGCAGGCAGCATTATCCACATACATCTGTGAAGATGAATTTCCATCCCCGGTTTCCTCTCAGTCTTCAAAGTGGTGGTTAATTTTTCCATGTCTTCTTTCAGCTGCTCTAAACAGTATCCTAAAAACTCATAAGTGTCGTACTGCACCTTGCTGGAGAAAGTCTCTGCGACGGCTGAAATAGCATTTTTTGATATTGACAAGTAGCTTTTTCTTGCCCTCCAGGTCACAAATATCTTTTAAAGCAAGTAGCTGGGTCAGGCACGTGATAAAAGCAACAAAGGGAATTTCCTCCTACGATATGCCCTTCATGAGTAAGTCATCAGCAAGTGAGGGAATCGCAGTGACTGCAAAACTGCATTCATGTAACAAGTGTTCCCCAGGTTGGGGAACCCTTGCCAGAATTCTGGGTGAGTGTCAAGGTCATCCCATCTTAGGTCATCATGGCTATAAATTTGTTCTGATGGAAACTCCAAACCTGTTTTGCAAGAGAGAGCCTGGATTGAGACAACAGTCTGAGCTAGATTGGCATTTTCAGTAGAGATGGTCTTGCATGTAGATCCACAGGTTGAATTTCTGTTTTTCTTGACCTTCTGAATGCAACAGTTCATCCTTGTTACTTTCTGCATACTCAAAGGAATCGGTCTTCAATTTCCGTTTAGTTCAGCGTCACTTTCTTTCAGAGACCCTTCATTCATCTCTCGACCAGGTGATAGCATTTCTTCCCTCTTTGTTCCTTGATTTTCTAAGAGTCCTGTTCTGGCAAGAGCTGGTGACTTGAACAAGAGTTTCATTTGCTTTTTCTGTATTAAAGGGTGCATCGCAGGGCGTGTCACGGACTTGGTGAGATGGAGTTTCCTTCTGTGTGTTCCTCCCACCAAAAACACCCCAATCACGATTGTGTTTCATGGGTGGCTGGGATTTGTTTTGACAGACTGAGTCCAGAAAGGCCTTCAACTGTTCAGGTCCCTGTAGGATAATTTGTTAATGAGCAAGCAGCTGTTGTTTTGCAGAGTTAAAGGCAGACAGCTTTGTCTCTTTCCACAGTGTGTAAGGACCACACTTGTAATATTGTTGCTGAGCTGAAAAACCTGGATAAATCCTTCAGAGTTGAAGATGACTGCCAGGCTAATTTCCTTCTCTCCTTCCACTGTTTCCACGAGAGCTTCTCTCTCTTGCTCCAAATGCGAACAAAGCCGTGTATCTTTAGAGGATTCATCCTCTTCTTTGCAAGGAAAACTTATGTAACCTGAAGAAAAAAAGGACACACACACACTTTAATCTAGAATGTATTCTCAGTAGTGGAAAACCCTATGTAATAAAATTCATTCTGTGTTCTCCTTAGGCTTAGCTAAAAGACACTTTGGGGGGACTACTTACATGCTAAAGCTATGGCAGTTCTTGGGCTTCCCTGATGGCTCAGTGGTAAAGAACCTGCCTGCAGTGCAGGAGCTGAAGGAGACGTGGGTTCGAGCCCTGGGTCGGGAATATCCCCTGGAGGGCATGGCAACCCACTCCAGTATTCTTGCCTGGGAAATCCCAAGGACAGAGGAGCCATAACAAGTTGGACGTGACCGAGCGAGTTAGCATGGAAGCCTGGCAGTTCTCCAAAAGACATAGATTCAGAATTCAATTTTGGATTTTCCTGGTGGTGCAGTGGATAAGAATCCACTTATCGGACACAGGTTCAATCCCCCATCTTGGAAGATCTCACGTGCTGTGGAGCAACTGAGTCCATGCTCTAGAAGCCACCACAATGAGAAGCCCGTACACTGCAATGAAGAACCAGCGCAGGCAAAAATAAACAAATAAAAACTTTTAAAAGAAAAAAGAACGTTAAAAAAAATATAAGCTCTTTCGGGGGGCTGTTAGGAGGGGCGGGTGATGAAGGATGGCTTAAAAGGTGGGTAACTAATGTTACCCAGTCATGCTGCTGAATTTAGGTAAGCCAAGGGGGATTTCTATATCTGGTTCTGAGTTTTCTTTCCTGTGGCATTTGATCACGCAGAATGAAGTCAACTAACCAATTAAACCTGAGTTTTATAGCCAGGGAGAAGAGGAGGCTTAGGATCGGGCCTCTAAACATGTCCTTAGAGCAGTTATTTGCAGATCTATACAACTTACAATTTGTAAGAGGCAGTTCTATACTTTTACTGGAACAAAAAGCTAGCCTCTTCATTCAGTGACTTCACAGTCCTGTCCCTGGCTTTTCTCTTTTACATGCCAACGTTTTCTTCTTACCTTAATGCTGTCTTTGTCCTAAGCACCACTGATTATTGGGCAAATCGGTTTACCAGCATTCTCCCGTCTGGGTTTTCTCCTATTCTTCATGTGAAGTGGAGGAGGACCCTATGGTTCTTGCCTCCCATGTCCTCAGCCTGCCTTTAGGCTGTGGAAAAATTTTAGCCAAAGAATAAGTTTAATCAGAGAAGTGAGAAAATGCAGAAGCAAAGGAAAACAGTCAAAGGAGATCAAATAGTAATAGTTTAGTCAATAAGCAGAGTAAAGGACCTTTAGTTCCTTCTCAAGGACTATAGATAATATTCTGAGCTATATCTTATGAGCTCTCTTGTAGATACTGAAACCCCCACCAGATGATGACCAAACTGTAGCCATGACATAAGCTGCCACAATTCTGAGAACTGGTCTCAAAGAGATGGGAACAAACCCTGGAACTGAAGATGAATTGTACCTAAAGCAATGAAGACAACGCTGGTCAGACCACTGATGACCAACTTCAAGGTGACTGTCCAAGCTGACTGTGCTGTTTCTGCATAGTCCAACTGTTTCTGCTGTTTCTCCCTCTGTCTATAACTGCTCTTGGCCCCTGATTGTCAGTGGGCGGGGGGGGAGGGAGTTCAACCCCCCCACCAGTTGCCAGCATCTAAAATAAAGCAAACTTTCCTTTCCATCAACCTGGCCTCTTTAGTGGCCTTTGAGTTTTGAGCAGCCAGAACCCACTTTCAGTTACAGATACAGTGATATAATATTTAACCAGTTCAGTTCAGTTCAGTTCAGTCGCTCAGTCATGTCCGACTCTTTGTGACTCCATGAACTGCAGCACACCAGGCCTCCCTGTCCATCACCAACTCCCAGAGTTCACTCAAACTCACGTCCATTGAGTCGGTGATGCCATCCAGCCATCTCATCCTCTGTCATCCCCTTCTCCTCCTGCCCCCAATCCCTCCCAGCATTAGTCTTTTCCAATGAGTCAACTCTTCGCATGAGGTGGCCACAGTATTGGAGTTTCAGCCTTAGCATCATTCCTTCCAAAGAACACCCAGGACTGATCTCCTTTAGAATGGACTGGTTGGATCTCCTTGCAGTCCAAGGGACTCTCAAGAGTCTTCTCCAACACCACAGTTCAAAAGCATCAATTCTTCGGCACTCAGCCTTCTTCACAGTTCAACTCTCACATCCATACATGACCACAGGAAAACCATAGCCTTGACTAGATGGACTTTTGTTGGCAAAGTAATGTCTCTGCTTTTGAATATGCTATCTAGGTTGGTCATAACTTTCCTTCCAAGGAGTGTCTTTTAATTTTATGACTGCAATCACCATCTGCAGTGATTTTGGAGCCCCCAAAAATACAGTCTGACACTGTTTCCACTGTTTCCCCATCTATTTCCCATGAAGTACTACCTGATATTTCACTGTGTCAAGGGCTGGTCAATCCTAAAACAATTATCATTACCCTGCAACTGGGGATAAAGCTTTCATTGTAATAGGAGGGCTGGATTGCAGAAGGGTTGTTACAAGGAAAATTGGGACAATTTTATTAGGAAGAATGGCTTCCCTGATAGCTCAGTTGGTAAAGAATCCGCCTACAATGCAGGAGACCCCGGTTCAATTCCTGGGTGGGGAAGATCCCCTGGAGAAGGGATAGGCTACCCACTCCAGTGTTCTTGGGGTTCTCTTGTGGCTCAGCTGGTACAGAATCTGCCTGCAATGTGGGAGACTTAGGTTCAATCCCTGGGTTGGGAAGATGCCCTAGAGAAGGGAAAGGCTACCCACTCCAGTATTCTGGCCTGGAGAATTCCATGGACTGTATAGTCCTTGGGGTCACAAAGAGTCGATGTGACTGAGTGATAAATGCCACATTAGGAAGAATTGGTTGGGAGAAGAATAAATGCTGGGTATGCAACCACCCATGTCAAATATACACAGAGGAGGGGAATGGGGAAGGTGATGAGCTGGTGTACCAGATAATTAGCAAAATTCAGAGAGAGAGACAAAGGGACAAAAGGGAGAGAGCCATACATCTCAAAACAGAAACACAGAAGGCTTCCCTGGTGGTTCAGTGCTAAAGAATCCACCTGGCAATACAGGGGACCCCAGTTCTATCCCTGGTCGGGGAAGATTCCATGTACTTCGGTGCAGCGATGTCCGTGTGTCACAACTACCGAGCCTGAGCTCTAGGCCTGCGTGTTGCAACTTCTGAGCCCACGTGCCCAGAGCTGGGCTCCGCACCAAGAGAAGCACCTCGGTGAGAAGCCCCTGCACTGCAGTGGAGAGTAGCCCCGCTCACTGCAACGAGAGAAAGCCCAGGCAGCGACTAAGACCCAGCACAGGCCAAATAAATAAATTAAAATGTATATACAGAGGAAAGGAATGGAGTAAGATGGTCAACTTTTGTAGCAGATAATTATCAAAATTCAGAGAGAGAGAGAAAAAAAAAGAAAGAGACATGAAGAGACACACATCTCAAAACAGAAACAGAGAGTTTTCAGAAACTTAAAAAAAAAAAAAAAAAAATCTCTCTTAATTTCCCTTCTTTTCCCCACTCATTTGCTCATCTCTTTTCAGGCGGTCAGGAATGGTGACTCCCCTCTGATATTTCAATTTTAGAAAAGAAGCATCAGAACCCCAATGAAACCAACATAAAAATTGCCCTTTGCCCAGCCAGGTTCATCCCCAAAAGACATGAGTCAGTCTGGAGAGCTGTCCTCAGTCACATCTGGGCAATGATTGCTTGCTGCTAAGTCACTTCAGTCGTGTCCGACTCTGTGCGACCCCATAGACAGCAGCCCACCAGGCTCCCCCGTCCCTGGGATTCTCCAGGCAAGAACGCTGGAGTGGGTTGCCATTTCCTTCTCTAGTGCATGAAAGTGAAAAGTGAAAGTGAAGTTGCTCAGTCATGTCTGACTCTTAGGACCCCATGGACTGTAGGAGTCCACTTAGCCAGGCCTAATTCCATAATTCCTAATTCCTAATTCCAATGATTGCTTAGGATTGTTATAAGAAAAAGATAACATGTTTTAAACTCATCTCCCTCCACAATCCTGTAAGTTAATCCACTCTCAAAAGCATTCCAAGCACACCCCTCCCCAATCACCCACAAGCCTAACACTGACTAGTTGACTTGGAACTCTTTGCCACAACCAAGCCTAACAACTTACCTTGTTTGAGAAACTCTGCTTCATGCCTCTAGTCTAACTTAAGGGGTTGTTCTGATGTCTCACAGCCTAGAACTTTAAGTGTCTGGGTTTTTGTTTGTTTGCTATAATGAGAAGGTTAGATAGCATCACCGATTCAATGGATATGAGTTTGAGCAAACTCTGGGAGACAGAGGAAGACAGGACCCTGGCAGGCTACAGTCCATGGGGTCGCAAAGAGTTGGACATGACTGAGCAACTTCACTTTCAAAGTGAAACAGGGTCCTCTGTTCACAGAATTCTCCAGGCAAGAATACTGGGGTGGGTTGCCATTTCCTTCTCCAAGAGAATCTTCCCGACCCAGGGACTGAACCCACATCTCCTGCGTCTCCTGCGCTGGCGGACAGACTCCACCACAGAGCCAGGAGGGAAGCCAAGTAGGAGATGAAGAAAGCCTGATTCAACGCGTTGATTTGGGAGGGATTTTTCCATTCTCTGTGACCTTGGATATCGGCATTTTCAGAAGGGAATGCTCATCCAAAGCTGGAATGATGACAGCTACCTGCCTCTTGACCTCTTTACATCACCTTGACAGTATTTGGTAGCGACTCCCCGGTGGCTCAGATGGTAAAGCGTCTGCCTGCAATGCAGGAGACCCGGATTCGATCCCTGGGTTGGGAAGATCCCCTGGAGAAGGAAATGGCAACCCACTCCAGTACTCTTGCCTAGAAAATTCCATGGATGGAGGAGCCTGGTGGGCTACAGTCCATGGAGTCACGAAGAGTTGGACACGACTGAGCGACTTCACGACTGACAGTATTTGAATATGTATCTAGGCCTCCCTCATAGCTCAGTTGGAAAAGAATCCGCCTTCGATGCAGGAGACCCCTGTTCGATTCTTGGGTTGGGAATATCCCCTGGAGAAGTGATAGGCTTACCCATTCCAGTATTCTTGGGCTTCCCTTGTGGCTCAGCTGGTAAAGAATCTGCCTACAATGTGGGAGACTTGGGTTCGATCCCTGGGTTGGGAAGATTCTGGATTCGGAGAAGGGAAAGGCTACTTACTCCAGTATTCTGGCCTGGAGAATTCCATGGACTACAGTCCACGGGGTTGCAAAGAGTCGGACACGACTGAGCAACTTTCACCTTTTCCATCACTGATGTATTACAATCATTTTGTTTTTATCAGTAGGTTAGCAGAAATGTATCTTATTTGTAGTACACGTGTTTCTACATCTTTCTCTATTTTTTGATTATTACGTTTTCTCTTTGGCTGCTTACTAATGCTTTTGATTATCTCTTAAGTTAAAGGTGAATTAACTTTTCCCCCATTAATTTATAAAAATTCTTTACAAATGAAGGCTATCAGTTATTCTTATGGACACAATGCAGTTTTCACCATTTGACATTTTTAATTTAAACTTACATTATAATTTATAGATAGTTGATTGAATTTTCATTGATACTGTGATGTAGTTTTACAAGATATTTTTAAACTTGCTTCTGTCAGTTTATAAGAAAGGTACTGATATACAAGATATATTTTTGAGTGAAAAACAAAATAATACATGCAAAGTCTACTTTGCATAAATTTCACACGTACATATATTTTTTTTAGAAAGTAAGATGTAAGAATAGGAGAAGGCAATGGCACGCCACTCCAGAACTCTTGCCTGGAAAATCCCATGGATGGGGGAGCCTGGTAGGCTGCAGTCCATGGGGTCATGAACAGTCGGACACGACTGAGCGACTTCACTTTCACTTTTCACTTTCATGCATTGGAGAAGGAAATGGCAACCCACTCCAGTGTTCTTGCCTGGAGAATCCCAGGGACGGGGGAGCCTGGTGGGCTGCCGTCTCTGGGGTCGCACAGAGTCGGACACGACTGGAGTGACTTAGCAGCAGCAGCAAGATGTAAGAATAGACGTCAATCTAATGATAATACCAACAATCACCATGTAGTGTGGTTAACATTTTCCTTCTGGCTTTAATATAGTTTCCACTTTGCTCTCTAACTCGTATTTACTACTTGTGCATTCTTTGTAGAAACTCTGCTTTGCAATGATTTTCACTTCTAGATTGTGGCAGGTTCAGTTTTTGAGTTTTTATTTTAAAATAATCATATTTGTCATTCTGTGAAAAAGTGGATTTACACATTCTTTCCTAGCATCTCTATCACACACACAGACACACGATACACACACTTTCTGAAGTGCTTTCTGTGTTTCCTGTCTGTTTCCTTCTGCCAGGATGTGTGCTCTTTTAAAGAGGCCGTCTTGCTCACGACAGTAGACAGTCAATAAGGATTTGATGAACGGCTGAATGTGGTCATGCTTACACACACACACACAGATACACACTCCAGTTTTTAATACAGTTTGTATATATACATACACATGCATACATAGATAGGGCTCCTAGTTTTTCAGTGTAACTTGTATAATAAATGTGAATAGGCCCCAAAAAACCGTTTTACAGTTCCTATGTTCCAGGGTGTACTATTTTTGACCAATTTAATTTAATGTTTTTATATATCAATTCCCCACAATCACCAACCCATTATATGCTATCATAAGTAACACGATTTTTTAAAAAATAATTCAGTTCAGTTCAGTCCAGTCGCTCAGTCCTGTCCGACTCTTTGCGACCCCATGAGTTGCAGCACGCCAGGCCTCCCTGTCCATCACCAACTCCCGGAGTTCACTCAGACTTGCGTCCATCGAGTCGGTGATGCCATCCAGCCATCTCATCCTCTGTCGTCCCCTTCTCCTCCTGCCCCCAATCCCTCCCAGCATCAGAGTCTTTTCCAATGAGCCAACTCTTTGCATGAGGTGACCAAAGTACTGGAGTTTCAGCTTTAGCATCATTCCTTCCAAAGAACACCCAGGGCTGATCTCCTTCAGAATGGACTGGTTGGATCTCCTTGCAGTCCAAGGGACTCTCAAGAGTCTTCTCCAACACCACAGTTCAAAAGCATCAATTCTTTGGCGCTCAGCCTTCTTCACAGTCCAACTCTCACATCCATACATGACCACAGGAAAAACCATAGCCTTGACTAGATGGACCTTTGTTGGCAAAGTAATGTCTCTGCTTCTGAATATGCTATCTAGGTTGGTCATAACTTTTCTTCCAAGGAGTAAGCATCTTTTAATTACTTTTTTCTAAAACCCAAAATTATTTTAAGTGAGAAAAGTTGCATTGTTTTACAGTTTTGCAATCTATTTGTTGTCTGAGTTAATAGAAGACAGCTGAAGTCGTGCACCTGCATTCAATCTGTTGTGATATCACTCACTACATAGCTGCTAGAAAATGCCATTGTACAGTTGTGAGAGAATGCGTGTTGAAAAGGCATAAAATATCTTAGTGTTACTATTCAAATAATTTTGGTCTTACAGATGTGAATTCTGTCAGAGAAGATAGTGGATAGCAACTCCGGTTTAAATGCTTATTCTGTATTTTTTTAATGCTTATTCTGACTAGAGATTTTTAAGTTGTATATGATAAATGTTATTTATAAAAATTAAACTTAAGGGACTTCCCTCGTGGTCCCTTCCCAGTGGTTAAGACTCTGTGCTGCCAATGCAGGGGGTGCACGTTCAATCCCTGGTCAGGGACAAAGATCCCAAACGCCCTAACCCTATAAAAATTAAAAAAAAATACAATTTAGATGAATAGACATGTATATAAACACATTGCATATAATCCCATCACCTTTACAGTTTTAAAGTATAGTTGTACATCCTCCAAGTAAGTTTTCTATGAACTCCGGCTTTCACCCAGCCCATCTTCACAAGAAACTCACTTGTCCACTAGAAAAACGGCTGTTGGTGCTCACCACCCACCAGGCACTGTTGCAGATGCAGGATACCTCAGCGAGGAGACAGCAAATGCCTCTCCCTCAGCGCACGTCACTCAGTCGTGTCTGACTCGTTGCGACCCCATGGACTCCAGTCCATGGAATTCTCCAGGCCAGAATACTGGAGTGGGTACCCTTTCCCTTCTCCAGGGGATCTTCCCAACCCAGAGATTGAACCCAGGTCTCCGCATTTCAGGAGGATTCTTTATCAGCTGAGCCACAGGGAAGCCCAAGAATACTGGAGTGGGTAGACTATCCTTTCTCCAGAGGATCTTCCCGACCCAAGAATCGAACCGGGGAGGTCACATTTTGTGGAAGAGGCACATCATAGCCTAGTAATCAGGAAACTAAGCATTTCACACAATTTGACATTCAGTAAGAAGAAGTGTGTACAAGCTTGGACAGCAAGGAGATCAAACCAGTCCATCCTAAAGAAAATCAACTCTGGATATTCATTGGAAGGGCTGATGCTGACACTGAAGCTCCAATACTTTGGCCACCTGATGTGAAGAGCTGACTCACTGGAAAAGCCCCTGATGCTGGGAAAGACTGAAGGCAAGAAGAGAAGGGGACAACAGAGGATGAGATGGTTGGATGGTATCACTGATTTGATGGACATGAGTTTGAGCAATCTCTGGGAGTTAGTGACAGGTAAGCCTGGAGTGTCATAGTCCGTGGGGTTGCAAAGAGTCATGACTTAGCAACTGAACAACAGCAGAAACTAACACAACGTCATAAAGCAGCCATACACCAATAAAATTAATTAAAAAAAGAAAAAGAGTTCTCCTTAGATACCTCCTTTTCTTCTCCTTCCCTTCATCATGCTGCTGCTGCTGCTGCTAAGTCGCTTCAGTCGTGTCCGACTCTGTGCGACCCCAGAGACAGCAGCCCACCAGGCTCCCCCATCCCTGGGACTCTCCAGGCAAGAACACTGGAGTGGGTCCCTTCATCATAATGTCTTGAAAATTCATTAGTTCCTTTTCCCTCCTTAACCACTGACTTCAGTCTCATAGCTCCCTGCATCTACCAGAAAGTCCATTTGAAAGTCACGGTTTTCTTTCTCCTGGCTAAGTTCTTCTTGACTTTATCAAACCCAGGGCTCACTTTTTATAACAGGTATTTTATGTTCTGTGTCTCCATGAACCATACGGAGATGAGACTCCTAGCTAATGCTGCCTTTCTAGGGAATTCCCCTCAGGTCTGGAGGTTAGGACTTGGCATTTTCACTACCGGGGCCCAAGCTCTATCCCCAGTCAGGAAACTAGCGTCATGGCCAAAAAAGCCCCCAACACCAACCCCTCCCAACCCTGCCTTTCTAGATGCATAATATTAAAACATCAACATAATGTTTTAACAATAATATGGTGGAAAAACAAAAGGAAAGTCCCTTATAATAAAAAATAATAACATGTATTTCACTGTGTAAGTGTTCTGGCATGATTTTGCTTGAAGTCAAACACAAGCTCCAGTACTCTGGCCACCTGATACAAAGAGCCAATTCACTGGAAAAGACCCTGATGCTGGGAAAGATTGAGGGCAGGAGGAGAAGGGGATGACAGAGGATGAGATGGTTGGACGGCATCACCGACTCGATGGACGTGAATCTGAACAAACTAGGGAGATAGTGGAGAACAGAAACCTGTTGTGCTGCAGCCCATGGGGTCGCAAAGGGTCGGACGGGACTTAGCGACAGAACAACAGTAAAACACATGTAGCCAAATTATCTGCACACCTGTGGATTCCCCTTAACACAACAACCGACTCGGTATTTACTGACAACTCAGATGGCCCGAATGGCATTGCTTGGGGGCACTGTGATTTTTGAAATGATGTTCCTCACTTGGCAAAATCTCAAGTAAAACAATATTCCCTTACATTCTGGTCATCATGTTGCTTAGGAGTTTCAGCATAAATTAAAACAGGCAACAAGGAACAGTGCCTCGTGTTTATATGTAAAACTAATGTTCAGGCTCGGTTAACTATCAATAAGGTTTTCACCGGTCAAGTTTACCTACATGAATGTCGAACAGAACTTCCAAAGTTGATGTCTTCTTCCCTCATCTTCTCTTCACCCACATCTTTATCCCATCACTCTCGCTCTCTCCACAGCTTTTTTTTTTTCTCGTTTCCTTTTTTGGGTCACGCTTTGCAGTTTGTGGGATCTTAGTTCCCTGACCAGGGACTGCACTCGTCCTTGTGCTGGGACAGCAGAGTCTTGACCACTGAAGCGCTGGAGAATTCCCGCCTCTCCCTTTCGTAGTTCTTTGGAGAACTCTCTATATTCATTGTCAAGTCTCCCATTGGAGTGTTTAGGGTTCTTTTCTGGGAAAAAAAAAGAGAGAGAAGTCTGTAAGAAGTAATGACAAAAATCAATAGTCACATGAATTGAGGGAAAGATAGGTACTCGGTTGTCTTTGATTCTTTGTGACCCCAGAGACTGTTGCCCGCCAGTCCTCTGTGCGTGGGATTCTCCAGGCAAGAATACTGGAGTGGGTTGTCCTTCCCTTCTTCAGGGATCTATCCTGACCCAGGGATCAAACCCTGGTCTCCCGCATTGCAGGCAGATTCTCTACCGTCTGAGGCACCAGGGTTAGGGTTAGGGTTAGCATGAAGCATACACGTTATCATGTGTGGACAGACACTACTGGGAAGTCGTTACGCAGCACGGGGAGCTCAGCCTGGTGCTCCCTGATGACCTAGAGGGCGGGATAAGAGCGAGGGGACGTCCGTACACATGTAACCGCTTCACCTCGTGGTGCCGCAGAGACTAATACAACACTGTAAAGCAAAATCCTCCAGTTAAAAATAAATGCTGTGGACTCGACTGTGTCATTTCCCACTCCTCCTAAACGTTGAAACTCCAGTTGCCAGCGTGACTGTATTTGGAACTGAGGCCTTGATGCAGGGAATTAAGCATAAAGGAGATGACAAGGGTGGGGCTCTGATAGGATTAGTGTTCTAATTAGAGACTCCTCCCCTCCACTTTTTCCTCTCTGTTTTTCTCTCTCTTGCTATCATCTTGTATTTATCGCAGCTGCTGCAGTTTTCTGTTGAAATTGATGTACTTTTTAAAATGTGTTTTTAAGGCAACTAGAGATGGTCATACCAAGTAAGTCAGAAAGGGGACAAACACCACGTAAGATGGAATCTAAAATATGACACAAACGAGCCTATCTACCAAGCGGGGTCACGGACACAGAGAACGGACTTGTGGTTGCCAAGCGGGAGGGGGCTGGGGGAGAAACGAGAGGGAATTTGGGGTCAGCAGGTGTAAGCTTTTACATCTAGAATGGATTAACAAGATCCTGCTGTAAAGCACAGATTTTGTTCAAAATCCTGTGATAAACCATAATGGAAAAGAATATTTTAAAAAGAATGTATATATCTGTATATCTCAAGAAACTAACACAACGTGGTAATAAATCAACTATAATTAAAATAAAACAAGAAAATGAATAAAGTGTGCCTGTTTAAAAAAAAACTGTTAGAGTCGGATAATACGGAAAACTGTGATAGTGACGCTGAAGTATCTCACTTGCGGGGCTTCTCAATTTAACCGGCTAACAACAGACACCTGTAAGGAGAGAAGAACGAACTTATTGAAGACAGACCTAAAGGCTTTATTTCTTATTTTCTAGCACCACCTCGTGGTAAAATTGAGAGTAGCGGTCTTGCTGGAGACGCCGCAAAAGGCTTTCTTTCTTGTCTTCGAGCACCATCTAGTGGTAATATATAGCAACTGCCACAGAAATTCGCGGACATAATCACACGTATAAAGACAAAATTAAATAACAAATTAAAATAAAACAAATAATCCAAGGAGGCATTTGTGTGCTCAGAAATACAGTCATTGGTCTCTCCCAAACTGCATGTACATTCAAGGCTTGGCCATATGCAAACGTCCCATTCGTTTTTTCCCCCAATCTTTCCACTCTTGACTAGCTTCATGTTTTCATGATTTAAATACTTGCGTGGATAATGAAGCTTCCCTGGTGGCTCGGCTGGTAAATAATCCGCCTGCGATGCAAGAGACCCCTGGTTCGATTCCTGGGTCAGGAAGTTCCCCTGGAGAAGGGCTAGGCTACCCACCCCAGTATTCTTCGGCTTCCCTGGTGGCTCGGATGGTTAAAAAAAAAAAAATCCGCCTGCAATGTGGGAGACCTGGGTTCGATCCCTGGGTTTGGGAAGATCCTTTGGAAGAAAGCATGGCAATCCATCCCAGTATTCTTGTCCGGAAATTTTCACGGACAGAGGAGGCGTGGGGTCAGAAAGAGTCGGACAGGACTGAGTGACTAAGCACAAGCGCTAGACAGTCAATGAAAGGGATTTTTTTTTTTTTTCCCCTTAAAGAAGAAGAAGAAATTTAGATGGTTTAGAGCAGGAACTTCTCAAGGTCACTCTCCTAGACCTCCAAAGCAAGGTCTGATTCGGGGGCTCAGCCCTGTGTTTAGAGCGGGCTCTGCTGGGAACACTGGTCCTCGAGCAGGGGCGGTTCTGCCTCCTGGCGGACACTTGGGGGATGTCTGGAGACATTTCGGGGTTCACAAGGGGCAGGAGATGGGGGTGGGGGGTGTGTGGCGGGGAGGCCAGGCCACAGTTCTCCCGGGACTAAGAATCAGTACCAGATTAGCATTAGACTCCAAAGGCCAGCAGCGCCAGGGTGAGAAGAAGCACCCCAGGTGCAGAGTTTCCTCCACGGCCCCCCCCGCCGCCTCAGCCTCCTCTCTGCCAACATCACACATCCGCCAGAGAGCCCTCGTGCTGACCCTGATGGGCAAGGAAGCCATTCCAAACGCCTGGCGCCTGGTCGAGCATTAACCCGCCCTCGTGGGCCCTGGCTAGCTGCTCGAGCCCCAGCTGCCCTGTGCTTTGCAGCCGCTCAGGAGTCCTGCCTGCGGGCATTTTCCTTTCCAACCTTCGCTTAATGGTAGGCATGTCTCAGATTTATAATTTAAGAGAACCGGGGGTCACACCGCAACCGCAGTTGAGGGAACACGGGTAAATGACGGGGAGGAAGCCAAGACGAAGACAGGAGAAATGTCCACATATTGAGGGGTGGGGGAGCCATTCTGGCTTATCCGAGATTCCATTTACCACCAGCCGGTTCTCAAAACGTTAGCTACGAACCGCTGCCAGCTGCAACCTCACGGGCTCAAGGTCTCGCCTCGTAACTAAGCAACCATTTCAGACCCCAACCAATCCTCGCCCTACAAGCACACGTTCTGGCCAGATTCAGTGATAATTCTTGACAAACAATTTGTTACCTGTGGTTTTTGCCTTTATGACGCTCTTGCATTTTGTAATCCAGTGGGAATAAAACTCCTTTCTATTCCTACTATATATATATATATATATATATATATTTTTTTTTTTTTCCCCTTTGGTCCACAGCATGCGGGCATGTGGGATCTTAGTTCCCTGATCAGGGATTGAACCCGTGTGCCTCTACAGTGGAAGCTTAGAGTCTTAACCACTGGACCAGCAGGAAAGTGTTTTGTTTGTTTTTATATAGATTGTTTATTGATGTTTTCCACTGACAATGGTAACATCTACACCCGTGCACACTCAGCATCGACCGTTACATTGACTCTGCATTGGGTGTTCACGGAGGGCATCTTGGAGGAGGTGACATTTGAGCTGTGGCTTGAGTGATGAAAGGGAGTTAGGGTACTCCCCCTCCCCCAGCAGAGACTGGAGAAGATGCTTCTGTTTCTCTTACCTGTCGAATGCCAATAATGGTGGTATCTACCTGCTAGAAATCAAAAGTGGGCAAGATAATTTACAACTGTGATAAATATCCTGAAGGATAGACTCGTGGTCCCCAAGCTTTTGGCACCAGGGACCGGTTTTGTGGAAGACGATTTTTCCATGGATGGGGAGGCGGGGAGATGGCTTCGGGATTATTTAAGCCCACTGCATCTATTGTGCGCTTTATTTCCAATCCAAATGCTGCCACTGATCTGACAGGAGGTACCGCTCTGAGGCCCGGAGGTTGGAGACTCCTGGGACAGACAGTTTGGTGAGGGAGAGTGCACGCCTAGCAAGGTTACTCTGCATGGGGTGTTCAAGGAGGGCTTCTTGGAGGAGGTGTCATTTGTGCGGCAGCTTGAATGATGAAAGGGAGCAAGGTGAATCCCCTGGCAGTTCAGTGGTTAAGACTAGAGCTTCCACAGCAGGCGGCACGGGTTTGATCCCTGGTCTTGAAACTAAGATCTCACATGCCAGGTGGCATGGCCAATAAAAAAAAGAAAAAGAAGAAAAAGGGGGAATCAGGTTTGTGAGAACCTGCGATAAGAATCTGCGTCATGAAAGAGCGACCCCAGCCGTCCTTAAGGGAGTAAATTGTGATGGGTCTAGCTCTTTCTGGGAGGCCCTGATCTCCTCGCTAATGGTTGGATTAGGGGGTTTACCGCAACCCAGATCTGGCCGACGGGACGGGAGACTGTGTCTGCTGAGACGTTTTGAGAGTGATCCTTACTCCTGAGATGGCTCCTTTCACCTTCGGGTGTTCCTGTAGCTTGGGAGGGTTCCCGAAGCCGCAGCTGCCACTGTGCCTCCAGCCCGGGGTCTGAGGTTCCCGGAAAGGACCACGCTTTCCTCTGACCTCTGCTGCCTCAGGTCTGGCAAGGCGGAGAGGGAGAGGGGAGACAGAGCCAGGCGGGGAGAGACAACCTAAAGGCGAAGAGAAAGCAGCCCTGCTCTTTTTTTTGGTTTTGGTCCTGTTTTCCCCTTAAAACTAGGGGAGTGTGGGGAGAAGCGGATAAATTAGAGGGGAGGGGGATAATCTGAAGGAAAGGAAAGGGCAGAGCAGGGCAGGTGACAATGAAGTGCTGTGAAATATTCTGAGCGCCCGCCCCACCACACACACACACACACACACTCTCACACACGCATACACACTGTCACACACACACACTGTCACACACACACTCACACACTCACACTCACACACGCATACACACGGTCACACACACACACACTATCACACACACACTCACACACTCACACTCTCTCACACACGCATACACACTGTCACACACACACACTGTCACACACACACACACGCATACACACACACACTCACACACACTGTCTCACACAAACACACACAATCTCACACACACACACTGTCACACACACTCACACATGCATACACACTCACACACGCATACACACATGCACTCACACACACTGTCTCACACAAACACACACAATCTCACACACATACACTGTCACACACACTGTCACAAACACACTATCTCACACACATACACTCACACACGCATACACACTCTCACACTGTCACACACACAGTCACACACATACACACTCTCTCATACAATACACTCATACTGTCACACACACACACACTCACACACACATACACTCTCACACACTCTGTCACACACACATGCATACACTCACACACTGTCATAGACACACTCACACACACATACACACTCACACTCTGTCACACACTCTCACACACATACATGCATACACACACTGTCTCACACACACACACACACACACACTCACACTCTCTCACACACTCATACACACTGTCACACACACACACTGTCACACACACGCTCACACCTGCACATGCATTGAGGCATCTCACCCCAGTTCTGTCTCCCGTAAAAGATGAACAAGTGTATACCACAGTGTATGGATTTTACTTGTGCATATGTGGGACCACCACCAGCAATTCCACTGGAAAAACAAAAGGGCCTTTCCACAGGCCAGCCCACCCCTCAGGAACGCAGTGCCTTTGCTCGTTTGCATGTACTTACCAGTTTATTTCATAAATATTTATCTTAAAAATCGATGTCCAGTTGCTTTTATCTGAGTAATTTTATGTGTCTCTGCTGAGAATAAAGGCTTAAGATCAGCTCTCTTAGCAAATGTCAAGCATATGACGCAGTCTGATTATCTACAGTTGCCACGCTGTACATTGGAGCTCAGAATTTGTCTTAAAACTGAAAGCTTGTACACTTCGACCAGCATCTCCCATTCCCCCACCCTCACCCCAGCCCCTGGAAGCCACTGTTCTACTCTATAAATCTGATTTTTTTTTTTTTAAGTTTCCACGTATGTATAAGCGAGATCACTGTATTTGTCTTTTCTGCCTGGCTAATTTCACTTAGCATAATGCCCTGAGATTTAATCCATCTTGTCACAAATCCCAGCTTTATTTTTAATTATTTAAATAACTATGCTTTGAGCTACTGGCACTTGTAGCCACTGCTGCCTAGAATCTGGGATTTCTTTAGCGTCCGCAAAAGACTACAAAACCATTTGATTTAATTTTTAACTGTATGGCTGTATGGCTTGCAGGATCCTAATTCCCTGAACATGGATTGGACCCGGGCCCTGGGCAGTGAAAGCACAGAACCCTAACCGTTGGACCACCGGGAAATTTTCATTTTATTTTTCATACTTTTGTAAAGCATGTAAGTTTTCATTTTAATAGGGACAAAAGCAGACATGACACATGTCCTGGGCAGTAGGAGGTCTGAGCCTTTCTCAGCTCTTCCTTTTCCAGCCACGCGGGCCTGGCGTCCCCTCGGCTATGGACGGAATGTTTGCGTCGCACAAATTCGTGTCGGATCCTCACCACCGGTGTGTTGGTATCTGAAGGTGGGCCCTTCGGTGTTTGATTAGGTCTCGAGGCTGGGGATTAATATCCCCATAAAAGAGTCCCCAAGAGCTCCCTCTGGTGGACATAGCTAGAAGTGGCCCTTCATAGAGCTTCCCGGGTGGCCCGATGGTTAAGATTCCGCTTTCCAGTGCAGGGGTTACAGGTTCCGTGCTGGCGGAGGTAGATAAGAGTCCACGTGCCTCGTAGTGACCAAGGGGAAAAAAAAAAAGCAGCAGCAGCAAAGATAGCCATTTGCGAACCAGTAAGGGCTTCCCTGGTGGTCAGATGGTAAAAAAAAAAAATAATAATAATAAAATCCGCCTGCCAGAGACCTGGGTTCGTTCCCTGGTTGCGAAGATCCCCCTGGAGAAGGGAGAGGCTGCCCGCTCCAGTATTCTTGCCTGGAGAATCCCACGGACAGAGAAGCCTGGCGGGCTACAGTCCACGGGACCTCAAAGAGGCCGACACGACTGAGCTACTGACACTTGCACTTTTCACAAGTGGGGTCCTCACCAGGCGCCTCATCTGCTGGAGCCTGCGTCTTGGACTTCCAGCCCAGACATGTAAGAGAGAAACGTCTGTCGTTCATAACCCACCGGATCTGTGGGGATTCTGTTATAACAGCCCCAAGGGACGAAGACAGCCCCTCTACCCTCTTCAGGTCATAGAAATTCCCTCCCACCTGGTGTGAAGATAGAGGCGGTTGGCTATTGCCATGGAAACCAAGGTGGAATGGGGGCCCAGAAGGAGAGGCTGGGGAAAGGACAGCAGGAGCCTCAGAGACTGAGACTTCACGGGCTTTGCAGACCACGTGGGACTCAAGTCCCGCCTATCCACACAGGGGACGCACTCAAGGTATGAAGGCGCAGTGCAGGCCCTCAGGAAGTGGGCCTTCCTTGCTGATCCAGTGGTTGAGAATCTGCCCGACAGTGAAGGGGACACGGGTTCGATCCCTGATCTGGGAAGATCCCATGTGCTGCGGAGCAACTAAGCCCGGGAGCCACAACTCGTGAACCCACGTACCCTAGGGCTGCTGCTCCGCAACAGAGAGCAACCCCCGACTCCGCGCAATTAGAAGCAATGGAGACCCAGCAGAGCCCAAAAGAAAGGAGGAAACTCAGCAAGCCGCTTTGCCTCTCGAAACCCGTTTCCTCTTCTAGAACACAAACTACAAGTATTCCATGATCACGAGGTTGCCCTGAGCATAAAGCAAATGCATCTGACAAAGTTCTCAAAAGCAGATCTGATGCCATTTATTGCAGAAACCAGTACTCGAGACACCACACACGGCACTCACAGAGCTGGAGAACTCAGGGTTAACACGCCGGCGGGGTTAACCCTGCAAGCTCTGAGCTCTGAACAGAGGGGTTACTGAGTTTTATACACGGACAGGCATGATTTGCGGGTCTGCAGGGGCTGGGTGGTTGCAAAGAGCAGGACAAGGGTGAGTGAGATATACTCCGGTTCCCAGTATCGTGAGTCCCCACTCTCTGAGACTATGACCTACATTTTGCAAGAAGCAAGCTGAGTTACAGAGGCGGAAAGAGCAGGAGGTTATGTGAAAATATTAACTTTTCCTTTTCACCTTTAGCCCAAGTTTCTCAAAGTGGAGCCAGAGACCACGTGCCTCGGGGCACTTGGGCAGAGGGGGACCGCTGTTGAAAATGGAGAATCCTGGGGTCCCTAAAACTAAAAAAGGAGGCAAAAGCTCTCCTCGTCATAGTCTCGCTCTTAAATATCACCCTGCTGGACTTCCTTGGCGGTCCAGTGGTTAGGACTCAGCGCTTCCAATGCAGGGGGGCTCGGGTTCGATCCCTGGTCGGGAACTAAGATCCTCCTTGCTGTGTGGTGCGGCAGAAAGTGAAACAAATAGATGAGGGGGGCTGTGAGGAAAAAGTAGAAGTTCAGTGGATGGAAAACTTGGGAGGAGGCAACAGAATTGCTGAGACGTGCACACACTAGAGACTGTTCACGTTGACCCGATGGGAGGGCCGGTCGAAGCTGGGAAGGTAGGCCGTGTCTTGTGGTCACGTGGCTAGGAACTGGCAAAAAACGGCACTGAAACCCACGTCTCTCCACGTCTAGTCAGATTTTCTCCAGTACTGTCTTTCTCTCTGGCATTAAAAATTGAGCTCCCTTTGCGGCCCCTGGGAAAATAAATAAATGGGGGATTTCCTTGGTGCTCCAGTGGTTAAGAATCCTCCTGCCAAAGCAGGGGACAGGGGTTTGATCCCCGGTCTGGGAAGATCCCCCATGCCACTGGGCAACCAAGTCTGTGCATCGCAACTACTGAGCCCGAGCTTCGCAACGAGAGAGTAGCCCTCCCCTCACTGCAAGTAGAGAAAGCCCGTGCACAGCAAGGAAGGCCCAGCGTGGCCGTGATAAATAAACACAACTTAAAAATAAGTGACCAAATATATACACTATCACCCTGCTTCCTTTTCTTCTCAGCACAGGTCCAGATCCAAAATGGGTTTTGAAAAGCGGTTCACCTGCCAAGGGTCTGTCTTCCGGTGTGAACTCCATGCAGCGGCACGCAGCCTGTCTCGTTCCCGAGGGCGCCCCGCCCCACAAGCCTCCCACCTAGAGTGGGTCTTACAGCTTAACTAACCTTGAATGTATTCTTATCTTTTTCCAGTGTCCATAAATAAAGTTCTACTGGAACAAGGCCACACTAATTAATTTCCATATTGCCTGTGGCTGCTTTCCTATTACAACAGGCAGAGAACTCTGTGCTACAAAGCCTAAAAGATTTACAAGCTGGGGCACTCCCTGGCCGTCCAAAGGTTAGGCCTTGGCTCTTTCTCTGCCAAGGGCTCAGGTGCAGAAACTAAGATCCCATGAGCTGTGCCACGAGGGCCCGAAACAAAACAAAACCAACAACCTGGCATTTTACAGAAAGTGTTTGCCGACTCGTAGCTCAGACAGTAAAGCATCTGCCTGCAGTGCAGGAGACCTGGATTCGATCCCTGGGTGGGGAAGATCCCCTGGAGAAGGAAATGGCAACCCACTCCAGTATTCTGGCCTGGAGAATCCCGTGGACAGGGGAGCCTGGCGGGCTACAGTCCATGGGGTCACAGAGTCAGACACGACTGAGCAACTAAACACACCCAAAATAGAGACTAAGGGAAGCAGACATGCTTTCCAGGGGGTAACCTGGGAGGCCTCAGTGGAGGTGATACTGAAGAATCCCGAGGCATTTGGGAAAATTTGAATACGGCTGAATCGATCAAACCAGTGTTAAATGTCCTGAGTGTGAGTTTGAGTTCCCTGGAAACCGCATGTAAGTGAAGTCATACAGTACTTGTCCTTTTGTGACTGGTTTATTCCACGTAACGTAACGACCTCAAGGCTCAGGCACATTCAACAGATGCCAAAAATCTTCCTTTTGGGGACTGGGTGGTATCCTATTATACGGACCCATCACATTTTGTTTGCCCATCTATTCTTCAGTGGACCCTTGGACCACTTCCACAGTTCAGCGTTTGTGACTAACGGTATTATGAATACAGCTGTACGAATTTTCGATGTAATCTTGATGAAAGGAGGGAAATGCCGGAGACTTATTCCGAAAGGCAGCGAAGTTGACAGGAACCTAAAGTCACAGGGAAGAGTCCCTGCCCAAGGTGGAGAGGCAGACAGACTGCCGAGCGGCTGGGAGGGCGTCAGGTAAGAGAAGACCTCCAGCCAAACCTGGACCCAGAAGGGGAGGTGGGCAGGGGGCGGGCGGAGGGGCTCCCCTGGTGGAATCACGAAGGTGTTCCCCGCTGCTTCCAAGCTGAGAGGCAGGGCCAGGACCCTGGGCAGGAAGGCAGGAACCAAACCCCCTGCTCCCACCCAGGTCCACTTGCTTGGTGCCAGACCTTCTCCACGGACTGAGGTCAGTTGTCAAAAAAGAGGGCACTGCCCCCCCAAAACTCCCTCCACTGGGTTTCAACTTCCTCCTGGATAATTTCTTTACAAAAATTCCTGAAGGACTTCCCTGGCAGTCCATTGGTTAAGAGTCGGCCTGCCAATGCAGGGGATCCGGGTTCAACCCCTGGTCAGGGAAGTAGATCCCACATACCCCTACTAAGGGTTCCCATGCTGCAACTAAGACCTCCTTCGGCCTCCTTTATTTTTTAAATAAATAAAGTAAAGCTATTTTAAAAAAATTCATGGAGCCCTAACTCTGCCAGTCATTGTCTTCAAAGAACTTCTGTTCTAATGAAGAGACAGACAGTGAATATGATAAAGTGAAATCCATAGGCTGTTACTGTTGGGTGTTACGGGGTATTGATGCCCCAAGGCAAAGACCTCCTGGAAGACATCTATGGTGGATACCTTGGTTATGGCTCAAATGAGGGAGAAAGTGCAACAGGAAACTGTGAGATGATGTTGAAAATACCTATTATATTGAACAGGTGTTCGAGGCAATATGTTGAAAACCCTATTATAGGGTTTGGATTTGAGTCAGGGATTTTGAGGACAGTTATGTTCTAGATGAGCTGTATCAGGAAGTGAGCTTCATTCTGTGACTTTCTTAGTAAATCTTATGCAGAAGGAGGGTCTCGACCAGAGAGCAAGGCTACAGTTGTAACTGGTTAGGAAGCAGCGTTAGCCAGGAGTGAGGACGGTTTGGTGACTGTTTCATGAGATGGCCAGTGTCCCCGTCTTGTCTGTGTTCAGACACCGTTAGCGAGTGGCTGTTTTGCTTCCATCCATCACGGTTGCTGAGTGGCCTTTTCTGAGGCTGATGTTCTGTAAGAACACACTTTTTGTTGTTGTTTCGTTTTAAATTTCAGTGTAGTTGAACTAAAGTATCATGCTGGTTTCAGATGTATGTGCAGTTCTGTCTATATGTTATACGCATGCACACACGTAAGATATTGAATATACTCCCCTGCACTATAGGGGCTTTCCAGATGGCTCAGGGGTACGCAGTCAATACAGGAGACACAGTTTCAGTCTCTGGGTCGAGAAGACCCCCTGGAGAAGGAAATGGCTACTCTCTCCAGTCTCCTTGCCTGGAGAAGCCCGCGGACAGAGCAGCCGGCGGGACGCAGTCCACGGGGTCACGGGGAGTCCGACAGGACTGAGCGGCTGAGCACGCACACACCTCGTGCCTACAGTGAATCACCGCTGTTTACTTTACATATGGTAGACTGTACCGGTTAATGCTCTACCCCTAATTTATGCCTCCACTCTCCCCCAGGGTAACCATAAGTTTGTTTTCTATGTCTGTCTCTGTTTTGGAAAGAAGCCCATTTGTATGTGCGAACACTGCTGAGGGTTGATGTTTAACGGAACCCGAGCCCCCAGACAGGGGCCGCTCTCCTCCTCCCGGAGAGAAAGGAGCACGAGGCGGGGAGGGGGCCGGGGTGGCAGGTCCGGGGGGCGCCCCGGGCGCGGTGTCCTTGAGAGGGCGAGCGCCGCCGTGCAGGCCGGGGGGAGCCGGCTGCGCTGCCTCCTGGGTGGAGGCCGGGGCGGCGGAGGGCGGCCTGCGGGGTCAGCGCGGCCGCAGCGGGGTGGGGGTCGGAGGAGAGGCAGGAAGGCTGGAGAACAGACACACAGGGCTCCGCTTGCGGCCTCTAGCCCAGCAAGACGGCAGCCGGGGGAGGATTTCCAAAAAGGGTTTAGGGCAATTCCCTGGTGGCTCAGTGGTTAGGACCCCACCCTTTCACTGCTGAGGGCCTGGGTTCGATCCCAGTGGGCGGACTGTGATTCCACAAGCTGTCTTATGCACACACGTGTACTCGGTGATGTCCGACTCCTTGCGACCCCATGGACTGTAGCCCACCAGGCTGCTCCATCCATGGCATTTTCCAGACAAGAATACTGGAGTGGGTTGCCATTTCCTCCTCCAGGGGATCTTCCCAACCCAGGGATGGAACCCAGATCTCCTGCAAGCCCCCTACAAGCTATGCAGCAGCCAAAAATAAAGTAAAAAACCAAAAAAATTAAAAAATAAAGAGGATTTTAGGATAATGACAGTTATGCTGGGTTGAGAGTAGACCCAGGGGGAGAGTATGGATTTTGGGGAAACAGATTGGGGGTGGTGTGTTCTCGAAATCATTCAGCCAAGAGCTGTGGGTGTCATGGACCAGGGCAGTGACCATAGGCAAAGTGAGCTGTTGATGAATTTTTAGATATATTTTTGGATGAGTATTGGACCTGATTTTCTGATGGACTGGCCATGGGATGTGAGAGAAGGAATTGAAGATGAATCTGAGCTTCCCAGGTGGCTCAGTGGTAAAGAATCTGCCTGCGAATGCAGGAGACACAAGAGATGCAGGTTGGATCCCTGGGTGGGGAAGATCCCCCAGAGGAGGAAATGGCAACCCACTCCAGAGTTCTTGCCTGGAGAACCCCATGGACAGAGGAGCCTGGCGGGCTACAGTCCATCAGGTTGCAAAGAGCTGGCCAGGACTTAGTGACTAAACAATTTAGTAACAAAACACCAACAACAATTACCCAGGAGTGAGGACTGTTTGTTCATTTCTGTGATGCGGACGATGTTCATGTCTTGTCTGTGTTCAGACACAATTACGGAGGACTGGGTTTTGTTTCAATCCATTAGGGTTGCTGAGTGGCCTTTTCTGAGGCTGATGTGCTGTGAGAACACACTGTTTTGTTTTGTTTTAAATTTAAGAGGAGTTGAATTTCAGGTGTACAGCAAGGTGATTCGGTTATGTACAGATATAAAACGCACACGCATGCACACACGTAAGATATTGAATAGAGTCCCCTGCGCTGTAGGGGCTTTCCAGATGGCTCAGGGGTACGCAGTCAATACAGGAGACGCAGTTTCAGTCTCTGGGTCGAGAAGACCCCCTGGAGAAGGAAATGGCTACTCTCTCCAGTCTCCTTGCCTGGAGAAGCCCGCGGACAGAGCAGCCGGCGGGACGCAGTCCACGGGGTCACGGGGAGTCCGACAGGACTGAGCGGCTGAGCACGCACACACCTCGTGCCTACAGTGAATCACCGCTGTTTACTTTACATATGGTAGACTGTACCGGTTAATGCTCTACCCCTAATTTATGCCTCCACTCTCCCCCAGGGTAACCATAAGTTTGTTTTCTATGTCTGTCTCTGTTTTGGAAAGAAGCCCATTTGTATGTGCGAACACTGCTGAGGGTTGATGTTTAACGGAACCCGAGCCCCCAGACAGGGGCCGCTCTCCTCCTCCCGGAGAGAAAGGAGCACGAGGCGGGGAGGGGGCCGGGGTGGCAGGTCCGGGGGGCGCCCCGGGCGCGGTGTCCTTGAGAGGGCGAGCGCCGCCGTGCAGGCCGGGGGGAGCCGGCTGCGCTGCCTCCTGGGTGGAGGCCGGGGCGGCGGAGGGCGGCCTGCGGGGTCAGCGCGGCCGCAGCGGGGTGGGGGTCGGAGGAGAGGCAGGAAGGCTGGAGAACAGACACACAGGGCTCCGCTTGCGGCCTCTAGCCCAGCAAGACGGCAGCCGGGGGAGGATTTCCAAAAGGAGTCTAACGCAATTCCCTGGTGGTTCAGTGGTAAAGAATCCACCTGCCAGTGCAGGAGACACGGGTTTGATCCCTGGCCGGGAAGATTCCCGTGTGCTGCAGGGACAGCTAAGAGTCCCAACTACTGAGTCTGTGCTCTCGAGCCCGGGAGCTGCAGCTACAGAAGACCGCACGCCCCAGAGCCTCTGCTCCGCACCAAGAGAAGCCCCGGCAGTGATAAGCCTGCACATCGCAGCTAGTGTCCCCCGTTGGTCACAACTAGAGAAAAGCCCACGCTGCGACAAGACCCAGCATGCAAAAGAGACAGGCATCTGGGGAAAATGCCTGGTGAATCAGGCTTAGGACCCCACACTTTCACTGCTGACGGCCTGGGTTCAATCCCTGGTCGGGGAACTAAGGTCCCACAGCCTGTGATGGCCTAAATGAATATATAAAATTTTTAAAAAGTAAAGAGAATTTTAGGATAATTACAATCAGGCTGTGCTGAGAGGAGACTCAGGGGGCCAGACTGGAAGTTGGGAAAACAAGTTGGCAGTGGTGTGTTCCTGAAATCATTCAGCCAAGAGCTGTCGCCGTCAGGGACCAGGGCAGTGACGATGGGCAGGGCGAGGAGTTGTTGAAGTTTCGGGTGTATTTTTGGACGAGTATTGGAGCTGGTTTTCTTTTTGAAAACATTTGTACACGTTTATGTATTTTAGTTTTGGTGTCTCCGGGTCTCCGTTGCCCTTATGGGCAACTTTCTCTGCTTGCGGGCGGCTTCTCTGGTTGCAGAGCGTGGGCTCTGTCACACGGCTTCAGTGGTTGCAGCTCCCGGGCTCCAGAGCACAGGCTCAGTGGTCGTGGCGCTCGGTTGCTGCGAGGCATGGGGGCTCCTCCCCCGCCAGGGATCGAACCCGCGTCTCCTGCATCGGCAAGCAGATTCTTATCCGCTGTCCCACCAGGGAAGCCCCGGGGCCTGATTCTTCTGATGGACTGGCTGTGGGATGTGAGAGAAAGA
Organism: Bos grunniens; assembly: GCF_055505025.1. Lineage (NCBI taxonomy): Eukaryota > Metazoa > Chordata > Mammalia > Artiodactyla > Bovidae > Bos > Bos grunniens. The sequence goes on along the minus strand of NC_141182.1, from coordinate 64,840,839 downwards.
ACTGAAAATGGACCAGTGGTTCTAGGTCCTGTGACGTCTGTGAGACCCCACTGTGGGAACCATGCCAGTTGAGCAGGTGGCAGTAGACACCAGCGGCTTCCGTTTGCATTTGTTATGCTGAGATGCCTATGAGAAGCCCACGTGGAGATGTCAGAAAGGAAAAGCGTGGGGACTCCCCCGGCGGTCTGGTGGTTAAGAGCCCACGCTTCCACTGCAGGGGGCACAGGTTCGATTCCTGGGCAGGAACTTCCGCACTCGGTGCCCTGAGGCCAAGGAAACCTTAGGTTAATACGAAAGGGATGTTGATATTTTCAAGAAGAGGGTGCAAATTAGGTAACACGGAATGCTTCACTGCTTTTGACTACATTAGGGAAATTGATCCCAGAAGCGTCCGCTGTGCATTTTCTTGTGTGCCAGGACACTGTGATTAACACGTCCAAATAAATAAAGCCCTGCAGATGATAAAATTCAGTGCTGTCAGTTCCCAAGATTTGGATGGAAACTGGGTGGACAGTTGAAAGCGGGGAAAATTTGCTGAAACAGGTGGGTATTGAGACAAAATGAATGATGGTAAACAGATGTCTCCAGGAGACTGTCCACAGCGTTTGGCGTCTTAGAGAAACCTTCCCCACTGTTAATTACACGGGGATGTATATCATTCATGGAGCCCGGCCTGGCCTTTAGCTCAGTGGAAAATTCCGCTGACAATCTGCAAGCTGTCTCTCCTGGCTGTGCAAGGACGGTAAACACCCTTGCTGCTTTCCCTGCCAGAGCACACGGTCTCTGTGCTGTTATTCTTTTCACGGTGTCCCCAGTAATGTCCCTCCCATCCCTGCTCCCTTTCCCCTGCCCCAGCCTGCCCGCACCGCCTACATATATTTCCTGGGTAATTATCACAGCCACCTCGCGTGCTCACTCCGTGTCCCGGGCTGGCCCTGTGTCAGTGAACGCTTCGGGGAGGTGCCACGTTGCCCGAGCTGACATCCCAGAAGTCGTGCCTTCTTTACCCCCTGTTCTCGAAGCCCTGTGCCCAGTCCTTCTGCAGGTCCCACGAAGTCAACTTCAGCTTCCCCCATTGTCTATGGGCATCTCAAAAATACTGGGCCCGGAAAAAGAAAATTAACCAGGAGAAAACGCTGTACACGTTTCTCTCCTCTGGGCCAGATCGCCGTCAGCAAGGCCTGCCTGTGTGTTAGTCTGGGTTCTCTGGAGAAACGGGACCATTAGGGAGGATAGGTTTACACTGTGCTGTGCTGTGCTACGTCGCTGCAGTCGTGTCCGACTCTGTCCCCCCTTGGACTGTAGCTCGCCAGGCAGCTCTGAGCTTTCACTGCCATGGCTTCGGTTCAATCCCTGCCTGGGGAACTAAGATCCCATAAGCCATGTGGCAAAAACAAAACAAAACAAAAAGCTAGACATGTAACATTAAATAATGTTTGAATCAAAAGAAGAAACAAATTTCCTTTTCAGTATCTTTAGGCCCATTGCAGTGCATAAAGGATAATGTCTTAGTTTGGTTCGAATGTCTTTGCTGTTCAGTTGCTCAGTTGTGTCCGACTCTTTGCGACCCCATGGACTGCATCACGCCAGGCCTCCCTGTCCTTCACTATCTCCCGGAGCTTGCTCAAACTCATGTCCATTAAGTCAGTGATGCCATCCAACCATCTCATCCTCTGTTGTCCCCTTCTCCTCCTGCCCTCAATCTTGCCCAGCATCAGGATCTTTTTCAATGAGTCCACACTTCGCATCAGGTGGCTAAAGTATTGGAGCTTCAGCTTCAGCATCAGTCCTTCCAATGAATACTCAGGGTTGATTTCTTTTAGGATGGACTGGTTTGATCTCCTTGCAGTCCCAGGGACTCTCAAGAGTCCTCACACACCACCAGAATTTGAAAGTATCAACACTGAATGTCTTTAGCGAATATTACTCACCAACATCTCCTTTGAGCAAAAAACAAAAACAAGACTTCTTTGGCTCAAAACCTTGGCTGGCAATTGCATCTAACTAATGTCAAGCAACATTATTTGTATGTGTTTTCCTTGTATGTTTATTTTCATCTTCCACGATGAGAGAAAATGGTGCTTCCATTCAGGGTCATGATTTAAAATTCCCTTTAAAGGGAGTTTATAGTTCAGGTATAACAGAGAGCAATTTGAAAGGGAAAAAAAGGTATCATGTCCAGTAGTACACAAAGACTCCGATGTGGCAAAATTCGTCACTGTGGTACATGAAGGGCAGTATTTTTGATTTGTAAAATATCTTACTATTAACTGGCTCTGGCTGCTCTGGGGCTCCGTCGCTGCGTGCGTGTTTCTCTCTGCAGTGGCCTCCCCTGTAGAGCACAGTCTCCAGGTGCACAGGCCTCAGGAGTTGCAGGCGATGTGCTCAGTAGCTGTGGCTCGGGGCTCGGGGACGTAGCTGCTTCACGGCATGTGGAATCTTCCCAGACCAGGAATTGGCCCCTGCCCTAGCAGGTGGGTTCTTAACCACCAGACCAGTAGGGAAGTCCTAAAGGGCCGTGTTTTTGGAAGCTCTGTGCTCACCAGTCTATTTTCCACACTCATATCTGAAGAGGTGTTTCTAGAATGCAAATCTAGCCACATCACTTCTCAGGATAAAACCTAATTTCCCCAGGGAACCCTCCTACACTTGTGGGAATGTAAATTGATGCAGCTACTATGGAAACAGTATGGCAGTTCATCAAAAACCTGAAAAGAGAGTTGCCATAGAATCCTATACGCCCACTCCTGGGTATATATCCAGATAAAACTCTAATTCAAAAATATACACGCACCCGTGTGTTCACAGCAGCACTGTTACAATAGCCAAGACATGGAAGCAACCTAGATGTCCACCAGCAGACGAATGGGTAAAGAAGACGGGTGCACACACACGATGGAATATTACTCAACCATGAAAAAGAGTGAAATAACGCCACGTGCAACGTAGATGGACCGAGACATTTCATAGTAAGTGAAATACGTCGGATAGAGAAAGACAAGTATCATTTGATATCACTTATATGAGACCTCTAGTCTTTCCTATTCTGTTGTTTTCCTCTATTTCTTTGCACTGATCGCTGAAGAAGGCTTTCTTATCTCTTCTTGCTATTCTTTGGGACTCTGCGTTCAGATGTTTATATCTTTCCTTTTCTCCTTTGCTTTTTGCTTCTCTTCTTTTCACAGCTATTTGTAAGGCCTCCCCAGACAGCTATTTTGCTTTTTTGCATTTCTTTTCCATGGGGATGGTCTTGATCCCTGTCTCCTGTACAATGTCACGAACCTCATTCCATAGTTCATCAGGCACTCTATCTACCAGATCTAGGCCCTTAAATCTATTTCTCACTTCCACTGTATAATCATAAGGGATTTGATTTAGGTCATACCTGAATGGTCTAGTGGTTTTCCCTACTTTCTTCAATTTAAGTGAATTTGGCAATAAGGAGTTCATGGTCTGAGCCACAGTCAGCTCCTGGTCTTGTTTTTGCTGACTGTATAGAGCTTCTCCATCTTTGGCTGCAAAGAATATAATCAATCTGATTTCGCTGTTGACCATCTGGTGATGTCCATGTATAGAGTCTTCTCTTGTGTTGTTGGAAGAGGCTGTTTGCTATGACCAGTGCATTTTCTTGGCAAAACTCTATCAGTCTTTGCCCTGCTTCATTCCGTATTCCAAGGCCAAATTTTCCTGTTACTCCAGGTGTTTCTTGACTTCCTACTTTTGGATTCCAGTCCCCTATAATGAAAAGGACATCTTTTTTGGGTGTTAGTTCTAAAAGGTCTTGTAGGTCTTCATAGAACTGTTCAACTTCAGCTTCTTCAGCGTTACTGGTTGGGGCATAGACTTGGATTACTGTGATATTGAATGGTTTGCCTTGGAAACGAACAGAGATCATTCTGTCGTTTTTGAGATTGCATCCAAGTACTGCATTTCGGACTCTTTTGTTGACCATGATGGCTACTCCATTTCTTCTGAGGGATTCCTGCCCGCAGTAGTAGATATAATGGTCATCTGAGTTAAATTCACCCATTCCAGTCCATTTGAGTTCGCTGATTCTTAGAATGTTGACATTCACTCTTGCCATCTCTTGTTTGACCACTTCCAATTTGCCTTGATTCATGGACCTGACATTCCAGGTTCCTATGCAATATTGCTCTTTACAGCATCGGACCTTGCTTCTATCACCAGTCACATCCACAGCTGGGTATTGTTTTTGCTTTGGCTCCATCCCTTCATTCTTTCTGGAGTTATTTCTCCACTGATCTCCAGTAGCATATTGGGCACCTACTGACCTGGGGAGTTTCTCTTTCAGTATCCTATCATTTTGCCTTTTTATACTGTTCATGGGGTTCTCAAGGCAAGAATACTGAAGTGGTCAGAGATACCAAAGGAACATTTCATGAAAAGATGGGCTCGATAAAGAACAGAAATGGTATGGACCTAACAGAAGCAGAAGATATTAAGAAGAGATGTCAAGAATACACAGAAGAACTGTACAAAAACGATCTTCACGACCCAGATAATCACGATGGTGTAATCACTGACCTAGAGCCAGACATCCTGGAATGTGAAGTCAAGTGGGCCTTACAAAGCATCACTATGAACAAAGCTAGTGGAGGTGATAGAATTCCAGTTGAGCTATTCCAAATCCTGAAAGATGATGTTGTGAAAGTGCTGCACTCATATGCCAGCAAATTTGGAAAACTCAACAGTGGCCATAGGACTGGAAAAGGTCAGTTTTCATTCCCGTCCCAAAGAAAGGCAATGCCAAAGAATGCTCAAACTACCGCATAATTGCACTCATCTCACACGCTAGTAAAGTAATGCTCAAAATTCTCCAAGCCAGGCTTCAGCAATATGTGAACTGTGAACTTCCTGATGTTCAAGCTGGTTTTAGAAAAGGCAGAGGAACCAGAGATCAAATTGCCAACATCCGCTGGATCATGGAAAAAGCAAGAGAGTTCCAGAAAAACATCTATTTCTGCTTTATTGACTATGCCAAAGCCTTTGACTGTGTGGATCACAATAAACTGTGGAAATTCTGAAAGAGATGGGAATACCAGACCACCTGATCTGCCTCTTGAGAAATGTGTATGCAGGAAGCAGGAAGCAACAGTTAGAACTGGACATGGAACAACAGACTGGTTCCAAATAGGAAAAGGAGTATGTCAAGGCTGTATATTGTCACCCTGTTTATTTAACTTATATGCAGAGTACATCATGAGAAACGCTGGGCTGGAAGAAGCACAAGCTGGAATCAAGATTGCCGGGAGAAATATCAATAACCTCAGATATGCAGATGACACCACCCTTATAGCAGAAAGTGAAGAGGAACTCAAAAGCCTCTTGATGAAGGTGAAAGTGGAGAGTGAAAAAGTTGGCTTAAAGCTCAACATTCAGAAAATGAAGATCATGGCATCCGGTCCCATCACTTCATGGGAAATAGATGGGGAAACAGTGGAAACAGTGTCAGACTTTATTTTTGGGGGCTCCAAAATCACTGCAGATGGTGACTGCAGCCATGAAATTAAAAGATGCTTACTCCTTGGAAGGAAAGTTATGACCAATCTAGATAGTATATTCAAAAGCAGAGACATTACTTTGCCAATAAAAGTTCGTCTCGTCAAGGCTATGGTTTTTCCTGTGGTCATGTATGGATGTGAGAGTTGGACTGTGAAGCGCCAAAGGATTGATGCTTTTGAACTGTGGTGTTGGAGAAGACTCTTGAGAGTCCCTTGGACTGCAAAGAGATCCAACCAGTCCATTCTAAAGGAGATCAGCCCTGGGATTTCTTTGGAAGGAATGATGCTAAAGCTGAAGCTCCAGTACTTTGGCCACCTCATGTGAAGAGTTGACTCATTGGAAAAGACTCTGATGCTGGGAGGGGTTGGGGGCAGGAGGAGAAGGGGACGACAGAGGATGAGATGGCTGGATGGCATCACTGACTCGATGGACATGAGTCTGAGTGAACTCCCGGAGTTGGTGATGGACAGGGAGGCCTGGCGTGCTGCGATTCATGGGGTCGCAGAGTTGGACACGACTGAGCGACTGATCTGATCTGATCTGATATGAGAAACCTAAAAAAAATGATACAAATGAATTTACCTACGAGGCAGAAACAGAGTCACAGACATAGCGAGCAGACTGTGGTTGCCAAGGTGAGGGGGGAGACGGGGGGAGGGTGGCCCAGGGGCTGAGATTAGCAGGTATAAACTAGTACATACAGGATGGATAAGCAAGAAGGGCCTGGAGCATAGGGAACGCTCGTCAGTATCCTGGACAAACCACAATGGTAAAGAGCATGGAAAGAATGCATATATAGGAATGGCTACCCACTCTGGTATTCCTGCCTGGAGAATCCCATGGACAGAAGAGCCTGGTGGGCTGCAGTCCATGGGGTTGCAAAGAGCTGGACATGACTGAGCATAAAACAAATGAATATAAAACACACACACACACACATTAGTCACTCAGTCTGTCCATGGGCTCCTCTGTCCATGGCATTTCCCAGGCAAAAATACTGGAGTGGGTAGCCATGGAATTTTCCTGACCCAGGAATCAAACCTGGGTCTCCTGCATTGCAGACAGATTCTTTACCTCTGAGCCACTAGGAAAGTCCCTGTATGTATATATGCCTCCCATATATATATACGGCTTCCCTGGCGGCTCAGAGGATAAAGCGTCTGCTTTGATCCCTGGGTTGGGAAGATCCCCTGGAGAAGGAAATGGCAACCCATTCCAGTATTCTTGCCTGGAGAATCCCATGGACAGAGGAGCCTGGCAGGCTACAGTCCACGGGGTCGCAAAGAGTTGGACACGGCTGAGCGACTTCACACACATACACATACACGTTGCTATACAGCAGAAATTAATACAACATTGAAAATGAACTATACTTCAATAAAATAAAATTTAAAAAAACCCTCTTTACCTAAACATGACTTATAAAAGAGTAAACCAATCACTCAGATTCTGGTTTCCAAATGCCATTCTCCACTCAAGGGACCCAGCGCCACCTGGAGAAATGGCTGACTCTGGAGCTGGGCAAGAAAAACAGAAGATAAGCCCAGAATATCTTGTGCCTAAAAGTTACAGGAGGACTGGAAAAAAAAAAAAAAAGTCAAAAGGACACAGATGCAAACTTGAAAGGAGTTTCACTATCAAAGCTGGAACAGTTCCAGGAAAACAATAAACTCTGATGGTAACAAATGATACCCCACAAACTAAAGACAGAATTCATAAATCAAGACTGAGTCAATAAACATGGAAAAAGGAACGCACAGAGCTGGTGGGCGGTGAGGCCACTTCCTGGTTCCCTGATGTCCGGCCTCCTGCTATAAACCCTGTGGTGGGAGGGGTGGGCGAGCTCCTGGGGCCTCTTTTATGAGGACCCTAAACCCATCATGAAGTCTCTACTCCCAAGACCTATGCATTTCCAAGAGGCCCAACTCCTAATACTGGCCCACTGAGGATTAGGTCTCTCTCTTTCTTTTTTTCATTTTCGCCAAGAACCTTACTGAACAACGTCTCACTGCTTTGTTCCACTTCTTTCTGCCATTTTTCACTTGTGGTTGTTTGGTCACCAAGTCGTGTCCGACTCTTGTGACCCCACAGACTGTAGTCCACCAGGCTCCTCTGTCCACGTGGTTTCCCAGGCAGGAAGACTGGGGTGGGTTGCCATTTCCTTCTCCAGGGGGATTAGGGCTTAATATATGAATTCTGGGGAGACACCAATGTTCAATCTGCAGCATCGACCTAAGATATCAGCTCATCCACCAGTCACCCAGTGATGGAGAGAGGGAGCCCATGTGCGTAGATGTTATTTATATTCTTTATATATTGTCTGTTTTATAATTACTATCTAATGTAATATTGAGTTGGCCACAATGTTTGAGTTTTTCCCTAAGATTGTATGGAAAAATCTGAAGGAACTTTTTAGCCAAGTCAATATATTGTATTAAACTATATATATTTATATATATGCTCCTTTCTCCCCTTTTTACACAAATTGTAGCAGCCCTCCATCCCATTATACACCCAGCTTTCATTTCACTGTGTATTTTGCTTTTTCAATTCCTAAAGGACGTCTTTATGGTTTTGCCCAGCATCATTGAATTCCATTGAATGCAGTCCTCAGAATTTATGTAGCCAGCCCCTCTCTTGAAGAATATTGAGCTTGCTTCGGGTTATGGTACGATAAGAGCTAGAGTTTGTAAAAACATAGCCGAGGGGTGAAGCAGGAATAATTCATACAGTTCGATTTCCCTGGCTGATTAGACTCGCCCACACTCTGGGTACTTCAGGTTACCTGCGTGGGTGTTTGTCGTCATCTCTGAATTCTTTGTTGTCTGTTCTGTTTAGGATTCTGACATATATTCTGACTGAGAATAAACATCTCAAGTGTATTCCCCACCAAAACCTCTACTCGGCTCCAAAATCATTGTGGACGGTGACTAGAGCCATGAAATTAAAAGACGCTTGCTCCTTGGAAAAAGCCTGTGCATGAAAACCTAGACAGCATGTTGAGAAGCAGAGACGTCACTTTGCCGACAAAGGTCCATAGAGTCAAAGCTGTGGTTTTCTGAGTAGTCATGTACAGGTGTGAGAATTGGACCATAAGGAAGGCTGAGCGCAGCATAATTGATGCTGTTGAACTGTGTTGCTGGAGACTCTTGAGAGTCCCCTGGACTGCAAGGAGATCAAGCCAGTCAATCCTAAAGGACATCAACTCTGAGTATTCACTGGAAGGACTGATGCTGAAGCTGAAGCTCCAATACCGTGACCACCTAATTTGAAGAACTGACTCACTGGAAAAGACCCTGATGCTGGGAAAGACTGAGGGCAGGAGAAGGGGGTGACAGAGGATGAGATGGTTGGATGGCATCACTGACTCAGTGGACGTGAGTTTGAGGAAGCTCCAGGAGTTGGTGAGGGACAGGGAAGCCTGGTGGGCTGAAGTCCATGGGGTCGCAAAGAGTCGGACACGACTGAGCGACTGAACAACAACAAAACCTCTACACAAACTCTTCTCTCGAAACTGCCATCATCTTCTTAGGATCAAACTTTAGAGCCACCATGACCGTGCTTTTTTTTTAAAAACCCATTCTGTGAAAAGGCCCATAATCATTAGAGGAAAACACTGACACTTTATACAGTTTCACAGGAAAAAAAAAAAAAACCAAGCAAACATTTGCTCGAGCAGATGTTCAGCCCTTTGTCCCTCACACCATCTGCTTCCCCTCCTGAAGCACTGAGTTTCTGAGTTTCCCCAGCCCTCCAGAGTCCCACGGGGAGGCACCTGTCCCCAGATCCTGAACTCTGATGAACCACAGCCGCCTCTCAAAATCCACAAAAGTCCATTTCTCAAAATCCACAAAAGTCCATTTCTGAATGCGCGGACAAAGCCCACCTCCCCCGCCACCCCGCCCTCCCCCGCGGACCCTAGAAGCCCCGTCGTTTGGCTCATGAGTCGCGGTGGAGTCTTTGGCGTCTTTCAAACCCTTGCAGCTTCGTGGGGGTACTTGGGTGCTAATGGGTACCAGAAAGCAGGTGCAGAGCATCTCCTGAAAGAAGGCCGAGTGGAATCCTCGTGCTGAGGTTTGTCAGGGGGAGAGAGACACTTGAAGCTTTTGAAACCTAGTCTGCGTTCGGCATAGTCAGGCCTTGTCTCACAATTATTACATTCAAGTGTGCACAATGTCCCGGGCACTCAATCACCGTGTGTCCGAGGAAGAATGGGACACGGCTGAATGGTCGGCAGAGATAAGACGTCTGTCGCCGGCACCTCCAGCAGCTGCTTAATGGAGGAAGCTGTTATTTCTTTAAGTCAGCAGCAGCTTGCACGGCCCATTTCATCCCTGCCCTTCTGCACAAACCCCACTCAAGGAGACACTGCTAACGAGCGCTAAAAGTAAGGTGGGCAGGGGAGGGATCCCGGGACCGAGCCCTCCCCACACCCCCATCACACCATCCCCGAGTCCAGGCTGTTCGGAGGCCGACTAGACTACTCCTCCGGCCCCTCAAGGGTACTCGACTGACAGGAGCGGCAGAGACGGTTGCCATGGGGACCACCGCTGGAGTGGGAGATGCGCTGGGGTGAGAAGAAGCGGCGGGAGGCCGGCAGACTGGAATTTTCCAGTCCTTCACATCACGTGACGTGTGGATGCCGAGCCGAGTCTAGACAGAGGGCGGCCTGTCAATAAATATCTCTATTGATTATCTGCGAATGAGTCAATAAATATCCGTATCGATTATTTGAGAATTTGTGTGAGACACAGATAAACATCGGTGCTGCTAGTGGTAAAGAATCCGCCTGCCAATGCATGAGCCACAGGAGACAGGGGTTGGATCCCTGGGTGGGAAAGATCCCCTGGAGGAGGAAATGGCAACCCACTCCAGTATTCTTCTTGCCTGAAAAATCCCATGGACACAGGAGCCTGGAGGGCTACAGCCCATGGGGTCGAAAAGAGTTGGACACGACTGAATCACAAAGAGAGAAGAGACATGAGATACAGAAAAATATTGGTATCTGTTATTTGGGAAAACACAGGGTCTTTCGTGCTTGGCTTGGCCTCTCTGAAACCTCAGGTTACTTCGCTCAAAAGGGAATAATCATCAGTCCAGGCTGCTGGAGGATTCAATCAGTCTGCTTTTCCTAGGCCTTACTAGTCAGGTGTACCTTGAGGATCACCTGTGCAGGTGAAAGGCAAACCCAGGGCTACTCTCTAGACTTTCTGAAGCAAAACACCTTGTCCAAGCACTTACCCACCTTCGCGCCTGTCTTTCATTTCCTCTCACCCTGATAATTTCCTTCCCAACAGTTTTTACAGATTGTTTTCCAACAGTCTGTACAATGGCAGCTGCAAGCCACTGTGGCTAATTCAGTGCCTGGAATGTGTCTAGTCCCCCCGAGACAGGCCGTAATTGTGAACTACACATCGGATTTAAAAAATCCTAGAAACACAAAAATTAAAACATTTCATCAATCTTTTTTATTTTTTACATCGGTGTTATTGGTTCAAATGGCAATATTTTGTATTGGGTTTAATAAAACCTACTGTTAAGATTACTTCCGCCTATGTCTCTTTATCTTTTTTTTAAATGGTGACTATTGAAAAATTGGACACTTGTGGCTTCTTTTGTGTTTCCACTGTGCAGTTTTATTGTCTGAAATAACGTGATTTATTTCTTACTCATTTGCTTTCTGCATCCTCGCTTGACGGTGCACATTCAGTGAAAGATCTTGTCTGTCTTGTTGATCCTGTATTAAATACACACATCTGGCCCTTAGGAGGTATATTTTTAATGACTTGAAATCTCAAGGAGAAATTTCAAAAGAGGGAAGATCCTTGAATGTCAGAAAGCCACAGAGGAAAATTCTGTCATTAATCTTTTCGGCTAAAGCTGGACCTCATCTGATGTGTTAACTTCGGGTCCTGGAGAAACTAGGAATTTTTAATATTAGGAGGGCTGTGGGGGGCGGGTGTCCAAAATTGTCCCAGGAGAATAGTCCGGACTTGGGGTTTAGAGGAAAGTGCATGTCCACTCATCGACAGAGATAACTGGCCTAGCCTCCCTTGTAAATTCCCCAATCACTCCCCCCACCAAAGTCACCCCTGACCTGTTGCTCTGTGCCTTACCCCAATATTTTATTCTCCAGAGAAGGTAATGCTATCATAGATTTTAACATATTGTGAAATAAAAGTGCCTCTGCCATATTAATAAACAAGAACTGTTACAGTCATCAGTGACTTCTGACCTCCACATGTGAATGAGCACTCCCCAAACTGTGACCCAGAGGATCCTGCCACCCCCACGGTGATCGCTGAGGAGCTGGGGAAATGCCAGAAGCCAGGTGAACAGGACACAGGGCTGGCCCCGGACAGCTGAGGTGTGTGAGAAAGGCGCTAACACAGCGAGCCCAGAGCCTTGCATCTTCCCGTCCATCGAATGCTCGATTCCTTAACTTGATACCTGATCTTTGATGTTCAGCTGCCTGCTCCCTTTGTTGCAAACTTGCATATATCCTGACTTCCCCTCCTGATTCCTTGCAGCAGTTTTCTCAGAGCTACTGAGGTTCTGTCTCCCGGGCTTGGAGTCCTAAACGCTCCCACCCAATAAAATGACTCTCTGCTTTCAGGTTCTGACTATACTTTTTTAGTTGACAATATATATGAACATATGTGTGTCATAGATGTGTACATACTTACATATTACTTATATACACGTTTTACATATATTAGCATATGCATGTATGCTCCTGCTCAGTTGTATCCGACTCTGCGACCGCGTGGGCTGTAACCCACGAGTGGGCTGTAACTCCTGTAACATGGAATCTTCCAGGCAATAATACTGGAGTGGGTTTCCATTTCCTATTCCAGGAGATTTCCCAACTCAGGGATTGAACCCACATCTCTTGTGTCTCTTGCAATGGCAGGCGGATTCTTTACCACTGCACCACGTGGCAATCCCGATATTGTTTATATGTGCATATATTATTTATATATAAATATTATGTGTACCAAATAAACAAATATTATTTATGATAATATATGTAGTAATCATAAAACACACATATTGCTGTTATGTATTATTTGTATATTACATATATTATTTATATATAAATAAAAGTATGCTTGTATTTACATATATATATATTTGTATTTACTGCATCTTCAAATAGGAAGCCAACTCGCCTGAAAACGAAAACTGTTTTAGGCGACCACCACCTAGAACAGAGTCTGGCAAACAGCAGTGACTCTATAAACCTTTGTTGAACGAATGAATCAGTCAAATAACTGATTATGGGCGAGAACAAAGGTTGTTTGCGTCATTGGTGCCAGAGGCTGCAACAGACACCTGTGACTTCCACTCGGGTCTTGCAAAGACACCATTTAAGAGGTGCCCATTTAAAATTGTGACCTTATCAAAAGACAGAATCCCCAATCCCAGGCAGGGATTCAGGAAGCCCGTGTGCCCTTCCCCCAGACCTCGCCCTTCTGCTCGACAGCTCTGGTATCCATTACTCGGCCCTGGTCCTTAAGAGCAATGGCGGGGTCTCAGGGAGGCAGGCAGGCTCTGTTGCCATGGAAACTGCAGCCGAGGGATGGGGACGAGGCTGAGAGCCACTTAGCGGGTGGAACTTTCCAGACTGCGTGGGGGTTACAGTTCCAGCCTGCCATACGAACCGATTCCCAATAAATAGTTGGCCGGGGGAGGGGGGGGGGAGAGTTTGAACAAAAATAGGGGATCATGGGAAAGTGACGTCACCGTTCTGAGGTACTGTTCTCATCTAGAAGTGGGGAGATATGTATATTTTCTGGATCCTTGGAGTGTGGTGCAGATTATAATAAATGCTGTTTGTAAATCACTCGGCGCCATGCCTGTCGTAGTGTAGCCAGGATTTTAAGGAAAAACACAAAAAAACTATGTTCCAGTTTTCACCTGCGTCAGAATGGGGAAGCGAGGGAGAGAGAAATAACTAAACACCCAGAGTCCTGGGCTGCCCTTAGACCCTTAGCGAAAGAAGAACTCAGCCCCCTGCTCCCTACCCTCCCCTACTCAGAATCCTACTTTATTTTATACATATCATCTGAGGTTACCTTCACCTGAGATTACCTTCTTCATTTCTTTTCTTTCCCTAGTTTTATTGAGGTAAAATTATGAGATGTTTTGATATATGTATATGTTGGGAAATGACCACAATCGAGTTATGGACACACCCCTTACTCCACAGTTACAACTTTGTGTGTGTCTACGGTGAGTGCATTTAGGATCAACTCTCTTAGCACAGGTCAGGTACACAATTTGTATACTGTTATAATGACTCAGATGGTAAAGAATCTGCCTGCGATGCAGGAGACCTGGGTTCAGTTCCTGGGTTGGGAAGATTGCAGATGGAGAAGGGACTGTCTGCAGAAGGGAATGGTTATCCATGGCAGTATTCTTCTTGGGAGAACCCCATGGACAGAGGAGCCTGGCAGGCCACAGTCCATGGGGTCACGAAGAGTTGGACATGGCTGAGTGACTAACACATGCATAGTCGTATTAACCACAGTCACCAGGTTGTACATTAAATCTGTAGAACTTACTCTCCTGCATAATTGAAACTTCCAACCCTTTGACCCCCATCTCCGTATTTCCCCTAGTCAGTTCACTCAGTCGTGTCCGACTCTTTGCGACCCCATGGACTGCAGCACGCCAGGCCTCCCTGTCCATCACCAACTCCCAGAGCTTGCTCAAACTCATGTCCATTGAGTCATGATGCCATCCAACCATCTCATCCTCTGTCACCCCCTTCTCCCACCTTCAATCTTTCCCAGCATCAGAGCCTTTTTTTTCCTTCCCTAATCCTTTTTTTTAATTTGCCCTAATTAACCCTTTTCCTGGCATGCTGCAGTCCATGGGATTGCAAGAGTTGGACATGACTGAGTGACTGAACTGAACTGAACCCTTGTCCTATTTTATTATCTCCCCCCACCTCCTCAATCTTTCCCAGCATCAGGGTCTTTTTTTTTTTTTTTTTTGCCCTAACCCTTTTCCTGTTTTATTATCTCCCCCCACCCCCTCAATCTTTCCCAGCATCAGGGTCTTTTTTTTTTTGCCCTAACCCTTTTCCTGTTTTATTATCTCCCCCCACTGCCCACTAGAGTGAGTTCCCTTCCGTGAGGTGGAGACCGCCTGTCTCGGTCTCCTCCTGCACCCTGGCCCACCCCAGTGCCTGCACACAGTAGGTGCCTCAGCTATCAGGCACGTAGATGTGTGGAGGCATCAATGCATTGTTTGGTGGGAGGAGACGCGTCTGAAAGGCAGAACAACTTAGGAAATGAAGAGCAAGACATGGAGGATGCGTTTGTGGGGGGATAAACCGTTAAGGGAGGCGGGCTTGGGGGGCCTTGATATTCAGACAGGAGCAGACCTCGCTGTCTGACCCTGGGACTGAGAGCAGGAGAGGTGAAGGGGGAGAGAAGCCTCAGGGGCATCTCTTCCCAGGGAGAGGAGCCTGCTCCCAAGGTCCCAGACACCCCTGAAACCCAAAGGTCCCAGCTCAGAGTCTCACAAGGGTGACACAGGAAAGGAAGAAGGTGGGCTGGGGCTTGTGCCCAGTGTACAGTTCAGAGTATTTTTCATTTCCATAAGGACACTAATATATCCTCTCCCTCTCCTTTATTTTAAAATGAGTATCTGAAATGATGCCATTTGCAGCAACTGGACAGCCCTGGAGATGATCATACTAAGTGAAGTACAGTCAGAGAGAAGCAAATATCCTGTGATACTGCTTATATGTGGACTCTAAACAAATGATACAAATGGACATATTTACAAAACAGAAACACCCACAGACTTGGGGAACAAACATGGTTGTTTGGGGGGCGGTGAGGGTGGGAGGGAAGGGATGGTTTGGGAGACACAGTTATGCACTGGTGGGCTTTTTCTTTGAACACTTAAATAGTTATCAATTAAAAAATTTTTTTTCTTTGGCTGCACTGAACGGCACGTGGGATCCTGGTTTCCTGACTAGGCTTTGAACCTGTGCCCCTTGCATTGGAAGCACTGGAAGTGAAGAGTCTTAACCACTGGGCCACCAGGGAATCCCCCAGGCATGATTTTTATGGTGGGCGATTCGCATTAAAGATGCAAAATTAGAAGGCTTTTTTCCCTTTGACCCGGCAGTTCCCCTTCCAAGAATAAACTGCACAGATGCACTTGTATTGATACACACACGCAGGGGCGTGCTGGAGTTGACTGAAGCCTTGTTGGTTACCAGAGGCGTGGCAAAACCTCAGCGCACAAGGTGAGATATCGCGTGACAACCATACAGTGGGATGTTCTGAATCTGCATGAGGAAAGGGTCATCCGCCGAAGTCCCGGTATAGACTGATCGCCAGGATTTATTTATTTCACTTACTGTGTATACAGACCCCACAGGCACCCGCCTCCCCGCTGCCTTTCTTTCAACTCTCAGCCCAACCCCCGATTTGCTGGTGTTCAGTTGCTCAGTAGTGTCTGACTCTTTGCGACCCCATGGACTGCAGCACGCCAGGCTCCCCCGTCCTTCACTATCTCCTGGAGTTTGCTCAGACTCATGTTCACTGAGTCGGTGATATTTTAGAGCTGGGGGAATGGAGGCACCAAGAGAGGAAGCCCAGAGTCCCAGGGTAACAGGTGGACAAGCTGGGAGTCAAATTTCGACAGTGCGTTTAATGCAGGCTTTTAACCACCAAACTGTGCTGTCTTCACATTAGGGAACAGCAAGCTGCAGAAAAGTGGATGCGAAAATGACTATTCTGTTTTTAAAAGGAGGGAGCTGCCAAAGTGATGTGCTTATAATGACTCATCAAGGATGATGTTCCACATTCCTCAGAGGGTACAGGCTGACTTGGGACTGGCAGGAACGTTGAATTTTCACTAGACAATATTTCCCATAAGATTATTATGTCCACAGTTGAGACAAAACCACCATTTAAAATGTCCTATCACTAAAGCAACCTAAGTTTCCATCGACAGGTGAATGGATAAAGAAGATGTGGTATAGATACACAGTGGAATATTACTCAGCCATAAAAAAGAATAAGATAATGCTGTTTGCAGCCACATGGATGGACCTAGAAATTATCATACTGTGTTAAGTAAGTCAGAGAAAGACAAACATCATAGGATACCATTAATGCTGTTGTTTAGTCGCTCAGTGGTGTCCAGCTCTTTTTTGACTTGATGGACTGTAGCCCACCAGGCTCCTCTGTCCATCAGATTTTCCAGGCAAGAATACTGGAGTGAGTTGCCGTTCCTTTCACCAGGGGATATTCCCAACCCAGGAATCAAACCTGTGTCCCCTGTGTCTCCTGCATTGGCAGGCGGATTCTTTACCACTGAGCCACCAGGAAAGCTCATGATATTGCTTTATATGTGGAATCTAAAAACATGATAAAACAAACTTACTTATAAAACAGAAACAGATACACAGACATAGAAAATAAATTTATGGTGACCAAGGGCGTATGTGGGGGTGCGGGGAGGAGGAATAAATTAGGAGTCTGGAATTATCAGATATATACTTTTATATATAAAATAATAACCAATACAGATCTAGTGTATAGCACAGGGAATGATATTCAATATCTTGTAATAACCTGGAATGTAAAAGAATCTGAAAAATTCTTTATATATAGAATAAATAGAAAGAATAAATTATTTATTCTATATATATACATATATATATATGTATCTTTATATCTATGTCTGAATCACTGCACTGGACCCCAGAAACTAACACAACATCGTAAACCAGCCATGCTTCAATGTAGATTTTTTAAATTAATTTTTTTGTTGAAGGATAATTGGTTTACAGATTTTTGTTTTTTTTCTGCCAAACCTCAATGTGAATCAGCCATAGGTATACAAAAAAATAATAAAATGTACTACTGTTAAAAAGGAAAACCACGAATTGAAAATGACACTGCTTGGTCTGTCTTCCTAGAACTGCGCGCCTGCCACCGTAACAAAACAGTCTCTGCATCCGCGCCCTGGCAGCTGAGCCGCAGTCCCAGACCCTCCTCGAAGGAGGCTCTGCGGCTTTTTCTTCGTCCTCCTGGGTCTCTCCAGACAGAAGCCTGGAGCTTAAAATAGGCACAGAATTAATGTAGCAATTGAATTATCTGTGTTCATCATCTATTTAATCCAGTCAATATGTTTGGAATAAATAAGTGGTTTAAGGAATGAAGGAACACGCTGGCGAATAGGTGGGGTAGATGGTATCTGCGGCTCTTTCGTGCCACTTGGGATGTCTGCAGAGAACCCGCCTGGATTTCGCCCCGCCCGCCCCCGCACAGACCCCAGTCTAAAGATGCACTTTAATTGGATCAAAGTCGTGAGTGGCCTACTAATGGGGAGCCCTTGCTCCGGCCTCCCCCCTCTCCCCCTCATCAGGCCGCGCGGTCGTTTATCAGCCTGGAGAGCTGTCGGCGGGCGACATCCGTTGCTATGGAAACCGCAGCCGGCCGGGGAGGTGGTGGGGGCTGCGGCAGGAGCGGGCGAGGGGCGGGGGAGTCGGGGAGGACCCCGGAGCCTGGAATTTTCCAGGCGCAGGACTTAGACTGTGTGCGTGCGTGTTCGAACCCTTGCCTGGACTCTGGGGAGGGGGAGAGTTCTTGGGGGGCGATGCTGAGAAGGGGGGCTCTGGCCTCTCGCCCACCCCCATTCTGAACCTCCCTTCCACAATATAGAAGAGACTTCATGGGGTTCTCTGCTCTGGAGAAAGGTAGAGATTTTTAGATAAAAGTAAAGATTCTAGAATCTTCCAGAACCCCATCCCCATCATTTTCCTGTAGTGTGTGCTGAGTAGTGTCCGACTCTTTGGTACCCCATGGATTGTATGTGGCCCGCCAGGCTCCTCTGTCCATGGGATTCTTCAGGCGAGAATACTGGAGTGCGTGGCCATGCCCTCCTCCTTGGGACCGTCCCCACCCGGGGGGAACCCGGGTCTCCCGCATTGGCAGGCAGATTCTTTACCGTCTGAGCCATCAGGCAGGTTCCCGCCCGTTTGACTTCCTCCAAATGAGCTGCGTGTGTCTGCAGCGGGGTCCTGTCTTCTGCTGGGGTCAGGGGTCTCTGAGAGTTGTGCTGCCCTAGTTACCTGGGGGCCCTGAGAGCGTTGGGCCGTGCCCGGCACATAGTAGGTCCAGAGGACAGACAGTCTGACTCGGGTGAACGAATGGGTGAGCAAATGAGTGTTTTCCCTTCTACTGCAGTCTGTCAGGAGCAGACTGGAAGGGATGGAGTATCTGGATTCTTCCGGCCTCCACGGGAGGTAGATGTTGTGACCCTGACCCCCCTCCTCCACACCCCGTCCCCTGGGAGGGCGCCTGTTCCAAGAAGGGCGCGCGGCACACGGACCCCCCCACGGATGGAGGGCCTGGGCTTTATTGTCTCAGCTTTATTGACGTATAACCGACACGTTAAAATTGTATACATTTAAGTTGGACAGAATGGCGATTTGATACAAGTATACACTGTGAAGTAACCATCACAATCACGTTAATATATCCATCATCTCCAAGTCGCCAGTTTTTCCTTCTTTCCTTTCTCCTTCCTTCCTTCCTTTCTCCCCTCCCTCCACCTCCTCTTCCTCCTCTCCTTCCTCTTCAGGTATGTGCTGAATACTCAACGATTCGTCGTGTTTACACTACACTGCCATAACTATCGTCACATTGCTCTACGACACACGGAGATCCCGAGGCTTACAGGTCCGCCCGTGGCTGTGGGGCAGGCGCTCCTCAGTGGTACCTCTGGATTTGAATCCAGGTCAGCGAGCTGTGCACCCGGGGCCAGTGGCTTAACCTCCCTGTGCCTCCCGTTCTTCCTCTGCATGAAAGGACGATAATGACGCCCATCCGCGGGGCACTGCGAGCACTGGGAGGGAAAATCCCCTAAGCACTGAACACGGAGCTTGCACATGACAGGGGCTCAGGAAGGGTTATGTGTAGTTGTCTTTTGTATATATTTTTTTACTTCGTAAATATATGTATACCTTGAAGTACATATAGTAAATAATTAATAATCAATACACAGTCGGCCCCTAAACAGCGTGGACCCCTAAACAGCATGGGGGTGTTAGAGGTGCTGACTCCGTGCAGTCAAAAATCTGCATATAATTTGGTGTCAGTCCCCTGTATGCTTGGTTTCTTAGTGTCCGTAGGTCTCATCGTGTAGCACGGAGGGAAGTACTAGTGAGAAAAATTTGCAGATAAATGGATCTGTGAAGTTCAAACCTGTATTGTTCAAGGGCCAGCTGTATTTTACCCATTGCGTGTTCAGTCGCTCAGTCGTGTCCGACTCTGCAACCCCACGGACCGAAGCACGCCAGGCCTCCCTGTCCAGCAACTCCCGGAGTCCACCCAAACCCATGTCCATTGAGTCAGTGATGCCATCCAACCATCTCATCCTCTGTTGTCCCCTTCTCCTCCTGCCCTCAATCTTTCCCAGCATCAGGGTCTCTTCCAGTGAGTCAGTTCTTCACATGAGGTGGCCAAAGTACTGGAGTTTCAGCTTTAGCATCATTCCTTCCAAAGAAATCCCAGGGCTGATCTCCTTCAGAATGGACTGGTTGGATCTCCTTGCAGTCCAAGGGACTCTCAAGAGTCTTCTCCAACACCACAGTTCAAAAGCATCAATTCTTTGGCGCTCAGCTTTCTTTATAGTCCAACTCGCACATCTGTATATATGTACATAAAATCAATAAATAGATTTATATATAAAATACATAATATATTTTATAAATTAAAAATATGTAGACTGAACGCACATACATATAAATCAGTGGTTCTTAATTGAGGGTGATCTCAGGGGACAATTTGTCAACATCTGGAGGCATTTTTGTTGTTACAACCGAGGGCTGATGCTGCTGATATCCAAAGACCCCCGTCAGTATCCCACAGCACACTGGACAGCCCCCACAGGAACGAGGGACCTGGCCCCCAAGCCTGGTCCACACACATACATTTATAATAGTCCAGACCAATGGCACATAAAGAAATATAACTCAAGCCACATAGCTAACAACATTTCCTAGTATCCTCATTAAAAAAACAGAAAAAGAACCAGTGAAATTGATTTTAAGACCAGCTCTCATTTAACCCAATGCAGCCAACTTGTACGCCGATTATTTTTCACGAGGAAATGGGAGAGTAGACATGCCCTGAGTATACAGAGCCCCGGACAGGGAGGAAGCCTGGGCACGAGGGCTGACTGTAAGTTACACTCAAATCTTCAGAGGCTCAGCCGCCCAGCCTGTGCTGCTCAAGGGTCAACTACGTGTTCAAGATTGCCTCACACGTCCTCAGTATCACGGCTGGGAACTCCCTGGGCTCCTGTGGTTAGGGTCCTGCCCTCTCATGCCAAGGGCCCCGGCTTCCATCCCTGGTTGGGAAGTAAAAGCCCCAAAGCCAGGTGAGGTGCTTAAGAACAAACAAAACAAAACCAACACTGCCAACGAGCTGCCTCGTCTCCTTTTCCTCCCACAGCCTCTGAAACCCGGTGTGTGTCACACTTTACAGCACACGTCGGTTCACACCAGCCCCATTTCAAGGGCTCGGGACTGGCGAGCCTGCGGCCTTTCTGGTGAGGCGCGTGGCTCGGGAGAAACGCTGGTCACAATGAACAGAATTGCCAGCAGAGGGCGACAGAGAACAGCATGGATTTACTGAAATACGAAGGGAAAGTACGGCATGATATCACTCGAATGTGGGATCTGAAATAGAAAACAAACGCGTGAACATAACAACAACGAAAAAAGAGAAACAGGCTCACAGAAGTGGAGAACAGACCCGTGGTTACCAGTGCGGAGAGGGAGGTGGGGAGAGGCAGTGCAGGGGAGATGCTGAGTGCTCAGTCGTGTCCGACCCTTTGTGACCTGTAGCCCGCCAGGCTCCTCTGTCCATCAGATCCTCCAGGCAAGAATCCTGGAGTGGGTTGCCGTTTCCTTCTCCAGGGGGTCTTCCTGACTCAGGGATTGAACCCAAGTCTCCTGCACTGGCAGGCTGGTTCTTTACCACTGAGGATTAAAAGATACAAACTTCTATGCATAAAATAGATAAACTATGTGGATATACTGTAACTATAAAGCATGGGGAAAGTAGTCAATAGTTTACAGGGACTACAAATGGTGTATGGCCTTTAAAAATCGTGAGTCCGTACGCTCTACACCTGAAACCCATATAATGCTGTAATCCACTATCTCTGAATTCAGAGAAGAGGTGGTGGTGACAGGGAGGGCATGTTCTTTACCGTCTGATCCACCCGGGGAAGCCCGAAAGTGTTAGTCACGTCCAACTCTGTGACCCCATGGACTGTGGTCCACTAGGTTCCTCTGTCCCTGGAGTTCTCCAGGCAGGAATACTGAGTGGGCTGCTATTCCCTTTTTCTGGGGTTCTTCCTGACTCAGGGATGGAACCCAGGTCTCCTGCGTTGGCAGGAAGATTTTCTTTTCTTTTTTAATACCACTGAGTCACCTAGGAAGCCAAAACCAGACAAAAAAAAAGAGAAAAAAAGGCCTGAAAACAGATTTGGTGCCCGGCGGGGACTGTAACCAGTTTTTCTTTCTTTATTTTAATCTGTATTTTCTCAAGTTTCTACAACAAATATGATTTTTTTCTTAGATTAAAAAAAAGAGAGAAGAAAAACATCACAGAGTTACTCTAAAACCTATCCAGCTGGAAAGAAATGCATGCAGCAGGCAGAGTCTGAGAAAGGAATAGGCTTGTGGCCACAGAGGGCCCCTTCTCCATGGAGGAGACAGCAGGGCTGGGGGCTGACGGGCGGGGTCTCATCCCATTCCGTGCTGTGTCCTCCCCAGACAACATGTCAGAGCATCCGTCTTCCCAGTGGGGTCAGGACCCCCTCCACCTCGTGGAGGGTGACCACAGGTCCTCCCCTAGTAGGGTGCATGGCCACCCCGTGGCCTACCAGGTAGGACACAGCATGGCCTACCAGGTAGGACACAGCAAGATCCCTGCCATTATGAACCCAGCTCGTGTTAATCGCTCCATCATGTCCGACTGTAGCCCGCCATGCTCCTCTGTCCATGGGATTCTCCAGGCAAGGACACTGGAGTGGGTGGCCATTTCCTTCTCCAGGAGATCTTCCCTACCCAGGGATCAAACTTGGGTCTCTGGCATTGCAGGCAGATTCTTTACCAACTGAGCCATCCCAGCCATCCTCAGAACCCGATATCCTGGTAGCACCGATATCCTGACCAGACCAATACTGAGAAAAGCAGTGGTGATGATGACTACCACGTGTGGAACACCCTCTCTTTGGACAGGCCCTATCCACAGGCCCTTTCCAAATGAACCACGTTCCCCAACAACCGTGTGAGGGCGTACTTTGATGATCCCCGATTTCAAGACGACTGGGGCTCAGAGAGGTTAAGGAACTGGCCCGAGGGCACACAGCTGGTTGGGGCTGGGATGAGCTGAGATCCACACATGCTTGTCAGGTCATGTGTATGCGGGCAGCGTCGTTGCATACACACGGAGGCACGCCTGCGCATGCACGGGCCTCAGACAAAGGGAAAGCAGGTGGAACGTGGGGCTGGGGAAGGCCATGACGCGTGGGTCAGAGCCCCGCAGCCCGGGGGCTCCTGCTGTTCTGCAGGCGATGGTTCTCTGCTGTGCGCTGTCTCTGGTCTCCACCCCCCCCCCCCCCTCCCGCCTCCGGCCCCCTCGGGACAACCCGCAGTGTCTCAGGTATTGCCCAACGTTTCCTGGGGGCGCAGTCGCCCGGTGGAGGGCCGCGGCGTGGCTTCCTGGGACGCCTTTCATCTGAGGCTTCGGGTCACACCTGCCTCTTCCTCCCCGACCGCGGGGGGTCGCGCGTGAGAGGAACGCGGGCGGCGCAGGAGGGCCAAGCCCGCGAGGCCTCCGGCTTCTGCCCACAGCGTCCTCTGCACCGCGGGGGCTAAGGGCTCCTGTGTAGACATGGAGACCCGCCGGCGCTTAGCGCACAGGCCGCTGTCGCCCCCACCACCGCCCACCGCGCTCTCACCGACGGCCTTCCTGCTGCTCCCAGAACCGCCGCACGCGGCCCTACCCCAGGGCCTTTGCTCAGTCGAGTGCGTGCGTGCCGAGTCACTCAGTCCTGTCCGACTCTGTGCGACCCCAAGGACTGCAGCCCGCCAGGCTCCTCTGTCCATGAGATTCTCCAGGCAATCAACTGGAGTGGGTTGCCGTGCCCTCCTCCAGGGGGTCTCGCAGACCCAGGGATCGAACCTGCATCTCTTATGTCTCCTGCATTGGCAGGTGAGCTCTTTACCACCAGCACCGCCTGCGAAGCCCTCACAATCTACAGGGCACAGCGGATCCGGTTAGAACAGTCTCTCTCCGGTCACTTCCAAGGTTGAAGGGAAAATTACATTTGTAAGACTATTTTATTGGAGTGTGGTTGATTTCGTGGTAAGTTAGTTTCAGGTGTACAGCGGTGATTCAGTTACACACACACGCACACACACACGCACGCACATTCTTTTTCAGATTCTTTTCCATGATGGTTTATCACAGGATATTGAACCGAGTTTCCTGTGCTCCACAGTAGGGCCTTGGTGTTTATCCATCCTATATATAATAGCTGACATCTGCTGACCCCAAAACTCCCAGTCCTTCCCACCCCCACCCCTTGGCCATCATGAGTCTGTTCTCTGTGTCTGAGTCTGTTTATGTTTCATAGATAAGTTCATTTCTGTCATATTTTAGATTCCACATATCACTGATATCCCAGGGTATTTGTTTTTCTCTTTCTGACTTACTTCACTTAGTATGATCATCTCTAGGTCCGTCCATGTTGGAGCAAATGGCATTATTTCATTTCTTAAATGGCTGAATAGTAAACCTATCTTTATTTTTTATTACTGTTTTAAATTATTTTTCCAGGTGTCCTGAGAAATAATGGGCATATGTCATTGTATAAAAATTATAGGGGGAGAGATAAATGAGGAGTTTGGGATTAATATATACACGCACCGTGTGTATGAAATAAACAACAAAGATTTACTGTACAGCACAGGGAACTACATTCAATATCTTGCCATAAACCATAAGGGAAAAAATAAAAAAGAATACAGATATATACAAATATATGTGTAGCTGAATCACTTTGCTATATACCAGAAGCTCACACAATATTGTAAACCAACTAAACTTCAATTTTAAAATTACCGTGCTCACGTCAGCTGCACATATACCAAAAGTGGAACGGTCCAGATAAGAGTAACATGGCCCAGACGCAAGGAAATTCATGAAACATGCCATATTTTTAGAGTCTTTCAAAGGGCAGAAATTCTTGGGACTTCCTTGGTGGTCGGTGGTTAGCACTCAGGGCTTTCACTGCAGGCGGGCCCAGGTTCAATCCCTCACTGAGGAACCAAGATCCCCACAAGCTTCGAGGTGTGGCCCAGAAGAAAAATTAAAAAAAAAAAAAAAAGCAGAAATTCTTAATTTTTATGAAGTCCAAATTATCATTCTTTATTAATTTTTGAATTGTGGCTTTGGAGTAATATCAAAGAGATATTTGTATTAACTCACAATCAGAAGGACTTTCTGCTAAGCTTCCTTCTAGTAATTTTACATTTTAGATTCCTTGGACGGCTAATTAAAATTTTGAGCTAATGCTGGTTTACTCTGTAAGTTATGAATTAAAGTTTTCTTTTAACATATCAATAAAAAATAAATTTAAAATTACCTTTAATGAGACTATTTCAGTTAAGCAGGGAGTCCAATGAAACTCTTTTTAAAACTGTTATGGAGGGAATCGCATAGACAATAACATTAATGGGGGGGAGGGATATAGAAGCAGTTTTGAGAGGACTGGAATTTGGTGACTATCATTCTAGCAGCACAGATAATCTTCCTAAAAGGCAGATCTGAGAAGGAGCCGCTCCTGTTTAGAATCCTGCCCTCCGGGGAGGAGGAATAGGTTATGCACAGTGCTGACGTTCGATGCAAGTCTGACCCCAAGTCCCCTCTGGAACCTTCTTCTTTTAAAATATTGATTTATATGTATTTATTTGGCTGCGCCGGGTCTTAGTTGCGCCGTGTGGGATCTAGCTCCCTGACCAGGGGTCGAACCTGGGTCCCCTGCTTTGGCAGCGCCGAGTCTTAGCCACTGGACCACCGAGGAAGGCCCGCCCCCTAAGCCTTCCTGCCGGTTCCCCACCCGCTCTCGCTCTGTGACTGCACGTGCCCCCCTCACCGGCCCCCACCGGCCTCCCCACAACCTGCGGGGCCTGGGAGGACGGGGAGGTGATGCCCGTGATGGTTCTTGCGCTCTTACCTTCGCTCCTATCGGGGGGAACTCGCCCCCGGACCCTCTTGGTCTCAGGCTGACGACCTCTTCCTTGGAGCTGACGACACACCTGGGAGGGGAAGAGGGAACAATCATTAAGGGAGGGCGATTCTGGCTCCTCAGACCGGGTCAGAGTGGGGCTAAGTGGAAGCTGGGCTAAGCGGAAGTTCGGTAAGTGCCACTGGGCTCCTGTGGCGAGCTCCATCAGCACGGTGGAGAAGGTAGGGGCTGCTAGGGGAACAGGGCTGGGGTCTCCTGTTTTAGTTCATCTTCAAGGTTATTTATTTTCACTTAAAATCTACTTTTACTCATTTTTTGGAACAGGCAACACATTCAAAGATTCAAAGAGACAAGCAGTGGAAAGACTCCCCTCTGGAAGGCGTGGAGAAAAAGGAACCCTCCTACCCTGTGGGTGGGGATGTAACTGGGTTGGGGTAATCACTGTGGAAACAGGCCTGAGGCTCCTTGAAACCCTAAGTATAGAGTTACCACATGGTCCAGCAACCCCACTTCTTGGCAACGATGTGAAAAAGACAAAATCCATAATTCGAAAAGATCCGTGCACCGCTATGTTCATAGCCAAGACGTGGAAGCAACGTGAGTGCCCGCTGACAGATGAATGGATGAAGGAAATGTGCGGCATATATACAGTGGAATATTACTCAGCCACAAAAAAGAATGAAACAATGCCATTTGCAGCAACATGGACGGACCCAGAGACTGTCATACTAAATGAAGTCAGACAAAGACAAACATCATATGACATTGCTTATATGTGGTCTAAAAAATATGCAAATGAACTTTTCGCAAACAGAAACAGACCCACAGACATAGAAAACAAACTTATGATTACCAAAAGGGATGGTGGGGAGGGGAGGATAGATTGTGAGTTTGGGATTAACAGCTAGACACTACTATATATATTAATAAAATAGATGAACAACAAGGTCCTACTGAATAGCACAGGAAACGATACTGATATCTTGTAATGACTTATAATGGAAAAGAATCTGGAAAAATATATATGTGTGGATAACTGAATCACTTTGCTGTACATTTGAAACTAACACAACATTGTAAATTAACCTATACTTCAACTTAAAAATTTATACAAATTTTAAAAATATGAAATAAAAAGGATCTCTCCCCATCCTGTGGTACCCAGTTTCCTTCTTATGAAGCAACCAGTGATACAGGCAACACTTTCTGTTTATTCATAAGAGTTATGGACACACAAGTAGATACATGTATAAATTTCCCATTTTTTCCTGAAAATGTAGTGTACTAAACCCACTGTTCTGTATCTTCTTTTTTTCCACCAAAATATATTTTGGAGATCCTGCCATATTGGAATTTAAAACACTTCTGTGTTCCTTTTTTTCCCCCCATGTCCTTCAATTATTATTCTTTATTTTTATCTTTAGTTTGATTAAAGCTAATTTTTGGGGTAGATCTTCACTTATAAAAACCTTAGAATGATAGTTATCCTCACATATGAATGTAGCCCCTTTACATAAATTACACAGCATGTGGCCTGTGCTCAATAGCTGTATAGTATTCCATTTTATTAATTAAGCCAAAAATAATGAAAAAATAATGCTATTATGAATTATTATTATTCATGTGGGTGCATGTCTGTGTCGTATCTAGTCTTTGATGAGTAAAAATCTTTTTGTTTGTTTTTTTGGGCTTTTTTTTTTTTTGTCTTGCTGTAAGGCTTGCAGAATCTTAGTTTCCTGACCAGGGATTGAGCCTGGGCTGCAGCAGTGAACACGCCAAGTCCTAACCACTAGACAACCAGAGAATTCCCAACAAGTTAAAAAAATCTTTCTTTAAAAAATAAAAGAAATAAAAGGAATAATTTTATTTTAACATTAATTTTTATTGGCATATAGTTGCTTTACAAGATCGTGTTAGTTTCTGCTGTAGAGAAAAGTATTGAAATGATGAGTGCAATGGAATAAATGTTGCTATTTTGTCTGCTTTTGTCTATTTTTAAACTTTCCAAGGACACTATCCTCCACCCATCCCTTCATGCACTGAAGGCCAAAGCCATCTTTCTACACTGTGCATCTGACCACATCCTTCTTTCTCTCTTTTTAAAAAATATTTTAAATATCTTAAATATTTTATTTCCGGCTGTGCTGGGTGCGGACTTTCCCTAGTCGTGGGGAGCGGTGGCTTCTCTTGTTTGGACTGTGGGCTTTAGAGCGAGGGCTCAGCAGTGGTGGCCCACAGGCTGAACTGCCGCAGCACGCGGGATCTCTCCAGATCAGAGATGGGACCCGTGTCCCTTACACTGGCATGTGGATTCTTATCCACTGTACCGCCAGGGAAGTCCCCTCCTTTTATTTCAAACTCCACTGCCCCCTGGGAAGGGGTGGGGGGGAGACTCAGAAAGAGGTGATCTTTAATTTTAAATAATAATCTTTCGTCTTAGTCTCGTTCGATTCCTACCACATCCAGGGTGGCAGGCACCTCTCAGTTTCAGGAGAAGAAAACGAAACGTGGATAGCCCCGTGGTTACGTCTCTGGTCACTCTGGGTACAGGCTTTCTTTCTGGGGAAGCACAGTTCACACTCATTTTACTGCAAAGCACCCCTCCTTGGGATCATGAGTAAGAAACGTAACATCTCGGAAGCCATGGGTGACACACTCTGAGCAGAGTGCCCAAGGGGTTCCCCAACCGGAGTCCTACAGCCCGTGGGCAGCCTGCCGGGCGTCTGCACTGTGCGGCCTGCTTCTCTTGCTGCTGCTGTTGTTCGTTCAGTCGTGTCTGACTCTCTCTCACCCCGTGGACTGTAGCCCGCGAGGCCCCTCTCTCCATGGAATTCTCCAGGCCAGAATACTGGAGTGGGTAGCCTTTCCCTCCTCCAGCGGATCTTCCCGACCCAGGGATCAAATCCACATCTCCCGCATTGCAGGCGGGTTCTTTACCATCTGAGGCCCTCCCCCCCGCCCCCCCCCCCCCCCCCCCCGGGAAGCCCGTTCTGTTTCTCCGGCCACGTTCAAAGCGGTCCACAGCACGACTCCCCAACAAGGACGCAGAAGACAAACGAGTTTTCCGTTGTTGCAAGCCGACCGGTTTCCTATCAGGCAGATCTTGGAGCTTCGGCTTCCCAGGGGCGGACATACCTGACCCATTCGTCACAGGATCGCCTTTCCTAACAGCTAATCCCCCGACAGCTGCACGGCCCCGGTGCTCGCAGGCTGATTCTGAGCCGCACGTGAAGGCCGCAGAGGCCCGCGTCCCCGCCTTGATCGCCTGGCAGCTGCCGCCAGACTGTCGATAAGGGGGCTGCTGTTCATCAGCGCGAGCTCCGAGGAACCCGTCAGAGCGGCAGGCGGGAGCCAGACACCCCCGGCCTTCCGAACGGCTCTCCGGAGGAAAGGCGGGAGGGTCTGCGACACCCGGCTGGCCCTGCAGCCTGCCCTGCTTGTAGAAGCAAATCCTTCCACCCACCACGATGCTTTTACAACATTAACTCAGGGTTTTCGGAAATCCAGGCCGCGTTCGGCTGGCTTTTTGGAAATGGAGAAACCTAGGACCTGGCAAGAGGCGTCTAGCAGTAGCAGCGTCAGTCACTCGGTCCTGCATGCCTCTCTGCGACCCCATGGGCCGTAGCCCGCCAGGCTCCTCTGTTCATGGGATTCTCCAGGCAAGAACACTGGAGTGGGCTGCCATGCCCCTCAGTATCCTTGCCTGGAGAATTCTACGGACAGGGAGCCTGGTGGGCTACGGTCCACAGGTGTTCTTTTTTTGTGGGACAGACAGGGCAGAGCACGAGGACAGAGTGAGTTTTAACAAAACACAACAAAAAAACCCCCAAAATTGAAAGTCCATAAGACTCTGGTATTAAAGTGTCTGCCTACAATGCAGGAGACCCAGGTTCGATCCCTGGGTCAGGAAGATCCCTGGAAAAAGAAATGGCCAGCAACTCCAGTATTCTTGCTGGAGCATCCCATGGACAGAGGAGCTTGGCTGGCTACAGTCCGTGGGGTCACAAAGAGTCCGACACAACTGAGCAACTTCACTTTGACTTTCCATGGGGCTTTACAGAGGTGAAGGGGCAGGGGAGGCACAGACTGAGAGTCTGGGATTAGTATTAACAACCATGTTAACCGTATACAGGGCTTCCCTGTACGGCTCGGTAGCGGCAAAGAACCCAGCTGCCAGTGCAGGAGACGGAGGCTCCACCCCTCAGTGGGGAAGATCCTCGGGAGAAGGAAATGGCACCCCACTCCAGTCTTCTTGCCTGGAGAATCCCACGCACAGAGGAGTCTGGCCGGCTACAGTTCATGGGGTTGCACAGAGTCGGACATGACTGAGCGACTCAACAACAGCAACATATATGGTATGTATAGGATGCCAGCTGGTATATATAAGACGGATAGGCAACAAGGACCTACTGTATACTGCACAGCACACAGAACTATATTCAACATCCTGGGATGAACCATAATGGAAAAGAATATTCAGAGTGTACACACACACACATATAAACAATGGCTTCCCAGGTGGCACTACTGGTAAACAACCTGTATGCCAAGGCAGGAGACATAAGAAATGCGGGTTCCATCCCTGGGTCGGAAAGATCCCCTGGAGGAGGGTGTGGCACCCCACTCCAGTATTCTTGCCTGCGGAATCCCATGGACAGAGGGGGCTGGCGGGGTACAGTCCATGGGGATCCCAAAGAGTCGGCCATGGCTAAGCACAGCACATATGACATACGTAACTTTGTTCTGTATTTTTCAAGTTTCCTGTGAATGTGTTATCATCTTTTCATAATTTAAAAATAAACAAAATTTATTATTTTTTTAAAAAAGGAAATACACTGAAAACAAAACAGTGTGAACAGTGCGGCTGAACCAATGGTTCTCAATCAGGCGTGCCGGGAACACCAGGGAACACCTGGAAATGCTGGAGATGCCTGTGGTTGTCACCGTGTGAGGCGGACACAGGACTGGCATCCGGTGAGTGGAGACCTGGGATGCTGCGCATCCTACTGCGCACGGAGGCGGGCCTGCAACAGACTGCCCGCCAGCCCCAGAGGCCTGCGGTGCCAGATGTGAGTCCCGGCCAACAGCTGTTTGCCAAGCACCTCAGCGAAGCTGCCCTTTATTTTCATTTTTTTTTTAATTTGTTTTCTCCAGTTAATCTGTTTTTGTTTTCTTTTTTACATATTTATTTATTTGGCTGTGCCGGGTCCTCGTTGTGGCACGTGGGATCTGGTCCCGACAACCCCGGGCCCCTGCATGGGGAGCGCAGAGTCTGAGCCACTGGGCCACCGGGGAAATCCCTCATTTTTATTTTTTAAAATTTTATTGATGTACAGTTGATTTACAGTGCTAACTTCTGCTGTATAGCAAAGTGACTCCGTTATACAGCATATACATGTTATTTTTCATATTTTCCATTATGCTTTATTCTAGGGTATTGAATATAGTTCCCTCTGCTACACACGGTAGGATCAAGGTAATATTTTTTTTCGAGGTAAAATTTTGATGGGATATATTTTTTAAAACCTTTATTGAACTTGTTACACGGCTGCTTCCGTTTTATGTTTTGGTTTTTCGGCCCCGAGGCACTTGGGATTTTAGCTCCTCAACCAGGGATTGAACCCGCACTCCCTGCATCGGAAGGCGAAGTCTTAACCGCTGGACCGCCCTGGCGCAATATTTGGAAAAATAAAAAATAATGCCAGAAGTCGAGCATGCAGGCAACACCAACATTTATACTCTGGACAGGATCGGACTCTGAACGCTGCAGGATTTATCCATTCGTTATCCAGCCCAACACACCCAACTCTGTGAGATCCTGTCTCTAGTTAAAATGCAGATATTTTCTTCATCATGGATTTTTTTCCCCATGAATTTGGAAACGTTAAGGAAATGTTGCATTCAAATATCATCTCCCTTGATGTCTGCAACCCCGTCACCCCCCGCCCCACACACACTTAAATTTTACACCCAAGCAGAGCGCCTCTCTCACTTCACCCTGGAACGGCCCGGGGGCTGTGGATGGATGGGGAGGGGTGGTTAGAATTCCTGCACGTGGCCACGTGGCCGGGATGGACCCTCGGCTCTCCAGAATCCCACGGAGTCTGCACTGAGCTCAAGGCCAGGCAGGACAGAGGATGGGAACCGCTCTCTGGGACCCAGCCCGGTGCAGCCGGCGTGCTGGAGACAGTCCTTTCCAAAATGCTGAGGAAAACTTTAACACTAACCATCTGTTTGGCAAGTCGTTATCACCACATTCTGTTCCTAAGCAGTTTTCCCCCTGCAGTTGGAGAATTGGTCATTTCGCAACTCTGTTTTGCAAAGGAAGTTGTTTTCTGCCCCATGGACCCTTCTCGCCGGTGTCTTGGAGCCAGTGGTTGTCCATTAAATGCTTACTGGACAAATTCCACGGAGATGTGAATTAAAACGAGGGGGGGTTCCCTTTGGGAGTCTTGCTGTGTGTGTGCGTATTTAACAATACGTTGCGTGTACCCTATGTACACATTTAGCTTTCGAATCGTGGTGCTGGAGAAGACTCCTGAGAGTCCCTTGGACTGCAAGGAGATCAGGCCAGCCCATTCTGAAGGGAATCAACCCTGAATATTCATTGGAAGGACTGGAGCTGAAGCTCTAATACTTTGGCCACCTGATGCAAAGTGTGGACTCATTGGAAAAGACCCTGATGCTGGGAGAGACTGAAGGCAAGAGAAGGGGGTAACAGAGGATGAGATGGTTGGATGGCATCATCGACTCGACGGACATGAGTTGGAGCAAACTCTGGGAGATGGTGAAGAACAGCGAAGCCTGGTGTGCTGCAGTCCACGGGGTCGCAAAGAGTTGGACACGACTAAGCGACTGAACAACAGCAACAAAAGAAATGTGAAAACGGAGTCTGGACACTACGACTTCAGGCGGCCTGTGGAAATGGGTCAAGTCATTTAAGTCTAGGAGCTCACAGGGAAAGCGCTGAATTTACCCCTCGCTTTACAAAGGGACAGCTTGAGGTCAGAGAGTTCTGACGCTGGCTGACGGGGCAGAGCTAGGCCATGGACCAGGTCTGTGTGGCCCCGGGCGGGTCCCTGGGACTAGCTACTCTGCTCAGTGGCCCCCAAATGCTCATTCTAAGACACAAGCCAGGGCCTCTGTCCTGGGGTCTGGGCGTGGGGCACTGTGGTCTCCCTCCCGGCGTGCAGTCCTCGGGAGCGCTTGTGGGATGCCCTGCGGAGCGTGCCATGGTCTCCTGTGCCGTGTCACAGTCCGCCGAGAGCACGCCCTGTGGTCAGGGATCAGGGTGAAGGCCAGCCGGGTCTTCTCGGAGGGCCTCGCCAAGGGGAGAGCAAGGTGTCACTCGGGCTGCGGTCTTCTCTGGGGCTTAGGGCCCTCTTCCAAGCATGCACATATAGACAGGTACACACAGACACACACAGGCACGCAGCAACACACACAGACACACACAGGCACACAAGCACACACAGAGACACACAGAGAGACACAGAGACACATACAGGCACACACACTGACACACAGACATGCACAGACACACAGAGACACACGCGTAGACACCTACACACACATACCGACACACACACACAGACACACACACACACACGCACAGACACATGTAGACGCCCAGACAGACACCGACACACGCGCACACACACACAGGCAGGCAGACGCAGTGAGGCGGGCCGTAGGCAGATCCAGCCCTGCAGTCCTGCGGCCGGGACCCCTGCCTCTCCTCTGCTGTCGGTGGGGGTGGCTTCAGCTCCCCGTCCGGGGCCTCCTGCAGGGAACCCCACCACGGCAGGTGCTTCCCCCTCTTCCCAGCGGGAGCATGTCTCTCTGGCTCCTCTGTGACAAGCTTGGAAAGGGCGCACGGCGTCAGGCCAGGCCCAGCCAGGGTCCTGTCCCTTCTGCCATAGGACAGAACCCCATCAGGGTACCGGAGCCCACCACCTCCACTCAGGGGACTCCACGGAAGGTGGGAGCAGCTGCAACATCGTCAGTTTCACCTCACAAGGGACTTCCTTGGTGGCCCGGCGGTTAGGACTCTGTCCTTCCACTGCAGGGGGCACAGGTTCGATCCTTGGTTCAGGGAACTAAGATCCCGATTGCACTGAGGCCAAAAAAAAAAAAAAAAAAACGTCGTTTCATGAGACGGTGAACAGCAGCCGGCCAGGGACACGGGACCGGCCTGGGGGCTGGCTCCTGCCCCTTGTCTCGTTGCAGGGTCTGCAGGGACCCTCCTCACTAACCTAACGGTGCGCAGGGAATTTCTCCTGGAACCAGAGACGCATCAGAACTCGCACAAAAACAGCATGTGTTTTCTCGGGAGAAGACAATTTCCATGATTCTAATCTGGTGGTTGCCAACTTGTTAAAAACAGTTCATTCCCAGATTTCACGTTTGCTATTTTTGTTACTTCATTCAACAAGTACGTGTCGTTTGTCGCTTCTGCTGGGTTGTATCTGGACAGAATGTGGTACTATATTTCTGTTGTTTTTAAAAAGTTTTGGCCGTACTGCGCAGCATGTGGGATCTTGGTTCCCCGAGCAGGGACTGAGCCCGCGCCCCCTGCAGTGGCAGTTCGGAGTCTTAACGGCTGGACCGCCAGGGAAGTCTCAAGAATGTGGGACGTTTGAAGAAGTAAAAATGTTGGGGGCATGGAAAGCGTTGGTGAGAGATGGGGTGGAAATGTGACCCAGTGCAGACAAACCACCCTGCCTCGTGGAACTCAAACTCTCCTGGAAGGAGGAGACAGTCAGAAAATTAACAAACCAATGCTGAGGTTTCAGAGAGTAACTCTGAAAATGGCCCTCCAAGGTGACGATGTGGCAGCTGAGACCTGAAGGATGAGACGCAGGGTGTCTGGGTAAGGACTTCCCCAGCCGAGGGCAGGGAAGCAGGTGTAAAGGCCCTCAGGTGGGTGGGAGTCAGTCCCTCAGAGGTCCTCGGACAATCCCATTCCGGGACACCCTTTGGAGTTGCTTCTCAGAAGACAGAATGACCGCGTGTCTATAAAGGTCAGTCCAGAGGGCTGAGGGCTTTCTGCTTCCTCTCCGCCAGTGAGGAGGCCTGGCTTCCTGCTTTCCGGTTCTTGAAGGCTCAGCTGTGCATTCTCGGGCCAGTCACTTAACCTTTCTGTGCTTCTATTTCCTTCCTCATAAAAATCAGTTAGGGGATACGAACTAAAACATCTCCAGGTAAGGACAGATGACCCCGTCGGAAAACAGGCAAAAGACCTGTCTTCCCAGACAGGAATGGATAAAGAAATTGAGGGATAGAGATGTGATGCAGTATGACTCAGCCTTGAAAAAGGAAAGAGATCCTTCCATCTGGAACAGCACAGGTGAACCCGGAGGACGTTATGCTAGGGGACACAAGTCAGGCAAAGGGAAAAAATGCGCACTCTCACGCGTATGGAATCTGAAAAAGTCAAATCGCAGAAGCAGAGAGGGGAATGATGGTTACCAGAGAGGGTTAGATAACCATCATTCCCCTCTCTGCTTCTGCGATTTGACTTTTTCAGATTCCACACGGTAGGCTGCAGTCCATGGGGTCGCTGGGGGTTGGACACGACTGAGCGACTTCACTTTCACTTTTCACTTTCATGCGTTGGAGAAGGAAATGGCAACCCACTCCAGTGTTCTTGCCTGGAGAATCCCAGGGACGGGGGAGCCTAGTGGGTTGCCGTCTATGGGGTCACACAGAGTCGGACAGGACTGAAGCGACTTAGCAGGCGGGCAGAGAGGGGATATGGGGAAACGGGTGATGGGCAAAGGGGGCAACGTTAAGTTGTGAGGGATGAAGAAGTCTGGAGGCCTAGTGTGCAGCACCGAAGTGTCCATCGACAGAGGGATGGGCAAAGGAGATGTGGTAAATATAGACAATGGAAAAGAATGAAATCATGCCACTTACAACAACATGGATGGGCCTAGAGATGGTCATACTAAGTGAAGTGAGTCGGACAGAGAAAGACAGTCTCACATCACACCACTTGTATGTGGAAGCTAAAAACATTATACAAATGAACTTATTTATAAAACAGACCCATAGACATAGAAAATAAGCTATGATCACCAAAGAGGAAATATGGCGGGGGGCGGGGGGGGGGAGGGATAAATTAGGAGTCTAGGATCAGCAGGTATAAACTGCTACATACAAAATATACGACAAGGACCTACTGTATAGCATAGGGAACTGTATTCAACATTTTGCAATAAACTATATGGGAAAAGAATCTGAAAAAAAAAAGTGGCTTCCCTGGTGGTTCAATGGTAAGGAATCCGCCTGCCAATGCAGGTGGCCTGGGTTCCATCTCTGGTTGGGGAAGATCCCTGGGAGGAGGACGTGGCAACCCACTCCAGTATTCTTGCCTGGAGAGTCCCGTAGACAGAGAAGCCTGGTGGGCTACAGCCCATGGGGTCGCAAAAGAGTTGGAAACGACTTAGGAAGTAAACAACACACACACACACATATATACACACGTATTATAGCATGTATATATAATTATATATATTCTGTTATATATATAACTGAGTCACTTTGCTGTGCTCCTGAAACTAACATGACATTGTAAATCCACTATACTTCAGTAAAAATAAAAGAAGCAAATAAACAATCAAAAAATACTATGCTGAACACTGGACATTTACTGAGAGAGTAGATTTTAGGGGCTCTCATCATACAAACAATGGCAACTATGTGAGAAGCTATGTTATTTAGTTTGCAGTAATCATTTCACTATGTGTGTGTGTAGCAAATCATGTTGTTTGCCTTAAATATATATAATTTTTATTTAAAAAATAGAATTTTACAAAGGAGACTTGTCAGACCCCAGAAAGCCTGTTCCCTTTTGTAGAAAAAGGAATCTTTACGAGGTTTTCTAGACCACTTTTCACAAACCAGTGACTATTCAGAGGAGACCTGAATTTGAAGCCTGTGCCATAGCCTGTCTCTGTAACACCTGCCACAGAATACAAACGCCCACTTCTGCCAGTCCTTAACATTACCTCTGAACTTCCGTGCATTTCTGTTTCACAAGGGTAATTATTTTATATTCACTGGCAGAGGCATACAATAAAATTCTTAGTATTTATAAAAAAAAAAATGAGAGCGAGAGAGAGAGACTTGAACAGATAGTTCACCAAGGAGAGGCAGGCAAACTCTTGAATGGGTTCAAATCACAACCCCCAGGAGGACTGAAGTTAGATGCGCTGGAACACCCCGCAGCCACCGGAAGGAACGTCCACTGCTGACCACACCAAGGCT
This sequence comes from Bos grunniens, assembly GCF_055505025.1. Lineage (NCBI taxonomy): Eukaryota > Metazoa > Chordata > Mammalia > Artiodactyla > Bovidae > Bos > Bos grunniens. Next base: position 64,803,738 of record NC_141182.1, on the reverse strand, counting down.
TCTGTGACTCTCACCACCGCTGGGGCAGCGGCCGGGAGGGGCACAGGATGGCACATCCACTGGGAAAGCGATTGGTCCATCTCTTTTACAGTTAAACACACTCTCACCCTTCCACCCAGCTTTCTCAGTCTGAGTTATCTGACCTGCAAAAAAGGACTTACATTGAGAAAAACGTGAATGCGAAGGTTTAGAGCAGCCCTACACTCACGGTCGCCAAAAGCTGGGTGGGACTCCAGGGTCCTTCATGTACAAGTGGCCCATCCCACCGGGACAGGGCCCATCCACACCACGGGATGCAGCTCGGTAACCAACAGGATGGGAGTTTTGCATTCGGTTTATTTTAACGAGTGTAACTTAAATTTTGAAAACCAAGGCGTGGTTTCGTTATGGGAACGTTTCAAGGTGTGTTTGGACAGCACAGCTGCTATGAAGCCTCTCCTGCGACCACAGACTGTGTGAAATCTTGATACACGTCAAGTTTATCTGATCAGATTTATCTTTCAAACGGAGAAGGGCTGTAACCATGAAACTCACGTGGGATAAATGCAGAACAGATCGTAGAACATGTTCTTTATCATTGTGATGTGGGTTACGTGTTGAGGGGGTCATGTTTGGATGCCTTGGGTTAAATGCAAAGGTTGGAAGAATTTTTACAAGAGAGAAAATAGTTTGGGGTTGTCACGGAGGCAGAGTGATGAAGCTATGCTCATCAGATGGAGAGGTGGTGGCCCCACCACCGAGAAAGATGGATTCGAGGTGCACGTAGTCCCGGGGGCCTTTCTGTAACTCTGGGATGGTGCTGAAGGGCTGGAGTCCAGCCCCATTGGTGGAAGGACACAGGAGGGGAGCGTCAGGGACTCTCAGAGATCAGGAGACACTCGGGCACCTGAGGCTACCAGTAGACCTTGTCCGTCAACAGAAGCGGGTTTCAAGAGACCTGAGTGTGGGTCCCGATGGGCTGTGTGTCCAGCAGAAGCTTATTCAATCTCTCTGTGCTTCGGTTCCTTCCTGCGTCAAAGATGGGAGAAACACAGTTCCTCTGTCAAGGTAATGGTGTGTGTGTGCTCAGTCATGTCATACTCTGCGACCCCTCGGACTGCGGCCCGCCAGGCGCCTCTGTGCATGGGATTCTCCAGGCGAGAACACTGCAGTGGGTTGCCATTTCCCCCTCCGGGAGACCTTCCCGACCCAGGGACTGAAGCTCCGTCTCCTACATTGCAGATGGACTCTTTACCGCTGGGTCACCCGGGAAGCCAAGGTAAGGGGGCAGCCCCTGAAACACTGCCCAGCTCCGGCTGCTTCCGCTCCCTCAAAACACGCTGTCGATCGGGACTTCCCTGGTGGTCCAGGTGATAAGGAATTTGCCTTCAGTGCAGGAGACCTGGGTTCGATCCCTGGGGCGGGTAGATCCCCTGGAGGAGGGCATGGCTTCCCACTCCAGTGTTCTTGCCTGGAGAATCCCACGGACGGAGCAGCCTGGCGGGCTACAGTCCATGGGGTTGTAAAGGGTCGGACACGACGGAACAACCAGCACTTTCACTCTGGTGGTGCAATGGCTAAGACCCTGCACTTCCAGTGTAGGGGGCCCAGGTTTGATCCCTGGTCAGGGAACTATATCTTACTATATATCTTATCTTAAGGTAGTAAGATAAGTAAGAACTACATCTTAGCTGCAACTAAGAGTTTGCATACCCCAACAAAAAACACCCGACCCTCATGCCTCAACAAAGACCAGATATTCCAGTGCCACAGCTGAGACCCAGGGCAGCCAAATCAAAAGCAAAACAGAACAAAAACCCAACAAACCAAAACCAAAAACCAAAAACAGGCAGTGATCAATCAACCGGGAGTGAACTGACAAACAGCCCAGGAAGCTGTGTCCTCAGGAGGACCAAAAATCTGCAATCTAGGGAACTTGAAATGCTGCCATCAGAGTCTTTTGTGGAGCAAGAAGTCCCTCAGTGGGGAAAACTTGATTTCCAGCAACTCGAGCAGCTTATATGGACTGATTTGAGACAAACCCAAGTTTAAAATTCCCCAGACTCTTTACATTTAGCCCCGAAACCTGGATCGGGGAGACAGACGGGCGCCCTGACTCCCCTCTCCTTGCCAGCCGGTCTTTTCTCTCCTCCCAGGCTGGAGCCAGAGGACTGGTTCCTCGCGGGGGAGCGCCCGGGTAGTGACACGTGGCCGCCATCAGACTGTGGAGTAACTCGGCGTGGGTGTGTGTGTGTTGGCTCCTCCACTTCCCAGCTGTGTTCTTGTGCAATTTTCTAAATAGAGGTTTCCAACCCTGTGTGTTGAGGATAAAAACAGTTCCTCTCCCGTAGGCGTCGTTGGAGGATTCGAAGAACTGCGTGGAAGGGAACCAGGAGGGTGTGTTTCTCTTTCTGGCCCGACGCTCCTGCCCTAGTTTTCACGCTCCAGCCCAGGGATCAGAAAACCCAGCCCCCAGAACCGCCCTGTAAACGTACGTTGGTGCAGCCACCACGGAGAACAGTGCCTGGAAAACTGAAAACAGAGTTACCGTGTGATCCAGTGATCCCACTCCTGGGCATATATCCAGACAAAACTCTCATTCGGTAAGACAGATGCCCCTCAGGTGTTCGCTGCAGCGTTATTCACAATAGCCAAGACAGGGAAGTAACTCTGCCTCCACTGACAGATGAACGGATCAGGAAGGTGCGGTGCACAGACAGTGGAATATTAGTCAACTGTGAAAAAGAATGCCATAATGGCATTTGCGGCAACATGATGGATCTAGACGTTACCATACCAGGGGAAGTAAGTTAGAAAAAGAAAGTCGTCAGATGATACCCACTTATATGTGGAATCTAAGACATGATACAATCAAACTTATTTACAACACACAGAGAGACTCACAGACCCAGAGAACACACTAGCGGTCTCCAAGGGGAAGGGGAGGTCTCTCTGTGTGTTGTAAATAAGTTCGATTGTATCATAGTCTGGGGTGGGCTAGCCAAAGCCAACTATTATTTATGTGTATAACTGAATCACGGTGCTGTACACCAGAAACTAACACCACATGTGCCTCAACTAAAGTTCAACAAAATCAATTAAAAGGGAAAATCACCCTCCATCTGCTCACACCTGGCTCCGCCTATGTCTGTAAATAAAGCTTTATCGGGACACAGTCATCTCCATTCCTTACAACTGTCTGTGGCTGCTTTTGCCATCCCAGCGGCAGAGTTGAGTACTTGACCCTTTAGAGAAAAAGCTTACCCACACTTGCTCTCGAGACAAACCTGGTTGCCAGTTCCTAGGTCTCCCTGCAGAGTGTTCTATACATAAATTGGCAGCAACATATATCTTGATGTTCACGCCCTTCTTTCTGTTTTCACAGACACAGAGCGTACCTGGCATTGCGCTGTTTGACACTTTGCTCTTATCACTTCACACCACGTCTCGATCCCGAATTAAGGCACAAAGCTGTTGCTCTTCAGTCGCTCAGTCGTGTCCGACTCTATGCGGCCCCATGGACTGCAGCACGCCAGGCCCCCCTGTCCATCACCATCTCCCGGAGTTTACTCAAACTCATGTCCATTGAGTCGGTGATGCCATCCAACCATCTCATCCTCTGTCACCCTCTTCTCCTCCCGTCTTCAATCTTTCCCAGTATCAGGGTCTTTTCCAATGAGTTGGCTCTTCCCATCAGGTGGCCAAAGTATTGGAGCCTCAGCTTCAGCATCAGTCCTTCCACTGAATCTTCAGGGTGGGTTCTCTTTAGGATGGACGAGTTTGATGTCCTTGCAGGCACAAAGACGTTCTGCATTCTTAGCGGCTACGGAACGTTCCATGCGTGGATTTGCTGCAATTTCACAGTCTGACTTCCTGACGCATTTCTGTTGTGTTTCTGCTACAAAAATAATGACGATAATGCCCCAGTGCGGTGAACGATCTATGACTGCACAGATGTTATTTCACCTGAATTCTGCTCTGACTCTTGGATGAACTCAGGGAGCCGTTGCAGATTCAAGGTTGCGTGTGCTTGTGGTTTAGATTAAGTATTGATCAATGGCCTGCGGGCCAGAGGGAAAATGTGCCTGTGAATTTTGTAGATGCTTGCAAATTCCTCCTCCAGGATGTTGTCCGGGTGAGAACGTGGGATTTCATTCTATATCCCCCGGAAAGTCCACTGCAAAGATGCACGTTTGGGTGGCAGAGGGGAGGCCACCTGGTCTGTGTGAGGGCTTCAGACTCTCGTTCCGGCCTCTTTGGGGAGTGTGGGATGCCCGTGGGCTGCGGAGGGGGGAGCAGTGAAGAGGGAATGATGCTGCCATTTCCCACCACTCACCCCAAGGGCACGCGTTTCCTGCTGACCACTGCCCACACTCTCGCGGGACAGCCGGATGGGATTCCCACTAAATACTAGGAACCACAGACCCAGTCTGTGGATCGGCACTTCTGCCGGAATCCACACATGGGTCTCCAAAGTCCAGATTGTTTGAGTACTGCAGGGTTTTCTTTAAAGAGTTTCTGATGTAAGTTTTTTCATTTTTCATTTATTTTTATTGAAGTACTGTTGGTTTACAATGTTTTAGGTGATGGCAAATGGATTCAGTTATACATACATATCTACGTTGTTTTTGCTTAGTCACTGAGTCGAGTCTGACTCTTCAATTTCATGGACTGTAGTCCGAGAGGCTCCTCTGTCCATGGGATTTTCCAAGGAAGGATACTGGAGTGGGTTGCTATTTCCTTCTCCAGGGGATCTTCCCAATCCAGGAAGGGAACCCTCATCTCCTGCATTGCTGGTGGATTCTTTACCACTGAGCCACCTGGGAGGAATTTTTTATATATCCTATATATTTTATAATTTCCTATAATATATATATATTTTCCATTATAGATTATTACAAGATATTGAGTAGAGTTCCCTGTGCTATACAGTGGGGCCTTGTTGATTCTCTATTTATATATAATAGGGTGTACCTGTTAATCTCAAACTTCTCATTTATCCCTCCCCTTTTTATCGTTTGGTAACCATAAGTTTGTTTTCTATGCCTGTGAGTCATATTTCTGCTTTGTAAGTTCATTTGTATCTTTTATGATTCCACGTATAAACGGTCTCATATGACACTCGTCTTCCTCTGAGTTGCTTCGCTTGTGACAGTGTGAAAATCTATAGGTCCTTCCCAGTCGCGGCGCGTGGCAGCACCTCCTCCTCCTTCATGGCTGAGTAGCATTCCAGTGTACATAGGTACCACATCCTCTTCATCCGCCCCTTCGTGGATGGACATTTGGCTGGCTACTGTAGGCAGTGCTGCAGACAACTTTGGGGTGCGTGTATCCTTTCAGGCCATGTTTTTCTCCAGCCGTGTGCCCAGGAGTGGGATTGCAGGATCACATGTTAACTCTATTTTCAGGTTTTTAAGCAGCCTCTGTACTGTTCTCCATAGTGGCTGCACCAATTTACATTCCCACCAAAAGTGTAGGAGGGTTCCCTTCTCCCCACATGCTCTCTAGCATTTATTATGAATATTTGTAGACTTTATGGTGGTTCTAAGATATTAAGTAATTGTTTTCCAATCAATTACATGCACATGTTTTCAGACTGTTTCTTGCTTTTTAAACACAAACTTTAAAAAAAAAAAGGGGGTGATTGTGTTAGGTTTCTAGGGCTGTTATAACAAAGTACCACACACTGGGGGCGGGGGGTGGGCCTTCCAACAGAAATTGATTTTCTCCTCATTCTGGCAGCTCAAGATCGAGGTGTCAGCAGCCTTGGTTTCTTCTGAAGACTCTACTTATAAATGGCCATGGTCTTCTCAGTGTGTCTATGTTCTAATCTCCTCTTTTTAAAAAAATATTCATTTTTAATTGAAGGATAATTAAAATATTGCATTGCTTTCTGCCATACATCAACAGGGATCAGCCATAGGTATACATATGTCCCCTCCCTCTTGATAATCTCCTCTTTTTATAGGAACACCAGAGAACGCTGAAGAATTGATGCTTTCAAACTGTGGTGTTGGAGAAGATTCTTGAGAGTTCCTTTGACAGCAAGGAGATCTAAGCAATCCATCCTAAAGGAAATCAGTCCTGAATATTCATTGGCAGGACTGATGCTGAAGCTGAAACTCCAATCCTTTGGCCACCTGATACGAAGAACTGACTCACTGGAAAAGACCCTGATGCTGGGAAAGATTGAAGGCAGAAGGAGAAGGGGACAACAGAGGATGAGATGGTTGGATGGCATCACCGACTTGATGGACATGAGTTTGAGCAAGCTCCGGGAGTTGGTGATGGACAGGCAGGCCTGGTGTGCTGCAGTCCATGGGTCGCAAAGAGTTGGACACGACTGAGCGACTGAACAACCACAGATGGGATTAACAGCCATCCTAACGACCCTGTTCTAACTTAATCACCTCTTTAAAAACTCTGTCTCCCAACACAGTCGCATTCTGAGGGACTAGGGGCTAGGGCTTCAAAATCTTAGTCTTGGGAGACCCCATTCAAGCCAGAACTGTGGTTTTCCACAAATTGAAGGAAGCAGATGGAAAGACCTCTGCTTTCATGGGACACACGGGAGTGGGTGGGAGATGACAGTCAATGGAGAATAATTATAATTCAGCCAGTATTGAACAGCAAACAAATAACGTATATTCATGTAGATAGATGGATAGAGAGACGGACAGACAGAAGGCTGAGAGATTCCTGCTACACCTTGAGAAGAGGTACAGTTCTCTAACCAAGAGACTTACTTTCTTGGACTGAGGTAAGCCTCAAGTCCCCCCATCAGAACAGGTGATTCTCTTGCAGTGTGTCTGCCTGTCACCATGGAAACCCCAGAAATGCACCACATGCTTTATAAACATCATCTGATATTTGCAAGGACACAGTGAGCTAGAAAAGATTATTCCCCCCCGAGCTGAACTGCTCAACGCGGACCCTGCATTTCATTCTTCACTCTGTAAACACCCCTGGGGCCACCCAGTTCCAGCTGTGACCCCTCCCCTCCCCTCCCTGGAGTCCGGAGTCTGGAGTCACTGGGGCTCTCTCCCCCTTCCCAGCCCCTCCTTCCCCCTCGAGCTGCGGTTCCCATGGCAACTGCTGAGCCTTCCCGGTCCAGCCCACCCCTAGCAGTTAATGAGGCTTAAAAAAAATAGTTACTAGATCTGCATATATATTACCTGCTTATCTCATTAACAGTTCTCTTAATTATACTGCCTGTTTTGGCCTGTTACCTATTAGTAACAGGCCATATTAGTAAACATATACCTAAAACACAGAAAACTGAGTTAAAAATTGAATTTATTTATTTTATATATAGCAGTGTGGATCTATTAATCCCAAACTCCTAATTTACCCCTCACCCTTCCCCACTTTTACGCTATGGTCACCATAAATTTTTTTTCTATATCTGTGGTTATATTTCTGTTTTGTTTTTTGTATTTTTATTATTTTTTTTATTTCTGTTTTGTAAATAAGTTCATTTACATAATATTTTAGGTCCCACATATAAATGATATCATATAACACTTGTCTCTGTCTGACTTATTTAACTTAGTTTGATCATCTCTAGGTCCATCCATGGTGCTGTAAATGGCATTATTTCTTTCTTTTTTATGGCCGAGTAATACTCCTTTTTTCTTCTTGCATTTCCCTTTATGATTCACTTGCTAATTATTGCAGTGTATTACTCCCTTGAGATACTTTTTCCTTTATCGACAATTTGATGCTTTTTGCTTATTTATTTTTTAACTGGAGGAAAATCGCTTTACACCACTGGGTTGGTTTCTTCCGTACAACAGCAGGGGCGGCCATAACCATACGTATGTCGCCTCCCTCGGGGGCCGCCCACCCTTCCCTCAGTTCTTTATGTATTGAGACAGTTTATCGTTTGTTCCAACAGGGCCTGCAGAAATATGGATGTTCCTATTAGGTTTATTAAAGTTGCTCCTGGGTTTATTTTTCCCAAGGAGAAGCACTTTGCTGTTGTTTGTTACTTTATTTTAGTAATCATATCGTCTACCTTTCATTGAAGCAATTTTGGTGCAAGCTGAAAGACTGGACTCAGAACTTTATATTAGTGGCTATGATTTTCTAGATGCTCTTGCTTATTTTAATTTTAGGAAAGGTGATTGTTTCCATGAGAACAGGAGAAAAACGATAAAGCAGAAACAAATATGCCTCCCACACCGCTCACTTTTTCCTCTTTCTCTCTCTTCCATCCTTCCCAGTGAACAATTTTCTTGTGTGTTTTTCTATATTCTCTGAAAATGTGCATTTATTTCTAACCTCGATTCTTTTTTTTTTTTTAAACAAATAATAGCACTTTCACTCTGAGTCATTCAGACCTGGCTTTTACACTTAATTTCAGAAATCATTTACCAGCTCACGAGAGCACTGGTTTCCAAGGCAACTACCTGAGCCTGCTTCCATCACCAGGGGCTTGAGGAGGGAATGTGGACACTGGAATAGGGGACCCAGAAACTGGCCCAACTGGGGGGTTCAGAGAGGAAGCATGGGCCTGAGACTTCAGTCAGTGGGGCTGAGGCCTGTGTATCATGCATAAATTGTGTCTTTGGGGACTTCCCTGGCCCTGATGCTGGGAAAGACTGAAAGCAGGAAGAGAAGGGGAGGACAGAGGATGAGATGGTTGGAGGGGTATCACCAACTCAATGAACATGAGAGTGAAAAAGTGAAAGTGAAATTTGCTCAGTCCTGTCTGATTCTTTGTGACCCAGGCCAGACCACTGGAGTGGGTAGCCTTTCCCTCCTTCAGGGGATCTTCCCAACCCAGGGAGCGAAGCCGGGTCTCCTGCATTGCGGGCGGATTCTTTACCAGCTGAGCCACAGGGGAAGCCCAAGAACACGGGCGTGGGCAGCCTCTCCCTTCTCCAGCGGATCTTCCCGACCCAGGACATGAGTTTGGACTGCAGGAGATAGTGAAGCACAGGCGAGTCTGGCGTGCTGCAGCCCAAGAGGTGGCAAAGAGTCAGACTCGACAGAGCAACTGAACAACTGGCAGTCCGGTGGTTAGGACTCTGGGCTTCCAGCGCAGGGGGTGAGGGTTCAATTCCTGGTCGGGGAACTAAGACCTCATATACCATGCAGTACAGCCAAAAAAAAGAGAAATAAATTTAAAAATCGTGTCTCTGGAGAACAGCTTTATAGAAGGAGAAAACTGAGGCAAGAGACAGACAAGCCCCAGGCTGAGCAGCTGGAGTCTGTCGCCTGCGGACAGACTGCAGGATGAAGAGGAGCCTGCCCAGAAGAGAGACTGCATACTTCTCCTTCTCAAGGTCAAGGAGAGCTTCCTGACTACAGAGCTCCTTGGAGGTCAGAAAAGGAATGTTAACCTACCCATAGGCCTCGTCACCGGAATCCATCTTGGCTGAGAGATGACCACACACATGGGGAGGGAACCTAAGATTAAGCCAAATACAGACTCAGAACCAGGCAAAGCAAGATGACTGGCCAGAGGAAACCCAGAAGAAATGCCCCATAAACGTGATTCTGTTGCAGGGAAACGGAAAAGAGGAATGAGGTTTTCTTTCCTGAGAACAAAGAAGGCTGAGTGCCGAGGAATTGATGCTTTTGAACTGTGGTGTTGGAGAAGACTCTTGAGAGTCCCTTGGACTGCAAGGAGATCCAACCAGTCCATCCTAAAGGAGATCAGTCCTGAATATGTACTGGAAGGACTGATGCTCAAGCTCAAGCTTCAATACTTTGGCCACCTGATGCGAAAAGACCCTGATGCTGGGAAAGATTGAAGGCAGGAGGAGGAAGGGGCGACAGAGGATGCGATGGTTGGTTGCCATCACTGGCTCGATGGACATAAGCTTGAGTAAACCCTGGGAGATAGCAAAGGACAGGGAAGCCTGGCGTGCTGCAGTCCATGGGGTCCCAAAGAGTCCAAGACGACTGAGCGGCTGAACAACGACAACAGTGAGCAGGCCTGATTACTCCTGGTTTTCACTTGAACTGTTCCTAGTCAGTCGTCTGTAACTAACTTTGCCTTTCTGCCCCCTAATCCTATGGGAGCCCCGTTTAGCACCTACAGTCCTCTGACTCTATGCTCTTGACCTCCTGCATCTGGTGCTCACCTTTACAGTCTTGTCTTTGCAGGCCACCTCTTGGAGTTTTTCTCTTTCTGCTTTACAGAAAGAAGGGCTACGGATAACCAGACTCAACTACTGGGTTACCAATGCCAGCCTACGACTGGTTTTGAAATAATGCAGAGAGGAAGAAGCCAAGACCCTGACACCTTTGTTCTCTGTCCCTGAGTCCTGCCTGTGAACCCTGGTCTTACATGAGCACCTAGACTCTTCACGGAATCAGGGCCACAGGTCTTGCAGCGTGAGCCTGCTGTGTTCCCCACTTCCATGTGGCTGGGAATTAAAGTCACCTGTCTGTTTCCTCCAAACTCTGTCTCTTTTTTTTTTTTAATTCGGCTTCGGTGGCAGAGAAGGCCAAGATTTTGGCCACAAGGATTCTAACCACCAGGAGGGTGTGAGTCCTTCTCCGAGTCCACTCGTGAGTCTGTCCACGCATACGGAGGTCTTTTTCCTCCTAATAAACACCTGAGTTGTTTCACTACTTTCCATTTCTTTGCGGGAATTTTCATTTTCTGCAAAGCCATAGGGGCCAGGGCCTTGTCACTGACCACCAGTCGACTGGTTAGGATTCAGCTCTCACTACCCGGGCCTGACTTCAGTTTCTGGCTGGGAATCAAAACGCTGCTTCAAGCCACTGCAGGCCAAGGCGGGCTCAAAACCAGTGTGTTTGGCCTCTGCAGGGCAGAAAGCACAGCTTTCTAACAGCTGGACAAGTGTCTGGGGCGTGACGATCGGCTCTTCTCACCGTTCACTAATTTACTCCTTCCTTCTCTCACTCGTTATACAAATATCGATTAGTATCTTTAAAGAGGAGGAGAAAAAGCTGGCTTAAAATTCAACATTAGAAAAACTAAGATTATGGCAACTGGTCTCATCACTTCATACAAATAAAAGGGGAAAAAGTGGAAGCAGTGACAGATTCTTTTCTTAGGCTCCAAAATCACTGCAGATGGTGACTGCAGCCATGAAATTAAAAGACACCTGCTCCGTGGAAGGAAAGCTATGACCAACTTAGACATCGAATTAAAAAGCAGAGACATCACTTTGCTGACAAAGGTCCATCTAGTCAAAGCTATGGTTTTTCCAGTGGTTGTGTACAGTTGGGAGAGCTGGACCATAAAGAAGGCTGAACGCTGAAGAACTGATGCTTTTGAATCATGGTGTTGGAGAAGACTCTTGAGAGTCCCTTGGACTGCAAGGAGATCCAACCAGTCCATCCTAAAGGAAATCAGTCCTGAGTGTTCATTGGAAGGACTGATGTTGAAGCTGAAACCCCAGTGCTTTGGCCACCTGATGCGAAGAACTGTCTCATTTGAAAAGACCCTGATGCTGGGAAAGATTGAAGGTGGGAGGAGAAGGGGACGACAGAGGATGAGATGGTTGGATGGCATCATCAACTCAATGCACAAGGGTTTGAACAAACTCAGGAGATAGTGAAAGACAGGGAAGCCTGGCGTGCTGCAGTCCATGGGGTTGCAAGGAGCTGGACGTGACTGAGCGACTGAACAACAACACAAGAGTCAAATTCATAAAAACAGAAATAGGATGACGACTCCCTGGGGCTGGCAGAGGGGAAACGGGGACAGTCTCAGCTGTGGAAGAGGAGGAGCCATGGAGGCGAAAGGCGGTGAAACGTTGCCGTGCAACGTGAGTGCACCGAAAACACGCTGAAAATAGTGGGGGGCAAATTTTACCTGTTGTGTACTGGACCACAATGAGGGTTCTCAGAAAGAGGGGGCAACTTGAATCCCAGCAGTGATGGAGAAAAGACCAAAACAGTTTCATTTGCTTTAAAATGGGAGAGAAGAGGGAGGTGTGGAGGAGCTGGCGAGAAAAGAAAGAAAGAAACAGAACAAAACAAGGGTTACCAACATTTTCACAAATGAAAAGGTTGTTGTTTTACAAACAAAAGTCCACAGCGGTTTACCCAGGGCGGGTGAACCTAAGAGGAACAGCCAGGAATTATCATCCTAAAAGCTGGCATGGTGTTTATCTCTGGAGGAGGGGTGGCGGTGGTGGTTTTTTCCTGGGGAGCCCTGGTTCCTTTATTACCTGGGAACTAGTGTGTTAAGCTGTACAAATGAGCTCGAGGCGCCTTTTTTCCCCCCCTTGTATTTTATATCTCCCAGTGAGAAGCATTATGGAAACTTTTAAAAATGTGTGAGCAATCCTTTGCTGTAAGAAAATATAATCCCATGACACTCAAGAGGGGAAAAAAAAAAAAAAAGGTGAATATTTGTCTTGTTTAAAAGCTGGAAAGGGCTGCTTCGTGGCACCTTTCAAGGCTTGTGCCCTGCAGACAATCACGACTCAGGAACGGTGAGTCATTTTCCAAATTATATGAATAATGCAAGCCCGCGGAGATGGGCTCAGGTTGGAAATTTGCAAGTGAAAAGGGCTCTTAACAGTTCTGTAGAAATGTCTTTTTGTGCTGGGTTTCGAGACGTGACATTTATCGCTTAAATGTCAACCTCTTAGCCCGGAATGGAGCAGTTAGAACAGCCATTAGCGGGATGGAAAATTCGTGCCTCCTCTGCCGCCCAGGAAAGAGGCTGATGGAAGAGCGCACAGGGTTTTCAACGTCTGCTTTGTCAAATATTATATTTTTCTTCTCAGTGTACCGAATAAGCTCTCATTTATTTTTTAATTTGATTTTTATCTTATATTGGATTGTAGTTAATTTACAAAGGCGCCTTAGCTTCAGGTGCACAGCAAAGTGATCCAGTTATACATGCGTTCTGTGCTAAGGCCCTTCAGTCATGGCCCACTCTTTGCAACCCCATGGACTGTAGCCCACGGGGCTCCTCTGACCATGGAGATTCTCCAGGCAAGAATCCTGGAGTGGGTTGCCATTCCCTTCTCCAGGGGATCTTCCCGATTCAAGGATCGAGCCCTCGTCTCTTATGTCTCCTGCATTGGCAGGTGGGTTCTTTACCAGCAGCACCACCTGGGCAGCCTATATATATATTCTTTTTCAGATTGTTTTCCCATATAAGTCATTACAGACTATTGAATAAGTTCCGTGTGCTACCCAGTAGGTCCTTGTTGGTTATCTATTTTATATATAATAGTGTGTTTATGTTCATTGGAAAGTCCTAATTTATCCCTCCTCAACCTTCTGCCTCTGGTAACCGTAAATTTGTTTTCAAAGTCTGTGAGTCTGTTTCTCTTTTGTAAATAAATTCATTTGTATCATTTTTTTAGATTCCACATATAAGTGATACCATATGGTATTTGTCTTTGTCTGACTTCACTTAGTATGATCGTCTCCAAGTCCATCCACGTGGCTCAAATGGCATTATTTGGTTCCTTTTCATGGCTGAGTAATATTCCACTATATATACACACACACACACCATATCTTCTTTATCCATTCATAAATGGACATTTAGGTTGCTTCTATCTCATTTTTTAAAGTTTTTAAAATTTATTTTTGAAAACAGTTCAGAATCAAGGTGATATGCGTCATATCTTTGTTATTATTAACTGTATGGAGATGAGCTCTAAGCAGGAAGCAATGATCCAGACACATTCAGGAATTTCTGAGATCACCCAGGTGGAGGCTGTCAAATGCACAGAGAGTGGGGCTGGGGGTGGGGTCTGCACTGTCCAGGTACATGGGGACTGGATGCCTCACGCTAGCATTTCTCTTCACAGCCCTAGACCGTCCCCAACAAGTTATTCACGTCAGCAGAATTTGTAATAAGAGAATGGACACACTCTAATGTCCACTCACACTTCAGCATATTAGCTGTGGAATACTATACAGCCATGAAAAAGGAAGAAGCGCCTCTCTGTGCAACTGTTATGGCCCAATCATTAAGATACATAACTGCAAAATAAAAAGTAAAACACAAAACCTGACTGAGCATCAAGCCTTGTGTCAATGTGGGAAAAATGAAAAGAAGAAAACATACTTGTTCTGCATACGTGGTATCTCTGTGCAAGTGAAAGTGCTAGTTGCTCAATCATGCCCATCTCTCTGCGACCCCATGTACTGTAGCCCGCCAGGCTCTTCTGTCCATGGGATTCTCCAGGCCAGAATACTGGAGTGGGCTGCCATTTCTTTCTCCAGGAGACCTTCCCGACCCAGGGATCGAACTCAAGTCTCCTGCATTACAGGCGGATTCTTTACCAGCTGAGCCTGTAGGGAAGCCCAGAATCTGTGGGCATACAGCAAAAATCTGATTACCTTGGTTGCCTCACAAGAGGAGAATTCAGTAGTTGGTGGATGGAGGATGTGAGGGAATTTTGCAATAATTATCCTTCTACATCATTTGCGCTATCCATTTTGCGAATGTATTTAATGAAGACTTGAACTCAGATAACTTAAATTCCCGTTTTGTTTTGTTTTTCTTAAGGATTTTATTTTTTCCAATTCTAGATCCTTTGTAATTCCATATAAAATTTATTGATTTATTTGTAGCTGAAGTATAGGGGACTTGGGTTCGAGCCGTGGGTGGGGAAGATCTCCTGGAGAAGGAAATGGCAACCCACTCCAGTATTCTTGCCTGGGAAATCCCAAGGACAGAGGAGCCTGGTGAGCTACAGTCCATGGGGTCCAAAGAGTCAGACATAACTTAGTGACTAAGCAACAACAACAAATAGTTGCTTTACAATGTTGTGTTAGTTTCAGGTGTATAGCCAAGTGATTCAGATTTACATATAAATGCATTTGTGTGTGCATATATAAATGTATATATATTTTCAGATCTTTTCCCATTATAGCTATTGTAGTATACAGAATATGTCAATAGTTCCCTGTGCTATATGGTAGGTACTTTGGTTTTTTTTTTTTAATCTATTTTCTATATGGTAGTGTATATCTATTAATCTCAAGCTCTTACTTTATTCCTCCCTCCCATAATTTCAGATAAACTTTAGAATCAATGTGTTGATCCTAAAAAAAAAAAAAAAAAAAAAATGGCACTGGGATTGTTAGACCAACCTTGAGGAAACGTCATCCTAACGTTGCCGAGAGTTCTAGATCTTTTGCTTAGTTTGTTTCATTTTTTCTAGTGCATGCTCAGTGCTCTTATTTCATTTAGTTCGTTTTCCAATTTCTTCATCTTTCTTTCTTTTTGATGCTCTTTCTCTAGCCTTTATCAAGCATAGTAGAAAAGCTTTTGTATACATATTACATAAGTAGCATGTATAATATATATATCTTAGAAAACTTATAAATTTTTGCCTAACTAAAAAAATTTATGACATTTTGACCCCACTTGTTTGACTTAGTATGAATAGAGTAATAGATTTCAAATTAAAAAAAAAAACAGATATGCAACAAGCAACAAAGATTTACTGTATAGCACAGGGAACTATAGTCAGTATCTTGTAATACCCTATAATGGAAAAAAATCTGAAAAATGATATACGTGTATATGCATAACTGAATCACCTTGCCGTGCACCTGAAACTTTGTAAGTCAACTATGCTTCAGTAAAATATGTATATTCTGAAATTTACAAAAAGAGTTCTAATATCTGAGCCTCATGTATCTCTTCATTTATTTGGGTCTTATTTAACCTCAGGGTCGGACATGACTGAAGTGACTTAGCAGCAGCAGCAATGTTTTGTAATCTCTTAGACCATCTTCTCTATCTTCTGTGAGATTTACACTAGCCATTGCATATTTTTGGATCTTAACATGCTCCTTACTTTAAAATTTTCATCTTCCAACTGTTCCTTGATCGCCTTCTAAATCCTATTTACCTTTTCCTCATGGCTTAAAACTTTAATTTTTATCCTGTGCATTCATCTTTTTCTTTCTCTCTGGCCTCTGCGACAACAGTTTGGAAAATCTCAGCACACATCACAGAAACCTTAGCCTCTCGCCCACCTCGCAAGATGGAGCTTTCAGCTAACATGCAAATAGCTGTCTCCCGTTAGGCTCGCTCCTTGAATGATTCATTTTGCAGAGAGCACAAAAGCACTCATCAGACAGAACAAAAAGAAATCTGTCTCCCGCCCTCACTGCTTCTTCCCCCTCTCCCTTCCCTGGGTGGCGGCAGCTTCCAGAACACCAGCTTCTCCCGTGTTACCCAGCGCTGAGCTTCACATCCACATTTCTTAGGGCATTATGCATACGTAACTGTGCACAATTACAGCCTCACGTGTGGCTACGAGTACGTTTATCTGCACACCATACAACATGACAGTATAGACTCTCTCTACACATGTCCTCCGTGTGACAGCCCGTGGTTCCCTGTCGGGACTAAGCGCTTCTCTGCTTGCTTTGGCGTGCGGCAGAATCCTTGCCGGTGTGCAGACACCCGGGATTGATTTCTCCACCCACGGCCCGGCGGGCTGTTTCAGTTCTTTTCCCCGGCTCCCGAAAAGCCACAGAAAAGCAACGTGTCTGTATTGTATTTGGCGGAGGTTCAGGTTCGCCTGCAGGATATAGTCTATAAGTCAGTTTGTTGGGCCAAAGGACACGTGCATATTTGAGATAACCTTTGACACATCCTATATTCACTCAAAACATGTATGCCGAGCACAGCAAAAATCTGGCGTCTTTCGGGTCCTGGGAACTCAGAGGTGAATCAGATAGGCAAGCGTTTCAGGACTCGGGGGTTGGGGGGCCCGATTCTGTCCCCAGGTCACTGACAATAAACCAGCGAGCAAAGGAACAAACCAGATGAGTTCAGTCACTGATGACTGCGACAAAAAAACAACAGAATACGGCAAAAGGAACCGGAGCGGGGAGGCGCGGAAGGCTGCTTGAGACGGAGACCTTGCTTCCCAGGGTGTTCTGCATTTTGAACCAGCCCTGGATGCGGGTGGTCTCCAGGAAAACGACTGAAAATAATCTTTTTTTCCCCCCTTCAAATTTTTATGGGAGTATAGTTGATTTACAATGCTGTGTTCCTGTCTTCTGTACAGCAAAATGAATCAATTATACATAAACATAAATCCACTCTTTTTAAGATTCTTTTCCCATAAAGGTCATTACAGAGGAGAGTTTCCTGTGCTGTACAGTAGCTCCTTATTAGTTATCTATTCTATTTATAGAGTGTGTATATGTCAATGCCAAACTCCTAGTTTATTCTGTCCCCCCCCCCCCCCCACCCCCGCAATAACCACCACTTTCCGCTTTGGTAATCATAAGTTTGTTTTCTGCATCTGTGACTCTGTTTATGTTCTCTAAGTAGATTCACTTGTACCATTAAAAAATTTCACACATAAGCAATATCACGTATTTGTCTTTCTCTGTTTGACTACCTTCACTCGGTGTGACAATCTCTAGGTCCATCTGTGTTTGAAAACAGTCTTTCAAATATTTGGTTGCTCCTCTGCCATGATGAAAGATTTTTCCGTTTCCCCTTGTTTGTTTCACAGACACACAGATCAATGTTATTTGACTCAAAAAGCAAACAGCGTGTGTGAGTTCATTTTGCGATGAAAATTAAGGGCAAGAATTAAAAGGGGATGAGATGGCTATCTACAGGTACGGATCATTAGGGTAAAGACGGAAGGAAAGCCCCAATTTCAGGACAGGGACGGCCTCGAGAGACAAAATACTCCATAGAACAACCAAGATGTAAGATCAATTCCGCAAACCAGGGAAGAAGATCAATAGCTTTCTGAACCCAGAGGCGGCAAGAACCTGGCAGGTTGTACACTGATTGATTTAAAGCTCAAACTTGCGCAAAAACTGTGGAAAGTTCGGGGCAGGGGGTCAGGGTGGAGGGAAGTTATTTTTAACAGAAAAACATCACGCTGAGGTTACGACACAGCTGAAGCAAGATTCCCACTGTCCCTCAAAGGTGTTTATCTCCTAAGGGGATCGATTCCATCAGAGGCAAACTGCGGGTAGAGAAAACCGTGTGTTTCTGAGTCATCCAGTGACGCCGCTGTCCTTAGCTGAACACGCCAGGCGAGGGCAGAGTTTCCAGGAGGGCGAGCAGGCGGGCATGGTGTAAAGGCGGCTCGGTTCACGGGAAAGGGCGGGCCGCGCCAGGGGTCCGCGGAGGGAGATGCTGCGGGCACCTGGAAGCCGAGGGCAGACGGGCACCTGAGGCTAATGGGGGTTGCCATGGAGACAGAGCGCCTCCGCTGCTGACATACTGTCAACAAGTTAGGGATGCTCTGAGCTGATAAAACGCCCCAAATAAGATGAGACTTTGGCGGGAGTGGGGTTGAAATTCCTCCCGAGTGGAGGCCACACCAGGTGTATATACAAGGGACCTGGGCCCAAGCTGTGACATTAAAAACTCCCCAAATTCATGATGAAGGCCGGTCGGGCGCCCAGTCCGTGTGTATGTATGCAACTTGCCATTTAATGAATAGCAAAAGGAGATGGGTCTCTCAGAAACAACACAATATGCTCATTATTCAAGAGATGCCCTTTTCAAAATGGTGCCGGAAAAAAAAGGTGTTCGAGTCCATTAAGATTGTTTTGCTGATTGTTTCCATGGAGACCACCGGCTGTAATTATTCCCGGATTTTTGAAAGGCTGAAAATCTGGTCTTTCATTTTCTAATGTAATGGCTTTGAGTACCCGATGGAGATGGCAATGCCTGGCACATAATTAGTGATCCATAAATGCCCTCCACTCTCATTTCCGGAAAAATATCCCCGAGTTAAATGAAAAGTATAAAACAATGGGGGAGGGGGGAGTCTAATTTTTCGTACCTTGACATTTCATGTAGAAATATATATACACACAGTAATAATATTAGGTTTTCTTTCTCCTTTTTTTTGGCCATGCAGCAGGGCTTCTGGGACCTTTGTTCCCCGACCAGGGATTGAACCTGAGCCTCAGCAGTGAAAGTGCTGAGTCTTAACCACTAGGCCACCAGGGATGTCCTTCTGTTTCACTTCCTTTTTAAATATTTTATTTAAAGTATCTTTAAATATTCGAATACAATATATTTTATTTAAAATATCTTTATGAAAAAAATTTTTTTTTCTTGATGTGGCCCATTCTTAAAGTCTTTATTGAGTTTGTTACAACATTGCTTCTGTTTTATGTTTTGGTTTTTTTGGCCATGAGGCATGTGGGATCTTAGGTCCCCAACTGGGGATCCAACCCACACCCCCTGCATTGGAAGGTGAAGCCTTAGCCATCAGACCACCAGGGAAGTCTCTGTTTTCTTCTCTCACAAGAACTAGGCATTAGAGCCAAGAAGGTAAAGCAAATGAAGTTTCAAGATATATTCCTAACCTCCTACCTCTCGCAAAACATTGCCTCCTCCAAGTTCCCCTGAAGAGGAAATTCTGTGGCCCTCACTGCCCACAAGAGAGCATGTCCTCTTTGCCCCGCAAACTTCAGATCACCCAGGGCTGTGGGCTGGGTCCTGTCACCACTGGGTGGCCCTCGAGAGACTCGTCACCCCCCTTGTTTATGGCGGGTTCCTCTCTGCCCTGGCCCTGCCGGGTACTCACATTTTCAAACTGTCTGTGGCATATTCATGAATTGACACCTTTATGCTGATGGTTTGGGGTCATGTTTAACAAGGTCTCTTGCACTCTGATTATAAAGACACCTTGTGTTCCTGGGGGGAAAACATGGGAGGAATCTCATTTTTCTTACTTTGCAACTTCATGTAGAAATACACATGCGTACGTATAGCAGTCCATGGGGGTCTCGACTTGGTGACTGAACACGACATATGGTAGTAACACTGCTTGTTTTCTCTTGGGGTGGCGGTGGCGCTGAGTGCGTTAGTTGTGTTGCAATAACCACAAGCTTAGTGGCTGAAAAATGACCATTTCTGTGGGTCAGGAATGCAGGCGTGGCTGAGCTGGGCCCTCTGCTCAGTCTCAGCAGGACGTGATCCAGGTGACAGCAGGGCTGTTTCCCACTGGAGGCTCCGACGGGGGGCGGACGTGATTCCAAGCTCACTCAGGGGGTCGGCAGAACCTGTCTCCTTGGGACTACAGGACTGAGGATGGTTTCTCTGGTGGCTCAGACAGCAAAGCGTCTGCCCACAGTGTGGGAGACCCGGGTTCGATCCCTGGGTGGGGAAAATCCCCTGGAGAAGGGAATGGCAACCCACTGTAGTATTTTTGCCTGGAGAATCCCATGGACAGAGGAGCCTGGCGGGCTACAGTCCGTGGGGTCGCAGAGAGTCAGACACGACTGAGCGACTAACACTTTCAGTTCCACAGGACGGAGGGCCAGCTTCTCACTGGCTGTTGACTGGGGGCCACCCGTGGCTCCTTGGCCATTTGAGTTCTGCCGATATGGCCAGTGTATGAGAAACGGAGAGAAACCAGAGCCAGTCTGCCGGCAGGACAGAAGCTTAGGGGATGAGACACAATCATGGAAGTCAGAGCCAAGTCCCGAGTCCCAGTGACACTCACTGGGGAGGGTGTGCACACCAGGAGGCGGGGACCCTGCGGGTCCCTAGAACCAGTTTAGGAAAGGAAGCCAGGGCCCTCTCTCCCACTAAACACTGTTGTCCACACACACAGCACCTAGGTCTAGGGACCAGGGGCTTCATCCAGTGCGGAACGGGAAAGAAGACTCAGAGGGAAGAAATATTCTGACCCCAGCCCGCGGGGCCCAAGGGGATGAAGCTCGAATGTCACGTTGCCCAACAGTCCATGCATGCTAAATACTGAAACAGACAACTGGAAAATAAGCCCTAAACAGACATCTCTCCAAAGAAGACATGCAGATGACCAACAGGCACGTGAAAAATGCTCAGTGCCAGTAATTACTCTGTGTGCATGTGTGTGCAAAGCTGATTCAGTCGTATCCGACTCTCTGCGACCCCATGGACTGTAGCCCACGAGGGTCTTCTGTCCATGGGATTCTCTAGGCCAGAACACTGCAGTGGGTGGCCATGCCCCCTCCAGGGGATCTTCCCGACCCAGGGATTGAACCTTCACCTCTTTCGTCTCCTGACTGGCAGGCGGGCTCTTCACCACTAGTGCCCCCTGGGAAGCCCTGCTAGTTGCTGCTGCTGCTGCTAAGTCGATTCAGTGGTGTCCGACTCTGTGCGACCCCATAGACGGTGGCCCACCAGGCTCCCCCGTCCCTGGGATTCTCCAGGCAAGAACACTGGAGTGGGTTGCCATTTCCTTCTCCAATTCATGAAAGGGAAAAGTGAAAGGGAAGTCGCTCAGTCATGTCCAACTCTTAGTGACCCCATGGACTGCAGCCTACCAGACTCCTCCATCCATGGGATTTTCCAGGCAAGAGTACTGGACTGGGGTGCCATTGCCTTCTCCGTGCTAGTTGCTAGGGAAATGCAAATCAAAACTACAATGAGGTATCACCTCACACCAGTCAGAAGGGCCATCACCAAAAAGTCTACAAATAAACAATGCTGGGGAGGGTGTAGAGAAAAGGGAACCCTCTTACACTGTTGGTGGGAATGGAAATTGGTGCAGTCAGTATGGAGAACAGTGTGGATGTTCCTTAAAAAGCTAAAACTGGAGCTACCGTATGACACTGCAATCCCAGTCCCGGCTATACATCTGGACAAAATTATAAATCGGGAGTACACATGCGGCCCTGTGTGCACAGCAGCAGTATTCACGCAGTCAAGACAAGGAAGCACATAAGTGTCCACTGGCAGAGGAATGGATAAAGAAGATGTGGTGCATGTATACAATGGAATATTACTCAGCCATGAAAAAGAATAAAATAATGCCACGTGCAGCAACGTGGATGGGCCCGGAGATGATCACACTTAAGTGCAGTTAAGTCAGACAGAGAAAGACAAATACCATTCGATATCACTTACATATGGAATCTAAACAATGACACGAATAAACTTATCTACAAAGTGGAAACAGACTCACAGGCACAGAAAACAAACCTGTGGTTACCAAAGGGGAAAGGGACTGCGGGGAGAGGAATAAACTAGGAGTTTGGGATTAATATATACACACTACTAGATTGAGGGCAGGAGGACAAGGGGGCATCAGAGGATGAGACGGTTGGATGGCATCACTGACTCCATGGACGTGAGTTTGAGCAAACCCTGGGAGACAGGGAAGAACAGGGAAGCCTGGCATTCCATAGTCCATGGGGTCGAAAAGAGTCAGACACAACTGAACAACAATATATAAAATAGATAACCAACAGGACCTACTGTATAGAATAGGAAACTGTATTCAACATAGTCATAACCTGTAATGGAAAAAAATGTGAAAAAAAAATATGTGTGTGTGTGTGTGTGTCTCTAACTGAATCACTTTGCTATTCACCTGAAACTGACCCAACATTGAGAATCAACAATACTTCAATTGAAAAGGGGGAAAAAAAAAAAAGTCCCATCACCAGGCAAAAGCTGAACCTGACCACTCAGCATGGAATCTCCCCCAGCCTGAGGGGCAAGACCCAGGGAGGAAGAGGCTTCCTGGGGCCCACCCGACGCGGCCGGGCCTGTCTGTCTTCAGGCCGTGCAGACACTGAGGCCACAGCTGTCTGCTGAGTGTGTCCCTAGATGCGGGAGGAGACGGGGCAACAGAGGACGAGATGGTTGGACGGCATCACCGACTCAATGGACATGAGTTGGAGTAAGCTCTGAGAGTTGGTGATGGACAGGGAGGCCTGGCATGCTGCGGTCCATGGGGTCGAAAAGAGTCAGACATGAATGAGCAACTGAACTGAACTGGATTGTCCCTAGATGCTCTCGATGGCTGGTGTGTCCTGACTTCCCGGGGTGGGCCGCCTCTCTCCTCCCTTCATGGTGGTCAACGCAGCAGATGCAGGCTCGCAGTGGGTCTCCAAGGGCCGCCTCCCCCCGCTCCCTGCACCCCCAGGCACAGCCAGCTCTCCTGCGGTCACATCTCACATTTCGAGGCCGGGATGCAAAGCCGTGTCCTGTGGAAGGACAGTCCTCGACAGAGCGTGGGTTTGCTCAAGTGGGGCACACGGATGCCTGGAAGTGTCCAGGGCGCTCAGGATGTGGTCCAGTCTCCCTCAACGCCTCGGACGCCTGGAGGCGATAGCACGCCATCCTCCTGCTGTGACAAGTGAAGTCTCCAGACTCTGCCCGGCGCCCCTGGGGAAAAACACCCCCCCCGCCCCACCCCGCGGCTGGGAACCGGGTGACTGTACATGAAAGGGGCAGTGACGCACATTTCACTTTTACTGGCTTCTAATCTCATCCTGATAAGAGAGGAGGGTCCCTGCCCTCAGGGGCTCGGGCGCCAAGGCTGAGCTCTGCGGGGGCCGCAGGGAGACGGTCGGCGGGGACACGGGGTGGGGAGGGCTGGTCCAGGAGGGAACGCTCTGAAAAGAATGCTCAGAAAAATGTACGGGAACGTACCACTGAATCACTGCGCTGTACCCCCGAAACCAACGCACCACAGTAAACCAGCTATGCTCCCGTCAAACAGAAGACAACAGACGTGTTTTGGTGTTGGGTTCTCCGAGCTTCAACCCAGCGGTGGGCTCGTGTGACCCCCAGCAGAGACAGGAAACAGACCTAACTGTCCTTTGTCGTCCCTGAAGCCCCTTGTGTGCTGAGTTGCTTCAGTCATGCCCAACTCTCTGCGACCCCATGTGCTGTAGACCGCAGGCCCCTCTGTCCGTGGGCTTCTCCAGGCAAGACTCCTGGAGTGGGTTGCCGTGCCCTCCTCCAGGGCTCTTCCCGGCCCAGGGGTGGAACCCGCGTCTCTTCTGTCTCCTGTGTTGGCAGGCCGGCTCTTGACCACTAGCCACCTGGGAAGTCCATTTGAACCCCCTTAGGGCTCCCTTTTTAGTTTCAGGTCTCCTACACCCCTAGGGTCTTTTCCCCAGCCCTGTGGTTTTGCTTTTTCAAGAATGTTGTGTAAATAGGATCAGACAGTGGGCAGCCCCGAGTCTGGCTCCTTCCACTCACCGTAACGCCCTGGAAATGGTTCCAATTGTTGACTTATCCCAACAGTCTGCTCCTTTCTACCGCCAAGTAGTATTCCCCCGTGTCGATGCCCTAGAGTTTACTGACTCCTCGGACTGTTGAAAGGGCGTTTGTATTATTTCCAGTTTGGAACTATTACAAGTAGGGCTGCTGTGAATATTCACGTAGAGGTTTAAACATTTTTATAAAATCAATAACTGATGAGAACCCGCTGTACAGCACAGGGAACTCTAATCAGTCCTCTGTGGTGACCCAGATGGGAAGGAAACTAAAAAACAGGAGTTATTTGTATATGTAGAGCTAATTCGTGGGCTTCCTTGGTGGCTCAAATGGTAAAGAATCCTCCTGCAATGCAGGAGACCAGGGTTCCGTCCCTGGGTCAGGAAGATCTCCTGGAGAAGGGCCTGACAACCCACTCCAGTATCCTTGCCTGGAGAAGCCCATGGACAGAGGAGACTGGTTGGCTGCAGTCCATGCGGCCGCAGAGAGTCGGACACGACTGAGCGACTAAGCACACACACATACAGCTGTTTCACTTTGCCGTACAGCAGAAACTAACGCCACACTGTAAATCAACTCTACTCCAGTAAAAGTTAATTAAACGTAAAAAAGTTGTTACGAGTAAACATTTATCTTAAATATCTATTATTATTTAATAATATAAATATTAAAAATGCCGTTGTTTCAGTATCTATTCAATATCTTTCTAAGACTACGAATGACGTAGTCTACGCTGTTTTCTAACGTTACACATTTTCCTATTGTTGTAAAATATGACACAGCAGACAATCTGAACCACTTCTGCGTGCACAGGCAGAGCATCAGTACACTCAGCACGTTGAGTGGCCTGCGCTGTGACCCAGTGTCCAATTCTCCTTCGTCCCACCCGGAAGCTGAGCCTCCCGTTCCCCTACCCCTCCTCCTGGTAGCCACCATTCCACGTTTCGTCCCTACAAGTCCACCAGTTCTGGAGACCCTACGAGAGCAGAGTCCTGTGTGCCCGGCTCCAGCCAGTCAGCCAGTGCTGGGCGCTCAGTCGTGTCTGGCCCTCTGTGACCCTGTGGACTGCAGCCCCCAGGCTCCTCCGTCCGTGGGATTCTCCAGGCGGGAACACTGGAGCGGGCTGCCGTGCCCTCCTCCAGGGGGTCTTCCCCACCCGGGGGTGGAGCCGCCTCTGCAGCCCACTGCATGGATGGGCCCTGTTTTGTTTATGCCTGCATGTGCTGCTGGACTCTTGGGTTTTCCCACCTTCAGGTACTGTGGAAAATGCTGCTCTGAATGTGGATGAACACACACGCAGGAGCGCGACTGCTGGATACAATGGTGGATCTATGTTTAACGTTCTGAGGAATCACCGAAGCATTTTCCACAGAGCCCGCAGCATGGTACATTCTTTGCAGCAGTAAGTGAGGGTTCCAGTTCCTCTTCATTCTTATCAACATTTGACATTTTTCTTTCAAAAATAAAAAAACAAAACATGCCCTCCCCAGTGGGCACGAATTGGTATCTCAGAGCAGTTTGATTTGCATGCTCCGTTTTTCAGGTTAATGCCTGTTTCCAATTTTTCATTAGGGTCAACACCTAGTCACATACGAACGTGAGTTGGACTCTAAAGAAGGCTGAGCACGGAAGAATTGATGCTTTTGAACTGTGATGTTGGAGAAGACTCTTGAGAGTCCCTTGGACTGCAAAGAGATCCAACCAGTCCATCCTAAAGGACATCAGTCCTGAGTGTTAATTGGAAGGACTGATGCTGAAGCTGAAGCTCCAATACTTTGGCCACCTGATGTGAAGAGCTGACTCATTGGAAAAGACCCTGATGTTGGGAAAGATTGAGGGCAGGAGGAGAAGGGGATGACAGAGGATGAGATGGCTGGATGGCATCACCGACTCGATGCACATGAATTTGTGCAAACTTGGAGACATGGTGAAGGACAGAGGAGCCTGGTGTGCTGCGGTCCACAGAGTCTCAAGGAGTCGGACACGACTTATCGGCTCAACAACAACAACCCAAACATGAGAAATAAGAGTGGTTGAGGGAGGAAGGGAGATAAGGGGGCATTTCCAACAGGGATCGCCGGGTTCCTGATGAGAAGTCACTGAGGAGTTAACACAAGGCTCGGGGTCCAGAGGAAAACGGGTCAGCAACCCAGCTTGGAATGTCCCCGGGAGTCATGCACTAAATGCCAGACTTGATGCAAAGCTCTCTGTTGTGTACATTTCCATCTAATTAAAGAAGCAGACATTTTTCTCAGAATCCACATGAAACATCCAGAGGTCAGGAGACTCCCACCGCTAAGTCACACACACGTCTCAAGTGCACGTCAACGTCTTGGAAGTTCATATCTTGTTCTGGATCTTGTTTCCCCCCCTTTTTCTTATTTTCTAGGCTGAAAGTAACTCAAGTATATTTTCTTATGTATGGGGGTCTTGACTGGGGTAACTGCCAAGGGCATGACACAGAGTCAGTGTTAAAAACCTGCATGTTCCGCTTATGCTCGTTGAGGGGAAAGATGGGGAGAAGGGGTGGTTAGGGAGTGCAGGATGGACACGCGCACACTGCTGTATTTAAAATGGAGAACCAACAAGGACCCACTGTAGAGCACAGGGAACTCTGCGTAGTGCTATGTGGCAGCCTGGATGGGAGGGGGGTTTGGGGGAGAACAGATACATGTATATCTATGGCTGAGTCCCTTTGCTGTCCACTTGAAACCATCACAACATTATTAATCAGCTATATCCCCATGCAAAATGAAAAACCTAACAAAAAGCTTTACATTCAATTTATCAGCAGCTCCTCAGGAGAGGTGATACCTAGGAGGTTACATTGTCTTAAATGCTTTTCTAACTCCTTATATTAAAATCAGAGCAGCACGAGGAGATAAAGGGGTTATATGTTCATACATATTGAAGATGTCACAATATGTAATCAGCTAAAAACAACTTATAGATGTTTTACTCTTGATTTTTATTTGCTGAAAGAAAGTATTAAAACAAAAAGGAAAAACATCCTCTGAAAATGATATTACCCTCGTGGTTCTTGCTCTCGTGCAAATATTTTAGTCATCATATCTTTATACAACTTTTTTTTAACTAAAAAGATTTTTTAAATAAAAATTTTGGATTGGGGTATAGCTGATTAACAACGGTGTTAATAGTTTCAGGTGGACAATGAAGGGAGTCAGTCATACATACACAAGCAAACTCCCCTCCATCCAGGCTGCCACGTAACCCTGAGCAGAGTTCCCTGCGCTTACAGTAGGTCCTTGTTGGTTGCTATTTTAAATACAGCCGTGTCTGCATGTCCATCCCAGACTCCCTGATGATCCCTTCCCCCCTGGCAACCATAAGTTCGTTCTCTTAAATCTGTGAGTCTCTTTCTGTTTTGTAAGTCCTTTGTGTCATTTCTTTTTGGAGTCTACATATGAGGGATGTCATAACTATCTCTCCTTCTCTTTCTGAGTTAACGTCTCTCAGTATTGACAATCTCTAGATCCATCCACGTTGCTGAAAATAGCATTATTTCATTCTTTTCAATGCCTAATGTTGCACTGTACTGTGTCCAACTTTTATTGTATATGATATTTCACACTTTATATAATTTACTATGTTGTCTCTTTAAAATTAGTATCCCTAAGATCTAATAAATACCCAAATCCATAGAAAAGCGGAATGTTCAAGTGAATTTTATAACATATCCCACTCAGCCTAGTTCAGGGCTCCTTAACCTCAGAGCGTTGCTCACTGGGGCCTGGATGACTGGGGGGCCATCCTGTGCATCACAGGCTGTTGGAAGCAGCCTGTCTTCCGCCTCTACCCACTAATCCCCTGTCCTCAAACTGTGATAAAATGCTGCCAGGCACCCTCTGGGGACAGACAACCACTCCCAGCTGAGAAACAGTGTCCAGAGCGATGTGAAGAATGTGTTTTTGTACAGTGTGATCTATCTCCTGCATATCTTTGAACATTTATGAGCCCGAGCACAGACGCAAACACGCACCACATCTGAAGGGCCGTGAGCCGAGTGATGGAGAATGTTGAGCGGCCGATAAACATCACCCTGACCTCCGGGGCGGAGGAGGCACAGGAGATGGAATTCCATCATGTGGCAAATGATGAAATCAACCCAGCCTGCATGATGGAACGCTAACAAAGACACGGGACCCCCATGATGGAACACTAACAAAGACCCGGGACCCTCAGTGCTCAAATGAGCCTCCCTGGGGACACTCCTGGATGTGCAGGAAGGGGAGGCGCCCCGAGGACCCCAAAGCCCAGTGCCTCTCTGCATTTGAGCATCGCAGCGACTTCCCTGGTGGTGCCAGGGCTGGGCCTCCCCGCTCCCAGTGCAGGGGGCCTGGGTTCCATCCCCGGTCAGGGAACTAGATCCCACATGCTGCCACTTAGACTGGGCGCAGCAAAATGAATGAAAATAGCTATTAATGTATATATCCATATATATAACATCACACTGTGAGCACGGCGCTTTCCTGAATTCTGCGAGCCCGTTTAGTGAGTAACAGAACTGGAGGGGTTGATGATAGGAATTGAGGAGTCCTGAATTTGCAGCCACTGGGTCAGCCTGGGGTTCCCAGTTGGTCGGCCTGGGAACCCCCAGAATACTCGGCCAGTGTGTAAAGAGAGGGCAGCCGTGCCCCCCGCCTCTGCAGTGTGTGCGGACTCCTGGTGCTCAGCACAGCCCTGCATGGCTGCCCCCGGCTCCCCAGCCCGCAGGGGAACTGAGGGGCCCCGGCAACCCTACCCCTCCCTGGTCTCACAGAGGCCGAGACCTGCAAGGCTGGGCTCAGCCACAACCAAAACGAACGCCCTCCTCTCTCCGTCTCTGCGTTCACCCCTCAGTCCATGGCTCACCCATGCCTACGTCACTTTGCGGACTCCCACCCAGGGGGGCACGTCTCACTGCAGGTGGGGAGGGGGCGCTGGATAAACACATTTTCCTTCTTGCAACAGGTGCTTGTGTGAGCTCCTGAGGAACGCCCGCCTGTCTGTTCCAACAACCCAGGGGCCCCAGAGGCAGAGACCCTGTTCCTGGAGTAACTCAGGGCCCAGCATCGTGCGTGGCCCACGGAAGGTGCTCAGTCACATGCTTGTTTATGAGGGCCAGGAAATGCCTCTGCAAAGACGGCACTTTGACACGTGAATTGTCCCAAGCTCAGGGCATCTGAGTTCTTGGAATCCCTTATCTGCTCCAAAGCAGAGCCTCCAGTGTCATTAATCCCCTGCTGGGAGCAACTCCCTGTCCGGGTAGACGTGGAGTTGAAACCATTCCAGAGAGACGCCCAGACACCTCACCCACACCCTGCCTCCCACCCATTCCCCAAAGCAGGGGTCCATGTATCTTCCCAGAATCATCAGCTTTCCTACCAGAAAGCTCATGCCCTCCCGCACGAAGTTAGGTACACCCACTGATGCTCCCTTGCTTCAGTCGTGTCCGACTCTGCGACCCCATGGACTGTAGCCTGCCAGGCTCCTCTGTCCATGGGATTCTCCAGGCAAGAATACTGGAGTGGGTTGCCATTTCCTTCTCCAGGAG
Organism: Bos grunniens; assembly: GCF_055505025.1. Lineage (NCBI taxonomy): Eukaryota > Metazoa > Chordata > Mammalia > Artiodactyla > Bovidae > Bos > Bos grunniens. Next base: position 64,774,291 of record NC_141182.1, on the reverse strand, counting down.
ATTTTCCCCACCCAGGGATCGAACCCATGTCTCCTGCATCTCTTGCATCGGCAGGCGAGTTCTTTACCCCTGAGCAGTCTGGGAAGTACGTATATTCGTATGCATGTATCTATTCTCTTTGAAATTCTTTGCCCATTTAGGTTGCTACACACTATGGATGAGGAACTCTGATCGTTTCTCTTTGGTGGCAAGAACATTTACAATCCAGTCTCTTCTGGTCTCAGGAAGGCCGTTTTGATACCTGGCAAAAAGGTGGCAAACATGAGTTCATTTTTCCCTCACGGGGACACAGCAAACACAGGTTCCCAGGGGGCTGTGAAAGGAGTCACTTCCCGGCCCCCCGGGGGAGAGGAGCCGGGCAGGTCCGGCAGGATGGAGACCTTCGAGCACGGCGCTCATCTCCCCTTCTCGCCTCATTACTCCCGAAAGCAGAGCGACATCATTTCCAAAAGCCCTCGAGGATTTCCCCAGTCGTGACTTTACATTCATCTCAGGAGGCCGTGCCTCTAGGTGACTTTAAACCCTGGACTGAGTACCACTGTGTACCGGATGGCATTTCTGAAACCAGAAGTCCACGTTTATTATTTTAAAAATACACACTTGGCAGCCGATGCCTGATGGAGGTTTTGCACCCCTTCCCCTCCCCCATCCTGTTCTCTGCCCCTCAGGGGGTTCAGCTCAAGGATTCAGGGTCTCGCTTTGGGTGACTGCAACTGGAAAATCTCCAGCAGGAGTTAGAAACCAGCCTCAGTTCCCTCCCCTTCAATCCCTTTCCTGCCCCCTCCCGGCTTGGGAACAGAAACAGTGGGGGGCTGCACCCCACCACCACCCTGGGAGGTGTCAGCCCCTCGTTCTTTGATAAATGTTTTCAAAAGTGAAAAATTCTGACAACTTGTAACTTAGTTATAATATTAAATATTTTATATTAAGAGCCTTTAATAAAGCATTTAAAATTTGGGGGGAAAAAAGATGTAATATTTTTCAAGGTCAGAGGAGAAGACGGTTGGATGGCATCACAGACTCAATGGAGACAAGTTTGAGCAAACTCTGCGAGAGTGGAGGACACGGAGGCCTGGCATGCTGCAGCCCATGGGGCCACAGAGAGTTGCACACGACGGGGCGACTGGACGACAACAACTGCAATCTCTTTCAAGTCTACAAGACGATACTGTTCCAGCCAGCATGCTGTACCTTAGATCCCAGAACCTGCTCATCTTCTAGCTGAAGGGTTGCGCGCTCTGACAGGAGTCTCCCAGTTCCCGCTGAAGCCAGGAGTGACTGTCCATCACCAGGGATGAGCGTGGGGAGGAGGGCGAGAAACCTGAGCCAAAGGTGGCCACCCACGCAGGGTGGGAGTTCCTGACTGTGTGCTGAGTCACTCGGGCGTGCCCCACTCTCTGCGACCCCCTGGACTATACCCACCAGGCTCCTCTGTCCATGGGATTCTCCAGGCAAGAACACTGGAGGGGGTTGCCATACCCTCCTTCAGTGATTTTTCCAGACCCAGGGATTTAACCTAAGTCTCCTGCATTGCAGGCAGATTCTTTACCAACTAAGCCACCTGGGAAGCCCATAGGATGGACACATTGTACTAATCCATTTGTCCAAACCCACAGACGGCACACTCTCAAGAGTAAGCCCACAGCCTCACAGACCGGGGCTGCTTCAAGCACAACCGCAGTTAGGAGGTGGGCCTCTCCAGCTCTCTGACCACAGCGGTGGTTGCAGCAAGACCCACCACTTCCCTGGTCAGAGGGCTTCAACCTGGGGGGGTGGCGGTTGCTTGCTGCCTGGGGGCGGGGGCCTCAGGAGGTCACAGGGTCAAGGTCAGGCTCCACATCTGCTTTCCTTCAGGCAGCGGGAGAGGCAGCCAGGCCAGCCCCCTGTCCCTGCTGGACCGTTTCCTCCCTGACTCGTCTCGGAGTCCATGGCTCACCCTCCTCTCCGCCCCCCGTCCCCTCCCCCAGCCTCCACCTCCTTCTATCTGTCTATTCCTCCCTCCCCCAATGCCTCCTGTCCCCTTGGCAGCAAATAGATATTTTAAACAGCAGCAGCCCCCTGTGACCATGAGGATTCCCGCAATTAAACACTCTCCCTGTGCACGGCCTCCATGGGTCCCGGCCATCTGGCCTTGGGGCTGACCCATCCGGCCAGGACTGGCTGCACAATTTACAGGGTGAAGTACAAAAGGAAAACGCAGGCCTCTTGGTGCAAAAAAGCCGGAAGAGGCTCTCTGCTTTCTTCCACAGTCTCACCCTCGACCACTCACAGGTCGAGCCTAACTGTTCAGTGTTAGGCTCCCTCGGGCTTGTGGCAGGGAGGTGGGGGGTCACCGGTGGGTGAGTGTGGACCCTCAGAGGCGCCGGGGCCCATCGGACATTAATCCTCCCCAGGCCTGTGCCCATCGCCCCCTCTCTGGGGGGCAGAGGGCAGCACGGCTCCTTGGGGGGGAGGGAGGTTCTGAACTGCCCCAAACCTGCCCCAAGGCTTCGGCAGAAACTGCCTGCAGAGTCAGAGATCTGGGGTTGATCCCTGGGTCAGTAAGGTCCCCTGGAGAAGGAACTGGCAACCCACTCCAGTGCGCTTGCCTGAGAAATCCCATGCACAGATGAGCCTGGCAGGCTACAGCGCACGGGGCCACGCAGAGTCAGACGAGACTTGGTGAGGACGCCAAGTGGGACTAGGTGGGGGTGCACAGCTGGACCTCGCTTCCAAAACACCACTTCAGAGCTAATATTAAGGCCTGCACGATGGGTGAAATGTTTGCCCCTTGTTTAACGCCCCTGGATATGTCCCAGTGTCTCCTGGTTTACAATCTATGGGAACTTAACAGAATTCAGACCCTGCTATTGTGTGAAGATTGTGTAAAGCTTAATTAAGTTGAATTGGTTCATAGTGCTTCCCAGGTCTCTATATCCTTCTACTTCTGTGTATATTCATTCTATTAATTTTTGAGAATTTGATATTGAAACTCCAACTAAAAATCTTCATCTATCTACGTAGAAAGATAATTGTAATATATAGTAGCACTCTATGTAACTTTGTGCTGTATTTTTCCAAGTCTCCTCTAAATGTGTTATCATACTTTCATAATTAAAAAAGAAAAAGAATTTCAGAATGGTGTCCTCAGAGCATTAACCCTCCAGCACAGGGACCCCTAAGGCGGGCCCGGTTGCGCGGTCTGATTCAGCCCCCTGCCCACCGGTCCCCAGACACCCTGGCCTCTGTCTGATCTTACAGAGGCGGGTGGTGGGGGGCTGCTGCTCTGCTCCGCACTGGCTGTTCCCTCTGCCTGGATCAGCCTCACCCGGGGGTCCTAAGGAGGCTGACTGGATCCCCCACTGTCGCGGAGCCCAGCCGCCTGGGCCCGACTCCCTGGGCGGGGGTCCGTCCTCAGCCACCCCGAGAGGTGGGTGAGAGCCCTTTCTCCCTGCCGCGCGGTGGAGGGCCTGTGAGGAGGTGATGCGCCCACAGCGCGGGGCGGCCGAGGGCGGTTAGTGCTCTTCCCCGGTGTCCAGGGGTGGACCCTGTCTTAATTCCTGGAGGAGAACTCATGAGGGAAAGGACCGGACGATTCCCACCACCCTCACGTCCACACACAGCAGACAGAAACTTGTCAGAAACCGAGTCAAGGCGGCGGCTGGAATCCTCGGGTTTCTGGGGGCTCAGCCGTCGGCCTTCGAGACCTGCCTTGAGGGCCTACTGTGTGCCCAGTGGGGGTCTGGATCCCACGCACAGAGACTGCCTGCAGAGGTTGAGGCATCCGGGGTCCCTGTGCCCTCTTCCCCCACTCCTCACTGCAGCTCTGGTTTCCATGGCAACAGCCTGAGCCCACCTGCGTCACTGCCGACGTGGCCACCCCCCCCCCCCCCGCCCCGCGCTGCGAGTGGAGGGAGGGGCGCGCATCAGCCTCTCCCTAGTCTGCACACTTTGCACACGTTGGAATGCGTCAGTGGTACCATCTTTGCAGAAAGAGAGGGGGAAAAAAAAAAAAAAACGGCTGCCGGAGCCTCCACCAGCTCTGAGAGAAATTACGAATCTTGAAGAAATTACACAGCAGTTGATGAGTTCATGCTTTCACCCTGCATTTATTTAGTATATAGTCACACTGCATGTGAACCGAGATAATGAGATACACGTACCCGTGTGTATTCATGGAGCTGCTGCCTGTTTTCTATGCTTTATTCTAGATCTAGGAAATGAAAGGGCAAGACAGAAGGCCCAGTGTGTGACCACCGGATGCCCATTCATTCCTTTCTTCACCTCCCCCAAACTGCGTGTTTACTCTGAAAATATTTCCTGAGATCGGTCAGCACCGAGTTAAATGTGGTGTATAAAGTAGAAATGTAGACAGATTCCCCTCTCCTGAATCTTTCATTTTATGGGAGAGCATCAGCCCATAAATCTAACCTAAATACCAGACGGTGGTAAGTTCTGCAAAACACAAGGGTGAGGAGATGGAGAGTGAAGGAGGGGGATCTTTGAGCTGATCAAGGAGGTCTTCCTGGAGGTGGAGGTATTTGAGCAGACGTGAATGAAGGGAGGGTACAAGCCTTCAAGTTGTTAGGGAAACAACCCCTCTGTGCATAGAGAAGGGCACCTGGAAACATCCAAGGTGGGGGTTAAGTTTGTCGTGCTTGAAGAAGAGCAGGGAGGCCAAGGCATATGATAGAGTGAGTGAGAAAGAAGGTGGAAGGAGGTGGATTCAGATGGGGAGCTGTGAAGAATCACACAGTGCAATCTGGCTCACATTTAATGAATAAACACATAGGCAAATATATCATTAAGGTGTTCACATTTTTGTTTCTTTGAGATATATTTCCATTGTTGGATGGATAGATGATAGTTAGATGGATGGTATGATGGTTAGATGGATGGATGATGGTTAGGTGGATGGATGGATGGATGGATGGATGATGGTTATGTGGATGGATGGATGATGGTTAGGTGGATGGCTGGCTGGCTGGATAATGGTTGGATGGATGGATGGATAGTTGGTATGATGGTTAGGTGGATGGATGGATGGATGATGGTTAGATGGATGGATGGATGGTTGGATGGATGGATGATGGTTAGGTGGATGGATAGATGGATGGATGGATGATGGTTAGATGGATGGATGGATGATGGTTTAGGTGGTTGGATGGATGGATAGATGATGGTTAGGTGGATGGATGGATGATGGTTAGATGGATGGATGGATGATGGTCAGATGGATGGATGGATGGTTGGTATGATGCTTAGATGGATGGATGGATGGATGATGGTTTAGGTGGTTGGATGGATGGTTGGATGATGGTTAGATGGATGGATGGATGACGGTTAGATGGATGGATGATGGATGATGGTTAGATGGATGGATTGTTGGATGATGGTTAGATGAAAGGATGGTATGATGGTTAGGTGGATGGATGGATGATGGTTAGGTGGATGGATGGTTGGATGATGGTTAGATGGATGGGTGGATAGTTGGTATGATGGTTAGGTGGATGGATGATGGTAAGGTGGATGGACGGATGGTTGGTATGATGGTTAGACGGATGGATGGATGGATGATGGTTAGGTGGATGGATGGCTGAGTGGATATTTAAATGAATGAATTATTGAAGAGATGGATGGTTAGACTAATGGATGGATGGATGATCACTAGAATAATGCATAAATGAATGACTATATAGAATGATGGAAGGATTAATGGGTGGGTAGTGTAGGGACTATTGAGTCCTACACTCAATAGGATGGATGGGTAGACAGATGGATGGATATTTAGATAAATGAATGGTTGATTGGGTGGATGCCACAAGTAAAACAGACAACGTTTCCCTTCTCCAAGGGCCAATTCTGAATTCTAGAAGTCGACACCACTCGCCTGTGAAGACCGTGGGCTTCTGCAGTGGCTCAGACAGCAAAGATCCAGAAAGAATGCAGAGAGGACTTCCCTGGTGTCCCAGTGGTTAAGAATCTGCCTGCTAATGCAGGGGACATGGTTTCAATCCCTGGTCCATGAAGACTCCACACGCCAAAGGCCAACTAAGCTCGTGTGCCACTGCTGACCACACCCAGAGCCTGTGCTCCGCAACGAGAGAGGCCACCGCAGTGAGAAGCCTGGCACCCCAACTGGAGAGGAGCCCCTGATCCCCACAGCTAGAGACCATCCACATGCAGCTCAAAGACCCAGAGCAGCCAAAAATGAATAAAATTTTTTTAAAAAGAATTCAGAGGACTGAATAGCATAGCATGAGTGCTACTGTGTTGCTTATTAAACCAAACATAACACATAATTTCTATGATTATTGAGTGGTTTCAACACTGGGAAATGTTGGGAACAGGGCCAGGCTGGCGGGAAGGTTTCCCTCAAGAGTCACCAAAAGCATTAGTCCTCCTACAATAAATGGCCGAGCTAGAAACTCATCTTAGTCAAGTTGGTTATTGTGGTTAAAAATGAGGGGCTGGGGAGGACAGCCACCAGGGAAAACAGTATGGTCATACCTCAGAAGATTAAAAACAGACTCACCATTTGATCTAGCAATTCCACTTCTGGGTATATCTGTTGTTCAGTCGCTCAGTTGTGTCCAGCTCTTTGCGACCCCATGGACTGCAGCACGCCAGGCTTCCCTGTCATCACTAACTCCTAGAGCTTGCTCAAACTCATGTCCATTGAGTCAGTGATGCCATCCAACCATCTCACCCTCTGTCGTCCCTTTCTCCTCCTGCCCTCAGTCTTTCCCGGCATCAGGGTCTTTCCCAATGAGTTGGCTCTTCACAGCAGGTGGCCAAAGTATTGGAGCTTCAAAATATATACCCAGAGGAATTAAAAGGAGGGTCTCCAAACAATACCTGTACACCCACGTTCAGAGTAGCCCTAGTCACAGCAGCTGAAAGGCAGAAGCAACTCTAGTGTCTGCTGATGAATGAGTGGATAAACACGTGGTGTGTCCACACGATGGAATATGACTCAATCTTAGAAACGAAGGAAATTCTGGCACCTGCGACCACATGGCTGAGCCTCGAGGGCATTAGGGTAAGTGAGATGACTTCGTTGAGAGACTGATGACTGCCATCTGATGCCACTTCCATGAAGTCCTTAAGATGTCAAACTCAGAGAGGTAGAAAGCAGGGCGGCGCTCCTGGTGCGGAGCGAGTGTTTGAGTGGCACAGTTTCAGGTTTACGAGATGAAGAGCTCTGAACACGGATAGCACGCTCACACAGCGGTGTGAATGTGTTCACCACCACTCGACCGGACCCCTAAAAATGTCCTTAGTTTAATCAGGTCTCATTTATTTTTGTTTTTATTTTCATTAGTCTAGGAGGTGAGTCCAAAAAGATACTGCTGTGATTTATGTCAAAGAGCGAAAGGAACGAAGCTGGGACATTTGCAGAGACGTGGATGGACCTAGCGTCTGTCATACAGAGTGAAGGAAGTCAGAAAGGGGGAAATAAACATCGCACATTAACGCGTGCACGTGGGATCTAGAAAAGCCGTGCGGATGAAACTATTTGCAGGGCAGGAACGGAGACCAGACGTAAAGAACGGGTGAGTGAATCACGCAGCTACGGTGCAAACAGCAGAATTAAATAAGAGTAAGGTTTCTTTGAGGTATATGACAGCCACGATTTAAACTAGTTAAGGGGACTTCCCTGAGTTGGTAACTCTAATGCTATGGGTTCAGTTTTATAACACTTATCTTCAAAAATATATTTAAGGGATTGTCCATAAGTATATGGGGCTTCTGTTGGCGCTGCTGGTAAAGAACCCACCTGCCAGTGCAGAGATCTAAGAGACGCGGGTTCGATCCCTGGGTTGGGAAGATCCCCTGGAGAAGAGCATGGCAACCCACTCCAGTGTTCTCGCCTGAAGAATCAATCCCATGGACAGAGGAGCCTGGCAGGCTACAGTCCAGGGGGTCGCAGAGTCGGACACGACTGAGCGACTAAGCGCACACACACGTTAAATCCATAAAGCATTAAAAATACGAGCACAGACGTATGGACATGAGAGTGAGGGAAGAGGGGGACTTGACAGAGTGGTACTGAGCATGTTCCCCAGAGTGCGTAAAACAGAGGGCACGGGAAGCTGCTGCATAGCCCAGGCAGCTGTGCTTGGCTCCTTGATGAGGAGAGGGTGGGATGCGGGGGGCAGTGCAGAAACCACGCAGCACCGTACGGCAATCACATCCCAGTCAAAGACGTGTCCTTAGGAGGGCGAGAGTACTCTGCAGACAGGGAAGACCCGAGGGGGCTGGGAGGCTGGGAGGTGGAGTGGTCCAGGCCTGGTGTTTTGCCTACGGAGTAGGAAAGAGGTGTGATGGAAGGTGGGTGAGGGGACGAACACAGATGGATCCAGCACACCAGACAGCCGAAGGAAAAGGGAAGGCTGTGATGGGCCCAGGGCGAGGCTTTGGGTTCGACGAGGCCGGAGGACTGAAGCCACACTCGCCGCAGAGCCTGGAAAATTCCGCTCTGCAGCTCCCGGGGTGCTGTCCCCAGGCCCCCCCGCCTCCCTGACGCCCAGCTGCGGTTTCCATAGCAACAGCCCGAGCTGTGCATCCTTCAGGGGCAGGTGGGCACCCCAGCGAGGAGGGGGCCAACGCCAGATGAGCCCGGTGTGGAGGGCCGAGGGAGGGGGCCCAGGCCTTCGCCTCCGGGGGTCAATGCTCATTTTGAGGGCACAGCTGTGAGTCACCCTCTGCAGCGCGTCTGCTGAGGGGAGGACCAACGTCAGGAGCCTCTGCGGACGTGGCTGGAAACCCTGAGTGTCTTCTCTGCAGTGCGCCAGCAGTTCACACTTTCCAAATATCGATCGGTCAGAAACATCAACCGAGCCCCCCATCCCCCCCACCAGGACTGGCCTGTGCTCGGGTATGGGGAATAAAATCATGACCCACAGAAAAGATAAAAGAGCCCCCCCTTTGCCCCCAGGGGCTGGGAGACTGTCCGCAGAGTCAGCTTTCCACACATCTTCCTCACCCATCCTCTCCTTCAGACACTATTCAGTGACACTGACTCCGTGGCAGAGCTTGAACCAAGGCTGCTGAGGATGTCAAAGAGCCCCGGACAGACCCCTGCTCCCCTGATCCTCTGAGAGCGGGCCCAGCGCTCGGCTGACACTCCACACAGCACCTCCAGGCAGAGTCCTGCGGATAAGCCCAGTGTGGGAAGCCATCCGTCCAGACCCCATCCCAGGATCTCGGGTCTTAGAGAAAGCTGTTTGGTCACAAGAAACTCAGTCTGCACAGGGTGGAATTCACCGCCCTTCTGCTCTGGGCCCCCGGGTGGGGCCTTGGATCTGCCTCTCTGCTCTGGGCCAGGTGGCGGCAGCTGACGAGGCCGCCTCGGGAGGAAGCGGGGGTCTTTGTGCCTTGGAATGTCTGGCCTGAATCACTCTCAGTGCGGGAGGCTGGGCAGTTCGCAGGAAGGGCCGGGAGGGACAGAGGGGAGGGGGATGGTCTCCAGGTTTGGGCGGCTCTTCTGAAAAAGCACATGGGAATGTGGGTGAAGATGGGCCACAATAAGATGGAGGTGTCCGCACGACCCTAAGTGTCTTCGCCAACGTGTGTGAATTCGTTGCCTCTTTCCCAAAACTGGGTGAGCCGGGCCGCTTGGCGTCGTTGTCTGCATCCAAGGTGGTGATGCTGGGAGAGGTGAGGGTGCTGGGGAGGAGGGGGCAGGTGGGGCCCTGACCTAGGAGGCGGGCCTGTCTCTGTCACCTGCATTCTCTTTCTTCCCACATGTGAAGAGCAGGGACATGGCTACCCACTCCAGTATTCCTGCCTGGAAAATCCCCTGGTCAGAGGAGCCTGGCCGGCTACAGCACATGGAGTCACAAAAAGTCAGACACAACTGAGTGACTAGCACTTCCACTTACTTTCACAAGGCCATGCAGGGACTTCCCGGGTGACTCAGTGGCAAACAGTCCTCCTGTCAATGCAACAGACCTGGGTTACATCCCTGGGCTGGGAAGATCCCCTGGAGGAGGGCATGGCAACCCACCGCAGTATTTCTGCCTGGAGCATCCCATGGACAGAGGAGCCTGGCGGGCTGCTGTCCCTGCAGTCACAGAGAGTCAGACAGGACCAAGCACTTGGCGGCGGCAGCACAGCGGCCGGAACCCAGCACCGTCATGAAACCCAGGTCATCAACGCGGCCACTCCACCACCCCAGTCTTCCTCCTGCCTTCATCAGTCTGGTTATCTATGTATGGAGAGCACTTGGCGGGAACGCTGCTGCCTGGGCAGGTGTGAAGGAGCCTAGCAGGGCTGTGGGCAGCAGGCACGGAACGGCTCGGTACGGGCTCGGTGTGGGACGGCGGACCTCCGGGGCTGCTCGCCCATGTGTCCGGGGAGCCCTGCTTAGCGTGTTTGGAAGCTTCGACCGCAGCTGTGCAGGACACAGCCCTGCTGCTGTGGGAACGGGCGGGACACAGGCATGGGGGCTTCAACAGCTGCCTGGCACCCAGTCAAGGCTCAGAGCGCTCCGCTCTGAGATTTTCAAGTCCTAGTTGGGCCAACACATTCCCACAGACGAGAAGACATGAGAACAGTGTCCGCTCCTCGGCCCGGCCTGGCATCTGGGCGCAGCTAATCCCCGCTCCGCGCGCTGCCCGGCTTGACATGAGGAGCCCGTTTCTCCTCCCAAAGAGTGTGTCTCAGAGACTCTGTGTGTGCCGGGGGCGCTGACAGTGGGAACCTCAGATTTCCGAAAGTTCCAGGCCCGGGCTCCCCTGGGACCCGCCTCCCCCTTCTGCGGGCTCCATGGCAACAGCCCCAGCGTCTCCGCGGTCCCAGCTGGGTGGGATGGGGGAGCACAGGGCAGACACGGCCGCTGAGGGGGCGGCACGCGGGAGCGCTCCCTGGAACCACACCTTCGGGGGGGGGGCATCGGCGGGCCTGCGCGGGCGCCTGCACGTGCTCAGAACTCACAACCCGCCGGCGCCCCCACACCAGCGCTGCCTGTTCTCATCGCTCACCCGCTCGCTCCACGGGCCCCTCGAGTCCTGGGTGGTTGTGCCAGGAGGGGGCGGAGGTGTGAACAGCAGTGATCACAGAAGGCAAGGCCGCTCTGTACTGGTTAGGGGCGCCCCTACCCTCCCCCGCCCCCGCCCCCCCCATCCACACGTCACAATCGTACACCCCATCCGGTGCTTCAGAAGGAAGCTGTATTAGGACTTGTTCAGTCGCTCAGTCGTGTCCGACTCTTCGCGACCCCAGGGACTGCAGCATGCCAGGCCTCCCTGTCCATCACCATCTCCCGGAGTTTCCTTAAACTCCTGTCCATCAAGTCGGTGATGCCATCCAACCATCTCATCCTCTGCCACCCTCTTCTCCTGCCTTCAGTCTTCCCCAGCATCAGGGTGTTTTCCAATGCGTCAGCCCAGGGACAGGGTTTTAACGAGGTGATTCACTTAGAACAAGGTACGATGGGTGGGCCCTGATTCAGTGGGTGCACCTCCTTATAAGGATAAGAGGAGGAGGCTTCCGCCGAGGCTCAGTGTGAAGAATCACCCGGCCAACGCAGAAGTGAGTTCGATCCCTGCTCTGGGAGGAGGTCACATGCTGAGGAGCAGCTGAGCCACAGCTACTGAGCTGGAGCTCTAGAGCCCGAGCAGAGACTGCTGCAGTCCAAGCCCCTGAAGCCTGGCTCCGCAACAGAAGTCACCGCAACTGGAGAGAAATGCCCGCTAGGCACAGCTAAAGAAATGCCCTCCCAGCAACGAAAACACAGCACAGCCCCAAACAAATAAATTTCAGAAAAAGACTGATCAGGGCACAGACAAGCACAGAGGGCAGATGAGAGGGAGCAGCCCAGCAGAGAGGCCTCGGGGGAACCAAGCCTGCCGACTCAGGATGGAGGAAGGCCCGCCTGCAGAACCACAAGAGGGTGGATTTCTGTAGTTTAAGCCATGCCATCTGTGCGATTTCTTATGGAAGCCCTGGAGACTAACGCAGCGCTCCTGTCTTATGGGAGAGAGCGTTCTTTAAAATCAGTTTCTTTTTTTTTTTAAGATTTTCTTTTTAAAAACATATTTATTTTTAATTGGAGGATAATTGCTTCAGAGTGTTGGTTTCTGCCATACAGCCACATCAATCAGCCACAGGTATACATGTGCCCCCCCACCTCCCTCCCACCCCATCCCACACCTCTGGGTCGTCCGGAGCACCGGGCTGAGGTCCCCGTGTTGTACAGTGACTTCCCACCCACTATCTTTTTCACATGTGGCCGTGTGTTTTTTCAAGGCTCCTCTCTCGGTTCTTCCCACCCTCTCCTTGCCCCGCTGTGTCCACAAGCCTGTTCTCTATGTCTGCGACTCTATTCCTGCCCTCAGATGGGTTAATCAGAACCATCTTTCTAGATTCCATATATATGCATTAATATATGTTTGTTTTTCTCTTTCTGACTCATTTCAGTCTGTATAACAGGCTCAAGGTTCACCCACCTCACTAGAACTGACTTAGACGTGTTCTTTTTTATGGCTCAGTAATATTCCAGACCACCTGACCTGCCTCTTGAGAAATGTGTGTGCAGGTCAGGAAGCAACAGTTAGAACTGGACATGGAACAACAGACTGGTTCCAAATAGGAAAAGGGGTATGTCAAGGCTGTATATTGTCACTCTGCTTATTTAACTTATATGCAGAGTACATCATGAGAAATGCTGGGCTGGAAGAAGCACAAGCTGGAATCAAGATTGCCGGGAGAAATATCAATAACCTCAGATATACAGGTGACACCCTTCTTATGGCAGAAAGTGAAGAAGAACTAAAGAGCCTCTTGATGAAAGTGAAAGAGGAGAATGAACAAGTTGGCTTAAAACTCAACATTCAGAAAACTAAGATCATGGCATCCGGTCCCATCACTTCATGGCAAATAGATGGGGAAACAGTGGAAACAGTGGCTGACTTTATTTTTCTGGGCTCTAAAATCACTGCAGATGGTGACTGCAGCCATGAAATTGGAAGATGCTTACTCCTTGGAAGGAAGGTTATGACTAACATAGACAGCATATTAAAAAGCAGAGACATTACTTTGCCAACAAAGGTTCGTCTAGTCAAGGCTATGGTTTTTCCAGTGGTCATGTATGGATGTGAGAGTTGGACTATAAAGAAAGCAGAGTGCTGAAGAATTGATGCTTTTGAACTGTGGTGTTGGAAAGGACTCTTGAGAGTCCCTTGGACTGCAAGGAGATCCAACCAGTCCATCCTAAGGGAGATCAGTCCTGGGTGTTCATTGGAAGGACTGATGTTGAAGCTGAAGGTCCAATATTTAAGCCACCTTATGCGAAGAGCTGACTCATTTGAAAAGACCCTGATGCTGGGTAAGATTGAGGGCAGGAGGAGAAGGGGACGACAGAGGATGAGATGGTTGGATGGCATCACCAACTCGATAGACATGGGTTTGGGTGGACTCTGGGAGTTGGTGATGGACAGGGAGGCCTGGCGTGCTGCAATCCATGGGGTTGCAAAGAGTCGGACACGACTGAGCGACTGAACTGAACTGAACTGAATATTCCACTATATATATACACCACATCTTCTCTGCCCACTCATCTGTCAGTGGACATCCAGCTTGCTTCCATGTCCTAGCTGTTATAAATAAAGCTGCAGTGAGCACTGGGGCACCTGCGTCTTTCTCAGTTATGGTTTCCTCAGGGTATATGCCCAGTAGTGGGATTGTTGGGTCATGTGGGCATCCCAGGTGGCACTAGTGGTAAAGAATCCTTCTGCCAATGCAGGAGACCTGGGTTCAATTCCTGGGTCAGGAAGATCCCCCAGGGGAGGAAATGGCCAACCCATTCCAACGTTCTGGCCTGGGAGATCCCATGGACAGGGGAGCCTGGCGGGCTAAGGTCCGTGGGGTCACAAAGAGTTGGACACGACTTAGTGGCTAAACAACAACAACATATGTATACGTACAACTGGCTCACTTTGCTATACAGCAGAAACTAACGACATTATAAATCAACTCTACTCCAGAACAAATTAAAAAACACCGCATCAGCTTGCCTTGTGTTCTCCCTGTCATGGGCTGCTATTAGAAATTCCTCTTTTGTGCATTTGTTCCTGTGTTGATAGGCTTCTTGTCTGCTAGGATATAAAACCCATGAAATCAGGGATTTTTTTTTTTTCTTTTTGGCAAATGTATTATTAAAACATTTTTTTTTTAAATTGAGGTCAAAGTCACATCACATAAAGCCCACCATTTTAACCGTATTTAACTGTGCAGTTCAGCGGTAATAAGGACACTCACATTGTCGTGAAAACCTCACCATCGTCCGTCTCCCGAAAGCTTCCCCTTCCTAAACGGAAGCTCTGTCCCCATTAAACACCAAGTCCCCATCGCCTCTCCCAACCCACACCCCTGGCCCCTGGGTCTACCAGTGTATTTTCTTTGTTTTTTTTTTTTCCAAAATGTGACTTTCTTTTATTTATTGCCTTGTAAAACTTCTTATTTTGTGCTGGGGTATAGCCGATTAACAAATAATGCTGTGATGGTTTCATGTGGATGGCAAAGGGACTCAGTGCTACATGGACAGGTACCCATTCTCCCCCAACTCCTCTCCCGACCCGGCTGCCACATGATTATTGAGTAGAGTTCCCTGTGCTGCAGTAAGGACCTCGTTTCTTAAAAAGAAAAGCAGTTGGTTTTTAATCTTGAAGACTTGCTGCTAGAGATACATCTTGGGGGTGACTGGCCTGCAGACTGGTCCGAAGCGCCCATTCCTGTTCACCTTTACGCTCCCAACTAGAAACAAGCCAACAGACTCATTTCCCCTAAGTGTTTCCAGCTGCACGATGTCAGTGTCCACAGTTCAGTTTCCAGATGGGCAATTAGAGTTAATAAACCTTAAACCTGACAGTGTCAACCCCAAAACACTGTGTTGAGTTTACGAAGAAAAAAACGGAGGTCGCTGTTGCCTCCTGCCGCTTTTCTGATGCTTTCTGGAACAGACCACCTCTGTCATCCTTCGGAGGCCGAAAGCTCTCCTTCAGACGGTTTGGGGTCTGGAAGAGGGTCTGTGCTGGCTTTGTCTGGGGATGTTTCCTATTTGGGGTAACACAGAATATCAGTCTCTGATTTGGAAGTGTCCTGGGATGGGTATTTTGTGTTTATTCAAATGCAGAGAGAGTTTCTTGAATGAAGGCGCTAGATCCCAGCAACAGAATGCAGGAAGGTTTCCACTACAATTTAACATCATAGAAGTAATAAATATACGGACTTCCCTGGCAGTCTACTGGTTAAAGACCTTGCCTTCCAAAGCAGGAGGTGCGGGTTCCAGCCCTGGTCCGGGAGCTAAGATTCTACACGCCTTGGCCAAGACACTCAAACATCGAAGAGAAGTATTGTGGTGACAAATTCAATAAAGACTTTAAAAATGGTCCACACTCCAAAAAACTCTTTTAAAGAAAAGTTAAAAATATAGTACAAGTTTTCAGATTTTTTTTTTTCTCCTGAATTACTCAGGTTTGATTCATACCATATATTCTTAGGAAATTTTGGTTTCTCTTAATGGGCTCATTAAAGACTTCCTTGTTCATTAAAGTATTCATTGTCATTGGTGGAATAATGTAAAGAAATTTCTTTATACTTAAAATCCATTGGTTTTCAGAAAATATGAATGACTTTACCACGGAATTACCTAATTATCATAATTAGATTACCAGTTAGGCCAATCTTTTGGAAAATGACATCTATTTTTGGTGCTATTACTCCATAAAAGGCAACTGCCTGATATATCTATGTCTCTTGCAGTACTGCTCTCATCTATACTCTGAAGAGATTTAAAATACGATTTTGTACCTGATGCAGAGATTGTAGGACCAGATTCATCTGTTGTCTGTCTGCTTTGAGGCTGTGGATTTTAAGCGGTAAATTATTTTAGGCCCCATTATAAAAGAAACGAACTGAACTGAACGGATAAAAGAAAACTACTGTCTACCACATCATGGCAACGATGTTGACATCTGAAACACATACGTTTTGGAGTAAATGAAAGACCGTCACTGTGATTCTGAGCACTGATCTTTGGACAAAATTCTTGTGTAAGTTTTGTTTCTACAAAGTTCTGCCTCGTGTGTGTGTGTTCATCATTACGATGTAATCAAGTATGCGATCTCAGGAAGTACTTGTTGTTTATCTGACACTCAAGTTTAATTAGAATCCTGTATTTTCATTTGCTAAATCTGGCAACTGTATAACAACCACGGTAGTGATAAAAATAACCACAAATGTTTGTTTAATGCTTACTGAGTTCCAGGTTACCTAATGATCTGGGACACATTTATGTTATAATTAAAGTTTAAAAAAAGAAAGAAAGAGAGAGACAGGAAGCCAAACAATATAAAAACTGTATAACTCCATTCGGAAGCAAAACATGTTCCTTCATTTATCCGGTCACCCAGCCGTTATCGGTTGATGTCCTGGTAAGCACCAGGAGGTACAGCAAGCTTCGACCACAGAGCACCTAGAATCACACAGTGACGCCCGCGCAAGAGGGCAGCAGGACAAAGTGGGCAGAAAACAGAGAGAACGAAGAAGGAAGACGGGGAGAGGGAGACAAGGAGGCTTCATTTATTCTAACTTTTTTTTCAGATTTTTTTCCCCCACATTTTTGCCATAATTTAGCAGACAGCATCTTTCTTTTACAGTGCTGCCTGTGATAATTCGCACCTTAAAACCCATAGCACAGTGTGAAAAATAAAATGAAATGTTCTGTGGCAGCCTGGATGGGCGTGGTGTTTGAGGAAGACTGGATACCTGTATATGGATGGCTGAGTCCCTTTGCTGTTTACCTGAAACTATCACAACATTGTTAATCGGCTCTACCCCAGTACAAAACAGGAAGTTTGAAAACTAAATAGTTAAAAACAACAAATGAATGGGATCTTTAAATGTTCGATTCACTCAACTGATACCTTTCTGTGAGGAGGAGGAAAGCCAGGACATTTTAGATCGGATCTTTTCTTTCAAGGTAAAAGGCAGCAAAGATAAAGAGTACACAGCAAGACCAGCTCTTGCTGTGGGTGAGGAGAGGGAGTCCTCTCCAAGGAAATAAGGACACAGAAAGCAAGCTGGAGAGACACTGGTGAGAGGCGCAATCCAGGAAACTCCCTGCAAAACAGCCTGCAGTTGGCAAAGGGATGGGTCTCCGGGACACTGACCACCCCTGCTCTGTCCATGGCAACCGTTCTCTTCCGGGGTCACAGGGTAACCGTAGGGAATTCCACTTGGCTTTGGGGGCCTTGTGGAGGGGCTAGGGGCAGTAGGACTGCCTGAGAAAGTGGCGTGTTGACGGTCTGCAGAGCCAAGTGTGAGCTGTCATCACAAAATGCCCCGGACAGCAGCTTCTCACAGTTCTGGACGCTGGGAAGGCTGGAGTAAGGTACCAGCACCACTGGGAAACCTGTTTTAGTACCCCCCGACCCGCCCGCCATGTCCTCAAGTGATGGAGAGAAAAACCATCTCTCCGTGTCTCTGTGCTGTGTTGTTCAGTCACTCGATCATGTCTGACTCTTTGTGACGCCATGGACTGCAGCACGCCAGGCCTTCCTGTCCTTCACTATCTCCTGGAGCTTGCTCAAACTTATGTCCATTGAGTCGGTGATGCCATCCAACCATCTCATCCTCTGTTGTCCCCTTCTCCTCCTGCCCTCAATCTTTCCCAGCATCAGGGGCTTTTCCAATGAGTTGGCTCTTCGCATCAGGTGGCTTCAGCTTCAGCATCAGTCCTTGTTTCCCCACTTTCTGTCTTTGTGACAATTCCTTTCTCCAAAGCCAAAGGGCCAGAGCCTTGTCACTGACCACTGGTCTGGTGCTTTTACTGTGGTGACCCAGCCCAACCTCTGCTGGGAATCCAAGCCCTGCTTCAAGACACGCAAGCCCAGGCCACCCAGATGAGCTTTGAGTTTCACTGAGATGGAAACTGAACCAAGAAAAGACAATAAACACAAAAGCTCCCCGTTTCCAACCTTCAGTTCACCACCAAGGACCTTACACTCTCTGCAGAGGCAAAAATGGGCAGTGGGACTGTGGGGGCTCCCCACTAGCCTGCCCTGAGGCTCAGGCCTTCATTATTTCAGTAAATATTTAAGGAAGGCACACCGTGTGCCAGGACAGGGTTCGAAACAGGCTCCACAGACTGGAAAATCCTGGTTCGCAGGCTGGGCTCCCCGCGTCCCTTCCGCGGCCCCGCCCCTTCCCCACGGTGGCTGCAGTTTCCATGGCGATGGTCGGTTCCTATCTCTGTTGCTAAGGGCAGATGGCAATCTGGGGACAGGGAGCGGGCACACAGGTTGATTAATCTCATGGAAAGACAACAGTGGGTATCGGGGGGAGGCAGAAGACGCTCCAGGCTGCAGCCACCTTAGGGTGCCTTGCAATGCGGTTGTGGAAGACGAGAAACACGCATGCGCTGGACTCTGCAGAGTCGGTTAAAATCAGGCGGCTGCCGCAGCCCCCAGAGATAACAGTGTCCTCCGCCCTCAGAATGCATTAGGGTGCTCGGTAAATATCGACTGGGCTCTTCGGTATGCCAGGCCCCGGTCTCTGAGCAGAGAATAAATGTCAGTCACACAGGTTTCTACCCTGTGCTTTGTCCCAGTGGGAGAAATGTGCATTCCTCCCCAGCGTCAGGCTCTTTACTGAACAAGGTCACAAGGGACCAGTCTCTTCCAGGGGGTAGGTAGCCAACTAGTCTTGGGGAAATGGCAGCCTGTGCCTCTGCCGCTGAGCCTGTGAGCCTGCCCTGGTGCAGGGGAGCTGGAGGATGAGCAGGAGGATTAGTACAACTCCAACCGTGGAGGAGAGCTACCACGTGACCCAGCAACCCCACTCCTGGGTGTGTCCCGGGAGAAAACCATCATCGGAAAAGATACACAGACCCCTGTGTTCACAATAGCCAGGACACGGGAACAACCTAGATGTCCACAGAGGAATGGATCAGGAAGATGTGGCCCACGTGCACACCGGAATGCTGTGCAGCCATAGAAGAGAGTCATATAGTGCCGCCTGCAGCCCCGTGGGCGGACCTAGAGACTGTCAGACGCAGAAGGACGGACGACGTGATATTGTTTATATGTGGGATCTAAAAAAAAGCGTACAAATGAACTTATTTACAAAACAGAAGTAGGGTCACAGAGGCAGAAAACAGACTTATGGTCACCAGGGAGGAAGGAGCAGAGGGATAAAGTGGGAGACTGGGGCTGAAACAGACACACTACTATGTGTAAAACAGGTAGCTAATAAGGACCTACTGTGTAGCACAGAGACCTCTATTCAACACTCTGTAAAGGTCTACAGGGGAAAAGATTTTAAAAAGAGTGGACATATTATGAAAAAGTGGCAGTGCTAGTCACTCAGGCATGTCCAACACTTTGCAAGAACACTGGAATGAGTTGCCATTCCCTTCTCCAGGGGATCTTCTTGATCCACGGATTGAACTCAGGTCTCCTGTGTTGCAGGCAGATTCTTTACCATCTGAGCCACCAGGGAAGCCACCTGGCTACATGTTTAACTGATTCACTTTGTCATACACATGAAATTAACTCTACGTTGTAAGTCAACTCTACTCCAATACAAATTTTTAAAAAAAGAAAAAGGTTGACAAGCTCTCTGACAGGAAGAACTGTTTTAGATACATGCTAAGGTGCTGGCTCAGACCATGAACTCCTTATTACCAAATTCAGACTTAAATTGAATAAAGTAGGGAAAACCACTAGACCATTCAGGTATGACCTACATCAAATCCCTTATGATTATACAGTGGAAGTGAGAAATAGATTGAAGGGCCTAGATCTGATAGCTAGAGTGCCTGATGAACTATGGAATGAGGTTCATGACATTGTACAGGAGACAGGGATCAAGATCATCCCCATGGAAAAGAAATGCAAAAAAGCAAAATGGCTGTCTGGGGAGGCCTTACAAATAGCTGTGAAAAGAAGAGAAATGAAAACCAAAGGAGAAAAGATATAAGCATCTGAATGCAGAGTTCCAAAGAATAGCAAGAAGAGATAAGAAAGCCTTCCTCAGCGATCAATGCAAAGAAATAGAGTAAAACAACAATGGGAAAGACTAGAGATCTCTTCAAGAAAATAAGAGATATCAAGGGAACATTTCATGCAAAGATGGGCTCAATAAAGGACAGAAATGGTATGGACCTAACAGAAGCAGTAGATATTAAGAAGAGGCGGCAGGAATACACAGAAGAACTGTACAAAAACGATCTTCACAACCAAGATAATCATGATGGTCTGATCACTCACCTAGAGTCAGACATCCTGGAATGTGAAGTCAAGTGGGCCTTAGAAAGCATCACTACGAACAAAGCTAGTGGAGGTGATGGAATTCCAGTTGAGCTATTTCAAATCCTGAAAGATGATGCTGTGAATGCGCTGCACTCAATATGCCAGCAAATTTGGAAAACTCAGCAGTGGCCACAGGACTGGAAAAGGTCAGTTTTCATTCCAATCCCAAAGAAAGGCAATGCCAAAGAATGCTCAAACTACCGTACAATTGCACTCATCTCACACGCTAGTAAAGTAATGTTCAAAATTCTCCAAGCCAGGCTTTAGCAGTATGTGAACCATGAACTTCCAGATGTTCAAGCTGGTTTTAGAAAAGGCAGAGGAACCAGAGATCAAATTGCCAACATCCGCTGGATCATAGAAGTGAGAGAGTTCCAGAAAAACATCTATTTCTGCTTTATTGACTATGCCAAAGCCTTTGACTGTGTGGATCACCATAAACTGTGGACAATTCTGAAAGAGATGGGAATACCAGACCACCTGACCTGCCTCTTGAGAAATCTGTATGTAGGTCAGGAAGCAACAGTTAGAACTGGACATGGAACAACAGACTGGTTCCAAATAGGAAAAGGAGTACATTAAGGCTGTATATTGTCACCCTGCTTATTTAACTTACATGCAGAGTACATCATGAGAAACGCTGGACTGGAAGAAACACAAGCTGGAAACAAGATTGCCAGGAGAAATATCAATAACCTCAGATATGCAGGTGATACCACCCTTATCGCAAAAAGTGAAGAGGAACTCAAAAGCCTCTTGATGAAAGTGAAAGCAGAGAGTGACAAAGTTGGCTTAAAACTCAACATTCAGAAAATGAAGATCATGGCATCTGGTCCCATCACTTCATGGGAAATAGATGGAGAAACAGTGGAAACAGTGTCAGACTTTATTTTTTTGGGCTCCAAAATCACTGCAGATGGTGACTGCAGCCATGAAATTAAGATGCTTACTCCTTGGAAGGAAAGTTATGACCAACCTAGATAGCATATTCAAAAGCAGAGACATTACTTTGCCAACAAAGGTCCGTCTAGTCAAGGCTATGGTTTTTCCTGTGGTCATGTATGGATGTGAGAGTTGGACTGTGAAGAAAGGTGAGCGCCGAAGAATTGATGCTTTTGAACTGTGGTGTGAGAGTCCTTTGGACTGCAAGGAGATCCAACCAGTCCATTCTGAAGGAGATCAGCCCTGGGATTTCTTTGGAAGGAATGATGCTAAAGCTGAAACTCCAGTAGTTTGGCCACCTCATGCGAAGAGTTGACTCATTGGAAAAGACTCTGATGCTGGGATGGATTGGGGGCAGGAGGAGAAGGGGACGACAGAGGATGAGATGGCTGGATGGCATCACTGACTCGATGGACATGAGTTTGAGTGAACTCCAGGAGTTGGTGATGGACAGGGAGGCCTGGCGTGCTGCGATTCATGGGATAGCAAAGAGTCAGACACGACTGAGCGACTGAACTGAACTGAACTGAAGGTGCTGGAGAAGACTCTTGAAAGTCTCCTGGACTGCAAGGAGATCAAACCAGTCAATCCAAAAGGAAATCAACTGTGAATATTCACTGGAAGAAGTGATGCTGAAGCTGAAACTCCAATACTTTGGCCACTTGATGACTGGCCACTTGAAGAACGGACTCACTGGAAAAGACCCTGATGCTGGGAAAGATTGAAGGTGGGAGAAGGGG
The DNA here is from genome assembly GCF_055505025.1 of Bos grunniens. Classification (NCBI taxonomy): domain Eukaryota; kingdom Metazoa; phylum Chordata; class Mammalia; order Artiodactyla; family Bovidae; genus Bos; species Bos grunniens. The sequence goes on along the minus strand of NC_141182.1, from coordinate 64,752,312 downwards.
ACGACAGAGGATGAGATGGTTGGATGCCATCACTGACTCAATAGACATGAGTTTGAGCAAGCTCTGGGTGATGGTGAAGGACAGGGAAGTCTGGCGTGTTGCAGTCCGTGGGGTCGCAAAGAGTCAGACACGACTGAGCGACTGAACAACAAGGAAGTGGTAACATCTGAGCAGAAAGCTGAATGAGGGAGAAGGAAACATGGAGCTCTTTAAAAAAAAAGAGTAGAGAGATCGAGGCAGAGGGAATGGTTAAGTGCAAAGGCCCCGAGGCAGGAACCTCGAGACACCTGCTGGAAACGACATGGCAGTCAGCAACGGACACAGAGGTTAGGAGGTGGCGTCTACTCGGCAGCCAGCTCAGGCAAAGCCTCACGAGATCCTGGGCTTCCTTTCTTTTCTCTCCTAAAAAACATGTATTTGGCCGTGCCAGGTCTCAGCAGTGGCGTGTGGGATCTAGTTCCCCGACTGGGGACTGAGCCTGGGCCCCCTGCACTGGGAGAGCGGAGTCTTAGCCAGTGGACCACAGGGAAGTCTCACTGGGCTTTCTTAATCAATGACTAGCATGGATCCTGATGGAGTTTCTGCTATGAGTCAGGCCCCCAGATGCACAAGCTCCCTGCAGTCGTGGAGCTCATGGTTATTAGGAGATTAGGCATATTAATCTGATCATCAAAAGATAAACGCCTTTCACAACATCATATATGCATTCAGCACCTTTTTGCTGCTTATGGTCTCCGCCTCGGCTGGGTGTCCCCGGATACATGAGACAGGCATGGATGATGATGGGGGCGGTGTGAGCAGACACAGTGGACACACTTGTTGAGGTGGGGGCGGTGGCCGTCTCCCCGGCCGAAGGAGGCTCCGTGGCTCCGGAGCAGCGAGGGAATGCTGCTGCTGGTGGTTCAGGCGGTCAGTCGCGTCAGACCCTGCGTCCCTGAGGCCTGCGACTAAAGCCCGCGCAGCCAAGTAAATAATCACACGCACACACACACACACGCGTGTGCGTGCACACACATGTCGTCCCTGAGGACTGCGACTAAACCCTACGCAGCCAAGTAAATAATCACACGCACACACACACACACGCGTGTGCGTGCACACACATGTCATCCCTGAGGACTGCGACGAAAGCCCATGCAGCCAAGTAAATAATCACACGCACACAGGCGTGTGCGTGCACACACATGCGTGTGCACACACAGCCGTACGCACATGCACACACATGCGCACACACACAGCCACACACACACATACACAACACCCACAAACATGTGCGTGTGCACAAACACACGCACACACGCGCACGGACACCCACGCGCACGCACGCACACACGCACGCGCGCACACACACACACACAGCCACATTAAGAAAGGAAAATGCATATGACGTAAAGTTTACCATTGTAACCGTTTTATCAGCGCGCTGCTCCGTGGCACTCAGTCCATTCGCGCTGTGCTGCCGTCACCACCATCCGTCCACAGAACTCTTTTCGTCCTCCCCAGCTGACACCCTGTCCCCTCCACACAGTAAAGCCCCCTCCCTCCCAGTGCCGGCCCCCACCACCCCACTTTGTGTCTCTACTGCAGTATAGGGACCTCACGTAAGAGCAGTCACGCAGTATCTGTCCTTCTGTGACTGACTGACTGCACCGAGCATCATGTCCTCAAGCTCCCCCATGGGAGCTTCCTTTGCGGGATAAATATTCCGTTGCGTGTATACACCACATCCACATCGTGTGTCCTTCCTTTGCGGGATAAATATTCCGTTGCGTGTATACACCACATCCACATCGTGTGTCCATCCAGCTGCGGATGGACACTGGCTTGCCTACGCCTTCTGGATACTTCTTCTATGAACACGGGTGCACATCTGAGTCCCTGCTTTCAATCCTTTGGGGTTTACACGCTCAGAGATGGAATTCCCTGCTGCTCTGGGGCTTCTCCAATGGCTGAGCGGGGAAAGAATTTGCGCGCCATGCAAGAGACACAGGAGACCAGGGTTCGATCCCTGGGTCGGGAAGATCCCCTGGAGAAGGAAACGGAAACCCCCTCCAGGATTCTTGCCTGGAGAATCCCATGGACAGAGGAGCCTGGTAGGCTACAGTCCGCGGGGTCGCAGAGTCGGACACGGCTGAGCACGCATCCGCACGTGGTCGTTCTGTGCTTCGTTTTCTGAGGCCCCTCCATATGGCTTTCCACAGCAGCTGCACCATTCTACATTCCCCTCGGAAGCGCTCCAGAGAACGCACATTTCTAGTTATTCACAGACAACGAACGTGAAACCAGAGGATTCTCGGCTGGGATTTTAAACGTACCCTCAGTCTGATACAAGATTCCAGAATATTCCACCCTCCAAGGCCCACTCTGTTGATTCTCAGCTACGTCCCCCTCCTCCTCTTGGCAGTTGTTTCCATGGCAACAGATTGAGCTTGCCGGGGTTGCTAAGGTACCCAAGAGCCCGGAGGAGGAAGCAGGCTGATGTGAGGGCTGAGCAGCCAGTCTGAGTGAGGAGTGGGGAGGCCCGGGAGGCTCTAAGCCTGGAGGCACCCCCTCCATGGCTGTGCCCCCCTCCCCACTCTCTGTGCTTATCCTCTGACACAAGGGCAAGGGCAAGAACGCCGCCCCGAGCCCCCCAGAGTCTACAAAGCCCACATTCTCACATGGACCCCGTGACATATGCACTGAGTGGCCTCCTTGCATTTTCGTCTGTTCTTTCACTTATTCATTCAACAAACATTCCTTGCAGGAGACACCAGAGCATCGAGTTCGATCCCTGGGTCGGGAAGATCCCCTGGAGGAGGAAACGGCAACCCAGTCCAGTAGTCTTGCCTGGAGAATCCCATGGACAGAGGAGCCTGGCGGGCTACAGTCCATGGGGTCGCAAAAAGAGTCGGACACGACTGAGTGACTCAACAACAACATTCTTCTGAGGGACCGTTCTCTCCTGAAGGTCACTCACATCCTCCAACCCCACGTCCCCTATTAAGATGGTATTTAAACCTAAACTCTAGGCCCCCTCAGGGAGCCATTCATTTCCTTCTGATTCTCTCCCATGGTAATAAACTTCTGTTTTCTCTGTCATTAATCTTTTATTACAGGGGTCTCAGCCAAGAACTCAGAGGGCAGAGAGAAAATTATTTTTTCCTCCTCTACTATATTTTTTCCTGTAGAGATTAGGGTCTGCCTGGCGACGCTTCCATCTAATAATTTATCCTATAAATATCTATAAATAAATATGCACTGTGGGTCCACCCTGTGCAGGACTCTGTGTGAGGAGAAAGAGAGAGAGTCCTTCCCAGAGACGGCCGGGGGTAGGGCTGGGGGGGAGGCGGTCAACCCTCATCCAACAACCGTGTCTCACTGGTGACACATGGACCGTCTACTCTTCCTAGAAACGCACCCTTGTCTCTCATTCTGATACTAATTTCTCATTTTAATGCTTTCTTCTCTGCAGTCATCCTCTGTGTGGGTTTTTTTTTTTTTTTTCCCAGTCTTCTAATGTTACCTAGAGCCAGACATCCTGGAATGTGAAGTCAAGTGGGCCTTAGAAAGCATCACTATGAACAAAGCTAGTGGAGGTGATGGAATTCCAGTTGAGCTATTTCAAATCCTGAAAGATGATGCTGTGAATGCGCTGTACTCAATATGCCAGCAAATTTGGAAAACTCAGCAGTGGCCACAGGACTGGAAAAGGTCAGTTTTCATTCCAATCCAAAAGAAAGGCAATGCCAAAGAATGCTCAAACTACCACACAATTGCACTCATCTCACATGCTAGTAAAGTAATGCTCAAAATTCTCCAAGCCAGGCTTCAGCAGTATGTGAACCATGAACTTCCAGATGTTCAAGCTGGTTTTAGAAAAGGCAGAGAAACCAGAGATCAAATTGCCAACATCTGCTGGATCATCGAAAAACCAAGAGAGTTCCAGAAAACATCTATTTCTGCTTTATTGACTATGCCAAAGCCTTTGACAGTGTGGATCACAATAAACTGTGGACAATTCTGAAAGAGATGGGAATATCAGACCACCTGACCTGCCTCTTGAGAAACCTATATGCAGGTCAGGAAGCAACAGTTAGAACTGAACATAGAATAGCACACTGGCTCCAAATAGGAAAAGGAGTATGTCAAGGCTGTATATTGTCACCCTGCTTATTTAATTTCTATGCAGAGTACATCATGAGAAACGCTGGACTGGAAGAAGCACAAGCTGGAATCAAGATTGCTGGGAGAAATATCAATAATCTCAGATATGCACATGACACCACCCTTATGGCAGAAAGTAAAGAGGAACTAAAAAGCCTCTTGATGAGAGTGAAAGAGGAGAGTGAAAAAGTTGGCTTAAAGCTCAACATTCAGAAAACGAAGATCATGGCATCTGGTCCCATCACTTCATGGCGAATAGATGGGGAAACAGTGTCAGACTTTATTTTTGGGGGCCCCAGAATCACTGCAGATGCTGATTGCAGCCATGAAATTAAAAGACGCTTACTCCTTGGAAGGAAAGTTATGATCAACCTAGATACCATATTCAAAAACAGAGACATTACCTTGCCAACAAAGGTCCGTCTAGTCAAGGCTATGGTTTTTCCAGTGGTCATGTATGGATGCGAGAGTTGGACTGTGAAGAAAGCTGAGTGCTGAAGAATTGATGCTTTTGAACTGTGGTGTTGGAGAAGACTCTTGAGAGTCCCTTGGACTGCAAGGAGATCCAACCAGTCCATTCTAAAGGAGATCAGTCCTGGGTGTTCATTGGAGGGACGATGCTAAAGCTGAAACTCCAATACTTTGGCCACCTGATGCGAAGAGTTGACTCATTGGAAAAGACTCTGATGCTGGGAGGGATTGGGGGCAGAGGGAGAAGGGGACGACAGAGGATGAGATGGGTGGATGGCATCACCGACTCGATGGACATGAGTTTGAGTGAACTCCAGGAGTTGGTGATGGACAGGGAGGCCTGGCATGCTGTGGTCCATGGGATCGCAAAGAGTCAGACACGACTGAACGACTGAACTGAACTGAACTGAACGTTACTGAGGCTTTCCACAGCTATGTCAAAGATCTCTCTTGGTAAATGTCACACTGTACTTTAACATATGTGGGTTATTCTCAAATATCTTTTGATAGTGATTTCTAACACAATTCCACAGTGATAATAGAATACTCTGTATGATTCCAATACCTTTAGACCATGAAATTTCACACCTTGCTTTATGTCCCTGGGTATGACCCAGTGTGTCCTAGTTTACAGTCTATGGGAACTTGAATAGAATTTGTATCCTGCTCTTCTGTGAAAATCGTATGCATCTTAATTATGCTGAATTGGTTCAAAGTGCTTTCCTACTGTCCTTCTAGTTTTCTGTCTATTCACTCTTAATTTTTGAGTGCTTGATATTGAAACTTCAACTAAAGATCTTAATTTATCTACTTAAAAATTGTAATATATAGTGGAACTCTATGTAACTTTGTCCTGTATTTTCCAAGTCTCCTGTAAAGATATTATCATACATTCATAATTTAAAAACTAGATAGAAAAAAAATTTTAAAAAATGAATCCCTGGAATGTCTTACATCTTGACTGTGGGGTTGATTACACACTTACGTACATTTGCCAGAACCCATTAGTTGTACCCTGGCAATGGCTGCATTTTATCGTATGTAAATAACATGTCAGTACGTTGTCTTTTTTTACAATAAATTTTTGAGGGACTTGCCTGGTGGTCCAGTGGTTAAGACTCTGTGCTTCCACTGAAGGGAAATGATCTCTGATTGGGGAACTGAGATCCCACATGCCACTTGGCAAGACCAAAAAATAAAGTTAAAAAATAAATGCATTTTGGAGCAGTGTCAAAAACTTCACCACTTGGGTATCTGTGGACTCTGAAAGAAAGCCCACTTGTTGGAAAGAGCGGCGGATGTAAGCACTGTTGTCGGGAGAGGAAGGTCCGTGGGCCCCCACGGGAGCAGACAGCTATCGCCACAGAGAGCGGGTTTCCGGGTGACACATACAGTCCTAGCGTGCTGCCAGGGGAGGCACGGCTTCGGGGGAGGAAAGAATGGAGAGTGGAAAGGAGGGGGCCGCTCTGGTTAGACCTGGTGGCCAGAGGTGGTGATGCTGGAGCACAGACCTGCATGAAGGAGGACGGGTCATGGGAACACCCTGGGAGACTGGAGTGTCCCAGCAGGTGAGGGGGTGGGGTGCTGGGGGTGCTCATTGGTCCCCACGGGGGCTAATTTACGTGGGTCACTGAGGGGCTCAGAGAGGCTAATGCCACTGAGAGACTTTTATCACCTGCCTTTCTACCAGGAAGGGGCAAGTCATGCAGGGCCACTGGTAGGGGCGGGGGTTCCAGGGCTCCGGAGGGAGGGGCAAGTCTAGCTGGCCCTTCACTGGGGTCTCCACAGGAGAGGATGAACGGTTCAGCGCTGGCTGGTTTGAGTAACTCCCCAGGCTTTGGGCTCTAGCGCCTGGAACCTGGCCCTGGGATGACCGAGGGCAGCCGAAGAAGAGGCTTGGCACGGGAGGGCTGACCTGGGAGGCTCAGAGATGCTTGTAGGTGAGTGCTTTGGGCTTCCCCAAGGGCTCAGCGGGCAAAGAACCTGCCTGAAATGCAGGAGGCTCAGGAGAGGAGGGCTCAATCCCTGGGTGGGGAAGACCCCTTGGAGAAGGAAATGCCAAGGCACTCCAGAATTCTTGCCTGGGGAATCCCAAGGACAGAGGAGCCTGGTGGCCTACAGTCCATGGGGTAGCCAAGAGTTGGACAGGACTGAGCGACTGAACACACACACAGTTACCTGTAAAACGCAGGCAGCCCTCGGTGGGGCAGTCTGTGAGCAAGCCCTCCCCCACGAAGGTCAAAGCTCTCAAGAGACAGAAAACAACAGATAACACAGACGGGGAGGAGGCTCCGTCCAGGGATGACGGATGGATTCAAACACTGACTACACAGATGTCCACCTCTCAAGGAGAACGCTCTCCAAGTACAAGGGGAAACGAGGTATGTGGCACCCCTCCGTCCCCCACCCAGAGGGTGACCCCTGAGACATGGTGATCCCTCCAGTCACAAATATTAAGTTTCTACTGTATGCTGGACCACCACGCTGATGAAACCACACCACACCTGTAGCCAAATCATGGAACCTTCCAGTCTCCCCAGCTCCAGCTGCAGTTTCCATGGCAACAGCCTCAGCCAATCAGCGTCGGAGGAGCCCAGGTTGCCTGATGGGACTTTCAGCCCGGTTCTAGGGCCGGAGGAATCATGGTAAACTCTCCAGGCTGCTGGCTGGACAGCACTGCGTGTTAAATTGGGAAAGAGTGTAGCAGAACGGCGGTGGGGGAGACGGGAAGGGATGGCCGCGCTGGCTCTGCAGACCTTTTTAAAGGAGCTGCTGAGCTACCACAAGCCCCGGCGGTATGAACGTCCTCATCACTCGCTCACAGACTCAGTCAAAAAACACCACCAGAGTCCCACTACGTGCCAGGCACTCTTGCTGGCATAGCGACTGGAAAGGGAAACAGGAACAGGCACCTTATGAAACTGTTTTCATGACAATTGCTTATTACTTAGGGTTTCTCTGAATGCAGGAGCTTGTCATCTGTTATCAGTGTATCTCCATCATGTGTTATGTCCACACCTAATATACATTTAGTAACATGTTGATAGAGACGTTAATAAATAAATACAGTCTGCTGCTAAGTCACTTCAGTCGTGTCCGACTCTGTGTGACCCCATAGATGACAGCCCACCAGGCTCCGCCGTCCCTGGGATTCTCCAGGCAAGAACACTGGAGTGGGTTGCCATTTCCTTCTCCAATGCATGAAAGTGAAAAGTGAAAGTGAAGTTGCTCAGTCATGTCCGACTCTTTGCGACTCCATGGACTACAACCTACCAGGCTCCTCCGTCCATGGGATTTTCCAGGCAAGAATACTGGAGTGGGGTGCCATTGCCTTCTCCGAAATACAGTCTACATGTTGCTGAAATGAAATTAAAAGACGTTTGCTCCTTGGAAGGAAAGCTATGGCAAACCTAGACAGTGTATTACAAAGCAGAAACATCATATTTTCTACAAAAGTCCAAATAGTCAAAGCTATGGTTTTTCCAGTAGTCATACATGGATGTGAGAGTTGGGCCATAAAGAAGGCTGAGCGCTGAAGAATTGATGCTTTTGAACTGTGGTGTTGGAGAAGACTGTAGAGAGTCCCCTGGACAGCAAGGAGATCCGACCAGTCAAACTTAAAGGAAATCAACCCTGAATATTCATTGGAAGGACTGATGCTGAAGCTGAAACTGAAACTCCAGTACTTTGGCCACCTGCTTCGAAGAGCCGACTTACCAGAAAAGACCCTGATGCTGGGAAAGATTGAAGGTGGGAGGAGAAGGGGACGACGGAGGATGAGATAGTTGGATGGCATCACCCACTCAGTGGACATGAACTCGAGCAAACTCTGGCCGACAGTGGAGGACAGAGAAGCCTGGTGGGCTACGGTCCACGGGGTCGCAGAGTTGGACACAGCTGAGCATGCACGCATCCAGTGCTGCTTTTTTCTCCTTCACACCCTCCAAACACAACAAAGTCCTGAACTGTCTTCCTGCACTGTGTCTCCTAAGTGAGAGCACACTGTCCATCTTTCCACCTTCTCTGTTGGCCTCCCAGCCTCCTTGCTGCTGCTGCTGCTGCTGCTAAGTCGCTTCAGTCGTGTCCGACTCTGTGCAACCCCATGTATGGCAGCCCACCAGGCTCCACCCTCCCTGGGATTCTCCAGGCAAGAACACTGGAGCGGGTTGCCATTTCCTTCTCCAATGCACGAAAAGTGAAAAGTGAAAGTGAAGTCGCTCAGTCGTGTCTGAATCTATGCGACCTGGTAGACAGCAGCCTACCAGGCTCCTCTGTCCATGGGATTTTCCAGGCAAGAGTACTGGAGTGGGGTGCCATTGCCTTCTCCGCCCACCCTCCTTACATGTTCTCAAAGGAAAATTTGCCTGTTTTGCTCCCTGAAAAAAAAAAAAAAAAACACACCCATGGATTCGCTCTGGTCACAGGGAAGGACCACGCCACAGCATATCCTTCAGGCAGTGGTGGCTCCGCCTGTCAGTGTGGAAGGAATTCAGGGATGACACCAGAGAGACGGCACGTATGGCCCACATCCTTTTAAAGGCTATTTGTATTTATTTATTTGGCTGTACCGGGTCTCGGTTGCATCACTCAGGATCTCTCGGTTGTGGCACATGAGATCCAGGACCCTGACCGGAGACTGAAAGTGGGCCCCCTGCCCTGGGGACGTGGAGCCACCAGGGACGTCCTGGGGACCACATCCTTAGGATGCAGCGGCGTTGCTTTCACGGTGATGATGCAATCCTGCTTTAAAAAAATTGTTTTAAAATTATAGGATAATTACTTTACAAGGTTGTGTGGGTTTCTGCCAGACATCCACATGAATCGCCCACAGGTATACATGTGTCTGCTCCCTCCTGAACCCCCTCCCCAACCCCACCCCACTCCTCTAGGTTGTCACAGAGCACCGGCTTTGGGTTCCCTGCATCTTACAGCAAATTCCTACTGACTCTCTCTTTTACATATGGTCATGTATATGTTTCAATGCTCCTTTCTCAAATTGTTGCACCCTCTCCTTCCCCTGACAAATGGATAAGGAGGCTGTAGTACATATACACAGTGGAGTATTACTCGGCTATAAAAGGAACACATTTGAGTCAGTTCTAAGGAGGTGGATGAACCTAGAGCTATTATACAGAATGAAGGAAGCCAGAAAGAGATAGACACATACTGTATGTTAACACATACACACGGAATCTAGAAAGTTGGTGCCAACGATCCTATGCGCAGGGCAGCAAAGGGCCACAGGCAGCCCTACCTTTTACAGATGGTGAGCGATACCCACGAACGTGTCTGCACATACGCACAGAGTCAGCTCAAGGGTAACCCAGCTCAAGTTCTTCTGGCTGCTGCACAGTGACATGTGGGATGCAGCTCAGGTGCTCAGCGCAGCGAACATTAGCTGAGCACTTCCTGTGTGCCAGGCACAGCGACAGGTATTCACCACCATGGGCCACTGCCTTAAACGATCAGAGGAATGAGATTGGGTGCCCTAAAACTAGAAGGACTTTTGTTTAAGCCTGTTCCAGAGGTTACTATCTGCCAAAAAGACGGTTAACCTGATGCCATTTTCTCTATTGGAAACGGGTGTCTCCAAGTCATTAGCTGTGTTGAGCTGCTTTCAAGAAAACCATTAAATCCTCTTGATCCATGGCAAAGTATGTGGAGCTTGGGCATTTAAGTCTCGAATTAGGAGAACCTTTGGAGGTGGAAGCTGACCAGCTGACCCCTCCACCGCAGTATGTGAGGCCCGCTGAAATACAGTGAGATAACCGAGATGCTCACTCTCAGTTGTAACTGAGACACGAAACTGAGAGAGTCAGTGCAATTGCAAGTCCCTGAGTTTGTGATCATTTGTTACACAGCAAAAGATAACCAATACACCAACTGACTGAGCAGATGAACAGTTCCTTAAAAAAGAGGCGTTTCTTTGGTCCACAGTTAGGGTCACCGTTAGATAAAAGAATTGAAACAATTTGCTGACAACTGCACTTGATTCAAATACCAGTGGCAAAAAAAAAAAAAAAAATCTAGTTTTAGAAGCCAATAGGCTAAGGAGGGGCTTCCCTGGAGGTTCAGAGGTAACAAATCCACCCGCCGATGCAGGAAGCGCAGGCAATGCGGGTTTGGTCCCTGGGTCAGGAAGGTCCCCTGGAGAAGGAAACAGCAACCCGCTCCAGTATTCTTTCCTGGAGAAGCCCACGGACAGAGGAGCCTGGCGGGCTACAGTCTACGGGTCGCAAAGAGCAGATACGACAGAGTGACTAAGCAACAGTGCTAAGAAGGAGACTTGTTGTGATTGCAATCCTCTTCCAAAGAATTTACTCAAAAGACTGAAAGAAAATGAACTCCAGAGAGATGCCGTCCTTTTTAAAGAAGCTTATGTATCCTTGTAGCTTATTATGTATCTGGCTGCCTCAGGTTTTAGCTGCAGCATGAAGAATGTTTAGCTGGAGCTTGTGGGTTCCTTAGTCGTGGAAGTTGGGCTTAGTCGCTCAGGACATGTGGGACCTCAGTTTCCCGACCAGGGATCGAACCTGCATCCCCAGCCTTGCAAAGGGAAAGTGAAAGTTGCTCTGTTGTGTCCCACTCTTTGCAACCCCATGGACTGTACACTGCATGGAATTCTCCAGGCCAGAATACTGGAGTGGGTAGCCTCTTCCCTCTCCAGGGGATCCTCCCAACCCAGGGATCGAACCCAGGTCTCCCGCATTGCAGGCGGATTCTTCACCAGCTGAGCTACCAGGGAAGCCCATCTGCCTTGCAAGGGGGATTCTTAATCACTGGGCCACCTGGAAAGTCCCCAGAGACTCTGTCTTACATCAGAATCTATTTTGTCACAAGTTCCTGGTGGCCCAGACGGTGAAGAATCTGCCTGCAGTGCAGAAGACACGGGTTCTATTCCTGGGTTGGAAAGATCCCCTGGAGGAGGGCATGGCAACCCACTCCAGTATTCTTGCCTGGAACCCCATGGACAGAGGAGCCTTCGGGCTACAGTCCATGGGGTCGCAAAGAGTCAGACACGCCTGAGAGACCCTTTTCCGCAGGCAAGTGGCACTCTGAGGAGGACCATGGAGAAAACCACCTCGTCCAGCATCCAGCCCTGGGCGGAACATTGCGGGTGCATCCCTGTTGCAGTGCTTCTCTCTGGGAAAGGAAGGGCGACTGTTTTACTGGGGACAAAGAGCTGCATTTTCATCCATTCATTTACTACAAAGCAGACAGTGTGAGTCCAGAGCTTGGAGAGTCCCCGCCCCCAAGGCTCCTTCTGCTCCTTTACAGCACCCTCCCCTTCTCCATGCTGGCTGCAGTTTCCATGGCAACAGCGCAAGTCCCCGCTTCTGATGCAAAAGCCCCGTAAATGCTCCAGAGGGGAAACACAGCTGCTGATGCCAAGCCCACTAGGATGGTGCGAGGAGAACACTCTTAAAGTTGCAGATGTCACACCAGCAGTTCAAGCACATTTAAAAGAAAAAATACTTTATTGTGGTAACTATATATATCCCTGGTGGCTCAGATGATAAAGAATCTGCCTGCAGTGCAGGAGATCCAGGTTCAGTCCCTGGGTGGGGAAGATGCCCTGGAGCAGGGAATGAGAATCCACTCCAGTAGTCTTGCCTGGAGGATCCCATGGACAGAGGAGCTACAGTCCCTGGGGTCGCAGAGAGTCAGACACGACTGAGTACATTCAGACTGTTTTGAAAAGAACGCCACCATCCATCCCCAGGACGTTTCCGTCTTCCCAAATTCTGGGCCCAGCTGCCCGCCCCGGACACCCTCCATTGGGTCTCTGTGAACTGACTCATCTGGGTGCTTCGTATGCTCGGGATCACATGAGATTTGTCCTTTTGTGACTGCCTTATTTCACTTAGCTAAGTCCTCAGTGTCTGTAAGGCACCTCAGATTCCCTTCCTTCTTAAGGCCGAAATAATATTCCATCTTTTGACCTCCTACTTTTGCAATCCAGTCCCCTATGATGAAAAGGACATCTTTTTTTTTGGTGTTAGTTCTAGAAGGTCTGGTAGGTCTTCACAGAACCGTTTGGCTTCATCTTCTTTGGCATTAGTGGCTGGGGCACCGACTTGGGTTACCTGCGGCTGAATGGTTTGCCTCGGAAACAACCTGAGATCCTTCTGTCGTTTTTGCGTTGCACCCAAGTACTGAATTTTGGACTCCTCTGTTGATCATGAAAGGCTACTCCATTTCTTCTAAGGGTTTCTCGCCCACAGCAGTAGATATAATGGACATCTGAATTACATTTGAACGCAACCGAGCGACTGAACAACAACAATTTTTCACCATATGTGTACACTGTGATTTTTAAAACTTTAATTAAAATTTTTAAATTAAATGTTTTAAAAATTTCATGTTGGGGTATAGCCCATTCACAGTGTTGTGACAGTTTCAGGTGAGCAGGTGAGGGTCTCAGCCACACATACACACGTATCCATCCTCCCCCAAGCTCCCCTCCCATCCAGGCTGCCTCATGACACGGGGCAGAGTTCCCTGTGCTCACAGTCGGTCCTTGTTGGTTCTCCGTTTTCTACACTCTGCTTTGCTTATCCGTTCATCTGTCAATGGCCGTGGGGTTGCGCCCACGTCCTGGCTGTTGTGAATCATCCTGCTGTGAACACAGGTGAGATCCCGCTTTCAATTCTGAAGTGAATGGCTGGATCACATGGTACTTCTGTGCTTGGTACTTTTTTGAGGACCCTCCATACTGCTTTCCACAACAGCCGCACCACTGAGCGTGCCTGTCAAAAGTCGTCCTGAGGCATCTCTGATGCCCTTCGAAGGCTTCCCGAGCCTTTGCAGGTAGGCAGAAAGATGGCCCTGGACCTTCCGCAGACTCTCAGTTTTCAGCCCAGTAGTGGCTGCAGGAGCCGGTCTGCCTCCCACCATCTATAATTCACTCATTTGCTCATTTGTTTATACACTCATCCCCTCCCAGTATTTACCGAGTGTCTACAGTCTGCTTGGCACTGGGAGTAAAATGATGAGAGGAAAAAAAAGACCCAGCCTCCACTTTCATGGCGCTCAGAATACACTAATTCAGTCCCTCCCAAGGGTCCACTTTGCGTCTGGCACTTTGCTGAGGGTTAGAGGATTTGGTGGTGAGCAAACCACACCATGTCTCAAGGTGACTCAAATGTGTATTGTGGGTTAGACGTTAATTACGCAAACCACGCAAGGAGATGAAACCAGTCGACCCTAAAGGAAATCAGTTCTGAACATTCATTGGAAGGACTGATGCTGAAGCTGAGGCGCCAATACTTCGGCCACCTGATGTGAAGAGCCGACTCATTGGAAAAGACCCTGATGCTGGGAAAGACTGAGGGCAGGAGGAGAAGGGGACAACAGAGGATGAGATGGTTGGATGGCATCACCGACTCAATGAAGTCAAACCTGAATTTGAAAAAACTCAAGGATGTCGTGAAGGACAGAGGAGCCTGGGATACTGCAGTCCATGGGGTCAAAAAGAGCCCAACAAGACTTAGCGACTAAATGACCGTCAGTGGCTAAGGCTCTCACTCCCGATGCAGGGGGGCGGGGCTGGATCCCTGGCAGGGAACTAGATCTCCAATGCCACAACTAAGAGTTCACGTGCCATGCCACATGCCACAGCTAAGACCTGGCCAGCCAAGAAAACAAATAATTTAAAAGAGTAAAGTGTTGTATATAATAATCATATCTGATACTTCGGTCACCTGATGCTAAGAGCCGACTCATTAGAAAATAGCCTGATGCTGGGAAAGATTGAGGGCAGGAGGAGAAGGGGACGACAGAGGATGAGATGGTTGGATGGCATCACCAACTCCATGGACGTGAGTTTGAGCAAGCTCCCGGAGGTGGTGAAAGACAGGGAAGCCTGGCGTGCTGCAGTCCATGGGGTCGCAAAGACTGAGCAACTGAACACCACCATAGCAGCAGGAAACACGGCATCTCCTTAGCAGGATCAGACCCTGGGGAGACGGTGCCAAAGAATAACTGAACAGCAAGCCCCGGTTCCGTGGAGCTTAACTTCAGTAAGGCGGAGACTTAAAAACAGAGAGACAAACCTGTCAGGATGTACCTGATTCCGAGAGAGGAGAAATGCAGTTCAACCTGGCTTAGACAGAGTGAAATCTCTTAGACCTACAGCCTGGACACGCCAGCAAGAGAGCAGGCTTCCTGCGGTTTTGCACACTTGGTCACTATGTATTAGGATTTGTAATAACTGTGCATCCTAATTTTTAAATTTAATGCTTTATTGCTGTCAACAATAACCAAGACGTGGAAACAATCTAAATGTCCCTCGGCAGATGAATGGATGAAGAAGATGTGGTTGGTTCTTGTCGTTCAGTCACTCAGTCGTGTCCGGCTGTTTGTGACCCCATGGACTGCAGCACGCCAGTCTCCTCTGTCTTCCACTATCTCCTGGAGTTTACTCAAATTCATGTCCATCGAGTTGGTGACGCCATCCAACCATCTCGTCCTCGGTCATCCCCTTCTCCTCCTGCCCTCAATCTCCCCCAGCATCAGGGTCTCTCCCAGTGAGTCAGCTCTTCACATCAGGTGGCCAAAGGACTGGAGCTTCAGCTTCAGCTACGGTCCTTCCAATGAATATTCATATACAAAGGAATACTATTCAGCCATGAAAAAGGATGAAATAATGCCATTTGCGGCAACATGACTGGATCCAGAGATTATCATCCTAAGTGAAGTCAGCCAGACGGAGAAAGACCAAATACGTACCACTTGCATGTGGAATCTAAACCACAACACAGACGAACATATTTACAAAACAGAAATAGACTCACAGACATGAAAGCAACGATGGCTACCAAAGGGGAAAGGGAGGACGGGTGCATTAGGAGTCTGGGGTTAGCAGATACCAAGTACGCTGTGCAAAACGGAAACGACAGGGACCTACTGTCTGGCACACGGAACTACAGTCAATATCCTGTACTAAACCACAATGGAATAGAGTCTGAGAAAAGAATACACACACTGAATATGTGACTGAATTGCTTTGCTGCACACCTGAAACCAGCGTGCCTTTGTAAATCAACTTCAATCAAAAAATCAACCTTCAGGTCCCACATTTGAAAAAGAAATCTCAGTGAACAGACACATCCTTCATGTGTGACTCCCTTAAAGCTTCTTCATCTCTCTCCTTGCAGAGGGCTCCCCGAGGGCCTGCGTGCCAGGGCGCCGGGCTCACATGGATGCCGAGACAGAGCGGGAAGGAAGAGCGATGCCTGTGACACCCAGCCTGGGAGACCTCACAGCCCTGCTGTGATCTGCAGGCTGCTCAGCTCAGCCCACTTGTCCTGCGTGGGGACCACACAGGCGCCTGAGGACCAAGAGGCTGGGGCCACCCTGGGGCCGGCTTCCCGCTCACCCAGAGCCCAGTTTACTAAAACCAAAAACCACCTCCACGCTGACCTGTGTGTCCAGCCTGGCCCTTCCACCTGAATCCTGGCCTCCTTGACACCTCTCTGCCGTGTGGGCAAACTGATGTACATCCTAAGCTAACGTGTCCCCGGACAAAACCTCAGTCTCTTTCTACATCTGCTCCTCACCCCCAGCCTTCTTGTCCTCTAGTCACGGCTCCAGAAAAGGGCAAGTGTCAATCACTCAGTCGTGTCTGACTCTCTGCGACCCCATGGACTGTAGCCCGCAGGCTCCTCTGTCCATGGGATTCTCCAGGCAAGAATGCTGGAGTGGGTTGCCGTGCCCTCCTCCAGGGGATCTTGCCAGCCCAGGGATCAAACCTGAGTCTCCTGCATTGCAGGCAGATTCTCTACCGTCTGAGCCACCAGGGAAGCCCGTGCACGGCATCAGCCTCCACACAAAAACCCAAACTCAAAACAGAAAGACTCGAAATGGAAGCCATTCCTTTCCTTCTTTTTTAAACATTATTTTCCACCATGGTTGATCCCAGGAGACTGGATACAGCTCCAGGCGCCACAGGAGGCCCTGTTCTTTGTCCCTATGTGTAATAGT
The DNA here is from genome assembly GCF_055505025.1 of Bos grunniens. Taxonomy (NCBI): domain Eukaryota; kingdom Metazoa; phylum Chordata; class Mammalia; order Artiodactyla; family Bovidae; genus Bos; species Bos grunniens. Next base: position 64,735,710 of record NC_141182.1, on the reverse strand, counting down.
TTGCACCTGCTAACCCCAGCCTCCCCCTCCATCCTTCCCAAACCTGCTCCTTGGAAACCACAAGTCTGACCTCTGTGTTTGTGAGTCGGCTCCTGCTTTGTAGATAAGCTCGCTTGCGCCATATTTTAGATCCCACATATCAGTGACATCCCGTGGTGTTTGTTTTTCTCTTGTGGACCTGCTTCATTTAGCACGGTCATCTTGTGGTCCGTCCATGTGGCTGCAGAAGACACCATTTCCTTTTTAAATGTCTGATCAGTATTTCGCGCACACACACACACGACATCCTCTTTATCCATTCATCTGTTGATGGACACGGGTTGCTTCCATGTTTTGGTTATTGTGAACAGCGCTATGAACATTGGGATGCGTGTAGCTCGTTGAATTATAGTTCAGTCCACATATGTGCCCAGTAGCGGGACTGCTGGATCCTACAGTGATTCTGTCTTTGGTTTTCTGAGGAACCTCCATACTGTTCTCTGGAGTGGCTGCCTGAATTCACATTCCCAGCACAGTGTAGGAGGGCTCCCTATGCTGTTCAGCAGAGACTGGGACAACACTGTAGACCAACCACACGTCCGTGAAAACAGAAGCCATCCTCCATTCTTCTCATCCTGGCCACACCACGTGCCCGTGTCTCCGCCAACACAAATCCACGAGCTTCAGCTCAGCCTTCAAGACACGACAGGATTCTCTCTGTTTGCCTCCACCTTGGTCCGGGGGCCACCGTCTCCCCCTGGCATACTGTGACATCCTGAGGGCTGGGGTCTTTCCAGTTCCTCAGACAGTCTGTCTTCCCTGAAGCAAGCCCCAGACCGTCTGCAGACATGTCCCACCACGTCAGCCCGCCCCCCAACTCAGCCTCATTCAGCGGCCCCGAGACTCAGAGGCTGAGAGGTGCCCACAGGCTCGCTGGCATCCCAGCCCCGTCTGCCTGCCACCACAGAACCTGCGTTCCCCAGCTCCCAACCCTCCCCACTCTGCTCCCTGTCGTCCCCTCAAAACTTCTTCTGCCTTCAAACTGGAGTTTTGTCTTTCCTCGTAATCCCTGTGACTGGTTCTTTCTCAATCTTCACATCTCAGCTCAAAGATCACATTCTCAAAGCAGAGCTGGGAGCGGGATGAGGTTGGCTTAAAGAGGCAGTAAAAACCTCATCACTGGGGACTTCCCTGGCGGTCCAGTGGTTAAGACCTGTGCTTCCAATGCAGGGGGCATAAATTCAACCCCTGGTTGGGGAACTAAGATCCTGCAGGCCATGTGGCCAAAGAAAGAGTAAAAATTGAAAAAATCCACCCATGGTGGAGGGAAATAATTTTAAAAAGCCAAAAACCACACCACCAAGATAAATATTATTTTAACACTCTATTTTAAAAAACCAAAATGAATACCAAAAAAAAAAAGAAGAACAAAATATCAAAAATTTAAAGTCCAGTGTGTCCTGAACCATACTGAAGCTTGAGATATAGGGAAAATGAGAGCCCCTCTAAATATGTTTTTATGTAATTTCTTTAATGACTAATATTTCCTGAATATTGAGAAGTAGGCAAGTTAAAACTGACAACAATATCTTATGGTTAAATATTTTAATTATACAAAAGAGAAAAAAACAACATGATTATAATTCTGCTTTCCTGGCTCTAATAGAAGCAAACTGATCAATAAGACTTTCCTTTCTTATTATTTTGGCACCGTGCAGCATGTGGCATCTTGGCTCCCTGACTGGAGACTCATACGCCTTTGGTGTGTGTGAGTGTGTGTTGTTCTGTCCCGTACATCACAGGGTGTTTGTTTTAGCAGCATCTTCGGGCCTCTATGCACTAGATGCTAACTCATGCTCCTTAAGGGCATTCCTGATGGCTCAGCGGTGAAGAATCTGTCTGCCAATACAGGTATATACAAGTTCGATCCCTGGGTCGGGAAGATCCCCTGGAGAAAGAAATGGCTGTCCACTCCATTCCTGCCTGGAGAATCCCATGGACGGAGGAGCCTGGAGGGCTGCAGTCCACGGGGTCGCAAAGAGTCGGACACAACTTAGCGACTTAACAACATATCTTAAGTTGTGGTCATCAAAATATTTCCAAAGGCATCCTGGAGAAGCAAAATCTCCCCCACTCCTGGTTGAAAATCACTGCTGGAGCCTCACCTCCTGGAAGAGGGTCAGCCATGACTGTGGGGGTAAAATGAATGGTTGGATAGGCAGATGGATGAGTGGATGGATGACTTAAGGAAACAGTGTCTCTGGGGCTCACAGGAGACCTGTGATATGGAAGTCTACACGCATCCGAGGGTGCAGGTCAACTGCAGCAAAGAACAGGTCCAGCGAGGCTGCTGAAGGCCCACTGTACAGCACAGGGAAATACAGAAGGTGCAATCTGTTTGTTAGTACATGTATTGTCAGTCACTCAGTCGTGTCCGACTCTTTGCAACCCCGTGGACTGTAGCTTGCTAGGCTCCTCTGTCCATGGGATTCTCCAGGCAAGAATACTGGGGTGGGTTGCCATTTCCTTCTCCAGGGGATCTTCCCCACCCGGGTATTGAACCCATGGCTCTTGCATTGGCAGATGTATTCTTTACCACTGAGCCACCTGGGAAACCCAGAAGACATATATTAATCTTAAAAGCACATTCTGATACACATTAGGTGCAAACAAGCAGTGTTTGACTGCACTCAGAGGAGATACCTAGAATAGTCAAATCCACAGGGTCTTCCTTCAGTACACTGGTAGGTGCCAGGGCCGGGGGTGCAGCTGGAAAGGGGGACTTGGTGTTTAATGCGGACAGAGTTTTCCTTTAGGAAGCTGAAACATTCCGGAGATGATGGTGAGGGTTGCACATCAAGGTGAAGCTACTTGCTGTGCTGAACTGCACGGTTAAATACAGTTAAAATAGTAGGTTTTATATGATGTGACTTTTGACCACAACACAACACACACACACACACACCCAGGCCTGTGGGGACGTTCCTCGGGCCTGAGTCCTCCGCAGACCGGTTGGTTCTGTCGTCCACTGCTGAGGGCTGTTCTCCCTGCAGACCTCTGACCCGGAGGCCGAGGCTTGTTGCCATGGGAACGGCACAGGCAGGAGGGATGGGAGCTGGGCGCGGAGTCGGGCGCGGGCGGGGCTCCAGGGAGGGGCGTGTGGGCTCAGGAACATCTCGGCACCTTCGCGAGGTGACAGGAGGGTGCGGAGAGAACAAACCGCGCTTGACGCCCGCACCCACTCGCTCTGCGCCTTGAGGAACGTTTCCTCCTTACAAGGCAATCTCTGTTGGACTCTGGGGAAGACTTGTCCTCTCAGTAACTGCTCACAAATGGAGTTTTTTGGGGGGAGTGTTACTCAAAACACGGATATCTAATGGAGAGAGGGACGAATGTCAGCTCCCCGGTAGAAGGATGAAAATAGGACGGGGTGTGACCGTTGAGGACCGGCTTGGGAGCACAGCTGAACGCTGAGTCCTTGCAGTGAACCATGCAATGTGGGGTGATCCTAGGATGACCACATGCCCCGCACTGAGGCTCTTCACAGACACAGGTGCCCGATGGGTCTGGGCTTCTTCTGCGGCCTGCAGGCACCTGCGGCACGGATTTTATTTTTCACTGAAAGCTTTTATAACTTGCAGCTTCTTACGATGCGAGGGTACAGATTATACATCACTTATTTTGTACTTCACTTATTTTACTTAATTGCCTCATAAATGTCTCTGCAGTGGCCACAAGGTAGGCAGGAGTGCTCTGGTGAGTCCCACAGGTGGAACTGCTCCATGGAAGGGCAAACCTGTTTTATGGGCAGAAGACCTTAATGGACATTTCTCCAAAGAAGACATACAGATGGCCAGCAGGCATATAAAAAGACACTCAACGTCACTAATTATCAGAGAAATGCAAATCAAAATCACAATGAAGTATCAACCTCACACAACTCAGAATGGCCATCATTAAAAAGATTCCGTTCAGTTCAGTTCAGTCGCTCAGTCGTGTCCGACTCTTTGCAACCCCATGAACCACAGCACGCCAGGCCTCCCTTGTCCATCACCAGCTCCCAGAGTTTACCCAAACTCATGTCCATTAAGTCGGTGATGCCATCCAACCATCTCATCCTCTGTCATCCCCTTCTCCTGCCCTCAATCTTTCCCAGCATCAGGGTCTTTTCAAATGTGTCAGCTCTTCCCATCAGGTGGCCTAAGTACTGGAGTTTCAGTTTCAACATCAGGCCTTCCAATGAACACCCAGGACTGATCTTTACATGGACTGGTTGGATCTCCTTGCAGTCCAAGGGACTCTCAAGAGTCTTCTCCAACACCACAGTACAAAAGCATCAATTCTTCAGTGTTCAGCTTTCTTCACAGTCCAACTCTCACATCCATACGTGACCACTGGAAAAACCATAGCCTTGACTAGATGGACCTTTGTTGGCAAAGTAATGTCTCTGCTTTTTCATATGCTGTCTAGGTTGGTCATAACTTTCCTTCCAAGGAGTGTCTTTTAATTTTATGGCTGCAATCACCATCTGCAGTGATTTTGGAGCCCCCCCAAATAAAGTCAGCCACTGTTTCCACTGTTTCTCCATCTATTTGCTATGAAGTGATGGGACTGGATGCCATGATCTTAGTTTTCTGAATGTTGAGCTTTAAGCCAACTTTTTCACTCTCCTCTTTCACTTTCATCAAGAGGCTCTTTAGTTCTTCTTCACTTTCTGCCATAAAGGTGGTATCATCTGCATATCTGAGGTTATTGATATTTCTCCCACAATATTGATTCCAGCTTGTGCTTCCTCCAGCCCAGCATTTCTCATGATGTACTCTGCATATAAGTTAAATAAGCAGGGTGACAATATACAGCCTTGACGTACCCCTTTTCCTATTTGGAATCAGTCCATTACAAATAATAAACGCTGGAGAGGATGTGGAACAAAGGGAGCCCTCCTCCATTGCTGATGGGAATGTAAACTGGCACAGCCACTATGGAGAAGAACACGGAGGTTCCTCAGAAAACTAAAACCGGAACTACCATATGATTCAGCGATCCCACTCTTGGGCACATATCTGGAGAAAACTCTAATTTGAAAAGATACATGCAGCCCAGCGTTCACTGCATCAGCCGTCACAATAGCCAAGACATGCAAGCAGTTTTAATGTCCATCAACAGAAGAATGGATAAAGAAGATATGGCACATATTCACAATGGAATATTATTCAGCTGTAGGAAAGAAGGAATGAAATAATGCCATTTGCACCAACATGGATGGACCTGGAGACTGTCATGCTGGGTGAAGTAAGTCAGACCGAGAAAAACAAATACCACCCAGTATCACTGATATGTGGAATGTAAAATATGGCAGAAGTGAGCTTATCTACAGAACAGAAACAGGCTCACTGACGCAGAGAACAGTCTGCGGGCGGGCACGTGGGAGGGATGGGCCAGAGTTTGGGACTGGCGGAGGCAAACTGTTACACAGAGAAGGGTGGACAACACGGTCCGACCGTAGAGCACAGGGAGCTGTACTCAATATTCCACGATAAACCATAATGGAAAATATCAGGAAAGAGAGAATGCCTGTACACACATGTGACCCTCTGCTGTGCAGCAGAGACTGGCACCACACTGTAAAAAACCATACTTCAATTAAAAATAAAATAAAAAAAAAAAGATGACCATATTTTAGACTTTAACACATTGCCGGAAAAGCTCACCAGGGTGGATGTGTCCACCGCCACAGGTAGAAAGGAGCCTGATCTCCTGGCAGTCCAAGGGACTCTCGAGAGGCTTATCCAGCACCACAGTTCGAAAGCAGTTCTTCGAACTGTGATAACTGTTCTTTGAACAGCTCTTCGTCGTGATATCAATTCCCTTGACTACCACGTCTGCTGGAGTGAATTTAACCTGTTGCGGTTTTTTCTTGCTAGCTCTGTTAACTGCAGTTTTCCCCTTCACATAGCCACACAAACTATTTAACATTTTTTTTAAAGTTGTGACAAAGTACAGATCACATAGACCTTACCGTCTTAACCAGTTTTTAGCACACGGTTCAGTGGCATTAAGTCTGTTCACACTGTTGTGTGACCGTCAGCCTGTCCATCTCTAGAACCCTCTTCGTCTTGCAAAACTGAAACTCTGTCCCCATTAAGCATGAATGCCGCACTCTCTCCCTCCCCAGCCCCTCGAAATCACCACCCTGTTTTCTGTCTTTATGAATCTGTTCTAGGTGCCCCATACAAGCAGAATCATGCAGGATTTGTCTTTTTTCCACTGGCTTATTTCACAGCATAATGTCCTCAGAAGACTAGAGAAGACTCCTGAGAATCTCTCAGACTGCAAGGGGACTAAACGAGTCAATCTTAAAGGAAATCAGTCCTGAATATTCATTGGAAGGACTGATGCTGAAGCTGAAGCTCCAATACTTTGGCCACCTGATATGAAGAGCTGACTCTTTGGAAAAGACCCTGATGCTGGGAAAGATTGAGGGCAGGAGAAGGGGACGAGAGGATGAGATGGTTGGATCACCGACTCAAGGGACATGAGTTTGGGTGAACTCCAGGAGTTGGTGATGGACAGGGAGGCCTGGCATGCTGCAGTCCATGGGGTCGCAAACAGTCACACACGACTTAGTGACTGAAGAGCAAGAACAACATCCTCAAGGTTCATCCATCTGTTCACCCACTGAGGGACACTCGATGGTTTTTACCTTTTGGCCACTGTGAACAACGCTGCTGTGAACACGGCTGTGCAAAGCCCTCGTCAGGATGCCGCTCTCGATTCTTTCAGGTGTGTACGCAGGGATGGAATTCTAGGATCATATGGCAATTCTTTCTTTTTTGGCCCCGCAACATTAACTCCCGCACCAGGAGCTGAAGCCCTGTCTCCTGAAGTGGAAGCACGGGATTCTAACCACTGGACCACCAGGGCATTCCCCACACGGCAAGTCTGTCAGCAGTTTTCCTGAAGGTCCAAGTGTTAGTTGTTCAGTCGTGTCCGACGCTTTGCCGCACCACGGACTGTAGCCCGCCAGGCTCCTCTGTCCGTGGGGTTCTCCAGGCAAGAACACTGGAGTGGGTTACCATTCCCATTTCCAGGGGATCTTCCTGACCCAGGGATAGAAGCTGCGTCTCCTGCAGTGCAGGCAGATTCCTTACTGTGGGAGCCACACCTCCAAACTGTGTTCCATACTGGCTGCACCACTTTACATTTCCACAACAGTGGGCAAGCCTTCCAACTTCTCCACCTCCTGTCCAGTACTCGTCATGGTCCCCCCACTGGTTCTGGGACCTCCGCGGATCGGAACTCCGAGGCTGCCCAAGTCCCTCGGGCGTGGCTCTCCAGGATGCACGGGTTCAGCCAAGCTGGGACTGAATCCATGTGCGGTTGGTTAAATCTACAGTTGACGAACCTGCGGATATGGAGGGCCAGCCATATTTTCTGTTTGTGTTTTTTTTAAAGAAATCGTTACCATCCTAATGGGTGTGAGGTGGCATCTCATGGTTTCTACGTGGTTATGTCCTCTTCTTTGACGCATGCGTGCTTTCGCGACCTGCTGAAACAGCTCCTTGCCTGTCCATGACGATAAGAACGTTCGCACCGAGCCTCCTGTGGAGCTGCAGACAGGAGACCACTGCTGCCCACACAGAGGAAACTCTGTTCTTCACTGCCGTCCTGGCTGTGGTTGCTCACGGAGGAAGCCGAGCCAGCATCCGACTGAAAAGACGGTTCATACAGGGGAGAAGTTTCTCCCGGAAACCCGTGGCCCTTTGGACGGAGCTCTCAAAACGTCCCCATTGAGCCTGTGTGCCAGATACATCAATCTACCTCAGGATTTTCCCTGATTAACGAGCGAAAGGCCAGACCGGAGCCCAAGCTCTCCCTGTATTTGCCTTCTCACTCAGAAAGGGAACGGCCTTCTCGGAAACAGTGAAACACAGCCAGTATTCTGGGAGACACGCACCCCCCAAACCGTAAACATATAGAAGACTAGTTGTCTGTCCTGTAGGTTACATGCCTGGAGCCGCTTACCAACCAGTTTCTCTCAGCTTTTCTGGGCTTGAGACAAAATCTTGACTCTGATATTCTGACGCTTTCACTCGCTACGCCGAGTGACTTTACTGGGGCCTTGAGGGCCTCGGGCGTTTGCAGCCCACTTCCAGAGTCCAGTATGATGTCGAATTACAGTAAAAGAGCAACAAGAGCAGAGACAGTAACTAAGACACAAAGGTGGATCTCTTGACACACAATGAATGAGGAAAACCTTTCTGATTTTGTCACCGTGCCTTCTGCGCATGTTTGTACATTCACAGAAACACAGTGAAGTGGATCCCTGTCTTTCCTCTCTCCCCTTTTCTTTCTTTTCTCTTTCCCCTTCTCCCTCTCCTTTCTTTCTTTCTCTCTTCTCCCACTCTTTCCAGTTTCTCTCTTCCTCCTGATTCTCTCACTGTGGTTAAGGATTCTCCTTTTTTTCCCCTCAATGCACGCCCATTAGTGGCCCAGCAGAGCATGCCTTCTGCAGCGTGAGCGCTCACGGCCAGAGATGGCAGAGGCGGCGGTGAGTTCCCGAGCCCGGGATCAGCGGCCCCCGCATTCTCCCCGGGCCAGTCCTGAGGCCAGTCTGTCTCTGACAAGTCTGGCTCCAGAACCTCACCTGGGAAGCTAAAGCCTGCCTGGCCTCCCTCAGATCTGCCCGCTATCTCCCCCACATCTCTCTGAGCAGCCAGAGTCAGCCCCCGTGGTTTCGGCGGCGCGCTGCCAAGAATGCTGGCTGTTAGACACCGGCCTCTCCTGGACCTGGTGTCCCAAGTTCCCGAGGAGTCACGGCCTGCAGGACCAAGGCTCACCCAGGCCTTTGCCTCCGCGTGAAGGAGCCAAAGATGCCCCTCTCTGGGAGGGCGCAGCTCGCACCACGAGGCACGGCAGGGTGGCTCGGGGTGGTTTGGATTCCAAGTGTCTCCCTTGCACCCTTGTGCAGTGAACAGCCCGCCCAACCGCACACTGCAGCCCTGCGACCACTCCAGCCTAGCAAGACAAGGAAGCGCTTCCTACTTCTGCTGCAAACACCAAGCTAACGAGCACTGAGCGCTTCCTGTATGTGAGACATAAACCTACGTGTGGAGTGTGTCAAGAGGTCCTGTCACCGCCATTTACGTTACAAGCCTGCTCATACAGATAAAGGGTACCATCTCTACTAATACTTGTTGTTTAGTCACTCAGTCAGTCGTGTCCAACTCTTTGCGACCCCTTGACTGACCCCATAGCAGGCCAGGCTCCTCTGTCCATGGGGTCCTCCAGGCAAGAATACTGGAGCAGGTTGCCATGCCCTCCTCCAGGGGATCTTCCCAGCCCAGGGATGGAACCTAGGTCTCCTGTATTGGCAGGTGGATTCTTCACCACTGAGTCACCAAGGAAGCCAATACTAATACTTGCAGTGGCTAATTAATAAAGTCCACAGGGCTACCCATGACCTCACGGGCCCCCTTGATCAGAGAAGGAAACTGAGGCTCTGATGACAACAGAGGAAAAGCGTGATGGATGAGGATGAGGCCAGCCTGAGTCCACCTCCCCACATCCGACCAGATGCCAGAAGACCTCCCGTCTTCCTCTGTGAGCCTCGGGGGCCTCATGAAGCGGCGGGGTGCAGAGGAGAGCTCCCCTCAGCTTTCAGGGTTGTCATGAGGGCTGAAGGGAAGGCACACAGCAGGCACCTAGCAGAGTGCAGTCAGCCAGTGGGGGTAGGCACCGCATCCTCTCAGAGCTTCCCTGGCGGCTCAGGCAGTAAAGAATCCGCCTGCAATGCAGGAGAGCCGGGTTCAGTCCCTGGGTGGGGAAGCTCCTCTGGAGGAGGAAACAGCAACCCACTCCAGTATTCTTGTCTGGAGAAACCCGTGGATGGAGGAGCCTGGCGGGCTACAGTCCACGGGGTCATAAACAGTCGAACTCGACTGAACACCCAAACAACAACAAAAGCTGATCTGCAATGCTGGTTAGTTTCAGACGTCCAGCAAAGGGACTCAGTTATACACACACACGTGTCCCTTCTTATTTAGGTTCTTTTCCCGCGCAGGCCGCTGCAGGGTATTGAGTAGAGCTCCCTGCGCTATGCAGCAGGTCCTTATTGGTTATCTGTCTTACATACAGCAGTGTGTGCATGTCAAGCCCAAGAAGAGATCTTTGTGTCTGTTTCATCCGCACACCTCCTCCGTGTGTACCCGGCACCCAGCGAGCCCTCGGAGGCTGCTTGCTGAGTGAATCAATGCACCTGTTGTGATAGAAACCTCAGACGTGAGGGTCTTGGGCGCACACCCATGTTTCCCTAACACTGCATCTCTGGCTGCAGGGAGAGCGCGGCCCCAGTGGGCCTCGATCATATGCTGAATGAACCCGATCGTTGGGCGTTGAAAGGCGGGCAACAATGACCCCGGCTCTGGCAGGAGGCCTAGGAGTTCTCCAAGGCCTGCCGGGACCCCGGCGGCCCGCTTCCCTTTTCTTCTGCAGTGACCCCTGTCTAATGTCGTGCCGGAATGTGCACAAAGGCCGGCCTGACCCGGTGACGGAGCCGGAGCAGAGGGGCGGCAGGTGTGGACCCGGCCCCCCGCCCCCTCGCCCGGACCCCGGCTTCACGCTTTGTCATCCGTGTTCCCGAAAGAGCCGGCACCTGATGCGCAGCGAGGCCGGCCGTTGCCATAGCAACCGCTGCCTGATCAGACCGTGGAGACGAGGGCAGGGAAGGGGGCCGCTGCGGGCTGGAGACTTCCAGTTCTCAAGTCAGACGGCATCGGGGTCCACAAGCCTGGCTATCACGAAGCAGGTGCTTCTTCCTCTTTCCTAAACTTTTTATTTTGTATTGGCGGTTACAGCCTATTAATGCTGTGACAGTTTCAGGTGGAAGGCGAAGGGACTCAGCCCTATATATACACGTGTCCATTCTCCCCCAAACTGCCCCCCCTCCCCCATTCAGGCTCCTACTTAACACCAGCAGAGTTCCCTGTGCTTACAGTAGGGCCTTGCTGGTACTCCACTTTGAACACAGCAGTGGGTGCATGTCCATCCCACACTCCCTAACTCTCATTTCCCCCCATCCTTTCCCCCCAAGCAACCATAAGTTCATTCTAAGTCTGTGAGTCTCTGCTTTGTAAGTAAATAATTTACAATGTTGTGTCATTTTTGAGGTAAACAGCAAAGTGACTCAGTTATATATACACATATATCCATACACATAATCAGTTTATATATACATATATTTTTTGAAGAGTTGGACACGACTGAGCGACTGATCTGATCTGATCTGATCTGATTTTTTGAAGACCACAATATCTTTATTACATCTTTAGAGTTGGAAAAGGTATATTTGGGGGCAAGTGCACTTCTAAATACCAAGCTCCAGAGTTAGGTAGACTTACTACTCTAATCATGCTTCCCAGGGGGCTCAGTGGTAAAGAATATATATGCTTGCCAGTGCAGGAGACCCGGGTTCAATCCCGGGCTCGGGAAGATCCCCCTGGAGAAGGAAATGGCAACCCATCCAGTATTCTTGCCTGGAGAATCCCATGGAAAGAGGGGCCTGGTGGGCTGCAGTCCATGGGGTGTCAAAGAGCTGGACAGGGCTGAATGAGTGCATGCATGTGTGTGCACGGGTGCACGCACACACACACACACGCACACAGCACAGGAAGCGCTGCATATGTCCACCCTTTTTTTGATTCTTTTCCCGTATAGGCCATTACAGAGCATTGAGTAGAGTTCCCTGTGCTCTACGGCAGGCCCTTACTAGCTACCTGTTTTATATAGTATATAATATGCAGTGTTCACACAGTATAAAACGGACAGGATTTTATGCAGTATATGGAGTAGGCAGATAATGAGGTGTGCCATGCTTGCATGCGTGTGTCATACTCCTTCAAGTCGTTCTGGCCGTGGTGGGCTCCGCCCTCCTCCCCAAGTCTGTCGAGCAGGAAGATCTGCCCCTTGTGACCCTGTGTTTTGAGCACTAGCGTACACGAGCGGCCCGCCTTCCAAGGGGAAGCTGTCCCCAGATTCCAAACGACGCCAGTCAACAGAGAGGAGAGAAAACATTTCAGGAAGGTGTGAGGGCAACATCTTGGAGAACTTGGAGCAGAGAGGGAGAGACATCGGGTGGGAGGGGGCTTGCTAATCATCCAGCCACTTGGCACATTTCCTCATCCTTGCTTTTCTTTCTTTTTTTAAAAAAATTATTTATTTTTAATTTTAAAGGAAACCAGCCCTGAATATTCATTGGAAGGACTGATGCTGAAGCTGAAGCTCCAATACTTTGGCCACCTGATACAAACAGCTAGCTCACTGGAAGAGACCCTGATGTTGGGAAAGATTGAGGGCAGGAGGAGAAGGGGACGACAGAGGATGAGATGGTTGGATGGCATCACCGACTCAATGGACAAGAGTTTGGGTAAACTCCGGGAGTTGGTGATGGACGGGGAGGTCTGGTGTGCTGCAGTCCACGGGGTCGCAAAGAGTTGGACACGACTTAGTGACCGAACAGCAGCAGTTTTTAACTGGAGGATAATCACTTTATAATGTTGTGCTGGTCTCTAACCAGCCACAGGTATACACGGGGCCCCTCCTTCTGAGCCTCCCCCCTCCTCCCACCCCGCCCCACCCCCTAGGTCATCGCGGAGCAGCAAGCTGAGCTCCCCGGGCTATACAGCAGCTTCCCACCAGCTCTCTATTTCACACATGGTGGTGTATATGCGCCAGTGCTACTTCTGGCTGTTTTCTCAGTATCTATTTTTTATTTATTTGGCTGAGCCGGGTCTTCGCTGTGGCCCTTGAACTCTTACCTGCAGCAAGTGGATCTAGTCCCCTGACCAGGATGGACCCCAGGCACCCTGCACTGGGAACACTGAGTCTTAGCTACTGGAGCACCAGGGAAGCCCCTCACTCTTCTTTTCAACTGCTCGTCACACTCCATGGATCAAAAGACACCAGTTAATCTGCCTGTTCTCCCACGGGTGCACCTTTAAGATGTGTTTTTTGTTTTTTCCCCTTGCTATGACAAGCAACCCTGGATGTTTCTAGCACCTGTGACAGCGCCCAGTACCTGGATTCTGCTCAACAAACATTTGTCGGATGAGTGAGGGTCACAATGAACCAGTCTCCTTCCACACGGTGAGAGTCTGTGCTGGGCACAGACCTTAAGGTGGATTTTCTGAGTGGTTGGGGAATGCCCATCACCAGCTCTTCTAGACACTGTCCAGCTGCTCTGCAAGTTGGCCTTATGCGTGTGGAGTTGCTCAGTCATGTCTGACTCTTTGTGACCCCACGGACTGTAGCCCCCCTGGCTCCTCTGTCCATGGGATTCTCCAGGCAAGAATACTGGAGTGGGCTGCCATGCCCTCCTCCAGGGATCTTCCTGACCCAGGGATGAAACCCAGGTCTCTAAAGTCTCCTGCACTGACAGGCAGGCTCTTTACCACCAGTGCCACCTGGGAAGCCCCAGTGATGTGTATACAGGAGTTTAATCCAGTTCTTGTCTATGCAACACGGAATCGTAACATCAAACCGCCTTCAGAACACGGTTTCCTCATCACGCAAGTATTTATGTCTTTGGGCTCTGAGATCCGGCCGCGACAGCACTTTCCAGGCCCCACACAGACGAGGACTGCTCCCCTGGTCGCTTCCCCAGCACCTCTGACCTGAGCACCCTGTGGTGTGCGTACCTCTGTGAGCGTCTGAAGGGGCACATTTCCAGGGGTGCGTTTGCCGGGTCAAAGAGCATGTGCATATAAATCTGGATGCCTTCTGCCCAAAGAACTTGCCAGGAAGGTTGTAACAAATTGCATTCTCCCCACTAGCCTGTGAAGGCATCGGTTTTTTCTTTTTCACACAATCACCAACTCTCTTTGTCTATATTCCCATTTTTGTCCACTTGACAACTGGAAAAATGACTTGCCAGTTTGGTTTTCATGTCTTTTTTTTTTTTTTTTTTGGTGTACAAAGAGGTTGGAATGTTATTTTGTAATTTTTTTAACATTTCAATTTTTTCCTATAAAGATTTTCTGTCCATTCTGAAATACTATTTTCATCTGTATATGTGTGTATATATATATATTAGCAATGCTTTATTTTTTAAAAATTTTTGGCTGTACTGTGCAGCCTGTGGGGTCTTAGTTCCCTGACCAGGGAAGGAACTCGGGCCCCTGGCTATGAGAGTGTGGTGTTCTAACCACTGGGCAACCAGGGAATTCCTTCTCCCCTATTCTTATTTCTTTTTAAACCAAGTGGACATATAAAACGTATCGTTTCTTTGGTTCTCATTGGGTTGCAAGTGGCCTTACACATTTGGTGACTTTATTTTGTCTGCCATCGTTTTGGCTCTCTTCTCCACCTACTGTCTCAGCTCTTTGGGGGCCAGGCTGGTTTACCTTTTCCTCTCGGTGGCTGTAAACTAGAGAGTGGTGCTCACCGAGCCCCTCCTCCACGCAAATTATACAAACGTTCACCCGGGCTTTCTGATGGGGAGCAGAACACTGAAAACCATCAGCTCTCTCTCCGCCCAAACGCTGCCCTCTCTCCTCCTACTCAGATGCTTTTTAATTTATTTTGTTTGATGAGAGCACTCAATGTTAAAAACAAATGCGTTTTTCTCCCACTGGAGCAGAGCTGTGTTACCAGGCTGTTGTTTTTGCTGTGCAGCAAGTGCACCAGCTACGTGCGCACACATACACCCTCTTTTCTGGGTTCCTGTCTCAGGTGGGTCTTCACAGAGCAGAGTTCCCCGAGCTGCACAGGAGGCTCCATTAGTTACCTGTTTCATACGCGCATCGATACGGTGTATGTGTCAATCTCAATCTCCCAGTTCATCCCACCTCCTCTTCCCCTCTCGGTGGCCATACGTTTGTTCTCTACGTCTGGATCTCAGGCAAATTCCAGGGTGTTCAACATCCCACTAACTGCCTGTCCATTCAAGACAATAAACACCGTGCTTTCTGCATGCGTCCCTGTGTGCTCAGTCGTGCCTGACACCCTGTGGACCGCACCCCACCAGGCAAGAACACTGGAGTGGGCTGCCATGCCCTTCTCCAGGGGGTCTTCCCAACCCAGGGATCGAACCCTTGTCTCTTACATCTCCTGCATTATAGGTGGATTCTTTACCGCTTGAACCATTGGGAGAGCCCCAGAGTGCATGCTAGTCCGTGATGTCAAATGAATAAACGCACAGAATCCTAATTTTGAGCCGAACAGACTCCACTCCTTTGCCCATTTATTCTTTCTAAAAATGTTCGAAGGTACTGCCAGGCATTCTGGGCAGGGATCTGACGTTCATTCTTTACGACATATTCTCTACACCTTGCGTGACCCTTGGCATGCAGTGCGCAGTGGTCCTTCCATAACCTTTTGCTAAATGAATCTAAAACATTCCTGTTTGAAGGAACAAATGTCACCGACAGCTCGGCTCTCGGACAGAAGACCATGCCTTTTCCAGTGTTTGTTTTTTTCTCGTACCACCGGCTCCGGGGACAGTGGATCCATATTTGCTGAATAAATGAATAGATAAGTGAGCAAAGAAGAGACCATAGCAGGTGTCGCTGGTGCTTAAAAGACCCGTGTGACTCCGTGTAAGTCCAGGCAGACAAATTCATGACCTTCTGCCAAGCTCCTGTTCGAGTGTGTTTTAAGGGGCAGGACAGTGGCTGCCGCAGGAGGCCTGGGAGCTGGGTTGTCCCATCTCCCCACACACCCCCACCTCCTCGCGCTGCCCCAGCCCTTGAGGAGTAATTACCTGGTGGAGAAGGAGGCAGGCTCCAGCTGTTGCCATGGAAACTGCAGCCAGGAGCAGGGGAGGGAGGGGGTCTGCACCAGTGAGGCTGGAATTTTCCAGGCTCTGACGTCAGCTGTGTGTGGTGATGGGGATGGTGGGGAGGTTCAGGATGCCAGGGAGCATACTTCAGGTGCATAATAAACATCCGTCCACAGGAGCCAAAGTTTCTCTCCTCTCTGTAGGGCAGAGACCTGCGTGTCTGCTTGTTCACGGGGCGCTGACTCACGGGAGCCCCTCGTGCTAACTGGGAGCTGCGACCCCCAGGGACGGAAGGGCCTGGGGCCTCTGTGGGTCCCACTCAGAGGCTGGAGGCCTAGCAGGCAGCTTGCTCTCACGTGTCTCTAGGGAAGGGACTTCCCAGGTGGCTAAGTGGGAAAGCATCCGCCTGCCACTGCAGGCGTGAGCTCAATCCCTGGGTTGGGAAGATCCCCTGGAGAAGGAAATGGCAACCCACTCCAGTATCCTTGCCTGGAGAATC
Organism: Bos grunniens; assembly: GCF_055505025.1. Classification (NCBI taxonomy): domain Eukaryota; kingdom Metazoa; phylum Chordata; class Mammalia; order Artiodactyla; family Bovidae; genus Bos; species Bos grunniens. The sequence continues at coordinate 64,719,457 of NC_141182.1, read as the reverse complement.
CCACGGACACAGGAGCCTGGTGGGCTACAGTCCCTGGGGTCACAGAGAGTCGGACACGACTGAGAGACTTTTTGGGGGTGGAGGGTGGCTGTCCTGTGCATTGTGGGATGTTCAGTAGCATCCCTGGCCTCTAGTCTCTAGATACCACAGCATCCCTCCCCACACCCCAGCTGTGACAATCGAGAGTGTCTCTGAGCCTTGCAGAATGTCCCCGTAGGTGAAAGAGGCAAGGCGCAACCCCCCCTCACCCCACCCCGGCCAAGAACCACTGGCTACAGAGAATCCGCACCTCCAGCCTTTCCAGATAAATCACTGTCACCCTCCTGTACTTCCTTCTGTCTGCTCTCCCACTTCACTGAGATTCTCTGGGACAAGGGGCCTGCCTGGGTTTGTTCTGCTGGAGTAGACCCTGCAGATGGATACTTTTTCAGTTCAATGAAGACCCAGTTCCCAGAGCAGACAGCTCCTGGTTCTGGTGGCCAAGGATGAGTTTGGGGCTCAACGTGAGTGGAAAAGAGGGTTCAGGCGGTTAACGGTTAGCTGTTGTACAGGGTGTGGACAGGACGCAGGACAAGGAGGAGCCTCTGGGGCAGCTGGAAAACAGCAAACGTGTCTACACCTTTATAGACGGGGAGGTGTCTATAAAGACCTGACCCCGAGACAGGTCACACGGAGATGGGCCTGCACGGACGAGCACTGTCCGGTGGGATGAAACCCGAGTTTGTCCACACTTCGGGAGGACAAGAGGCAGTGCCCATGGGGAGGAAGTCAGCCCAGAGAGAAGCGGACTGGGAGCCCAGTGGGCGATACAGCCTCCCCTCCGAGTCTGAGCGGCTGTCGGTGAAGCGGCGGGTCCAACGAGGGCTCTGCCGCTCAGACACGCGCCCGGCGCCTCTGGCATCGCCAGCGCGCTGACCGAGCACCCTGCGCTGCCAGGGCTGGCGGGTTCCCTGGGATCGCTGCCAAGACCGAGAACCCTGCCAACTAGGCAGGCCGAGTGCTTTTTATTTTTTCTCGTGCTTGTTTATTTATTTACTTTGGCCGCACCACGCCGCTTGTGGAATCTTAGCTGGAACCCAAGTGGAATCTCAGGGTCCTAACCCCTGGGCCGCCGGGGAAGTCCTTCGTTATCTTTTCCACGGCAGTCATCTGCTGATGTGTTGGCCCAGCTATACCGGAGTAAGAATAGCGTCTGTGTGTTCAGACACTGGGTGACTGCTGAGCCAGGCAGGACGCAGGAGCGCCCAGGAGGCTCTTGGCCGGAACTCTACCTTATAAAGATCAGCCAAAGATCAGCCTAAGCTCAGAAGCTCCCACCCTCTGGCCACCTGATGCGAAGAGCCGACTCACTGGAAAAGACCCTGATGCTGGGAGAGACTGAGGGCAGGAGGAGAAGGGGGCAGCAGAGGATGAGATGGTTGGATGGCGTCACCGACTCCATGGACATGAGTTTGAGCAAGCTCTGGGAGACGCTGATGGACAGGGAGGCCCGGCGTGCTGCAGTCCGTGGGGTCACAAAGAGTCCGGCGCAACTGAGTGACTGCACAACAAGGGCAGAGCTAGCCAGGGCTCCCCTGGTGCCTCGGTGGTGAAGAGCCCGCTCGCCCGGGCAGCTGACTCAGGCTCCATCCCTGGGCCGGGAGGATGCCCCGGAGAAGGGGCTGGCAGCCCGCTCCAGTGTTCTCGCTGGGAAACCCCAGGGACCGGGGGGCCTGGTGGGCCACAGTGCATGTGGTCACAGAGTCGGATTTGACTGAGCGGCTGTGAGGAGGGGGTGGGATGGGGAGAGCGGTGAGGGCGGGGCTCCCGTCCACTCGGAGGTGTGGGGGTGCTGCTGAGGGCGCGGGAGGGGGTGTCTGGGGTGCAGGCTGGTCCCCTGGCCCTCTGTTTACTGCACGTCTAATTCTCCTCTCACAGGCGGGACGGTCGACCACAGACACCTTCTCCACCTCTGTCTGTCTCTCCCCGGCCAGAGGCCTCGGAGGCGGCCTTCCCCGACTTGGGGCCTGTGGATCGTGGTCTCGCCACCTCTGCTCCACAACGCTCTAGGTTTCCCTGCTGACTGACCATCTCTCTCATCTCCGGCAACGACCTCTCCGTGGCCCTGCCTCCTTCCACAGGTTAAATCAGCTCTCACCTGCTTAGAGTCATACTCCTGGCACTTTTAAGTTGACTCCCCTCCCCACACTGAGGCCCGCAGCACAGGAGCAGTAGCATCTTCCTGGAGGAGGGGCCAGCAGGATGGCGTGGCAGGATTTCTCTGTCCGGCTAGTTTGAAAAGCGTTCTAGGGGCTTCCCTGGTGGTCCAGTGGCTAAGACGCTGCACTCCCAAGGCAGGGGGCCAGGTTCAACCCCTGGTCACGGAACTAAATCCCACCGGCTGCAACTAAGAGCTGGTGTCACCAAAAAAATGTATATATATATATTTTAAAAAGGCACTCTAAACCTCAGTCACTATGGAGAACAGTGTGGACGTTCCTTAAAAAACTAAACACAGAATTATCATATGATCCAGCAAGTCCCTTCCTGGGCCGACACCTGAGAGAAAACCATCATTCCAAAAGACACATGCACCCCAATATTCACTGCAGCACTATTTATTAGTACAATCACCAGGACATGGAGGCAGCCTAAATGTCCATCAACAGAAGAATGGATAAGAAGATATGGTATAGATATACAATGGAATACGCCTCAGTCATAAAAAGGAAAGAAACTGGGTCATTTGTAGGGATGTGGATGAACCTAGAGAGTGTCACACATAGTGAAGTCAGTCAGAAAGAAAAAAAATTATCATATATTAACACATAAATGTGGAATCTAGAAAAATATGGTACAGATGATCGTATTTGCAAAGCAAAAACAGAGACACAGATGAAGAGAAGAAACGTATGGATGCCCAGACGGGAGGTGGGGCGTGGGAGGAACTGCGGCCGGAGTTGGCATATACACACTACTGATAACTGGATAACACAGGTGACTAACACGAGCAGACTGCAGAGCACGGGGAGCTCTGCTCAGTGCTCCCTGGCGACCTCAATGGGAGGCAAATCCAAAACAGAGGGCCTGCGTGTAAACGTACACGCATGCATACGCTGACTCACCGCCGCAGAGCAGCGACAAGCACAGCCTTGCTAACAACTGCACGCCCACGGTGGTCATTAACAGAAACCCCTCAACTGCCAGGTGCGGCCGTGCCCACAAACCCGCGCGAGCGTGGAGGTGTGCAGACGAGTGTGGCCGGCATGCTCGCTGTGTCAGGGCAGAGACCAGCAGATGCACAGGTGTCACGTTGCCTGAGCATGCTCGGGGCACCTTGCACACCCAGGTGGCGAGCGCTCATTGAACATTAACTGTGTGCCGGATCTGTGAGCGCCCTTTAGGATAAGACGCTCAAACACCCAGACGTGCACTGCAGGGCCATCAGCCTGCCCTACAAATCGAGAACAACCTGGTAAACACGGGCTTCAACCTGTTATCTCCAGAAGTGCTGGTTGATGTGTAACCGCTGTTTGCACACAGGGGTGCTGTTACTTTTGCTCAGCGCAGCTAATGGCGTTGTGTTTATACAAGAGACCGCTCCTGCTAACGGAGGGCAATGTTGACCCATCCGGGGGTAAAGGGCCCGGAGGTCTGAAATCTACTTGCAAATGGGTCAGTCTCTCCACCCACACAGGAGAGATAAACAGACAGGTCAATGGACATCACAAGGGAAGCGGTTACTGAACCCACGGTAGACGTGTTAGTCTTCAGGGCAGGGGTCTTTCCTTTTCTCTGCAGTTAAAACTTTGGCATGGCTACAAGGGAAGTGATCATAAAAGAAAAATATAAGCATGCTTTAGAAGTATCACCTAAAATGTGCTTCTTATGGGAACTAAATTCTCTCCTTCTTTATACAGAGGAGGAAAAAATACATGTCACATGTATGTTTATATATTTTTTATGTGTAAAGTATATGTGTTTACATAGAAATATATGTGTATAAGATATATATGTTTGGGTTTCCCTGCTGGCTCAGTTGGTAAAGAATCCACCTGCAGTGCAGGAAACCCAGGTTTGATTCCTGGGTGGGGAAGATCCCTGGAGAAGGAAATGGCAACCCACTCCAGTATTCATGCCTGGAGAATTCCAGGCACAGAGGAGCCTAGTGGTCCACGAGGTTGCAAAGAGTGGGACACGACTGAGCTACTAAATTACCAAGATATATATGTTTATACAGAGCTATCTCTTCCCTGGTGGCCCACTGCTTAAGACCCTGTGTTTCCAATGCAGAGGCCCCGGTATCCAGTCCCCACGCCTCATGACACAGCCAAAAAACAGAACAACACAAAACCCCAAACACAGAATTAGAAATGGAAGTACACATGTGTATATGTGTATAAGTGGAAGCAGTGACAGATTTTACTTTCTTGGGTTCCAAAATTACTGTGGACTGTGACTGCAGCCATGAAATTAAAAGATACTTGCTCATTGGAAGGAAAGTTATGACACACCCAGACAGTGTATGGAAAAGCAGACGTCATCACTTTGCTGACAAAGGTCCGTCTAGTCTAAGCTATGGTTTTTCCAGTAGCCATGTATGGATGTGAGCGTTGGACTGTAAAGAAGGCTGAGCACTGAAGAACTGATGCTTTCAAAGTGTGGTGTTGGAGTAGACTCTTGAGAGTCCCTTGGACTGCAAGGAGATTCATCCTAAAGGAAATCAGTCCTGAATGTTCATTGGAAGGACTGATGTTGAAGCTGAAGCTCCAATACTTTGGCCATCTGATGCGAAGAACTGACTCATTTGAAAAGACCCTGATGCTGGGAAAGATTGAGGGCAGGAGGAGGAAGGGGCGACAGAGGATGAGATGGCCGGATGGCATCATTGACTCAATGCACGTGAGTTTGAGCAAGCTCTGGGAGATGCTGAAGGACAGGGAGGCCTAGTGTGCTGTCGTCCATGGGGTCACAGAGAGTCAGACACGACTGAGTGACTGGACAACAACATATATACGTATGTGTGTATATATAGCGCTGTGGCCAGGAACCAACCTCATACACCACAGGGATCGGGAGCCTTCCCTAGGCTGCTGCGGGAGGTGCTGGCCCCTGGATGCTCTAAAAGCTCCCCCCGGCCACGATGTGCACTTTCAGTGCTGGCCCCTCTGCTCGCCTGTTTGCGCCCCGGCTGGTCCGGGGGCCAAGGCCAGACCCCTGGGGGCGGCCACGGCCCCTCCTCTCCCCGCCCGCCCCCCGGGCAAATGGGGCAGCCTCATCCCTGTCTCCCCACCGCCCCACCCCTCTTCCGTCCGTCAGGCAGACAGCGACCTTTCTGACGGACACTTCGTCAATACTGTATGCACCAAGGTCGTGACACGTCTGCTTTGGTCTCCCCGCTAATCCGATTGGAAGGATTGATCCCTCGTTACTGCAACCCAAGTACACAAAGATGTGGACAGAGGGGACAGTCACACCATGCTGGTGGGATAATTGGAAACAAACCATAACACACAAGGGTGGCGTGTCAGGGACTGCCCTGGCGGTCAGCACTCTGTGCTGACCCCGAAGGGGGCATGGGTTTGGGCCCTGCTTGGGGAACTCAGATCCTCCATGCCACTCAGCATGCCAAAATAATAACAGATAATTTTTTAAAAAAAGAATGGCCTATCAGATGAGAACTTAGCACTGTAATGAGCAAGAGAAAAGACCCAATTTCCCTCCTGATAAACATGTACATTCTCACGTGTAAAACAGACAGCCAGTGGGAATTGGCTGTATGATGTAGGGAGCTCAGCTCGGTGCTCTGTGACGACCTAGAACGGTGGGACAGGGTGGGAGGTCAGAGGGAAGTTCAGGAGGGAGGGGACACATGTATGCCTGTGGCTGATTCATGTTGATGTGTGGCAGAGATCAACACAATATTCTAAAGCAATTATCCTCCAACTAAAAATCGTTGCTGTTCAGTCGCTGAGTCATGTCCCACTCTTTGCCACCCTGTGGACTGTAGTCTGCCAGGCTCCTCTGTCTGTGGAATTCTCCAGGCAAGAATACTGCAGTGGGTTGCCATGCCCTCCTCCGGGGATCTTCCCAGGGATGGAACCTGAGTCTCTTATGACTCCTGCATTGGCAGGTGAGTTCTTTACCACCAGCGCCACCTGGGAAGCCCCTGAGTTCCCCAACCAGAGACCACAGTCGTGCCCCCTGGAGTGGAAGTGCAGAGTCGTAGCCAGTGGCCCACCAAGGAAGCCCCTTAAATGCTGGAGAAGACTCTGGAGAGTCCCTTGGACGGTAAGGAGATGAAACCAGCCCATCCTAAAGGAAATCAGTCTTGAATATTCATTGGAAGGACTGATCCTGAAACAAGCTCCAACACTTTGGCCTGATTGGAAGAGTTGACTCCTTAGAAAAGACCCTGATGCTGGGAGAGATTGAAGGCAGGAGGAGAAGGGGGTGACAGAGGATGAGATGGTTGGACGGCATCACCCATTCAACAGACATGAGTTTGAGCAAACTCTGGGAGTTGGTGATGGACAGGGAAGCCTGGTGTGCGGCAGTCCATGGGGGTCGCAAACAGGTGGACACAACTTAGCGACTGAACAACAACAACATCTTGACTGCAATGGCTGTTGCGTGACTGAGCACCATGACGAAGACAACAAACCACACTAAAAAAGGACAAACTGCAGTATATATAACTCATACGTCAAAGACCTGAGGGTTTTTTAAAATTTCAGCCTCACAAATATTTGTTTCATGATGAGAAGATGGTTCTTAGTGAACAGAATGCTGGGGGTGTCATGGGGGTGGGGGACATAGAGATCCCCTCTGCAAACACTGATTAACCACCTGCTGTATGCGAAGCTGGACCCTTGAACCCACAGACAGCTGCCTCCGGAGTGCTCACAAGTGTCGTCTCTGCAGCCTTGGTTTCCATGAATGGCTGGCGCGTGAATATGCTGATGTCAGCAGATCTGAGCTCATAAAACAGATGGGGAGGGGACCCAAGCCTTCAGTGCTCATGGCATGGTTTTCTCCTACCTTAAAATAGGAGTAGGCCATGGGGGCGTTGGGAGCCACTGCTTCTTGTCTGAGTAAGAATTCTTTTCTTAACAGGAAGAGCTGTGTCCAGCTTCCACAGCAAAGGCAGTTACTGAGAGGACCTTGGGCAGATCCCAGACTCTCGAAGGAGGCTACAGACCCAGAAGTGTGTCTTCAGGTGGAGTTTTCAGGACCTGGTGTGGCTCTTGGGTTGGTTCTTCCTCCCTGCTACCATCTCCTCCTCTCCCTTGCTTACACTTATCAGCTTGTTTCTCCACGGTTCCCAGCCCAATGACCCCACAGCCCAGAAACCCCTTTGGAGTTGCAGATAAACCACAAATCAGAAGAGGTCTGACATTTCCATCTAGAGACGTTCACAATGGGTATCATGAGAAATGAGAGGCCAAGTCCACTGGTATGTCAGATCCAGTCACAAACCCCCCTACAATGTATTAATACCTTCAGCCATTCCATGTGCCCCAAATAACTCCCCAGTCCTCCCTAACCCTAACCCTAACTCTGTTTTAAGGGAGGACTGGGGAGTTTAAAAGTTTAAAAGTCCATCCTCTCTTAAAACTCTGCCGTCACCCTGGCCTCCCTCCACAGTGTGGTATTTTAGACCCCTGGTCTCAAACATGGTCAGCCAATGCAGGAGGTGCAAGAGATGCGGGTTCGATCTCTGGGTCGGGAAGATCCCTTGGATAAGGAAACGGCAACTCACTCCTGTATTCTTGCCTGGAGAACCCAATGGACAGAGGAGTCTGGTGGGCTACAGTCCAACTCAAAAAGAGTTGAACATGACTGAGCTACACACACACACACACTGGAAGTTTCCTAAGTTCTACTTTGCATGTAACATTTTTATGTGAATACCATTTATAAATAAATTCATAAAGGTCCATGAGGAGAATTAACTCTATCCTTTATTTCCAGCTGGCTCCCCTGGTATCTCTCTGTCCCCTTCTTTCCCTCCTGCCCCTCCTTCCCTGAAGCCAGAGTGATCTTTCAACCTTGTAGCTTTAACCAGGAGCTTTTCTGAGCTGGGTGGGTTTGGGTACTTGAACCTCCACAAAGTTCAAAATTGATCTCATCCTGTTCAACAAAGCTTATCCATCAGCAGATCCAGTCAAGGTTGTCTCTCAACGATCTCTCTGGTTACTGTCTAAATTGCTCTTGTAACCTTTCTGTTTTCCCTGATTACACTGTACACAGAAATTCAAATTTTAACCTGTCACGGGTAGACCAGCTGCTCCCAAACTGGATGGATGTAAGGGGGTCAGTGAACAAAGGTTCTCAACAGATGTTTGTGCCAAGAAAAAGGACAAATGGCCAATTAGCTCATGAAAAGATGTTTGCTATCATTAGCCATCAAGGAAATTCACATCAAAACCACAGTGAGATACTTGCTTCATACCTATTGGGGTGGCTATAATCAAAATGACAGATTTAAGGAACTCCCTACTGTTGCTACTGCCGCTGCTAAGTTGCTTCAGTCATGTCTGACTCTGTGCAACCCCATAGAAGGCAGCCCACCAGGCTCCCCCGTACCTGGGATTCTCCAGGCAAGAACACTGGAGTGGGTTGCCATTTCCTTCTCCAACGCATGAAAGTGAAAAGTGAAAGTGATGACGCTCAGTCATATCCAACTCTTAGTGATCCCATGGACTGCAGCCTACCAGGCTCCTCTGTCCATGGGGTTTTCCAGGCAAGAGTACTGGAGTGGGTTGCCATTGCCTTCTCCGAAAGAACTCCCTAAGCCATGGTTTTTCCAGTAGTCATGTATGGATGTGAGAGTTGGACCATAAAGAAAGCTGAGTGCAGAAGAAGACTCTTGAGAGCCCCTTGGACTGCAAGGAGATCCAGCCAGTCCATCCTAAAGGACATCAGTCCTGAGTATTCATTGGAAGGACTGATGCTGAAGCTGAAGCTCCAAGACTTTGGCCACCTGATGCAAAGAGGTGACTCACTTGAAAAGACCCTGATGCTGGGAAAGATTGGAGGAGCAGGAGGGGGTGACAGAGGATGAGATGGTTGGATGGCATCACCGACTCAACGGACATGGGTTTGGGTGGACTCCGGGAGTTGGTGATGGACAGGGAGGCTTGGCGTGCTGTGGTTCATGGGGTTGCAGAGAGTCGGACACGACTGAGCGACTGCACTGACTGAGGGAGCTCCTTGGTGGTCCACGGGTTAGGAGTCCGTGCTCCCACGAGAGGGGCACAGGCTCCGCCCCTGGGGGACTAAGGTCCTGCAAGCTGTGCTCTGTGGCGAGCAAAGATGGCTTTAAACAGGTATTGGTAAGGATGCAGAGAAACTGGAATCCTGGTAAAATGCTGGTGGGCATGTAAAACAGTGCAGGCGTTTTGGACGACGGAGGCAGCCCCTGAAAGGTTATGGATGGGCTTACTGTTTGATCCAGCTTTCCCACTGCTAGAGAAATGAAACCTAACTTTTTACAAAAACTTGTACTTAAATGTTCATAGCAGCATTGTCCATAATAGTCAAAAAGTGAAAAACCTGAAATGCCCATCTACTTATGAGAGGATAAATAAAGCATGGTCTATCCACACAGTGAAATATATTTATCCATAAAGAGAAACTAAGTGCTGAGACATTAGAATAGGGGCTTCCCTGGTGGCTCAGTGGAGAAGAATCCACCTGCAATGTGGGAGATGCAGGTTTGATCCCTGGGTTGGAAAGATCTCCTGGAGAAAGAAGTGGCAACCCACTGCAGTATTCTTGCCTTGAAAATCCCATGTTACATGTGATGACATGTTACAACTAGATGAACTTGAAAAATTAAGATAAGTAAAAGAAGCTGACCACCAAAGGCTGCATGTGATTCGGGACAGGACATGTAGAGAGACAGAAGGTAGGGCAGTGTGCTGCCTCAGGCCCAGGGGAGCTGAAAGAAAGGGACAGTGACCACCAAGGAGCCCAGGACTTCTTTCTGGAGAGAACGTCCTAAAATTCACTGTGACGGGACTTCCCTGGTAGTGCAGTGCAGGAGGCCCAGGTTTGATCCCTGGTTGGGTAACGAGATCCCAGTGCAGCAACTAAAGTTCCCACGTGCCCCAGCTAAGCCCCTGCACAGCCAGGTAAACAAATTAAAAGTAATCAAATACAGGAACACTCATTGTGGTGGGGACTATATGACTCTGTGAATACTCTGGATGAACGGGAGAGTCTGTGAAGGACATCTCAGTAAAGCCACTATGGAAACAAACAAAGGTGGATTCCCACGTGTCCAGCTTTGCTCTGAACGCACGACAGCGTTCCCTTCAGCTGGGCATAGGCTGGCATTAGGCACCACAAGGCGAGATATCCACATGCAAGTGTTGTCTGCACACTGGGACCCCCAAGAGACCCTCAAGGTGGGAAGTGGGACCCGAGAGGGCAGGACAGTCAGCCCCAGAAAATGAAGAGGGCGGGGGGAAGGGAATCAGTGCAGGGTGAAAATTAGGGACGCACTCCACAACACGGATGGCTGGCATTTCGTCTTTTTATGGTCTGGAAAGAGGTTTCCAGAACACTGGCTGGGTTGTGCTCTTTCTGAGAAAGTCGGTCCCTCCCCGGGTTGGATGGCAATGTATATATTGCTCGGATTCCAGTCCGGCATCCAGCTCATTAATCAGGGAAAAAATTCCGTGGTGGGTCGTTGAACTGGGGTTTTATCTGGCAACAGGGCCTGATGTTGACATTCAGACGACTTCTGGTGGACTGAGAGTCTCCAGTCAGAACGGCTTCTGCCATCTGAACCTCTTCGATTTGTTTCAGTTGGGCCCAGATCCTTCCTGTAGCTACAGATGCTGTCTTTTTTTAAAAAATTATTTTATTTATTTTAATTGGAGGCTAATTACTTTACAATATTGTGGCGGGTTTTGCCACACGTCAACATGCATCGGCTGTGGGTACACATATCCGCCCCCTCCCTCCCAACCCCATCCCTCTGAGATGTCCCAGAGCACCCGCTGTGAGTGCCCTGCTTCACACATCGATCTTGGGCTGGTCATCTATTTCACATTCGGTAATATACACGTTTCAGTGCCATTCTCTCAAAACATCCCACCCTCGCCTTCTCCCACAGAGTCCAAAAGTCTGCCGTGTGCATCTGCATCTCCTTTGCTGTCTCGCATATGGAGCCGACGCGGTCTTGAGGGCCCTAGAGCGATGCTGCCAGATCGCGACGGGCGCCGCCTTGAACCTGAGTGTTCTCCTAGCTGAGGCGGCGCACCACCTTTGTTTTCTATTACCTGTCTTAAAAGAGGTGGGGTCACTCAGTCATAAAAGGGAACGCAACACTGCCGTCTGAAGAGACACGGACGGACCAAGCAGCTGTCATACAGGGTGGAGTAGGGCAGACGGAGGAAAAACAAACATCATATAATATCACTTATATGTGGAATCGAGAAAAGTGGTCCAGACGAACTCGTCTGTAGAGCAGAAATAAGAGTCCCAGACGTACAGAACAAATGCACAGACACCAGGGTGGGCAAGCGGGCGTGGGATGAGCTGGGAGACTGGACTGACACGTGTCCACTATTGAGGCCGCGTACAAAACAGGTAACAAAGGAGAACCGACTGCAGAGCTCAGGGACCTCTATTCAGTGCTCTGTGGTGACCCAAACGGGAAGCAAGTCCAAAAAAGGGACATCTGTACACGTGTGGCTGACTTCACTGTGCTGCACAGCGGAGACTAACACAACACTGTAAAGCAACGAGAGCTCAATAAAAATTAACTTCTAAAAAAGGATTAAGGACTTAGCTCAACTTCTGGCACAGCCTTCAGAAATATAAAAGAGGTCTCAGTTGATACAAAACATTGTCTAAATCTGCCTTTCTAATTCATATTTGACAGCTTTAGCAAGATCCTCTATCTGTGGAGCATAGCATGCTGAGGACTTTTATCACAAGCCAGACTTTATTATTTTGGGTATTGGAAGGACTGATGCAGAAGCTGAAGCTCCAATACTTTGGCCACCTGAGCTGAAGAGACGAGTCACTGGAAAAGACCCTGATGCTGGGAAAGATTTGAGGGCAAGAGGAGGGGATGACAGAGGATGAGATGGTTGGATGGCATCACCGACTCAATGGACATGAGTTTGAGTAAACTCTGGGAGATGGTGAAGGACGGGGAAGCCTGGTGCGCTGCAGTCCATGGGGTTGCAAAGACTATCAGAGACAAATTAGTGACTGAAAAGCAACACTAAACTAAAGTCAGACCTGTTTCTCCCAATGCACATAAATAAAACCTAATCACCTAAAATTTAAAAAAAAATGAGGTGGGATTGATATTACTAATACATTGCGTATAGCCCAATATATCAGAAATTCTACTGTTTCAAGACATTATTGATGGTAAAAGTTGTTGATTAGATATTTTACATCCTTTCATTCATACCAAGCAGAGAAGGCAATGGCAACCCACTCTGGGATTCCTGTCTGGAGAATTCCATGGACAGAGGAGCCTGGTGTGCTGCAGTCTATGGGGTGGTACAGAGTCAGACACGACTGAACACGCACATTCACACCAAGTGGAACCCACCATGTGGCACATCTTAATCCAGCCCAGCCGTGTCTGAAATGCTTAGCAGCCACAGGTGCCCAGTGGCTGGTTTCCTGAGCAGTCTGGCCTGATGAGCAGGGAAAGCAGTGTTTGGAGTGGAAGATAGGACTCCTGGCTTTTGATTCATAGTCATGGGAAGAAAACTGAAGAGAATATTTTTGAAGCAACAGGATGAAGGAGGGTTTACTAAACATGGCAGAAAGTCAATGAGCACAAAATAAGTAACAAACCTGTAAAGCTGACGCCACAAGAATTGGAAAGCGTACGTACGAGGGGAACTTCCACAGGACCTAAGACAGAAATGGCCAACCCAGGGCAAATATGTAGAAACAGAGGCGACAGTAGAGGGCTTTATTTCACCAGTACGTGAAGAGCCACGTCAGAGAGAAAGCTGAACCCTCAAAGTAGAAAAGTGGGCAAAGGATGTGAATCGACTGTTTACAGGAGGATGTTCACATGTGCGATAAACACAACACAGACCCCGCATCACAGTTCTGATATCAAAACAGACGCCCGGTGAAGCAGGGCTCGGGAAAGGCGACGTGTCCAAGTGCCAACGTGGAGGGAAGTCAGGAAGGTTCCAAGGAAACGGACATTCTCAAATGCTGGTGGTCGAGCACGATTGTGGTCATAGGGACCACAGCCTAAAACGTGTGTGTGCCTTGCATCTACAGCAGCTAGGACATGGAAGCAACCCAGACGTCCAGTGACAGATGAGTGGGTAAAGAAGCTGCGGCACATACACACAATGGGATATCACTCGGCCATACAAAGGAATGCTTCTGACTCAGTTCTGACGAGGTGGGTGAGCCTAGAGCCTGTTATACAGAGTGAAGTAAGTCAGAAAGAGATGGAAAGACAAATAACACATATTAGCGCCATATATGGAGTCCAGAAAGATGGGACCGATGAACCTATCTGCAGGGCGGCGGTGGAGATACAGACGTGGAGAGCAGACTGTGGACACAGCAGCCGGGGAAGGAGCTGGAGGGATGCACTGAGAGTAGTACCAAAACATCGACACTACCATGTCTAAAGTTAGACAGCCAGTGGAAACCTGCTGTGTGACACAGGGAGCTCAAACCCTGTGCTCTGGGATGACCCAGAGGGGCGGGATGGGGTGGGAGGCTGCAGGGAGGTTCAGAGGGAAGGGACATAAGTAAACCTATGGCTGATTCATGTTGACGTATGGCAGAGACCAACACAATAGTGCAAAGCAATTATCCTTCAATTAAAAATGCATTTATAAATACATAAGTGTGTGTGTGCTTTGATCTAGCAAGTCCATTTCTGGTAATCTAAAGTCTATGAACATTCACAATATTCAGAAATCTACAGAGCAGTTATCAGCTCTTTGGGACAGCAAGAACTTGGCGACAAGTGTATACGACGCATGCACGTGATCACTGTGTGAAATGAACTCTTTCCGCCTAAAAGATCTTGTCTCTTGAGGAACATCAGATGTCATAATACGTTCAGTGAAAAGGCAGGATAAATGTACGAGTAGACACCTCAACGCCAATTTTCAGGAAAAAAAAAAAATCCATCCATTCATGTACTCACCCATATCGGATGCAAACCAAGGCTCTGTGACACTTTGCACCGGATGCTGGCGACGTTTCGAAGGACGAAACCAAGGCAGGTCCTTGCATGTGGAGCTGCCAAGAGAAAACGAAGAGAACAGCCTCAGAGTGAAGTCCGGCACCATCCAAACACAACGTTTCCCTCTGAGCCTGTCTGAGCTGGGGAAATTCTCCACACGTGGATAACGCAGCCACAGAATGTCGCCTGCAACCTCCGTTCATTCAGTACATCCCTGCACTGGGCAGGGTTCGAGATATTCGGAGCGACCGTGATACCAAGGGCAAAAAAGTTTAAAATCAGGATGGGGAGCAGCCCCAGTGCCCACCACAAGGAGAAGGAATAAATGAATGATGATGTCGTCACATGGCGATTATCACATACAGCCAATGCCACTCTAGACGACAGGGACAAGTCTCAAGAGTAGGATGCCAACCAAAGGCAGCAAAGCTGTGGGCTGAGGAGAGGTCACAGACGTCACCCCCAGGACCCCACGGGTGTGACGCCCACAGGCAGTCACTGTTGTGTCCCGGCTTGGTTTAATTTTCTTCACTGCTCTACCATCATCTGGGGCTTTCCAGGGGCCGCAGTGATAAAGAACCCGCTTGCCAATGCAGCAGATGTAAGAGATGAGGTTCAATCCCTGGGCTGGGAAGATCCCCCGGAGGAGGAAATGGCAATCCACCCCAGTGTTCTTGCCTGGAGTATCCCACGGACAGAGCAGCCTGGGGGTCTACAGTCACTGGGGTCGCAGAGAGTGGACAGGCCTGAAGGGACTGAGCAGGCACCATCATCTGAGCATGCCACCCTTCCTTCCCTCTTCCTGTTTCTCTGTCACCCTCGAATGAGCTGTAATGACCGGGAGAACTAAACGAGCCGTTCCCGAGACTCCAGTGCTTGTCTTCCCCAGAAGGAGAATTCTCTGTGACATGTAGACAGAAAGGACAGGCCTACGGTGGGGGAGGGGCTGGGTGGCTGCTTCTTCAAAAACGTGTAGATGATGCCCCACATGTGCCCAGATGTTGCTTTAAACCTGCAGGTATTCGTTTTTACGGGGCTTGGAAAACCTGTCTCGGAAGCTTCTTCCTCAGTCCCCTCCACCCCGACCTTGGCGCTGTTCCCACAGCAACGGCCTGGGCCTGAGTCTCTCACCCAATGCAGGCAGACTGTGGAACACCCCCGTGGGGAGAGCTGAGGCCTCCTGGGGTGGGCTGCGGCCCACTGAACCCCAACCGGAGTGCGTGCCGCCGTCCCACGTCCGCAATCGACTTCACAGGAAACCAGGTCTCTGCAGCCCCGTTTCCAGCTTCTCGATGGCTGGAGGTGCCATCCACGCGGAGACTATGGTGACCTGGGGAATCTGACATCGCTGAGGTTAAGGTGGGAAGTGAACGGTGGGGATGAGACACGTGGCTGAACCGTGCGTGAATGCCCTGGAGTTTCCACACCATTAAATCTGGGTGGGGCCTGTGAACCTGCATGTCTAACCTGCTCCCTCGGGATGCTTCAAATGGGCCACAGCTGATGTTTCCAGAGTGACTGGCCTTAACCCGGTGGCTCAGCGGTACAGATTCTGCCTGCAATACAGGAGACCTGGGTTCGATCCTTGGGTCAGGAAGATCCCCCTGGAGAAGGGAATGGCAACCCACTCTAGTATTCTTGCCTGAAGAACTCCATGGACAGAGGAATCTGTTGAGCTACAGCCCATGGGGTCATAAAAGATTTGGAGAGAAAGTAACTTCTCCCTGGAGGAAGAAATAACAACCCACTCCAGTGTTCTTGCTTGGGAAATCCCATGGACAGAGAAGCCTGGCGGGCTACGGTCCACGGGGTCGCCAAGAGTCGGACACGACTGAGTGGCTGAGCGAGCCCGCCTAGCTCACCTCTATGGGCCTCTCTGCTTGCTGTGGTCCACAGACCGGCAGCACGGGCATCCCCTGGGGGCTCTGTAGACACGCAGGATCTCAGGCCCCCACCCCAGACCTTCAGTTACGGATGGAGTTGCATCCTCCAAAATTCACGTGTTGAAGGAGGTGATTACTAATAAGTTTTTCTTTCATTTAAAAAATTTTAATGAATGTTTATTTTATTCCCCCTCTCTCTCCTCTCCCCACACCACGTCATCCTCTCCCCAGTTCTGCTCAGTCCCCACGTCTCCACCCCAGCCCAGGCCTCGCTCGTTTCACACCGTACGTGTGACTGGACAGAATCCCACCTCTACAGGTGTCAAAACCCACGTCTTTGTGGACAACAAAAATGAGTCTTCTCTCTAGACCGTGTCTCCACTTATGCCATGGAGGACTCTTTTCTTTATTTTTTTTCCTTCCAGTTTCACTGAGATATCTCTGACATCCAGCATGTAGGTGTAAGGCATACAGAGTCACGATCTGACTCACAAACACCATGAAGTGATTATCACAGAATTTCCATCGTCTTATTAGCTGCGGGATAGAAAAAGGAAAAAAAAAAAACACGTTTTTTTTCTTGTGATGAGAGCATTTAGGATTTACGCTTCTTTTTTTAAAGTGAATTCTATCTGTTTATCTCTTTGGCCATGCCGCCTGGCCTGTGGGGTCTTCGTTCCCCACCCAGGGACTGAACCCATGTCCTTGGCAGTGAAGGCACAGAATCGAAGCCACTGGATCACCAGGGAGTTCCCAGGATTCACTCCTCTTAACGCTGACACGGAACACACAGCAGTGTGAGCAGTGCTGATCACGCTGTACATTACACCCCTGGTGCTCACTGATCTTACAGTCGGAAGTCTATTTGTACTTTTTGACCCCCTTCATCCAGTCGTCCCTCTCCACTCCCCACCTCAGTTCAGTTCAGTCCAGTCGCTCAGTCGTGTCCAACTCTTTGCGACCCCATGGACTGCAGCACGCCAGGCCTCCCTGTCCATCACCAACTCGCGGAGTTCACCCAAAGCCATGTCCATTGAGTCAGTGATGCCATCCAGCCATCTCATCCTCTGTCGTCCCCTTTTCCTCCTGCCCTCAATCTTTCCCAGCATCAGGGTCTTTTCCAATGAGTCAGCTCTTTGCATCAGGTGGCCAAAGTATTGGAGTTTCAGCTTCAGCATCAGTCCTTCCAATGAATATTCAGGACTGATCTCCTTTAGGATGGACTGGTTGGATCTCCTTGCGGTCCAAGGGCCTCTCAAGAGTCTTCTCCAACACCAGAGTTCAAAAGCATCAATTCTTTGGCACTCAGCTTTTTTTATGGTCCAACTCTCACATCCATACATGACCACTGGAAAAACCATAGCTTTGACTAGACGGACCTTTGTTGGTAAAGTAATATCTCTGCTTTTTAATATGCTGTCTAGGTTGGTCATAGCCTTCCTTCCCAGGAGCGTCTTTCAATTTCATGGCTGCAGTTACCATCACTGACTCAATGGACATGAAATTTGACTGAGCAGGAGTTAGTGAAAGACAGGGGAGCCTGGCAAGGTGTAGTCATGGGGTCCCAAAGAGCCGGACATGACTTAGCGACTGAACCAATCAATGTCAATTTTTCTGTAAAACTCCATGTGGAGATGTGCATAGAGAAAAATATTGGAAAAAACTGCAGCTAGATATAACCTTTGTTTTTCACTGGACGGTCTGATTATGGAGGAAAATGTGGTCACTGACAACCAGAGCCCTGAATATATTCATTCTCTGTGATCAATTTTTGGAGACACACACACACACACACACACACACAGAACTATTTAACGCCCCTTTCCCACCCATAACAGGTCCCTGAGGAAAGCAGGACTGTATCTCAGCTTAGTTCACTTCGGTGGATTCCCTTTGCTCTGGAAGCAATGCCAGCGGTTGGTGGGCGCTCCTCCAGAAATTCTACCCAGGCGGGGCTGGAGAGGACGGCGGGGCTTCCCGAGGCTAAGATTCATTTGCATGATGTTTTGACTCTCACTGGCTGCCTTAGAAACAATGCAGACGCTTCCTTTGAATATATGTGCATATGCTGACGCGTGTGTGAACACAAAGGAACAGAAGAGAAACTCTTCTCCTGACCCAGCCACGATGGCCGCTCATGGTATAATTCGGTTTACCAAGCATATCCAGAACCAGATGGCTTTTGTGTATAAAAACCTGCCCTGTGAGTGCACAAGCCGTTTGGTTGCCACCAGGACCCAAGCAGGCCCCCATTCCATCAGGAAGAAAAAGAGGAGGGGGGGATTTCGCCCCAGAAAGCTAAGAGGACAGCTGAGGAAGAAGAACGTGAAACAGTGGGGTCTGGAAGGGAGTCGGCTGGCGTGAAATATGTTCATGATTTGAAAACTTATGTCTTCGGAACAGAGGTCAACGTTGAGTCATTTCCAAGAAGTTCAATTGCTTCCTGCGAGGGAGGCAGAGTATGTGTTGTTTGGCTGAGCTGATGAGCCACGGTGCGTCTCTGAACTAAAATATAATGATTGGGCCAGGAAGCGACATCCAAGCTCCTTCCTTTCCAGGACCACCAGTTACCAATTAGACGTTTGTCTCCTGACTAAGGGGCTTCCCTGGTGGCTCAGATGGTAAAGAATCCGCCTGCCAATGCAGGAGACGTGGGTTCGATCCCTGGGTGGGGAAGACCCCCTGGAGAAGGGAAAGGCAATCCCCTCCAGTATTGCTGCCTGGGGAATCCCATGGACAGAGGAGCCTGGCGGGCTACAGTCCACGGGATCGCAGAGAGTTGGACACGAATGAGTGACTAAACAATGACAACTCCCAACTGAGTGCAGACGTGGCCAGTGCCTTCTGTAACACTGAGATCTGGGAGCCTTCGTAAGGACTAGAGTTTCTAGGTGTAGGAAGGAGGAACAGGGGCTGAACAGGGGGAGGGCTCTTTTCCGAGCCCAACTCAATACAGTGCAGGAGAGGGACTTCCCCGTGGCCCAGTGGTCAAGGCTCTGCACTTTGACTGCAGGAGCGTGGGTCCCATCCCTGACTGAGGAAGGTGCGGCCAAACACACACACACGGAGACCACAGGAGAATATGTTTCTGATTGCGGGGTTGGGGGAGAAGTGCTTTGTTGAAGACAATCCAGGGCTTCCCTGGAGCTGTAGTGGTTAAGAATCCGCCTGCTAATGCAGGGGACACAGGTTCAACCCCTGAGCCAGGAAGAAGCCCATCATGGCAGCTGCTGAGCCTGTGAGCCTGAGCTCTGCAACAGGAGAGGCCACTGCTGGGAGGGGCCCAGGCACACCGCAGCCAGGAGCAGAGCCCATGCTCTGCGCCTGGAGAGAGCCCAGGCACAGCAACAGAAACCCAGCACGGGCAAAAAGGAATGGGAAGTGAGAGAGAAAGTCGCTCAGTTGTTTCCGATTCTTTGCAACCCCATGGACCACACAGTCCATGGGATTCTCCAGGCCAGAATACTGGAGTGGGTAGCTGCTCCCTTTTCCAGGGAATCTTCCCAATCCAGGGATTGAACCCAGGTCTCCAGCACTGCAGGCAGATTCTTTACCAGCTGAGCCACAAGAGAAGCCCAAGAATACTGGAGCAGGTAGTCTATCCCTTCAAAAATGAATAAATAAATCTGAAAAAAGCACAAGCTGGAATAAAGATTGCTGGGAGAAATATCAATAACCTCAGATATGCAGATGACACCACCCTTATGGCAGAAAGCAAAGAGGAACTAAAGAGCCTCTTGATGAAAGTGAAAGCGGAGAGTGAAAAAGTTGGCTTAAAGCTCAACATTCAGAAAACGAAGATCATGGCATCCAGTCCCATCACTTCATGGCAAAGAGATGGGGAAACACTGGAAACAGTGGCTGACTTTATTTTTCTGGGCTCTAAAATCACTGCAGATGGTGACTGCAGCCATGAAATTGGAAGACGCTTACTCCTTGGAAGAAAGGTTATGACTAACATAGATAGCATATTAAAAAGCAGAGACATTACTTTGCCAACAAAGGTCCATCTAGTCATGGCTATGGTTTTTCCTGTGGTCATGTATGGATGTGAGAGTTGGACTATAAAGAAAGCTGAGCACCGAAGAATTGATGCTTCTCAACTGTGGTGTTGGAGAAGACTCTTGAGAGTCCCCTGGACAGCAAGGAGATCCAACCAGTCCATCCTAAAGGAGATCAGTCCGGACTGATGCTGAAGCTGAAACTCCAGTACTTTGGCCACTTGATGCAAAGAGCTGACTCATTGGAAAAGACCCTGATGCTGGGAGGGATTGGGGGCAGGAGGAAAAGGGGACGACAGAGGATGAGATGGCTGGATGGCATCACTGACTCAATGGACATGAATTTTAGTAAACTCCGGGAGTTGGTGATGGACAGGGAGGCCTGGCGTGCTGCAGTCCATGGGGTTGCAAAGAGTTAGACATGACTGAGCGACTGAACTGAACTGAAAAAAAACCCCAGGCAATCCAAACATCAATAAACAGAAAGACAGTGCTTCACCTGATCCCATCCATGAACACTAAGGCAAGAGCATGAAAGTCCCCGTCACAAGTAAGCTTTAAGGACTGATGGAGTGAGCGCTCACACTTTGAGGAAGGTGAGACGAGAGATGCAGACAGAGGGCCTGCCCTCCGCGCTCTGGCCCCTCCCCGCCCACCGGCGTGCTGCGCCTTGTGCTGTGTGTTGGCCTCCTCTCCCCAGAGGCAGAAATAGTTGCTCCACCATCAAGATCAGCCCTTCTCCCTTCTGGAGCCAGCCGTGCGGCTCCTCAGAAGATAACATTCCTTCCTTAGCCCTGGAAGGGGTCAAGATGAGCCACTGCTTGCCGTGTACGTGCAGACATCTTTGAGGAATGTTGTTGTTCAGTAGCTCAGTCGTGTCCGACTCTGTGACCCCATGGACCGCAGCACACCAGGCTCCTCTGTCCTTCACCATCTCCCAGAGTTTGCTCAAACTCACGTCCGTTGAGTCAGTGATGCCATCCAACCATCTCACCCTCTGCCATCCCCTACTCCTCCTGCCCTCAGTCTTTCCCAGCATCAGGGTCTTTTCTAGTGGGTCGGCTCTTCATACCAGGTGGCCAAAGTATTGGAGCTTCAGCTTCAGCATCAGTCCTTCCAGTGAATATTTGGGGTTGATTTCCATTAGGTTTGATCTCCTTGCTGTCCAAGCGACTCTCAAGACTTCTCCAGCACCACAGATGGAAAGCATTAATTGTTCGGCCCTCAGTTTTATGGGCAAGAATAATAAATCTTTTCCCCTTAAAGACTGGTACAGAACTGACTGGTCAGATGACCTGGGGAGAATCTGAGCTGCACCTAATAGAAGACCTTAATTCAACATTTGCTCATGACCCTGCTATTATTATGACATGTTACTTGTATTGTGCCTTCTTTATGAGGTGACTGTTCCTTCAGTTACCAAACGTGTGACTGGGCCCCCACAAAGTGAATGATGACTAGGTGACTTGAAACAAAGTACCAGATATACAGCTCTGTAAGATCAAGGACTGTAATAGATCGTAACTCCAGAAATGGGAAGGAGCAGCGAGGGAACCTGCGCCACAACAGACTAGCAAGACGGCTGGACTATAAAGAAGGCCGAGGGCCAAGGAAGTGATGCTTTCGAACTGCGGTGCTGGACAAGATGCTTAAGAGTCCCTTGGATTGCAAGGGACTCTTGCAAGGGATCATCCTAAAGGAGATCAACCCTGAAGATTCGCTGGAAGGACTGGTGCTGAAACCGAATCTCCAATACTTTGGCCACCTGATATGAAGAGCCAACTCACTGGAAAAGACCCTGAGGCTGGGAAACGTTAAAGGCAAAAGGAGAAGGGGGCAACAGAGGATGAGGTGGTTGGACAGCATGGTTAAACAGAGGAGATAGTGAGGACAGGGGAAGCCTGCTGTGCTGATATTCCTGGGGTTGCAAAGAGTGAGACATGACTTAGCAGCAGAACGCCAACAGCATGCTGTATACGAAATAGCTAAGAGAGTAAATACTGAGAGTTCTCATCACAAGGGAAAAATATATATTTTCCCACTGCTTCAATTTTGCATCTGTATTGGATGATGGATGCTCACTAAAGTTATTATGATCATCATTTAATAATGCATTAGTCAAATCACTATGCTCCACCCATACGTGCTACGTCTCAGTAAAGCTGGAAGATATAAAAAGCGGGGGGAAAAGGAGACTTAAGACGCCAAAACCCAAATGAAACATCATTGCTCTGACAGAGATGAACAACGACACTCAGCGCTGGCAGGAGTAGGGAGGGTAAATGGACCCTTTTAGACCAGGCCAGTGGGAACGGGTACAGGTACAGGCGGGTGTGGCCTTACAGGAGCACTTCAGCAACAAGTCTCAAAGCATCAGGTGTCCAGGGGAGCCCTTGGGCTCGGCACCCCTGCTTCTGGGAACCTGGTCAACCTGAAAATCGGGAAGGTCTGCCTGTCTACACAGCGGCCACGCTGACACATAAGGGACAGTGAGGCTGCAGAAGCGGGTGCGTGGAACGAACCCACGAGTTGTCGACTGCCGTGACGGTATAGCGTCTTACAGTCAGGAGCAGGAGCCTCCTTTTTTAAACATATAAATGGCGTTTTAATGCCGGGGTTGGAAAATTGTAATTAACTCCCACTTTAATTCACTACTGAAAACTGTTATCTCTAAACTCTTCAACTAAGATATTTAATTACCTACTGAAGCAATAAACTGCTTGAGAAAGAAAGCAGGATAGAACATAGTACACGACAATTCCAGTTCTGACCAATCATCTTTCGTTCATTCATTCACTTGCATATACTCTTGAAGGGCTCTGTGCAATAGAAATACAACAGCCACAAATTCAAGCCACATATGAAACTCTACGTCTTCTAGAGTCTTCTACGACTGCTTTCATACAAAAAAAAAAAAGATACGTGAAATTAAGAATACAAAATATTGAACAAGGAATTAAAAATCTTTTGCACTAACTTTTTGAAATCTATTGAGTGTTTTGCAATGAAAGTCCATCTCAAATTGAACCAAATTCTCTTTTTAAAAAATTTTGACTTGAATTGCAGTTGATTTACAATGTTGTCTTAGTTTCAGGTGTCTACCAAAGTGAATCAGTTACATGTATACATATATCCATTCTTTTTTAGATTCTTCTCCTACTTAGGTCATTACGGAGTACTGAGTGCCTTCCCTGTGTTCCACAGCAGGTCCTTAACAGCTACCTATTTTATATATAGCAGTGTGTACATGTCAGTCCCAAAGTCCCGATTTATCCTCCCCCACCCTTGTCCCCTGGTAACCGTAAGTTTGTTTTCCACGCCTGTGACTCTATTTCTGTTTTGTAAATAAATTCACCCGTACCATATTATTTTACAGTCCACATATAATGAATCTCATATATTTGAGACCAGATATATTTCAAGCTGTCCATGAGCTGAGGGTGGCCAGTGGTTACCATGTTTGATGCCCCACACCTTGGGTGTGTTGAGATAACTTTGAAGCCACCTGTGTTCACCTTTAGAGGCTGAAAAATTCCAGATTCTGCAGGTCTTTCTCCATCTCCACAGCCCTGTGCCTCTGCCACGGCCCTGGCTCCAGTTTCCATGGCAACAGCTGCAGCGAGAAAGCTCTGGAGGGATGAACAGAGCTGAGCAGCTAAACCAATGCAGCCCGGCCAGGGGAAGGGTCCAGCGGGCACTCCTCGCCCCCCAGGCACATCTCGGGCACTGCCTCTGTGCCTGGGACACAGCGTGAAAGAACAGCAGCAGCATCAGGGAGGGTCTCTGCAGAAGGTGACAAAACCGTTTCTCCAGGGTCTCAGCACACAACCCCCCGGCGACCCCCGCAAGCCCCAGGGGTAGCCAACACTGTCTGCTTCACTGTTCACACGTTCTTGCGTTCATCCACGTGGGAAATCGGGCTGGGCCCTTCCTGTTTGCCACACCTAGGGCTAGGAGTCTCGGCCACGGAAGACACCACCTCATTCAGACAGTGCTGTGTCATTCACTCTTTCTTACACAAGTTCTCACTTGCCGGAGACCAGGGATTCTCTGAAAGCAGCGGGAGAGGCCTTGGGTCACTGGGAATTCGTATTCCAGTCCAGGGGGTGGGCTGCAAGCACGCATGTGACGTGACGGTGGGGTGAGGAGTCCTAAGATGAGGATGAGCTCAGGGTCCTTGCACAGACGGTGAAACAGAGGGGCACGGCTTAGACAAGGAGGTCTGGAGGCCCTCTCCAGGGGCACAGAGCTGGGGCAGATAAGGGGAGGAGCCTCCCCGCAGAGGGCACAGCACTCAGTGCTGCAGAAGCCCCTAGGCAGGAGCGGGCGTCGAGGGGAGCCGGCCAGAGCAGAGTGAGCTGAGGCTGGCACGGCCTGAACTCAGGGTGCCCGCTCTGGCATCTACGAACTAAGTAGGAAATCACTGAGCGGCCACGCTTGCTCTCTGGTTTCTGTGGTCCTCAGCTAGGGCCGACTCTCTGCGACTCCATGGACTGTAGCCCGCCAGGGTCCTCTGTCCATGGCAAGAACACTGGAGCGGGTTGCCATTTCCTCCTCCAGGGGATCTTCCCGACCCAAGGATCAACCCATATCTCCTGTGCCTCCTGCATTGCAGGTGGATTCTTTACCACTGAGCCACCTGGGAAGCTCTGAGTGTCCACAGGATTCATCTTTTTTAAAATTTGCTCTCTGATTTCATCACTGACTCGTTGGTTACTTTTTGTGGAATGCTGTTTAGCTGCCATGTAACCATTTAAAAAATTTTTTTAATTGGAGGATTGTGTTGGTTTCTGCCATCCGGCAATGCGCATCGGCCATCGTTACACTTAGGCCCCCACCCTCTTGAGTTCCCCTCCCCTCCCCACCCCCCCCCCCACCCCGGGTCATCACAGAGCACCGAGCTGAGCTCCCTGTGTGGCACAGCAGCTCCCCGCTAGCTGTCTGTCTCACACAGCAGTGCGTACATGCCAATGCTACTTTCTCAGACTTTCTTCTCATTTCTTTTTCTGTCGTTAATTTGCTTCATGGCATTGTGGCCACGAAAGATGCTTGAGATGTAACTTCTACCCTCTTAAATTTGTTGAGGCTTGTTTCACGCCCTAGTAGGTAGCCAGTCCTGGACACTGGCCCGTGTGTACTTGAAAACAATGTATATTGCTTTGTTTTGGGGTTTCTTTGGGCCGTATGGTTCATAATAATTCTGCACCCACTATACGCTGGCTCTGGGTTGGTGACTCACGTGTTACACCTTTCTTCTCGAGCACCTCGCCTGTTAGG
The DNA here is from genome assembly GCF_055505025.1 of Bos grunniens. Taxonomy (NCBI): domain Eukaryota; kingdom Metazoa; phylum Chordata; class Mammalia; order Artiodactyla; family Bovidae; genus Bos; species Bos grunniens. Next base: position 64,694,108 of record NC_141182.1, on the reverse strand, counting down.
GTGATGTGGAGGCTTAACTGAAGTAATTTAGACATGCAAAATGATCAGCACATGGTAAACCCTCTGAAGCGACAGTACTTCGGCCACCTGATACGAAGAGCTGACTCACTGGAAAAGACCCTGTTGCTGGGAAAGACTGAGGGCAGGAGGAAAAGGGGGGCAGGGGATAAGATGATTGCATGGCATCACTGACTCAGTGGACATGAGTTTGAGCAAACTCTGGGAGATAGTGAAGGACAAGGGAGCCTGGCGTGCTATAGTCCACTGGGTCGCAAAGAGTCAGACATGACTGAGTGACTGAATCACAGAAAAAAACCCTCATAACTGCCAGTCTCTCCTGCCTGCCTTTTCGGGAAGACAGAAGGAATCTATCTGCTTTCGCATACGTGAAGAGTGATAAAACCTACATTTGGAAATGTGGCAGCAGGGAGGTTCTGTAGCTGTACAAGTGACCATCAAACTATCCTGGGGTGGGCACAGCCGTCAGCACCATCAGCCACTGCCAGCCCTGAGAATCAACCCGCCCAGATGGGGCCCCTGCCAGCAGGGTGCCGTCTGCCAGTGCGGAGCCACTTCAGCAGAGCAGGAGACCCCTGCCCAGCCAAGGGCAAAGAGAGGAATCCGAATATATTAAATGTGTGTCTATATATTTTTTTTAAGTATAACAAAATTAGGAGATAGGGAATAGCATACTCACATGAAGGAGGTCTTCCTCAGTGGTCCAGTGGCCGAGAATCTGCCTTCCAATGTAGGGGGCACGGGTTCCATCTTTGGTGGGGAACTAAGTCCCCACAGGCCACAGAGCAGCCAAGCCCACGTGCCACAGCTACTGAGCCCGCAGGTCACACCTAGAGATACCCACATGTGCAACAGAGAGCCTGCATGCTACAAGGAAGACCGCATGCAGCCAAAAGTTAAAACAAACAAAAGTATGTAAACAACAAGGGCCTACTGCATAGCACAGAGAACTCTATGGAACATCTTATAACCTACAATGGAAAAAAATCAGGAAATATATATGTGTGTGCATGTGTGCGTGTGTGTGTGTGTGCTCAGTTGGGTCCGACTCTTTGAGACCCCATGGACTGTAGCCCGCCAGGCTCCTCTGTCCATGGGATTCTCCAGGCCAGAATATGGGGGTGGGTTGCCTTCTCCAGGGGCTCTTCCCCATCCAGGGATGGAACCCGAGTCTCCTGTGTCTCCTGCATTGATAAGTGGATTCTTTGCCACTGGAACCATATGCCACTGCCCCGACCGCCAATTCAGTTGTTGAGGTATTCACCTGCAGGACCTCAAAATGTGACCCTATTTGGAGAGGGGGTGTTTGCAGAGGTAATCCAGTTAAAATGAGGCCATAGGGTGGACCCCAGTCCAGTACGACTGAAGTCCTCATAAGAAGAGACGTGGGGACAGATGGGGACGGCAGAGGGCTTCCCAGGCGGCACTAGTGGTGAAGAAGTCGCCCGCCATGTAGGAGGCCGTAGGAGACACGAGTTTGATCCCTGGGCTGGGAAGATCCCCGGGAGAAGGAAATGGCAACCCGCTCCAGTATTCTTGCCTGAGAAACCCCATGGACAGAGGAGCCTGGCGGGCTACAGTCCACGGGGTCACAAAGAGTTTGAGGTGACTTAGCACGCACACAGAACCCTTGCCCCACTGAGGGCAAAAGCCCCGAGGAGTCTGCAACAGAGATCTGCAGATAGACAGGTACGGAGAGAGGGACACGGAAACACACGGAGACGACAGCTGCCGGTCAGCAGGAGGGGAGAGCCCCGCGGCCACCTTCCCACACGGCTTCAGAAGGAGCCCGCCCTGCCGACACCGCCATCTTGGCCTCGCAGCCTCCGGAGCCAGAGATAAAATGCTTCTGATGCTTAAGACGCCTGGTCTGCAGCACTTTGTACGGCAGCCCGAGGAAACCCCCATATCACCATGAGAAGAATTTCAATGGCGCGCTGGGTAAACCTGCCCCCAGCACGTCTGACCATCGGATCCCCTGCCCCAGTCACCAGCTGTGTGCCTTTCAGTCACAGATGAGTAAGGAGGGGTCACTCTGTCTTGGTTTCCAAAGGCTGCCATGACACATGACCGCTGACTGTTGCTGTTCAGCCGCTCTGTCACGTCTGACTCTCTGCAACCCCGTGGACTGGAGCACGGCAGGCTTCCCTGTCCTTCACTGTCTGCTCAAATTCATGTCCACCTAGTTGGTGATGCCATCCAACCATCTCATCCTCTGTCGTCCCCTTCTCCTCCTGCCTTCAGTCTTTCCCAGCACCAGGGTCTTTTCCAATGAGTCAGCTCCTTGCATTAGGCGGGCCAAGTATTGGAGCTTCAGCTTCAGCTCTCCCGCTATGAACCTCTCGCTTGGTTCAGGGCACCAGAAATGTGAGAAGAAATAAGGTTTGAGAGGCACAAAGTGGAAGCCAGTACATGGAAAACTTCTAAACATGAGAAATGTGAAGCCTGCAAGCGAAGATTCGATGATCACCAATGCCTGACCACACACCAGTCACTCCCTGCCAGCCGTTCACCCCTCCGCAGGGCAGTGTCTGTGATGATACCATTTTGGTAAACTGTGGAATAGATTTTTAGCAGAATCTCTGCTTTGCTTGGGTCAGACTTGATGGACAAACAGCAAGTAAGACTGTTTGTGAAGATGTACAGATGAATGTCTGACGCATGTGGTCCTGACGAGGTCTGGTGGTTCCAGTCAAAGTGTCACATCCAGGTCCCTCTGACACAGAGATGACAAGTGAAGAAGGAAGTGCTCCAGTGACCTAGTCCTTGTATGTGCTCATTCATCAGAAAGTGAAAGTGTTAGTCCCTCAGTCATGCCCGACTCTTTGAGACCCCGTGGAGTGTAGCCCACCAGGCTCCTCCATCCATGGGATCCTCCAGGCCAGAATACTGGAGTGAGTTGCCATTCCCTTCTCCAGGGGATCTTCCCAGCCCAGGAATCAAACCAGGGTCTCCCTCATTGCAGGCAGATTCTTTACTGTCTGAGCCACAGGGAAGCCCTCCTTCATCAGTCCGTCCGTCAATTATGCTAGTGAAACAGTGATCTGATTGCACTGTTTTTCAGCATCATCCTGTACAACATGATGACAATTTGAAAAAGCATTTCAACTGCCCTTGGGTATGATTTAGTTTTAGATCAGATTTACATTTTTTTTTTTCAGAATTATCAATCACATCAGAATCCAAATATGCCAGAGATTGAAACATGCCCGTGGAAGCCAAGTTTCAGTCTGAAAGAAAGAAAGTCTGGCAGGGCTTTTCAAATTTGAAGATAACTGAAAACGCTGTTGGACAAAAGTTGTAATGAAAAGAAACAGAGCTATGACAGCCAAAAGATAGAAGTCATGAAAACAACTGCAGAAGATGGTTTTTTTTCCCCTCATTACAAGAACCCAGAACTCTTCCAAACAGGAAATTAAAAGCAGAAGGAAACATGGACATGAGAGCAAATACAAACCACAATTTCTGGGTCACCAAAAAATGGGCCAGGAGGTCAGCAAGAGCTTCGTTCCCATAAACTTATGCTGATTTTACAGGAGATATGATTGTGATAACTAACACCACAAACACCCGGAGGATCGTGAGAGGTTGTGTGAACAACTATACACCAACAACCTGTGCAACCAGAAGGGGTGGGAGAATTCTCAGAAACATACAGTTTACCAAGATTGACCCAGGAAGAAATAGACCTGTGACTACCAGACGCAGAGTGGGAAGGAGGAGGAATTGGAGGCAGGGGGTCAAAAGGCATGGACCTCCAGTCATAGCTAGGTGGAAGGGACATGATTCATCGGACAGGAACCTGAGCAAACTCCAGGGTACAGAGGAACACAGAGGAGCCTGGCGTGCTGCAGCCCAGAGGGTCGCAAAGAGTCGGACACGACTTAGCGCCTGAACAGCAACAGTGTGTGGAAGGGACATAATACACAGGATGACTACTGGAGTGGGTTGCCATGCCCTCCTCCAGGGGGTCTTCCCAACCCAGGGGCAGAACCCAGGTCTCCCACATTGCAGGTGCATTCTTCACCATCTGAGCCACAAGGGAAGCCCAAGAATACTGGAGTGGGCAGCCTATCCCTTCTCCAGGGGATCTTCCTGACCCAGGAAACGAACCGGGGTCTCCTGCATTGCAGGCAAAATTTTTACTGGCTGAATTTTTACCGGGGAAGCCCATAGCTGACAGTATTGCATGATATGTAGGAAAGTTCTTCAGAGAGAAATCCTAAGAATTCTAAACATAAGGAGAACACTTCTCCTTTATTCTTTCCTCCTTTTCTCTTTCTCATATTTCTGTAAGAAGGCAGTTGTCAGCTGACCTCCTGTGATAATCATTTCACAACAGATGTAAAGCAAACCATCACGCTGTCCCCCTTAGACAGTGATGTATGTCAGTCATTTCTTAATAAAACCTAAAAAAATTAAGCTAGGAAAAAATTGCTGGTTTTAGTAAGGACTTTGAGCTTTCATCATGAACTGTTACAATCAGCCATCTTCCACTGAACACGGTTTTCTTCCCCTCAAAGTGTGATCTCAGTAATATTTACAAAGAATCCACTGACTATGCCATGACAATACATAGCTTACTTGAGATCGAGCTTCAATATTTCGAACACTAATGTTTGCACATCACTGTTTTGTTTGTATACAGTTTTCAACCAGAACAGCATTCCTTGCATCAAACAGGTTTTCAAAGGAGGAAAATATACCTCGAGCTATGCAACACGGCAAAGACTTGATGCAGAGCACAGAAGGCCATGTTGACTCAGATGATACATTATTCAAATACAAATGCACTAGACCAGACAAGAAGGAATATTTACTCTTTGAATAACTCTTTAAATAAATTTCATGGGAGTTGTCATCATACTCATCTTGGGCACTTAGGAGGGGGTAAAAAAAAAAATCAAAGTGAGAAAACAAATGTGCCTTATTTAAACAGAACTGTATATAAAGAATTAATTTAAATAATAGGGGAAGTGTTTACTAAACCAAGGGGCAAATCAGACTCTCCATGCCAGGCGCCAAGTGGGACGCTGAGTCCTCGATTCTGCCCTGGACACCGCAGGGACTGTCCAGACGTGGCCCACCTTGGGCTTTGTCGCCCTGGGGCACTCTGTGAGACAGTGTGCCTGGGAGCTGTGTGCCTGCAGCACACTCTCTCTCAGAGAGCTTACTCAAGAGAGGAAAACAAGTTCTGAGTGGCTGTCATCCACCGCGGACAACATTCTTGCAGCTGTTCGGGAATTTGAAAGCAAAAAAGCAGCCCCTCTGTTTCAAAAACACTGATAAATCCGTGGATCTGTAGGAATGTGTCTTATGCCACTCATTCCCTTGATCTTGACAGAGAAAGAGGCGCCTTTGCAGGGTCTGAGGTTGCTGACTGTCTCCGTGTGTTGCAAGAACAGTTACGTCTTTTCTATCTGGGGCGCTCATCTCATTTTTACCATTTTTTAAGTGGTGGAAAAATGCACATCCCATGACTTTTACCTTTGAAACCAGTTTTTATGTGCAGTTGTGCGCCGCCAGGTATGCTCATGCTGTTGTGCGGCCGAGGTTCTCATCTTGCCAAACTGAAGCCCTGCGCCCAGCAGACTCTTCACCGTCCACCCCCTGGGCACCACCGTTCTCCCTCTGAATCTGGCTCTGGGGGCCTCATATAAGTGGGGACATACAGCTGTTGTCTAATCCCTCTGGAGCAAAATTATTTTCATAAGAAAGAGGCGACGCAGCCAAAACCAACAAGCAAACGTGCACAACACACAGGAGGCGCATTCCAGAGGTGCGCCAGGCCGCCAGTTAATAAAACACCGCGTGTCACTTACGTGACACTTTTTGTTACTTGAGTCATTCCGTGGTGTTTGGGGGGTGATTCCATGCCGCCTTGTACACTCATCCTGAGCACGGTTTTGCTTGTGTATCACGTTTTCCTATTTGTTGTTTTGCGTTCCCTTTCTCGGAAGGACATGGCAACCCACTCCAACCTTCTTGCCTAGAGAATCCCGTGGACAGAGGAGCCTGGTGGGCTGCTGTCCATGGGGTCACACAGAGTCGGACACGACTGAAGCGACTTAGCAGCAGAAGCGTGCTCTTCCTCAGAAAGGCTCCACACCCACCCCCCACCCAAACTGCCAGACTTCAAAGCCCACTAGGCCTGGGTGTCCTCTGGGTCCTGTGCTCGATGGCTCCTGAGTGCTGAGCTGAGCTCCCTGTGTTGGGCACCAGCTCCCGTTAGGATCTGCTTTACATGCGGTGGTGTGTGTGTGAAAGTGCTCCTTTCTCAGCTCATCCCCACCGCGCCCGTGAGTCTCATCTTGCGCAGAGGTTAGAAGTTGTTGTTGAGGCGCTTTCTCTGACACACTTGGGGCTGTGTTACATGTCCTTGTTGTTGGTTTCCTGACCGTCAGAGTCAAGGCCTCGCCTCAGCTGTGTGTGGGTGGGTGCTCTTGTGTGAATGCAGACGGGCAGGGACACAGTCCCAGAAGTGGAATTATTGGATCAAAGGGTAATGTGCCTTCTAAACTCTGTAATCCCCGACAGAATGTTTGCTAGGAAGGATGAACCAGCCGTCCCTCTCCAACACCCCTTCCTCCAGTCCCCTGTCAACCTTGGGTGGTATCAATTCTTTCATCTTTATCTGCCTGATAAGGTGGGAAATGACGTCTCAGTTTGGTTTCAAAGTCTGGGTTTTGAAACATAAGAGAGAAGTTATCGAGCACTTGACCCAGAGGAGATCCGGGCTTAGTAGGCTTTGAAGTTGGGCAATTGGGGTGGGGGGCGGCTGGGGAGCCTCTCTGAGGAAAAGAACGCAGAACAACAAATAGGAAAACGGGATACACAACTGAAAACGTGCTCAGGATGAGTGTACAAGGCGGCATGGAATCACCCCCCAAATACCACGGAATGGCTCAAGTAACAAAAAGTGTCACATAAGTGACACGCGGTGTTTTATTAACTGGCGGCCTGGCGCACCTCTGGAATGCGCCTCCTGTGTGTTGTGCACGTTTGCTTGTTGGTTTTGGCTGCGTCGCCTCTTCTTATGAAAATAATTTTGCTCCAGAGGGATTAGACAACAGCTGTATGTCCCCACTTATATGAGGCCCCCAGAGCCAGATTCAGAGGGAGAACGGTGGTGCCCAGGGGGTGGACGGTGAAGAGTCTGCTGGGCGCAGGGCTTCAGTTTGGCAAGATGAGAACCTCGGCCGCACAACAGCATGAGCATACCTGGCGGCGCACAACTGCACATAAAAACTGGTTTCAAAGGTAAAAGTCATGGGATGTGCATTTTTCCACCACTTAAAAAATGGTAAAAATGAGATGAGCGCCCCAGATAGAAAAGACGTAACTGTTCTTGCAACACACGGAGACAGTCAGCAACCTCAGACCCTGCAAAGGCGCCTCTTTCTCTGTCAAGATCAAGGGAATGAGTGGCATAAGACACATTCCTATAGATCCACAGATTCATCTGTGTTTTTGAAACAGAGGTGCTGGTTTTTTGCTTTCAAATTCAAATTGAGAGAGTAGCATTGACATATATGCACCACCATGTATAAAATAGATCACTGATGCGAAGCTGACGCATAACACAGGGACCCCAGCTCAGGGCTCTCCGTCAGCCTAGAGCCGTGGGATGGGGTGGGAGGTGGGAGGGAACTTCCAGAGGGAGGGGACATATGTATCAGTTCAGTTCAGTCGCTCAGTCGTGTCCGACTCTTTGCAACCCCATGAATCCCAGCACGCCAGGCCTCCCTGTCCATCACCAACTCTCGGAGTTTACTCAAACTCACGTCCATCGAGTCGGTGATGCCATCCAGCCATCTCATCCTCTGTGGTCCCCTTCTCCTCCTGCCCCCAACCCCTCCCAGCATCAGAGTCTTTTCCAATGAGTCAACTCTTCGCATGAGGTGGCCAAAGTACTGGAGTTTCAGCTTCAGCATCATTCCCTCCAAAGAAATCCCATGGCTGATCTCCTTCAGAATGGACTGGTTGGATCTCCTTGCAGTCCAAAGGACTCTCAAGAGTCTTTCTCCAACATCACAGTTCAAAAGTATCAATTTTTCGGTGCTCAGCTTTCTTCACAGTCCAACTCTCACATCCATACACGACCACTGGAAAAACCATAACCTTGACTAGAAGGACCTTTGTTGGCAAAGTAATGTCTCTGCTTTTCAACGTGCTATCTAGGTTGGTCATAACTTTCCTTCCAAGGAGTAAGCGTCTTTTAATTTCATGGCTGCAGTCACCATCTGCAGTGATTTTGGAGCCCAAAAAATAAAGTCTGACACTGTTTCCACTGTTTCCCCATCTACTTCCCATGAAGTGATGGGACCAGATGCCATGATCTTCGTTTTCTGAATGTTGAGCTTTAAGCCAACTTTTTCACTTTCCACTTTCACTTTCATCAAAAGGCTTTTTAGTTCCTCTTCACTTTCTGCCATAAGGGTGGTGTCATCTGCATATCTGAAGTTATTGATATTTCTCCCGGCAATCTTGATTCCAGCTTGTGCTTCTTCCAGCCCAGTGTTTCTCATGATGTACTCTGCATATAAGTTAAATAAGCAGGGTGACAATATACAGCCCTGACGTACTCCTTTTCCTATTTGGAACCAGTCTGTTGTTCCATGTCCAGTTCTAACTGTTGCTTCCTGACCTACATATAGGTTTCTCAAGAGGCAGGTCAGGTGATCTGGTATTCCCATCTCTTTCAGAATTTTCCACAGTTTATTGTGATCCACACAGTCAAAGGACATATGTATACCTATGGCTGATTCCTGTTGATGTATGGCAGAAACCAGCATAACACTGTAAAGGAATTATCCTCCAGCTGAAAAGAAGCTTTTAAAAGGTAAAAACAACTTTTAACAAAATACTTAATATCATAAGAGAATGTTATATGAAAAAAAATTAAAATTCACATATGTGCCACGATCCCAATTTGGGGCAAAAAAAATAATTCGCGCTTTCATTATTCGTCTACAAATTGTAGTGGGTATTGACAGTGTGCCTGGTGCTCTGACACGATGGAGAGGGAAGACAGAAAATGTCTCTGCCCCCCGGGGGCTTCCTTCTAGTAGGAGAAACAGAAAACAAAGTACCCATCGAGACAGCCATGTCACAGTGTATAGACAGGCTGGAACGATGAGTTCCAACATTAGCCACTAATTCCCTCACTGAACAAACACCGTGGAGAGACTCTCCACATAGAGGGAGGAGAAAAATACCAGAATGAACACTGCAACAGTTAATTTATGTGACGCAGACTCGTGCCAACTTCTCCAGTGTGGTTCGTACTTGCAAAACCCTGGCGGGGGTGTGGGAGTCTAATCTTACCAAGGAGAGAATGGATATGTTAAGCAAAACAGAGCATATTCACACACTGCACAGCCATTCGAATGAATGAACCGAAGCGCCAAGCTTCCACACAAACACATTTGGGCAACATAATTACTGCATCAGGAGCTGAAGTCCCAACACAAGGCCATAAGGAATGGAAGCTGTCAATCACCTCCCCAACAACACTTTTCCAGTGCACTTGTTTGAAACCATCTTCCCCCCCCGCTTTTTTTTTTAATTGGAGTAGAATGAGTATAGTATAGTTGAATTGGAGTATACTTGAATGCATCTCCTGCATCACCATCTGATCACCAGGGAAGCCCACAGCTGATTATACGAAGCTGTGTGAGTTTCAGGTGTACGGCAAAGTGATTCAGTTCTCTCTATATATTCATATATATTCAGTTATATATAAATTCTCCTGTATATATTCTTTTCTATTATGGTTTATCATAGGATACCGAATATAGTTCTCTGTGCTATGCAAAAAGAAACTTGTTGTTTATTCATTCTACGTAAAAAAGCTTGGGGGCTTCCCTGGTGGCTCTGTGGTAAAGAACCTGCCTGTCGATGCAGGAAACACAGGAGACTCGGGTTCGATCCCCTTAGGAAAGATCCCGTGGAGGAGGAAATGGCAACCCACTCCAGTATTCTTGCCTGGAGAATCCCAAGGACAGAAGAGCCTGGTGGGCTACAGCCCATGGGGTCACAAAGGAGTCAGACACCACTGAGCGACTGAACAACTATACAAAAGCTTTACATCTTCTCTTCTGTTTTAAAAAAATACAGAACGGCTATATCCTATTTCAGATTACTTTTCCTTCTAGGTTATTACTTGTCGTTACCTATTTTGTGTGTTTATGTTAATCTCAGACTCCTAATTTCGCCTTCCGGCCCCCTCTCCCCTTTGGTAACCCAGTAGGCTTGCTTTCTGTGTCCACTTCTGCTTTGTAAACAAGCTCATCCCTATCGCTTTTCAAAGACCCCCCTCTAGGCTGTGCCCCGGGGTATTTGTCTTGCTCTGCCTGGCTGGCTTCCTCAGTGCGATCCTCTGCAGTCGCACCCATCCATCTTCTTTCTCTGCGTGTTTACAGCTCTCCTTACTGTTTTGCCTCCTATCAGCCATAATTCAATTAAAAAGGGCGGTTCAGTGAGTCGACTGTCTGCTGCAACAGATGCCCACTCGCAGGATTGCCGACCCTCCCTGGAGGAATCTAATACTCGAGCAATTAGACGGGCCGTCCGCCTCCTCTGTCAAGAAGCACAGAGACGTGACAGCGACGTGCGGGCCCGTGTTTCTCAAACCCGAGCATGTTTACCGCCGGAGCCTGGAAAATTCCAGCCTCGGAGGCTCCCTCTCCGCCGCTTCCACCGGCTCCCGCCCCTCCCACGCCAGGCGGCAGTTTCCATGGCGACCGATAAGCCTGCCCGCAGCCGCCGCTGGTACCGCAGAGAACAAAGCGGAGCCGCGATAATGACATTGCCTGGCGGGGGATGGGGCCAGGCCGGCCGAGGCCGCCATCCGCGCCCCTCACCCATGCGTTGCACAAGCGAGTGCATGCGGGACCACATTTCTGCATTCCAGAAAACCTTCTGTTTTTTATCTTTGGACTTGAAAACTTCTTTCCATTGAGATAGAACTGAGCTATACCCTTGTATAGGTTTAAGGCAGGCAGCGTCTTGAGCTGATACATTGATGAGTCACAACAGGCTCAACACTGTCCCCTCCGCTAACACCTCTATCACAGCACACAATTATCATTTCTTTTTTTAATTTTAAGAGCAGTTTCTCTTCCACTGAAAACTCCCAGAGAAGCTTAATTTGGAGAATGGGAGTTCTCTGGGGCGACGGGAGGATGGGGAGGCTGGAGGGGTCCATGAAGAGGATGAGGGACGCGTGGCCGACTGGCCGGTGTCTGCACAGTTGAGGGGCAACCCCGGGACCCGCGGCGGCAGCACCTGAGAACTTTGGGGGCGCCTCCTTGGATGTTAACGGGCGCGCCAGGGTGTCTGAGGCTCCCCGGATCTCAAGACCTCGGGGCTGCACTGCTGACGAACACCCACTGGGATGGCTGATATTTCCGCGTTCTTCCGCAGTATTAGGGAAAGACCTGAGTGGAGTTCTCTGCACTGTGTCCGCACTGAGCCCCGGGATGTCCTCCCGCTTGGGCCCACATCCGCCTACCGACCCTCCAGTTCCTCTCCTGCGAAGCCCCTCGCCCACCCAGATGGCCAGCGGCTGGGCGGAAGCAGCGGAGGTGGGGGTGGGGATGGGGGAAGGGCTGCTTAGTGGGGTCAGGGTTTCCTTTGGGGGCAAGTGTTTTGCTTCTAGATACAGGTGGTGGTTGTACACCGTTGTGGACGCACCAGATACTGCATGGCTCTCTTTGGAAGGGGACATGTGGCTGGCTTTATTTTGGGGAGCTCCAAAATCACTGCAGATGGTTACTGCAGCCATGAAATTAAAAGACACTTACTCTTCGGAAGGGAAGTTATGACCAACCTAAACAGCATATTAAAAAGCAGAGACATTACTTTGCCAACAAAGGTCCGTCTCGTCAAGGCTATGGTTTTTCCAGTGGTCATGTATGGATGTGAGAATTGGACTATAAAGAAAGCTGAGCGCCGAAGAATTGATGCTTTTGAACTGTGGTGTTGGAGAAGACTCTTGAGAGTCCCTTGGACTGCGAGGAGATCCAACCAGTCCATCCTTAAGGAGATCACTCCTGAATATTCATTGAAAGGACTGATGCTGAAGCTGAAGGTCCAATACTTAGGACACCTGATGCAAAGAGCCGACTCATTGGAAAAGACCCTGATGCTGGGAGGGATTGGGGGCGGGAGGAGAAGGGGACGACAGAGGATGAGATGGATGGATGGCATCACCGACTCGATGGACGTGGGTTTGAGTAAACTCCGAGAGTTGGTGATGGACAGGGAGGCCTGGTGTGCTGCGGTTCATGGGGTCACAAAGAGTTGGACACGACTGAGTGACTGAACTGAGTGACTGTGGCTGATTCAGGTGATATATGGCAGAAACCAACACAATATTGTAAAGCAATTATTCTTCAATTAAAAATTAATAAATTTTTAAAAAATCCTTTTTTTTTTATATAGATATCCACTGGGAAGTTGCTCCATGACGCGGGGACTCAACCCTGTGCTCTGTGAGGACCCACAGCGGTGGGATGCGGTGAGGGGTGGGAGGGGGTTCTAGAGGGAGGGCATACAGTGTACTCATTGCGATTCACACTGCGGTACGGCAGAGACCAACATGACACTGGAAAGCAATTACCCTTCAATTAAAAATAAATTAAGGAGAAGTATCAAAAGACATCCTTATATGTGGAATCTAAAAAGAAATCATACAAATGAACTTAGAAAACAGAAAGAGACTCACAGACTTCGAAAATGAACTTATGTTTGCAGGGTAGAAGGGATAGGGAGTATGGGATGGTCATGTACACACTGCTGTATTTAAAATGGAGAACCAACAAGGACCCACTGTAGAGCACAGGGAACTCTGTTCAGGGTTCTGTGGCAGCCTGGATGGGAGGGGGGTTTGGGGAGAATGGATACATGTAGATGTATGGCTGAGTCCCTGTTGTTCACCTCAAACTATCACAACATTGTTAATGTTACACCCCAAAACAAAATGAAAAGTTTAAAGTTTGAAAAAAAATTTTTAATTAAAAATAAAAATTCTTAATTTTTCAATTAAAAATTTTTTACTGCTAATTTTTACTGGAGTATAATTTATAATGTTGCATTAGTTTCTGCTGTACAGCACAGTGAATCAGCTATACGTTTCATGTATCTTCTCTTTTTTGGGTTTCCGTTTCATCTAGGTCAGCACACAGCATTGAATGGAGTTCCCTGTGCTATACAGTAAGTGCTCATTAGTTATCTATTTTATATGGTTCTCTTGAAAATAGTTAATTTTATGGCATGGGAATTCCACCTCCATAAACCTATAAAGCAAAACTTCAAATTCCACATTTCAAACCTGGGGGCATTGTTTACAAGAAACCTCGATAATCAGAAAGTCAGAGAGAGCATGGCTCTCCCTAGACCACTGCCGTGCAACAGAAATAGAATGCAAGCCGTGTAAGTACGTTAACATTTTCTAGAAGCCGTGACTTCAGAAGAGAAAACAAAGAAAGCTAAAATGACTGCGAGTCATGTATTTTATCTCACTCACCATACCTGAAAACAGAAAAACCAGAACAGCAATGCTAGCTCCCTGTCTTCACAGCCCTGTGGCTGACAGCTCCGCAGACCTTGAGGGTTCTGCCTCGGAAGGAGGGTTTGGCGGCCTCCCTGGTGGTCTGGTGGCTACGGCTCCCCGTGCAGGGGGCACAGATTTGATCCCTGGTCCGGGAACTAGACCCCACGTGCTGCAGCTAAAACCTGGCACAGCCAAATAAATAAATTTTAAAGAAAGAAATCGGGTTTTCCCCAGCCCACCCTGTTTACCTGTTGTCCAACTGACTGCAAAAACCACCCTCACTATTGTTCCTTCTCTAAGGAAAATCTGGCCAAACCACCATCTGCTGGGCCTTTCAGCCAATTCTTGTTCTTAGGATAAATTCCACCCTCTTCAAAACAGTCCACAGGCGTTTCCCAGGTGGCTTAGCAGTAACGGATCCACCTGCCAAGGCAGGAGATCCAGGTTCAATCCGTGGGTCGGGAAGATCCTGTGGAGCAAGCCGCTCCAGTGTTCTCGCCTGGGAAATCCCATGGACACGGAAGCTGCAGTCCCCAGGGTCACAAAGAGTCAGACGCGAGTGAGCCCCGGAACAGCAACAGAGCAGGCCACAAGCTCTAGGGGCCCCAGACCTTCTCTTCAGAGGAATGTGGGGGCGCCAGCCACGCTGGAAGGAGCTCTGTTTGAATCTTCCTCAAAGCTGGGTCCACATGAAGTTCTGAACCACTAGACACACGGGCCGAGCTGAGGTCTTCCCGCAAGGTGTCCCAGAGTAAATACTTTAGGCTTCGGAGGTGATGTGGTCTGTGACTCAACTACCATTCAGTTCTGCCTTTGGGGCATGAAAGCGGCCGTGAGAAAAGTGAAAAGTACAAGTGTTAGTCACTCAGTTGTGTCCGATTTTGCCCACCAGGCTCCCCTGTCCTTCACGGTCTCCCAGAGTTTGCTTAAAGTCATGGCCATTGAGTCAGTGATGCCATATAACCATCTCGTTCTCCGTCGCCCCCTTCGCCTTTTGCCTTCAACAAGATGAAGTTGTGTCATTAAATAATAACAATAAAACTGGAGGGTCAAATGTCAAGAAAACCAAGAGATGTGTCAAGGGAAGATAGGGTCACAGCTGAGCTGAGAACACATCAGGAGTTGACATCGCTCTTTGAATGCACACCCAGCTCTTTATGAGGAGCTACAAGCAGAGCGAACTCTGGAATTTCCACACGGAAGGGCATTGAGGGGGGCAGGCTTGGAGGTTGGGGGTTCAGGGATGTGCCTGGTAGAAGTGTTTGCAGCATAGTGGTCACTGTTACATGAGACAGCCCACTGGAAAGAAAGCAAACAACCCCTTGAATGCATGTATTTAGGGATTTATAAAGTCAGGGATGGAGGAACGGGAGCAGAAAGGGACTCACTGTCAAGTTATTATCCCCGTGTTTATGTGACTTAGCTCAACAAACACACCTGGAAGGAGACGGCCGTTGTGCGTCGGCATTTAAAACCTTCGTATGTGAGGCAAACAGTGGACTACGCACACACGGAACACACATTCAACTCATCTCCAAGCAAGGACACGAGACCTCTCACCCCAGAAATCCAGAGAAAACCCAGCTGTGTGTGCGGCTCAGGGGTCCAATCTGTAAACAGGCAGCTGATGTTAAACCTCTTTATGGTTTAGAAGTGGACGTGGCCAGAATACTGGGCATTTGTGCCTTTTCTGGGAAAGCCGTTCCCTTCCTGAGCCGGGTGTCGATGCATACGGAGCTTGGACCTGAGCCTGGCCTCCGTAGGCCATTAATCAGGGGAAATTCCACAGTGGGTGTCTGCCCTGGCGTTTTGTTTGGCAGCTGGGTCCGAGCTGCCATCCTCATGGTTAGTTTTCAGAGGCGGCTCGTCTCTTCTGAGAAACAACCGCCTTCAGCGGGACCCTGGCTTGTGCCCGTGTTTGGTCCAGGTCTTGCGCTGGTGCCCGACTGCTACAGGACGCTGCGTGTGCGTCTGCGCGGGGCTGGGGGAAGTGTCTGGAGCAGGCAGGATGCTCCTTTGCTCACCTCACCAGGAGACAGTGCAGGTGAAGATGCACTTTCACAGTCGTGGGATGGGGCAAGGGCCCAGGAAACCAAGCAAAGGAGCTGGTGAGCGTAAAGGAAAACACTAAGACGTCTGCCTCCACAAACTGGAAAAACGAGAGACAGGGAAACCCCGTCATGACTTAGCCTTAATGAACAACCGAGTGAAAACGTCACAAAACGTATATTCAAAGCGTGTCTACACAGACACAGGAGCCCAGACCATGTAGAGGTGAAAGAGGGGGAAAAAACTCAAGATAAAAATATAGGATATTGGCAGGGGTTGCGGGGGCGGGGGGGGGGGTCAAATGTTGAAAGCCATCACCTTACTTGGGACCCAAAAACTGGACATCGAAACCAAAATGAGAGGCTGCTTACTCCCATGAGACTGACAAGTTATATCTGAGATGTGTTGTCTTCTCAGGACTCTGAAAGCCATTTGTAATAATTTTTTAAATCCACTGATTTACTTGGCTGTGCCCGGTGGTGGGTGCAGCACTTGAGATCCTCAGTTGCGGCATGTGAACTCTGTCTCATCATGCAGGATCTAGTTCCCTGACAAGGGATTGAACCTGGGCCCCCTGCGTTGGGAACACGGAGTCTCAGCTACAGGACCACCAGGGAACTCCCTGTAACCATTCTAATGTCACTGATGCATGCTACATACTTATTATTCTTCTCCTTGCTTCCTAAGTTGTATAAATATACTACTATTAAAAAAAAACTGAGAAAGATGAAAAAAGCAATAAAACCCAGGCCTGTCAAAGATATGGAGAAAGGGCCAAAGCCCTAAGCTAATTGAGTGTGGTTGGCACAGTCTTTGTGGAGAACACAGGAAACAGGTCTCGGAGTTAAGGACAGACATAGCTTAACACATGCAAGCCCACTTCTGGACTGTGAGGATATTCACAGCACGACACGCCCACAGGGCATCATCGCAACATGAGGTCAAGGGAACTGGGGGCAGGGCGGAGAAAACGCAAGGCCTACACAAGAACATCAAGTGTGACGAAGAGGCAGCGTTTTGCTGTCAGAGAAAAACAAGTGTCATATATTAACACACATACATGGAGTCTAAACAGATGGCAGTGAGGAACCCCACGCAGGGCAGCGGTGAGGATGCAGACCCACAGAGCAGGCTTGTGGGCACGGCGGCGGCGGGAGAGGCTGGGGCACCCACACGCAGGGCAGCGGTGAGGATGCAGACCCACAGAGCAGGCTTGTGGGCACAGCAGCGGAGGGAGAGGCTGGGGCAAGTGAGGCAGGGCAGCGGTGAGGATGCAGACCCACAGAGCAGGCTTGTGGGCACAGCGGCGGAGGGAGAGGCTGGGGCAAGTGAGGCAGGGCAGCGGTGAGGATGCAGACCCACAGAGCAGGCTTGTGGGCACAGCGGCGGAGGGAGAGGCTGGGGCAAGTGAGGCAGGGCAGCGGTGAGGATGCAGACCCACAGAGCAGGCTTGTGGGCACGGCGGCGGAGGGAAGAGGCTAGGGCAAGTGAGCGCGCAGCCTAGAAACAGCATGTACATCAGACAGCTGGGGGGAACCTGCTGTCGGATGCAGGGAGCTCAGCCTGGTGCTCCGTGCTGACCTAGAGGGCTGGGGGGACCGGGGCCGGGAGGGAGCTTCAAGGGGAGGGGACACATGTATACCTACGGCTGATTCCTACTGACGGGGAGCAGAAACTAACACAACACTGTAGAGCAATTAACCTCCAATTAAAACTAAATTAATTTATAAAAATTTGTTTTTGAAGGACATTTAGTATCATGTTATATTTGAAGTGAGATGGAAGTGAAGTGGAAGTTGCTCAGTCGACTCTTTGCGACCCCGTGGCATTCTCCAGGCCAGAATACTGGAGTGGGTGGCCTTTCCCTTCCCAGGGGATCTCCCAACCCAGGGATCAAACCCAGGTCTCCCACATTGCAGGCAGACTCTCTACTGTGGAGCCACTGGGGAAGCCCAAGAATACTGGAATGGATAGCCTATCCTTTCTCCAGCGGATCTTCCCGACTCAGGAATCGAACAGGGATCTCCTGCATTTCAGGCGGATTCTTTACCAACTGAGCTATCAGGGAAATCCCTCATAAAATATTTAATGGGCGAAAAAGCAGGATATAAGCCTTTATGCAGGGGCTCCCCATGTGGCTCAGTGGTAAAGAATCCAGGAGAGCCAGGTTCCATTCCTGGGTGGGGAAGATCTCCTGCAGAAGGAAATGGCAAGCCACTCCAGTATTCTTGCTGGAGAATCCCATGGACAGAGGAGCCTGGCGGGGTACAGTCCATGGGGTCGCAAAGAGTCAGGCACAACTAAAGCAGGACTTAGTACGCAGGTGCTAAGTGCTGGGAAGGCGGACCCAGCAGATAACCAGAGTGGGGATCTTTTTTCACTTGGATGATTACAGGACAATGGAGAGGCACTGATTTCAGTGGAGCCAAAGCTGGAAAGATGACAGAGGGCCAGTTCTGTTAGACATGCGCAAAGTGGGGCTGGGCACAGGCGAGGGCAGGTTCAGGGGCTGACGGCCGCCTGTGGGCCGGGGCAGTCCAGGCGAGCAGAGGGCGGAGGTGAGACTGCAGAGACCATCAGAAGCCACCTCGTCGAGAGGCCCTGGGCTCCTGCGGAGGTTGTTTTTTTATCTCCAGAGTGATGGAAAGCCACTGAGAGCTTTCAGTCAGAGGAACAGCTTGGTCAAAGATGCAGATAAAGGACTTCCCTGGGGGCCCGGTGGTTAGGAATCCACCTGCCAATGCAGGGGACACAGGTTCAATCCCTGGTCTGGGAAGACTGCACATACTGCGGGGCAACTGATCTGAGCGCCACAACTACTGAGCCCGCGCTCGAGAGCCCATGCTCCACAATCAGAGAAGACCCTGCACCGCAGCGGAGAGCAGCTCCTCGTCACCGCAGCCAGAGGAAGCCTGCACAGAGCCGTGAAGGCCCAGTGCAGCCAAAAACAGATGGATGGACAGACAGTGATGCAGAGGAACGCAGGGCGGATATAAAATAAAACAATTAAAACAGAGAGACAGACACCTTAATATGAGCTATTCAGAGGGAGACAGGGAAGCTGCGGCCCTGATTTTAGAGCTTCACCTGTGTCTTAAAGTTCTCAATGGTTTGAGACTCAGAATAATCCACATGCCAAGAAAGCATGTTTGTGGGGGGCATATTCTAGCCCCCTCAAGAGCCACATAGGCGTTGTGTTGGTTAGATGCCATACCTGGCAGACTGCAGTCCTGTAATCAATACTTGGGTTTTTTTTTTTGGCCAATCACATCGCTTGTGAGCTCTTAATTCCCTGACCAGGGATTGAACCCTCAGCAGTGAAAGCAGGGAGTCCTAACCACTGGAGTTCCAGGAAGCTCCCAATCAATACTTTTTAAATGAAGAAATTAACCAAGTATTTAGAGCAGAAACAAGCTTTTGAGGTATTCATAAGAAAAATAAAAATCAAAACAAACTGAAACAACACAGCAAAACACTCAGCTGTGTGTCCGTTTAGGCAAACCAGGGTTGGAGTCCCCACTCTGCTGTATATTAGCTGTGTGACTGGGTGAGTCATTCCATGTCTCAGAATCTCAGCTTCCTCATCTATGGAAGGAGAGCCAATCTTGCTCCAGGATATCATTTTTTCTGAAGAATAAATTTAAAAATGCCTGTTAGCGCTCTGCACAGTGCCTGGTTTTCAACAGTCACTCGGTAAATCTCAGCAGCTCCTCTCTCTGAGAGGGCACAAATGAAAGACGGGAAAGGAGCCCTGAACACGGGAACTTTTCATGCTGGGCCGATAGCGGTTATTTATTAAAAAGGAAAATTCTTGCCAGTTTTGATCCACATAAGACGAGCTTCCCTGCTGGCTCAGATGGTAAAGAATCCGCCGGCAACGCAGGAGACCCAGGGTTTGACCCCTGGGTCAGAAGAGCCTTTGGAGAAGGGAATGCCTACCTACCCCAGTACTCTTGCCTGGAGAATGCCATGGACAGACCACGGGGTTGCAAAGAGTCGGACACAACTGAGCGACTAACACACTTAGATTAGGTGTCAGCGACGAAAGCAAAGGATTAGAATAAAGGTGATCATAAAATTGGGCTGGTGTACTAATCTACAGGGAGAAGAAGCAAATGCAAACCACTTTTCATACTGTTACACTGTGGGGTGGCGGTGGAGGAGTCAGGGATACTCTGTTGGTTTTCAGAGATCTCTATCTCGCTGTTGTGTTACACCAAGCTCGAGTTTATTCTGAATGAAAAGTGGAAGGACAAAAGTCTAGAATAAATATATTTGCACACAGAGACTCTTGAAAGTTGATTGGACTGCAAGGAGATCAAACCAGTCAATCCTAAAGGAAATCAAACCCTGAATATTCACTGGAAGGACGGATGCTGAAGTTCCAATACTTTGTCCACCTGATGTGAAGAGGCAACTAGTTGGAAAAGACCCTGATGCTGGGAAAGATTGAAGGCAGGAGAAGGGGACGACAGAGGATGAGATGGTTGGATGGCATCACTGACTCGATGGACACAAATTTGAGCAAACTTCGTGGAGACAGTGAAGGACAGAGGAGCCTGCTGTGCTGCAGTCCACAGGGTTGCAAAGAGCTGGACACGACTTAGTGACTGAACAATAACACATAGAGCCAACTGCCTTTGAACAAAAAAGGCTGAGCTGTTTTCTTCTGGTGTTTTCCCCATAACCTCATTTGGGATTTGCTAGTGCAATTCATGGGGGCCCCATGGCACAAACAAGGGAGTTTTGAAAGTTCTTCCTATTTTCAGACAAAAAGAATAAGTCCCCAAATAGCTGAAAGCCAAAAATTAAGAAGATACACACACACACATATATATGCACATACACATATACATTTAAATTTTTAAAGAATATTTTCTTGCCACGTTGCATGACATGTGAGATCTTAGTTCCCTGACCGAACCCACAGCGCTTGCATTGGAAGAGTGGAGTCTTAACCACTGGGAAAGTCCCAAGGAAATACATATAAAAGACTGAGTACCCAGTGATTTTCTATTTATCAGATTTTAAGAATCAATAATCACATTCTACTAGCTCCTGTGTATGAGCTGCCTTTTTTTTTCCAGGGGTCCAGACAAAACACCTCCCTAGGAAAGAATAAAGTGAAATTCTGTCTAGAAAGCTCTTAACCTCTGTGACAGAGACCGGAAGAAACAAAACGCGATGCTTTTCCTTTTAGGAACACACAAGGGTCTACGAGTTAACTTGAGAACCCCTGCAGCTTGCTCGAGAGTCAACAAAAACAAATACAAGTCTCTGGGTTTTAAAAAAAAGAAAAGAAAAGGTATTCTGAATATGAAAAAGTAAAAAGTTAAAAGGGAAAAAAGGAGGTGGCACAGCCGGTGTGGGCAGAGGGACGGCGTTTAAGTCTGTTCTGCAGGCCTAGGGTGCAGGAACCTCACCCCTGGGCCCAGCTCCCACCACACCGTGTGCGTTGCTGGAATGGAAGCGAGCTTGTGGGCTGGGGCAGGATTCCACGGCTGCAGACGGCGTCTGGTGATGAGACCATTTTCAAAAATTATTATTATTTAATTCTCAATGGCTTTGTTTCGATGGCCACCAGTTTCATCCCAAACAAGTTGAATAAAATCCCATTTCTGTTCCTTCTGGCCCGTGGGAATGTCTCCCCTTATCTCTCTGTGAAATATGTCACACGTAGAGAAGAATGCATGAGGAGATGCAACTGGAACTTTCATAAAGACACTTGTGAAACCCAAGCCCAGCTACGGGCCGGGCCGTGTTTTCCAACTGCCAGATCTCGGCTTTCAGATTCGCTGAGAATCAGTTGTTCCGATGACGGCTTTGGCTGCATGGCTAATTCCCCTGAAGTGGACACATGTATCAACTTTATCTACGCAACAGCAGCAAGTAAAAGTGTGTTCCTCTGAGCTCTTTCGGATGGTGACAGCAACCACATCTGGAAGAGAGCTTTTGAGTGATTTGAGGTTTTAGTTTCATTTCTACGGGAGCGGAGTGCGAGTTCAGATTTACGCTGGCTAACAGCTGTCCTGTCATGACCAAACTGGAATTTAGGGCACTCTAAGGATTTTTAATCTCTTAAAATGAAGAACCTTTGGGTGGTTCGACCAAGAGTATTCCGTGGGTCTGGGATGTCAAGGGTGTTGTAAATGAGAGAACAGGATTCCAGCACCCAACCTGTTTTTGTGACTGTCTTTGTTGTTTGAAATTCTCTGAGTGCACAGATGTTTGAATGGCACGCCACGTATCTTTCTGACGTGTTTTAAACATCGGAGAGGAGCTTCATGCCTCTGGTGAGGATCCTACCCGCATCTGATGGGTGATAGAGCTGGGTCTGCAAATCAAGACAATCCTGCCCAAATGAAACAAAAACTAGGGCAAAACTGAAAACTGAAATGCGTTTTGGCCCAAGGGAAACTGAAACAGCAAAGGAAAGAAAAAACCAACTCCCCTTGCAGTCCACGTGGTCTCTGCAGTCCAGGCACGTCCAGCGTTAAGCCTGTGCCCACGACTCTCTGCACTGGCTCAGCAGTGCCCCCCTCATCCTAACCCAGGGCCAACTCTGACCTGAAACTCAGCACGTGACCTTATCTGCAAACAGGGTCTCTGCAGATGTGCACGTCCTGGAGTCGGGGGAGCCCCTAGTTCCAGTAACGAGTGTCCCTGTAGAAAAGGGGAGGACACCGGGACATACGGAGATGAGGAGCATGTGACGGCTGCGGCGGGGGCTCGGGTGGGTGGAAGGACCGGGGCCAACGCCAGAGGCCAGGAGGCAGGTGGAGGCAGGTGTCCACAAGGGCCCCTGCCCACACCGCGACTCAGGGCTCTGGCCTCAGAACCGCCAGAAAATGAATTCCTGTTGTTTCAAAGCCGTCAGGTTTGTGGTAACCTCTTACAACAACCCCAGGAAATGAATACACTCACAAACTTGACTCCTTCCTTTCTTTTTTTAACAATTTAATTTAGGGATTCATTTAATTTCGGAGACTCTACAGGTCAGGATAGACTCTCCTATTTGCCCAAAAGTATATGCAAAAAAAGATTTTAAATGATCTATTTTAGAGCTTCCTATTGTGCATTTAAAATATTTTAACAGTATCAAATACAATATTTTAAAATTTTTAAACTTTTTAATTTTTTAAAATAATTTTTATTGGATTGGAGTTGCTTTATACTGCTGTGTTAGTTTCTGCTGTACAGCAAAGTGAACCAGCTCCACGTATACACGCACCCCATCTTGCTGGATCTCCTCCCCACGTAGGTCACCACAGAGCACTCAGTAGTTCCCTGGGCGATACAGCAGGTGCTCACTGGTTACCTGTTGTGTGTGCTGAGCTCAGTGCCTCAGTCGTGTCTGACTCTGTGACCCCATGGACTGCAGCCTGCCAGGCTCCTCTGTCCATGGGATCCTCCAGGCAAGAGTACTGGGTAGGTTGCCATTTCCCTCTCCATGGATCTGCCCGAGCCAGGGATGGAACCTTCATCTCTTGCATTGAAAGGCGGCCACAATTTAGTGACTCAACGACAACAACATACTATGTTATTTTATGCTGTTATATAATGTATTATGTTATACTGTGTTGCTATGTTATGTTATGTTTTATTATGCTATGTCATAACTAAGTTAATTTTGGGAGGCACTGCTTTCCCCCAAAGAAGCGTTTCAAGAAGAGTTCTGGCTGGGGTGCTGAGTTATAATAGACATCAGATGCTGATGTGAGTTGCAATCCAGTCTGCCCTGTGGACACCTCCGAGTGGGTGAACGAGGACGAAGTGGATTCAGCAAGTCAGGACTGACAGGGTTGGGGGTGTGTAGTCGCCCAGAAGCGTAGGAAGCGCTGGCCTGCAGCGCAGGAGGCACGTTCTGGAAGTGCCCGACCCACTGCCCTTGGGGTGGCAGTCTCCAGGTCCGTCCGCACTGCTGCAGTGCTGTCACTCCGCTCTCGGACAGCAGAAATTAACATGACGCTGTGAATCAACTACACTTCAGTAAAACAGATTTCAGAACATTAAATGGATTAAAAAAAGAAACAGATCGTCTGATAGTCTGAATGAAGAGGGTTGACAGAAACCTGCTTATGGCTGCCTGTGAAATGATGCAGGCTCCTAACACCAGGTAGAGACCTGCAAGGGGTGTGTGAAACAGAGAGGATGTGGAGTAGTGTTAAGTAAATAATTAGGAAAACCACACTGGGCCAGGACGCAGCTGCAGAGACAGAGAGAGAGATGGAGAAAAACACACAGGAAGTCTCTTAACGTTGCCTCAGAATATGAAAAGGGAATTCCTTTTCTTTGCACAGAAAACATATAGTACTTTTTTTTGATGTATAAGTGATTTATACTGCTGTGTTAATTTCCACTGTACAGCAAAGTGGCTCAGGTAAACATACGTATGCACTCTTTTTTATATTCTTTCCCATGATGGTTTTTCACAGGATACTGAATATAGTTCCCTGTGCTATACAGTAGGTCTTCGCTGTTTACCTAATACTTCTATAATCAAAGATAAAAACAAGAAAAGAGAGACTTTTAAAAACATCCACTTTCTGAGTTTTAGAAAGCTGCTGTGAACGGCATCCCAAGACAGAGCTAATTTATTCCATCCTCAGAGGGGAATTGTGAGCACACACCAGAGAGGTCACAGTGCCGACAAGGAGAGGCTTCAGCACCCGAGACTCTCTGCCCCAGAGCGGGGACAGAACCTGCAAAAGGCAATAACAGACACGACCATAAATGCCCCCCCCCCACCTCCAAGAATTTGCCCAAGGCACTTTCTGATGTCCTAAGAAGCAATATAATTGTTTTCTTTCGGCCAAGCCAGGAAGCTATGGAATCTTAGTTCCCTGATCAGGGGTCAAATCCTTCTACCCAGCACAGGATGTGCAGGGTGTTAACCACTGGACTGCCAGGGAAGTCCCGAAGTCAACAGACCTTTAAGGCCACATGATCCCATTTTCACTCATCTCCTCTCACTTTTATTTCCCATGCCTATCTATCAAAAAAAAAAAAAAAATCACCTTAATTGGGTATTTGCCCTGTAGGCTGTGGAACACACGCCTGGGCTTCCCAGTGGCACAGTGGTAAAGAAGTCACAGGCTAACGAAGGAGATGCAAGAGACACAGGTTCGATCCCTGAGTCGGGAAGATCTCCTGGACCAGGAAATGGCAACCCACTCCAGTATTCTTGCCTGCGAAATCCCATGGACAGAGGAGCCTGGCAGGTTACAGTTCATGAGGTCACAAAGAGTCCAGCACGAATGATCACGCACACACATATTATTGGGAATGGGTAATTTTCAGTTTTCAAGAAGAAAGCTTATTAATTTTAAAAGGTAATAAAGTGATATTAAATTGACATACTGTTAAAAAAAATTTTTTTTTAAACTACCTTCTCTCAGTTTGAGGACAAAGCTGAATACTAACTCTGTAAATTCTTAATCATTGTGAATGTTGACAAAACAGACCAGAAAGATGGCTTGCTTTTTACTTTCATGGAACAAATGATGGTATGTAAATGAAAAGAATCTAACCTGGCACATGGGGGGAAAAAAAGCAAATACTGGTTTACATCAGTTAAAAAAAAAAAAGAAAAAGGAGAGAAAAAGAAAACAAGGTTGTCAGAACCTGCAAAGGAGAGAAACTGACTAAAAACAGGTCCAGGGGAATAACTGCGAAACAGATGGTGCACTTAAGTCTGTTTACTGCCAGGAAGTCGATGTGGCCCAAACGCCGATCACACGGCACCCAGGCTCCAAGAACACGGCTTCCTTGCTTAATTACACTGCAATGTATGTATTTCTTGGAATCCAACCTGGCGTTCCAGCCTGGAGGAAAATCCCATGGTAGGCTGACGAGCTGAACTTGCCTCTGGAAACCAGGCCATGTGTTACAAATCAGACCGCGCTGTCTCAGTCTTTGCACCCCCTTTCGAATCCATCCGTCCTCAGCTCAAGTCCCCTCTCCTCTGCTCAGGAGTCCTGTGACCCTGAGGTTGGCTCCCCTGGGTGTTCTCCGAGCCGTGGCCATTGGGGAAGGGGGAAGGACTCAGGCAAACGCAGTAAGAGACCAACGGGAGGTTTGATATAAACCAGCAGGGACCCTGTGCCTGGCAGCGGGCTTGCAGCATCAAAGGTGGCCATCCAAGGGATGGTGGGCCGTCAAGCAGCCTGAGCCCCATCCCCAGCCCCACAACATGCCAGCTGTGAGCTCTTCCCACAACCACCAGCTCTGGGCCAGGGGTCACGGGCAGTCAGCACCAGCTGTGGCCCTGCTGTCCTCCTGGGATCTAATCCCAGTGTCGGGATGGCTGGCAAGCAACTGCTTGTTCAAGCAAACTAAGTGTCCAGTCCCTTGGACTACAAGGAAATCCAACCAGTCCATCCTAAAGGAAATCAACCCTGAATATTCATTGGAAGGACTGATGCTCAAGCTGAAGCTCCAATCCTTTGGCCACCTGATGTGAAGAGCTGTGAGTCACTGGAAAAGACCCTGATGCTGGGAAAGATTGAAGGCGGGAGGAGAAGGGGATAACAGAGGATGAGATGGTTGGATGGCATCACCAACTCTATGGGCATGAGTTTGAGCAAGCTCTGGGAGATAGTGAAGGACAGAGAATCCTGGCGTGCTGCAGTCCATGGGGTTGCAGGATTTAGCCACAACCCACAGAAAAGAAACATGAACATCCCATGAAGACTGTGGCTTCAGCCATGGTACAAGAGACCCAGAATAACACCTCCACATACCACCTGTTGCTCACCAGTTTGGAGAAGAAAAATACTTGATCCAATACTGTGTAGACCAAAGTGTGGGGAAGTCAGCCGCTCTCCTCCATGCATATATGCTCAGTCGTGTCCGGTTCTTTGCAACCCCAGCTCACCAGCCAAGGGATTTTCCAGGCAAGAATACTGGAGTGGGTTGCCATTCCCTTCTCCAGGGGATCTTCCCCACCCAGGGACTGAATCTGAATCTCCTTCATTGGTAGGTGAATTCTTTACCACTGAGCCAACGGGGAAGCCCCGATGTCATGAGTGAGTGAGTGAAAGTTGCTCAGTCGTGTCTGACTCTTTGTGACCCCACAAGCTATACTGTCCATGGAATTCTCCAGGCCAGAATACTGGAGCAGGCAGCCATTTCCTTCTGCAGGCGATCTTCCCAACCCAGGGACTGAACCCAGGTCTGCCACACTGCAGGTGGCTTCTTTACCAGCTGAGCCACAAGGGAAGCAATCCCTGTCATAAGTGGCACTAAACAGCCTGCTCAAAAGACACCCCCTTACAGCACAGAACCTGAAATGAGAAGGCAGAACTTCCCGCAGGCTGACAAAGTTTTCACCACTCTGCACACATCTGGGAAAACTCAGCGAATGTTGATTTGGGGGTTATTACACATTTTAGGGAGTAGACGAATCTAAACACAGAATCTGCAAATAACACAGAAGGACTGTGAGTTAACACGGGTTGTCTCCAGGAAAGAAGACTAGGTGAGTGAGACACAGGGATGGAAGGGAGAATTCACTCTTGAGCTAGTCTTTGCTACTTTGGGGATCTTTGTAACAAGTATGTTTATTATGTATCCACAAAAATAAATGAAAACTTTCAAGACACTGCACCAATGAGGAGACTTGGCTGACTTGTGTAAGACAGAAGACACGCTTTTGCTATAGGCAAAAAGAGGGTGACAGGGTCCACATCAGCGGGTGGGGACTTCCCTGGTGGTCTGGAGGTTAAGACTCTGGGCTCCCGAGGCAGGGGGTCCCTGGTCACGGAACTGGACCCCAAAGACCACAACTAAGAGTTCATGGGCCGCAACTGAAGTTGCAGATCCCACGTGCTACAACTAAGACCCGACACAGTGAAATAAACCAAGATGTACAAACTCACTGGGTGGTGGGGAGGCGCCAAGAGCTGTTAGGAAAAGGGTTTGGGGCGAATGTCTGGCCTGTAACAAGCACTGGATAAAGAGGAAAGGTGCTGTGATTGATTCCCTTTCCCTCTCTCCTCCTGACCCTGACTCCTGAGGGGGAAAAGTCTGCAGCCCTCCTCCTGGAGACACCTTTGCTTCTATGACCCTGTTCACACCCCGTTCTTTGCTAACTTCTCTCCCCACTTCATCAAGGACTATGCCAAGCACTCAGGTTGCTTGTTGTTGTTCAGTCACTAAGTCGTGTCTGACCTCTGCGACCCCATTGACTGCAGCACGCCAGGCTTCCCTATCCTTCACTAACTCCCAGAGTTTGCTCAAACTCATGGCCATTGATGTGAATCATCTCATCCTCTGCTGTCCTCTTCTCCTTCGGTCCTCAATCTTTCCCACCATCAGGGTCTTTTCCAACGAGTCACCTCTTCACTCTATATCCATTCTGCTCTTTAATAAATAAATAAATAACAAACCCTGATTTTGTTCCAGATGGCAATGGGTTCAGTTACAAGTACCCTTCACCCCAGAACTCCCCTGCAGCTACATGAATGGAGCAGGCAAGCCAGTTCTGGCCAATGAGACAGGGGCAAAAATCGTCTTGGCATTCCTTCTTGAATAAAAAGCAGAGCTTCATTAGGAGGAGGCACTTGGCCTTCCCTTCTACTTCCTGCCTGGAACATGGGTGTGAGGCCTGGAAGTGCAATAGCCATCTTGTGACCACGAGGAAGACAGCCTTCCACTATGAAAGGAGAAGAAGAAAGAACAGAGGAACTCAGGGCTTTGGTGAAGTTACTGAGCCATGAGAGTCCATCACAAGTTAGAGAAGACAAAATTAAGCCCTGAGTCACTTAGGCAGGAAAAACTGTGGTAGGTTTTCTCATGTGTGCAATTGAGACACGACTAAATCGACATTGCTCCCAGCAGAACTCAAGCACAGAGGACGTGGAGGGCCTTCATCCGCCTTCCTCACTAACTTTCCTCCCCAGAAAAGTCAGCTCAGGTCACAGTCCAGCCACCACCAGTGTGTTCCAACTTCGGCCCCAATCTCAATCCCCAGACCCAGCTCCCAAATGCCGCTGCCTGAGGCTCCCAGACCTCTTGTGCTCAGGTCACCGCCTGTTTCTCTCTGCCCACAAACAGACTTCTGCTCCTGATCCCTATTCGGGGTCCTGGTTACCATCCAACCACCCCATAAAACAGGGTCGGCCTCATAGGCCACTTTGATCTGCCCTTCGCAGCTCTGAGCCTCAAATCCCGCATCTCTAAACTGAAATGATTACAAGACATGTTTCTCATGGGGTGTGGTGAAAGTTACATCACACCACTGGGCCTCCAGCCGCTTTCCCGGGAAGAGAATGTGCTGACCGAGTGAACGCACAGATCCAGGGGGGCTTAGCAGTTAATCATGACCTTGGACACAGCTGCCTGGATTACACGTGTGTGCACATGGCTTTTGGCAGATTTCGGTTGTTCTTAGTTTAAAACGACTGGCCGCCTCTGTGGGCCTTGGAGAAGCGAGAGGAAGCGGCGCTGAGATGGAATTGACACAGTATTTGCATTTGGGTTACGTGCCAAATGGTGTTCTGAGGACTGGGGGGTAAAACAGTGAACACGTGGTCAAAACCCCTAACACTATTATTTTTTTTGGTGGAGAGAAAAGTCCACTATATTTCAGAGATGGTGGTTGTTACTGTTGTTGTTGTTCAGTCGCTCGGTCATGTTCGACTCTTTGAGACCCCATGGACTGCAGCACATCAGGCTCCCCTGTCCTTCACCATCTCCTGGCGTTTGCGCAAACTCATGTCCACTGAGTCGGTGATGCGATCCAACCATCTCCTCCTCTGTGGCCCCCTTCTCCTCCTGCCTTCAATCTTTCCCAGAATCAGGGTCTTTTCCAATGAGCCAGCTCTTCGCATCAGGTGGCCAAAGTATTGGAGCTTCAGCTTCAGCATCAGTCCTTCCAATGAATATTGAGGGTTGATTTCCTTTAGGGCTGACTGGTTTGAATCTCCTTGCTGTCCAAGGGACTCTGAAGAGTCTTCTCCAACACCATAGTTCAAAAGCATCAATTCTTCAGCGCTCAGCTTTCTTTACAGTCCAACTCTCACATCCATACATGACCACTGGAAAAACCATAGCTTTGGAGAAGGTGAATTCATGTCCAAATGCTGACTCCTCCACTGATGACCATGGAGCAAACAGGGGGAGTTTCAGGGGTGCAGAGGTGGAGGGAGAGGCCCCATGCAGGTGCAGCACAGTCAGCCCTGACAGCCATCTTTCTTTTTTAACCTCTTATTTTCTACTGGAGGAGAGCTGATGAACAGCGTTGTGACAGTTTCAGGTGAACAGCGAAGGGACTCAGCCCTACACGTAGACAGATCCATTCTCCCCCAAACTCCCCTGCCATCCAGGCTGCCACGTAACACTCAACAGAGTTCCCTGTGCTCTACAGTAGGTCCTTGTTGGTTTTCCATATCCCACACTCTCTAACTCTCCCGTTCCCCCATCCTTCCCCCTTGGCAACCGTAAGTTCATTCTCTGAGTTGTATAGAAAATCTTGAGAGGGAAAAAACAAGAAAATGTCAGAAGCTATTGACCCTATGGAAGTGGAAAGGACTATTACAGCTTTTCTTTCTACATTTCTGATATAGTTTGAGGTTTATCAACAATTGCATATTATATTTTTAATTTTAAAAATTCTTAAAAAACAACTTTAAGAAACTACTGTAATCATACCACCCTTATATAAGTAATTTTAGCAATTTATACATGAATCTCTCTGTCTTTACACACACACACCAATGATATATATAAGAATTTAAATAAGAAATTTATAATAAATGTTATTACATATTAAGCTTTATGTATTGTATGTGCATATATACACATACATACATCTGTGTGTGTGTACATATATAATGTCTGATAGAGATACACATGTGTATAATATTGGATAGATGGATGTAGATCTATAAAATACTAATATTGGACCTAGAGATTGTCATACTGAGTGAAATAAGTCAGAGAAAGAGAACTATCATACGGCATCACATATAGGTGGAATGTAAAAAAAAATTGTACAAATAAACTTATTTACAAAACAAAAGCAGAGTCAAAGATGTAAAAATCAAACCAATGGCTACCAGAGGGGAGGAGGGGAGGGATAAATTGGGAGGCGAGGATACACTCTGTTGCTGTTCAGTCGCTCAGTTGTATCAAACTCTTTGCGACCCCATGGGCTGTACCCCACCAGGCTCCTCTGTCCGTGGGATTCTCCAGGCAAGAATCCTGGAGTGGGTTGCCATGCCCTTCTACAGGGGACCTTCCCCGCCCAGGGACCGGACCTCGGCCCCTGCGTCTCTGGCAGGTCACTCACCACTGAGCCCCCTGGGAGGCCGGCGTCTGGTAGTATGTTCCTGCTAGCCCAGACTCCTCATTTGGCCCTCCCCGGCTCCAGGCTATCCCCCACAGCGTACACAAAAGCAGCTAACACAACAGTGTAAAGCAATTTTACTCCAATTAAAAAAATAAAATAGCGGTTAAGGGGTTCCCTGATGGCTCAGTGGTTAAAAAAAAAAAAAAAATCCGCCTGTCAATGCAGGAGACACGGGTTTGATCCCTGGTCTGGGAAGATCCCACAGGCTGCGGAGCAACTAAGCCCGTGCGTCACAACCACTAAGCCTGTGCACCAGAGCCCGGCAGCTGCAGCTACTGAAGCCTGAGCGCCCGGGAGCCCATGCTCAGCAGCAGAAGTGCCCACAATGAGAAGGCCCTGCACCGCAGCTAGAGAGCAGCCCCGCTCACCACAGCTAGGGAAAGCCCCGGTGCAGCAGTGGAGCCGGCACAGCCGAAATAAAACAAACACAATTTACAAACTCAAACCACCCCAACTCCTCCCTGTCCTCCATCCGCCATACTCAGAGCTGTCATGTCTCGTACGCCTAACTGTGGCTCCCACGTCCCCCACACTTGCCGTTTTCTCACACACGTTTTCCGTCTCTCCCGCTGAGACACCGCCTGTGTCACAGAACGCGAGTCCACCCCACCCTCAGTTCTCTCCATCCACCCTGACCCCCATCTCAAGGACACGCTCCTGAAATGCACATCTGACTCGGCCATACACAGGCTTAGAAACGTTTCTTCAGTGATGAGACACAGAGATGCTAACTGCCAATGCTAAGACAAAAGAATGAACAAAAACAAAAGTTTTCTCGTATATTAATGTGTAAATGTGGGGAATCTAGAAAAATGATACTGATGATCCTATCTGCAAGGCAGAAATAGAGACAAAGAGGAAGCGAAGAAGCATCCGGACACCAAGGGGAAGCGGGGTTGGGATGAGCTGGGAGACTGGACTGACACGTGTCCACTATTGACTCCGCGTATAAAACAGGTAACTAAGGAGAACCGACTGTAGAGCTCAGGGACCTCTACTCAGTGCTCTGTGGTGACCCAAACGGGAAGGAAGTCCAAAAAAGGGACATCTGTACACGTGTGGCTGACTTCACTGTGCTGCACAGCAGAGACTAACACAACACTGTAAAGCAACGAGAGTTCAACAAAATTAACTTTTCACACAGCTGCTGACTCAGGACTGAAGAGCACAGGGGTCTCTGGCTCCAGGCACGGGTGCACCCAGGTCCCAGCAATCCATCTCTCCCATCTCTGGCCTTCCTTCCCCAGCAGGAGTCATCCCCAATCCCTTCCACAAACACCCCAGGGCTGGGCCTCCTTTCCCAGCTGGAGTCACGTGTCCATCCTGGAGACAGTTACAGTGGTTTCAACTGACCGGGTAGAAGCCAAACGATTGGAGCTTCGGCTTCAGCATCAGTCCTTCCAGTGAACACCCAGGACTGATCTCCTTTAGGATGGACTGGCTGGATCTCGTTGCAGTCCAAGGGACTCTCAAGAGTCTTCTCCAACACCACAGTTCAGAAGCATCAATTCTTTGCTCTGCTTACTGGAGCCAGGAAACTCCCTGTCTTGGACTGAACATGCCTGAGTTGTTTTTGTCTCCCAAGCCCTCCCAGGCCAGCTGTGCCCTGCCTGTCTACAGAGCCCCCAGGGGTGCTGACTAAAAACCTCATCTGGGGGGAGGGCTCGAGGTGAAGCGAAGCAGGCGTCTTTCTCCTGCAACCAGGGGTGTCCTGCTCGACCACCCCGCAGGAGCTGCTTTCAGAGCAACGCACCTTCATTGTTTGGTCGCTCAGCTGTGTCCGCCTTTTGCAATCCCATGGACCGCAGCCCGCCAGGCTCCTCTGTACATGAGATTCTCCAGGCAAAAATACTGGAGTGGGTTGCTGTTCCCTTCTTCAGCGGTTTTTCCCGACTCAGGGATCAAACCCCAGTCTCCTGCACTGCAGACAGATTCTGTACTACTGAGCCACCAGGGAAACCCCTTCATTTACACTTAACAGACCCATCTTTACTTTTTACACACCATTGCTTCCACTTCACACAATCCTTTATTGTTTTATTGAAGCATAGTTGATATACAAGATTACACTAGCTTCAGGAGTGCAGTAAAGTAATTCAAAATTCTATAGATTATAGGCCAAAGTTACTACAAGATAATGGAGATCAATGTTATGCCAGCTGATGTGAAGAACTGACTCAATGGAAAAGGCCCTGATGCTGGGAAAGACTGAGGGCAAGAGGAGAAGGGGATGACAGAGGATGAGATGGTTGGATGGCATCATCAACTCAATGGACATGAGTTTGAGGAAACTCTAGGAGACAGTGGAGGACAGAGAAGCCTGGCGTGTTGCAGTCCATGGGGCGGCCAAGAGTCAGACACGAGTTAGTGATAGAACAACAACAGGATAACATATAATTAAATACAGAATAGAATGCTGGGACTTACCTGGAGGTCCAGTGGCTAAGGGTTCCCAGGTGGCTCAGTGGTAAAGAACCCGCCTGCCAATGCAAAAGACTTGGGTTTGATCCCCTGGGTCAGAAAGATCCCCTGGAGAAGGGAAGAGCAACCCAGGGAAACAGATGGGGAAACAGTGGAAACGGTGTCAGACTTTATTTTTGGGGGCTCCAAAATCACTGCAGATGGTGATTGCAGCCATGAAATGAAAAGACACTTACTCCTTGGAAGGAAAGTTATGACCAACCTAGATAGCATATTAAAAGCAGAGACATTACTTTGCTAACAAAGCTCTGTCTAGTCAAGGTTATGGTTTTTCCAGTGGCCATGTATGGAGGTGAGAGTCGGACTGTGAAGAAAGCTGAGCGCCAAAGAATTGATGCTTTTCAACTGTGGTGTTGGAGAAGACTCTTGAGAGTCCCTTGGACTGCAAGGAGATCCAGCCAGTCCATTCTGAAGGAGATCAGCCCTGGGTGTTCATTGGAAGGACTGATGCCAAAGGTGAAACTTCAATACTTTGGCCACCTCATGGGAAGAGGTGACTCATTGGAAAAGACTCTGATGCTGGGAGGGACTGTGGGCAGGAGGAGAAGGGGAAGGGGATGACAGAGGATGAGATGGCTGGATGGCATCACCAACTCGATGGACATGAGTTTGAATAAACTCCGGGAGTTGGTGATAGACAGGGAGGCCTGGCATGCTGTGATTCATGGGGTCACAAAGAGCTGGACACGACTGAGCGACTGAACTAAACTGAGAGTATTCTTACCTGGAGAATCCCATGGACAGAGAAGCTAGCAGGCTACAGTCCACGGGGTTGCAAAAGAGTCACACAGCTTAGCAACTGAACAACAAACAGTGGCTAAGGCTCTGCGCTGCCAGTGCACGGGGTTGGGGTTCGATCTCTGATCGAGGAGCTACATCCCTCACAGTGCAATTGAGAGTTCATATGCCACACCACATGCTGCAACTGGGATCCAGTGCAGCCAAAGAAATAAACAAATATCAGAAAAGAGTACAGTGCTACATGTAACAACCATATATATTATGGTATATGAATGTTATGTTCACATAACCATATATGTGAACAAGGCCTGAGCATACAGCTATGTAATCATCCATGCTAAGAACACAGAATAATCTCACCACTGATGGCCCATCATCCTTCCTGTAGAATCTGCATTTCAGCTGACCCCGTGGAACAGCACTTGGTGGGAAGAAGCTGGCGGGGAGACGATTATCAGGCAACTGAAGATTTATTTGGAGTCTGGAATCTGGGGCTGCAGCATGTCAACATCTTCCAGCAAAAGCTAGTGGAAGCTCGTCTCCTGCGTGCCCGGGTGACTGTCCAGGGGAGAGGAAGACCCTGCATTATTCCCAGTCATTCTTTTGTGTGCGTCTGTGCTAAACCGTATCTGACTCTCTGCGGCCCCAAGGACTGCAGCCCACCAGGCTCCTCTGTCCCATGGAGTTCTCCAGGCAAGAACACTGGAGTGGGTTGTCATGCCCTTCTCCAGAGGATCTGCCCTACCCAGGGACGGAACCCGCATCTCCTGCATTGCAGGCGGATTCTTTACCACTGAGGCACCAGGGAAGCCCAATAAATTCATTTAACTTGACACATTAGGCCTAATTCTGGCATTTTCCGCTTCCCGCTGCCTTAAACAGTATTTTGAATGGTCTCTCAGTGTGGGGATCCCCGCCCCTGCAAAGGGCTTTCCTAACCCCAGGAGGACGCGCCTTGGTGACAGTAGGGTGGGAATGGGGAGAGGTGTGCTGTTTAATTGCAAAGTGGTCGAAGGGTCACAGTGAAATGGGAACCCCGGGCGCCTCTCTGGGAAACGGCCTGTCTCCGGCAGTTCACCTCTCTTCAGCCCTTCTCCCCCGCGTGGAGGGTGTGCACGCCTCCGGGGTCACAAGGAACCTAATTGGAAGGCCAGGGCTCTGCTGACCTTCGGGTCTCCGGTTCCTCTGGGAGCCTCCAGCCCTCTGGCCCCTCTGCTCTCTCGGGACACTCCCCGGCGGCGGCCGCAGACTGCGGGGCGCCAGGAGCCTGCTCTCCTTAATCCTCCAGCTGGGGCTGGAGGCCCGTGGAGGGGCCGGAGGAGGACCCGTCCCGCCCCGCGCCACGCCGTCCCCACCGAGGGGCACTGCCCCAGCACTGACATCCCAGGGCACGACTTCTCTGCTTTCTTCCGGGTTTCAACTTTTTAAACAAGTTTTTATAGTTGCTTTACTATGTTGTGTTAGTTTCTGCTGCGCAGCAAAGTGAATCAGTTATACGTATACTTGTATCCACTCTTTTTTGGATTTCCTTCCCATTTAGGTCACCACAGAGACATCAAGAACCTCAGATATGCAGATGATACCCTTCTAATGGCACAAGGTAAAGAGGAACTAAAGACTCTCTGGATGAGGGTGAAAGAGGAGAGTGGAAAAGCTGGCTTAAAACTCAACATTCAGAAAACTAAGCTCATGGCATCACTTCATGGCAAATAGATGGGGGAAAAGCGGAAGCAGTGACAGGTTTTCTTTTCTTGGGCTCCAAAATCACTGCAGATGGGGACTGCAGCCATGACGTTAAAAAATGCTTGTTCCTTGGAAGAGAAGCTTTGATAAACCTAGACACCACTTTGCCAACAAAGGTGCTTACGAAGTGTGCTGCTGGAGGAGACTCTTCAGAGTCCCTTGGGCTGCAAGGAGATCAAGCCAGTCAACTCTAAAGGGAATCAGTCATGAACATTCAGTGGAAGGACTGATGCTCAAGCTGAAGCTCCAATACTTTGGCCACCTGATGCGAAGAGCTGACTCACTGGAAAAGACTCTGGCGCTCAGAAAGATTGAGGGCAGGAGGAGGAAGGGGCGGCAGAGGATGAGATGGTTGGATGGCATCACTGACTTGATGGACCTGAGTGTGAGCAAGCTCCGGGAGTTGGTGATGGACAGGGAGGCCTGGTGTGCTGCAGTCCATGGGGGTCCACGGAGTCGGAGATGATTTATCAACTGAACAACAAGTTGCTTTACAATGTTGTGTTAGTTTCTGCTGTACAGCAGAGTGAACCAGCCATATGTACACATATCTCCCCTCTCTCTTGGATTTCCTTCCCACCCAGGTCACCGCAGAGCACTGAGTAGGGTTCCCTGAGCTCTACAGTCGGTTCTCATCAGCTATTTTACACACGTATCAATAGTGCACATGTGTCAATCCCAGCTCATCCCACCCCCGCTTCCCCCTTGGTGTCAGAACATTTCTTCGCTTCCTCTGTGTTTCTATTTCTACTTAGCAAATAGGTTCTTCTGTGCCATTTTTCTAGATTCAACATATATGTGTGATTTTTCTCTTTCTGACTTACTTCACTCTGTGTAACGGTCTCTAGGCCTACCCACAGCTCTGCAAATGTGTATATACAATGGAGTATCACTCAGCCAAAGGACAGAATGTCTATACCAGTGAGGGTCTGGGAGGTGTAGCCTGGTGAGGGAGGGAAAGACAGTGCCACTCTTTCCACGTCCAGGAGTGGAGGACCCCTGACCCTAGGAATGCTTCCTCACTCAGGAAGGAGTGAGCACAAGCCCTGTGCAGTGTTCCCATCCAGGAAAGCTAGGGCCTCTGCCTCTGCTCCTGTCCCCTTCTGGGGCCCAAGACCCAGTAAGTCTGTCCCCCGGGCCACTGGGGCTTCCCTGGTGGCTCAGACGTAAAGAATCCGCCTGCCAGTGCAGGAGACCCGGGTTTGATCCCTGGGTTGGAAAGATCCCCTGGAGGAAGGAACGGCCACCCGATGCAGTATCTTTGCCTGGAGAAGCCCACAGACAGAGGAGCCTGGCAGGTACAGTCCATTGGGCTGTAGAGTGGGACACGACCGAGTGACTCACACTTTCACTCTTTGCATTTGACCACAGGCCATGAGAAGGATCAGGCCGGAGCAGGCGCTTCCCCCAGCCTCCCTGCCGTCCCGCCGCACACAGCCTCAGCTTCCACTGCCCTCCTGCAAACTGGGGAAGGGGAGCAGTGAGCCGGCTGGGTCAGGAGTGTCTCACCTGGCTCACCCTGCATATCAGAGGGCAAGAAGGCTCCCGGGTTCCAGCCCTGGCACAGAGCCCTCTGGGGCCCCCTTTAGATGCCACGTATTAAGACAGAGATGGGCAGGGGCCCCCAGAAGCCCCGCTCTCCCTCTGTGGTGCTCACCGGAGGGATTCAGAGACCCTACCCGAGACAGCCAGGTGTGAACTATAAATGACATTCTAACTGACATCAACAAGGGAGCATGCACGCCTCCAACAAAGACCCAACCTGCCTTGGCCCCGGGCACTGAGCCGAATCCTGGGGAGTCTTGGGAGCCGAATCCTGGAGGGTCTCGGGAGTTTGTGCAGAGGTGTTCCTTTCCCCCTGGGGCGGGGGTGGAGGAAGGAGTAGGGACTCTGACTAAGGCAAGATCATTCTTTAAGTGAATGGAGAGAGGCAACTGTGGTCTGAAGAGTGAGTGAAAGTGTGGGTCGCTCCACCACGTCCGACTCTTTGTGACCCAAGGACTGCAGCCCGCCAGGGTCCTCTGTCCATGGAACTCTCCAGGCAAGAATACTGGAGTGGACTGTCATGCCCTCCTCCAGGGGATCTTCCCAACCCAGGGACTGAACCTGGCTCTGCTGCATTGCAGGTAGATTCTTTACCATCTGAGAGGACGGGTTCATGGACAGGATGCCAAAACCACAGGCAACAAAGGCAAAAGGAGACAAAGCAGGACTACAGCCAAGTTAAAACCCTTTGCAAAACAGAAGCAGACACGCAGACGTAAACGGATGCACACCAAAGGGGACAGACGGGGTGGGAGGAGTCGGGGGCCGGGGCTGACACACACCTACTACTGACACTGTGCACAGAAGAGGTGACCAATGAGAACCTGCCGCACAGCACAGGGAGCTCTACCCAGCGCTCTGTGCGACCTGAACGGGAAGGACATCCACAAAAGAGGGGACATGCGTATATGGATGGCTGATGCATTTTGCCTTACAGCATCCTAAAACAACTACACTCCCATAAAAATTAACTTAAAAAACTTCTGTACGGCTTCCCTGGTTAAGAACTTGCCTTCCAATGCAGAGGACACGAGTTTGATCTCTGGTCCAGGAAGGCCCTTAGTGGCACAGCAACTACGTCGGGAGGCCACCACTCCCGAAGCCCATGAGCCTAGAGCCTGTGCTCTGCAACAACAGAAGCCGCTGCAATAAGAGGCCCTGGCACTGCAACCAGGGAGCAGCCCCCAGCACCACAACTAGAGAAAGCCCGTGCGCAGCAAGGAAGACCCAGTGCAGCCAAAAATAAACAAAATGAACAGGTGGTGGGTGGCGTGGGAGAGAATGGATCCATGTATATGTACGGCTGAGTCCCTATGCTGTTCACCTGAAACTATCAAACTCTGTTAATCAGCTATAGCCCAATACAAAATAAAAAATTAAAAGTTTAGACAAAATTTTAAAAATGAAAATAAAAAGATCGAATGTGGTTAATTTTAAAAAGTATCCATCATCAGGCAACACAGAGATACTGACTCTTAAGGTTTGGGGACGTTTATGCCATTATTGTTTCCTATGCATGCTTATCTGTCTGTCTGTCTACCCACCTACTCTGGCTTTGTCATCAGAAACCACACCGTGCCTGAAATCGCATATCAGATCGCTGTTGCTCTCAACGCTGGCCCTGGTCTCCTTAGGTCTTCCCGCCCCCCCCGCCCCCCATACAATTCTGTGACTTATTGGCACATTCAGTTCACAGCACCTGACCACAGCTCCTCCTGATCTAATTTAAATTCCACGGTCCATTCTGACAATAACTGTTAGTGTTCATCGCTCTGGAACAAATCACTACAAACTTGGAGTCTGGAAACGATGCCCACAGATCACCTGACCGTTGTTGTATAGGTCAGAAGTCCAGGCAGCCTCCACCGGGTCTCACGAGGCTGAAGTCAAGGTGGGGCTGGGCTGGGTTCCCCTGCGGAGGCTTCGGGAAAGAACCCACTGCCATACTCTTCCTTCACTGTTACTGGGTTTTACTGGTTGTGGTGGCCATTCCCTGTCCCAGAGGTGGATCTCCCCACTAGTCAAGGCTTCAGATGACTGGAAACAACCCGACATCTTTGTTTTTTCTTTAAAAAAAAAAAAAAAACTGCTAAAATACACATAACATTAAATTAACCATCTTAACATTTTTGTTTTTGGCCACATACGA
Organism: Bos grunniens; assembly: GCF_055505025.1. Lineage (NCBI taxonomy): Eukaryota > Metazoa > Chordata > Mammalia > Artiodactyla > Bovidae > Bos > Bos grunniens. The sequence goes on along the minus strand of NC_141182.1, from coordinate 64,654,472 downwards.
CGGCATGTGGGATCTTAGTTTCCTGAGCAGGGATCAAACCTGGGCCACCTGTAGTGGAAGACGAACTCTCAACTCCTGGACCACCAGGGAGGTCCCTAGTTTAACCATTTTTAAGTGTACAGGTCAGCAGTGTTTAATACGCTCATAATGTGGTATAACTGTCACTACCATCCATCTCCACAACTCTTTTCATCTTGCAAAACTGAAACTGTCCCCATTAAACACCAACTCCCCACCCTCCCTCTCTGAGGCCCTGCAAACCACCACTGCACTTTCCATCTCAAGGAATTTACAACTCCAGAGACCGCAGATACTCGGACGACACCACTCTAATGGCAGAAAGCGAAGAGGGACTAAGAGCCTCAAGAGAGGAGCGTGAAAAAGCTTGCTTAACACTCAACATTCAGAAAACTAAGATCATGGCATCCGGTCCCATCACTTCATGGCAAATAGATGGGGAAACAGTGGAAACAGTGACAGGTTTTCTTTTCTTGGGCTCCAAAATCACTGCAGATGATGACTGCAGCCATGAAAGTAAAAGACACTTGCTCCTTCGAAGGAAAGCTATAACAAATCTAGACAGCGTATTAAAAAGCAGAGACATCACTTTGCTGACAAAGGTCCATGTAGTCAAAGCTTATGGTTTTTCCAGTAGTCATGTACAGATGTGAGAGTTGGACAATAAAGAAGAATGAGCACCGAAGAATTGATGCTTTTGAACTGTGGTGTTGGAGAAGGCTCCTGAGAGTCCCTTGGACTGCAAGGAGATCCAACCAGTCCATCCTAAAGGAAATCAGTCCTGAATATTCATTGTAAGGACTGATGCTGAAGCTGAAGCTCCAATACTTTGGCCACCTGATGCAAAGAACTAACTCCTTTGCAAAGACCCTGATGCTGGGAAAGATTGAAGGCAGGAGGAGAAGGGGACGACAGAGGATGAGATGGTTGGATGGCATCACTGACTCAATGGACACGAGTTTCAGCAAACTCCAGGAGATGATGAAGGACAGGGAGGCCTGGTGTGCCGCAGTGCATGGGGTTGCAGAGTGAGACACAATTTAGGGACTGAACAACAACATGCAATGAGTTATATTGTAACATATTTACAAATAGTGACTATGTTTAGAAAACTGTACAAAGGCAGCTGCAGCTTCAGGCAAAGTCAAACTGCCTCCTGTCACTCCACTCCAGGTAACTGAGCTGTTCTCCTCGGCCCTCCCTGGTGGAGACTCTGAAGCTTCCACTGCTTATAAGCCTCCGTTTATTTACTTTTTAATAACTTTAGTAAGTTTTAATGACTTCACATGTTTACTTACTTAGCTTTGCCAGGTCTTGCTTGCAACATGTGGCTCAGCAGCCCTGTGGCATGAGGGATCTCAGTTTCCCGAGCAGGGATCGAACCTGCACCCCTTGCACTGCAAGGCAGATTCTAACCTGCTGGACTAACAGGGAAATCCTCCTAATTCCTTTTTTAAAAAGGGGCTTCAGAGTTTACATTTGTGATGTTACTTGTTAAAAAAACAAAGAGCATATACACATCTTTTGAAGTGTTGAAAGGAAAATAGTACTTTATATTTTTTGTTACGTTTTATAAGTGCTGAATATATTTGTTCACTTTGTTCTGTTTTGTAGACTTAAGAAGTGTTGCAAACATATCTGCAAGTATGTGAGTAAATGCCCTACAGGGTGTGATGCTGCATTATATATAAAATATGTATGTACATATATTAATTTTTGTCTCTTGAAAAAACTAAAGTTAAAACAGGAGCGTAAATTTTTTTTCCCCTACTAGCAATGAGGAGGCACCAGTTGGTTTGATGTAAGGATGGTAATATCTTTTTTTTTTCTTTTAATGTGGACTATTTTTAAAACCTTTATTGAATTTGTTACAAAATTGCTTCTGTTTCATGTTTTGGCTTTTTTGCCCAAGAGGCGTGTGGGATCTTACTCCCTGACTGGGGATGAGACCTGCACCCTTGCATCGGAAGGCAAAGTCCTAACCACTGGGCCACCGGGGAAGTACCAGGAATGGTAAAATCTCAATTATGTGGGGCATTGACCGGAGGGTGGGAGGGCAGGAACAGGAGTGGGGGTGCCCTCAGGAGACCAGGGGCGTAAGCCAGGGGGAAGATGAGGGTGGGGCAGCCAAGGAGGGGACTGGGAAGAGGCCTGCAGATGGAGGGGGCGTGAGCCGCAGACCCTGCGGCCTGTGCTGTCTGGAGACTGTCCACGGGAGAGGCTCGTGCTTCTGCCTCATGACCGCGAGAGGCACTTCCACCCGCAAAGAGAAGGATCTGGGCGGCCTGGGCTCCCAGATACTTTGCAGGTTAATGACTAGCCAAGGCCTTGCTCCCTGAGAATGAGAGGTCAACTCCTTCCAAGGAAGGGTCGCCAGCCCGGCTGGAACCAGCCTGGGAGAGGCTCAGAGGCGTTTCTGCTCCTCTCCTCCCCCAGCACCCCTCCTAAGAAAGGACTGGGGGCCCTGGAGGCAGATTTGGCCAAAGATTGGAGATGGGCAGGAACAGGTCCCTCCAGCAGGCCCCATTCGCTGTACCACCTGCGGCTATCCTAAAGCAGGCCTCAGATGCTGCAAATCCCAACAGGAGTCCTTCATCGCTGACTGCTTTGCATTCATTGTGATTTTTTTTTTAATGTATTGTTAAAATATTATATATTTGGGGGCTTTCCTGGTGGTCTAGTGGTTGAGAATCCACCTGCCAATGCAGGGGTCACAGGTTCGATCCCTGCTCCGGGAAGACCCCATATGCCTCAGGGCTACCAAGTCTGTGCACCACAGCACTCAGCCCTCGCACCCTTGAGCCTGTTCTCCGAAGCAAGAGGAGCCCCTGCAGTGAGAAGGCTGAGCGCTGCGACTGCAGAGTAGCCCCGCTCGCTGCAGCCAGAGAACGCCTGCACCGCGGCGGAGACAGCACGGCCACAAGTCAATCTTTTAAAAAATATTACACATTTAGGACTTCTGCATGGTGCCAGTGGTAAAGAACCTGCCTGCCAGTGCGGGAGACGTAAGAGACATGGGTTTGATGTCTGGGTCAGGAAGATGCCCCAGAGGAGGGCATGGCAACCCACTCCAGTATTCCTGCCTGGAGGATCCCATGGATAGAGGAGCCGGCTGCAGTCCACAGGGCCACAAATAGTGGGACATGACTGGAGTGACTTAGCAGGCATGCACTGGCAGTCATGAGGTGAGGAGCTCGCCATCCAATGCAGGGGGCGAGGGTTCGATCCCTGGTCGAGGAGCTAAGACCCCCACGTGCCTCGTGGCCCGAAAACCCCAAAACATAAACAGACGCAATACTGTAACAAATTCAAATTCAATGAAGACTTTAGGAATGGTCCACATTTTAAAAAATATTTAAAAAAAAAATAAAGGAAAAACATTACACGTCTTGATGACCGAGTTTTCTACTGCCTCCCTAGACTTTGGGAGTCTAGAGTTTTCTACTGCCTCCCTACTCACCCCAACCTGGGCCCCTAAATGCATGAGATGTGCTGGGCGCTTGCTGATTCCAGTCCTGTGAGATTTGCCACGTGGGTCGTTCCTTTCCAACTGGGAGCACAGGGATGTGTGGCGAGAAATGACCCCAGCTTCCCGGTGCTAATTAACACCCAGAGGCAGAGGCTGGAGTGTGGCCGAGTATCTCCAGTGGAGTGGAACTCTGGATTCCCTGAGTGAGGCAGACTGGGTGGGAGGGGTGGGGGTGTGGGGAGGGGGCATTCCAGGAGGGACAGAACTTGTGCGCACTCGGAGAACTCATGGCCTGTGTCCAAAACCCAGGGCCAAGAAGGGCTTCGTGTGTCCCAGCGGAAAAAAGAGACACGCCTGGGAGAGCACAGAGAGCTTGGGAAGGCAGAAGCCACCTGTTCCCAAGCATGTGGCTGTGCACTGCCTCTATCAAAACATGGGGAGGCCTGGATGGGCGTGGGACTCGGTGGGAGAGCGGATACGTGGACGTGGGTGGCTGAGCCCCTTCACTGCTCACCTGAGACTATCACAACACTGTTTGTTGACTGGCTCTACCCTAGTACAAAAGAAATATTTAAAGAAAGAAAGAAAAAACACACACACACACACAGTGCGGGGACTTCCTTGGCAGTCCAGTGGTTAAGACCTCACCTTACGATGCAGGGAGTGAGAGTTTGATCCCAGGGTGGGAAACTGAGATCCCACATGACTCACGGCCCCAAAAACCAAAACATAAAACAGAAGCAAAACTGTAACAAACTCAATAAAGATTTTAACAGTGGTGGTTGAGTCTCTCGGTTGTTTCTGGCTGTTGCAACGCCCAGGCTCCTCTGCCCACAGCATTTCCCAGCCCAGAATACTGGAGTGGGTTGCCATTCCTCTCTTCAGGGAATCTTCCTGATCCAAGGATTGAACTCAACGTCTCCTGCACTGCAGGCAGATTCTTTACCACTGAGCCACCAGGGAAGACCAATGGTCCACATCAAAAAATCTTTAAAAAGAAATAATACAAAACAAAAATAGCCAAGAGAGACTACTACGCTGTTATGAGCTGAACTCTATGCCCTCTAAATTCATTCACTGAAGTCCTGATCCCTCGCGGCCCCCCAGAAGCTCAGATTGTGCCTGAGCTTGGAAATAGGCTTCTCAGTCTTCAGAGAGTCTAGATTTAGTCTTTTCAGTCTGCAGATAGTTAAAGTAAGGTGCAGTCATTAGGGCGGGCCCTAATCCAACCATCAGCACCCTCATAAGAGGACAGAGTCTGGACACGCGCGGTGAAGACCGTGCGAGGTTACTGGGAGGAGGTGGCCGTCTGACGCCACGGAGAGGGGACGCGGGAGAGACCTGCACCCCCGACACCCTCATCCCAGATTTCTGGTCTCCAGGGTCGTGAGACAACACACTGCTCTTGTTTCAGCCCCCCTGGCCTGTGCTGCCCTGTTACGGCGGTACTAGCAGACTCACACGACTTAACACCCCAAATAAAAGCACAGCGCTTCCCCAATGTTCACTGCAGCACTGTTTACAATAGCTGAGACATGGAAGCAACCTACATGTCCACTGACAGAGGATAGATAAAGAAGATGCGGCACATATATACAGTGGAATATTACCCAGCCGTTAAAAAGAAGGAAATAATGCAACAACACGCATGGACCTAGAGAGTGCCGTACTGAGTGAGGTCAGACAGAGAAGGGGAAACGCCATGCAACACCCCTTACATGTGGAGCCTAAAAGAAAGGGTGCAAGTACACTTATTACAAAACAGAAAGAGACTCACAGACTTTGAGAATGAACTTACCGTTGCAAGGGGAAGGGACAGTTAGGGAGTTTGGGATGGATATGTACACACGGCTATATTTCAAATAGATAAGCAACAAGGACCTGCTCTACAGCACACGGAACTCTGCTCAGGGTTATGTGGCAGCCTGGATGGCAGGGGAGTTTGCGGGAGAGTGGGTCCATATGTATGTATGGCTGAGTCCCTTTGCTATCCACTTGAAATTATCACAACATTGTTAAGCAGCTACACCCAATACAAAACAAAAAGGTAAAAAAATAAATAAAAGGACAGTGCCAGATTTATTTTTTCCCCTAAGGAGGGAGAGCTCTGCTAGTCAGGCAGTCTCTCTGTCCTGGGTGGACTGATCTCATGCAGGATTTGGCGTTGGGAGGGTGGCAGACCTTTGGAGGCATCAACAGCTTCATGCCATCTGTAGGACTGTGGTCTCTCAAGTGAGATCCCTGCTGACTGGCTGGCACCCGGAGGCGTGTTTACCAGAGTGAGTCCACCCTTGATGGGCTCTTTCACTGGCTGAGTTTGCAGGGTAGAGCGCTGACATGGATTGTTTGGCTTGCAAAAGCACGTTCGCTGAGGCAAGCCACTGCGGAGCGGCTGAACGGGTTTCTAACGGATGCTGGTTGGCGGCCTGCTTCTCTGGCTGTCTTTTCCAAAGCTTGTGGGAACTCTCCAACACTCCACTTGCAGCATGGTGGTGGTCCCCAAGACTGTCGGCTCCATAAGAAAAGGAGGATGATCTGAATTGCTCATAAAGGGGGCTGAGCACCAAAGAATTGATGCTTTTGAACTGTGGTGTTGGAGAAGACTCTTGAGAGTCCCTTGGACTATAGGGAGATAAAATCAGTCAATCCTAAAGGAAATCAACCCTGAATATTCACTGGAAGCACTGATGCTGAAATTGAAGCTCCAGTACTTTGACTACCTGATGCGAAGAACCAAGTCATTGGAAAAGGCTCTGATGCTGGGAAAGATTGAGAGCAGGAGTAGAAGGGGACAACAGAGGATGAGATGCTTGGATGGGCATCACCAACTCAAGGGAAATGAATTTGAGCAAGCTCCAAGAGATAGTGAAAGACAGGGAAGCCTGGTGTACTGCAGTGTGGGGGAGCTTCCCAGATCAGGGACTGAACTCCTGACGCCTGCATTGGCAGGCGGGTTCTCTACCACTGAGCCACCACAGAAGCCCAAGCTTCAGTGTGATTGATTGATTGTCACCTCACTATGTCTATCCTCACACGCGCACATTGGTGCATGCACACACCCTCCAAAACATAAGTATATATTGAGGAACACTGGCTTTTTGAATAGTAATATGATGTAGTCATTTATACAGTGATACAAGTGGAGCTTCCAGACATATTCAGCCACATCCTGCGTTCACCTATTTTTAAGCCAAATGCCACCCCATGGACCTTCCAAAAAGAACCTGGAGTCTCCACTCCATTAAAGCCTTGGTGAGGAGCCGGGGCTTCAGCAAAAAAGCTGTAGGACTCTTTTTGAGGATTTCAGGTAGAGGAAGACAGTCAGATTTTCATTTTAATGGAAAACACAGGCAAAACAGTCATGCACATAAACTGTAGCAGTATTTTCTTAGATCAGTCTCCCGAGGTGAAAGAAATAGAAGCAAAAATAAACAAATAGGCCCTCATCAAACTTCAAAGCTTTTGCACAGCAAAGGAAACCATAAACAGAACAAGAAGACAACTTACAGAATGGAAGAAGATACCTGCAACTGATGCAACTGATATGGGCTTACTTTTCAAAGCATACAAACAGCTTACAACTCAATCATCAGAAAACAACAACAACAAACAAATCAAAAAATGCGCAGAAGACCTAGACATTTCCCCCAAAGGAGATATATATATGGCCAACAGGCACGTGAAGAGACATTCAGTAACACTAATTATTAGAGAAATGCAAGTCAAAAGGACAACGCAGTACCACCTGACACAGGTCAGAATGGCCATAATCAAGAAGTCCACAAACAATAAATGCTGGAGGGGTTGTGGAGAGAAAGGAACCCTCCTAAACTGTTTGTGGGAATGTAATTTGGTGCAGCCATGATTGAGAACAGTATAGCGATCCCTTAAAAAACTAAAAACAGCTACCATTCGATCCAGCAATCCTACCCCTGGGCGTATACCTGGAAAAGACAAAAACCCTAATTTGAAAAGATCCATGCACCCCAACGTTCACAGAGGCGCTACTCTAACAGCCAAGACATGGAGGCCATCTAAGTGCCCACTGACAGACGCATGGGTGAGGGCGTGGTGCATATATACAACGGAATATTACTCTGCCATTAAAAGAAGAAATGGTGCCATTTGTAGCAACATGGATGGACCTAGAGATGATGAGTCATATCAAGCAGAGTAGTCAGAGAGAGACAAGTATTCCATGATAGCACGTATGCATGGAGGGGAAAATGGAAACAGTGGCACATTTTATGTTCTTGGGCTCCAAAATCACTGCTGACAGTGACTACAGCCATGAATTAAGAGACGCTTCCTTCTTGGAAGAAAAGCTATGATAAACCTAGGCAGTGTATTAAAAAGCAGAGACATCACTTTGCCAGCAAAGGTGCACATAGTCAGAGCTATGGTTTTTCCAGCAGTCATATATGAGTGTGAAAATTGGACCATAAAGAAGGCTGAGCACCAAAGAATTCACGCTCTTGAACTGCGGTGCTGGAGAAGACGGTTGAGAGTCCCTTGGACAGCAAGGAGATCAAACCAGTCCATGTTAAAGGAAATCAATCATGAATATTCATTGGCAGGACTGATGCTGAAGCTCCAATACCTTGGCCACCTGATGTGAAGAGCTGACTCACTGGAAAAGACCCTGATGCTGGGAATGACTGAGGGCAGGAAGAGAAGGGGGTGGCAGAGGATGAGATGGTTAAATGGAATCACTGACTCAATGGACATGAGTCTGAGCAAACTCTGGGAGATAGTGAAGGACAGGGAAGTATTGTGTGCTGCAGTCCATGGGGTCGCAGAGTCGGACATGACTTAGAGAATGAACAACAACAGGCACTCCAAGAAACCTGATTTACTTTATTCTGAAGTGGTCTACAAACTCATGAGCTTCCGGTCCCTTCAAAGACTTTCTTCTCACTGTCCCTTTGTAACTCACCCTCAACGCTAGCTGACAGTTGCTGAGAGCCCACTTTGTGCTAAGTCCATTACATACGTTATCCCCTCTACATATTAGAAGAGGCAGTGGGAGGCTCTGACTCTTGCTTTTGTCCCTAACAGGCAGACAGGACCAGTTTAGCATCCTAGCAAAGAGCTATCATTCCAGGAGTATCTCTGAATGCCTCACCTGGAGTCACATGCTCATTCCTGAACCAATCACGGTGGGCACAGCAACAGAACAGAGTGTCTGACAAGGCTTGGGTCAAACCCTCACCAGATCTCCATAGAAAATGAAGGCTTCTGTGGCAAGAAACAGGGGGAGGGAATACTGGGCAGAAAAACCACAGAGATTTGCAAGAATAATAGAAATCATGTTTCTAAATAGAGGAGACCACCTATATCTCTGGCATTTTCAATTAGTTAGGCCAACAAATTCTCCTTTTTATTTAAGTCAATTTGAGTTGAATATTTTGTATGTTGTAACTGTTCTTGTTGTTGCTGCTGTTTAGTCACTAAGTCACATCCAGCTCTTTGCAACTCCATGGACTATAGCCTGTCAGGGTCCTCTGTCCCTGGATTTTCTCCAGGCAAGAATACAGGGGTGGGCTGCCATTTTCCTTCTCTAATGCTGTAAATGAAAGACACTAAATGATTCATTTACATGTATTTCTTCTCTTTGCACCATAATGTAAACTCCATGAGAACAGATACAAAGTCTATTTTGTTCATTGCTACAGTCCCTTTGTCTGAAATAGTGCCTGGCACCACAGTAGGTACTTAGTAAATATGTGCCATCCTTGTGATTATCTGTTTAATACCTGACCTCAAACCTATCAGGCTCATTTCCATGCAGCACAGCATTTTGTTTTACTTTTCAAACTTTCTCCCAGACTCTAATATGTCTCACACATAATGGGCTCTCAGAATATAGTGATGAACAAATAAATAATAACAAAATAGCAAAAGGAACAAATAAATAACAAAACAACACAAACAAATGTTGGTAAGGATATGGGAAAAGGGAACTCTGTACACTGTTGGTGGGAATGTAAACTGGTACAGGTACTACGGAAAATAGTACAGAGGTTTCTCAAAAAAAACTAAAAACAGAACTACCATCTGACTAAGCAAAAAACTCCACTCCTGGGTACATATCTGGAAAAAAAAAATGAAAACACTAATTTGAAAAGGTACATGTACCTCAATGTTCAGAGCAGCACTATTTATAATAGCCAAGATATGGAAACAACCTAAGTGTCCATCAGCAGAGGAATGGATAAAGAAGATGTGCTACATATATACAATGGGACTCTACTGGCCATTAGAAAGAATGAAAGTTTGCCATTTGCAACAACATGGATGGACGTGGAAGGGACTATGCTAAGTGAGATGTCAGACAGAGAAAGACTAATACTCTATAATACTGCTTATATGTGGAATCTAAAAAGTATAACAAACTAGTGAATACAACAAATGACCAGACTTGTAGAGAAAGAACTGGTGTTACCAAAGGACAGAGGGAAGCAGGGAAGGGAAAAACAGGGGTAGGGGATTAAGAGGTACAGACTATTAGGTATAAACTAACCTACAAGGATACACTGTATAACACAGTGAATATAGTCAATATTTTATAATAACTATAAATGGAATATAACTATTAAAAATTCTGAATAACTAGATCATATACTTGTAACATAATATTGTATATCAAAGATGCGTCAATTAAAAAATCTTAAAAAATAAACAAATAAATAAGTATCTCTCCTGCAGGACTCTAAGGAACAGGGCAGTAGAGACTGCTGCTGCTACCGCTGCTAAGTCGCTTCAGTCGTGTCCGACTCTGTGCGACCCCACAGACAGCAGCCCACCAGGCTCCGCCGTCCCTGGGATTCTCCAGGCAAGAACACTGGAGTGGGTTGCCCTTTCCTTCCCCAACGCATGAAGGTGAAAAGTGAAGTCGCTCAGTCATGTCCAACTCTCCGCAACCCCATGGACTGCAGCCCACCAGGCTCCACCGTCCATGGGATTCTCCAGGCAAGAGACTGGAGTGGGGTGCCATTGCGTCTCCAGCAGTAGAGACTGTAAGTGTATTAACAGCAGTAGTACCTTTAGCATTCAGCACACATAGGAAGTCAGCTTTCTTCAGATCATTACTGACTGAGTGATAGACTAAATGAATTAATAAGTATTAAGCATGCAAAATGTTAATATCACTGGTGCTCGCAGCAGCTTATGAACCGACAGTCTGTGACTCCATGGAGTCTACAGAGGTTCACACGGTCAACTTTTTATTCTTTTGCAGACACCCCATCCAAAGACAGATTTTAACACATACAGGCATCTAGCACAAACCACTGAAAGAGGCAGCTTTAGGGCTCCAGGCACTCCTCCCATTCCTTAGGCGGGGTACACTAACGTCACTGGTTCCTCTTGCTCCCCTTCAAGAGCTCTCAGCTCTAGTTAGCAATAGAGGCAGAGTAGGGTTGGTTACCATGGAAACAACAGCTGGCGTGGGTAAGGAGAAGGTGCCTAAGCAGTGAGCAGAGAACTAAAATTTTCAAGTTCAGGAGGCAGCCTGTGTGTGGAATAAAAATACCAGAGCAGCACACTAAAATATTCTCAGTAACTATTTTTGGGGTGACTGAATGAAAATATGGCAACTTGGGCAAGCCACCTCCTATCTCTGAGCCTCTTTCTTCATTTGTAAAATAAAAATAATAATTATCCTACTGCAGAGGACATTTCAATTATGATAATGTAAATACCATCCTTAGCACAGGGCTAGGTGGACTTTAAATCAAAGTTTCTCAAGCACAGTCTTAGGTCTGCTTCATAATTGGAGGCATTTATTTATAAATTTCAGGTGTCTTTTTTTCTTCTCCAGTTTTCTTTCTAGGAGGAATGAAATCATCTTCCCTCTCCACCTTAACATATTGCCTTCTCGCCTTCTCACTAGGGCGCCAGATAAAATATAGAAAATCCAGTATGGGACAATACTAACGCTAAAAAACTGTCATTTAGAACTCAAATTTAACTGGGTTATCCTGTAATTTTACTTGCCATATCATGCAACCCTACTTCGCACACTAGACTACTTTTTAACAAATGATTTTGGTTTTATCAGCCAAGCTAGTGCTTGGTTCACTTACCAAGAACTCTTAACTTTTGGTGCAGCATGCCCTTTTAAGAGCTTCCCAGGTGGCTCAGTTTGCCAATGCAGGAGTCGCGTGTTCAATCCCTGGGGAGGGAAGATGCCCTGGAGAAGGAAAACCCTACTCCAGTATTCTTGCCTGGGAAATCCCATGGACAGAGGAGCCTGGCGGGCTACAGTCCACGGGGTTTCAAGAGTCAGACACGACTTAGTGACTAAAACAACAAAAACGCTCTTTTAGACTTCAGCAATCTGAAAACTATTCATTGAGCATTCATTCTGTGCCAGGTACCCTTTAGGTGCAGTGGGTACTTGGACAGACAAGTGCCTGCCCTCTTAGCGTTTTCATTCTGGTCACGGAATCTCTTCCCCAGAACATAGTGAATATTCAAAATATAACCTCATAGAATTCTAAAATTGAAACTCACTGACAAAAGATGAACTCATTGTCTAGAACATGATATAAAACTACTGTGTCTGAAAACACATTTCCCCAACTCTACAACGGACGGTTTGGGTAGAGCTAACGGATACCTACGTTGGCCTGTCGCTTTCTCTCTGCTCCTGGTTCCTGTGAGAGCTCCTTGAGGGCAAGGCCCTACTCGCTTGCCGGGCGGTTTCCCAGGCGCCCTTGCGCTGAGCCCCGCACGGCGCGCCTGCGCACTAAGTACCGACTCGTTGACCAGGGCAACGCCTGTTCCCGGGCTGCTTGCCGGTTCTCTTCAGGGACACGCGCTAGGCTTAGAGACCTGCGACTCTAAAGCCGCAGTAAATGGAGGGCGTGATTCTTCTGTCCGTTCTTTACCGAGGGATGGGGCGACTAGTCCACACCGGAGGGAGAACAGCGGAAAGTCCGACGCCCCTGCGTGGGCCCAATGGCAAAGACGGTCCAGGGCGCAGGCGCGCGGGCCCTCAGGGTCCGGGCACCATCTTGAGCCGTCGCGGGAGGCGATCCATCCACATCCTGGCCGTTCGGGGCTACGAGGTCGGTGGGCTCGGGTCGTGGAGCCCCTCGGGACGTCGGTTTTCCCTCCCTTGTGGAGACTCTCCGGGCGTCCTCGTCAGGCCTCGCGCTGGACTCAGGCCGTCGGGAATGAGGCGTTCCGCGGTTCCCGCAGAACCTCAGTTCCTTTTGCTTCTCCGCGCTGCGGGGCTGCTTCTTGGCCGGGCCCACCGAAGACCTCCAGCCTCTCCGCCAGGTTTCTTAAAACAGCGAGAAACCTTCCAGGAAGCGCTCCTGAAGTCCGGGGCCCGCTCCCTACCTCTGTTCCACCCCGTGTTTTCTCTGAATTTGGGCTTTCCCGTGACTACCATTGACTTGAATAGAGGAAGCTTTGAGTCTAGGAAACTGCCTTCGGTTAGGAATCGGTTGTCGGAACAGCCAGCCTCTTGTCTTTTAAACAGCTTTTTTGAGACATAAATTTACGTACCTTAAAACTTACCCACTGTAAGTGTTCAACTCAACTTTTTTTTCTTTTATTTTAAAGCACAATTAAGGAGTTGTGCCGGGCTTCCCTGGTGGCTCAGCTGGTAAAGAAGCCGCCTGCAAAGCAGGAGACCTGGTCGATCGCTGTTGGGAAGATTCCCTGGAGAAAGGAACGGCTACCCCCTCCAGTATTCTGGCCTGGAGAATTCCATGGACTGTATAATCCATGGAGTCGCAAAGAGTTGGACACAACTGAGCGACTTTCACCTCTCTAAGGAGTTGTGCAGGCCCCGCTGCAAGCTTTAGAACATTTCCATCATCCCTCAAAATTCGGTCCCGCCCATTTGCAGTCAGTGGTGGCTCCTACCACCGAGGAACCATGAGTTTACTTTGTCTCTTTAGATTTCCCTTTTCTGGAAGTTTCATAAAAATGAAATGGTACAGTATGTGGTATTTTGCGGCTGGCGTCTTAAACTTACCATAAGGCGTTTGAAGTCTCTTTATCCAGAGTTGGGAAGTCAGATGGTTTTGGTTCAGAACTGCTCTGCTGGGAGTTTAGATAATTTGTGAGGACAGCTGACTGGGCACTATAGGAATGCCGTTGCCCCCCCAACCCCTGCCATAAGTTTGGCTCAGTTTTTCCAATTTCTGTTTTCCCTGGGTCGAACATGTTTGATTAGGATTTTGAGATTTATTACCATGGAATGGTAGGGAATCTGTTGAGGATGCTGACTGTTTGCTGCCTGACTTGGCTTTGGGGCCAGCTCTTCTAACTTGTTAGTTGTGAGACTTTGAGTCTCTGTGGTTCTCAGTTTGCAGGAAACAGTCTTTCCTAGGTTAGATGAATTACTGCATAGAAAGTCTTAGAATAGTGAGTGCCCTGACACACAGTCCAGCTGAAAACGTTAACTCTCCTTATCTTACAGGGATTCCTTTCGAGGGGAGAGAGGGTGGTGAGTCAACAGATGGGTGCTATCGCAACCTGCTCGGCTAGGGTATAACATTGGTTGAGAAGCCTTTTCTTTTTTTTAACTTTTTATTTTCTATTGGAGTATAGTTGGTTAACAGTGTTGTGTTAGTTTTAGGTGTACAGCAGAGTGTTCAGTTATACAGACACATGTACCTATTCTTTTTCAAAGTCTTTTCCCATTTAGGTTGTTCCATGATATTAAGCACAGTTCCCTATGCTATGCCGTAGGTCCTTGTTGATTATCCATTTTAGACATAGTAATGTGTAAATGTTAATCCCAAACTCCCTAACTATCCCTGACCCCCCACACTTCCCTGCTGATAATCGTAAGTTCCTTCTCTGTGTCTTGTTTTGTAGATAAGTTTGTTTGTAATTTTATTTTATTTTTTAGATTCCACATACAAGCAATAGATGATATTTCTCCTTCTCTGAGTTACTTTCCTCAGTATGACAATCTCTAGGTCCATCCATTTGTTGCAAATGACATTATTTTATTTTTTTAATGGCTCAGTGATGTTCCATTGTATACATGCACCACATTTTCTTCATCTGTTCATTTCTGGGTGGACATTTAGGTTGCTTCCAGGTCTTGGCTGTTGTAAATAGTGCTGCAATGAAAGTTGTGGGTGCTGGGGCTGCATGTATCCTTTTGGACCATGTGTTTTCTCCAGATATATGCTGAGGAGTATGATTGTAGGATCATATGGTAGCTCTGTGTTTAATTTTTAAAGAAATCTCTATGCTGTTCTCCTTAGTGGCTGCACCAATTTACATTCCTACTAACAGTGTAGGAGGGCTCCCTTCTCTCCACACCCTCAAATCAATTTGTGGCACATAATTATTTGTTCTCTGGGAGTCAGTAGAGGTAGTGAAAGTCGCTCAGTTGTGGCTGACTCTGCAACCCCATAGATTGTAGCCTGCCAGATCTTCTGTCCGTGGAATTCTCCAGGCAAGAATGCTGAAGTGGATTGCCATGCCCTTCTCCAGAGGATCTTCCTGAGCCAGGGATCGAACCCTGGTCTCCTGCATTGCAGGCAGATTCTTTACCGTACAGGTCACCAGGAAGCCCTGGGAGTCGGTAGGAAGCTTCTATATACTCTCCCTCCAACCAAGATTATTTTCGTAGTTTTGGTACTTTTTATTTTCTCAGGAAAGTGTGCATTTCCTCAATATTTGCAGACCAGGTTAAAATTAAATGGTGTCTTGTTAAGAGTGTAGTCTCTGAAGACAGAAGCAAGGGTTAGAGGCCTGAGCTCTTATCAGCTTTAGCACCATGGGCAATGTGCTTAACCTCCTGAGTCTCCAATTCATCCACAGAATTGGAAAACAATGGTACCCTGCTTTCCCTGGTTGAGGATTACATGGAAATCTTGTATTTAGCAAAGCACCTGGAGTCGTAGGGAAAGTTCTGTAAGTGTCAGCTGTTGTTATTTTCATTATGCAGAGTTCTTTCCAATTAAAACAGCTTAGGGATTGTAAACCTTTATGAACCAGTCATTAAAAGGAACTGGGACGTCCTCCACTGTTTTTGAGGCCTTGGAACGCGTTATGGAACATAGAAATTTGTTCCTTGAAAGTTTGGAAGGAAGTTTTCATTCCTACTCCAGTCACCCTTTAAAGGAATGCTTTTTCTTCCTTTGAGGGAGTACTTTTTATATATTCCCCCTCCATTTTTCACTAAGAGTTTTAATACCAAAAAGAATGAGGGTCCATAAATCTTTTCTGTTAAGGGCCAAACAGTAAATATTCCAGGCTTTGTGGGATATGTGGTATCTTTCAGAATTACTTAGCTGAGCCACTGCAGTGTGAGAGCAGCCACGGAGAGTGTGTCAATGTGATGTGTCTGTGTCCAATAAAACTGTTTATGAACACTGAAATTTGGATTGCATACCATTTTCATGTGTCACAAAGTATTATTTTTATTTTTTTCCAATCAATTAACTACTTCATTCAACTAGTTTGTGTCCAAATTTGGCCTGACGTAATGAATAGTGGTACGATACGGAGTAAGAAAGACTTGGTTCTGATTTGTATTAACTGGATATATTTGGGCAAGCTAACCAGCACTCTAAGCCTCGTGTTCCTCATCTTGCAAATAGGTATTCTGCTAACATAGGTGCCTCTTCAAGTTGTTAGGCTGATACAATACATACTGTATTATGCATAATGCTGGGCATCTAACGAATCACATACTAGCTCTATCAGCTAGTGTGAATCCGTCAAATGGAATATGTGCTAGAGGGTGGAGCTAGATGACCTGGGTTTCAATCCTGGCTGTTTATTAGCTGTGTGACTTTGCGCTGGTCACCCAACCTCTGTGCCTCTCTTAACTAATCCCTAAGATAGGGATTATAATAGTACCCACTGCAGACAATTGTCTTGAATATTAAGTAAGCTAACACTTAATGAAACAGAGAAATTTCTGACACATATAAATTCTCAATTAATATTAGCTGTTACTATTTCACAATAAGATGTATTTGGGGTTAAAAACTCCCGTGCTGTGTTGTTAAAATGAAAGACTTTTGCCTCTTTCCCCTGAAATGGTACAATTTATAAAACATAGGATTTGTTCCTTGGAAGTGAGAAGAAAGTTGCTGGAAAATGGCAAGGGC
This sequence comes from Bos grunniens, assembly GCF_055505025.1. NCBI lineage: Eukaryota > Metazoa > Chordata > Mammalia > Artiodactyla > Bovidae > Bos > Bos grunniens. The sequence goes on along the minus strand of NC_141182.1, from coordinate 64,637,885 downwards.
TTAGGGCACTTTGTGAAGAAAGCGCTCCCTTGATATTTGCCAAGTTTTTATTATCTGTCTTCCTCTCAAGAATGATCCATTTCATTATAGCTTTCAAATTTCATAGCACAGAAGTGTATTCGGTGGTGAGAGCTTGGGTGTCTCAAAGATCTGGATTTGATTCCTGACTCCCATCTACTAGCATGTGACCTGGGACAAGCTACCCACCTCCCGTAACTCACTTCTGGTCTATGAAACTTGGATAATAATAGTATCTATTTCACAGAGTTGCTGTAAAGATTAAACATACTAATGCATATAAAGTGCTTGGTGCCAGGCCTTGCCTGTTGTAAAAGTTTAATAAATGACAGCTATTACTTTTGTTGTCCTCCAGGGCACTCATTAATGTCAGACCTATTTGAGATGGAAAACCACTTGCTAGGTTTTTTAATGGGCAGCCTTCTCTCTCACTCTAGGTTTGGAATGTTTAATAGTATTGCAGGAATTTTTTGTTCTTAGAAGATGGCCCTTGTGAACCTGTTAGCCATGAGTTTATGTTTCTCAACAAGGGGGCCGTTTCTTGAAGATTCTCACTTAATTTGCATAGAATTGTGTTGGGAAGTAGAAAGCACTGTAGGCAGAAAGACCTAGGTTTGAGTCTTGACTCTCTCAATCAGATTATGAACTTGAATAAATGTCATCCTCTCTGAGCTGCAGATTTCCCATCTATAAAACAAGTATATTAGTTCTAGTTTCATTAAGATTATTTGGAGCACTCACCCAGATGCATATTTTTAAATAACAGTTTCATCTAGATGTAATTAATTCACTACCATAAAGTTCACCCACTTCACTGGTGTTTAATACATTCAGAATTGTGCAACCATAATCAAAATCAATTTTAAAACATTTTCATTACCCTAAAAAGAAACCCTCACTCTTCATTCCCCTCTGCCCTAGACCTAGACAACTGTTAATCTACTTTCTGTCTGTCTGTGCCTATTCTGGACATTTCATATAAATGGAATCATACGATATTGTGGGCCTTTATGACTGTTTCCTTTCATTTAGCATAATGTTTTCAAAGTTCATCAATGCTGTAGCATGTATCAGTACTTCATTTTTTATTGCCAAATACTCTGTTGTATGGATATACCACCTTTTATTTATCCATTTATCAAACAGTGGGTCCATCAAATGATGGGCAGTTATTTCCACTTTTTGAATTGGAAACTTCAGTATCACTCTTGTGATACTGCTGCTGTGGACATTCATGTACAAGTTTTTATGTGAATATATGTTTTCATTTCACCCAGAAAAGGAATTTCTGGGTCTTATGGTAACTGACCGTTTAAGGAACTGCCAGACTGTTTCCCAAGCAGCACCCAGATCATTTTTAAAGAACTTGACTCCTAAAACTTGACATAGAGCAAATGCCTCATATAAGATAGCCATTTTATTGTAAAAAATTTGTTCTTGGAGGCCACTCTTCTAATTTAGTTGAATAAACTGGCAAGCCTTCTGTCTTTTTAAACGCTCTGGAACAATGTGTACAAACTAAAAATAATTTGCTCCTTGAGCATTTGAAGGACAGGTCCAGTTAAACTGAGATTTCAAATAATTTCTGCTTCCCTAGAAAGTGATGCATTCCTTTAAGGTTTTCCAATTTGTTAGCATAAAATTATATTAGCACAAGTGGTTGAAGTCTGACTCTGCAGTCATTTGCTGGCTTTGGAAGTTGGAGTAAGACTCCATGACCTTCACTTTGCTCACATGTAAAACAGGTCATGAGGTCACCTATATCTCAATAAGGAGGAGCTACAAATACATACAATGTTTTATGCTGTATTCTACATACAGGAAGTGCTAAATAAATATTAGTTTTTAATCTCATAGAGACTGTGAGGTTGCAAATCATTGTGCTAGGCTATTAAAATGTTGTAGAGAGTCTTGTTCAGTCGCTCAGTCATGTCCGACTCTTTCCGACGCCATGGATTATACACCACGCCAGGCTTCCCTGTCCTTCACTATCTCCCAGAGTTTGCTCAGGTTCATGTCCATTGAGTTGGTGATGCCATCTAACTATCTCATCCTCTGCCACCCCTTCTCGTTTTGCCTTTAGTCTTTCCCAGCATCAGGGTCTTTTCCAATGAGTCAGCTCTTTGCATAGAAATTATGAAGTAGAGAGTCTTAGCACATAGGAATTCTTTGTAAGAAGATTTCTCCTAATTTTTTTCCTATTCCTTTGGTAGTCAGTTTTAGTAATTCTTATTTTCCTTGACTGGAGAAGGAAATGGCAAACCACTCCAGTATTCTTGCCTAGAGAATCCCGTGGACAGAGGAGCCTGGTGGGCTGCTGTCCATAGCGTCGCACACTCGGACACTACTGAAGTGACTTAGCATGCATGCATGCATTGGAGAAGGAAAATGGCAACCCACTCCAGTATTCTTGCCTAGAAACTCCCATGGACAGAGGAGCGTGGTGGGCTGCCGTCTATGGGGTCGCACAGAGTTAGACACAACTGGAGCGACTTAGCAGCAGCAGCAGCATTTTCCTTGACAATGTTCATTTTCATTAAAATTTACATATCATTTGTCTAAAACCTTGGTTAATATTAACATGTTTGCTTTAACTTTTAATATGTAATTTATTTGTGTGGCCCAAAATTCAAAAAGGAAAAAGGGTACACAGTGAACATTTCCTTCCCACACCCCTTCTCTCAGCACCAGCTTCCCTCCCTGTAGATAACCATGTCACTACTTCTGTGTATTTTCCTTCCAGAGTTATTTCATGTATATTGAAGCAAATATATATATACACATATATTGTTTGCCTCTTTGTTTAACAAAAGAAGCATACTGTATTCAGTGTTCAGCACCTTGACTTTTACTTAACAGTGTATCTTAGAGATCATTCCATAAGGTATTTCTCATCCTTTTTTTTCATGGCTATGGAAGTTTCTATTATGTGAAATATGTAGAATTTATAAAATGTTTCTCTAATCTCCAGATGTTTTTCTGCTTTCTGATTCATGTTTTACTTTTATGTCAATGATGGTCTTTTTCCTGTTCTCCTCAGATTTATTTTGGTGGGCCTTTGGCAAAATGAACCAGATAAGAGTGTGTGTTCTCTCCTGGCCTGACAGTCTGCATTGTAGAAGCCAGATCACCTCTCCATACCATTCTCATCACATCCTGAGGTGTTGACATGTGAGTATGAGTGGAAATCATGCCACTTTTTGGGAGACTTGAGTGAGATCCGAGTGCTGGCTGGTCACCCTGGGGGGAATTTTTGTGGTAAGCTAGAGATTGTGATCGTCAGGGATCTCCAGTCCTTAAGTGGCCTCCAAGGCCTTGCAGGGTCCGACTGCTCTCCCCCTCCTCTGTCCTAAGCCAGTCTGTATTCTAGCTGCATGGCTCTCCGTACTCCTCTCTGCCTCCTAACCTTCGTACATGCTGTTTGTTAGACATGCGGTGTTCTTCCTCAGCACCTCAGACTCCCTCACACACATGCTTAGGCACAGTGTGTTGCCGTCACATGTACTGCTTCCCGTTCATCTTATTTATGTGGCTGTTTATAATTGTTTGGTGTCATCTGTGAACCATACACCCCTGTGAAAGCAGAAACTGCATCTCCTTTATCATTTTATCCCTAGTGTCTGGATGTCTTTGATAATACCTGTTTATCGAATGGTTGAATAAATGAGTGTCTGCCATTTTGCAGTTCAGGATTAGAGCTTTCTTCCTGGCAAACCAGTATGAGAAAAAAGTATGTGAATAACCTTGTATTTTTTAAATAAGTATTTTGTTTGGCATGTGATAACTTGACTCTGAGTGCTTCTGCTTCCTGTGAGAGAAGGCTCCTGGTGCCCTCTTGGACAGGGGTGTGTGAGCAGAACTGTGGGTAGGCGATCCTTCCTGGCCTACAGAAACTCTTATAGTTCTGAATCTTAATACCATCAGCCAGATTTGACACTGAATTTTTCTCTGTTAACATCAGATTTGTGACAGCGTTCTCCTTTGCCTGTCTTTAATCTTATGTGTAATTAACTGTTTAATATTTGAATTTAGAAGCAGTTTTTGTGATAGAGTTGGTTGCCTGTATGTGAACATTTGGTTTTCTGTTGTCTTGAAATTCCTAGAGGGGGTTAAACAATTAAGTTCACTCTCAAAGAAAATTGGTTAGATTTGCATTACTGAGGAACTGTATACAAATTTGTATACTAAGATAATTACCTATCCAGCTCTGAATATGCAAGAGTACTAAATACTGAAGAACACATTTTTGAATTTATTTTTGTAGAGTACAGTGTTCACTTCACAGCTCTGTGTGGAAAACTTCCAGAGTCAGAGCTCTAGCAGACCTCTCCAGAGTACCTAACTCAACATCTCCACTTGCTTGAGGGTAAGCATTTCAAATGTAACACATCAAAAAGAGAGCTCTGGATTTTCTGTTCTTCCCCTCCCCAAACCTGTGACTCAAGGACTCACTAAATAACACTTCCATCTACCCAGCCGCTCAAACCAAAAATACAGGAATCATTTGTGATGCCTTTTTCCTTTGCCACAAATACACAGATTATCAGCAGGTTTGTCTATTTTGTCTCCAAAACACCTGTTGAATTTGTCCACTTCTCCTTATCGCCACTGCCATCCTGCCGGTTCAGAGCACTCTCATCCTGCCTAGACAGCTGCCTCCTAACCGGTCTACGGGCCTCCTCTGTTTTCAACCTCTAGTCCCCTAGTTCTCCACACAGCAACATGAATCGTCTTTCAGTGGATTATGTCAGACCTTATTTAAACATCTTTAATGACTCCATATCACCTTTGAATCAAATTCAAGATCTTTATCTTGGCCTCCAGCTCCTAAAGAACTGGCTTTTGCACACCTGTAAAACCTCATTTTACTCCCCTCTACTCCATTCTTGCTATCCTCCAGGCATTCTGATGTCTGTTCTATTTTTTTTTTTTTTCCTTTTTAGTCTTTGTATATTGCTATTTTATCTGTCTAGAATATTCTCCCCTTGCTCTTCCCAGGGCTAGCTCTTTCTCACAGTTTAGTTTTAGCTTCTCTTCCATACAGAAGCCTTCCCTGACTGCTCTATTTAACCGCCATACAAACACCTATCCCCCTCTCCACCTCATTGCAGCTGCCTGTTTTTTTCTTCAGACTCCTCACTGCAATTTTTAAAGGTTTATTTTTTCAACTTTATGTATCTTGCCAGCTAGACTGAAGCTTAAAGACATACTTATCAAATAAATGACTTAGGGCAGGGGCTATTTTGAATTTAATTGCAGTGAGCCAGAACCTGGCCTACCACTGGTCCTTATGTGTATATATATATAGAGAGAGAGAGAGAGAGAGAAAGCACTCAAATATCTGTTAACGAATGGATGAGTAAGCATTCATTGAGAGACTTAACCATGTACTAAACTGTATGCAAATTCATGGGATCATAATACCCAGATCGCCCAATCTGTTAAAGATTTATTGTAGACCAGGGGTTGTCAAACTTTTTTTTTCTCAAGACCCATTTACACTCTTGAAAATGATTAAGGACTCTAAAGAATTTTTGTTTATGTGGATTATACCTATCAATATATATAGTTGTAGAAATTAAAATTTTAAATGTATATTAATTAATTTAAAATAGGTAGTAAGTTTATTACATGTTAATATACGCAACCTTGTTTTAAATTTCATGTGAATAATTCCCAAAGCAAAAGACTACTGAGAAGACTGGCACTGTTTTACATCTTTACAAATCTCTTTAACAACTGGCTTGAATGAAAACAGCTAGATTCTCAACTGCTTCAGCATTCACTCGGTCGAGATACCACATGTCATACAGCCTCAGGAAAACCCCATTGTACACTTGGGAAAGAAGTGAGAACTGCTGTAGATAATTTAGAAAATAGTATTTTGGAGATTTCCCTGGCAGTTCAGTGGTTAAGACTTTGCATTTCCAATGCAAAGGGTGTGGGTTCAATCTCTGGTTGGGGAACTAAGATCCCACCTGCCAGGCAGTGTGCCTGCCCCCACCTAAAAAAAGGATAATATTTTTGATTGAGATGGTGCTGTGAGTGCTGCATTCACATTTCAACCTGTTTTTAATATAACTTTCAGTGATCTAGAAATGTATGGATAAAAAACTGAACAGAAAAACTAGGATCTGTGGGGTTGAAGAGCTGAACCTGTTGGACTTCTGATCTTTAAATACAGGTGGTTAACAATTTGACTGCTGGGGAGTAACAAGGTCCAGAAGCACTCCATGCATATTGAGGTCCCAGGCTCATTGTGTCAAACAGGGGCTGGGGTGAGATTCTCCTGACATGAAATGAGACTGAAAAAAAGCCAGTAATAGTTACTCAGGGCTTCAACTTACATTAAGAGCAGTGGCAGGAGTGAAAACATCACCATGTAGAGCACACCCAGCCTGAGCTTAAATTTTGCTCAGTGACTAACATACCCCTTTATCTCATGGCACAGAGCCCCCATTTAACTTGTCTCAAGACTAACTTTCTACAGCAAAGAAGACACAACCAAAAAAAGGAAAAAAGCTAGATATGGAGGGAAGGGATAGGTGGGGTCAGGGGTGATAGCCAAGTGTTCTAAGAAACACTTAGAAATTAAAATTACAAAGCACTGAGTTAAACATAGGAAAACTTAACAATAAGCAAGACAACAAAATGAGCTGTCAGGATAAATTCATTCCTGATAAAAATGCAATTCTAATAATTTCAGTGTAACTTTAAGATTCTTGAAAGATAAAGAATAGTATTCAAACAATGTTCATCCATTTGAGAAAGGTAGATATAAAAAAGCACTGATTAAAAATCTTACACATGAAAAAAAAAAAGGCCACTGTAAAACACGTCAAGGTAAACATTATATTGGATGCAGTTCAAAAAAGGAGTTACTCAGAAAGCAACTCAGAAAAGTACATGAAAAACAGAGAATGTAAACAAAGGACAGACTAAGAAGGCCAAATATACTCTAGGAGGTTGAGAAGAGAATAAAGTTGAAATGGCAGAAAAGCTATATTGGCCAAGGTAGACTGGCCAAGAATTCTGCAGAATGGCAGAAAGACCTTCATTGGTCACACAGTCCTGAGCAGGAGAAACAAAAATAAATCCATATATAACACCTTTTGAAAAGCCACAGAGGAAAAAACCAATGCTATTAGGAACATTTATATCATAGCAAACCTCATCAGCAATGTTAGATGTTGAAGACAATAGAATAATATCTTCAAAATAAGAGAAGAGAAGGGTCACTTTACAATTCCATACCCAAGTAAACTGTCATTCAAAAAATATCTTAAAGCCATTTTTAGAAACACAAATACAGAGACTGCCCCCTACACTAAAAGGCTTATTTAAGGATTTATTATAATGAGGGGGGAAAAAAGAACCTAAAGAGGAGTAAAATTCAAGAAACGAGAATAAATTATCAGTAAACGTAATTAATCATTGACTGCAAAAATTGTGCTTTGGGTTTGTTTTAAAAATATGTAGCTAAAATTCTAGACAATAACCAGGAAAGTGGGAATAAGAAATTCAATGAATTGCTAAGGTATGGCAGGTTCCTTTATTATTTTACACTCTGTTTAAAAAAATAAGTACTTGTATATAATTAAGAATTTAAAGACAGACAATAAAATAACATTTAATTGAAAGCTTTCAAATTAGCAAAGAGAAAAAAAAGTAAACTTGATCAAGTCAGTAGAAGGCAGGAAAGGAAAAAATAAGGAGCAAAGGAAAAGGCACATTTAACAAGCAAGTATATCAGAAACATAAAATGTGAACAGATTAACTCCCCTATTGAAGGCAGACTTCAAGATTAATTTCTTTGATATCTGATTTACAGGAAATCATGAGCTTGTTCCTACCTAAAACCATGGCCTTGAAATACATAAAGCAAAAACTAAAAAGAATTACCAGGAGCAGTGAATGAAGCCATAGGCTAATGGGAGATTTTTTTTAAAAATAATTATTTAGAATTGATATATCAAGCAGACAGAAAACTAATAAGAATACTGAAAATGTAAACACAGAACTTGATCCTATGGACATAAATAGAAATTGGTACCTGATAATTACAGAATGCTTATTCTTTTCTAATACACTGAACAATTAAAGATTGATTACATCCTAAGATCACAAAAGAAATTTTAACAAATATCAAATAATAACATATAGACCATATCATTTGGCTATAATATAGTTAAATTGGAAATCTATAATCAAAAGACTTTTAAAGAACTTGAAAACCTAAATACATTCCTTAGTGTGACTAAGAGGAAATCTATTTGCAGCAATGGAATATAGTACCAAACAACAGTGAAATGTATGGAATGCGGTTCAAGTGATACTTGAAAGGAATGTAATAGCCTTAAATGTACCTGTTAAAAATTAAGAAAGATTAAAGGTAAATGAGTTAAATGTGCAACTCAAGATGCTAGGAAAAGAAACTCAAATAAAGAGAAAAAAGGAAATAATAAAATAGAGAACAGACATTAAATGTAAAAGAAGAATAAGTAAAGAGGACAATTTTGTTAGAAAATATAAATGACCTAAATTGACTCAAGATAAAGCAGAAATATAGTACAAAACTAAGGAAACCAAGTAAAAAATATTTCATGCAAAAAGACCTCAGATTTAATTTTATAGTGAGTTATGTTAAACTTTCAAAAATGAGAAACTCTACTTTTTATGATCTGTTGTAGAGAATATAAGCAGGAAGAAAATCTAAATAATTTTATAAGTCTAGTATAGCCATGATACCAAAATGAAACTAGTAGAATAAGAACTTAGGTGCAAAAACCAAAAGTAAAATATAACTCAGTAGTATCCTGCTGCATGTGTATATAAATCAGACCCTCATTATCATGATCAAGTAGGGGTTACAAATGCCACATTTCAACATCAGAAAATTTGCCTTAATTCTCCACATTAACAGATTATATAACATAAGCTTCCAAAAAGATAACAGAAAAGTCATTACATAAAAATTAAATGTATTCATGAAAAAATTTTTAGAAAACTAGAACTAAAGGGAATTTCCTTAATCCCCAACAAAGAGGCTTTGCAAACAAACTTACTGTGGACATTTTTACTTGATAATAAAAGATACATATCTCCTTTCAAGTCTAGAACAAGATTTATTCCATATTTCCCCAGAGGTCCTCGAGGATGCATTATGATAGAAATGAGATATAATTGTCAATAAAAATCTAAAAATTGTCATAAACCAGTTAACATTTTCAAAGCCTCCAGGAAAATCTGAGAGAAACTATTAGAACTAACAAGGACAGGTCAGCAAATTCACTGGATTAAAAAAAAAAATCAACATATAAAAAGCAATAGCAGATAATTCTCAAAAACCATAATCCAAGACAAATCATGAGAAACTGTTAGACAAACTCAAATTGAGACTTTCTAGAAAATACTTGACCACTATTCCTCAAAACTGCTAAAGTCATTAAAAACAAGGAGATATGGAGGATCTGTCACAGCCTAGAGTTGTCTGTTGCTGCTGCTGCTGCTAAGTTGCTTCACTCGTGTCCGACTCTGTGCGACCCCAGAGACAGCAGCCCACCAGGCTCCCCCGTCCCTGGGATTCTCTAGGCAAGAACACTGAAGTGTGTTGCCATTTCCTTCTCCAATGCATGAAAGTGAAAAAATAAAGTGAAGTCGCTCAGTCGTGTCCGACCCCTAGCGACCCCATGAACTGCAGCCCACCAGGCCCCTCCGTCCATGGGATTTTCCAGGCAACAGTACTAGAGTTGGGTGCCATTGCCTTCTCCGAGAGTTGTCTAAGGACACATAACTAAATGTAATGTGGTGTTCTGGATGGGATCCTGGGACAGAAGGAAAACATTTATGGCAAATCTGTAGTATAATTACTAGCTTTGTACTAGTGGTAATTTCTTCATTTGACCACGTACCAAAGTTAGGTAAGATGTTAACATCAGGGGAGACTGAGTAAGGAATGTTTACATTATCTTTGCAACTTTTCTGTAAGTATGAAATAATTTTTTAAAAGCTTTATCACTGTTTTAACTCAAAAATAACCTGTTAGGTAAGTAATGGGAAAAAAGACCTCCGAAAGTCAACCAAGATCTTTATGGGAAAAAATTACAATGTACTGTTGTTGGCTGTAGAAGACATGAATAAACAGGTAGCACAGATCATAGGCAAAGATGAGATGTCATGATAAAATGTTTTGGGTTCTCTTTAAATTTTTTTGTGGTTTCAGTAAATTGTTGAGGGCTAAGAATAGCCAAAGACACTTTTGAAAAACAAGGTAGGGCAATTGTCCTTTAAGATATCAAGATATTGTAAAGCTCCAATAATTAATGCACGCAAGTAAACAGATGGACCTGTGGGACAGACTAAAGTTTAGGAATGGGTCCACTCATACAGAAACATATATGTCAGGATAAAAAAATAGATCCATACCACAGAACATATATAAAACTAAACCTGAAAAAACTAAAACTTAAGGGTATTGTATCTTTATGATTTCAGCGTGGAGAGGGATTTCTTAAGGTATAAAAAAGCAGAAATCTGAAGGAAAAGATTATTAAATTTTACAGCACAAATATTTAACATTCTTCCGTGACAAAAGATATTGATGCCTTTTCTTTTAACTTTGTTCATGGTGTGGATTTTAGACATATTGAAGTGTGATTGGGGTCAAGAATAGGAGGTAATTCAAGCTGCAACATGATGTCTTATTTACAGCTAAAGAAGATGCTGTCTAGAAAATACTAGAGGGAAGGGTTTGAAGTCAAAGCAGGTAGTCAAGTGAGTAGGCTAATACCTAGGGGGTAATGATTAGTACTATCATGCAGAGCAAAAAGGGGACAAATTTGGAGTGTATCTTGGATGTAGAGCCAGCAGGACCTGCTGATGAATTGAATGTTGTTGGTAAAGGAACCAGGAATCCAGAACAATTGCAAGATTTTTGGCTACTGCAACTGGTGCTGTTTATAGAAATAGGGAAAAGGGAAATTACTGTTTGTTTTCAGTGTTTTGAGTTGCCCATTAGACATCCTGGTAGAGCACTCAGCTGTTAAGCAGCTAGTTGGGTATATGAGACTGGGCTTCTGTAGAGACTTCTGTGCCAGAGGGAGCTGTTGGCATGCAGGTGGCATTTAAACCATCCGGCTAGGTTAGACTGCTGCCTAGGGAGTAGATGTTGAGGGAGAAGGCTAGTGACTTGAGTTCTGAGCATTGGGAGCTTGAAGGGAACAGAAGCCAACTAAGAGAACAGAAGGGGAAAACCAGGGCAGTGTAGTGTCTCTGAAAATAAGATGGTGTGAGTTTTTATTATCATTGTTTTAATGAGGATGTTGAATGCTACCGAAAGATCAAGTGAGATTAAGAACAAGTTTCTTAGCCACATAGAGAACTGCTGAAATTGCCAAGTAGTTTCAGGAGTGTGGAAAGGGGGAAGCCCCCAGTGTGGCATGGTAAGGGGAGAGAATGTGCGGTAAAGCTGTTGAGTCCGTGACAGAGACCACTCCATCAAGAAGGCTTTATTGGCTGGTGCCAGAAGGGAGTGCTGAGAAAGGGGAGACCCTCTGAGAACATGTGCTATCTGATGGGAATGAATGATGCGGGATCCAGAGAAAAACCTGTGTTGCAGATAGAGGTTTTGAGGAGAGAGGGGATGGAGGGGTCCCTTGAATGTGTTAAATCACCTTCCAGACCCTAGCCAGACTTTAAATTCCCCTCCGGGGTCCGGAAAAAACACCTCTGTGGGACGCTGGGCACCTGCAGCGTCCAACAGCTCCCCCAGCGGCTCCTGACGTGCGTGGCCAGATTTGGAAACCTCTGCGCTACGCTTAGGACCGCATTCACTCTCAGTGGTCCCTCTAGAATTTCTGTGGGTGCTCATGGGGAGTATTCAAGGGTGCAGAGCAAAGGCGTTTTCATTCAGATTTTCTGTTTATGTGGCACTGCTGGCTGGCCGGAGACTGTTGAAGGCTTGGGGGGTTTCAAACACCGCCCCCCCGCCCCAGGTCAGCAGCTTCCCAGTATCCCCAGGAACCACTGATTTATAAATATTTATACTTACGAAGTGTAAATGTAAAAATTCATTTTGGATATCCTATTCTTTATGCTCTTGGGTAATGTACATTCTGTAATTAATTATATCTCATGAATCTTTTCCTTTAAAATTCAAGTCTTACATTTTAGCTGGCCACATAAAATCGCATGGTATGGCTTTGCCCGGGTACAGTTTGGTGCTTCCACAGAGTGCCTGTTTTTCACAAAAAGTGACGCTCGCCAAGCACGCCTGCATGGGCTCGCTCGCACCTCTCCGCTTTATTCCTGGAGAGGGGCGGCCGGATCACCCGCGCGTCGGGGGCTCGCTGAGACTCCCCGCGCCTACCGCACGGCAGAACGCGTGTTTCTGGAGGGGGAGTCCGGCAGAATGGACTGGAGACGGGCAGGAGCCCTCCTCCGTCTTCCTTCCCCTCTCTCCCGTGGCCCCTGAGGTGACCGGCTGACAATTTCTTGCATGCTTCCGCAGAGGTTTAACCGCGTGTGTGTTCACCCTTAACAAACGAACAAGTGGGACTGCTTACCGGGTCGTGGCTGCACGCTTCGGCCTGACCGACGGTGTGACTGACAACCGAGTCCTCGATGGTCGTCTGTCCCGCGCGGTGCCACCGCGTTTCCCGCCGCACAGGTCCTCAGGCGGCGATGCGCCCCGCACATCAACCGTCCGGCTGGACGGCGGTGGACCGGCCCGGCGGCGGCACGCGCGGCCGCGTGAGGAGAGCGGCCGCTGAAGCGCGCGAGTCGCGCTCTCGGTTTTTCGGTCTTTGGAAGTCGGGTCATGAGTTCTGTCCCGCAGGTCTGTCGGCCATTTGTGCTTTTCTGTGAATTGCCAGTGTCCTCCCTTTTTGCCCATTTTTCAGGCGCGATTTGGTCTGTACGGTATCGGTTTCCAAGAATTCTTCGTTTATTAGGGAAGTTAGCCCCGGGTCTTTCGTGTGTCCCAGGCAGAAAAGCCTCGTCTCCCACTTTCTCATTTGTCTTTAACTTCAACATACATATTTTTGCCCGCCAGCTTTTCACTTTCTTAGACAAACGTACGGGTTTGTTTGTTTGTTTGTTTGGTCTCTTCAGAGGATTTGCATTTGGGAGTCGTTGGTAAGGCTCTCTCCGTGTGACCCCCCTTCTTTGTTTGGGGGTCGAACACACCCCCACCCCCCAGACCCTTCCTCAGGGCCCCTCGCGTTGGCTCTGTTGACGTCAACCTCCTGCCTTCGCGCCAAGCAGTCGCCACGGCAACCGCGGCCCGATGGGCAGGGCCGAGGGTGTGGCGAGGGGCCCTGGGCGCAGGGGGCAGCCGTTGATTGGCCAGTGCCCGGCCCCGCCTCTGCGGAGAAGCAGACAAGGAGCCGCGGGGCCGGGGCTCGGTGCAGACGCCGTGAGCCGCGGGAGGAAGAAGTTGGAGCAGAGGATCGGACATGTCCACCCTTGGCTGCTGGCGCTCCCGAGCGCCTGAGGCCGTGTGGGGGCACTAGAGCTTGCACAGGCTGCGCAGTGGTCGAGCTGTCAGCCCGGGCAGGGCGGTGCCTTGAGGTCCGGTGAGGTGAGTCCGGCTGCCCCGGTCCGCACCACCGCATCTGGATGGTGCGCCGGGATGGATGCCGCAGAGCCGGGACCCTGGTCAGTGGGCGAGAGCTGCCGCGCTTGCCACAGCCGCACCATGTTGCGCGGCCAGCTGGAGTCTGGGATCAGGGCTCCCGTGCCACCTGTCCTGGGCATAGCGGGTACAGGGACGGCTGATCATCCTGGGCAGGGGGTGGGACGGCCACAGGCTCCGGGCTCCGCAGTCCGCTGGGGTGGGTGCTGGAGCAGTGGCGGCGGTCCCTGATGAGCATGGGAAGTCACAGGGTGCCCCCGTTTCCCCGGCTCGGTGTGGGGGCTGCAAAGGGCACCCCCATTCCCCGGGGTCCTAGACTAGCCAGGTTCCCTCCGGCCACCCCTGCATCCTTGCCGGTGTCTGGGGCGGGGCTTGCTTGCCGCAGTGGCGGCGGGAGGAGCTATAGGCGGGGCCGAGGGTGGCAATGCCTGCGGGGTGTGTTCTCAGGGCAGTGACGAGCTGCGGCCCACCCACCCTGGCGCTGTCTTTGAAGCGGCGGCGGTGATGGGCTGCGAGGACGCTGTTCTGATTGGCTGGGGAGGGGCTGAGGGCTGTGACAGCGGGTCTCAGAAGAGACCGTCCAGTCCAACCCGCCGCCGCGGCGCCATCTTTGATGGGGGCGGCAGAGGCTTGGCCGGCGCGGTCTGGCTGGCCAGCCGCGGGGGCGGGGCCGCGGGTCTGTGCTGGAGTCTGTGCTGTGATTGAAGGCTGTGGGGGTCCTCTGTCTCACCCCTTTTTTGCTGGTCTCGAGTCGGCCGTGGACACTTGCCGCGGACGCTTGCCGCAGAGGCTTGCCGCGATGCGTCACACCTGACGGGCGTGCCGTCTGGTGACGGGAGGGGGGCTTCTTTTTGATCAGCAGGGGCCACACTGTTGTCACTAAGGAGCTGTTTGTCTTGAGGGACAGGGTCACGGGCTGTCATTGTGCCCGCTGCCTCTCTTGGCTGCTCTGGGGTTGCAGAGCATGACTCCCTTCTGGACTGCTTTCACCCTGGGATGTTTCTGGCTCCATGTTTTGGTTGGCGCCGTGGGGACTGGGCGGCGGGTGCAGCCTAGCTGCGTTTCACAGGTGCCCTGTTGGCTGGGCCGAGGGCGTGGGACCGCGGGCCGTCTGGGGGGACTGAGCGCTGCAGAGTGCTGTGAAGCCCTGCCCGCTGTGACACTGTGTGTGGTGGCCAACAGGTGGCGCCGAGGCTCATTGCGCAGGAACCATTGTGAATGACGGCGGAGCTGCAGGGGTCGGGCCGAGGGAGGGGCTGCGGAGCCCTGCCCTTCCCACTGCAGTTTGTTGACAGACAGGCTGAGGCTTATTGTGCAGGCGCTGCCTTAAATAACAGCGAGGCGGGTCTCGGGGCGGGCAGAGGGAGAGGCTGTAGCAACCTGCCCACTCGAGCGCTGTTTGTTGACTGACAGGTGGCACCAAGTCTTACTGCGCAGGCGCCATCTTGAATGACAGTGGGGCTGGCAGCAGTGGGCGGGCTGAGGGAGGGGCTGCAGAGCCCTGCCCTCTCCAGCGCTGTTTGTTGACTGACAGGTGGCGGCCGAGGCTTACTGCGCAGGCGCCATCTTGAATGGCAGCGGAGCTGCTCTCAGGGGGTGGGTCGAAGGCGGGGCTGCATAGCCCTGCCCACTCTAGCACTGTTGACTGACAGGTGGCGCCGAGACTTATTGCGCAGGCGCCATCGTGAATACCAGAGGGGCTGACCACAGGGGCGGGTCGAGGGCGGGGAGGCAGAGTCCTGCCCACTCCAGCGCTGTTTGTTGACTGACAGGTGGCGGCCGAGGCTTACTGCGCAGGCGCCATCTTGAATGACGGTGGTTCTGCAGGGGCAGCCCGAGGGAGGGACTGCAGACCCCTACCCACTTGTGCTCCGGTGGCCGACAGGGGGCGCCGAGGCTTACTGCGCAGGCGCCATCTTGAATGACCGTGGGGCTGGCTTCAGGGGGCGGGCCGGGGGAGGGGCTGCAGAGCTCTGCTCACCTAGAGCTCCGCCGACCGACAGGTGGCGGTGAGGCTTACTGCGCAGGCGCCATCTTGAATGGCAGGGGGTGGGCTTTGCTTGCTGCGCATGCACCATCGTGAGTGCCAGCGGGGCTGGATTAGTGGGCCACCGCCTCTGGTGTCCAGGGAGACCGAGCCCGCCCCGTGTTCTCCGCTGTGCAGGCACCAGGTGGACCGCTGCTTGCCTCTGCACCACGTCTCAGTGGCCGCGCGATGGCGCCATATTCCCTGGAGAGGGTGGGGGCTGTGGGACAGGGTTCAAAATGTGCACATCTGGGGGTCACGTGGGAAACAGAATCTTAATAGATTTGGGGGAGGGTGGGTTCCTAAGTGAGAGGGTGGAGGAGGCTGTGCATATGAGATTTGAGGGTGGGAGGCTGTTGAGGGTGGTAGGAGGTGCTTGAAGGAAAAAAAGCTCGTAGATGGCCTGGAGCATGTACAGTGGCAGAAGGCTATGAGGGAGGCATTGCGTGGGGCCTGGTGGGGTGGAGGCGGTGCTGGCAGGTGGGCGGGACTGGGGGGCGGGGCGGGGCGGGGGTGGCCCCAGCCGGGAGGGGCGGTGTGAGGGGGGCGTTGCCAAGTGTGTGGTGGGTGGAACCTAATTATAAATCTGCTGGCAACTGATAGCGTTAATAAAAGCCAGCGGCACAGTCCTGAAGGGGCTTCTACGGGCCACTGATTGAACACATGCTCTGAGTCACAGTGGGACTTGAAACGTGTAGTGTCGTCCAAAGGGATCTTGGTAACCTCTAAATGTTGTGTAAGGTTAAGTAATGATGCCGTTACCTCATAGTAATGATGATTATTATTAAGGTCCTAATATAAGCTAGTGTGTTCATGCTGCGTAGGTGTGCAGCACAGTAACACTTCTGGCATTGCGTCACTGGTTATTAATCACATGGCAAGACTAGAATTTCAGCTCATCTTTCTAAGTGGTGTCTATATCATTGTTCCACAATGTTTCCATAGAAAATATCTGTAGATGTACTGTTTTCCAAAATGACATTCGTTGATCTGTAATTGCCATGAACTCTGAGGTTGAGTTCTCTGCTTCATTTTTGTAAAATATGTAGAAAATTAATAATGTGAGAATTAACAGAGATGCTGAAAGTAAGCTGCCAAGCACTATAGGAGGCACATAATTAGCAATAAATAGTACTATTTTCTTAGCCATTACTATTTTCTTTCTCCCTCCAGTTTCTATCTGCAATGTGTATACCTTGACTTTAGAAGGGTGGCCGGTGCAACAGAGCTAATAAGTGGGAAATTGGGGTCTTGAATTTTTCAGCCCCAAGTCCTGTGTTTTTACTATTTTGCTCTGCATATTAGAGAAGGTTGTGACACACACACTTAGAGTTGGTTGCACACCCATTGACATGACCTCACTGGGTGAAGGCTGTGATTACAGCCCACAGTACAACGTACACCCCAGGGGGCGAGACTGATGAGCTGTCCACCCTGTGGGAGGTAAAGATGAAACTGTGTGGGGTCATTTCCAGCCTGGGAATTCCAGTATTTGGAAAATAAATTTGAGGTCTCACGTTTTCTTTTCCTTCCCCAGCTCTGCTCTTCTCTTCTCCGAGGTGATCGGCAGGAGGAAGAGGG
The DNA here is from genome assembly GCF_055505025.1 of Bos grunniens. Classification (NCBI taxonomy): domain Eukaryota; kingdom Metazoa; phylum Chordata; class Mammalia; order Artiodactyla; family Bovidae; genus Bos; species Bos grunniens. The sequence goes on along the minus strand of NC_141182.1, from coordinate 64,620,627 downwards.
ACTAGGTCCAAACGTCAGGTGTCTGTGTCCAGGTGAGCTGAAGTCCCTTCTCACAGTGCCACGCCATCCTTGGGGTGAGCACGTGCTTCCTGAACCTGACACCTCCCTGCTGCACATGTGTTCCATCTGACCATGAGCACGTTCGTGCTCGCTGAGAATGTGCAGACTCTTCCGGTGGACCGTGTGTTCACCGGATTCTCCTTGGTCTCACGCCATCCTTTGTGGTGTCCAACAACCATCCTTTGTTGGTCTTTTTCCAATATTGAGCTACTCCTTCAGGCCTCCCCTTTCTTTCTTATTGGGTGATTAAGGAAGCATGAAAAATTCATCGAGTCTTCTATCAGCCATGACCCTAAGTGGGAAAGGAAGTGATTCCTTGGAGCTCATAGTCTTTTGGGTAATGAAAGGCATTGAAAAAAGTAAAGCTGTGTGCAGAGACAGGCAGGAGAAGACAGCGTGCCGCCTGCTGCCCCTGAAACGAAGGCAGTAACTTCTCAATTCCAGCCCCTCTGATAAGGTAGGGAGCAGGAGATGGGGCTGGGTCTCAGAGCTCTGTAACAAGGCCCCAAGTGAGCAAACGGGACCAGGCTTGGAGACCACACCCCGGAGCTGCTGTCACTCCTGGTGGGATGTGGGGAGCCTGGGGTCCCATGGGGGCCACGGACTTTCTTACTTCTCCTCCCACGGCCCAGCCACCGGTCCAGCCCCCAATAGTCGAGTTCCTCCCCGTGCAGTTGAACAGTTGACCCACTGATCTTTGATTGAGGCCAAAGACCTCCACCCCCACCCCTGACTTGCGGCAGGAACACCTGATGAGTTCCAGCTTGGTTTCAGGTACATTAACTGTGAGGCCTTGCTTTCGTTTTCTATGCATTTTTATGAAGTAGAAGTAAAAGACTTTAAGATGTTCAAAGAGCGACCCAAATGCCCCACATGGACCACAGGGGCAGCCCTGTTGGCCTGCGGGCAGCCCCGCTGCGCTGCGGTGGGACAGCCCAGCTCAGTGCTGAGCTCCATCTGCACACAGTGCTCATGGCGCACCCACTTTGCACTCATTGTCCAGTGTGTTTGAGGACAGCTGAGCTGGAGCCCCGTAAACCCCTCTGCCTGGTTAGCTCGTGATACCTCGTCCTGACCGGCTGCCTCGTTCATCTCCTGTCCTCCCCACCAGCAGAGCTGATGCCCCTCCTTGGCCCTACGACCAGAGTTGGGCTGAGTCCCAACTCTGTGTGCCCCCACACTCGCCCTCATCCTCTGAATGTGGTCAGACCTTGGCTTTTAAAATCCTACCCTTGACCACACTGCTTGACTCACCCTGGGATTCCTGCTCCAAAGAGAGTGCGGAGGGGGAGGTGGGGGCCTGCTAACTAGGGTACCTGAGAGCCCGCCTCCAGGCCAGGAAACCACACTGATGGCTTCCCTCAGGGCCAGAGTTCAGTGAGGCAGGGGGGACGGTAGGTGGCGACATCTGGGTCTAGGCGTGGAGCCCCAACAGTGCTGTTCTGCCCTGAAGGGTATGTGTGTTGGGGGGGGTTGCTCTGTGGGAGCACTGCCGGTGGGAGAGGGAGGGAGCCACAGGAGGAGGGGCTACTGATGGGCACTGGCCAACAGAAAGGAGAGGAAAGCCCCACAGCTGCTGAGCTTCAAATTTAGATTCAAATTTTTTTCTGATTGTGAACTTCAAATAACATTCTAAATTGGAATGTATAATGTGTCTTTTATCAATCATTTCCTTTTTCAGGTAACCTCACTTTACTACGCTCCTTATACAAGTTTTATTTATGTATTGTTTGGCCCACTGTGTGGCATGCAGGATCTGTTCCCCAACTAGGGGTCCAACCTGTGCCCCCTTCACTGGAAGCACAGAGTCTTAACGAGGGGACCACCGGGGCAGGCCCCAGTTTGTATGGAAATTTGCTTCTACCTTGGTTTGTGCACACTTCCACACATTTAAGTATCTATGTAGCTTTTTTGGTTTTAGTAAGACTATGCCCAATTCATTAAGGCTTCAAACTCAGGCCACCAGAGTGAAGCATAAGTGGGATGTTAGGCAACATTTGGTTGTGGGGGGGTGTGATGTGAAAGCTGGGACCTTGTATCCATCACGTTTATGTGGGTGTGTTTCTGTGTATAGACATGACTTAGTGCAGCTCTTTAGCAATGGCCATAAGAATTTCAGTATAAACACGCCTCCATCTATAGCTTTGCTTTCTAAAACTGCACTTTATTCCATGTGCGGACATCCTCATCATTTTCTGTGTACATATAATGACTATGTTTGCAGTAAGAATGCCACATATGCTATATACCATTTCATACCCTAGTATTTTCATTTAATGCTTTAAACAGTTTTTATATCAGTCATTTCCATCAAGTGCGAATTGACTGTATCCATAGAAAGGAAGACTGTGTGGCCTTTAGAAACAATGACGTAAATCTGTATGTACTGATTGGAAAGATGTCTATCAAAAATTACTGCGTTTAAAAATACACACACAGAGAGAGCGCCTGGTGTGATCTCATTTTGTTAGAAACGATGTAATATGTATGGAGACTGTAAAAAGTTTAATGTAGGAACAAATAGGGTCGAGGAGCGCGGCTTGCCGTCTCAGGGGGTGTGGCTTGCAGTTTCAGGGGGTGTGGCTTGCAGTTTCAGGGGGTGTGGCTTGCCGTCTCAGGGGGTGTGGCTTGCAGTTTCAGGGGGTGTGGCTCAGCAGTCCTAGTAGTGTGTGTCTGCTTCAGAAGTGAGTTTGGTCTACCGTTCCGGAGCTCTCTGTCTTAGATTTCTTAAATCATTCAGATTTCATAGCAGAAACTCAAAAGCTTTCTACCTCCGGTCTGGTTGGTTTATAAGATGTGGGAGTGGGCCTTTTCTTGAAGACGATACGTAAGGCCTTGCCCACAGCACGGTATCAGTCCACAGCCACATGGAGAATGAATTCTCTGACACTCTTGACACTTCTTCTGTGTTGATTTGTCCATGTATTTCTTTCTTTAAAATGTCTGCAGGTCCCTGGCATTTTGACTGTTCCTGTGGATAGCTACTTGTTCAGAAGTTCCGGAAGGGACCCTGTTCCCACCAGGTGATTTACATACCCAGGGGTGTCCCGTGGCCTCTTGAGAGGCGGGGCCGTGGCCGTCTAGGGGAGCAAGTTCTCTGAATCGGAGGCCACGGAGAGATCCGGGTCGCTTCCCTGTCCCCCGCGGGCTCTGAGGGCCCTGCTCTGGCCAGGCAGTCCCTCTTAGCCATGCTCTGGGTCAGCTCACAGCAGCTCTCCAGAGCCGGGGGGCTTGCCCAGCAGGCTGTCACCTGGTGCCCTGTCTGCTGTGGAGGAGAGGAGGGCAGGGCAGGCAGAGTGGGAGTGGCAGAGGCAAGAGTCTGCCCAGCTGGCGGGCAGGACGCTGCAAAGAGAGTGGGGGTGTGTGCGCGGGGCAGAGCGGAGCACACCGCAGAGAGGCTCTCAGGCCCCGGGCAGGAAGGCTGCTGTGAGACGAAATAATTGAAACCCCTTTTGTTTTCTCTTTAGAGATTAAAAACAATTTTTTTTTAACTTACTGGTTTTTCTTTTAAAACAAAAAAGAATTTTTGCTGCATGTGGTTTTGTCCTTCTCTGGAAGTAAAGTCAGAAGTACAAAACTGTCAGGTAAGTTACTGCACCCTGACCTGGGCTTCTTCGCTGTGCCGCCTGCTTTCTGCTCCAGCGTGGCTGACCACTGAGGACACGGCAGGGCCGGAGAGCTCGTGGGCCGCTGAGCGGCTCAGGTGAAGGGGGGCGAGGAGCCTTAGCTGATGACACCAGAGCAAGAGGAGGACGGGGAGTCAGCTTTTACACTCAGCCTGAGAAGTTCTCTTAGCAGGGTGAGGGCAGACCCTATAATAGAGATGCAGCGACAGGAGGGTGAACGGAGTAGCACGCTGGTTTCTCTGGAGACCCCTGGATCTTGGACGAGGCTGGCCAGAGCAGGAGGTGTGGGGTGTGCAGAAGCCTGCTGCGCTTGGGCATGTCATCACCACTGATGTGAGTGCGAGATGTGGGGCTCCCGCGGACTCAGCGGTGCTCCATCTGACCTTCTGCTGGCTCATTGAGCTGGGGGCCAGCATCCAAGCTCCACGGAACGCCAACAGGGCTGATGTTGACCCCTGACCTTCCCAGTGAGGGAAGCATCTGTCTCTGATCCCTTCACAGTGGGGCCTAGGCCAGTTAGCTCAGATATTTAAGACTAAATTTGAGAGGTGCCCGGAACACCAGTAGATTGACCTCTGTTCAGGCACCAGAGGCAGTGGTGCAGACAGGAGCCTAGGGCTGCCCTCAGGGTGCACGCCGTGGAGAAGGCATGCCTGCTGCCTGCAGACGCAGACACAGGGCAGCCACCCGGCCGGAGCAGTGGGGACGTGGCTAGTGTGCAGAGGAGCTGAGCTGCTGGTTTCAGGGGCCGTTCGCTTGGTCAGCACGTGTTGCACATGCAGAGCACAGGCGCAGAGACGTTGCCCAGAGCACCTGAAGCCTAGGACCCGCACCGTCACATGTGTGTGTGGCCTTCCTGTGCTGCCCACCTGGAGGCACGGCCGCGGAAGGCGCGCGGGCCGCCCCGGGTCTGCCAAGAAGGGGCGGACTGCAGGACTCGGGCTCGGAGACCCAGGGTCGCAGAGGCCGTCAGGAGCAGAGCGTGGTCCTCCCGCGGCAGGCGTGCTGCTTGCGACTCCTCGCATGTGTCTGTGTGTTGGGGGTGTGGTGCGGCGCCCCCCTGGGCCTGTCCTCCCACCGGGCAGTCCTCAACCCCTGGGACATGTGTGTCTCCTTACGATCCGCAGGTCCCTGAGCACTGACTGCCCCCGCTGCTGCGTCTGCCCTGTTGGCGCATGTTGGGTTCCTCCAGTGAAACTTTTCCTTAGAGACATGCTGCCTCCCAAGTCCTTGTCCGCCACCAAACCCAAGAAGTGGGCCCCAAACCTGTATGAGCTAGACAGTGACTTGTCTGAGCCGGACGCAGTCCCAGGAGAAGGCGCCACTGACTCTGAGTTCTTTCATCAGAGGTTTCGGAACTTCCTCTACGTGGAATTCATTGGCCCTCGGAAGACCCTTCTCAAACTCCGAAACCTCTGCCTCGATTGGTTGCAGCCGGAGATTCGCACCAAGGAGGAGATTATCGAGGTCTTGGTCCTGGAGCAGTACCTGTCCATCCTTCCAGAAAGGATCAAGCCTTGGGTGTACGCAAGAAAGCCGGAGACCTGCGAGAAGCTCGTTGCTCTCCTGGAAGATTACGAGGCGATGTATGAGCCGGAAGGTGAGCCAAGGGGAAGGCGCACCCCTGCTGCTCCGGTGGGACCGTTCTGGGGGGCTGGGGCGGGCGCGGGGGGTGCGGTGTAGGTGACAGCCCGGCCTTTCTGCACGCAAGGAGCCGGAGCCCTCCCCACCCCAGCTTTGACGGTCTAACCGGGGGCTGGGGGCGGCGGAGAGGGGCGTGGCAGGCGCCCTCGGGGGCTAAGCTAACGGGCGAGCGTGGCTGAGCCCCTGAGCCGTGTCTGGTATCCCCTCAGACGACAACAGCAGCGACACCCACAGCGAAGGCGGCATGAGCCGGAGGGCCGCGGAGTCCCCACCGCCGCGCCCCGCCCTCCCCTGCTGCAGTGAGTAGCTGCCCACCGCCGCTGGGTCTGCGCACAACCCTTCTCTGGGGACCTGCTGCTGCTGCTCGGGAATCTGGGGCGGGGGATTCCGGGATGGCGGACTGAGACGTTTTCATCAAAGCAGACACATCCGTGGAGTGAAATACAACTTTTTATTATTCAGTGATGAGGGAAAACATTTAAAATTTTGAAGCTATTTGGAATTTGCCATAGGTTGTTTCAGGCTGTGTCTACCGCCTCCGGGGGGTAAAGTTCATCACCACTTTGCCCGCACAGCTGTTCATTTGTTCAAGGTTCTCCAGAGAACTTTCTGGAGCAGCAGTGCTCCGGGGACGGTGCTTTGGCTCTCTGTAGTCAAGTGGGGAGCACATTAAGACAGGCCAGGGTTGGCCAGGCTGTGGAGGGTTGGCAGATGGCCTCCTCCTTAAGGCGGAGACCGCAGGATCCGGGACGCCGGGAGAGCCTGAAGCGGGAAGGGCCCCTCGAGGGCGGTGGCCCGACCAAAGCCAGGCCAGCCTGCGCGAGGCCGCAGAGGTGGGCCCAGGCCCCGGAAGCGGTTCCAGGCCCCGGAAGCAGTTCCAGGCCCTGGTGTATGGGGCATCTGCCCCTCGACTGGGACCCAGCTCCCAGGGGAGAGCAGGCATAGCGTTCGGGTGTGGAGGGGTGTGCAGAGCCCACGGCCAGCTCCACACGCCCGTGTCCGCAGGTGACCGGGAGCGAGACCGGGACTGGGACCAGGACTGGGAGCGAGACCGGGAGCGAGGCCGGGCGCGGGAGCGGGAGCGCCGCCGTGGCCGGAGCCGGGACATGGAGTCACGGGACCGCTGGCCGTCCGTCCGGAGCCCCAGGAGCAGTACGTGTCCCCAAGAACCCCCCCTTCCCCCCAACTCGCCTGCCGGCCCACTGCACCGCATCCATTCACGCGGCCTCTCCCTTCCCAGGGTTTCACCAGCGGGATCTCACCCTTCCTCTGGCGGAGAGAGCCAAGGAAAGAGAGCACAGACGCAGGGACTCCCTGCTGGATTTGGATGCCAGATCTGAGGTGCGCCCAGGTTTCCTCTCGTTCTGGGAGGGCCGTCTTCACTCCGTGCTGGAGGTGCCTTTCTTTCTCGGGAGGCTGAGTTATCTGCCACCTAGAAGCCCACCAGGGTTGGGGAGAGAGCCCAGGGGTGACCCGTGGCCGCAGTGACTGCCGCCTGCTTTCTGGCTCGTCAACGGGGTCAGCACTCGTGTCCCCTGGAGGTCGCCTGCCCTGTGCACAGAGCGGAGGGAGAGGGCGCTCAGGTCCCGGAGCCGAGAAGAGCTGAGTCTGCAGCCTGGCTCTGCCACCTGCCAGCCCACTAGCTGCACCAAGCCTCAGTTTCCTCATCTGTGAAATGGGTGTGATGACAGCCTCACCAGGGCTGTTGTGAGGGATGCATGAGTCACACATAGATATGCAGTGTGCAATGTGCGGCCTGGCACGCAGTGGGCACACTGTCACTGCCAGTTCTTGTGCACTAAGGACAGGGGCATGGGCAAGGAGGGGCTCGGGCAAGAGGGTCGTGTGTGATGTGGCAGCGTGGAGGAGGGCGCCTGTGCAGCCGTGTGAGAAGGCAGCGTCTGAGAGACAGCAGACGCAGCTCAGGGCTGCCCACTCATCGGGTCAGCTCAAGTGTTCTCTTTCCTGGGAACAGTGTAGTCCAGAACGTAATGCACGTTTATGTCACTCAGATTCGACCAACAGGAGGTGTGAAACGTGCCCCTTTCCTTTTGCCATTGCCTGTTGGGGTCTGTTAGCACCAGGGGTGGTGCCCTGTGGCACCCTCAGCCCCCCGAATTCTTGATCTCATCTGCTCTCTGCCAGCCCCGAGCTAGGAGCCGCGGTTTCCTCCTGTCCCACCGCAGACACAGCTGTGCTCCCCAGCCCGCGGCTTCACCTGCACTGTGATAACCCGGGGAGGCCTCAGGAGGGGGCATTGTCAGCCCTGAGTGCCTCGCAGTGCCCGCTCCGGGGAGCTGCCCACCATGGAGGGGCCCCCTACCCCCAGAAAGGGAGCGTCTAGCTCTCGTTGGCCAGCACCAGCAGTCCGGTGGTGCCTGCTGCTTCTGCAGCTTCTTGTCCTGGACTCCACAGCCCTGCCCTGGCAAGGGGTTCATTTTTGAAGCTGTGCTTCATCTTGCCAGGGGTTTTGTTTCTAATTGCTGAACAGTGGCAACTGTATAAAGGAGGTTTTCATTCTCTTAAATCCGAATGCCTGTGCCTGTTTATTTTTCTCAGTAGGAGCTGCACCTAATTGTGCCCACATCGTTTTTGTTTTCTTTGCTACACTTCCACATGGCTGTCATGTCATACGCCACTTCCCAGAACTAAAGCAAATTTAATATCAAAATATCTTTATATAATAGTTCAGTAGTGACAACAACTTATGTTTTATTTACATAATTTTCTTTTTTTACTTTCTGGCCGGGCCACATGGTGTGTGGGGTCTCAGTTCCCTGACCAGGGAGTGAACCCACATGCCCTGCAGTGGAAGCCCAGGGTCTTAACTGCTGGCCCGCCAAGGGAGTCCCACCCAGTCTTCCTGCACACTTAGCCCCACGTGCAGCAGACCACGCGGCAGGACACGCACACACAGTGTTAGCTCCTCTGTACTTCGCCCAGGTCAGCGGCCCAGCCGGCAGGACCCCCACAGCCTGAGGGGGGCAGGTGGACACCCTCCTCTCCATTTCACAGATGAGGACGCTGAGGTTTGGGAGGACTTCTGTTCCCAGCTTGCTCGGTCGTGAAGGTGCTTGAGCTCCTCTGACCCTGGAGTTCCTCTGGCTGCGCCGCTGGGGGCCCCTCAGGCTCCGTGCCCCTCCTGGGGCCTCAGCAGCGCTTGCGGCCCCGCCCACACCTGTGGGTCTTGCTCACGCCCCCCAGCCCACCCTGAGCTGCCCCTGCCACGCCTGCTTAGCGCCGACTCTCTGCACCCCACTTTGTTGTTTACTGTTCTCTGATTGTTTCTCTCCAACCAAATGATAAGCTGCATGAGGGCAAGGAATATGTGCCCTCCGTCTTTGGGAGCTTCCTCAGAGTGTAGCGCCAAGGTAGGTACGACGTAGGTCCCTAGTAGAGCCTGACCAGATCACTCGGAACCCCCGGCGCTGTGAGCACTTGCTGCACACTGTGTGCGTGTGTGTGTGTGGCTCCCGCGCTGCTGGCGCGGTCCTGGCCGCGGTCGCCCGGGCAGACCCCGCTGAGGGCACATCTGCTGTTGCAGGAGGCGGTGTTGTACCAGGATATGGTGGCCCTCACTGAGGATCGCAAGCCCCAGAACCCGATTCAGGACAACATGGAGAACTACCGGAAGCTGCTCTCACTGGGTGAGCGCTCGAAGCAGGGTCAGAACAGCTTCTGGTGGAGCGGGAGCGGGAGCGGGAGGGAGTGGTCCTGTGACCTGCTCCGACGGGGCCGCGCCCACATGGCTCTCACCCCAGAGTGCCACCCTGCGACTCCAGTCTGCTCTGAGGCAGGTCCGGGGTCCTGGATGGCTTCCCTGGGGGACACGTGGTTGGGTTTGAGGCAGCAGTCACCCCGCGAGGGGTCGTGTGGGCCGTGACAGGTGGGGAAATGGGCGGAGCCTGAGAGCCAGCAAGGATGCCCTGGGTTTAGGGGTGCTCGAGGCCTCTGCGCAAGCTTGTCAGCAGAGTCCAGAGAAGTAACCAAGACGAACTGGGCAAGGGGCCAAGGAATGGACAGTGAGGAGAGGGAGCGAGACACAGGCCGTCCAGGGCACGCTCAGTGCCCGAGCCAGCCCGTCGTCCGTGGTGAGCCAAGGAATGGACAGTGAGGAGAGGGAGTGAGACACAGGCCGTCCAGGGCACGCTCAGTGCCCGAGACAGCCCGTCGTCCGTGGTGACACGTCTCATGCCGTGTTCTTCCTTCGGACAGGGGTTCAGCTTGCCGAGGACGATGGCCACTCACACATGACCCAGGGCCACTCGGCAAGGTCAAAGAGAAGTGCCTACCCGAGCACCAGCAGAGGTGAGCGCGAGGCCCTGCTGCAGGAGCGGGCGCTGGGCGCACGAGCAGACATGCCTTGGGGGGGCTGTGCACAGACACGGTGGTGTACACACACTGACACGCGGTGGGGGGTGTGCACAGACACGGTGGTGTACACACACTGACACGCGTTGGGGGGTGTGCACAGACACGGTGGTGTACACACACTGACACGCGGTGGGGGGTGTGCACAGACACGGCGGTGTACACACACTGACACGCGGTGGGGGGTGTGCACAGACATGGCGGTGTACACACACTGACACGCCGTGGGGGGTGTGCACAGACACAGTGGTGTACACACACTGACATGCAGCAGCATGCACTGATAGGGTGGCACGTGCACACACGCAGCAGCACACACAGTCACGTGGGGCGTGCACATGGATACAAGGCGAAGTGCAGTGACACTTGGGGGCACGTGGTCAGGGCACAGGGTACAGACGTTCATCCCAGGGCCCCAGGGAGTGAGTGTTCATACGGGGCTTCTTCCAGGTCTGAAGACGGCGCCTGAGACCAAGAAGTCAGCCCACCGGCGGGGCATCTGCGAGGCCGAGTCCTCCCATGGGGTGATCATGGAGAAGTTCATCAAGGACGTGGCCCGCAGCTCCAGGTCCGGGCGGGCACGGGAGTCAAGTGAGCGGCCGCACCGGCTCTCCCGGAGGGCGGGCGGCGACTGGAAAGAAGCATCGTTCAGCAGGAGGGAGGCGGGAGCCTCAGAGAGGGGCCCAGAGGGGGGCGCCTTTGGGGGAGGAGGCTTCAGCTGTGGCTCAGACCTGGTTTCCAAAAAGCGTGCTCTGGAGAGAAAAAGGCGCTACCACTTCGACGCGGAAGGGCAGGGCCCAGTGCACGATCCCAGGGGCGGGGCAAGGAAACGGCCCTTCGAGTGCGGAGGCGAGGCCCGCAGGGCCGCCAAGGCGGCAGGTGCCAGCAGCCTGAGCGCTCCGCCCGTGGCCCCGTCGCAGCCGCTCGACTTCGGGGCCATGCCCTACGTGTGCGATGAGTGCGGGAGGTCCTTCGCGGTCATTTCTGAGTTTGTGGAGCACCAGATCGTGCACACCCGGGAGAGCCTGTACGAGTATGGGGAGTCCTTCATCCACAGTGCAGCCGTCAGTGAGGCCCAGAGCAGGCCCGAGGGTGCCAGGCGCTCTGAGGGTGCGCAGGCCGCTGGCCTGGCCGAGCATCGGGGGGGCCAGGCCCAAGAGCACCTCCGGGGCAGTGGGGACGAGGAGCAGGACGAGCCCTTCCTGCCCAGCCCCACCTTCAGTGAGCTTCAGAAGATGTACGGCAAGGACAAGTTCTACGAGTGCAAGGTGTGCAAGGAGACCTTCTTGCACAGCTCGGCCCTGATTGAGCACCAGAAGATCCACAGCCACGAGGACAGGGAGAAGGAGCGTAGTACGGGCGCCGTGAGGCGCACCCCCATGCTTGGAGAGTTGCAGAGGGCCTGCGGGAAGGAGAAACGCTACGAGTGCAAAGTCTGTGGGGAGACCTTCCACCACAGTGCAGCCCTGCGGGAGCACCAGAAGACCCACGGCCGAGGGAGCCCGTCTGAGGGCAGGGCCAGAGCCTTCGAGGAGACCTTCATTCCTGGCCAGTCCCTGAAGAGGCGCCAGAAGACCTACTCTAAAGAGAAGCTCTACGACTTTAGAGAGGGCGGGGATGCCTTTGGGCGGAGCTCAGACTTCATGGAGCACCAGAAAATTCATTCTCGGAAGAGCTACTTCGACAGCCGGGGGTATGAGAAGCCGCTGCTCCACAGCATGTCCATGCCCGGCTCTCAGAAGAGTCACACGATCACCAGGCCGCCCGAGGATGAGGATGAAGAGAAGGCATTCACTGCCGGTAGCAGCCCCGAAGACGGCCAGGAGGCCCGGGGCTACGAGAGGAGCGCCTACGAGAGGGCCATCCTCCACAGCCTGGCCGCCTTCCGGCCTCCCCGTGGCCTCAGGGAGGACGGGGAGCCCTCCACATACCTCTCAGGCCTTCGTGACCCGCCGCAGAAGACCCCAGCCTGGGAGAGCCCTTATGCTGGAGGCAGGCACAGCTTTTTCAGGAGCTCAGTCTTCTACCGCGCATCGCGCCCTGCTCCTCTGGACCACCTTGCTGGGGAAGGCCCCAGCGGGTGGCAGAGAGACGGCGAAGCCTCCGGCCCCAGCTCAGATGGCCGCCAGCACCAGAAGGCGCGTGCCAAGAAGAAGAACATCGAGCGCAAGAATTACGACGCCTCCATGATGCACTCCCTGCATTTTGGTGAGTCTCAAACATTTCGCCCGAGAGAGAGATTTTACGAATGTCTAGAATGTGGAGAGTTCTTTGTCCGTAGCTCTGAGCTGGCTGAACACCAGAAGATCCACAGCAGGAAGAAGCTTTCTGGAAGTAAAAACTACCTACGGTCTGTCCTTCGCAGCCTGTCCTCCACTGACCCTCAGACCAGCTACCAAGGCCAGTCAGTGCAGATGAGTTATCCCCAGGAAGCAGCTCAGACCAGTTATGCTGAGCTAGCAGCTCAGACCAGTTATGCTGAGCTAGCAGCTCAGACCAGTTACGCTGAAGAGCCAGCTCAGACCAGTTACGCCGTAGAGCCAGCTCAGACCAGTTACGCCGAAGAACCAGCTCAGACAAGTTACACTGAGGCACCAGCTGAGGCTAGTTATACTGAGGAACCAGCTCAGACCAGTTGTATTGAGGAACCAGCTCAGACCAGTTACACCAACCCAGCAGCTGAGACCAGTTACACTGAAGAACCAGCTCAGACCAGTTACACTGAGGCACCAGCTGAGGCTAGTTATACTGAGGAACCAGTTCAGACCAGTTGTATTGAGGAACCAGCTCAGACCAGTTATACTGACCCAGCAGCTGAGACCAGTTACACTGAAGAACCAGCTCAGACCAATTACACTGAGGAACCAGCTGAGGCCAGTGGTATTGAAGAACCAGCTCAGACCAGTTGTATTGAAGAACCAGCTCAGACCAGTTGTATTGAAGAACCAGCTCAGACCAGTTGTATTGAAGAACCAGCTCAGACCAGTTACACTGACCCAGCAGCTGAGACCAGTTACACTGAAGAACCAGCTCAGACCAATTACACAGAGGAATCAGCTGAGGCCAGTTATACTGAGGAACCATCTCAGACCAGCTGTATTGAAGAACCAGCTCAGACCAGTTACACTGACCCAGCAGCTGAGACCAGTTACACCGAAGAACCAGCTCAGACCAGTTACACCAAGGAGCCGGCTGAGGCCAGTTATACTGAGGAACCAGCTCAGACCAGTTGTATTGAGGAACCAGCTCAAACCAATTACACCAAGGAATCAGCTAAGGCCAGTTATACTGAGGAACCAGCTCAGACCAGTTGTATTGAGGAACCAGCTCAGACCAGTTACACTGACCCAGCAGCTGAGACCAGTTACACTGAAGAACCAGCTCAGACCAATTACACCGTGGAATCCGCTGAAGCCAGTTATACTGAGGAACCATCTCAGACCAGCTGTATTGAAGAACCAGCTCAGACCAGTTACACTGACTCAGCAGCTGATACCAGTTACACCGAAGAACCAGCTCAGACCAGTTGCACCGAAGAACCAGCTCAGACCAGTTATACCCAAGAACCAGCTCAGACCAGTTACACCGAAGAACCAGCTCAGACCAGTTACACCCAAGAACCAGCTCAGACCAGTTACACCGAAGAACCAGCTCAGACCAGTTACACCGAAGAACCAGCTCAGACCAGTTACACCGAAGAACCAGCTCAGACCAGTTACACCCAAGAACCGGCTCAGACCAGTTACACCGAGGAACCGGCTCAGACCAGTTACGCCCAAGAACCGGCTCAGACCAGTTACGCCGAGGAACCAGCTCAGACCAGTTACGCCGAGGAACCAGCTCAGACCAGTTACGCCGAGGAACCAGCTCAGACCAGTTACGCCGAGGAACCAGCTCAGACCAGTTACGCCGAAGAACCAGCTCAGACCAGTTACGCCGAAGAACCAGCTCAGACCAGTTACACCCAAGAACCAGCTCAGACCAATTACACCGAGGAACCGGCTGAGGCCAGTTACGCCGAGGAACCGGCTGAGGCCAGTTACGCCGAGGAACCGGCTCAGACCAGTTATCCTGAGGAACCGGCTCAGACCAGTTACGCCGAGGAACCGGCTCAGACCAGTTACGCCGAGGAACCGGCTCAGACCAGTTACGCCGAGGAACCGGCTCAGACCAGTTATCCTGAGGAACCGGCTCAGACCAGTTATCCTGAGGAACCGGCTCAGACCAGTTACGCCGAGGAACTGGCTCAGACCAGTTACGCCAAGGAACCGGCTCAGACCAGTTATCCTGAGGAACCGGCTCAGACCAGTTACGCCGAGGAACCGGCTCAGACCAGTTACGCCGAGGAACCGGCTCAGACCAGTTACGCTGAGGAACCGGCTCAGACCAGTTATAGTGAGGAACCAGCTCAGACCAGATACACTGGGGAACCAGCTCAGACCAGATATGCGGAAGAACCAGCTCAGACCAGATATGCCGAGGAACCAGCTCAGACCAGTTATGCCGAGGAACCAGCTCAGACCAGATATGCCGAGGAACCAGCTCAGACCAGATATGCCGAGGAACCAGCCCAGACCAGATATGCCGAGGAACCAGCTCAGACCAGATACGCTGGGGAACCAGCTCAGACCAGATATGCCGAGGAACCAGCTCAGACCAGATATGCCGAGGAACCAGCTCAGACCAGTTATGCCGAGGAACCAGCTCAGACCAGTTATGCCGAGGAACCAGCTCAGACCAGATATGCCGAGGAACCAGCCCAGACCAGTTATTCTGAGGAACCAGCTCAGACCAGATATGCTGGGGAACCAGCTCAGACCAGATATGCCAGGGAACCAGGTCAGACCAGATATGCTGAGGAACCCCCAGCTGAGACTAGTTATGCTGAACTAGTAGCTCAGATTAGTTATGCTGAACTAGTAACTCCGACTAGTTACGCTGAACTAGCAGCTGAGACCGGTTACTTTGAACCACCAGCTCAGACTAGTTATACTGAACCAGCTGAGACCAATTATGCTGACCCAGCAGCTCAGGTCAGTTTTGATGAACCACCAGCTGAGGCTAGTTATGCTGATCTAGCAGCTGAGATCAGTTATGCTGAACTAGCAGCTGAGACAAGCTATGCTGACCTAGCAGCTCAGATCAGCTATGATGAACCACCAGCTGAGACTAGTTATGCTGAGCTAGCAGCTCAGATCAGTTATTCTGAACCAGCAGATCAGACTAGTTATGCTGAGCTAGCAGCTCAGACCAGTTACTCTGAACCACTAGCTCAGACCAGCTATGCTGAGCTAACAAGTGAGACTAGTTACTGCGAGCAGCCAGTCCTCAATGAATGTAAGGAGTGTGGGGAATGCTTTGCCACCGTTGAAGACCTTGGCAGACATCAGAAGATCTATGCCCGAGAGAAATTCCATGATGGGAAGCTGTTTGGAGAGCCTGTGATGCAGGACCTGGGCCTGGATGGGTCTCCGGAGGAAGAGCTGGAAGAGCAGGAGGAGCCCGAGGAGCCCGAAGACTCCATCTATGGCTGTAAGGACTGTGGGCTGGGCTTCGCGGACCGCGCGGACCTCCGGGACCACCAGAAGGTCCACGGCCGGGAGTACCTGGTGGACAGCCGTGAGTACACGCACCCCGCGGTGCACATGCCGCCTGTCAGCGAGTACCAGAAAGATTGCCTCGGAGAGCAGCTCTACGAGTGCCCGGCCTGCGGGGAGTCGTTCGTGCACAGCTCGTTCCTCTTTGAGCACCAAAAGGTCCACGAGCAGGACCAGTTCTACGGCCACAGGCGGTACGAGCCCTTCATGCAGCCCCTGATTGTCAGCCCGCGGCGGCCACAGGCCCCGCAGAAGAGCGCCCCGGCCGGGGTGGGCCCGCAGTGCCAGGTATGCGGGCAGGACTTCATCCATGCCTCGGTCCTCAGCGAGCACGCCCGGGGCCATGCCGGCGAGGGGCTGCCGGATCAGGGCCAGGGGGGCGCGGGCGCGGCGGGGCCCGGCCCGGCACCCACGGAGCCGCAGCAAGACCCGGGCGAGGAGCAGCGCTACGAGTGTGAGACCTGCGGCGAGTCCTTCCCCAGCCAGGCCGATCTCCAGGAGCACATGCGTGTGCACGAGAAGGGCGAGCCCTACGACTACGGGGCCGCCTTCGTGCACACGTCTTTCCTCACGGAGCCGCCCAAGAGGGACTGGCCCTTCTATGAGTGCAAGGACTGCGGCAAGTCCTTCATCCACAGCACCATCCTCACCAAGCACCAGAAGCTGCACCTGCAGGAGGAGGGCGCGGCCGCCGCGGCCGCCGCCACGGCCCAGGAGGCAGAGGCCAACGTCCTCGTCCCCCGGGAAGTCCTGCGCATCCAGGGCTCCAACGTGGAGGCGGCTGAGCCCGAGGTGGAGGCGGCTGAGCCCGAGGTGGAGGCGGCCGAGCCTGAGGTGGAGGCGGCCGAACCCCTCGGGGAGGCCGAGGGCCCGGAGTGGGAGGCCGCGGAGCCGAGCGGCGAGGCGGAGCAGCCCCACGCCGAGGCCGAGCAGCCTGACATGGACGCCGACGAGCCGGACGGCGCGGGCATCGAGGACCCGGAGGAGCGCGCCGAAGAACCCGAGGGCGACGACGACGAGCCGGATGGCGCGGGCATCGAGGACCCCGAGGAGGAGGGCGAGGAGCAAGAGATCCAGGTGGAGGAGCCCTACTACGACTGCGGCGAGTGCGGGGAGACCTTCCCCTCGGGCGCCGCCTACGCCGAGCACCTGACGGCGCACGCCAGCCTCGTCATCCTGGAGCCCGCCGGCCTCTACGGCGAGGGCGCTGGTGGCCCAGAGGGCGGCCGGCCCGACGACGAGCTCTTCAAGTGCGACGTGTGCGGGCAGCTCTTCAGCGACCGCCTGTCCCTGGCCAGGCACCAGAACACCCACACCGGCTGAGGCCCGGGGGCACCCTGGGACCCGACCCTCCTCACCCACACTCACCGGACCCACTGCGACCGCCCGGACTGCACTCACCCGATCTGGACTTCAGACACCCGGCCCGGACACAGCCCCACGCCAGCTGAGGCTCGGCGGGCCGGGGCCTCCACTGGGACCCGGCCGGCCCCCTCACCCACACACAACCGGACCCACCGAGCTGGCCTGCACTGCACCCAGCGGCCTGGATTCAGACTCTCGGCCCCAAGGTGCAGATGCTTGCAGCTCCCTTGTCCAGCACAGCAGGTACCTGCGGGACAGCAGGGCACTCGGCCGCCCGCCGCCGGGGCCTTCGCGGCTGCAGAGAGCGCCCGTCTGTGACAGCCCGGGACCTCCGCGCACTGCCTCCCGAGCTGTGCACAGAACAGCCCAGCACAGTGAACTGGACTGAGTGTGACGCTCACTGGCCGCTTACCTGCAGACGCACCTCACCTGGTACTCTGGTTTTGCTTTTTTCTTTTTTTTTGGAGGAGGAAGAGAGCAACAAATTACAATATATTTGTAAGCATCTTAGAGCTTTAGAAAGATTTATTGTGAGCTGTTTGAACCCTATCAGTATCTTTTTGACTAACTGACTGGTTCCTTACTTTCTACATAACCCCCTCATGGTGTAGGCGTGAAAGGCAGAGCGTCTTGCCCGCTTCGCTGTGTGAAGGGAAGTCCTGTCTGCTCCCCTTTCAGGCGCCTCGTCTACACCGACACTTCTGAAACCTCGTGCTGTGTAAGCCTTTACTGTATGTGGATTGGCCTTTTGTAACCTCTTTGGTTGGTTGCCACCTTGTAACCTTGCAGTGGGTCTCATGCAAAAAACACTACAAGTTTTTGTTATTTTTATTTTTTAACCCACCTTGATGTCTCTTCGATAGTGAATTTTACAAAAGCCGAAGCTTTTCCCTGTGAGTCTTACATCCTTGCCTTTAAAGAGTGGGTTGTAACCATCACTAGATCACGCGTGCCTAATGAAGGTTGAGAACCACGGGGGAGGGGGGCTCTCCTGGTGTAAATACGGTTGAGGGCCTACGACTTCATTACTTCCCTTTGCGCGCTTCCTGCCTTAAGTGACCAGTAGCAACGTGGCTTGGCCCCTCCGTGCCGCCACATGGCAAGTCTGCACCCTGGGTGCCCAGGAGCTAGTATCCTTAGAGCTTTCCAGCCTGAGACTTAATCCTCCTCTCCACCTGTCTGACCCTCAACCAACCCCATGTCTAACTTGCATTTAAAAAAAAAATAGAAAAAATCTTTCTTTACAGCCAACTCGAGCTCGACACGGACTCAGGTTCCCCGGCAGCCTTAATTTGCTTCGTTGCCATCTGTCCCCCTCTCAGGTCGCGCCTTCCTGACAAGCACCCCCGCTGCCCTCAGAGCGGCCCCTGTCCCGCCGCCCCAGTCTCCTGTGCTGCCGTCCCAAGCTGACCTCGCCGCTCTGGGGTCTCCTGCGTCCTGCCTTGTGCCCTCCCTTTGCTTCCCCGCCCCCTCTTCGAATAATGACTATTATGAAATTTCTTGGCTTTGAGTTGGCTGGCAAAAAAATTAAAAAAATTTTTTTTAAAACTTAAAAAAAAAAGAGGATCTTGTAGCTGCAGTGAGCAGAAGCTAAGAGCAGATTGTTTGGGAGAGCAGAGTGAGATCTGCTCGGGAGCCGCGTCTGGACCCCCCTCTCCTAGGTCCCTGCCATGAGGGCTGGGGAAAGTGTGTCAGAGCTGGAGGGAACGCCAAAGTCAGGGAGAGCCAAAGATGGGGGTCCTGACGCCTTACCAGACCTGGGAGGGCAGGGTCTGACAGAAGGAACATCAGAAGCAGGGACTGGAAGGCCCCAATGGGGGAGGTTGAATGAATGAGCAGGGTGTCCTGGCAGTTAGGAGAAGGGGCCGCTTGGTGGCCTGGTGTCGATGAGGGCAGCTGCATCACAAGACCCAACATTGGAACGGACGCCCCGGAGCCCCGAGGGGCTGCGAGCTGGGAGCCAGCCTGCGTGGCGTAGGGGTGAACCTGGCGTTCATCGCTGTCGGCGGCACCAACTGGTAGAGTGTTTTCAGAGAGCCACCTGCCCAGCGTCCGTTCCAACCATCCTTTGGTCAGTGAGCGATCAGGAACAACTGACAAATGCCAAAAATAGGAGCAAGGTGAAGGGAGTGTGTCCGCGCACTCTGAATGCAGCTGTCTAGAAATGATAATCATGGAGAGTTACGTAGTGACGTGGAGATATATTTACGGAATACCAAGTGGAAAAAGCAGGACACAGAATTATATTTATACTACAATTATAGCTGTTTAAAAATGTATGCTTATAGTCAAAAGCTGTGGTGGTGGTGCTGTTGTAGGCTTATAGTTGAGCATTATTTTCTTAAATTCCTTGAATGTTTATGGTAGTGTTACTCAAAAGCTTATAATCACGTCTCCATTGTGAACATAATTTGAGCTCATTATTCAGGCACTCAGAGAATACAGAAAAGTGGAGGGAAAAAAATCCATATACCCACCATCCAAAGATGACAGATATGCTCCTCACTACATTGTTTATTCTTCTTTCTGTGCACAGGCTTATAACTGTGTCCCAAACGTGTACTCAGATTAAGTGTTAGCTTTGTGGAATTATGGTTAAACGCTTTCATCCTAATGTTTTCAGATGGCCCTTAAAATAGTTTCCTGATAACAAAGTATATTCTGCTTGCTTCAATTAGCAAGCATAATACACACCCAGAGGAATAATTGGAAAATACAAAATAAATGAGAAAAGAACAAAAAAAGTCGCCCATATTCCCAACGCCCAACAACTACTGTTAACATCTTGTTTCCTCCATCTCGTATCAGTGCACAAGCTTGTGATTTATGACCGTGGTGAATATGTGTGCATACAGTCTAAAATGAAAAAAAATCACAGAAAATAATTAAAGTAGTGTTGTCATTGTGGGATTATGGTTAACTATCTTGTCTCAAATTTCTTGAATGATCTTTGGTGTTTTGAGTATTAAATCTTATGTATGTTTTTCCATTAAAATTCTTAATACATACTCATGGCATACCTTGGGGGAGATTTAGTAAAGCAAAAGAAATTCACGCATATTCCTGACACCCAACAATCATTGCTGTTAAACCTTGATCTGTGCACAGTCAGGACGGGGGTGTCTGTGGTGAGAATGCAGAGGGTTGAAGAGGAGAAGAAAGCAGTGAAGGAACGGTCGTGTGGTCTTTGCCGGCGTTAAGGCTGTGGGGTTCACTTTCCTGGGAGGCCTGTCTCGTTGTGTCCCGGTCACCGACCTTTTATGACGGGTGCCTCCACTGTAACTGCAGTGCCTGCTCACTGTAGAAACCCGGCACTTACAGAAGTGTGGAAGAGAGGCGTGCCCCTGTCGCCATCACCCAAAGACCACGGTTAACATCTGGACACGTTTTCTTCATCTTGTCTCTGTGCACAGGTTTTTGGTTTGTTAGTATGGTTGTGGTCGTTCTATCTGTAATCGTGTCACCAATAAAAATAAAGTTGAAAATAAGATAGCTCTCAGCCTCTTCTTTTGTCCATTTGAAGTGTTCGGGGTGTTTAAAAAATATGAGCACTTAGTGTCCCCCTTAGGCCCTACAAATCTCCTCCCTTTTTAAATTATTGTGTATTTCAACAGCACACTTCTAAGGGATCTCAGTACTACACAAAGCCACATTTGTAACTGCACTAATAAAATTAAAAGATGATACATATCAATAGTGTTTTTAAACTTGACATTAAGCGTTAGGTAAGTTTTACTTACTCTGAGTCTGCATTTAAAATTTTAATCTCATCTAAATACAATACTCCCTCAAACACAAACAAGAATGATCCCCGCAACATAAAAAGAATGTTCGTACTGTGATTTGGAATCCCTTTGTATTCAGTCGTGTCTGACTGTGACCCCAGGGTCTGCAGCCCACCTGGCTCCCGTGTCCATGGAGTTCTTCAGGCAAGAATACTGGGGTGGGTTGCCATTTCCTCCTCCAGGGGATCTTCCCAACCCGTCTCCTGCACTGTAGGCAGCTTCTTTACCATGTGAGCCGCCAGAAGACCTATTACATAAAGTGTGTGTCCCTAACTCCCCTGAAGCCAAATGGATCTGTCTGAAGGTGCCTGACCAGCTCTCGAGTCACAGCTTCAATAATCCTTCCAGGGGTGTCCAAGATCGTCAGGGCAAGGGGTCAGTTCTCTTTTAAGGCTGACTTCCTGCAGAGTTCATCACTAACAGACAACCTGTAGGAAGGGAAAAGGTGAGGGTCGCTGGGGCTTGCCTGGCCAGCGCTTGCCCTCTCAGACAGCTCCCCGGTGCCCCTGCCACACGCTTATTCCCCGAGCCAGACCCCTCCCTGGCCTCAGCTGACTATGCTCCTGGGTCCCCGCGGTCCCGTCAGACCCAGACCAGGGGCCGGCCGGTGTGCCAGGGAGGCTGGGCGCCCGGCGCCTGGGGCTCTTGGTGGCACTGCCCTGTGATCTTCCTAAGAACGCCTCTCCCACGAGCTGACTTTGTCAGCCAGTTCTTGGTGTTTTCCCTTGCCTCGAATCCTTTTCCCTTCCCTGGGAACTGGCAAGTCTGCTTAGAAGGATCAATTCCCGGCCCCTCCCCGTCCCAAGGTCGGCACTGACCACGCATCAGTGCCCCCCATTCTTTCTCTGAGCACACTGTCCCGGCAGGCTTCTCCCTCCCTCTACTTGGCCAAAGTTGGTCATTTGTATCCCCAAAGAGCCCTAAGGGAGACACAGAGTGGGCTGGACATCATAAACCCTGAGGGAAACTGGGATACTCGGAAAAACTCAGGATCGGGCCCCGGGACAGGGATGGGGACCGTGAAGACTGAGGCACGTGGCAGTAAGATCCCTACGTACCACCCGGACGTCAGTCCTCTGGCTCCTCTGCTTGGGGGGGGGGGGGGCGGGGACAGGGGAGGGCTTGACAGCAACTGTCACAAACCCCGAGACTGCGAAGGATGTCCAGGTGAAAGCCACAGGTGGGTTTAAGGCACGAAACAGGACGCTGCGGGTCCTCTCTGACTGTGCTCGGCCGCCTCCATAGCCCTGCCCTGTCTCCAGCGACAAAAGCTTAGGCAGCCCCGGGAGAAATGGAATCCTGGCGATCAGAAAGGTGGCGTCTGGAAGACTTCGGACCCCTCTGAAGCTGCAAGCCCTTGAAAACACTCCTCATCCATCACCTCCCTCTCGCAGGACGGGAAGCAGGGGGCGCTGCCTGTGGGAGCGGCAGCTGTCGAAACGCTCTCTGATGTCCTTTGGGATGGGCTGAACCCCTGTACTGAAACGGAGGAAGCATACGCAGACTCAGAGAACAAGCTTATGGTTGTGGGGGAAAGGATGGAGGGGGATGGTTAGGGAGCTTGGGATGCACATGTGCACACACGGCTAGATTCAAAATGCAGACCCAACAGGGACCTATTAGAGCACAGGGAGCTCTGCTCAGGGTTAAGCGGCAGCCTGGATGGGAGGGGAGTTTGGGGGGAAATGGGTGCATGTGTATATATGTGGCTGAGTCCCTTTGCTGTTCACCTAAACTATCACAGCTACACCCCAATACAAAATAAGTTTAAAAAAGAAGTATGGCTGGTGTAGTCAGATCCTGGAGTGGGTGCGGTGGCCCCTCAAAGGACCCGCTGCAGTGAGAGACTCCTAAACCACAACTAGAGGGCTGGCCCTGCTCTCAGCAACTAGAGAAGGCCGGAGTCACGGCAAAATCCCAGTGCAGCCAAAAAATGAATTAATTTAAAATATACCAGTAGTCTGGCGTTCACCTTTAATATTAAAAAGCTTTATCTATTTAAGGTTTACAATGTAATGTTTTGATTCCATATATATTGTATAATAATTATCGCAATCAAAATAAGTAACATATCCATCACCTCACATGGTTATCTTTTGGGGGGCAGCAAGAAGAGAGGTCTACTCTTTTGGCAAATTTCAAGTATATAATACAGTAGTATTAACTAAAGTCACCAAGCTGTACATTAGAACTCCAGAACTTATTCATCCAGCATAACTAAAACTTTATACATTTTGGGCCACACCCCTTCATCCACCACACTTCCCAGACACTGGCAACGACTATTCTAAGAGCTTGACTGTCTTAAATCCCACATATAAGTGAGATCATGCAGTATTTATACCACACTATTTTCCATAGTAGCTGTATCAGCTTGTATTTCCTCCAAAAGTATGCGAGTTCTCTTTTCTCCACATCCTTAACATTAGTTATCTTTCGTCTTTTTGGATAATAGCCATCCTAACAGGTATGCAGTGCTATCTCTCGTGTGTGTTTTTGGCTACGAGGCAGGTGGGATTTTAGCTTCTCAACCAGGGCTCGAACCTGTGCCCCCTGAACAGGAAGCTCAGAGTCTTTAACCACCGGACTGCCAGGAAAGACCCTCTTATTGTTTTAGTTTGCATTTCCCTCGAATACAGACTTAAATTGAAGAGAGTAGGGAAAACCACTAGACGATTCAGGTATGACTAAATCAAATCCCTTCTGATTATACAGTGGAAGTGAGAAACAAATTCAAGGGATGAGATCTGATAGAGTGCCTAAAGAACTATGGATGGAGGTTCGTGACATTGTACAGGAGGTAGTGATGAAGACCATCCCCAAGAAAAGAAATGCAAAAAAAGCAAAATGGCTGTCTGAGGAAGCCTTATAAATAGCTGTGAAAAGAGAAGTGAAAAGCAAAGGAGAAAAGGAAACATATACCCATTTGAATGCAGTGTTCCAAAGAACAGCAAGGAGAGATAAGAAAACCTTCCTCGGTGATCAGTGCAAAGAAACAGAGGAAAACAAAGAATGGGAAAGACTAGAGATCTCTTCAAGAAAACTAGAGATACCAAGGGAACTTTCCACACAAAGACGGACACAATAAAGGACAGAAATGGTATAGACCTAACAGAAGCAGAAGATATGAAGAAGAGGTGGCAAGAATACACAGAAGAACTGTACAAAAAAGATCTTCATGACTCAGATAATCACGATGGTATGATCACTCACCTAGAGCCAGACATCCTGGAATGCAAAGTCAAGTGGGCCTTAGAAAGCATCACTACAAACAAAGCTAGTGGAGGTGATGGGATTCCAGTTGAGCTCTTTCAAACCCTAAAAGATGATGCTGTGAAAGTGCTGCACTCAATATGCCAGCAAATTTGGAAAACTCAGCAGTGGCCACAGGACTGGAAAAGGTCAGTTTTCATTCCAATCCCAAAGAAAAGCAATGCCAAAGAGTGTTCAAACTACTGCACAATTGCACTCATCTCACATGCTAATAAACTAGTGCTCAAAATTCTCTAAGCCAGGCTTCAACAGTACATGAACTGTGAACTTCCAGATGTTCAAGCTGGATTTAGAAAAGGCAGAGGAACCAGAGATCAAATTGTCAACATCTGCTGGATCATTGAAAAAGCAAGAGAGTTCCAGAAAAAGATCTATTTCTGCTTTATTGACTATGCCAAAGCCTTTTACTGTGTGGATCACCATAAACTGTGGAAAATTCTTCAAAAGATGGGAATACCAGACCACCTGACCTGCCTCTTAAGAAACCTGTATGCAGGTCAGGAAACAACAGTTAGAACTGGACATGGAACAACAGACTGGTTCCAAATAGGAAAAGGAGTACATCAAGGCTGTATATTGTCACCCTGCTTATTTAACTTATATGCAGAGTACATCATGAGAAACACTGGGCTGGAGGAAGCACAGGCTGGAATCAAGATTGCCAGGAGAAATATCAATAACCTCAGATATGCAGACCACCCTTATGGCAGAAAGTGAAGAACTAAAGAGCCTCTTGATGAAAGTGAAAGAGGAGAGTGAAAAAGCTGACTTAAAGCTCAACAGTCAGAAAACTAAGATCATGGCTTCTGGTCCCATCACGTCATGGCAAATAGATGGAGAAACAGTGGAAACAGTGGCTGACTTTATTTTGGGGGGCTCCAAAATCACTGCAGATGGTGACTGCAGCCATGAAATTAAAAGTTGCTTACTACTTGGAAGGAAAGTTATGATCAACCTAGACAGCATATTAAAAAGCAGAGACATTACTTTGCCAGCAAAGGTCCATCTAGTCAAGGCTATGGTTTTTCCAGTAGTCATGTATGGATGTGAGAGTTGGACTATAAAGAAAGCTGAGTGCCTAAAAATTGATGCTTTTGAACTATGGTGCTGGAGAAGACTCTTGAGAGTCGCTTGGACTACAAGGAGGTCCAACCAGTCCATTGTGAAGGAGATCAGCCCTGGGTGTTCATTGGAAGGACTGATGTTGAAGCTGAAACTCCAATACTTTGGCCACCTGACGCAAAGAGCAGACTCATTTGAAAAGACCCTGATGCTGGGAAAGATTGAAGGCAGGAGGAGAAGGGGACGACAGAGGATAAGATGGTTGGATGGCATCACCGACTCGATGGACATGGGTTTGGGTGGACTCCGGGAGTTGGTGATGGACACAGAGGCCTGGCGTGCTGCAGTTCATGGGGTCGCAAAGAGTCGGACACAACTGAGCGACTGAACTGAACTTTGTGCCCCACTGTGTGTTCTTAGCAACTTTATTGAAGATCTGAAGATGAATGCCCTTATTTCTGACTATTCTGTTCCATTGCTCTATGTCTGTTTCAATGCTGGTTCCATACCATTGTTACTGCTGTAGATTTACAAGGTTTTTTTCTTTTTTCATCAAGAAATGTGATAGTTCCAAAAGTGTCTTTTCTTGCTCAAGATTGTATGGGCTAGTCAGGTCTTTTGTAGTTTCATCTTAATTTCAGGATTTATTTTCTATTTCTGTTAAAATGCTATGGAATTTTGATAGGGATTGCATTGAATTTGAAGATTGCTTTGGATAGAATAGACATTTAAACAGTATTAATTCTTCCAATCAATGAACATGGTGTATTGTCCCATTTATGTCTGTCTAGGAAATGGCACCCCACTCCAGTACTCTTGCCTGGAAAATTCCATGGACAGAGGAGCCTTGTAGGCTACAGTCCGTGGGGTCACAAAGAGTCAGACACGACTGAGTGACTTCACTCACTCACTCACTTGATTCCTTTCTGCACTGTTTTATATTTTCCAGTGCACAGAGCTTTCACCTCTTTGGTAAATTTATTCTTAAGTATTTTCTCTTTTTGATGGTTTTAGAAATAGGATTGTTTCTTAATTTCTTTTTCAGATTGTTTTTAGTATATGGAAGTGCTACTGATTTTTGAGTGTTGATGTTTACCCTGCAACTTTATTGAATTTGTGTGTTAGTTCTAACAGATTTTTGGTGGAGTATTTAGGATTTTCATTTAAATATCTATTTTACTTCTTCCTTTCTGATTTGAATGCCTTTTGTTTCTTTTTTCTTGCCTAATTGCTCTGGCTAGTGCTTCTAGTATTATGTAGAATAGGATTGGTAAGAATAAGCTGCTGCTGCTGCTAAGTTGCTTCAGTTGTGTCCGACTCTGTCAGGCTCCCCCATCCCTGGGATTCTCCAGGCAAGAACACTGGAGTGGGTTGCCACTGCCTTCTCCAATGCATGAAAGTGAAAAGTGAAAGTGAAGACATTCAGTCGTATCCGACTCTTAGCGACCCCATGGACTGCAGCCTACCAGGGTTCTCCATCCATGGGATTTTCCAGGCAAGAGTACTGGAGTGGGTTGCCATTGCCTTCTAAGAATAAGCATTCATGTCTTATTTCAGATCTTACAGGAAAAACTTTCAGCCATTCACCACTTATGTGATGTTAGCTGTTGGCTTGTTATAAATGGCCTTTATTAAGTTAAGGCTCACTCCTTCTATACCCAGTGTATTGGGACTTTTTATCATGAAAGGGTATTAAATTTTGTCCAGTGCTTTTTTTTCATCTACTGAGATGATAATATGATCTTTATCTTTGTCTCTTAATGTTGTATCATTTATTGATTTGCAGGTGTTAAGCCATCCTCGAATCCCAGTACATACTCACCAGACAACTCTTTTTAAAAAACTATTCCCAATACCACTATTACACTTAAAATAATTTCTTAATATTGCCAGATAGCCAGTGTTCAAATGTCTACATCAGACACGAGCATCTATTTTTAAGGTACTGTTTGAAATCTATGTTTAAATTACTCTCATACAAAATCTGCATAAACTTGTGATATTGTTGAATGCAGTGTTTTGCCTTTTATTGAGTACACACTGCTCTTGGCGGTGCAAGGCTGCTCAGGGGTGCTGGAAGTTTTGAGGCAGGGTCTCTAGGGACCTCTATGCTACTTTGGTCATTGTTGTTCAGTCGCTCAGTCGTGTCTGACTCTTTGCGATCCCGTGGACTGTAGCATGCCAAGCTTGCCTGTCCTTCACCATCTCACGGATTCTGTTCAAACTCATGTCCATTGAGTCCGTGATGCTACTTTACCCTCTGGTAAGCGGATGAGGTGCTGAGCATGAAGTTCCCCCCCACTCGCCCTTCATACCTACAGATGAAGGTAAAGCTCTCTCCAGCTGTAGGAACCCAGGGCTAGGGTGAAAGGAGGCAAACCACGTGGTACCCCTCCCCACCACCTCCACCACGCCTTCGGTTTCAGGACTACATTTCCCAGCGGTCCTGGCGCGCCACCCTACCTCGGGCTCCTTAGCAGACACAGGGAGGCTGGCGTCGGCGAGGCGCGGTGCCTTCTGGGACTTGTAGTTCGGTGGGCGGCGCTGGGTGCACTTAGGTCCAGGTTTGAATTCCGCCCACCCGCATTCGGCTCAGAGACGAGGCAGACAGTGCGGGCGAGCGGTGAGTTTGCGGCAGGAGAGGATGGGAGGTGGGCTGGTGCGGGGGGAGGGCAAAGGGGGAGAGAGTGCGTGTTTTGGGGTGCTTTGTCTCTGTCCGTGGAGCGTGGGGAGAGGGTCGGAGGAAGCGGGGTGGCTCAGCTGCGCGCTCTGGGGGGTGACAGCGGCTGGGTCCTGGGCCACCCCTCCCTGACCTGTTGTATCTCCGAGGGTGAAGGGTCTGGGGTGGTGGGTGTGAGTGAGTGAGCGTGTCAGCGTGCGAGGTGAGCCTGTCATGGGGGGAGGGGGCCATGTGGATGCCCGGGGTGCGTGGGACTGACTCGGAGTGTGTGGCCTTGTCTGCGCGTCCCAGGGCGGGAGACTTCGTGGGATTCCACACTGTAAGGATTCTGACTTTGCGAGGCGTCTGTGAGAGTCCGCACCTGCTCTGACAGGTGCAGTCTGAGGGCGCCTAGGGGGTGTGGGCGTGCGCGTGGAACCGAGTCTGACTGTGTGTCTGAATTCGAGCAGCTCACTCTGTGAAGGGCGTGCTAATCTGATGGCGGTGGCAGGCGGTATTCGGGGGCCTCCCGGACGCTGGATGGGTGCATTGAGAGCTAAGAGGGCCAGTGATGAACTTGGCTGGATGGGGCAAGTATAAACGACTTGCAGGGAACACCTGAGGCAGTTTGTAGGGGGCGTTGGGGCTGCAGAGAGGCCTCAGGAGGCACCTGAGTGTTCCCCAGAGTGGGTGTGAAGTTTGGGGTTTTAGAAGGGTTTTTGAGCTTGCAGTGGGTATGAGCAGGATGCTGGGCTGAGGGTGGGGGCTGGGAGCATGGCTGGTGCACACGTGTGAGAGGGGCAGCCCTGGGTGCTAAGTCTTCATTCCCCCGTGTCTGAGGTGTTTATCTGAAAAATGTGTGTGTCTACAAGTGTGTGTGTACGTGTCCATGTGGGTTACCTACAGATTGGAGTTGTATGAATCTGAATCTACATATTTGCATGTGGGGGAGTGAGTGCCTTTTACTGTTTTGAAAGGCCTGGAGGCTGAGAGGGTGACTGGTTTTCCAGGTATGTGTGTGTCTGCAGGCCCAGATTTCTGTGGATGGATTTCTGCATATCTGTCTGATTTGATTTCCTCGTAGGTTTCAATTTTTTCCAAGCCTATACTCCCAAAGGAGTGATTCTGAGGTTTAAAGAAAACCATCTGGAGAGAGTGTAAAGGAGAGTGATGGGGGTCTGAGAGGGGGAGGCCTCTGGGGGTGGGTCCCAGGTGAGACATAGGGTGGACCCTGGGGTGTCAGACAGAGGTGGTCTGGGTGTCCCCTAGGGTGTCCTTTGAGATCTAAGTGTGCAAAGGTGTGTGTCCTCCGTGTGTGTGCCTGGAAGTGCCCAGTATTTGAAGCTGTATCTGCACATCTGTGTGTGTGTGTGTGTGCCTGAGCTTCCCCGAACCTCAGGATGTTACTGCCCATCTGCGTGTGTTTCAGGATCTATAAGTGCGTCTTCATTTGCACACGTGGGGCTCTGGGGCCAGGGGTGTGTCTGGGAGTTGCTGAGAGTGTCCTCCTGTGAGTCCCGAGCAGGGGGTCAGCTCCCGAGAGGGAGTCACTGTGTGTCTGTGATCCTGCAGGACCCACCCCCACCCCCGAGGGGTCCCCAGCGCCCCCCAGCCCTGGGTCTCTGAAGCCCGAGCCTCTGTGCCTTTCCCAGGAAGGCCTGGCCTGGACAGTGGGGGAGGGGCGCTGGGGGGAGGGCTGTGCGCTGAGGTCCAGCAGGGACACCTCAGAAGAGGGACAGTGATGCTGGCAGGCTGGGGGTCTTCCTGGAGGAAGAGGCCCGGGACCCTCCCCACGAATAATGAAATTGCGGTGAACATTCCGAGGCCTGTGCGGGTGTCAGAGACTGTGTTAACCACCTGACTTGTGTTTAGGGGCGGGGGTGGGGGTTTATGCGTGTCTGTGAGCGACTCAGCCGCGTTCATTCACGCGAGTTTGTCCACGGCATCCCTTCGCATCTCCAGAGCCAGCGTGGCTCCAGCGCCAAGGACACGCGCTGAGCAAGCCCGCCCGCCCCTGCCCAGCGGCCGGGACAGAGTCTGGGTACCCTGGGTCCGGAGGTCAGTCCCGTGGCCGAAGCTCCGAGGGGTCTGCGCCTGCCAGAGGTCAGGGGTCCCCGCGGGGGGCGAGCGCCCCGGGAGGAGGTGCGGGCGCGCTCTGGGCTGCTGCCTGGGGGCCCCGAGACGCCGGGGCGCGCGCGGTGCGGGCCCTGCAGGAACCCCGGCTCCCCTGAGGGCGGGGGGCGTCCTCAGACCCTCGTGAGCCGCGGGGAGGCTCGAGTCCGAGGGAGGAGCGGAGCCTGGAGGGGACACAGGAGGCTGGGGTGTCCGGAGGCGGGGGTCCCCTCCAGGGCAGGCGGGGGGAGCCCGGGTCGTGCCCCCCGAGGTTCTGGGGGGCGGGGGGCGCGGACCCGGGACTCTGCTGTTTGCGGAGGAGGCGGGAGGGATGCGCGGAGGGTGCTGTGAGAGCCAGGCGGTCACGGGGCCTCAGAGAGCGGGGTCAGCGCGGGCCGCGGAGAGCGCCCGGGTGCGCGGGGCGGCCGGGGCTTGGGCGCGCCGGGGAGCTTCCGCGCGCTTCCCGCGCCCGCGGGCCCTGCGCGCACCTGCCGCGCGCGGGGAGCGCCTCTCAGAGCGCCCGGGCCGGCGGGGCGGCGTGTCCGCAGGCGGCTCTCGGTTCTTTAGAATAAACCTCTGGGCGCCCCTGGTGCCCCAGCCGCCTGGAGAGCGTCCTGGAGAGCCGGAGCGCGGGAGAGGCCCCGAGGGTCACCGCGTTCCTGGGGGTCGTCCCAGCTCTGAGGGCCCCGGAGGGCCGGCCCAGTTCTGAAGCCCACCTGACCTGGTGACCCGCCCCTTGTCCCTGTGCCTCAGCAGCTCAGTGACCCGGGGGGCTTCTCCCTCTTGCAGGGTTCCTCTCCCCCGGACGACCTGACCCAGAAGGAGGCCCTGGACTGGTGGGGAGGGGCACTGGGGAGGTCAGAGGTCAGGCTGGAGGGTCCCAGCATCAGAGACAGTGATTCAGGGAAGGTGGGTGGGAGCCGGTGGGGGGAGGCCCCCTGACCGCCCCAACAGCCATAGAGTTGGAGCCGACACAGGACTGCCTTGGTCTGGGTCAGACTGTGTTCTCAACACTGGACATGCATTGAATCCTGTTTAATCCTCACGTTTCATCATTCTGCTCATTTTGTGGAGGGGAAAGCTGACAGCACAAGAGGTTAAATACCCCCAAAGTGGGGGTATTTAATCGAATACTTACATTCGATTTTCAACAAATAATAAATTACCTTTTAGCATAAGTACATCCCAATATTTCATGGGATTTGCCTATACTTAAGAGTAATATACTGAAATAAATTTTTTAAAATGAAGTTTTGAAATGTAGACATGTCCCATGCAGTGTTGGAGATATTTATACTAAAAATTGATTTATGTGTCTGAAAGTCAAATGTCAGTTTGCTGCGTATTTGTTACAACGTTAAATCTGGCAAACTTGATCCTTGAGATCTCCCAGCTAGTGACTGGGAGGCTTGAATCCCCCCAGCTCACAGTCACAAGACACACTGGCCACATCCTGCCCAGGGTGATGCTGGGGCGGAGGTGAGGAGCCCACACTGAGCCTGTGCCCAGCCCCCTCCCTGCAGGGCTGGCCCAGCCAGCCCCTCCCCTCACCCAGCTCCTGAGGGCGGGACTGATGCCTCCTGTACCTGGAGGGGCCCAGGACAGGAGGGGAGGGCCTGTCTGAACCCCTTGGGCAGGCTGCCTGGGAGCCCTGGGACGGAGCTGAAACATGGTGATGGTAATGCTGACCTTGAGGTGCACTTACTGAGTGCCTGCTGTATGCCAGACTCCAGAGGCCCTTTGGATACCCAGTTAGCCGAGCTGCAGCTTCCTGGTCCCAGCACTTCGTGTCACAGTTGTTCTAGTTTTAAAGGGGGGTGAGCCCCAGGTACCACGAGCCCTGCCCTTGTCCTTGCCAGGCGCCATGACAACCGCTCTCCCCAGATCACACCCTGGGCCTTGGAGGAAACCAGCAGGAGCCGTTGCCAGCACGCCCCCTTGGATGCTGGGGACCCGGAGACGTGGGAGGGGATGGAGCTGTCTGAGTCCACCCGAGCTCTGAGAGCCACACCCGGGCCCCCCGGCTCCACTGCCCGGGCACTAACTGCTCTGTGTCCTGTCCGCAGGGAGGACCTGTGGTGCCATGATGCTGCCTCTGAGCACCATCGAGGGCCAGGAGACCGAGGAGGTGCAGACCAGGCCTCCGGAGAAAGGAGGTGAGACCCGTGTGGGGCGGAAACTGTGGCAGGCGGGAGTGGGGAGGTGTCCGGGCCGTGGGTCTCCAGCCCCAAATATCTGCCCCTGGCTCCTCTAAAGGAGGGAGGTCCCTGAGCAGTGCCTGGGAGGAACCGCCAGACACTACCTCCTGTAGTAGGTTCCATGACTCCCCTGCTTGTAAAATGCTGAAAAGCATGCCTGGCACATGACAAGTGCTCAACACGGGTGAGTTTCATCACTGGTTTCATGATAAAGACCTTGTTACTGAGTTTCTCAAGCCTCAGAGGGCACAATGGCCTCACGCCTCTTTCTTCCCCACTCAGCCCTGCCTTCTGAGAACCCTGATGATCTGCTAAACAAAGAGGAGGGGAAGATGTCAGCCAAGTTCCTGCCCATCTGTCCCTTGGTAAGCCTGCTTCTTTCGTCACTTTTACCGGAGCCCCCTTGGTTCTGAGAAGAAAGGCGCATACATCACCCTCTCTGCCCAGGAGAACCTGTGGGTGGCTAGGCATCCCTTGTATACCCTTGAGGATGTGGCCCCAATCCTCTGGCGGGTGGTTTTCTTGGAGATGCTGCCCTCTTTCCTGCCTCCTCTCTTTCCTAATTCCAACTTCTGCTCCAATGGCACCTCCTTCATGAAGCCTCCCTTACACTCTTCCTCCGGATCTGGCTCTAAGCCTCTGCCTTACTGAATTTTCGTCAGCGTTATTATTGCTACCTGAGAACATACCTTGTATCTGTGTGTTCATCACCTGTCTTCCCTCCTAGAGTAGTTCTATGGGGGCAGGACCCTCCTCCATCGTTCAGTGACATATCCCCCTCTGCCTAGCACAGGCGTAACCCGTGTCCGGCACTCTATACACTCGGGCTGATTAAAGGAAGGAATGAATTAGGGAACGCTCCCTCCTGTGGAGGCAGGTGTGGCCTTATCCACCTAGGTAGCAGTCCCCCTCCTACTAACCCCCTTGACTTTTCTGGGGGGACCACCTGTCTCCATGCACTTTGAATGGATATGATCCCATCCTCAGAGCAGTTCCAGGTACGCCCCTAACGAATCAGAGCCGGCAATGCTAAGGTTCCTGGTGATTGGTCCTTGGCTGGCACATGACTCACACTTGGCCAGTGAGGCGTCTGCTTAAGAGGCAGGAGGGGAGCCTGGAGGGACCCTGGTGAGAGGGGTGAGGGGAGGCAGAGGGTCAGATGTCTGCAAGAAAGTCTTTCCTGTTAGTGCCTGCAACAGTCCCAGGAAGGACTCATTAGAAATCTTATTAGAAAAGAACGTGAGAGTCACAGGTTTTGCAAAAATGGTATAAAGTTCATCCAAATTCACCAACTGTTAATATTTTATTTGCTTGTTCTATCTAATAAATATATTTATACATGCGTTCCTCAGTCTTTATGACCTTAGATATAGAATATACTCTTGCATAAGTGTGGGCTGTTTTAACATTCCGGCTTTTCACCTTGAGACACACCTTCATCTAATCTCTGTCCATATTCCTGTTTCGTGAATTAGCTACATGCTGCTTTGTTTTCATTCTTTCCCCCAGATCACAGGGTCCATTCTGGGCCAGATATTGTGCTTAGTAATGTATCTTCTTGTGAAAGTGTGAAAATGTTAGTTGCTCAGTTGTGTCCGACTCTTTGTGACCCCATGGACTGTAGCCCACCAGGCTCCTCTGTCCATGGGATTCTCTAGACAAGAATACTGGAGTGGGTAGGCATTCCCTTCTCCAGGGGATCTTCCTGACCCAGGCATGCAACCCAGGGATCGAACCTGGGTCTCCTGCATTGCATGTGGACTCTTTATCACTGAGCCACCAGGGAACCCTACAGGTAGAGGCCAGAGATATCTCTCAACACCCTGCAATGCCCAGCATGGCCCCCTGACCCCCACTGCAAAGGATGATCTGGACCCAAAATATCCTTAGTGTGGAGGCTGAGACTCCTGGGAAGAGAGGCAGGATGGTTTTGCCAAGATGAGGGCACTGGGTAGGCGCAAAACCCTCTCTCACTAAGCATCAGACATTAACCATCCTTTTCTTGGATTATCCTGTTCAGTCCTCACCCGGCCCTGAGGGAGTAGTTACTTTTATTTCATTAAATAGAATTATAAACGGAAGTGGGGGAAGGTCAGGTCATTTGCCCCGGAGCCCCCAGCTGTTTGTAAGCAACTTGGAATCCAGCCCCCAGTTGTCACCCTTGGGTGCCAGGGCTCAGCTCCCACACTAAGGGTGAGTGGACGCCCCCGGCGTAACATTCCCCTCTTGCTTCTCTGTTCTCTCTCCTTCCAGCCGAGTGTCTGCTTCGCTTACTACCTGGAAACGGATGACTCTGACTCTGATTCCCAGTCTGACCCCGACACCTCGAAACCCGGCTTGAGCTGCACCTCCCCCTCCAAGCCTGGCGTGGACCACGAGGAGATCCAGGCGTGGGAGTGTCCCCTGTGCTGTCTCAGCATCCTCTGCCTCTCCTAGATCCCGAGGGTGCCCTGTCCCCCCCACCCCCCTGCTCCAGAGCACCTGCACTCCCCCCCCACCCCGCTCCAGAGCACCTGTGCTCTCCCCCCCCCACCCCTGCCCCTGCTCCAGAGCACCTGCACCCTCCCCAGAGGCGCGTGCTGGACTACTGTGATGTGAGACCGCCGATACAGCAGCCTCAATAAACCCAGCTTGCCATGTCTCTCGTGTGGGTGGTTTGTGTGTTAACCTCTCAGGGGCCAAGGTGTGGCCACCCTGTGGAGCTGGGCGGCCAGGGTCCTTTGACCTGGGGGCTCTGTGGCTGGAGAGGGCTCACCCCCCACACCAAGCTTAGGGGGAAGGGGGACGATGAGGGGAAGGGAAGACACACTTTAGACCCTCAAAGGGAAACTCCTCCAAGATGCCCAGACCACTTTTCCTTAAACCTCATTGGCCAGAGCCTAGTCACATGACCATAAGTAGCTGCAAGAGAAGCTGAGCAATCTTGTGTCAGCTAATAGCTCCTATTGTTATAGCAAAGGAGAATGGCCATTATGTCCACTGCTGACCGGGTCTGGTATGTTCATTTACCCCCAGCACTAGCCTGTGATGAACACATGAGTGAAAAAAATTTACTCTTCAATTCTGTATCTCTCTCCCACTGATGAGGATCTCCTGCCTTTAAGCAAATATTTACAATAATGAACATTTCTTTGGACTTCCTCCAGTGGTTAAAACTCTGAAATTCCAATGCAGGAGCTGTGGGTTGGATC
Source organism: Bos grunniens (assembly GCF_055505025.1). Lineage (NCBI taxonomy): Eukaryota > Metazoa > Chordata > Mammalia > Artiodactyla > Bovidae > Bos > Bos grunniens. The sequence goes on along the minus strand of NC_141182.1, from coordinate 64,585,684 downwards.
CCTACGCATATAACATCTTACACACACACACACACACACACACACTGAAATACTACTCAGTCATAAAAAAAAGAATGAAATTCTGCCATTTGCAACAATGTGGATGGACATGGAAGGTATTCAGTTCAGTTCAGTTCAGTTCAGTCGCTCAGTCGTGTCCGACTCTTTGCGACCCCATGAGTCGCAGCACGCCAGGCCTCCCTGTCCATCACCAACTCCCGGAGTTCACTCAGACTCACGTCCATGGAGTCAGTGATGCCATCCAGCCATCTCATCCTCTGTCGTCCCCTTCTCCTCCTGCCCCCAATCCCTCCCAGCATCAGGGTCTTTTCCAATGAGTCAACTCTTCGCATGAGATGGCCAAAGTATTAGGCTTAGTGAAATAAGTCAGACAGAGAAAGATAAATACTCTCTATATTATTACTTACATGTGGCATCCAAACAATAAAACAGACAAATGAATATAACAAAATAGAAACACACTGAAGGCTTCCCTGGTGGCCCAGATGATAAAGAATCTGCCTGCAGTGTGTGAGACCTGGGTTCAATCCCTCGGTCAGGAAGATCCCCTGGGGAAGGGAATGGCAACCCACTCCAGTATTCTTGCCTGGAGGATCCCGTGGACAGAGGAGCCTGGCGGGCTACAGCCCATGGGGACCCAAAGAGTTGGACATAACTGCATGACTAACACACACTCACGGATGTAGAGAATAAACTAGTGGTCACTCGGGAGGGGAGGAGGGCCAAGAGATGGGTATCTGATTAAGAGGCACACACTACTATGTATAAGGCAAATAAGCAACAAGGGTGTATTATACACACAGGGAAATATAGCCATTATTTTGCAATGAGTTTAATAACTTTAAATCATATAAATAATCTACTATAAATAATAAAATAATCTATAAAAACATTAAATCACTGTGCTGTTCACCCAAAACTAATATAAACCAACTATACTTCAGTTTAAAAAACGGCCCCAGCAGAAGAATATTTCTCTCCTCTAGAATAAGTTTCTTAAGGCCCATCCAATGAGAGCATTGGTGAAGAGAAATCCACCAAACTAAGCCAGTAGTCCTCCACGTAGGTAACTGACGGTAAGCCCAACCGCTGGAATAGTTTCTGAACTCTGCATATGATTCTGCTTATCATAGGAAAACATTTCATTCACATGCAAAAGTCCTCACAATAAAAAAAAAAATGATAAAGAGTCATATGGGTCAGGTCTGGGCTTCCCTGGTGGCTCAGGTGGTAAAGAATCTGCCTCTGATGCAGGAGACCCAGGTTTGAATTCTGTGGTGGGGAAGACTCCCCTAGAGAAGGAAATGGCAACCCACTCCAGTATTCTTGCCTGGAGAATTCCATGGACAGAGGAGCCTGGAGGGCTACAGTCCATGGGGTCGCAGACAGTCAGACACGACTGAGTGACTAACATTTCCAGCTCACATGGGTCAGGTCTGGCCTCTTGGGATAGCTGTCTACCTCTGATGCCATTTCCTTTTTTCCTGGTCTGAGAATAATCTCTCCTGCGCTTGAGCATGGATGTGAGAAGATTTGGAGGCCAGCAGTCCTCTCCATAGATGAGTCAGATATCATAGCAGAATCTACAGATTTGGGGAGTTTCCTGTCTTCTCAAGGAAGGCCTTAATGTAAGTTGAGATTCCTGCATCTGCCAGGAGCTGTCCTTCCTTATTTACCTGGGAGTGCTACTAGGAACTCTGAAGCAAGGTACCAGGCTATTTTTCCCAGGAGCTTTGTAACTCCTTAAAGTTCACCTAAGCTCTTTAAAGCTGTCTGGTTATAGTCTGTGCATATTCTCAACAATGTTTCCATTTATACCCCATTAAAAGAAGAGATTCTTATTGAATTTATGCAGGTAACTACACTGCCATAAAAAAAGAATACTTGCTAAGAGTTTCCAAATTCTGGAAGGATCAGGTAGAGAGACAATATAAACGTTTCACTTCAGCTTACAAAGGTATAATTTGCCAAACTGTTGTCATAATTAAATGAGAGCGAAATGTTTCCTTATGTCTAGAAAAACAAAGATTAAAAGCCAGCATTTCAGACAAAGGGCCGTAAAAATGGAAAGTATCTTCAACCCTTCACTCAGTCCTGTGTAATGAATCCTTGTTGATCTTAAACTTCTGTTGGCAGCTTATGAAGCCATCGGCTTCTCCGTTAGGATTCTTCAATTCCTTATTCAGTGCAGTGGTATGAGCTGGAGGTTATCAGAAACCTGTGATTGTCGAAAAAAGACATTTCAATGTAAATGAATTAAACATTGAGTTCAAAACAGTTTCTCAGCCCCACCAGCTACATTTCAGTGGCCAGATGTGGCCAGTGGCTACCACACTGAACACATTTCAGATACAGAACATTTCCATGGTCACTGGAGGGTCTATGTCAGGACTGGCTTAGATCACTTAGGTTTTCAGAATTATTACACTAGAGCCCCTAGGGCTTCCCTGATAGCTCAGGTGGTGAAGAATCCGCGTGCAGTGCAGGAGATCCCGGTTCAATTCCTGGGTCAGGAAGATCCCCTGGAGAAAGGGATAGGCTACCCACTCCAGTGTTCTTGGGCTTCCCTGGTGGCTCAGCTGGTAAAGAATCCGCTTGCAATGTGGGAGACCTGGGTTTGATCCCTGAGTTGGGAAGATCCCCTGGAGAAGGGAAAGGCTACCCACTCCAGCATTCTGGCCTAGAGAACTCCATGGACTGTATGGTCCATGGGGTCGCAAAGAGTTGGACACTACTGAGCAACTTTCACTTTCACTATAGGCCCTAGAAAACGAGGATTTGGGCTGAGCACCGTGAGATCCCGAAAGAGCACAGTCTTACAGAGCATCCTATCAGTGGTTCTTGGGGACTCTTGGTTGCACGCGGGCCCTCTGGGCACTTCAAGTCTCAGCTTGGCTGGTGCCCAGCCCACAGGACACGTCCTCCGCCTGGGCCAGGTTGACCAGTCTGTTCCTGCTGACGTTCGGTAAATGGTGACATTCCCCAGGCACTTCCTCCTGTCACTCATGGTGCTGAGCACTGTACGTAGACAAGCTCATGTAACCGTCAGCAGATCCCTAGGAAATAGGAGCTAATATGACCCCAGTTTATATGGGAGAAACCCGAGGCTTGTGAGGGCTGTTTTTAAAGATTATTATTTCAGTTTCTGAATCTAAACCAGGACTCTCTGGCTACTCTTTACACTTTTTCAGCCTCATGGAATTCAAATTTTCACAAAATATATCTTTAAAGAAATAAAATATAGCGGTTTACATTTCTGCCAAAACTGCCCTTCCACCAGCCAGCAGCTTGGCTTTGTCTGCTGCAGGAGCTGGCAGAGAAAGCTCTCTAGGTCAGAGGTGGGCAGACTGCGGCCGTCCAGCCCACAGCCTGTTTGTGCAAATAAGGACTTTTTGGCACAGTCATGTCTGGACTGCTTTAATGCAAAGTCCTTTAGCTGCGACAGAGACTTATTGGCCCAGAAAGGCTAAAAATCTTGCCATGAGACCCTTGAAAAGAAAGGTGACTGATCGCTGCTTCTGTATAGCTTCAGGATTCAAAGATAAAAGGTTGAGCCAAAGGGTGTCCTAGGGATTGGATGTGGAAGACCAAGGGGGAGGTGAGCATCTTGGATAGCTTCATGGATTCTGGCTTGAGCCACCGGAGGTGCTAGGTTCCAAGGTGGGAATGATTTGGGAGACACACCAGTGGGTTTATAAGGGTTCGTTTAATTTAGGATGTGTTAAATTGAATTAGAGCCAAGTAAGCCTTAGCAAGTGCAAGGAGTGTGTGTTTAAACCTGCAAATATTTTTTTAAGCTGCCTTCATATACACCCATTACCTCGTGTCCAGGAATGTAGCTCTGCCCATGATTTCTGATTTGCAGATCAAGCTTAGAAATTGATGGCGATTAAGTTATTCATTCATGTATTCAAAAATATTTTACCAACACCATAAAGAAAGTCAATGTATGAATAAGAAACTCATCAAAGGTAATTTCAGTACACATTACATAGATGAGATCAATATCCTTAATATGTAAAGAACTCTTATAGATAGATAAGACAAAGACCACCCAATCAGAAGTGGGGACAGAGGAAACAGTAATTAACAGTGAAGAAATGAAACTGTTTCTAATGGTGTTTTGACCCAGCTTTCAGTAAAGATTTTAAAATGTGTTCCTATATACGGACGTGGCCTGTCCACATGCACTGTTAGTCAGAGTCTCCTCTGGTCCTCTTTATGAAGGGCAATTTGGAAAGAGCTGCTCCCAAATTTGAAATGTACATATACTCTGATGCAGTACCTTCCGTTCTAAAACCTGTGCTGATAAGCTTCCAATTATGTGCAATGACACACTTTGAAAGAAGGTTATTCCAGTCATGTTGGTAGTAAGAAAAGACCAGAAGCCACCTAAATGTCCAGCCTTTGGACACTGGTTATACAAATCATGGTAAAGTCACTCAGTGGAATAGTCTACTGCTATTAAAAAGAATGAGGCAGTACTGTATGGATGGATATGACAAAATTTCTAAAATATATTCATTTGTTAGCTAAAAAAAAACAAAAGCAAGAGTGTTTATGGTAGGATATCATTCACGTTAAAGAAAGAAACAGAGGGATAGGGGCAGATGAAACGTACTTCTGTTTATTTAAATACACACATGCATATACATGCATCAGTTCAGTTCAGTCGCTCAGTCGTGCCCAACTCTTTGCAGCCCCATGAATCTCAGCACACCAGACCTCCCTGTCCATCACCAACTCCCGGAGTTCACCCAAACTCATGTCCATTGAGTTGGTGATGCCATCCATCCATCTCATTCTCTGTCGTCCCCTTCTCCTCCTGCCCCCAATCCCTCCCAGCATCAGAGTCTTTTCCAATGAGTCAACTCTTCGCATGAGGTGGCCAAAGTACTGGAGTTTCCGCTTTAGCATCATTCCTTCCAAAGAAATCCCAGGGCTGATCTCCTTCACAATGGACTGGTTGGATCTCCCTGCAGTCCAAGGGACTCTCAAGAGTCTTCTCCAACACCACAGTTCAAAAGCATCAATTCTTCAGCACTCAGCTTTCTTCACAGTCCAACTCTCACATCCATACATGATGACTGGAAAAACCATAGCATTGACTAGATGGATCTTTGTTGGCAAAGTAATGTCTCTGCTTTTGAATATGCTATCTAGGTTGGTCATAACTTTCCTTCCAAGGAGTAAGCGTCTTTTAATTTCATGGCTGCAGTCACCATCTGCAGTGATTTTGGAGCCCAGAAAAATAAAGTCTCACACTGTTTCCACTGTTTTCCCATCTATTTCCCATGAAGTGATGGGACCAGATGCCATGATCTTTGTTTTCTGAATGTTGAGTTTTAAGCCAACTTTTTCACTCTCCTCTTTCACTTTCATCAAGAGGCTCTTTAGTTCCTCTTCACTTTCTGTCATAAGGGTGGTGTCATCTGCATATCTGAGGTTATTGATATTTCTCCTGGCAATCTTGATTCCAGCCTGTGCTTCCTCCAGCCCAGTGTTTCTCATGATGTACTCTGCATATAAGTTAAATAAGCAGGGTGACAATATACAGCCTTGACGTACTCCTTTTCCTATTTGGAACCAGTCTGTTGTTCCATGTCCAGTTCTAACTGTTGCTTCCTGACCTGCATACAGGTTTCTTAAGAAGCAGGTCAGGTGGTCTGGTATTCCCATCTCTTTCAGAATTTTCCACAGTTTATGGTGATCCACACAGTCAAAGGCTTTGGCATAGTCAATAAAGCAGAAATAGATGTTTTTCTAGAACTCTCTTGCTTTTTTGATGATCCAGCGGATGTTGGCAATTTGATCTCTGGTTCCTCTGCCTTTTCTAAAACCAGCTTGAACATCAGGAAGTTCACGGTTCACATATTGCTGAAGCCTGGCTTGGAGAATTTTGAGCATTACTTTACTAGCGTGTGAGATGAGTGCAATTGTGCGGTAGTTTGAGCATTCTTTGGCATTGCCTTTCTTTGGGATTGGAATGAAACTGACCTCTTCCAGTCCTGTGGCCACTGCTGAGTTTTCCAAATTTGCTGGCATATTGAGTGCAGCACTTTCACAGCATCATCTTTCAGGACTTGAAATAGCTCAACTGGAATTCCATCACCTCCACTAGCTTTGTTCGTAGTGATGCTTTCTAAGGCCCACTTGACTTCACATTCCAGGATGTCTGGCTCTAGGTGAGTAATAATTAAGCATACAAATAAATGAATACATATTTCTCTGATGGCATGGATAGGAAATTGGCTAATGCTGGTGGAGGTTACCTTCAGTAGGAAACATGGCCGGGAGAGCTGGAGGGGAAGGAGATGTACTCCTTTCTGTATAATATTTTATCCTGTTGGAAGGTTTCACTACTGTTGCTGAAAGCAAGTCTCCCCTCGATCCATTCCCCCTTTCTTCCAGGACATGAAAGCCCTGAATCTCAGCTGGAATCCTGCTCCCTGAAGGCAAGACAGCATTTCTCACTTCTTGTCCCAGGAGTCCATTTGATTAAGGTCTGGCCAGTGAGCATCCCTGGGCTTCCCAGTTTCTCAGTGGTGAAGACTTTGCCTGCCAGTGAAGGAGATGTGGGTTCCCCTGGGTCGGGAAGATCCGGTGGAGGAGGAAATGGCCACCCAGTCCAGTATGCTTGCCTGGAGAATCCCATGGACAGAGGAGCCTGGCGGGCTACAGTCCATGGGGTTGCAAGAGTTGGACATGACGGCGCGTGCGCTCAGGGACCATCCATAACAGACAGCCCGGGCGAGGTGTGTTTCCTCACGTGTGTGCCCATCCATAGGAGGGTCTCAACTGTCACCAGCAGGCCTGAGAAGTTGAGGGGACATCTTGGGGGTTTGAGAGTAGGCCATTGTGAGCAGCAGTGAGTGTGTGGGTATTTGGGAGAGGGGTCACCGCGTGCCTGGGGGTCACTGTATCTGAAGATGGTGCAGGGCGGGCCCCCAGACCCCAGTGCCACCCCCGCCCCGGGCATCCAGGCCCTTGGGTCTCCGTGGCTCGGCAGTGTTACACGGTTCTTCCCTGTGAACCCCACGTCCCGTCTCCTGAAGACCTGGGTGGGGGAGGGGCGCTGGGGGGCCCAGGTGGAACCCCCGCCAGGGAGACAGTGATGCCGGGACGCTGGCTCACAGAGGCGTGTGAGGCCAGGATTCCCAGCGCTCCAACCCTGAGACGACAAAAGCGGAGCCAGCACGAGCCCCTGCTGCACTTTGTTGCGGGCGCGGCTGGAACCACTCGGTCTGCGTCCCCGTGGGCCGGGGCGGGGCCGGTGGTCGCCGGCCGCCCCCTCCGCGCTTTTGTGCCGGGGTCCCCAGGCGCGTGTGCAGGGAAGCCCCGCCGCGCGACGCCGGGGAGCCGCCGGGCCCGCCCGCGCGCCCCGACTCAGCCCTGGGCAGCCCGGGGCCGAGCCGCCGCCGCGCCTCCGAGGGTCTGCGCCATCCGGGCGAGTGCGCAGTGCGGGCGGGGGGCGGCGGGCGGCGGGCGGGCGCTGCGGGGTCGCCGCGGGAGGCGGAGGCGCCCCGCGGGCGGTGCGGTGCGTTCCGGCGGCGGGGCGCGGGCGCGCGCCGGGGAGACCCCGCGGAGCCCGCGGCTCCCCGAGGGCGCCGCAGTCCTCAGACCCTTCTGAGCGCCAGGCGGGCGACTCGTGGTCCGAGGGCTCCTCGGGCCGCCGGCGAGCGAGCAGGCTGGAGGGCAGCGAGGAGGACTGGGCCGTGCGGGTGAGGGCCTGGCTGGGCCTCCTCCCCGGGCAGGTGCAGGAGGAGCAGGCGCCCGGCCCGGAGCCGCCCGGAGGTACGAGGGCCGGTCTGCGCGCCGCGCGGCTCCCATGGCGGCCGGGCGCTCCGGGGAGGCGGCGGGGCCGGGGCTCCCTCCGGAGCGGCCGGAGGGAGCCCAGCAGGCTGGCTTGGGGAGCCTCGAGGGGAGCCTGGGGGTGCGGGGGGCCGGGAGCCCCTCCGGAGCCTTTCGGGGCACCGGAGCAAGCTGGCGAGAAGCGCGCCTGCCGAAGCGTCCTGGAGCCTCGGGTGTCCGCGCCCGCGCCTGCGGCCGGCGGGGCCCGGGAGCGCGCCGGAGCGCGCCTCTGAGGGGGGCGGCCTCCGGGGGCGACCGAGGGTCTGCCCCGGGGGGGCCCGAGGGGATCCTGTGTCTGGGGGCCGATTGCGGCTTTGCAAACGTCTGTGCCTTCCTGCCCCGTGTCCAAAGTATCTGTTTGGAAATCGGTGTTTCTGCAAGTTCATACGTGCATGTGTCTGTCTGTGACTGTCTGGATTGTCTGCTCTTTCAAGCTCCGTGAACCTGAATCTGCACGTTTGTGTGTGTGGATTTGTCAGCGGGTCTTAGCGTTTCCAAAAGGCCCGTGAGCTGAGAGGGTGTCTCTGATTTTCCAGGAATGTCTGTGACTGCAGTGTGGGTGTGGATATGTGTGTGTCTGTGTGCACGCCTGGGTGTCTCTGAGGGTGTCTGAGAGAGACACGCCAGGGTGTCTGTCTGCATATCTGTCTGATTTGATTTCCTCGTAGGTTTCAATTTTTTCCAAGCCTATACTCCCAAAGGAGTGATTCTGAGGTTTAAAGAAAACCATCTGGAGAGAGTGTAAAGGAGAGTGATGGGGGTCTGAGAGGGGGAGGCCTCTGGGGGTGGGTCCCAGGTGAGACATAGGGTGGACCCTGGGGTGTCAGACAGAGGTGGTCTGGGTGTCCCCTAGGGTGTCCTTTGAGATCTAAGTGTGCAAAGGTGTGGTCCTCCGTGTGTGTGCCTGGAAGTGCCCAGTATTTGAAGCTGTATCTGCACATCTGTGTGTGTGTGTGTGCGTGTGCCTGAGCTTCCCCGAACCTCAGGATGTTACTGCCCATCTGCGTGTGTTTCAGGATCTATAAGTGCGTCTTCATTTGCACACGTGGGGCTCTGGGGCCAGGGGTGTGTCTGGGAGTTGCTGAGAGTGTCCTCCTGTGAGTCCCGAGCAGGGAGTCAGCTCCCGAGAGGGAGTCACTGTGTGTCTGTGATCCTGCAGGACCCACCCCCACCCCCGAGGGGTCCCCAGCGCCCCCCAGCCCTGGGTCTCTGAAGCCCGAGCCTCTGTGCCTTTCCCAGGAAGGCCTGGCCTGGACAGTGGGGGAGGGGCGCTGGGGGGAGGGCTGTGCGCTGAGGTCCAGCAGGGACACCTCAGAAGAGGGACAGTGATGCTGGCAGGCTGGGGGTCTTCCTGGAGGAAGAGGCCCGGGACCCTCCCCACGAATAATGAAATTGCGGTGAACATTCCGACGCCTGTGCGGGTGTCAGAGACAGTGTTAACCGCCTGACTTGCTGTTTGGGGTTTGCAGGGGGCTTGTGTCTCCGAGCAACCGAGCCGCGTTCATTCTCTTGGGTTTGTCCACAGGCTCCACAGGCATCCCCAGAGCCAGCCCTGTCCGGGCGTCAAGGAAAAGCACTGGGCCCCCCATCCCGCTTGTGCCCAGGGTCGAAGAGAGACCCGGGTCGCGATGTCAGTCTCGAGGTCAGTTCTGCGGCCGCAGTCCTGAAGGGTCTCCGCCTTTCGGCCAGGATGGCGCTGCAGGGGTCTCTGTGGGGAGCACAGGGAGGCACCCAGGGAGGATGTGCGGGGGCCTCCTGGGTGGTGGGTCCCAGGGGCGTGGGCTGGGGGCCACAGAGACCCGATGGGGCGGGCGGTGGGGCCCCTTGAGGAACCAAGTCTCCCTGAGGGCAGCCTCACCTTCTGAGCTTCCCGACCCCTCCCAAGTCTGAGGGTTTCTGGGGTCACCAGGAGGAACAAAGACTGCAGCGGGCAGGGGAGGCTGGGGTGTCTGCAAGAGGAGGTGGCGGGGACCCCCTCCTGGTCCCCAGGTTTTCAGTTCAGTCGCTCAGTCGTGTCTGACTCTTTGCGACCCCATGGACTGCAGCACACCAAGCTTCCCTGTCCATCACCAACTCCCGGAGCTTACTCAAATTCATGTCCATCGAGTTGGTCATGCCATCCAACCATCTCATCCTCTGTCGTCCCCTTCTCCTGCTGCCCTCAGTCTTTCCCAGCATCAAGGTCTTTTTCAATGAGTCAGCTCTTCTCATCAGGTGGCCAAAGTATTGGAGTTTCAGCTTCAGCATCAGTCCTTCCAATGAATACTCAGGACTGATCTCCTTTAGGATGGACTGGTTGGATCTCCTTGCAGTCCAAGGGCCTCTCAAGAGTCTTCTCCAACCCCACAGCTCATTTTAGGGAGCACAGGGGCAGACCTGTGGACTTCTGAGTTTGTGGGAGGAGGCAGAACTTTGGGAGGGGGGCACTGTAGGACCCAGGAGAGGTCGGGTGTGGATCGTGGTCCAGGCACAGCCCTGACCAAAGAGGACATCCAGAAATTATTTCTGGGGGGCAGCCCAGAGGGGAGTCTGGGGCAGGGGAACTTCTGAAGGCGTTTGATAGAGTTGGAGCCGACACAGGACTGCCTTGGTCTGGGTCAGACTGTGTTCTCAACACTTGACATGCATTGAATCCTATGTAATCCTCACATTTCATCATTCTGCTCATTTTGTGGAGGGGAAAGCTGACAGCACAAGAGGTTAAATACCCCCAAACTGGGGCTTTCCAGGTAAAATATATGATAAATACTTAAATGGAAATTTCAGATAAATAATGAATTACCTTTTAGTATAGTAAGTGAGTGAAGTCGCTCAGTCGTGTCCGACTCTTTGCGACCCCATGGACTATAGCCTACCAGGCTCCTCTGTCCATAGTACTGGAGTGGATTGCCATTTCCTTCTCCACCTTTTAGTATAAGTACGTCCCAAATATTCCATGGGACTTGCCAATATTGAAACAAAATTTAGAAGAATAAATACAAAATGAATTTTTATGTCATTAGCGACATGAGCCATGCAGTGTTTGCAGATACTTATGCTAAAAAGTGATCTGTGTGTCTGAAACGCAAATCTCAAGGTGCTGTCTTTCTTGTTGCTGTTGTTAAATCTTGAGATCCCCAGCTAGTGACTGGCAGGCTGGAATCCCCCAGTTCTCACCCCAGACATATGGCCCACGTCCTGCCCGGGGTGATTCTGGGGCCGAAGTGATGCTGGGGCGGAGCCCCTTCCCTGCAGGGCTGGCCCCGCCCCAGGGCTGGGGCCCGGCCCCTCCCCTCACCGCGGTCCTGAGGGCAGGACTGAAGCCTCCTGTACCTGGACCCGGGAGGGCCTGTCTGAACCCCTTGGGCAGGCTGCCTGGTAGCCTTGGGACGGAGCTGAAACAGCACTGGGATGGCTCCACGAGTGCACTTACTGAGTGCCTGCTGTATGCCAGACTCCAGAGGCCCTTCTGATACCCAGTTAGCCGAGCTGCAGCTTCCTGGTCCCAGCACTTCGTGTCACAGTTGTTCTAGTTTTAAAGGGGGGTGAGCCCCAGGTACCACGAGCCCTGCCCTTGTCCTTGCCAGGCGCCATGACAACCGCTCTCCCCAGATCACACCCTGGGCCTTGGAGGAAACCAGCAGGAAACCCAAATGGGTGCATTGCCAGCACGTCCGTCCCCTTGGATGCTGGGGACCTGGAGACGTGGGAGGGGATGGAGCTGTCTGAGTCCACCCGAGCTCTGAGAGCCACACCCAGGCCCCCTGGCTCCACCGTCCAGGCACTAACTGTCTCCTGTCCGCAGGGAGCACCTGTGGTGCCATGATGCTGCCTCTGAGCACCATCGGGGGCCAGGGAAGGGAGGAGGTGCAGACCAGACCTCCGCAGAGAAGAGGTGAGACCCACGTGGGGCGGAATCTGTGGTCAGGCGGGAGTGGGGAGGTCTCCAGGGCACAGGCGATGGGGAAGCAATGACCCTGAAGACTGGCCCCAAGCCCGAGTGTCTGCTGCTGCTCTCTGAAGGAGGGGGCCCTGAGGGGCACCCAGCTGTTGTAGCTGACGTGACGATGGTACAACAGATACTGGTCCAATCCACCGTGTCTTCCCCCACGTATTTTATCAAATCTGTAGCAGCTTATAACCATCACACAAAACACAGACATGCCTCTCCGTCACTCAGCTTTGTAGTTCCTTCCCCAGACAGCTACTTCCCAGCTCCTTGTCCAGTCTTCCAGAATGTTCTATGCTCACTCATGGAGACAAGGATGTGCATGTATCTGTTACTGTGTATTTATGTCTGATATACGGGTGTGTACTGCACATGCAACTTCCTTCAGTGTTTGGTTTCATTTATTTCTGCTCTGACACAGAATCTTCCAGTCACAGTCCCAAGGCTTTCCACACATCCAGTCACGCATGCTTCACAATGAGGGAGGGACAGGAATTACCTCGTTTTCCAGATGGGAAATCTGAAGGGTGAAAGTGAATAAACAGCTCACGGTGGGATCTGAATCCCTCTGGCCTGGGGGTCTTTGTCCTTAAGCACCGTGCCCCCTGTCCATCTCTAGGACGCTCCCCTACAAGACGCCCAGTTTGTGTTCCAGCTGCCTGGGATTCCACATCTCTCTGTGCTATATGTGTGCTAAGTTGCTTTGGTCGTGTCTGACTCTTTGCGACCCTACAGATTGTAACCCTGCCTGGCTCTTCTGTCCATGGAATTTTCCAGGCCAGAATACTGGAGTGGGTTGCCATTTCCTTCTCCAGGGGATCTTCCCGACTCAGGGATTGAACCCAGGTCTCCTGTGTCTCTTGCACTGGCAGGCGGATTCTTTACCACTGAGCCTTCAGGGAAGCTTGACCAGGTTCCTGCAGGTGGCCATTTGGGTTATTCCCAGTCTTTGACGATGACAATAAATGCAGATGGAAATAGGACTATACTTGGGTCACATTGCACCAGGGGAGTGGATCCAGGACTACATGTTTAAAAAGGGAGGTGGCAGCGTCCGAGGGGACGTTTGCACAGGTGGCCTGGATGGTCCTCCAGAGAGGCCGGCTTCCATTCTCAGGAGTGGAGGAGTCTGTAAGCAAATAGATGGATTTGTGGGCAGCTTTCAAATAGCAGGGACTTTCACTCCAAATCGACATGTCTGTCTTCTTCAGGGAATCCCAAGTGTTTTCTGGAGAGACGTGCCCACTGGCACCTGCGTATCAGCTGTGCCTTCCTCCTGGGCACGGGTGCCCCAGGGCGTCATATCTCCAGAGCCCCTGTTGTCTAACTCCAGCCTCTCCACTCACTGACATTCCCTGTCTGTTCCTGTGGACCTTCAGGATGCAACTTCATGCATCTCTGCAGGGACTGCTGTGCAACCTCCCGCAAGTGTCCTAACCTCTCCGTTTCCTTCTCTCTAAAGTTGGATGAATATAGTGCCCATCTCAGAGAGTTATCATGAACAACCAAACAAGCTAATACCTGCAAAATACTTAAAATTGTGCCTGACACACAGCAGGTCCTCCACATGTATTAGCCATCGTCACTGGTTTCATGATGAACATTTTATTATTATCGAGTTTCGCAAGCCTCAGCAGGCGAGAGGGCCTCATGCCTCTTTCTTCCTCGCTCAGCCCTGCCTTTTGAGAGAACCACCGGTCAGCGAAGGGAGCCCGCCAGAAAGAATGCAAGAGTGTCAGCCAAACAGGTGCCGACGTGTCCCATGGTGAGTCTGCTTGTTTTCTCCTTTGACCAGAGAACCCTGGGCCTGAGAGGTCAGGCTCATCGCCCACCCTCTCCGCCCAGCAGAGACCCTTGGGTGCCCGGGTGCCCCTTGCCCCTCCCTCGTCCCAGATGTGGCCCCATCCTATGAAGGGGATGGTTTTCCTTGAGGGTCCTGCCCTCTTTCCTGCCTCCTTCTCTTTGCTAATTCCAACCTCTGCTCCAATGTCACCTCCTTCATGAAGCCTCTCTTGACACTGCATCCCCAACCCCTTGCCTTGCTGAATTTCTTCAGCTTTATTATTGCTGCTTGAGATTATACCATTTATCTATTTGTTCCTAATCTGTCCCCCTTAAGAGAGTAGTTCAGGGGGAGGATGGCAGCGGGAAGCCCCGTGTTGTTCAGTGACATGTCCCCTGTCTAGATCAGATGTAACCCATGTCCAGCACTGTATACACTCGGGCTGATTAAATGAAGGAATGAATTAGGGAACGGTCCCTCCTGCGGAGGCAGCTGTGGCCTTGTCCACCTGGGTACCAGTCCTCCTTCTCCTGCTAACCCCCTTGACTTTTCTGGGGGACCACCGGTCTCCACCCACTTTGGGTGGATCTGATCCCATCCTCTGACTAGCTCCAGGTACGCCCCTGACCAATCAGAGCCGGCAGTGCCAAGGTTCCCGGTGATTGGCCCTGGGCTGGCACGTGACTCGCCCTTGGCCAATGAGGCGTCGGCTCTATCTCTGGGCTTCTTAACAGGCACGAGGGGAGGCTGGAGGGACCCTGGTGAGAGGGGTCAGGGGAGGCCCTGGGTCAGATGCCTTCGAGAACGTCTTTCCTACTAGTGCCTGCAACAGTCGTGGGAGGACTCTTTAGAAATTATATTAGAAAAGAAAATGAGTCACAGACGGTATAAAGATCATCCAAATTCGCCAGTTGCTAACATTTTTTCTATTTACATATTTTCTTTAATAAAAGAAATAATATATATGTATATTATAATATATATGTATATATTATGCATATATGTGTATATTTGTTACAGTATATATACACATAACATACCTAAGTGTGCATCGCCTTAGATACAATATTCTATTATACAGGGTGGGGTTATTGTCACCTTCCTGCATTCAACCCTGATACACGCTGCATCTTATCCCCGTGCTGGTTTTGATATTAACAATATGCTACATACTGTCCATCTGGCATTCTCCCTCCAACACAAGGCCTAGTCTAGGGCAGAGATTGTACTTAGTACCGTATCTGTAGTTTTCTTTAAGCTAGACAGTCTCCTAAGCCTTGTTTGCTTTTTATGGCCCTGACCATTTTGAAGTCCAGAGTCACACCCATCCCATATGTGGTTTATTGGGTATATTTTTTACCATCTCCCTGTGAATGAGACTCTGGATAAGCTATGATCTCTGGAGCACCACCTGTGACGCCGTGTCCTTCTCAGAACATCACATTTCGATGCACATGAGGTCTGTGCGCTATCACTGGTGATGCGAATTTTGATCCATTGGGCCAAGATGCTTGTTCCATTTCTCCACTGAATAATATCTGACTTTCCCATTTCTAATAGGAACTCATTGGAGAGACACTTGAAGCACTAAATAACTTAGAAGCAGAGAGAATCTTATTGGTCCTTCCAGGTCCTTTGCTCACCACTGAACCAATCATCAGCTAACCTAGAAGCAGAGAGCCTTTTGATTGGTCCTTCCAGGTCCTGTGTCTCTCCACTGAACCAATCATCAGCTAATCCAGAAGCAGAGAGCATTCTGATTGGTCCTTACAGGTCCTTTGCTTACCACGGAACCAATCATCAGCTAACCTAGAAGCAGAGAGCATTCTGATTGGTCTTTCCAGGTCCTGTGTCCTCCACGGAACCAATCAGCTGAGGTGACGCAGGACCCTAATGGCCTCAGGCCGGGTCACCTGACCATAGTAATGCGAAGGAAATCAGATCCCTCCCTTTCCCCATACCTGGAGAACACAAGGAAGGGATGAGGCGGTGATTCTCAGCCAGAGGCAGTTTGTCCCTCAGGGGTCGCCTTCAATGTCTGGAAACATTTTTGTTTGTCACAATTGAAGGGGTCGTGCTAATGGCATCCGGTGGCCGGGAATACTGCTTAGCATTTCTGCAATACTCAGGAGCCCCTGCCCCACCCACCGCAAGAAGGATCTGGACCCCAAATGTCACAAGTGGGAAGCGCTGGTAACCTGGGAATAGGAGAAGGACGGTTCTGCAGAGCTGAGGGCACCGTGTGGGGGGAACACCATCCTGCCCACCCCAAGCTTCCCAGCTGGCATCCCAGCCCTCTGAGGCTAAGGGCCCAAACTCCAGACTCTCAGCGCTGGGTTCAAACCCGGCGTCCGCCACTACCGGCTGTGGGACCCGGGACCAGTTCTTGAACTCCTCTGTGGCTCAGTTTCCCCATCTGTGAAACAGGGCAGTAGGAACCGCACATGGGGTTGATTACTAGGAGGAAGAAGTGGGTTCACATCTGTGCTGCGCCTACCTGGGAAAATGGGCTTCCCAGGTGGTGCTAGTGGTAAAGAACTCACCTGTCAGTACAGGAGACACAGGTTTGATCCCTGGGTTGGGAAGATCCCCTGAAGGAGGAGGGCATGGCAACCCACTCCGGTATTCTTGCCTGGAGAATCAAGGTTATGTACTCACTTCTAATCCTGAGTGCTGCATGTTCCCTACCTATACGTCTGATCAAATGCCAGAGTGGGAAAGCTTACCAGTGCCTCCCTACCCCCATTTCCTCATCTGCAGGATGGAAAAATAAGATCAGAGGCCACCTCGTGAGGATTAAATGGGACCTGATATGTCATTCACGCTAAAGCGTCCTAAATGCTCAAAAACCCTTGGATAGAAATAGTAGTCCTCTCAGAAATCACTACAGCTTCAATACTGCCAGCACCGTGGGTGATGCTTTCTATTGGGAAGAAGTGTTTAATTTTTTAGGAAAGCAGATGGTTTTAAGAAAACCAGCAAAGCAAACATTGTCACAGCTGACGGGTTTCCAGCTCTCACAAAGCGGCAAACATTGTTACATTTAATGATCCTTTTTTTGGATTACCTTGTTCAGTCCTTACACGCCTCTGTGAGGGAGCAGTTACTTATAGTCCATTATACAGAAATGTAAACTGAGGCCAGGGAAGGGCAGGTTATCTGCCTCAGGATCCCCAGCTGTACTGGGCGAAGAAGGAATTCAACCCTAGGTGGGTCGCCCCTGAAATCCTTGCTCAGACCCTCCCCCCAGGGCACTAAAGTTCTCCTCCCTTCTCCCTGTTCTTTCCTTCCAGCCGGGTTTTTGCTTCGCTTTCTACATGGATTCGAAAGACTCCGAGTTTGATTCGCAACCTTCTCCTGGAAGTTCGAGAGGTGGCTCCAAGTATACCTCCCCTGCGAAGCCTCGTGCAAAGTATAAGGAGATCCAGGCCTGGGAGTGTCCCCTGTGCTGCCTCAGCGTCCTCTACATCTCCTGAATCCTGAGGACACCCCCGGCCTCCCGCTCCAGGCCACCCGCGCGCCCCCCAAACATGCATGCTGGGCTTCTGTGATGTGAAACCCCCAATATGGCGGCTTCAATAAACCCAACTTGCTGTCTCTCTCAAGGCTGTGGTCTGTGTGTGAAACTCCCAGGACCGGGGCAGTGCAGCTCCGTGCAGTTGGGCAGCCAGGGTCCTTTGACCTCGGAGCTCTGTGCCACGTGGCTGGAGAGGGCTCACCCCCCACACCCAATCCACATTCTGGTTCGGGGCAAGTTGGGGGATGAGAAGGGAAGACACGTTTCAGTCCTTCGAAGGGCGACTTCTACAAGAAGCCCAAATAACTTTTCCTCACAGCTCATTGGCCAGAGCAGGTCACATGGTGACATCTAGTTGCAAGGGATGCTGGGAAGTGTAGTCCCTAGCCGGGCAAGCCTGTGTCACGTAATAGCTGCCATCATTAGAGCAAAGTTGTGTAGTACTTAGTGCAACTCCGCGACCCCGTGGACTGTAGCCCGCCAGGCTCCTCTGTCCATGGGTTTTTCCAGGCAACACTAGTGGAGTGGGTTGCCATTCCCTTCTCCAGGGGATATTCCCGACCCAGGGATTGGACCTGCATCTCCTGTGTCTCCTGCATTGAAGGCAGATCCTTTACTCACTGAGCCATCAGGGAAGCCCTTTTATAGCAAAGGAGAATGGCTATTGTTTCCATCACTGACGAGATCTTTTATGTTCATTTATCCCCAGCAGCAGGCTGTGGTGATTACACGAGTGAATAAACTTATTCTTCAGTTCTGTATCTCTCTCCCACTGACTAGGCTCTCCTCCCTTTTTACACAAATATTTAGAATGATGAACATTTTAGAGCACCGTCCATGTGGGAGGCACTGAGCTAATGTCTTTACACATTTTGATTCCCTTAATTGCGTTCTATTATTATCGCTCTTTCTGAGATAAGAGAACAGAGAGTCCACATCACTTGCTTCAGGTCACACAGATCAGAAGGAGCCAAGCCAACATTCAAACCCAGGCAGGCTGGCTCCAGAGTCTACGCCCTTAGCCATCATGGTATCCACCTCACAGAGGTGGACACGGGGAGATTCCCAGACGGCCACACAATTGTGAGTCAAAGAGCCTCTTTCAACACTCAGACCTTCCAACATTCCCTTCACACAACTCTTCAGATGCTGCAGAAATACTTGGAATATGTGTGTAGCATGTATCTATAGCCACAATAGTGCCAGTTAACAACCACCACCACAAAATCCATAGAGGTTGTTCACTGAGGTGAAAACACACAACGTGAGAGCTGTGAGTTTTCATTTTATCTGGGGATTTAGTGGGGATTATAGCCCAGGAGACAGCCTCTTGGAGAGCTGTGAGTGACTGCTCCAAACAGGTAGGTGAGAGGTCAGTTTACATGGGATTTTTGGAAAAGGGGTCCACGCAATCACGTGCACCCCTCATTACAAGGTTCATGTTGGTTATGATGCATGGACATCTCCATTAAAGAATTAAAGACTGTAGTTCTTTTCTAAGTAAAAGGTGCAGGTTGGGCAGAAATGTGAACAGACATGCTTTTTTTAAAAAAGTAGTTTATGAAAATTTAAATCCTGTGAAGTAAAATATAAAAATAGTAATATATTCTTGACATATGTGCAAAATTTGAAACAACCACCTTTAAAAACAGCTTTCATGAGCCTAGGTATCTTTCCTATAAATTAGGGGTCATTTTCTTTCCTATTTTATAGGACTCTGGTGAAGGTTACTTGAGCTCATCTATGTAAAGTTCTCAGTACCACACCTGACAGATGGAAAGTGCCCAGGAAACCAGTCATGACACAGACCCTTCAGTGACCATGGAATTGCATTTGAGAGGGATCCGGGTTTAATTTTCTTGCCTCCAGCACAATCACTTCATGCGGATCCTTCAATGTAACGGAATCCAGGACATTTCAGGGGCCCAACATGGCCAGTAGCTACTGCACTGGACGCCACAGATACAGAACGTTTCCATGGTCACCGAAGGATCTGTGTCGGGACCGGCTTAGATTTCTTGTGCTGTGCTGAGTGCTCAGTCCTGTCCAACTCTTTGCCACCCCATAGACTGTAGCCCACCAGGCTCCTCTGTCCATGGAATTTTCCAGGCAAGAATACTGGAGTGGGTTGCCATTTCCTTCCCCAGAGGATCTTCCTGATCCAGGGATTGAACCCGCAACTCCTGCATCTCCTGCACGGCAGGCAGATTCTTCACCAACGAGCCACCAGGGAAACGCTTTAGATCTCTTAGATTATCAGAATGATCATACACTGCAGCCTTCAGAAGTGAGGCTGTGGGCTCGCTGCTGTGAGAGCCTGAAAGAGCACAGTCTCATGGAGCAATCTCATCAGTGGATCTTGGGGACTCTTGGCTCTGCGCAGCGTCCTCTGGGCACTTTGAATCTCAGGGTTCCCGGTGCCCTGTCCACAGGACACCTCCCCTGCCTGGGCCAGATTAACCGATCGGTTACTGCTGATGTTAGATAAACGCTGACATTTCCCAGGCGCCTCCGCCTGTCACTCATGGTGCTGAGCACTTTACGTAGATGAGCTCATGTAACTGTCACCAGAGCCCTAGGAAATAGGAGCTAATATGATCCCCAATTTATTGGAGAGAAAAGCATGGCTCAGAGGAGCTTTTTAAAAACACCGCCATTTTAAATTTTCTGTCAAATTCCACACTATGTGCCTATTTGTATGCTCAGTTCAGTTCAGTCGCTCAGTCATGTCCGACTCTTTGCGATCCCATGGACTGCAGCACGCCAGGCCTCCCTGTCCATCACCAACTCCCAGAGTTCACTCAAACTCACATCCATCGAGTCTGTGATGCTGTCCAGCCATCTCATCCTCTGTCGTCCCCTTCTCCTCCTGCCCCCAGTCCCTCCCAGCATCAGAGTCTTTTCCAATGAGTCAACTCTTCACATCAGGTGGCCAAAGGATTAGAGTTTCAGCTTCATCAGTCATTCCAATGAACACCCAGGACTGATTTCCTTTAGGATGGACTGGTTGGATCTCCTTGCAGTCCAAGGGACTCTCAAGAGTCTTCTCCAACACCACAGTTCAAAAGCGATAATTCTTCAGCACTCAGCCTTCTTCACAGTCCAACTCTCACATCCATACATGACCACAGGAAAAACCATAGCCTTGACTAGACATTCAAATTTTCATAAAATATTTCTTTCTTTAAAGCAGTTTATCTGTTCACTTTTCTTCGCAAACTGCCCTTTTGTGAGAGAGCAGCTTGACTTTATGTACTGCAGGAGCTGGTACAGAAAATTCTCCAGGTCAGAGGTGGGCAGACTATGGCCATCCAGCCCCGAGCCTGTTTGTGTAAATAAGGGCGTGTTGATACAGCCACAGTCATCCTTAGGTATCGTCTGGGATGCTTTCATGCAAAAGAGGAGCAGCTGCGACACAGACCTGATGGCCCAGGATTCTAAAATACCTGCCACACACCCTCTGGCCAAGAAAGGTGACTGACCCAGAACTGATGAGGCCAAACTGAAATCAGTATGGGTGAGGGTGTGAGAATGGTTAGAAAAGGAGGGAAACCCGGAACTACCGTGAATTCAATGCACACTGTAAGAGATATTCTGTGTTTGAGCCCAATACACATGCTATTAACACATACACGCGTTTCTACCTGTGTAGCGTCTCTTCCTACTCTAAGCACAAGTTTAGAACCACTACTTACTCTTACTGAGCTGTTACAAATCCTAAAAGATGATGCTGTGAAAGTGCTGCACTCAATATGACAGCAAATTTGGGAAACTCAGCAGTGGCCACAGGACTGCAAAAGGTCAGTTTCCATTCCCATCCCAAAGGAAGCCAAAGTCAAAGAATGTTCAAACTACCACACAATTGCACTCAACTCACACACTAGCAAAGTAATGCTCAAAATTCCCCAAGCTAGGCTTCAACAGTACATGAACTGAGAACTTCCAGATATTCAAGCTGGATTCAGAAAAGGCCGAGGAACCAGAGACCAAATTGCTGACATCTGTTGGATCATAAAAAAAGCAAGAGAATTCCAGAAAAATATCAACTTCTGCTTCATTGACTAGGCTAAAGCCTTTGACTGTGTGGATCACAACAAACTGTGGAAAATTCTTCAAGAGATGGGAATACCAGACCACCTGACATGCCTCCTGAGAAATCTGTATGCAGGTCAAGAAGCAACAGAATCAGATATGGGAAAACGAACTGGTTCAAAACTGGGAAAGAAGTACGTCAAGGCTGTATATTGCCACTCTGCTTCATTAACTTATATGCGGAGTATATCATGTGAAATGCCAGGCTGGATGAAGCACAAGCTGAAATCAAGATTGCTGGGAGAAATATCAGTAACCTCAGATATGCGGATAACACCATCCTTATGGCAGAAAGCGAAGAGGAAGTACAGAGCCTCTTGATGAAAGTGGAAGAGGAGAGTAAAGAAGTTGGCTTAAAACTCAACATTCAGAAAACTAAGATCATGGCATCCAGTCCGATCACTTCATGCAAATAGATGGGGAAACAGTGGAAACAGTGACAGACTTTGCTTTCTTGGGCTCTAAAATCACTGCAGATGGTGACTGCAGCCATGAAATTAAAAGATGCTTACTCCTTGAATGAAAAGCTATGACCAACGTAGACAGCATACTAAAGCAGAGACATTACTTTGCCGACAAAGGTCCATCTAGTCAAAGTTATGGCTTTTCCAGTAGTCATGTATGGATGTGAGAGTTGGACTATAAAGAAAGCTGAGCACCGAAGAATTGATGCTTTTGAACTGCGGTGTTAGAGAAGACTCTTGAGAGTCCCTTGGACTGCAAGGAGATCCAACTAGTTCATCCTGAAGGAGATCAGCCCTGAATATTCATTGGAAGGACTGATGTTGAAGCTGAAGCTCTAATACTTTGGCCACCTGATGCAAAGAGCCGGCTCATTGGAAAGGTGCTGGGGAAGATTGAAGGCAGGAGGAGAAGGGAGAGACAGAGGATGAGATGATTGGATGGCATCACCGACTTGATGGACATGGGTTTGAGCAACTTCCAGGAGTTGGTGATGGATAGGGAGGCCTGGCGTGCTGCAGTGCACGGGGTCTCAAAGCGTTGGAGACGACTGAGTGACTTAACTGACTGACTTACTCTTATGACCTGCACAAGGTCATTCTCGTCCCCTTAAGACCTGCCCATCACGACCTCCTATATCGGTTTCACTACCGAACTGAGACACAGAGGCCCCCGACCCTCCCCGCTAATAACCAAGTTGCCGCGAACCTCTGACGCCTGTGCTGGTGTCAGAGGCGGTTTGAACCACCTGACTCGGCCTTGGGGGCGGGCTTGGGGCTTGTGCGTGACGCCGAGCCGCTCAGCGCTGTTCGTTCGCGCGCGTTTGTCCACCGCGTCCCCGAGCGCCTCCGGAGCCGGCTCTGCTCAGGCGCCAAGGACGCGCGCGGAGCCAGCCCGCCTGCCCTGCCCAGCCGCCCAGACCGAAGCGGTCCCGAGGTCAGTTCCGCGGCCGCCGCTCCGCGGGGTCTGCGCCCGCAGGGCGGGGGCGCGGGCCGGGGGTCCCCGCGAGCAGGGCGGGGGCGCCCCGGGAGGAGGTGCGGGAGCGGGGGCTGCCGCCTGGGGGCCCCGAGACCCCGGGGCCCGCGTGGTGGGGGCCCTGCAGGAACCCGAGTCTCCCCTGAGGGCGATCGAGACCCTCGAATCCTCTGAGCCCCTGGGCAACTCCGGGCCCCAGGATTTCTGAGGCCACTGGGAGGAGCGAATCCTGGAGGGGACAGAGGAGTGCCCCCCTCCCGGAGTAGGGTGTCCGGAGGCGGGGATGGCGGGGACCCCGTGCAGGACAGGCCGGGCGGGGGGGCCGGGGCCGGGTCCCCAGGTTTTGGGGGCGGGAGAGGCGGACCCGGGGACTTTGCGGTTTGATGGGGGAGGCGGAGGTCCGGGGGCTGCTCCCAACCTGGGAAGCCAGCGGGGTGTCAGGGGTCAGCGAGCAAATGGGCGAAGCAGAACACGGGAAGTGATGCCATGGGGCTGTTCTGGGGAGTGCGGGGGTTACTTTGAGGGGTAGGGAGCAGGGGCGACCCTCTGGACGTGTTTGCAGGTGCGCTGAGACGCATCAGAGGCTCGCAGATGAGGAGTGCGCGTGGAAAACAGCTTTTGCGCCTCCAGTGGTTCTGTGCGCCTGCGTGGCTGCGGGTGGGGGCTGGGAGCACGTTTGGGGCGCGCGGTTTTGAGGGGCAGCCTCTGGGGGAGGGGCCGGGCGAGGCTGAGGGTGGGCCTGGGGCTCCCCCAGAGGGAAAGTGTGCTGGGGAGGGTGGGGGGTCACTCCAGCCTGTGGGTCTGCCTCTGTGCCTGTCTGGAGGGTGTGTGTGTGGGTATGTGTGTATGAGTGTGTGAGCAGGACTGCCTGTGAGGAGTGTGCTCAGCACTGAGCAGCAGCGTGGTGGGGTCTCTGAATTTCCCTGGGCTCGTCTGCAGGTGTGTTTGTGTCCTTAGGCCCTGGTTCCCGCAGTCTGCATCTCAAAGTGTGCGTTACTAACGATCCTGTGTTTGTGTAACTGGTCGAGTGTTCCCACTGTTTGACGCACCTTGTATTTGCACGATTAATGTGTGAGGGTCTGTGGTGGGTCAAAGGATTCTTAAAAAGGGTTAAAGGAAGAGGTTTGACTCTAAGTTACCAGAGTGTTCTGAGTATGTGTGTGTGGTTAATTGCATTTAATTTTCATGTTTAATCATTTATAGTCCTCATTTTCATGAGGGGAAAGCTGACAGCCCAAGAGGTTAAATAACCCCTGAATCAGGAGCTGCAGGTAGAATGCAGTGCACATGTTTAAACATGAATGTCAGATAAATAATGAATTATCTTTTGGTATAAGTACACTCCAAATATACCGTGGGACTTGCATATACTTAAACATGATTTAGCCAAATAAATAAAAACTTAGTTTTTAGTAGACATGCCCATATAGTGTTTGGATATGGCTTATACTAAAAAAAAAAATGATCTGTGAGTCTAAAACGCAAATCTCAGGGTTCTGTGTTTTTCTTGCTGCTGTTGTTAAATCTTGAGATCCCCCAGCTAGTGACTGTAGGAGTGGAAGCCCCCAGTTCTCACCCCCAGACACACTGGCCCACGTCCTGCCCAGGGTGATGCTGGGGCCCGTGAGGAGCCCCCTCCCTGCAGGGTTGGCCCCGCCCCAGGGCTGTGCTGGCGGGTCTGGGGCCCAGCCCCATCCCCTCACCCTGCTCCTGAGGGCAGGACTGATGCCTCCTGTACCTGGAGGGGCCCAGGACAGGAGGGGAGGGCCTGTCTGAACCCCTTGGGCAGGCTGCCTGGGAGCCCTGGGACGGAGCTGAAACATGGTGATGGTAATGCTGACCTTGAGGTGCACTTACTGAGTGCCTGCTGTATGCCAGACTCCAGAGGCCCTTTGGATACCCAGTTAGCCGAGCTGCAGCTTCCTGGTCCCAGCACTTCGTGTCACAGTTGTTCTAGTTTTAAAGGGGGGTGAGCCCCAGGTACCACGAGCCCTGCCCTTGTCCTTGCCAGGCGCCATGACAACCGCTCTCCCCAGATCACACCCTGGGCCTTGGAGGAAACCAGCAGGAGCCGTTGCCAGCCCGTCCCCTTGGATGCTGGGGACCCGGAGACGTGGGAGGGGATGGAGCTGTCTGAGTCCACCTGAGCTCTGAGAGCCACACCCGGGCCCCCCGGCTCCACCGCCCAGGCACTAACTGCTCTGTGTCCTGTCCGCAGGGAGCACCTGTGGTGCCATGATGCTGCCTCTGAGCACCATCGAGGGCCAGGAGACCGAGGAGGTGCAGACCAGGCCTCCGGAGAAAGGGGGTAAGACCCGTGTGGGGCGGAAACTGTGGCAGGCGGGAGTGGGGAGGTGTCCAGGCGATGGGGAAGCATGGACCCTGAAGACTGGCCCCATCACCAAATGTCTCCACTGGCTCTTCTGGGCAGGGACACCCAGGATGCGGCCTCCCTGACATCACCTTCCGTCAGCGGGTCCCGTCACGGCCCCGCTCAGAGCCTGCAGGGAGCTCCTTGGAGCTGAGCCTGTTTGGGCCCCTTTTTGTGGCCTGGACACCCCTGTTTTCTTACCCCAGCCCTTCCCCTCCCTCACACTTCCTGTCTGTTCCCTGGGGGCCTTTGGGATACAATTGAATGCAGGTTTCACTCATTCCTGGGTGACCTCCAACAAGTGTCCCTACCTCTCTGTACCTCAGTTCGCTCATCTCTAAAGTGAGTTGATGATGATACCCATCTCAGAGAGTTATTGATTTCCCTGGTGGCTCAGTCAGTAAAGAGTCCGCCCTCAACATGGCAGACCAGGGTTTGATCCCTGGGTCGGGAAGATCCCCTGGAGAAGGAAATGGCAACCCACTTCAGTATTCTTGAGAGTTATTATGAAGAGAGAGTTATTATGAAGAACCACATAAATGAATACGTGTATAATACTTAAAAGCATGTCTGGAACATACTTCAACGTATTAGCTCCTATTACCGGTTTTGTGATGAAGACTATTATTACCGAGTTTCTCAAGTCTCAGGGTCAGATGGTTTCATGACTCTCCTCTTCCCTCAGTCCTGCTTTCTGTGAAGGCTGATGTTCCACGAAAGAAGTCCAAGAGAATGAAGGGAACGGTGTCCTTCAGAGTCCTGCCGTTCTGCCCCGTGGTAAGCCTGCTTGCTCCCTCCCTTTTCACCGGAGGCCCCTGGGCTGAGTGATCACGTGGATTGGCCACCCTCTCTGCCCACCAGAGACCCTTGGGTGCCCGGGTGCCCCTTGCCGCTGCCTTGTCCCGGACGTGGCCCCATCCTGTGGGGGCTAGTCTTCCTTGAAGATTTTGCCCGCCTTTCTGCCTCCTTCTCTTTGCTAATTCCAACCTCTGTTCCTGTGTCACCTCCTCCATGAAGCCTCCCTTGCTCACATTCATTCCGTTTCTCGCCAATTCACTGCCTCACTGAACTTTTTTTCACAGTAGTTATTGCTACTTGACAGCATACCTTCTGTCTGTGTGTTCATCATCTGTCTCCCCTACCAGAGTAGTTCTGTGAGGGCAGGGCCCTCCTCTGTTTTTCAATGACTCATTCCGTGCCTAGCACAGATGTAACCAGCGTCCGGCACTGTATACCCTCGGGCTGATTAAATGAAGGAATGAATTAGGGAATGGTCCCTCCTGCCAAGGCAGCTGTGGCCTTGTCCACCTGGGTACCAGTCCTCCTTCTCCTACTAACCCCCTTGACTTTTCTGGGGGGACCACCTGTCTGCACGCACTTTGGATGGCTCTGATCCCATCCTCAGACCAGCTGAGGATTGGGCCCCTGACCAATCAGAGCCGGCAGTGCCAAGGTTCCCGGTGATTGATCCTGGTCTGGCACATGACTCGCACTTGGCCAGTGAGACGTCTGCTCTGTCTCTGCGCTTCTTAACAGGCAGGAGGGGAGGCTGGAGGGACCCTGGTGAGAACCAGGGGGGCCGTGGGGAGAGGTCAGGGGAGGCCCTGCGTCAGATGCCTTCGAGAAGGTCTTCCTGTTAGTGCCTGCAGCAATCCTGGGGAGGACGCATTAGAAAATCTTATTAGAAAAGAACACGAGAGTCACAGGTTTACAAAGTATTTCCTGGGCAGCTTCGACCTGTCAGGCGTGGTGTGAGCACTTTACATAGATGAGCTCATGTAACCACACCGAGTCCTATGAAACACAGATTAATATGATCCCTAATACAGGAGAGACACCTGTGTCATGAGTGCTGTTTTTAAAGGTTATTTCAAGTTTGTACATAGTGAAGACCCAATGGCTCCTTTCATATTAGACTCAGTTCTCAGGATTCGTATCTTCATAAAGTATTTCTTATTTTTAAAGAAAATCCACAAAGTGTACCCTTTCACATTGCTGCCCTAACTGCCCGTTCACCAGAGAGCACCTTGGCATTGTGTACTCCAGGAACTGGCACAGAAGATTCTCTAGGTCAAGGGGGAGCCGATTAAGGCCACCCAGTCCACGGCCTGTTGAGTAAATAAGAGCTTGTTGACACACTACACCCACGTCTTAGGGAGAGTCTGCGACGCCTTCATGCCAAGTCCAGTGGTTCTGACACAGAGTGGATGCTTCAGGAAGAGTAGGCAATTTGCCATGACACCTTTGACCGCCAAAGTGACCGATCTTGCTTGGAATAGATGCAAACTGAAATTAATGCCGGTGAAGGTGTGAAAATGGTTAGAAAAAGGAGGGAAATCTTGAACTACTGTGAGTGTGAAGCCGGGTGTAAAAGATATTATGTGTTTGGGCCCAGTGCATATGCTCCACACACGTGTTTCTAGGTGTGTGGGGTGGGTGTTCCCTTATGTTCGAGAAAGGCGTTTAAAACCACTCCTTACCCTTGCTGCCTGCACTACTGAGTCTCCTCCGCCTCAAAGCCGCCCAGGGCCACCTCTGTATCAGTTTCTCTAAGCAGTGAGGAGGACGAGGCCTGGGACCCTCCCCACAACCCTAGAAGTGAAGCGAACACGTCGTGCTGGCGGCAGGCACCCTGTTGACCTCCTGCTGGTGTTGGGGGGACCAAGGCTGGGGGTGCAGGATTGTGCCTGTCACGGAGCCGCTCGGCGCTCTTCATTCCTGCGAGTTCACCCGCAGGTGCCCTGGACTTCTTCGGAGCCAGCCCTGCCCGCGCCGCCAGGACACGCGGTGAGCAAGCCGGCGCGCTCCAGCCCGGACGCCCAGACCGAGCCCGGGGCCGGAGGTCAGTTCCGCGGCCGCAGCTCCGAGGGCTCTGCGCCAGCAGGGCGAGGGGCGCGGGAGGGCGCTGCGGGGTCCCCGCGGGGGGCGAGCGCCCCGGGAGGAGGTGCGGGCGCGCTCTGGGCTGCTGCCTGGGGGCCCCGAGACGCCGGGGCGCGCGCGGTGCGGGCCCTGCAGGAACCCCGGCTCCCCTGAGGGCGGGGGGCGTCCTCAGACCCTCGTGAGCCGCGGGGCGGCTCGAGTCCGAGGGAGGAGCGGAGCCTGGAGGGGACACAGGAGGCTGGGGTGTCCGGAGGCGGGGGTCCCCTCCAGGGCAGGCGGCGGGGAGCCCGCGTCCTGGTCCCCAGGTTTTGGGGCGCGGGAGGGGCGGACCCGGGACTTCGCAGTTTGCTGGAGGAGGCGGGAGGCGCAGGTTTGCTCTGCACACCAGAGAGGGCAGTCGGTATCGGGCTCAGGTAAGGAACTGGCCACACAGAAGATGGGAACATGACTCGGGGGAAGTCCAGAGGGCGGTGTGATGAGTGGGGAGCCGAGGAGACCCTCTGGGTGTGTCTGGGGTTCACTAAGGGCGCAGAGCAAGGTTCACAGATGAGGAGTGCGCGTGGAAAACAGCTTTTGCGCCTCCAGTGGTTCTGTGCGCCTGCGTGGCTGCGGGTGGGGGCTGGGAGCACGTTTGGGGCGCGCGGTTTTGAGGGGCAGCCTCTGGGGGAGGGGCCGGGGGAGGCTGAGGGTGGGTCTGGGGGTCCCCCAGAGGGAAAGTGTACTGGGGAGGGTGAGGTGTATTGATAATTTCAGCTGATGCGTCTGCAGTTGTGTTTTTTGGGGGGGGGGCGCGGGGGTGAGCATGACCAGGACTGCCTGTGAGGCCCGTCCTTCAGTTCTGAGAAGCAGGCCTGCCCACCTGAGTCATGGGGGTCATGGGGGTCTCTGGGTTTCCTTGCAGTGTGTCTGCGGGTGTGTTTGTGTCGGTAAGCCCTGCTTTCCACAGTGATCAACAGTTGTGTGTGTTGTAACAATTGTGTGTGTTAGTATATCTGGCCACGTGTTCCCGCTATTTGACGCACTTGTATCTTCACGATTATGTGTCAGGATCTCTGATGGGTCTTAAGCATCTTATGAAGGCTTCGAAGAAGAGGTTTGACTCTAAGTTACCAGATAGTATGTTCTGAGTGTGTGTGTATTTAATCATATTTAATCCTCATGTTTAATCATTTATCTTCCTCATTTTCATGGACGGGAAAGCTGACAGCACAAGAGGTTAAAAAACCCCTGAATCGGGGCTTGCCAGGTAAAATACAGGATGCTTACTTCAATTTGAATTTAAGACAAATAGTGAATTCCCTTTTAGTATAAGTATGTTCCAAATATTTCATGGGGCTTGCCTATACTTAAACATCATTTAGCAAAATAAATTTAAAAATGAGTTTTTATGTAGACCTGACCCGTATGGTGTTTCAATATGACTTACAGTAAAAACTGATTTCTGTGTCTGAAATTCAGGTCTCGGTTTGCTCTGAATTTGTTGTAATATCATTTTGGGAAATCTGGCAAACTTCATCCTTGAGATCTCCCTGCTAGTGACTGGCAGGCTGGAATCCATCCAATCCGCAGTCCCCAGACACACTGACCAGGGCTCTGCCCAGGAAGGGCTAGGGTCAGCCTGTGCCCAGCCCCCTCCCTGCAGGGCTGGCCCCGCCCCAGGGCTGTGCTGGCGGGTCTGGGGCCCAGCCCCTCCCCTCACCCTGCTCCTGAGGGCAGGACTGATGCCTCCTGTACCTGGAGGGGCCCAGGACAGGAGGGGAGGGCCTGTCTGAACCCCTTGGGCAGGCTGCCTGGGAGCCCTGGGACGGAGCTGAAACATGGTGATGGTAATGCTGACCTTGAGGTGCACTTACTGAGTGCCTGCTGTATGCCAGACTCCAGAGGCCCTTTGGATACCCAGTTAGCCGAGCTGCAGCTTCCTGGTCCCAGCACTTCGTGTCACAGTTGTTCTAGTTTTAAAGGGGGGTGAGCCCCAGGTACCACGAGCCCTGCCCTTGTCCTTGCCAGGCGCCATGACAACCGCTCTCCCCAGATCACACCCTGGGCCTTGGAGGAAACCAGCAGGAGCCGTTGCCAGCACGTCCCCTTGGATGCTGGGGACCCGGAGACGTGGGAGGGGATGGAGCTGTCTGAGTCCACCCGAGCTCTGAGAGCCACACCCAGGCCCCCCGGCTCCACCGCCCAGGCACTAACTGCTCTGTGTCCTGTCCGCAGGGAGCACCTGTGGTGCCATGATGCTGCCTCTGAGCACCATCGAGGGCCAGGAGACTGAGGAGGTGCAGACCAGGCCTCCGGAGAAAGGAGGTGAGACCCACATGGGGCGGGACTGTGGCAGGCGGGAGTGGGGAGGTCTCCAGGCTGATGGGGAAGCATGGACCCTGAAGACTGGCCCCAACCTCGCATGTCTGCTGCTGGCTCCTCTTAAGGAGGGAGGGCCCTGAGGGGCGCCTGGAATGGAACCTCCCCAACATCACCCCGTGTCCGTGGGTCCATTACTCCCCTGCTCAGAGCCCACAGGGCTGCATCCTGGGAGCTGGAATCAGTCTGGGCTCCTTTGTATCATGTGGCCACCTGCATGGGCCAGCTGACCCTCCACTCAGTTGCCAGGTCAAGGGGCTGTAGGGTCATTCATCTGAGACGCGATGGAGGCCTGAACCAAGGACTTAGCAGTGGGAAGGAGTGCGGTGGGGACTTCCCAGGTGGCGCTCGTGGTAAAGAACCCACCTACCAATGCAGGAGTCACACGTTTCCCTGGGTGAGGAAGATCCCCTGCAGAAGGAAATGGCAACCCGCTCCAGTGTTCTTGCCCAGAGAATCCCATGGACAGAGGAGCTTGGCGGGCTACAGTCCATGGAGTCCCAAAGAGTCGGACACGATTTAGTGACTGAGCACAGAGCTCCTTGCTGGTCCTGTTGGTGGTCTGGCCTCATGAGGGAGGGCTCTTGGGTTTGCTGTGACACTCCCTTTTTTGAAAACTTTTACTTTGTAATAATTTTATATTCACAAGACATTGCCATCATAATTCATTGAAATTCCATGGGCCCTTTATCCCATTTCCCCCAGCCATTTGATCTTATTGGATGATAGTCCAGCATGAAAACTGGCCCGCTGATCCTGGCACAGTCCCATGCGTGTTTTTGCTTCTATTTCCACACATCTGTAGCTACATGTAGCCATCATACAAAATAAGATGCAAGCCCCTTCCTTAGCTACCTACTTTCTTGCCCGAGGTAGCTGCTTCCCAGCTTCTCATCCAGTCTTCCAGAATGTTCTGCGCTCACTCGGACAGACAAGGATGTGCGTGTATCTGCACTGTGCATTTATGTCTGATATGCGGTGTGTACTGTGTATCTCACTTCCGTTTCCTATTTCGTCTTATTTCACTTCATTCTCATCTGGCATGTCGTGCCAGGCCCGGTCCCAGTGCTTCCCCTGCGTCCAGTCACCCACACTCCACAACAGCCCTGTGAGATGGTGACACCAATGACCTCATGTTGCAGGTGGGAAATCTGAAGGGTGACAGGTGCGAATCATCAGCTCACGGTGGGATCTGAGCCCGTCTTGCCTGGGGGTCTTTGACCTTAAGCACTGTGTCCCCCGTCCATCTCGAGGACCCTCCCCCACAAGACGCCCGGTGTGTGTTCCAGCTGCCTGGCTGTTGCGCTAAGTCGCTCACTTGTGTCCGACTCTGCGACCCCATGGACTGCAGCACGCCAAGCCTCCCTGTCCATCACCAACTCCCAGAGCTTGCTCAAACTCATGTCCATCGGGTTGGTGATGCCATCCAACCATCTCATCCTCTGTCGTCCCCTTCTCCTCCTGCCTTCAGCCTCCCCCAGCATCAGGGTCTTTTCCAATGAGGTAGCTCTTCTCATCAGGTGGCCAAAGTATTGTCTTCCTCGGGGAAACCTTCTTTGGGGAAACCTTTGGGGAAACCTAAGTATTTTCTGGAGAGATATGCCTCAGTGGTACCTGTGTATCAGCTGTGCCCCCCTCCTGCACACTGGCACCCCAGGGCGTCACATCTCCACAGCCCCCTGTTGTCTGACTCCAGCCCCTTCGGTCACTGACATTCCGTCTGTTCCCTGGATGCAATTTAATGCGTGATTGCAGGCATTGCTGTGCAACCTCCTGCAAGTGTCCTAACCTCTCTGGGCCTCAGTTTCTTCATCCGTAAAGTTGGATGAAGATAATAACCAAATCAGATATTACAGTATAATGTATGCAAGAGTGCCTGGCTCAGGGCACGCACTCAACACGTTAGTTTTTGTCACTGGTTTCCTGATGGAGATCTTATTATTACTGAGTTTCTCAAACCTCAGAGGGCACGATTGCCTCATGCCTCTTTCCTCCTTCCCCAGCCCTGCTTTCTGAGAACCCTGATGAGCCTCGAAAGAAGCCCAGAGGAATGAAGGGAAGACTGTCTTTCAATGTCCTGCCGTTCTGTCCCATGGTAAGCCTGCTTGTTTCCTCCCTTTGACCAGAGATCCCCTAGGTTATGAGAGGTCAGGCACCTCCACCATCCTCTCTGGCCAGGAGAGACCCTTGGGTGGCTGGGTGTCCCTTGTCCCCCACCCCAGGATGTGCCCCCATCCTCTTGGGGGTGCTGCCCTCTTTCCTGCCTCTTCTCTTTCCTAATTCCAACTTCCAGTATCACCTCCTCCATGAAGCCTCCCTTGCTCACTTTTGCCCCATTTCCCTCGGACCTCTTGCCTTCCTGAATTTTCTTCAGCGTTATTATTGCTACCTGAGAGCATATCTGGCAGCTATCTTTTTAATCATTTGTCTCCCCTACTAGAGTAGTTTTGTGAGAGCCTCCTCTTGTGCAATGACATATCCCCTGTCTAGATCAGATGTAACCCGTGTCCGACACTGTATACTCTCGGGCTGATTAAATGAAGGAATGAATTAGGGAACGGTCCCTTCTGCAAAGGCAGCTGTGGCCTTGTCCACCTGGGTACCAGTCCTCCTTCTCCTACTAACCCCCTTGACTTTTCTGGGGGGACCACCTGTCTGCACGCACTTTGGATGGATCTGATCCATCCTCAGACCAGCTCCAGGTACGCCCCTGACCAATCAGAGCCGGCAGTGCCAACGTTCCTGGTGATTGGCCCTGGGCTGGCACGTGACTCACACTTTGCCAGTGAGGTGTCTGCTCTGTCTCTGGGCTTCTTGACCTGCAAAGCGGGAGGCTGGAGGGACCCTGGTGAGAAGCAGGGGGCCCGTGGGGAGGGGTCAGGGGAGGCAGAGGGTCAGACACCTGTGAGAACGTCTTTCCTATTAGTGCCTGCAGCAGTCCCGGGGAGGACTCTTTAGAAAATCTTGTTAAGAAATAATGTAATCAAAGATTTTACAAAAACAGTACAAAGATCATCCGAGTTTGCCAGTTGTTACCATTTTTTTCTATTTGCATGTTTCTCATATATGGACTATGTATGTATGCTCCTATTCCTCCGTGTGTTTCACTTTAGAAGAAGAATATTCTCTTATATAACTGTGGGCCTGTTGTGACCTTTGAGGTCTTAACCGTGATATGCACTTCCATCTCACCTGCTGTCCATATTCTTGGTTTCTTCACTCACTACATGCAGTCTGTTTGGTGTTCTTTTCCCTCCTACCTGGGGGAAAACTGGGGCCAGCTATTGCACTTGGTGCCACCTGGGATTCCCAGGTGGCACTGGTTGTAAAGAACCCGCCTGCCAGTGCAGGAGATGTAAGAGACATGGGTTCAGTTCCTGGGCTGGGAAGATCCCCTGGAGGAGGAAATGGCAACCCACTCCAGTCTTCTTGCCTGGAGAATCCCATGGACAGAGGCACCTGCGGGGCTACAGCCCATGGGGTCGCAAAGGGGTGGACAGAACTGAAGCAACTGAGCATGCACACAATATATCTTTAGTTCTCTTTGAGCTAGACAATCTCCTCAGTATTCCTTTGCCTCTTATGACAGACGATTTTGAACATCCGAGTCACACCTCGAACAATATTGATTGCTTTTTCTGTTTTGTTTCATTTCTACACTTGTTTGATTTTTATGCTATCCCCCTAATGAGATTCAGGGTAAGCTATGATCTTTGGAGCACCACCTAAGTGATGCCGTGTCCTAAATGCACTTGAATTTAGATCCACTCAGGCAAGATGTTTATCACATTTCTCCACGGAATACTTACTGATTTTTCTTTTCTCTATGCAACTAACTAATAAGAAATCAGTGGGGAGATGCTTGGAGATGAACCAAATACTCTAGAAAGAGAGCTTTCTGACCAGTTCATTTTGGGTCCTTTGCCCACCACGGAACCAACCGGCAGCTTATGAGATGAGAACCCTACATCTTGTATCCATGGGCGTGTATGGGGCAGACGGTCCCTGCCTTTCCCTAACCGCTGTAAGGATGGGACGAAGCAGTGATTCTCAACCAGAGGCAATTCACCCCCCAGGGGACACCTTCAGTGTCGGGACACGTTTCTTCTTTGTTACAAGTAAAGGGAGCAAGCTACTAGCGCCTGGTGGGTAGAGGGCAGTGATGGTGTTTAACATCCTGCAATGCACAAGAGGCCCCCAAACACTCACACTGCACAGAACGGCCTGAGAGTGCGACACCACCATTCTTGCCCTGCGTCTCTGTTCTCTTTCCTTCCAGCCGAGCGTCTGCTTCACCTATTACGTGGAGCCCGATGACCCTGAGCCTGAGCCCCAGGTTCCTTCTGACGGTTCGAAATCGGACCCGAATTGCACCTTCGTCCCTATGCCTGTGCTGGAGTTCCGCGAGGTCAAGGTGTGCGAGTGCCCCCTGTGCTGCCTCAGCTTCGTCACTGCTTCCTAAAGGCTGAGGGCCCCCCGCTTCCCGCTCCTGACTGCGCGCCCCCGAATCATGCATGCTGGGCTATCGTGATGTGAAATCCCCCAATACAGCGGCTTCAATAAACCCAACTTGCTGTCTCTCTCAAGGCTGTGGTCTGTGTGTGAAACTCCCAGGACCGGGGCGGTGCAGCTCCGTGGAGTTGGGCAGCCAGGGTCCTTTGACCTCGGTGCTCTGTGCCACGTGGCTGGAGAGGGCTCACCCCGACACCCAGTCCACATTCTGGTTCGGGGCAAGTGCGGGGATGAGAGGGGAAGACAAGCTTCAGTCCTTCAAAGGGCGACTCCTACAAGAAGCCCAGATCACTTTTCCTCACAGCTCATTGGCCAGAGACGGTCACATGGTGACATCTAGGTGCAAGGGATGCTGGGAACTGTAGTCCTTAGCTGGACAATCCTGTGTCATCTAATAGCTTCTGTTATTATAGCAAAGGAGAATGGATAATGTGTCCACCTCGGATCAAGTCTATTATGTTAATTTATCCCCAGCACATGTTGTGATGAACACATGAGTGAATAAATATATTCTTCAGTTTTGTATCTCTCTCCCATTGATTAGGATCCCCTCCGTTTTTAGCAGGATAAATGTTTTTGAGCACTGACCCTGTGTTAGGCACTGAGCTAATGTCTTTACACATTTTGAGCTGCTTAATTTTCACAACCTGTGGCTGGTTCTATTATCCCTCTTTCTGAGATAAGAGAACAAGGCACAGAGAGTCCACGTCACTTGCTTCAGGTCACACAGATCAGAAGGAGCCAAGCCAACATTCAAACCCAGGCAGGCTGGCTCCAGAGTCTACGCCCTTAACCATCATGGTATCCGCCTCACAGAGGTGGAGACAGGGAGATTCCCAGATGGCCACACACCTGTGAGTCAAAAAGCCTCTTTCAACACTCAGACCTTCCAATTCCCTTCACATAACTCTTCAGATGCTGCAGAAATACTTGGAATATGTGTGTAGCACGTATCTGTAGCCACAATAGTGCCAGTTAACAACCACCACCACAAAATCCATAGAAGGTGTGCACTGAGGTGAAAATGCACAATGTGAGAATTTCTGTTTTATCTGGGGGTTTAGTGGGGACTATAGCCCAGGAGACAGTCTCTCGGAGAGCTGTGAGGAGCTGCTCCAAACAGGTAGGTGAGAGGTCAGTTTGCATGTGATTTTGGAAAGGGGGTCCATGCAATGAAGTACATAACTCAGTACACGGTTCATGTTGGTCATGATACATGGACATCTCAGTTAATGTGATTAGTGCTTTTCTAAGTAAGGAAGAATCTAAGGCTCTTGCGTCCTATTATTTTCTCCTGAACATATCTAGCATCTGAGGTGTAACTGAGCCCAAGTTTGGCCACCTGGGACTCATAAGTCAATCATTCAAGAGGCAGGTGTCAGCAGATAGGAAAGGTGCTTTTATCAGACAAGATGACACCTGGGGAGATGGTGGGCTTGTGTCCAGGGACCAACTCAAGACATTCTTCTCAGCCTTTTGTTTTTTCAGTTGCTAAATGGTGTCCAACTCTGTTACCCATGGACTGCAGCACACCAGATTTCCTTATTCTTCACTGTCTCCCAGAGTTTGCTCAAACTCATGCCCATTGAGTTGGTGATGCCATCCAACCATCTCATCCTCTGTTGTCCCCTTCTCCTCCTGCCTTCAATCTTTCCCAGCATCAGGGGCTTTTCAAATGAGTCAGCTCTTCCCATCAGGTGGCCTAAGTACTGGACTTTCAGCTTCAGCATCAGTCCTTCCAATGAATATTCAGGGTTTATTTCCTTTAAGCTTGACTGGTTTGATCTCCTTGCTGTCCAAGGGATTCTAAAGAGTCTTCTATAGCACTGCAGTTTGAAAGCATCAATTCTTCGGTGCTCAGCCTTCTTTATGGTCCAACTCTCACATTTGTACGTGACTACTGGAAAAACCATAGCTTTGATTATACAGACCTTTGGGAAAATGGAGGAATCTCTGTGAACCGTCAAGGCAGGAGGTTGGATTCTACACCATTCTCCACTGTATGCAGAACTGGCTGAGGTCTCTTCAGATGTTACCTTGCCCATTCAATCTGCCTTCTGGATGCTTAGGGGCACTTTGGAGGAAGAGAGCTAGTCATGCTTCTATTTATCCAGGAAAAGTATCAACAGGTTAGACAAGGCATTCAGGAGAGGATATTAGTTCAGTTCAGTCGCTCAGTCGTGTCCAACTCCATGTGACCCCATGGACTGCAGCACACCAAGCTTCCCTGTCCATCACCAACTCCCGGAGCTTACTCAAACTCATGTCCATCGAGTTGGTGATGCCATCCAACCATCTCATCTTCTGTCGTCCCCTTCTCCTCCTGCCTTCAATCTTTCCCAGCATCAGGGTCTTTTCCAATGAGTTTGTTCTCATCAGGTGGCCGAAGTGTTGGAGTTTCAGCTTCAGCATCAGTCCTTCCAATGAATATTCAGGATTGATTTCCTTTATGATGGACTGGTTTGATTTCCTTGCAGTCCAAGGGGCTCTCAAGATTCTTCTCCAACACCACAGTTCAAAAGTGTCAATTCTTCATAAGTCAGGAGTTAATTTCAATTACTTAGTGATCTCATTCCTGTGATTAGTTTATTTTAGAGGTGGGACATAATTGAGCAGACAGGAAACGGACAAAGGACTTGCTTTCAGAGGATTCTTTCTGCCACTTCTCCCAGAACATAAGTGCCTCACCCAGATCTTCATTCTGAATTCATTTCAGGGTGAACTGTAGGTGGTGGTGTGTGGTGGGGAACATCCTTTAGTTGGCAAACTTCAGGGACAAAAGACATATGAGGTCAGGGAGGAGGCTGTGGTGCCATTTCTGAGCTCCTCCTGGCGCCTGGTGGACCCTGGTCCTCAGCTCTCCTAGGCTGGCCTCTCCTGGGGGACTGGGGAGACCTGGCCCTGCTCTCAATGTCTTTTCTCCTCCAACAGGCTGGCTTGGGCAGGTTCATCCTCATGGCACTGGTAGAGGTGCAGGGGAGAAACAAATGTCATTTCACAAGCACTTTTCAACCTTCTGCTGGATCATATTTTGCCAGCCTCCTCTGCCGAGAGCACGTTCCATGGCCAAATGCAAATTCAGAACAAGGGGGCATTGCACACTTAAAGCACAAAGGGGATAGAAACAAGGCAGGGTGGAAAACAGGCCATGTCTGCAGTCTACTTCAATGCAGAGTTGTGACTACATCCCCAACGTCCATGGGCTTCCACCTGTCACAACACAAGAGGGTTCCCCAGCCTGGCACCTGGGAGGGAAGCCAGGAATGGGGGAGAGCCTTCAGCAGCCAGGTGACCCTTCTCAAGCATCGGAAGAGCCTCTGGGAGGATGCAGGTATCAGTGTGAGAGATGAGGAGGAAAGACTTTCTGTGTAAGTCAAATGTCCAGAGACCTCAGAGCCTGCATGCCACAGAGAAGCCCACAGGAGTCCTGAGTGTGGGGAAGCTTTCACAGAGGGCTCACCCCTTACTCGTCACGGCAAAACCCACACCTCGGGGCAGTTGTGACGATGCACCGAGGACGGGGGCGTGGGGGTGGGCTTCAGGCAGGTCTCCTCCCTGCTGCTCCAGCAGAGAGTTCAAGCTGGAAAAGACAGTAAACTTTCTGAGTGTGGAAAAAACCTATAACTGAAACGCACATGAAAACCACGGAGAACCTCTGGGAATAGAGATTTCTTTCATTTCACCGCCAACATCTTTGGGTAGACCAGAAGTTCTCATGTGGGGTGATACTTCAGCGCCCCCTCCTGGAACTTGTCTGCAATGTTGGCACTATTTCAGGTTGTCCCAAATTGGTGCCCCTCTACTAGGCTCTGATGAAGAAGCAAATGGCAACCCACTCCAGGGTCCTAGCCTGGAGAATCCCATGGACAGAGGAGCCTGGTGGGCTACAGTCCACGGGGTCACAAGAAGTCAGAGATGACTGAGCAACTAACACACTAGACTCTAGTGGATAGAGACCATTCTAAACACGGTGCGGTGGACCAGGAAGACCCCCTGAACAAAGAACGTTCAGGTCGCAAATGTCAGTGACACTCTGGGGGATGCATTTCAGAAGGAATTAGGTACAATTTTCTGGCTCTCCAACACAGTAATCACTAAGTAACCACATGAAGCTAATCGATGTAAACAAATCAATCTTAAGTAAAATTCAAAACAGAGTTTCTTGGCAGCTCAGGGCAGGATTCAGCCGCCGAATGTGGCCAGAGGCTACCGCCCTGGACGCTGCAGATACACAACATTTCCGTGGTCACTGAAGGGTCTGCGACAGGACTGGTTTAGATCCCTTAGGTTATCACTTACCGTGGCCCCCAGAAAGCGAGGGTGTGGGCTTGCAGCTATGAGAACGTGAAGGAGCACAGTCTCCTGAAAAAACCTTATCAGTGCATCTTGGGGACTCTTGGCTCCTTGCACGGTCCTCTGGGCACTTTGAATCTCAGAGTGGCCAGTGCCTGCCCCAAAGGGCACCCCCTCTCCTGGGAGAGATTAACTAAGTGGTTACTGATAGTGTTAGATAAACTCTAACACTTCGCGGGCACTTTCCATCTGTCAGGTCCGGTGCTGAGCACTTTCCACAGATGAGCTCATGTAACCTTCACCAGAATCCTATGAAATAGGAACTAAAATGATCCCCAACGTATAGGGAAGTCACCCAGGCTCACCAGAGCTGTTTTTAAAGGTGGTTGTTTCAAATTTTGCACATATACCAAGACTATATTACTATTTTTATAGTATACTTTACAGGATTTAAATTTCCATAAACTATATATATATATATATATATTAAAAACACATATCTGTTCACTTTTCTGTTCAAACTGCACTTTTCACAGCAACTTTTTGGTTTATCTACTCCAGGAGCTGGCACAAAAAAATTCTTTAGGACAAGCATGGGCAGATGATGACCATCCAGCCCACAGACTGTAAATAAGGGCATGTTGACATAACTCCATCCATCCTTAGGACTGTCTAGGACGGGTTCATGCAAAGAGGAGCAGCTGCGACACAGACCTGATGGCTCAGGAGTCTAAAGTACCTGCCACACACCCTGGCCAAGAAAGGTGACTGACCCGGACTTGAATAGCCGCAAACTGCGATCCACACGGGTGAACGTGTGAGAATGATCAGCAAAAGGAGGGAAACTCTTGAACTTCCCGTGCCCGTGATGCCCAACGTTAAAAGATATTTTGTGTTTGAGTCCAGGACACATGCTATTAACACATACGTGTGTTTCGACCTGTGTGGCATCTCTTCTTACTCTAAGCACAAGTTTAGAACCACTGACTTACTCTTATGACCTGCACAAGGTCATTCTCGTCCCCTTAAGACCTGCCCATCATGACCTCCTATATCGGTTTCTCGAAGCAACGAAAACAAGAGGCCCCCGACCCTCCCCCCTAATAACCAAGTTGCCGCGAACCTCTGACGCCTGTGCTGGTGTCAGAGGCGGTTTGAACCACCTGACTCGGCCTTGGGGGCGGGCTTGGGGGTTGCGCGAGTCGCCGAGCGGCTCAGCCTGTACATAAGCGCGCGTTTGTCCACCGCGTCCCCGAGCGTCTCCGGAGCCGGCTCTGCTCAGGCACCAAGGACGCTCGCGGAACCAGCCCGCCTGCCCTGCCCAGCCGCCCAGACCGAAGCGGTCCCGAGGTCAGTCCCGCGGCCGCCGCTCCGCGGGGTCTGCGCCCGCAGGGCGGGGGCGCGGGCCGGGGGTCCCCGCAAGCAGGGCGGGGGCGCCCCGGGAGGAGGTGCGGGAGCGGGGGCTGCCGCCTGGGGGCCCCGAGACCCCAGGGCGCGGGCGGTGGGGGCCCTGGAGAAATCCAAGTTTTCCCCTGGAGGCGATGGAGACCCTCGGATCCCTTCCACCTCGGGGAGACTCCAGGTCTAAAGATTTCACTGGTCACTGGGAGAAGCGAAAACTGAAGGCGACAGAGGAGGCTGGGGTGTCCGGAGGCGGGGATGGCAGGGGTCCCCTCCAGGGCAGGCGGCGGGGAGCCCGGGTCCTGGTCCCCAGGTTTTGGGGGGCGGGAGGGCGGACCCGGGACTTCGCAGTTTGCTGGAGGAGGCGGGAGGCACAGGTTTGCTCTGCACACCAGAGAGGGCAGTCGGTATCGGGCTCAGGTAAGGAACTGGCCACACAGAAGATGGGAACATGATTCTGGGGGGATCCAGAGGGCGGTGTGATGGGTGGGGAGCCGGGGAGACCCTCTGGGTGAGTTTGGGGTTCACTAAGGGCGCAGAGCAAGGTTCACAGATGAGGAGTGCGCGTGGAAAACAGCTTTTGCGCCTCCAGTGGTTCTGTGCGCCTGCGTGGCTGCGGGTGGGGGCTGGGAGCACGTTTGGGGCGCGCGGTTTTGAGGGGCAGCCTCTGGGGGAGGGGCCGGGGGAGGCTGAGGGTGGGTCTGGGGGTCCCCCAGAGGGAAAGTGTACTGGCGAGGGTGGGGGGTCACTCCAGCCTGTGGGTCTGCCTCTGTGCCTGTCTGGAGGGTGTGTGTGTGTGTGTGTGTGTGAGAGAGTGTGTGAGAGAGATCAGGACTGCCTGTGAGGAGGGTGCTCAGCACTGAGCGGCAGGCCTGCCCGCCTGCGTGGTGGGGTCTCTGAATTTCCCTGGGCTTGTCTGCAGGTGTGTTTGCGTCATTAGGCCCTGGTTCCCGCAGTCTGCATCTGAAAACGTGTGTTTCCACTGACTGTGTGTGTGTGAGTGTGTGCGTATCTGGCCTGCGGGTCCCGCGCTGTTTGACGCACCCTGTATTTGCAGGATTATGCGTGAGGGTCTGCGATGGGTCTCATGCCTCTTCGAAAAAGGCTTAGAGGAAGAG
Source organism: Bos grunniens (assembly GCF_055505025.1). Taxonomy (NCBI): domain Eukaryota; kingdom Metazoa; phylum Chordata; class Mammalia; order Artiodactyla; family Bovidae; genus Bos; species Bos grunniens. The sequence continues at coordinate 64,544,122 of NC_141182.1, read as the reverse complement.
GTTTGACGCTAGGTTACCAGATAATGTGTGCTCAGTATGTTTTTAAGCATATTTGATCCTCATGTTTAATCATTTATAGTCTTAATTTTCATGGAGGGGAAAGCTGACAGCCCAAGAGGTTAAAAAACCCAGAATCCGGGCCTGCCAGGTTAAAATGCAGGCTGCTTTCTTAAATTCAAACTTCAGACAGATACTGAATTACATTTTAGTATAAATGTGTCACAAATATTTCCTGGGAGCCCATCTGTAAAGATAATCTAATACATTTTTAATAATTTTTTTTAAATGTAGATATGACCCACACAGTGTTTAAAGACTACTTAAACTAAAACTTGATTCGTGTATCTGAAATTCAAATCTCCATTTACTGTGTATTTATTATAACATTGCTGTTGTTAAACGTGGCCAACTTGATCGTTGAGATCCTCAGCTAGTGACTGGCAGGCTGGAATCCCCCAGTTCTCACCCAAGACACACTGGCCATGTCCTGCCCAGGGTGATGCTGGGGCGGAGGTGAGGAGCCCACACTGAGCCTGTGCCGAGCCCCCTCCCTGTAGGCCTGGCCCCACCCCAGGGCTGTGCTGGGGGGTCTGCGGCCGGCCCCTCCCCTCACCGCCGACCTGAGGGTGAGACTGAAGCCTCGTGTACCTGGAGGGGCCGAGGACAGGAGAGGGGAGCCTGTCTGAACCCCTTGGGCAGGCTGCCTGGGAGCCCTGGGACGGAGCTGAAAGACAGCCCTGGGACTGCTCCACGGGTGCGCTTACTGAGTGCCTGCTGTATGCCAGCCTCCAGAGGCCCTTTCTCTACTAGTTTGCTGAGCTGCACATCCAGGGTCCTGGCACTTTGTGTCATATTTCTTGTGTTTCTTAAAGGATCATAAACCCACGGACCCTGCCCTTTCCCTTGCCAGACACCATGCCACACACTCCCCAAATCACACACTGGACCTTGAAGCAACTCTATGCAGGTGGCATTGCCAATATGTCCGTTCAGCTGTTGGGGACCTGAGGACTTGGGGAGGGGATGGAGCTGTCTGAGTCCACCTGACCTCTGAGAGCCACACCCGGGCCCCCCCGGCTCCACCGCCCAGGCACTAACTGCTCTGTCTCCGGTCCGTAGGGAGCACCTGTGGAGTCACCATGCTGCCTCTGAGCACCATCGAGAGCCAGGAGACCGAGCCGGTGAAGACCAAGCCGCCGAAGAAAGGAGGTGAGACCCGGAAAACTGGGCAGGCGGGAGTGGGGAGGTCTCCAGGGCAAAGCAATGATCCTGAAGATTGGCCCTGTCACCAAATGTCTCCACTGGCTCTTCCGGGCAGGGACACCCAGGATACAACCTCCCTGACATCACCTCCCGTCAGCGGGTCCCATCACGACCCGCTGGGAGCTCCTGGGAGCTGAGCCCGTTTGGGCCCCTTTTTGTGGCCTGGACACCCCTGTTTTCTTACCCCAGACCCTTCCCTCCCTGACACTTCCTGTCTGTTCCCTGGGGGCCTTTGGGTTACAATTGAATGAAGGTCTCACTCACTCCTGGGTGACCTCCAACAAGTGTCCCTACCTCTCTGTACCTCAGTCCACTCATCTCTAAAGTGGGTTGATGATAATACCCATCTCAGAGAGTTATTATGAAGAACCACATAAACGAATGCGTGTACAATACTTAAAAGCACGTTTGGAACACACTCCACACGTATTAGCTCCGTTACGGGTTTCATGATGAAGACTATTATTACCAAGTTTCTCAAGCCTCAGAGGGTCAGATGGTCTCATGACTCTTTCCTCCTCCCTCAGGCTTCTTTTCTAAGAAGCCTGATGTTCTGCCGAAGAAGTCCAAGAAAATGAAGGGAACGGTGTCCTTCAGAGTCCTGCCGTTCTGCCCGGCGGTAAGCCTGTTTGCTCCCTCCCTTTTCACCGGAGGCCCCTGGCTGAGCGATCACGCAGATTTGCCACCCTCTCTGCTCACCAGAGACCCTTGGGTGCCCAGGTGGCCCTTGCCCCTGCCTTGTCCTGGATGTGGCCCCAGCCTGTGGGGCGGGATGGTTTTCCTTGAGGGTGCTGCCCTCTTTCCTGCCTCCTCCTTGCTAATTCCAACTTCTGCTCCAATGTCACCTCCTCCATGAGGCCTCCCTTTCTCCCTTTCACCCCGTTCCTCTCCAGCCCCTTGCCTTCCTGAATTTTCTTCAGAGTAATTATTGACAGCATACCTTGTACCTATTTTTCAACCATCTCTCTCCCTTACTAGAGTAGTTTTGTGGGGTCAAGAGCCTCTTCTGTTGTTCAATGACATATCCCCTCTGCCTAGCACAGATGTAACCAGCGCCAGGCACGCAATCTCACGGGCTGATTAAATGAGGGAATAAGTCAGGGAACGGTCCCTCCTGCAAAGGCAGCTGTGGTCTTGTCCACCTGGCTACCAGTCCTCCTTCTACAACACCCTTGTTTTTCCAGCAGGAGCTAGCACAAAAATTTCCCTAGGTCAACGGTGGGCAGACTACCGTCATTCAGCCCACAGCTTGTTTGTGTGAATAAGGGTTTCTTGGCACATCCACCCCCAACCTTAGGTAGAGTCAGGGCTGTTTTCATGTAAAATCCAGTAGCTGAGACGCAGACTGGATGATCCAGAAAGGCTATGCAATTTGCCATGACACTTTCCACGACAGTGGTGAATGACGGTGCTTCGAATAGATGCAGGCTGGCATCAGTTCAGGAGAAGGTGTGAGAATGCTTAGAAAAAGGAGGGAAACTCTTAAACTCTTGTGACTCTGATGCACAGGGTGGATACTTGCTGTTTGGGTCCAGCACACATGAGACATACATGTTTCTACGTGTGGGGCCTGTGTTTCTTCGTATCTGAGTAACAAGTTTAAGAGCCACTGCTTACCTTGCTACCTGCACAACTGAGTCTCCTCCACCTAAAGCCGCCCAAGGCCACCCTCTGTATCAGCTTCTCTAAGCGGTGAGGAGGAGGAGGCCCGGGACCCTCCCCCCAAAATAAAAGTGAAGCCAGCACGCCCGTGCTGGCGGCAGGCACGCTGTTAACCACCCGCTTGTGTTGCGGGTGGAGGTGGGGCGTCGTGAGTGATGCGGAGCCGCTCGGCGCTCTTCATTCCTGCGAGTTCACCCGCAGGTGCCCTGGACTTCGGATCCAGCCCTGCCCGCGCCCCCAGGACAAGCGGTGAGCAAGCCGGCGCGCTCCAGCCCGGACATCGAGACCGAGCCCGAGGCCGGGGCCGCAGGTCGCTCCCGCGGCCGCAGCTCCGAAGGGTCCGGCCATCAAGGTTGGAGCAGTTCGGGGCGGGGGGCGGCGGGAGGGCGGAGGGGGATCTCCGCGGGGAGGGCGCGGCGGGGGCTCCCCGAGGGCGGCGGGAGGCCTCGGACCCTTCCGAGCCGCGCGGGGACTCCGGGCCCCAGGATTTCTGGGGCCACTGTGGGGAGCGAATCCTGGAGGGGACAGAGGAGTGGGTGCCCCGCGGAGTTGGGTGTCCGGAGGCGGGGATGGCGGGGACCCCCTCCAGGACAGGCGGAGGGGGGCCCGGGTCCTAGTTCCCAGCTTTTGGGGGCGGGAGGGGCGGACCCGGGGACTTTGCCGTTTGATGGGGGAGGCGGAGGTCCGGGGGCTGCTCCCAACCTGGGAGGCCAGCGGGGTGTCAGGGGTCAGCTAGCGAGTGCAGAATGAAACATAGGCTAACGACTTTATGGGGAGTCCAGAGGGCAGTTTGCAGGAGGCAGGAGGCCCTATGGATGTGTTTGGGGTTTCACGGAAGACGCATGAGAAGTTCGCTGATGAGAAGGGCGCGTGGAAAACAGCTTTTGCGCCTCCAGTGGTTCTGTGCGCCTGTGTGGCTGTGGGTGGGGGCTGGGAGCACGTTTGGGGCGCGAGATTTTGAGGGTCAGCCTCTGGGGGAGGGGCCCGGGCGAAGCTGAGGGTGGGCCTGGGAGTCCGCCAGAGAGAGTTCCCCCAAACTGATGCATCTTTTCTTTGCGGGATTATATGTGAGGGTCTCTGATTGCATCTTATGTTTCTTTAAAATGTTTAAAGAAGGTTTAAAGAAGGCAGAGGTGTTGATTTTGTTTCCAGATAATGTGTTCTGAATATGTGTCAATTTAACCATATTTAAGCTTCATGTTTAATAATTAATTTTACTCATTTTTTTCTGGAAGGGAGAATTGACATAACAAGAGTTAATAACCCCTGAATTAGAGCTTATCAGGTAAAACGCAGGATCAGTTTAGTTCAGCTGCTCAGTCCTGTCCGACTCTTTGCGACCCCAAGGACTGCAGCACGCCAGGCCTCCCTGTCCATCACCAACTCCTGGAGCTTGCTCAAAACTCATGTCCATCCAGTGGGTGATGCCATCCAACCATCTCATCCTCTGTCGTCCCCTTCCTTTCCTACTTTCAGTCTTTCCCAGCATCAGGGTCTTTTCTAATGAGTCAGTTCTTCTCATCAGGTGGCCAAATATTGGAGCTTCAGCTTCAGCATCAATCCTTCCAATGAATATTCAGGATTGATTTCCTTTAAGATTGATTGGTTTGATCTCCGTGCCATCCAAAATGTAGGAGGGTTACTTACATTTGAATTTCAGGCAAATCATGAATTACCTTTGGACATAAGTATGTCCCAAGTATTTCCAGGGATATATACATAAACATAGGTTAGTATATTAAATAAATGATTTTTAGGTAGACACTTACCATGCAGTGTTTGGGACTTGTTATAGTGCAATATGACCCGTGTATATGAAATTCACATCTCAGTTTGCTGTGTATTTGTTATAATGTAGTTGTTAAATCTGGCAAACTTGATCCTTGAGATCCCCAGTTAGTGACTAGCAGGCTGGAATTCCCCCAAGTCCACTCCCCAGACACACAGCCCAAGTCCTGCCCAGGGTGATACTGGGGCAGAGGTGGGGTCCCCACACTGAGCCTGTGCCGGGCCCCCTTCCTGCAGGGCTGGCCCCGCCCCAGGGCTGTGCTGGGAGGTCTAGGGCCCGGCCCCTCCCCTCACCATGGTCCTGAGAGCAGGACTGATGCCTCCTGTACCTGGAGGGGCCCAGGACAGGAGGGGAGGGCCTGTCTGAACCCCTTGGGCAGGCTGCCTGGGAGCCCTGGGACGGAGCTGAAAGACAGCACTGAGACTGCTCCACAAGTGCACTTACTGAGTGCCTGCTGTATGCCAGACTCCAGAGGCCCTTTGGATACCCAGTTAGCCGAGCTGCAGCTTCCTGGTCCCAGCACTTCGTGTCACAGTTGTTCTAGTTTTAAAGGGGGGTGAGCCCCAGGTACCACGAGCCCTGCCCTTGTCCTTGCCAGGCGCCATGACAACCGCTCTCCCCAGATCACACCCTGGGCCTTGGAGGAAACCAGCAGGAGCCGTTGCCAGCCCGTCCCCTTGGATGCTGGGGACCTGGAGACCTGGGAAGGGATGGAGCTGTCTGAGTCCACCCGAGCTCTGAGAGCCACACCCAGGCCCCCCGGCTCCACCGCCCAGGCATTAACTGCTCTGTCTCGTCTCTAGGGAGGGCCTGCCGCGTCATGATGCTGCCTCTGAGCACCATCGAGGACAAGGAAGCCGAGGAGGTGCAGACCAAGCCTCCGGAGAAAGGAGGTGAGACCCACGTGGGGTGGAAAGTATAGGCAGGTGGGAATGGGAGGGTCTAGGGCAAGGTGATGAGGAGGGGTTGACTCTGGAGACTGGCCCAGTCCCACGCAGGCGTCTCCCCCTGTGGAGGGGGCCCTGAGGACACACAGGATGAAGTCACTGACATCACCTCGTGTCAGGCTGTCTGTCACTCCTCTGCTCAGAGTCTGCAGCCTGCAGCAGGGTCCTCACCTCTCTGCCTCAGTTTCCTCATCTCTAAAGCGGGACAATGATAGTGTCCGTCTCAGAGAGTCATTATGAGCAATCAGTTAAGCTAATACATGTAAAGTACATGAGCGCCTGGACATGGCAAGCACTCAGTAAGTGTTAGCTTTTGTCACTGGTTTCATGATGATGAAGATACTGAGTTTCTCAAGCCCCAGCAGGCAAGATGGTCTCACACCTCTTTCCTCCCCCCCACACAGCTCTGCTTTCTGAGAACCCTGATGAGCCTAAGAAGAAGCCCAGAGGAATGAAGGGAAGACTGTCTTTCAAGGTCCTGCCGTTCTGTCCCATAGTAAGCCTGCTTGTTTCCTTTCTTTGACCTGAGATCCCCTAGGTTATGAGAGGTCAGGCACATCTACCACTTCCTCTGTGCAGCAGAGACCCTTGGGTGGCTGGGTGCCCCTTGTCCATGCCCCGCCCCCCCCCCCCCAGGATATGGCCACCATCCTCTGGGGGGTGTTGCCCTCTTTCCTGCCTTCCTTCTGTTTCCTAAATTCCAATCTCGGCTCCAATGCCACCTCCTCCACGAAGCCTCCCTTGCTCACTTTTGCACCATTTCTCTCTAACCCCCTGCCATGCTGAATTTTCATCAGATAATTATTGCTACCTAAGAACATACCTTGAATCTGTGTGTTCATCATCTGTCTCCCCTCCTAGAGAAGTTGTTCAGTGACATATCCCCTGTCTAGATCAGATGTAACCAGTGTCAGCCACTGTATACACTCGGGCTGATTAAATGAAGAAATGAATTAGGGAACGGTCCTTCCTGCGGAGGCAAGCATGGCCTTGTCTACCTGGGTACCAGTCCTCCTTCTCCTACTAACCCCCTTGACTTTTCTGGGGGGCGCTCCTGTCCCCACGCACTTTGGATGGATTTGATCCCATCCTCAGACCAGCTCCAGGTACGTCCCTAACCAATCAGAGCCTACGTCCCTGACCAATCAGAGCCGGCAGTGCCAAGATTCCCAGTGATTGGGCCTGGGCTGGGCACGTGACTCACCCTTGGCCAATGAGGCGTCTGCTCTGTCTCTGGGTCTTCTTAACAGGCAGGAGGGGAGGCTGGAGAGACCCTGGTGAGAACCAGGAGGCCCTTGGGGAGAGGTCAGGGGAGGCCCTGGGTCAGATTGCCTGCGAGAATGTCTTACCTACTAGTGCGACTAGTACTACTCTTAAAGAAGTTTTCGTATTAGGAATTAATGTGAGAATCCAAGATTTTTTAAAAAACAGTACAAAGATTATCAAAATTCACCGAGTGTTGCCACATATTCTATTTGCATGTTTTTAAAAATATATATTTAGATATAATATTGATGGTACTCAAGATTCTGCAAAGCACAGGATGCCCCCCCCCCCCCACACACACACTCTGCAAGGAATGACAAGACCCCAAAATGTCACTAGTGTGACACTGACATTCCCCTCTTGTTTCTTTGTTCTCTTTCCTTCCAGCCGAGTGTCTGCTTCAGCTACTACCTGGAACCGGATGACGCTGAGCCTGAGCCCGAGCCCGAGCCGGAGCCCGAGCCCGAGCCCCAGGCGGCTCCTGACGGTTCGAAATCGGACCCGAATTGCACCGTCGTTCCTATGCCTGTGCTGGAGTTCCGCGAGGTCAAGGTGTGCGAGTGCCCCCTGTGCTGCCTCAGCTTCGTCACTGCTTCCTAAACGCTGAGGGCCCTCCGCTTCCCGCTCCTGACCGCGCGCCCCCGAATCATGCATGCTGGGCTACCGTAGTGTAAAATCCCCCAATACAGCGGCTTCAATAAACCCAACTTGCTGTCTCTCTCAAGGCTGTGTGTGGTCTGTGTGTGAAACTCCCAGGACCGGGGCGGTGCAGCTCTGTGGAGTTGGGCAGCCAGGGTCCTTTGACCTCGGTGCTCTGTGCCACGTGGCTGGAGAGGGCTCACCCCGACACCCAGTCCACATTCTGGTTCGGGGCAAGTAGGGGGATGAGGAGAGAGGAAGACATGCTTCAGTCCTTCAAAGGGTGACTCCTACAAGAAGCCCAGATCACTTTTCCTCACAGCTCATTGGCCAGAGACGGTCACATGGTGACATCTAGTTGCAAGGGATGCCGGGAACTGTAGTCCTTAGCCGGGCAATCATGTGTCATCCAATAGCTTCTATCACTATAGCAAAGGAGAACGGATAATGTGTTCACCTCCGACTGGGTGTGTTATGTTAATTTATCCCCAGCACGTGTTGTGATGAACACCCAAGTGAATAAATGTATTCTTCAATTCTGTATCTCTCCTCCATTGACCAGAATCTCCTCCCTTTTTATGCAGATAATTAGAATGAGGAACTTTTCTTGGGCATTGACCATGCGGTAGGCCGCAAGCCAGTGTCTTTACACATTTTGATCCCCTTAATGCTCACGACCATGTGGCCAGTTCTGTTATTCTGTCTCTTTCTGAGATAAGAGAACAGAGGCACAGAGTGCCCGTCACTTGCTTCAGGTCACACAGATCATCCAAGCCAGGATTCAAATCCAGGGAGGCTGACTCCAGAGTCTGTGTCAACAGGACTCAGCAGCTAAACAACAACAACCATCCTTTGTATCAGACTCCTTCGGTGGCAAGCAACAAAAACCCTGACTCCGGGCCTTTGCCCTGGCTGTTTACTCCCCTGCAGTGCGCTTCTCCCAGGGCTTTTCTGTTGTTGACTCAATCCGAATCTTTTCCAGTTCCTCATTCTATGCAGGTATTGGTGACTTTACGGCTTATGAGATATTTATGACAGTTCTTTGGTGCTGGCTCGTTTTAAGATTATCACCAGTTTCCAGCCCTCTGTTATATAGGAAAGTACCCACTCATTTCTGAGAAGTAAAATGATCACCCGTGAGCTTCAGCACCTCAACAATTTAGAAGACTATAGAGTGAGTTTTCTCTGTAAGATAATACATGCATTTCACAAGAATCCCAAGTCATAACAAGGTGGATTCATTAAAACAAAAAAAGTCTCTCTCTCTTTCTCTATCTTCTATTTTTTGCAGTTTTAATTTTGCTGATATTTATAATCTATTCAGCTTGAGAAATTTCTTTCAAAAGTTTTGCTTTCAAAAACCAGATTTCAGGGGTACAAGCACATATCCCTCAGACTGACTAAAGGAAAAACATGAGGGTTGGTGAGGCAGTGAAACTCCTAGAACTCTCACACATTGTTGCGGAAGTGTAGATTGGTGCTGCTCTTTAGAAGAGAAAACTGGTGGCCGGCATAACTGCACATATGAATGTCCGACCCCAACAACCCCGTTCTTGGGTATATTCCCAATAGAAATGCATATTAAGCTAACAGAGGGTGTGTACAAAAATGTTTCATGGCACCTCCTACACTATTGGTGGGAATATAAACTGGTGCAGCCACTCTAGAGAACAGTGTGGAGGTTCCTTACAAACTAAAAATAAAGCTATCATATGATCCAGCAATCTCACTCCCAGGCATATATCTGAAGAAAACACTACTTGGAAAAGATACATACACCCCTATGTTCAGAGCAGCACTGTTTACAATAGCAAGACATAGAAGCAACTGAAGTGCCCATCAGCAGATGAATGGATGAAGAAGATGCGGTGCATACATACAACAGAATATTACTCAGCCATCAAAAAGAATGAAATTATGCCATTTGCAGCCACATGGATGGATCTAGAGATGATCATATTGAGTGAAGTCAGAGAAAGACAAATACCTTATGATATAACTTATAGATGGAATTTCATACAAATGAACTTAGGAAACAGAAACAGATGCACAGACATAGAAAACAAACTTATAATTACCAAAAGGGAAAGGGGTTGGGGAAGGGACAAATTAAGCATTCTGTATTAGGAGATACAAACTGCTATATACAAAAATACATAAGGTCCTGTGGCATAGCCCAGGGAGCTCTATCTAATATCCTGTAATGAAAAATCATATATATTTCTATCTGAATCACTTTGCTGTGCACCAGAAACTAATACATCATAAATCCACTATACTTCCATAAAACAAAAACAAAAATTAACTCATATATATGTGTGCTGCTGCTTCAGTAGTGTCTGCTCTTTGCGACCCTATGGACTGCAGCCTGCCAGTATATATAGGCTTCCCTTGTGTTTCAGACAGTAAAGAATTTGCCTGCAAAAATAGAGGTTAACTCATATATATATATATCAGTTCAGTTCAGTTCAGTTCAGTCGCGTCTGACTCTTCGTGACCCTACGGACTGCAGCACACCGGGCCTCCCTGTCCACCACCAACTCCCAGAGTTTACTCAAACTCATGTCCATGGAGTCGGTCCATCCAACCATCTCATCCTCTGTCATCCCCTTCTCCTACCGCCTTCAATCTTTCCCGGCATCAGAGTCTTTTCAAATGAGTCAGTTCTTCATATCAGGGGGCCAAAGTATTGGACTTTCAGCTTCAGCATCAGTGTTTCCAATGAATCATATATATACATATATGTATGTATATATAAACTTTACATATATACACGCATATGTATAAAGAATGTTCATAACAGGCCCGTTCATAATAGTCCCAAAGGGCCAGCTACCCAAATGCTTACATTATTTCTCATCTTTTGTGCTGGGAGTCCATTTAATTAAGGTCTGACCAGAGACCATCCTTAAGGGTAAGGACCATGCTTAACAGACAGGCCAGGCGGGGTGTGTTTCGACAACTGTGTGCCCATCTCAAGAGCGTCTCAGTTGCCACCATCTTGGGGGTTTGAGAGTAGGCCATTGTGAGCAGCAGTGAGTGTGTGGGTATTTGGGAGAGGGGTCACCGCGTGCCTGGGGGGTCTCTGTGTATCTGAAGATTGTGCAGGGTGGGCCCCCAGACCCCAGTGCCACCCCCGCCCCGGGCATCCAGGCCCCTGGGTCTTCGTGGCTCTGAAATATAACACGGTTCTTCCCTGTGAACCCCACTTGCCATCTCCTGGAAGACCTGGGCCCGGGGCGGGGCGGGGCGGTGGGCCAGATGGGGAAAGGGCACTGGCGGGGCCCAGGTGGAACCCCCGCCAGGGAAACAGTGATGCCGGAAGGCTGGCTCACAAAGTGGGTGTGAGGCCAGAATTTCCAGTCCTCCAACCCTGAGAACAACAAATTTGTTTCAGCCACTGTTTTAACCGCTCGATCCGAGTACCCGTGTGGACCCGGGTTGGCTGCGGGGGTCGTGAGCCGCTCCTTCCGCGCTTTTGTCCTGCTGGTCCCCAGGCACGTTTTTAGGGCCCCCGCCCCACGCGGGATGCCAGGGCCACCACTGCGCCAACCGCCCCCCCTCCCCGACTCCGTGCCCCTGGGCACGAGCGCCGGGTCTCAGCCGGGTTGGGGGGGCGGGGTCAGTCCCCCGCTGCGGTTCTGAAGGGTAGGGGGCGGTGCTCACGGCTGGGGGGCGGAGGGGGCCGGGGCTGCAGCGGGTGGCGCTGCAGGCGCAGAGGGAAGGCGAGGGGGCGCCCTGGGAGCGGGTGTGCGGGTGCGGGGTGGTCTCGAGGGGGCGCTGCCCGGGAGCCTGGGAGGGGCCGACCGGCCGGGCCGGGCGCACGGGCGGCCTGGGCTCCCGCGGAGGCCTGCTGCCACCTAGCGGGCCGGCGCCGAGGGGCCCTCGCGGCTGCGTCTTCCCGGCTGGCGGGCAGCGCGGGGCTCACGGCCGGGGCCACAGCAGGGGATCTGAGACCGCCCCCCCCCCCCCCCCCGGAGAGCGGGTGGCGGGAGAAGTCTTCTGACCCTCACCGGCTAAGAACAATAAAATTGTCGTTTAGTCGCTCAGTCCTGTCCCACTCTGTGCGACCCCGTGGACTGTAGCCCGCCAGGCTCCTCTGTCCGTGGGATTCTCCAGGCACGAATACTGGAGCGGGTTGCCACGCCCGCCTCCAGGGGATCTCCCCCACCCGGGGATCGAACCCGCGTCTCCTGCAATAGCGAGCATATTTACCCCTGCGCCACAGGCGAAGCCCGAGTGACACGTACGCAGTAAGAATTTTTCACTTTTGCAAGTATGTATAAAAGAAGCAGAGGCTCCTCTGACATGCCCCCGGAGGCTTGCAGCGGGGGGTGGGGGAGAGGTGCAGGTGTGTGTGTGCAGCTCCCCGCTGTTTCTGTTCCCAAGCCGGGAAGGGGCAGGAAAGGGATTGAAGGGGAAGGAACTGAGGCTGGTTTCTAACTCCTGCTGGAGATTTTCCAGTTGCAGTCACCCAAAGCGAGACCCTGAATCCTTGAGCTGAACCCCCTGAGGGGCAGAGAACAGGATGGGGGAGGGGAAGGGGTGCAAAACCTCCATCAGGCATCGGCTGCCAAGTGTGTATTTTTAAAATAATAAACGTGGACTTCTGGTTTCAGAAATGCCATCCGGTACACAGTGGTACTCAGTCCAGGGTTTAAAGTCACCTAGAGGCACGGCCTCCTGAGATGAATGTAAAGTCACGACTGGGGAAATCCTCGAGGGCTTTTGGAAATGATGTCGCTCTGCTTTCGGGAGTAATGAGGCGAGAAGGGGAGATGAGCGCCGTGCTCGAAGGTCTCCATCCTGCCGGACCTGCCCGGCTCCTCTCCCCCGGGGGGCCGGGAAGTGACTCCTTTCACAGCCCCCTGGGAACCTGTGTTTGCTGTGTCCCCGTGAGGGAAAAATGAACTCATGTTTGCTACCTTTTTGCCAGGTATCAAAATGGCCTTTCTGAGAGCGGATTCGTATATCTGTCTGACTGAGTCCCTTCGCTGTACACCTGAAGCTGATACACAGCACAGACCTGTGCAACAGTCTCCAGCCTCCCCAGCCAGCGGGAGAGATTCTTTAATGTCTCAGCCACCAGAAAGCCCACAAGTTAGGTACGTAGACTGCAAATTCTGACCCCTCTTTGAGTCACTCATCTCTGGGTGCTTCCGTGTGTCTCACACTCTACAAGACACATGCTAATAAGTCTTTGTGGGTTTCGCTCTCATTCACCTGCCTTGTCCCAGTTTCTGTCACAGAATTTGGGGTCTATATACCTAACTTGGTGGGGGGTACACAAGACTGCCCTCTCTTTAGACACCAGACAAGTGTTCTGCGGGTTCCCAGGCTGCCCACTCTTCTGATCATTTGGCCACAAATTTGGGATTCCTCAATTCCCTCGAGTTCTGTTATTCACTAGAGGGGCTCACAGAATTCAGGAAAGTGCCGTGCTCACAGTGTGATGTTATATATGTGGATATATACATTAATAGCTATTTTTATTCATTTAGCTGTGCCTGGCCTAAGTTGCAGCAGGCAAACTCTTAGTTGCAGCATGTGGGATCTAGTTCCTTGACCGGGGATGGAACCAGGCCCCCTGCACTGGGAGCGGGGAGGCCCAGCCCTGGCACCACCAGGGAAGTCGCTGTGATGCTCAAATGCAGAGATGCACTGGGCTTTGGGGTCCTCGGGGCGCCTCCCCTTCCTGCACATCCAGGAGTGTCCCCAGGGAGGCTCATTCAAGCATTGAGGGTCCCAGGTCTTTGTTAGTGTTTCATCATGGGGGTCCCGGGTCTTTGTTAGTGTTCCATCATGGGGGTCCCAGGTCTCTGTTAGCGTTCCATCATGCAGGCTGGGTTGATTTCATCATTTGCCACATGATTGAATTCCATCTCCTGTGCCTCCTCCTCCCTGGAGGTCAGGGTGATGTTTATCGTCCGCTCAACATTCTCCATCACTCGGCTCACGGCCCTTCAGATGTGGTGCATGTTTGCGTCTGTGCTCGGGCTCATAAATGTTCAAAGATATGCAGGAGATAGATCACACTGTACAAAAACACATTCTTCACATCGCTCTGGCCACTGTTTCCCATCTGGGAGTGGTTGCCTGTCCCCAGAGGGTGTCTGGCAGCATTTTATCACAGTTTGAGGACAGGGGATTAGTGGGTAGAGGCGGAAGACGCTGCTTCCAACAGCCTGTGATGCACAGGATGGCCCCCCAGTCATCCAGGCCCCAGTGAGCAATGCTCTGAGGTTAAGGAGCCCTGAACTAGGCTGAATGTTATAAAATTCACTTGAACTTTCAGCTTTTTTATGGATGTGGGTATTTATTAGATCTTTAGTTCAGTTCAGTTGCTCAGCCGTGTCTGACTCTTTGTGACGTCATGAGCCACAGCACGCCAGGCCTCCCTGTCCATCACCAACTCCCAGAGTTTACCCAAACTCATGTCCATTGAGTCGGTGATGCCATCCAACCATCTTATCCTCTGTCGTCCCCTTCTCCTCCTGCCTTCAGTCTTTCCCAGCATCAGGGTCTTTTCAAATGAGTCAGCTCTTCACATCAGGTGGCCAAAGGATTGGAGTTTCAGCTTCATCAGTCCTTCCAATGAACACCCAGGACTGATTTCCTTTAGGATGGACTGGTTGGACCTCCTTGCAGTCCAGGGGACTCTCAAGAGTCTTCAAGACCACAATTCATAAGAATCAATTTTTCAGCACTCAGCCTTCTTTATAGTCCAACTCTCACATCCATACATGAGTACTGGAAAAACCATAGCCTTGACTAGACGGACCTTTGTTGGCAAAATAATGTCTCTGCTTTTTAATATGCTGTCTAGGTTGGGTGTAACTTTTCTTCCAAAGAGTAGGCATCTTTTAATTTCATGGCTGCAGTCACCATCTGCAGTGATTTTGGAGCCCCAAAAATAAAGTCAGCCACTGTTTCCACTGTTTCTCCATCTATTTGCCATGAAGTGATGGGACCGGATGCCATGATCTTTGTTTTCTGAATGTTGAGCTTTAAGCCAACTTTTTACTCTCCTCTTTCACTTTCATCAAGAGGCTCTTTAGTTCTTCTTCACTTTCTGCCATAAGGGTGGTGTCATCTGAGGTTATTGATATTTCTCCCAGCAATCTTGATTCCAGCTTGTGCTTCATCTGGCCCGGCATTTCTCATGATGTACTCTTATTAGATCTTAGGGATACTCATTTTAAAGAGACAACATAGTAAGTTATGTAAAGTGTAAAATATATACATACAATAAGAGTTGTACACAGCACAATGGAATGTTAGCCGTTAAAGAGAATGAAATACTGCAATTTGCAGCAACATGGATGGAGCTAGAGATCGTCATACTGAGCAAAGGAAATCAGACAGAGAAGGAGAAACGTCATATGGCATCCCTCACATGTGAAGCCTAAAATGAAATGATATAAATGAAGTTACGTCACAGACTCTCAGACTTAGAGAACAAACTTATGGTTTGTTCTTATGGTTAAACTTATGGATAACCAACAAAGTCCTACTGTATAGCACAGGAAGCTTTGCTCAATGTCACGTGGCAGCCTGGATGGGTGGGGTCTTTGAGGGAGAATGGGTAAATATATATATATATATGGCTGAGTCCCTTCACTGTTTACCTGAAACTATCACAACATTGTTAACTGGTTATACCTCAGTACAAAACAAAAAGTTTTTTTTTTTTTTAAGTCGTATATACGATGACTAAATAAAGTATTTGCATGGCAGCAAGAACCACGGGGGTAATATCATGTTCAGGGGGGATGATTTTTCCTTTTTGTCTTAATAATATTCTCTTTCAGCAAATAAAAATCAAGAGTAAAATGTGCATACATTGTTTTTAGGTGATTCCATATTGTGACATCTTAAATATGTATGAACACATATCCTTGTATCTACTCTTGCTGCTCTGATTTTAACATAAGGAGTTAGAAAACCATTAAGGACAGTGTAACCTCCTAGTTATGATCTTTTAAGAGGTGCTGCTAATATATTGAACACAAACTTTTTAACTTTTTATTTTATATTGGAGTATAGCCAATTAACAATGCTGAGATAGTTTCAGGTGGACAGCAAAGGGACTCAGCCATAGATACAGATTTTTCCGTTCTCCCCGAAACTCCCCTCGCATCCAGGCTGCCACTTACCACTGGGCAGAATTCCTCATGCTTACAGTAGGTCCTTGTTCGTTCTCCATTTTAAATACAGCAGTGTGCACATGTCTGTCCCAAACTCCCTAACCACCCCTTTCCCCCATCCTTCCCCTCAGCAACCGTAAGTTGAACATACAGCTTTTTAACGCTGATTCTGTGTCGTGCCCCTGGCAGTCACCCTGGACAAGACCCCCATGCATAAGAAAATGTTCGTGAGTTACCTTCAGCCTAGAAAATAAGAAAAAGTGAGAAAAACAAGATCCAGAACAAGATACGAACTTCCAAGAAGTTGACGTGCACTTAAGACAAGTGTGTGACTTAGAAGTGGGAGTCTCCTGACCTCTGGATGTTTCATGTGGCTGCTGCTGCTGCTAAGTCGCTTCAGTCGTGTCCGACTCTGTGCGACCCCATAGACGGCAGCCCACCAGGCTCCCTCGTCCCTGGGATTCTCCAGGCAGGAACACTGGAGTGAGTTGCCATTTCCTTCTCCAGTGCATGAAAGTGAAAAGTGAAAGCGAAGTCACTCAGTCATGTCCAACTCTTAGCGACCCCATGGACTGCAGCCTACCAGGCTCCTCCGTCCATGGGATTTTCCAGGCGAGAGTACTGGAATGGGTTGCCATTGCCTTCTCTGGTTTCAAGTGGATTCTGAGAAAAATGTCTGCTTCTTTAATTAGATGGAAATGTACACAACAGAGAGCTTTGCATCAGGTCTGGCATTTAGTGCGTGACTCCCGGGGACATTCCAAGCTGGGCTGTTGACCTGTTTTTCCTCTGGACCCCAAGCTGTGTTAACTCTTTGATGACTTCTAATCAGGAATCAACGATCCCTGTTAGAAACGCCCATCTTGCTGCCCCCTTATCTCCCTTCCTTCCTCAACCACTGTTATTTCTTACTTTTTGTGTTGCTGTTATTGTTCCGTCACTAAGTCATGTCCGATTCTTTGAGACCCCATGGACCGCAGCACGCCGGGCTTCCCTCTCCTTCATCATCTCCCAAAGTTTGCTCAAACCCTTGTCCATTGAGTCAGTGATGCCATCCAACCGTCTCATCCTCTGTCATCCCCTTCTCCTGCCTTCAGTCTTTCCCAGCATCAGGGTCTTTCCCAAGGAGTCGACTCTTCGCATCAGGTGGCCAAAGTATCGGAGCTTCAGTTTCAATGTCAGTCCCTCCGATGAAGGATTGACTGGTTTGATCTTGCAGTCTAAGGGACTCTCAAGAGTCTTCTAATAAAATTGTAGTCAACATATAAACTGCCTGTATAGATCTCAGACACCACTTTAATCATTTGACATATGATGGGGTTCAGAATACCTCACCCCAAAATATGGCACCTGGCATATTGAAGGTGAAGCAGTTTGAGAAAACAGCAGAAGCAGGAAGTTCACTCTCACTTCCCCTTCCCCCTTCTTCCGTAAAGCAAGTCATAATTCCCTAATGGGAGAGGTACCCTCCCTATACCAGGAGGAAAGGAGCATTCTTATCTGTAAAGGCTGAGGAACACTTCCAAGAAGAAGACTAACACACGGGCCTTGCTAAGTTTCTGCCAGCTTATTACACTTACCTCTTATTCCTTAATCTATCATATTCTTCCACAACTGTCCATGCCTCATCAAACCTAGTTTGAAATACTCAAGTCGGTTTCTTTAGGTAGGTCTTCATTTCCTTAGGAAGGCTCCTGTGTCAGTTAAAACATATCAAAATAAGTTGTAAGCTTTTTTCCTGTTAATCTGTCTTTGTTGGTTAATTTTCAGACCCACCCAGCGACCCTCAGCAGATGGAAGAAAAGATTTTCCACCTCTACGAATTTTAATCCTTACATTTACTTGCTGTCCTTTTATTTTAGAAGGACAAAATGAGGCTCAGAGAGCTTAAATGACCTCCAAATTGTAGGTTTTCAGATAAAATACATAGGAGAGCCCTTCTGGGGAATCCCCCACACCAGGGGTTTGTGAACTGCATGTGTATACCTAAAAAGTCATCACCAAATCTCAGGTTATAGGTTTTCTCTTATGTTCTCTTCCTGGAGTTTTCTAGTTTTGGTTTTACATTTGGGTGTGTGATCCATTTTGAGTTAATTTTTGTCACAGGTATAAGGTCAGTGATAAGAATACTAACCATTATGTCATCATCATCATAATCAACATCACAATGCATAAAATAATTATTGCACGTTTCACTGTACTTTCCCTACATATCTTGAGGCCCTGATAAATGTTCTTTAGTTAAATACAAATGGCTCCTCAACACAGAAAAACATTCTACCTTGCTCATGAAAAATTTCTCAACCCTAGTTTTGGAAAAACTGAAAAAGCATCCTATTACCCTGAGAATGCAGGTTTGCTCACACAGGCTGGTGGGGGTCTGAGATGCAAGTGTCTATGGAAGGCAGCTTAGAAATCTCTATCAAAATGACACACACATTTGCACCGTGGCTCAGCAATTCCACTCTAGGGAATTTAATCTTCCCAGAAGGTGTACACACCAGCAGAACTGCTGAAGCTCATAGTTTTCCACAGAATACTGGTAGCAAAGGGATGAAAACAACTCAACCACCCAGTAGTCAGGAACGGGTTAAATAAATCAAATCACAACAACAGGACAACAGAATTCAAACAGCTGTTCAAAAACAGTAGGCAAATTCTCTTTGTACTGATGTAAAAAGCTCTCCAAGATAAGAAAAGAATTAAGGCATAGAACAATGTGTACAGTCTGCCACCTTTTGTATAGAAAAGGTAGGAAATGAGACTATGAGTATTTTTGCAAACATAAAAATATATGTATTATATTTGTACAAATATATAATTATATATAATATGAATCTGTGTGTCATCATGATATATGTATTATAGTCGGTCAGTCGTATCTGGCTCTTTGAGACCCCATGGACTCTACAGTCCATGACATTCTCCAGGCGAGAATACTGGGTAGCCATTAGCCAATGCTGAATAGTAAGTGGGTAGCCGTTCCCTTCTCCAGGGGATCTTCCCAACCCAGGGATTGAACCCAGGGCTCCTTCACTGCCGGCGGATTCTTTACCAGCTGAGCTACAAGGGAAGCCCAAGAATACTGGAGAGGGTAGCCTATCCCTTCTCCAGCAGATCTTCCTGACCCAGGAATCGAGCCAGCGTTTCCTGCATTGCAGGAGGATTCTTTACCAACTGAGCTTCCAGGGAAGCCTTATATTACTGTCAAGGAAGTACTTATATGACTTAAGTATAAATTTTAAGCTACAGTATATACCACATTGTGTCACATTATAGATTGTGTTATATCATCACATTTCTTATTTAGAAAATATATTTTATATTTTAAAATATTTATATCTATTACAGATATATATGTGCCGAATTTATAGTATATTTATATCAATAATAATCACATGTATGTGTGTATAATGCACATATGTATATACATATATCTCTATTTACATATAAACAAAGACACTGTGGAAGGACACTGAAAACATGTTCAAGCTTTCATAATTATTTAATATAATTATTCATAGATATTCAAATAATTACACCTGTCACCTGAGTGTTACGTTGTTTATAGCATGAAAATTTGGTCGGTGGCCCACTTTCACTTTTCCCTTTCATGCACTGGAGAAGGAAATGGCAACCCACTCCAGTGTTCTTGCCTGGAGAATCCCAGGGACGGGGGAGACTGGTGGGCTGCCATCTATGGGGTCGCACAGAGTCGGACACGACTGAAGCGACTTAGCAGCAACAGCAGCAGCACACCCACAGTGAGAAGGCTTTTCACTGCATACTGTTTATTTTAAAAAATTTTTAAACCACGTGCTAACTACTGAAAAAATTAGTAAAGCACCTAAAAGAAGTTCCCCGGCCCCTCCCAGCGCTCTCTGTGCAGCGTGGTCCTCGTGGGCCCCCCAGCGGAGCTGGCCGGAAGCTGCCTGCGTTTTCTGAGCGGCGCTGCGGCCGTCCCGCAGGGCGCGCAGACCGCGTTGCGCATGCGTCGCGGGTTTGCGCGGCAAGTCTGAGGTGGCGAGGTTCGGTCAGGCGAGGGTGTCCGTCTGCGAGGTGAGCGCGCGGCGACCCGGGCCCGGACGCGACGGAGGGGACCTGGGGGCGAGCGGCCGGCTCGCGGGCAGGGAGGCGCGGGCGTCCCTGAGAGGACGCCGGGGCAGACGCGCCCCTTCGCGGGGAAGTCGATGGGGAGGGAGGCGCGAAGTCGCGGCCCTGCGGGGAAGGGGTGCGGGAGGCCGCGCGGGCGAAGTCGGTTCTGAGGAGGACGCGGCGGCCTCCCTGCTGCTCACGCCTTCTCTCCAATGCTGCCTCGGCCTGAAGGCCTTCCGGAAGGAGGGGTACGTCCGTCCTCGTCCTCCCACTTCGAGCACCTTCCTCCCCACAGCCAGGACCCCGCAGACCCTCCCTTTTCAGGGCCCCTCCGCTCTCCCCTCCAAGAACGCGCTCCTTGGTCCTTGAGGACCCTCCCCGAGGACCCCACGGGCCTTCCCCTTCAGAGACACCTGTTGGCCTCCTCAAGGACTCCTGCCCTAGAAAACCCTCCTTCCCCCTTGAGGACTCCGCCCTTCCCTTCCCGCCCCTCCCCCCCGTTTCGAAGATCCCCCCCGTTTTCCCCCTCAGAAACCCCCTGCCTTCCCCTCAGGACACCCTCCCCCTTGAGGACCTCCACCCTCCGTTTCGAGGATGCCTCTCAGCCCTCTCTCTAGGACCCCACTCTCGCTCTCCCCGACCAGAAGCACCCGTGTTCCTCTCCAAACCCCCTGTCCCTTTCCCCCAGCCTCCCCCACATTCAGACCCCCCCCCACCTTTTCCTTAGGCTCTCCCTTCAAGATAGTGCCCTCAGCCTTGGCCCGGCCTTTCTCCCTCCCCTCTGTCCTGCTCCTGCCTCTCTCCAGGCTCCCGTTTATCTACCTCAGAGGCTCTCCTTCATTCAGCTCCCCCTTTCCCTCCTGTCCCACCTTCATCTGCGTTTTCCCCCGACTCTGGCCCACCTCTGCTCTCCCAGCCCTTACCTCCTCTCAGCCTTCCTGCTGGCCCCTACTTCCGCCTGGGCCCTGGTCCGTCCTTCCCGCTCCTTCCTGTGCCTCTTCGCTCAGCCCTCCTCCTCCACCTCTCGCACCTCTCCTCTCTATATTCTTTCCCTCAGTCCTGACCCCCTTCCTCTCCTTAGTTCTGCCTCTCCTTTCTGCTCCTCCTTTACCTCAGCCCCACCCCTTCTCTCTGGGTGCCTACTCCCTGGACACCTCTCCTAGCCCAGATTGGTTCTTCCTATCTACCTTGCCCCCCTCCTCCTGCTGTGCTCCAGCTCTGCATTCTGCCTGGCGTTGCTTTACTCCTTGCTCCATACCTCAGCACTTCTCTTTTGGTGGCTGCCTTCAGTCCCTGCTTCCTCCTGCCACAGCCTCTGCCCACCTGGAATCTCCTGGTCTTCACTCCCTTCTCCCAACTCTCGTCCCCTTTTCTCTGGAATTTCTTCCTTACTCTGAAATCAAGGAACCTACCACCACTCATATGTGTTTTAGGGACTCTCTGGCTTTTTTTTTTTCCCCAAGTATTTAACATTAGCTGCTTTTATCCCTACTTTTCCCTCTTTGGGTGAGGAGAAAGGATTGTGACTCTTGCTGTAGCTTGGGACCTGGCTAGCCTAGGGAGACAGGCTGCCAAGATTTCACAGTCATTTCTGCTACTCCTTTCTCAGAATCTTATACTGCAGCCTGTAGAGATAGAAATTCAGTTCAGTGGGGGTATCATACATCCAAAAAAAGGAAGTAATAACAAATTTAAAATTGATGGTAGGCAGAAAAGTATTTAGAAAAAATTACAGTCCTGTCATATGTTATCCCAGACTAACTTCTAGCTAAAGAATTAAAATGTGTAAATAAAGAAATAAGAAAATATATTTCAATATTTAACTGATCGCTGCCTTTTTCTTACAGACTTGTATGATTTCTTTATATGTTTTGCATAGGAATCCAGTCCTTTGTAGGATGAATGTAACGATCTTTCCTCATTTTGTATTAACTCATTTTTAAAATGATATTCTTACGTGGCTCATCAGTTAGTTCAGTTCATTGTGGTTTGGAGTTCAAATCTCTTCTCTTCAGTGCCATTTCTGAGATTTTTCTAGCCCGTGTCTGTGGATCTTCTAGACCTGATATTGTGACTGAGGCGACAACCTGTCTGTAGATGTACAAATCTGTGAATATTCATTTAGGCATTTGTGTGAAACGAGGTAACTTCCTTTGATTCACATAACCTCTGCTGTCCAGTTAAACTGTGCAAACCATTTGTGAGTCTCTCTGTGTAATTTCTGCAGATCTTAAGGTTTCTGACTCTTTTCTTCATCTTCCACATCTTCCAGCCCACCATCTTCCACAACAGTGCTTTGAAGCAGCCTGCTTTTTAGAGTATCTCCATCCTTTGAAGGGTCAAGCTGTAAAAATGTTCCACATGAAAGAGGTTTTGGATGACATCTTGAGGAATCCCCAGCTCATTCATCTACATGATCAAGAAGAAAATCCAGAAACCACGCCCATAAGAAACCCAGAGGTTCTGAGAGTTTCTCATCAGAACTTTAGGTATTTTCAATCCCTGTCGGTGACAGGGCCTCACCAAGCTGTGAGCCAAATCCAGGAGCTCTGCTGGCGGTGGCTACAGCCAGAGATCCACACCAAGGAGCAGATTATGGAGCAGCTAGTGCTGGAGCAGTTTCTGAACATCTTGCCAGAGAAAGTTCAGATATGGGTGAGGTCAAAACAGCCCAAGAGCAGCAAGGAAGCAGGAGACCTGGTGGCAGACTTGATCCAAGTATGTGAGGAGGAAGGTGAGAGGAGGGACTTTCTGAACATTTGCTGTATGCCTGGCATGTAAGAGGGAGCTAAATAAAAACTTGTTAAATGAATGAATGAATGAATTTTATAATCTCCAGTCTAATCTGCCTAATCTTATGTAAAATGAAAGAAACTTGAAGTTTGGTTTTTGCTTTTAATGCTATTTTCTGAGAGTATGCCTTCTCTCTGCTTTGTTCCCTGCCCTTCCACATTTCATTTTGAGCCTAAACTTTAGTGTCAACACAAAACAATACACAGTCAAAAAAAAAAAAAGAGGGCATGCAATGTGGGAGATATGAGGCCTGAAATTTAAATTCTGTCAAAATTTGACTGGTCTCTTAGAAACTCAGAGTTACTAGACTGGAACTAAGGGCATTTCAATGATGATAGAAGAAAGCCATTCACTCCTAATAGCCCTTTGAATGAGATTGATACTAAAAACAAAGCTGAATGAAATTGATACTAAAAACAAAGCAATGTTTATATTATATATATATATAGAGAGAGAGAGAGAGAGAGAGAGAGACAAGGAGAGAAAGGCAAGGGAAAAAGACTGGGATGTGGACCATTGGAATGGGTTGATTACATTGAAAAATATAAACAAGTAAATTTGAAATAAACATGAGGGTCTTGTATGGCTGAATGCTGATGTATCAAGGATTATGATTAGTCCAATTGTGTGCACCTGCATTCATTAAAAGAATTGTGAAGATGCTAATAGTAAAAATATTGGACACTTAAAATGTACTACATTCTAAATATTTTATAATAGTGCTTTACTTCTCTGAGTAGTTCTTGAAATAGGTATTATCCTCCTTCTACAAATGAGAAGACAGGCACAGGGAGGTTGAATAACTTACCTGTGAAAGTGTTAGTCGTTCAGTTGTGTCTGACTTTTTGACCCCATAGCCTGCCAGGCTCCTCGCCAATGGAATTCTCCATGCAAAAAGACTGGAGTGGGTTGTCATTTCTTTTTCCAAGGGATTGTGTCTGAGCCACCAGGGAAGCCCAACTTGCCTGTGGTCCACAATTATTAATAGTAATTGGCAGTCAGGATTCAGACCTGTGGCTGCTTCCAGTCTGTCCTCTTGTTAATCATGGCTGTTATACTGCCTTCAGTGGACGTAGGGCATATTGTCCCACAGAATTTTTAAACTTGGTCAAAGGCACCACCTTTGATGGAGCTGGAATTCAAGGGAAGGGAAAGAGCTTGCTAGGGTATGAGAAAGAAACTATAGAATAGTGAAAGATACTCTTGGAAAGAGACCACAAGCAAGAAAGGACTTCAGGTTTCGTAAGGGAAGGTGGTGGTCGTCTTCTAGATCCCTGAGTGAAAAAGATGTAATAAGAGTTGTTGTGTTGTTTTTTTTTTTTTAATGCCTGTTTTGTGCTTCACATATGTAATGTTTAATCCTTACAGGAGCCCATAGAATTAGAGATATTATCATAATTTTCATGTTACAATTGAGAAACTGAGGTTCCCTGGTGACTAAATGGATGGTGAAGCTAGGACCGTTGATACGAATAAAGAGGGAATGTCTGTTTTATTTGGAAGGCGCTGAAAATCAATGGAAGCATTTAGGGGTGGGAGATAACTAAACCTCTTCTCTGGAATTGCCACACTGAGCTGAGAAATGTTTTTTCGGTCTTGTCATAGGAAGTGCTGCTTCCGCCCATGGCAGGTGAGGGATTGGCAGGCTACTCTCTCTGTGGGTGCTGCCAGACTGGACTCAATGCTATGGTCATTCCTTTCCCTTCTAGGTTTCTCTCTTCAGAACTTTGTTCTTGCCGAAAAGAGAAACACCAATGAACACCAAAAGGAGGACACAGAGATGTCTGACAGTAAACCATTTGTTACATCTCAGGTGAGTCAGGTTTTCTTCTGACTTAGTTCTCTAGTATGAGGAGCTCCCCCTTCTGATTTCCAGACCTCCCCTATCTAATTAAACTTCCTCATTTCCTTAAAGTCTTTATATAAACTTTACCTAACTGAGCCTTTCCCTGGTTTCTGTATCAGAATTTTCTTCTGACTCTTTGTATTTGCTTTCCTGCTTTTTCTCACACTTACTGCCACCCCTACATACCATATCTTTAATGTTTTCTCTCTTTTCTTATCTCAGGAATAAATTTTTCATTGTTTATTATTCCATTTTATCTCCACTTTTGACTTAATCAAAGCAACCCTCGTGTGATTTGTACTATTATTATGCTCCTTTTTATATATGAAATAACTGTTGTGAATTTTTAAAAATTTGCTCCTTAATGTTCTTGTTAAATCATGTTTTGAAACCTAGAAGAAGCTAACATGTTGTGCTTCCTTTAGAAAAAAATTGATGGGTGGGGGAAGGCGTTTGACAATTAGGAAAACAAAGTGTTTAAATATGCTCCTTGAGGGAGAGATAAGGGGAAAAGGATTGAGAAACGTTCTAGATGATCTGTTCCTGAGAATAGCCCTCTGTCCCTACAGTGTTCATGTCAAGGATCCCAAGTGAAGATGCCCACAGAGACTGCTGAGGTAATATAAAAGAGCTTGTAAGTGGGTGGATTATGACAAACTGGGAGGCACCTGCCCCATCAAAGGGGCAGCTGTGACTCAGCTTCAGCTAATGGTGCCATATGAGAATGTGAACCCAGATCTCTAGATCTTCTGACTTTTTAAAAAGAAGTAAAAATATCCAAATAATATGAATTACACCAATATTTTGGTGTTGGCAAATTTTGAAGAAAGAATAAAAAACACATGTGAGCCAAATAAACCCCTCTATAGAAGCTGGGCAGTCAGTACATGCTCTCTAGTTCATTGATCTGCATAATGTTTCCATGAAAACACAGAAGATGTATATCAGTGAAATGGGTATCATAGTCTTATGTAGTCTTCCAATACCTGCTTTTTACATTCACCCTTCTGTTACCAAGAATGTTGCATGTAATTGTAATTAGTTTGTTATTACTGGATGATTATTATTATTCTGTGGTGTGATTATATGTGTGTTAGTCACTCAGTGATGATGGCATCTGGTCCCATCACTTCATGGCAAATAGATGGGGAAACAGTGGAAACAGTGGCTGACTTTATTTTTTTGGGCTCCAAAATCACTGCAGATGGTGACTACAGCCATGAAATTAAAAGACGCTTACTCCTTAGAAGAAAAGCCAAATAAATAAATTTTAAAAAAAAGAAAGAAATAGGGTTTTCACCAGCCCACCCTGTTTACCTGTTGTTCAACTGACTGCAAAAACAACCCTCACTATTGTTCCTTCTCTAAGGAAAATCTGGCCAAATCACCATCTGCTGGGTTTGGGTAAACTCCAGGAGCTGGTGATGGACAGGGAGGCCTGGCGTGCTGTGGTTCATGGGGTTGCAAAGAGTCAGACATGACTGAGTGTCTGAACTGAACGCTCAGTTGTGTCTGACTCTTTGCAACTGCAGGGACTGTAGCCTGCCAGTCTCCTCTGTCCATGGAATTCTCCAGGCAAGAATACTAGAGTGGGTTGCCATTCCTTTCTCCAGGGGATCTTCTCGGCTCAGGAATTGAACCCGGGTCTCCTGTGTTGCAGGCAGATTCTTTACCATCTGAGCCACTGGGGAGCCCCAATATCATAATACATTTATCTCTTCTACCGTAAATGAATGTTTGGGTCTGTCTTAGATTTTGGAGGTTATAAGGCAGTACACACGATCAGATGTACCTAGGAATAGGTATATTTCTGGACCCAAAGTGGTTTACCAATTTATATTTCCCTGGTGGCTCAGACGTAAAGCATCTGCCTGCAATGTGGGAGAACTGGGTTCAATCCCTGAATCGAGAAGATCCCCTGGAGAACGAAATGGCAACCCTCTCCGGTACTTTTGTCTGGAAAATTCCATGGATGGAGGAGCCTTGTAGGCTACAGTCCACAGGATCGCAAAGAGTCGCACACAACTGAGCAGCTTCACTTTTAGCATCTTTTAAGAGGTCTCAAAAGTCCACATTCTAAGATTTTCCTTGGTAGCTCAGTCAGTAAAGAATCTGCCTGCAGTGCAGGAGTTGGAGGTTCAATCCTTGGTCAGAAAGATTCCCTGGAAAAGAAATGGGAACCCACTCTCTAGTATTCTTGCCTTGGAAATCCCATGGACAAAAGAGCTTGCCTACAGTGGATGGGTCTCAAAGAGTCAGACATGACTGAGCAACTACACCACCACCACCAAGAGTCTACATTCTAGACAGTATTTGGTATTGTCAGACTTCTTAATTTTTGTCAGTTGAATGGGTATAAAGTCATACTTTGTCATTTTGAAATGCATTTTCTTGTTATAATAAGATTGGCTATCTCTTCATATTTATGAGCTGTTTGTGTTTTATGGATGAGTCACTGAGGCTTAACCTATCCACACTCACAGAACTTAAACCCAGAACTTAAACTCAATTGTGTCTTAGACAATTGTCTCTTAAACTTAGAACCAGAACTTTAACCCAGTTGTCTCTTTTTCCTGAAATTGAGGTATACTGCTCAGCTTTTATTTGCATTTTTCTCTCTTTATAAAGGAACTTAAAAGGATCTTTCTCCTCCAACACAAATCTCTAAAAATTAGCAGCAGGAGCTCTCTCAGAAATGCTCCTACTTCTCTCAGACTTCAAGACCAAAGAAAGATATACTTCTTTTTTCTCTTTCTTTTTTATGTTTTAAATTATGAAAGTATGATAACACATTTACAGGTGTCTTGGAGAGTCCAGAACAAAGTTACATATAGTTCCACTATGTGGTGGTTGGTGGTTTAGTTGCTAAGTCGTGTCCAATTCTTGTGACTGCATGGACACATGGCCTGCCAGGGTACTCTGTTCATGGGATTCTCCAGGCAAGAATACTGGAGTAGGTTGCCATTTCCTTCTCCAGGGGTCTTCCTGACCCAGGAATCAAACCCAAGTCGCCTGCATTGCAGGCAGATTCTTTACCAACTGAGCTATGAGGGAAGTTCCACTATAAATTACAATTATTTTTAAGTAGATAAATTAAGATTTTTAGTTGGACTTTCAATATCAAACTCAAAATTAATAGAATGAATAAAAGTAGGAGGATATAGTAGATCTGAAAAGCACTGTGAACCAGTTCAACAGAATTCAGATTTATGTAGTTTTCACACAACAAGAGAATCCAAATTCTATTCAAGTTCCCATAGACTATAAACTAGGAGACACTAGAACATATCCAGGGACATAAAACAAAGTGCAAGAATTTCATGGTCTGAAGGTATTGAAATCATATACAGTCTGTTCTCTTATCACTGTGGAATTATGTTAGAAATTAATACCAAAAGATATTGGAAAAAGTGTGACATTTCCCAAGAGAGATCTTTGACTTAGCCATTGAAAGTCTCTATAAAGTTAGAAGACTGAAAAAAAAAACAGAGGATGATTGCAGAGAAGAAAGCATTTTAATGAGAAAGACTTAAAGGAAAGATACACTTCTAAGTCCCTGAAACCTTTGGATTAGAGTCTTTCTGCTTGTCTGAATGTCTGCTTCATGGTCAGTCCCCTCTTATCAGGCACTTTTCCCCTCTTTGGGATAATTCCGGATTTCAATCATTTAGGAGTATGTCTGGCATTTCAGGAGTTGGTGACTTTCGAGGATGTGGCTGTGCACTTCAGTCCAGAGGAATTACCCTACCTCAGTGCTTCTCAGAGGAACCTCTACCGGGAGGTGATGTTGGAAAATTACAGGAACCTGGTCTCCCTCGGTAAGCTGTGATGACCAGAATTGTTTCCAGACATTGGCATATGTCCCTAGTGGCAAAATCTTTGGAAACAGGCTTTATTGTTCTTGTGTGTAAATTTGCACTTTCCCTATTATCTCAGAGTCTTTAGAAAACAGGCTGGGAGTGGAGTTCCTGAGGGTACAGGACAGAACCCCCAAGTTATAAGTCTCCTTCTTCAACAGGGTACCAGTTCCCTAAACCTGACATTATCTCACAGCTGGAAGAGGAGGAGTCACGTGCTAGGGAGGAAGATGGGAGTCCAGTGACATGTCAAGGTGAGCAGTGAGACCGGAATCTTGGGGAGACAACCCTGCTCAGTGAGCAGGGGCTGGGAGCTGGTCCTCAAAGCCCACTCAGCTTAGAGAGAAGGCTGGTAGGTGCTTTTATGTGAGGGGCACATGTGGCCTCACCGCATCATTCTCACTCAGTACTTCTTTTATCTCCTCTCCGCAGCTCATCTCTTCTCTCCTGCTCAGTTCCAGGGAGGCCAGTTTCCCTATCCTCTAGTGTTCAAGCCCCTACATTCATTTGTGCCTTTCCCCTGACAGCTAGAAATCAGAGGTCTTTCCTCTCTCACTGAGACAAGCGAAAACCTTGGTGTGATACCACTGCTCTTTCCAGCCCCACTCAGGGAGTTGACTTTATAAAGCACAAACTTTGGATCAGGTTCTTAACCACTCTAAAAAGAAAATCCAGACTTCTAGCAAAACATTTAAATCCGTCCCAGTCTGGCCTAAAAGTCACATCCAGCTTCATCTCTCATAGATACTCCTAACAGAACCCTGTATTACTGCTCCCCAGGACTCTACTTTTCATAGTTCAGTGTCTGCTCAGAATAAGCTTGCCACCCACTTAACTGCTTGCTGAGCCCTAATGCCTTCCCCTCCCTGATCTTTTTCTGTTCCCAAAAGAAATTAATTCCCCAAACTCTCCTTTTGTACATTTATAGCCTGATTAGAGTCTTTATACAGACTTATGAACATCCATTTGGATAACACTTTGCTCAAAATCAACGTTTAATAAATGTTAAGTTGAATGGGTAAAATGAGAGATTGAGAACCAAGAAAAGAGTTGGAATTCTCTTGCTTTATTCTGAGTGAGAGATTGTTGACCGGTGTACTCCACTGTTTCTTCAGTAGTCCTACAGAATTATGATAATAGGGGTTCTTTAAAAAAAAAAAAAGTGTTCCCTAACAAGATTAATTAGAGAAATGCTACCTCTTATATCTCCCCTTTTGAGATC
Source organism: Bos grunniens (assembly GCF_055505025.1). Lineage (NCBI taxonomy): Eukaryota > Metazoa > Chordata > Mammalia > Artiodactyla > Bovidae > Bos > Bos grunniens. The sequence goes on along the minus strand of NC_141182.1, from coordinate 64,514,596 downwards.
TGAGACGCTGGTTAAGGGATCTGAAGAGTCCTACAGGAGTGAAAGCTGACTTGCATCATACAGTATTGCCCAGATTGACCTGACAATAGAATCCCTTTATGGCCACAGTTATATTAGTTCCTCCAAACAGCAGTGGTGTACCAAGCATGGTCTGGAAGTTTCAGCCAAGCCCCAGTCCCACCTCTTCTCTGGTTTCCTTCTCATTCTCCTCTCGGTGACTCTGGCATCTTCGTCAGTGTTCAGTCCTCCTAGGTGGTCTCTTCTGCCTCACCCTCACCTGTCCTTACTTACTCTCTTCTCCAGCCTTCTCCCACTCTCTCCTTAGGTTCCCAGAAAACTCAAACCTCTGTACTATTCTGTAATTTTTGGTCTTTTTCTTCTGTTTCTACTATAATGATGTTTCTCTCTGAGTAAAAATAGTAGAGGGCCTTTTACATTTCTTTTAGATTGGGAGGAACAATCAGAAACCAAAGATCTAACTCCAGAGCAAAGCCTGCCTGTAGAAAAATCATCTTCGGGGGCAGGAATAGAGGATTTGGAGGCAGGTGATTCCTGGTATACCCACACAGGAGAGTCTTCTGATGATCCCCTGGAGTCGCAACAGGTCAAGCCAGCGGAAGTTTTGAGTCCCACAGAAATGAGTGACCCGAAGACCCTTAATCAGGAAGGAAGCCACGAGGGTGATCAACTAGAGAAAAGCTTGGAACTTAACAAACCATCGGAGAGTCTTCCTGGAAAGGATCCCCAGGAGCGCACTACTCCTGAAGTCTGCACCAGGTCCCAGCTGGCCCACAACTTATTTTTCCTCCAAGAGAACAAACACTACAGATGTGAATTTTTCGACAGAAATTTTAGTACCCAACCAGGCCGGGAGAAACACCAGCAGATCCATACGGGGAAGAAGCCGTTTGTATGTAAACAGTGTGGGGAAGCCTTCTACCTCATGCTACACCTCACCAGACATCAGAAGACTCACTCAGATGGGAAGTCCTTGACCCAACGTGCAGATGTCTACGGCCGTGTGAGAATTCAGAGTCAGGACTACCACGAGTGTTTCCAATGCGGCAAAGCTTTTATCCAGGCTGTGCATCTTTTCCAGCATCTCAAAGCCCACGAAGTAGCAATGGCCCTGCCGCTTGAGTTGCCCCGAAACAAGATGTATTTGATTCGATATAAGCGACAGCACGACTACATTGGAGAAAGAGCCTGTCAGTGTTGCGACTGCGGCAGAAGGTTCCGTCAGAGTTCACACCTCATCCAGCACTACAGGATTCACGCTCAGGAGAGGCCTTACCAGTGCCAGCTGTGTGGGAAGTGTTTCAGCCAACCATCCTACCTCACTCAACATTACCAGCTCCATTCCCAAGAGAAGCCCCTTGAGTGCCGTCACTGTTGAAAACCCTCCCGTCAGAACATTTCTCAGCATCTTAGGCTTTCTCCTGGAGAGAGACCCCTCAAGTGCTCTGAATGTAAGAGGGTCTTCCACCAGCCCGCCCACCTTATTAACAACTTGAAAATGTGTCATGGTGTAGTCAGAACACAGCAAGAGGTTGCAAGGGGATAGGACAATCTTTTTGCAGACGGACAGCACGTGTGTCAGTCACTGAGGCAGAAAACCTTACAGAGTATTTTTGTTGCATGGGAAAGAAGCCGATAGATTTTACCCTTCTCTGGTGGTGTCCACAGAATGGAGAACCTCGATTTTGACATCCTGGCAAAAAATTTGTGACTGGCAGGTGGGCTCCAGGCAGGAACTCTGTTGCCTGAATTTTTACAGGAGTGCTCACATACAATATCTTTACCACATGGGATGTATCAGCAGAGGGCATCGTAAAAAGGTTTCTGAGGTGTACCTATAGTGATCAATCCACAAAGCTGAAGCAATCGGTAATGTGTTTACATAGTACTTCATAATTTTGAAAACATTGTCATATGTATTATTTGATCTTTTAGGGAGTGCTGCACTGCACCTAGTTTGACGGTATTTATTTCATATTTACAGATGGAGCAAACTTGAAACTCCAGGTTGTCATTTGATTTGACCTGGGTTTTAAGTGATGAGACAAGAACTGAACCCCAGCTTGGTTTGGTTCAATTATTTGGTTTTTGAGAGTCCATGAGATACTTATTTTAAATCTTGATGCTCAACCCAGGTTTGTTTTATTTCTGCCACATCCTCTCTGAGGAAAAGTAACAGCTGTACTGACTGAAGCCACCTTCCTTTTTAGTAATTTCAGTGTTATTTCATGTTAAATCAGATGGGAACACTTGTAGTATTAGGGGATCAAAAAGATTTTTAAAGTGAAGTTCTGATAGCCATTGCTTTTACAATTTAGGATTAGATGAATTTTGGGGACACTGATCAGTGAAGTATATTTTTGCTAAACACTTTCTTATAATTGGTCTTGTAGATCGTAAATCTGCTTCTGATCAAATAGAATTTTTTGTAATTTTATATTTGAGGGTTTGGGGTTTTGTATTTTTGAAAAAGAAGGAGTATTTGAAAGCTGTTTCTGTTCTTGGACTCTGGCATCGTCAGCACAGCCAGCTTCACATAAAGTCCTATTTCTACACTGGGCATACTTCACTCAAAAGTATGAGCCACGGATTGCACTAAAAATCCCTTTCATACCATACTGTTCTAATGTCAAGGTTTTGCATCACCGACTTGAATGATGGTCAGATGCAAAGACACGGGAACCAAGTGGACCTGGTGTCTCAGAATCTGACTCCTTGCCTGGCAGGGTGGGTTGTGTCTATCGTTATTCACTGCCTTACTTTTTCTCATCCTGACATTTCTGATCTATGATGTGTGGCTCCAGAGTCATGAAATTAAAAACAAACATGACTCATTAGGACCTGCACCAGCCAAATGAGCACTTGCTCCACATGAGCGCTCACTCACAGCCCCTCTTCCTTGTTTCCCAAGTCCCTGATGAGACAGCCCTCACTGACTGGCCCTGTTTCCTCCCAGGGACCACCCTCCCACCCACTGTATATTTGTTTCTGATCCTGCCACCACTACCTCAAAAGAACATAATGTCAGTGTGGCTTATTGTTGATGTTGTTAATTAACCTATATTTGTTTCTCTTTGTAATTTATAAATATCTCTCAGGAGAAACTTTGAGGAGAGCTTCCAATTTCTCCTGAAACTTTTACCTACTGAATTCTAGCATCTAGCAAGTGGATTTTACCTACAGCCATTTTTACTCTGTCATACTATAATGGTGATTTTTTAATTTTCCTCATCCCTTCTACATTTAGTAGTTAGAATTCTGTGAGGAAAAGTTGCTTCCCTATATTTTTATTCAGTAATTTATTTTATCAGGATGGATTTGTGGCATGGGCTGTAATTCAACACGACCATTACTTATTTTAGAATTGTTCCAGCTCTGGCCACTGGCAGTCCTTTCATGTTGGTTCCTATGCCTTTTCAACCAGACCCCATCCTTTTCTGAACAGTTGTAATTTTTCCTTAATCTCTCCTTTCAACTCCAGGAAAACCCTGTAATTTCTTCATGATAATTTCTACCTCACCACACTACCTTGTGAAACCCTCTTTCCCCGGGATCATAGCTTTACTCACGCCCTTGTCAGTCTGCCGTTTGATTTCTCCCTTCACCACTTTTGCTAAATCTCCATACTACTTCAAGTATCATTTAACACACTTTCTTTCAATTGTGTCATCTCTGTGTTTTTAAACTTCAGTATATCTACCTAAAAAGGAAAATTTTAGATCAACTCAAAGTGTCTTACCCACACCGTGATCAGATTTTCCTAGTCATTTCTGAGATGTCCTTTTATAGCTGACTTGTTTGAATCTGGATCCAAATGTGCTCCATTGATTGCATTAGGTTGTCTGATTTCAAGTTCCTCTTAATCTAAAGCAATCTCCTCTCACTTTTTCTTAATGCCTTATGTGACCCCAAGAATAATGTAGAAATATATTTCCCCCCTCTCTCCACCCAATTCCTAATATAGCTAACAGTTTTTATATTCTTTATATTAAGGTTTAACTTTTTAAATTTAGAAACACTCATTTTTTAATTTATTTTTAATTCTGATAAATCCATGACAAAATTAAGTGGAGTCACATTATTGTGCAGTGGATACTCAGGACTTTTTCATCTTGAAAAACTCAAATTCTGTATCCATTAAACAATAACTCCCCATTTCCCCCTCCCTCCAGCCATGGCAACCATCATTCTAGCTCTCTTTTTTTTTTTTTAAGCTTTGTGTGATTATGCAAGTAGTATTGGCAGAAACAAGGTCAGTTGTCCTGTGGAATGTCCCCCCTTCTAAATGTGTCCGTTTGCTTCCTGTGGTATCCTTAATTTGTCCCTCTCTCTGTATTTTCTCTAAGTGGAAGTTAACGCTAAACTCTGGAGAATTTAATTTGATTCATCTTCAGCTGCTTTGGCAAGTATACCTCGTAGGTGGTTTTGTGTACTTTATATCATATCCCATCAGGCTTTTTGCCCTTCCCAAAGGTCTAGGCTCTTGAAGTCATTCTCCAAGCCACTGCACCATTCACAGGCAGAAAGGTTTCAGAGTTTTCACCATCTGTGGACTCTTCATGATCCATCTGCATGTTCCTTCTTTATCACCTCTTCTAGACTTTTCTTTATGTGCCTCCCTCCATTACTCCATCCTGATCTTTAGATATTTGGATTAAGAGGTGATGGAGACTCCTTGAGGGGGTCTGCTGTAGGCCATTTGTCGAGGGCCCTGGCCAAGGCTTTTTAAGAGGCCTTAACTCCAGAAAGCCAGGGAACATCAGACTTGACTCTCTTCCGATGCTTCTTTCATACCACAGATGGCAGCGGCGACAGCATGGATAGTTAACTCTGCCGGTCATCCCTGGACTAGTGGGAATTTATGGAATAAGCACAAGCCACTGCCTCCATACTTTACAAGCTGAACTCGAGCTGCCTGTGGTGGCAGGTGCCTCAGCCTGTTCTCTCACCTTGCTGCTTTTCTTCCTGCCGTTCTAGTGGGCCCCCAGGATAATGCTATTCTTCCTGGCCTTTCCCAACCAGTTCCTAGTACATCAGGCAGTTTGGGCACTGCTCTTACACTCAGGTTAATATTTTTTAAATTTAGAAACACTCATGTTTTAAGCTTTCTTTGATTATGCAAGTAATACATATCTGTTCAAGACAATTAGAAAATACTATCATCTTTGAGGTTTTGGATTTTTGTTTTTTAATACTTGTATTTTCCTGTCTTAGATATACTTGCTGCTGAAAGAGGTATACACCATTCAGACATTTTTTCCTGTGTGTAGGTTTATATAGATTTTTAAATAAAATACATACTATTTTAAAAGTTGAAATTTTTCTTCTAATATATCATGAACATCTTCTTACATATATTCCCCAGTTTCATCTTTCAGGACTGCCTGATACTTGATTGCATAGATGTGGCCTAGTTTATTTCACTAGACTTCTAGGGTTGGAAACTGGGGATACTGTTCTTTATCTCTTTTTTTTATTCCATTGTGAACCTTTTAAAAATTTGTTTTTATTTAGTTATAATTAACATACTGTATTATATGAGGATGGGGGGATAGACCAGAAATTTGCAGGGGATTAAGAAGTACAAACTTCCAGCTATAAAAGAAGTCACAGGAATGTAATGTACAAATAGGGAATATAGTCAGTAATATTGTGACAGCTCTGTGGTGGCAGATGGTAACTGGGCTCATTGTGGCGATTGTTTGGTAATGTATGAGAATACTCACTCCCTGTGTTGTACACCTGACACTCACCTCTTACGTGTGCACTGCTTCCCCTTTACCTCCTGAGTCTTGGAATCTCACCAGCAACTTGCTGTGATGTCTTTGCATGTGGTTGTGTTCCCCACGGAGAAGTTCCCAGCAAGGCTTTGGAAGCACTTGAAGGCTTTGGAAGCATTCCTGGCCTTCTCTGCTCAATGTCTAAAAGATTTTTAGATTTTTTTTTCTCTTGGGAGCAACTAAACTACTTAACTCTCCCCTATACTCACTTTCTCCAAGAAGAATTTGCACTCTTAACCCCCCTTAGGGAATAAGAGGCCTGATGTCAGGCCTAGAAAGATCCACAGATGAAGTAGTTTGTTCAGACCCTCATTTAACCAGTTGTGTTAGGTTTACTTTCCTCATTAAATAGTATTAAGCATATTAAATAAAATTTGAGAAGCACAGCAGGCTAATAAACTACCCCGGGGTGCTCTCATCAGAGCACACAGCCAGGACCATGCCTGTGTTCACTGGCTGAGGACCCCTTGGCAGGGCAGGGAGAGCATGGGCTTTGGAACCAGGCAGACCTGAAGCCAGAGCCAGCCCCCTCCTCAGAAGCTGATTAACCTCGCTTTCTTAAGAATTGCGGTGACGGTGCCTCCCGCTGGGGCTCTTGAAAAGCCTGGAGCTCCTCTGTGCAACAGAGCCTAACAGTGCCTGGTACATAGCAGGCACTGAGGGGGTGCTTTTCTCTTAGTGATTGCTGGTAAACCACAGCCATACATCAGACACAGCCACATCTTATCATATTTTAGTATTCACTGTACTTAACAATTTTTTTTCCTTTGAGTAAATATTTTTCATATAATTACAGATTTAAAGTTCTCTTTTTCTTACTAATTTGTAATGACAATTTAAAAATGACAGTGATGAAAAGGTTCGATTAACAGATCATAGAGCATTGTATTTGTAGTTGCTTGCTTAAGATAGATTTCCAAAAAGTGATATTACCAGATGAGACGTGAAGAGCATTTCTGTGGTTCTCAAAAGATAGCGCAGAATTTGTTTCCCGAGGGGCAGCACTCACAGCCGCCAGCTAAGGGCAGGGCGGGAGGAGGGTGGGCAGGGATGTGCATAGCTAATCAGTCACACTGGCCCTGAACTTGAAGACTGGCCCACACCTTTCTCAGCATTTGCAAAGAAATGTCTTTGCCATGCCTGGTATAAATAAGGATGTGAACAACTTTGCCAGCACTGGATATTTATTACTTAAACCAGCAAAATGTTTTCTTGTCTGATAAGCCAAAAAAGTGATTCTTGCTAACTCATGGATTCCTTCCCGCCTGTGTATGCTTTTAAACTTCTCTCTGTATAATCTCGGCCTTTGGCCCATTTTACTATTGTGTCTTTGTGCCTTTTTTTTTTTTTTTTTTTTTTTACTGATTTGCAAGAACTGCTTTTTCCTTTTTTTCAAGTATGCATTTCTGAAGGATTCCTGCTGTTCATTTAAGAGCAGTACTTGACTCATTAAAAACAATTTCAATTTTATGAAAAGGTAGATCTCTCTCTCTGCCTTGCCGTCCCCGCCCCCCCCCACTCCAATGCACCATAAACACCATTAACATTTTGGTCATTTTGGTTTGTTTTCTCATAATTTTTTTTTTGGCTGCATATACTGCATGCGGGATCTTAGTTTCCCAAACAGGGATTGAACTTGAGCCCCCCTGTGTTGGGAAGCACAGGGTCTTAACCACTGGACCGCCAGGGAAGTCCTCTGTTTTCTTATAATTTAAAAATAATTACCAGACTACGGAGGTGCTTGCCTCTAGGGAGTAGTGGGGAGGAACTCTGGTTTCCTTGGTACCTCTCTTCTATCTCACCTACTCACACATGTGGCCGTTTTACTATTTTAAGATGGTCATAGCTTTCATTGAGCTGTGCTCATCCCATGTGTGCATGGAGTGTTTTTTCCATGTAATTGTACACCTCACACACTGCCCTGTCACCCTGGTCAGCCATTTTCCCCTTGTTCACAGCTGCACAGTATGCCCAGAGATTTATCTGTGTGTGTCCCTCCCTCTGTTTGAATGTTTAACTTAGTTCTGTTTTTTCACAATTGTAAAGAATACTGTGATGAACATTTTGGTCCTTAAAATATTTTTCTAAACTTAGGATTCTTTAAGATTTTGCCAAAGGGGAATTCCTGTATCGGAAGGGGAATGATTGTATTGGAAGGGGAATACTTGTTTAAGGTTCCTAATACACATCTAAGTTTTCCTTCGAAAACATAGCAATTTGCACTGCCACCATTAACTCATGACTATGTTTTCCACACATTCTCGCTAGCATTATGTATTAAGAGTACTTTTCACCTTTGCTAATTTAACAAGGGAAAGGACGTTAATTTTAATTGTATTTATTTAGTTTTTAAGGACACTGAATATTTTCCTCTGAGCTTCTTAAGCAGTTATATTTCTTCTCTTTGCATTCATTGTCTGTGTGGCTTTAATATCTTCCAATCAATTTGAGCAGTCTCTTTATTAAAGGATATTATCTGTCTTCATTTTGGCCATAAACATTTTCCTGTTTGTTTGGATAATTTTTTTGACAAGGTTTCAGTTTTTATATAGCTCAATTCTTCCGATATCTTTTCTAAACCTAAAAATCTAACCTTCTCTAAAGATTAATGTTTTATTCTGCAGTTTTTATTATATAAAATATACTTTAACTATTACTGAATTTACTTTGAATGTATAATGTGAAAATAAAAACGGTCTCCCATTAACTGCCCCGACATCAATTTTAGTAAATGACACATCAAGTCATAATATGTTATTTTATAATACAGTTCTGTATCTGTATCATCCAAATTGTTTTGTCACCCTTTACATATCCTAGATCTGTATTTTTAACTTGCGTATAGCCTTATGAGTTTTCTGTCATTGTGCCTTTAAAATGTACATTTATGTGTATGTGTATTTATATGAGAAAGATACGATTGTTACTCTTCTGAGTAAAAAATTTGTTTACCAGTTAAAAACAGCTGTTTGATGATTATTGAAGTGAACTTACAAATCAGTTAGGAAGAATTGACCTTGTTACATTTATTGGCATCCAGGACTATGATGTTCTTTTATATATTCAGGCATTCTTATCAACTGGTAAAGCTTTGTGGGTTTTTGTTTTTCTCATAAGTTTTCCTTAGTTATTCCCACATACTGTTGCCATCCTAGGCTCCGTTGTGTAGGCTTTTTCTTGTTTATTATAATTCCTCCAAAAGCCAGCATCCTAGGAATGGGGTTACTATTCCTAGTGTTGCCCCACTGCATGCACTCAAGCTAGCCAAACCCTATGCTTCCAGAAGCAGGTGGGAACCAGAGATTATCCGAAGGAAAATGCAGGAAAAGCATCGCATTAAGTATGTGAGCACATGTACACACACACATAACTTATAAATACCACCCCCATATCCCGCCCCCAGCCTCAGTTTTGAATCTTCTCTCACTCTGGGTCCAGGGCTGGGGCCCAGGCCATCTGATTATCAGGTCTCCTCTAGGGGGGACCCTGAAAGAGCAAGGAAGTACAGGACCCATTGCCATGATACCTGGCCCACTTCAGCCTTTCAGATAAAAGCCTGGTTTGGATTAGCTGACCATAGGTTTCGTCGTTTGTTTTCTTGGGCTTTGGTTTTTCTTGTGGGGTGGGGCAGGATTGGCCATACCGCATGATTTACGGGATCTTAGTTCTCCCTACCAATTGTAGGAGCCAGCCAGAGCTCCAAAGGGTGGCACCTGACTGGGAAGCACTGTCTCCTGCTTTCTTTTAGTTTCGTTCTATTATAGAATGCAAATCAAAAATTAAGTTTCCAGTTTTAACCACATTTCCATCCTAAAGGAAATCAACCCTCAATATTCATTGGAAGGACTGATGCTGAAGCTACAATACTTTGGCCACCTGATGTGAAGAACAGACTGTCTGGAAAAGACCCTGATGCTGGGAAAGATTGCGGGCAGGAGGAGAAGGGGACAACAGACGATGAGATGGTTGGATGGCATCACCAACTCGATGGACATGAGTTTAGGCAAACTCAGGGAGATAGTGGACAGGGGAGCCTAGCGTGCTGCAGTCCATGATGTCACAGTGAGCCAGACATACCTTAGCCGCTAAAAAACAACAGAACAAAAACATTAAGTTGGGGATTCTATTTCTTCAGTGTTAAAAGAGAGACCGGCACATACATATCAAGTCAGTGTGGACTTGGCACCTGGGAAGGGGGTCTTACTATCAAAGAAGGACAAGCCCTGGCGACCCAGAAGGAAGGACTTTTAACCTTTATTTTTAACATGGACATTATTTCTGGTCAAGGTGCCCTTTTTCCTAAATAATTGAAGCAGATGTACAATGCATATATGTTAGGCCAAAAAGATGGTATTTTAGTTAGCATGGAATTCAGGTTAACCCATGTATGAGCCGGAATGGCTTTCCCTATGTCTCAATACGTGAAAACTTCTTTTTTTCAACGGCCACAAGGAAAATGTGGGGCCTGTGAGGCTGAGTTTCTGGATACCTCCCCTGTCCTGGGGCTTCCCATGTGGCCCAGTGGTAAACAATCTGCCTGCCAGTGCAGGAGATGCAGGTTTGATGCCTGGGTCGGGAAGAATCCTGGAGGAGGAAATGGCAACCCATTCCAGTCTTCTTGCCTGGAGAATCCCATGGACAGAGAAGCCTGGTTGCTACAGTCCAGGAGGTCTCAAAAAGTCGGAGGCCACTGAGCATGCCCTCACACACAGGAAGGAAACAGAAATCAACCATCCTCTGTAACGTAGACAGGACTGAATTACAGATTGCTATGGCTAGGCTCCTAAAAACCAAACGAACAGACAGACAAAGCCGCACATGCATGATTTGTTCTCCCTGGAGGTCTGAACGTCTAATATCTGCAGAGGCTGGGCAAACACACCCAGTGAATTATTTAGTGAATTAGTGAGTCCAGCCAATTGATAGAATAGGGGGTGACCGGGGCTCTGGAGAAATGGAATCTGTTGGAATGAGGCGGCCGCTCCAAGCTCTTGCCAGCTGGTGGTGGTGGACCAAGCATCGCCAGATTCCCTGATACTTTTCAGGCGAACCCGAATTCCAGGTGGTGGTGGTTTTAATTTCTTGACTTGGCAGTTAATTCAAATATAAAGGGCTTCTCAGCTGGTGCTAGCGGTAAAGAACCTGCCCGCCAGTGCAGGAAGACAAGAGAGACTTGGGTTCAATCCCTGGGTTGGGAAGGTCCTAACCAACCAGAGGGAGGAAGAAACGGAAATGGCACTGTGCATGTCAAATGCCCCCCTCCAAGGTTCAGTCCTAGCCCAGCCATGCACCCATGCACCACCTGTGTGACGTTAGGCAAGTTGCTTGACCTCTCCGTGCTTTGGTTTCTTTATCTGAAACATGTAGGAATAACCATGTTCCCTCACCCACCATAGAATCATCATGAGGATTAAGTAAAGTTAGTACAGGTGTGACTGTGGGTAGTGCCTGGTATGTGAAACACTGTGTCTCTATTGTTTTCTCCAAATGGGTGTGTCTGTGTTTCTCAGAACTGCTTGGTAAGGCCTCTGCGTGGATATAAATAACAATACCGCAAACGTCATAATCGGGGACTTCCCTGGGGTCCAGTGGCTAAGAATCCGCCTGCCAATGCAGGGGACCCGGGTTCGATCCCTGGTCTGGGAAGATTCCACATGCTGTGGGGCAGCTGAGCCTGCGCGCCGTAAACTGAAGCCTGTGCGCCCTGGAGCCCGTGCTCCGCAACAAGAGTGAGTTGAGTGTGAGTGAAGTCACTCAGTCGTGTCCGACTCTTTATGACCCCATGGACTGTAGCCTACCATGCTCGTCCGTCCATGGGATTTTCCAGACGAGTACTGGAGTGGGTTGCCATTTCCTTCTCCACTGCCACAAGAGAAACTACCGCCATGAGAATGCTATGTATTGCAACCCTAGAGTAGCCCCCATTCGCTGCAACTGAAGAAGGCCTGTGTGCAGCAAGGAAGACCCAGTGCAGCCAAAAGTAAATAAATAACTTAAGAAACGTCATGATCTGAAGCAGTGGAGGGGAGCAGACACCCTGGATTTGAGCCATTGGCCAATGCGAGACATCAGCATGGCTGCTGAGTGGCACGAAAGCATCGCTTCAGGGATAGGGTGAGATTTTTTTAGGAACTGCCTCTCCACGAGTGCCGCCCACAGTATTTCCACCCCACCAGCTCATAGCTCTGGCTTACATGCCTCCACTCACGGTGGCCTCACTTAGAGCAGCGGTGCTCAGACAAGGATGATCATGCCCCCCCAAAGGGATCTGGGGACATTTTTGAGTAGAGACGGGATGTTGGTCAGCATCCTGCAATGCACAGGACCACCACCACAGCAAAGACGGATCCGGCTCCCTAGCAACAGCGGCTTGACCAAGCCTTCCACTTTGACTACTCAGTCTTGAATCCCTGATACTACATCAGCAGAATGATAACCAGGATTTATATATCGTTTTCCAAGACTTCCCCTTCCAATGCAGGGGGTGCAGGTTCGATCCCTGGTTGGGGAGATAAAATCCCACATGCCTTGTGGCCAAAAAACCCCCCATAAAACAGAACCAATATTGTAAAAAAAATTCAATAAAAACTTTTAAAATGGTCCATATTTTTTAGTCTTTTTTTAAAGTTTTTTTAAATATAAATTTATTTATTTTAATTGGAGGCTAATTACTTTATTGTATTGGTTTTCCCATACATTGACTGCATCCGCCACGGGTGTACATGTGTCCCCCATCCTGAACCTCCCTCCCCATCCCATCCCTCTGGGTCATCCCAGTGCACCAGCCCCCTGTCTCATGCATCAAACCTGGACTGGTGATTTGTTTCACATAAGATATTATACATGTTTCAATGCCATTCTCCCAAACCATCCCACCCTCACCCTCTCCCACAGAGTCTAAAAGACTGTTTTATACATCTGTGTCTCTTTTGCTGTCTCACATACAGGGTTACCATTACCATCTTTCTAAATTCCATATATATGTGTTAGTATACTGTATTGGTATTTTTCTTTCTGACTTCACTCTGTATAACAGGCTCCAGTTTCATCCACCTCATTAGAACAGATTCAAATGTATTCTTTTTAATAGCTGAGTAATATTCCATTGTGTATATGTACCACAGCTTTCTTATCCATTTGTCTGCTGATGGACATCTAGGTTGCTTCCATGTCCTGGCTATTATAAACAGTGCTGCGGTGAACATTGGGGTACACGTGTCTCTTTCAATTTTGGTTTCCTCAGTGTGTATGCCCAGCAGTGGGATTGCTGGATCATAAGGCAGTTCTATTTCCAGTTTTTTAAGGAATCTCCACACTGTTCTCCATAGTGGCTGTACTAGTTTGCATTCCCACCAACAGTGTAAGAGGGTTCCCTTTTCTCCACACCCTCTCCAGCATTTATTGCTTGTAGACTTTTGGATCGCAGCCATTCTGACTGGTGTGAAATGGTACCTCATTATGGTTTGATTTGCATTTCTCTAATAGTGAGTGATGTTGAGCATCTTTTCATGTGTTTGTTAGCCATCTGTATGTCTTCTTTGGAGAAATGTCTGTTTAGTTCTTTGGCCCATTTTTTGACTGGGTCGTTTAATTTTCTGGAATTGAGCTGCATGAGCTGTTTGTATATTTTTGAGATTAATTCTTTGTCAGTTGCTTCATTTGCTATTATTTTCTCCCATTCTGAAGGCTGTCTTTTCACGTTGCTTATAGTTTCCTTTGTTGTGCCAAAGCTTTTAAGTTTAATTAGGTCCCATTTGTTTATTTTTGCTTTTATTTCCAATATTCTGGGAGGTGGGTCATAGAGGATCCTGCTGTGATTTATGTTGGAGAGTGTTTTGCCTATGTTTTCCTCTAGGAGTTTTATAGTTTCTGATCTTACGTTTAGATCTTTAATCCATTTTTAGTTTATTTTTGTGTATGGTGTTAGGAAGAGTTCTAGTTTCATTCTTTCACAAGTGGTTTGACCACTTTTCCCAGCACCATTTGTTAAAGAGATTGTCTTTTCTCCATTCTATATTCTTGCCTCCTTTGTCAAAGATAAGGTGTCCATAGGTGCATGGATTTATCTCTGGGCTTTCTATTTTGTTCCATTGATCTATACTTCTGTCTTTGTGCCAGTACCATACTGTCTTGATAACTGTGGCTTTGTAGTAGAGCCTGAAGTCAGGCAGGTTGATTCCTCCATTTCCCGACTCGTTGGAAAAGCCCCAATCCTGGGAAGGATTGAGGGCAGGAGGAGAAGGGGATGACAGAAGATGAGATGGTTGGATAGCATCACTGACTCACTAGACACGAGTTTGAGCAAGCTCAGGGAGTTGGTGATGGACAGGGAGGCCTGGTGTGCTGCAGTCCATGGGGTCACAAAGAGTCGGACATGACTCAGCAACCGAACAACAGTGTAGATAGTAAGTGGCAGTGGTGGGGTTCGAACCAGCTGACTATCCCTTATAACCACAGGTTCTACTCATTCTGCTGCCTCCAGTCACCCCAGGTATGAGATGCAACCCACTCAGAAACTTGGAGCAGCCTGACCTACCTAGCTGAGTGTCCTGACGGCTCCCTCCTGGGCATCAGGTGAGGCCAAGCCTCTTCCGGGTGCAGAGCTGGGCTGCTGGGAGGCCAGTTCTTCCAAGGGGATGAGGTGATAGACAGGCAAGACGCATCCTGGCTCTGGGGTGGAGCCTGCGTTACGAGCTGCGGGCACGGAAGGCAGGGGGTGGGCCAGTGTTGCAGACGTCTGTCGGCGTGTGCTCTGGGACACAGCACCTCCTGTTGCCTATTTCCCATTCGTCTTGGGAATTCATCCAGCGCCACCTCTGGGGACTTTCTGCCCCACAGTGGATGAGAATGAGGCTCTTTGACAAGTAGGGCATCAGTCATGCCTCCTGGTTACAAACCTTTCTAGAATGTTCTGGTAATATCAAAACCCATGATAGTTAATGTTACTGAACATTATTAATACTGGTTATTATCAAGCATAATTTTTCTTCAATGTGCGTGTTTTTTTTTTTGCTTATCATGCTTTGGAGATATTCTCATTAAATAAACATGGATCACACAAAAATACACCTTTCTTTTTGACTGCTGCATAGTACCCCCTACTATGAATGAAAAGTCAATGTAGTCATCCCTATGTTGGTGGACTTTTAGGTTGTTTTCAACACTTTTTTTTTTCCCCAAGATGAACAACACTGCTGTTAGCATTCTTGTACTTCTCTAAGACATCTTATGTTTTTCAGAAAATCTTTTTTTTAAATTTTTAAAACCTTTTCATTTTATATTGGCATATAGTCAAATGACAACGCTGTGACAGTTTTAGGTGAACAGCGAAGGGACTCAGTGATGAATATATATGTGTATCCGTTCTCCTACAAAACCCTGCACCCATTCAGGCTGACACATAACACTGAGCAGAATTCCCTGTGCTATACCGTAGGTCCTTGTTGGTTATTCACTTTAAATATAACTGTGTGTACATGTCCATCCCAAATTCCCAATCTATCCCTCCCCCCACACTCAGTAACCATAAGTTCGTTCTCTACGTCTGTGAGTCTCTTTCTGTTTTGCAAGTAACTTCATTTGTATAATTTCTTTTTAGATTCCACATAGAAGGGATATCATATGAGATCTCTCTTTCTCTGTTTGACTTATTTCACTCAATATGATCATCTCTAGGTCCAACCATGTAGCTGCAAATGGCACTGTTTCATTCTTTTTAGTGGCTGAGTAATATT
Source organism: Bos grunniens (assembly GCF_055505025.1). NCBI lineage: Eukaryota > Metazoa > Chordata > Mammalia > Artiodactyla > Bovidae > Bos > Bos grunniens. Next base: position 64,499,064 of record NC_141182.1, on the reverse strand, counting down.
CCATTGCATGTATGTCCCACATCTTTTTTATCCATTCCTCTGCCAGTGAGCATTCAGGTTGCTTCCATGTCTTGGCTGTTGTAAAAATTGCTGCAGTGAACATTGGGGTGCACGTGTCTTTTTGGACCATGTTTTTCTCCAGATATATACCCAGGAGTGGGATTGCAGGGTCATAGTAAGTCTTTTAAAGTGATTTTCTTCATGAAGGTTTCTAAGTTCTCACCAAACACAGAAAAATATAATTGTGAGAGATGATGGAGGTGTTAACTGACCTTATTGTTATCACTTTGCAATACATGTGTATATACCTGATACACCTATATCATGTATGCACATATATGTACCAAATTACTACATTGTATACCTTTACATAATGTTATATGTCAATTATATTGCACTGTGTAGACATATATCTGGAGAAGGAAATGGCAACCCACTCCAGTGTTCTTGCCTGGAGAATCCCAGGGACGGGAGAGCCTAATGGGCGGCCGTCTATGGGGTCGCACAGAGTAGGGCGTGACTGAAGCAACTTAGCAGCAGCAGCAGCAGACATATATCTAAATCTCTCTATATATATGGAAGTTTGTGGGAAGCTCCATTACAACAGAAAAACTTTGTCCCCTTTGTACAAGGCTCAGTGATGCAATGTCATCCTAAAACGAATGTCTGTGATTTCAGCCTGCTTCCTGCATCAGAATCTTCGGTAACAAAGTACCTGTGAAGCACAACTGTTCACTCACACATTCTCATGGACAAGTGGAGAGTGGTATGTGTCTCTTTTGAAAACCAGCTTTCTTAGCTTTAAAAAACATAGTTAACTCCCCTATCAATGTATTAAATTACTCAGCTATAAAAAGGAACACATTTGAATCAGTTATAATGAGGTGGATGAACCTAGAGCCTATTATACAGAGTGAAGTAAGTCAGAAAGAGAAAAACAAATATATATATATATATGGGTCAGGCTTACCTGGTTCAGACGGTAAAGAGTCTGCCAGTAATGCAGGAGACCCGGGTTCGATCCTTGGGTGGGGAAGATCCCCTGGAGAAAGAGAATGGCAACCCACTCCAGTATTCTTGCCTGGAAAATCCCATGGACGGAGGAACCTGGCGGGCTACAGTCCATGGGGTCACAAAGAGTCAGACATGACTGAGTGACTAACACTGGCTCACCTTCTGAGGCGGAGGCATGTTTGGTCATATATATATATATAGAGAGAGAGAGAGAGCGAGCGAGCGCATGCACGCGCGAGAGTCTAGAAAGGTGGTACTGATGAACGTGTTTGCAGGGCAACAAAGGAGGCGCAGACATGGTGAACAGACTCGTGGATGCAGTGGGGAAAGGAGAGGGTGGGACGGCTTGAGAGAGGAGCACTGAAACTTGTACACTACACAACTAGATAGCCAGTGAGAATTAGCTGTATGAAGCAGGGAGCTCAACCCAGTGCTCCGTGATGACCTAGAGCGGTGGGATGTGCTGGGACGTGGGAGGGAGGTTCAAGGGGGAGGGGATATGTGTGTGTGTGTATGTGTGTTTGTGTGTACATATATTTGATTTGTGTTAACATATGACAGAAACCAACACAACACTATAAAGCAATTATCCTCCAAGTAAAACTTTAAAAAATATTAAATTAGATAGAGGTGATCTTATGACATCCGTTAGACATGCAAGTGGACAGCCTGAGTCGGAGAGGGCTACGTGGCACTGGGAGTTAGAGGGGAGGCCCTGGCTTGAGGTATACATTCTAGGGAGCTGTCAACATCTGAATGTCAATTAAAGCCATGGGTCTGGGTGTTCTCACTCGGGAATCCATTTCTATTAGAGAGTGCACACTCTCTTCAGCATTGCTGTTTGAGCTGATATTAAGTTCAGTGTCTACAGAGAGGTGATGTCACTCGGTTAAGAACACACGATAGAGGCTGATTCCAATGGACCTCAACCAACCTCCCTCTGCACATCCTGGTGTCCAGTGAGACTGCACTCGCTCGCTAACATGAGTTGTAAATTCCATCCGCCCAAGTCAATTTAGCTCATCATAACCACCTATCATTTTACTGCTAAGAAAAGCCTCACATAGTTTAAACCAGTGGCTCCCCAAGGACGAGAACTCTGCTCACAAGCCCAGCGCTGGGAGAGATCCCTCCACCCAGCCATGCAGGACTGTGTCTACAGCAGGAAGAGCCAGATGGGACTGGTGTAATTGGCCTCTGTTTCACCTCTGATGGCCGCTGAGGACCAGGGCCTCTGAGCTCGTTAGGAACAGGCGAGCAGAGAATGGCCTGGGAGTTGCGAAGAAACTTTTTGATTTGTTGAGCTTGTTAGCGGAGAAGCCAAGGACTTGGCAGGCACTTCTTCCCCAGGGGCAGCAGCTCTGTCTTTGTGTGAGAAAACACATCTCAGAGTTCATAGACAGGAAGAGATTTCCCCCCACATGGCCCAGTGCTGTGGCTTTTTAATCAGAGATATTTAGTCTTTACAAGAAGTAGTTTCCTTTGTAAAATGGACCCACGGGTGAAGATGGAGCCTTGACTGTCTGGTTCCCTATTTGCATCTTTCGCCACACACCTGATGAAAACTTGTTGAATGACAGTGCCTGAAATGCAGAACTTATTTCTTTTAACTTTTTTTATGGCACAAACTCATTTATTTCTATAATATCCTAGAAATATTTTGTAATATCTGCATAGATATAGTTTTCAGTATTTCATGACAAATTACATTATTACAATTGTCTATATGTTTTGGTTCGATGTAGAAGCTTTATGTATAGTTTTTTTAACTGTTTATTTTATATTGGAGTACAGCTGATGAACAGTGTTGTGACAGTTTCAGGTGAACAGCGAAGGGACTCAGCTGTACATATACATGTGTCCATTCTTCCCCAAACTCCCCTCCCATTCAGGCTCCTGCATAACACTGAGCAGAGTTCCCTGTGCTCTACAGTGGGCCCTTGTTGGTTAGCATTCTGAATATAGCCATGTGTACATGTCCATCCCAAGCTCCCTAACTATCCTTCCCCCCATCCTTGTGCCCTGGAAACTGTAAGTTTGTCCTCTAAGTCTGTGAGTCTGCTTCTGTTTTGTAATTAAGTTTCTGGAATGGTCTTACTTGTTGCTTTGCTGCAGCAGTTCTCAGTGAGGGGTGCCTCTGCTCCCCAGAGAACTTGGCAATGTCTAGAGATGTTCTTTGTTGCCACAGCTGGAAAGAGGGGTTGCTCCTGACCTCTAACAGGCAGAGACCAGGGCGGCTGCTCAGCATCCTGCAATGCACAGGACAGCCCCACCACAACAAAAAATGACCCCACTGAGGATCTCACTAGTGCTGCAGCTGAGAAACTCCTGTTTACGTGTCAACATGCACCTCCCTCCATCAGAGAGTAAGGTCCAGGAGTTTTGGCTGAGTTGTTCACTGATGCAGCTCCAGCAAGTAGAACCTTGTCTGAGATGGCAGCAGATGAGCCACTAACATGTACTGAATGGAATGAGTGATAATAACCTCTACCCACCCGCTTCATGGTTTCGCCCCTGCTTCTCCGCCTTTGAGACCTTCGCTGAGCGTTTACCTGAAGCAGGCCCTGGCAACACACTGGGCATCTCTGGTGAGCTCACCGTGGCCCCCGCCCCTAAGAAGTCCGCTTTCTGGCGGGAGAGACCTGACCCCACCCACCACACACGAGCTCTTTATTTGTAACAAGTGGCATATCTCCTTTCAGAGAAGTGGAACTGGAGATAAAAACCACATCCTGTGTCTCCAGGCATGATGTACCAAACGTGCAGTATTGTTGTCAAAAATATATAACCCGAATCTGACAAAATTGATGAAATTCTTCAAAAAACAGACTAAATTCTTTAAAAACTAAATATTGCAATCATGTTGTTGTACAGCAGAAACCAACACGTTATAAAGCAATTACCCTTCACTTAAAAATACATTTTAATGTTATGTGCCAGCCTGGACGGGGAGGGGAGTTTGGGGGAGAATGGGTACATGTATATGTACGGCTGAGTCCCTTCACTGTTCCCTAAACTATCACAACACTGTTAATCACCTACACCCCCACACAAAATAAAAAGTTTAAAAATATATATATATTAAAAAAACATTATTTCCGTATTCATATTTCCGTATTCACTCAACCAACAATATGTAAAACTACCTCGTAACTTTAAAAAAAATTACAAAACAAAAGCCTTCCTGGATTAAAAGAAACCAAATTAACATGACAGTTGAATGTGACATGGATCCTTGATCCTATTCTGGGTATTTCATTTTAAAAAATAGGTACAAAAACGTGGGAACAACCAAAGAAATTTTAACATGGTATTAAAATAGTACCACATTAGATGGTTGAACTGTGTAAATGTCAAGAAAGACAAGTGTGGTTATGAAAGAGAATGCGCTTGTTCTTGGGAGATCCCGCTGAAGTATTTAAGAGTGAAAAGTCATGATACCTGCCACACATTTTCAGTTGGCACCAAAAGGGGATTGTACATGAGAGTGGAGTTTCTCAATCACGGCCCCTCTGACGTTTGGACTGGGACGATTCTTGTCGCAGGGACTGTCTGTGCGTTGTAGGATGTCCGGCTGTATCCCTGGCCTCCACCCACTAGAAGCAGGTCACACACTCCCCAGCTTGTGAAGATAAAAACTGTTTCTTAAAGTTGTCAAATGCCCTCCTACATGGTGGAGGGGACCCCATAGGGAGCAACCTCAGCCAATCAGAATCAGAGAGATGTTGCTTCAGGCCGGAGTCAACTGAGGACCAGTGCTGTGAAAGAAGATAAAGAAGATGCAGAAAAGTGTTAACAACGGCAAAGCGGTGAGACGCACACGGGTGTTTGTTGAACTATTCTTGCGATGTTTTTGCAAGTTCAAAATTTTTAAATAGCTAAAGCATTGGTTAAGAAGTCTTGACTGAGGGTCAGTCCCTGATATTGGTTACCATCCTGAGGCAAATTTTTATTACAACACTCCCATTTGATCATGACACACTTCCACTCTCCTCTGCCTTAGGGATGACGTTTAAACTTGGACTCAGGCCTCCCAGGCCCACATTGCTGGGTCCTATTTATCACCCACTTCAGCCCTATCTTCCTTCCTGAAACTGTTCTGCTCCTCTCTGGCAAATTGTCATTTAAAACCCAATCCCTTATGACCCAGCAATCCCACTACTGGGCATACACACCAAGGAAACCAGAATTGAAACAGACACATGTACCCCAGTGTTCATCGCAGCACTGTTTATAATAGCCAGGACATGGAAGCAACCTAGATGTCCATCAGCAGATGAATGGATAAGAAAGCTGTGGTACATATACACAATTGAGTATTACTCAGCCATTAAAAAGAATATATTTGAATCGGTTCTAATGAGGTGGATGAAACTGGAGCCTATTATACAGAGTGAAGTAAGCCAGAAACAAAAACACCAATACAGTATACTAACTCATATCAATGGAATTTAGAAAGATGGTAATGATAACCCTGTATGCGACACAGCAAAAGAGACACAGATGTATAGAACAGTCTTTTACACTCTGTGGGAGAGGGCGAGGGTGGGATGACTTGGGAGAATGGCATTGAAACATGTAGAATATCATATATGAAACGAGTAGCCAGTCCAGGTTCGATGCAGGATACAGGATGCTTGGGGCTGGTGCACTGGGACGACCCAGAGGGATAGTATGGGGAGGGAGGTGGGAGGGGGGTTCAGGATGGGGAATATGTGTACACCCGTGGTGGATTCATGCTGATGTGTGGCAAAACCAATACAATATTGTAAAGTAATTAGCCTCCAATTAAAATAAATAAATTTATATTTTTAAAAAGAATAAATAAATAAATAAAACCCAATCCAACTGAGATATCCTCTGGAGGACAATACGCAAGTTTCCCAAGATGAATCATTAATGAAACCTTCTCGAGGCCCCCACTCCACCCCTCCCTGTGCCGTTTGATTCATGTTGTACAGTAGATGGCTCATCTTACCCTCCTGGGGGCTCTGCATACAAAGATTTCTCTTCTGCTGTTCACGACTCTTCTGAAGGGGGCGACAGAGGATGAGGTGGTTGGATGCCCTCATTGACTCAGTGCATATGAGTTTGAGCGAACTCTGAGACAGTGAGGGACAGGGAAGCCTGGCGTGCTGCAATCCATGGGGTTGCAGAGTCAGACACAACTTAGCGACTACATAACAACAACAACACAAACTTCTGGCAAAAAAAACACCTGGGGTCCTCAGTTTGCCTGCCCACAAGGAACTGAATTTCTACCAACTGTTTCACCTTCCCCAAGGGCTGATCAGATCAGATCAGTCGCTCAGTCGTGTCCTACTCTTTGTGACCCCATGAATCGCAGCACGCCAGGCCTCCCTGTCCATCACCAACCCCCGGAGTTCACTGAGACTCATGTCCATCGAGTCAGTGATGCCATCCAGCCATCTCATCCTCTGTCGTCCCCTTCTCCTCCTGCCCCCAATCCCTCCCAGCATCAGAGTCTTTTCCAATGAGTCAACTCTTCGCATGAACTGGCCAAAGTACTGGAGTTTCAGCTTTAGCATCATTCCTTCCAAAGAAATCCCAGGGTTGATCTCCTTCAGAATGGACTGGTTGGATTTCCTTGCAGTCCAAGGGACTCTCAAGAGTCTTCTCCAACACCACAGTTCAAAAGCATCAATTCTTCGGTGCTCAGCCTTCTTCACAGTCCAACTCTCACATCCATACATGACCACAGGAAAAACCATAGCCTTGACTAGATGGACCTTTGTTGGCAAAGTAATGTCTCTGCTTTTGAATATGCTATCTAGGTTGGTCATAACTTTCCTTCCAAGGAGTAAGCGTCTTTTAATTTCATGGCTACAGTCACCATCTGCAGTGATTTTGGAGCCCCCAAAAATAAAGTCTGACACTGTTTCCACTGTTTCCCCATCTATTTGCCATGAAGTGATGGGACCAGATGCCATGATCTTCGTTTTCTGAATGTTGAGCTTTAAGCCAACTTTTTCACTCTCCACTTTCACTTTCATCAAGAGGCTTTTTAGTTCCTCTTCACTTTCTGCCATAAGGGTGGTGTCATCTGCATATCTGAGGTTATTGATATTTCACCCGGCAATCTTGATTCCAGCTTGTGTTTCTTCCAGCCCAGCGTTTCTCATGATGTACTCTGCATAGCAGTTAAATAAGCAGGGTGACAATATCCAGCCTTGACGTACTTCTTTTCCTATTTGGAACCAGTCTGTTGTTCCATGTCCAATTCTAACTGTTGCTTCCTGACCTGCATACAGATTTCTCAAGAGATAGGTCAGGTGGTCTGGTATTCCCATCTCTTTCAGAATTTTCCACAGTTTATGGTGATCCACACAGTCAAAGGCTTTGGCACAGTCAATAAAGCAGAAATAGATGTTTTTCTGGAACTCTCTTGCTTTTTCGATGATCCAGTGGATGTTGGCAATTTGATCTCTGGTTCCTCTGCCTTTTCTAAAACCAGCTTGAACATCAGGAAGTTCACGGTTCACATATTGCTGAAGCCTGGCTTGGAGAATTTTGAGCATTACTTTACTAGCGTGTGAGATGAGTGCAATTGTGCAGTAGTTTGAGCATTCCATGGCATTGCCTTTCTTTGGGATTGGAATGAAAACTGACCTTTTCCAGTCCTGTGGCCACTGCTGACTTTTCCAAATTTGCTGGCATATTGAGTGCAGCACTTTCACAGCATCATCTTTCAGGATTTGGAATAGCTCAACTGGAATTCCATCACCTCCACTAGCTTTGTTCGTAGTGATGCTTTCTAATGTCCACTTGACTTCACATTCCAGGATGTCTGGCTCTAAGTCAGTGATCACACCATCGTGATTATCTGGGTCATGAAGATCTTTTTTGTACGGTTCTTCTGTGTATTCTTGCCATCTCTTCTTAATATCTTCTGCTTCTGTTAGGTCCATACCATTTCTGTCCTTTATCAAGCACATCTTTGCATGAAATGTTCCTTTGGTATCTCTGACCACTTCAGTATTCTTGCCTTGAGAACCCCATGAACAGTATGAAAAGGCAAATGATAGGATACTGAAAGAGAAACTCCCCAGGTCAGTAGGTGCCCAATATGCTACTGGAGATCATGGAGAAATAAATCCAGAAAGAATGAAGGGATGGAGCCAAAGCAAAAACAATACCCAGCTGTGCATGTGACTGCTGATAGAAGTAAGGTCCGATGCTGTAAAGAGCAATATTGCATAGGAACCTGGAATGTCAGGTCCATGAATCAAGGCAAATTGGAGGTGGTCAAACAAGAGATGGCCAGAGTGAATGTCGACATTCTAGGAATCAGCAAATTAAAATGGACTGGAATGGGTGAATTTAACTCAGATGACCATTATATCTACTACTGCGGGCAGGAATCCCTCAGAAGAAATGGAGTAGCCATTATGGTCAACAAAAGAGTCCAAAATGCAGTACTTGGATGCAATCTCAAAAATGACAGAATGATCTCTGTTCGTTTCCAAGGCAATCCATTCAATATCACAGTCATCCAAGTCTATGCCCCAACCAGTAACGCTGAAGAAGCTGAAGTTGAACGGTCCTATGAAGACCTACAAGAGCTTTTAGAACTAACACCCAAAAAAGATGTCCTTTTCATTATAGGGGACTGGAATGCAAAAGTAGGAAGTCAAGAAACACCTGGCTGCTTCTGCTGCTAAGTCGCTTCAGTCGTGTCCGACTCTGTGCGACCCCATAGACGGCAGCCCACCAGGCTCCGCCGTCCCTGGGATTCTCCAGGCAAGAACACTGGAGTGGGTTGCATTTCCTTCTCCAATGCATGGAGTGAAAAGTGAAAGGGAAGTCGCTCAGTCGTGTCCGACTCTTAGCAACCCTATGGACTGCAGCCTACCAGGCTCCTCTGTCCGTGGGATTTTCCAGGCAAGAGTACTGGAGTGGGGTGCCATTGCCTTCTCCAAAGAAACACCTGGAGTAACAGGCAAATTTTGCCTTGAAATACGGAATGAAGCAGGGCAAAGACTAATAGAGTTTTGCCAAGAGAATGCACTGGTCATAACAAACACCCTTTTCCAACAACACAAGAGAAGACTCTATACATGGACATCACCAGGTGGTCAACACCGAAATCAGATTGATTATATTCTTTGCAGCCAAAGATGGAGAAGCTCTATACAGTCAGCAAAAACAAGACCAGGAGCTGACTGTGGCTCAGACCATGAACTCCTTATTGGCAAATTCAGACTTAAATTGAAGAAAGTAGGGAAAACCACTAGACCATTCAGGTATGACCTAAATCAAATCCCTTATGATTATACAGTAAAAGTGAGAAATCGATTTAAGGGCCTAGATCTGATAGAGTGCCTGATGAACTATGGAATGAGGTTCATGACATTGTACAGGAGACAGGGATCAAGACCATCCCCATGGAAAAGAAATGCAAAAAAGCAAAATGGCTGTCTGGGGAGGCCTTACAAATAGCTGTGAAAAAAGAGAAGTGAAAAGCAAAGGAGAAAAGGAAAGATATAAACATCTGAATGCAGAGTTCCAAAGAATAGCAAGAAGAGATAAGAAAGCCTTCCTCAGTGATCAATGCAAAGAAATAGAGGAAAACAACAGAATGGGAAAGACTAGAGATCTCTTCAAGAAAATCAGAGATACCAAGGGCTGATAGTTGTCTGTTGTCTTTTAGGTCTCAGGCTTGGGGAACAAAACCAGTGACCCTACATTTTCTGGCTTTCACAGGTGGTCATTACACGAAGTACATTGGCATACTTATGGCATGTAAAGGGCTTCCCAGGTGGCACTAGCAGCAAAGAACCTGCCTGCCAATGCAGGAGACATAAGAGACGTGGTTCAATCCCTGGGTCAGGAAGATCCCCTGCAGGAGGGCATGGCAACCCACTCCAGTTTTTTTTCTTTCTTTTTTACTGAGAAGATATACCTCTTTTCTGGCTATTTTGAATCTTTGCTGCTGTGTAGGGAATTCTCTCCAGCTGCGGTGTGCAGGCCCCTCGTTGCAGCGGCCTCCTCAGCTGTGGGGCACAGAGTCCAGGCACATGGGTTCAGCAGGTGTGGCTCAAGGGCCCCAAAGGGCAGGCTCTGTGGCTATGGCACACGGGCACAGCCGCTTCGCAGCACGTGGGACGCTCCTGGACCGGGGATAGAGCCAGCGTCCCCTGCAGTGCAAGGCGGACTCCCAACCACTGGACCCCCAAGGAAATCCCCTACTCCGGTACTCCTGCCTAGAGAATCCCATGGACAGGGGTGCCTGGTGGGCTATGGTCCATAGGGTCACAAAGAATCAGACACGACTGAAGTGACATGGCAAGGACGCAGGCATGGCCTGTAAAGTGTGCCCACATACAAACCATTTAGGTTCTGATTATCAGTTTATCCATTCACCTACTGTTGCTGCTGTTCTGAATTTGTGTCATTCTAACAGATGTGTGTCTTGTTTTAATATGTATTTCCTTAAGACACAGGATGTGGAGGATATTTTCATATGCTTATTTGGCATCTGTATGCCTTTGGTGAGATGTCTATTAAGTTCTTTTGCCTAGTTTTAAAGTTGGGTGATTGTTTTCCTTATTGAGTATGAAGCATTCTTTGTGTATTTTGGATAGCAGTCCGGTATCAGCGGTGTCTTTTGACGTATTCCCTTTCAGTCTGTGACTTTTCTTATTCTATGACTCAGGCCACTTTAAAAAAAAATTATTTATTTGGCTGTGATAGGTCTTAGTTGAAGCATTCGAGACCTTTAGTTCTCTGACCAGGAATCAAAGCCGGGCCCCCTGCATTGCAAGTGAGTAGTCACAGCCACTGGACCACCAGGGAAGTCCCCAACTTGCACTCTTTTAAAGACAGCTGACTTCTAGCTGAATGCATTCTTACAGAGACAAGGAAGTATTCCACGTAGGCAAGACACCCAACCGTGGCACCCTGTCCTCCTTTGGCCAAGGGGTGGCCAATTCCTTGTTCCTTCTTCTGCCTCAAGGATGCAAAATGTTTGAATCCAAGTCATTAGAAACATTCCTGAAGAGAGTCATTCAGTCTTGGGGTCCTTGGAGTTGCCGCCATTCTGTGTTGTCTGAGATATGATGATTTGGCTTTTCCATAGATTCGACCAGGCACCTCATAGACTTCCAATACATTCAATACTTTTGCTGAAGTTAGATTAAGCAATTTACTAACTCGATCAACAACTCTTACTCTAGTGCCTACTATGTGCTAGCCACCATTCTAAGCATGTTGGTATGGACCTAACAGAAGCAGAAGATATTAAGAAGAGGTGTCAAGAATACACAGAACTGTACAAAAAAGATCTTCATGACCAAAATAATCACAATGTTGTGATCACTCATCTAGAGCCAGACATCCTGGAATGTGAAGTCAAGCGGGCCTTAGAAAGCATCATTACGAACAAAGCTAGTGGAGGTGATGGAATTCCAGTTGAGCTATTCCAAATCCTGAAAGATGATGCTGTGAAAGTGCTGCACTCAATATGCCAGCAAATTTGGAAAAGTCAGCAGTGGCCACAGGACTGGAAAAGGTCAGTTTTCATTCCAATCCCAAAGAAAGGCAATGCCAAAGAATGCTCAAACTACTGCACAATTGCACTCATCTCACACGCTAGTAAAGTAATGCTCAAAATTCTCCAAGCCAGGCTTCAGCAATACGTGAACTGTGAACTTCCAGATATTCAAGCTGGTTTTAGAAAAGGCAGAGGAACCAGAGATCAAATTGCCAACATCCGCTGGATCATGGAAAAAGCAAGAGTTCCAGAAAAACATCTATTTCTGCTTTATTGACTATGCCAAAGCCTTTGACTGTGTGGATGACAATAAACTGCGGAAAATTCTGAAAGAGATGGAAATACCAGACCACCTGACCTATCTCTTGAGAAACCTGTATGCAGGTCAGGGAGCAACAGTTAGAACTGGACATGGAACAACAGACTGGTTCCAAATAGGAAAAGGAGTACATCAAGGCTGTATATTGTCACCCTGCTTATTTAACTTCTATGCAGAGTACATCATGAGAAATGCTGGACTGGAAGAAGCACAAGCTGGAATCAAGATTGCCGGGTGAAATATCAATCACCTCAGATATGCAGATGACACCACCCTTATGGCAGAAAGTGAAGAGGAACTAAAAAGCCTCTTGATGAAAGTGAAAGAGGAGAGTGAAAAAGTTGGCTTAAAGCTCAACATTCAGAAAACGAAGATCATGGCATCTGGTCCCATCACTTCATGGCAAATAGATGGGGAAACAGTGGAAACCATGTCAGACTTTATTTTTTTGGGGCTCCAAAATCACTGCAGATGGTGACTGTAGCCATGAAATTAAAAGATGCTTACTCCTTGGAAGGAAAGTTATGACCAACCTAGATAGCATATTCAAAAGCAGAGACATTACTTTGCTAACAAAGGTCCATCTAGTCAAGGCTATGGTTTTTCCAGTAGTCACGTATGGATGTGAGAGTTGGACTGTGAAGAAGGCTGAGCCCTGAAGAATTGATGCTTTTGAACTGTGGTGTTGGAGAAGACTCTTGAGAGTCCCTTGGACTGCAAGGAGATCCAACCAATCCATTGTAAAGGAGATCAGTCTTGGGTGTCCTTTGGAAGGAATGATGCTGAAGCTGAAACTCCAGTACTTTGGCCACTTCATGTGAAGAGTTGACTCATTGGAAAAGTCTCTGATGCTGGGAGGGATTGGGGGCAGGAGGAGAAGGGGACAACAGAGGATGAGATGGCTGGATGGCATCACCGACTTGATGGACGTGAGTTTGAGTGAACTCCAGGAGTTGATGATGGACAGGGAGGCCTGGCGTGCTGCTATTCAAAGGGTCGCAAAGAGCTGGACACAACTGAGTGACTGATCTGAACTATGTGCTAGGCACTGTTCTAAGCACTGGGGATACAATAATGAACTACATAAAACAAGGCCCTGTAGTCACAGAGCTTATTACGCTATGGTGGAAAAGTCAGACAGTAAGGAAGTTGCATGAAGTACGTGGCATGTTCAGTGGTGTTCAGTGCAATGGAGGATGTGGTTGGCTTCAGGCATAGCTGGATCCAGCAGCTGCAACAATACTAGACTCTAAAACCTGGCAAGGGGATAGGGAATGCCTGGGTGTTTTGCCTGTTAGCCATGAAATTAAAAGATGCTTGCTCCTTGGAAGAAAAGTTATGACAAACCTAGACAGTTTATTCAAAAGCAAAGATATCACTTTGCCAACAAAGGTCCGATAGTCAAAGCAATGGTTTTTCTGGTAGTCATATATAGATGTGAGAACTAGACCACAAAGAAAGCTGAGCGCCAAAGAATTGATGCTTTTGAACTGTGGTGTTGGAGAAGACTCTTGAGAGTCCCTTGGACTGCAAGGACATGCAACCAGTCCATCCTAAAGGAGATCAGTCCCGGGTGTTCATTGGAAGAACTGATGCTGACGCTGAAACTCCAATGTTTTGGCCACCTGATGCAAAGAGCCAACTCATTGGAAAAGACCCTGATGCTGGGAAAGATTGAGGGCAGGAGGAGAAGCGGCAGCAGAGGATGAGATGGCTGGATGGCATCACCGACTCAATGGACATGAGGTTGAGCAAGCTCCAGGAAACAGTGAAGGAGGGGAGCCTGGCATGCTGCTGTCCATGGGGTCACAAAGAGTCAGACACAACTGAGCGACTGAACAGCAACAACAAGAACCACAGGTTGGTGAAGGGTTTAGAGTCCAAAGAATGCAGGATGACCCAAGGGACCTGACTTTATATGCTGAGTGGCAAAGGACCCAAGGAGTTGAGTCCTGATAGTTTCCACACAGAAAGCAATGGTAAGGTTGAGAGTGTTGGGGTGAGAAGAAAAGGGGGAGGACTTGGAAGGAGTACGTAGAGTTCAGGGGCCCCTCCAGACTTCTGCCAATTGAGATGTGGCAGCCTGGGCTTCCTTTGCTCCCGATAGAGTCGATTTCTGTTTCTTACAATCAAAGACTTCTAACTCACAAACACACTCACACACCCCTGTGCTGTGCCAGGTTCTGCTAGACACTGAGAACACAGGGAAAAATTAGACACAGACCAGTTCCCAGAAAACTGCCGGCCTGTAGGGGCAGCTAGACAGTAAGAAGTCCCCTGCAGGTTACAGGGCACCCACTGGCATCCCAGGTGATGCAGTGGTAAGGGATCTGCCTGCATGCAGGAGACTCGGGTTCCATCCCTGGGTTGGGAAGATCCCCAGAGGAGGGCATGGCAACCCACTCCAGTCTTCTTCTTGCCTGCAGAATCCTACGGACAGAGGAGCCTAGCGGGCTACAGTCCATGGGGTCATGGAGAGTCGGACACAACTGAGGGACTAACACTTTCACTTCACTGTCAGGGAAGGTAAAGTTTTTATTTTTTCAGTTCAGTTCAGTCACTCAGTCGTGTCTGATTCTTTGCAACACCATTGCCTGCAGCACACCAGGCCTCCCTGTCCATCACCAAATCCCAGAGTTTACCCACACCCATGTCCGTTGAGTCGGTGATGCCATCCAACCACCTCATCCTGTCATCCCCTTCTCCTCTTGCCCTCAATCTTTCCCAGCATCAGGGTATTTTCAAATGAGTCAGCTCTTCGCATCAGGTGGCCAAAGTATTGGAGTTTCAGCTTCAACATCAGTCCTTCCAATGAATATTCAGGACTGATCTCCTTTAGGATGGACTGGTTGGATCTCCTTGCAGTCCAAGGAACTCTCAAGAGTCTTCTCCAGCACCATAGTTCAAAAGCATCAATTCTTCCACACTCAGCTTTCTTTATAGTCCAATTCTCACATCCATACAGTTCACTTCAGTTCAGTTGCTCAGTCATGTCCAACTCTTTGCGACCCCATGAATTGCAGCACGCCAGGCCTCCCTGTCCATCACCAACTCCCAGAGTTTACCCAAACCCATGTCTGTTGAATCAGTGATGCCATCCAACCACCTCATCCTGTCATCCCCTTCTCCTCCTGCCCCCAATCCCTCCCAGCATCAGAGACTTTTCCAATGAGTCAACTCTTCACATGAAGTGGCCAAAGTACTGGAGTTTGAGCTTTAAGCATCATTCCTTCCAAAGGACACCCAAGACTGATCTCCTTTACAATGGACTGGTTGGATCTCCTTGCAGTCCAAGGGACTCTCAAGAGTCTTCTCCAACACCACAGTTCAAAAGCATCAATTCTTCAGGGCTCAGCCTTCTTCACAGTCCAACTCTCACATCCATACATGACTACTGGAAAAACCATAGCCTTGACTAGACGGACCTTTGTTGGCAAAGTAATGTCTCTGCTTTTGAATATGCTATCTAGGTTGGTCATAACTTTCCTTCCAAGGAGTAAGCATCTTTTAATTTCATGGCTACAGTCACCATCTGCAGTGATTTTGGAGCCCCCCCAAAAAAAGTCTGACATGGTTTCCACTGTTTCCGCATCTATTTGCCATGAAATGATGGGACCAGATGCCATGATCTTCGTTTTCTGAATGTTGAGCTTTAAGCCAACTTTTTCACTCTCCTCTTTCACTTTCATCAAGATGCTTTTTAGTTCCTCTTCACTTTCTGCCATAAGGGTGGTGTCATCTGCATATCTGAGGTGATTGATATTTCACCCGGCAATCTTGATTCCAGCTTGTGCTTCTTCCAGTCCAGCATTTCTCATGATGTACTCTGCATAGAAGTTAAATAAGCAGGGTGACAATATACAGCCTTGATGTACTCCTTTTCCTATTTGGAACCAGTCTGTTGTTCCATGTCCAGTTCTAACTGTTGCTCCCTGACCTGCATACAGGTTTCTCAAGAGACAGGGCAGGTGGTCTGGTATTTCCATCTCTTTCAAAATTTTCCACAGTTTATTGTCATCCACACAGTCAAAGGCTTTGGCATAGTCAATAAAGCAGAAATAGATGTTTTTCTATAACTCTCTTGCTTTTTCCATGATCCAGCGGATGTTGGCAATTTGATCTCTGGTTCCTCTGCCTTTTCTAAAACCAGCTTGAACATCAGGAAGTTCACAGTTCACATATTGCTGAAGCCTGGCTTGGAGAATTTTGAGCATTACTTTACTAGCGTGTGAGATGAGTGCAATTATGCGGTAGTTTGAGCATTCTTTGGCATTGCCTTTCTTTGGGATTGGAATGAAAACTGACCTTTTCCAGTCCTGTGGCCACTGCTGACTTTTCCAAATTTGCTGGCATATTGAGTGCAGCACTTTCACAGCATCATCTTTCAGGATTTGGAATAGCTCAACTGGAATTCCATCACCTCCACTAGCTTTGTTTTTAATGATGCTTTCTAAAGCCCACTTGACTTCACATTCCAGGATGTCTGGCTGTAGGTCAGTGATCACACCATCGTGATTATCTTGGTCATGAAGATCATTTTTGTAAAGTTCTTCTGTGTATTCTTGCCACCACTTCTTAATATCTTCTGCTTCTATTAGGTCCATACAATTTCTGTCCTTTATCGAGCCCATCTTTGCATGAAATGTTCCTTTGGTATCTCTGATTTTCTTGAAGAGATCCCTAGTCTTTCCCATTCCGTTGTTTTCCTCTATTTCTTTGCATTGATCGCTGAAGAAGGCTTTCTTATCTCTTCTTGCTATTCTTTGGAACTCTGCATTCAGATGTTTATATCTTTCCTTTTCTCCTTTGCTTTTCACTTCTCTTCTTTTCACAGCTATTTGTAAGGCCTCCCCAGACAGCCATTTTGCTTTTTTGCATTTCTTTTCCATGGGAATGGTCTTGATCCCTGTCTCCTGTACAATGTCACAAACCTCCATCCATAGTTCATCAGGCACTCTATCTATCAGATCTAGGCCCTTAAATCTATTTCTCACTTTTACTGTATCATCATAAGGGATTTGATTTAGATCATACCTGGATGATCTAGTGGTTTTCCCCACTTTCTCAATTTCAGTCTGAATTTGCCAATAAGGAGTTCATGATCTGAGCCACAGTCTGCTCCCAGTCTTGTTTTTGCTGATTGTATAGAGCTTCTCCATCTTTGGCTGCAAAGAATATAATCAATCTGATTTCGGTGTTGACCATCTGGTGATGTCCATGTGTAGAGTCTTCTCTTGTGTTGTTGGAAGAGGGTGTTTGTTATGACCAGTGCATTCTCTTGGCAAAACTCTTATTAGTCTTTGCCCTGCTTCATTCTGTATTCCAAGGCCAAATTTGCCTGTTACTCCAGGTGTTTCTTGACTTCCTACTTTTGCATTCCAGTCCCCTATAATGAAAAGGACATCTTTTTTGGGTGTTAGTTCTAAAAGGTCTTTTAGGTCTTCATAGAACCATTCAACTTCAGCTTCTTCAGCTTTACTGGTTGGGGCATAGACTTGGATTACTGTGATATTGAATGGTTTGCCTTGGAAACGAACAGAGATCATTCTGTCGTTTTGAGATTGCATCCAAGTACTGCATTTTGGACTCTTTTGTTGACCATGATGGCTACTCCATTTCTTCTAAGGGATTCCTTCCCATAGTAGTATATATAATGGTCATCTGAGTTAAATTCACCCATTCCAGTCCATTTTAATTTGCTGATTCCTAGAATGTCGACATTCATTCTTGCCATCTGCTGTTTGACCACCTCCAATTTGCCTTGATTCATGAACCTGACTGCCGGGGTCCAGGCCTGGCTGATCCAGGGTATTCGAAGGAGAGACGGCGTCGGCGGCCTATTTATTTAAATATTCATCAAAGATATAAAGAGTAATAGCATGAGGATAGCTCAGTAGGACAATTCAGTGAAGAAAAGAGGCTGAATAAAATTCCAAAGCTGGGAATTTACGTCACCTACAAAGGCCACAGGTGTCCTCCCGTTCTCCCAAAGGAGAGGAGACACTAAGGCCTCCCTGGTCAGATCTTAGAAGCCCAGGCAAAATTAGTAAGCTTGATGAGCTTCCCCGCCTCAGAGGAAAAATTCAGCCAGAAGGTGAAAGAAAGAATGACATGGGGAGACCAAGTTTCGGTGAACAAGGCCGGCACTTTATTTTCCAAAGTAGTTTTTATACCTTAAGTTATGCATAGAGGATAATGGGGGAAGAGGTAGAGTCATGCAGTAAGCCAGGCTTTCTTCCTGCAAACTTATCATATGCAAAAGTTTAGGTGATTTGCATCATCTTCTGGCCTGGAGGCCTGTTAACATTTTAAGACCCTTTCTTCAGAAAACTTATTTTTCTCTAAAGGTGATTAGTCAGGCGCCACCCTCCAAAAGCATTAAAGTTGCATTCCTATAGGGCAAAGGTGTGGTGGGCTGTAACAAGAAACAGAATTCAACAGGGTCCAACGTTACAAACATTAAAGCTGCTACTTACACCAATTATATTAATCAATACACTGCCAAGGACACAGCAGGTAAGGGATATGGAAACTTAGCAGCAAACATTGGCCCAACAAGTGAAAAACCCTTCACCGATACAATTTCTAATCAATCTTTTAACTACTCAAAGGAATCTGTGTTTAGACAGTTTAGAACATCTCCTGCCTCTCACAGTTGGGAGGTTCTGAACAGTCACATGTGGCCGGAAAAACCTATTCAGGCAGGCTAGAGGACTTCCAAAGGAGTTTGTAGGTTGAAACACTGTCACACCCAGGAATTATTAACTGGAGCTGTAAGCTAACTCTTTTTTCAGAGAGAGGTAGTGGGGGACAGCCCCCCGTAAAGTCAGAGGTGTAGGTGAAAGCACAAAGCAGAAAGTAGGCAGATTCTGGTTTTGGGGGTAGATGCTCGAGAATTTCCAGGGGGACTCCTGAGGCTCGATCCCGCCTTTGTGTATGCCGGGCCTCCTTCCTCATGACCTTGGCCACGGGCGGAGCTCGCTCCCAGCACCTGACATTCCAGGTTCCTATGCAATATTGCTGTTTACAGCATCGGACCTTGCTTCTATCACCAGTCACATCCACAACTGGGTATTGTTTTTGCTTTGGCGCCATCCCTTCATTCTTTCTGGAGTTATTTCTCCACTGATCTCCAGTAGCATATTGGGCACCTACTGACCTGGGGAGTTCCTCTTTCAGTATCCTATCATTTTGCCTTTTCATACTGTTCATGCGATTCTCAAGGCAAGAATACTGAAGTGGTTTGCCATTCCCTTCTCCAGTGGACCACATTCTGTCAGATCTCTCCACCATGACCCGCCCGTCTTGGGTTGCCCCATGGGCATGGCTTAGTTTCATTGAGTTAGACAAGGCTGTGGTCCTAGTGTGATTAGATTGACTAGTTTTCTGTGAGTATGGTTTCAGTGTCTGCCGTCTGATGCCCTCTTGCAACATCTACCGTCTTACTTGGGTTTCTCTTACCTTGGGCGTGGGGTATCTCTTCACAGCTGCTCCAGCAAAGCGCAGCCATTGCTCCTTACCTTGGACGAGGGGTATCTCCTCACCGCCGCCCCTCCTGACCTTGAACGTGGAGTAGCTCCTCTCGGCCCTCATGCACCCGTGCAGCCACCACTCCTTGGATGCTCCACCACATCCATGCATGACTACTGGAAAAACCATAGCCTTGATTAGATGGACCTTTGTTGAGCAAAGTAATATCTCTGCTTTTGAATATGCTGTCTAGATTGGTCATAACTTTCCTTCCAAGGATTAAGCGTCTTTTAATTTCATGACTGCAATCACCATCTGCAGTGATTTTGGAGCCCAAAAACATAAAGTCAGCCACTGTTTCCCCATCTATTTGCCATGAAGTGACAGGACCAGATGCCATGATCTTACTTTTCTGAATGTTGAGCTTGAAGCCAACTTTGTCACTTTCCTCTTTCACTTTCGTCAAGAGGCTCTTTAGTTCCTCTTCACTTTCTGCCATATGGTTTCATAAGATTCAAACTTCTTATAAAAAGAAAATATTGGAAACTCCCTGGCAGTCCAGTGGTTAGGACTTGGCACTCTCATTGCCTTGGGCCTGGGTTCAATCCCTGGTCAGAGAGCTAAGATTTTATAAGCTGTGGGCACAGCCCCCGCCCCCCCCAAAAAAAAAATTGCTTTGTAATTGCAAGAATTAAAAGTTTCCAGTGTTTTTTATACTTCTCCAACCTTTGTATACTGGTAGAAACTTCATACCAAGCCCTCAACTGTTAAAGCACCAGGCTATCTCCTAGGCCTTCCCAGGTGGTGCTAGTGGTAAAGAACCCACCTGCCAGTGCAGCAGATGTAAGAGACATGGGTGTGATCCCTGGGTCAGGAAGATCCCCTAGAGGAGGGAAACCCACTCCTGTATTGTCACCTGGAGAATCCCATGGACAGAGGAGCCTGGTGGGCTACAGTCCATGGGGTCTAAGAATCAGACGTGAGAGTCAGACATGACTTAGCGACTAAACCACTACCACCACCAATGTCACTGAACTGTATGCTTATAACCTGGCTCAAATGGTAAATGTTGTTAGGCATATTTTGCCAATTGAAATTCCATTAAGAAAAGAAAAGGGATGATTGGGGTCAGTGATAAAGGAGGCTAGTGGTAGCTTTCCCAAATAATTCAGCCTCAAAAGGTGACTCAGAGGACGTCCCTGGTACTCCAGTGGTTGAGAACCCACGCTTTCATTGCAGAGGGTGCCGGTTCAACCCCTAGTTGGGAAGCTAAGCTCCTGCATGCCGCATAGTGTGGCCAGACCAAAGCAAAGTGAACAGACCAAAAAGAGAAGACTCATATTTCTGCAGGAGGAAAGGAAACAGGGGAGAATATTCCAAGTAAATGGATCAGAATAAGCCAAGATAGCATTATGAAAGGAAACTAGGTGTTCCAGGCCTGGGGAGGCGTCCAAGACTGTGCAAAGAGGTGTATCTAGTTACGGGGACTTATGCAAGGTCATAGCTTGGGTACATATAATGTAAGCTAAAATATCATGCTGAGAAATTCTAAGTTCATACAGAAAACAAAGAGGAGAGTGCTTAAAAGAATCTTACATGTGACCTACTGTATGCCTGCCTTGCATACAAAGTGTCTCTTGACTTGTGCCGAGTGAAGGCAATCTTAGAAGTCTTTCTCAACCTTTAATTCAGTTACTACATTAAAAAAAAAAATCTGCTATAGTGTTTTTTTAAGTGTTAGTCTCTCAATCATGTCTGACTCTTTGTGACACCAAAGACTGTACCTACCAGGCTCATCTGTCCATGGAATTCTCCAGACAAAAATACAGGAGTGGGTTGCCATTTCCTTCTCCAGGGGATCCCCCTGACCCAGGAATCGAACCTGGTTCTCCTGCATTGGCAGGCAGATTCTTTACCTTCTGAGCCACCAAGGAAGCCAGAATTCCCCTATAAGTCCCCATAACTAGCCGAGTCTCCTTCCTCTCCACTTTGCCGATTTCTGGTCCTCATCTAATCCATGTCCACCGCTACTACAGACTTTCAACAGAAGTGAAATCTGTTAGTTTTTGTGTTCCCAGCATACAGATCACGTTCTAGCACACAGTAGGCTATCAATGAATGCTTACTGATATGGCCTAAAGACAGATTGCAAATTAGGGGTGCTTTTGCCTACTTATCTCAAGTCCAATTGAAATTTAGAGGAAAAAAAAAACTTTCCCATCAGTTCTGTAATTCCACAGAGATCAGGGAAGGGAGGTGTCAGAGAGCCTCAGCTTTGGTTTAAGATGTTTTCCCTGCTGGTCGGCAGGGAGGACAAAGGCACCCTGGCGGTGTCCAGACACACGCAGTTTGGAGGATGCGGTGGGTTATGGTGTGCGGTGGGTCTGCTGGGAACTCCTGCTCAGGACCGAGGTCAGCTCCCCGCACGTTGGCATTATTTCAAGGAGATACCCTTGTCTTCCGATTGCTGAACCCTCTGGCCCCTTCCTGAAAATTCTTTCCCTGAGTGGATGCTCTGGCCATCTCATCACTGAGGCAGAGACATCAAGGAAGGAAGGAGACTTAACTGTATCCATTCTGATAGACTCATCTTACTCGAGATTTTCAGGTAAGGATACCGGGTATTTCATTTGCTGGGGAACAAAGTGAAGGAAATGTAGAGAAGGTAAGACAGGAAATGGTACATACAGACAACTACTCTACGTCAGGTGCTTTGCTGAGTGGCTCCCCTGAATTATCTCCATAAATTCTCTAAATAATCTGATGATATACTTATAAAGAAGAATAAAGAGGCTCTTGATGAGAGTGAAAGAGGAGAGTGAAAAAGCTGGCTTAAAACTCAACATTCAAAAAACTAAGATCATGGCATCTGGTCCCATCACTTCATTGCAAGGATATGGGGGAAAAGTGGAAACGGTGACAGACTGTTTTCTTGGGCTCCAAAAATCACTGCAGATGGTGACTGCAGCCATGAAATTAAAATATGCTAGCTCCTTTGAAGGAAAGCTATGACCAACCTAGACAGCGTATTAAAAAGCAGAAACATTACTTTGCCAACAAAGGTCTGTCTAGTCAAAGCAATGGTATTTCCAGTGGTCACGTATGGACGTGAGAGTTGGACCATAAAGAAGGTTGTGTGTGTTAGTCATTCAGTCATGTCCAACTCTTTGTGACCCAACGGGCTGTAGCCCACCAGGCTTCCCTGTCCATGGGATTTTCCAGGCAAGAATCCTAGAGTGGGTATCCCTTTCCTCCTCCAGAGGAGTCTTCCTGACCCAGGGATTGAAACTGGGTTTCCTGCATTGCAGGTGGAGCTTTATCACCTGAACTACTGAGCACCAAAAAATTGATGCTTTTGAACTGTGGTGTTGGAGAAGTCCCTTGAGAGTCCCTTGGACTGCAAGGAGGTCAAACCAGTTCATCCTAAAGGAGATCAGTCCTGAATGTTCATTGGAAGGACTGATGCTGAAGCTGAATCTCCAGTACTTCGGTCACCTATGTGAAGAGCCAGCTCATTTGAAAAGACCCGGATGCTGGGAAAGACTGAAGGCAAAAGGAGAAAGTGGGTGACAGAGGATGAGATGGTTGGATGGCATCACCGACTCAATGGACATGAGTTTGAGCAGCTCTGGGAGATAGTGAATGACAGAAGAGCCTGGAGCACTGCAGTCCATGAGGTTGCAAGGAGGCAGACATAACTTAGCAACTGAACAACAACAAACTTATAATAAATATGGTTCCTGTTTTATGAACGGAGAAACTGAAGTTGCATAAGTAAAAATGCTTGATGTGATCCCAGTAAGTGTAGAGAATTTGGAGTTGGACCTCAGGTCCACGTGATTCTGAAGCCTGAAGTCTTTCTGTTGTACCAAGGTGTCACTCAGGCTTGCTGGAAAAGGAACAGCTGGGCGGGGAGCTGGGGATCAGGGCTGACGTTCCCACAAAGCTGAGTGACTTGGGTCCACGTCTGGTCACAGCTTTATGTCTCTGCTGGAGCTGTTCCTTCTCCCTGGGTTGCCCATCACTGTATCTGTTTTCTAACTTTCAGAATTCTAACTTTCAGAACCCTTCAAGGCTCAGTTAAAATGTCAGAGGTTTCCCCAGCCCTTGCTTGTGCAAATAGATACCCGTTCATCAAATTTCTGCCCTCTCTTGCTGTGTGCATGGGTGCTTCCTCTGTGAGAATAGGTTACGTGACTAAGCCAGGACTGAAATCCAGTTTGGAGGTCAGAGCAAAGGACAACTTCATGGTTCAGGTTCAAGCACATGCGAGTCATTTCACACGGAGAAGCGGCAGAGTCTAGAGGAATGATCTCTGGCTTCAGGACTAGAGGGACCCAGGTGCGACCCTGAGCAAGTCTCTTCACCTCTCCAAGCTTTAGTTCCCGATCTGCAAAACACAGCACGTAACACTTCACTCACAGAATGGTCGCAGCCTGTGTTGGTGAAGTAACGTATATCTATTGAGATTGTTAATTAATAATTATCAATTATTCATTATTATTATTTTAATTCATTTATTCACTCAATTATTATTCATTAGTAATAATTAATGAGAGATGATACCTATATTTGGATGGCATACTATTTATTTAGTTTTAATTTTTTGGGGGGGGCCACACTGTATGCAGGATTTTAGTTCCCTGACCAGGGGTCAAAGCCACACCCCCTTGCAGTGGAAGCATGCATGAAGCCATAACCACTGGACCACCAAGAAAGCCCCTGGCATACTATTTAATATTAACAGATAGCATCGGTTGTGTGCCCTGTGTCAGAAACCTGATACACGGCAACCCTATGAGTACTCTGTAAGTACTAAAATTATCCCCAACTTGCTAATGAGGTTTTACAAGAACCTGTAGCTTGTCTAAATCTCACGGCTAGTCAGTCATTGTCGTTCAGTTGCTAAGTCGTGTCCAACTCTTTGCGACCCCATGGACACAGCTATTTGGTGGAAGATTGAATGTTCAGATCCAGGTCTATCTGACTTTATTTAATGATGCAGATATTAGATCATCTGAGATGAAGCTAATTAAATGTATCTTCTTTTTTTCCCTTGAAAGTCTATTGAGGGTAGGACAGGTTAGGTAACTCGCCCAAGTTTAGCCAATAAGGGATACTTAGCTAGAAAGCCGGGCTTCCTTGGTGGCTTAGTGGGAAAGAATCTGCCTGCAGTGCAGGAGACCTGGGTTCGAACCCTGGGTCGGGAAGATCCCCTGCAGAAGGAAAAGGGCAATCCACTCCAGTATTCTGGGAAATCCCATGGACAGAGGGGCCTGGCGGGTATAGTCCGTGGGATCACAAAGAGCTGGACACTGCTGAGTGACTAACACACGCACACACTCATAGCAGAGAGAAGTGCTATTAGACAGCCACGTCTGTTTGTCTTCGTGCCCACTCTGTACTGGGCAGAGTATATGTCGACACTCCCGAGATGTTTCTGGGATGACATGAGCAGACAAGGCAGGAGTCCTGCCTCAAGGTGTGTATTCTTCCGCCCACACTGTGTCAGCTCCCTTGCAAATCAACAACCACCAGAACCTGAAGACACACCACCAAGGCCGAGATCAGGTGCGCTCAGCCAACACCCCCATCCTGGGGTTCTACACCTCCCAGAAGATGTGGTGCCCTTAAACCCACCCTTGATCCATCACACATTAAATAAACGTGTACTGAATACCTGTAACGTACCGGGCAACGTGCTCTTTTGCCAGGCCTCCAGGGTAGAGTTCTGAGTGAGATAGACCCAGCTCCTTCCCCCAGGCTTACAGCCCAGTTGGAGACACACTGAATAACTGAACAAACACACAAGTAATTCAAAACGATAACAGTTGGTTTGTAATACGCGGATAGAAAATAAAGACACACGGTTTGATAGAGAATTTTTTAAGGAAGACTTATCTGAAGACAAGACATTGAAAAATTATGCCAAAGATGTCTAGGATTCCCAGAAATGGGAAAAGCAGGAAGGGGGAGAAAGTGTTCCAGACAAAAGGGACTCCACGTGGGAATTCTTTAAGGCTGGCGGGACCTTGCAACATTTGAGGAAATGGAAGCGTCCCTGTAGGGCTTTGATGGATGGAAGAGGAACCATGACGTGAGCTAAAACTGATACAGCCACTGAGAAAACAGTATGGCGGTTCCTTAAAAACTGAAAATAGAGCCACCGTATGACCCAGTAATCCCACTCCTGGGCATATACCCAGAGAAAAACAATTCAAAATACATGTGCACCCCCCATTGTTCACTGTAGCAACAGGCGCTACATGGAAGCTACGAGTGTCTGTGCACAGAGGAATGGATAAGGAAGATGTGGTGCACGCACACAGATGGACTAGTACTCGGTCATAAAAAGGAGTGAAAGAGGGTCATTTGTAGAGATGGGGCTGAACCTAGAGACTGTTACACAGGGTAAAGCAAGCCAGAAAGAGAACAAATATCGTATATTAACACAAGTACGTGGAATACAGGGAAATGGGACAGATGATCTTATTTGCAAAGCAGAAGTAGAGACAGACATGGATAACAAATGTGGATACCAAAGGGGCGTGTGGAGTGGTGGGGTAGGAGGAGCTGGGAGACTGGGAAAGACACATATCCACTATTGATACTGTGCGTAAAGAGATGAGTGACGAGAACCCACTGTATAGCGCGGGGAACTCTACTCAGTGCTCTGTGGAGACCTGACTGGGAAGCACGTCCAAGCGGCAGGGAGTGTCTGTACACGCATGGCTGATTCACTTTGTTGTACGGTAGAAAATAACACAGCACTGTAAGGCGAGTCTACTCCAATACAAAATTAATTTTGAAAAAGCCGTCTCCACCGCCCCCCCCCCCAAAAGACCTGAAGCAACTGGCAAAGTTTGATGCGGAACATGAGGTTTATTCTAAGAATAACTGGGGAGAGATTAAAAGCTTTAACCAGAGGAGTGACCCTAGAGGACGGTGCTTTTCAAAGGCTCCATTAGCTACTTCTTGGAGCATTGTAGCAGCAAGAATGGAATCAGGGAGGCCAGAGAAGAGGGTGTCTCATTTACCCAAGCGGCATGATGGCTTGCATCTGGGTGAGGCAAGGTGTACAGAGACAGCTTTGTGAACTACTTCGCAGTGTGTTTTGTGCTTAGATGGAGAGGTCCCTGGAGTTGGGCAACGTGACAAGGGTCCAGGAATTTGTCTTGCTGGGCTTGTCCATGAGCCCAGAAACAAGGGAAGTCCTGTTTGCCGTCTTCCTGACCCTCTACCTGCTGACCCTCCTGGAGAACGCCCTCATCGTCTTCCTCGTCTGCAGCCACACCGAGCTCCACAAGCCCATGTACTTCTTCCTGGGCAACCTCAGCTGCCTGGAGATGTGCTACGTGTCGGTGACCATGCCCAGCCTGCTCATGGGGCTGTGGATGGGACCCTACCACGTGCCCTTCCCAGCCTGCATGACCCAACTCTTCTTCTTCATCACCCTCATCTGCACAGAGTGCACCCTTCTGGCCTCCATGGCCTATGACCGCTACGTGGCCATCTGCCGCCCACTGCACTACCCGCTGCTCATGCAGCCCCAGGTCTGCCTGGGCTTGGCCGGGACTTCGTGGCTTGGTGGGCTGCTGGTCTCGGTGGCTAAGACAGCGTGCATCGCCAGCCTGTCCTACTGCGGCCCCAACGTCCTCAACCACTTCTTCTGTGACGTCTCCCCGCTGCTCAACCTGTCCTGCACCCACGTGGCCCTGACCGAGCTGGTGGACTTCCTCTCAGCCATCATCATCCTCTGGGGCTCCCTCCTGGTGGCCATAGCCTCCTATGTGGCCATTGGCAGGGCCGTGCTCCACATGCCATCAGCAGCTGCCCGGTGCAAGGCCTTCTCCACCTGCGCCTCCCACCTGGTGGTGGTGGGCATCTTCTACTCGGCAGCCCTCTTCATCTACGCTCGCCCCAGCCGCATAGAGGCCATGGACCTCAACAAGGTGCTGTCGGTCGTCTACACGGTGGCCACGCCCATGTGCAATCCAGTCATCTACTGCCTGCGGAACAGGGAGGTCCAGGCAGCTTTCCGTAGAGCTCTGCGTGGGTCCTGAGGCTGACCAGCTAAGGCATGGTGGAGAACTCAAGTTGTCGATACTTGATATTTACACAGCATGCACTTCTTCCTTTGAAAATGTATGATTCAGTGGCTATTTATCACATTCACAATGTTGTGCAACCCATACCATTATCTGACTCCAGGACATTTTCATCACCACCAAGATGAACGGATAAAGAAGATGTGGTACAGATGTGCAATGGAATATTACTCAGCCATGAAAAGGAATGAAATCAGGTCATTTGTCGTGATCTGGATGAACCGAGAGTCTGTCATACAGAGTGAAGTAAATCAGAAAAAGAAAAACAGATATTGTACCTTAATGCATACATATGGAATCTAGAAAAATGGTGCAGATGAGACTATTTCCAGAGGAGGAATAGAGATGCAGATGTAGAGGATGGACTTGTGGGCACAGAGGGGCAAAGGGGAGGGTGGGATGAATGGAGGGAGTAGCACTGACATATGAACAGCATCCTGAGTAAGACGGGTGGCTGGTGGGAAGGTGCTGTGTGGCACAGGGAGCTCAGCTCAGTGCTCTGGGATGACCTGGTGGAGTGGGGTGCGAGGTGAGAGGTTCAAGAGGGAGCGGATATATGTATACATATGGCTGATCCACGCTGCTGGACAGCAGAAACTAACACAGCTTTGTAAAGTGATTATATTCCAACGTTTTAAACAAGAAATCTGTACACACCAGAAGTCACTCCCAATCCCCTATTCCACCCCCCAGCCCTAAGAAATCATTCATCTTTCTCTCTAATGTGTCTCTAAAATGTCTAATGCCTGATTAGACATTTTGCGTAATTGAAATCAGATAATACGTGGACTTTTAATTGTGGCTTCTTTCATTTAGCATATTTTCAAGGTTTGTGCGTATTGCAGCATGCTTCCGTACTTTATTCCTTTTTATGGTTTCATAATATTCCATTATATTTAGTTTGCTCATTCCTCAGTTGAAAGACACTTGCGTTGTTTTCACTTTTTAGCTGTTAGGGATGGTGCTGCTGTAAACATTTTTATACCACCCTTTCTGTGGAAACACGTTTTCTTTTCTCTTGGGTATATGCCTAGGAGTGGAATTGCCGGGTTGTATACTAATGCTCGGGGCTTCCCAGCTGGTGCAAATGGTAAAGAACCTGCCTGCCAATGCAGGAAACATAAGAGATGTGGGTTCGATCCCTGGGGCAAGATCTCCTAGAGAAGGAAATGGCAACCCACTCCAGTATTCTTGCCTGGGAAATCCCATGGACAGAGGAGCCTGGTGGGCTACAGTCTATAGGATCACAAAGATTCGAACACAAATGAAGTGACTTAGCACGCAGCACACATGCTAATGCTATATTTAACTTTTTAAAGAACTGTCAAGCTCTTTCAAAGTGACCGATGTTCTACTTTCAGAATACATGTATGTCAGGGTAAGCAGGGCAATTATAAATGGCAATTTATAGATTAGATCATGCAAATGACCAATGAATCTAATAAATCTCCTTAATACTCAGCAAACATGCTAGTTATGATGTTTACCATCACTGTATCAGATCAGGAAAGATTCAAGAGACTGTTAAGACCTAAAGCTGAGTTGAGGTTGGGGTGTCCCTGGTGGCTCAGACGGTAAAGGATCTGCCTGCAGTGCAAGGGTTCGATCTCTGGGTTGGAAAAATCCCCTGGAGAAGGGAATGACAACCCAATCCAGTATTCTAACTTGGAGAATTCCATGGGATTCCAGAGGAGCCTGGGAGCCATGGGGGATCACAGAGTCAGACACGACTGAGCAACTAACAGCTGAGCTGGCTTTGAGATGCGCTAATTCCCTCTCATAGACTGCTGATGGAGGCATAAATTGCTGAAACCCTCTTGGAGAACAAACTGGTATTTGAATTTTGCCTTTGACACTTTGACGCTGAATCTCCACTTCTGCAGATTTCTCACAGGAAGATTAAAACACTGACCTATAAAAATACACGTATGAGAATGATTCTGGTAGCATTCCAGGTTAACGTGCCAGGGATTAAGTGATTTGGTCTAGGACTGGCCACTCACATCATCCCACCCAGGCAGAAAGAGCCTGGAGGACAGAGGGCTGGAAATTTTGGCAAACAGAATCCAAGGCTATTCAAAATCTAGAGCATGAAGATAAAAACGGTAACAGCCATGTCAAAGTGCATGTGCATTCAAAATTTGATAAATATTAGCAAATTGCTTTCCAGAAACAAGGCCTCAATCTACATGCCCACAGCTGTCTTGGAGGGTAACTTGCCCCCACGTCCAACCAACACTGCGTTTTCTCAGAGAATTTCCTTTTAAGGTGCTGTGAGCGTATTAAAAGATGTTCCGCTACCAGCTTTCATTCCACTACATTGGGTTTCATTTCTTTAGTAGAGGTGGAGGTGGAACATTATTCCACAGTTTATTGGCCATTTCTGTTGCCTTTTGGGGGATGGACTATTGGGTAGTAGGCTGCAGTCCATGGGGTCGCTAAGAGTCAGACACAACTGAGCAACTTCACTTTCATGCACTAGAGAAGGAAATGGCAACCCACTCCAGTGTTCTTGCCTGGAGAATCCCAGGGACGGGGAGGCCTGGTGGGCTGCCGTCTATGGGGTTGCACAGGGTCGGACATGACTGAAGCGACTTAGCAGCAGCAGCATTGGGTTATTTGTGCACAAACAGTCTAGAATGGGTGACAGTGTAGGTCAACTTTTCAAACATGTTTTCTTTAATGGCTGCACCAGGTCTTGGCTGCAGCATGTGGGATCTAGTTGCCTGACCAGGGTTTGAACCCACGCCGCCTACATCGGGAACATTGAGTCTTATCCACTGGAACACCAGAGAAGGCCCTGTAATGGGTCAGTTTCACCCATATCTTTCCCTTTCTTCTCCAGGATAAATTCCCAAAGTAGAATTAATGAATGCAAGGCCATGCAGACCCTCAAGACTTTTTGTTATTTATTAGTAAACTGCCCTTCTAAAACACACCGACATTAACTCTCACAAACCGCACAAGAACATGGTCAGTTCTCTTGAGGCTCTGTCAGCATGAATTTTTATTACTTAAAATAAAAATAAAAATATGCTAATATGATGAGTAGGTCATTCTACAGAAGTTCATTCTTGGAATTTCTGTTTTCTCTCATAATATGCTTATTTTTTTCAATTATAAAGGTAATCCTAGAAAATTGCAAAATATTCAAATGTATAAAATAGAAAATACAAGTCCTCTGAGGCCTCTCGCCTAAAAACACGGCTAATAACTGATATACACCTTTTCGGATCCCTTTCTAGATATCCTCTAAGACCCTGTGTGAGTATTCAGTTGTGTCTGACTCTTTTGCAACCCCATGGACTGTAGCCCACCAGGCTCCTCTGTCCATGGGATTTCCCAGGCAAGAAAACTGGAGTGGGTTTCCAGTTCCTTCTGCAAGGGATCTTCCCAATCCAGGGATTGAACCCCCATCTCCTGTGCCTTCTGCATTGGTAGGCAGGTTCTTTACCACTGAGGCACTTGGAAAGCCCTTTTTCTAGGCATTATTGTTTTGTTCAGCTAAGTTGTATCTGACTCTGTGACCCCAGGGACTGCAGCACACCAGGCTTCCCTGTCCTTCACCATGTCCCAGAGTTTGCTCAAACTCATGTCCACTGAGTCAGTGATGCCGTTCAGCCATCTCACCCTCTGCCACCCCCTTCTCCTCCTGCCTTCACTCTTTCCCCACATCAGGGTCTTTTCCAGTGAGTCCACACTTCGAATCAGGTGGCCAAAGTATTGGAGCTTCAGCTTCAGCATCAGTCCTTCCAATGAATATTCAGGGTTAATTTCCTTTAGGTTGATTTCCTTTCCTAGGATCCAACCTAGGACTGGTTGGATCTCCTTGCAGTCCAAGTGACTCTCAAGAGTCTTCTCCAACACCACATTTCAAAAGCATCAATTCTTTCACACTCAGCCTTCTTTATGGTCCAACTTTGTAGGCAAATATTAACTTAAATAACGACTACAATCGGTCTATTTATTATTATTGTTTTACAAATCTTTGACATACTTTTATATTGCTTCTTTCATGTTTAACTCGACAACATACCATCTCTCAATGACAGTATCTAGTTTAATCTCTTTAATGAATACATGTGATTTCACACTGTATATATAGCATAATTGGCTTCCATGGTAGCTCAGCTGGTAAAGAATCTGCCTGCAATGCAGAAGACCCTGGTTCAATTCCTGGGTCAGGAAGATCCCCTGGAGAAGGGATAGGCTACCCACTCCAGTATTCATGGGCTTTCCTGGGGGCTCAAATGGTAAAGAATCCACCTGCAATGTGGGAGACCTGGATTCGATCCCTAGATTGGGAAGATCCCCTGGAGGCATGGCAACCTGCTCCAGTATTACTATCTGAAGAAGTCCCATGGACAGAGGAGCCTGGCAGGCTACAGTCCATGGGATCACAAAGAGTTGGACATGAATGAGCGACTAAACACGGCACAGCACAACATATAACGTAACATTTAAATAATTTCATGTTGGTGGGCATTTGCAGTGTTTGCAAAAATTTTCAATAAAATAATGTTTATTCCAAATTTCACAATGTAACAATAAAAACTTGTACTTAAGTTTAAATATTACATTATCTTTTTTCAGTGGGCAAGGAGTAAATTTCCATTTCTTGGATTACTGGAGAGGACGCACATTTGGGGGGTAGGTTATCAGCCACCTACGTGTTTCCTTCAAGAATCTGCTTGTTCATGATGATTTTCATTTTGTTTTTCTCTCGAGTTTTCATATGTTTCTCCTTTATTTAAAGAATCCTTTGTATGCTATATTGCAAATACTTCCCTCTGGGTTTCTATTTGGCTTTGGAAGTTGCGTGTGTGTGTGTGTCTGTTTTGGCCGTGAAAGTTTTAAAGTCAGGAGCGGGAGATGTCAGTTCTCACTGAGGAGCCCTTGTGGGGGTGGAAGGTTCTCCACAGGGCCGCGTGGACCTCCCTGTTCCTCAGGCAGTAGACCACTGGGCTGCAGGCAGGCGTGACCACCGTGTAGATGACTGACAGCAGCTTGTGGAGGTCAGTGGACTCGACGCGGCTGGGGCAGGAATACATGAAGAGGGCCACCGAGTAGAAGATGCCCACCACCACCAGGTGGGAGGTGCAGGTGGAGAAGGCCTTGCGCCGGGCGGTGGCCGAAGGCATGCGGAGCACCGCCACCCCGATGGCCGAGTAGGAGGCCAGGGCGACCAGCAGCGTCCCACAGAAGATGACGATGGCTGAGAGGAAGTCCACCAGCTCTGTCAGGGCCACGTGGGTGCAGGACAGGTTGAGCAGCGGGGAGACGTCACAGAAGAAGTGGTTGAGGACGTTGGGGCCGCAGTAGGACACGCTGGCGATGCACGCTGTCTTGGCCACCGAGACCAGCAGCCCACCAAGCCACGAAGTCCCGGCCAAGCCCAGGCAGACCTGGGGCCGCATGAGCAGCGGGTAGCGCAGTGGGTGGCAGATGGCCACGTAGCGGTCACAGGCCATGGAAGCCAGGAGGGTACACTTGGTGCTAATGAGGGAGATGAATAAAAAAAGCTGAATCAGGCAGGCTGTGAAGGGCACGTGGTAGGGTCCCGTCCACAGCCCCGCGAGCAGGCTGGGCATGGTCACTGACACGTAGCACATCTCCAGGCAGCTCAGATTGCCCAGGAAGAAGTACATGGGCTTGTGGAGCTCGGTGTGGCTGCAGACGAGGAAGACGATGAGGGCGTTCTCCAGGAGGGTCAGCAGGTAGAGGGGCAGGAAGACGGCAAGCACCACGACCCTCACGCCTTGCCTGGCAGACAGACCCAGCAGGATAAACTCTTGCACTCCAGACATATTGCCCAAGTACAGAGCCCTCTCCATCTAAGTAAGGAAGAAACAGGCTTTTAGAGGCCATAATCCATCAGAAATAAATTGGCCAGCAAGGAAGAGCATATGCAGTTAGGGGCTGTTGAGACAAAGCTGCTTTGCTGTAGCCTGACCGTCGTCAGGAGCACAGCAAGGAGCAACTGGGAAATCGCAAAACTGGAAACAGGAAGCTTAACACTGTACTTGCTACATCTGTAATCATAGAGAAGACACTCATCCTGAATGAGCCTGTATTATGTCATCTGTAAAGTGGAGGTCAAAGGTATGGGACCCACAAAATCTTTGGTCCTTACGGATATTAAACATGAAAATAGATGAGAAAGTGCTTTTTAGAGCAAGACACAATTATTCCTTTACATTTGATGACCTTAAGTGGTGTTTTCTGGATTGGATTTCTTTCTTTTTGTTTTGAAAAATGTGCCAGGACCCCAGAAGTTGTCTGCAGTTTTCAGTAAAGGAAGACTCACAACTCCTTAATGTGAGACACTTCCTTCTCTAAACTGGGTTGGATTTCTAGAGGAAATTTGCCACTGTTTATTAGAGAGAAGGCCCAGCAGTAATGGTTTCTTTTTTTAAAAAAGGACCCATGAGATCGACTTCCCTGGTGGGGGAGTGGTTAATACGCCTGCCGATGCAGGCGGGTTTGATCCCTGGTCTGGGAAGATTCCACACGCCCCCAGGCACCTAAGCCCACAGGCTGCAATGGCTGAAGGCTGCATGCCCTAGAGTGTGTGAGCTGCAACTCGAGAAACCACCGCAATGAGAAGCCCGTGCCCTGCAACTAGAGCGTGGCTCGCCACAACTAGAGAAAAGCCCGCGGAGCAACAAAGAAAGGCTCAGAGCAGCCAAACATGAATTAGAAAAAAAAAAAACAATGATAAGTTTTTTCCCTGAATACTTCTAAAGATGATCCCTTCCAGAAAGAGAGTGTCTTTTTTTCTAAGGAAAGAAGCTAAATACATATGCTGAGAATCTCTTAGGCACTCCCGCACTGTGTGGCATTTCTTTGAACACATGGAGATCAATGGACGTTCATGACCCTTCAAACACAGGCATCATTCTACCAATTCATGTACATAACTGAAAGTCATAGGCAGTAAGTACCTTGCGCAAGAGGATGGAGTTATAGAAATAAGGGATCTTTGCCTCTACCATTAATGTTAGGAATTCACTTGGAGTTTTAGGTGACTGAGATATAGAGACGGTGTTATTTGGACTCATTTCTGACTTATCACTTATCATACATTTGAAAAAAGTGTGAAAGTGTTAGTCACTCAGTTGTGTCTGACTCTTTGCTGCTGCATGGACTGCAGCCCGCCAGCCTCCTCTGTCAATGGAATTTTCCAGGCAAGAATACTGGAGGGGGTGCCATTCCCTCTGCCAGGGGATTTTCCTGACCCAGGAATCAAACCCAGGTCTCCTGCATTGCAGGCGGATTCTTTACCATCTGAGCCACCAGGGAAGCCCTAGTCTATGTACTCAGGAGCAAATATTTATTAAGTGTATACTACACATGAGGTGCATGAAATCAACCAGCGAGTGTGTTCAAATTCTCATCCTAGGCAGTGAGGAATAGAGGAGGCCGACAGAAGACAAATACAGAGTTTCAGCAGGTCAGTGCTAAGAAGAGAGCAAAGCAGGACGGTCCGCAAGGTCTGAAGGAGGTTATTTTAGGACAGGCAGTCGGAGAAAACTTCTTTGAGGTGGGTAGAGACGTTTGAGCTTGTTTTTGACTAATGGGAAAGGATGAGTGAGCACTGAGCTGGCAGAAGAGTATTCTAAGTGGAACGAGAAAAGGCAATTGCCAAAAGCTTAAGTCAGGAAGGAGTTTAGTGTCTTCAAGGAAAAAAAGAAAAGCCAGTGTAGCTGAAAGATAGAGAAGTAAGAGGAAGGGGAGGAAATCAGATTTCTTCCATCTATATGAGCAAAACCTACTTCTCTGTAGTTTCATCTCTCCCCAACACTTTCTAAGCGACTCTTAGTGTTCCCATGTCTGTGTTAAACGCTCCCAGTGAGGAACTTCCTGGTGGTCCAGTGGTTAAGGCGCCTCCTTCCAATGCAAGGGAAGTGGGTTCGATCACTGGTCGGGGAGGTAAGATCCCACACGCCTCACAGCCAAAAAAACCAAAACCTGAAGCAGAAGCAGTATTGTAACACATTCCATAAAGGCTTTAAAATGGTCCCCATCAAAAAAAAAAAAAAAACCTTTAAAAAATTCCCAGTGAAAATTGTTTCCGAGGTAATCAGAATAGTAGACTGGAATAAAACCCCGAAACACACTAAACATACATATAAACTTGATTGATGACATAACTTTATTGAAGATAAGTGAGGAAAAGGATGTACTTGGCAAGAAATGGTTCTCAAACAATTAGTGTACCCATGGAAACTCAACTGGCGCTGTGTGACAGCCTAGGGGGTGGGATGGGCTGGGAGGAAGGTTCGGGAGGAAGGGGGCATACATGTGCCCATGGCTGATTGGTGCTGGTGAGCAGTACAAACCAACACAGCACTGTAAGCAATTCACCTTCAATTAAAATAAACACGTTTTTAAAAAAAGAAAAATAAAGAGATGGGAACCCTGCATCACACAACACACGTAGATAATCAGTTTCAGGTGAGCTAAAAAGCACACATGTGAAGTGCGAGCCTGTGAGATCTTAGAAGACAATGCAGAAGCTTGCCTTTATGACATTGTGTGATAGTCACTCAGTCGTGTCCAACTCTTTGCGACCCCATGAACTGTAACCCACCAGGCTCCTCTGTCCATGGGATTCTCCAGGCAAGAATACTGGAGTGGGTTGCCATTCCCTTCTCCAGGGGATCTTCCCGACCCAGGGATCGAACCCGGGTCTCCTGCATCACAGGTAGAGTCTTTACCGTTTGAGCTGCAAGGAGATCTCTTTTATGACACTGGGGGTTTAGACTACAATAAGAAGACAGGAAAAAACCTCACACTTAAAAATTTTTAAAATTAGCAGCATTGAAAAATTCTGAACACCACAGATCATTAGAGGAAAATTCACATGCTGGAAAAAACATACTTGCAGTGTACGTAAGTGAGAAGGAAATGCCAGCTCACTCCAGTGTTCCTGCCTGGAGAATCCCACGGACAGAGAAGCCTGGTGGGCTACAGTCCATGGGTTGCAAAAAGTTGGACACGACTGAGTGACTGATACCTTCACCTTCATGTAAAAGTTAGGAGGGATTCTTGTGTAGAGTATACAGAGAAATTGGTCAGTTAATATACAAAAAAGTTTTTTAGCAGAAAATTGGGCAAAAGTTCTGAATGTATACCTCAGCAAAAAATATTAGTCACTCAAAACCTGATTAGGAACCAAAGACACAGAAATTAAAACCAAAATTATGTACCACTTCATACCTGTGGAATTGGGAAAACTATAAACTTCTGAAAATATTAAGATTAACAATGAAAACTTTCATACACTGCCTCTGGGAGTCTGAATTGGTTTGATAACTTCAGAAAACAATTTGTCATTATCAAGTAGGTGTTAAGACATGACTATGCCCCAGAAACTGTTTCCAAGCATATATATACTTCCAGAGTAATGTTCATAGCAACACAATTTTACTAGCAAAAAAGAGAATGTAAACATTCCAAGTATCCAATAATAGAACTGAAAAGTGAATTGTGATCTTTTTCTATAAAGGAGTGCATGCGTGCTAAGTCACTTCAGTCGTATCTGACTCTTTGCGACCCCGTGGACTGTACCCTGCCAGGCTCCTCTGTCCATGGGATTTTCCAGGCAAGGTCAGTGGAGTGGGTTGCCCTCCTCCAGGGGATCTTCCCGGCCCAGGGCTCGAACCCGTATCTCTTTATGCCTCTTGCATTGGCAGGCAGGTTCTTTACCACTAGCGTCACCTGGGAAGCCCCTATAAAGGAGCATGATGTTAGATGTGCTTCTGATTCCCTGAGTACAAGGGACTCACTGCTTTGTTATTTTTATACTGTACTCCTGGGTTGCGTATTTTCTTTTGCATCTACTCACTATTTATACAAAAGTCATGCATAAAAAAGACCTTCTACATGTGTTAAAATTCATGTAACTATACACCAAAATATCAGTTTTATGTATGTTAATTTTTTATTGGCGCATAATGGCTTTACAATGTTGTGTTAGTTTCTGCTGTACCACAGTGTGAATCAGTGCTAAGTGTACACATGTCCCTCCCTCCTGAGCCTCCCTCCCCACCCCCGTCCCACCCACCTCCCTGTCATACAGCGACTGCCGCCAGCTACCTATTTTACAGCGCCTTCAGTGCTCCTCTCTCAGTTCTTCCCACCCTCTCCTTGCCCGGCTATGTCCACAAATCTGCTCTCTATGTCTGTGTGTCCATTGCTGCCTGCAGATAGGTTCATCAGCCTTCTTTCTAGATTCCATATATACGCCTTAATATACGATATTTGTCTTTCTAATTTTGACTAACTGTAAGGTTCTTAATCTCTCCAAGCCTCATTTACCTATTGCTACTGCTGTTCAGTTGCTCAGGCGTGTCCGACTCTTTTGACCCCATGGACTGTAGCCGGCCAGGCTCCTCTGTCCATGGATTTCTCAAACAAGAATACTGGAGTGGGTTGCCATTCCCTTCTCCGGGGGAGCCTCCCGACCCAGGAACTGAACCCAGGTCTCCTGCATTGCAGGTGGATTCTTTACCACTGAGCCACCTGGGAAGCCCCCAACTTACCTATTACTTAGGATAATAATACTTGCATCAGGAATAAAAAAGATAGTGTATGATGATAGCTTTCATTTATTACCTATCTTTGCATGAAGGAATTTAGGTGCAGCATAATCTAGTGTTTTTACCATGGCCCACAATAAGAAATACATTTCACATTGTGAAACTCAAGTCAAAATCACAAACACAGACAGAGAGAAAGGGAGGGAAATTTAACAACAAACACTTACCCTTACTCTGAGTCCTCTAAAGATTTTCTCTTGTGTTCTGTGCCGTGTGATTTTTATTGCTAGTGTCAACCTAATACACTTATTTTATGAGCCTCAGTAAATATACTGTTGTTCAGGTTAACAGAAGGGCTTTGGAATTAGAATCCGGGTGTAGCCCGGGCTCTCTCTGACTTAAGCTCTCTCTGACAAAAGCTCTGAGCCTCATGTCTTTATCTTCAGTACGGGATAATAACCCTGACTCCTTCAGGTTGCCGTGAGGATTAAGTCCAAAATAGTCTCTGAGGCACCCAGCCAGTGTCTTGCACCCCAAAGAAATCTTATTAAGAGGAAAGACTTTTTTTTCTGGTAGCAGGCTACCCTCCATGGGACCTCAAAGAGTTGGACACAACTTGGCCGCTGCTGTTGTTGTTATTGTTGTTGAGTCATGAGGTCATGTCCCACTCTTTTGTGACCCCCTGGACTGTAGCCCCCCAGGCTCCTTGGTCCATGGGACTTCCTAGGCAAGGATGCTGGAGTGGGTTGCCATTTCTTTCTCCAGGGGATCTTCCCAACCCTGGGATCCAACCACGTCTCCTTCACTGGCAGGCAGATTCTTTACCTCTGAGCCACCTGGGAAGCCTCTATGCCTTTGACTCCCTGCCAAGTAGGTCTACTATCCATCCTGGAATGAAGGGTGCATATTTGGAGGAAGTACTATCAATTTATTGTTTTTTTATTATTTTTATTTTCCCCTTTTGTGCAATCAAATAAAATAGACTCAGAAGTAGTGTGTTCATAATTCTAGCAGAGCATTTTTTCATGAGTGGTAAGACCATCAGTCCACATTATGCTGCAGTCGATAAGCAAGAATTGCTTTTATTAGAGGATAATTGCTTTACAGTGTTGCGGTGGTCTTGCAGGACATCACGCAGAATCAGTCACAGTTTTGTATATATATATATCCTCTCCCTCTAAGCCTCTCTATTGCCCAAGAAATATTTTTGACAGGACTTCCCTGGTCCAGTGACTAAGACTCCAAGCTTCCAACAAAGGGGGCAGGGGTTTGTTCTCCAGTTGGGGAACTAACATGCATTGCAGCCAAGAAAACCCAAATCATAAAACAGAAGCGATATTGCATCAGATTCGGTAAGCACTTTAAAATGGTCCACATTAAAAAAATCTTTAAATAAATATTTGTATAGTTTCCAGTTGCTCTGGGTACAAACCCTGTGGTCTGAAGACGTCATATACAAACAAGTGTATACTCTAGACTCGATTTATTTTTTTACTTAAAAAATTATTTATTTTAATTGGAGGTTAATTACTTACCTCCAGTGGTTTTGCCATACATTGACATGAACCAGCCACAGGTGTACATGTGTCCCCCATCATGAACCGCCCTCCCACCTCCTTCCCTATCTCATCCCTCAGGGTCATCCCAGTGCACCAGCCCTGAGCACCCTGTCTCATGCATCGAACTTGGTGATCTATTTCAAATATGGTAATATACTTGTATGTATGTAATATGTTTCAATGCTATTCTCTCAAATCATCCCACCCTCGCCTTCTCCCAGAGTCCAAAAGTCTGTTCTTTACATCTATGTCTCTTTTGCTATCTCGCATATAGGGTCATCAATGCCATCTTTCTAAATTCTATATATATGCGTTAGTATACTGTATTGGTGTTTTTCTTTCTGACTTACTTCACTGTATAATAGGCTCCCGTTTCATCCACCTCATTAAAACTGATTCAAATGCATTCTTTTCAACAGCTGAGTAATATTCCATTGTGTATATGTACTACAGCTTTCTCATCCATTCGTCTGCCAGTGGACATCTAGGTTGCTTCCATGTCCTAGCTATTGTAAACAGCACTGCAATGAACACTGGAGTACACGTGTCTCTTTCAGTTCTGCTTTGCTTGGTGTGTATGCCCAGCAGTGGGATTGCTGGGTCATAAGGCAGTTCTATTTCCAGTTTTTAAAGGAATCTCCACACTGTTCTCCATAGTGGCTATACTGGTTTGCATTCCCACCAACAGTGTAAGAGGGTTCCATTTTCTCCACACCCTCTCCAGCATTTATTGTTTGTAGACTCTTTGATAGCAGACATTCTGACCAGCGTGACATGGTACCTCATTGTGGTTTTAATTTGCATTTCTCTGATAATGAGTGATGTTGAACATCTTTTCATGTGTTTGTTAGCCATCTGTATGTCTTCTTTGGAGAAATGTCTGTTTAGTTCTTTGGCCCATTTTTCGATTGGGTCATTTATTTTTCTGGAATTGAGCTGCATGAGCTGCTTGTATATTTTTGAGATTAATTCTTTGTCAGCTGCTTCATTTGCTATTATTTTCTCCCATTCTGAAGGCTGTCTTTTCACCTTGATTATAGTCTCCTTTGTTGTGCAAAAGCTTTTAAGTTTAAGTAGGTCCCATTTATTTTTGCTTTTATTTCCATTACTCTGGGAGGTGGGCATAGAGGATCCTGCTGTGATTTATGTCGGAGAGTGTTTTGCCTGTGTTTTCCTCTAGGAGTTTTACAGTTTCTTGTCTTACATTTAGATCTTTAGTCCATTTTGAGTTTACTTTTGTGTATGGTGTTAGAAAGTGTTCTAGTTTCATTCTTTCACAAGTGGTTGACCACTTTTCCCAGCACCACTTGTTAAAGAGATTGTCTTTTCTCCATTGTATATTCTCACCGCCTTTGTCAAAGATAAGGTGTCCATAGGTGCATGGATTTATCTCTGGGCTTTCTATTTTGCTCCATTGATCTATACTTCTGTCTTTGTGCCAGTACCATACTGTCTTGATGACTGTAGCTTTGTAGTATAGTCTGAAGTCAGGCAGGTTGATTCCTCCAGTTCCATTCTTCTTTCTCAAGATTACTTTGGCTATTCAAGGTTTTTTGTATTTCCACACAAATTGTGAAATTATTTGTTATAGATCTCTGAAAAATACCATTGGTGGCTTGATAGAGAGTGCATTTAATCTATAGATTGCTTGGGGTAGTATACTCATTTTCACTATATTGAATCTTCTGATTCATGAACACGGTATATTTCTCCATCTATTTCTGTCATCTTTGATTTCTTTCACCAGTGTTTTATAATTTTCTATGTATAGGTCTTTTGTTTTTTCAGTTAGATTTATTCCTAAGTATTTTATACTTTTTGTCACAATGGTGAATGGAATTGTTTCCTTAATTTCTCTGTTTTCTCATTATTAGTGTATAGGAATGCAAGGGATTTCTGTGTGTTAGTTTTATATCCTGAAAATTTACTATATTCATTGATTAGCTCCAGTAATTTTCTGGTGGAGTCTTCAGGGTTTTCTATGCAGAGGATCATGTCATCTGCAAACAGTGAATTTTACTTCTTCTTTTCCAATCTGGATTCCTTTTATTTCTTTTTCTTCTCTGATTGCTGTGGCTAAAACTTCCAAAACTATGTTGAATAGTAGTGGTGAGAATGGGCACCCTTGTGTTGTTCCTGACTTTAGGGGAAATGCTTTCAGTTTTTCACCATTGAGGATAATGTTTGCTGTGGGTTTATCATATATGGCTTTTATTATGTTGAGGTATGTTCCTTCTATGCCTGCTTTCTGGAGGGTTTTTTTTTTTTATCATAAATGGATGTTGAATTTTGTAAAAGGCTTTCTCTGCATCTATTGAGATAATCATATGGTTTTTATCTTTCAATTTGTTAATGTTGTGTATCACATTGATTGATTTGTGAATATTGAAGAATCCTTGCATCCCTGGGATAAAGCCCACTTGGTCATGGTGTATGATCTTTTTAATGTGTTGTTGGATTCTGTTTGCTAGAATTTTGTTAAGGATTTTTGCATGTATGTTCATCAGTGATATTGACCTATAGTTTTCCCTTTTTGTGGCATCTTTGTCTGGTTTTGGTATTAGGGTGTTAGTGGCCTCATAGAATGAGTTTGGAAGTTTACTTTCCTCTGCAATTTTCTGGAAGAGTTTGAGTAGGATAGGTGTTAGCTCTTCTCTAAATTTTTGGTAGAATTCACCTGTGAAGCCATCTGGTCCTGGGCTTTTGTTTGTTGGAAGATTTTTGATTACAGTTTCAATTTCCATGCTCATCATGGGTCTGTTAAGATTTTCTATTTCTTCCTGGTTCAGTTTTGGAAGGTTATACTTTTGTAAGAATTCGTCCATTTCTTCCAAGTTGTCCATTTTATTGGCATATAGTTGCTGATAGTAGCCTCTCATCATCCTTTGTATTTCTGTGTTGTCTGTTGTGATTTCTCCATTTTCATTTCTAATTTTCTTGATTTGATTCTTCTTCTTTTTTCTTGATGAGTCTGCCTAATGGTTTGTCTATTTTATTTATCTTCTCAAAGAACCAGCTTTTAGTTTTGTTGCTTTTTGATATAGTTTCCTTTGTTTCTTTTTCATTTATTTCTGCCCTAAATTTTATGATTTCTTTCCTTCTACTAACCCTGGGGTTCTTCGTTTCTTCTTTTTGTAGTTGCTTTAGGTGTAAAGTTAGGTTATTTATTTTATTTTTCTCTTATTTCATGAGTTAAGCTTGTATTGCTATAAACCTTCCCCTTAGCACT
The DNA here is from genome assembly GCF_055505025.1 of Bos grunniens. Lineage (NCBI taxonomy): Eukaryota > Metazoa > Chordata > Mammalia > Artiodactyla > Bovidae > Bos > Bos grunniens. The sequence goes on along the minus strand of NC_141182.1, from coordinate 64,456,308 downwards.
GCTTTTACTGAATCCCATAGGTTTTGGGTTGTTGTGTTTTCATTTTCATTTGTTTCTATGCATATTTTTATTTCATTTTTTATTTCGTCTGTGATTTGTTGGTTATTCAGAAGCATGTTGTTTAGCCTCCATATGTTTGTATTTTTAATAATCTTTTTCCTGTAACTGACATCTAATCTTACCACATTGTGATCAGAAAAGATGCTTGAAGTGATTTCAACTTTTTAAAATTTACCAAGGTTTTTAAATTTTATTTATTTATTTTAATTGGAGGCTAATTACAATATTGTAGTGGTTTTTGGCCTACATTGACATGAATCAGCCATGGGTGTACATGTGTCCCCCATCCTGAACCCTCTTCCCACCTCCCTCCTCATCCCATCCCTCAGGGTCATCCCAGTGCACCAGCCCTGAGCACCCAGTCTCATGCATCGAACCTGCATATTTCACATATGGTAATATACATGTTTCAATGCTATTCTCTCAAATAATCCCACCCTCGCCTTCTCCCACAGAGTCCAAAAGTCTATTCTTTACATCTGTGTCTCTTCTGCTGTCTCGTATATAGGGTCACCGTTACCATCTTTCTAAATTCCATATATATGTGTTAATATACTGTATTGGTGTTTTTCTTTCTGACTTACTTCACAATGTATAATAGGCTCCAGTTTCATCCACATCATTAGAACTGATTCAAATACATTCTTTTTAATAGCTGAGTAATATTCCATCGTGTATACGTACCACAGCTTTCTCATCCATTCATCTGCCAATGGACATCTAGGTTGCTTCCATGTCTGGACTCCATTTATATGAAATTCTAGCACAGGTAAGAACTAATTGATGATTAAAAAAAAAAAGCCAAAGTGATTACCTCTGACAGAACTAACAGAAAAGGGGCACAAGGGAACTTTGGGGGCAAAAAATGCCCTTTATATTGATGGAGGTGGTGATATACACATTTGTCAAAAAAAATATTGACTTGAACATTTAATATTTGTGAATATCACTGTACATAAATTTTATATACAGACAGCTGAAAACAAATATTAAGCACTAGTTAATAGAGTTGATTTTCAAAGAGGTATAGGTTAGAAGTCAGTTAATTCCTCTGCTCCAAACTGCAAAATAATATCCTTGTTCTTAGGAAATAAACACTAAAGCGTATATGAGTAAAAAGGCACAATGTCTCTAAACCACGTTCAAATCATTTTGAAAGAAATAAATGGGGGTGATGGGGAGAAAAAGGGGGTAAGCAAATGGAGGAATATACAATTTGTGACAGCACCACATCAAATATATTACAGTGTTAAGCACCCTTGCAACTTTTCTGTAAGTCTGAAATTATATCAAAATAATGGTCAACAAAGAAAGAATGAAACTAACAAAACCCATAGTTGTTTGTCATGATTTTTATTTAGCATATGTATCTCAGCCATATTTGCATATCAAACATAAAAATCTATCTCCTGGGACTCCCTGGTAGTCCAGAGGTTAAGACTCTGTCTTCCAATGCAGTGGCCACAGGTTGGATCCCTGGTGAGGGGACTAAGGTCCCACCTACTGCAGAGTGTGGTCAAAAAATTTTTTGAGAGAATACTAAAAATCTGTTTCTATTCATTTTATAGCCCAGTGTTCACTTCAGATGAATGTAGTATAATGTATTTTATCCATTCACTTTTGATGGACACTTAGGTTGTTTCTGTTTTTTTATTACAAAGATGTAAAGAATATCATTGTATGTATTATCTATTTCTACATGTCGGAACATACAGAAAGACTGGGGAGATATTTGTCAGTTTTCTAGGAATAAACTGATGGGGTTGTTAAACCTGCATTTCTCCCTTTACTAGTAAATTTAAGCATCTAGTCATGTGAGTTGCCAGTCAATGACAGCTCATCTTTGATGACCTGCTTTCTTGTGGACACTGCTCACTTTTCAAAGGGTAATTCAGAGTTTGCTATTGATTGCTATAATAATCAATCAATAGCAATCAGTATATATTGAAAAGTATATATTGATTGCTAATGTCTACTAGGTGGGAAATCTATTTCTCCAGCATTTTACTTGCCTTTGATATTATGGCATTTGGAATCATGAAACATTTAAATTAAAACACGTTGTTCTTCAGTCCCTAGATTTGTTGGACTCTCTGAGACCCCATGGACTATAGCCCCCCGGGTTCCTCTATCCTCCACTATCTTCCAGAGCTTACTCAAATTCATGTACATTGAGTGGGTGATGCTAGCTATCCATCTCATCCTCTGGAACCCCCTTCTCCTTTTGCCTGCAATCTTTCCCAGCATCAGGGTCTTTTCCAGTGAGTCAACACTTTGCATCAGGTGGCCAAAGTATTGGAGCTTCAGCTTCAGTCCTTCCAATGAATATTCAGGTTTGATTTCCTTTAGGATGGACTAGTTGGATCTCCTTGCAGTCCAAGGGACTCTCAGATGATACCACTCTAAAGGCAAAAAGTGAGGAGGAACTAAAGAGCCTCTTGATGAGGGTGATACAGGAGAGTGAAAAAGTTGCCTTCATTCGGGACATGAGGAGGGGTCTAACTTCCCAAGGCCAGGATCAAGTCCAGCGGAGAGTTCTGAGCAGGGCTGCATGGACCTCCCTGTTCCGCAGGCAGTAGATGACCGGATTGCACATGGGCGTGGCCACCGTGTAGACGACGGACAGCAGCTTGTTGAGGTCCATGGATCTGATGCGGCTGGGGCGGCAGTAGATGAAGAGGGCTGCCAAGTAGAAGATGCCCACCACCACCAGGTGGGAGGCGCAGGTGGAGAAGGCCTTGCGCCGGGCGGCGGCCGAAGGCATGCGGAGCACCGTCACCCCGATGGCCGAGTAGGAGGCCAGGGAGACAAGCAGCGTCCCGCAGAAGATGACGATGGCGGAGAGGAAGTCCACCAGCTCGGTCAGGGCCACGTGGGTGCAGGACAGGTTGAGCAGCGGGGAGACGTCACAGAAGAAGTGGTTGAGGACGTTGGGGCCGCAGTAGGACAGGCTGGCGATGCACGCTGTCTTGGCCACCGAGACCAGCAGCCCACCAAGCCACGAAGTCCCGGCCAAGCCCAGGCAGACCTGGGGCCGCATGAGCAGCAGGTAGTGCAGTGGGCGGCAGATGGCCACGTAGCGGTCACAGGCCATGGAGGCCAGGAGGGTGCACTCTGTGCAGATGAGGGTGATGAAGAAGAAGAGTTGGGTCATGCAGGCTGTGAAGGGCACATGGTAGGGTCCCGTCCAAAGCCCCGCGAGCAGGCTGGGCATGGTCACCGACACGTAGCACATCTCCAGGCAGCTGAGGTTGCCCAGGAAGAAGTACATGGGCTTGTGGAGCTCGGTGTGGCTGCAGACGAGGAAGACGATGAGGGCGTTCTCCAGGAGGGTCAGCAGGTAGAGGGTCAGGAAGACGGCAAACAGGACTTCCCTTGTTTCTGGGCTTGTAGACAAGCCCAGCAAGATGAATTCCTGGACCCTCGTCATGTTGCCCAACTCCAGGGACCTCTCCATCTGCAGAGAGACAAAGTTTATCGACATCCTGATTCCTGCAAAGACACATAGTATACAATATTGGGAATATGTTCACAGTGTATTGGGAACTCAGACACTGGCAAACCCAAATTCTCTTGGAAATGGGCTGTTATGAAGAGAGATGCTGTAGATTTGTGAGCCAGAAAGCAGGCATAGAAGGAACATACCTCAACACAATAAAAGCCATATATGATAAACCCACAGCAAACATTATCCTCAATGGTGAAAAACTGAAAGCATTTCCCCTAAAGTCAGGAACAACACAAGGGTGCCCATTCTCACCACTACTATTCAACATAGTTTTGGAAGTTTTAGCCACAGCAATCAGAGAAGAAAAAGAAATAAAAGGAATCCAGATTGGAAAAGAAGAAGTAAAACTCACTGTTTGCAATGACATGATCCTCTGCATAGAAAACCCTAAAGACTCCACCAGAAAATTACTGGAGCTAATCAATGAATATAGTAAACTTGCAGGATATAAAATTAATATGCAGAAATCCCTTGCATTCCTATACACTAACAATGAGAAAACAGAAAGAGAAATTAAGGAAATAATTCCATTCACCATTGCTACAAAAAGAATAAAATACTTAGGAATAAATGTACATAAAGAAACGAAAGACCTATATATAGAAAACTATAAACACTCGTGGAAGAATCAAAGAGGACACAAATGATGGAGGAATATGAAAATGCATATACTACCCAAAGCAATCTATAGATTCAGTGCAATCCCTATCAAGCTACCAATGGTATTTTTCACAGAACTAGAACAAAGAATTTCACAATTTGTGTGGAAATACAAAAAAAAACCTCAAATAGCCAAAGTAATCTTGAGAAAGAAGAATGGAACTGGAGGATTCAACCTGCCTGACTTCAGACTATACTACAAAGCTACAGTCATCAAGACAGTATGGCACTGGCACAAAGACAGAAATATAGATCAATGGAACAAAATAGAAAGCCCAGAGATAAACCCAGGCACCTATGGACACCTTATCTTTGACAAAGGAGGCAAGAATATACAATGGAGAAAAGACAATCTCTTTAACAAGTGGTGCTGGGAAAACTGGTCAACCACTGTAAAAGAATGAAACTAGAACACTTTCTAACACCATACACAAAAATAAACTCAAAATGGATTAAAGATCTAAACCTAAGACCAGAAACTATAAAACTCCTAGAGGAGAACATAGGCAAAACACTCTCCGACATACATCACAGCAGGATCCTCTATGACCCACCTCCCAGAATATTGGAAATAAAAGCAAAAATAAACAAATGGGACCTAATTAAACTTAAAAGCTTTTGCACAACAAAGGAAACTATAATCAAGGTGAAAAGACAGCCTTCAGAATGGGAGAAAATAATAGCAAATGAAGCAACTGACAAAGAATTAATCTCAAAAATATACAAGCAGCTCACAGTTCAATACCAGAAAAATAAATGACCCAATCAAAAAATGGGCGAAGAACTAAACAGACATTTCTCCAAAGAAGACATACAGATTGCTAACAAATACATGAAAAGATGTTCAACATCACTCACTATCAGAGAAATGCAAATCAAAACCACAAAGATGTACCATCTCATGCTGGTCAGAATGGCTGCTATCAAAGAGTCTACAAACAATAAATGCTGGAGAGGGTGTGGAGAAAAGGGAACCCTCTTACACTGTTGGGAATGCAAACGAGTATAGTCACTATGGAGAACAGTGTGGAGATTCCTTAAAAAACTGGAAATAGAACTGCCATATGACCCAGAAATCCCACTGCTGGGCATACACACTGAGGAAACCAGAATTGAAAGAGACACGTGTACCCCAGTGTTCATTGCAGCACTGTTTATAATAGCCAGGACATGGAAGCAACCTAGATGTCCATTGACAGACGAATGGATGAGAAAGCTGTAGTACATATACACAATGGAATATTACTCAGCTATTAAAAAGAACACATTTGAATCAGTTCTAAGGAGGTGGATGAGACTGGAACCTATTATACAGAGTGAAGTAAGTCAGAAAGAAAAATACCAATACAGGATACTAAAGCATATATATGGAATTTAGAAAGATGGTAACTATGACCCTATATGCAAGATAGCAAAAGAGATACAGATGTAAAGAACAGACTTTTGGACTCTGTGGGAGAAGGTGAGGGTGGGATTATCTGAGAGAGTAGCATTAAAACATGTATATTATCATATGTGAAATAGATTGCCAGTCCAGGTTCGATGCATGAGACAGGGTGCTCAGGGCTGGTGCACTGGGATGACCCTGAGGGATGGGATGGGGAGGGAGGTGGGAGGGGCGTTCAGGATGGGGAACACATGTACACCCATGGCTGATTCATGTCAAAAGATGGCAAAAAACCACTACAATGTTGTAAAGTAATTAGCCTCCAATTAAAATAAATAAATCAATTTAAAAATAAAATAAAATACTCTTTCCACCTTAAAAAAAAACTCTGCCAACAGTAAACTGTGGAGAGGTTTTGGGGAAAAATGAATTCTCCTATATTGATGGTGGCAATGTAAATTAACAGCCAGAACAGAGGACAGCATGGAGATTTCTTAAACAAGGGGAAAGTGAATAAAATTATGTCTCTCCCTAACCTTATACAGAAAAGAAACTCCAAATATATTAAAGAGCTAAATGGAGGGACGGATACTCTAAACTTCTTGAGGAAAATATGGGCAGAACAGGTTTTAAAATCAATTACAGCAACTTCTTGGTTTCACTCTTAGAAAAATGAAAAATAACAAAACTCAATAAAAGTAACCTCAAAAGCTTTTCCACAGCAAGGGAAACTCTAAATGAAAGAAAAAGACAACCCTCAAATGGGGAAAAATGGTTATGACAAAATTTAAGAACAATTTATTCATCTCGAAACAAACAAATAGTTCATTCAGCTTAGTATCATAAAACAGTCAACTCAATAGAAAAACAGGCCAGAGGTATAAATAGACCTTTGTCTTAAAAAGGCATCCAAATGGCCATAAAGCCCATGAAAGATGCTCAGTGTCACTGTTAGAGAAATGGCAATCAAAACCGCAGCAACGTTTCAACTTACACTGTTCAGAATGGCCATCCTCCGAAAGATCTGCAAAGATTCAGTGCTGCCGAGGGTGAGGGGAACAGGGAGTCTGCCTACGGTGTGGGCACGGAGGGAAATGGGTGGGTGCAGCCAGGAAGGAAAACAGTGTGGAGATTCCTTAAAACAGTAAATATAGAACCACCACACGATCTGGCAAGCCCACCCCTTGCCTTAGATCCAGAGAAAATCATAATGTAAATGATACTTGCAACTCTATTTTCAAGGCAGCACTATTGACAATATTTAATAGACTGCTGCTAAGTCACTTCAGTCTGTGCGACCCCAGAGACAGCAGCCCACCAGGCTCCCTCGTCCCTGGGATTCTCCAGGCAAGAACACTGGAGTGGGTTGCCATTTCCTTCTCCAATGCATGAAAGGGAAAAGTGAAAGTGAAGTCGCTCAGTCGTGCCCGACTTAGCGACCCCATGGACTGCAGCCTACCAAGCTCCTCCATCCATGGGAGTTTCCAGGCAAGAGTACTGGAGTGGGGTGCCATTGCCTTTTCCAAATTAATAGACAGCATCAACCAAAATGTCTATCAATAGAAAAATGAAGAGTAACCGGTCTGTCTACAAATGGACTTAGAAAACCCATTTATGATAATTAAAATAAAAGGTAGAGGGAGACATTAAGAGGTTGGGATTAACACATACACACTATCTATTATTAAAGATAATCCAAAAGGACCTACTGACTAGCAGAAGGAAGTCTACTGAACACACCGAGAGAACCTATATGGAAAAGACCCCGAAAAAGAACAGAGTAGATATACATCTGTGAGAACTGAATCAAGTTTCTGTAAACCCAAAACAAACAGAACAACAGAAATGAAGTTTACTCCAAAGGGGGAAAAAAACTAAATTACTAAAAAAAAAAAAAAAACACGTGGCACAAGAATTTAAAACATCTCTTAACTGGGCTCTTCATATTCACCAGCCAGGAGGGCAGAGGGAGAAAACAGTTGTCCTCAACAAAGATGGAGAAAGATTCAAAACAGAGCAGACGGTAAAAGGCCACTCTGGAGAGGTCAGTTTTACTCAACTGCTTAAAAAAAAATTAGTGGAAAAATTTCACCTCCTGAAATCTTACAGAAATGCAAATCAAAATTATAATGAGGTTTCACCTCTCTCCGACCACCGACCAGAAACGCTAAATACAGAGCCACTACCTGTCCAACCAGCCCACTCCTTGCCTTAGATCCCAGGAAAATCATAATTTTAAATGATATTTGCACCCCTATTTTCAGGGCAGCACTACTGACAATGTCGAGTCTCAACCTATTTCAGCTGAAAATGACACCTAAAAGTTGAAGCATCAAAACCTCTGTCTCCAGACCAAGCACTCCCCATGGCTTGGTTTTCTAAATTTAACTGGTTCCTTAGGCTCCCTGCTGGCTCAGATGGTGAAGAATCTGCCTGCAATGCAGGAGACCCGGGTTCGATCCCTGGGTCAGGAAGATCCCCTGGAGGAGGAAATGGCAACCCACTCCAGGATTCTTGCCTGGAGAATCCCATGGACAGGGAAGCCTGGCAGACTACAGTCCATGGGGGTCGTCAAAAGTCAGACGTGACTGAGCAGCTAACACTTTCAAGAATACATGAGTGAAGAAGAATTTCTGTATCTGCAGTGTGCTGACATGTGAGAAAAATAGATGAAGAAAAAAGCCAATAAAAGGCAAGGCCATTTTAAGGGATTAAGGTTGTGGTGAAGTGCATGAAGGGCCCTGAGATAAGGCATTGGGGATTACAAAAGCTAAAATGGTCGACAGTGTAACGCATGAGCTGAGAGAGCCCCACAAGGGGAAAGGTAGGGATGGCATTCTGAGCAAAGGAATCACAATTGCAAATGTGAAGTGTCTCACGTCCTTCAACCACTTGCCGTGGACCAAGCCTTCCCAGCCCTTCTCCATGGCGACCACTGTTTTGCACAACACTGAGTGATCCTGTCAACAGAAGACAGTGTGCAGGGAGCCACTTGGCCATTCTCTCTCCGACCAACACCAGCCAGATGATGCTCAAAATTGCAGCTGCCATATTCGGTCCCAAGACCTTATGTGGCCTGAGAACCGTCACTTCAGCATTCTTACCTGTGATCAGAGGCAGTCTCTCTCCCTCCTTTCTCATTGTGATAGGCATTGTGTTTTACCACTTACTCTTTTAATACATCTCATGGTTAAAAAAATCAAGTCACTCTAACCGCTGACACCTTGTCCTTAGACCTTCTTTAGAGGCAACCACCTGACCAGGCTCTTGGGGGATCCCCAAGAAATAGAGCTTGGTTCTGTTTTTGCTTTCTTTGTTTGGCTGTGCTAGGTCCTTGCTGTGGCATCCAGGCTTCTCTTGCTGTGGAGCTTGGGCTTCCTGGCCCCAAGTCATGTGAGCTCAGTTCCCCGACCAGGAATCGAACCCACGTCCCCTACATTGGAAAGCAGATTCTTTACCACTGGACCACGGGAGAGGTCCCAAGAAACAGATCTTGTCATCACCGTCGTTTGTAGGTGTGTGGCCCCGATAAACATGAAGAGCAACATACTAGACATACGTTCTGCATCCTGAATGTTCACTAATAGCATGTCTTGAAGCTGATTCTGTATCAGCCTGGAGCTGACCTCATCCCTTTAAAAGCTGCAGGATAGTTTCTGGTGTGGTGGCGTCGTAACCACCAATTCCACAGGAGGTATCTCCCAAGTTGTCCCAAGACATCGTGAAGATCCTGGTGTGAGCAGGTCTGATCTGTCTGTTCAGCCCTCAGATCCCAGCACAGCGTCTGGGGGTGACGACTGTGCTGTGATGAAGGTGAGTGAACCAACAGGGAGCGCTAACAGGTACCTTGAGTGCAAAGACGACAGGGCACTTGGGCTTCACCCTCTAGGTGACGTGCATGCAGGGAAAAGAAACCTCTGGTGGAGGTTTTGGATTTATTTAACAAACACTGGGGCTTCCCTGGTGGCACGGCAGTAAAGACTCTGCCTGCCGATGAAGGAGACACGTGTTCAATCCCTGGTCTGGGAAGATCCCACCTGCCACGGAGTAACTAAGCCCCCGTGGCCCAGTAATGGAACCTGTGCTCTAGAGCCCAGGAACTGCAAACTACCAAAGCCCCAGCACCCGCGAGCCCATGCTCTGCAACAGGAGAAGCCCTGCAGTGAGAAGCCGTGCACCACACCCGAGAGCAGCCCCTGCTCGTCGCAACTACAGAAAGTCCGAGCACAGCAACAAAGAGCCAGCACAGCCGAAAATGAAGGAAGAACTGTCCAAGAGACGCCGATGCGGATGAACACGGTCCCACGGTACTGAGTGCTTCCTGTGCGCCCGCTCCAGCAGCAGCAACGTCCGTGTGTTAGCTCGTGCGTTCTTCACAAAACCCCATAGGATTGAGAACTTCTAACAGTAGCTGTTGGGAAAAGATTGCATCGGGCCCTTGAAGGGAATGTGTCCATTTCAGTGGGCTTCAGAGTTATAGGTGGAGACAGACTTTACTAAACAAAGTCTGAATTCCAAGATAACTTCCGAGAATTTGATGGGGGGTGGGTAATCTGGCTACGTTAGTTCTGACCATGAGGGACGTGACCCTAGAAGACGCTGTTTGAACAGAGACGTAGAGGGTGTGAGGGTCCATATGTGCACAGAGCTGAGGGGAGCAGCCCCGCGGGCAGAAAGGACAGCGAGTGCCAAGAGCCTAGGATGAGAGAGGTGGCAGTTACCATGGGTCCTCAGGAGGTTTTGAAGCTGGGCTCAGTGGGCAAATATTCTACAGGGATGTAAGATACAGAGCCCAAAGTTTCACACGTATGCAGACCTAATTTAGACGTCGGGTACGTCTGGCAATTGTAGAGGCCGGACAAGGATTCAGTAGCCATCATGAAGATTACAATTAGCTGGGTTGCGGTGTTCTCGACTACAGATGTATCATGCCCATTTATTCACACTTCCCGAAGCTCTTATGTTTATGCTCAACAAATGCTTTTGTTTAGTTGCTCAGTCATATCCAACTGTTTTGGGACCCCATGGATTGTAGCCCCCCAGGCTCCTCTGTCCATGGGATTCTCCAGGCAAGAATCCTGGAGTGGGTAGCCATTCTCTTCTCCAGGCGATCTTCCCGACCCAGGGATCAAACCCGTGTCTCCTACACTGTAGGCAGATTCTTTACCACTGAGCCACCTGGGAAGCCCGCGCTCAATGAATAGCACTGTTTATAATTGTTCATAGAGCCGTTAGGCTTTGTAAATTGTTCATGCATGTGCAAGCTGTTTGTCTAGGAAAAACACATTGAAATATGACTGGAAGCATGTTTGAGGCCGTTTGCATTAACTCTCTTTAAGAAGAGTTTAGAGTATATTGAGACACTGACATCTAGAATGCATGAACTTCCCTGTTAGAAGCTTCATCTTTGTCTCCTGGGGCTTCTGTTTATCTCTGAAGAAAACAGAAATGTTCCATCTGCTAATCATATCTACTGAAGGAATATCACATCTTCAGGGTAACTCAGAAATTGTGGCAATTATTAACCAAATAAACGAATCCACTTTAGACCACAACAGAGAGGAGCAGAAGATGAGGATGGAGAGGTAGGGGAGGAGCAGTCAGCACGAGACCTTGGGAAATCAGGCTTTTACAGTCATCTGTCATGAGTAGCAATGCAGCAGTGGTCACAGCCACCCTCCCTAACTTAGGACTTCAGGTTAACCAAAATGCCCACAGGTAATTTACAGAAAAACTAGAAACACGCCCAACAAAGCCTCACGTTAGCATCCTGAATCCCGGAACTAGTATTCAGAGAGTATTCCATCCCCCCAAATATTTTTATTCATGGATTGTTTTTAACATCTATGCTAGTTTGGAAGGAAACATAATGTTTAATAAGAACTCAGTCTCAGAAGAATTCAGGCCACAGTGTTTTCTGCCTCCGTTGCCTCCTTGCATATTCTACTTAACATCTTCAAGCCTGTTTTGTTCCTCAAATTAAAAGTAATTATTGACCCCTTGACCAATATAATGTCTATGCTGTAGAAAAAGGGGCAGTAGTGTGTGGCAGTTAAGCTTGGCCTCAGAGTTTAAACCCAGAACTGGTTTCAAATTCTATTGTCTTGAATGAAACTTGGACTTTCTCTCACTGGAAAGCTCTTTTTTCTTTTTCTACCTTTTTAGCCATGCCACATGGCACGTGGGATCTTAGTTCCCCCACCAGGGATCAGACCCACGCCCCCTGCAGTGGAAGTGCGTTGTCTTAACCACTGGGCCACCAAGGACGTCACAGAAAACTGACTCCTGCCTGGTAGAAATCTTTGATAGTATTTTTTTTTTTTTTTTTACTTTTTACCTTGTATTGGGGTATAGTCGATTAACAGTGCTGTTGTTTCAGGTGAACAGCAGAGACTCGACCATACATATATATGTATCGATTCTCCCCCCAGAAAGCCCCTTCCCTCTTGATAGTGTTTCATTCCACTTCACTTCATGAACATTTATGAAGTAAGGGCTTTGTGCAAAGAAGCAGTGCAGCACGCGTGGTAGATGTAAGGACACGGATGAACCTGGGTTTTAGCCTCAAAGCATTCGAGAAATTTCCATCGTGTAACTCTAGAAATGTTACTTAACCCATTAACACCGCCTCTGTACTTTGGGAGCTATGGTCTTTCCCTCATCACTAATAAATTATATACACTAGCAGACACCACATGCAAGAGCTCGGGGGATGGCAGGACATGGTGGTCCGGAGCAAGGACTTTGAAGTCAGACCGACACGAGTAACAAGATATCTCTTGGTCTCTCCTGGTGGCTCAGTGATAAAGAATCCACCTGTCAGTGCAGGAGACAGGGGTTCGATTCCTGGTCCAGGAGGCTCCCACGTGCTAAGCCCATGAGCCACAGCTACTGAGCCTGTGCTCAGCGCCCAGGAGCCGCAAAGAGAGAAGCCCAGGCACCGTGACTAGAGGGTGGCCCCCCGCTCACCACAGCCAGAGGAAAAGCCCTCGAAGCAGTGGAGACCCAGCATGGCCAAAAAGAGGGGGAGAAACCCAGGACATCTCTCTATACTGATGGTCTCGTCTTCAACAAGCCAGTGGACCCATCTGTGCCTTGTGAATTAATATGTGATATGGAGCTAACCCCTGAGTGAGGGTTAGATCAGTTAACACATCTAAAGTATCTCAAGTCAGTACCTGGTACAGCTTGGGTGTTCTATAAGAGAAAGTTTCTTTCTGGGGTCTCTTCTCCTCACCCCCAAAGGATTGTGTAGGGTCTCTTCATTTGATGGCTGAAGGATAAAGAGGTCCAGATTCCTTCTTGCTGATGGTGAACCTGGAGGAGGCTCTGGTTCCAGGTGGACCGGGGTCCTGCCCAGAGGAGGAGATGCTGAGGACTGGAGGAAGTGCCACTCAAGCCATCACAGGAGGACCTGGTCCTGAGCAAGGCGCCCACTGCTTCTGCCCTTGCTTGTCTTTGCAGATCTGGCTGCTCTGAGTTGCTGGCACAGTGAGAAGGAGGCAGGCTTAACCTGGAGCTCCAGACCACAGAGACCTTCCACTGTCTCTGTGGATTTGGAGGAGACACAGAGTTGAGAACACTTTTTACAGACGCTCTGAGAGGCTTGAAGGGAGGAGGAGCAAAGGAGAGTCAGCCTCAGAGCGTCCCTTAGTCCAGGCTGTCGGGCGCAGGCTGACGTCTTCCCAGATCACAGGCTCTTCGCTTAGATCCTGGAGCACAGAGATGAATGAGAAACTCTTCCTTCTATAAAACTAGAGCCCATCAATGGTCGTCTGTGAGCTGAAAACTTCTCTGATACGTCTATTTATATTTTTAAAAATCCCTTTTTAACTGATACTTTAGTTTTCATTTATTTATTTTGGTCACACCGAAAAGCATGAGGGATCTTAGTTCCCAGACCAGGGATCAAATCCAGTCCCGGGACCACCAGTCCCGGGTGGTGGGAGCAAGGAGTCCTAACCACTGGACCTCCAGCAAGTTCCCCATATTTTAATAAAATTCTTAATGAGCTTGAGAGAAGAAATAAAGTAACTTACATGCCACGTTAGTTATTGGAAATGAAATCAGTAAATAAGGTCACTAAAAGAGACCGAACATCAACCCAAAGTGGGTTCAGTGAAAAGAGAATTTATTGGTTCACGTAAGAGGAATTCCCAAGGATGGAACAGCCTCCAGGCATGCCTGGACCCTGAAACTCAACAAAGTCATTAGCTCCATGTCTTTCTCCTCCCTGCCATGGATTCTGACTTTCTTTGCATTGAGTTCATCATCAAGCAGGGACTCGCCCATTAAAGAGTAGGTAGTTGCTGACACCTTCAAGCTTACATCTTTCTGAACATGTTTTGTTGATGTATTTAATACTTTTTTAAAATTAATTTCTTTTAATTGGAGGATGATTACTTGGCAATATTCTGACGGTTTTCGCCGCATATCCACGTGGGTTGGCCATGGGCATGCATGTGTCCCCTCCCTCCTGAGCCCCCTCCCACCGCCCTCCCCACCCCATCTCTCCAGCCTGTCACAGAGCGCTGGCTTTGGGTTCCCTGCACCATACCTCAAACTCCCCCTGGCTGTCTATCTTCCCTATAGTCATGTATCCATTTCAGTGCTACTCTCTCGAATCACCCCACCCTCTCCTCCCGCTGTGTCCAAAAGCCTGATCTTTATGTCTGTGTCTCCTTTGCTGCCCTGCAGGTAGGATCATTGGTAATTCTGAAAAAAAGAAAAATTATAGGGGTGTGTGTGTGTGTGTGGCACTTGGGCTTCCCACATGGTGCTGGTGATAAAGAACTCACCTGCCAATGCAGGAGACACAGGAGACTCGGATTCAATGCCTGGGTCCGGAAGATTCCCTGGAGGAGGGCATGGCAACCCAGTCCAGTGTTCTTGCCTGGAGAATCTTATGGAAAGAGACACCTGGCGGGATACAGTCCATAGGGTGGCAAAGAGCTGGACGCGACTAAAGCCACTTAGCACACATGCACGAGTGTGTGCTCAGTCATGTCCAACTCTGTCATAACTCGACCCCTTGGACTGTAGCCCGCCAGGCTCCTGTATCCATGGGATTCTCCAGGCAAGAATACTGGGATGGGTTGCCATTTCCTTCTCCAGGGGATCTTCCTGACCTAGGGAATGAATCCTCATCTCTTGCATTGGCAAGTGGATTCCTTACTGGGGTAGAGCTGATGTACTGTGTTGGTAATTCTGTGTTAGTTGCAGGTGTACAGCCAAGGGAATCAATTATACATATACATACATCCGCTCTTGCATAGATTCTTTTCCCATCTAGGCCATTAGAGTATTGAGTAGAGTTCCCTGTGCTCCACAGTGGGAAGGAACTTATTGGTTCTTATTAGTTATACAAACTTACATCTTCACCCTCCAAGTCTCTAAGTAAAGAGAAGTTTCAGTAAAAGTCTCAGTGTCTTTGTACAGGCTCTCCTGTACAAAGTCACGAACCTCCATCCATAGTTCATCGGTCACTCTGTCTATCAGATCTAGTCCCTTAAATCTATTTCTCACTTCCACTGTGTAATCATAAGGGATTTGATTTAGGTCATACCTGAATGGTCTAGTGGTTTTCCCTACTTTCTTCAATTTAAATCTGAATTTGGCAATAAGGAGTTCATGATCTGAGCCACAGTCAGCTCCCAGTCTTGTTTTTGCTGACTGTATAGAGCTTCTCCACCTTTAGCTGCAAAGACTATAATCAAAGAATATAAGAAGTGAAGCAAAAAGCAAAGGAGAAAAGGAAAGATATACCCATCTGAATGCAAAGTTCCAAAGAATAGCAAGGAGAGATAAGAAAGCCTTCCTCAGTGATCAGTGAAAAGAAAGAGGAAAACAATAGAATGGGAAAGACTACAGATCTCTTCAAGCAATTAAGAGATACCAAGGGAACATTTCATGCAAAGATGGGCTTGATAAAGGACAGAAATGGGATGGACCTGACAGAAGCGGAAGATATTAAGAAGAGGTGGCAAGAATACATAGAAGAACCGTACAAAAAAAATCTTCACGACCCAGACAATCACGATAGTGTGATCATACACCTAGAGCCAGACATCCTGGAATGTGAAGTCAAGTGGGCCTTAAGAAGCATCGCTATGAACAAAGCCAGTGGAGGTGATGGAATTCCAGTTGAGCTATTTCAAATCCTAAAAGATGATGCTGTGAAAGAGCTTTACTCAATAGGCCAGCAACTTTGGAAAAGTCAGCAGTGGCCACAGAACTGGAAATGGTCAATTTTCATTCCAATCCCAAAGAAAGGCAATGCCAAAGAATGCTCAAACTACTGCACAATTGCACTCATCTCACATGCTAGTAAAGTAATGCTCAAAATTCTCCAAGCCAGGCTTCAGCAATACATGAACCATGAACTTCCAGATGTTCAGGCTGCTTTTAGAAAAGGCAGAGGAACCAGAGATCAAATTGCCAACATCCACTGGATCTTTGAAAAAGCAAGAGTTCCAGAAAAACATCGAATTCTGCTTTATTGACTATGCCAAAGACTGACTGTGTGGATCACCATAAACTGTGGAAAATTCTTCAAGAGATGGGAATACCAGACCATCTGACCTGCCTCTTGAGAAATCCGTATGCAGGTCAGGAAGCAACAGTTAGAACTGGACGTGGAACAACAGACTGGTTCCAAATCAGGAAAGGAGTACGTCAAGGCTGTATATTGTCCCCCTGCTTATTTAACTTACATGCAGAGTACATCATGCAAAATGCTGGGCTGGATGAAGCATAAGCTGGAATCAAGATTGCCGGGTGAAATATCAATAACCTCAGATAATCTCAGATATCTGAGAAATCTCAGATAACCTCAATAACCTCAGAAATATCAATAACCTCAGCCAAAGGTGGAGAAGCTCTATACAGATGACAGATGACACCACCCTTATGGCAGAAAGTGAAGAGGAACTAAAAAGCCTCGTGATGAAAGTGAAAGAGGAGAGTGAAAAAGTTGGCTTAAAGCTCAACATTCATAAAACTAAGATCATGGCATCCAGTCCCATCACTTCATGGTAAATAGATGGGGAAACAGTGGAAACAGTGACAGACTTTATTTTTGGGGGCTCCAAAATTACTGCAGATGGTGACTGCAGCCATGAAATTAAAAGATGCTTACTCCTTGGAAGAAAAGTTATGACCAACCTAGATAGCATATTCAAAAGCAGAGACATTACTTTGCCAACAAAAGTCCATCTAGTTAAGGCTATGGTTTTTCCTGTGGTCATGTATGGATGTGAGAGTTGAACTGTGAAGAAGGCTGAGTGCTGAAGAATTGATGCTTTTGAACTGTGGTGTTGGAGAAGACTCTTGAGAGTCCCTTGGACTGCAAAGAGATTCAACCAGTCCATCCTCAAGGAGATCAGCCCTGGGTGTTCATTGGAAGGACTGATCCTGAAGGTGAAATTCCAGTACTTTGGCCACCTGATGGGAAGAGCTGACTCATTGGAAAAGACTGATGCTGGGAGGGATTGGGGGCAGGAGGAGAAGGGGACGACAGAGGATGAGATGGCTAGATGGCATCACCGACTCAATGGGCATGAGTTTGAGTGAACTCCAGGAGTTGGTGATGGACAGGGAGGCCTGGCGTGCTACAGTCCATGGGGCTGCAAAGAGTCGGAGTTGACTGAATGACTGAACTGAACTGTAGGGCTCTCTGAAGTAGATTCTAATGCTCCCAGTTCCTCACTCGTCCCTATTTCGAGGTTATTTGTCAAGTAACTTCACTGTTCCTCCCCCAGATAGTATGTACTTCCTTTCCCCATGAATCTGACTTTGGCCATGGGACCTGCAAGGAGATCACACAAGTCCATCCTAAAGGAAATCAACCCTGACTATTCATTAGAAGGAGTGATGCTGAAGCTGAAGCTCCAATACTTTGGCCACCTGATGCAAAGAACTGACTCACTGGAGAAGACCCTGATGCTGGGAAATATTGAAGGCAGGGGGAGAAGAGGCTGACAGAGGACGAGATGATTGGATGGCATCATCAACTCGCTGGACACGAATCTGAGCAAATCCTGGGAGACAGTGGAGGACAGAGGAGCCTGGCATGCTACGGTCCATGGGATCACAGAGAGTAGGACACAACTTAGCAACTGCACAACAATGTGACCTTACCAAAGCTTTGAAACTCCATCCCCCAGTTGGGACCTTCTCACTTAGCTACTGAAATGAGCAAACTCGTGCTTGAGCTAGTCCTCTGGTCCTAGAATATGGATGGAAAGTGTAAAGCAGAGTGTCTCTAACAAGCCACACCCATGTCAATCAGCACTCATTCGTTCGCACAAGCAAGCCTAACCAAGACCAGAAGAACCATTCAAATGACCCCACAAGACATTAGCTAACCCCCCAGCTGACTGAAGACACTTGAGGACAAATGACTGGTTTAAGACACTACATTTTTAGGGTGGTTTTTCACACAGCAGTTTTGTGCCAGTCACTGACTGATACACTCTAGTTGACCCAAGTTAGTTTCATTTGCCCACCACTACCAAATATCGTGAGCACTCGGTCATTTTCCTTTTCTTGGACCGAAAGGTGAAATCAGCACCATTATGACTTTGAGGAAAAGTCACACTCCCCCTCACCAAAAAAAAATTAGTGTGTATCACATATCTGTACACAGATTGTCAGCAAAGTCAGAAATCGACAATTCCTGACTCTGAAATGTGGTCCTGAAAAGGTCATTCCTGGAATCCAGACCCCTGGTAAGGACAGCACACTCGCCCCAGGGCAGCCTTCACCTCCTTGTTCCGAAGGCTGTAGATGAGGAAATGAGGTCACCAGGGTGGAGGAACGGGACACCACTTGCTTGCTCTCTGGGGAGCAGCTGGCCCTGGGTCGTGGGTGGATGACCCCTGTTGTGCCATAAAACAGAACTACTGCAACGAGGTGGGAGGCACATGTGGACAGGGCCGCTGGCCTCGGAGCACAGTGGCCAGAATCTTGGTGTAGGACGTGTCAGAAAGAGGGGAACTGTGATGACCAGCACTGTGGCCACCAGTGCATCGTCCTGGAAGACTCTGGTGTCTGCACACACGGGGCTCAGCAGACGGGCAGCGTGGCAGCAGTAGTGCACATGGGGCCACTGAAGGGGAAGCGACAGCCAGCAATGTGGGGACTCCGGCCAGCCGGCAGGCAGGGCCATGGGCTGGCAATGGCCCAGAGTGCAGGTGCCTGCAGACAGCCGCGCAGCACCCGCAGGCCACCGTCAGGGGTCAGGAGGTCCTCGCCAAGACAGGACAGCACTGGAGCGGCTGCAGAGCACTGGAGCGGCTGCAGGGCACCGCCATAGGGGACACGCTGCCCCCGGGCTGCAGCAGGGCCGGCAGCAGCCAGGGAGTCACGTCCAGCAGTGGCAGGTCTCCAGCAGGGCCAGCTGGCGCAGCAAGAAGGACCAGGGTGCCCGCAGGGCGGGGAGCACAGGTGCCCAGCGGTGTGAGCAGGGATGCAGGTGGGGAGAGCGCAGCGAGCAGTGGGGCCAGCGTGGGCACACAAACAGAGCCCGGCAGGGTGATGTCGCTGGCACAGCCCTGGTTGGCACGGTGTTCGTGGGGTGGGGGTGGGGAGGGGGAGCCCAGGCCGCCAGCATGGACCCAGGGGAATGAAGGGGCCTGGGGAGAGCAGAAGAGGTGAGGAAAACTGTAGTCCCTTCAGTTGTGTCCAACTCTCTGCGACCCAGTGGACTGGAGCCCGCCAGGCTCCTCTGTCTATGGGATTCTCCAGGCAAGAATACTGCAGTGGGTTGCCATTTCCACCTCCAGGGGATCTTCCCCACCCAGGGATCAAACCTGCATCTCTTAGAGAGGGTCTTACTAAAGGGGAAATCTAATTAGACAGGTTAGTAGACAAAACAGGGTTGGTTTTTTGTTGTTATTGTTTGAGATTTAATCCTTTTGTTTTAATAACAAGATTCCTACCTCTTTTATATTAGCTTTTTAAAGATAATATAATGGATCAAACTTCTAAACTTTTGGTACATTTGAACCAAATTGAAATTTTTATTTAAGGTGACAGTAAATTTTATTATTCTCTATGAGCTGACATTTTGGTTGTTGTTAGAATTTCAAAGCATTCTGCGACTTCAAAGAGGTCAGATTGGTAAATTGGATGCTTGCACTCCCACAGGCAGGACCCACCTTTCAGGCTCAGGAATGTGGGGTGAGACCTAAGGGCCTTACCGAGGCCGGGCGGCCCTGGCTGGCCTGGGTCCACACCTCTCGGACTCTGCAGCCCTGAGCTCCGGCCTCAGTGCCTGGCCGGGCTTCAGGGCCTTTGCACTGCTGTCCTGACAATGAGACACCTTCCCCTGGTGTATGCACCGTGCGTGCATGCTAAGTCCTTTCAGTCGTGTCCAACTCTGCGACCCCACGGGCTGTAGCCCGCAGGCTCCTCTGTCCATGGGCGTCTCCAGGCAAGAATACTGGAGTGGGTTGCCATGCCCTCTCCCACCCAGGGACAGAACCCGCCGCCTCTCTCCTCTCCTGCATTGGCAGAGGGGTTCTTTACCGCGAGCGCCCCCTGGTGTTTGCACCACTGCCTCCCTTTTACAGGGTCCTTGTGGACCGGTTCATGGCCACCTCTCCAGCACCACCTCCCTCTGGTCTTGCTCTCTAAGGCCAGCTTCAGCGTCGTCATGACCCAGGAACTTGCCTTTCCTGCTCACCTCAGGGCCTTTGCACTTGCTCTTCCCTCCGTTTGAGGCACTGCTCCCCTTTTTTGTTATTTGTTTTTACTTTGTTTTGTTTTCCGTGCTGCACAGCCATGCAAGATCTTAGTTCCCCAACCAGGGATCGAACCTGTGCAGAAGCTGGGAGTCCTAACCACTGGATGGCCGTGGAAGTCCCTGGGTCAGTCTTTTATCCTGTGGATCAGCGAACTGTGGCCCTTTGCCCATTGTCTACAGTCCTCAAGCCAAAAAAAAAAAAAAAAGATCTTCACATTATTAAGTGATTGGAAACAAAATTAGAAGAGTAATAGTTTGTGAATGGTGAGCATTTATATAAAATTCATATAAAATTTATATAAAATTCAAATTTCGACATCGGCAATGGCACCCCACTCCAGTACTCTTGCCTGGAAAATCCCATGGACAGAGGGGCCTGGTAGGCTGCAGTCCATGGGGTTGCGAAGAGTCGGACACGACTGAGCAACTTCACTTTGACTTTTCACTTTCATGCATTGGAGGAGGAAATGGCAACCCACTCCAGTGTTCTTGCCTGGAGAATCCTATGGACAGAGAAGCCTGGTGGGCTGCCGTCTATGGGGTCGCACAGAGTCGGACATGACTGAAGCGACTTAGCAGCAGCAGCAGCAAAGAGCTTTTAAGGGGGCAACAGAAGATGAGATGGTTGGATGGCATCACTGACTCGATGGACATGAGTTTGAGCAAACTCTGGGAGACGGTGAGGAACACGGAAGCCTGGTGCTGCAGTCCATGGGGTCGCAAAGAGTCGGACGACCTAGCGACTGAATAACAGCAGAAAGTTTTTGGCGAACACAGTCCTACTCATCCGTGGATCGTCTGTGGCTTCCAGGCAGTGATGGCAGAGTTGAGCAGTAGCAACAGAGAACAGATAGCTGGCAAGGCTGAAAATATTTCCTCTCGGGCCCTCTATAGAAATGTTGGTCGGCCTCTGACCTGTGCCCAGCGGGGTCCCTCGAGGCTGAACGCACCAAAATGCGCAGAGATTAGGAGGGACGGAGTGGGGGCGCGCAAGATCACAGAGCCTCGCGTCGGAGCCAGGAGGGGCTCCCGGCTCAGTGTCGGCGTGTCCCCGGGGTCAGCCCCGCGCAGTGCTTGACCCCCGGAGCCCGGCCAGGGCAGAGCGGGCCGCCGCCTGGACCTCGCGGCTCCGAAGGCTGTCGATGAGCTGGTTCAGGACGGGCGTCACGACGAGACAGAGAACAGCCACCCGCTCGGGGCGCTCGGCGGGGCGCGCGGGAGCCCTGGGGCGCGAGGCCAGGGCGGTCCCCGCGCGCGACCAGGTGGGAACCGCAGGGGGACAACGCCTCGAGGCGGCTCTGGACGGAGGGCAGGCGGCCCACGGCCGCCGGGATCGAGGCGTAGGAGGCGAGGACGGAGGCCCAAGGGCCCGCGAGGACGGGCGCGCGCAGGCCGGAGACCAGCGTGCGGTCGGCCGCGGTGTCGGCGCCTGCGGTCCTCGGCGCGGCGGGCAGCTGGCAGAAGAAGCGGCCAACCGGGGGCCGCCCCGGGCAGAAGCGCCATCCCGGCCGAGGAGGGCCTCGCAGCGGCCCGGGGAGAGGCCCACGCGGAGCTGCGGCCCGCGGCGCGCGGGGACAGGGCGGCCCGGCCGGCCCGCACGTGCGCCGGAGCCGGCGGGAGCGGGGCGCTCACCCAGGCCGCCGCCGGCGGCGCCAGGCGGGCGGGCGGGCGGTACACGGGCCGGTGCGGCCGCTGGTCCGGGGCGATGAGCCCCAGCAGGGCGCCGTCGCTCAGCGCCGCGGCCAAACAGGCCGCCAGGAGTGCCGTCCGCAGCAAGCGCCGCGGCGGGAAGTCCGAGGCCCCGCCTGGTTCCCAGCAGCCGGGCGCGTCCCGGGGGAGACCCGGGACCGTGAGGCTCCCCCGCGGCCCCCGGAGGGGCTGAGGGGCTGGGCGCCGGGCCTTTCCCTGGGCCTCTTTGCTCCGCACTCCTCTCCCGCCCCGTCCGCTCCCCTGCTCTTTCTGGTGCCGTCTCCCCACGGCATCTCCTGCTGCGGATCCTCTCCCGAATCGCTGACTTCCCCTCTCGCTCTCTCC
The DNA here is from genome assembly GCF_055505025.1 of Bos grunniens. Classification (NCBI taxonomy): domain Eukaryota; kingdom Metazoa; phylum Chordata; class Mammalia; order Artiodactyla; family Bovidae; genus Bos; species Bos grunniens. Next base: position 64,433,913 of record NC_141182.1, on the reverse strand, counting down.
TCTTCCTTCCCGCCTTGATTTCTCTCGTTTCTCTCCCCTCCCTTGTCTTCCGGTTCCCTGGCTTTACCCATCTCTCTGCCTCTCTCCTTCTGCGCAAGCCGTGTAAGAACGAGGGTGATGCGCACGTTTAAGAAGGCGATACACGCGTGTCACCCCTCCTGCCCCCCTCTCTCTCCCGCACTCACAGTCGCCGCACTTCTCGACTTCATTCTCTCCTTGTGGGCCTCTCCTCTCCTGGGCTCTTCCTGCACCCTGTCATCCCTTCCCCTCCGTCTTCCTGGGTTTCTCTCCTCTTCCTCGCTCTTCATCCTTCCAGACTTTTCCTCTGGCTCCACCCTCCTCTGTAGGAGCAGCTGAGGTGCCGCCATGGTGGGGACAACCAAGCCCGGGACTCTGTTCCTCCTCCCCCAGCACCAGGGTAGGGAATGGTCGAGCAGATAGTGAGCAGAGGAGACACCTGGCCCGTCTCTCCTGCAGGACGTCTGCAACTCTCACGCCCTGCAGAGGAGGCAGATCCTTGTCCTAACTATCTGGGCACTGAGCGTTGGAGGCAGAGAACACAGCAAGTGCCAAGCTCCCGAGGCAGGAATGCACTTGGTGGGCTGCTTGGTGGGCGGAACAGACAGGATACCGGTGGCTGAGTGTTGTCAGTAGAGGGAAGGGCGCCGTGAACCCAGATGGAAGGTGGACCCGGTAAGGATGAGCAGACCATGCACAGAGGCGACCAGAGCGCACAAGACCAATCTGCAAGACCTAAGGCAGCTGGAGAAGAGTTGTGGGTTCTAGGCTTGCAGTGAGTAGGGGTCTTATGCATGCACTACATACGTGCTCAGCTGTGCTTACAGCTGGGCCACTGTAATGAACCTGAAATTAAGAATGCTTGTCCTCCAGATGTTTGGACACAGTGGGGGAAGGAGAGGGTGGCACAAACTGAAAGAGTAGCATTGACATATGTGCAGTGTGTGTGTGTGTGTGTGTGTGCGCGCGCTCAGTCATGTGTGGTCTTTGCAACCCCGTGGACTGCAGCCCGCCAGGCTCCTCTGTCCATGGGATTTCCCAGGCAAGAGTACGGAGTGGGCTGCCATCGACTACCATGTGTCAAATAGACAGCTAGTGGGATGTTGCTGTACAGCACAGGGGGCTCAGCTCCGTGCTCTGTGATGACTTAGAGGCGTGGGAGGAGGTTCAAGGGGGAGGGGACATATGTATACCCATGGCTGCTTCAGGTTGTTGTACAGCAGAAACTAATGCGGCATTGTAAAGCAATTATGTGTGCTTAGTTGCTCAGTCCTGTCTGACTCTGTGCCACCTCATGGACTGCAGCGCGCCAGGCTCCTCTGTCTGTGGGATTCTCCAGGCAAGAAGACTGAGTGGGTTGCCGTTTCCTCCTCCAGGGGATCTTTACCATCTGAGCCACCAGGGAAGCCCAAAGCCATTATGCTCCAATTCAAAAAAAAGAAAAATGAACCCTGTTCTCCAAGCAGTCCCAAATTTTGGAAGGGAACTTGATATTTTAGACTTACTGTGTTTTTAGGGGTCTGGGAGTCAAAAAAAAAAAAAAAAAAAGAGTGTCTCAAACAGACAGTTGTATACCTGATTCTGGAGTTTGGGAAAGTTATTAGTGGAGACGGAGGTTCGAGATGATCAGACGCCCTCACATCTGAAGACCTGCTGAAGCCGTGGGTGCGGTGAGTCCTGGCAGGAGAGGTGCGAGCCGGCACGTGTGCCTTCGGTGTCATGAAAGTCTTCAAAGAGGGGACACTGTGCCCACCAACGCTGCCCTCCTGCACACACTCACACAGATTTGTGTATCGGGGTCTCTGGAGCACAAAACCCCATGCTGCCTACCTGTGAGTCCCCCCAAATTCCACAGCCTCCCACACACCACCTCCTTCCTCCTGAGACAGCATCGAAGCTGCAAGTCCCCACCGCAGGGCAGGCCTCCAGTTCCCAGGACCAAGGATGGCCTGTGTGTCTGGGTTCCTGGTGCCCGAGCTCAGACGCTGAGGAAGGTGGCCAGACATCCGGACCGGACTCCTCGTGGGAAGAATTAAAGCGTGCTGTCTGGCTCCTCGGGGAACCTGGTCGCCTGGGATGGGGGAAGCACAGACTCGCCTCGCCCAGCTGCCAGTCAGGGCTCCAGGCAGCGCCCTTGACCCCCACAGGCCCCCTCGGTTCTGGGCCCTCGCTCCCAACGCTTCAGGGGGAGACCTTGGCACAGGAGCACCGGCTCCCCTGGGCCCTGCGGGGACCCTGCCTGCCCTCCCTGGAGGTGAGAACGGAAGGCAAACGGGGGTGCGGAGGAGCTGTGCTGATTTCTTTGTCTTTTGTAATCCTCCCCCCTCGCTCAGCTCTCTAAGTATCTCTCAGGCCATTTCTGCGAATGTCCCCTCCTCCCTACCCCTGGGTCCCGATCAGTTCAGTTTCTCACCCTCCTCTGTCTCTGTATCTGTGCCTTTTTCACTGCATCTTTCTCTCTTGCCGTCTCTGCAAAGTCTCTACCGGTCTCCCCGCCACTTCCTTCCTGTCTTTTGCTCCCTTTCATCTCTTGTCGTCTCTCTGACGCACGTGGTCAATACCTGCATCCCAGTGGGTGTCTTCTACCCCCCGGCTCTCTCCAGCATCCTCCGTGTGCCTGTCCCTTTCTCTCCTAGAATCTCCTTCCTTCTGGACGTGCTGGCCTTCCGTTCTTTGACCTCCTCTCCCACCGTATCTTCTCTTTCTCCCGTGTCATCCTCTTTTTTCCTTTTCCCAGCCTTCAAAATAATATGATATTTTCTCAGGGTTGCCAAAGCCAATTTTGTAGGCATGCTTTGCATCCAGGAGCTGTTCTAAATTGGGGAGACAAGCACGTGAATGCTGTAAAAAGTCACCGACGTACCCACAGACACACCCTAAACACACCATAACACATTGTGAATTCAGGAATCATAGATGTTGGGTTTGGGGAGGAAACGAGGAATTGTAGCTGCATTATCTCTGCTCTGTTGCTCCAGAACCAGCTCGGGTCCTGTCACGTGGCCTGTGCTTAGTGACTGTTGAGGCTGGAATAAGGCCATAAGTGGACTTCACGAGTGGCTAAAGTCACAGCATGTCCCCAGTTGGGCTGTTATCTCTTTATAAAAACAATGGGTCCTGACTTCACTTTATTCCATAAATATGTTTCAAGGTCACCTTGGCACAAGTTGGTTCGCATCGCCCGCCTCCCTTAGCTGTCATAGAATCCACAATCTCAATGTCGTTTCCGCACCAGGGACGGATTTTAGTCAATGGCAGGGCTGGGCAGATAACGGGAAGACATTTGACCAGAGAAATATTTGCCTGCGTTACGGGTGTGATGTATTAATCTTTACTACAGAGTTTATAACTTACAGATAAAGAAACAAACCAGAGTAACTTGGAGACTTAGAGACACAACAGTAGTTAAGTATGCCAGCTATGATTATGAGCTTCACAGTCCTTTACAAAATGGGGGAAATGATGCCTCCGGCCTAGGGGACGAGTCAGCCAGGTCAGGATGGAAGGAGACCACAGCCAGCGGGCAACTGGCCGCCCCGCCTTTTCCTTGCATTGCGCAGCCGTGCTGTTGCTGCAGGGGGTCACATCAGGGGTGCTGCTCTCCATCTTGCTGGTACCCAGTACTTAGCACTGGTCTCAGGTCTTGGGTCTCAGGGCTAGTCGCTGTGAAATTTCCACTTTTACTAAATGGGGCCACAAGAGCGAGGACGAGAGAGGAAGGGGGCGATGCTGGGAAAATCTCTGCTGGGTCCTGGCTGTTGGTGCCCATTCTTACTGGGTAGGCCAGGACAGCGAGCTGACTTCTCCCTCCCCGGGTCACTTCTCAGGGATGTTTGTGCAAGGAGAAAGCTGGCAGAAGCAGAAGAACGTCTCCTACACACGGAGCAAACTTCTTCCGTTGACCAGAAAAGCAGCAGATGCTTGCAGCTCAGTGTCCTCTCCTGCTTTACAACCCACCGCACGCGCAGGTTTCCCTAATGAGCTCTTTGTGGCCGTCTCTCTGACACTCAGGGCGTGGATAACCGAGGCACACAAACACGAAGCGTTTGGGTCTGCTTCAGCCGTGAGTGACAAAGTCCTCTGTCCCTGACTCAGAACCTGATGTCTTTTGAGGGGGAGGCCCTGCCGCACCGCATGTGGGATCTCTGTTCCCCAGACCAGGGATCGAACCGCTTCCCCCTGCATTGGAAGCATGGAGTCTCAACCACTCCTGGACACCTGAGAAGTCCCACCTTACGCTTGTTTTCCAGCATCCATTCAGTAGACTAGTTTGTAAGTAGGTAAAATCCAAATCTTTCACACTTCCTTTTTTTAAAAAAAAAATTTATTGGCATATAGTTGATTTAAAATGTTGTGGTAGTTTCAGGCGTACAGCAAAGTGATTCAGCTTTTCATACACATATTTCCATTCGTTTTCAGGCTCTTTTCTCATATAGGTTATCACAGAATGTTGGTGGAGGGCCCTGTGCTCTGTGGTGGGTCCTTGCTGGTCATCTGTCTCATATATAGTGGTGTGTGTATGTGAACCCCACGTTCCTGATTGATCCCTGCCCTTCCCACACTGTTCTTGACAGAGACAGTGTCCAGGCTGTACAAGCAGGCAGGGACCACGAGGGCGGCAGCCCCAGTGCCTCTGAACCCCAGTGCCTCTGACGTGTGGCAACCCACACGTCACTTTCAGCTTCTGGAGGGAGGCGCTGAGGCGGCTGATGGGGCTGGGGTCAGTCTTGATGGGGGCAGGCCGCTGGGCCCTGAAACCAGCCGTGGGGGTAGGTCAGCACCGGACGAGACCACCCGTTCACCCCTCCTCCCTCCAGCCGCTCAGAATTTCTGGGACAGTCCCTTTCTCATCCACACCACACACACACACACACACACACACACACACAACCACTCGCACACACAGAACCTAGGCTCTAGCCTTTGTACTGCTTAACTGGGTCTTGAGTTCCCTGGTAACTCAGTGGGAAACAATCTGTCTGCCAGTGCAGGAGGCTTGGGTTCTACCCATGGGTGGGTGGGTCGGGAAGATCCCCTGGAGAAGGGCATGGCAATCCACTCCAGTGTTCCTGCCTGGAGAATCCCACAGACAGAGGAGCCTGGCGGGCTGCAGTCCATGGGGTCGCAGAGTCGGGCATGACTTAAGGATTAAACAGTTGCCTCCTGCTTCACTTCCTCAGAAGAGATAGTATATGATTGCTTTTTAAAAATAAGTTTGGTGTGTTTGAGTTTGTGTGTATGTCTGTGTGTGTAACACATCATCCATAGAATTATTGCAAGACAGAGTCCACAGCCTAGATTAAGCAATCCACAGCCAGAGAGGCGACCCAGCCTTGTGAACAAACACGGTCCAGTTGTGCAGTAGTTACCCCCAGACCCTCAGTTTTGTACAAAAGCAGAGCAGTGGCGCCCCACTCCAGTGCTCTTGCCTGGAAAATCCCATGGATGGGGGAGCCTGGTGGGCTGCAGTCCATGGGGTCACGAAGAGTCGGACACGACTGAGCGACTTCACTTTCCCTTTTCATTTTTATGCACTGGAGAAGGAAATGGCAACCCACTCCAGTGTTCTTGCCTGGAGAATCCCAGGGACTGTGGAGCCTGGTGGGCTGCCGTCTATGGGGTCGCACAGAGTCGGACATGACTGAAGCGACTTAGCAGCAGTATTAATTTATTTCTTCTCCCTTCGACGCTGCATCTCAGAGGTCAGGCCTTTCCCCCAGACTGTCCTGAAGGCCCCTTCACGTCCTTGTTTCACAGGCTGCAGATGACGGGCCTCACCGTGGGGATGAGGACGCCATGGGCCACGGAGAGGACCTGGTCTCGGTCGTGGATTGTCTTGGCTTGGGGCATCACATCCATGGAGATGGCCGTGCCAGGGAGCAGAGCCACCACCGTGAGGTGTGATCCACCCGTGGGGAACACCTTGCCTCGGGCCTCCGTGGACCGCGTCTGCAGCACAGCCATGGGGATCGTCCCAGAGGAGGCCATGACAGGCAGAAGGAGCCCGCAGGGTCGGGCACTGGTACCCGGCACAGGCGACTCGTTGGTCAGAGCAGGCAGGCTTGGGCAGGGCCAGAAGCTCACATGAGAAGCCACGCGATGACTCCAAGGGCGGGGTCATCATGGGGACCACGGTCCACAGGAAGGCTGCGGTCCACAGGAAGGCTGCGGTCCACAAGGTCCCGGCCAACAGGGTGACACCCACGGCCACAGCACAGTCACCGACCACGGCGGCCAGCGGGAGACACGCCACAAGCCCCAGGCACAACCCCGCAGCCACCTGGCCAAGCGCTGTCCTGGAGAGGTAATGGGGATGGCCACCCAGCGCCTGGCCAGACCCGGGGCACTCTGGACGTGGAGGCACACGTGTCCAGGAAGGACAGGTTGCTGAGGAAGAAGCACACGGGCGTGTGGAAAAGAATGGTAGCCAACCAGCATAGGGCGAGGCTGTTCCCGAGGAGGGTGACCACGCAGGTCCAGAGGAGCGGGCGGCGGGAGACGGTCTGCATCCGTGGGCACCGGGACAGCCCAAGCAGGCCGAAGAGGACCTCGTCCGTGCTGTTCTGGATGTCTGTGCTCCTTCTGAAACCCCGGGTGGGTGGGAAAGTGTGGGTCATCTTGGTGAGTCATTCAGACACTGACAGCTTCCTATAAATATGCTTTGACTCTTTCAAGGCACCAGCTCTAGGGGTTCCTTGGCACCGCTGCTCAGATGACTATTCCTATACCCCTGCGTTGCTAAATGTTGCTTAATATAATAGATGAGGGGAAATGGAAACAGAGACAGACTTTATTTTTTGGGCTCCAAAATCACTGCAGGTGGTGATTGCAGCCACAAAATTAAAAGACATTTACTCCTTGAAAGGAAAGCTATGACCACCCTAGACAGCATGTTAAAAAGTAGAGACGTCACTAGACAAAGACCTGTCTAGTCAAAGCTATGATTTTTCCAGTAGTCATGTATGGATGTGGGAGTTGGACCATAAAGAAGGCTGAGTGCTGAAAAATTGATTCTTGTGAATTGTGGTCTTGAAGACTCTTGAGAGTCCCCTGGACTGCAAGGAGATCCAACCAGTCCATCCTAAAGGAAATCAGTCCTGAATAGTCATTGGAAGGGCAGATGCTGAAACTGAAACTTCAATACTTTGGCCCCCTGATGCAAAGAGCTGACTCATTTGAAAAGACCCCAGTGCTGGGAAAGATTGAAGGTGGGAGGAAAAGGGGACGACAGAGGATGAGATGGTTGGATGGCATCCTTTACCCAATGGACATGAGTTTGAGCAAGCTCCAGGAGTTGGTGATGGACAGGGAGGCCTGGCGTGCTGCAGTCCATGGGGTCCCAAAGAGTCGGACACGACCGAACGACTGGAAAACAACAAGGTTTGTCATAGCTTTTCTTCCAAGGAGCAAGCGTCTGTTAATTTCACGGCTGCAGTCATATTCGTCTATACTTTGTGCCATCCCAGTGAAAATCCCAAGAGGGTGTGCGTGTGTGTGCAACTAGACAAGCCAAATCTAAAAGTTATGTCGGAAGATAAAGGACCTGCTTATCTCGAAGCTACAGAAATTAAATTAAAATTAAAGTGTCAATTAAACATTTTTAATTTCAATTAAATTAAAACTTAAAATTAAACTGTTAATTAAATGAAAACTTCAATTAAAATTAAAATGTCAATTAAACTAAAATTAAGGCAATCTGGCCGATGAGCTAGCAGAGATAGCAAAGAACTGAGCCAACACACAAATGTTTATTTAATTTATAGGAAAAAACAGCATCGCAGGGAAGTGAAGAAAGTACAGGCATTTCAATAAATGGCCTTAGACTGATTCTCCACTATTCGGAGAGAATGTGAAATTTTCTCAAGCCCAAATAATTCTTAAAATTATGTTCCCTCTGTATATAAACAAAATCTAAACTAACACAACATAGTAAATCAACTATACGCCAAGAAAATTTAAAAGGTAAAAGACAAAAAGAAGGAAAAGTAAATTCAAAATCAATAAAACTCATAGAAGATAGTAGGAGACACACTGCTTTGAGATCTGTTTAGACTGTTAAACCAGAGCAATTGTTTTGACTACATTAAAACTAAGCACTCTGTTAATCAAGCACACACACAGTGAAAGGAATGAAAAATCAAGCTATAATGTGGGAAATTACCTACAACACCTATCTTTGAACTTACGTTCGTGTCTTAAACATGGAAATAACTTCTACAAACCTGAAAGAAGAGGAAAAAACTTCAGAAGAAAACATTGGGGAAGAAACTTAAACTAGCCTATCAGAAAGAAGAATATTGATGAAAAAGAGTCCACCAACTGGTTAGCAATCAGGAAAATGCAAAAGAGAAACATAGTGAGCTAGGGCTGCAAACCCTCATACACGGCCGGCAGCAGACAGAGCTCACTGCCAAGCTTTACAATGGAAGGCACATGAGAACACTCATCCACTGTGGCCGAGGCCCTCACAATAAACCGGGCAAAATCTACTAAAGTTGCACACACACAAATTTATGACAAAGCAGCCCCACTCTTGCATGCATATTTGATGGTGATGCATTGAGCACCCAGACATGTATAAGACTCTCTGGCAGTGTCAGACCAGAAACCACACGAATGCCCATTAACATCAAAATATAGGGAAAACTGAAGCCCCGCAAAAAAAAAAAAAGTGAAAAAAGAAAAATATAACATTCTGGAGATAAAATTTCACTGTAAACAAAATGGACCTAAATTACAAAAAAAAAAAAAACTATTAAAATGACCAAATGAGAACTTCCCTGGTGATCCAGTGGCTAAGACTGAGCTCCCAATGCAGGGGGGCGCCGGTTCGATCCCCAGTCAGGGACCTAGATCCCACATGCCACAACTTAAGATCCTGCGTGTCACCACAACACTCCTGTGCAGCCAAATAAGTAAATAAATACTTTGTAAAATGACACCTACATGCAACAACATAGTTCAGGCTCACAAATGTGTTCATCAAGATGCATGCGTGTGTGCTAAATCCCTTCAGTCGCATCTGCCTCTTTGGGACCCCATGGACTGTAGCCCACCAGGCTCGCCTGTCCATGGGATTCTCCAGGCAAGAGCACTGGAGCGGGTTACTGTGCCCTCCTCCAGGGGATCTTCCTGACCCGGGGGTGGAACCCATGTCTCTTACGTCTCCGTATTGGCAGGTGGGTTCTTTACCACTGGGAAGCACCACACGGGAAGTCCCTTTGAACATGATTTCCAGGACCATTATAGCACATGAATTAACGTATGTAAAGTCCAACCACAGCCAAAAGAAAATGATATTGTCAGACACCAGTACTGTATCAACACGCCTGTCTAGAGGCAGGCCATAGGGTAGTGAGGAAAGGAAACAAGAAAAAAAATCTTTGGGAATAACAAAAGTTATGGTTTTACTAAGAAAGGGGTATGGTTATCTGTGATTACTGTTGAATTTTACGGCATTGTAAAATCTTGGCCTGTGTACTGTTCTACATGCGTTATGTTTCACAATAGGGGGAAAAAATTGTTTTTCCTGAAAAAAGACCTAACTTTTTCACGATACAAGGGCACCATCTAGTGGTCATAGAGGTACTTTATGAACTCAGTGAGTGGGTTGCTCAGTCATGTCCGCCTCTTTGGGACCCCATGGACTGTAGCCAGGCTCCTCTGTCCATGGAATTCTCCAGGCCAGGATACTGGAGTGGGCTGCCATTTCCTCCTCCAGGGGATCTTCCCAACCCAGGGGTTTCACCCGGGTCTCCTGCATGCAGGCAGATTCTTTACTGTCTGAGCCAACGTCCCAGCCTTCATGAACTCAGAGGCATTCCCTTAAATCGAAACAGAAAATAAGTGAGATACTTTTGTTCCTGAGTATTGTCCAGTTTAAAAAAAATGCACAACATGAAAGTCTCAAATTAATTTTTATTTGGGTTAAAATGAGGACTGCAACCCAGGAGACAGCACCTCAGGTAGCCCTGAGAAACTGCTCAGAGGTGGGGGTAAGGTCAGTATAGATGTGGTTTTGGTGAAAGGGGAATACATGCAATCAAGCAGACACTTTCCCAGAAGGCTTCTGCTAGTCTGATGAGGCTTTCTGCTAGTTACGAGAAGCAGGCATCACCATGAAGGAGTTTAGTGCTTCTCTAGATATGAGGAGATACAAGAATTGGACTCATAAACTCAGCCCCTGAGTGTATCTAACTATCTGAAGGCCTGTCCGGCCAGTTTTTCCCAGGGCGCAGAGTGCCTCGTTTCTGCTCCTCACCCTGCACTCCTTTCAGGGGGTGCTGAAGGTCGGCAGCTCAGCAGCACCCGATTCAATCCTTGCGGAGGTGGGTGGCAAGCGCCCTTGGCAAGTGCTGATCTGTATTGACAGCTGACAGTGGAAAACCACAAGACGCCTGTGCGTGGAGATTACGTCTAACATAAATAAAGAGAGCTTGTTCTGTGCAGGCTCGGGCAGCAGTGGCCACCCCAGGAATCAGTGTGGAGGGGGCCCTGGGGAGATGCCTGTAGGGAATTTCACCTCGAAACTCACCCCAGCTACAGAGGAGGGTTAGGAATCCCTGACCTGAAGGCTTCCCAGGTGGTGCTCATGGTAAAGAACCTGCCTGGCAATGCAGGAGACGCAAGAGATGCAGGTTCGATCCCTTGGTCGGGAAGATCCCCTGGAGAAAGACATGGAAACCCTCTCCAGTATTCTTGTCTGGAGAATCCCATGAACAGAGGAGCCTGGTGGGCTACAGTCCGTAAGGTCGCAGAGAGTTGGACACGCCTGAAGCGACATAGCATGACGTGAGCTCCAGGAGAGGGGACTGACCTAACTATGCCACCCCCCGCCCCCGCCATGACCACCACCAAAAAATAAATCACTGTGTACATCCTTTCTCTTGATTTCTGAATTCTTTTCTCTGATTGAGTGGCACTTCCTGCTGCAGGTTACTATGGCAACCAGGACATTCCATCCTCTTAAACATGTCTCTGATCCACTTGTCTGATAGCCTGGGCAAGGCAAAATTATAGAGACGGCAACCAGATTGGTTGTTGACAGGGGCTGGGGGACGAGGCAGGAGGTGATTATAAAAGCGGGAAACAGAGGAGGGTTTGAGGGTAGTGGAAACATTCTGCATCTTGATTGTGGTGGTGATGGTGGTATTGAATGAACCTATGTGGGTGTTAAATACAGTAACAGCAAACAAAGTCAACATTTTTAGAACGTGCTGGCCCCGAAACTGGCAGCCATTTAAATACATTGCAGGAAAAAAAAAAAAGTCTTAATGACAAGAAAAAATAGTTCTTGCTATGTGTTGTTAAAGGATAAAAAGCACGATTACCAAGTCTTATACACCATATAATAATCTCTTTGCATGCGTGCTAAGTCACTTCATTTGTGTCCGACTCTTCACAACACCACGGACTGTACCCGCCAGGCTGCTCTGTCCATGGGATTTCCCAGGCAAGATTACTGGACTGGGTCGCCATTCCCTTCTCCATATAATCTCTTTACCTGCCAAGAACACATGTTTGGAGGGGAATATACCAACGGTTCCCAAACTGTGCACCGAGGCACCTGGCTTTTTCATTTTATTTTGTAATTAATGTTTACTGGAGTATAGTTGCTTTACGGTGTTGTGGTCATTTCTGCGATACAGCAACGTGAACCAGCCATACACAGACATAGAGGTACCTCCTCTCCCTTTAGGACTTCCTTCCCATTTAGATCACCACAGCGCATTAAGCCGAGGGCTGGACAGTAGGTCCTCATTAGTTTCCGGTTTTATACACATGGTGCATGTACGTCAATTCCAATCTCCCAGTTCATCCCACCCCTGCCTTCCCCCCTTGGTATCCATTCTCTATGCCTGTGTCTCTACTTCTGCTTTGCCAAAAGGATTATCTTTATCATTTTTCATCTGGATATTTTAAATCTGAGAGACATACAGCAATATTCAACATCTCTACCAGTTCCAGCGGATCACATTTTCAACATTAGGTCTCTCTACATTCCCTTCTCTGACAGAAGATCTTCGTGAAGCTGTGTTGTCAGTAATTGCTGTAAAGAAGCAAGTGGCCTGTAAAAATCACCTTGGAGTAGGAAATTCGGGAGGTGGGGAGACGGTTCAGTCTGACTCCCAGGTCTGAGAACTTGTGCAGTGCCCAACATGCACACACAGCCCATTACTAAGTAACTGTCATGGTTGCAGGATGAAGGAAATCTCCTTGACCTTTGGAGGGTCTGATCTCCCCACAGCGATCTCGTCCTGCAAAGGACCTCGGCTGCTTGTGCTCAGGTCACCTCCTAGACCTTGACGAGCCCCTGTCGCCACAACTTGAGCCCCCAGACCTTTGCCCCCACCTGCGCCCCAGCTTCATTGGTCCTTCCACTGTTTAAAAGAGTTTTATTGAAGTACAATTGCTTTACAATGCTGGGTTAATTTCTGCGGTACAACAGCATGTTCACCTGAAACGATCACAGCACGGTTTGTTAAGCAACTATACCCTGATACAAAACAAAAAGTTTTAAAATAAAAAAGGCTAGGAAAGGTTTGGGATGAAGAAGAAACCCCAGTTCTGTTCTGTATTTTCTATAATTATAATGTGTTTATAATGTGATATGAATATATATGGGCTTCCCAAGGGGCACAGTGGTAGAGAATATGCCTGCCAATGTGTGAGATGCAAGAGCGGCAGGTTCGACCCCTGGGTCGGGAAGATCCCCCGGAGGAGGAAGTGGCACCCCACCCCAGTACTCTTGCCTAGAGAATCCCATGGACAGAGGAACCTGGCGGGCCACAGCCCACGTATGGGTCACAAAGAGTCAGACTTAGGGACTAAACAACAATAACCCGGTAAATTAACATAGTCACTTCTCTGTTACACTAGTATCTTAGGAGGAGTAAGTACTTAAGACATCCAGCCTTTTCTCCCCAAGTCAGAAATTTAATTCATTTCTCCTCTCCACAAGCTAATTTGCCCATTCCACACACGAGGCACAGTTCAGCTCAGTTCAGTGGCTCAGTCGTGCCCGACTCCTTGCGACCCCAGGGACTGCAGCACGCCAGGCCTCCTTGTCCATCACCAACTCCCAGAGCTTGCTCAAACTCACGTCCTTCGAGTCGCTGATGCCATCCAGCCACCTCATCCTCTGTCATCCCCTTCTCCTGCCTTCAGTCTCTCACAGCATCAGGTCCAATGAGCCAGTTCTTAGTTTCAGGTGGCCAAAGTATTGAAGTTTCAGCTTCAGCATCAGCCCTTCCAATGAATAGTCAGGACTAATTTCTTTTAGGACGGACTGGTTGGATCTCCTTGCAGTTCAAGGGATGCTCAAGAGTCTTCTCTAACACCACAGTTCAAAAGCATCCATTCTTCAGCACTCAGCTTTCTTTATAGTCCAACTCTCACATCCATACATGACCACTGGAAAAACCATAGCTTTGACTAGACGGACCTTTGTTGGCAAAGTAATGTCTATACTTTTTAATATGCTGTCTAGGTTGGTCATAGCTTTCCTTCCAAGGAGCAAGCGTCTTTTAATTTCATGGCTGCAGTCACCCTGTGTGATCCTAGGCACAAGGAGGTTAAATAACCTGCCCCAGGACGTTCAGCTAGGAGGCAGTGGAATCAGGATTTGAACCCGGGTCCCACCCAAGGCAAGTGCGTGGATTCCTAACCACCAGGCGCCGGGGCAGCTTCACCATCACCTAGTCAGCCTCGCGCTGAGAGGGTTAGAGACAACATCGCGTCAGTACCCGTCCCACCGTCGTCATGACAACCTTTATCTCCTCTCCCACCCCACGCGCTTGGACCCAGGCCCTGGGGAGGAGGGGGGACAGCAACGTGATTTTTGAAGATCGTATCCCTTTTCTTACAAGTTTGAGTTCGGGAAAACGTGCCCATTTCAAGTGTATTCCTTGCTCTTCCAGGAGCCCCCTTTGCAAGGATTATTCCTTTGCAAAGGCAATGTGCCTAGTATTCCCGGGGAGAGGGGGTTGCTAACATCGCATTTCTTGGCCTAAGGGGCGGAGGACACCAATCCAGCTTAAAGTGACTTCTTTGCCTCTCCTCCCCTAGCCCTTGACCTCAGAGCCTTCCACGGAAATCTCTTTTTATCCTTCGTAATTCTGGGGAAAAAAGAAAACAGTTTAGCTTGAGCGGATTTAGTTTTCTTTCTGTGGAGCCACAGCGCCCTCAAGTGTTCACTAAGGCTCGGCGCCACCTCGTTTGAGAAACGCGTGTGGGTGTGTCTCAGTAGTGTCTGCAGGGCCTGGAGAAGAAACTGTATTTACCCTGGCTTCAGTTCAGTTCAGTCGCTCAGTCGTGTCCGACTCTTTGCGACCCCATGAATCGCAGCACGCCAGGCCTCCCTGTCCATCACCAACTCCCGGAGTTCACTCAGACTCACGTCCATCGAGTCAGTGATGCCATCCAGCCATCTCATCCTCTGTCGTCCCCTTCTCCTCCTGCCCTCAATCTCTCCCAGAATCAGAGTCTTTTCCAATGAGTCAACTCTTCGCATGAGGTGGCCAAAGTACTGGAGTTTCAGCTTCAGCATCATTCCCTCCAAAGAAATCCCAGGGCTGATCTCCTTCAGAATGGACTGGTTGGATCTCCTTGCAGTCCAAGGGACTCTCAAGAGTCTTCTCCAACACCACAGTTCAAAAGCATCAATTCTTCGGCGCTCAGCCTTCTTCACAGTCCAACTCTCACATCCATACATGACCACAGAAAAAACCATAGCCTTGACTAGATGGACCTTTGTTGGTAAAGTAATGTCTCTGCTTTTGAATATGCTATCTAGGTTGGTCATAACTTTCCTTCCAAGAAGTAAGCGTCTTTTAATTTCATGGCTGCAGTCACCATCTACAGTGATTTTGGAGCCCAGAAAAATAAAGTCTGACACAGTTTCCACTGTTTCCCCATCTATTTCCCAAGAAGTGATGGGACCGGATGCCATGATCTTCGTTTTCTGAATGTTGAGCTTTAAGCCAACTTTCTCACTCTCCTCTTTCACTTTCATCAAGAGGCTTTTGAGTTCCTCTTCACTTTCTGCCGTAAGGGTGGTGTCATCTGCATATCTGAGGTTATTGATATTTCTCCCTAGCTTATGTTTGGCTAATTTCTTTCTTTCTTTCTTTCTTTTTTTAAGGCTTATTGGTGACTTTTCTAACTATCCTGAGGGCTGACTTTGATCTCATCTCTCTTTCTCCGTCAGTTCTCTGCACACTCTCTCCCTACCCGCTTTCCCCAGGAGGATTCCTGTGATGGTTAGTTTCACGTGTCACCTTGGCCAGGCTCTGGTACCCAGTGATTGGATCAGACTCAGATGTTTCTGTGAAGTTATTCTGTAGATGTGGTCAACAGCTGACGTCAGTTTTTTCCCCCGCCATCCTACACAGCTTGTGGGATCTTAGTTCCACCCCCAGGGTTCCAATCTGTGCCCCCTTGCAGTGGAAGTGCTGAGCCTTAACCACTGGCCCTCCAGGGAAGCCCCTCAGGGAAAGCTCTTCAGGCCAGCAGCACCCTGAATTACCTGGCCTACCCCTTCGGCCTTGTCTCTGGGCCCTGCCTCTGTCTCGGTCAGCTTATTGCCAATAAACTGCTGTGTATAATAACGAGTCACTCCTCCACTCAGGGGCTTTGTTGTTGTTCAATCACTCAGTCATGTCTGCCCCTTTGTGACCCCATGAACTGCAGCACGCCAGGTTTCTCTGCCCTTCACCATCTCCCAGATTTGCTCAGACTCATGTCCATTGAGTCAGTGATGCCATCCAACCATCTCATCCTCTGTCGTCCCCCTCTCCTCCTGCCTTCAATCTTTCCCAGCATCAGGGTCTTTTCCAGTGAGTCAGTTCTTCACATCAGTGGCTTGCTCCTGGTTTATTCAATTCCTATTGAAGCCCTAAAGCACACCATATAAGAAACGCTACTGTTCTGGGTCCAGCATGCTGTGAGGAGGCCCAAGCGGGCCACATGGAGGTGTCGGACCAGTCCCAACAGTCACTACGTGGAGAAGAGCCAGGCTCCAGATGTCTGGGCCAACCGAGTCAGCCCCAGCCACCCAGCCCTTCACACGTGCCCCCTCCATGCATCCCCGGGGTCGGAGAGGCTGCCCTCCCTTCGTGGCCTGCCCCACTCTCTACTCGTAGGCTGATTTCTCTGACAAGCACGGAATAATGAGCATAAGAAAATGTTTTTTTCATGATACTTCCACACCATAGAATAGAAAGGTCTTTTCTTGTATTGGATTAATTCCCACTTTTTTTTTTTTAACAGGGAGTGGGGGGGAAGCTTTTTGGCAATTAGAAAAAAAAAATGCTTGTCTTCTGAGCTCCCTCCCATAAATCTGTATGGTTTATGGAATGTGTAAGAGGTGTTTTTTAAATCTTCAAATGTAAAATTAAACCAGAAAAAAAAAAAAGACTTGGTGGCTTAAGAGAACAATCCTTTAATCTCATGCTCCTGGGTCTGTAGCCTGGAGGGAGGTTCTGCTCCTTGAGGCCCAGGCTGGGAGGGGCACTGGGCATATTCTTACCATACAGAGCTAGAAGCTTCCAGAAGGACAGGGGAAACCCACAATGCCTGTGGAGGTCTACATATGAAATAAAAAATTGAAGGGTAAAGAGAGCATGTCCAGCAGAGACAGGGACGGTGGAAGGCATAAAATAGGAGTATGGGCTTAAGAAACACAAATTACTATGTATAAAATAAGCTACAAGCACATATTGTGCGAAATACAAAATATAGCTAATATTTTATATTAACTATAAATGGAGTGTAGCCTTTAACAATCGTAAACCGCTATGCTGTATACCTGAAACATAAAATATTGTACAGCGACTATGCTGCTGCTACTGCTGCTAAGTCGCTTCAGTCGTGTCGGACTCTGTGCGACCCCATAGATGGCAGCCCAACAGGCTCCCCCGCCCCTGGGATTCTCCAGGCAAGAACACTGGAGTGGGTTGCCATTTCCTTCTCCAATGCATGAAAGTGAAAAGTGAAAGTGAAGTCGCTCAGTCGTGTCCGACTCCCTGCGACCCCATGGACTGCAGCCTACGAGGCTCCTCCGTCCATGGGATTTTCCAGGCAAGAGTACTGGAGTGGGGTGCCATTGCCTTCTCCGACATACTTCACCTTAATAATAAAAGCAGGTGTTACGGTTTAATGGGCAGCCTTGGGAGAACATAAAGTAATATGGTGTCTCACAGGGCTTTGTGATTCTGGTGACATACATTTATCATGTCATACATGATTGTACATTCACACTGCCTTCCCAACTATCTAAAAATGAGCTTGTGCTCATTTCTCTAATAGCCAAGTGAATAACTTACGAAGGCTCACCCTATGAAGAGAATAATTTAGGAAGTCTAACTCTATGGAGAAGCACTTTACAGTAATGGCAGGCCAATAATTACTCCTATTTCAAGTTCTCTGCTATAATCATTTGCCAACGTCAATGAGTTTTTCACTTTCTCTGCTCTCAGGTGGAACTACAGCAATCGTCTGAGACAAATGACTTCCATTGCTTAATGGTGAACTGTGGCATGCAAACCTCAGTGCTGTGTGACCTGGGGTGACTAACTTAGCCTCTCTGATCCTCAGTCTTTCGAGGCTCTGCGGACTCCGCCCCCTCCTTGAGGACGCGGAGTCCCGCCCCCATTTGCCGGCCCCGCCCTCCTCGGGCTCTGGGAGAGGCTGAGAGTCTTCTTTCCACAGCGTGCCGACGCAGGGCCTTCTGGGAGTTGTAGTTTCGGTGACGCCGGCACGGCGGTGGGGGGGGGGCCTCAGTCGCTGTATGGGCGCAGCGCGGCGCCTTCTGGGAGTTGTAGTTCTTGGGAGCCCCAAACGGGCCGCAGCTCTCCCGGCGCGCGTGCACACAGCGGGTCGGCCCGGCGCTTGGACCCGACTGTGGAGGCTGCTGCCTTGCTTCGTGAGGCCTGCATGTCCGCGCCACCGCGGGACGAGGGGCCTCAGGGGGTCCGCGTGGACCAGGTAGGGCCAGAAACTGTGGAGAAACTGACTCGAACCCGCCACGCTTGGCGGGAGCCGCCCGAGGCCTTCGAAACTGGTCCTGAGGCGAGGGCGCCGGGTTGTGGTGTGCGCATGCGCGGGTGGTGTGCGCGGGTCCCTGTGTGTGTCCGTGTGTCCCCGGTACGCCCTCACCCGCCCCGCGTGCCACTCCAGAAGTTTTTCCTGGTGCAGACGTGTATCTGCATGTGTCACCGTGCGTGTGAGCCCTCCTGTCACACCAGAACTTTGTGCCCGTGCACCTGTGCGTGTGACTTCGTGAGTCTGTCCCCAAGGGTCACCATCAGTTGGCACGTGCCTGACCGTCGCGGCCTTTGCCCGAAAATTCGAGCACTTGGGGACGTCTGTCTTTGTGTGACTTGGAGCATGTGTGGAATGTGCTCTCCTGGCTAGGTGTGAGGTATATAATTCCACAGTTCCTGGGTGTGCACCTGCGTGGGGAGGCTCCGCAGGTGTGTCTGCCAGCCTGGAGCCCGATGGTCTGTGTGTGCCTGAGCATGGCGGGCCGTGCCTGCGGTGTTTATGAGAGACCTCAGGAGCGTGGAGTTGTGTTTGTGTGTGTGTGTGCGCGCGCGTGGGGGAGACACTGCACACCTGTGACTCTGGGCCTGTGTGGAGCTCTGCCCACCGCGTAACTGCATGTGACGGGTGTGCCACTGCGGGTGGTGTGCCTGTTGGGTGGCCACCACGTGTGACTTACCGTGTGTGTGCGTGGGCAAGCGTGACCGCAGGTGCACCTGGAGTTGTGCACATGTGTGAGATGGCTGGCCTCCTCGTCACCCACAGCACATGGGAGTGTAAGGGCATCCGAGTGCCAAGGGAGGGATGCTGTTAACCGCCTCCCTCCCCCAGTTTGGTCGCGTGCCACCCCAGTGTGTGTCTGGGTGATGTGACTGCCTCTGGGCATGTCTGTGTCTCCCCTTCGGTTGCCTGTTTGTGTACCTGCCCGGCCCAGGTCCACCCCGCCCTGACTCCACCTACCGTCCCCACACGCACACGGAGGGGACACCCTGTGTGCGGCGTCTGCCCAGGCATCTGCCTTCACATCCCTGCTGCTTTCTTGCACAGACGTCAGCTGGACCCACGCAGGAGGCACGTGCAGCCGGGACAGGCGCCACAGCCCGAGAGAGGTGGATGGGACCCAGTGCTCCCAAACCTACGAGGTGGGTACCACTGCCTGCTCTGGGGACCCAGCCAGGCCCTGCTCAAGCCTGGGGGCTGCCGGAGGGGTGACCCCACACTGGGACCGGCCCAGCCTGGGTCCCGCTGGCAGAGCGCTCGCCCTGCACAAAGACCCCGCACCACCTGCCCTCACCGCATCGTCCGGGTCTCCCTGCGCTCTGCCCGGTCACACTTCAGCCCTCGCCCCGCGCCCAGCCCCTTTACTTGTTCTCTGACACCCTGGTTGTGGTCCCACCTTAGGCCCTTTGCACTTGGCGGTGCTCACAGGCCAGAATGCTCTCATCATCACTTCCTCAGTGAGGCCTGCACTGGGGGACGAGCCTTCCAGGCAGCTGGAACGGCTGGTGCAAAGGCCCTATGGCAGGAGCATGCCCGGAGTCATTTGTGGAACAGGGAGGAGGCCTTTGGCTGGAGAAGGCTGAAGTTGGGCGGCTGCTGTGCGGGCCATGGAGAGGAGTGAGGCTTTCATGGAGCCATTGGTGACTTGAAGTGGAGGGGAGAGAGGAAGGAGGAAAAGCTCCGGAGCCCTGGCATCGCAGCTTCCAGGAGCCTCACTGTGGGATAAAGAGCTAATACGTGGCAACAGCTTAAAGCAGCAGGCCCTAGCCGTTTTGGCACCAGGGACCAGTTTCATGGAAGACAGTTTCCAGGGAAGCTCAGGCCCAGAGGGCAGACACACGACCGTCTGGATCCACGGTCTTTCAGGGAAGGGTGTGTTCAGGGGGTTATGCCATCACCCCCAGGATGGCCCCCGACTCGTCCGCCCACCCCAGGGGTCTGCCCCCAGTGGCGGATACTGACCGCGGTACACACCAGGAGTGAGGGCTTCAGTATACATTTTGCGTGGACACAGTTGAATCCCTAGCAGCAGGGTTGAGAGACACTTGGTTGCTGCACCTGGCGGGTATTGGGGTGCTCCTGGCATCGGAGAGTTGAGTCCCAGGATCCTGTTCAATGTCCTGTTGAACAGAACGCACAGGGTGGCCCCAGGACACCAGTCTGACCCAGGCAGCCGGTAGACAGGCCCCGCGCTGACCCTTTCCCAGCCTGAGACCGGTGACAGACCAGTTTGGTTCTCCGTTGTTTTCTTTCCTTCCTTCTTTCTCTCTCCCGCTTCTCCTCCCCTACTTTTCCCATAACAAAGATGTGAAATCGAGGCAGCAGCTCGGAAAGCCGGGATGGAAGCACTCCTGGAGGGCGCCGCTCCCCAGAGCTCCAAGTTGGGAGAAACCCCCAAACCCGAGGGTGGGTTCAAGGACGGGCCAGAGAAGGCGGAAACCTGTTTGAAGCAGGAGGCCCGCAAGGAAAACCCCACCAGGGACGGGGTGCCCAAGCAGGATGAGCTCGCCGCCGGAACCCCCGAGACCAACTGCAGCCCCCTGACTCCCCAGGCCGACCACCGGCCCCAGAGGCGCGGCGCTCCAAGAAAGCGCAGGACCCTGAAGAAGGCAGCCGCCAGCGCGGAGCCGGAGCCAGAGGAGGTGGCGGAGCCGGAGCCAGAGGAGGTGGCGGAGCGAGGGGGCGGTGGCCCCAGCAAGCCGTGGAAGTGTGGGGACTGCGGCAAGGCCTTCAGCTACTGCTCGGCCTTCACGCTGCACCAGAGGACGCACACCGGGGAGAAGCCGTTCCCCTGCGCGGACTGTGGCCGCGCCTTCAGCCAGAGCGCGCACCTGGCGCAGCACCGGCGCGTGCACACGGGCGAGCGGCCCTACGCCTGCGCCGAGTGCGGCAAGGCCTTCAGCCAGGGCTCCTATCTGGCGGCGCATGGGCGCGTGCACACGGGCGAGCGGCCCCACCACTGCACCGACTGCGGCAAGGCCTTCGCGCGCCCCACGCACCTGGCACAGCACCGGCGCGTGCATACGGGCGAGCGGCCCTTCGCCTGCGGCCAGTGCGCCAAAGCCTTCCGCAGCCGCTCGTCGCTGCGGGAGCACCAGCGCATCCACACGGGCGAGAAGCCCTTCGCCTGTGCGCGCTGCGACAAGGCCTTCCGCTTCTCCTCGGCGCTGCTCCGCCACCAGCGCACGCACACGGCCCAGCGGCCCTACACGTGCGGCCAGTGCGCCAAGGCCTTCACGCAGGCCGCGCACCTGGCGCAACACCGCGGCGTGCACACGGGTGAGAAGCCCTTCGCCTGCACTGAGTGCGGCGCACGCTTCAGCCAGAGCGCCTCGCTCACCGAGCACCGGCGCATCCACACGGGCGAGAAGCCCTTCGCCTGCGCGCAGTGCGGCAAGGCCTTCACGCAGGTGTCGCACCTGAGCCGCCACCGGCGCACGCACACCGGCGAGCGGCCCTACGCGTGCGGGGCCTGCGGTCGCGCCTTCAGCAACCGCTCGCACCTGGTGCAGCACCACCTGGCTCACACGGGCGCGCGGCCCTACAAGTGCCCGGAGTGCGGCGCCGCCTTCGGCCACGTGTCCTCCCTGCTCGAACACCAGAAGGTGCATACGGGCGAGAAGCCCTTCCGCTGCGGCGACTGCGGCCGCGCCTTCAGCCACGGCTCGTCGCTGACGCTGCACCGGCGGACGCACACGGGCGAGCGGCCCTACGCCTGCCCCGAGTGCGGCAAGGCCTTCAGCAACCGCGCCTACCTGGTCCAGCACCACATCGTGCACACCGGCGAGAAGCCCTACGAGTGCGGCGGCTGCGGCAAGGCCTTCAGCTTCTCCTCCGCGCTCATCCGGCACCGGAAGACCCACGCCGCGGGCAAGAAGGCGGGGGCTCCGCTCGGCCCCGCAGCCGCCGCCGCTGCCGCACCCACACCCGCGCTCCCGGCGGGAGGAGGAGCCTGCTGACGTGACAGCGGGGAGCCTGCAGAAACCTCGGTGCTGGTGGTGGCTGCTGTTCAGCCTTTCAGTCGCGTCCAACTCTTGGCGACCCCGTGGACTGCAGCACGCCAGGCTTCCCTGTCCTTCAGTATCTCCTGGAGGTCGCAGACTCATGTCCATTGAGTCGGTGATGCTGTCTAACCATGTGATCCTCATCCTCTGTACATGGTACAACACATAACCTTGGTGGACCAGCCCAAGCATGAGGCCTGAGATCTACGGGGACCTCCTATAGGTGGGGGCTCACTGAACCTTCGCTACCTCGTGCTCAGGCTCTTGGTGCTGGCCAGGAGACACACCACCATCCCAGTGATGCCCCTGGGGAAACCGAGGCTCTGAGAGGCTCTGTGAGGTTCCCTCCTCACTCGAGGCTGATGTCACAGTGCCAGGATCAAGCCCACATCTGCCAGTCTCCCTGGTTCAAAATCATAAAGAGAGAAGTGTGTGTGTGTGTGTTGTGTGGTCACTCAGTTGTGTCCGACTCTTTGCGACCCCACGGACAGTGGCGCCTGCGAGGCTCCAGTGTCCATGGGAGTCTTCAGGCAGGAATACTGGAGTGGGTTGCCATTTCCTCCTCCAGGGGATCTTCCCAACGACCCAGGGATCAAACTCCCGACTCCTGCAGTGCGGGCGGATGCTTTACAACTGAGCCACCAGGGAAGCCCATAAAAAGGTCAGCTAACTCAGATAACGATGAATGTTATGGACAGGATTTTAAAAGATATGGGGAAGTGATTCTGCCTTATACGTGAGTTAATTTTAATTTTATGCTAACTAAAATCCTCCAATACTTTGGCCACCTGATGTGAAGAACTGACTCATTGGAAAAGACCCTCATGCTGGGAAAGATTGAAGGCTGGAGGAGAAGGGGATGACAGAGGATGAGATGGTTGGATGGCATCATGACAATGGACATGAGTTTGAGCAAGCCCTGGGAGTTGGTGTTGGACAGGGAAGTCTGGCCTGGTGAATGGGTTCGCAAAGAGTGACACGACTGAGCGACTGAACTGAACTAAAATAGCTTGTTTGTGGCCTATCAAACACGCATGGTATATCTGCTTTAATTAAAAAAGAAAAGGGCATCTGGGCCAGAAGTAGAGCACGTGCTGCCTCCCTTCCTGGGACGCCAGTGCTGACACTCCATCAGTAATACTTCATTCCCAGGTGCCAAGGCCAACTGCCGAGGCATTGTGAATGCATGGCGGTCCGTTTGTTTTGAAAACTTGAAGAAACATATCTCTGACGTGTTTAACGTTTTGTTCTGACAACACGTAAAACTGTTGAAAACCATGCTTCTCTGGAGCAATTTTTCAGAATGATCTGGGAGGCTGTCTTCTGGGCTGTAGTCCTCAGTTTGACTCAAATAAAACTCTTTTCTATTGTACAGTATTCATCGATTATTTTCATTGACTGGGAATTGGTGGTATTTATGAGGCTGGGCAGATCACTCCCAGGGGATGACAAGCGAATGAAAGAAAGGAGCCAACCCAGAGAGAAGTTTGGGGAAAGACTGCTTGGACCCGCCGGTCGCTGAGGTCTGGCATCTGGAGCGTAGGGCTGACAGATGAGGGAGGCTCCTTGTAACAGGAGAGGGGACCCGCCTGAGGTCAAGGGGGAATGCAGACCGGACACCGAAGGCACGCTGCTCCTCAGACACCCCATCACAATCACGTCTCGACCCTGCCCAGGCCCAGTATTGCCCGTCTGTTTGCGCGTCCCCCAATTCTGATGGGTGACACCCTGCGAGAACCACGCTACCTGCCCCCACATCATATCATTTTCCGATCCCCACGGCCCCGCCCCTCGCCGCAGGCTCCACCCCCTCTGCAACTGCGCCTGCGCGCTCCAAGGCCGGCACGACTCCCAGAAGCCCTCGGGGTATGCTTCTGTCTCGAGAGGCAGCCTGTACGCCCAGCCAGACCCGCTGCTTGTGGGGGCAGCCGCGGGCCGGAAGGGCCGGGAGCGGCTGACCTGGGGCGGGGCTGACGGGCCCTGGCCTCGCCGCCGCCTGAGCTACCCTTGGCGCCTCCGCGACGCCGGCCGGGACTCCGTTTCCCAGAGGGCGCCGCGGCGGTGGACACGCCCCCTTCCGGCGGCGGCGCGCGGCCCGGCTCCCTACGGGCCCGGCGGGGTGGTGGGCTCGGCTGCCGGGCGCGCGCGGGCAGGGGTGGGGCGGGCCGGCGGCGGGGCGCGCTCGGCGCCGACATGCGGGGGGCGGTGAGCGCGGGCCCCCGCGGGCTGGGGTCGCAGCCGCGGCGAGGCGCCCCCCGCGCCAAGCCCAGGGCGGGCCGAGGTCGGAGCGCGGGGACCCCTGTCGCCTTCGCCCGTCCGGCCCGGGGAAGGCCGCGCTCAAGGAGTGGCCCCACGTCTAAGGGCCGGCGAGGAGCGGCGACCACGGGACCGGAGGACAGAGGTGGGGGTGGCGAGCGGACGGGACGAACCCATCCTGTCAGGGTGAGGGGAGCGTGGTGTCTGGGGCAGAAGGCTTCCCGGGGCCCAGGTGCTGGTGAATGGCGTCCCTGGGCTGTGGGGGCGGGAATCCAAAGCTTGGAAACTCAGCCTGAGAGCGTCGGTCAGGGTCACCCTCACCGGACACCCCTCTGTTTCAGTGCTCCCAGAAACCCGCCTCCGCACCGTGGTTGCCCCTCGTAGGCTAGTGACCTTATTCCGGCTGCCCCTTCAAAATTGGTCCCCGGCCGCTCATGCTGGAGCATTTGATTCTCCACCTGTTGAATCCGTTTCGTATTTGTAGCCGTCGTTTAAGACGCAGCAGGAAGGGACAGGTGGAGACCTGGCCTCTAGCTGCTTCTTTCTCTTCCCCCAGCTCTGCCTTCCAGGGACACGGCCGCCCTCCAGGAGAGGGGGCCCAAGCAGGAGGCGGCCGGGACAGGAGTTGAACGGCAAGCCACGTCCCAGGTGAGGGGGCGTTCCCTCTTCTCCTCTCTGAAAGGCAAGCTTGCTTTTCAGGGCTTAATGACGTTTATTTTCTTTTAGAAGTTTTCAGTGTAAGAGACCTGTCGGGGGAGCTGGTTCCCATTTGCCCACATTCTGGTGAGTGGTGGGCTACAGGGGCAGCCCAGGGCCTCCCTCCCTGCTTCCTCTCCATGTCTTTCTCTGTTTGTCGGTCACTGAAGGACTGAGTCAGCCCCTCCCTAGAGTAAGGTGCTCCTCAGCACAGACAGGACAGCCCCTTTGTTGAACCTGGTTTGTCTGATGTTCTCTTTGAGCTAGGCCCTGGAGAGACAGATGGCTGAGCCCTGGCCCCTGCTCCCTGGGAGCTGTTAGTGGAAAGTCGTGGAAGCATACAGGGTTCTGAATGTGAGTTCTAGCATGGTGATAGTGGGCTGGAGGAACTCTCGGTGTCTCGGCACCTGTCGGGGAAGGGGAGGGAGGTGATCTCTGAGCCCCATGTTTCCTTTTTCAGTATTTTTCTTTGGCTGTGCTTGGGTCTTCATTGCAGCGTACGGACTTCGTGTAGTTACACTGCAAGGGCTTCTCGTGGTGGCACGTGGGCTCTCTAGTTGCTTAGCTGCCCTGCGGCATGTGGGATCTTTGTTCCCCGACCAGGGATCGTACCTGCGTCTGCTGCATTGCTAGGCGGATTCTTAAGCACTGGATCACCAGGGAAGTCCCAGGCCTCATGTTTTGCAGGAAGAGAAAAGGTTTGGCAGACAGAAGAGGGAAGGGCAGCCCTGGTGTGGTGTGTAAGGCTATCTTTTCCCGCTTGGTTGTGTTGCTTCTTAGAATGTTGATAAACTGTCTCCGTCCGCTGTGTCTCCTACGTGTCATCGCCAGCTCCTCCATGTATGAGCCAGGTTCAGTCGCCCAGTGAGCTCCATCCACATTACCAAAGGCAGCGCTCAGGTCTTGGTCTTTCTTGACTGTTGCTGGCATCTGAGGTCGTTCAGGGTTGCCAGGCTGACACTGTGAAGGGCCAGGTAGTAAATATTTGGGGCTGCAAGGCTGTGAGGTCTCTGTTGCAGCTGCTCCCCTCTGCCTTCTAGAAGCAGCCACAGAGCATACATAAGTGATTGGGCGGGGCTGTGTTCCAGTGAAACTTGATTGACAGAAACGGGTAACGGTCACCCCTGAAAGAGCTCACCGGGCGGCCACCCTTCCTGACTTCTCCGCTGCCGCAGCTCTTCATCATCCTGAGCTGCAGCTGTCGCTGGGCCTCCGGGCCCTGTACTTCTCTCTGTTCTTGTCTGCCCGCCTTCCCCTGTTCTCGCCTGTACAGACTAGCCACGCGCCGGCTTCTCCCGGTCCACCTTTCCAGCCCAGTCCTCTCTCTGAGCTCCAGGCCTCCGTGTCCAGCCGTGTGTCCGGTAGGGAGCTCACAGCAGACACATCCAGCCCCAGGCTCCTGGGTTCCTCCCATAAACCAGCCCCTGCCGCAGCTTGCCTCTGCCCGTCTGCGGCAGCTTCATACCCCAGTTCGTCAGGCCAGAGCTGGCGTCACTCCTGTCTCCTCTGCTGGCCTCACCTCCCGTGTTCGGTCCGTCGGCAGATCCCGTCAGCGCTGTTTTCGCCTTGTGCCCACACTCTGACAGCCGTCACCGCCCCTGCACCCCCGCCGCGGTCCTCGTTATCTTACCGTCCGCCGCTTCAGCTCATGCCCCCCGTGATCCCCGCCCAGCGCCACAGCCAGAGAAGTTTGTGCTGTCGAGGTCTGCTCAGACCATCCTGTGGCTTCCCCTGCTCGGGGCTGAGGGGCCCCCTGCCACCTGGTGCCGCCTCTGACCCGGACTGCACGCCCCCATCACTCACTTTGCCTTCTAGAAGTTGCCTTCTCCTTTTCCTGATTGCGCTGTCTAAAGCTTCAGAGCCTCCCACCCAGATTCCTCACATCCCTCTTCCCTGCTTTACTTGTGAAAGACTCTTAGCACTTTCCAGCATTCCATATGCTTAATTTACGTGCTTTTCTCTTGTCTGATTCTCTTACCACAAAGTACGTTTGACACAGGCAGGAGTTTTCAGTAGTTTTGCCCCAGTGCCCGATGCAGCAAATACACGGTGGATGAATGTGTGAACATAGTCTTTTAAAGTGCTCTTGGAAACCAATGTTTCACTATTTAGTATAGTGTCACAATAATAACTTTTATGCTTAGAATGTGCATTGTCTCTGATTATTTCATGTGAGTATATTCCCAGAAGTTTTTCTTACCTTGTGGATTAAAGTTCACCAAACTTATAATGAAAGCAAAATACTTTAAAAATTATATGTGGGTGGAATAGCAGTATGGCCTCAAAAACTAGAATTCTAGTTTTTACTTTTTTACTAAAAAAAGTAAATGTCACCAAAATAATTTATTACAGACTTTTCATTTGTTCACTTGAAAAATTACCTGAATTGAATTGAACAACAACAAAAACCCTCTTTAATATATTTTTTTCTATAAGATATTAATTTCTATTCATCTTTTCCTGTAAAAGCACAGTATTTTTCTGTGAGGATAAGCTTGCTCTGTAGTTTTTATTTCTTTGTTTTTGAAGTCCGTCTCATCTTTATTATGACAGTACTAAGGCACCGGATCACATTCTTGTATGAGGTACAGATTCTATAGCTGTGGCTTTTCTCAGGGTGTAGTGTGACTCTGTGAAACCCATTTGAAAATCTCCGCACCTATATGATGGCAAGAGGAAAGAGAACAGGACCTGCACATTCTTGCTGTGTGCTCACGCGGAGGAGGGGGCTGGGGAGCCTCTTCTCTAAGGACACTCATCCCATTCATGGGCAGCGGGTGGGCGGTTTCCCACAGTCCCTGTCTCCAAATAATACCTTCACACGGGGTGTTGGGATCTCAGCATGTGACGGGTAGGGGGACAGAAACATTCAGACAGAGAACTAACCAAAGTCATTAGTTCTGTGGACAAGGAGCTGTCTATAGAAACTGGGAAAACAGCTTCAGAGGATGTGTACTCACTCTGACATGGGGCCCCTCTGGAATATGGGGTTAGAGAGGTGGGGAAGGGACGTTTCTTATCAAGGAAAAAAACGCAGCCAGAAAACCCAGTTGCCAAGTACAAGAAAATATTTGAACTTGCATTCTTCTCCTTAAGGGCCGCACAAGTTCCAGTTTTACCAAAGTAGTGACAGATGCTAGAAAAACAGGCAACATTTTCTCTGGCTCCAGCTTAAAAAGCTACTGTAAAGATGCTGTAGTATATGCATCTGTAGTGTATACAGCCTATGCTATATACAGATACAGTAATTTGTATACAATTGATATGCTACGTACACTGTATATGTTTTGCTTCATTTAGTAAGGAATATCTGAAAGCTATTTGAATATTGGGGAAAAAAAAAAGCATAAGGGTTGCCAGCCAAGGAGCAGGAAGACTTAGAATGGAAGATTGGAATCTGCAAAAACCCGCCTTTTAGAACTGGGTCAGAAAAAGTAGCCCCATCTGAGCACCTGTGCCTTTGAACGCAGTTGAAAATATCTGCCAAAAAATATCTGCAGTGAAATGTTTTATTTGTTTCTAAACCACTTTATTGAGGCAAGATTGACACATAGCTGCACATTTTTAATATGTACAACTCAATGAATATGAGGATAAACATACACCCACAGAACCCTTGTGACCCGTCTTTACAGTTCGGTTAAAGATGTCTTCAAAGTTTGTGTGAGTTAAGGAACATGTGATTGTACATTGTTCAACAGATACCGAACCTCCAAGGTGCTTTTTGTTTCCAGTAAAACGATATCAGTCTTTAAGTGGAAAGGTGGGGCCTTGGTCAGCGTCAACACAGTGTTTATGAAACACCACATTCTGAGTGCCATGCTCTTGACGTGGGTCACATGGGTTTATTTCCCCATTCCTTTTTCTCTCTTTTTTTTTTCCTCGGAGAGGAAGAAGGACTCGTTATTACCTGCAGGAAGTCGGGATTTTTCCCAGAGCATGTCTCTCTGTCCCCATTCTTGTGCTGATCCAGACCACTTGACTGTCCTCAGGGCAGAAAAGGCTCTGGTACCAGTTGTGCATGGGACAGCTCAGCCTCCCTTGTTTATTGTTTGAATTGACGTCCTCCTGTATTTTACTTGTGTACCCCCGCCACCTGCACAGAATTGCCACTTCTCCAAGGGTAGGGGCACTCTCTTTCTCTGAAGTTTATGACTAAATGAGGCCCAATCATTAACTGGATTTCCAC
This sequence comes from Bos grunniens, assembly GCF_055505025.1. Taxonomy (NCBI): domain Eukaryota; kingdom Metazoa; phylum Chordata; class Mammalia; order Artiodactyla; family Bovidae; genus Bos; species Bos grunniens. Next base: position 64,404,708 of record NC_141182.1, on the reverse strand, counting down.
ATTATCAGACATTACTCTGTACACATAAAATCTCCTACCTAAAATGGAGAGGAGGTAATTCTTAGCCCCTATGTTAGTCTGTGAGGGCTGCCATAACAGAACTCCACAGGGTGGGCAGCTTCAGCGACACAGTGATTTTTCACAGTTCTCGGGGCCAGAAGTCCGAGACCGAGGGGTCAGCAGAGGTGCTTTTCCCCAAGGTCTCCCTCCGCTCCCACCACCTGTGGTTTCTTCCTCTTACGAGAGCACGGGTCTGTGCGACTCCACGCAGCTCTCGATCACCTCTCTGAAGTCCAGCCACATTCGGGGTACAGGGGCTGGGGGGGCGTGTTCTGCGTGTGCACCGGGGGTGTGAGCTCTGGTCCAGCGCGGACGCGGTCGTGTCGCCCCAGAGCCCGCTGACGTTCGGTGACGTGGCAGTGGAGTTCTCCGGGGAGGAGTGGGCCTGGCTGGACTCGGCCCAGAGGAGCCTGCACCGGAGCGTGATGCTGGAGAACTACAGGAACCTGGCCTCGCTGGGTAAGGGCCGGCTGCTGCCCCCGCCCCGCCCGCCGCAAGGACCGACCTGTGCGTGACCGCCTGCCCTGTCTTCTTACGCATTTAGGGCTTTGCCTGTCTAAGCCCGAGATGATCTCGTCGTTGGAGCAGAGGAAGGAACCCTGGGCTGTGAAGAGGAAGTCGACCAGAGGCATGCGCCCAGGTGAGCATGGTGGGGGCGGGGACCCACGGCACCGCGCCCTCGGACGCCTGGGACCACCACCAGACTGCTGAACCGCCCCGCCCCCGAGGGAAAATCGAGGAAGCGAGGCCTGGGCTTTGCACGTTTCCTCTTCCCTGCCTCTCCACCTGCGCTCCCCCCCCCTCCACACACCACCCTGGTCCGCTCTCTGCACCTCCTCTGTCTGCAGCTCCTCTGACCTTCCATCACTCAGACTTATGCAGTCACCTCTGCTCCTCACAAGGCTGATGCTGCTGTGGTTCTGTCTCATTTCCCTTTGATGAAATGACTTGCACTCAGGGTCTTCCTCTGACTGATTTCCACTGTGTCAGCTTTGAGTGAGGCCGCAGGTGCTGGCTGGGAGGTCAAGGGCGAGCCCTTGGAGAAGTCCCAGGGGCGAGACGACATGTCTCTGTGCACAGAAGTGCAACAGAAAGGGCTGTCTCACGTGTGACAAGTGTAAATAGGGACTCGAGGAAGAAAAGGTTTCATCCTCAGTTTCACGCCAGGGGAACAAGGCAGGAGCATAGAGCCTCGAGGAGAAAGGCGAGAAGGAGGGGACAGGTCAGTAGGTCTGCAGGTGATCTGGGCTGGGCCATGATCGGTCTAGGATCCGGGGGAACGTGTGTGCAGACCGGCCGCACAGGCAGGCGACTGGCTCTCAGGAGAGGGCTCTGATCCTGATCCAACGGGACGTTCTTGCAGATGTTATGCTGGTGTTTAAACCACGGGGAGTATAGAGATTTCAGTCACAGCATTATTTCTGGGACATCAGGTTAATCACAAGGACTCAGAAGTACAGATTCCTCATGGTGGGTCCTGTAATAGGAAATGACTACCGTCCCTAAAGAGTGGAGAATCTCGTAAGACCCCTTTGTTCAAACCATACTTCGGAGGAAAGTTTATATCCATAGAACAGTTATCAACTGCATCAACTCCCATGGGTCATCATACTCCCAGGGTCATTGTACACCCAGGAGAACTGGAACGGTGTTTCAGGGGAAAGTTTTCCTCTTATCGTCAAACTCAGTGGCTTTCTCTGAGCTGGTTTCCTGAGACAGAACTGGTTTTTTCCCCTTCTGTTGATGCTTTCTTTCTCTCTTTCTCAGTTAGAATCTCTAGCTCAGATTCTACTTGATGTTGAAGACTTGGCACATACAGCCAGGATCTGAACATTGGTTAGTTAGCATCATAATAATTTTTTTTAAAGTTTACATTATAAATGTAATGTAAACAAGAGGAGCAAGCGAAGAAACCTTTGCTAAATAAAACGGAGAAAGATTCAGAGAGACTTAGTAAGCATTTCCTCCTGTGGCCTCTGCCCGCTCTTTGTTCCGGCCGTGTTTCATCTTAGATTTAAATCTCTGAATTCTCTCATCTCCTGCACTTGGATCTCTTTCTCTGCTGCTAAGTCGCTTCAGTCATCTCCGACTCTGTGCAACCCCATGGATGGCAGCCCACCAGGCTCCCCCATCCCTGGGATTCTCCAGGCAAGAACACTGGAGTGGGTTGCCATTTCCTTCTCCAGTGCATGAAAGTGAAAAGTGAAAGTGAAGTCGCTCAGTCGTGTCCGACTCTAGGGACCCCATGGACTGCAGCCTACCAGGCTCCTCCGTCCATGGGATTTTCCAGGCAAAAGTACTGGAGTGGGGTGCCATTGCCTTCTCCTCTCTTTCTCTAGTCTCCTGCCAAAAGTATAACATGCATCACCCGCTCAACATCTAGGTGTGAAAACTCACATTGTGTGTGGTCGTATTAAAGCCACACACGTTTGGGATCAGAAGGCCAGCGGATTGTGTAGAAAGCTTTCAAACGATATGTATTTTCTGAGAATCTTTTTCCACCTGGTTCCATTTGGGAAAATGTCTTCATACTAACATGTAGTAAAAGAGATACCTTCTTAAAACTATCCTTCAGACTCGCAGACTCTGCTGAAGACCCAGGAGTTGCCTTCAGAGAACAACTTCAGTGAAGAGGCGTTGTCCCAGGAGGTGCGCACGGAGAGACCCCCGGAGCGCTCCGTCCTCGGGGAAGGCTGGGCTTACGCCGCTGTGTGTGAGGGGCAGCCGGTGAGTCGGGCACAAGCAGAAAACTGGCAGGAGGCAGAGTTTTCGGGGTTCCAGAGGCTTCCCTGCTTCAGCAGGACAGGGCAGGTGGGAGACACAGTCTCCTTCACAAAGAAAGGCAGCTTTGGAGAGCGATCTCGTCTACAGCAAGTGTGGGCGGATTTCCATTTGAATCCAGGACTTCTTACACAGTGTTCCCCCGCGAGAGAGAGCAGCTGCAGTCAGACACACACGAGGGGGACACTGGGTCCCAGCGAGTCGTAGAGAAGTGTGTAAATCAGGATCGTTCCACATGTCGTGGGTGTGAGGGAGCTTTGAGCAGGATCTCAACCCTTCCTTGTCATCAGAGATTTCATACCAGAGAAAAACCCTCTACAGGATTAAGTGAACCCCGTGTGTCAGGTGTGAGGAAGCCTCCGGTGAGCTCTAGAAAGTCCACACGCTGTGGACATTCACTCTCCTCCACCATGTTGCAAGTTCTCCATGGAAGAAACAGTTTCCCCGATTTTTCAATCCTCCCCCTGCCACCTCCCTGCAAACTTAAACGACATAACCAGCTCCGTCGTTACATGACGGGGATCACTCAGAACTAGTGAGAATTCCTGGTACCCAGTGCCTCTCATGGCGTGTGGACATGGCCACCCCAGAGCCAGGTCACGAACACGGCTCGATGGAAACGCATGTCTGCCATTGCAGGGCTTGGTGGCTGTCACGGACGTGGCCACAGACGTCTCGCAGCGGCCAGACCCTGCTGGGCAGAGTTTCTGTAGGAGCGTGGTGTGGGCGGACCGCCATCCGGGGACAGGAGGTAAGGCCCTTCCTCTCCCAGACCTGACTCTTCAGGAGGCCCCGTGCTTGTTCCTCGGTTGTGAATTGTGTGTGCTGGGGCGCCGAGCAGGGGGAGCTGCCTTCTAAAGCGTGGGCTGAATTCTTACTCCTGCTTCGTAAGAGTGTGACGTTTGCAGAGTTGAAAGTTGAAAGTTTGTAGACAAGAAAGTGGGACGACTTTCTTTGTCATAGATACTCTTCACTTCTCTTCCTGGGCCTTGCTGTAGTAAAACACTCTTCCGTCCAAGCCAGGGAGCTGGTTGTCCGTCCGAGAACGCCCAGGGTGTGACAGACCTCGTGTCTTTTCCTGTGTGCAGGACGCTGTGCGTCTGAGCCAGACCTGGTCCCTTTGCTGGAGCGCAGGAAGGCACCCTGGACGGTGGATGGAGAGCTGGTCAGAGCCCCTTCCTCAGGTGAGCCAGGCGGCCGGGCGGAGACGCCCCTGCAGGGCGGGCGGCCCGTGCTTCTGTGGCTTGTTTGATAGCCCTTGTTTTCCATCCATGAACGCTGTTAAGCCTTCTAAGAACACAGGATGTTTGTCCATTTATCTAGGTCTTCTTCATCTTACTCATCAACGTTGGTAGTTTTCACTTTACAGTCTAGCAGCTTTTTAGGTAATTTTATTCCTAAATAATTTATTCTTTCAGTGCTATATTTCATGGAATTATTTTCATAGTTCCTTTTCAGACTGTTCATTCCTAGTGTATGGAAATAGCTGATTTTTGTGTGTTGATCCTGTATTCTGCAGTTTTGGTGACTTGACACATTAGCCCTCATGCTCTTCTTATGGATCCTGTAGGGTTTTCTATACATGAGATCATATCGTCTGCGAATACAGTTTGCAGTCTTCCTTTCTAACTTGGATGCCTTTTATTTCTGTGTCTTCTCGCTCTGGCTGGAACTTCCCAGGCATCCTTGTCTTGTCACTGACCTAAGAAGGAAAGTCCTCAGTGTTTATGTGGCATTTTTTTTTTTTATATGTGGCATTTTTAAGAAGAGCTTTTATTTTCCCTTTTTTAAGATCATCTTTTCCCAGACAGCTGACTCTCCGCATCATCTCTCTCCCCAACACAACTTTTATCTCCGTATATTTATTGCAATATAACTGCTTGCACAATTTTTGGTTTTTGCTAAGTGATTTAGCAAAAGGATTTCAGGTATATTCACTCCTTCCTGCAAGTTTATAGTCTGAGATAAGATCTGTACTTGTTCTGAGGTATGTTAGAGGTAATTAGATATAGTGTCAGCACTCACTGTTTTTATAAAAGCAGTCTCTCCAGAATGACAAATTACATCGCAAGGCCCTCTCTGTTAGTAAAGGGCCAGAGAGGAATGGAGGGTTCTGTCTGGCTGGTGGCAGCAGACAGGTCGATGTAAAGTGGTTTCTACCTGAGTGCCGGGCTCCCGCCATCAGCAGACTCTGCTGCAGTTAATCAAATGAGACACAGTTGACGGAAACACCATTTCTGGTTGTGCAGGGGCTGCCAGGGTTTCAGGCCTCTAATGAATACTCAGTGGTAAAGAATCTGCCTGCAATGCAGGAGACAGGGTTTGATTCCTGGGTTGGGAAGATCCCCTGGAGTAGGGAATGGCAGCCCACTCCAGTAATCGTGCCTGGAGAATCCCATGGAGAGAGGAGCCTGGCGAGCCCCAGTCCATGGGGTCGCAAAGAGCCTGACACAACTGGGTGACTGTAGCACAGCAACGAATGTTACAGAAAAGGCTGACCATCTGTGCTTGGCCTGCTCCTGGACCAGCGTCTGTGACGCGATGACTGCCCTGGCGTCGATGCTGCACGGCCAGGGGTGAGGGAACGAGCGTCACAGCCTGCGTTTTAGGTGGTGTGACTGCAGAACAGTTTTCCAGCTCCTCATGCTTCTGACATGTAACTGGTTCCACAGATGCTGAATTTATTTAAACTTTTTCTCTTCACTTCTCCTGGGTTCCTGTATGAATCTGGTCTGGAGTCATCTTGCATATTCGAGACTGCACTTTCCCGTGTGTCAGAGGTGCATGGCTTAATGGTTCCTTTACAGTTTTTTTCACCTGTGGGTGTCCTTTCCGTGTTCCAGAGGTACACCGTTTAGTACTTTCCTTAGGGTTTCATTCAGCAGTGAGTTCACTTTACCGTGTTTCAGAGGTGCATGGTTTACTGGTTTCTTTAGGGTTTCATCATCAGGGAATTCACTTTTCCATGTTTCAGAGGTGCGTGGTTTTGCGGCCTCATCATGGTTTCATTCACCAGTGAGTATACTTTCCTGTCTTTCAGAGGTGCACCGTTTTCTGGTTTCCTCATGGTTTCATCTCCAGTGAGTACGCTTTCCCATGTGTCAGAGGTGCATGGTTTAGTGGTTTCATCAGGGTTTCCTTCAGCAGTGAGTTCACTTCCCCGTGTTTCAGAGGTGCATGGTTCACTGGTTTCTTTAGGGTCTCATTCACCAGGGAATTCGCTATTCTGTGTGTCAGAGATGCGTGCTTTGGCGGCTTCACTTCATCATGGTTTCATTCACCTGTGAGTGTACTTTCCCGTGTTCCAGACGTACACAGTTTAGTGATTTCATCAGGGTTTCATTCAGCATTGAGTTCACTTTCCCGTGTGTCACAGGTACATGGCTTAATGGTTTCTTTAGTTTCTGTCACCAGTAAGATCACTTGGACGTGTTTCAGAGGTGCAGATTTTAGTGGTTTCATGAGGGTTTCATTCAGCAGTGAGTTTACTTTCCCGTGTTTCAGAGGTGCATGGTTTACTCGTTTCTTTAAGGTGTCCTTCATCTGTGAGTTCACTTTCCTATCTGTCAGAGGTGGATGGTTTACTCGTTTCTTTAGGGTTTCATTCACCACTGAGGTCACTTTTCCCTGTGTCAGAGGTGCATGGCTTAGTGGTTTCCTCAGGGTTCATCTCCAGTGAGTACACTTTTCCATGTGTGGGAGGTACACGTGTTAGTAATTTCTTTAGGGTTTCATTCACCAGTGAGTTCACTTTCCCATCTGTCACAGGTGTGTGGTTTACTGATGTCTTCAGGGTTTCATTCACCAGTGAGTGTACCTTCCCGTGTTTCAGAGGTGCATCGTTCACTGCTTTCTTTAGAGTTTCATTTACCAGTGAGTTCACTTTCCTGTGTGGAAGATGTGCACGGTTTAGTGGTTTTTCATGGTTTCATTCACCAGTGGTTTCTCTAGGGTTTCATTCATCAGTGAGTTCCCGTATCGTGTGACAGAGGGGTATGGTTTAGTGGTTTCTTTAGGGTTTCCTTCACCAGTGAGTTCACTTTCCCGTGTTCCAGATGTCCTTGGTTTACTGATTTTCTAGGGTTTCATTCGCCAGGGATTTCACTTTGTGTGTGTCAGAGGTGCATGGTTTAGTGGTTTCATTCAGCAGTGAGTTCACTCTCCTGTGAGTTAGAGGTGCATTATTTAGTGGATTCATTAGGGTTTCATTCAGCAGTGAGTTCACTTTCCTGTGTGTCAGAGTTGCATGGCTTAATGGTTCCTTTATAGTTTTTTTCACCAGTGAGTTCACTTTCCCGTGTTCCAGATGTCCTTGCTTTACTGATTTCTCTAGGGTTTCATTCACCAGGGATTTCACTTTGCGTGTGTCAGAGGTGCATGGTTTAGTGGTTTCATTAGGGTTCATTCAGCAGTGAGTTCACTCTCCCGTGAGTTAGAGGTGCATTATTTAGTGGTTTCTTTAGGGTTTCATTCACCAGTGAGTTCACTTTCGTGTGTTTCAGAGGTGCACCGTTTACTGGTTTCCTTAGGGTTTCATCTCCAGTGAGTACACTTTCCCATGTGTTGGAGGTACACGTTTTAGTAATTTCTTTAGGGTTTCATTCACCAGTGAGTGTACTTTCCCGTCTGTCAGAGGTGCATGGTATACAGGTTTCTTTAGGGTTTCATTCACCAGGGAATTCACTTTTCCGTGTTTCAGAGGTGCACATTTTAGTGGTTTCATCAGGGTTTCATCCACCAGTGAGTTCACTTTGCCGTCTGTCAGAAGTGCATGTCTTCCTGATTTCTTTAGGGATTTGTTCTCCAGAAGGTCACTTTTCCATGTATCAGAGGTGCATGGTTTAGTGATTTGATCAGGGTTTCATTCACCAGTGAGTGTGCTTTCCCATGCTTCAGAGGTGCACGGTTCACTGATTTCTTTAGGGTTTCATTCACGAGGGAATTCACTTTTCCACGTGTCAGAGATGCTTGGTTTTGTGGCCTCATCGTGGTCTCATTCACCAGTGAGTGTTCTTTCCGGTCTTTCAGAGGTGCATGGTTTACAGCTTTCTTTAGGTTTTCATTCACCAGTGAGTTCAGTTTCCCATCTGTCAGAGGTGCACAGTGTAGTGGTTTCTTTAGGGTTTCTTTCACCCGTGAGTTCACTTTCTCGTGTTCCAGACATACACAATTTAGTGGTTTCATCAGGGTTTCATTGACCAGTGAGTGTGCTTTCCTGTTTTTCAGAGGTGCACCATTGATTGCTTTCCTCAGGGTTTCATCTCCAGTGAGTACACTTCCTATGTGTCAGAGGTACACAATTTAGTAATTTCTTTAGGGTTTCATTCACCAGTGAGTTCACTTTCCTGTGTGTCAGAGTTGCATGGCTTAATGGTTCCTTTATAGTTTTTTTCACCAGTGGGTGTCCTTTCCGTGTTCCAGAGGTATACCGTTTAGTACTTTCCTTAGGGTTTCATTCAGCAGTGAGTTCACTTTACCATGTTTCAGAGGTGCATGGTTTACTGGTTTCTTTAGGGTTTCATTCTCCAGGGAATTCACTTTTCCATATTTCAGAGGTGTGTGGTTTTGCGACCTCATCATGGTTTCATTCACCAGTGAGTATACTTTCCTGTCTTTCAGAGGTGCACCGTTTTCTGGTTTCCTCATGGTTTCATCTCCAGTGAGTACGCTTTCCCATGTGTCAGAGGTGCATGGTTTAGTGGTTTCATCAGGGTTTCATTCACCACTGAGTTCACTTTCTCATGTTTCAGAAGTGCACAGTTTACTGGTTTCATCAGGGTTTCATTCACCAGTGAGTTCACTTCCCCGTGTTTCAGAGGTGCATGGTTCACTGGTTTCTTTAGGGTCTCGTTCACCAGGGAATTCGCTATTCTGTGTGTCAGAGATGCGTGCTTTGGCGGCTTCACTTCATCATGGTTTCATTCACCTGTGAGTGTACTTTCCCGTCTTTCAGAAGTGCATGGTTTACGGTTTTCTTAGGGTTTCATGCACCCGAGAGTTCACTTTCCCGTCTGTCAGAGGTTCATGGTTTACTGGTTTCTTTAGGGTTTACTTCACCCGTGAAGTCACTTTCCCGTGTTCCACATGTACACAGTTTAGTGGTTTCATCAGGGTTTCATTCACCAGTGAGTGTACTTCCCCGTCTTTCAGAGGTCCACCATTTACTGCTTTCCTCTGGGTTTCATCTCCAGTGAGTACACTTTCCCACGTGTCAGAGGTACACGTTTTAGTAATTTCTTTAGGGTTTCATTCACCTGTGAGTTCACTTTCATGATTCAGAGGTGCACGGTGTATACTTTTCATCAGGGTTTCCTTCAGCAGTGAGTTCACTTCCCGTGTGTCAGAGGTGCATGGCTTAATGGTTCCTTTACAGTTTTTTTCACCTGTGTGTGTCCTTTCCGTGTTCCAGAGGTACACCGTTTAGTGCTTTCTTTAGGGTTTCATTCAGCAGTGAGTTCACTTTCCCGTGTTTCAGAGGTGCACGGTTTAGTGGTTTTATCAGGGTTTCATTCAGCAGTGAGTGTACTTTCCCGTATGCCAGAGGTGCATGGTTTAATGGTTTCTTTAGGGTTTCATTCACGAGGGAATTCACTTTTCCACGTGTCAGAGATGCTTGGTTTTGCGGCCTCATCGTGGTCTCATTCACCAGTGAGTGTCCTTTCCCGTCTTTCAGAGGTGCATGGTTTACAGCTTTCTTTAAGATTTCCTTCACCCGTGAGTTCACTTTCCCGTGTTCCAGACGTACACAATTTAGTGGTTTCATCAGGGTTTCATTGACCAGTGAGTGTGCTTTCCTGTCTTTCAGAGGTGCACCATTCACTGCTTTCCTCAGGGTTTCATCTCCAGTGAATACACTTTCCCATGTGTCAGAGGTACACAATTTAGTAATTTCTTTAGGGTTTCATTCACCTGTGAGTGTACTTTCCCGTGTTCCAGACATACACAGTTCAGTGATTTCATCAGGGTTTCCTTCAGCAGTGAGTTCACTTCCCCATGTTTCAGAGGTGCATGGTTCACTGGTTTCTTTAGGGTCTCGTTCACCAGGGAATTCGCTATTCTGTGTGTCAGAGATGCGTGCTTTTGCAGCTTCATCATGGTTTCATTCACCTGTGAGTGTACTTTCCCGTGTTCCAGATGTACACAGTTCAGTGATTTCATCAGGGTTTCATTCACCAGTGAGTTCACTTCCCCGTGTTTCAGAGGTGCATGGTTCACTGGTTTCTTTAGGGTCTCGTTCACCAGGGAATTCGCTATTCTGTGTGTCAGAGATGCGTGCTTTTGCAGCTTCATCATGGTTTCATTCACCTGTGAGTGTACTTTCCCGTGTTCCAGACGTACACAGTTCAGTGATTTCATCAGGGTTTCATTCAGCAGTGAGTTCACTTTCCCGTGTGTCAGAGTTGCATGGCTTAATGGTTCCCTTACAGTTTTTTTCACCAGTGAGTGTCTTTTCCATGTTCCAGAGGTGCACCGTTGAGTGCTTTCCTTAGGGTTTCATACAGCAGTGAGTTCACTTTCCCGTGTTTCAGAGGTGCACGGCTTACTGTTTCCATCAGGGTTTCATTCACCAGGGAATTCACTCTTCCCGTCTTTCAGAGGTGCGTGGTTTTGCGGCCCTTCATGGTTTCATTCACCAGTGAGTGTACTTTCCCGTCTTTCAGAAGTGCATGGTTTACGGTTTTCTTAGGGTTTCATGCACCCGAGAGTTCACTTTCCCGTCTGTCAGAGGTTCATGGTTTACTGGTTTCTTTAGGGTTTACTTCACCCGTGAAGTCACTTTCCCGTGTTCCACATGTACACAGTTTAGTGGTTTCATCAGGGTTTCATTCACCAGTGAGTGTACTTCCCCGTCTTTCAGAGGTCCACCATTTACTGCTTTCCTCTGGGTTTCATCTCCAGTGAGTACACTTTCCCACGTGTCAGAGGTACACGTTTTAGTAATTTCTTTAGGGTTTCATTCACCTGTGAGTTCATTTTCATGATTCAGAGGTGCACGGTGTATACTTTTCATCAGGGTTTCCTTCAGCAGTGAGTTCACTTTCCCGTATGTCAGAGGTGTGTGGTTTAGTAGTTTCCTCAGGGTTTCATTCACCAGTGAGTGTGCTTTCCTGTCTTTCAGAGGTGCACCATTCACTGCTTTCCTCAGGGTTTCATCTGCAGTGAGTGCACTTTCCCATGTGTCAGAGGTACACGATTTAGTAATGTCTTTAGCGTTTCATTCACCAGTGAGTTCACTTCCCGTGTGTCAGAGGTGCATGGCTTAATGGTTCCTTTACAGTTTTTTTCACCTGTGGGTGTCCTTTCCGTGTTCCAGAGGTACACCGTTTAGTACTTTCCTTAGGGTTTCATTCAGCAGTGAGTTCACTTTACCGTGTTTCAGAGGTGCATGGTTTACTGGTTTCTTTAGGGTTTCATCATCAGGGAATTCACTTTTCCATGTTTCAGAGGTGTGTGGTTTTGCGGCCTCATCATGGTTTCATTCACCAGTGAGTATACTTTCCTGTCTTTCAGAGGTGCACCGTTTTCTGGTTTCCTCATGGTTTCATCTCCAGTGAGTACGCTTTCCCATGTGTCAGAGGTGCATGGTTTAGTGGTTTCATCAGGGTTTCCTTCAGCAGTGAGTTCACTTCCCCGTGTTTCAGAGGTGCATGGTTCACTGGTTTCTTTAGGGTCTCATTCACCAGGGAATTCACTATTCTGTGTGTCAGAGATGCGTGCTTTGGCGGCTTCACTTCATCATGGTTTCATTCACCTGTGAGTGTACTTTCCCGTGTTCCAGACGTACACAGTTTAGTGATTTCATCAGGGTTTCATTCAGCATTGAGTTCACTTTCCCGTGTGTCACAGGTACATGGCTTAATGGTTTCTTTAGTTTCTGTCACCAGTAAGATCACTTGGACGTGTTTCAGAGGTGCAGATTTTAGTGGTTTCATGAGGGTTTCATTCAGCAGTGAGTTTACTTTCCCGTGTTTCAGAGGTGCATGGTTTACTCGTTTCTTTAGGGTGTCCTTCATCTGTGAGTTCACTTTCCTATCTGTCAGAGGTGGATGGTTTACTCGTTTCTTTAGGGTTTCATTCACCACTGAGGTCACTTTTCCCTGTGTCAGAGGTGCACGGCTTAGTGGTTTCCTCAGGGTTCATCTCCAGTGAGTACACTTTTCCATGTGTGGGAGGTACACATGTTAGTAATTTCTTTAGGGTTTCATTCACCAGTGAGTTCACTTTCCCGTCTGTCACAGGTGTGTGGTTTACTGGTGTCTTCAGGGTTTCATTCACCCGTGAGTTCACTTTCCCGTGTTCCAGACGTACATAATTTAGTGGTTTCATCAGGGTTTCATTCACCAGTGAGTGTGCTTTCCTGTCTTTCAGAGGTTCACCATTTACTGCTTTCCTCAGGGTTTCATCTCCAGTGAGTACACTTTTCCATGTGTGGGAGGTACACATGTTAGTAATTTCTTTAGGGTTTCATTCACCAGTGAGTTCACTTTCCCGTCTGTCACAGGTATGTGGTTTACTGGTGTCTTCAGGGTTTCATTCACCAGTGAGTGTACCTTCCCGTGTTTCAGAGGTGCATCGTTCACTGCTTTCTTTAGAGTTTCATTTACCAGTGAGTTCACTTTCCTGTGTGGAAGATGTGCACGGTTTAGTGGTTTTTCATGGTTTCTTTCACCAGTGGTTTCTCTAGGGTTTCATTCATCAGTGAGTTCCCGTATCGTGTGACAGAGGGGTATGGTTTAGTGGTTTCTTTAGGGTTTCCTTCACCAGTGAGTTCACTTTCCCGTGTTCCAGATGTCCTTGGTTTACTGATTTTCTAGGGTTTCATTCGCCAGGGATTTCACTTTGGTTGTGTCAGAGGTGCATGGTTTAGTGGTTTCATTAGGGTTTCATTCAGCAGTGAGTTCACTCTCCCGTGAGTTAGAGGTGCATTATTTAGCGGTTTCATTAGGGTTTCATTCAGCAGTGAGTTCACTTTACCGTGTTTCAGAGGTGCATGGTTCACTGATTTCTTTAGGGTTTCATTCACGAGGGAATTCACTTTTCCACGTGTCAGAGATGCTTGATTTTGCGGCCTCATCGTGGTTTCATTCACCTGTGAGTGTACTTTCCTGTGTTTCAGAGGTGCATTGTTTACTGGTTTCCTAAGTGTTTCATCTCCAGTGAGTACACTTTCATATGTGTAAGAGGTACACATTTTTGTAATTTCTTTAGGGTTTCATTCACCTGTGAGTTCAGTTTCCCCTGTGTCAGAGGTGCACGGTTTAGTGGTTTCTTTAGGGTCTCATTCACCATTTAGTTCACTTTTCGTGTGTTTCTGGGGTGCTCCATACTGGTGTCCTCATGGTTTCATCTCTAGTGAGTACACTTGCCCATGTGTCAGAGGTACACATTTTCGTGATTTTTTTAAGGGTTTCATTCACCAGTGAGTTCATTTCCCCGTGTTTCAGAGGCGCATGTCTTTCTGGTTTCATCAGAGTTTCATTCACCAGGGAATTCACTTTTCCGTGTGTCAGAGGTGTGTGGTTCACTGATTTAATCAGGTTAGTGGTTTCATCAGGGTTTAATTCACCAGTGAGTGTACTTTCTCATCTGTCAGAGGTGCGTGGTTTACTGGTTTCTTTAGGGTTTCATTCACCAGGGAATCACTTTTCCATGTTTCAGAGGTGCGTGGTTTTGTGGCCTCCTCATGGTTTCATTCACCATTGAGTGTCCTTTTTCCTCTTTCAGAGGTGCATGGTTTACAGCTTTCTTTAAGGTTTCATTCACCAGTGAGTTCAGTTTCCCGTCTGTCAGAGGTGCATGGTTTACTGGTTTCTTTAGGGTTTCCTTCACCTGTGAGTTCACTTTCCCGTGTTCCAGACGTACACAATTTAGTGGTTTCATCAGGGTTTCATTCACCAGTGAGCGTGCTTTCCCGTGTTTCAGAAGTGCATCGTTTACTGGTTTCTACGGGTTTCATTCACCAGGAATTAACTTTTTTGTGTGTCAGACATGCGTGGTTCACTGATGTAATCAGGTTAGTGGTTTCATCGGGGTTTCATTCAGCAGTGACTGTACTTTCCCGTGTTTCACAGGTGTGTGGTTCACTGGTTTCTTTCGGGTTTCATTCACCAGGGAATTCAGTTTTCCGTGTGTCAGAGGTGCGTAGTTTTGCGGCTTCACCGTGGTTTCATTCTCCTGTGAGTGTACTTTCCTGTCTTTCAGAGGTGCACTGTTTACTGGTTTCCTTGGGGTTTGATCTCCAGTGAGTACATTTTCCCATGTGTCACAGGTACACGTTTTAGTAATTTCTTTAGGGTTTCATTCAGCAGTGAGTTCACTTTGGTGTGTCATAGGTGCATGGCTTAATGGTTACTTTACAGTTTTTTTCAACCGTGAGTGCACTTTCACGTTTCAGAGGTGCACAATTTACTGGTTTCATCAGGGTTTCATTCACCAGGGAATTCCTTTTCCGTGTGTCAGATGTGTATAGTTCACTGATTTAATCAGGTTAGTGGTTTCCTCAGGGTTTCATTCACCAGTGAGTGTATGTTCACATGTTTCACAGGTGCATGGTTCACTGGTTTCTTTAGGGTTTCATTCACCAGGGAATTTGCTATTCCGTGTGTCAGAGGTACATGCTTTTGCGGCTTCATCATGGTTTCTTTCACCTGTGAGTGTACTTTCCTGTCTTTTAGAGGTGCCTGGTTTACTAGTTTCCTCAGGGTTTCATGTCCAGTGAGTACACTTTCCTATGTGTCAGGGGTACACGTTTTAGTAATTTCTTCAGCGTTTCATTCAGCAGTGAGTTCACTTTCATGTTTCAGAGGTGCACGGTTTATACTTTTCATCAGGTTTCCTTCACCAGTGAGTTTACTTCCCGTGTGTCAGAGGTGCATGGTTTAGTAGTTTCATCAGGGTTTCATTCACCAGTGAGTGTACTTTCCCTTCTGTCAAAGGTGCATAGTTTGCTGCTTTCTTTAGGGTTTCATTCACCAGGGAATTCACTTTTCCGTGTTTCAGAGATGCACATTTTAGTGGTTTCATAAGGGTTTCATTCACCAGTGAGTTCAGTTTCCCGTGTGTCAGAGGTACATGGCTTTGGTCTCATCAGGGTTTGATTCACCAGGAATTCACTTTTCCGTGTGTCAAATGTGACTGGTTCAATGATTTAATCACGTTAGTGGTTTCATCAGGGTTTCATTCACCAGTGAGTGTACTTTCCCATCTTTCACAGGTGCATGGATCACTCATTTCTTTAGAATTTCATTTACCAGGGAATTCGCTATTCCGTGTGTCAGAGGTGCGTGCTTTTGCGGCTTCATCACGGTTTCATTCTCCTGTGAGTGTACTTTCCTGTCTTTCAGAGGTGCATGGTTTACTGGTTCCTCAGGGTTTCATCTCCAGTGAGTACAGTTTCCCATGTGTCAGAGGTACACGTTTTAGTAATTTCTTTAGGGTTTCATTCAGCAGTGAGTTCACTTTCCTGTGTTTCAGAGGTGCACGGTTTACTGGTTTCTTTAGGGTTTCCTTCACCGATGAGTTCACTTTCTTATCTGTTAGAGGTGAATGGTTTACTGGTTTCTTTATGGTTTCATTCACCACTCAGGTCACTTTTCCTGTGTCAGAGGTGCACGGTTTAGTGGTTTCCTCAGGGTTTATCTCCAGTGAGTACACTTTCCCATGTGTCGGAAGTACACATGTTGGTAATTTCTTTAGGTTTTCCTTCACCAGTGAGTTCAGTTTCCCGTCTGTCAGAGGTGCATGGTTTACTGGTTTCTTTAGGGTTTCCTTCACCCGTGAGTTCACTTCCCCGTGTTCCAGACGTACACAATTTAGTGGTTTCATCAGGGTTTCATTCACCAGTGAGTGTGCTTTCCTGTCTTTCAGAGGTGCACTATTTACTACTTTCCTCAGGGTTTCATCTCCAGTGAGTGCACTTTCCCATGTGTCAGAGATACACGATTTAGTAATTTCTTTAGGGTTTCCTTCAGCAGTGAGTTCACTTTCCCGTGTGTCAGAGGTGCATGGCTTAATGGTCTCTTTACACTTTCTTTCACCAGGGAGTTCACTTTCCTGTGTGGAAGATGTGCACGGTTTAGTGGTTTTTCATGGTTTCATTCACCAGTGGTTTCTCTAGGGTTTCATTCATCAGTGAGTTCCCATATCGTGTGACAGAGGGGTACAGTTTAGTGGTTTCTTTAGGGTTTCCTTCACCAGTGAGTTCACTTTCCCGTGTTCCAGATGTCCTTGGTTTACTGATTTTCTAGGGTTTCATTCGCCAGGGATTTCACTTTGCGTGTGTCAGAGGTGCATGGTTTAGCGGTTTCATTAGGGTTTCATTCAGCAGTGAGTTCACTTTCCTGTGTGTCAGAGTTGCATGGCTTAATGGTTCCTTTACAGTTTTTTTCACCAGTGAGTTCACTTTCACTTGTTTCAGACGTGCACAGTTTACTGGTTTCATGAGGGTTTCCTTCACCAGTGAGTTCCCTTTCCCGTGTGTCAGAGGTGCATGGCTTAATGGTCTCTTTACACTTTCTTTCACCAGGGAGTTCACTTTCCTGTGTTTCAGAGGAGCACAATATACTGGTTTCAGGAGGATTTCATTCACCAGTCATTTCACTTCCCCGTGTTTCAGAAGTGCATGGTTTACTGATTTCATCAGAGTTTCATTCAGCAGTGAGTTCACTTTCCCAACTGTCAGAGGTGGATGGTTTACTGGTTTCTTTAGGGTTTCATTCACCAGTGAGTTCACTTTCATGTGTTTCAGAGGTGCACCTTTTACTGGTTTCCTCAGGGTTTCATCTCCAGTGAGTACACTTTCCCATGTGCTGGAGGTACACGTTTTAGTAATTTCTTTAGGGTTTTATTCACCGGTGAGTGTACTTTCCCGTCTGTCAGAGGTGCATGGTTTACAGGTTTCTTTAGGGTTTCATTCACCAGGGAATTCCTTTTCCATGTTTCAGAGGTTCACATTTTAGTGGTTTCCTTAGGGTTTCATCCACCAGTGAGTGTACGTTCACATGTTTCACAGGTGCATGGTTCACTGGTCTATTTAGGGTTTCATTAACCAGGGAATTCGCTATTCCGTGTGTCAGAGGTGCGTGCTTTTGCGGCTTCATCACGGTTTCATTCACCTGTGAGTTTACTTTCCTGTCTTTCAGAGGACGTGCATGGTTTACTGGTTCCTCAGGGTTTCATCTCCAGTGAGTGTACTTTCCCATGTGTCAGAGGTACACGATTTAGTAATTTCTTTAGGGTTCATTAACAGTGAGTTCACTTTACTGTATTTTAGAGATGCATGGTTTACTGGTTTCTTTAGGGTTTCATTCACCAGGGAATGCACTTTTACACGTGTCAGAGGTGCGTGGTTTTGCGGCCTCATCGTGGTTTCATTCACCAGTGAGTGTCCTTTCCTGTCTTTCAGAGCTGCATGGTTTACAGCTTTCTTTAGGGTTTCATACACCAGAGAGTTCACTTTCTTGTATTTCAGAGGTTCATGGTTTACTGGTTTCATTAGGGTTTCATTCACCGTTGAGTTCACATTCCCATGTTTCAGAGGTACATGGTTTAGTGGGTTTCAATGAGGGTTTCACTCATCAGTGAGTTCACTTTCCCGTGTGTCAGAGGTGCACTGTTTAGTGGTTTCTTTAGGGTTTCAATCACCAGTGAGTTCACTTTCCCGTGTTTTAAAGTTGCACAGTTTACTGGTTTCGTCAGGGTTTCATCTCCAGTGAGTTCACTTTTCCCTTTGTCTGAGGTGCGGCGTTTAGTAATTTCATTCAGGTTCATTCCCCAGTGAGTTTCTCCACAGTCTCGGTTTTGGCAGATCCCTCTTTCTCCAGTGTAGGGTAACGAGATCAGGGTCATTCCCCAGTGCGTTTCTCCACAGTCTCGGTTTTGGCAGATTCCTCTTTCTCCAGTGTAGGGTAAAGGGATCAGGGTTCATTCCCCAGTGAGTTCCTCCATAGTCTCGGTTTTGGCAGATCCTCTTTCTCCAGTGTAGGATAACGGGATCAGGGTTCATTCCCCAGTGAGTTTCCCCACAGTCTCGGTTTTGGCAGATCCTCTTTCTCCAGTGTAGGATAACGGGATCAGGGTTCCTTCCCCAGTGCGTTTCTCCACAGTCTCGGTTTTGGCAGATCCTCTTTCTCCAGTGTAGGGTAAAGGAGTGTTTGTTTCTTGTTTTCTCCCTTGTATCTCTCAGGCCAGCAGTGTACAGAGGAAACCCAGGAGTTCCTTTCAAAGCAGAGTTCCTTTGCTGAAGTGGTGACAGACAGGACTTCAGAGACTAATGTAGGTCGTTCCTCGCTCAGAGAAAGCTGGGACGCTGAACGTCTGTTTGAAAGGGAGCTGGCAAGTCAGGAGACACGACTGGGGCAGGAGGCAGTCGCTCACCACAACACCCTCTCTGAAGAGAGAGTGTGTCCATATAACAGACCAGGTAGGTGGTTCCACCTGGACGTCTCAGAAGAGGGAGTCCACCGCCCTGACTCGGTTAAGAAAGCTTTGCCCCCAAACTCAGTGCTGATAAAACATGCGGGAATCTACACAGGGAAAAAACTCTTCAGATGTCACGAATGCAAGAAAACCTTCACCCAGAGCTCGTCCCTCACCGTCCACCAGAGGATCCACACGGGCGAGAAGCCCTACAAGTGTAAGGAGTGCGGCAAGGCCTTCAGCGACGGCTCTTCCTTCGCCCGGCACCAGCGGTGCCACACGGGCAAGAAGCCGTACGAGTGCCTGGACTGCGGGAAGGCCTTCATCCAGAATACATCGCTCGTCCGCCACTGGAGGTACTACCACACCGGGGAGAAGCCCTTCGACTGCCTGGACTGCGGGAAAGCCTTCAGCGACCACATCGGGCTGAACCAGCACCGGCGGATCCACACCGGGGAGAAGCCCTACAAGTGCGAGGCGTGCGGCAAGTCCTTCCGCTACGGCTCGTCGCTGACCGTGCACCAGCGCATCCACACCGGGGAGAAGCCCTACGCGTGCGAGGTGTGTCGCAAGGCCTTCAGCCACCACGCCTCCCTCACCCAGCACCAGCGCGTGCACTCGGGGGAGAAGCCCTTCCAGTGCAAGGAGTGCGGGAAGGCCTTCCGGCAGAACATCCACCTGGCCAGCCACCTGCGGATCCACACCAGGGAGAAGCCCTTCGAGTGCGCGGACTGCGGCAAGGCCTTCAGCATCAGCTCGCAGCTGGCCACGCACCAGCGGATCCACACCGGGGAGAAGCCCTACGCCTGCAAGGTGTGCAGCAAGGCCTTCACGCAGAAGGCCCACCTGGCCCAGCATCAGAAGACGCACACTGGGGAGAAGCCCTACGAGTGCAAGGAGTGCGGGAAGGCCTTCAGCCAGACCACGCACCTGGTGCAGCACCAGCGCGTGCACACAGGGGAGAAGCCCTACAAGTGCCTGCAGTGTGGGAAGGCCTTCGGCGACAACTCGTCCTGCACCCAGCACCAGAGGCTGCACACGGGCCAGCGGCCCTACGGCTGCGCAGAGTGCGGGAAGGCCTTCAAGACCAAGTCGTCCCTCATCTGCCACCGCAGGAGCCACACCGGCGAGAAGCCGTACGAGTGCGGCGCCTGCGGCAAGGCCTTCAGCCACCGGCAGTCCCTGAGCGTCCACCAGAGGATCCACTCCGGGAAGAAGCCCTACGAGTGCAAGGAGTGCCGGAAGGCCTTCATCCAGATCGGCCACCTCAACCAGCACAAGAGGGTGCACTCGGGGGAGCGGCCGCACGGCCCCGGGAGGAGCCGCAGAGCTTTCCGGCAGGGCTCGCACTTCGCACACGCGCGGACGCACGCGGGAGACACGCCCGCGCATGCGGCGCCCGCGGCGCGCCCCGCGGACCTCTTGCCCGCGTTCCTCTGGAGCCCGCCCTCGCTGCCATCCCTGCCGTCCTGAGACGCCGCGCTGCAGGCCGCCGATGGCCGCGCTTCAAACCCCGTCTCCCTCTTCCTTGAGGACTGTCCCGTTCTTGTCCTGTTTCCTCTTCAGATTGCCAGTTAAACCAAACGCGGAATTTCTTTTACTGCTCACGTAAAAATCGGTGATGCGATCCTTCAGATCGGTGAATGTGTAAGATGTATGTAGCAGGACCAGTGGTCCATGCTAAGGGATGAGTGGTGTTAGCTCTTTATAGAACATTCGTTTTGGACACGGAAAAGTTACCATTGGCAACTGACCAAAAACGATGCACAGAAAGAAGCTAAGGATTTTAGATCAGGGATGGGCCATTCAAGATAGTCAGTGAGGCTTTTCCGGTTTTGGTTTAAAACTCAATTCCATAATACTGAGTTAGTACTGGGGCTTTTCATTTATCTGCCTGTGTGAGGTGCTGTCACCTTGTTGGTAAATTACTTAACATTCAGCAAGACTTGATCGTTTAAAGTCACCAGGGCTTATGAGTAAATTCCATTAAACTTAAGGAACCACTAACCTTCAGGCAAGTTGATCTGGACTGTGTGACTCACGGCCCAGGTTTCACTGACTGTGTTCAAACAGCCCATGGCCTAATTTTTAAAAATGATTTTAATGGAGAAACAAGTGAAAAGAATAATAGTTTATGACAACATGACAATTACATGAAATTTAAATTTCAGAGTCCATAAGTAAAGCCTGATTGGCTCACAGACATGGCTCACAGTATGGTTACATGCTGCCTGGGGCAGCTGTCAGGCCACAACAGCAGGGCTGAGAAGCTGCAGCAGAGATACCGTCATCCGCAAAACCTCAAGCATTTACTTACTAGCTTGCCAACTTGCAGTCCCCTGCAGAGAGAAACAAAATATACAAAAGGTTCTAATTATTTGTCTGAGAATAATACAACTCTCCCATCAAAAATAAGAAAAACTAAAGCAATTTTTGAATAGAGGTGAAAGGATATTACTAAAGCATCAAACAATAGGAAATACGAGGAAATAATGTCCACAAAAGGAGAAATAACGATATTTTTCTAGATGAAGTACTACCATTAAAATGTTTATAAATTGCCGTTCACAACAGGGTCCCAGTAGGATATGTTTGCTCTGACAGTTTTAGTGGAAAACACGGAAGGATGATTTGTCAAACATAGCAGGACATTTAAAAAATGTTTTGGTTTATAATCAGATTGGCTTCCTTGGGTGTAAAGAATCCACCTGCCAGTGCAGGAGATTCAGGTTCAAACCCTGAGTGGGAAAGATCCCCAGGAGAAGGAAATGGCAACCCACTCCAGTATTCTTGCCTGGAGAATCCCACTGACAGAGGAGCTTGGCTGCTACAGTCCACGGGGTCACAAAGAGTCGGACACAACTTAGCGACTAAACCACCACCACCAAACACAGAAAGGAGAAAGGCTTTACTGAGTAGGGGGCATTGAGCCCTGGAAGACATGAAGACAGTAAGCCAGCCCATACAAAGATTTAAATCAACTTTGGCATGGCAGAAGGTGCCAAAAAGATGTAATAGAAAACTGGCAGAAGATAACAGTCCATATGAATCAATGTGTCATTTACGAACAGAGTGCTGTGACACATACAAAGCAGGGAAGTAGGTGGTGCACGCCAACAGATGCGTCGTGCTCGAAGAACTCAAATAAAGAACACGTGTTAGGTTCTTAAGCCCATTGGTCAGAAAGTTACAAACTTAGTACAAATCTTGACTCTCAGATGGGTTAAAATCTAACCTGGTTAATATGCTGTACCTGTATCAGTGTGGGAGACAGGAGGCTGGTCATCGTTACCCTTGTCAATGTGCCTGCTCTGGTTTGGGGTGGCAACGTAGCATGACCTGTCTGCTTTATAAACATGCATTCCTTTTGAAACAGTAACTCTAGATCTAGGAGTTTCATCCCACTGGAATAAATATATAAGTGTAAATAATGTTGATTGCAAAGTTTTAATTACAACACAAATTGATGACATTGTGATTATTCAATACAGTATTGTCCAGTTAGTATAAAGATGAAATTCTATGTTTGCTCCTATGGAGTATTGTTGTACACAATATATTAAATATGTGATTTGCAGAACCTTATGTGTAAAATGATCTTGTGGTCATATAGAGTCAAAATATTTAATATATGTGTGTGTGCATGTGTGTCTGTATATGAGTTGGCTAAAAAGTTGATTCAGGTTTTCTGTGTTAAAACCCAAATTAAGTTTTTGACCAACCCAATATGTGTGTTTTTTCAATATATATATATATTGAAGTCTGTTTTTGTCTTTAGCACACGTTGGCTCTTTGGTGGCTCTCTGTCTTTCTTCATTTTTTATTGTTCTGTTGGACAGTACAACAAGCCAGTAAGATTTTTCATTCTTTGTTTTTTGATTGGAAACTCAGGGCCAACATTAGGCTTCATATATGGGTTTCCTTATGGCTCAACTGGTAAAGAATCCGCCTGCAATGCAGGAGACTTGGGTTCAATCCCTGGGTTGGGAAGATCCCCTGGAGAAGGGAACAGCTGGCCACTCCAGTATTCTGGCCTGGAGAATTCCACGGACTGTATAGTCCATGGGGTTGCCAAGAGTCTGGACATGACTGAGCGACTTTCACAGGCCATAAGGGATGTTTGCTTTTAGTTCACTCTTCATTCTGGTTGGCTCTGCCCCGCCTTGTACTAGCTGTTAAGGATGTGGAATATCACTCCTGGACTGCAAATAGGTGGGACTGAGTCAGCCTTTGGAAGCAACCTAAATACTTCTGCATCTCTACCTATCTGATGCATTAAAATGATTCCTGCTTCCCCACATCCTAGTTTTGTTAAGTTCTCTAAATTTTCAAGGCCCCTGGTATCCTTCCAATACTGTAACTTCGAAGTTAAAGTCATCTTTTATTCTCATGTAGAAATTGGTGATTCCACAGGGTGATTCTCAGAACTACAGAAAAGCTGTGTATTAAGGACTCATTGAAAGAGATCAAAAGAGAAACGAAATCCCATGTTTTATTAGTAAGGAATTCTCATGATACAGCAGGATCACAAGCCCACTGCGCACAGGGGCTGGAGTTCAGTTCAGTTCAGTAGCTCAGTCGTGTCTGACTCTGCGACGGCAAAAACTAACGGCGATGAGAAATGCTGGCTTCAAGGGTAAATGTGATGCTCTTTTACAAGTGAATTAGATAATTAAAGTGAAACGTCAGTTCTTTGACCTGTGCGGGCTAAGTCGCTTCCGTCGTGTCCGAATCTATGCGACCCAATGGACTGTGGCCTGCCTGGCTCCTCCGTTCATTGAATTCTCCAGGCAAGAATACTGGAGTGGGTTGCCCCAGGGTATCTTCCCATTCCGAGGATCCAACCGGTGTCTCTTAAGTTTCCTGCATTGGTAGGCGGGTTCTTTACCACTAGCGCCCCTTGGGAAGCCCTCTTCAATCTGCAGACTTTTGGAAATTACCTGCCTCCCCTTTCCCCCGATCCCAGCCACCACATACGTACACACAGTCCTAAAGCATCAGGAGAAATCTGTTATCTCCAACCTCCGTCTATCCTGGAGCTTCCGCCCACTTCCTAGACCATCCTCAGGCTCCATGCGCCTGCGCGCTCCACGCACCCTGTGACCCCGCCCACTATCGGCCACAGCTACCCAGGGCTCAGCTCGCTGAGCCTGACAGCTGCGCCAGCGCACTGCGAGCCCGGAGACGGCTCCCAGAAGCCCCCGGGAGGTAGCCAGTACTTCTAGGACCCGGAGTCGGAGCTGTAAGGCTTCTAGACCGCCCCGTTCCCGGAAGACGAGGCACCAAGACGTTACAGAGGGCAGCGGTCACCAGGCAGGGGGGAGGACCCCTGCCTTAGCAGCCTAGTCGCCCGACTTCAAAAAGCCGGCGTCCCTGTTGGGACTAAGTTGCCCAGGGGCCCTTGCGCTGTGAGGACTCGCCCACTTCTGACAAGGACTTGAAGCCCGGACCGAGGTCTGGCCGGTTCTGAGGAGAGAGTCCGGTCCGGGTGGCGACCGCTGCTGAGCCGGGCCCAGGGAGGCGCCATAGGGTCGGCGATTCGGTCTGCGCGCGGGAGGGCGGGAGTCGTGATCGTGCGCGCGTGACTTGGCGACCGTGACCGACAGTGCGTGCAGGGTGTGACCGGGAAGAGGAGGCGGGTACGTGTGTGAATGGAGGGTGTGTATGTGCAGGTGTGACGTGTGACTAGCGGGCCGCGGAGGAGGCTGGTGTGTGACTGGGGCTCGTGTTTCTGCGCGTGTCTCTTGTGCACTTTGCCCGTCCCAGCTGCGTGTATTGGAACGAATGAAGGATTTTACGTGGCTGAGAGCTGGGAACACCCCCGGAGGAGACCACCTCACTCCAGTCCAGCACCCCGACTTCCCCACCGAAAGTTCGATGTGGCCCAAAGCCTTGGAATCTTGGGAAGGTGCCCGGTCGGGGTGGGGCGGCTGAAGCCTTTCTTGCCTGCCCGCCTGGAGGATGTGGAAGTCGGGACACCATACATGTCCACGGGCCTGAGTATGGAGGTAAGAGTGGAAATTGGGGTTGAGGGTACTGCTCGTGGGCCCAGGGACTGGAGGATGATGGCCCTGGCCTCAGACTCTGGTGGACACGGAAGTTCAAAGATTTAAACGGTCACCTAGGACCAGAGTATGGAGCTGAATTCAGGGATGGGACTTGACTTGCCGTCCCCTTACAGGTCTGTATGGGTGTCTCCAAGGACCCAGGGGAGAGAGCATTCAGGATTAGAACATTACCTCTGAGTGCTCTGCTGCTCTTCAAGGAAGACCTCAGTATTTAATTTTTTTTTTAATCTGTTAGTGTTAGAATATTCAGTTCAGTGGCTCAGTCGTGTCAGACTCTCTGCGACCCCATGAACTGCAGCATGCCAGAATTTACCCAAACTCATGTCCATCTCGTCAGTGATGCCATCCAACCATCTCATCCTCTGTGGTCCCCCTCTCCTCCCACCTTCCATCTTTCCCAGCATCAGGGTCTTTTCCAATGAGTCAGTTCTTTGCATCAGGTGGCCAAAGTATTAGAGTTTCAGCTTCAGCATCAGTCCTTCCAATGAATATTCAGGGTTGATTTCCTTTAGGTTGATTTCCTTTCCTAGGATCCAACCTAGGACTGGTTGGATCTCCTTGCAGTCCAAGGGACTCTCAAGAGTCTTCTCCAACACCACAGTTCAAAAGCATCAATGCTTTCCCAATCAGCTTTCTTAATAGTCCAACTCTCACATCCATACATGACTACTGGAAAAACCATAGCTTTGACTAGATGGACCTTTGTTGGTAAAGTAATGTCTCTGCTTTTTAATATGCTCTCTAGGTTGGTCATAGGTTTTCTTCCAAGGAGTAAGCGTCTTTTAATTTCATGGCTGCAATCACCATCTGCAGTGATTTTGGAACCCCCCCAAATTTCATTGTTTCCATTTTTTCCCCATATATTTGCCATGAAGTGATGAGACCGGCTGCCATGATCTTAGTTTTCTGAATGTTGAGTCTTAAGCCAGCTTTTTCACTCTCCTCTTTCACTTTCATCAAGAGGCTCATTAGTTCTTCTTCACTTTCTACCATAAGGGTGGTGTCATCTGCATATCTGAGGTTATTGATATTTCTCCCAGCAATCTTGATTCCAGCTTGTGCTTTATCCAGCTTGGCATTTCTTATGATGTACTCTGCATATAAGTTAAATAAGCGCGGTGACAATATGCAGCCTTGACGTACTCCTTTCCCGATTTGAAACCAGTCTGTTGTTCCATGTCCAGTTCTAACTGTTGCTTGTTGACCTGCATACAGATTTCTCAGGAGGCAGGGCAGGTGGTCTGATATTCCCATCTGTTGAAGAATTATCCACAGTTTGTTTTGATCCACACGTCAAAGACTTTGGCATAGTCAATAAAGCAAAAGTAGATGTTTTTCTGGAACTCTTGCTTTTTCGATGATCCAACAGATATTGGCAATTTGATCTCTGGTTCCTCTACGTTTTCTAAATCCAGCTTCAACATCTGAAAGTTCACGGTTCACATATTGTTGAAGCTTGGCTTGGAGAATTTTGAGCATTACTTTGCTAGTGTGAGATGAGCACAGTTGTACAGAAGTTTGAGCATTCTTTGGCATTGCCTTTCTTTGAAATTGGGATGAAAACTGACCTTTTCCAGTCCTGTGGCCACTGCTGAGTTTTCCAGATTTGTTGGTATATTGAGTGCAGCACTTTGACAGCATCATCTTTTAGGATTTGAAATAGCTCAACTGGAATTCCATCCCCTCCACTAGCTTTGTTTATAATGATGCTTCCTATGGCCCACTTGACTTCGAGTTTCAGGATGTCTGGCTCTAGGCAAGTGATCACACCATTGTGGTTACCTGGGTCATGAAGATCTTTTTTGTATAGTTCTGTGTATTCTTGCCACCTCTTCTTAATATCTTTTGTTTCTGTTAGGTCCATACCATTTCCGTCCTTCATTGTGCTCATCTTTGCATGAAATGTTCCCTTGGTATCTCCAGTTTTCTTGAAGGATCCCTAGTCTTCCCCATTCTGTTGTCTTCCTCTGTTTCTTTGCAGTGATCACTGAGGAAGGCCTTCCTGTCTCCCCTTGCTCTTCTTTGGAACTCTGCCTTCAGATGGGTCTATGTTTCCTTTTCTCCTTTGCTTTTCGCTTCTCTTCTTTTCACAGCTATTTGTAAGGCCTTCTCAGACAGCCATTTTGCTTTTTTGCATTTCTTTTTCTTGGGGATGGTCTTGATCACTGCCTCCTGTACAAAGTACCTCCATCCATAGTTCTTCAGGCCCTCTGTCCATCAGATCCAATCCCCTGAATCTGCGTGTCACTTTCACTGCGTAATCGTAAGGGATTTGGTACTCAGCCATAAAAAAGAACGGAGAGGGAATGGCAACCCACTCCAGTGTTCT
The DNA here is from genome assembly GCF_055505025.1 of Bos grunniens. NCBI lineage: Eukaryota > Metazoa > Chordata > Mammalia > Artiodactyla > Bovidae > Bos > Bos grunniens. Next base: position 64,378,053 of record NC_141182.1, on the reverse strand, counting down.
TGCCTGCAGAATCCCGGGGACAGAGGAGCCTGGTGGGCTGCCGTCTATGGAGTCACACAGATTCGGACACAACTGAAGCGACTTAGCAGCAGCAGCATAAAAAGGAACTCATTTGAGTCAGTTCTAATGAGGTGGATGAACCTGGGCCCTGTTATACAGAGTGAAGTGAGTCAGAAAGAACAACAAATCTCGTATACTAACACATACATATGGAATCTAGAAAAGTGATACTGGTGATCCTGTTTGCCTGGTAGCAGTAGAGATGCAGACCTAGAGGATAGATTTGTGGACACGGCTGGGGAAGGAGAGGCTGGGGAATTGAGACAGTACCATGGAAACATATATATTGCCATGTGTAAAACAGATATCCAGTGGGAATTTGCTGTATGATGCAGGGTGCTCAAACCTGGCGCTCTAATGACCTATAGAGGGGTAGGAGGGAGGTTCAAGACAGAGGGGACTTGTGTATACCTATGGCTGATTCATGTTGATATGTTAGAAATCAAGATAGAGGGGACATGTGTATACCTATGGCCGATTCATGTTGATATGTTAGAAATCAATACAACATTGTAAAGCAATAATCCTCCAATTAAAAATTAACGAATTTAAAAATCTGTTAGAGTCCTGTCCCATTTATCACTGGGATGAGATGTGTGAGGAAGGTGAGATTCACAGCTTCATTTGGAAGTGCTGAGGGATCCCAGCCTTTCCATGGCTTAGTCACCTTTTAGTAGGTGAACAGAAATACTCCCCCATTCCTACCTCACACTTCTCTGTCTCCAGCCACACCCCTCCACAACCAGAGTGAGTAAAGAGAGGGGGGAGAAACACTGCTCATAGCCTTATTCTTCACTTGTTTTTCTGCATGCAGTAATGGTAGCTAATATTTACTGAGTGCTTTCTCTAGGCCAGACACGGTTCTAAGACCTTTGGGGGATATTAACACCAAACCTCAAAACAGTATGAACTGGAAGCTATCTTATCTCCTTTTTACAGATGAGGATACTGAGGTATAGAACGGAGAAGGCAATGGCACCCCACTCCAGTACTCTTGCCTGGAAATCCATGGATGGAGGAGACTGGTAGGCTATAGTCCATGGGGTCACTAAGAGTTGGACATGACTGAGCGAGTTCACTTTCACTTTTTACTTTCATGCATTGGAGAAGGAAATGGCAAGCCACTCCAGTATTCTTGCCTGGAGAATCCCAGGGATGGGGAAGCCTGGTGGGTTGCCGTCTGTGGGGTTGCACAGAGTCGGACACAACTGAAGCAACTTAGCAGCAGCAGCAGCAGAGCCATAGAAAGGACAAGTAATCACTAGTAAGTAAAGGAGCCAGGATTCACATCCAAGACAGGCTGAGTCTAGAGTGCCCCTCATACTGGGTCTCATGTAAGCCCTTCAACATCTGCTTAGGATGATGTTCTTACCCACCTTTGACAGTTGAGAAACTGACCCTGAGAGGGTTAAATAACTTCAAGAGTTCAGATCCCAAGACCTCCACTGCAGGAGTTTTTTTCTTTAAACTTTCAGACCCAGCTTTTGTTATGTAAAATGAGAATGATATTATATACATCATCAGACTGTTATAAGGATTAAGTGAGCTCATACCTGTGAAGTACATGGTGTAGTGCCTACTGCATAATAACCAGTGCTTAATAAGTGTTCATTCTTTTCATCATCATTATAATGCTTTGAAAAAGCACTGGAGTTTAGAAGAAAGAAACCAGAATCAAGTCAGTTTATCCTCTTCCTGATTGAAGAAACTTGGCTCAGGGACAGGGGACTTCTTCAGAACTACATAGTTTGTCACAAAGCATAATGGGAACCTGAGTCTCCTGACAGGTTTTTGGTCCAGCTATCTGCAAGCCACGTGGACTCTGTTGTGACCAAGGTGATAATGCTTCTTTCTTGGGAAGATGGCTTTTTTCAAGCCTCATAGACTCTTTGCAAATCCTTAGTAGTTAGTTGCACATGGGGGATTTTTTCCTGTTACCTTCTGGTGTCTGCTTGAGTAAATAACTTGAGTGGAAGAGTCAGGCAAATCTACGTTGGTGACTAGGCTCCACTGTTTACAAGCTTGTGACTTGTGCAAAAGACTTTACTTCCCAGAGCTTTCATATGTGAAACTGTGACAAGATTCCCCATTTTTGTTGAAGATTCTGAAGGTCAAATCAGAGTTTTAATATATGCAGCATGCCTCATACATCTCTATTGTTAATGAAAGGCTGGATTTGGGCGAGAGAGAGATTGTGCTCAGCCTGAAAATCCAGAGCAGAGCAGAACCCCCGCTGTAAACTAAAGGTTTCCCAGCGACTTCCTGGACTGTGAGAGGAGGGTGCAGTAGGAATAGGAGCATGGCGTAGACGAGACGGAGCTGAAGGGATGTGTTTCTGGGCTGTGACTATCAGAGCTACTCAGTTTCGCATCGTTCCTTTCTCCTCCTCCCAGCTCTGCCCTCTCGGGGTAAAGCCCTTCTCCACATGAGGAGCCAGGAAGAAGAGGTGATGGGAATTGAACTTCTTAAAGCCATGTCCCTGGTTAGTATTCCCTTTTTTCTCCTAAAGTACTAGCTTGCTTTCAGGATTTTGGCAAGTTTGTTTCCTTCTGAAAATTGGAACGTTGGGATTTAAGGAAGTGCAGCGGAAATGGTAGATCAGTTCAGTTCAGTTGCTCAGTCATGTCCGACTCTTTGCAACCCCATGGACTGCAGCACGCCAGGCTTCCTTGTCCATCGCCAACTCCCCGAGCTTGCTCAGACTCAACGTCCATCAGTGATATTTCTATGTAATTCAATCAACTATTCTTTTGAATTTAAAATATCTTAAGTGGTTGAAAACAAAACTAATAGCTTAGGTTTGCTGAGCAGAACAGGACTTGAACATAGGTGTTCCGGCTTCAGAGACCATGTGTGGGAGAATGTACTTTCTAGTCTTCATATAAGCTCTGCTATCTTGTAGCTGTGCTCTTTCTCGTGTAAGCTTTCTCATGCCCATAAGACAGATATTTTGGCTAACGTATCAGCCCACAGTAGATACTGTTCTGTACACAGAACAACTCCTTAGGAATCCCATGTGATCCTTCGCTGACCTCAAAGAAGTAGTGTACACGCTCATTCCATTTCCCTTGTATGTTTGCCTTTGTGCTTGATTTCTGGTTTTTGTCATACTCCTCTGAGCTCTGTCAGATAAGCTTCTAATAAATATGCTCTCAGCAGTGTCCTTAGGGAGTTGCTCTTCCACGAGCTCTCCCTGTGCTGTCTCTCATAATCCTGTGTGTTTATGAGAATTATTTCTGTGTCACACCACCACAGCCATGTTCTTAACTACCATAACATACTGAAATTAGTAAAATATAAGTAAAGCTTTTATTGAAATATTAAACCAAATGTTTCCGCTCTTTCTGGGCTGCTCTTCTTTTATTCCCATCTTTCCTTCATCATTATCATAGATAACAATTCTTGAGCACGCAGCCTGTACTGCGCCTGTTACTTCATTTAATTCTCACAGTGCTGCTCTAAGGCAGGTACTGAAATTATTCTCATTTTTTTTAGGAGGGAAATCCTGAAGCACAAAGGAGTTATTCCACTTGGCAAAGACCACCCAGCTAGCCAGTGCTAGAGTCTGAACTCTTTGGAATAATCTGACCTTTGTCTCTGGTCTTACTCAAGACTGCTGTATATTCAAAACTCATTCTTAGATATTTATGGAAGTGATTCTTAGATATTCATATAAATGAAATCACAGAAAGAGGAACGGAAAATCTCCCATCACCCATACAACCAGCCTCACTTCATGGTTGGTTATAAATTCAGTTCATGTAGCAAGACACAGGTTGCTTGTCATGCACTTATCTCGTATGATCTCTCCTGATGCTTCTCAGCAGATTATCAAAAACCAGTTTGCCAAGTGAGTTCTCTCCTGATCCAAATATATTTGTATTTCAAAAGAGAATAGTACTGCTAGGCAGTTTTTCTTTCATTTTTTAGGCATACCTCAGTATCTCAAGAACACTAAGATTTCTTAGAATATATTGTGGAGCTTGAAGTCATACTCATCAGGTCAGCCTCATTCCTTGAAACTTGCTATTGCAGTCCCAGAGCTCTTTAGTTCTCCATGTAGAAAAGTGAGCTAACTCCTAACATATAAAATAACTTACTGCTTCATAATATCCTAGGGGTTTTGTTTGTTTGTTTTGTTGTGTTGTGTTTTTGGCTGCACTGCAAGGCATGCAGGATCTTAGGGATTGAACCCATGTCCTCTGCAGTGGGAGGGAGCATGGAGTCTTAACAACTGGACTGCCAGGGAAATTCCCATGATTGTTGTTGTTGTTTTTCACTCACTAAGTGGTGCCCTGCTCTTTGTGACCCCATGGACGGCAGCATACCAGGCTTCCTTGTCCTTCACTATCTCCCGGAGTTTGCTTAAATTCATGTGAATTGAGTCGGTGATGCTTTCTAACCATCTCATCCTCTGCCGCCCCCTTCTCCTTCTGCCGTCAATCTTTCCCAGCATTAAAGTCTTTTCCAATGAATTGGCTTTTTGCATCAGGTAGCCAAAATTCTGATGACACTCTGTTTTGAATGCAGTCAACATTTTTTCATGTGAGAATATCTCCTCACACCATAAAATGCTTTAAGAGCAGAGAGCATCTCTGTATTTTTCTTTTTCCTAATATGTAAAGTGTAACTAGACAGAAAAGTTGTTCAGTTCAACTAACTACTTAATCTCTATCATTTAGACACCCCACTGCAATTACTCACCCAGTTTTTTTTTTTCCTAACTTATAACCCTAGAGCCAGCTAAGTCGGGATGAACACTAATTGTGCAAGAGGACATTTGTGTCATTTCAGGATGCAGTGACTTTCACGGATGTAGCCGTCGACTTCTCCCAAGATGAGTGGGAATGGCTGACTCTTGCTCAGAGGACTTTGTACAAGAAAGTGATGTTAGAGAACTACAGCAGCCTGGCCTCACTGGGTGAGAGCATGTGCCGCCTTCTGTCTCCCCTTAGGAGTCTTTCCCCTCCGGAGTCTGTCCTGTCTTTATCAACACTTTCCTACAGTGCTTCTCTTTCTCAGTACCATTTGGCTCTGGAATATCCACAGCAGAGGTAATTTTCTTGTTTTCTTTTACATACAGGTCTTTGCATTTCTAAACCAGATGTGATCTCTTTACTGGAGCAAGATAAAGAGCCCTGGATGATGAAAGGAGAGTTGACAAGAGGCCTGTGCCCAGGTAAATGCAGGACGGCTACAGCTAGGAAAACAGTTCTAAAGGTGTTTCTTCCCTCTGATACTTGTTGGAAAATACCTCTCAAAGTCCTTCCCAAATTGAAACCTTTTGTTCTACAACTATTTTTTTTTGTGCCATTTTAGATTTTATGGACAGAGGAGCCTGTTGGGCTACAGCTGAGCAACTAAGCACACACATATACACACCCTTTTCTTTCTTTATTTTGGCTGTCCTGGTTCTTCGTTGCTGCGCCACAGACTTTCTCTAGTTGCGGTGAGCAGGGGCTACCCTTCACTGCGGTGCATGGGCCTCTCCCTGGGGTGGCTTCTCCTGTTGCAGAGCACGGGCTCTAGGTGAGCAGGCTTCAGTGGTCACGGGACGTGGGCGTAGTACTTGTGCTGTACAGGCTCAGTTGCCCTGCGGCATGTGGGACTTCCCAGACCAGGGACCAACCCACGTCCCCTGCATTGGCAGGCCAGCTGTAAGCCACTGGACTACCAGGGGAACCCTCTACCAGTATTTTTTAAGCGGGTCTTTTCTTTTCTTCCTCACTGGTACAACATACCGCCTTTACTGACTTCTACCAATACCAGTCTATTTCTGAACTCTGTTGTGTTGCATTGATGTTTACCTATGTTACTATATTGTTATAATTATTCCTGATTTTGAGCCATTTTTTAATTCTTTAGGCAGGTTTGTGTCTAATTTTTCAAACTTGTTGAAATGTTTCCTTTCTTTAAAATGTGACTTATCAAGTTAACCAGTATATAGCTATGTTTTTCTCTCTGCTTTTAATCATTTTTCTCTTTGTTGTTTCTTTTTTATTGTTGTTATTTCTTTTTGTTTTGTTGTCTATGCTTTTTATTTAATCCCCCTTCACACCATCCCACCCCTTGAATTGAAAAAGTTTAGTTCTAAAAGTTGTTAACTTTATGACTTGACTTCATGTATTTTTTAATTTGCATTTTAAAACTCATCCACTTGAGATTCAAAATAACATCTTTTGATACTCATATGAAAGATGAAGAAATTAACTCACTAATGTTACCTATTTCCTTCTTCTTTGTCTGTCTTCTCCCTTTTATTGTAATTACTAGGATTTTTTGGCTTAGGTTACTTTCTTCAGTTTATTAGTTTTTTTACCCTGTCCTGCTTAAAAGCTTTTTTTCTGGTTTAGAGCAATAGATGAGAGCCTGTGGACATATACTGCAGGGAAATGAGCTTCAGGTGAGGAGGTTAGTTTATTCTGAGGCTTGTTGTGTGGCCTTTTCTTGCTTTCAGTTCTCAAAAGTTTCAAGAAGTGGATGTTGGTAGGTCACTAAAACTGTATGTTAATAAACAAAAAATAATTTTTAAGTGAATTAAGCATTCAATTCAAGATTTTAGAAAAAACAATGAATCTCAGGAAAACTGAAATAAGTTACACACCAGATCAGATCAGATCAGTCACTCAGTCGTGTCCGACTCTTTGAAACCCCGTGAATCGCAGCACGCCAGGACTCCCTGTCCATCACCAACTCCCGGAGTTCACTGAGACTCACGTCCATCGAGTCAGTGATGCCATCCAGCCATCTCATCCTCTGTCGTCCCCTTCTCCTCCTGCCCCCAATCCCTCCCAGCATCAGAGTCTTTTCCAATGAGTCAGCTCTTTGCATGAGGTGGCCAAAGTACTGGAGTTTCAGCTTTAGCATCATTCCTTCCAAAGAAATCCCAGGGCTGATCTCCTTCAGAATGGACTGGTTGGATCTCCTTGCAGTCCAAGGGACTCTCAAGAGTCTTCTCCAACACCACAGTTCAAAAGCATCAATTCTTCGGCACTCAGCCTTCTTCACAGTCCAACTCTCACATCCATACATGACCAAAGGAAAAACCATAGCTTTGACTAGATGGACCTTTGTTGGCAAAGTAATGTCTCTGCTTTTGAATATGCTATCTAGGTTGGTCATAACTTTCCATCCAAGGAGTAAGCGTCTTTTAATTTCATGGCTGCAGTCACCATCTGCAGTGATTTTGGAGCCCCCAAAAATAAAGTCTGACACTGTTTCCACTGTTTCCCCATCTATTTCCTATGAAGTGATGGGACCAGATGCCATGATCTTCGTTTTCTGAATGTTGAGCTTTAAGCCAACTTTTTCACTCTCCACTTTCACTTTCATCAAGAAGCTTTTGAGTTCCTCTTCACTTTCTGCCATAAGGGTGGTGTCATCTGCATATCTGAGGTTATTGATATTTCTCCTGGCAATCTTGATTCCAGCTTGTGTTTCTTCCAGTCCAGTGTTTCTCATGATGTACTCTGCATATAAGTTAAATTAGCAGGGTGACAATACACAGCCTTGACATACTCCTTTTCCTATTTGGAACCAGTCTGTTGTTCCATGTCCAGTTCTAACTGTTGCTCCCTGACCTGCATACAGATTTCTCAAGAGGCAGATCGGGTGGTCTGATATTCCCATCTCTTTCAGAATTTTCCACAGTTTATTGTGATCCACACTGTCAAAGGCTTTGGCATAGTCAATAAAGCAGAAATAGATGTTTTTCTGGAACTCTCTTGCTTTTTCCATGATCCAGCGGATGTTGGCAATTTGATCTCTGGTTCCTCTGCCTTTTCAAAAACCAGCTTGAACATCAGGAAGTTCACGGTTCACATATTGCTGAAGCCTGGCTTGGAGAATTTTGAGCATTACTTTACTAGCGTGTGAGATGAGTGCGATTGTGTGGTAGTTTGAGCATTCTTTGGCATTGCCTTTCTTTGGGATTGGAATGAAAACTGACCTTTTCCAGTCCTGTGGCCACTGCTGAGTTTTCCAGATTTGCTGGCATATTGAGTGCAGCACTTTCACAGCATCATCTTTCAGGATTTGGAATAGCTCAACTGGAATTCTATCACCTCCACTAGCTTTGTTCGTAGTTATGCTTTCTAAGGCCCACTTGACTTCACACTCCAGGATGTCTGGCTCTAGGTCAGTGATCACACCATCGTGATTATCTTGGTCATGAAGGTCTTTTTTGTACAGTTCTTCTGTGTATTCTTGCCATCTCTTCTTAATATCTTCTGCTTCTGTTAGGTCCATACCATTTCTGTCCTTTATCAAGCCCATCTTTGCATGAAATGTTCCCTTGGTATCTCTAATTTTCTTGAAGAGATCTCTAGTCTTTCCCATTCTGTTGTTTTCCTCTATTTCTTTGCATTGATCAGAGAAGAAGGCTTTCTTATCTCTTCTTGCTATTCTTTGGAACTCTGCATTCAGATGTTTATATCTTTCCTTTTCTCCTTTGCTTTTTGCTTCTCTTCTTTTCACAGGTATTTGTAAGGCCTCCCCAGACATTTTGCTTTTTTGCATTTTTTTTCCCATGGGGATGGTCTTGATCCCTGTCTCCTGTACAATGTCAAGAACCTTATTCCATAGTTCATCAGGCACAGTGATTTATATTGCTAGAGATAAAAGTATATAAACTGTCAGGACAAATGAGAGAATACACAAGGAAAGAAATAGTGGTAAATGATGCCTAAGTACTTAAAAGAATGATATGAATCCATTTTTGAAAGTCAACTATTTGTAAACAATTTGAAAATCTTAATGAAATGGATGATACTTTATGAGACTATAATTTCCAGAACTGACACCAGAGAGAGAAAATTTGAACAGACCAGGTACCACTGAAAATATGTAGGAAGTCATTTAAGAACTACTTCCTCCCAAAAAAGAAGCAATTAACCCCAAATAGTTTCACACAGTAATTATATAAAGCTTGTAAAGAAAAAAATCATTGTTTGAAGTTTTCCTTGACAGAGAATAAAAAGAACTATTTTAAAATGTTATTGTGAAGATAGTATAACATTTGATACCAAAATAGCATCCCAAAAAAGGGAATTATTAATGCAATAATAAATATTGGTACAATATCTTAAATAAAAAGTCATGTTGGAATAATATACCATAGCCAAGGAGGGTTTATTCTAGAAATGCAAAGATGGTCACATCACCTAACTTGAAGAACTATCAAAAACATGTCCCTTTATAGGCTTCAGCAACTGTTGTGATTCACATGGTTTAGTTTTGTAAGTGTCTGTTCTTCTAGCATTAAATAAAGGAGACATTTGCTTTCTTAATATCTTTCAGACTTGGAGTATGTGTGGATGAAAAAGGAATTATCTCTAAACCAGGACATCTATGAGGAAAAATTATCTCAGGCAATGAAAATGGAAAGACTTACAAGCTATGGCCTTGAATGTTCCACATTAGGGGAAAACTGGAAGTATGAAGACCTGTTTGAGAGGGAGCTGGTAAGTCCAAAGACACATTTTAGGCAAGAGACAGTCAGTCACATAGATACCCTTATTGAGAAAGGCGACCACTTTAACAAATCTGGGACAATTTTTCATCTGAATACATTATGGTATATAAAACAGGTATTTCCCATCAAAGAGAGAATATATAATTTTGACACAGATAAGAAAAGCTTAAAGACACATTCCTTTGTGAAAAAAGACAAGCAGGCCTATGGAGAAAAGAATCTTTTGAAATGTAACGACTGTGAGAAAACTTTCAGCAAACTCTCAACTCTTACTCTTCATCAGAGAATTCATACTGGAGAGAAACCCTATGAATGTCTCGAATGCAGAAAAGCCTTTAGCCAGAGTGCACACCTTGCTCAACATCAGAGAATCCACACAGGAGAAAAACCCTTCAAATGTACTGAGTGTGGAAAAGCATTCAGCCAGAATGCTCATCTCATTCAACATCAGAGAGTTCATACTGGAGAAAAACCTTATCAGTGTAAGCAGTGTAACAAAGCCTTCAGCCAGCTTGCATATCTTGTTCAACACCAGAGAGTTCACACTGGAGAGAAACCCTATGAATGTATCGAATGTGGGAAGGCCTTTAGTTATTGTTCATCCCTGGCTCATCATCGAAGGATTCACACTGGAAAGAGACCCTACAAATGTATTGACTGTAGGAAAGCCTTCCAGCAGAATGCTTCTCTTATACGTCATCGAAGGTATTGTCACACTGGAGAAAAGCCCTTTGATTGTATTGACTGTGGGAAAGCCTTCACCGATCACATAGGACTTATTCAGCATAAGAGAATTCATACTGGAGAGAGACCCTATAAATGTAATGTGTGTGGAAAGGCTTTTAGCCATGGCTCCTCCCTGACCGTCCATCAGAGAATTCATACAGGAGAGAAACCCTATGAATGTAGTATCTGTGAGAAAGCCTTTAGCCATCGTGGCTCACTCACTCTTCATCAGAGAGTCCATACTGGAGAGAAACCCTATGAATGTAAGGAATGTGGGAAAGCTTTTCGGCAGAGCACGCACCTCGCCCACCATCAGAGAATTCATACTGGGGAGAAACCTTACTAATGTAAGGAATGCAGCAAAACCTTCAGCCAGAATGCTCATCTTGCACTACATCAGAAGATACACACTGGAGAGAAACCATATGAATGTAAGAAATGTGGTAAGGCCTTCAGTCAGATTGCTCACCTTATTCAGCACCAGAGAGTTCACACTGGTGAGAAGCCTTATGAATGTTTTCAATGTGGGAAGGCCTTCAGTGATGGCTCCTGTCTTGCTCAACATCAGAGACTTCACACTGGCAAAAGACCGTACACGTGTCTCGAATGTGGGAAGGCGTTCAGACAGAGGGCATCCCTGATCTGTCACCAAAGGTGTCACATGGGTGAGAAAACTTACAAATGCAACATCTGTGGAAAAGCCTTTAGTCATCGTAAATCCCTTACTCTGCATCAGAGAATCCACACAGGAGAGAAACCTTACCAGTGTAAGGAATGCAACAAGGCCTTCAGCCAGATTGCCCATCTGACACCGCACAGGAGAATTCATACTGGCGAAAGGCCATATGAGTGTAAAGCACGTGGAAAAACGTTTAGGCAGACTGTACATCTTGCTCACCATCAGCGAACTCATACTGGAGAGTCATCCTCGGCGATGCCCTCCTCCTCCTACCACCACGTCCTCTAGTTTCAATCTTCAAAGCATTTCTAGAATCTGTCACTTTTTTCTAGCTCAGTGTGTCATTATCCCAGTCCAAGATGCAGCCATCTCATTTGGATTTCTGCATAGGGTTACAACCATATTTCCTCTTGCTCCCCTCAAGTGTATTTTTAACACTGTAGCCAACTGAGTTTTTTAAAAATAAAGAGTTTATTCATGTTACTTTTCCATTTAAAACACTTATTTTGAAAAATGTTAGGTAATCCACTTAAAGCATTTAGCATACTGTCATAGACTTATAATTAGTGCCATTAAGGTAGAATTTTCCTTAGAGTGATGTTAAGCTACAAGTATAATGAGCCAGTAGGTCAAGACTAAGAAGCCTAAAATTTTAGAGTAGACAGAGAACTCTTTACTCTCCTTGTAGGTCGGAAAGATGAACACATTCAGAATTGAAGGATTCTGTGATATCCAGGGTAACGTGGTGGCTTGCTCTTCCTTCTGTATGAATAAAAAGACATCTACTGGAGGAGGAAATGGCAACCCAATCCATATTCTTGCCTGGGAAATTCCATGGACAGAGGAGCCTGGTGGGATACAGTCCATGCGGTCGCAAAAGAGTCAGACACTACATAGTGACTGAACAACAGCAATGTTTAGCAGAATAAGGCTTTAAAAAAAGGAGAATGTAGCATCACTGATGAGGAAACCTCACCTCACCTGGCACTTAGAAGTGAGACTAGGCCACTTAGAACAAAAGCATTTGGTAGAATGTGGGACTTGCCAGGGGAGAGTATTAAAAATAAACTAAAATGAACCAGCTAGAAAACTTGAGTAGGTCAATAGCCATGGAGTAAACTACAAAAGACAGTTCAACACTTTCAACTGTGGAAAAGTACCACAGACAATTCCTGTGATACTGAATTGTTCTAGCATATAAAATAAATACAGTAAAGCTTCCCATCTTGTTCTGTGAGACGGACAAGACAAATACCAAAACAGGAAAACATACATATTGCAGTTGGCTTTTGAATGTAGATGTTAAAACAAGTTGTTTTTTTTTTTTTTAAAGCAGAGGAAATGAAAAGCTAGACATGTCTCTGTATAGACATACTCAGTCTGGCAAAGACATTTCTTCCCAAGTTAAATACGTGAATCCACTGGTACTCCAGTAGAAGTCCCGATATGTAAGTTGACAAGCTCATTTTGAGCATCTATATGGTATTGTGATATAACAAGGAGTATAGTACTGTAACACTCATTAAATTAAGATTAGTGGAGCATTTACTAATGTTCCAGGCACTGTTTTAGGTACTGGGGATGCAGCAAGGTGTGAAATGTACCAAAAAAAGTTTGATCTTGCAGATCTAGTGGGAAAAGACAAACTAAAATTTGAAATGCAACACTACATAGTAAGTATGTGACATGTACCATGATGTGAAACGATCTAAAGAGGGATCCAGGGGGATCCAGGGTGCTGGCAGGGGATGCCTTACACCCCCAGAACATATGGGCATTAGAGCCAAGGGGTGAGGGAAGAACTAGAAAAAACTGTCAACCAAAAAGGACGTAATGAGAGTAATTGTGATGGTCTCAAAGTGGATAGTTACGATGCTTTGAGTGTTTTGGGGAGAACTGATGGTTTAACAAGGTTCATGAGAGTTCTTTTCACCCTTTGTGAATCGTGATTTAGAGGCTGTTAGAGATTTTTGTTTTTATTTTTTTCCTGTATATATATTTGGCTGTGCTGGGTCTTAGTTACGGCATGCAGAATCCTTAGTTGCAGCATAAGGGATCTAGTTCCCTGACCAGGGATCAAATGTTTTCGTTTTGTTTTGGCAGCAGTCTTACTGAGCTATAACTCGCCCATTTAAAGTATATGATTCAAGGAGTTCCCTGGCAGTCCAGTGGTTAGGACTCAGCACTTTCACTGCTGAGAGGTGTGTTTGTGTGTGTGTGTGTGTGTGTGTGTGTGTGTGTGTGCTCAGTGGTGTCTGACTCTGTGATGCCCCAGACTGTAGCCTGTCAGGCTCCTCTTTCCATGGAATATTCCAGGCAAGAATACTGGAGTGGGTTCCCATTTCCTCCTTCAGTGTTCCTTCCTGACCCAGGTATGGAAACTGAGTCTCTTGTTTCTCCTATGTTAGCAGGAGGATTCTTTACTACTGAACCACTTAGGAAGCCATATATATATATAAAATTCAGTGACTTTTCGTATGTTCAGGGTTGTATAACCATCACCACAGTTAATTTTAGAATATTTTCATCACCTAAAAAGAGATCCCCTGCCCTTTAGTAGATACTCTTACTCCTGGTGGAGAACACTTATACCTGGAGCACTTTAGACACCTGGAGGTACCTGGAGCATCCAGAGCTCTCCGGTTTGCTCTTGGCTGCTGCCTAAGGCTGTGTGAGGGGAGTCCGTATCCAGAGGACACAAGCACTGGCCAATGGCGTTTGGGGCTTCCTCTTTACTTTGGCATAGAGGCTCGGAGATAGGTGGTCTTGTCAAGAGCACGTGGAGAGTTTTGATTGCCCTTATATATGATAAAAGGGATTTTTCATTTCAGTGGGGCGAAGGCAGCTTGATCAGATGGCCTTGGGACAGTTAGCTGTCTGGAAAGGCGTAGATGTATGCTTTGCCCCTGATGAAGTTCTGACAGATTAGAGCGCTAGATGTACAATACTAAAGTACAAGAAAAACAGAACATTTCTGTAACCTTGGCTGGAGGCACACTTTCTTAAGCAGTACACATAACGCAGGAGGTGACATTAAACTGAGTAACACTTCTGTGTGAAACCATCAGTTAAGAGATAAATGAAAGACTGAAGAAAAACGTTTGCAACAAATATGACAAAGGGCAATACTCCCTAATACTAAAAGTACCATTACAAATCAGTAATAGTAACGCCTGCAACTCAGGAAAATGGACAGTGCTAACGGCAACCCACACCAGTATTCTTGCCTGGGAAATCCCATGGACAAGAGCCTGGCAGGCTACAGACCATGGGGTAGCAGAGTCAGACGTGACTTAGCAACTAAACAATGACAATGGCCACTTAAAAAATGAAATAAAAACAGCAAAAGAAGATTACCCACTATCATTAGTAATCAAGGCAATGCAAAATAAAGTGATAATATAATCTACTTTTTTCCCCCAATAGATTGATTTAAACCATAGAAGAGTGATCATAATCCAGTTTTGGTGAATGTGTGAAAAACAAGGCAAATCCATTTCCCATTATATAAATTGCTATATAGATATAGACCATTTGAATCAATATTCCTCAGAACTAAAGTGTACAAAGGTAGGTAAATGTATAATGGGAAAAATTTTTAATGATAAACTCTTAGCAATTTATGGTCATGGGCAAAGGGCTAAGTTAATTACGCTGAATTCATTCAATAGAATTATATGCAACTGTTGAAAAAAATGTGTATATAGCCATAAAAGATAAATGTGCTATATTAAATGAAAAGCATTTTTCCAGACCTGTAATCTAGTGTGAACTCAATATAAAAAATAAACCCCTAAATACATGTTTTTCTGTTTTTCTCTGCCCAGTTTTCCTTGCCTTCTTTTGACTGTAATCTCCTTTTCCTTTGAGTAGCTGGCCATACCCTGTGTTACAGGTGAGTACATGAGGAAGCATGTAACTCAGACAGGCCTGCACAGAACACAGATTGTCTCACTTTCCCCCACCTCCAGCACCTTTCCCCATGCCTAAGACCATTCTGCTTCTTTAACCCAAAATATCTCCAGCCCCTCCCCTCAGGGAGGCAGATAAGATGTTCTACCACCTCCTTGCTTGGCTGCCTAGGAATAAACCTTTTCCTTGTTGCAAACCTTGTCTTTCTTGCTGTGCCTTGGGCAAATGAACCTGGTTAGGTAACAACAGATGTCATCCTTACAGGAACCAGATAAACGGTACACTGGATCTCTATGATACCTGTTATTTTTTTTTTACAGCTGCCATGTGTATATCTACATTTGTCAAAATATTTAATGGAAGTCATTAATGACTACCTAAGACTAGCTGACTCTTCACATTTCTGTGGCCACCCAGACATTTCAGCAAATGATTTTGTGCTTGGCTTTGTGATTTGTGGTGTAAGAGGCCCAGCCGGGAGGTCTGGTTCCCACCCCGGCCCCGCCATGGTCCTCCTGTGCCGCCTCTCTTGTCTGTACCACTGTCTCACCTGGAAGCTTGGTTGTGAGGATTAAACACGTTCTTAAGTCATAAAAACGCCAACAACAGGAGCTGGCATTTAAGTTAAGTTGCTCAGTCATATCTGACTCTCTGCAACTCCATGGAGTATACATATACAGTTCATGGACTTCTCCAGGCCAGAATACTCGAGTGGGTAGCCTTTCCCTTCTCCAGGGGATCTTCCCAACCAGGGATCGAACCCAGGTGTCCCGCATTGCAGATTCCTTTCCAGCTGAGCCATAAGGGAAGACCAAGAATACTGGAGTGGGTAGCCTATTCCCTTCTCCAGCAGATCTTCCTGACCCAGGAATCGAACCTGGGGGGTCTCCTGCATTTCAGGTGGATTCTTTACCAACTGAGCTCTAAGGGAAGCCATAATAAAAAGGGTGAATACTGTATTTTTCTTATGATCATTTGTTACTTTGCATCTCTGTATGTTTCCCAAATTTCCTATAATTCAGCTATTTTGTATAACATCACGCTGAAGTAAGCTGCCCAGAACCATCCCTCAGTCCAGCCCAGGAGATGGGTGGACCTGGCACCCTCCTTTTCTGGAATTTTCTCTCCTTCCCCCTTCTTCCTCTCTAAGCAAACCCTCTGCTCTCCACTCTTCTGCCCTCCCCTCCCCCATCTCTCTTCCTCCAGTCTCCGTTTTCCTTCTCTCTTCCCAGCCCTCGATTCCTCCCCTCTTCCTATCCAACTTCCTTTGGCCGCGGCTCCAGTGCCGCGCGGGCCTCTGGGAGTGGAGAGGCGCGGTCGGGTCTCGGGTGGGTTCCGCTCCGCGCGCGGGCTTCTGGGAAGTGTGGTCGGGCCGACCGCGCAGGCGCAGCGCGGCCTGGCGCGCCTAGCGCGGTGATCCTTGTCCAGACCGAGCGCAGTGGGTGAGTCCGGCGGTGGCCGGGGCAGGGGCGGGAGAAGGGGAGTGGGCGGGGTCGGTCCCGAGAAGAGCGGTGCGGACTGAAGGGAGGGGCGTGAGGGGAGGGGCGCCAGGGTCCCAGCGGGAACTGAGGGCTGAGGGGAGGGTGTACCGGCGGAGAGGGCCGAGGGGCGGGCGTGAGGGTGCAGCTGGGAATTGAAGGCTGAAGGGGAGCGCTGAGGGGAGGGGCGGAAGGGCCCAGTTGGGAACTGAGGGCCGAGGGAGAGCGGGCGGGCTGGGCGAGGGCCGGTGGACTGAGGGGAAGGTGTGCGGGCTCAGGGGAGGGGCGTGCCGGCTCAGCGAGAGGCGGGGAAGAAGCCTGGAGTCAGGAAGCCGTTACCAACCTAATCTGATGGGATGCGGAAGGAGGCGAATCCCTGTCTGCGTGTGTGTGTGGCTGTATGCACATCGGTGTGTGTGTGTGCCTGTCTTGGTCTGTGTGGGTGTCCCCTTTGTCTAGTCTTTGCCTGTCCCTGTTGGGGGACATCCCTGGGTGACCACCCGTGTCCACATCCTTAGTTGTGTGTCTGCCTTTATTTCTGTCCATGGTGTCTTTGTGAGAGTGTCATCCAGGTGTCCACCTGTCTCATCTGTCACTTTTCCAAGGGGTTCCAAAGAGTCAGACGTGACTTAGCGACTAAACAACAACAAGCTGGATGCCAGAATCACAATCCACGTATGATCATTTCTGCATCCCTGGGGCTTTCATTCTTGGGGAGGGAAGACAGATGACAAGCTTGAAAATAACTTTTTAAAGAGACAGTTGTCAGCAATGATGCGGGCTATAAGAAGATGGCAGAGGGTGAGGGGTGGTTGCTATTAATGCTTGAGCTTGGGGCCCTGGGAATGGGAAACTTCTCCACGAGGTGACATTTGAATTAACGGTGAGAAGGAGCCAGCCAAGGGAAGAGCATTTCTGACAGAGGGAACAGCAGCTGCGAAGGCCAGTGCACCTGAGGCCAAGTGTTTGCAGGGGAGTAGAGTGGGAGAGGGAAGGTCCTCAGGGCAGACCATAAGGGCCACGTGGGCAGTGGTGAAGACTCCTGATTTCTAATGCCTGTGGGAAGCCATGGAAGAATTTTAAGCTAGAGGACGTTTTTGCTGAGGGCTTGCTCAGGCGTTTGTGTGTGCAAGGCATGGTGCGCTGAGGTTTGTGAAAGACACCAGCCTGTGTGTTTATGATCCTTTGTGATATACAGTGGGGCTTCTTTTAAAAAAATAATTATATTGCTTTTTTATTTGAAATTTCACTGTTTAAAATGTATGGGGACCAACATTTAAATTGATAACGTTCTCTTTTTTATTGAAGTACAGTGGATTTACAATGTTGTGTTAATTTCTGCTGTACAGCAAAGCGATTTAGTTACGCATTTATGTGCTTTTTCCTATCCTTTTCCATTATGGTTTGTCACAGGATATTGAATGTAATTCCCTGTGCTGTACAGTGGGACCTTGCTGTTTCTCCATTCTATATAATAGTTTGCATCTGCTAACCCCAGACTCCCAGTCCATCCTTCCCTGAAGCCCCTGCTCCCCCTTGCAACCGCAAGTCTGCTCCGTGAGTCTGTTTCGTTGATATGTGCATTTCTGTCGTATTTTAGATTCCACATGTAGATATCATATGGTGAAATGGGGTGGGTGGAAATAGTGCCCACCTTTCAGGGGTATTAGGAGGATTAAGTGAGAGATGTTGGTCCAGTGCTTGGTGGGTGGCAAGCACCTGAGTATTTGCTATTAACGTGTGTGTGCGTGTCCCTCCAAGTGTTTGCTGTTAACGTGTGTGTGTGTGTGTGTGTGTGTGTGTGTGTGTGTGTCCCTCCCTCCTGCCTCTCTGGGGGCATGTGTGTGTTTGTCCTGTCTGCACCGTGAGACGGACCTAGGCCTGGCCTCTCACCGTGCCTCCCTTTCTCTCCCCAGACCACAGCCTGCCGTTCGGTCACTGTGGGCAGTGGAGGGTAGCCACCCAGCTGCTGACTGATGAGGCCCTGGTGAGTCCTGCCGCCTGCCTCTCCTTTCCAGAGGCTCAGCCCACAGGTTTGGGCTTCTGCCCAGGGACGACCCTCTGACCCCTAGACCTGCCCAGGGCCTATGTCCCCACCTCCTGGGGGCTCTGCCCACCTGGTGCTCAGGGGTGATGCTTCTGTCCACTCTGCCCTCTTCAAACCCCGAAGCCTCTTGCCTGCCCCTGACACTGGCTTTGGTCAACCAAGGAGGTCAGGACAGCTGGGGAGTGACCAGTTCTGCCCTGCGGGCCCTCAGGAGATGCAGGAGGGCACCTGGAAAGGGAAGGTTTAAATGTGTACAAGGCTCGCTGGAACAAGACCCACACCTTTCAGCCAGCAGTCACCCCCCGGGAAGGGAGGACACTCTAGGTGCCGCACACAGGCGGGCGTCCCCACTCTCAGTATAAAGTTTCCTGATATTTTAAAGGTGGTACATATATGGCTGTATATTGAACTTTTCACTAAACTTGCTTTTATCCCAGAAATATCTCAATATAAAAATATGCAAATACTCTTTATAGAAAATAGGGAAAATCCAGTAACCTGTAGGTGAGACAGTATATTCACCATGGTGCCTATACCCAGAGATAACTATGTGGATTATTTGTGTATCATTTATTGTCTTCTCTGATGATTAGTTTTTAAAATTGACCCAGAATTGGCTCTGCTATTTTTATCTTGGAGCTTTGTTTTTTACATCCCACTTTAATCAGTAATGATTTCCCCAGCCTTTGAAAACTTTACAAATATCACTTGTTTGGGTGCATAAGCAGTGCATCTCAGGTCCATCTGGTATTGGTGGATTTGACTTCTTAAAAATCATTTCTCAATGCTGTAAATAATGTATCATAAAAGAAAATTCCCCAAAGGTTAGGAAATAGATGATCATCATAAAAAGCTTAGACAATCCAGGACTTCCCTCGTGGTCCAGTGGTTAAAATTCTGTGCTCCCAGTGCAGGGCACATGAGTTCGATCCCTGGTTGGGGAAGATCCTGCATGCCACGTGGTGGAGCCAAAAAAAAAAAAAAAAAAAACTTAGAAAATCCAGAAGAGTAGAGCAGACAGGATCAGAATAACCCTGGATTTCATCCCAGGAGGTAACCACCCCTGAATGTCGTGTCTTTCTCTCTCTGGAAACATATTGTTTCGCAAAAATATGAATCATCCCAGCTGAGCAGTTTTTTTTTTTTCCTGCTTTTTCATCGAAGATTTCATCCTTAACGTTTCTCTACATTGTTAAAAACTCTTTGGGAAACTCTGTTTTAATGACTCCATAGAAATTTTATCTTGGGGCTGTACCTGGCTTACTTAATCGTTCCCCCACTGCTGGGTACTTATTTGTCTCCAGTTTTCAATGGCTGTTGGGTATTTATTGTGCATGTGTGTGCGTGCTCAGCCATGTCTGATTCTGCAACCCCATGGACTGCAGCCCACCGGGCTCATCTGTTCATGGAATTTTCCAGGCAAGAATACTGGAGTGTGTTGCCATTGCTTTCTCCAGGGGATCTGCCCAACCCAGGGATTGAACCCTCATTTTCTGCATTGGCAGGCACAGAGCCACTGCAAGTTGGATATAAGTGATAAATGGATGTATGGATAAATGGATTTAAGTGACAAATGCTATAAGCTTTGAGCATGATAGATGAGAAATGGTGTCACAAGATCTTTTCTGAGTAACATTATCTGTATCTTAGTGAGGTTTGATTTTTTAAAAATGTTTATTAGCCATTTCTCTTGGGGGTTAAATGATCTATCCTGTGCTTTCCCAGTCTCCAGGAATCCTAGTATCCTTGAAGATTTTAAAGAAGTGTGTGTGAAAATATTTGTGGCAAATATACTTCCCAGCTTTGCTTTTCATTTCTTATTTTCTATTTTTTGCGCCCAAAAGCATTTCTTATTTTCAGAATTGAGTCTCTGTCCTCCTCTGGTGCCTTCCATTGTTTTTAAGCTGTGAAAGGGTTTCTCCATCCAATACAGGTCACACACCACTTGTATTTTGTTTCTTTTTTTCCCGTTTATCATTTCGATGTTAACAGTGAACTTCTGAATCCACCTGGAATTTATTTTAATGTCTAAATGTGTCAGTTCACTTACCTAAGTTCTGATGTGTTGTGCCTTAATACACTTGTATCAATATACACCCCACGTACCACAAAAAGTACAACTTGTTGGTTTATTGTATATTCACAGAGCTGTGCAACCATCACCACAGTCAATTTGAGAACATTTTCATCATCCCAAATGCAAATGTGTCCCCACTGGCACCCTCTCCCATTCCCTCCATTGACCAGCCCCTGGCAACCCGTCATTTACTTTTCGTCTCTGGATTTGCTCTGAAGTTCATCCACATTTTAATATATGTCAGTGCTTCATTCCTTTTAATGGCTGGATAATATTCCACTGTGTGGTTAGACCACGTGTTATTTATCCATTCATTGGTTGATAGGCATTTGGGTTGTTTCCACTTTCTGGTTACTAGGAATTCTGCAGTTCACGTATTAGTTTGAACACAGGTTCTCAGTTCTCTTGGGTGTATATTTAGGAGTGGAATTGCTGGGTTGTAATGTAACTCTGTTTAACCGTCTAAGGAACTATCAGATTATTTTCCAAAACAACTGCACCATGATGTCTTCATTTTTCACTTGTCTGTGATTATTGTCTTGACTTCTTCTTTTACCTACATAATTTAGAAGGACTTGTCAACTGTTTTTGTTTCAGTATAGCGGGGCTTTTTTCTTAAAGTGTTTTTTTTTTCCTTAATCACATCTAGTGTAATTCTGATTTTTTTAAAAATAGAGCCTATCTTCACCTCTGGAACTTGGGGAGGTTTTCCTTGTGGTGAATTGGTTTGTGCTGTTAGACAGGAAACCAAGACAGATGAAGCACTAGAATGAGTGGCCTTGGATGTGCACATGCAAAAAACTCAGGTTTGATGCTTTGGGGCTACACTTTACTTCCAGGGAAGTCTCCTCAGCCGTCCAGAGGAAAGTGGCCCCTGCTGTCTGCCCCGCAGCGTCCTGTGCTGTACGGTGTTGGCTCTGAGACTTCCAGGACTGTCCATCGTGTATTCAGTGGACACCTCCACCCCCGCACCACAGCCCAAACACAAAGCGTGGAGGCTGCTCAGTAAATACATTATGTAGTGAGCAAGTGCACTGAGATGGGGCATACTAAGAGAAGACTCTCTGAAGACATTAAAAAACAAAGGGCAGGAGGAAACTTTTGGAGGTGATGGATAAGCTTATGGCCTCAATTGTGGTGATGTTCCATGGGTGTACACTTTCCAAACTTATCAAGTTGTATTAACTAAATAAGTACAGATTTTCTATGTCATTCATACCTCATAAAGTGTTTTTTTAAAAAGAATTATTACCAGGACTGGCCAAAGGACATATGGGCAAAAGAACCAAATAATAATATCATATAATAATAATGACTACTAATACATATATAAAATATACAAATCAAATGTCAAAATTAATAAAATCTAATAGTTGACATTCACTGAGAACTTACTCCAGCCACACCAGATACTATGCTGGAACCATGTATGCATTCCCCCTTTCCACTCCATGACAACTACAGAGGCAGATATGGTTATTATGAAGCCCATTGAGCAAATGAAGCTCGGAGATGTTAAGGCAGTTGCCCAAGGAAACACCGCCGTTGAGGCGTAGAGCCAGGATTTCATTGCAGGCTTTCAGGCTCCTGAGCCCACGCTCTCAGCCACTGCCTGGTACCGCTTCTTTATCCAGTAGGAGTGACCCACGAGGCAGAGGGGGCCCTTTATGAGCCCAGAGCCCCTGGGCGGGCACATGGATCCATGACAGGACTGGCCAGGAGGTGAGGCCTCCTCTCAGGAGGTTAAGTCAGCTCAGGGTCCACAGGGTGGGGGACTTAGAGCACTCGGGAGAGCCAAGGACCTGTGGAGTGGGTGGCAGTAACAGTAGCTGATGGTAATTCAGCACCTCCTATATGCTGGGCATCAAACATGGATTAACTCATTTAATCCTTATGGCCTCCTTACCTATAGATCCATTCAAGAACTATTCATCGAGGGACTTCCCTCGTGGCCCACTGGCTAAAACTCTGCATTCCCAAGGCAGGGGGCCTGGGTCCATTTCCTGGTCAGGGAACTAGCGCCTACATGCCTCAGCCAAGAGTCTGCATGCCACAACTATAGATCTCACACACCGCAATGAAGACTGAAGATCCAGCATGCCTCAGCTAAGACCCCACGCAGCCAAGTAAATAAAGAAATAGATTCTTTTTTTAAAAAAGAACTATTAACTGAGTGCCTACTATATGCCAGGCATTGTACCAACCACTGGGGAATTAGTAATGAGCAGGGCAGATGTCTTGGTTTGCTACGGCTGCCATAGCAAAGTACCACGGAGAGGGAGGCTTAAACAACAAATGTTTTCTCACAGTTCTGGAGGCTGGAAGTCCAAAATCAAGGTGTTGGGGGACCAGTGGTTAAGAGTCCTGGTGGTCCAGTGGTTAAGAGTCCACCTGCCAGTGCAGGGGATGCGGGTGTGATCCCTGGCTGGGGAACTAAGATCCCACACGCCTCGGGTCTACTAAGCCCAGGCGCCACAACTAGAGACACTCGGGCAGCACGACAAAGAGCCCACGTGCTGCAGCGAAGACCCAGTGCAGCCAAATGGACAGACGAGAATAGAATAAAGTTAAGGTGGTGGGGCCACGCGCCTGCAGAAGGCTCCAGAGGAGGGTCGGTTTCAGGCCTTTCTCCCACCTTCCAGTAGTTCCCGGGCTGTGGCACCACAATTCCAGTTTTCACACCGTGTTCTCCACGTGGGTATGTCCCTGTGTCCACATTTCCCCTTTTGGTAAGGGCACCAGTCAGATTAGGGCCCACCTACTCCAGTAGGACCTCATCTTAACCAATGGCTTTGTTTGCAAAGAGGGTCCCATTCTCAGGTGCTGGGGGGTAGACTTCAATACATGGATTTGGAGTGGAGGGAGCATAATTTGCCCTGTAACAAACACTTAGAACAAGCACCTGGTGAGTACAGGGAGGGGGGTGGCACATAGCAACTGCCTGTGAAGTGATTCGTGTGATGTGGTGACCTGCAACTGGCGTCACATCGTCATCACTACCATTGTTGTTACCACAGCCGTCATCGTCATCACCACCATTACCATTCTCACCACCATCACCAGCATCGTCGTCGTCATCTGCTCTGCTCAGCCACAGTCATTTCAGCCCCAGGGCTGTCAGCTCACTCATAAAGGCGCTTAGGTTTCCAGCTCATGAACTTCTCACCATTCCTCAATGGTCTAATCTGCCCTTTAAGCCTCAGGTCCCGGCCCAAGCTCTTCCTCCCTCCAGAATCTCCCCCAAGGCCCCGACCACTGAACCTCCCCCACAGACTACACTCAGTGCCACCTTTCCAAAGTCTTCCCAGATGCCCCCTAAAGCTGCCATTGCTCAGAAACCTGGAGAATTTTGTTTGTACCTTCATGACAGTATCGACCAGATTGCGGGTCACTTACCGGTGTTCTCACCTGCCGCTCCTGTGAGGAACTAGTTCTTAAACCTCCCATGTCTGTCTCCTCACTGAGTGAGGTACTCAGTGCCTACAGCTTGGTAGAGGCTCAGGCCTCCTCAGTGAATGACTGGATTCCATCTAGCTTTCTGCCTTTGCTGGGACTTCCCTGGTGACTCAGATGGTAAAGACTCTGCCTGCAATGCTGGAGACCTGGGTTCGATCCGTGGGTTGGGAAGATCTCCGGGAGAAGGGAATGGCTACCCACTCCAGTATTCTTGCCTGGAGGATTCCATGGACAGAGGAGCCTGGCGGGCTATAGCCCTTGGGGTCACAAAGAGTCAGACACGACTGAGTGACTAACACACACACAGCAATGAATATGTTGATTCACTGGGTTATGATCATTTTACCTTTGATTCCTTCTCTGTCACTCAAGTCTGTGACTTTCTGCTCTAAACAGCCTCACATTTGTTTTATTCCTCTGTCAGAGGGCCATCCCCAAATAATGAGGCATGGAGAAAAGCGAGGGGCAGGTCCTTGTTGAAATGACTTCAGATACATCCCGTGTGCCTTTCCTAAACCCTCCCGGATTTTCCATCCATTCCTCCAGACCTCTGTAAGGAGGGCCCTGTGGCTAGTGGTTGTGGGTTTCCTCTTGCATGAGTCAGTGACATTCAGGGATGTGACTGTGGACTTCACCCAGGAAGAGTGGCACCAGCTGGAGCCTGCCCAGAAGGGACGTGATGCTGGGGAACCTCCAGAACCTGGTCTCGCTGGGTGAGGGGCCGCTTTGCTGAGTTACTTGCCATCAGCCTGTCACATGAGGACTACAAAGAGATAAAAGATGGGCAGATGTAATGATGTAGAAATCACTCTACTCAAA
This sequence comes from Bos grunniens, assembly GCF_055505025.1. Taxonomy (NCBI): domain Eukaryota; kingdom Metazoa; phylum Chordata; class Mammalia; order Artiodactyla; family Bovidae; genus Bos; species Bos grunniens. Next base: position 64,353,327 of record NC_141182.1, on the reverse strand, counting down.
GCTAAAACTAAAGTTGACAGATGATGAAATGGGGAATAATATTTACCACATGGATAGCAGTCAAAGGATTGAAAGTGAAAGTGTTAGTCACTCAGTCGTGTCCGACTCTTTGTGACCCCATGGACTGTAGCCCACCAGGCTCCTCTGTCCATGGGATTCTCCAGGCAAGAATACTAGAGTGGGTTGCCTCTCCCTTCTCCAGGGGATATTCCCAACCCAGGATTGAACCCAGGTCTTCCCACGTCGCAGGCGGATTCTTTATCATCTGAGCCGCCAGGGAAGCTCAAAGTGAAGGTGATAGTAGCTCAATCATGTCTGACTTTGGAGCTCGCCAGGTTCCTCTGTCCATGTAATTCTCCAGGCAAGAATACTGGAGTGGGTTTCCATTCCCTTCTCCAGGGGTTCTTCTCGACCCAGGGATCGAACCCGGGTCTCACATATTGCTAGGAGATTCTTTACTGTCTGAGTCACCAGAGAAACCCTAACCTTCAGAGGGGATTATAATTATATAAAGAGCTCCTAAGAATAAATAAGAAAAAGGCTGAATGCAATTCATAGATGTGGAAATACATGGGATCACACTTTATAATAGGTTTTTAAACCTTGTGCTTAGTTGTTCAGTCATGTCTGACTCTTTGTGATTCCATGGACTGTAGCCCACCAGGCTCCTCTGTCCATGGCATTTTTCAGACAAGAATACTGGAGTGGTTGCCATTTCCTTCTCCAGGGGATCTTCCCAACCCAGTTATCAAACCCATGTCTCCTGTGTCTTCTGCATTGCAGGTGGATTGTTTACCTGCTGAGCCATCAGGGAAGCCCCTTTAAACCTTACTAGTAGTTAAAGAATGGCACCCCACTCCAGTACTCTTGCCTGGAAAATCCCATGGACAGAGGAGCCTGGTAGGCTGCAGTCCATGGGGTCGTGAAGAGTTGGACACGACTGAGCGACTTCACTTTCACTTTTCACTTTCATGCACTGGAGAAGGAAATGGCAACCCACTCCAGTGTTCTTGCCTGGAGAATCCCAGGGACGGGGGAGCCTGGTGGGCTGCCGTCTATGGGGTCGCACAGAGTCGGACACAACTGAAGCGACTTAGCAGCAGCAGCAGTAGTCAAAGAACTATTAATAAAACTGAGCCAAAGAAATAGTTTTTGCTCATGAGGTACACAAAGATGGTAAAGAACAATAGCCTGAATTATGAAGTTATCAGAAAGGGACTCTGTCCTTTTAGGGGTATAATGCTGGGACAACTCTTTTGGAGGACAGCTTGGCATTATCAGCCAAATTTTCAACTATTCCATTTTTAGAGATCTATCCTTTAAGAAATCTTTCTCTAAGTGTGCAAAGTTTTCCATGGGGGTGGAGGGGAAGAAACGACCTAAATGCCCACCTATACAAGACTGACTAACATATCAAGGTGTAGCCATATGATTGAAACCATGTTCTTCAAAGATGAGCACTCTTCGTAGGCACTGACATGGAACAGTGTCCCTTGCTGTTGTTTAGTTGCTATGTTGTATTTGACTCTTTGCAGCCCCATGGACCACAGGACACCAGGCTTCCCTGTCCTTCACTGTCTCTCGGAGTTTGCTCAAACTCATGTCCATCGAGTTGGTGATGCCATCCAACCATCTCATCCTCTGTCATTCCCTTCTCCTCCTGCCCCCAATCTTTACCAGCATCAGGGTCTTTTCCATTGATTTGGCTTTTCGCATCAGGTGGCCAAAGTATTAGAGCTTCAGTTTCACCATCAGTCCTTCCAATGAATATTCACGGTTGATTCCCATTAGGATTGACTGGTTTGATCTCCTTGAAGTCCAAGGGACTCTAAAGAGTTTGGGGGGGGAAGGGTGGCACATAGGCTTGAGAGGCATCAGCATACAGAAGATACTGAACCAACACAATATTGTAAAGCAGTTATCCTCCAATTAAAAATAAGTACATTTTTTAAAAAAGAAGAAGCTACTTAAGTCCAGACTGTGAAGGTCTGGCATCACTTAGCGGAAGGGTTCTCAGATTCTAGTGCTGGTGAGGCCAGGTGGGGATTCATATGCTTTTTATTGCCTCATAGAAATAAGGGATTTTAGTGACTGTATCCTCACACTTTTCATGACGTTGTGTAAGATCTCAGTTTTTAAATGTCAGGAATGGAGCCATTAGGTCTAGGATACAGAGTTCCCACTAACGGAACTCAGACTGGAAATAGAAATGAGCAGGATTCCTGTAGGAGGGGGTTGGAGACCCCTTGGCCATGATTCGCAAGGAGGGATGGATGTGTGAAAAGAAGAGGTCTGGAGCCAGCCCACGGGGGTACCTGCGCCCCAGAACTGGGCATCTGAGGATGGGAGTGAGGCCCCCCGCCAGGCGGGGTGGGGAGGGATGGAGCTGGAAGACGGGGTAACCTTCACACGCCACCAACCGCAGCTGTACTGGTATCCTTTCTAATAAAAGCTGATACTCCCAGAAGCCTAACCGGTAGGGGATGTCCAGGATGGACCCTGCAGTAACCCCTTACACGGGTTTGCGAGCCTCCTGGCCCGCCCCCTGCCCTCCTCCGAGCTCCCAAAGGGACACCACTTGTCAGCTCCCCTCCTCGGTCGGTTCTGCCCGCTCGAGCCGCGTGTGCCGCCAGCGCATTGCTCGGCTTTTAGAGTCTCCGTCTGTGCCCCGCGGTTTATCTATCCCCGGGCTTGGGAAATCCCTTCCTTCCAGCACTAACCCCGCGCGTTTCCTCCTCTCTTCCTCCTCCCCCTCCAGACGTGGACACTCGGCCCGCAGTGAAAGAAGCGGGCCCGAAGGAGGAGATTTCGGAAGACGGACCATCCGCAGAAGGGCCCGCCAGGCACGGGGCCGGGGTCCCGCCCTGGGCGGAGCGCTCATGCAGGGTGACCTCGTGGACACGCCGCGGGGGAGCGCTCGGACCCGTCAGGGACGACGGGGAACCTCCCGGGAGTCGGCCCCCGAGTGCCCCCCGGCGCCCCCCAGGTCGGCCATGCGGGGAAAGGGCCTCGCAGGTCACTCGGACCTCGGGAACCCCTCCAGGCCGGACGCGGAGAAGAGCGCCTACGGCTGCAGCGAGTGCGGCAAGGCTTTCGGCCGCAGCTCGTCGCTGACGAAGCACCGGCGCATCCACACCGGCGAGAAGCCCTTCCGGTGCGACGCGTGCGGGAAGCAGTTCCTGGAGCGCTCGTCGCTGACCATCCACCGGCGCGTGCACACGGGCGAGAAGCCGTACGCCTGCGGGGACTGCGGCAAGGCCTTCAGCCAGCGCATGAACCTGACGGTGCACCAGCGCACGCACACCGGCGAGAAGCCCTACGCGTGCGGTGACTGCGGCAAGGCCTTCCGGAAGACCTCGTCCCTCGCCCAGCACGAGCGGGTCCACACGGGCGAGAAGCCGTTCGCGTGCGGGGACTGCGGCAAGGCCTTCAGCCAGAGCATGCACTTGGTGGTGCACCGGCGCACGCACACGGGCGAGAAGCCGTACGCGTGCGGGGAGTGCGGGCGCGCCTTCAGCCAGCGCATGCACCTGACGGAGCACCGGCGCACGCACACGGGCGAGAAGCCCTACGCCTGCGGGGACTGCGGCCGCGCCTTCAACAAGAGCTCGTCGCTGACGCTGCACCGGCGCAACCACACGGGCGAGAAGCCGTACGCGTGCGGCGAGTGCGGCAAGGCCTTCAGCCAGAGCTCCTACCTGATCCAGCACCAGCGGCTGCACATCGGCGTGAAGCCCTTCGAGTGCGGCCGCTGCGGCAAGGCCTTCAGCAAGAATTCGGCCCTGACGCAGCACCAGCGCCTGCACACCGGCGAGAAGCCCTACTCCTGCCCCGTCTGCAAGAAGCACTTCACGGGCCGCTCGTCGCTGGTGGTGCACCAGGTGGGCCACACCGGAGAGAAGCCCTACGCCTGCGGCGAGTGCGGGAAGGCCTTCGGCCAGAGCGCCTACCTCATCGAGCACCAGCGCATCCACACGGGCGAGAAGCCCTACCGATGCGCGCAGTGCGGCAAGGCCTTCATCAAGAACTCCTCGCTCACCGTGCACCAGAGGATCCACACCGGGGAGAAGCCCTACGCGTGCGGCGAGTGCGGGAAGACCTTCAGTCGGAACACCAACCTCACGCGGCACCTGAGGGTCCACGTCTAGGGAGGCTGGCCGCCCCCCAGTCTGCACCAGGTGAACGGGGTCCTAGGCTCGGAGTCTCCCCCAGATGGGCGGGGTCCTCTGCGCGGAGCCTCCACCAGGTGGGCGTGGACCTAACCTCGGAGTCTCCGCCAGGTGGGTGGGGTCCTTAGCTTGAACCTCCACCAGGTGGGCGGGTCCTTACTTCGGCTGTAAGAGGGGGCACTGTGACTTGGGGGCCCAGGGTGGCGCAGCTCCACACAGTCTTAGAATGCGGGGATCCAGGACCGGCTTCAGGTTTACGCGCTCTCCTTCTTGGCCCGGCGTCCTCACCCACGGACCAGAAGGCAAGCTCCTCCGTGCCCAGTACTGCGAACGCTGCGAAGTTGAATGTGGCTGGAAACCTAGGGGAGCACCAGGAACCCAGGGCGCCAGAGTTCCGATCCAAGCTCTCAGTAAATAAGCGCCGGGCTGGAGCGTTTCCAGCCTCCGGTCTCCGTTCCGATAGTACGGTGGGGAAGGGCGTGGAGGAGGTGTCTGGATAAGAGCGTGGGGACATTTCTCCTCTTGGCACACACACCCGCGGTCTAGTCCTAACAAGGTGGCCACTGTGAGCTCCCTAAGATCTAGAGGGGGACTCTTCATCCTTCCACATCCCAGCCCCGCTGCAGTCTCGCTAAACCGTTCTGGAAGACCGGACCCCACCCCAGGCTAATAAGCGGTGGAAGTTGGCAAGTTATTCGTGGGGCGGGGGGGGGGGGGGGATTTTTTTTCCGAGGTAGCAATAACAGTAACTGCTTCAGATGCCAAAGTTTCTCATGGTGGTCTGTTCAAATTTTTTTTAATAAAACTTTTCACGAAGGAAGTTCAACGTCATTTTAAAAAGTCATCAGACGAGAAAGAAACGGGGACCGTGTGTTCAGTCAAAGTCGGTTTCAGTGCTGGTGGGAGAAGGTGGGGGAGCGAGCAGCAGCAGCCTAATATTCAGGGTTAAATGCTTACTGGAGTCAATAAGCTTGTGCGCTGGAGTCTCTTTTCATAGTTGTTTTTGCAGTTAAACTTGAAGGAATGTCCTCAGCTTGACCTGAAGCTTTGTGTACACATAGAGTTCCCCGAGTCTCCTCTTTCTGGGGCCTTTTTTGTTTGGTTGGTTGGTTTGGGGTTGTTTATTTGTTTGTTTGGTTGGTTTTGCTGCAGGCTTGCAGGATCTCAGTTCCCCAAGCAAAGACCGAACCCAGGTTAGGGCAGTGAAAACCCAGAGCCCTAACCACTAGCCCTCCAGGGAATACCAGGGCCTTTTCCACCACTTTGTTATTTTAATGTTCAGTGCTACTGGTCACAAATGTTCTGGTGTGTCTGAATGTCGCACACTTCCTGACGACAGTGTTCATGAAGAATAAATAATTCATTATAAGCAACCACTTAGATCTGCTGGAGAAGGGATAGGCTACCCACTGCAGTATTCTTGGGCTTCCCTTGTGGCTCAGCTTTTAAAGAATCCGCCTGCAATGTGGGAGACCTGGGTTCGATCCCTGGGTTGGAAAGATCCCCTGGAGAGGGGAAAGGTACCCACTCCGGTATTCTAGCTTAGAGAATTCCATGGACTGTATGTCCATGGGGTCACAAAGAGTTGGACACGACTGAGGAACTTTCACTTTCACTTTTTGCATATCAGTAAGTGCACTTCGTGTTGCAGGTCAAAAGAGCAGCCGCTCAGCCATGTATAAACATGAATAGTTTTTGAATGTCTGGCAGGGTGTGGGCATCAGGGTGGGCTTGATCCAGGCACCATGCATCAGAGCCATGGCTCTGACTCCCTTCACCCACTGGCCTCGTCCTCAGACTGGCTTCCCTCATGGCTTCGTGTGGTTTCCAACAGCTCCTCTTGACACATTTCCTCAGAAACATCCAGTTGGAGACAGGCCTCTTCCAGCCATTGGCAAAACAGCAACAACACTTAAGTTTCTTCCGGTTGTACTCACCAGGAACTGATTGTTCTGAGGAGAGGAATGCCATGCGCTGCTTGGTTTAGATCTGGGTCTCGCCCTCATCCCCAAAGTAGTAGCTGGGGAAGGGGGATGAGTAGGAGTGACTGCCCAGATCAGCCTGAAGCCACCGGGGTCGGTTCACCCAGGTCCCAGTCAGGGAGAAGCGGGTGACTTGTGGAAGCCAGCCCCAAGGTCATCATGCTGCTGGAGGCTAACATTTAAAGTCGGATGGCCCCTCTGACTTTTGTCATGACCGTGGGGTTCTGCTGCACAACAAATGTCTGTTCTGACATTTTCTTTGGGAAGCCCTCTCACTGCTGCGATCACCGGGAGGGCCCTCAGTCCTGTCTGTCCTCTGGGCTCTCTTGACCCCGGGAAGGGGGTGGAGCCCAAGAGGCTCCAGGTCACATGTCTTTGCTCTGACTTTGGTCTCCATCAGCAAGACCAGATGTCACATGACCAGGTTTCCTGCTCAGGGCTGGGGGGTGGTGTGTGGCCAGGAGAGTGACCTGACCCCCAGGGCAAGTGTGAGCCCTTGGTGGACACAGGTGGGTGAGCACCAGCCGTGACTCAGCAGGCTCCTTGTAGCCCTCTGTGCCATGGTTCACTGTACTTTAAAATGGGGGTAATGGGTGTCTCTGGGCTTCCCACCTGGCTCAGCGGTAAAGAACCCTCCTGCCAATTTAGGAGACACAAGTTCGATCCCTGGGTCGGGAAGATCCCCTGGAGGAAGTAAAGGCAACCCACTCCAGTATTCTTGCCTGGAGAACCCCATGGACAGAGGAGCCTGGCGGGCTATAGTCTGTGGGGTCGCAGAGGAATAGGACATAACTGAGCAACTCAATGAGTGGGTATCTCCGGAGTCGATAATAGGGCAGTCAGGCGCAGCTAAGCAGCAGGTCCCAGCAACACAGAGCTGCAGACAGCAGAGCCCCTCCCCTCGCACTCTGTCTCTCTTCTGCTCCCTCACCTCTGTTTCAGACCAAAACACCCATGCAGTCCCACTTCTTGTGGTCATTTGGGACCTCCATCCTTGGGGACGCAGGTCTGGTCAGAGCCGGCTGCCAGCCCACAAGCATTCCAGCCTGGAGGAGGTGAATCTGATCCACATCTCAGCACCTGGAGGAGAAGCGGCCCAGTGTGTCCCCTCACGTGCCTCGTGGTTCACAGCTGGCTCCCCTCAGACCTACGTGGCGGCTGGGAGATGTTGTTCAGGGGCACATCCAGGACAAAGTGGAGATGACCATCCCTCGAGCTGCATTTGATGGCCTGTCCAGGCAGATCGTGTAGTCAGTCCCCACCCCCACCACTCACCTCCAGACCCCGGCTTCTGTAGACGCCCTGGGGGTCGGCATACAGGCAGTGGCTGAGTGAAGGGCAGCTGGCCTAGGCTCAGGCTTTCCTGGATACAGCAGTCTCAGCACCTCCCACTGGAGGGGTTCACGCCTCCTCCTGGTTGCAAGTGGGAAATGCGATCTCTGGCAGGACCGACTCAGCAGGAGGAAGGAAGGAAAGTGAAGTGGGGATGGGGGGAGGAGGGGTCGCTGTCTCCCCTGCACCCCAAAATGCAAAGTGAGTGCTCATGCTCTCCAGTACCAGGGAGAGAGCAGCCCCAGTTATAAAAGGCTCAGTTTCTAGCCGTTTGGGGATGTTGTAGATTGCACATGTTCCCCTGAAATTCGAATGCTGAGACCTTAACACCCAGTGACTTCAGAACGTGACTGCATTAAAGATAAATAGGACTCTATGAGGTCATATGGCTGGGTGCTAAAACAAGGACTTGTGTCCTTCTGAAAGAGAAACATGAGGCCACACGTAGGCAGAGCGACAGTCACGTGAAGAGGCCTCAAGAGGAGCACCATCTGCAAGCCAAGGAGAGAGACCTCTGGAGAAACCAGCCCTGCCCAGACCCTGCCACGGCATGCCACAGTCAGGAAGAAAGGTTAGTTGAACCCTTGCCCCTGATCCCCAAATAAGAAAACGCTTCCTGTAAACCTGGAATTCAAGCAAAACCAACTTTATCTCTGAGTTTTGCCATGCTGAGATTTGAGGGTCTTGGGACTTCGGTGGTGGTCCAGTGGTTAAGATTCCATGCTTCCACTGCAGTTGGCAAAGACTCAATCCCTGGTTGGGGAACTGAGATATCGCAGTCAAAAAAGAAGAGAGAGAGATTTGATGATCTGTCATGAACTTTTTGACTTTGTTAATCGTTTTAACAAAAGTAGTAGGTTTTCGGGTCTTCCCTAATGGTCCAGTGGTTAAGACTCCATGCTTCCAATGCAGGGGGCATGGTCAGGGAACTAAGATCCCACATGCCCTGTGGCATGGGCAAAAAAAATTTTTTTTAATTTTACCCAATTCAGATCCCACATAATTTGAGTCTAATCCTAATGAAAGATGGTTGGCACATTTATTCACGAACTAAAATGATACAAGCATAACACAGTTTACACAATCATTTGCAAGTATGGATTTTTGAGTTTTTTTTTAATTGCAAAAGGCTTCTTGTCATTTCAAAAAGTGCCACTAAAAAGGTCCTGATTTCAAATGTTTATAATTCAAGGTAGCATAAAATATAGCCGTGATGTATTTATATAAATTACAATAATATCCTTCTCGCAGTTCCCACCTCACAAGATCAAAACGAAGCCTCATCAGTAAGTTACATATGTAGGGGTTTCCTGATGGCTCAGTAGTAAAGAACCCACCTGCAGTGCAGAAGATATGGCTTCGATCCCTGGGTCTGGAAGATCCCCTGGAGAAGGAAATGGTAACCTACTCCAGTATTCTTGCCTGGGAAATCCCATGAACAGAGGAGCTTGACAGGCTACGGTCCATGGTGTCACAAAGAATCAGACACGACTTAGCAACTGAGTGCACGCGCATGCTCGTGCACACACACACACACGCACACACACATATACTCATCGAGTATTCCCCATCTCATATCCCTGCTGCCCCCAATCCAACGTAACCAACAACCTGAGTCCTGGCACATCTTTCCCTTGTTTTCCTTTGTATACATTTGTACATTTCTCTCTCACAGATGCTTTGGAAACTTTGTGTTAGTAATTCCAGTAAGTAGTAGACAGGTCCTGCCGTCCTAAGAACCAAAATGACTCTGCAGTTTCTTCGTTTGTTTTTCGCTCTTTTGCATTCATCCCACACTCCCCAGAGCCCAGAGAGCTTTATTTCCAGGCACCAGCAGGGTCACGAGGATGGGTACTTTGAAAAGTGACAGAGAAGGAGGGAGGGAGGGAGGGAGGAGGAGGAGAAAATCTCCAGCTCGTTTGCCTAGAGGTTCAGTACTACGGACAGCGCAGCGGGTTCAGCACCACGGACAGATCCACCTGAAAGGTTTCAGCACCACGGACAGAGCAGGAAACCTACTTTCCCCATTGGCCTCTGCGATGCAGAACTTCCTGGTGGTTTAGCCGTAAAGAATCCTCCTGCATTGCAAGAGACCAGGGTTCGATCCCTGGGTCGGGAAGATCCCCTGGAGAAGGAAATGGCAACCTACTCCAGTGTTCTTGCCCGGAGAATTCCATGGACAGAAGAGCCTGGTGGGCTGCAGTCCATGGGGTTCTAGAATCAGAGATGACTTAGCGACTGAATCAGCACCACCCTAACCCTGCTGGATCCTTTTTGAGCAGAGTTTTGAGCCCGCGCCCAACCCTCACCCGCAGGGTCCTTGAATGCTGATATCTGAGTAATCCAGTCTATCCTGGTGCTGATCTCAGAAACTCAGGCATTGAACACTTAACATGCACCAAACGGAATTTTGGATTTTCTCCACACACACACAAAAATATGATCCTACTTAGTGCACCACAGGGCACTCAACTGGCCAGGTTCAAAGCTCAAAAGTCCTTCCTCTTCTCTCATCCCACCCATGCTCGAGGACTCTCAGCTTTAACTCTAAACTATTCATTGAATCTGTCCACTGTTTTCCACATACACTGTCACCACCTCACTCCATCGTTTCTCACCTGGTTTACCAGTGAGTGCTCAGTCTTGTCCAACTCTTCGTGCCCCCATGGACTGTAGCCTGCCAGGCTCCTCTGTCTATAGAATTCTCCAGGCAAGAATACTGGAGTGGGTTGTCATTTCCTCCTCCAGGGGATCTTCCCTACCCAGGGATGGAACCCACGTCTCTTACTGGCAGCTGGGTTCTTTACCACTGCGCCACCTTGGGAAGTCACCAAACCTATAGCCCCTTCTATATCATTTCTTGTATAATAGTTTTAGTGATCTTTGACATTTTAAATTATATTATATCACACCCTTCCATGGATTCTCAGCACACCTACAACAACATTCAAAGATGTTACTGTGGCTTTCAAAACCCTGGATGCCTCTCTGACACTATCCCCCACCACTCTCTTCCTTGCCTGACCACTCTGGTCCCACTGGCCTCCCTGTTGTCCCTCTGGCCCTTTGTGCATGCTATCCTCCCTGCCACAAATTCTTGCATAACTGGCTCCTTTCCACCTTTCAGGATTAAGCTCAAAATGCCGCCTCTGCTTAAAAAAAGATCACCTCCGGGGCTTCTCTAGATTCCACATGTCCACTGCAGGGGGCGCAGGTTTGATCCCTGGTCAGAAAGCTAAGATCCCCGTGCCTTGAAGTGTGGCCAAAAAAGCAACTCCCATCTAAAATGACCTCACCATTACTATCACATTGATTACATCGCATACTTCATAGAATTAGCACAAACTATATTTTGTATTTTTTTATTGCCTTTTGTCTAACATCATTACTAGCCTGTAAACTTTATTAAGCCATATATCTTGACTGGCTTGGTCACCCAAAACAAGCATGTAGCACATAGCAGCTGTTTATAATTATTTGTCGAATGAATGAATGAATGAATTTTCAGCTAGTCATGGAGCCCTGAAGAGATGTCAACAGCACTCGACTTCTGCCAGAACGGTGGTCATATGTGCTGGCCCAAGTTTTTTTTGGCTTTGTTTTTAATTGGTTTGGCTGTGCTGGGTCTTCACTCCTGCACGGGTTTTCTCTCGTTGTGGCAAGCAGGGGCTATTCCAAGAGTTTGTACGCCACAACTCAGACCTGGTGCAGCCAAATAAGTAAACAATTTTTAAAAAAAGAAAATAAGACTGTAAAGGAAGACTATTTCCACCCTTCCCCAACTATGACTTTGTCGAAAATTTTAAGTTTTGATATAGCCTCCAGGAGAGCGATTTGGCAGAGTTCATTGTATTGTACTGTTGATAATAATAGCAGCTAACAGCTAATAGGGGCTTCCCTGGTGGCTCAGTGGTAAAGAATCCGCTTGCCAATGCAGGAGACTAGGGTTCGATCCCTGAGTTGGGAAGAGCCCCTGATGAAAGAAACGGTAACCCACTCCAGTATTCCTCCCTGGGAAACCCCATGGACAGAGAAGCCTGGTGGGCCACAGTCCATGGGGTCGCAAGGAGTCAGACATGACTGAGCAACTTAGCAACCACAGCTAATAGCTGTTAAGTGGAGTATATACATTCTTTACTTTTTACCTTCAGAGCAGTGCTGGCAGGTGGTAAGCGGTTCTTCCCACTTAACAGAATGGGAAACTGAGGCACAAAAGTGACAAGTGACCCCCGAGGACAAGCTAGTGGCAAAGCAGGCTCTGACGGGAGGCGGTCTGGCCTCAGGGTCCCCGCACCGTCACACCCCTGCCCCGTCTCCTCCCGCCTCCCCCTACCCCGGGTGCTGGTTGTAGACTAGGAACCACCAAGAGGCCTGGGAAGTTGCTGGTCTCCGTGGGCGTCCGCAGCCAGGGACGTGCCCATCCGGCCAGGGCTGGGAGGCTCGTTCCACTCTGGCCCCGGCTCACCGCGTGCGCAGCCCCACAGCCACACTGCTGACACGTGGTCACCGTCGCCCCTCTGCTCTCCTCCCCTGTCCCTGCAGGCGCTGGCTCCCCGGGAGGTGGGGGCTGGAGGGGAGAAGGCCGCTTGCTCTCCAACTTCCCCATCTCCCTCCCGCAGCCTCCGCGTCTGCGCAGCCGCGGTCCCTGCGGCGCCAGGTCTGCGGCCCTGGACAGGGTGTGTTTGGGGAGGGTGAGTCCTCCGAGGGACCCCGCGGGCAGGAGCGGGGCAGGGAAAAGGGGCTGGGGGCTCGGACGGCGGGCCGGGGACGCGCGCGTGTGAGCGTGGATGCGTGCACGTGGGAATGCGCACTGGGGGAGGAAGAAAAGGCGCCCCAGGGGGTGTGGGTCTCGGGTGGAGGGAGTGTCCCCGTCCCTCGAGTGGCAATGGGCTGGGCTAGGGCTGCAGTTCGCCCGGTTTCTCCGTCCCGCCCTGTCTGCCCGCCTCCTACGGGTCGCACGAGGTTTTTAGCCTCTGTGCGAGGAACCGGGAACCGCCCTGCCTGCCTGGCGCGTCAGCTGCGTGCGCGGGTGCTCCGGTCTGGCGGGGGTCAGGTGTCTGAGCTCGCGGGACCCGCGTGTTAACCGCGTCGCACCTGTGTGCCCGCGCGTGCGCCCTCGAGCATGTGTGTGGCGTGTGTCTGCCTGGGCACGTGTGTACCACCTGCACGGGCGAGGAGCACGCGCGCTGGAGTCGGTCGGGTTTAGGGTCCCTGCCTGGCTCCCGTTAGCTGCGTGCCTTTGTTCAAGGGCCTTCCCAGTCTGTAACACAACAGACTTGTGACAGTAGCTGCCGCGGAGAGTGGCCGGCGGCGAGGATTAGGTTACAGGAAGACGCGGAGTTCTCCGCAGTGCCTGACCCCGGCGTGCGCCGGGAAGCGGCGGTTGCAGTGTTACTTTACTGTGGTGGAGGTAGTGGTTACTGCGTCTTCGTCCTCCTCCTCCTTCTTTCAGACATCCATAGTTTATTGTTTAGTCCAAACACCTTCAAAATGGAAACTCAATACTTTCCACCTGAAACAAACTAGATACTACCTAGTATATAATGCTTAACACATTACAGCAATAAAGATGACACTATTGTCTTATACACCGACTACAGCCAATGGCAGAGCCAGTTTGGTTGCAATAGCGTCATGGTCCGTCCTTCTCAGAGGATGACCCGTTACTATGATAAGACAATAGTTGAGGCTCTTAGGTGTGAACTCACACACACACACCCCTGTCACACCCGCACATTTCTCTCTGTCCTGTGCCCCTCCTCCCTCCTCCATGAATCGGGTTCTGCATCTTCTGACTTGGGTTGGGGGACTCTTGTCTCCTCCATCCCCCGCCCCCTCACCTGCATTCTCTCCACTTCCTACGCCTTCTTACCCCTCAGCTAAAACACACGGTTAACTACTTGATGGGTGATCATTTACCTCGAGAGGCTAAAGCCGGTTTTATGTTCTTGTTCTAGGACGTTGCATGTATTAACCACCTTGCATAATGTAACCCACTGAGTATACTCCTGGATAAGCATTTAGAAAAAGAGTACAGGGCCTTCCTGGTGGTTCAGTGGTTAAGACTGTTCCCAATACAGAGGGCACAGGTGCGACCCCTGATGGAGGAACTAAGATCCCGCATGCAGTCCAGCAGATAATACAAACAGGCTGAGTGTAAAAAAATAAATCGAGAGCCCCCTTCCTCCTTCTGTCTTTTACTTTGACTCTTCTGAAAGTGAAAATGAAATACAGGTCCAAGAAATTCTCTGTTGTAAGGAAAACATGAAGAGGTCTCAACGGAGGCGTGCGCAGCGAGAGGAAATGGAGTGGAGTTGCGGCAAAGGCGCGCTGCAGGGCTCTGTGTGGACAAGCCGCCCCTTCCTCCCAGCCACTGTTTACCCGTGAAGACGCGGGCCCAGTGGCCCCCATCTTTTGATTTCTTGAGGAAACACTGGAAATCTGTATTTTCAGTTGACATCGTCCGCATTTTAAAATGCCAATAATTATTTCAAACCCTTGAAAGGAAGACATCATGTAAGCCAACCGCACAGGTGGTGGGGCTAGGTTAGACCCTGGGGCTGCCCGTTTGCAACTGTGTTGTGGGCTGGGGAGTGTGGAGGGGGTGCGGAGAGGAGGCTGTGAGCACAGACAACGTTTCCCAAGAAAACAAAAGCAAAAACTGGCCTTGGCGGAAAAGTAGTGAGACAGCCCCAGAAGGGAGTAGCGTTTATTGCCTTGGGCCGTTTAATTTTTATTTCACATTGGGGTGCGGCTGGTTCGCAGTATCGAGTTCGTTTCAGGTCTTCAGGGAAGTGAGTCCTCACACTTGCACTTGCAGCTACTCTTTTCCCACTGAGGTTGTTGCAGAGCACTGAGTTGAGTCCCCTGTGCTGTTCAGTAGGTCCTTGCTGACATTGTATTTTGGCTTTAATATGAGCTGTAATTAACCTGTGTTTTAGCTGAAGGGTGAGAAGGCATGGGAAGTCGAGAGAATGCAGGTGAGGGGGCGGGGGGTGGAGGAGACAAGAAAAAAAAATCTGATTTAAAATGAAATAGTCTTTCACACTCTCATTTTATATCTTGCCAACTTGAAATTCAGGAGGCTGTCACTTGTCAAGTTGACAAGATATAAAATGAGAGTATTAAAGAACGTATCATTTTAAAGTATTTATTTATTTATTTTTGGCTATGCCGGGCCTTAGTTACAGCACTCAGGGTTTGCGGCATGCGGGATCTTTAGTTGTGGCGTGTGGGTCAGTTCCCTGACCAGGGATGGAAGCCAGGTCCCCTGCGTTGGGTCCTTGGAATCTTAGCCACTGGACCTCCACGGAAGTCTCTAAATTAGATTTTTTAAATCCTTGTCTGTCAGATACTCCTCCTCCTTCTTAATGATCACAGAGGAGAAAGTCAATGCTGCAGGGGGCTCGAGGGAAGACTGGGGTCCTTCTTTTTGCAGCCAGAGGGGTTACAGGGGGTGGGGTACTCTCTTTTCCTAAAAGCTTCTGGGTCTGTGCTTTGGTTGTGGAGTGTGTGTGTGGAGTGTTTGTGTGCACACTTGCCTGAACCACCCTCTGGCCATCCTCTCTAAACTCCTTATTTCCCTTCTTGTTTTATTCGTCTCTAGAGCATTTGTCATCATTTGACATATTGTCTGTCTGCCCCACTTCCCGCCACTAGAGAGCGAGTCCCAAGAGGGGAACTCTGTTCCGCTCAGCGCTGTGTCTCTGTGGTTGCTATTCGGTCGCTCAGTCGTGTCTGACTCTTTGCGACCCCATGGACTGCAGCCCACCAGTCTCCCCTGTCCTTCACTATCTTCCGGAGTTTGCTGAGATTCATGTCCACTAGCTGCTGATGCTATCTAATCTTCTCACCCTGTTTCTCTGGCGCCCAGGAGTTGTCCTGGCACAGGGCTGGCACTCTGTGAATATCTGATCTTCTCATCCTGTTTCTCTGGCGCCCAGGAGTTGTCCTGGCACAGGGCTGGCACTCTGAATATTTGTTGAGTGACTGAATGTCTCTCAGTCCTCAGGTCCCAACTCCTGCTCCCTGGGGAGCTCAGCAGGACCCTGGAACAGGGGGAGGACAAGTAGCCTGTCTTTCAAGTTCCACGTTCTGAAGAGATGCAGAGTCTCAGACCTGAGCAGGTCCGGGGGCTGCTGGAGCCTGAGAGGGCAAAGACGCTGCTGCCTCGGGAGAACAAGGCCTGGGAGAAGCGTGCCGCCTTCGCCAAGGACTGGGTGGCTGTGGAGGTTGGGGCCTCCGGCTGCGGCAGCGATGAGAAAGGTGAGGGCCGGGGTCCCGTGGGAGGTGGGGGTGGCAGAGGCCATGGCAGAGCCTGGGGAAAGGGGACTTCATCCTGCTGCTCCATTCGGCACATTTCTAAATGAAACCTTGTGTCAGTCGGCTTTCTGCTGTGTAACAAGTCAGCCCAAAACCGAGTGGCTTAAAGCCAGTCATTATCTGTCGACGATTCTGCGGGTTGGCAATGCATGCGGCCTCAGGGGATAGTCCTGCTGCCCTTGCCTGTGTTTGCTCCCACTGTGCAGCCGCAGTGGATCGAGAGGCAGCTGGTTCATGTGAGATGGCCTTACTGGGGTGTCTGGATGGTTGGATGGTGCTGACTTATGGCCATGTGTCTCCAGCAGGCTTGTTCAGGCTATTTCTCATCAGGGTGGTTGAAGGGTTCTTAGGACAAACAAGATATGGAAGACCCCAGGTCACAGGCACTTTTTCAGCCTCTCCTGGCAACCTAGCAGCTCTTGGGTGTGCAGAGAGTGGTGTCATTTGCTGAGATGGGGACAACCCGTACAGCACCCCCATAGCAGAATGACGGCTGAACCTTCTACCAGGAAAGGGTTCTTCCTTCTTCCCCAGGAGATAACCAGGCCCTCGACCAAGGTATGGGGAACAAACATCACTTCCAGCAGCGAGGAGGAGGTTTGGGGTTCCTGGCAGGACCTGGGTGCAAAAGAGTGGGAAATACCCATCTTTGGTTCCACCCCTGGTTCTCTCCAGTTTAGCGGTGACAAGAATGCTGAGATTCGAATATGGGGAGATTCCTTCACTGGTGGCTGGAAGCTGGGGAAGCCTCCATCCTCCTGGCTTAACTCTGTGGCTTTTTCTTCTGCTCCCTCAGTTTTTGCCAGAGGGCTGTAGAAAAGGAACTATTGTACCCATTTACCAGGCAGTAGAATAGAGGCTCAGGTGGTGAGTCATGTCAGGTGACTCCGTTCAAGTCTCCTGGGTAGTTAGTGCAGAAATGGGATCAGAGCTCAGGTCTCTTCTTCTCTCCACCCCATCTGAACCACGTACATGCACTGTGTATGTGTGTGTGTGTGTCTGTGTGTGTCTGTGTGTATGTGGTATGTGTCTGTGTGTCTGTGTCTGTGTGACTGTGTGTGTCTTTGTGTGTGTTAGGACATCAGCAGGACAGTGTGTGTCTGTGTGACTGTGTGTGTCTGTGTGTGTCTTTGTGTGTGCTGGGACATCAGCAGGACAGTGTGTGTCTGTGTGACTGTGTCTGTGTGTCTGTGTGTGTCTGTGTGTGTCTTTGTGTGTGTTAGGATATCAGCAGGACAGTGTGTGTCTGTGTGTCTGTGGGTGTCTGTGTGTGACTGTGTGTGTCTGTGTAACTGTGGGTGTCTGTGTGACTGTGTGTGTCTGTGTGACTGTGTCTGTGTCTGTGTGACTGTGTGTGTCTTTGTGTGTGTTAGGACATCAGCAGGACAGTGTGTGTCTGTGTGACTGTGGGTGTCTGTGTGTGTCTTTGTGTGTGCTGGGACATTAGCAGGACAGGTGCAGTGGGTGGGAAGAAAGCAGCACCCATCCAGCTGGCCTGCTCGCTCACTCATGACTCCTTTCTCCTCCATTCCTGCCCTCGCCCAGATCTACCTTCTCCCAAGACTATGGTTCCCCAGGAGTGGAGCTCGGTGGAGGAAGATGATGAGTCCGAGGACTCCCAGGTGAGCTGGGGATTCCTTCCTCTTTTGATGAGACCCCTCTCTGCAGTTCTTAGTGGACTGTCACACTCCCTTCCTCAGCCTGGAATTTCTAGGCCCCACGAAAGTCTGTCTGGGGATGTGAGCCCCACGAGGTCTCTGGTGGGAAACAGGACATGTTCCATAGTCGTCAGATGTGGAGTGGAGGGTATCAGGTGGTGGGTGTAACTCCATCCATGTATACCCTCCAACCCTTCACTCATAAATGCTTCATGACTTAACCATTCATTCCTCTGTCCTCTCATTTATTCACCCAAGCTTTCATCTGCCTACTCATCCATATACCCATTCCACCCATCCATCCATCACCCATTCATCCATCCGTCCATTATCCACCCATCCATCACCCATTCATCCATCCATCCATCCATTATCCATCCAGCCATCATCATCCATCCATCCATCACCCGTTCATCCAGCCATCCATTATCCACCCATCCATCACCCATTCATCCATCCATCCATCCATTATCCATCCAGCCATCATCATCATCCACCCATCCATCACCCATTCATCCATCCAGCCATCCATTATCCATCCAGCCATCATCATCCATCCATCCATCACCCGTTCATCCAGCCATCCATTATCCACCCATCCATCACCCATTCATCCATCCAGCCATCCATTATCCATCCAGCCATCATCATCTATCCATCCATCACCTGTTCATCCAGCCATCCATCATCCATTCGTCCCTCCAGCCATCCATCCATTATCCATCTAGCCATCATCATCCATCCATCCATCCATCCCCCGTTCATCCATCCATCCATTATCCACCCATTCATCACCCATTTATCCATCATCCATCCATCCATCACCCATTCATCCAGCCATCCATTATCCATCCAGCTATCATCATCTATCCATCCATCACCCGTTCATCCAGCCATCCATTATTCAGCCATCCATCATCCATTCATCCCTCCAGCCATCCATCCATTATCCATCTAGCCATCATCATCCATCCATCCATCCCCTGTTCATCCATCCATCCATTATCCACCCATTCATCACCCATTTGTCCATCATCCATCCATCCATCACCCATTCATCCATCCATCCATTCATCATCCACCCATGCATCCATCTGAGGTCATCCATCCACTTCTGTACCCATCCATCAACTCTCCCATCCACTCACCCTTCTACCAATCCATTCATCCATCTACCCATTGAACACTCCATTCATTTGTCCTCTGATTCATCCACCCATCCTGCTCATTCACACACACGTCCCATCAGTCCATATATGCAGTTATCTCTGTGCCCACTCATCCTCATCATCCATATGCAATCATTCCATCCATTCAACACACCGACTCACCCATCCTTCTATCCACACATCTATCTACTCACCCATTCATGCATCCACTACTTGTTGACTGTTGGAAGGATGTGCCTTTTCTCATCGACCCCTTTGCCTACTCATCCATCCCTCCCTCCATCCACTAATTACTTACTGCGTTTTAATCCAAGTACTCTGAGTAAAACCAAAAAGAATGATTGAGCACGTTCCTTTCATTGGAAGACCTAATGTTTTCTTTGTGGGGGCATAAGACATCAATATGTGAAATAGTAACAGTGGTTCTTTTATTTACATATTTATTTTATGTATTAGAAAGAAAGCGTATAATCACTCTTGGCAACATGTGAGGGTCCCATCTGCCAATCAGATGTCAGAAATCCAGCCTGGACTGGCTCAAGCCAGAAAAAGGCTTTGTCGATGCAAGGTGGGAGAAGGCAAGCTGGACAACCAACCTTGGTAGTGTAGAAATAAGAGCCGCTCCCAGTGGGATGGCTCAGGGGAAGAAGGAAGCAATTCTGTGGGCCAGGAGGGCTATCCTTGCTTAAAAATATTTATTTATTTAGTCATGCCAGGTCTTAGTTGCGGCATGTGCGATCTAGTTCCTTGAGCAGGGATTGAACCGGGGCCCCCAGCACTGGGAGCTCAGAATCTTAGCCACTGACACCAGTGCAGTCCTAGAAGGTTTATTCTTCAATATCTGAGAGAGGAAGAGACACCACACCTATGATTTTATTTTATTTCTGTTTAGTTTTTTTTTTCTCAAGCTTTAAGCTTTTTATTTTGTACTAAAGTATAGCTGGTCAACACCATTGTGGTGGTTTCAGGTGAACAGCAGAGGGACTCAACCGTACATGGACACGCATCCATTCTCCCCCCAGTGCCCCTCCCATCCAGGTGTGTGCAGAGTTTTTAATTAAAACAGCTCTACAGCGGACAGGCTATTTCTTTTTCTTTTCTAAATTTTTGTGTATTTATTTGGCTGCACTGGGTCTAAGTTGAGGCGTGTGGGATCTTTAGTTGCCTGTGTGAATTCTTGGTTGCTTCTTAGTCATGGCGTGTGGGATCCAGTTCCCTGAGCAGGGGTCAAACCTCAGCTGCCTTCATCGGGAGCACCACCAGGGAAATCCCTGATACACGTCTCATTCCCAGTTCCGTAATCCCGCTTTCTTACAGGTGACAATGGTGGCCCCCTCCCCCGCTGATATTTATGCTTCTTCTTCGTTTCTGTTTCAGGGCTTCGTGGAGTGGTCGAAAGCTCCACAGCAAACGACCGTAGTCTTGGTGGTGTGTGTGATCTTTCTGTTCCTGGTTTTAACTGGGATGCCCATGATGTTTCACATTTAACTATAAAGGCGGCTCTTGTTTGTGTCATGCTCAGGAAGAGCCCTGGTTTAAAAAATCCGGAATAGGTCTTGAATATCATCAAATGCCTTTTACACATCCATTGAGATGACTTCTGTGTTTCACCTTTTCATGTGCTGTTTCTGCATTACTATATTTCATTGAACTTAAGACATCTTCTATTGTAAATGCGTATTATTTTGTGTACTCCTGAGAAACAGAATGCTACTTAAATGTAAGATGTCACCAAGTGGAAGATGCAGCATGACTTCAGAGAAGGTGAACACGTGTGCAACATACGAGCAATGAAATGGAGTCAATTTCTCAATTACAAATCACCTTTGCATTCTTAGGATGGTGGCACACCTGGCTTTTCAATACTGAATTCTGTTCCTGGATATCTTACGTAGGATCCTTGCCTCTATCTTCTTACATAAGATTGGTGCTATCTTTGTTTCGTTTCGGTATTGTGCTAAGCTCGCATCATAGAAGGACTTGAGTAACGTTTGACCTTTTGCCGTGCTTTCGAGTACGTTCTGTAGTTTAGGCTGTGCTCAGTCGTGTCTGACTCTTTGTGACCCTCGTGGACTGTAGCCCACCAGGCTCCTCTGTCCATGGGATTTCCCAGGCAAGATTACTGGAGTGGGTTGCCATTTCCTTCTCCAGGGGATCTTCCCAACTCAGGGATCGAATCTGGGTCTCCTGTGTTGGCAGGCAGATTCTTTACCATTGAGCCACCAGGGAAGCCCTTTCTCGTAGCGTAAGAAGTATCAATTCTTTGACGTGTGGAAACAACTCAGGAAAGGGATCAGGTCCTAGAGCTATGGAAAGGAGGTTTCCATGTGTTCTTAGATGGCTTTTCCATTTCTTCTCTTGTTTTCAGCTCGTTAATACTTTTTAACTCCATTAATTTTGATGGTTTATAGTATTCTTTTGTCCCTTAGACTATTCTTCATTCCACTGAATATTTTCCTCCAGATGATTAGCTTAATTATGAACAGTATTTTTTGGCTTGGCCAAAAAGTTCGTTTGGGTTCTTCTGTAAGATGGTAGAGAGAAACTTGAATGAAATTTCTGGTCAGCCCCAATATAATTAAACAAAATCTTCTCTTTATTCTGTCCCCATTCTGCCTTTGATTTGTCAAAGTTTTGTCTAGTTTATTATTTTTCTAAAGAACCAGCATTAGGATTTGTTTATGTCCATCATTTCTCTAGTTTATAATTTTTTTTCCTTTAACATGTATTGGGTTTATTTTTTTGTTGTTTCTATTCCTTGTCTCGATTTTTAAGTTGACCTCTTAATTTATTTATATTCTTTTTATAAAGCTATTTGCTGTAATAGTGCATTTAATAATATAAATGTACTTCTGGTTATAGTCTTGGCCACATCTCAAAGTTGGATAATTCGTGTTCTTGTTTATCTTGTTGTTGCCTAAGTATTTTATTGCAGGGCTTCTAAAGAGTGATTTGAAACTCAGTGACAAGGTCTATTTAAGAAGAGGTTTCTTCCCGATTCACTGCACTGTGAGCGGAGAATGTGGGCCATCACATGTCCGCTTTCAGAACCTTTTAAGAAGCTTTTATCCTGGCCTAGAACATATCCAGTGTCTGTGTATGTTTCCTGGACATTTAAGATGAATATATATTTTCTGTCTGTAGAATTCAAAACTACATGTCGGTTAATTAACTTCATCTTATCAATTACGTTGTTCAGAATCACATGCTATTTAGTTTTGTCCAAACCTACATGTCGAAAACCAGTAAGGCTACGTAAAAACCTGTTAGTATTGATTACACTTGTCAATCTGTTTTTATTAATGTATACTTTGTGTATTTAGCAGCCGTGTAACTTGGTGCATATAATATACACAGCACTGTTACGTCTTTGTCAACTAAGTAATACGTGTAAAACACCCAGCACAGGGCCAAGTATACAGTAGGCACGCAGTAAATGTTGGTTAAAATCGGATTCTTAATCCTTTGCCCAATAGGAAATGATTGTCTTTAACTAATGTAATCCCTTGTCTTAAATTTTACCTTGTCTAATAGTGGTCAATATTACCATCCTGCTGTTTAAGCTTCCTGTGTATGTGTATTTAGACTCTTTGAGTCATTTTGTTTTAATAGGACTTTGAGTGGTCTCATTTGAGTTTGTTAGAGACATTAGGGCAGATAAAGTGTTGGCTTCTCTCTCTCTCCATTCCTGTCTCTGGCTGATTGTGTCCAACAAGCCACAACTGGCCCGTAAAAGAAACACATGCCTCAGCTGTTCCATTCTTTAGGATTTTATTGGTTGCAGACGGGAGAGTCTCATTTCATATGAACTCAAGCCAAGAAGGGCTTCCCTCATAGATCATTGGGTAAAGAATCTGCCTGCAATGCAGGGGACCCGGGTTTGATTCTTGGGTTGGGAAGATCCCTTGGAGAAGGAAATGGTCAACCCACTCCAGTATTCTAGCCTGGAGAATTCCATGGACAGAGGAGCCTGGCAGGCTACAGTCTACGGGTTACAAAGAGTCGGACATGACTGAAGCAACTTAGCACATGTAGCGAGCTAAGAGATTCATTATAGATTCACTTTCACCAACGTTCAGGATGAAACTGGCTTCATTTAGAGTTGGAATGAACTGTCGTGACTGAAAATGTAAATGAGCATATACAAGCTGTATTAAACATGTTATTTGTAAAAGGTGTTGACCCATGCAGAAAATAAAATGAAATATCTCTTTTTCAACAATTATATCCTTGGAGATGTTGGGAAAAGATTCCTGGGTCTTGAAAGATAATTACGAGAAGTATGCAGGGAGGAAGTATGTATCACTATTTTTTATGTGTTAAAAATGTTTCCAGTATTCCTGGAAAAACAGGTCAAGTGTACAGTGGTAAGGAATCCACCTGCCAATACAGGAGACGCAGGTGTCATCCTTAGGTCAGGAAGACCCCCTGGAGAAGGAAATGGCAGCCCGATATAGGATTCTTGCCTGGAGAATCCCGTGGACAGAGGCGCCTGGCGGGCTACAGTCCCTGGGGTGGTCAAGAGTCAGATATGACTTAGCATGCACAAGCAAGTATTCCTGGAACAGAAGCAATGAGTTGAAAGGGGAGACTTGTCCAGGTAAAAAATGGATTTATAAAGAAAAAAATGTAGAGCTGGTTTGTCGTTGTTTTAGTCACTAAGTCGTGTCCAACTCTTTGCAACCCCATGGACTGTAGCCCACCAGGCTTCTCTGTCCATATTTCCCAGGTAAGAATACTGGAGTGGGTTGCCATTTCCTCCTCTAGGGGATCTTCCCGACCCAGGGATGGAACCGGCATCTCCTGCATTGTGGGCGGATTCTTTACCACGGAGCCACCTGGAATAAACCATAGAGCAGTGGTTACTTATTTCAGCTCTGTCACGTGCCAGAACACTCATTTCATGGATGATGGAGGTCCCCACCGGCACCCCGATGCTCTGTTCTTCACCCAAGAGCCAGGCGGATCCCATTAAATGTAATTAAGACCGTTCGTAATCCACCCACTTCAGGAAGTCAAAGGCAAAGTCCTCCCCCTGGCCATCCAGCCCCATGCGGACTCGCCTGTGCCCTCCCCCACCGCGCCATGCCTCCCTTTTGTTCCCGTCCCTGCTCCAGCCACACTGGGCTGCGGCTCTTCCGACAAGCCCGTCGGGCCCCTGTCTCAGGACACTGGCACTGGCTCTGGAGCGGACCTCTGCCTGCAGTGTTCTTCCCCACGGACGCCCCCATGGCTCCCTTGGGCCTTCAGCTAAGCCCTTCATCAGGACCTACTGTGCTGTGGCCTGGGTGATGCCTTGAGTACAGGCAAGACTCAGACACTGCGGTTCCTGACCCTGCAGGACACCAGCCGGCAGAGGGCTGTTCTCTCTGTGTGTTTATTTTCCGTTTTGGCTGTGCTGGGTCTTTATGACTGTGTGGCTTTTTCTACCTGCAGTGAGTAGGGGCTCCTCTCCAGTTATGCTCACGCTTCTCATTGCAGGGGCTTCTTTCGTGGAGCACACCTCTAGGGGACTCGGCTTAAGTAGTCGCAGCTCGTGGGCTGAGTGGTCGCGGCTCATGGGCTCCAGCGCACAGGCTCAGTTGTGGCCCACGGGCTTAGTTGCTCCGTGGGCTCTTCCCAGACTAGGATCGAACCCGTGTCTCCTGCATTAGAAAGGGAAGGTTTTTCTCTTATTCATTCATTCACCTGGCATTTCTTCACGACCTCTTGTGTGCCAAGGCCTGTGCAGAAAATGACGGGACAAAAAAAAAAAAATGCAGACAGATTCTCTCCTCCCAGGCCCTCCCTGGTTTCCTCTATAGGGCTGGGAACTGAGAGGGCAGGTGGGCAGGGAGGTAGATGTGTCTCCATGTGTTGATCATTTGCTCCTCTCCACAAGCTCATATGCCCAGTTCACAGACAAGGCACAGTTCAGTTCAGTTCAGTCGCTCAGTCGTGTCTGACTCTTTGCAACCCCGTGGACTGCAGCACACCAGGCTTCCCTGTCCCTCACCAAGTTCCGGAGCTTGCTCAAACTCATGCCCATTGCATTGATGATGCCATCCAACCATCTCATCCTCTGTCGTTCCCTTCTCCCCCTGCTTGCAATCTTTCCCAGCATCAGGGTCTTTTCAAATGAGTCAGTTCTTTGCATCAGGTGGCCAAAGTGTTGGAGTTTCAGCTTCAACATCAGTCTTTCCAATGGAATATTCAGGACTGATCTTTAGGATGGACTGGTTGGATCTCCTTGCAGTCCAAGGGACTCTCCAGAGTCTTCTCCAACACCACAGGTCAAAAGCATCAATACTTTGGCTCTCAGCTTTCTCTATAGTCCAACTTTCACATCCATATGTGACTACTGGAAAAACCATAGCCTTGACTAGACAGACCTTTGTTGGCAAAGTAATGTCTCTGCTTTTTAATGTGCTGTCTAGGTTGGTCAATAGCTTTTCTTCCAAGGAGCAAGCATCTTTTAATTTCATGGCCGCAGTCACCATCTGCAGTGATTTTGGCTTGACGCATTAGTTTCTGATAAAATTAAATAACTTTTTCAACCTATCTTGGTGGGAGAAGCAAGGAAATCTGAATATGGACTGGTCAGTGATATTAAGAAATTATTCATTTCATTGTGTGAAAATGATATTGTGGTTGTATAGAAGACACTTTATTTTTCCTTATGTTTAGTATATGTTCTGCTGAAGTGAGTACAAATTGTTTTTTCCTTAGAAGTGCAAGCTGAGGAAGTGAGAGCATGTCTGTAATTTACTTTAAAATTGACCTGGAAAATAGTCATATACACAGATTTTCACAACCTATTTTTATTTTTTCACAACCTATTTTTAAAGCAAATATATATTATAAAATATGGAGCATTTCCTTATTTTAAAAGGACAGGTATTATATTTTCTTGTTACCAAAGTTATTTTTAAAAAATATTGAATACTTTATACCTTTCTCTATGATTGAAAATGTCATAGCAATTTTTGTTTAATGTGGACGTTCTCTTTTATGTAGAGAGGTCCTAGTTGCCCTACAACACAGGTCAAGTTTGGAAGAAAGGCTTCAGTCACAACTGAGATGGACAGGGCAGTGGCACCCCACTCCAGCACTCTCGCCTGGACAATCCCATGGACGGAGGAGCCTGGTGGGCTGCAGTCCATGGGGTCGCTGAGAGTCGGACACGACTGAGCAGCTTCGCTTTCACTTTTCACTTTCATGCATTGGAGAAGGAAATGGCAACCCACTCCAGTGTTCTTGCCTGGAGAATCCCAGGGACAGGGGAGCCTGGTGGGCTGCCGGCTATGGGGTTGTACAGAGTCAGACACGACTGAAGCGACTTAGCAGCAGCAGCAGCAGCACAACTGAGAAATATTTTTCAGCAATTTTTTTTTTCTGGAGCTAAACAAATCACAATGAGGTTTAAATAAGCATAAGAGATTCTTTATAATAAATCTTATGACCCCTAAATAAATATTTTAAAAAACCAAAACGATTTAGAGAAAAAGAAGATAAAAAATAGCTTATGCCCAATCTGTGTGAAATGGAAACATCCACTTGCCTTGTCTAAGCACACAGAGGGTCTCAGATGACAAGGAATAAAGGCAAGCTGGAAAACCATTCCATGCGGTACCATGTGGGTAGAAAGGAGCATTATATAACTTTTTAGAATATTTATGCATATAAACAAATATCCACATAAAAATTTGCTTATACATGCATAGAATATTCTGGAAAGATACAAGGCAACTGCTCTGAGTGGTTGCCTCCGGGGAGAGGAGCTTGCTGACTGGTGGGAAGGAGAATATAGAGGTAAGATGATTACTTTTCTTCTTTATAAATTATGTGTGTGCGTGTGTGCTCAGTTGCATCTGACTGTAACCCCATGGACTGTAGCCCTCCAGGCCCGTGTCCATGGGATTCTCCAAGCAAGGACATTGGAGTGGGTTGCCATTTCATTCTCCAGGGGATCTTCCTGTCCGAGGAATGGAATCCGAGTCTTGCATCTCCTGCAGTGGCGGGTGGATTCTTTACCAGCTGAGCCGCCAGGGAAGCCCTTATAAATTACAGACTGTATGAATTACTTAGAATAATCTTGCGGAGATCTTGCTGTCTGATTAGACCTTGTGTGTGTGTTCATCTCAGTTGTGTCCGACTCTTTGCGACCCCATAGGCTGTAGCCTGCCAGGATCCTCTGTCCATGGAATTCTCCAGGCAAGAATACTGGAGCGGTTTGCCATTCTCTTCTCCAGGGGATCTTCCCAACCCAGGAATCAAACCCTGGTCTCCTAAACTAGACCTTGTAGTCCTCCGTAATTCCTGGTAATGCAGGTGGTCTGCACTAGTGATCGGCATGTTTCATTCTTCCCTGTAGCCGCACCATCGAGTCAGCCCTTCCCATACCACTCTGGGCTTGGCTGTGGGGCCTGCTTTGACCAGTGGAACCAGAAGCAAGCTTGGTGCTATGCCCATGTCTCCCTACTCTAAGTACCAGCCCCCGCCTTGAGGGCTCACCGAGCAAGACGTGAGTCAGCTGAGCCATTCTGGAGCACCAGCGCACAGCTGACCACGGGAGCATAGCTGAGCCCTTCGAGTGTTACAGTGGGGTTTGAGTAGCGCTGCCCCCGCCGAGTATGCCAAGAGTAAGTGTGCTGTGCCTCATCCCCCTTCTCCCTTCACGGGCCCTGAATGGCCCTCTGTCCCCACGGTGCTCGGGCTTCTCCCCACACAGCCGTGGTGGGCTCTGGGGCTGCAAAGTGCAGTGGCAGTGCTGACCTGTGCGGGCCTCTCGGTTCTGCCTTCGGCTGTGCCCACCTCCCAGCTGCTGAAGCCCCCTCGCTCTCCCCCTGATCAGTGCCGGCGCTCCCCGAGGTGTGAGCACCTTCCTCTTCACACCTCCCTCCCAGGGGCACGAACATCCTGTCCTGCTTCCTGCTTTTTTTTTTTTTCCTGGGCTGTTGCAGTCCATGGGGTCACAGAGTCAGACCCAACTTAGCGACTGAACAATAAAAGCTACACGAAGTCTTTCAATTATGTTACACGAATGATCTGTGTTCTACTCCATGCCTTAAAGCAAAAAAGTTTATTAAGAAATAAGTCCTTTTACCCTCTTGCTTTCTGTTACCCAGTTTCGCTCTGAACAGGCATCATACATACTCCATGGACTGGCACCTTCTGTCCTCTTAATGCGTCCAAGGAAAGAGCCATCCAGACCTCAGCTGATGAGCTGTCTTTCTGTTGCTGTGAAGGCCTGTTACTTTTATGGCACAAAATAGGATTAGGTGCCTTATACTGCTTTGCTCCATTTCACCCAATAACCACACTTTAATTATAATTCCATACTTTCTAAGAATCTTTGGCCTGAAACCCACTCAGTGCTAACCAATTTCTATACTGGTTAGTTTTCCCTGATAGACAGCAAAAGAACTTAATCTTATCTTAAAATGAGAACAAAATGCTGGTGGGGGGACAACCTGGAAAGAACACGTAACATTTTAGCTCTAGGAAGCAGAGCAGTGGGAACTCAGGAAGCATCTTAAAAGTTGTGGCCAAGAGATGATTCATATTCAGCTCCCGCCTGAATCCTGAGGAGAGAGTGTCTGATTGGACTAACGTGAACTGTGTACAAGCTGGTGATGCAAAGAAAACCTCAGGGAATGACATCAGAGCAGCCCAACCAACAGGGAAGGAGTCTGTGCATGCATAGTTTCTATTTGCATTGCAGACAAAAACAATATAGTTCATGTTAAATTTAAAGAGTTTATGTACTTTTAACTATGCCATATTACAGTTATGAAAATTACATTCTCAATAAACTACAAGGCATAGTTTTGTGAGTATAGAGATCCTCCTCATTCTTTTCAGTTACTGCCTAATAATCTACTGAACTGATTTTCCAAAATTAACTAATCAATTTACTACTGCTGGATACTTAAGCTGTTCCAAGTGTTTAAAACTTCTGTGGTAAATGTACATCTATATTTTTGTGCCTGTGCTTTTTGAGAAGATCAATCCCTAGAACTGCAGCAGTGATTAGTTCATTACACTTTATATGTTTTACGTACAATACCGTGTTCGTGTGCTAGTCATCCAGCCATGTCTGCTTCCTGGTGACCCCACAGACTGTAGCCCACCAGGCTCCTCTGTCCATGGGATTCTCCAGGCAAGAATACCGGAGTGGGCAGTCATTCCCATATTGCCTTCTAAAATGGCTTTCTACCTATTTACCCTCCCAACGTATGAAAATATGTCACATCTGTAGCAGTACTGGATATTATCCATAATGTGTGTGCTGGTTTGTGCTGGTGGTAAGAACTTTTAAAATTTCCATTTATCTGATCATTAGTGCAATTAAGATTTTCCTTGACTGTTTTCTTCATTTAGAGTTGCTGTCATACTGTGTATTTTATCTGACTTTGTCAGACTGTGTCTCTTACTTGCTGCTTTACAACAGCATTTCTTTTTTAACTTTTTGTTTGGTATTGGGGTATAGCCAATTAACAATCTGATAGTTTCAGGTGGACAGCAAAGGGACTCAGCCATACATATACATGTATCCATTCTCCCCTGAACTCCCCTCCCATCCAGGCTGCCATATAAAGCAACAGCACTTTTTATAAGGACTATATCCTTTGTAATGTATGTATAAAATACCTGTCATGTGTCTTTTCACTTTGCATACAGTGTCTTATATCATGGAAAAGTTTAAATTTTTTACATGGTCCTACCTAACACTGTCCCCTTCATAACTTCTGGACTCTGTGTCCTGCTTACTAAAGCCTACCTCAAGGTAGATAGAACTCAAGGGGATAGAAATATTCTACATTCTCTTCTAAGAAATTTAATATTGTGTTTCCTATTATATCTTTAATCTATATGGAATGAACTTCTCTGTAAGGGGTGAAATGTGGATCTGACTTTATTTCCAGCTGGATAATTGTCAAGCACCATTTAAGTAATCTATCTCCCCCACTGACACATGAAAAATAATTACGTTTGCAAGTAACTAAATTCATGGGGATACATTTTTCAAAAATTTCCTTGTGATGCTTTCCTATTTACCATTCTACATTGATTTTCAGAACAAAATTATCAGTGGAAAATTATCCTAAAAGAATTGTGACTGGAATTGACTGAATGTACAGACGTGTTTACAGTACTAAAAGTTCCTTCTAGAAACATGGCTCTCCATTTATTCATAACTTCTGTTCTCCTTAACAGAGGTTAGAAGTACTCCAAAATAATCCATTTCAATTATTTTTTTCTGTACTCTAGAACAGCTTAATTATGACTCCTTGAAGGTTCAGCATTAATCTGTGAAACCAGGTGTCTTAAAAAAGGGCTAGACTATTCAAGTTCTCCCATTTTAAATATTGGGAATGTTTGCTTTTTGCCTTTACTAAATACAGACTTGCATTATTCCCAGTTATTTTCTAATCCTTTTGTTCCAGTCTTATCCAGAGTTCTAGATGCTTCCTAAAACATACTCTATGTATTAGGTCATGTTGACTTTTCTCACCAACAAAGGAATATAGTCATATATGTGGTGGTATAAAGCTTTAAACGTGTTAATGTTTAAGCTTTAACACATGCTAATCCTCATCATTCACATTAAGTTTCAGTTTTAAAAACTGTTATGATCTCCAAGTACATATACTGTCTTCCAGAGTTCGCTGCTTAAAAACAGCTTTCAAGCAGACTCTGAAGGACACTGAACTATCATTATAGAGCATTTAGTCTGGGTCAGGCACTGTGCTAAGCACTTGGTATGCATCAAGTAGTTTAAATTTTCACACCAAGGGTTTTAAGAGAGTCATATAATTACATTTACATTTGAACAGACCACTGGGAGTAGTGTGAAGAATGAACTTGGAGGAGACAAAAGAGGATGCAGAGAGACCAGTGTTTAGACAATTGGAATAGTCCAGATGAGATGACTACGTTTTGGATTAGGGCAATGAGGATGGAAAGATGTGGATGAATTCCAGAAATACTCAGCAGACATATCCCTAGGACTTGGTGATGCAGGGGGTGGGGAAGAGCTGAGGGCTTGAGATGACTCTGTAGCATGAATTTTATGATGATGAGCAAGGTGTGCACTTTGTCTGAAGACTTCTCCGCATTCTTTACATTCGTAAGATCTCTCTCCAGTGTGGATTCTTCTATGTAGATTAAGGTGTCCAATCTGGCTGAAGGTTTTCCTACATTCCTTACACTGATACGGTTTTTCTCCAGAATGAATTCTCTGATGAACAGTAAGCGACTGTCGATGGCTAAAGGCTTTACCGCATGCACTACATTCGTAAGGTTTCTCCCCTGTATGACATCTTTGATGGCAAGTAAGTGATGATTTTGTTCTGAATGCCTTCTCACATTCAACACATGCATAGGGCTTCTGGCCTGTGTGAAGTCTCAGATGCTGAGCACGGGATGAGCTGTCACTAAAAGCCTTCCCACATTCAGTGCATTCATAGGGCTTCTCTCCTGTGTGAACTCTCTGATGTTGGATAAGGCGGGTAGCCTGGCTGAAGGCTTTACCACATTCAGTACAATCGTAAGGTTTCTCTCCAGTATGAATTTTATGGTGCTGTGCGAGATGTGCCCTCTGGTTGAAGGCTTTCCCGCATTCCTTACATTCATAAGGTTTCTCTCCAGTATGAATTCTCTGATGAGTAGCCAGCTGTGAACTGATGCTAAAAGCTTTTCCACATTCCTTACATTCATAGGGTTTTTCTCCAGTATGGATCCTCAGATGGCTAGCAAGGTGTATGCTCTGCCTGAAAGCTTTTCCACATTCCCTGCATTGGTAAGGCTTCTCTCCAGAATGCACTCTTTGGTGCTGGGTGAGTGAGGCATGATGGCTGAAGGCTTTCCCACAGATGTCACATTCATATGGTTTCTCTCCTGTGTGAATTCTCTGATGGACGGTCAGGGATGAGCCGTAGCTGAAGGTTTTCCCACACACATTACATTTGTAGGGTTTCTCTCCAGTATGAATCCTCCTGTGCTGAATAAGTCCTATGTGATCACTGAAGGCCTTGCCACAGTCGATGCAGTCAAAGGGTTTCTCCCCAGTGTGATAATATCTCCAGTGACGGATAAGCGATGTGTTCTGCCTGAAAGCTTTCCCACATTCAATACATTTGTACGGTCTTTTGCCGGTGTGACACCTCTGATGTCGGGCAAAGGACGAGCCATCACTGAAGGCCTTGCCACATTCCTTACATTTATAAGGCTTCTCCCCAGTATGAATTCTCTGATGCTGAGCAAGGTGTGCAGGCTGGCTGAAGGCTTTTCTACACTC
The DNA here is from genome assembly GCF_055505025.1 of Bos grunniens. Lineage (NCBI taxonomy): Eukaryota > Metazoa > Chordata > Mammalia > Artiodactyla > Bovidae > Bos > Bos grunniens. The sequence goes on along the minus strand of NC_141182.1, from coordinate 64,321,413 downwards.
CTTACATTTATATGGTTTTTCTCCAGTATGAATTCTTTGATGTTGAATAAGATGTACATTTTGGCTGAAGGCTTTCCTACATTCCTTACATTCAAATAGTTTTTCTCCGGTGTGTATTCTGTGGTGCTGGACAAGGTGTTGACTCTGGTTGAAGGCCTTCCCACAGTCCTTACACTCGTATGGTTTCTCTCCAGTATGAATTCTCTGATGAACAGTAAGAGATGAGCTCTGGGTGAAGGTTTTCTCACATTCATTACATTTAAAAAGTTTCTTTCCTGCATAGACTTTCTTGTGTTTTAATACCATGGAATTTCTGGAAAAGTTTTTTTTATCTGACTTGTGATTATCATAAATATTCTCTTCCAAACTGTGTAGAGGAACAAATTTCTCAGGTTTGTTATATCTGTGGTCTATTTCCACAGTGAGGTTTTCTTTAAGAGCGCTTCTTTCTTGCCTGATAAATGTCTCTTGGCTTAACAACTGCCTCTCAAAGAGATCTTCACATTTCCAATTTTCTCCAAAAAAAGGACACTCCTGTTCATAGCTTGCAATTCTCTCCATTAACGTATCATCACATACACACTGCTTCAGAGCTAATTCTTGTGTCTCATGTATAGATTCCCAATCTGAAAGATTCAAAAAACCAAATGTTTCCTTTATCATGGGCTATAACAAAGGAAACATTTAACACAGAAGAGGTGATTTGAAAATAATACACTCCATAAAATATATTATGCACAGGCATTTCAACTGAAAAAAATATGTAAGCAGACCCCAGAGAATGAGAGCTCATAGAAGAACACAGAAATGGCAATTTAGAAAGTTAAATGTCGGATAACAGCGTCCTGAAGGTGTGGGTGGCAGTGGCAGTAATATTTTACGCCTGTATTAACCTAACAGGCTATACATGAAACTCTCTTCCTCTGTCCTCTCCCTCTTCATGCCTGTATTAACCTAACAGGCTGTACATGAAACTCTCTTCTCTGTCCTGTCCCTCTTCACGCCTGTATTAACCCAACAGGCTATACATGAAACTCTCTTCCTCTGTCCTCTCCCTCTTCACGCCTGTATTAACCCAACAGGCTGTACATGAAACTCTCTTCTCTGTCCTCTCCCTCTTCACGCCTGTATTAACCCAACAGGCTATACATGAAATCCTCTTCCTCTGTCCTCTCCCTCTTCTAGGAGACTTGCGTACACAGCCAGGCTAGCTTTCTTAAAAGACCACTACTACCACATAACTCTGCCACTCAAAAATTTCTGTAGATTCCCTGAAACCACAAATACCTTATGTTTTGTGACTTCTCTTGGAGTTTAGGCAAAATCCTAGAGTCATCTCTTCATAATGAGAAAATAGCATTCCCATAAGCCATTTCCATGTATTTTAATAAAGTAAATGCTCTTCATTTCTCATAGATCCCTGAACTTCAGAGTACATATTAAGGGATTTTCCCACTCATCATCTTTCTTTCACCAGCTTAGGAAAACTATCACATCTTAATAGGGTTCTGCCACGTGTCTTTTTGTAGGAACTAGTCTTACAGAGATATGTGGGTTGGTATCACTGTTATTAATTAAATGCTTATTTACTACCACATCACTACCTTTCTTATCTTGTGAGATAGAATATAAGCTTTCAGGAAGAAATAAATGAGCCTTATATACTACCACTAAGTCACTTAACATATATCACAGGAACTCAGGCATAAGTAAGAAATTCCTGATAAATCTATAAAGAAGAAATGTGTATAGAAGAGGTGACACTAAGAGAAAACTTTAGGGAAGAGGTGATATCAAGAAATATGATAACAAATTATTGACTAATCCAATGCTCCCTAGTTTTCTACTCCATGTCAAGCATGGGGAATACTAAAGTAATTAAAGACAGTGGTTCTAGAGAAGTACAGAAAGTTAAGAGCAAGACAAGACCAATAAAGCAAGCAATTTGAGAAGAGAATATATCAAAAACGAATCCATGTGGTAAAAAAGTAAAACCAGTATAAAAGTTCAGAGATGGGAGGGATCACATCTACCAAAGCAATTAAGAAACACGGAGATATTAACAAGCTTCCTGCCCAGGTCATTCATGGTATCAGGAACACCCAAACTTCAATAATTCTAGAACTGGGTCCATGAGAACTCAAGGAACCAATTCCCCATGGTTTTTCTTACTTAGATGGACTGAGGGGAGCAATCCTAGAAAGAGAAAAGCAGAAAGATGACAGCGTCATCTGCTCCTCCCTCAAATTTACTTTTTGTTGTGTGAAGGTTGTCTTCATTTCCAGCCTCCCACGGAGAGCCGTGGTTGTCCCTTATCTTTTTGGCTTTTCTCAACATGGATGCTGAGCTATCTTAATCACTGAATAATACTTAAAGCCAGACTGTCACTCAATGTCCCATCAGACTTACAACAGGCTTCTTTATCCCCTTTCCCTCTTCCTGCATCTGTTCTAACATGGACAGTTATTACCTCTTATCCTCTTTCTGTTTTCCTCTTTAAGGCTGATAGTAGCTTCCTACATAACCAAACTATAAAGCGTGTCTAAACCGAGCTTATATCCCTCCTAATATTTGGAGGATCCTAGAAGTATAGGGTCCACATCATCCCCAAATGTAAAGATCAAACACTGTTACAGAAGTGAAAGGAGAATTTCATAAAGGCGTAATTATCATGTATGTTCCCAACATTCCCTTGTCTTTGTGAAATTTAGGTTCAGCGGGGGAGGCAAAAAATAAGCACACACCATTACGGGCTCTCCCGAGTGTTACAAAGGAACAGTGGCTTCATAGATCGTACTTGGGTTGGAATAGGGAAATGTTCATTATACGAGGTGGTTAGGAAGGTCTCCAATGAGATGATTTTTTAAGCTCTGGCCTGAGAGCCAGACATAGACAGAAAGCCAAGAGAAGTGCATTCTAGGCAGAGAAAACAGGAAAAACAAAAGCCTGAGTGGGAAAGAGCTTGCGAGTTCAGAAAAGGTGACCTATGGGCTAGAGCTTCAACTGTACATCAAGCACTTGCTGAAAATGATAATCCTAAGACGCTGCCTATGATCCAGAGGGAATCAGACTTGGAACTCAGACTGCCTCCAATCTCATCTGGTCGCTCACGGCTTAGAGACTCAGGATGTGGGAATACCTGTAACACATATGGAACATACCTTGATACCTTGCATCATGAAGAAAACTCTGGCCTAAAGTACAGTGAAAAAGCTAAAACATAATGGAAGATAAGGCTGGAAAATTAAGAAGGAGCTTGTAGGATCTGGATTTTTCCCATTTGCAACAGGAAAGCAAAAAATGATTTAAAGTAGCAGGGTATGTTATGATTTGCATGCAGCATCTAATTTTGGAGTTAAGATTTAAAAAACAGAGAAGTTTATCTTAAGTCAGTATGTCAAAAGGAAAGAGGGGATGGGAAGGAGCTGGATAAAGATGTTTGCAAAATGAGTTTTTAGAAGAGTCAAGATTGCCAGGAGAAATAACAATCTCAGATATGCCAGTGATACCACTGTAATGGCAGGAAGTGAAAAGAAACTAAAGAGCCTCTTGATGAGGGTGAAAGAGGAGAGTGAAAAAGCTGGCTTGAAACTCGACTTTCAAAAAACTTAAGATCATGCCATCCAGTCCCATCATTTCATGGCAAATAGAAGGGGAAAAAGTGGAAACAGTGACAGATTTTATTTTCCTGGACTCCAAAATCACTGCGGACTGTGACTGCAGCCATGAAATTAAAAGACACTTGCTACTGGGAAGGAAAGCTACGCTAAACCTAGACAGCATATTAAAAGGCGAGACATCACTTTGCTGATAAAGGTCTGTATAGTCCAAGCTATTGTTTTTCCAGTAGTCATGTTTGGATGTGAGAGCTGGACCATAAAGAAAGCTGAGTGCCGAAGAATTGACGCTTTTTAACTGTTCTAGAGAAGACCTGAGAGTCCCTTGGACCTCAAGGAGATCAAATCAGTCAATCCTAAATGAAATCAATCCTGAATATTCAATGGAAGGATTGATGCTGAAGCTGAAGCTCCAATCCTTTGGCCACCTGATGCAAAGAGCCAACTCACTGAAAAAGACCCTGATGCTGGGAAAGATTGAAGGCAAAAGGAGAAGGGGGCAGCAGAGGATGAGATGGTTAGATAACATCACCAACTCAATGGACATGACTGGAGCCCACTCTAGGACTAGACACTGAAGGACAGGGGAACCTGGCATGCGATAGTCCAGGGGTCAGAGTCAGAAAAGACTGAGCAGATGTTTGGGGAGCTCACGCTAAGAAGTCAACTTTCAGTTCTCTTCCAGATTTGGAAAGCTTGAGAAGAGTTTCTTTCTTTTTTTTTTTTTCCTTTTAATTAATTTAATTGGAGGATAATTACTTTACAATATTGTGATGGTTTTTTGCCATACATCAACATGAACTGGCCATAGGTATACATGTGTCCCCCTCATCCTGTACCCTCCTCCCACCTCCCTCCCCACCCTGGCCCTCTGGGTTGTCCCAGAGCACCAGCTTTGAGTGCCCTTCTTTGAGAAGAGTTTCTAAGAAGCATAAGAAAGGAGGGAAAGATCACCTGTGCAAATGGCTGAGCCATTGCCTAGAAAGGATTCCCCTCTCTGGTTATCCCACACTCACCTGGGAATGGGCTTCTCATCTCATTCTCCAGCACCATCCAGGGCTCTTTCCCTTGCTCCAATAAGGAGATGACATATGGCTTAGAGATACAAAGTCCTGCATACAGAAAAAGATATGAAAGTTGGTCATGTTTTGGACATTTCAGCTGGTCCCTTAATTCTGATGGAATGACATGCTAGAAATGAATAGTTCAAGGGGTGACAGATTATATAAGGCTTCTGGCGTAGTTTAGCGGGGCTGCCACAGTCATCCTATCAAAGTGGAATCATTTTCTAAGAGACTGGACGCAGAGGGCTGCAACAGTCATCCTATAAAAGTGGAATCATTTTCTAAGAGACTGGAGGCAGAAGTTCAGCCCAGCATTTTTAGAAGATCATTGGACAGCAGTAAGTGAGGTGATATAAAGGACCCCTAGAGACAGTTTGGAGCTGGCTGGATGGCATCACCGACTTGATGGACATGGGTTTGGGTAGACTCCAGGAGTTGGTGATGGACAGCGAGGCCTGGTGTGCTGTGATTCATGGGGTCACAAAGAGTCGGACACGACTGAGCGACTGAACTGAACTGAGAGACAGTTTGGAGTTTGAGTTAACTGTCTGATTAAAAAACAAAATCAGTATTCTTCAGAGGAACGTAACAGAATCCTGAATTATTTATAATAATCCTGTATTATTTATAGTGTCCAGGAAAAAATCTAATTACTCCCTAAAAAGTGGAAAAAGTGAATCATACTCAGAAAAAAAGGCATTAATGGAGACCCAACCTGTGACAAGACAGATGCTGGAATCAGTAGACTAGGATTTTAAAACAGCTATTATATCTATATTCAAGAATATAAAGGAAAATATGCTTGTAATACTCTTGGCACCAAAACAGAAATTATAAAAAAGAACCAAGTAAAAAGTCTAGAATTGAAAAATACAGTATCTGAAATTTAAAAATTCACTAGATGGTTTAACAAGACGTTGAAGAGGACAAAGCAAGTGGCAGTGAGCTTGAAAATGAATCAACAGAGATTATCTAAGCTGACGGAGAAAGAAGATTTTTAAAAGGGAACACATCCTTAGTTACCTAAGGCACAATATCCAAGGTTCTAACGTGTGCAACTGGAATCCCAGAAGGAGAAGAGAGTAGAAAAAAGTTAAATAATGATCAAAAATTTCTCAAATTTGGTGAAAGACATACATTCAGTTTCACAACATTTAGTGAACCACAAGCAAGCAGGATAAAAGGGGCCTCTAGACCAGGGAAAGCTAAACTAGCCAATGAGGCGGCCCTAGGGCTGAAAAGGGCGTTAGTTTCCCTAAGAACATCTAAAGCAATTTTCAGCTTGTGCCTCACGAGTTCACTTTCTGCAAGTTAATAAAAATACACAGGTTTTAAAGCAATATTCCAAATTCGTAACGATCCAGCTATATTCTTGGTGAACTCTGTTAGCTGGTAACACTACTATAGGACAGAGGAGAGAAGCCAGCACAGACCAGTGCGAGTCACAGCATGCCCTGTGCTCCCACTGACTAAAGGGCACACTCACCAAGTAGCTGACACACAGCAAAACCACTGACTCAACCTGAAACAGTCACCAATTCCTGAACATCCTCTTCATTTTCCAGATTCAATTCTGATCGACACACAATAAATTAAAAAAAAAAAAAGTAAGGAGTCCCTAAGGGTCATTCTGAATTATACAGAGGGGATAAAAATCCTCACCCAGTGATACCAGGCTCTGATAGTTCTCCAACATCATACTCCTGTACAAACTTCTCTGAGCAGGGCTCAGCCATTCCCATTCCTCCTGGGAGAAGTCTATTGCCACATCCTTGAACGTCACCAGGTCCTGAAATAACACAAAGACCTTCTGGATCAAGCAAAGCTCATGTCCACACGTGACTTCGAGCTTAAGCATTAAGTTGGCCCTACATTATGTGAGAAATAGCCGTTTGAGGAAAAAAACCTTAAACATATAATATTAAATAGTTCTTATCGAAGTTGCTAAATTGTATTGTATACAATGGTGCTAATCCATTTCTCTTGTGTGTGTGAGTGTGTGTGCTCAGCTGTGTCTGACTCTTTGCCACTCCATGGACTACAGCCCACCAGGCTCCTCTGTCCATGGGAGTTTTCAAGCCTGGGGAAATATGGACAGATGGCCACAGGGCAGTAAACAAGGGCTTCAAGGAAGGATGTGTATCTATGGTCGAACCTTCAAAAGCAACAAAAAAGAATATTTAAGTTGATATTATGGAAATGGTACCCTATGGGATCCTAGTGCCTTAAGGAGAAGAGGCATTGCACTGACATGGCTGGTTTTTTTTGGTTGACACAATAGAAAATATATGTAGAGTGTGCCGGGGACCAGCCCCGGCTGATCCAGGGTATTCGAAGGAGAGACGGCGTAGGCGAGGATCAGGATACAATAGCTTCAATTAGATATTAATTAAAGATATAAAGAGTAATAGAATAAGGATAGCTCAGTAGGAAAATTCAGTGGAGAAAAGAGGCTGAGATAAGGATAGCTCAGTGAGGAAATTCAGTGTAGAAAAGAGGCTGAATAATTCAGCCAGAAGGTAAGAGAAAGAACGACATGGGGAGACCAAGTTTCGGTGAACAAGGCCCGCACTTTATTTTCCAAAGTAGTTTTTATACCTTAATTATGCATAGAGGATAATGGGCAAAGGGGTAGAGTCAGGCAGCAAGCCAGGCTTTCTTCCTGCAAACTTATCATATGCAAAAGCTTAGGTGATTTGCATCATCTTCTGGCCCGGAGGCCTGTTAACATTTTAAGACCTTTTCTTCAGAAAACTTATTTTTCTCTAAAGGTGATTGGTCAGGAGCCACCCTCCAAAAGCATTAGATAAAGTTGCATTCCTACAGAGCAAAGGTGTGGTGGGCTACAACAAGAAAAAGAATTAACTCAAGGGTCCCAGGTTACAAACATTAAAGCTACTATTTACACCAATTATATTAACCAATACACTGCCAGGGACACAGCAGGTAAGGGATATGGAGACTTAGCAGCAAACATTGGCCCAACAAGTGAAAATCCCTTCACCAATACAATTTCTAATCAATCTTTTAACTGCTCAAAAGAATCTGTGTTTAGACAGTTTAGAACATCTCCTGCCTCTCACAGTTGGGAGGCTCTGAACAATCACATGAGGCCGGAAAAACCTATTCAGGCAGGCTAGAGGATTTCCAAAGGAGTTTGTAGGTTGAAACACTGTCACACCCAGGAATTATTAACTGGAGCTGTAAGCTAACTCTTTTTTCAGAGAGAGGTAGTGGGGGACAGCCCCCCGTAAAGTCAGAGGTGTAGGTGAGAGCACAAAGCAGAAAGTAGGCAGACTCTGGTTTTGGGGGTATATGCTCGAGAATTTCCAGGGAGACTCCTGAGGCTTGATCCCGCCTTTGCGTATGCCGAGCCTCCTTCCTCATGACCTTTGCCAGAGGCGGAGCTCGCTCCCCGCAAGAGTGCAGTTATTTTTTTGGTGGGGGTGGGGGGGGCGGGGCTTGCCGAGCTTCATGGCTTGTGGGATCTTAGTTTCCTAACCAGGGATTGAACCCAGACCCAGTAGTGAAGGCACAGAGTCCTAACCACTGGAATGCCAGGCAACTGCCGTAGAATGCAACTGTTTTTTAATGCTGTACCATCAAGAATTAGCATGTCACGCCACACCTCAGTGACCTCAACAGCAACACGAGAAAGCACCCGGTGTGGGACTGCAACTCATCCAACTTGTGTACTAAATTTGAGTACAACAAGCCAGCATCTATTTAGACAATACCAAAATGAAACCAAAAATAGTTATTTTCAGTTTCTTAAAGACAATGCCAGTTATAATCACCAGTAGATTAAGACAATTTTCTTTTCTTTTTTTTTGGTCCATTTTGAGAGGTTCGCAGGTTTTTTTTTTTGAATTGAGATATAGTTGACAAATAATATTATATAAGTTTCAGGTATACAATATAGTGTTTACAATTTTTAAAGGTTATACTCCATTTATAGTTATTATAAAATATTGGCTATATTTACCTGTGTTCTACAATATATCCTTGTAGCTTATTTTACACTTAATAGTTTATAGCTCTAATTCCCTACCCCTATCTTGTCTCCTCCTTCCCCCTAGTAACCACTACTTTGATTTCTATATCTGTGAGAGTTGTGAGAAAATTTTTAAAGTGTTATGGGCATTTTCATCTTCACATTTATTTCCAATGAAAATACTAAAAATCTTTGTAATGCTCAGTGTTGTCATTTACCACTACATGGATAGAACTAGAGGGCATTATTTAAGTGAAATAAGTCATACAAAGACAGACAAACACAGTATGATCTCACTTAACTGCAGAATCTAAAAAACAAAACAGAAACTGCCTTTGGATACATACAGAGCTAGAACTGGTAGTTGCCAATGGAGAGGGGAGTACAGCATGGAAAAGTGGAACAGAAAGGAGTGACTTACAGTGCAGAAACCTGGTAATACTACCCCAACTAGGCACTCAGAGTATAGTAATAAGTCACGTTGACAGTATGAACCCTTGATGTATGATACATGATGAAAATGGAACTCTGTGATCTTCCTTCTAAAAATACATTAGTCTAGTTGAATCAGAGGAAAAAACATCAGATTTCAGAGATGTTCTGCAAAATAATCTGAGAGCCTCTCAAAACTGACAAGGTTTTCAAAAAGAAGGAAAGTATGGGAAACTGTTACGTACAAGGAGACAGAACTACTGAATGTAATATGGTGCCCTGGATAGGACCCTGGGACAGAAAAAGGACATTAAGTAAAACAAGGACTGTGAACAAAGCATGGACTTAGTAATAGTTTATCAATGTTGGCTCATTAAGGGCTTCCCTGGTAGCTCTGCTGGTAAAGAATCCGCGTGCAGTGCAGGAGATCCTGGGTCAATTCCTGGGTCAGGAAGTTCCCCTGGAGAAGGGATAGGCTACCCACTCCAGTATTCTTGGGCTTCCCTGGTGGCTCAGCTGGTAAAGCATCTACCTGCAATGCGGGAGACCTGGGTTGGATCCCTGGGATGGGAAGATCCTCTGGAGGAGGGCTTGGCAACCCACTCCGGTATCCTTGCCTGGAGAATCCCCATGGACAGAGGAGCCTGGTGGGCTACAGTCCATGGGGTCAAAGAGAGTCAGACATGACTGAATGACTAAGCACAGCACACACCAAACTAATGTAAGATATTAGAAACTGGCGAAGCGGAGTGTGATGCATATGCATAGTCCCTGCTATCTGCAAATTTTCTATTATAAAAAGGATTATTTGTAAAAAATAAGGGGTGTGCTCTCTGGCAGAGGTGGGAACCAGGCCCTTAGATAAGACTGTTGTTGTTCTTGTTCAGTCGCTGTCATGTCCAGCTCTTTGCCACTCCATGGACTGCAGCACACCAAGCTTCCCTGTCTTCACTCTCTCCTGGAGTTTTGCTCAAACTCATGTCCATTGAGTAGATGATGCTATTAACCATCTCATCCTCTGCTGCCCCCTTCTCCTTTTGCCTTCAATCTTTCCCAGCCTCAGGGTCTTTTCCAAAGACTGTTAATCAAGGGATTTTCATAAAGAAAACAGCTTTACCAAGTCCTAAGCAGTAAGACTGCCTTTCGAGGAAGAGATACGGAATAACTAACCTGGGGTATGGCTTTCACTAGTTCCACTGTCATTTTCACCTTCTTTTCCTGGCTTCTTTCTTGGAGAACAGCACTGTCCTGGGAGGGTAAGGCTGGAGGAAAAAGTGAGAAGATGAGAACCTCTGCATTCCCAGGATCACCAGCGTAAAACTTCTGTCTTCCCCTTCCTCCTCCCAGCCTTCTTTGGTTTCACTGCCCACGTAACCAAGAGATTACAGGCAACCAATGGTGATTGAGGGGTCTAATTTATAAGTCTTTCTCTTAAGCTCGAGGTTCTAAATTTGATCTTTTCTAAAAGTTGCATTCCCATTCTTTGGTCTTATTATGAATAAAACCAATGAGTTGTGCTAGATACTCTGCATACATTATGTTCTTTCACTTTATTTTAAAAAAATAATCCCATGAAATTGTTGCTTTCTCTATTTTATAGATAAAGGTGGACTCTTTCCTTCCCACATCTCCGCTTCATGCTTTGATACAGTCTACAGTTTGAAAATCTGAGTCCTGAATGCCATCAGAGGACAGGGTTATCCTCCTCCTCTTGCCAAACCTTTGCTTTCCTCCATGACAGTGGATCCTTTAGCACCCAATTCTACCACCTTCCCTCTCATCTCTGTCCTCAACCCCTTGGTTTCCCCTCCTTTCTGTCACCCAGAACTGAGGGTGTCCCCTGCTCCAATCAGGAGATCCAGGTGCCCCACCTCTTGCTTCTCAGTGGAACTCTTGGGACTGGGAGCAGGGAATTCTACCCCAGGATTCTTATCCTGGCAATACACAATTCCATAAATCAACATGCACAAGTCGGCCAAAGTTATCGACCTTCGAAGCATTCTCCCCCAAAACACCACAGTCACATAGGCGCTGTTACAGCCACATCGGGTGATACACAGACACTGATATAAGGTCTCACACACCCCTGATCACAGGAAGGACACAGTCACAAGCATCCAGTGGAAGGCACATCACTGCAGTCACACCACCGCCTCAGAGAGGTCATGTACAAGCACACATGGTGATCACAAACGTCACACACACAACCCCAATCTCAGTCTCTCACACACCCACGGCCCCTCACCTCTGCCTCACTCACACACGCACACTCCACGACCTCAGAGGCTGCATTTGCAAACCTCGGAGTGGCGAACCATGGTTCAGTCTCTCTCCTACTCACTTTGGTCTCAACACATTAGTTTTCCTCTCTCTCTCTCACACACACAGTCTCAAAGGTCTCTGTTTCTGAGACACATGGATTTCTCGCGCACATAGATACACAAACACTGCAATTGCTACCTCTAACACACGCACACACAATACACACTGGTCTCCCTCACACGAGGACAAACAGGCACTGTCACACAATCTCACACGCCGGACACACCAATATGCTCGCGGTCTCTCTCACACACACATCAGCCCCTCTCTCCACGATCTCTCAGCCTCTCCCGGGGCCCCCCGCGCTGGCTAACCTCTCACACACCCGTTTCGAACACTCACACCAGCACACCCCGGTCGCACGCTCTGGACGTTCACAGCCCAGTCCTGCCTCTCGCACTCACACACCCCGATTCAGCCGCCCCAGACACCGATCCCGGTCCGAGCCGCAGCCTCGGCGCACCGGCGCGGGCCTCTGGGAAATGTAGTCCGCCCGGCAGCGACCGAGCAGCGGCGTCCAGGCCGGGGCTCCACGGCCGGGCTCAGAGCCGCCCGCCTCGGCGGCCCTGCCTGGCTCTTGGGCTCAGACACTAGACCACCCTGACCAACCCACGAGCCTCCCCCCGGAAGCCAGCCGCCCTCACCCGAAGGACTTCGGCAGCCGACGCCCGGGAGACCAGCGCACAGGGGCCGAACCTCCCCAGGTGGGCGAGCAGTCAGGCGCGAGGGGCGGAGACAGGGCGTGGCTTAGCCGAGGGGGCGTGTTCTTAGGCTGTTGGGACGGAGAGGTGGAACCTTAGCGTCAGAGCGGGAGTGCCTGCGCACGTACGCGATTACGCCTGAGGGGCGGGGCCCAGGATATCCGAGCCGTGACTACGCCGGAGAGGCGGGGCCCGAGGGTTCAGGGGCGTGGCGTGGCCGGGCGCGAGTGTACGCAGGCGCGGAGAATGAGAACTCCCCCCTCCCCTCTCCTGGAAACCAGAAGCGTCCGTAGTTACGGGAACGGACAGTCCTCTGTGAGCTCTGGTGTGCACCTGTGATGTCCCGTGTCTGTGTCTGTATGACCGCCATGTCGCTCGAGTGCGGTCCTCTGAGCCTGCCCGTGGGAGCGTGATTTTCTTTCTGTGTTAAGTTTTGGGACCGTAAGATCAGTACGGGATGACTTATTACACCAAATTAGTAGATTTCTCACTTGCAGAATGGGAATGTCGTTATTATCACTCTTCAGAAAGTATTTTCTTTGGAACCTGCACTGGTGTTGAACCCCATTCTGCTCCTGATCACAGTGGAAATGGCCCGTGGTATGAGATACTAAGAAAATAGTAAAATTAGTAGCTGACTTGGAAAGCAAATAAGGAAAAGCTGCTGCTGCTGCTGCTGCTGCTGCTGCTGCTGCTGCTGCTGCTAAGTCGCTTCAGTCGTGTCCGACTCTGTGTGACCCCATAAGCGGCAGCCCATCAGGCTCCGCCGTCCCTGGGATTCTCCAGGCAAGAACACTGGAGTGGGTTGCCATTGCCTTCTCTGAGAGGAAAAGCCTAAAGGAAATCAATTCTCAATATTCATTAGAAGGACTGATGCTAAAGCTCCAATATTGTGGCCACTTGATGCAAAGAGCCAACTCATTAGAAAGGGCCCTGATGCTGGGAAAGATTGACAGCAGGAGGAGAGGGGATGACAGAGGACGAGATGCTTGGATGTCATCACTGACTCAATGGATATGAGTTTGAGCAAGCTCCTGGAGATGGTGAAGGACAGGGAAGCCTGGTGTGGTGCAGTCCATTGGGTCAAAAGAGTTGGACACGACTAAGTGACTGAACAACAAATGAAAAGCCATTCAGGGGGATACAGCAGAGAAAAAACCCACAAAACTCCCCACCCTCTAAGATCTTACTTTCAAGTGAATGGAAACAAACCACGAGAGAATGAGTAAAATAGTGTATTGAATGGTGAGAAAGGCTGTGAAGAAATAGAAAACAGGGAAGAGGAATAGATAGTAGAGAAAATGAGAATATTTACTGTTGAAAAATGAAGTCAGGGCACTGAAGTCTTTAATCTTCATGCAGCTTTTCATCCTGAATTTCAAGGTCGGCTCATTTAGGAGTAACTCCTTACATGGAATCTACTGTTATATTCTCAGTGGTAAAGAATCTGCCTGCCTGAGACGTGGGTTTGATCCCTGGGTTAGGAAGATCCCCTGGAGGAGGAAATGGCAACCCACTCCAGTATTCTTGCCTGGGAAGTCCCAGGGAAGGAGGAAGCTGGCGGGCTACAGTCCATGGGGTTGAAAAAGAATCGGACATGACTTAAGAGACTAAACAACAATGGGTATGTATTTTTCTTCTCTACACTGGTGCATGCATTTTATAAATGCTTTTATATATGCACTGAAAAGAAAAAAGAAGAAAAATCCTGTGTGCTCAGTTTAGGAATATCCCCTAACACCTATTAATATGATACCCCTTATATCTGTCCTAGTGCTGTTGCTTTGTGTCAGCCTCTGGATTCTTGTTCAAAGGTGACAGGTGCAGTGATGAGATCATTAAAATACAGCAGCTGTAGGAGGAAGTGTGGGAGAAAATTCAGGAAAGCCCACTGGTTGGGTAATTCGAAGCTAAATCTGTGACCAGATCTGGGCACCATTTTTCAGATGTAAAGTATTAAGTCATGGCTGTTTGTTTTTTCACACTTTGCAACATCCAAGCCCCACCCCGCCCCTTGCTAAAGATGTGAACGTGGTGGCATATGTGTCTCTCCCATCAGGACAGAAGCAAAAGCCAAGAGGTGATCTCTTGGCCTCATCTTTGGCTGTCAGGACACCTGCATTGTAAACCTGGTTTCAGGGCATTAAATGTGAGGGTACACAGGCTCAGGGCCAGTAAAGTCATTTGTGCAGTGCTGCTGTTCATTAGTGATGGCAGCACAGTAGGATTCAGGTAGGAGTAGGCGGCTAGAGTTCTCCAGATTGCAGGACAATGGTTTCGTGTTCTGCTTTTAACTTGTTTTGCTTCCTCCCTGTCTTTAGTTATTCCATCCAAAGAGCTCTTTAAAAAATTGTTTTAATTATAGTTGATTTACAATATTGTGTTGGTTTCAGGTGTACAGCAAGGTGATTCAGTTATACATACACAAATATCCACTCTTTCAGATTCATTTCCCATTGTTGTTGTTCAGTCACTAAGTTGTGTTCCACTTTTTTTTTTTTTTTTTGTGTTCCACTTTTTGAGACTCCATGGACTACAGCACACCAGGCTCCTCTATCCTTCACTATTTGCGGGAATTTGCTCAAATTCATGTCCATTGAGTCAGTGATAGTATTCAACCATCTCATCCTCTGCTGCCCCCTTCTCCTCCTGCCCTCAATCTTTCCAGGTATCAGGGTCTTTTCCAATGTATCAGCTTTTTGCATCAGGTGGCCAAAGTACTGGAGCTTCAGCATCAGTCCTTCCAGTGAATATTTGAGGTTGATTTCCTGTATGATTGACTGGTTTGATTTCTTTGCAGTCCAAGGGACACTCAAGAGTCTTCTCCAACACCAGAATCAGAAAGCATCAATTTGTCAATGCTCAGGCTTCCCCAGTGGTTCAGACAATAAAGAATCTGTGTGCAATGCAGGAAACCCAGGTTTGATCCCTGGGTTGGGAAGATCCCCTGGAGAAGGGAATAGCTACCCAATCCAGTATTCTTGCCTGGGGAAGACTATAGACGGAGGACAGAATTCCGCGGGCAGCCTTCTTTATGGTCCAAGTCTCACATCCGTACACAACTACTGGAAAACCCGTAGCTGTATTTCCTTTGTAGCTTATTAAAGAACATTGAATATAGTTCCCTGTGCTATACAGTAGGTCCTGGTTCATTATCTGTTTTTCAGTGAGCTCCTGAGACCTTGAGAATAAGCTGCTTTTCCAAGAGTCAGAGTCAACTGAGGCTGCTTGTTTTCAAGATCTTGACTGATGGTTAGGTAACTGGAAGAGTGTCTGGTTGGCTTTGGTCAGTATCGTCCCGTATGTGTTTGCTGATGTCGACTAAGGTGTGACCGGCACCTGAAGGACTTGCCACATTTGTGGCAACCGTAGGGCTTTTCCCCAGTATGAATCCTCTTATGTTGACAGAGCGAGGAGGAAGTGCTGAAGGCCTTCCCACACGCATCGCATCTGAAGGGCTTCGCTCCACTGTGAGTCCTGTCATGCGTCACCAGGGAGGAGTGATTGTTGAAGGTTTTCCGGCACACCTGACATTCATAGGGTCTCTCTCCCGTATGACTCCGCCTGTGGACGATGAAATGGGACCTGCAGGTGAAGGCCCGGCCGCATTCCTGACACGTGTAGGGCTTCTCACCCGTGTGGGTCCTCTGGTGCTGAGTGAGCTGCACGAGGCGGCAGAAGGCCTTTGGGCAGTCCTCACACTGGTAGGGCTTCTCTCCGGTGTGAGTCCGCTGGTGCTCCGTCAGGGAAGAGAAGCGGATGAAGGACTTGGCGCACTTGCTGCACCTGTAGGGCTTGTCTTCAGAGTGGATCTTCTGGTGTCTGAGGAGCTGGGCGCTCTGTGTGAAGGCCCTGCCACAGGCCTTGCACTTGAAGGGCTTTTCTCCGCTGTGGATTCTCTGGTGGTCCGCGAGGGCGGAGGGGCGGCTAAAGGCCTTCCCACACTCGCTGCAGCCATGGAACCTCTCTCCGGTGTGGACGATCTGGTGCTGGGTGAGGTGTGTCACCTGGCTGAAGGCCCGTGTGCACTGCCCGCAGGTGTAGGGCTTCTCGCCCGTGTGGGTGCGCTGGTGTTGGGCGAGGTGGGCCTTCTGGTTGAAGGCTTTGCTGCACTTGCTGCACTGATAGGGTCTCTCTCCTGTGTGGATCCTCTGATGCTGGATGAGAGTTGATCGACGACGGAAGGATTTCCCGCACTCGAAGCACTGGCAGTGTTTCTCTTCCTTCTTCATCTTCTGATGGATGATGAGGTGTGCCCTGCTGCTGGAGGCTTTTCCATATTCTCTACCCGTGCTGCTCGTTTTCTTCATCACTCGTTCATGATGGTATGTTTCTCCGTTTATCCTCTTCCTTAAAGACAATTCCTTGCTCTTCTGTGTTGATTCACTCTCTGAAAACGAACGTATAAACACATTAATATAAATAAATGTACGTATCCCCACAGCTAAGAATCTATCCTTAGAAAAAGGTTCTAGTATTGAAGGATATATGTACAAGGACATTTATTGTCATACTCTACTAACAGAAAAAGCTAGAAACAAATACCTGTTTATTCTTATTTTTAAACATTTTTTTTATTGTGGAAAAATACACAAAACATAAAATTTACCATTTTAACCAATTTTAAGGGTGCAATTCAGTGGCATTAAATACATGCCAATGTTGTACAACCATCAGCACCATATATTATCCTTATTTGAAATGCATTTTAAGTCTTAAAAAAATTGAAGTGTAGTTGATTAATAAATATCCATTTAAATATTAAATTATTTAATTTAATCTCTCATGAATGGAATTAGTGCCCTTCTAAAAGGGACCCCTTCCACCACATGAGGGCACAGTGAGAAGATGGTCATCTGTGAACCAGGAAATGGCCCTGCCAGACACTGAACTGCAGGCACCTTCATCTCCAGAACTGTGAGACATAAAGATCTGTTGTTTAAGCCACCGGGTCTGTGGTGTTTCTGTTACAGCAGCTCAGACAAAGACAGACATCAAGGGCTGACATGGCCCAGACCGCCCACAAGAGCTGGGTACTGTCCACCCACCAGTTCTCAGCTGGGGCATTCCCAGCGGCAGTCTCCCACGAGAGCAAGAGGCGCACCCAGGACTTGGCTTGAAAAGGTCTAGACGCTACAGGTGAGCCGCACACACAAGTGGCCAGACCCCTGCACCAACCCCACAGACGCGTTTATCTCTGGCCACTCTGGTGTGTGTGCAGTAACCACTGTGTTTGAAATGATCCAATCTTGGTTCCTACTTTGCCAAGGTATCTAAGAACATCTCTTTTTTAAAACTGGGGCATAGTTGATTTACAATATTGTGTTAGTTTCAGGGGTACAGCCAAGTGACTGGATAGTACATACATATTATACATCTGGGTTTTTTAAGTTTCGTTTTATATCCGTGACAGGTTATTATAAGATATTGAATACATATAATCCCCTGTGCTATGCAGTAAATCCTGGTGTATCTATTTTATACATAGTCGTTTGTGTCTGTGATTTCCATACTCCTCATTTATCCCTGCCCCCACCTTCCCCTTTGGTAACCATATGTTTGTTTATTTCTGCTAGCCCATTTCTGTTTTGTAAATAAGTTCTTTGTATCATTTTTTTTTTTAGATTCCACATATAAGTGATATCATACAATACCTGTCTTTGTCTGATTTACTTCACTTAGCATGATCATCATCTTAGTGTGATACTCTCAGCCATCCATGTTGCTGCAAATGGCATTGTTTCATTCTTTTTATGCATGAGTAATATTCTACTGTAAATGTGTACCACATCTTTATCCATCTGTCCATGGACATTAAGGTTGTTTCTACGTCTTCAATATTGTAAACAGTGCTGCAGTGATTCAAATTAGAAATCTCTCCAGCTATATGCCCAAGAACAGGATCACTGGATGATACAGGAACTTTATTTTTAGTTTTTTAAGGAATTTCTATACTGTTCTCCATAGTGGCTGTATCAAGTTTACATTCCCACCAACAGTGTAGGCGGGTTCCCTTTTCTCCACACTCTCTCCAGCATTTGTTTTGTAGACTTTTTGATGATGGTCATTCTAACCAGTGTGAAGTAATACGTCATTGTAGTTTTGACGTATATTTCTCTAATAATTAGCAATGTTGAGCAGCTTTTCATGTGCCTGTTCTAAGAACATCTCTTGTTAAATAGTAAATTCCTTGATGGGTTCTAGTCTCTTACAAAATGCCCTTTCTTGGCCAGAACTAGCGATTGAATATGTTTGTTAATGGGACAGTTCTTGGATGGATATATTTATTCAATTTATGTTAAATAGTAAATTCCTCGATGGGTTCTAGTCTCTTACAAAATGCCCTTTCTTGGCCAGAACTAGAGATTGAATATGTTTGTTAATGGAACAGTTCTTGGATGGATATATTTATTCAACTTATCAGAGGTGAGAGAGAGAATTTTTTGGATACTTAAAGAAAACACAAGCTTTGAGATATCTTTCTGAGGAAACAGTCTTATGAAATGAATGAAGGCTAAAGTGGTGAAAAACAATCCAGAGAGTAAAGGTGGAGAGCTGATCACAAACTCACATTTGGAGTCAATTATTTAAGAAGGCGGGTGAGTAGAAGAGTGGATGAGGATGTGAGGTGGATCCACTGGGGCCTCAGACCAGAGGCCCTCTGAAGGAAGATGCCCAACCCCTTAAACTGCGGTCATCTCAGAAGGCAGCTGGCCTTTTGCACATACATCTTTCCCTCAGCTTGGTCCCAGACTCACCTGCTCCTGGAGCTCCTGCATCCTCCTCCCTCATCACCCAGGGCTGTGGGCCTCGCTCCAGAAGGAAGGCTATGTTGGGCTCTGCAACAGATATGCCTTTGGAAAGAGAAAGAAATGGCAGTTGGTCATGCCGTTATTACCCAAGAATTCATCTCCTACCACAGAATCAGGATCAAAGCCCTTATAAGAATGGCCAGAAAAAAAAAAGAATGGCCAGATGAAATCTGAAGGTTTTTGGAAGGACAGTAAAGAGGAACTTGTCCATTTCTAACTATGCTCTTTATGGGACACGGAACAAAAAGTAAAGGTCACTGTAGGTCCCCAGAGATTTCCAACAGGAGGAGGAAGATGTAGCGGCAGGCAGATGTGAACTAAGGGCTGGGTGCACTTACCCAGCCAGACCAGGTTCTGGTAAGTCTCCAACATCACAGCTGTGTACAGTTCTCTCTGAGCGGGGTCCAGGAATCCCCACTCCTCTTGGGAGAAGTCGATGGCCACATCTTGGAATGTCAGTGATTGCTGAAAGGGCAAACACTTTCTTACCCACAAGGCCCGAGGGAGAGGGAAGTCTTGGCTGAAACATAGCAGGTAGTGCACAGGCATTGTGGTGTGTACTGGAGGATCCAGGGTTTGTTGTTTTGTTTTGTTTTTGCCAAATACAGATACATATTATAGATAGTGAAAAACAACTCTTTGGGTAAGAAAAATTATCCTGTATTATCAACCAAAATGTTAAAACTGGTCGTGGACCCTGTTTGAGGAAAGCATTCCAGTAACTTATTTGGAAAACAAGGATTTTTGAGGAAAGCATGAACCACTGTGCCTCTACACTGAGTTTGTAGCCTGTGGTTCTAATCAACAGATCCTGGCCTCCAGCTGTAACATCCAACAGGATCTCCAGTCTCTAGCCAGCAGTGCTCATGTCAGACTGGCCCCCACATCCTTACTGGTAGGAAACAATTCTTTAATCTACTGTTTCTCCTGCCAAATAGGGATTTTGTACAAGTTGGCGGTGTTTGTGGACTGACAAACACTCCTGAGTCTGTCTAAAGTCTGAAGACAAGGGAGGACTGTCAGCAACCCAGGACCTCAGTTCAATCCTGAATGGGTTTTTCCTCCAACTGCAGCCCAAAGCTTTACATGTCTTCCTGTCCCTACAGAGTTCACTAAATGTGTAAATATATGTAGACGGAACTTTACCACCTTCTAGATTCTCTAATTATTTAATACATTCTATAATGTCTAATACATCACATTCTTAAAGTCATTTGTCCATTTTTTTCCATTTGTCCATTTATCTTAACATTTAAAAAAAATCTGAATATAAGGTCAGCATATACTTATGCTCAGTATTTAATGGTGAAATTTACATGGAAGTACAATGAAATGTGAAAACTGTATACTTAAAAAAAATGGATTATAGATTTCTCTTTAAGTACATTTGAACTGAAGTACATTTCATAATTTACTAGAATCCTGGAAAACATATTTGTTTAAATTATGTGTTTGTGTGAAATGGAAACTGTTCTCCAACTAGCAAGGAAAAGAAAATCTCACTTCTTTTAAAATTTGTCCTTGGATGTGGGATTAAAGTTCAGGGCACTTGATACAGCAGTATTTATGAGGACTTCTGTTTTCCTAGATGACTTTGTTCTCTAGGGTTAGGGTTAATCTTTATTCTTTAGGGTCTCATTGTAAGAAAAAACAAACCATAACTCACCTGTGATGTGCCTTCCAGAGGCCCAGTGGCCGTGCTCCCCTTCATGAGGCCTCTCTTGAAGAACAGAGTCCTGTGAATGTGGAGCTGAGGAGATGGAAGGAACTATCCAAAAAAAAAAAAGCATCAAATTTGTGTCATTCTCTCCCCTCTCCCCCCCCCGTAAAATATCAAAGCAGACCGGTGCCCAGTCACAACACCTTTTTGGAGATTTACCGGTTCTCCAAGTTGTGAGAGATTCTAGTGCGATGTCTCCACATCTGTTCCTCAAAATGGTCACTGATGAAAATGACTAACCACAGTTAGTGTGCTGAGGGCTTTACGTGTATCTCCTTCACTCTCCGTCATGGCCGAGGCAGCCATTCCCGTCTAAATGTCTCTCCCTGAAAGTGCGCGAGTGGGAAAACTGGTCAAATTAGAAAAAGGCCAATAGATGGGTTCCCAGTATCTTGATTTCTTAAAATGAAAGTATACTTGACTTACAACATTGTGTTAATTTCAAGCGTTCAACACTGACTCAGTTTTAGTTTTATATATTCGTTTTCTTCAGGTTTCCCCCCTTATTGTTGTTTAGTTAGTATAAAAATTTAAAGGAATAGTCACACAGCCTTTCTAGAGCTCAGAAGAGTCCTCAACAAACAGCCACAGAAACCGTGAGCCAAATCCCATAACCACACGGAGAACAGCCGTGCAGGGGCACAGGACGCCGGACAAACCGACGCGGACACCCAGGTACACACAGCCCCGCGACCACTCCCGCCCCCTCCGAGGACGCCCCACCGACTCACCCACGGCGCTTCCGCCCTCCAGAAATCGGCCGCGACTCTGCGCGCCTGCGCAGCCTTCCCCGTTCCGGCCCCCTTGGGCTCGAAACCACGACCCCACGGGCGACCGCGCACCAGCGCGTCCGTTCCTCTCGGGTACCTGGCCCCGCCTCCATGGGCGTCAGTACGCACGCGCGCTCCGTTTCCAAAGCGCCTCCCCGTCCCATCCCCGAGCCCAGCCTTGAGAAGGGGAGGGCACCCCCTGCCGGGTAAAAGCAGTCCAGCGCGTTGACGCACCCAGACACGCCCGGTCCTGCACGCGGCCGTCGCTACCAAAATCCCACCCGGTAGCGGGCCAGGAGCCCACTGCGTTCTCGTCTCCCGGACCACGTTGGTGAGACCGCGCACGCGCACACTGGGCTGCGCGAACTCCCGGGAGCCCCGCAGCGCGCGGGCGTTGTTTTGAGGCGGGCACTTCCGATCGCGCAGGCATCTGGGGGACCTGGTTCGCGTCGCGGATGTTTCTGAGATCTCGGGCCGTTTTCCTCTTGCCGCACGGGCTAGTGGTGCGTTCTCAGGTTAGGGTTCCATGTTGGCAGGGGGGGCGGCGGCCGCTGTTCGCAACCGCTCGGGGGAGGGTGGCCCGGGCACTCGGCGCTGTGCGGGCCGGGCGTCTGGGTCTGGCTTGGGCTGCCGCCCGGATGGGCGAGTACGGTGTAGTGCGGGCGTTATCAATATATTGGTGTTTATGAAAGAAACTCGAGTGTGTGTGTGTACACACATGCGTACGGGCTTGTATTATTAAAGTTGTATTACTTGTATTTTTGCTGTTCCGTCGCTAAGTCTTGTCCGACTCTTTGCGACCCCGTGGACTGCAAGCACTCCAGGCTCCCCTGTCCTAAACAATCTCCCGGAGTTTGCTCAGATTTATGTCCATTGAGTCGGCGATGCCATCCGACCATTTCATCCCCTGTTGCCCCCTTCTCCTCCTGCCTTCAATCTTTCCCAGCATCAGGATCTTGTTCAGTGAGTCAGCTGTAACTAATTCCATCCCTGAATAGGCGATTGAGGCATTGGGAAAAGCCGCGTTATATGCACTGCTCACTAAACAAAGTTGTATTTATTCATGTTGCCCACCCGGCACTGCTGCTTTGGGGATGGGATATTAGCTCTCCAACCAGGGATTGAACCCGTGCCTTCCATAGTGAAAGCCAGGAGTCCTAACCACTGGACCGCCAGGAAATTCCCACAAAGTTGTGTTTTGACAGTGAGATCTTTCCTGGCGTTTCTTCTGGCACATAGTCGAATATGGGTGGCGTTAGGTTCAAGATTATCGTCTATTTAAGTATACTTTCTCCTCAGCTCTGCATTCATGGTGTTATGGGACAGGGAAGTGTCCCATTCTCGGACCGTCAGGAATTCTTAGGCTTGAGTGCCAAGTGAGGGTCCTTGGCTTCCTGCAGGAAAGAATTCAGAGCGAGCCAAAGACAAGCGAAAGCTTATAAGGATAAGGACGTTTACTAGGGCACTAGCAAAAGATGAAGTGTAGGATTGTGGGATGCAGTTTTGAGTTTTAATAGCTTAAGCAAGAGACAGGCTTCATCTGTGGAAATACCTCATCAGTTTTCTTTAAATGAGGAGCAAAACACTAATCTCCAAAGAAGATTGGTGAGCAGGCTCTTTCCTGGAGGAGAGCTGTATGCAAGGTGGTTTCACGGGTCCGAATTTCTATGTGGTGCAAACAGATTTGATTCTTTCACCTCTGAATATTGATAGCAAGTCATTTTTATTTTGCATAACAGACTTTTTTCTTCTCAAAGAGAAAACTGTTTTCTTTTTTTTAGGGAAAGAAGCAGTATTTTCTCTACATGTGCTATTAAGATGACTCATATTATTCATGAAGTTGCTAAAGTATATATAAAAAGTATAAAATATTTCAAGTCTTATACAGATATATATACATACATGCATTCATACACACATACACCATACATAAACATTTTTTAACCATTTTATTGTTTCTTTTCTGTGTTTTATTTTAACCACATGAAATATTTATGCCTAAGGCTCTTTTGACCACAGCACTTTATTCCATTCATTCTATGCTACTCGTACTCTCTTGATATTCTTGCATGTTATCATTGTAATTGAAATACAACTTACAAATAATAAAATACAGATTATTAACTATGCAGTTTTGCTGTTGATTATAGCCCAATCAGTTCAGTTCAGTCCCTCAGGCGTGTCCGACTCTTTGTGGCCCCATGAATCGCAGCACGCCAAGCCTCCCTGTCCATCACCAACTCCCGGAGTTCACTCAGACTCACGTCCATCGAGTCGGTGATGCCATCCAACCATCTCATCCTCTGTCGTCCCCTTCTCCTCCTGCCCCCAATCCCTCCCAGCATCAGAGTCTTTTCCAATGAGTCAGCTCTTCGAATGAGGTGGCCAAAGTACTGGAGTTTCAGCTTCAGCATCAGTCCAGTAAGCACCGCTGAAATCACGATGGACTCCTGCCCCTCCTGAAACCCCCTTCAACCAGGTTTCCTGCCCTCACTCTCAGAGGAAACTGCCTTGTCTTTGCGACAGGAGATCTGTTTTGCCTGCTTTTTAAGTTTTTCTTTCATCTGACTTCATATAAATGGAACCAAGCAGTGCATAAATTTTTGTGTGTCCAGCTTCAGTCATTCAACATGTTTTTTGAGACTCACCGATGATGTCTATTAGTAATTTATTTTCTACTGAGTAGTGTTCTGTTGTGTTAATATAGTACAATCAGTTTATCCATGTTCTTCTTGATAACATTTGGGATATTTCTGGATTTGGAGGCTATTATGAATAAAACTATGAACACTTTTAAACATGTGTATTTGTAATACTTTAGAAGAGATAATCGGAGAAGGCAATGGCACCCCACTCCAGTACTCTTGCCTGGAGAATCCCATGGACGGAGGAGCCTGGTGGGCTGCAGTCCATGGGGTCGCTAGGAGTTGGACACGACTGAGTGACTTCACTTTGACTTTTCACTTTCATGAACTGGAGAAGGAAATGGCAACCCACTCCAGTATTCTTGCCTGGAGAATCCCAGGGACCGAAGAGCCTAGTAGGCTGCCGTCTATGGGGTTGCACAGAGTCGGACAGGACTGAAGCGACTTAGCAGTAGCAGCAGCAAAAGAGATAATAGTTATGAAAAAATACTGGGGTTTAAAGAGTATCATGAAAAGTCATTCATTGAAACAGTACAGTTTATCTAATCTATGGTGAGATGTTTTCTGCTAGACAACATTAAGACTCAGTGCCTCTGGATTTTATCGGAGGCTAGTTGCAAGGTACCTTCTGCCTAGTATATGTGGTGGTGGTGGTGGCGGCTTCGTCGCGAAGTCGTGTCCGACTCTTATGACCCCAGGGACTGTAGCCTGCCAGGCTCCTTTGTCTCTGAGATTTCCCAAACAGGAACACTGGAGTTGCCATGTCCTTCTCCAGCGGATCTTCCTGACCCAGGGATGGAACCCATGTCTCTTCCATCTCCCGCATTGTAGGGCAGATTCTTTACCACTGAGCCACCAGGGAAGCCCCAACCTGGTATATGCCATATACTATATGCTTTTTAAATTTAAACTCACAATTAGCATGTAGAAACATGCCTGGCTTTCATAGGAACTTCAGTGGTTAGGACTCTGAGCTGTCACTGCTGAGGGCCTTGGTTTAATCACTCATCAGGGAACTAAGATCCCAGAGGTGTGGTAAAACAAAAAAACTTACGCGAATACCCTGTAAAATCTGTCCTCTGCTAGCATTTGGTCAACTCTGGAAACTTTAGTTTTTCCTTTTTAGGGAGTGAAGTTCATTTAAAATTTGAAATTTTTATCAAAAATGTGAAGCGTTGAACCTTATTTTGAATGCCTTTTATGTGTGTTAATACATCCTCATTTTTAGTACTGTAGAATGCTTTTACAGAATTTTTAAGTGCTTATATTCTCTTTGAAAGAAAAGGCTTCAAGGTTAATAAAACCTCAGTTTAAATTTCAGTGAACTGTTCCTTCTGTGTATTGATTGGTAAGTTATGTTCATTTTCTAGCTTCTCAATAGGCCTCTGGTTCACTTATAGTTTTCTTGTCTATGCTGCTGGTAAGTCACTTCAGTCGTGTCCGACTCTGTGCGACCCTGTAGACGGAAGCCCATCAGGCTCCCCCGTCCCTGAGATTCTCCAGGCAAGAACACTGGAGTGGGTTGCCATTTCCTCCTCCAATGCATGAAAGTGAAAAGTGAAAGTGAAGTCACTCAGTCGTGTCTGACTCCTAGCGACCCCATGGACTGCAGCCCACCAGGCTCCTCTGCCCATGGGATTTTCCAGGCAAGAGTACTGAAGTGGGGTGCCATTGCCTTCTCCATTTCTTGTCTATAAACGCATTTAAAGTAGTAACTTTTTGAGTACGTTTATGGCCACACTCCACGGGTTTTGTTTTATACCGCTCTCATTCACTTCATTGTGCTCTGTTGTTTCACTGAAGGAGAAAATACTAGGTAGTAAGTAACATAAATATTATTTTGTGAATGTCTAATTTATTATATTCTTATCTGAGCCACAGCCCTGTATGATTTGTTTGAAACTTCTCCATACTTTCCTCAACTTGATAAATGTTTAACTGTTGTTTAAAATGCCTAGTGTTTTATTTAATGTGCATTTTCTGATGCATAATAAATGACTAATGGGGATTTTAAATGTACAATATGTTCTTCAAATATGAATTTTCTGATTAAAAGAGACTTATGACTGAAGAACTTCCCACACACCTAACATTCACAGGATTATTTTCTCTTATGCTTTCTTTTATTTAAGTTAGGATTAGCTTAGACTGACTTCCCTGGTGGCTCAGACAGTAAAGCGTCTGCCTACAATGTGGGAGACCTGGTTTCAATCCCTGGGTGGGGAAGATCCCCTGGAGAAGGAAATGGCAACCCACTCCAGTATTCTTGCCTGGAGAATCCCATAGACAGAGGAGCCTGGTAGTCCATGGGGTTGCAAAGAGTCGGACACAACTGAGCGACTTCACTTTCACTTTCAAAGGGTTTCCAAGATTTCTCCACTTCTTTGGTTGGTTGCTGCTGCTGCTGCTAAGTCACTTCAGTCGTGTCCAACTCTGTGTGACCCCATAGACGGCAACCCACCAGGCTCCCTCGTCCCTGGGATTCTCCAGGCAAGAACACTGGAGTGGGTTGCCATTTCCTTCTCCAGTGCATGAAAGTGAAAAGTGAAAGTGAAGTCACTCAGTCCTGTCTGACCCTTAGCAACCCCATGGACTGCAGCCTACCAGGCTCCTCGATCCATGGGATTTTCCAGGCAAGAGTACTGGAGTGGGGTGCCATTGCCTTCTCCGTCTTTGGTTGCTAACCAGCGTGAATTTTCCAGTTGCTAATGATTGATAGGTAGTGTCCAGAAGCTCTTCTACACCATCATATTAATAGGGTCTTTAATGATGAATGTGATGGTGATGAATCTGCTGATAAATCTAACATGAGTTGAACCAAAAAGCATTTCCACATTTGACAAGATTAAGAATGAGACAGAAGTCTTTTCTTCTCTTATTTATAGGGATTTTCTATGGCATAAGTTCTTTAAAGTTGGGAAGATGAGTGCCCGAAGTCCTTCCCACATTTCTTTCATTTACTGGGAATGAATTTTGTGTTGAGTAAGCTGTGAGCACTGACTAATGGCTTTCCCACATCCCTTGCATTCTATGGATGTGGCTTCTCACCAGTGTGAATTATCTGACGTAGTTTAAGCTGTGAGCCCTGCCTAAAGGCCTTCCCACATTCATTACATTTTTAGGGTTTCTCACCAGTTTGGATCCTCTGATGTTGAGGAAGATGTGAACGATGGCCAAAGGCCTTTCCATATTCATTACATTTATATGACTTCCCACCACTGTGGATTCTTTGGTGTTCATTAAGTTGTGTGGTACCACTAAAGGCCTTTCCACATGCCTTACAGACGTGGGGCTTTTTTCCAGTATGATTTATGTTTAATAATATGTTTAATAATATGTTTAATAATCAACGATAAGTAACTAAAAGCTTTTCCATATTCAGTACATTGATAGTGTTTTTCACCAATGAGTTCTATGACGGACACCGAGTTGTGAGAGCCGAACAGAGGATTTCCCACATCCTCAGATTCATAGCGTTTCCCACCAGTATGAATTCTCTGATGTCTTGTAAAGAGTGAAACAGAACCAAAGGCCTCTCCACATTTTTCACATTCATTGGATCTTTCCCCACTGAGTTCTCTGATGAGGAGTATTGGGACTGTGATGGAAAGCCTTCCCACACTGCTGACATTGATAAGATTTCTCACCAGTATGAATTTTCTGATGACTAAGAAGAGATTTTTTCTGCCCTGACCTGTTCTACATTCATTACACACGTAGGGTCTACTTCCAGGTGGAACTTTATGAAGCAGGTTACGGGATGTTTGCTGTCTCAAAGTGTGTGTTTCTTCATGGGTGGTTATGACTTGACTGGAACTTTCTTTCTGATTTCTGTGATATATCTCAAATGTGCCTTTACATTCCCAGTCATCTTGGAAACTGGAATTCTCAGGATCTTTGTAAAATTTTCTGTTTTCTCCCACTTGGACACCTGATCTGAAAGATAATGAAAAAGCAGAGATGCTTGTTTTAGTCCAAGTCAGTTAGAGCTTCTTTAGTAGAAATAGTTTGAAACTGAAAATAATGCTTATGAAGACAGCACGCTCCCAAACAGGAATCCAGGAATTCCTGTTCTCCAAAACCCCCAGAGTACCTGCTTCAGCAGGAAGGGTCCAGCCAATCAGCGATTCATATCTAATATGAATATGAATTTCATCAATATGAAATATTGATGGGGACAGCAGGTGGGCTCCTCTCAAAAGGCGGTGGTGGTGACGGTGCGCCGGCCTCGCCTCTGGAATTCGGTATCCAAGCACTTCTGGCAGCAGCGCTGGTGGTTTCCTCGTCTTAGTGTCTGAGCCCGGATCACGGCCGAGGCAGTGCGTGCTTGGAGGCGCGTCTCTGCCTTAATGTGGCTGAGGAGGCACCACTTCGGGCGACTTGCTGTTGCCACATTAGAGGAGGCATTTCTGGAGACCTGCCTTAGAGCCAGCTCCCGTAACCCTTCTAACAGTTTTATAAGCACCCATTTCCCATATTTTGAATCTTTAAATATAATCTTAATACTGACCTTAAGATATTGGCGGGGGGGGGGGGGTGGACAGGATTTCAGGAGAAGATAAACCAGGTTATTAGGAGCAACCCTTCCACTAAAAGTGTGTTTTAAAAATAAAACTTACACCAAAAAAATCTTTGTCAAAGGTTTGGGGAAAAAAAAATAACTCAGAATTAACAGGCAAAAGTCTACAGAAACTTGAGCTCCAAGGCTCAAAGAGTACTGAAGCTGGTTTGCCCTGAGTACCAGCCCTAATTTTGTTCAGATGATCTCCTGTGTATATGTTGTGTGTCTTTTTTGCCCAAACACGTCACCTGGTGTCTTGGTGCATGTGGGCTGCTAGAACAAAATATTAATGCCACAGACTGGGTTGCTTATGAACAACAAATTTCTCACAGTTCTGGAAGCTGGGAAGAATTCTGAGATCAAGGTGCTGACACTCAGCGACCAGGAAATAAATTCTTACATTGAGCCACCATATTTTGGAGTCTGATAACAGCAGCTTAGCTTAAGCCCTGAGACAAAGTCAGTCAAAAATCATATGTGAAAGAAGCCTCATTTTCTCTGTAAACCTTTTGAGAAAAAAGTTTAGAAGGAAAAACTGGAAGCCAACCAGGTGAGCTTCCCCCGTCCCCCACAATGGCTCACCTCTTAGGCCGCTGTCTCTTCACCACCAACAGTTACTCCCTTTTTTGCAACAATTGATCACACTTGACTTAGAATTGCTAAACTTTCCATGTGAAAAATAAATGGAACCTAGTCGTGCAATTGCTATCCAAATGCCTAGTCCCTTGAGGGGACGTTGACAGAGGAGGGTAACGAGCGTGGCTAGACAAACCGGGAAGGTGATGTTTCAGAAGTAACTCAGACCTGCTTCCAGCTTTACCAGGCTCAAACTGTTGCTTCTGAAATCCAGTCAAACTCTTTAGCGGTTCCCTGCAAAGTCAAGTTGGTGGAATCATGATGCTTAGATGATAGGTAATGAATTCTGAGAGTAAGCTCTTAACCAACATTTGTCCTCCAATTTGTGCACATCCCTCCCGGTGGATACGTGTGGGAGGAGAAGGAGGGAATTAGCCACCGATACCTACTCGGCTCCAATGGACTTGATGGCTGCATCTTTGGGGCTGTCCTGGTATGGAAAAACTACCGTGTTTAGACTTTGAGAGCTGAGTGACCACATGACCATGAGGGGAAGGGTAAATCTGCTTCATAAAGGGAAAGGGCACTATAAAAAGTTGCTCAGGGTTGAGTTAAATTATGTAAACTGCTTATCATGTTACAGGGCCATATATATAGAACATACGCTATTACGGTACAGCGCTACGCACATCCTCAACTTACTACGGGGTACAGCCTGATAAACCCATTGTAAGTTAAAAATATTTCGTCGAGAAGCATTTAATAATACACTTAACCTACTGAACGTCACAGCTTAGCTTCAGCTACCTTAAATGTGCGCAGACCACTTGCATTAGCCTACAGTTGAGCACAGCCATCTAACACAAAGCCTACTTTATACTAAAGAATATCTCGTGTAATTTACTGACTCCTGTATTGAAAGTGAAAATCAGAATGGTTCTAAGTGTATCTGTTGCTTACCTTTCTGATATCCTGGCTGTCTGAGATAACTTGCTGGAGCTGGAGCTTCTTGCTGTTGCCCAGCATCATAAGAGCCTCATACAGCATATTGCTAACTCAGAAAAGGGTCAAAATTAAAAACTCAAAGTACAGTTACTACTGAATGAATATCACGTTCAGTTCAGTCGCTCAGTCAAGTCTGACTCTTTACAACACCATGTACTGCAGCACACCAGGCCTCCCTGTCCATCACCAGCTCCCAGAGCTTGCTCAAACTCATGTCCATCGAGTTGGTGATGCCATCCAACCATCTCATCCTCCATTGTCCCCTTTTCTTCCTGCCTTCAACCTTTCCCAGCATCAGAGTCTTTGGGTTTGCATCAGGTGGCCAAAGTACTGGAGTTTCAGCTTCAGCATCAGTCCTGCCAATGAATATTCAGGACTGATTTCCTTTAGGATGGACTGGTTGGATCTCCTTGCAGTCCAAGGGACTCTCAAGAGTCTTCTCCAACACCACAGTTCAAAAGCGTCAATACTAAGGCGCTCAGCTTTCTTTATAGTCAAGCTCTCACATCTATACATAACTACTGGAAAAACCATAGCTTTGACTCGATGGACCTTTGTTGGCAAAGTAATGTCTGCTTTTTAATATGCTGTCTAGGTTGGAAAAAGTTGGCTTAAAGCTCAACATTCAGAAAACTAAGATCATGGCATCTGGTCCCATCACTTCATGGGAAATAGATGGGGAAACAGTGTCAGACTTTATTTTTTTGGGCTCCAGAATCACTGCAGATGGTGATTGCAGCCATGAAATTAAAAGACACTTGCTCCTTGGAAGGAAAGTTATGACCAACCTAGATAGCATATTGAAAAGCAGAGATATTACTTTGCCAACAAAGGTCCATCTAGTCAAGGCTATGGTTTTTCCTGTGGTCATGTATGGATGTGAGAGTTGGACGGTGAAGAAAGCTAAGTGCTGAAGAATTGATGCTTTTGAACTGTGCTGTTGGAGAAGACTCTGGAGAGTCCCTTGGACTGAAAGGAGATCCAACCAGTCCATCCTAAAGGAGATCAGCCCTGGGTGTTCATTGGAAGGACTGATGTTGAAGCTGAAACTCCAATACTTTGGCCACCTCATGTGAAGAGTTGACTCACTGGAAAAGATCTTAATGCTGGGAAGGATTGGGGGCAGGAGGAGAAGGGGACGACAGATGAGATGGCTGGATGGCATCACCGATTCGATGGACATGGGTTTGGGTAGACTCCAGGAGTTGGTGATGGACGGGGAGGCCTGGCGTGCTGCAATTCATGGGGTCGCAAAGTGTCGGACACGACTGAGCGACTGAACTGAAGTTGGGGGCTATCTATACATACAGAGATAGAGATATCTTTGTCTACATATAGCTCTATCAGGCTATTTATCTCCATGTCAATCAGTAACAGTCTTTCTCTAAACACACAGAGACTTTCTCCTTGAACTAACTAGATAGGCTTCTCCAAGCCCTCAAGGCTCCGATCTCGGGTTCTGTTCCTAACCCATTGACTCCAGTTTTACAAGAATTCTGCTGGGTCAGTTTATCAAGACTCCCCACTCCTACCCCAATCCTTAACATCTTTTCACTCTCGACAGCCTTCAGCAAGAATCCTATTAAGTCCATTTAGCCAGATTCTCCCTCTTGTCTTCGATGATTTGTCTTTGTTAACTGCACATCTAGTGATTCCCCACCTTGCTCCTTGACTATAAATCCCCACTTGTTATATTTGGAATGGAGCCCAGTTTTGGACAAAGGCCTCTGGCCCTGTGGCAATAATTCCTGGGTAAAATTTGCCTTGAGAAACTTTAGATTCTATCCAGTTCTGGTTTTCTTTGACAATATTTTGGGGAAGACTCAGAAATCGTGGATAATCCACACAATTACAGTCTTCCTAGGGAAAACGCAAATTAAAAAAAAAAAAAGACAAAATTGCCCACAGCCATAAGTGGTTTCTGGGGTCTATGGATCCTACGTCAAGAATCTTCAAGAAGGCTGGGATCCTTTTGGGGCTGGACACAGGCCCCGCTGCCATGGTTGCTGAGAAAGGTAGTCCCGAGGAGAAGAGCTAAGACTTGCTCATCCCTCACCTCCCCCGAATGACCAAATACCCTCCCCACCACCCACAAAGAGCTCTGATCCAACCCTGGGCTGAGCAGAACGTCAACTCACACACACATAAGTAATCACTCTGAGACAAAACCAAGCGAGGGTTCCTAGTAAGTTATTCAAAAAAGTAAATACTTGCAGGCCACCTTTACCAATGATAATAAAGTAGAATTTGAAGTTGATCATTTAGAATGCTTTCAGCTGCAAGTTTACAAAATATTCAACTAAAAGTTAAGCAATAAAGATTTATTTTTCTTATATAACAAAAGCATCAAACAGTTTGAAATTGGCCCTGTAACTCCGTGTTGTTAGGGTTCTGGGTCAGCCTCTTTGAGGTCCTCTCTTTTCTGCTCTTGGTTCCAAGATGACTGCAGCAGCTCCAGGCATCAGGTTCTCAGAGAAAAATGTTTAAAAGCAAGAAATGAAAGAAGAGGAGTCTTCCTAATATATGTCTCTTCTGAATGAGGACGATCTTTCCCTGAAGACCTTGTAAGATCCCTAGAATATACTGGCCATACACTGGAATGGATGGGCCATCTTGAGCTGCAAAGGAGGCTGAAAATTGGCATCTGACATCTTCAGAGTCTAAGACAAGACACAGATGCTGCCAATAGAATGGGAATTGGGTACGGCTGCTAGGTAGGCAACCAACCTGTTCTGTGACGAGTTATAAAAGATAATCCAAACAACCTGAAAATTAAGAAACAGTCTCCTAATTTCCCTTGGATCAGAGAGAAACAAAAAATGAGATTATTGTAGGATGTGTGCGTAGTCAGCTCACATGACCCACTCTTTGTGACCCTATGGACTGTTAGCACATCAGGCTCCTCCATCTATTGGATTATCCCGACAAGAACACTGGAGCCAGTTGCTATTTCTTCTTCCAGGAGATCTTCCTGACTCGGGGATGGAACCTGAGTCTCCTGCGGCTTCTGCATTGGCAGGTGGATTCTTTTACCACTGAGCCACCTAGGAAGCCTTAGGAGAGAATGTAGGATAGCAAATTCCTGTTTCATCATTTTTCTGCCTTTGTTTCCTATTGTCTATCATCAGGGTGTTTGGTATTCTCTTTTCTGGCTTCTTAAGTAGTACATTTAATATATTTGAGTACTATCTTTCAGGTTTTCATGTTTACATGCACTTAAAGGCATAAAAAGTTCCCAAGTAGCTTCAGCCACATCCCACATTTCTTGGCATGTAAAACTCTCCTTCTCATTGTTTTCATTACCATCAATGGTAACTGCATGATTTAGTTTCTTGTCAACCCAGGAGTAATTTGGCATAAAGTTTTGTTTTCAAATTTCCAAGAAAACTCACTTTTGGCTATTGTTAAAATTATGACACTGTGGTGAGAAAATGTAACTTTGGAACGTGTTAGAGACAAAATTTTCTCCAACCTTTCTGTCTTTTGACGATCATGGTATAAAAAAGTTGCACCCATATAATTTTTCAATATGAATTTTATTACTCAGGATAAAAGAAAGCTCTGAATAAAGGAATTCTCACTTGCATGACATCCTTCAAGTCTTTCTCCAAGATCTAAAGAGTAAGTTGTGATTAGCCTAAGCTAATGGACTCTTCCCGTTATTTCCGTTCATATGATTGCTTGCTAACATAAATTCTCTGATGATTAATAAGGGGTAAGTGCTGATGGAAGGCTTCTCTACATTTATTAAGTTCACTTGTGTTTCTACATTATGCATTCTCTGATGCTGAACAGCAGCTGTATCATGACTTAAAGTCCTCCCATGTTTCTTATATTCATAGGGCTTTTCCTCAGTATGAATTACCTGATGTTGAATCAGCTGTGAGCAGTGGCTGAAGGCTTTCCCACATTCCCTGCATTCATATGGCTTCTCACCTGTATGAATTCTGTAATGTACAGTAAGATGGGAGACCCGTTTGAAAGCCCTACCACATACCTTACATTGGTAGGGTTTCTCTCCTGTGTGAATTCTCTGATGTTGCTTAAGTTGTGAGCTCACCCTAAAGGCCTTCCCACATGCCTTACATTCATAGGGTTTCTCACCGGTATGAATTCTCTGATGTCGAATAAGAGTTGAGCCTTGATTAAAGGCCTTCCCACATTCTTTACATTCGTAGAGTTTCTTGCCGGTGTGAATAGTCTGATGTTGAATCAGCTGAGAACGATGACTAAAGGTTTTCCCACACTCCTTGCATGCATAGGGTTTTTCACCAGTATGAATTCTATAATGCACTTTAAGATGTGAGATCCGATTGAAGGCCTTGCTGCACTCCTTACACTGATAGGGTTTCTCACCAGTATGAATTCGTTGATGTTCAATCAACTGTGAGCTTCGACTAAAGGCCTTTGCACAATCCTTACATTCATAAGGTTTCTCACCAGTATGAACTCGCTGATGTTGTATGAAATTTGAACCAGAATTGAAGGCCTTTCCACATTCCTTACATTCATATGGTTTCTTGCCAGAATGAATATTCTCATGTTGAATTAGTCGTGAACCATATTTAAAGGCCTTCCCACATTCCTTGCATTTATAGGGCTTCTCATTAGTCTGAATCCCTTGATGATTAATAAGGAAGTCCTCTTGCCAGAAGTCTTTTGTACATTGATTATATCCATAGGGTTTTTCTCCGGTATGAATTTTCTGATAAAAAGTAAGGGGTGCTGGCTGGTCGAAAGTGGATATTTCTTCATTCTCGATTATCATTTGACTCAGATGTCCATCTGGATTTCCCTCTTCCCTGTCAGCATGACTTCTGCATTCCCAGTCATCTTGGAAACTTGAGCACTCAAGACCGTAAGTGGTAAGGCTTTCCATTATCTCCCACGGGGGTGACTGTACTTCATAACTCTGCTGCTTTGGAGAGAATACCTTAGTATCATACCTGGACTTCAGCACTGAAAAAGAACAAAACAAGCATGTGTTTGTTTTTTCCTTTTCCAGAAAAAGGAACTTCTGTAGTAAACACTGGAAAGCTGAGACTCAAGATAATATCTGTATGCTCTTGAATGTGATTAAGAATTAGAAAATGGACAAATAGAACAGAGAAAGAGGAAAAACCATAAATTGACGTGAATGAGGTAATCAGAGAAATCATTAAGAGTAGTTCTAAAATGTTAACGTGGAGCACAATCACTGCTGAACCATGGTTTTAAAAAATGAACGTTTCTGTGAAACCCTAGAAAAGACAAACAGAAGAGTAACAGAAAACGAATCATTTGTTGCTTATGGCTAGGGGCTTTGTGTGGGAAGGAGCACACAGGACCTTTTCAGGGTGATGAAAATTGATCTTGTCTGTGGTAGTGGTCATATAAGTGTATACCTTTGTCTGTAGTCATAAAATATGCTTAAAATGCAGGCATTTATTTTCCTATAAATTGTACCTCAATAAAGTGGATTTTTAAAAACGATAAAGAGGGTTGACTAGGTATTTCTCTGGCCAGAGGAATGAGATGGTGCGTCTGCTCGACAGGGGTGTGGTGGCGCAGCAGGGCTGTTCTCACATGTCCAGTGGAAGGCACAGCTGTGGTCTTCTGCTGTGGTGCTTTCTGTCTCTGACATTTAGCTGAACCACAGCTACAGCTAATGTCAGCTGGACCAGGCTCTCCTGGACTCTCCTGTTGCCTAAAAGTGACCTGGGAAAAAGGAGAGCCTTGTTCCTTGTTTGGAAGATTAGGCCCAAATTGAATGGAGGTGGCATCTTCAAGAGCATATTCTTTGCTGGTTATTCAGACTGCAAGGAGGGGCTGAATGGTGTTGCTGAACTTGATTCATGTACCTGGTACACGATTTCTACTGCAGTGGTCTGTTTTACTGCAATCATGGAAATCAGTCCCATTCAGATACTAAAGAATTGGTTGCTACTTCATGCAGGGAACTATGGGGAAAGTAAATGGGTGCTTTTGAATGTGTTCATAAGAGGACTTTATAGGGGGCATGTCTACTTCTTATGGTAGCATATCAGAGACCACTATTCATTTGTTTTTTGTGTGACATTATTAAGCAAAAACTACTGGAATAAAAAATTATTTTGACAATACAGATGAAAAGTCTGGAAAAGAAGTATCAATTTTGTGGGAATGATGCTGCTGTTGCCTCAGAAATTTGTACCACAACCATAATGTATGCATACACATGAAGTTGTGATTATAAGACTATGTGAAAAGATCAGACACCATGTTTCATTGTTCAAGAGGGAAACTCTCTTTATGGGTCTCCGTACTGTGGTCTAAGAGCTGTGGGAAGGCAGATTCTAAACAGTGCCATTGCAATGACCACCTATGCATCCGTGGTCCATCTACTCAGTGGTCAGCAACATCTGGCTGCCATTGCATGAAGGAGGGCAACCAAAAGATTGCAGTGGGCCATGGAATATTAAAGCCAGCCTGGTGGACAGAAGAAAATGAGTTTGGGATCATGTAACTCTGCCCAAGTGGAAGTCTGGTTTTAGGAATTAAAGTGATCACACATTATTGGTGTCTTGGGCAATGTGGGAAAAAAACCAGAAGAGCTGTCTCTAAGGACATGCCATTAAAAGCACGCCTCTCTCCAAACTGCTGCATATTCTGTCAAGACAGCTGACACAGTTTAGTTCTGTTGAGTGATGGCAGTCACAGTACAGTGTTTATTCCATGAGCACTTTTGCACTCATCTAAATTAAGCCATCTCGAATCATATATTGTGAAATAACTTTACAAAGATAGTACTAATTTTCTAACTTTTAGCTTCTCTTCTCCTTGTAAAGTTGCAAAATAGCAAAAATAATAGTGAGGTCCTCTGTATTATTTTTACATTTTCCTGACAAGATCTGGCCGTTTTTAAATTTAGCATTAGTAGATGCTGTTTTTGACAACCAATGAGGTAGTGTCTAAAAATCTTATGGATAGTCTTAGCAGGTTTTGTTTTGGTT
Organism: Bos grunniens; assembly: GCF_055505025.1. Classification (NCBI taxonomy): domain Eukaryota; kingdom Metazoa; phylum Chordata; class Mammalia; order Artiodactyla; family Bovidae; genus Bos; species Bos grunniens. Next base: position 64,284,223 of record NC_141182.1, on the reverse strand, counting down.
GGTTTCCTCATGTGGAACCTTCAAGGATCCCTAATGGCCAAAACAATCTTGAAAAGGAAGAACAAAGTTGGAAAACAAAGAGGCCAAAGTTGGCCTCTCTCACTTCCAATTTCAAAACATGTTAAAAAGCTACAGTGATCAAAAGTGTGGAACTGCTAAAGGAAGATATTTATCCAGTGGAACACAACAGGGACAGCAGAAATAAACTCTTATACATATGGTCAAATGATCTTTAACAAGGGTGCCGAGACCACACACTGAGGAAAAGACAAGCTCTTCAACAAATAGGGCTGAGGAAACTGGATATCCACGTGCAAAAGAAAGGAGGAGGACCCCAACCTTACATTAAATAAAACAGCTCAAAATGGATTAAAGACCTAAACCTAAGATATGAAGCTCCTAGGAGAAAACAAGGGAAAAGCTTCATGACATGGCATCTGACTGTGAGTTTTCAGATATGGTACCAAAAGTGCAGCCGCCAGAAGTAAGACTGGACAGATGGGACTACATCAAACCAAAAACTTCTGTGCGTCAGAGGAAAGAATCAACAGGGTGAACAGGCAACCTACAGAATGGGACAAGACATCTACAAATCATGTATCTGGCAAAGGGTTAATATACAGACAATGTAAAGAACTAAAACTCAACAAAATAACCTGATTTTAAAATGGGCAAAGGATTTGAATAGACATTTCTCCAAAGAACACATACAGATGGCCAACAGGCATGAGATTCAGTATTCAGAGTTTGGTATTAGGAAATCTATTCATGTAATCCATATTTTATGGATTGAAAGAAAAAAACACTTAATAAAATATGAAAAAGTAGATGCTTCTTTAAGCGAAGAAAAATCCCTATGTCATTCCTATGGCTGATATTATGCTTAATAAAAGTTACTAAAAATATTCCTGTTAAGGTCAAGAACAAGATTAGTATGTAAAACCCCTCTTAATACTGTTCTGGAGGTACTACATAATCAGCATCCTAGTCAGACAAGAGAAAAAAACCTGTAAAATAAAAAAATGTAAAAATATCACCATTTACATATATATATATACACATATTATATATATATATAATCAAATGCTTGGAAAGCTCAAGAGAGTTTCATTAAAAAACTGTCATAAACAATGAGAAAATTCAATAAATTGGGTCGGCTACAAAATTCATCTGAAGATGTGAATAGCTTTTGTCATATTAGAAAATAACCAGTTGGAGTATAATATGGATGAATGCTGTATTAATTCGTATTATAGATTATGCCATTTTCAACAGCAATAAATATAAACTACCTAGGAATAAATGTAATAAGACATACAAAATCTTTATAAAAAAAATGTGAAACTCTTCATCAGGTATAGTCATAAAGGAAGGGAAAAGCCTGTCATGTTCTTCAATAGGAGACTCCACATGATAAAATCAGTTTTCTCTTAAATTAATCTATATATTTACAGTGATTACAGTAGGGAAAAAATGCATGATTTTTTTTGAAAGCAAGTATTCTGATTCTAAGATTTAGATAGAAACGTAAATGAGAACAGCCAGGAAAATTCTGAAAAACAAGAATGAAGAGGGACTAATACCAGATACATAAAACATTTAAACCCTTAATAACCTAAAACAGTAATGGTATAGACACATGGTTAGAGATTGATGGGCTACAACAGAAAGTCCAAAAACAGATTCAGGCGTGCAGATGATACAGCAGATGACAAAGGTGGCTTTATACATGAGTGATGAAGAGACGAACTGATAAATGCCGTCTGAATAACTGGATAATCTGGAAAGTAATATGAAATCACATCTTACACTAGGAAAAATTCAATATGAATCATAAATTTCATCGTAAATAAGCTAGGAAAAAATCATAGGAGACGCCTAACCATATGACACAACCCACAGGACAAAGGAGTAAACAAACTGAGCGCCTCAAACACACACTGTCAAAACTCAGAGGACAGAAGCAAAAATCTGTGCTCTGACATCCTTGGTGTGGTAGGTACAACAGCCTCCCTGAGACGTCCGTGTCCTGATTCCCGGAACCTGAACGTGTTGGGTTACAGGGCAGCACACACCCCCTCTCCCCATGCTCATCCCATACCTGACCTCCCTCACGCCCAGGGCTCCTGCTTGCTTCTTAACTTCCCACTTAAAATTCTCTTCTAGTACACTGCATGTTGCAGAAACTCCTTATGGACGTGAATTTGCTCCCGTGTCACACGGTGGCTTTGAGTCTCATCAGGGAAGATTTTGCGCACACACGCATGCGTACACACACCCCCACACCCACATCCACACCCCTTCGGGAACATCTGGTAATGTCTGGAGACTTTTTTGGCTTTACAACCGAGGGGAGGCCAGGGAGGCTGCTAAACATCCTGCCATGCATAGAATGACATCCCCTCTTCCCGCCTCAACTAGCTCCCCGACAAAGAATTATCCCACCGCCGAGGGTGAGAAACCCCCCCATCCAGAGCAGGAGCACCCCAGGCAAAAAAGGACAGCTGGGGACAAAGCCTCAAAACAGGAATGCACTTGATGCGTCGAAGCCGACGCGTGTGGACTCACATTGTCCGCTCTCGCGCCCCTACAGCAGAGCTGAGTAGCTGTGACACAGACCAGATAGCTGGCAAAACCTGAAATATGTCCTGTCTGGACCTTGAAAGAAGACATCTGCCAAACTCTATGTGAATGGAACAGCAAGAGAGGCTGGTGTGGCTGTAACCCAGCAAGCAACATGGGGTGGTGCGAGATGGACTCAGGGTGGAGGCAGGCGACAGATTAGAGAGCACCGCGGGCCGACAGAAGCTACGGGGACACTGAAAGCACCTGTTCTGCACTGTCCACTGGGGCGGCCCCTAGCTGCTCACGGCTACTCAGCAGCTGAAGTGTGGCGTGGGCAGCTGTGACATGGAACTTTACTCTTCATTTTAGTTAAAAGTTTCAGTTAAAAGCCACACCACGTGTGGCTGATGGCTACAGTACAGACAGAGCCTTCTAGGCCATGGGATAGATTCAGGCTGGTCTCTTGAGTGAGACAGGAAGCCGTGGGCAAGCTGTGAGCAGAGATGTAATACACCCTCGCTGAAGATTGAGAAGGGCTTCCCAGGTGGCAAAGGGGTAAAGGATCCGCCTGCCAGTGCAGGAGACACAGGAGACGTGGGCCCGATCCTCGGGGCAGGAAATGGCAGCCCACTCCAGTATGCTTGCCTGGAGAATCTCAGAACAGAGGAGGCTGGCGGGCTGTAGTCCATGGGGCTGCAGAGTCGGACACGACTGAGCACATACGAATACACACACACACACACACGCACACACACACACACAGGCACAGAGGAGCCCCCCCACACACACGTATAACACAGTACTGTTTGACATCAGGAAATGTGCACACAGCACGCACTCACACTCTGGCTGCCGTGCGGAGACTGCCCTGTGGTGGACAAGAGTGGATGCAGCGTGGGGGAGGAGGCCACTGCACTTCCACGTGGTGGGGGGAATGTGGGAGGTAGCAGTGTTGCTTGTTGGTGAGAAGTGGTTAAATTCTGGATATATTCTGAGGCAGAGCTAACAGGATCTGCTGACAGACTGAATATGTGTGTGAGATGGAAAGGCCAGGGATGCTTCAGCAGTTTTAACTTAAGCAAGTCGGGCAGAGTCCCCTAGTACTGATGTGCAGAAGAAACGGGGAGGGGTATACCTGTCGGGAACGACCACCAAGGACTCCCTTTGGGACGTCAGTTCAAGGTGTCTGCTGGACATCCCAGTGGGGCTGACAGGGTACAGGTACTGCGTTCAGGGAGAAGCTGAAGCTGAAGGTAGAGCTTTATCCGGTGATGGAAACATTCTGTATCTGCACTGTCCAGTAGAGTAGCCACAGGCCACAAAACAGCTACTGAACGCCTGGAATGCGTCAAGTGCAACTGAGGTACTGAATTTTGAAATGGATATAATTATAAAAATCCCCTGGATTCCTGGACGCCCATAATCTCCTGAATTAGGACACCCATGCTTTTACTGCCTAGGGCCTGGGTGCAATATCTAGTCAGGGCATGAAGATTCCACAAACCTGGACGCATAGCCAAAAAAAAAAATGTGAAAGCTGTGGTACATATACACAATGGAGTATTACTCAGCCATTAAAAAGAATACATTTGAATCAGTTCTAATGAGGTGGATGAAACTGGAGCCTATTATACAGTGAAGTAAGCCAGAAAGAAGAACACCAATACAGTATACTAACGCATATATATGGAATTTAGAAAGATGGTAACAATAACCCTGTATACGAGACAGCAAAAGAGACACAGATGTATAGAGAAGTCTTTTGGACTCTGTGTGAGAGGGAGAGGGTGGGATGATTTGGGAGAATGGCATTGAAATACGTATAATATCATATATGAAACAAGCTGCCAGTCCAGGTTCGAGGCACGATGCTGGATGCTTGGGGCTAGTGCGCTGGGACGACCCAGGGGATGGTGGGGGAAGGGAGGAGGGAGGAGGGTTCAGGATGGGGAACATGTGTATACCTGTGGCGGATTCATTTCGATATTTGGCAAAACCAATACAATATCGTAAAGTTTAAAAATAAAATAAAATTTAAAAAAATGTATCTGCTTATAGTGAATTTAAATTTCCATGGCCACGTGTGGCCAGTGGGTCCTCCTTAGCCAGCACAGGTGTGAACGGTGTGTATCGCACGGTCCTGGAGAAGGTCTTGGGGAACAGACATACGCAGCAGAGGCCCAGGTCTGAGCCCGGGGTGCTCCAGCTTGTACTGAAGGTGAGCTCCAGCTCAAAGTGCCTGTCTCCTCACCAGCCTGCTGGGCAGTCAACCACAGTGCGTTCTCTCTTCCCACACATGCCCCACTCACCTGGGCACAGGCCTTCTGTCACCACTTCCTCCACCGTCCAGGGCTCTTTGCCTTGCTCCAGGAAGGAGATCACATCAGGTTTGGAAATGGCAAGACCTGGATGTCAGAGAAAAACATGCCACCCGGTTATGCTGTGGGGCTTCGGAATTCAGACCAGGGCCTGGTTAACAAGCAAGACAGGCAAGAAGGGCCAAGGGAATAGGAGAGTCACATGACGGTTGGGGCAGATGCAGCTTCAGGCCAAGGAGCTGCCCTTTAACCTCTCAAAAGACCCTCAACGTTGACAAGGAACCCATGTGGCCTGGGGTAACCTCCAAAGTAACAGACCTTACCCAGGGAGACCAGGTTGCTATAGGTCTCCAACATCACATCTCTGTACAAATCCCTCTGAGTGGGTGCCAGCTGTTCCCATTCTTCTTGGGAGAAGACTACGGCCACATCCCTGAATAAGTCTGACCCCTGGAACAATAGGCAGGTATGTATAAGCATATTTCAAGGCAACATCTTTCCATGGGATGAGAGGCGATGGAGGAGGTCTCTGCAGGAATGGTGCGTCCTGGTGAAAAAGAAGGCTGGGGCTGGGGGCACGTGACGTGACAGGTGACAGGAAAGATGAGCACAGGTGAGACAGCTTCAAGTACTCTTGAACTTTCCTTTCTACTACAAACCAAAGCTCGTGTACTCGGGCCTAGGAGGAAAATTAAATCCAGCCAAATCGAGTCTTCCCGGTTAGGACGGCGTAGTCGAGCATGCTGCCCACCCTGTGCTTGGCACACGATAAACTCTCGTGTGAGGCCTGCCATCTGTACTTCTACGGAGTAACAGCAACAAAACCCAACAATTTTGGGGTAGTCTTTCCTCAAAATATTTTATTAAAAGACATACTTAATATCTTGTGCATGCTCAGTCATGTCTGACTCTTTGTGACCCCATGGACTGTAGCCCCCCAGACTCCTCTGTCCATGGACTTTTTCAGGCAAGGAAAAAACTGTCCACGACTTTTTCAGGGTGGTTTGCCATTTCCTCCTCCAGGGGAATCTTCCTGGCCCAGGGATGGAACCTGCATCTCCTGCACTGGCGGGTGGATTCTTTACCGCTGAGCCACCTGGGAAGCCCGGTGTTTTATCTTAGAAAACAGAATTTTCGTTTGTCAGGAACTGCTTGAAGACACAGGCTCATCATTATATGAAAACGTCACACAAATTTTTCCTTATGGGAAAAATCTTGAGTGATGACTACTTTTATTAGCTGCATAATTTACTATCAAGTGAAATAACTGATTCAACCATTCTTTTACTTTGGATGCAGAGGTCTCTAAGGTCTTTCTGTTCTTTCAAAACTATGACTATCCAGATTCGGAGCAATGCATCCATCTAACTAACTGTCTTACAGTCCCAGCTCTGCACTGCTCCTGCTCTTAAGCTGAAGAAGCTGGTGGAGAATGACCGAGATTCACATGCTCTGTTCAGCCTCAAACTGGACCTTAATGCGGGCATTTAATCTCATAGATGCCCAGATAAACTTCAGTTACACACCCAGCTGTCAGTATAGGAGATGGTGACCCCACAGTGAAACTGAGCCCAACCAATACCAACTCCCCTGATTTTGTGTGTGTGATCTCTCATCAGTATTCATCTCCATTTCATCAAATCTCAGTTCTTGTAAGGCATGTTCTCATTTTATATAAGGAAATAGATTTCTTCTCCCTTTGGCCTCCCAGCAGAATACCAAGCCATCAGAAGACATAAAATGCTATACAGGATGAATCCACATGGGCACTGGTCAGCGTGGATGGGGCCAAGGGGGAGGGAACCTCTGAGAAGCAGATTCTTGGGTGGAACCCAGGTGGGAAACTTCAGGATAAGGAAAACAAATATTTACATGATTTGAAAACTCACGAGGGACATGACTGTCAGGATTTCATGGGCTGCTGCGGCCTCCTCTTGGTTTGTCTCTTGGGGAAGGGCAGAGTCCTGAGATGACAGACCTGGGGGGGAAAGAGCAATCATATGAGAGGCCAGGCTTGCCTCACGGCTCCCAGAAAGTGCACAGTGACAGTGCCCACCTCTCCTCCCCACTCCCCAATTACAGGGAGCCTTTCCCAGCTCCACCTTGGTACTGATGCGATCTGAGGTGGGGATGCACAGACCTGGTCCAGCGACAGAATCGGGTGCCTGGGACCAGGAAGGCTGTCCTCGGGCTAGGGAGCACAGCCTGCCTGATCTGCTCAGTGAGACCTTCCCAGAACCACACCGTTTAATACTCTCGTGCCCACACTGTAACACCTTTGGAGGTCTCCCTGGCTCTTAACCTAACGTTCTAATTAATAAAGAACCCTACAGCCCTACCTAAGGTCTGGCAGGCACCATTGTGCAGACCCTGCCTTGAGGCAACAGATGTTTGCAGTGGGCAAATAGATGGGGCAGGCCCAGTTCTCCACCATAAATAAGCCTCTGCACAGAGATATAAGTGAGCGAAGCTTTGGGCATAGCATTTGCTGAAAAACAGAATCAAGATTAGTACATAACAGTTCACAAGTAGGTGAGTGGTTGAATCATATGATGGATGTCAAGCAACTATCAAAAGTCATGTGGGACAACATCAACTGACAAATATATTTGCAACTGGATCCCTTCTACAACAAGGTAACATTCAGCAACAGAAGTCAAACCCGCCCACCTACTGACAGGCAGGCTAACATCGCTCCCCTCCCCCCCAAAAAACTAAACTGGAATGGAAAACATCCAAGTATTAAGAATGATGCCATTTAACCACTTTCTGAGTTCATCAGTAAAACAGTAGTATTTTATAAAAGAGCTTAGGACATTGCCCAACATGTAACCAATACTTAATGTGTAAACGGAATAATGATTTTGTTTAGTCGCTAAGTAGTGTAGGACTCTTGCGACCCATGGACTGTAGCCCACCAGGCCCCTCTGTCCATGGGATTCTCCAGGCAAGAATACTGGAGTGGGTTGTCATTTCCTTCTCCAGGGGAATCTTTCCCAACCAGGATCGAACCCGTGTCTCCCGCATTGCAGGTAGATTCTTTACCACTGAGCTATTGGGGAAGCCCACTGTTCCTTAATGTCATGTAGAAGGACGTTTTCCTTATGACAACTTTCTTTAAAGCATAATTTACATTCGCTGTAACTATTTCATTACAGGGGTGGCCAGTGATTTACTCAGCCATCTTCCCATGAATGTACCATGGAAGTGAAAGTCGCTCAGTTGTGTCCAACTCTTTGGGACCCCATGGACTATACGGTCCATGGAATTCTCCAGGCCAGAATACTGGAGGGGGTTGCCTTTCCCTCCTCTGGGGATCTTCTCAACCCAGGGATCGAACCCAGGTCTCCCGCATTGCAGGCGGATTCTTTACCAGCTGAGCCACAAGGTAAGCCCCAATGGTTGGACAAATTTTGAACAAGATCCTCTAAAATGTTTCCAAGTCGCTGCTTGTAAACTAGAGGTTCCAAATTTTCAGGGGTCTTCCAACTCTGAAAGTCTCATGAGACAAGACTTCACACCAAATTTTTAAAAGGATGCATAAGAAAAATGCAAAACATCCATAAGCAAGCACTTTCTGGTGGCCGGAACCCCAACAGGCACACCCACCTAAGGGGTCCCGGGCTATGAGCCCTGACGGCAACAGGGGGCGACAGCAGGGCGCGACAGCAGGGCGCGCCGCGGGGGCCGATGGGGAGTGTAGTCCGGAGCCCGGAAAGCCGCAGACCGACGGCGAAACGAGACGTTCCCGTTCTTTCCAGGCCCGTGACCCGCCCGGCCGCAGCGCCCACTTGGGCGCAGACCCCGGGGCTCCTGGTAAGCTCCGGAGCCCCTCACCTGCCAGCTCCTCTGGTCCAGGTGCCCCCTCGGCCGCGCCCCCCGCAGCCCCGGGTGCGCTTCCCCGTCCGTACCAGTGGCCTCAGGAGCCGGAAGATGGCGCAGACGCACAAAGCACTGCCGAGGCTGCGTCGCGGTTGGACAGGCGCCGCAGTGTCTTCTGGGAAACGTAGTCTCTGTCCTCAAGGCTGGACCCAAGGAGCGCGTCTCGCGATGCTTCGAGTGGGCGGGACTCGTGCGTAGGTCGGTGCGTGGGAAATCGTCTGGGAAACGAAGGAGCCTTGTGGGTTTCGTGGGTCGCCGGGTGAGTACCTGGGCATCGGGCGCGCTCTCCTCGCGTGGGTGTCTCCCTGATGCAGGTGAGTGTGGGCGTGGCCGTACCCGCGTGAGCTGTGTTCGGTTCTGACCCGGTCGTTGAGTGTGTGACTGGGACCGTTAAACGCCGGGTACATGTTTGTGTGTGTAAAATTAGTATATGAAACAAATCCCACTATTAAATCACCGTCGCCGTGGAACAGCCATTTTACTGGAAGGCTTGGAGGGAGGAAAAAGCCCGAGAGTTCATTTGGTAACTAATTTTAAAACGTTGTTGTCGCTCAGTCGTGTCCGACTCTTTGCGACCCCAAACACTCCAGGTTCCCTGCCCTTCACTATCTCCCGGACTTATCTCAAATCCTGTCCATCGAGTCACTGATGCCATCCAACCATCCTGTCCTCTGTCGTCGCCTGTCCTGTCCTCCATCTTTCCCAGCATACGGGTCTTTTCCAGTGAATGGGCTCTTCACATCAGGTGGCCAAAGTATTGGCCAGGTGGCTCAGTGGTAAAGAATGGGCCTGCCGGACAGGAGACGCGGATTCGATCCGTGTGTCAGAGATCCCCTGGAGAAGGAAATGGCAACCCGCTCAAGTATTCTTGCCTGGAGAATCCCATGGATGGAGAAACTTGGTGGGCCATATACTCCATGTGGTCGCAGAGAGTCCGACACGACTTAGGGACTAAACAGTTTTAAAACATTGTAAAAAAAAATGCTGAAATACTTGCAGATTATGAAGGAAAATACAGAATCAGCAAAAAGGTTTTGAAGGAGATGTCAAAGAGTTTTCTGTTATGAGATGATATTTCTCGGCTTAGATCTCTAGCTACAGGTAGTTCAACTTTGGTTTGTGAAAGCGTGAGAAGCCCTGAACTTTGCCCATCCCGGAACATAATGGTCTGATATGGTGGGAAGTCCAGTGGATCTGCTCAGTTCAGTTCGGTTCAGTCGCTCAGTCATTTCCGACTCTTTGCGACCCCATGAATTGCAGCACGCCAGGCCTCCCTGTCCATCACCAACTCCCGGAGTTCACTGAGACTCACGTCCATAGAGTCGGTGATGCCATCCAGCCATCTCATCCGCTGTCGTCCCCTTCTCCTCCTGCCCCCAGCTGAGACCCTGTTAAACCTGGCCTGTGAATGAGGAAAGCATTTCTGTGCAGGGTGATACACTCCTGAGCCAGACCCAGCCCAGCGCCCTGGCCTCTGAGTTGTCCTAGAATACGCCCTCTTGCATCTGCCTTCTTGAAACGTTTTTCTGAAATCTGTGCATATTCACGTTGTTGCACGTCTGAAGAATGCTTTTCTCTAAGTTAGTTTCAAAATGTAATTTAAACCCAATAAAAATACCAGTACTGTTTCTCCATTGGAAATAGGTTGATACTAAAGCTCAAAGTAAAAAGTAAACTTGCAAAAATGGCTAAGAACATTCTGAGAAAGGAAAGCTATAAAGTATGCTAACATGACCAGATATTAAACATATTAAAGAGGGTCTATAATTGTAACTACTGCGTGGTATCGGTTCATGAATTGTTAGATGGGAGAGACTAGACTGTCCAGAAATATCAAGTGCAGAGGGAAATCTACTGTATATAAATGTAGCATATCACTGGGATAAAAATGGATTTTTTAATAAAAAAGCTTGTGGAATAATTGGATAGTCAGTTGGAAAAAAATAAAATTATATTAATACCTCACATAATGCAAAAGAATAAACTCCAAATTGGCTTGAGTTCTAATTTAAACAGCAGACATGTACAGAGGTGAATTCCCTTATGACTTGGATGTGTGGAAAGACTTTCTGATTTAAAAATCCAGATGTAATAAAAGACTGCTGCACTTGAGAACTTGAGAGTGGCATTGAAACATGTATAATATCGTGTGTGAGGCGAGTCGCCAGTCCAGGTTTGATGCACGAAACTGGATGCTTGGAGCTGGTGCACTGGGATGACCCAGAGGGATGGTACGGGAAGGGAGGAGGGTTCAGGATGGGGAACATGTGTATACCCGTGGCGGATTCATGTTGATATATGGCAAAACCAATACAATATTGTAAAGTTAAAAAATAAAATTAAAAACAAAAAAAAAACTAAAGCACCTATGTAAGGCAAAATACACCGTAAGCAAAGGCGAAACACAAATGACAAAATTTTTACAAGTTTATGAATCTCAGATAAGGAGCTAACATTCCTAATAAGTAAAAACCAAAAGCCAAAAAATGCAGCCTCTGAACTCAATTTAGTAGATTGTTTTTCATAATAGCTTTGGAATCGTGATTTGGAAACTATTTTATGTGCATTATTGTTATTGCTTAGTTGCCAAGTCATGCCTGACTCTGCGACCCCATGGACTGCAGCACGCCAGGCTTCCCTGTCCTTCACTGTCTCCCAGAGCTTGCTCAAACTCATGTTCATTGAGTCGGTGATGCCATCCAACCATCTCATCCTCTGTTGTCCCCTTCTCCTCCTGCCCTCAATTGTTCCCAGCATTGGCTTCTTTAGAATTGAGCAACTGAATAAATGCGTTGATTTGTTGGTGGCCAATGTTTTACTGTGGGAAAAGAGAGATATAAATAAAGGATAACAGAAGATAAAGAACCACCCCATGATGTTGAGTTGGTGCGCACTCATGATTAAAAATAGGTTTGTGCAGCTCACTGAGATCAGTGTTAACACCCATAGTGATGGCATGCTAAGATCAGGTACTCATGATAGATTCGGTGGAAGTGGCACTTGGCCTTTATGATCTTCCTCCCAAAACACAGAGCCTCCTTTTGATGACAGCATGGCAGACAAATGGCAGTCCGTGGACACCGGACAAAACACCTGCCCTGAACGCCACGAAAGTGGAGGGCGGTCATTGTAAACAAGGAGAGTCTGAGAAACCATCACAACTAGAAGGGGCCTACTGAGACACAACTGAAAATAAGTATCCTGAGTGAGATCCTGGAAAAACCAGAGGACATCAGATAAAGTGGGAGAGAGAAAGTGTGGACTTTAATAATAATGCATCCGTGTTGGTTCATTAATTGTTAAAAAAAAATTAACCAAAACTGGGTGCAGAGTATGTGGGAACCTTCTGTACTATCTTTGCAGTTTTTCTGTAAATCAAAAACTTCTAAAATAAAAGTTGATTTGAATTAATTAGTCTTACTCTTTTTTTTTAAGTGTGTGTTTGTATAATTTTCTACTTCTCTATTTGGTGAAGGAGCGTAGAAGCAATGATGCCTCAGTGCAATAAGCAGACCTTGGTCTCTAAATACCATTCTCTAATAAAAAGGAACCAAAGCTTATTGGGGTGATGTCTGATTCCAGGATGATGGCAGGGAAAGTACAAAATGAGAATGGAATATCTTCTTATGCCCAAAAGTGGGGAGATGCTAAAAACATATCACAGAGGATCCCCTGCCCACAAGTGCAGTGGTCTTATATAGTACAAAACTTGCCATCCCACTTTATATACAAATAGAAAACTAGATAATATGTAGGAAACAAGTTTTTTCAGGTACTGGACACCTGGTAATGTGAGACTTTGGTCCCTGAGAGAGGGGAGAATAAATGACTTCTATAGGAGCAACGGCTTTCTCTCTGGAGGCATATTGCAGACAATACAGGAAGGAGGAACGCAAGCAGAGCACACCAGATTTCCTAAAGTGAGACAAACAGCAGAGCTGGGGAAACTCAGGTAACTGGAATTTGCCAAGCGGAGTGTGGAAGAGGAAGGAAGGATGGGAGGGAGGTACTCGGAGAAAGAGCTCCAGAAATATGCACAGGACTCTCCCTGAGTTCTTAAGCTGTGCATGTATCTATTTAAAGGGAAATTCTAGAATGTGCAAAACTGTAGGGACAGAAAGATGAGTGGTTGCTGTGGTCCACAGGTTCAGGGAAAGTTGGAAAAGGAATGGAAGGGGAATTTGGGGGATGATGGAAATCTTGCATACCTTGATTGAGTTGGTGATCACATGGATGTAGATATTTGTTGAAGCTCTTTGAAGCATATTCTCCAGGATTCCGTTTGAGGAGGGCTTTTGTGGGCATAACTATGACAATCTGAGCGTCAGTATAATTAGAGTAACAGTGCGCTGCTGCTGCTAAGTCACTTCAGTCGTGTCCGACTCTGTGCGACCCCATAGACGGCAGCCCACCAGGCTCCCCCATCCCTGGGATTCTCCAGGCAAGAACACTGGAGTGGGTTGCCATTTCCTCCTCCAATGCATGAAAGTGAAAAGTCAAAGTGAAGTCGCTCAGTCGTGTCCGACTCTTAGTGACCCCATGGACTGCAGCCTACCAGGCTCCTCTGTCCATAGGATTTTCCAGGCAAGAGTACTGGAGTGGGGTGCCATGGCCTCCTCCAGAGTAACAGTATAAGTGAACATATTTCATATATTCATACTAAAATAAGTGATGACTGAATGAGGAGAGAAAGAACTTACAGAATTTCAACCAGTGAATGTAGAAGGAATGATAGATCTATAAGATATCTTCAGCCATCCTGATTCTAAAGCTGTTGCTGAAGATTGATAACAGGATATCTTTGTAGTCTCAAATTTAGCTCCTCACAGATAACTGGCTACAAAAACAAAAGTAGTCACTTTAGAGCGCTCGCCGATAATCAGATGCTTCGAATCTGCAACTGTCTTCTGGACTGTAGGTTCTCAAGGTTGTGAAGTTCAGTCTTGCTGTGCTCAGTCACTTCTTGGTTTAATAAAGTAGCCAGATCTTGTCTCTAAGATTTTGATGTTTTTTGTTCATAATGAACTTTTTACATTGATCTTTATTTTTAAAAACATTTCATCGATGTATCGTGTGTTCTGGTTTCTGGTTCTGTTTGGGTTTTTGGTGCCCCCTTAAATGTTATGTGTGAAGGAGCGCTCCACTCCCTGAGATGTAGTTGTGGGCGTTCAAATGAGGGGGAGGAGCAAAGGAGGAGTGCGAGAACAGAGGCGCTGCGGGAGCTGAGGACATTCTGCCCTACTCTCAGGGTCCCCTCCCTTTCGTTCTTCAGTGGCTAACGTGTTAGTCGCGTCCGACTCTTGTGACCCCATGGACTGTAGCCCACCAGGCTCCTCTGTCCATGGAATTTACCAGGCAGGAATACTGGAGTGGGTCATCATTTCCTTCTCCAGGGGATCTTCCTGACCCAGGGATCGAACCCAAGTCTCCCACATTGCAGACAGGTTCGTTAGCGTCTGAGCCACCAGGGAAGCTCTTCTTTGGAGGTATTTCAGCATATTCACAGGGTTGTGTAACTATCAGCACGACCTAAACTTGAAACATTTTCATCACCAAAGAAGAAAGCCTGATGTTCCTGCTCATTCTTCATTTCCTCCCCTCAGCCCAAACAACCACGGATTTACTTTCTCTGACATTTTTGCCTATTCTGGATATTTCATATCAAATGGGCTCATACAATACGTAGTCTTTTGTGACTGGCTTTTCACATAGTGTAATGTTTTCAAGGTTCATCCTTGTAGCTTGGTGTCAGTACATCATTGCTTTTATTACAGTTGATGACTGAATAATAAGGGCATTTGGGTTGTTTGCACTCTGGCCATCATGAATAATGTTCCAACCATCATTATTATTAATGAGCTGTTATTAATGGCTGTTAGGAACCATTTGTGTACTAGTTTCTGCATGGATGTGTGTTTTCATTTTTCTTAGGTATATATACATCTATGACTGCAATTGCTGGGTCACGTAGTAACTCTAGCTTTTTAAGGAATGTCTGGAATGTTTCTGCAAGGCAGCTACTTCATTTTAAATTCCCACTGGCAATGTATGAGGTTCAGCGTCTCCACATCCTCACCAACAGTTTGTCTGACTTTTTGATTCCAGCCATTTTTGTGGGTGTGAAATGGCAAGTCATCATGGTTTTGATTTAAATTTCCCTAAGGACTGATGTGGAGAAGGCAATGGCACCCCACTCCAGTACTCTTGCCTGGAAACTCCCATGGACGGAGGAGCCTGGTGGGCTGCAGTCCTTGGGATTGCTGAGGGTCAGACACGACTGAGCGACTTCCCTTTCACTTTTCACTTTCATGCGCTGGAGAAGGAAATGGCAACCCACTCCAGTGTTCTTGCCTGGAGAATCCCAGGGACGGGGGAGCCTGGTGGGCTGCTGTCTATGGGGTCGCACAGAGTCGGACACAACTGAAGTGACTTAGCGGCAGCAGCAAGGACTGATGATTTGAGCATCTTTTCAAGTGCTTTGGACTTCGTTTATATTCTTTGGAGAGATGTCTGTCCATATCCTTTGCCCATTTTAAAATTGTGTTCAGGTGCTAAAGCAATTTATTGGAGGAAGAATAGCATTTTCAACAAATAATGCTGGCACCATTGGACATCCACAGCAACAAAAGAACTTCGACCTCCGCCTGTTATAAAATTTAACTCAAAATAGAGTACAGACTTAAATTTGCTCCAGTATTAATCCATGAAAAAACAAATATATCTTCATTGTGACAATGAGAGCAAAGTAAATGGGTCCTTCTGTCTCGGATTCTATACTCTAGTACTCAAGATCATGTACTTAGACTACTCCATTAAATTTAATGTGCTAGGCAGACATCTGCTGATTATTGATTTGAAAATGATAAATTTGTTTTTTATGCAAGTCACAGTAAATTTTGATGCAAGCTTTGTAGAGGGTTCTGCCAACAGAAGCTTAAAAGGTAATAGTTGAAAACAACAAAAAAAATGTTATCACCTATCTTCTTCAAGGTAAAGATGCCCATACATCTTTATGGGCATTCAAGATTCTTCATACATCTGTGAAATGTGGGAAAGGCTGCAAAACCTGCATGTTTACTGATACGTCTTAACTTGCATGTTTGCACTGTTTCAGAAAGCCAGAGGTTAGGTACAGTCGGAATTTCAACGTTAAAACACAAAACCAACTAGTTTTTGTGGATTGTGTTCCTTTTACTTTTTTATATATAGGAACAGCTTTCCAATAGTGCAATGTAGTTCTAACAGATTAATTCCCCCTTTAAGAAAAACAAAGCCCCAGAAATACAGGTTGCTTCAGTATCACACAATTAGTTTTATAATTTCAAACAAATGTATTTATTTCTCTACTTTTAACCATGTTGTGTATATTCAACATGTTATTACTATATACAGTGTTTCAATATCTTTGTAAATATAACATTTGCATTTTGTACATTTCTTCCATATAAACATTTCCAGGTTTTTGTCATTGGTTCCTTTGATGAGAAGTTACTCTGAAGCTCCATATCCTATAACGCGATTTCAGAAAAGGTGAGGCATGACTGGACGAGAGCTAGGAGTTTATTAAACATTTTCAGACACACGCTGAATAGGAACAAGAGGGTGTTAAAGAACCAAGTACTGAAAGAATGGCCTTGTGCTCTGCTTTTCTTTATAACGTGTATCAATTCCCAGTATTTATCAGTATCTGTTTTCCTATTAAATTTCTCCCACACTGGAACCTCAGCTCCGCGGATGGCGATTTTGGCACGTTCCTAGTTGTCCCCAGCGCCTGCAACAGTGCTCGGCGAACTGTGCTGTCCTTGGTGGCTCACTCCTGTCAGACTCTAGCCCGCCAGGCTCCTCTGTCCATGGGATTCTCCAGGGAACAACACTGGAGTGGGTTGCCACGTCCTCCTCCAGGAGATCTTCCGGACCCAGGGAAGGAACCCAGGTCTTCCGCATTTGCAGGCGGATTCTTTACCACTGAGCCATGTGGAAAGCCCTGCTTGGCACACAGTAGCCCCTCAGTAAGTGGCAAATGAAAGGCTCGGGAGGACAGAGGGGCTACAGGAAGAGCCCCGAGCCCCGGCGCTCTCCGTGGCCCGCACACCCACCCCGCCGTCTGCGGTACCCCAGCGCCGGCTCGGAGCCCCACCTGCGGCGCCCGCACGGACGCGGCCACTGCGCGTGCGCCCCACAGCCCCGCCGCCACGCGCGCCCAGCGTTTCTGGACGCCTCGGCGATGCGAGCGAGGTGCGCCTGCGCAGTTCACGCCGGCCATCCAGGTCTAGGCGGACTCGGCGGCCGGGCCATGGGTCCGCCGGCCTGAGGGCTGGGCCGGGTCGGCTCTGGGTCGGAAGGCCGGGCCTGCGGGAGCGCGGCAGAGACGACCCGAGGGGACGAAGCCGGAAGTTGCCCGCGCCTGGGGCCGGCAGTCCCGGCATGCTCCGCGCCGCCCCGGGACCGGTACAGGACTCCAGCTCCCGGCGGCCCCCGCGGCCGGCGCCGGCTGCCCGCCCGGGCGCCGCGGCCCCTTTGTGAGACCGCCGCTCGCGGCGAGATCGAGTCCCCGCCCCGGCCGCGGGCTGCTCGGCGCCGGGCGAGGAGAGGTGAGGCGTCCTGCGCGGCGCGTGGGCAGGCCGGCCGGCGGGCGGGTGGGCGGCTGAGGGCGTCGGGGCCGGTGGGAGCCGGGGGCAGGGTGTGCGTGACCGTGTGTGGGCAGAGCGAGCGTGTCACTGCGTGTGAACCGAGTCTGGCCGTGTGTGACAGCCCGTGACAGCGCCCCTGTGTGCGTGACCTTGCGCGTGGGAGTGCGCGCGGCCGTGTGTGAAGAGAGTTTAAGGACGCGAGAGACAGCGTCGTGCCCGTGCGTCCCCGCAGGCTGCGCCCGGGGAGCCGCCAGCACGAGGGGCGGTGGGGCGTGTGTGTGAGTGTGTGTGCGCCGGGGCCCCGGGACTGGGGGCTCTGTGTAGTGGGGCAGACGCGAGATGGAGGAAGACAGATGGAGTTCACGGAAGAAAGAGAGCTGGGGAGGACACGGCCTCGGGCCCGGCGGGCAGAGCCCTGAGCGCCGGCCTTGACCTCCTCCGGCACCGAAGGTCCTTCCACTGCCGCTGTACTCGCCAAGGCGGGGGAGTTCGTGGACAGTAACTCGTAACTTAGGGAGTTGCGGTGACAGTTTCTGCATGTCCCTGCACCTGCACACCCTCCCCACCCCCCGAGGAAATTTCTTAGAAAAGTTGAGCGAATGGTTTTCCGGTGTGTTTTATAAGCCAGGACCAGAAGCAGGAAGTCCTCTTTGGTCCAGGGTCCTCCAGACCACACGACCCCTGTGCGGGCTACCCTGTGTAAAGATGCTTTCTCTGAGGCATTCACTTTGTAGCTTTTTAATCTCATCTTTGTAGAAAGGGTGGGGACACATTTCCCTTCAATGTCATCCTCTAGTGAAGAGACTAAGGAGGCAGATCTGGATCCCGGTTGGGCTCAGCTGCTTGAGCATGAAGCCTTGGATAATTTCACTGATGAATACCCTTACTTGTGAAGGGGGACATACCCCTTACTTGGCAGTGCCACTCTGAAGGGTGCTGTTATTCTTATAAACGAGGAGCTATCTTATGCACAGAGAGTTTATGTTGCATATTGAGATCTAAAGCACGTGGGAGATTTAAATGGAGTATGAGCGTGTTAAATTGCTTAAGTCATGTAGGACTCTTTGGGAGCCCATGGACTGTAGCCCACCAGGCTCCTCTGTCCTTGGGATTCTCCAGGCAAGAATACTGAAGTGGGTTGCCGTTTCCTTCTCCAGGGATCTTCCTGACCCAGGGATCAAAGTGTCTCCTATGTCTCCTGCATTGTTAGGCGGGTTCTTTACCACTCGAACCACCTGGGAAGCCCTTAAGTGGAGTATAATCTCTAAAGATACTGAGTCACTATGTTGAACACTTGAAACTAATGTAACACTATAGATCAACTGTACTTAAAGCAGGTAGGTGGAAGGATTTAGATAGCAAAGACCAATTGAGTGACACCTCTTCTTTACTTCTGTGGTGGGGAGAAGGGCAGCCAGAAGGAAAGGAGACTTTCTCGGCTGACAATGCTGAGAGCTTTGGGCAGGCCTGGCATTTTATGTTTTCTTCCTCCCTCTCCAGCTGTGTTTTCTCTGAACACTGCTCAGAGAGGAGCCAGAAGGAGGAGGGCAGAAGAGCTGTCATAATTTCTTAAAGCCATGTCCGAGGTAAGGAAATATTTCTTCTCTTAATGCCTTGTTTTTTCAGATTTTACATGGACATTTTGCTTTTCTTCTGAAATTCCCCACTCTACTGAAGTTCCATTCATTCAGTGACCTGGTCCTCATGTTTTCCAATCTGGTGAAAGGAGATTCCCACCCCCCCCCACCACCCGCAAAGCGCAGCGAGCTTCCTTTTTTTTCCCCTCTCAGATAGAATTTTCATCTTCTATTCAAGAAACAGTTTAGCACTTGCTGTGGGTGAGGTGTTCAGTTGGGAGGTCTTAAGAGGCCAAAATACACTCCTTGGTGGAATATGAAAATCTTCGCTGGAGGGACTTGATTCATTGAGGTCAAAGTGGGTGTTAAGATGTGATCAACAGTTTTGAGCTTTTCCACGGACCTGAGTTTGACAGTAGACAGGGACTGCTGGGGAAGTCTTAGCTGTGGTACAGGACAGGGTCTCTTGCTCAGGGTGGTTTTGAGGAGTGGGATTTGCTGTGTCTTGAGTATTAAAGAGTGGGTCAGCTAGGCAGGAGTTTTCTTCAGGCACTGGGTGAGCATTAATGAGTAGGACTCCATGGGAGTAATGAGATATCCTGAGTTAGCATCAGGCCACAGACCGAATATTCAGCATCATTCTGTGAAGGTTAGTAGAGTTAATATGGAAAACTGCAGGACATTTTTTGAAAAAGGAGACTGATAGGAGGGAATATTGGATATACATTAAAAACTGGCTGCTTACATCTGTAATAACAAAATCAGTAAATAATATAGAATGGGGGCCAGAGAAGCAAAAAGATGAGCACATAACGTCCAGAAACAAGTACAGGTACAAAGGGAGAATACTTACTCACCCACTGAGCATATAGTTATTAAAGACTTGCTGTATGTTAAGTGCTGGCAACACTGTGCTTAAA
The DNA here is from genome assembly GCF_055505025.1 of Bos grunniens. Classification (NCBI taxonomy): domain Eukaryota; kingdom Metazoa; phylum Chordata; class Mammalia; order Artiodactyla; family Bovidae; genus Bos; species Bos grunniens. The sequence goes on along the minus strand of NC_141182.1, from coordinate 64,264,331 downwards.
AAAATAGATACTGTCTTCAGGGAATTTACTACTAGTTTATTATATGATAGTGTAATGATATTTTAAATCAGAGGAGAAGGGCTGGATGTTCACTTGAAATTTTTTTCTTCCTCATACTTTGAGGCTAAAAACATTCTCTAGATTAAATACAAAAAATAAAACCACAAACTGCTACATCTTTGTCTTGTTTTATATCACACAGAGCAGCACTGTGACGATTGGTGGCAGAGATGCTTTGTTTGCACGGCCCAGCACCGTGGCAGCTAGCCACGTGTACGGACTTGTGTGACTGAAGGACTGAATTTTAAAACGTTAATTGATTTAAATAACCACATGTGGCTACGAGCTAGTCTATTTAGACACCAGAGTTCTAGGTTCATAAAATGATAAAGCCAGAAAGAAAATTATGAGTAACCTGGTTTTCTGAGACACTGTTTTCCGAATGAGGAAAAAGAGGCCAAGGAAGGAGTGAAGTGCAGACGTCACTGTTGGTGACTGTCAGAGGCAGCAGGCTGTACTCCTGAGGGTCAGCACCGGATGCCGTGAGAAGGGTGGCAGGACAGTGAAGGGCTCCTGGGGGCAGAGTGCTCGGGGTCCTGGAGCACGTCACTTCTCCACGGAATGAGGTCCTGTGTCCTTCCCTTGCTTCTCACGTCCCACACAGCCCAGCTCCCGGCGCTCAGACCTCATTTCCTCCCGTCTTCACTGCTGTCTGCTCCAGTCACGCTGGTCGGCTTGCTGTCCCTCAAACGTTCCAAGCTCCTCTCTATTTCTGAACGTTTGCATTTGCTCCTTCCTCATCTGTTAACTCTCTTCCCCTAGAGGATGGCCTGGCTAGCTCTCCCACTTTATGTAGACTGTTGTTCAAATCTCAGCTCATTTTTAAGATTTTATCTTTATCTTACATGAAAGTGAAAGTTAGTCACTCAGTCGTGTCTGGCTCTTTGTGACCCCATGGACTGTAGCCCGGGAGAAGGGAATGGCAACCCACTCCAGTGTTCTTGCCTGGAGAATCCCGTGGACAGAGGAGCTGGTGGGCTGCCGTCTATGGGGTCACACAGAGTTGGACACGACTGAAGCGACTTAGCAGGAGTAGGAGCAGGACTGTAGCCTGCCAGGCTCCTCTGTCCACGGGATTCTCCAGGCAAGAACACTGGAGTGGGTTGCCTTTTCCTTCTCCAGGGGATCTTCCCAACCCAGGGATTGAACTCGTGTCTCCTATATTGGCCACCTGGGAAGCCTCTTATAAAACAGTATATGTTTTATTTTTTCTCTATTCTCACAGACAGGCTATTTATTACTCTTTTAGTGGCCACTTTAGGATAATATGTATCCGTTACTTCTTACTGTAATGATCATCTTTCTTCCCTCTGTAATCTTCCTTCTGTAGTTGGTACTTTTGCTACTTTCTCAACAAGGTAACTCCCCTATATCATCAGTAGCAGATGTTATATTTAGTTATTGTTTCGGGGCTCTGAGTTTCTTCCTGTGCTACAGTGCTTCCATTTTCCTTTTATTTTTCATTTTGTTCCATTTTCCTTCTACCTGAAAAACTTATTAGTATTTCTTTGACTACAGGTCAAAACTTCAGTCCCAACCTGATTTATTTATTTATTTTTTTTTCATTACGTCCTTTTCTGACTAGGCCAGAATAGTGTAATTTAAACTTTTTTCTGATGTTAAGTTGGGAAATCCTAGTCTTAATGGAGAGAAGAACTTTTAGGAATATATTTTAAGACAACAACTAGAGACCTTTGTAACATCATAGTGAAAAATTAAGACTGACATAATTGAAAATAATCAAGGGGTTAGTAAATCAGATATGGCTGATTTACATTATGTATTGATAATAATATGCATCTAACAAGAGTGATGTTATCAGTAAATGAATACGTAATCATAGATATGTCTGTGTAAGGGAACGTGAACAAATACATACTGTGCATTTTGACTGCTTATAGGAGATAGGTAGATGTTGGGGGTTAGGACTTCTGAGTTTTTAACTTAGAAAGGGGAAAAAAACACTGGGTAGAAATACCAGGCGCTATTTTCTTTCTTTCAAAAAATTTTTTTTATTCTACATAATCTTGCCATCAGAGTAGCCTAGGCTGCAAGTTTTTCCCTTTCAAGTCTTTGAACGCATCTTTCCAGTCCCTTCTGTCCTGCAGTGTTTCTGTAGAGAAGTCACCTGAGAGCCACATGGGGGTGTCCTTGTAACTAACTCTCTGTTCTTCTCTTGCTGCTGTGAGAATCCTGTCTTTCACTTTCGTATTTGTGGGAGAAGGTGGGCTTCATGTCTTGCTACTCTGCCATCTTGATGGCTCTCTCCAGACATTATTTCCTGGGCTTCTTTAATAAGGTGACAAAATGGTATAAGATTCCTGTTTTATAGAATCAAAATAAAGACATTTGAAAAGTATTCAGATCTCATCGGGTAAGAGGAAAATGATCGTCGGGTCATCAAAACCCAGAATCCATGTGTGTGTGTGCAAGTAAAAAACATAAGAACTTTACCTGGCACAACCTGCCTGGCCTCTACTACAGAAAACATGGTGTGTGGAACACTTTTTTTTGCACACAGTTTTAAAGAGTGTATTGAAGTGGTTGAATTTTAATAGAATTTATGATTGATGGTGCCCAGTCCTATCTAGCACAAGTTTCATCTTTTAAACCCAACCCGTGTTGCCTTCCTTGAAGCCTTCACCCACTTCCCAGATTTCCCTTTGTTAAGAAGTGGTTTTTGAGGTTGAAGCACGTAAGATAGAAGCTGAGAACGTAACTGATGTCTCGTGGTGTCCTTTCACTTCACTTGTAGCTTCCTTAACGTTTTTGTCCATTACTCAGACAGTTACTCATATACTGACTCATTTTTTTTCTTCCCATTAAAAATGTTTCCGTGTAGCATCCCTGATAGGCTTAAATGCATCTTCAGTAAGGGTATTACTACTCTGTCAGGAGGCACGTTAATAGGAGTGACATTCATATTTGACGACCCCTCCAGCCAGGACACATCCAGAACTTACCCCAATGGGGTCCTGGACGCTGATGCAGGGCGGGCGTCCCCTCCCTCCTGGACTGTGGGGAGGATGGCCGCCCGTGGGGCTCCCTGCAGCCGCTGTTCACCAGCCAGCGTGGAAGGATTCCAGTATCTGACAGGTCGGCTCGGCTGTTTGAGCGTGTGCCGTTGAGGGCAGCTGCGTGTCAGTTCAGCTTAAGGGTAGGTTTTGCTCTGAATGTGCCAAACCTGTAAAGCACGTACCAGATCATACAGCCAAAAAAAATTAAGTCTGGAGCAGACTTACATTAGGAAGAATCTGTATTTTCTTAATTTTGGGGAAGCAGACTAGGTCTCATTTCATGTTACAAAGATCCTTAATTTAACCATGGTATTTGAGAGCTATGTGGGAACATTTCAGCAACTCTTGTTCACACAACCCAGGTGTGCACAACTGGGTGTGTTTCTCTAGTGAGAGCTGTAGGTGTTTTGTGATGCACTGCATTATCACATTTGAAATGCTCCCTATTTAACTTAATAGTGGTTAAAATTACTATTACTTTGTCTTTTAGGGGGTATGGTAAGTTAACAACTGTCTTTAAAACGTAGTGATGTTATCAAGAGCTGTTATGTAATCTTTTGTTGTTCCTGATTGTTCTCTGTAATGGCATACATTTAAGTTATATTTTTGCAAAATCACCATAAAACTTCTTTACTGCTTTTATTACATTTCTATGTAATTTTAGAGTACCAATACAGTGAGCATCAAATATATTTTTATATATACCTAATTGATACAGCTGGAACACTGATCATTCAGTTGCATAATTTGGGAAAAAGCACATAAAAATTGACCCTAACCCCTGTTTCTGCCTCCTCCTCGAGGCCTTTTTTCACTGCTCCAGTCTGTCCTGATTTTCCACACTGAGAAATGCTCTAGCATGTAGTTTGAGTACTGAATTATTTCACATTTGATTGTTTACAGTGTTCTGTTCTTGCCAATTTTCACTTGTATCTTTTCTCCATCAGTACAGTCTCTGAAATTGTGTACTTTCCATGACAGAGTATCAAGACTAAGCACAGAGAAGTCATGTTGCACAGACCCCAAGATCCTGACAGAAAATTTCACTATATGCAGTATTTCTAAGAACACAGGCCATTTAACTTTTTAAACTATACTCATGTGAGGGTAAGAACACCAGTCGAGCAGGAACGTGTCTGTGTCATTTCAGGATCTGGTGACATTTAGGGACGTGGCTGTCAATTTCTCGCAAGAGGAGTGGGAATGGCTGAACCCTGCTCAGAGGAGTCTGTACAGGACGGTGATGCTGGACAACTACAGGAGCCTGGTATCGCTGGGTGAGGAGGTCTCCCTGTAAGGCGGAATCCGCACGGAGGCTGCTTTCCAGTGCCACGTTTGGGGAGCCTCTGCTGCACCTCACTACTGCTCCCCCAGATGAGTGTAGCTCTGTGGAGTTGGCAGCTTGGTTGGATGTTCATGCAGCTCCGTCTCCCCACCCCCAGAACTCGTCACCTTGCCCTCAGCTCCCTCCCCTTCCCAGTGACCAAGCAGCTTGATCTGACTGATGGGCCTGGCTAATGCCCCTTTTTATTTCTTGTGAGCAGGCGTTTCGGTTTCTAAGCCGGATGTGATCTCATTACTGGAGCAAGGAAAGGAGCCCTGGATGGTGAAGGAGGAGGGGCCGAGGGGAGCATGCCCTGGTGAGTGAGCAAGACCCAGGGCTGGAGAGACCCCTGCCAGGAAAAGCTCAGCTAGTCTGAAAAGTCCAGCTCCTAACTGATGCTTCCTGGGTAGCGTCAAAGGGCTCCAGGCCTGGGAAGAGACAGAGGTGTCTCTGGCCTGAGCTCCCCAACTAAACTCTCCTCGGATTCACTCTCTCACACAGTACTGTCCTCTCAGATAACCTCTTCCTGTTCTCTGGATCCAAATGTCACAGCGTCTCCTTGTCTTTGCTTTTCAGTTTTACACAAGTTGCTCCAATCCTGTGTTTAAACATCTAGATGCAGTAATGCATTTTTTTTTTCCTTTTCACTCATTCATTCCTTTTAGACTGATGGACTGATTCATTTATTTATTCACTTAATCTCTTACCAAGATTCAGGTTTCTACTTTGAGAAAATCATTCTATTAAATTTTTAGGATAATTCTGACGTTTATAAACCATAAAAGGAAAAATACTTCTGGTAGTATTTTCTTCAAGTCTGGGTAACTGGAAGGTGATAGCATTTAACAGAAACAAGTCAAAAGGAAGAACAGGTTTGTAGAAGAAAAGATGAATTTGACTTAGGACAGTAAGAGAATTATCTTATGGGAAGATTTCCTAGTGAAGAAGTGCAGCATACCACTGGAGGGAAGTGGAGGCTAGGAAAACAGTCTGATTAGATGTTAGTGTGAAGGAATGAGGTCAGCAGTCTTAAAGTTTGGAAGAAAAACTCTTTACCAGGGCCTCTGTAGGGAAGTAGACCTTTGATAGCTTTCTCAGTGTCCTCTGGTAAGTGGCCTCCTGATAGCTTCCTCCTTGGGTTAAATTATATAAATTTTAATTTTTCTAGATAGTTATCAGGTTTATTTCCATGAACCTGAGCATAATTGCTTACAATTCTTTTTGTTTTGTACTGTAGTATAAAATATCCTATTTTAATTTCTTATTTTATATAGCTAATTTTTTTAGTTGTTAGGTTGCTACTCATGAATCAGTTTTGCTTATTTATTTTTAAATTCCAGCTTTTGGCTATATCTGTTAATATAAAATATAGCTTCATCATTCTCCCTTTTTCTAATTCTCTATTTTCTGTTTTTCTTTTTACTAATTCCTTAGATTTACTTTGTTTCTATTTGTTGGAAAATGCTGAAAAACTGAAAAAAGCTTAAACTATTATTTCATTGTCTCTTAATTCACTAATGAAATTATTAGAGGTTTTAATTTCTTAATATAGTTTCAGCTGTATTTGATATTTAGTGGTTTTATTTCCATTTCCTAGACAACTTTTCTTTTAATTCCCATTTACATAACAGTTTGTTTAACAGAAAGTTTTCTGGTTTTACTGTATTTTGATCAAATTGTTCTATCATATTTGATCAGGATAGCAGTTACTACTAATTCTATTTTCTAACGAGTTGAGGATTTTATATGACCTAATATATAGCTTTTTTTTTTTTTAACTATTCTATAGGTTCCAAGTTAGAGTATTTTCAGTGTAAATGCTTGTTACATGACTTTTACTTGATGTCACTAAAGTCTGTCTTTACTTAGTCTTTGTTTCCATCCATAATTTTTCTTAACTTTATAAGACAGTAAATTGCATTTATGTAAATTACAGTGTGATGAGTTCTGACAGCTGTCTACATCCATGAAACCATCACTGTAATGAAGACACAAAATGTTTCCATCACCCCAGAAGCTAGCTTGTGCCTTTTTGCAGTCCATTCTTCTCCACTCTGGCTCCAAACGAACCTTTGTTGTTTTAGATTAGTTTGCATTTAAACTAAATGGAATCATACTATTCGGTTTACTTCACCATCAAAATTTATTTTGAAAATCACACTGTTGCACGTGTGAGTGATTTACCCTTTTTGTTGCTGAGTGTCAGTCTAGCGTGCAGACGGTCCACACCTCTGTTTTGCCACTCACCTACTGATGCACCTTTGGGTTGTTTGCAGTGTGGGCAATATGAAGTGGTCACGTACAGGACTTTGTGGGGACATACATTTTCATTTCTCTTAGGTAAATATCTAAAAGTGGAGAAACGGGTGGGGGTTGTGGGAGGAAGGCTCAAGAGGGAGGGGATACATGCACACATGTAGTCGCACTTTGCTGTACAGCAGAAGCTAACACAACACAGGAAAGGGATTAAAAAAATTTTTTTAATACCAGCTTAAAAAAAAAGTAGAAAAACTGAGTCATATGACAGGAATATGTATCACTTTAGTTCTCCAAGTAGATGGTATTTTCATTCCCTTCAGCATTTGTAGTAGAGTTCGTGTGCTCCATATCCTCACCATATCTTCTGAAGTTATTTTTTATTTAAAATGATTTTATTGAAGTACAGCTGATTACAGTGCTGTGTTGATTTCTGCTGTACAGCAGAGCGGCTCAGGGGTCCGCACGTGTCGCTCCCTGTGCTCCACAGGGGGCCCGGTTTGCCATCCTGTATGACAGTCTGCAGCCCTAGTCCGAACTCCGGATCCTTCCCTCCCCAGCCCTCCTCCCCTTCGGCAACCAGTGTGTTCTCTGTATGAGTCTGTGGCTGTTTTTCAGATACACAGTTGCTCCAGTGCCCTTTTTTAAAAGACTTTCCCTTCCCCATTATATTGTCTTTTTGGTATCTTTGTTGAAAATCAGTTGACCATGTATGTGTGGGTTAAGTTCTGAACTCTGTTCTTTTCCATTGATCTATGTATGTCTGTCCTTTGACCAGTACCAGACTGTCCTGATTACTATAGCTTTATAGTAAATTTTGACACCAGTTGAATTTGTAAAATCACTTTGACTATTTTAATAGATCATTTGCATTTCCATATAAATTCTAGAATGAAGTTGAGCATTTCTACCTAAAAATCCTGCTGGGGTTTTGTTTGGGATTGTGTTGAATCTATGTATCAATTTAGAGGGAACTAATATCATTGTTTTATTATTGACATCCTAATACCATTGTTTTCCAATTCCTGAAATTTAGCCATTTTTTACAGTCTTAGTTCTATTAGCAGTATTTTGTCATATCCAGTGTAGTGGCTTCTTATAATTATTATATTTATATATCTATATAGAAAGAGATACAGTTTTATGGATATAAGATACATAATTTTTTAGATATAAGTTTTTTCCAGTAATGTGTGCATGTGTGATCAGTCGTCTCTGACTCTTTGCGACCCTATGGACTATACAGTCCATGGAATTCTCCAGGCCAGAATACTGGAGTGGAGAGCTGTTCACTTCTCCAGGGGATCTTCCCAACCCAGGGATTGAATCCAGGTCTCCTGCATTGCAGGCAGATTCTTTACCAGCTGAGCAACCAGGGAAACCATGAAAAGTAATGTTATCTGCAGATACAACTTTATTTCTTACTGAAATAGCTAGGATTTCTTGTACTGTTGAATAGCATTGGTTAAGAGCAAATATACTTGCTCTGTTCTCAATCTTAAGGGGAAATGTATTCACTCTTTCACCATTAAGTTGTTACAGATATTTCTTAGATGCCCTTATCAGCTTGAGGAAGTTCCTTTCTATTCCTACTTTGCTGAGAATTTTTATAATAAACATGTTAAATTTAGTGAAATACTTCTATACTGATTGACAACCATATGATTTCTATCTTTAATCTGTTAATGTGGTGAATTATACTGATTTTCATATATGAAACCAACCTTGCATTTGTGGGATGAACTCCATTTGGTCAGGATTATGCTTTCATATTTTCCTGGATTTTATTTGCTATAATTTTGTATCATTTTACATTTATGTTTCTGTGCTACATTGCTTTTGTAAATCATAATAGGAAGTCTGGTTTTACTACAGATAAGGTGAGAAACCACTGGAAAGTCTTGAACAGAGTAATAGGTGATTTGATTTAGGAGTGGAAAAGATAAGGCAAATAAAGGCCTATGGCAGATTAATAAAACCAACAATTTGAAACAAACTTATTTCAATATGAAGGCATCTTGGCTTGAGTATCAGCTGAAAATTTACACTTGGGTGGAACATATCACACAGAAAATGATAACTCAGGAAGACTATTTTCAGACTGCTAAAGTTTAACCATAGAGTTTTATATATCTAGCCTGTGGCAATTAATAGGGTTCCCTGGTGGCTCAAGACAGTAAAGAACCCGCCTGCAATGCAGGAGACGCAGGTTCAGTCCCGGGGTCGGGAAGATCACCTGGAAAAGGAAATGGCAACCCACTCCAGTATTCTTGCCTGGAGAATCTCATGGACAGAGGAGCCTGGTGGCCTACAGTCCATGGGGTAGCGAAGAGTTAGACACAACTGAGTGACTAACACTTTCATGGCAATTAATGACACCTGGTGTGTTTTGGGATGTGGGGATCTAATAGATTTTTTTTTTAGCCACATTGACATGAAGTTTTCTTTTTTAAAGCTAACGAACTTACCTTGAATGCAGGCTAACCTGAGGCGAGAGAGGAAGGGTGTTTGCAGACTTATATTTATATATATATAATGACTGTGATTTTCTGATGGGTTACCTTAATAGTTATGCATGAGGTATGTTCTTAATAAATTTTCCTACATTTTCATTCTTTATAATCTCATTGTTAGACTGCATTTAACAGCTATTACATTCTTGAACTTATGTATGTAGTTCATTTACCAGTTTGTGTTTTAGAAGTTCTTTTCTAATGCATAAATACAAAAGATGTTTGTTTTCTTGATATCTTGTAGGTTGGGAGTATACATTTAAAAATAAGGAATTTCCATCAAAGCAAGTTATTTATGAAGAATCATCCAAAGTAATGATGATGGGAAGAAGCCATCTTAGTTATAACCTCAACTGCTCCAGTTGGAGAGGAGACTGTAAAAGTAAGGACTGGTTTAAGAATCAGTTGGGAACTCAGGAGGTACATGCTAGTCAGCTGATTGTCACTCATAGAGAAATCCTAAATGAGGATCACAGTAATGAATATACTAAGTCCTGGCAAACTTTCCATCAGGATACAATCTTTGATATAAAGCAGAAACATAATAAGCATGAGCCACAAAAGAGAAGTTACCAGAAGAAACCCATCGAAATGAAACGTAAGAAAGTCTATGTAGAAAAGAAACTCTTGAAGTGTAATGAATGTGAGAAGGTGTTCAACCAGAGCTCATCTCTCACTCTTCATCAGAGAATTCATACTGGAGAGAAGCCCTATGCATGTGTCGAATGTGGGAAAACTTTCAGTCAGAGTGCAAACCTAGCTCAACATAAGAGAATCCACACTGGAGAGAAACCCTATGAGTGTAAGGAATGCAGGAAAGCCTTCAGCCAGAATGCCCACCTTGCTCAACACCAGAGAGTTCACACTGGAGAGAAACCTTATCAGTGTAAAGAGTGTAAAAAGGCCTTCAGCCAGATTGCACACCTGACTCAACACCAGAGAGTTCATACTGGAGAGAGACCTTTTGAATGTATCGAGTGTGGAAAGGCCTTTAGTAATGGTTCATTTCTTGCTCAGCATCAGAGAATTCACACCGGAGAGAAACCTTATGTATGTCACGTGTGTGCGAAAGCCTTTAGCCATCGTGGATACCTAATTGTACATCAGAGGATTCATACAGGAGAGAGACCCTATGAATGTAAGGAATGTAGGAAAACCTTCAGCCAGTATGCACACCTTGCTCAACACCAGAGGGTTCATACTGGAGAGAAACCTTATGAATGTAAAGTATGTAGGAAAGCCTTCAGCCAGATCGCATACCTTGATCAGCATCAGAGGGTTCACACTGGAGAGAAACCCTATGAATGTATTGAATGTGGGAAGGCCTTTAGCAACAGTTCGTCACTTGCACAACATCAGAGAAGTCATACTGGAGAGAAACCTTACATGTGTAAGGAATGTAGGAAAACGTTTAGCCAGAATGCAGGCCTTGCTCAGCATCAGCGAATTCATACTGGAGAGAAACCTTATGAATGTAACATTTGTGGGAAAGCCTTTAGCTACAGTGGGTCTCTAACTCTACATCAGAGAATTCATACTGGAGAGAGACCCTATGAGTGTAAGGACTGCAGGAAATCTTTCAGGCAGCGAGCACACCTCGCTCATCATGAGAGAATCCACACTATGGAGTCATTCTTGACTCTTTCCTCCCCTTCAGCCTCTATGTCCAGTCAGCTGCCAAGACCTGTAGGTTTTATCTCCTAAATATGCCTTGAATCTGACTCCATTAATCCATTTCCATTCTATTAATGTTTGTCCAATACACAATAATCTATTTGACACAGACGATGGGAAGGGCTTTCTAACCCACCCCCCTGTATTTACCATTTCCTGTTAGTAATCCATATTGCAGTCAAACTTGTATTTCAAGAGTCTGACCATATCACTTCTTCATTAAAACCCTTCACTGGCATCCCATAGGGCTTAGGGCAAGGTGCACATTGCTCAAAATAGTCTAAAAGACCCCTGCCCCCCGTACCTTGTCCCACTTTACATTTCAGAGTCCCATTTCATGTGACCATCTCATTCCTGGGCTACTTATCAAAATTCAGAATTCATATTGCAGCAACAACTAGATCAGGGTTCCAGTTCTTACTGTTCCATTTTCTAGCCCTCTAGTTGTGGAGAAACATTTTGTCCCTTGTAAGCATCTTGTCTTTTTATTTCTATTACAGAAATAATAATGGTACTACCTCAAAAGTTAATGGGAGGATTAAATGAGATAATGCATGTAAATTGCTCAGCACAGTGCCTAGCATAATCAATAAACATTAATGTAAAATAAAAAGATAACTGTATACAAAGAAGACCTGATCATCTTAGCAGTGATTATTGGTGAAATAACAAAACAGCTCAAGACCCAGGAGACTAAAGACTTTTGAGTAGAAAGAGCAGCCCTTGTTCTGAAGCTGAGTGGAAAGGGCATCCAACACAGTAGAGTTAATGCTGGAGTTCATGATGATAGAGTTAAGATGGTTGCTTCTGTTTCAGTACAAACAAGGAAATATGATTTTGTTGATAAGAAAAATTAACTTCATTATATATTCAACACTTTTAAGAAACCAGGTGTTAAACATCAATTGTAATAAGTAAAATTTACTGAGATGTATTCGTCATTTACATTTAGACAAAGGCAATATAGTCCTCAAAAGACAGAAAACTTTAAAAGATCAATAACCAAAGAAGATTAGAAAACAAAATTTTACTCACGTTCCTAATTCCAGGTAGATGAATCATGTTAAATCCATGTCATTTAAATAGAAAAGGTGTTAGTTTCTAAGCTGTAATTCCAAGACCAGAGGGAAAAGAAATCAAAACTATAAGTCAAAACTCATAAACATGTTTGATTTGTGTGAAATTTAAAATAAGTACCTTTAGATGGGCATTTGTTTTCCACTTTTCCACAGTTCAAACTACTGCCTGTTGTCTTACATCTGACTTGTTTTACACTTTATTACTTCCTGACTCCTGAAGGCTTCGTGCAATCAGTGCTGGAACCAATTCTCATGTGACTATAAGTACAAAGAAAATGAATAAAGTTTAATGGAGGATGAGAAGAACAGACATTTTATCCTTCTGTAGGGGAAGATTCAGTATTATACAGATGTTAGTAAGCCCCAAATTAATCTATTGATTCTTTGTACCTAACAGAATCCTAAGAATTCAAGGCCTGAAACATCGTGTTTAGCAACACAAACACACAACAGACATACACATAAAGGAAACATATAATAAAGTGAAAGCTCACTGCAGTAGCTTAACAGTATTGGTACATGAGGTTCTGCTCAGCTATTTCTGTACAAAACAACTGTCTCATTCTTTCATCCAAATGCAAAACAGAGTCATTAGAGGATACCATACATCGTCATGGAAAACAATCTCCCTAAATACAACATGAGATCCAGAAACCACACACATGGATTCTTGACTATATAAAAACATTAATGAGCTTTTATATAGTCAAAGATAGTACAAAAGGTTTTTAAACATTAGAATTTGAAAACATTAGTAAAATATGTTTAACCTATGAGATTCATATCCTTAACATGTAAGTACTCCTCCAAATCATTTAGAAAATGACACCTCTTCCCTAATGGGTAAGGAGTGTAAAGAGATAACTGATGAAAATGCTAAGTACCGACTCTCAAAAGGATCAGAATACAAGCTAAACAAGTGAAGTACCATCTTTCAATACCGGATTGATAAAATTTGCACTGCAGAAGCACAGCAGAGGAGGTACTTCTGTGTACTGATGTAAAGGTGACTTGTCAATATCAGAATTTTCAAGGCTTTCTTTTGCAATTAAACACGAGTTTACCCTACCATATCCTATAACAGATAAAAGGTATCAGAAAAGAATCAAATTTTGTTAAAAACAAAAGGGAAAAAAGTGCTTATTCATGAAATGTAGCAGAAACAGCTGTGACTTGAAATGTCTGCCTGATGGATTTCACTAATGGCAAGTCAAGTCTGTCCAAAGGTCCCTAGAGAAGCTCATGCTCTAAGTTAGCTTGTGTAGAGGCTGGAGGTAACAATGACAAGACAGTTTATATGATTTTTTATGTGAAAGTTATGTTAGTATCCCTACCAAAGCTTTCCCATTGCACTCGTCTGTAAGTAAAGTAAATTGGATCCGTCTTTCACACCATTCAGAAAGATTAGTTCTAGGTGAATAAAATCCTAAATGTTAAAGTATTGGGAGAAAACATAATAGGATATGCCTATGACTTTGCTGTTGGATACATCTTCCTAAACTAGACAAAAATGAAAGCCACAAAGTAAAGATTAATGAACAACTTGATTGTATCAAAAGTTGTTCGGTCACTAAGTCTTGTCCAACTCTTTGCAATCCCATGGACTGCAGCATGCTTTTAAAAAGACAAAAGAAACAGAATGGGGAAAAGCTGTAATAAAATACTAAAGGAAGGATGTAAGAATACCTATAAGTAGGTAAAGGACAACCAAGGGAGAATAAAAATGAACAAAGGATAATAATGGATAAGTCAGAAGAAATGCAGACCGCTGACACTGAGTCCCCGCTTAGCCTTGCTAGTAGTAAGAGATGCAAATTTAAATAATCTAATTTTAAAAACCTGGCAGTTGTATAGAGAAATAACTACTCTTATCAGTACCACTTTGGAAGCAATGAAGTTGTTAAAACATTAACTAATCCCTTCAGAGGGCAGTATGGTTAGTACATGAAACTGAGAGCTACTTAAATTTCCATCAATACAGAAATACTGGCACTAGTTTAAAAGGATGGACTGGTAATATAAGGATTTGACTAAAAGGCACTGATTAAAAATTTGCAGATTAATAAGAGACTATATATTTAAAATACATTTCTAATACATTTCTATAACTGCAAATACACAGAAATAAGTCCTGAACAGACATATCCAATTTGTGTTTTGCGGAGGGACCTGGAATTGGACATTCTGGTCAAGAGGGTAGATTTATCATTATCTGTAATGTTTTAAATAAGAATGTTGTCATTAAAACTATGAAAAAATTCAGTGAACTTGTGGAGAACTACAGCAACTAGAATGAGAGTTGGTATCTTAAGTTGAAACCTTTCCTGGAATTTGGAGACTCTCATCATCTCTCCAGCCCTTCCCAGGCACACTGAAATCCCAGTAAATCACTTCATTCAGCGGAACAGATCTATAGTGAGAATAACCAAAGTCCTACTGTCTACCTAGATAGTGAGAATAACCAAAGTCCTACTGTCTACCTAGGAGAATCAAACAGTATCATTCTCAAATGTGAACAGACAGCTGAGGATCATCACAGATGATAGAAGAGTATCAGCATGATGAGGACTAAGAGACAGACTAAACCTGGAGCAGGTGAAGTTATAGAATGAGAATAAAAATGTACATTTGAGACTGGAATAGATGTTACACTTTTAAAGCAAATATGAGAAGCTACCAAAAAGAAGACAACTCCTAAAAAAAAAAAATTACTGTTATAAAAGAAAGTTTCAAAGAAAGTTGGGGAAATTCTTCCATTTCATAAATTTGGAAGAAAAAGGGACTTCGAAGTCTAGTAGAAGGCCCATCTAGTTAATATGAGTTCCACCACACATACACACACACACAAATAATTATAATAGAGAAAATAAGAATGTGTCAAATGATTAAGAATCTAAACTGAAGAAAGTTATGAATTCTCAGCTAGGAATAGCTCACTTGAATGTTGGGCAGGCTGAACTGGCAAAAACCATATTATAATAGAAAAAAATTTTAAAAAACACCCAGAAATATGCTTGTGGAATTCTGTAACACTAAAGAGGACACTATCCTAAAAGCTTTCAAAAAATGTGAATTTCTCCTAATAAAGAATAACGATCGAGATAGCATTAGCCTTCCCTCAGGTGAGCAATATTAGATTGTAGAATACAGAACAGCAGCTTCCAACTCAGGACTTGAAACTGCTTTGAATCTAGAGGTTTATACTGGAACAGTAGCGAAACATGAGGCCAAACACTGATATTCTGTATATACAGTTTGCTTCAGTTTACTTCCACTTGTCTTTCAATAGGGCAGTGAATGATTAGCTTTAGCAAAATCTGGATGGAAAAGGGAAAAAACAGAATCTAACCTAGTAAAGTGGTGTTGAGGGTGACTAGGATGATCACTGTAAAAATCAGACCAAATTTCTGGTAGGCTAGATATCCAGGGAGTCAGTGAAGAGAAACTTCAGGGAGAAAGGAAGGGATGGGTTACATTAAATAGAAAACACAGAGTTTGAGGATTTCTGTAATATGGTGAAAACAAACATTTGTCAGAAGGACAGACAGACAATTATTGGCTTGGGGAAAAAACAAAGGAGAAGCCATACCAGATACCATGGTCCTAATATAAAGCAAGCCCCATAAAATGTGACATGACTTTGGAAACAGAATATGGGAAAAAAAATTTGAGTACTGGGATCGTAACACTGGACTTGTAGAGGAGGAAATGTAATCTTCAACAATGCTTGGCTCTGACTCTTACGAGAATATTTATACAGTGATAATGATCTAATGCTATTTTATTTCCAGGTTTAAAATAGACAAATCCCTTAAGTCTCTGTATATGTGTGCATGTATGTGTATAACAGACCCCATGGACTGGACTGTATCATCCATGGAATTCTCCAGGCCAGAATACTGGGGTGGGTAGCCTTTCCATTCTCCAGGGTATCTTCCCAACCCAGGGATCAAACCCAGGTCTCCTGCATTGCGGTGGATTCTTTACCAGCTGAGCCACAGGGAAGCCCCTTATTTCCAGCTTTAAAATAGACAAATCACTGAAGTCTATGTGTGTGTATGTATGTGTATATATTATATATATATATACACACACACCGTGTAATATCTATTTAATAACATAAAGGCAAAATACAGCTGATACACTGGATGGTGGGAGGCTGACAGGGAAGTAAGTGCTTGAAGCAAGGATAAGGGGCAGTATGCTCATGGTATATGGAGAGGATTCAGGAGATCTGTCTAAAGTCGATAGAAGAAATGTAGGTTAGTTGTATTTGAAGTTAAAACACATCAGAGGAGCTATTATAAGCCACTTGGTGGGATGAATTAAATCCTTACCTTTCATGAAGACTCGGGGAGTATATAAAGTTAGTAAATTTACAAATAAAAGCAACTGTAATCAGGACTCTGATAGAAACCCAATTCAAATCAGGAAAAAGCTGATTTATTAGCTCCTATAAATGAAAGATGCAGAGCAGGTATGTCACAGCCTCAGGTATGCCGGACTTGGTGCTCAGGCTCCTCAGATTCGTAGCTCACAGCTGTGCTTTCACTCGTTTCATCTCTGGCAGGCGAAATCAGTAAGATAGTTGGAAAACTTCTAAATATTTGAATATAACTAGCTGCTGTCTATGGGGTCGCACAGAGTCGGACACAACTGACACGACTTAGCAGCAGCAGCACAATTTTTAGTAACCCACAGGTTAAAAGAAAAGGCAAAATAGAAAGCATTTTGGATTGAAACTTGTAACAGCATATCAAAATACATGGAAAGCAGCTGACACATTACTTAGAAAGAAACATCACTAAATTGTAAAATAAAGCTCTCAATGGCTTCAATCTCACCTTTATCAGATTAGAAGATGAAGAGCAATGAAATCCAAAGGTAGCATAATAATGGAAATAAAGAATAGAAATCAATAGGAAACAAATATAAAAGGTCAATAAACCCAATATATCTTCACTCAGACAACATGAAAGAAAATATTCCAGTTACAAATACCTGGAATGACAGAGATGACATCACTACAGTTATTAAGCAGATGATAAGGGAATACTGTGAACCTTACGCCAAAAAATCTGACCACTTAGATAAAATGGAAAAACTTTCCCGAAAGATTCAAACTGCCAATCTTACTCAACCTCTTTAAACTTATTGTTTCATCCTTTGTCAGGTGCTTTTTATAAAGGAATAAATGTTTGATTTCTTGATATATCTGCCACAGCAATAGATCCAGTTTCCTATAGCAAATTTTATAACTTTCATGAAATAAATCCAAGGTTAACCTCACCTTTTAGGATCTTATTATAAATAATGAAGCATGCAAGGTAGATGAGCTTTTGTCTATTAGCAAAGATCATTAAAATCACAGTCAAAAAGTGTCAACAGAAGAATTAACTATCTTGCAAAATTAACTTGTATTCCTGCTATCTTGCAAACACATTTGAAGAAATATAGGACTGGGGGCTTCCCTGGTGGCTCAGTAGTAAAGAATCCACCTGCAAATGCAGGAGACACAGGTTTGGTCCCTGATCCAGGAAGATCCCACATGAAGTCGAACAACTAAACCCGTGCGCCACAACTCCTGAGCCTGTGCTCTAAAGCCCGGGAGTCTCAACTATGAACTCATGCCCTAGAGCCCTTGCTCCACAGCAAGAGAAGCCGCCCCAATGAGAAACCCCACGCACCACAACTAGAGACTAGGCCCCGCTCACCGCAATCAGAGGAAAGTCCTGCAGCAACAAAGACTCAGCACATTCATAAATAAAATTATATAAAAATATAGATTTATTTTTAAAGTATAGGACTCATCTTATTTGAGAATCCCTTAGATTGAAAGGAGATCAAACTAGTCAATTCTAAAGGAAATCAGTCCTGAAATTCATTGAAAGGACTGATGCTGAAGCTGAAGCTCCACTACTTTGGTCACCTGATGGGAAGAGCTGACTCACTGGAAAAGACCCTGATGCTGGGAAAGACTGAAGGCAGGAGGAGAAGGGGACGACAGAGGATGAGATGGTTGGATGGCATCACCAACTCGATGGACAGGAGTTTGAGCAAACTCTGGGAATTGGTGATGGACAGCGAGGCCTGGCGTGCTGCAGTCCATGGGATGACAAAGAGTCAGACACGATTCAGTGACTGAACTGAACTGATAGGAAACAATTAAAAATGAGTGCACAATCTGCCTTGACTTTTCGCAAAGAGCTCCTCATTCTCTTCTAAATGATTTAAAACTCATTCCATTTTTTGGCAATGTGGCAGAAGTACTGGGAATCAAACATAATGGGGCAGCAAGAGGTCAACTTGGCACAAGATCGTCAAGCCAACGTCCAAGGAAGTAGGTTCTGCTTCGTGAGGAGTCGGCGGCTGAGGGGAAGGTGGGCTTGGTCCTCGAGGTGGGGCGGCCTGAGGTTGGGGGAGACTGAGATGCAGGAGCAGTGGAGGCGTCTGCACTTTAAGAAGTTAAATAACACAAGTTCTTGAATTTAAAATCAGTTGGTAAATTCGGGGACTTTCTCATTTCTGATCTGTTACCTCTTGCCCAGATTGCCTGAATTTTTTTACATATGAGTCTGAGGAAAAACTGCCTGTTCTTTGGTTTTTGTTCTTTTTCTGCCTTCTATTGGGTTAACTAAGGATTTATTATTCCATTTTATTTGATTAATTGCTTACATCTCTTTAAAAAATGTTTTAGTGGCTACTCTTAAGGTTATAATCGACATCTCTAATTAACCAGAATATATCTTCAAGTAGCATTAACAAGGTATTACACGATGTTTCCTAATCTCTCCCATCCTTTGTTTCTGTATCTACACTTACACTGTTATAGCATACTGCTGTTGATGGCTGTCTTCCAGAAGTTTAGATAAGCCTAAAGTTAAGAAAAATTATCTTACCTTCATTTATTCCATTTCTAGATCTTTGTGCATATCCGAGTATATGCTATGTTTCACATCCCTTCTGCTTAAAGAACCTCATTTAACATTTCTTTTAGAGTAGGGTCTTCTGGCAATGTATTTTCTGTTTTTCTTTCTTTGAGAGTCATTTCTCTATCAATTCTGAAAAATATTTTTATGAAAAATTTCAGAGAGACAGTCCCCCCCTCCCCATTTTGTTCCTATGTAATGTCTTAACAAAATCTTTCCTGGTATTAAGCTTTATAGATTTATGTTCTGTTGTCATTATCCATTATTTATTCAGATATTTCTTATCAGTCATTTTCTCTGCTTCTTCTGGGATTCCACTATGTTATGTGTGGGGACAACAGATCTTTCCCCACAGCTCTTGGGCGATCTATTCTTTGCTGTCACTCCTACCCTCCTTAGTGTTCCAGTTTGGCTACTTTTTATTGACTTACCTTCAAGTTCAGTTATTCTTTCCTTGGCTGCGTCAAGTATATCTATGAGCCTGTTGAAGGTTTTGTTCATCTCTGTTCATTTTTTATTATTTCCATTTGATTCTCACAGTTCCATCTCTCTGACCAAATGACTCATCTAATTTGCCTGTTAAACACATTTTTCATTAGAGCCTTTAATGTATTACTCACAGTTATTTAAAATTCTGTGTCAGGGAGTCTGGTTCCATTTCTTGATTGCTTTTGTCTCTTGGTGGTGGGTGTTGATTTTTCTTGTAGCTTTGTAAAAATTACTTTTGACTAAACTCCATGCATCTTGCATTGGACAGTAGAAACAGAAGTAAATAGATTTTAATCCTTAGAAATGGCCATGCCATTTTTTCTGTGAAGCCTTTCATGTTGTCATTAATATAAAAACTGGAGGTTTAAGGTTGCTTGTTGCTATGACCACCCTAAGTTCATCACAGCCTTCAAAATTCACTAGCGATTCCTTAAAGTGAGGGCTTGTTTTTCACAGATTTATCTCAATGTCTGGGTGACCTTCGAATTTAGGTGTTCCCTTTTGACTATGCCTTAAGAAAAAATCCAGCTAAACTAAGGTTATTTTCATTCATTCAGTATTACTGTTTACTACTTACTTTGCGCCACTCACTGTACTAAATGCTAGAACTTGTAACTCCCCTAATACCTCACAACCCTCTGCCATTAGTTTGTACATCTGTACTTTCTCTGTTGCCTTCAACAGCCTCCCAAATTTGTGTGCCTAGTAAAAACCTATTCTGCCGTTAATACGATCAGTCACCAAAAGTGATCGATCACCATGGAGTTCACCATCCTTGACATTACTTGCGTACCTTATATGCTTCCATATTTAAATAGTCTGAATTCCCTAAACTGCAAGTGCCTGCAGGCAAGAACAGTGTCTTATTAGTACACATAACATGTTTTAGGTTTGTGACCATTGATTTGGAACCAACATCTAGGGCAGATTGGCAGAGGACTTAACAAAGTAGAGGGGTGTGTGTACAGAACGGTAGGGAGAAAAGACATGGCCCTCCATGAGCCTTCTCTGTGTCGTCTGCTCATCCGTTTGCTTGAAGTGCTGGTTTTTATGCTGAGTTTGCACACTGATATGACAAGTTTAAATGGAAAATTAATTGTTCTATTATACTGCATGCATGCTCCCTTCATAAATCCAGTTGTTATTTTCTCAGCTGTGTTCAAAGTTAGAGTGACCTCATGTGATCAAACAATCCACATAGTTGTCTTAACAACATATGGGTATTTTCAAAAATAGCTTTTGCAATAGGAAAACACACAGAAGAGTCCAACTGTATATATGCCAGTTCCAAAAAAGAACTCTGATTTTATTTCTTATATATTTTGCACAAACTGGAAAGAAGGACTGAACACTATTGTATATATGGTGAACAGCTGACAAGAATTAAGAGCCTGGCACATAAATGCAGGGTTTTTCTCATGTATTAGTTTAGTTTGCCATAACAAAACACCATAAACTGAGTGATGTAGAATTCATCTCTCACAGTTTTGGAGGCTGCAAGTCCGAGGTCAGGATGACACACAGCTGGATGCTGGTGAGGGCTAGTTTGACTTCTTGTGTCCTCGCACAGCAGAGATCTCTGGTGTCTCTTCTTGTAAAAACACCATTCCTATTATGAGGACCACATCCTCAAGACCTCATCTAACCCTTACTATATCCCAAAAGGCCTCAATTCAAATACAGTCACATTGGGGGTTACGTTTTTAACATGAATTCAGTCCACGACATCCCATTCTCCACCAATCACTTGTGGCACACCAGTGTTCTTACATAAAAATACCAATGTTTATTCATATAAATATAAATTCATATACAAACAAAACAATAATTTCTCCCCATTCTGAAGTTCCTTATTCTTCAGTACATCCTGTTTTTTTCCCCATTAGCTTGTCCCAGGCTTGTTAGATTTTTCACACCATGAAGATCATATATCTTCATATCGACAGAGACAGTATGGTAATGATTCTATCGCTCCACACAATTGTGAGTGCTATTATCTCTTTACTCAGTCTTCTTTATTCTCACCCACAAGTTACTGTTAGCTGAAAATGGCACCCTGGTTTGTGAGAAAATTCCTTCTGTGATACTTCTAAAGGACAAACTCAAACTCTTTCTTCACATGACCTTAAGTTAGGCTCACAGATCCATCCAGAAAAATGGATTTACAATTTACTTTGTTGTACATGACCAATGAAATGGCTTTAAAGTTACGATGGAAATAAAGTATCAGTTATTTTTATCAAATGAAGAATGCTCTTCATTAAAAATGACTGACCCAATCATCTGAGCTTGTTATTTTGAAACTAACATATATGATAAAGTCACTGCTTCAGTTGATTTCAGATCCTCCAAATCACCAATGACTTTTGTTCTTTGGCTTTCAAAGTGGGACACAAAATCAAACTGCCCCATTTTTACAGTTTGTGTTACAGACATGCATTTTCCCACGCCTCTGTCTCTGCTACTTGGCTGGCCTCCCTCTCTGCTTTTACATATTTAAAACGATCTTAAGCCTTTTCCTCAGAATGTGTATTCTGATGTCGAATCAAGGATGAGCTCCGACTGTATGCCTTCCCACATTTACTACATTCATAGGGTTTCTCCGAGGAATGACTTCTCTGATGCCGAATAAGATCAGAGCCGCTGCTAAATGCCTTCCCACATTCATTACATTCATAGGGTTTCTCTCCAGTATGACTTCTTTCATGGAGGATGAGGGATGTCCGCTGGCTAAAGGCCTTCCCACATGTTTTGCATGTGTATGGTTTCTCTCCAGTGTGAATTCTTTCATGTTGGGCGAGGTGTGCACTCTGACTGAAGGCCTTCCCACACTGATCGCATTCATAGGGTCTGTCTTCACTATGAATTCTCTTATGTCTCGTAAGAGAGATGCGGTGACTGAAGGCTTTTCCACACTCCTCACACTGATAGGGTTTTTCTCCAGTATGAATTCTCTGATGTTCAATAAGAAATGACTGGCGGCCAAAAACTTTACTACACTTATTGCATTTGAAGGGTTTCTCTTCAGAATGAATGTTCTGATGTATTTTAAGGTTGGCAGTTCCAGAAAACATCTTCCCACACTCTTTACATTCAAACAGTTTCTTTTTCTTCGTATGGACTTTCTGGTGTTGGATAAGGGATGAATGCCGATTGCAGACCTTCGCACATTTATTACATTGGTATAGTTTCTCTTTATTATGAATTCTTAGATGTAGAATAAGGGTTGAAAGCCGCCTGAATATCTTCTCACATTTATTGCATTTGTGGGGTTTCTCTGAATTATGAATTCTCTGATGAAGCATAATGGATGAAATTCTACTAAAGAATTTCCCACATTTTCTGCATTTATAAGGATTCTCTAAATGGTGACTTCTCTGCTGTAGACTGTGACTTAAGGCCTTCTCACTTTCACAAGTTTTCTCTCCAGTATGAATTCTTTTATGTATAACAAGGACTGATTTCTTACTGAAGACTCTCCTACATTTATTGCATTTGTATATTTTCTTTCCACTGTGAATTTTCTTATGAAGTAAAAAAGATGACATGCGAATGAAGGCTTTCTTACATTTTCTGCACTGGTAGACATTTTCAACAAAGTGGATTTTCTGATGTATACTGAGAGACGAGCACTGACTCAAGGCCTTCCCACAGTCAAAGACTTCCTTTTCACCATGAATCTTCCCATGTAGGAGCAGGGATGTTCTCTGAATGAAGCTTTCCCCACATTTATTACATTCAAAGCTTTTCCTTCCATTGTGGATTTTCTGATGAAGAATGAGGGATGAGATCTGTCTGAAAGCTTTTCTACAACTACTGCATTCATAAGGCTTCTCCCCAGCATGAGAGTTCTGATGGAATTTAAGAGATAAACTTTGACTAAAGAACTTCCCACAGTCGTTACATTTTAAAGATTTCTTCTCTGAGTGTACTTTCTTGCGTTTTATTAGGACTGAATTTTTCCTGCAGCCTCTCTTTCCTGTGGGAACTTTTTGTGGCGTGGAAACTGGTTTCTGATAGATGCTTTGCCCAGATTTGTTGCACTGATTTGGAGGTAACTTCTTGGTCTCACATTTAGACCCTAAGTCTGAAAGACATCAAGAAATTCAGTTTGTTTTCCTGTGCTAAAAAAATGAAGCTGTTTGCAATAATTATCAGTCAAAATAATAACAATGATGATAATTAGAGTAATAACTCTTTGAGTGTTTCATTATAGTTTTAACATAGTAAGGACTTCATAGAAATATTTAATAACAAATTCACGGAAGTGCAATTTGAAATGAATAAAGGTTTTATTATTGAATAAATATATGCCATATACTTTGGAAGAAAAGCTATGACAATCCTAAACAGTCTATTAAAAAGCAGAGACATCACTTTGCTGACAAAGGTTCATATAGTCAAAGCTATGGTTTTTCCAGTAGTCATGTATAGATATGAGAGTTGGACCATGAATAAGGCTGAATGCTGAAGAATTGATGTTTTTGGACTGTGGTGTTGGAGAAGACTCTTGAGAGTCCCTTGGACCGCAAGATCAAACTAGTCAACCCCTAAAGAAAATGCTGAAGCTGAAGCTCCAGTACTTTGGCTATCTGGTGCGAAGAGCTGACTCATTGGAAAATACCCTGATGCTGGAAAAGACTGAAGGCAGGAGGAGAAGGGGGTGACAGAGGATAAGATAGCTGGACGGCATCACTGACTCAATACAATGGACATGAGCCTGAGCAAACTCCAGCAAACAGTGAAGGACGGAGAAGCCTGGCATGCTGCAGTCCACGGGGTCACAGAGTTGGGCAAGACTTAGCAACTGAACAACAACAACATATACCACATTAAACTCCATAAACTGTTCAATAGATACATGTAGTTTTATTGTAGGAAATGTCCAGGAAAGGCAGAAAGTAAACTATAGACAGACACAATTTGCCAAAACTCAAAACATAAGAAAAAGATGATCTGAATAGGCACACATGTATTTAAACACTGAATCAGTAATTAATAACCTTCCCAAACAGAAAGTACCAGGCCCATGTGTGTTTGCTAGTGAAATATACAAAACATTTAAGGAAGACATCATTCCAATTCTCCATGATCTCTTTCAGAGGACAAAAGCAGAGAGAATACTTACTACCTCATTGTATGAGGTCATCATTACCTTAACACCAAAACAAGACACACCATAAGAAAATCAAAGTACAGACCAATATCCCTGTTAAATACTTATGCAAAAATCCTGAACAAAATACTAGCAAGCCAAATTCAACAGTACCTTAAAAGGATCATACAAATGAGCAAGTTGGATTTATACCTGGAATACAAGGATAGTTCAACGTAGGAAAATAAATGTAATATATCACAATCACCAAATTAAAGGACAAAACCACATGATCGTCTCAACTGATGCAGAAAAAGCTTTTGACAAAATTCATCACTCTTTCATGATAAAAAACACTCAGTGAGCTAGGAACAGAAGGAACTACCTCAATTTCACACCAAAAACAGTTTGAACATTTATTAATTAATTTGAATTAATAAGTGAATTAATTCAGTAAAGTGGCAGGATATAAAATCAACACTCAAAAATCAGTTTTGTTTCTATATACTACCAATGACCACTCCATAAAGGAGATTGAGAAAACAATCCCATTTACTATAACATCAAAAAGGATAAAATATTTAGGAGTAAGTTTAACCAAAGAGATGAAAGACACTGAAAACTACAAACATTGCTAAAAGAAATCAAAGCTATAAATAAATGGAAAGACATCCTATGCTTGTGGATTGAAAGACTTAATATTGTAAAACTGCCCATACCACTCAAAGTTATCTGCACATTCAATGCAATCCCTATCAAAATCCCAGTAAA
Organism: Bos grunniens; assembly: GCF_055505025.1. Lineage (NCBI taxonomy): Eukaryota > Metazoa > Chordata > Mammalia > Artiodactyla > Bovidae > Bos > Bos grunniens. Next base: position 64,239,124 of record NC_141182.1, on the reverse strand, counting down.
ATTTTTTGAAGTAGAAAAAAGTCCTAAATTTCATATAGAATCTCAAGGGACCCTGAATAACCAACACACTCTTGAAAGAGAGAAATGAAGAAGGATGCTGAGACTCCCTAATAATTAAGATGGTGTGGCAGGGACACATACAGACCGATGGAAGAGAACAGACAGCCCGGAAATGAACTCTCATATATCCGGTCAAACGATTTTCAACAAGGGCGCCAAGGCTGTCACAAAGGGGAAAGAACAGTTTCTTCCACAAATGGTGTTGGGAAAACTGGGTACCTACTTGCAAAAGAATGAACATGGACCCCTTAGTTACACTATATACAAAAACTAAGTCAAAAATAGACTAAAGACCTAAAACGTAAGACCAAAAATTATTACGCTCCTAGGCAGAAAACACAGGGGAAAAGCTTCAGGACATTGGATTTGGCACTGAATGTCTTGGATATGGCACCAAAAGCACAGGCAACAAAACGAAAGAAGAGAATGAGACTACATCAAACTTAACTTTTGTGTTTCCGAGAAAACAACAGGGAAAACGCAACCTATAGATATTGCAGATCACATATATGATAAAGGACTAACATGCAGAATACATAAAGAACTTCTACAACTTAAAGACAAATTACCCTATTAAAAAAATGGGCAAAGGACTTGAATAGATATTTCTCCAAGGAAGACAGACAAGTGGCCAATAAACATATTAAAAGATGTTCAACATCATTAATCATTAGAGAAATGTAAATTAAATCCACAATATCATCTTACAACATAAAAACAGCCTATATATATATTAAAAAACAGAAAACATGTGCTGTAAGGATTAGCAGAACCCGGAACCCTTGTGTGCTACTGGTGGAAATGAAAAATGGTGTAGCCACTGTGGAAAATGGTATGGTGGTTCCTTAGAAACTTAAAAACAGAACTACCATATGATTCAACAATACTAACACTGGGTATATATCCAAAGGAATTGAAATCAGGATCGTGAAGAGATTTCTCTGTACACCCGTATTCACTGCAGCACGAATCACAGTAGCTAGGATGTGGAAGCAACCCATATGTCCACGAACAGATGAATAAAGAAAGAAAACGTGGTATATACACACAGTGGAATATGATGTAACCTTAAAAAAGAAAATCCTGTCATGTACTACAACACGGATGAACCTTGATGACATTATGCTAAGTGGAAAAAAGCTAGTAACAGAAGGTCAAATACTGCATGATTCCATTCATATGAAGTATCCATAGTAGTCAAAATCATACCAAGGGCTGAGTGGTGAGGTGGAAAGAATTAGTATTTAGTGGGTATGGAGTTTCAGTATTGCAATACTTAAAAAGTTCTGGATACCTCTTGTTCAACAATGCAAATATACTTAATTGTACATTTAAAAACGGTTAAGATGGGAATTCCCTGGCAATCCAGTGGTTAGGACTCTATGCTCTCACTCCCAAGGGCACAGGTTCAATTCCTGCTCAGAAAACTAAGATCCCACAAGCCAAGCAGCACAGTCAAAAAATAAATAAATAAAAACTAAATTTAAATGGTTAAGATGGTAAATTTAATGTTATGTGCTTTTTACAATTAAAAAATTAAACTCATAGCTGTAAAAATGAACTAAAAACAAAACAAAATTTAAAAACCCATAATTTAACCAATCAAAGAAGAATCTATTAATACTAGAGAAGGAAATGAGTTCTTGAAAAGCAGTCAAAATAAACGCTTATGGGAAAGATTTTTAATTTTTTTTTAAGGAATGAAGACAATGATGCAAGTCAGGTCATTATAAATACAATCACTAGAGAAGTCAGAATACACACACTTTCTCTGAAGGGAAATATGAAAACCAAAGCAGGATGGGGATGAGGCTATTAAAACCTGAGCTTCTGAGACCAGAAGCTGGGGTTCAAATCCCAACTCTGGTGCTACCTCCCAGCTAGGTGAACTTGGGCAAGTCACTGAACTTCTTTGGCCCTCAGTTTCTTCATCTATAAAACCGGAATAAGAAGAGGATCGACCTTATAGAGCTGCTGGGAGGAACCTGAGTATCAAGGACTTCCCTGGTGGTCCAGTGGTTATGAGTTCACTTTGTTATGCAGGATACGCAGGTTCAACCCACAGTCAGGGAACTAAGATTCCACATGCCACGGGGCAACTAAGCCTGTGAGCTCTGGAGCCCGGGTGTCGTAACTAGGGAGTCTGTTTGGCAATCCAGCATGATACAACTAAGACCAGACACAGCCAAATAAATAGGAGAAGGCAATGGCACCCCACTCCAGTGCTCTTGCCTGGAAAATCCCATGGACAGAGGAGCCTGGTAGGCTGCAGTCCATGGGGTCGCTAATAGTCGGACACGACTGAGCGACTTCACTTTGACTTTTCACTTTCATGCATTGGAGAAGGAAATGGCAACCCACTCCAGTGTTCTTGCCTGGAGAATCCCAGGGACAGGGGAGCCTGCTGGGCTGCCGTCTATGGGGTCACACAGAGTTGGACACGACTGAAGCGACTTAGCAGCAGCAGCAGCAGCAGCAGCAACCAAATAAATAATTTATTTTTTTAAAGAATATCAGATACCTAGTGAGAGGCTTGTTGAATATTAATTATTCTCCCTCTGGGGACACATACTGAAGAGACTTGAGTTTTCTGCACAACCTTGGGGTCTTTGAGGTGGAGAAAGTGGCTCTCAACTATTATCTTAAAGATGTTGCCCTTTTATGATGGAAGGCACTCACCCAAGCCCCGGCGTCTTTTCACTGGGTCCACCATCCAGGGCGCTTTCCCTTTCTCCAATAAGGTGATCACGTTTGGTCTCCGAAAGGAAAGTCCTGCAACACAGGAAAAACACTGGAACTGAGCATGATGTGGGCACCACAGCTATTAGAATCAGGCTTTGTCTCAAGAGAAATGGGGTTTATTCATGCAAAAGGAGCACAGAGGATGTGAAGGGTAGGTGGAGAAAAGGATGAAAGGTCAGTCATAGACAGTATAGCTATTCACCTCTAACTCTACAAAACCAACTACTCTGGGGAGGAGCTGGAGCAGAACTCCCGAGGCTGGTCATTTGGTGACAGTCTTCCCACACGCGAGCCCGCATCCTCTGGTCTGCTGTAACCCACACTCCCATGCCAGCTGCTCCCTGTCAGCATCCGCCAATAGCAGTACTGGCGGTTTCCATTTCTGCTTTGCTTTTTTCAGCTGTGACTCCCAGAACGAGCCTCATGTTGCCCTCTCAGCAGGATAAACAAAACAGGCAGTGCTCCCCTCTCCTTTTGAAATCTGAGTCCTATTCCCAAAGTCCTTAAAACTCCAAACTCTTCCCTCTGTCCTCCCAGCCCTAGGATGGTGTGTCCTGCAGTTACCATCTGTTACCTCAGCGTCCAATATTCACCTTTTAATAGTACCTGCTAAAAGTCAATTCTTTAAATTATTTCTCTCAAAAACAAGTCCTCAAAAGGTTATATATATAGTTACTATTGATATATGACCAGTACCTACCACTCCTAGACATACACCCAAGAGAGATGAAAATATGCACCCACACAAAAATTTGCCCATGAACATTCACAGCAGCAGATTCATAACAGCCATACAGTGGAAACAACCCAGATGCCTATCAACTGGGGAATGGAAAAAGAAAAGGTGGAATATTATTTGGCCATGAAGAGGAAATGAGGTACTGATACATGCTACAATGCAGATGAACCTCAAAAATATTACCTTAAATGAAAGAAGTCAGACACAAAGGACAACATATTTAATTTCATTTTTATGGAACACCAAGAATAGGGAAATTCATAGACAGAAAGTAGATAATGGTTTAGTGTTTGCCTAATCTGGGGGCGTTAGTTGGCACAGGTAAATAAAAAAGTGATTGATGATAGTTACAGGCTTTCTTTGGGGGGTAATGAAGATGTTGGAGAAGACTCTTGAGAGTCTTGGACTGCAAGGAGATCCAACCAGTCCATCCTAATGGAGATCAGTCCTGGGTATTCATTGGTAGGATTGATGTTGAAGCTGAAACTCCAACACTTTGGCCACCTGATGCAAAGAGCTGACTCATTCGAAAAGACCCTGATGCTGGGAAAGATTGAGAGCAGGAGGAGAAGGGGACGACAGAGGATGAGATGGTTGCATGGCACCACCGACTCAATGGACATAGGTTTGGGTGAACTCCGGGAATTGGTGATGGACAGGGAGGCCTGGCGTGTTGTGGTTCATGGAGTCGCAAAGAGTTGGACACGACTAAGTGACTGAACTGAAGATGTTCTAAAATTGACTATGGTGACGGGTGCCCAAGTCTGTAAATACACTTAAAAAACCAACTGAACTGTATACTTCACATGGGTGAATTATACCTCAATAAAGCTGTTAAAAAAAAAAATAGCCAAACTGGAGTGGCTTCTATTTCCCTGACTAATCGATTCATCTCCCTCAACAGTCCAGTTGTGGATCATGGGAGCAGGAGAGCCTTACCGAGAGAAACCAGGTTCTGGTAGTTTTCCAACATGACATCTTCATACAGATCCTTCTGAATGGGGCTCAGCCATTCCCACTCCTCCTGGGAGAAGTAGATGGCCAAATCCCCAAATGTCACTGGTGCCTGAAATGGAAAAGCAGATGTCCTTTCACTGCGGGCTTGTGCTGCCACACGGCTGGAGAAAACAGTGGACTTCCAAGCATGGAAGACACGTGATGCCAGGGTTCTATTAAGGAAACACTGAGGCTCTGAGATCAAAAGGGGCAGTTGTAATAGATAAAACACAATGCAATATGATACAGCTGGTGTTAAAGGTTTTGTTCCATCAACCTGCACATCAACTTGGATTTACACGGCACTGACAAAGACAAGGCATTCTTCTAGGTACCCTGCATGCACTAGCCCATGTTAGGCAGTGACCGGGACACTGCCCAGAGGACCACAGCAATGGTACAGATACGGGAACTGAGGCCGAGAGAGGTGAGGTAACTTACTGGAGGTCTAACAGCTTGTAAATGGAGAAGCTGGGGTTCAGTCTGGGCAGTCCTGCTTCTGATTCATGTCCCTAACCAGATGTGAGTGCATTATACGTGGCAAAATTTTTGCAGATGTTATCAAGGTTAAATCAGTTGACCTTGAAATAGAAGGAAGTAGCCTGGATTATCTAGGTCGGCTCAGTGTCATCACAGGAGCCCCCAGGAGCAAAGGATTTTCTCCAGCTGGCAGAAGAGGAAAGCGGAAAGGGAAGTCGGGGAGATCTGCAGCATGAGTGGCACTGGACCTGTTGATACTGGTTTGATGATGGGACAAAGGGAGCCACTCGGGAAGCAGAGGAGAAGGAATGAAATTCTGCCAGTAACCACTGAGTTCAGAAGAGGACCCTGAGCATCAGATGGGACCACAGCTGGCGGACAGCTTGATTTCACTCTTGTGAGACCCAAAACAGAGGACCCAGCTAACCCAAGCTGGGTCTGAACCCCAACCCACAAACTTGTGAAAATAAATGTATGCTGTCTTGAATGGCCAAGTTTGCAGCAATGGGGAACGAATACACACAACTTAAAGGGCAAAAGTGTCCATTATGAGAAACTGCATTCAGGAGGCTTACTGTAGAAAATTGCTTGACTGCTAAAATCTTGAAACATGCCTATCATAGGCGGCTGCCTCACTGGCCTGGTCCAACTAACTCTACCTGAATACCAACAGGGTCAGAAGTCTCGCAAAGTTAGAGAAGTTTCCTCCTCGTAAATACGGGCTGTATAAGTAGAAACAACGGCAACATTAGAGATTAACTCTGGAGGACAACATCTAGCCCTCTGCCCCAGCAGGTCCCACCTGGGCACTCATGTCCACCTTGAGAAATCACGGTGTCTCTGGCCTTCTCTCTGGGGAGGGAAGACAGGCAGAGCCCCTGGAGATGCTGAATGCATAGGTGAAAGGTCATGCACACACTGAGAAAAAAGGAGAGGGGGCCCCTACTCACGCTCCCACCCTCTGAGGTGATGGAAGGAAACCAGGGACCATGTCTTCATGGGGCCGGAAGGAAAGAAATGGTTTCCTACAAGGCAGAAGAACTTTCCCGAAGGAAGAGCAGTACTTACCTTGGACTTGGACTTCCCCCGAGCAGCAGGCATCCTCTCCTCTGTCTTAGGGCTCACAGCTGGAGGAGGGAAGCGCACTGAGAAGGTGAACCTGGGGGAGAAGAGAAGCCGTGAGACTGCCTGCGCCATCGGGAGGGCCCACAGCCTCCAGGCCCACACCTCGGTCACACACACACACCGGGTAAGTCAGAGCATTGTCTGAAACATTGCTGCCCTTTCTCAGCACCAGGGAGAAGCTGCAGCCAACACCGTCTATTCCTGAGATCACAGGAGGCGCCAGGTCAGGAGACAGTGAAAGGGGCAGACGCCCGCTCTTCAGCTGACAAGTAGCTGTGGCGTGCCCGCCACGTGCCAGGAGCTGTCCCAGGGCCTGGCAGGGGAGCAGAGTCAGAGCAGAGACGCACCTGCTCTCGGTCCCTTACGTTTCAGCAGGGAGGACAGGCCCACACAGAGTCCAGCGTGAGCCGCGATCCCTGCTGTGAAGGAAACTGGACCTGAGCAGGGAAGGAGGGGCAGGCGGCGGGGGAGGCCTCTCAGAAGAGGCCACCCGGAGCTGAGGTGTGACTGCAGCACACGCATGAGTCACCTAGGCACGGGGAGAAAGACATTCTGGGTAGAGGTACAGCCGGTGCAAGAGCCCTGCAGCAGGCACACGCTGGGCATGTGGAGGGCAGAGAGAATGCAGGTGAGCAGAAGCACCGTGAGAGAGCGGGGAGATGGTGGGCCTGCGGCGGGCACACACTAGGCGTATGGAGGGCAGAGGATGGTAAGTGGAAGCAGCATGAGAGAGCGGGGAAATGGTGAGCCTGAGGTGACTGGGGTCAGGAGGGGCCGGGTCATGAAGGGGGTGACAAGCAGTATGGAACTGATCTAAGTGTGATAAGGTGTGAGGAGGGATGGTAGTTGAGTAAAGGAATGATGTGACTGACTTAACATTTAACAAAAATTTTTCTTGGTGGCTATGTGGCCAATACTATGAACGTGTGTTGGTGGGGTATGAAGGAGGAAGCAAGAGCTGCAGAAGGGGCTCATTAGACAGGTGCGCAGAAATCTGGAAGAGAAACCTCAATGGTGTGCACCAGGGTGAGAGAGTAAGAGCTGAGATGTCAAGAATCACCTCCAAGGGAGGCCCTCTATCACCCCGTCACTCTATACCTGTCTCGTCCAACATGTATACCAGCGGACACTGAGTTCTGGAAATAAGAAACTGTTTCATTTTATTTCAATTCATTTATTATTAAAACTATAAAAATGATAACTACTAGAATCATCAAATTAAAATTTATCACTAATCTAAGATTAAAACCTGATCCTTAGTTCAGTTACTGTAAAGCTTTTAAGTATGTCTGGAACAGTTTGGGTTTCTTTCTTTGGGCCATGCCATGTGGCTAGTGGAGTATCTCAGCCCCCCAACCAGGAATGGAACCCAGGCCACAGCAGTGAAAGCCCAGAATCCTAACCACTAGGCCAACAGGGACCACCCTCCAATAATAAATTTTACAAAATTTAAATATAGATCAAATATCTCCAATAAAAATTAAGTGTCTGGATTGAGGTGCACTCTAACCATAAAATACATAACCATAAAATACATGATTTTAAAGACCTAGTATGAAAAAAAATAGAATGTAAAAAATCCCATGGGTAATTGTTTATATTGATTATAAGTTGAAAAGGTAATATGTCAGATGTACTGTATTGAGTTTTAAAATGTATTATTAATAAGACTACACAATGTTGGAAAGACAGTCTCTTCAACAAATGGTGCTTGGAAAACTAGACAGTCATATGTAAAAAAAAAAAAATGAAACTAGATCATTCTTTAACTCCATACACAAAAATAAGCTCAAAAAAGACCTAAACGTGAGACTGAATACTATAAACCTCCTATAGGAAAACATAGGCAGAACACACTCACATAACCACAGCAATATCTTCTCAATTCATCTCACAAAAAAAAGGAAATAAAGACAAACAAAAACAAATGCAATGGGACCTGCTGCTGCTAAGTCGTTTCAGTCGTGTCCGACTCTGTGCGACCCCATAGACGGCAGCCCACCAGGCTCCCCCGTCCCTGAGATTCTCCAGGCAAGAACACTGGAGTGGCTGCCATTTCCTTCTCCAACGCATGAAAGTGAAAAGTCAAAGTGAAGTTACTCAGTTGTGTCCAACTCTTAGCAACCCCATGGACTGCAGCCTACCAGGCTCCTCTGTCCATGGGATTTTCCAGGCAAGAATACTGCAGTGGGTTGCCATTGCCTTCTCCAGGAATGGGACCTACTCAAACTCAAAAGCTTTTGCACAGCAAAGGAAACAAAAAACAAAAAGACAGCCCACAGATTGGGAGAAAATATCTGTATCAATGTGACTGGTAAGGGATTAGTCTCCAAAATTTACAAACAGCTATGATACTTAACATTCAGAAAACTAAGATCATGGCATCTGGTCCCATCACTTCATGTCAAATAGATGGGGAAACAGTGGAAACAGTGACAGACTTTATTTTGGGGTCTCAAAAATCACTGCAGATGGTGACTGCAGCCATGAAATTAAAAGACACTTGCTCCTTGGAAGCAAAGTTATGACCAACCTAGACACCATAATAAAAAGCAGAGACATTACTTTGTCAACAAAGGTCTGTCTAGTGAAAGCTATGGTTTTCCCAGTGGTCATGTATGGATGTGAGAGTTGGACTATAAAGAAAGCTGAGCGCCGAAGAATTGATGCTTTTGAACTGTGGTGTTGGACAAGTCTGAGAGTCCCTTGGACTGCAAGGAGATCCAACCAGTCCATCCTAAAGGAGATCAGTCCTGAGTGTTCATTGGAAGGACTGATGTTGAAGCTGAAACTCCAATCCTTTGGCCACCTGACACGAAGAGCTGACTCACTGGAAAAGACCCTGATGCTGGGAAAGATTGAGGGCAGGAGGAGAAGGGGATGACAGAGGATGAGATGGTTGGATGGCATCACCGACTCAATGGATATGGCTTTGGGTGGACTCCGGGAGTTGGTGATGGACAAGGAGGCCTGGCGTGCTGCGATTCATGGGGTTGCAAAGAGTCAAGACACGACTGAGGGAGTGAACTGAACGGAACTATAATACTTAACAGCATCAAAACAAACAACTCACTCAAAAAGTGGGCAGAAGACCTAAGCAGACATTTCTCCAAAGACGACACACAGATGGCCAATTGGCACATGAAAGATGTTCAACAGAGCTAATTATTAGAGAAATGCAAATCATAACTACAGTGAGGTATCACTTCACACCACTCAGAATGGCCATCATCAAAAATCCACAAACAATAAATGCTAAAGAGAGGGTGGAGAGAAGAGAACCCTCCTACGTTATGGGTGGGAATGTAAACTGGTGCAGCCGCTACGGAGAACGGTATGGAGGTTCCTCAAAAAAATAAAAGTACAGCTACCATGTGGCCCTGCAACCCCAGGCCTGGGCATGGATCTGGAGAAGAACATGACCTGAAAGAAGGCATGCACCCAACGTTCACTGCAGCAGGGCTCACAACAGCCAAGACATGGAGGCAACCTACATGTGCACCGACAGAGCAACGGACAAAGATGTGGACACACATACAGTAGAGTACACTCGGCCATTAGAAAAACGAGACAATGCCATCCGCAGCAACACGGACGGACCTAGAGAGTGTTCTACTCAGTGAAGTCAGACAGAGAAGGAGGAATACCGTTTGACATCCCTTACACGTGGAATCTAAAAAGAAATGACACAAAAGAAGTTACTTACAAAACAGAAAGAGACTCACAGAGAACGAACTTATGGTTGCTGCAGGAAGGTCACGTACACGCTGCTGTAGCCTGCAATGTCTGCCGATTTCCATGGTGTAGAGACTGCCATCAGAGTGTGCTATAAGATATCGAACTGATGCCACTGAACCTGAGGCTGGGGAGACGTGTGCCCCATGGGCTTGCGTGAGCCGGGGTGGGCCAGCTCCAGCACTCCACTGCCACGCGGCCTCTAAGCGCTTCTGACTAACATCCCTGCACAGCAAAGGAGGGCTAATGTCTAACTCAGCAGCCTGAGAACACCCCAAAGCAGCTGCCCAACACATAAAACTCCTGAAGTCTTCTGTTTGTTTTTTTTTCCTGCAACAACCATATGACTTTTGCATTCCACATCATGATAAATCTGTTAATATAAAAACTGTATTTAAAAGTCACTTACCAGATTCTTCCTTTCTGGTTCCTCAAGTCAAGTGGACTGCTCCAGGAAGTGGCATGGCGTCCATCCTGTGGCTTCTCATAGCTGCTTGTGCTCGTCACACACCGTGAATTGAAGGTGTGTGATTCTTGTCCACGAAGTAATTTCCTCCAAGGAACTCGGCACAGCTGGGAGAAAAGAACAGCAGTTTGTCGTTAGATAATTCTGGATTCGAAGTTTGCCTCTGCCGATTACTGGCTGTGGGAGAGCTACATAGAGCCTCAGTCTGCTCATCTGTACAATGGGGTAAACACAAATCTCCCTCGCCCTAAGCTGGCAGAAGTTGACCTGAGTTACCCTCAACTACAGGCACACAGCTATCTCTCGCCTTCCTTTTCCTTTTTAATTTGGTATACACCAAGCATCACCAAGGACGCCTGACACCCACCAAGAGGGCTGCGGCAAGAATTCTCACACAGGGCTGCTTAGAGAGACCAGCGACTTGGCAATACCGCCTAAGACTGAGGGTGCACATACTGTTTGACCCAGGTATTTCTGATACGTCTTTGGACATTCCTGCATGTGTGTAAAATGACAGGGTTTGCAGGAGGAGCCAGGGCAGTGCTTCGGTGGAGGGCATGCATCTGGAGCCAGGTGGTCTGGGTTTAGCTTCCAACTTCGCCACCCACTTCCTGAGTGACTCAAATGCCCTCCCTGTCCTCTCTGGGCCTTAGCTTCCTCAACAGCCAAACGAGGAAAATAACCAGGACAACTCCACAGGGCTGCTGTGAAAATTAAATGAATGAAAACACTCAATGAATTCAGGGGAGCAACAATGCTAAACAAGTGTTAGTGTTTACATTATCATTACCTTACTAAGTCCGAGCTCCAGTGCTCAGCATATGACAGACCAAAGAACCAAGAGACGAGCTGCTGGAACAACGAACAGTGACTTTATCTGGAAAGCCAGGAGATGAGAAGGTGGCGCACTCATGTCCCAAAGAACCACCTTGCCTGAGTTAGAATTCAGGCTTCTTTTATGCGAAAAGGGGAGGGAGTAGAGGCAAACATTTCCTGGTTCCAGTCAGCCTCTGAAAGGGATGCGTTAATTTCTTCCTGCCTGCAGTCATTCACAGGTGGCCCTGGTCAGGATGATTCCAGAGACCTAAACAAAGGTATTTTACCTCCATGCTCATTACCTGGGAGACAGAGTTCCCGGAGATGGGCCACTGTGTGTAACTTAAGCTTACAAGCAATGGCCCTTTAGTGATTAACCTGTAATAGAATACTAAGGTTCTCCCCATTATGATTAACTACCTGTCAAGAGCCTGGAAACAACTGCCTATCAGTAAGAAAAGGAGTGAACGCTACATGCACATATGGGGCACCAAGCAGCCTGACAAGGAATAAGGCAGCACTACACCAGTGGGTCTTTACTGTGGGTAATTTTGCTCCCAGGAGATGCAATGTCTGGGACATTTGTAGTTGTCCCAGCTTGAGGGGTGAGGTGCTCTAGGCATCTAATGGGCAGAGACAAGAGACGCTGCTAAACATCCTATAAGTTTCAGGACAGTGCCCGGAGCACAGAACGAACAATCAGGCCCACGATGTCAGCTCTAAGGAGGCCAAGAGATCTGCTGTGCCTGTCGTGTGTGAAATGATTTCCAAGACATGGTATAATGATGGAGAATAGGTGTAGAGGAAAATGCTTAGGAGAAAAAAAAAACAGGATATGAATACTTGAGTGAAAAGGCACAGACAAGTTCTGGAAATGGAATAAAGAAGTTGGTAGCAGTGACTGTCCCTGAAGAATGGAATTGGGTCACTAGGTTTCAAAATTCCCTTTTCCCTATCTACAATTTGCCAAGTGCATAGACAATCACCTCTTGAAAACAATAACACAAAATAAAGTGCTGGATCCCACTATACATCAGGGGAGAGGTCTAAACTGGGCCTGTATTCTGAGTCCCAGACCACAGGGTGGGAAAGGACTGTGCAATTTAATTTAGCACAACACTAAAGCCTTGCTCCTAAGATGAGGATGGCTAGAACCTGGATGAGTACAAGCTTCAAAACTTACTGTTAAGCTCTACCCCACACTGCTGCCAGTGTTGCTGGCTCCTGGCTCTGGATACCGTGGGGCCGGAGCCTCAGCCCTGACTGCCACCCCCGGCCCAGGCAGGAAGGAGCCAAAGGTCGTGGCAGTGGGCGACAGGGGCCATGGCGAGACGTCGCTGCTGGTGGTGCACGGCCAGGGCTCCTTCCCTGAGCACTACGCCCCGTCCATTCAGCAAGGACATGGCCAGCATGACTACGGGCAGCAGGGAGGCGGCCAGGAATCCCCATGACACTGCTGGGCACGAAGACTACGACGGCTGCGGCCCCTGTCCCACCAGAACACCCGCCTTGTGCCCACCTGCCAGGATGTCACGAACCCCACCAGCTATGGCAACGTTCTCACGGAGGGCTTCCCTGAGGTCACACGTCTCTGCGTGGGGTCCCCATGCTGCTCACTGGAGCTGGGGAAGGACTCGGAGTGGCTGCACAAGCTTCAGCAGGCCCTGCACTCCCGGGCTCCCTGGAGTCCGGCACCTGCACGCAGGGCCAGCGTGCCCTCTACCTGGAACGTTCTGCCGTTTCGGGAGAACGAGGAGGACATCTAAGAGGCCGCCGAGGCTGCCCTGAGCACTCTGCATAAGGCACAGTGGCAGAAACAAAGCGGCTGCACCTGTGGCCTGGACACCTCCCGGCGGGCACGCGGCCCCCATGGCAGGACGGACAGTGCCCAGGTCCGCACGCACAGACTGCCCTCCGGATCCGGCCCCTCCTCGGCTCTCAAAAGGTGCTTGGAGCCGGGCGTCTCCAGGACCTCGTGTCTGGGGCCTGTGGTCAGGCTCTTGGCACATTCTGGAACTCTCTCCTTTCCCAGCTGGGGCTCTGACCACAAGCTCCCCTCCAGCCTGGTGACAATGGTGGGGAGGGCGGATTCTGTCCCTCTGGACCCCGAAGCTGGCATCTGTCCTCAGGACTCAAGAGTGCCCTCATCACAGCCAGCCCCCAGCTGTGTCAGGCCCCGCACAACAGGTCCTCAAGGCCTATGCCTGAAACACGAAACGACGTCCGGCATGTGGACAAACGTGGACCTGGTGGCCTTCCACAGCTCCCAGGCCTGCTCTCCCAGGCCACCCCTCCCTGGGCTCCTGAGAAGGCACGGCTGCATCCTCCAGCTTCCAGCTTTCTCCCCTCAGGAACTCGGGCAGCACAGTGGGGCCGGGGCCCATGAGGGGACATGGGCCCCAGCCCTGGGCGTGTGGGCTGCACCAGCCCCCTCCCACCTCCTCATGCAGAGGACTTCAGTCTCAGCCCTCAGCCCAGCCACCGTCTTTCCAGGGCTGGACGCACAGGAGGCAGAGAAGAACTTCTCTCAAAAAGCATTCCCTGGACCATCTATCTGACTCCTGCTCAGCGACCTGCAACCCTCCCCCCACCAGTACTTGCCAGAAACCCGAGATGAAAAGTGACATCAGCTCCAAGTGCCCTTGGGCAAGTCGGGTCTCTCTACAGACTGTTGCCCCACCTGCAGAAGGACAGCACTGGCCTATTAAACTGTCATCACGCTCCCCTCTGTCCCTCACCAGCCCCACTTCTGCTGAGAGGTGGAACCACATGTGGAAGCCAGGCCATCCTGGCCACCCGAGAGAACAGACTCGATGAACCCCCAGCACAGATTCACCGAACCTCCTGGAAGGTCTGAGGTCCGGGGCCCCAAGTTTTTAAACAAGTGCCCTGGGTGACTCTGATGTCCCGCGGACTGGGAGCTGGTGGCTCCTGAGTAAACCTGGGAACCAGCATTACCTAAGATGAGCTCATGGTAGCCTGTGGTTCCTGCCCGCCCTGGTTCTCTCCCACATCAGCCCCCTCCCTGGCCCAGTGCTTCGGCCTCCAGCGGGCCTAAGAAAGAGAATTCTGAAGTCCTCCCTACCCCACGTAGGTTCCCCAAGGCCCAGCCATGGCCTGGGGAATCAACAGAGCATTGTGTCCAAGACCTCGTGGAAAAATCATAGTCTAAGGCAGAGGTCCATAAAATACAGTGTGTGGGCCAAATCTGGCCACTATTTTTGTAAAGTTTTGCTGAAACACACACACACACACAAGTTACTGGACAGTGGGACTTCCCTGATGGCGCAGGGGATAAGAATCTGCCCACCAGTGCAGGGGACACAGGTTCGATCCCTGGTACAGGAGGATTCCACATGACATGAAGCAACTAAGCCTGTGCACCACAATTAATGAGCCCTTGAGCCACAACCACTGGGCCCACATGCTGCAACTACCAAAGCCCGCATGCTTAGAGCCTTGCTTCGCAACAAGAGCAGCCACGGCAATGAGAAGCCGGCTGCTCACCACAGCTAGAGACAGCCTGAGCAAAGCAACGAAAACTGAGCACGGCCAAAAATAAGAAATAAATTTTTTTTTTAAGTTACTGGACAGTGGCATGCCTCCCTTCTGGGCACAGCACCCCCGTGATCCGGGGGGCTCTGCTGGGTGTCGAGTTGGGGACGGGTCCTGACACACCTGAAAGGCACAGTCTCACTGCCTCTGTTTAGCCAGCCTGTTCCTGCTGTACCACCTGTCTAGTATTTTAAGCTCACTCTCACCCTGAACCTGAAAGCCCCAGATACCAGGGATACAGGAAGGTACTTTTTCCAAAGACGCAAACACAGCTGAACAGAAAACACAGGCTTTGCAGCTGAATGTCAGCCCCGCCATTTTCTCTGCGGGGCGTGGGAATAGATTTGACTTCCTCACTTAAAATGGGATGGGGCTAGGAATGTCCCTACTGCAGCCAAGTGCACCGGTCAGGACTGCCTTTGACAAGATACTGGAAGCACCGGTCACTGGTATCTCCTCTTCCCTCCCCACCATCAATTAATTTCTCTTATGCTGAGAAGCCCCAGAAGAGCCCATAAACTTCTCACAGCCATAGCTCTCAACCCTGTTTGTACACAGTCATCTCTTGGGAGTTTTTTTAATTAAAAACTGATGGTGGGGCCCGATGCCGGAATAATCAAGTCAATCTCTGGGACCTGAGTCCAAGCATGTCTTATTCGTATCTTCTAAGATTTCTAGTCTATGCAAAGCCACAGGTTAGAACTACTGCCCCCGTCTTGGAGCCCCAGAGATCTCCCTGTTGAAGCCCAGACCTGAGCACTGGAGAGAAGAAAGTCTTTGATAAGCTCAAACTCTTATATTCCCTGATCAAAGAATTTCAAGGACGGACTTCTCTGGTGGTCCGGTGGTTAAGAATGTGCCTGCCAATGCACAAGACATGGGTTCAATCCCTGGTCCGGGAAGATCCCACATGCCTCAAGGCAACTAAGCCCACGTGTGCCACAACTACTGAGCCCGTGCTCTAGAGCCTGGGATGCTCTGCCACAAGAGAAGCCACCACAGTGAGAAGCCGGCGCACTGCAACTAGAGGAGCCCCTGCTCCCCACCACCAGAGAAAGCCCGAGAGCAGCAATGAAAACCAGTGCAGCCAAAGATAAGTAAATAAATCAATAATCTTTAAAAAAAAGAATTCCAAGGAATCATTCCTGGCTTTGGAGTTAACTGAGACGTCCACAGGAAGCCTTGGTGTGAAAAGTGAAAATGCACCCGCTGTCACCGTATTATCCCTTCACCCTGCTTTACTTTTTAAGACACTTATTGCCACCTGCTATAAATTTAACTTCCTCTCTCTACTAAATGCAAACACCAGATGAGTAGAAACCGAGTCTGTCTTGTCAGCCTGGCCCACGGCAGGCATCTGAATGCTGAGTGAGGGATGCCTCTCAGAGCCTCCCCAGGCTGCAGGCCACAGATAACCTTTCCTTCTTTCTCATCTCCACAACAATATCCCTCTACCCCCTCTCTCTTCGAGCCCCCTCCCTCTCCTGCCCACCCTCAGGCCCTGAGAATGTTCATGGTGTGCCCTCATCGTGCTCCTGTACACTAGTAGTTCTTGACTAGGAGGACTGTATCCGCCACAGGACGCCAGGCTGTGTCCAGAGACATGTCTGCTTGTCAAAATTGGTGAAGCAGGGCGTGCTACTGGCTTCTAGCGGGTAGAAGGCAGAGATAATGCTAAATATCCTACAACATACAGGATAGCCTTCCCCGGTACCCCATTCCAACAAAAAACTATCTGACCCTAACCATCCAAAGTGCCAAAGCTGAGAAGCCCTGGACAGGCTGACAGATGTCTCCAGATCTCTGTGTTACTTCTCCCCAGTTCCTGCCACTTCCCATCTTGGATGGCAACCGCAAGCGCTCCCTCGGGACAGCTCCATCCGGGAAGACCCTCTGCTCCTGCCCTCCCAGGACCCTCACCAAAAAATTTTCAATGTAAGCTTGACCTAGACTTTAAGGTTATTTTACCTCTCGACCTGAAACCCTTTCCCTGGGGCTCCACTTTTTGCTTTTCTTCCTGTGTGGATTTTATTCTCTGTGAAATCTCTGCAATTATTGCACTAATAATAAAGCAATTATCATTTATATATTGCTTACTTGTGTCAGGCACTTTTCGATTGGGTTGATCAAAAGGTTCACTAGAGTTTTTCCATAACATTTTACAGAAAAACCCAAACAAACTTTTTGGCCAACCCAGTACTTAACATTCACCACAAGCATAAGATCAGTACTACTATCTCCATTTGCCAGGGGCAATATTCGTGACCTCTCCGCAAATCACACAACGACTGAGGGATGGAACCAGAAGTCCCAGAGTCCCCCAAGCTACACTGTTAGGAAGCAAACACACAACCATATGCAGTCACAGGTCCCAGAGACCAAGGAAGATCGCATGCGTGTGTGTGTGCGCGCACACGCGCACACATGCTCAGTCCTGTCCAACTCTTTTCTGACTCTACGAACTGCAGCCCACCAGGCTCCTCTGTCCATGGGATTTTCCAGGCAAGAACACTGGAGTGGGTTGACGTTTCCTCCTCCAGGGGATCCTCCTGACCCAGGGATAGAACCTGCATCTACAGCATTGGCAGGCAGGCTCTTTACCCCTGTGCCACCTGGGAAACCACGGCTGACTCGGCCCTCTCTTCAGATGCGTTACTGCAGTAACAGACCCAAAGGAGCAACTGGGCCAGAAGAGTTCAGCTCCTCAGCTTCCAGGATGGCCGCCCAATCTCAACTTCAGAGACGAAGATTCCGCTAGCATTCCCCACTGTGCCCCCACCTCAGGGCGGGGACAAGGGCACACGGCCACCAGGACGACAGCAAACACCCAGCGCCCGCGCCGGGCTGAGCCACTCTCCGTCCTGGGTATTCGGGTTTCACGACGTTACCCCAGGTAACCGTCCCAGCGCTGACGCGGGTGCTGTCCTCACCCGATTTTACCCAGAAGCCTGCACGCCTGCGAAGCCGCGCAGCGTCCTCCCCACGGGGACCCTCCTCCCGCGGCCGCAGGGACATAGCACGACGGCGCCGTGACACCGCCACCCATGCACAACCGCAGAGCCGCTGACGCCGGACAGCCACCGGGTCAAACCACGCAGCCACGCCAGACAGCGCCACACGGCCACTTACATGGTCACGCACGCGAACGCGCTCCAGCGGCACAGCCACACTCACGCGCCGCCCCCGGCGCCCTCCCACAGGCGCAGTCGCTTCTTCCTCGCACGACCACCACAGACCTCGCGGGGACACACGAACGCTGGCCCGAGGCACGTCCCCGTCCCCACACGGCCGGCTCCGTCACAGACCCGCAGAGACGCCACCATACGCCCTCCTCCCCTCACAGCACGGCGCCGCCACCACACGCTTCACACAGAGTCCTTCATCTCACACTCCGTCACCACACGACCAGACAAGGCCCCGCGGGCGGTGGCGGGCGCCCAGACACACAAGCTCAGCCAGACACACACCCACACTCACGCCGTCCTCCCGGGTCGCGTCCGGGCGGCGACCACAGCAGCTGCGCCGGCACCTCGCGCGCCCCTGGCCCCCCGTTCGCTCCCCACGCCTGCGCAGTCCCCTGCGAGACCCCCGGGCCCTCGCTGCCGGGCCCCGCCCCGTCACGCGCGGGACACGTCGACGGGCCGCGGCCCCGCCCCCAGGGCGTCCCCGAGCGCGCGAGGCCCCGCCCCTAAACAAAGCCACGCGGCGCGCAGGCGTTCATTCAGCGCTCCCACCGGCTCCGGCCTGAGGCCCCGCCCCTCACACGCCGGCCGCGGCAGGCACGCTCGCGCAATCCGAGCCGCTCTTGGGGGCGTGGCCCCGCCCGAGGCCCCGCCCCTGCACCAAAGCGCGCAGGTGCAGGGTGCGCTTTGCGCTCCCGGGGGCCCCACCTGTAGCAGTCCTTAGGCGATCACGCAGACGGATTCAGGTGCTGAGGTCCTGCCTTGGTCCCTTCAGCCAGACCCAGTCTCCCCAGTTCGCTGCCCTCCTGGGCATCCATACCTACACGCTCCTGTCCGGGGGCTTTCCGTCCCAACACCCTTCCCTCTGCCCCCAGGGCTTAAAGGGCCGTAGAGCCGGGCTCACCCGGGGCCTGGAACGCGCGCGCTGGCGCCTGCGCACCGCGAGCTCAGGCTGCTCCTCCCAGAAGCCTCGTGACTTGAGATTGCGGGATCTCGGCTCACGGTGGCTCCGATCTGTCTGACCCAGAGTCGAGTGGACCCGGGAGAGGGGCGAAGGGATGGGTCTCCAGGACAAGGGTGGAATCTCGTTTGCGACTTGGCAGAACGAACTGCCCCAGAGTCCTTTGCGCGGCGCCTTTCGAGACTCGGACCACACTTCCCAGGAGCCTCTGCGGCCTGTTTCCACGATTTGTGATGACGCGGCTGCGTGTGGGCCCGGTGGGGACGCGAGCGCCCTCTTGTGGCGGCGCGTAAGGGGACCGCGAGACTGAGACGATGGGAGGTGTGAGCTCGGCCCTGTGATGTGGGCGTGCGGGTGCCGGGTTGCGATTGTGCGTTGTGTGTACGTAACCCACTATTTGTGGTTGTGTATTGCTTCCCTGGTGGCTCAGTGGTGAAGAATCCGCCTGCCGATGCAGGGTACTGTGGTTGGATCCCTGGGTCGGGAAGATCCCCTGGAGGCGGGTATGGCAATCCACTCCAGTATTCTTGCTGGAGAATCACATGGACAGAGGAGCCTGCAGGCTACAGTCCATGGAGTCGCAGAAGTCGAACACGACTGAGCGACTAAACAACAACCTGTGTGGAAACTTTTTTATGTACTTATTTTTGAAAACTAATTTTGAGTGTGTGTGCCTGCGCACCTCCACCCGTCTTGTGTGGCTGCTTTTGGACGATGCAGAGCTGAGTAGCGGCCACAGACATTGGTCCACAGAGGTTAAAATACTGACTCTGTACATCCCAGTTTTTGTGGTTGTGAGTTTGTGTGTCAGGGAGAACCCACAGATAGTGTGTGCCGTTTCTGGAAGTGTAACCAATCAGGCCTTCCCCCACGGCCTCTGCTGCAGCTCCCGTCGGGAGTCCCCAGGTAGTAGTTGATGCACATTTGCTGAGTTGTTTTGCAGCTGTGAACCCCCTTCCCCACCCAATGGACAGACTATTAATATACTTGATGAGGATGAACGTGTAGCCCCAGGGCTCCTGCAACCTAAGACCAAGACCAAGTGACCAAGTGAAGTCACTCAGTCGTGTCCGACTCTTTGCGACCCCATGGACTGTAGCCTACCACGCTCCTTCATCCATGGGATTTTCCAGGCAAGAGTACTGGAGTGGATTGCCATTTCCTTCTCCAGAGGACCTTCCTGACCCAGGGATCGAACCCGGGTCTCCTGCATTGTAGGCGGACACTTTACCATCTGAGCCACAAGAGAAGTCTGCAACCTAAGGCCTGATAATGTTAACCCATGTGACATGATCCTGCTGTGTCACCATCAGCCAGAGAACTGTGCACAAGCTGATCATCAGGATCCCCCCACACTAGTGCTTTAGAAGTGTCTCACTGAGCTCCAGAGTGTGGGCTCAGTACTTATGTGTGGCTCACGGCTTTGTTGCCCCAGGGCATGTGGAATCTTCCCCCATCAAGGATCCAGCCTGTGTTCCAGGCCCATTCTTATCCACTACACCACCTGGAAGCCTTTTACTTTTATTTCTTAACAAATCAGAATTCACATGAATTTTTAAATACTGGGTTTTTTCCCCCTTATTCTGTGTGTTTGAAATTTCATGTAACTTTTTGAAGCAGCAGTAGCTTACAGTTAATAAGGAACATGGTTTTCTTTTTTGTGTATGCGTGTGTGGTGGGTGTGTGTATGTATTACATTAAAACTTCATTTCTGGCACTGAACTTTTAATTTTATATGACTTCCACCTAGTATGAAATAGTATTCTTGGAACAGGGTTATTTTCAATGAAGTGTGTAACTGAACCGTAGGATAAAAGTTTGCTTCCTATGAGCATGCTTGAACACAAGAACATCAGGATATTCAGCATTTACATCCAATCCAGGAATATGAGGCCATCATTCCCATGGGAATAGGGCTTGAGGAAGCCCAGCCACCATCTCTTGGTAAATTTTATCAAAGGCTTCACTCTGGGCCACTGTGAACAGACTTTTCCAGTCCCCAGTGATTGCTGACAAATACAAACAGTAAGTCCAGATCTACCGCACGAGTGCACTCATCTCACACGCTAGTAAAGTCACGCTCAAAATTCTCCAAGCCAGGCTTCCGCAATACACGAACTGTGAACTTCCAGATGTTCAAGCTGGTTTTAGAAAAGACAGAGGAACCAGAGATCAAATTGCCAACATCCACCGGATCATAGAAAAAGCAGGAGAGTTCCAGAAAAACATCTATTTCTGCTTTACTGACTATGCCAAAGCCTTTGACTGTGTGGATCACAACAAACTGTGGAAAATTCTTTAAGAGATGGGAATACCAGACCACCTGACCTGCTTCTTGAGAAATCTGTATGCAGGTCAAAATGCAACAGTTAGAACTGGACATGGAACAACAGACTGGTTCCAAACAGGAAAAGGAGTACGTCAAAGCTGTATATTGTCATCCTACTTATTTAACTTATATGCAGAGTACATTATGAGAAACGCCAGACTGGATGAAGCACAAGCTGAAATCAAGATTGCCGGGAGAAATATCAATAACCTCAGATATGCAGATGACACCACCCTTATGGCAGAAAGTGAAGAGGAACTCAAAAGCCTCTTGATGAAAGTGAAAGTGGAGAGTGAAAAAGTTGGCTTAAAGCTCAACATTCAGAAAACTAACATCATGGCATCCGGTCCCATCACTTCATGGCAAATAGATGGGGAAACAGTAGAAACGGTGGCAGACTTTATTTTGCTGGGCTCTAAAATCACTGCAGATGGTGATTGCAGCCATGAAATTAAAAGATGCTTACTCTTTGGAAGGAAAGTTATGACCAATCTAGACAGCATATTAAAAAGCAGAGATGTTACTTTACTAACAAAGGTCCGACTAGTCAAGGCTATGGTTTTTCCAGTCGTCATGTGAGACTTGGACTACAAAGAAAGCTGAGCGCTGAAGAATTGATGCTTTGAACTGTGGTGTTGGAGAAGACTCTTGAGAGTCCTTTGGACTGCAAGGGGATCCAGCCACTTAAATGCCCATTGTTAAGTGCCCTTTGCCATGGAGACAGCAGGGATTGAACAGGGGGAATGGATGTTTTGAGCAAGGGGTCTCAGAAAGGACCCGTGTTTCTCAGCCTCAGCGTCCTCGGCGTTTGTGTCTGGAGGCCGTCCTGTACGGTGTAGTGGGTAGAGCATCTTCCCTTGCCTCCACCTCCCTCAAATTGCTGTATAAGAGTGTTTGCTCCCCGTTTAAAGAACAGACTGGAAAATATAGGTCCTTAGACCCAAACTAAAGGAAAAAAGTGTTAGTTTCTCAGTCGAGTCTGACTCTGCAGCCCTATGCACTGTAGCCCACCAGGCCCCTCTGCCCATGGGATTCTCCAGGCCAGAATACTGGAGTGTGTAGCCATTCCCTTCTCCACAGGCTCAAACTAAAAACAAAACAAAACCTCTGGTGCTATAGGACAACGTTGGCAAATGTGTGTACAATTACAGGTTTTAAAGTATTTTTCATTGCCCTTTTTATTTTTTTAAATAAAAAGTTTTCTGGTTGCGCCGGGTCTTCTTTGCTTCGTGAGGGCTTTCTCTAGTTGTGATACGCAGGGGCTCTTCTTCGCAGTCCACGGGCTTCTCATTGCGATGGCTTTTCTTGTTCAAGGCGAGCGGGCCTTAGTAGTTGCAGGACGCTGGCTCTAGAGCTTGGGCTCAGTAGCTGTGGCGCACCAGCTTAGTTACGCCACAGCGTGTGGGATTTCCCTGGACCAGGGATGGAACCCGTGTCCCTAGCATTGGCAGGCAGATTCTCATCCACTGCGCCACCAGGGAAGCCCTTCATTGCCCGTTTTAACCAACTTCTTGATGAACGAAACAACTGGTCCTCATCCAGATGGTTAGATGTCTTACGCACTGTTAATATCCCAACTGTATAGAGAGTAAAAGGCGGCAGTGAAAACCAATCACCTCCGCAGAGCTTCAGTCCAGTAAAAGGTGGAGCTGGGATATGGAAAGGAGCCGACTTCTGTATCCTCCACTTAGAAAGCAAGCAGCACGGTAGAACCTCCTTCAAGGGTTGCCGCTAGAATTACGTGATAGATAGGGTTCTTAGCTTCTCTGGTGGCTCAGATGGTAAAGAATCAGCCTGCAATGCAGAAACCTGGGTTCGATCCCTGGGTCAGGAAGATCTCCTGAAGCAAGGAAATGGCAACCCACTCCAGTATCCTTGCCTGGAAATCCCATGGACAAAGGAGCCTGGGGGGCTACAATCCATGGGGTCACAAAGACTCGGACACGACTGAACGATTTCCACTGCCACCCCACACAGCTAAGTCTCGATGGAAGAACCAGGCATTCAGTCATTCAGCACATGTACCTTTTATTACAGAAACATTGGGGAAGGGTTGAAAAAGGCTAAAGAGGCGTTGTGGAGGAAACCACTGCAGATGCTCACTCAGCTTCTCTCAGTGCTTCTGCTCAGAGACCTTCTGGCCATGCCTCTGGGCAGACAGGTGCTATCCCTCAAAGGACTCGACTCATTACCCTCCAAATCGGCAGTCTAGGAACACGGAGTTTTCCCCAGAGGCCAGACTGACTAGCTGGGAGATGGAGGAGGGTTGAGCTGAGATGGAGAAGGGCGGTTAGAAGGCACAGCAGGGATTGTTTCTAAGGAAGGGAAGAAAGAAGAGGGAAATGTATTTAAGCATCAGTTTACATCCCAGACAGCTCTCTGCTCTGTGGACTCTGCTCACCTTGCACCTCCAACCCACCAGACACGCTTCCCTAAACCTCAGCCGGCTGCTCCTCACCATCTCACTGTGCAAATATCTTCTCTTCAAAGAGAGGTTCTTCTGAACACTCAGTGGGAAAAGCTACGCCCTCCAGTTCCTGTCTGTCACAGCACCTTCAAGGAAGCTCAGGTGATTTATTCCCTGCCCTCCCACTAGGGGGCGTGCCTCACGAGCACAAGGACCTCCCCTGCTGCACCCCCAGCCTGGCACACTGGGGTGGCCTAGGGTTGCTGCAGGGGGTGAATATAAAAGGCTTGCTCTGGGCTCTGGGGGACAGGTCGAGCATCTCATTGCTCCCAGAGGGGCTCACGGTCTGCTGCAGAGGGTCTGAAAACTACAGCCCCAGGGGGTGACTCCAGCTCCCACCTGTTTTTACTTTTTATAGTTTTTAAAAATCGAGGGAAAACTCACATGACGTAAAATTCACCATTTAGCCGTTTTTTAGCAAATCCAGAATTCATCATAGTGCAGTTACTTGATAAAAATGTACTGACTGCATTTCTCAATAAGTGAATCATAGAATTATCACATGACCCAGACTTTCTACGCCTAGGTGTGTACCCCAAAGGAACAGGAAACAGGTGTTCAAGGAAAAATTTTGTGTGTCAGTGTTCTTAGCAGCATATCAATAGCCAAAAGGTGGAGACAGCTCAAATGTCCTTCAACTGAAGAGTGAATAAATAGGCACATATCCGTGCAAAGAAATACTATTTAGTCATGAAAAATAAGTCCTGATACATGCTATAGCCTGGATAGCCTTAGAAAACATTATGCTAAGTGAAAGAAGCCAGACACAAAAAGCCGCATAGTATGAGTCCATGTATACGAAATGTCCAGAGTAGTAAACCCAGAGAAGGAGACAGAGAGATATGCTTAGTGGTTGCCAGGGGCTGGGAGGAGACACTGCTTATGGTTGCAGAGGTTCCTTTAGGGATGATGAAAAGTTTTCATCATCCCTAAAGCTAAATTGCCATGAGGATTGCACAGCATTGTGAGTGTACAAAACGTCACTCACGGTAAATTTTATATTATCTGTATTCTGCCACAACTTAGAAAAAAAATCCCACATAACCTTTGAGGGAATTCATAAATGAATTCTTTCTGCTCGCCACATCCTTATCATTGGTAAGCTGTGGCTTGAGATTAGGGAGATGAACTTGAAACTTTCCATTCAACTCTGTGATTCTACAGTTGACATTTCCAAACCCACCTGGGGAATTCGAACCAAGCCCCCACCCCCGCCCAGCAGTGGACAAGCCCTCTTCCCCGTGGGACATACCTGTTGTCCACCTGCGGGTCACAGTAATGGCAGTAACACTTGGGAGGTCGAAGAAGGGGGGGAGCGGAAGCAGAAAGAGATGGCGTTGGTGAGACGACTCTAACTCTCCCTCTATCCCGCCCCACGCCTCCTTTCTTTTTTCCTGCCTGCCTCCCTTTCCGCCCCCCACTCGGGGCAGGGGGTGACATCCGTGATCTGGTTGATCTCTTCAGCCTCCCCTCTTACTGCCCGATCCTCCAGCCAGTTCACTCCATCCCAGTAAACGACACAATGCTCTAACCTGGGGGTTTCTCAACCTCAGTACTCCTGGCACTTTGACCCAGGTCAGCCTTAGTTGTGGGTGTCGTCCTGTGGAAGCCACGAACCTCGTCTCTACCCACCGGATGCCAGTGGCACCTCCTCCCCGAGACGTGACAACCAGAAATGTCTCCAGGCGCTGCTGAGTGTCCCCTGGGTGGCAAAGTCACCCCCATTAAAGAATCACTGATCTAAGCAAGGGTGCAAGGCTGGGGCTCATCTCCTTGCCCCTTCCAGATTCCTCGTCTCTCACCCCAAATCCTGTAGCACTGCTCCTACAAGTGCGGCAGGGCGCTCCCCATCTTCACTGCCGTCCCCGACATCCTGCCCACACCTTGGATACCCGGCTCCTCCTCCCCTTCCTCTGCGCTCCCCCACCCCCTCCTCCCTCCATCTGTTCACCCCCCTCCTCCCCCACGAGGTACGCAGCTCCTCCCTCCCTTCCTCTGTGCTCCCACTCTCTCCTCCTCCCTCTCCACCTTTAGGAACCCGGCTCTTCCTACCCAGTCTCCTTTATTGTAGGACACAAACAAGAAGGTGACCATCATATAGGCGCATCTCAGCCCATTCCATCCGGTTTTCTTCTTCAGCGGCTTCTTGGGGGTGGTGGCCGTTGGGAGGAACTTCACTGGGGAGATCCAAGTAGACATGACCAACGTGAAAGCCTGCCACCCCTCTGTGCAGACATCCTGCCTTTCCCACAACTCTGTCCACACAGATCTCCCTCTGAACCCCACACCCTCAATCTACCTGCTCCTCGGATTGAAATGTGGTCTATTGCTACCGGGTGCCCCCATTTCCCCTGTCCATCTGCAAGGCACCAGTCTCACATCTCCTCCTGATTGCCATTGCACCAGCCTTCTACTCCACAGTCCTCTCTCCCAGAGCAGCTCCCACTGGGGCCCACAGGGATCTAACACCAGATCTGACCCTGTCACCTCCTCATTCCAGACCCCATCTGGGGCACAAGCCCAGTTTTACTTGCTCAATATTCTTTCCCTCTTCTTTTCACAGTTTAAATTTTAAAGACAGTGTTACATTACATTTTAATATTACATACAAAAAACCCTAATACTAATAAGATTTTTTTTAAAAAGGAGATGGCCCTTGAAAATTCCCAGAGTGGAGGAACCCAGGTGAGTCCTGGATGTTAAATTAAATCTAGCTTCTTTCAGGAACATAAGCAAAATTTAAGTCGTTTCTTTTAAATGTCTCTGATAATCATGAGAGGAACTTAAATCATCTCCCCCAAAATGGTTGAAGATAGTCCCCTTTTAACCAACCATTGTGCCCTCAGGAGACCCCATTGCAATAACCATCATTTTAAAACATAAACAATTTCCTCAATTTCACGTTATAAGCCACCCTGGGAGGAACACCCTGCCCCTGCATCTCATATCAGTTTTGAATTTGAAAGCTCCCAGTTTAAGAACTATTCTTCCTTGCACAATAAACTCTCCCTCAGTACTATTTTACTGATCTTGTGGTTTTAGCTCTGCTATTTCTGCATTTTTGACATGTATAACTCACCTCATTGAACAGGCCCTCTGCTCAAAAACCAGAACATTACCAGTGTAAAGGGAAAAATGAAATAAAAAAAAAAAAAAGCTCTTAATTGAACTTTCAGGAAGGCACACCCCCTCCCCTTTTCTTGGAGAATTTGCTTCGTAGTTGTAATTCCTTTCTCTGTCCCTTCATCGTTGTTGTTCCGTTGCTAAGTCGTGTCGGACTCTTTGTGACCCCATGGTCTGCAGCACGCCAGGCTTCCTTGTTCTTCACCATCTCCCAGAGTTTGCGCAGATTCTTGTCCATTGAGTCAGTGATGCCATCCAACCACCTCATCCTCTGCCGCCCCCTCCTCCTGCCCTCAATCTTTCCCAGCATCAAGGTCTTTTCCAATGAGTCTTCACACCAGGTGGCCAAAGTATTGGAGCTTCAGCTTCAGCATCAGTCCTTCCGATGAATATTCAGGGTTGATCTCCTGAATAGAGATGGACTCGTTTGATCTCCCTGCTGTCCGAGGGACTCTCAAGAATCTTCTCCAGCATGATTTGAAAGCATCAACTATTCAGCGTCTTTAGCTGAATGTATGGAAATCTTTTTTTTTTTTTTTTTAATTTACTTATTTATTTGGCAGTGCTTGGATCAATTTCAACGTCCTTCTTCACCTCTAGGAACCGTTTTAGACCTCAGCGATCAACAGAAGAAGCGACTGAGAAAAACCAAGACGTTTCCCAGTCACGGCTCAGTGTGCTCGGTCTCCTTGGTACCAGGGGGCAGTACGAGGGGGCCGGGTGGTCTGAAGGCTTTGGCTGCCCCTCAGAAAGGCATCCTCTCTGGTTCTGAAGCCCGGACCTTGGCCACCTGAAATTGTGTCTCCTTAAGGCTTAGTCTTAACGCAGACCGAGGGAACTCACAGGCGTGTCGAGGGAACTCACAGGCATGTCGAGGGAACTCACAGGCGTGTCGATGGAACAGGCGTGATGCCGTGCACCTACCTTCTTCCTTGCAGCCGCTTGATTCTTCTGAAAAGAGGAAGAGAAAGAGGCAAAGAAGGAAGGGAAGGAAGGAAGAGGAGGGGGGAAAAGGAAGAAAAGAAATCATCAACAAATTCTGAAACGAATGGAGACCGAACCATAAAGAGCAGTTCTGGGCACCCAGGTAAGGAGAGGCAAGAATGCGCCCGGCCCCCGGCAGTCACTGGTCTCAGGCACTGCGTGGCCTCGTGGCCTGTCCACCTGCTATTCCCTCTACCACCAACACCCTTCACCCACATGCGCTTGTGACTGCCTCCCTCACCTCCTCCAAGTCTTTGCTCAAAGTCACTTTCCCTGATCACCTTTTGAAAACGTATCCCTCTGTCCTGCCCTGCCTTCCCATCTCCCTTCCTCTGCGATCTTCACAGGGCTTAGCGTCCAACAGACTTCTAACCCACTATTTCTCTATTTATTCGTGTTCTTTCTCTTCTCATCAGTTCTATCTGGACGCAAATTTCTGACCTGTTCCTTACTGTGTCTCTAACACCAAGAACAGGCTGAGCACAGAGCGGCTAATATTAATTAGCATTTGTTGTTGGATGAATGAAAAAAAAAGACACTTATCATGTTCAGATGATGATGATAAAGACTGTAAGATTTCAATTAAAAATTGAAAAAGAAATTTAAAAAAACCCCAAGAGTGTAAGGTTTGATGCTATTTAAAGACTCTTCCAACATTAAAAAAAGAAAAGCTAAGTCTATATTTTTGTGTCCAGGAGCAAAACCAAATGGTGGGGCCAATTAGCATGGTCACTACTTACCATTCAGCACCTGGAGGCTCAGCAAACCTGCGGAGACAATGTAGACATGGAATTGCCAAAGGCAGTGTGCTAAATGCCCTTAGACCAACAAGTGCAGCTGACGCACCCCGAGCTTCCTCTCACGTCTTCTCATCGGTTCCCCCTCAGGACGTTCATACTGCCTTAAAACTATCTGCCTGTCCCCTCATCAGTCTGTGTGGGGTTTATCTAGAGGTACAAGCATGTGAGGTTCATCTTTGGCTTTCCACCGCCCTGCGTGGTCCTATCCCATACGGAGAGTTAAAAAGAATATTCTTCCCAGGCTTCTTTGGTGGCTCAGTGGTAAAGAATCCGCCTACCAATGCGGGAGAGACACAGGCTTGATCCCCGGTCCAGGAAGATCCCACATGCCTAGGAGCATCTAAGCACCACCACTGTTGAGCCTGTGTTCTGGAGCCCAGGAACCACAGCTACTGAGCCACGCCCTGGAGTTCCTGCTCCACAACACAGGAAGACCACCGCAAGGAGAAGCCCGAGACCACCTCTAGAGAGTAGCCTGCACTCCCCTCGACTAGAGAAAACCACACACAGCCACGAAGACCCAGCACAGCTAAAAATAAATCTTTTTAAAGAAAAGAATTTTCTTTTCCCAAACAAACTTCCCATGCCAAAATCTCGGGGCATGCATGGAGTGAGATTATTTACCTAGGATCTCTGATGTCATCCATCCAGAAGAAAATGTGGTCCGGGAGGCAGGGTGGTGTTCAGGGTTGCAGACAAAGTCCAGAGTGTAGAGTCCAAGGGGCCGTGAGAGATGAGACCATAGAAGGAAAAAAAAAGTCATAAGATCAGAAGGTGGGGAGACTGGGAGCAGACGAGAACAGAGCCCAGGGAGGCGGTGCTGAGCCGTGAAGGGGAGAGTGTTGGAAGCCCCACCATGTGGGTTAGAGCGGAAATCTAGAGGCTGAAGGGGCTTCCCTGGTGGCTCAGTCGTCAGGAGTCTGCCTGCCGATGCAGGACACGTGGGTTCTGTCCCTGGGTCAGGAAGATCCCCTGGGGAAGTGAATGGCAACCCACTCCAGTGTTCTTGCCTGGAGGATCCCATGGACAGAGGGGCCTGGCGGGCTACAGTCCATGGGGTCACAAAGAGTCGGACACGACTGAGCGACTGAACAACAGCACGTAGTGGCTTGAAGAATTGGTGCTGGATCAGAGTCAGGCTGGAAGGGCAGCCGCCACGCCTGCTCCACATATTTGCCATCACCATGTTGTAGGCCCCTGACACACATCAGGTGAATAATGCCTACCTGGTGCGGAAATGCAACAAAATGTATTAAACGTGCCCAGCGCCCAGGAAACCCTGAACTAATTTTCCTTACTGTCATCACCATAGTCATAAGAACCTTGCCCATGTCCCTGATTTGACCAGGGGCTTGGTTCTCATAAGACACCCCGCCTTTGAGAAAGTGAAAGTCATACAGCCATTTTTTTCCAGTTCCCAGATTAATAAAAAAACAGAAAGATTCTCTGATCAGTGAGGCCATGGCTGGGAAGGGACCCCATTGCAGAGACAAGAAAGGGAACAAGACAGAGGTGAGGACAATGTGAAAAGAGAAACTCACGTTTCAGGACTGTCGAGGTGCGCGCGGTGGGGAGGAGAAGTTCCAGCGGGAGCCATTGGGCATCAACAGAAAAGGAAGAGGCTGAGAAGGCGTGACTGGCTTCTTCCCGGCTCATCCCACCCTGCTGGCCCTCCGGAGAGACCCTCCCATCACGGTGGGATGAGGGTGCCCCCAGATCTCATGGGGCGGCCAGGGGCCAGGGTGGGGACTCTGCCTGCTTCTGCTACACTTGCCTCCTTTGGAGCCCTGATTATCCAGGTGGACAGACTCCCCAGACACCCATGTTCCTTGAGCGTTGGTCCCCCAGAGATGAGGAAGGTCCTCAGAAGATGCCCCGCCCCACGCTTATCTCCTTTCTCTCCTGAGAGGTCAGGAGGGAGGAAGCTTGGGCAAAGAGGAAGCCGTGGCTTTGAGCTCCTCCTCATTCAACTGTCCTCTCCACAAATACACACAGCTCAGAACGTTCTTGCGTTCTGGGGCTGTGGTCCTCGGCTTCTGCTAAAATCTGGAGGCCTTGATGGCCGTGCTCTCACACACCCAGTCACACATACAGCCTCAGACCCACCCCTGCCTCCCACAAACTCTGGGGATTATCCGTGCTGTCTCAGGGGGCCTGTGGACCCTGGTGGGTCAGTCTGAGCCCTCTTCAGAGTCAAGAGTGATAGATGGACACCCTGTTAGCAGAGGGCCTCTCTCAACCCAGGTCCCCAGGTGAGAACAATCCAAAGATTCCCTTCTGTTTTTTGTTTACTTTTTTTGTCTCAGTGGCTGAAAACACCCGAATTACCACAGAAAAGGAAGAATAACTCACTTTTTACTGGAAGGTGCAGCAGGACCAGAAATCAGAGGGTCAACATGGAAAAAAGTGAGCAAGAGAATAGAATCAAATACACACACACCCCCAGCACATTCCTTTATTCACTCATTAAACACTCTTCAAGTTATTTGTAAGCTTTTATTGTGCACTAATTATAGACTCGCAAAAACACTGCAAAAATAGTACCAGAGAGGGTTGCCCTTTCCTCCTCCAGGGGATCTTCCCAAACCAGGGATTGAACCCGCATCTCCTGCATTGGCAGGCAGGTTCTTTACCACTGAGCCACCAGGGCAGCCCCAGTCGGGGGAGCCATGCCTTAAAACTAGGGTTCCGTCTGGCACGGAGTGCCATGGTGAGGATTCAGTAGTATCATAGAGGTAGATGCTCCAATGTTGATTCTCCTCCACCCCTTCCCATTAGCAAAAATTACATCCATCAGCCATAGAAGGGAGCTCTCTTTTGCTTCAAGAATAGTAGTAGAGCCCGTGTGTGTTAGACAGGTTTCTAGGTCATGGGTGTGAGCGGTGGACAAGACCCTGCCCTGGAGGCACAATAGAGATCGGAGAGAGAGGTGCTTCGCCAGCTCACCTGAGCATATGTCTGTCTTCCTTAGAATGTGGCCCCTGCTCTCTAACGAGCATGGCCCCCTTTCTCTCCCAAGAACCACCAAACTTTTCCTTCTGGAAGGTAGGCCCTTTTTCATGGGAGCAATTTACACACCAAACGAGAGCAACATTGCTGAGACCCAGGGCTGTGCCAGAGCTGGCTTGCAAGAGATGGTTGTTAAATTTGCAAAATGTTTGCAAGCCACTGCCAAGCCTAATTACTGGCCCTAAATTTGCAAAACGTTCGCAAGCCACTGCCAAGCCTAATTAGTGGCTTCAGATCAGCCCAGAGCTAAAGCATTTACACCACAGAAATTGGCAGTGGTTGCAAACCAGGGCTCCCCTCCCCACCCTCTCCCCACAGAAATGGTTGTTAAATGTTACAAGCACAGCCCGACTGCAGCCCATTTGCAACAGTTTTGCTTTTGACCCCAAAACAGTATCTAAATGCCAGCCCCGCACCAACACTTCCCCCCACTGTTTTTTTCCACTTCAGCTTGTTTTGTTTTGTTTTTGGCTGCACTGTGGGACATGCAGGATCTTAGTTCTCCAATTAAGGCTGAAACCCAATAGAGTCCTAAGCCCTGGACCACCAGGGAATTTCCCCTCCCCTGAATTTTTAATGAGGAAATCCCACAGACAGAGGAGCCTGGTGGGCCGCAGTCCACAGGGGGTCACAAAAGAGTCAGATAGGACTGAGCAACTGAACAACAACAAGCTGTAATCTCAGAGAGGGTTATGGGAATGTCATCTCAAGGACACAGACTCGGGATTGAAAAAGCACTTACTTTCTTCCTCTGTTCTGTCTGGAGGCGAGGGTGCAGGCAGCCAGGTTCCAACAGAGGTGCAGAGGGAAGACAGAGATCAGCGTTAAGACACCATGAAATAAGGACACTGCAAAACGAGACTCCCTGACCTGTCAGAGGAGACAGAGGCAGAAGGGCTACTGGACACGAGGCGGGTGGGGGCTCGGGCATTGCCTCTCTCTCTCTAACAAGTATCGGTGGGGCCTCTAGTGTGTGCAAGGTGTGTGGGCTGCACGGAAAGCGAGAGGAGAAGGGTCTTACTCTCGGGGAGCGCGAGCAAGCGGAGGCCAGAGAGGTGGCCTCGAGAGTCAGAAACCCATCCAGGGCTAGGGTTTCAGGGTGCGGCCGGAACCTGCTGACCTTGTGGGGGTGCCAGGGAAGGCGTCTTGGAGGAACTATCACGGAGTCTGACACCTGAAAGATGAGGAGGGGTTAGCCGGGTGAAGACCTGTGGAGGGGAGAGACAGAGACACGTTCCTGGCGGTGGGACAGTCCTGGGTGGGATGGAGTCTGGAGCTTCGGAAGGATGGAGAGAGACCCGCTGAGGGGACACGGCAGGCAAAGATGACCGGCAGACAAGAACGTCCAGAGTTAGATGACGCCCGGCTCTGTGGGTCACTTTAAAGACCTCGGGCTTCATCCTAAGAATGACGGGCGATCAGGGAAAGACGTGGACCCAGCACTTGGGCAACTTACCCCATCTCTCTAGGGCTTGCTTTTCTCATAAAAGTGCAATTATAACGGGACAACAGATTGTCCTGCTTGGAGGACTTGAAAGGGGTTCACTGGGTGAGAGTGTTTTAATGCTGAAACTAGGCATGTCCTGAGCGCACAGAGTCACTCTGGATTACAATGGGATCCACCCGTCTCACAGGGGTGATGAGGCTTAAAATAACTGATCCAAGCAGAGCCCTGAAATGTACTGGCTTTTCCAAGATGCTCCATGAAAGGTTTTTAAAGAATTTTGTTTTGATGTGGATCATTTTTTAAATCTATGGAATGTGTTACAATATTGTTTTATGTTTTGGCTTTTGGGCCTCGAGGCATTTGAGACCTTGGGTCCCTGACCAGGGATGGAACCCACGCCCCTGGCATTGGAAGGCAAAGTCTTGCTAACCACTGGGCCACCAGGGAAGTCCCACATGACATTTTTGTTAGTTACCACTTAGCCTCGGAAGCTCTGCCTCTTTCTGGCTGTCAGTTTTCATGTCTCTACAGATGGTTTCCGGTCTGTGAGCCATGACTATGGCCTCTGTAGTTGCTGTTTAGTTGCTCAGTCGTGTCTGACTCTTTGCGACCCCATGGACTGCAGCCTGCTAGGCTCCTCTGTCCGTGGGATTCTCCAGGCAAGAATACTGGAGCAGGTTGCCTTGCCCTCCTCCAGGGGATCTTCCTGACCCAGGGATTGAAGCTGGGTCTCCTGCATTGGCAGATGGATTCTTTACCACTGAGCCACCAGGGAAGTCCTGACTATATGGCTTTATCCACACTCAACTCTGGATCTGAGGTTATTTTAGGTTATTTTACCTAATAATGTCTATCTGACGTTGATCTTTGCCTTATAGCCATGTCGTATGTTGACTAAGAAGTGTGTTTCGCTATTTGTGAAGTCTGGCTGTTTTCCAAGGAGGGAGGTCTTGGCCCATAAAGCTCTGATATTTCTGAATGGAGAGGATTCTTCGAGGGTAGGAGTTAGGGAGTCCTGTGTTATTCAGCTTGTGAGAAGGAAAAGGTCTTGGAATTCCACAGGCAGTGTGGGAAGAAGGAAAATGGGAGATGAGAAGAGAGAGAGAGTGAGCAGAGATGGGAGAAGACCATCTATCTGCTCAGGGCTCTGGCTCTTCTGCACGCTCTCGTTTCATCGAGGCTCGTTACTCATAGGTCTCAGCCGATTTCTCATGGGAACCGGTGAAGGAGGGTTCTGCTTCCACGTTGATGGGAACACAGAGAAAGCACAGAGCTCTTCAGCAGCCCAAGGGGAGAGAAGTGAGAAACTGTTATCTTTGAAAGAGCAGAAGCAGTGAGGAGGGCTATGGACTCCAGGAGCCCTGGACAAACGGGATGCAGGGAGCTGAGCCCACTTCAACCAGCTCCCTAGTACCTGAGTTTTTCCTAGATTTAATTATAACATCATATATTTTTTATAACATATAAAATGTTATAGTTTATTATAACATTAGGAAGCATCCCTTATAGTGTGGATTACTAGCCCTACTCTATGGGAGAAGAGAACACACTTGCCCCAGGGTCCCATATGCTGGTAAAGAACAGAGCTGGCTTGAAACGCCAGGCATATCTACCCCTGGAAGTCCAGTTCCCGTCTCCGTCTCCCTGGAGCTCCAGATCCAGGCGTGCCCTGTGCACTGGGACAGGAGCCACTGGGGATGGCGGGAAAGGTCTCAGGTGGACACAGATTCACTGTCACTCCTTTGGAGTCACATGGTGGGAATATGGAATCTAATATTGAATTCACTTTACAATTCTCTTTCTTCTCAAAAGTCTCAAAATGATGCTAACTTGTCCAGAACCTCTCTCTAATGTTCTCTGGTCTTCCTTTCCACTGAAGAGAGAACCATCTTCAGACTAAGACCCTCAGCAGTCATCAGTATCGCTATAATTAATACTTTATTTCCATTGTTTCATTATGTCTACTTTTGCAGTTATCTTCTTAGAATATTCTTTGACATTGCCCTTCTTTGGGATTGGAATGAAAACTGACCTTTTCCAGTCCTATGGCCACTGCTGAATTTTTCAAATTTTCTGGCACATTGAGTGCAACACTTTAACAGCATCATCTTTTATTAGTTTAAATAGCTAAGCTGGAATTCCAGCACCTCCACTAGCTTTTTTCATAGCAATGCTTCCTAAGGCCCACTTGACTTCACAATCCAGGGTGTCTGGCTCTAGGTGAGTGACCACACCATTGTGGTTACCGGGTCATTAAGACTTTTTTTTGTATGGTTCTGTGTATTCTTCCCACCTCTTCTTAATCTCATCTCCTTCTGTTAGGTCCTTGACACTTCTGTCCTTTATTGTGCCCATCCTTGCATGAAATGTTCCCTTGGTATCTTCAATTTTCTTGAAGAGATCTCTGTGGCTTAGTCACTAAGTCCTTTTAAAGTGCAGTCCTTTACTGGAAAACATGAATGATGGCATTGGACTGGATAGTAGTAGATATAGCAGGAACTTCTGCTGGGGTTCAGCCTCTCTACCTGTGAACACGGGGGCCAGTTTTTTCATCCATCCCATTGTGAAAAATCAGAAAGCTAGATGCTATCCCATGTTGCTGAAGGTGTGGGAAAATTAGCATGCTTGTAGGCGGCTTATGGAACTGTAAATTTGTTAAACCTCTGTCCAGATTTAAAAGACCTCTGCTCTTTGGCCCAGTCATTTGAGTCAAGACCTCAGAACGTTGAAGATATACGTATCTAAGCGTATTTCCTGTAAGAACACACAGGAGACAAGTAGTGGCAGCTGTTTCAAGACAGTAGAACTGGGAATAGGACAGACAGGAAGATTTTGGCTCTCATTTTATGTCCCTACAACTCTTCTCATGAGCATACATCTTTTATAACTTAAAACAATCTACCGCATGATATTTCTCATGCAAAATTCTAGTGCTCTCATTCTACACTAATAAAAATTTCCATTACCTTAAAACTCTAAGAGACAAAACGTGATCAGATACAGTCTGAATGGTTCTTCCGAAATAAATAAAGAAAACATGAATAAACGAAACACTGAATTTAAATAAATAACTAAAAACACAAAAGACTCCATAAATCTGCATTACCTTTTAGACAAGAGAAGAGAAACACCAGAGAAGACAAAATTCTCACTTACCATCCACTGACAGCCTGCTCATCATACCTGGGGAAGAAGACATAACGAAAGATGTGCAAATGCAACAGAAGGAAATACACCTAATTAGTGAATTTCCCCCATGCAATGGATTTAAGAAGCTCTCTCCTTTGGAAAGTATGGCTATGAGAGCTCGGGCATGACTTAGGGTCTCCTCATTATTCCCGTCATCCCTTTTTCCAGCTCCATCACTGCTAGCAGACATCAATGTCTCTAATCTAATTTCTGGGTTTTGTGTGTGTCTGTTTTCCATCAGTCTCTGAGTTCCTAAAGAGTGAGCATATGTGATCCATCTTTGGGTTTCCATCACCCAAGCATGGCTCCAGACATATGTCAAATGCCCAGAAAATCTTGCTCAGAGTTTCCCCCCAAAGTTCACAGTCTGAGGGCATCTTGAATGTGGTGAGGTATTTACCTACGATTCCTGAGAGCAGTCGATCCAGAGTTGGCACGGTGGTGGAGGATACAGACGTGATACAGAATGGTGGGACCAGGGACCACGGAGAGGAAGCCATGAGTAGAAAACCAAAAGTAAGATCAGATGCTGGGAGCTGGGACAGACGTGGAAATAGAGCCTACTGTGGGCGTGGGGAGCGGTTAGGTGAGATTATTGAGAGTGGCTTTGTGTTTGATTTCAGGGAGGTTTAAGTGAGCGGGGGGCGGGGGTGGTGGACACAGTCATGGGCCATTCTTCAGCCAGGTAGGAGAGAGAGAAAGACACTATTCTTCACTGACTCTAGAAAAAAGCCCAACACTCCTTCCTTATACTGATTTTACACCAACCCTCCCAGGTTAGCGAATTGTCCTCATGTTGTCAATGAGAATAGCTGAAGCTCTGAGATATTGTATTAATTTTTGAAGCCCCACACAGTGGATGAGTGAAAGCGAAAAAATTCAAACGTAGATCTCTCCAGCTTCCTCTATAAACTTCTATTTCCTCACCCACAAGATGAGTATGTTAATATCCATCTCAGGGTTGGGGTTAAGTTGTCTATATACTGATAACAATAACAAGCTTACATGGAGATGATTGCATGTATGTCCATGGTGAGGGGCATGGAGACAGAAGAAGGATGAATTATGTGTGCTAAGTCACTTCAGTCGTGTCCAACTCTTTGTGACTCCATGGACTGTAGCCCACCAGGCTCCTCTGTCCATGGGATTCTCCAGGCAAGAATACTGGAGTGGGTTGCCATTTCCTCCTCCACAGATCTCAGATAGACCTGAATTGAGCTCTACAACCAAATGGCTTTCCTTTAGTCACAAGTGGACCACAGAAATGTGCTCAATTTCTGATCAACTAGTTTTTACAGGGGAAGGAGAGAGGGATGCAGTATTTTCTTTTCATCAAGATATCCAGTCTCAACCTTTTATGTCTCTAGATTAGAAGCTGGGCTGTGGACAGTCACAAGAAGAAAGGTCCTTGAAAGGCAGGCAAAAATTACCCCGTCAGCTAAGGGCAATCAGAGCCCAAAGGGAGAGAGAGTGAACAAAAATGTCACCTTTCAGCACTGTTGACTCGGCGCAAACAGCAGGAAGGAGAGGTTCAAAGGTGGCCGGCGGGGATCAGAGAGAAGGTGAAATGCATTAATTCATCCTTTATACCCCGTTGCATCCCCCAGGTTCCAGGACAGGATGGGGACCCAGAATGAGAAGCTGTGCCTTGTTCTAAGACCCATAGACCTCTTTGTGCGTCGTGCTCAGTCACTCAGTCATGTCTGCGACCCCATGGACTCTGCGACCCCATGGACTGTAGCCTGCCAGGCCCCTCTGTCCACGAGATTCCCCAGGCAAGAAGGCTGGAGTGGGTTGCCATTTCCTTCTCCAGGGGATCTTCCCGACCCAGGGATGGAACCAAAGTCTTTCTTTACCCCTGAACCCTCAGGGAAGCCCATAGGCCTCTTTAGAGACACATTTACCCCAGAGGTCAAGAAACCCTGAGCTACCATGGTCTGGGGCATCCAACCACCCACCCCCCTTACACCTGAGTCTCCGGAGGGTGGCAGACAAGGGTCTCCATGACAACCGATAGTCAGAGACCAGGATGGTTAATACTTGGCAAGGAGGGAGCCTTGTCCAGTCTGCACCCTGTTTCTCTCATCTACAACCCACCAATGAATCCGCACAATGCAGTCCAGTCCGGTTGTACATGTTAGAGCACAAAGTCCTACTGAAAATCCGATTGACGCTATGAAGTCCATATTCCCAGAAAACCACCGAGATTCTCTCTCTCACACCCAGTTTTGCACAAGATTACAGAGGCTGGTCGACCTCCCCGAAGTCCACCTGGTTGGCCCCAGGGATCTGCAGGCTCTGGGTTTGGAGCCATGCTGAGATTGAGAGCATCCTGTGAGCTGCCCAGGTCGAAAAGCCATCCCCCTGTCCCCTGTCCCCCTTCCTCCTCCGGTTGAAGGGCTCCCTAGTTACATAGGGAGAAGGAGATAAGACTTACATTTGACTGGAAAAGGGCAACAAGACCAGGAGTCAGGGGATCAACATGGAAGAAAAAAGCAAGAGAGAAGTTTGAATTAACAGTCATTTATCCACCTCAGATGATTTCTGCATGCGTTCCTTTCTTCCTTCATCTGAAAGTGAAAGTCACTCAGTCGTGTTGGACTCTTTGTGGCCCCATGGACTATACAGTTCATGGGATTTTCCAGGCCAGAATACTGGAGTGGGTATTTCCCTTCTCCAGGGGATCTTGCCAACCCAGGGATCCAACCCAGGTCTCCCGCATTGCAGGCGGATTCTTTACCAGCTGAGCCACCAGGGAAGCCCGAGATAGGATGGGGCCCCAGAATGAGAAGCTGTGTCTTGTTCTAAGAGCCACTCTGCGTGTGCACTCAGTCTTCCTTCATTTAGCCTAGCCTATCCTTAGAGGTGGAGGGATTTCATGAGAGACTGTTTTTTTGTAGTTTGTCATGTACAGTTAGACAAAGATCAAACAGCTCGGTTACACTATTGGCAAGGATGTTGAGAACTCTACTTCTTTTTTTAAAACTTTTAATTTTGTATTGGGGTATAGCCAACCCACAATGTTGTGATAGCTTCAGGTAAACAGCGAAGGGACTCAGGCATACATATACATGTGTCCATTCTCCCCCAAACCCCGCTCCCATCCAGGCTGCCACGCAACACTGAGCAGAGTTCTCTGTGCTGTACAGTAGGTCCTTGTTGGTTCTCCATTTTAAATACATCAGTGTGTCCATGTCCATCCAAACCCCCTAACTATCCCTTCCCCTCATTCTTCTTCCAGCAACCGTAAATTCGGAGAACACTTCTTTAGCATTACAGTTTTATAAATGAATCTTAGAGATAGATTTTATTTATATATGTGTGTGTGTCAGAATATAACTCTAGTAAAAATATTCCAACTATTCTTTCTTTCTGATAAGAGCTCTCCATTCACCCACTGGGCCTGTCTTCTCCAGACAAAAGGATGAATGAACAGCCCTTTGGGCAGCAGGCATCACCAGAAGACAGAGATGTCAATGGCTTGCTTCCCCCAAGATGAAGCCCACTTTTCCCCAGAATCCCCAGAGGGGTCCTAAAATCTACATGAGTCTGAGAGGAACTGGCTATGGGAATACAGACTTGGGATGTCCACAGTTCTTACTTTTTTCTTCAGTTGCAACTGGAGGTGAAAGTGTTAGGCCATCCGGATCCCAGCAGGAACAGGAAGAAGGGAGCAGGGAGAGAATTCAGCATTAGACTCAGATCACTGCAGTGCCCAATGAGCCCAGAGCTGAAAGTGTCACTGGAGATGCACTAACCCATCCAGTCTATCAGTAAAGCTACTTATGTCCACACATCCTTCTTGCCACCCATTATCCATCTATCCATCCATTTACTTGTTCACCATCCATTGATTTATCCATCTAACCATCATCCATTCATCATCTGTCCATCCTGCCATCCATTCATTATCCATCCATCCTTCCATCCACCCATTCACCATCCATCCTTCCTTCCATCCACCTGTTCACCATCCATCCATCCTTCTATCCACCCATTCACCATCCATCCTTCCATCCACCCATCCACCCATTTACCATCCTTCAATTTACCATTTAACCGTCATCCATTTGTCATCCATCCATCCTTCCATCCACCCATTCACCATCCATCCATCCTTCCATCCACCCGTTCACCATCCTTCAATTTACCATTTAACCATAATCCATTTGTCATCCATCCATCCTTCCATTCATTCATCATCCATCTATCCTTCCATCCATCCATCCAACCATTCACCATCCATCAATTTATCCATCTAGCCATCATCCACCCGTCATCCATCCATTCTCCTGCATCATCCATCCGTCCAACATTCACTAGCCACATATACTGGCCACTGGTCTGTGCTCGATGATGGGGGTGCAGGTGAATTAGACTCAATTCCTGCTATGTAGGCATTTGTGACACTGGTGGGGAGCGAGATGCTGGTACAAGAGAAAATAAGACATCACAAACCCTGCTCTCATGGGACCTGTGACCCATGGAGGTCTTGCACAACTTACAGGCTCTTCACACTTAGCATGTCCAAAAGAGAACTTGTGGCCATCCCCCTTCCACCCATCAAAAGATAAGCTGTTACTTTTTGTTGTTAAAATAAATATCTGTGCATTTGTATTGATATAATTACTTGAATAAATAAAAAGAACAGACACATTGAGTCTTCCTTACAGAAGCATTCCAACGGATACATGTAGCAGAAATAAGAGAAATAGAAAATCACCATTGTGCAAATACTACAGCAATCATTTTGGCAGACTAGATCCACAGATGGATGCTGCAATTCGTGGGGGGAAAGTTTGAGGAGGAATAGAATATCTGCGAAGTTCCCAGTGATCTCAGCCAGATTATCTACCAATTATAAAGGCGAAAATAGTAGCTGGTTGGTGATCAAACTTAACATCACAGGTAGTAAGACACCTCGCCAACACGCCATCTCTGATAAAGCGTGTTGAGGACAGGTTAGCACCACTTCTGCGGGGCAGTCACTCCCACCCCCGGTGCCACAGACTGTTGTGAGTGCTCAGTTATGTCCCATTCGTTGCGACCCCATGGACTGTAGCCCGCCAGGCTCCTCTGTCCGCGTGATTTCCCAGGCAAGAATACTGGAGTGGGTTGCCATTTCCTCCTCCAGGGGAGTCTTTTCGACCCAGGGTTTGAACCTGAGTTTCTGGCATCTCCA
The DNA here is from genome assembly GCF_055505025.1 of Bos grunniens. Classification (NCBI taxonomy): domain Eukaryota; kingdom Metazoa; phylum Chordata; class Mammalia; order Artiodactyla; family Bovidae; genus Bos; species Bos grunniens. The sequence continues at coordinate 64,197,737 of NC_141182.1, read as the reverse complement.
GCCTTGGCAGGTGGATACTTTTTACTACCACACCACCTAAGAAGTCAGTGATTTAACCAGGGTTCAGACACAAGTCTGTGTGTCTCCAAGGGCGGGAGCCATGATACCTTGCCCACCCCTCCATCTCCACCAAGGAAAGGGGAATTGAGAATTTCTAAACAGGGAGTGGGAAGGAGCCTGGATTTGGACCCGAGGAGGCTCTCTGAGGCCAGCCACCAGGCCCCCGCCCGTGGTAAGAAGAAACAGAGGAGGGGGAGAGGGCAGGAGGAGCTGGGCTTACCTTCTCGGGGGATGCAGGCATCTGCCAGTCCCAGGAAAAGCAGAATCAGTAAGAACATCTTCAGAGAGGGCCCTGACTTGTGGACAGTGGGCTTGTGGGTTGGGGTGGATGAGCTCCTTTCAGGACCAATGGGACTCTGGTCACTCACTGTTCTCCCAGATTCCAAGGGCAAAGCTAACTGCCCACACATGCCCTCCAGCCGCCTGGAGGCTGACAGGTGTCTGCTCTGTGCCCCCGACACCAGGGGCTGGCACACAGACTGCTTCTTCCCACTGGTGTCTGCTTATTTATCTTTTTTTTTTAATAGGTGCCTGGATAAGAGTTAAGTGCATCGGGTACTTTTCAAAAATTTTTATTTATTTAGCAAGCTCTGGGAGTTGGTGATGGACAGGGAAGCCTGGCGTTCTGCAGTCCATGGGGGTCGCAAAGAGTCGGACACGACTGAGCGACTGAACTGAACTGTCAGTCTGGGGGTCTTACTTGTGGCGTGTGGGATCTAGTTCCCCAAGCAAGGATCGAACTTGAGTCCCCGACAGTGGGAGCTCGGAGTCTTAGCCACTAGACCACCAACGAAGTCCCTGCTTATCTATCCTAAAACCACATTTTAGAATAATTTTATGCTGAGCCTGATATTTGTCATCCTATGACTCCCATCTCCTGTTTGTGCAGGACCCGTGACCTATAAGTGGGTTTTAAAAATATTCTGAGGGCTTCCCTGGTGGCTCAGTGGTGAAGAATATGCCTGCCAATGCAGGGGACGCAGGTTTGATCCCTGGGTCAGGAAGATCCCCTGGAGAAGGGCAAAGCAACCCACTCCAGTATTCGTGCCCAGAGAATCCCATGGACAGAGGAGCCTGGTGGGCTAAAGTCCATGGGGTCGCAGAGCTGGACACAACTTTACCACGTTACCAGGCATATTCTTTACCACTGAGCCACCAGGGAAGCCCTGTCTTCTGCATTGCAGGCAGATTCTTTACCATCGGCACCACCAGGGAAGACCCAAGATTCCTTATGAAAGTGAAAGTTGCTCAGTTGTGTCCAGCTCTTTTCAACCCCATGGACTGTAGCCCGCCAGGCTCCTGTGTCCATAGGATTCTCCAGGCAAGAATACTGGAGTGGGTAGCTGTTCCCTTCTCCAGGGGGTCTTCCCAACCCAGGTCTCCCACATTGCAGGCAAATTCTTTACCCTCTGAGCCACCAGGGAAGAGTCCTCATAGTATTTCTTATTTCTGCAAAACACAAATCAAGTACAAAAAACCTAGGAAAAGGTATTCTGAATATTTATTTTTGTCTACTTATATTTGCTTACTTAACTTCTAGTAGGAATGACTTTTAATACAAAAGGAGGGGTTGACTGCCCCAAACTCCACCCCTGTGACTCCCTAAGGGTGGCAGAGTTCTCCAAATGTGCCAGAGGCTCACGGAGTCCCCCACACTTAGGAAGATGTGGCCATGGTGGGCGGGAAGATCCAGGGTGGAAGACGGCCAGGTCTCCAGGTGTCTGAGGCCAGTGGGCGTCTGGTTTCTGCACATCTTTGATCAGGAGGCACTGGAGGGACTCTGAAGCTCACGTCCCAGGAGCAAGTGTTCCGTAACCTCCCCATAAATTTTCTTGAGGACGTGGGGGTCAGCCCTGGCGGTCATTCCCAGCTGACCCACTGGCCCTGATGAGTCACCCCTTGCTAGAAGTCTACCATCTCACTGCCCCTGAATGTCTCCGTTGCTTCCCCCTTCCTTCACCCCTGTCCTGATTGCCGTGGCTTCTGACAGTATCCTGAGTCCCCTCCCCTGCTTAGTCCTTCCTGTGGACCTCACTCAGATACGGGGCTCTCTCCCCACCTACCCTCTCCACTACCTGGGGCTCGTGAACCCCCTGCAGACAGTGGTCAAGCCCGCTGTCTACTCCAGACCCCAAAACCAAGCTACCCATGGGGTCCACGGGTATCTCCCTGGACGTCCGTTCCACTGACCTGCTCATTGATCACTGAAAATGGGCAGTCTTCACTTTTCTTTTTTCAGTTATGAAAATAAGATAACATGTTTACAGGAGACTTGGGAAATACAAAACAAAGTCACATATCGCCCCATTATATATTTTTTTTTTGCTTTTTGTCTTTATTTTTTCTTTTTAAAATTATGAAACTATGATAATACATTTACACAAGATTTGGAAAATACAGAACAAAATTACATATAGTTCCACTATTTGTTACAATTGTTTAGATAAATTAAGTTTTTTTTTAAGTCAGAGTTTCAATATCAAACTCTCAGAAATTAATAGAATGAATGTACAGAGAGGTAGACTATGGTAGACTTGAAAAGCATTATGAACCAATTTGACATATTTAAGATTTATACAATTTTCACACAGCAGGAGGATAGAAATTCTATTCAAGTTCCCATAGACTGTAAACTAGGAGACACTGGGCCACACCCAGGGACATAAGGGCAGGTGCAGAAATTTCATGGTCTAAAGATATTGCAGTCACACATGGCGTTTTCTCTTATTACTGTGGAATTATGTTAGAAATCAATATCAAGATGTTTGAAAAAACCCACTTATTTCAAGCAAATTGTGACATTTACCAAGAGACATCTTTGACTTCCCCATCAGAAGCCTGGATAAAGTTAGGAGACTGGAAAACCACAGAGGGCAATTGCAGAGGAGAAAGCATTGAAATGAGAAATTAATATCGAAATGAGAAGTTAATATCAAAGATACTTTAAAAACCCCATATATTTGGAAATTAAATGCCCGGTTTTAAATGAGGGCTATGTCTAAGAAACCGTAACAAGGAAAATTAGAAAATAGAATAATAATAAATAGATAATAATAAATAAATAAATAATAGAATAAAAATAAAAAGAGAATAAAAATGGGCACTTATGTTCCTCCTTCGGACCTGCCCTTCAACTCCAGTTTGCCTTCAGGGGAAGCCCCTTGGGCCCCTGGCTTGCTTTTCTTTTTTAAAAATTATTCTTCTTTTCTTTTTCTTCTCTAGACTTGCTTTTCTTTATCACCATCTGCAGCAGAGGCCCTCGAGACACCTTTTTGAATGCTGCTCAGACTCTTGTCTCCACCCCTGCCTAACTCAGGGCATGCTCATCACAAGGAGGGGCAGCCTGGGCTGTGGCAGGGGGCTCCCCACGGGTCCAGGCCTCCAGGGCCATCTGTCCCCAGAAACTGCTACGTGGATTTTTTAAAGGAAATCATGATCACGTCACTCTTGTGTTTCAGTCTCTTTGCTGCTCCTCCTAATTGTCCTGCATTTAAAAAAGACATGTGTGTAATGTGTGTGTCTGTGTATATACGTATTTGTGGAGATATATATATATATATATAATGTATATGTTATGCATATAAGCATGTTTATGTTATATATATATATGCATACATAGGAAACACAAAGACACACTAAGTATTAAGACTGCTTGTCTCAATGAATGGATAGAGAAGATGTGAGATACACACACACACACAAACACACACACACACAGTGGAATACTACTCAGCCATGCAAAGGACAAAACAATGCCATCTGCGGCAGCGTGGATGGATCCAGAGGTGATCACACGAAGTGAAGTAAGCCAGACCAAGAAGGACAAATATCATACGCTATCACTCGATGTGTGGAACCTAAAATACAATATATTGTTGTTGTTGTTCGGGGACTAAGTTGTGTCTGACTCTTGGAGTTTGACACTCATGCAACCCCATGGACTGCAGCATGTCAGGCTCCTCTGTCCTCCACTGTGTCCTGGAGTTTGCTGAAACTCACGTCCATTGAGTCAGTGTTGCGATTTTACAATCTCATCCTCTGTCGTCCCCTTCTCGTGTCGTCAATCTTTCCCAGCACCAGGGTCTTTTCCAATGAGTCCAGTTCTTCCAATCAGGTGGCCAAAGTATTGGAGCTTCAGCATCAGTCCTTCCAATGAATACTCGGGGTTGATTTCCTTTAGGAGTGATGATTCAAGATCAGAAACAGGCAATGATTGTAGTTGTTTTTTTTTTTTTTAAATAAGCATTGAACCAAGCAGCCCAGCCTGGCAGCTCACAATTGGCGAGTCATGTTTTCCAGATCTTCAGAGTGAACTTTTTGATGCCAGTTTAGCATCTCAACAGGCAGAAGTTGAGCATCACACTCTGGGACTCATTAAAATTGCCTTAACAGCCCTCGGAGGGACCCTGGAAGTAGGTGAGGCTGTTTTCTTCATCTTTCCTGCCAGGCTGCGTAATTATGATCAATTATTCAACCCGTCTCCAGGAGGGTTAAGAAAAACAGCTTCATTTTTGAGGCCACGGGGACAGAGAGAACACCGAAGGGAAAAAGAAACTTTACCCTCCAAGCAAGAGAGGGAGGGAAACAAACAAATTTGAACGTATTAGAGGGAATTAAAACTTTGAAATTGTGAGAGGAGAGTGACGTCTGGGCTGTAATTAGGCAGCACCCACCTGTGGGCGCTGACGCTGTTTCTTTCTTTTCCTTTTTCGTTTTGTTTAACACTCATCTGCCTTGCATCGGGAGTTCCTGGTTGAATGACTTACTCTCTGTGGGCAGAGTTTTCCTCCGGCTGTCCCATCAGCCATTCCTCTTCCCCGCTCACCACCCCAGGTCCTCAGGTGGCGTCTGACCCCACTTAGGCTCAACTTTGACGCTCTTGGAATCATAGGTTAGATACGACTCTGTGCAGTGGTTGTCACTACTAAATAGTCAACAAAAGCTTTTTTAACCTAAAGTGAAGAGTCTTTACTGCTGCTAACAATAGCAGCTTGAAGAATGCAGAGAAATGTGCACTTCATTTCTTTATTCTTTTCGCGGTAACCCTGTTTAGTGTGGTGTGGGTTTCACACGCACGCCCAGGTGCGCACACCTGCACACACACACCTGCCTGCACCCGTAGCAAACATGCAAACAGAGCCCCGTCCTGCCTATGGCTAGGTAACCTGCTTTTTCTTCCGGCTATCAGTTTGTCGCAGTTTGCCAGCGCAGTAGATAAAGCTCTGTGCACCACACACTCTTCTATCCCGCGGATGCACCATAACTTTATACAGTCCCTCTTTCGGTGAATATGTAAGAGGCTTATGACATGGGCTGTGTACTGGGCTGACAGTGTGGTTGTAAACAAAAAGTAAATATAAGCAAAGGAAATTAGGCAAACTAAAGAAAGACATGTCCCAATGGGGTTTTTAAAAAATAGAATTTACTAAGTAGGTTCTGAAGTTCACCTTGAAAGAGAAAGTGCACATGCACACAAGAAACTACAGCAGGAACTTCCTTGGCAGCCCAGCGGTTAAGACTTCGCCTTCCAGTGCAAGGGGTCCGGGTTCAATCCCTGGTCAGGGGGCGAAGACCCCACATGCGTCGTGGGGTGGCCCCTCAAAAAAGATTGTCATTATAGTAATCAGAATTTTACCCCTATATAATACTTTGGGGTTAATAATGATTTATAGAATAATAAAATATTTCATGATAAAATTCAAACATAGCATTCTAGTAAAAGAAAAGAATGGCAGATCATGTGCCATATTATATGAAGGATCAAATTCCTGCCTGCACTAACAGCAGGAAGTTTTATGTATTTTAAACAGATACTCATTCCTTGGGGCATCGGTTAGCAAAACATTTCCCCACTTGAAGCACTGGTGATTTTTATTTTTTCATTTTATGTTTTACTGAAGGATAGTTGGCTTACAATATAATATTAGTTTCAGATGTACAAAGTAGTAATTTGATATTTGTCTCAAGGGCACTGCTCAGGATATCCACACTCCGTGCTCACTTGTCCACGGGGTCACTTGTCCACTGGGTCACTTGTCCATTGGGTCAGGTCTTGGTACTGCATCCAGAGTCCTCAGTCTCTGGTCTCTCTCTGTCTTTACAATAATTATTTAATTAATTAACTTTTTGTTTATTTTTGGCTGTGGCTTCTCTTGTTGCGAGCATGGGCTCTAGGCACACAGGCTCAGTAGTTGTGGCACCCAGGCTTGTGGGATCTTCCTGGACCGGGGCTCGAACCGTGTCCCCTGTGCTCACAGGCGGATTCCTACCCACTGTACCACCAGGGAAGTCCAACACCTAGAGATCGCCCATGTGCAGCAACGAAGACCCACCACAACCAAAATAAATAAATCCTTAAAAAAAAATGGCCTTACATTTGTGCCTCTGGAGGCAAAAAGTACAATATTCAGTTTGGCAAGAATGTACAGAAATGATACCCCTGCCCTCTGCTGGCTGGCTGATTTCAAGAGAAATGTTCCAAGCTTGCGAAGAAGAGTTGTCACTTATTGATAGCTCAGTTGGTAAAGAATCCACTTGCAATGTAGGAGACCCCAGTTTGATTCCTGGATTGGGAAGATCGTGCTGGAGAAGGGATAGGCTACCCACTCCAGTATTCTTGGGCTTCCCTGCTGGCTCAGCTGGTAAAGAATCTGCCTGCAATGTGGGAGACGTGGGTTTGATCTCTGAGTTGGGAAGATCCCCTGGAGAAGGAAAAGGCTACCCACTCTAGCATTCTGAGCTAGAGAATTCCATGGACTATTCCCATGGGATTGCAAAGAGTCGGACACGACTGAGTGACTTTCACTTTCACTTTTCACCTCATTTACTGTTACATTAAATGAATGACAATGGCTAGATATTCGATATCTAATACATAAGGGCTCTATTCCCCATGTTGTACACAACATCCTTGTATCCTGACACTCAGTAGTCTCTGCCTTCCATTCCCCCAGCTTTCCTCTCATCACTAGTCACCCACTAGTTAGTTCTCTGTATCTGTGAGCCTGCTTTCTGTTATATTCACTAGCTTTTGTATCTTTTAATTACTTAATTTAAAAAATATTTATTTATTCAGCTGCTCTGAGTCTTAGTTTTGGCAGGCAGGATCTAGTTCCCTGACCAGGAATCTAACCATGTGCCCCTGCATTGGGAGCTCTGAGTCTTAGCCACCGGGAAGTCTCTGTTGTATTAGCCACTATTTTTTAAGATTACACATAGAAGTATCAATAATATTGCGCAACATTTGCTTTTCTCTGACTTACTTCACTAAGCATAATGCCCCCAGGTCCGTCGATGTTGGTGCCAGTGGCAGAATTTCATCCTTTGTATGACTAATATTCCATTGTATACACATTGCACATCTTCATTCCTCTGCTGATGCACACTTACATTGCATGCATGTCTTGGCTACTGTAAATACTGCTGCTATGAAGATTGGGGTGTATGTATATTTTACAATTAGTGTTTTGGGTTTTCAGGTTCAACTGGGTGACAAGTTCTTCTCATGTCGTGGAACAGTTCGACAATCAACCACAGTTAATATGGGGATCTGGGGAGATCAGTTGTTTTCACAAGGTCTCGAACTAATGAACGTAGCATAGAACCAAACCCTTCTGAAACCCACGTCCATCTGTCCTGACCTCCAAGCAGTCTCTTCACATGTCCCCACTTGACATTTTCTCCATTGCGCCCTCTTGCCCTAAGTATTCCCAAGTCAGGGACTGACTCTCAAACTGTGCCAGGAGATGAAATATCTCTATTTATATGGTGCTGGGGGAAATTTCAGGGGTCCCTGCCTGTTACCCCACAAGTGGAGTGATTGGGTGAATATTGGAGAATGAACTGTTTTAGGTAAACCAGGGGGATTCATTTTCCATGGAAACTACACCAGAAGAACCAGGACTTATTAAAGAGGCCTCCATATTGGTTTTGTGGAGGACTTCATTTATTGTACTTTAGTCTTTTATGGATTGCATTTGGGGGGGGAAATGGATTGGTATTCCTGGTTTAGTGAATTTTTTTTTTTTCATTTGCCTGAAGAGTTCACAGGAGTAAGAGAATAGAGATATGATAGTTGTTGGGTTACATAGCTATTTTTTCTTATGTAAATACAGCTCAAAAGAATTTTCTAAAATCAGCTTAAAAGCTACAGTATGAAAAGAACCTACTTTGGAGTAAGCATTTAGAAAATCAGAGGTTGTACTGCCGTAGGACCAAAGAATGACACCTATCAGCTTTGGAAGTCTTCCTTTTTCTATATAACTAGGGAAGAAATATCCAAACAAGTACAGAGTGAAGACGTGGGTGCTCAGTTGCTTCAGTCATGTCCGACTCTATGTGACCCCATGGACTGTAGCCCGCCAGGCTCCTCTGTCCATGGGATTCTCCAGGCAAGAGTACTGGAGTGGGTTGCCATTCCCTTCTCCAGGGGATCTTCCTGATGAAGGGATCGAACCTGGGTCTTCTGTGTTCCAGGTGGATTCTTTACCACTGAGCCACTGGGGAAGCCTTACAGAGGGAAGATATCTCCACATAATTATGGCCATGTAACAAACCGCAGCTATCATCTAGTCCATATAAAAAAATTTTGGAAGAGGAAATACACAGGACACTAACTTGACAAAAATGTCTTCGTTTATTTGAAATTTAAACTTCACTGGTAATCCTCTTTTTCATCTGGACACTCTGCTAGGAGTGTCCCCCCATTGTCCCTAATGGGGGGACTATCAGCAGTGACATCAGTCATTTTCATGAAGAAGTACTGAAAACTAATGAGACCTGCATTCACTGAAAGAAGAACAACACGAAGCCAAAACTTATCACAAAAACACAGGCTACACTAAAGTAGAAAACAAAATCTGCAGGGAAAGATAAGTCATCACTCAATATTCACCTAATTCATGTGAATGGAACCCCATCGGGTTCCAGTATGATGGTAAGTTCTTCACATGTTACATTTTAGTTGTATCAAATAAACGACAAATAACTCAAAATTTCCTTCTAGGAGCAGACAGCTCTTGGACCTGATGGTGGGGTCCTGGGGGAATCATTTGGAATGGATTTTCTGGTGGCGTTTCAAAGTCCCCAGCTGACAGAAGGCAATGTGGCACTCGGGGCACACGTAGGGCTTGATCCTATAGTGGGTGCGTCAGTGAACATTGAGGTTCCCTCGGTGGCCGAAAGCTCTGTCACAGTGCTCACAGCGGAAAGCCTTCTCCTGGGTGTGGGTCCTCTTGTGAGCGCACAGTGTGGAGTCGTGGGTGAACTTCTTGAGGCAGATGTCACAGCTATAGGGCTTCTTGCCAGTGTGGATCTGCTGGTGAACCTGCAGATCTGAGAGCTGCATGAACCCTCTGGCACAGATGTCGCATTGAAAGGGCCTCTCTCCTGTGTGTGTCCTCTGGTGTAAGGTAAGCTGAGATTGATAAGGAAAGTTCTTTTGGCACACCTTACATTCAGAGGGTGCCTGTCCTGGGGTTTCTGCTCCCTCAGGAAGACTGGTGGGTCCCACGCTGCCAGATGAACCAACGGAACGGGACCCAAGCTGTCCTGAGAACTCTCCTTGGTCCAAACACGTGGCTGCTTCTTGACCCATGTCTTGGCAAGAGGGACTGCTGTCCCGTTTCCTTTTGACATGTCTGCGATTCTTCAGAGGACCTCGTCTGGATCCACTCGGGGTGGAAACATCTCCCTCTGGAACACAAGAGGAAAGGCTTCAGGAGCCACATTTGAAGTATCACTTCCTTCCTGGGGACTCTCCCCTCTCTCTGCCCTCCCAGAATCTGCTGAAAGAAGAGATTCAGCACCATATTTATCAAGGAGCATTTTCCATGGTGCCAGCCTCATTGGAACCATCCCTAAACTTGGCTACAGACTTCCCATTAACCAAACTACCTAAGAGTCTAGCTGATGCAACACTCTGGAACGTTGACAATGCAGATGGTTGGCATTGGAGAACCAACTCACACCCCCCAACACCAAGGGATGGAAATGCTCAGTACCCCTTCCTGGACATCAGTGGAGGCAGTCATTACCTCCTGTGGTCTCCAAGTTTTTAATACTCACCACGATCCTGCAGAAGTTCAGGCTCTTGAGACGGAAGGGTTCTTGTCACTCCTGTGTCTTCCAGCAGGTCCTTCTCCAAGTTATCCTTGGAGGGCGTCTGACCCTCCAGTTCACCTATTTCAGGAATGGTCTCTGGCGGGAGAGCTTTCTGGCCCTGACAAGGGGAAACCAAGCAGAGTCAATCCCACTGCCTTAGCCCACGGCAAGCTCTGTCTCCTCTTTCCCCACCCCCCTCATACCCTGATCTAAGACTCAAGCTTTCTGAATATCCGTTTGGGGGATATGCCCTGACTGCTTCCCATCACCCTGATTGGCAATCCTCTCCTGATTCCCATGTCTGTCCTTGATCTATACCGACCACCTCTGGCAAAAGTCCAGACTTCACAGCTGGCACTGTCAATTGTCTTTGCACAAATCACTCCACCTCATGGAGTGATGCCCATGTGGAGTCATGCCCCTGACTCTGAAAGCACAGGACCCTGGCTCTAGGGCTTCTGACTTCACCACTTGCTGATACCTTGCTGGATTTGTCTTCGTCATGGAGGGTGCCCTGGGGCATAATAAGATGATAAGCAGTATAGCTAGTCTCTATTCATGAGAAATCAGTAGCATCTCCTCCCCCGATTCACATTTCAAAAAAATCCACTCTCTCCAGGCATACTCCAATATCTTCTGGGGGAGAAAACGACTCCAATTGGGTATTTTTTATTCAATTCAATATTCAATTAAAAGTACAATATTCCCCAATATTAGTGCCTCTGACGAAATCCATCATGGGTGAAACAGCTGTGAGTGCATTTACCCCTGATGAACCGACCCAGCACCATCTCGTGGAAACAGGACTCCTCTGCCCTCATGCTTAGGGCCACAGGCTTTCATGGTGAAGGACTATGAAAGAGGGATTGTCTTCATTCTCACACTGGCTATAAAATGGCTGGAACGGAATGCATCCATGGGAATTCCTGGAGGTAGTGGGTCCATTCCTGTCCTTTGCCAAGTTCTCCCAATTACTTCCGCAGCCACGCCCACCCGACCCTCTTCTACCTGCTCCCAGACTGGAGGTCAGGACATCACACTCACCTGCCCCCTCGACAGGTCCTTGGCTCCTGGCAGATGCTGCCTGTCTTGGCTTTCCTGCTGGCCCTCGTCTGGAGGGACGACACTGATTGTAGACTGGGGCTTCCTGGCTTGGTCTCCCTCACTGTGCCCCTCATTGATCTCAGATCCTAACATTTGAACACCCGAGACTGGGCATCAAAAAATCCTCGCCTTGGACACGGACAACAGCCTGTGAGGAAAAATTCAAATAGGATCAGTCTCCCTTCCAAGATCCAAAAAGGTATTCATTGTGTATCCTACCCTAGAGCTCACCTCCTGGGAATGACATTTGAAAGACCGACACCCTCAAAGTGAGGACAAACAGAAGCATCTCCAGTGATGGCACAAGCAAGTGCTCACCCCTGTGGGAATCACTGATTTAGAGCCAAGCCCTCTGGTCCTCCTGCTTCATTTCCTGGCTTGGAGCCACCATCCCACCGTTCCCTGTCTCACAGGGTCACTAGGGTCCTACTCACCCGTTTCTTCAGCTTCTGCTTCTTTCTCAGCACCTCTTCCAGATCCTTACAAGTCTGGGCACCACTACTTTTGACTAAGACCTGGATCTCCGGCGGCATGCACATCACGAACTGCTCCAGCACCAGCCTGTCCACCATCTGCTCGTTGGTGTGAAGATCCGGTCTCAGCCACAGCCCGCAGAGTTCACGGAGCCTCCTCAGAGCCTTGATCGGGTCGGATTCGTCCGAGCTCCTAAACGTTCTGAAGCGGACCGCAACTCTTCACGGTCGGATTCGGGGTTTTCCCTTCGGGTGTCTTTGTGTGGCGCAGACGCTGACGACTCTGCTCCAGGACTGTCCGCGACGGGGCCACGACCCCTTGTCTGGTTCTCAGCCATACCGACTGTAGAGTTTTTCAGTAGGACTCTGGGCAAATGCTTCTAGAAGTGGGTGCCCAACTGACCCCGATGGAAAGGAATTTCCTCTTGCTTTTCCTCAGTAATAGATTCAGTATTCAGAAATATGTAGGCCAAAAAAAAAAAAAAATGCAGCCAATTAGTTTTCTTTTCATCCACCCTACCATACCTCATCCCAATACTGGGCATTTTCCCCCCCTCAGAATTTCACACCAGGGACAAGAATCCATTCTCTTATTCCTCCGACATCCATCTCATAGTACAAGAATCTGTGTGGTCAAAAATCTCCACAGGGCAGTGCTTTACAGCCCTTGTTAAAAAAATGAAGCACAGCAGACGACACCATGGAGTGTGGAAACAATCTCATCTCACTGAAGATTCCACAAATGAATCACAGTTCCCGTGTGGCCGGAGGGAGATCGGTGGATTTCACGCGGTCTCTGAGCGAATGCAAGGTGAACAGAAAGCCAGGACTTACTGAAACCCACTTCCACGTGCCCTGACTTCGAGCGTTCTCTTTAGACATTGCCCATCAATTACCTCCTTGAAGCCTTCTCGCCTCGGTCCTCCTCAGTTGGGGACTTGCTCTCAAACTCGGCCGGCGGAGAAACGTCTCTCTATGGAGCTGGAAGAAATGCCGGACCTCTCGGCCTGTTACCCAATCGGCGCATGGATTCGTTGAGGGCGGGGCAAACCATTCTAGAAAATCCCACTTTACTTAATCACAGGGATTCGATTGCCCATGGCAACTCGCTCAGGAGAAACCACGATTTACTAAAGAGGCCTCCATAGTGATTTAGCGACAGATTCTGTGTATTTTTTTTTTTTGTTCTGTTTTTGGCCAAGCAGGGAGGCAGGTGCGGTCTCAGTTCCCAGACCGCGGAAGGAAACCACGCCACCTGCAGCGGGAGCGCTAAGTCTCACCCGCTGGACCGCTAGGGAAATCCCTCGGTTTCCTTTTGGATTTGATTGATTTTGGACTTTGGAGACTGCATTTTGGGGTGAACGGACTGGTTTTAATGATCTCTTGAATTTTTGGTCTCACTGCCTGGAGGGTTTGACGGAGTCAGAGACATGGTGGTGGGAACCAGATGGGTTTGACTCCTCTCGTCTTTTCTGTTCTTGTGAGATAAGTCTTAAAAGGCTTTTCTAAAATCAGGTGATGAGCTAAGGTGTGAGAAGACCCGATTTCTAAGTAGCCTTTTTGAAGACTAGAAGTTGTACACCAATAGGAAAAAAGAAGGACACCTATCACTTTCTAAAGCCTTCCTTTTTCGAAACACCTTGGAAAGAAATCCCCGAACAAGTATGGAGTGAGTGAATCTATCTCAGCATAATAACAGCCATGTAGGCAAAACCACGGCTATCACCTATTCCCTGTAGATAAGTCTTAGAAACTACGCAGACACTCTTTGACAGAAATGTGTTTATTTGAAGTTTAAATTCCACGGCAGAGCCTGTCCTCTGTGCCAGGAACATGCAATTTTACAGTGAAGTCCCGCCTAACAGGAAGCCAGTCAACAGTAGGCTCAGTTTCATGATGAAGTACTGATAACTAATGAGACATGCCTTCAGTAGAAAAATAACAAAGGAAGCAAAAACTGATTGAAACAGGCTACACTAAAGTAGAAAACAAAATCTAAAGGGAACGATAAGCCATCACTCAAATGTCCTCCTCATTCATGTAAATGGAAGCCCCTAGACCCAATATCCTCCGAAGCTCTTCCCATTTCATCCACCCTTTGTGTTACAGAAGTGACAAATCATTGTGAATTTCCTTCTTGGAGCAGAAGGACTTGGACCCGACAAGCAGGGTTAGGGCCAGTGGTTTCGAATGGGTTTCCTGGTGGGATTTGAGAGACCCCAGGGAGCAGAAGGCAGGTCACACTCGGGGCACATGTAGAGCTCGAGCCCAGTGTGTGACCACTGGGGTTCCCACTGTGGTTGAAAGCTTTTTCACAGTGCTCACAGCAGAAAGGCTTCTCTTGGGTTGGGTCCTCTGGAGCATGCAGCGTGGATCGTGAGGAAACTTCTTGTGGCAGAGATGGAAGCTGTAGGGCTTCTCGCCCACCTGGGTCTCCTGGTGAACACACACGTCCGGAACTGCATGAACCATTGGACGTGGATGTTGCTTTTTTCTTTTTTGAATTTAAAGGGCCGTCTCTCTTTAATGCGGTTCCAGAATAAGAGCCCATTACTTTGATAAGCACGGGCTCAGCAGAAGGCTCAAAAGGATGTGTGTAAAAGAATGTTTCCAAAGGCTCCAGAAATGACCCCAACTCTGCTTCCTGCTTCCCCTGGACAATACTCCATCTCCTGGGTGGGGCGGCTACTTGGTCCAGCTGACTTTAGGAATGTCATAGTGCTCCGTGAGCGTGTCCAGGTGTCTGTTGAAGTCCTCCACTCTCTGCTTGTGGGTTTTGGATGCTTTCTTCAGGATCCTCTCCATTTGTCGCTTCTCCCGCACCTTCTCAAAGGCCACCTGGGCTGGGGTCAGCTTGTCGAGGTGGCGCCTCAGCTCCTCCTCCTGGTTCTTCTGGATTTTCCCCATCGTTTCCAGGAGTTTTGCCTTGTCTCTGTCCTTTTTCTTCTTCCGCTTGGTCTCACCAAGCTCTGTGACTCCTTTCAGCTTCAGGGGTCCCTTTTGGACCTGCTCGTAGGCGTCCATGCTGCCCATCTTTGCATTCAGATTTCTAAATGGACGAAAGTTGGGGGGGGTCAGGTTTCTGAAATGGAAATTGGGACAATATCGTTCTCTACTGTAGATCCGAGAGGGTCTCTCTGTGTGGGTTAACACAAATGAACACAGACGAACATCTCTGCCTAGTCCAGGGGGCCAGGATTCAGAAAGCCTTGAGGAATAAATGCACCACACCACACCACAGCGTGGAGGGTGGCAACACCCTATAAATCAGGGTGATTTATAAACATATACATCGATGGAGGCAGGACGGGGGAACCTGAAAGACCTCTTATTTAAAATGTCTTTTCTGCAAGAGAAGGATCTGTGTTCCATTATATTTCCCAAGTTCCATTTACATGTTTCAAGTCAGTTCTTCCCCCCTCACAGAGAGCTCAGCAGTCAACCGTAGTTTATATGGAGTTTAAGGGAGATCCACTGCTTTCACAAGGCCTTTGAGCTGATGCAAGGTGAGTAGAAAACCCAGCCTTCCGAAACCCACCACCTCCTTCTGTATTGATTCCCAAACCTTCTCCTTAGATGTTCTCACTCATCACTTACCTCCTTTGAGCCCTCTTGCCCTCAGCCTCCTCAAGTCGGTGACTGCCTATCAGAGTGTGTCTGGGGCTGAAACATCTCTATTTATAGAGAGCCGGGGGAAATGGCAAGGGTCCCTGCTTGTTACCCCATCAGCACAGTGATTGTGTAAGGGCGGGTGAAGCCATTTATATGACCTCATTTTAGATAATCCAATTTATCCATGGATCCAGTTTCACAGGGACACTCCACCAGAAAAAAACACAGTTTATCAAAGAGGCCTCCATGTTGGTTTTGTGGTAGACTTCTCTGATAGCTCAGGTGGTAACGAATCCTCCTCAAATGCAGGAGACGCTAGAGAAATTCCTGGGTCAGGAAGATCTGCTGGAGAAGGGATAGGCTACCCACTCCAGCGTTCTTGGGCTTCCCTTGTGGCTCAGCTGGGAAAGAAGTAAAGTGAAAGTCTTTCAGTCATGTCCAACCCTTTGTGACCCCGTGGATATACTGTCCATGGAATTCTCCAGGCCAGAAGACTGGAGTGGGTAGCCGTTCCCTTCTCCAAGGGATCTTCCCAACCCAGGGAGCGAAGCCAGGTCTCCCACATTACAGGCAGATTCTTTACCACCAGGGAAGCCCGTGCACTTTTTGGCAGTAAGATTGATTTTTCTGGTCTAGCAAATACTTTTCTCATTTACCTGGAGAGTTGGAAGGAGTCAAAGCATAGGTATCTGAAAGTTTCAACCAGTTTGGTCGCCTATGCTTTTCTGGTGGCTCAGTGGTAAAGAATCTACCTGCCAATGCAGGAGACCTGGGTTCACTCCCTGGGTTGGGAAGATCTCTCACAGAAGGAAATGGCCAACCCATTCCAGTGTTCTTGCCTGGAAAATTCGATGGACAGAAGAACCTGGTGGGCCATGGAATAGCAGAGTTGGACACAACTCAGCGACTAAACAACCCTTTTTAAAATTCCGCATGCAAAGCTCTCGGACGAGGTCAGAGTCCTGTATGTTCTCAGGGAACGTGCCACCTTTGGGGTCGCAGTCTGGCTTTTCAGTAAGTACACTTTGGTGTGGCACAGACACTGGTGGTTTGAATTATGGACTGTCTGGGACTATTCCATGACCCCACACAAAATGTACATTCTTTAGCCATAGTGACTGAGGAATTTACTAGAAAAATGTTGAGCACATGCTTCTAGAAGCCCATGACAATTCACCCCTATGTAATGGG
This sequence comes from Bos grunniens, assembly GCF_055505025.1. Taxonomy (NCBI): domain Eukaryota; kingdom Metazoa; phylum Chordata; class Mammalia; order Artiodactyla; family Bovidae; genus Bos; species Bos grunniens. Next base: position 64,181,196 of record NC_141182.1, on the reverse strand, counting down.
ATTTCCTCTACCTTTCCTCAGCAACGTATTCACTGTTCAGAAGAATGGGGGTAAAAGAGAAATGAACAGAACTAGTTTCATTTTATTCCACCCTTCCATCTCCTCTACATTCCTCACCCCATACCCAATACCATTCCCTCATTGGTACAATCTTTCATATTGAATGGACATTAGTCCATCCATCATTCTTCTGACATCTACCTTTTCAGGAAAAAAAAGGTTGAAATGTCTGAATGGCTCCCTAGATTTTGACTTCTGTAGTCTGGAACTATGTTGTCCTTTGCTCTACTTTCAAGAAATTTACAGTGTTGAGACTCCTCAAATGGATATTCACAGCAATGCCAGGTTTTATATTATTCGGTCAAGACAAGCCACCAGGCAAGGATCTCAGTCATGATTCTTCTGGGGAAAAAATAGGAGGAAGACTATTTAAACACTGAATTCCATGTAGTATAGTGACGTTGGAAATGTTAAGCAAAGATTGTCCACCCAAAACATTTCCTTGCTGTCACCAGGGTATTTATTAGCTCCAAGGAAGGGTTGCACAAAAGGATCCAAAGAGAATCAAGTTCCTGATCACATACTTGTTATGTTTATGAAACACACAACATACAGTTTTGACTCTTTTATAAAATGTACAATCTCGTTCCACCAAGTTCATTCACAATGTTGTGCACTGTCAGTGTTGTCTATTTCCAACCTTTCTCATCACCCCAAGAACAAAATGTGGTTCATGAAAAGTCCCTCCCCATTCTCTGCCCCCCTCCCCCCTTACCCTTGGCAATGCATTCATCTACTTCTTGCATCTATGGGTTCAGTTCAGGTCAGTTCAGTTCAGTCGCTCAGTCGTGTCCAACTCTTTGAGACCCCATGAAATGCAGCACGTCAGGCCATCCTGTCCATCAACAGCCCCCGTAGTTTACTGAAACTCATCCATTGAGTCGGAGATGCCATCCAACCATCTCATCCTCTGTCATCCCCTTCCCCTCCTGCCTTCAATCTTTCCCAGCATCAGGGTCTTTTCAAATGAGTCAGTTCTTTGAATCAGGTGGCCAAAGTATTGGAGTTTCAGCTTCAGCTCAAATATTTTCCAATGATATTCAGGACTGATTTCCTTTAAGGTGGACTGGTTGGATCCCCTTGCAGTCCAAAGGACTCTCAAGAGTCTTCCCCAACACCAAGGTTCAAAAGCATCAGTTTCTTGCCTCTCAGCTTTCTTTAAGTCTAACTCTCACATCCATACATGACTACTGGAAAAACCATAGCTTTGACTACCTGGACCTTTGTTGGCCAAGTAATGTTTCTGTTGTTTACTATGCTGTCTAGGTTGGTCATAACTTTTCTTCCAGGGAGCAACAGTCTTTTAATTTCATGGCTGCCGTCACCATCTGCAGTGAGTTTGGAGCTCCCCCGCCCCGAAAATAAATTATCTCACTGTTTCTACTGTTTCCCCATCTATTTGCCATGAAAGGATGGGACTGGATGCTGTGATCTTAGTTTCTGAACGTTGAATTTTAAGCTAACTTTTTCAGTCTCGTCTTTCACTTTCATCAAGGGACTCCTTGGTTCTTCTTCGCTTTCTGCCATAAGGGTGGTGTCATCTGTGTACCTGAGGTTATTGATATTTCTCCTGCAAATCTTGATTCCAGCTTGTGTTTCATCCAGCCCAGCTTGTCTCATGATGTACTCTGCATATAAGTTACATAAGCAGGGTGACAGTATACAGCCTTGACGTACTCCTTTCCAGATTTGGAATCAGTCCGTTGTTCTAAGTCCAGTTCTAATTGTTGCTTCCTGACCTGCACACAGATTGCTCAGGAGGCAGCTCAGGAAGTCTGGTATTCCTGTCTAACAATTTTCCACAGTTTCTTGTGATCCACACAGTCAAAGGCTTTGGCATAGTCAATAAAGCTGAAGTAGATGTTTCTCTGGAACGCTCTTGCTTTTTCAATGATCCAATTGATGTTGGCAGTTTGATCTCTGGTTCCTCTGCCTTTTCTAAATCCAGCTTGAACATCTGAAAGGTCATGGTTCATGTACTATTTAAGACTGTATATGAAGGCTTGGAGAATTTGAGCATTACTTTGCTAGCATGTGAGATGAGTGCAATTGTGCAGTAGTTTGAGCATTCTTTGGCATTGCCTTTCTTTGGGACTGGAATGAAAACTGACCTTTTCCAGTCCTGTGGCCACTGCTGAGTTTTCCAAATTTGCTGACTTATTGACTGCAACACTTTCACAGCATCATGTCTGAGGATTTGAAATAGCTCAACGGGAATTCCATCACCTCCACTAGCTTTGTTCATAGTGACTCTTCCTAAGGCCCACTTGACTTCACATTCTAGGATGTCTGGCTCTAGGTGAGTGATGACACCTTCGGGATTATCTGGGTCATGAAGAACTTTTTTGTGTAGTTCTGTATATTCTTGCCACCTCTTCTTAATATCTTCTGCTTCTCTTGGGTCCATCCATTTCTGTCCTTTATTGTGCCTATCCTTGCATGAAATCTTCCCTTGGCAAATCCAAATCCTTTCTCACACCCTCAGAGGGCACTGCTCTTCACAGTCTCTACCTTCTCCTCCACTCCCCAGCCACCTGGCACACCTGACCACACCAAGCCCAACTGGCTTTGCGGTCTGGTTTCTAGGGTTTTCCTCCGCTGTCTGGAAAGTCCTTCCCTCGACACCCTCAGGCTGTCTTCAGATCTCCACACAATCAGTGGTTCTTTGGAGACGGACAGGACTGGCTAAGGCTTTATCGCCCGGCATCTCACTCCATCACTACATTTCCTCAATAGCAGTTTCTCAGCCTCGGTATGTATTTTATTTTTAAATCCATTTATTTTCGGCTGTGCTGGGTCTTTGTTTCTGCCCGGGGCGCAGGGCTCCTCTCCAGTCGCGGGGCACAGGCTTCTCGCTGCACTGACCTCTCTTTTGCGGAGCCCGGGCTCTCGGGGCTCTGGGCTTCAGTAGTGGCGGCTCCCAGGCTCAGTGGTTGTGTCGCATGGCCTTAGTTGCTCCTGAGCCCTGGGATCTTCTCGGGTCAGGGATGGAACTCATGTGCTCTCATTGGCAGGCACAGCGTTTACCTCCGAGCCTCCGGGGAAGACCTATTATTCACTTTTCTTAACTAGTACTTAACTGCGTCTGTGTTTTGAAGTCTTATTCATATTTCATTGTATTAACTCCTTGTGTTGATTCTTCGATAATGATTCTAATACCCCTGTTTCTGAAGAGACCCAGTCTTTGTATTCTATATTGCTTCTTTGAATAAGTTGCCTCCATCTTGGGCCTGTAAGTTAACATCCTTTAACATAGAAGGAGGCGACAGAGGATGAGATGGTTGGATGGAATCACTGACTCAATGGACTCGAGTTTGAGGAAACTCCTGGGAGATAGTGAAGGACAGGGAAGCCTGGCATGCTACATTCCATGGAGTTGCAAAGTGAAGTGGCTCTTTGTGACCCCATGGACTGTGGCCAACCAGGTTCCTCCATCCATGGTATTCTCCAGGCAAGAATACTGCAGTGGGTTGCCATTCTCTTCTCTCGGGGATCTTCCCCACCGAGGGAGCAAATCACGTCTCCTGCATTGGCAGGCAGATTCTTTACCACTGAGCCTCCTGGGAAACCATGAGAGAAGCTGCCACAATTCTGAGTATTGACCCAAGAAATGAAAACAAATGGACCCTGGAACTGAAGGTTAACTGTATTTACAACAATCAAGATGACACTGATCAGACCAGTGATGACCAGTTTCAGGATGATTGTCAGAGCTGACTGCGCTGTTTCTGCCTGTAGCCCCCTCCCTCCATCTATAAAAGCTGTAGCTCATTAATTGTCTAGGGTAGGAGGTGGGGGGAGTCAGCCATTGGACAGACGTCTGCGGCACCTCCACAGTTGCTGGAGAAGGAAATGGCAACCCAGTCCAGTACTCTTGCCTGGAAAATACCATGGATGGAGGAGACTGGTAGGCTACAGTCCACGGGGTCACAAAGAGCTGGACATGACTGAGTGACTTCACTTTCACTTTCAACACTGGCTGGCATCCAGAGTAAAGCTAACTTTCCTTTCCCCCAACCTGGCCTCTGTATTGGCTTTTAAGTGCGAGCAGCCAGACACCAATATCTATTACAATATCATCCTTGAGTTTGCTGCCCCCAACAATTCCAAGGCTAATTAATAGAAGAAAATGCTGATTCTTTGAAAAGAAATACTTTATTATCTCCATTCTGCTCCAAATGACCTCTCTTCATTTCTGCTGGAGGAGAGCCAGGTGGGATGAAAGAGTGCTACCTTGAAGAATCTTTTCAAGCAGAGACACCCTAGAATCTCAGTGTTCAAAAGGGCATTAATATTACATTACCTAAGAGTTCATAATTCCAAAAGAATAGTTACTTTAAATGCTCGAGAGGGTGCTCAGTCGCTTCAGTCGTGCCCAACTTGTTGCAACCCAACAGACCATAGCCTGCCAAGGTTCTCTGTCCATGGGATTCTCCATGCAAAATACTGGAGTGGGTTCCATTCCCTTCTCCAGGGGATCTTCCTGATGAAGGGATCAAACCTGGGTCTTCTGTGCTGCAGGCAGATTCTTTACCACTGAGTCACTGGGGAAGCCTTACAGAGGGATGATATCTCCACATAATAATGGCCATGTAACAAACCGCAGCTATCATCTACTCCATATAAAAAAATCTTGGGGATAGGGTGGGATGATTTGGGGGAATGGCATTGAAACATATATAATATCATATGGGAAACAAGTCGCCAGTCCAGGTTTGATGCACGATAGTGGATGCTTGGGGCTGGTGCACTGGGATGGCCCAGAGGGATGGTACAGGGAAGGAGGATGGAGGCGGGTTCAGGATGGGGCACATAAGTATACCTGTGGTGGATTCATGTTGATATATGGCAAAACCAATACAAGATTGTAACGTTAAAAAATGAAATAATAAGAAAAAAAATCTTGGAAGGGGAAATACACAGGACACTTATTTGACAGAAATGTCTTCGTTTATTTGAAATTTAAATTTCACTGGTGATGCTCTTTTTCATCTGGCCACTCTGCTAGGAGCATCCTATTGTACAATTAAATCTTGCCTAATGGGGGGACAATCAGCAGTGACCTCAGTCAGTTTCTCGAAGAAGTACTGAAAACTAATGAGACCTGCATTCACTGAAGAAGAACAACACAAAGCCAAAACTTATCACAAAAACACAGGCTACACTAAAGTAGAGAACAAAATCTGCAGGGAAAGATAAGTCATCACTCAATATTCACCACATTCATGTGAATGGAACCCTATCGGGTTCCAGTATGATCGTAAGGTCTTCACATGTTACCCTTTCTTTGTATCACATAAGTGACAAATAATCCCAAATTTCCTTCTCGGAGTAGAAGGCACTTAGATCTGAGGGCAGGGTCCTGAGCCAGTCATCTGGAATGGATTTTCTGGTGGCGTTTGAAAGTCCCCAGCTGACGGAAGGCACTGTGACACTCGGGGCACACGTAGGGCTTGAGGCCAGAGTGGATGCGTCGGTGAACATTGAGGTTCCCTCGGTGGCTGAAAGCTCTGTCACAGTGCTCACAGCGGAAAGGCTTCTCCTGGGTGTGGGTCCTCTTGTGAGCGCGCAGTGTGGAGTCGTGGGTGAACTTCTTGAGGCAGAGATCACAGCTGTAGGGCTTTTCGCCAGTGTGGATCCGCTCGTGAACCCGCAGATCTGAAGGCTGTATGAACCGTTTGGCACAGATGTCGCATTGAAAGGGCCTCTCTCCTGTGTGTGTCCTCTGGTGCAAGATAAGCTGAGATTGATAAGCAAAGCTCTTTTTGCACATCCTGCATTCAGAGGGTGCCCGTCCCGGGGTTTCTGCTCCCTCAGGAAGACTGGTGGGTCCCACGGTGCCAGATACATCAATGGAATGGGACCCAAGCTGTCCTGAGAACTCTCCTTGGTCCAAACACGTGGCTGCTTCTTGATGCACATCTTGGCAAGTCGGACTGCTGTCCCGCTTCCTTTTGACACGTCTGCGATACTTAAGAGGACCTCGTCTGGATCCACTCGTGGTGGAAACGTCTCCCTCTGGAACACAGGAAGAAAGGGTTCAGGAGCCACATTTTAAATACCAGTTTCTTCTTGAGGATTCTTCTATCTCTCTATGTTTCCAGAATCCCCTGAAAGAGATGCAGCACCACATTTAACAAGGAGCATTTTCTGTGCTGCCGGCCTCACTGGAACCCTGATGTTGGCTGAGAAGTTCCCATCAAGCAACCAAGCTAAGAGCCTGGACTGTGGGACACTGGAACGTTGATGATGGAGAAGGTTGGCACTGGACAATGATCTCCACCCACCCATCCAAGGATGGTGATGCTGGCTACCCAGCCTCATGCCACCACAGGAGGGAGTCACTAACTCTGCTGGATTCCACGGTTTTGAGTACTCACCAGGACCCTTCAGAAGTTGAGGTGCTTCAGATTGAAGGGTTTTTGTCTCTCCCCTGTCTTCCAGCAGGTCCTTCTCCAAGTTCTCCCTGGGCGTCAGACCCTCCAGCTCACCTGTTTCAGGAACAGTCTCTGGCGGGAGAGCTCTCTCATCCTGACAAGGGACAAACAAGCAGAGTCAAAGCCATTTACCTTAGTCCATGGAAAACTGTTTCCTATTTCCCCATCTGCCTCGTATCTTGACCTTATACTCCAAGTTTCTTCATGAAATTTTAGGGGATATGCCCTGACTTCGTCTGGTCCACCCCATCACCCTGATTGATAATCATCTCCTGATACTCAAGGCTGTCCTGGATCTATACAGACTGTATCTTGCAATCAAATCAGGACATCACAGTTGGCACTCTGACTTCTCTATGCACAGGTCTCTCCAAGTCATACGCACTCCTGCCTGCCCCCGACTCTGGAAGGAAGAACTCTAGGCCCAGCTCTCTTGACTCCATCACTGTTGCAGATTTGCCTGGATGCATCTTTGCGATGGTGGTTACCCGGTACATAGGAAGATGACGTCCAGTATTCCTGGTCTCTGCTCCATGCAAGTCAATAGCATCCCCTGCCTATACCCAACCTTATTTGAACAAATCCACTGTCTTCCATGCATTCTTCAATGTCTGAAAGGGAAAGTGTTAGTCGCTCAGTCGTGTGTGACTCTTGCAAACCCATGGACTATAGCTGCCAGGTTCTTTTGTTGATGGGATTCTCCAGGCAAGAACATTAGAGTGTGTAGCCATTCTCTTCTCCAGGGGATCTTCCTGACCCAGCGATCGAACCCAGGTCTCCTGCATTTTCGGCAGATTCTTCACCATCTGAGCCACCAGGGAAGCCCAATGTCTACTGGGGGGCAAAATGAGTCCACTTTGGAGTCACTCCTTCAGTTGCAAGGAATGATCATATTCTGAAATATGACGTGCCCTTGGGCAAAGTGGCCTTGGGTACATCAGCTGTACGTGCACTTACCTGCAGAAAATTGAACCTAGCATCATGTCAGGAAGACAGGATTCCCTTCTCCCCACTCCTAAGACTAGAAGCTTTCATAGCAGAGGGACAGAGATGGATTATCTTCATTCTCACACTGATTAGAAAAAATGCCTAGGAACTGAATGCATCCACGGGAATTCCTGGAAGCAATGGATCCATTCCTGTCCTTTGTCAAATCTCCCCATTACTCCAGCAGCCACACCCACCTCACTCTCTTCTATCTGCTTCCACACTCTCACCTGCTCCCTAGATAGGTTCGTGGCTCCTGGTAGATTCTGCAGCTCTGTGCTTCCCTCCTGGCCATCCTCTGGAGGTATGACCCTTGAGGAGGGTTGGGGCCCCCCGCACAGGTCTCTCTCATCGTCCATGTGACCGGCCTTGGCTTCAACCATCTCAATGTCGGGATCACGCACAAGATATTTCTGCCCTTGTATGCAGACTATGGTCTGTGAGGGGAGAAATCAATCAAGATCAGTCTGTATAAGACCTGGAATGTAGTTTTCAGGCATCCAATGGCATTGACAATAGAAGCTCCCGTTTGCTGTAGAAGATCTACATCCTTCGAGTTGAGACAGCAAAAAGTATCTCCCAAATTGCCCAACTGTGAACTTCTCTCACCTGTTTGGGAACCACTGATACAGAGCCAAACCCACAGGTCCTATCTTGTGATCCCTGCAGCTTGCACGTGTCTCCTTGTCCCACACCCATCACTAAGGTCTTACTCACCCAGTTCTTGGGTTTCTGCTTATTTCTCAGCACGTCCTCCAGGTCTTTGCAACTCTGCACCCCACTTTCTTTGAGCAGGACCTGGCACTCCAGGGGCATGCAGATCATGAACTGCTCCAGCACCAGCCTGTCCATCATCTGCTCCTTGGTGTGAAGATCCGGCCTCAGCCACAGATGGCAGAGTTCACGGAGTCTCTTCAGATCCTTGACGGGGTCTGACTCCTCTGAGCTGCTAAATGTTCTGAACCGGACGTGCCAGTTTTCCTGGTGACAATCTGAGTTTTCCATCAGTGTGTCTTGGGGTGGCACGGACACCAGTGACTCTGCCCCAGGGCTGTCTGTGATGTTTTCACAACCCTGAAAAAATGTCTGGTCTTCAGCCATATTGATGGAGGAAATTTCCAGTAGGACTCTGAGCAAATGCTTCTAGCAGTGGGTGCCCAGTTGACGCCTATGGAAATGGATTTCCTCTGCTTTTCCTCAGTATTAAAGTCACTGGTTAGCAGTCTAGGGAGACAAAAAAAAAAAGAAACAAATGGGTATCATTTTTTTCCACCCTTCCATCTCCCCTACATCCCAATATTGGACACCATTGCCCGACTCATTCAATATTTCATAAAACTGTCTGGTCAGAAATGACCATAGGGCTTCCTTGGTGGTCCAGTGGCTAAGAATCTGCCTGCCAATGCAGTTTGCCAGGCAATCAAACCTGACATGGGTTTGATTCCTCATATGCGAAGACCCCGCCTGCCTCTAAGCCTGTGCATCAGAACTCGTGAGCCTGAGAGGGGCAACTACTGAACCCGAGCTGTAGACTCCCAGCTCTGCCATGGGAGAAGCCACCACAATGAGCCCATACCCCTCAGCTAGACAGTAGTCACCACTAGCTATGACTAGAGAAAGCCCTCACAGTAAAGAAGACTCAGCCCAGCCAAAATGAATGAATTAAAAAACTTAAAACTAATAATAATCATATATGTAGTTTTTAAATGGCCATAGGGTGCTGCTCAAAAACCCTTGAAGAAAACGAGCCACCTCACAGCAACATGTGTGGAAACATTCTTATCCCCTTGCAGAAGAGCTTGATTAAACATGGGGTTAGAGTAAGATCTCCTGTCACAAGGTCTCCCAGCTAATGGAGGATGAACAGAAAGCAAGACCTTTCTGAAACCCACCAGTGTGTCCTGATTACTAGGCATCCTCCTTGGACGTGCCCACTCATCGCTTACCCCTTCCAGTTCTCTTGCCTTCAGCCTCCTCAGGTCAGGCACTGGTTCTCAAAGTGTGACTAGAGCTGAAATGTCTGTATTTATAGAGAGTTGGGTGAAACTCCAGGGGTTTCCAGCCATAACCTCATCATCCCAGTGATTGGATAAAGGGCATGGAAGGAACCACTTGGGATAATCTGGGTAGATTCCACTTCCTGTGGAGACTCCAACAGGAAGAACCATTAAAGAGGCCAACATATTGGTTTGGCAGTAAACTTTCTCTAATGTATTCTATTTACTTTAGACTTCATGGATGGCATTTCTTGGGGAAACAGATTGATTTTCCTGATCTAATGAAGTTTTTTCTCTCTGGAGACTGTGAGGCAGTCCAATAATTGTAATCTGACGGTGGTAATCAAATTGGGTTACTTAATCTTGTTTCTTTTCTCATGAAATAAGTCATGAAAGACTCTTGTCTAAAATCAGCTGATGAGATCTACTGTAAGAAACCATTTCAGAGAGGCATCACAGAAACCAGAGGTTGTACACCAGTAGGGAAAAAGAGGAGAAGGCAATGGTGCCCCACTCCAGTGCTCTTGCCTGGAAAATCCCATGGATGGAGGAGCATGGTGGGCTACAGTCCATGGGGTCACTAAGAGTCAGACACGACTGAGCGACTTCACTTTCACATTTCCCTTTCCTGCATTGGAGAAGGAAATGGCAACCCACTCCAGTGTTCTTGCCTGGAGAATCCCAGGGACAGGGGAGCCTGGTGGGCTGCCATCTATGGGGCCCCCCAATGTCGGACATGACTGGAATGACTTAGCAGCAGTTAGCAGCAGCAGGGGAAAAGAATGACACTTGTCAATTTAACAAGCCTTCTTTTTCTAAATACCTAAGGAAGCAGTATCCAAACTAGTACAAAGGGAACATATCTCAACATAATAATGGCCACATAGACAAAACCATGGCTATCACCTACCTGTAGCAAAGTCTTAGAAGAGAAAACACACAGGTCTTTCATAGAAATGTGTTTGTTTATTTGAAATTTAAATTACACTGGTGATCCTGTATTTAAACTAGCTATCCTGCTGCTGCTGCTGCTGCTAAGTGGCTTCAGTCGTGTCCGACTCTGTGTAGCCCCATAGATGGCAGCCCACCAGGCTCCCCCATCCCTGGGACTCTCCAGGCAAAAACACTGGAGTGGGTTGTCATTTTCTTCTCCAATGCATGAAAGTAAAAAGTGAAAGTGAAGTCGCTCAGTCGTGTTTGACGCCATGGACTGTAGCCCACCAGGCCCCTCCATCCATGGAATTTTCCAGGCAAGAGTACTGGAGTGGAGTGCCATTGCCTTCTCTAGCCATCCTGCTAGGAGTATCCTATTTTACAAGGAAATCACACCTGACAAGAAGGCAATCAGCAGAAGCCTCACTCTGATGATAAGGTACTGATAAGCGGTGAGACACAGCTTCCTGAAAGAACAAGAACAACACAAAGCGAAAATATGTAAGAAAACCAGAGTCTAACATCGTAAGGCAATTCTTCTCCAATTGAAAATTCACAAATGAAAAAGAAAACTATAGTCTATAGCAAAGTAGAAAACAAAATCCAAAGGGAAAAATAAGTCATCACTCAAGTACCCTAATTCACTTAAATATCCTAATTCACGTGAGATGCAACCCCACTGGGTTCCACGATCCTCCTAAGCCCCTCCCCTGTCATCCACACTTTGTATCACAGAGGTGACAAATCATTCTAAATTTTCTCATGAGAACAGAAAAGACCTGGACCTGAGGGCAGGGTCCTGAGCCAGTCATCTGGAATGGATTTTCCGGTGGCGTTTGAAAGTCCCCAGCTGACTGAAGGCACTGTGACACTCAATGCACACGTAGGGCTTGAGGCCAGAGTGGGTGCATCGTGAATATTGAGGTTCCCTCGGTGGCCGAAAGCTCTGTCACAGTGCTCACAGCAGAAAGGCTTCTCCTGGGTGTGGGTCCTCTTGTGAGCGCACAGTGTGGAGTCATGGGTGAACTTCTTGATGCAGATGTCACAGCTGTAGTGCTTCTCGCCAGTGTGGATCCGCTGGTGAACCCGCAGGTCTGAAGGCTGTATGAACCCTCTGGCACAGATGTCACATTGAAAGGGCCTCTCTCCTGTGTGTGTCCTCTGGTGCAAGGTAAGCTGAGATTGATAAGGAAAGCTCTTTTTGCACACCCTGCATTCAGAGGGTGCCCGTCCTGGGGTTCCTGCTCCCTCAGGAAGACTGGTGGGTCCCCCGGTGCCAGATGAACCAACGGAATGGACCCCAAGTCGTCCTGAGAACTCTCCTTGATCCAAACACGTGGCTGCCTCTTGAAGCACGTCTTGGCAAGAGGGACTGCTGTCCCGTTTCCTTTTGACATGTCTGTGATTCTTCAGAGGACCTCATCTGGATCCACTCGGGGTGGAAACATCTCGCTCTGGAACACAAGAGGAAAGGCTTCAGGAGCCACATTTGAAGTATCACTTCCTTCCTGGGGACTCTCCCTTCTCTCTGCCCTCCCAGAAACTGCTGAAAGAAGAGATTCAGCACCATATTTATCAAGTAGCTTTTTCCATGGTGCCAGCCTCATTGGAACCATCCCTAATTTGGCTACAGACTTCCCAGCATACAAACTACCTAAGAGTCTAGCTAATGAAACACTCTGAAACATTGACGATGGAGAAGGTTGGCATTGGAGAACCAACTCCTACCCCACAACACCAAGGGATGGAAATGCTGGGTACCCCTTCCTGGACATCAGTGGAGGCAGTCATTACCTCCTGTGGTCTCCAAGTTTTTCATACTCACCATGATCCTGCAGAAGTTCAGGCTCTTGAGCCGAAAAGGTTCTTGTCACTCCTGTGTCTTTCAGCAGGTCCTTCTCCAATTCTCCTTGGAGGGAGTCTGACCCTCCGGTTCAACTGTTTCAAGAATGGTCTCTAGCAGGAGAGCTTTCTGGCCCTGACAAGGGGCAACCAAGCAGAGTCAATCCCACTGCCTTAGCCCAGGGCAAGCTCTGTCTCCTCTTTGCCCACCCGCCTCGTACCCTGATCTCACACTCCAGCTTTCTGGATATCAGTTTGGGGGATATGCCCTGACTGCTTCCCATCACCCTGATTGGCAATCCTCTTCTGATTCCCATGTCTGTCCTTGATCTATACCGACCACCTCTGGCAAAAGTCCAGACTTCACAGCTGCCACTGCCAATTATCTTTGCACATATCTCTCCACCTCATCTCACATTCTCCAGGCCCTGAATCTGAAAGCAGAGGATTCTGGCTCTAGGGCTCCTGACTTCACCACTTGTTGATACCTTGCCTGGATTTCTCTTCATCATGGAAGGTGGCCTGGGGCATAATATGATGATAAGCAGTATAGCTGTTATACTATATAGCTCTATTCTATACTATATAGCTCGATTCATGAGAAATCAGTAGCATCTCCTCCCTGATTCACATTTCAAAAAATCCACTCTCTCCAGACATACTCCAAAATCTGAGGGGGAAAATGACTCCAACAGGGAACTTGTTATTCAATTCTAGGTGTTTACAATATCCCCCAATATTAGTGCCTCTGACGAAATCCATCATGTGTGAAACAGCTGTGAGTGCATTTACCCCTGATAAAGTGACCCAGCACCATCCCGTGGAAACAGGACTCCTCTCCCTCATGCTTAGGGCCACAAGCTTTCATGGTGAAGGACTATGAAAGATGGACTGTCTGCATTCTCACACTGGCTGGAAAAACAGCCGGGAACGGAATGCATCCATGGGAATTCCTGGAGGCAGTGGGTCCATTCCTGTCCTTTGCCCAGTTCTCCAAATACTTGCGCAGTCACACTCACTCGACCCACTTCTACCTGCTCCCAGACTGGAGGTCAGGACATCATACTCACCTGCCCCCTCAACAGGTCCTTGGCTCCTGGCAGATGCTGCCCGTCTTCGCTTTCCTGCTGGCCCTCGTCTGCAGGGATGACACTGACTGTACACTGGGGCTCCCTGGCTTGGTCTTCCTCACCGTGCCTCTCACTGACCTCAGATCCTAACATCTCAACACCTGAGACTGGCATCAAAAAATCCTCGCCTTGTACATGGACTACAGCCTGTGACAAAAAATTCAAATATGATTAGTCTCCCTTCACAAGACCCAAAAAGGTATTCATTGCATATACTACCTTAGAAGCCCACCTCCTGGGAATGACATTTGAAAGACCAACACCCTCAAAGTGAGGATCTACAGAAACATATCCAGTGATGCCACAGGCCAAGTGCTCGCCCTTCTGGGAATCACTGATTCAGAGCCAAGCCCTCTGATCCTTCTCCTTCATCTCCTAGTTCCCAGCCGCTCATGCCACCGTTCCCTGTCTCAGTGGGTCACTAGGGTCCTACTCACCCATTTCTTCAGTTTCTGCTTCTTTCTCAGCACCTCTTCCAGATCCTTACAAGTCTCGGCACCACTACTTTTGACTAAGATCTGGATGTCCTGCGGCATGCACATCACGAACTGCTCCAGCACCAGCCTGTCCACCATGTCCTCCTTGGTGTGAAGATCCGGCCTCAGCCACAGACTGCAAAGTTCACAGAGCCTCCTCAGAGCCTTGATCGGGTCGGATTCATCAGAGCTCCTAAACGTTCTGAAGCGAACTGGCAACTCTTCACGGTCGGAGTCGGGGTTTTCCCTTCGGGTGTCTTGGCGTGGCGCAGACGCTGGCGACTCTCCTCCGGAGCTGTCCACGACGGGGCCATGACCCCTTGTCTGGTTCTCAGCCATACCGACTGTAGAGTTTTTCAGTAGGACTCTGGGCAAATGGTCTAGAAGTGGGTGCCCAACTGACCCCGATGGAAGGAATTTCCTTTTGCTTTTCCTCAGTAATAGATTCAGTATTCAGAAATATGAGGGAAAAAAGATAAACGAATGCAGCCAAATACTTTTATTTTCATCCACCCTACCATCCCTCATCCCAATACTGGACATTATTCCCCCCTCAGAATTTCACACCAGGGACAAGAATCCATTCTCTTATTCTTCCGACATCCATCTTATAGTACAAGAAACTGTGTGGTCAAAACTGTCCACAGGGCAGTGTTTAAAAGCCCTTGTTGAGAAAATGAAGCACACCCCACGACACCATGGAGTGTGGAAACAATCTCATCTCACACAAGATTCCACAAATGAATCACAGTTCCCGTGTGGCCGGAGGGAGATCGGTGGATTTCACACGGTCTCTGAGCGAATGCAAGGTGAACAGAAAGCCAGGACTTACTGAAACCCACTTCCACGTGCCCTGACTTCGAGCGTTCTCTTTAGACATTGCCCATCAATTACCTCCTTGAAGCCTTCTCGCCTCGGTCCTCCTCAGTTGGGGACTTGCTCTCAAACTCGGCCGGCGGAGAAACGTCTCTCTATGGAGCTGGAAGAAATGCCGGACCTCTCGGCCTGTTACCCAATCGGCGCATGGATTCGTTGAGGGCGGAGCAAACCATTCTAGATAATCCCACTTTACTTAATCACAGGGATTCGATTGCCCATGGCAACTCGCTCAGGAGAAACCACGATTTACTAAAGAGGCCTCCATAGTGATTTAGCGACAGATTCTGTGTATTTTTTTTGGTTCTGTTTTTGGCCAAGCAGGGAGGCAAGTGCGGTCTCAGTTCCCAGACCGCGGAAGGAAACCACGCCACCTGCAGCGGGAGCGCTAAGTCTCACCCGCTGGACCGCTAGGGAAATCCCTCGGTTTCCTTTTGGATTTGATTGATTTTGGACTTTGGAGACTGCATTTTGGGGTGAACGGACTGGTTTTAATGATCTCTTGAATTTTTGGTCTCACTGCCTGGAGGGTTTGACGGAGTCAGAGACATGACTGGAATCTGGCTGGGAGCCAGATCGGTTTGACTCCTCTCGTCTTTTCTGTTCTTGTGAGGTAAGTCTTAAAAGGCTTTCCTAAAAGCAGCTGATGAGCTAAGGTGTGAGAAGACCTGATTTCTAAGTAGCCTTTTTGAATACTAGAAGTTGTACACCAATAGGAAAGAAGAATGACACCTATCACTTTCGGAAGCCTTCCTTTTTCAAAACACCTCGGGAAGAAATCCCTGAACAAGTATGGAGTGAGTGAATCTATCTCAGCATAAAAGCAGCCATGTAGGCAAAACCACGGCCATCACCTATTCCCTGTAGAAAAGTCTTAGAAACTACACAGACACATTTGACAGAAATGTGTTTATTTGAAATTTAAATTCCACTGGAGAGCTTGGCCTCTGTGCCAGGACCATTGAGGTTTACAGAGAAGTCCTGCCTAACAGGAAGGCAGTCAACAGTAGGCTCAGTTTCAGGATGAAGTACTGATAACTAATGAGACATGCTTTCAGTAAAAGAATAACAAAAGAAAGAAAAACTTTTTGAAACAGGCTACACTAAATTAGAAAACAAAATCCAAAGGGAATGATAAGCCATCACTCAAATATCCTCCTCATTCATGTAAATGGAACCCCCTGGACCCAATATCCTCCGAAGCTCTTCCCATGTCATCCACCCTTTGTGTTACAGAAGTGACAAATCTTTGTGAATTTCCTACTTGGACCCGAGGGCAGGGTCCTGGGCCAGTGGTTCGGAATGGGTTTCCTGGTGGGATTTGAGAGACCCCAGGGAGCAGAAGGCAGGTGACACTCGGGGCACATGTAGGGCTCGAGCCCAGAGTGTGACCATGAGGTTCCCACTGTGGTTGAAAGCTTTTTCACAGTGCTCACAGCAGGAAGGCTTCTATGGGTGTGGGTCCTCTGGTGAGCATGCAGCGTGGAGTCGTGAGGGAACCTCTTGGGGTAGAGATCACAGCCGTAGGGCTTCTTGCCCAGTGGGTCTCCTGGTGAACACACAGGTCCGGAGGCTGCATGAACCACTGGACGTGGATGTCGCTTTTTTCTCTTTGTAATTTAAAGGGCCGTCTCTCTTTTATGTGGTTCCAGAATAAGGGCCCATTACTTTGATAAGCACGGGCTCAGCAGAAGCCTCAACAGAATATGTGTAAAAGAATGTTTCCAAAGGCTCCAGAGATGACCCCAACTCTGCTTCCTGCTTCCCCTGGACAATACTCCATCTCCTGGGTGGGGCGGCTACTTGGTCCAGCTGACTTTAGGAATGTCATAGTGCTCCGTGAGCGTGTCCAGGTGTCTGTTGAAGTCCTCCACTCTCTGCTTGTGGGTTTTGGATGCTTTCTTCAGGATCCTCTCCATTTGTCGCTTCTCCTGCACCTTCTCAAAGGCCACCTGGGCTGGGGTCAGCTTGTCGAGGTGGCTCTTCAGCTCCTCCTCCTGGTTCTTCTGGATTTTCCCCATCGTTTCCAGGAGTTTTGCCTTGTCTCTGTCCTTTTTCTTCTTCCGCTTGGTCACAACAAACTCTATGACTCCTTTGAGCTTCAGGGGTCCCTTTTGGACCTGCTCGTAGGCGTCCATGCTGCCCATTTTTGGATTCGGATTTCTAAATGGACAAAAGTTGGGGGGGGTCAGGTTTCTGAAATGGAAATTGGGACAATATCGTTCTCTACTGTAGATCCGAGAGGTTCTCTCTTTGTGGAAGCAGGAGCCTTTTAATTTCATGGCTGCAGTCACCATCTGCAGTGATTTTGGAGCTCCCCCGCCTCGAAAATAAATTATCTCACTTTTCCCACTGTTTCCCCATCTGTTTGCCATGAAGGGATGGGACCGGATGCCATGATCTTAGTTTTCTGAATATTGAGTTTTAAGACAAGATTTTCACTCTCCTCTTTCACTTTCATCAAGGGACTCTGGTTCTTCTTCGTTTCTGCCAGAAGGGTCGTGTCATCTGTGTATCTGAGGTTATTGATATTTCTCCTGCAAATCTTGATTCCAGCTTGTGTTTCATCCAGCCCAGCTTGTCTCATGATGTACTCTGCATATAAATTACATAAGCAGGGTGACAATATACATCCTTGACGTACTCCTTTCCTGATTTGGAATCAGTCCGTTGTTCCAAGTCCAGTTCTAACTGTTGCTTCCTGACCTGAACACAGATTTCTCAGGAGGCAGCTCATGAATCTGGCATTCCTGTCTAACAATTTTCCACATTTTCTTGTGATCCACACAGTCAAAAGCTGTGGCATAGTCAATAAAGCAGAACTAGATGTTTCTCTGGAACGCTCTTGCTTATTCAATGATCCAATTGATGTTGGCAATTTGATCTCTGGTTCCTCTGCCTTTTCTAAATCCACCTTGAACATCTCAAAGTTCATGGTTCACTTACTGTTGAAGAGTGGCTTGGAGAATTTTGAGCATTACTATGCTAGCATGTGAGATGAGTGCAATTGTGCAGTAGTTTGAACATTCTTTGGCATTGCCTTTCTTTGGGATTGGAATGAAAACTGTCCTTTTCCGTCCTGTGGCCACTGCTGACTTTTCCAAATTTGCTGACTTATTGAGCACAACAGTTTCACAGCATCATGTCTGAGGATTTGAAATAGCTCAACTGGAATTCCATCACCTCCACTAGCTTTGTTCATAGTGATTCTTCCTAAGGCCCACTTGACTTCACATTCCAGGCTGTCTGGCTCTAGGTGAGTGATCACACCTTTGGGATTATCTGGGTCGTGAAGATCTTTTTTGTATAGTTCTGTATATTCTTGCCACCTCTTCTTAATATCTTCTGCTTCTCTTGGGTCCATACTACTTCTGTCCTTTATTGTGCCCATCCTTGCATGAAATATTCCCTTGGCAAATCCAAATCCTTTCTCACACCCTCGGAGGGCACCGCTCCTCACACTCTCTACCTTCTCCTCTACTCCCCAGCCACCTTGCACACCTGACCACACCAAGCCCAACTGGCTTTGCGGTCTGGTTTCTAGGGTTTTCCTCCACTGTCTGGAAAGTCCTTCCCCCGACACCCTCAGGCTGTCTTCAGATCTCGACACAATCAGTGGTTCTTTGGAGACGGACAGGCCTGGCTGTTGCTTTATCACCCGGCATCTCACTCCATCACCACGTTTCCTCAATAGCAGTTTCTCAGCCTCGGTGTGTATTTTATTTTTAACTCCATTTGTTTTTGGCTCTGCTGGGTCTTTGTTGCTGCTCGGGGTGCAGGGCTCCTCTCCAGTCGCGGGGCATAGGCTTCTCGCTGCAGTGACCTGTCTTGTGGGGACCCCCAACTCTCGGGGCTCTGGGCTTCAGTAGTGGCGGCTCCCAGGCTCGGTGGTTGTGTCGCACGGCCTTAGTTGCTCCTGAGCCCTGGCATCTTCTCGGGTCAGGGATGGAACTTGTGTCCTCTCATTGGCAAGCACAGCCTTTACCTCCGAGCCCCCCAGGGAAGCCCTATTATCCACTTTCTTAACTACTACTTAACTGTGTCTGTGTTTTGAAGTCTTATTCATATTTCATCGTATTAATTTCTTGTGTTCTTCGATAATGGTTCTAATACCCCTGTTTCTGAAGAGACCCAGTCTTTATATTCTATATTGCTTCTTTGAATTAGTTGCCTCCATCTTGGGCCTGTAAGTTAACATCCTTTGAGATAGAAGGAGGCGACAGAGGATGAGATGGTTTGATGGCATCACCAAATTAATGGACACGAGGTTGAGCAAACTCCTGGGGGATAGTGAAGGACAGGGAAGCCTGGCGTGCTGCAGTGCATGCAGTTGCAAAGTGAAGTGGCTCTTTGTGACCCCATGGACTGTAGCCAACCAGGTTCCTCCATCCATGGGATTCTCCTGGCAAGAATACTTCACTGGGTTGCCATTCCCTTCTCTTGGGGAACTTCCCAACCGAGGGAGCAAACCCATGTCTCTTGCATTGGCAGGCGGATTCTTTACCACTGAGCCTCCTGGGAAACCATGAGAGATTCTGAGAATGACCCAAGAAATGAAAACAATTGGACCCTGGAACTGAAGCTTAACTGTATTTACAACAATCAAGATGACACACATCAGACCAGTGATGACCACTTTTAAGATGGTTGTCAGAGGTGACTACACTGCTTCTGCTTGTAGCCCCCTCCCTCCATCTATAAAAGCTGTCGCTCATTAATTGTCCAGGGTAGGAGGTGGGGGGAGTCAGCCATTGGACAGTCGTCTCCCCCACCTCCACAGTTGTTGGAGAAGGAAATGGCAACCCAGTCCAGTACTCTTGCCTGGAATGCCATGGACGGAGGACCCTGGTAGGCTACAGTCCACGGGGCTGCAAAGAGTTGGACATGACTGAGCGACTCTCTGATGCTTTCTGATGCTTTCTTCAGGATCCTCTCCATCTGTTCCTTCTCCTGCACCTTCTCAAAGGCCACCTGGGCTGGGCTCGGCTTATCGAGGTGGCGCCCAGCTCCTCCTCCTGGTTCTTCCGGATTTTTCCCATCGTTTCCAGGAGTTTTGCCTTGTCTATGTCCTTTTTCTTCTTCCGCCACTAACCAAACTAGGTAAAACTTTCAGATACCTATGCTTTGACTCCTTCCAACTCTCCAGGTAAATGAGAAAAGTATTTGATAGACCAGGAAAATCAATCTTACTACCAAAAAGTGCACGGGCTTCCGTGGTGGTAAAGAATCTGCCTGCAATACAGGAGACCTGGCTTTGATACCCGGGTTGGGAAGATCCCTTGGAGAAGGGAACAGCTACCGACTCATCTTCTGGCGTGGAGAATTCCATGGACTGTATATCCACGGGGTCACAAAGTGTCGGACATGACTGAAAGACTTTCACTTTACTTCTTTCCCAGCTGAGCCACAAGGGAAGCCCAAGAATACTGGAGTGAGTAGCGTATCTCTTCTCCAGCAGATCTTCCTGACCCAGGAATTACTACAGCATCTCCTGCATTGTAGGTGGATTCTTTACCACCTGAGCTATCAGAGAAGTCTACCAGAAAACCAACATGGAGGCCTCTTTGATAAATTGTTTTTTTTTCCAGTGAAGTGTCCGTGTGAAACTGGATATTTGGATAAATTGGATTATCTAAAATGAAGTCATATAAATGGCTTGAACCACCGTTGCACAATCTCTGTGCTGATGGTGTAACAAGCAGGGACCCTTGCCATTTCCCCCGGCTCTCTATAAATAGAGATGTTTCAGCCCCAGACACACACTGATAGCCAGTCACCGATTTGAGGAGGCTGAGGGCAAGAGGGCTCCAAGGAAGTAAGTGATGAGTGAGAACGTCTAAGGAGAAGGTTTGGGAATCAATACAGAAGGAGGTGGTGGGTTTCGGAAGGCTGGGTTTTCTACTCACCTTGCATCAGCTCAAAGATCTTCTGAAAGTGGTGGATCTCTCTTAAACTCCATATTAACTACGGTTGACTGCTGAGCTCTCTGTGAGGAAAAGAACTTCCTCACAGACTTTAAACATGTAAATGGAACTTGGGAAATATAATGGAACACAGATCCTTCTCTTGCAGAAAAGACATTTTAAATAAGAGGTCTTTCAGGTTCCCCCCGCCTGCCTCCATCTAATTTATAGGTTTATAAATCACCTTGATTTATAGGGTGTTGCCACCCTCCATGCTGTGTTGTGGTGTGCTGCATTTATTCCTCAAGGCTTTCTGAACCCTGGCCCCCTGGGCGAAGCAGAGATGTTCGTCTATGTTCACTGGTGTTAACCCATACAGAGGGAACCTCTCGGATCTACACAGGAGAACGATATTGTCCCAATTTCCATTTGAGAAAACTGACCCCGCACTCTTGTCCATTTAGAAATCCGAATCCAAAGATGGGCAGCGTGGACGCCTACGAGCAGGTCCAAAAGGGACCCCTGAAGCTGAAAGGAGTCACAGAGCTTGGTGTGACCAAGCGGAAGAAGAAAAAGGACAGAGACAAGGCAAAACTCCTGGAAACGATAGGAAAACTCCAGAAGAACCAGGAGGAGGAGCTGAGGCGCCACCTCGACAAGCTGTCCCCAGCCCAGGTGGCCTTTGAGAAGGTGCAGGAGAAGCGACAAATGGAGAGGATCCTGAAGAAAGCATCCAAAACCCACAAGCAGAGAGTGGAGGACTTCAACAGACACCTGGACACGCTCACGGAGCACTATGACATTCCTAAAGTCAGCTGGACCAAGTAGCCGCCCCACCCAGGAGATGGAGTATTGTCCAGGGGAAGCAGGAAGCAGAGTTGGGGTCATCTCTGGAGCCTTTGGAAACATTCTTTTACACATATTCTGTTGAGGCTTCTGCTGAGCCCGTGCTTATCAAAGTAATGGGCCCTTATTCTGGAACCACATAAAAGAGAGACGGCCCTTTAAATTACAAAGAGAAAAAAGCGACATCCACGTCCAGTGGTTCATGCAGCCTCCGGACCTGTGCGTTCACCAGGAGACCCACGTGGGCGAGAAGCCCTACAGCTGTGATCTCTGCCCCAAGAAGTTCCCCCACGACTCCACGCTGCACGCTCACCAGAGGACCCACACCCAAGAGAAGCCTTTCTGCTGTGAGCACTGTGAAAAAGCTTTCAACCACAGTGGGAACCTCAGTGGTCACACACTGGGCTCGAGCTCTACATGTGCCCCCAGTGTGACCTGCCTTCTGCTCCCTGGGGTCTCTCACATCCCACCAGGAAACCCATTCCGAACCACTGGCCCAGGACCCTGCCCTCAGGTCCAAGTCGTTTCTGCTTCAAGAAGGAAATTCACAATGATTTGTCACTTCTGTAAGACAAAGGGTGGATGACATGGGAAGAGCTTCGGAGGATATTGGGTCCAGGGGCTTCCATTTACATGAATGAGGAGGATATTTGAGTGATGGCTTATCGTTCCCTTTGGATTTTGTTTTCTACTTTAGTGTAGCCTGTTTCAATCAGTTTTTGCTTTCCTTTGTTATTCTTCTACTGAAAGCATGTCTCATTAATTCTCAAAACTTCATCATGAAACTGAGCCTACTGTTGACTGCCTTTCTGTTAGGTGGGACTTCACTGTAAAACTGCATGTTCCTGGCACAGAGGCCAGGCTCTGCCGTGGAATTTAAATTTAAATAAACACATTTCTGTCAAAGAGTGTCTGCGTATTTTGTAAGACTTTTCTACAGGGAATAGGTGATAGCCGTGGTTTTGCCTACATGGCTGTTATGCTGAGATAGACTGACTCACGCCATACGTTTTCAGGGATTTCCTCCCAAGGTGTTTGGAAAAAGGAAGGCTTCCAAAAGTGATAGGTGTCCTTCTTTTTTCCTACTGGTGTACAACTTCTAGTCTTCAAAAAGACTACTTAGAAATTGGGTCTTCAAACACCTTACCTCATCAGCTGATTTTAGAAAAGCCTTTGAAGACTTATCTCACAAGAACAGAAAGAAGACAGGAGTCAAACCCATCTGGTTCCCACCATCATGTCTCTGACTCCGTCAAACTCTCCGGGCAATGAGACCAAAAATTCACGAGATCATTAAAACCAGTCCGTTCACCCCAAAATGCAGTCCCCAAAGTCCAAAATCAATCAAATCCAAAAGGAAACCGAGGGATTTCCCTAGCGGTCCAGCGGGTGAGACTTAGCGCTCCCGCTGCAGGTGGCGTGGTTTCCTTCCGCGGTCTGGGAACTGAGACCGCACCTGCCTCCCTGCTTGGCCAAAAACAGAAAAAACAAAATATACAGAATCTGTCGCTAAATCACTATGGAGCCCTCTTTAGTAAATCGTGGTTTGTCCTGAGCAAGTTTCCATGGGCAATCGAATCCCTGTGATTAAGTAAAGTGGGATTATCTAGAATGGTTTGCTCCGCCCTCAACGAATCCATGCGCCGATTGGGTAACAGGCCGAGAGGTCGGGCATTTTTTCCAGCTTCATAGAGAGACGTTTCTCCGCCAGCCAAGTTTGAGAGCAGGTCCCCAACTGAGGAGGACCGAGGCAAGAAGGCTTCAAGGAGGTAATTGATGGGCAATGTGTAAAGAGAACGCTCGAAAGTCAGGGCACGTGGAAGTGGGTTTCAGTAAGTCCTGGCTTTCTGTTCACCTTGCATTCGCTCAGAGACCGTGTGAAATCCACCGATCTCCCTCCGGCCACACGGGAACTGTGATTCATTTGTGGAATCTTCTGTGAGATGAGATTGTTTCCACACTCCATGGTGTCGTGTGGTGTGCTTCATTTTTCCAACAAGGGCTTTAAAGCACTGCCCTGTGGAGATTTTTGCCCACTCAGTTTCTTGTACTATAAGATGGATGTCGGAGGAATAAGAGAATGGATTCTTGTCCCTGGTGTGAAATTCTGAGGGAGGAATAATGCCCAGTATTGGATGAGGGATGGTAGGGTGGATGAAAAAAAAACTAATTGGCTGCATTCGTTTTTCTTTTTTGCCCCCTATTTCTGAATGCTGAATCTATTACTGAGGAAAAGCAAGAGGAAATTCCTTTTCATCGGGGTCAGTTGGGCACCGACTCTAGAAGCATTTGCCCAGAGGCCTACTGAAGAAGTCTACAGTCAGTATGGCTGAGAACCAGACAAGGCGTCGTGGCCCTGACGCGGACAGGCCCGGAGCCGAGTCGCCAGCGTCTGCACCACGCCAAGACACCGGAAGGGAAAACCCTGACTCCGACCTTGAAGAATTGCGCCTCCGCTTCCGAACGATTAGCAGCTCGGACGAATCCGACCCGATCAAGGCTCTGAGGAGGCTCCGTGAACTCTGCAGTCTGTGGCTGAGGCCGGATCTTCACACCAAGGAGGACATGGTGGACAGGCTGGTGCTGGAACAGTTCGTGAAGTGCATGCCGCCGGACATCCAGGTCTTAGTCAAAAGTAGTGGTGCCGAGACTTGTAAGGATCTGGAAGAGGTGCTGAGAAAGAAGCAGAAACTGAAGAAATGGGTGAGTAGGACCCTAGTGACCCACTGAGACAGGGAACGGTGGCATGAGCGGCTGGGAACTAGGAGATGAAGGAGAAGGATCAGAGGGCTTGGCTCTGAATCAGTGATTCCCAGAAGGGCGAGCACTTGGCCTGTGGCATCACTGGATATGTTTCTGTAGATCCTCACTTTGAGGGTGTTGGTCTTTCAAATGTCATTCCCAGGAGGTGGGCTTCTAAGGTAGTATATGCAATGAATACCTTTTTGGGTCTTGTGAAGGGAGACTAATCCTATTTGAATTTTTTCTCACAGGCTGTAGTCCGTGTCCAAGGCGAGGATTTTTTGATGCCAGTCTCGGGTGTTGAGATGTTAGGATCTGAGGCCAATGAAGGGCACAGTGAGAGAGAGCAAGCCAGGGAGCCCCTATCTACAGTCAGTGTCATCCCTCCAGACGAGGGCCAGCAGGAAAGCCAAGATGGGCAGCATCTGCCAGGAGCCAAGGACCTGTCGAGGGGGCAGGTGAGTGTGATGTCCTGACCTCCAGTCTGGGAGCAGGTAGAAGAGGATCGGGTGGGCGTGGTTGTGGAAGTAATTGGGAGAGTTTGGCTAAGGACAGTAATGGACCCACTGCCTCCAGGAATTCCCATGGATGCATTGTGTTCCCGGCCATTTTCCATCCAGTGTGAGAATGTAGACAGTCCATCTTTCATAGTCCTTCACCATGAAAGCTTGTGGCCCGAAGCATGAGGGCAGAGGAGTCCTGTTTGCACGGGATGGTGCTGGGTCACTTTATCAGGGGTAAATGCACTCACAGCTGTTTCACACATGATGGATTTCATCAGAGGCACTAATATTGGGGGATATTGTAAATACCTTGAATTGAATAACAAGTTCCCTGTTGGAGTCATTTTCCCCCTCAGATTTTGGAGTATGTCTGGAGACAGTGGATTGTTTTGAAATGTGAATGGGGGGAGGAGATGCTACTGATTTCTCATGAATCGAGCTATATAGTATAGAATAGAGCTGTACAGTATAACAGCTATACTGCTTATCATCATATTATGCCCCAGGCCACCTTCCATGACGAAGAGAAATCCAGGCAAGGTATCAACAAGTGGTGAAGTCAGGAGCCCTAGAGCAGAATCCTCTGCTTTCAGATTCAGGGCCTGGAGAATGTGAGATGAGGTGGAGAGATATGTGCAAAGATAATTGGCAGTGCCAGCTATGAAGTCTGGACTTTTGCCAGAGGTGGTCGATATAGATCAAGGACAGACATGGGAATCAGAAGAGGTTTGCCAATCAGGGTGATGGGAAGCAGTCAGGGCATATCTCCCAAACTGATATCCAGAAAGCTGGAGTGTGAGATCAGGGTACGAGGCGGGTGCGGAAAGAGGAGACAGAGCTTGCCGTGGGCTAAGGCAGTGGGATTGACTCTGCTTGGTTGCCCCTTGTCAGGGCCAGAAAGCTGTCCCACTGGAGACCATTCCTGAAACAGGTCAACTGGAGGGTCAGACGCTCTCCAAGGGGAACTTGGAGAAGGACCTGCTGGAAGACACAGGAGTGACAAGAACCCTTTCGTCTCAAGAGCCTGAACTTCTGCAGGATCGTGGTGAGTATTAGAAACTTGGAGACCACAGGAGGTACTGACTGCCTCCACTGATGTCCAGGAAGGGGTACCCAGCATTTCCATCCCTTGGTGTTGTGGGGTAGGAGTTGGTTCTCCAATGCCAACCTTCTCCATTGTCAACGTTCCAGAGTGTTTCATCAGTTAGACTCTTAGGTAGTTTGGTTTCTGGGAAGTCTGTAGCCAAGATTAGGGATGTTTCCAATGAGACTGGCACCATGGAAAATGCTCCTTGATAAATATGGTGCTGAATCTCTTCTTTGAGCAGATTCTGGGAGGGCAGAGAGACAGGGGAGAGTCCCCAGGAAGGAGGTGATATTTTAAATGTGGCTCCTGAACCCTTTCCTCTTATGTTCCAGAGGGAGAGGTTTCCACTCCAAGTGGATCCAGACGAGGTCCTCTGAAGAATCGCAGACATGTCAAAAGGAAGCGGGAGAGCACTCCCACTTGCCAAGACATGGGTCAAGAAGCAGCCACGTGTTTGGACCAAGGAGAGTTCTCAGGACAGCTTGGGTCCCATTCCGTTGGTTCATCTGGCACCGTGGGACCCACCAGTCTTCCTGAGGGAGCAGAAACCCCCGGGACGGGCACCCTCTGAATGCAAGGTGTGCAAAAAGAGCTTTCCTTATCAATCTCAGCTTACCTTGCACCAGAGGACACACACAGGAGAGAGGCCCTTTCAATGCGACATCTGTGCCAGAGGGTTCATACAGCCTTCAGACCTGCGGGTTCACCAGCAGATCCACACTGGCGAGAAACCCTATAGCTGTGATGTCTGCCTCAAGAACTTCGCCCACAACTGCACGCTGCGTGCTCACAAGAGGACCCACACCCAGGAGAAGCCTTTCCGCTGTGAGCACTGTGACAGAGCTTTCGGCCACTGAGGGAACCTCAGTGTTCACCAACGCACCCACTCTGGGCTCAAGCCCTACGTGTGCCCCGAGTGTCAAAGGGCCTACCGTCATCTGGGGACTTTCAAACGCCACCGGAAAATCCATTCCAGATGACTGGCTCAGGACCCTGCCCTCAGGTCCAGATCTTTTCTGTTTTAATGAGAAAATTTAGAATGATTTTCACCTGTGTGATACAAAGTGTGGATGACAGGGGAAGGGCTTAGGAGGATCGTGGAACCCAGGGTTCCACTGACGTGAATTAGGATATTTGAGTGAATTAGGATATTTGAGTGATGACTTATTTTTCCCTTTGGATTTTGTTTTCTACTTTGCTATAGACTATAGTTTTCTTTTTCATTTGTGTATTTTCAATTGGAGGAGAATTGCCTTAGGATGTTAGACTCTGGTTTTCTTACATGTTTTCGCTCTGTGTTGTTCTTGTTCTTCCAATGAAGCTGTGTCTCACTGGTTATCAGTACCTCATCATCAGAATGAGGCTACTGCTGATTGCCTTCTTGTCAGGTGTGATTTCCTTGTAAAATAGGATGCTCCTAGCAGGATGGCTGGCGAAGGCAATGGCACTCCACTCCAGTACTCTTGCCTGGAAAATCCCATGGATGGAGGGGCCTGGTGGGCTACAGTCCATGGGGTCGCTAAGAGTCGGACTCGACTGAGCGACTTCACTTTCACTTTTCACTTTCATGCATTAGAGAAGGAAATGGTAACCCACTCCAGTGTTTTTGCCTGGAGAATCCCAGGGATGGGGGAGCCTGGTGGGCTGCGATCTATGGGGCTGCACAGAGTTGGACATGACTGAAGCGACTTAGCAGCAGCAGCAGCAGCAGCAAGATGGCTAGATTAAATACAGGTTCACCAGTGTAATTTAAATTTCAAATAAACAAACACATTTCTATCAAAGAGCTGTGTGTTTTCTAAGAATTTGCTACAGGTGGATGATAGCCCTTGTTTTGTCTATGTGGCCATTATTATATTGAGATATGTTCCCTTTGTACTAGTTTGGATACTGCTTCCTTAGGTATTTAGAAAAAGAAGGCTTGTTAAATTGATAAGTGTCATTCTTTTCCCCTGCTGCTGCTAACTGCTGCTAAGTCACTCCAGTCATGTCGGACATTGTGGGACCCCATAGATGGCAGCCCACCAGGCTCCCCTGTCCCTGGGATTCTCCAGGCAAGAACACTGGAGTGGGTTGCCATTTCCTTCTCCAATGCAGGAAAGGGAAATGTGAAAGTGAAGTCGCTCAGTCGTGTCCAACTCAGAGCAACCCCATGGACTGTAGCCCACCAGACTTTTCCATCCATGGGATTTTCCTGGAAAGAGGACTGGAGTCGGGCGCCATTGCCTTCTCCTCTTTTTCCCTACTGATGTACAACCTCCGGTTTCTGTGATGCCTCTCTGAAATGGTTTCTATCAGTAGATCATATCAGCTGATTTTAGACAAAAGTCTTTCATGACCTATTTCATGAGAAAGAAACAAGATTAGGTAACCCAATTTGATTACAACCATCGAATTACACTTATTGCACTGCCTCAGGGTCTCCAAGCAGAGAGAAAAAATTCATCAGATCAGGAAAATCAATCTGTTTCCCCAAGAAATGCCATCCACAAAGTCTAAAGTAAATAAAATACATTAGAGAAAGTTTACTGCCAAACCAATATGGTGGCCTCTTTAATGGTTCTTCCTGTTGGAGTCTCCACAGGAAATGGAATCTACCCAGATTATCCAAAGTGGTTCCTCCCATGCCCTTTATCCAATCACTGGGATGATGAGGTTATGGCCGGAAACCCCTGGAGTTTCACCCAACTCCCTATAAATACAGACATTTCAGCTCCAGACACACTTTGAGAGCCAGTGCCTGACCTGAGGAGGCTGAGGGCAAGAGACCTGGAAGGGGTAAGTGATGAGTGGGCACCTCCAAGGAGGATGCCTAGAAATCAGGACACTCGGGTGGGTTTCAGAAAGATCTTGCTTTCTGTTCATCCTACATTAGCTGGGAGACCTTGTGACAGGAGATCTTACTCTAACCCCACGTTAACAACGGTTAATCCAGCTCTTCTGCAAGGGTATAAGAATGTTTCCACACATGTTGCTGTGAGGTGGCTGGTTTTCCTCAAGGGTTTCTGAGCGGCACCCTATGGCCATTTAAAAACTACATATATGATTATTATTAGTTTTAAGTTTTTTAATTCATTCATATTGGCAGGGCTGGGTCTTCTTTGCTGTGAGGGCTTTCTCTAGTCGTAGCTACTGGGGACTACTCTCTAGCTGAGGGGTATGGGCTTCTCATTGTGGTGGCTTCTCCAATGGCAGAGCTGGGAGTCTACAGCTCAGGTTCAGTAGTTGCCCCTCTCAGGCTCAAGAGTTCTGGTGCACAGGCTTAGAGCCAGGCAGAGTCTTCCCAGATCAGGGATCAAACCCATGTCCCCTGCATTGGCAGGCAGATTCTTAGCCACTGGACCACCAAGGAAGCCCTATGGTCATTTCTGACCAGACAGTTTCATGAATGTTGAATGGGTTGAGCAATGGTGTCCAATATTGGGATGTAGGGGAGACAGAAGGGTGGAAAAAAATGAAACCCATTTGTTTCTTCTTTTGTCTCTCTAGACTTCTAACCAGTGACTTTAATGCTGAGGAAAAGCAGAGGAAATCCATTTCCATAGGCGTCAACTGGGCACCCACTTCTAGAAGCATTTGCTCAGAGTCCTACTGGAAATTTCCTCCATCAATATGGCTAAGGACCAGACATTTTTTCAGGGTTGTGGACACATCACAGACAGCCCTGGGGCAGAGTCACTGGCGTCCGTGCCACCCCAAGACACACTCATGGAAAACTCAGACTGTGACCAGGAAACCCGGCAAGTCCGGTTCAGAACATTTAGCAGCTCGGAGGAGTCCGACCCCGTCGAGGATCTGAGGAGACTCCGTGAACTCTGCCATCTGTGGCTGAGGCCGGATCTTCACACCAAGGAGCAGATGATGGACAGGCTGGTGCTGGAGCAGTTCATGATCTGCATGCCCCTGGAGTGCCAGGTCCTGCTCAAAGAAAGTGGGGTGCAGAGTTGCAAAGACCTGGAGGACGTGCTGAGAAATAAGCAGAAACCCAAGAACTGGGTGAGTAGGACCTTAGTGATGGGTGTGGGACAAGGAGACACGTGCAAGGTGCAGGGATCACAAGATAGGACCTGCGGGTTTGGCTCTGTATCAGTGGTTCCCAAACAGGTGAGAGAAGTTCACAGTTGGGCAATTTGGGAGATACTTTTGGCTGTCTCACTCGAAGGACGTAGATCTTTTACACCAAACGGGAGCTTCTATTGTCAATGCCATTGGATGCCTGAAAGCTACATTCCAGGTCTTATAGAGACTGATCTTGATTGATTTCTCCCCTCACAGACCATAGTCTGCATACAAGGGCAGAAATATCTTGTGCACGATCCCGATATTGAGATGGTTGAAACCAAGGCCGGTGACATGGATGATGAGAGAGACCCGTGTGGGGAGCCCCAACCCCCCGTGAGGGTCATACCTCCAGAGGATGGCCAGGAAGGAAGCCAAGGGCTGCAGAATCTGCCAGGAGACATGAACCTATCTAGGGAGCAGGTGAGAGAGTGGAAGCAGGTAGAAGAGAGTCATGTGGGTGTGGCTGCTGGAGTAATGGGGAGATTTGTCAAAAGACAGGAATGGACCCAATGCTTCCAGGAATTCCCGTGGATACATTCAGTTACTAGGCATTTTTTCTAATCAATGTGAGAATGAAGATAATCCATCTCTGTCCCTCTGCTATGAAAGCTTCTAGTCTTAGGAGTGGGGAGAAGGGAATCCTGTCTTCCTGACATGATGCTAGGTTCAATTTGCTGCAGGTAAATGCACTGACAGCTGATTTACCCAAGGCCACTTTGCCCAAGGGCATGTCATATTTCAGAATATGATCATTCCTTGCAACTGAAGGAGTGACACAAAGTGGACTCAAAATGCCCCCCAGTAGACATTGGGCTTCCCTGGTGGCTCAGATGGTGAAGAATCTGCTGACAATGCAGGAGACCTGGGTTCGATGCCTGGGTCAGGAAGATCCCCTATAGAAGGGAATGGCTACACTCTAATGTTCTCGCCTGGAGAATCCCATGAACAGCGGAACCTGGCAGCTATAGTCCATGGGTTTGCAGAGAGTTAGACACGACTGAGCGGCTAACACTTTCCCTTGAAGAATGAATGGAAGACAGTGGATTTGTTCAAATAAGGTTGGGTATGGGCAGGGGATGCTACTGACTTGCATGGAGCAGAGACCAGGAATACTGGACGTCATCTTCCTATGTACCGGGTAACCACCATCGCAAAGATGCGTCCAGGCAAGTCTCCAACAGTGATGGAGTCCAGAGAGCTGGGCCTAGAGTTCTTCCTTCCAGAGTCGGGGGCAGGCAGGAGTCGTATGACGTGGAGAGACCTGTGCATAGAGAAGTCAGAGTGCCAACTGGGATGTCCGGATTTGATTGCAAGATACAGTCTGTATAGATCCAGGACAGCCTTGAGTATCAGGAGATGATTATCAATCAGGGTGATGGGGTGGACCAGACGAAGTCAGGGCATAGCCCCTAAAATTTCATGAAGAAACTTGGAGTATAAGGTCAAGATACGAGGCAGATGGGGAAATAGGAAAGAGTTTTCCATGGACTGAGGTAGAAGGGTTATTGACTCTGCTTGTTTGTCCCTTGTCAGGATGAGAGAGCTCTCCCGCCAGAGACTGTTCCTGAAACAGGTGAGCTGGAGGGTCTGACGCCCAGGGAGAACTTGGAGAAGGACCTGCTGGAAGACAGGGGAGAGACAAAAACCCTTCAATCTGAAGCACCTCAACTTCTGAAGGGTCCTGGTGAGTACTCAAAACCGTGGAATCCAGCAGAGTTAGTGACTCCCTCCTGTGGTGGCATGAGGCTGGGTAGCCAGCATCACCATCCTTGGATGGGTGGGTGGAGATCATTGTCCAGTGCCAACCTTCTCCATCATCAATGTTCCAGTGCCCCACAGTCCAAGCTCTTAGCTCGGTTGCTTGATGGGAACTTCTCAGCTAACATCAGGTTTCCAGTGAGGCCGGCAGCACAGAAAATGCTCCTTGTTAAATGTGGTGCTGCATCTCTTTCAGGGGATTCTGGAAACATAGAGAGACAGAAGAATCCTCAAGAAGAAACTGGTATTTAAAATGTGGCTCCTGAACCCTTTCTTCCTGTGTTCCAGAGGGAGATGTTTCCACTACGAGGGGATCCAGACGAGGTCCTCTAAAAAATCGCAGACATATGAAAAGGAAACGGGACAGCAGTCCGACTTGCCAAGACGTGCGTCAAGAAGCAGCCACGTGTTTGGACCAAGGAGAGTTCTCAGGACAGCTTGGGTCCCATTCTATTGGTTCATCTGGCACCGTGGGACCCACCAGTCTTCCTGAGGGAGCAGAAACCCCAGGACCGGCACTCTCTGAATGCAGGATGTGCAAAAAGAGCTTTCCTTATCAATCTCAGCTTACCCTGCACCAGAGGACACACACAGGAGAGAGGCCCTTTCAATGCGACATCTGTGCCAAAGGGTTCATACAGCCTTCAGATCTGCGGGTTCACGAGCGGATCCACACTGGCGAAAAGCCCTACAGCTGTGATCTCTGCCTCAAGAAGTTCACCCGCGACTCCACACTGCGGGATCACAAGAGGACCCACACCCAGGAGAAGCCTTTCCGCTGTGAGCACTGTTACAGAGCTTTCAGCCACCGAGGGAACCTCAACGTTCACCGACGCATCCACTCTGGCCTCAAGCCCTACGTGTGCCCCGAGTGTCTCGGTGACTTTCGTCACCTGGGGACTTTCAAACGCCACTGGAAAATCCATTCCAAATGAGTCACCCAGTACCCACCATCAGGTCCAAGTGCCGTCTGCTCCGAGAAGGAAATTCTGGATTATTTGTCACTTATGTGATACAATGAAAGGGTGACATGTGAAGAACTTACGATCATACTGGAACCCGATGGGGTTCCATTCACATGAATTTGGTGAATATTGAGTGATGACTTATCTTTCCCCTCAGATTTTGTTTTCTACTTTAGTGTAGCCTGTGTTTTTGTGATAAGTTCTGGCTTCGTGTTGTTCTTCTTTCAGTGAATGCAGGTCTCATTAGTTTTCTTCTTCGTGAAACTGAGGTGACTGCTGATTGTCCCCCCATTAGGGAACATTTCATCGTAAAATAGGATGCTCCTAGCAGAGTGTCCAGATGAAAAAGAGGATCACCAGTGAAATTTAAATTTCAAATAAACAAAGACATTTCTGTCAAATAAGTGTCCTGTGTATTTCGGCTTCCATGATTTTTTTTTCTTTATTTTATTTTTTACCTTTACTATCTTGTATTGTTTTCGCCATGTATCAACATGAATCTGCCACAGGTATACACATGTTCCCCATCCTGAACCCTCCTCCCTCCTCCCTCCCTGTCCCATCCCTCTGGGTCGTCTCAGTGCACCAGTGCAAAGCATCCACTATCGTGCATCGAACCTGGACTGGGGACTCGTTTCATATATGATATTATACATGTGTCACTGCCATTCTCGCAAATCATCCCACCCTATCCCCAAGATTTTTTATATGGAGTAGATGATAGCTGCGGTTTGTTACATGGCCATTATTATGTGGAAATATCGTCCCTCTGTAAGGCTTCCCCAGTGACTCAGCGATAAAGAATCCACCTGCACCATAGAAGACCCAGGTTCGATCCCTTCATCAGGAAGATCCCCTGGAGAAGGGAATGGCAACCCACTCCAGTATTCTTGCCTGGAGAATCCCATGGACAGAGGAGCCTGGCAGGCTATGGTCTGTTGGGTTGCAAAGAATCGGACATGACTGAAGCGACTGAGCACCCACTCCAGCATTTAAAGCAACTGTATTCTTTTGGAATTATGAACTGTTAGGTAATGTAGTATTAATGCCCTTTGGAACACTGAGATTCTAGGGTGTCTCTGCTTGAAAAGATTCTTCAAGGTTGCACTCTTTCATCCCACCTGGCTCTCCTCCAGCAGAAAGGAAGAGAGCTCATTTGGAGCAGAATGGAGATAATGAAGTATTTCTTTTCAAAGAATCAGCGTTTTCTTCTATTAGCCTGGGAATTTGTTGGGGGCGGCAAACTCAAGGATGATATAGTAATAGATATTAGTGTCTGGCTGCTCACACTTAAAAGCCAATACAGAGGCCAGGTTGGGGGAAAGGAAAGTTAGCTTTATTTGGATGCCAGAAACTGTTGAAAGTGAAAGTGTAGTTGCTTAGTCAAGTCCAACTCTTTGCAACCCCATGGACTGTAGCCTACCAGGCTCCCCCGTCCATGGCATTTTCCGGACAAGAGTACTGGACTGTGTTGCCATTTCCTTCTCCAACAACTGTGGAGGGCGGGGCACTGTGGCCACTGCTGAGTTTTCCAAATTTGCTGACTTATTGAGTGCAACAGTTTCACAGCATCATGTCTGAGGATTTGAAATAGCTCAACTGGAATTCCATCACCTCCACTAGCTTTGTTCATAGTGATTCTTCCTAAGGCCCACTTGACTTCACATTCCAGGATGTCTGGCTCTAGGTGAGTGATCACACCTTTGGGATTATCTGGGTCGTGAAGATCTTTTTTGTATAGTTCTGTATATTCTTGCCACCTCTTCTTAATATCTTCTGCTTCTCTTGGGTCCATACAATTTCTGTCCTTTATTGTGCCCATCTTTGCATGAAATGTTCCCTTGGCAAATCCAAATTCTTTCTCACACCCGTGGAGTGCACCGCTCCTCACACTCTCTACCTTCTCCTCCACTCCCCAGGCACCTTGCACACGTGACCACACCAAGCCCAACTGTCTTTGCAGTCTGGTTTGTAATGTTTTCCTCTGCTCTCTGGAAAGTCCTTCCCCTGACACCCTCAGGCTGTCTTCCGATCTCCACACAATCAGTGGTTCTTTGGAGATGGACAGGCCTGGCTGTTGCTTTATCACCCAGAATCTCACTCCATCACCACCTTTCCTCAATAGCAGTTTCTCAGCCTCGGTATGTATTTTATTTTTAACTCCATTTATTTTCGGCTGTGCTGGGTCTTTGTTGCTGCTCGGGGTGCAGGGCTCCTCTCCAGTCGCGGGGCACAGGCTTCTCGCTGCAGTGACCTCTCTTGTGCGGAGCCCAGGCTCTCGGGGCTCTGGGCTTCAGTAGTGGCGGCTCCCAGGCTCGGTGGTTGTGTCGCACGGCCTTAGTTGCTCCTGAGCCCTGGGACCTTCTCGGGTCAGGGATGGCACTCGTGTCCTTTCATTGCCAGGCACAGCCTTTGTCTCCGAGCCCCAGGGGAAGCCCTGTTATTCACTTTTCTTAACTAGTACTTAACTGCATCTGTGTTTTGAAGTCTTATT
This sequence comes from Bos grunniens, assembly GCF_055505025.1. NCBI lineage: Eukaryota > Metazoa > Chordata > Mammalia > Artiodactyla > Bovidae > Bos > Bos grunniens. Next base: position 64,146,098 of record NC_141182.1, on the reverse strand, counting down.
CATATTTCATCGTATTAATTTCTTGTGTTGATTCTTCGATAATGGTTCTAATACCCCTGTTTCTGAAGGGACCCAGGCTTTATATTCTATATTGCTTCTTTGAATTAGTTGCCTCCATCTTGGGCCTGTAAGTTAACATCCTTTAAGATAGAAGGAGGCGACAGATGATGAAATGGTTGGATGACATCACCAACTCAATGGACACCAGTTTGAGCAAACTCCTGGGACATAGTTAAAGACAGGGAAGCCTGGAGTGCTGCAGTGCATAGAGTTGCAAAGTAAAAGAAAGTGAAGTGGCTTTTTGTGACCCCATGGACTGTAGCCTACCAGATTCCTCTGTCCATGGGATTCTCCAGGCAAGAATACTGCAGTGGGTTGCCATTCCATTCTCTCGGGGATCTTCCCCTCCGAGGGAGCAAACCCACGTCTCCTGCATTGGCAGGCAGATTCTTTACCACTGAGCCTCCTGGGAAACCATGAGAGAAGCTGCCACAATTCTGAGAATTGACCCAAGAAATGAAAACAAATGGACCCTGGAACTGAAGGTTAACTGTATTTACAACAATAAAGATGACACTGATGAGACCAGTGATAACCAGTTTCAAGATGATTGTCAGAGCTGACTGTGCTGTTTCTGCCTGTAGCCCCCTCCCTCCATCTATAAAAGCTGTAGCTCATTAATTGTCCGGGGTGGGAGGTCAGGGGAGGCAGCCATTGGACAGATGTCTGTCCCACCTCCACAGTTGTTGGAGAAGGAAAAAGCAACCCAGTCCACTTCTCTTGCCTGGAAAATGCCATCGACGAAGGAACATGGTAGGCTACAGTCCACGGGGTCGCAAAGAGCTGGACATGACTGAGCGACTTCACTTTCACTTTCAACAGTGGCTGGCATCCAGAATAAAGCTAACTTTCCTTTCCCCCAACCTGGCCTCTGTATTGGCTTTTAAGTGCGAGCAGCCAGACACCAATATCTATTAAAATGTCATCCTTGAGTTTGCTGCCCCCAACAAATTCCCAGGCTAATTAATAGAAGAAAACACTGATTCTTTGAAAAGAAATACTTCATTATCTCCATTCTGCTCCAAATGAGCTCTCTTCCTTTCTGCTGGAGGAGAGCCAGGTGGGATGAAAGAGTGCAACCTTGAAGAATCTTTTCAAGCAGAGACACCCTAGAATCTCAGTGTTCCAAAGGGCATTAATACTACAATTACCTAACAGTTCATAATTCCAAAAGAATACAGTTGCTTTAAATGCTCGAATGGGTGCTCAGTCGCTTCAGTCATGTCCAACTCGTTGCAACCCAACAGACCATAGCCTGCCAGGCTCCTCTGTTCATGGGATTCTCCAGGCAAGAATACTGGAGTGGATTGCCATTCCCTTCTCCAGGGGATCTTCCTGATGAAGGGATCGAACCTGGGTCTTCTGTGCTGCAGTCGGATTCTTTACCACTGAGTCACTGGGGAAGCCTTACAGAGGGATGATATCTCCACATAATAATGGCCATGTAACAAACCGCAGCTATCATCTACTCCATATAAAAAAATCTTGGGGATAGGGTGGGATGATTTGGGGGAATGGCATTGAATCATGTATAATATCATATATGAAACAAGTCGCCAGTCCAGGTTCAATGCACGATAGTGGATGCTTTGGGCTGGTGCACTGGGATGACCCAGTGGGATGGTACGGGGAAGGAGGAGGGAGGAGGCTTCAGAATGGGGAACACATGTATACCTGTGGTGGATTCATTTTGATATATGGCAAAACCAACACAAGATTGTAAAGTTAAAAAATAAAAATGATAAGAAAAAAATCTTGGAAGGGGAAATACCCAGGACACTTATTTGACAGAAATGTCTTTGTTTATTTGAAATTTAAATTTCACTGGTGATCCTCTTTTTCATCTGGACACTCTGCTAGGAGCATCCTGTCTTCCCTAATGGGGAGACAATCAGCAGTGACCTCAGTTTCATGAAGAAGTACTGAAAACTAATGAGACCTGCATTCACTGAAAGAAGAACAACACAAAGCTGAAAGTTATCACAAATACAGAGGCTACACTAAAGCAGAGAACAAAATCTGAAGGGAAGGATAAGTCATCACTCAATATTCACCACATTCATGTGACTGGAACCCCATCAGGTTCCAGTATGATCGTAAGTTCTTCACATGTCACCCTTTCTTTGTATCACATAAGTGACAAAAAATCCCGATTTCCTTCTCGGATCAGAAGGCACTGGGACCTGAGGGCAGGGTCCTGAGACAGTCATCTGGAATGGATTTTCTGGTGGCGTTTGAAAGTCCCCAGCTGATGGAAGGCTCTGTGACACTCGGGGCACACGTAGGGCTTGAGGCCAGAGTGGGTGTGTCGGTGAACATTGAGGTTCCCTCGGTGGCCAAAAGCTCTGTCACAGTGCTCACAACAGAAAGGCTTCTCCTGGGTGTGGGTGCTCTTGTGAGCATGCAGTGTGGAGTTGTGGGTGAACTTCTTGAGGCAGACATCACAGCTGTAGGGCTTCTCGCCAGTGTGGATCCGCTGTGGAACCCACAGGTCTGAAGGCTGTATGAACCCTCTGTTACAGATGTTGTATTGAAAGGGCCTCTCTCCTGTTTGTGTCCTCTGGTGCAAGGTAAGCTGAGATTGATAAGGAAAGCTCTTTTTGCACACCTTGCATTGAGAAGGTGCCTGTCCCGGGGTTTCAGCTCCCTCAGGAAGACTGGTGGGTCCCACGCTGCCAGATGAACCAACGGAATGGGACGCAAGCTGTCCTGAGAACTCTCCTTGATCCAAACATGTGACTGCCTCTTGAAGCACGTCTTGGCAAGTGGGACTGCTGTCCCGCTTCCTTTTAACATGTCTGCGATTCTTCAGAGGACCTCATCCGGATCCGCTTGGAGTGGAAACGTCTCCCTCTGGAACACAAGAGGAAAGGGTTCAGAGCCACATTTGAAGTATCACTTCTTTCCTGGGGACTCTTCCCTCTCTCTCTGCCCTCCCAGAATCTGCTGAAAGAAGAGTTTCAGCACCATATTTATCAAGGAGCATTTTCCATGGTGGCAGTCTCATTGGAACCATCCCTAATCTTGGCTACAGACTTCCCAGCAACCAAACTACCTGAGATTCTAGCTGATGAAACACTCTGGAACATTGACAAGGGAGAAGCTTGGCACTGGAGAAGCAACTCCTACCCCACAACACCAAGGGATGGAAATGCTGGGTACCCCTTCCTGGACATCAGTGGAGGCAGTCATTACCTCCTGTGGTCTCCAAGTTTCTAATACTCACCACGATCCTGCAGAAGTTCAGGCTCTTGAGACGAAAGGGTTCTTGTCACTCCTGTGTCTTCCAGCAGGTCCTTCTCCAAGTTCCCCTTGGAGCACATCTGACCCTCCAGTTCACCTGTTTTAGGAATGGTCTCTGGCGGGAGAGCTTTCTGGCCCTGACAAGGGGAAACCAAGCAGAGTCAATCCCACTGCCTTAGCCCACGGCAAGCTCTGTCTCCTCTATCCCCACCCCCCTCATACCCTGATTTCACACTCCAGCTTTCTGAATATCAATTTGGGGGATATGCCCTGACTGCTTCCCATCAGCCTGATTGGCAATCCTCTTCTGATTCCCATGTCTGTCCTTGATCTATACCGACCACCTCTGGGAAACAGGTCCAGACTTCATAGCTGGCACTGACAATTATCTTTGCACATATCTCTCCACCTCATCTCACATCTCCAAGCCCTGAATCTGAAAGCAGTGGATTCTGGCTCTAGGGCTCCTGACTTCACCACTTGTTGATACCTTGCCTGGATTTGTCTTCGTCATGGAAAGTGGCCTGGGGCATAATAAGATGATAAGCAGTATAGCTGTTATACTGTATAGCTCTATTCTATACTATATAGCTCTATTCATGAGAAATCAGTAGCATCTCCTATCCCGATTCACATTTCAAAAAAATCCTCTCTCTCCAGACATACTCCAAAATCTGAGGGGAAAAATAACTCCAACAGGGAACTTGTTATTCAATTCAAGGTGTTTACAATATCCCCCAATATTAGTGCCTCTGACGAAATCCATCATGGGTGAAACACGTGTGAGTGCATTTACCCCTGATGAACTGAGCCAGCACCATCCCGTGGAAACAGGACTCCTCTCCCTCATGCTTAGGGCCACAAGCTTTCATGGTGAAGGACTATGAAAGATGGATTGTCTTCATTCTCACACTGGTATAAAACGACCAGGAACGGAATGCATCCATGGGAATTCCTGGAGGCAGTGGGTCCATTCCTGTCCTTTGCCAAGTTCTCCCAATTACTTCTGCAGCCACTCTCACCCGACCCTCTTCTACCTGCTCCCAGACTGGAGGTCAGGACATCACACTCACCTGCCCCCTCGACAGGTCCTTGGCTCCTGGCAGATGCTGCCCGTCTTGGCTTTCCTGCTGACCCTCGTCTGGAGGGAAGACCCTGACTGTAGACTGAGGCTCCCTGGCTCGGTCTCCCTCACTGTGCCCCTCACTGACCTCAGATCCTAACATCTCAACACCCGAGAGTGGCATCTAAAAATCCTCGCCTTGGACACGGAGAACAGCCTGTGAGGAAAAATTCAGATAGGATCAGTCTCCCTTCACAAGATCCAAAAAGGTATTCATTGTGTATCCCACCCTAGGAGCCCACCTCCTGGGAATGACATTTGAAAGACCAACACCCTCAAAGTGAGGACCAAAGAAACCTCCAGTGATGCCACAGGCAAGTGCTCACCCCTGTGGGAATCAGTGATTTAGAGCCAAGCCCTCTGATCCTTCTGCTTCATCTCCCAGCTCGCAGCCCCTCATGCCACCGTTCCCTGTCTCACAGGGTCACTAGGGTCCTACTCACCCATTTCGTCAGTTTCTGCTTCTTTCTCAGCACCTCCTCCAGGTCCTTACCAGTCTGGGCACCACTACTTTTGACTAAGACCTGGATGTCCGGTGGCATGCACTTCACGAACTGCTCCAGCACCAGCCTGTCCACCGTGTCCTCCTTGGTGTGAAGATCCAGCCTCAGCCACAGCTCGCAGAGCTCACGGAGCCCCCGCAGAGCTCAAGGAGCCTCCTCAGAGCCTTGATCGGGTCGGATTCGTCCGAGCTGCTAAACGTTCTGAAGCGAACGCACACTCTTCACGGTCGGAGTCAGGGTTTTCCCATCGGGTGTCTTTGTGTGGCGACGCTGTCGACTCTGCTACGGGGCTGTCCGCGTCGAAGCCACGACCCCTTGTCTGGTTCTCAGCCATACCGACTCTAGAGCTTTTCAGTAGGACTCTGGGCAAATGCTTCTAGAAGTGGGTGCCCAACTGACTGCGATGGAAAGGAATTTCCTCTTGCTTTTCCTCAGTAACAGATTCAGTATTCAGAAATATGGGGGCAAAAAAGATAAACGAATGCAGCCAATTAGTTTTATTTTCATCCACCCTACCATCCCTCATCCCAATACTGGGCATTATTCCTCCCTCAGAATTTCACACCAGGGACAAGAATCCATTCTCTTATTCCTCCGACATCCATCTCATAGTACAAGAAACTGTGTGGTCAAAAATGTCCACAGGGCAGTGCTTTAAAGCCCTTGTTGAGAAAATGAACCACACCACACGACACCATGGAGTGTGGAAACAATCTCATCTCACAGAAGATTCCACAAATGAATCACAGTTCCCGTGTGGCCGGAGGGAGATCGGTGGATTTCACACGGTCTCTGAGCGAATGCAAGGTGAACAGAAAGCCAGGACTTACTGAAACCCACTTCCACGTGCCCTGACTTTCGAGCGTTCTCTTTAGACATTTCCCATCAATTACGTCTTTGAAGCCTTCTCGCCTTCCTCGTCCTCAGTTGGGGACTTGCTCTCAAACTCGGCCCGCGGAGAAACGTCTCTCTATGAAGCTGGAAAAAATGCCCGACCTCTCGGCCTGTTACCCAATCGGCGCATGGATTCGTTGAGGGCGGAGCAAACCATTCTAGATAATCCCACTTTACTTGATCACAGGGATTCGATTGCCCATGGAAACTCGCTCAGGAGAAACCACGATTTACTAAAGAGGGCTCCATAGTGATTTAGCGACAGATTCTGTGTATTTTGTTTGTTCTGTTTTTGGCCAAGCAGGGAGGCAGGTGCGGTCTCAGTTCCCAGACCGCGGAAGGAAACCACGCCACCTGCAGCGGGAGCGCTAAGTCTCACCCGCTGGACGGCTAGGGAAATCCCTCGGTTTCCTTTTGGATTTGATTGATTTTGGACTTTGGGGACTGCATTTTGGGGTGAACGGACTGGTTTTAATGATCTCGTCAATTTTTGGTCTCACTCCCTGGAGGGTTTGACGGAGTCAAAGACATGATGGTGGGAGCCAGATCGGTTTGACTCCTCTCGTATTTTCTGTTCTTGTGAGATAAGTATTAAAAAGCTTTTCTAAAATCAGGTGATGAGCAAAGGTGTGAGAAAACGCGAGTTCTAAGCAGTCTTTTTGAAGAGTAGAAGTTGTACACCAATAGGAGAAAAGAAAGACACCTATCACTTCCCGAAGCCTTCCTTTTTCGGAACACCTCGGGAAGAAATCCCCGAACAAGTATGGAGTGAGTGAATCTATCTCAGCATAATAACAGCCATGACGGCAAAACCACGGCTATCACCTATTCCCTGTAGAAAAGTCTTAGAAAATAAGCAGTCTTTGACAGAAATGTGTTTATTTGAAGTTTAAATTCCACGGCAGAGCCTGTCCAATGTGCCAGGAGTATGCAGTTTTACAGTGAAGTCCCACCTAACAGGAAGGCAGTCAACAGTAGGCTCATTTTCATGATGAAATACTGATAACTAATGAGACATGCTTTCATTAGAAGAATAACAAAAGAAAGCAAAAACTGATTGAAACAGGCTACACTAAAGTAGAAAACAAAATCCAAAGGGAGCGATAAGCCATCACTCAAATATCCTCCTCATTCATGTAAATGGAAGCCCCTGGACCCAATATCCTCTGAAGCTCTTCCCATGTCATCCACCCTTTGTGTTACAGAAGTGACAAATCATTGTGAATTTCCTTCTTGGAGCAGAAGGACTTGGACCCGAGGGCAGGGTCCTCGGCCAGTGGTTCAGAATGGGTTTCCTGGTGGGATTTGAGAGACCCCGGGGAGCGGAAGGCCAGTGACACTCGGGGCACATGTAGGGCTCGAGCCCAGAGTGTGACCATGAGGTTCCCACTGTGGTTGAAAGCTTTTTCACAGTGCTCACAGCAGAAAGGCTTCTCTTGGGTTTGTCCTCTGGTGACCATGCAGCGTGGATCGTGAGGAAACTTCTTGTGGCAGAGATGGCAGCCATAGGGCTTCTCGCCCATGTGGGTCTCCTGGTGAACACACACTTCTGGAGGCTGCATGAACCATTGGACATGGAGGTTGCTTTTTTCTTTTTTGAATTTAAAGGGCCATCTCTCTTTAATGCGGTTCCATAATAAGGGCCCATTGCTCTGATAAGCATGGGCTCAGCAGAAGGCTCAAAAGAATGTGTGTAAAAGAATGTTTCCAAAGGCTCCAGAGATGACCCCAACTCTGCTTCCTGCTTCCCCTGGACAATACTCCATCTCCTGGGTGGGGTGGCTACTTGGTCCAGCTGACTTTAGGAATGTCATAGTGCTCCGTGAGTGTGTCCAGGTGTCTGTTGAAGTCCTCCACTCTCTGCTTGTGGGTTTTGGATGCTTTCTTCAGGATCCTCTCCATTTGTCGCTTCTCCTGCACCTTCTCAAAGGCCACCTGGGCTGGGGTCTGCTTGTCGAGGTGGCGCCTCAGCTCCTCCTCCTGGTTCTTCTGGATTTTTTCCCATGGTTTCCAGGAGTTTTGCCTTGTCTCTGTCCTTTTTCTCCTTCCGCTTCGTCACGCCAAGCTCTGTGACTCCTTTCAGCTTCAGGGTTCCCTTTCGGACCTGCTCGTAGGCGTCCATGCTGCCCATCTTTGCATTCGGATTTCTAAATGGACAAAAGTTGGGGGGGTCAGGTTTCTCAAATGGAAATTGGGACAATATCGTTCTCTACTGTAGATCCGAGAGGGTCTCTCTGTGTGGGTTAACACAAATGAACACAGACAAACATCTCTGCTTAGCCCAAGGGCCAGGATTCAGAAGGCCTTGAGGAATAAACGCACCACACAACACCACAGCATGGAGGGTGGCAACACCCTGTAAATCAGGGTGATTTATAAACTTATACATTGATGGAGGCAGGAGGAGGGAACCTGAAAGACCTCTTATTTAAAATGTCTTTTCTGAGTGCGCTTGCCAGATGGCCGCCCAGGGTGGCCGAGATCTGAGGCTGAGGAGCCGCGAGCCTGTTGGGACCTCATCTGACCACCAAGCCCTCGCACCTGAGCTCCACGTGGAGCTGGGAGCTGCACGCTTGCCCTGCCAGGAAGGACGTGACATCACTGCGCCCTCGGCCAATCTGAAGGCCCGGGGCTGGGAGACAGACGGTGTGAGTGAGCTGCGCCTGCTCGGCGCGAAGCTACTGTCTTTCCCTGCAGGTGGTGGTGGACGCTGTCTTCGCTGCTTCTGTGAGGGTGCAGCCTTGAGGCCTCAGAGAAATTCTGACTCCGGTCTCCCAACTGCAGCCACGAACGCCTCAGGTGGAGGACAGAGGACCAGTGACACAAGTGGGAGCACTGGGACAGGAGACTTGAAGTGGAACTTCTCGGATTGTTTTAAGAAAATGGCAGACAAGCCCAACATGGGGAAATCAACAGCTTCGATAAGGCCAAGCTGAAGAAGACTGAGACGCAGAAGAACAGCCTTTCCACCAAAGAGATCATTGAGCAGGAGAAGCAAGCAAAGTAAAATTTCCTGTGAACCTGGAGGATTCTCCACCGCATCATCTTGGAGACCCTGTCCGTGAGGTGGAGGAAAGTCCACCTGCAAGATACACACAAGTGACAAGCTGCACTGTGAGATTAAACAATATGTGTCTAAATTATGAACAGGTTACTGAAGGAATCAAAAGAGAAATTAAAAATTTCCTAGAAACAAATGACAATGAAAACACAACTCAAAACCTATGGGATGCAGCAAAAGCAGTTCTAAGAGGGGAATTTATAGCAATACAGTCCTACCTCAAGAAACAAAAACATTGAATAGACAACCTAACTTTATACCTAAAACAACTGGGAAAAAGAAGAACAAAAAAACCCCCCAAATTAGCAGAAGGAAACAAATCATAAAGATCAGAGCAGAAATAAATGAAAAAGAAATGAAAGAAACAATCGTAAAGATTAATAAAAATAAAAGCTGGTTCTCTGAGAAGATAAACAAAATTGACAAACCTTTTGCCAGACTCATCAAGAAAAAAGAGAGAAGAATCAAATCAACAAAATAAGAAATGAAAAAGGAGAGGTTACAACAGACAACGCAGAAATACAAAGGATTATAGGAGACTTCTGAGCAACTATATGGCATAACCTAAAATGGATAATCTGGAAGAAATGGGCAAATTCTTAGAAAAGTTCAATCTTCCAAGACTGAACCAGGAAGAATTACAAATTATGAACAACCCAATTACAAGCACAGAAATCGAAACTGATCAAAATTTGCCAAAAAGCAAACCCGGGAGCAGATGGCTTCACAGGTGAATTCTGTCAAACGTTTAGAGAGGAGCTAATACCCATCCTTCTAAAACTCTTTCAAAAAGTTGCAGAGGAAGGAACACTTCCAAACTCATTCTACAAGGCCACCATCACCCTGATTCCAAAACCAGACAAAGACAACACAAAAAAAGAAAACTACAGGCCAATATCACTGATGAACATAGATGCAAAAATCCTCAACAAAATTTTAGCAAACAGAATTCACCAATACATTAAAAAACTCATACACCATGATCAGGTTGGGTTTATTCCAGGGATGCAAGGATTCTTCGATATATGCAAATCAGTGTGATACACCATATTAACAAATTGAAAGATAAAAACCATATGATAATCTCAGTAGAAACCTCAATAGAAAAAGCCTTCGACAAAATTCAGCACCCATTTATGATTTAAACTGTTAAAAAAATGGGCATGGAAGGAACCTACCTCAACATGGTAAAGGCCATATATGATAAGCCCACAGCAAACATTATTCTCAGTGGTGAAAAACTGAAAGCATTCACCCAAAGATCAGGAAGAAGACAAAGGTATCCACTCTCACCACCATTATTCAACATAATTTTGGAAGTCCTAGTTACAGCAATCAGAGAAGAAAAAGAAATAAAAGGAATCCAGATCAGAAAAGGAGAGTGCTCCCTGTTTGCAGATGACATGATACTATACATAGAAAACCCTGAGGATATTATTAGAAAATTACTAGAGCTAATCAGTGAATTTAGCAAAGTTGCAGGAGACAAAATCAACACACAGGAGTCACTTGCATTCCTGTATACAAACAATGAAAAATCAGAAAGAGAAATTGAGGAATCAGTCCCATTCACCATTGCAACAAAAAGAATAAAATATCTAGGAATAAACCTACCTAAGGAGACAAAATAACTGTATACAGAAAATTATAAGACACTGATGAAAGAAATCAAAGACAACTTAAACAGATGGAGAGATATTCCATGTTCCTGGGTAGGAAGACTCCATATTGTGAAAATGACTATACTACCGAATGCAATCTACAAATTCAGTGTAATCCCTATCAAATTACCAATGGCATTTGTCACAGAACTAGAACTAAAAATTTCACAATTCATATGGAAACACAAAAGACCCTAAATAGCCAAAGCAGTCTTGAGAAGGGAGAATGGAGCTGGAGGAATCAACCTTCCTGACTTCAGATTATACTACAAAGCTACAGTCATCAAGACAGTATGGTACTGGCACAAAAACAGAAATACAGACCAATGGAACAAGATAGAAAACCAAGAAATAAGCCCATGCAATATGGATACCTTATTTTTGACAGAAGAGGCAAGAATATCCAATGGGGCAAAGACACCTCTTCAGTAAGTGGTGCTAGGAAAACTGGACAGTTACACGTAAAAGAATGAAATTAGGACAAAAAAAAAAATAAAATAAAATAAAATGCCTTTTCTGCAAGAGAAGGATCTGTCTTCTATTGTAGTTCCCAAGTTCCATTTACATGTTTCAAGTCCGTTCTTCTCCCCTCACAGAGAGCTCAGCAGTCAACTGTAGTTAATATGGAGTTTAAGGGAGATCCACTGCTTTCACAAGGCCTTTGAGCTGATGCAAGGTGAGTAGAAAACCCAGCCTTCCGAAAGCCACCACCTCCTTCTGTACTGATTCCCAAACCTTCTCCTTAGACGTTCTCACTCATCACTTACCTCCTTGGAGCCCTCTTGCCCTCAGCCTCCTCAAGTAGGTGACTGGCTATCAGAGTGTGTCTGGGGCTGAAACATCTCTATTTATAGAGAGCCAGGGGAAATGGCAAGGGTCCCTGCTTGTTACCCCATCAGCACAGAGATTGTGTGGGGCAGGTCAAGCCATTTATATGACCTCATTTTAGATAATCCAATTTATCCATGGATCCAGTTTCACAGGGATACTCCAGCAGAAAAAAACACAGTTTATCAAAGAGGCCTCCATATTGGTTTTGTGGTAGACTTTTCTGATAGCTCAGGTGGTAACAAAACCTCCTGCAATGCAGGAGACACTAGAGTAATTCCTGGGTCAGGAAGATCTGCTGGAGAAGGGATAGGCTACACACTCCAGTGTTCTTGGGCTTCCCTTGTGGCTCAGCTGGGAAAGAAGTAAAGTGAAATTCTTTCAGTCATGTCTGACCCTTTATGACCCCGTGAATATACAGTCCATGGAATTCTCCAGGCCAGAAGACTGGAGTGGGTAGCCGTTCCCTTCTCCAAGGGATCTTCCCAACCCTGGGAGCGAAGCCAGGTCTCCCGCATTGCAGGCAGATTCTTTACCACCAGGACAGCCTGTACACTTTTTGGCAGTAAGATTGATTTTTCTGGTCTAGCAAATACTTTTCTCATTTACCTGGAGAGTTGGAAGGAGTCAAAGCAGAGGTATTTGAAAGTTTAAACCAGTTTGGTTCGCCTATGCGTTTCTGATGGCTCAGTGGTAAAGAATCTACCTGCCAATGCAGGAGACGTGGGTTCACTCCCTGGGTTGGGAAGATCTCTCGCAGAAGGAAATGGCCAACCCGCTACAGTATTCTTGCCTGGAAAATTCGATGGATAGAAGAACCTGGTGGGCCATGGAATAGCAGAGTTGGACACAACTCAGCGACTAAACAACCCTTTTTAAAATTCCGCATGTAAAGATCTCGGACGAGGTTAGGGTCTTGTATGTTCTCAGGGAACGTGCCACCTTTGGGGTGGCAGTCTGGCTTTTCAGTAAGTACACTTTGGTGCGGCACAGACACTGGTGGTTGAATTACGGCCTGTCTGGACTATTCCATGACCCCAATAAAAATGTATATTCTTTAGCCATAGTGACTGAGCAATTTACTAGCAAAATGTTGAGCACATGCTTCTAGAAGCCCATGACAAATTCACCCCTATGTAAAGGGATTTCCTTTACCTTTCCTCAGCAACGTATTCACTGTTCAGAAGAATGGGGGCAAAAGATAAATGAACAGAACTAGTTTCATTTTATTCCACCCTTCCATCTCCTCTACATTCCTCACACCAATACCCAATACCATTCTCTCACTGGTACAATCTTTCATATTGAATGGACATTAGTCCATCCATCATTCTTCTGACATCCACCTTTGTGGGAAAAAAACGTTGAAATGTCTGAATGGCTCCCTAGATTTTGACTTTTGTAGTCTGGGACTATGTTATTCTTTGCTCTACTTTCAAGAAATTTACAGTGTGTGAGACTCCTCAAATGGATATGCCAGGTTTTATATTATTCGGTCAAGACAAGGCACCAGGTGAGGCTCTCAGTCATGATTCTTCTGGGGAAAAAATAGGAGGAAGACTATTTAAACACTGAATTCCATGTAGTATAGTGCCGTTGGAAATGTTAAGCAAAGATTGTCCACCCAAAACATTTCCTTGCTGTCACCAGGGTATTTATTAGCTCCAAGGAAGGGACACACTAAAGGATCCAAAGAGAATCAAGTTCCTGATCACATACTTGTTATGTTTATGAAACACACAACATACAGTTTTGACTCTTTTATAAAGTGTACAATCTCGTTCCACCAAGTTCGTTCACAATGTTGTGCACTGTCAGTGTTGTCTATTTCCAACCTTTCTCATCACCCCAAGAACAAAATGTGAATCATGAAAAGTCCCTCCCCATTCTCTGCCCACCTCCCCCCTTACCCTGGTCAATCCATTCATCTACTTCTTGCATCTATGGGTTCAGTTCAGGTCAGTTCAGTTCAGTCGCTCAATCGTGTCCAAATCTTTGAGACCCCATGAAATGCAGCACGTCAGGCCACCCTGTCCATCAACAGCCCCCGTAGTTTACTGAAACTCATCCACTGAGTCGGAGATGCCATCCAACCATCTCATCCTCTGTCATCCCCTTCCCCTCCTGCCTTCAATCTTTCCCAGCATCAGGGTCTTTTCAAATGAGTCAGTTCTTTGCATCAGGTGGCCAAAGTATTGGAGTTTCAGCTTCTGCTGAAATATTTTCCAATGAATATTCAGGACTGATTTCCTTTAAGATGGACTGGTTGGATCCCTTTGCAGTCCAAAGGACACTCAAGAGTCTTCCCCAACACCAAGGTTCAAAAGCATCAATTTCTTGCCTCTCAGCTTTCTTTAAGTCTAACTCTCACATCCATACATGACTACTGGAAAAACCATAGGTTTGACTAGCTGGACCTTTGTTGGCCAAGTAATGTCTCTGTTTTTTACTATGCTGTCTAGGTTGGTTGTAACTTTTCTTCCAGTGAGCAAGAGTCTTTTAATTTCATGGCTGCAGTCACCATCTGCAATGACTTTGGAGCTCCCCCGCCCAGAAAATAAATTATGTCACTGTTTCCACTGTTTCCCCATCTATTTGCCATGAAAGGATGGGACTGAATGTCATGATCTTAGTTTTCTGAACGTTGGATTTTAAGCCAACTTTTTCACTCTCATCTTTCACTTTCATCAAGGGACTGCTTAGTTCTGCTTTGCTTTCTGCCACAAGGGTGGTGTCATCTGTGTATCTGAGGTTATTGATATTTCTCCTGCAAATCTTGATTCCAGCTTGTGTTTCATCCAGCCCAGCTTGTCTCATGATGTATTCTGCATATGTTACATAAGCAGGGTGACAGTATACAGCCTTGATGTACTCCTTTCCCGATTTGGAATCAGTCCGTTGTTCTAAGTCCAGTTCTAACTGTTGCTTCCTGACCTGCATACAGATTTCTCAGGAGGCAGCTCAGGAAGTCTGGTATTCCTGTCTAACAATTTTCCACGTTTCTTGTGATCCACACAGTCTAAGGCTGTGGCATAGTCAATAAAGCAGAAGTAGATGTTTCTCTGGAACGCTCTAGCTTTTTCAATGATCCAATTGATGTTGGCAATTTGATTTCTGGTTCCTTTGCCTTTTCTAAATCCAGCTTGAACATCTGAAAGTTTGTGGTTCATGTACTGTTGAAGACTGTATATGAAGGCCTGGAGAATTTTGAGCTTTACTTTGCTAGCATGTGAGATGAGTGCAATTGTGCAGTAGTTTGAACATTCTTTGGCATTGGCTTTCTTTGGGATTGGAATGAAAACTGACCTTTTCCAGTCCTGTGGCCACTGCTGAGTTTTCCAAATTTGCTGACTTATTGACTGCAACACTTTCACAGCATCATGTCCGAGGATTTGAAATAGCTCAACTGGAATTCCATCACCTCCACTAGCTTTGTTCATAGTGATTCTTCCTAAGGCCCTCTTGATTTCACAATCCAGGATGTCTGGCTCTAGGTGAGTGATCACACCTTCGGGATTATCTGGGTCGTGAAGATCTTTTTTGTGTAGTTCTGTGTATTCTTGCCACCTCTTCTTAATATCTTCTCCTTCTCTTCGGTCCATACCATTTCTGTCCTTTATTGTGCCCATCCTTGCATGAAATGTTCCCTTGGCAAATTCAAATCCTTTCTCAAACCCTCAGACGGCACCACTCCTCACACACTCTACCTTCTCCTCCACTCCCCAGCCACCTTGCACACCTGACCACACCAAGGCCAGCTGGCTTTGCGGTCTGGTTTCTAGGGTTTTCCTCCACTGTCTGGAAAGTCCTTCCCTCGACACCCTCAGGCTGTCTTCCGATCTCCACACAATCAGTGGTTCTTTGGAGACGAGCAGGCCTGGGTGTTGCTTTATCACTCGGCATCTCACTCCATCACCTCATTTCCTCAATAGCAGTTTCTCAGCCTCGGTATGCATTTTATTTTTAAATCCATTTATTTTCGGCTGTCCTGGGTCTTTGTTGCTGCTCGGGACGCAGGGCTCCTCTCCAGTCCGCGGGGCACAGGCTTCTCACTGCAGTGACCTCTCTTGTGTGGAGCCCTGGCTCTCGGGACTCTGGGCTTCAGTAGTGGCGGCTCCCAGGCTCGGTGGTTGTGTTGCACAGCCTTAGTTGCTCCTGAGCCCTGGGACCTTCTCGGGTCAGGGATGGAACTCGTGTCCTCTCATTGGCAGGCACGGCCTTTACCTCCGAGCCCCCGGGGAAGCCCTGTTATTCACTTTCCTTAACTAGTACTTAACTGCATCTGTGTTTTGAAGTCTTATTCATATTTCATTGTATTAATTTCTTGTGTTGAGTCTTCGATAATGGTTCTAATACCCCTGTTTCTGAAGGGACCCAATCTTTATATTCTATATTGCTTCTTTGAATTAGTTGGCTCCATCTTGGGCCTGTAAGTTAACATCCTTTGAGATAGAAGGAGGCGACAGAGGATGAGATGGTTGGATGGCATCACCGACTCAATGGACTCGAGTTTGAGCAAACTCCTGGGAGATAGTGAAGGACAGGGAAGCCTGGCGTGCTGAAATGCATGTTGCTGCAAAGTGAAAGAAAGTGAAGTGGCTCTTTGTGACCCCATGGACTATAGCCAACCAGGTTCCTCCATCCATGGGATTCTCCATGCAAGAATACTTCAGTGGGTTGCCATTCTCTTCTCTCGATGATCTTCCCCACCGAGGGAGCAAACCCATGTCTCCTGCATTGGCAGGCGGATTCTTTACCACTGAGCCTCCTGGAAAATCATGAGAGAAGCTTAAACAATTCTGAGAATTGACCCAAGAAATGAAAACAAATGTACCCTGGACCTGAAGGTTAACTATATTGACAACAATCAAGATGACACTGATCAGACCAGTGATGACCAGTTTCAAGATTATTGTCAGAGCTGACTGCGCTGTTTCTGCCTGTAGCCCCCTCCCTCCATCTATAAAAGCTATTGCTCATTAATTGTCCGGGGTGGGAGGTGCGGTGAGTCAGCCATTGGACAGACATCTGCCCTGCCTCCATAGTTGTTGGAGAAGGAAATGGCAACCCAGTCCAGTACACTTGCCTGGAAAATACCATGGATGGAGGAGCCTGGTAGGCTACAGTCCACGGGGTCGCAAAGAGTTGGACATGACTGAGCAACTTCACTTTCACTTTCAACAGTTGCTGGCATCCAGTTTAAAGCTAATTTTCCTTTCCCCAAACCTGGCCTCTGTATTGGCTTTTAAGTGCGAGCAGCCAGACACCAATATCTATTACAATATCATCCTTGAGTTTTCCGCCCCCAACAAATTCCCAGGCTAATTAATAGAAGAAAACGCTGATTCTTTGAAAAGAAATACTTTATTGCTCCATTCTGCTCCAAATGACCTCTCTTCCTTTCTGCTGGAGGAGAGCCAGGTGGGATAAAAGAGTGCTACCTTGAAGAATCTTTTCAAGCTGAGACACCCTAGAATCTCAGTGTTCAAAAGGGCATTAATACTACATTACCTAACAGTTCATAATTCCAAAAGAATACAGTTGCTTTAAATGCTGGAGTGGGTGCTCAGTCGCTTCAGTCATGTCCAACTCGTTGCAACCCCACAGACCATATCCTGCCAGGCTCCTCTGTCCATGGGATTCTCCAGGCAAGAGTACTGGAGTGGGTTGCCATTCCCTTCTCCAGGGGATCTTCCTGATGAAGGGATCGAACCTGGGTCTTCTGTGCTGTAGGCGGATTGTTTATCGCTGAGTCACTGGGGAAGCCTTACAGAGGGATGATATCTCCACATAATAATGGCCATGTAACAAACCGCAGCTATCATCTACTCCATATAAAAAATCTTGGGGATTAGGGTGGGATGATTTGGGAGAATGGCATTGAAACATGTATAAAATTATATGGGAAACAAGTCGCCAGTCCAGGTTTGATGCACGATAGTGGATGCTTGGGACTGGTGCATTGGGATGACCCAGAGGGATGGTACAGGGAAGGAGGAGGGAGGAGGGTTCAGGATGGGGAACACAAGTATACCTGTGGTGGATTCATGTTGATATATGGCAAAACCAATACAAGATTGTAAAGTTAAATAAAAAATAATAAAAAAAAATCTTGGAAGGGGAAATACCCAGGACACTTATTTGACAGAAATGTCTTTGTTTATTTGAAATTTAAATTTCACTGGTTATCCTCTTTTTCCTCTGGCCACTCTGCTAAGAGCATCCTATTGTACAATTAAATCTTGCCTAATGGGGGGACAATCAGCAGTGACCTCAGTCAGTTTCACGAAGAAGTAGTGAAAACTAATGAGACCTGCATTCACTGAAGAAGGACAACACAAAGCCAAAACTTACCACAAAACACAGGCTACACTAAAGTAGAGAACAAATTCTGCAGGGAAAGATAAGTCATCACTCAATATTCACCTAATTCATGTGACTGGAACCCCATCAGGTTCCAGTATGATCATAAGTTCTTCACATGTCACCCTTTTTTTGTATCACATAAGTGACAAATAATCCAGAATTTCCTTCTCGGAGCAGAAGGCACTTGGACCTGCAGGCAGGGTCCTGAGCCAGTCATCTGGAATGGATTTTCCGGTGGCGTTTGAAAGTCCCCAGCTGCCGGAAGGCACTGTGACACTCGGGGCACACGTAGGGCTTGAGGCCAGAGTGGGTGCGTCGGTGAACGTTGAGGTTCCCTCGGTGGCTGAAAGCTCTGTCACAGTGCTCACAGCGGAAAGGCTTCTCCTGGGTGTGGGTCCTCTTGTGAGCACGCAGTGTGGAGTCGTGGGTGAACTTCTTGAGGCAGACATCACAGCTGTAGGGTTTCTCGCCAGTGTGGATCCGCTCGTGAACCCGCAGATCTGAAAGCTGTATGAAACCTTTGGCACAGATGTCGCATTGAAAGGGCCTGTCTCCTGTGTGTGTCCTCTGGTGCAGGGTAAGCTGAGATTGATAAGGAAAGCTCTTTTTGCACACCCTGCATTCAGAGGGTGCCCGTCCCGGGGTTTCTGCACCCTCAGGAAGACTGGTGGGTCCCACGGTGCCAGATGCACCAATGGCATGGGACCCAAGCTGTCCTGAGAACTCTCCTGGGTCCAAACACGTGGCTGCCTCTTGACACACGTCTTGGCAAGTTGGACTGCTGTCCCGCTTCCTTTTGACATGTCTGCGATTCTTCAGAGTCCCTCGTCTGGATCCACTTGTGGTGGAAACGTCTCCCTCTGGAACACAGAATGAAAGGGTTCAGGAGCCACATTTAAAATATCAGTTTCTTCTTGAGGATTCTTCTCTCTATGCCTCCAGAATCCGCTGAAAGAGATTCAGCACCACATTTAACAAAGAGCATTTTATGTGCTGCTGGCCTCACTGGAAACCTGATGTTGGCTGAGAAGTTCCCATCAAGCAACCAAGCTAAGAGCTTGGACTGTGGGACACTGGAACATTGAGGATGGAGAAGGTTGGCACAGGGCAATGATCTCCACCCACCCATCAAGGGTGGTGATGCTGGCTACCCAGCCCCATGCCACCACAGGTGGGAGTCACTAACTCTGCTGAATTCCACGGTTTTGAGTACTCACCAGGACACTTCAGAAGTTCAGGTTCTTGAGATTGAAGGGTTTTTGTCTCTCCCCTGTCTTCCAGCAGGTCCTTCTCCAACTTCTCCCTGGGCGTCAGACCCTCCAGCTCACCCGTTTCAGGAACAGTCTCTGGCGGGAGAGCTCTCTGGCCCTGACAAGGGACAAACAAGCAGAGTCAAAGCCATTTACCTTAGTCCATGGAAAACTGTCTCCTATTCCCCATCTGCCTCGTATCTTGACCTTATACTCCAAGTTTCTTCATGAAATTTTAGGGGCTATGCCCTGACTTCTTCTGGTCCACCCCATCACCCTGATTGATAATCATCTCCTGACACTCAAGGCTGTCCTGGATCTATACAGACTGTATCCTGCAATCAAATCCGGACATCCCAGTTGGCACTCTGACTTCTCTATGCACAGGTCTCTCCACGTCATACGACTCCTGCCTGCCCCCGACTCTGGAAGGAAGAACTCTAGGCCCAGCTCTCTGGACTCCATCACTGTTGGAGACTTGCCTGGACGCATCTTTGCGATGGTGGTTACCCGGTACATAGGAAGATGACGTCCAGTATTCCTGGTCTCTGCTCCATGCAAGTCAGTAGCATCCCCTGCCCATACCCAACCTTATTTGAACAAATCAACTGTCTTCCATTCATTTTTCAATGTCTGAAAGGGCAAGTGTTAGTCGCTCAGTCGTGTCTGACTTTCTGCAACCCCATGGACTATAGCTGCCAGGTTCCTCTGTTCATGGGATTCTCCAGGCAAGAACATTAGAGTGTGTAGCCATTCCGTCTACAGGGATCTTCCTGACCCAGGGATCCAACCCAGGTCTCCTGCACTGTCAGCAGATTCTTCACCATCTGAGCCACCAGGGAAGCCCAATGTCTACTGGGGGGCATTTTGAGTCCACTTTGGAGTCACTCCTTCAGTTGCAAGGAATGATCATATTCTGAAATATGAAGTTCCCTTGGGCAAAGTGGCCGTGGGTAAATCCGCTGTCAGTGCATTTACCTGCAGCAAATTGAACCTAGCATCATGTCAGGAAGACAGGATTCCCTTCTCCCCACTCCTAAGAATAGATGCTTTCATGGCAGAGGGACAAAGATGGATTAGCTTCATTCTCACAGTTACTAGAAAAAATGCCTCGGAACTGAATGTATCCATGGGAATTTCTGGAACCAATGAGTCCATTCCTGTCCTTTGCCAAATCTCCCCATTGCTCCAGCAGCCACACCCACCTGACTCTCTTCTACCTGCTTCCACTCTCTCACCTGCTCCCTAGACAGGTCTGTGGCTCCTGGCAGATTCTGCAGCTCTTGGCTTCCCTACTCGCCATCCTCTGGAGGTATGACCCTTGAGGGGGGTTGGGGCTCCCCGCATGGGTCTCTCTCATCGTCCATGTGACAGGCCTTGGCTTCAACCATCTCAATGTTGGGATCACACACAAGATATTTCTTCCCTTGTATGCAGACTATGGTCGGTGAGGGGAGAAATCAATCAAGATCAGTCTCTATAAGACCTGGAATGTAGCTTTCAGGCATCCAATGGCATTGACAATAGAAGCTCCCGTTTGGTGTAAAAGATCTACGTCCTTCGATTTGAGACAGCCAAAAGTATCTCCCAAATTGCCCAACTGTGAACTTCTCTCACCTGTTTGGGAATAGCCAAACCCGCAGGTCCTATCTTGTGATCCCTGCAGCTTGCACGTGTCTCCTCATCCCACACCCATCACTAGGTCCTACTGACCTAGCTCTTGGGTTTCTGCTTATTTCTCAGCACGTCCTCCAGGTCTTTTCAACTCTGCACCCCACTTTCTTTGAGCAGGACCTGGCACTCCAGGGGCACGCAGATCATGAACTGCTCCAGCACCAGCCTGTCCATCATCTGCTCCTTGGTGTGAACATCTGGCCTCAGCCACAGATGGCAGAGTTCACGGAGTCTCCTCAGATCCTTGACGGGGTCTGACTCCTCCGAGCGGCTAAATGTTCTGAACCGGACGTGCCAGGTTTCCTGGTCACAGTCTGAGTTTTCCATGAGTGTGTCTTGGGGTGGCACGGATGCCCGTGACTCTGCCCCAGGGCTGTCTGTGATGTGTCCACAACCCTGAAAAAATGTCTGGTCCTCAGCCCTATTGATGGAGGAAGTTTCCAGTAGGACTCTGAGCAAATGCTTCTAGAAGTGGGTGCCCAGTTGACACCTATGGAAATGGATTTCCTCTGCTTTTCCTCAGCATTAAAGTCACTGGTTAGAAGTCTAGGGAGACAAAAAAAAAAAAAAAAGAAAGAAAGAAACAAATGGGTTTCATTTTTTTCCACCCTTCTGTCTCCCCTACATCCCAATATTGGACACCATTGCTCGACTCATTCAATATTTCATAAAACTGTTTGGTCAGAAATGACCATAGGGCTTCCTTGGTGGTCCAGTGGCTAAGAATCTGCCTGCCAATGCAGGGGACATGGGTTTGATTCCTCATATGGGAAGACCCTGCCTGCCTCTACGCCTGTGCACCAGAACTCTTGAGCTTGAGAGGGGCAACTACTGAACCTGAGCTCTAGACTCCCAGCTCTGCCATGGGAGAAGCCACCGCAATGAAAGCCCATACCCCTCAGCTAGACAGTAGTCCCCTCTAGCTACAACTAGAGAAAGCCCTCACAGCAAAGAAGACCCAGGCCAGCCAAAATGAATGAATTAAAAAACTTAAAACTAATAATAAATATATATGTAGTTTTTAAATGGCCATAGGATGCCGCTCAGAAACCCTTGAAGAAAACCAGCCACCTCACAGCAACATGTGTGGAAACATTCTTATCCCCTTGCAGAAGAGCTGGATTAACAGTTGTTAACGTGGGGTTAGAGGAAGATCTCCTGTCACAAGGTCTCCCAGCTAATGTAGGATGAACAGAAAGCGAGACCTTTCTGAAACCCACCCGTGTGTCCTGATTTCTAGGCATCCTCCTTGGATGTGCCCACTCATCGCTTACCCCTTCCAGGTCTCTTGCCTTCAGCCTCCTCAGGTCAGGCACTGGCTCTCAAAGTGTGTCTGGAGCTGAAATGTCTGTATTTATAGAGAGTTGGGTGAAACTCCAGGGGTTTCCGGCCATAACCTCATCATCCCAGTGATTGGATAAAGGGCATGGAAGGAACCACTTTGGATAATCTGGGTAGATTCCATATCCTGTGGAGACTCCAACAGGAAGAACTATTAAAGAGGCCACCATATTGGTTTGGCAGTAAACTTTCTCTAACGTATTTTATTTACTTTATACTTTGTGGATGTCATTTCCTGGTGAAACAGATTGATTTTCCTGATCTGATGAATTTTTTCTCTCTGCTTGGAGACTGTGAGGCAGTCCAATAATTGTAATCCAATGGTTGTAATCAAATTGGGTTTCCTAATCTTGTTTCTTTCTCATGAAATAAGATATTAAAGACTTTTGTCTAAAATCAGCTGATGAGATCTACTGTAAGAAACCATTTAGGAGAGGCATCACAGAAACCAGAAGTTGTACACCAGTAGGGAAAAAGAGGAGAAAGCAATGCTGCCCCACTCCAGCGCTCTTGCCAGGAAAATCCCATGGATGGAGGAGCCTGGTGGGTTACAGTCCATGCAGTCGCTATGAGTCGGACACGACTGAGCGACTTCACTTTCACATTTCCCTTTCATGCATTGGAGAAGGAAATGGCAACCCACTCCAGTGTTCTTGCCTGGAGAACCCCAGGGACAGGGGAGCCTGGTGGGCTGCCATCTATGGGGTCCCACAATGTCAGACACGACTGGAATGACTTAGCGGCAGTTAGCAAAGTCTTAGAAGAGAAAACACACAGGTCTTTGATAGAAACGTGTTTGTTTATTTGAAACTTAAATTTCACTCGTGATCCTGTATTTAATCTAGCTGTCCTGCTAGGAGCATCCTATTTTACAAGGTATCACTCCTGACAAGAAGGCAATCAGCAGTAGCCTCACTCTGAACCAGTGAGACACAGCTTCATTGGAAGAACAAGAACAACACAAAGCGAAAACATGTAAGAAAACCAGAGTCTAACACCATAAGGCAATTATCCTCCAATTGAAAATAAACAAATGAAAAATAAAATTATAGTCTATAGCAAAGTAGAAAACAAAATCCAAAGGGAAAAATAAGTCATCACTCAAGTATCCTAATTCACGCGAATGGAATCCCACTGGGTTCCACAGTCCTCCTAAGCCCCTCCCCTGTCATCCACACTTTGTATCACACAGGTGACAAATCATTCTCAATTTTCTCATTAGAACAGAAAAGACCTGGACCTGAGAGCAGGGTCCTGAGCCAGTCATCTGGAATGGATTTTCCGGTGGCGTTTGAAAGACCCCAGCTGACTGAAGGCCCTGTGACACTCGGGGCACACGTAGGGCTTGAGGCCAGAGTGGGTGCGTCGGTGAACAGTGAGGTTCGCTCGGTAGGCGAAGGCTCTGTCACAGTGCTCACAGCGGAAAGGCTTCTCCTGGATATGGGTTACTTTGTGAGCATGCAGCGTGGAGTTGTGGGTGAACTTCTTGAGGCAGATATCACAGCTATAGGGCTTCTCACCAGTGTGGATCCGCTGGTGAACCCGCAGGTCTGAAGGCTGTATGAACCCTTTGGCACAGATGTCGCATTGAAAGGGCCTCTCTCCTGTGTGTGTCCTCTGGTGCACAGTAAGCTGATATTGATAAGGAAAGCTCTTTTTGCACACCTTGCATTCAGAGCGTGCCCGTCCCGGGGTTCCTGCTCCCTCAGAATGACTGGTGGGTCCCATGCTGCGAAATGCACCAACCGAATGGGACCCAAGCTGTCCTGAGAACTCGCCTTGGTCCAAACACGTGGCTGATTCTTGACCCACATCTTGACAAGTGGGAGTGCTGTCCTGCTTCCTTTTGACATGTCTGTGATTCTTCAGAGGACCTCGTCTGGATCCACTCGGAGTGGAAACATCTCCCTCTGGAACACAAGAGGAAAGGGTTCAGAGCCACATTTGAAGTATCACTTCCTTCCTGGGGACTCTCCCCTCTCTCTCTGCCCTCCCAGAATCTGCTGAAAGAAGACATTCAGCACCATATTTATCAAGGAGCATTTTCCATGGTGCCGGCCTCATTGGAACCATCCCTAATCTTGGCTACAGACTTCCCAGCAACCAAACTACCTAAGAGTCTAGCTGATGAAACACTCTGGAACGTGGACGATGGAGAAGGTTGGCATTGGAGAACCAACTCCTACCCCACAACACCAGGGAAGGGAATGCTGGGTACCCCTTCCTGGACATCAGTGGAGGCAGTCATACATCCTGTGGTCTCAAAATTTTTAATACTCACCATGATTCTGCAGAAGTTCAGGCTCTTGAGACAAAAGGGTTCTTGTCACTCCTGTGTCTTCCAGCAGGTCCTTCTCCAAGTTCTCCTTGGAGGGCGTCTGACCCTCCAGTTCACCTGTTTCAGGAATGGTCTCCGGCGGGAGAGCTTTCTGGCCCTGACAAGGGGCAACCAAGCAGAGTCAATCCCACTGCCTTAGCCCACGGCAAGCTCTGTCTCCTCTTTCCCCACCCGCCTCGTACCCTGATCTCGCACTCCAGCTTTCTGGATATCAGTTTGGGGGATATGCCCTGACTGCTTCCCATCACCCTGATTGGCAGTCCTCTTCTGATTCCCATGTCTGTCCTTGATCTATACCAACCACCTCTGGCGAAAGTCCAGACTTCACAGCTGGCTCTGCCAATTATCTTTGCACATATCTCTCCACCTCATCTCACATTCTCCAGGCCCTGAATCTGAAAGCAGAGGATTCTGGCTCTAGGGCTCCTGACTTTACCACTTTTTGATACCTTGCCTGGATTTGTCTTCATCATGGAAGGTGGCCTGGGGCATAATATGATGCTAAGCAGTATAGCTGTTATACTGTATAGCTCTATTTTATACTATATAGCTCTATTCATGAGAAATCAGTAGCATCTCCTCCCCCGATTCACATTTCCAAAATATCCACTGTCTCCAGGCATACTCCAAAATCTGAGGAGGAAAATGACTCCAACGGGGAACTTGTTATAAATTCAAGGTGTTTACAATATCCCCCAATATTAGTGCGTCTGACGAAATCCATCATGGGTGAAACAGCTGTGAGTTCATTTACCCCTGATGAACTGACCCAGCACCATCCCGTGGAAACAGGACTCCTCTGCCCTCATCCTTAGGCCACAAGCTTTCATGGTGAAGGACTGTGAAAGATGGACTGTCTTCATTCTCACACTGCACGGAAAACGGCCGGGAATTGAATGCATTCATGGGAATTCCTGGAGGCAGTGGGTCCATTCCTGTCCTTTGCCAAGTTCTCCCAATTACTTCTGCAGCCACGCCCATCCGACCCTCTTCTACCTGTTCCCAGACTGGAGGTCAGGACATCACACTCACCTGCCCCGTCGAAAGGTCCTTGGCTCCTGGCAGATGCTGCCCGTCTTGCCTTTCCGGCTGGCCCTCGTCTGGAGGGACCACACTGACTGTAGACTGAGGCTCCCTGGCTCGGTCTCCTTCACCGTGCCCCTCACTGACCTCAGATCCTAACATCTCAACACCCGAGACTGGCATCAAAAAATCCTCGCCTTGGACACGGACACCAGCCTGTGAGGAAAAATTCAGATAGAATCAGTCTCCCTTCACAAAATCCAAAAAGGTATTCATTGTGTATCCCACTCTAGGAGCCCACCTCTTGGGAATGACATTTCAAAGACCAACACCCTCAAAGTGAGGACCAAAGAAACATCTCCAGTGATGCCACAGGCAAGTGCTCACCGCTGTGGGAATCAGTGATTTAGAGCCAAGCCCTCTGATCCTTCTGCTTCATCTCCCAGCTCGCAGCCCCTCATGCCACCGTTCCCTGTCTCACAGGGTCACTAGGGTCCCACTCACCCATTTCTGCAGTTTCTGCTTCTTTCTCAGCAACTCCTCCAGATCCTTACAAGTCTCGGCACCACTACTTTTGACTAAGACCTGGATGTCCGGTGGCATGCACATCACGAACTGCTCCAGCACCAGCCTGTCCACCATCTCCTCCTTGGTGTGAAGATCCGGCCTCAGCCACAGACTGCAGAGTTCATGGAGCCTCCTCAGAGCCTTGATCGGGTCAGATTCGTCCGAGCTGCTAAATGTTCGGAAGCAAACGCGCAACTTTTCAAGGTCGGAGTCGGGGTTTTCCCTTCGGGTGTCTTGGCATGGCGCAGACGCTGGAGACCCTGCTCCGGGGATGTCCGCGAAGCGGCCACGACCCCTTGTCTGGTTCTCAGCCATACCGACTGTAGAGCTTTTCAGTAGGACTCTGGGCAAATGCTTCTGGAAGTGGGTGCACAACTGACCCCGAAGGAAAGGAATTTCCTCTTGCTTTTCCTCAGTAATAGATTCAGTATTCAGAAATATGGGGGCAAAAAAGAAAAACGAATGCAGCCAATTAGTTTTATTTTCATCCACCCTACCATCCCTCGTCCCAATACTGGGCATTATTCTCCCCTCAGAATTTCACACCAGGGACAAGAATCCATTCTCTTATTCCTCCGACATCCATCTTATAGTACAAGAATCTGTGTGGTCAAACCTGTCCACAGGTCAATGCTTAAAAGCCCTTGTTGGAAAAATGAACCACACCACAGGACACCATGGAGTGTGGAAACAATCTCATCTCACTCAAGAGTTCCACAAATGAATCACAGTTCCCGTGTGGCCGGAGGGAGATCGGTGGATTTCACACGGTCTCTGAGCGAATGCAAGGTGAACAGAAAGCCAGGACTTACTGAAACCCACTTCCACGTGCCCTGACTTTCTAGAGTTCTCGTTAGACATTTCCCACCAATTACCTCTTTGAAGCCTTCTCCCCTCGGTCCTCCTCAGTTGGGGACTTGCTCTCAAACTCGGCCGGCGGAGACACGTCTCTCTATGGAGCTGGAAGAAATGCCGGACCTCTCGGTCTCTTACCCAATCGGCGCATGGATTCGTTGGGGGCGGGGCAAACCATTCTAGATAATCCCACTTTACTTAATCACAGGGATTCGATTGCCCATGAAAATTCTCTCAGAACAAACCATGATTTACTAAAGAGGCCTCCATAGTGATTTAGCGACAGATTCTCTGTATTTGTTTTGTTCTATCTTTGGCCAAGCAGGGAGGCAGGTGCGGGCTCAGTTCCCAGGCCGCGGAAGGAAACCACGCCACCTGCAGAGGAGCGCTGAGGCTCACCCGCTGGGCCGCTAGGGAAATCCGTCGGTTTCCTTTTGGATTTCATTGATTTTGGACTTTGGGGACTGCATTTTGGGGTGAACGGACCGGTTTTAATGATCTCTTGAATTTTTGGTCTCACTGCCTGGAGAGTTTGACTGAGTCATAGACATGATGGTGGGAGCCACATCAGTTTGACTCCTGTCTTCTTTCTGTTCTTGTGAGATAAGTCTTCAAAGGCTTTTCTAAAATCATCCGATGGGCTAAGGTGTGAGAAGACCCGATTTCTAGTAGGCTTTTTGAAGAGTAGAAGTTGTACATCAATAGGAAAAAACAATGACACCTATCACTTTCGGAATCCTTCCTTTTTCAAAACACCTTGGGAAGAAATCCCCGAACAAGTATGGCGTGAGTCAATCTACCTCAGCATAGTAATAGCCATGTAGGCAAAACCACGGCTATCACCTATTCCCTGTAGAAAAGTCTTAGAAGATACCAGACACTCTTTGACAAAAATGTGTTTATTTAAATTTAAATTCCACGCCAGAGCCTGGCCTCTGTGCCAGGAACATGCAGTTTTACATGAAGTCCCACCTAACAGGAAGGCAGTCAACAGTAGGCTCAGTTTCATGATGAAGTTCTGATAACTAATGAGACATGCTTTCAGTAGAATAACAAAAGAAAGCAAAAACTTATTGAAACAGGCTACACTAAAGTAGAAAACAAAATCCAAAGGGAACGATAAGCCATCACTCAAATATCCTCCTCATTCATGTAAATGGAAGCCCCTGGACCCAATATCCTCTGAAGCTCTTCTCATGTCATCCACCCTTTGTGTTACAGAAGTGACAAATCATTGTGAATTTCCTTCTTCAAGCAGAAACAACTTGGACCTGAGGGCAGGGTCCTGGGCCAGTGGTTCAGAATGGGTTTCCTGGTGGGATGTGAGAGACCCCAGGGAGCAGAAGGCAGGTGACACTCAGGGCACATGTAGAGCTCGAGCCCAGAGTGGGACCACTGAGGTTCCCACTGTGGTTGAAAGCTTTTTCACAGTGCTCACAGCAGAAAGGCTTCTCTTGGGTGTGGGTCCTCTGGTGACCATGCAGCGTGGAGTTGTGGGGGAACTTCTTGGGGCAGAGATCACAGCCATAGGGCTTCTCCCCAGTGGGTCTCCTAGTGAACACACATGTCCAGAGGCTGCATGAACCATTGCACATTGATGTTGCTTTTTTCTTTTTGTAATTTAAAGGGCCGTCTCTCTTTAATGCAGTTCCAGAATAAGGGCCCATTACTTTGATAACCACGGGCTCAGCAGAAGCCTCAAAAGGATGTGTGTAAAAGACTGTTTCCAAAGGCTCCAGAGATGACCCCAACTCTGCTTCCTGCTTCCCCTGGACAATACTCCATCTCCTGGGTGGGGCGGCTACTTGGTCCAGCTGACTTTAGGAATGTCATAGTGCTCCGTGAGCGTGTCCAGGTGCCTGTTGAAGTCCTCCACTCTCTGCTTGTGGGCTTTGGATGCTTTATTCAGGATCCTCTCCATTTGTCGCTTCTCCCGCACCTTCTCAAAGGCCACCTGGGCTGGGGTCCGCTTATCGAGGTGGCGCCTCAGCTCCTCCTCCTGGTTCTTCCGGATTTTCCCCATGGTTTCCAGGAGTTTTGCCTTGTCTCTGTCCTTTTTCTTCTTCCACTTGGTCACGCCAAGCTCTGTGACTCCTTTGAGCTTCAGGGGTCCCTTTTGGACCTGCTCGTAGGCGTCCATGCTGCCCATCTGTGGATTCGGATTTCTAAATGGACAAAAGTGGGGGGTCAGTTTTCTGAAATGGAAATTGGGACAATATCGTTCTCCTGTGTAAATCCGAGAGGTTCCCTCTGTGTGGGTTAACAGCAATGAACACAGACGAACATCTCTGCTTCGCCCAGGGGGCCAGGGATCAGAAAGCCTTGAGGAATTAATGCAGCACACCACACCACAGCATGGAGGGTGGCAACACCCTATAAATCAGGGTGATTTATAAACCTATAAATATGATGGAGGCAGGCGGGGGGAACCTGAAAGACCTCTTATTTAAAATGTCTTTTCTGCAAGAGAAGGATCTGTGTTCCATTATATTTCCCAAGTTCCATTTACATGTTTAAAGTCTGTGAGGAAGTTCTCTTCCTCACAGAGAGCTCAGCAGTCAACCGTAGTTAATATGGAATTTAAGGGAGATCCACCGCTTTCACAAGATCTTTGAGCTGATGCAAGGTGAGTAGAAAACCCAGCCTTCTGAAACCCACCACCTCCTTCTGTATTGATTCCCATACCTTCTCCTTAGACGTTCTCACTCATCACTTACCTCCTAGGAGCCCTCTTGCCGTCAGGCTCCTCATGTCGGTGACTGGCTATCAGAATGTGTCTGGGGCTGAAACATCTCTATTTATAGAGAGCCGGGGGAAATGGCAAGGGTCCCTGCTTGTTACCCCATCAGCACAGAGATTGTGCAAGGGTGGTTCAAGCCATTTATATGACCTCATTTTAGATAATCCAATTTATCCACGGATCCAGTTTCACACGGACACTCCACTGGAAAAAAACCCACAATTTATTAAAGAGGCCTCCATATTGGTTTTCTGGTAGACTTCTCTGATAGCTCAGGTGGTAAAGAATCCACCTACAATGCAGGAGATGCTGTAGTAATTCCTGGGTCAGGAAGATCTGCTGGAGAAGAGATACGCTACTCACTCTAGTATTCTTGGGCTTCCCTTGTGGCTCAGCTGGGAAAGAAGTAAAGTGAAAGTCTTTCAGTCATGTCCGACACTTTGTGACCCCGTGGATATACAGTCCATGGAATTCTACACGCCAGAAGATGAGTCGGTAGCTGTTCCCTTCTCCAAGGGATCTTCCCAACCCGGGTATCAAAGCCAGGTCTCCTGTATTGCAGGCAGATTCTTTACCACCAGGGAAGCCCGTGCACTTTTTGGTAGTAAGATTGATTTTCCTGGTCTATCAAATACTTTTCTCATTTACCTGGAGAGTTGGAAGGAGTCAAAGCATAGGTATCTGAAAGTTTTAACTAGTTTGGTTAGTGGCGGAAGAAGAAAAAGGACATAGACAAGGCAAAACTCCTGGGAACGATGGGAAAAATCCGGAAGAACCAGGAGGAGGAGCTGGGCGCCACCTCGATGAGTGGACCCCAGCCCAGGTGGCCTTTGAGAAGGTGCAGGAGAAGCAACAAATGGAGAGGATCCTGAAGAAAGCATCAGAAAGCATCAGAGAGTCACTCAGTCATGTCCAACTCTTTGCAACCCCGTGGACTGTAGCCTACCAGGGTCCTCCGTCCATGGCATTCCAGGCAAGAGTACTGGACTGGGTTGCCATTTCCTTCTCCAACAACTGTGGAGGTGGGGCAGACGTTTGTCCAATGGCTGACTCCCCTCACCTCCCACCCCGGACAATTAATGAGTGACAGCTTTTATACATGGAGGGAGGGGGCTACAGGCAGAAACAGTGTAGTCAGCTCTGACAACCATCTTAAAAGTGGTCATCACTGGTCTGATGAGTGTCATCTTGATTGTTGTAAATACAGTTAACTTTCAGTTCCAGGGTCCATTTCTTTTCATTTCTTGGGTCATTCTCAGAATCTCTCATGGTTTCCCAGGAGGCTCAGTGGTAAAGCATCCGCCTGCCAATGCAGGAGACATGTGTTTGCTCCCTCGGTGGGGAAGTTCCCCAAGAGAAGGGAATGGCAACCCACTGAAGTATTCTTGCCTAGAGAATCCCATGGACAGAGGAATCTGGTTGGCTACAGTCCATGGGGTCACAAACAGCCACTTCACTTGCTTTCACTTTGCAACTCCATGGACTGCAGCACGCCAGGCTTCCCTGTCCTTCACTATCCCCCAGGAGTTTGCTCAACCTCGTGTCCATTAATTTGGTGATGCCATCAAACCGTCTCATCCTCTGTCGCCTCCTTCTATTTCAAAGGATGTTAACTTACAGGCCCAAGATGGAGGCAACTAATTCAAAGAAGCAATATAGAATATAAAGACTGGGTCTCTTCAGAAACAGGGGTATTAGAACCATTATCGAAGAATCAACACAAGAAGTTAATACGATGAAATATGAATAAGACTTCAAAACACAGACGCAGTTAAGTAGTAGTTAAGAAAGTGGATAATAGGGCTTCCCCGGGGGGCTCGGAGGTAAAGGCTGTGCCTGCCAATGAGAGGACACGAGTTCCATCCCTGACCCAAGAAGGTCACAGGGCTCCAGAGCATAGGCCATGCGACACAACCACCGAGCCTGGGAGCTGCCACTACTGAAGCCCAGAGCCCCGAGAGCCTGGGGTCCGCACAAGAGAGGTCACTGCAGCGAGAAGCCTGTGCCCCACGACTGGAGAGGACCCCTGTGCCCTGAGCAGCAACAAAGACCCAGCACAGCCGAAAACAAATGGAGTTAAAAATAAAATACACACCGAGGCTGGAAAACTGCTATTGAGGAAACGTGGTGATGGAGTGAGATGCCCGGTGGTAAAGCAACAGCCAGGCCTGTCCGTCTCCAAAGAACCACTGATTGTGTGGAGATCGGAAGACAGCCTGAGGGTGTCGGGGGAAGGACTTTCCAGACAGTGGAGGAAAACCCTAGAAACCAGACCGCAAAGCCAGTTGGGCTTGGTGTGGTCAGGTGTGCCAGGTGGCTGGGGAGTGGAGGAGAAGGTAGAGACTATGAAGAGCAGTGCCCTCTGAGGGTGTGAGAAAGGATTTGGATTTGCCAAGGGAAGATTTCATGCAAGGATGAGCACAATAAAGGACAGAAATGGTATGGACCCAAGAGAAGCAGAAGATATTAAGAAGAGGTGGCAAGAATATACAGAACTATACAAAAAAGATCTTCAAGACCCAGATAATCCCAAAGGTGTGATCACTCACCTAGAGCCAGACATCCTGGAATGTGAAGTCAAGTGGGCCTTAGGAAGAATCACTATGAACAAAGCTAGTGGACGTGATGGAATTCCCGTTTAGCTATTTCAAATCTTCAGGCATGATGTTGTGAAACTGTTGCGCTCAATAAGTCAGCAAATTTGGAAAAGTCAGCAATGGCCGCAGGACTGGAAAAGGTCAGTTTTCATTCCAATCCCAAAGAAAGGCAATGCCAAAGAATGTTCAAACTACTGCACAATTGCACTCATCGCACATGCTAGCATAGTAATGCTCAAAATTCTCCAAGGCACTCTTCAACAGTACGTGAACCATGAACTCAGAGGCTCAAGCTGGATTTAGAAAAGGCAGAGGAACCAGAGATCAAATTGCCAACATCAACTGGATCATTCAATAAGCAAGAGCGTTCCAGAGAAACATGTACTTCTGCTTTATTGACTATGCCACAGGCTTAGACTGTGTGGATCACAAGAAACTGTGGAAAATTGTTAGACAGGAATACCAGACTTCCTGAGCTGCCTCCTGAGAAATCTGTATGCAGGTCAGGAAGCAACAGTTAGAACTGGATTTGGAACAACGGACTGATTCCAAATCGGGAAAGGAGTACGTCAAGGATGTATATTGTCACCCTGCTTATGTAATTTATATGCAGAATACATCATGAGACAAGCTGGGCTGGATGAAACACAAGCTGGAATCAGGATTTGCAGGAGAAATATCAATAACCTCAGATACACAGATGACACCACCCTTCTGGCAGAAAGCAAAAAAGAACCAGAGTCCCTTGATGAAAGTCAAAGAGGAGAGTGAAAATCTTGGCTTAAAACTCAATATTCAGAAACTAAGATCATGGCATCCGGTCCCATCCCTTCATGGCAAACAGATGGGGAAACAGTGGAAAAAGTGAGATAATTTATTTTCGAGGTGGGGGAGCTCCAAACTCACTGCAGATGGTGACTGCAGCCATGAAATTAAAAGACTCTTGCTCCCTGGAAGAAAAGTTATGACCAAGCTAGACAGCATAGTAAACAACAGAGACATTACTTGGCCAACAAAGGTCCAGCTAGTCAAAGCTATGGTTTTTCCAGTAGTCATGTATGGATGTGAGAGTTGGACTTAAAGAAAGCTGAGAGGCAAGAAATTGATGCTTTTGAACCTTGGTGTTGGGGAAGACTCTTGAGTGTCCTTTGGACTGCAAGGAGATCCAACCAGTGCATCTTAAAGGAAATCAGTCCTGAATATTCATTGGAAAATATTTGAGCTGAAGGAGAAACTCCAATACGTTGGCCACCTGATGCAAAGAACTGACTCATTTGAAAAGACCCTGATGCTGGGAAAGATTGAAGGCAGGAGGGGAAGGGGATGACAGAGGATGAGATGGTTGCATGGCATCTCCGACTCAATGGATGTGAGTTTGAGTAAACTCCGGGAGCTGTTGGACAGGGTGGCCTGACGTGCTGCATTTCATGGGGTCTCAAAGAGTTGGACACGACTGAGCGACTGAACTGAACTGACCTGAACTGAACCCATAGATGCAAGAAGTAGATGAATGGATTGACCAGGGTAAAGGGGGAGGGGGGCAGAGAATGGGGAGGGACTTTTCATGATTCACATTTTGTTCTTGGGGTGTTGAGCAAAGTTGGAAATAGACAACATTGACAGTGCACAACATTGTGAATGAACTTGGTGGAACGAGATTGTACATTTTATAAAAGAGTCAAAACTGTATGTTGTGTGTTTCATAAACATAACAAGTACGTGATCAGGAACTTGATTCTCTTTGGATCCTTTAGTGTGTCCCTTCCTTGGAGCTAATAAATACCCTGGTGACAGCAAGGAAATGCTTTGGGTGGACAATCTTTGCTTAACATTTCCAACGGCACTATACTACATGGAATTCAGTGTTTAAATAGTCTTCCTCCTATTTTTTTTCCCCAGAAGAATCATGACTGAGAGCCTCACCTGGTGGCTTGTCTTGACCGAATCATATAAAAACTGGCATTGCTGTTCATATCCATTTGAGGAGTCTCACACACTGCAAATTTCTTGAAAGTACAGCAAGGAACACCATAGTCCCAGACTACAGAAGTCAACATCTAGGGAGCCATTCAGACATTTCAACCATTTTTTCCCATAAAGGTGGATGTCAGAATGATGGATGGACTAATGACCATTCAATATGAAATATTGTACCAATGAGAGAATGGTATTGGGTATTGGGGTGAGGAATGTAGAGGAGACGGAAGGGTGGAATAAAATGAAACTAGTCTTGTTCATTTATCTTTTGCCCCCATTCTTCTGAACAGTGAATACATTGCTGAGGAAAGGTAGAGGAAATCCCTTTACGTAGGGGTGAATTTGTCATGGGCTTCTAGAAGCATGTGCTCAACATTTTGCTAGTAAATTCCTCAGTCACTATGGCTAAAGAATGTACATTTTTTGTGGGGTCATGGAATAGTCCCAAACAGGCCATAATCTGAACCACAAGTGTCTGTGCCACACCAAAGTGTACTTACTGAAAAGCCAGGCTGCGACCCCAAAAGTGGCACATGCCCTGCAGAACATACAGGACTCTGATCTCATCCAAGATCTTTACATGCGGAATTTTAAAAAGGGTTGTTTAGTCACTGAGTTGTGTCCAACTCTCCTATTCCATGGCCCACCAGGTTCTTCTGTCCATTGAATTTTCCAGGCAAGAATACTGGAGTGGGTTGTCCATTTCCTTCTGCGAGAGATCTTCCCAACCCAGGGAGTGAACCACATCTCCTGCATTGGCAGGTAGACTTTTTACCACTGAGCCACCAGGGACGCATAGGCGAACCAAACTGGTTAAAACTCAAATACCTATGCTTTGACTCCTTCCAACTCTCCAGGTAAATGAAAAAAGTATTTGCTAGACCAGAAAAAATCAATCTTAATGCCAAAGTGCACGGGCTTCCCTGGTGGTAAAGAATCTGCCTGCAATGCGGGAGACCTGGCTTTGATACCTGGGTTGGGAAGATCCCTTGGAGATCGGCTACCCACTCCAGTCTTCTGGCTTGGAGAATTCCATGGACTGTGTATCCACGGGGTCACAAAGTGTCGGACATGACTGAAAGACTTTCACTTTACTTCTTTCCCAGCTGAGCCACAAGGGAAGCCCAAGAACACTGGAGTGGGTAGCCTATCCCTTCTCCAGCAGATCTTCCTGACCCAGGAATTACTCTAGCGTCTCCTGCATTCCAAGAGGATTCTTTACGAACTGAGCTATCAGAGAAGTCTACCAGAAAACCAATATGGAGGCCTCTTTGATAAACTGTGTTTTTTTCTGGTGCAGTGTCAGTGTGAAACTGGATCCATGGATAAATTGGATTATCTAAAATGACGTCATATAAATGGTTCAACCCGCCCTTACACAATCACTGTGCTGATGGGGTAACAAGCAGGGACCCTTGCCATTTCCTCTGCCTCTCTATAAATAGAGATGTTTCAGCCCCAGACACACTCTGATAGACAGTCATCGACTTGAGGGGGCTGAGGGCAAGAGGGCTCAATGGAGGTAAGTGATGAGTGAGAACATCTAAGGAGAAGGTTTGGGAATCAATACAGAAGGAGGTGGTGGGTTTCGGAAGGCTGGGTTTTCTACTCACCTTGCATCAGCTCAGAGGCCTTGTGAAAGCAGTGGATCTCCCTTAAACTCCATATTAACTACGGTTGACTGCTGAGCTCTCTGTGAGGGGGGAAGAACTGACTTGAAACATGTAAATGGAACTTGGGAAATATAATGGAACACAGATCCTTCCCTTGCATAAAAGACATTTTAAATAAGAGGTCTTTCAGGCACCCCCCTCCTGCCTCCATCGATGTATAGGTTTATAAATCACCCTGATTTATAGGTGTTGCCACCCTCCATGCTGGGGTGGGGTGTGGCGCATTTATTCCACAAGGCTTTCTGAACCTGGACCCCTGGGCTAAGCAGACATGTTCGTCTGTGTTCATTTGTGTTAACCCGCAAAGAGAGAACTTCTCGGATCTACAGTAGAGAACGATATTGTCCCAATTTCCATTTCAGAAAACTGACCCACCCCTGACTTTTGTCCATTTAGAAATCCGAATCCAAAAATGGGCAGCATGGACGCCTACGAGCAGGTCCAAAAGGGACCCCTGAAGCTGAAAGGAGTCACAGAGCTTGGTGTGACCAAGCGGAAGAAGAAAAAGGACAGAGACAAGGCAAAACTCCTGGAAACGATGGGGAAAATCCAGAAGAACCAGGAGGAGGAGCTGAGGCGCCACCTCGACAAGCTGACCCCCGCCCAGGTGGCCTTTGAGAAGGTGCAGGAGAAGCGACAAATGGAGAGGATCCTGAAGAAAGCATCCAAAACCCACAAGCAGAGAGTGGAGGCTTCAACAGACACCTGGACACGCTCACGGAGCACTATGACATTCCTAAAGTCAGCTGGACCAAGTAGCCGCCCCACCCAGGAGATGGAGTATTGTCCAGGGGAAGCAGGAAGCAGAGTTGGGGTCATCTCTGGAGCCTTTGGAAACATTCTTTTACACACATCCTTTTGAGCCTTCTGCTGAGCCCGTGGTTATCAAAGTAATGGGCCCTTATTCTGGAACCGCATTAAAGAGAGACGGCCCTTTAAATTACAAAAAGAAAAAAGCGACATCCACGTCCAGTGGTTCATGCAGCCTCCAGACCTGTGTGTTCACCAGGAGACCCACAGGGCAAGAGGCCCTACGGCTGTGATCTCTACCCCAAGAGGTTCCCTCACGACTCCATGCTGCACGCTCACCAGAGGACCCACACCCAAGAGAAGCCTTTCTGCTGTGAGCACTGTGAAAAAGCTTTCGACCACAGGGCGAACCTCATGGTCACACTCTGGGCTCGAGCCCTACATGTGCCCCGAGGGTCACGTGCCTTCCGCTCCCTGGGGTCTCTCAAATCCCACCAGGAAACACATTCCGAACCACTGGCCGAGGACCCTGCCCTCGGGTCCCAGAAGGAAATTCACAATGATTTGTCACTTCTGTAACACAAAGGGTGGATGACATGGGAAGAGCTTCGGAAGATATTGGGTCCAGGGGGTTCCATTTACATGAATGAGGAGGATATTTGGGTGATGGCTTATCATTCCCTTTGGATTTTGTTTTCTACTTTAGTGTAGCCTGTTTCAAAAAGCTTTTCTTTCTTTTGTTATTCTTTTACTGAAAGCATGTCTCATTAGTTATCAGTACTTCATCCTGAAACTGAGCCTACTGTTGACTGCCTTCCTGTTAGGCAGGACTTCTCTGTAAACCTGCATGGTCCTGGCACAGAGGCCAAGCTCTCCAGTGGAATTTAAATTTCAAATAAACACATTTCTGTCAAATGTGTCTGTGTAGTTTCTAAGACTTTTCTACAGGGAATAGGTGATGGCCGTGGTTTTGCCTACATGGCTGCTTTTATGCTGAGATAGATTCACTCACTCCATACTTGTTCAGGGATTTCTTCCCGAGGTGTTTTGAAAAAGGAAGGCTTCCGAAAGTGATAAGTGTCATTCTTCTTTCCTATTGGTGTACAACTTCTACCCTTCAAAAAGGCTACTTAGAAATCGGGTCTTCTCACACCTTAGCTCATCAGCTGATTTTAGGAAAGCCTTTTAAGACTTACCTCACAAGAACAGAACAGACGAGAGGAGTCAAACCGATCTGGCTCCCAGCCAGATTCCAGTCATGTCTCTGACCGTCAAACCCTCCAGGCAGTGAGACCAAAAATTCAAGAGATCATTAAAACCAGTCCGTTCACCCCAAAATGCAGTCCCCAAAGTCCAAAATCAATCAAATCCAAAGGGAAACCGAGGGATTTCCCTAGCGGTCCAGCGGGTGAGACTTAGCGCTCCCGCTGCAGGTGGCGTGGTTTCCTTCCGCGGTCTGGGAACTGAGACCGCACCTGCCCCCCTGATTGGCCAAAAACAGAAAAAAAAAAACAAAAACAAAACCAGAATCTGTCGCTAAATCACTATGGAGGCCTCTTTAGTAAATCGTGGTTTCTCCTGAGCGAGTTGCCATGGGCAATCGAATCCCTGTGATTAAGTAAAGTGGGATTATCTAGAATGGCTTGCCCCGCCCTCAACGAATCCATGCGCCGATTGGGTAACAGGCCGAGAGGACCGGCATTTCTTCCAGCTCCATAGAGAGACGTTTCTCCGCGGGCCGAGTTTGAGAGCAAGTCCCCAACTGAGGAGGACCGAGGCGAGAAGGCTTCAAAGAGGTAATTGATGGGCAATGTCTAAAGAGAACGCTCGAAGTCAGGGCACGTGGAAGTGGGTTTCAGTAAGTCCTGGCTTTCTGTTCACCTTGCATTCGCTCAGAGACCGTGTGAAATCCACCGATCTCCCTCCGGCCACACGGGAACTGTGATTCATTTGTGGAATCTTGTGTGAGATGAGATTGTTTCCACACTCCATGGTGTCGTGGGGTGTGGTTCATTTTCTCACAAGGGCTTTAAAGCACTGCCCTGTGGACAGTTTTGACCACACAGTTTCTTGTACTATAAGATGGATGTCGGAAGAATAAGAGAATGGATTCTTGTCCCTGGTGTGAAATTCTGAGGGGGGAATAATGTCCAGTATTGGGATGAGGGATGGTAGGGTGGATGAAAATAAAACTAATTGGCTGCATTCGTTTTTCTTTTTTGCCCCCATATTTCTGAATACTGAATCTATTACTGAGGAAAAGCAAAAGGAAATTCCTTTCCATCGGGGTCAGTTGGGCACCCACTTCTAGACCATTTGCCCAGAGTCCTACTGAAAAGCTCTAAAGTCGGTATGGCTGAGAACCAGACAAGGGGTCATGGCCCCGTCGTGGACAGTCCTGGAGCAGAGTCGCCAGCGTCTGCGCCACGCCAAGACACCCGAAGGGAAAACCCCGACTCCGACCGTGAAGAGTTGCGAGTTCGCTTCAGAACGTTTAGGAGCTCGGATGAATCCGACCCCATCAAGGCTCTGAGGAGGCTCTGTGAACTTTGCAGTCTGTGGCTGAGGCCGGATCTTCACACCAAGGAGGAGATGGTGGACAGGCTGGTGCTGGAGCAGTTCGTGATGTGCATGCCACCGGACATCCAGGTCTTAGTCAAAAGTAGTGGTGCCGAGACTTGTAAGGATCTGGAAGAGGTGCTGAGAAAGAAGCAGAAACTGAAGAAATGGGTGAGTAGGACCCTAGTGACCCGCTGATTCAGGGAACGGTGGCATGAGGGGCTGGGAGCTAGGAGATGAAGGAGAAGGATCAGAGGGCTTGGCTCTGAATCAGTGATTCCCAGAAGGGCGAGCACTTGGGCTGTGGCATCACTGGAGATGTTTCTGTAGATCCTCACTTGAGGGTGTTGGTCTTTCAAATGTCATTCCCAGGAGGTGGGCTTCTAAGGTAGTATATGCAATGAATAGCTTTTTGGCTCTTGTGAAGGTAGACTAATCCTATTTGAATTTTTTGTCACAGGCTGTAGTCCGTGTCCAAGGCGAGGATTTTTTGATGCCAGTCTCGGGTGTTGAGATGTTAGGATCTGAGGTCAGTGAGGGGCACGGTGAGGAAGACCAAGCCAGGGAGCCCCAGTCTACAGTCAGTGTCGGCCCTCCAGACGACGGCCAGCAGGAAAGCCGAGACGGGCAGCATCTGCCAGGAGCCAAGGACCTGTTGAGGGGGCAGGTGAGTATGATGTCCTGACCTCCAGTCTGGGAGCAGGTAGACGTGGGTCGAGTGAGTGTGACTGCGCAAGTATTTGGAGAACTGGGCAAAGGACAGGAATGGACCCACTGCCTCCAGGAATTCCCATGGATGCATTCCGTTCCTGGCTGTTTTCCAGCCAGTGTGAGAATGAAGACAGTCCATCTTTCATAGTCCTTCACCATGAAAGCTTGTGGCCCTAAGCATGAGGGAGAGGAGTCCTGTTTCCACGGGATGGTGCTGGGTCGGTTCATCAGGGGTAAATGCACTCACAGCTGTTTCACACATGATGGATTTCGTCAGAGGCACTAATATTGGGGGATATTGTAAACACCTCGAATTGAATAACAAGTTCCCCGTTGGAGTTATTTTCCCCCTCAGATTTTGGAGTATGTCTGGAGAGAGTGGATTTTTTGAAATGTGAATCAGGAGAGGAGATGCTACTGATTTCTCATGAATAGAGCTACATAGTATAAAATAGAACTATACAGTATAACAGCTATACTGCTTTTCATCTTATTATGCCCCAGGCCACCTTCCATGATGAAGAGAAATCCAGGCAAGGTATCAACAAGTGGTGAAGTCAGGAGCCCTAGAGCCAGAATCCTCTGCTTTCAGATTCAGGGCCTGGAGAATGTGAGATGAGGTGGAGAGATATGTGCAAAGATAATTGGCAGTGCCAGCTATGAAGTCTGGACTTTTGCCAGAGGTGGTCGGTATAGATCAAGGACAGACATGGGAATCAGAAGAGGTTTGCCAATCAGGGTGATGGGAAGCAGTCAGGGCATATCCCCCAAACTGATATCCAGAAAGCTGGAGTGTGAGATCAGGGTACGAGGCGGGTGGGCAAAGAGGAGACAGAGCTTGCTGTGGGCTAAGGCAGTGGGATTGACTCTGCTTGGTTGCCCCTTGTCAGGGCCAGAAAGCTCTCCTGCTAGAGACCATTCTTGAAACAGTTGAACTGGAGGGTCAGACGCCCTCCAAGGAGAACTTGGAGAAGGACCTGCTGAAGGACACAGGAGTGACAAGAACCCTTTCGGCTCAAGAGCCTGAACTTCTGCAGGATCATGGTGAGTATTAAAAACTTGGAGACCACAGGAGGTAATGACTGCCTCCACTGATGTCCAGGAAGGGGTACCCAGCATTTCCATCCCTTGGTGTTGTGGGGTAGGAGTTGCTTCTCCAATGCCAACCTTCTCCATTGTCAATGTTTCAGAGTGTTTCATTAGCTAGACTCTTAGGTAGTTTGTATGCTGGGACGTCTGTAGTCAAATTAGGGATGGTTCCAATGAGGTCGGCACCATGGAAAATGCTCCTTGATAAATATGGTGCTGAATCTCTTCTTTGAGCAGATTCTGGGAGGGCAGAGAGAGGGGAGAGTCCCCAGGAAGGAAGTGATACTTCAAATGTGGCTCCTGAACCCTTTCCTCTTGTGTTCCAGAGGGAGATGTTTCCACTCCGAGTGGATCCAGACGAGGTCCTCTGAAGAATCACAGACATGTCAAAAGGAAGCGGGACAGCAGTCCCTCTTTCCAAGAGGTGCTTCAAGAGGCAGCCACGTGTTTGGATCAAGGAGAGTTCTCAGGATGACTTGGGTTCCATTCCGTTGGTTCATCTGGCACCGGGGGACCCACCAGTCTTCCTGAGGGAGCAGGAACCCCGGGACGGGCACCCTCTGAATGCAAGGTGTGCAAAAAGAGCTTTCCTTATCAATCTCAGCTTACCTTGCACCAGAGGACACACACAGGAGAGAGGCCCTTTCAATGCGACATCTGTGCCAGAGGGTTCATACAGCCTTCAGACCTGGGGGTTCACCAGCGAATCCACACTGGCGAGAAGCCCTACAGCTGTGACATGTGCATCAAGAAGTTCGCCCACAACTCCATGCTGCACGCTCACAAGAGCACCCACACCCAGGAGAAGCCTTTCTGCTGTGAGCACTGTGACAGAGCTTTCGGCCACCGAGGGAACCTCAATGTTCACCGATGCACCCACTCTGGGCTCAGGCCCTACGTGTGCCCCGAGTGTCACAGAGCCTTCCATCAGCTGGGGACTTTCAAATGCCACCGGAAAATCCATTCCAGATGACTGGCTTAGGACCCTGCCCTCAGGTCCAAGTCTTTCTGTTTTAATGAGAAAATTTAGAATGATTTGTCACCTGTGTGATACAAAGTGTGGATGACAGGGGAAGGGCTTAGGAGGATCGTGGAACCCAGTGTTCCACTGACGTGAATTAGAATATTTTAGTGAATTGGGATACTTGAGTGATGACTTATTTTTCCCTTTGGATTTTGTTTTCTACTTTGCTATAGACTATAGTTTTCTTTTTCATTTGTGAATTTTCAATTGGAGAAGAATTGCCTTACGATGTTAGACTCTGGTTTTCTTTTTTTTTTTAATTTTATTTTATTTTTAAACTTTACATAATTGTATTAGTTTTGCCAAATATCAAAATGAATCCATCACAGTTATACATGTGCTCCCCATCCTGAACCCTCCTCCCTCCTCCCTCCCCATACCATCCCTCTGGGTCATCCCAGTGCACTAGCCCCAAGCATCCAGTATCGTGCATTGAACCTGGACTGGCATCTCGTTTCATACATGATATTTCACATGTTTCAATGCCATTCTCCCAAATCTTCCCACCCTCTCCCTCTCCCACAGAGTCCATAAGACTGTTCCATACATCAGCGTCACTTTTGCTGTCTCATACACAGGGTTATTGTTATCATCTTTCTAAATTCCATATATATGCGTTAGTATACTGTATTGGTGTTTTTCCTTCTGGCTTACTTCACTCTGTATAATAGGCTCCAGTTTCATCCACCTCATTAGAACTGATTCAAATGTATTCTTTTTAATGGCTGAGTAATACTCCATTGTGTATATGTACCACTGCTTTCTTATCCATTCATCTGCTGATGGACATCTAGGTTGCTTCCATGTCCTGGCTATTATAAACAGTGCTGCGATGAACATTGGGGTACACGTGTCTCTTTCCCTTCTGGTTTCCTCAGTGTGTATGCCCAGCAGTGGGATTGCTGGATCATAAGGCAGTTCCATTTCCAGAGTTTTAAGGAATCTCCAGACTGTTCTCCATAATGGCTGTACTAGTTTGCATTCCCACCAACAGTGTAAGAGGGTTCCCTGTCTTCCACACCCTCTCCAACATTTATTATTTGTAGACTTTTGGATCACATCCATTCTGACTGGTGTGAAATGGTACCTCATAGTGGTCTTGATTTGCATTTCTCTGATAATGAGTGATGTTGAGCATCTTTTCATGTGTTTGTTAGCCATCTGTATGTTTTCTTTAGAGAAATGTCTATTTAGTTCTTTGGCCCAATTTTTGATTGGGTCATTTATTTTTCTGGAGTTGAGCTGGAGGAGTTGCTTGTATATTTTTGAGATTAGTTGTTTGTCAGTTGCTTCATTTGCTATTATTTTCTCCGATTCTGAAGGCTGCGTTTTCACCTTGCTAATAGTTTCCTTTGATGTGCAGAAGCTTTTAAGGTTAATTAGGTCCCATTTGTTTATTTTTGCTTTTATTTCCGATATTCTGGGAGGTGGGTCATAGAGGATCCTGCTGTGATGTATTTCAGAGAGTGTTTTGCCTAGACTCTGGTTTTCTTACATTTTTTCGCTTTGTGTTGTTCTTGTTCTTCCAATGAAGCTGTGTCTCACGGCTTATCAGTACCTCATCATCAGAGTGAGGCTACTGCTGATTGCCTTCTTGTCAGGTGTGATTTCCTTGTAAAATAGGATACTCCTAGCAGGACGGCCAGAGAAGGCAATGGCACTCCACTCCAGTACTCTTGCCTGGAAAATCCCATGGATGGAGGGGCCTGGTGGGCTACAGTCCATGGCGTCACCAAGAGTCAGACACGACTGAGCGACTTCCCTTTCACTTTTTACTTTCATGCATTGGAGAAGAAAATGACAACCCACTCCAGTGTTTTTCCCTGGAGAGTCCCAGGGATGGGGGAACCTGGTGGGCTGCCATCTATGGGGCTACACAGAGTCGGACACGACTGAAGCCACTTAGCAGCAGCAGCAGCAGCAGGATGGCTAGTTTAAATACAGGATCACCAGTGTAATTTAAATTTCAAATAAACAAACACATTTCTATGAAAGACCTGTGTGTTTTCTCTTCTAAGACTTTGCTACAGGTAGGTGATAGCCATGGTTTTGTCTATGTGGCCATTATTACATTGAGATATGTTCCCTTTGTACTAGTTTGGATACTGCTTCCTTAGGTATTTAGAAAAAGAAGGCTTGTTAAATTGATAAGTGTCATTCTTTTCCCCTGTTGCTGCTAACTGCTGCTAAGTCATTCCAGTCGTGTCAGACATTGTGGGACCCCATAGATGGCAGCCCACCAGGCTCCCCTGTCCCTGGGATTCTCCAGGCAAGAACACTGGAGTGGGTTGCCATTTCCTTCTCCAATGCATGAAAGGGAAATGTGAAAGTGAAGTCGCTCAGTCGTCTCCGACTCTTAGTGACCCCATGGACTGTAGCCCATCAGGCTCCTCCATCCATGGGATTTTCCTGGCAAGAGCACTGGACTGGGGTGCCATTGCCTTCTCCTCTTTTTCCCTACTAGTGTACAACCTCTGGTTTCTGTGATGCCTCTCTGAAATGGTTTCTTACAGTAGATCTCATCAGCTGATTTTAGACAAGAGTCTTTCATGACGTATTTCAGAAGAAAAGAAACAAGATTAAGTAACCCAATTTGATTACCACTGTCGGATTACAATTATTGGACTGCCTCACAGTCTCCAAGCAGAGAGAAAAAACTTCATTAGATCAGGAAAATCAATCTGTTTCCCCAAGAAATGCCATCCATGAAGTCTAAAGTAAATAAAATACATTAGAGAAAGTTTACTGCCAAACCAATATGGTGGCCTTTTAATGGTTCTTCCTGTTGGAATCTCCACAGGATGTGGAATCTACCCAGATTATCCAAAGTGGTTCCTTCCATGCCCTTTATCCAATCACTGGGATGATGAGGTTATGGCCAGAAACCCCTGGAGTTTCA
Source organism: Bos grunniens (assembly GCF_055505025.1). NCBI lineage: Eukaryota > Metazoa > Chordata > Mammalia > Artiodactyla > Bovidae > Bos > Bos grunniens. The sequence goes on along the minus strand of NC_141182.1, from coordinate 64,101,292 downwards.
CCCAACTCTCTATAAATACAGACATTTCAGCTCTAGTCACACTTTGAGAACCAGTGCCTGACCTGAGGAGGCTGAAGGCAAGAGAACTGGAAGGGGTAAGCGATGAGTGGGCACGTCCAAGGAGGATGCCTAGAAATCAGGACACACTGGTGGGTTTCAGAAAGGTCTTGCTTTCTGTTCATCCTACATTAGCTGGGCAACCTTGTGACAGGAGATCTTACTCTAACCCCATGTTTAATCAAGCTCTTCTGCAAGGGGATAAGAATGTTTCCACACATGTTGCTGTGAGGTGGCTCGTTTTCTTCAAGGGTTTTTGAGCAGCACCCTATGGCCATTTAAAAACTACATATATGATTATTATTAGTTTTAAGTTTTTTAATTCATTCATTTTGGCTGGGCTGAGTCTTCTTTACTGTGAGGACTTTCTCTAGTCGTAGCTAGTGGGGACTACTGTCTAGCTGAGGGGTATGGGCTTCTCATTGTGGTGGCTTCTCCCATGGCAGAGCTGGGAGTCTACAGCTCGGGTTCAGTAGTTGCCCCTCTCAGGCTCAAGAGTTCTGATGCACAGGCTTAGAGGCAGGCGGATTCTTCCCATATGAGGAATCAAACCCATGTCAGGTTTGATTGCCTGGCAAACTGCATTGGCAGGCAGATTCTTAGCCACTGGACCACCAAGGAAGCCCTATGGTCATTTCTGACCAGACAGTTTTATGAAATATTGAATGAGTCAGGCAATGGTGTCCAATATTGGGATGTAGGGGAGATGGAAGGGTGGAACAAAATGAAACCCATTTGTTTCTTTTTTTTTTTGTCTCCCTAGACTGCTAACCAGTGACTTTATTACTGAGGAAAAGCAGAGGAAATCCATTTCCATAGGCGTCAACTGGGCACCCACTTCTAGAAGCATTTGCTCAGAGTCCTACTGGAAATTTCCTCCATCAATATGGCTGAGGACCAGACATTTTTTAAGGGTTGTGAAAACATCAAAGACAGCCCTGGGGCAGAGTCACTGGCATCTGTGCCACCCCAAGACACACTCATGGAAAACTCAGATTGTGACCAGGAAAACTGGCACGTCCGGTTCAGAACATTTAGCAGCTCAGAGGAGTCAGACCCCATCAAGGATCTGAGGAGACTCCGTAAACTCTGCCATCTGTGGCTGAGGCCGGATCTTCACACCAAGGAGCAGATGATGGACAGGCTGGTGCTGGAGCAGTTCATGATCTGCATGCCCCTGGAGTGCCAGGTCCTGCTCAAAGAAAGTGGGGTGCAGAGTTGCAAAGACCTGGAGGACATGCTGAGAAATAAGCAGAAACCCAAGACCTGGGTGAGTAGGACCTTAGTGATGGGTGTGGGACAAGGAGATACGTGCAAGCTGCAGGGATCACAAGATAGGACCTGAGGGTTTGGCTCTGTATCAGTGGTTTCCAAACAGGTGAGAGAAGTTCACAGTTGGGCCATTTGGGAGATACTTTTTGCTGTCTCAACTCAAAGGATGTAGATCTTTTACAGCAAACGAGAGCTTCTATTGTCAATGCCATTGGTTGCCTGAAAACTACATTCCAGGTCTTATAGAGACTAATCTTGATTGATTTCTCCCCTCACAGACTATAGTCTGCATACAAGGGCAGAAATATCTTGTGCGTGATCCAGACATTGAGATGGTTGAAGCCAAGGCCAGTGACATGGACGATGAGAGAGACCTGTGCAGGGGGCCCCAACCCTCCTCAAGGGTCATACCTCCAGAGGATGGCCAGGAGGGAAGGCAAGAGCTGCAGAATCTGCCAGGAGCCATGAACCTATCTAGGGAGCAGGTGAGAGCGTGGAAGCAGATAGAAGAGAGTGAGGTGGGTGCGGCTGCTGGAGTAATGGGGAGATTTGGCAAAGGACAGGAATGGATCCATTGCTTCCAGGAATCCCCGTGGATGCATTCAGTTCGTAGGCATTTTTTCTAATCACTGTGAGAATGAAGATAATCCATCTCTGTCCCTCTGCTATGAAAGCTTCTAGTCTTAGGAGTGGGGAGAAGGGAATCCTGTCTTCCTGATATGATGCTAAGTTCAATTTTCTGCAGGGAAGTGCACTGACAGCTGATTTACCCAAGGCCACTTTGCCCAAGGGAACGTCATATTTCAGAATATGATCATTCCTTGCAACTGAAGGAGTGACTCCAAAGTGGACTCATTTTGCCCCCCAGTAGACATTGGGCTTCCCTGGTGGCTCAGATGGTGAAGAATCTGCTGACAATGCAGGAGACCTGGGTTCGATCCCTGGGTCAGGAAGATCCCCTGGAGAAGGGAATGGCTACACACTCTAATGTTCTTGCCTGGAGAATCCCATCAACAAAAGAACCTGGCAGCTATAGTCATGGGCTTGCAGAGAGTCAGACATGACTGAGCGACTAACACTTTCCCTTTCATACACTGAAGAACGAATGGAAGACAGTTGATTTGTTCAAATAAGGTTGGGTATAGGCAGGGGATGCTATTGACTTGCATGGAGCAGAGACCAGGAATACTGGTCGTCATCTTGCTATGTACCGGGTAACCACCATCGCAAAGATGCGTCCAGGCAAGTCTCCAACAGTGATGGAGTCCAGAGAGCTGGGCCTAGAGTTCTTCCTTCCAGAGTCGGGGGCAGGCAGGAGTCGTATGACGTGGAGAGACCTGTGCATAGAGAAGTCAGAGTGCCAACTGGGATGTCCTGATTTGATTGCAAGATACAGTCTGTATAGATCCAGGACAGCCTTGAGCATCAGGAGGTGATTATCAATCAGGGTGATGGGGTGGACCAGACGAAGTCAGGGCATAGCCCCTAAAATTTCATGAAGAAAGATGAAGTCTTAGATCAAGATACGAGGCAGATGGGGAATAGGAGACAGTTTTCCATGGACTAAGGTAAATGGCTTTGACTCTGCTTGTTTGTCCCTTGTCAGGATGAGAGAGCTCTCCCGCCAGAGACTGTTCCTGAAACAGGTGAGCTGGAGGGTCTGACGCCCAGGGAGAACTTGGAGAAGGACCTGCTGGAAGACAGGGGAGAGACAAAAACCCTTCAATCTGAAGCACCTCAACTTCTGAAGGGTCCTGGTGAGTACTCAAGACCGTGGAATCCAGCAGAGTTAGTGACTCCCTCCTATGGTGGCATGAGGCTGGGTAGCCAGCATCACCATCCTTGGATGGGTGGGTGGAGATCATTGTCCAGGGCCAACCTTCTCCATCATCAATGTTCCAGTGTCCCACAGTCCAAGCTCTTAGCTTGGTTGCTTGATGGGAACTTCTCAGCCAACATCAGGGTTCCAGTGAGGCCGGCAGCACAGAAAATGCTCCATGTTAAATGTGGTGCTGAATTTCTTTCAGCGAATTCTGGGAGCATAGAGAGACAGAAGAATCCTCAAGAAGAAACTGGTATTTAAATAGTGGCTCCTGAACCCTTTCTTCCTGTGTTCCAGAGGGAGACGTTTCCACTACGAGGGGATCCAGACGAGGTCCTCTAAAAAATCGCAGACATATGAAAAGGAAACGGGACAGCAGTCCGACTTGCCAAGACGTGCGTCAAGAAGCAGCCATGTGTTTGGACCAAGGAGAGTTCTCAGGACACCTTGGGTCCCATTCCGTTGGTTCATCTGGCACCGTGGGACCCACCAGTCTTCCTGAGGGATCAGAAACCCCGGGACGGGCACCCTCTGAATGCAGGATGTGCAAAAAAAGCTTTCCTTATCAATCTCAGCTTATCTTGCACCAGAGGACACACACAGGAGAGAGGCCCTTTCAATGCGACATCTGTGCCAAAGGGTTCATACAGCCTTCAGATCTGCAGGTTCACGAGCGGATCCACACTGACGGAAAGCCCTACAGCTGTGATCTCTGCCTCAAGAAGTTCACCCACGACTCCACACTGCGTGCTCACAAGAGGACCCACACCCAGGAGAAGCCTTTCCGCTGTGAGCACTGTGACAGAGCTTTCAGCCACCGAGGGAACCTCAAAGTTCACCGACGCATCCACTCTGGCCTCAAGCCCTACGTGTGCCCCGAGTGTCACGGTGCCTTTCGTCACCTGGGGACTTTCAAACGCCACCGGAAAATCCATTCCAAATGAGTCACCCAGTACCCACCATCAGGTCCAAGTGGCGTCTGCTCCGAGAAGGAAATTCTGGATTTTTTGTCACTTATGTGATACAATGAAAGGGTGACATGTGAAGAACTTACGATCATACTGGAACCCATGGGGTTCCATTCACATGAATTAGGTGAATATTTGAGTGATGACTTATCTTTCCCTTCAGATTTTGTTTTCTACTTTAGTGTAGCCTGTGTTTTCTTCTTTCAGTGAATGCAGGTCTCATTAGTTTTCTTCTTCGTGAAACTGAGGTGACTGCTGATTGTCCCCCCATTAGGGAACATTTCATCGTAAAATAGGATGCTCCTAGCAGAGTGTCCAGATGAAAAAGAGGATCACCAGTGAAATTTAAATTTCAAATAAACAAAGACATTTGTGTCAAATAAGTGTCCTGTGTATTTCTGCTTCCATGATTTTTTTTTCTTTATTTTATTTTTTACCTTTACTATCTTGTATTGTTTTTGCCATGTATCAACATGAATCTGCCACAGGTATACACATGTTCCCCATCCTGAACCCTCCTCCCTCCTCCCTCCCTGTCCCATCCCTCTGGATCGTCCCAGTGCACCAGCGCAAAACATCGACTATGGTGCATCGAACCTGGACTGGCAACTCGTTTCATATATGATATTATACATGTGTCACTGGCATTCTCGCAAATCATCCCACCCTATCCCCAAGATTTTTTATATGGAGTAGATGATAGCTGTGGTTTGTTACATGGCCATTATTATGTGGAAATATCGTCCCTCTGTAAGGCTTCCCCAGTGACTCAGTGATAAACAATCCACCTGCACCATAGAAGACCCAGGTTCCATCCCTTCATCAGGAAGATCCCCTGGAGAAGGGAATGGCAACCCACTCCAGTATTCTTGCCTGGAGAATCCCATGGACAGAGGAGCCTGGCAGGCTATGGTCTGTTGGGTTGCAAAGAATCGGACATGACTGAAGCGACTGAGCACCCACGCGAGCATTTAAAGTAACTGTATTCCTCTGGAATTATGAACTGTTAGGTAATGTAGTATTAATGCCCTTTTGAACACTGGGATTCTAGGGTGTCTCTGCTTGAAAAGATTCTTCAAGGTAGCACTCTTTCATCCCACCTGGCTCTCCTCCAGCAGAAAGGAAGAGAGCTCATTTGGAGCAGAATGGAGATCATAAAGTATTTCTTTTCAAAGAATCAGCGTTTTCTTCTATTAATTAGCCTGAGAATTTGTTGGGGGCAGCAAACTCAAGGATGACGTTTTAATAGATATTGGTGTCTACTGCTCGCACTTAAAAGCCAATACAGAGGCCAGGTTGGGGGAAAGGAAAGTTAGCTTTATTCTGGATGCCAGAAACTGTTGAAAGTGAAAGTGAAGTCGCTCAGTCATGTCCAACTCTTTGCGACCCCGTGGACTGTAGCCTACCATGTTCCTCAGTTGATGGCATTTTCCAGGCAAGAGTACTGGACTGGGTTGCTTTTTCCTTCTCCAACAACTGTGGAGGCGGGGCAGACATCTGGCCAATGGCTGACTCCCCCCACCTCCCACCCCAGACAATTAATGAGCAACAGCTTTTATATATGGAAGGAGGGGGCTACAGGCAGGAACAGCACAGTCAGATCTGACAATCATCTTGAAACTGGTTATCACTGGTCTAATCAGTGTCATCTTTATTGTTGTAAATACAGTTAACCTTCAGTTCCAGGGTCCATTTGTTTTCATTTCTTGGGTCAATTCTCAGAATTGTGGCAGCTTCTCTCATGGTTTACCAGGAGGCTCAGTGGTAAAGAATCCACCTGCCAATGCAGGAGACGTGGGTTTGCTCCCTCAGTGGGAAGATCCCTGAAAGAATGGAATGGCAACCCACTGCAGTATTCTTCCCTGGAGAATCCCATGGACGGAGGAATCTGGTAGGCTACAATCCATGGGGTCACAAAGAGCCACTTCACTTTCTTTCACTTTGCAGCCCCATGCACTGCAGCACTCCAGGCTTCCCTGTCCTTCACTATCTCCCAGGAGTTTGCTCAAACTCGTGCCCATTGAGTCGGTGATGCCATCCAACCATCTCATCCTCTGTCGCCTCCTTCTGTCTTAAAGGATTTTACCTTACAGGCCCAAGATGGAGGCAACTAATTCAAAGAAGCAATATAGAATATAAAGATTGGGTCCCTTCAGAAACAGGGGTATTAGAACCATTATCGAGGAATCAACACGAGAAATTAATACGATGAAATATGAATAAGACTTCAAAACATAGACACAGTTAAGTACTAGTTAAGAAAAGTGAATAATAGGGCTTCCCCTGAGGCTCAGAGATAAAGGCTGTGCCTGCCAATGAAAGGACACAAGTGCCATCCCTGACCCGAGAAGGTCCCAGGGCTCAGGAGCAACTAAGGCCGTGCGACACAACCACCGAGCCTGGGAGCCGCCACTACTGAAGCCCAGAGCCCCGAGAGCCCGGGCTCCGCACAAGAGAGGTCACTGCAGTGAGAGGCCTGTGCCCGGTGACTGGAGAGGAGCCCTGTGCCCCGAGCAGCAACAAAGACCCAGCACAGCCGAAAATAAATGGAGTTAAAAATAAAATACATACCGAGGCTGAGAAAGTGCTATTGAGGAAACGTGGTGAGGGAGTGAGATGGCGGGTGATAAAGCAACAGCCAGGCCTGTCCGTCTCATAGAACCACTGATTGTGTGGAGATGGAAAGACAGCCTGAGGGTATCAGGGGAAGGACTTTCCAGACAGTGGAGGAAAACCCTACAAGCCAGACTGCAAAGACAGTTGGGCTTGGTGTGGTCACATGTGCAAGGTGGCTAGGAAGTGGAGGAGAAGGTAGAGAGTGTGAGGAGCGGTGCACTCCACGGGTGTGAGAAAGGATTTGGTTTGCCAAGGGAAGATTTCATGCGAGGATGGGCACAATAAAGGACAGAAATTGTATGGACCCAAGAGAAGCAGAAGATATTAAGAAGAGGTGGCAAGAATATACAGAACTATACAAAAAAGATCTTCACGACCCAGATAATCCCAAAGGTGTGATCACTCACCTAGAGCCAGACATCCTGGAATGTGAAGTCAAGTGGGCCCTAGGAAGAATCACTATGAACAAAGCTAGTGGAGGTGATGGAATTCCAGGTGAGCTATTTCAAATCCTCAGACATGATGCTGTGAAAGTGTTGCACTCAATAAGTCAGCAAATTTGGAAAACTCAGCAGTGGCCGCAGTGCCCCGCCCTCCACAGTTGTTGCAGAAGGAAATGGCAACACAGTCCAGTACTCTTGCCCAGAAAATGCCATGGACATGGGAACCTGGTAGGCTACAGTCCATGGGGTTGCAAAGAGTTGGACTTGACTAAGCAAACACACTTTCACTTTCAACAGTTTCTGGCATCCAAAATAAAGCTAACTTTCCTTTCCCCCAACCTGGCCTCTGTATTGGCTTTTAAGTGCGAGCAGCCAGACACCAATATCTATTACAATATCATCCTTGAGTTTGCCGCCCCCAACTAATTCCCAGGCTAATTAATAGAAGAAAACGCTGATTCTTTGAAAAGAAATACTTTATGATCTCCATTCTGCTCCAAATGACCTCTCTTCATTTCTGCTGGAGGAGAGCCAGGTGGGATGAAAGAGTGCTACCTTGAAGAATCTTTTCAAGCAGAGACACCCTAGAATCCCAGTGTTCAAAAGGGCATTAATATCACATTACCTAACAGTTCATAATTCCAGAGGAATACAGTTACTTTAAATGCTCGCGTGGGTGCTCAGTCGCTTCAGTCATGTCCGATTCTTTGCAACCCAACAGACCATAGCCTGCCAGGCTCCTCTGTCCATGGGATTCTCCAGGCAAAATACTGGAGTGGGTTACCATTCCCTACTCCAGGGGATCTTCCTGATGACGGGATGGAACCTGGGTCTTGTATGGTGCAGGTGGATTGTTTACTACTGAGTCACTGGGGAAGCCTTACAGAGGGATGATATCTCCACATAATAATGGCCATGTAACAAACAGCAGCTATCATCTACTCCATTTAAAAAATCTTGGGAATAGGGTGGGATGATTTGCAAGAATGGCATTGAAACATGTCTAATATCATATATGAAACGAGTCTCCAGTCCAAGTTCGACGCACGATAGTGGATGCTTTGGGCTGGTGCACTGGGATGACCCAGAGGGATGATACAGGGAGGGAGGAGGGAGGAGGGTTCACGTTGGGGAACATGTGTATACCTGGGCAGATTCATGTTGATACATGGCAAAAACAACACAAGATAGTAAAGTTAAAAAATAAAATAAAGAAAAAAAAAATCTTTGAAGCCAAAATACACAGGACACTTATGGACAGAAATGTCTCTGTTTATTTGAAATTTAAATTTCACTGGTGATCCTCTTTTTCATCTGGACACTCTGGTAGGAGCATCCTACTTTATGATGAAATGTTCCCTAATGGGGGGACAATCAGCAGTCACCTCAGTTTCACGAAGAAGAAAACTAATGAGACCTGCATTCACTGAAAGAAGAAAACACAGGCTACACTAAAGTAGAAAACAAATTCTGAAGGGAAAGATAAGTCATCACTCAAATATTCACCTAATTCATGTGAATGGAACCCCATGGGTTCCAGTACGATCATAAGTTCTTCACATGTCACCCTTTCATTGTATCACATAAGTGACAAATAATCCAGAATTTCCTTCTAGGAGCAGACGCCACTTGGACCTGATGGTGGGGTCCTGGGTGACTCATTTGGAATGGATTTTCCGGTCGCTTTTGAAAGTCTCAAGCTGACGGAAGGCACTGTGACACTCGGGGCACACGTAGGGCTTGAGGCCAGAGTGGGTGCGTCGGTGAACATTGAGGTTCCCTCGGTGGCTGAAAGCTCTGTCACAGTGCTCACAGCGGAAAGGCTTCTCCTGGGTGTGGGTCCTCTTGTGAGCACGCAGTGTGGAGTCGTGGGTGAACTTCTTGAGGCAGAGATCACAGCTGTAGGGCTTCTCGCCAGTGTGGATCTGCTCGTGAACCCGCAGATCTGAAACTGTATGAACCCTTTGGCACATATGTCGCATTGAAAGGGCCTCTCTCCTGTGTGTGTCCTCTGGTGCAAGGTAAGCTGAGATTGATAAGGAAAGCTTTTTGCAGATGCTGCATTCAGAGGGTGCCCGTCCCGGGGTTTCCGCTCCCTCAGGAAGACTGGTGGGTCCCCCGGTGCCAGATGCACCAACGGAATGGGACCCAAGCTGTCCTGAGAACTCTCCTTGGTCCAAACAGGTGGCTGCTTCTTGACCCACGTCTTGGCAAGTCGGACTGCTGTCCCGCTTCCTTTTGACATGTCTGCGATTCTTTAGAGGACATCGTCTGGATCCACTTGTGGTGGAAACGTCTCCCTCTGGAACACAGGAAGAAAGGTTCAGAGTCACATTTTAAATATCAGTTTCTTCTTGAGGATTCTTCTGTCTCTCTATGCTCCCAGAATTCACTGAAAGAAATTCAGCACCACATTTAACAAGGAGCATTTTCTGTGCTGCTGGCCTCACTGGAAACCTGATGTTGGCTGAGAAGTTCCCATCAAGCAACCATGCTAAGAGCCTGGACTGTGGGACACTGGAACGTTGATGATGGAGAAGGTTGGCCCTGGATAATGATCTCCACCCACCCATCAAGGATGGTGATGCTGGCTACCCAGCCCCATGCCACCATAGTAGGGAGTCAATAACTCTGCTGAATTCCACGGTTTTGAATACTCACCAGGACACTTCAGAAGTTCAGGTTCTTGAGACTGAAGGGTTTTTGTCTCTCCCCTGTCTTCCAGCAGGTCCTTCTCCAACTTCCCCCTGGGCGTCTGACGCTCCAGCTCACCTGTTTCAGGAACAGTCACTGGCTGGAGAGCTCTCTGGTCCTGACAAGAGACAAACAAGCAGAGTCAAAGCCATTTACCTTAGTCCATGGAAAACTGTTTCCTGTTTCCCCATCGGCCTCGTATCTTAATCTAAGACTCCAAGTTATGTCATTTTAGGGGCTATGCCCTGACTTCGTCTGGTCCACCCCATCACCCTGATTGATAATCATCTCCTGATACTCAAGGCTGTCCTGGATCTATACAGACTGTATCTTCCAATCAAATCAGGACATCCCAGTTGGCACTCTGACTTCTCTATGCACAGGTCTCTCCACGTCATACGCACTCCTGCCTGCCCCCGACTCTGGAAGGAAGAACTCTAGGCCCAGCTCTCTGGACTCCATCACTGTTGGAGACTTGCCTGGACGCATCTTTGCGATGGTGGTTACCCGGTACATAGGAAGATGACGACCAGTATTCCTGGTCTCTGCTCCATGCAAGTCAATAGCATCCCCTGCCTATACCCAACCTTATTTGAACAAATCCACTGTCTTCCATTCGTTCTTCAGTGTCTGAAAGGGAAAGTGTTAGTCTGACTCTCTGCAACCCCATGGACTATAGCTGCCAGGTTCCTCTGTTCATGGGATTCTCCAGGCAAGAACACTAGAGTGAGTAGCCATTCCCTTCTACAGGGGATCTTCCTGACCCAGGGATCCAACCCAGGTCTCCTGCATTGTCAGCAGATTCTTCACCATCTGAGCCACCAGGGAAGCCCAATGTCTACTGAGGGGCAAAATGAGTCCACTTTAGAGTCACTCCTTCAGTTGTAAGGAATGATCATATTCTGAAATATGACGTTCCGTTGGGCAAAGTGGCCTTGGGTAAATCACCTGTCAGTGCATTTACCTGCAGCAGATTGAACCTAGCATCATATCAGGAAGACAGGATTCCCTTCTCCCCACTCCTAAGACTAGAAGCTTTCATAGCAGAGGGACAGAGATGGATTATCTTCATTCTCACAGTGATTAGAAAAAATGCCTAGGAACTGAATGTATCCACGGGAATTCCTGGAAGCAATGGGTCCATTCCTGTCCTTTGCCAAATCTCCCCATTACTCCAGCAGCCACACCCACCTGACTCTCTTCTACCTGCTTACACGCTCTCACCTGCTCCCTAGATAGGTTCGTGGCTCCTGGCAGATTCTGCAGCTCTGGGCTTCCTTCCTGGCCATCCTCTGGAGGTATGACCGTCACGGGGGGTTGGGGCTCCCTGCACGGGTCTCTCTCATCGTCCATGTCACCGGCCTTGGCTTCAACCATCTCAATGTCTGGATCACGCACAAGATATTTCTGCCCTTGTATGCAGACTATGGTCTGTGAAGGGAGAAATCAATCAAGATCAGTCTCTATAAGACCTGGAATGTAGCTTTCAGGCATCCAATGGCATTGACAATAGAAGCTCCCGTTTGGTGTAAAAGATCTACGTCCTTCAAGTGAGACAGCCAGAAGTATCTCCCAAATTGCCCAACTGTGAACTTCTCTCACCTGTTTGGGAACCACTGATACAGAGCCAAACCCTCAGGTCCTATCTTGTGATCCCTGCAGCTTGCACGTGTCTCCTAGTCCCACACTCATCACTAAGGTCCTACTCACCCAGTTCTTGGGTTTCTGCTTATTTCTCAGCATGTCCTCCAGGGCTTTGCAACTCTGCACCCCACTTTCTTTGAGCAGGACCTGGCACTCCAGGGGCATGCAGATCATGAACTGCTCCAGCACCAGCCTGTCCATCATCTGCTCCTTGGTGTGAAGATCCGGCCTCAGCCACAGCTGGCAGAGTTCACGGAGCCTCCTCAGATCCTCGATGGGGTCCCATTCCTCCGAGCTGCTAAATGTTCTGAACCGGACGTGCCAGGTTTTCTGGTCACAGTCTGAGTTTTCCATGAGTGTGTTTTGGGGTGGCACGGACGCCAGTGACTCTGCCCCAGGGCTGTCTGTGATGTGTCCACAACCCTGAAAAAATGTCTGGTCCTCAGCCATATTGAGGGAGCAAATTTCCAGTAGGACTCTGAGCAAATGCTTCTAGAAGTGGGTGCCCAGTTGATGCCTATGGAAATGGATTTCCTCTGCTTTTCCTCAGCATTAAAGTCACTGGTTAGAAGTCTAGGGAGACAAAAAAAATAAACAAATGGATTTCATTTTTTTCCACCCTTCTGTCTCCCCTATATCCCAATATTGGACACCATTGCTCGACTCATTCAATATTTCATAAAACTGTCTGGTCAGAAATGACCATTGGGCTTCCTTGGTGGTCCAGTGGCTAAGAATCTGCCTGTCAATGCAGGGGGACATGGGTTTGATCCCTCATATGGGAAGACTCCGCCTGGCTCTAAGCCTGTGCACCAGAGCTCTTGAGCCTGAGAGGGGCAACTACTGAACCTGAGCTCTAGACTCCCAGCTCTGCCATGGGAGAAGCCACCACAATGAGAAGCCCAGACCCCTCAGCTAGAGAGTAGTCCTCACTAGCTACGACTAGAGAAAGCCCTCACAGCAAAGAAGACCCAGCCCAGCCAAAATGAATGAATTAAAAAACTTAAAACTAATAATAATCATATATGTAGTTTTTAAATGGCCATAGGGTGCCGCTCAGGAACCCTTGAAGAAAACCAGCCACCTCACAGCAACATGTGTGGAAACATTCTTCTCCCCTTGCAGAAGAGCTGGATTACACGTGGGGTTAGAGGAAGATCTCCTGTCACAAGGTCTCCCAGCTAATGTAAGATGAACAGAAAGCAAGATCTTTTGGAAACCCAGCCGTGTGTCCTGATTTCTAGGCATCCTCCTTGGACGTGCCCACTCACTGCTTACCCCTTCCAGGTCTCTTGCCTTCAGCCTCCTCAGGTCAGGCACTGGCTCTTAAAGTGTGTCTGGAGCTGAAATGTCTATATTTATAGAGAGTTGGGTGAAACTCCAGGGATTTCTGGCCATAACCTCACCATCCCACTGATAGGCTAAAGGGCGTGGAAGGAACCACTGTGGATAATCTGGGTAGATTCCATTTCCTGTGGAGACTCCAACAGGAAGAACCATTAAAGAGGCCACCATATTGGTTTGGCAGTAACCTTTCTCTAATGTATTTTATTTACTTTAGAATTGTGGATGGCATTTCTTGGGGAAACAGATTGATTTTCCTGATCTGATGAATTTTTTCTCTGCTTGGAGACTGTGAAGCAGTCCAGTAATTGTAAGCCAATGGTTGTAATCAAATTGGGTTACCCAATCTTGTTTCTTTTCTCATGAATTAAGTCATCAAAGACTTTTGTCTAAAATCAGCTGACGAGATCAACTGTAAGAAGCCATTTCAGAGAGGCATCACAGAAACCCGAGGTTGTACACCAGTAGGGAAAAAGAGGAGAAGGCAATGGCACCCCACTGCAGTACTCTTGCCTGGAAAATCCCATGGATGGAGGAGCCTGGTGGGCTAGAGTCAGACATGACTGAGTGACTTCACTTTCACATTTCCCTTTCAAGCATTGGAGAAGGAAATGGCAACCTACTCCAGCGTTCTTGCCTGGAGAATCCCAGGGATGGGGAAGCCTGGTGGGCTTCCGTCTATGAGGTCGCACAAAGTCGGACACGACTGAAGCGACTTAGCAGCAGCAGTAGCAGGAGGGGAAAAGAATGACGCTTATCAATTTAAGAAGCCTTCTTTTTCTAAATACCTAAGGACGCAGTATGCAAACTAGTACAAAGGGAACATTATCTCAACATGATAATGGCCACATTGAAAAAACCGTGGCTATCACCTACCTGTAGCAAAGTCTTAGAAGAGAAAACACACAGCTCTTTGATAGAAATTTGTTTGTTTATTTGAAATTTAAATTTCACTGTTGATCCTGTATTTAATCCAGCTGTCCTGCTAGGAGCATCCTATTTTACAAGGAAATCACACCTGGCAGGAAGGCAATCAGCAGTAGCCTCACTCTGATGATGAGGTACTGATAACCAGTGAGACACAGCTTCATTGGAAGAACAAGAACAACATGAAGAGAAAACATGTAAGAAAACCAGAGTCTAACATCGTAAGGCAATTCTCCTCCAACTGAAAATACACAAATCAAAAAGAAAACTATAGTCTATAGCAAAGTAGAAAACAAAATCCAAAGGGAAAAATAAGTCATCACTCAAGTATCCTAATTCACGCGAATGGAATCCCACTGGGTTCCACAGTCCTCCTAAGCCCATCCCCTGTGATCCACACTTTGTATCACACAGGTGACACATCATTCTCATTTTCTCATTAAAACAGAAAGACCTGGACCTGAGGGCAGGGTCCTGAGCCAGTCATCTGGAATGGATTTTCCGGTGGCGTTTGAAAGACCCCAGCTGACTGAAGGCCCTGTGACACTCGGGGCACACGTAGGGCTTGAGGCCAGAGTGGGTGCGTTGGTGAACACTGAGGTTCGCTCGGTAGCCGAAAGCTCTGTCACAGTGCTCACATCGGAAAGGCTTCTCCTGGGTATGGGTCACTTTATGAGCATGCATCGTGGAGTTGTGGGTGAACTTCTTGAGGCAGATATCACAGCTATAGGGCTTTTCACCAGTGTGGATCCGCTGGTGAACCCGCAGATCTGAAGGCTGTATGAACCCTTTGGCACAGATGTCACATTTAAAGGGCCTCTCTCCTGTGTGTGTCCTCTGGTGCAAGGTAAGCTGAGATTGATAAGGAAAGCTCTTTTTGCACACCTTGCATTCAGAGGGTGCCCGTCCCGGGGTTTCTGCTCCCTCAGGAAGAATGGTGGGTCCCACGTTGCCAAATGCACCAACGGAATGGGACCCAAGCTGTCCTGAGAACTCTCCTTGGTCCAAACACGTGGCTGCTTCTTTACCCACGTCTTTGCAAGTGGGAGTGCTGTCCCGCTTCCTTTTGACATGTCTGCGATTCTTCAGAGGACCTCGTCTGGATCCACTCGGAGTGGAAACATCTCCTTCTGGAACACAAAAGGAAAGGGTTCAGAGCCACATTTCAAGTATCACTTCCTTCCTGGGGACTCTCCCCTCTCTCTCTGCCCTCCCAGAATCTGCTGAAAGAAGACATTCAGCACCATATTTATCAAGGAGCATTTTCCATAGTGCCGGCCTCATTGGAACCATCCCTAATCTTGGCTACAGACTTCCCAGAAACCAAACTACCTAAGAGTCTAGCTGATGAAACACTCTGGAACGTTGACGATGGAGAAGATTGGCATTGGAAAACCAACTCCTACCCCACAACAACAAGGGATGGAAATGCTGGGTACCCCTTCCTGGACATCAGTGGAGGCAGTCATTACCTCCTGTGGTCTCCAAGTTTTTAATACTCACCACAATCCTGCAGAAGTTCAGGCTCTTGAGACAAAAGGGTTCTTGTCACTCCTGTGTCTTCCAGCACGTCCTTCTGCAAGTTCTCCTTGGAGGGCGTCTGACCCTCCAGTTCACCTGTTTCAGGAATGGTCTCTGGCGGGAGAGCTTTCTGGAGCTGACAAGGGGCAACCAAGCACAGTCAATCCCACTGCCTTAGCCCACGGCAAGCTCTGTCTCCTTTTTCCCCACCCGCCTCGTACCCTGATCTCACACTCCAGCTTTCTGGATATCAGTTTGGGGGATATGCCCTGACTGCTTCCCATCACCCTGATTGGCAATCCTCTTCTGATTCCCATGTCTGTCCTTGATCTATACCAACCACCTCTGGCAAAAGTCCAGACTTCACAGCTGGCACTGTCAATTGTCTTTGCAAATATTTCTCCACCTCATCTCACATTCTCCAGGCCCTGAATCTGAAAGCAGAGGATTCTGGCTCTAGGGCTCCTGACTTCACCACTTGTTGATACCTTGCCTGGATTTGTCTTCATCATGGAAGGTGGCCTGGGGCATAATAAGATGATAAGCAGTATAGCTGTTATACTGTATAGTTCTATTTTATACTATATAGCTCTATTCATGAGAAATCAGTAGCATCTCCTCCCCCGATTCACATTTCAAAAAAATCCACTGTCTCCAGACATACTCCAAAATCTGAGGGGGAAAATGACTCCAACGGGGAACTTGTTATTCAATTCAAGGTGTTTACAATATCCCCCAATATTAGTGCCTCTGACGAAATCCATCATGGGTGAAACAGGTGTGAGTGCATTTACCCCTGATGAACCGACCCAGCACCATCCCGTGGAAACAGGACTCCTCTGCCCTCATGCTTAGGGCCACAAACTTTCATGGTGAAGGACTATGAAAGAGGGACTGTCTTCATTCTCACACTGGCTGGAAAACGACCGGGAACAGAATGCATCCATGGGAATTCCTGGAGGCAATGGGTCCATTCCTGTCCTTTGCCCAGTTCTCCCAATTACTTCTGCAGCCACGCCCATCAGACCCTCTTCTACCTGCTCCCAGACTGGAGGTCAGGACATCACACTCACCTGCCCCCTCGACAGGTCCTTGCCTCCTGGCAGATGCTGCCCGTCTTGGCTTTCCTGCTGACCCTCGTCTGGAGGGACCACACTGACTGTAGACTGAGGCTCCATGGCTTGGTCTTCCTCACCGTGCCCCTCACTGACCTCAGATCCTAACATCTCAACACCCGAGACTGGCATCAAAAAATCCTCGCCTTGGACACGGACAACAGCCTGTGAGGAAAAATTCAGATAGGATCAGTCTCCCTTCACAAGATCCAAAAAGGTATTCATTGTGTATCCCACCCTAGGAGCCCACCTCCTGGGAATGACATTTGAAAGACCAACACCCTCAAAGTGAGGACCAAAGAAACCTCCAGTGATGCCACAGGCAAGTGCTCACCCCTGTGGGAATCACTGATTGAGAGCCAAGCCCTCTGATCCTTCTGCTTTATCTCCCAGCTTGCAGCCCCTCATGCCACCGTTCCGTCTCACAGGGTCACTAGGGTCCTACTCACCCATTTCGTCAGTTTCTGCTTCTTTCTCAGCACCTCCTCCAGATCCTTACAAGTCTGGGCACCACTACTTTTGACTAAGACCTGGATGTCCGGTGGCATGCACATCACGAACTGCTCCAGCACCAGCCTGTCCACCATCTCCTCCTTGGTGTGAAGATCCGGCCTCAGCCACAGACTGCAGAGTTCATGGAGCCTCCTCAGAGCCTTGATCGGGTCGGATTCGTCCGAGCTGCTAAACGTTCTGAAGTGGACGCGCAACTTTTCCAGGTCGGAGTCGGGGTTTTCCCTTCGGGTGTCTTGGCGTGGCGCAGACGCTGGCGACCCTGCTCCGGGGCTGTCCACGAAGGGGCCACGACCCCTTGTCTGGTTCTCAGCCATACCGACTCTAGAGCTTTTCAGTAGGACTCTGGGCAAATGGTCTAGAAGTGGGTGCCCAACTGACCCCAATGGAAAGGAATTTCCTCTTGCTTTTCCTCAGTAACAGATTCAGTATTTAGAAATATGGGGGCAAAAAAGATAAACGAATGCAGCCAATTAGTTTTATTTTCATCCACCCTACCATCCCTCATCCCAATACTGGGCATTATTCCCCCCTCAGAATTTCACACCAGGGACAAGAATCCATTCTCTTATTCCTCCGACATCCATCTTACAGTACAAGAAACTGTGTGGTCAAAACTGTCCACAGGGCACTGCTTAAAAGCCCTTGTTGGGAAAATGAACCACACCCCACGACACCATGGAGTGTGGAAACAATCTCATCTCACACAAGATTCCACAAATGAATCACAGTTCCCGTGTGGCCGGAGGGAGATCGGTGGATTTCACACGGTCTCTGAGCGAATGCAAGGTGAACAGAAAGCCAGGACTTACTGAAACCCACTTCCACGTGCCCTGACTTCGAGCGTTCTCTTTAGACATTTCCCACCAATTACCTCTTTGAAGCCTTCTCGCCTCGGTCCTCCTCAGTTGGGGACTTGCTCTCAAACTCGGCCGGCGGAGAAGCGTCTCTCTATGGAGCTGGAAGAAATGCCGGACCTCTCGGCCTGTTACCCAATCGGCGCATGGATTCGTTGAGGGCGGGGCAAGCCATTCTAGATAATTCCACGTTACTTAATCACAGGGATTCGATTGCCCTTGGAAACTCACTCAGGAGAAACCACGATTTACTAAAGACGCCTCCATAGTGATTTAGCGACAGGTTCTGTGTATTTGTTTTGTTCTGTTTTTGGCCAAGCACGGGGGCAGGTGCGGTCTCAGTTCCCAGACCGCGGAAGGAAACCACGGCGCATGCAGCGGGAGCGCTGAGGCTCACCCGCTGGACCGCTAGGGAAATCCCTCGGTTTCCTTTTGGATTTGATTGATTTTGGACTTTAGCGACTGCACTTTGGGGTGAACGGACTGGTTTTAATGATCTCTTGAATTTTTGGTCTCACTGCCTGGAGGGTTTGACGGAGTCAGAGATATGGTGGTGGGAACCAGATGGGTTTGACTCCTCTCGTCTTTCTGTTCTTGTGAGATAAGTCTTCAAACGGTTTTCTAAAATCAGCTGATGAGCTAAGGTGTGAGAAGACCCGATTTCTAAGTAGCCTTTTTGAAGACTGGAAGTTGTACACCAATAGGAAAAAAGAATGACACCTATTACTTTCGGAAGCTTTCCTTTTTCGAAACACCTCAGGAAGAAATCCCTGAACAAGTATGGAGTGAGTGAATCTGTCTCAGCATAATAACAGCCATGTAGGCAAAACCACGGCCATCACCTATTCCCTGTAGATAAGTCTTAGAAACTACACAGACACATTTGACAGAAATGTGTTTATTTGAAATTTAAATTCCACTGGAGAGCTTGGCCTCTGTGCCGGACCATGCAGGTTTACAGAGAAGTCCTGCCTAACAGGAAGGCAGTCAACGGTAGGCTCAGTTTCATGATGAAGTACTGATAACTAATGAGACATGCTTTCAGTAAAAGAATAACAAAAGAAAGCAAAAACTTTTTGAAACAGGCTACACTAAAGTAGAAAACAAAATCCAAAGGGAACGATAAGCCATCACTCAAATATCCTCATTCATGTAAATGGAACCCCCTGGACCCAATATCCTCTGAAGCTCTTCCCATGTCATCCACCCTTTGTGTTACAGAAGTGACAAATCTTTGTGAATTTCCTACTTGGACCCGAGGGCAGGGTCCTGGGCCAGTGGTTCGGAATGGGTTTCCTGGTGGGATTTGAGAGACCCCAGGGAGCGGAAGGCCGGTGACACTCGCGGCACATGTAGGGCTCGAGCCCAGAGTGTGACCATGAGGTTCGCCCTGTGGTCGAAAGCTTTTTCACAGTGCTCACAGCAGAAAGGCTTCTCTTGGGTGTGGGTCCTCTGGTGAGCATGCAGCGTGGAGTCGTGAGGGAACTTTTTGGGGCAGAGATCACAGACGTAGGGCTTCTCGCCCAGTGGGTCTCCTGGTGAACACACAGGTCCGAAGGCTGCATGAACCACTGGATATGGATGTTGCTGTATTCTTTTTGTAATTTAAAGGGCCGTCTCTCTTTAATGCGGTTCCAGAATAAGGGGCATTACTCTGATAAGCACGGGCTCAGCAGAAGACTCAACAGAATATGTGTAAAAGAATGTTTCCAAAGGCTCCAGAGATGACCCCAACTCTGCTTCCTGCTTCCCCTGGACAATACTCTATCTCCTGGGTGGGGCGGCTACTTGGTCCAGCTGACTTTAAGAATGTCATAGTGCTCCGTGAGCGTGTCCAGGTGTCTGTTGAAGTCCTCCACTCTCTGCTTGTGGGTTTTGGATGCTTTATTCAGGATCCTCTCCATTTGTCGCTTCTCCCGCACCTTCTCAAAGGCCACCTGGGCTGGGGTCAGCTTGTCGAGGTGGCTCTTCAGCTCCTCCTCCTGGTTCTTCTGGATTTTTCCCATCGTTTCCAGGAGTTTTGCCTTGTCTCTGTCCTTTTTCTCCTTCCACTTCGTCACGCCAAGCTCTGTGACTCCTTTCAGCTTCCGGGGTCCCTTTTGGAGCTGCTCGTAGGCGTCCATGCTGCCCATCTTTGGATTTGGATTTCTGAATGGACAAAAGTCAGGGGGCGTCAGGTTTCTCAAATGGAAATTGGGACAATATCGTTCTCCTGTGTAGATCCGAGAGGGTCTCTCTCTGCGTGTTAACACAAATGAACACAGACGAACATGTCTGCTTAGCCCAGGGGGCCAAGGTTCAGAAAGCCTTGTGGAATATATGCACCACACCACACCACAGCATGGAGGGTGGCAACACCTATAAATCAGATGGAGGCAGGAGGGGGAACCTGAAAGACCTCTTATTTAAATGTCTTTTCTGCAAGACAAGGATCCGTGTTCCGTTATATTTCCAAAGTTCCATTTACAGGTTTCAAGTCCGTTTTTCCCCCTCACAGAGAGCTCAGCAGTCAACCGTAGTTAATACGGAGTTTAAGGGAGATCCACTGCTTTCACAAGGCCTTTGAGCTGATGCAAGGTGAGTAGAAAACCCAGCCTTCCGAAACCCACCACCTCCTTCTGTATTGATTCCCAAACCTTCTCCTTAGATGTTCTCACTCATCACTTACCTCCATTGAGCCCTCTTGCCCTCAGCCTCCTCAAGTCAGTGACTGGCTATCAGAGTGTGTCTGGGGCTGAAACATCTCTATTTATAGAGAGCCGGGGGAAATGGCAAGGGTCCCTGCTTGTTACCCCATCAGCACAGAGATTGTGCAAGGGTGGTTCAAGCCATTTATATGACCTCATTTTAGATAATCCAATTTATCCATGGATCCAGTTTCACACAGACACCCCACCAGAAAAAAACACAGTATATCAAAGAGGCCTCCATATTGGTTTTGTGGTAGACTTCTCTGATAGGTCAGGTGGTAAAGAATCCTCCTGCAATGCAGGAGACGCTGTAGTAATTCCTGGGTCAGGAAGATCTGCTGGAGAAGGGATAGGCTACCCACTCCAGTGTTCTTGGGCTTCCCTTGTGGCTCAGCTGGGAAAGAAGTAAAGTGAAAGTCTTTTAGACATGTCCAACTCTTTGTGACCCCGTGGATATACAGTCCATGGAATTCTGCAGACCAGAAGACTGGAGTGGGTAGCCGTTCCCTTCTTTGAGGGATCTTCCCAACCCTGGGAGCGAAGCCAGGCCTCCTGCATTGCAGGCAGATTCCTTACCACCAGGGAAGCCCGTGCACTTTTTGGCAGTAAGATTGATTTTCCTGGTCTAGCAAATACTTTTCTCATTTACCTGGAGAGTTGGAAGGAGTCAAAGCATAGGTATCTGAAAATTTTAACCAGTTTGGTTCACCTATGTGTCCCTGGTGGCTCAGTGGTAAAGAATCTACCTGCCAATGCAGGAGACGTGGGTTCACTCCCTGGGTTGGGAAGATCTCTTGCAGAAGGAAATGGACAATGCACTGCAGTATTCTTGCCTGGAAAATTCGATGGACAGAAGAACCTGGTGGGACATGGAATAGCAGAGTTGGACACAACTCACCGACTAAACAACCCTTTTTAAAATTCCGCATGTAAAGATCTCGGACGAAGTCAGAATCTGGAATGATCTGCAGGGAACGTGCCACCTTTGGGGTCGCAGTCTGGCTTTTCAGTAAGTACACTTTGGTTCAGTGCAGACACTGGTGGTTGAGATTACAGCCTGTCTGGGACTATTCCATGACCCCACAAAAAATGTACATTCTTTAGCCATAGTGACTGAGGAATTTACTAGCAAAACGTTGAACACATGTTTCTAGAAGCCCATGACAAATTCACCCCTATGTAAAGGGATTTCCTCTACCTTTCATCAGCAACGTATTCACTGTTCAGAAGAATGGGGCAAAAGATAAATGAACAGAACTAGTTTCATTTTATTCCACCCTTCCATCTCCTCTACATTCCTCACCCCAATACCCAATACCATTCTCTCACTGGTACAGTCTTTCATATTGAATGGACATTAGTCCATCCATCATTCTTCTGACGTCCACCTTTATGGGAATAAAAGGTTGAAATGTCTGAATGGCTCCCTAGATGTTGACTTCTGTAGTCTGGAACTATGTTGATCTTTGCTGTACTTTCAAGAAATTTACAATGTGTGAGACTCCTCAAATGGATATGAACAGCAATGCCAGGTTTTATATTATTCGGTCAAGACAAGCCACCAGGCAAGGCTCTCAGTCATGATACTTCTGGGGAAAAAAAATATAAAGAAGCCTATTTAAACACTGAATTCCATGTAGTATAGTGACGTTGGAAGTATTAAGCAAAGATTGTCCACCCAAAACATTTCCTTGCTGTCACCAGGGTATTTATTAGCTCCAAGGAAGGGTTGCACAAAGGATCCAAAGAGAATCAAGTTCCTGATCACATACTTGTTATGGTTATGAAACACACAACATACAGTTACAACATACAGTTTTGACTCTTTTATAAAGTGTACAATCTTGTTCCACCAAGTTCGTTTACAATGTTGTGCAACTGTCAATGTTGTCTATTTCCAACCTTTCTCATCACCCCAAGAACAAAATGTGAATCATGGAAAGTCCCTCCCCATTCTCTGCCCACCTCCCCCTTACCCTTGGCAATCGATTCATCTACTTCTTGCATCTGTGGGTTCAGGTCAGGTCAGTTGAGTTCATTCTCTCAGTCGTGTCCAACTCTTTGAGACGGCATGAAATGCGGCAAGTCAGGCCACCCTGTCCATCAACAGCTCCCGGAGTTTACTCAAACTCATATCCATTACTCAGAGATGACATCCAACTGTCTCATCCTCGTCATCCCCTTCCCCTCCTGCCTTCAATCTTTCCCAGCATCAGGGTCTTTTCAAATGAGTCAGTTCTTTGAATCAGGTGGCCAAAGTATTGGAGTTTCAGCTTCAGCTCAAATATTTTCCAATGATATTCAGGACTGATTTCCTTTAAGATGGACTGGTTGGATCCCCTTGCAGTCCAAAGGACTCTCAAGAGTCTTCCCCAACACCAAGGTTCAAAAGCATCAGTTTCTTGCCTCTCAGCTTTCTTTAAGTCTAACTCTCACATCCATACATGACTACTGGAAAAACCATAGCTTTGACTACCTGGACCTTTGTTGGCCAAGTAATGTTTCTGTTGTTTACTATGCTGTCTAGGTTGGTCATAACTTTTCTTCCAGGGAGCAACAGTCTTTTAATTTCATGGCTGCTGTCACCATCTGCAATGAGTTTGGAGCTCCCCCGCCCAGAAAATAAATTATCTCATTGTTTCTACTGTTTCCCCTTCTATTCGCCATGAAGGGATGGGACTGGATGCCATGATCTTAGTTTTCTGAACGTTGAATTTTAAGCCAACTTTTTCACTCTTATCTTTCACTTTCATCAAGGGACTCCTTGGTTCTTCTTCGCTTTCTGCCATAAGGGTGGTGTCATCTGTGTATCTGAGGTTATTGATATTTCTCCTGCAAATCTTGATTCCAGCTTGTGTTTCACCCAGCCCAGCTTGTCTCATGATGTACTCTGCATATAAGTTACATAAGCAGGGTTGACAGTATACAGCCTTGACGTACTCCTTTCCCGATTTGGAATCAGTCCGTTGTTCCAAGTCCAGTTCTAACTGTTGCTTCCTGACCTGAACACAGATTTCTCAGGAGGCAGCTCAGGAAGTCTGGTATTCCTGTCTAACAATTTTCCACAGTTTCTTGTGATCCACACAGTCAAAGGCTTTGGCATAGTCAATAAAGCAGAAGTAGATGGTTCTCTGGAATGCTTTTTTTTTTCAGTGATCCAATTGATGTTGGCAATTTGATCTCTGGTTCCTCTGCCTTTTCTAAATCCAGCTTGAACATCTGAAAGTTCATGGTTCATGTACTGTTGAAGACTGGCTTGGAGAATTTTGAGCATTACTTTGCTAGCATGTGAGATGAGTGCAATTGTGCAGTAGTTTGAACATTCTTTGGCATTGCCTTTCTTTGGGATTGGAATGAAAACTGACTTTTTCTGGTCCTGCGGCCACTGCTGAGTTTTCCAAATTTGCAGACTTATTGAGTGCAACACTTTCACAGCATCATGTCTGAGGATTTGAAATAGCTCAACTGGAATTCCATCACGTCCACTAGCTTTGTTCATAGTGATTCTTCCTAAGGCCCACTTGACTTCACATTCCAGGATGTCTGGCTCTAGGTAAGTGATCACACCTTTGGAATTATCTGGGTTATGAAGATCTTTTTTGTGTAGTTCTTTGTATTCTTGCCACCTCTTCTCAATATCTTCTGCTTCTCTTGGGTCCATACCATTTCTGTCCTTTATTGTGCCCATCCTTGCATGAAATCTTCCCTTGGCAAATCCAAATCCTTTCTCACACCCTCAGACGGCACCGCTCCTCACACATTCTACCTTGTCCTCCACTCCCCAGCCACCTTGCACACCTGACCACACCAAGCCCAGCTGGCTTCGCAGTCTGGTTTGTAGGGTTTCACTCCGCTGTCTGAAGAGTCCTTCCCCCGACACCCTCAGGCTGTCTTCCGATCTCCACACAATCGGTGGTTCTCTGGAGACGGACGCGCCTGGCTGTTGCTTTATCACCCGGCATCTCACTCCATCACCACCTTTCCTCAATAGCAGTTTCTCAGCCTCGGTATGTATTTTATTTTTTATTTTTTTGTATTTTATTTTTTAAATCCATTAATTCTGGCTGTGCTGGGTCATTGTTTCTGCTTGGGGCGCAGGGCTCCTCTCCGGTCACCGGGCACAGGATTTTCACTGCAGTGACCTCTCTTGTGCGGAGCCCAGGCCTTCAGGGCTCTGGGCTTCAGTAGTGGTGGCTCCCAGGCTCGGTGGTTGTGTCGCACGGCCTATGCTGCTGAGCCCTGGGACCTTCTCGGGTCAGGGATGGAACTCGTGTCCTCTTATTGGCAGGCACAGCCTTTACCTCCGAGCCCCCCGGGGAAGCCCTGTTATTCACTTTTCTTAAGTAGTACTTAGCTGCATCTGTGTTTTGAAGTCTTATTCATATTTTATTGTATTAATTTCTTGTGTTGATTCTTCGATAATGGTTCTAATACCCCTGTTTCTGAAGAGACCCAGTCTTTATATTCTATATTGCTTCTTTGAATTAGTTGCCTCCATCTTGGGCCTGTAAGTTAACATCCTTTGAGGTAGAAGGAGGCGACAGAGGATGAGATAGTTGGATGGAATCACCGACTCAATGGACAGGAGTTTGAGCAAACTCCTGGGAGATAATGAAAGACAGGGAAGCCTGGAGTGCTGCAGTGCATGGGGTTGCAAAGTGAAAGAAAGTGAAGTGGCTCTTTCTGACCCCATGGACTGTAGCCCACCAGGTTCCTCCGTCCATGGGATTCTCCATGCAAGAATACTGCATTGGGTTGCCATTCTCTTCTCTCGCGTATCTTCCCCACCGAGGGAGCAAACTGACGTCTTCTGCATTGGCATGCGGATTCTTTACCACTGAGCCTCCTGGAAAACCATGAGAGAAGCTGACACAATTTTGAGAATTGACCCAGGAAATGAAAACAAATGAACCCTGGGCCTGAAAATTAACTGTATTGACAACAATCAAGATGACACTGATCAGATCAGTGATGACCACTTTCAGATGATTGTCAGAGCTGACTGCGCTGTTTCTGCCTGTAGCCCCCTCCCTCCATCTATAAAAGCTGTTGCTCATTAATTGTCCAGGGTGGGAGGTGGGGGGAGTCAGCCATTGGACTGACATCTGCCCTTCTCCACAGTTGTTGGAGAAGGAAATGGCAACCCAGTCCAGTACTCTTGCCTGGAAAATACCATGGATGGAGGAGCCTGGTAGGCTACAGTCCACGGGGTTGCAAAGAGTTGGACATGACTGAGCAACTTCACTTTCACTTTCAATAGTTGCTGGCATCCAGAATAAAGCTAACTTTCCTTTCCCCTACCTGGCTTCTGTATTGGCTTTTAAGTGCGAGCAGCCAGACACCAATATCTATTACAATATCATCCTTGAGTTTGCCGCCCACAACAAATTCCCAAGCTAATTAATAGAAGAAAATGCTGATTCTTTGAAAAGAAATACTTCATTATCTCCATTCTGCTCCAAATGAGCTCTCTTCATTTCTGCTGGAGGAGAGCCAGGTGGGATGAAAGAGTGCTAACTTGAAGAATCTTTTCAAGCTGAGACACCCTAGAATCTCAGTGTTCAAAAGGGCATTAATACTACATTACCTAACAGTTCATAATTCCAAAAGAATACAGTTACTTTAAATGCTCGAGAGGGTGCTCAGTCGCTTCAGTCATGTCCAACTCTTTGCAACCCAACAGATCATAGCCTGCCAGGCTCCTCTGTCCATGGGATTCTCCAGGCAAGAATACTGGAGTGGGTTGCCATTCCCTTCTCCAGGGGATCTTCCTGATAAAAGGATTGAACCTGGGTCTTCTGTGCTGCAGGCGGATTCTTTACCGCTGAGTCACTGGGGAAGCCTTACAGAGGGATGATATCTCCACATAATAATGGCCATGTAACAAACCGCTGCTATCATCTACTCCATATAAAAAAATCTTGGGGATATGGTGGGGTGATTTGGGAGAATGGCATTGAAACATGTATAATATCATATATGAAACGAGTTGCCAGTCCAGGTTCGATGCACAATAGTGGATGCTTGGGGCTGGTGCACTGGGACGACTCAGAGGGATGGTACGGGGAAGGAGGAGGGAGGAGGGTTCAGGATGGGGAACATGAGTATACCTGTGGTGGATTCATTTCAATGTTTGGCAAAACTAATACAATATTGTAAAGTTTAAAAATAAAATTAAATTAAAAAAAATAAAACAAACAAAATAAATAATAAGAAAAAAAATCTGGAAGGGGAAATACACAGGACACTTATTTGACAGAAATGTCTTTGTTTATTTGAAATTTAAATTTCACTGGTGATCCTCTTTTTCATCTGGCCACTCTGCTAAGAGCATCCTATTGTACAATTAAATCTTCCCTAATGGGGGGACAATCAGCAGTGAGCTCAGTCAGTTTCACGAAGAAGTACTGAAAACTAATGAGACCTGCCTTCAGTGAAGAAGAACAACACAAAGCCAAAACTTATCACAAAACACAGGCTACACTAAAGTAGAGAACAAAATCTGAAGGGAAAAATAAGTCATCACTCAAATATTCACCAAATTCATGTGACTGGAACCCCATCGGGTTCCAGTATGATCATAAGTTCTTCACATGTCACCCTTTCTTTGTATCACATAAGTGACAAATAATCCCGAATTTCCTTCTTGGAGCAGAAGGCACTTGGACCTGCGGGCAGGATCCTGAGCCAGTCATCTGGAATGGATTTTCCAGTGGCATTTGAAAGTCCCCAGCTGCCGGAAGGCTCTGTGACACTCGGGGCACACGTAGGGCTTGAGCCCAGAGTGGGTGCGTCGGTGAACTTTGAGGTTCCCTCGGTGGCTAAAAGCTCTGTCACAGTGCTCACACGGAAGGGCTTCTCCTGGGTGTGGGTGCTCTTGTGAGCACGCAGCGTGGAGTTGTGGGTGAACTTCTTGAGGCAGAGATCACAGCTGTAGGGCTTCACACCAGTGTGGATCCGCTCCTGAACCCGCAGATCTGAAAGCTGTATGAAACCTTTGGCACAGATGTCGCATTGAAAGGGCCTGTCTCCTGTGTGTGTCCTCTGGTGCAGGGTAAGCTGAGATTGATAAGGAAAGCTCTTTTTGCACACCTTGCATTCAGAGGGTGCCCGTCCCGGGGTTTCTGCTCCCTCAGGAAGACTGGTGGGTCCCACGCTGCCAGATGAACCAACGGAATGCGACCCAAGCTGTCCTGAGATCTCTCCTTGGTCCAAACACGTGGCTGCTTCTTGACGCACGTCTTGGCAAGTGGGGCTGCTGTCCTGCTTCCTTTTGACACGTCTGCGATTCTTCAGAGGCCTTCGTCTGGATCCACTCGTAGTAGAAACGTCTCCCTCTGGAACACAGGAGGAAAGGGTTCAGGAGCCACATTTTAAATACCAGTTCTTTTTTGAGGATTCTTCTGTCTCTCTATGCTCCCAGAATCCGCTGAAAGAGATTCAGCACCACATTTAACAAGGAGCATTTTCTGTACTGCCCGCCTCACTGGAACCCTGATGTTGGCTGAGAAGTTCCCATCAAGCAACCAAGCTAAGAGCTTGGACTATGGGACTCTGGAACGTTGATGATGGAGGTTGGCACTGGACAATGATCTCCACCCAACCCATCCAAGCATGGTGATGCTGGCTACCCAGCCCCATGCCACCATAGGAGGGAGTCACTAACACTGCTGAATTTCACAGTTTTGAATACTCACCAGAACCCTTCAGAAGTTCAGGTTCTTGAGATTGAAGGGTTTTTGTGTCTCCCCTGTCTTCCAGCAGGTCCTTCTCCAAGTTCTCCCTGGGCAGGTGACCCTCCAGCTCACCTATTTCAGGAACAGTCCCTGGTGGGAGAGCTCTCTGGTCTTGACAAGGGACAAACAAGCAGAGTCAATAACCCATGTACCTTAGTCTGTGGAAAACTGTTTCCTGTTTCCCCATCGGCCTCGTATCTTGATCTAAGACTCCAACTTATGTCATTTTAGGTGAATTGCCCTGACTTCTTCTGGTCCACCCCATCACCCTGATTGATAATCATCTCCTGATACTCAAGGCTGTCCTGGATCTATACAGACTGTATCATGCAATCAAATCAGGACATCCCAGTTGGCACTCTGACTTCTCTATGCATAGGTCTCTCCAAATCATACCCACTCCTGACTGCCCCTGACTCTGGAAGTAAAGAACTCTAGGTCCAGCTCTCTTGATGCCATCATTGTTAGAGACTTTGCCTGGATGCATTTTTGTGATGGTGGTTACCCAGTACATAGGAAGATGACGACCAGTATTCTTGGTCTCTAATCCATGCAAGTCAATAGCATCCCCTGCCCATACCCAACCTTATTTGAGCAAATCAACTGTCTTCCATTCATTCTTCAATGTCTGAAAGGGAAAGTGTTAGTCACTCAGTCGTGTCTGACTCTCTGCAACCCCATGGACTATAGCTGCCAGGTTCCTCTGTTCATGGGATTCTCCAGGCAAGAACACTAGAGTGAGTAGCCATTCCCTTCTACAGGGGATCTTTCTGACCCAGACATCGAACCCAGGTCTCCTGCATTGTCGGCAGATTCTTCACCATCTGAGCCACCAGAGAAGCCCAATGTCTACTGGGGGGCAAAATGAGTCCACTTTGGAGTCACTCCTTCAGTTGTAAGAAATGATCACATTCTAAATATAAAGTGCCCTTGGGCAAAGTGGCCGTGGGTAAATCCGCTGTCAGTGCATTTACCTGCAGCAAACTGAACCTAGGATCATGTCAGGAAGACAGGATTCCCTTCTCCCCACTCCTAAGAATAGATTCTTTCATGGCAGAGGGATAAAGATGGATTAGCTTCATTCTCACAGTGATTAGAAAAAATGCCTAGGAACTGAATGTATCCACAGGAATTCCTGGAAGCAATGGGTCCATTCCTGTCCTTTGCCAAATCTCCCCATTACTCCAGCAGCCACACCCACCTGACTCTCTTCTACCTGCTTCCACTCTCTCTCCTGCTCCCTAGACAGGTCTGTGGCTCCTGGCAGATTCTGCAGCTCTTGGCTTCCCTCCTCGCCATCCTCTGTAGGTATGACCCTTGAGGGGGGTTGGGGCTCCCCACACGGGTCTCTCTCATCGTCCATGTGACCGGCCTTGGCTTCAACCATCTCAATGTCGGGATCATGCACAAGATATTTCTGCCCTTGTATGCAGAATATGGTCTGTGAGGGGAGAAATCAATCAAGATCAGTCTCTATAAGACCTGGAATGTAGCTTTCAGGCATCCAATGGCATTGACAATAGAAGCTCCCGTTTGGTGTAAAAGATCTACGTCCTTCGAGTGAGACAGCCAAAAGTATCTTCCAAATTGCCCAGTTGTGAACTTCTCTCACCTGTTTGGGAACCACTGATACAGAGCCAAACCCGCAGGTCCTATCTTATGATCCCTGCAGCTTGCACGTGTATCCTTGTCCCACACCCATCACTAAGGTCCTACTCACCCAGTTCTTGGGTTTCTGCTTATTTTTCAGCACGTCCTCCAGGTCTTTGCAACTCTGCACCCCACTTTCTCTGATCAGGACCTGGCACTCCAGGGGCATGTAGATCATGAACTGCTCCAGCACCAGCCTGTCCATCATCTGCTCCTTGGTGTGAAGATCCGGCCTCAGCCACAGATGGCAGAGTTCAGAGTCTCCTCAGGTCCTTGACGGGGTCACATTCCTCCGAGCTGCTAAATGTTCTGATCCGGACGTGCGAGGTTTCCTGGTCACAGTCTGAGTTTTCCATGAGTGTGTCTCGGGGTGGCACGGACGCCAGTGACTCTGCCCCAGGGCTGTCTGTGATGTGTCCACAACCCTGAAAAAATGTCTGGTCCTCAGCCATACTGATGGAGGAAATTTCCAGTAGGACTCTGAGCAAATGCTTCTAGAAGTGGGTGCCCAGTTGACGCCTATGGAAATGGATTTCCTCTGCTTTTCCTCAGCATTAAAGTCACTGTTTAGCAGTCTAGGGAGAGAGAGAAAAAAAAAAGAAACAAATTGGTTTCATTTTGTTCCACCCTTCCATCTCCCCTACATCCCAATATTGGACACTATTGCCCGACTCATTCAATATTTCATAAAACTGTCTTGTCAGAAATGACCATAGGGCTTCCTTGGTGGTCCAGTGGCTAAGAATCTGCCTGCCAATGCAGGGGGACATGGTTTGATCCCTGATACTGGAAGATCCCACCTGCCTCTAAGTCTGTGCACCACAACTCTTGAACATGAGAGGGGCATCTACTGAACCTGCACTCTAGACTCCCAGCTCTGCCACCGGAGAAGCCACCACAATGAGAAGCCCAGACCCCTCAGCCCATACCCCACTGCCTATGACTAGAGAAAGCCCTCACAGCATAGAAGACCCAGCCCAACCATAATGAATGAATTAAAAAATTAAAAATACTAATAGATGTTTTATAATAGAGGACACTAATAGATGGAGAAATATACCATGTTCATGGATTGGAAGAATCAATATAGTGAAAATGAGTATACTAACCCAAAGCAATTTATAGATTCAATGCAATCCCTATCAAGCTACCAATGGTATTCCTCACAGAGCTAGAACAAATAATTTCACAATTTGTATGGAAATACAAAAAACCTCGAATAGCCAAAGCTATCTTGAGAAAGAAGAATGGAACTGGAGGAATCAACCTACCTGACTTCAGGCTCTACTACAAAGCCACAGTTATCAAGACAGTATGGTACTGGCACAAAGACAGAAATATTGATCAATGGAACAAAATAGAAAGCCCAGAGATAAATCCACACACATATGGACACCTTATCTTTGAGAAAGGAGGCAAGAATATACAATGGATTAAAGACAATCTCTTTAACAAGCGGTGCTGGGAAATCTGGTCAACCACTTGTAAAAGAATGAAACTAGACCACTTTCTAACACCATACCCAAAAATTAACTCAAAATGGATTAAAGATCTAAATGTAAGACCAGAAATTATAAAACTCCTAGAAGAGAACATAGGCAAAACACTCTCCAACATACATCACAGCAGGATCCTCTATGACCCATCTCCCAGAATATTGGAAATAAAAGCAAAAATAAACAAATGGGACCTAATTAAACTTAAAAGCCTCTGCTCAACAAAGAAAACTATTAGCAAGGTGAAAAGGCAGCCTTCA
Source organism: Bos grunniens (assembly GCF_055505025.1). Taxonomy (NCBI): domain Eukaryota; kingdom Metazoa; phylum Chordata; class Mammalia; order Artiodactyla; family Bovidae; genus Bos; species Bos grunniens. The sequence goes on along the minus strand of NC_141182.1, from coordinate 64,069,670 downwards.
GAATGGGAGAAAATAATAGCAAATGAAGCAACTGACAAACAACTAATCTCAAAAATAGACAAGCAACTCCTACAGCTCAACTCCAGAAAAAAAAAAATGACCCAATCAAAAAACGGGCCAAAGAACTAAATAGACATTTCTCCAAAGAAGACATACAGATGGCTAACAAACACATGAAAAGATGCTGAACATCACTCATTATCAGAGAAATGCAAATCAAAACCACTATGAGGTACCATTTCACGCCAGTCAGAATGGCTGCAATCCAAAAGTCTACAAGCAATGAATGTGGAGAGGGTGTGGAGAAAAGGGAACCCTCTTACACTGTTGGTGGGAATGCAAACTAGTACAGCCACTATGGAGAACAGTGTGGAGATTCCTTAAAACTCTGGAAATAGAACTGCCTTATGATCCAGCAATCCCACTGCTGGGCATACACACTGAGGAAACCAGAAGGGAAAGAGACACGTGTACCCCAATGTTCATCGCAGCACTGTTTATAATAGCCAGGACATGGAAACAACCTAGATGTCCATCAGCAGATGAATGGATAAGAAAGCAGTGGTACATATACACAATGGAGTATTACTCAGCCATTAAAAAGAATACATTTGAATCAGTTCTAATGAGGTGGATGAAACTGGAGCCTATTATACAGAGTGAAGTAAGCCAGAAAGAAAAACACGAATACAGTATACTAACGCATATATATGGAATTTAGAAAGATGCTAACAATAACCCTGTGTATGAGACAGCAAAAGAGACAGTGATGTATAGAACAGTCTTATGGACTCTGTTGCAGAGGGAGAGGGTGGGAAGATTTGGGAGAATGGTATTGAAACATGTATATTATCATGTATGAAACGAGTTGCCAGTCCAGGTTCGATGCACGATACTGGATGCTTGGGGCTAGTGCACTGGGACGACCCAGAGGGATGGTATGGGGAGGGAGGAGGGAGGAGGGTTCAGGATGGGGAACACATGTATACCTGTGGCGGATTCATTTTGATATTTGGCAAAACAAATACAATTTGTAAAGTTTAAAAATAAAATAAAATTAAAAAAAATTAAAAACTACTAATAAATATATATGTAGTTTTTAAATGGCCATAGGGTTACCACTCAGAAACCCTTGAAGAAAACCAGCCACCTCACAGCAACGTGTGTGGAAACAGTCTTCTCCCCTTCAGAAGAGTTCCATTAACCATTGTTAATGTGGGGTTAGAGGAAGATCTCCTGTCATAAGGTCTCCCAGCTAATGTGAGATGAACAGAAAGCAAGACCTTTCTGAAACCCACCCATGAGTCCTGATTTCTAGGCATTCTCCTTGGATGTGCCCACTCATCGCTTACCCCTTCCAGGTCTCTTACCTTCAGCCTCCTCAGGTCAGGCACTGGCTCTCAAAGTGTGTCTGGAGCTGAAATGTCTGTATTTATAGGGAGTCTGTATTTATAGTGAAACACCAGGGGTTTCTGGCCATAACCTCATCATCCCAGTGATTGGAAAAAGGGCATAGAGGGAACCACTTTGGATAATCTGGGTAGATTTCATTTCCTGTGGAGACTCCAACAGGTAGAACCATTAAAGAGGCCACCATATTGGTTTGCCGTAAACTTTCTCTAATGTATTTTATTTAATTTAGACTTCATGGATGGCATTTATTGGGGAAAAAGACTGCTTTTCCTGATCTAATGAATTTTTTCTCTCTGCTTGAAGACTGTGAGGCAGTGCAATAAGTGTAATCCATAGGTTGTAATCAAATTGGGTTACCTAATCTTGTTTCTTTTCTCAGGAAATCATTCATCAAAGACTCTTGTCTAAAATCAGTTAATGAGGTCAACTGTAAGAAACCATTTCAGAGAGGCATCACAGAAACCAGAGGTTGTACACCAGTAGAGAAAAAGAGGAGAAGGCAATGGCACCCCACTCCAGTACTCTGGCCTGGAAATCCCATGGATGCAGGAGCCTGGTGGGCTACAGTCCATGGGGTCTCTAGGGTCGACACGACTGAGCGACTTCATTTTCACTTTTCCCTTTCAGGCATTGGAGAAAGAAATGGCAACCCACTCCAGTGTTCTTGCCTGGAGAATTCCAGGGACGGGGGAGCCTGGTGGGCTTCCGTCTATGGGGTAGCACAATGTCAGACATGACTGGAGTGACTTAGCCGCAGTTAGCAGCAGCAGGGGAAAAGAATGACACTTATCAATTTAAGAAGCCTTCTTTATCTAAATACCTAAGGAAGCAGTATCCAAACTAGTACAAAGGGAACATATCTCAACATAATAATGGCCACATAGACAAAACCATGGCTATCACCTACCTGTAGCAAAGTCTTAGAAGAGAAAACACACAGCTCTCTGATAGAAATGTGTTTGCTTATTTGAAACTTAAATTTCACTGTTGATCCTGTATTTAATCTAGCTGTCCTGCTAGGAGCATCCTATTTTACAAGGATATCACTCCTGACAAGAAGGCAATCAGCAGTAGCCTCACTCTGATGATGAGGTACTGATAACCAGTGAGACACAGCTTCATTGGAAGAACAAGAACAACATGAAGAGAAAACATGTAAGAAAACCAGAGTCTATTTCATAAGGCAATCCTCCTCCAATTGAAAATAAACAAATGAAAAAGAAAACTATAGTCTATAGCAAAGTAGACAACAAAATCCAAAGGGAAAAATAAGTTATCACTCAAGTATCCTAATTCACGCGAGTGGAACCCCACTGGGTTCCACGATCCTCCTAAGCCCCTCTCCTGTCATCCACACTTTGTATCACACAGGTGACAAATCATTCTAAATTTTCTCATTAAAATAGAAAAGACCTGGACCTGAGGGCAGGGTCCTGAGCCAGTCATCTGGAATGGATTTTCCGGTGGCGTTTGAAAGTCCCCAGCTGACGGAAGGCTCTGTGACACTCGGGGCACACGTAGGGCTTGAGCCCAGAGTGGGTGTGTCGGTGAACACTGAGGTTCCCTCGGTGGCCGAAAGCTCTGTCACAGTGCTCAGAGCGGAAAGGCTTCCTCTGGGTATGGGTCCTCTTGTGACCACGCAGCGTGGAGTTGTGGGTGAATCTCTTGAAGCAGATGTCACAGCTGTAGGGCTTCTAACCAGTGTGGATCCGCTCATGAACTCGCAGGTCTGAAGGCTGTATGAACCCTTTGGCACAGATGTCACATTGAAAGGGCCTCTCTCCTGTGTGTGTCCTCTGGTGCAAGGTAAGCTGAGATTGATAAGGAAAGCTCTTTTTGCACACCTTCATTCAGAGGGTGCCCGTCCCAGGGTTTCAGCTCCCTCAGGAAGACTGGTGGGTCCCACGGTGCCAAATGCACCAACGGAATGGGACCCAAACTGTCCTGAGAACTCTCTTTGGTCCAAACACAAGGCTGCTTCTTGACCCACGTCTTGGCAAGTGGGAGTGCTGTCCCTCTTCCTTTTGACATGTCTGGGATTCTTCAGAGGACCTCGTCTGGATCCACTCGGAGTGGAAACATCTCCCTCTGGAACACAAGAGGAAAGGCTTCAGAGCCACATTTGAAGTATCACTTCCTTCCTGGGGACTCTCCCCTCTCTCTCTGCCCTCTCAGAATCTGCTGAAAGAAGAGATTCAGCACCATATTTATCAAGGAGCATTTTCCATGGTGCCGGCCTCATTGGAACCATCCCTAATCTTGGCTACAGACTTCCCAGAAACCAAACGACATAAGAGTCTAGCGGATGAAACACTCTGGAATATTGACAATGGAGAAGGTTGGCATTGGAGAACCAACTCCTACACCACAACACCAAGGGATGGAAATGTTGGGTACCCATTCCTGGACATCAGTGGAGGTAGTCATTACCTCCTGCAGTCTCCAAGTTTTTAATACTCACCACGATCCTGCAGAAGTTCAGGCTCTTGAGATGAAAGGGTTCTTGTCACTCCTGTGTCTTCCAGCAGGTCCTTCTCCAAGTTCTCCTGGAGGGTGTCTGACACTCCAGTTCACCTGTATCAGGAATGGTCTCCGGTGGGACAGCTTTCTGGCCCTGACAAGGGGAAACCAAGCAGAGTCAATCCCACTGCCTTAGCCCACAGCAAGCTCTGTCTCCTCTTTCCCCACCCGCATCGTACCCTGATCTCACACTCCAGCTTTCTGGATATCAGTTTGGGAGATATGCCCTGACTGCTTCCCATCACCCTGATTGGCAATCCTCTTCTGATTCCCATGTCTGTCCTTGATCGATACTGAGCACCTTGGCAAACAAGTCCAGACTTCAAAGCTGGCACTGCCAATTATCTATGCACATATCCCTCCACCTCATCTCACATTCTCCAGGCCCTGAATCTGAAAGCAGAGGATTCTGGCTTTAGGGCTCCTGACTTCACCACTTGCTGGTACCCTGCCTGGATTTCTCTTTGCATGGAATGTGGCCTGGGGCATAATAAGATGATAAGCAGTATAGCTGTTATACTGTATAGCTCTATTCTATACTATATAGCTCTATTCATGAGAAATCAGTAGCATCTCCTATCCCGATTCACATTTCAAAAAAATCCTCTCTCTCCAGACATACTCCAAAATCTGAGGGGAAAAATAACTCCAACGGGGAACTTGTTATTCAATTCAAGGTGTTTACAATATCCCCCAATATTAGTGCCTCTGACAAAATCCATCATGGGTGAAACACGTGTGAGTGCATTTACCCCTGATGAACCGACCCAGCACCATCCCGTGGAAACAGGACTCCTCTGCCCTCATGCTTAGGGCCACAAGCTTTCATGGTGAAGGACTATGAAAGAGGGACTGTCTTCATTCTCACACTGAGTGGAAAATGGCCGGGAACGGAATGCATCCATGGGAATTCCTGGAAGCAGTGGGTCCATTCCTGTCCTTTGCCAAGTTCTCCCAATTACTTCTGCAGCCACGCCCATCCGATCCTCTTTTACCTGTTCCCAGACTGGAGGTCAGGACATCACACTCACCTGCCCCCTCAACAGGTCCTTGGCTCCTGGCAGATGCTGCCCGTCTCGGCTTTCCTGCTGGCCATCGTCTGGAGGGACGACACTGACTGTGGACTGGGGCTCCCTGGCTTGGTCTTCCTCACCGTGCCTCTCACTGACCTCAGATCCTAACATCTCAACACCCGAGACTGGCATCAAAAAATCCTCGCCTTGGACACGGACTACAGCCTGTGAGGAAAAATTCAGATAGTATCAGTCTCCCTTCACAAGATCCAAAAAGGTAATCATTGTGTATCCCACCCTAGGAGCCCACCTCCTGGGAATGACATTTGAAAGACCAATACCCTCAAAGTGAGGACCAGCAGAAACATCTCCAGTGATGCCACAGGCCAACTGCACACCCCTCTTGTAATCAGTGATTTAGACCCAAGCCCTCTGATCCTTCTGCTTCATCTCCCAGCTCGCAGCCCCTCATGCCACCGTTCCCTGTCTCAGCGGGTCACTAGGGTCCTATTCACCCATTTCTGTAGCTTGTGCTTCTTTCTTAGCACCTCCTCCAGATCCTTACAAGTCTCGGCACCACTACCTTTGACTAAGACCTGGATGTCCGGTGGCATGCACATCACGAACTGCTCCAGCACCAGCCTGTCCACCATGTCCTCCTTGGTGTGAAGATCCGGCCTCAGCCACAGACTGCAGAGTTCACGGAGCCTCCTCAGAGCCTTGATCAGGTCGGATTCGTCTGAGCTGCTAAATGTTCTGAAGCGACCGCACAACTCTTCAAGGTCAGAGTCGGGGTTTTCCCTTCGAGTGTCTTGGCATGGCGCAGACGCTGGCGACTCTGCTCCGGGGCTGTCCGCCTCGAGGCCACGACCCCTTGTCTGGTTCTCAGCCATACTGACTGTAGAGTTTTTCAGTAGGACTCTGGGCAAATGCTTCTAGAAGTGGGTGCCCAACTGACCCCAATGGAAAGGAATTTCCTCTTGCTTTTCCTCAGTAAACAGATTCAGTATTCAGAAATATGGGGGCAAAAAAGAAAAAAGAATGCAGCCAATTAGTTTTATTTTCATCCACCCTACCATCCCTCATCCCAATACTGGGCATTATTACCCCTTCTGTATTTCACACCAGGGACAAGAATCCATTCTCTTATTCCTCCGACAAGAAACTGTGTGGTCAAAACTGTCCACAGGGCACTGCTTAAAAGCCCTTGTTGGAAAAATGAAGCACACCACACGACACCATGGAGTGTGGAAACAATCTCATCTCACAGAAGATTCCACAAATGAATCACAGTTCCCGTGTGGCCGGAGGGAGATCGGTGGATTTCACACGGTCTCTGAGCGAATGCAAGGTGAACAGAAAGCCAGGACTTACTGAAACCCACTTCCACGTGCCCTGACTTTCGAGCGTTCTCTTTAGACATTGCCCATCAATTACCTCCTTGAAGCCTTCTCGCCTCGGTCCTCCTCAGTTGGGGACTTGCTCTCAAACTCGGCCGGCGGAGAAGCGTCTCTCTATGGAGCTGGAAGAATCGGCGCATGGATTCGTTGAGGGCGGGGCAAACCTTTCTAGATAATTCCCCTTTACTTAATCACAGGGATTCGATTGCCCATGGAAACTTGCTCAGGAGAAACCACGATTTACTAAAGAGGCCTCCATAGTGATTTAGCGACAGATTCTGGTTTTGTTTTGTTTTGTTTTGTTTTTTTTTCTGTTTTTGGCCAATCAGGGGGGCAGGTGCGGTCTCAGTTCCCAGACCGCGGAAGGAAACCACGGCGCATGCAGCGGGAGCACTAAGTCTCAACCGCTGGACCGCTAGGGAAATCCCTCGGTTTCCCTTTGGATTTCATTGATTTTGGACTTTGGGGACTGCACTTTGGGTGAATGGACTGGTTTTAATGACCTTGTGAATTTTTTGTCTTACTGCCTGGAGGGTTTGACGGAGTCGGAGACATGGTGCTGGGTACCAGATGGGTTTGACTCCACTCGTCTTTTCTGTTCTTGTGAGATAAGTCTTCAAAGGCTTTTCTAAAATCAGCTGATGAGCTAAGGCGTGAGAAGACCCGATTTCTAAGTAGCCTTTTTGAAGACTAGAAGTTGTACACTAATAGGAAAAAAGAATGACACCTATCACTTTCAGAAGCCTTCCTTTTTCGAAACACCTCGGGAAGAAATCCCTGAAGTATGGAGTGAGTGAATCTATCTCAGCATAATAACAGCCATGTAGGCAAAACCACGGCCATCACCTATTCCCTGTAATAAAGTCTTAGAAAATACGCAGACACATTTGACAGAAATGTGTTTATTTGAAATTTAAATTCCACTAGAGAGCTTGGCCTCTGTGCCAGGACCATGCAGGTTTACAGAGAAGTCCTGCCTAACAGGAAGGCAGTCAACAGTAGGCTCAGTTTCATGATGAAGTTCTGAGAACTAATGAGACATGCTTTCAGTAGAAGAATAACAAAAGAAAGCAAAAACTGATTGAAACAGGCTACACTAAAGTATAAAACAAAATCCAAAGGGAACGATAAGCCATCACTCAAATATACTCGTCATTCATGTAAATGGAACGCCCTGGACCCAATATCCTCTGAAGCTCTTCCCATGTCATCCACCCTTTGTGTTACAGAAGTGACAAATCATTGTGAATTTCCTTCTTGGAGCAGAAAGGACTTGGACCCGAGGGCAGGGTCCTGGACCAGTGGTTCGGAATGGGTTTCCTGGTGGGATTTGAGACACCCCAGGGAGCAGAAGGCTGGTAACACTCAGGGCACATGTAGGGCTCCAGCCCAGAGTGTGTCCACTGAGGTTCCCACTGTGATCGAAAGCTTTTTCACAGTGCTCACAGCATAAAGGCTTCTCTTGGGTGTGGTTCCTCTGGTGAGCCTGCAGCGTGGAGTCGTGGGGGAACTTCTTGGGGTAGAGATCACAGCTGTAGGGCTTCTCGCCTGCGTGGGTCTCCTGGTGACGACATAGGTCCAGAGGCTGCATGAACCATTGGACATGGATGTTGCTTTTTTCTCTTTGTAATTTAAAGGGCCCTCTCTCTTTAATGCAGTTCCAGAATAAGAGCCCATTCCTTTGATAAGCACGGGCTCATCAGAAGATTCTAAAGGATGTGTGTAAAAAAATGGTTCCAAAGGCTCCAGAGATGACCCCAACTCTGCTTCCTGCTTCCCCTGGACAATACTCCATCTCCTGGGTGGGGCGGCTACTTGGTCCAGCTGACTTTAGGAATGTCATAGTGCTCCGTGAGCGTGTCCAGGTGTCTGTTGAAGTCCTCCACTCTCTGCTTGTGGGTTTTGGATGCTTTCTTCAGGATCCTCTCCATTTGTTGCTTCTCCTGCACCTTCTCAAAGGCCTCCTGGGCTGGGGTCTACTTATCGAGGTGGCGCCTCAGATCCTCATCCTGGTTCTTCTGGATTTTTCCCATCGTTTCCAGGAGTTTTGCCTTGTCTATATCCTTTTTCTTCTTCCGCCACTAACCAAACTAGTTAAAACTTTCAGATACCTATGCTTTGACTCCTTCCAACTCTCCAGGTAAATGAGAAAAGTATTTGATAGACCAGGAAAATCAATCTTACTACCAAAAAGTGCATGGACTTCCCTGGTGGTAAAGAATCTGCCTGCAATGCGGGAGACCTGGCTTTGCTCCCTGGGTTGGTAAGATCCCTTGGAGAGGGGAACAGCTACCAACTCGTTTTCTGGTGTGGAGAATTCCATGGACTGTATATCCACGGGGTCACAAAGTGTCGGACATGACTGAAAGACTTTCACTTTACTTCTTCCCCAGCTGAGCCATAAGGGAAGCCCAAGAATACTGAGTGAGTAGCCTAGCCTTTTTCCAGTAGATCTTCCTGACCCAGGAATTACTACAGCGTCTCCTGAATTGCAGGTGGATCCTTTACCACCTGAGCTATCAGAGAAGTCTACCAGAAAACCAACATGGAGGCCTCTTTGATAAATTGTGTTGTTTTTTTTTTTTTTCCGGTGGAGTGTCCGTGTGAAACTGGATCCGTGGATAATTGGATTATCTAAAATGAGGTCATATAAATGGCTTGAAGCACCCTTGCACAATCTCTGTGCTGATGGGGTAACAAGCAAGGACCCTTGCCATTTCCCCTGGCTCTCTATAAATAGAGATGTTTCAGCCCCAGACACATTCTGATAGCCAGTCACCGACTTGAGGAGTCTGACAGCAAGAGGGCTCAAAGGAGGTAAGTGATGAGTGAGAACATCTAAGGAGAAGGTTTGGGAATCAATACAGAAGGAGGTGGTGGGTTTCGGAAGGCTGGGTTTTCTACTCACCTTGCATCAGCTCAAAGATCTTGTGAAAGCAGTGGATCTCCCTTAAACTCCATATGAACTATGGTTGCCTGCTGAGCTCTCTGTGAGGGGGGAAGAATGGACTTGAAACATGTAAATGGAACTTGGGAACTATAGTGGAACACAGATCCTTCTCTTGGTGAAAAGACATTTTAAATAAGAGGTCTTTCAGGTTCCTCCCGCCTGCCTCCATCTGATTTATAGGTTTATAAATCACCTTGATTTATAGGGTGTTGCCACCCTCCATGCTGTGGTGTGGTGTGCTGCATTTATTCCTCAAGGCTTTCTGAACCCTGGCCCCCTGGGCAAAGCAGAGATGTTCGTCTATGTTCATTGGTGTTAACCCATACAGAGGGAACCTCTTGGATCTACACAGGAGAACGATATTGTCCCAATTTCCATTTGAAAAACTGACCCCACACTCTTGTCCATTTAGAAATCTGAATCCAAAGATGGGCAGCATGGATGCCTACGAGCAGCTCCAAAAGGGACCCCTGAAGCTGAAAGGAGTCACAGAGCTTGGCGTGACCAAGCGGAAGAAGAAAAAGGACAGAGACAAGGCAAAACTCCTGGAAACGATGGGGAAAATCCAGAAGAACCAGGAGGAGGAGCTGAGGCGCCACCTCGACCCAGCCCAGGTGGCCTTTGAGAAGGTGCAGGAGAAGCGACAAATGGAGAGGATCCTGAAGAAAGCATCCAAATCCCACAAGCAGAGAGTGGAGGGCTTCAACAGACACCTGGATATGCTCACGGAGCACTATGACATTCCTAAAGTCAGCTGGACCAAGTAGCCGTGCCACCCAGGAGATGGAGTATTGTCCAGGGGAAGCAGGAAGCAGAGTTGGGGTCATCTCTGGAGCCTTTGGAAACATTCTTTTACACACATCCTTTTGAGCCTTCTGCTGAGCCTGTGCTTATCAAAGTAATGGGCTCTTATTCTGGAACAGAATTAAAGAGAGACGGCCCTTTAAATTAAACAAAGAAAAAAGCAACATCAATGTGCAATGGTTCATGCAGCCTCCGGACCCATGTGATCACCTGGAGACCCACGTGGGCGAGAAGCCCTACAGCTGCGATTTCTGCCGCAAGAAGGTGCCCCACGACTCCACGCTGCATGCTCACCAGAGGACCCACATCCAAGAGAAGCCTTTCTTCTGTGAGCACTGTGAAAAAGCTTTCAACCACAGTGGGAACCCCAGTGGTCACACACGGGGCTCGAGCTCTACATGTGCCCCGAGTGTCACCTGCCTTCTGCTCCCTGGGGTGTCTCAAATCCCACCAGGAAACCCATTCCGAACCACTGGCCCTGGACCCTGCCTGTCGGGTCCAAGTCCTTCTGCTCCAAGAAGGAAATTCACAATGATTTGTCACTTCTGTAACACAAAGGGTGGATGACATGGGAAGAGCTTCGGAGGATATTGGGTCCAGGGGCTTCCATTTACATGAATGAGGAGGATATTTGAGTGATGCCTTATCGTTCCCTTTGGATTTTGTTTTATACTTTAGTGTAGCCTGTTTCAATCAGTTTTTGTTTTCTTTTGTTATTCTTCTACTGAAAGCATGTCTCATTAGTTCTCAGAACTTCATCATGAAACTGAGCGTACTGTTGACTGCCTTTCTGTTAGGTGGGACTTCACTGTAAAACTGCATGTTCCTGGCACAGAGGCCAGGCTCTGCCGTGGAATTTAAATTTAAATAAACACATTTTTGTCAAAGACTGTGTATTTTCTAAGACTTTTCTACAGGGAATAGGTGATAGCCGTGGTTTTGCCTACATGGCTGTTATTATGCTGAGATAGATTGACTCACGCCATACTTGTTCAGGGATTTCTTCACCAGGTGTGTGGAAAAAAGGAGGCTTCCAAAAGTGATAGGTGTCATTCTTTTTTCCTACTGGTGTACAACTTCTAGTTTTCAAAAAGGCTTTTGAATCGGGTTTTCTCACACCTTAGCTCATTAGCTGATTTTAGAAAAGCCTTTGAAGACTTATCTCACAAGAACAGAAAGAAGACAGGAGTCAAACCGATCTGGCTCCCACCATCATGTCTATGAGTCCGTCAAACTCTCCAGGCAATGAGACCAAAAATTCACGAGAACGTTAAAACCAGTCCGTTCACCCCAAAATGCAGTCCCCAAAGTCCAAAATCAATCAAATCCAAAAGGAAACCGAGGGATTTCCCTAGCGGTCCAGCGGGTGAGACTTAGCGCTCCCGCTGCAGGTGCCGTGGTTTCCTTCCGCGGTCTGGGAACTGAGACCGCACCTGCCTCCCTGCTTGGCCAAAAACAGAACAAAACAAATACACAGAATCTGTTGCTAAATCACTATGGAGGCCTCTTTAGTAAATCGTGGTTTGTCTTGAGCGAGTTTCCATGGGCAATCGAATCCCTGTGATTAAGTAAAGTGGGATTTTCTAGAATGGTTTGCCCCGCCCTCAACGAATCCATGCGCCGATTGGGTAACAGGCCGGGAAGTCCGGCATTTCTTCCAGCTCCATAGAGAGACGCTTCTCCGCCGGCCGAGTTTGAGAGCAAGTCCCCAACTGAGGAGGACCGAGGCGAGAAGGCTTCAAGGAGGTAATTGATGGGCAATGTCTAAAGAGAACGCTCGAAAGTCAGGGCACGTGGAAGTGGGTTTCAGTAAGTCCTGGCTTTCTGTTCACCTTGCATTCGCTCAGAGACCGTGTGAAATCCACCGATCTCCCTCCGGCCACACGGGAACTGTGATTCATTTGTGGAATCTTCTGTGAGATGAGATTGTTTCCACACTCCATGGTGTCGTGTGGTGTGCTTCATTTTTCCAACAAGGGCTTTTAAGCACTGCCCTGTGGAGATTTTTCACCACTCAGTTTCTTGTACTATAAGATGGATGTCGGAGGAATAAGAGAATGGATTCTTGTCCCTGGTGTGAAATTCTGAGGGGAGGAATAATGCCCAGTATTGGATGAGGGATGGTAGGGTGGATGAAAAAAAAACTAATTGGCTGCATTCGTTTTTCTTTTTTGCCCCCTATTTCTGAATACTGAATCTATTACTGAGGAAAAGCAAGAGGAAATTCCTTTCCATCGGGGTCAGTTGGGCACCGACTCTAGAAGCATTTGCCCAGAGTCCTACTGAAAAAGTCTACAGTCGGTATGGCTGAGAACCAGACAAGGGGTCGTGGCCCCGGAGCAGAGTCGCCAGCGTCTGCGCCACACAAAGACACCCGAAGGGAAAACCCCCACTCCGACCTTGAAGAGTTGCGGGTTCGCTTCCGAACGTTTAGCAGCTCGGACGAATCCGACCCCATCAAGGCTCTGAGGAGGCTCCGTGAACTCTGCAGTCTGTGGCTGAGGCCGGATCTTCACACCAAGGAGGACATGGTGGACAGGCTGGTGCTGGAGCAGTTCGTGATGTGCATGCCGCAGGACATCCAGGTCTTAGTCAAAAGTAGTGGTGCCGAGACTTGTAAGGATCTGGAAGAGGTGCTGAGAAAGAAGCAGAAACTGACAAAATGGGTGAGTAGGACCCTAATGACCCTGTGAGACTGAACGGTGGCATGAGGGGCTGGGAGCTGGGAGATGAAGGAGAAGGATCAGAGGGCTTGGCTCTCAATCAGTGATTCCCAGAGGGGCGAGCACTTGGCCTGTGGCATCACTGGATATGTTTCTGTAGATCCTCACTTTGAGGGTGTTGGTCTTTCAAATGTCATTCCCAGGAGGTGGCCTTCTAAGGTAGTATATGCAATGAATACATTTTTGGATCTTGTGAAGGGAGACTAATCGTATTTGAATTTTTCCTCACAGGCTGTAGTCCGTGTCCAAGGCGAGGATTTTTTGATGCCAGTCTCAGGTGTTGAGATGTTAGGATCTGAGGTCAATGAAGGGCACAGTGAGAGAGACCAAGCCAGGGAGCCCCAGTCTACAATCAGTGTCGTCCCTCCAGATGAGGGCCAGCAGGAAAGCCAAGACGGGCAGCATCTGCCAGGAGGCAAGGACCTGTTGAGGGGGCAGGTGAGTGTGATGTCCTGACCTCCAGTCTGGGAACAGGTATAAGAGGGTCGGGTGGGCGTGGTTGTGGAAGTAATTGGGAGAGTTTGGCAAAGGACAGGAATGGACCCACTGCCTCCAGGAATTCCCATGGATGCATTCTGTTCCCGGCCGTTTTCCGGCCAGTGTGAGAATGAAGACAGTCCATCTTTCATAGTCCTTCACCATGAAAGCTTGCGGCCCTAAGCATGAGGGCAGAGGAGTCCTGTTTCCACGGGATGGTGCTGGGTCGTTTCATCAGGGGTAAATGCACTCACAGCTGTTTCACCCATGATGGATTTCATCAGAGGCACTAATATTGGGGGATATTGTAAACACCTTGAATTGAATAACAAGTTCCCCATTGGAGTCATTTTCCCCCTCAGAATTTGGAGTATGTCTGGAGAGAGTGGATTGTTTTGAAATGTGAATCGGGGGAGGAGATGCTACTGATTTCTCGTGAATAGAGCTATATAGTATAGAATAGAGCTATACAGTATAACAGCTATACTGCTTATCATCATATTATGCCCCAGGCCACCTTCCATGATGAAGGGAAATCCAGGCAGGGTATAAACAAGTGGTGAAGTCCGAGCCCTAGAGCCAGAATCCTCTGTTTTCAGATTCAGGGCCTGGAGAATGTGAGATGAGGTGGAGAAATATTTGCAACAATAATTGGCAGAGCCAGCTGTGAAGTCTGGACTTTTGCCAGAGGTGGTCGGTATAGATCAAGGACAGACATGGGAATCAGAAGAGGTTTGCCAATCAGGGTGATGGGAAGCAGTCAGGGCATATCTTCCAAACTGATTCAGAAAGCTGGAGTGTGAGATCAGGGTATGAGGCGGGTGGGGAAAGAGGAGACAGAGCTTGCCGCGGGTTAAGGCAGTGGGATTGACTCTGCTTGGTTGCCCCTTGTCAGGGCCAGAATGCTCTCCCACCAGAGACCATTCCTGAAACAGGTGAACTGGAGGGTCAGACGCCCTCCAGGGAGTATTTGGTGAAGGACCTGCTGGAAGACACAGGAATGACAAGAACCCTTTCGTCTCAAGAGCCTGAACTTCTACAGAATCGTGGTGAGTCTTAAAAACTTTGAGACCACAGGATGTATGACTGCCTCCACTGATGTCCAGGAAGGGGTACTCAGCATTCCCTTCCCTTGGTGTTGTGGGGTAGGAGTTGGTTCTCCAATGACAATCTTCTCCATTGTCCACGTTCCAGAGTGTTTCATCAGCTAGACTCTTAGGTCGTTTGGTTGCTGGGAAGTCTGTAGCCAAATTAGGGATGGTTCCAATGAGGCCGGCACCATGGTGAAAGCTCCTTGATAAATATGGTGCTGAATCTCTTCTTTCAGTAGATCCTGGGAGGTCAGAGTGAGAGGGGAGAGTCCCTAGGAAGGAAGTGATACTTCAAATGTGGCTCCTGAAGCCTTTCCTCTTGTATTCCAGAGGGAGACGTTTCCACTCCGAGTGGATCCAGACAAGGTCCTCTGAAGAATCGCAGACATGTCAAAAGGAAACGGGACAGCAGTCCAACTTGCCAAGACGTGTGTCAAGAAGCAGCCACGTGTTTGGACAAAGGAGAGTTCTCAGGACAGCTTGGGTCCCATTCCGTTGGTGCATCTGGCACCGTGGGACCCACCAGTCTTCCTGAGGGAGCAGAAACCCCGGGACGGGCACCCTCTGAATGCAAGGTGTGCAAAAAGAGCTTTCCTTATCAATCTCAGCTTACCTTGCACCAGAGGACACACACAGGAGAGAGGCCCTTTCAATGCGACATCTGTGCCAGAGGGTTCATACAGCCTTCAGACCTGCGGGTTCACCAGCGGATCCACACTGGCGAGAAACCCTACAGCTGTGATGTCTGCCTCAAGAATTTTGCCCACAACTCCACACTGCGTGCTCACACGAGGATCCACACCCAGGAGAAGCCTTTCCGCTGTGAGCACTGTGACAGAGCTTTCAGCCACCGAGGGAACCTCAGTGTTCACCGACACACCCACTCTGGACTAAAGCCCTACGTGTGCCCCGAGTGTCACAGAGCCTTCCGTCAGCTGGGGACTTTCAAACGCCACCGGAAAATCCATTCCAGATGACTGGCTCAGGACCCTGCCCTCAGGTCCAGGTCTTTTCTGTTTTAATGAGAAAATTTAGAATGATTTGTCACCTGTGTAATACAAAGTGTGGATGACAGGGGAAGGGCTTAGGAGGGTTCCACTCCTAAGTGGAACGCAGGGTTCCACTCACGTGAATTAGGATATTTGAGTGAATTAGGATATTTGCGTGATGACTTGTTTTTCCCTTGGATTTTGTTTTCTACTTTGCTATAGACTATAGTTTTCTTTTTCATTTGTGTATTTTCAATTGGAGGAGAATTGCCTTACAATAATAGACTCTGGTTTTCTTACATGTTTTCGCTTTTTGTTGTTCTTGTTCTTCCAATGAAGATGTGTCTCACCAGTTATCAGTACCTCATCATCAGAGAAACTACTGCTGATTGCCTTCCTGCCAGGTGTAATTTCCTTGTAAAATAGGATGCTCCTAGCAGGATGGCTAGAGAAGGCAATGGCACTCCACTCCAGTACTCTTGCCTGGAAAATCCCATGGATGGAGGGGCCTGGTGGGCTACAGTCCATGGGGTCGCTAAGAATCAGACATGACTGAGCGATTTCACTTTCAATTTTCACTTTCCTGCATTGGAGAAGGAAATGGCAACCCACTCCAGTGTTCTTACCTGGAGAATCCCAGGGATGGGGGAGCCTGGTGGGGCTGCCATCTATGGTGCCGCACAGAGTCGGACACTACTGAAGCAACTTAGCAGCAGCAGCAGCAGCAGCAGCAAGATGGCTAGATTAAATACAGGTTCACCTGTGTAATTTAAATTTCAAATAAACAAACACATTTCTATCAAAGAGCTGTGTGTTTTCTCTTCTAAGACTTTGCTACAGGTAGATGATAGCCATGGTTTTGTCTATGTGGCCATTATTATGTTGAGATATGTTCCCTTTGTATTAGTTTGGATACTGCTTCCTTAGGTATTTAGAAAAAGAAGACTTCTTAAATTGATGTGTCATTCTTTTCCCCTGCTGCTGCTAACTGCTGCTAAGTCGTTCCAGTCGTGTCCGACATTGTGGGAACCCATAGATGGCAGCCCACCAGGCTCCCCTGTCCCTGGGATTCTCCAGGCAAGAACACCTGAGTGGGTTGCCATTTCCTTCTCCAATGCAGGAAAGGGAAATGTGAAAGTGAAGTCGCTCAGTCGTGTCCGACTCTTAGTGACCCCATGGACTGTAGCCCACCAGGCTTCTCCATCCATGGGATTTTCCTGGCCAGAGCACTGGAGTTGGGCGCCATTGCCTTCTCCTCTTTTTCCCTACTGGTGTACAACCTCTGGTTTCTGTGATGCCTCTCTGAAATGGTTTCTTACAGTTGATCTCGTCAGCTGATTTTAGACAAAAGTCTTTCATGACTTAATTCATGAGAAAAGAAACAAGATTGGGTAACCCAATTTGATTACAACCGTTGTATTACAATTATTGCACTTCTTCACAGTTGCCAAGCAGAGAAAAAATTCATTAGATCAGGAAAATCAATCTGTTTCCCCAAGAAATGCCATCCATGAAGTCTAAAGTAAATAAAATACATTAGACAAAGTTTACTGCCAAACCAATATGGTGGCCTCTTTAATGGTTCTTCCTGTTGGAGTCTCCACAGGAAGTGGAATCTACACAGATTATCCAAAGTGGTTCCTTCCATGCCCTTTATCCAATCACTGGGATGATGAGGTTATGGCCGGAAACCCCTGGAGTTTCACCGAAGTCTCTATAAATACAGACATTTCAGCTCCAGACACACTTTGAGAGCCAGTGCCTGACCTGAGGAGGCCTAAGGCAAGAGACCTGGAAGGGGTAAGCGATGAGTGGGCACCTCCAAGGAGGATGCCTAGAAATCAGGACACATGGGTGGGTTTCACGAAGGTCTCACTTTCTGTTCATCCTACATTAGTTGGGAGACCTTGTGACAGGAGATCTTCCTCTAACCCCACGTTAACAACTGTTAATCCAGCTCTTCTGCAAGGGGAGAAGACTGTTTCCACACATGTTGCTGTGAGGTGGCTGGTTTTCTTCAAGGGTTTCTGAGCGGCACCCTATGGCCATTTAAAAACTACATATATGATTATTATTAGTTTTAAGTTTTTTAATTCATTCATTTTGGCTGGGCTGGGTCTTCTTTGCTGTGAGGGCTTTCTCTAGTCGTAGCTAGTGAGGACTACTCTCTAGCTGAGGGGTATGGGCTTCTCATTGTGGTGGCTTTTCCCATGGCAGAGCTGGGAGTCTAGAGCTCGGGTTCAGTAGTTGCCCCTCTCAGGCAGAGAGCCAGGTGGAGTCTTCCCATATGAGGAATCAAACCCATGTCCCCTGCATTGGCAGGCAGATTCTTAGCCACTGGACCACCAAGGAAGCCCTATGGTCATTTCTGACCAGACAGTTTTATGAAATATTGAATGAGTTGAGCAATGGTGTCCAATATTGGGATGTAGGGGAGACAGAAGGGTGGAAAAAAATGAAATCCATTTGTTTCTTTTTTTTTTGTCTCCCTAGACTTCTAACCAGTGACTTTAATGCTGAGGAAAAGCAGAGGAAATCCATTTCCATCGGTGTCAACTGGGCACCCACTTCTAGAAGCATTTGCTCAGAGTCCTACTGGAAATTTCCTGCATCAATATGGCTGAGGACCAGACATTTTTTCAGGCTTGTGGACACATCACAGACGGCCCTGGGGCAGAGTCACTGGCATCCGTGCCACCCCAAGAGACACTCATGGAAAACTCAGACTGTGACCAGGAAACCTGGCATGTCCGGTTCAGAACATTTAGCAGCTCAGAGGAGTCCGACCCCGTCGAGGATCTGAGGAGACTCCGTGAACTCTGCCATCTGTGGCTGAGGCCGGATCTTCACACCAAGGAGCAGATGATGGACAGGCTGGTGCTGGAGCAGTTCATGATCTGCATGCCCCTGGAGTGCCAGGTCCTGCTCAAAGAAAGTGGGGTGCAGAGTTGCAAAGACCTGGAGGACATGCTGAAAAATAAGGAGAAACCCAGGACCTGGATGAGTAGGACCTTAGTGATGGGTGTGGGACAAGGAGACACGTGCAAGCTGCAGGGATCACAAGATAGGACCTGCAGGTTTGGCTCTGTATCAGTGGTTCCCAAACAGGTTAGAGAAGTTCACAGTTGGGCAATTTGGGAGATACTTTTGGCTGTCTCACTCGAAGGACGTAGATCTTTTACAGCAAACGGGAGCTTCTATTGTCAATGCCATTGGATGCCTGAAAGCTACATTCCAGGTCTTATACGGACTGATCTTGATTGATTTCTCCCCTCACAGACCATAGTCTGCATACAAGGGCAGAAATATCTTGTGCGTGATCCCAATATTGAGATGGGTGAAGCCAAGGCTGGTGACATGGACGATGAGAGAGACACGTGTGGGGAGCCCCAACCCCCTGTGAGGGTCATACCTCTAGAGAATGGCCAGGAAGGAAGTCAAGAGCTGCAGAATCTGCCAGGAGCCATGAACCTATCTGGGGAGCAGGAGAGAGCGTGTAAGCAGGTAGAAGAGAGTCAGGTGGGAGTGGCTGCTGGAGTAATGGGGAGATTTGGCAAAGGACAAGAATGGACCCATTGCTTCCAGGAATTCCCGTGGATACATTCAGTTCCTAGGCATTTTTTCTAATCACTGTGAGAATGAAGATAATCCATCTCTGTCCCTCTGCTATGAAAGCTTCTAGTCTTAGGAGTGGGGAGAAGGGAATCCTATCTTCCTGAAATGATGCTAGGTTCTATTTGCTGCAGGTAAATGCACTGACAGGTGATTTACCCAAGCCACTTTGCCCAAGGGCACGTCATATTTCAGAATATGATCATTCCTTGCAACTGAAGGATTGACTCTAAAGTGGACTCAAAATGCCCACCAGTAGACATTGGGCTTCCCTGGAGGCTCAGATGGTGAAGAATGTGCTGACAATGCAGGAGACCTGGGTTGGATCCCTGGGTCAGGAAGATCCCCTATAGAAGGGAATGGCTACACTCTAATGTTCTTGCCTGGAGAATCCCATGAACAGAGGAACCTGGCAGCTATAGTCATGGGCTTGCAAAAGTCACACACGACTGAGCGACTAACACTTTCCCTTTCAGACACTGAAGAACGAATGGAAGACAGTGGATTTGTTCAAATAAGGTTGGGTATGGGCAGGGGATGCTACTGACTTGCATGGAGCAGAGACCAGGAATACTGGACGTCATCTTCCTATGTACCGGGTAACCACCATCGCAAAGATGCGTCCAGGCAAACCTCCAACAGTGATGGAGTCCAGAGAGCTGGGCCTAGAGTTCTTCCTTCCAGAGTCGGGGGCAGGCAGGAGTCGTATGACGTGGAGAGACCTGTGCATAGAGAAGTCAGAGTGCCAACTGGGATGTCCGGATTTGATTGCAAGATACAGTCTGTATAGATCCAGGACAGCCTTGAGTATCAGGAGATGATTATCAATCAGGGTGATGGGGTGGACCAGAAGTAGTCAGGGCATAGCCCCTAAAATGACATAAGTTGGAGTCTTAGATTAAGATACGAAGCAGATGGGGAAACAGGAAACAGTTTTCCATGGACTAAGGTAAATGGCTTTGACTCTGCTTGTTTGTCTCTTGTCAGGACCAGAGAGCTCTCCAGCCAGTGACTGTTCCTGAAACAGGTGGGCTGGAGCGTCAGACGCCCAGGGGGAAGTTGGAGAAGGACCTGCTGGAAGACAGGGGAGAGACAAAAACCCTTCAATCTCAAGAACCTGAACTTCTGAAGTGTCCTGGTGAGTATTCAAAACCGTGGAATTCAGCAGAGTTAGTGACTCCCTACTATGGTGGCATTGGGCTGGGTAGCCAGCATCACCATATTTGATGGGTGGGTGGAGATCATTGTACAGTGCCAACCTTCTTCATCATCAACGTTCCAGTGTCCCACAGTCCAGGCTCTTAGCTTGGTTGCTTGATGGGAACTTCTCAGCCAACATCAGGTTTCCAGTGAGGCCAGCAGCACAGAAAATGCTCCTTGTTAAATGTGGTGCTGAATTTCTTTCAGCGAATTCTGGGAGCATAGACAGACAGAAGAATCCTCAAGAAGAAACTGATATTTAAAATGTGACTCTGAACCCTTTCTTCCTGTGTTCCAGAGGGAGACGTTTCCACCACGAGTGGATCCAGACGAGGTCCTCTTAAGTATCGCAGACGTGTCAAAAGGAAGCGGGACAGCAGTCCGACTTGCCAAGACGTGGGTCAAGAAGCAGCCACGTGTTTGGACCAAGGAGAGTTCTCAGGACAGCTTGGGTCCCATTCCGTTGGTGCATCTGGCACCGTGGGACCCACCAGTCTTCCTGAGGGAGCAGAAACCCCGGGACGGGCACCCTCTGAATGCAGCATCTGCAAAAAGAGCTTTCCTTATCAATCTCAGCTTACCTTGCACCAGAGGACACACACAGGAGAGAGGCCCTTTCAGTGCGACATATGTGCCAAAGGGTTCATACAGCTTTCAGATCTGAGGGTTCACGAGCAGATCCACACTGGCGAAAAGCCCTACAGCTGTGATCTCTGCCTCAAGAAGTTCACCCACGACTCCACACTGCGTGCTCACAAGAGGACCCACACCCAGGAGAAGCCTTTCCGCTGTGAGCACTGTGACAGAGCTTTCAGCCACCGAGGGAACCTCAACGTTCACCGACGCACCCACTCTGGCCTCAAGCCCTACGTGTGCCCCGAGTGTCACAGTGCCTTCCATCAGCTTGAGACTTTCAAAGGCGACTGGAAAATCCATTCCAAATGAGTCACCCAGGACCCCACCATCAGGTCCAAGTGGCGTCTGCTCCTAGAAGGAAATTCTGGATTATTTGTCACTTATGTGATACAAAGAAAGGGTGACATGTGAAGAACTTATGATCGTACTGGAACCCGATGGGGTTCCATTCACATGAATTAGGTGAATATTTGAGTGATGACTTATCTTTCCCTTCAGAATTTGTTTTCTACTTTAGTGTAGCCTGTGTTTTCTTCTTTCAGTGAATGCAGGTCTCATTAGTTTTCTTCTTCGTGAAACTGAGGTGACTGCTGATTGTCCCCCCATTAGGGAAGATTTCATCATAAAGTAGGATGCTCCTAGCAGAGTGTCCAGATGAAAAAGAGGATCACCAGTGAAATTTAAATTTCAAATAAACAAAGACATTTCTGTCAAATAAGTGTCCTGTGTATTTCGGCTTCCAAGATTTTTTTTCTTTATTTTATTTTTTAACTTTACTATCTTGTATTGTTTTTGCCATGTATCAACATGAATCTGCCCAGGTATACACATGTTCCCCAACGTGAACCCTCCTCCCTCCTCCCTCCCTGTATCATCCCTCTGGGTCATCCCAGTGCACCAGCCCAAAGCATCCACTATCGAGCGTCGAACTTGGACTGGAGACTCGTTTCATATATGATATTAGACATGTTTCAATGCCATTCTTGCAAATCATCCCACCCTATCCCCAAGATTTTTTATATGGAGTAGATGATAGCTGCGGTTTGTTACATGGCCATTATTATGTGGAGATATCATCCCTCTGTAAGGCTTCCCCAGTGACTCAGTAGTAAACAATCCACCTGCACCATACAAGACCCAGGTTCCATCCCGTCATCAGGAAGATCCCCTGGAGAAGGGAATGGTAACCCACTCCAGTATTTTGCCTTGAGAATCCCATGGACAGAGGAGCCTGGCAGGCTATGGTCTGTTGGGTTGCAAAGAATCGGACATGACTGAAGCGACTGAGCACCCTCGCGAGCATTTAAAGTAACTGTATTCCTCT
This sequence comes from Bos grunniens, assembly GCF_055505025.1. Taxonomy (NCBI): domain Eukaryota; kingdom Metazoa; phylum Chordata; class Mammalia; order Artiodactyla; family Bovidae; genus Bos; species Bos grunniens. The sequence goes on along the minus strand of NC_141182.1, from coordinate 64,047,518 downwards.
GGAATTATGAACTGTTAGGTAATGTGATATTAATGCCCTTTTGAACACTGGGATTCTAGGGTGTCTCTGCTTGAAAAGATTCTTCAAGGTAGCACTCTTTCATCCCACCTGGCTCTCCTCCAGCAGAAAGGAAGAGAGCTCATTTGGAGCAGAATGGAGATCATAAAGTATTTCTTTTCAAAGAATCAGCGTTTTCTTCTATTAATTAGCCTGGGAATTTGTTGGGGGCGGCAAACTCAAGGATGATATTGTAATAGATATTGGTGTCTGGCTGCTCGCACTTAAAAGCCAATACAGAGGCCAGGTTGGGGGAAAGGAAAGTTAGCTTTATTTTGGATGCCAGAAACTGTTGAAAGTGAAAGTGTAGTTGCTTAGTCAAGTCCAACTCTTTGCAACCCCATGGACTGTAGCCTACCAGGTTCCCCTGTCCATGGCATTTTCTGGGCAAGAGTACTGGACTGTGTTGCCATTTCCTTCTGCAACAACTGTGGAGGGCGGGGCACTGTGGCCACTGCTGAGTTTTCCAAATTTGCTGACTTATTGAGTGCAACACTTTCACAGCATCATGTCTGAGGATTTGAAATAGCTCAACTGGAATTCCATCACCTCCACTAGCTTTGTTCATAGTGATTCTTCCTAGGGCCCACTTGACTTCACATTCCAGGATGTCTGGCTCTAGGTGAGTGATCACACCTTTGGGATTATCTGGGTCATGAAGATCTTTTTTGTATAGTTCTGTATATTCTTGCCACCTCTTCTTAATATCTTCTGCTTCTCTTGGGTCCATACAATTTCTGTCCTTTATTGTGCCCATCCTCGCATGAAATCTTCCCTTGGCAAACCAAATCCGTTCTCACACCCGTGGAGTGCACCGCTCCTCACACTCTCTACCTTCTCCTCCACTTCCCAGCCACCTTGCACATGTGACCACACCAAGCCCAACTGTCTTTGCAGTCTGGCTTGTAGGGTTTTCCTCCTCTGTCTGGAAAGTCCTTCCCCTGATACCCTCAGGCTGTCTTTCCATCTCCACACAATCAGTGGTTCTATGAGACGGACAGGCCTGGCTGTTGCTTTATCACCCGCCATCTCACTCCCTCACCACGTTTCCTCAATAGCACTTTCTCAGCCTCGGTATGTATTTTATTTTTAACTCCATTTATTTTCGGCTGTGCTGGGTCTTTGGTGCTGCTCGGGGCACAGGGCTCCTCTCCAGTCACCGGGCACAGGCCTCTCACTGCAGTGACCTCTCTTGTGGGGAGCCCGGGCTCTCGGGGCTCTGGGCTTCAGTAGTGGTGGCTCCCAGGCTCGGTGGTTGTGTCGCACGGCATTAGTTGCTCCTGAGCCCTGGGACCTTCTCGGGTCAGGGATGGCACTTGTGTCCTTTCATTGGCAGGCACAGCCTTTATCTCTGAGCCTCAGGGGAAGCCCTATTATTCACTTTTCTTAACTAGTACTTAACTGCGTCTATGTTTTGAAGTCTTATTCATATTTCATCGTATTAATTTCTTGTGTTGATTCCTCGATAATGGTTCTAATACCCCTGTTTCTGAAGGGACCCAATCTTTATATTCTATATTGCTTCTTTGAATTAGTTGCCTCCATCTTGGGCCTGTAAGGTAAAATCCTTTAAGACAGAAGGAGGCGACAGAGGATGAGATGGTTGGATGGCATCACCGACTCAATGGGCACAAGTTTGAGCAAACTCCTGGGAGATAGTGAAGGACAGGGAAGCCTGGAGTGCTGCAGTGCATGGGGCTGCAAAGTAAAAGAAAGTGAAGTGGCTCTTTGTGACCCCATGGACTGTAGCCTACCAGATTCCTCCATCCATGGGATTCTCCAGGCAAGAATACTGCAGTGGGTTGCCATTCCATTCTTTCAGGGATCTTCCCACTGAGGGAGCAAACCCACGTCTCCTGCATTGGCAGGTGGATTCTTTACCACTGAGCCTCCTGGGAAATCATGAGAGAAGCTGCCACAATTCTGAGAATTGACCCAAGAAATGAAAACAAATGGACCCTGGAACTGAAGGTTAACTGTATTTACAACAATAAAGATGACACTGATTAGACCAGTGATAACCAGTTTCAAGATGATTGTCAGATCTGACTGTGCTGTTCCTGCCTGTAGCCCCCTCCTTCCATATATAAAAGCTGTTGCTCATTAATTGTCTGGGGTGGGAGGTGGGGGGAGTCAGCCATTGGCCAGATGTCTGCCCCGCCTCCACAGTTGTTGGAGAAGGAAAAAGCAACCCAGTCCAGTACTCTTGCCTGGAAAATGCCATCAACTGAGGAACATGGTAGGCTACAGTCCACGGGGTCGCAAAGAGTTGGACATGACTGAGCGACTTCACTTTCAACAGTTTCTGGCATCCAGAATAAAGCTAACTTTCCTTTCCCCCAACCTGGCCTCTGTATTGGCTTTTAAGTGCGAGCAGCCAGACACCAATATCTATTAAAACGTCATCCTTGAGTTTGCTTCCCCCAACAAATTCCCAGGCTAATTAATAGAAGAAAACGCTGATTCTTTGAAAAGAAATACTTTATGATCTCCATTCTGCTCCAAATGAGCTCTCTTCCTTTCTGCTGGAGGAGAGCCAGGTGGGATGAAAGAGTGCTACCTTGAAGAATCTTTTCAAGCAGAGACACCCTAGAATCCCAGTGTTCAAAAGGGCATTAATACTACATTACCTAACAGTTCATAATTCCAGAGGAATACAGTTACTTTAAATGCTCGCGAGGGTGCTCAGTCGCTTCAGTCATGTCCGATTCTTTGCAACCCAACAGACCATAGCCTGCCAGGCTCCTCTGTCCATGGGATTCTCCAGGCAAGAATACTGGAGTGGGTTGCCATTCCCTTCTCCAGGGGATCTTCCTGATGACGGGATGGAACCTGGGTCTTCTATGGTGCAGGTGGATTGTTTATCACTGAGCCACTGGGGAAGCCTTACAGAGGGACGATATTTCCACATAATAATGGCCATGTAACAAACCACAGCTATCATCTACTCCATATAAAAAATCTTGGGGATAAGGTGGGATGATTTGCGAGAATGGCAGTGACACATGTATAATATCATATATGAAACGAGTTGCCAGTCCAGGTTCGATGCACCATAGTCGATGTTTTGCGCTGGTGCACTGGGACGATCCAGAGGGATGGGACAGGGAGGGAGGAGGGAGGAGGGTTCAGGATGGGGAACATGTGTATACCTGTGGCAGATTCATGTTGATACATGGCAAAAACAATACAAGATGGTAAAGGTAAAAAATAAAATAAAGAAAAAAAAATCCTGGAAGCAGAAATACACAGGACACTTATTTGACAGAAATGTCTTTGTTTATTTGAAATTTAAATTTCACTGGTGATCCTCTTTTTCATCTGGACACTCTGCTAGGAGCATCCTATTATACGATGAAATGTTCCCTAATGAGGGGACAATCAGCAGTCACCTCAGTTTCACGAAGAAGAAAACTAATGAGACCTGCATTCACTGAAAGAAGAAAACACAGGCTACACTAAAGTAGAAAACAAAATCTGAAGGGAAAGATAAGTCATCACTCAAATATTCACCTAATTCATGTGAATGGAACCCCATGGGTTCCAGTATGATCGTAAGTTCTTCACATGTCACCCTTTCATTGTATCACATAAGTGACAAATAATCCAGAATTTCCTTCTCGGAGCAGACGCCACTTGGACCTGATGGTGGGTACTGGGTGACTCATTTGGAATGGATTTTCCGGTGGCGTTTGAAAGTCCCCAGGTGACGAAAGGCACCGTGACACTCGGGGCACACGTAGGGCTTGAGGCCAGAGTGGATGCGTCGGTGAACTTTGAGGTTCCCTCGGTGGCTGAAAGCTCTGTCACAGTGCTCACAGCGGAAAGGCTTCTCCTGAGTGTGGGTCCTCTTGTGAGCGCGCAGTGTGGAGTCGTGGGTGAACTTCTTGAGGCAGAGATCACAGCTGTAGGGCTTTTCGTCAGTGTGGATCCGCTCATGAACCTGCAGATCTGAAGGCTGTATGAACCCTTTGGCACAGATGTCGCATTGAAAGGGCCTCTCTCCTGTGTGTGTCCTCTGGTGCAAGATAAGCTGAGATTGATAAGGAAAGCTTTTTTTGCACATCCTGCATTCAGAGGGTGCCTGTCCCGGGGTTTCTGCTCCCTCAGGAAGACTGGTGGGTCCCACGGTGCCAGATGAACCAATGGAATGGGACCCAAGCTGTCCTGAGAACTCTCCTTGGTCCAAACACATGGCTGCTTCTTGACGCACGTCTTGGCAAGTCGGACTGCTGTCCCGCTTCCTTTTCATATGTCTGCGATTTTTTAGAGGACCTCGTCTGGATCCCCTCATAGTGGAAACGTCTGCCTCTGGAACACAGAAGGAAACGGTTCAGACCCACTATTTAAATACCACTTTCTTCTTGAGGATTCTTCTGTCTCTCTATGCTCCCAGAATTCGCTGAAAGAAATTCAGCACCACATTTAACATGGAGCATTTTCTGTGCTGCCGGCCTCACTGGAACCCTGATGTTGGCTGAGAAGTTCCCATCAAGCAACCAAGCTAAGAGCTTGGACTGTGGGACACTGGAACGTTGATGATGGAGAAGGTTGGCACTGGACAATGATCTCCACCCACCCATCCAAGGATGGTGATGCTGGCTACCCAGCCTCATGCCACCACAGGAGGGAGTCACTAACTCTGCTGGATTCCACGGTTTTGAGTACTCACCAGGACCCTTCAGAAGTTGAGGTGCTTCAGATTGAAGGGTTTTTGTCTGTCCCCTGTCTTCCAGCAGGTCCTTCTCCAAGTTCTCCCTGGGCGTCAGACCCTCCAGCTCACCTGTTTCAGGAACAGTCTCTGGCGGGAGAGCTCTCTCATCCTGACAAGGGACAAACAAGCAGAGTCAAAGCCATTTACCTTAGTCCATGGAAAACTCTTTCCTATTTCCCCATCTGCCTCGTATCTTCACTTTATACTCCAAGTTTCTTCATGAAATTTTAGGGGCTATGCCCTGACTTCGTCTGGTCCACCCCATCACCCTGATTGATAATCATCTCCTGACACTCATGGCTGTCCTGGATCTATACAGACTGTATCTTGCAATCAAATCCGGACATCCCAGTTGGCACTCTGACTTCTCTATGCACAGGTCTCTCCACGTCATACGCACTCCTGCCTGCCCCCGACTCTGGAAGGAAGAACTCTAGGCCCAGCTCTCTGGACTCCATCACTGTTGGAGACTTGCCTGGACGCATCTTTGCGATGGTGGTTACCCGGTACATAGGAAGATGACGTCCAGTATTCCTGGTCTCTGCTCCATGCAAGTCAATAGCATCCCCTGCCTATACCCAACCTTATTTGAACAAATCAACTGTCTTCCATTCATTCTTCAATGTCTGAAAGGGAAAGTGTTAGTTGCTCAGTCGTGTGTGACTCTTGCAAACCCATGGACTATAGCTGCCAGGTTCTTTTGTTGATGGGATTCTCCAGGCGAGAACATTAGAGTGTGTAGCCATTCCCTTCTCCAGGGGATCTTCCTGACCCAGGGATCGAACCCAGGTCCCCTGCATTGTCAGTAGATTCTTCACTATCTGAGCCACCAGGGAAGCCCAATGTCTACTGGGGGGCAAAATGAGTCCACTTTGGAGTCACTCCTTCAGTTGCAAGGAATGATCATATTCTGAAATATGACGTTCCCTTGGGCAAAGTGGCCTTGGGTAAATCAGCTGTCAGTGCACTTCCCTGCAGAAAATTGAACCTAGCATCATATCAGGAAGACAGGATTCCCTTCTCCCCACTCCTAAGACTAGAAGCTTTCATAGCAGAGGGACAGAGATGGATTATCTTCATTCTCACACTGATTAGAAAAAATGCCTAGGAACTGAATGCATCCACGGGAATTCCTGGAAGCAATGGATCCATTCCTGTCCTTTGCCAAATCTCCCCATTACTCCAGCAGCCGCACCCACCTCACTCTCTTCTATCTGCTTCCACGCTCTCACCTGCTCCCTAGATAGGTTCATGGCTCCTGGCAGATTCTGCAGCTCTTGGCTTCCCTCCTGGCCATCCTCTGGAGGTATGACCCTTGAGGAGGGTTGGGGCCCCCTGCACAGGTCTCTCTCATCGTCCATGTCACTGGCCTTGGCTTCAACCATCTCAATGTCTGGATCACGCACAAGATATTTCTGCCCTTGTATGCAGACTATAGTCTGTGAGGGGAGAAATCAATCAAGATTAGTCTCTATAAGACCTGGAATGTAGTTTTCAGGCAACCAATGGCATTGACAATAGAAGCTCTCGTTTGCTGTAAAAGATCTACATCCTTTGAGTTGAGACAGCAAAAAGTATCTCCCAAATGGCCCAACTGTGAACTTCTCTCACCTGTTTGGAAACCACTGATACAGAGCCAAACCCTCAGGTCCTATCTTGTGATCCCTGCAGCTTGCACGTGTCTCCTTGTCCCACACCCATCACTAAGGTCCTACTCACCCAGGTCTTGGGTTTCTGCTTATTTCTCAGCATGTCCTCCAGGTCTTTGCAACTCTGCACCCCACTTTCTTTGAGCAGGACCTGGCACTCCAGGGGCATGCAGATCATGAACTGCTCCAGCACCAGCCTGTCCATCATCTGCTCCTTGGTGTGAAGATCCGGCCTCAGCCACAGATGGCAGAGTTTACGGAGTCTCCTCAGATCCTTGATGGGGTCTGACTCCTCTGAGCTGCTAAATGTTCTGAACTGGACGTGCCAGTTTTCCTGGTCACAATCTGAGTTTTCCATGAGTGTGTCTTGGGGTGGCACAGACGCCAGTGACTCTGCCCCAGGGCTGTCTTTGATGTTTTCACAACCCTTAAAAAATGTCTGGTCCTCAGCCATATTGATGGAGGAAATTTCCAGTAGGACTCTGAGCAAATGCTTCTAGAAGTGGGTGCCCAGTTGACGCCTATGGAAATGGATTTCCTCTGCTTTTCCTCAGTAATAAAGTCACTGGTTAGCAGTCTAGGGAGACAAAAAAAAAAAGAAACAAATGGGTTTCATTTTGTTCCACCCTTCCATCTCCCCTACATCCCAATATTGGACACCATTGCCTGACTCATTTAATATTTCATAAAACTGTCTGGTCAGAAATGACCATAGGGCTTCCTTGGTGGTCCAGTGGCTAAGAATCTGCCTGCCAATGCAGTTTGCCAGGCAATCAAACCTGACATGGGTTTGATTCCTCATATGGGAAGACTCCGCCTGCCTCTAAGCCTGTGCATCAGAACTCTTGAGCCTGAGAGGGGCAACTACTGAACCCGAGCTGTAGACTCCCAGCTCTGCCATGGGAGAAGCCACCACAATGAGAAGCCCATACCCCTCAGCTAGACAGTTGTCCCCACTAGCTACGACTAGAGAAAGCCCTCACAGTAAAGAAGACTCAGCCCAGCCAAAATGAATGAATTAAAAAACTTAAAACTAATAATAATCATATATGTAGTTTTTAAATGGCCATAGGGTGCTGCTCAAAAACCCTTGAAGAAAACGAGCCACCTCACAGCAACATGTGTGGAAACATTCTTATCCCCTTGCAGAAGAGCTTGATTAAACATGGGGTTAGAGTAAGATCTCCTGTCACAAGGTTGCCCAGCTAATGTAGGATGAACAGAAAGCAAGACCTTTCTGAAACCCACCAGTGTGTCCTGATTTCTAGGCATCCTCCTTGGACGTGCCCACTCATCGCTTACCCCTTCCAGTTCTCTTGCCTTCAGCCTCCTCAGGTCAGGCACTGGTTCTCAAAGTGTGACTAGAGCTGAAATGTCTGTATTTATAGAGAGTTGGGTGAAACTCCAGGGGTTTCTGGCCATAACCTCATCATCCCAGTGATTGGATAAAGGGCATGGAAGGAACCACTTTGGATAATCTGGGTAGATTCCACATCCTGTGGAGATTCCAACAGGAAGAACCATTAAAAGGCCACCATATTGGTTTGGCAGTAAACTTTCTCTAATGTATTTTATTTACTTTAGACTTCATGGATGGCATTTCTTGGGGAAACAGATTGATTTTCCTGATCTAATGAAGTTTTTTCTCTCTGCTTGGAGACTGTGAGGCAGTCCAATAATTGTAATCCGACAGTGGTAATCAAATTGGGTTACTTAATCTTGTTTCTTTTCTTCTGAAATACGTCATGAAAGACTCTTGTCTAAAATCAGCTGATGAGATCTACTGTAAGAAACCATTTCAGAGAGGCATCACAGAAACCAGAGGTTGTACACTAGTAGGGAAAAAGAGGAGAAGGCAATGGCACCCCAGTCCAGTGCTCTTGCCAGGAAAATCCCATGGATGGAGGAGCCTGATGGGCTACAGTCCATGGGGTCACTAAGAGTCGGAGACGACTGAGCGACTTCACTTTCACATTTCCCTTTCATGCATTGGAGAAGGAAATGGCAACCCACTCCAGTGTTCTTGCCTGGAGAATCCCAGGGACAGGGGAGCCTGGTGGGCTGCCATCTATGGGGTCCCACAATGTCTGACACGACTGGAATGACTTAGCAGCAGTTAGCAGCAACAGGGGAAAAGAATGACACTTATCAATTTAACAAGCCTTCTTTTTCTAAATACCTAAGGAAGCAGTATCCAAACTAGTACAAAGGGAACATATCTCAATGTAATAATGGCCACACAGACAAAACCATGGCTATCACCTACCTGTAGCAAAGTCTTAGAAGAGAAAACACACAGGTCTTTCATAGAAATGTGTTTGTTTATTTGAAATTTAAATTACACTGGTGATCCTGTATTTAAACTAGCCATCCTGCTGCTGCTGCTGCTGCTAAGTGGCTTCAGTCATGTCCGACTCTGTGTAGCCCCATAGATGGCAGCCCACCAGGTTCCCCCATCCCTGGGACTCTCCAGGGAAAAACACTGGAGTGGGTTGTCATTTTCCTCTCCAATGCATGAAAGTAAAAAGTGAAAGGGAAGTCGCTCAGTCGTGTCTGACTCTTGGTGACGCCATGGACTGTAGCCCACCAGGCCCCTCCATCCATGGGATTTTCCAGGCAAGAGTACTGGAGTGGAGTGCCATTGCCTTCTCTGGCCGTCCTGCTAGAAGTATCCTATTTTACAAGGAAATCACACCTGACAAGAAGGCAATCAGCAGTAGCCTCACTCTGATGATGAGGTACTGATAAGCCGTGAGACACAGCTTCATTGGAAGAACAAGAACAACACAAAGCGAAAAAATGTAAGAAAACCAGAGTCTAGGCAAAACACTCTCTGAAATACATCACAGCAGGATCCTCTATGACCCACCTCCCAGAATATCGGAAATAAAAGCAAAAATAAACAAATGGGACCTAATTAACCTTAAAAGCTTCTGCACATCAAAGGAAACTATTAGCAAGGTGAAAACGCAGCCTTCAGAATCGGAGAAAATAATAGCAAATGAAGCAACTGACAAACAACTAATCTCAAAAATATACAAGCAACTCCTCCAGCTCAACTCCAGAAAAATAAATGACCCAATCAAAAAATGGGCCAAAGAACTAAATAGACATTTCTCTAAAGAAAACATACAGATGGCTAACAAACACATGAAAAGATGCTCAACATCACTCATTATCAGAGAAATGCAAATCAAGACCACTATGAGGTACCGTTTCACACCAGTCAGAATGGATGTGATCCAAAAGTCTACAAATAATAAATGTTGGAGAGGGTGTGGAAGACAGGGAACCCTCTTACACTGTTGGTGGGAATGCAAACTAGTACAGCCATTATGGAGAACAGTCTGGAGATTCCTTAAAACTCTGGAAATGGAACTGCCTTATGATCCAGCAATCCCACTGCTGGGCATACACACTGAGGAAACCAGAAGGGAAAGAGACACGTGTACCCCAATGTTCATCGCAGCACTGTTTATAATAGCCAGGACATGGAAGCAACCTAGATGTCCATCAGCAGATGAATGGATAAGAAAGCAGTGGTACATATACACAATGGAGTATTACTCAGCCATTAAAAAGAATACATTTGAATCAGTTCTAATGAGGTGGATGAAACTGGAGCCTATTATACAGAGTGAAGTAAGCCAGAAGGAAAAACACCAATACAGTATACTAACGCATATATATGGAATTTAGAAAGATGATAACAATAACCCTGTGTATGAGACAGCAAAAGTGACGCTGATGTATGGAACAGTCTTATGGACTCTGTGGGAGAGGGAGAGGGTGGGAAGATTTGGGAGAATGGCATTGAAACATGTGAAATATCATGTATGAAACGAGATGCCAGTCCAGGTTCAATGCATGATACTGGATGCTTGGGGCTAGTGCACTGGGATGACCCAGAGGGATGGTATGGGGAGGGAGGAGGGAGGAGGGTTCAGGATGGGGAGCACATGTATAACTGTGATGGATTCATTTTGATATTTGGCAAAACTAATACAATTATGTAAAGTTTAAAAATAAAATTAAATTAAAAAAAAAAGAAAACCAGAGTCTAACATCGTAAGGCAATTCTTCTCCAATTGAAAATTCACAAATGAAAAAGAAAACTATAGTCTATAGCAAAGTAGAAAACAAAATCCAAAGGGAAAAATAAGTCATCACTCAAGTATCCCAATTCACTAAAATATTCTAATTCACGTCAGTGGAACACTGGGTTCCACGATCCTCCTAAGCCCTTCCCCTGTCATCCACACTTTGTATCACACAGGTGACAAAACATTCTAAATTTTCTCATTAAAACAGAAAGACTTGGACCTGAGGGCAGGGTCCTAAGCCAGTCATCTGGAATGGATTTTCCGGTGGCATTTGAAAGTCCCCAGCTGATGGAAGGCTCTGTGACACTCGGGGCACACGTAGGGCCTGAGCCCAGAGTGGGTGCATCGGTGAACATTGAGGTTCCCTCGGTGGCCGAAAGCTCTGTCACAGTGCTCACAGCAGAAAGGCTTCTCCTGGGTGTGGGTGCTCTTGTGAGCGTGCAGCGTGGAGTTGTGGGCGAACTTCTTGATGCACATGTCACAGCTGTAGGGCTTCTCGCCAGTGTGGATTCGCTGGTGAACCCCCAGGTCTGAAGGCTGTATGAACCCTCTGGCACAGATGTCGCATTGAAAGGGCCTCTCTCCTGTGTGTGTCCTCTGGTGCAAGGTAAGCTGAGATTGATAAGGAAAGCTCTTTTTGCACACCTTGCATTCAGAGGGTGCCCGTCCCGGGGTTCCTGCTCCCTCAGGAAGACTGGTGGGTCCCCCGGTGCCAGATGAACCAACGGAATGGAACCCAAGTCATCCTGAGAACTCTCCTTGATCCAAACACGTGGCTGCCTCTTGAAGCACCTCTTGGAAAGAGGGACTGCTGTCCCGCTTCCTTTTGACATGTCTGTGATTCTTCAGAGGACCTCGTCTGGATCCACTCGGAGTGGAAACATCTCCCTCTGGAACACAAGAGGAAAGGGTTCAGGAGCCACATTTGAAGTATCACTTCCTTCCTGGAGACTCTCCCCTCTCTCTGCCCTCCCAGAATCTGCTCAAAGAAGAGATTCAGCACCATATTTATCAAGGAGCATTTTCCATGGTGCCGACCTCATTGGAACCATCCCTAATTTGACTACAGACGTCCCAGCATACAAACTACCTAAGAGTCTAGCTAATGAAACACTCTGAAACATTGACGATGGAGAAGGTTGGCATTGGAGAAGCAACTCCTACCCCACAACACCAAGGGATGGAAATGCTGGGTACCCCTTCCTGGACATCAGTGGAGGCAGTCATTACCTCCTGTGGTCTCCAAGTTTTTAATACTCACCATGATCCTGCAGAAGTTCAGGCTCTTGAGACAAAAGGGTTCTTGTCACTCCTGTGTCCTTCAGCAGGTCCTTCTCCAATTCTCCTTGGAGGGCGTCTGACCCTCCAGTTCAACTGTTTCAAGAATGGTCTCTAGCAGGAGAGCTTTCTGGCCCTGACAAGGGGCAACCAAGCAGAGTCAATCCCACTGCCTTAGCCCACGGCAAGCTCTGTCTCCTCTTTGCCCACCCGCCTCGTACCCTGATCTCACACTCCAGCTTTCTGGATATCAGTTTGGGGGATATGCCCTGACTGCTTCCCATCAGCCTGATTGGCAAACCTCTTCTGATTCCCATGTCTGTCCTTGATCTATACCGACCACCTCTGGCAAAAGTCCAGACTTCATAGCTGGCACTGCCAATTATCTTTGCACATATCTCTCCACCTCATCTCACATTCTCCAGGCCCTGAATCTGAAAGCAGAGGATTCTGGCTCTAGGGCTCCTGACTTCACCACTTGTTGATACCTTGCCTGGATTTCTCTTCATCATGGAAGGTGGCCTGGGGCATAATAAGATGAAAAGCAGTATAGCTGTTATACTGTATAGCTCTATTTTATACTATGTAGCTCTATTCATGAGAAATCAGTAGCATCTCCTCTCCTGATTCACATTTCAAAAAATCCACTCTCTCCAGACATACTCCAAAATCTGAGGGGGAAAATAACTCCAACGGGGAACTTGTTATTCAATTCGAGGTGTTTACAATATCCCCCAATATTAGTGCCTCTGACGAAATCCATCATGTGTGAAACAGCTGTGAGTGCATTTACCCCTGATGAACCGACCCAGCACCATCCCGTGGAAACAGGACTCCTCTCCCTCATGCTTAGGGCCACAAGCTTTCATGGTGAAGGACTATGAAAGATGGACTGTCTTCATTCTCACACTGGCTGGAAAACAGCCGGGAACGGAATGCATCCATGGGAATTCCTGGAGGCAGTGGGTCCATTCCTGTCCTTTGCCCAGTTCTCCAAATACTTGCGCAGTCACACTCACTCGACCCACGTCTACCTGCTCCCAGACTGGAGGTCAGGACATCATACTCACCTGCCCCCTCAACAGGTCCTTGGCTCCTGGCAGATGCTGCCCGTCTCGGCTTTCCTGCTGGCCGTCGTCTGGAGGGCCGACACTGACTGTAGACTGGGGCTCCCTGGCTTGGTCTTCCTCACCGTGCCCCTCACTGACCTCAGATCCTAACATCTCAACACCCGAGACTGGCATCAAAAAATCCTCGCCTTGGACACGGACTACAGCCTGTGACAAAAAATTCAAATAGGATTAGTCTACCTTCACAAGAGCCAAAAAGCTATTCATTGCATATACTACCTTAGAAGCCCACCTCCTGGGAATGACATTTGAAAGACCAACACCCTCAAAGTGAGGATCTACAGGAACATCTCCAGTGATGCCACAGCCCAAGTGCTCGCCCTTCTGGGAATCACTGATTCAGAGCCAAGCCCTCTGATCCTTCTCCTTCATCTCCTAGCTCCCAGCCCCTCATGCCACCGTTCCCTGAATCAGCGGGTCACTAGGGTCCTACTCACCCATTTCTTCAGTTTCTGCTTCTTTCTCAGCACCTATTCCAGATCCTTACAAGTCTCGGCACCACTACTTTTGACTAAGACCTGGATGTCCTGCGGCATGCACATCACGAACTGCTCCAGCACCAGCCTGTCCACCATGTCCTCCTTGGTGTGAAGATCCGGCCTCAGCCACAGACTGCAGAGTTCACGGAGCCTCCTCAGAGCCTTGATGGGGTCGGATTCATCCGAGCTCCTAAACGTTCTGAAGCGAACTCGCAACTCTTCACGGTCGGAGTCGGGGTTTTCCCTTCGGGTGTCTTGGCGTGGCGCAGACGCTGGCGACTCTGCTCCAGGACTGTCCACGACGGGGCCATGACCCCTTGTCTGGTTCTCAGCCATACCGACTTTAGAGCTTTTCAGTAGGACTCTGGGCAAATGGTCTAGAAGTGGGTGCCCAACTGACCCCGATGGAAAGGAATTTCCTTTTGCTTTTCCTCAGTAATAGATTCAGTATTCAGAAATATGGGGGCAAAAAAGAAAAACGAATGCAGCCAATTAGTTTTATTTTCATCCACCCTACCATCCCTCATCCCAATACTGGACATTATTCCCCCCTCAGAATTTCACACCAGGGACAAGAATCCATTCTCTTATTCTTCCGACATCCATCTTATAGTACAAGAAACTGTGTGGTCAAAACTGTCCACAGGGCAGTGCTTTAAAGCCCTTGTGAGAAAATGAACCACACCCCACGACACCATGGAGTGTGGAAACAATCTCATCTCACACAAGATTCCACAAATGAATCACAGTTCCCGTGTGGCCGGAGGGAGATCGGTGGATTTCACACGGTCTCTGAGCGAATGCAAGGTGAACAGAAAGCCAGGACTTACTGAAACCCACTTCCACGTGCCCTGACTTTCGAGCGTTCTCTTTAGACATTGCCCATCAATTACCTCTTTGAAGCCTTCTCGCCTCGGTCCTCCTCAGTTGGGGACTTGCTCTCAAACTCGGCCGGCGGAGAAACGTCTCTCTATGGAGCTGGAAGAAATGCCGGTCCTCTCGGCCTGTTACCCAATCGGCGCATGGATTCGTTGAGGGCGGGGCAAACCATTCTAGAAAATCCCACTTTACTTAATCACAGGGATTCGATTGCCCATGGCAACTCGCTCAGGAGAAACCACGATTTACTAAAGAGGCCTCCATAGTGATTTAGCGACAGATTCTGGTTTTGTTTTTGTTTTTTTTTTTTCTGTTTTTGGCCAATCAGGGGGGCAGGTGCGGTCTCAGTTCCCAGACCGCGGAAGGAAACCACGCCACCTGCAGCGGGAGCGCTAAGTCTCACCCGCTGGACCGCTAGGGAAATCCCTCGGTTTCCTTTTGGATTTGATTGATTTTGGACTTTGGGGACTGCATTTTGGGGTGAACGGACTGGTTTTAATGATCTCTTGAATTTTTGGTCTCACTGCCTGGAGGGTTTGACGGTCAGAGACATGACTGGAATCTGGCTGGGAGCCAGATCGGTTTGACTCCTCTCGTCTGTTCTGTTCTTGTGAGGTAAGTCTTAAAAGGCTTTCCTAAAATCAGCTGATGAGCTAAGGTGTGAGAAGACCCGATTTCTAAGTAGCCTTTTTGAAGGGTAGAAGTTGTACACCAATAGGAAAGAAGAATGACACTTATCACTTTCGGAAGCCTTCCTTTTTCAAAACACCTCGGGAAGAAATCCCTGAACAAGTATGGAGTGAGTGAATCTATCTCAGCATAAAAGCAGCCATGTAGGCAAAACCACGGCCATCACCTATTCCCTGTAGAAAAGTCTTAGAAACTACACAGACACATTTGACAGAAATGTGTTTATTTGAAATTTAAATTCCACTGGAGAGCTTGGCCTCTGTGCCAGGACCATGCAGGTTTACAGAGAAGTCCTGCCTAACAGGAAGGCAGTCAACAGTAGGCTCAGTTTCAGGATGAAGTACTGATAACTAATGAGACATGCTTTCAGTAAAAGAATAACAAAAGAAAGAAAAGCTTTTTGAAACAGGCTACACTAAAGTAGAAAACAAAATCCAAAGGGAATGATAAGCCATCACCCAAATATCCTCCTCATTCATGTAAATGGAACCCCCTGGACCCAATATCTTCCGAAGCTCTTCCCATGTCATCCACCCTTTGTGTTACAGAAGTGACAAATCATTGTGAATTTCCTTCTTGGACCCGAGGGCAGGGTCCTCGGCCAGTGGTTCGGAATGTGTTTCCTGGTGGGATTTGAGAGACCCCAGGGAGCGGAAGGCACGTGACCCTCGGGGCACATGTAGGGCTCGAGCCCAGAGTGTGACCATGAGGTTCGCCCTGTGGTCGAAAGCTTTTTCACAGTGCTCACAGCAGAAAGGCTTCTCTTGGGTGTGGGTCCTCTGGTGAGCGTGCAGCGTGGAGTCGTGAGGGAACCTCTTGGGGTAGAGATCACAGCCGTAGGGCCTCTTGCCCTGTGGGTCTCCTGGTGAACACACAGGTCTGGAGGCTGCATGAACCACTGGACGTGGATGTCGCTTTTTTCTTTTTGTAATTTAAAGGGCCGTCTCTCTTTAATGCGGTTCCAGAATAAGGGCCCATTACTTTGATAACCACGGGCTCAGCAGAAGGCTCAAAAGGATGTGTGTAAAAGAATGTTTCCAAAGGCTCCAGAGATGACCCCAACTCTGCTTCCTGCTTCCCCTGGACAATACTCCATCTCCTGGGTGGGGCGGCTACTTGGTCCAGCTGACTTTAGGAATGTCATAGTGCTCCGTGAGCGTGTCCAGGTGTCTGTTGAAGCCTCCACTCTCTGCTTGTGGGTTTTGGATGCTTTCTTCAGGATCCTCTCCATTTGTCGCTTCTCCTGCACCTTCTCAAAGGCCACCTGGGCGGGGGTCAGCTTGTCGAGGTGGCGCCTCAGCTCCTCCTCCTGGTTCTTCTGGATTTTCCCCATCGTTTCCAGGAGTTTTGCCTTGTCTCTGTCCTTTTTCTTCTTCCGCTTGGTCACACCAAGCTCTGTGACTCCTTTCAGCTTCAGGGGTCCCTTTTGGACCTGCTCGTAGGCGTCCATGCTGCCCATTTTTGGATTCGGATTTCTAAATGGACAAAAGTCAGGGGTGGGTCAGTTTTCTGAAATGGAAATTGGGACAATATCGTTCTCTACTGTAGATCCGAGAAGTTCTCTCTTTGCGGGTTAACACAAATGAACACAGACGAACATGTCTGCTTAGCCCAGGGGTCCAGGTTCAGAAAGCCTTGTGGAATAAATGCGCCACACCCCACCCCAGCATGGAGGGTGGCAACACCTATAAATCAGGGTGATTTATAAACCTATACATCGATGGAGGCAGGAGGGGGGTGCCTGAAAGACCTCTTATTTAAAATGTCTTTTATGCAAGGGAAGGATCTGTGTTCCATTATATTTCCCAAGTTCCATTTACATGTTTCAAGTCAGTTCTTCCCCCCTCACAGAGAGCTCAGCAGTCAACCGTAGTTAATATGGAGTTTAAGGGAGATCCACTGCTTTCACAAGGCCTCTGAGCTGATGCAAGATGAGTAGAAAACCCAGCCTTCCGAAACCCACCACCTCCTTCTGTATTGATTCCCAAACCTTCTCCTTAGATGTTCTCACTCATCACTTACCTCCATTGAGCCCTCTTGCCCTCAGCCCCCTCAAGTCGATGACTGTCTATCAGAGTGTGTCTGGGGCTGAAACATCTCTATTTATAGAGAGGCAGAGGAAATGGCAAGGGTCCCTGCTTGTTACCCCATCAGCACAGTGATTGTGTAAGGGCGGGTTGAACCATTTATATGACGTCATTTTAGATAATCCAATTTATCCATGGATCCAGTTTCACACGGACACTGCACCAGAAAAAAACACAGTTTATCAAAGAGGCCTCCATATTGGTTTTCTGGTAGACTTCTCTGATAGCTCAGTTCGTAAAGAATCCTCTTGGAATGCAGGAGACGCTAGAGTAATTCCTGGGTCAGGAAGATCTGCTGGAGAAGGGATAGGCTACCCACTCCAGTGTTCTTGGGCTTCCCTTGTGGCTCAGCTGGGAAAGAAGTAAAGTGAAAGTCTTTCAGTCATGTCTGACCCTTTGTGACCACGTGGATACACAGTCCATGGAATTCTCCAAGCCAGAAGACTGGAGTGGGTAGCCGATCTCCAAGGGATCTTCCCAACCCAGGTATCAAAGCCAGGTCTCCCGCATTGCAGGCAGATTCTTTACCACCAGGGAAGCCCGTGCACTTTGGCATTAAGATTGATTTTTTCTGGTCTAGCAAATACTTTTTTCATTTACCTGGAGAGTTGGAAGGAGTCAAAGCATAGGTATTTGAGTTTTAACCAGTTTGGTTCGCCTATGCGTCCCTGGTGGCTCAGTGGTAAAAAGTCTACCTGCCAATGCAGGAGATGTGGTTCACTCCCTGGGTTGGGAAGATCTCTCGCAGAAGGAAATGGACAACCCACTCCAGTATTCTTGCCTGGAAAATTCAATGGACAGAAGAACCTGGTGGGCCATGGAATAGGAGAGTTGGACACAACTCAGTGACTAAACAACCCTTTTTAAAATTCCGCATGTAAAGATCTTGGATGAGATCAGAGTCCTGTATGTTCTGCAGGGCATGTGCCACTTTTGGGGTCGCAGCCTGGCTTTTCAGTAAGTACACTTTGGTGTGGCACAGACACTTGTGGTTCAGATTATGGCCTGTTTGGGACTATTCCATGACCCCACAAAAAATGTACATTCTTTAGCCATAGTGACTGAGGAATTTACTAGCAAAATGTTGAGCACATGCTTCTAGAAGCCCATGACAAATTCACCCCTACGTAAAGGGATTTCCTCTACCTTTCCTCAGCAATGTATTCACTGTTCAGAAGAATGGGGGCAAAAGATAAATGAACAAGACTAGTTTCATTTTATTCCACCCTTCCGTCTCCTCTACATTCCTCACCCCAATACCCAATACCATTCTCTCATTGGTACAATATTTCATATTGAATGGTCATTAGTCCATCCATCATTCTGACATCCACCTTTATGGGAAAAAATGGTTGAAATGTCTGAATGGCTCCCTAGATGTTGACTTCTGTAGTCTGGGACTATGGTGTTCCTTGCTGTACTTTCAAGAAATTTGCAGTGTGTGAGACTCCTCAAATGGATATGAACAGCAATGCCAGTTTTTATATGATTCGGTCAAGACAAGCCACCAGGTGAGGCTCTCAGTCATGATTCTTCTGGGGAAAAAAAATAGGAGGAAGACTATTTAAACACTGAATTCCATGTAGTATAGTGCCGTTGGAAATGTTAAGCAAAGATTGTCCACCCAAAGCATTTCCTTGCTGTCACCAGGGTATTTATTAGCTCCAAGGAAGGGACACACTAAAGGATCCAAAGAGAATCAAGTTCCTGATCACGTACTTGTTATGTTTATGAAACACACAACATACAGTTTTGACTCTTTTATAAAATGTACAATCTCGTTCCACCAAGTTCATTCACAATGTTGTGCACTGTCAATGTTGTCTATTTCCAACTTTGCTCAACACCCCAAGAACAAAATGTGAATCATGAAAAGTCCCTCCCCATTCTCTGCCCCCCTCCCCCTTTACCCTGGTCAATCCATTCATCTACTTCTTGCATCTATGGGTTCAGTTCAGGTCAGTTCAGTTCAGTCGCTCAGTCGTGTCCAACTCTTTGAGACCCCATGAAATGCAGCACGTCAGGCCACCCTGTCCAACAGCTCCCGGAGTTTACTCAAACTCACATCCATTGAGTCGGAGATGCCATGCAACCATCTCATCCTCTGTCATCCCCTTCCCCTCCTGCCTTCAATCTTTCCCAGCATCAGGGTCTTTTCAAATGAGTCAGTTCTTTGCATCAGGTGGCCAACGTATTGGAGTTTCTCCTTCAGCTCAAATATTTTCCAATGAATATTCAGGACTGATTTCCTTTAAGATGCACTGGTTGGATCTCCTTGCAGTCCAAAGGACACTCAAGAGTCTTCCCCAACACCAAGGTTCAAAAGCATCAATTTCTTGCCTCTCAGCTTTCTTTAAGTCCAACTCTCACATCCATACATGACTACTGGAAAAACCATAGCTTTGACTAGCTGGACCTTTGTTGGCCAAGTAATGTCTCTGTTGTTTACTATGCTGTCTAGCTTGGTCATAACTTTTCTTCCAGGGAGCAAGAGTCTTTTAATTTCATGGCTGCAGTCACCATCTGCAGTGAGTTTGGAGCTCCCCCACCTCGAAAATAAATTATCTCACTTTTTCCACTGTTTCCCCATCTGTTTGCCATGAAGGGATGGGACCGGATGCCATGATCTTAGTTTCTGAATATGGAGTTTTAAGCCAAGATTTTCACTCTCCTCTTTGACTTTCATCAAGGGACTCTGGTTCTTTTTTGCTTTCTGCCAGAAGGGTGGTGTCATCTGTGTATCTGAGGTTATTGATATTTCTCCTGCAAATCCTGATTCCAGCTTGTGTTTCATCCAGCCCAGCTTGTCTCATGATGTATTCTGCATATAAATTACATAAGCAGGGTGACAATATACATCCTTGACGTACTCCTTTCCCGATTTGGAATCAGTCCGTTGTTCCAAATCCAGTTCTAACTGTTGCTTCCTGACCTGCATACAGATTTCTCAGGAGGCAGCTCAGGAAGTCTGGTATTCCTGTCTAACAATTTTCCACAGTTTCTTGTGATCCACACAGTCTAAGCCTGTGGCATAGTCAATAAAGCAGAAGTACATGTTTCTCTGGAACGCTCTTGCTTATTGAATGATCCAGTTGATGTTGGCAATTTGATCTCTGGTTCCTCTGCCTTTTCTAAATCCAGCTTGAGCCTCTGAGTTCATGGTTCACGTACTGTTGAAGAGTGCCTTGGAGAATTTTGAGCATTACTATGCTAGCATGTGCGATGAGTGCAATTGTGCAGTAGTTTGAACATTCTTTGGCATTGCCTTTCTTTGGGATTGGAATGAAAACTGACCTTTTCCAGTCCTGCGGCCATTGCTGACTTTTCCAAATTTGCTGACTTATTGAGCGCAACAGTTTCACAACATCATGCCTGAAGATTTGAAATAGCTAAACGGGAATTCCATCACGTCCACTAGCTTTGTTCATAGTGATTCTTCCTAAGGCCCACTTGACTTCACATTCCAGGATGTCTGGCTCTAGGTGAGTGATCACACCTTTGGGATTATCTGGGTCTTGAAGATCTTTTTTGTATAGTTCTGTATATTCTTGCCACCTCTTCTTAATATCTTCTGCTTCTCTTGGGTCCATACCATTTCTGTCCTTTATTGTGCTCATCCTTGCATGAAATCTTCCCTTGGCAAATCCAAATCCTTTCTCACACCCTCAGAGGGCACTGCTCTTCATAGTCTCTACCTTCTCCTCCACTCCCCAGCCACCTGGCACACCTGACCACACCAAGCCCAACTGGCTTTGCGGTCTGGTTTCTAGGGTTTTCCTCCACTGTCTGGAAAGTCCTTCCCCCGACACCCTCAGGCTGTCTTCCGATCTCCACACAATCAGTGGTTCTTTGGAGACGGACAGGCCTGGCTGTTGCTTTACCACCGGGCATCTCACTCCATCACCACGTTTCCTCAATAGCAGTTTTCCAGCCTCGGTGTGTATTTTATTTTTAACTCCATTTGTTTTTGGCTGTGCTGGGTCTTTGTTGCTGCTCAGGGCACAGGGGTCCTCTCCAGTCGTGGGGCACAGGCTTCTCGCTGCAGTGACCTCTCTTGTGCGGACCCCAGGCTCTCGGGGCTCTGGGCTTCAGTAGTGGCAGCTCCCAGGCTCGGTGGTTGTGTCGCATGGCCTATGCTCTGGAGCCCTGTGACCTTCTTGGGTCAGGGATGGAACTCGTGTCCTCTCATTGGCAGGCACAGCCTTTACCTCCGAGCCCCCCGGGGAAGCCCTATTATCCACTTTCTTAACTACTACTTAACTGCGTCTGTGTTTTGAAGTCTTATTCATATTTCATCGTATTAACTTCTTGTGTTGATTCTTCGATAATGGTTCTAATACCCCTGTTTCTGAAGAGACCCAGTCTTTATATTCTATATTGCTTCTTTGAATTAGTTGCCTCCATCTTGGGCCTGTAAGTTAACATCCTTTGAAATAGAAGGAGGCGACAGAGGATGAGACGGTTTGATGGCATCACCAAATTAATGGACACGAGGTTGAGCAAACTCCTGGGGGATAGTGAAGGACAGGGAAGCCTGGCGTGCTGCAGTCCATGGAGTTGCAAAGTGAAAGCAAGTGAAGTGGCTGTTTGTGACGCCATGGACTGTAGCCAACCAGATTCCTCTGTCCACGGGATTCTCTAGGCAAGAATACTGCAGTGGGTTGCCATTCCCTTCTCTTGGGGAACTTCCCCACCGAGGGAGCAAACACATGTCTCCTGCATTGGCAGGCGGATGCTTTACCACTGAGCCTCCTGGGAAACCATGAGAGATTCTGAGAATGACCCAAGAAATGAAAAGAAATGGACCCTGGAACTGAAAGTTAACTGTATTTACAACAATCAAGATGACACTCATCAGACCAGTGATGACCACTTTTAAGATGGTTGTCAGAGCTGACTACACTGTTTCTGCCTGTAGCCCCCTCCCTCCATGTATAAAAGCTGTCACTCATTAATTGTCCGGGGTGGGAGGTGAGGGGAGTCAGCCATTGGACAAACGTCTGCCCCACCTCCACAGTTGTTGGAGAAGGAAATGGCAACCCAGTCCAGTACTCTTGCCTGGAATGCCATGGACGGAGGACCCTGGTAGGCTACAGTCCACGGGGTTGCAAAGAGTTGGACATGACTGAGTGACTCTCTGATGCTTTCTGATGCTTTCTTCAGGATCCTCTCCATTTGTTGCTTCTCCTGCACCTTCTCAAAGGCCACCTGGGCTGGGGTCCGCTCATCGAGGTGGCGCCCAGCTCCTCCTCCTGGTTCTTCCGGATTTTTCCCATAGTTCCCAGGAGTTTTGCCTTGTCTATGTCCTTTTTCTTCTTCCGCCACTAACCAAACTAGTTAAAACTTTCAGATACCTATGCTTTGACTCCTTCCAACTCTCCAGGTAAATGAGAAAAGTATTTGATAGACCAGGAAAATCAATGTTACTACCAAAAAGTGCACGGGCTTCCCTGGTGGTAAAGAATCTGCCTGCAATACGGGAGACCTGGCTTTGATACCTGGGTTGGGAAGATCCCTTGGAGAAGGGAACAGCTACCGACTCATCTTCTGGCGTGTAGAATTCCATGGACTGTATATCCACGGGGTCACAAAGTGTCGGACATGACTGAAAGACTTTCACTTTACTTCTTTCCCAGCTGAGCCACAAGGGAAGCCCAAGAATACTAGAGTGAGTAGCGTATCTCTTCTCCAGCAGATCTTCCTGACCCAGGAATTACTACAGCATCTCCTGCATTGTAGGTGGATTCTTTACCACCTGAGCTATCAGAGAAGTCTACCAGAAAACCAATATGGAGGCCTCTTTAATAAATTGTGGGTTTTTTTCCAGTGGAGTGTCCGTGTGAAACTGGATCCGTGGATAAATTGGATTATCTAAAATGAGGTCATATAAATGGCTTGAACCACCCTTGCACAATCTCTGTGCTGATGGGGTAACAAGCAGGGACCCTTGCCATTTCCCCCGGCTCTCTATAAATAGAGATGTTTCAGCCCCAGACACATTCTGATAGCCAGTCACCGACATGAGGAGCCTGACGGCAAGAGGGCTCCTAGGAGGTAAGTGATGAGTGAGAACGTCTAAGGAGAAGGTATGGGAATCAATACAGAAGGAGGTGGTGGGTTTCAGAAGGCTGGGTTTTCTACTCACCTTGCATCAGCTCAAAGATCTTGTGAAAGCGGTGGATCTCCCTTAAATTCCATATTAACTACGGTTGACTGCTGAGCTCTCTGTGAGGAAGAGAACTTCCTCACAGACTTTAAACATGTAAATGGAACTTGGGAAATATAATGGAACACAGATCCTTCTCTTGCAGAAAAGACATTTTAAATAAGAGGTCTTTCAGGTTCCCCCCGCCTGCCTCCATCATATTTATAGGTTTATAAATCACCCTGATTTATAGGGTGTTGCCACCCTCCATGCTGTGGTGTGGTGTGCTGCATTAATTCCTCAAGGCTTTCTGATCCCTGGCCCCCTGGGCGAAGCAGAGATGTTCGTCTGTGTTCATTGCTGTTAACCCACACAGAGGGAACCTCTCGGATTTACACAGGAGAACGATATTGTCCCAATTTCCATTTCAGAAAACTGACCCCCCACTTTTGTCCATTTAGAAATCCGAATCCACAGATGGGCAGCATGGACGCCTACGAGCAGGTCCAAAAGGGACCCCTGAAGCTCAAAGGAGTCACAGAGCTTGGCGTGACCAAGTGGAAGAAGAAAAAGGACAGAGACAAGGCAAAACTCCTGGAAACGATGGGGAAAATCCGGAAGAACCAGGAGGAGGAGCTGAGGCGCCACCTCGATAAGCGGACCCCAGCCCAGGTGGCCTTTGAGAAGGTGCGGGAGAAGCGACAAATGGAGAGGATCCTGAATAAAGCATCCAAAGCCCACAAGCAGAGAGTGGAGGACTTCAACAGGCACCTGGACACGCTCACGGAGCACTATGACATTCCTAAAGTCAGCTGGACCAAGTAGCCGCCCCACCCAGGAGATGGAGTATTGTCCAGGGGAAGCAGGAAGCAGAGTTGGGGTCATCTCTGGAGCCTTTGGAAACAGTCTTTTACACACATCCTTTTGAGGCTTCTGCTGAGCCCGTGGTTATCAAAGTAATGGGCCCTTATTCTGGAACTGCATTAAAGAGAGACGGCCCTTTAAATTACAAAAAGAAAAAAGCAACATCAATGTGCAATGGTTCATGCAGCCTCTGGACATGTGTGTTCACTAGGAGACCCACTGGGGAGAAGCCCTATGGCTGTGATCTCTGCCCCAAGAGGTTCCCTCACGACTCCACGCTGCATGGTCACCAGAGGACCCACACCCAAGAGAAGCCTTTCTGCTGTGAGCACTGTGAAAAAGCTTTCAACCACAGTGGGAACCTCAGTGGTCCCACTCTGGGCTCGAGCTCTACATGTGCCCTGAGTGTCACCTGCCTTCTGCTCCCTGGGGTCTCTCACATCCCACCAGGAAACCCATTCTGAACCACTGGCCCAGGACCCTGCCCTCAGGTCCAAGTTGTTTCTGCTTGAAGAAGGAAATTCACAATGATTTGTCACTTCTGTAACACAAAGGGTGGATGACATGAGAAGAGCTTCAGAGGATATTGGGTCCAGGGGCTTCCATTTACATGAATGAGGAGGATATTTGAGTGATGGCTTATCGTTCCCTTTGGATTTTGTTTTCTACTTTAGTGTAGCCTGTTTCAATAAGTTTTTGCTTTCTTTTGTTATTCTACTAAAAGCATGTCTCATTAGTTATCAGAACTTCATCATGAAACTGAGCCTACTGTTGACTGCCTTCCTGTTAGGTGGGACTTCATGTAAAACTGCATGTTCCTGGCACAGAGGCCAGGCTCTGGCGTGGAATTTAAATTTAAATAAACACATTTTTGTCAAAGAGTGTCTGGTATCTTCTAAGACTTTTCTACAGGGAATAGGTGATAGCCGTGGTTTTGCCTACATGGCTATTACTATGCTGAGGTAGATTGACTCACGCCATACTTGTTCGGGGATTTCTTCCCAAGGTGTTTTGAAAAAGGAAGGATTCCGAAAGTGATAGGTGTCATTTTTTTTTCCTATTGATGTACAACTTCTACTCTTCAAAAAGCCTACTAGAAATCGGGTCTTCTCACACCTTAGCCCATCGGATGATTTTAGAAAAGCCTTTGAAGACTTATCTCACAAGAACAGAAAGAAGACAGGAGTCAAACTGATGTGGCTCCCACCATCATGTCTATGACTCAGTCAAACTCTCCAGGCAGTGAGACCAAAAATTCAAGAGATCATTAAAACCGGTCCGTTCACCCCAAAATGCAGTCCCCAAAGTCCAAAATCAATGAAATCCAAAAGGAAACCGAGGGATTTCCCTAGCGGCCCAGCGGGTGAGCCTCAGCGCTCCTCTGCAGGTGGCGTGGTTTCCTTCCGCGGCCTGGGAACTGAGCCCGCACCTGCCTCCCTGCTTGGCCAAAGATAGAACAAAACAAATACAGAGAATCTGTCGCTAAATCACTATGGAGGCCTCTTTAGTAAATCATGGTTTGTTCTGAGAGAATTTTCATGGGCAATCGAATCCCTGTGATTAAGTAAAGTGGGATTATCTAGAATGGTTTGCCCCGCCCTCAACGAATCCATGCGCCGATTGGGTAAGAGACCGAGAGGTCCGGCATTTCTTCCAGCTCCATAGAGAGACGTGTCTCCGCCGGCCGAGTTTGAGAGCAAGTCCCCAACTGAGGAGGACCGAGGGGAGAAGGCTTCAAAGAGGTAATTGGTGGGAAATGTCTAACGAGAACTCTAGAAAGTCAGGGCACGTGGAAGTGGGTTTCAGTAAGTCCTGGCTTTCTGTTCACCTTGCATTCGCTCAGAGACCGTGTGAAATCCACCGATCTCCCTCCGGCCACACGGGAACTGTGATTCATTTGTGGAACTCTTGAGTGAGATGAGATTGTTTCCACACTCCATGGTGTCCTGTGGTGTGGTTCATTTTTCCAACAAGGGCTTTTAAGCATTGACCTGTGGACAGGTTTGACCACACAGATTCTTGTACTATAAGATGGATGTCGGAAGAATAAGAGAATGGATTCTTGTCCCTGGTGTGAAATTCTGAGGGGAGAATAATGCCCAGTATTGGGACGAGGGATGGTAGGGTGGATGAAAATAAAACTAATTGGCTGCATTCGTTTTTCTTTTTTGCCCCCATATTTCTGAATACTGAATCTATTACTGAGGAAAAGCAAGAGGAACTTCCTTTCCTTCGGGGTCAGTTGTGCACCCACTTCCAGAAGCATTTGCCCAGAGTCCTACTGAAAAGCTCTACAGTCGGTATGGCTGAGAACCAGACAAGGGGTCGTGGCCGCTTCGCGGACATCCCCGGAGCAGGGTCTCCAGCGTCTGCGCCATGCCAAGACACCCGAAGGGAAAACCCCGACTCCGACCTTGAAAAGTTGCGCGTTTGCTTCCGAACATTTAGCAGCTCGGACGAATCTGACCCGATCAAGGCTCTGAGGAGGCTCCATGAACTCTGCAGTCTGTGGCTGAGGCCGGATCTTCACACCAAGGAGGAGATGGTGGACAGGCTGGTGCTGGAGCAGTTCGTGATGTGCATGCCACCGGACATCCAGGTCTTAGTCAAAAGTAGTGGTGCCGAGACTTGTAAGGATCTGGAGGAGTTGCTGAGAAAGAAGCAGAAACTGCAGAAATGGGTGAGTGTGACCCTAGTGACCCTGTGAGACAGGGAACGGTGGCATGAGGGGCTGCGAGCTGGGAGATGAAGCAGAAGGATCAGAGGGCTTGGCTCTAAATCACTGATTCCCACAGCGGTGAGCACTTGCCTGTGGCATCACTGGAGATGTTTCTTTGGTCCTCACTTTGAGGGTGTTGGTCTTTCAAATGTCATTCCCAAGAGGTGGGCTCCTAGAGTGGGATACACAATGAATACCTTTTTGGATTTTGTGAAGGGAGACTGATTCTATCTGAATTTTTCCTCACAGGCTGGTGTCCGTGTCCAAGGTGAGGATTTTTTGATGCCAGTCTCGGGTGTTGAGATGTTAGGATCTGAGGTCAGTGAGGGGCACGGTGAAGGAGACCGAGCCAGGGAGCCTCAGTCTACAGTCAGTGTGGTCCCTCCAGACGAGGGCCAGCCGGAAAGGCAAGACGGGCAGCATCTGCCAGGAGCCAAGGACCTTTCGACGGGGCAGGTGAGTGTGATGTCCTGACCTCCAGTCTGGGAACAGGTAGAAGAGGGTCGGATGGGCGTGGCTGCAGAAGTAATTGGGAGAACTTGGCAAAGGACAGGAATGGACCCACTGCCTCCAGGAATTCCCATGAATGCATTCAATTCCCGGCCGTTTTCCGTCCAGTGTGAGAATGAAGACAGTCCATCTTTCACAGTCCTTCACCATGAAAGCTTGTGGCCTAAGGATGAGGGCAGAGGAGTCCTGTTTCCACGGGATGGTGCTGGGTCGGTTCATCAGGGGTAAATGAACTCACAGCTGTTTCACCCATGATGGATTTCGTCAGAGGCACTAATATTGGGGGATATTGTAAACACCTTGAATTTATAACAAGTTCCCCGTTGGAGTCATTTTCCTCCTCAGATTTTGGAGTATGCCTGGAGACAGTGGATATTTTGGAAATGTGAATCGGGGGAGGAGATGCTACTGATTTCTCACGAATAGAGCTATATAGTATAAAATAGAGCTATACAGTATAACAGCTATACTGCTTATCATCATATTATGCCCCAGGCCACCTTCCATGATGAAGACAAATCCAGGCAAGGTATCAAAAAGTGGTGAAGTCAGGAGCCCTAGAGCCAGAATCCTCTGCTTTCAGATTCAGGGCCTGGAGAATGTGAGATGAGGTGGAGAGATATGTGCAAAGATAATTGGCAGAGCCAGCTGTGAAGTCTGGACTTTCGCCAGAGGTGGTTGGTATAGATCAAGTACAGACATGGGAATCAGAAGAGGACTGCCAATCAGGGTGATGGGAAGCAGTCAGGGCATATCCCCCAAACTGATATCCAGAAAGCTGGAGTGTGAGATCAGGGTACGAGGCGGGTGGGCAAAGAGGAGACAGAGCTTGCCGTGGGCTAAGGCAGTGGGATTGACTCTGCTTGGTTGCCCCTTGTCAGGGCCAGAAAGCTCTCCCGCCGGAGACCATTCCTGAAACAGGTGAACTGGAGTGTCAGACGCCCTCCAAGGAGAACTTGGAGAAGGACCTGCTGGAAGACACAGGAGTGACAAGAACCCTTTTGTCTCAAGAGCCTGAACTTCTGCAGAATCATGGTGAGTATTAAAAACTTGGAGACCACAGGAGGTACTGACTGCCTCAACTGATGTCCAGGAAGGGGTACCCAGCATTCCCTTCCCTGGTGTTGTGGGGTAGGAGTTGGTTCTCCAATGCCAACCTTCTCCATCGTCAACATTCCAGAGTGTTTCATCAGCTAGACTCTTAGGTAGTTTGGTTGCTGGGAAGTCTGTAGCCAAGATTAGGGATGGTTCCAATGAGGCCGGCACCATGGAAAATGCTCCTTGATAAATATGGTGCTGAATGTCTTCTTTCAGCAGATTCTGGGAGGGCAGAGAGAGAGGGGAGAGTCCCCAGGAAGGAAGTGATACTTCAAATGTGGCTCTGAACCCTTTCCTCTTGTGTTCCAGAGGGAGATGTTTCCACTCCGAGTGGATCCAGACGAGGTCCTCTGAAGAATCGCAGACATGTCAAAAGGAAGCAGGACAGCACTCCCACTTGTCAAGATGTGGGTCAAGAATCAGCCACGTGTTTGGACCAAGGCGAGTTCTCAGGACAGCTTGGGTCCCATTCGGTTGGTGCATTTCGCAGCATGGGACCCACCAGTCATTCTGAGGGAGCAGGAACCCCGGGACGGGCACGCTCTGAATGCAAGGTGTGCAAAAAGAGCTTTCCTTATCAATATCAGCTTACTGTGCACCAGAGGACACACACAGGAGAGAGGCCCTTTCAATGCGACATCTGTGCCAAAGGGTTCATACAGCCTTCAGACCTGCGGGTTCACCAGCGGATCCACACTGGTGAGAAGCCCTATAGCTGTGATATCTGCC
Source organism: Bos grunniens (assembly GCF_055505025.1). Classification (NCBI taxonomy): domain Eukaryota; kingdom Metazoa; phylum Chordata; class Mammalia; order Artiodactyla; family Bovidae; genus Bos; species Bos grunniens. The sequence goes on along the minus strand of NC_141182.1, from coordinate 64,018,387 downwards.
TCAAGAAGTTCACCCACAACTCCACGCTGCATGCTCACAAAGTAACCCATACCCAGGAGAAGCCTTTCCGCTGTGAGCACTGTGACAGAGCCTTCGCCTACCGAGCGAACCTCACTGTTCACCAACGCACCCACTCTGGCCTCAAGCCCTACGTGTGCCCCGAGTGTCACAGGGCCTTCAGTCAGCTGGGGTCTTTCAAACGCCACCGGAAAATCCATTCCAGATGACTGGCTCAGGACCCTGCTCTCAGGTCCAGGTCTTTTCTGTTCTAATGAGAAAATTGAGAATGATTTGTCACCTGTGTGATACAAAGTGTGGATGACAGGGGAGGGGCTTAGGAGGACTGTGGAACCCAGTGGGATTCCATTCGCGTGAATTAGGATACTTGAGTGATGACTTATTTTTCCCTTTGGATTTTGTTTTCTACTTTGCTATAGACTATAATTTTATTTATCATTTGTTTATTTTCAATTGGAGGATAATTGCCTTATGGTGTTAGACTCTGGTTTTCTTACATGTTTTCGCTTTGTGTTGTTCTTGTTCTTCCAATGAAGCTGTGTCTCACTGGTTCAGAGTGAGGCTACTGCTGATTGCCTTCTTGTCAGGAGTGATACCTTGTAAAATAGGATGCTCCTAGCAGGACAGCTAGATTAAATACAGGATCACGAGTGAAATTTAAGTTTCAAATAAACAAACACGTTTCTATCAAAGACCTGTGTGTTTTCTCTTCTAAGACTTTGCTAACTGCCGCTAAGTCATTCCAGTCGTGTCTGACATTGTGGGACCCCATAGATGGCAGCCCACCAGGCTCCCCTGTCCCTGGGGTTCTCCAGGCAAGAACACTGGAGTGGGTTGCCATTTCCTTCTCCAATGCATGAAAGGGAAATGTGAAAGTGAAGTCGCTCAGTCGTGTCCGACTCATAGCGACTGCATGGACTGTAACCCACCAGGCTCCTCCATCCATGGGATTTTCCTGGCAAGAGCGCTGGAGTGGGGCAGCATTGCTTTCTCCTCTTTTTCCCTACTGGTGTACAACTTCTGGTTTCTGTGATGCCTCTCCTAAATGGTTTCTTACAGTAGATCTCATCAGCTGATTTTAGACAAAAGTCTTTAATATCTTATTTCATGAGAAAGAAACAAGATTAGGAAACCCAATTTGATTACAACCATTGGATTACAATTATTGGACTGCCTCACAGTCTCCAAGCAGAGAGAAAAAATTCATCAGATCAGGAAAATCAATCTGTTTCACCAGGAAATGACATCCACAAAGTATAAAGTAAATAAAATACATTAGAGAAAGTTTACTGCCAAACCAATATGGTGGCCTCTTTAATAGTTCTTCCTGTTGGAGTCTCCACAGGATATGGAATCTACCCAGATTATCCAAAGTGGTTCCTTCCATGCCCTTTATCCAATCACTGGGATGATGAGGTTATGGCCGGAAACCCCTGGAGTTTCACCCAACTCTCTATAAATACAGACATTTCAGCTCCAGACACACTTTGAGAGCCAGTGCCTGACCTGAGGAGGCTGAAGGCAAGAGACCTGGAAGGGGTAAGCGATGAGTGGGCACATCCAAGGAGGATGCCTAGAAATCAGGACACACGGGTGGGTTTCAGAAAGGTCTCGCTTTCTGTTCATCCTACATTAGCTGGGAGACCTTGTGACAGGAGATCTTCCTCTAACCCCACGTTAACAACTGTTAATCCAGCTCTTCTGCAAGGGGATAAGAATGTTTCCACACATGTTGCTGTGAGGTGGCTGGTTTTCTTCAAGGGTTTCTGAGCGGCATCCTATGGCCATTTAAAAACTACATATATATTTATTATTAGTTTTAAGTTTTTTAATTCATTCATTTTGGCTGGCCTGGGTCTTCTTTGCTGTGAGGGCTTTCTCTAGTTGTAGCTAGAGGGGACTACTGTCTAGCTGAGGGGTATGGGCTTTCATTGCGGTGGCTTCTCCCATGGCAGAGCTGGGAGTCTAGAGCTCAGGTTCAGTAGTTGCCCCTCTCAAGCTCAAGAGTTCTGGTGCACAGGCGTAGAGGCAGGCAGGGTCTTCCCATATGAGGAATCAAACCCATGTCCCCTGCATTGGCAGGCAGATTCTTAGCCACTGGACCACCAAGGAAGCCCTATGGTCATTTCTGACCAAACAGTTTTATGAAATATTGAATGAGTCGAGCAATGGTGTCCAATATTGGGATGTAGGGGAGACAGAAGGGTGGAAAAAAATGAAACCCATTTGTTTCTTTCTTTCTTTTTTTTTTTTTTTTTTGTCTCCCTAGACTGCTAACCAGTGACTTTAATGCTGAGGAAAAGCAGAGGAAATCCATTTCCATAGGTGTCAACTGGGCACCCACTTCTAGAAGCATTTGCTCAGAGTCCTACTGGAAACTTCCTCCATCAATAGGGCTGAGGACCAGACATTTTTTCAGGGTTGTGAAAACATCAAAGACAGCCCTGGGGCAGAGTCACGGGCATCCGTGCCACCCCAAGACACACTCATGGAAAACTCAGACTGTGACCAGGAAACCTGGCACGTCCGGTTCAGAACATTTAGCCGCTCGGAGGAGTCAGACCCCGTCGAGGATCTGAGGAGACTCCGTGAACTCTGCCATCTGTGGCTGAGGCCAGATGTTCACACCAAGGAGCAGATGATGGACAGGCTGGTGCTGGAGCAGTTCATGATCTGCGTGCCCCTGGAGTGCCAGGTCCTGCTCAAAGAAAGTGGGGTGCAGAGTTGAAAAGACCTGGAGGACGTGCTGAGAAATAAGCAGAAACCCAAGAGCTGGGTGAGTAGGACCTAGTGATGGGTGTGGGATGAGGAGACACGTGCAAGCTGCAGGGATCACAAGATAGGACCTGCGGGTTTGGCTATTCCCAAACAGGTGAGAGAAGTTCACAGTTGGGCAATTTGGGAGACACTTTTGGCTGTCTCAAATCGAAGGACGTAGATCTTTTACACCAAACGGGAGCTTCTATTGTCAATGCCATTGGATGCCTGAAAGCTACATTCCAGGTCTTATAGAGACTGATCTTGATTGATTTCTCCCCTCACCGACCATAGTCTGCATACAAGGGAAGAAATATCTTGTGTGTGATCCCAACATTGAGATGGTTGAAGCCAAGGCCTGTCACATGGACGATGAGAGAGACCCATGCGGGGAGCCCCAACCCCCCTCAAGGGTCATACCTCCAGAGGATGGCGAGTAGGGAAGCCAAGAGCTGCAGAATCTGCCAGGAGCCACAGACCTGTCTAGGGAGCAGGTGAGAGAGTGGAAGCAGGTAGAAGAGAGTCAGGTGGGTGTGGCTGCTGGAGCAATGGGGAGATTTGGCAAAGGACAGGAATGGACTCATTGGTTCCAGAAATTCCCATGGATACATTCAGTTCCGAGGCATTTTTTCTAGTAACTGTGAGAATGAAGCTAATCCATCTTTGTCCCTCTGCCATGAAAGCATCTATTCTTAGGAGTGGGGAGAAGGGAATCCTGTCTTCCTGACATGATGCTAGGTTCAATTTGCTGCAGGTAAATGCACTGACAGCGGATTTACCCACGGCCACTTTGCCCAAGGGAACTTCATATTTCAGAATATGATCATTCCTTGCAACTGAAGGAGTGACTCCAAAGTGGACTCAAAATGCCCCCCAGTAGACATTGGGCTTCCCTGGTGGCTCAGATGGTGAAGAATCTGCCGACAATGCAGGAGACCTGGGTTGGATCCCTGGGTCAGGAAGATCCCCTGCAGAAGGGAATGGCTACACACTCTAATGTTCTTGCCTGGAGAATCCCATCAACAAAAGAACCTGGCAGCTATAGTCCATGGGTTTGCAAGAGTCACACACGACTGAGCGACCAACACTTTCCCTTTCAGACATTGAAGAATGCATGGAAGACAGTTGATTTGTTCAAATAAGGTTGGGTATGGGCAGGGGATGCTACTGACTTGCATGGAGCAGAGACCAGGAATACTGGACGTCATCTTCCTATGTACCGGGTAACCACCATCGCAAAGATGCGTCCAGGCAAGTCTCCAACAGTGATGGAGTCCAGAGAGCTGGGCCTAGAGTTCTTCCTTCCAGAGTCGGGGGCAGGCAGGAGTGCGTATGACGTGGAGAGACCTGTGCATAGAGAAGTCAGAGTGCCAACTGGGATGTCCTGATTTGATTGCAGGATACAGTCTGTGTAGATCCAGGACAGCCTTGAGTGTCAGGAGTTGATTATCAATCAGGGTGATGGGGTGGACCAGACGAAGTCAGGGCATATCCCCTAAAATTTCATGAAGAAACTTGGAGTATAAGGTCAAGATACGAGGCAGATGGGGAAATAGGAAAGAGTTTTCCATGGACTAAGGTAAATGGCTTTGACTCTGCTTGTTTGTCCCTTGTCAGGATGAGAGAGCTCTCCCGCCAGAGACTGTTCCTGAAACAGGTGAGCTGGAGGGTCAGACGCCCACGGAGAACTTGGAGAAGGACCTGCTGGAAGACAGGGGACAGACAAAAACCCTTCAATCTGAAGCACCTCAACTTCTGAAGGGTCATGGTGAGTACTCAAAACCGTGGAATCCAGCAGAGTTAGTGAGTCCCTCCTGTGGTGGCATGAGGCTGGGTAGCCAGCATCACCATCCTTGATGGGTGGGTGGAGATCATTGTCCAGTGCCAACCTTCTCCATCATCAATGTTCCAGTGTCCCACAGTCCAAGCTCTTAGCTTGGTTGCTTGATGGGAACTTCTCAGCCAACATCAGGGTTCCAGTGGGGCCGGCAGCACAGAAAATGCTCCATGTTAAATGTGGTGCTGAATTTCTTTCAGTGAATTCTGGGAGCATAGAGAGAAAGAAGAATCCTCAAGAAGAAAGTGGTATTTAAATAGTGGCTCCTGAACCCTTTCCTTCTGTGTTGCAGAGGGAGACGTTTCCACTATGAGGGGATCCAGACGAGGTCCTCTAAAAAATCGCAGACATATGAAAAGGAAGCGGGACAGCAGTCCGACTTGCCAAGACGTGCGTCAAGAAGCAGCCATGTGTTTGGACCAAGGAGAGTTCTCAGGACAGCTTGGGTCCCATTCCGTTGGTTCATCTGGCACCGTGGGACCCACCAGTCTTCCTGAGGGAGCAGAAACCCCGGGACAGGCACCGTCTGAATGCAGGGTGTGCAAAAAGAGCTTTCCTTATCAATCTCAGCTTACCTTGCACCAGAGGACACACACAGGAGAGAGGCCCTTTCAATGCGACATCTGTGCCAAAGGGTTCATACAGCTTTCAGATCTGAGGGTTCACAAGCGGATCCACACTGGCGAGAAGCCCTACAGCTGTGATGTCTGCCTCAAGAAGTTCACCCACGACTCCACACTGCGCGATCACAAGAGGACCCACACCCAGGAGAAGCCTTTCCGCTGTGAGCACTGTGACAAAGCTTTCAGCCACCGAGGGAACCTCAACGTTCACCGACGCACCCACTCTGGCCTCAAGCCCTACGTGTGCCCCGAGTGTCACAGTGCCTTCCATCAGCTTGAGACTTTCAAAGGCGACCGGAAAATCCATTCCAAATGAGTCACCCAGGACCCCACCATCAGGTCCAAGTGGCGTCTGCTCCTAGAAGGAAATTCTGGATTATTTGTCACTTATGTGATACAATGAAAGGGTGACATGTGAAGAACCTACAATCATACTGGAACCCGATGGGGTTCCATTCACATGAATTAGGTGAATATTTGAGTGATGACTTATCTTTCCCTTCAGATTTTGTTTTCTACTTTAGTGTAGCCTGTGTTTTCTTCTTTCAGTGAATGCAGGTCTCATTTGTTTTCTTCTTCGTGAAACTGAGGTGACTGCTGATTGTACCCCCATTAGGGAACATTTCATCGTAAAATAGGATGCTCCTAGCAGAGTGTCCAGATGAAAAAGAGGATCACCAGTGAAATTTAAATTTCAAATAAACAAAGACATTTCTGTCAAATAAGTGTCCTGTGTATTTCCCCTTCCACGATTTTTTTTTCTTTATTTTATTTTTTAACTTTACTATCTTGTATTGTTTTTGCCATGTATCAACATGAATCTGCCACAGGTATACACATGTTCCCCATCCTGAACCCTCCTCCCTCCTCCCTCTCTGTCCCATCCCTCTGGGTCATCCCAGTGCACCAGCCCCAAGCATCCAGTATCGTGCATCGAACCTGGACTGGCGACTCGTTTCATATATGATATTATACATGTTTCAGTGCCATTCTCCCAAATCCTCCCACCCTATCCCCAAGATTTTTTTATATGGAGTAGATGATAGCTGCGGTTTGTTACATGGCCATTATTATGTGGAGATATCATCCCTCTGTAAGGCTTCCCCAGTAGCTCAGCGGTAAACAATCCACCTGCACCATAGAAGACCCAGGTTCCATCCCTTCATCAGGAAGATCCCCTGGAGAAGGGAATGGTAACCCACTCCAGTATTCTTGCCTGGAGAATCCCATGGACAGAGGAGCCAGGCAGGCTATGGCCTGTTGGGTTGCAAAGAGTCGGACATGACTGAAGCGACTGAGCACCCACTCGAGCATTTAAAGTAACTGTATTCTTTTGGAATTATGAACTGTTAGGTAATGTAATATTAATGCCCTTTTGAACACTGAGATTCTAGGGTGTCTCAGCTTGAAAAGATTCTTCAAGTTAGCACTCTTTCATCCCACCTGGCTCTCCTCCAGCAGAAATTAAGAGAGCTCATTTGGAGCAGAATGGAGATAATGAAGTATTTCTTTTCAAAGAATCAGCGTTTTCTTCTATTAATTAGCCTGGGAATTTGTTGGGGGCAGCAAACTCAAGGATGATATTGTAATAGATATTGGTGTCTGGATGCTCGCACTTAAAAGCCAATACAGAGGCCAGGTTGGGGGAAAGAAAAGTTAGCTTTATTTTCGATGCCAGAAACTGTTGAAAGTGAAAGTGAAGTTGCTCAGTCATGTCCAACTCTTTGCGTCCCCGTGGACTGTAGCCTACCAGGTTCCCCCGTCCATGGCATTTTCTGGGCAAGAGTACTGGACTGGGTTGCCATTTCCTTCTCCAACAACTGTGGAGGGCGGGGCACTGTGGCCACTGCTGAGTTTTCCAAACTTGCTGACTTATTGAGTGCAACACTTTCACAGCATCATGTCTGAGGATTTGAAATAGCTCAACTGGAATTCCATCACCTCCACTAGCTTTGTTCATAGTGATTCTTCCTAAGGCCCACTTGACTTCACATTCCAGGCTGTCTGGCTCTAGGTGAGTGATCACACCTTCGGGATTATCTGGGTCGTGAAGATCTTTTTTGTATAGTTCTGTATATTCTTGCCTGGAGAAGGAAATGGCAACCCACTCCAGTGTTCTTTCCTGGAGAATCCCATGGACAGAGTAGCCTGGTAGGCTGCAGTCCATGGGGTCGCACAGAGTCGGACACGACTGAAGTGACTTGGCAGGCAGCAGGCAGTATATTCTTGCCAGCTCTTATTCATATCTTCTGCTTCTCTTGGGTCCATACCATTTCTGTCCTTTATTGTGCCCATCCTTGCATGAAATCTTCCCTTGGTAAATCCAAATCCTTTCTCACACCCTCAGAGGGCACCGCTCCTCACACTCTCTACCTTCTCCTCCACTCCCCAGCCACCTTGCACACCTGACCACACCAAGCCCAGCTGGCTTTGCCGTCTGGTTTCTAGGGTTTTCCTCCGCTGTCTGGAAAGTCCTTCCCCCGACACCCTCAGGTTGTCTTCCGATCTCCACACAATCAGTGGTTCTTTGGAGACGGACAGGCCTGGCTGTTGCTTTATCACCCGGCATCTCACTCCATCACCACGTTTCCTCAATAGCAGTTTCTCAGCCTCGGTATGTATTTTATTTTTAAATCCATTTATTTTCGGCTGTGCTGGGTCTTTGTTGCTGCTCAGGGCGCAGGGCTCCTCTCCAGTCCTGGGGCACAGGCTTCTCACTGCAGTGACCTCTCTTGTGCGGACCCCCGACTCTCGGGGCTCTGGGCTTCAGTAGTGGCGGCTCCCAGGCTCGGTGGTTGTGTCGCACGGCCTTAGTTGCTCTTGAGCCCTGGGACCTTCTCGGGTCAGGGATGGTACTCGTGTGCTCTCATTGGCAGGCACAGCCTTTACCTCCGAGCCCCCGGGGAAGCCCGTTATTCACTTTTCTTAAGTAGTACTTAACTGCGTCTGTGTTTTGAAGTCTTATTCATATTTCATGGTATTAATTTCTTGTGTTGATTCTTCGATAATGGTTCTAATACCCCTGTTTCTGAAGAGACCCAGTCTTTATATTCTATATTGCTTCTTTGAATTAGTTGCCTCCATCTTGGGCCTGTAAGTTAACATCCTTTGAGATAGAAGGAGGTGACAGAGGATGAGATGGTTTGATGCCATCACCGACTCAATGGACACGAGTTTGAGCAAAGTCCCGGGAGATAGTGAAGGACAGGGAAGCCTGGCGTGCTGCAGTCCATGGAGTTGCAAAGTGAAAGAAAGTGAAGTGGCTCTTTGTGACCCCATGGACTGTAGCCCACCAGGTTCCTCCCTCCATGGCATTTTCCAGTTAAGATTACTGCAGTGGGTTGCCATTCCCTTCTCCAGGGGATCTTCCCGACCCAGGGAACAAACCCACATCTCTTGCCTTGGCAGGCGGACTCTTTACCACTGAGCCTCCTGGGAAACCATGAGAGAAGCTGACACAATTCTGAGAATTAACCTAAGAAATGAAAACAAATGGACCCTGGAACTGAAGGTTAACTGTATCGACAACAATCAAGATGACACTGATCAGACCAGTGATGACCAGTTTCAGGATGATTGTCAGAGCTGACTGCGCTGTTTCTGCCTGTAGCCCCCTCCCTCCATCTATAAAAGCTGTTGCTCATTAATTGTCCGGGGTGGGAGGTGGAGGGAGTCAGTCCTTCCTCTTCCTTGTTGGAGAAGGAAATGGCAAACCAGTCCAGTACTCTTGCCTGGAAAATGCCATGGATGGAGGAGCCTAGTAGGCTACAGTCCACAGGGTCGCAAAGAGTTAGACATGACTGAGCAATTTCACTTTCAACAGTGGCTGGCATCCAGAATAATGCTAGCTTTCCTTTCCCCCAACCTGGCCTCTGTATTGGCTTTTAAGTGCGAGCAGCCAGACACCAATATCTATTACAATATCATCCTTGAGTTTGCTGCCCCCAACAAATTCCCAAGCTAATTAATAGAAGAAAACGCTGATTCTTTGAAAAGAAATACTTCATTATCTCCATTCTGCTCCAAATGAGCTCTCTTAATTTCTGCTGGAGGAGAGCCAGGTGGGATGAAAGAGTGCTACCTTGAAGAATCTTTTCAAGCAGAGACACCCTAGAATCTCAGTGTTCAAATGGGCATTAATATTACATTACCTAACAGTTCATAATTCCAAAAGAATACAGTTACTTTAAATGCTCAAGTGGGTACTCAGTCGCTTCAGTGGTGTCCAACTCGTTGCAACCCAACAGACCATAGCCTGCCAGGCTCCTCTGTTCATGGGATTCTCCAGGCAAGAATACTAGAGTGGGTTGCCATTCCCTTCTCCAAGGGATCTTCCCAACCCAGGGATCGAACATGGTTCTCCTGCATTGCAGGCAGATTCTTTACCATCTGAGCCACCAGAAAAGCCCCAAAATAAATAAAGAAAATAAAATATAATTTATATTTCAACTGTATTTCAATCGAAAAAGAGAGAGAGAAGACAAAGAAATACAGCCTATCCTCTGATTAGTAAGTTCTCTATCTGTGGATTCAACCAATGTAGATTGGAAAAAAAAAAAAAACCCACTCCAGTACTTTTGCCTGGAAAATCCCGTGGATGGAGGAGCCTGGTAGGCTGCAGTGCATGGGGTCACTAAGAGTCAGACACGACTGAAGCGACTTGGCAGCAGCAGATTGAAAAAAAAAACAAACAATTCTCCCAGTGCTTCAGATTTTCTTCCTGAGATTTTAATTTCACGATCTCAGTCTCAGTAGAGGGTGACGACACAGGGTTTCAGAAGAGCCAGAGGGGCAAAGGTTTGGAGCAGAAGTCTGGGAACATCTAGGAACCCAGGCATCTTCCTCCTTGAGGACTTTCTGGCCGAGCACGCCTGGATCTGTGCAAGAGAAAGACGCCAGTTTGAATGGTTCCATTCCCCACCGCTACCCCAGCCAGGTTCTGAGTGTTGTGGTGACCCAAGAGAGGAACCTCTCTTCGGTTCACCTCAGTTTTGACAACTCTCTCGAGGACAGAGAGCTCCTCCTCTCTGCCCTTGCTTCTTCTGCCGTCTCCTATTCGCCTACCCGCCTACTTTCCTCTTGCACTCCCATTTGGAGATGGTACATGGTGATGCTGGGGAGTGTTTTCAAGAGCCAGAGTGTAGCCGAGTTTGCAGTGGGAAGCAGTGAATCAGAAGGTGTCCCCTGTCTGGGCTTAGTAGTCCTCCACCAGATACTTGTCAAAGCATGTCCCAAAATAAGGTTGGGATGGAAGGAGGTGGAATTGAGGTTAAAAATCTAACTTGAGAACGGCAGGCAAAGCTGGGGCTTGATCGTTGGCTTTGTCTGTAGTCGGCTGGGTCAGTGGTATGTGAGCCTGCACTTGGTTAATTTAGTTCATTCATTTCACAGATATTTACCGAGCACCCACCATGCACCATCCATCGCACTAGGCAGTAAGCAAGACGGAGAAGGTCTCTCCACTCTCACGAAGCTTAGATTTTCCTGGAAGGAGACAGAGTATAAGTAGGTAAAACTATGAAGGAGGGAGAATCATATCGTGGTAAATGCTGCTAGTAAGTGGGTTCCCCTGGTGGCTCAGATGGTAAAGAATCTGCCTGCAATGTGGGACAGAGAGAAATAGATTAATGTCAGATCAAACGGGCAGGTGACCATTATATGGAAGAGGTGATGACTAAGCTGGTTTCTGAATGACACGAAGGATCTAGCCACGCAAAACTCTAGAAACAGAACTTCCTAGAGAGTTCCCTGGACGCCCAGTCGTTAGGACTTGGTTCCTTCACTGCTGTGGTTCCATCCCTGCTCGGGGAACTAAGATCCCGCCCGCAAGGGGCAAAGCACAGTCAAAAATTTAAAAAAGGAACAGAGCTTTCTAGATTGAAGCAAGACTGGGTGCCAAGATCCTAGAGTGAACAGACCCAGTGTTTCAAGAAACTCAGAAACCAAAGCTGGGACAGATCATGTTTGAGTATGAGTGTGCATGTGCCTACTCAGTCGCGTCTGACTCTGCGACCCCATGGACTGTAGCCCACCAGGCTCCTCTGTCCATGGGATTCTCCTGGCGAGAACACTGGAGTGGGTTGCCACGCCCTCCTCCGGGGGATCTTCCCCACCCAGGGATCGAACCCGAGTCTCTTACATCTCCTGCACTGGCAAGTGGATTCTCTACAACTCATACCACCTGGGAAGCCTTTGAGGATGAGTACAGAGTTCAGAGTGTAAAAGTTGGAAACAAAGATCTTATTTATTTTACTTAAAAAAAGATATTTATCTATCTGGCTGTGCTGGGTCTTAGTTGCAGCATGTGGGATCTTCACTGCTGTGTGAAATGGAAAGTCGCTCAGCCCGACTCTTTGTGACCCCATGGACTATTCTCCAGGCCAGAGCACTGGAGTGGGTAGCCTTTCCCTTCTCCAGGGGATCTTCCCAACCCAGCGATCGAACCCAGGTCTTCCCCATTGCTGGTGGATTCTTTACCAACTGAGCTATCAGGGAAGCCCTCACTGCTGTGGACAGGATTTTTTTTTTTTTTTTGGTTGCGGCATGCAAACTCTCAGTTGCAGCACGTGGGATGCAGTTCCCTGAATAAGGATTGAACCAGGGGCCACTGCATTAGGAGCTTGGAGTCTCAGCGACTGGGCCACCAGGGAAGTCCCCAGATCTTATTTAGGAAAGAGGTCAAGCTGGAGTGAACCTCGAGGTCAGAGGGAGGGATTGAGGTTCACATCTCAGCTAGAGCTAAACTGGAGGGTGATACTGGGGGAGGGGGCCAAGGTCCGGGCGTGGGGTCATAGCTGGAAACGGGCCAGAGTGTCAGGAAACGCCAGGGACTGTTTGAAATTAGAGGGGGACAGGAAGCTGAGCACGTGAGGTTGGGGCTAGGGCCTGTGGCTATAGGTGCGGGGCCCGTGGGTGAGCCCAGGGTCCTTCCCGCCTCCCCGAGCCTCCCAGCCCCGCTCCCCCCGCCCCACCTCTCACAGTTCCCCAGTCTTTACCTCCGGTCTCTGCTTTGGCAGCAGTCTCCCCCAGACTCCCGGAGGCCAGCAGAGACTGGGAGTAGGGGAGGCCGTCTAGGAAGAGAGACACATGTCAGTAAGCCTTTGGGGTTTTCGGTTTGGGACTGTGCGCTGTGCGGGTTTTTTTTTTTTTTTTTAATTCTGTCTTTATTTTTTGGGCTGTGCTGGGTCTTTGTTGCTGCAAGGGTTTTTTCTGGTTGTGCCGGATGGGGGCCGCTTTTCCTTGCGGTGTGGGGGCTCCTCTTATTGCGGAGCTTGGGCTTCGTGGCTCCGTGGCACGTGGGGTCTCCCCGGATAGAGGACAGAACGTGTGTCCTCTGCGTTGGAGGGCGGATTCTTAACCAGGGCAGTGCTGGTTTTACTTCCTTGATTTCCTTGGAATCATACACTACTTAGCAGTTCTCATCTAGGGGCCAACCAACGCCCCCTACTTCCTCCCCAGTCCCTCACCCCCTTCACCCGGGGATATTTGGCAATTTCCAGACACATTGTTGGTTGTCACAACTTGGAGGAACTACCACCATCTAATGAATGGAGACCCGTTGTTGCTGTTCACTCAGTCGTGTCCGACTCTTTGCGACCCCATGGACTGCAGCATGCCAGGATTCCCTCTCCATCACCAACTCCCAGAGCTTGCTCAGACTCGTGTCCATCATGTTGGCAATGCCATCCAACCCTCTCATCCTCTGTCGTCCCCTTCTCCCGCCTTCAATCCTTCCCAGTATCAGGGTCTTTTTAAATGAGTCAGGTCTTCGCATCAGGCGGCCAAAGTATTGGAGCTTCAGCTTCAGCATCAGTCCTTCCAATGAATATTCAGGACTGATCTCCTTTAGGATGGAATGGTTGGATCTCCCTGCAGCCCAAGGGACTCTCAAGAGTCTTTTCCAACACCACAGTTGAAAAGCATCCGTTATTAAACATCCCCTGACACACAGCGGTTCAGCCTCAAATGTAAACAGCGCTAAGGTTGAGCAACTCTGCCCGAGATACAGTTAAGTGCCCGCATCTGGTAGGTGGTGATGAAGAGCAGGTTCCCTTCAGGTCGCCCTGAGCCTTCTTGTGTCTACCCACATGTCCCGAGGCCACATGCCCCCAGGGTTCTCTCCATTGAGAGGCCAAAGGGGGAGAGGGGAGTCTCAGAGATGGTACCCAGCCAGGCACGACGAGGAGGTAAACAGGATCGGGGCTGAGCAAAGAGGAAGTGGATGGGGGGCCCTGCAAAGAGATACTTAGAACCACCGACACTCACCTGGCTCCCACCATCTGCCAGACCCTCTGCTAGGAATTTTCCATGCAGTCTCACTGACCACACTACAGAATTGTGAGGAGGCTTCATAACACCGTTTTAGGCGTTTGAAACAAACAGCATCACTCTCTCGTGTTCAGTCGTTCAGTCGTGTCCAACTCTGTGCGACTCCATGGACCGTAGCCCGCCAGGCTCCTCTGTCCATGGGATTCTCCAGGCAAAAACACTGGAGTGGGTTGCCATATCCTCTTCCAGGGGATCTTCCCGACCCAGGGATCGAACCCATGTCTCTTATGTCTCCTGCGTGGGCAGGTGGGTTCCCAGGGAAGCCCCAGTCAGTCTCCCAGGCTCCCTCAACTCGTGAGTGTCAGAGCAAAGGAGGGAGCCCACACACAGCGGGTTTCTGAAACCAGAGCCGGCAGGTGGGGCAGAGGGGATGGGGTGGGCCCTCCTTTTCCTGCCTTTACTCACCAATGGTTCTCCACAGGTCTAGGATCCCCAGGGTCGTCTTCTCCTTCTGGCCTCTGTCTGCCCTCGGGGGAGGGGGGAGCACTGCAAGGGGTGGGGAAGCAAGACCAGGAGGTCGTTAGAGGCAGAGAGGACACACAGCCGGTGGTCCCAGAGCACCGCTCGGGCGAGGGACGGAGCACGGGCTGACCAGGCGGGGGCGCAGCTCTGAGAGACAGACACCTGCCCGGTTACCCACCCCCCACCCCAGCCGGGGGAGACTCCTGAGAGCCCCTTGGCCTGCAAGGTCAAACCAGTCCACCCTAAAGGAGATCAACCCCGAATATTCACTGGAAGGACTGATGCTGAAGCTGAAGTTCCGATACTTTGGCCACCTGATGCGAAGAACTGACTCATTTGAAAAGACCCTGATGCTGGGAAAGACTGAAGGCAGGAGAAGGGGACACAGAGGATGGGATGGTTGGATGGCATCACCGACGCGATGGACATGAGTTGAGTAAACTCCGGGAGTTGGTGATGGACAGGGAGGTCTGGCATGCTGCAGTCCTTGGGGTCTAAGAGTCAGACACGACTGAATGACTGAACAACAAACAACCCGTAGGTGGCAGAACTGGGGCTTGAGCCCACCTGCGTCTGCAGCAAACCTCGAATGGTTTCTGCCACACTTCCTGGTGCCTGACCGACTGCACTGTCCCAAGAGCACGTCTCCAGTGGTACAGCAAGCGCCCAGTGAAGATGGGGAGGGGGGTCGGGCAGAGGGGACGGGGGATCGTGGCAGGAAGTGCTCCGGTCTGTCTGACCCTCACACAGTGTGGGGACAGCGTTGCGCCCGCTGTCACGGGCCGGGGAGCCGAGGCGTGGAGGCTGCACACCCGCCCCCGGGGGCAGAGCCGGGACTTGAAGCCAGCGCTCTGGCTCCGGGATCCCGGCGCACATCACTTCCCTAGACTAACCCCCAAGACCGGTCTGGAAATCAAGCCCATGGGCTTTGGGGGCCGGGGGCCATAGGGCTGGGAGTTTCGAGTTGCGAACACACGGCTCACAGGCGCCAGGCAGGGATGGAGAGTCACTCACCGGGACCCAGGAGGTAGCCGGCACTGTTGAGGGTCCAGCCTCCTCGCCCCTAGATAGAGATGAGAGAGACAAGGCTCAGAGAGATGGGAAGCGCAGTCTGCACGGCTGGGAGGACCTGGGTCAGCACACCGCCCGCCGCAGCTCAGTCACCACTCTGTGAAGTCGTTTGGCTTAATCTGTGTTTCCCCAGTGGCTCAGCAGTAAAGAACCCACCTGCAGTGCAGGAGACCTAAGAGTCGCAGGTTCAATCTCTGTGTTTCTGTGTCAGGAAGATCACAGGTTCAATCCCTGGGTCAGGAAGATCCTCTGGAGGGCACTGGAGGAGGGCATGGCAACCCACTCCAGGATTCTTGTCTGGAGAATCCCACGGACAGAGGAGCCTGGCAGGCTACAGTCCATGGGGTCGCAAAGAGTCAGACACAACTGAGTGACTAAAATTATTGTGGGCTTACTCTATGCCAGCGTGGGTTCTGAGGACTGATGTAGGGAGTCCAGTGCAAAATGAAGATACAGGGCCCCTCCAGGTGACTCTCCTGCTTGCTACAGCACTCAAAGTTTACATTGTTGGGAAGCTCTGCCTTAGAAGGCAGCTTTGGGCATCTCTGGGCCAACGCTAATCATTAGGGTGTTTTTGCTTTGGATAAGCTGAGCCCTGACCCCCTCGTATTCCACCTGTGATCTGTTCTAACCCGCCCCCCACCCCTGCCCTGGACCAGAGTGATGAATTCAGTCTTTCTTATTTAAGAAAAAAAAAATGTTTTTTTAAATTTTTGGCTGCACCGTGTGGCCTGTGGGATCTTAGTTCCCAGACAAGGGATCAAACCAGCACCCCCTGCATTGGAAACACAGAGTCTTAACCACTGGACCGCTAGGGACGTCCCTCTTGCCCAGCCAGGAAAGCTAGAGCTCCTTTCCCGGGAGGGCAGTGACAGGTGTGCAGTGACAGGTGGGTCTCACCCCGTGGACGGGGGCAGAGGCTGGAGTCTCGGCCAGGCTGAGGAGGACCGCAAGAAGGAGCAGGCGAACAGACAGAGGCATCTCAGGGCTGGAGGGCTGGGTGCTGCGGAATGCTGCAGAGAAAGGGCAGGGGGGTTATTTGCTAATTTTGCAGCTTGATTGGGGTATAACTGATACGAAAAAAAAAAGAAAAACATGAAACATGTTTAAAGAATGCCTCTTGGTGAGTGTGGACATGACCTTTCACCAATAACACCATCATTGCAATAGATGTATCCACCACCTTCAGAAATTTCTGTGGGTTTTTTTTCCCCTCAAAATTTATATTTTTTCCCCAAAGATCCCTCATGGTAAATGTCACATTGCGCTTGAAAATATGTGGTTTATTTTCAAATATCTTTTGATACTGATCTCTAGCATAATTCCACAGTGATAGAAGCACAGACTGTGTGATTTCAATACTTTTACACCATGAAATTTCTGCACCTTGTTTTATGTCCCTGGATGTGTTCCAGTGTCTCCTGGTTTATACTCTATGGGAACTTGAATACCATTTGTATCCTGCTGTTATGTGAAAATTGTATAAATCTTAATTACGTTGAATTGGTTCATAGTGCTTTTCAAGTCTACTATATCCTTCTACTTCTCTGTCGATTCATCCTATTAATTTTTGACAATTTGATATTGAAACTCCAACTAAAAATCTTAATTTGTCTATTAAAAAAAAAACTAATTACAGGAGTAGCCTTCGGGAGTGCGGCTGTGCGCCTGCGCTACGCCGAGTTCGGGAGTGCGGCTGTGCGCTTGCGCGGCACCGAGTACCAGCGGGCAGTTTGAATTTCGCTCCCGGAGCCGGATCTCGAGACCTTACGCTTCCGACCGAGATTGGGTGGGGGAGGGGGCGGTGTCTCGGCGCCTCGCGACCCCACCGAGTGGGCCCTTTGCTCCCGGACCCGCACGAGAGGCTTAAGGATGGCCTCAGATATTTAAAAAAAAAACAACTGTAATTACAGTGGAACTATACGTAACCTAGTTCTGTATTTTCCAAGTGTCCTGTAAAATGTGTGATCATACTTTCATAATTTAAAAAAATAAAAATTAAAAAACTTTTATTTTTAAATTTTTAATTGGAGGATAATTGCTTTACAGTGTTGCATTGGCTTCTGCCATATAGCTACATGAATCAGCGATAGGTACACACACGTCCCCTCCCTCTTGACCCTCCCTCCCATCCCACCCCTCGAGGTTGTCACAGAGCACTGGGTTGAGCTTCTGTGGGGTTTTGTTTTTTTTTTAAGATGCCACACGTAAGTGGGTCTGAGGCTCTGATGGCTCAGACGTAAAGTGTCTGCCTGCAATGTGGGAGACCCAGGTTTGATCCCTGGGTCAGACAGATCCCCTGGACAAGGAAATGGCAACCCATTCCATACTCTTGCCTGGAAAAATCTCATAGACAGGGGGGTCCATGGGGTCGTGAAGAGTCGGACACAACTGAGCGACTTCACTTTCACTTTTCATTTAAGTGGGCTTCCCTGGTAGCTCAGATGGTAGAGAATCTGCCTGAAATTTGAGAGACCAGGGTTCGATCCTTAGGTTGGAAAGATCCCTTGGAGAAGGGAATGGGTACTCACTCCAGTATTCTTGCCTGGAGAATCCCACGGATGGAGGAGCCTGGCACGCTACAGTCCTTGGGGTTGCAAAGAGTCGGACACAACTAAGCAACTAACACACACTTCACTTCACATGTAAGTGAAATCATACAGTACTTATCTTTCTCTGTCTCTTAATATACTGTAAAGTGCAGGATATCCTGTTGTTAACTGAAGGTTCATCTCTACATTTTGGGTCATAAATATATAATCAAGAATTAAAACGAACACTTCTGAATTTTTTAACTTTATGTGGAGCACATTTCTTTAAGTAAAATGAGAGTTGGTGGAGGGAGAATCCCAAAGTAAGTAAGTAACAGGATATTCAGTACATAGAATGTAAGTGTGTGTGCAAGTGTGAAAGTTGCTCAGTCATGTCTGAGTCTCGGACTACACAGTCCATGGAATTCTCCAGGCCAGAATACTGGAGTGGGTAGTCTCTCCCTTCTCCAGGGGATCTTCCCAACCCAGGGATCAAACCCAGGTCTCCCGCATTGCAGGCGGATTGTTTACCAGCTGAGCCACAAGGGAAGCCCAAGAATACTGGAGTGGGTAGCCTATCCCCTTCTCCAGCATATCTTCCCGACCCAGGAATCGAACCAGGGTCTCCTGCATTGCAGGGGGACTCTACCAACTTAGCTATCAGGGAAGCCCTGATACATAATACATAGTACATAGAATATGCCCCTCCAAACCCCGCAGTGCATGAGTGACCCGTTTCAGAACCAGAGAGGCCTGAATTGAGAGAGTAAGACTGACATAGATACACACCACCACGTGTAAAATAGCTAGCTAGTGGGGAGCTCAAGCCAGGGCTCTGTGATGTCCTAGAGGGGAAGAATAGGGGGGAGGCGGTGGGAGGAAGGCTCAAGACTCTTTGCGACCCCAAGGACTGCAGCCCACCAGGCTCCACTCTCCATGGGGTTTTCCGGCAAGAATGCCCAAGTGGGTAGCCACTCCATTCTCCAGGGGGTCTTCCCGACCCAGGGACCGAACCCAGGTCTCCTGCATTGCAGGCGGATTCTTTACCGTCTGAGCCACCAGGGAAGCCCCAGATAGCTAGTGGGAAGCTCAGCTTGGTGGTCTATGATGACCTTCTTCTTGGAGGGGTGGGATGGGGGTGGGATGGGAGGAAGGCTCAAGAGGGAGGCGGTCTATGTTCACATATAGCTGACTCCCGTCACCGCACAGCAGAAACCAACACAACCTTGGAAAGCACTCACTCATCCTCCAAATAAAAACCAGGGCCACGGACCACCACCGTGCCTCCCCTATCCACTCGCTAACCCGCCCCCAGCCCTGGAACGCCGCCTCCTCACTGGCCCCAGCCCCTGTCCCGGACCTCCCAGCCCCCTCCCTGCCTCACCTGTGTCCCTCCCCACCTCCCCCTCCCCTTCTCCGCATCCCCTCCCGCCTGCATCTCCATCCTCCCAGGACCCCAGCCTCCCCGCCTCGGTCTCACCTCGCTGGAGTGGGCAGACCCCGCCACCTTTCTCCTGTCGGCCGGTCTGGGTCCCAGCTCCCGAGAGACTCCAGCTTTTATGCCCGAGGAGGAGAGGCGGGCGGAGGGAAGCCGGAGGAGACTAGACGGGGAGAGAGGGCGTGGGGGGAGAAAGGCGGAGCGGAGCGCCCGCCCACAGGAGGGGTTTCTCAGGTCAGGACAAGGATGCTTCCCGGAAGGAAGATTTCTCTGCCCGTTTCCCCCGCAGACCTCGCAACCCGAGGTGTTTGCTCCGCATTTATCCAAGGACCCCCAGCCCACCTCCGCCTGGTGTCGGCGTTAGCGGGAAGGGGGCGGTGGACGGGGCTTGGGGAGGCGGGGTATTCTGGGTTCTCTGCACGCCCTTGACTTCTCTCCACCTGCCGGGGCACCCGGGCCACCTGTTTCCGTGTTTGTGGAGCGTCTCTCCTCGCCACACACCGGGAAATAAGCTCGTTGCAGGCCGGGGGCGGCGGGGCCCGGGGATGGGGGCGGTCACGTCCTGGGAGTCGCCAGCACGCGGCGCTAGCCAGGCGGGCCCCTTCGGCCGGGCTCGGAGGCTCTTCCGCGCGTCCTGACCCGGGAGGGCGCTTCCGCATCCACTGGGTGGAGGCCAAGGATGCTGCATCCTCCGGGGCAGAGGACAGCCCCCACCCCCAGCAAAGAACCACTGGACCTCCAGTGTCCGTAGTACAAGGATGGGAAACCCTGTGGCAACCCCTAAAACGGTCCCCAGAACCGAACAAATGTTGCTGGATGAACAAATGAAGAGTGTGTGTGTGTGTGTGATTGTGCGCTTGGTCTCTCTCCCGCTCCGTTTCGCTTCCTCCGTTCATCTGTCTGTTCCTTTCTCTGCCTCTGGGCCCCGGGACAGCAGCAGTTTTCCAGAGGAAAGACCCCGGAATCAAAGGGAAGGGGGCCCGGCCCGCTGGCTCTGCTCCCGGGCTTTCGACCGTCCTGGGGTCCTCGCGGGACTCGATGTCCTGGCTCTGAGATGAAGAGCCCGGGTTCAGCCCGGACTCGGGGGTCCTTGCTCCAGGTCCTCATCTCTACCCCAGCCCTACCACCCCCACTGCAGACCTTTCTGGACTGCCATGCCCGTCTGCCTCGCTTTTAAGAGGCTCAGGCTTTACCGACTGAGCTAGCCGGGAGACCACTCCCGCCTGCCTCAACCTTAAAAGCAAGACCCCCAGCGGGGAGGAGGGTGAGAAACAGCATCCCGGAAACCTAGTGCGTGCCTCCCCCGGGTGGCTCCCTCTCCCCTCTTCCCGGCTTCCTTCCCTTCTCATCTGGGGGGAGGGGGTGGTGTTCCGATTGCGAGAAGGTGACAAGGAGGTGTAAATGGCTCTGCTGGAAAAGAGCGGGAGCGGGGGAGGCTGTCGAGGATAAACCGGCTGATCTGAACCTGGCGGACCCGCTTCTCTGCGTGACCAGTGCCGTGAAAAGTGAAGCCATGGGGTCTGCATCTCACGCAAACAAACACACACACACAACCCGGATGATGTGGGGGACATGTCACTTTACATTTCTGTGACACAGCTGGACGTCTGTGGATGTGTGTATATGTGTGGACATCCATGCATCTGTGCAGATACCTAGCTAGGTAGCTACCTAGCGTATCTCCTATAAGAGCTATATCTCCTTTGAGTATTCCCCAAGTAGCAGTTGTTCAGTCGCTAAGTTGTGTCTGGACTGTTTGCGACCCGACCCCATCGACTGTAGCCTGCCAGGCTCCTCTGTCCATGGGATTCTCCAGGCAAGAAGACTGGAGTGGGTTGCCATGCCCTCCTCCAGGGGATCTTCCCGACCCAGGGAGCGAACCCATGTCTCTTGGGTCTCCTGCATTGGCAGGCGAATTCTTTACCGCCGAGCCACCTGGGAAGCCTTTTCTCATATAGGTTAACACAGAATTCCTTGCTTTTTTTGCGACAGTTTTCAGAAGCATGTCTCTGTACAGATAAGGCTCTGAATATGGATTTGCATACATACATATATCTCTCCAAGTGAAAGTCGCTCAGTCGTGTCTGACTCGGACTGGGGTCCGTGCAATTCTCCAGGCCAGAATACTGGAGTGGGCAGCCATTCCCTTCTCCAGGGGATCTTCCAAACCCAGGGATGGAACCCAGGTCTCCTGCATTGCAGGCGGATTCTTTACTGGCTGAGCCACCAGGGAAGCCCGTGTCTCTCCATCTCTTCCTTTAAACAGCCCCCAAGCCCTAAGGTGAAGTGGCTCAGTCGTGTCCGACTCTTTGCGACCCCACGGACTGTAGCCTACCAGGCTCTTCTATCCATGGGATTTTCCAGGCAAGAGTACTGGAGTGGGCTGCCATTTCCTTCCCCAAGCCCTAGGAGTTGTTATATCCCCCTGCCACCACGAGGGGGAGCCAAGCCCAGGACGATCCGGCACCTCCCAGAGTTTCCTGCGTCCCTTTGTTATTGTTTGGTGGGTGTGTTCAGAATACCTCCCGTTATGAGATTCGAAATCTAAAAAAAGGAAAAAAAAATGTTACAAATAGACCTACTTACAAAAGTATATATCGCAGTGCGATATATAACATAGGTAACTAGTAAGGACCCGCTGTACAGCACGGGAAACTCTGCTCAGTACTCTGCAACGGCCTATATAAGAGTCCTAAAAAACAGTGGCTATGTGTATATGCGTGGGCTTCCAGGGGGCTCAGAGGTAAAGAACACGCCTGCCAACGCAGGAGACACAGGTTCGATCCCTGGGCCGGAAGATCCCCTGGAGGAGGGAATGGCAACCCACTCCAGTCTTCTGGTCTGGAGAATTCCCTGGGCAGAGGAGCCTGGCGGGCTACAGTCCACGGGGTCGCAGAGAGTCGGACACGACTGAGCGACTCAACAACACCAATGTGTATATATATAACTGGCGCACTTTGCTGCACACCTGACACCAACACAACGCTGTAAATCAACTCTACTCCAGTGAAAATTAATTTTAACAAAAATAAAGAACTCTTTGCATGAGATCTCTCCTCTTGAAAAATCTTGAGGACTCCAGTCAGGGGTTCAGCAGACCTCTAGAACATACTCATCTAGCGTAACTGAGTGCCTTCTCCCCCCGTGCGCACGCACACACACACACACAAACACACACACACACACACACACACACACACACACACACACATGGCATGCATGAGAAATCAGCCAAGGGGGGAAACCAGGACGTTCACAAACACGTGGCGATTAGCCAGCCCACCGTGAACCACCACGGGGTCAAGGAAGAGATGGTGTGTGAAGTCAGGAAACACCCTGAGTTGGGCTGGCTGACTCAGACCTCCGCCAAGGCTTCCTCAGAGATTACAGCTCCCGCCCCCACGGTTACAGTTAAATTTTCATGAGTCGGGGGGAGGGGGCTTACAAGGCCAAGGTTAACAACAGTGACTGGCCCTCAGTGCTTTCATCCGGGGGGTGGCAGAGTATGCCAACCCCCTAAGGATGCCATGTTGGTATATTGATCACTCTGAGCCTAAGCACATGGGAAAAAAACACAAAAACATCAGGGAGAGACTTCCTCCCCGCCCCCCACCCTCCACACACACACACACACACACACACACACACACGCACGCACTTTTACTTCTGCTGGGAACACTTATGAACATCCAAAGGAACTGTTCATTTACTCCATTGGCTTTCTATCAAGTACTTGAAGAAGTGATATAGGAGGATTTAGTCTGGTCCCAACAAATAATATATTTAAGTGTCTACATTAGGATGAAGGTGTAAATTGAAAGACCGAGGAAAGAAAATTGCAGCAGGGAGCAGGAAGAACAGCTGGATTTTCTGTCTGCCGTCTCCTACTTTAGCATACTGAGAGAACACAGGGAGGTGAAGACAGGGTGGACAGGGGTGGGTAGGTTGGTAGATGGATGGCTGATAGATGAGAGGTAATTGATAGATGATATATAGCTGAAAGAGATGACAGATAATTGACAGATAATAGACGAGGCTTCCCTGATGGCTCAGATGGTTAAGGACCCACCTCAATGCACGAGACTCAGGAGACTTGGGTTTGATCCTTAGGTTGGAAAGATCCCCTGGAGGAGGGCATGGCAACCCACTCCAGTCTTCTTGCCTGGAGAATCCCATGGACAGAGGAGCCTGGTGGGCTACAGTCCATGGGGTCGGATCGCAAAGAGTCAGACATGACTTAGCGACTGAACAATAACAACTGCTACTTAGGGAGTACTCAAAGGAGATAGAGCTCTTATATCTCATAGGAGATACGGCTAGGTAGCTACATAGCTAGATATCTGCACAGATGCATGGACGGAAGGAAAAAACACATAGAAAGAGAGAAAGACAGCAAGGGTCAGAGAGAATGTGTGTGTGAACGTGTGCTTAGCCATTCAATCCTGCTGGACTCTTTGCAACCCTGTGGACTGTAGCCCAGCAGGCCCCTCTGTCCATGCCAGGCCCCTCTGTCCGTGGCATTTTCCAGGCAAGAATACTGGAGCTGGTTGCCATCCCTTTCTGCAGGGGATCTTCCTGCCTGACCTAGGGATCGAACCTGGGTCTCCTGCATTGCAGGCAGATTCTTTGCCCACTGAGCCACCTGGGAAGACTGTATTTGCTAATAACAGTTAAAGAAGAAGCAAGATTGTTTAACTCTTGCAGGCCTCTTGTGTGCAAATTCTGTTCACTCATTTCTGTTTTTGCTGCAGCTCGTTTCCCCGTTAGTTATTCCCTCCGTATCAGTGGAGGAAGGGAAACAGGCATGGTTCTTGTCTGGCTGAAGACATAAACTTCAGTTTTGCCCCATTTGGCAAATATCAGCTGTCTGGGCCAGGGGCCCTTCTATCCCCTACTTCAACCTCGTTCCCAGATCAGGGATCAATCCTGAGCCCTCTGTGTTGGAAGCTTGAAGTCTTAACCACTGGACCATCAGGGAAGTCTCCGTTCTGAGGTTCTTAGTATATATTTCCAAATTACCTTCAACAATAGGGGACCAGTCTGCCATACCGCCAGCACTATGGGAAGGTCCCCACTCCGCCTGGGAGAGTCACCTATTTTGAGAGAAGTTTAGTGAGAAAGACGTGAGCATTGCCAGTGCCAAAGAAATCGGTGGATTTTTAAAACAAGGATGGGTGGCTGAGGCTGACAATCGTGTTATCAGTAGGGGCAAGATGTCTGAGAGACAGCGGGAGAGCAACCCGTGGTCAGGAAGCGTCATTTCCTAGCTGACCCCCAGAGCACATTTCTGTGAGAAGCTGGTGAGTCAGAATGCGGTGGAGTCCAGGAGGGGTCAGGATGTTGAGGGCAGCCTGTGAAAAGCTTCGCTGGTGTTGATCGTGCCTTCACGCCGGGGCCTCAAGTGGAGTGACGTCAGGCGGGGGGCGGAGGGGGGTCGTGCTGATCCATCCTGGAGCCTGCAAAGGTGGGCGCGTCCCGGGGTCCCGAAGCCGACAGCAGCCAGGACGCAGAGTTCAGGAGACAGCATGGCCTAGCCTTTAACGGGTGAGTGGGCCAGAAGCTGTGGACATTTTTTCCAACCTTTTTTTACTGAACTATAGTTGACTTACAATGCTGTGTTCGTTTAGGCTATACAGCAAAACGACTCAGTTATACCCTACTGCCATCACTGTTGCTGTTCAGTCGCCCAGTCGTGTCCGATTCTTTGCAGCCCCACGAACTGCAGCACGCCAGGCCTCCCTGCCCATCATCAACTCCCGGAACTTGCTCAAACTCATGTCCGTTGAGTTGGTGATGCCATCCAACCATCTCATCCTCTGTCGCCGCCTTCTCCTCCTGCCCTCAGTCTTACCCAGCATCAGGGTCTCTTCCAGTGAGTCAGTTCTTTGTGTGTATATATGCACAATACTCTAAAAGCTCTCATCCATTATGGTTTATCGTAGGTTTATCATAGTTCCCTGCGCTATACAGTAGGGCCTTGCTGTGTATCCATCCTATATATAAAAGCTTACGTCTGCTAATCCCAACCTCCCACTTTAGCCCTCCCCCAGCCCCCTCTCCCCCGCAACCACCAGTTTGTTCTCTATGTCCATGAGTCTCTTTCTCTTTCAAAGATGGATTCCTTTGTGTCATATTTTAGATTTCACATATAAGTTATTTCATATGGATTTGGTATTTCTCTTCACCTGACTTAATCCACTCATTTCTCTAGTCGTACCCACGTTGCTGCAAATGGCATGATTGCATTCTTTTTTTCATGGCTGAGTAGTATTCCATCGTATATATGGACCACATCTTCTTTACCCACTCCTCTGCTGGTGGACATTTAGGTTGCTTGCGTGTCTTGACTATTGTGAATACTGCTGCTATGAACATAGGGGGCCTGTAACTTTTCAAATTATACTCTTTACGTTTTCCCTCTTTTGAGTTGGGCAGTTTCTAAAATCCCATGTTCGTGTGATGTGTGGTCCAGCTACTTCGCATTCGTCAAAGTCTGCTAAGATTTAAAATTTTAGAGCCATATTTGTCTTTTCAGTCTTATCAGAGAATTCTCTGCACATACACACAATAAAGGGCTTCCCAGGTGGCCCTAGTGGTAAGGAACCCACCTGCTAACGTAGGAGCCGTAGGGATGTGGGTTCGATCCCTGGTTTGATCCCTGGGTCAGGAAGATACCCTGGAGAAGGAAATGGCCACCCACTCCAGTCTTCTTGCTTAGAGAATCCCATGGACAGAGGAGCCTGGTGGGCTACAGTCCTGGAACTGCAAAGAGTCGGACACGACGGAGTGCCTGCACAGCAGCAACACGTACAGTAGAGCAGCGAATAGGAGGTCCTCACGCGCTACACAGTCTCCCTGAAGCTTCCCTTCTCTTTCTGCCTGAGAAGGGAGGCGAGGACAGACTTCTGGGGTGTGCGGCGGCAGGCAGCCTTCTTCCCTGGGGCTCAGCTTCGAGCAAACACCTCTGTCCACTGTGCTGAATGCTCCAGTGTCTCCCTCGATCCCTCCTTCCTCATCCCGGACCAAGATCCAGGGATCACAATAAAGCCTCTAAAGGACACAGGTGTGTGATTGTTGGGGTTGGGGATCTGGGTTGATTAACACGCCCTCTCCCTTTCCTGCCCAGAAATCGCCCAGTGTGGGTCCAACACTCCCCGCTTTCCCCCTCTCGCTTTCACCATCTCACACCGAGAAAAGAGGGGACTTGGGGGTCAGCATTCTGTTGTTGCCCTAACTCAGGGAGAGGCAGTTGGAGACATCCTCGTGTCTCACTGGCCAACTGTGCGATTGTGGGAAATTCTGCAGGTCTGCGGACTTTGTCTCCTCTCTGATGACCTGGTTGTACCTGGGTTTTGTTTGCTTGTTTTAGTTCTTTTATGGACTCTTTCAAAATCTGCTGTGTCATTTTGTGAGTGCAGTGGGGTCATACTATAGATCTGGTTACATTTCTATCTTTCTCCCAGCTGCTGGCTCCCCCCACCCACTCCTCATAGTGTTTTAAAGAAAAAGTGATTCTGTGAGTACCTCTAGTTCATTGCCTCTGGCTTCAGGTAGTATTCAGTATAAAGCTGTAACTATTGATTTTTAAAAACCTCATCCATCTCATATTTAAATGCTTTCTTCTCTGTAATCAGCCTCTATGTGTTTTCATTTCAGTCTTCTAGCTTCACTGAGGCTTTCAATGGCTAAGTCAAAGATCCCTCTTGGTAAATGTTACATTGCACTTGAAAATACATGGGTTATTCTTGAACATCTTTTGATATTGACTTCTAACGTAATTCCACAGTGATGAGAACGGACTCTATGATTTCAATACCTTTAGATCATAAAATTTTTGCAACTTGATTTATATCCCTGGATATGTTCCAGTGTTTCCTAGTTTACACTCTATGGGAATTTGAATAGAATTTGTATCCTACTGTTGTGTGAAAACTATTTAAATCTTGATTATGTTGAATTGGTTCATAGTGCTTTTCAGGTCTACTATATCCTTCTACTTCTTTGTCTATTCATTCCATTAATTTTTGAGAGTTTGATATTGAAGCTCCATATGAAAATATTAATTTACCTAGTTAAAAATAACAGTAATACACAGTGGAATTTTTTATTGAAAAAGACCCTGATGCTGGGAAATATTGAAAGCAAAAGAAGAGGGCAACAGAGGATGAGATAGTTGGACGGCATCGCCATCTCAATGGACATGAATTTGAGCAAACTCTGAGGAGGTGGTGAAGAACAGAGGAACCTGGCGTGCTGCAGTCCATGGGGTCACAGAGTTGGACATGACTGAGTGACTGAACAAGTGGAACTCCAAGTAACCTTGTTCTGTATTTTCCAAGTCTCCTGTAAATGTGTTATCATACTTTCATAACTTAAAAAAATGTAAAAGAACACACACACAAAGCAAACAAAAAATCTCATACCAATAGATCTCAATGCTGGGTTGAGGATTTTCTGGGCTCCTTTACCACAGACCCCCAGGATGCAGAGCTTGTTGTAAGGATTGGAAGGACCAAGGCCATGCGGCTGGCGGAGCAGGGTGCTGAAGAAACGTGGCTGCTCACACCTGGTCCATGCCCTGCCCAGAGGGTGGCCCTCCACACCCGGGTGCCCTCCTCCACCAGACAGAGTAAACGTGGCCCCACACCTAACTAGCTGTGCTCAGGTTAACCTCTGACTTGGCAGGAGTCGTGAACCAACCCCTCTCCGTAACAACTGTTGGCCCGACTCAGTTTCACTTGCAAGGAGTTAGAGGAGCCCGGGGTTGGATGTCTTGTTTTTCAACACTGCGGCATGATGTTATCAGGCTGCCCAGCGGAATCACTTTCCGGGGTTTGGACAACTTTTCCTGGACGGTGTGCAGGCGCCTCCCCCTCCTATCCGAGCCGTCCGTCGTGGACACCGCGCTACACAGGTCCCGCTGCGCGGGGCCGACACCGCAGTCCGCGTGGGTCCCCTAGAGGGCAGGATGCGAGCCCCCGGATGCTGCTGCCACACCGCGAACCTGGGGTCCTCCACCCGCCTGCGCCCCCGGCCACCAGCTTCAGACCCCAACCGCGGCGTGACCACACACCCCTCCGATGCCTCGGTTCCCCCATCTGTGCGGCGGGGTGACCACAGTGCTTGTCTCCTTGGGTTCTGACGATTAAAGCACTTGGTAGCTTTGAGTGCTTGAAAGGGGGCCCTGGGGGCTGGCACTCGGCATGCTATTGGCAGAGCCCCGTCCTCGGACCCCAGCTCCAGGGGAGACACCCCTATCTCCCCTCCTCTGGTCCCCTCGCCGGGTCTGGCTGCAGACATGGCCTCTCCAAGCCAACCTCCTCTGCCAGGCGTGGCCACACGGACCCCGGGCGTGGAAGGAGGCCCTGCCAGAGACCTTCTGCGAGGGTCACTGTTCTGCGGGCCGGAAGGGCAGGCCTCTGCCTTCAATTCCAGGGCCGGCCCCTTCTGGAGCGTTATTAGCCCCGTCCCACAAGGTGGACGCTGAGGCCTGAGCGCTTGCCCGAGGCACCCTGGAGACCACCTGGAGCCCCTGCCTCCACCAGCTGTTAATGGTTTCAGAGGTGGGGCCCGACTCCGGCTGTAAATGCCTGGGGGGTCCAGCTAGTCGCTTTCCCAGACTCCCTCGCAGCCAGATGGCAGGGCCCCGTGGCCTGGGTCTTGCTGGTCCAGGGGCTGGCAGAGCGAAGCGAGGGCCGTGACCGAGGGGGGTTCCGCCAGCAGCAGCCGGGCCAGGCTCCTGCACTCGATGCGCAGGAGCCAGGGCAACTCACTCCGTCACCTCTCAAGGGCTCATCGAGTCTCTAGACTCAAGGGCAAGGAACCGAGCCCTGGTCTGCGCCAACTCCCAGGGCCCTGCCAGCCGGGAAGGTCCCCGGTGGGGCCCACCATGCCCCTCCCCGGACGACAGCTTGGACAGAATGCAGGCGCCGGGGTCTGCACAACTCATCAGCGGCTTTATTAACAACTCTCCAGACGCTAGCCAGCGGGGGTCTCCGGCGCGCGTCCCGGGAGCCGGCGTCTGTCCACCTCGGGCCTGCCTGACAGGCCGCTCGCAGCGCGAGGACCCCAGAGCTCGATACCCCTGCCGGAACCCGGGCCGTCCTGTCGGAGCTGTGCCGCGATCCACCCGTCCTGGGAGGGGCAAGGGGCGGTCTCCCCGGGCAGGACAAGACCCAGTCCCCTCCCTGCAGGCTCCTCCGGCCCAGGGCCCTGCCCCTGTCCAGGTCTTCGTCTAGGCTCCGGGCCCGGGAGGGTCGGGGTGGGGAGGACCGCAAAGGCACCCTCGCACCGCAGAAGCTGCGAGGACGAGGGCGGGGCGGGGGCTGACCCACAGAGTGAGGTTCAGGGCATCACGCGACAGGGCTCGGGCACTGGGGTGCGGAACCGGGGCAGAGGCGCCAGGCGCGCGGCCGGAGCTACCCCAGGGGCCAGGGCGGGAAGGGCGCGGCGCCCTCGGGGCCCGGGGCCGCCCCGCCCGCGCGCCCGTGGGTGCGCTGGTGGCGGAGCACGTGCTCGCGGCGCCCGAAGCCCTTGCCGCACTGCCAGCACGCGAAGGGCCGGGCGCCCGAGTGCGTCTTGCGGTGGCGCACCAAGTGCTCGCGCCAGTAGAAGGTCTTGCCGCACTCACAGCAGGCGTGCGGCTTCTCGCGCGCGGGCAGCGGGCGCAGGGCCGGGCCCGGGCCGCCAGGGTGCGTGCCGCGGTGGCGTCGCAGGTGCTCCTTGCGCCGGAAGGCCTTGCCGCACTCGGGGCAGGCGTGCGGCTTCTCGCCCGAGTGGCTCTGCCGGTGGCGCAGCAGGTGCGCAGGCTTCAGCGAGGCCTTGCCGCAGTCGGGGCAGGACGCGGTGGCCGGGGCCGCCAGGAAGGCGGGCAGGCCGGGCGCCGGCGGCTCTGGCGGCGCCGGCAGGGGGCTGCCCGGCTCCTGCTTGTAGGGGCGCGTGGCCTGGGCGTCCGCCGTCGCCGGTTCCTCAGGTCTGGGGGCCACATCTCCTGCAGGCAAAGGCACAGAATCAGAACGGCCATGGACTGGCTCATGGATGCCGGCGACAGGGTGGTTCATGGATGGGGGGGTGAACAGGTGCAGGGACTGGGGGCAGGGTGGTTCATGGGCACAGCCAGGATGGATGGGCGGGGGGATGAGTGGGCACTGGGGGTGCATAAGCTGGGTGGGTGGACGGACTGGTTGATGGAGGGTGACCAGCTGGCTCAGGGATGGGGGGGTGGACAGACTGGTTCACGGATGGGGAGGTGGAAAGACTGGTTCATGGGTGGATGGGGGGTGGGTGGACGGACTGGTTGATGGATGGGGAGTGGGCTGGGGGAAGGATGGGGGTGGGCTGGTTGATGGATGGGGCGGGCTGGGGGAAGGATGGATGGGCCGGCAGGTGGGGAAAGACAAGCTGTGGGGGGTGGACAGAGGCTGCCAAGGAGGCGCCTGGTGAGAACCAGGGTGCAGAGCTGGGGTCAGGCTGCCGGGACGCAACCCTGGTTCAGCAGGCGCCCATCCCGAGTGGGTTAGCCTCTTCTGTGCCGGGGCTCTTGCTGCAGGGAAAGGCTGGAGACGCCGGGCTCTCGAGGCAGCCACGGGATGTCCGCACTGCGGGCGCTCCCGTCCTGTCTGACCCCCACCCCCGTGTGCCGGGCCCTGCGGAGTGGGGTCCGGCGTGTGGGGGTCTGTCCACTGAACGCATGAGTGATGGACAAGCGGGGAGTGTGGTGCGGAAGGAGGGGCTGCTCACCTGAGGGCGTCGCCCCACCGGCTTCCTCTTCCACGCCGACCCCAGAGCCTCCGGTCGCATCCTGAGGCGCCCTCGTCGCTGGTCCCTGGAACCAGAAACCCCACGTGGCCAGCTGAGAAGCCGGAGCCCCACCGCTCACTCTCCGGGTCCTGCTGCGGGTTTTTGAGGGCAGCGGCCGCCAGGCTAGGGTCCTCCGTGGACAGGCCCATGGAGAGACCCACATGGCGAGGCCCGAGACCTCCCTCTGAGCACCTCGGCAGCGGGTCCTCCAGCCCCCCGCAGCCTCCTGAGGGGCCCGGGCGGGCGCCCCTCACTCCCGACTCATGGGGCCGGCGGAGACCATCACCGTTTACTGCTCTGAGCCACTGCGCTTCAGGCGGTTTTGTTACCCGACAGACAGACCACTGATGGAGCCGCTTTAACCCTGCTTTTAGCCTCGATGCCCTGTGCCAACTCCAAGACAAAACGCAGAAGGAAAACACAGATGCTACTTTCAACTCAGGACCAAATTAAGGAGCTTTTCCCAGCTGTCCCGTGGACGGCTCTGAGCAGCGTTGCCCGGCCAGAAGTCCATGTCCAGAGAGACTTCAGACCCACAACTTCTGGCTCCTTTACGCTCTTGTCGCGGCTCCTCGAGGAGTCTGTGTGGAGACATTTCTCCTGGAAAGGCCTCATGGACCTCCTGGTGGAGTCACTGGACTGCCTTTACCAGGTGGCTCAGTGGTCAAGAATCTGCCCATCAATGCAGGATACGTGGGTTCGATCACTGGGTCTGGAAGATCCTCGAGAGTAGGAAATGGCAACCCACTGCAGTATTTTTGCCTGGAGAATCCCACGGACAGCTCTGCCGCAGGGAGAAACTGGCCCCAGGCCAACTCTAAAGTGCTCGGGAGGCCAGTCACACTACAGCCCAGAGGCCCCGGGGCTGACCCTCCGGGCGCAGCAGGACCTGGGCTGCCCCAGAGAGGCCTGCCCTCTGCCCCTGCCTCCTGGGCGGGGAAGCCTGGGCCGGCTGGTCCCGCCAGACTGGGTCCTGGGGCCATGCTGGGCGATATCAGGACCTAACTCACGGCAGCGGAGGCTCCGGGCCATGCGGGCATGCAGCTGAAGCCCCGCCGCACCTCCAGGCGGGAAGCTCAGGAGCACTCCGGCTGGGGCTCCTCCGTGTGCCCTGCCACATGCTGTCGCCCGGGGCTGGCGCTGCCCCCTGGGTCCCAGGAGGACTCTCCTGGCCTCTCCCCGCCGTCTTTCCTCAGCAGTTAACCAGTGTCCTTCGGCCGGGACCAACCACAGCTGTGGGCAGGGCAGGGTCAGCCCTCAGGGTGGTCCACGGACCCTGAACTTGCATCAGTCGTCAGAAGGGTGGGTCTGGGGCGGTGTTAGTCGTGTCTGGCTCTCTTCGACCCCTTGGCCTGCAGCCTGGTAGGCTCCTCTGTCCTTGCCTGTCTCCCGAAGTTTGCTCAAGATCGCCTGTGCACCCACCGTCCCTTACCGCCAAGGCAGGCCTCACCCTTTCCCCCGCCGCCGCCACACCACGGACCTCAGGGTGGTGTTGGGGGTGTCTCCATGGGGAGCTGGGGGGGCTGGGGGTGGGGGGGGGCGAGCATAGGGGGAGGGGGAGGGGGGACCCAGGGGCAGGGGGTGAGCATGGGGGAGGGGGAAGACGGAGGGCGGAGGGATGGGGGTAAGGAGGGAAGGGACAGGGGTGAGCGTGGGGGGAGGGGTGAGCATGGGGTAGGGGGAGGACGGAGGGCGGAGAGATGGGAGTAAGGAGGGAAGGGACAAGGGTGAGCATGGGGGGAGGGGAAGGAGGAGCGGGGGAGGAGGGACCCAGGGCGGAGGGGGGGGGGCAGGGGGTGGGCGAGGAGGAAGGAGAGAAGGGACCGGGGGGGGGGGGGCCGAGAGGAGGGACCCAGGGCGGAGGAATGGGAGTAAGGAGGGAAGGGACAGGGACAGGGGAGGGGACAGGGGTGAGCGTGGGGGAGAAGGGGGACCAGGGGACCCGTGGGCAGGCGGAGGGCAGACCCCGGGCTCACCCACAGCTCCTCCAGCAGCGCCACGGCCTCCTCGCCGCTCTGTGGCCGGCGGCTGCACACCCAGGCCTGCACCTCGGTGGGCAGCGCGCTCAGAAACTGCTCGAGCACCAGCAGCTCCAGCATCTGCTCCTTGGTGCGCACCTCGGGCCGCAGCCAGGCCCGGCAGAGCGCACGCAGCAGCCCCAGCGCCTCGCGGGGCCCCGGGGCGTCGCCCAGGTGGAAGTGGCGGAAGCGGTGCCACGGCGAGTCGGCGGTCAGGCCCTCGGCGGCGCCTCGCTCCTGCTTCACGGGGCCCAGGCCCAGCGCCTCCATGGGGCCGGCGGCGGGGTCACGGAGCCTGCAGGGAGCAGCCGCAGTCAGGGTGCGCTCCGGCAGGGCCCCCACGTGGGAGGGCTGGCCGCCCCATCCCGTGCCTCAGTTTCCCCCCCTCCCCGAGAAGAAGGGCTCACCCGCTGCGTGTGGGCCCCTGTCCCTACTCTCCCCCACTCCTGCGTCCTCCCCGCGAGGACCCAGCGAGGCCGCGCGCACAGAGGCCGCCGGTGCCGGGTACCCGGGCCTTGTCATCAGCACCTCCGATGCGGGTGGTTGCACCCCGATGCCGCCGCACCCCGGAGACAGAGGCTGCTGGCTCCCAAGTGCTCCCCGCCCTGCCTCTCCCTCACTAACCAGGGTGGACACAAGCGTGTCCCCCTCCACCCCTGGGGCTCATGTGGACTCTCTGGCCCCAACGTGACTGTACGCGGGGCCGGGGCTTTGAGGAGGACGTGGAGGTGCAGTGAGGTCGTCGCAGTGGGGCCCAGGGTGTGGCTGTCTTCATAGGACAGGGCAGGTCTGGCCCCGACCTGGGGGGACACAGCAGGAAGGGAAGGCAGGGTTCGCAGGCGGGGGAGAGGCCCCCGCCAAACCCCCATCCACCTGCACTGATCCCGGCCGGATCCCCGCCTCCCCAGCCACAAGGAGCAAGTGTCTGTGGTTGAAGCCACCTGTTCTGCGGCGGTCAGGCCTCGACACTCACAGGGCTCCCCAGTCACAGTCTGGGAGATGCTGGGGACTGACTGTAAGACCCTCCACCCTCTCAGTGGAGTCACTGGACTGTCTTCCCAGGCAGCTCAGTGGTCAAGAATCTGTGAGCCAATGCAGGAGACACAGGAGACCCGGGTACGATCCCTGGGTCGGGAAGAGCCCGTGGAGTAGGAAATGGCAACCCACTCCAGTGTTCCCATCCAGGGAGCCCTCTGCCCCCCACTTCCTTGTCCCCTTCCCAAAGCGGGGGACACAGACGGGCAGTGGCCTCAGTCCTGAGGACTGAAGACACGGAGCAGGGCTCCAGGGCGGGGTGATCTGGAATGGTCTGGGGACATTTCTGACATGGCACAGCTGGCATCTACCCAGCGGAGGCGGGGACGCTGCTGGGGACCCTGCAGGGCCCAGAACGGCCCCACCCCGACAGAGAAGGACGCAGCCCCCAAATAAACCCCGCCTGGAACCCCGGTCCTCAAACGGCCCAGGGACCCTGGCGTTCCTCTGGGGCTACCTTGAGGTGAGAACACACTTCCTGACCCAGAGAAGTTACCAGCCCCTTTCCCTGCCTTCTCTCCCGAGCATGCGGTAGGCCTTCCAGGGGCCTCGCCGGGAGCAGTGGCGGCCGTGGAAACCCAGCTGTTCAGGTCACACTGAGATGTGCAAAGACAAGTGATACCATGCTTCCAACTTTTCGTTTGGAAAACACGGTTATTATTCATTTAAATACCGTTATGGGGCGTGGGAAAAACTGGGAGATTGGGATTAACACATACACACTACCACATACAAAACAGAGAACTGATACGAAGCTAGTAAATAGCACGGGGAACCCTACTGGATACTCTGGAAGGACCTATATACGACTAGAATCTATAAGAGTGGATATGTGCATGTGTAACTAATTCACTTTGCTCTACAGCAGAAACACACTATTGTAAATCAACTATCCGTGGGTGCATGTTAAGTTGCTTCAGTCGTGTCTGAGTCTTCGGGACCCCATGGACTGTAGCCCACCAGGCTCCTCTGTCCGTGAATTTTCCAGCAAGAAGACTGGAGTGGGTTGCTAGTTCCTCCTCTTGGGGATCACCCCCAACCCAGGGACTGAAGCCGCATCTCTTAGATCTCCTGTGTTGGCAGAGGGGCTCTTTACCACTAGTGCCACCTGGAAAGCTCCTTAAATCAACTACGAAAGTGAGTCATTCAGTCGTGTCCGACTCTTTGCCACCACATGGCCTATACAGTCCATGGAATTCTCCAGGCCAAATACTGGAGTGGGCAGCTGTTCCCTTCTCCAGGGGATATTCCCAACCCAGGGATTGAACCCAGGTCTCCCTTATTGCAGGCAGATTCTTTACCAGCTGGGCCACCAGGGAAGCCCTAAATCAACTGCACTCCAATAAAAAAAGAAAAAAAAAAATTAAGAGAAAAAAGTGCTATTTATGTTAACGTGGAAAAGTCAACTACTGCTATTTCTAAATGCATTAATTACTATTATGAGATTTTCTCAGCTTTACTTTCTGAGATGACTCAGAGATGTAAACAAAAGTGCTTTGGGGAGCATCTTCAAAAGTTGTTTAAGATATAAAGGGGTCCTGAACTTAAAACCTTTGAGACCACTGGCCCACAGCCTGTTTTTAAACAAAAGTTTTACTGGTGCACAGCTGTGCACATCTGCTGTGTAGGGAGGATCATCTCAGACTTAAGCTGGTTTGATCAGCCAGCTAATAAGTGGCAGGGACTGAACTCACACTGGCCTTAAAGCGTGGCCGCAAGGGGAGGAGCAGAGGGACAGAGTGGGAGATTGGGATTAGCAGACACAAACTGTTATACACAGGCCAGATAAACAAGGTTCTACTGCACAGCTCGGGATCCCAGTCCATCATGATATGGTTCATGATCAATCCTGCGATGAACCATCATGGAAAAGAGTAAGAAACAAGACCGCAGCAGTGTATAACTGAATCACTTTGCTGGACAGCAAAAATGTGAATCAACTAAACTTCCATAAATTAAGTTAAAAAAAAAAAAATGCAAAAAAGGGGGAGGGAGGTTCCAGAGGCAGGGGACAAATACATACCTACGGCTGATGCACGGTGATGAATGGCAGAAACCAACACAATATTATAAAGCAATTATGCTTCAATTTTAAAAAATTATAAAAAAATAAAGACAGTAACATAAATGTTAAAAAAAAAAAAAGACGGAAAAAATAAATGAGAAGGCTCTGGGTGGAGCGTGCCTGCCTGGCTACCACTTTTAACCTGGCCAATGTTTTGCAGCCTCTTTCACCCAGATGCCAGCAGTGTCTCCCCAATTGTGACAACCAAAAATGTGTCCCGGAAACTTCCACGAGTCCCCGGCGGCGGGGGCAAGGGCACAGTGGGCCCTGCTGGGGAGCCACCGGCCCACTGGACTAATATTTACTCAGACCAAAGGGCCACCTTCCCAGCGAGTCGACCTAGGACAAGGCACACCACCTTTTACGCTCTGAATCTTCCGTCCCCGGGACTGCAAAACGGGGAAAGTCGGACCAACCTAGACGTCTCAGGAAGTCAAGACGTACGGAAAACAAAGATGCTGCGGGGCGCGCGCGGAGGCGCCAAGCCAGCCTTCCACCAGCGTCCGCCCTGCCCACTCCCGTCTCTGTGCGGTGCCGGGGACACCGCTTCCAACAAAAGCGCCGGCGCTGCACCCAAGCACCCGCGGGAGCAGGGGCTGAACCCGCGGGAGCAGGGGCTGAACGGGGAAATAGAAGGCGGGCGGCAGAGCCGCCGCGGACGGCCAGGAGAGCAAACACAGCCCTGCAGCGCGGCGCGCCCACCAGTCAGGCTGTCGGGGGGAGGGTGGGGGGCACGCGTCCCCAAGCAGGAGAGAAAGGAGGAGAGCAGCTGACCCCGGCCGGGGAAGGCGCAGCTCGGCCGAAGTGCCGCCGAGCTTGCAGAGGCCCGCGCGCCGGAGGGCCGCCCGCACCCCGCCCACCCCCTCCCCGGAGCCCCTTTTCGCAAACCTCTCCGACCCGGTCAGTCCCCGCCGGCGCCCCCAGACTCCCAGGCAGGGCCCAGCCCTCGCCCCAGCCAGTCCCCCCCCCTCCCCCTCCGACCCTCCCCCACCCAGCCCCTCTCCGTCTCCAACTCTCCCTACCGCCCCCGGCGTTCTCCGACCCCGGGACCGCAACCCCCTCCCCTTTCCGACCCACCCCACCCCTCCCCCCTTCCGACCCTCCCCCTCCCCGCCGCGCCCCCTCGGTCTTCAACTCTCCCCGCCCCCCGCCGGCGTTCTCCGCCCCCCTCCCCCACCCCTCCCCCTCGCCGCCCCCCTCCGTCTCCAACTCTCCTCACCCCCGGGACCTGCACCCCCGCCCCCTTCCCTCCCCTCCCCCTCTCCCTCCCCCTCCGTCTCCAACTCTCCCCGCCCCGCCGTTCTCCGCCCCCCTCCCTCTTACTTCCCCTCCCCCGCCCCGCACCCCCGCCGTTCTCTGCCCCCGGGACCCACACCCCTCCTCCTTCCCGACGCCCCCACCCCCGTTCGCGCTCCCAGCCCCCGGCTCCCTTTTCATCCTCTCCTCCACCTCCGCCATTCCTCCCTCCCCGGGCCCCCGCCGGCCCCCTCCCCGAAGCTCATCCCGCCGGGTCCCTCCGACGCCTCCCTCCTTGCCCCCCTTGCTCACCTCACTCTCCCAGGCGAGGCCCCCCAAGCCCCCTCGGCACCTCGCGCATGCGCACAGCGCTCACCAGGACTCCATGCCCCGGCAGGCTTTGCGCCAAACGCACCTATCCCCCTCCCCCCAACCCTCCCAGACGCCCCGCGGCCGCTTCCCCCCTGCAACTACCCCGCAGCCCTCACCTAGAACAACATCTCCCAGGGAGCACCGCGGCAAAGGCGGCCTCTCATTGGCCCTCGCCTAGGCGACCCCCCCCCCCCCGCCTCACGCCCGTCCCCGGAAGGCGCCGCAGGCGCCAGAACTACATTTCCCAAGATGCATCAAGGCGCCGCCAGGTTTTGGACTACATTTCCCACAACGCACACATACGGGTCTTCGCCCGGGCCCGCGCGCGGGCACCCCACCACCCGACCCCGGGAAGGCGCAGGCGCGCCGAAGGGGCCGAAGGAGGAGGAGCCAGGGCGGCGTTGCCGTGGAAACCGGAGCGGCCCGTCCGGAAACAAGGTCCCTGCAGCCCAGAAGTCGGTCGGCGGGGAGGAGGGGCCCGAGCGGAGCTCCGCGCCAATCAGAGCTGCGCGCTGCGTCTCCTTGACAACGGGCCGCGCGTCATCCTCCCTCCCCGCCCCATGCGTACGCAGCGGGGTTCGAGTTGGCCACGCGGCCGCGGTGGCGGGCCTCCGGTGGGGGGGCTCCCTCCGGGGGCCGGCCAGGGCGCCGTGCTCTGCCGTGTGAGCCTGGTGCGCGGGTCCTAGACTCCGTTTGCCTCCCCGCCTTTGAATCGGGGAGGGGGCTGTCTGCAAGGTCTCGACTGGCCTCCGGGGACCGGGCCGCAGCCTCCCTATCTCAGACCCGGGAAAGAGATGCACAGACGGGAACAAGACCGAGGCCGGCCCGGGAGCCGCACGGACCCCGGGCTCAGTCATCGCCCGGGGCCACACCTCGTGTCCTTGGGAAGGGTGAGGCAGATACGCCCCTCGCCCCCACCTCCGCCTCCGGGGCTGGTGCGCAGACGGGGTGAGACAGTGACTGGCGCGGAACCAGCGTTGACCAGACGGACACTTTCCCCCTGGTTTCACAAGTGGTCTGTGGCTGAGTCAGAACCTCCTGTCCGAGAGCGGGTGAAAACCATCCTCCTCACTGTGGCCTCACGGACCTTGGCCCACGCTCCCCTCCTGCCCATTGGTTTCCAGCCACATCGGAGTCTTTCCTGCTGACCTTTGTTCCCACTCACTTCCGATTGCCCACTCGACGTCTCCACTTGGATTTTTTTAAGAGGTATTTCAGACCTTGAGGTGGACAGAGGAGAATGTTTTGCCCCTCCCCCCAGCAAAGAAACTTGCTTTCGTCCCAGTTTTCTACGGTCTTAGGAAATGAGTCTAAAGGACTTCCCTTAGTGGTCCAGTGGTTAAGACTCCAGGCTTCCACTTCAGGGGCCTGGTTTCGATCCCCGATGGGGGAACTAAGATCCCACAAGCCACGCGGTACAGCAAAAAAAAAAAAAAAAAACAGTTGGGTGCCGTTTAGGACATTCACATTGTGCAAACCATCACCACCGTCCATCTCTAAAACACTCCTTATCTTGCCAAACTGAGACCGCCACACTCGACTCCCTCGTTCCCATGCCCCAGCCCCTGGCAGCCCCCATTCTACTTTCTGCCTATGAATGTGAATATTCTAGGCACTTCACGTAAATGAACTCATACAGTACTTGTCTCTTGTGACTGGTATATTTCACTTAGCATAATGTTTACCCCTGTTGTGGCAGGTGTCACATTTTCCTTCCTTTTTTCTTTTAAGGCTGAGTAATATTCCATGGTATGAATAGACCACATTTTGTGTATCCATTCCTCAGAAGGCTCTTCCTAAAACTTAAACTTTTGGACTTCCTTGGTAGTCCTGTGGTTAAGACTCTGAGGTTCCACTGTAGGGGGCGTGAGTCCAACCCCTGCCTGGGGAACTAAGATCCTGCATGCTGCATGGCAAGGCAAACAACAACAATAGCTTAAACCCTTGACTTTGGCCTGCAAGTTCCCACAAAATAGGACCCCTTCATAGACCCAGGATTCCTCCAGCTTTGGGGCAAACCAGGAGTGTCAGGGCTTGCCTAGCAGAGTAGGGAGTCAGTAGATAAACATTCATTCCCTAGTGGGCTTCCCTGGTGGCTCAGACGGTAAAGAATCTACCCACGATGTGGGAGACCTGGGTTCGATCTCTGGGTTGGGAAGATCCCCTGGAGAAGGACATGGCAACCCGCTCCAGTATTCTTGCCTGGAGACTCCCCAAGGACAGAGGAGCCTTGCTGGCTACAGTCCATGGGGTTGCAAAGAGTCTGACACGACCAAGCGACTAAGCACAGCACAAATAAACATTAGCTAATTTTTCACTTTACCTATGGTTGAGTCAGTAATGAAAGCATGCCCAACCCAGACGCAAAGTTCACCCCACCCCACCCCCAGCCTGCTGCCATGTAATGAAATACCCTGTTTCACCACAGAATCTCCTCTGCTTATCCCTTGTCTGATTCCTGCTGGGCACTTGTATATTGTTATTAATATAAAGACAGAAGCTCAGCAGGCTCAGGACACGGGCAGGGTTGAGGAGGAAGGACAAGGCAAACAGATTCCAGGTCCATCTGGAGCTTCAGCGTTGCACAATGGGTGTGTCAAGGTTCAGAATCCCCTCCAGCACCGTCTCACACACACACACACACACACACACCCCGTGCCATCCTCCCTAGCTACAACACGTCAGCGTTTTCATCTGAATTGTAGGTGACCTAGCACGCAGATATATTCCCAGGTGTTACTAGTGGTAAAGAATCTACTTGCAATGCAGGAGACACAAAAGACATGGGTTCAATCCTCAGGTTGGGAAGATGCCCTGGAGGAGGAAATGGCAACCCACCCCAGTATTCTTGCCTGGAGAATACCATGGACAGAGGAGCCTGGTGGGCTGCAGTCCATGGGGTGGTAAAGAGTCTGTCAGGACCGAGGGACTGAGCACACAGACCACCTTCAAATTCTTTATATGTATGCATATATATCATTATTATTTGGCTGCTTTGGGTCTTAGTTGTGGCATGCAGGGTCTTTGGTTGCGGTGCGCAGGCTCTCTAGCTGTTGCATGCGGGCTCTAGAGCATACCATTCTGTAGTTGCCATGCAGGGCTTAGCTTTCCATGGCATGTGGGATCTTAGTTCCGCAACCAGGGATCAAACCCGTGTCCCCTACATTGCAAGGTGGATTCTTAACCAATGGACCACAGGGAAAATCCCATCTTCAAATTATCTTTTTGTGTGTGTGTGGCGGGGTGTAAATTGAGGTATTTTAATGTTAAAAAATGAACACCAGTGATATTAAAGAACATCACTTCAAGTATATTTCAGGTGCCCTTTGAGATAAGAAAATATTGTGAAAATCTGCATTTGAAGTTGACTTTGGTAGATGCTAGACCCATCTTCAAATTCTTAATGTTTTTTTTTTTTTTTTTAACATGGGGCTCTGCATTGTCACTGTTCACTGGGCCCAGAAATTCAGTAGCTATACACATAACATCGCCTTGATGAGTTATGCAATACCCGCACAAGGCAGCCGTTTCTCCAGTGCTCACGTGTGCCGTCGTTATGGGTGAGGAATAGCATAAAAGGACTCTCTGGATGTCTTCCCTCCATTTCTTCACCCAGTACTACGTACCTGCTGATCAGTGATCAAGTCCCATGTCACCTCCTCCAAGAAGCCCTCCCAGACCATGCCCACTGCAATAAACCTGGACGAAGGGCTTCATCTGAGCCTCCACAGTGTCCCTTCTCTCTCCATCTCTGTGGGTGTGTGGCTGCCCCGCCCACCCTCTGGTAAGGAACTCATCAACACAGATCCAGTGGTTGCCAGCTCCTTACTTGGGGCCTGCTCTGGAAAAGAGTAAATAAGCAGGGGAGGAAAGAAATTCTTACCCTACTTCCCAGGCCTGAGGGCGAGAATTCCTTTGGCACCAAACCTAGCCGTACCCCACCAAAGCTCCCCGGCTTCTTTGTAGCACAATATAATTATTACTCAAAATAATAATTAACGCTTTCTTTCTGTCGGGTCTTTAAGGAGATCCAGCAGGGTGGTGAGGGCGTTGAGCTCTCCCCTGGGTCTCTGGCCCTGCCCTGAGCGGCCGGGAGGCTCAGGTAATGTTCCTGGATAAACAGGTGATAGACAAGCCCCTGCATAAGAGAGGGGACAAGTCCTGGGATGAACGGGGCAGTCTGCACCCCACCGTGAAGCGAGGGCTCCAGGGCAGGGAGTGGGGGCTGAATTCGAGAGTGAGTCATCTTCCCCTTAGGAAACACTCAGGATAAATAAGGAAATTAGGAATGAATTGCTTAATGATGGGATCACGCTGCCCCCATTACGTTATTTCACCGGCACACTCACCCAGGGTAGAAGGCAGAGCAGATCAAAGCATGAGCCCATTTTACAGTCAGGAGAAGTGAGGCCCTGCGAGGTGAGTAGGCTTGGCCCAAGTGACACAGTGGGAGAGAGGCAGGAGTGGGGCTGGACCCAGGCTTTAGGACCTGCAGAGGAGGGTGGGGTGCAGGCTCTTCGCTGGCTGGAATACATGCCACCCCCCAGCCCTCCTTCCGTGGGTGTAGGGACAGTGAGCAGGGCCTACAGCAGGAGGGAGACAAAGAGAGGTTTAATTTTTCACCATTCTGGAGGCTGGAAGTCCAAGATCACAGTGTTGTGGAGCCCTGTACCAAGGTCACAGGACTAAAATCTCTGGAACTGACCAAGCCCCATAGCAACTGTTGCCACGAGTCTATAGGTCTAAACCGGCCAATTCCCTGACCCCTGGTTGTTCAGTCGCTAAGTCATTTCCATCTCTTTGCGACACCGTGGACTGCAGCTTGCCAGGCTCTTCTGTCCTCCACTATCTCCTGGAGTTTGATCAAACTCATGTCCATTGAGTTGGTGATGCCATCCAACCATCTCATCCTCTGTCATCCCCTTCTTCTCCTGCCCTCAATCTTTCCCAGCATCGGGGTCTTTCCAGTGAGGCAGGTCTTTGTATAAGGTGGCCAAAGTATTGGAGCTTCAACTTCAGCATCAGTCCTTTCAATGAATATTCAGGGTTGATTTCCTTTAGGATTGACTGGTTTGATGTCCT
Organism: Bos grunniens; assembly: GCF_055505025.1. NCBI lineage: Eukaryota > Metazoa > Chordata > Mammalia > Artiodactyla > Bovidae > Bos > Bos grunniens. Next base: position 63,975,715 of record NC_141182.1, on the reverse strand, counting down.
TGCTGTCCAAGGGCCTCTGAACAGTCTTCTCTAGCACCACAGTTTAAAAACATCAATTCTTTGGGGGTCAGCCTTCTGGAAAAACCATAGCTTTGACTAGACAGACCTTTGTTGGCAAAGTGACGTCTCTGCTCTTTAATACGTCGTCTACGTTTGTCATGGCTTTTCTTCCAATCTTCCTGATCCCATATCAGGTAAAACATCCACCCTATGACTCACCCTGTAGCGTCCTAGATCAGATCAGATCGGTCGCTCAGTCGTGTCCGACTCTTTGCGACCCCATGAATCACAGGACGCCAGGCCTCCCTGTCCATCACCAACTCCCAGAGTTCACTGAGACTCACATCTATCAAGTCAGTGATGCCATCCAGCCATCTCATCCTCTGTCGTCCCCTTCTCCTCCTGCCCCCAATCCCTCTCAGCATCAGAGTCTTTTCCAATGAGTCAACTCTTCCCATGAGGTGGCCAAAGTACTGGAGTTTCAGCTTTACCATCATTCCTTCCAAAGAAATCCCAGGGCTAATCTTCAGAACGGACTGGTTGGATCTCCTTGCAGTCCAAGGGACTCCTGAGAGTCTTCTCCAACACCACAGTTCAAAAGCATCAATTCTTTGGCACTCAGCCTTCTTCACAGTCCAACTCTCACATCCATACATGACCACAGGAAAAACCATAGCCTTGACTAGGCAAACCTTTGTTGGCAAAGTAATGTCTCTGCTTTTGAATATGCTATCTAGGTTGGTCATAACTTTCCTTCCAAGGAGTAAGCGTCTTTTAATTTCATGGCTGCAGTCACCATCTGCAGTGATTTTGGAGCCCAGAAAAATAAAGTCTGACCCTGTTTCCACTGTTTCCCCATCTATTTTCCATGAAGTGATGGGACCGGATGCCATGATCTTCGTTGAGCTTTAAGCCAACTTTTTCACTCTCCACTTTCACTTTCATCAAGAGGCTTTTTAATTAAAAAAAATTTTTTTTTAATTTTTTTTAGTTCCTCTTCACTTTCTGCCATAAGGGTGGTGTCATCTGCATATCTGAGGTTCTTGATATTTCTCCCAGCAATCTTGATTCCAGCTTGTGCTTCTTCCAGCCCAGCGTTTCTCATGATGTACTCTGCATATAAGTTAAATAAACAGGGTGACAATATACAGCCTTGACGTATTCCTTTTCCTATTTGGAACCAGTCTGTTGTTCCATGTCCAGTTCTAACTGTTGCTTCCTGACCTGCATACAAATTTCTCAAGAGGCAGATCAGGTGGTCTGGTATTCCCATCTCTTGAAGAATTTTCCACAGTTTATTGTGATCCACACAGTCAAAGGCTTTGGCATAGCCAATAAAGCAGAAATAGATGTTTTTCTGAAACTCTCTTGCTTTTTCCATGATCCAGCGGATGTTGGCAATTTGATCTCTGGTTCCCCTGCCCTTTCTAAAACCAGCTTGAACATCACGAAGTTCACGGTTCGCATATTGCTGAAGCCTGGCTTGGAGAATTTTGAGCATTACTTTACTAGCGTGTGAGATGAGTGCAATTGTGCGGTAGTTTGAGCATTCTTTGGCATTGCCTTTCTTTGGGATTGGAATGAAAACTGACCTTTTCCAGTCCTGTGGCCACTGCTGAGTTTTCCAAATTTGCTGGCATATTGAGTGCAGCACTTTCACAGCATCATCTTTCAGGATTTGGAATAGCATCCTAACCGATCACCTAATGCCACCCTTCCAGTCTACAAACATCGACTACTAGCTCATGAGAGAGGTTAGCTCTCCCTTGAGCCGGCCTGCTGTTCTAACAGTGTCGCGCGCTCTCATAAACTTTATCCTTCTCTCATTCTGCCTCATGTCTGGAAATTCTTTTCCAACCCGCGCACAGACCAGGACATGTGTCGTCAGAGTTGGTTTCTTGCAAGTCTTGATTTTGAGTAATTGTTGGGCATAAACCCATTTACTTAGTAGGAGCATTCGAAGGTATGGAATTCACATACAAGGAGGATCGACTACTTTTTTTGGTTTTTAACTGTAGTAGTTGCTTTACAATGTTGTGTTAGTTTCTGCTAACTGCAAAGTGAATCGGCTCTATGTATACATATGTGCCCGCCCTCTTGAGCCTCCCCCCCACCCTTCTAGGTCATCAGAGCACAAGCTCTGTGCTACAGAGCATGTTCCTGCTGACTATCTGACACACGGTCGTGTGTGCCTCAGTGTTGCTATCTCATTCTCCCCCTCCCCCTTCCCGAGTCCACAGGATGCACTACTTTCTAAGAAAATAATAATAGTTTTTAGTTTCATTGGTCAAGAGAGAATCCCAGCCAAACCCAGAAATAACAGTCTTGTAAATACGAGATATGGGTCCCTGTGGGAAGTGGCCGTTCCCCAGAACCACTTATTCTGGGATGCTGAGGCCCTCGTGTGCTGTTCATTGTCATTCCACAGAGTCCCCGACACACACACACACACACACACACACACACACACACGCACAGTGCAGCCTGGAGAGAGGCGCTGAGAATGACCACCTGGGAGATCTTAGTTCCCTGCCTAGGAATCGAAGCTGGGTAACCCGGCATCCCTGGTGCCTCAGTGATAAAGGACCCTCCTGCCGACACAGGAGATGCAGGTTGGATCCCTAGGTCCAGAAGATCCCCTGCAGAAGGAAATGGCAACCCAGTCCAGTATTCTTGCCTGGAGAATCCCATGGGCAGAGGAACCTGGTGGGCTACAGTCTTCGGGGTGGCAAAAGGAATCAGACATGACTGAGCGGCAGAACCAAAACAAGTCTGAGTCCAGAGTCCCTCACCTTCACAAAGGCAGCCCCTGCCTGTTCAGTGGTCCCTCTGGGGAGTCAGGGAGACAGTAGTGGGATCAGATGCAGAGCCAGCAGCCCCAAATTTATCTTCTGTCCTGTGATAATGTCGGGAAAAACTGCCAGACATAAATAAACGTTTATTTTTAAACGAACTCCTCCGGCAACAAGAGAGCGTTCCCTTTTAAACCTCACAACCATTCGGAATTTACGCTGAACTTTTTATAGCTCTGGGAACAACCCGCCAGCCTAAGAGGAAAGTTTAATGGGTTTTATAGTTTGTTTACACCAACCAACGCCTGCCCCTGCCCCCACCTCTCGTTAACTTTCTCCTGACGTTTCTGTAATTGCCAAACCACGGTCTGGCTGGAAATGAACTGAGATCTAGAGGATCTTAATGTACTTTGCTTCTTCAGTAATAAGGATCCTACTTCATTTTGTAATGAAATGTATTAAAAGCTGGTTGGATTAATAGTTAAGGAGGTCTTTGGGGGTTTTGCTGTGTCTTATTTCTCTGGTCCATCTTTTCCCCCCTTGGGTGTCAAGAGTGTTAGGAAGAGCAGTGAATAACCAATTCAGTCTCACTCGGGGATTCTCACTCTTTTACAGATGGAGTTAGAAAAGCCTCTTAAGGAGACACACATTTCATTCTTTTTTTTGAGAATCTATTTATTTATTCGCCTGTGCTGGGTCGTCTTTGCCGCGTGAGGGCTTTTCTTTATTGTGGTGTGTGGGCTTCTTATTCCGGTGGTTTCTCTTGTTGGGGAGCACAGGTTTTAGGGCGCACGGGCTTCTGTGGTCGTGGCATGTGCCCTCAGTAGTTGGGGCACACGGGCTTAGTTGCCCTGAGACCTGTGGGATCTTCATTCCCAGACCAGGGATTGACCACATGTCCCCTGCTCTGGAAGGCAGATTTCTTAACCACTGAAGCATCAGGGAAGTCCCCATGTTTCCTTTAGAAAGGGAGTTGCCATGATCTGGATATTCACGTCTCCCCAGCATTTCTGCTGAAATCCTAACGTGGCCGGTGCCTTGGTGTGTGTGTTGGGGGGGAGGTCTCTGAGAGGTGATTAGGTCATGAGGGAGGTGCCCTCAGGTACCAGAATTAGCGCTTGTATAAAAGGGACCCCAGAGAGCTTGCTAGACCCTTACACCATGTGAGGCCACATGGAGAAGGTGCTGGCTGTGAGCCAGGAAGGTGGTGGTGGGGGTGGGCCTCACCAGAAGGCAACCGTGCTGCAGCCTCGACCTTGGACGTCTAGCTTCCAGAGCTGTGAACAATGAATCTCCATTGTGGAGAAGTCACCCAGTCTGCGATGTTCTGTGATAGCAGCCTGAGTGTGCTAGAACAAGATACATTTATGTGCACGTGTGTGCATCCGTATTGTCCTCTGTCTTCCACATCTGTGTGTTCTCAGTTGCTCAGTTGTGTCTGACTCTTTGTGACCCCAGGGACTATAACCTGCCAGGCTCCTCTGTCCATGGAATTCTCCAGGCAAGAATACTGGAGTGGGTTGCCGTTCCCGTCTCCGGGGGATCTTCGCAACCCAGAGATCAAACCTAGGTCTCCTGCATTGCAAGCGGATTATTTATTATCTGAGCCACCAGGGAAGCCAAAGAATACTGGAGTGGGTAGCCTATCCCTTCTCCAGGGGGACGACCGAGGGATCAATCCCAGGTCTCTTGTGTTGGCAGGCAGATTCTTTACTATCTGAGCCACCAGGGGAGCAGGGGACTTGTTTCATGGGATTGTTGTGAGGAGTAGTTGAGATCAGGTAAGTGACGAGCCCAGCAGTGTCCCCATGGACACACTTTAGCTGATGTTGTTAATTCCTTGCACAATGATGAAGATAAGGTGAGGAAACGCCTGTGAAGCACCCAGCATGCCCACCTGTCACCAGCCTGGACCCTTCCTTGAAACCTTCACTATCCTCCCAGTATCCATTCCCTTGTCTCCGGTAACTGCACCCAGTTTTCCTGGGGAGCCGAAAGGGTCACCTTTTCCCGACTCCTCTTCTACCTGGTTTTGGGGAAGCTGGCTCCATAGGAGTGATCCTGTGACTCAGGACTAGCCAATCAGAACAGCACCCCCCTCCCAGGCCACTGTGATTGGTTCAGGCCACCCAATCAGATTTAACCAAATAGAACTGGGCCGTTTGCCAGGACAAGGGAGAGAAAGGCACGCACCAACTTTTCCACCTAATTTTTAGAGAGGTAAGCATAGTTTGGAAACTGCTGGAGGCCATCTTGCCACCATATGCATGCCTAGAATGAAACAAAACGGAGGCTAGCAGAGCCCAAAGATACGTGGCAAGAGACCAGTACTGGGTGACATTCTTTGAGCTCCTGGATCAAATCACACCTGATGGTGTTTATATGTGTGGAATTTTTTGGATGTTATATAAGCCAACACAATGTTATTGCCCTCCCCCCTTTTTGTTTTTGGCCTTAAACCTATTTGAACTGTGTTTCTGTTTCATGCAAGCTGAGCCCTAACTGTTAAAGTCCTAGTTTGTGATCGGATTTCTGGGGATTGGAATCTTTGAAACCTGCATGCAGCAGCCACACCCTGGATCATAGAGCTCCAAAGCGTTAGGGCCGCAAGGGGCTTTTGAGGAAACCCCAAGCAGTAACCAGAGTTTCAGAGCCCGATAGGTGTGGGATCGAATCTCTGCCCTGTCCTTGCTCACTGTGGGTTCTGGACAAAAAGGGGTTGTCATTATAATGGGAATGGTACAGGGAGGTGGAGGACGGGGGAGGTACTCAACCTGGTTGAGTCAGGAAGGATGAGTAGGAATTACTGAGGCAAAATGAGAGAGAGCAACAGAGCTTAAGGGAACAGTGAAAGAAAATGCCCAGAAGTGGGGAGATGGCAGCACAGCTGGGAAAATTTCCAGTCGCTTCTGTGGCCGTGGTCTAGCATCACTCTGGGGGCCGGGGCGGCTCTGAGAGTCTAGACCCGTGGGCCAGAGCCACACACTGACAGGTCTCGGAGCTCAGTCAGCTGTGGCTTCCTCCTGAGGGTGCTGGGGAGCCACTGGAGGGCTTCAGACAGTCATATCAGGGTGATGGTGACAGACAGTCATGTCAGGGTGTTAGACACAGTCATATAAGAGCGACAGACACAACCGTATCAGGTTGACAGACACAGCTGTATCAGGGTGACAGACACAGCCATATCAGGGTGTTAGATACAGTTGTATCAGGGTGACGGACAGCCATACCAGGGTGACAGACAAGTCATATCAGGGTGTTAGACATAGTCATATCAGGGTGACAGACAGTCATATCAGGTAACAGACACAGTCGTATGAGGATGACAGACTCAGCCGTATCAGGGTGTTAGATACAGTCATATCAGGGTGACAGACAAGTCATATCAGGGTGACAGTCATGTCAGAGTGTTAGACACAGTTATATCAGGGTGACAGACAAGTCATATCAGGGTGACAGCCAGCCATGTCACGGTGTTAGACATAGTCATATCAGGGTGATAGACACAGTCATGTCAGGGTGTTAGACACAGTGATATCAGGGTGACAGACTGTCATGTCAGGGTGATAGGCAGATCAGGGTGACAGACAGGCATATCTGGGTGTGTATGAAAGCTCTTTCTGAGCCTGAAATGAGGCGAGACTGGAGCAGAGGGGACAGGACAGTCGGGAGTGAACCGTCCCCTCCGTCCCCTGCGGTCCTCAGCGCCTGGGACCCAAAGAGGAGGTGTGGAAATCTGGGGACATCAGTGATGCAGAGGGTGGACAGATGTTATAGGAGTACCTGCAGTGTCCCCTCAGGAAGGACGGATGCTGAAGCTGAAGCTGCAGTATTTTGGTCACCTGATGCAAAGAGATGACTCACTGGAAGAGACCCTGATGCTGGGAAAGATTGAGGGCAAGAGGAGAAGGGACGACAGAGGATGAGGTGGTTGGATGGCATCACAGACTCAATGGACATAGGTTTGGGTGAACTCTGGGAGTTGGTGATGGACAGGGAAGCCTGGCGTGCTGCAGTCCGTGGGGTCACAAAGAGTCGGACACGACTCAGCAGCTGAACATGGAAGTCCAAGTTCCATGGAATGGAAGTCCAAGAGTAAGGTACTGGCAAGGTCGTGTTCTGGTGAAAGCCTTCTTCAGGGCAGCAGATGGCTGGTTTCTTGCTGTGTCCTCACATGGTGTAAGGGAGGTCTCTGGGTCTCCTTTTTAAATTTTGTTTATTTATTTATATATATTTTTTGGTCGCACTGCACGGCATGTGGTTTCTTAGTTCCCTGACCGGGGACTGGAAACTCGGGAGTCTCTTTTTTTGATACCAAATTCATTCAAATTTATTAACAGACATTTAAAATATGAAACTATCAAAATAATAGACAAAAACATAGAAAATCTACATGATCTTGGGTTTGGCCTGTGGATCATGGACTTTGAGTTTTAACACACAACACAAAAAGCCAGTCCACAAAAGAAAAAGGTAGTATTGTGGACTTGATAGGGTTAAAGATTTCTACTCTGAAACACCGTATTCAGAAAATCAAAAGACAAGCCACAAACCTAGAGGAAAATATTTGTAAAACTTGTACCTGATAAAGGATTTGGACTCAAATACAGAAAGACCTCTAAAACAACTCCATCAAAAATGGAAAAGGATCTGAACAGACACCCAGCCAAAAAACATTTACAGATAGTAAAAATCATACAAAAATACGCCCAGCATCATAAGCCACTATTGTCTCTGCTATGTTGTGCCCAACTCTTTGTGACCCCATGGACTGTAGCCTGCCAGGCTCCTCTGTCCGTGGGATTATCCAGGCAAGAATACTGGAGTGGGGCGCCATGCCCTCCTCTAGGAAGCTCAGAGCATCACCTCATGGACTAGGTTTCAACATAGGGATTTTGTGGGTACACATGCAGACCATAACACCATACATTACAATAGTAAACCACAAGTTTGTTTCTCTTTAAACTTTTAATTATTGTAAGTACACATAACATACAACTTACCATCTAAACCATTCTAAAGCGCACAGTTCAATGTCACTAAGTACATTCACATTGTTGTATAACCATCACCACGGTCCATCTCCAAAGCTGCTTTCATCTTGCAAACAAACTCTGTCCCCATTAAACTCCCCATTCCTCCTCCCCACCAGGCTCCTCTGTCCATCCAGGCTCCTCGGTCCATGGGATTTCCCAGGCAAGACCAGTGGGTTGGTTGCCATTTCTCTCTCCAGGCATCTTCCTGACCCCGGGATCAAACCTTCCTCTGTTACACCACCTGTTACGCTCAGGTGACAGCCAGCCAACTGTAGACCCAGAAAGGGATCAGAGGGACTCAGCCTGCGAGGACACTGTGGTGTAAGTTATTTAAAAAGCATGTATTTATTAACAGAAACAGGTAAGCTCACAAAGCGCCCTCCTCTCCAGAGAGGAGGAAGTGAATCCCTGGACGTTATGATCAACCTTCAGTGACAGGAGGCAGTTTGCAAAGGCACTGCTCAATGCAGGAATTGGGAGCCCGATTCCACGAGTTCGAGCCCAGGACCCGCATCCTCGGTGTGTGGCTTTGGCCAGGTGCCTTGACCTTTCTATTCCTCGTTATCTGCAAAACGGTACTGGATTATCCACAAACTACTTAATGTACCTAAAGCCCCTGGAGGCAGGCGCACAATGTGTTACTGTCGCTCTAGAAGGGAGGACCCCGGCTCAAGCGGGCGCTGGGAGGAGCCTGAAGCGATCAGTCCAGTAAAGAAGGGACCAGGGTGGCAGACGAGAGAGCCCTCCGGGCGCACGGGCTCCGGCCGCCGCGGGCGGCGCCGGCATGGAACGGGTTACAACGATAGAGACGACCGGCGGACCCGGGGTAGCTGAGCGGCCCTGGCCGCCACCCTCCACGACGCCTACCGCGCGACCGCGCAGGCGCGAGAGCCCAGCGCGGGGGCGGGGGGCACCTCCCTGGGCACCCGGAAGTCTCCGCCTAACGGGCCGAGCCCGCTCCTCCTGGCCTGGAAGGGGGCGGGGCGCGAAGCCCCTCGTCGCGCAGCGCCATAGAGCGTGGCCGGAGGACCCGTGTCCTAGACGCGTCCGGAAGTGCCACCCTGGGGCGCCCGCTCCGCACCATAGAGCTGGGGGGGGGCCCGCGGCAGCTAGGGGGGGGTCGCCGGACTCGCCTTCCTAGAGAGGCGAGGACGGGGTGGAGGCTGGAAGGGGGGTAGGGAGGGGAGGGGGGGAGCGGCGCGGGCGGAAGCGGCCAGGAAGGTCACTTCCGGCCTGGGCGCCCGTCCCCCTGACCCCAGGGTCTGAGTCGCCGCTGCCGCCGCTGCCACCATCCGCGAGGGAGGAGAGAGGAGGAGGAGTGCGGCGCGGCGGCCCCGGGACCGAGGAGGTGAGGGGAGGGCGCGGGGGCGGGGGCCGTGCGCCCGGGGCCGGGTGGGCGCGCGCCTCAGGGCGCCGGGCTGCGGCCGGGGGGGCGGGCGGGGAGGCGGGCGGCGAGCGCGACTGGGCAGGCGAGTGCGCGTGCGCGCCGCGGGGGGCGGGGGCGTGAGTGAGCGCGCGGCCGCTGACGCGGGGCGGGGCGCGCGCGCCGGGACGGGAGCGCGCACCACGCCCGGGGGCGCGCCCGAGGCGGGCGCGCGCAGCGCGGGCTCGCCGGTGGGGCCGCCGTGTCGCCCCCACCCCCACCCCAGCCTTCCCGGCCGCTCGTGGCCGGAAGTGGTGGCGACTCCCGGGGGAAGTTGAGGCCCCGGTGGGGGAGGCGGCGCGCGCGGGCCCAGCCGGCCTGACCGGAAACGGCGGCCCCCGGGGGACCGGTGGCGGCCCCTGGCCTGCCCGCTCCCCTTTCCCCCCTTTTCAAAGGAGCCAGATCCCGTTGCCGCCCCGGGCGCGCTGCGTGCGGCCTTTGATCCGGCCGGTAATTACGGGCATTCCGGCCGGCGGGAGGCTCATTCATTCGCCCGGGCGCGGGCGGCGGGCAGGAAGCGCGTGCGCTGGAGGGGAAATGTTAGGCCAAGGTCAGGCACCGCGTGGCCCGCGGGGCAGGGCGAGGCCGGCGGCCGGGCCCGATGGCCACCCCGAGGCCTCCCGGGCGCCGCATAGCGCCCTTGAGCCCCTGTTCGCGGCCCGGCCATAAAGGGGAGCACCCCAGTTCGTGGAAACGGGTGCCCCTGGGGCACAGGCCAGCCAGGGATGGCGTGATCAGACGGAAAAGTGAGCCACGGCGAGTGTGGACAGAGACTCTTGCGGGCCCATTGGTTGGCACGAGGACAGGGAGATGAAGCAGGCTCGCTGTGTGCGCGGAAGAGCTGGACCGGGCCCATGCGCCTCCTCACCTCCACACTCCTGTCCTCACCCAGGGGACCAGGGAGGGCGCCCCAGCCCCAGTCCAGAGGGGCACTGTAGGAAGGGACTGACTTGGTCTGTGTGCTCCGCGTGGTTCCTGGTGCCTGGACCTGTCTTAGGGATCCAGGGTTAGGATCCAGCTGGGGGTTGGGCCTGCCCTTGCTCCCGGGGAAGCCCGGTTACTGTGGCTTATCTCTTCCCTAAGAACATAAGCCTCTTTGGCTCAGCTGGCATTCACCCTCCGCCTCTGCAGGCAGGCCCTCCGGCCTGAGCCCCAGAACATTCAGATCTGATTCCTTCTTGTGTTGTCTCTTGTCTTAGCCTCTTACTCCTGGAGGTCTTGGAGTCTAACCCCCGAAGGCTGAGCTAGAGAACTGGAAGGATTCGGCCCAGGGTGGCCCCGGGCGTCAGGCGGCACTGCTGCGTGTTAGCCCTGGGCTCTGGGGTCAGACAGACTAGTTTCAGGTCCCAGCTCCACGTTCATCATCACCTTTCTGACCTCACAGCACAAGGAATTTCTCAGTTTCTACTAGTGAAAAAGAGGGGCTGTACTAATGGCGTTGACCTTGGTAGGAAGGCTCCCAATGCTCTCCTTTTGGAGCCAGCGCACAGCTCTCAGAAGGGGGTGTGAAGCGGGTGCAGAGGCCTCAGGCCGGCCCGGCATTCCTGGGCTCCGTCTCTTCCAGCCCCGTGACCTTGGACCTGCCGCTTCCCCTTTCCCAGGCTCAGTTCCTCCTCAGGCCCCCATGACCCAGAGCACGGTCCATCATCCCTGGGTGAGCCTCGTCCATCGACGCAGCTGCCAGCCCCGCCTGGTGTTGGGCCTGGGACACAGTGGTCCTGGTTCGGTGCTCCGCTAGGGGTGGGGCAGGACGGTGCAGTAGTGGAGAGGCTCGGACGCCCCAGGCAGGGGCTGGGGGTTGCCAGGCTAGCCGGGAGCTGGAGGAGCCCGGGGGAGATGTCTCGAGTCTCACAGGACAGAGGAGCTGGCCGAGAGGTCCCGGGGACCTGAGGGGGGCCTGAGTCCTGGGCTGGTGGCGGCAGTCTTGGTCTTGACCTCCAGTCTCTGCCTGGCTGCCCTGGGTCTCGGGTGGTCCCTTCTGGGCACTCCTGGGCTCAGACGCCCCCAGCCCTGACCCTGGACATGTGTCCTGCAGCGCCCCCAGCTGGCCGAGGCTGTGCCTGGGACCCCGCTGTGGCCCTGGCCTCCTTGTGGAGGCAGACTGCAGCCAGGAGCCTGGCTCGTACCCCAGAGGCCCCAGGGTGGGGGTGGTCACCCCACTCGGCGGTGGGCTGAGCCCCCCGCACTGGTGCAGGGTTGGCGGGAGTCCAGAGCCTGGCCTTTACCAGAGCTGCCGCCTCCGCTGGCTTCTTTTGGCCAGGCTTGGGGTCTGGGGAGATGGAGGCTGTTCTGGAGGTCTCTGAGGTATCCGTTGGTTTGGGGTTAGGGGACTTGGATACCCGCCATGGGGTGGGGCCGATGACTGTCGGAGACGTAGAGCTGGCGCCTGTTTTCAGGTGTGACTCTCGGTCCGTGTGTTAGGAGGCCTCCCTGCCCCAGTTGCGGGGGGTTGATTGTCTCTCCAGCGGGGCCAGCAGCCCTGTCCTGGTGGCAGAGAGGGCGCCTCTCACCACTGCGCTGCCCCCTGGCTGAGCCGGCTGCTCCTGGGGTCCACCTTGGTGTGGGGGTCTCCTTGCTCTGCCTGCCTGACTGTTGGGCCCACAGAACACTGGCCTCTCTTTGCCAAATGGGGGCTCCTGTGCGGGCTGCCTCGTCACGAGTGATGCTGGGGACCCACACGTGGTCCAGCCTGGAGGCGCAGGGTCAGGCCGGCCAGGACGTCCTGACTCCTTGGGCTGGAGGAGTTTGCCGTCTGCTGAGGTGTGTGTGGACACATAGGGTGGAGGAAGTCAGGGAGAGCCTCCCAGGGATGTGGGCTTGGTTGTAATCCGGAGTAAAGGGAGCCGGTACTGGTGTTCTTGGCGGAGGGGAGGACTGGCCTTGGAGGCTGGGCCGCGGGTGTGTCCCGAGGCCCTGGGAGGTTGGGTCAGCCCTGGACGGGTCTGAACTGGGCTCCAGAGGCCTGTCCACGTTCCCTGGGCGCCCAGCTCCTTGTGGAGCGCGGCCGTTCCTCTCATGATCTGGATGCCAAGCCCTTGAAGACGAGGCCCGGGGTGGAGCACCCGCCCCGGATGGCGTGGCTGGGGGTGAGGCCGACTCCACCCTGGCCACCCACCCACCAGCCCAGCGAGGGCAGCCTCCCATCCCCTTAGTGGCTGTGGGGATCAGGCGGTGCCCACGCTGTGTCCAGTCCTCGGTGTTGTTGTTTGGTCTTGTGTGGGGAGAAGGGACAGTGGAGCTGAGGGAAGGGAGGAGTCTGGGAAGGCTTCCTGGGGGAGGTGCTGTGTTCTCTGGGCTCTGGCGGCAGGTCTCCAGGGAGCAGACAGGGGCGGGGGCAAGGAGGAAAGAAGTATCCTGCAGATACCAGCCAGGACAGCCCAGCGCCCCCAGAGGGAGCGGAGTCTGGCCCATCGCCCGGTCAAGGGGTGACAACCAGCGATGGCCCACGTGTGCAGCTGTGTTTTTCTGGCCTGAAGAGTATTTTGTTGTTTTAAGGAATCTTCACTTATTTACCAGCATTTAAGGGCAGACGTGTGGGAAGCTCTAGGAAGGCTGGTGGTGGCCGGGCACTGGAGAGCAGACCCCTGGAAGGCCAGAAGGTGCCCGGCACGTGTGATGTGGGGCAGGGCTCCCAGGAGGAAGTGCGTCTGCGGGCTGACCTGGCAGACGCCGCCCGGGTCTGGAGTTTGGACCTAGTGCGAGGGCCATGTGTGGGGTAGTTCAGGTAGGGGGGTGGTGGGACCGAGCTGCCCTTAATAAAACAGACAGCAGCTCCCCTGTGAGGTGGTTGCCGTGCAGACAGGTCACCCTCTTACAGCTCACGGTGACCACGTGCACAGGGACGTGCCCCTGGGGACCACAGGCCCGCGTCCTGTCTGGGTCTGCCCGTCCTGACTTCTCGGGCAAGCAGAGTCACCACGGTCTCCCCTCCGAGACCAGCGCTTCCTCTTCCTGCTCCTCCAGCTGCCACGGGCTGCACGCGCGTCCATCACCGGTGACAGCCGTTTGGGCTGTCTCCACGCGCGGCTCCTGTGACTTGTGCTTCCGCAAACACGCGCGTGTAAACTGTCGTGCGGACGTGTTTTCACTCCTCTTGGGTTCATGGCTGGAAGGCCCTGCTTCTCCGCAGGCGTGCGCGTGCTTTCTGTGGTCATCGCGTCCGGCTGGCGCGCCTGCTCTGGGGTCTTGACGCCACGCCGAGCATGTATCTCTTCGTGTGCTTGCCAGCTCCTTGCGTGTCGTTTTGGAGAAGTGTCTCTTCCCATCCTCTGCCCCCTTTCAGTCGACTGATTTGTTTGAACCTAGTGCCTGGAAAAGATGAACCGGTCCGTGGTGTGGGGAGCGGATTTGGAGAGGGCTTGGAGGGTGCAGGCCCCGGGGGTGGGAGTTGGGAGAGGGCGGTGAGGGTGGGTGCAGGGCCCTCCCAGGGTGGACGCTGAGAGGTAGCCACTGGGCTTCGGTGGCCTCGAGGCTGGGACAGGGGCTGGGGAAGAATGGCCGGGGAGGAGCCGGGGGTCCCAGCTAAGGCCTGACGGCAGCCCAGGAACAGAGAGGCACGTGGGGCGGGTGGGACGGAGAAGCAAGGGGACAGCCGGGGCAGCTGTCTCCGGCAGCGGGAACCCTGGGCAGGCGCTGGAGCAGGGCCGGCCGGAGGAGGCGGCGAGATTGGCAGCGGAAGAAAGAGCCGGCGGGTAATTGGTGGGCAGGCATCCAGTGCAGGTGGGTGGGTCTAATAACAACAATAATAATAATTTGTCTCGCAGGCCCTGCCGGCTCCCAGGCTAATTGGATCGCTGCAGGGCCCCGCGGGGGTGGGCCTTCGTCTCTGTGGAGTGGGTGGGGGTCAGAGTGGGGCGGCCGGGCCTGACAGGTGTGTCGGGCCGTGGAGCGTCTGGGGGGCGGGGAGGGCAGGACCCACCACCTTCAGCCTCCAGGGACATCAGGTTCCACAGTCGGGCTGGCGCGGGAATCACCCCACTTCCCCCAGGGAGCCACCGGGTCAGGGGCTGCCCCAGCCCCCAGCTCTGGGTGGGAGGGCTGTGGCTTCCCCCTCCCCCCAGGTCCCGGGGTTGGACCCCAAGGCCCTGGGGCTCGGGGCAACACAGGAGCCCGAGTGGCCGCAGTGGAGGAGCACACGAGTGGCCGGGGCGACTCTCCAGTGCACGCCGTTGGCCCTTCACAGGGATCCAGGGAGTCTCCCAGGGCACGCTCCGGCTCCTCCCCACCCCCAACCCCGGGCTCCTGGGGTCCCTGCTGTGTGAGGCCGCGGTGGGGGCACAGGGCCCGGCCCCCGAGCCAGAGCGGCCCCCACGAGAGGCCCAGCAGGTGGATGCCAGGGTGTTTACCCGGTGGCTGGCTTTAAGTCTCCCTTCCTCGGGGGACGGGGGCGGGGTGGGGGGTCACCGCCCTCTGCTCAGGCCAAAAACAGAATGCAGAGCAGACTGCCCCGGGGCCCGGGTGTGCCGTGCGCCAGGTGGAGAGCCCGTGGGCCCAGAAGTCAGCCAGAGAAGCTGCCGCCTGTGGGGCCCAGTCGGGGCTTCCTGCCAGGTTCTGAGTTCCGTCCGACCGACCCCGCCCCCTCCGCTGCGGGCTCTGCCTTGGGCTCCTCCAGGCGTTTCCCAGGGCGCCCTGCATGGCGGGCGCTTCCCCGAATCGTGGCGACCCTGTGCCCTAGTCTCCGGGTCTCAGACTCTGACCTGCCGCTGGTCGGCCTCGCTGAGGGTGTGTGTGGACACCTCGATCCCACTTAGACCCAGTGAAAAGCGCCCTTCGTTGGACGGCAGCTCCCAGGAGGATCATCGTGTGTGCACCCCCGCCCCCACTCTGTTCCAGTCTGTCGAGGGGCCTTACCCTGCCCTCCTCTGCCCTCCTGGGGCTTCCAGCTGGACTGACTGAGGCGATCAGCAGGAGACCAGATGGATTCTGTTAAGCACCAGCTCGGGAAAACCCGAGTGACAGGGCGGGGCGCCAGCGGGGGTCTGCGTGCTGGGGGGTAGCCTGGGCTGCGGTGGGGGAGACAAAGGAAGGTCATGTCTGCAGGTTCCCCGCCCTCTGGGGCGTTGTTCCCTCCTGGTGCGGGACCCTCTATCGCGGGGGACTTGCCTCCTCCTCTCGGGGAGTCATGGGTTCAGAGGAGCTCCTTGCACCAGGAGCTGGGTGTGGGCGGGGGTCCTGCAGTTCGAGGCCCGCTCCCCGCCCGCCATGGGAATCAGGTGGTGTCTCCCTCACTCCCTGAGCTGCCCCGTCTGGGGGTGTGGGGACCTCTGGCCTTGGGGCAAGCTGCCCAAAACCTCCCTGTCCTGCGTCCCTTCCCCTGGAGCCTGTGGACACCCTGAGGAGGATGGAGGGCCCCCGCCTTCTCAGTGCAGGAAGCGGGCGGAGGTGGATGCTGGCCGGGAAGCCTCTGCTTGCTTGACTTGGACGCAGTTGTTCCGGCCCCACAGGTGGCCGCCCAGCAGATAGGTGTGGATCAGAAGTCTCCCCGAGCGGCCCCTCCTGCGCTGCCGCTCCTGTTTCTCTTTTACTCGTTTCTGACACGGACGGTGCTTGAGTCAGGGCCTGCACACACATCTTAGTCTGTTTACGGACTCACTGGGACACAAGCCACCCTCGTGAAAGGGACAGTCCACCGGGTGTTACTCACAGAATTCGGCAGCCACTGCCACCGTCTCGTCCCAGAACATTTCATCACTCAGAGAAGCCCCGTGCCCACACGTGGGCGCTCCGCCAATCCCCGGCCTGGCAGCCTGGCCTCAGCCGGATCTTCCATGGCCTGCTCCGCTCCCCTCGCTGCCTCTGCGCAGCGCTGCTGTGAAGGCGGCCTCAGAGCGGGATTCTGGGGCTGCGTGGGCTGAGCCCCTGTGGTCGGCCTGCTAGGCTGTTCTCACGGCGGCCGTCCTGGTTGGCATGCCCGACCGCCCTGTACCCGGACTGTGGGGTGGTACCCGCTCGGCTCCGGCCGTCTGTCCTGTGGGGTCTGGGGTGGAAGGGTCTGGCGGCCCGTGTGTCAGCGTTCGGTGGGCTGCCTTCCGGACCTGGAGCCTCCACGCTACTCAGGCAGTTCCTGGGCGTCGCTCACCGTCAGCAGCGCCTGCTGTGTCCGGGGGTCTCGGGGTGGCGTGTCCCCGGGCCACCAGCTTCCTGGGAACCCCGTGGCCCCCACGCCCCCACCCCTCCACTCGGGGCAGTCGCCCTGGGAAGGCGGCTGGGGTCCCCAGCTCGGGCTGAGCGCTGCCCGCATCTGTCTTGTGGCCGTCCAGCCGGGGGGCGGAGGGTGCAGCTCGGGCCCCCGCGTGCGCTCTGGCGTCCTGTGAACCCTCTCCTTGTCTCCCCTCCGACAGGGCCCAGACATGGAGCTGCGGGAAGAGGCCTGGTCTCCGGGGCCGCTGGACTCCGAGGACCAGCAGATGGCTAGTCACGAGAACCCAGGTGAGGGGCCCTGGGCTTCTCCCGGCTGACCTCGCGCCCTGCCCGCCTCCTGGAGGCTCGGGGTCCTACCCCGCCTCCCAGGCCCAGCCAGCCGCCTCCCGGGCCTGGTGGGGTCTCCGTGGCCCCCCAGCTGGGAGCCTTTGGGGGCAGCCCCCTCGGCTGCCGCGGGTGGGGGCTCCTCAGCCTGGGGAGGGCCCGGGGGCTGGGGGTCAGGAGGACACAGGGCGTCCGGGTGGGCCTGGGTCCTCCCGGGTTTTCATCTTCATTTAAGACATGGGCAGCCTGCCTTATTTAATAAAGCGTTACCTGGCTTGAGTAACCTCCTCTGTGAGCCCCCGGTGATGAGGCTTCGCGTGCTGAGGCCGGGCCACAGCCTCGCCAGCCCCCACCCTCAGGGGGAGCCGTGGCCCATCTCCCCGGCCCCGGGCTTCCATGCAGGGCGCCTGTGAAATAAAGTGTGAAGCGCTCTGTGCTGCTGTTGATGCGTCTTCGTGCGTCCCGGCCGGCGTCCATGACCTCTCACTGTGAGGGCTCTAGGCCTGGGGGAACAGACCCCGCCCTACAGGGAGGGCCCAGGCCCTCCTTCACCACGGCGCCCCCCCTCCCTGTTTTTTTACCGCTTTAAAGTAAGATTAACCTTACAGTTGGTTTCCTTCTGGAAACTTCCAGCCCGACAGTGTGGTGGCCGCACGTCGCGCTGCCTGGCCCCAGCAGTGAACCACACTGGGTGGGCCTACACTGCCTGTGCCCGTTTCCTGGAGGATTTCAAAAAGCATCCCCAGGTGTCGCAGCGGCTCACCCATAAATTCTCCGCGAGCAGCAAACGCTCATCTCAGCTGACGGACTCAGCGTTTCCCCTGACTGTCCTCTGCCCCCAGCCGCCTCCGGAAGGCGGTTTACCTCGGAGCCCAGGGTTCTGACTGTGCACGCTGTCCACTCAGGCGCTCTCCTGGGCAGACCTTGAAGAGCAGGTGGGCTCTCACCTCTGTTCTGCCCAGTGGTCTGCTCGGGCCCCCACCCTGTGACCCCCTGCGCGCTTCCCAGCTGCTCTGCTCCCCCTTGTCGGCACCCCTGTGGGCCCCTCCCGTGAGGGGCAGTGTGGGACCCCTGCCCTGAGACCGCTGGTGCTGTCTGGTGCGGTGGGGAGGGCCAAGGGGCCCCGGGGGCAGGGCTGTGAGCCCGGGGCATGGGACGGTGGGGCCACCAGGAGCCAGGGCTGGGGCTGGGCTGGACTGTCTGCAGGCTGCAGCCAGGTCTGTGCTGACCACCTCACGGGCGCACTGACCGCGCGCGCCCCCCCCCCCAGACCCCGGGGGAGGTGGGGAGCCGGCAGGGGTGCGGTGTGAGAGCTGGCCAGGTCTTCCACGTGGGCACTCAGAGAGAGGTCCTCTGAACACGGATCGTAGGTGAAGAGAAGGCCTGACTGAGGCGGGGAGGAGTCTTCAGCCAGTGGGTTGGAGATAACCCTCCAGGGCCAGGGTCCCAGCCTCACACGGTCAGGCCCGCCTCTCCTATCTCAGTGCCACTAGCATCACCCCACAGAGTCCCCTGAAATGCTCTTCCTGAGCTGGGGCAACAGCAGACCCCGCGTGAAAAGACAGCAACCTCACCCAGGCAAGACCCACGTGCCCTGGCAGAGCCCCGAGCACAGGGGGATGGGGACGAGCCAACGGCCTGCGTGGTGTTAGGGGGCGGGGAGCTGGCCACCAGGCCGCCCTCGGGGGTCACTGTGGGCAGCAGCTGCAGCGGGTGTTCCATGCAGAGCAGCAGCGGGGTGCACAGACTGCCTGGGCCCGCGGCTTCCTGTGTCCAGGGAAAGCACCCGCCATGGAGGCCCCAGGCAGGGCAGGGCCTGCACGGAGGGGCTTCAGGGTCCAGTGGGGACTGCAGTGGGGAGGGGAAGGTACTGACCAAATGGGGTGGCGGCAGAGCGAGGGTCCCTGGGAGAGCAGGTCACACACGCGGCAGAGGACCCCCGAGGAGCTGAAAACACTGCCCAGAATGTAGCCGCCTGCGAATTCAGGGAAGTGGACGTCCAGAGATGGGCAGACAGGGAACTAAAGTTCTGTTCTGCTGACCCCACCCCGCAGGAGCTACTAGAATAAGAGAAAGGGGCCGAGGAGGGTGTCCTCAGATGCGGAGGCTGCGGTGTGTCAGAGGTGCACAACCAGACAGGCGGGACTGTGCGGAGGGGCTTGGAAGAACAAGACCAGGACCGCGCGGCCCAGGGGCAGAGCTCAGCAGACAGCCAGAAACACAGACAAAGCCATTTCAAGACAAAGATGGAGCAGCTGAAGACCGAGTAAAAGTAGTGAGTGCATCGTTCCCTGAGAAAACCTGAAGGTGAAAAGGAGGAAGGTTGTAAAATCAAAAAGAAATAAAGATTACAAAAGGGTTTAAAAAAAAAAAAAAGGTACTGAAGTTAGTTAAAGAAAGCCCCAAAAGACAAAACCCTGTATAAGGAAGAGAACAGTGAAACCTACGCATCTAGAAAACATTCCTGAAATGGAAAAGTTGGGTGTCGAAAGAGCAAGTCGAAACTCTGAGAACATCCGCTCGGATGGATGGTCTTTGAATCTAGTCGCTGGGCTTGAAGAAGCAGATCCCCCCGGGTACCTGGGGAAAGAGCGAACGGCCCCAGGCAGAGGAGACGGCATTGCGCTCAGCCAGTCAGTGGCGCCTTCTGCCAGGGCAAAGTGGAGGGCTCCTGTTTCTGATTGTTGGGGGAAGGAAAGGGAGGCCGCGGGTCACATCATATGGAGAAGCGACCTGCACGTTGGAAGGGCGGAGCCAAGCAGACCGGCTCCGCGTGGGCCCTTCCGGGAGATCCGCGGGCCAGGGATCCACGGGCAGGGAGCGGGGCCAGGCTGGCTGTGAGGTGGGCGCCCGAGTCCTGAGGAACCTCGCTTGGCCGTGCCGGTGTGCGCACCGCCATCCCGATGCTGGTGCTGTGGTGTCAGCAGCCTGGCACAGACGGCGCCTCTGGGTTCTCTCCTCGCCTTGTGAGGACTGGGGATGCGGGCGTCTAAGGAAGACCGCAGAGAAGCCTACTGGCCTGGATCTGTATGGAAAGTGTCAGTTAGAGCTTACAGGAATTTTACCTTAAAAAAAAAAAAAAGCAGTGATCACTTCCAGATTTGGAGCTTGAAATTGTTTCCTGCTCAGAGAAACCAGAGCGCCCTTGTAGATTGGCTGGCTGCAGGTCTGGGGAAGAAAGTGTGGGTGAGCCTGTGGTGGCAGAGGCGCTGTCACAGGACCCCCTAGGTCCCATCCGGAGGACTCGGAGCCCCTTCAAGGCTCCCACGCACCACAGCTGGCGGGGTGACAGGCGAGGGGTGCAGCCCACCAGATGTGTGTAAATCCGTGGACTCAGAGTGCAGTGAGGAAAGGGAAGGTTACTTGGTCATGCTGGAGGACAACGGAAGACCGGGCAGATGAGGGAAAATGAGGTTCATTCCGCCGTAAACCCGTGAAATTGACCACTGGGTCCCAACCAGCGGGCGAGGGAGCTTCTCAAAACTACTCCACCTACTAAACGGAATGTGGAGCTGACCACAATCAATGCAGGACAAATGCCCTGTCACGACGGGGGCGGGGCCCCTCTGTGCCCGCTGCGTGCAGGGGCCGCGCCGTGCATCCCTCCATGATTCCGTAGATGTCTGAGTTCCTGCGTGTCAGTGGCCCTTGATGTCACAGAAACGATACGCCATCACACGAGAGACGATAATCCATGCTTTTAGTGAGAGAACGGGATTGCATCTTCAGAATGACTGACCACAGAACCGGCGGGGCTGGGCCCCCAGCAGCCCACGAGGAGGAGCTGGCAGCCCGCGAGGGTCCAGAGGGCCGCAGGGCTCCGTGAAAAGAAGATTGTCAGGAAAAGCAAGAGACCGGCGAAGCTGTGTATTACACAGGACCTAAAAGACTTAGATGAAGTCAAAAGTAAAGGGACCGAACTCATGTCTGGGGATGTGCACTTGGGTGATGGCGTGCAGGAACGCGAGGGGGCGGCTCTTGCACGGCTCTTTGGGCTTGGGGTGGGGGAGGGTGCGTGGGACCGGGCACGGAGGGGCTCCGGTAGGGAGGGCGGACCGGGGGCAGCCGCTGACCATCTTCCTGACTTGGACGGGGTGCAGAGTCGGACTCGGGGGTGCACGAGAGCGCGGGGCCCTGCACCCACTGCAGGAGACCAGAGGTCCGCTGGTTGAGGGGCAGGCCCGCCTCCCGGAGTGAGTAGACACTCCTCCACTGGGCCGTTTTAACACCTGCTCGAAAAGTAGTGCCTGTGGTGAAGGCGGCGCAGTGCCGCCCCCGGCTCAGCCCCACTATCAGCCCAGCCCTGCGGCGCCCCCCCCCCCTCGCCCCCGCCCCGAGCTTTCTCTCCTGTTTCCGGACCGGCGCTCCGCCCCTCGCCCCCCACCCGCATCCAGGACTGCTGGTTGAGTCCCAGGGGTCTCACAGGTTCAGGTGGGCTATGTTATGTCCCGGTCCTTGCGATGGCAAATGCGCGTCATCGCCGAGTCATGTCTCTGTTGTTAAACTTTAGGGACAACTTGGAAAGCAGAGCGTGTACTTCGGCCTTCCGCCAATAGCAAGCCTACTTCTCATCCCCTCCCTTCCCCACGCCTTAGGACGTCGTGTGCTTATGACTGTTTCTCCTCCTTATCTCCCTTGGCCGCGCTGCGTGGCTTGCTGGATCGCAGGGCCCCGATCAGGGTGGGACTGGGGCCCGAGAGGCAGTGGAGTCCTAACGGTGGCCGCCCTGGAGTTCCCGATTTATGTTGACGTCAAAGTGGAGTGGGCCCCAGGCCATCTCTTCGGAAGCGCCTCCCACCCCGCCCAGGCTTCCTACCGAAGTGATGTCCTGTCCCAGCTCAGGCCCTGTTCCGGTACTCCTCGCGTGGAGCCCTGGTTCTCAAAGCGTCGGTGCTCAGTCACCGGGGGTGGCGCGTGGGGCATCGTCTCCCAGCGCTGCCGGAGCTCAGGGCGGCCACCTGGGATCCGGACTGCGGGCCCCTGGTGCTTCTCCGCCCCCAGGCCGTGTCGCCGCGGGAGGCGGCTCATCTGGCTGGCCCCTCGGTGTCCTCGCTGCGAAGGCCCGAGTCCCCAGCGCCCACCTCGCGGGTCTTAACGCACAGATGCTTACCGAGTGCACGAGGACGTTATCTCGAGGACAGTGTTGGGGCACTTTGTCCCAGGCCGGGTGCTGGAACACGGTCCGACCGCTGGCCCTGTGGGCCTGCAGGCTAGTGAGAGGGGGCGGGAAAACAGAGCTAGGTAGGTTATGGTGGGGTTCACCTTTGAGCGACGCCTTCGCGTGGCACCTGGGGGCGGGGCCGGAGGCTGGTGGGCGGGGTTATTTCCGGGGCGGAACCGAAGCTTGGTGGGCGGAGCTGTGTCCGCGGCCCAGGCCGGAGGCTGGTGGGCGGGGCTATGCCGGGGCGAGGCTGGGTCCGAGTGTGGGAGGGGCTGTGCCCAGGGGTGGAGCCGGAGACTGGTGGGCGGGGCCGTGTGGGGGGCGAGGCCACGCCTAGGGGGTGGAGCCGGAGGATGGTGGGCGGGGCTGGGCCCGAGCTCTGGCCCCTGGCAGGTGTCTGAGCTGGAGCCCCCTAAATCCGTCTCCATTCTGTAGCTCAGGCCCGAGTCGCACAGGGAAGGCAGATGTCGCCGAGGGTGCACCCAGATCTCGTGGAGCCGCTCATCTCTCCCGGGAGGCCGCCCGGGCGAGGGGCGGTGTAAATGTATTAAGGCTTTGTCGGGCAGTCGGCCCGCGGAGGTGTCCGAGGTGGTGTCCTCAGTTCGCAGGCGCCGGGAACGAGGCCCCGCGCTCCTTTCTTGTCTCCACTGGGCACACAGGGCCCACAGAACCAGGGCCCAGGCTGAGGACGTCTGTGATAGAGGTTGCGGGGTGTGGGGTTGCACCCCCAGTTAGTAGGGGGGGGTAGTCAGGGCTCTCCTGCTGTGCTCTCATTAACCAGTCCGACCCCCGCAGCCACGGTCGTCTTCCCAGAACCCAAATGTGACACCGTCCTTTCCCGGGCCGAGATGAGAGCCTCCTGGTGCGAGGGTCTCCTGCCTCAGGGATCGTTCTGTACTAGGGCCTTACCTAGCCCTCCACGCGCAGCCCCGTTCGATTCTGTTGATTCCTTTAGCAGACATTTCTGGAATCCCCACCAAGTCCCGGGCATTGTTCTGGGTGTGGGGGAAACGGCTGTGAAGGAAGGCGAAGCCCTAGGGGATGGTTATGGAGTGTTTGGTAAAACGCAGGAAACTGGGGGGTGTGGGGATGGGGATTGAGCGAGCACGTCTGCCCGGGGCAGGCCTGGCAGCTGCAGGCCCGGTTCTCGGCGCTCCGAGGTGCCGCCCCCGGCCTGGTGGAGGGGAGCCGGTTCCCGAGGCCTCGCAGCGCGGCAGGGAAGCAGCCCCAGCCGCCCTCCGCGGGCTCTCTGACGTCCTCTCCCCACTTCCTTGCAGTGGACATCCTCATCATGGATGACGACGACGTCCCCAGCTGGCCCCCGACCAAGCTGTCCCCTTCCCCATCGGCGGCCCCCGCCGGCCCTCCGCCCCGGCCGCGGCCGCCCGCGCCCTACATCTGCAACGAGTGCGGCAAGAGCTTCAGCCACTGGTCCAAGCTGACGCGGCACCAGCGCACGCACACTGGCGAGCGGCCCAACGCCTGCGCCGACTGCGGCAAGACCTTCTCGCAGAGCTCGCACCTGGTGCAGCACCGGCGCATCCACACGGGCGAGAAGCCCTATGCCTGCTCTGAGTGCGGCAAGCGCTTCAGCTGGAGCTCCAACCTCATGCAGCACCAGCGCATCCACACGGGCGAGAAGCCCTACGCCTGCCCCGATTGCGGCCGCAGCTTCACGCAGAGCAAGAGCCTGGCCAAGCACCGGCGCTCGCACAGCGGCCTCAAGCCCTTCGTGTGCCCGCGCTGTGGCCGCGGCTTCAGCCAGCCCAAGAGCCTGGCGCGCCACCTGCGGCTGCACCCCGAGCTGTCGGGGCCGGGCGTGGCGGCCAAGGTGCTAGCGGCCAGCGTGCGCCGGGCCAAGGCGCCCGAGGAGGCGGCGGCGGCGGACGGCGAGATCGCCATCCCGGTGGGCGACGGCGAGGGCATCATCGTGGTGGGCGCGCCGGGCGAGGGGGCGGCGGCGGCTGCAGCCATGGCGAGCACGGGGGCCAGGGCGCCGGGACCCCGCTCGCGGCGCGCCCCGGCCCCCAAGCCGTACGTGTGTGTGGAGTGCGGGAAGGGCTTCGGGCACGGGGCCGGGCTGCTGGCCCACCAGCGCGCCCAGCACGGGGACGGGCTGGGAGCAGCGGGGGGTGAGGAGCCGGCGCACATCTGCGTGGAGTGCGGCGAGGGCTTCGTGCAGGGCGCGGCGCTGCGCCGGCACAAGAAGGTGCACGCCGTGGGCGCGCCCTCGGTCTGCAGCCACTGCGGACAGAACTACTACCGGGCGGGCGGGGACGAGGACGACGAGGACGACGACGAGGAGGCGGCGGGCGGGCGGTGCAGCGAGTGCCGCGGCGGGGAGGGCCGGTAGGGGCGGCGGCCCGGGGGGGCGGGGCCCCTCGGGCTGGGCGGGAACGACGGCGCGGGACCCAGAGGCTGGGGCGAAACGGACAGAGGGGCGTCCCGGGGGTGCGGCGGGCCTGGGGCGGGGCGCGCGGAGCGCCCACCAGGTCGCCCGGCCCCTCCCCGCGCCCGCCGCTCGGCCTGGCTTGGCCCCGTCGGTTCTCGGCCAAGCCCGAATCGAGACGTTGGGTGGGAACTAGAGAGACCAAGACGCGACGAAACCCATGAGCGGAAGACCATTCGCCCTCTTTCCTTTCCCTCGCCGAAAGGGCTGCTGCGAGAACAGCGAGCCGTGCACCCTTTACCCTCGGAGGGGCCCCAGCAGGAAGGGAGAGAGGGTCCTTTTACCCTTTAGAATTTTCTTTTAATCACACTGCCTCCTGCCCCCGCCCGCCTGTTATTTTCTTCCCCCTCGCGGTCCCAGCCTTTCTCCTCTCCCTGCCCTCCCCCACCCCGCCGGGTCTGGGGTCGCGGAGGCGTGCGGAGCAGAGCGCCCGCGTCCCGGGCGACCCCGCGGACAGCGGGTCCCGGCTCATCCCAGGCCTGGGCGCGGCGGGAAGAGGGCTCGGGGGCAATAAATCGCACTATCCGATCGTCCCTCCTGTGCGTGGTTCTTGAGTCCGGGGAAACGGAGGGCCCCGCACCCGGGCAGCTGCTGCTGGGTGCGTGGGTGGGGGGCACCGGCCAGGCCGGAGGAGAGAGGCCGACATCGGCCCAGGCCGCGCGCGTACCCGGGTGCTCCCTGGAGAATGTCCTGGGAGAGTGACCGGCCGGCTCCGGCAGCGGGCTCTGGGTCCCCGCGTGAGCGGCGTCCTCAATCCGGGAGGACTGGCAGGCCAGTGAGGACCTGGGGCGGGTGTTCCGAGCGAGGCCCGCCCACCGCTGCTTTTAAAAGGACTCCGGCGGCCGGGGGCCGGGGGGCGGGGCGGGGCTGAACAGGCCGTGCCTCTCCTCGCAGTGGCGGGCAGCTCTCCCCCGCGCTGCCAAGGACCCCAGGCTCCCGTCTCCACCAGCCCCGGCGGCCCCGCCAGCGTGCAGCGTCTTGGAAGACTTGTCCTGCACCTTGTAGCTGTGTCCCGTCCTCACATCCACTGGGGGAGCAGGGGACAGCCACGGTGTCACAGGTCACCGTAGAGGAGTGCCTGTCTCAACTTCCCAGCGACAGAATTACTGCCTCTAGGAAGAAGCTGGACTCTGGTGGGTGGGCGGGTATCTGCCTACACACCGCCCCCTGCCTCCTAGGAGCCAGCGGGACCGGGGGAAGACAAGGGTGGGCAGTGGCTTTCTGCTGCTGGGCCACGTGCCAGACCCACAGGTCGGCCCGGGTGGGGGTGGTGCCTGATACCACCCCAGCATCCCGGAACCCTCCGCTGGAGGCCTGGGGACCATGGGGTCTTGGGAGGCTGCAGTGGGTGACCCCGGGGAGGTAGGGTCCCCCCAGGGTGTGTTTCCAGCCTGGCCAAACGGTTCCTCTGGGTTCCTCTGGGTTCCTCTGACCTCCGCGGAGTGTGGAGCTGACCAACCAGTCGGGGGAGCTGAAGGAGGAAGCAGGGGTTGGGGTGTGTGTCCTCTCAGGCCTGAGTCTCCCCTGGCCTCTGCTGTCCCTGAGCAGGCCCCAGGCCACAGCCCCTTGGGGCCTCTGGTTCGGAAGCCAAAGTCATGGCCGGCCACCGGTGGGCAGGGACGTGTAGCCCAGGAGGCTTCATTAGGACACCTTGTTCTCAAGTGGCCGTGGCCTCGCTTGGAAACGGTGGACCTGGGTCCGTTTCTTCTGAGGTCTCAGACCTCTGTACGGGAGGGAGGGGGAAAGCTGCTGTTTGTCCAGCGAGGCCGGGGAAACAAAGGCTGAGGGGACGTTTCCTGGTGCCCGCAGGTCCCTTCTCCGTCGGCCAGAGCTGACCTTGGGCGCTTCCGGAGGCGGGGGGGAGGGGGGGGAGTGCTGCCTGCTGGGGGTGGGGGGGTGTTCCCTGTCCCCTGGGGAGGAGTAAGCGTTGGGTTGAGTCGTTCTGTCCCCACCTCCGCGGGCAGAGGCAGCACCTGACACCCGGGCCAGATTCTGGGCCACAGAGAGAGGCTGTGTGACCCTGGGCAAGTGAACTAACCCCTCTGACCCTCCGCTGCCTCCTCTGTGCAAAGAAAAACTTGCCTGTCACAACTGTTTGCAGGGACCCCTGGGGTGTCTCTAAGTGCCTGGTCTCCTCTGGTCACTGACCTCGATTCCTGTCCCGGGAGGAGCCTAGTGCGGGACTTAGGAGCCAGGCACACTGCTCTGCCAGCCGGTGCCGCCCGCCTTCTCCAGTCCTCAGTTCACTTCTTGTCACAATGTGGCATTCAGTGAGCTCGAGGGGCTTCCCAGGTGGCTCGGTGGTCAAGAATCCACCTGCCAACGCAGGAGATGCGAGGAAGAGCCCCTGGAGCAGGGCATGGCACCCCACTCCAGAATTCTTGCCTGGAGAATCCCATGGACAGAGGAGCCTGGTGGGCTGCAGTCCACCGGGTCACACAGGCATGACTGAGCGCGCGTGCAGTGAGCCAGCAGGGGCACGTACTTGGTTTATTTATCCCGTCTCCTCCTGCTCCCAAGCTCTGGCGGCTGTGACTCAGGCAGCCGCACCTTTGGGTCTAGGAAACAGCCCTCCTCCTCCGCGGGGAGCAGGCAGTGGCCACCCCCTAACATGTCTGGAGGACGCGGGCCTGTGTGGAGGGCACTTTCGTCCTGTGGGGCATGGACGTGTGGCCAGGAGAGGGTTTTCTGTCTCAAGTGAAGCGGCAGTTCTCAGCTGAGGCGACTGTGCCCTGGGGTCATCTCTAATTCCCAGGGTAGAGGAGGAGGGGTGCGTGGGTGCACCTGGCATGTAGTGGGGGGAAGGCCAGGGATGCTGCTGACGTCCTGCCATGCTCAGGGGGGGCTCCCGCCCCCAAAAGGTTATCCTGCCCGGAGGCCGGCGGTGCTGGGGAGACACTGGCCCCAGGGACCCCTCCATCCTTCCTGCTCCCGCGCGTGTAAAGGGAAAGGCGACGCTCTGCCGCCACCTCGTGGGCACCAGGGGGAGCGCAGGGAGGTGGGCTGGGCGCCTGCTCCTGGGGCCGCGGGATTAACTGAACTGGACTCATCCACCCACCTACTTGTCCCCCAGTGAACAGGGAGGTTCTACACAGCGACCCCAGGCCAGGCATTCGGGGACTTGTGGCTCAGAGGACCAGCTGACATGGCTTCACACCAGACACACACACACACAGCCCCCCGACTTTATCCACCTGGAGAAAATGACAAGGGCGAGCCCACAGCCATCCAGGACGCAGTACAGATGTCCCCACCCCACCATGGCCAGACGAACTTGGTTGGTCAGGGCGATGCCCCTGGATTTGCCAAGGGACCCTCCAGGGCTTCCCTGGTGCTCAGTGGTAATCCCCTGGCAGAGGAAATGGCAACCCCCTCCGTATTCTTGCCTGGAGACTCCCATGGACAGAGGGGCCTGGTGAGCTACAGTCCACGGGGTGGCAGAGTCGGACACGACTGAGCGACTGAACGGCAGGGATGGACCCCTCCGGGAGTGGGTCCCTGCCCTCTTGCCCTGCCTTTCCCTGGTGCAGATATGGAAGTAAATGTGCACACAGCTGTGCGTCGAGTATTAGATTCCACGTGGAGTGACAGCCACATGGCATTCGCTTTCTCTTCCTGACTTAGTGTGATCATCCTGCGCCCACCCACACTGCTGCAAACGGCAAGCGTTCGCTCTCTTTACGGCCGAGTAGTACTTCCTGTGCGCCGTCTTTACCCATTCATCGATCATGGCCACTTAGATTGTCTCCATGTGGTTATTGTAAATAGTGCTCCTATGAATATTGGGCTGCAGGTGTTTTTTTTTTTTTCAAATTAGAGTTTTCTCCGGATGACTAAATGACTTTTTGTGACACCAGGCCAATGTCAACATCCATCGGCCTTTGCTTCCTTTTCTGTAAAAACAGGAAAAATATTACCTACCTCGTGGTTGCTTTGAGGAGGAGACTCTGGCAGACCAGTTCTTTACTACACTAAGCGATAAATTCAACGTTGTGTTCATACTTCTGATGTTCACTGATAGTCACATCCTCCTTTGAAATTCAGATATGCACTTAAAAATTTTTTGTTGAAAAAACATCAACAGAGTTGTGACTTTTTTAAAGACCCAAGGCCTCCCTCGTCTGCTCTGGAGTCACACCCCCACCAATCAAGGAGGCACTGGATGCTTCTTCCAAATGCTGTGTTTATTCAGTCCTCCCTGTGTGTTCAGGTAGGACAGACGCTTCACAGAGAACTGAAGTCCCAGGACGTGAAGGGCACACGCCGTCGTCAGAGGCAGACACCGACAACCGAACTGAAGTGGATACTCAGGAGCCACCACCAGTGAGACTTTGTGAGGATCAGGAATCGTCATCCGTCTCCTGAAGGGTCCCGCATCAGAGCGGGGGTGGGCGGGGCGGTTCTCAGGTTCTTCAGATTCTCCAGCAGGGCCCGTCCTCCTCCTCCTCCGTGTACCAGGCGTCACTGATGACCACGTGGGGCTTCAGTCTCTGCACCTGCTCCAGCAGCCTTCTTACTCGGGCCGGGTATTGCTCTTTCCACAGCCTGGGAAGGGGGCCAGAAAGGGGCTTCCTTACTCTGGGAATTTGCTTCTGATGCCTCTCCCTTCCCCAGGACTCCCGGACACCCCACCCAAGGGTCTGAAACCTCTTCTTGCGCTGTTGCAGACAGACAGCGCCTTCCTCCTTGAATAAAACTCAGCCCCCCACCCTTTTTAAAAAATCAAATTCTGTATCTTTTAGGGCTTCCAAGGTAGCTCAGATAGTAAAGAATCTGCCTGCAACACAGGAGACCCGAGTTCCATCCCTGAGTCTGGAAGATCCCCTGGAGAAGGAAATAACAACCCACTCCAGTGTTCTTGCCTGGAGAATCCCCATGGACAGAGAAGCCTGGCGGGCTACAGTCAAGGGGGCTCACAATAGAGTCAGACACAACTTAGCGACCAAACTACCACTAAGACCACAAGTGGTTTGGCTGGATCCTGCAGTAATTCTCCTTGTGGTTTTTTGGAAGATACAAACATTTTGTCTGTTTGCATTTCAGAAGCCATCTCTGGGGGCTCACCCGATGGTCTGTAGATTAGAGGTGGGATGCATGAAGGCGGAACACAGCGTCGTCATTCCTCTGGGGCCGAGGTCGTTGCGCATCAGGTTCAGGCTGGCCAGGTGGCGGCTGCAGGTGAGGGCGGCAGACAGGGCCTTGCAGCCTTCAGAGGTCAGTCCACACGCCTCCAGCCTGCAGGGTCAGCACAGCCAAGAAAGACCCCGCCATCTGGGAGCCTCCCTCCAACCTGTATTTGACTTCCACTACAGTCTTTCTTATTTTAGATAGCTGTCTCTTTTATTTATTATCATTATTTGGGCTCCCCTGGTGTGCTCAGATGGTAAAGAACCCACTTGCTAATGCAGGAGACCCTGGTTTGATCCCTGGGTTGCGAAGATCCCCTGGAGAAGGGAATGGTAACCCACTCTGCTATTCTTGCCTGTACAACATTTTTAAAAATTTTATTTTAAGGAGATATCTCTTATTATCATCGTTATTTGGCTGTGCCATGTGGCATGCGGGATCTTAGTTCTCCAACCAGAGATCGAGCCCATGGCCCTGCATTGGAAGTGCAGAGTCCGAACCGCTGAACCCCTAGGGAACCGCCCTACTGCAATTTTAACAGTACAGTGGAATACTATTCAGCCATGAAAAAGAACAAAAACCTTGCCATTTGCAACAAGATGGCCGGACCTGGAGGGTGTTATGCGCGGTAAAGGAAGCTAGAGAAAGACAAACGCTGCATGTTTTCACTTAAATGTGGAATCTAAAAAGTGAAATGAATGAAGAAAGTGGGAATAGAGTCACAGATACTGAGAACAAACCAGTGGTTGCCAGTGGAGCAGTCTTCTTTGTTAAAAACTTTATGAGAGTGTAGTTGATTTATAGTGTATTGGTTTCAGGTGTGCAGCAAAGTGATTCGGTGACACCACACATAAATCCACCATTTTTCAGATTCTTTTCCCACGTAGGTTATTACAGAATGTTGAGTAGAGTTCCCTGTGCTCTACGGTAGGTCCTCGTTGATTATTTTCATACACAGTATTTTGTGTATGTTAGTTCCAACCTCCTAGTTTATCCCTCTCACACCACCCTCTTCCCCCTTGGTAACCATCAGTTTGTTTTCTATCTATGTCGTGAGTCTGTTTCTGTTTCATAAGTAAGTTCATTTGTGTCATTTCTTGAGATCCCACAGTTAAGTGATATCATATGATATTGTCCTTCTCTGCCCAACTTACTTCACTCAGTGTGATCATCTCTAGGCCCATCCCTGTTGCTGCAAATGGCTTTAGCCCTTCCCCTTTCAGGGCTGCATAGCACTCCACCGTATGTACTGGCAGTGTTCTAAGAAGCCTCCGGGGTGATTCTGGTGCTTTCGAGAGTTTGAGCTCCACCCGCGTCATCATCTGCTTTTTGACCCATCCTTCTCACTAGACGGGCAATGCCAGGGTCTGTGCACCTCCACCGTTTGATCATGTGCTTTTTGACCCATCCTTCTCACTAGACGGGCAATGCCAGGGTCTGTATACCTCCACCGTTTGATCATGTGCTTTTTGACCCATCCTTCTCACTAGACGGGCAATGCCAGGTCTGTATACCTCCACCGTTTGATCATGTGCTTTTTGACCCATCCTTCTCACTAGACGGGCAATGCCAGGTCTGTGCACCTCCACCGTTTGGCACTGTGTCCAGCAAACATTTATCTACTTAGTTCTCACCACCTCTGGACCACGTTCTCCAGCATTTGTATTTCATTCATGCATATACAGGTGTCCAGTCGGACTGCACGCCTCGGTCTGCTCCCCTGCCGAGGTTGGGCTCCATTCGATGGGATGGTGAACAGAACCTGCTCTTTGTGGGAGCGGCGTCACGTCTGCGTTCCCCTCCCCCTGCGCCCAGCCCTCTGGGAGGTGGTCCCAGGACCCTACCCGAGTCTCGTCAGGGTGTTCTTCTGCTTCAGTCCCTCGCACAGCGCCGCAATCCCCTCATCACCCAGGGCGTTGGCGGCCAGATCCAGGCTTCTCAGGCGCGGACTCCTCGTGATCACGTTGGACAGACTCTTGCAGCACGAGGCGGTGAGGCGGCAGTTCACCAAACTGCGATAGGCGGGAGGTGGGAGGGGACGGAGAGCGAGGGAGAGCTGGAGGTGGGGGACAGAGAGAGCCAGACGGGGACGCGGAGACGGACCCTAGAACTAACTCGAGGTGCCCTCTCTTTCGGCCGGCTAAACCGTGTGGTAGACTTGATCTCCGACAAGCGGGGAAACTTACTCCAGGTCCCGGAGAGGGCAGGACGGCTCCATCATGACCTCGCACAGAAGGTTCATCCCGGGATCTTCCAGGGGGTTCATGCTGAGGCTCAGGTGCGTCAGATGCCTGTTGCCCATGAGTGCAAAGGCGAGGAAGCCACAGCCAGCCACATCCAGGCTGCATGCGTTTAGTCTGCGGGGCACACACAGAGAAGAGGAAGCTCAGGTGTGCTCCTCAGAGTGACCTCGGCCTTTCAGATGGCCCCCAGGGACAGCCCGAGGCTACAGAGGCTGGAAGGCGCCTTAGAGAAAATGGGCGTGTTCCACAAGCTTCCTGCGGGCGCGAGTACAGTGCTGTTGGTTGCGAGCTCCACGTTTGTTGTTAAGTCGCTCAGTCGTTTGCGACTCTTGTGCGACCGCATAGACCGTAGCCCACCAGGCTCCTCTGTCCATGGGATTCTCCAGGCAAGAATACTGGAGTGGGTTGCTATGTCCTCCTCCAGGGGATCTTCCCCTCCCAGGGAGGAATCCCCTGCATTGGCAGGCGGATTCTTTACCACTGAGCCCCCAGGGAAGCCCGAGTTCAATGTTAATGATTCAATAATATGTATTACATAAGGTGTCTGTAAACAGAAACACATAAAACAAGGTTAGGTATCGATCGGTTGGAGAAAATAACACCACAGATGAACTTTTCTCTTAAACAGAAACAGACTCACAGACTGGTGGTGGCCAAGGGGCAGGGGTGTCGGGCGAGGGGAAGAATGGGGAGTCTGGGTCACCAGACGTGAGCTCCTACAGACAGGATGGGTAAACATCAGGGTCCTACTGCAGAGCACAGGAAGCGCATTCAACATTCTGTGGCGAGCCACAATGGAAAAGCGTTTTGAAAAAGAGTTGAGTCACCTGTGCAATTAGCAGAAATTAACACAACATGCTAAATCAACCATACTTCAATAAAAGAAATTTTAAGAAAACGCTGTGACCAGAGGTGCCCAGGAACTGTGGGAGTCTTTCCCTGGAGAGTCACTCATCCTGCGTCCACCTGTCCCGTACTCACGGCAAATTTACAGAACAGGACTGCCGGGAGTAATGAGACGTGGCTGTATGTGGATGAATGAGGACTTCCGGCTTGAAACACAGAGGCAGAGGTGGGATTTTCCAGGGTAGAAGCTATCAGGAGAGGGCAGGACACGGCACTTCCGAGGTCCCCGCGTCCTGACCATTTCCCCACTGCTCTGCACTCGCTGTAATAGAGCTACAGATGCTCTGGGGGCCACGGGGTGGACTCACGCCAGCTTCTGCAGACCACAGCTGGAGAGCTTCACGGCCCGACACAGCAGGCTCATCCCTTTGCTCCCCAGTTCATCGCCCGACAGGGACAGGTGTGTCAAGCCCTGGTTCTTGATGAGAGCAGAGGCCAGGTCTTGGCAGGTGGCGGCTGTGAGTCCGCAGCTCCCCAGGCTGAAGGAGAGAGGCCAGAATGGAGATGACAGCTCACTCGGTGAAGAACCCGCCTGCCAGCGCAGGAGACACCGCAGACGCGGGTTCCATCCCTGGGTCAGGAGGATCTCCTGGAGGAGGGCACGGCAACCCCCTCCAGTATCCTTCCCTGGAGAATTCCATGGACAGAGGAGCCTGGCAGGCTACCATCTATGGGGTCACAAAAGAGTCAGACAGGACTTAGCGACTAAACAGAAATAAACTTCCACAAAGGGCTCCCTGCAGGAGGCCCTCCCTCCCTGTTCTAACCCTCAGCTTATGCATCAGCCAGTTCCCCTCCCTTTCCTCCACCCGCTGTGACAGGGACGATCACAAGGGAAGATAGGACTCGTGAACAGGAGTATCGCTCACATTAGCTTCTGCAGGGTGCAGGGTGTGACCTTCAAGGCGTCACAGAGAGACTTCACGCCCTGGTCCGCCACCTTATTTCCCGTGAGGCTGAGGGATTTCAGGCTGCCGGACGTAGCAAGCACTTGGGAGATCTCCCGACAAGAGGCTGGGGTTAATCCACAGCGATCCAACCTGCAGAGACAGGCAACGTGGAGCACGTCCTCAGCTCTCCCCAGCAGCAGCCCACCTTGCCCCCATCAGCCGCCCTGTCCCTTTGGCTGGCTCCTGGGCGTTCTCTGCTCTGACCTGAGGGTCCCAGCATTTGCTGTGCCTGTTCGCAGTCTCAGATCTTTTTGTGGTTCAGTTTTCCGTTCACCCTCTGGGATGCCACCTTGTCTGAGTAAGTCAGTCTCACCACCTTCCCAACCACGCCTGCCCGCCCTCCTCTGCCCCGTCTTCTCGTCCCCGTATTACTTTATTCATAGCAATGACCACCAGCCGACGTTTTGTACGTTTACCTGACCTATAACGTTATGTAAGTTCAGGTGTCAGCCTGCTGACTTGATACATTGATATATTGCGGTATGACTGCCACAGTAGCATTAGCTATCATCTCTATCACGTCACACAGTATCATTTTTTTTTTTTGGTAGGAAATCATTAAAATGTATTCTTTCAGCAATTTTGATGTTTATAATACAGGATTGAGGTATGTTAGTCAATAAAGCTGAACAGACCTCATGTTTCTCTCTCTCAAAATACAGCCAAAGCACCGAGTAGTCCTGGTTTTTAGTCCCAGAGAATCTAAATGGCAAAACACACCCCCAGGAAATCACAAACTGGCAGCGACTGAGATGTCCCTGGAATGGTGAATGACTACACTAACTGCACACGCCTGTATCACCAAATGGGGTGTGTCTGTGTGTGGGTGTGTGTGGGTGTGGGGTGTGTGTGGGCCTGCGTGGGTGTGGGGTGTGTGTGGGCCTGCGTGGGTGTGTGTGTGTGGGTGTGGGGTGTGTGGGGGCCTGCGTGGGTGTGGGGTGTGTGTGGGCCTGCGTGGGTGGGTGTGTGTGGGTGTGTGTGGGTGTGGGGTGTGTGTGGGCCTGCGTGGGTGTGTGTGGGGGGGGTGTGTGTGTGTGTGGCTCAGTCAGTCCGACTCTGCCCCAAACCCCGCTCCTGTCCAGGCTGCCGCAGAACCCTGAGCAGAGTTCCGTGTGCTGCAGGCACACTGGGTTTTTAGTGGCGGCTCTCGGCGTCTCGTTCCCTGGCCAGGGATCGAACCTGGGCGCCCTGCATTGCGAGCACACAGTCTTAGCTGCGGCACCACCGGGGGAGGCCCCGGAAGTTACGTTTATTGTGACGTACGCGTGACACCATCTGCGCCCTCTCTCGGTGTCCGGTTTGGCGGCGTTTATTACATACACACGGCCGTGCACTCATCCTGGCCAACCAGCCCCAGACTCCCAAACCTTTGTACGACCTCGGCAGCTTTCTACGAAAGCTTATTTCAAAATAAAGAGTAAAAGCAGTGACGCCCTGAAATCCAAGCAGCAGAAAGCATCCCCAGCGCGACTCGCCTCAGAGACTCCAGCGCACACTGTGGGTGCCTGAGGGCCTCGCACGCCGTCTGCACGCCCTCCTCTCTCAGGCGGCAGCCCGTCAGGTCCAGGCGCGTGATGTTCCGGTTGATAATCAGAGTCATCCAGAGGTGACGGAGACCAGGGGTAACCCGGGCCCCTTTAAATCTACAGACGGGAAAAGGGAACGTGAGTTAGGACCACCGGGAGAGGTTTCGTTGTACCCTCATCTTTCCTTCTCACTCTGTTCCCATTTCGACTCTGATCTTTCATTATTTGCAGTTAGAGTTGCTCCTCAAACAACACGGGTTTAAACTATACGAGTTCTCGTGTATGTGGGGTTTTTTTCAATAAATATAAAAACACACATGTAGACCATCGTATGCAAAACTGGCATTGATGTGGACCGCCTATCCCTACACAGGAATGAGGTGAGTGGTATTCAGCATAAAATCAATGATGTGTTTGTTTTCTTACTATTTTAGAACTTTGCTTTCAAAGAATTACATTAGTGTACAGAATGCTCTTCTCTCTTATAACCAGAGAAACAGCCTGTCAGCCAATCATTAAAGGTAAGTGTTTTTCTTAAATATAGCAATGTTGTATTATGTTTATTGTATTATGTACAATATAATATTGTATTATGATTATGACCGTAATGTGGATGCCGTAAAAGTTTGTAATGATTCATTCATCAGTGTCCAGGCAGGGCTACCGCGTTGTTGTTGCGGCTTAGTCGCAAAGTTGTGTCTGACTCTTTGTGACTCTATGGACTGTAGCCCGCCAGGCTCCTCTGTGCATGGGATTCTCCAGGCAAGAATACTGGAGTGGGTTGCCATTTCCTTCTCCAGGGGATCTTTCCTACCCAGGAATCCATAAAGCAACCTTACTGATGCTTCTTCATTATCAATGTGTGAATCATTATATGTATAAATACATGTATGATTTTTTACATTGTATTTTCATTTTTGATGTCCAGTGTTACACATATGTATAGACACATATGTAGTTATACATATGACATCTAAAGTGTTTTGTATATAACATTGATGAGGTACTGACACATGATTCATCAGACAGACAATGTAAATTTATGGTATCAATGAATACAGTACTGAAATGAACCTTCCTCACTTCCTGCTCCAACTAAGCAACTCCTATTCATCTTTCAAAACCCTGAGTAAATGAACCCACCTTAGTAATCCCTTCACAAGATCCTTAGTCATTCCCCACCTATACTTTTGGGAACTTGGTTGCTACACCTTCCACAGCCCTTATTCCCTGCAAATACACTCTATAGATCAGTAGGTAGGAGAGGAGAGCCATGACACAGCCACACAAAGGGATGTACGGGGTCTGGGAAGCCTCACATCAGATTCTGTATTTTACAGGCTGGCTGCCGCAGCTTGACACACAGGGTTTTCATGGCCTCCTTGCTCAAGATGCTGCCACTCAGGTCGAGCTGTCGTAGGTTTGGGTGCGTGCTGAGCACGGAGCAGAGGTCTTCCCAGTGCTCATCAAGGGTCTTGATCTTCAGCCTATTGTGGAGAAGGAAACAAACATTTGTTCACACAGGATGGATTCTGACATGAGCAACTGCCCCATCCACGCCCGAGGAGAGAAGTCAGGCTGTTAGGATGGGGGAGGGTCTCAGAGGCTCTGAGTGGATCTGATCTCATGGTCTGGAGGAGTGTTGTCAGAACCAAACTGCTTCCAGAACACTTCTGTACCCACAGGGCATACCGCCAGCTCTAAGTAAGATTTGTGCTTGAATTCTAGCTCCCTCTTGAACGTCAAAGTGTAGTCACTATGGAAAACGGTATGGAATGTCCCCCCCAAAACTAAAAATAGAACTACCATTTGCTGTTGCTCAGTCGCCAAGTCATGTCCGACTCTTTGTGACTCCATGGACTGGAGCACGCCAGCCTTCCCTGTCCTGAACTACTTCCCAGAGTTTGCCCAAGTTCATGTCCACTGAGTCGGTGATGCCATCCAGCCATCTCATCCTCTACCATATGATCCAGAAATCCCACTTTTGGGGATGTGTCCAAGAGAATTGGAACCAGGGTCCCAGAGAGGTATTTGTACATTATTCACAACAGTCAAGATACAGAAACAACCTAAGTGTCCATCAGTGGATAAAGAAACTGTGGTGTGTGTGCCCCAGTGTCCACTGCAGCGCTGTTTACAACAGCCAGGACATGGGAGCAACCTAGATGTCCACCGATAGCGGAGTGGATGAAGAAGTTGTGTTACATATATACTCAGTGGGATATACTCAGCCACAAAAAGGAAAGAAACTGAGTCAGTTCTAATGACATAGATAAACCTAGAGCCTATTATATACAGAGTGAAGTAAGTCAGAAAGACACGAATAAATTTTGCATATTAACACATATATATGGAATCTAGAAAGATGGTACTGACGCATCTACTTGCAGGGCAGGAAGAGAGACAGACCTAGAGAACCGACTTGTGGACACAGCGGGGGACGGAGAGGCTGGGATCAATCGAGAGAGTAGCCTTGAGACAGGTACATTATCATATGTTAAACAGACAGCTGAGGGAAATTGCCATATGACACAGGGAGCTCAGCTCGGTGCTGTGATGACCTAGAGTGCTGGGATGGGGTGGCAGGGAGGGAGGTTCAAGAGCGGGGGACACATGTATACCTGTGGCTGATTCACGTGGATGTGTGGCAGAGACCAACACAACACTATGAAGCAATTAGCCTCCAACTACAAATAAATACATACAAAGAGAAAATGTGGTGTACACACATACAATGGAATATTATCCAGCCTTGAAAAAGAAGGAAGCACTGCCATTGGCCAGAACAGCGGTCAGCTAGAGGACACTGTGCCAAGTGAAATAAGCCAGTCACAGAGAGACGTGTCCGGTCTCACTTAGATTCTAAAGCAGTCAAATTCACGGAAGCCGGGTGTGGAGCGGTGGTTGCCTGGCCTTGGGGTGGGGAACTGGGAGATGTTGGCCAAAGGGTACAAAGTTGCAGCTATCAGGATGAGTGCATTCTGGAGCTCTAATGTGTTAACACAATGATGCACACCCAGGGGGATAGTCTTTAGGTGTTTTCACACACAAAGAAAATGGTACCTATATGAGGCGATGGGTGTGCTGACTAGCCTGACGGTGATCATTTCAGGTACATCAAAACACCAAGTCATACACCTTACATACGTGCAATTTTGCTCAGTTATACCTCTCTTGTGTTGGAAAGAAACACAAGAACGGGAACAGCAGAGGTGGGGCACTCACCCTTGGGGAGCCCCGGACCATGCCTCAGCAAATTCATCCTTTGGGGTCCCTCTGACATCCAGTCGAACTTTCCGTAAATGCTGGCAACGCCGGAGACAGAAGGAAGACACCGTTAAGTCCATTGGCCGGTTCAACTGCAGCCACACTTCTTGGAAGCCGTTCAAGGCCAAGCGAACAAACTCGTCGTCCTGTGTCTCGAAAAGGCAGTAGAAGGCCTCGAGCAAGTCTGGGGAGGCGGCGGCAGCAGGGTGCTGACCCAGCAGGCAGATCCAGTGCAGAAGTTGCTGCTTAGCCACGGGGGCGACGGGACAGCCTAGGAGGGTTTCCAGGGCCCGCATCACCTCCTTGCTCACAAGGCCAAATAGGAATCTCTTCATCTGGACCAGCTGAACGTTGAGGTCAATATGCCTGAGCTCCGTCAGACTCTTTGTGCTCTGGGGGAACAGCGGGTAGCCCTCCCCGTCTCCCTCGACGCCTCGCAGGACATAGAACAAGGCTGCAAAGAACTCCTGGAGGCTGAGGTGGGAGAATGCGTGGCCCCTTCCGCAGTGGCTGTCAGGGAGAAGGATGCTCGCCTGCTGCAGGGCGGAGAGCTCGGGCCCCTGCAGCCCGTGGACGCCCAGGTCGTCGCCGTCAAACACGAACTTCGCGTTCCACACGCCGTCCGCTGCCAGCCGGCACAAGCCCTTCAGGGCACCGCGTTCCTCCCCGCTCAGCGCGCGCCAGCCTGCATCTTTGGGAGCCAGCCGCTGGAACACGAAGGTGGCGTACAAGCCCGTGAGGGTGTGGCCGGGGACGGGAAGGCCTTTCCCCGGCTCCCCCTGCAGCTCGAGGGCCTCACGGACCAGGGCGCACACCACGGGCACCTGACACTTGTCAAGCACCTCCTGGTGGTCGGCCCCCGCGTGCCAGGCGCATGTCTTACGACGGCAGTGCTTTCCGCCGCCGAGGAGCAACTGCATCCTGTTTTCCACTGAGAGGCCCCCGACCCATAGGTAACGGGGAGACCGGAGCAGGGCTTGGAGCCTCTGCAATCCCGCGTCCTGGACGGTGAGGAGGAGGGCGCACTCGGGGAGCAGGACTTTCTTCAGCAGGCTGTGCGCCAGGACGGCTGCGGGCTGCCTCTCCGCCCAGTCGGCCAGGAGGCTGGAGTCCTGGTCTCTGAAGGTGAGCTCCAGCTCTTCGAGTCCATCCAACACAATCAAGAGCCTTTCGGGCTGGGACAGGACCTTCTCCACCGGGACCGGGGCGTCCGGCCACTCCCTGGAGATGAGCTCCGCAAAGCTGGTCTCCCTGGACCCCTGGAGGTCTCTGGCACGGAGAAGGAAGACGTAGGAGAACAAGCCCTTGTAGAGGTCGCCTTGCGCCCAGAACAGCAAGAGCCTCCGGGCTAGCGAGGACTTACCAACCCCCGGGGGTCCGTGCAGAACTACCGTGAGAGGCCGGAAGCCCCCCGAGGGGTCTGGGTTAAACGCCCCCGATAGCGCATGCGCGTCCGGACACTCGAAGGCAAATTCTTCAAAGCGCTGGGGTGTGTCCAGCCTGGTGGAGAATGTCGTCATCACGTGGATCCTGTAGTCCCGCGAGTCCTGTGGGTCCTCTCTGGGGCCTGCATGGGACGGAAGAGAGGGGAAGAATGGGACTGGGTGTGGAGAGAGTCACAGTTTTAGCGAGAAACAAGCAAAGACGCAAAACAAAGACCACAGACTTAGTCGCTGCGAAGACAGCCAGCCTGCCTCTGGGGCGCTTTCCTTTCTTCCTAGCAATGTGCGTATAAGGATCTCTGTCCCTAAGATCACTGCCTCAGAGCGGATGGATGTCCTGGGAAATAGAGCTGTGTCCCTTTAACTGGACCTCTCTTTCCCTCACGTCACACCTGACGCTTTACAAGTTTGTCTCCCCACCATGGGCGGTGCCAGAGACTTTGCTGCTTGCCTCTGTATCTTTGTGGTAAAGAATCTGCCTACAATGCAGAAGACGCTGGAGATGAGGGTTCAATCGCTGGGTGGGGAAGATCCCCTGGGGGAGGAAATGACACCCCACTCCAGTATTCTTGCCTAGAGAATCCCCATGGACTGAGGACCCTGGCAGGCTACAGTCCCTGTTGCCATTTCCTCCTCCAGGGCATCTTCCTGATCCCGGGATCAAACCTGGGTTTCCTGCATTGCCAGGTAGATTCTTTACTACTGAGCCACCTGGGAAGCCCCACTAATATCTTAGATATCACCACCAGGACTTCCAAGGTGGTGCAGTGGTCAAGACTTCACCTTCTAATTCAGGGGTTGTGGGTTTGACCCCTGGTCAAGGGCCTAAAATCTCACATGCCTCAGGGCCAACAAAAACAAAAATATAAAACAGAAACAATATTGCAACAAGTTCAATACAGACTTTAAAAATGATCCATATCAAAAAAAATTTTTTTCCCATGATCACATTCTTGTATATAAATGTTAAGAGCAGCATAATTCACACACATCCATGTTTCCACCACTTCGTCCCTCCCCGAGATCCCCAACTAACCTGGCACTTCTTTCATGCTTGGACCTTGGTCAGTCTTTGTTGGTGCAGAATCTTCTGATATTTCAGCCAGTAGATACTCTGCAATCAAGAACAGTTGAGACGGTGTCTCAATAACGTCATGGCAGCTACCCTCATCAGGGATGAAAACATCTCCAGCCCAAAATACTGAAGGGAACCCACACTCGTCTCAGCATCTCACAGTTTATTCCCCAATTCATCTGCAGCGAGGAAAATGGAGACGCAGGGCCCGTGACAGTCTCAACACGGTGGCTCGGCTGGGGGTACTGATCACTAAACATCCACTCTTATTTTGATTTTATAACCTTCATTTCCTACAGATTTTATTATCCTGGGCTCCAAAATCACTGCAGACAGTGACTGCAGCCATGAAATTACAAGACCCTTGCTCCTTGGAAGGAAAGCTATGGCAAACCTAGACAGTGTATTAAAAAGCAGAGATTTCACTTTGCTGGCTAAGGTCCTTACAGTCAGAGCTATGGTTTTTCCAGTAGTCATGTATGGATGGGAGATCTGGACTATAAACAGATCTGAGTGCTGAAGAATTGATGCTTTTGAACTGTGGTGTTGGAGAAGATACTCGAGAGGCCCTTGGACTGCAAGGAGATCCAACCAGTCAATCGTAAAGGAAATCAACCCTGACTAGTCATTAGAATGACTAATGCTGAAGCTCCAATACTTTGGCCACCTGATGCAAAGAGCTGACTCACTGGAAAAGACCCTGATGCTGGGAAAGATTGAAGGCAGGAGGAGAAGGGGACGACAGAGGATGAGAAGGTTGGATGGCATCACTGGCTCAGTGGACATGAGTTTGAGTAAGCTCCAGGAGTTGGTGGTGGACAGGGAGGCCTGGCGTGCTGCAGTCCATGGGGTCGCAAACTCAGACATGACTGAGCAGCTGAACAACAACAACAATTTCCTATGAATAACAGTAACATGTTTTCCATCCAGGGATTTTTTTTTGATTCTCAGAAGGAAGAGCTTCTGTTCAAGCTCTTTATGGACACAACAGATGAGCAACATCTGGGTGTGTAATACCTGTAAGTCTTTAGAGCCAATCTGGCTGCTCACACTTGGGACTCTAAGTTTTTGTCCACAGTTGAAGGAGAGAATTCCTCCTGATAAAGGAGAGCTATTATTTTTTTCCTACTACCTTTCTTTGAAATACCTTAAGATAACCACAGAACTTGATGTAAGTACATTGCTAGAATATGCGTACCAACATTCTGAGGGAGGGCAATCCTTAGAGAAGTTCCTTGAACCATAGTCTCTAAATCTAAGGCAAGAAATAAGTGAGACACCCGTTCTACAGCTGTTACTGTTCTTAAAAACAAACAAACCCAAATGCCTCAGACCTAGGGACACACACAGACTGAAAGTGAAGGGCTGGAAAAAGATATTCCATGCAAACGGAAGTCAAAAGAAGCAGGAGTAGCAATACTCATATTAGATAAAATGGTCTTTAAAAATAAGGAGATGGTGATGGACAGGGAGGCCTGGCGTGCTGCGATTCATGGGGTCGCAAAGAGTCGGACACAACTGAGCGACTAAACTGAACTGAAGGCACTTCCCAGGTGGCGCTAGTGGTAAAGAATCCACCTGCCAATGCAGGAGACATGAGAGACTTGGCTTTGATCCCTGGGTCAGGAAGAGCCCCTGGAGGAGGAAACGGTGGAAAATTCCAGGAAGATGGACAGAGGAACCTGGCAGGCTACAAGTCCATGGGGTTGCAAAGAGTCAGACAGGACCAAGCACATTCACAAGAGACAAGGAAGGCCACTACATAATGACTGAGGGATCTATCCAAGAAGATGATGTAACAATTACAAAGATACACGCACCCAACAAAGCAGCACCTCAGTGCGCGAGGCCGATGCTGGCCGCTGTTAAAGGGGAATTGACGGCGACAAGAGAGTAGTGGGGGGCTTTAGGACCCCACTCTCACCGGAGGACAGATCTTCCGGACAGAAAATTAATGAGGAGAAACAAGATGAAGATTCACTATCTTATTGGACCTTGGCAACAGCACGTAGACGCAGCACAAATACGGTCCCCCGGATGTAGAGGAGGAGAGACTTTGCCAGAAGTCACACATGTGGGGCCACCAGAGCTCTGGCGTGGCACTTTTGACTCCACGTGCCGTCTGCTACCTTCAGCCCACCAGGCAGACCTGTCTTCTCCTTCACTGTTTCACGGGCTGGAGATGACTTGGATTTCCAGCGAGGCAGGTTGAGCAGTGAGTGAGTGAGTTCTCCTAGTTCAGAGTCCCGCTGTAGAGATGGACACCCTCCCACCCCCAACGGTACCTTCC
This sequence comes from Bos grunniens, assembly GCF_055505025.1. Taxonomy (NCBI): domain Eukaryota; kingdom Metazoa; phylum Chordata; class Mammalia; order Artiodactyla; family Bovidae; genus Bos; species Bos grunniens. The sequence goes on along the minus strand of NC_141182.1, from coordinate 63,932,564 downwards.
CTATCCCCTGGGAACTTGAGGTCACCCCCTGTTTCCCCTACCCCCGAGATCTGCCCCAATCTCACTTTTCATCTCGTCCCTTGCCATCTCAGACAGTGCCGACAGGCTCATCTTTTCAAAGATGTCAGTGGATGTCTTCCAGGCGAGAGATGCTCTGCAATGCTCATGCAGGAGGGAGGCGAGGGACTCCGCATCAGCCCTGTCCACCTGGACCAGCGGGAAGGAGCACGCTGCTGATTCTGACGCATGCTCCTTCAGGAGGGCCTTAAATGTCTGGAACTCCTCTTTGCCCAGCTGCTCGAAACACCACTGCAGTCCGTAATTGGAGAAGGGGGCTATTTTGGCTTCTCTCATCTTGATGCAAGGTTGAGAGCTCAGGTGGAATGGAAAAGTAGTCTTTGGTAAACGAAGCCAATGGGACCTGTTAGAAGAGTGAAGAGTTAGTTGCTCAGTGGTGTCTGACTCTTTGCGACCCCAAGGACTGTAGACCACTAGGCTTCTCTGTGCATGGGATTCTCCAGGCAAGAATACTGGAGTGGGTTGCCATGCCCTCCTCCAGGGCATCTTTCCGACCCAGAGATCGAACCCAGGTCTCCTGCATTGCAGGCAGATTCCTTACCTGCTGAGCCCTGGGGTAGGTCATAGAGGAAGATTGAAAACACTTGCCAGTGAGTGGTCCTGGCTAACAGGCTAGGCTTAATGGAATTGGCCAATAGGTTACCGTCACTTACTGAAAATCAGTCACAGGGTTTTCAGATGAGTTCTTTCCGGTTGCACTTGTTAACGTAACATCCAGTTACACACACACACAGTAAAGACTTTTGGTATAAAGGTATTCTGAGGACTTCCCTGGGAATACAGTGGCTAAGAGTCTTCCCGCCAATGCCGGGGACACGGGTTTGATCCCAGGAGGGTCCCCCATGCCGAGGGCAGCTGAGCCCATGCAGCAGAGCTCCAGGGCCCGGGAGCCTCAGCTCCTGACGCTTGAGTGCCCTGAGCCCCTGCTCTGCAGCGAGAGACTAGCTTCCACTCAGAGCCCTCAGGCAGCAACTGGAGAAAACTGTTTTCTACGTCTGTGTGTTCGTTTTGTAGATAAGTTCATTTGCTGCACGGGGGTCTTGAGTGATCCTACAGAAGCTGTTAGGATTACAGGGCCTGAAATCAGACCCCGTTTGAATATCGAGTCTTGGTGCCCCAGGCAAAGGCGTTTCCCTCAGTAACTCGGTTTCCTCCCGTGACAAAGAGCACCCTCAGGACTGTAGGGTGTCGCAGAGCGCTTTGATGACTGTAAGCCACGGTGAGTAACACCCCCAGACCCCTTTAAGACACAGACACACATCAGTTGGTCCTGACGTTCAAGTCAGAGCACCCCAAGTTCATCCTCTACTTTAGACCAAGGGGCTTGCCAGGTGGCGCAGTGGTAAAGAATCCGCCTGCCAATGCAGGAGACCCAGGTTCGATCTCTGGGTCAGGAAGATCCCCTGGAAGAGGAAACTCAACCCACTGCAGTAGTCTTGTCTGGAGAATCCCATGGACAGAGAAGCCTGGTGGGCTACAGTCCATAGGGTTTGCAAAGAGTCAGATAAAACTCAGTGGCTAAACAACAACTTCAGACCTAGAGGTTGGGAAGAGCTGAGAGATGTACCCAAATATGCCAAACAGATGTGTTTTGTGGGTGGACTTTTTCATCAAAGCAGAGCAATGGGACATACCTCCTTCTCTCTGAGGGTTTCTTTGGTCCCTGGGCTCTGACGAGTCTAACTGGAGAGACTGGGAGCAGAGAATAGGGCTCAGCGAGTAGGTTCCAACCAGGAAGGGAGAAAAACAGGGAGAGAAAGATCCCAGGGAGAAGGCAGGAGGAAACGCCCACCACCCTGACTCCTCACCTCTAGGACGGGATCCCACCGGCAAGCGGTGATGACGGGCCTTTGGGGGGATCCGTGTGGTGACGTTCTTGCCGTCTATTGGCTGCTACGCTCCGCGTGGGCATACCCAGGGTAGACGGGGAGCAGCGGCTCTCTGCACCTGCTTGCCCCGCCCCTTCCCACCTGTCAGGTGAGGATGCTCTGTCGGCCTTAGTTCACCTGTGCTGAAGACCCGCGGGTCAGTACAGCCCTCACCTGGCTGGCCCAGAGCAACGGGGTGTGGGTGTATGTGTGTGGGCTGGCATTTGCTGACCACTCTCTAAGGATGCTGCTGTTGCTTGTTCAGTTGACTTTCTCCGTAACACCCTCTTATCTGGATTCCTGTGAATTCATAGTATTTACGTGCTCTGTCCCTCAGTCGTGTCTCACTCTTTGCGACCCCATAGACTGTAGCCTGCAAGGCTCCTCTGTCCATGGGATTCTCCAGGCAAGAACTCTGGAGTGGGTTGCTAGGCCCTCCCCCAGGGGATCCTCCCAACCCAAGGATCAAACCCACGTCTCCAGCGTTTCCTGCATTTGCAGGCGGGTTCTTTACCACTAGCACCACTTGGGAAGCCCCGTGGTATATGCACCTGCTTGTTATCAAACAATTCTTCTCCAGTGTTCTAAAGTGCACCTGTGTTCAACATCGCTAATAAAGGAGATGCAAATCAAAACCACAGTGAGATCTCACCCGACACCTGTCACAATAGCTGTCATCAAAAAGAACACAAATAAGAAATGTTGGCTAGGAATGTAATTTGATGTAATTTGAATGTAAATTGGTGCAGTCACTGTGGCAAGCATTATGGAGGTTTCTCTAAAAACTCCTTTGACATTGAAACTTCAAAAATATTAATGTATCTACCTAAACATAATTGTAATGTATAGTGGAACTATATGTAACTCTGTTCTATTTTTCCCCAGTCTCCTGTAAATATGTTATCATACTTTCATAATTTAAAAAATGAGCAAGAGAAAAAAAGAAGAAGTACATACAAATAAAACTACCATATGACCCAACAGGTCCACTCTTGGGTATATATCTGGATAACCATAGAAGCTCTCATTTGGAAAGATACCTGCACCTCTATGGTCATAGCGGCAGCATCTGCAATAGCCCAGGTATGCAAACAACCTCCGTGTCCACCAACAGACGCGTGGATAAAGATGTGGTGCGTTTATACAATGGAGAATTACTCAGGCAGAAAAAAGAGCAAAATTTGCCATGTGCAGCAACATGGTTAGAACTGGAGGGTAGTATGCTGAAGTGAGGGCTTCCCTGGTAGCTCAGCTGGTAAAGGATCTGCCTGCAATCCTGGAGACCCTGGTTCAATTCCTGGGTCAGGAAGTTCCTCTGGAGAAGGGATAGGCTACCCACTCTGGTATTCTTGGGCTTCCCTGGTGGCTCAGACAGTAAAGAATCCACCTGCAATGTGGGAGACCTGGGTTTAATCCCTGGGTCGGGAAGATCCCCTGGAGGAGGGCATGGCAACCCCCTTCAGTATTCTTGCCTGGAGAATCCCATGGGCAGAGGAGCCTGGCGGGCTCCAGTCCATTGAGTCACAGAGTCAGATATGACTGAGCCACTAAGCATCACACGTACTAAAGTGAAATAAGTCAGACAGAGAGAGACAAACACTGTATTTCACCACTGATGTCTGGAATCCAAAGAGGCAACAAACTAATCAGTGTCACAAAAGAGAGGCAGACACACATGGAGAATAAGGCACTGGTTACCAGCAGCAGGTGCAGAGGGGTCAATTCAGGGGTGGGGGGATATCAGACGGTGGGTTACAGGGATGTTGTGCACAGCACAGGGAATTTATAGCCAGTGTTTTGTAATAACTGTAAATTAAGTGGGACCTTTGAAAATTGTATAAAAAATACAAATTAAAAAAATGCCCGTCTCAGTTAATAGTAAGACCAGCTATTTTGTGCCTTGAGTCTCCACGTGAATGGTTGTCTCCCAAAGTGTTTCTTTCTTTTTTTCCCCAGCTTTATTAAGAGAATCATCAACCCTGCGTAGGTTTAAGGTGTATAATGTGTTCATTTCATGCACATATATTGCAAAACCTTTACCACAGTAGTGATGTGTCCCACCCCAGTAATTCCCAAATTTCTCTGCAGGTTGGAATCACTTGGAGGAACGTTTAAAATCCCTGAGCCTCAGGCCACACTCATTTCACTTAAGACAGGATGGGGCCGGGCTGTTGCATTGTTTAGTCGCTACGTTGGAATTCCATGTGGAAGACTTGGCTATTCTCCCACATTTATTTATTGATGTATATATGTTATAGAATCATGTGCATTTATATTTCGTCACAGCACCGGCTGACCCCTGCATCATGCTGCAGCTTCCCACTGGTTCTCCGTTGTGCTCATGGTAAAGGGTGTAAGTGTCCATGCAGCTCTCAGTTCTTCCCACCCCCTCCTACCCCTGCTGTGTCCACAAGTCTGTTCTTTGTCTGCATCTATTCCTGCCCTGCAAATAGGCTCACCTGTACCATTTTTCTAGATTCCATATATATGCGTTGTTGTTCTTCAGTCGCTCAGTCATGTCTGACTCTTTGCGACCCCGTGGGCTGCAGCACGCCAGGCCTCCCTGTCCATCACCAACTCCCAGAGTTTACTCAAACTCATGACCATTGAGTCAGTGATGCCGTCCAACCTTCTCATCCTCTGCTGCCCTCTTCTCCTCCTGTCCTCAATCTTTCCCAGCATCGGGGTATATGCATTAGTACACCATGTTTTTCTGACTTAAAGTATCGTCTTCCACCTAGCTTTTAAAAATGGTTTGCCAAAACCCTTTGGGGACCTCAGGGTTTTTTAGTGCATGGACCACTCGTCCCATTGACTGGCCCTGCAGTAAACCTTCCTCTGCTCCAAACTGCGACGTTTCAGTTTGTTTCACTTCCCTGTGCGTTGGGCACATGAACTCATGCTAACACAAAGAAAATGACTATATGACTGCTTTTGAGGTCTTTGAGTTCTAAACGCTGTCCTAACTTTTAACTAGTTGTGTGCTAGTTAGCCGTGTTAGCTGTACTATGCTCCCTTGTGTCCAACTCCACGGACTGTAGCCCACCAGGCTCCTCTGTCCATGGGATTCTCCAGGCAAGGATACTGGAGCAGGTTGCCATTCCCTTCTCCAGAGGATCTTCCCCACCCAGGGATTAAACCCTCGTCTCCTATACTGCAGTTGGATTCCTTACCACTGGGCCCCCAGGGGAGTCCTGGGCTAGATGGCTAGAACCCAAAAAGCCCATAGTCTGGGGAACTCCCAGCTGATCCAGGGGTAAGACTCCACGCTTTCACTGCCAAGAGCCCAGGGCTCAGTCTCTGCTCGGGGAGCTGAGGTCCTACAAGCAGGGTGGCTGGAAAACACCAGAGCAAAGTCTGTTCTGGGCGGTGCAGTCCTTCCAGGAGGTTGCACCGGAAGCCACGTGCACCTTGTACAACTTCTCAAGGCCCTAGGATGATAACTGGGGAGGCAGAATTGAGGAAACCACTCTCTAGACCCCCAGTCTGGGCCCAGGCCCATCCTAGTGTAAGTCACAGAGAAATCCCCTTTGCTTTACTCTATTAATGGACTAACCTCCTTTAAAAAGTTGAGAGTCACACTTCACTGTTTTTGTTGTTGTTTTCAGCTCACTGGCTTAGTTGCTGCACAACACATGGAATCTTTTTTTTTTTTAATTTTATTTTATTTTTAAACTTTACATAATTGTATTAGTTTTGCCAAATATCAAAATGAATCCGCCACAGGTATACATGTGTTCCCCACCCTGAACCCTCCTTCCTCCTCCCTCCCCATACCATCCCTCTGGGTCGTCCCAGTGCACTAGCCCCAAGCATCCAGTATCGTGCATTGAACACGTGGAATCTTAATGGACCAGGGATTGAACCCCTGTCTCCTGATCGGCAGGCAGACTCTTTACCACCCAGCCACCTGGGAGGTCCACCTTTCACCTTTTAAAAAGAGTTCCTTAAACATGAGGTAATTTCCCTTTTCCATTGCTTGCTATGTTATCTTCCTGGGATGTTTCTCCCCCGAAACTTTAAGCTTTTTATTTTGTATGGGGTATAGCTAGTTAACAATGTTATGATATTTTCAGGTGAACAGCAAAAGGACTCAGCCATACATATACATGTATCCATTCTCCCCCAAACTCCCCTCCCACCCAGGCTGCCTCCTAACACTGAGCAGAGTTCCCTGTGCTGTCAGTGGGTCTTCTTGGTTATCCATTTTGGATACAGCAGTGTGTGCATGTCCCTCCCCCCACCCGGCCCCCAGGGCAACCATAAGTCCGTCCTCTAAGTCTGTGAGTCTCTGTTTGGTAAGTCAGACCATCGGTATTATCTCTTTTCGTTCCACACACAAGGGATGTCACATGATCTTTCTCCTTCTCTCCCTGACTGACTCCACTCAGTAGGACGCTCTCTAGATCTGAACCCTCTTTCAAAGCAAGATGTCTTCCTTTGTAACAGTTGACTTGCAAGTCTATTTATAAATAAACACTCGAAACATTTTCTAATTGCTTTCATGCACATTTTTAATTCAATTCTTGCAATACCCCAGTAGGTGAGTCTGTGACACTGTTAACAGGACATATTCAAAGACATCTGGAAGCCAGGATTAGACGTGAGCTGTAATGTTCCTTACCATGGTGACCCCAATTCCATGAACTAATCTCTGTTGGACACACAACCTTCAGTATCTCCCAGGGGACTGTTTGCAGGTCATGCTCCATAGCATCTCCTGGAACTAACTGCGCCATCCCAGACTCAGAATGGCCCACAGACAAGGCAACCGATTCCCGATTTTCATCAGGAAAAAAAACCACAACTATATCCAGGGCAGGGGGCTGGGGTCACGAGATCAAACCATCCCTGCGGCCTGATCACAGAACTCATCTTTCCAGTCCTGGACCATCTTCAGGATGTCCTTGTTCACCACTGGGCCCTCCAGTCTTCTCATCATGTCCACTCCATTGCTTTGTTTCTTCTTCCTGTGAAAGATAAGAATCAGTGTATGCCTTTTTTTTTTTTTTTTTTTTTTGCAGTCCTGGAAAAATACATAAATCCTCTAGAATAGAACTTTAGCACCCAGGAGATGGATAAATGGAATACTGCCTGTCGGATCAGTAAACAAAGGATGTCACAGGCATCAGCGGTTGCAGGTACAGCCAAAGGTGAGCTGGTGAGCCCGGAGGGAACTCAGGAAGGAACAGCTGCCGTCCAGCAGCCATCAGACTGCACCCACTCCCCACGGTGAGCCCTGAGGAAACTCAGGACGTGAAAACAGGATCCTGGTCCCAGGGAGCTGAGGTGCACATCAAAAGAATGATTGCAGCGAGCCCAGAGTCTTCCAACTTCCCATACACATGCTAAGTCACGTCTGATTCTTTCTGAACCCATGGACTGTAGCCCATCATGCTCCTCCGTCCATGAGATTCTCCTGGCAAGAATACTGGAGTGGGTTGCCATTCCCTTCTCTGGGGATTTTCTCTACCCAGAGATCAAACTGGGGTTTCCTGCATTGCAGGCAGATTCTTTACCACTGAGCCACCTGGTAGACGAGGACATGCATACACTGCTATGTTTAAAATAGATAACTGGACTTCCCTGGTGGTGTCTAGCAGCTAGGACTCTGTGCTGCCAGTGCAGGGGGCCCAGGTTCAGTTTCTGGTCAGGGAACTAGATCCCACATGCCACAACTAAGATCCTGAGCAGCCAAATAAATAAATATTTAAAAAAATAAAATAGATAACCTACAGGACCTATTGTAAAAAAAAATTAAATAAAATTTTTAAATGCAAAAAAAAAAAAAAGAGCAGACGGAGTATCCGGGTCCACTTTCTCATCACAGACAAGCAGGAGTTGGGGTGTGGCAGCCCCATGAGGGAACTGTAGACCCCCAGCAAAGGGGTGCAGGATGTGGCCACCTCCGCCAGCAGCACCTCGGGCCCAGGGTCGCCCTCCCGACGAGGCGCCTTCCCTCCCAGGCCTGTGGCTGCCGCACCCGAAGCGGCGGGACGTACAGGACGACCTCGGGGCGGAGCACCCTCTTTAGGGCGGCGTCCTGCAAGAGCTTGGCGCCCTGGAGCCCGACGCCGTTTCCGCTGAGGTCCAGGTACCGCAGGGTCCGGTTGTGGAGGAGCACGGAGGTCAGGGCTGGGCAGCAGACGGAGGTGAACTGGCACTCCTCCAGCCTGCGGGAGGGAAACAGGCCGCGGCTGAGCGATGGCCAGCCGAGCTGTTCACAGCCCGGAAGGCATACTGTGGCCGGAATACCTCATTTACTTCTGAATAGTCTAATGCTTTCAAACTGTGGTGCTAGAGAAGGCTCTTGAGACTTCCTTGGGCAGAAAGGAGATCCAACCAGTCCATCCTAAAGGAAATCAGTCCTGAATACTCATTGGAAGGACTGATGCTGAAGCTCCAGTGCTTTGGCCACCTGATAAGGACAGCCAACTCATTGGAAAAGACCCTGATGCTGGGAAAGACTGAAGGCGGGAGAAGAAGGGGATGACAGAGGGTGAGCTGGTTGGATGGCATCACCGACTCAATGGGCATGAGTTTGAGCAAACTCTGGGAGTTGGTGATGGACAGGGAAGCCTGGCATGTTGCAGTCCATGGGGTTGCATGGAGTTGGACACAACTTAGTGACTCAACAACAGAAGTTTTACTTTCCTTTTAAAAATTTTATATTGGAGCATAGTTGGTTGACAATGTTGTGTTAGTTGTAGGTGTTCAGCCAAGAGATTCCCTTGTACATGTATATGTACCTTTTCTTTAAAAATTTTTCCCGTTTAGGTTATAGAGTGTTGAGCAGAGTTCTTCTGTGCTACACAGTAGGTCCTTGCTGGTTATCTGTTGTATATATAGTAGCAGTTTTAAAAAATTAAACTACTGTGTAGCACAGGGGACTCTGCTCCATGCTATGTGTTAGCCTGGTTAGGAGGGGAATTTGGGAGAGAATAGATACATGTATATCTATGTTACGGCCAAGTCCCTTCACTGTTCACCTGAAACTATCACAACATTGTTAATCAGCTATGCTGCTGCTGCTGCTGCTAAGTCGTGTCCGACTCTGTGCAACCCCATAGACGGCAGCCCACCAGGCTCCTCCGTCTCTGGGATTCTCCAGGCAAGAATACTGGAGTGGGTTGCCATTTCCTTCTCCAATGCATGAAAGTGAAAAGTGAAAGTGAAGTCACTCAGTCGTGTACGACTCTTAGGGACCCCATGGACTGTAGCCCACCAGGCTCCTCCATCCATGGGATTTTCCAGGCAAGAGTACTGAAGTGAGGTGCCATTGCCTTCTCTGGTTAATCAGCTATACCTTAATACAAAATAAAAAAGTTAAAAATAGATTACTTATTAAAAATATAGTTGATTTACAATGTTGTATTAATTTCTGCTGTACTGCAAAATGATTCAAATATACATATATATATATATATTTTCTTTTTTTTCACTTATGGTTACCTGGAAATGTATTCCATACTTGCAAATATACTTCACTCAACCTAGGAGATAAATCAATATTTAAATCCCAAGACTAAATTTCTGGAGTAAAAGAATTGTGACCTGCAGTGAATTCCCTTCGAGTAGTTAATTATCAACAAAAATGAAATCCATTATCAGGATTAATCCTAGGAATTTAAGATGTAACATAAAGTGATTTAAATGATCTAGACTTAAGTGATGTCACTTACATGTGGAATATAAGAAATCACACAAGTGAGTAAATATGCAAAACAAGAAAACTCACAGATATAGAAGACAAACTAGTGTTAACAAGGGGGAGATGGAAAAAAGGGAAAATTAACTAATTGAATTAAGACAGACAAACTATTAAGTATAAAATAAGTAAGTAACAAGGATGTATTGTACAACATGGGGAATTGTAGTCATCATTTTTATAATAATGTTTAATGGGGTAGACTCTGTAAAAATACTGAATCACTATACTGTATGCCTGAAACTAGTGTAATATGATAAGCAACTGTACTTCAAAAAAAAAAAAAAAAAAAACAAAAGCTCACATATCTGAGTGAAAAAAAGATCTAGACTTAGAACCCAGATCATACCAATAGTGAGCAGAAAATGCAGGTAGGAAAGAGGCAAAAAAAAAAAGAAAAAGTGTATATGCATAACTGAATCACTTTGCTGTGTGCCTGAAACTGACACAATATTGTTAATCAATTCCAGTACAAAATTTAAAATGAATAAAAAATAAGTCTAAAAAAGTTTCAACCTTTGTTACTGGAGAAGAGATGTTTTTAAATCTTTTCCAAACATCTGGAGTAGCCACTATAACAATTAAAAATAGGGTAGATCCTTTTAAGTCACTGACTAGTATGATGTTGGCATAGAGATGTGATAAGAGAAGAAAGAATTATATACAGAGAAAAGAGTCCCTAAGCATAAACACTGATTTCAGAAGACTCCATCTAAGGCTAAGGTATTAGTCTAAAACTAACACATTTTCTTTATGTTTCACTGAATGGAAGAATTTTTCCTGGAATGATGGTCCTTAAACCCTAGCATTCCTGGGAATCATGGGAGGTGTTTGTGAGACACAGGCTGTGCGGGGCCCACATGATCCAGCAACTCTACGTCTGGGTATGGACCCAAGAAATAGAAATGAGAATATCAGAGTTATCTGCACCTCATGTTCACAGCAGCACTGTTTACAACAGCCATGATATAGAGCAACCTAGATGCCCATCGCCAGATGAATGGATAAAGAAGGTGTGGTATGCACACACTGTGGAATACTACGCAGCCATGAAGAAGCAGCTGTGGCACGTTTACACAACAGCACACGTTGCAGCCACAAAGCAGAAGGAAACTCTGCCATTTGTGATGACTTGGGTGGACTTCGAGGGCATAATGCTCAATGAGATAAACCAGACACATGCAGGCAAATGATGCAAGAATTTGCCTTTCTAACAACTTCCCAGACAAAAACATTCATAGTGATAAAAAATCCACTTGCCGATGCAGGAGATGTAGGTTTGATCCCTGGGTCAGGAAGATCCCTGGGAAGAGGAAATTGCAACCCACTGCAGTATTCTTGCTGGAAAATCTCATGGACAGAGGAACCTGGCAGGCTACAGTCCATGGGGTTGCAAAGTCGGATGCTACTGAGCGACCACACACACACACACAGCCCCACAGCCCACAGGGTCACAGAGTCAGACACGACCGAGCGATTGAACAATATTTGAGGACTACACTCTGAGAACCACTGCTCTGAAGCTTCTAAGTCCTCTACCCAAATGGATGGCAAATCCCAGCAATGCAAAACACGTCCCCACATTCTACCCTGACAATTTTACAGACCCCAGGTCCCAAAGGAAGCAATGGGGACAGCTTACTCGAGAACCTGGAGGCCAGAGTCAGGGTTCAACAGGGGCTGACACAGCAGGACCACGCCGCTGTCCCTCAGCCTGTTAGCGCCAAGGTCCAGACTTCTCAGGGTTTTATTTTTATCAAGAGCAGATGCTATATCTTGACAGCACTCGGAGGTCAGGGCGCAGTTCCTCAGCCTGCAAAGAAACAGCCAACCAAACACCTTTAAGCTTCTTTTCTGCCTTTTGTATTTTTTTTGTACAACAGCTTTACCTAAATATAATAATTGATGCTTTCGAACTGTGGTGCTGGAGAAGACTCTTGAGGGTCCCCTGGACAGCAAGATCAAACCAGTCAATCCTAAAGGAAGCCACCCTGAATATTCATTGGGTGATGCTGAAGCTGAAGCTCCAATACTTCGACCACCTGATGTGAAGAGAAGACTCATTGTAAAAGACCCTGATGCTGGGAAAGACTGGGGGCAGGAGAAGGGGGCGACAGAGGATGAGGTGGTTGGATGGCATCATTGACTCAACGGACATGAGTTTGAGCAAGCTCCGGGAGACGGTGAAGGACAGGGAAGCCTAGCGTGCTGCAGTAGATGGGGTTGCAAAGAGTTGGACACTACTGAAGTGATTTAGCACACATGCACAGCATCTCTGAAAGGAATTTAGCATGATCTGGTGTTGGAACTGCCTCAAGCTAATAGCTCCTGCAGTGATGAAAAGACATCAGCATCTCTGACATCTCACAAAGCCGTGCCTCTGTGATTCCCCGCTGGGTCGCCCGGCACATACTCTGAGAACTCTGTCCCTAGCTAGTTTGCCCCTGAAACTGAAACCACTGCCATCCTCCTCTCTGTTACGCTTTCTTCCAGTATCCACACAAAGCCACGAGTGCAGTAGGCGCTTGATCAATCCGTGGCGTAAAGGAACATATAACATACACAGGGCAGTCTCTCCCCACCGCCCTATTCTTCCCCAGGGAGTTCCAGAGAGCACACCGCTAGTAAGTCTAGGGACTTACACCAGCCTCTGCAGAGGACACGGAAAGTGTTGCAAGATGTTCCAGAGCTGCTTCACCCCGTCATCCTGCAAGGCGTTTTCTGCCAGGCTCAGGTGGGTGAGACTCTGGTTACTCACGAGAGAAAAGGCAAGACTTTCGCAGGAAAGCGGCGTGAGGTCACAATTCTCCAGCCTGTGGGTGAGACACTCACAGTCGGGATGCAGTTTAATTTGTTCCCTTGACTGGGTTTCTCCTGGTCTCCTGCTGAGACTCAACGGTTTCCATCTGGGCTTCCGATCTAAAGGCAGACGTCTCCTCCCACTTCTGTGACCACCTCTTAGGGCTTCCCGGGTTTAAAGGAGAGGACTGGGGGTCGTGATGTGAGAAGGAATTGTGGATCAAGAAAACAGTTATAGAGAGGGATGAAGAGGGTAGAAAGCGACCAGCAGGGACTCTAAGAGTGAAGACATTTATGGAGATGACGTGGGAAGAGACAACATCTCAGAAAGTTACAGAAAGATGGAAAGGTGCCCTGAAGACGTAAGGCAGGCCTTGGTGTTAGAGAAGCTAAGATGCAGCGGCTCCCTTGGAGGTCCGGTGGTTACGGCCCGGCGCTTCCACTGCAAGGGCACGGGTTTGATCCTGGGTGGGGGAACTAACCTCCCACATGCCATGTAGCCAAAAGCAGACGAAGAAAACAGCTAAGGTGGAGAGGATGGTTCTGAAAGCGTTTTCATCCACAGCGAGGGAGGGCAGATGTAAATAAGAAAGTGTCTGCTGCTGGGACTTCTCTGGTGGTCTGGTGGCTAAGCCTGCACGGCCCCAGTGCAGAGGCTCAGGTTCGATCCCCAGTCAGGGAGGTCAGTCCCACGTGCTGCAGCTAAGACCGGCTCAGCCAAATAAATAAAATAAATTAAACGTTAAGAAAATAAAATGGAGGAAAGAAAGTACCTAATGTCATCACTCGGTGTGGTGACAGCTGATCACTGGACTTAGCGTGGTGATCGTTCTGTGAGTTAGAAAGTACCAGGTCACTGGAAACTCACTAAGGTTGTGAGTCAGTTATACTTCAGTTAAAAAATAATCTAGTGCTTGAGTTACACATAAACAGCAGCATGTCATTTTCTCCTCAACAGATGGGCCAAAGCTGTAACAGTAACAAGAGTCTGATGAGAATTTGGTGCGGGCGGATTTTCACACACACCGCAGGTGGGACTGCAAATTGGTACGTGTGGTCTGGAAATGAGCCTGGTAATCCTGAAGATAAGCACTCTCCGTGACATGGCAGTTCTACGTGTGTGTGTGTGTGTGTGTGTGTGTGTGTGTGTGTGAACAGCTCAGGCCTCAGCGGCAGATAAGACAGACACTTAAACTGTTGCGTGTTCATACATGTTACCACCCAGCACCAAAAAGGAACAGCCTGTAGAAACAATGAAACACAGAAGACGTCAGTTGACTGGGAAAAGCACACACGGCTGATGAGGCCGCTCGAGAGCCCGAGGGCCTGCAGACCCGTGCTCCGGGTCGGGGTCCATGTGCGGCCGTGTTGCGGCAAACACAGGTAGGGAGCCTGAGCCCACCTCCAGATGGGACGCGGGTCCCGGGGCCGGGGTCACCTGTGAGGAGGGAAGATGGTGCCGGCGAGGTTCCAGTGCGAAGAGGGGCTGACGACGCGCCAGGATGACTATGCTTCTACCTCCCGGGACAGCAGGTGCGGACACGTGCTGGGTGAGAGCCCTGTCTGTCTCTGTCTCGCCCTCTCCCTGCCTCCTCGTCTGTCTCCCTGTCTGTCTCTCCGTCTCTGTCTGTCGGTGTCTCTCTCTGTGTGTCTTTCCCTGTCTCTGCCTGTCTCTCTCTCTGTCTCCCTGTCTGTCTCTCCATCTGTCTCTGTCTCTCTCTGTCTGTGTCTGTCTGTCTCTGTCTGTCCGTCTCTCTGTCTGTCTATCTGTCTCTCTCTCTGTCTCAACCCTTCACTGTTCCTCCCACATCATTAACAATCACAAGACTTTGCTTTGTTCCGTGATGCACTCTCCCCCCTCTTCTGTTTTCCTCCGTCTACCGACCGTCTCAGGCACAGCACGGCACCCAGTAAGACTCACGACAGCCTCTCCAGCTGGGGCGCCAGCACCGGGGGACACTCATCGCCCCTCTCCAGGGAGCCACGTCTCAGCATCAGGGTCTTCAGGTGGATGTTCCTCTTGAGACTCCTGGTGAGGTCAGCCCCGTTGGTGGGGTCAAACGGGCAACCTTCCAGCCTGCGGGGAGTCACAGGGACAGCAGCCCTGAGCTCCCGGGGGTGTGGTGCCCCCAGCCACCCGACCTCGCATCCTCCTCGGCCCTCGTCCCTCCCCGAGAGCCGCGGGAGGGGGCTTCCATCCTCCCCGGGTGAACCCGCATCCATTCAGCATCTGAACTGCACATCACCAACGGAAAACGGGCTTCCCTGCTGGCTCAGCTGGTAACGAATGCACTGCAATGCGGGAGACCCCGGTTCAATTTCTGGGTTGGGAAGATCCGCTGGAGAAGAGAAAGGCTACCCACTCCAGGATTCTGGCCTGGAGAATCCCATGGACTGTGTAGTCCATGGGGTCACCAAGGATCAGACATGACTGAGTGACTTTCACTAGTACAATAAAAAACAACACACGCGGGGCTGTGACGAACTGGCGTGGGGTAACCGTGGGGCTCTAATCCCAGACAGGGACTCCGCCTGCCCTCGAGCACACCTTCTTTCCACGCTTATCTGCCAAACCACCTTCAGGATGAAGAAACAGCGGACAGAGTAGGGGCTGCAGGTGGGGGGCGGGGTGGAGGAAATGATGGTTTAAGGGCACAACCCCCCAGTTATAAGGTGACTGAACTCTGGAGATCACTGGTCCAATCTGCTGATGGTGATTAACTCGAGGGCCGTGTGCACGGACGTGGCTAACAGAGCTGATCTCAAGGGTTTAAACGGCGGCTTGTGAGCCGGCCAAGGGGTTAATTAGCCTGACGGTGGTGAGCGGTTCACAGTGCGTGCATGCATGAGACCATCATCTTAAAAAAGAAGCTGAGTGAACGGTCACAAACAGGAATGAAAGGCTGTCATTTGCAGCAACAGAGATGGATCCAGAGATGATCATACTGTGTGAAGTGAGTCAAACACAGACATTTTGGTATCACTTGTATGTGGAATCTGAAGCATAACATGAAAGAATTTATTTACAGAAGAGAAACAGACTCACAAACATAGGAGACAAAGTCACAGTTACTAAAGGGGAAAGGGATGGGGAGAGGCAGAGATCAGGAGTCCGGGATGAACAGGTCTATGTTCAGGACAGATTATGTCCAGAATCGACCGCGTTGCTGTACAGCAGAAGCAAAGACAACATTGTAAAGCAACTAGAGTCCAATTAAACAATAAAGTAGATGAAGCAACAAGGGTTTCCTCTATAGCACAGGAAACTGTAGGGCTTCCCAGGTTAAGGACCCGCCTGCCATTGCAGGAGACACCAGTTCCATCCCTGGGTCGGGAAGAACCCCTGGAGGAGGGCCCGGCAATCCACTCTAGTATTCTTGCCTGGAGAATCCCCCTGGACAGAGGAGCCTGGTGGGCTACAGTCCATGGTGTCGCACAGAGTTGGACAGGACTGAAGCAACTTAGCACAGCACAGCATAGCCCAGGGAACTATCTTCAATATCTCACAATAACCTATAATGGAAAAGAATCTGAAAAAAAAATCTATCTGCAGAACGGAATCGCTGTGCTGTACACCTGAAGCTAACACGATATTGTAAATCGATGACACTTTGATAAGAGAAGAAAGCTGGGTGAAACGAGCAGCAACTGCACACAGTGAGACGTCAGCCAGACTGAGCCTGCGACCAGTGCCCTGGGTGCCGGCGTCCTGTCCCCGCCGCGCCTCGGGCCTCACCTGAGAAACTGCAGAAAACACCATGGGTGTTTCAGGGTGTTGCAGAGAGCATCTATCACTTGGCATCCCACTTCTGTGTCTTGTATTTCCAAGTGTCTCAGGTACTGGTTTTCCACCAAAACTCTGATGATGCCTTCACTCACCACGAGGGAGCCCACACGCTTAAAGCTGAGGAAGCAAGCGGTGTCAGTTATCACAGCGTCCTACGAGCCCATCAACCCTGAACACTCTCTGGAAGGATGGATGCTGAAGCTGAAGCTCCAGTACTTTGGCCCCCTGATGTGAAGACCTGACTCCTTGGAAAAGAACCTGATGCTGGGAAAGAGAAAAGGCGGGAGGAGAAGGGGGAGACAGAGGATGAGATGGCTGGATGGCATCACTGACTCGATGGACATGAGTTTGAGCAAGCTCTGGGAGATGGTGAAGGACAGGGAAGCCCGGCGTGCTGCGGTCCATGGAGTCGCTAAGAGTTGGACATGACTGAGCGGCCGACACTGAGGTCAGGCTGACTGGCACTCACATCAGTTTCCGGAGGTTACAGTGGGGATGCCTCAGTGCTGCGGCAAGAGTCTCCACGGCCTCTGTGTCCATCACACTGTCTCTCACAGTCAGGACTTCCAAACTCTCGTGTGTCTTAAACACAGAGCAGAAGTCTTGCCACCAGAGAGAACGCAAGTCACTGCCTTCTGGTCTGTGTGGGAGTAAAAAAAAAAAAAAAGAAAAAATAGCTCATCATTAGCTATTAAGCTCGAGAAAACCTACCAGCAAACCCAGGACTTGCTTATGATCGTGGATCCCTTTGGGGCTTTCCTGAGATGCCCTCATTTAGAAAGTGGCCCAGGGGACTTGCCTGGTGGCCCAGTGATTAAGAATCTGCCTCGAAATGCAGGGGGTGTGGGTTTCATCCTTGGTGGGAACTAAGCTCCCACATGCCTGCAGAGCAGCAAACCCCCGCGTTACAGCTACTGAGCCCAGGAGGCACAGCTGAAGTGTCTGTGCTGCGAGGGGAGATCCCACATGATGCAAGGAGGGAGCGGCTGCCGCCACCCAGACCCCACGCAGCCAAATACATACTTAAAAAATAAATACAGAGTCGCCCAGCAGAACTGCTCTGAGACTTCTCATTCTATTCCAGGGAGATTTGTGGCCCCACTTACAGTTTAACATGACTGAGGGAGAGAGAGAGCTGCGCTGTGATCAGTCAGGATTTATATGCGGGCAGGTATTAGGTCGCCAGATAGAAACCGTATTCTTACTGTGTGCCTATGAAATTGTCATTAAGGAGAAACGCCTTGAAGTAAGTCAGGGAAGGAGAAGTATCATATGACACCCCTCGTATGTGGGATCTAGAGAGAAATCATGCAAATGAACTTATGAAACAGAAAGAGACTGAACTTATTCAGAGAATGAACTTATGGTCCATTTTAGTCACTCAGTCGTGTCTGACTCTTTGGGAACTTATGGTTAGCAAGGGGGAAGGATGGGGGGAAGGGATGGTTAGGGAATTTGGGATGGACATGCACACGCTGCTATTAAAATGGAGAACCAACAAGGACCTTCTGTAGACACAGGGAACTCTGCTCAGGGCTGTGTGGGAGCCTGGATGGGAGGGGGCTTGGGGGAGCATGGACACGTGTACATGTAGGGCTGAGTCCCTTCGCTGTTCACCAGAAACTATTGTGGCATTGTTAATTGGCTCTACTGGCTCTACCACACATAAAGTAAAAATTTTAAAAAGGAAGAAAAAAACTCTATAAAGGAACAGAATAAGGGGAAAGTATCATTATTACTATTAGGGCATGGTGAGCACAGAGTCTAAAGTCTCTCCCAACAGCAGCGTGTTCAGTGGTTTGGCTCCAGTCTTCACCTTCACTCTTCCCCATCACAGACCCCACTGGACAGCATGTGCCTGGAGACTGAAAACATTACAGTGTGTACAGAATGAGGGGGACAGACGGGAGCCCCACAGAATGAGGGGGACAGACGGGGAGCCCCACAGAATGAGGGGGACAGACGGGGGAGCCCCAGAGAGTGAGGAGCACAGACGGGGGAGCCCCACAGAATGAGGGGAACAGACGGGAGCCCCACAGAATGAGGGGGACAGACGGGGGAGCCCACAGAATGAGGGGGACAGACGGGGAGCCCCAGAGAGTGAGGAGCACAGACGGGGGAGCCCCACAGAGTGAGGGGGACAGATGGGGGAGCCCCACAGAATGAGGGGGACAGACGGGGGAGCCCACAGAATGAGGGGGACAGACGGGGAGCCCCAGAGAGTGAGGAGCACAGACGGGGGAGCCCCACAGAGTGAGGGGGACAGACGGGAGAGCCCCAGAGAGTGAGGAGCACAGACGGGGGAGCCCCACAGAGTGAGGGGGACAGATGGGGGAGCCCCACAGAATGAGGGGGACAGATGGGGGAGCCCCACAGAATGAGGGGGACAGACGGGGGAGCCCCAGAGAGTGAGGAGCACAGACGGGGGAGCCCCACAGAGTGAGGGGGACAGATGGGGGAGCCCCACAGAATGAGGGGGACAGATGGGGGAGCCCCACAGAATGAGGGGGACAGACGGGGGAGCCCCAGAGAGTGAGAAGCACAGACGGGGGAGCCCCACAGAGTGAGGGGGACAGACGGGGGAGCCCCACAGAGTGAGGGGGACAGACAGGGGGAGCCCCACAGAGTGAGGGGGACAGATGGGGGAGCCCCACAGAATGAGGGGGACAGACGGGGGAGCCCCAGAGAGTGAGGAGCACAGATAGGGGAGCCCCACAGAGTGAGGGGGACAGATGGGGGAGCCCCACAGAATGAGGGGGACAGACGGGGAGCCCCAGAGAGTGAGGAGCACAGACGGGGGAGCCCCACAGAGTGAGGGGGACAGACGGGGGAGCCCCAGAGAGTGAGGAGCACAGACGGGGGAGCCCCACAGAGTGAGGGGGACAGATGAGGGAGCCCCACAGAATGAGGGGGACAGATGGGGGAGCCCCACAGAATGAGGGGGACAGACGGGGGAGCCCCAGAGAGTGAGGGGGACAGATGGGGGAGCCCCACAGAATGAGGGGGACAGACGGGGGAGCCCCAGAGAGTGAGGAGCACAGACGGGGGAGCCCCACAGAGTGAGGGGGACAGATGGGGGAGCCCCACAGAATGAGGGGGACAGACGGGGGAGCCCCACAGAGTGAGGGGGACAGACGGGGGAGCCCCACAGAGTGAGGGGGACAGACGGGGGGAGCCCCACAGAATGAAGCTGACAGACGGGAGGGAGCCCCACAGAATGAAGGGGTGACAGATGGGAGGGAGCCCCAGGTGCGTGGTGGGGAGGGCACTCAGCATAGCAGGAAGGAAGGTGAACTGTGCATCTTGCTTTTTTGTTCCAGGATTTTCTTGGTTTTAGTGGAACCCAGCAACCCCAGGCATAGTGTCTGTCCTGTTATTTTCCCCCAGCTTAGGAGTTACTTTCTTTTCCATTTTATGCTTTTCCACCAGCAGTTTGGGGCTTCCTTGGTGGGTCAGCTGTAAAGAACCTGCCTGCCAGTGCAGGAGATGTAAGAGACATGGGTTCGATCCCTGGGTCAGGAAGACCCTCTGGAGAAGGACATGGCAACCCACTCCAGTGTTTTCCCCAGAGAATCCCATGGACAGAGGAGCCTGGCGGGCTACAGTCCGTGGGGTTGCAAAGAATCAGACACGACTTAGCAACTAAACAATGATGGGAGGTTTAGAATGTCACACACTCTTAGACACGTGGGTCAGTGAAACTGTACCAAATGTTCACGACAACCCCCAGCCGAGACATAAACGCTGGTTTCCTGCTTGTGTTTTCAACGAAGCCATATTGTTTCAAGCAGAATTACTCGGAATATGACTAAACACATGCTCTGCAACATTTAACCCAGGACTTCCTTTAGTTGCATGAGAGAGAAAAAAAATACACGAAGTTTCTCTAGTTCACTGACGGTCTCTGGGGTTCAGATAATGAAGTCACCATTGAGCCCACCACTACCAATTCTTTTTTTTTGTTAAACTGGAACGGCCTGTTTATAAGACAAACTCCCATGCACAAGGGATCAACTCACAACAGGCGGTCACCCTTGATGCCCAGGAGATGCTAGACAAGGCTCCCCAACAGGACCCCGAATCCCACCGAAGGAGAGATTTGAGCACTTACTGGGGGGAAGGAAGAGGGCCTGGTGAGAGGCTGGTGGCTTTGGCGACGGCCCAGGAGATGGTCACTTCTAACTCCCGCAGCTGTCGGCAGAACTTGAGGCAGAAAGCGGAGACCTGCAGGTCTCTGATCTTGCTGATGACCAGCAGAGCCTTACGGTGGTTGTGGAGGATCTGACCCACGAAGACCTCCTCCCGGATCTCGTGCAGACAGTAGAACAGCTGGGGGAGCCCGTGCTGCGGAGTCAGGGGGTCACCGTCGGGCGGCATGGTGGCGACCTTCAGCAGCTTCCTCTTGTTCCCCAGGGACACCTTGCACCCAAACAGCTGCTCCACGGCAAGGGCGCACGTGTCATTCAACAGCCCAAACAGGAACAGCGCCATCCCGGCCAGGTGGTTTTTCCTTCTCCCGGGATGAGCGAGCAGCTGAAAGATGCGGAAGCGATCCAACACTTGGAAATTCCTGAGCCTCTGCGGGAAGCAGAGGACGAACAGCAGGGCGGCAAAGAACTCCTGGAAGCTCGGGTGGGCGAAGGCGATGAGGTCCCCGCCAGCCACCGCCCTCCGGAGGACCCTCACCCCGAGAAACACCTCGACGTCCCTGTCGTCCAGTCTGGCCAGCTTGAGGTCCATCTCACTGAACACCCACTGGTTCTTCCACATGCCCTCCACAGCCAAGGAGCACAGGCGTTTCAACTGCTCCTGGGGGGTCTCGCCGACGACATGCCTCACCCTGGTTGGCAACAGGCTGGAGAGGTAGTGGATGAACACGGCCGTGGCATTGGGGAATGCCCGCGGCAGGCTGCTTCCTCTCTCCATCTGTTGCTTCAGACAAGAGCAGACCAGCCAGCAGATGACGGGGACTCGGCACATGGAGAAGAGGACCGCGTTGCCCATGGCAAAACGCAAGGCTGCGTCGGCATCGCGCCTGTTTTTGAAGTACGACCTGAAGTACCTGGATCTCTCAGGCGCACTGAAGCCCATCAGGGTGATCAGAGAGGGGCTGTTCAGAAAGGGGCTCACGGTCTTCCACAAGCTGAACCTCAGGAAGACGATGATCGTGGCATCAGGGAGCATCCTTTTGCTCAACAGACTGGTCAGGAGGACGGAGCCTGGCATCTTCTGGCTCCAGTCTTCACTCAGGTCCTCCCGTCTGTCTATGAGGGTCAAGGTTAGTTCCTCGAAGCCATCCAGCAGGAGGAGGAGGTGTTCTGGGTGGGAGAGGATCCTAGACGCGAGAGCTGGAGACCCGGACAACTTGCAGGCGATCAGCTCGGAGAAGCTCTGCTCCTCCGGCCGGTCCATCTCCTGGCAGTGGAGGTAGAAAGCGAGCCAGCCCTTGTGGGCATAGAACTTGTTCTCTGCCCACTGCTGCATCACTTTTTTGGCCATGGTGGTTTTCCCGACGCCAGCGTCTCCCTGAAGGACCACGGTCTTGGGCTGTCTTCCTTGGGGCTTTCTGGGGAGAAGAAGACACTGCAGGAGTGTGTCTTCTCTGCAGGGCTCTTGGTAAAAGAAGTCCACGTTGTTCCCAGGCCAAGATGTCCTGTCCCACAGGGTTGAGTGCTCACTCATCACACGTGCCTTGTACTCCCGAATTTTATCTGCAGGAACGAGGCAGGGGAGACACAGGGTCCAGCATCAGCTGTTCGTGAGAACTAACCGATCAACCAGAGAACGAGCCTCCGTGTCTACCGTAGGCTCTGGGACACAGGTGCACTGATGAGGCACTTGTCCTGCAAGCCCTGGTGTTCCAGGGGCTAAGGCTCAACCCTCCCAATGCAGGGGGCGCAGGCTGTGTCCCTGGTCAGGGAACTAGACCCCACATGCCGCAACTAAGACCTGGCACAGCCAAAAATAAATAAAAAAAAAAAATACGAAGAAAAAAAAAGACTGAATCCAACCGAGAGAGAGAAGGATGGTGGCTGGACTTCCTTCTGAGATGAGTTCACAAGCGCTCCTTTATCTGAAGTTCTGATTCACAGAAGGGACACTGGGCACACCCGTTTGCAGTGCCCCCCACCTCAGGAAGCCAGCATCTCATCCCAACCCACCGCCTCTTGTCTGCCAGGGTCTACACAGGGCCAGCACGTACCAGACTCATCTTCCTCCAAAGTCAGCTCCCTCTTTCTCAGGCTCAAGGCCTCTGGTTCCAAGTTAGGTAAAATTTCTGGAACAGACCAAAAAAACAAAAAGGAGGCTGCCTCATAGGCATGACAAGATGGACAGAAAGACAGAGCCACCCAGAGGCAACAGGGCCTTTAAGGAGAGTGGCGGCCAGGCCATCCACAAGTCTCATCCTCTCATCTCCTTGGCGCAGGGAGAGGAAAATACCTGGGCTTCCATCACCATGTTGGGAGGTGAGAATGGTGCAGAGGCAGACGGTACCGGGAAGGGTGTCTGTGTGTGTGTATTCAGTCGCTTAGTCGTAATGTAAAGCCAATGTCAAAAGGGTGGGGAGGGGAGGGAAGTTCTAGAATAAAAGTGTTTTAAAAGCTGTAATGCGTGCATGCTAAGTCGCTTCAGTCGTGTCTGACTCTTTGTGACCCCATGGACTGTAGCCTGCCAGGATCCTCTGTCCATGGGATTCTCCAGCCAGGAATACTGGAGCAGGTTGCCATTTCCTTCTCCAGGGGATCTTCCTGACCCAGGGATTGAACTCGTGTCTCTTACATTGCAGGCGACTTCTCTACCACGGAGCCGCCAGGGAAGCCCGTACATGTGTGTGTATGTCTGTGTGTACACACACACACACATATACACTCCACTTCTTTCCCTTGTTCAGCTGGCCCACAGGAGCGGCTGAGAAAGTGCTGAGTTCTCCAGCCCCCAAGCCCACCTCCAGCTCTGTTCTAGATCCCCTCTCACCGTTCAGCTCCCTCTGCGTCTGAAGACACAGCTCTGTCTGGTTCATCTTGGCGAAGACGTCACGAGCCATCTCCCAGGCGCGTTGTCCCGGGAAGTACTCGGTGAGCAGATGAACCAGCTCCCCGCAGCGGGCTGACTTCAGCTGGTCCCAGGTGAGCGGGCTGCAGCCGGGTCTGGGGTTCTCCTCCACCAAAAGCTGCTTGAACCTTTGTAGATGCTCCGCGCTTACAGAAAGCATGAAAGGCATGACTCCGTTTCTGAAGGGGAGGGTGGAGGAGGAGGAGGACTCCAGCGAGGGAGGGGAGACACCAGAGGGGGACAGAGGGGAGGACGGGCAGGAGGAGGGGTCAGAGTTCAAGTTCATGTCGCCCATGGTCACTCAGGGTTGGGAACTGCAGCACCAGCGGGCAGAGGGGACCAGCTGGAAGAGAAGACAGAGGCAGCCTGTGGAGACATGAGGTTACAGAATGTGAGAGCACCATCCCGGGGAGGAGGTTTATTTAGACTTGATGGAGCCTGGCGGCTTCCCTGGTGGTCCAGACCTAAAGAACCCGCCTGCAGTGCAGGAGACCTGGGTTCCATCCCTGGGCAGGGAAGAGCCTCTGGAGGAGGAAATGGCAACCCGCTCCAGTGTCCTTGCCTGGAGAATCCCATGGACAGAGGAGCCTGGCGGGCTGCAGTCCACGGGGTCACGAAAAGGTGCGATATGACTGAGTGACGAACACTGTAACCGGTGAAGCCTGTCACGTGCTGGATTTTCTCTTTCCCTCCCTTCCTGGGAAACTCTCTGTCCTGTGGAAAGACCTGGGGTCCATCCGGTGCTGGGGCTCAGCATTTAGACTCAAATCCACTCTGGCGTTTATTCTTTTCTCACCTTTGATGGCGGGAATCTTATCATAGCTGCCGGGCATGGTTCTCAGAGAGACACCCCCAGAGGTACATTTAAGACAGCGCCTGGCACATCAAAGCTTCTGAGAAGGACTCGGGCTTCCTTCTATACCATGGTTATTTTAAAGACTCACAATAAAAAAAAAAAAAAAAAAAAACAAGCTAATGTCAAAAGGGTGGGGAGGGGAGGGAAGTTCTAAAATAAAAGTGTTTCAAAAGCCGTAATGCGTGCTTGCTAAGTCGTTTCAGTCCTGTTTGACTCTTTGCAACCCTGTGGACTGTAGCCCGCCAGGCTCCTCTGTCCATGGGATTCTCCAGGCAAGAATACTGGACTGGGTTGCCATTTCCTTCTCCAGGGCATCTTCCCAACCCAGGGATCGAACCTGCGTCTCTTACGTCTCCTGAATTGGCAGGCAGGCTCTTTACATCAGTGCCACCTGGGAAGCTCAAACCCTGTAATAAGCGGATGCAATTTGTGCTCCTAGTTTAAATAAGACAGCTGTAGGAGATATTCTTAGGACAGCTGGGGAAGTTTGAATATGGATTTGATAATATATGGTATTAAAGAATTAATGTAAATATTTTTTAAAAGGTATGTATGTTATTCCCTGCTACCTATCTTCTCCACATCACATCCTTCTTCCACCCGCTTGCACCGGATTTATTGTGTGTGAAGAGCGGAATGTGGAGGAAGAGAGAATGAAGTCTTTATCAGGAGGGGCTTGAGTCTCGGTCTACTTATGCTCACATCCTATTGCTTCTCCGAGTTTTTTTGTTTTTTAAGATTTTGGGATGTGGACCATTTTTAAAGTCTTTATTGAGTTTGTTACCATAATGCTTCTGTTCCATGTTTTGGATTTTTGGCCACAAGGCACGTGGGATCTTAGCCCCCTGACCAGGATGGAACCCGCCCCCTCCCGCCCCCGCACCGGGAGGTGGGGTCTCAACCGCTGGATCACCAGGGGAGCCCGTCTCTGAGTCATCTTTCCTTATCCTCCTTCAGCGCTCATCCCCTCATCCGGGAACTTCCCGGTTGCTTAAGTCATCCTGTGCTGGGCGCTGACTCAAAGTTCTCTCTCTTTCCCTTTGCAGCAGTGGTTGTGGATAATTGCAAGCTCCCTGTGGATAAGAACCACCTCCACTCTTGATTCCGTTATTCTGCTGTTTGAGCAAAAAGAAGAAGCCTAGGTTAAGAAAAAGGGAAGGTCTTCAATATAACAACCGAACTTCACACCTCGAGGAACTAGAAAGAGAAGCGTGAATGCACGGGTCTGATCCAGTAACTGTGGGAAAGTGCCGTGGAAGACTAGGACGTAGAAAAGGAAAACAACCCACTCACCCCGAAGGGAGCTAGGCTTCCTGGCTCCTTCCTGTCACAGACATCTCCCAAAGCAGAAAGAGAAGGCGCTGGGCCGGCCCGCCGTCCACCTTTATAAGCTCTGGGCACCGCTCAGCTTCCGCCCTCGTTTCCCATTGGCTGCGGCTGGCACGTTGCCGCCTCCTCACCGCACAAGCTGGAAAGCATTTAGCATTCTGAGTGGGAGGGCCTGGGCTGCAAGGCTTATCCTCACGGGTGCTCCCATTTGGGAAGGACCTGCGCCCCTGCCTCTTCGATTCAGCAGAACAAGCAACTTTAGAAAATGACAGGTTTGGGGAGTTCCCCCGGACTCGTAGAGGGCAAAACGCCTGTCCTCAGCACAAAGATGCTGCATCCAGCGGTAAACCTCTAGAGCCATTAACCGGATGATCTTGTTCCCATGACCATCACCCCTATTTGGAATGTAATTTCACTGAGCAAAAGGAAGGTTTTGGCATCAGCAGGTCCTAATGTGGGTCTCCCCAAAACAGACCCTCTCAGAGGGAGACCCAGAGACAGAGCATGTCAGAATATCACACACACATCTTGGTCATAGCTTTTCCACAAAATCTGTTGGGTTTTCCAATATGTAATCAAGAATCTGCATATACAGTTTTACCTGTTCTTTTCCAGGCCTTACGCCTTGCTCTAATTGCTTCCTCATTGCTAAATTTAAAACTAATTACAATTGCCCATTGCCTGGATCCTCAGCCTATTAAAGGTGGAAGGCGGGGCACATTGTGGGTTATTCTCAAATATCCTTTGGTATTGATTTCTAACATAATTCCACAGTGACAAGAGAACAGACTTTGTATGCTTTCAAAACCTTTAGACCGTGACATTTTTTTTCACCTGGTTTACATTCCTGGGTATGTTCAGTCCTAAAGGAAATCAACCCTAAATATTCATTGGAAGGACTAAAGCTTAAACTCCAGTACTTTGGCCACCTGATACAAAGAGCTGACTCATCGAAAAAGACCCTGATGTTGGGAAAGATTGAAGGCAGGAGGAGAAGGGGACGACAGAGGATAAATGGTTGGATGCCATCATGGACTCAATGGATATGAGTTTGAGTAAACTCCGGGAGATGGTGATGGACAGGGAGGCCTGGTGTGCTGCGGTTCATAGGGTTGCAAAGGGTCATACACGACTGAGCGACTGAACAACAACACGTTCCAGTGTCTCCTAGTGTATACTCCATGGGAACTTAAATAGAATTTATTCCCTGCTGTTGTGTGAAAACTGTATAAATCTTAATTGTTGAATTGGTTCATAGTGCTTTTTAGATCTATAGTATCCTTCTATGGGCTTTCCCAGTGGCTCAGCGGTAAAGAATCTGTCTGCAATGCAGGGGTTGCAGGAGATGCAGCTTTGATCCCTGGATCAGGAAGATCCCCTCAAGTAGGAAATGGCAACCCACTCCAGTATTCTTGCCTGGAGAATCCCATGGACAGAGGAGCCTTGCAGGCCACAGTCCATAGCGTTGCAGAGTCGGACACGACTGAAGCAACTTAACATCACACACACATAGACTTCTTTCTGTCTATTCATTCTATTGATTTCTGAGAGTTTAATATTGAAACTCCAATTAAAAGTCTTAATTTATCTACTTAAAAAATAATTGCAATAGATAATGGAATTATATGTAACTTCGTTCTTAGCGACCCCATGGACTGCAGCCTACCAGGCTCCTCCATCCATGGGATTTTCCAGGCAAGAGTACTGGAGTGGGGTGCCATTGCCTTCTCCTAGTCTGTTTCTCAAGTCTACTGTAAATGTGCTATCCTACCTGCATACTTTAAAAGATTTTTTTAAAAAGAGGGGGAAAGGTGGATGGTGGGGCAGACCAAGTGCATTTTCCTTCTGCTTTGGGAGATGTTTATGACAGGAAGGAGTCAAGAAGCCTACTTCCCTCCAGGGGTGAGTTAAATGAGTTAAAATTGTTCATTAAAATCACTAATTTAATTGGTAATACAATAGTAAATAGTGGTGGTATAAAGACTAAGCTGCCTTGATCCTGACTTCAATGGAAAAGCCTCCGTGTATCTGATAGAATGGGTTCACGGGTGGTTTTCCTTGCATTGGGAGAAGAAATGGTTCCAGATGTGGTTGTGATTTTCAGACCTCATGGACTCTTTTTTTTTTTATTTTATTGAAGCATAGTTGATATACAATGCTGAGTTCATTTCTCTTGTACAGCAAAGTGATTCAGTTACACGCAGACACATACATCCTTTTAAATAGTCTTTTCCATGATGGGTTATCCTGGGAAGTTGAATACAGTCCCCTGAGCTCTGCAGTACGACCTTATCCCTCTATAATCTTTCGCCTCTGCTAATCCAAAGCCCCAGTCCTCCCCAGCCTCTCCCTTGGCAACCACCAGTCTGTTCCCTATGTCGGAGTCTCACATACTCTTTATTTGTCTCCTCTTTCATCATCCTATTAAGATCTCTGCACACCCCACCCTGCCCTGAAGATGGTTGTTGTTTTTCAGCTGCTAAGTTGTGTCCGACTTTGCGACCCCATGGACTGCAGCACGCCAGGCCTCCCTGTCCATCACCAACTCCCGGAGTTTACTCAAACTCATGTCCATCCAGTCAGTGATGCCATCCAACCATCTTATCCTCTGTCGTCCCCTTCTCCTCCTGCCTTCAGTCTTTCCCAGCATCAGGCTCTTTTCCAATGAGTCAGTTCTTCTCATCAGGTGGCCAAAGTATTGGAGTTTCAGCTTCAGCATCAGTCCTTCCAATGAATATTCAGGAGTGATTTCCTTTAGAATGGACTGGTTGGATCTCCTTGCAGTCCAAGGGACTCTCAAGAGTCTTCTCCAACACCACAGCTCAAAAGCATCAATTCTTCGGCGCTCAGCCTTCTTTATGGCCCCACTCTAGGACAGGTATTCACACCACTGGCCTCCTGCTGATGTGGGAGATTTCATTTACATCAGCTGGGTTTTAATTAGAACCTCCAACTCTGCATCCCTCTCTTAGCCGGGACAACTTACACCTGGAAGAGAAGGACTCCAGGATCACCTATGGCAGGTGGCTTCTCCACCCTCCGGAGACGCGGCTGCGACGGAGGGGGCGGGACACCCGTAGACAGACCTGATAGGAGCTGGAGGGGCCCCGGGGCCAATCACAGGCTGGGGAGGGGTGGGGCAGACTGCTTCGGGTCCGGAGTCTGCGTTCTAGAAACTTGCAAGAGCTGAGAAGACAGCTTGGTGAGTGAGGTCTCCTTACTCTGACTTTTTATTTCTTTTCTTTTTTTAAACAGCTTTGTTGTGATGGATTTAAAGGTAAGGGGGAAAAAAAACCCAGCTATATTGAGGTATAATTGAATACGAAAAAAAAAAAAAAAAATCCAACCCTTAACACTGCAAACATTTAACAAGCATCTTCATGAATGTGGACACAGACAAGGGGAGACGTAGCCAGAACCTGCAGAAGTTTCTTTGCAGGGTCTGTGTGTGTGGCGGGAACGTTTAACATGAGGCTGATCCTCTTACAATTTTCAGGGTACAGAAGAGTATAGATGACTGGGGGCCCTTTGCTGTAGGGCACATCCCCAAACTAATTCCTCCTGCATGACTTGCATTTACTCTGTGGGAGATACATAGTAATACAATAGGATCTTAGTCTTAAAAAGGAAGAAAAAAATAAAAGTGTTAGTTGCTCAGTCGTTTCTGACTCTGTGAGCCCGTCAGGCTCCTCTGTCCATGAGATTTCCCGCAAAAATGCTGGAGTGAGTTATCGTTTCCTCCTCCACGGCTCTTCCCGACCCAGGGATGGAACCCGGGTCTCCTGCACTGGGAGGCGGATTCTTTACGGCTGAGCCCCCTGGGAAGCCCTCCTTGTGGAAGAGAGAGGTCAGTAGGCACAGAAAAACAAGGCAGGCGTGCTGCGCGGAGAAAGCAGCGCGTGGCTGGATCCGGCTGCGCGAAGCGGGTGACAGTCGCGGTGCCTGGCCTCCGCTGTCTGTTTCCGCAGGAGCTGTTCCTATTGCGGCTGGAGACCTCGCTCCCGGGCCGATGGCTTCCCCTGCCGGCATTTCTGGGCATGATGGTGCCCGTGACCAGCTGCTGTCCCACCTGAGGGGCTTGGATCCCTGGCAGCTGGAGGACTTCAAACTCGCCCTGCAGTGCCCGGAGCTGCTGCCGGAGGGCGCCCGCAGGATCCCCTGGGCAGACCTGAGAGCCGCGGGCCCCGCCGACCTGCTCTGCCTGCTGGAGGAGCGCTTCCCCGGGAGGCGGACGTGGGAGGCGGCCCTCCGCGTCTTTGAGGACCTGCGGCTGAGCTCGCTGTGCGAGCGGATGCGAGCAGAGCTGCACGGTGAGCGGACGGCGGGCGCGCTGCGGGGCGTTTGTGGGGTCCTCCCTGATTATTGGTCCCCCCTGAGCCGGAGCCTCCCTGACGGGCTGTAAGAGTCCGGCGCCCTGGCCCGGGAGAGGGTTGTTATGGGAAGAAAGCACCAAGAGGGAACTGAAAGTTCAGCTCTGTTACTAGACAGCTTTTGTTTCAAAAATATTTACTTCTTACTCATTTTTGGCTGTGCTCGGTCTGCACTGCTGCGCCCGGGCTTTCTCTAGTTGCAGTCAGCGGGGCGTCTCTGGCTTCCGAGCACAGGCTCTAGGTGCACGCGGGCTCCAGAGCACAGGCTCAGGTGTTGAGCAGGAGTTTATTTGCTCCACAGCCTGTGGGGTCTTCCCGGACCAGGGATTGAACTGGTGTCTCTTGCATTGCAAGGCAGATTTGTAGCCACTGGACCACACAGGGAAGCCCTGCTTTTGTTTTGTTTTGTTTTTGTTTTTACGCTTATTTAGTTATTTTAGTTTCCCCAGTGGCTCAGTGGTAAAGAATTCGCCTGCCAATGCAGGAGACATAGGAGATGCAGATTCAATCCCTAGTCTGGGACGATCCCCTGAAGAAGGAAATTGCAACCTATCCAATATTCTTGCCGGGGAAATCCCGTGGGCTACAGTCCATGGGGTCTCAAAGAGTCGGACACGACTGAGTGACTTAGCACGCACATCAGTGTAAGACAGTTCCCTGTTCCCGACACGCCTTCCAGCATTGATTGCTTGTAGACTTTTCGATAGCCATTCTGACTGATGTGAGCTGATAGCTCATTGTAGTTTTGATTAGAATTTCTTAAATATTTAGCAAAGTGGAGTGTTTCTCTTTTTTAAAAAGTTGGAGTATAATTGCTTTCAAGGTTACAATGTACTTTAAAAAAAACAGTAGGAGTAAACTTGGAAATTGGCTTCTTGACCGTCTGCCCTGCTTTGAATTCTTTTTCCTGGACTTACTCCAGGACATTTGTTGACCACGGGTATTTTTTCCTTACATCCGGGAGGCCAGGTGAATGGTAAGTGCCCATCAGCAGAGGTTTTTCAGGTGTTGTTACCAAAAGTGGCCACCAGGTGGCAGCATGCGCTACTTGATAATTTAGTTTTTAGTTTCTACTGGAGTCGAGTTGATTTCCGAGGTTCTGTTTGTTTACAGGAAATACCTAGACGTTTATATATTCTTCTTGGAGTCTTCCCATTTAGGTTATCCCAGTGTGTTCGATAGACTTCCCTGTGCTATTCAGTAGGTTTTTGAAAATTATGTTTGATATATACCGGCATGTATATGGACTTCCCAGGTGGCTCAGTGGTAAAGAAACCTCCTGCCAAAGCAGGAGACGCAAGAGACTCGGGTTTGATCCCTGGTCCATGGAAGATCCCCTGGAGGACATGGCAACCCACTCCAGGATTCTTGCCTGGAGAATCCCACGGACAAAGGAGCCTGATCGGCTACAGTCCATGGGGTCGCAGAGAGTCAGATGCGACTGAAGCATTTTAGCAAGAGGTTCAGGTGTGTATATATTAGCCCCAGCCTCTTAATGTATCCCTCCCAAGTTTTTGTAAAATCGTAAGATGGTTTTCTTAGTCTGTGTCTGTTTATAAGTAAGTTCGTTTGTGTGGGTTCATAGATTCCACCTGTCAGTGATATCTTAGCGTGTTTGTCTCTCTCTGACTTCCTCCACTTAGCATGATCTCTCGGTGGCATTTTTTCGTCCTTCGGGCCGAGTGTATTCCAGTGTCTAGATGCATTGGTGATGCTTCTTTCTCTATCGATGGACATTTTGTTTGATTCTCTGCCTTAGGTATTATAAACAGCGCTGCCCTGAAAATAATGGTGCATGTGCCATTTAAAATTGTGGTTTTCTTGGTATCTCAGGCAAGGAGTGGGCTTAACTCTATATTTAGTGTTCTAAGGAATCTCCATACCGTTTCCTTCCTGGCCGCACCCACCTATTTACCTCCAGCCCACAGTGTCGGAGGATTCCCTGTTCCCCTCGCCGCCCTCGACAGCATTTAACCTCTGTAGATCTTTTGGAGGATGGCCCTTCTGAGCGGTGTGAGCTGCTCTCCTGGTGGATTTGATTGGAATTTACCTAGTAACTGGTGATGCTGCGTCTCTTTCCACGGGCTTTTAATCTTCTACAGTGTGAGTACAATTTACCTCTTGAGATTGGCTAATTGAAAGCCTGCCCTGTTTTGAATTCTTTTCCGGTGATTTACCCCAAGACAGTTTTGTTTTTTTTTAATTGGAGGATAATTACAGTGTTGGGTTGGTTTCTGCCATACATCACCATGAATCAGCCACAGGTACACTTATGTCCCTCGCCTCTTGAAGCTCCCTCCCACCCCCGCCCGCCCCTCTTAGCACCGGGTTGAGCTTTCTCAAGGGCGGATATCAATTACAGCCCCGCAGGCCTGGTGAATGTTAAGAGCCGCGAGCACGGTTTCTAAGTGGTTGTTGCCCAAAGCGGCCACAGGGCGGCAGCATTTCTTCCCGCCCAACTCGGGTTACCCGGGCAACCAGAGCCTCAGGGCGAGTCCTGTTCCTGGGATGTTAATTAGAGTGGAGACACCTAAGGCTTGTGTCTCCTTCCTACTTTCTCCTTACCCTTGATCCCCCGACACACCCAGTTCCTGCCACACCGCTCTGCAGAGGGCGCTGTCCTCAGGCGGGGACCCTAAGGGAGGAGGCTGGAGGTGGGAACCCACCCCCAGGACGCACGGAACCCAGAGACCCCACCGTCCTTTGGGGGCGCTAGGGTTGGCTCTGCTGCCGAAGAGACGCCTGGGTCTGGAGACCGTGGGCCCAGGCAGAGGGGAACAGGAAGGCCAGCTCCGGGGGCGCTCACTGCGGGCACAGCCTGCCCAGCGCCCTCAGCCCCAGGACAGTCCCGCCGGGGGACCCGAGCCTGTTGCGGCCCCAGGGCTGTGACACCAGCCCGGGTCCCCAAGGCCTGAGGGGAAGAGAGCGTTTCTTCTGTCTGTCTCTCTTTTCCCTCCCTCTTTTCCTTCCGTCTTTATTTTCAGTTGGAATATACAGGTGATTTCCAATGGCTGTGGGTGTGTTTTTCAGATGTACAGAGACTGATTTGTCCATAGACACATGCATGTTCTCTCCCGGTTCTTTCCCATATAGGTTATTACAGAGTGTTGAGTAGGGTTCCTTGTGCTCCGCAGTGGGTCCTTGGGGATTCTTTTATAAATAGCAGTGTGTCTATGTTATTCTCAAGCTGCTAATTTCTCCCTGGCCCTCACCTTTCCTTTTTGTAACCTGAGTTTCTTTTCCAAGTCTGTGAGGCTGTTTCTGTTTTGTAAGCAGCTCACGTGTATCCATGTTTAGATTCCAGCTGAAAGTGGTTTCATGGGATACTTGTCTTTCCCCGTCTCGCCTACTTCCCTTGGGATGAGCCTGTCTGTTCTCACCCCTGGCTGCAAATGGCGTCCCTCATCCTTCTTGGGGCCGAGTCACATTCCTTGAGTCCGTGCGCCCCACCGCCTTTATCCAGCCCTCTGCCCTTCTGCACTCAGGTTGGTTCTGCATCTTGACTGTTGGACCTGGTGCTGCCGTAATCATTGTGGCGCGGGCGTCTTTTAAAATTTTGGTTTTCTGAGGATCTGTGCCCAGATCTGGGATGGCTGGGTCACATCGTACTTGTTGAGTGTCTTCGAGAACCTCTGTACTGCTCTCCAGAGTGGATGCAATGATTTCCATTCCCACGCACGGTGAAGGAGGGTGCCCTTCTTTCCACACCCTCTCCAGCACTTATGGCTGTCGAATATTTGAGATCTCCATTCGGTCCAGTGTGAGCTGATACCTCATTGTAGTTTTGATTGGCATCTCTGTAATTAGTGATGCTGAGCATGTGTTCATGTGCTCTGATGAAGTATCCATTTAGAGCTCTGGCCCATTTTTCTACTGCATTTTTAAAAAAATATTGAGCTGTACAAGCTGTTTGTATGTTCTGGAGATGAATCGCTTATGGGCCTCTTCATTTGCAAATATTTTCCCCATTCTGAGGGCTGTCTTTTTCTTTATAAATTCCCTTGCTGTGCAAACGCTTGTAAGGTTGATGAGGTCCTATTTGTTGACTTAAAAATATTGTATTACTCTTGAGAGGTGGATCCAAAGAGAACTGCCTGCAATTAATGTGAAAGCCTGGCTGCCTACAGTGTCCTAGGAGGTTTATAGTATCCGTCCTCCGCTTTGTTATGCTGAAAGCTTTTCATGTGATTAAAAAAAAAAAAAAGTGTGAGCAAAACTGACCTCTCAAGGTTGCCTTCATCACTGTTTGTTCTCTTTTGAATTATTTTGCCAGGACCTACCCCAGGACATTTTTTTGAGGACAGATATCATTTCCTTACATCCTGGAAGAGCTGCTGAATATTAAGTGGTCATGAGCACAGGCTTTTCAGGTGTTGTACCAAAAGCGGCCACAAGGCGACAGCATTTCTCCACGCGCAACTTTTTTTCTTTTGAAATTTAATTTTTATTTTCGATTGGAGTAGAGTTGATTTCTGATGTTGTGTTTGTTTTAGGTGTACCGGAACTTGATCCAATTACACATAGATTTATATCTTTTTTTCCAGTTCTCTTCCCATGTAGGTTATTACAGTGTGTTCAGTAGACTTCCCTGTGCTATTCAGTAGGTCCTTTGGGATTATCTATTTGATAATAAGTACTGTGTATCTGTTAACCACCCTTTTAATGTATCCCTCCCCCTGGACTTAAAAAAAAAAGTTTCTTTTTTAGTCTGAGTCTGTTTCTGTTTATAAATGAGTTAATCAGCATGCATTACCGATTCTACCTGTAAGTGGTACACCATTTCTCTTTCCCTCTCTGACTCCACGCCGTATGGTAAATCTCTAGGCCCATCCATGCTGCTGCGTTGGCAGTTTTCGTTCTTTTTGATGACTGAGTGTATCCCAGGGTGTAGGTGGACCCGTTCCTCTTCGTTTCTCTACTGATGGACATTCTGGTTTGATGCTGTGTCTTGTATATTGTGAATAGTCCTGCCCTGAAGCTTACTCCTTGGAAAGAAAGTTATGAGCAACCTAGATAGCATATTGAAAAGCAGAGACATTACTTTGCCAACAAAGGTCCGTCTAGTCAAGGCTATGGTTTTTCCAGTGGTCATGTATGGATGTGAGAGTTGGACTGTGAAGAGAGCTGAGCACCGAAGAACTGATGCTTTTGAATTGTGGTGTTGGAGAAGACTCTTGAGAGTCCCTTGGACTGCAAGGAGATCCAACCAGTCCATTCTGAAGGAGATCAGCCCTGGGATTTCTTTGGAAGGAATGATGCTAAAGCTGAAACTCTATAATTTAGCCACCTCATGTGAAGAGTTGACTCATTGGAAAAGACTCTGATGCTGGGAGGGATTGGGGGCAGGAGGAGAAGGGGACGACAGAGGATGAGATGCCTGGATAGCATCACTGACTCCATGGACGTGAGTCTGAGTGAACTCTGGGAGTTGGTGATGCACAGGGAGGCCTGGCGTGCTGCGATTCATGGGGTCTTTCTTAAAGAGTCGGACACGACTGAGCGACTGAAATGAACTGAAGATTGAGATGCATGTGTCGTTTTAAACTGTGACTTTCTCCGGACCTAAGGCAAAGGCTGGGGTTGCTGGATCGACGGTTAATCTGCGTTTAGTGTTTTAAGACTTCCCTGGCGGCTCAGACGTAAGGCGTCTGGTGTTTTAAGGAATCTCCATACTGCTTTCCTTGTGGCCGCACCCACCCTCGTCCCTCCCCGCCCACAGAGCAAGAGGAGTCCCTGTGCCCCCGCCCTCCACAGCCATTATCTTTGTAGCTCTTCCAAGGATGGCCATTCTGAGGGGCTGAGCTGATGGTACCTTATTGCCGTTTTGATTGGCATTTCTCTAACAGTGATGCTGAGCATCTTTTCACGTGCTTTATGGCCATCTGGATGCCTTCCTTGGAGAAATGTCCATTTAGGTCTTTGGCTCATTTTTCCATTAGGTTATTTGGTTTGTATTTTTTGATATTGCACTGCAGGAGCTGTTTGCATGTTTCAGAGATGAATTTTTTGTGGGTATCTTCATTTGCAAAGGTTTTTTTTTTTCTCATTCTGAGGCTTATCTTTTTCTTTATGGCTTTTCCTAGCTGTGCAAATGCTTTTCCCTTCATTGAGTTTTCTTTTTCATTATTCTGAGTTGGGCCCAAAAAGCACTGCCTGTGGTTAATGTGAAAACTAGCTCAGCCTATATTTTGCCCAAGAGGTTTAGAGTAGTCGTGCCTCCATGGAGGTCTTTAATCAATTTGGGGTTTCTTTTTCTGTCTGGGGTCCGGAAGTGTCCTAACTTCATTCTCTCTTCACTTACTTAATGACCCTCCACTTAGTCCTCCATCCTGCTGTTACAAGTTTCCAGCGTCAAGGCAGGAGGCATCCTTTTCTCCACACCCTCACCAGAGTTTATTGTTTGTGGACATTTTAACAAAGGCCATTCTGACCAGTGAGGTGATAACCTCCTTTGAGTTCTGGTTTGCATTTCTCTTAAGACTTAGCGATGTTGAAAGCTTTTTCAGGTGATTTTTAAAAAACAGTGTGAGTAAAACTAACCTCTTGAAATTTGCCTATTAAACGTCTACTCCGTTTTGAATTCTTTACCTGGACCTCCCCAGGGACATTTGTTGAGGGCAGGTGTTTCTTTCCATCCATCCCTGCAGGCTTGGTGATATTAAGTGCCCATGAAATGAAGTGAAAGTCGCTCAGTCATGCCCGACTGTTTGCAACCCCATGGACTGTATACTGGAGTGGGTAGCCTTTCCCTTCTCCAGGGGATCTTCCCAACCCAGGGATCAAACCCAGGTCTCCAGCGTTGCAGGCGGATTCTTTACCAGCTGAGCTACAAGGGAAGCCCAAGTATACTGGAGTGGGTAGCCTATCCCCTTCTCCAGCGGATCTTCCCGACCCAGGAATTGAACCCGGGTCTCCAGCATTGCAGGTGGATTCTTTCCCAACTGAGCTATCAGGGTCAACTGCCCCTGAGCACAGGTTTTTCCCCTGTAGTTACCAAAAGCGACCACAAAGCGGCAGCATTTTTCCATGCGCAACTTTTTTCTTCTTTTGGTAATATAATTTTTATTTTCTATTGGAGTAGCGTCGATTTCCGATGTGTTTGTTTCAGGTGAACAGGAACATGATTGAGTTATACATCGATGTGTATCTTTTTTTTCAGGTTCTCTTCCCATATATATTATGAGAGTGTGTTCAGTAGACTTCCCTGGTCTAACAGTAGGATCATAAGTGGCGTGTATCTGTTAATCCCCAACCTCTTAATGTCTCCCTTCTCCTCCCCCCCCCCCTTTTTCCCCTTAATAATCATAAGTTGGTTTTCTGAGTCTGTGAGTCTGTTTGTAAATGAGTTCATTGGTATGAATTTATAGCTTTCACCTGTAAGCGGTCTATTTTTCTGCCTCTCTTACTGACTTGCTATGGTCATCTCTCGGCCCATCCATGCTGCTGATGGTGGCATTTTTTTCCCGCTCTTTTTGATGGCTGAGTGTATTCTGGTGTGTGGATGGACCAGGTACTCAGTTTTCTGTCCGTGGATATTTTGGCCAATGCTCTGCCTAGGATATTACGAAAAGCGCTGCCCTGAAAATACGGGTGCATGTGTCGTTTCAAATTATGATTTTCTGTGGATCTAAGCCAAGGCGTGGGCTTGGGAAATCATGTGGTATTATACACTATGTTTAGTGTATTAAGACATCTCT
Organism: Bos grunniens; assembly: GCF_055505025.1. Lineage (NCBI taxonomy): Eukaryota > Metazoa > Chordata > Mammalia > Artiodactyla > Bovidae > Bos > Bos grunniens. The sequence continues at coordinate 63,895,019 of NC_141182.1, read as the reverse complement.
GAGCTGTTTCCTTCCTATATCCCGCCTACAGTGTGGGAGGATTCCATGCTCCCATCGCCCTGTGCAACACTTAATCTTTACAAAATCTTTTGGAGGATGGCCATTCTGAGCAGTGGGACTGATAATGTCTTGTGTTTTGATTTGCATTGCTTGAATAATTAGTGATGCAAAGTCTTTATCTTCTAATCAGCCCTGTTGTGAATTGATTTACCCCGGGGCATTTCTTGAGGGCAGGTGTCATTTCCAGCCCCGCAGGCCTGGTGAATATTGGGCCCATCAGCACCGGTTTTCACGGGGTTGTTACAGGGAATGGCCACAAGGCGGCAGCATTTCTTCCTGCCCAACTCCGGTTACCTGGGCAACCAGAGCCTGTTCCTGGGGTGTTGATTAGAATGGAGACACCTAAGGCCTGTGTGTCCTTCTTTCTCCTTACCTTTGATCCCCAGACACACCCCAGCTCCTGCCACACCGCTCTGCAGAGGGAGCTGTCCTCAGGCGGGGATCCTAAGCGAGGAGGCTGAACCCCACCCCCAGGACACACGGCGCCCCAGGGACTTTGCGAAGCGCCTCCAGCCCAGAGACCGCACCGTCCTTTGGGGGCGCTAGGGTTGGCTCTGCTGCAGGAGAGACCCCTGGGTCTGGAGACAGTGGGCTCAGGCAGACAGGAACAGGAAGGCCAGGTCCAGGGGGGCTCACCGCGGGCACAGCCTGCCCAGCGCCCTCAGCCCCGTCCCGCCTGGGGACCCGAGCCTGCTCAGGCCCCAGGGCTGCGACACCAGCCCGGGTCCCCAAGGCCTGAGGGGACAGGGCCAGCGGTTCTTCTGTCCCTTTCTCTCCCTCCCTCCATGTTTTTTTTCAATTGGCGTATATAGGTGAGTTACAATGGTGTGGGATTTGTGTGTGTGTGTGTTTACAGAAACTTAGTTCATTTATACGTAGACACACGTGTTCTTTTCTGGTTCTCTCCCATATAGGTGGTTACAGAGTGTTGAGCAGGGTTCCTTGTGCTCCGCCGTGGGTCCTTGTGGATTCTTCTATAAACAGCAGTGTGTCTGCGTTCTCCTGTCTGCTGACTCCTCCCTGCCCCACACCTTTCCCTTGGTAACCGTGGTTTCTGGTTTTAGTCTGTGAGGCTGCTTCCGTTTCCTAAGCAAGTTCGTGTGTGTCCATGTTGAGACTCCAGCTCTCAGTGATATTGCATGGCGCTTGTCTCTCCTCTCCTCGCTGACCTCACTTCGTGTGGTCGCCGCTGCGCTTCCCCGCGGCTGAGCGTGGCGTCTCTCGTCCGTTTTCGTGGCGGCTGACACCGCCTTGGGTCCGTGCGCCCCACCTCCTTTATCCAGCCCTCTGCCCTTCTGCACTCAGGTTGCTTCTGCATCTTGGCTGTTGGACCTGGTGCCGCCGTGATGGTTGTGGTGCGGGCGTCCTTAAAGTTTTGGTTTTCTTTGGATCTATGCTTGGGTGTGGGATGGCTGCGTCACATGCATGGTGGGTGTTTAGCTGTCTCCTGCTCCAGCTTAGGGAGCTGGTGATGGACGTGCTGAATCAGTACATTGTAGAACCCGGTAGACGGTGAGCAGTGCAGGGGAGAGGAAAGGAGGGGCAGGGCTGGGGTGGGGAGGGGAGGGGAGGGCGAGTGGGGCCGAGGAAGGCACGTGGTGAGGAAGGCGTGTGATGCATCCTTAACAGGATCGGCAACTACCTTTTTTTTTTTTTTTTTTTTGCTTTTACAGCAGTTGGTAGGGTCCAGATATTTTTACTTTCTTTTTAAAGCCGTCTTTCTGGGAGTATGGCTGCTTACAGTGCTGTCAGTTCCTGCTGTGCAGCAGGGCGTCTAGACCCCTCTCTGGGATTCCCTCCGGTCACGCGGAGCGCTGATAGGAGCTCCGTGCTGGGCAGCAGGGTCTCATTAGGCGCCTTTTTACGCGCAGTCTCCGCTGTGCGTCCCGTCTCCAGGCCCCCCAGGCCCTCTTGGTGTCCATACGCTCCTTCTCTTCGTCTATTTCTGCTTTATAATTAAGATAATCTCTGCCAATTTTTTCAGACTCCACAAATATGTAATCCATATATGCTATGTGTATTTCTCTTTCTGACTCACCACATCTGACACACTGTAGGCCCACCCAGGTCACCAGGCGCCAAGATGTGAGCGGAGACTCCGAGGGGATGGAGCGAGCTAAGCGGAAATGGGGTGGGGGGTGGAGGGTGGGGGGAGCATTCCAGACCGGGTGGGGGGTGCTGGCTGGATCCAGGGCTCCAGGCAGTGGTATTTTTTTTTTTTAATAATTAAAAAAATTTTTGATTGAAGGATAATTGCTTTACAGACTTTTGTTTTCTGTCAAACCTCAACATGAATCAGTCATAGGTATACACATGCCCCTCCCTCTTGAAGCTCCCTCCCATCTCCCCACCAACCCCACCCCCCCCCCAGGTTGATATGGAGCCCCATTTGAGTTTCCTGAGCCATGCAGCAAATTCCCGTTGTCTATCTATTTTACATATGGGAATGTACCTTTCCGTGTTACTCTCTCCATGCATCTCACCCTCTCCTCCCCTCTCCGTGTGTCCATAGGAGTGCGCTTTTAACATGAGCTGCAGTTTTGCAAAGGAGCATGTTTTCAGTGTGGTCAGGTTGATAAGCTGGAAGGTATGACTTTCAGTCTCTTTAATCCCACGTCTGGCAGAGAAATGGTTGGTTCTGCTGAGATCACCCACAGTTCTGAGCTTATTCTCCAGCCGGGTAGAATCTCAGCATCCCATCCTGTTTCGTTTCAGAAATGTCACAGGTGTGCAGACTCCAAGATCCAAACCAGGAAGAACCAGAGACGCTGGAAGAGACAGGTTTGTAGACTACACGATGATCGCAGACAAGCTGCTCGGTGGAACGCGCGTTCCATGCGTTCTACTTTTGCTCCTGCCTTGAAATTGCCTTCCAGTTATAGTGTGCCAGAAACTAGCCCATCTGACCTTCTGATCAAGCCTGGAAGAGCAACAGGTCACCGTTAGCCGGACATTCTCACCGGGTCCCCTCTAAGGGCTTAGGTACAGTGTCTGTCTCTGGATTTTGCGCTGCAGTGATAGGTAGCTCTATTTTATTTTTTACACAATTGTAACAGGAGAAGGCAATGGCACCCCACTCCAGTACTCTTGCCTGGAGAATCCCAGGGACGGGGGAGCCTGGTGGGCTGCCGTCTATGGGGTCGCACAGAGTCGGACACAACTGAAGCGACTTAGCAGCAGCAGCAGCACTGTATTTACAGTTTTTAAAAATATATCTATTGGCTCTATTCCCCATGTTGTACACAGCATCCCTGTAGCCTTAGGAACGGTAGTTTGTGCCTCCCCTCCCCCCCCCCCCCCATGTTGCCCCTCCCCTTCCCTCCCCCCATGGGCAACCACAGCTTTGTTCTCTGTGTCAGTGCGTCTTTTCTGCTATAGTCACTGGTTTGAATTTTTTAGATGTCACATAGTGATATTGTATGTAGGTCTGACTTAGTTCATTTAGTATAGTGGTGTCCAAGTCCATTCCATATGCTGCAGGGGGCATTATTGTATTCTTTTTACAGCTGAGTAGTAGTCCACCGCACACGTGCGCGCGCACACACGCGCACACACACACTCTCGGTCTTTCTTATCCGTCTGTCTGTCAGTGGACATCTAGGCTGCTTCTGCATCCTGGCTGTTGTAAGTAGTGCTGCTGTGAACACTGGGATGCATGTGTCTTTTCGGACTCTGGCTTTCTTCAGATATATGCCCAGAAGTGGGCATGTGGTAGTTTTTTTTTAAGGAACCTCCACACTCTTCTCCTTAGTGGCTGCACCAATTTCCACTCCGCACCCACAGTGCAGGAGGGCTCCCTTTTCTCCGCACCCTCTCCAGCATTTATTTCTCATGGACTTTTTTATGATGGCCATTCTGACCAGTGTGAGGTGATACCTCATTGTAGGTTGTTTTTTTTTTTTTAAGTTTTTCATTTCATATTGGAGTACAGCTTCCCCACTGGCTCCAGGGTAAAGAATCTGCCTGCCAGTGCAGGAGACTAGGGTTCGATCCCTGGGTGGGGACAATCCCCTGGAGAAAGAAATGGGAACCCACTCCAGTATTCTTGCCTGGAGAATCCCCTGGACAGAGGAGCCTGGTGGGCGACAGTCCACGGGGTTGCAGAGTCAGACACGACTTAGCAACTCTAGAGCGACCACAGTGGATTAACAATGCTGTAACAGTTTCAGGCGGACCGCGAAGGGACTCAGCCGTACCTATACCTGTATCCGTTCTCCGCCCAAACCTCGCTCCCACCGCCCTGTAGTTCCGACTTGCGTTTCTCTGGTCCTTAGTGATGCTGAGCATCATCTCAGGAGCCTCTGGGCTGTCTGTGTCGCCTCCCTTCCCTTTCAGCCCACAGAAGAAGATACAGGGAGAGGCTGAGGACCCGGATCCTGGCCCTGTGGGACCGCACGCCCTGGCCCGAGGACCACATCTACCTGCGGAACGTGACGCAGCGGGAGCACGCGGAGCTGCGGGGCCTCCTGCGCCCGCGGGGGGCTGGGGCGCCGCCCCTCACCATGCTGCTGGAGGGCGCGGCCGGCGTGGGCAAGACCACCCTGGCCACCAAGCTGGTGCTGCACTGGGCGGAGGGCGTCCTCTTCCGGGGCCGCTTCTCCTACGTTTTCTACATCAGTGGCCACTGGCTGGCCAAGCTCGGCGACATCAGCTTCGCTGGTCTGCTGGCCCTGGACTGGCCGGACTCGCAGGTCCCCGTGGAAGAGTTCAGGGCGCACCCCGAGCGGCTGCTGTTCGTCATCGACGGCGCGGAAGAGGTGACCCTGGGCTCCAAGGGCTCGGCCAGCCGGCCCGGCGCCGACTGGTACCAGGAGCTCCCGGCGGCCAGCATCCTAGTCCGCCTGCTGAAGAAGGAGCTGGTCCCCGAGGCGACCTTGCTTGTCACCGCTGGGCCCCCCGGAGGCCGCGCCCTCCGCGGGCTGCTGCTCAGGCCGTGCCGCGTGGGCATCCCGGGCTTCACCGAAGGGGACCGCCGGGAGTATCTCAGGAGGTTCCTGGGGGACCCGGACGTGGCCGAGGAGGCCTGGCGCCGGATGCAGGGGTCAGAGACCCTGGTCCGCTTGTGCGCCGCGCCGCTGGCGTGTTGGGCTGTGTGCGCCGGCCTCAAGCGGCAGCTGGCCGGCAGCCCGGCACCGGCGCCGGGCGCGCCCACCCCCACCGGCCTCTACGCCCAACTCTTCTGCAGCCTCCTCGCGGGGGCGGAGCCGGGTCTGCGGACCGGCAGCTCGGCCGGACAGTGGAGGGCCTTCTGCTCGCTGGCCGCCGAGGGGCTGTGGCTGGCCGCCTTCACCTTTGCGGGAGACGCCCTGGAGCGCTGGCGCCTGGAAGCCCCTTTCATCGACGGTCTGCTGAGGCTGCAGATTCTTCGAAGGGTCAGCGATTGTGAGCACTGCGTGACGTTTGCTCACCGGAGCTTCCAGGAGTTCTTCGGGGCCTTGTTCTACGTGCTCTGGGGGGCCCAAGGCTCGCTGGGCGGGGTCCCCCGGCATCAGGAGATGAGGCGGTGGCTGAACCACGCCTTTGCCGACGCCAACCCCTACTGGCGTCAGATGGTGCGCTTTTTCTTCGGTCTCTTAGGAACAGACCTGGCCAGGCAACTGGAAGAGGCCGTGGGTTGCCGGATGTCCCCCGGGGTGGCCGACGAGGTGTTGGACTGGGCGGAGGAGCTGGAGAGGTGCGGCGCCGTCTCGGGGCGCTTTGACTTCCTGTGGCTCTTCCAGTGCCTGCACGAGACCCAGGACGAAAACTTGGCCCGGCGGGTTTTGAATCGCCTCCCAGTGGCCGATCTGGACATTCAGGGCTGCGAACACCTCCGGGTCTCTTCCTTTTGCCTCAAGCACTGTCAGAAGTTACGAAAGCTGAGGCTCTCTGTCAGCCACCGTGTCCTGGAAAAGAAACGGACTTCCGGCCTGGGAACTCCGGAGTGAGTATTCCGGAGGCCCTCCTCCTTAACTGACTTTGGCTCCCCTTCGCAGGCTCTGCCCACGTTCTTCCAGGAAACACTGGGGGTCTGGTCTGTTGTGTAATCCATGGTTTGTTGTTGTTTGGTTGTTGAGTCATGTCCGGCTCTTTGAGACCCCACGGACTGCAGCACGCCAGGCTCCCCTGTCCTTCAGTATCTCCCGGAGCTTGCTCAAACTCATGTCCATTGAGTCAGTCATGCCATCCAACCATCTTATCCTCTGTCGTCCCCTTCTCCTCCTGCCTTCAATCTTTCCCAGCATCAGGGTCTTTTCCAGTGAGCCAGTTCTCTTCGCATCAGGTGGCTTAAGTATTGGAGCTTCAGCTTCAGCATCAGTCCTTCCAGTGAATATTCAGGGTTGATTTCTTTTAGGATTGACCAAGCATCCTAGATCAGTTCCAGTCTGTGAGCACTTTTTCCTTTAGGTTTTATGTAGGGTTCCCTGGATTCTTAACTCATTTACTTAGGGGTAATTTTTGTATCTCAGACCCTGCATGTTGAAGGTTCATGTACCAGGCATCAAGAGATGATATCTACCTGTGTCAAACAGGTGCCCGAAACTCAGTGGAGGGGGGTCTGGTGTTGTCACTCAGAGATAAGAATGCACAGTTCTCTTAGTCCGTGTGGCTCTGAAGTAGCCCGGCCCGGGTCAGTGCCCAGCTCTATTTCAGAGCTCCAGACCGTCCATAAAATGCCCTGTGGCTCTCCTCTGAGCATGTGTTGGAGCCAGAGTGGGGCCAGTGGTGTCACCAAAGTCTTAAAGCTTTCTCTGTGTTTGTCCCTTTGTCCTCCTAAAGGAATACTATTTTAAAATACTTGAGTTTCATTTGGTTCTTCTCCTGTGACCTTTTTCATCCTGTCCCTGACACTTCTGGCTTCCCGGCTGGATGATAAGGAAGCTTAGCTGTTCTCCTAAATTCAGGTCCCAGAAATGTTTTCTAAATTGTTATCTTGAAACAGGAGTTGCTGTATATGTTCTCAAACCCTTTCCTGTTTAACCCTCAAATTTTCGAGAAGCACCAGTTCAGTTTTGAGTGAAGAAGTTGAAATGCTGAGTAGCTTAATTTCTTTGTGTTCACCTGACTGTGATATTAATAAGGTGCTTGGTTTGGGGGTGTGATGGCAGGAGGAGAAGGGGACAACAGAGAATGAGATGGTTGGATGGTGTTACCGACTTGATGAACATGAGTTTCAGCAAGTTCTGGGAACTGGTGATGGACAGGGAGGCCTGGCTTGCTGCAGTCCATGGGATCACAGAGCCAGGTGTGACTGAGCGACTGAGCAACTGAACTGATACTTACTGGTGATCATTTGTCCTGTCCTGGAATCCCTAAAACTTCAATAGGTGACTATTTTGGTGATGTTCAGTATTGGGTCATGTAAGTGCTTTTACTACAAGTGATTTTCCAAAAGTAATCTCACCTTATCATCCCTCCCTTTATGTGTGATCATCCTAAGGCGTAAGGAAGTTTCAGACCTTCCCTGAAGTGAAGATCTTCTGATGTTGAGATTATTTCTTGCTTCTCTACAGCACAGCTTCTTACTGGCTTTTTTCCCCTCAGTGGTTTTAAACGATGTATCAGTAGTACTGTTGCTCAGTTGCTAAGTCGTAGCCTGTTGAACTCTTTGCGACCCCATGGACTGCAGCACGCCAGGCTTCCTTGTCGTTTACTATCCCCCAGAGTTTACTCAAACTCATGTCCATTGAGCCAATGATGCCATCCAACCATCTCATCCTCTGTCATCCCCTTCTCCTCCTGCCCTCAGTCTTTCCCAGCATCAGGATATCTTCCAATGAGTTGACTCTTCTCATCAGGTGGCCAAAGTATTGGAGTTTCAGCTTCAGCATCAGTCCTTCTAATGAATATTCAGAACTGATGTCCTTTAGGATGGACTGGTTGGATCTCCTTGCAGTCCCAGGGACTCTCAAGAGTCTCCTCCAACACCACAGTTCAAAAGCATCAGTTCTTCGGCATTTAGCTTTCTTTATAGTCCAACTCTCACATCCATACATGACCACTGGAAAAACCATAGCCTTGACTAGACGGACCTTTGTGGGCAAAGTGGTGTCTCTGCTTTTCGGGTTGCACACTTTCATATTCAGGGCCCCAGTGAGTCCCTGGTGAGGGTGTCTTCCTGCTGCCTGTACTTCACATGCTGGGTGTTGGTTGGGTTTCATCTACTCTCATCAGCGTTCTCTCTTGTTTCCCCCACGAAGGATGAGGGTTGCTGATTTCCGGATGCATCAGTGGGAGGATATTTGCTCGGTGTTTTGCAGCGGGAACCTGAGTGAGCTGGACCTGAGTAACAGCAAGCTTAGCACTGCCTCCATGATGAGACTCTGTCTCAAGCTGGGAAACCCACGGTGCAGACTTCAGAAACTGGCGTAAGTGTGAGATGCTCATGATTTGAAGAACACGATTGGAGAATAACCCAACTTACTTTATCTTTTGATGACGGTCATAAGTATCTATCAGCCAGAAAGTGAGCTGGGCGCTTAGGAGAATAAAATCAAGGGACTTAGAGTCACGAAGCTCCTACTTAGGCAGAGTCAACTGAAGTTTTTTTTTAAATGGCCATCTGATGGAGTTAGAAGTGGCAAGCTGGTCAGAGACTTGACCTTTCTAGAGCAGATTCCTTCAGAGCCATTAACAGCTCAGTTACTGTCATGAATCATGGCTCTAGAATTAGTGTGTGGCATTCCCTTGTACGTGGCACCCTTTATTTCTACTTGGTTTATTTGAGTCTGACCTTTTTGTGTGTGTTTTTTTTTTTTTTTAATTTTGCCTCGTTGTGTTAGCTACTGCCAGACAACAAGGCGGATCAGCCATAATTACACATCCATTGGCCTCCTGCCTCCCCGCTTTCTCCCCTGTCGCGGAAGGGGCTCCCCGTGCCACAGAGCAGCTTGTCACGCTCCCCAACCTTACACCGATCGTGTGTACACGTTGGTGCTCCTCTCCATCCGCCCCTCCCTCTCCTTCCCCTGCTGTTTCCACAATTCTGTCTGCTTTCCATCGCTGCCTGCAAATAGTTCATCCATACCATCTTTCTAGATTCCATATACATGCGTTGATATGCAGTATTTGTTTTTCTCTTTCTGACTTTGTATAACAGGCTCTAGGTTCATCCACTTCACTAGAATTGACTCCAATGCATTGTTTTTTACAGCTGAGTGAGATTCCGTTGTATATACAGACCACACGTTCCTTATCCATTCATCTGTCGCTGGACATCTAGGTTGCTTCCGTGTCCTGGCTACTGCAAACAGTGCTGCGGTGAACACTGGGGGACCCGACCCTTTAATCATTTAGCTCTAGGGCGTCTGGGCATCAGGAGTTCTGGCGCATGGGCTTAGTGGCCCTGCAGCACGTGGGATCCTCCTGGATCAGGGATCAAACCTGTGTCCCCAATATAGGCGGGCAAATTCTTAACCTCTGGACCACCAGGGAAGTCCCAGAACTGTTACTTCTTGCCTTATGGAGCTTACGTTATGGCGGAGAAACAAAGTTTTTTTTATTTTAAAGATTTTGTGTGTGTTGATGGGGGGACCATTTTTAAAGTCTTTATTGAATTTGTTGCAGTACTGCTTCTGTTGTTTTTTTTATTATTTTGCTGGAAGGCCTGTGGGATCTTAGCTCCAGCCAGGGATTGAACCCACACCTCTTGCACTGAGAGGCAGAATCTTAAACACTGGGTCACCAGGGAAGTCCCTGGGGAAACAGACTTCAGTGTCTTTATGAGATGGTGACTTCTCCCAAAGCAGAAGGAAACCAGTTCAGCAACTCCGGGAGTGAAGAGGATGTTTTGTGTGTGTGTGTGTGTGTGTGTGTGTGTGTGTTTTAATTCAATTTTTTTTAACTTTACAATATTGTATTGCTTTTGCCATATATCGAAATGAATCCGCCACAGGTATACATGTGTTCCCCATCCTGAACCCTCCTCCCTCCTCCCTCCCCATACCATCCCTCTGGGTTGTCCCAGTGCACCAGCCCCAAGCATCCAGTATTGTGCATCGAACCTGGACTGGTGACTCGTTTCATATATGATATTATACATATTTCAATGCCATTCTCCCAAATCATCCCACCCTCTCCCTCTCACACAGAGTCCAAAAGACTGTTCTATACATCAGTGTCTCTTTTGCTGTCTCGTATACAGGTTTATTGTTACCATCTTTCTAAATTCCATATATATGCATTAGTATACTGTATTGGTGTTTTTCTTTCTGGCTTACTTCACTCTGTATAATAGGCTCCAGTTTCATCCAACTCATTAGAACTGATTCAAATGTATTCTTTTTAATGGCTGAGTAATACTCCATTGTGTATATGTACCACAGCTTTCTTATCCATTCATCTGCTGATGGACATTTAGGTTGCTTCCATGTCCTGGCTATTATAAAGAGTGCTGCGATGAACATTGGGGTACATGTGTCTCTTTCCCTTCTGGTTTCCTCAGTGTGTATGCCCAGCAGTGGGATTGCTGGATCATAAGGCAGTTCTATTTCCAGTTTTTTAAGGAATCTCCACACTGTTCTCCAGAGTGGCTGTACTAGTTTGCATTCCCACCAACAGTGTAAGAGGGTTCCCTTTTCTCCACACCCTCTCAGCATTTATTATTTGTAGACTTTTGGATCTCAGCCATTCTGACTGGCGTGAAATGGTACCTCATAGTGGTTTTGATTTGCATTTCTCTGATAATGAGTGATGTTGAGCATCTTTTCATGTGTTTGTTAGCCATCTGTATGTCTTCTCTGGAGAAATGTCTATTTAGTTCTTTGGCCCGTTTTTTGATTGGGTCATTTATTTTTCTGGAATTGAGCTGTAGGAGTTGCTTGTCTATTTTTGAGATTAGTTGTTTGTCCGTTGCTTCATTTGCTATTATTTTCTCCCATTCTGAAGGCTGTCTTTTCACCTTGCTTATAGTTTCCTTTGTTGTGCAGAAGCTTTTAAGTTTAATTAGGTCCCATTTGTTTATTTTTGCCTTTATTTCCAATATTCTGGGAGGTGGGTCATAGAGGATCCTGCTGTGATGTATGTCGGAGAGTGTTTTGCCTATGTTCTCTTCTAGGAGTTTTATAGTTTCTGGTCTTACGTTGAGATCTTTAATCCATTTTGAGTTTATTTTTGTGTATGGTGTTAGAAAGTGTTCTAGTTTCATTCTTTTACAAGTGGTTGACCAGTTTTCCCAGCACCACTTGTTAAAGAGATTGTCTTTAATCCATTGTATATTCTTGCCTCCTTTGTCAAAGATAAGGTGTCCATAGGTGCGTGGATTTATCTCTGGGCTTTCTATTTTGTTCCATTGATCTATATTTCTGTCTTTGTGCCAGTACCATACTGTCTTGATGACTGTGGCATAGTAGTAGAGCCTGAAGTCAGGCAGGTTGATTCCTCCAGTTCCACTCTTCTTTCTCAAGATAGCTTTGGCTATTTGAGGTTTTTTGTAATTCTATACAAATTGTGAAATTATTTGTTCTAGCTCTGTGAAGAATACCGTTGGTAGCTTGATAGGGATTGCATTGAATCTATAAATTGCTTTGGGTAGTATACTCATTTTCACTATATTGATTCTTCCAATCCATGAACATGATATATTTCTCCATCTATTAGTGTCCTCTTTGATTTCTTTCACCAGTGTTTTATAGTTTTCTATATATGGGGGAGCCCCACCCCCGTCTTCCCTTGTTCAGAGTTGTCCAACTCTCTGTGACCCCATGGACTGTAGCCCACCAGGCTCCTCTGTCTATGAGATTCTCCAGGCAGGAATTCTGGAGTGGGTTGCCATTTCCTCCTCTAGGGGATCTTCCTGACCCAGGGATCAAACCTGCACCTCCTGCATTGGCAGGCGGATTCTTTACCGCTGAGCCACCTTGGAAGCCCACAGACACACCAAAGTATATAAGCAGACAGCTGGGGGGAAGCTGCTGTATAGCTCAGGGAGCTCAGCCTGGTGTTCCGCGATGACCTAGAGGCTGGGATGAGGCAAGAGGCGGGAAGAGGGTTCAGAGAGAGGGGCCTGTGTATGCCTGTGGCTGGTTCATGTTGATGTATGGCAGAAGCAACACTGTAAAACAATTGTTCTCCAATTAGAAATAAAAATTGAGAACAGTTCTGCACCGTGATGCCCCTCAGTGTCTGGGTTCCTCTTGTATCATGTCCCTCGCCCTGGCGGTTAGGTGTGTGTGCAGTGTTGGAAAGATGAACCGCGGGAGCGCCTCCCCTCCAGCGCTCCATCCCTGCGTCTCTCCGCAGCTGGAAGTCCATGGCCCCTGTGGAGGGTCTGAGGAAGCTTGGTCTTCTGCTTCGTGGTGACCGGCACCTGACCCACCTGGACCTGAGCTCCAACAGCCTGGACGCTGCTGTGTCCAGGGGCGTGTTCAGAATGCTGGGGCACTCAGCCTGTGGCCTCAAGTATCTGTGGTGAGTCACTGCGTTCCAGGGCTGTCCCCAACATCATGTGTGGGTTTGAGGACTCACTGGAAGGGCTGGAGTAAATGTTGCAGGAAAAGCATGTGAAGGCTAGCAAAGGGGGAGAATGCATGGGGGTGGAGCACACGTGCTAAGTTGCTTCAGCCGTGTCTGATTCTTTCTGACCCCGTGGACTGTAGCTGGCCAGGCTCCTCTGTCCCTGAGGATTGTCCAGGCAAGAATACTGGAGTAGGTTGCCATCTCCTCCAGGGCATCTTCCCGACCCAAGGATCAAACCCTGGTCTCCTGCATTGGCAGGCGGGTTCTTTACTGTCTGAGCCACCAGGGAAGCCCTGGGTCTCTCCAATAGGTTGGAGTCCTGTGGCCTGAGCACTGAGGTTTGCCATCAGCTCTTCACCGAACTCGGCAGGAACTCGAGTCTGAGCTTCCTCAGCCTGGCGGACAACGACCTCTCCCACGTTGAGCTGAAGAGACTGCGGGAGCCCCCGGGGACGGCCACCTGTGCCCTGAAGGAGCTGTCGTAAGTCGCCCTGCTTCCACAGAAAGCCCTTCCTTGCAGGATTGCGGGGCAGAGTGGGGGTATCAGTGGGGCTGCATCTGGGGCACCTCGGGGACCCCTGTGTTGTGTCTCCCTACCCCCGACACGGGTCTCGTCACCCTCATGCCTCCCACCCCTCCCCTTAGGGCCCCTGTCTCGGCCGCCCCTCCCCTTGGGGGCCCGTCTCGGCTGCCCCTCCCCTCGGGGGCCTGTCTCAGCCGCCTCTCCCCTGGGGGCCCTCCCTGACTTGGTTGCCTCTCCCCTCTCCCCTCGGGGCCCCTTCTCAGCCAGCTTCGCTCTCACCTTGTCTTGGCCGTCTTGACCATTGGCTGCTTTTGTCTCTTTTGTCTCACCTCCTCAGGCCTCTGCCAGCCTCCTCCAAACAGGCTAGTTTTCATCCAGGGGCAATTTTGTCCTGCCAGGGATGCGAGGCAGTGTCTGGACATGTGCTTGGTTTTCACATGTGGGGAGGGGAGTTTGCTCTTGGCATCTAATGGGTCAGGACCACCTGTGTGATCAGACTCTCCAGAGCCCTGGAGCGCACGTGCTCTGTTGCGTCCAACCCTTGGTCGCTCTCTGCGGCCTCTGTCCGTGGGATTCTCCAGGCGAGAAGACTAGAGTGGGTTGGCCATTTCCTCCTGCAGGGGATCTTTCCGACCCAGGGATTGAACGCGGGTCTCCTGCAATTGGCAGGTGGATTCTTTACCACTGAGCTACGTGGGAAGCCCCAATCAAGAACGATCTGGCCCAAAGGTCAGCAGGACTGAGATGGAGAAATCTTTTTTTTTTTTTTTAATGTTTTATTTTGTATTGGGGTCACTCCAGTACTCTTGCCTGGAAAACTCCATGGACGGGGAGCCTGGTAGGCTGCAGTCCATGGGGTTGCTAAGAGTCGGGCACGACTGAGCAACTTCATTTTCACTTTTTGCTTTCATGCATTGGAGAAGGAAATGGCAACCCACTCCAGTGTTCTTGGCTGGAGAATCCCAGGGACAGGGGAGCCTGGTGGGCTGCCGTCTATGGGGTCGCACAGAGTTGGACACGACTGAAGTGACTTAGCAGCAGCAGTAGCATAGCTGATTAGCAAACAATGTTGTGTTAGTTTCAAGTGAAGAGCAAAGAGACTCAGCCAAACATATATATGCATCCGTTCTCCCCCAAAGTCCCGTCCCATCCAGGCTGCCACATAGAGCAGAGTTCCCTGGGCTTACAGCAGGTCCTTGTTGGTGCTCCATGTTAAATACAGCTGTGTGCTCATGTCCATCCCAAACTCCCTAACCATCCCTTCCCCCATCCTCCCCCCCTGGAAACTATAAGTTCATCCTCTGAGTCTGTGAGTTTCCTTTTAAATTAAAAATTTTTTTGATACATATTTTATCTTTTTTAATTTTTAAATTATGAAAATATAAACAGGTTTGGAAAACACAGAACAAAGTTACATACAGTTCCATTATATATTACAGTTGTTTAAGTAAATAAATGAAGATTTTTAGTTGGAGTTTCAATTTCAAACTCTCAGGAATTAGAGTGAATGTACAGAGAAGCAGAAGAATGTAGCAGACTTGAAAAGCATTATGAACCAATTCGACATAATTAAGATTTATACAGTTTTGTGAGCCTCCTTCTGTTCCATGAGATCATTTGTGAGATTTAGATTTCACATATGAGGAATGTCATGTGGTAGAGAAGTGTTACCTTCGCCACCTCACTCTCCTTGGTGCTTCTCTCCTTTACCTGACTTGATCTTTGCACAGCCTTGGGCCCCGGGACAGAGAGTTGGGGAGCAGAAAGGGAGCCGGGGTACGGCTCACCTGGCGTCTCCCCCTCTGCAGGCTGGAGAAGGGGAACCTGTCAGCAGCCGCCTGTGAGGACTTGGCCTCACTTCTCACCAGCACCCCCCACCTGACTCGACTGTGCCTGGGACTGAACCCACTCGGAGATGAGGGCGTGCAGCTGCTGTGTGGCTCCCTGACTCGGCCTGAGTGTGTCCTGCAGAGACTGGAGTGAGTCCCTCCTGGCTCAGTGTCTGGGGAGGACCCTCTGTGGGGGGGCCCCTGGGACAGAAGAGCCTGGTGGGCTACAGTCCATGGGGTCACGAAGAGTCGGACACGACTGGAGTGACCTAACACATTTGTATAAAGCTCAAAAAAGCAAAACAAAAGATGCTTTTATTTTTTTTTAACCCAGCCATGAGTGACGGGCACATCCTTGGTGTGCTCGATGCGTCAGGCTGGGGTGAGAGAGGGTAACGGGCAGGTACTGGGTGTGTCCGGGACGGGGCTCAGGGAGGCCCCGGAGGGGCGGTCGGGCGGGCGTTGCCCCGAGCTGCTGTCCCGAGTGCCCGTCTCTGTGCTTCTGGGAGCGCAGGCTCTGGTGCTGCCGGCTCAGCACGCCCAGCTGCAGGCACCTGTCGGACGCCCTCCTCCAGAGCCGGAGCCTGACGCATCTGAACCTGAGGAGGAACAGCCTGGGAGACGGGGGAGTGAAGCTTCTGAGCTCAGCCCTGGGCCGTGCAGACTGCGCCCTGCAGAGCCTGAAGTGAGTTCCACCACTTCCTGCGGTCAGAGGCCGAGAGGAGGGTCGTGTCACTCGGCCTGAGGTCAGCTGGGATCTGAGTCCTGGGCCTGGTGGCCAGTCCCCAGCAGGCTCTTGGTTTTGTTGGAGGTGGGAATGTGTGGGTGGGTGTTGGTGGTGGTGGTTGTTCAGTCGCTCAGTCGTCTCCAACTCTTTGCGACCCCATGAACTGCAGCATCCCAGGCCTCCCTGTCCATCACCAACTCCCGGAGTCCACCCAAACCCGTGTCCATTGAGTCGGTGATGCCATCCAACCATCTCATCCTCTGTCATCCCCTTCTCCTCCTGCCTTCAATCTTTCCCAGCATCAGGGGCTTTTCAAATGAGTCAGTTTTTCACATCAGGTGGCCAAAGGATTGGAGCTTCAGCTTCAGCATTAGTCCTTCCAGTGAACACCCAGGACTGATCTCCTTTAGGATGGAATATTCTTTGATAGTAAAAAAGAAAAAGAATGAGTCCGGGGGTCAGTGTTGCAGAGAGAAGTCCTGCACACAGATGAGCCTGTCGGTGGCCTGAGGGTCGGCAGGGAGAGGGCCGCGTGGCTGTTCCTTTTGCTTTCTTCCGTTCACGGGTACATGGGGCGCCCAGGTGTTCAGACCTCCTAACCAGCACCCTCCTCTTTCCAGGACTCCGGAGAAGCCTGGTTTTGGAGTCGCTTTCTTCCTTAGAAGGTGGGCTGGAACATGCAGAGAGCAAGGGTTCAGGGGTTGCTTTTCCCTCGTTTGTATTTTCTTTTTTTCATCTTGCAGCTTGTCACACTGTTCTCTCACGGTGGCGGGCTGTCGCGAGCTTGCTCACGCCCTCAAGCGCAATGGTCACCTGAAGATTCTGGACGTCGGGAACAATGACATTCAGGACGAGGGGGTGAAGGAGCTGTGCAGTGTCCTGAAAAGTCCGAGCTGTGTGTTGCAGACACTTGGGTGAGTCAGTGCTTTTTCTTTCTTTCTTTTTTGGTTACCTTTTCTTCTAGTAATACATTGAATTTACAGAAAAGGTGCAAAAGGGGTACAAAGAATTGCCATTAACCTTTGAACAAGATTCAGTGGTAGTTTACATTCTGCCTGAAAGACTTATTCTGTAATCTCTCTGTCTCCTCTCCCATCTCTCTGTATCTATAACATCTACCACCCAGGTACCTGTGTATCTACCACCTGTGTATAGGTCTGTTATCTATGATTTGTGTGTCAGTTAACATCTCCCATCCAGGTACCTGTGTATCTGCCACCTGTGTAAATGTCTGTTATCTATGATTTGTGTGTCAGTCTCCTGTAACTTTTGCGTTAGTCTTGCTAGTAGGGAGTATTTTCAGATTTTTGCATTTGAAAATTAGAAATAGGATGGAAAAAGTGTAATGAGGGGTGGTA
Source organism: Bos grunniens (assembly GCF_055505025.1). Lineage (NCBI taxonomy): Eukaryota > Metazoa > Chordata > Mammalia > Artiodactyla > Bovidae > Bos > Bos grunniens. The sequence continues at coordinate 63,878,087 of NC_141182.1, read as the reverse complement.
GTGTTATTTTTGTCCTTTTAAGGGCCTTGTAAATGAACACGTCCACTTTATAGTGAAACCACTTCTTCCGTATCCGGGCAGGCTAAACTTCAGTTTCCTCACCTGTCAGGTGGGGTTTAGGATAACCCCTGCCTTTCGCAGGATTGGTATATGGATTGAATGCTGCCTGTCGACACTTGGACAGTGTCTGGTGTGTGTTAGCAAGCCTGTTTCAGTAGCATGTGTACTGTGTGCCTGTCTTCAGGGTCCAGCTCTTTGCGACCCTGTGGACTGTAGCCCGCCAGGCTCCTCTGTCCATGGGATTCTCCAGGCAAGAGTACTGGAGGGGGTTGCCATTCCCTTCTCCAGGGGATCTTCCCCACCCAGGGATTGAACCCATGTCTCTTGTGTCTCTCTCCTTGGCAGGTGGATTCTTTACCACTGAGCCACCTGGGAAGCCCTTCAGTATGTGTCCCCCTAAATTCTGTGTCCCTTTTGTCTGTAACTCCTCCATCTTGGAGGACCATCTTTCACGCTTCTGTCCCACCACCCCTAGGTTGGAGAAATGCAGTTTGACGGCCGCTTGCTGCTGGCCACTGTCCTCTGTTCTCGGAAGCAGTAAAAGCCTGGAGAACCTGAACCTTTTAGGAAACAACCTGGGGCCAGACGGAGTCAGCAGGCTGTGGATGCCCTTGAGAAAGCCGATGTGCAAGCTGCGGAAACTCGGGTAATCCCCCGACTCCTCCACGGGGAAGCGGCTGTCGGGATGGGGACGAATGGGACGAGGTCCTAAAGCAAGCCCACGGTTCGGTTTCCCAGGGCGTTCAGTTTCCTAGGGCGGTTCGGGCCAGCAAAACTTCCGGCATCACGCGTGGTGGTCTGCATCCACATTGTCCAGTAGAGGAGCCGCTAGCGGCGTGCGTGTACTGGACGCTTGAAACATGGTTCCTGCAGTGGACAAGCTGACTTTTTAGTCTTTAGGCTGAATTAACCAGCCATGTGTGCCTGTGGTCCCCAGACGATGGCGCGGTCCTACGCACATGGTGTTTTGGGGAGAGTCCCCTACTTTTCTCATTCTGGCGCCTGCCGTGTCTCACTCAGATGTTCACTCAGCGACTTCCTTCCCAGTGCTGACCTTGGGCCGAGCACGGGGGTGTGGTGGTTGGTGTGACACACGGTCCTGGGCCTTTTCATGCTGGTGTGTGTTTGTCTTTGGGAGATAACAAATCCAAGACCCGTGACAGCAGGGTTAGCTGCGTGAATGCTGGGAGGGAAGCTCCGGGTTGTGGTGGAGAGCAGGGTGGTGAGGGAAGGCATGTCTGTGGGGGACCCGGCGAGGCTGGAGGGACGAACCATGTGGCAGGCGGGGAAGACGGACAGTGACTGCAGGTAAGGGCGGCGTGTGCCCCGAGGAAGTCAGAGGAATGTGTGTGGAGCCCCGAGGTTGGACCGAGCTCTGTGTGATCTTTGGGGGCATCACAAGAAGTGCATTTGATTTTTTAAACTTTTGTTTTGTATTGGAGTACAGCCGATGAACAATGTTGTGGTAGTTTCAGGTGAACAGCGGAGGGACTCAGCCATCCATATATATACACCCGTTCTCCCCCAAACTCCCCTCCCATCCAGCCTGCCACATGACACTGAGCAGAGCTCCCTGTGTCTGCAGTAGGGCCTTGTTACCCATTTTAAATACAGCCGTGTGTGCATGTCCATCCCAAACTCTATTTCTTTTGCCACTGGCAACTGTGAGTTCGTTTGAAAGAAGAGCATTTGATTAGAACACTTCCCACCTTGTTTAATATCCTGGAGATGAGGTCAGAAAGATAAGCTGTGGTTTTACTTATTTATTTTTTTGAGAAAGACGTTAAACTAAGCATGCTTTAGCAGGAATCCTCTTCAATACCAGGGAACCTTGCCCACTTTGAGAAGTTGGTCGAAAGCTGTACACTGAGTATTTCGTGTTATCAACTTCAGAACTAAGACACACATTAAAGTTTTTATTGTGGTCTAGTTGCTTTGCAGTGTTGCTAGTTTCTGCCATGCAGCAAAGGGCGTCAGCCGTCTGCTACCTACATCCCCTCGATTTTGCGTTTCCTTCCCATTTAGGTCGCAGAGTATTGAGTAGGGTTCCCTGTGCTGTACGGAGGGTTCTCCTTAGTCACGATTCTATGCATAGTATCAACAGTCGACAAGTGTCAGTTCCAGTCTCCCAGTTCTTCTCACCCCCCTGTCCTTTACGTCTATGTGTTTGTTCTCAATGTCTGGTCTCTACTTCTGCTTTGTAAATAAGGTTGTATACACCAGCATTTTTCGGATTCCACGTATTTGCATTAATACACGGCATTTGTTTTCCGCTGACTGACTTCACTCTGTTTGACAGTCTCTAGGTCCATCCGCGTCTCTGCAGATGCTATGTCATACATTTAAAAAATGGAAATATGGCTGATTTATAACGGTGCCGCTTTCCAGTGTAAAGCCAAGTAATTCAGTTATGTGTTCCGTGTCTATTATATCTGTTCTTTTCTACTCGCATTCCTTTCCCTTGTGGGTTATTATAGTGTTGAGTATGGTTTTCTGTGCTGTGTAGGCCCTCTGTGGTTGTGCTTTTCATTGGAATACCCCGTCTTACGTTTGTTTCATCATCTTTCCTGGGGATTTCCCGTCTCTTTCCTTTGTGCTCTGCTTTTCTGTGGAAAGGAGCGCTACTGCCCTGGAATCTCTGCATGAAGCTGGAGGTAGAGAGAGATCCAGGGGACGGTAAAAGTTAGCTTCTCTGGGACACCCATCTTAGCATCTCATCCTGTCTCCATCTCTTCTCCTTCTGTCTCTGTTTTTGCAGGCTCGAAAAAGACCTGTGCTCTGTAGTGAGTGCCGAGTTGGAGAAACTACATGAGAAGGGGTGCTTTTTGAGAGTCAAGTCTCAGTGGGACTTTAATGACCCTGAAGAGAGATGGTGGTGGTGACCCATGGAGGCGACACCACAGGTTTACCGCGGCCCGTCCTGGGAGAAAAGCCTCCCTGATGCATGTGTTGCTCAGGAATTTCTGTTCATGGGGACGAATGAGCCGTCGCCTCCAGGATGCCCCTTCAGTCTGTGACAGGCAGCACGTTAAATGCCCAGTCTGCAGAATACTAACCCAAGTCTCTATTTGGCCCAAGATCCTACATGGGCTCACCTGTAAGTGTTTTTTTTCCCTCATTGGTGTAATAATTTAAATTCTTGGGGCCATTAAGAGGATTAAATAAAGCAAAGGATATAAAAAAATGTCTTGAGGAAATCAAAAACTTCATTTCTCATGGATTGAGAGGTGGGATAGACGTAGTTATGATTCCATAATTATAATACTGTGATGAAATTAGCCTAATGGACACCTTGACTGATTCTTTTTTGTTTTACAAATTGTATTTATTTATTTATTCTTTAACACTTTATTTTGTATTGGAGTATGGCTGATTAACAATGTTGTGACAGTTTCAGGTGGACAGCAAGGGGATTCAGCCATACATACACATGTATCCATTCTCCCCCAAACTTCCCTCCTGTCCAGGCTGCCACATAACCCTGAGCAGAGTTCCCTGTGTCTACAGTAGGTCCTTATTGGTTCTGCATTTTAAATACAACCCTGTTTGCATGTCCATCCCACACTCCGGGGGGAGGTGGGGTTAGACTGGTTCTTAATATGCAAACAGGCCCAGTTTCAGCCTTTGCTTCTGTTGTGAAAGATCACAGGCTGTGTTTCCATCTAAAGCATAATCCACCAACCTGGAAATACGGAATGTGGATCGCACACAGGATGTGACGCGACATTGATGGTGTCATGCATAAACTTTTGTCTATGAAGGGTAGGAACTTACAGAATGGTCATGTTCTCTCCCTTTTCCAAACACCCAAGGTTCTTTCTTATCCTCCTTTCCAACAAGCAGAGGCTACGTGTGGTCGCAGGGCACAGATGGAGACTTTATTTTGAACTTGATGATTTGTAACACCTTCGTGGTTTTGATGTTGTTCAGTAGCTAAGTCACGTCCAGCTCTTTGCAGCCCCATGGACTGCAGCACGCCAGCCTTCCCTTTACTGTTGTTTACTACATTATCCTTCACTATCTCCTGGAGTTTGCTCAAACTCACGTCCATTGAGTCGGCAATGCCACCCAACCATCTCATCCTCTGTCGTCCCCTTCTCGTCCTGCCTTCAATCTTTCCCAGCACCAGGCTCTTTTCCAAGGAGTCAGTTCTTTGCATCAGGTGGCCAAAGTATTGGAGTTTCAGCTTCAGCATCAGTCCTTCCAATGAACATCCAGGACTGATTTCCTTTAGGATGGACTGTTGGATCTCCTTGTAGTCCAAGGGTCTCAAGAGTCTTCTCCAGCACCACAGTTCAAAAGCATCAATTCTTCAGCATTCAGCTTTATTTATAGTCCAACTCTCACATCCAAACACGACTACTGGAAAAACCATAGCTTTGACTAGAAGGACCTTTGTTGGCAAAGTAATGTCTCTGCTTTTTAATATGCTGTCTAGGTTGGTCATAGCTTTTCTTCCAAGGAGAAAGCGTCTTTTAATTTCATGGCTGCAGTCACCATCTGCAGTGATTTTGGAGCCCCCCCCCCCCCGAAAATAAAGTCTGTCACTCTTTCCATTGTTTCCCCAGCTATTTGCCAAGATTCAGGAGCAGAACTTGAGGGTTCTAGGATCCCTAAGGAGTAGCAGGAAGGGGGAAATGGTGGGAAAACACGAAGTCAAGACATCTGAGACCTGCATTAACCACAGGCGAAAATCATCATGGGCCCTGATATAAAAAGTGAAAACAGAATTCAGCAGGTAGAAGATGACAAAGGTGACCACCAGCATCAGGATGGTGTGGGCAGCTCTGGTCTCTGGGGGGCATCTGTGGTGCCCAGTGGGGGTGTGAATATACTGCACCCTCTGGTGGTGTCTGAGCAGGAAAAGCACCATGGAGCCACTGGACCAGACCACGAGGGTAAGAAACACGGCATCCGAGGTGGACCACAAGTAGACACAGCCTGCTTTAGAAGCCGAGGGTGAGCAGAACCACTTGCCTTGGGCATCAGTATAGTTGTGCTCATCCTGTGGACCAGAGATGCTCACAGGAATCCAGATATTCATGAATAGACTGAGCATCCAGCAGACCCAACAGGAAGGACCAGTGACCCTGGGGGCTCTTCCTCTGAGCATCACCCACGCCGCTGTCCTGGGGGTGAGAGTGAAGGACTGATAGGTGCTCAGGATGCAGGTGGAGCACAGGGTGGTGCTGCGAGCCACCCTCTGTATGTAATACACAAGCTTACACCCAAGACTGGACAGGGGCTTCCTTGACACAAAAGCTGCCATCGTGTGGGGAACCCCAGCGGAGAGAAGAACCAAGAAGTTGGCCACGGCCACGTGGGTGACAATCGTCTGCGGGGGTCTCTGTTTGTGGCCAAGGAAGACTGGGGAGACATTACAGAAGAAGAGGATGACGTTAGCCAGAGTCCCGTTCCCAACCTGTAACAGAAATAGGGCTTTCAGAAACATTTCCCCTGATTCTTTCTGTGGGGGGAGCATCTTTCTGAATGGGGATTTCTCTGGTGGCTCAGACAGTAAAGAATCCGCCTGCAATGCAGGACACACAGGTTTGATCCCTGGGTCGGGAAGCTGCCCTGCAGAGGGGAATGACAAGCCACTCCAGTATTCTTGCCTGGAGAATCCCACGGACAGAGGAAGCTGGTGGGCTGTGGGCCACAGGGTCACAAAGACTCGGACGTGACCGAGCAACTGGCACCTTTGCTTCCTCACATCCTCCTGAGCACACGTGGAGAGGGCTTCAGAGCGGCCTGGCAGGAAGACCAGGATTTTCTAGTGGAGACATGGGGACTCTCATATCGTACAGGTCCTGGACCTTCTATTCTGAAAAGAGAGACACCATCATCCGTCACACAGGAGGGACTGAACTTGCAGAAGTACACCATTGACACCTATTTCACATTTTATCATTATTATTTTGTATTTCTTTCTATTTACTTTTATATTCTGACTCCCTACACAGATGTAAAACCCAGGAGCTTAGAAGCCATGCCTGTGTTGGTAAAAAATATATGATTGACACATAATAATAAATTTAATAAACATGTAGTTGGTAAACAAGTGAAAGGAGACAAAAATAAAAATACACGGTTGTTCTTCAGTTTTTCAGTCGTGTCTGACTCTTTTTTGACCCCATGGACTGCGGCATGCCAGGCTTTCCTGTCCTTCACCGTCTCCCGGAGTTTGCTCAAACTCACATCCATGGAGTCAGTGCCTGCACCATATTTATAATTCATTTTCATCTTTTCTACCGTTATCATGCATGAAGAAAATTAAACAAAGGCAGAATAATATACATATTACAGGGTTACAGAAGTTATTAAAATTTTCAGGGAACATAGTTCCAACTGTGGAGAAATCTAAATTATACATTCATGTGATAGTACATAAAACACCCCTGTGAAACTGGTAGTATTCTGACTATACAGGCTGCTGGAAGTCCCTCAGGTAATCTATTTGGTATGGAAAATAACCTTAGTTTGCAAAGAATTTTAATCAATAATTTTGCAGGTCTTGACTTGCTAAATCTGTCTGTGCAGGGATTTTTCTGGAGCAGTCTCCAGCTTGCCTCAAGCCATATGTAAAAATAAACATTTCAGTCAAAACATCCAGGTGTACACCTTCAATAAGTACAGTTTTTGCTTGTCAACTGTGTCACCCGAAAGCTAATAAAATACTTGGGTTGTTAGACCCAAGGCACAGATAGATTGCTTTACATCTTCATTAGTTTTCATTTTTGTAAAAATGAGAATCTTGCTAAACTTGGAAACGAATATGATAACTAGTCTTTTTTGTTAAGATTTTTTTTTTTTTTTGATGTGGACCATTCTTAAAGTCTTTATTGAATTAGTTACAATTGTTTCTGTCTTTATGTTTTGTTTTTTTGACCTCAAGGTATGTGGGATGCCTTAGCTCCAGGACCAGGGATGGATCCCGTACCCCCTGCATTGGAAGGCGAAGTCTTAACCACTGGACTGCCAGGCAAATCCCAAAAGAAAGATTTTAAGGAACAATCTAACAATCCAGGAACTAAAAGAAAAAAATACTAAGCCCAATGCTCACCAGAAGGAAAGAATTAACAGAAATCAGAGCAGAAGTAAATGAAATACAGACCAGACAAATAAAAGATCAGCAAAGACGAGAGTTGGTTTTTTGAGAAGATAAACTCTCCGTCCGGTAGGAATGTGAGGGATGGTTATAACATTCAAGGTCAGGCACCTAAGGCATTTCCCATCTTACTAGCGTTTCTTGTCCTAAGTCCAGCTGAATTTACTTCCCTTAAAAAAAAAAAACAAACAAACACATTTTCCTTTTATCACAACAATTCACATCCTTCCTTTTTCCTGGAATTCCCTTCTTCCCACTCCTTCAACTGTCTTGCTCCTTCAGACTCCAGCCCACTTGATTTGACTTGCTCACAGTTGCCTGATGATAATCCTCAGTGACCATTTCTGATTCTCTATCTCAGTCTCAAGATGGGATGGGGAGGGAGGTGGGACAGGGGCTCAGGATGGGGGACGCATGTACACCCATGGCTGATTCATGTCAATGTATGGCAAAAACTACTACAATGTTGTAATTAGCCTCCAATTAAAAAAATAATAATAAAAAGAAAACTTGAAAGAGAAGTTAAGATACTAGAAGAAGCAAAAGTGGCTAAGATCACTACATAAACACAGATGTTACCTTGGGAAAGAAGTTGAAATTCTTGCTCTGTTGGAAAGAAGATGAACTTTCTTTAACATCCCACTGTTTCTATACCCACCTCCCACTGATGCTGCTGCTGAAATGCAAGTCAGTCTATGAGGAGGAAGTGATTTTCCTGTTGCACATTGACACCAGAGAATTTGAATAATAAAATGTCATTTACCCAAAAAAACCCCACAAAAACTAAATCTATGCTTTTTCTTTTTTTGCTTTTGTTTTTACTCCACCTCTCTCTTTGGGCTTCCCTGGTGGCTCAGATGGTAAAGAATCTGCCTGCAATGCAGGAGACTCATGTTCAGTCCCTGGGTCGGGAAGATCCCCTGGAGAAGGGAATAGCAACTCACTCTTCCTGCCTGGAGAATCCCATGGACAGAGAAGCCTGGCGAGCTACAGTCCATGGGGTTACAAAGAGTTGACTGAGACTGAGCAACCAACACTTTCTCTTCCAATACACTGAGAGTCGTTTGAGGGCAAGCACAGCTCACCCTGTTGACTGATAGATTCTCTACCCGCGGTGTCTGGACAGCCAACATCCTGTGAGCATCAGCTACTGCTATTCCACAGAGTCTCCAACAACAGAGGGAGGAAACACAAGACTTATGCATTCTTATCTCTGCTTTGAATTACAATTACCTGCAACTTCCATGGCATTCCTAGAAAGCTACATTTCGCCGTGGCCCCAGTCATAACACAGAAGAACAAACCTAACCTCGTATTGGATCTCTTCCGTTAGCTGTGACCTCTGCGTCCTGTTGCCTGTGCTCAGCTGCGCTGGTTTGAGCAACAACGCTGCCTGCATGTGTGCCAAGTCTCTTCAGTCGTGTCCAACTGTTTGCGACCCTGGGTGTGGATGCTCAGAGTGAGGCAGGATCAGCCTGCATCCTGCATAGTCTCAGCTCCAAACTCCTCTCCTGCTGCAGAGCCAGCTCTCCTGTTTCCTGCCCTGAGACTGAACACAAGGGAGCACTCACCTGCCTGCACTTGGTGCCACACTCTGTGCAGGAAAGTGTCAGTCAGGATGGGCCCCAGTTATAGGGACAGGGTCCCTGGACCCGCTCTCCCCACAGAGGAGCCATTATCATGTCATCTGAAGCGGAGGTGACACTGTCTGCATGGAGAGTCTGGGGCGTCTCCAGTGGGGGGCAGATCTTACCCCCAGTGCTCGTCACCCTCACCCACGCCTGGAGACTACTGACAACTCCTGGAAATTACTGAGAAGGTCCCTGTGAGCAGCTGAGCAGAGGGCAGGGAGAGTTTTCTGAGTTCCCTGTGGGAGAACCCAAGTTTACAGTGAAAGTCATAGGTGGGGGAGGGACACTCAGAGCACTGGGGCTCCCTTCACTGTGTCTTCCGCTGGGCATTTTCCCTCATGGTCTTAAGGGTGTTCTCACTGATCATCAGCATGGGATCTGGAGGATGGGCTTTCTCCTGAGTTGAAGTTCCACAGCCCTTTCTATTTATGGCCTCAGGTCTGTTTAATCTGGAAAATGCCCCCATTGAAGCCAGAGTTTCCCTCCTCAGAATCCTCAGGTCTCCCTCATGGCCACATGACTCTGCCAGGACTTTGTCATTTGTTTCAAGTCACCCATGGAGCCCCCTCCTTGAGCCTCTCATTGGACCTCCAGCCTGTCCCTGTGTTCTAGTCCATGAGCCTGGTCACATGCATTCCTAAATGTGCAGACAGGGGTTAGCAAGATGAATTTATTAGGACAACATTAGACTTTAGAATTCTTTAAGTTGACTGTTGTAATGATCAATTTCTAGTTGGAGATTTAAATTGGTATTTGGATCCTTGAAACCTGCTCCGTTAGGTGCGCGGTAGGCCTGGGATCATTGTCCCGAGGGAACACGGAGCAGAAGGAACACACGCACTCTCTGCATCACTCTCTGATTCTCCTTCTGTGGAGAATTGGCGCATGAAGGCAGCAGACACATCCGTGTTTCATAAACATGGGTTTTCCAAGATAACCCAGGTAGATAGGACATCTGCTGCTTCTATACATGTGCACATTCCTGGCCATCTGGGACAGTGTGCTGGGACATCATCTTAATATGCTGAATGACTGTTCACCATGGGGACGTTGCTTGGCACAAGCACACAGAGATGGTTTGGACCGACTATGTGCCATTCCTCTACTAGGTAATGAAGATACAAAGAGAATTACTAATACCCTGCATTCTGATATGTGAAACCCATGACTTAGCAGATTTTCTAGCTGAGCTGGTGGAAGCGTCCAGATCTGAGCCGTCCAGTGTGGGAGCTCCCATCCCAGGCAACCACTGAGCTCCTGATATGGGCTCATCTGGACCGAGAGGGGCTTGGGTGTAACACACACACTGGATTCGCCTTCTGTATTGAGGTTCTCCCATGTTGGATGCAAAGATATTTACAACTGTTTCATCTTCTTCGTGGACCGATCCTTTGGGCATTATGTAGTGTCCTTCCTTGTCTCTTATAGCAATCTTAAAGTCTATTTTGTCTTAATAAGTATTGCTCCTCTGACTTTCTCTTGATTTTCATTCGTGAGGAATGTCTTTTTCCATCCTCTCACTTTCAGTCTGTGTGTCTTTAGAGTGAAAGTGAGTGCTTTGTACAGGATGTGTATGGTATGTTTCTTTATCCATTTTGGTTGGAGCCTTTCAATTCTTACATATTCTTTGAAATGCTCATAGTAGTTCTAACCAGAATATAAGAATTTGTGAACCCATATGTAATGACTAGAGCATTCTATACAAAGAGTTACACGTTAAGACTACCTATTTTAAAAATACAATAATAAATACACCACATTTTCCTAAAAGATAGTATTAGAGAAAAGGAACTCAGAAAATAGTGATTAGGATAAAACAGAAAACAAAGTCCCAAGATTTTGCACGACAGTGATGAAAACTAAATGTTTATGTGACAAACAGGACTGGGTACCTTCTACTATTCCTTCCTGTTACTCCATCCATCAAGTCAGTGATATATACTGAGGTTCAAATATGGAAAGAAAGCCCAGGTTCAAAGGTAAAGTGATCCATTGTACAATATTGGTAATTATGTGTAGCATTACAGCATATTAAAGAAATAGAAGTGAAACAAAGATACAAAAGAGTGTAGAAAATCACTTCCATTTTCCAGGTTTCATAGCATCATCATGAAATAAAATCTCCCCACCACTCAGGAGTGATATTTATCGGGACCAATATTGGAATAAGTGCCAATCAATGTACATCAGGTATTGGTCAAACTAATGTGGAAATAAAGTGTGTGGACACAGTTCAAATGATACCAGATAAAGGAGAATTCTTTCAGAATTACACTGTCTAAGAGGGTAACTGATTTCCTCAATGTTTCTGTGAATAGCTCTTGAGCTGTTATTTCATGGTTTGACTTTCAGATCTCTCAAGGCAGTGCCAACACTGATTTGTCTTCTAGGTTGATGGGATTCCATGTAAAAATTTGGTACTGAGTACACATGTCAGAAGGCACAGGGAACTCCCTGGCTGTCCTGTGGTGGGGGCCTGGTGCTTTCATTGCTGAGGGCATGAGTGTAATCCCTGGTCAGGGACTAGATCCTGCAAGCAGGGTCAAAATTTAAAAAAGAAAGGAAAGAATTAGTCAAGAATACAAAAAAGGTACAAACTTTCCTTTATAAATAATTATGGAGAGGTGGTATACAAGATGTGACAACAGTACTCTGTTCCATATCTGAACGTCGCTGAGAGCAGTCTTAAAAGTTGTCACATAGAATGAGTTTGGAAGTTTACCTTCCTCTGCAATTTTCTGGAAGAGTTTGAGCAGGATAGGTGTTGGCGCTTCTCTAAATTTTTGGTAGAATTCAGCTGTGAAGCCGTCTGGACCTGGGCTTTTGTTTGCTGGAAGATTTTTGATTACAGTTTCCATTTCCATGCTTGTGATGGGTCTGTTAAGATTTTCTCTTTCTTCCTGGTCCAGTTTTGGAAAGTTGTACTTTTCTAAGAATTTGTCCATTTCTTCCACGTTGTCCATTTTATTGGCATGTAATTGTTGATAGTAGTCTCTTACGATCCTTTGTATTTCTGTGTTGTCTGTTGTGATCTCTCCATTTTCATTTCTAATTTTATTGATTTGATTTTTCCTTCTTTGTTTCTTGATGAGTCTGGCTAATGATTTGTCAATTTTATTTATCCTTTCAAAGAATCAGCTTTTGGCTTTGTTGATTTTTGCTATGGTCTCCTTTGTTTCTTTTGCATTTATTTCTGCCCTAATTTTTAAGATTTCTTTCCTTGTACTAACCCCAGGGTTCTTAATTTCTTCCTTTTCTAGTTGTTTTAGGTGTAGAGTTAGGTTATTTATTTGACTTTTTTCTTGTTTCTTGAGGTATGCCTTAGTGCTATGAACTTTCCCCTTAGGACTGCTTTTACAGTGTCCCACAGGTTTTGGGTTGTTGTGTTTTCATTTTCATTAGTTTCTATGCAAATTTTGATTTCTTTTTTGATTTCATCTGTGATTTGTTGGTTATTCAGCAGCGTGTTGTTCAGCCTCCATATGTTGGAATTTTTAATGGTTTTTCTCCTGTAATTGAGATCTAATCTTACTGCATTGTGGTCAGAAAAGATGCTTGGAATGATTTCTATTTTTTTGAATTTACCAAGGCTAGCTTTATGGCCCAGGATGTGATCTATCCTGGAGAAGGTTCCATGTGTGCTTGAGAAAAAGGTGAAATTCATTGTTTTGGGATGAAATGTCCTATAGATATCAATTAGGTCTAACTGGTCTATTGTATCGTTTAAAGTTTGTGTTTCCTTGTTAATTTTCTGTTTAGTTGATCTATCCATAGGTGTGAGTGGGGTATTAAAGTCTCTCACTATTATTGTGTTATTGTTAACTTCTCCTTTAATTCTTGTTAGCATTTGTCTTACATATTGCGGTGCTCCCGTGTTGGGTGCATATATATTTATAATTGTTATATCTTCTTCTTGGATTGATCCTTTGATCATTATGTAGTGACCGTCTTTGTCTCTTTTCACAGCCTTTGTTTTAAAGTCTATTTTATCTGATATGAGTATTGCTACTCCTGCTTTCTTTTGGTCCCTATTTGCATGGAAAATCTTTTTCCAGCCCTTCACTTTCAGTCTGTATGTGTCCCCTGTTTTGAGGTGGGTCTCTTGTAGACAACATATGTAGGGGTCTTGTTTTTGTATCCATTCAGCCAGTCTTTGTCTTTTGGTTGGGGTATTCAACCCATTTACGTTTAAGGTAATTACTGATAAGTATGATCCTGTTGCCATTTACTTTATTGTTTTGGGTTCGAATTTATACACCGTTTTTGTGTTTCCTGTCTAGAGAATATCCTTTAGTATTTGTTGGAGAGCTGGTTTGGTGGTGCTGAATTCTCTCAGCTTTTGCTTGTCTGAAAAGCTTTTGATTTCTCCTTCATATTTGAATGAGATCCTTGCTGGGTACAATAATCTGGGCTGTAGGTTATTTTCTTTCATCACTTTAAGTATGTCTTGCCATTCCCTCCTGGCTTGAAGAGTTTCTATTGAAAGATCACCTGTTATCCTTATGGGAATTCCCTTGTGTGTTATTTGTTGTTTTTCCCTTGCTGCTTTTAATATTTGTTCTTTGTGTTTGATCTTTGTTAATTTGATTAATGTGTGTCTTGGGGTGTTTCGCCTTGGGTTTATCCTGTTTGGGACTCTCTGGGTTTCTTGGACTTGGGCGATTATTTCCTTCCCCATTTTAGGGAAGTTTTCAACTATTATCTCCTCAAGTATTTTCTCATAGTCTTTCTTTTTGTCTTCTTTTTCTGGGACCCCTATGATTCGAATGTTGTAGCATTTAATATTGTCCTGGAGGTCTCTGAGATTGTCCTCATTTCTTTTAATTCCTATTTCTTTTATCCTCTCTGATTCATTTATTTCTACCATTCTATCTTCTAATTCACTAATCCTATCTTCTGCCTCTTTTATTCTACTATTTGTTGCCTCCAGAGTGTTTTTAATTTCATTTATTGCATTATTCATTATATATTGACTCTTTTTTATTTCTTCTAGGTCCTTGTTAAACCTTTCTTGCATCTTCTCAATCCTTGTCTCCAGGCTATTTATCTGTGATTCCATTTTGATTTCAAGATTTTGGATCAATTTCGCTATGATCATTTGGAATTCTTTATCAGGTAGATTCCCTATCTCTTCCTCTTTGGTTTGGTTTGGTGGGCATTTATCCTGTTCCTTTATCTGCTGGGTATTCTCACCCTAATACCAAAACCTGACAAAGATGCCACAAAAAAAGAAAACTACAGGCCAATATCACTGATGAACATAGATGCAAAATTCCTTAACAAAATTCTAGCAATCAGAATCCAACAACACATTAAAAAGATCATACACCATGACCAAGTGGGCTTTATCCCAGGGATGCAAGGATTCTTCAATATCTGCAAAGCAATCAGTGTAATATACCACATTAACAAATTGAAAAATAAAAACCATATGATTATCTCAATAGATGCAGAGAAAGCCTTTGACAAAATTCAACATCCATTTATGATAAAAACTCTCCAGAAAGCAGGAATAGAAGGAACATACCTCAACATAATAAAAGCTATATATGACAAACCCACAGCAAACATTATCCTCAATGGTGAAAAATTGAAAGCATTTCCTCTAAAGTCAGGAACAAGATAAGGGTGCCCACTTTCACCATTACTAAAACATAGTTTTGGCCACAGCAATCAGAGCAGAAAAAGAAAAAAGGAATCCAAATTGGAAAAGAAGAAGTAAAACTCTCACTATTCGCAGATGACATGATCCTCTACATAGAAAACCCTAAAGACCCCACCAGAAAATTACTAGAAATAATCAATGAATATAGTAAAGTTGCAGGATATAAAATCAACACACAGAAATCCCTTGCATTCCTATACACTAATAATGAGAAAACAGAAAGAGAAATTAAGGAAACAATTTCATTCACCATTGCAACAGAAAGAATAAAATACTTAGGAATATATCTACCTAAAGAAATTAAAGACCTATATTTAGAAAACTATAAAACACTGGTGAAAGAAATCAAAGAGGACACTAATAGATGGAGAAATATACCATGTTCATGGATTGGAAGAATCAATATAGTGAAAATGAGTATATTACCCAAAGCAATTTATAGATTCAATGCAATCCCTATCAAGCTACCAATGGTATTCTTCACAGAGCTAGAACAAATAATTTCACAATTCGTATGGAAATACAAAAAATCTCGAATAGCCAAAGCTATCTTGAGAAAGAAGAATGGAACTGGAGGAATCAACCTGCCTGACTTCAGGCTCTACTACTATGCCACAGTCATCAAGACAGTATGGTACTGGCACAGAGACAGAAATATAGATCAGTGGAACAAAATAGAAAGCCCAGAGATAAATCCATGCACATATGGACAACTTATCTTTGACAAAGGAGGCAAGAATATACAATGGATTAAAGACAATCTCTTTAACAAGTGGTGCTGGGAAAACTGGTCAACCACTTGTAAAAGAATGAAACTAGAGCACTTTCTAACACCATACACAAAAATAAACTCAAAACTCAAAATAAACTCAAAAAACTCAAAACTCAAAATGGAAACTATAAAACTCCTAGAGGAGAATATAGGCAAAACACTCTCCGACATACATCACAGCAGGATCCTCTATGACCCACCTCCTAGAATATTGGAAATAAAAGCAAAAATAAACAAATGGGACCTAATTAAACTTAAAAGCTTCTGCACAACAAAGGAAACTATAAACAAGGTGAAAAGGCAGCCTTCAGAATGGGAGAAAATAATAGCAAATGAAGCAAGTGACAAACAACTAATCTCAAAAATATACAAGCAACTCTTACAGCTCAACTGCAGAAAAATAAATGACCCAATCAAAAAATGGGCCAAAGAACTAAATATACATTTCTCCAAAGAAGACATACAGATGGCTAACAAACACATGAAAAGATGCTCAACATCACTCATTATCAGAGAAATGCAAATCAAAACCACTATGAGGTACCATTTCACGCCAGTCAGAATGGCTGCAATCCAAAAGTCTACAAGCAATAAATGCTGGAGAGGGTGTGGAGAAAAGGGAACCCTCTTACACTGCTGGTGGGAGTGCAAACTAGTACAGCCACTATGGATAACAGTGTGGAGATTCCTTAAAAAAACTGGAAATAAAACTACCTTATGATTCAGCAATCCCACTGCTGGGCATACACACTGAGGAAACCAGAAGGGAAAGAGACACATGTACCCCAATGTTCATCGCAGCACTGTTTATGATAGCCAGGACATGGAAGCAACCTAGATGTCCATCAGCCGATGAATGGATAAGAAAGCAGTGGTACATATACACAATGGAGTATTACTCAGCCATTAAAAAGAATACATTTGAATCAGTTCTAATGAGGTGGATGAAACTGGAGCCTATTATACAGAGTGAAGTAAGCCAGAAAGAAAAACACCAATACAGTATACTAACGCATATATATGGAATTTAGAAAGATGGTAACAATAACCCGGTGTATGAGACAGCAAAAGAGACACTGATGTATAGAACAGTCTTATGGACTCTGTGGGAGAGGGAGAGGGTGGGAAGATTTGGGAGAATGGCATTGAAGCATGTATAATATCATATATGAAACGAGTCGCCAGTCCAGGTTCGATGCACGATACTGGATGCTTGGGGCTGGTGCACTGGGATGACCCCGAAGGATGGTATGGGGAAGGAATTGGGAGGAGGGTTCAGGATGGGGAACACATGTATACCTGTGATGGATTCATTTCGATATTTGGCAAAACTAATACAATATTGTAAAGTTTAAAAATAAAATAAAATTTAAAAAAAAAACCTGTGTCTACACATTAAAAAAAAAAATTGTCACAAGACGAATCTTTGTAACTATATACAGATATGGTATTAACTAGACTTGTGATGTTTTGCATTCTATACAAATACCCAAAGAAGGGCACTGCTGAAGAATGCTCACCCTGCTGGACAACTGTGCTCATTTCCCATGCTGGTCAGGTTATTTCAAAATCCTTCAAGCCAGGCTTCGGCAGTATGTGAACCGAGAATTTCCAGATGTACAAGCAGGGTTTAGAAAAGGCAGAGGAACCAGAGATTAAATTGCCAATGTCCACTAGGTCACAGAAAAAGCAAGGGAATTCCAGAAAAACATCTGTTTCTGCTTTATTGACTATGCTATATCACAACAAACTGGAAAATTCTTAAAGAGATGGGAATACCAAACCATCTTACCTGCTTCCTGAGAAACCTGTATGGAGGTCAAGGTGCAACAGTTAGAACCTTACATGGAACAATAGACTGGTTCAAAACTGGGAAAGGAGTACGTCAAGGCTGTATATTATCACCCTGCTTATTTAACTTATATGCAGAGAACATCATGCAAAATGATGGGCTGGATGAAGCACAAGCTGGTATCAAGACTGCTGGGAGAAATATCAGCAGTCTCAGATATGCAGATGACACCACTCTAATGGCAGAAAGTGAAGAGGAACTAAAAAGCCTCTTGATGAAAGTGAAAGAGGAGAGTGAAAAAGCTGGCTTAAAACTCAACATTCAGAAAACTAAGATCATGGCATCCGGTCCCATCACTTCAGGGCAACTAGAAGGAGAAAAAGTAGAAGCAGCAGCAGGTTTTGTTTTCTTGGGCTCCAAAATTACGGCAGATGGTGACTGCAGCCATGGTGTTAGAAGATGGTTTCTTCTTGGAGGAAAAGCTATGACAAACCTGATCAGCATATTAAAAAGCAAAGACATCTCTTTGTCAACAAAGGACTATATAGTCAAAGCTATGGCTTTTCCAGTAGTCATGCACAGATGTGAGAGTTGGACCATACAAAAGGCTGACACCGAAGAATTAATGCTTTCGAATTGTGGTGCTGGAGAAGACTCTTGAGAGTCCCTTGAACTGTGAGGAAATCAAATCTATCAATCCTAAAGGAAATCAACCCTGAACATTCATTGGAAGGACTGATGCTCAAACTGAAGGTCCAATATTTTGTCCTGATACGAAGAGCCGACTCACTGAGAAAGACCTTGATGCTGGGAAATATTGAAGGCAAAAGGAGAAGAGGGTGGCAGAGGATGAGCTGGTTGGTTGCCATCACCGATTCAATGGACATGAATTTGAGCAAACTCTGGGAGATAGTGGAGGACAGGGAAACCTGGCGTGCTTCCATAGCAGACCATAGGGTTGCAAAGAGTCAGACACAACTTAGCAACTGTACAACAACAACAAATACTGTATTATTCTGTTGCACAACCAAAACTTCTGTAATGGTATGTGCTAATTCAGTTCAGTTCAGTTCAGTCGCACAATCGTGTCCGACTCTCTGCGACTCCATGAATCGCAGCATGTCAGGCCTCCCTGTCCATCACCATCTCCCAGAGTTCACTCAAACTCATGTCCATCGAGTCAGTGATGCCATCCAGCCATCTCATCCTCTGTCGTCCCCTTCTCCTTCTGCCCCCAATCCCTCCCAGCATCAGAGTCTTTTCCAATGAGTCAACACTTCACATGAGGTGGTCAAAGTACTGGAGTTTCAGCTTTAGCATCATTCCTCCCAAAGAACACCCAGGGATGATCTCCTTTAGAATGGACTGGTTGGATCTCCTTGCAGTCCAAGGGACTCTCAAGAGTCTTCTCCAATACCACAGTTCAAAGCATCAATTCTTCAGCACTCAGCCTTCTTCACAGTCCAACTCTCACATCCATACATGACCACTGGAAAAACCATAGCCTCGACTAAATGGACCTTTGTTGGCAAAGTAATGTCTCTGCTTTTCAATATGCTATCTAGTTTGGTCATAACTTTTCTTCCAAGGAGTAAGCGTCTTTTAATTTCATGGCTGCAGTCACCATCTGCAGTGATTTTGGAGCCCAAAAAGATAAAGTCTGACACTGTTTCCACTGTTTCCCCATCTATTTCCCATGAAGTGATGGGACCAGATGCCATGATCTTCGTTTTCTGAATGTTGAGCTTTAAGCTAACTAATTATACTTCAAAATAAACAGTTCTCAGTAGATAGTTATAAAATAGAGAACTTGTAGCTAATATTTAAGCTTCATATTTACTATTTCAGCCATGATGCCTAAAAACCCAAGAGCAGCACCCACGAGTTCTAGGATCCCTCAGGAGCAGCAGTAGGGGGCTAACAGTGGGGAAACATGAAGCCAAAACATTAGTGGTATGAAGCAACGATAGGCGAAAATCTAAAAATGCAGCAATACACAAAGCAAAAATGCAATCCAGTGCGTAGAAGGTGACGAAGGTGACCACCAGCATCAGGATGGTGTGGGCGGCTCTGGTCTCTGGTGGGTGTCTGTGGTGTCCAGTGGGGGTGTGGATATACCGCACCCTCTGGCGGTGTCTGTGCAGGAGAAGCACCATGGAGCCACTGGACCAGACCACGAGGCCAATAAACACGGCATCAGAGACGGACCATAAGTACAGAAAGCGTGCTTTAGGAGCTGAGGAGGAGCAGAACCACTTGCCATGGTTATCAGTATAGTTGTTTGTACCCTGTGGACCAGTGACTGTCACAGGAACATAGATATTCATTAGGAAACTGAGCAATCAGCAGGCGCAACAGGAAGGACCAATGGCCTTGGGGGCCCTTCCTCTGAGCATCACCCACGCCGCTGTCCTGGGGGTGAGAATGAAGGACTGATAGGTGCTCAGGACGCAGGTGGAGCACAGGGTGCTGCCTCGAGCCACCCTCTGTATGTAATACACAAACTTACACCCGAGACCTGACAGGGGCTTCCTCAAAACAAAAGCTACTATTATGTGGGGAATCCCAGGGGAGAAAATAATCAAAAGATTGGCCACAACCACGTGGGCGAGAATCACGTCTGTGGGTCTCATCTTGCAGCCAAGCAAGATCGGAGAGATGGTGTGGAAGAAAAGGATGACATTACCCAGAGCCCCAACCACCATCTGTAACAGAGAGATGGTTTCCAGAACCATCTCCCCTGGGTTTCTCAGGGCATTTCTGTGAATAGCCATGGAGAGGATGTCAGAGTGTCCTGGAGCGGAAAGGGGGCTGAGCTGGTAATGACATCAGAAGTCTTCTTATGCAATCAAAGTGGAAAAGGATTCTTGCATTTTCTGTCTCCTGAGAAGGGAGATGTCATGCTCCACAGGAGGGTCTCAGCCTAGACAACAGGTGCATGGTATCAGTTACAATGTCCCACTTACTATTTTGTATTTATTTCTATTCATTTGTATAAGCTGATGCTCCACTAGCCTGTGAGATCCAGGAACTTGAGAACCATGTCTCTCTTGATCAATAACACGACTGACCAATGTGTGTGTCCTTACACGCCAAGTTTCAGTTGCATCCGACTCTTAGTGACCCTATGGACTGTAGTCGACTGGGCTCCTCTGTCCATGGGATTCTGCATGAAAAATACTGGGAGTGGGTTGCCATGCCCTCCCCAGGGGATCTTCCTGACCCAGGGATTGAACTCGAGTCTCTTATGTCTCCTGCATTGCAAGTGGGTTTTTTTTTTTCCACCAAATAGTACCACCTGGGAAGCCCTGGTTGACCAATAATTGGTGTAAAATACTATGTCCTGAATATACATATTACAGGTGACATGAGAGAAAGACAGTGATATACCCTTCCCCTTTAGAATGTATGATCATCCTGGCTATTATAGTAAAATATTAACTTTGAAAAATGAGACAATATTACTGAGATTATAGGAGAGTCTGACTAAATTTAATACAGTTGTTGCTGAACCAGTTGTCCACCTTGGAGAACTCACAGCTCATCAGAGATACAAAAGAACAATAAAACATCAGTCATGCAGTTCTGGCTTCTGCTCCCTCATGGAAGTCAACTTTCTGTCCTAATAATTAAAACACAGAATACTCTGTAAATTCTTGGATTCCTAACAGAGGCGAGAACAGAGGGGAAATCTCTGCTTCCACGATTGGAGAGATGGACAGTGAATAGACGGGATCGAGGTTATTGGAGCACAGGTTCATGAGGGAAACCCCTCGGACCCAGGGCAGAAAACCCTGAACTTATAATGGATTTATGTAGGCCCTATGGGTTGCTGGAGGCTCTGTGTGGAGAAGTCTGGCATTCAGAAACTCCAGGAAGACCAAGTTATAGGGAGATTACCACAGTTCTAAGTTTTGTGATTTCTTTGAGGAAAAATCAGTGGAAAAAAAAAATCAGTGGCAAAATCTCCTTGTGCTTTCAGTGGGGGTTGGAAGGGGAAAAACCATTTTGAAATACATCAGAGCACGAAGTTCTTCTTAATCTGCCTTTAGGAGAGGTTAGCTAACTGGAGCCTAACCAACTGGGGTCTTCTCAGAGCCTGACTGACCTGGGAAAGGAAATACCCAGCATCCAGCCCACACTAGCCATCCTGCCCAATCTACTGGGGAAGAAAAAGCAGAGAATTGCTGGTGTGGAATCTCCCCTCTCCCCTCACCTCACCACCACATCACTGAAGGTTGATTAACAGTTCCTTTTACCCAGTACATCATGTCCAGATATCAAGAAAAAACTCCTAGGCATACTACAAGGCAAGGACAATTTGGAGACCCAGAGCAAACTTTAGATTCAGACATGGCAGGAATGAGGAAATGATCAGACTTTCTGGACTTCGGATGTGCTGTGACTAAGCACGCACAAGCCAGTGCAAACAGCAGGAGTTAACGCGATGCTGAACCTTCGGAGGAGAATGTAACTCACCTCATCCCAGCTCAGCACAGAAGTCAGGGCTGGTCTGTGCAGGCCTCCTAAGAGAACGAGAAAGCCCTGCTAAGAGAGCGCGTCGTGTGCCCAGGACCATGGACAGAGGAGTCGGGACCTCGGCCCTGCACAGAGGGACACAGGGGGCGCTGGGGAGGGCGGAGCAGGCCGCGTCCAGTGCGGAATCAATCACTCAGCCTCTTCGCAGAGCGCACCTCGATGTAAGTCCTCAGTCTTAGGCAGGACTGCCGCCTGGGGTCCTTCTCTGTGTTCACCTGTTTTAGTCTGCTTGAGGTGTTATAAAAAAAAAAATGTATCACCCACTCAGGGGATTATAAACAACAGAAATTCAGTGCTCACAGTCCTGGAGGCTGGACGCCCACAAACAAGGCTGTAGCAAGGACCCCTCTGTGAGAGCTCCCTTCCTGATTCATGGCTGGTGCTCTCACAGCGTCCTCATGTGATGGAAAAGTCTATGGCACTCTGTAGACCCTCTCTTATAGCAACAGTAATTCCACATGTGAGGGCATGAAGCACCCACCTCCAAAGACGGTCATGTTTGGGGTTAGGTTTTCAAAGCATGAAATTTGCAGGGACTCAAACTTCAGACCTAGAGAAGGAAATGGCCAATCACTCCAGTGTTTTTGCCTGGAGAATCCCAGGGACGGGCGAGCCTGGTGGGCTGCCCTCTATGGGGTTGCACAGAGTCGGACTCAACTGAAGCGACTTAGCAGCAGCAGCAGCAGAAGTAAACTTCAGACCACGGACAGCCCAAGATATATTTTGGAGCATTTCTGAGTATAAAATGCAAAGTTAACTTACAAAAGCCAGTCATATTCTAATTTCTAAGTTAAAAAAAGTGTACACTGGTTACTTTCCATCACTCACATCTCTTGGCAGACTTGAAAATTACCTGAATTTCATCTCACGGCAGATTCTTTTCCCTTTCCATAATGTCTCAGGTTAAGGAAGGACAGTTGAGATTTTTTTCCATATTCTTGAGAAAAATATGTGGATCACACACAACACAAAACCCATGCAGAATGGGGAGAGAGTATTTTTGCCGAAAGTAGTGAAAACCTTCATCCAACTGAACAGGGATTAAAAATAGGAAAAAATGTGTCTGTCATTATTAAGCAGTGTAATTCTGTGTATTTCTGTGTGCGCACCTGTGTGTCTGTGTCATCAGAGCTTATCTGATGCTGCAGGATTTTCCAGTTCTAATGAACTCAGCACAAAAATATGTCCTCATATATTCATACTAACCCTAATCTATTAGGTCTGAGAATATCAAAGACTGCCTTTAAACATGGTTGAAGGACTCAGTAACTCTAGTCATCCAGGACTTAGCACAGATTCCACAGTGACCCTCTACCTCTTCCCCTCATTGTCAGGGACCCCAGGACCCGGGATTTGCACTGAACTCACAGCTCTGGTCCCACTCAGATACACACCCCAGCACATTGCCCCCTTTCACCTGCCAGCCAGGGCATGGACGGGGCAGCTCAGGACAAGGCAGGGGAGCACCTGTCCTGCCCAAGGTGCTGACAACACAGCTCTGAGCTCCTCTCCTGCTGAAGAGCCAACTCTCCTGTTTCCTGCCCTGAGACTGAACACAAGGGAGCACTCACCTGCCTGCACTTGGTGCCACACTCTGCAGGGAAGTGTCAGTCAGGATGGGCCCCAGTTATAGGGACAGGGTCCCTGGGCCCACACTCCCCACAGAGGAGCCATTATCATGTCATCTGGAGCGGAGGTGACACTGTCTGCATGGAGAATCTCGGGTGTCTCCAGTGAGGGGCAGATCTTACCCCCAGTGCTCGTCACCCTCACCCACGCCTGGGGACTACTGACAACTCCTGGCAATTACTGAGAAGGTCCCTGTGAGCAGCTGAGCAGAGGGCAGGGAGAGTTTTCTGTGTTCCCCGTGGGAGAGCCCAAGTTTATAGTGAAAGTCATAGCTGGGGGAGGGACTCTCACAGAGCACCGGGGTCCCTTCACTGTGTCTCCCGTTGGGCATTTTCCTTCGTGGTCTCACTTTTCCAAACTGTTCCAAAGTGTGTTCACACAGATCATCAGCATGGGGTCTTGAGGCTGGGCTTTCTCCTGAGGTTAAGTTCCACAGCCCTTTCTATTTATGGCCTCAAGTCTGTTTAACCTGGAAAATGCCTCCTTTGAAGCCAGAGATTCCCTTCTCAGAATCCTCAGGTCTCCATTCTGTCCACATGACTCTGCTCCACGTCACCCACAGACCACCTCTTTGAGTCTGTTTGGATCACCAGCCTGCCCTTGTGTTACAGTCCATTAGCTCTGGCAAGATGCACTCTGGGACATGTAGACAGGGGTTGGGGAAAAGAATTTATTAAAATTGTATTAGGGAGAAAATGTTAGAATTCTTTAATTTCATCTGTGATGATCAATTGCTAGTTGGAAGTTTAACTTGACAATTGGATGTTTGATACCTGATCCATTAGGTAGGCAGTTGGCCTGGTGTTTCTCCTGGGGGACCATGGAGCAGAAGGGACACCACTCACCCTCCCCATCAGGTACCTTCTATGGAGAATTGGTGCATGAAGGCAGCAGACACGTCTGCATTTCATAAACAAGGGGTTTCCAAGATAACCTGGTAGATAGAATATCTTCCGCTTCTTCAAAAAGTAATATTTATTTTGGCTGCGCGAGGCTTCTGGTGCTGTGCACAGCCCTTCTCTAGTTGTGGAGAGCTGGGGCCACTCTGTAGTTGCAGTGTGTGGGCTCCTCATTCTGATTTCTCTTACTGCAGAGCCCGGGCTCTAGGGCACAGTGGCTCAGTAGTTGTGGCACAAGCTTAGTTGCTTTGTGGCATGTGGAATCCTCCAGACCAGAGATGGAACCCATGTCCCCTGCACTGGCAAGCGGATTCTTAACCACTGGACCACCAGGGAAGTCCTACTGCTCCTATAACGCTGTTCATTCGTGGCCTCTGTCTGGGACAATGTGCATAAAGGTTTTAATATATTGAATGATTCTTCACTATGGGGACATTGCTCAACACAAACACATACAGACAGTGTGGACCTACTATGTGCCATTCCTCAACTAGGTAATGAAGATACAGAGACAGTCACTAACACTTCAGGTTCCCATATTTGAAACATGTGATTCACCCCAGACTTCCAGCTGAGTGGGTGAAAGCATCCAGCTCTGAGCCGTCCAGTGTGGAAGCGCCAGTCCCAAGGGGCCACCGAGCTCCTGACATGGGCTCATTTGGACTGAGGGGCTTGGGTGTAACACACACACCCGATTCGCCTTCTGTATTGAGGTGCTCCTATGTTGGCTGCATATATATTTACAATTGTTACATCTTCTTCATGGATTGATCCTTCAATCAATATGAGGTGTTATTCTTTGTCTCTTGTAATAGTCTTTATTTTCAAGTCTTTTTTGAATAAGTATTTCTCTGATTGTGTTTTGATTTGTGTGGAACAACCTTTTCCATTCCATCACTTTCAGTCTATTCGTGTCTCTAGATGGAAAGTTTTTTGTAAATAGCAGGTATATGGGTCTGTTTCTTTATCTAATCAGCCTGTCTGTGTCCTTTGATTGGAGCACTTCTATTCTGACATTATTTGAAGCAGTCATAATAAATCTAAGGAGAATATTAGAAAATTTGGAAGGTCATATGTAATTGATACAGCAATAAATACAAATAATTGTACCTTCATTTCAGTTCAGTTCAGTCGCGCAGTCGTGTCTGAATCTTTGTGACCCATGAATCACAGCACGCCAGGCCTCCCTGTTCATCACCAACTCCCGGAGTTCACTCAGACTCACGTCCATCGAGTCGCTGATGCCATCCAGCCATCTCATCCTTTTTCATCCCCTTATCCTCCTGCTCCCAATCCCTCCCAGGATCAGAGTCTTTTCCAATGAGTCAACCCTTCACATGAGGTGGCCAGTGTACTGGAGTTTCAGCTTTAGCATCATTCCTTCCAAGGAAATCCCAGGGCTGATCTCCTTCAGAATGGACTTGTTGGATCTCCTTGCAGTCCAAGGGACTCTCAAGAGTCTTCTCCAACACCACAGTTCAAACGCATCAAGTCTTCAGTGCTCAGCCTTCTTCACAGTCCAACTCTCACATCCATACTTGATCACAGGAAAAACCATAGCCTTGACTAGACGACCTCTGTTGGCAAAGTAATGTCTCTGCTTTTGAATATGCTATCTAGGTTGGACATAACTTTCCTTCCAAGGAGTAAGAGTCTTTTAATTTCATGGCTGCAGTCACCATCTGCCATGATTTTGGAGCCCCCCAAAATAAAGTCTGACACTGTTTCCCCATCTATTTCCCATGAAGTGATGGGACCAGATGCCATGATCTTCATTTTCTGAATGTTGAGCTTTAAGCCAACTTTTTCACTCTCCACTTTTCTTTCATCAAGAGGATTTTTAGTTCCTCTTCACTTTCTACCATAAGGGTGGTGTCATCTGCATATCTGAGGTTATTGATATTTCTCCCAGCAATCTTGATTCCAGCTTGTGTTTCTTCCAGTCCAGCATTTCTCATGATGTACTCTGCATATAAGTTAAATAAGCAGGGTGACAATATACATCCTTGACGTACTCCTTTTCCTATTTGGAACCAGTCTGTTGTTCCATGTCCAGTTCTAACTGTTGCTTCCTGACCTGCATAAAGACTACTAAGTTCTACAATGGAATATTAAAAATGCCACATTTTCCAAGAAAAAATATATTATGACAAAGCAACACAGAAAACAGTGATTAGGATAAAATATAAAACTAAGCCTCAATATTCTGTGTCAGTGACGAAGACTAAACGTTTAAGTGAAAAATATGGAGCAGGAAGATTCTTTTCCCTCCATCATATGACTTCATCTGTCTAATCAATCAAATTTACTGACGGTCAGCCGTGACCAACCTATACAACATATTAAAAAGCAGAGACATTATTTTGCCGATAAAAGTTCATGTAGTCAAAGCTATGTTTTTTCCCGTAGTCATGTATGGATGTGAGAGTTGGACTATAAAGAAAGCTGAGCACTGAAGAATTGATGCTTTTGAACTGTGGTGCTGGAGAAGATTCTTGAGAGTCCCTTGGACTGCAAGGAGATCAAACCAGTCAATCCTAAAGGAAATCAGTCCTGAATATTCATTGGAAGGAGAAAGATGCTAAAGCTGAAACTCCAATACTTTGGCCACCTGATGCAAAGAACTGACTCACTAGAAAATATTCTGAAGCTGGGAAAGATTGAAGGCAGGAGGAAAAGGGAACAACAGAGGATGAGATGGTTGGTTGGCATCACTAACTCAATGGACATGAGTGTGAACAAGCTCCGGGAGTTGGTGATGGACAGGGAAGCCTGGCGTGCTGCAGTCCATGGGGTCACAAAGACTCGGACACGACTGAGCGACTGAACTGACCGAACTGAGCCATGTAAAGAAAATCCAATGTGAAAAATGATGTAACCCACTGAATAACATTGATTTTTGTGTAACACTACAGCATATCAGAGAAACACGAGTGAAAAAAAAAAAAAAACCCACAAACAAAAACATAACACCGTCTCCATTTCCCAGGATTCTTATCCTCACCTATGAAATAAAACGTCCACCCCCTCTGGAATAACAATGTAGAACAATACTGGATTGTGTGTAAGCGTATATCAGATATGAGCTGCACCACAGGGAGATAAACTTTGTGAAAACACTTCAGATGTTCCTGAAGAAAGGAGGCTCCTTCAGGCAGCTGCACTGGCCAAGGGGAAAACGGGTTTCCTTAGTAATGGCTGGAATCTTTTTCAAGTTGATAATCTCATGGATTCACTTTCAGACCTCTCAAGGCAGCAAGCCCATTTATCTATTCAACCTTCAAAGTTGTTTGGATTTGTGTAAAAATTTGTACTGAGTACAAACATCAGTGGTACCAAATTCTAATTATAAAATAAATGTCATGGGTATATAAACATACAGCATGGAGACAGTAGTTAATAATACTGTATTGCATAATGAAAAGTAGTAAGAGAGTCGATCTTCAAACTTCTTGTCAAAAGAAAGTTTTTGTAGTACGTACAGAGGTGGAAATGGTGACAGATTATATTTTGGGGGCTCCAAAGTCACTGTGGTTGGTGACTGCAGCCAGGAAATTAAAATATGCTTGCTCCTTGGATGAAAAGCTATGACAAATCTAGACAGTGTATTAAAAAGCAGAGAACATCACTTTGTCAACAAAGGTCCATATAGTCAAAGCTATGTTTTGCCAGTAGTCATGTATGGATGTGAGAGTTGGACCATAAAGAAGGCTGAGCACTGAAGAACTGATGCCTTCAAACTGTGGTGCTGGAGAAGCCTCCTGAGAGTCCCTCCAACAGCAAGGAGATGAAACCAGTCCATCCTAAAGGAAATCAACCCTGAATATTCATTGGAAAGACTGATGCTGAAGCTCAAATACTTTGGCCACCTGATGTGAAGAACTGACTCACTGGAAAAGACCCTGACTGAGAAAGACTGAGGGCAGGAGGGGGGAAGAGGGCAACAGAGGATGAGATGGTTGGATGGCATCACCGACTCAATGGACATATGTTTGAGCAAACTCTGGGAGATGGTGAAGGACAGGGAGGCCTGGTGTGCTGCAGTTCACATGATCATGAAGAATCAGACAAGACAACACTGAAAACAACATGGAGGTAGATAGATATCAACTCGACTTATTTGACTGATTGTCTGTAACATATGCAAATATTCAATCATAATGTTGTAAGACCTGAAGTGATACTGTGTCACGTTATTTATGCTTCAGTAAAAGTGGGTATAAAATAAATATATAAATAATTGCAGAAGAAAGGAATTGGCTATTATTGAAGCTGTCTACTATGTATCTAAGGGGCTTCCCAGGGGGCACAGTGGTAGAGCCTGCCTGCCAATGCAGGAGATGCAGGAGACACAGGTTGAGCCCTGGTTTAGGGAAATCCCCCGGAGGAGGAAATGGCAACCTGCTCCAATATTCTTGCCTAGAAAATTCCATGGACAGAGGAGCCTGGGGTTGCAAAGAGTCACACATGACTGAGAGATTGAACATGGATGCACTACATATTTAGCTATTTAACCATTTTTCTTCAAGAGCAGAACCTAGGAGTTTTAGGATCCCTCAGGAGTGACTGGAAGGTGGAAACTGTGGGAAAACACAAAGCCAAGACACTAGAGGTCTGTATCAACCATAGACAAAAATTTAAAAAGGCACTGATACAAAAAGAAAAAAATAGAATTCAGCAGGTAGAAGATGACGAAGGTGACCACCAGCATCAGGATGTTGTGGGCGGCTCTGGTCTCCAGGGGGCATCTGTGGTGTCCAGTGGGGGTGTGAATATGCTGCACCCTCTGGCGGTGTCTGAGCAGGAGAAGCACCATGGAGCCACTGGACCAGACCATGAGGGTAAGAAACACGGCATCCGAGATAGACCAAAAGGACATAAAAGCTGTGTAAGGAGCTGTGGGTGAGCAGAACCACTTCTCTTGATTGTCAGTATCATTTCTTGTGTTCTCTGGACCAGTAATCATCAAGGGAATGCAGATATTCATTAATATCTGAGCATCCAGATTCATTAATATCTGAGCTCATTAAACTGAGCATCCAGCAGGTGCAATGGGAAGGACCAATGAACTTGGGGGCCCTTCCTCTGAGCATCACCCACTCTGCTCTCCTGGGGGTGAGAGTGAAGGACTAATAGGTGCTCAGGATGCAGGTGGAGCACAGGGCAGTGCTCCGAGCCACTCTTTGTATGTAATACACAAACTTACACAAGAGACTGTTCAGGGGCTTCCTCAAAACAAAAACTGCCATTATACGGGGAATCCCAGAGAAGAAAATAATCAGGAGATTGGCCAGCGCCAAGTGTGTGAGAATCGCATCTGTATCTCTTTTTCTGGCCAAACAAGATTGGAGAGATGCTGTGGAAGAAAAGGATGACATTACCCAGAGCCCCAACCACCACCAGGAACAGAAAGATGGTTTTCAGAACCACCTCCCCTGGGTTTCTCAGGGCATCTCTGTGAATAGACATGGAGAAGATGTCAGTGTCCTGAAGGTGAAAGGAAGCTGTGCAGGTGATGACAGAGTCAACATTGGGAAAGAATTCTTGATCTTTTCCTCTCCTGAGAAGGGAGACACTGTCATACTCCACATGTGGGGCTCAACCTGTAGGACACATGCATGACGTCAGTTATACTTTTCACTATTAGTACATTAATTTCTACTATGTGGCATATCCTTATTCTCCACAAGCATGTAAGTTCATGAAGTTAAGAACTACATCTGGACTTCCCTGGGGTCCAGGGGTTAAGAAACTGGCTTGCAATGCAAAGACAGAGGATCAAACACTTATCAAGGAACCAAGGTTCCACATGCCGAGGAGCAAGTAAGCCTACGTGCTGCACCTAAGACCCAAGGCAGCCAAATAAATAAATACATATA
The DNA here is from genome assembly GCF_055505025.1 of Bos grunniens. NCBI lineage: Eukaryota > Metazoa > Chordata > Mammalia > Artiodactyla > Bovidae > Bos > Bos grunniens. The sequence goes on along the minus strand of NC_141182.1, from coordinate 63,848,113 downwards.
TTTTTTTAAAGGACCACATTTATCTCGTTTACCAACATGGTCGATGCATAATAGATGTTACAAATATGTACTGAGTATATGACTATGTGACAGGAGACAGAAAAGCAGATACACTAAACCTCTTAGAGACATTCCTGCCTATTGTAAGAATGCATTAAGAAAAAACCACAAATTGCGAAAGTATTGAACTTATACGATTGTCCAGCTGATTTTAATACAGTTTCAACAGAGTCAGTTATCCACACTTAAAACTCATATTTCATCAGAATTACCATGCACGGTATAACTTAAAAAATCATTTGTGGACCTGCACTTTCTAGTTCCTCAGGTAAGGAGCTTGGGAGTGACCTCTCTCTCCTAACAAGGAAAACACCAAATAGACTGAAAATTCTCGAATCAGTAAGAGAGGTGAGAGACAGGGGACATCACTGCCTCCACAAGGGAAGGGACAGCAGGTGAAGAGAAGGAACCAAGATTATTTTGGAGCAAAGATTCATGAGCAGAAATCCCTCTGGAATAAGTCCTGGATAGGAAATCCTGCATCATAATCAATGGATCGATGGGGACTCAGTGTGTAGGAGTCTGACAGAATCTCCAGGAGGACCACTCATCCCACAGTTCTGTGAGTCTGGTGATATTTCCCTCAGTTAATATCAGAGAAATCCACCAGATCATTTGGAGTTCTGTATCTGCTGTGACTAAACATGCACACAAGCCAGTAGAAGCAATAATAATTAATGTGATGCTGAATCAGCAGAGAAGTGTGTAACTCACCTCATCCCAGTTCAGCACAGAAGTCAGAGCTCATCTGTGCAGGCCTCCTAAGAGATGGAGAAGCCCTGCTGAGAAAGCTCGTCATGTGCCCAGGACCATGGACAGAGGAGTCAGGAACTTGGCCCTGGACAGAGGGACACAGGGAGAGATGTGGAGGGTGAAGCAGGCCGGGTTCAGTGCAGAATCACTATGGCTTTTCTCAGAGATTGCCTCTGATGGCGCTCAATCTTAGCCACGACGACCACCTGGGGTCCTTGTCAATACTGGCCTTAGAATGTCTGAACTGCTACAACAAAACATCACCCACTTGAGAGGATTATAAACAGAAATTTATTGGTCACATTTCTGGAGGTTAGAGGTCCAAGATGAAGGCTGCAGCATGATTCCTATCTGGGGAGAGCTGCCTTCTTGATTCATGACTGGTGCTTCTCGCTGTGTCCTTAGGTGATGGAAAGAGTCATGGAGCTCTGGAGGTCTCTTTTATAAGGGCACTTATATAGTTCATGAGGTCTCCACCTGGCAAGGCCCACATCCTGAAACCATCATGTTTGGGGTTATGATATCAATATATGAATTTTGGGCCAGAAATACTCAGACAATTCCATGGTTCAAGGTACACTCCACTGTATTTGAAAATATTAAATTCAGCATTGAATTATCACAGACAGTATTATTCTAATCCTATTACCATTTTTTAAATTTTATTGTTATGAGGTATAGGCGATTGACAATGCTATGATAGTTTCAGGTGAACAGTGAAGGGCCTCAGCCATACATGTACAGGTATCCATTCTCCACCAAACTCCCCTCCCATCCTGGCTGCCAGATCAAATTGACCAGAGTTCCCTGTGCTATATAATAGATCATTTGTTGGATTTCCACTTTCAGTTCAGTTCAGTTCAGTCGCTCAGTCGTGTCTGACTCTTTGGGACCCCATGAATCGCAGCATGCCAGGCCTCCCTGTCCATCACCAACTCCCGGAGTTAACTCAGGCACACATCCATCGACTCAGTGATGCCATCCAGCCATCTCATCCTCTGTTGTCCCCTTCTCCTCCTGCCCCCAATCCCTCCCAGCATCAGTCTTTTCCAATGAGTCAACTCTTCACATGAGGTGGCCAAAGTACTGGAGTTTCAGCTTTAGCATCATTCCTTCCAAAGAAATCCCAGGCCTGATCTCCTTCAGAATGGACTGGTTGGATCTCCTTGCAGTCCAAGGGACTCTCAAGAGTCTTCTCCAACACCACAGTTCAAAAGCATCAATTCTTCAGCACTCAGCCTTCTTCACAGTCCAACTCTCGCATCCATACATGATCACAGGAAAAACCATAGCCTTGACTAGATGGACCTTTGTTGGTAAAGTAATGATTCTGCTTTTCAATATCCTATCTAGGTTGGTCATAACTTTTCTTCCAAGGAGTAAGCGTGTTTTAATTTCATGGCTGCAGTCACCATCTGGAGTGATTTTGGAGCCCCCCAAAAAATAAAGTCTGAAACTGTTTCCACTGTTTCCCCATCTATTTGCCATAAAGTGATGGGATCAGCTGCCATGACCTTTGTTTTCTGAATGTTGAGCTTGAAGCCAACTTTTTCACTCTCCTCTTTCACTTTCATCAAGAGGCGTTTTAGTTCCTCTTCACTTTCTGCCATTAGGGTGGTGTCATTTGCATATCTGAGGTTATTGATGTTTCTCCGGCAATCTTGATTCCAGCTTGTGTTTCTTCCAGTCCAGCATTTCTCACGATGTACTCTGCATAAAAGTTAAATAAGCAGGGTGACAATATACAGCCTTGACATACTCCTTTTCCTATTTAAATCAGTCTGATGTTCCACGTCCAATTCTAACTGTTGCTTCCTCACCTGCATATAGGTTTCTCAAGAGGCAGGTCAGGTGGTCTGTTATTCCCATCTCTTTCAGAATTTTCCATTTTAGTACTTCCAATACTTTAAAAAGGGCATACATTGCTTATTTTCTAGCATTTGCACTGTTTTCACAGAGTTGAAAATTCATTAGATTTCATCTCATTATGAAGTCTTTTTTCTTTGTCCTCCTGCTCCAGAATAAAGTAGGGGGGTAGCATTTCCCCATTCAATCAGAGAGACAAAATATGAGTAACATCTATACACACAACTTAAAAACATCCAGAACTCTGACAGAATGTCTTAGCAGAAATTAGGCTGCTGCTGCTGCTGTGTCACTTTAGTCGTGTCCGACTCTGTGAGACCCCATAGATGGCAGCCCACCAGGCTTCCCGTCCCTGGGATTCTCCAGGCAAGAACACTGGAGTGGGTTGCCATTTCCTTCTCCAATGAATGAAAGTGAAAAGTGAAAGTGAAGTCGCTCAGTCGTGTCCGACTCTAGCGACTCCATGGACTGCAGCCTACCAGGCTCCTCTATCCATGGGATTTTCTAGGCAAAAGTACTAGAGTGGGGTGCCATTGCCTTCTCCAGCAGAAATTTAACCCACGGTCTAATTTGTTAGGTCCTGAGAAGTCACTAGACGCCTTTACACATGGTTGAGAAGCTCAGTGGCTCTGGTCATGCAGACTTGACAGACTGACAGTGACCACCCCCCGCCCCCACCCATCTTTTCCCCTCATTGTCAGGGAACCCAGGGCACAGGGATTTGCAGTGAACTCAGCACCTTGATCCAACTCAGATACACTGTTGTTGAATTATTACAACATCCAAAACCTGGAAATAATCTAAGTGCCCACTATAAAAAAAAGATAAAGAAGCTGTGGTGTATTATACCACAGTGGGATGTTTTTCATTGGAGGATAGTTGTGTTACAATGTTGTAACACATGTTTTTATTGGAGTATGGCTGTGTTGCATTGTGTGCTTTACAATATTATTTAGTTTCATCTGTACAACAAAGTGATTCACTTATATGTATACTTATCCCCTCTTTTCTTCACCTTTAGGTCACCACTGAGCATTGAGTAGAGTTCCCTGTGCTATACAGTAGGTTCTCATCAGCTATCTATTTTACACATCGTAGTGTATACAAGTCAAACTAATAGTATTACTCAAAAGTACGGAATCATTATTTTACCCATGAAACCGACATAACATTATATCAGTTGTATTCCAATTTGAAAAACTGAAAAAACAAAAGTTGGACACTATCTTTTACAAAAATGATCTGAACTGGATCACCAGCGAGGTCCCCCAAACAAGTCTTAACAGATTTAAGACTGAAATCCCATCAAGTGTCTTTTCTAACCCCCTGATATGAAACTAGATGCCAATAACAGCAGGAAAGTCAGAAAATTCACAGATACGTGGAGATGAACAACCACCTCTACAGAGGTCAAAGAAAAATCCAAAAGGAAATAAAAGACCTTGAGACAAGAGTGAGTGGAAACATAGCAAACAAAAGGTTATGGGATTCAGCACAAGTTGTTCTAAGAGGGGCGTTTTCATAACAGATGACTGCATTAAGAAAAAAGATTCTAGTAATCAAGCTAACTTTTTACCACAAGGATCAATAGCAACCAAAAACCAGCAAAATATCACCACCACCCCTTCCCCCGCCCCCCAAAACCAAACCGAAAACTAAGGAAAAGTTAATGGATACAAGGAAATAAAAAAGAACAGAGTGGAAATAAATGAAATAGAGACCAGAAAAACAATAGAAAAGACCAAGGAAACCACCAGCTGGCGTTTGGAAAGATGAACATTCGCCTTGTCCCTGAGCACCTGCAGCAACGTGAGGAGAAACAGTGACTTTGGGCACCTAAGGCGTTTCTAACCTCACGGCCGACCTCACTCCTTTTCCCACCACAGCGGCGGTATTACTTCCGCTCAAAGCAGGAAGAGCGTCCTGGCCTCCCCTCCCAGCTCCTAGTCGCCCCTCTTCCCGCCACTTCAACGGTCTGGTCCTTCAGGCTCAGCCTCCTGGCTCCACCTGCTGAGAATCACCTCAGGAGCCCCTTCAGTCACCATGACTGACTCGCTCTCTTCATGATGAAATTCTTACCTTTTTGTTCCTTTCCTCCTCTCCCCTATCTCTTCCTGATAAATCGTGAGCTCTCAGAAACAAGAAATACTCTCCAGGCAGATGCAGCTGTCGCCGACGAGCACCGTGGCTCCCGGCCAGCCTCTCCCTCAGCTGTGGCTCGTGCTGGAGCTTCTGTGTGCAGGCACCACCTCCGATTTTGCTAGAGTTTACCCGGACAAGGACCTAAACACGTACCATGCTCTCGCGACAGTTCCGAGACTCTTACCCCTGCTCTCGCGACAGTTCCTGGAAAGACTTGTGCACATGCTCCTGCTCTCGCGATAGTTCCTGAGGCACAGGCCTGTTCAGATACCTCTGATCTCGCTGTAGCTCCTGGGGCTCGGAGATGGACAAGTTCCCCTGATATCCCGGCAGCCTGAGGAAAGACCCCGGACAGGTGAGTGGACTGTGGGTCCTGCCCTGCACGACCGTACGGCGACTTCTACCTACGCTGTGTCCCGTCCAGCCTCCTTCAGGCTGTGGTGGCCCATCCTGGGGGTTCCCTGAACCTGGCCCTCCTAATGCGACTGCTCCGTGAGTCCTATGGAACTGTATCAGTAGAAGCCCTGACATGAATCTCAACGCACAGTAATTCCTCATAGGATCCTCCGGAAGCCCCCTCGTGTCTCCCTACATCACAGCTCCCAGAGACTCCTGTTCGTGCCTGTCCTTTCATCCTCTTGCACCTCTCCTTCTACACACATGGCCCCTGACCTTCCTGTGAGGCTGGGTATTCTGGGGTGAGAGGTGTGGTCAAATCCACCGGATGTACATATCCTGGGAGACACAGAAATCAACCCCACAGGTGAGGTGCCTCCCTGACACCAACAGTCATGATCAGAAGGACACATCTGCCCCCACACAGTCCATGACCTCCAGCCCCACAGGGTCACACACGGGGGACACCACCACAGCCAGAGTCAGAAACTAACTCACAGCAGGTGCTGACAGGGCTCTTCTTTCAGGAAACGCCATTGAAGACAGTTCTGTCTCTTTTGCTCCTGAGCACTTTTTGCTACCCTAACTTTCTCATATAGTTGTGTTTTTTTTTTTTTTTTTTAACTTCTGTGAGTAAAAATGCTTACAATGTAGTGGTAGCAGCAGGAATTAATTCTGTTGTGTTGACAGAGGAGTAGGTAACTCATCACAGGTGAGCCCTGAAATCAGAGCTGGTGTGTAGCCCAGTGCTGAGGGAGAGCTGAGAATGAGCTGCTTAGAGGCACCGTCAGGAGCTGTGGCAACAGGACTCAAGGAGCCTGGAGTAGGGTCCCAGGTGCAGATACACTGAGAAAGGGGACAGGGGGACTCCTTCCCCTGCAAGCATAGGTCTGTGAGGTCTGCTACAATGAGCAGTGAAAGTGGAAGTCACTCAGTCGTGTCCATCTCCTTTGGACCCCGTGGACTATACAGCCTGTGAAATTCTCCAGGCCAGAGTACTGGAGTGGGTGACCATCCCTTCTCCAGGGCATCTTCCCAACCTAGGGATCGAATTCAGGTCTCCAACATTGCAGGCAGATTCTGTACCAGCTGAGCTAACAAGGGAGCCCACAATGAGCAGAGTACTTGTTAACAACAGGGAGGAGCTTGGTGATGGGATCATCCAAGGCTTGGCACACATTCCAGAGAGACCACATCCCTCCTCTCATCTTTAGAGACTCCAGGGCACAGGGATCTGCGGTGGACCACCCAGCTCTGCTCTGGCCTGAGACACTCCTGGGCTCACAGCCACCCTCCTTCCAGCAGAGCATGGATGTGGATGCTCAAGTGAGGCCATGTTGCCCCTGTCCTGCCCAGTGTGAGTTAAGTCTTAAATCCCTCTCCTGCTGGAGGCAACGTCTCTCCCAGTCTTTGCCCTGAGATTGAATAGAAGGACGCGCTCACATGGCTGGTCTTTGCTTCAGAGCTCTGTGCAGGGACGTGTCACTCAAGATGAACCCCAAGCACCTGATGTCATGGTTATAGGGACGGTGTTTGTAGCCTTGGTCTCTCCACAGAGATTCCATTATCACGCCACCTGCTGTGTGGGTGACACTGACTGCATGGGGAGTCTGGGGCGTTCCCAGTGAGGAGCAAATGTTATCCCCAGTGTAAATCATCTTCCTTCTTGGGAGATTAAGGACAGCTTTTTGGAATCAATGAAAAGATCTGAATGGGCAGTCAAATAGCTGGCAGAAAACTTTTTTCTGAATTCCCTGTGGAAAATGGTAGTTCAGAATCACAGTTGTCATCGGGTACTATAGGATCGCTTGAAGGTGCATCAAACTTTTTTTTCTTTTACCACACTTCCAACTGGTCTTATTCCTCCAGGTATTTTCTTTATATATAGGCAGGTGTTTACCAATTCGGTTTTGGTACAGGGTCTTTGAGAAGCTTTAATTCACATACCATATAACTCACCCATTTAAAGTACACCGCTCAGTGGTCTTACTTTATTCATAGAGTGGTCTTGGCTGTTGTTTGGTCTCTAAGTCTTGTTGGACTCTTTGCGACCCCTCTGGTTGTAACCCTCCAGGCCCTTCTGTCCATGGGATTTCCCAGACAAGAATACTGGAGTGGGTTGCCATTTCCTTCTCCAGGGGATCTTCCCTATCCAGGAGTAAAATCCATGTCTCCTAGTTTAGCCGGTGGATTCTTTACCACTGTGCCACCAGGGAAGCCTCTTGTGGTCTTTACCACACTCATTTTAGGAAATTTTCATCAACCTGGAAAAAAAGCCCAAATCCTATATTATTCTTTTTTCAGATTTTTACAATTAAACTATATATTTTATATTGGAGTATAGCCAATTAACCATGTTGGCACTGTTTCAGGTGGACAGCAAAGGAGCTCAGGTGTATATATATATACGTATGTGTGTGTGTGTGTGTATATAAATATATATATCCTTTTTCCTCCAAACTGCCCTCCCATTCAGCCCCCCATGTAACACTCAATGCATTTTCATGTCTCCAAAATAATGAGCATCATCACTGGATCCCGAGTCTAGTATTCCTATGACTTTCTATAAGAAATTTTGGGTGATCTCCTTGCAAGTCCAGTGGTTAGGATTCTACACTTCCAATGCAGAGGGTGCAGTTTCGATCCCTGGTTGGGCAACCAAGTTCCTACATGTCAAACAGCCAAAAAAATTTTTTTTCTGGCCTAAGAAGTATTTATTACTCTCACGTACAGAAAGCTCAATAGCGTACATTTAGCCCAGTTTGGTGGCCTGTTCTTTGACCCTCGCCTTTTCTACCTTGTTAACAGGAGCCACTGATTTGGGACCCAGGACACGGCCTCCCCAATGATGGTGGGTCTCATGATATCTGTCATTGTAACAGGTGCTGACAGCTTCCACCAGCTCAGCCAAAGTGGCCTTGTCGTCCAAGCTGACTTGTGTAAAGGCAACGGTAGTACAGGTCTTCTTGTGCACTAGACGCCCTGGCCTGGCCTTCCCTTGGACCACCATCTTTTTTTATTATTAATATTGTTAAAAATTTTAATTGGAGGATAATTGCTTAAAAATGTTGTGTTGGTTTCTGCCATATGACAACATGAATCAGCTATATGTATATATATATCCCCTCTGTCTTGAGCCTCCTTGCCCACCCCATCCCACCCCTCTATGTCCTCAAACAGCACCGAGTTTACCTCCCTGTGCTCTATAGCAGCTTCCAGCTAGCTATCTATTTACACATGGTGTTGTGTATATTTCAGTGCCACCCTTTCAATACATCCCGTGCTGGCCTTCCCCCCACTATATCTACAATTCTGTTCTCTACCTCTGCATTCCTATGCCTGCCTGGCAAATAGGTTCATATGGCATTTTTCTAGATTCCATATATTGCGTTAATATATGATATTTGTTGTTCTCTCTCTGATTTACTTCACTGTGTATAACAGGCTCTAGGTTCATCCACCTGAGTTCATCTGACTCACATTAGAGAGCCCCATTCTTACTGTGCCCGATGAGCAGGAGGGCCACCAGTTCTGGGCCACACAGTAGGTTATCTTGTTTATGTCTAGTAGTGTGAAAAATGAAGTAGAGTTGAAATTACTTCTATTCAATTATTTTAAAGATAAAAATAGTGCATAGGCAGTTAATTCCTTATTGTTTAAGAGGAGGTTGTCTATCACTAAATATGCTTCTACTATTGATCACATTTTATTACCTTTTATACACTTTAATAGGAAAACTAGGAAGTAAAATTATGATATTTTTAGATAAATAGATATTGAAATAATCCACTCATAGTAGAACTACTTAAAAGTCAAAGGGCCTTCTTCACTCAGAAGACAAGTTGTACCAAAGAAAAAAACACTTACAAAAAAGAACTGCAAGCATTGGAAAAGGCAATCACATTGACACTTGCATAAACTCTGCATTCTCTTCATTTCTTATTTTGTATAAGGCACAACTATCTCATGACAGCTAAAACCATAGCATTACTTGTCAGTAATAATGTATATAGATACAATACTGAGGGATCCTTACATGATGACCAAAAGATCACTGAAAGATAGTTATACATTAACACCTTAAATTTAAAAATAGGACTTAATAAATAACAGACTAAAAGGAAGGCAAAAAAACAGAAAAAAAAACAAATTAGACAAATAGAAACAAATCTCAAATTTACAAAATGCAATGATGAAAACTGTATATGCAAGTGACGAATAAAAAAGAATGCAGCTACTAGTCTTTCCTTCAGTTCACACCATCCATCTAATCGACTAAATTTATTGAGAGTCTACCATGTAAACAATCCATATTTAAAGGATAAGCAAGCCATTGACCAGCACTGATTTTCCATGTAACACTACAGCATATTGGAGAAATAGAAGTGAAATAAAGTTACACAGTAGAAAAACACAGTATAGAAAAACATATTCTCCATTTTCATGTGTATTACCTTTATCTCAGAAATCAAATCTCCACCACACAGGAATAATATTTATGGAGATCAATATTGGATTATGTGCCAGTGTGTGTCCAGTATTAGCCACAACACACAAGGATAAAATTTGGTGAAACTCTTGAAATGTTCCTAAAGAAAGCAGATTTTCTACAGACAGCTGCATTGGTCAAGGGTGAAATGGTTTCCTTAGTAATGGTTTGTACATTTCTCAAGCTGATAATTCATGGAATGACTTTCAGATCTCCTAAGGCATCTCTGGAATTAAATGAACCTTCTCAGCTCATTGGGAATTATGTAGAAATTTGGTGTTGAGTCCAACCAGTCCATTCTGAAGGAGATCAGCCTTGGGATTTCTTCGGAAGGAATGATGCTAAAGCTGAAACTCCAGTACTCTGGCCACCTCATGCGAAGAGTTGACTCATTGGAAAAGACTCTGATGCTGGGAGGGATTGGGGGCAGGAGGAGAAGGGGACCCCAGAGGATGAGATGGCTGGATGGCATCACTGACTCGATGGACGTGAGTCTGAGTGAACTCTGGGAATTGGTGATGGACAGGAAGGCCTGGCGTGCTGTGATTCATGGGGTCGCAAAGAGTCGGACACGACTGAGCGACTGGTCTGATCTGACAGACATCAAAAGGTATCAACTTCTAATTATAAAATAAGTCAAGGGGATGTGATGAACCACATGGTGAATATAATCAATTATATTTCATTGCATATGTCGCTTCAGTCATGTCCGACTCTTTCTCAATACTTTAGACCATAGCCTGCCAGGCTCCTCTATCCTTCTAATTCTCCAGGCAACAATACTGGACTGGATTTCTGTACCCTCCTCCAGGGGATTTTCCTGACCCAGGGATTGATCCCACGTCTCCTGCATTGGCAGGTGGGTTCTTTACCTGTAGCACCACCTGGGAAGCCCAGCATGTATGAGAATCAAACACTACAAAAAAACCAAGAACATGGCATCTGGTCCCATCACTTCATGGCAAATAGAAGGGGGAAAGTGGAAACAGTGACAGATTTTATTTTCTTGGCCTCCAGAATCACTGTGGATGGTGACTGCAGCCATGGAATGAAAAGACTGGATGAAAAGCTATGATAGGTCAAGACAGTATATTAAAAAGCAGAGACATCACTTTGCTGACAAAGGTTCAGATCATCAAAGCTATGGTTTTTCCAGTAGTCATGTATGGATGTGAGAGCTAGACCAAAAAGAAGGCTGAGTAATGAAGAATTGATGCTTTTGAACTGTGGTGTTGGGACTTGAGAGTGCCTTGAACTGCAAGGGGATCTAATTATTCAATCCTAAAGGAAATCAACCCTGAGTATTCATTGGGAGGACTGATACTGAAGCTGAAGCTCCAATACTTTGGCACCTGATGCAAGGAGCCGAATCATTGGAAAAGACCTTGGTGCTGGGAAACACTGAAGGCAAAAGGAGAAGGGAGTGACAGAGGATGCAATGGTTTAATAGCATCAGACTCAATGGACTTGAATTTTGAGCAAACTCCGGGAGATGGTGAAGGACAGGGGAGCCTGGTGTGCTGCAGTCCATGGGGTCGCAAAGAGTTGGATACAACTTAATGACTGAAGAACAACAACAAGAGAGTCAACCTTCAAAGTTCTCATCACAGGGACATCCCTGGTGGTTAACACTTGAATCTTCCACTGCAGGGGGTGCTGATTTGATCCTTGGTTTTGGAACGAAGATCCCATGTGCCCCACAGCCAAATAATAAAAAAACTAAATAGAATCAATAAACATGGCAAAGTTCATATCACAAGAAAGAAAGTCGTATTGTCTGTGAAGGTGCAGGAATGTACTAGACTTATGATGATCATTCTGTAACATAAATAAATGCCCATTCTTTGTGTTGTCTATCTGAAACTAATGCAAGGTTATGTGTGAATCATACCTCAAAAAATGGATACTGAGTGCTTACAGAATAATTATGATTATTGAAAGTGACTACTAGATATTTAGCACTTTAACCATATATTCTAACAAGTCAAGAGCAGAACCTAGGAGTTCTAGGATCTCTAAGAAGCAGCAGGAAAGGGGAAATGGTGGGAAAACAGGAACCCAGTACATTAGAGGTCTGTATCAACCATAAACGAATATCAAAGAAGGCTGAAATATAAAAAGACAGAATAGAATTTAGGAAGTAGAAGGTGACGAAGGTGACCACCAGCATCAGGATGGTGTGGGTGGCTCTGGTCTCCGGGGGGCATCTGTGGTGCCCAGTGGGGGTGTGAATATACTGCACCCTCTGGCGGTGTCTGAGCAGGAGAAGCACCATGGAGCCACTGGACCAGACCATGAGGCCAATAAACATGGCATCAGAGATGGACCACAAATAGCTCGTACGTATTTCAGTAGGTAAGGATGAACAGAACCACGTGCCTTTGGTATCAGTATAGTTGTGCATGTTCTGTGGACCAGTGATTTTCAGAGGAACAGGTATGTACATTAAGAAACTGAGCATCCAGCAGGTGCAGCAGGAAGGACCAATGACCTTGGGGGCCCTTCCTCTGAGCATCACCCACTCCAGTCTCCTGGAAGTAAGAGTGAAGGACTGATATGTGCTCAGGACGCAGGTGGAGCACAGGGCGGTGCTGCGAGCCATTTTCTGTAAGTAATACACAAACTTACATCCAAGCCTGGACAGAGGATTCCTTGGAATAAAAGCTGCCATTGTGTGGGGAATGCCAGGGGACAGAAGAACCAAGAGATTGGCAACCGCCATGTGGGTATGAATCATGTCTGTGGGTCTCTGGCTTTGGCCAATCAAGACTGGAGAGATGCTGTGGAAGAAAAGGATGACATTGACCAGGGACCCTATCACCATCTGTATAAGATACGTGATTTGGAGAGCAGCCTCACTTGTGGTTCTCAGGGCATCTTTGTGAAAAAACATGGAGAGGATGTCAAGAGTGTCCTGGAGCAGAAAGAAGGCTATGGTGGTGGTGGTGACATCAGCTGTCTTCTTAGAGACCTAGTACTGCACAAGGATTTCCATATTTTATTTTTCCTGGAAAAAAAAAAAAAAAGAGTCTCACAGTCTAGAGAATTACTTTACCAGGATAAAATAATCCAGACACCAGTTAAAGCATTCACCACTATTTATTTGGTTTTGCTTTGTATTTACTTTTACATCCTGATGTTCACTCTCCATGCAGGGTCTACAAAGTGATGGTTATATCTATTTTGTTCAACAGCATTGTTGATTTAGTTCACCCATTTTTGTCATTATTCACAGAAATAGAAAAAAAAATCCCCAAATTGTATGCAACCATAAAATACTCCCAAATACTCTAAACATCTTGTGAGAGAAGAACAAAACATCGAGCTTCCTCATTTCAAAATATATGTCAAATCTATGGTAACAGAAACAGTATGGTATAGGCATAAAAACAGATCAGTGGGACAGAATAGAGAGCGCAGAACTAAATGTATGCTCCTTTGGCTAATCAGTCACAAAGGCACTAAGGATACATAATTGTAAAAGGATAGTTTCTTTAATAAATGATGTTTGGAAAATTGGAAATCCACATCTAAAGATACCTTAAAATTCTGACCAGAAGAAAAAAATTGTGACTATGTATATCATAGATTTTAATTAGCACACTGTGATCAACTGCAATACATGCAAACAGTGAATCATTATTTTGTACCCATAAAACTGACATAACGTTATGTCAATTATATCTCACTTTCAAACACTGAAAAAGACTGGGCGCTATTTTACATCACACACAGAAATGATCTGAACTGGATTAAGATTTGGATGTAAGATGTGAAACCATGAAATTCCCAGAGGAAAGAAGTAAGCTCCCTGACATTAGTCTTGGTCATAATGGTTTGGATTTGACAACAAAAGCAAAGGTAAGTGAGTGGTGCAGCACGTAAGAGCCTCCTCAGAGCAAAGGAAATCATGAAAATGCAGCTATACAATAGGAGACAATAGTAGCAAACCACACACCCAGTAATGAGTGAATATCCAATTTGGGCAGATCCCCAAATAATCCAGTTTGAAACAGGCAGAGGAGGGTCAAAGGCTCAGAGTTTACACCCGGTAGTCACTTAATGGCTCACCAGCAAGGAATTCGCCTGCAATGCAGGAGCTGAGGAGACGCAGTTTCAAGCCCTGGTGCAGGAAGACCCCCTGGAGGAGGAAAGGGCCACACACTCCAGTACTCTTGCCTGGAAAAAATTCCATGGACAGAGGAGCCCTGTGAGATCATTTGTGACATGGCCTTAAGAGTGCTCCTTGGAACTTCCTTGGTGATCTAGTGGTTAAGAATCTGCCTGACAAGGCAGAGGACATGAGTTTGATCCGTGGTTCGGGAGGATCCCACATGACTTGGGGCAACTAAGCCCGAGTGCCACAACTCTGAGCCCACACCCTAGAGCCGGGAGCTTGAAGTACCAAAGCCCGCACACCCTAGAGCCCAAGCTCCACAACAAGAGAAGCCACCGCAGTGAGAAGCCTGTGCATTGCAGTTAGAGAGTAGCCTCTACTCGCAACGAGAGAAAGCCTGCACACCGCAACGAAGACCCATTGCAGACAAAAATAAATAAAGGAATGAACAAATATTTTTAAAAATTACAAAGGGCTCCATTATTGTCCCCAGGATTATTCTTCAAACCACTGACACCCATTCTCTTATGTGGACACTTTTCCATTTGATGAAGCCCATAAATTAGGTTTTTCCTCAATTATATACCTCAGCTAAATAGGATGGATTTCTTTTTAACAGCAAGGCCCTCAAACATGCTCTTAAGAACTGGACTTTTCTGTTTTTTAACGGTATCTCAGATTGAACTTAGAGCTTTCCACTTACCTTTTTTTTTTTCAAGTCAGTTCTTGCAAGATACTTTTATATCTTTTTTTCTTTTCTTTTCAGGAGATATTTTTGAAGGGTATAAAGGAAATGTAAAGGCGTCTGGTTGATGGCTGAAAGGGAGTGAGAATTTTAAAAAGTCACCAGAACAGACTGAAGAGCTCTGAGGACTGGAATTTAATTCTACTGGCATGGGGAGTGCCACAATCATATATAACATTGAAAAGCATGAACTTGGGACTATGTGGACAGTGAGTGGAGAGGCAGAGATACCTGGGAAGATGCTGCGACCATGAGGCAAGAGGTAGCTGTGGTCTTTACCAGAGTAATGGCAGAGACATGGGGATAAAGGATGGACTAAATCTGGGGGATGTAATATACAGCAGGATGACTATAGTTAATAATACTGTTTTGCATATTTGAAAATTGTGAAGAAAGTACATTTTTAAATCCTCCTCACAAGAAAAACATTGTAATTGTATATGGTGATGGATATTAACTAGGCTTATATAGTGATCATTTCATAATGCATACAAATATTGAATGATTATGTTGTATACTTGAAACTAGCACATGTTATATATCAGGTATACCTCAGTATAAAAAAATGGACTAGGAATGGCTTCAGAAAGTGGAAAGGACAGGACATGGAGACTGGATGGGAGGATGAAGAATCAAAGTGGGGGCCCAGATTTCCAGGCTAGGGGGATGGAGGCATCAACCCTAAGATGGCAGGCATAAGAAATATAGCTGGGGCAAGGGTGAGAAGTATATGTTAGTTTTTTGAATAAATTGTTTAATTATAGAATATATTATTATTGTACAAATGTCAACACAAAAGAATTAAAATTCCTCTATTCTCCCTCTCCCCCCAAAAATGGGCAAAGGACCTGAACAGACATTTTTCCAAAGAAGACATACAAAGAGTTAAAAGGTGCATGGACAGGAGTTCAATATCTCTAGTCGTCAGATCAAAATTACAATGAGATAACATCTCTCACCTGTTAGTCTGTCTGTTCTCCAAAATCCAAAAGGCAACACACTGGCAAGGAGGTTGAGAGAAAAAAATACTTTACACACTGTTGGGAATGTAAACTGGTACATCCTCGTGGAAAACGTTATGGCAGTTCCTCAGAAGTTAAAACCGGAACTCCCATACCAGCCAGCAGTCACACTTCTAGGATAGATCAAAGGAAAAGAAACCACGATCAGGAAGAGATACCTGCACTCCGTGTTCACTGGTACAGTATTACGACAGCCAAGACGTGGAACCAACCCAAGGGTCCACTGAGAGAAGAATAGATAAGGAAGCTGTGGTGCGTTATACAGTGGAATATTTTTTTATTCAAGTGTTGTTGCTTTACAATGTTACATTACATTCTCCTGTACAGCAAAGTGAATCAGCTATACATATATACTTACCCACTCCTTATTAGATTTCCCTCCCATTTAGGTCACCACAGAGCACTGAGTAGAGTTCTCTGTGCTACACTGTAGCTTCTCATTGTCATTTTATACATAGGGGTTGGAGAAGGAAATGGCAACCCACTACAGTATTTTTGCCTGGGAAATCCCGTGGATGGAGGAACATGGCGGGCTGCAGTCTATGGGGTCGCAAAGAGTCAGACACGACTGAGCGACTGCACAGTAACAGCAGCTGCTCAAGTTAAAAAGGCTGAAAGCGTTTTGCCATTCAGTTAGAGAGGGGAAGGCATGAGCCACACTGACATACATAACACAAATGCAGAATCTCAATGGAATACCATGACAGAAATGCCTGAGCCAACTGCAGCCCATGAAGGAACATATGAAGGTTGTTACAGGGCAGCCTTTCTCTCTGTGTTTCTGTTTGTGTGTGTATGTGTCTGTCACTGGATCTTATTTCAGGACTTTCAGGTTCTAACCGAAACCCTGCACAGCAATTTATCTCACCTTACTCACATCCAGCACTAACCAATTAGGTTCGAGGAGGTGACTAGAACCTTTTATACAAGATTGAGAAGCCCAGGGCTCTGCTCATACAGGACTTGGCACAGATTCCACAGTGACCCCCTCCCTATTCCCCTCATTGTCAGGGACCCCAGAACACAGGGATTTGCAGTGAACTCACAGCTCTGGTCCCCCTCAGATACACACCAAAGCACATTCCCACCTTCCACTTGCCAGCCAGGGCATGGACAGGGCAGCTGAGGATAAGGCAGGGGAGCACCTATCCTGCCCAAGGCGCTGACTATACAGCTCTGAGCTCCTCTCCTGCTGAGAGCCAGCTCTCCTGTTTCCTGCCCTGAGACTGAACACAAGGGAGCACTCACCTGCCTGCACTTGGCGCCACACTCTGTGCAGGGAAGCGTCAGTCAGGATGGGCCCCAGTTATAGGGACAGGGTCCCTGGGCCCGCTCTCCCCACAGAGGAGCCATTATCATGTCATCTGGAGCAGAGGTGACACTGTCTGCATGGAGAGTCTGGGGCGTCTCCAGTGAGGGGCAGATCTTACCCCCAGTGCTCGTCACCCTCACCCACACCTGGGGACTACTGACAACTCCTGGTAATTACTGAGAAAGTCCACATGGGCAGCTGAGCAGAGGGCAGGGACAGTTTTCTGAGTTCCCTGTGAGAGAACCCAAGTTTACAGTGAAAGTCATAGCTGGGGGAGGGACACTCACAGAGCACCGGGGCGCCCTTCACTGTGTCTCCCATTGGGCATTTTCCCTCATGGTCTCACTTTTCCAAACTCTTCCAACGTGTATTCTCACTGATCATCAGCATGGGATCTGGATGCTGGGCTTTCTCCTGAGTTTAAGTTTCACAACACTTTCTATATATGATCTTGGTTTCTTTAATCTGGAAAATAATCTCTTTGAAGCCAGTGTTTCACTCCTCACAGTCCTCAGGTCTCCCTCGTGTCCACATGACTCTGTAAGCAGATTATAATTTGTTCTAAGTCACCCATCGATCCCCCTCCTAGCGATTCTCACTGGACCACCAGCCTGTCTCTAGGTTCTGAGCCATTTGAATTGGATAGGAGATAAAATAGACTTTGTGAAGAGACAAAGAAGAACACTACATAATGAACAAGGGACAAGTGATCAGTTGAAGAAAAAGATATAATAATTTTAAATATATATGCACCAACATTTATTGTTGTTCAGTTGCTATGTAGTGTTTGACTCTTTGCGACCCTATGAACTACAGCACATCAAGGCTTCCTTGTCCTTTGATATCTCCCAGAGTTTGCTCAAGTTCAAGTTCCATTGAGTTGGTGATGTCATCCAACTGTCTCATCCTCTGTTGTCCCCTTCTCCTCCTGCCCTCAATCTTTTGCAGCATCAGGGTCTTTTCCATTGAGTTGGCTCTTCCCATCAGGAGGACAAAATATTGTACCTTCAGCTTCAGCATCAGTCCTTCTGATGAATATTCAGGGTTCATTTCCTTTAGGATGGACTGGTTTGCACTCTCTGCTGTCACAGGGACTCTCAAGAGTCTTCTTCAGCACCAGAATTCAAGCATCAATTCTTCACAGGAGCACCTCAAAATATAAGTCAAATATTGATAGACATAAAAGGAGAAATCAACAGAAGCACAATCATAGGAGGGGATTTCAACTTTCCACTTACATCAGTAAATAGATCACCCAGGCAGAAAATGAAGGAAGCACAGACTGAAAATAACACATTAGACCTTAGAGTCTGTAGTTGGTAGATATTGAGCATCCATACAAAAGCAGCAGATTACACAATGTCTTCAATGGCATGTAGGTTGTTCTACAGGAGGTTCACAGGCTGGGTCATAAAGCAAGCCTCAGTAAAGTTAAGGAAATGGAAATGACCTCAAAAGTCTTTTCCAATTGCAATGCTATGAGACAAGAATCAAATACAAGGAAAAACCTGAAGAAAAAAAAAAAAAAAACAAAAACACGTGGAGACTAAACAACATGCTAGTGAAAAACCAGTGGTTTGCTGAAGAAATCAAGGAGGAAATTAAAAATCCTAGAGACAAATGAAAATGAAAGCATGATGACTCAAAACCTGTGGGAAGCAGCAAAAACAGTTCTAAAAGGGAAGTTTATACAGATACTAGCCACAAAACTAGGGGAAAAAAACCTCAGCTAAACAACCTAATATTACACCTAATGCAACTTGAGAAAGAAGGACAGCAAAACCCAAAGTTAAAAAGAAGAAATCATAAAGATCACAGCAGAAATAAATAAAATGGAGAGAAAAATAAGTGATAGAGGAGATCAGTGAAACTGAAAGCTGCTTCCTTGGAAAGATAAACAAAATGGATTACCTTTTAGCCAGACTCATTACGAATAAAAGGGAGAGATCTCAATCAATAAAATCCAAAAAGAGAAATGAGAAAGTACAACCAACACCCCAGAAGTACACAAAATCTTAAGAGACCACTTGGGTCTATAAAATGGAAAACATGGAAGAAATGGACAAATCCTTAGAAAGGTACAACTTTCCAAGGCTGAACCAGGAAGAAATCGAAAATATGAACTGATCAAATACCACAACGTCCAAAGAAAAGGCAAAATAAAACACAGGAATAGTAAGATAAGACAAACAGAAAATAAACCCCAAGTTGCTGTTTGCAAGGATGAAAATGAAATATTCAAGGGACAAATATGGAGACGAAATCCTCTAGGCTGTCCTTCCAATTATTGTTCCGCCTAAACAATAAAATTTAATGACGGTCGACTATATAAAGAAAATCCAGGTTTAAAGCAGAAGGTAATATAGAAACGACCTTCTTCACTTTTCAGATTTCTAATCTTCACTAGGAATAACATCTCCATGCACCATGGATTAATATTTAATGAGACGAATAACTGAATTATGGGCTAATGTATGCCAGGTATTACCCACAACTAATGGAGATAAAGTTTGTGGAAACTCTTGAAATGATCCACAAGAAAGGAGTATTCTTTCAGAAAGTTGCCATGGTCAAGGGTGAATGGCTTCCTCAATAATGACCTGTGTCGTTTCTGAGCAGATACTTTCATGAATTGACTTTCAGATCCCCCAAGTTAGCACCTGCATTAAATTAACCTTCTTTGTTCATTGGATTTTACACACAAATGTCAACAGGCATCTACAGCTTGTTACAAAATAAATAAGTCATGGGAATGGGATGTCCAGCATGGTGACTACAGTTGATCATACAGAATGGCATCGTTGGAAAATGCTGAGGGATTCAAACTTTAAGTTCTCATCACAAGAAAGCATTTGTACCATGTATAGGGAGGGATGCATAGATGGTAAAGGAGAATTGTGGTGACAATTTTGCAACAAATACAAGTATCCATATGATGTAATATTACTTATTTATTATGACTAATGTAACGTTACTTATTCAATATGACTCAATTAAAAAACTTGGTACTGATTAGTTACAGGATAATTTCTGTTATAATTCAAACTGTCTGCTAAATACAATAAATGTAAAGTGAGAACTTTAGTCATACCTGCTGACAACTCAAAGAGCAGATCCTAGCAGTTCTAGGATCCCTGAGGAGCAGCAGGAAGGGAGAAACGATGGGGAAACAGGAAAGCAAGACATCAGAGGTCTGTATCAACCATTGTCGAAAATCAAAAAAGGCAGTGATATAAAAAGCAAGAATAGAAGTCACCATGTAGAAGGTGACAAAGGTGACCACCAGCATCAGGGTGGTGTGGGTGGCTCTGGTCTCCGGCGGGCGTCTGTGGTGCCCAGTGGGGGTGTGGATATACTGCACCCTCTGGCGGTGTCTGTGCAGGAGAAGCACCATGGAGCCACAGGACCAGATCATGAGACCAATAAACACAGCATCCGAGGTGGACCACAGGACGACAATCTCTGCACTGGGACTTAAGGATATGCAGAACCAATCGCCCTGCATATCAGTATAATTGTGTCTGTTTGGTGAAGCAGTGATTTTCACAGGAACATAAATGTACATTAAAACAGTGAATATCCAACAGGTGCAGCAGAAAGAACCTGTGAGCCTGGGGGCTCTTCCCCTGAGCAGTGACCTCCCTTCTCTCCCAGGGGTGAGAGTGAAGGACTGATAGGTGCTCAGGACACAGGTGGAGCACAGGGCGGTGCTGTGAGCCACTTTCTGTAAATAGTACACACATTTACACCCAAGAGGAGACAGGGGCTTCCTTGAAGTGAAAGCTGCCATTGTGTGGGGGATCCCCGAGGAGAGAAGAACCAAAAGGTTGGCCACAGCTATGTGGGTGAGAATCGTGTCTGTGGGTCTCCTCTTGTGTCCAAACAAGATAGGAGAGATGTGGTAGAAAAAAAGAAGGACACTGGCCAGAGACCCAACTCCCATCTGTAAAAGATGCATGGTTTTCAGAGATGTCTGGCTTGCAGTCACACAGACATTTTTCTCAAAAGACGTGGAGTGGCTGTCAGAGTGGCCTGGAGCAGAGGAGAGGCTGTGCGGTGATGCCATCAGCAGTCTTCTTACGGAACCAACTAGGAAAGGGGGTCTCACACATCAACTCTCTTGAGAAAAAAAGACGCTGTCATACTCCAGAGAAATGGTTTCACCTGGAGACCATACATTTGATATTAGTCATACCTTTCACCATCACAAACTTTTATTACTCCTATTGACTCATGTATTCCTGTTCTCCACATGTGTGAGAGCAAGGTCCATGAACATAGGGACCATGTCTGTCTCGTTCAACAACATTGTTGAGCCATAATAATTTTTTTAAATTGTTTTAAAAATTTTATTTTATTTTTAAACTTTACAATATTGTATTAGTTTTGCCAAATATCAAAATGAATCCACCACAGGTATACCCGCATTCCCCATCCTGAACCCTCCAATGTATAACAAGTATATGAATAAGTGACAGGAGATAAAGACAAACTCTACCCCTTTAGAAAGATGACCCCTTTAGAAGATGACCCCTCTACGGCCATCTTGCTTATTACAAGAATGTATCGGGTGATGCCACCAACATGGCAACACAGGAGGTTCCTTCCTCCCACGGACACAGCAAAAACACTTACGCATGGATCAATTCCTTTGAGAGAAATGCAGAATGACTTGTACACATCGGATGACTTAGAAATCACCCCACGTCAAAATGGGTGGGAAATTCTGGGACACCTGCCAACCATGAACCCCACCCCCAGCACAGAGCCTCCCAACCACACTGAAACCCCCAATGCCTCTTCTCTGTCAAGGATCTGAACCTCATACCAGCACCCTAACTTTTTTTTATTAATTTATTTTCATTAGAGGCTAATTACTTCACAATATTGTGGTGGATTTTGTATGCATTGACATAAATCAGCCACGGGTGTACATGTGTTCCCCATCCTGAACCCACCCCTCCCCTCAGGCCTGTCCCAGTGCAGCGGCTTTGAGTTCCCTGTTTCACGCATCAAACTTGGACTCGTCATGTCTTTCACATATGGTAATATCCATGTTTCAATGCTATTCTCTCAAATCATCCCACCCTCGCCTTCTCCCACAGAGTCCAAAAGTCTGTTCTTTACATCTGTGTCTCTTTGCTGTCTCACATATAGGGTCATTGTTGCCATCTTTCTAAATTCCATATATATGCGTTAGTATACTGTATTGGTTTTTTTCTTTCTGACTTCCTTCACTCTATATAACAGGCTCCAGTTTCATCCACCTCATTAGAACTGATTCAAATGCATTGTTTTTAATAGCTGAGTAATATTCCATTCTGTATATGTACCACAGCTTTCTTATCCATTCATCTGCTGATGGACATCTAGGTAGCTTCCATGTCCTCCCTATTGTAAACAGTGCTGCGATGAACACTGGGGTACACGTGTCTCTTTCAATTCTGGTTTCCTCGGTGTGTATACCCATCCGTGGCATTGCTGGGTCATATGGCAGTTCTATTTCCAGTTTTTTAAGGAATCTCCACACTGTTCTCCATAGTGGCTGTACTAGCTTGCATTCCCACCAACAGTGTAAGAGGGTTTCCTTTTCTCCACACCCTCTCCAGCATTTATTGTTTGTAGACTTTTTGATAGCAGCCATTGTGGCATGAGATGGTACCTCATAGTGGTTTTGATTTGCATTTCTCTGATAATGCGTGATGTTGAGCATTTTAGCTTTAAGGCTGGCATCAGAAGAAGAGGCCCTCAGATCACTTAGTTCTGGTAGCCAATGCGGATGGGCATTGCTGAGCCCCACAGGACCAAGAAAATAAAAGAGCAGTGGTGAAATGGACCTACTGGCCCTCGCCATGGCCTCATCCCAGGCTCAGTGCCGCAGGAATGGGCTGGGACACCCAGCTCCTCATCTGAGCTGGACGGCACAGTCTATCCACTGCTGCCTGGAGCTCTGGTGTCTAACCCTTCATCCAGCAGCTGACTGGGATGCTCTTGGGAGCAAGTGGACACTGTTTCCATAATCTCCCTCTGGCTTGATCCAAATATAAAATCAAGCCTCCAGCATCTGCCTGGAAAGGGCCTATCCACACATCTTAGGCCCCAACCTTTGTTGCTGACCCCCAAAGGGGGGACCCTCCAATCACCTCACCCCAACAATCAAGGTACTCAGCCTACTTGAGTCCCTCAGGACTATGTAATACAAAAAAATCAGTTTTCACTGGTCACACATAGACCTAAAGAGAAGGGATGGAAAAGACAGTCCAGGGAAATAGAAAAGAATGTAGGAGTAACTGTAGTCATCTCAGACAAAATAGACTATAAGCCAAAACATGTAACAAGAGACAAAGGAGGCCATTCCATAACCACAAACAATTCATCAAGGAAATAGAACACTGTAAATTTCTGTAAGCCCAAACTTGGAGCACTTCAATATATTAAGCACCTGTTAACAGAAATCAAGGGGAAAATAGACAATCATACAATAGTAATATGGACATCAAATCCATACTTTCAGCAATAGAACAATCATATAGAAAGTCTATAAAGAATCATTGGATTTAAACTACATATGAGATCAGATGTACTTAACCATCCAACAGCAGCAGAAAATAGTCTTCTCAAGTGTACGTGGACCATTCTCCGTGCGAGTCGTAACATATTTGAGAAGACTGAACTCATTTCAGGCATCTTTTCCAACCACACTGATATGAAACTTCAAAACAATTGTTAGATGGAAATAGGATAAATCACTAATATGTGGAGATTAAACTTCATGGATGAAATGAAAAATCAAAAAGGAAAAAGTTTTCAGAGAAATCAAAGTGCAAATACAAGATAACAAAACTTATGGAGAGCAGTTTAAGAGCTGAACTGATAGTGATGAATGTCTATATGAACAAGGAAGAAAGGTCTCAAATAAACAGAATAGCCTTATGCCTCAAGGAACTATGAAAAAAAAAAAAAAAAAAACAATGAATTCAGCTCAAAGGAAAGAAAATGTGAGGTTCACAGCAGAAATATTGGCATAATTGAGAGGCGTTGTGAATTTGGTTCCAGACCACAGCAATAAAGTCAATGTCACAAAAAAGTGGATTGTACACATTTTCGGCTTCCCAGTGCACATAAAGCTTATATTTGAGATTGCAGTCATCATCTTTGTGCATGGACAAGCCTCCTATATAAGTTCTCACTCAACCTCAGAGCGCCTAAACGGTAAAGCAAACATTACCAGCCCAAAAGTGAGAAACACTTTCACCGTGGGCACTGCAATACCTCCACTTTCATCAGACAGAAAATGAAAACATGAAAACGTTGGACCGGGCTACGCATTACAACAGTTGAAACTTACAGACATAACCTGATCCATCTACCCATCAGCAGCAAAATTCACATTCTTCTCAAGAGCACAGAACATTCACCAGATCAGAGCACGTGTTCAGACCCAAACAGGCCTTTTATAAAAAGCCTTTATTGAATCTCTTATAATATTGCTTCTTTTTTTTATGTTTTTTTTTTTTTTGGCTGAGAGGCATGTGGGATCATAACTCCTCAACCGGGGGTCAAACCCGCATCCCCTGCATTGAAAGGTGAAGTCTTAACTAGTGGACCAAAACGGAAGCCCCCCAAACAAGTCTTTACCAGATTTAAGACTGAAATCACATAAAGCATCTTTTCCAAACACAGTGATATGAAACAAGTCGCCAATAACAGCAGGAGAGCTGGAACATTCACACATAGGTGGAGATGAACAACCGCTCCAGAACAAACTGTGGTCACAGAAAAATCCAAAGACATTTTTGGATAACCATGAATGGAAGCACACAAACAAATTTCTGGGATTCAGCACAAGCTTCTCTAAGAGAGATGTGTTCACAACAAATGCCTAGATTAAGGAAAAGAAGATTCTAATAATCAAAGTAACTTTTTACCACAAGGAACCAAACAAGACAAAACCCAAACTAAGGCAAAAGTTAGCAACTACAAGGAAATAAGAAAGAACAGAGTGGAAATAAAAGAAAAAAGGGGCAGAAAAATAATACACCCCTGGCTGATTCATGTCAATGTATGGCAAAAACCACCACAATATTGTAAAGTAATTAGCCTCCAATTAAAATAAATACATTATTTAAAAAAGATTAAAGAGAAAAACAATAGAAAAGACCAAGGAAACCACGAGCTGGTGTTTGGAAAGATGAACATTCGCCTTGTCACTGAGCACCAGCAGCAACGTGAGGAGGAATCAGTGACTTCAGGCACCTAAGGTGTTTCTAACCCCACGGCCGCCCTCACTCCTTTTCCCACCAGAGTGGCGGCATTCCTTCCCCTCAAAGCAGGAAAAGCGTCCTGGCCTCACCTCCCAGCTCCTAGTCGCCCCTCTTCCTGGAGCCCCTCTTCCTGCCACCCCAGTGAATTAAATCCAGGCTCAGCCTCCTGGCTGCACTAGCTCAGAGTCACCTCAGGAGTCTCTGCACCCACAGGTGTGTGGGGACTCGACTGGGAAGGTCACTCTCTCCATGTAACAGGACCAGCTGGAAGCAACCTTTCTTAGAAAAAAAGCAGAGAACCCTGAAGCCCTATTTTCCAGCCCCTTTTCTGATGACAGAGCTCTGCTTTCACAAAACATATTTTAAAGGCAGTTGTGTCTCTCTTTTGCTCCTGAGCACTTCTTGCTACACTGGTTTCCTTGTACTGTCTTGGTTTTCTTTTCTTTTTTTACTTCTGTGAAGAAAAATGCTTACAATACAGTGGAAGCAACAGGAGTTAATTCTGTTGTGTTGACAGAGGAGTGTGTAACTCATCACAGGTGAGCCCTGAAGTTAGAGCTGGTGTGTAGCCCAGTGCTGAGGGAGAGCTGAGAGTGAGCTGTTTAGAGGCATCGTCATGAGCTGTGGGTAACGGGACTAAAGGAGCCTGGAATAAGGTCCCAGGTGGAGATGATCTGAGAAAAGGGGCAGGGGGACTCCTTCCCCTGCAAGCATAGATCTGTGAGGTCTGCTACAATGAGCAGAGTCTTTGTTACCAACAGGGAGGAGCTCAGTGACTGGATCATCCAAGACTTGGCACACATTCCAGACACCCCATCCCTCCTCTCATCCTTAGAGACTCCAGGGCACAGGGATCTGCAGTGGACCACTCGGCTGTGCTCCCGGCCTGAGACACTCCCGGGCTCACAGCCACGGTCCACCCGGCAGAACATGGATGTGGATGCTCAAGTGAGGCCGTGTTGCCCCTGTCCTGCCCAGTGTGAGTTAAGTCTTAAGTCCCTCTCCTGCTGGAGGCAACATCTCTCCCAGTCTTTGCCCTGAGATTGAACAGAAGGAAGCACTCACCTGGCTGGCCTTTGCTTCAGAGCGCTGTGCAGGGACGTGTCACTCAGGATGAGCGCAGAGCACCTGAGGTCACGGTTATAGGGACGGTGTTTGTAGCCTTGGTCTCTCTACAGAGATTCCATTATCATGTCACCTGCTGTGTGGGTGGCACTGACTGCACAGGGAGTCTGGGGCGTTTCCAGTGAGGAGCCAATGTTATCCCCAGTGTAAATCCCCTTCCTTCTTGGGTGATTAAGGACACCTTTTGGCAATCAGTGAAAAGACCGGATGGGAAGCCAAATAGCTGGCAGAAAACTTTTCTGTATTCCTTGTGGGAAAAGGGAATTCAAAATCAAAGTTGTCATTGGGTATTATAGGGACACTTTACGGTGCATCAATAACTTTTTAAAACTATACTTGTAATTGGGGTTATTCCTCAAGGCATTATATATATTTGCTCTTTTGTCAGGCTTTAATAAATTTTATTTTGGCAACTTTGAGATTTGAGTTCTTTGAGATTTGATTCACATCCCATATGCCTTATCCATTTAAAGTATGCCACTCAGTGATCTAAGTTTATTCAGAGCTGTGGTCTCTGTTGTTGCTGTTTAGTGGCTAAGGCGTGTTCGACTCTTTGAGACTCCATGGACTCTAGCCCGCCAGGCTCCTCTGTCCACGGGACTTCCCAGGCGAGAATACTGGAGTGGGTTGCCATTTCCTCTTTCAGGGATTCTTCCCAACCCAGGGATTGAACCCACATCTCCTGCACTGCAGGCGGAATCTTACCATTGAGCCACCCGGGAAGCCTGTTTTTGTCTCTGCTGCACTCAGTTTTAGGAAATTTTTATCAATGTGTGAAGAAAGCCCATATCCTTCATTTTTTTGTTTGTTTCAGATGTTTTTTAAACTGTTTATTTTGTATTGAAGTGTAGCCAGTTAACAGTGCTGTGACACTTTCAGGTGGACAGCACAGGGACTCAGGCACACCTACTGCACGCATCCCTTGTCCCTCAACTCCCCTCCCATCCAGGCTGCCGCATAACACGCAATGCATTTTCATGTCTCCACAATAATGAGCATCACCATTGGATCCCAGGTCTAGTGTGCCTATGACTTTATTTACAAAGTTCTGAGGGACTTCCCTGGCAGTCCAGTGTTAGGACTCTGAGCTTCCAGTGCAGGAGGCCGAATTTCCATCCCCGGTGGGAGAACTAAGATTCCATATGTCATGCAGCCAAAAAAAATGTTTCTTGGTGGGAGGGGGGGCAAAAGAAGTATTTATCACTCCCATGTATGGAAAATTCAATAGTGCACATTCAGCCCAGTTTGGGAACCTGTTCTTTGACCCTTGCCTTTTCCAGCCCGGCAGTGGCAGCCACTGATTTTGGACCAGGATACAGCCTCCCCAGTGATGCAGTATCTGTCACTGTAATTGATCCTGACAGCTTCCACCAGCTCAGCCAGAGCACCCTTGTGTTCCGAGCTGATGTGTGTGAAGGCAGTGGTGGTGCACGTCTTCCTGTAGACCAGACATCCTAGCCTGACCTTCCCCTTGAACCCCCATCTATTTTTTTAAATTAATGTATTTATTTTAATTGGAGGCTAACTACTTTACAATATTGTAGTGGTTTTGCTATATATTGACATGAATCAGCCATGGGTGTACAAATGTCCCCCATCCTGAACCCCCATCCCTCCTCCCTCCCTATCCCATCCCTCAGGACCATCCCAGTGCACAGCCCCAAGCACCCTGTCTCATGCATCGAACCTGGACTGGCGATCTGTTTCACATATAGTAATATACATGTTTCAATGCTGTTCTCTCAAATCATCCCACCCTCGCCTTCTCCCACAGAGTCCAAAAGTCTGTGCTTTACATCTGTGTCTCTTTTGCTGTCTCGCATATAGGGTCATTGTTACCATCTTTCTAAATTCCATATATATGTGTTAATATACTGTATTGGTGTTTTTCTTTCTGACTTATTTCACTCTGTATAACAGGCTCCAGGTTCATCCACCTTATTAGAATGGATTCAAATGCATTTTTAATAGCTGAGTAACAATAAACTGGAAAATTCTGAAAGAGATGGGAATACCAGACCACCTGACCTGCCTCTTGAGAAGCCTATATGCAGGTCAGGAAGCAACAGTTAGAACTGGACATGGAACAACAGACTGATTCCAAATAGGAAAAGGAGTATGTTAAGGCTGTATGTATTTTCACCCTGCTTATTTAACTTATGTGCAGAGTACATCATGAGAAACGCTGGGCTTGAAGAAGCACAAGCTGGAATCAAGATTGCCGGGAGAAATATCAATAACCTCAGATATGCAGATGACACCACCCTTATGGCAGAAAGTCAAGAGGAACTAAAAAGCCTCTTGATGAAAGTGAAAGAGGAGAGTGAAAAAGTTGGCTTAAAGCTCAACATTCAGAAAACAAGGATCATGGCATCTCGTCCCATCACTTCATGGCAAATAGATGGGGAAACAGGGGAAACAGGGTCAGACTTTATTTTTGGGGCTCCAAAATCACTGCAGTTGGTGATTGCAGCCATGAAATTAAAAGACACCTACTCCTTGGAAGGAAAGTTATGACCAACCTAGATAGCATATTCAGAAGCAGAGATATTACTTTGCCAACAGAGGTCCATCTAGTCAAGGCAATGGTTTTTCCAGTGGTCATGTAAGGATGTGAGAGTTGGTCTGTGAAGAAAGCTGAGCGCTGAAGAATTGATGCTTTTGAACTCTGGTGTTGGAGAAGACTCCTGAGGTCCCTTGGACTGCAAGGAGATCCAACCAGTCCATCCTAATGGAGATCACTCCTGGGTGTTCATTGGAAGGACTGATGCTGAAACTGAAACTCCAATACTTTGGCCACCTCATGTGAAGAGTTGACTCATTGGAAAAGACCCTGATGCTGGGAGGGATCGGGGGCAGGAGGAGAAGGGGATGACAGAGGATGAGATGGCTGGATGGCATCACCGACTCGATGGACATGAGTTTGTGTAAACTCCGGGAGTTGGTGATGGACAGGGAGACCTGGCGTGCTGTGATTCATGGGGTCGCAAAGAGTCAGACACGACTGAGTGACTGAACTGAAGTGAACTGAACTGAACAGAATATTCCATTGTGTACATGTACCACAGCTTTCTGATCCATTCGTCTGCTGATGGACATCTAGGTTGCTTCCTTGGCCATTAGAGGATAAGTGCTTTATTGTGCTGTGTTGGTTTCTGCTGTACAGCAGTGTGAGTCAGACATAGGTATGTGTGTCCAGTCCCTGGTGAGCCTCCTTCCCTCCTCCCCCTCCCCACCCCCCTGCTCTGGGTCATCGCAGAGCACCGAGCTGAGCTCCCTGCGCTGCACAGCAGCTTTCCACTGCCATCTGATACATGGGCGTGCACAGATGTCAGTGCCGCTGTCTCAGTCTGCCCACCTTCCCCTTCCCCTACTTGCCCACAAGTCTGTGCTCTATGTCTGCCACTCTATTCCTGCCCTGAAACAGGCTCATCTCTACCATGTTTCAAAATTCCTGTATATGTATTAATATGCGATGTTTCTTCCTCTCTTTCTGACTTACTTCACTCTGTACAACAGGCTCTAGGTTCATCCACCTCAGTTCAACTGACTCACGGGAATCCCTATCTTACTGTACCGGGTGGGGAGGGCAACCACCACCTCTGTGCTATTTATACAGTAGAGCCTTATTAGATCAGTTCAGTTCAGTTCAGTCACTCAGTCGTGTCTGACTATTTGCGACCCCATGAATCCCAGCATGCCAGGCCTCCCTGTCCATCACCAACTCCTGGACTTCACTCAGACTCATGTCCATCGAGTCAGTGATGCCATCCAGCCATCTCATCCTCTGTCGTCCCCTTCTCCTCCTGCCCCCAATCCCTCCCAGCATCAGAGTCTTTCTTTCCAATGAGTCAACTCTTCACATGAGGTGGCCAAAGTATTGGAGTTTCAGCTTTAGCATCATTCCTTCCAAAGAAATCCCAGGGCTGATCTCCTTCAGAATGGACTGGTTGGATCTCTTTGCAGTCCAAGGGACTCTCAAGAGTCTTCTCCAACACCAAAGTTCAAAAGCATCAAGTCTTCGGTGCTCAGCCTTCTTCACAGTCCAACTCTCACATCCATATATGACCACAGGAAAAACCATAGCCTTGACTAGACAGACCTTTTTTGGCAAAGTGATTTCTCTGCTTTTGAATAGGCTATCTAGGTTGGACATAACTTTCCTTCCAAGGAGTAAGTGTCTTTTAATTTCGTGGCTGCAGTCACCATCTGCAGTGATTTTGGAGTCCCCAAAAATGAAGTCTGACCCTGTTTCCCCTGTTTCCCCATCTATTTGCCATGAAGTGATGGGACCAGATGCCACGATCCTCGTTTTCTGAATGTTGAGCTTTAAGCCAACTTTTTCACTCTCCTCTTTCACTTTCATCAAGAGGCTTTTTAGTTCCTCTTGACTTTCTGCCATAAGGGTGGTGTCATCTGCATATCTGAGGTTATTGATATTTCTCCCGGCAATCTTGATTCCAGCTTGTGCTTCTTCAAGCCCAGCGTTTCTCAAGATGTACTCTGCATATAAGCTAAATAATCTCCTTATATATAGCAGTGTGAAAAATGAAGTTGATTTGAAATTGCTTCTAATCAATTATAGGGAGGAGGGTTCGGGATGGGGAACACATGTATACCTGTGGCAGATTCATTTTGATATTTGGCAAAACTAATACAATTATGTAAAGTTTAAAAATAAAATAAAATTAGAAAAATAAAAAATTAAAACAAAACAAAACAAAAACAAAATAAAAATAAAAATAGGTCAGAGGCATTTAACTTATTAGTATTTAAAAGGAGATTATCTATTGCTAAGGAGGTCCATCTAGTCAAGGCTATGGTTTTTCCAGTGGTCAAATATGGATGTGAGAGTTGGACTGTGAAGAAAGCTGAGCACCAAAAAATTGATGCTTTTGAACTGTGGTGTTCGAGAAGACTCTTGAGAGTCCCTTGGACTGCAAGGAGATCCAACCAGTTCATTCTGAAGGAGATCAGCCCTGGGTGTTCTTTGGAAGGAATGATGCTAAAGCTGAAACTCCAATACTTTGGCCACCTCATGCAAAGAGTTGACTCATTGGAAAAGACTCTGATGCTGGGAGGGATTGGGGGCAGGAGGAGAAGTGGAGGACAGAGGATGAGATGGCTGGATGGCATCACTGACTCGATGTACATGAGTCTGAGTGAACTCTGGGAGTTGGTGATGGACAGCGAAGCCTGGCGTGCTGTGCTTCATGGGGTCACAAAGAGTCGGACACGACTGAGCAACTGAACTGAACTGAAGTATACTTTTATTATTGGTCACCTTTTCATATACTTTAATAGGAAAAACAGTAAGTAAAATAATGGTAGTTTTAGATAAACATTGAAACATTCCACTCATATTAAAACAAATTCCATAAAAGTTAAAGGAAATTCTTACACAAGGTAAGTAACACCAAAGAGGAAAAAACTTTATAAAAAAGAACTATGACCATTGGAAAACGTAATCATATTGATACATGCATAAACTATACCTCTTCATTGCTTTTTTGGTATAAGACACAACCAGTTCATGACAGAAAACTCATAGCATTAATTGTCAATAATTATGTATGCCTGCATGCTAAGTTGCTTCAGTCATGTCCAACTCTTTGTGACCTACTGAACTGCAGCCCACCATGGGATTCTCCAGGCAAGAATACTGGAGTGGGCTGTTGTGCCCTCCTCCAAGAGATCTTCCCCACCCAGCGATTAAACCTGCGTCTCTTACATCTCTTGCATTGGCAGGTGGGTTTGAAACAGATACACTACTTGGGAATGCATACATGATGGCTGAAACATCACTGAAAAATAGCTATACCTTAAATTTTTAAAATGGGACTTAAATAATTACACTCCAAAAGGACGGCAAAAAAAAAAAAAAAAACAGAAAAAATAGATTGCACAAATAGAAACAAACCTCAGGTCGCAAAATGCAATCAAGAAAACTATATATTCAAGGAACAGATTTTTTAAAAAAAAGCAACTACTGTTCTGTCCTTCAGATTACATGATTCATCCAATCAATTAAGTTTATTGAGGCTCCAACATGTAAACAATCCAGGTTTAAAGGAGAAGCAAGCCATTGAACAACATGGATTTTCTGGGTAACACTATAGCATACTGGAGAATTAACAGCAAAATAAAGTTACAGGTAATATAGAAGAACACATTCTCTATTTTCATGTGTGTTATATTCATCTCAGAAGTCCAATCTCCACCCACGCAAGACTGATATTTACGGAGACCTATATTGGCTTGTGTGCCACTGTGTCAGGTATCAGCCACAACACATGGAGAGAAAGTTTGTGGAAACGCTTGAAATGATCCTGCGAAAGGAGGTTTCTTTCAGACGGCTGCATTGGTCAAGACAGAAATTGTTTCCTCAATAACGGTTGGTAGGTTTTTCAAGCAGATAATTTCATGCATGGATTTTCAGCTCTCCTAAGGCATTGCTGGCATCCAGTGAACCTTCTCAATTCAATGGAGTTTATGTAGAAATGTGGTATTGAGTGCTTAGCTGCTCATTCGTGTCCGACTCTTTGCACTGCCATGGACAGAAGAGCCTTGTAGGCTACAGTCCATGGGATTTTTCAGGCAAGAATACTGGAGTGGATTGCCATTTCCTTCTCCAGGGTATTGAGTGGAAACATCAAAAGGTATCAACTTCTAGATATAGAATAAACAAGTCAAGGGAGTGTAGTGTACCTCATGGTGAATATAGTCAGTTATATTCATTGCATACTTGAAAAATGCTAAGAGACTTGACCTTCCAAGTTCTTCTGATGGGGACTTCCCTGGCAGTCCGGTGGTTAAGACTTCAAGCTTCCACGCAGGGGTACAGGTTCAATCCCTGGTCTGGGAACTAAGATCCCACATGTTGCACAGCCAAATAATAACCAAAAACTAACTAAATAAATGTGGAAAAATTCAGATCACAAGAAAATAATTTGTATCATCTGTGAAGGTGGAGAGATGGTAACTAGACTTACTGTGATCATTTTAGATACAAATATCATTCATTATGTCGTCTATATGAAATTAATATAATTGTACATCAATTAACAGATTATGATACTGAGGACTTAGAGATTAATTACAATTATTATTGAAGGTGTCTACTAGATATTTAACACTTTATCCGTTCATTCTAACAACTCAAGAGCAGAACCTTCGAGTTCTAGCATCCCTCAGAAGCAGCAGGAGTGGGGAAATAGTGGGGAAACAAGAAGACAAGACATGCGAGACCTGGAGCAACCACAGGCGAAAATCTAAAGAGGCACTGATATGGAAAACAAAACTGTAATTCAGCAGGTAGAAGACAACGAAGGTGACCATCAGCATCAGGATGGTGTGGGTGGCTCTGGTCTCTGGGGGGCATCTGTGGTGTCCAGTGGGGGTGTGGATATACTGCACCCTCTGGTGGTGTCTGTGCAGGAGAAGCACCATGGAGCCACTGGACGAGACCATGAGGGTAATAAACACGGCATCTGAGAAGGACCACAAGTAACCTAAGCTTATGACATTACCTGAGACTGAGCAGAACCAATTGTCTTGGGAATCAGTATAGTTATGTGTGTCCTGAGGACCAGTGATTTTCACAGGAAGGTAGATGTACATTAAGAGACTGAACATCCAGCAGGTGCAGCATGAAGGACCAGTGATCTTGGGGACCCTTCCTCTGAGCACCACCCACTGTGCTCTCCTGGGGGTGAGACTGAAGGACTGATAGGTGCTCAGGACACAGGTGGAGCACAGGGTGGTGCCGAGAGCCACCCTCTGTACATAAAACACAAACTTACACCCGAGACCTGACAGGGGCTTCCTCAAAACAAAAGCAGCCATTGTGTAGGCAACCCCAGAGGACAGAAGAAACAAAAGGTTGGACAGGGCCATGTGGCTGAGAATGGTGTGTGGAGGTCTCTGGTTGTGGCCGAGCAAGACTGGAGAGATGTTGTGGAACAGAAGGATGACATTGGCCAGACACCCAACTCCTATCTGTGTCAGATACGTGGTTTTCAGGGCTGCCTGGCTTATGGTGCTCAGGGCATCTCTGTGAAAAGACATGGGAAGGACTTCGGAGGGGCCTGGAGCAGACAGGAGACTCTGCAGACAGAGACACGAGCAGTCTTCTTACACAACTAACAATTGACAAGGATTCCCACATTTTATTTCTCCTGAAAAGAGAAGATACTGTCATAGTCCAGAGACGTGACTTTAATGGGATAACATGTTCCTGATACCAGTTAAGCATCCACCATTATTATTTTATATTTTTTAATTTACTTTTATTTAAATTTTTAAAATTGGGGGCTAATTGCTTTACAACGTTTTCATAGTTTCTGCTGTAGAACAATGTGAATCAAATATAAGTATACATACATATATATATATATCTCCCCTTCCTCTTGAGCCTCCCCCATCTCCCAGTTGTGCCCCTTGAGGTCATGACAGGGCACCAAGCTGAGCTCCCCGTGTTATACAACAGCTTTCTATTTGCTTTTATATCCTGATCTCCTATCTCCATGTAAGGTCTGTCTATCAACTTTGGAAACATGTCCACCTTCTTTAGCAACATTGTTGGCTTAGTTCAACCATTTTCAATGTCATTATTCTCAGAAACAGAAAAAAAATCCACCCAAATTTGTAGTCAATCAAAAAATACCCAAACAGTACCATACTATCTTGATGACTGTGGCTTTGTAGTAGAGCCTGAAGTCAGGCAGTTTGATTTCTCCAGTTCCATTCTTCTTTCTCAAGATAGCTTTGGCTATTCGAGGTTTTTTGTATTTCCATACAAATTGTGAAATTATTTGTTTTAGCTCTGTGAAGAGTACCGTTGGTAGCTTGATAAGGATTGCATTGAATCTATAAATTGCTTTGGGTAGTATACTCTTTTTCACTATATTGATTCTTGCAATCCATGAACATAGTATATTTCTCCATCTATTAGTGTCCGCTTTGATTTCTTTCACCAGTGTTTTATAGTTTGCTATATATAGGTCTTTAGTTTTTTAGGTAGATACATTCCTAAGTATTTTATTCTTTTCATTGCAATGGTGAATGGAATTGTTTCCTTAACGTCTCTTTCTGTTTTCTCATTATTAGTGTATAGGAATGCAAGGGATTTCTGTGTGTTGATTTTATATCCTGCAACTTTACTATATTCATTTATTACTTCTAGTAGTTTTCTGGTGGAGTCTTTAGGGTTTTCTATGTAGAGGATCATGTCATCTGCAAACAGTGAGAGTTTTACTTCTTCTTTTCCAATTTGGATCCCTTTTATTTCTTTTTCTGCTCTGATTGCTGTGGCCAGAACTTCCAAAACTATGTTGAATAGTAATGGTGAAAGTGGGCACCCTTGTCTTGTTCCTAACTTTAGAGGAAATGCTTTCAATTTTTCACCATTGAGGATAATGTTTGCTGTGGGTTTGTCGTATATAGCTTTTATTATGTTGAGGTATGTTCCTTCTATTCCTGCTTTCTGGAGAGATTTTATCATAAGTGGATGTTGAATTTTGTCAAAGGCTTTCTCTGCATCTATTGAGATAATCATATGGTTTTTATTTTTCAACTTGTTAATGTGGTGTATTACATAGATTGATTTGCGGATATTGAAGAATCCTTGCATCCCTGGGATAAAGCCCACTTGGTCATGGTGTATGATCTTTTTAATGTGTTGTTGGATTCTGATTGCTAGAATTTTGTTAAGGATTTTTGCATCTATGTTCATCAGTGATATTGGCCTCTAGTTTTCCTTTTTTGTGGCATCTTTGTCAGGTTTTGGTATTAGGGTGATGGTGGCTTCATATATAGATCAATGGAACAAAATAGAAAGCCCAGAGATAAATCCACGCACATATGGACACCTTATCTTTGACAAAGGAGGCAAGAATATACAATGGATTAAAGACAGTCTCTTTAACAAGGGGTGCTGGGAAAACTGGTCAACCACTTGTAAAAGAATGAAACTAGAGCACCTTCTAACACCATACACAAAAATAAACTCAAAACGGATTAAAGATCTAAACATAAGACCAGAAACTATAAAACTCCTAGAGGAGAACATATGCAAAACACTCTCCAACATACATCACAGCAGGATCCTCTATGACCCACCTCGCAGAATATTCGAAATAAAAGCAATAATAAACAAATGGGACCTAATTAAACTTAAAAGCTTCTGCACAACAAAGGAAACTATAAGCAAGGTGAAAAGACAGCCTTCAGAATGGGAGAAAATAATAGCAAATGAAGCAACAGACAAACAACTAATCTCAAAAATAGACAAGCAACTCCTACAGCTCAATTCCAGAAAAATAAATGACCCAATCAAAAAATGGGCCAAAGAACTAAATAGACATTTCTCCAAAGAAGACATACAGATGGCTAACAAACACATGAAAAGATGCTCAACATCACTCATTATCAGAGAAATGCAAATCAAAACGACTATGAGGTACCATTTTACACCAGTGAGAATGGCTGTGATCCAAAAGTCTACAAGTAATAAATGCTGGAGAGGGTGTGGAGAAAAGGTAACCCTCTTACACTGTTGGTGGGAATGCAAACTAGTACAGCCACTATGGAGAACAGTGTGGAGATTCCTTAAAAAACTGGAAATAGAACTGCCTTATGATCCAGCAATCCCACTGCTGGGCATATACACTGAGGAAACCAGAATTGAAAGAGACACATGTACCCCAATGTTCATCGCAGCACTGTTTATCATAGCCAGGACATGGAAGCACCCTAGATGTCCATCAGCAGATGAATGGATAAGAAAGCTGTGGGACATATACACAATGGAGTATTACTCAGCCATTAAAAAGAATACAT
Organism: Bos grunniens; assembly: GCF_055505025.1. Classification (NCBI taxonomy): domain Eukaryota; kingdom Metazoa; phylum Chordata; class Mammalia; order Artiodactyla; family Bovidae; genus Bos; species Bos grunniens. The sequence goes on along the minus strand of NC_141182.1, from coordinate 63,810,983 downwards.
TTGAATCAGTTCTAATGAGGTGGATGAAACTGAAGCCTATTATACAGAGTGAAGTAAGCCAGAAAGAAAAACACCAATACAGTATACTAATGCATATATATGGAATTTAGAAAGATGGTAACAATAACCCTGTATACAAGACAGCAAAAGAGACACTGATGTATAGAACAGTCCTTTGGACTCTGTAGGAGAGGAGAGGGTGGATGATGTGGGACAAAGGCATTGAAATATATATAATATCATATATGAAATGAGTCGCCAGTCCAGGTTCGATGCACGATACTGGATGCTTGGGGCTGGTGCACTGGGACGACCCAGAGGGATGGTATGGGGAGGAGTTGGGAGGAGGGTTCAGGATGGGGAACACATGTATACCTGTGGCAGATTCATTTTGATATATGGCAAAACCAATACAATATTGTAAAGTTAAATAAAATTAAATTTAAAAAAAAAGAAAAAAAAATACACAAACAGTGAAAGAATCTTGAGAAAGAACAACAAAGCATGAAACTTCTTTATTTCATATTGTATGTCAAATTTATAGTAACAGAAACACATATGGGCATTTAAACAGACAGATCAATGGAACAGAATAAAGAGGCAGAAACAAACCCAAGCTCCAGCAGCTAATAAGTTTAGACAGAGGCACTAAGAATAATATAATAGAAAAAGGATAGTTTCTTCAACAAGTGCTATTTGGAAACTGAACATCCACATCTAAAGACTGCAACTGGTAGTCACAAACCTTCCAAGACTGAATGAAAAAAATGTAATGCATGTATAATAGGTGTTAACAGATTACACTTACTGTAACCACCTGGCAACATAGACAGACACTGAATCATTATTTTGTACACATGAAACTCATATAATGTTATATCAGTTATGTCCCAATTTTAAAAACTACAAGAAAAGCTGCAGACTACCTTACATCACACACAAAAATGGTCTCAACTGGGCTAAGACTGGAATGTAAGAGCTGAAACCATGAAACTCTGAGAGGAAAGAAGTGAGCTCCTTGACATTGGTCTTGGTCATGATGGCTTGAATTTAACAACAAAAGCAAAGGTAAACGAATGGGAGTGTATCACATAAGACCTCTGCAGAGCAAAGGAAACCATGAAGAGGCAGCTATGCAACAGGAGACAATATTAGCAATCCACACACCCAGTAATGAGTGAACATCCAAAATGTAAAAGGAATTTCTGGAAAAACCCAAAACCCAGCTTAAAATATACAAAGGACTCAAGTAGACATTTGTCCAAAGACAGCAAACCAAGGGCTAAAAAGGTACATGGCCAGGTGCTCAATATCTCTAGTCATCAGATCAAAATCCCAATGTGATAGCGTCTCTCACCTGTTAGTGTCTGTTCCCCAGAAGACAAGAGGGAGCAAATTGGCAGGGATGTTGAGAAAAAGGCACACTTATGCACTGTTGCTGGGAACATAGATGGGTACAGCTTCTGCGGAAAATGTTATAATTCCTCGGAAACTAGAACCTGATCTGCCATGTGACCCAGCAGTCCTGCTTCTAGTGTGTATACAAGGGGGTGAAATCAGATCTCGGAGCAATGTCTGGACCCCTATGTTCATTGCTGCCTGTTACCACAAGAGCCAAGACCCAGAAACAACCCAAGCGCCCACTGACAGATGAATCGGTTAGGGAGCCAAGGAGCATCATACGGTGGAATATAACTCAGTTTTTCAAAGGTGGAAATCCTTCCTTTTGCAACAGCATGGATAAAACTTGAGGACACTTCGGTGTGTGAAATATCCAGACATAGATATTTGCCATTCCCTTCTCCATTTCTGTCAATTATAGGTAGAATTATTTAAAAAAAATCAGTCTCATAGAAACAGAGTCGAATGGTGGTTGCCTGGGAACTGGGGTTGGGGGAAATGGGAAAAGATGGTAAAGGGATACAGTCTTTCAGTTATAAGGTGAACAAGGTCTGAGGGCTAATGTAGAACCTGGTGCCCACAGGTGAGGACACCTCATATGTGAGGTGATGTATGCATAAGTTCATTCAACTGTGGACTCCTTCAGAAGGTGTACATGTATTACATCATGATGTACATTTTAGATCCACTGCAATTTCAGTAATCAATTATGGTCCATCACCTCTTTCCTCTTGGGCTGAGTATTTGCTGGGGTGAGTGATGTGGTCATAGCTACTGTTTGTCCATTGTGTGGAACACACACAAAGATCACCCCACAGGGCAAGTGCCTCCCTGAAACCAACAGTTATCACCCGGAATTGCAGGACACACCTGCCCCCACCCGACCCATGAGCACCAGCCGCAAACAGTCACACACGGGGGCTCACCACCACAGCTAGAGTCAGAAATGAACCCACAGAAGGGGCCCTTGTGCTGAGACAGGGACACACATTCCAGTGCCTGCCACCCCCAGGGGCCTCTCTGGACCCACAGGTGTGGGTGGACCAGCCTGGACATGGAAGTGTCCATGAATTTGGACAGGGAGTGATAAAAAGTTATGTCTGACTCTTGGCGACCCCATGAACTGTAGCCCTCCAGGGTCCTCTCTCCATGGCATTCTCCAGGCAAGAATTCTGGAGAGGGCAGCTATTTCCTTCTCCAGAGGGTTTTCCTGACCCAGGGATGGAATCTGGGTCTCCTGCTTTGCAGGTAGTTTCTTTACAATCTGAGTCACCAGGGAAGCCCAAGTTGGACAAGGTGGGAATCCTATTCACAAAGGGCCTCCCACGTAATATGAGCACCTCCAAAGGCTCTTCTCCTAACACCCTTGTCTTTAAGATATAGGGTTTCAGCATATGAGTATTTGTGGAACACAAACATCAATTTGTGGCATGGCCCAAGGTACATTTCACTGTATTTCCTAATATAAAACATTGAATTATCACAGAGAGTACTCCTTCACTTCCTAATTCCAATCTTTTAAAAATATAACGATGCTTGTTTTCTAACATTTATATTACTATGTCAGGTTGGAAAGTTAACTGAATTCCATCTCAATACAAATTCTGTTTTCTTTTCCCTGCTGCTCATGGTAATAAGGCTGAGGGCATTTTGACATTCAGTTAGAGAGGGGAAGACATGAGCCACACTGACACACATAACATAAAACACAGAGAGAGTCATGAAAGGCAAATCATGGCAGAAAATACAGAGATGACATCATCCAGTGAAGGAGAATGTCAGTATTGTTACAGGGCAACCTTTTCCTCTGTATTTCTGTTTGTATGTGTATGTGTCTGTCACTGGATCTTATTTCAGGACTTTCAGGTTCTAACCCAAACTCTTGCACATCAACCTATTCCATGATATTCACACCCAACCCTAATCAATTAGGTCCAAGGTCAGTAGACACTTTTATGCAATATTGAGAAGCCCGCAGCTCTGGTCATACAGGACTTGGCAGAGATTCCACAGTGAACCCCTCCCTCTTGCCCTCATTGTCAGGGACACCAGGACACACGGGTCTTCAGTGAACTCACAGCTCTGGTCCCACTCAGATACACACCCCAGTACATTCCCCGCTTCCACCTGCCATCCAGGGCATGGACGGGGCAGCTCAGGACAAGACAGGGGAGCACCTGTCCTGCCCAAGATGCTGACAACACAGTTCTGAGCCCCTCTCCTGCTGAGAACCAGCTCTCCTGTTTCCTGCCTTGAGACTGAACACAAGGGAGCACTCACCTGCCTGCACTTGGCACCACACTCTGTGCAGGGAAGTGTCAGTCAGGATGGGCCCCAGTTATAGGGACAGGGTCCCTGGGCCCGCTGTCCTCACAGAGGAGCGATTATCATGTCATCTGGAGCGGAGGTGACACTGTCTGCATGGAGAGTCTGGGGCGTCTCCAGTGGGGGGCAGATCTTACCCCCAGTGCTCGTCACCCTCACCCACGCCTGGGGACTACTGACAACTCCTGGCAATTACTGAGAAGGTCCACGTGAGCAGCTGAGCAGAGGGCAGGGAGAGTTTTCTGAGTTCCCTGTGGGAGAGCCCAAGTTTACAGTGAAAGTCATAGCTGGGGGAGGGACACTCACAGAGCACCGGGGCTCCCTTCACTGTGTCTCCCGTTGGGCATTTTCCCTCATGGTCTCACTTTTCCAAACTGTTTCAAAGTGTGTTCACACTGATCATCAGCATGGGATCTGGAAGCTGGGCTTCCTCCTGAGTTGAAGTTCCACAGCCCTTTCTATTTATGGCCTCAGGTCTGTTTAACCTGGAAAATGCCCCCTTTGAAGCCAGAGTTTCCCTTCTCAGAATCCTTAGGTCTCCATTCTGTCCACATGACTCTGCTCCATGTCACCCACAGACCACCTCTTTGAGTCTGTCATTGGATCACCAGCCTGCCCTTGTGTTACAGTCCATTAGCTCTGGCAAGATGCACTCTGGGACATGCAGACAGGGGTTGGGGAAAAGAATTTATTAAAATATATTAAGGAGAAAATGTTAGAATTCTTTAATTTCATCCGTGATGATCAATTGCTAGTTGGAAATTTAACTTGATAATTGGATGTTTGATACCTGATCCATTAGATAGGCAGTTGGCCTGGTGTTTCTCCTGGGGGACCATGGAGCAGAAGGGACACCATCCACCCTCCCCATCAGGCGCCTTCTCTGGAGAATTGGTGCATGAAGGCAGCGGACACGTCTGCATTTCATAAACAAGGGGTTTCCAAGGTAACCCTGGTAGATAGAACATCTTCCGCTTCTTCAAAAAATAATATTTATTTTGGCTGCACGAGGCTTCTGGTGCTGTGCACAGCCTTTCTCTAATTGTGGAGAGCGGGGGCTACTCTCTAGTTGCAGTGTGTGGGCTCCTCATTCTGACTTCTCTTACTGCAGAGCCCGGGCTCTAGGGCACAGTGGCTCAGTAGTTGTGGCACAAGCTTAGTTGCTGTGTGGCATGTGGAATCCTCCCAGACCAGAGATGGAACCCATGTCCCTGCACTGGCAAGCGGATTCTTAACCACTGGACCACCAGGGAAGTCCTACTGCTCCTATAACGCTGTTCATTCGTGGCCTCTGTCTGGGACAATGTGCATAAAGGTTTTAATATATTGAATGATTATTCACTATGGGGACGTTGCTCAACACAAACACATACAGACAGTGTGGACCTACTATGTGCCATTCCTCAACTAGGTAATGAAGATACAGAGAGAGTCACTAGCACTTCAGGTTCCCATATTTGAAACAGGTGATTCATCCCAGACTTCTAGCTGAGTGGGTGAAAGCATCCAGATCTGAGCGTCCAGTGTGGAAGTGCCAGTCCCAAGGGGCCACCAAGCTCCTCCTGACATGGGCTCATTTGGACTGAGGGGCTTGGGTGTAGCACACACACCTGATTCGCCTTCTGTATTGAGGTGCTCCTATGTTGGCTGCATATATATTTACAATTGTTTCATCTTCTTCATGGATTGATCCTTCAATCAATATGTAGTGTTATTCTTTGTCTCTTGTAATAGTCTTTATTTTCAAGTCTTTTTTGAATAAGTATTTCTCTGATTTTGTTTTGATTTGTGTGGAATAACCTTTTCCATTCCATCACTTTCAGTCTATTCATGTCTCTAGGTGGAAAGTTTTTTGTAAATAGCAGGTATATGGGTCTGTTTCTTTATCTGTTCAGCCTGTCTGTGTGCTTTGGTTGGAGCACTTCTATTCTAACATTATTTGAAACATTCATAATAAATTTAAGGAGAATATTAGAAAATTTGGAAGCTCATATGTAATTGATACAGCAATAAATACAAATAATTAAACCTTCATTTCAGTTCAGTTGAGTCACTCAGTCGTGTCTGACTATTTGCAACCCCATGAATCACAGCATGCCAGGCCTCCCTGTCCATCAGCAACTCCCGGAGTTCACTCAGACTCACGTTCATCGAGTCGCTGATGCCATCCAGCCAGCCATCTCATCCTTTGTCGTCCCCTTCTCCTCCTGCTCCCAATCCCTCCCAGCATCAGAGTCTTTTCCAATGAGTCAACTCTTCACATGAGGTGGCCAGTGTACTGGAGTTTTAGCTTTAGCATCATTCCTTCCAAAGAAATCCCAGGGCTGATCTCCTTCAGAATGGACTGGTTGGATCCCCTTGCAATCCAAGGGACTCTCAAGAGTCTTCTCCAACACCACAGTTCAAAAGCATCCATTCTTCGGGGCTCAGCCTTCTTCACAGTCCAACTCTCACATCCATACATGATCACAGGAAAAACCATAGCCTTGACTAGATGACCTCTGTTGGCAAAGTAATGTCTCTGCTTTTGAATATGCTATCTAGGTTGGTTATAACTTTCCTTCCAAGGAGTAAGCGTCTTTTAATTTCATGGCTGCAATCACCATCTGCCATGATTTTGGAGCCCCCCAAAATAAAGTCTGACACTGTTTCCACTGTTTCCCCATCTATTTCCCATGAAGTGATGGGACCGGATGCCATGATCTTTGTTTTCTGAATGTTGAGCTTTAAGCCAACTTTTTCACTCACCACTTTCACTTTCATCAAGAGGCTTTTTAGTTCCTCTTCACTTTCTACCATAAGGGTGGTGTCATCTGCATACCTGAGGTTATTGATATTTCTCCCGGCAATCTTGATTCCAGCTTATGTTTCTTCCAGTCCAGCGTTTCTCATGATGTACTCTGCATATAAGTTAAATAAGCAGGGTGACAATATACAGCCTTGACGTACTCCTTTTCCTATTTGGAACCAGTCTGTTGTTCCATGTCAGGTTCTAACTGTTGCTGCCTGACCTGCATAAAGACTACTAAGTTCTACAATGGAATATTAAAAATGCCACATTTTCCCAGAAAAAATATATTATGACAAAGCAACAGAGAAAACAGTGATTACGATTAAATAGAAAACTAAGTCTCAATAATCTGTGTTTCAGTGACAAAGACTAAACGTTTAAGTGAAAAATATGGAGTGGGAAGCTTCTCTTCCCTCCATCATATGACTTCATCTGTCTAATCAATCAAATTTACTGACAGTCAGCTGTGACCAACCTATACAACATATTAAAAAGCAGAGACATTACTTTGCCGACAAAAGTTCATGTAGTCAAAGTTATGGTTTTTCCAGTAGTCATGTATGGATGTGAGAGTTGGAGTATAAAGAAAGCTGAGCACTGAAGAATTGATGCTTTTGAATTGTGCTGCTGGAGAAGATTCTTGAGAGTCCCTCGGACTGCAAGGAGATCAAACCAGTCAATCCTAAAGGAAATCAGTCCTGAATATTCACTGGAAGGAGAAAGATGCTGAAGCTGAAACTCCAATACTTTGGCCACCTGATGTAAAGAACTGACTCACTTGAAAAGATTCTGAAGCTGGGAAAGATTGAAGGCAGGAGGAAAAGGGAACAACAGAGGATGAGATGGTTGGTTGGTATCACTAACTCAATGGACATGAGTTTGAACAAGCTCCGGGAGTTGGTGATGGACAGGGAAGCCTGGCATGCTGCAGTCCATGGGGTCACAAAGAGTGGGACACGACTGAGCGACTGAACTGACTGAACTGAGCCATGTAAAGAAAATCCAATGTGAAAAATGATGTAACCCACTGAATAACATTGATTTTTGTGTTACACTACAGCATATCAGAGAAACACGAGTGAAAAAAAACCACAAACAAAAACATAACACCGTCTCCATTTCCCAGGATTCTTATCCTCACCTATGAAATAAAACATCCACCCCCTTTGGAGTAACATAATGTACAGCAATACTGGATTATGTGTAAGCGTTTATCGGATATGAGCTACACCACAGGGAGATAAGCTTTGTGAAAACACTTCAGATGTTCCTGAAGAAAGGAGGCTCCTTCAGGCAGCTGCACTGGCCAAGGGGAAGACAGGTTTCCTTAGTAACGGCTGGAATCTTTTTCAAGTTGATAATCTCATGGATTCACTTTCAGACCTCTCAAGGCAGCAAGCCCATTTATCTATTTGACCTTCAAAGTTGTTTGGATTTGTGTAAAAATTTGTATTGAGTACAAACATCGGTGGTAACAAATTCTAATTACAAAATAAATTAGTCGTGGGTATATAAACGTACAGCATGGAGACAGTAGTTAATAATACTGTATTGCATAATGAAAAGTGGTAAGAGAGTCGATCTTCAAACTTCTTGTCACAAGAAACTTTTTGTAGTACGTACAGAGGTGGAAATGGTGACAGATTATATTTTGGGGGCTCCAAAGTCACTGTGGATGGTGACTGCAGCCAGGAAATCAAAATACGCTTGCTCCTTGGATGAAAAGCTATGACAAATTTAGTCAGTGTATTAAAAAGCAGAGAACATCACTTTGTCAACAAAGGTCCATATAGTCAAAGCTATGTTTTGCCAGTAGTCATGTATGGATGTGAAAGTTGGACCATAAAGAAGGCTGAGCACTGAAGAACTGATGCCTTCAAACTGTGGTGCTGGAGAAGCCTCTTGAGAGTCCTTTCAACAGCAGGGAGATGAAACCAGTCCATCCTAAAGGAAATCAACCCTGAATATTCATTGGAAGGACTGATGCTGAAGCTCAGATACTTCACATCCACCTAATGTGAAGATCTGACTCACTGGAAAAGACCCTGACTGAGAGAGACTGAGGGCAGGAGGGGGAAGAGGGCAATAAGGATGAGATGGTTGGATGGCATCACCGACTCAATGGACATATGTTTGAGCAAACTCTGGGAGATGGTGAAGGACAGGGAGGCCTGGTGTGCTGCAGTGCACATGATCATGAAGAATCAGACAAGACAACACTGAAAACAATATGGAGGTAGATAGATATCAACTAGACTTATTTGACTGATTGTCTGTAACATATGCAAATATTCAATCATAATGTTGTAAGACCTGAAGTGATACTGTGTCATGTTATTTATGCTTCAGTAAAAGTGGGTATAAAATAAATATATAAATAATTGCAGAAGAAAGAAATTGGCTATTATTGAAGCTGTCTACTATGTATCTAAGGGGCTTCCCAGGGGGCACAGTGGTAGAGCCTGCCTGCCAATGCAGGAGATGCAGGAGACACAGGTTGAGCCCTGGTTTAGGGAAATCCCCCGGAAGAGGAAATGGCAACCTGCTCCAATATCTTGCCTAGAAAATTCCATGGACAGAGGAGCCTGGGGTTGCAAAGAGTCAGACATGACTGAGAGATTGAACATGGATGCACTATATATTTAGCTATTTAACCGTTTTTCTTCAAGAGCAGAACCTAGGAGTTCTAGGATCCATCAGGAGCAACTGGAAGGTGGAATCTGTGGGAAAACATGAAGCCAAGACACTAGAGGTCTGTATCAACCATAGACAAGAATCTAAAAAGGCACTGATACGAAAAGAAAAAATAGAATTCAGCAGGTAGAAGATGACGAAGGTGACCACCAGCATCAGGATGTTGTGGGCGGCTCTGGTCTCCAGGGGGCATCTGTGGTGTCCAGTGGCAGAGTGAATATGCTGCACCCTCTGGCGGTGTCTGAGCAGGAGAAGCACCATGGAGCCACTGGACCAGACCATGAGGGTAAGAAACACGGCATCAGAGATGGACCAAAAGTACATAAAAGCTGCCTAAGGAGCTGTGGGTGAGCAGAACCACTTCTCTTGATTGTCAGTATCATTTCTTGTGTTCTCTGGACTAGTAATCATCAAGGGAATGCAGATATTCATTAATATCTGAGCATCCAGATTCATTAACATCTGAGCTCATTAAACTGAGCATCCAGCAGGTGCAATGGGAAGGACCAATGAACTTGGGGGCCCTTCCTCTGAGCATCACCCACTTCGCTCTCCTGGGGGTGAGAGTGAAGGACTGATAGGTGCTCAGGACGTAGGTGGAGCACAGGGCAGTGCTCCGAGCCATTCTCTGTATGTAATACACAAACTTACACAAGAGACTGTTCAGGGGCTTTCTCAAAACAAAAACTGCCATTATATGGGGAATCCCAGAGAAGAGAATAATCAGGAGATTGGCCAGCACTGAGTGTGTAAAAATCACATCCGTGCCTCTCTTTTTCTGGCCAAATAAGATTGGAGAGATGCTGTGGAAGAAAAGGATGACATTACCCAGAGCCCCAACCACCACCTGGAACAGAAAGATGGTTGTCACAGCCGCCTCCCCTGGGTTTCTCAGGGCATCTCTGTGAATAGACATGGAGAGGACGTCAGTGTCCTGAAGGTGAAAGGAAGCTGTGAAGATGATGACAGAGTCAACATTGGGAAAGAATTCTGGATCTTTTCCTCTCCTGAGAAGGGAGAGACTGTCATAGTCCACATGTGGGGTTCAACCTGTAGGATACATGCATGACATCAGTTATATTTTTCACTATTAGTATATTAATTTCTACTATTTGGCATATCCTTATTCTCCACCAGCATGTAAGTTCATGAAGTTAAGAACTACATCCGGACTTCCCTGGGGTCCAGGGGTTAAGAAACCGGCTTGCAACACAAAGACAGAGGATCAAACACTTATCGGGGAACCAAGGTTCCACGTGCCGAGGAGCAAGTAAGCCTACATGCTGCACCTAAGACCCAAGGCAGCCAAATAAATAAATACATATTTTTTTAAGAGGACCACATTTTATAGTTGTCTATATATAGGTCTTAAGTTTCTTTAGGTAGATATATTCCTAAGTATTTTGTTCTTTCCGTTGCAATGGTGAATGGAATTGTTTCCTTAATTTCTCTTTCTGTTTTCTCATTATTAGTGTATAGGAATGCAAGGGATTTCTGTGTGTTGATTTTATATCCTGCAACTTTACTATAGTCATTGATTAGTTCTAGTAATTTTCTGGTGGAGTCTAGGGTTTTCTATGTAGAGGATCATGTCATCCGCAAATAGTGAGAGTTTTACTTCTTCTTTTCCAATTTGGATTCCTTTTATTTCTTTTTCTGCTCTGATTGCTGTGGCCAAAACTTCCAAAACTATGTTGAATAGTAATGGTGAAAGTGGGCACCCTTGTCTTGTTCCTGACTTTAGAGGAAATGCTTTCAATTTTTCACCATTGAGGATAATGTTTGCTGTGGGTTTGTCATATATAGCTTTTATTAAGTTGAGGTATGTTCCTTCTATTCCTGCTTTCTGGAGACTTTTTATCATAAATGGGTGTTGAATTTTGTCAAAGGCTTTCTCTGCATCTATTGAGATAAGCATATGGTTTTTATTTTTCAATTTGTTAATGTGGTGTATTACACTGATTTGTGGATATTGAAGAATCCTTGCATCCCTGGGATAAAGCCCACTTGGTCATGGTGTATGATCTTTTTAATGTGTTGTTGGATTCTGGTTGCTAGAATTTTGTTAAGGATTTTTGCATCTATGTTCTTCAGTGATATTGGCCTGTAGTTTCCTTTTTTTGTGGGATCTTTGTCAGGTTTTGGTATTAGGGTGATGGTGGCCTCATAGAATGAGTTTGGAAGTTTACCTTCCTCTGCAATTTTCTGGAAGAGTTTGAGCAGGATAGGTGTTAGCTCTTCTCTAAATTTTTGGTAGAATTCAGCTCTGAAGCCGTCTGGGCCTGGGCTTTTGTTTGCTGGAAGATTTTTGATTACAGTTTCAATTTCCGTGCTTGTGATGGATCTGTTAAGATTTTCTATTTCTTCCTGGTCGAGTTTTGGAAAGTTGTACTTTTCTAAGAATTTGTCCATTTCTTCCACGTTGTCCATTTTATTGGCATAAAATTGTTGATAGTAGTCTCTTATGATCCTTTGTATTTCTGTTTTGTCTGTTGTGATCTCTCCATTTTCATTCCTAATTTTATTGATTTGATTTTTCTCCCTTTGTTTTTTGATGAGTCTGGCTAATGGTTTGTCAATTTTATTTATCCTTTCAAAGAACCAGCTTTTGGTTTTGTTGATTTTTTTTATGGTCTCTTTTGTTTCTTTTTCATTTATTTCTGCTCTAATTTTTAAGATTTCTTTCCTTCTACTAACCCTGGGGATCTTCATTTCTTGCTTTTCTAGTTGCTTTAGGTGTAGAGTTAGGTTATTTATTTGACTTTTTTCTTGTTTCTTGAGGTGTGCCTGTATTGCTATGAACTTTCCCCTTAGGACTGCTTTTACCGTGTCCCACAGGTTTTGGGTTGTTGTGTTTTCATTTTCATTCGTTTATATGCAAATTTTTATTTCTTTTTTGATTTCTTCTGTGATTTGTTGGTTATTCAGCAGCGTGTTGTTCAGCCTCCATATGTTGGAATTTTTAATAGTTTTTCTCCTGTAGTTGAGATCTAATCTTATGGAGAAATATACCATGTTCATGGATTGGAAGAATCAATATAGTGAAAATGAGTATACTACCCAAAGCAATTTATAGACTCAATGCAATCCCTATCAAGCTACCAACAGTATTCTTCACAGAGCTAGAATAAATAATCTCACAATTTGTATGGAAATACAAAAAACCTCAAATAGCCAAAGCTATCTTGAGAAAGAAGAATGGAACTGGAGGAATCAACCTACCTGACTTCAGGCTCTACCACAAAGCCACAGTTATCAAGACAGTATGGTACTGGCACAAAGACAGAAATATAGATCAATGGAACAAAATAGAAAGCCCAGAGATAAATCCACGCACATATGGACACCTTATCTTTGACAAAGGAGGCAAGAATATACAATGGATTAAAGACAATCTCTTTAACAAGTGGTGCTGGGAAATCTGGTCAACCACTTGTAAAAGAATGAAACTAGAACACTTGCTAACACCATACACAAAAATAAACTCAAAATGGATTAAAGATCTAAACATAAGACCAGAAACTATAAAACTCCTAGAGGAGAACATAGGCAAAACACTCTCTGACATACATCACAGAAGGATCCTCTATGACCCACCTCCCAGAATATTGGAAATAAAAGAAAAAATAAACAAATGGGACCTAATTAACCTTAAAAGCTTCTGCACAACAAAGGAAACTATCAGCAAGGTGAAAAGACAGCTTTCAAAATGGGAGAAAATAATAGCAAATGAAGCAACTGACAAACAACTATCTCAAAAATATACAAGCAACTCCTACAGCTCAACTCCAAAAAATAAATGACCCAATCAAAAAATGGGCCAAAGAACTAAATAGACATTTCTCCAAAGAAGACATACAGATGGCTAACAAACACATGAAAAGATGCTCAACATCACTCATTATCAGAGAAATGCAAATCAAGACCACTATGAGGTACCATTTCACACCAGTCAGAATGGCTGCGATCCAAAAGTCTACAAATAATAATGTTGGAAAGGGTGTGGAGAAAAGGGAACCCTCTTTCAATGTTGGTGGGAATGCAAACTAGTACAGCCACTATAGAGAACAGTGTGGAGATTCCTTAAAAAACTGGAAATAGAACTGACTTATGATCCAGCAATCCCACTGCTGGGCATACACACTGAGGAAACCAGAAGGGAAAGAGACACGTGTACCCCAATGTTCATCGCAGCACTGTTTATAATAGCCAAGACATGGAAGCAACCTAGATGTCCATCAGCAGATGAATGGATAAGAAAGCTGTGGTACATATACACAATGGAGTATTACTCAGCCATTAAAAAGAATACATTTGAATCAGTTCTAATGAGGTGGATGAAACTGGAGCCTATTATACAGAGTGAAGTAAGCCAGAAGGAAAAACATAAATACAGTATACTAACGCATATATATGGAATTTAGAAAGATGGTAACAATAACCCGGTGTATGAGACAGCAAAAGAGACACTGATGTATAGAACAGTCTTATGGACTCTATGGGAGAGGGAGAGGGTGGGAAGATTTGGGAGAATGGCAATGAAACATGTAAAATATCATGTAGGATACGAGTTGCCAGTCCAGGTTCGATGTATGATGCTGGATGCTTGAGGCTGGTGCACTGGGACGGCCCAGAGGGATGGTATGGTGAGTGAGGAGGGAGGAGGGTTCGGGATGGGGAACACATGTATACCTGTGGCGGATTCATTTTGATATTGGGCAAAACTAATACAATTATGTAAAGTTTAAAAATAAAATTAAAAAAAAAAGATAATATGCTGATCTGCAAAAATAAACTTGAAAAAAAGTGCTTAAAAAAAAAAAAAGAAAAGAAAAAAGATTCTAGTAACCAAGGTAACTTTTTACCACAAGGATAAAAGCAACCAAAAACCACCAAAATATCAGCAACACCCCCTCCTCGGTCCCCCAGAACCAAACCCCAAACTAAGGAAAAGTTAATGGATACAAGGAAATAAAAAAGAACGGATGGAAATAAATGAAATAGAGACCAGAAAAACAATAGAGAAGACCAAGGAAACCATGAGCTGGCGTTTGGAAAGATGAACATTCGCCTTGTCACTGTGCACCTGCAGCAACGTGAAAAGGAAACAGTGACTTCGGGCACCTAAGGCGTTTCTAACCCCACGGCCGCCCTCGCTCCTTTTCCCACCACAGCTGCGGTATTACTTCCTCTCAAAGCAGGAAGCGCGTCCTGGCCTCCCCTCCCAGCTCCTAGTCACCCCTCTTCCAGCCGTTTCAACGGTCTGGTCCTTCAGGCTCAGCCTCCTGGCTCCACCTTCTCAGAGTCACCTCCGGAGCCCCCTCAATCAGTATGACTGACTCGCTCTCTTCACCTCAAGATGAGCTTCATACCTTTTTGTTCGTTTGCTCCTCTCCGCTCTCTCTCCCTGATAAATTGAGATCTCACAGAAACAAGAAATACTGCCCCGGCAGATGCAGCGGTCGCCTGACAAGCACCATGGCTCCCGGCCAGCCTCTCCCTCAGCTGTGGCTCGTGCTGGAGCTGCTGTGTGCAGGCACCACTTCCGGTTTTGCTAGAGTTTACTGGGACGAGGACCTAAACACTTATCCTGCTCTCGTGACAGTTCCTAGACTCTTACCCTTGCTCTCGCGACAGCTCCTGGAAAGAAGACTTGGACATATGCTCCTGCTCTTGTGACAGTTCCTGAGGCACAGGCCTGTTCAGGTACCTCTGATCTCGCTGTAGCTCATGGGGCTCGGAAATGGACATGTACCCCTGATCTCCCGGCAGCCCCCGAGGAAAGGCCCCGGACAGGTGAGTGGACTGATGGAACTGTATCAGTAGAAGCCCTGACGGGAATCTCAATGCACAGTAACTCTTCATAGGATCCTCAGGAAGCCCCCTCGTGTCTCCCTACATCACAGCTCCCAGAGACTCCTGTTCATGCCTGTCCTTTCATCCTCTTGCACCTCTCCTCCCACACACATGGCCCATGACCTTCCTGTGAGGCTGGGTATTCTGGGGTGAGAGGTGTGGTCAAACCCACCGGATGTACATATCCTGGGAGACACAGAAATCAACCCCACAGGTGAGGTGCCTCCCTGACACCAACAGTCACAATCAGAAGGACACACCTTCCCCCACACAGTCCATGATCCCCAGCCCCACACGGTCACACACGGGGGATGCCACCACAGCCAGAGTCAGAAACTAACTCACAGCAGGTGCTGACAGGGCTCTTCTTTCAGGAAACACCATTAAAGGCAGTTCTGTCTCTTTTGCTCCTGAGCACTTTTGCTACCCTAACTTTCTCATACAGTTTAGGGTTTTTTTTTTTTTTTTTTTTAACTTCTGTGAGTAAAAATGCTTACAATACAGTGGAAGCAGCAGGAATTAATTCTGTTGCATTAACAGAGGAGTAGGTAACTCATCACAGGTGAGCCCTGAAATCAGAGCTGGTGTGTAGCCCAGTGCTGAGGGAATGCCGAGAATGAGCTGCTTAGAGGCATCATCATGAGCTGTGGGCAACGGGACTCAAGGAGCCTGAGTAGGGTCAGGTTGAGACACACTGACAAAGGGGGGAGGGGGACTCCTTCCCCTGCAAGCATAGATGGGTGAGGTCTGCTACAGTGAGCAGTGAAAGTGGAAGTCGCTCAGTCATGTCCAACTCTCTTCGACCCCATGGACTATACAGCCCGTGAAATTCTACAGGCCAGAGTACTGGAGTGGGTAACCTTTCCCTTCTCCAGCGGATCTTCCCAACCTAGGGATCAAATCCAGGTCTCCAGCATTGCAGGCAGATTCTGTACCAGCTGAGCTACCAGGGAAGCTCACAGTGAGCAGAGTCCTTGTTAACACCAGGGAGGAGCTCGGTGACAGGATCATCCAAGGCTTAGCACACATTCCAGAGAGACCACATCCCTCCTCTCATCTTTAGAAACTCCAGGGCACAGGGATCTGCAGTGGACCACCCGGCTCTGCTCCCAGCCTAAGACACTCCCGGGCTCACAGCCACCCTCCACCCAGCAGAGCATGGATGCAATGCTCAAGTGAGGCCATGTTGCCCCTGTCCTGCCCAGTCTGAGTTAAGTCTTAAGTCCCTCTCCTGCTGGAGGCAATGTCTCTCCAAGTCTTTGCCCTGAGATTGAACAGAAGGAAGCACTCACATGGCTGGTCTTTGCTTCAGAGCTCTGTACAGGGACGTGTCACTCAGGATGAGCGCCGAGCACCTGAGGTCATGGTTATAGGGACGGTGTTTGTAGCCTTGGTCTCTCCACAGAGATTCCATTATCACGCCACCTGCTGTGTGGGTGGGACTGACTGCATGGGGAGTCTGGGGTGTTTCCAGTGAGGAGCAAATGTTATCCCCAGTGTAAATCATCATCTTCCTTCTTGGGAGATTAAGGACAGCTTTGGGGAATCAATGAAAAGATCTGAATGGGCAGTCAAATAGCTGGCAGAAACTTTTTTCTGAATTCCCTGTGGAAAATGGTAGTTCAGAATCACAATTGTCATTGGGTACTATAGGATCTCTTGAAGGTGCATCGAACTTTTTTTTCTTTTACCACACTTCCAACTGGGCTTATTCCTCCAGGTATTTTCTTTATATATAGGCAGGTGTTTACCAATTCGGTTTTGGTAACAGTGTCTTTGAGAAGCTTTAATTCACATACCATATAACTCACCCATCTAAAGTACACCACTCAGTGGTCTTACTTTATTCAGAGAGTGGTCTTGGCTGTTGTTTGGTCTCTAAGTCTTGTCGGACTCTTTGTGACCCCACTGGCTGTAACCCTCCAGGCCCTTCTGTCCATTGGATTTCTCAGAGAAGAATACTGGAGTGGGTTGCCATTTTCTTCTCCAGGGGATCTTCCCCACCCAGGGATAAAATCCACGTCTCCTAGTTTAGCCGGTGGATTCTTTACCACTGTGCCACCAGGGAAGCCTGTTGTGGTCTTTACCACACTCATTTTAGGAAATGTTCATCAACCTGGGACAAAAGCCCAAATCCTTTTTTTTTTTTTTTTTCTTTTTTCAGATTTTTACAATTAAACTATATATTTTATATTGGAGTATAGCCAATTAACCATGTTGTCACTGTTTCAGGTGGACAGCAAAGGAGCTCAGCTGTATATATACATGTATCCATTCTCCTCCAAACTGCCCTCCCATTCAGCCCCCCATGTAACACTCAATGCATTTTCATGTCTCCAAAATAATGAGCATCATCACTGGATCCTGAGTCTAGTATTCCTATGACTTTCTATAAGAAATTTTGGGTGATCTCCTTGGAAGTCCAGTGGTTAGGACTCCACACTTCCAATGCAGAGGGTGCAGTTTTGATCCCTGGTTGGGGAATCAAGTTCCTACATGTCAAAGAGCCCAAAAAATTTTTTTTCTGGTCTACGAAGTATTTATTACTCTCACGAACACAAAGCTCAATAGTGTACATTTAGCCCAGTTTGGTGGCCTCTTCTTTGACCCTCACCTTTTCTACCTTGGCAACAGGAGCCACTGATTTGGGACCCAGGACACGGCCTCCCCAGTGATGGTGAATCTCATGATATCTGTCGTTGTAACAGGTGCTGACGGCTTCCACCAGCTCAGCCGAAGTGGCCTTGTCCTCCAAGCTGACTTGTGTAAAGGCAACGGTAGTACAGGTCTTCTTGTGCACTAGACGCTCTGGCCTGGCCTTCCTTGGACCGCCATCTTTTTTTATTATTAATATTAAAAATTTTTTAATTGGAGGATAATTGCTTAAAAATGTTGTGTTGGTTTCTGCCATATGACAACAAGAATAAGCTATATGTATATATACAGCCCCTGTGTCCAGAGCCTCCCTGCCCAACCATCCCACCCCTTTACGGCCTCAAACAGCACCGAGTTTACCTCCCTGTGCTCTGTAGCAGCTTCCCACTAGCTATCTATTTACACATGGTGTTGTGTATATTTCAATGCCACCCTTTCAATTCATTCCATGCTCGCCTTCCCCCCGCTGTGTCTACACATCTGTTCTCTACCTCTGCGTCTCTATGCCTGCCTGGCAAATAGGTTCATATGCCATTTTTCTAGATTCCATATATGTGCGTTAATATATGGTATTTGTTGTTCTCTCTCTGATTTACTTCATTGTGTATAACAGGCTCTAGGTTCATCCACCTCAGTTCATCTGACTCACATTAGAGACCCCCATTCTTACTGTGCCCAATGAGCAGGAGGGCCGCCAGTTCTGGGCCACATAGTAGGTTACCTTGTTTATATCTAGTAGTGTGAAAAATGAAGTAGAGTTGAAATTACTTCTATTCAATTATTTTAAAGATAAAAATAATTCATAGGCAGTTAATTTATTATTGTTTAAGAGGAGGTTGTCTATCACTAAATATACTTCTACTATTGATCACATTTTATTACCTTTTATACACTTTAATAGGAAAAATATGAAGTAAAATTATGATATTTTTAGATAAATAGATATTGAACCAATCCACTCATAGTAGAACTACCTCCTTAAAAGTTAAAGGGACTTCTTCACTCAGAAGACAAATTGTACCAAAGACAAAAACACTTAGAAAAAAGAACTACAAGCATTGGAAAAGGCAATCACATTGACACTTGCATAAACTCTGCATTCTCTTCATTTCTTATTTTGTATAAGGCACAACTATCTCATGACAGCTAAAACCATAGCATTACTTGTCAGTAATAATGTATATAGATACACTACTGGGGGATCCTTACATGATGACCAAAAGATCACTGAAAGATAGTTATACATTAACACCTTAAGTTTAAAAATAGGACTTTATAAATAACACACTAAAAGAAGGCAAAGAAACAGAAAAAAAAAAAAAAAAACACCAAATTGGACAAATAGAAACAAATCTCAAATTTACAAAATGCAATGATGAAAACTATATATGCAAGTGACAAATAAAAAAGAAGGCAGCCACTAGTCTTTCCTTCAGCTCACACCATCCATCTAATCGACTAAATTTATTGAGAGTCTACCATGTAAACAATCCAGGTTTAAAGGAGAAGCAAGCCATTGAACAGCACTGATTTTCCGTGTAACAGTACAGCATTTTGGAGAAATAGAAGTGAAATAAAGTTACACAATAGCCAAGGCCCAGGAGAAGGAGAGAAAGAAAGAGACAAGGCATGCCCAGATGCTGGCCGCCCTCCAGAGAAGCCCTATGGCAAACCCCAAGTCCTTGAGGGACAAGGCACAAGACAGATGCCTGATCTCTAGACAGGTGGGGCATTCGGCCAAAGAGTGTCCAAACCATGACAAGTCTCCTAGAATGGCTTGCCACAAATGCCATCAACTGGGACATTGGGCGGCACTCTGCCTTTGGGACCCAAGAGCCTCAAGGTCAAGCGCTAAGCCTATCCTCACGATGGTTCAAGAGGACTGAAGCGGCCCGCTCCAGCCAGCCCGCCTGTCACAGATAACCATCACAGGGCTGGAGCCAAGGGTGCAACTGGATGTGGCAGGTCGGTCCGAGAATTTCTTGGTTGACACAGGGGCTACCTACTCTGTCTTGATCTCCTACTCCGGAGCCTTCTCCTCCCAAACCTGTACCATTTTGGGTGCTACAGGAAAAGCAACTACTAAAAGATTCACCCGAGCACTTCTTTGTTGCTGGGATGGACAAATATTTCCCCACCAGTTTCTGGTGGTCCCTGAGTGTCCTACCCCCTTATTGGGAAGAGATATATTCACTAAACAGGGGACCACCCTTGTGATGGGAAGTTTTTCAGCCGCTAGAGCTCTACAGCTCCTGGTTACTACTGAAGAACCCATTACACCTTCAACAGAGAGGGACCAAAAACTATGGGAAGACAAAATTAACCCCCAGGTGTGGGACCAGGGGATTCCTGGGCGAGCCCACCAAGCTGAACCGGTCATCATTGTCCTCCGAGATCCCACTCGGTTTCCTAACCAGAAACAATATCCTCTCAAAAGAGAGGCTCGGGAGGGACTACAGCCTCTAATAAATAAAGTCCTTACTTGTGGGCTATTGGTCCCTACCAGTTCGCCATGTAACACCCCAATCCTCTCAGTAAAGAAAAAAGACGGAACCTGGTGAATGGTTCAAGATCTCCGGATCATAAATGAAGCTGTAGTCCCCCCCTCCCCCATCCCACAGTACCCAATCCCTATGTAATCTTGGGAGAAATCCCACCCAGTGCCAAATGGTTTACAGTCTTGGATCTCAAAGATGCATTTTTTTGCATACCACTGGCTAAAGAATCCCAATACCTTTTTGCCTTTGAGTGGGAGGCCCCAGGAGAAAAACACCAAAAGATGACTTGGACAGTATTACCTCAGGGGTTCAGAGATAGCCCACACCTGTTTGGACAGGCCCATAGCCAGGACCTCCTAGATCTGGACCTGGGACCTAATGGGAAAATATTACAATACGTAGATGACCTACTAATCTGCTCTCCAGATGAGAAAAGCGCCCAACAACATGCAATTCAGGTTCTAAACTTCTTGGCAGAAAGGGGATATAAAGTCTCCATGCTAAGGCACAGATGGTCGAGACAAAGGTCGCTTACCTGGGAGTTCAGATTACACACGGGTCCAGGAGGCTGTCCTCTGATCGGGTACCAGGAATCCTCCAGTTGCCCTCCCCAACGACTCAAAAACAATTGCAAGCTTTCCTGGGGCTAACTGGTTATTGTAGAATCTGGATACCCAACTATGGTCTAATTGCCCAGCCTTTATATGAAAGCTTAAAGGGACGAGATGATTCAATCCCACTGATGTGGGGAACTCCTCAAAAGGAGGCAGAGGCTACACTAAAACAGGCCTTAACTCAGGCACCTGCCTTGAGGTTGCCAGACCCAGAAAAAGCATTCCAACTTTATGTCCCTGAAAGAGAGGGAATAGCCTTGGGAGTGTTAACTCAAAGGTGGGGATCTGAGCCCCAGCCTGTAGCTTACTTATCCGAGAGGCTCGCTCCAACTTCCCAAGGTTGGCCCCCCTGCCTTTGAAATCTTGCGGCTATTGCAATCATGATAGAAGATGCTTTAAAACTCTCCTTTGGGGGCAAACTAACTATTTTTACCAGCCACCAAGTAAAACAACTCCTAAATGGGAGAGGCCATTTATGGATGTCTGATCAAAGAATCCTCAGATATCAAGTAATGCTGATGGAAAATCCAGGCCTCACTACATCCCCTTGTGAGGTTCTTAACCCAGCCACCCTCCTACCTACCCCTGAGGGCTCTCTCCCCTTTCACTCTTGTCTAGAAACCTTGGACCACTGGACAAAACCCCGAGAGGGATTATCAGAAGATCCTCTGACCAATCCTGAGGAAATCTGGTACACTGATGGAAGCAGCTTTGTCTTGGATGGAAAAAGAAGAGCGGGGTAGCAGTAGTCTCCAATTTTGAGACCATAGAGGCTAAGCCTCTGCCACCAGGTACTTCAGCCCAATTAGCTGAGCTCATAGCCCTAACTCGAGCTTTAGAGCTGGGAAAAAGAAAAAGAATAGCCATTTACACTGACTCCAAGTATGCCTTTCTGGTGCTACATGCACATGCGGCTGTTTGGAAAGAAAGGGGCCACTTGACCACCCAAGGGTCCCCAATCAAATATGGTGATCAGAGTTTTCGACTCTTGGAGGCAGTCCATCTGCCTACTGAGGTTTCAGTCTCCCACTGTAAAGGACACCAAAAAAGGAACAGGGAAGTGGCACGAGGGAACCAAGCAGCTGATCAGGCAGCTAGGAGAGGAGCATTACAGAACCATGACCTAATAGGGATTGACACCTTAGTTCCACAGACTAATTTGCCAGAAACTCCTTCATATACTGAAGGTGAGACTCTTAAAGCTAAGAGCGAGGGCTTTCAAGAAGATCATATGGGGTGGTTCAAAAAGGAGGGACTCCTTTTTCTGCCTGGAAACCTCCAATGGAAGTTGGTTACCTCCTTACATGCCACTACTCATTTAGGAGAAAAGGCCCTCCAAAGATTACTAGGAAGGTCCTTCAGAGGAACAGGCCTCCAAACAACTGTAAGACAGGTGGTCTCCTCTTGTCCCACTTGCCAATTAAACAAACCCCAAGGAGCTCGAAGACCCCAGCTGGCCCAGCCCATCCAACGACGTGGGGCCTACCCAGGAGAGGACTGGCAGATGGACTTCACCCAGATGCCAGTTTCTCAAGGGTATAAATACCTATTAGTTATGATAGATACATTCACAGGATGGATTGAAGGCTTTCCCACCCAGACTGAGAAGGCTGAGGAGGTGGTAAAAAAAACTGCTCCATGAAATCATTCCAAGATTTGGTCTGCCCAGGTCATTACAAAGTGACAATGGGACATCATTTACTTCTAAGGTCACCCAAGGAGTCTCGAAAGCATTGGGCATTACTTATTATCTCCATTGTGCCTGGAGGCCTCAATCTTCAGGAAAAGTAGAAAGAGCCAATCAATTCTTAAAATCAGCGATAAAAAAGATAACCCAGGAGACCTCCCTGGGATGGAAGGAGGCTTTACCAATAGCTCTCCTCCACACCCGCATTGCCCCTAAGGAACAGGTTGGTCTTAGTCCTTATGAGATGCTATATGGGAGACCTTTTGTTTATGTCAATGACCTCTTCCTAGATCCAGAGGTTCAGACCCTCCAGTCTTATACCATGGCCACTGGGCAACTCCAACAGGATATATGCTTGTGGGGTATGAACCAGGACCCAAAAGATTCTAAAGAGTCACCACTATGTGCTCCAGGGACTCAAGTCCTAATTAAAGTCTGGAAAGATGGGTCCCCAAAGGCTCAACTCCAGCCCACATGGAAGGACCCCTACCCTGTAATACTTTCTACCCCCACAGCAGTCAAGATACCAGGACATGACTCCTGGATTCACTGCTCACGAGTCAAGCCATGGAAGAAAACAGAAGAGGACACTCAATACGCCTGTGAGCCCCTGGGAGATCTCAGATACCTATTCAGAACTACAAATGAGTGTCATTCTAATGAACATCCCCAAAATCTGGTTTCTGGGGATAAAATTTCTCAGGATAACTCTAAAGAGCCAACACAGCTTGACAGAGACTGTACTCCAAAACAGACAGGAGATATATCTTCTGATCCCTGAACAAGGAGGGACTTGAGCCATCGTGGCCATGTGAATTTAAAATTGACCAATGTCCCTACTAGTCCTCGTTATGCTATATTGATGATGCTTATGATTATTCCATGTACTGTCACTTGGCTAACCTGTTTTGTCTCTGCCCAGGTCAACCAGCTACAACATGCAGTGCCAGTTCAACAAAGATATAAAACTACAGCCGACCACGGAAAATATCACACACCCTTGGACACTGCTATAAGGACTCTGAGGCTTGAGACTAGCAAGAGGGGGAGGCCCAATACCCCTCGCCATCCCAGTTCAGCAGGAAGTAGCCAGAAAGACCTCAACGCCCCTATTCCCAAAGAATTGGGCCTCCCATCTCTTGAGGGGGGAATGTTAGGTAGGTAGAATAGGGAAAAGGAGTCCAAAATGGTGGTGGCTAAAAGACAAGGAAGGTCAAAGGGAGGTCCAAGGATCAGAGTGAAGACTTCAGGCAGAACAAACAGCAGTCCTGGCTAAGCCCAATTTGCATAGGGCAGGCCCAGGTGGAGGAAAAAAACATATAAAAGGAGGAGCCAAAGCGCTCTCTCATGGACTCTCTCTCCCGCGTGCGTGCACTCTTTTCTTTCTCTCTCTTTCTCCCACTCTCCTGCTATCTTCTAAATAAAATAGAGCTGTAACACTGAAAAACAAAACAAAACAAAACAAAAAAAACACAGTATAGAAAAATATATGCTCCATTTTCATATGTATTACCTTTATCTCAGAAATCAAATCTCCACCCACACAAGAATAATATTCATAGAGATCAATATTGGATTATGTGCCAGTGTGTGTCCAGTATTAGCCACAACACACAAGGATAAAATTTGGTGAAACTCTTGAAATGTTCCTAAAGAAAGGAGATCTTCTTCAGACAGCTGATTGGTCAAGGGTGAAATGGTTTCCTTAGTAATGATTTGTACATTTCTCAAGCTGATAATTCATGGATTGACTTTCAGATCTCCTAAGGCATCTCTCGAATTAAATGAACCTTCTCAGCTCATTGGAAATTATGTAGAAATTTGGTGTTGAATACAGACATCAAAAGGTATCAACTTCTAGTTATAAAATAAGCAAGTCAAGTGGATGTGATGAACCACATGGTGAATATAATCAATTATATTTCATTGCATATGTCGCTTCAGTCATGTCCGACTCTTTCTTTGTGACCCTATGGACCATAGCCTGCCAGGCTCCTCTGTCCTTCTAATTCTCCAGGCAAGAATACTGGACTAGATTTCTGTACCCTCCTCCAGGGGATCTTCCTGACCCAGGGATTGACCCACGTCTCCTGCACTGGCAGGTGGGTTCTTTACCTATAGCACCACCCGGGAAGCCCAGCATGTGTGAGAGTCAAACACTACAAAAAAAAAACCAAGAACATGGCATCTGGTCCCATCACTTCATGGCAAATAGAAGGGGGAAAGTGAAAACAGTGACAGATTTTATTTTCTTGGGCTCCAGAATCACTGTGGATGGTGACTGCAGCCATGAAATGAAAAGACTGGATGAAAAGCTATGATAAATCTAGACAGTATATTAAAAAGCAGAGACATCACTTGGTTGACAATGGTTCAGACTGTCAAAGCTATGGTTTTACCAGTAGTCACGTATGGGTGTGAGAGCTACGCCAAAAAGAAGGCTGAGCGATGAAGAATTGATGCTTTTGAACTGTGGTGTTGGGAATTGAGAGTGCCTTGAACTGCAAGGGATCTAATTAGTCAATCCTAAAGGAAATCAACCCTGAGTATTCATTAGGAGGATTGATACTGAAGCTGAAACTCCAATACTTTGGCACCTGATGCAAGGAGCCGACTCATTGGTAAAGACCTTGATGCTGGGAATGACTGAAGGCAAAAGGAGAAGTGAGTGACAGAGGATGCAACGGTTTAATAGCATCACACTCAGTGGACTTGAATTTTGAGCAAACTCCAGGAGATGGTGAAGGACAGGGGAGCCTGGTGTGTTGCAGTCCATGGGGTCGCAAAGAGTTGGATACAACTTAATGACTGAAGAACAACAACAAGAGAGTCAACCTTCAAACTTCTCATCACAGGGACATCCCTGGTGGTTAAGACTTGGATCTTCCACTGCAGGGGGTGCTGATTTGATCCTTGGTTTTGGAACTAAGATCCCATGTGCCCCACAGCTAAATAATAAAACAACTAACTAAATAAAATCAATAAACATGGCAAAGTTCATATCACAAGAAAGAAAGTCGTATCATCTGTGAAGGTGCGGGGATCGTACTAGACTTATGATGATCATTCTGAAACATAAATAAATGCCCATTCTTTGTGTTGTCTATCTGAACTAATGCAAGGTTATGTGTGAATCGTACCTCAAAAAAATGGATACTGAGTGCTTACAGAATAATTACGGTATTTAAAAGTGACTACTAGATTTGTGGATATGGCAATTCATAATAATAATGTTATATATGTAACCCTTTAATAGTTACAAAATAATGATATACATATTATTTTTAGGTCTTGTGACATATACAGGTCCACCCAAATTGCAATATGTAATGATTAATTATGGAACTTGCTTATTTTTGGATGAACAATGTTGATTGCTTGTCTCTTTTTCATGAATGTTAATTAGGAGAGGGGTCTAAGTCTGTTTTTAAACTATGTATCCTAAGTATCAAAAACATTTGCCTTTTATATAAGTGCTCAAATAATAAATATTCATTGAACAAAATAAAACATTATAATTAAAAAAAATGACTACTAGATATTTAGCACTTTACCCATACATTCTAACAAGTCAAGAGCAGAACCTAGGAGTTCTAGGATCTCTAAGAAGCAGCAAGAAAGGGGAAATGGTGGGAAAACAGGAACCCAGTACATTAGAGGTCTGTATCAACCATAGACGAATATCAAAGAAGGCTGCAATATAAAAAAACAGAACAGAATTTAGGAAGTAGAAGGTGATGAAGGTGACCACCAGCATCAGGATGGTGTGGGCGGCTCTGGTCTCCGGGGGGCATCTGTGGTGCCCAGTGGGGGTGTGAATATACTGTACCCTCTGGCGGTGTCTAAGCAGGAGAAGCACCATGGAGCCACTGGACCAGACCATGAGGCCAATAAACATGGCATCAGAGATGGACCACAAATAACTCATACCTATTTCAGTAGGTGAGGATGAACAGAACCACGTGCCTTTGGTATCAGTATAGCTGTGCATGTTCTGTGGACCAGTGAGTTTGAGAGGAACACGGATGTACATCAAGAAACTGAGCATCCAGCAGGTGCAGCAGGAAGGACCAATGACCTTGGGGGCCCTTCCTCTGAGCATCACCCACTCTGCTCTCCTGGGGGTGAGAGTGAAAGACTGATAGGTGCTCAGGATGCAGGTGGAGCACAGGGTGGTGCTGTGAGCCACTCTCCGTAAGTAATACACAAACTTACACCCAAGACTGGACAGGGGATTCCTCGGAATAAAAGCTGCCATTGTGTGGGGAATGCCAGGGGACAGAAGAACCAAGAGATTGGCAACCGCCATGTGGGTATGAATCATGTCTGTGGGTCTCTGGCTTTGGCCAATCAAGACTGGAGAGATGCTGTGGAAGAAAAGGATGACATTGACCAGGGACCCTATCACCATCTGTATAAGATACGTGATTTGGAGAGCAGCCTCACTTGTGGTTCTCAGGGCATCTTTGTGAAAAAACATGGAGAGGATGTCAAGAGTGTCCTGGAGCAGAAAGAAGGCTATGGTGGTGGTGGTGACATCAGCTGTCTTCTTAGAGACCTAGTACTGCACAAGGATTTCCATATTTTATTTTTCCTGGAAAAAAAAAAAAAAAGAGTCTCACAGTCTAGAGAATTACTTTACCAGGATAAAATAATCCAGACACCAGTTAAAGCATTCACCACTATTTATTTGGTTTTGCTTTGTATTTACTTTTACATCCTGATGTTCACTCTCCATGCAGGGTCTACAAAGTGATGGTTATATCTATTTTGTTCAACAGCATTGTTGATTTAGTTCACCCATTTTTGTCATTATTCACAGAAATAGAAAAAAAAATCCCCAAATTGTATGCAACCATAAAATACTCCCAAATACTCTAAACATCTTGTGAGAGAAGAACAAAACATCGAGCTTCCTCATTTCAAAATATATGTCAAATCTATGGTAACAGAAACAGTATGGTATAGGCATAAAAACAGATCAGTGGGACAGAATAGAGAGCGCAGAACTAAATGTATGCTCCTTTGGCTAATCAGTCACAAAGGCACTAAGGATACATAATTGTAAAAGGATAGTTTCTTTAATAAATGATGTTTGGAAAATTGGAAATCCACATCTAAAGATACCTTAAAATTCTGACCAGAAGAAAAAAATTGTGACTATGTATATCATAGATTTTAATTAGCACACTGTGATCAACTGCAATACATGCAAACAGTGAATCATTATTTTGTACCCATAAAACTGACATAACGTTATGTCAATTATATCTCACTTTCAAACACTGAAAAAGACTGGGCGCTATTTTACATCACACACAGAAATGATCTGAACTGGATTAAGATTTGGATGTAAGATGTGAAACCATGAAATTCCCAGAGGAAAGAAGTAAGCTCCCTGACATTAGTCTTGGTCATAATGGTTTGGATTTGACAACAAAAGCAAAGGTAAGTGAGTGGTGCAGCACGTAAGAGCCTCCTCAGAGCAAAGGAAATCATGAAAATGCAGCTATACAATAGGAGACAATAGTAGCAAACCACACACCCAGTAATGAGTGAATATCCAATTTGGGCAGATCCCCAAATAATCCAGTTTGAAACAGGCAGAGGAGGGTCAAAGGCTCAGAGTTTACACCCGGTAGTCACTTAATGGCTCACCAGCAAGGAATTCGCCTGCAATGCAGGAGCTGAGGAGACGCAGTTTCAAGCCCTGGTGCAGGAAGACCCCCTGGAGGAGGAAAGGGCCACACACTCCAGTACTCTTGCCTGGAAAAAATTCCATGGACAGAGGAGCCCTGTGAGATCATTTGTGACATGGCCTTAAGAGTGCTCCTTGGAACTTCCTTGGTGATCTAGTGGTTAAGAATCTGCCTGACAAGGCAGAGGACATGAGTTTGATCCGTGGTTCGGGAGGATCCCACATGACTTGGGGCAACTAAGCCCGAGTGCCACAACTCTGAGCCCACACCCTAGAGCCGGGAGCTTGAAGTACCAAAGCCCGCACACCCTAGAGCCCAAGCTCCACAACAAGAGAAGCCACCGCAGTGAGAAGCCTGTGCATTGCAGTTAGAGAGTAGCCTCTACTCGCAACGAGAGAAAGCCTGCACACCGCAACGAAGACCCATTGCAGACAAAAATAAATAAAGGAATGAACAAATATTTTTAAAAATTACAAAGGGCTCCATTATTGTCCCCAGGATTATTCTTCAAACCACTGACACCCATTCTCTTATGTGGACACTTTTCCATTTGATGAAGCCCATAAATTAGGTTTTTCCTCAATTATATACCTCAGCTAAATAGGATGGATTTCTTTTTAACAGCAAGGCCCTCAAACATGCTCTTAAGAACTGGACTTTTCTGTTTTTTAACGGTATCTCAGATTGAACTTAGAGCTTTCCACTTACCTTTTTTTTTTTCAAGTCAGTTCTTGCAAGATACTTTTATATCTTTTTTTCTTTTCTTTTCAGGAGATATTTTTGAAGGGTATAAAGGAAATGTAAAGGCGTCTGGTTGATGGCTGAAAGGGAGTGAGAATTTTAAAAAGTCACCAGAACAGACTGAAGAGCTCTGAGGACTGGAATTTAATTCTACTGGCATGGGGAGTGCCACAATCATATATAACATTGAAAAGCATGAACTTGGGACTATGTGGACAGTGAGTGGAGAGGCAGAGATACCTGGGAAGATGCTGCGACCATGAGGCAAGAGGTAGCTGTGGTCTTTACCAGAGTAATGGCAGAGACATGGGGATAAAGGATGGACTAAATCTGGGGGATGTAATATACAGCAGGATGACTATAGTTAATAATACTGTTTTGCATATTTGAAAATTGTGAAGAAAGTACATTTTTAAATCCTCCTCACAAGAAAAACATTGTAATTGTATATGGTGATGGATATTAACTAGGCTTATATAGTGATCATTTCATAATGCATACAAATATTGAATGATTATGTTGTATACTTGAAACTAGCACATGTTATATATCAGGTATACCTCAGTATAAAAAAATGGACTAGGAATGGCTTCAGAAAGTGGAAAGGACAGGACATGGAGACTGGATGGGAGGATGAAGAATCAAAGTGGGGGCCCAGATTTCCAGGCTAGGGGGATGGAGGCATCAACCCTAAGATGGCAGGCATAAGAAATATAGCTGGGGCAAGGGTGAGAAGTATATGTTAGTTTTTTGAATAAATTGTTTAATTATAGAATATATTATTATTGTACAAATGTCAACACAAAAGAATTAAAATTCCTCTATTCTCCCTCTCCCCCCAAAAATGGGCAAAGGACCTGAACAGACATTTTTCCAAAGAAGACATACAAAGAGTTAAAAGGTGCATGGACAGGAGTTCAATATCTCTAGTCGTCAGATCAAAATTACAATGAGATAACATCTCTCACCTGTTAGTCTGTCTGTTCTCCAAAATCCAAAAGGCAACACACTGGCAAGGAGGTTGAGAGAAAAAAATACTTTACACACTGTTGGGAATGTAAACTGGTACATCCTCGTGGAAAACGTTATGGCAGTTCCTCAGAAGTTAAAACCGGAACTCCCATACCAGCCAGCAGTCACACTTCTAGGATAGATCAAAGGAAAAGAAACCACGATCAGGAAGAGATACCTGCACTCCGTGTTCACTGGTACAGTATTACGACAGCCAAGACGTGGAACCAACCCAAGGGTCCACTGAGAGAAGAATAGATAAGGAAGCTGTGGTGCGTTATACAGTGGAATATTTTTTTATTCAAGTGTTGTTGCTTTACAATGTTACATTACATTCTCCTGTACAGCAAAGTGAATCAGCTATACATATATACTTACCCACTCCTTATTAGATTTCCCTCCCATTTAGGTCACCACAGAGCACTGAGTAGAGTTCTCTGTGCTACACTGTAGCTTCTCATTGTCATTTTATACATAGGGGTTGGAGAAGGAAATGGCAACCCACTACAGTATTTTTGCCTGGGAAATCCCGTGGATGGAGGAACATGGCGGGCTGCAGTCTATGGGGTCGCAAAGAGTCAGACACGACTGAGCGACTGCACAGTAACAGCAGCTGCTCAAGTTAAAAAGGCTGAAAGCGTTTTGCCATTCAGTTAGAGAGGGGAAGGCATGAGCCACACTGACATACATAACACAAATGCAGAATCTCAATGGAATACCATGACAGAAATGCCTGAGCCAACTGCAGCCCATGAAGGAACATATGAAGGTTGTTACAGGGCAGCCTTTCTCTCTGTGTTTCTGTTTGTGTGTGTATGTGTCTGTCACTGGATCTTATTTCAGGACTTTCAGGTTCTAACCGAAACCCTGCACAGCAATTTATCTCACCTTACTCACATCCAGCACTAACCAATTAGGTTCGAGGAGGTGACTAGAACCTTTTATACAAGATTGAGAAGCCCAGGGCTCTGCTCATACAGGACTTGGCACAGATTCCACAGTGACCCCCTCCCTATTCCCCTCATTGTCAGGGACCCCAGAACACAGGGATTTGCAGTGAACTCACAGCTCTGGTCCCCCTCAGATACACACCAAAGCACATTCCCACCTTCCACTTGCCAGCCAGGGCATGGACAGGGCAGCTGAGGATAAGGCAGGGGAGCACCTATCCTGCCCAAGGCGCTGACTATACAGCTCTGAGCTCCTCTCCTGCTGAGAGCCAGCTCTCCTGTTTCCTGCCCTGAGACTGAACACAAGGGAGCACTCACCTGCCTGCACTTGGCGCCACACTCTGTGCAGGGAAGCGTCAGTCAGGATGGGCCCCAGTTATAGGGACAGGGTCCCTGGGCCCGCTCTCCCCACAGAGGAGCCATTATCATGTCATCTGGAGCAGAGGTGACACTGTCTGCATGGAGAGTCTGGGGCGTCTCCAGTGAGGGGCAGATCTTACCCCCAGTGCTCGTCACCCTCACCCACACCTGGGGACTACTGACAACTCCTGGTAATTACTGAGAAAGTCCACATGGGCAGCTGAGCAGAGGGCAGGGACAGTTTTCTGAGTTCCCTGTGAGAGAACCCAAGTTTACAGTGAAAGTCATAGCTGGGGGAGGGACACTCACAGAGCACCGGGGCGCCCTTCACTGTGTCTCCCATTGGGCATTTTCCCTCATGGTCTCACTTTTCCAAACTCTTCCAACGTGTATTCTCACTGATCATCAGCATGGGATCTGGATGCTGGGCTTTCTCCTGAGTTTAAGTTTCACAACACTTTCTATATATGATCTTGGTTTCTTTAATCTGGAAAATAATCTCTTTGAAGCCAGTGTTTCACTCCTCACAGTCCTCAGGTCTCCCTCGTGTCCACATGACTCTGTAAGCAGATTATAATTTGTTCTAAGTCACCCATCGATCCCCCTCCTAGCGATTCTCACTGGACCACCAGCCTGTCTCTAGGTTCTGAGCCATTTGAATTGGATAGGAGATAAAATAGACTTTGTGAAGAGACAAAGAAGAACACTACATAATGAACAAGGGACAAGTGATCAGTTGAAGAAAAAGATATAATAATTTTAAATATATATGCACCAACATTTATTGTTGTTCAGTTGCTATGTAGTGTTTGACTCTTTGCGACCCTATGAACTACAGCACATCAAGGCTTCCTTGTCCTTTGATATCTCCCAGAGTTTGCTCAAGTTCAAGTTCCATTGAGTTGGTGATGTCATCCAACTGTCTCATCCTCTGTTGTCCCCTTCTCCTCCTGCCCTCAATCTTTTGCAGCATCAGGGTCTTTTCCATTGAGTTGGCTCTTCCCATCAGGAGGACAAAATATTGTACCTTCAGCTTCAGCATCAGTCCTTCTGATGAATATTCAGGGTTCATTTCCTTTAGGATGGACTGGTTTGCACTCTCTGCTGTCACAGGGACTCTCAAGAGTCTTCTTCAGCACCAGAATTCAAGCATCAATTCTTCACAGGAGCACCTCAAAATATAAGTCAAATATTGATAGACATAAAAGGAGAAATCAACAGAAGCACAATCATAGGAGGGGATTTCAACTTTCCACTTACATCAGTAAATAGATCACCCAGGCAGAAAATGAAGGAAGCACAGACTGAAAATAACACATTAGACCTTAGAGTCTGTAGTTGGTAGATATTGAGCATCCATACAAAAGCAGCAGATTACACAATGTCTTCAATGGCATGTAGGTTGTTCTACAGGAGGTTCACAGGCTGGGTCATAAAGCAAGCCTCAGTAAAGTTAAGGAAATGGAAATGACCTCAAAAGTCTTTTCCAATTGCAATGCTATGAGACAAGAATCAAATACAAGGAAAAACCTGAAGAAAAAAAAAAAAAAAACAAAAACACGTGGAGACTAAACAACATGCTAGTGAAAAACCAGTGGTTTGCTGAAGAAATCAAGGAGGAAATTAAAAATCCTAGAGACAAATGAAAATGAAAGCATGATGACTCAAAACCTGTGGGAAGCAGCAAAAACAGTTCTAAAAGGGAAGTTTATACAGATACTAGCCACAAAACTAGGGGAAAAAAACCTCAGCTAAACAACCTAATATTACACCTAATGCAACTTGAGAAAGAAGGACAGCAAAACCCAAAGTTAAAAAGAAGAAATCATAAAGATCACAGCAGAAATAAATAAAATGGAGAGAAAAATAAGTGATAGAGGAGATCAGTGAAACTGAAAGCTGCTTCCTTGGAAAGATAAACAAAATGGATTACCTTTTAGCCAGACTCATTACGAATAAAAGGGAGAGATCTCAATCAATAAAATCCAAAAAGAGAAATGAGAAAGTACAACCAACACCCCAGAAGTACACAAAATCTTAAGAGACCACTTGGGTCTATAAAATGGAAAACATGGAAGAAATGGACAAATCCTTAGAAAGGTACAACTTTCCAAGGCTGAACCAGGAAGAAATCGAAAATATGAACTGATCAAATACCACAACGTCCAAAGAAAAGGCAAAATAAAACACAGGAATAGTAAGATAAGACAAACAGAAAATAAACCCCAAGTTGCTGTTTGCAAGGATGAAAATGAAATATTCAAGGGACAAATATGGAGACGAAATCCTCTAGGCTGTCCTTCCAATTATTGTTCCGCCTAAACAATAAAATTTAATGACGGTCGACTATATAAAGAAAATCCAGGTTTAAAGCAGAAGGTAATATAGAAACGACCTTCTTCACTTTTCAGATTTCTAATCTTCACTAGGAATAACATCTCCATGCACCATGGATTAATATTTAATGAGACGAATAACTGAATTATGGGCTAATGTATGCCAGGTATTACCCACAACTAATGGAGATAAAGTTTGTGGAAACTCTTGAAATGATCCACAAGAAAGGAGTATTCTTTCAGAAAGTTGCCATGGTCAAGGGTGAATGGCTTCCTCAATAATGACCTGTGTCGTTTCTGAGCAGATACTTTCATGAATTGACTTTCAGATCCCCCAAGTTAGCACCTGCATTAAATTAACCTTCTTTGTTCATTGGATTTTACACACAAATGTCAACAGGCATCTACAGCTTGTTACAAAATAAATAAGTCATGGGAATGGGATGTCCAGCATGGTGACTACAGTTGATCATACAGAATGGCATCGTTGGAAAATGCTGAGGGATTCAAACTTTAAGTTCTCATCACAAGAAAGCATTTGTACCATGTATAGGGAGGGATGCATAGATGGTAAAGGAGAATTGTGGTGACAATTTTGCAACAAATACAAGTATCCATATGATGTAATATTACTTATTTATTATGACTAATGTAACGTTACTTATTCAATATGACTCAATTAAAAAACTTGGTACTGATTAGTTACAGGATAATTTCTGTTATAATTCAAACTGTCTGCTAAATACAATAAATGTAAAGTGAGAACTTTAGTCATACCTGCTGACAACTCAAAGAGCAGATCCTAGCAGTTCTAGGATCCCTGAGGAGCAGCAGGAAGGGAGAAACGATGGGGAAACAGGAAAGCAAGACATCAGAGGTCTGTATCAACCATTGTCGAAAATCAAAAAAGGCAGTGATATAAAAAGCAAGAATAGAAGTCACCATGTAGAAGGTGACAAAGGTGACCACCAGCATCAGGGTGGTGTGGGTGGCTCTGGTCTCCGGCGGGCGTCTGTGGTGCCCAGTGGGGGTGTGGATATACTGCACCCTCTGGCGGTGTCTGTGCAGGAGAAGCACCATGGAGCCACAGGACCAGATCATGAGACCAATAAACACAGCATCCGAGGTGGACCACAGGACGACAATCTCTGCACTGGGACTTAAGGATATGCAGAACCAATCGCCCTGCATATCAGTATAATTGTGTCTGTTTGGTGAAGCAGTGATTTTCACAGGAACATAAATGTACATTAAAACAGTGAATATCCAACAGGTGCAGCAGAAAGAACCTGTGAGCCTGGGGGCTCTTCCCCTGAGCAGTGACCTCCCTTCTCTCCCAGGGGTGAGAGTGAAGGACTGATAGGTGCTCAGGACACAGGTGGAGCACAGGGCGGTGCTGTGAGCCACTTTCTGTAAATAGTACACACATTTACACCCAAGAGGAGACAGGGGCTTCCTTGAAGTGAAAGCTGCCATTGTGTGGGGGATCCCCGAGGAGAGAAGAACCAAAAGGTTGGCCACAGCTATGTGGGTGAGAATCGTGTCTGTGGGTCTCCTCTTGTGTCCAAACAAGATAGGAGAGATGTGGTAGAAAAAAAGAAGGACACTGGCCAGAGACCCAACTCCCATCTGTAAAAGATGCATGGTTTTCAGAGATGTCTGGCTTGCAGTCACACAGACATTTTTCTCAAAAGACGTGGAGTGGCTGTCAGAGTGGCCTGGAGCAGAGGAGAGGCTGTGCGGTGATGCCATCAGCAGTCTTCTTACGGAACCAACTAGGAAAGGGGGTCTCACACATCAACTCTCTTGAGAAAAAAAGACGCTGTCATACTCCAGAGAAATGGTTTCACCTGGAGACCATACATTTGATATTAGTCATACCTTTCACCATCACAAACTTTTATTACTCCTATTGACTCATGTATTCCTGTTCTCCACATGTGTGAGAGCAAGGTCCATGAACATAGGGACCATGTCTGTCTCGTTCAACAACATTGTTGAGCCATAATAATTTTTTTAAATTGTTTTAAAAATTTTATTTTATTTTTAAACTTTACAATATTGTATTAGTTTTGCCAAATATCAAAATGAATCCACCACAGGTATACCCGCATTCCCCATCCTGAACCCTCCAATGTATAACAAGTATATGAATAAGTGACAGGAGATAAAGACAAACTCTACCCCTTTAGAAAGATGACCCCTTTAGAAGATGACCCCTCTACGGCCATCTTGCTTATTACAAGAATGTATCGGGTGATGCCACCAACATGGCAACACAGGAGGTTCCTTCCTCCCACGGACACAGCAAAAACACTTACGCATGGATCAATTCCTTTGAGAGAAATGCAGAATGACTTGTACACATCGGATGACTTAGAAATCACCCCACGTCAAAATGGGTGGGAAATTCTGGGACACCTGCCAACCATGAACCCCACCCCCAGCACAGAGCCTCCCAACCACACTGAAACCCCCAATGCCTCTTCTCTGTCAAGGATCTGAACCTCATACCAGCACCCTAACTTTTTTTTATTAATTTATTTTCATTAGAGGCTAATTACTTCACAATATTGTGGTGGATTTTGTATGCATTGACATAAATCAGCCACGGGTGTACATGTGTTCCCCATCCTGAACCCACCCCTCCCCTCAGGCCTGTCCCAGTGCAGCGGCTTTGAGTTCCCTGTTTCACGCATCAAACTTGGACTCGTCATGTCTTTCACATATGGTAATATCCATGTTTCAATGCTATTCTCTCAAATCATCCCACCCTCGCCTTCTCCCACAGAGTCCAAAAGTCTGTTCTTTACATCTGTGTCTCTTTGCTGTCTCACATATAGGGTCATTGTTGCCATCTTTCTAAATTCCATATATATGCGTTAGTATACTGTATTGGTTTTTTTCTTTCTGACTTCCTTCACTCTATATAACAGGCTCCAGTTTCATCCACCTCATTAGAACTGATTCAAATGCATTGTTTTTAATAGCTGAGTAATATTCCATTCTGTATATGTACCACAGCTTTCTTATCCATTCATCTGCTGATGGACATCTAGGTAGCTTCCATGTCCTCCCTATTGTAAACAGTGCTGCGATGAACACTGGGGTACACGTGTCTCTTTCAATTCTGGTTTCCTCGGTGTGTATACCCATCCGTGGCATTGCTGGGTCATATGGCAGTTCTATTTCCAGTTTTTTAAGGAATCTCCACACTGTTCTCCATAGTGGCTGTACTAGCTTGCATTCCCACCAACAGTGTAAGAGGGTTTCCTTTTCTCCACACCCTCTCCAGCATTTATTGTTTGTAGACTTTTTGATAGCAGCCATTGTGGCATGAGATGGTACCTCATAGTGGTTTTGATTTGCATTTCTCTGATAATGCGTGATGTTGAGCATTTTAGCTTTAAGGCTGGCATCAGAAGAAGAGGCCCTCAGATCACTTAGTTCTGGTAGCCAATGCGGATGGGCATTGCTGAGCCCCACAGGACCAAGAAAATAAAAGAGCAGTGGTGAAATGGACCTACTGGCCCTCGCCATGGCCTCATCCCAGGCTCAGTGCCGCAGGAATGGGCTGGGACACCCAGCTCCTCATCTGAGCTGGACGGCACAGTCTATCCACTGCTGCCTGGAGCTCTGGTGTCTAACCCTTCATCCAGCAGCTGACTGGGATGCTCTTGGGAGCAAGTGGACACTGTTTCCATAATCTCCCTCTGGCTTGATCCAAATATAAAATCAAGCCTCCAGCATCTGCCTGGAAAGGGCCTATCCACACATCTTAGGCCCCAACCTTTGTTGCTGACCCCCAAAGGGGGGACCCTCCAATCACCTCACCCCAACAATCAAGGTACTCAGCCTACTTGAGTCCCTCAGGACTATGTAATACAAAAAAATCAGTTTTCACTGGTCACACATAGACCTAAAGAGAAGGGATGGAAAAGACAGTCCAGGGAAATAGAAAAGAATGTAGGAGTAACTGTAGTCATCTCAGACAAAATAGACTATAAGCCAAAACATGTAACAAGAGACAAAGGAGGCCATTCCATAACCACAAACAATTCATCAAGGAAATAGAACACTGTAAATTTCTGTAAGCCCAAACTTGGAGCACTTCAATATATTAAGCACCTGTTAACAGAAATCAAGGGGAAAATAGACAATCATACAATAGTAATATGGACATCAAATCCATACTTTCAGCAATAGAACAATCATATAGAAAGTCTATAAAGAATCATTGGATTTAAACTACATATGAGATCAGATGTACTTAACCATCCAACAGCAGCAGAAAATAGTCTTCTCAAGTGTACGTGGACCATTCTCCGTGCGAGTCGTAACATATTTGAGAAGACTGAACTCATTTCAGGCATCTTTTCCAACCACACTGATATGAAACTTCAAAACAATTGTTAGATGGAAATAGGATAAATCACTAATATGTGGAGATTAAACTTCATGGATGAAATGAAAAATCAAAAAGGAAAAAGTTTTCAGAGAAATCAAAGTGCAAATACAAGATAACAAAACTTATGGAGAGCAGTTTAAGAGCTGAACTGATAGTGATGAATGTCTATATGAACAAGGAAGAAAGGTCTCAAATAAACAGAATAGCCTTATGCCTCAAGGAACTATGAAAAAAAAAAAAAAAAAAACAATGAATTCAGCTCAAAGGAAAGAAAATGTGAGGTTCACAGCAGAAATATTGGCATAATTGAGAGGCGTTGTGAATTTGGTTCCAGACCACAGCAATAAAGTCAATGTCACAAAAAAGTGGATTGTACACATTTTCGGCTTCCCAGTGCACATAAAGCTTATATTTGAGATTGCAGTCATCATCTTTGTGCATGGACAAGCCTCCTATATAAGTTCTCACTCAACCTCAGAGCGCCTAAACGGTAAAGCAAACATTACCAGCCCAAAAGTGAGAAACACTTTCACCGTGGGCACTGCAATACCTCCACTTTCATCAGACAGAAAATGAAAACATGAAAACGTTGGACCGGGCTACGCATTACAACAGTTGAAACTTACAGACATAACCTGATCCATCTACCCATCAGCAGCAAAATTCACATTCTTCTCAAGAGCACAGAACATTCACCAGATCAGAGCACGTGTTCAGACCCAAACAGGCCTTTTATAAAAAGCCTTTATTGAATCTCTTATAATATTGCTTCTTTTTTTTATGTTTTTTTTTTTTTTGGCTGAGAGGCATGTGGGATCATAACTCCTCAACCGGGGGTCAAACCCGCATCCCCTGCATTGAAAGGTGAAGTCTTAACTAGTGGACCAAAACGGAAGCCCCCCAAACAAGTCTTTACCAGATTTAAGACTGAAATCACATAAAGCATCTTTTCCAAACACAGTGATATGAAACAAGTCGCCAATAACAGCAGGAGAGCTGGAACATTCACACATAGGTGGAGATGAACAACCGCTCCAGAACAAACTGTGGTCACAGAAAAATCCAAAGACATTTTTGGATAACCATGAATGGAAGCACACAAACAAATTTCTGGGATTCAGCACAAGCTTCTCTAAGAGAGATGTGTTCACAACAAATGCCTAGATTAAGGAAAAGAAGATTCTAATAATCAAAGTAACTTTTTACCACAAGGAACCAAACAAGACAAAACCCAAACTAAGGCAAAAGTTAGCAACTACAAGGAAATAAGAAAGAACAGAGTGGAAATAAAAGAAAAAAGGGGCAGAAAAATAATACACCCCTGGCTGATTCATGTCAATGTATGGCAAAAACCACCACAATATTGTAAAGTAATTAGCCTCCAATTAAAATAAATACATTATTTAAAAAAGATTAAAGAGAAAAACAATAGAAAAGACCAAGGAAACCACGAGCTGGTGTTTGGAAAGATGAACATTCGCCTTGTCACTGAGCACCAGCAGCAACGTGAGGAGGAATCAGTGACTTCAGGCACCTAAGGTGTTTCTAACCCCACGGCCGCCCTCACTCCTTTTCCCACCAGAGTGGCGGCATTCCTTCCCCTCAAAGCAGGAAAAGCGTCCTGGCCTCACCTCCCAGCTCCTAGTCGCCCCTCTTCCTGGAGCCCCTCTTCCTGCCACCCCAGTGAATTAAATCCAGGCTCAGCCTCCTGGCTGCACTAGCTCAGAGTCACCTCAGGAGTCTCTGCACCCACAGGTGTGTGGGGACTCGACTGGGAAGGTCACTCTCTCCATGTAACAGGACCAGCTGGAAGCAACCTTTCTTAGAAAAAAAGCAGAGAACCCTGAAGCCCTATTTTCCAGCCCCTTTTCTGATGACAGAGCTCTGCTTTCACAAAACATATTTTAAAGGCAGTTGTGTCTCTCTTTTGCTCCTGAGCACTTCTTGCTACACTGGTTTCCTTGTACTGTCTTGGTTTTCTTTTCTTTTTTTACTTCTGTGAAGAAAAATGCTTACAATACAGTGGAAGCAACAGGAGTTAATTCTGTTGTGTTGACAGAGGAGTGTGTAACTCATCACAGGTGAGCCCTGAAGTTAGAGCTGGTGTGTAGCCCAGTGCTGAGGGAGAGCTGAGAGTGAGCTGTTTAGAGGCATCGTCATGAGCTGTGGGTAACGGGACTAAAGGAGCCTGGAATAAGGTCCCAGGTGGAGATGATCTGAGAAAAGGGGCAGGGGGACTCCTTCCCCTGCAAGCATAGATCTGTGAGGTCTGCTACAATGAGCAGAGTCTTTGTTACCAACAGGGAGGAGCTCAGTGACTGGATCATCCAAGACTTGGCACACATTCCAGACACCCCATCCCTCCTCTCATCCTTAGAGACTCCAGGGCACAGGGATCTGCAGTGGACCACTCGGCTGTGCTCCCGGCCTGAGACACTCCCGGGCTCACAGCCACGGTCCACCCGGCAGAACATGGATGTGGATGCTCAAGTGAGGCCGTGTTGCCCCTGTCCTGCCCAGTGTGAGTTAAGTCTTAAGTCCCTCTCCTGCTGGAGGCAACATCTCTCCCAGTCTTTGCCCTGAGATTGAACAGAAGGAAGCACTCACCTGGCTGGCCTTTGCTTCAGAGCGCTGTGCAGGGACGTGTCACTCAGGATGAGCGCAGAGCACCTGAGGTCACGGTTATAGGGACGGTGTTTGTAGCCTTGGTCTCTCTACAGAGATTCCATTATCATGTCACCTGCTGTGTGGGTGGCACTGACTGCACAGGGAGTCTGGGGCGTTTCCAGTGAGGAGCCAATGTTATCCCCAGTGTAAATCCCCTTCCTTCTTGGGTGATTAAGGACACCTTTTGGCAATCAGTGAAAAGACCGGATGGGAAGCCAAATAGCTGGCAGAAAACTTTTCTGTATTCCTTGTGGGAAAAGGGAATTCAAAATCAAAGTTGTCATTGGGTATTATAGGGACACTTTACGGTGCATCAATAACTTTTTAAAACTATACTTGTAATTGGGGTTATTCCTCAAGGCATTATATATATTTGCTCTTTTGTCAGGCTTTAATAAATTTTATTTTGGCAACTTTGAGATTTGAGTTCTTTGAGATTTGATTCACATCCCATATGCCTTATCCATTTAAAGTATGCCACTCAGTGATCTAAGTTTATTCAGAGCTGTGGTCTCTGTTGTTGCTGTTTAGTGGCTAAGGCGTGTTCGACTCTTTGAGACTCCATGGACTCTAGCCCGCCAGGCTCCTCTGTCCACGGGACTTCCCAGGCGAGAATACTGGAGTGGGTTGCCATTTCCTCTTTCAGGGATTCTTCCCAACCCAGGGATTGAACCCACATCTCCTGCACTGCAGGCGGAATCTTACCATTGAGCCACCCGGGAAGCCTGTTTTTGTCTCTGCTGCACTCAGTTTTAGGAAATTTTTATCAATGTGTGAAGAAAGCCCATATCCTTCATTTTTTTGTTTGTTTCAGATGTTTTTTAAACTGTTTATTTTGTATTGAAGTGTAGCCAGTTAACAGTGCTGTGACACTTTCAGGTGGACAGCACAGGGACTCAGGCACACCTACTGCACGCATCCCTTGTCCCTCAACTCCCCTCCCATCCAGGCTGCCGCATAACACGCAATGCATTTTCATGTCTCCACAATAATGAGCATCACCATTGGATCCCAGGTCTAGTGTGCCTATGACTTTATTTACAAAGTTCTGAGGGACTTCCCTGGCAGTCCAGTGTTAGGACTCTGAGCTTCCAGTGCAGGAGGCCGAATTTCCATCCCCGGTGGGAGAACTAAGATTCCATATGTCATGCAGCCAAAAAAAATGTTTCTTGGTGGGAGGGGGGGCAAAAGAAGTATTTATCACTCCCATGTATGGAAAATTCAATAGTGCACATTCAGCCCAGTTTGGGAACCTGTTCTTTGACCCTTGCCTTTTCCAGCCCGGCAGTGGCAGCCACTGATTTTGGACCAGGATACAGCCTCCCCAGTGATGCAGTATCTGTCACTGTAATTGATCCTGACAGCTTCCACCAGCTCAGCCAGAGCACCCTTGTGTTCCGAGCTGATGTGTGTGAAGGCAGTGGTGGTGCACGTCTTCCTGTAGACCAGACATCCTAGCCTGACCTTCCCCTTGAACCCCCATCTATTTTTTTAAATTAATGTATTTATTTTAATTGGAGGCTAACTACTTTACAATATTGTAGTGGTTTTGCTATATATTGACATGAATCAGCCATGGGTGTACAAATGTCCCCCATCCTGAACCCCCATCCCTCCTCCCTCCCTATCCCATCCCTCAGGACCATCCCAGTGCACAGCCCCAAGCACCCTGTCTCATGCATCGAACCTGGACTGGCGATCTGTTTCACATATAGTAATATACATGTTTCAATGCTGTTCTCTCAAATCATCCCACCCTCGCCTTCTCCCACAGAGTCCAAAAGTCTGTGCTTTACATCTGTGTCTCTTTTGCTGTCTCGCATATAGGGTCATTGTTACCATCTTTCTAAATTCCATATATATGTGTTAATATACTGTATTGGTGTTTTTCTTTCTGACTTATTTCACTCTGTATAACAGGCTCCATGTTCATCCACCTTATTAGAATGGATTCAAATGCATTTTTAATAGCTGAGTAACAATAAACTGGAAAATTCTGAAAGAGATGGGAATACCAGACCACCTGACCTGCCTCTTGAGAAGCCTATATGCAGGTCAGGAAGCAACAGTTAGAACTGGACATGGAACAACAGACTGATTCCAAATAGGAAAAGGAGTATGTTAAGGCTGTATGTATTTTCACCCTGCTTATTTAACTTATGTGCAGAGTACATCATGAGAAACGCTGGGCTTGAAGAAGCACAAGCTGGAATCAAGATTGCCGGGAGAAATATCAATAACCTCAGATATGCAGATGACACCACCCTTATGGCAGAAAGTCAAGAGGAACTAAAAAGCCTCTTGATGAAAGTGAAAGAGGAGAGTGAAAAAGTTGGCTTAAAGCTCAACATTCAGAAAACAAGGATCATGGCATCTCGTCCCATCACTTCATGGCAAATAGATGGGGAAACAGGGGAAACAGGGTCAGACTTTATTTTTGGGGCTCCAAAATCACTGCAGTTGGTGATTGCAGCCATGAAATTAAAAGACACCTACTCCTTGGAAGGAAAGTTATGACCAACCTAGATAGCATATTCAGAAGCAGAGATATTACTTTGCCAACAGAGGTCCATCTAGTCAAGGCAATGGTTTTTCCAGTGGTCATGTAAGGATGTGAGAGTTGGTCTGTGAAGAAAGCTGAGCGCTGAAGAATTGATGCTTTTGAACTCTGGTGTTGGAGAAGACTCCTGAGGTCCCTTGGACTGCAAGGAGATCCAACCAGTCCATCCTAATGGAGATCACTCCTGGGTGTTCATTGGAAGGACTGATGCTGAAACTGAAACTCCAATACTTTGGCCACCTCATGTGAAGAGTTGACTCATTGGAAAAGACCCTGATGCTGGGAGGGATCGGGGGCAGGAGGAGAAGGGGATGACAGAGGATGAGATGGCTGGATGGCATCACCGACTCGATGGACATGAGTTTGTGTAAACTCCGGGAGTTGGTGATGGACAGGGAGACCTGGCGTGCTGTGATTCATGGGGTCGCAAAGAGTCAGACACGACTGAGTGACTGAACTGAAGTGAACTGAACTGAACAGAATATTCCATTGTGTACATGTACCACAGCTTTCTGATCCATTCGTCTGCTGATGGACATCTAGGTTGCTTCCTTGGCCATTAGAGGATAAGTGCTTTATTGTGCTGTGTTGGTTTCTGCTGTACAGCAGTGTGAGTCAGACATAGGTATGTGTGTCCAGTCCCTGGTGAGCCTCCTTCCCTCCTCCCCCTCCCCACCCCCCTGCTCTGGGTCATCGCAGAGCACCGAGCTGAGCTCCCTGCGCTGCACAGCAGCTTTCCACTGCCATCTGATACATGGGCGTGCACAGATGTCAGTGCCGCTGTCTCAGTCTGCCCACCTTCCCCTTCCCCTACTTGCCCACAAGTCTGTGCTCTATGTCTGCCACTCTATTCCTGCCCTGAAACAGGCTCATCTCTACCATGTTTCAAAATTCCTGTATATGTATTAATATGCGATGTTTCTTCCTCTCTTTCTGACTTACTTCACTCTGTACAACAGGCTCTAGGTTCATCCACCTCAGTTCAACTGACTCACGGGAATCCCTATCTTACTGTACCGGGTGGGGAGGGCAAC
Source organism: Bos grunniens (assembly GCF_055505025.1). Taxonomy (NCBI): domain Eukaryota; kingdom Metazoa; phylum Chordata; class Mammalia; order Artiodactyla; family Bovidae; genus Bos; species Bos grunniens. The sequence continues at coordinate 63,766,696 of NC_141182.1, read as the reverse complement.
CACCACCTCTGTGCTATTTATACAGTAGAGCCTTATTAGATCAGTTCAGTTCAGTTCAGTCACTCAGTCGTGTCTGACTATTTGCGACCCCATGAATCCCAGCATGCCAGGCCTCCCTGTCCATCACCAACTCCTGGACTTCACTCAGACTCATGTCCATCGAGTCAGTGATGCCATCCAGCCATCTCATCCTCTGTCGTCCCCTTCTCCTCCTGCCCCCAATCCCTCCCAGCATCAGAGTCTTTCTTTCCAATGAGTCAACTCTTCACATGAGGTGGCCAAAGTATTGGAGTTTCAGCTTTAGCATCATTCCTTCCAAAGAAATCCCAGGGCTGATTTCCTTCAGAATGGACTGGTTGGATCTCTTTGCAGTCCAAGGGACTCTCAAGAGTCTTCTCCAACACCAAAGTTCAAAAGCATCAAGTCTTCGGTGCTCAGCCTTCTTCACAGTCCAACTCTCACATCCATATATGACCACAGGAAAAACCATAGCCTTGACTAGACAGACCTTTTTTGGCAAAGTGATTTCTCTGCTTTTGAATAGGCTATCTAGGTTGGACATAACTTTCCTTCCAAGGAGTAAGTGTCTTTTAATTTCGTGGCTGCAGTCACCATCTGCAGTGATTTTGGAGTCCCCAAAAATGAAGTCTGACCCTGTTTCCCCTGTTTCCCCATCTATTTGCCATGAAGTGATGGGACCAGATGCCACGATCCTCGTTTTCTGAATGTTGAGCTTTAAGCCAACTTTTTCACTCTCCTCTTTCACTTTCATCAAGAGGCTTTTTAGTTCCTCTTGACTTTCTGCCATAAGGGTGGTGTCATCTGCATATCTGAGGTTATTGATATTTCTCCCGGCAATCTTGATTCCAGCTTGTGCTTCTTCAAGCCCAGCGTTTCTCAAGATGTACTCTGCATATAAGCTAAATAATCTCCTTATATATAGCAGTGTGAAAAATGAAGTTGATTTGAAATTGCTTCTAATCAATTATAGGGAGGAGGGTTCGGGATGGGGAACACATGTATACCTGTGGCAGATTCATTTTGATATTTGGCAAAACTAATACAATTATGTAAAGTTTAAAAATAAAATAAAATTAGAAAAATAAAAAATTAAAACAAAACAAAACAAAAACAAAATAAAAATAAAAATAGGTCAGAGGCATTTAACTTATTAGTATTTAAAAGGAGATTATCTATTGCTAAGGAGGTCCATCTAGTCAAGGCTATGGTTTTTCCAGTGGTCAAATATGGATGTGAGAGTTGGACTGTGAAGAAAGCTGAGCACCAAAAAATTGATGCTTTTGAACTGTGGTGTTCGAGAAGACTCTTGAGAGTCCCTTGGACTGCAAGGAGATCCAACCAGTTCATTCTGAAGGAGATCAGCCCTGGGTGTTCTTTGGAAGGAATGATGCTAAAGCTGAAACTCCAATACTTTGGCCACCTCATGCAAAGAGTTGACTCATTGGAAAAGACTCTGATGCTGGGAGGGATTGGGGGCAGGAGGAGAAGTGGAGGACAGAGGATGAGATGGCTGGATGGCATCACTGACTCGATGTACATGAGTCTGAGTGAACTCTGGGAGTTGGTGATGGACAGCGAAGCCTGGCGTGCTGTGCTTCATGGGGTCACAAAGAGTCGGACACGACTGAGCAACTGAACTGAACTGAAGTATACTTTTATTATTGGTCACCTTTTCATATACTTTAATAGGAAAAACAGTAAGTAAAATAATGGTAGTTTTAGATAAACATTGAAACATTCCACTCATATTAAAACAAATTCCATAAAAGTTAAAGGAAATTCTTACACAAGGTAAGTAACACCAAAGAGGAAAAAACTTTATAAAAAAGAACTATGACCATTGGAAAACGTAATCATATTGATACATGCATAAACTATACCTCTTCATTGCTTTTTTGGTATAAGACACAACCAGTTCATGACAGAAAACTCATAGCATTAATTGTCAATAATTATGTATGCCTGCATGCTAAGTTGCTTCAGTCATGTCCAACTCTTTGTGACCTACTGAACTGCAGCCCACCATGGGATTCTCCAGGCAAGAATACTGGAGTGGGCTGTTGTGCCCTCCTCCAAGAGATCTTCCCCACCCAGCGATTAAACCTGCGTCTCTTACATCTCTTGCATTGGCAGGTGGGTTTGAAACAGATACACTACTTGGGAATGCATACATGATGGCTGAAACATCACTGAAAAATAGCTATACCTTAAATTTTTAAAATGGGACTTAAATAATTACACTCCAAAAGGACGGCAAAAAAAAAAAAAAAAAAAAAAAAACAGAAAAAATAGATTGCACAAATAGAAACAAACCTCAGGTCGCAAAATGCAATCAAGAAAACTATATATTCAAGGAACAGATTTTTTAAAAAAAAGCAACTACTGTTCTGTCCTTCAGATTACATGATTCATCCAATCAATTAAGTTTATTGAGGCTCCAACATGTAAACAATCCAGGTTTAAAGGAGAAGCAAGCCATTGAACAACATGGATTTTCTGGGTAACACTATAGCATACTGGAGAATTAACAGCAAAATAAAGTTACAGGTAATATAGAAGAACACATTCTCTATTTTCATGTGTGTTATATTCATCTCAGAAGTCCAATCTCCACCCACGCAAGACTGATATTTACGGAGACCTATATTGGCTTGTGTGCCACTGTGTCAGGTATCAGCCACAACACATGGAGAGAAAGTTTGTGGAAACGCTTGAAATGATCCTGCGAAAGGAGGTTTCTTTCAGACGGCTGCATTGGTCAAGACAGAAATTGTTTCCTCAATAACGGTTGGTAGGTTTTTCAAGCAGATAATTTCATGCATGGATTTTCAGCTCTCCTAAGGCATTGCTGGCATCCAGTGAACCTTCTCAATTCAATGGAGTTTATGTAGAAATGTGGTATTGAGTGCTTAGCTGCTCATTCGTGTCCGACTCTTTGCACTGCCATGGACAGAAGAGCCTTGTAGGCTACAGTCCATGGGATTTTTCAGGCAAGAATACTGGAGTGGATTGCCATTTCCTTCTCCAGGGTATTGAGTGGAAACATCAAAAGGTATCAACTTCTAGATATAGAATAAACAAGTCAAGGGAGTGTAGTGTACCTCATGGTGAATATAGTCAGTTATATTCATTGCATACTTGAAAAATGCTAAGAGACTTGACCTTCCAAGTTCTTCTGATGGGGACTTCCCTGGCAGTCCGGTGGTTAAGACTTCAAGCTTCCACGCAGGGGTACAGGTTCAATCCCTGGTCTGGGAACTAAGATCCCACATGTTGCACAGCCAAATAATAACCAAAAACTAACTAAATAAATGTGGAAAAATTCAGATCACAAGAAAATAATTTGTATCATCTGTGAAGGTGGAGAGATGGTAACTAGACTTACTGTGATCATTTTAGATACAAATATCATTCATTATGTCGTCTATATGAAATTAATATAATTGTACATCAATTAACAGATTATGATACTGAGGACTTAGAGATTAATTACAATTATTATTGAAGGTGTCTACTAGATATTTAACACTTTATCCGTTCATTCTAACAACTCAAGAGCAGAACCTTCGAGTTCTAGCATCCCTCAGAAGCAGCAGGAGTGGGGAAATAGTGGGGAAACAAGAAGACAAGACATGCGAGACCTGGAGCAACCACAGGCGAAAATCTAAAGAGGCACTGATATGGAAAACAAAACTGTAATTCAGCAGGTAGAAGACAACGAAGGTGACCATCAGCATCAGGATGGTGTGGGTGGCTCTGGTCTCTGGGGGGCATCTGTGGTGTCCAGTGGGGGTGTGGATATACTGCACCCTCTGGTGGTGTCTGTGCAGGAGAAGCACCATGGAGCCACTGGACGAGACCATGAGGGTAATAAACACGGCATCTGAGAAGGACCACAAGTAACCTAAGCTTATGACATTACCTGAGACTGAGCAGAACCAATTGTCTTGGGAATCAGTATAGTTATGTGTGTCCTGAGGACCAGTGATTTTCACAGGAAGGTAGATGTACATTAAGAGACTGAACATCCAGCAGGTGCAGCATGAAGGACCAGTGATCTTGGGGACCCTTCCTCTGAGCACCACCCACTGTGCTCTCCTGGGGGTGAGACTGAAGGACTGATAGGTGCTCAGGACACAGGTGGAGCACAGGGTGGTGCCGAGAGCCACCCTCTGTACATAAAACACAAACTTACACCCGAGACCTGACAGGGGCTTCCTCAAAACAAAAGCAGCCATTGTGTAGGCAACCCCAGAGGACAGAAGAAACAAAAGGTTGGACAGGGCCATGTGGCTGAGAATGGTGTGTGGAGGTCTCTGGTTGTGGCCGAGCAAGACTGGAGAGATGTTGTGGAACAGAAGGATGACATTGGCCAGACACCCAACTCCTATCTGTGTCAGATACGTGGTTTTCAGGGCTGCCTGGCTTATGGTGCTCAGGGCATCTCTGTGAAAAGACATGGGAAGGACTTCGGAGGGGCCTGGAGCAGACAGGAGACTCTGCAGACAGAGACACGAGCAGTCTTCTTACACAACTAACAATTGACAAGGATTCCCACATTTTATTTCTCCTGAAAAGAGAAGATACTGTCATAGTCCAGAGACGTGACTTTAATGGGATAACATGTTCCTGATACCAGTTAAGCATCCACCATTATTATTTTATATTTTTTAATTTACTTTTATTTAAATTTTTAAAATTGGGGGCTAATTGCTTTACAACGTTTTCATAGTTTCTGCTGTAGAACAATGTGAATCAAATATAAGTATACATACATATATATATATATCTCCCCTTCCTCTTGAGCCTCCCCCATCTCCCAGTTGTGCCCCTTGAGGTCATGACAGGGCACCAAGCTGAGCTCCCCGTGTTATACAACAGCTTTCTATTTGCTTTTATATCCTGATCTCCTATCTCCATGTAAGGTCTGTCTATCAACTTTGGAAACATGTCCACCTTCTTTAGCAACATTGTTGGCTTAGTTCAACCATTTTCAATGTCATTATTCTCAGAAACAGAAAAAAAATCCACCCAAATTTGTAGTCAATCAAAAAATACCCAAACAGTACCATACTATCTTGATGACTGTGGCTTTGTAGTAGAGCCTGAAGTCAGGCAGTTTGATTTCTCCAGTTCCATTCTTCTTTCTCAAGATAGCTTTGGCTATTCGAGGTTTTTTGTATTTCCATACAAATTGTGAAATTATTTGTTTTAGCTCTGTGAAGAGTACCGTTGGTAGCTTGATAAGGATTGCATTGAATCTATAAATTGCTTTGGGTAGTATACTCTTTTTCACTATATTGATTCTTGCAATCCATGAACATAGTATATTTCTCCATCTATTAGTGTCCGCTTTGATTTCTTTCACCAGTGTTTTATAGTTTGCTATATATAGGTCTTTAGTTTTTTAGGTAGATACATTCCTAAGTATTTTATTCTTTTCATTGCAATGGTGAATGGAATTGTTTCCTTAACGTCTCTTTCTGTTTTCTCATTATTAGTGTATAGGAATGCAAGGGATTTCTGTGTGTTGATTTTATATCCTGCAACTTTACTATATTCATTTATTACTTCTAGTAGTTTTCTGGTGGAGTCTTTAGGGTTTTCTATGTAGAGGATCATGTCATCTGCAAACAGTGAGAGTTTTACTTCTTCTTTTCCAATTTGGATCCCTTTTATTTCTTTTTCTGCTCTGATTGCTGTGGCCAGAACTTCCAAAACTATGTTGAATAGTAATGGTGAAAGTGGGCACCCTTGTCTTGTTCCTAACTTTAGAGGAAATGCTTTCAATTTTTCACCATTGAGGATAATGTTTGCTGTGGGTTTGTCGTATATAGCTTTTATTATGTTGAGGTATGTTCCTTCTATTCCTGCTTTCTGGAGAGATTTTATCATAAGTGGATGTTGAATTTTGTCAAAGGCTTTCTCTGCATCTATTGAGATAATCATATGGTTTTTATTTTTCAACTTGTTAATGTGGTGTATTACATAGATTGATTTGCGGATATTGAAGAATCCTTGCATCCCTGGGATAAAGCCCACTTGGTCATGGTGTATGATCTTTTTAATGTGTTGTTGGATTCTGATTGCTAGAATTTTGTTAAGGATTTTTGCATCTATGTTCATCAGTGATATTGGCCTCTAGTTTTCCTTTTTTGTGGCATCTTTGTCAGGTTTTGGTATTAGGGTGATGGTGGCTTCATATATAGATCAATGGAACAAAATAGAAAGCCCAGAGATAAATCCACGCACATATGGACACCTTATCTTTGACAAAGGAGGCAAGAATATACAATGGATTAAAGACAGTCTCTTTAACAAGGGGTGCTGGGAAAACTGGTCAACCACTTGTAAAAGAATGAAACTAGAGCACCTTCTAACACCATACACAAAAATAAACTCAAAACGGATTAAAGATCTAAACATAAGACCAGAAACTATAAAACTCCTAGAGGAGAACATATGCAAAACACTCTCCAACATACATCACAGCAGGATCCTCTATGACCCACCTCGCAGAATATTCGAAATAAAAGCAATAATAAACAAATGGGACCTAATTAAACTTAAAAGCTTCTGCACAACAAAGGAAACTATAAGCAAGGTGAAAAGACAGCCTTCAGAATGGGAGAAAATAATAGCAAATGAAGCAACAGACAAACAACTAATCTCAAAAATAGACAAGCAACTCCTACAGCTCAATTCCAGAAAAATAAATGACCCAATCAAAAAATGGGCCAAAGAACTAAATAGACATTTCTCCAAAGAAGACATACAGATGGCTAACAAACACATGAAAAGATGCTCAACATCACTCATTATCAGAGAAATGCAAATCAAAACGACTATGAGGTACCATTTTACACCAGTGAGAATGGCTGTGATCCAAAAGTCTACAAGTAATAAATGCTGGAGAGGGTGTGGAGAAAAGGTAACCCTCTTACACTGTTGGTGGGAATGCAAACTAGTACAGCCACTATGGAGAACAGTGTGGAGATTCCTTAAAAAACTGGAAATAGAACTGCCTTATGATCCAGCAATCCCACTGCTGGGCATATACACTGAGGAAACCAGAATTGAAAGAGACACATGTACCCCAATGTTCATCGCAGCACTGTTTATCATAGCCAGGACATGGAAGCACCCTAGATGTCCATCAGCAGATGAATGGATAAGAAAGCTGTGGGACATATACACAATGGAGTATTACTCAGCCATTAAAAAGAATACATTTGAATCAGTTCTAATGAGGTGGATGAAACTGAAGCCTATTATACAGAGTGAAGTAAGCCAGAAAGAAAAACACCAATACAGTATACTAATGCATATATATGGAATTTAGAAAGATGGTAACAATAACCCTGTATACAAGACAGCAAAAGAGACACTGATGTATAGAACAGTCCTTTGGACTCTGTAGGAGAGGAGAGGGTGGATGATGTGGGACAAAGGCATTGAAATATATATAATATCATATATGAAATGAGTCGCCAGTCCAGGTTCGATGCACGATACTGGATGCTTGGGGCTGGTGCACTGGGACGACCCAGAGGGATGGTATGGGGAGGAGTTGGGAGGAGGGTTCAGGATGGGGAACACATGTATACCTGTGGCAGATTCATTTTGATATATGGCAAAACCAATACAATATTGTAAAGTTAAATAAAATTAAATTTAAAAAAAAAGAAAAAAAAATACACAAACAGTGAAAGAATCTTGAGAAAGAACAACAAAGCATGAAACTTCTTTATTTCATATTGTATGTCAAATTTATAGTAACAGAAACACATATGGGCATTTAAACAGACAGATCAATGGAACAGAATAAAGAGGCAGAAACAAACCCAAGCTCCAGCAGCTAATAAGTTTAGACAGAGGCACTAAGAATAATATAATAGAAAAAGGATAGTTTCTTCAACAAGTGCTATTTGGAAACTGAACATCCACATCTAAAGACTGCAACTGGTAGTCACAAACCTTCCAAGACTGAATGAAAAAAATGTAATGCATGTATAATAGGTGTTAACAGATTACACTTACTGTAACCACCTGGCAACATAGACAGACACTGAATCATTATTTTGTACACATGAAACTCATATAATGTTATATCAGTTATGTCCCAATTTTAAAAACTACAAGAAAAGCTGCAGACTACCTTACATCACACACAAAAATGGTCTCAACTGGGCTAAGACTGGAATGTAAGAGCTGAAACCATGAAACTCTGAGAGGAAAGAAGTGAGCTCCTTGACATTGGTCTTGGTCATGATGGCTTGAATTTAACAACAAAAGCAAAGGTAAACGAATGGGAGTGTATCACATAAGACCTCTGCAGAGCAAAGGAAACCATGAAGAGGCAGCTATGCAACAGGAGACAATATTAGCAATCCACACACCCAGTAATGAGTGAACATCCAAAATGTAAAAGGAATTTCTGGAAAAACCCAAAACCCAGCTTAAAATATACAAAGGACTCAAGTAGACATTTGTCCAAAGACAGCAAACCAAGGGCTAAAAAGGTACATGGCCAGGTGCTCAATATCTCTAGTCATCAGATCAAAATCCCAATGTGATAGCGTCTCTCACCTGTTAGTGTCTGTTCCCCAGAAGACAAGAGGGAGCAAATTGGCAGGGATGTTGAGAAAAAGGCACACTTATGCACTGTTGCTGGGAACATAGATGGGTACAGCTTCTGCGGAAAATGTTATAATTCCTCGGAAACTAGAACCTGATCTGCCATGTGACCCAGCAGTCCTGCTTCTAGTGTGTATACAAGGGGGTGAAATCAGATCTCGGAGCAATGTCTGGACCCCTATGTTCATTGCTGCCTGTTACCACAAGAGCCAAGACCCAGAAACAACCCAAGCGCCCACTGACAGATGAATCGGTTAGGGAGCCAAGGAGCATCATACGGTGGAATATAACTCAGTTTTTCAAAGGTGGAAATCCTTCCTTTTGCAACAGCATGGATAAAACTTGAGGACACTTCGGTGTGTGAAATATCCAGACATAGATATTTGCCATTCCCTTCTCCATTTCTGTCAATTATAGGTAGAATTATTTAAAAAAAATCAGTCTCATAGAAACAGAGTCGAATGGTGGTTGCCTGGGAACTGGGGTTGGGGGAAATGGGAAAAGATGGTAAAGGGATACAGTCTTTCAGTTATAAGGTGAACAAGGTCTGAGGGCTAATGTAGAACCTGGTGCCCACAGGTGAGGACACCTCATATGTGAGGTGATGTATGCATAAGTTCATTCAACTGTGGACTCCTTCAGAAGGTGTACATGTATTACATCATGATGTACATTTTAGATCCACTGCAATTTCAGTAATCAATTATGGTCCATCACCTCTTTCCTCTTGGGCTGAGTATTTGCTGGGGTGAGTGATGTGGTCATAGCTACTGTTTGTCCATTGTGTGGAACACACACAAAGATCACCCCACAGGGCAAGTGCCTCCCTGAAACCAACAGTTATCACCCGGAATTGCAGGACACACCTGCCCCCACCCGACCCATGAGCACCAGCCGCAAACAGTCACACACGGGGGCTCACCACCACAGCTAGAGTCAGAAATGAACCCACAGAAGGGGCCCTTGTGCTGAGACAGGGACACACATTCCAGTGCCTGCCACCCCCAGGGGCCTCTCTGGACCCACAGGTGTGGGTGGACCAGCCTGGACATGGAAGTGTCCATGAATTTGGACAGGGAGTGATAAAAAGTTATGTCTGACTCTTGGCGACCCCATGAACTGTAGCCCTCCAGGGTCCTCTCTCCATGGCATTCTCCAGGCAAGAATTCTGGAGAGGGCAGCTATTTCCTTCTCCAGAGGGTTTTCCTGACCCAGGGATGGAATCTGGGTCTCCTGCTTTGCAGGTAGTTTCTTTACAATCTGAGTCACCAGGGAAGCCCAAGTTGGACAAGGTGGGAATCCTATTCACAAAGGGCCTCCCACGTAATATGAGCACCTCCAAAGGCTCTTCTCCTAACACCCTTGTCTTTAAGATATAGGGTTTCAGCATATGAGTATTTGTGGAACACAAACATCAATTTGTGGCATGGCCCAAGGTACATTTCACTGTATTTCCTAATATAAAACATTGAATTATCACAGAGAGTACTCCTTCACTTCCTAATTCCAATCTTTTAAAAATATAACGATGCTTGTTTTCTAACATTTATATTACTATGTCAGGTTGGAAAGTTAACTGAATTCCATCTCAATACAAATTCTGTTTTCTTTTCCCTGCTGCTCATGGTAATAAGGCTGAGGGCATTTTGACATTCAGTTAGAGAGGGGAAGACATGAGCCACACTGACACACATAACATAAAACACAGAGAGAGTCATGAAAGGCAAATCATGGCAGAAAATACAGAGATGACATCATCCAGTGAAGGAGAATGTCAGTATTGTTACAGGGCAACCTTTTCCTCTGTATTTCTGTTTGTATGTGTATGTGTCTGTCACTGGATCTTATTTCAGGACTTTCAGGTTCTAACCCAAACTCTTGCACATCAACCTATTCCATGATATTCACACCCAACCCTAATCAATTAGGTCCAAGGTCAGTAGACACTTTTATGCAATATTGAGAAGCCCGCAGCTCTGGTCATACAGGACTTGGCAGAGATTCCACAGTGAACCCCTCCCTCTTGCCCTCATTGTCAGGGACACCAGGACACACGGGTCTTCAGTGAACTCACAGCTCTGGTCCCACTCAGATACACACCCCAGTACATTCCCCGCTTCCACCTGCCATCCAGGGCATGGACGGGGCAGCTCAGGACAAGACAGGGGAGCACCTGTCCTGCCCAAGATGCTGACAACACAGTTCTGAGCCCCTCTCCTGCTGAGAACCAGCTCTCCTGTTTCCTGCCTTGAGACTGAACACAAGGGAGCACTCACCTGCCTGCACTTGGCACCACACTCTGTGCAGGGAAGTGTCAGTCAGGATGGGCCCCAGTTATAGGGACAGGGTCCCTGGGCCCGCTGTCCTCACAGAGGAGCGATTATCATGTCATCTGGAGCGGAGGTGACACTGTCTGCATGGAGAGTCTGGGGCGTCTCCAGTGGGGGGCAGATCTTACCCCCAGTGCTCGTCACCCTCACCCACGCCTGGGGACTACTGACAACTCCTGGCAATTACTGAGAAGGTCCACGTGAGCAGCTGAGCAGAGGGCAGGGAGAGTTTTCTGAGTTCCCTGTGGGAGAGCCCAAGTTTACAGTGAAAGTCATAGCTGGGGGAGGGACACTCACAGAGCACCGGGGCTCCCTTCACTGTGTCTCCCGTTGGGCATTTTCCCTCATGGTCTCACTTTTCCAAACTGTTTCAAAGTGTGTTCACACTGATCATCAGCATGGGATCTGGAAGCTGGGCTTCCTCCTGAGTTGAAGTTCCACAGCCCTTTCTATTTATGGCCTCAGGTCTGTTTAACCTGGAAAATGCCCCCTTTGAAGCCAGAGTTTCCCTTCTCAGAATCCTTAGGTCTCCATTCTGTCCACATGACTCTGCTCCATGTCACCCACAGACCACCTCTTTGAGTCTGTCATTGGATCACCAGCCTGCCCTTGTGTTACAGTCCATTAGCTCTGGCAAGATGCACTCTGGGACATGCAGACAGGGGTTGGGGAAAAGAATTTATTAAAATATATTAAGGAGAAAATGTTAGAATTCTTTAATTTCATCCGTGATGATCAATTGCTAGTTGGAAATTTAACTTGATAATTGGATGTTTGATACCTGATCCATTAGATAGGCAGTTGGCCTGGTGTTTCTCCTGGGGGACCATGGAGCAGAAGGGACACCATCCACCCTCCCCATCAGGCGCCTTCTCTGGAGAATTGGTGCATGAAGGCAGCGGACACGTCTGCATTTCATAAACAAGGGGTTTCCAAGGTAACCCTGGTAGATAGAACATCTTCCGCTTCTTCAAAAAATAATATTTATTTTGGCTGCACGAGGCTTCTGGTGCTGTGCACAGCCTTTCTCTAATTGTGGAGAGCGGGGGCTACTCTCTAGTTGCAGTGTGTGGGCTCCTCATTCTGACTTCTCTTACTGCAGAGCCCGGGCTCTAGGGCACAGTGGCTCAGTAGTTGTGGCACAAGCTTAGTTGCTGTGTGGCATGTGGAATCCTCCCAGACCAGAGATGGAACCCATGTCCCTGCACTGGCAAGCGGATTCTTAACCACTGGACCACCAGGGAAGTCCTACTGCTCCTATAACGCTGTTCATTCGTGGCCTCTGTCTGGGACAATGTGCATAAAGGTTTTAATATATTGAATGATTATTCACTATGGGGACGTTGCTCAACACAAACACATACAGACAGTGTGGACCTACTATGTGCCATTCCTCAACTAGGTAATGAAGATACAGAGAGAGTCACTAGCACTTCAGGTTCCCATATTTGAAACAGGTGATTCATCCCAGACTTCTAGCTGAGTGGGTGAAAGCATCCAGATCTGAGCGTCCAGTGTGGAAGTGCCAGTCCCAAGGGGCCACCAAGCTCCTCCTGACATGGGCTCATTTGGACTGAGGGGCTTGGGTGTAGCACACACACCTGATTCGCCTTCTGTATTGAGGTGCTCCTATGTTGGCTGCATATATATTTACAATTGTTTCATCTTCTTCATGGATTGATCCTTCAATCAATATGTAGTGTTATTCTTTGTCTCTTGTAATAGTCTTTATTTTCAAGTCTTTTTTGAATAAGTATTTCTCTGATTTTGTTTTGATTTGTGTGGAATAACCTTTTCCATTCCATCACTTTCAGTCTATTCATGTCTCTAGGTGGAAAGTTTTTTGTAAATAGCAGGTATATGGGTCTGTTTCTTTATCTGTTCAGCCTGTCTGTGTGCTTTGGTTGGAGCACTTCTATTCTAACATTATTTGAAACATTCATAATAAATTTAAGGAGAATATTAGAAAATTTGGAAGCTCATATGTAATTGATACAGCAATAAATACAAATAATTAAACCTTCATTTCAGTTCAGTTGAGTCACTCAGTCGTGTCTGACTATTTGCAACCCCATGAATCACAGCATGCCAGGCCTCCCTGTCCATCAGCAACTCCCGGAGTTCACTCAGACTCACGTTCATCGAGTCGCTGATGCCATCCAGCCAGCCATCTCATCCTTTGTCGTCCCCTTCTCCTCCTGCTCCCAATCCCTCCCAGCATCAGAGTCTTTTCCAATGAGTCAACTCTTCACATGAGGTGGCCAGTGTACTGGAGTTTTAGCTTTAGCATCATTCCTTCCAAAGAAATCCCAGGGCTGATCTCCTTCAGAATGGACTGGTTGGATCCCCTTGCAATCCAAGGGACTCTCAAGAGTCTTCTCCAACACCACAGTTCAAAAGCATCCATTCTTCGGGGCTCAGCCTTCTTCACAGTCCAACTCTCACATCCATACATGATCACAGGAAAAACCATAGCCTTGACTAGATGACCTCTGTTGGCAAAGTAATGTCTCTGCTTTTGAATATGCTATCTAGGTTGGTTATAACTTTCCTTCCAAGGAGTAAGCGTCTTTTAATTTCATGGCTGCAATCACCATCTGCCATGATTTTGGAGCCCCCCAAAATAAAGTCTGACACTGTTTCCACTGTTTCCCCATCTATTTCCCATGAAGTGATGGGACCGGATGCCATGATCTTTGTTTTCTGAATGTTGAGCTTTAAGCCAACTTTTTCACTCACCACTTTCACTTTCATCAAGAGGCTTTTTAGTTCCTCTTCACTTTCTACCATAAGGGTGGTGTCATCTGCATACCTGAGGTTATTGATATTTCTCCCGGCAATCTTGATTCCAGCTTATGTTTCTTCCAGTCCAGCGTTTCTCATGATGTACTCTGCATATAAGTTAAATAAGCAGGGTGACAATATACAGCCTTGACGTACTCCTTTTCCTATTTGGAACCAGTCTGTTGTTCCATGTCAGGTTCTAACTGTTGCTGCCTGACCTGCATAAAGACTACTAAGTTCTACAATGGAATATTAAAAATGCCACATTTTCCCAGAAAAAATATATTATGACAAAGCAACAGAGAAAACAGTGATTACGATTAAATAGAAAACTAAGTCTCAATAATCTGTGTTTCAGTGACAAAGACTAAACGTTTAAGTGAAAAATATGGAGTGGGAAGCTTCTCTTCCCTCCATCATATGACTTCATCTGTCTAATCAATCAAATTTACTGACAGTCAGCTGTGACCAACCTATACAACATATTAAAAAGCAGAGACATTACTTTGCCGACAAAAGTTCATGTAGTCAAAGTTATGGTTTTTCCAGTAGTCATGTATGGATGTGAGAGTTGGAGTATAAAGAAAGCTGAGCACTGAAGAATTGATGCTTTTGAATTGTGCTGCTGGAGAAGATTCTTGAGAGTCCCTCGGACTGCAAGGAGATCAAACCAGTCAATCCTAAAGGAAATCAGTCCTGAATATTCACTGGAAGGAGAAAGATGCTGAAGCTGAAACTCCAATACTTTGGCCACCTGATGTAAAGAACTGACTCACTTGAAAAGATTCTGAAGCTGGGAAAGATTGAAGGCAGGAGGAAAAGGGAACAACAGAGGATGAGATGGTTGGTTGGTATCACTAACTCAATGGACATGAGTTTGAACAAGCTCCGGGAGTTGGTGATGGACAGGGAAGCCTGGCATGCTGCAGTCCATGGGGTCACAAAGAGTGGGACACGACTGAGCGACTGAACTGACTGAACTGAGCCATGTAAAGAAAATCCAATGTGAAAAATGATGTAACCCACTGAATAACATTGATTTTTGTGTTACACTACAGCATATCAGAGAAACACGAGTGAAAAAAAACCACAAACAAAAACATAACACCGTCTCCATTTCCCAGGATTCTTATCCTCACCTATGAAATAAAACATCCACCCCCTTTGGAGTAACATAATGTACAGCAATACTGGATTATGTGTAAGCGTTTATCGGATATGAGCTACACCACAGGGAGATAAGCTTTGTGAAAACACTTCAGATGTTCCTGAAGAAAGGAGGCTCCTTCAGGCAGCTGCACTGGCCAAGGGGAAGACAGGTTTCCTTAGTAACGGCTGGAATCTTTTTCAAGTTGATAATCTCATGGATTCACTTTCAGACCTCTCAAGGCAGCAAGCCCATTTATCTATTTGACCTTCAAAGTTGTTTGGATTTGTGTAAAAATTTGTATTGAGTACAAACATCGGTGGTAACAAATTCTAATTACAAAATAAATTAGTCGTGGGTATATAAACGTACAGCATGGAGACAGTAGTTAATAATACTGTATTGCATAATGAAAAGTGGTAAGAGAGTCGATCTTCAAACTTCTTGTCACAAGAAACTTTTTGTAGTACGTACAGAGGTGGAAATGGTGACAGATTATATTTTGGGGGCTCCAAAGTCACTGTGGATGGTGACTGCAGCCAGGAAATCAAAATACGCTTGCTCCTTGGATGAAAAGCTATGACAAATTTAGTCAGTGTATTAAAAAGCAGAGAACATCACTTTGTCAACAAAGGTCCATATAGTCAAAGCTATGTTTTGCCAGTAGTCATGTATGGATGTGAAAGTTGGACCATAAAGAAGGCTGAGCACTGAAGAACTGATGCCTTCAAACTGTGGTGCTGGAGAAGCCTCTTGAGAGTCCTTTCAACAGCAGGGAGATGAAACCAGTCCATCCTAAAGGAAATCAACCCTGAATATTCATTGGAAGGACTGATGCTGAAGCTCAGATACTTCACATCCACCTAATGTGAAGATCTGACTCACTGGAAAAGACCCTGACTGAGAGAGACTGAGGGCAGGAGGGGGAAGAGGGCAATAAGGATGAGATGGTTGGATGGCATCACCGACTCAATGGACATATGTTTGAGCAAACTCTGGGAGATGGTGAAGGACAGGGAGGCCTGGTGTGCTGCAGTGCACATGATCATGAAGAATCAGACAAGACAACACTGAAAACAATATGGAGGTAGATAGATATCAACTAGACTTATTTGACTGATTGTCTGTAACATATGCAAATATTCAATCATAATGTTGTAAGACCTGAAGTGATACTGTGTCATGTTATTTATGCTTCAGTAAAAGTGGGTATAAAATAAATATATAAATAATTGCAGAAGAAAGAAATTGGCTATTATTGAAGCTGTCTACTATGTATCTAAGGGGCTTCCCAGGGGGCACAGTGGTAGAGCCTGCCTGCCAATGCAGGAGATGCAGGAGACACAGGTTGAGCCCTGGTTTAGGGAAATCCCCCGGAAGAGGAAATGGCAACCTGCTCCAATATCTTGCCTAGAAAATTCCATGGACAGAGGAGCCTGGGGTTGCAAAGAGTCAGACATGACTGAGAGATTGAACATGGATGCACTATATATTTAGCTATTTAACCGTTTTTCTTCAAGAGCAGAACCTAGGAGTTCTAGGATCCATCAGGAGCAACTGGAAGGTGGAATCTGTGGGAAAACATGAAGCCAAGACACTAGAGGTCTGTATCAACCATAGACAAGAATCTAAAAAGGCACTGATACGAAAAGAAAAAATAGAATTCAGCAGGTAGAAGATGACGAAGGTGACCACCAGCATCAGGATGTTGTGGGCGGCTCTGGTCTCCAGGGGGCATCTGTGGTGTCCAGTGGCAGAGTGAATATGCTGCACCCTCTGGCGGTGTCTGAGCAGGAGAAGCACCATGGAGCCACTGGACCAGACCATGAGGGTAAGAAACACGGCATCAGAGATGGACCAAAAGTACATAAAAGCTGCCTAAGGAGCTGTGGGTGAGCAGAACCACTTCTCTTGATTGTCAGTATCATTTCTTGTGTTCTCTGGACTAGTAATCATCAAGGGAATGCAGATATTCATTAATATCTGAGCATCCAGATTCATTAACATCTGAGCTCATTAAACTGAGCATCCAGCAGGTGCAATGGGAAGGACCAATGAACTTGGGGGCCCTTCCTCTGAGCATCACCCACTTCGCTCTCCTGGGGGTGAGAGTGAAGGACTGATAGGTGCTCAGGACGTAGGTGGAGCACAGGGCAGTGCTCCGAGCCATTCTCTGTATGTAATACACAAACTTACACAAGAGACTGTTCAGGGGCTTTCTCAAAACAAAAACTGCCATTATATGGGGAATCCCAGAGAAGAGAATAATCAGGAGATTGGCCAGCACTGAGTGTGTAAAAATCACATCCGTGCCTCTCTTTTTCTGGCCAAATAAGATTGGAGAGATGCTGTGGAAGAAAAGGATGACATTACCCAGAGCCCCAACCACCACCTGGAACAGAAAGATGGTTGTCACAGCCGCCTCCCCTGGGTTTCTCAGGGCATCTCTGTGAATAGACATGGAGAGGACGTCAGTGTCCTGAAGGTGAAAGGAAGCTGTGAAGATGATGACAGAGTCAACATTGGGAAAGAATTCTGGATCTTTTCCTCTCCTGAGAAGGGAGAGACTGTCATAGTCCACATGTGGGGTTCAACCTGTAGGATACATGCATGACATCAGTTATATTTTTCACTATTAGTATATTAATTTCTACTATTTGGCATATCCTTATTCTCCACCAGCATGTAAGTTCATGAAGTTAAGAACTACATCCGGACTTCCCTGGGGTCCAGGGGTTAAGAAACCGGCTTGCAACACAAAGACAGAGGATCAAACACTTATCGGGGAACCAAGGTTCCACGTGCCGAGGAGCAAGTAAGCCTACATGCTGCACCTAAGACCCAAGGCAGCCAAATAAATAAATACATATTTTTTTAAGAGGACCACATTTTATAGTTGTCTATATATAGGTCTTAAGTTTCTTTAGGTAGATATATTCCTAAGTATTTTGTTCTTTCCGTTGCAATGGTGAATGGAATTGTTTCCTTAATTTCTCTTTCTGTTTTCTCATTATTAGTGTATAGGAATGCAAGGGATTTCTGTGTGTTGATTTTATATCCTGCAACTTTACTATAGTCATTGATTAGTTCTAGTAATTTTCTGGTGGAGTCTAGGGTTTTCTATGTAGAGGATCATGTCATCCGCAAATAGTGAGAGTTTTACTTCTTCTTTTCCAATTTGGATTCCTTTTATTTCTTTTTCTGCTCTGATTGCTGTGGCCAAAACTTCCAAAACTATGTTGAATAGTAATGGTGAAAGTGGGCACCCTTGTCTTGTTCCTGACTTTAGAGGAAATGCTTTCAATTTTTCACCATTGAGGATAATGTTTGCTGTGGGTTTGTCATATATAGCTTTTATTAAGTTGAGGTATGTTCCTTCTATTCCTGCTTTCTGGAGACTTTTTATCATAAATGGGTGTTGAATTTTGTCAAAGGCTTTCTCTGCATCTATTGAGATAAGCATATGGTTTTTATTTTTCAATTTGTTAATGTGGTGTATTACACTGATTTGTGGATATTGAAGAATCCTTGCATCCCTGGGATAAAGCCCACTTGGTCATGGTGTATGATCTTTTTAATGTGTTGTTGGATTCTGGTTGCTAGAATTTTGTTAAGGATTTTTGCATCTATGTTCTTCAGTGATATTGGCCTGTAGTTTCCTTTTTTTGTGGGATCTTTGTCAGGTTTTGGTATTAGGGTGATGGTGGCCTCATAGAATGAGTTTGGAAGTTTACCTTCCTCTGCAATTTTCTGGAAGAGTTTGAGCAGGATAGGTGTTAGCTCTTCTCTAAATTTTTGGTAGAATTCAGCTCTGAAGCCGTCTGGGCCTGGGCTTTTGTTTGCTGGAAGATTTTTGATTACAGTTTCAATTTCCGTGCTTGTGATGGATCTGTTAAGATTTTCTATTTCTTCCTGGTCGAGTTTTGGAAAGTTGTACTTTTCTAAGAATTTGTCCATTTCTTCCACGTTGTCCATTTTATTGGCATAAAATTGTTGATAGTAGTCTCTTATGATCCTTTGTATTTCTGTTTTGTCTGTTGTGATCTCTCCATTTTCATTCCTAATTTTATTGATTTGATTTTTCTCCCTTTGTTTTTTGATGAGTCTGGCTAATGGTTTGTCAATTTTATTTATCCTTTCAAAGAACCAGCTTTTGGTTTTGTTGATTTTTTTTATGGTCTCTTTTGTTTCTTTTTCATTTATTTCTGCTCTAATTTTTAAGATTTCTTTCCTTCTACTAACCCTGGGGATCTTCATTTCTTGCTTTTCTAGTTGCTTTAGGTGTAGAGTTAGGTTATTTATTTGACTTTTTTCTTGTTTCTTGAGGTGTGCCTGTATTGCTATGAACTTTCCCCTTAGGACTGCTTTTACCGTGTCCCACAGGTTTTGGGTTGTTGTGTTTTCATTTTCATTCGTTTATATGCAAATTTTTATTTCTTTTTTGATTTCTTCTGTGATTTGTTGGTTATTCAGCAGCGTGTTGTTCAGCCTCCATATGTTGGAATTTTTAATAGTTTTTCTCCTGTAGTTGAGATCTAATCTTATGGAGAAATATACCATGTTCATGGATTGGAAGAATCAATATAGTGAAAATGAGTATACTACCCAAAGCAATTTATAGACTCAATGCAATCCCTATCAAGCTACCAACAGTATTCTTCACAGAGCTAGAATAAATAATCTCACAATTTGTATGGAAATACAAAAAACCTCAAATAGCCAAAGCTATCTTGAGAAAGAAGAATGGAACTGGAGGAATCAACCTACCTGACTTCAGGCTCTACCACAAAGCCACAGTTATCAAGACAGTATGGTACTGGCACAAAGACAGAAATATAGATCAATGGAACAAAATAGAAAGCCCAGAGATAAATCCACGCACATATGGACACCTTATCTTTGACAAAGGAGGCAAGAATATACAATGGATTAAAGACAATCTCTTTAACAAGTGGTGCTGGGAAATCTGGTCAACCACTTGTAAAAGAATGAAACTAGAACACTTGCTAACACCATACACAAAAATAAACTCAAAATGGATTAAAGATCTAAACATAAGACCAGAAACTATAAAACTCCTAGAGGAGAACATAGGCAAAACACTCTCTGACATACATCACAGAAGGATCCTCTATGACCCACCTCCCAGAATATTGGAAATAAAAGAAAAAATAAACAAATGGGACCTAATTAACCTTAAAAGCTTCTGCACAACAAAGGAAACTATCAGCAAGGTGAAAAGACAGCTTTCAAAATGGGAGAAAATAATAGCAAATGAAGCAACTGACAAACAACTATCTCAAAAATATACAAGCAACTCCTACAGCTCAACTCCAAAAAATAAATGACCCAATCAAAAAATGGGCCAAAGAACTAAATAGACATTTCTCCAAAGAAGACATACAGATGGCTAACAAACACATGAAAAGATGCTCAACATCACTCATTATCAGAGAAATGCAAATCAAGACCACTATGAGGTACCATTTCACACCAGTCAGAATGGCTGCGATCCAAAAGTCTACAAATAATAATGTTGGAAAGGGTGTGGAGAAAAGGGAACCCTCTTTCAATGTTGGTGGGAATGCAAACTAGTACAGCCACTATAGAGAACAGTGTGGAGATTCCTTAAAAAACTGGAAATAGAACTGACTTATGATCCAGCAATCCCACTGCTGGGCATACACACTGAGGAAACCAGAAGGGAAAGAGACACGTGTACCCCAATGTTCATCGCAGCACTGTTTATAATAGCCAAGACATGGAAGCAACCTAGATGTCCATCAGCAGATGAATGGATAAGAAAGCTGTGGTACATATACACAATGGAGTATTACTCAGCCATTAAAAAGAATACATTTGAATCAGTTCTAATGAGGTGGATGAAACTGGAGCCTATTATACAGAGTGAAGTAAGCCAGAAGGAAAAACATAAATACAGTATACTAACGCATATATATGGAATTTAGAAAGATGGTAACAATAACCCGGTGTATGAGACAGCAAAAGAGACACTGATGTATAGAACAGTCTTATGGACTCTATGGGAGAGGGAGAGGGTGGGAAGATTTGGGAGAATGGCAATGAAACATGTAAAATATCATGTAGGATACGAGTTGCCAGTCCAGGTTCGATGTATGATGCTGGATGCTTGAGGCTGGTGCACTGGGACGGCCCAGAGGGATGGTATGGTGAGTGAGGAGGGAGGAGGGTTCGGGATGGGGAACACATGTATACCTGTGGCGGATTCATTTTGATATTGGGCAAAACTAATACAATTATGTAAAGTTTAAAAATAAAATTAAAAAAAAAAGATAATATGCTGATCTGCAAAAATAAACTTGAAAAAAAGTGCTTAAAAAAAAAAAAAGAAAAGAAAAAAGATTCTAGTAACCAAGGTAACTTTTTACCACAAGGATAAAAGCAACCAAAAACCACCAAAATATCAGCAACACCCCCTCCTCGGTCCCCCAGAACCAAACCCCAAACTAAGGAAAAGTTAATGGATACAAGGAAATAAAAAAGAACGGATGGAAATAAATGAAATAGAGACCAGAAAAACAATAGAGAAGACCAAGGAAACCATGAGCTGGCGTTTGGAAAGATGAACATTCGCCTTGTCACTGTGCACCTGCAGCAACGTGAAAAGGAAACAGTGACTTCGGGCACCTAAGGCGTTTCTAACCCCACGGCCGCCCTCGCTCCTTTTCCCACCACAGCTGCGGTATTACTTCCTCTCAAAGCAGGAAGCGCGTCCTGGCCTCCCCTCCCAGCTCCTAGTCACCCCTCTTCCAGCCGTTTCAACGGTCTGGTCCTTCAGGCTCAGCCTCCTGGCTCCACCTTCTCAGAGTCACCTCCGGAGCCCCCTCAATCAGTATGACTGACTCGCTCTCTTCACCTCAAGATGAGCTTCATACCTTTTTGTTCGTTTGCTCCTCTCCGCTCTCTCTCCCTGATAAATTGAGATCTCACAGAAACAAGAAATACTGCCCCGGCAGATGCAGCGGTCGCCTGACAAGCACCATGGCTCCCGGCCAGCCTCTCCCTCAGCTGTGGCTCGTGCTGGAGCTGCTGTGTGCAGGCACCACTTCCGGTTTTGCTAGAGTTTACTGGGACGAGGACCTAAACACTTATCCTGCTCTCGTGACAGTTCCTAGACTCTTACCCTTGCTCTCGCGACAGCTCCTGGAAAGAAGACTTGGACATATGCTCCTGCTCTTGTGACAGTTCCTGAGGCACAGGCCTGTTCAGGTACCTCTGATCTCGCTGTAGCTCATGGGGCTCGGAAATGGACATGTACCCCTGATCTCCCGGCAGCCCCCGAGGAAAGGCCCCGGACAGGTGAGTGGACTGATGGAACTGTATCAGTAGAAGCCCTGACGGGAATCTCAATGCACAGTAACTCTTCATAGGATCCTCAGGAAGCCCCCTCGTGTCTCCCTACATCACAGCTCCCAGAGACTCCTGTTCATGCCTGTCCTTTCATCCTCTTGCACCTCTCCTCCCACACACATGGCCCATGACCTTCCTGTGAGGCTGGGTATTCTGGGGTGAGAGGTGTGGTCAAACCCACCGGATGTACATATCCTGGGAGACACAGAAATCAACCCCACAGGTGAGGTGCCTCCCTGACACCAACAGTCACAATCAGAAGGACACACCTTCCCCCACACAGTCCATGATCCCCAGCCCCACACGGTCACACACGGGGGATGCCACCACAGCCAGAGTCAGAAACTAACTCACAGCAGGTGCTGACAGGGCTCTTCTTTCAGGAAACACCATTAAAGGCAGTTCTGTCTCTTTTGCTCCTGAGCACTTTTGCTACCCTAACTTTCTCATACAGTTTAGGGTTTTTTTTTTTTTTTTTTTTAACTTCTGTGAGTAAAAATGCTTACAATACAGTGGAAGCAGCAGGAATTAATTCTGTTGCATTAACAGAGGAGTAGGTAACTCATCACAGGTGAGCCCTGAAATCAGAGCTGGTGTGTAGCCCAGTGCTGAGGGAATGCCGAGAATGAGCTGCT
Organism: Bos grunniens; assembly: GCF_055505025.1. Classification (NCBI taxonomy): domain Eukaryota; kingdom Metazoa; phylum Chordata; class Mammalia; order Artiodactyla; family Bovidae; genus Bos; species Bos grunniens. Next base: position 63,743,750 of record NC_141182.1, on the reverse strand, counting down.
TAGAGGCATCATCATGAGCTGTGGGCAACGGGACTCAAGGAGCCTGAGTAGGGTCAGGTTGAGACACACTGACAAAGGGGGGAGGGGGACTCCTTCCCCTGCAAGCATAGATGGGTGAGGTCTGCTACAGTGAGCAGTGAAAGTGGAAGTCGCTCAGTCATGTCCAACTCTCTTCGACCCCATGGACTATACAGCCCGTGAAATTCTACAGGCCAGAGTACTGGAGTGGGTAACCTTTCCCTTCTCCAGCGGATCTTCCCAACCTAGGGATCAAATCCAGGTCTCCAGCATTGCAGGCAGATTCTGTACCAGCTGAGCTACCAGGGAAGCTCACAGTGAGCAGAGTCCTTGTTAACACCAGGGAGGAGCTCGGTGACAGGATCATCCAAGGCTTAGCACACATTCCAGAGAGACCACATCCCTCCTCTCATCTTTAGAAACTCCAGGGCACAGGGATCTGCAGTGGACCACCCGGCTCTGCTCCCAGCCTAAGACACTCCCGGGCTCACAGCCACCCTCCACCCAGCAGAGCATGGATGCAATGCTCAAGTGAGGCCATGTTGCCCCTGTCCTGCCCAGTCTGAGTTAAGTCTTAAGTCCCTCTCCTGCTGGAGGCAATGTCTCTCCAAGTCTTTGCCCTGAGATTGAACAGAAGGAAGCACTCACATGGCTGGTCTTTGCTTCAGAGCTCTGTACAGGGACGTGTCACTCAGGATGAGCGCCGAGCACCTGAGGTCATGGTTATAGGGACGGTGTTTGTAGCCTTGGTCTCTCCACAGAGATTCCATTATCACGCCACCTGCTGTGTGGGTGGGACTGACTGCATGGGGAGTCTGGGGTGTTTCCAGTGAGGAGCAAATGTTATCCCCAGTGTAAATCATCATCTTCCTTCTTGGGAGATTAAGGACAGCTTTGGGGAATCAATGAAAAGATCTGAATGGGCAGTCAAATAGCTGGCAGAAACTTTTTTCTGAATTCCCTGTGGAAAATGGTAGTTCAGAATCACAATTGTCATTGGGTACTATAGGATCTCTTGAAGGTGCATCGAACTTTTTTTTCTTTTACCACACTTCCAACTGGGCTTATTCCTCCAGGTATTTTCTTTATATATAGGCAGGTGTTTACCAATTCGGTTTTGGTAACAGTGTCTTTGAGAAGCTTTAATTCACATACCATATAACTCACCCATCTAAAGTACACCACTCAGTGGTCTTACTTTATTCAGAGAGTGGTCTTGGCTGTTGTTTGGTCTCTAAGTCTTGTCGGACTCTTTGTGACCCCACTGGCTGTAACCCTCCAGGCCCTTCTGTCCATTGGATTTCTCAGAGAAGAATACTGGAGTGGGTTGCCATTTTCTTCTCCAGGGGATCTTCCCCACCCAGGGATAAAATCCACGTCTCCTAGTTTAGCCGGTGGATTCTTTACCACTGTGCCACCAGGGAAGCCTGTTGTGGTCTTTACCACACTCATTTTAGGAAATGTTCATCAACCTGGGACAAAAGCCCAAATCCTTTTTTTTTTTTTTTTTCTTTTTTCAGATTTTTACAATTAAACTATATATTTTATATTGGAGTATAGCCAATTAACCATGTTGTCACTGTTTCAGGTGGACAGCAAAGGAGCTCAGCTGTATATATACATGTATCCATTCTCCTCCAAACTGCCCTCCCATTCAGCCCCCCATGTAACACTCAATGCATTTTCATGTCTCCAAAATAATGAGCATCATCACTGGATCCTGAGTCTAGTATTCCTATGACTTTCTATAAGAAATTTTGGGTGATCTCCTTGGAAGTCCAGTGGTTAGGACTCCACACTTCCAATGCAGAGGGTGCAGTTTTGATCCCTGGTTGGGGAATCAAGTTCCTACATGTCAAAGAGCCCAAAAAATTTTTTTTCTGGTCTACGAAGTATTTATTACTCTCACGAACACAAAGCTCAATAGTGTACATTTAGCCCAGTTTGGTGGCCTCTTCTTTGACCCTCACCTTTTCTACCTTGGCAACAGGAGCCACTGATTTGGGACCCAGGACACGGCCTCCCCAGTGATGGTGAATCTCATGATATCTGTCGTTGTAACAGGTGCTGACGGCTTCCACCAGCTCAGCCGAAGTGGCCTTGTCCTCCAAGCTGACTTGTGTAAAGGCAACGGTAGTACAGGTCTTCTTGTGCACTAGACGCTCTGGCCTGGCCTTCCTTGGACCGCCATCTTTTTTTATTATTAATATTAAAAATTTTTTAATTGGAGGATAATTGCTTAAAAATGTTGTGTTGGTTTCTGCCATATGACAACAAGAATAAGCTATATGTATATATACAGCCCCTGTGTCCAGAGCCTCCCTGCCCAACCATCCCACCCCTTTACGGCCTCAAACAGCACCGAGTTTACCTCCCTGTGCTCTGTAGCAGCTTCCCACTAGCTATCTATTTACACATGGTGTTGTGTATATTTCAATGCCACCCTTTCAATTCATTCCATGCTCGCCTTCCCCCCGCTGTGTCTACACATCTGTTCTCTACCTCTGCGTCTCTATGCCTGCCTGGCAAATAGGTTCATATGCCATTTTTCTAGATTCCATATATGTGCGTTAATATATGGTATTTGTTGTTCTCTCTCTGATTTACTTCATTGTGTATAACAGGCTCTAGGTTCATCCACCTCAGTTCATCTGACTCACATTAGAGACCCCCATTCTTACTGTGCCCAATGAGCAGGAGGGCCGCCAGTTCTGGGCCACATAGTAGGTTACCTTGTTTATATCTAGTAGTGTGAAAAATGAAGTAGAGTTGAAATTACTTCTATTCAATTATTTTAAAGATAAAAATAATTCATAGGCAGTTAATTTATTATTGTTTAAGAGGAGGTTGTCTATCACTAAATATACTTCTACTATTGATCACATTTTATTACCTTTTATACACTTTAATAGGAAAAATATGAAGTAAAATTATGATATTTTTAGATAAATAGATATTGAACCAATCCACTCATAGTAGAACTACCTCCTTAAAAGTTAAAGGGACTTCTTCACTCAGAAGACAAATTGTACCAAAGACAAAAACACTTAGAAAAAAGAACTACAAGCATTGGAAAAGGCAATCACATTGACACTTGCATAAACTCTGCATTCTCTTCATTTCTTATTTTGTATAAGGCACAACTATCTCATGACAGCTAAAACCATAGCATTACTTGTCAGTAATAATGTATATAGATACACTACTGGGGGATCCTTACATGATGACCAAAAGATCACTGAAAGATAGTTATACATTAACACCTTAAGTTTAAAAATAGGACTTTATAAATAACACACTAAAAGAAGGCAAAGAAACAGAAAAAAAAAAAAAAAAACACCAAATTGGACAAATAGAAACAAATCTCAAATTTACAAAATGCAATGATGAAAACTATATATGCAAGTGACAAATAAAAAAGAAGGCAGCCACTAGTCTTTCCTTCAGCTCACACCATCCATCTAATCGACTAAATTTATTGAGAGTCTACCATGTAAACAATCCAGGTTTAAAGGAGAAGCAAGCCATTGAACAGCACTGATTTTCCGTGTAACAGTACAGCATTTTGGAGAAATAGAAGTGAAATAAAGTTACACAATAGCCAAGGCCCAGGAGAAGGAGAGAAAGAAAGAGACAAGGCATGCCCAGATGCTGGCCGCCCTCCAGAGAAGCCCTATGGCAAACCCCAAGTCCTTGAGGGACAAGGCACAAGACAGATGCCTGATCTCTAGACAGGTGGGGCATTCGGCCAAAGAGTGTCCAAACCATGACAAGTCTCCTAGAATGGCTTGCCACAAATGCCATCAACTGGGACATTGGGCGGCACTCTGCCTTTGGGACCCAAGAGCCTCAAGGTCAAGCGCTAAGCCTATCCTCACGATGGTTCAAGAGGACTGAAGCGGCCCGCTCCAGCCAGCCCGCCTGTCACAGATAACCATCACAGGGCTGGAGCCAAGGGTGCAACTGGATGTGGCAGGTCGGTCCGAGAATTTCTTGGTTGACACAGGGGCTACCTACTCTGTCTTGATCTCCTACTCCGGAGCCTTCTCCTCCCAAACCTGTACCATTTTGGGTGCTACAGGAAAAGCAACTACTAAAAGATTCACCCGAGCACTTCTTTGTTGCTGGGATGGACAAATATTTCCCCACCAGTTTCTGGTGGTCCCTGAGTGTCCTACCCCCTTATTGGGAAGAGATATATTCACTAAACAGGGGACCACCCTTGTGATGGGAAGTTTTTCAGCCGCTAGAGCTCTACAGCTCCTGGTTACTACTGAAGAACCCATTACACCTTCAACAGAGAGGGACCAAAAACTATGGGAAGACAAAATTAACCCCCAGGTGTGGGACCAGGGGATTCCTGGGCGAGCCCACCAAGCTGAACCGGTCATCATTGTCCTCCGAGATCCCACTCGGTTTCCTAACCAGAAACAATATCCTCTCAAAAGAGAGGCTCGGGAGGGACTACAGCCTCTAATAAATAAAGTCCTTACTTGTGGGCTATTGGTCCCTACCAGTTCGCCATGTAACACCCCAATCCTCTCAGTAAAGAAAAAAGACGGAACCTGGTGAATGGTTCAAGATCTCCGGATCATAAATGAAGCTGTAGTCCCCCCCTCCCCCATCCCACAGTACCCAATCCCTATGTAATCTTGGGAGAAATCCCACCCAGTGCCAAATGGTTTACAGTCTTGGATCTCAAAGATGCATTTTTTTGCATACCACTGGCTAAAGAATCCCAATACCTTTTTGCCTTTGAGTGGGAGGCCCCAGGAGAAAAACACCAAAAGATGACTTGGACAGTATTACCTCAGGGGTTCAGAGATAGCCCACACCTGTTTGGACAGGCCCATAGCCAGGACCTCCTAGATCTGGACCTGGGACCTAATGGGAAAATATTACAATACGTAGATGACCTACTAATCTGCTCTCCAGATGAGAAAAGCGCCCAACAACATGCAATTCAGGTTCTAAACTTCTTGGCAGAAAGGGGATATAAAGTCTCCATGCTAAGGCACAGATGGTCGAGACAAAGGTCGCTTACCTGGGAGTTCAGATTACACACGGGTCCAGGAGGCTGTCCTCTGATCGGGTACCAGGAATCCTCCAGTTGCCCTCCCCAACGACTCAAAAACAATTGCAAGCTTTCCTGGGGCTAACTGGTTATTGTAGAATCTGGATACCCAACTATGGTCTAATTGCCCAGCCTTTATATGAAAGCTTAAAGGGACGAGATGATTCAATCCCACTGATGTGGGGAACTCCTCAAAAGGAGGCAGAGGCTACACTAAAACAGGCCTTAACTCAGGCACCTGCCTTGAGGTTGCCAGACCCAGAAAAAGCATTCCAACTTTATGTCCCTGAAAGAGAGGGAATAGCCTTGGGAGTGTTAACTCAAAGGTGGGGATCTGAGCCCCAGCCTGTAGCTTACTTATCCGAGAGGCTCGCTCCAACTTCCCAAGGTTGGCCCCCCTGCCTTTGAAATCTTGCGGCTATTGCAATCATGATAGAAGATGCTTTAAAACTCTCCTTTGGGGGCAAACTAACTATTTTTACCAGCCACCAAGTAAAACAACTCCTAAATGGGAGAGGCCATTTATGGATGTCTGATCAAAGAATCCTCAGATATCAAGTAATGCTGATGGAAAATCCAGGCCTCACTACATCCCCTTGTGAGGTTCTTAACCCAGCCACCCTCCTACCTACCCCTGAGGGCTCTCTCCCCTTTCACTCTTGTCTAGAAACCTTGGACCACTGGACAAAACCCCGAGAGGGATTATCAGAAGATCCTCTGACCAATCCTGAGGAAATCTGGTACACTGATGGAAGCAGCTTTGTCTTGGATGGAAAAAGAAGAGCGGGGTAGCAGTAGTCTCCAATTTTGAGACCATAGAGGCTAAGCCTCTGCCACCAGGTACTTCAGCCCAATTAGCTGAGCTCATAGCCCTAACTCGAGCTTTAGAGCTGGGAAAAAGAAAAAGAATAGCCATTTACACTGACTCCAAGTATGCCTTTCTGGTGCTACATGCACATGCGGCTGTTTGGAAAGAAAGGGGCCACTTGACCACCCAAGGGTCCCCAATCAAATATGGTGATCAGAGTTTTCGACTCTTGGAGGCAGTCCATCTGCCTACTGAGGTTTCAGTCTCCCACTGTAAAGGACACCAAAAAAGGAACAGGGAAGTGGCACGAGGGAACCAAGCAGCTGATCAGGCAGCTAGGAGAGGAGCATTACAGAACCATGACCTAATAGGGATTGACACCTTAGTTCCACAGACTAATTTGCCAGAAACTCCTTCATATACTGAAGGTGAGACTCTTAAAGCTAAGAGCGAGGGCTTTCAAGAAGATCATATGGGGTGGTTCAAAAAGGAGGGACTCCTTTTTCTGCCTGGAAACCTCCAATGGAAGTTGGTTACCTCCTTACATGCCACTACTCATTTAGGAGAAAAGGCCCTCCAAAGATTACTAGGAAGGTCCTTCAGAGGAACAGGCCTCCAAACAACTGTAAGACAGGTGGTCTCCTCTTGTCCCACTTGCCAATTAAACAAACCCCAAGGAGCTCGAAGACCCCAGCTGGCCCAGCCCATCCAACGACGTGGGGCCTACCCAGGAGAGGACTGGCAGATGGACTTCACCCAGATGCCAGTTTCTCAAGGGTATAAATACCTATTAGTTATGATAGATACATTCACAGGATGGATTGAAGGCTTTCCCACCCAGACTGAGAAGGCTGAGGAGGTGGTAAAAAAAACTGCTCCATGAAATCATTCCAAGATTTGGTCTGCCCAGGTCATTACAAAGTGACAATGGGACATCATTTACTTCTAAGGTCACCCAAGGAGTCTCGAAAGCATTGGGCATTACTTATTATCTCCATTGTGCCTGGAGGCCTCAATCTTCAGGAAAAGTAGAAAGAGCCAATCAATTCTTAAAATCAGCGATAAAAAAGATAACCCAGGAGACCTCCCTGGGATGGAAGGAGGCTTTACCAATAGCTCTCCTCCACACCCGCATTGCCCCTAAGGAACAGGTTGGTCTTAGTCCTTATGAGATGCTATATGGGAGACCTTTTGTTTATGTCAATGACCTCTTCCTAGATCCAGAGGTTCAGACCCTCCAGTCTTATACCATGGCCACTGGGCAACTCCAACAGGATATATGCTTGTGGGGTATGAACCAGGACCCAAAAGATTCTAAAGAGTCACCACTATGTGCTCCAGGGACTCAAGTCCTAATTAAAGTCTGGAAAGATGGGTCCCCAAAGGCTCAACTCCAGCCCACATGGAAGGACCCCTACCCTGTAATACTTTCTACCCCCACAGCAGTCAAGATACCAGGACATGACTCCTGGATTCACTGCTCACGAGTCAAGCCATGGAAGAAAACAGAAGAGGACACTCAATACGCCTGTGAGCCCCTGGGAGATCTCAGATACCTATTCAGAACTACAAATGAGTGTCATTCTAATGAACATCCCCAAAATCTGGTTTCTGGGGATAAAATTTCTCAGGATAACTCTAAAGAGCCAACACAGCTTGACAGAGACTGTACTCCAAAACAGACAGGAGATATATCTTCTGATCCCTGAACAAGGAGGGACTTGAGCCATCGTGGCCATGTGAATTTAAAATTGACCAATGTCCCTACTAGTCCTCGTTATGCTATATTGATGATGCTTATGATTATTCCATGTACTGTCACTTGGCTAACCTGTTTTGTCTCTGCCCAGGTCAACCAGCTACAACATGCAGTGCCAGTTCAACAAAGATATAAAACTACAGCCGACCACGGAAAATATCACACACCCTTGGACACTGCTATAAGGACTCTGAGGCTTGAGACTAGCAAGAGGGGGAGGCCCAATACCCCTCGCCATCCCAGTTCAGCAGGAAGTAGCCAGAAAGACCTCAACGCCCCTATTCCCAAAGAATTGGGCCTCCCATCTCTTGAGGGGGGAATGTTAGGTAGGTAGAATAGGGAAAAGGAGTCCAAAATGGTGGTGGCTAAAAGACAAGGAAGGTCAAAGGGAGGTCCAAGGATCAGAGTGAAGACTTCAGGCAGAACAAACAGCAGTCCTGGCTAAGCCCAATTTGCATAGGGCAGGCCCAGGTGGAGGAAAAAAACATATAAAAGGAGGAGCCAAAGCGCTCTCTCATGGACTCTCTCTCCCGCGTGCGTGCACTCTTTTCTTTCTCTCTCTTTCTCCCACTCTCCTGCTATCTTCTAAATAAAATAGAGCTGTAACACTGAAAAACAAAACAAAACAAAACAAAAAAAACACAGTATAGAAAAATATATGCTCCATTTTCATATGTATTACCTTTATCTCAGAAATCAAATCTCCACCCACACAAGAATAATATTCATAGAGATCAATATTGGATTATGTGCCAGTGTGTGTCCAGTATTAGCCACAACACACAAGGATAAAATTTGGTGAAACTCTTGAAATGTTCCTAAAGAAAGGAGATCTTCTTCAGACAGCTGATTGGTCAAGGGTGAAATGGTTTCCTTAGTAATGATTTGTACATTTCTCAAGCTGATAATTCATGGATTGACTTTCAGATCTCCTAAGGCATCTCTCGAATTAAATGAACCTTCTCAGCTCATTGGAAATTATGTAGAAATTTGGTGTTGAATACAGACATCAAAAGGTATCAACTTCTAGTTATAAAATAAGCAAGTCAAGTGGATGTGATGAACCACATGGTGAATATAATCAATTATATTTCATTGCATATGTCGCTTCAGTCATGTCCGACTCTTTCTTTGTGACCCTATGGACCATAGCCTGCCAGGCTCCTCTGTCCTTCTAATTCTCCAGGCAAGAATACTGGACTAGATTTCTGTACCCTCCTCCAGGGGATCTTCCTGACCCAGGGATTGACCCACGTCTCCTGCACTGGCAGGTGGGTTCTTTACCTATAGCACCACCCGGGAAGCCCAGCATGTGTGAGAGTCAAACACTACAAAAAAAAAACCAAGAACATGGCATCTGGTCCCATCACTTCATGGCAAATAGAAGGGGGAAAGTGAAAACAGTGACAGATTTTATTTTCTTGGGCTCCAGAATCACTGTGGATGGTGACTGCAGCCATGAAATGAAAAGACTGGATGAAAAGCTATGATAAATCTAGACAGTATATTAAAAAGCAGAGACATCACTTGGTTGACAATGGTTCAGACTGTCAAAGCTATGGTTTTACCAGTAGTCACGTATGGGTGTGAGAGCTACGCCAAAAAGAAGGCTGAGCGATGAAGAATTGATGCTTTTGAACTGTGGTGTTGGGAATTGAGAGTGCCTTGAACTGCAAGGGATCTAATTAGTCAATCCTAAAGGAAATCAACCCTGAGTATTCATTAGGAGGATTGATACTGAAGCTGAAACTCCAATACTTTGGCACCTGATGCAAGGAGCCGACTCATTGGTAAAGACCTTGATGCTGGGAATGACTGAAGGCAAAAGGAGAAGTGAGTGACAGAGGATGCAACGGTTTAATAGCATCACACTCAGTGGACTTGAATTTTGAGCAAACTCCAGGAGATGGTGAAGGACAGGGGAGCCTGGTGTGTTGCAGTCCATGGGGTCGCAAAGAGTTGGATACAACTTAATGACTGAAGAACAACAACAAGAGAGTCAACCTTCAAACTTCTCATCACAGGGACATCCCTGGTGGTTAAGACTTGGATCTTCCACTGCAGGGGGTGCTGATTTGATCCTTGGTTTTGGAACTAAGATCCCATGTGCCCCACAGCTAAATAATAAAACAACTAACTAAATAAAATCAATAAACATGGCAAAGTTCATATCACAAGAAAGAAAGTCGTATCATCTGTGAAGGTGCGGGGATCGTACTAGACTTATGATGATCATTCTGAAACATAAATAAATGCCCATTCTTTGTGTTGTCTATCTGAACTAATGCAAGGTTATGTGTGAATCGTACCTCAAAAAAATGGATACTGAGTGCTTACAGAATAATTACGGTATTTAAAAGTGACTACTAGATTTGTGGATATGGCAATTCATAATAATAATGTTATATATGTAACCCTTTAATAGTTACAAAATAATGATATACATATTATTTTTAGGTCTTGTGACATATACAGGTCCACCCAAATTGCAATATGTAATGATTAATTATGGAACTTGCTTATTTTTGGATGAACAATGTTGATTGCTTGTCTCTTTTTCATGAATGTTAATTAGGAGAGGGGTCTAAGTCTGTTTTTAAACTATGTATCCTAAGTATCAAAAACATTTGCCTTTTATATAAGTGCTCAAATAATAAATATTCATTGAACAAAATAAAACATTATAATTAAAAAAAATGACTACTAGATATTTAGCACTTTACCCATACATTCTAACAAGTCAAGAGCAGAACCTAGGAGTTCTAGGATCTCTAAGAAGCAGCAAGAAAGGGGAAATGGTGGGAAAACAGGAACCCAGTACATTAGAGGTCTGTATCAACCATAGACGAATATCAAAGAAGGCTGCAATATAAAAAAACAGAACAGAATTTAGGAAGTAGAAGGTGATGAAGGTGACCACCAGCATCAGGATGGTGTGGGCGGCTCTGGTCTCCGGGGGGCATCTGTGGTGCCCAGTGGGGGTGTGAATATACTGTACCCTCTGGCGGTGTCTAAGCAGGAGAAGCACCATGGAGCCACTGGACCAGACCATGAGGCCAATAAACATGGCATCAGAGATGGACCACAAATAACTCATACCTATTTCAGTAGGTGAGGATGAACAGAACCACGTGCCTTTGGTATCAGTATAGCTGTGCATGTTCTGTGGACCAGTGAGTTTGAGAGGAACACGGATGTACATCAAGAAACTGAGCATCCAGCAGGTGCAGCAGGAAGGACCAATGACCTTGGGGGCCCTTCCTCTGAGCATCACCCACTCTGCTCTCCTGGGGGTGAGAGTGAAAGACTGATAGGTGCTCAGGATGCAGGTGGAGCACAGGGTGGTGCTGTGAGCCACTCTCCGTAAGTAATACACAAACTTACACCCAAGACTGGACAGGGGATTCCTCGGAATAAAAGCTGCCATTGTGTGGGGAACGCCAGGGGACAGAAGAACCAAGAGATTGGCCACAGCCATGTGGGTATGAATCATGTCTGTGGGTCTCTGGCTTTGGCCAATCAAGACTGGAGAGATGCTGTGGAAGAAAAGGATGACATTGACCAGGGACCCTATCACCATCTGTATAAGATACGTGATTTGGAGAGCAGCCTCACTTGTGGTTCTCAGGGCATCTTTGTGAAAAAACATGGAGAGGTCGTCAAGAGTGTCCTGGAGCAGAAAGAAGGCTGTGGTGGTGGTGACATCAGCTGTCTTCTTAGAGAACCAACACTGGACAAGGATTCCCACATTTTATTTGTCCTGAAAAAAAAAAAAAAGTCTTACAGTCTAGAGAATGACTTTCTAGGATAACATAATCCAGACACCAGTTAAAGCATTCACCATTATTTATTTGGTTTTGCTTTGTATTTACCTTTACGTCCTGATGTTCGCTCTCCATGCAGGGTCTGCAAAGTGATGGTTATATCTATTTTGTTCAACAGCATTGTTGGTCTAGTTCACCAATTTTTGTCATTATTCACAGAAATAGAAAAAAAATCCCAGAATTGTATGCAACCATAAAATACTCCCAAATACTCTAAACATCTTGTGAGAGAAGAACAAAACATCAAGCTTCCTCATTTCTAAATATATGTCAAATCTATGGTAACAGAAACAGTATGGTATAGGCATAAAACAGATCAGTGGGACAGAATAGAGAGCACAGAACTAAATGTATGCTACTTTGGCTAATCAGTCACAAAGGCACTAAGGATACATAATTGTAAAAGGATAGTTTCTTTAATAAATGGTATTTGGAAAGTTGGAAATCCACATCTAAAGATAAAAACTTAGAGACTAGACCTTACGATTCTGACCAGAAGAAAAAAATTGTGACTATGTATATCATAGATTTTAATTAGCACACTGTGATCAACTGCAATATATGCAAACAGTGAACCGTTATTTTGTACCCATAAAACTGACATGATGTTATGTCAATTATATCTCAATTTCAAAAACTGAAAAAGAAGCTGGGCGCTATTTTACAACACACACATAAATGATCTGAACTGGATTAAGATTTGGATGTGAGATATGAAACCATGAAATTCCCAGAGGAAAGAAGTAAGCTCCCTGAGGTTAGTCTTGGTCATAATGGTTTGGATTTGACAACAAAAGCAAAGGTAAGTGAGTGGTGTAGCATGTGAGAGCCTCCTCAGAGCAAAGGAAATCATGAAAATGCAGCTATGCAACAGGAGACAATATTAGCACACCACACACCCAGTAATGAGTGAATATCAATTTGGGCAGATCCCCAAATAATCCAGTTTGAAACGGGCAAAGGAGGGTCAAAGGCTCAGAGTTTACACTCGGTAGTCACTTATGGCTCACCAGCAAAGAATTCGCCTGCAGTGCAGGAGCTGCAGGAGACGTCGTTTCAATCCCTGGTGCAGGAAGATCCCCTGGAGGAGAAAAGGGCAACCCACTCCAGTACTCTTGCCTGGAAAAAATTCCATGGACAGAGGAGCCCCATGGGATCATTTGTGACATGGCCTTAAGAGTGCTCCATGGAACTTCCTTGGTGGTCTAGTGGTTAAGAATCTGCCTGACAAGGCAGAGGACATGAGTTTGATCCGTGGTTCAGGAGGATCCCACATGACTTGGGGCAACTAAGCCCGAGTGCCACAACTCTGAGCCCACTCTCTAGAGCCGGGTGCCTGAACTACCGAAGCCCGCACATCCTAGAGCCCGAGCTCCACAACAAGAGAAGCCACCGCAGTGAGAAGCCTGTGCATTGCAGTTAGAAAGTAGCCTCTATTCTCAAGGAGAGACAGCCCGCCCCACGCAAGGAAGACCCATGAAGCCAAAAATAAATAAAGGAATAAACAAATATTTTTAAAAATTACAAAGGGCTCCATTATTGTCCCCAGGATTATACTTCAAACCACTGACACCCATTCTCTTATGTGGACACTTTCCCATTTGATGAAGCCCATAAATTAGGTTTTTCCTCAATTATATACCTTAGCTAAATAGGATGGATTTTTTTTTTTTTTTAACAGCAAGGCCTTCAAACATGCTTTTAAGAACTGGACTTTTTTGTTTTTTAACAGTATCTCAGATTCAACTTAGAGCTTTCCACCTACCTTTTTTTTCTTTTTTTCAAGTCAGTTGTTGGAAGATATTTTTATATCTTTTTTTCTTTTCTTTTTGGGAGATATTTTTGAAGGGTATAAAGGAAATGTAAAGGGGTCTGGTTGATGGCTGAAAGAGAGTGAGAATTTTAAGAAGTCACCAAGAGCAGCCTATGAAGAGCTCTGAGGACTGGAATTTAATTCTACTGGCATGGGGAGTGCCACAATCAGATAGAACATTGAAAAGCATGAACTTTGGACTATGTGGATGGGGAGTGGGGAGGCAGAGATACCTGGGAAGATGCTGCGACCATGAGGCAAGAGGTACCTGTGGTCTTTACCAGAGCAATGGCAGAGACATGGGGATAAAGGATGGACTAAATCTGGGGGATGTAATATACAGCAGGATGACTAGTTAATAATACTGTTTTGCATATTTGAAAGTTGTGGAGAAGGTAGATTTTAAAATCCTCATCACAAGAAAAAATTTTTTTGTAATTGTATATGGTGATGGATATTAACTAGGCTTATGTAGTGATGATTTCATAATGCATACAAATATTGAATTATTATGTTGTATACTTTAGACATGTTATATATCAGGTATACCTCAGTATAAAAAAATGGACTAAAAAAAATAAAATAAATAAAATAAAAAAATGGACTAGGAATGGCTTCAGAAAGTGGAAAGGGCAGGACATGGAGACTGGATGGGAGGATGAAGAGTCAAAGTGGGGGTCCAGATTTCCATGCTAGGAAGATGGTGGCATCAACCACTGAGATGGCAGGCATAAGAAATACAGCTGGGGCAAGGGTGGGAAATATATGTTAGTTTTTTAAAATAAAAATTTAAATTATAGAATATATTATTATTGTACAAATGTCAACACAAAAGTATTAAAATTCCTCTATTCACCAGCTCCCCCCCCCCCCAAAAAAAAACGGGCAAAGGACCTGAACAGACATTTTTCCAAAGAAGACATGCAAAAAGTTAAAAGGTACATGGACAGGAGTTTAATATCTCTAGTTGTCAGATCAAAATTACAATGAGATAACATCTCTCACCTGTTAGTCTGTCTGTTCTCCAAAAACCAAAAGGCAACACACTGCCAAGGAGGTTGAGAGAAAAAAACGCTTTACATACTGTTGGGAATGTAAACTGGTACATCCTCGTGGAAAACGTTATGGCAGTTCCTCAGAAGTTAAAACCAGAACTCCCATACCAGCCAGCAGTCAGACTTCTAGCATAGATCGAAGGAAAAGAAACCACGATCAGGAAGAGATACCTGCACTCCGTGTTCACTGGTACAGTATTACAACAGCCAAGACGTGGAAACAACCCAAGGGTCTACTGATAGAAGAATAGATAAGGAAACTGTGGTGCGTTATACAGTGGAATTTTTTTTATTGAAGTGTTGTTGCTTTACAATGTTGCATTACATTCTACTGTACAGCAAAGTGAATCAGGTATATATATGTACTTATCCACTCCTTATTAGATTTCCCTCCCATTTAGGTCACCACAAAGCACTGAGTCGAGTTCCCTGTGCTACACAGTAGGTTCTCATTGTCATTTTATACATAGGGGTTGGAGAAGGAAATGGCAACCCACTACAGTATTTTTGCCTGGGAAATCCCGTGGATGGAGGAACGTGGCGGGCTGCAGTCCATGGGGTAACAAAGAGTCAGACACGACTGAGCGACTGCACAGTAATAGCAGCTGCTCAAGTTAAAAAGGCTGAGGGCATTTTGCCACTCAGTTGCAGAGGGGAAGACATGAGCCACATTGACATACATAACACAAATGCAGAATTGAAATGGAATACCATGGCAGAAATGCCTGAGCCCCCTGCAGCCCGTGAAGGAACATGTGAAGGTTGTTACAGGGCAGCCTTTCTCTCTGTGTTTCTGTTTGTGTGTGTATGTGTCTGTCACTGGATCTTGTTTCAGGACTTTCAGGTTCTAACCCAAACCCTGCACATCAATTTATCTCACCTTACTCACATCCAGCACTAATCAATTAGGTTCGAGGACGTCACTAGAACCTTTTATACAAGATTGAGAAGCCTGGGGCTCTGCTCATACAGGGCTTGGCACAGATTCCACAGTGACCCCATTCCTCTTCCCCTCATTGTCAGGGACCCCAGGACACAGAGATTTGCAGTGAACTCACAGCTCTGGTCCCCCTCAAATACACACCCCAGCACATTCCCACCTTCCACCTACCAGCCAGGGCATGGACAGGGCAGCTCAGGACAAGGCAGTGGAGCACCTGTCCTGCCCAAGGCGCTGACCACACAGCTCTGAGCTCCTCTCCTGCTGAGAGCCGGCTCTCCTGTTTCCTGCCCTGAGACTGAACACAAGGGAGCACTCACCTGCCTTCACTTGGCTCCACACTCTGTGCAGGGAAGTGTCAGTCAGGATGGGACCCAGTTACAGGGACAGGGTCCCTGGGCCCAATCTCCCCACAGAGGAGCCATTATCATGTCATCTGGAGCGGAGATGACACTGTCTGCATGGAGAATCTGGGGCGTCTCCAGTGGGGGGCAGATCTTACCCCCAGTACTCATCACCCTCACCCACACCTGGGGACTAGTGACAATTCCTGGCAATTACTGAGAAGGTCCCCATGAGCAGCTGAGCAGAGGGCAGGGAGAGGTTTCTGAGTTCCCTGTGGGAGAACCCAAGTTTACAGTGAAAGTCATAGCTGGGGCCGGGACACTCACAGAGCACCGGGGCTCCCTTCACTGTGTCTCCTGTTGGGCATTTTCCCTCATGGTCTCACTTTTCCAAACTGTTCCAACGTGTATTCTCACTGATCATCAATATGGGATCTGGAGGCTGGGCATTCTCCTGAGTTTAAGTCTCACAACACTTTCTATATATGGTCTTGGACTGTTTAATCTGGAAAATAATCTCTTTGAAGCTGGTGTTCCCCTCTTCACAGTCCTCAGGTCTCCCTCATGTCCACATGACTCTATAAGCAGATTATAATCTGTTCTAAGTCACCCATGGATCCCCCTCCTAGAGATTCTCACTGGACCACCAGCCTGTCTCTAGGTTCTGAGCCATTTGAATTGGATAGGAGATAAAATAGACTTTGTCAAGAGACAAAGAAGAACACTACATAATGAACAAGGGACAAGCGATCTATTGAAGAAAAAGATAAAATAATTTTAAATATATATGCACCAACATTTGTTGTTGTTCTGTTGCTAAGTAGTGTTTGACTCTTTGCGACCCTATGAACACATCAAGGCTTCCTTGTCCTTTGATATCTCCCTACAGCACATCAAGGCTTCCTTGTCCTTTGATATCTCCCAGAGTTTGCTCAAGTTCATGTCCGTTGATTTGGTGATGTCATCCAACCATCTCATCCTCTGTTGTCCCCTTCTCCTCCTGCCCTCAATCTTTTGCGGCATCAGGGTCTTTTCCATTGAGTTGGCTCTTCCCATCAGGAGGACAAAGTGTTGTACCTTCAGCTTCAGCATCAGTCCTTCTGATGAATATTCAGGGTTCATTTCCTTTAGGATGGACTGGTTTGCCCTCTCTGCTGTCAAAGGGACTCTCAAGAGTCTTCTCCAGCACCACAATTCGAGCATTGATTCTTCACAGGAGCACCTCAAAGTATAAGTCAAATATTGATAGACATAAAAGGAGAAATCAACAGAAACACAATCACAGGAGGGGATTTCAACTTTCCACTTACATCAGTAAATAGATCACCCAGGCAGAAAATGAAGAAGGAAGCACAGACTGAAAATAACACATTAGACCTTAGAGTCTGTAGTTGGTAGATATTGAGCATCCATACAAAAGCAGCAGATTACACAATGTCTTCAATGGCATGTAGGTTGTTCTACAGGAGGTTCACAGGCTGGGTCATAAAGCAAGCCTCAGTAAAGTTAAGGAAATGGAAATGATCTCAAAAGTCTTTTCCAATTGCAACGCTTTGAGACGAGAATCAACTACAAGGAAAAACCTGAAGAAAAAAAAACACAAACATGTGGAGACTAAACAACATGCTAGTGAAAACCCAGTGGTTTGCTGAAGAAATCAAGGAGGAAATTAAAAATCCTAGAGACAATGAAAATGAAAGCATGATGACTCAAAACCTGTGGGATGTAGCAAAAACAGTTCTAAGAGGAAAGTTTATACAGATACAAGCCCAAAAGTAGAAAAAAAAAAAAAAAACTCTGCTAAACAACCTAATATTACACCTAAAAGAACTTGAGAAAGAAGGACAGCAAAACCCAAAGTTAAAAAGAAAGAAATCATAAAGATCACTGCAGAAATAAATAAAATGGAGAGAAAAATAAGTGATAGAGGCCATCAGTGAAAGTAAAAGCTGGTTCCTTGGAATGATAAACAAAATGGATTAGCCTTTAGCCAGACTCATTAAGAAAAAAAGGGGGAGATCTCAATCAATAAAATCCAAAAAGAAAGATTAGAAAGTACAACCAACACCCCATAAATACAGAAAATCTTAAGAGACCACTTGGGCCTATAAAATGGAAAACATGGAAGAAATGGACAAATCCTTAGAAAGGTACAACTTTCCCAGACTGAACCAGGAAGAAATAGAAAATATGAACAGACCAAATACCATGATGTCCAAAGAAAAGACAAAATAAAACACAAGAATAGTATGATAGGGCAAACCGAAAATAAATCCCAAGTTGCTGTTTGCAAGGATGAGAATGAAATATTCAAGGGACAAACATGGAGAGGAAATCCTCTAGTCTGTCCTTCCAATTATTGTTCCGCCTAAACAATAAAATTTAATGACGGTCGAATATGTAAAGAAAATCCAGGTTTAAAGCAGAAGGTAATATAGAAAAAGACCTTCTTCACTTTTCAGATTTCTTATCTTCACTAGGAAATAACATCTCCATGCACCATGGATTAATATTTAATGAGACGAATAACTGAATTATGGGCTAATGTATGCCAGGTATTACCCACAACTAATGGAGATAAAGTTTGTGGAAACTCTTGAAATGATCCACAAGAAAGGAGTATTCTTTCAGAAAGTTGCCATGGTCAAGGGTGAATGGCTTCTTCAATAATGACCTGTGTCTTTTCTGAGCAGATACTTTCATGGATTGACTTTCAGATCCCCCAAGTTAGCACCTGCATTAAATTAACCTTCTTTGTTCATTGGATTTTACATACAAATGTCAACAGGCATCTACAGCTTGTTACAAAATAAATAAGTCATGGGAATGGGATGTCCAGCATGGCGACTATAGTTGATCATACTGCATTGCATTGTTGGAAAGTGCTAAAGGATTCAAACTTTAAGTTCTCATCAGAAGAAAGCATTTGTACCATGTGTAGGGAGTGATGCACAGATGGTAAAGGAGAATTGTGGTGATCATTTTGCAACACATACAAATATCCATATGGTGTAATATTACTTATTTATTATGACTACTGTAACATTACTTATTCATTATGACTCAATTAAAAACTTGGTACTGATTAGCTACAGGATAATTTCTGTTAAAATTTAAGCTGTCTCGTAAATATGATAAATTTAAGGTGAGAACTTGATTCATACCTGCTAACAACTCAAAGAGCAGATCCTAGCAGTTCTAGGATCCCTGAGGAGCAGCAGGAAGGGAGAAATGGTGGGAAAACAGGAAACCAAGACATCAGAGGTTTGTATCAACCATTGTCGAAAATCAAAAAAGGCAGTAATATAAAAAGCAAGAATAGAAGTCACCACATAGAAGACAACAAAGGTGACCAGCAGCCTCAGGGTGGTGTGGGCGGCTCTGGTCTCCGGCGGGCGTCTGTGGTGCCCAGTTGGGGTGTGGATATACTGCACCCTCTGTCGGTGTCTGTGCAGGAGAAGCACCATAGAGCCACTGGACCAGACCATGAGGCCAATAAACACGGCATCTGAGCTGGACCACAGGATGACAATCCCTGCACTGGGACTTGAGGATGAGCAGAACCAATCGGCCTGAGCATCAGTATAATTGTGTCTGTTCGGTGAAGCAGTGATTTTCACAGGAACATAAATGTACATTAAAATACTGAATATCCAACAGGTGCAGCAGAAAGAACCTGTGAGCCTGGGGGCTTTTCCCCTGAGCAGTGACCTCCCTTCTCTCCCAGGGGTGAGAGTGAAGGACTGATAGGTGCTCAGGATGCAGGTGGAGCACAGGGTGGTGCTGTGAGCCACTTTCTGTAAATAGTACACACATTTACACCCAAGAGGAGACAGGGGCTTCCTTGAAATGAAAGCTGCCATTATGTGGGGGATCCCCGAGGAGAGAAGAACCAAAAGGTTGGCCACAGCTATGTGGGTGAGAATCGTGTCTGTGGGTCTCTTCTTGTGTCCAAACAAGATAGGAGAGATGTGGTAGAAAAAAAGAAGGACATTGGCCAGAGACCCAACTCCCATCTGTAAAAGATACATGGTTTTCAGAGCTGCCTGGCTTGCAGTCACATGGACATCTTTCTCAAAAGACATGGAGTGGCTGTCAGAGTGGCCTGGAGCAGAGGAGAGGCTGTGCGGTGATGACATCAGCAGTCTTCTTACGGAACCAACTAGGAAAGGGGGTCTCACACATCAACTCTCTTGAGAAGAAAAGACGCTGTCATACTCCAGAGAAATGGTTTCACCTGGAGACCATACATTTGATATTAGTCATACCTTTCACCATCACAAACTTTTATTACTCCTATTGACTCATGTATTCCTGTTCTCCACACGTGTGTGAGCAAGGTCCATGAACATAGGGACCATGTCTGTCTCGCTCAACAACATTGTTGAGCCATAATAACTTTTAAAATATATAACAAGTATATGAATAAGTGACAGGAGATAAAGACAAACTCTACCCCTTTAGAAAGATGACCCCTTTAGCAAGATGACCCCTCTATGGTCATCTTGCTTATTACAAGAATGTATCGGGTGATGCCACCAACATGGCAACACAGGAGGCTCCTTCCTCCCACGGACACAGCAAAAACACTTACACATGGATCAATTCCTTTGAGAGAAATGCAGAATGACTTGTACACATCGGATGACTTAGAAATCACCCCACGTCAAAATGGGTGGGAAATTCTGGGACACCTGCTCACCATGAACCCCACCCCTAGCACAGAGCCTCCCAACCACAATGAAACCCCCAATGCCTTGCTTCTCTGTCAAGGATCTGAACCTCATACCAGCACCCTAACTTTTTTTATTAATTTATTTTCATTGGAGGCTAATTACTTTACAATATTGTGGTGGTTTTTTGTATGCATTGACATGAATCAGCCAGGGGTGTACACGTGGTCCCATCCTGAACCACCCCTCCCCTCAGGGCTGTTCCAGTGCACCGGCTTTGAGTGCCCTGTTTCATGCATCGAACTTGGACTGGTCATGTCTTTCACATATGGTAATATCCATGTTTCAATGCTATTGTCTCAAATCATCCCACCCTCGCCTTCTCCCACAGAGTCCAAAAGTCTGTTCTTTACATCTGTGTCTCTTTTGCTTTCTTGCATACAGGGTTGTTGTTACCATCTTTCTAAATTCCATATATATGTGTTACTATACTGTATTGGTGTTTTTCTTTCTGACTTACTTCATTCTGTATAACAGGCTCCAGTTTCATCCACCTTATTGACTCAAATGCATTATTTTTAATAGCTGAGTAATATTCCATTCTGTGTATGTACCACAGCTTTCTTATCCATTCATCTGCCGATGGACATCTAGGTTGCTTCCATGTCCTCCCTATTGTAAACAGTGCTGCAATGAACACTGGGGTACACGTGTCTCTTTCAATTCTGGTTTCCTCAGTGTGTATACCCACCAGTGGCATTTCTGGGTTGTATGGCAGTTCTATTTCCAGTTTTTTAATGAATCACCACACTGTTCTCCATAGTGGCTGTACTAGTTTGCATTCCCACCAACAGTGTAAGAGGGTTCCCTTTTCTCCACACCCTCTCCAGCATTTATTGTTTGTAGACTTTTTGATAGCAGCCATTGACCGGCATGAGATGGTACTTCATTGTGGTTTTCGTTTGCATTTCTCTGATAATGAGTGATGTTGAGCACTTTAAGGCTGGCATCAGAGGAAGAGGCCCTCAGATCACTTAGTTCTGGTAGCCAATGCGGATGGGCATTGCTGAGCTCCACAGGACCAAGAAAATAAAAAAGCAGTGGTGAAATGGACCTACTGGCCCTCCCCATGGCCTCATCCCAGGCTCAGTGCAGCAGGAATGGGCTGGGACACCCAGCACCTCATCTGAGCTGGACGGCACACTCTATCCAGTGCTGCCTGGAGCTCTGGCCTCTAACCCTGCATCCAGCGGCTGACTGGGATGCTCTTGGAGGACTGAAGGAGCAAGCGGACACTGTTTCCACAGTCTCCCTCTGGCTTGATCCAAACATAAAATCAAGCCTCCAGCATCTGCCTGGAAAGGGCCTATCCACACATCTTAGGCCCCAATCTTTGTGACTGACCCCCAAAGGGTGGACCCTCCAATCACCTCGCCTGAACAATCAAGGGTACTCAGCCTACTGGAGTCCCACAGGACTATGTAATACAAAAAAATCAGTTTTCACTGGTCACACATAGACCTAAAGAGCAGGGATGGGGGGAGGAGCCAAGATGGCGGAGGAGTAGGACGGGGAGAACACTTTCTCCCCCACAAATTCATCAAAAGAGCATTTAAACGTCGAGTAAATTCCACAAAACAACTTCTGAATGCCGGCAGAGGACATCAGGCACCCAGAAAAGCAACCCAACTCTTCGAAAGGAGGTAGGAAAAAATATAAAAGACAAAAAAAAGAGAGAGCCAAAAGAGGGAGGGACGGAGATCCGTCCCGGGAAGGGAGTCTTAAAAAGAGAGAAGTTTCCAAACACCAGGAAACCTTCTCACTGCCAAATCTGTGCCGAGCTTTGGGAGCACAGAGGGCAACATAACAGGGAGAAAAAATAAACAATAAACTCGCAGATTGCGAGCCCTACGGTAACTCCCCCAGCGGAGAAGCAGTGCAGACGCCTGCACACGCCATTAGCAAGCGGGGGCTGGGCAGGGAGGCGAGGCGCGGGCTGCATCGCTCAGAGTAAGAATCTGGCCTGAATACCCTGAGTACTATCTGAGCGAAATAATTTGGGCTAGCAAACCAGACTGTGGGATATCTACCACGCGAAAAGCCAGCCCCAACCTAAGACACCGCCAGGCCCACGCACGGAACAAAGGACTGAACAGAGATAGCCGGCTGCAGACCTTCCCCCTCCGGTAACAGGCAGCCAGAGCCGGAAGGGGACAATCGCAGCCCCAGAGAGACATTATCTATAAAACTGTAAGCAGGCTTCTTTGCTAACTAAAACTTCTTGGGGGTCTGGATGGTCAACATCTGCCTGAGAAGGTGCGCCGGTCTTACACCCAGATAACTGAGTGGCAGGGAGGCGATAAGTCGCAGCATTGGCGTTCGCCAAGCACCTCATCACCTGAGCTGCTTGGACCTGGGAAGAGCACAAAACGCAGGCCCAACTGAGTCTGCGCCTCTGAGGACTACCCGAGTGCCTGAACCTGAGCGGCTTGGACCTGGGAGGTACATGCAGCCCAGGGCCGGCCTCGGATTGTTCTCGGCGGAACAACCTAGAGCCCGAGCAGTGAGGGCAGGGAGGCTACACGCGCCGTGAGTGGGGGCAGACCCAGTGTGGCTGAGGCACTGCGAGCGCACAGCAGTGTTATTTGTTTGCAGCATCCCTCCCTCCTCCCCACAGCGCGACTGAACAAGTGAGCCTAAAAAAAAAAAAAAAAAAGTTTCCCCCACCATCCCCTTTGTGTCAGGGCGGAAGCCAGACACTGAAGAGACCAGCAAACAGAAGAAGTTATAACAGAGGGAAACGCCCTGGAAGCTACAGGCAATAGATTAAAACCCCGTGGTTACTACGGACTACATAGGAAGGTGCCTATAGATCTTCAGAAATATAAGTCGGACCAAGGAATTAGCCAAAAATGAACTGAACCCACCATACAACAAAACCAGAGAAAGTCCTAGATATATTTTTACTATTTTTACGATCATTCTTTCTTTTTTTTTTAATTTAAAAAAAAAATTTTAAGTCCTCTATTGTTTCTTTAATTTTCACTTTTATAACCTATTACTTTGAAAAAAAAAAAAAAAAAAAGACCCTATTTTTTTCTTCTTCAGCAAACTTCATATATATATATTTTATAATTTTTTGATCTTGTTTTTTTTTTTTCTTCTTCTTCTTTTCTTTAACATTGTATTTTTGAAATTCCAAACTCTACTCTAGTTTTTTAATTTTAGCTTTTTGGTATATGTTATCAATTTTGTACCTACAGTTTTTTTTTAATAATTTCTGTGACTTTTTTTTTTCTGTTTCATTCTCTTCTTCTTTTATATAACATTGTATATCTGAAATTCCAAACTCTACTCTAGATTTTTAATTTATGCTCTTTTTGTATTTGATATCAAATTTGTACCTGTATCTTCTTTATAATTTTTGCGACATTGTTTCTGTTTGTTTGTTTTCTCTCTTTATGTTTCTTCTTCCTTTTTTTTAACATTGTATTTTTGAAATTCCGAACTCTACTCTAGATTTTTAATTTTTGCTTTTTGGTATTAGTTATCAATTTTGTACCTGTATTTTCTTTATAATTTTCGCGACCTTGTTTGTTTTTCTTTGATTGTTTTTTCTCTCTTTCTTTTCCTTCTTCTTTTCTTTAACATCATATTTTTGAAATTCCAAACTCTACTCTAGATTTTTAATTTTTGGTTCTATGTATTTGTTACCAATTTTGTACCTTTAAGAACCCAATCTTCAGGACCCATTTTTGACTACGGGCCGAGATTACTGGCTTGACTGCTCTCTCTCCCTTTGGACTCTCCTTTTTCTCCACCAGGTCGCCTGTGTCTCCTCCCTAACCCCTCTCTACTCTACCCAACTCTGTGAGTTTATGTGTGTTCCAGATCGTGGAGAACACTTAGGGAACTGATTACTGGCTGGATCTGTCTCCTTCCTTTTCATCCCCCCCTTTTATCCCTCTGGCCACCTCTGTCTCCTTCCTCCATCTTCTCTTCTCTGTATAACTCCGTGAACATCTCTGAGTGGTCCAGTTGTGGAGTGCACATAAGGAAGTGACTACTGGCTACCCCACTCTCTCCACTATTGATTCCACCTCATCTCAATTGGGTCACCTCTAACTCCCTCCTCCCTCTTCTCTTCTCCATGTAACGCTGTGAACCTCTCTGAGTGACCCTCACAGTAGAGAAACTTTTCATCTTTAACATAGATGTTTTATCAATGGTGCTGTATAGAAGGAGAAGTTTTGAAACTACTGTATAAATAAGACCGATAACTGGAAGCAAGAGGCTTAAGTCCAAACCCTGACTCCAGGGAACTCCTGACTCCAAGGAACATTAATTGACAGGAGCTCATCAAACGCCTCCAAACCGACACTGAAACCAAGCACCACACAAGGGCTAACAAGTTCCAGGGCAAGACATACCAAGCAAATTCTCCAGCAACAAAAGAGCACAGCCCTGAGCTTCAAGATACAAGCTGCCCAAAGTCACCCCAAAACCATAGACATCTCATAACTCATTACTGGACACCCACCAGAACACTGACACAAGCTTCCCTAACCAGGAAACCTTGACAAGCCACCTGTACAAACCCACACACAGCGAGGAAAAGCCACAATAAAGAGAACTCCACAAACTGCCAGAATATAGAAAGGACACCCCAAACTCAGCAATTTAAACAAGATGAAGAGACAGAGGAATACCCAGCAGATAAAGGAACAGGATAAAAGCCCACCAAACCAAACAAAAGAGGAAGAGATAGGGAATCTACCTGATAAAGAATTCCGAATAATGATAGTGAAATTGATCCAAAATCTTGAAATCAAAATGGAATCACAGATAAATAGCTTGGAGGCTAAGATTGAGAAGATGCAAGAAAGGTTTAACAAGGACCTAGAAGAAATAAAAGAGAGTCAATATATAATGAATAATGCAATAAATGAAATTAAAAACACTCTGGAGGCAACAAATAGTAGAATAACAGAGGCAGAAGATAGGATTAGTGAATTAGAAGATAGAATGGTAGAAATAAATGAATCAGAGAGGATAAAAGAAAAACAAATTAAAAGAAATGAGGACAATCTCAGAGACCTCCAGGACAATATTAAACGCTACAACATTCGAATCATAGGGGTCCCAGAAGAAGAAGACAAAAAGAAAGACCATGAGAAAATACTTGAGGAGATAATAGTTGAAAACTTCCCTAAAATGGGGAAGGAAATAATCACCCAAGTCCAGGAAACCCAGAGAGTCCCAAACAGGATAAACCCAAGGCAAAACACCCCAAGACACATATTAATCAAATTAACAAAGATCAAACACAAAGAACAAATATTAAAAGCAGCAAGGGAAAAACAACAAATAACACACAAGGGAATTCCCATAAGGATAACAGGTGATCTTTCAATAGAAACTCTTCAAGCCAGGAGGGAATGGCAAGACATACTTAAAATGATGAAAGAAAATAACCTACAGCCCAGATTATTGTACCCAGCAAGGATTTCATTCAAGTATGAAGGAGAAATCAAAAGCTTTTCAGACAAGCAAAAGCTGAGAGAATTCTGCACCACCAAACCAGCTCTCCAACAAATACTAAAGGATATTCTCTAGACAGGAAACACAAAAACGGTGTATAAGTTCGAACCCAAAACAATAAAGTAAATGGCAACGGGATCATACTTATCAGTAATTACCTTAAACGTAAATGGGTTGAATACCCCAACCAAAAGACAAAGACTGGCTGAATGGATACAAAAACAAGACCCCTACATATGTTGTCTACAAGAGACCCACCTCAAAACAGGGGGCACATACAGACTGAAAGTGAAGGGCTGGAAAAAGATTTTCCATGCAAATAGGGACCAAAAGAAAGCAGGAGTAGCAATACTCATATCAGATAAAATAGACTTTAAAACAAAGGCTGTGAAGAGAGACAAAGAAGGTCACTACATAATGATCAAAGGATCAATCCAAGAAGAAGATATAACAATTATAAATATATATGCACCCAACACGGGAGCACCACAGTACGTAAGACAAATGCTAACAAGTATGAAAGGAGAAATTAACAATAATACAATAATAGTGGGAGACTTTAATACCCCACTCACACCTATGGATAGATCAACTAAACAGAAAATTAACAAGGAAACACAAACTTTAAAAGATACAATATACCAGTTAGACCTAATTGGTATCTATAGGACATTTCATCCCAAAACAATGAATTTCACCTTTTTCTCAAGCGCACATGGAACCTTCTCCAGGGTAGATCACATCCTGGGCCATAAATCTAGCCTTGGTAAATTCAAAAAAATAGAAATCATTCCAAGCATCTTTTCTGACCACAATGCAGTAAGATTAGATCTCAATTACAGGAGAAAAACGATTAAAAATTCCAACATATGGAGGCTGAACAACACGCTGCTGAATAACCAACAAATCACAGAAGAAATCAAAAAAGAAATCAAAATTTGCACAGAAACGAATGAAAATGAAAACACAACAACCCAAAACCTGTGGGACACTGTAAAAGCAGTCCTAAGGGGAAAGTTCATAGCAATACAGGCACACCTCAAGAAACAAGAAAAAAGTCAAATAAATAACCTAACTCTACACCTAAAGCAACTAGAAAAGGAAGAAATTAAGAACCCCAGGGTTAGTAGAAGAAAAGAAATCTTAAAAATTAAAGCAGAAATAAATGCAAAAGAAACAAAAGAGACCATAGCAAAAATCAACAAAACCAAAAGCTGGTTCTTTGAAAGGATAAATAAAATTGACAAACCATTAGCCAGACTCATCAAGAAACAAAGGGAGAAAAATCAAATCAATACAATTAGAAATGAAAATGGAGAGATCACAACAGACAACACAGAAATACAAAGGATCATAAGAGACTGCTATCAGCAATTATATGCCAATAAAATGGACAACGTGGAAGAAATGGACAAATTCTTAGAAAAATACAACTTTCCAAAACTCGACCAGGAAGAAATAGAAAATCTTAACAGACCCATCACAAGCACAGAAATTGAAACTGTAATCAAAAATCTTCCAGCAAACGAAAGCCCAGGTCCAGACGGCTTCACAGCTGAATTCTACCAAAAATTTAGAGAAGAGCTAACACCTATCCTGCTCAAACTCTTCCAGAAAATTGCAGAGGAAGGTAAACTTCCAAACTCATTCTATGAGGCCACCATCACCCTAATACCAAAACGTGACAAAGATCCCACAAAAAAAGAAAACTACAGGCCAATATCACTGATGAACATAGATGCAAAAATCCTTAACAAAATTCTAGCAACCAGAATCCAACAACACATTAAAAAGATCATACACCATGACCAAGTGGGCTTTATCCCAGGGATGCAAGGATTCTTCAATATCCGCAAATCAATCAATGTAATACACCACATTAACAAATTGAAAAATAAAAACCATATGCTTATCTCAATAGATGCAGAGAAAGCCTTTGACAAAATTCAACACCCATTTATGATAAAAAGTCTCCAGAAAGCAGGAATAGAAGGAACATACCTCAACTTAATAAAAGCTATATATGACAAACCCACAGCAAACATTATCCTCAATGGTGAAAAATTGAAAGCATTTCCTCTAAAGTCAGGAACAAGACAAGGGTGCCCACTTTCACCATTACTATTCAACATAGTTTTGGAAGTTTTGGCCACAGCAATCAGAGCAGAAAAAGAAATAAAAGGAATCCAAATTGGAAAAGAAGAAGTAAAACTCTCACTATTTGCGGGTGACATGATCCTCTACATAGAAAACCCTAAAGACTCCACCAGAAAATTACTAGAACTAATCAATGACTATAGTAAAGTTGCAGGATATAAAATCAACACACAGAAATCCCTTGCATTCCTATACACTAATAATGAGAAAACAGAAAGAGAAATTAAGGAAACAATTCCATTCACCATTGCAACGGAAAGAATAAAATACTTAGGAATATATCTACCTAAAGAAACTAAAGACCTATATATAGAAAACTATAAAACACTGGTGAAAGAAATCAAAGAGGACACTAATAGATGGAGAAATATACCATGTTCATGGATTGGAAGAATCAATATAGTGAAAATGAGTATACTACCCAAAGCAATCTATAGATTCAATGCAATCCCTATCAAGCTACCAACAGTATTCTTCAAAGAGCTAGAACAAATAATTTCACAATTTGTATGGAAATACAAAAAACCTCGAATAGCCAAAGTGATCTTGAGAAAGAAGAATGGAACTGGAGGAATCAACCTACCTGACTTCAGGCTCTACTACAAAGCCACAGTTATCAAGACAGTATGGTACTGGCACAAAGACAGAAATATAGATCAATGGAACAAAATAGAAAGCCCAGAGATAAATCCACGCACATATGGACACCTTATCTTTGACAAAGGAGGCAAGAATATACAATGCATTAAAGACAATCTCTTTAACAGGTGGTGCTGGGAAAACTGGTCAACCACTTGTAAAAGAATGAAACTAGAACACTTTCTAACACCATACACAAAAATAAACTCAAAATGGATTAAAGATCTAAACGTAAGACCAGAAACTATAAAACTCCTAGAGGAGAACATAGGCAAAACACTCTCTGACATACATCACAGCAGGATCTTCTATGACCCACCTCCCAGAATATCGGAAATAAAAGCAAAAATAAACAAATGGGACCTAATTAACCTTAAAAGCTTCTGCACGTCAAAGGAAACTATCAGCAAGGTGAAAAGACAGCCTTCAGAATGGGAGAAAATAATAGCAAATGAAGCAACTGACAAACAACTAATCTCAAAAATATACAAGCAACTCCTACAGCTCAACTCCAGAAAAATAAATGACCCAATCAAAAAATGGGCCAAAGAACTAAATAGACATTCTCCAAAGAAGACATACAGATGGCTAACAAACACATGAAAAGATGCTCAACATCACTCATTATCAGAGAAATGCAAATCAAGACCACTATGAGGTACCATTTCACACCAGTCAGAATGGCTGCGATCCAAAAGTCTACAAATAATAAATGTTGGAGAGGGTGTGGAGGAAAGGGAACCCTCTTACACTGTTGGTGGGAATGCAAACTAGTACAGCCACTATGGAGAACAGTGTGGAGATTCCTTAAAAAACTGGAAATAGAACTGCCGTATGATCCAGCAATCCCACTGCTGGGCATACACACTGAAGAAACCAGAAGGGAAAGAGACAAGTGTACCCCAATGTTCATTGCAGCACTGTTTATAATAGCCAGGACATGGAAGCAACCTAGATGTCCATCAGCAGATGAATGGATAAGAAAGCAGTGGTACATATACACAATGGAGTATTACTAAGCCATTAAAAAGAATACATTTGAATCAGTTCTAATGAGGTGGATGAACCTGGAACCTATTATACAGAGTGAAGTAAGCCAGAAGGAAAAACACCAATACAGTATACTAACGCATATATATGGAATTTAGAAAGATGATAACAATAACCCTGTGTATGAGACAGCAAAAGTGACGCTGATGTATGGAACAGTCTTATGGACTCTGTGGGAGAGGGAGAGGGTGGGAAGATTTGGGAGAATGGCATTGAAACATGTAAAATATCATGTATGAAACGAGATGCCAGTCCAGGTTCAATGCACAATACTGGATACTTGGGGCTGGTGCACTGGGACGACCTGGAGGGATGGTATGGGGAGGGAGGAGGGAGGAGGGTTCAGGAGGGGGAGCACATGTATACCTGTGATGGATTCATTTTGATGTTTGGCAAAACTAATACAATTACGTAAAGTTTAAAAATAAAATAAAATTTAAAAAAAAAAGAGCAGGGATGGAAAAGACAGTCTAGGGAAATGGAAAAGAACACAGGAGTGACTGTAGTCATCTCAGACAAAATAGACTGTAAGCCAAAACATGTAACAAGAGACAAAGGAGGCCATTCCATAACCACAAACATATCAATTCATCACGGAAATAGAACACTGTAAATGTCTGTAAGCCCAAACTGGGAGCACTTCAATATATTAAGCACCTGTTAACAGAAATCAAGGGGAAAATAGACAATCATACAATAGTAATAAGGACATCAAATCCATACTCTCAGCAATAGAACAATCATATAGAAAATCTATAAAGAATCATTGGATTTAAACTACATATGAGATCAGATGTACTTAACCATCCAACAGCAGCAGAAAATAGTCTTCTCAAGTGTACGTGGACCATTCTCCGTGTGAGTCGTAACATATTTAAGAAGACTGAACTCATTTCAGGCATCTTTTCCAACCACACTGATATGAAACTTCAAAACAATTGTTAGATGGAAATAGGATAAATCACTAATATGTGGAGATTAAACTTCATGGATGAAATGAAAAATCAAAAAGGAAAAAGTTTTCAGAGAAATCAAAGTGCAAATACAAGATAACAAAACTTATGGAAAGCAGTTTAAGAGCTGAACTGATAGTGATGAATGTCTATATGAACAAGGAAGAAACGTCTCAAATAAACAGAATAGCCTTATGCCTCAAGGAAGTATAAAAAAACAATGAATTCAGCCCAAAGGAAAGAAAATGTGAGGTTCACAGCAGAAATATTGGCATAATTGAGAGGCGTTGTGAATTTGGTTCCAGACCACAGCAATAAAGTCAATGTCACAAAAAAAGCAGATTGTACACATTTTCGGCTTCCCAGTGCACATCAAGGTTATATTTGAGATTGCAGTCATCATCTTGGTGCATGGACAAGCCTCCTTTCTAAGTTCTCACTCAACCTCAGAGCGCCTAAACGATAAAGCAAACATTACCAGCCCAAAAGTGAGAAACATGGTCACTGTGGGCACTGCAATACCTCCACTTTCATCAGACAGAAAATGAAAACATGAAAACGTTGGACCGGGCTACACATTAGGACAGTTGAAACTTATAGACATAACCTGATCCATCTACCTAACAGCAGCAAAATACACATTCTTCTCAAGAGCACAGAACATTCACCAGATCAGAGCACGTGTTCAGACCCAAACAGGTCTTTTTTTAAAGCCTTTATTGAATCTCTTATAATATTGCCTTTTTTTTTTTTTTTAACCTTTTTTTTTTTTTTTTTGGCTGAGAGGCATGTGGGATCGTAACTCCTCTACCAGGGGTCAAACCCGCATCCCCTGAATTGGAAGGTGAAGTCTTAACTAGTGGACCATCAGGGAAGTCCCCCAAACAAGTCTTTAACAGATTTAAGACTGAAATCACATAAAGCATCTTTTCCAAACACAGTGATATGAAATAAGTCGCCAATAACAGCAGGAGAGCTGGAACATTCACAGATAGGTGGAGATGAACAACCGCTCCAGAACAAACTGTGCTCAAAGAAAAATTCAAAGACATTTTTGGACAACTGTGAACAGAAACACACAAACTGAAATTTCTGGGATTCAGCACAAGTTTCTCTAAGAGAGATGTGTTCACAACAAATGCCTAGATTAAGGAAAAGAAGATTCTAATAATCAAGCTAACTTTATACCACAAGGAACCAAACAAGACAAAACCCAAACTAAGGCAAAAGTTAGCAACTACAAGGAAATACGAAAGAACATATTGGAAATAAAAGAAATAAGGGTCAGAAAAGCAATACACCCATGGCTGATTCATGTCAATGTATGGCAAAACCCACCACAATATTGTAAAGCAATTAGCCTTCAATTAAAATAAATACATTAATTTAAAAAGATTAAAGAGAAAAACAATAGAAAAGACCAAGGAAACCACAAGCTGGCGTTTGGAAAGATGAACATTCGCCTTGTCACTGAGCACCAGCAGCAATGTGAAGAGGAAACAGTGACTTCAGGCACCTAAGGTGTTTCTAACCCCACGGCTACCCTCACTCCTTATCCCACCAGAGTGGCGGCATTCCTTCCCCTCAAAGCAGGAAAAGCGTCCTGGCCTCACCTCCCAGCTCCTAGTCACCTGTCTTCCTGGAGCCCCTCTTCCCGCCGCCCCAGTGAATTAACTCCAGGCTCAGCCTCCTGGCTCCACTAGCTCAGAGTCACCTCAGGAGCCTCTGCACCCACAGGTGCGTGGGGACTCGACTGGGAAGGTCACTCTCTCCATGTAACAGGACCAGCTGGAAGCAACCTTGCTTAGAAAAAAAGCAGAGAACCCTGGAGCCCTATTTTCCAGCCCCTTTTCTGATGACAGAGCTCTGCTTTCACAAAACATATTTTTAAGGCAATTCTATCTCTTTTTTGCTCCTGAGAACTTCTTGCTACACTGGTTTCCTCGTACTGTCTTGGTTTTCTTTTCTTTTTTTACTTCTGTGAATAAAAATGCT
Organism: Bos grunniens; assembly: GCF_055505025.1. Classification (NCBI taxonomy): domain Eukaryota; kingdom Metazoa; phylum Chordata; class Mammalia; order Artiodactyla; family Bovidae; genus Bos; species Bos grunniens. The sequence continues at coordinate 63,711,107 of NC_141182.1, read as the reverse complement.
TACAATACAGTGGAAGCCACAGGAGTTAATTCTGTTGTGTTGACAGAGGAGTGTGTAACTCATCACAGGTGAGCCCTGAAGTCAGAGCTGGTGTGTAGCCCTGTGCTGAGGGAGAGTTGAGAATGAGCTGCTTAGAGGCATCATCATGAGCTGTGGGCAATGGGACTAAAGGAGCCTGGAATAAGGTCCTGGGTGGAGATGATCTGAGAAAGGGGGCAATGGGACTCCTTCCCCTGCAAGCATAGATCTGTGAGGTCTGCTACAATGAGCAGAGTCTTTGTTAACAACAGGGAGGAGCTCAGTGACTAGATCATCCAAGACTTGGCACACATTCCAGAGACCCCATCCCTCCTCTCATCTTTAGAGACTCCAGGGCACAGGGATCTGCAGTGGACCACTCGGCTGTGCTCCCGGCCTGAGACACTCCCGGGCTCACAGCCACGGTCCACCCGGCAGAACATGGATGTGGATGCTCAAGTGAGGCTGTGTTGCCCCTGTCCCACCCCGTGTGAGTTAAGTCTTAAGTCCCTCTCCTGCTGGAGGCAACATCTCTCCCAGTCTTTGCCCTGAGATTGAACAGAAGGAAGCACTCACCTGGCTGGTCTTTGCTTCAGAGCTCTGTGCAGGGACGTGTCACTCAGGATGAGCGCCGAGCACCTGAGGTCACGGTTATAGGGACGGTGTTTGTAGCCTTGGTCTCTCCACAGAGATTCCATTATCATGTCACCTGCTGTGTGGGTGACTCTGACTGCATGGGGAGTCTGGGGCGTTTCCAGTGAGGAGCAAATGTTATCCCCAGTGTATATCATCTTCCTTCTTGGGTGATTAAGGACAACTTTTGGCGATCAGTGAAAAGACCAGATGGGAAGCCAAATATCTGGCAGAAAACTTTTCTGTATTCCTTGTGGGAAAAGGGAATTCAGAATCAAAGTTGTCACTGGGTATTATAGGGACACTTTGAGGCGCATCAATAACTTTTTTAAACTATACTTGTAATTGGGGTTATTCCTCAAAGCATTATATATATTTGCTCTTTTGTCAGGCTTTAATACATTTTATTTTGGCAACAGTTCTTTGAGATTTGATTCACATCCCATATGCCTTATTCATTTAAAGTATTCCACTCAATGATCTTAGTTTATTCAGAGCTGTGGTCTCTGTTGTTGCTGTTTAGTGGTTAAGGCATGTTCGACTCTTTGCGACCATGGACTCTAGCCCATCAGGCTCCTCTGTCCACGGGATTTCCCAGGCGAGAATACTGGAGTGGGTTGCTATTTCCTCCTCCAGGGGTTCTTCCCAACCCAGGCATCGAACCCACATTCTTGCACTGTAGGCGGAATCTTACCATTGAGCCACCACGGAAGCCCGTTGTGGTCTCTGCTGCACCCAGTTTTAGGAAATTTTCATCAATGTGAAAAGAGAGCCCATATCCATTTTTTTGTTTGTTTGTTTCAGATGTTTTATTAAACTGTTTATTTTGTATTGAAGTATAGCCAGTTAACAGTGCTGTGACACTTTCAGGTGGACAGCACAGGGACTCAGGCACACCTACTGCACGCATCCCTTGTCCCTCAACTCCCCTCCCATCCAGGCTGCTGCATAACACGCAATGCATTTTCATGTCTCCACAATAATGAGCATCACCGTTGGATCCCAGGTCTAGTGTGCCTATGACTTTATTTACAAAGTTCTGAGGGATTTCCCTGGCAGTCCAGTGTTAGGACTCTGAGCTTCCAGTGCAGGAGGCCAAATTTCCATCCCCGGTGGGAGAACTAAGATTCCATATGTCATGCAGCCAAAAAAATGTTTCTTGGTGGGAGGGGGGGCAAAAGAAGTATTTATCACTCCCATGTATGGAAAATCCAATAGTGCACATTCAGCCCAGTTTGGGAACCTGTTCTTTGACCCTCGCCTTTTCCAGCCTGGCAGTGGGAGCCACTGATTTTGGACCCAGGATACAGCCTCCCCAGTGATGCAGTATCTGTCACTGTAATTGATCCTGACAGCTTCCACCAGCTCAGCCAGAGCACCCTTGTGTTCCGAGCTGATGTGTGTGAAGGCAGCGGTGGTGCACGTCTTCCTGTAGACCAGACATCCTAGCCTGACCTTCCCCTTGAACCCCCATCTATTTTTTTAAATTAATGTATTTATTTTAATTGGAGGCTAACTACTTTACAATATTGTAGTGGTTTTGCTATATATTGACATGAATCAGCCATGGGTGTACAAATGTCCCCCATCCTGAACCCCCATCCCTCCTCCCTCCCTATCCCATCCCTCAGGACCATCCCAGTGCACAGCCCCAAGCACCCTGTCTCATGCATCGAACCTGGACTGGCGATCTGTTTCACATATAGTAATATACATGTTTCAATGCTATTCTCTCAAATCATCCCACCCTCGCCTTCTCCCACAGAGTCCAAAAGTCTGTGCTTTACATCTGTGTCTCTTTTGCTGTCTCGCATATAGGGTCATTGTTACCATCTTTCTAAATTCCATATATATGTGTTAATATACTGTATTGGTGTTTTTCTTTCTGACTTATTTCACTCTGTATAACAGGCTCCATGTTCATCCACCTTATTAGAATGGATTCAAATGCATTTTTAATAGCTGAGTAACAATAAACTGTGGAAAATTCTCAAAGAGATGGGAATACCAGACCACCTGACCTGCCTCTTGAGAAACCTATATGCAGGTCAGGAAGCAACAGTTAGAACTGGACGTGGAACAACAGACGGATTCCAAATAGGAAAAGGAGTACGTTAAGGCTGTATGTATTTTCACCCTGCTTATTTAACTTATGTGCAGAGTACATCATGAGAAACGCTGGGCTTGAAGAAGCACAAGCTAGAATCAAGATTGCCAGGAGAAATATCAATAACCTCAGATATGCAGATGACACCACCCTTATGGCAGAAAGTGAAGAGGAACTAAAAAGCCTCTTGATGAAAGTGAAAGAGGAGAGTGAAAAAGTTGGCTTAAAGCTCAACATTCAGAAAACGAGGATCGTGGCATCTGGTCCCATCACTTCATGGCAAATAGATGGGGAAACAGGAGAAACAGGGTCAGACTTTATTTTTGGGGCTCCAAAATCACTGCAGATGGTGATTGCAGCCATGAAATTAAAAGACGCCTACTCCTTGGAAGGAAAGTTATGACCAACCTAGATAGCATATTCAGAAGTAGAGATATTACTTTGCCAACAGAGGTCCATCTAGTCAAGGCAATGGTTTTTCCAGTGATCATGTAAGGATGTGAGAGTTGGTCTGTGAAGAAAGCTGAGCGCTGAAGAATTGATGCTTTTGAACTGTGGTGTTGGAGAAGACTCTTGAGAGTCCCTTGGACTGCAAGGAGATCCAACCAGTCCATCCTAATTGAGATCACTCCTGGGTGTTCATTGGAAGGACTGATGCTGAAGCTGAAACTCCAATACTTTGGCCACCTCATGTGAAGAGTTGACTCATTGGAAAAGACCCTGATGCTGGGAGGGATCGGGGGCAGGAGGAGAAGGGGATGAGAGAGGATGAGATGGCTGGATGGCATCACCGACTCGATGGACATGAGTTTGTGTAAACTCCGGGAGTTGGTGATGGACAGGGAGACCTGGCGTGCTGCAATTCATGGGGTCGCAAAGAGCCAGACACGACTGTGCAACTGAACTGAACTGAACTGAACAGAGTCAGATATCCACACTTAAAACTCATATTTCATCAGGATTACCACACAGAGCATAACTTCAAAAATCATTTGTGGACCTGCACTTTCTAGTTCCTCAGGTAAGGAGCTTGGGAGTCATCTCCATGTCCTAACAAGAAAAACACCAATAGACTGAAAATTCTCGAATCAGTAAGAGAGGTGAGAGACAGGGTACATCACTGCCTCCACAAGGGAAGGGACAGCAGGTGAAGAGAAGGAACCAAGATTATATTGGAGCAAAGATTCATGAGCAGAAATCCCTCTGGAACCAGCCCTGGATAGGAAATCCTGTGTCATAATCAATGGATTGATGGGGACTCAGTGTGGAGGAGTCTGACAGAATCTCCAGGAGGACCACTCATCCCACAGTTCTGTCAGTCTGGTGATATTTCCCTCAGTTAATATCAGAGAAATCCACCAGATCATTTGGAGTTGTGTATCTGCTGTGACTAAACATGCACACAAGCCAGTAGAAGCAATAATAATTAATGTGATGCTGAATCAGCAGAGAAGTGTGTAACTCACCTCATCCCAGGTCAGCACAGAAGTCAGAGCTTGTCTGTGCAGGCCTCCTAAGACAGGGAGAAAGCCCTGCTGAGAGAGCTCATGTGCCCAGGACCATGGACAGAGGAGTCAGGAACTCGGCCCTGGATAGAGGGACACAGGGAGAGCTGGGGAGGGCGGAGCAGGCCGCATCCAGTGCAGAATCACTAAGCCTTTTCTCAGAGATTGCCTCTGATGGTACTCAGTCTTAGCCACGACGACCACCTGGGGTCCTTGTCAATACTGGCCTTAGAATGTCTGAACTGCTACAACAAAACATCACCCACTCAAGAGGATTATAAACAGAAATTTATTGCTCACAGTTCTGGAGGTTAGAAGTCCAAGATCAAGGCTGCAGCATGATTCCTGTCTGGGGAGAGCTGCCTTCTTGATTCATGACTGGTGCCTCTTGCTGTGTCCTCAGGTGACGGGAAGAGTCATGGAGCTCGCGAGGTCTCTTTTATAAGGGCACTTACATAGTTCATGAGGTCTACACCTGGCCAAAGGCCCACATTCTGACACCATCATGTTTGGGATTATGATATCAGTATATGAAGTTTGGAACAGAAATACTCAGACAATTCCATGGTTCAAGGTACATTCCACTGTATTTGAAAATATTAAATTCAGCATTGAATTATCACAGACAGTATTATTCTAATCCTATTACCATTTTTTAAAATTTTATTTTGTCCTGAGGTATAGGTGATTGACAATGCTATGATAGTTTCAGGTGAACAGTAAGGGCCTCAGCCATACATATACAGGTATCCATTCTCAACCAAACTCTCCTCCCATCCTGGCTGCCAGATCCAATTGAGCAGAGTTCCCTGTGCTATATAGTAGGTCGTTTGCTGGTTTTCCATTTTAGTAGTTCCAATTCTTTAAAAAGGGCATACATTGCTTATTTTCTAGCATTTGCACTGTTTTCACAGAGTTGAAAATTCATTAGATTTCATCTCATTACAAAGTCTTTTTTCTTTCTCCTGCTCCAGAATAAAATAGGGGGGGAGCATTTCCCCATTCAATCAGAGAGACAGAAATATGAGTAACATCTCTACACACAACTTAAAAACATCCAGAACTCTAACAGAATGTCTTAGCAGAAATTATAACCCACAGTCTAACTTGTTAGGTCCTGAGAAGTCACTAGATGCTGTTACACATGGTTGAGAAGCTCAGTGGCTCTGGTCATGCAGACTTGACAGATTCCACAGTGACCCCCCTCTCTTTTTCCCTCATTGTCAGGGAACCCAGGGCACAGGGATTTGCAGTGAACTCAGCACCTTGGTCCCACTCAGATACACTGTTGTTGAATTATTACATCATCCAAGACCTGGAAATAATCTAAGTGCACACTATAAATAAATAGATAAAGAAGCTGTGGTGTATTATACAATGGGATGTTTTTCATTGGAGGATAGTTGTGTTACAATGTCGTAACACATGTTTTTATTGGAGTATGGCTGTGTGTGCTATACAATATTATTTAGTTTCTGCTGTACAGCAAAGTGATTCACTTATATGTATACTTATCCCCTCTTCTCTTCACCTTTAGGTCACCACTGAACATTGAGTAGAGTTCTCTGTGCTATATAGTATGTTCTCATTAGTTCTCCATTTTACACATCATAGTGTATACATGCCAAACCAATAGTATTACTCACAAGTACTGAATCATTATTTTACCCATGAAACTGACGTAACATTATATCAGTTGTATTCCAATTTAAAAAACCGCAAAAACAAAAGTTGGACACTATCTTATACAAAAATGATCTGAACTGGATCACCAGCGAAGTCCCCCAAACAAGTCTTAACAGATTTAAGACTGAAATCCCATCGAGTGTGTTTTCTAACCCCTTGATATGAAGCTAGATGCCAATAACAGCAGGAAAGTCCGAAAATTCACAGATACGTGGAGATGAACAACTACCTCTAGAGCAAGTAGTAGTCAAAGAAAAATCCTAAAGGAAATAAAAGACCTTGAGACAAGAGTGAATGGAAACATAGCAAACAGAAGGTTATGGGATTCAGCACAAGTTGTTCTAAGAGGGACGTTTTCACAACAGATGCCTACATTAAGAAAAAAGATTCTAGTAATCAAGCTAACGTTTTACCACAAGATTCAACAGCAACCAAAAAGCACCAAAATACCACTAGCACCCCCTCCCCCAAAAACCAAACCCCAAACTAAGGAAAAGTTAATGGATACAAGGAAGTAAAAAAGAACAGAGTGTAAATAAATGAAATAGAGACCAGAAAAACAATAGAAAAGACCAGGGAAACCACAAGCTGCCGTTTGGAAAGATGAACATTCACCTTGTCACTGAGCACCTGCAGCAACGTGAGGAGGAAACAGTGACTTCGGGCACCTAAGGCGTTTCTAACCCAACGGCCACCCTCGCTCCTTTTCCCACTAGAGCCATGGCATTACTTCCGCTCAAAGCAGGAAACGCATCCTGGCCCCCCTCCCAGCTCCTAGTCGCCCCTCTTCCCGCCACGTCAACAATCTGGTCCTTCAGGCTCAGCCTCCTGGCTCCACCTTCTCAGAGTCACCTCAGGAGCCCCCTCAGTCACCATGACTGACTCGCTCTCTTCACCTCAAGATGAGATTCATACCTTTTTGTTTGTTTCCTCCTCTCCCCTCTATCTTCCTGATCAGTCGAGAGCTCTCGGAAACAAGAAATACTCTCCCGGCAGATGCAGCTGTCGCCGACGAGCACCGTGGCTCCCGCCCAGCCTCTCCCTCAGCTGTGGCTCATGCTGGAGCTGCTGTGTGCAGGCACCACCTCCGATTTCGCTAGAGTTTACCGGGATGAGGACCTAAACACTTACCCTGCTCTCTCGACAGTTCCTAGACTCTTACCCCTGCTCTCGCGACAGCTCGTGGAAAGAGGACTTGGACACATGCTCCTGCTCTCGCGACAGTTCCCGAGGCACAGGCCTGTTCAGGTACCTCTGATCTCGCTGTAGTTCCTGGGGCTGGGAGATGGACATGTTCCCCTGATCTCCCAGCAGCCCCCGAGGAAAGGTCCCGGACAGGTGAGTGGACTGTGGGTCCTGCCCTGCACGACTGTATGGCGACTTCTACCTGCGCTGTGTCCCGTCCAGCCTCCTTCAGGCATGGTGGCCCATCCTGGGGGTGCCCTGAGCCTGGCCCTCCTATGCGGCTGCTCCATGACTGCGATGGAACTCTATCAGTAGAAGCCCTGACATGAATCTCAACGCACAGTAACTCCTCATAGGATCCTCCGGAAGCCCCCTCGTGTCTCCCTACATCACAGCTCCCAGAGACTCCTGTTCGTGCCTGTCCTTTCATCCTCTTGCACCTCTCCTCCCACACACATGGCCCATGACCTTCCTGTGAGGCTGGGTATTCTGGGGTGAGAGGTGTGGTCAAATCCACCGGATGTACATATCCTGGGAGACACAGAAATCAACCCCACAGGTGAGGTGCCTCCCTGACACCAACAGTCATGATCAGAAGGACACACCTGCCCCCACACAGTCCATGACTCCCAGCCCCACATGGTAGCACATGGGGGGGACACCACCACAGCCAGAGTCAGAAACTAACTCACAGCAGGTGCTGACAGAGCTCTTCTTTCAGGAAACACCATTAAAGGCAGTTCTGTCTCTTTTGCTCCTGAGCACTTTTTCTACCCTAACTTTCTCATATAGTTTGGTTTTTTTCCTTAACTTCTGTGAGTAAAACTGCTTACAATGCAGTGGTAGCAGCAGGAATTAATTCTGTTGCATTGACAGAGAAGTAGGTAACTCATCACAGGTGAGCCCTGAAATCAGAGCTGGTGTGTAGCCCAGTGCTGAGGGAGAGCTGGGAATGAGCTGCTTAGAGGCACCATCAGGAGCTGTGGCAACAGGACTCAAGGAGCCTGGAGTAGGGTCCCAGGTGCAGATACACTGAGAAAGGGGGCAGGGGGACTCCTTCCCCTGCAAGCATAGATCTGTGAGGTCTGCTACAGTGAGCAGTGAAAGTGGAAGTCGCTCAGTGGTGTCCATCTCGTTTGGACCCCGTGGACTATACAGCCTGTGAAATTCTCCAGGCCAGAGTACTGGAGTGGGTGACCATCCCTTCTCCAGGGCATCTTCCCAACCTAGGGATCGAATTCAGGTCTCCGGCATTGCAGGCAGATTCTGTACCAGCTGAGCTAACAGGGAAGCTCACAATGAGCACAGTCCTTGTTAACAACAGGGAGGAGCTTGGTGATGGGATCATCCAAGGCTTGGCACACATTCCAGAGAGACCACATCCCTCCTCTCATCTTTAGAGACTCCAGGGCCACCCGGCTCTGCTCCTGGCCTGAGACACTCCTGGGCTCACAGCCACCCTCCACCCAGCAGAGCATGGATGTGTATGCTCAAGTGAGGCCGTGTTGCCCCTGTCCTGTCCAGTGTGAATTAAGTCCTAAGTCCCTCTCCTGCTGGAGGCAACATCTCTCCCAGTCTTTGCCCTGAGATTGAACAGAAGGACGTGCTCACCTGGCTGGTCTTTGCTTCAGAGCTCTGTGCAGGGACGTGTCACTCAAGATGAGCCCCAAGCACCTGGTGTCATGGTTATAGGGACGGTGTTTCTAGCCTTGGTCTCTCCACAGAGATTCCGTTATCACGCCACCTGCTGTGTGGGTGACACTGACTGCATGGTGAGTCTGGGGCGTTCCCAGTGAGGAGCAAATGTTATCCCCAGTGTAAATCATCTTCCTTCTTGGGAGATTAAGGACAGCTTTTCGGAATCAAGGAAAAGACCTGAATGAGCAGTCAAATAGCTGGCAGAAAACTTTTATCTTAATTCCCTGTGGAAAACAGTAGTTCAGAATCACAGTTGTCATCGGGTACTATAGGATTGCTTGAAGGTGCATCAAAATTTTTTTTCTTTTACCACACTTCCATTTGGGCTTATTCCTCCAGGTATTTTCTTTATATATAGGCAGGTGTTTACCAATTCGGTTTTGGTAACAGTGTCTTTGAGAAGCTTTAATTCACATAACATATAACTCACCCATCTAAAGTACACCACTCAGTCGTCTTACTTTATTCAGAGAATGGTCTTGGCTGTTTTTTGGTCTCTAAGTCTTGTCGGACTCTTTGCTACCCCTCTGGCTGTAACCCTCCAGGCCCTTCTGTCCGTGGGATTTCCCAGAGAAGAATACTGGAGGGGTTGCCATTTCCTTCTCCAGGGGATCTTCCCTACCCAGGAGTAAAATCCACATCTCCTAGTTTAGCTGGTGGATTCTTTACCACTGTGCCACCAGGGAAGCCTGTTGTGGTCTTTACCACACTCATTTTAGGAAATTTTCATCAACCTGGAAAAAAAACCAAATCTTTTTTTTTTTTTTAAGATTTTTACAATTAAACTATATATTTTATATTGGAGTATAGCCAATTAACCATGTTGTGACTGTTTCAGGTGGACAGCAATGGAGCTCAGCTGTATATATATATACATGTATCCATTCTCCTCCAAACTGCCCTCCCATTCAGCCCCCCATGTAACACTCAATGCATTTTCATGTCTCCAAAATAATGAGCATCATCACTGGATCCCAAGTCTAGTATTCCTATGACTTTCTATAAGAAATTTTGGGTGACCTCCTTGGAAGTCCAGTGGTTAGGATTCCACACTTCCAATGCAGAGGGTGAAGTTTTGATCCCTGGTTGGGGAATCAAGTTCCTACATGTCAAACAGCCAAAAATTTTTTTTTCTGGTCTAAGAAGTATTTATTACTCTCACGTACAGAAAACTCAGTAGTGTACATTTAGCCCAGTTTGGTGGCCTGTTCTTTGACCCTTGCCTTTTCTACCTTGGCAACGGGAGCCACTGATTTGGGACCCAGGACACGGCCTCCCCAGTGATGGTGGATCTCATGATATCTGTCGTTGTAGCAGGTGCTGACGGCTTCCACCAGCTCAGCTGAAGTGGCCTTGTCCTCCAAGCTGACTTGTGTAAAGGCAATGGTAGTACAGGTCTTCTTGTGCACTAGACGCCCTGGCCTGGCCTTCCTTGGACCGCCATCTTTTTTTATTATTAATATTTAAAAAAAATTTTAATTGGAGGATAATTGCTTAAAAATGTTGTGTTGGTTTCTGCCATATGACAACATGAATCAGCTATATGTATATATACATCCCCTCTGTCCAGAGCCTCCCTGCCCACCCTATCCCACCCCTCTACAGCCTCAAACAGCACCGAGTTTACCTCCCTGTGCTCTGCAGCAGCTTCCCGCTAGCTATCTATTTACACATGGTGTTGTGTATATTTCAATGCCACCCTTTCTATTCATTCCATGCTCGCCTTCCCCGCGCTGTGTCTACAAGTCTGTTCTCTATCTCTGCGTCTCTATGCCTGCCTGGCAAATAGGTTCATATGGCATTTTTCTAGATTCCGTATATGTGCGTTAATATATGGTATTTGTTGTTCTCTCTCTGATTTACTTCACTGTGTATAACAGGCTCTAGGTTCATCCACCTCAGGTCAACTGACTCACATTAGAGACCCCCATTCTTACTGTGCCCGATGAGCAGGAGGGCCGCCAGTTCTGGGTCACATAATAGGTTACCTTGTTTATATCTAGTAGTGTGAAAAATGAAGTAGAGTTGAAATTACTTCTATTCAATTATTTTAAAGATAAAAATAATTCATAGGCAGTTAATTTATTATTTTTAAGAGGAGGTTGTCTATAACTAAATATATTTCTATTATTGATCACATTTTATTACCTTTTATACACTTTAATAGGAAAAACAGGAAGTAAAATTATGATATTTTTAGATATATAGATATTGAAACAATCCACTCATAGTAGAACTAACTCCTTAAAAGTTAAAGGGACTTCTTCACTCAGAAGACAAATTGTACGAAAGAAAACAACACTTACAAAAAAGAACTACAAGCATTGGAAAAGGCAGTCACATTGACACTTGCATAAACTCTACTTTCTCTTCATTTCTTATTTTTACAAGGCACAACTATCTCATGACAGCTAAAACCATAGCATTACTTGTCAGTAATAATGTATATAGATACACTACTGGGGGATCCTTACATGATGACCAAAAGATCACTGAAAGATAGTTATCCATTAACACCTTAAATTTAAAAATAGGACTTTATAAATAACACACTAAAAGGAAGGCAAAAAAAAACAGAAAAAAAGAAATTGGACAAATAGAAACAAATCTCAAATTTACAAAATGCAAGTGACAAATAAAAAAGAAGGCAGCCACTAGTCTTTCCTTCAGCTCACACCATCCATCTAATCGACTACATTTATTGAGAGTCTACCATGTAAACAATCCAGGTTTAAAGGACAAGCAAGCCATTGAACAGCACTGATTTTCCATGTAACACTACAGCATTTCGAGAAAGAGAAGTGAAATAAAGTTACACAATAGAAAAACACAGTATAGAAAAAACATATGCTCCATTTTCATGTGTATTACCTTTATCTCAGAAATCAAATCTCCACCCACACAAGAATAATATTCATGGAGATCAATATTGGATTTTATGCCAGTGTGTGTACAGTATTAGCCACAACACACAAGGATAAAATTTGGTGAAACTCTTGAAATGTTCCTAAAGAAAGGAGATCTTCTTCAGACAGCTGCATTGGTCAAGGGTGAAGTGGTTTCCTTAGTAGTGATTTGTACATTTCTCAAGCTGATAATTCATGGGTTGACTTTCAGATCTCCTAAGGCATCTCTGGAATTAAATGAACCTTCTCAGGTCATTGGAAATTATGTAGAAATTTGGTGCTGAGTACAGACATCAAAAGGTATCAACTTCTAGTTATAAAATAAGCAAGTCAAGGGGATGTGATGAACCACATGGTGAATATAATCAATTATATTTCATTGCATATGTCCCTTCAGTCATGTCTGACTCTTTCTTTGTGACCCTATGGACCATAGCCTGCCAGGCTCCTCTGTCCTTCTAATTCTCCAGGCAAGAATACTGGACTGGATTTCTGTACCCTCCTCCAGGGGATCTTCCTAACCCAGGGATTGACCCCACATCTTCTGCACTGGCAGGTGGGTTCTTTACCTGTAGCACTACCTGGGAAGCCCAGCCTGTGTGAGAGTCAAACACATGGCAAATAGAAGGAGGAAAGTGGACAGTGACAGATTTTATTTTCTGGGGCTCCAGAATCACTGCAGATGGTGACTGCAGCCATGAAATCAAAAGACTGGATGAAAAGCTATGATAAGCCTAGACAGTATATTAGAAAGCAGAGAAATCACTTTGCTGACAACAGTTCAGATCATCAAAGCTATGGTTTTTCCAGTAGTCATGTATGGATGTGAGAGCTAGACCAAAAAAGGCTGAGCAATGAAGAATTGATGCTTTTGAACTGTGGTGTTGGGACTTGAGAGTCCCTTGAACTGCAAGGGGCTCTAATTAGTCAATCCTAAAGGAAATCAACACTGAGTATTCATTGGGAGGATTGATACTGAAGCTGAAGCTCCAATACTTTGGCACCTGATGCAAGGAGCCGACTCATTGGAAAAGACCTTGATGCTGGGAAACACTGAAGGGAAAAGGAGAAGTGAGTGACAGAGGATGCAACGGTTTAATAGCATCACACTCAGTGGACTTGAATTTTGAGCAAACTCCAGGAGATGGTGAAGGACAGGGGAGCCTGGTGTGCTGCAGTCCATGGGGTCGCAAAGAGTTGGATAAAACTTAATGACTGAAGAACAACAAGAGAGTCAACCTTCAAAGTTCTCATCACAGGGACTTCCCTGGTGGTTAAGACTTGGATCTGCCACTGCAGGGGGTGCTGATTTGATCCTTGGTTTTGGAACTAAGATCCCATGTGCCCCACAGCTAAATAATAAAACAACTAACTAAATAAAATCAATAAACATGGCAAAGTTCATATCACAAGAAAGAAAGTCATGTCATCTGTGAAGGTGCAGGGATCGTACTAGACTTATGATGATCATCCTGAAACATAAATAAATGCCCATTCTTTGTGTTCTATATCTGAAACTAATGCAAGGTTATGTGTGAATCGTACCTCAAAAAAAAAATGGATACTGAGTGCTTACACAATAATTATGGTTATGAAAAGTGACTACTAGATATTTAGCACTTTACCCATATATTCTAACAAGTCAAGAGCAGAACCTAGGAGTTCTAGGATCTCTAAGAAGCAGCAGGAAAGGGGAAATGGTGGGAAAACAGGAACCCAATACATTAGAGGTCTGTATCAACCATAGACGAATATCAAAGAAGGCTGCAATATAAAAAGACACAACAGAATTTAGGAAGTAGAAGGTGATGAAGGTGACCACCAGCATCAGGATGGTGTGGACGGCTCTGGTCTCTGGGGGGCATCTGTGGTGCCCAGTGGGGGTGTGAATATACTGCACCCTCTGGCGGTGTCTGAGCAGGAGAAGCACCATGGAGCCACTGGACCAGACCATTACGCTAATAAACATGGCATCAGAGATGGACCACAAATAGCTCATACCTATTTCAGTAGGTGAGGATGAACAGAACCACGTGCCTTTGGTATCAGTATAGTTGTGCATGTTCTGTGGACCAGTGAGTTTGAGAGGAACAGGGATGTACATTAAGAAACTGAGCATCCAGCAGGTGCAGCAGGAAGGACCAATGACCTTGGGAGCCCTTCCTCTGAGCATCACCCACTCTGCTCTCCTGGGGGTGAGAGTCAAAGACTGATAGGTGCTCAGGATGCAGGTGGAGCACAGGGTGGTGCTGTGAGCCACTCTCCGTAAGTAATACACAAACTTACACCCAAGACTGGACAGGGGATTCCTCGGAATAAAAGCTGCCATTGTGTGGGGAATGCCAGGGGACAGAAGAACCAAGAGATTGGCAACCGCCATGTGGGTATGAATCATGTCTGTGGGTCTCTGGCTTTGGCCAATCAAGACTGGAGAGATGCTGTGGAAGAAAAGGATGACATTGACCAGGGACCCTATCACCATCTGTATAAGATATGTGATTTTCAGAGCAGCCTGACTTGTGGTTCTCAGGGCATCTTTGTGAAAAAACATGGAGAGGACGTCAAGAGTGTCCTGGAGCAGAAAGAAGGCTGTGGTGGTGGTGACATCAGCTGTCTTCTTAGAGAACCAACACTGGACAAGGATTCCCACATTTTATTTGTCCTGAAAAAAAAAAAAAAGTCTCACAGTCTAGAGAATGACTTTCTAGGATAACATAATCCAGACACCAGTTAAAGCATTCACCATTATTTATTTGGTTTTGCTTTGTATTTACTTTTACATCCTGATGTTCGCTCTCCATGCAGGGTCTGCAAAGTGATGGTTATATCTATTTTGTTCAACAGCATTGTTGGTCTAGTTCATCCGTTTTTGTCATTATTCACAGAAATAGAAAAAAAAATCCCAGAATTGCATGCAACCATAAAATACTCCCAAATACTCTAAACATCTTGTGAGAGAAGAACAAAACATCGAGCTTCCTCATTTCTAAATATATGTCAAATCTATGGTAACAGAAACAGTATGCTATAGGCATAAAACAGATCAGTGGGACAGAATAGAGAGCACAGAACTAAATGTATGCTCCTTTGGCTAATCAGTTACAAAGGCACTAAGGATACATAATTGTAAAAGGATAGTTTCTTTAATAAATGGTATTTGGAAAGTTGGAAATCCACTTCTAAAGATAAAAACTTAGAGACTAGACCTTACAATTCTGACCAGAAGAAAAAAATTGTGACTATGTATATCATAGATTGTAATTAGCACACTTTGATCAACTTCAATATATGCAAACAGTGAACCATTATTTTGTACCCATAAAACTGACATAACGTTATGTCAATTATATCTCAATTTCAAAAACTGAAAAAGAAGCTGGGTGCTATTTTACAACACACACAGAAAAGATCTGAACTGGATTAAGATTTGGATGTGAGATGTGAAACCATGAAATTCCCAGAGGAAAGAAGTAAGCTCCCTGAGGTTAGTCTTGGTCATAATTGTTTGGATTTGACAACAAAAGCAAAGGTAAGGGAGTGATGTAGCATGTAAAACCCTCCTCAGAGCAAAGGAAATCATGAAAATGCAGCTATGCAACAGGAGACAATATTAGCAAACCACACACCCAGTAATGAGTGAATATCCAATTTGGGCAGATCCCCCAATAATCCAGTTTGAAACGGGCAGAACAGGGTCAAAGGCTCAGAGTTTACACCCGGTAGTCACTTAATGGCTCACCAGCAAAGAATTCGCCTGCAGTGCAGGACCTGCAGGAGATGCTGTTTCAATCCCTGGTGCAAGAAGATTCCCTGGAGGAGAAAAGGGCAACCCACTCCAGTACTCTTGCCTGGAAAAAATTCCATCGACAGAGGAGCCCGGTGGGATCATTTGTGACATGGCCTTAAGAGTGCTCCATGCAACTTTTTTTAACAGCAAGGCCTTCAAACATGCTTTTAAGAACTGGACTTTTTTGTTTTTTAACAGTATCTCAGATTCAACTTAGAGCTTTCCAGTTACCTTTTTTTTTTCAAGTCAGTTGTTGGAAGATATTTTTATATCTTTTTTTCTTTTCTTTTTGGGAGATATTTTTGAAGGGTATAAAGGAAATGTAAAGGGGTCTGATTGATGGCTGAAAGAGAGTGAGAATTATAAGAAGTCACCAAGAGCAGACTATGAAGAGCACTGAGGACTGGAATTTGATTCTACTGGCATGGGGAGTGCCACAATCAGATAGAACATTGAAAAGCATGAACTTTGGACTATGTGGATGGGGAGTGGGAAGGCAGAGATACCTGGGAAGATGCTGTGACCATGAGGCAAGAGGTACCTGTGGTCTTTACCAGAGAAATGGCAGAGACATGGGGATAAAGGATGGACTAAATCTGGGGGATGTAATATACAGCAGGATGACTGTAGTTAATAATACTGTTTTGCATATTTGAAAGTTGTGGAGAAAGTAGATTTTAAAATCCTCATGACGAGAAAAAAATTTTTTGTAATTGTATATGGTGATGAATATTACTAGGCTTATGTAGTGATGATTTCATAATGCATACAAATATTGAATTATTATGTTGTATACTTTAGACATGTTATATATCAGGTATACCTCAGTATAAAAAAATGGACTAGGAATGGCTTCAGAAAGTGGAAAGGGCAGGACATGGAGACTGGATGGGAGGATGCAGAGTCAAAGTGGGGGTCCAGATTTCCATGCTAGGAAGATGGTGGCATCAACCACTGAGATGGCAGGCATAAGAAATACAGCTGGGGCAAGGGTGGGAAATATATGTTAGTTTTTTAAAATAAATTTTTAAATTATAGAATATATTATTATTGTACAAATGTCAACACAAAAGTATTAAAATTCCTCTATTCACCAGCTCCCCCCCCCCAAAAAAAAAATGGGCAAAGGACCTGAACAGACATTTTTCCAAAGAAGACATGCAAAAAGTTAAAAGGTACATGGACAGGAGTTTAATATCTCTAGTTGTCAGATCAAAATTACAATGAGATAACATCTCTCACCTGTTAGTCTGTCTGTTCTCCAAAAACCAAAAGGCAACACACTGCCAAGGAGGTTGAGAGAAAAAAACACTTTACATACTGTTGGGAATGTAAACTGGTACATCCTCGTGGAAAACGTTATGGCAGTTCCTCAGAAGTTAAAACCAGAACTCCCATACCAGCCAGCAGTCAGACTTCTAGCATAGAAGTCTACAAATAATAAATGCTGGAGAGGGTGTGGAGAAAAGGGAACCCTCTTACACTGTTGGTGGGAATGCAAACTAGTACAGCCACTATGGAGAACAGTGTGGTGATTCATTAAAAAACTGGAAATAGAACTGCCATATGACCCAGAAATGCCACTGCTGGGTATACACACTGAGGAAACCAGAATTGAAAGAGACACGTGTACCCCAATGTTCATCGCAGCACTGTTTATAATAGCCAGGACATGGAAGCAACCTAGATGCCCATCAGCAGATGAATGGATAAGAAAGCTGTGGTACATATACACAATGGAGTATTACTTAGCCATTAAAAAGAATACATTTGAATCAGTTCTAATGAGGTGGATGAAACTGGAACCTATTATACAGAGTGAAGTAAGCCAGAAAGAAAAACACCAATACAGTATACTAACGCATATATATGGAATTTAGAAAGATGGTAACAATAACCGTGTATACGAGACAGCAAAAGAGAACAGTCCTTTGGACTCTGTGGGAGAGGGAGAGGGTGGGATGATGTGGGAGAATGGCATTGAAATATATATAATATCATATATGAAATGGGTTGCCGGTCCAGGTTCAATGCACGATACTCGATGCTTGGGGCTGGTGCACTGGGACGACCCAGACGGATGGTATGGGGAGGGAGTTGGGAGGAGGGTTCAGGATGGGGAACACATGTATACCTGTGGCAGATTCATTTTGATATATGACAAAACCAATACAATATTGTAAAGTTAAATAAAATTAAATTTAAAAAAAAGAAAAAAAATACACAAACAGTGAAAGAATCTTGAGAAAGAACAACAAAGCATGAAACTTCTTTATTTCATATTGTATGTCAAATTTATAGTAACAGAAACACATATGGGCATTTAAACAGACAGATCAATGGAACAGAATAAAGAGGCAGAAACAAACCCAAGCTCCAGCAGCTAATAAGTTTAGACAGAGGCACTAAGAATAATATAATAGAAAAAGGATAGTTTCTTCAACAAGTGCTATTTGGAAAACTGAACATCCACATCTAAAGACTGAAACTGGTAGTCACAAACCTACCAAATTCTGACTGAATGAAAAAAATGTAATGCATGTATAATAGGTGTTAACAGATTACACTTACTGTAACCACCTGGCAACATAGACAGACACTGAATCATTACTTTGTACACATGAAACTCATATAATGTTATATCAGTTATGTCCCAATTTTAAAAACTACAAGAAAAGCTGCAGAGTATCTTACATCACACACAAAAATGGTCTCAACTGGGCTAAGACTGGAATGTAAGAGCTGAAACCATGAAAGTCTGAGAGGAAAGAAGTGAGCTCCTTGACATTGGTCTTGGTCATGATGGCTTGAATTTAACAACAAAAGCAAAGGTAAACGAATGGGAGTGTATCACATAAGACCTCTGCAGAGCAAAGGAAAGCATTAAGAGGCAGCTATGCAACAGGAGACAATATTAGCAATCCACACACCCAGTAATGAGTGAACATCCAAAATGTAAAAGGAATTTCTGGAAAAACCCAAAACCCAGCTTAAAATGTACAAAGGACTCAAGTAGACATTTGTCCAAAGACAGCAAACCAAGGGCTAAAAAGGTTCATGGCCAGGTGCTCAGTATCTCTAGTCATCAGATCAAAATCCCAATGTGATAGCGTCTCTCACCTGTTAGTGTCTGTTCCCCAGAAGACAAGAGGGAGCAAATTGGCAGGGATGTTGAGAAAAAGGAATACTTATGCACTGTTGCTGGGAACATAGATGGGTACAGCTTCTGGGGAAAATGTTATAATTCCTCGGAAACTAGAACCTGATCTGCCATGTGACCCAGCAGTCCTGCTTCTAGTGTGTATACAAGGGGGTGAAATCAGATCTTGGAGCAATGTCTGGACCCCTGTGTTCATTGCTGCCTGTTACCACAAGAGCCAAGACCCAGAAACAACCCAAGCGCCCACTGACAGATGAATCAGTTAGGGAGCCAAGATGCATCATACGGTGGAATATAACTCAGTTTTTCAAAGGTGGAAATCCTTCCTTTTGCAACAGCATGGATAAAACTTGACGACACTTTGGTGTGTGAAATATCCAGACATAGATATTTGCCATTCCCTTCTCCATTTCTATCAATTATAGGTAGAATTATTAAAAAAAAAAATCAGTCTCATAGAAACAGAGTCGAATGGTGGTTGCCTGGGAACTGGGGTTGGGGGAAATGGGAAAAGATGGTAAAGGGATACAGTCTTTCAGTTATAAGGTGAACAAGGTCTGAGGGCTAATGTAGAACCTGGTGCCCACAGGTGAGGACACCTCATATGTGAGGTGATGTATGCATCAGTTCAGTCAACTGTGGACTCCTTCAGAAGGTGTACATGTATTACATCATGATGTACATTTTAGATCCACTGCAATTTCAGTAATCAATTATGGTCCATCACCTCTTTCCTCTTGGGCTGAGTATTTGCTGGGGTGAGTGATGTGGTCATAGCTACTGTTTGTCCATTGTGTGGAACACACACAAAGATCAGCCCACAGGGCAAGTGCCTCCCTGAAACCAACAGTTATCACCCGGAATTGCAGGACACACCTGCCCCCACCCGACCCATGAGCACCAGCCGCAAACAGTCACACACGGGGGCTCACCACCACAGCTAGAGTCAGAAATGAACCCACAGAAGGGGCCCTTGTGATGAGACAGGGACACACATTCCAGTGCCTGCCACCCCCAGGGGCCTCTCTGGACCCACAGGTGTGGGTGGACCAGTCTGGGCATGGAAGTGTCCATGAATTTGGACAGGGAGTGATAAAAAGTTATGTCTGACTCTTGGCGACCCCATGAACTGTAGCCCTCCAGGGTCCTCTGTCCATGGCATTCTCCAGGCAAGAATTCTAGAGAGGGCAGCTATTTCCTTCTCCAGAGGATTTTCTTGACCCAGGGATGGAATCTGGGTCTCCTGCTTTGCGGGTAGTTTCTTTACCATCTGAGTCACCAGGGAAGCCCAATTTGGACAAGGTGGGAATCCTATTCACAAAGGGCCTCCCACTTAATATAAGCACCTCCAAAGGCTCTTCTCCTAACACCCTTGTCTTTAAGATATAGGATTTCAGCATATGAATATTTGTGGGACACAAACATCAATTTTTGGCATGGCCCAAGGTACATTTCATTGTATTTCTGAATATAAAACATTGAATTATCACAGAGGGTACTCCTTCAATTCCTAATTCCAATCTTTCAAAAATCTAACGATGCTTGTTTTCTAACATTTACACTACTATGTCAGGTTGGAAAGTTAACTGAATTCCATTTCAATACAAATTCGTTTTTCTTTTCCCTGCTGCTCGTGGTAATAAGGCTGAGGAGATTTTGACATTCAGTTAGAGAGGAGAAGACATGAGCCACACTGACACACATAACATAAAACACAGAGAGAGTCATGAAAGGCAAATCATGGCAGAAAATACAGAGACTTCATCCAGTAAAGGAGAATGTCAGTATTGTTACAGGGCATCCTTTTTCTCTGTATTTCTGTTTGTATGTGTGTGTGTCTGTCACTGGATCTTATTTCAGGACTTTCAGGTTCTAACCCAAACTCTTGCACATCAACCTATTCCATGATATTCACACCCAGCCCTAATCAATTAGGTCCTCGGTCAGTAGACACTTTTATGCAATATTGAGAAGCCCGCAGCTCTGGTCATACAGGACTTGGCAGAGATTCCACAGTGAACCGCTCCCTCTTGCCCTCATTGTCAGGGACACCAGGACACACGGGTCTTCAGTGAACTCACAGCTCTGGTCCCACTCAGATACACACCCCAGTACATTCCCCGCTTCCACCTGCCATCCAGGGCATGGACGGGGCAGCTCAGGACAAGGCAGGGGAGCACCTGTCCTGCCCAAGATGCTGACAACACAGTTCTGAGCCCCTCTCCTGCTGAGAGCCGGCTCTCCTGTTTCCTGCCTTGAGACTGAACACAAGGGAGCACTCACCTGCCTGCACTTGGCGCCACACTCTGTGCAGGGAAGTGTCAGTCAGGATGGGCCCCAGTTATAGGGACAGGGTCCCTGGGCCCGCTGTCCCCACAGAGGAGGCATTATCATGTCATCTGGAGCGGAGGTGACACTGTCTGCATGGAGAGTCTGGGGCGTCTCCAGTGGGGGGCAGATCTTACCCCCAGTGCTCGTCACCCTCACCCACGCCTGGGGACTAGTGACAACTCCTGGCAATTACTGAGAAGGTCCCTGTGAGCACCTGAGCAGAGGGCAGGGAGAGTTTTCTGAGTTCCCTGTGGGAGAACCCAAGTTTACAGTGAAAGTCATAGCTGGGGGAGGGACACTCACAGAGCACCAGGGCTCCCTTCACTGTGTCCCGTTGGGCATTTTCCTTCATGGTCTCACTTTTCCAAACTGTTCCAAATTGTGTTCACACTGATCCTCAGCACGTGATCTGGAGGCTGGTCTTCCCCTGAGCTTAAGTTCCACTATCTTTCCTCATTATAGCCTCAGGTCTATTTTATCTGAAAACACAACTCTGAAGGCAGTATCTCTCCTTAGAAATGTCAGATGTCCCTCACTTCCACATACTCTGCACGGAAACTATAATTTGCCCTAAATCACCATGGATCCTTTTCCTTGGGTCTCTCCTTGGACCACCAGCGCATATCCGAGTGCTGGGTCATTTGGACCGGGAAGGAGACAAAGTAGTCTTTAAAATGGAGACCGTTTCAAGAGACAAGTGAAGTGAAGTCGCTCAGTCGTGCCCGACTCTTTGCGACCCCATGGACAATAGCCTGCACCATGCTCCTCTGTCAGTGGGATTTTCTAGGCAAGAGTACTGGAGTGGGTTGCCGTTTCCTTCTCCAGGGAATCTTCCCTACCCAGGGATCGAACCCAGGTCTCCTGCATTGTAGACAAACGCTTTACCGACTGAGCTACCAGGGAAGTCCAAAAGGACACTACTAATGATCAAAGGTTAAATTTGAAAAGAAGATATAACAACTGCAAATTCATATGCACCCAACAGAGGAGCACCTCGATATACAAGAGAAATATTAACAGATCTAAAAAGAAAAATCCATGGTAACACCATCGTAGTGGGGTCTTCACCATCCCAATTATGTCAATGGACAGATCATCCAGACAGAAAATAAATCAAGAAACACGTTAAACCAACTAGATCTCACCACTTTTATTCAACCTAATTTTGAAAGTTCTAGCCATAGTAATCAGAGAAGAAAAAGAAATAAAAGGAATCCACATTTGAAAGGAAATAGTAAAACTGTCACTGTTTGCAGATGATGCAATATTATATATTGCTAAGTCACTTCAGTTGTGTCCAACTCTGTGCGATCCCATAGATGGCAGCCCACCAGGCTCCCCCGTGCCTGGGATTCTCTAGGCAAGAACACTGGAGTGGGTTGCCATTTCTTTCTCCAATGCAGGAAAGTGAAAAGTGAAAGTGAAGTCGTTTAGTTGTGTCTGACTCTTAGCGACCCCATGGACTACAGCCTACCAGACTCCTGCATCCATGGGATTTTCCAGGCAAGAGTACTGGATTGGGGTACCATTGACTTCTCTGAATATTATATATAAATGATTCTAAAGATGTATCAGAAAACTACTAGAGCTCACTTATGAACTCAGGAACACTGCAGAAGACAAAATTAATACACAGAAATCTCTCACATTTACATTAGAACAACAAGCTGTTAGAAAAAGAAATTAAGGAAACAGTTCATTTACCATTGCATCAAGAATAGAATATCTCTGAATAAACCTACTGAAGGAGATAAAAGAACTATACTCGAAAAGTCTGAGATGCCGATGAAAGAAACTAAAGTGACACGAAGGAGGGACAGATATATTCTGCTCTCAGATGGAAGAATCAATGCTGTTAAGATGATTATACTGTTACCGAAAATGGGGTCCAGCTGCTCGCCACTCAAAAGCCGTTACAGGCCAGGTTGGTGGAGAGAACATTTGCTTTATTTTAGATGCAGGTGATACGGGGAGAGGGGTGACGTCTGTCCAATGGCCAAGGCCCTCTACTGACAATCAGCAGGTGAGAGGTTTTACAGACAGAGGCGAGGGGCTACATGCAGAAACAGCACAGTCAGCTCTGACAGTCATCCTGAAGTTGGTCATTGGTGGTCTGACCAGCGTCGTCTTGTTTTAGGCGCAGTGAGTGTTCAGTTCCGTGTTTGTTCCCATTTCTTTAAGGCCAGTTCTTGGAATTGCGGCACCTTTTGTGAGGCTACCGTATGGTCATGATGTAGTTAACGTCTTCCACCTAGTGGGAGGTTTCATTATCTGCAAGACAGCTCACAAGATATGGCTCAGAATATTATCTGTAGCCTTTGAAAAGAAACGAAAAGTCCTCGACTTTGCTTAATAGCTACATTATTATTGTTTGGACTAGTTTAACTGTTTTCCTTCGTTTTCGCATGTTTTAACTTCCCCTATTAAACTTATTCTTCGGCTAAAGTCATTCTACAGATGAAAGGCAGGTAGAGGACATTGTGAGGACTCAGCAAAGACCACAGGGTCCTGCTCTGTATCAACACTATACAAGGCAATCTACAGATTCAATGCAATCCATTTCAAATCGCCAATGGCGTTTTCCATAGAACTAGAATAGGAAATATAAACTTATCCTGTCATGAGGAGTCATGACACCAAGAAACACCAAGAGCAGGGTCATCCTATAGAGGGAAGTAGGTCAAAGATAGGATTAAAAAAGGAAAGACGGAGAAAGACTGAGACTGGGGGAGAAGGAAAGGGCGTGACAACTAAATGCAACACCAAATCTTGTTGGGAATCTCAACCAGGAAAGAAGAGGAGTTATTTGGGATCAGTTGGAAACTCTGAACAGGACCTGTGGGTAGTAGTGCTGTATCCACGTTGGTTTTCTGAATCAAACAGCGGTGTGCTGGTCATGTAGGAGGGTGTCTTTGTTTAGGGAAAACCATGCTAGTCAGCTAAGGGTGGAATTCACCATGTTCCCACAGTGCTCTGAAGTGGCTGGATAAAAATCTAGTGATAAAAGGATCAAATATAGAGACAGTAGTTGATAAATGAAATGTATTAAAGTGTTAATAATTGGAGTAGTATTTAAGTGAGGAAGAAAATATATTATTCCTGAAATTATTTTAATCAATTATTTAAAAGCTAAAAATAACACAAAGGCATTTAATTCCTTAGTGTTTAAAACAAGGTTATCTGTTACTTATGATCACATTGTATTACATTTTTATACACTTTAATATGGAAAAAGGCACATAAAATTAAAATATTTTTAGACACGTAAACATTGAAGCAACTCACTCATTATAAATCTAAGTCCTTAAAAGGTAAACGAATTTCTTCAGAGGAAAAATTCTACCAAAATGGAAACCATTTATACAAAAAAGATGCTAAAGACAATAGAAATGGCAGTCATATTGATACATGGATAAACTTCCCTTTCTCTTTGTTTTTTATTTTGCATAGACAAAAGTAGTCCATGACAGCAAAGAGCATAGCATTAATTATGAGCAACAAATATATAGACACACTATTTGGGATCCAGCATATTCAAAAGCAGAGACATTACTTTGCCAACAAAGGTCCGTCTAGTCAAGGCTATGGTTTTTCCTGTGGTCATGTATGGATGTGAGAGTTGGACTGTGAAGAAGGCTGAGCACCGAAGAATTGATGCTTTTGAACTGTGGTGTTGGAGAAGACTCTTGAGAGTCCCTTGGACTGCAAGGAGATCCAACCAGTCCATTGTGAAGGAGATCAGCCCTGGGATTTCTTTGGAAGGAATGATGCTAAAGCTGAAACTCCAGTACTTTGGACACCTTATGCAAAGAGTTGACTCATTGGAAAAGACTCTGATGGTGGGAGGAATTGGGGGCAGGAGGAGAAGGGGACGACAGAGGATGAGATGGCTGGATGGCATCACTGACTCGATGGACATGAGTCTGAGTGAACTCCGGGAGTTGGTGATGGACAGGGAGGCCTGGCGTGCTGCGATTCATGGGGTCACAAAGAGTCGGACACGACTGAGCGACTGATCTGATCTGATCTGATATAACAGTTACAACCACC
Source organism: Bos grunniens (assembly GCF_055505025.1). Classification (NCBI taxonomy): domain Eukaryota; kingdom Metazoa; phylum Chordata; class Mammalia; order Artiodactyla; family Bovidae; genus Bos; species Bos grunniens. The sequence continues at coordinate 63,686,041 of NC_141182.1, read as the reverse complement.
AATAAAAAATAGTTATACCATTAGAGTATAATATTTTAATGGAATATAAAAACACCACACTGTCCAAAGTAAAGGCAAAATTTTAAAAATTAGAAAGAAACAGGACAAACAGAAAACAAATGCCAAGTTCCCATTCTGCAGTGATGAAAACTAAATATGCAAGCAACAATGCCAAGATGGAAGCTGTGTCTTCTCTGAGCTGGTAGGTTCATGGATTGACTTTCAGATCTCCCAAAGCAGCACCTGCAATAAGCTGACCTTTTGTGTTCATGGGGTTTTACTAAAAAATGGTGTTGAGTACAAATGTCAAACGGTATCAACAGCCAGTTACAAGATAAATAAGTCATGGGGATGGGATGTCCAACATAGTGCTATTGTTGACTACACTGTTGCATTTTCAGAAAATGCTGAGGGATTGAAACTTCAAGTTCCCATCACAAGAAAGAATCTGTACAATGTGTGTGGGGGGGTACACAGATAGTAAGGAGGATTGCAGGGACCATTTTGCAACACATTCAAGTACCTGTTCGTTATGTCGTAAAACACATTCGTTGTGTCGTAAAACTAAAACTAATGTAATATTACATGAGTTATAACTCGATTTAAACACTTGGCACTGAGTAGTCACAGAATAATTTCTGTTATTATTCCATCAGTCTACTAAATATTTATCACCTTAATCATATTTGCTAACTTAAGAGGAGAATGGAGGCCAGGGGCGGCAGCTGGGAGGAGCAACCCCACGCCCGAGGCCAGGGGCGGTGGCTGGGAGGACCAACCCCACGTCCAAGGAGCTGTGGCTGCATGGGTGCAGGAGGGCCTAGAGGAGCTATCCCACGTTGAAGGTCAGGAAGGGCGGCAGGGAGGAGGTACCCCTCGTCAAAGGTAAGGAGCAATGGCTGCGCTTTGCTGGAGCAGCTGTGAAGAGATACCCCACGCCCAAGGTAAGAGAAACCCAAGTAAGACGGTAGGTGTTGCAAGAGGGCATCAGAGGGCAAACAAACTGAAACCATACTCACAGAAAACTAGTCAATCTAATCACACTAGGACCACAGCCTTGTCTAACTCAACGAAACTAAGCCATGCCCATGGGGCAACCCAAGATGGGGTGGGTCATGGTGGAGAGATCTGACAGAATGTGGTCCACTGGAGAAGGGAATGGCAAACCACTTCAGTATTCTTGCCTTGAGAACCCCATGAACAGAATGAAAAGGCAAAATGATAGGATACTGAGGACAGGGAGGCCTGGTGTGCTGCAATTCATGGGGTCGCAAAGAGTCGGACACGACTGAGCGACTGATCTGATCTGATAAGAGGAGAATCTAGCAGTTCTAGGATCCCTAAGGAGCAGCAAGACAGGAGAAATGGTGGGAAAACAGGAAACCTAGACATCAGAAGTCTGCATCAACCACAGACGAAACTCTACAAGAACCGTGAGATAAAAAGAACAAGCGGAATTCAGTATGTAAACAATGACGAAGGTGACCACCAGCAAAAGGATGGTGTGGGCGGCTCTGGTCTCCGGGGGGCATCTGTGGTGTCCAGTGGAGGTGTAAATATACTGCACCCTCTGCTGGTGTCTGAGCAGGAGAAGCATCATGGAGCCACTGGACCAGACCATGAGGGTAAGAAACACGGCATCAGAGACAGACCACAGGTACAGATAGATAGATGGAATGATGGATGGATGTATGGATAGATGACAGAACAGGATGGATAGATAGATGATAAAGAGATGGAAGATGGATGGAATGATGGATGGATATATGGATGGATGATAGAATAGGATGGATGGACGATAGATAAATAAATAGAGTCATGGAGGCTGTGCCCTTGAGAGGTGTGTGTTTAACTCTGTGAATAATAGCTCTCACTTAAAAGAAATTCTTTAGAAGAAGGAAACACACATTTATTGGCAAGCTGAGGAAAGAGCCTCCCACTTGCCTAGTCCCCTGAGGGGCCTCTCCCTCATCATCCGCTCCTTGCTGGAAGTTCTCTCTTCCTTCTCCTGCTGGGAAGGCCTTTATTTAGGGCTCTGCTGTCCAGTTCAGCATAAGTCATTCCACAGGCTTCTCCAGCTCTGGGGACCTGGGATCCTTCATCCTAAAGGTAAGCAAGGATTGTAGGAATATTTAGCTGTAGAAAGTTAGCCACCATCAGAACTTCCCTGGGGGTTCAGTGGCTAAGACCCCCACACTCCCAATGCAGGGGGCCTGGGTTCGATCCCTGGTCAGGCAACTAGAGCCCCCCTGGCCGCAACTAAAGATTCCCGAGGGTCACAACTGAGACCCAGTGCAGACACATAAGTAAAATTTTTAAAGAACAAGTTCTATGGCAGACTATGGAGTCTAGCCCCTGTATCACGATAGTGGCCCGTGAAAAGAGGTGTTCAGGACTGTTTTGCTTTTACCTGACTCCCCGCGGACGTGCCTCTGCCTACACCAGGCTTCGAGCAGGAAAGCCCCCGCAATAACCATAATTACGGCGGCTAGAGCGAGTCTGATGTGGTTCCCCGTGGTGTAATCCGAGGTTATGGAAGGCAGGGAAGCTAAAAGAGAGAAGTGGATCAGCATGGACCATGCAGGGGTGTCCTCTACCCAGAGTGACTCTCATACAGCCGCCGGTTTTCCTGGCCGGTGGTCAGCTGCACCAACACTGAAGTTTTAATCATGGAAAAAATAAACACTGCAGTGCTTCTGCCTGCCTCCTCTGTTCTTTATATTCCCTCTGCCTTGTCATTTGTCTTTCACTTATTTGTCATTTTTGTTCATATTTATTTGGCTGTATTACATCTTATTTGCTGGGTGTAGGCTCCAGGGAACCAAGTCCAGCCCCCGGCATTGGGACTGCAGAGTCTTAGCCACCGGCCCACCAGTGAAGTCTCCATTTATTTGTTCTTTATCACATTTCCACTTTCCCACATTTCCTTTTTTCCCTTCTACCTCCATAAATCAGGAATCAAGAGATAAGAAAATGGCATCCCACTCGAGTATTTGTGCCTGGAGAATCCCATGGGCAGAGGAGCCTGGCAGGCTACAGTCCATGGGGTCACAAAGAGTCAGACACGACTGAAGTGATTTCACACACACAGCCTTAGGAGCAACTCTAAAAACTGAAGTTGCTCCACAAAGCACTGAAATAATTCAGCAGCTCCATCTGCTTCCCCCTCCATCGCACAGACCTTCATGCCGGCAGTGAGTCTAGAAAACTGAGCCCAGCATCTGGACCTTGGAGGATCTCCGCTTCAGCCAAGAAGGGCTCCAGCCTGGCATTGGTCTTGGTTCCTAAAGAGAAGCCTGTGTTCATGTCTTCCCCCTACACATCCCAGTCAGTGCCAAGCTCTTCTCTAAACCATCACCAGCAGTGTTCCCTGCAGGCAAAAGCCACCAGGAGAAATAAGTAATGACACCACCTCGCTCAGTAAGCCCTCTCCCCATCTTGGGGTTGAGCACACAGACCCTGATTTCTAATCATAAACATTCACATGGGGGGCTTCCCTGGTGGTCCAGTGGCTAAGACTCTGCCCTCCCAAGGCCAGGGGCCTGAGTTTGATCCCTGATCACGGAACTAGACCCCACATGCTGCAACTAAAGATCCTGTGTGCTGCAACTAAGTGAAGCCAAATAAATAAATAAAAATAAATTTTAAAAAAGAGAGAAAGAGAGAAGTTGACAAAGTTGAGAAAAGGAAAGTCTGTAGCATTCAGTGGAACAAAATTCTGCCAGGAAGCAAAATCATCTCAGCCAAATTCAAACAGTAAGTGACCTGAGATATGGAAACACATTGCATCCGTTTCTCTACATTGAGAAATCACCACATTCTGAGAACAACAACAACAAAAACTGCTCTTGAGAATAAAATCAAGATTACCAGGATAAACCAAACTTTAAGAGATGCGAGAGTGGTAGAAGGCATTCTGAGGATGGTGGGTTTGATCACTTTGAAGAAAAGCAGGAGAAATTGACCAATAATGTACAACAACAACAAAACAGGAGTAGAAAGTAGGAAAGAAAAGACATTAAAAAGAGGAGATAGGGTGGACTTTCCTGGTAGTCCAGGGGTTTAAAACCCGCCTTGCAATGCAGGGGACGGCAGGTTCGATCCCCGGTCCGGGAGGATCCCACATTCAGTGGAGCCACTCAGCCCATGCACCACAATTACGGCACTGGAGCCCCCAGAGCCTGTGCCTCACAAGGAGAGAAGCCACTGCAGTGAGAAGGCTGCACACTGCGGCAAAGCCCAGCCCGTGCAACTAGAGAAAGTCCGGGGGCAGCAACTGAAGACCCAGTGCGGCCAAAAGTAAATAAATGAATCAACTTAAAAAAAAGAAGTGCAAGTGGAGTAGAAACGAGAGCCAAAGGGTAATTCACTCACTCACTTCAACTGGAAAAAAAAAAAAAAGCCCTCAAATCCCGCAGAACCTTACCCGCCACCCGGATCTCAAGGCGAGGACTGGCCTGTGAAGCCCGGAAAGGGGCCCTGGCCTGGTAGTACACGCAGCTGTAGTTCCCGCTGTCGCCGGCGCTCAAGTTCCGCAGGGAGAAGTCGGTCTCCCGCCCGGCCGGCGCCCGGACCTGCGGCGCTGCGCTTCCTGCCTTGAGCAGGGCGAACATGACCGGCCCCAGCTCCGCGGCCGGCCTCTGGCACTGCAGGGTCACCTCTTGTCCTTCGGTCACTGGCCCCCTTCGGTGTGCTTGGAGGGAAGGTTGACGGAGATACCCTGTGAGAGAAGAGAGACTCTGAGGTCACAGAGAGGGGAGCCTTGGGTGCCCCACTTGCCCTGTTCTCCTGGCAGGGGCTTCTTGTGGGACGTGTGAATGACCTCTTGCTCTTTCTGCCTGACTCCAACAAGGTTTTTCCCTCCTAGGAGCCCTGGATCAAACCAAGGCATCACCTCTGTCCCTGTCTCTCTCCATCTCCCCTCCCAACAGCCCTGGAGGGGAAACCCCCTCTCCGCCTCTTCCTCCCCTGGCCCCGGGGCCGTCTGTCCTCCCCAGGTGCCCCCTCACCCGTCACCAGCAGTAGCAGGGCGTCGCTGGGCCGTGCGCTCACGTGGGGGTTCCCCCTCCTGTGGTATTCACAGGTGTACTCGCCCGCGTGGCTGGACTTTACATCGGGGAGATGGAATTCAGCCTGGCCCTCTGTGGAGTCGGGTGACTGGACCATCTCCCAGACGCGTGCCCCCTTCCTGAGAGCAAAGCTTACATCCCTGGTGGGAGTCCCGCATCGCAGGGTCACAGAGCTGCCGTCGGGGACCACCGAGCTGGGCCAGGCCCTGAGGGAGGGCTTGGGAAGCACCTCTGGAAGGAAGCGGGTCTCAGGTCTGGGGGCACCCCACCCACCTGCTCTCAGGAAGCCCATGGAGGGGAGGGGAAAGTGGGGGCCCCTGGGAGGGAGGATCCTGAGGGCCCATGAAGAACCACTCACCAGCTCTTCCTCGGTCTGCTTGGCCGATACACAGCCCTGCAGGGAATGAGACAGAGACACCAGCCTGGAGCCCGCGTGGTCACCTCCTGGTCCCCAGGGGCCATCCTGGGGCTCCCGCCTGCGGGAGCGCGCCAGTCCCTATGCTGGACCCTGGGCCCTGCTCTGCTCCCAGCTCCTCCACGCCGACCCTCAGGGCTTCTCCAGGGCTGCGCTCACGTCCCAAGACCCCAGGACCTTTCTCGGCTCTGCAGAATGCCCCCGAGCCTCTTACCCTCTCGTTCTACCTGAGCCACGCTTAGTTTGACATGTCTTTCTTTCTCTGTCTCTCTCTCTTTTTGGCTGTGCTGCCCGTGGGCTCCTAGTTCCCACAGACATAGTAAGCAAACTGATGGTTACCAAAGGTGAAAGAGAAGGGAGGGATAAATTATGAGCTGGGGATGAACAGGGTCACATCACTGTACATAAAATAAGCAACAAGGACCTACTGAATAGCACAAGGAACTATTTTCAATATCTTGTAATAACCAGTAAGGGAAAAGAATCTGAAAAGTGTGTATGTATACACACACATACTACCACTAATGCCTGGATGTGGTAGATATAGGTTTACCTGAGTGCTAACATCTCTTTTGGAGAAGGAAAGGGCAACCCACTCCAGTGTTCTTTCCTGGAGAATCCCAGGGACGCCGAAGCCTGGTGGGCTGCCATCTATGGGGTTGCACAGAGTTGGACACGACTGAAGTGACTTAGGAGCAGCAGCAGCAATATCGCTTTAAAACTGATATCAAGCCTGTTTTCTAACATTATTAAAAAAGAGGGATAGATCTAACTCAACAGATGATGGTTAGGTCTGTGTGGCTAAGAGAGTTCCTCTTTTTTACCCCTGTGTGGACTAAATAGTTCTGTGTCTTGCGATGAAAGAGGGAAGTTACCAAGCCTTTGAGCTAAAATTGCATGAGTTAGTCAAAAATATTGCATTTCATGTTTTGAAAAAAGCAGAAAAGTAAATACCCAAAAGGTGAGAAGACCCAAATGTCCATCAAAAGATCAATGGATTGCAAAAATGAGGTGCATACACACAATGGAATACTATTCAGCCATGAAAATGAATGAGGTTCTGATACACGCTACCACATGGACGGACCTGGAAAACATTAGGCTAAGTGAAACTCGCCAGACACACGAAAAAACAAATACGGTTATGACTCCACTTAAATACCTAAAATGGGCAAATTCATGGAGACAGAAAGTACAGTAGAAGTCACCAGGGGCTGAGGAGAAAGAGGAAACAGGTTATTGGTTAACAAGTACAGAGTTTATGTCGGAGATGATGAAAAAGTGTGGGCTGATGCTTTTCACAACATTGTGAATGCCCAGAATACCTCTGAAATGCATACTTGCAAATGGTTGAAAGGAGAAGGTTTTAAAAGCTCAAAGGCTAAAAGATCTCCGGACGCAGTTGTTAATGGAATCAATGTCCAAGCAGGTCAGAGGGGACTGAATGATAAAAGGAATAATAAACATTGAATTCTTTCTCAGTCTAGTGGTTAAGAGTCCAAACTTCCACTGTAGGGAGCACCAGTTCGGTCCCTGGTCAGGGAACTGAGATGTCACCTGCTGCTCTGTGTGGCCAGAAAAAGAAAAGGAGTAAAAAGCATAAAATAGTAGTACTTGGATTTCCCTGGCGATCCAGTGGTTAAGAATCCTCCTGCCAGCACTGTTTACAATAGCCAGGACATGGAAGCAACCTAGATGTCCATCAGCAGATGAATGGATAAGAAAGCTGTGGTACATATACACAATGGAGTATTACTCAGCCATTAAAAAGAATACATTTGAATCAGTTCTAATGAGGTGGATGAAACTGGAGCCTATTATACAGGCCGAAGTAAGTCAGAAAGAAAAACACCAGTACGGTATATTAACACATATATATGGAATTTAGAAATATGGTAATGATGACCCTATATGTGAGACAGCAAAAGAGACACAGATGTAAAGAACAGACCTTTGGACTCTGTGGGAGAAGGCGAGGGTGGGATGATTTGAGAGAATAGCATTGAAACATGTATATTACCATGTGTGAAATAGATCACCAGTCCAAGTTCGATGCATAAGAAGGGGTGCTCAGGGCTGGTGCACTGGGACAACCCTGAGGGATGGGGGTTCAGGATGGGGGACACATGTACACCCATGGCTGATTCATGTCAATGTGTGGCAAAAACCACTACAATATTGTAAAGTAATTAGCTTCCAGTTAAAAAAAAAAAGAATCCTCCTGCTAGTGCAGGGGACATGGGTTAGATCCCTGGTTGGTCTGGGAAGATCCCACATGCTGTGGGGCAGCTAAGCCCGTGTGCCATGACTACTGAGCCAGCCCTCCGCAACAAGAGAAGCTACTCACTCGCTACAACTAGAGAAAGCCTACACGCAGCAAAGCAGACCCAACACAGACAAAAATTTAAAAATTAATTAGTTAAGAAATTAGCACTTACTGAGCACACACTATGTGTGTTCTGCCACGCATGTGCTATGCTGTGTTTGTGGCTCAGTCGTGTCCAACTCTTTGTGACCTCATGGCCTGTAGCCCGCCCAAGAATGTCATGCATACTTGACCCTAATTGTGAAGGTAAGCCTGAAAGATGAGGAAGCTTTCAGATATTGGAGTGGTTTTCCCAAAGTTCCCCCAGATGGTGTGTGCAGGAGCTGCGTCTCCAGCCAACATGCTGCAGCCCTGCATTTCCTTCTGAAAACACAGCTAAGACATGTCTCTAAAACAGCCTCTGACGTGAGGAACACGAGGAGCAGTTTGGCCATCACAAATATATGATGATAGGAGAAGTGAAGGAAGTTCAAGTGTTAGTCGCTCAGCCATGTCCGACTCTCTGCGGCCCCGTGGACCGTAGCCCACCAGGCTCCTCTGTCCATGGGATTCTCCAGGCGAGAATACTGGAGTGGGTTGGCATGATAGCCGAAAGCCAAGTGCAAAGGCCCCCACGGAGGCGAGTTCTCCTCTCCAGATTTGCTGTGAATACCAAGCCTTGTTGGTTTCTGGAAATACTCGTCATGTGTCACCTCCTAGCTGCATAGCTGGAGGGCGGGGGACATTCTGAACCACGTATCTTTTCCCTCCTCGGGCATTTTCCAACCCGCAAGTCCCATCAGGCACGCCCAGGGTGCTTCCATACCAAAGACCACGTGGATATGTTCCTCTTAACTGAACATCGTGCCTGAGTGGAATCGTTTGGGGAGCTAGACCCTTCTGGGTTGAATTTGGCTTCCTCACATACCACCTGTGCAATCTGAAGCAAGCCCCTTGGTTCTGCAAACTCACATCTGAGTCCTAAGCTGTCGATGCGGACCTGATCTTCTCTTGCAGGGTTTTGCTTGGCTTGGCTGGTTGGTTGTTTGTCTGGGGAAGGATCAAAGAGGTGCCTCCCAAATGTGGAATATAGTCCACTGGTGTCACATGTGATGATTTTAGGTGGAAGGAAGGATGGTTAAAGCATTGCATGACAAGAGATAGTTAGGGAGTTTGGGATGGACGTGCACACACTGCTGTATTTAACTGGATAACCAGCAAGGACGTACTATAGACACAGGGAACTCTGCTCAGTGGTGTGCGGCAGCCTGGATGGGAGGGGAGTCTGGGGGAGATCGGGTACCTGTATATGTAGGGCTGAGTCCCTTCACCGTTCACCTGAAACTATCACAGCGTTGTTCATTGGCTGTACGTGCTCACTCGCTCAATCGTGTCTGACTCTTTGTGACCCCATGGACTGTATGTAGCCCACCAAGCTCCTCCATCCATGGTCTTAACCCAGCAAGAATACTGGAGTGGGTTGCCATTTCCTTCTCCAGGGGATCTTCCCAACCCAGGGATCAAATATGTATCTCCTGAGGTTCCTGCATTGGCAGGCAGATTCTTTATCACTGAGCCATCTGGGAAGCCTTGCTAATTGGCTATACCCCAAATCAAAATGAAAAGATTGTTTAAAAAAAAAAAATTCCTGCATGACAGCGTGCCATGAGCACTCTCATATTGCCTTTGATGATATCAACAAGACGTCTATTTGAAACTAGCCTCCAATGTATCTTGATCATGGCTGATTGCCCTTCTAATAAAGAAATCATGTATTTCAGGCTCAGAAACTTGACATGGAACACTACACAGCATCTTCTCACGTTTATTATCTTGCTGCATTTTTTTAATAGTTACCTTCTATGTGACACTGGACTTTTATTAATGGTATTGATATAGAGCCTCTAACATATATTTTTATGTTAGCAAAACAGTGTGAGTCAATCTTAAGAAAACACAAAGCCAGAATAAAAGAAAAACACAAAGCCTATAAAGTTCAGGTATTCAGCAAACATCCCAAACAAAGCTGGGACAAGAGCAATCCCAGTTTGTTAAGCACTGGTTTAGAGGGAACGTGTATATTGCACTCCGATTTCCGACACATGATATGCATTCAGTAACTAAAGTTGATGTCATTTCTCTCTCCAAGCCCAATGTAAACTTCTCACCAGTTACCTTATTTTCTGTGTTCTCCATGTATGGCCCTGTGGGACTTACTGAAGCAGAGAAGGAGAAGTAGTTTGGAGAGCATCATAGCATGTCAGCTTGGCCACGGATCCTTCTGTTTTGCAGCCACAGAAAGGGGAAAAGCTGGAATGACCAGTGCCTCACCACCCCTCGTACTCCAGAGTGAGGGCAAGAACAGTTTTCTTGGGCAGTGCAGTTCCCTCTTCCCACACTTTCCGGAAACGTGTTGCGGATGCCAATTGCAACATGTTTCTTGCACAAGAACTTGGCTCACAGGAAATCATCACCTGTCTCAGGCAGATTTCAGGCTTCAAATAGGTAGCCCTCCAGATGTCTTAGGCATGAGCCTGAAGGATTCCTGAAGGGGTGAAGGCACTTCACCACTGAGTATATTGGAAATTCCGGGCAAGCATCAGTTGGTTGGTAGACATGCCCACAGGTTAAGAACTAAGGGCTGTTGTCAGATTATTTCACAAACTGTGACAATGAGAATTCAGTTGACAAAGCAAACTCCTGGAACCTCACTGGCGGTTCAGTGGTTAGGACTCATTCTCACTGCTGGCGTCCCCAACAGGCTGTTTTGGTTAGCCTAAAGTTTAAATTAAATCATGTATAGGCCAGAACGACTTCCGCATACCCCAGTATGTGAACATTTCTTCCATCCATTCCCCCTTTTAATTGTGACTCCTTTGATAGGAATCATTGATAATCCATGTATTTTCCCAGCACTGCCGGAGTGGCTCTTTTTTCTGCCTGCTCTGGGCCCAGCCATCTCCTTCGACACTTGGCCTCCTTTTTGTTTATATATCGCCTAGTTGTCCACGTTGGGGGAAATTTCATAAGATAGCATGAACAAGCTCAGAGGTATGCTAACAGAGAAATGTTTTAGAGGCCGTTCATTTTATCATCTCTACCCAGTTGTCACACAGACACTGTATGTGTGCTTTAAGCGGTAAACTTAGAGCCAGCAGTCTTACAGATCACGAATAGTTATACTCTGCCTCAGCTTTATTGGGCAGTGTTTCCATCCTGAACACTGGGGTCAGAAGTATGATTAGAAACAAAACAATTACTTTCCATCAGCAGTCTCTGTTATCAAAATCAGATCAATATTCTAGGAGAACTCTGCTTTCTTAACAGAGACAAAAAAAAAAAAAAAAAAGTTCAGCCTTGCATCAGCCTAGTGTTAATAACATTCATAAACAATTAAATTCAGTCTAATCTTAATCCTGACAACATACAAAATTCTTTCCTCAAAGTTCCTTTTTCATAAGTCTTTTATCATTTTCTGGATCCAAACAACTTTGTTCTTTATTTTCTCATCCAGAAACAAACAATTGTAGGACAAAATAATTATCGTCTTTTTCCAAAAATGCCTCTGTTCTTTATCCTTTCTCTTCGCCAGCAACACATGTTCTACTTGTTTTACACATAGAAATGTTTCCCTTATCATTTTTACATGTCACAATTTTTAACCCTTGGAACCTTAACAAAACCAAGTGATTGAACTGATACACCAGCATTTTCTGATTGCAGACCTAAGGATATATTTCATACATCTAGAAGTATACATTTTTCACAGCATAATTTTTCTTTAATGGTACATCATGCGTGTTTAATAAGCCCAAACCTCTTTAGTTTCCCTCTTGGTCTTATGAGAAGACAAAAGTAGGTAAATTTAGATTTGTTTGATTTGTAAGCACTTATGTTTTTTAAGGCCAATTAAATAGAGCCTCTTTACAAATTAACCTCAGCAATATTATCTAATGGCAAAAACACATATTGAGACATACAAACGTCCAGACAGAGATCTCTTTGCTTCATCTTTTTACATTTATTGAATTAGGCATTGCAATTAAACTTATCACTTTATGGATAATAGAATAGTCAAATTTACATTCTCAGTTTTAAAAGGCTTCTATCTTTTCTTTTTCCTTGGCTCGAAGTTTTATATTTAACCCAAGGCTGAAGATCCAGGCAAAGTGGACTGTGTTTGTATTTCAAGGACATGATAAGCATTAACTTCAGATTTTCTCCTAGGCATATTTTTGTTTTCCCAGGGTCTGATAAAAGAGTTTTATCAAACTAGACTTCTATAACTACATATGCAAAAAGAACTGGGTTTTTGGAATTTCAAGAGTTTCACCTTAACCAATCTTCTCTGGAGTCTGAAGAATATTGCTGCCACACATTGTCCCAAAAAATCATATTTTTGGTCATGATTTCACAGCTAAAATTTTTCTTAATGAATTGAACCTGAATTTCCCATTTTACATAAGGCAACAAGAGTACCAACCACACAAACGGAATACACACTCACACACCAAATGACAGATCAGTCATAAACTCTCTCCGAGGGTGACCCGTAGAGTCCCAAACACACATGTCCCCAAAATGGTCCTCAATGGTAGATGTCAGAACCAACTGGCAAAACGCCCAAATGACACTCAGTGCTCACAAGCAGCCCCCAACAGCAGACAGGTGTCAGAACCAGCTGGCGAGAATGCCCAGAAACGTGGCAGCTCATGTCCGGGGTAGAGTCTGGCCATCATGTAGTTAACTTTTCCACCTGGAGTTTCAGGATCTTCAAGACAGCTCACAGAATATGGCTCAGGATAATATCTACAGCCCTTGAGAAGGAACTAAGTGCTTAATGCTGCTAAGTCGCTTCAGTCGTGTCTGACTCTTAGCAACCCCATGGACTGCAGGCTGCAGTCCATGGGATTTTCCAGGCAAGAACACTGGAGTGGGGTGCCATTGCCTTCTCCGATGCTTTATGCTGCTGCTGCTAAGTCACTTCAGTTGTGTCCGACTCTGTGCGACCCCATAGATGGAAGCCCACCAGGCTCCCCCATTCCTGGGATTCTCCAGGCAAGAACACTGGAGTGGGTTGCCATTTCCTTCTCCAATGCATGAAAATGAAAAGTGAAAGTGAAGTCCTTTAGTCGTGTCCGACTCTTAGCGACCCCATGGACTGCAGCCCACCAGGCTCCTCCGTCCATGGGATTTTCCAGGCAAGAGTACTGGAGTGGGTTGCCATTGCCTTCTCCGGATGCTTTATGACCACATTATTATTTGGTCTCCTTTTGACTGCTTTCCTTTGTTTTCACGTGTTCTCATTTCTCTGATTAAACTTACCCTTTGACTAACTTTTCCACAGGCAGAAAGCAGGCAGAGGACGTGGGGGCAGGGCAATGACCATACAGTCTTATTTCAATCCTTCACATGTTGGGGACAAGTTATCACTTTAATCTGGCAGTCCCCAACGTTTTTGGCACCCAGGACCAATTTCGTGGAAGGTCATTTTTCCACAGACCAAGGGGGGAAGATGGTTTCAGGATGATTCAAGTGCATTGTGTTTACTGTGCACTTTATTTCTATTAATATCACATCAGCTCCACTTCAGATCACCAGGCATTAGATCCCACAGGGTAGGGACCCCTGTGCACTTTATTTCTATTAATATCACATCAGCTCCATCACAGATCACCAGGCATTGGATCCCACAGGGTAGGGACCCCTGCTTTAATTCCCTCTAGAATTGACACAGGAGATGTTTTTAGTTTCTGCTTTCACAGATGTAACCTCAGAAGGATCTGTAGGTTGTTCAAAGCTATCAGCCCAGTGAGTGGTGGGGCTGTGGCTGTCCAAAATAAAAAACAAACAACAAAAAAAAGGAAGTCATCCTCTTCTCCCTAAAGTAGGAAGAGAGAAAGGAGAAGTTGGAAATTTTAATAAAAACAGAAGAGGATGTGTTCCCCCAAGATTAGGTATAAATCAAGAACATATAAGTGAGTGGTTAAGACTTGCTTAGGAACAGAAAATGTGTGTATAACCACGAGAAAGGCATCAGATTGCCAGATAAAATGAGAATTAAATTAATAAACTTGGGAGAAACGATAGGAGTAGCCAGGGCTTCCGGAAGGTAGAGTTTAGGGTCCAGGTCAAAGGTCTACTGTGCCACTGGCTGTTGCCTGAGCAACCAACTCTGCCTCTTACTGATAAGGAGGGTTCTGGAAAATAGCTGTGAGCCCAGGAATCTGTAATCGGAGAAGAAATTCTGCAGGGTCTGAACTTGGTCTTCCTCTGGGGAGGATCTGAGCAGAACTTTGGAAGATGTTTGCTTGGCCCCCAAGAGTGATGTCATGAGAATGATGGTGACTCATTTAAAAGGTTAGCTGGAGGGACTTCCCTGGTGGGCCAGTGGCTAAGACTCCATACTCCCAACGCAGGGGGCTCAGGTTCGATCCCTGGTCAGGGAACTAGATCCCACATGCCACAACCAAGACCCATAGCAGGCAAAAAAAAATATATATATATTAATAAAAAAATAAAAGGTGAGTTGGAGCATGACCAAGGGGAAAACAACAATCACAACTAGAATTTCGTTTGGTTCTGTGAGTTTGAGAGAAGCAGCTCTTATACAGGAGCTGACATTTATTGAGCATTGTCCAAAGTAATCCTAATGAAGTATTTCCAATGCTTCCGTTTTACCGCCAGGGCAGCGGTAAAACTTTCCTAACATCCCACAAGGAGTGAGTAGCGGCACTGGGATTCGATCTCAGGTCTTATTGGTTAGGAAGGCTTAACCACCGATAGTGCTTTCTACTGATCTGGGAGGTCCTGGAGAGATGACCCAGAAGGAAGATCCCGGGCGCGGTGCAAGGGCATTATTACTCGGGAAGCTGGGCTGCGGGGCTGCCGGCAGGGCCGGTCCAACCATGGGACCCCAGCGTCTTCTCCTTCCTCTCTGCTCTCCCGGGCTCAGGCCCAGACGTTGCCAGAGGGGCGATTCTGGCTGTGCCAGTCGAAAACGACCAGTGCGCCCAGCGAGATGAGAACCAGGCCGCCCAGCCCCAGGCGGAGGACGTTGCCCTGGGTGTAGTCCGAGGCGCCCGAGCCTGCGGGGCCAGCAAAGGAGAGAGGCGGTCAGCGTCCCCGTCAGACCTGCATCTCCGCCCGTCCTCTGGGTGTTTAAGCTCCAGAGCGGAGCTGAGAACGCAACTTCCAGTCTCAACATTGCAGGGGCTGCATGGCGGCAGGGCTTCGACCCCCGGGTCTGAGGGGGGAAGGGCCGGGGGCCTGGACCCCGGGTCTGAGGGCGGAGGGGCGGGGGCCTGGACCCCCGGGTCTGAGAGGGGAGGGCGGGGGCCTGGACCCCGGGTCTGAGGGCGGAGGGCGGGGGCCTGGACCCCGGGTCTGAGGGGGGAAGGGCCGGGGGCCTGGACCCCCGGGTCTGAGAGGGGAGGGCGGGGGCCTGCACTCCCGGGTCTGGGGGAGCAGGTGTGCGGTCGGGACCCTCGGGTCTGGGGGCGGGGGGCCGGCCGCTCACCGTCCGCGCGGACCACCAGCGGCTCGCTGCGCGCCGACAGCACGTAGGGGGCGGAGGGCGTGTGGTAGTAGCAGGTGTAGGTGCCGGGCGCGCGCGCGCCGAGCAGCGGGAAGTCGGCCCAGGGCTGCTCCGAATCCCGGTACTGCAGCGGGGCCGCCTCGCCCTCGCGGTACAGCGCGAAGCTCATGCCCCGCAGGCGGCCGGCGCAGCGCAGACTCACGTTGGCCCCGGGCACTACCACCGGCGCGGGCAGCGCCACCAGCGAAGGGCGCGGCAGCTCGTCTGCGGGACGAGGAGGTGGGAGGGTCGGGGTCCGCCTTCTCCCTCCCTCATCGCCCCCCCTCCTCTCCCCTCCCCACACCCCCGCCTCATTCTCTCCTCTCCCCTCCCCCCTCCTCTCCTCCCCCCACCCCAGCCTCATACTCTCTCCTCTCCTCTCCCCTCCCCTCCCTCTCCCCTCCCCTCCCCTCCCTCTCCCCTTCCTCTCTCCCCTCCCTCACCCCCATCCCCCGCCTCATTCTCTCCCCTCCCCTCTCCCCTTCCCACGTGCTCTCCCTTCCCCTCTCCCCCACCCACTCCTTCCTCTTTCCACTCTTCCCTTACCCTCTCCCCTCCCCGCCCCGCCCGCTCTCCCTGCCCATCTCTGCAGGCCTCTCACCTTCTCCCTCAGCTCCTCCGTGTCCGTGTCCCTATCTCTCCCAGCCCCTGTGTGTCTGCCTCCCTCTCCCTCCCACATTCTCCCACTGTCCCTGTGCTCACTAAAATGCTCTGTTTTTAACCCCCCGGTCGTGCATGTTTCACTCCCCCGTGGGGCTCAGAGGCTGTCTTTCTCCCAGGGTTTCTCCGATTCTTAGGGGATCTTAGTTCCCCAACCAGGGATTGAACCTGCACCCTCGGCAGTCAATGCTTGGAAACCTAACCACTGGACCACGGGAGAGTTCCGTTAGTGACATTTTTGGATAAATCTGGATGATTCTATGGGGGTGGGTGTTGAGGGGGATTGTACTGTCCTGCACACAGGGTGTGTTATAACGTCTCTGGCCTTTAACCCATGTGATGCCAGTAGCACACCCTTCCCCGGTCAGGACAAGCAGAAATGTCTCCAGATATTGCCAGACTGGCGGCGGGGGGGGGGGGGGGGGGGGGGGGAGGGGAGTGGGAAGGGCGGCATAATCATCCCGACTGAGAATTCTCTCTGTCTCTCCATGTAAGTCTTTTTGTATGTGTCATTGTGCAAGCTCCTCTCCATACATACACGGATTCCCTCCTTGCCCCTCCATCCCACCTGTGTCCCTTCTCCACACCCCACTCCCCCAGGACCTCACCTGTCACCAGCAGTTCCAGGGCATCACTGGGGTGGGACCAGACATCTGGATCCCAGCCTCGCCTCCAGTAGCAGCAGTGGTAACTGCCCCCCTGGGCTGGGGTCACCTCCTCCAGGAAGAACTCCGCCAGTTCCGCAGATACATCCCGGTGAATCATAGTAGTGAGCTCTGCAGACCTGAAGACTGCAAACCTCCAGGCGGGCTGGGGTGCCTGGCACCTCAGGGTGACATTGACCCCAGGGGTCACAACTGCAGCGGGCTGAGCGCTCAGCCAGGGCCTGGGGTTGGAGGCTGGGGAGACTGAGTAAGCGTGGCTGCCTGGGTCCTCGGACTTATTGGGAGCCCAAGTTGATGAGCGGGCAGCTGGAGTAGGAGGAGAAGCTCCTTGAGAATCACTGCCCCTTTCTCAGCCTCAGATCCCTGCTCCTAAAGCAGGGGAGACACAGGATCCCAACCAAGGCTTTCAAAACCGGCTGCACATCAGAGGAGCGAGGCATCAACTCCTGTTTTAAACATCACTTCAAGGGATTGGATCCCAGAAATCTGCAAACTCAATTTGTCCTCCAGAATACTTGTAATGTGTTTGACATATTTCAACAGTTGCCCAAACTTGCCATCTATCTGGGGGAAAAAATTGTTGGATCCCTACCTCACACACCATTCCCCCAAGCAAATTCCAGATTAATGTAAAGAAAGTACATGAGTTTTTTAAAAAGCTATAAAAGTATCAGAAGAAAATATAGGAAAATGTATTTATCTTTGGGGTTGAGAAGGCTGTCTGAAAATGTAAAATGAAAAATTCAGAAGGGAAAATTGTTCATTAATTTGGCCATTTTAACCTTTTAAAGCTGTATATGAGAAAAGACATGTAAATGAAGCTAGAAGACAAGCGCACCGTCAGAAATGGCTTATTCATAAATCATATAGATTAAGAGTGTAGAAGGACTTTACACTCTGGTGTAATGTGGTCCAGTGGTTAAGATTTTGCCTTCCAACACATGGGGTGTGGGTTCCATCACTGGTGAAGGAGTTAAATCCCACATGGCTTGTGGCCAAAAAAAAACCCACCATAAAGCAGAAGCAATATTGTAACAAATTCAATAAAGACTTTAAAAAAATGGTCCACATTAAAAAAAAAAGTGTGAAAAGAAATCTTAGAGCCAATTCAACTGAAATCTGGGCAAAACATACGAACAGGCAATTCATGGAGGAGGAAGTCCAATTGACCAAAACACATCTAGGGGTTGCGATGTGAAAGTCACTCCACGATAACACTAATTTTTTAAAAGTTAAAACAATAGTAAGACATTTTGCCTCTCAGGTTGTCAAAAATTTAAATACTGGTTAACATTGTGTTTGGGAGAATATATAGTACAACAGGTGCTTAGCTGCACTCAACCACACCTTTTGAGACAGCAGTTTGTCAGTTTCTATTAAGATACACAAAGGATATGACCAGCCACTCAATAAGTCCACCCTAGACAAATGCACTTACATGAACATGAAAACTTCACACTGCAATGCACACTGCAGCGATGAATGTGATAGTAAACGCTGGAAGCAACCTAAATATACACCAGGAGAACACCTAAATATACACCAGGAGAACCAACTAAACTAGAACCCCCCCTGCAATAGTGAATGTTAGATAGCAATTTTTAAAAAGAGAGAGAAAAAAAGTAGAACCATCTATAATGACATGGACAGCAATTACAAAGTGAAAAATATAAGGTGTAGAACACCTTACAAGAAATACCAGTTTTGCTTTGGGGGGAAAAAAAAAGAAGAAGTACAAAAATACATGTGTGTGTTTGAATGCATGGAAATTTTTTTATAAGGGTTCAGAGATTATATAAGGAAGATGAGGAAAGGGAAGACAGCCATTGCTATAGATCCTTTAATAGTACTTAATAGGGGTTTGGGGCTCGCTGTGCGGCATGTGGAGCCTTACCCCACCAGGGAAGGAACCCGTCCGTGCTCCCTGTAGTGGAAGCATGGAGTCTCAGTCACTGGACCACCAGGGAAGTCTGATGATAATTCATTTTTAAAATCATGAATATATGTTAGCTTTAGCATTTAAAACTTAAAAAATTGATAACCAAGGTATTAATGGTTTTCCAAGCGACTCTTATTTGGAGTGTAGCTGGGGGAAAATTGAGAGGAAGAAAAGATCTCCCTCATCAGAAACCTTGGAAAGAAACCAAGTCATCTGAGGGTGGAGAACTACACTTTCCAAATGGGGAAATAATGGGTTTTGCCAGAGATCTTATTTCCCGAGCCCTGCACTTCACCAAGCTCTGAGCCAAGAGTTCTATGCATGTGATTTTGTTAAATTCTCACAACAGCCCATTTTACAGAGTAGAAAATTGAGTCTTAGCATGCAGTGGTTTGTTCAAGGTCATAAATGAATAGGGTGGTGAAACCGGGGTTCCCGTTTGGGTCTCATTCACTCCAATGGGCATGACCTTCCCTACTTCTCTACACTGGTCACTAAAGTGAATACGGGGACTTCCCTGGTGGCACAATGGGTAGGAATCTGCCTGCCAGTGCAGGGGACATCGGTGTGACCCCTGGTTTGGAAAGATCTCACGTGGGATGAGGCAACCAAGCCTGTGTGCTGCCACAACTAAGCCCACGCACCTAGAGCCTGCACACCTAGAGCCTGCGCTCGGCAACGAGAGAAGCCACGGCAGTGAGACGCCTGTGGCCACAACTAGAGAAAACACACGCGCAGCAACCACGATCCAGCGCGGCAGAAGGTAAACAAAAACAAAGTGAGGGAGGGAGGGAGGAGGGAAAGAAAGAAGAGAGGAGAGGGAAGTAAGGAAATCTGGGCTGACGGTGGGCACCAAAATAAAGGCTGAGTAGTTGGAAACGGGATGTCAGAAACATGTGGGGGAATGGGGGGGTGGGGCGGGGGATTGTTACTCACCAGCTGGAGTGCTGTCTGCGTGACACACCAGCCCTATAGAGGGTTGGAGGAGGGGGCTTGGTCTTGTCAGAGCCTTCAGCTGCTACCAGCCCCACCTCACTGCGCGCCCAGGAATCTAAGTCCCCGGGCTCTCTTTCCTCTGAGAAACAGGAATCTTGCCCCAAATTTCTCTTCTCTCATCAGCCATAAATTCAGACTTCCAATCCCCACTTATTTCAGAGACCAAAACTCTGGGCAGGCAATTCCCTGGCCATCCAGTGGTTACAGCTAAGCTCTCTCCTTGCCAATGGCTGGGGTTCGATCCCCGGTTTGGGGAACTAAACTCCCACAAGCCATGCCACACAGCCAGAAAAATAAAACAAAGCCTAGACCCAAATCCCTCTTTCCTCTACACCCAAGAATTCAGGTGCTTGGACTCCCCTTTTTTTCAGGAGACAATAATCTGAGTGCACAGTTCTCCTCTCTGGGGTGTGGGGGTCTGCACCCCCAGCTTCCTCCTTTCCCAGGGACCCAGGTGTCTCAGCTCCCATCTTTCTGTTACATCAAGGTTTAGGACTGAACAGTCCCCATTCCCAGGAATTCAGGTCCCTGGCCTTCTCTTGCTTCAAGATCTAGAGCATCCTGCTCCCCAACTTCCTCCTCTCCCAGGAACCCAGGAACCTGAGACCCCTGTGTCCTCTTACCTTAGGATTCAGGGGTCGGAGCCCCAGTCCTGTTATTCTAACCTAGAATCCCCCTGAACCCTCAGCTAGTGCTGCACCTGCCCTCAGGGAGACCCCAGCCCAGCCAGGGACCCAGGGGGAAGGGGGTGGGTGTCTCACAGAGAGTCAGCAGCTGCAGGCTCAGCACCTCCGCCATAACGGGCAGTTCTCGGTTGGAGAAAGAAGAGCAGCCCGGGCTCACCGTGCCCGGTCCCCTACCGGGAAATGAGGCAACTTCAGAAAATCAGAGCCGTGCTCAGGGAAGGGAGGAGGAGCAGGGTGGGGCCCCTGGGTAATTGTGTCATAGCCTTATGGTGCTGTGGGAGAAGTCGGGAGAGTGGGAGGTCATCACTGATCACTGTTGTGTTCATTAGGCTAAAAAAAAAAAAAAAGCTAGCACCTATTATGTATCAGACCCTGTGCTGCACGGTTGGGGGAGCGGGGACAGAGGAGAGTCAGACCCCATTATTGTGCTCCAGTAGTTCCCAGCCTGCTATCAGGAAAGCCACATCCCGACCAGGTTAGTTAAAACAAAACAAAACGATGTGCGCTAGAATGAGGGGCTTCCGTGGTGGCTCAGACGGCAAAGAATCTGCCTGAGATGCAGGAGACCTGGGTTCCATCCTTGGGTCGGGAAGATCCCCTGGAGAAGGGAATGGCAACCTGCTCCAGTACTCTTGCCTGGAGAATTCCATGGACAGAGGAGCCTGGGGGCTACAACAGTCCATGGGGTCGCAAAGAGTTGAATATGACTGAGCCACTAACAGTTTCACTACTTTTTCACAGGATGGAGATCACACGGGGCACTGTGAGAGTCCACAGAAGGTCCCTAACCCTTCAGGAATGAGAGGGCTTGCAGGACGAACTGATTTTGAGCTAAGACCTCAACTGATAGATTGATCATTTGTCCTCTCGCAGACTCCGTTTGCCCATCTATAAAATGGACTCTCAGAAGTAAACTATAGATGAGGACTGATGCACTCCGCTTTAGCTGGGCTGCAGCAGGACTGGAAGTTACTCCTCCGGAACGACGTTCTGAGAAAAGCGAACCTTGGCAGGTGCGCCGAAGACAGGCTTGCGTTTAAACCCACAGCGCCGCCTCCTTTTCTACAGCCTTCAGCACCGACCGCTGTTCTGCAATACTGCGCACGCGCTGACTCAGCCGGTGGAGGCTTGCGGGTCGGGACTACAACTCCCAGAGTGCTCCGCGCCGCCACCGCCTCGGATAGCCGTTCGGCGCCACTGCGCAAGCGCGGACTCAGGCTGCGGGGCCCGTGCCCAGGGACCACAACTCCCAGAGTGCCCCGCGCCCTCGCCGCCGCCGAGACCAAGATGGCTGAGAGTAAGTTCGGGTTCTGCCGGCGCGTGAAGCTGGTTCTAGGAGCCCCGGGTGGTGCAGGGGTTAGGGCAACGCGGAGCCCCTATGGAGCCAGTGGGGTCCGGGCCGGAGAGGGGTGCGGAGGTTACGACGGGGCTCCTCCGGGGCGGTGTTGACGGAAGAGGAATAGAGGTCACCGGGGACATCAAGTGCGAGGGTGACCCTCCTCACCCATCCTTACAGGAGTCGCAGCCTTCCTCAAGAATGTCTGGGCCAAGGAACCGGTGCTAGTGGCATCCTTCGCCATTGCGGGCCTCGGTGCGTGAGTGTCCCTGGTGCGAACGTGCATGACCCCCAACTGGCGTCCCAGCTTTACCTTCCATCCTGTAGAGGTCTCATCGCTCCCCGCCCATCATTCCATCCAGTACCCCGAGCCGCGACCCTCGCCCTCCACATCCCGTGTCCCTCACACCCCATCATTCCATCCTGTACCCCGAGCCCCGACCCTCGCCCTCAACATCCCGTGTCCGCCCATCATTCCATCCTGTACCCCGAGCACCGACCCTCGCCCTCAACATTTCGTGTACCCGCTAGTGTGCCAATACCCCCACCCCTAATATTCTGACCCCTCCACCACCCCATCGCTCCGCACCCCATCCGCACCCACCCAAGAATTCTGTAATCCCTTGAAAGAAGTTGTCAATCCTAGGTACCCATTATAAATACCTAACCCCTTAAAAAAAAATAATAAGTGTGGAGAAGGAAATGGCAGCCCACTCCAGTACCCTTGCCTGGAAAATCCCATGGACAGAGGAGCCTGGTAGGCTACAGTCCATGGGTTCGCGAGGTCACTTTCACTTTCACTTTCCTCACCTCCTACTCTTCTCTGTCTAAAAGAAACTGGCATTCAGACCCAGATAAGATGATACGCTGGGGCACTAGCCTGCCATCTTCTAGGACGCCTAGTTTTGCAAATAAAATTGTATTCCTTGCTTCAAAAAAAAAAAAATAATAATAATCGCCTCACCCCCCCACCAGACTCTGAATTGAGTTGGCGGTGGGTGGAGGTGGAGCTCGGGAATCTGGTATCTCCTGAAAATTCTCTGGTGACTCTAACGTGTCTCCCGGATGGAGAACCTCAGCCCTGGAGCTGGACTGCTCAGACTTTCAGGGGTGGGAGTGGGGCTCTCGTTAAAACACAGGCTCTGATTCAGTAGGTCTGGGAGGGGCTAGGGCAGTTGCACTAAGAAGTTCCCAGGCCTTGTCAGTAGCGCTGGTGGGCAGGCCCCACACTGGGGGAGGTTTGGGACCACAGTTGTCGGGCCTGGCAGCCACGGCCCACATCAGCCCTAGAGCTCTTGCAACGGGGCTGGTATGAATTGAGATGGGCCGTGTAACGCTCGTGTAAAGTACGTGCTGGATTTCAAAGACTTCCTATAACAAAAAGTATATACCCATTTTTTTTTTCACGTTGATATATTGAAGTAATATTTTGCATATACCTGGTTCATTTTTTAAATTTGTGCCTTTTAATTTTACTGTGGCTATTCAGTTCAGTTGCTCAGTCGTGTCTCTTTGCGACCCCATGGACTGCGGCATGCCAGGCCTCCCTGCCCATGTAAATTGCATCGCTGGTTCTTACATTCCTGTCTGACAGTGCTGGCCTGGAACACTCCTTTATATGCCCTGCCCCACCTCCCTGTGACTCCCAGCTCCCACCCCAGAGGGACTGTGGTTTCTCAATGATTGTTCTTTGAACCTCCCCCTCTTCCTTAGTTTGTAACAGTTCATGATGCCTCTGGAAGATTCCCAAGACACCCCCTGACCCATACCTCCCAATATGCTCCATGACTCATGCGCTCCTTCCGTGACCACCCCCTTCTTCCCTCCCATGGCCTCCAGGTCCCACGTGTCTGTGAGTACTTGGCTTTCACCCAACCTCTGAAAACTGTTATACACCCTTCCGCTGACGTATGGGGCTCCCAGGGTGCCAAGCGGCCTCCTGGAGGTGAACCCCTGCTCCCCTCCCCTCCACGGACCTGACCCCCATTTGGCCAAAGCTCAGCTTCTGTCTGCGGGGGTCTCCTCCTTCCCCCAGGCCTCATGCCTGTTATCTCTCCACAGCTGTAATCCTGCCCACACTCAGCCCCTACACCAAGTACTCGCTCATGATCAACCGGGCCACACCCTACAACTACCCAGGTGAGTGAGGCCTGGCTGTGCGGGGCGGGTGGGGGGGGGGGGGCAGTAATGGGCAGGCGCGTCCTCCACAGGGCTCCAAGATTCTGCAGTGCACGCTGGACTCTGTCCTTTCGTCCTCAGTAGATGGAATCCACGTGCCATCGAGTTCACTTCTTTTTTAAAATGTATCTGGCTGCTCCGGGTTTTAGTTGCGGTACCCGAGATGGTCAGCTTCACTGCAGCAACGTGGGATCTAGTTCCCTGACAGGGTCGCACCTGGCCCCCTGCCTTGGGAGCACCGCGTCTTAGCCCCTGGGCCACCGGGGAGCTCCCTCCTGTCTGGTTTTGCACTTTGTGAGTTGCTGTGGTGCTTTCAGATTTATGTCCTTGTCTGGGTTCCCAGCCTCTGTTGCTTTCCCAACTGCTGACTTTCTGGGTGTCCGCCTCTCCAGGCCTGTCCTGCTTCCTCATGTCTGTTGGGTCTTTCTCTGGGGCTCCTTTCTGTGTCCATCATTCTGGTTTTTCACGTCTCTAGGTCTCTATCTCCCTGCTTCCCTACATCTCTTACTCTCTGACCCTTGGTGGTGGTACTTGAGTCGTTAAGTCTTGTCTGACTCTTGTGACTCCACGGACCATAGCCTGCCAGGCCCCTCTGTCCATGGGATTTCCCAGGCAAGAATGTTGGAGTGGGCTGCCATTTTCTCCTCCAGGGCATCTCCCTGACCCAGGGATCAAACCCCGTCTCCTGCACTGCAGACAGATTCTTTGCCCCTGAGCCCCCAGGGAAGCCCTCTCTGACCCTTACTTTCTCATCTCTCTCCTGGGGTCCTATCTCCCTGTCTGAATGTAAGCTGACAGGCCAACCCTTCTCTGGGGGCCCTGGTGATCTGCTGGTCTCAGCGGCCCCCTCCTGTCCACAGTGCCCCTCCGAGACGACGGGAACATGCCCGACGTGCCCAGCCACCCCCAGGACCCCCAGGGCCCAAGCCTGGAGTGGCTGAAGAGACTGTGAACGCCTCTGTTGACAGGGAGCAGCCCCCGCCCCAATGGCCCCAATAAATGCGTGAAAACCACCCCGAGCCTGAGTGTGTGTGGGCAGCAGCCAAGGCGAGAGTGGGGGCTGGTTTATTGGGGGGGAGCGAGTTAGTCAAAGGGGGGGCTGGCTAGGGTGGGGTAGGGCAGCAGTTTGTCTGGCCCCCGAGAAACCCAGCTTGAGTCGAGGGCCTCATCCGCTTCAAAGCCAAAGTCTTCCTCAACCTTGATCTGGGGGAGATGAGAGTGGGGCGTGAGGAGGCCCTGGCCCGACGGCCCACATGAGGTGGGCCCGTACACGTGTCCCCGTACATGCTCCCCAGAGCTGCCCCCACCCCCTCTCCCTGCTCTGCTGCCAGCCCGCCCGGGTATCTGTCCTTCTCCCCAGAACCTCCTCCACGTCTTCCTTCTCCACCCCCGTCTGGCATTTTCCAGCTCTTTCTCCTTCCCAGGCCAGCCTGACCCCTTTCCTCCTCCTTGCAAGGCCCTCTCTCCCCAGCCGTCCCAGCCTGGCCTTTCCCTGCTTCCCCTGTGCCCCCCGCTCCCCCTGCACCCCTCTCCCTTCCCCCCAGCCCCCCTCACCGGGGCCAGTTCCGGGGTCAGCGCAGCCCCGACTCGCCGGGTGTCGCGGGGTGCTCGCCGCCTCTTCCTCCCACTGGGCCCCTCACCGGGGGCCGGGCTGCCTGGCTCCGGGGGTGCGGGCGTCCTCCGAGGTGGGGACAGCCCCTCTTTCTCTGGAGGCTCGTTCTCTGCATTGCCGGGGGTGGGGGCATCTGTGCCCTGGCTGCCCTCATCCTGGCAGACGGGAGAGGGGGCAGGTGAAGGCCATGTCCCGGGCTCCAGGCCCGCCTACCTGCCCGCAACCCCAGCTCACCTCCAGCACGATGGTGAACTGGCTGGAGCGGTAGTCATCGCCGTAGGAGTCCAGCACTCTCATGAGGAACCTGCAGAGAAGCCATCAGGGGAGCTGCTTTACCTTCCGCCCGGCAGGCGGGAAGGGGATGCAGCGCAGCTCTGACCCTGAAGATCTGAGACACCCGGTGCCCAGTGGACTCGGGGCAGGACAGGGGGACCTCTGCACCTCAGCTCCTGCTCTGGAACCCCGGGGTGTGACCCCCGCACCAGGGCGGCCTGCAGACAGTGGCACGGTAGCTCACGATGGTGCCACAGGCCCGGTGGGGTGTCGGCTCAGTAACTGGGCAAACATACATTGTCATTTTCATTGGTAGCTGGGAGGCGGGCCCAGGGCCCTCACTCATGACCCTGCCTTCTCTTCCTGCTCTCTGCTCCCACAAGCTTTTTGGTTTTCTGTCTCTTCTGAGCTCTGACCAGATGGTCCCCATAAGCCAGCGCCTGGGCGGAGCCTCTTCCATGCACCTCTCCTCTCAGCACATGCCAGCTGCTCTTGAGGCTGTCGGCTACAGAAGCCTCTGCCACCTGTCCTCTCTTCGGGCACCTGGCATGCGTTGAGAGTGAGTGACTGACGCGCGGAAATGGTCGATTCTGCTTATTTTTATTTAGTTGCGCTGAAAATCAGAACCAAATGGTTACCCGGCATGTGAAATGAGGCTCGTGTGCCTGAGGGAGTGAATTTTTAATTTCACTTCTTAATGAACTTGGTCGGTTACCACTAAGCATGAGAGTGGCAAGGGCCACCGAGGAGCTGCGTTTTTCACTTCACGTGAATTAATTCGAAGAGTTCATGCCCGGAGGGCTCCCATTCAGTTCTCAGCAGCCCTATGATCCTGGCATTGCCCTGCCTTGATGTCTCCTCAGCAGCCTGTGATCCGGGCATTACCCTCCCTTGATGGTGGCCTAGTGCTCAGACAAGGGTGTGGCTGGCCTGGAGGCACCCAGCGGACCAGGGCTCAAGGCTGGGTCTGTGACCCTCGGGCTGGTCTCCTGCACTCCGCCCACCCCATTCATTGGGGGCACACCCGCCGCCCCAGGCCTGGGACTCAGCTTGCTGCCCAGGCCCGACCGGAGATGGTGGGGACAGAGGCTGAGACGTGAGACGCAGGCCCCAAGGGTGTTACCTCCGTTCCTGCTGGAGTCTCCGAGTTATTCTCTGCACCTGGTGGAGCCTGTTCAGGACCCGCTCGTTCACCTGCGGGGAGATGGAGAAAGCACGCGTCAGCCGGGCTCTGAGATCAGCACGGTGAGTGGGGCCCCTGGACACCAGGGAGACTGGCCAGGGCCTCCAGGGCCTGTGTGTGTGCCGCTTCCCTGCTCACTGCCTCTCCTGTTCCACTGCCTGGTGCACTCCGCTCACACTCGAGTTCCCTGGCACGGGCCAGGCCTGGGGGCACTCAGCGCACTCCTCCCCAGGTGTCTATGAGGCTCACTTCCTTCAGACTGTGCTCAGGGACCTCCCTGAAGGTCCAGAGGTTAGACTCTGCACTTCCATGGCAGGGGGCACAGGTTCGATCCCTGCTCAGGGAACTAAGATCCCACGTGCCTCACAATGTGGCCAAAAAAAAAGAAAAACACCTGCATCAAAGGCCCCCTGCTCAGGCCTCCCCCACTTCCCACGCCAGAGCCCCAGGTCCGCCCCACTCAGCTCCGCTTTTCCGCCGCCTTCCAGCCTCTGTCTCTACTCAGTGTCCTCAGTGTCTCCGCCGCCAGCACAGAAGCTCCAATGGGCTGAGGTCTGTGCCCCTGTCCCCAGGGCCTGGAGCAGAGCCTGGCAGGGGGGTGCTCCCTAAACCCTGCCAACCAGAGGACTTGTTCACAGAGTGATAGTGTTTCAAGGACTCCAAACCAGGAGACAGGCTGGAGATTAGGGCAGGAGGTGGCTGCTTTAGGTAGGGCCGTCACGGGAGATGCGTGGACTGGACTGCTCCTGGGTCAGAATGACCTAGGTTCGAATACCAAGCTGCCCTTCTCAGCTGTGTGGCCTTGGGTAAGTTACTTAACCTCTCTGAGTCTCAAGTTTCTGCACTGGTCAAAGAGTAATAACGTAACTTACTCCTGGTTGGGGTTGGGCTAAGAGCAGAGGCTCAAGTGCAGCTCCGTTTGAGCAAATGGTGAGTCTCTCTGGAACCCAGCATCCAGCTGTTAAACAGGGCTCGGGATACCTGCTGCTGCTTGGGGGCAGGGCAGGGGGCCATGGGCTGAAGGTTCCCAGCCTGGCATAGAGTGGGTGTTCTCGGGAGAGTGCTCACTCTGCCAGCGCCACCCTTGCACTGAAAGACTGAACAGAAGGACACAGGGAGCCTTGAAATCACTGGGAGAGAAAAGAGTCGCGTGGTCGTGGAGAGAAGAGAGGTTGAGGGGAGCTGAAGGATGGAGCGGAGCCGAAAGCCTCCTGGTCAGAAATATTCCCAGGTGGCCCAGCAGTCAAGAACCTGCCTGCCAAAGCAGGAGACGTGGGTTCGATCCCCGGGTTGGGAAGATCTCCTGGAGGAGGGCACAGCAACCCACTCCAGTATTCTGCCTAGAGAATCCCATGGACAGAGCCTGGCGGGCTACAGCCCATGAGGTCACAGAGACTTGGACACGACTGAGCAACTAAACAACAACAATAATAAAAATAAATGGATCTGGTTTATATATATTATGTGTACTTATATTAGGTATCATGCCAGACATCCTGGAATGTGAAGTCAAGTGGGCCTTAGCATCACTACGAACAAAGCTAGTGGAGGTGATGGAATTCCAGTTGAGCTATTTCAAATCCTGGAAGATGATGCTGTGAAAGTGCTGCACTCAATATGCCAGCTGCTGCTGCTAAGTCGCTTCAGTTGTGTCCGACTCTGTGCAACCCCATAGACAGCAGCCCACCAGGCTCCCCCATCCCTGGGATTCTCTAGGCAAGAATACTGGAGTGGGTTGCCATTTCCTTCTCCAGTGCATGCCAGCAAATTTGGAAAGCTCAGCAGTGGCCACAGGACTGGAAGAGGTCAGTTTTCATTCCAATCCCAAAGAAAGGCAGTGCCAAAGAATGCTCAAACTACTGCACAGTTGCAATCATCTCACACGCTAGTAAAGTAATGCTCAAAATTCTCCAAGCCAGGCTTCAGCAATACATTAACCGTGAACTTCCAGATGTTAAGGCTGGCTTTAGAAAAGGCAGAGGAACCAGAGATCAAATTGCTAACATTCGCTGGATCATCAAAAAAGCAAGAGAGTTCCAGAAAAACATCTATTTCTGCTTTATTGACTATGACAAAGCCTTTGACTGTGTGGATCACAATAAACTGGAAAATTCTGAAAGAGATGGGAATACCAGACCATCTGACCTGCCTCTTGAGAAACCTATATGCAGGTCAGGAAGCAACAATTAGAACTGGACATGGAACAACAGACTGGTTCCAAATAGGAAAAGGAGTACGTCAAGGCTGCATATTGACACCCTGCTTATTTAACTTATATACAGAGTACATCATGAGAAATGCTGGGCTGGAAGAAGCACAAGCTGGAATCAAGATTGCTGGGAGAAATATCAATAACCTCAGATACGCAGATGACACCACCCTTATGGCAGAAAGTGAAGAGAAACTAAAAAGCCTCTTGATGAAAGTGAAAGAGGAGAGTGAAAAAGTTGGCTTAAAGGTCAACATTCAGAAAACTAAGATCATGGCATCTGGTCCCATCACTTCATGGGGAATAGATGGGGAAACAGTGTCAGACTTTATTTTTTGGGGCCCCAGAATCACTGCAGATGGTGACTGCAGCCATGAAATTAAAAGATGCTTACTCCTTGGAAGGAACATTATGACCAACCTAGATAGCATATTAAAACGCAGAGGCATTACTTTGCCAACAAAGGTCTGTCTAATCAAGGCTATGGTTTTTCCAGTGGTCATGTATGGATGTGAGAGTTGGACTGTGAAGAAAGCTGAGTGCTGAAGAATTGATGCTTTTGAACTGTGGTGTTGGAGAAGACTTCTGAGAGTCCCTTGGACTGCAAGGAGAGCCAACCAGTCCATTCTAAAGGAGATCAGTCCTGGGTGTTCTTTGGAAGGACTGATGCTGAAGCTGAAACTCCAGTACTTTGGCCACCTCATGCGAAGAGTTGACTCATTGCAAAAGATTCTGATGCTGGGAGGGATTGGGGGCAGGAAGAGAAGGGGATGACAGAGGATGAGATGGCTAGATGGCATCATCGACTCAATGGACATGAGTTTGAATAAACTCCAAGAGTTGGTGATGGACAGGGAGGCCTGGCATGCGGCAGTTCGTGGGGTCGCAAAGAGGCGGACACGACTGAGGGACTGAACTGAACTGAACTGAATACTTGTATTAGGGCTTCCCTGGTGGCTCAGCTGGTAAAGAATCCGCCTGCAATGTGGGAGACCTGGGTTGGATCCCTGGGTTGGGAAGATCCCCTGAAGAAGGGAAAGGCAACCCACTCCAGTATTCTGGCCTGGAGAATTCCATGGACTGTATAGTCCATGGGGTCGCAAAGAGTAGGACATGACTGAGCGACTTTCACTCACTCACTCATACTTACATTACCAACTTCCTATCTATACACATACATAAAACCATGTTACAAAGAGTACTTCTAGGAATGTCTGGTAACTGCTGGTGGGGCGCATTTGTCTTGTGTGTCTTCTGCGTATTTATGAAGGACTGGGACTGGTGGCCACAGGGTATGCATAGGTTCAACCTTCATGCACTTCAGAGGAATGTATGTAATTTAATATCCAGAGCTGACCCTGCTCCAAGCACGTCCACTGGTCCTGCTGCCTTCAGCCTGGCCTTCAAATCCCCTCCCCCAACATCCCCATCAAACCAAGTGCCTCTCCAGTCCTGAGCAAACCCTGTGCTATGTGAAGTTCCTAACGTACTTCTCCAGCTTGCCGTGCTCCTGCTTACCCTAAGCCTCGGCTCAAACCTCACTCCCCTGTTAGTTCTCTGTCATCCCTGCCTCCTCTTCTCCTCTGCTCCTACCCGAGTGCAGGCCTCCTCCTCTCCTGCCTGGGCCACTACACTAGCTGCCCCCCTCTTCCAGAACTCACCCAACACCACTGTCATAGGCTGGATTTTTGTTGTTTAATTGCTAAGTCGTGTCCGACTCTTTGTCCCCAAAAAGTGGTGTGTTGGAGTCCTAATTCCCAGGACCTCAGAATGTGGCCTTATTTGGACACAAGCTCTTCACAAAGGTAATCAGGCTAAATGAGGCTATTATAGAGTGGGTCCTAATCCAGTATGGCGGGACAGTCACACACACACAGAGCACAGGAAGAACGCCATGTGATTCTGAAAGCCGAGATCGACAAGCCAAGGAACGTGAAAGATCCCCAGCAAGCCACTGGAAGCCAGGGAGGGTGCCCAGAACAGATAGCAGATTCTCGCTCACAGCTCTCAGGGTGAACCAACACTCCTGACACCTCAATCCCGGACTTCTAGTCTCCAGACCCTGTGACAGTACATTTCTGTTACTGAGCCACCCGTCTGTGGTTCTTGATACAGCAGCCCTAGCAAATGAGTCCAACCAAAGACAGTCTTTCAAACACCCGGACCTGACCCTGTTCCTTCCTATCTGAAACCTTTTGATCGCTCCCTTTACTCTCAAAAAAGAAAAAATCCAAACTTCTTGCTATCATGTTCGTGGCCTTTCAAGATCTGGGCCCGGCTTCCTACTCCATACTCATTCTCACCAAGGAGGCTAACGCAGTGATTCAGCGGAAAGAACCTGAGTCTTGGCAAAGGCTGTGGGGATGGAGGAGGAGCTGAGAGAGATCGGAGAGGCAGAACGGACAGGACCTGAGTACATGATGTCAGGGGTGTGAGATCTGAAAAGTCAGATCAGTGGGTTAGCAGTGAGCTGCTTTGTGGTGTCAAATGAAGCTCCTAGAGGAGACAGCCCTCCAAGGTGCCTTGCAGGGTGCCGGACACACTCTAGGTGCTAAATAATGAATGAATGAGTAGACGGAAGGTTCATTCACCTGGGCAAGGAAAGCTGGGTACCTAGACAGGCAGACACTGGGAAGGATTACTAACTCAGGCCAGAGGAGCCCCAAAGAGGGGGAGCCACACTCACCTACCTGCTCGATCTCCCGGCAGCGCCGACCCAGCGCCTGGTACTTCCTGCGATTTAGTTCCCTCTGGCGCCGCCGACGGCCCCGGGCTGCCTCTTCCTCTTCATCTCGCTCCCGGAGCCCGGAGCCGCCCAGACCCCCGGACACAAACTCCACTTCGGTCTCAAGCTCGCTCTCCAGGATGTGACCACCGAAGAGCGGAGGCAGCGCCAGCTCCGAGCCTGGCGGCGCCGAGAACTCCTCGAAGCCCACGGCGGCCATGGTCCTGTAAGGTCGGGGGGGCTCAGGGACCCCGACGCCCCGTCTCCTAATCCCTCCTCGTTGAGGCCTTGGAAGGAGTCCAGGCCCCTAGCCCACCCCTTCCCAGGATTCAGAAGTCCAGGCTCCCAGCCCACCCCTTCCCAGAATCCAGATCTCTTCACTGGACAGCTCAAGCCCCAACCCTTCACCCAGACCCAGGGGTCCCGGCCTCCGCCAGACCCGCAGCCTTCTGCCTCAGGATGCATCCTGCTCGAGTACGGACCCCTGACCCTAAGCTAAGGAACTGCACCCCCGCGTCAGTCCTCAGCGCAGACTGCTATCAGGCAGCTACAATGTCTTTTGAGATTCGAAGTTTTCCTCAAAATCACTCACCCCTCTCTCTGCTCCAGTTCCATCTCTCCTGCTCGGGGAGCCCCAGGCCCCAGAACTTCCAACCTCGGCAATCTCCGTAGGTTAAGTGGTTCGCAAAACTACCCGTCCCGTCAGGCTACGCGGCTCCAACATCCGGGACTCTGCCGCCACGCCTTCTGGGAGCGGTAGTTTCCTATTTCCGGTTCCGCTCCGTAACCCTTCCACCTCCACCCCGACTCCCGGCTTAAATTAAGCCTTGCTTTCTCATTGAACGCCTCCACCGTTCGTCTCAGTTGCCCTTTATTCTTATCCTGACACCCTGTCGCGAGGCTGCGGCGAGTCTGTTTATCGGGCTCAGTTCACAGCGGGCCGCGAGCTGGATAAGGCGCCTCTCCTTTCGGCCTGCTCACCCCTTCTCCGCCTAGCTTCAGGTGCTAATAAAGTTGTTCCAAACGCTTCAGGAAAGACGCGGGGCGGTGGCCAATCAAAGCGCAGCTTTGCCTCGGCGAGGGTGAGACGTCATCAGTGAGCGTCGAGCGCTGTTTGGAAGCTATCTTCCTAGAGACCGTGGTGTGAGGAGGGAAGAGGTGAGCGTGATGGAGACGGGGGAAGAGCTAGAGGTCGGATTCCCGGGCCGGGGGGGGAGGGGAGGGAGTGAAAGTGAAAGTCGCTCAGTCGTGTCCGACTCTTTGCGTCCCCATGGACTGTAGTCTACCACACTCCTCCGTCCATGGGATTTTCCAGGCAGGGGTACTGGAGTGGGTTGCCATTTCCTTCTCCAGAGGATCTTCCCAACCCAGGGATCGAACCCAGGTCTCCCGCATTGTAGGCAGATGCTTTACCATCTGAGCCACCAGGGAAGTCCCTGGGCCTGGGGGGAGGAAGTATCCAAAGAGAAAGGCGGGCATTCGTAGACCGACTACCCAAGGGTCTCAGAGCGCCTTCAGGGTTACATCTCTGGGGTTTTAGCGGGAGCAGGAAAACCGTTCCTGGGTGTCTTAGTGCTTTGCATGGTGGTGCCTGGAGAAACAGGTTTAATCAAATAATTACTTGAGTAAGTAATGTGTGATGCGCCTTAGGGTACACACAGGGCGTGTGCTGTGTGTATTACCAAGCAAGCTATCTACTCTGGAGCTGGAATAGAAGACGAGAACTGAAGATAAGGAGGTGTTGAGCTGGTAAAAAAGGGAGGGTATGAAGACCTAAAGCGAGGGGAAGAAGTGGGTAAGAGAAAGAAATGTGAGGACTCGTGGGGTATAGGGGATAGGGGCAGAGGCTGAGGCTAGGAAGGTGGGCTGGTGTCAGGCGAGGTCGTGGCACCTACTCCGTGCCAGGTGCTAAGCTGGGCGCTGAAAATGGACACAGTCTCTGTTTTCATGGAACTCTTAGCTTAATAGGGAAGGTGGACATCAAACAAAATGTTAGAAGTTTAGAGAATTTCAAGTGTTGAAGTAAACAAACTGGTTCATAAGTTGTATAGCAACAGAATAGGATTCAGTCTTGGAGTCAGGGAAGATCCACGCTGCAAGAAATATTGTTTGTGTCCCTGTGTTAGGAATGAAAAAAATAATATATTCAGAGACTGGAGAAAGAAAACCAGACGTGGTTAGCATAAGGATTTAAGTCACTTATTCATTCCTTTGCCCAGTGTATCTTGAATACCTACCATATGCTAGATGTTTTGTCAGGTGGTGGAGATACAGGAAACAGACAGATCCGGGCCAATGGCAGCGTAAGCGCCAAGTGCTCACCACTGGACCGCTGGGGAACTCCCTGAAGCTTTTTTGAAACTTTATGTTTTTTTTTTTTTTTGGAGTATAGTTGATTGACAGTGTTGTGTTTCTGTTTTATTGGCCAAGCTGCAGGGCATGTGGGGTCTTGGTTCCCTGACCAGGGATCACACCCACTCCCCCTGCAGTGTCTGCTCGGAGTCTCAACCACTGTCAGTCCCTCTTTTCCCTTATAGATTATTAGAAGATACTCAGTAGAGTCCCCTGTGCTATACAGCATGTCTTTGTTGGTTACCTATTTTCTGTATAGTGGCATGTATATGATACATGTGTCTTACTGAAAAAGAACGGGAGGAAGGAGCAATTTCTTATTTAAAAAAAAAAAAAGCACTGGGGAGGACAGAGTGAGGGGATTGTACCTTGTAGAATGGTGCTTTGCGTGGGCTTTACAAAAACAGTCTGTACAGCTCCCCGGGCTGGATGAGGTGCTGCTCCAGGCCTGAGGTGATTGGCCTTCAGGCTCTGGACATTTTAGGCCCTGCCTGGCTGTCCTGACATCTGAGGAGACCATTATTTCAGGATATCTATCACCCATTTGGGGCCCAGCTATTGGTGGGGTGGGGCCTCTGCAATGGGTGGAAGAAAAGGAGGATGTAAGAAGAGGTCGTATCTCATTAAGAGGAGGGGGTGTGCTTTTTCCTAATAAGTCTTAGAGACATTGGTGTGAGGCTGTGCGGTGTCTTGTCCAGTGAAGTGAGGCTGGGAAGGGTGAGCTGTGACTGGAGACCACCTGGTTCTGGGAGGTGGCTTCGCACTCAGCAGGTGTTTGTTGAGCATCTGTGATGTGCCAGGCACCGTTAGGAGCCAGAGAGCAAAGCAAATGAACGTACCTTGTCCCTGCGGTGCCTGCGTGCGAGTGGGGTTGATCAAGAAGGACCAGGGCCTTCTGGCCGGGGGAGCCCCACTCCCCATAGTAAGGGGGAGCCCTGCCCTTCCTCCCTACAGGCCTCAGGATGTCTCTGGCTGATGAGCTCCTGGCCGACCTCGAGGAGGCGGCAGAAGAGGAGGAGGGAGGAAGCTATGGGGAGGAGGAGGAGGAGCCAGCCATCGAGGATGTGCAGGAGGAGACCCAGCTGGATCTTTCTGGGGACTCAGTCAAGAGCATCGCCAAGCTGTGGGACAGCAAGATGGTGAGCGGAGGTCCCAGGCATGCCGATGCGGGCAGCAGCCCCCTTTTCCTGGTGGGACCTGGGCTCTGACTCTGCTCTCCTCCCCGCACAGTTTGCCGAGATCATGATGAAGATTGAGGAGTACATCAGCAAGCAGGCCAAAGCTTCAGAAGGTGCCTTCTCCCCTTCCACTCGTGACAATACTGTCGCCACTGTCGTGATCAGAGCGTGAAGAGACAGGAACAGACTGGAGGAAGAGCTGTACCAGGAGAGGGAGCCGTGGGCCAGGCACCCCAGGGTGCAGCTTAGGGAACAGACACAGTGCTGGTTTTCCCCGCCCTCGAGCTTCCAGCCTTTCAGGAGCCCTCAGACATTATTCTGGGGAGTATGGCTTCTATTCCTCAGGGAGCCCCGAGAGGGTTTAGTTCCAGGGAGAGAGAAGGTCAAATCTAGACTGGCTGGGATGGAAAGACGGGAGGTTTGCAGACATGCAAACCTGTTCCCTAGTTTCTTCTTCAGCCCCTCTGTGCCCCCCTCCAGCCACATCCCTGGCCTCACCCAGCTGGGACCTGGGAAGGGGTGGGTGCTTAGACACACATCCATACCAAGCTATTTCTCGTCCCCACAGTGATGGGACCGGTGGAGGCGGCCCCTGAGTATCGGGTCATCGTAGATGCCAACAACCTAACAGTAGAGATCGAGAATGAGCTCAGTGAGTACCGGGAAGGGCAACCAGTGAAGATCGAGAACGAGCTGAGTGAGCACTGGGAGGGCAAGCAGAAACAGCCCTGCCTGGTGTCCCCCACAGCCTCTCCCGTCCCCATTTGAGGGGCGGGCAGGATCCCAGGCCACCGTCCCTGCTGGCCTTGCCCAGGGTCTTGCCCCTAAGCCCCTGTATTAGCTCAAACATAGGTTCAGCTACTGAACAGAATGGTGACATGAGAAGGAAGTTTATTTTCCTCTCATGGGAAAGTCTGGATGAGGAGCCCAGGCTGTCTGAGTCTTACTGACCTGTCACCTGTTCCGTGGTCCAAAGTGACTACCTACCTCCAGCCATCACCTCTACATCCCCATCAGCAAAAAAAATCAGGGGAGAAGAGGAGGAGGGCACATTTTTTCCTTTAAAAGAGTGACCTGGAAGTTGCCCGTGTGACTTGCTCTCACGCCTTATGGACCAGAACTGATCTACACAGCCGCAGCCAGCAGTAGGGGCGGCCTTTGTGCTGTGTGTCTGTGAACCCAGCTGCCAGGAGGGGCTCCCTCACTGCAGGACGAAGGGCAGATGGGTGCGGGGGGAGCCCGCGGCATTTGCCTG
This sequence comes from Bos grunniens, assembly GCF_055505025.1. NCBI lineage: Eukaryota > Metazoa > Chordata > Mammalia > Artiodactyla > Bovidae > Bos > Bos grunniens. Next base: position 63,649,429 of record NC_141182.1, on the reverse strand, counting down.
CCCCTCCTCAGGCTCCTGCCCGCCCTGCGCCCCCAGACATCATCCACAAGTTCATCCGGGATAAGTACTCAAAGCGATTCCCCGAGCTGGAGTCCCTGGTCCCCAACGCCCTGGACTACATCCGCACCGTCAAGGTGAGTGCAGAGGGGGGCCCCAGCCACCACGCCTGTTGAGAGCGCCCTGCTCTTGGACCCTCTGGGTCTGAGCTGGGGGTCACTCAGCTCTAGGCCAGAGGCAGGATGGGAACAGGGAGCAGAGATTGGGGGAAGCCAAGACCCCAAGATGGCAACAGGCCCTGGAGCGTTCAGGGAGAGGGAGGAGGCAGGTGTAAGACGTCATCAAGTCAATCTGGCCCCCGAGGCTCTGGGTCTGAGGGGAAGGTCCCTACGGGAGGGTCAGGCACGTGAAGGTGGGACACCACCCAGCACCCAGGCTCCCGCGAGAGTGGAGCAGATGGGGGTGGGGAGGAGACGCGGTCAGACCGCACTCGGAGTGGACACGGGCAGCAGGCCTGTGGCGGCAGCCAGTCCTCCGCAGGTGGACTGTCTGCTTCCGGGTGAGCCCATCCGGGGCAGACAGTGCGGATGCTTTGAGCCGCGGGGTTGTGGGAACTAGGGGTAGACGGGGGCGGCCACTGTCCCTGCAGGAGAGGTTCTAGAGCCTCCTGAATCCCCGGGCCTCCCCCCCTTACCCCCTCCTCCCCCAGGAGCTGGGCAACAGCCTGGACAAATGCAAGAACAATGAGAACCTGCAGCAGATCCTGACCAACGCCACCATCATGGTCGTCAGCGTCACTGCCTCCACCACCCAGGGGTGCGTACCCAGCAGGCCCGTCTGACGGCTGTTGGTCGTGGGGCCCCCACGGCACGGGTATCGGGGTCAGGAGGACTGGTCCCTGCACTGCCACGTGTTTGCCAAGCACCTCCTGCAAGCCGGGCTCTGGGCCCGGGGTCCCCGGCAGTGGGAAGCCAGCCTCCCCCCAGAGCCTGTGGTCCTGAGGGGTGCGGCGGAGGGCAGGCCTGTAATTAGAAGTGGCATCCCCTAACGAGGGGCACGCGGGGTCTCCCCCTGCCCCTCAGTGTCTGTGGCGGGCCTGAGAGAAGGGCAGAGGCGTATCACCCCACAGCAGGGCTCTGACCGGACAAGCCGTGAATGGGCAGGGTCGACGGCAGCTGGTGACGGTGCTCCTGGGGAGCAGCTGGACAGGGGCCTGGCTGGTCGGCAAGGCCAGGCCTGCAGGGTCCAGGGAGTTGAAGGGAGCGTTTCAGAAAGAGGGAACACCTGCAAAGAGCCCAGCTGCAGCCTGGCCTGGGCCAGCTTGCCTCCCCCGGGCAGAGAAGGGAAAGCGGCAGGGATGTGCCGCCACGGGCTGCTTCGCTTCCAGGCCTCGGGGCTGGTGGGGAGGGTGGGGCCCCTCAGCACTTGGGACAGGACCCCCGGAGGTCAGGGTCATGCGGTCTGCCCCAGCTGCACCCCCACCCCACAGGCAGCAGCTGTCGGAGGAGGAGCTGGAGCGGCTGGAGGAGGCCTGTGACATGGCGCTGGAGCTCAACGCCTCCAAGCACCGCATCTACGAGTACGTGGAGTCGCGGATGTCCTTCATCGCCCCCAACCTCTCCATCATCATCGGGGCCTCCACCGCCGCCAAGATCATGGGTGAGGCCGGGCCCTGCACCCGTGACTTCGGGGAGGCCTGTCCCTTTCTTGGGAATCGGGGGGTGTTCTACACGTCCTGGGGCCCAGCACGCGGCCACCACCCCCACCCGCTCGTCTCCGGAGATCGCAGACCAGCGTGGCGGCCGGCAGAGCTGGGGCCCGGCAGCTGCAGGGGCGGTGGGGCATGGCCAGTGGGGGGGCCGGGGACCCGGGGCTGCCTGGTGATGGGTCAGCTCTCTGCGCCCCAGGGTTCCCCGCAAGATGGGGGTGCTGGTCCTGGCAGCGTGATAGGAATAGAGTGCGTCCGTTCCTCCTCGGGGCTCTCTGCGGCTGCAGAGCGCCCCCCACCGCCTCCCCCAGGCACCTGGTCCTTTCAGCCAAGGAACACTTCAGGGCACATGTGTGATAAAGCAGCGTGTCAGTCACCGCAGGCGGGGCTTCGACGGCGAGATCTGTCCTCGGGATAGACTGGCACTGGGTGTCGGGGGGTGGGGTGCTTCCGCGGCCTCACCTCGGGGGTGGACGGCCCCTGCTCGCGTGTCCTCTCCTGGTCACCCCGTGTCCCGGTCTCCTCCTCCCATCAGGGCACCTGTCCTCGTGGTTGGGGGTCCAGCCTGGGACATCGTCTCACCTGGCTCACCCCTGTAAAGGCCCTGTTTCCAGATTCTAAAATGTTGGGGGCTTAGGACTTCAGTGAGTGAATTTGTGGGGGACACAGTTCTGTCCGTGAGGCAGGCGTGTGCAGGATTGCGGAAAGGATGAACTCCTGCTTCCCCCACTCCCCACCACCTCTGACCTCACATCTTTGGGCAAACCATGTCACGCGCCTTGGTTTCCACCCTGGAGACCAGCGGGGGTGTTGCCCACACCTGCAGGCCACGTGGCTTCCCAGACACGGGTCAGGTTCCTTGTGCGCCAGGGGCTCACTGTGCAGCCTCCGGCACGTTGCTTCGCCTTTCGGAGCCCCTCTGAATCCCCCCAAGATGGGACACGTTGACGCTCCCTGGCGGGGCCCCCTCCGGGCTGCGGCCGGAAACTCTTGTGAAGGTGCAGTGCTCGGCGGACCCCCCTGCCATCCCACTGATGCCTGCCCCCCTCCTGCCTCAGGGGTGGCCGGCGGCCTGACCAACCTCTCCAAGATGCCCGCCTGCAACATCATGCTGCTTGGGGCACAGCGCAAGACACTGTCGGGCTTCTCGTCCACCTCGGTGCTGCCCCACACCGGCTACATCTACCACAGTGACATCGTGCAGTCCCTGCCCCCGGTGAGCGCCCCCTAGGTCCCCGGGTCACTGCTGGCGGCAGGCGTCGGGAGCCAGAGGGCGGGCCGCACAGGCGGGTGCAAGGAGGCCGGAGCGATGGGCTGGCCTGGGGTTCCGCCAGTGCCACCCACCTGCTGGGCACAGAGCCTGAGCTCCGAGCCTCAGTCTCCCCGTCTGTACGTGCGCGAACTGGACCTGGTTCGTCTGCAGACGGGAGAGGAGGTGGAAAAAGACCCCAGTGATGATCACTGGTTACTGTGACGCATCAGTGCAGGCCCACAGCCGCAGTGGAGGTGGAGGCTGCCGCGCAGAGAGGGCGGCAAGGTGGCAGTTCTGGGAAGCGTGGGCTCTGAGGCTCCTGCCTCGCTCTGACCTGCTTCCTTGTCTGTTGCCCCAGGATCTGCGGCGGAAAGCCGCCCGGCTGGTGGCCGCCAAGTGTACTCTGGCAGCTCGCGTGGACAGCTTCCACGAGAGCACGGAGGGGAAGGTGAGGGCGGCATCGGCGTCCTCGTGGCTTGTCTGTGGTCTATCTGTGGCCTGTCTGTCGTCCATCGAGGAGCGCAGTCATCAGAAGACCCCCCTGCACGGGGACTCACGGGGTTGGGGGGCGGGGGTGTCGTCAGGCCCCACCCAGAGCGGCGTCCCCTCCCCCACACTGCCATGACGATGGCCTCAAGTGCAGTGGCCCAAAGGGACACGGGGTTGCGGTCTTAGAGTCCTGTAGGTCAGAAGCCCACGGGGGTTCCCCGAGCTGAAGCTGCGGTGCTGGCCGAGTTTGCTCCTCCGGAGGCTTGAGCTCGGGAGGGCCGTTCCCGGCCGTTTCCAGCTTCCTAGGGCCACAGCGCCCCCTGCTCGGGGCCCCTGCGTCCATCTTCAGAGCCAGCACAGCATCTGCATGCTCTCCCTGCTCTGCCCCTGCCTGCACTTCTTCTCTGACCCTTTAAGGCCCCGGTGATCCCACTGGGATCCCAAACACACCACTAAGCTCTCATTCCCCATTTCGAGATCCCCAACCCAGTCACACCTGCAGAGCTCCGCTTGTCAGGTAGTGATGAGCTCACAGGAACCAGTTGGTAGTAGACACCCTAGGGCGGGGGAGGAACGTCTCTGCTGCATCGGGGTGACTGGACACCTTGGGGTGGGGAAGGAACTTCTCTGCTGCACCGGGGTCTGTCTGGACACCCTGGGGCAGGGGAGGAACTTCTTTGCCGCAGCGGAGTGTCTCTCTGGACACCCTGGGGTGGGGGAGGGACTTCTTTGCCGCACCAGGTCTGTCTCCTCTGCCAGCTCTGCCCCTATGCTGGTATTTATCCCGTCAGCCTATCTTCCTGGGCAGGCCTGTTCTGTGACAGGAGACATGTCCATCCTGTGCAGTATGGTTTTCCAGGCACCCAGCCTGGCACAGTGTTTGGGCCTCTCTGACCACGGGATACGGCAGTGACCCAGCCAGACGAAAGTCCTACCCTGTGGCTTCTCCACTCTGGCTGTGGGCGGGCGGTGATGGGGAGACACACGCTGGTCAATATGCAGGGTGTCCAGGGTGCTGAGTAGAGACGGTGGGGAGAGGAGGTCATGGAGGTGCCGAGGGAGCTTAGACTGATGAACCTGGAAGGCGGGAGGGCTGCTCTGAGGAGGTGAGGGTTTAATGTGGACCTGCGAGCAGAGAGCAGGCGAGTCCCATGGACACTGGGGGATGGGGTCTGAAGCAGTCGGATGGTCAGCGCCAGGCTGGAGCCCAGCGAGCCCCGGGGAGGGGGAGCTGGTAGGACAGGGTGGGTCACGTTGAGCCTGTGCGCCCTGGGGAGAGCCTGGCTCCTCAGAGGAGCTGATGGGGGCCAACTGGGGTCCTTCCTGAAGGAAGAGCCCAGAGGGATTCTCAGGTGTGGCGGTCTCCAGGGCATCCCCCTTACTGACCTGAGAGGAGCTGGGGCGGGGTCAGGCCAGGCCTATGGGAGCTGCTGCCGGACCCCAGCCCACACTCCACAGGTGGGCTACGAGCTGAAGGACGAGATTGAGCGCAAGTTTGACAAGTGGCAGGAGCCACCTCCCGTGAAGCAGGTGAAGCCACTGCCTGCGCCCCTTGATGGGCAGCGCAAGAAGAGAGGCGGCCGCAGGTGGGGCCCGGGGACCAGGCGGGGCGGGAAGGGCTGAGGCTCCCCTTCCCGGCTGACCCCCCTGCTCCGCCCCAGGTACCGCAAGATGAAGGAGCGGCTGGGGCTGACAGAGATCCGGAAGCAGGCCAACCGCATGAGCTTCGGAGAGGTCACACCCCCCTACCTCGCGCCCCTGCATCCCCTCCACTCCTGTGGCCATGGCAACACCTCAGCCTCTTCCCTGGTCCCCTGGCCTCCACTCTCTTCCAGCCCCAGAGGGATCTCCGTGACCGCACAGGCCCCCAGGCTCACCCCCCACCTTCCCCACCCCACCACCCTGCTGTCCAGGGCTTCCCAGGCACCACCCCTGCCAAGCCTTTGCTACCTAAGCATCACCCCGCTGGTCCTGCCAGAACTAGCTCGCGTGTCATCAGTGAAAACTGTTTCGGTTCTTCACACGGCACAGACACACACACATTCCCCCTCAGCTCAAGCAGTAGTAACAGGACCCATGCTCCTCACCGGGGCCCCAGCAAGGCTCCCTGCACTCGGGGCCCAGGCAGTCCCGGGTGGATTGGAGCCCTGGGCTGACTGAGGGGCGGCTGACACCTGGACGTCTCCCCTCCACCAGATCGAGGAGGACGCCTACCAGGAGGACCTGGGTTTCAGCCTGGGCCACCTGGGCAAGTCAGGCAGCGGGCGGGTTCGGCAGACGCAGGTGAACGAGGCCACCAAAGCCAGGATTTCCAAGACGTTGCAGGTGCGGGCTGGGTCCCGGGGATGGGGGCGGGGCCTGGGGTACGGGGTCAGGCACGGGTGTGCAGACCCAGGCCACAGCCCTGAGCGCCCTGCCCTCCCCGCAGCGGACCCTGCAGAAGCAGAGCGTGGTGTACGGTGGGAAGTCCACCATCCGCGACCGCTCGTCGGGAACCGCCTCCAGCGTGGCCTTCACCCCACTCCAGGTACCGGCTCTCTGGGGGCAGCAGGCCCGGGGAAGGCCATGTTCCCCCATCCTGGGCTGCTGCTTCCTTACGTGCCCCACTTTGGGGCTGCCATTGGTTTGGGCGGGGGGCTCCAAGAAGCCCCCGAGGTTGAATCTGGATTCCCAGCACACGGCGAGGTTTGCAGGGACCACTGAGTCTCTGTGGCCCCGAGCAGGCCCAGCCGCTCCCACCCGAGGGATGCCTGCTGAATTCCGGGGGCACTGTCGCAGGCGCTGAGGTGGACAGACACACACCAGGGAGTTCTGCCCTCTAGGAGTTTATCTCAGGGGTCAGACAAGTAAGATACATAGTGTGTCGGGAGGTGGAGAGTGCTGGGGATGAAAGGACTAGGGAGACGGAGCCTCCAGAGGCAGCCTCAGCGAGATGTGAATCCCCGGGTGTGAGACACTTGAATCAATGCCGGCCACGCATCAGACCCCCAGAGCAGGTCGTTAAGTCCTAGCTGGGGCTGCGAGCAAACCTCTTACTTCTTGGACTCGGTGTCCTCATTCAGGAACTGAACGGGATCAGCCTTTCTCACACGGTGGTGTATTTAAAATCGCCTGGGGAACTTGTTACAAATTCAGGGATCTAGGTCCTCCTGGCTCGCCTCACCCCCAGAACCACAGAGGATCTCCCAGGGTAGGGGAGACCTGGGGGCTGGCATGCCCTCCGCATGCTTGCCCAGAACCCCAGGCCCATCAGGAAGGGCTGTGGGCCCCTGACACGCCACAATTCCCTCACTGGGAGGCTGTTAGAGACCAGGCCGTCTCCCCACCCCGCCCCATGTCCCTCCCCTGCCCAGGGCCTGGAGATTGTGAACCCACAAGCAGCAGAGAAGAAGGTGGCGGAGGCCAACCAGAAGTACTTCTCCAGCATGGCCGAGTTCCTCAAGGTCAAGGGCGAGAAGAGCGGCATCACGTCCACCTGAGGGGGGCCCCCCCAAGGAGGTCGGGGTCCAGAGGGCCTGGGGCTGCCAGCAGGGAGCAGCGCCCCAGGCCAGCCGCTGTGGCGTGACGGCCAGTGAGGCCTGGGAGGAGCTGGCCCCCGTGTGGGGCTCGCCGCCCCCTCTGCAGACACACAGCCAGGCCTCACCATGCGTCGTCTTTAACTGGGAAAGGAGGTACCTTTGGAATGGACGTAATTAAAAGCACGTTATCAGGATCCAGTCTTGGCGAGTGAGCGTTTGTCAGCCACCTGGGTGGCTGAGGAGTCAGCGCTCTGGGGTCTGGTGAGCAGAGCTTGGGCTCCGCAGACCCCAGGTCCACCCTGGGCCTGTCACCTCCTCCTCGTGCGGTTCCGGGGCGAGGGGCGCCCTGTCCATCTCCAGGCCCCTTCGAGAACCGTGCTCATTCTGAGGCCCCAGCTTCCAGCACAGGCCACCTGGGTGCTTGCGGCATTTGGACGGTTGGTCTCCACCCTGCAGGCCTCCCCACTCACATCGCCAGGCGCACCCGTGGGGACACAGAGATGCTCAGGAAGCACTCAGCACCGGGCTCAGCCTCAGGGCCCCGTCACAGGGGCACTGTTGTTACTCCAGTGTTGGCTGAGGACTTCCCGCTCCCACCCTGGTGCGCCAAGCCCTGCTTGTGCAGGGCAGACAGGCGCCCTGCCCTGGGGGGCACCCAGCACTATGAAAGCACCTGCCAGGTAAGGAGAGTGCTGTGCCTCCAGGGGCCGCCTGCTCTGCGCTGGGAGCTAGCTTCAGAGCTACTTGCTGACCTGTGAGATCAGCCATCCTCAGCCACCCTGGAGGAGCAGCCCCACGGGGAGCCAGGCCTCTCCAGCTCACAGTGTCTCCTTGGGCCTCTCTCCAGCTCATTGGGTCTTGGCTGAAATCTCTCTCCACGGGGCTCCCCCGTCACCACTCGGGGCTCTGTGTGTCTCTGGACCCCAGTCTCCCCCTCATCCCAGGGGTACTCTTCCCCTCCCTCACGTGAAAGAGTGTGCACACCTGGGAGGTTCTTTCTGAAGGCAGATAACCCCAGGCCACACAACTGTCTTCCCAGACTTACCCTGGATCTGTGTAGATCAGCCTTGCTTGAAAGTGACGACCTCTGCTGACCTCTGCCTGTGGGTCTGCCAGGGAAGGGCCACCTGTCAGAGTCCCCGCCCCGGCCACACTGAACCGTTGAACCAGTGGACAGGGGCACGGAGATGGAGTCTCAAGGAATCCCAGTCACCTGGCCTGACAGTCCCGCATCCTCTTAGAACAGTTTCTCCAGGTTTAGTATGCTTCAGGATCACCTGGAGTTTGATTCAGCTGGTCTATGTGTATGTGTGTGTTTTTAGTCTCTCAGTCATGTCCGACTCTTTGTGACCCCATGGGCTGTAGCCCGCTAGGCTCCTTTATCTGTGGGATATCCCAGAAGAGAATACTGGAGTGGGTGACCATTCCCTTCACCAGGGGATCTTCCCCCCTCAGGGATCGAACCTGCGTCTCCTGCACTGACAGATGATTCTTTCCTGCTGAGCCGCCAGGGAAGCACACAGTCTATGGTGGGGCTCAAACACATGCCTTTTTAACAACTTACCAGGTGGTGTTTATTGCTGCCAATGCAGGGACTAACATTTTGAAAACTACTACTCTAGAAAGTTCTCTACCAGATTAGCAGCATGTTCGAATCATCTTCAGAGTCAATTACCATGTCTGGTTCCCATCCCAAGAAACTCTTGATTTAATCGGTCTAGGGCAAGGCCTGAGTATCTGAATTGTTTTAAGCCCCCAGGTGCTTCTAATGTGCAGCCAAATTTGAGAACCATTGCCCTAGACCCTTGCTACTCAAAGTGTGAACGGTGGGCCATCACCATCACCTGGGAATCTTAGAAAGCAGGGCCTGGGACCTCCTGAATCAGAATTTGCATTTGACAAACCCCCAAGGGATTTTTAAGCCATCTTAAAGATATTACTCTATCCAGGGACCACATGTTGAATAACAAGACTGTTATGGATCAATAACTCTTCAACTCTAGTGATCAACCAAGAAGTTTGTAGAAATAGAGATCCCTAGGCTTCACTCCCCAGGCCTGGGTGATCCTGAAAGCAGTGCCTGCCTTGCCACAGGTGATTCCAGTGTTCTCACCTGCATCTCCCCTGGAGTTCCTTAGTTTCCTCCTCCTAGAGGAGCTGGGCAGACCTGACTTCCCATCTCCACTGTGTGGCCCAGGGCAAATGCCTCCTGGTTTGCAGAAGCACCGGTACCTAGCAAGTCTTAACCACAAGTCATTCCCCGTATTCATCCATGTATTCATTCAGCAAATGGTCTACTGAGAGAGGAGAAGACTCAAATCATTAGGAAAAGGATGGCATACTCGCAAAAGTAGGTTCTAATGAACAGGGCTCATGGGACCGCTCAGAACGGGAGGTCAGGGAAGTTTTCCCTCCAAGAGAAGACCACCGAGCTGAGATGTGAAGGACCAGTAGGCGACAATCATGGTGGGGGGAGGTGCGGGGGGGGCGGGGGACGGAATCCCATCTGTACCTTCTGCGGCGTCCTCACGACAACAAGCGAACGGAGGTGCGGAGGAGACTTACTGTCCCACAATCACGTCACCATTCAGAGGAAGGCCAAAAACTCCATGCCACTTCCCAACCAGTGCAGCTATGCGTGATGTCAGTGACTTGGGGCATTATCTTCTGCTTCCTTTTCTTCCTTCCTCTGAGTTTCAAAGATGGGCCGTGCAACTGAGAGACCGGTCCGCCTGGCCAAGACACAAGGCAGGCGGAAGGATGCGCGCTGGTCCCAAGCTTGCCTGCGATGCCCGGTTTCACACGCTTACAGGAGCGGGTACCGCCCACTCGTCACATCGTTGGACGGACAGAAATGAACGACACCCGGGCCCACGAAGGGGAAGGGGTGGACGCTCTTGCCTGGCTCCGCCCTGGGGCTGCCTTGATTGGCAGGTGCCTTCAACCTGGCCCCCGCTTTGAAGGCACCTGTCTGTTTCCGATTAGGTACGCGGCCTTTAACGCCCACTCTCCATGCCTTCCTCCGCTTTCCCCACCCACTCCTGGACCAGCCAATGACTGCAGGGCAGAATGTTCCCCCCACGACCAATGGAAGACGGCTCCAAACTTGACGGACGACTTCCCGCCCCTGATCAGCCTAGCTCCTCCCTCCGACCAATTGGGTTACGAGAGGGGGGCGGGCGTACCCAATCAGGGCGACACAGGCATCTGGATTGACGCACAAGTCCTCGCGCTGGCGTGTTGTGCCCCGAGGCGGGAGGAGGAGGCGGAGCGGGGAAGACAGCGTGAGCCAATCCTAGCAGCCCGCGGGGGAAGCCAATCGAACGCCGCGCCTTGCAGCGATTGTCCAATCACCGAGAGGGAGCCGGCCGCATCCCGAACAAGAACCAATAGAGCGAGCTCGACGGGCAAGAGCGACATGCGGCCGGAGCAATGATAGGCCTATATTCGGGGGTCGGGGGCGGGTCGGCGCCAGAGACGAGAAGAGAGGAGGGGAGGCCTCCTCCGCCGCCGCCATCTTGGACCGGGCCCGGTCAGCTTCCGCGGAGCCTTCGGCAGACGCCGCGGCCTCCCTTGAGCCCCGACCCCGTCGTCAGAACAACCCCGGGCCCACTTCCCCCCACCCCACTTCCGCTTCGCGCCGCTATCGCGATAGCGCCCGGGCCCGGGGCGCGAGAATAAGGCGGCGGGCGCTCGCCTCCCCCGCCTGTCGCGATACGCTCCTCAGCGGCGGCGCCAGCTCCTGTGGTGAGAGCGTCAGGCTCGACTGGGCCGGACCCCTTCCCCTCCTCCCTCGGCGCCGTCGGCCGCCTTCCCTGCCGCCTCCCGCCCCTGCGACCCCGCCGCCTGTCGCGACATGGCCGGCGCGGCGCCCCCGCCCCCGCGCGGCCCCGGCGCTCGCCGTCCGCCGGGCGGTGCGTGGCCCTCGCACGCCCGCCCCCCTCCTCCACGCCCCTCAGCGGCGCCCGGGGGTCCTCCCACGACCCCGGCCCCGCGCGGCCTCCGCGTCGGGCCCCCGTGGGGTGTGAGGGTGCGAGGTGCCCGCCCCTCTCCGCGTCGGTATTGGCTCCTCGCTGGAAGGATGGAGGCGCCCCTGGCCGCAGGTGCCCGCCCTCTCGGGGCTCAGGTGCCTGCCCCCCACCCCTCGGCTGCAGCCCCTGTGCTGGGGGGGCGGTCTCCGGGCGAGGCTGCCCCCTTCGCGTGGGTGTGGGGCTGCGAGTTCCCCGGACGAGGAGAGGGGGTCACCCTTCTACCTTTTCTCCACTCCCCTCCCACCGCGGGCGCCACTCTTCTCTTTGGGGAAGGGGTCGGGGGGTGTCAGATCTCCTGGAGTGAAGACACCAGCTCCAGAGCTTGGAGTCTCAGCCCAAGTTTCTGCCTCTGTAGTCACAAGTCCGCCAGGTCTAGGGCTTGACAAGTACCCCACCTCTGAGGCTTGCACGGCCTCGGCCCAGGCCTTCCTCCCGCGGGTGTCACGACTCTCCTTTCTGTTGCCCACTTGTGTCTCAGCTCTTACTCTTGAGTATCTGTCCCTGGCTCTTTGGGACGCTCTGTCTCCTGGATCCAGAACTCTGCCCAGCCCGATCCGGGTGTGGACTTCCTCTTGATGTCACTCCTGCCTCAGGGTCTTCTTGGTGGGACTGTTGAGCTCCTGTGGGTCTTGGGCACCTGGCCCTCTCTTGGGGGCTTCTCCCAAGTTCCCGCTCTCCCCGCGGCGTCAGCCATCTCCTGGTGGCGGGCAGCACCAGCACCGCTCGTTCTAAGCAGACCCTGCCTGTCAGCTCAGGGGCGAGCCCCTCCCCACGGTTGCTGCTCCTGTCCTTTGGTGCTGGTTGTTTTGGCTCCTTCCCCACCCCACTGCCCTCACTGTGTCGGCTGTTAACTTCCCTCGGTCTGAGGCTTCTGCCTCCATTCACATCAGTCCCTCACTGGGGTGTGATCCTGCAAGGGGGCAAGGCCCCCAGCCCCTGGGTGTTCATCTCGGGCGCCTCACTGCAGCTGTGGAAGCTCCCCAGCCCTAAAGAACGCTCTTGGTGTAAGCAGTCGTGGAACCCGGGCTCAAGCCTGCCCAGATCCCCCTGCTGGAGCCCCCTCGGAGTGTAAGGTTTCTTCAGGCTGAGCTTCCTGTACTGTGCGGTGTGGGGTTTGGGGGCCGGAGTGGGGCTTTTTTCCCCAGGATGAGGAACTGCTCGGTGTTGCCTCCTCCAGGGGTAGGTTCCTGTCTGTGTTGGTGTTGGTGTTGGCCACTGTTGGACTTGAGGTGTCTGTGCCTTTCTGTGTGCCCCCCACCATGGGACTAAGGACCCTTCCCGGTGCTGGTGCCCAGGGCCAATGCCTCCGCCCTGCTCGTGATGTCCCACTGGGCAGGACTCAGTGTCTGCCCTCTCCTGAGGCCCAGCTTCCTTGATGTGGGGGGTAAGATGCCCGAGACTTGAGGGGAAGACCCCAGGGTGGGATTCCCAGTCCCCTAACCTTGGTCCTGGGCCTTGCAGTGGGGAGATGACCCCCTCCACTCCAGGACCTGGTGTGTCCGCCTCCTGGTGTCAGTGGCCTCCCAGGTTAAGGGAGGCCTTCCAGTACCACTCGCCAGCAGGCCCGGGCGCCTCACCCAACAGCTTGTGACAGCCCCCAGAGTTAGGGACCGCTTGGTATTGGTTCTCCAGGACTAAGGCTTCAGCTCCTGTGGCGTGTGTGCGGCAGAGTGGTCTCCCGTAAAGTGACAGTTTGGGGGCTCTTCTGTGTGAGTTTTAGTCCCGCTCGAGTGGTCGTTGGCTTCTGTGGGTCTGGCACACTGCTCACCGCCCTGCCCCCAGAATAGGCTCCTGACTCGTGGGGATGTGCCTTCCTCCTGGATGGAGTGTTTTGGTTACGTCTCCTGGGCCAGGGTTCCAGAGTCCTGGGTGCCATTTGAGACTCGGGGTGGTGAGAGCACCCGCACGTCTCCCCCGAGACCCCTGCCACGCCTGTCTGCCCCGGAGCTCCCCGGCGGCCCCTCTGAGAGCAGCAGCACCCCCAGCCTGGGGCTCTTCTGTGAGGAGGGCTTCTCTACCTCAGGACTCGGGCTCCAGCCCCCTTTCTAGGCCTTTCCTGCGGATCTGAGGTACAGGCTTCCCACTTGCTGTGGGGGTTCTCAGGGTGGAGGGGGGCTTGGTGCCTCCGCAGCCAAGGCTCTCAGCTCCTGTAAGTACCGACCCGTCCTGGGGCGTGAGCACCCGACCCGGTATACGTGCCCTCCTCTGGAGCCACTGCCTTCCCCAGCTCAGGTGGTGTCTTCTCGCGGGCTCAGCCCTGCCCACTTGGAGGTGCTGTCTGAAAGATCGCTTCCTGGGCTCAGGCTCTCCTTGGCCCCAGCACCTTGCTTCCTTCACGACTTCTACTGCTGCAGTCTGTTGCCCCTCCAGAGGGTATCAACCCCTCTCCTGGGCTGGGTGCCCAGGCCCATTTTGTGTGAGGACCTCCCTCCCTGAGGCCTGCAGTGCCTTGTTCGGGGTGTAAACCCTCCGGGCTGGAGCGCCCATCCCTGCCCACGTGTGGGGCTTCTGGGGCAGAGGTGGGGAGCAGAAGCTCTTGTCTGACGCTCCTGGCCCCCCACACCCCCGGGCAGCAGGAGGCGCTCCAGCGTCGGGGTGTTGGCTGAGACTCACCCCTGCACGCCTCATGGCCTATCCAGGCCCTGGTGTGAGCTCCTGGGCCCAGGTGCTGCCTCACCTTACTTTGAGCCCCTCTGTGCTACTGTATCCTGGGTGCTTTTTCTGGCTGCCCCGCCTTCCTGGAGCTGGAGTTGCTCCGTGTTCCCCACCTCGGCGTGTCAGCCAGCCCTGGCTGAGGGTGCAGCTGTCCCTCTCACTTGGCCCTTTCCTCCCTGCACCCCCGCCCCCATCAGAGGTCGGCATCCCCAGAGTGGGGCCCTCTGGAGGGTGGGCCCGTCCCGGGGTGCTTCTGGTTCGAAGGCGTGCTCTCTAAGACCCTGGCCCTCTGGTGGCTGCTAGCACATTTTATTGGAGTCTCAACTAGGTAGCAAAACCTAAAGCTGTGTTCTGTGTTGCCCTCGCCACGTTCACGGACAGCATAAGATACAGGATGTTCCTGTCCCCGTGCAAAGTTCTGGAGGACAGGACTCTTCCGGAGGCTCCCTTCTCCTTCTCCACGGTGGGGGCACTCTTGGCGTGACTTCTCTCTGGGTCGAGGCTCCTAGTCCTCCTCGGCCTGCTCTTTCTGCCTGGGCAGTTGGGGCTGCTCGGGGGATCCCCACCTTGGCCTGTGGGGTGCGCTCCCCATCTCTGCAGGGACCTCCCTCTCTGAGGCTCGCCATCTCTCCTGGGCTTGGGGTCGGGTCCTGAGGGGCAGTTCCTCCCAGGGAAAGCTTCTGGTGGCTCCCCTGTGATCTCAGTCCCCTCTGGGTTGCGTGTCACTTCCTGTAGGCTGGAGATGCCCATCTCTGTGTAGAGGAGCTTTATTGGAAGGCTTAGGTGTCCCTGAGTCTGCACCACCGCTGCATCTGACGTGTAATTCCTTCCTTCGTGGGTGCAGGTAGCCCCGCCTCCGCCGAGGTTACCTTCCCCCCCTCATCTCTGTCGGAGTTCTCGCCTCTCCTGATCCTCTCCGGTGGTGCTCTCTGCCCCACGCCTCTAACCCTTTTTGGTGTAGGCACTACAGGTTAGTAGTAATATCTTCTTTGGTTTCAGGATTCTCGTCTGGAGTAAACTTATCAGAGGTCGAAGGCCATCTTCTGCTTGGGGTCCAGCCCTCTGTAAGGGTCGGTGGGGTTTGGTTTTCCCAGTTGTAGGCACCTTTCGTCTGCCCCTACCACGCTTGCCCCCTGTCACAACTTCACCGTGTGTATACGGTATACGACTCCTCTCCGTGGGATGCAAAATTTTCTGCCTCCTGACTTGTCTGGGGAGTGATCTCTCCCTGTGTTAGGGTTCTGGTCACTTATGTGCTTGACTCCTCTGGGGGAATCATGGTCTCTGGGTCTAGGGCCTCATCCCCAGCAGTCAGCCTGACTCGGCCACGTACCATTTTCCTGCTCCAAGAAATCCTTTTGAGTGTCATCTGGGGGAGAAGATGCTTCATGCCCTAGGAATTTTCCACTTCCTGGGTCAGAGGCGTGAAAAAAGTATATCTGTTTCCTTGGTCAGAAACTTCTAAAGTCTTCTCATGGGCCAGACCTGTTCTGGGCAGTCAAGGCCAGAGGAGGAGAACGGGGCCTGGTCTCCATCACCAGATAGCTACTGCCTCTTCCCCTTCGCCATCCATGCACCCCACAGTCCCGGCCTTGTTCGTGGCCCTCATCAGCCAGGGAGTAAACGTGTGTTCTTTCTTACTCTCTCCTAGCAGCGTCCGTCTTCAGGAGAGTATGAAGAGAGTGCGTCTGTAGGGCAGGGAAGATGGCGGACAAGCGCAAACTCCAAGGTACCACGCTTCCCGCCGGCGTGCCACGCGCTTGCTCCTCAGAACTCTTCTTTGGGCACCTGCTGCCTCGGCAGGACGCTCACAGTCTCCTTTCCTCCCCACCAGGTGAGATTGACCGCTGCCTCAAGAAGGTGTCCGAGGGCGTGGAGCAATTTGAAGATATTTGGCAGAAGGTACCAGGGTTGGGCCTGAAAATCCAGGTGCACCTCCAGGGATGGGCAAACAGGACAAGGTTGGGGAGCTCCTGAGTGTGGACCGGGAGAGGGCCTGCCTGTCCAGGTGCTAAGGACCTCAGAGAAGCCGCTCTGGGTTGGCTTGGTGGGCATGGGGGGTGGGTCCCCCAGAGTTCCCGGCCCACAGAGAGACTGGAGTCTTCCTCTGCAGAGGGCCGTCGGGCAGCCAGAACCGCACTGACGCCTGCATTCTCTCCGTCCCGCAGCTCCACAATGCAGCCAACGCGAACCAGAAAGAAAAGTATGAGGCTGATCTAAAGAAGGAGATTAAGAAGCTTCAAGTGAGGGGGCTGGGGGCCTGGACTCCTGTGTCCTGAGGGCGGCGGGAACAGGGAGTGTGGACTGCTGGGTCCCGGGAAGCCGAGGGCTGGAGAGCTGGGGGCCAGGCCGCCCTGAGGCTGCCTGACCGTCTTGCTGTTGCCTCCTCCAGCGGCTGAGGGACCAGATCAAGACATGGGTAGCGTCCAACGAGATCAAGGACAAGAGGCAGCTCATAGACAACCGCAAGCTCATTGAGACGGTAGGAGCCCGGGGTTGGTGCCTGAGAGGCGGGGGTGGCAGGAGTCCTGGGGCCCCAGAGGCCCTGAGTAAAAGGGCCTGGGGGAAGGCAGGCAGCAGCCCCTGGGGCTCCAGTGTGCACTCCCCAGTCCTGAGTCAGCTGCTCTCCCGCCTTCGGGATCCCCGCCAACGGTGCTCTCCACAGCAAATGGAGCGGTTCAAAGTCGTGGAGCGAGAGACCAAGACCAAAGCCTACAGCAAGGAGGGCCTGGGCCTGGCGCAGAAGGTGGACCCCGCCCAGAAGGAGAAGGAGGAGGTCGGCCAGTGGCTCACGGTGCGTCAGGGCAGAGGAGGGCTGAGCAAGTGGGGGCCCAGCCCTGTGGGGTGAGGACTCTGCTGACTGTTTCCTCTCCTCTGCGCACAGAACACTATCGACACCCTGAACATGCAGGTGGACCAGTTTGAGAGCGAAGTGGAGTCCCTGTCGGTGCAGACGCGCAAGAAGAAGGGTGACAAGGATGTGAGTGGGGGGCTCAGAGCGCAGGGGGCGGGGGCAGGGGCAGGGGCCCAGAGCGCAGGGGGGCGGGGGCCAGGGCGGGGGCAGGGGCCCCGGAGCGCAGGGGATGGGGGCAGGGGGCAGGGGCCCGGAGCGCAGAGGGCAGGGGCAGGGCCAGGCTGGTGGGTGGGAGTCAGGGCCCGGGCTCCGGAGGCAGGTGGCGGCGGAGCGTGAACGGTGAGGGTTGGGGGTGTAGGGAAGGGTAAGGCCATCCCACGGGTGCCGCCTGGCGTCTGGGTGAACAGCGGGCTGTCAGGAGGGGCAGTTTGGGGGAAGATGCTGAGTTCGGCTCGGGTGGAGGGTAAGCATGAAGCCTGAGGCCCCCAGGGCAGGAGACTGGGGAGCTGCCGCTGTGGCCTCCCAGCCACCGAGGGCCCAGGACCTGAGGAGGGCAGGAGGTGTGGGCACAGTGGGACGTGGAGGAACGGTTGGTTTGGCCCGAGGAGAGGAGTGCTTTGAAACAAAGCCAGGGCCCAGGGCCCAAGTCCCAGAGAGCCAGGACCACCGGGTCTGCGTTCCAGGGGTGCCTCTGTCTGTGTGCAGAGGACGGTGAAGGATGGCGCAGGGGCGGCCGGGTGCCAGAGGGAGAAGGGTCGTTGCAGAGTGGAGGGATTGGAGCTGAGCTGAGACATCAAATCCTGAAGGCGATGGGGCTTTACGGCAGGCCTCTGAATCCGGACTTAGGGGTACACGGACGAGGGTGCAGTGTCAGGGTGGTGACAAAGATGGTTACAGTTGTGAACAGTACGCACCCCCAAACGGGGTTGGCCATTACTGCTGTTAGAGCGAGGAGGGGCAAGGGAGATTGTGTGCTGCAGAGGGCGGACGCAGTGGGCAGGTGGGCTCAGGTAGGGGCTGCCACTGAGAGAGGTGGGTGGGTGGATGGGGCCTGTCGCAGGGAGCCGTGGGCTCCCTGGCTCTCCCTGCCGCTGGCAGCGATCTCGGGGTGGGAGGCGCGTGCTGCCCCTCCGGGCTCGGGAGAGCTGGAGGAGCCCGGCGGGCCCGCGGCCCCTGAGCCTGGCCCGGGCTCGCCAGCAGAAGCAGGACCGGATTGAGGGCCTGGGGGCCCAGGGACTGTGGCGGGCTTGGAAGGGCTGGGGGGCCCAGGGACTGCGGCCAGGCTCTGTGGGGGCCCAGGGCCCCGCCGCCAGTGAGCTGGACCCGGGCTTGCCAGCAGAAGCAGGACCGGATCAAGGGCCTGGGGGCCCGGGGACTGCAGCAGGCTCTGTAGGGGTGGGCTCTGTAGGGGGAGGGGTGGCGTGCTCGGGAGGGCTGTGGGGGCCCGGGGACTGCGGCTGGGCTCTGGGGGGGCCCAGGACCCTGCCACCCCTGAGCCGGCCCGGGCTCGCCAGCAGAAGCAGGACCGGATCGAGGGCCTGAAGCGGCACATCGAGAAGCACCGTTACCACGTGCGTATGCTGGAGACCATCCTGCGCATGCTGGACAATGACTCCATCCTGGTGGACGCCATCCGCAAGATCAAAGACGACGTCGAGTACTATGTGGACTCGTCCCAGGACCCCGACTTTGAGGAGAACGAGTTCCTCTACGATGACCTGGACCTCGAGGACATTCGTGAGCGCGGCGTGGGCCTGCGGGGGCAGCGGGGCCCGGTGAGGGGGCTGCCCGCTGACGCGCCTGCCCCCTCCCACAGCACAGGCGCTGGTCGCCACCTCCCCCCCCAGCCACAGCCACATGGAGGACGAGATCTTCAACCAGTCCAGCAGCACGCCCACCTCGACCACCTCCAGCTCGCCCATCCCGCCCAGCCCGGCCAACTGCACCACGGTGAGGCCTGGGGGCCGCGTCACCCGGAGGCTCCAGGGCTGGGGACGCGTGTCTGGACTCTGGGCCCTTGGCTGTAGATCGCCAGCAGGGCGGTCAGGGCCACTGTGGGTCCGGGTGTGGAACACGGTGGGGGGTGGCGGCGTGCCTGGGCCACTGGACCCCTGGGAGGGGGATGTGGGGACTCCCTAAGGAGAGCTGGTTCCTGGGTCCCTGAGAGGCTGGCGGGGGTGCTGGCCCCCGAACACAGGAGCCCCGGGGAGCAGGGTTAGGTAGGTTTCCCTGGAGGTGAAGCTCCCAGGGCCCTGAACAGCTTTGGGGCCAGAAGCGGCCTGTGGGCGTCAGATCTGGGGGTTCAGAGGTAGGCGACTCTGTCAGGCCCCAGAGACTCCCAGGTTCTGACCGCACCTCTCAAACCTCAGGAAAACTCG
The DNA here is from genome assembly GCF_055505025.1 of Bos grunniens. Lineage (NCBI taxonomy): Eukaryota > Metazoa > Chordata > Mammalia > Artiodactyla > Bovidae > Bos > Bos grunniens. The sequence continues at coordinate 63,630,547 of NC_141182.1, read as the reverse complement.
GAAGACGACAAGAAGAGGGGCCGCTCGACAGACAGTGAAGTCAGCCAGGTGGGTGCGCTGGGGGTCGGCCATTGATGGGCCAGCACTCACCCATTCGTGCCTCCCCAGGGGCTCACTGCGGCCTGAGCAGGGCCCTCGTGCAGGGCTCTGGGGACATGCTGGGCGGGCGGCGGTGCTCCCTGGGAGGTCTGTGCAGCGGCAGGGCATGGTCGGCGGGTGCTTCCAGGGAGAGGTGGCAGCCCTGGGCATTAGAGGAGGATCCCCCTGTGAGGCGGCGGCGGGCAACAGGCCCGTCCTGATGGGCTAGGAAACATGGCGGGGAGCCGGCCAGGCACGCTGGGCTCGCGGAGTACAGGACCTCAGGCGGGGGGCTGAGGGGCTCAGCAAGCCTGAGCAATGAGAGGCCGGGAACCGCACGGGTTGCGTTTCTTGGGGGCGCTCTGGGCCTTGGTCGTGCTGGCCGTGTGTGCCACAGGTCTCCCCTCACAAGCCCGGTGGGCTCTGCTCGCCTCTGCCTGGACAGGGGCACACTGTAGGGATCCTGTCACACCCGAAGGGGTCTTACGGAGGGCGAGTGTGGGTTCCTGGGAGGGCTGGTCCCCAGGGGCACTTTGAGGCCAGGGTGGTGAAGCTGGGGTGAAACGGGCTGACCGAGCGTGGTGCCAGGAAGGAGACAGAGTCAAGCTAGTGAGTCCTGCTTGGTGTGCGGTGGGCTCGAGGGCCCGGGAGGCGGCGGGGCAATGGGGGAGGCGGTGGGCAGTCCTGGAGACGGTGGGGCCGGCTGCCCGGGGGCGTGAGCGTGGGCAGCAGCAGCTGGGCCTCAGGGTGGGGGTGGGCTTGGCACTGGGCTCCAGACTCCACTTTGTGGCGTGGGGGTCACCAGCAGCCTCCCAAGTTATGTTAGTGACAGTTTTAATTCAGAATTCCTGTCGTGCTTTTAGACACGACAGGCTGGGTTTAGACACGACAGGCTGGGTTCAGCCACTTCATTCTGAGGACATTTGTGGTTCCCACTATTCCCACCCCCCCACCCCCCAGGTCTTCAGATGGGGGCTCAGGTCCCTGTGGGACATTGTGGGGGTGTCCCTCATTAGATGGGGTCTCAGGTACCTGTGGGATGTTGTGGGGTTGTCCCCCCCCATCAGATGGGGTCTTAGGTCCCTGTGGGACGTCATGAGGGTGTCCCCCCCCCATCAGATAGGGTCTCAGGTCCCTGTGAGACATTGTGGGGGTATCCCCCCATCATTAGATGGAGTCTCAGGTCCCTGTGGAAAGTTGTGGGGGTGTCCCCCCATCATTAGTTGGGGTCTCAGGTCCCTGTGGAAAGTTGTGGGGGTGTCCCCCCATCAGATGGGGTCTCAGGTCCCTGTGAGATGTCGTGGGGGTATCCCCTCCTCATCAAATGGGGTCTCAGGTCCCTGTGAGATATCATGGGGGTGTCCCCCCTCTCATCAGATGGGGTCTCAGGTCCCTGTGGGATGTCGCTGGGGATGTCCCCTCCATAATCAGATGGGGTTTCAGGGCCCTGTGGGATGTCATTGGGGGCGTTCCTTTCATAATCAGATGGGGTCTCAGGCCCCTGTGGGATGTCGCTGGGGATGTCCCCTCCATAATCAGATGGGGTTTCAGGCCCCTGTGGGATGTCGTGGGAGTGTCCCCCCATCATTAGATGGGGTCTCAGATCCTTGTGGGACGTCGTAGGGGGTTGTCCAGGCAGGATGTGGCGGGCTGGGTGCCAGCTGGACACGCGTAAGTGTTGTCAGCGTGGAGCTGGAGGTGGAAGCCACAGGGTCCCTGCAAGGGCCGGGGTAGCAGTGCCAGTGCTGAGGGTGGGCCTTGTCGCAGGGAGGGTGTGCGGGCAGCCCCCGGGTCCTGACCCTCTGCTCCCTCCCACCCGCAGTCTCCAGCCAAAAACGGCTCCAAGCCCGTCCACAGCAGCCAGCACCCTCAGTCCCCGGCTGTGCCGCCCAGCTACCCGCCCGGCCCCCCGCCTGCCGCCTCTGCCCTGAGCGCCACCCCTGGCAGCAACGGGGCCCCGGCTGCGGCTGCCCCCGCGAGCGCTCTGGGCGCCAAGGCCAGCCCGGCGCCCAGCCACAGTGCAGGCACCCCTGCCCCCTACGCACAGGCTGTGGCCCCGCCGGCCCCCAGTGGGCCCCCCAGTGCCCAGCCCCGGCCCCCCAGCGCCCAGCCTGGGGCGGGAAGTGGCGGCGGGGGCAACAGCGGCGGAGGCGGGGGCGCCGGCAAGCAGAACGGTGCCACCAGTAAGTGGGGGCGGCGGGGGGTGGGGGGAGGCCCTGGGGGACTGTGGTGGTGGCCAATGTTGACCGCTCTGCACGCCAGGTTACAGCTCGGTGGTGGCGGACAGCCCGGCGGAGGCAGCGCTCAGCAGCACGGGGGGCAGCAGCACTGGCAGCCAGGCCCTGGGCCCCCCGCCCGGCCCCCACAACCCACCCCCCAGCACCACGTGAGTGTGCGGCCCTGCCACGGCCCCATCGCACAGATGTGTGCCTGTCCGCGCTAGCGGGCCCTCCCCAGAAGCCCCCATCCGAGCAGGGCTGTCCCCGGGCCCTACACTGCTGGGCGCTCTGCGTCTCCTTGGCCCGTGTCCTCCCCAGGGCCCAGCTCCGTGGACGGGTTCGCGTCCATTTCTCCAAGTGCAGGTCTTTGCCCTCCTCTTCTCCGCACTCCTCCAGGTCTCAGGGCAGCCCCTCTCCCCCGCAGGGTCCTCCTTCCAGGAGAACGCCCCGAGAGCGTGCTCCCCTTCGTGGGGGATGCGGGCTGACCCCAGGTGCCTCCCTGGGCTTTGGGTGGGCGTTCGCTGCACCCTCCTGCACTGGCCACTGCAGAGGCGGCCTCCTGAGGATGCGTGTTCTCAAGCAGCGCCCCTGTCCTGGGCTGACCGCACCCCACCGCCGGCACCACCGTGCGCGCTCCCATTGTGACTTTCCTGACCTCCGAGTCTCCCTGTCCGTCCCACCCGGGACCCTCCTCTGAGCCTGCGCCTGTCTGTCCTCCTCCACAGGAAGGAACCCAGTGCCACAGCCCCAGTGGGTGCCGGGGGTGTGGCCCCAGGCTCAGGGAACAACGCAGGGGGACCCAGCCTCCTGGTGCCGCTCCCTGTGAACCCCCCCAGCTCCCCAACGCCCAGCTTCAGTGAGGCCAAGGCAGCTGGCAGCCTGCTGAACGGGCCTCCGCAGTTCAGCGCCACACCCGAGATCAAGGTGGGCCTGCGCCTCACCCCGGGGTCCCTCCTCCAGCCGGCAGAGCCCCCCGGCTCCTCGCCCACACCCCTGCGCCATCACGTCGGCTCCGGCTGCTCTGCTGCTCCCTGCCGCGGCCTCTGTCCCCTGGACCCTTGCCTCGCTGTGTCCACTGTCACCTTCCTTCCAACCGTCAGTCTGTCCCCAGCTCGCCCCACGAGGCTGTAGTTTCACGCAACTCACTGTCCGGGGCTCACTGTTTTCTTCCCTTTGAAGACAGACAACTGTTAACTCCAGGAAACACTTGTCTGCTCTGAGCCACTTTGTGCTGGCCGAACTCACTTCCCACCTTCCCTGCACACGCTGTGGGGGCGGGGCTGTGGACCATGCAGGTACACCTGCCTTAACCTGGGGAGACCCGCAGCAAGGGCTCGGGGTGAGGGGAGGGGCTCATATCCAGGCTGGGCCTGGGGCCGGGGCTGGCAGGTTCAGTAGACAGGGTGAGTGCGGCCAGGCGCGGCCTCCTGGGCCAGCATGTCTGCCCTCGGCTCCTCGGGAGACCCAGCCCTGCACTGTCCCCTGCCCCTTCCTTCCTTCAACCGGAAAACAGAAGGGCTCACAGTCCCGCCTCCAGTGTGAGGGATTCTTTGGGACAGGCCTCATGATGCTCTCAGAACCGTCTCTGGCTCAGAGTAAGCACCCAAGCTTGAGAGGTACAGTGAACAGGAAACTCCATGTATGTATTTATTTCTCTGGAGAAAAACGAGTCTTGAGGTTCCTGACACCAGTCCATGTTTTGTTTCTTCCGGTTACTGAGTGAGCGATGGGGACAGTTAGAAAGGTTTTGAGAGAGATGACAGGAGAGATGCGGGTGGAAAGGTCCCCGTGGGGCCTGTGCGCGCAGCACGCTGTGGGGTAAGGGAACCCGAGCAGCAGGGCGGAGCCTCGTCACTGCCAGCATGGGGTGAGGAGGTCAGAACAGCTGCAGGGGCCGAGTGGGGGCCCTGGTGCCTCGCCGGCCAGGCCGGAACAGGCAGTGAGCGGGCCCTTCTGGCGTGCGGGCGCGCAGAGCAGCAGGCGCTCGGTGGGGCTTCACAGCGCTGACCGTCTGCAGCGTGGGGTGCTTGGGGGTGCCCCGTGGCGCTGTGCAGCAGGGTCCACACGTGCTGGGCGCCCGGGTCGGTGGACGCTCGGTCATGCCCGGGCCTTCTCTCTGCCGCTCAGTGTTGCTGGAGCTTGTCCTAAGCAGACGGCTTTGGCTCAGCTGAACCCCAGCGGAGAGGCGGGCGTGCCAACTGCGAGGACCAGGGCCTCCCCGTGGCCCCGGCCTCAGCCACACTTCCTCCCCAGGCCCCCGAGCCCCTGAGCTCGCTGAAGTCTATGGCGGAGCGTGCGGCCATCAGCTCTGGCATCGAAGACCCCGTACCCACGCTGCACCTGACCGAGCGAGGTGAGTGGCCAGGGCTAGGGTGGGCCTGCCAGGCGGGCTGCACGCCGTGGCCTCACGCTTGCCGCCGCCCCGCAGACATCCTCCTGAGCAGCACGTCGGCACCCCCGGCCTCGGCCCAGCCCCCCCTGCAGCTGTCGGAGGTGAACATCCCGCTGTCGCTGGGCGTGTGTCCACTGGGCCCAGTGCCCCTCACCAAGGAGCAGCTCTACCAGCAGGCCATGGAGGAGGCCGCCTGGCACCACATGCCCCACCCCTCGGACTCGGAGCGCATCCGGTGAGGGCCTGCGACAAGCGAGGGGGCCGCGGCCCGCTGCCCTTGGCCGGCCCTGACCCCTTGTCCCCCACAGGCAGTACCTACCCCGGAACCCTTGTCCGACGCCCCCCTACCACCACCAGATGCCACCCCCACACTCGGACACTGTGGAGTTCTACCAGCGCCTGTCCACAGAGACGCTCTTCTTCATCTTCTACTATCTGGAGGTACAGCAGGGTCCCCCCTCGGGCTGCAGGAATGAGGTGGGTGCGGCTACCACAGCCCCCCTGCTGCCCCAGCCCATCCCTGCCCCCACTCCAGCAGGAGGGTCAGGGCTGCCGAGGTCGGGGCTGGCCTGTCCAGGGCAACAGCAGGGAGCCTGCCTGCCCTGGCGCCCGTGGGCACTTTCTCAGGCCTCCCTGGGGACCACCACGGAGCTGTCCCCCCTGTGACCCCAGTGAGTCATCAGTGACCTCTGCCCTCAGCCCTCCCTGGGAAAGTCTCTAAACTGCCTGCTCTCGGCTCTCATCATGATCAGTCACTTTTCCTTCTCAAAGCTTTTCTGAAAGCACTTTTCACCTCCTGCCTCTTTTCCCTTCAGAGCTGCACTGCTATGTTCTGTGTCCCAGCCCGGCTCGGTCTGTGGCGGGGCCTGGGGTCAGCCTGTCGCCCTGCCCCAGCCCCAACCCCTGAGCGCCCCGCCTTCCCTCCACAGGGCACGAAGGCGCAGTACCTGGCAGCCAAGGCCCTGAAGAAGCAGTCCTGGCGGTTCCACACCAAGTACATGATGTGGTTCCAGAGGCACGAGGAGCCCAAGACCATCACAGACGAGTTCGAGCAGGTGAGGGCCCCTCCCCGCGCCCCGTCGGCCTGGTCCCCACGGGCCGAGTCCACGTAGTGCGGCCCGCCCGGCCATCCTCCTCCCCACCCTGTCTGGCTCTGGGTCAGCCCAGAGACGGGCGCCAGCCTCTGAGGTGCCTTCCTCCGAGGAGCTTCCTAGCCCCACGCAGGCTGTCCCCTGCCTCGCCTCCAGCCGGGGGTGGGGGATGCGGTGTCTCCCACCCAAGATCAGGGCGCACGCGACGCTCCCCACACCCAGCAGGGCAGGGGTTCGGCTACACAGAAGGAGACGTCTTCTCATTCTAATAAGTAACGAGAACCTCCACTTCACTGAGCCAGACCACCTGGGTTTGAACCCAGCTCTAGCTGGTGACTGGACGGTTCACGTGAACATCTGTCTCCACTCCTTATCTGTAAAAACGGGGTGACAGGACCTCCCTTTGCGCAGCTGTTGTGAGGATTAAATGAGTTGATCACTGTTAAGCACCAGTGCCTGCTGTGTAGTGTCCTGCTGTGCTGTACTTCATTTCACTTGTAGCTGGTGTGTCCACAGCGGCTTTTCCTCCAGGCTTTCAACAGAGGCCAGGGTCCTGAACACACTCCCTTGCGTTCTGGCAGGTTCTCTGAAGCACGCCCACCATTCACTCAGAACCCGCCCTCCCCACGGTGTCTCCCGGACACTGACTGCAGCCCTTGTCCCCTGCCCGTTCAGCTGTAACCCTCTTTAAGGGAGTATATTTCTAGGCGTCAGTCCCTCAGAAGTTCCCGCACCACCGCGTTGTAATAAAACGTCTGTCCGGGCAGCATGCCTGGACGCAGGCGCCAGCCTGTTCCGCGGCCTCGAGGGTTTGCCTCACACACTCAGCAGTAATCAGTGCTCCAAAGACACAGCCATCGCAAGGAGTGGCAGGAGTTGGGCGCATACGCCCAGAGCCAGACCCGGCTCCACCACGGGCGAGCACGTTCCCGCCCGCCCGAGAAGAGCCTCGTGAGGGTGCAGGGAGGCGGCGTGTGCTCACAGCAGGCCGGCGCCCGGCTCCGCCAGGCCCTGAGCACCGGCCCTCTGTCCTCCAGCCGGACCCCGAGCCCCGTGCCCTCACTGACCGCCTTCTCCCCCGGCCAGGGCACCTACATCTACTTTGACTACGAGAAGTGGGGCCAGCGGAAGAAGGAAGGCTTCACCTTTGAGTACCGCTACCTGGAGGACCGGGACCTCCAGTGACACCGGCCCCGCCTCCCCTCCCCGCATGCGACCCCGCCCAGGTGAGGGCCCTGCGCCCCGACGGCGCCTGGCCTTGGCAGCCCCGCCCCCGGCAGCGGGGGGCCAGGAGGCTCCCCCAGCCCAGCCCGGGCCCGGGCCGCCCCCTCCCCTCCCCAGTGAGGGACATTTTTTGGTAAACCTATTTTCATTTTGGAAAATATTTATGAATAAATAGTTTTATATGACGGCTGGCAGCCGCGGCCTCTCCTGTCCCCCCTTGAGAGTCAGGGAGCCACGGGTGGGTCCTGCCGGCGGGGACGCCGGGCCAGCTGGGGGTTGAACTGCGAGTTGTACCGCCTCCGCCGCTCGTCCACCTCTTCCGGCTGCTCCTCCGGGGCCGCCGTGCCGCCCACCTGGGCCAGCAGGGCCTCTGCCCGCGCCCTCTCCGCCGCTTCCCGCCGCAGACGGTCCGCTCGCAGCTGTTCCAGGGACGGAGGCCTGCAGGGAGAGGACACTCAGTGTGGGAAGCTGGAGGCCCAGCCCCTCGGAGGGCAGGGGTCTGATGCTGGGACCCGGCAGCTGGCCTCGCCGCCTCAACGGGCAGTGCCCCTCCGCTAGTCCTCGGCTGGGCGGCCTTGTGCACTGCCTGGCTCATCCCCTCCTCTGTGGGAAGAAGACTGGCCAGGGTGCCAGCCTGCACTCGGCGGTCTGGCATCCTAGGAACACAAGCACACCTGTTTACTTGAACCTCTGCTCCTCAAACCCTGGTCTCAGAAACAGAACCTCAGAGCTGTCCAGGATCTAACATATACAGCATAAATGAGAGCAAGCAGCTGAGCAGATGGCCCACCAGCCACTGGAGCAGCGGCCTTGTAATAAATATCACCTAGTCCCTGCAGACCCCAGAAAAAGGCTGGAAACGTTCAACGGTGTTTAAAAAACGGGCCTGACCTTGCAGACCCCAGAGCCCCCGCCTCAACCAGAGCTCCTGTGGTGCCCACTTGGCCGAGGGAGGCTCCTTACCCTTTGGGTCGTTGTTTCTCAGGCGCCGCCTTTTCCTTTGTGCTGTGACCACCACTGTCTCCGTTGTGCTTTCTCTTCTTCCCCAAGTGCTTCTGCATCTCCCGCAGTGGGTCCAGGCGGCTCTTGATCCTCTCGTCAGGTCCAGGACCAGAAGCGGGGCCGCCCTGCCTCGGGGGCAGCTGGTACCAAGGGGGCTGAGTCTGGGCTTCCGCTGCACTCTGGCCCAGGTATGTCAGGATGCCCAGGGCTTTCTCTTGCCTCTCCTGAGGGAGACAAGATGTGAAAGTGAGAACAGGAAGTGTGTTCCCTCTTAGGGAGCCAGGGTTCCCACGCAGGCAGAACCAGACATTCAGCCAGCAGAGCCTGTCAGGAGGCGACTCCCCCAGCTGCTGGAACTCCACAGACCAGTCCCCAGGGCGCCCCTGCTGTGGGGCACAAGGGCAGCTTCAGCAACAAACAGCATAGGAAGGAGGGGACTGCTTACGTTAGGGTTCCAAGGCAGCATCTGAGGAGATAACAAACCGTAAAGAAGCCAGCCAGGTAAAGCAGTGACTGAGGGGGAGGGCGGGGAGGCAGGCTGATGGGAAACCCCTGAGGGCAGGTGAGGGACAGCTGATTTACATTTTAAGAAGCTTAACACTCCCCAACATCTTCAGGGTTTGCACATCAGGTTAGAGACCTGAGGGGGTCTACCTAGCACCCGGCAGTAACCAACACCTCTTACATGCTATGTTCTAACACTATTCAGAGTTCTCTAGCTTGTTTAATCCCCACTATCTCCCTAAATACTCCGGTAGTCACACCTGAGGGCAAGGCACACCCCCACCCCCAGCTCCACCCGTGAAGAGGAAGAGGGTAAGACCAGCTTACCTTCTCCTGTCGCTTCTCTTCCTCGTATTCTTTATTGCCTTTTGTCACCGCTTTCCCTTCTTCCAGCAGCTCCCGAAACAGATCCACAGGGCCAGAACTGCCTGGGGCTCCCGCTTCTGCTGCTTCCAGTGCAGGAAGCGAGTTCTGATGCCTGGCTTTCTTCCGCAGGAATTCTGTGCGGGCCTGGAGGGGAAAAAAGTTACAGGCAGAACATTCAGAACCTAGCTCTAACCCAAGGGACTTGAGTCTGGTGCCGACCACCGCAGTGCTAAGGGCTCGAAGGAAGGGAGCAGGGGTGCTGGGAACCCAGAAGAGACACCTGACCCTTCCTGGGGAGAGGGGGGAGCAATGAGGCAAGGCGTGGTTTGTAAGCCACCTTCCAAACTAAACCAGGGGGTTTCACTTTGACACAATGAAAACAGCTCTAAAGGCATCCAAAACATCTGTTAGGGCAGATGATCTGATCTAGGAATGGAGCTAAGTCACTATGCCCGTTCGATTTCCAATTTCTATTGATAACCGTGAACTTAAAAAATACTACTTTGGCTGCAGCAGATCTGAGTTTTATAGCACGTGCAATCTATTTCTCTGACCAAGGACTGAATCTGGGCCCCCTGCATTGGAAGCCACTGGACCAGTAGGGAAATCCGATAAATGTGAACTTTAAAAACCCTGACTACTTCCCAGCCAGTGCTGACGATCGGATTAGTCAAAGGACTGGAAGCTAGGTGTAAACCAAACAGGTGAGGAGTTGCATAGAGAGCCCTAAACGTTAGTGCGCAGCGGTGCAGGCAAAAGGCACGCCCGGCGCAGCGGGACTGGCTTGTGCCACTGTCGCTTCGCTGTGTCCCCTCCTCTGAAGCCATCTCGCTTCTCAGCCGAAGGGAGATAACCACCCCGCTAAGAACGAACAAGGCTCGAGAGACTGCAAATCAAGCGCTTTGCACCGGATGAACAACAGCGAAAAGCGAAACTGAAGTCGCTCAGTCGTTTCCGACTCCTCGCGACCCCACGGTATGTAGCCCACCAGGCTCCGTCATCCAGGGGATTCTCCAGGCAAGAATACTGGAGCGGATCGCCACTTCCTCCTTCAGGGGATCTTCCCGACCCAGGGGATCTTCCCGACCCAAGAGGTCGAACCCGGGTCTCCCGCACTGCAGGCAGACTCTACTGACTGAGCCACCAGGGGACAGCAGGAGCTCACTGCACAGGGTGTTTGTACAGCTAAACCAACAAGCGGCCCGAGCTTCCGTGAACTGCCCAGGGCTCCGATTATTCACGAGCCCCTACTCCGGCCCTCCAGGAGGACCAAGGAGAGGTCGAGGGGAGTGTCGGCACGGCCCGCAGGCCCCTCCCGGGAGCCGGGCCCCAGGTCCGCCAGGGTGCCCCGCTCCCGGCGCCGCCCCGCTCCCGGCGCCTGCGCGCTGAGCCGTGGCGCCGCGTCTGCCCGGGCCGGCGGCTCACCTCCTGCTGAGCGAGCAGCACCCTCCGCTCACGCTCTTTCTCCTCCTCACGGGCTCGGGCCTCGTCACGCCGCACGCGGGCGACATTGTCCTTGTTCCGGACGTGCCAGCTCTTCTTGGGTAAAATATTCATGGCGCCTCAGCCGTCCGCAGACCGACAGGCCCACCTCCTGGCACTTCCAATTGGCGAGAGGCAGGCTCCGCCCCGTTGCTCCTTCCTCGGCCACGGATTGGCTCTGCGCTGCCTGACACGCCCCCCCGAGGGCTGTAGCGAGAGGTGACTGGCCGCAGGGCCCACGTCTCCCGTCTCAGAGAATCGCGCGTGGCGTCGCCTAGCGACCGCCGCTCCCCAAGACTCTGACTCAATCATGTGTCCCCGCCCTGAGGCTCCTGAACGCAGCCGCTGATTGGCTGGCGCAGTTTCTCTCGCGGAAGAGTCCGCCACGCTCTCAGACCCACACATTTGATTGGTTTATGTCCCGCTGAAGGCTTGCCCCCCGCTTCCGTACCCGAGATTAAAAAGCACTCAGCGGCCTCCGCTGTGTTTATTGATACAGTACTATATTTATTGATACAGTACTAGAAAGGTTTACTGGAGTGTCAGGGGGCTCAGCAGGGAATCCCAGGGCTGGAAAAGAGCGGAGTCTTTTCCAGTTCGCTCATTTCCCAAATGATGTTGACGAAGCTCAAAAAGGATCTGGGAGCAGGTCTAGGGCTGGAAGTGGGACGTCACCCCAAGCCAGGCTGGAGAGGTCAAAGAGTTCTGTCGGCCGAGCTCAGCGCCACAGCACGCTGTGCCAGGAAGACTTTATTCTGCGCCTCCTGAGGGAAGGGTAAAGAGAGGGGGAGGTGAGACAACTCTTCTCTCCCCTGTGTTCCTTTTCATACTCTCCAGGACCCCTTCCCAGGGGCCAGGCCTGGCTCACCGTCTGTATTTGGCGTTTGAGTTCAGAGATGAGGCGTCCATATGAGTTAGCCAGGGCCACGGTATACGCCATCAAGATGCTAGAGGAGATAAAATGGAAGCCACTCCCCAAACGTTCTCAGAATATCTTCCACGTAGGGCTTTTTAGAAACCAGGAGTCTGGACCTCCTCCTTCAGACTCAAGGAGTCAAAGCATCCCAGCCCCTTCTTTTCCTCAGAGCCAAGAGTTTGGGCCCCAACCCCCTTCTCTCTCAGAAGCAGGCCCCGGGACCCCAGGTCAGACATTCAGACTCAGACCCAGGAGTCTAGCGCCCTCACCTGGAGATCAGCAGAAGGGGCACAGCAAAAGCCTGGGTACCCAGGAAGAAGAGAACATTCTGGGCCGTCTGAGGCAGTTCGCGGATAGACGCGGGGATCACCACCCAGATGGACGACTGACCCCGGAATGGACCACACAGCTTGGAAGGTGGGATCCTGAAGTCAGAGACAGGCAGAGCTCAAGGATGGCTCAAAGTCAGAACCCTGGACAGAGGAGGGTGGAGGGTGGGCGAGAGAGGCCAGTACCTCTCACACTTACAGGAAGATGCTATAAAGCACAGGAACGGCGGAGATGGCCAGACCCAAGAGAAGGACCAAGGGGAAAAAGAAATTCACAGTGGAGGCTCGAAAGGTGCGGGAGGCCGGGGAGCAGGTGGAGAAGAGGGTGATCTGGCAGGAGGGGATAAAGGAATATGAGACACAGGAATCTGAGCCCCAGACTCTCCTCCACCATCCAGGAGCCCTAATCCCTGGCCCCCTCTCCTCAATCAGGAGCCAGGAACCCCAGTTCTTTTCCACCATCAGACACAAGAGTCTGGGTCCCCTCCTTCCATCAGACCTAACAATTGGGATGCCCTGGACGCTTCCTCCCACATCCAGGGGTCTGTCCTCCAGACCCATCCTCTATCGGGATCTCGTAGTCCGGGACCCCGGCATCCTCCCCCACCAGGATTCGGAAGTCACATCCTTAAGTACTCTCTTCTCCCAGAATCCAGAAACCCAAGCCCCAGTACCTCCCCGCCTCAGACCCAAGGCTGCTCCCCACCACTCACCTTCTTCAAGTAGAAAAGCAACAGGAACTTCACCGTGTTGAGCAAAGGCAGTAAAGGGCAGAAAAAACTCCCCACCCAGACCACTGTCTGTGCGTAGATGAGCCCCAGCACTTCGTCAGGCACCTGGAACTCCTGGGTCCTCGCAAAACGGCCCAGCACCCCGGGACAGAGGCCGCAGAGCAGCCTGAGGGGCAGGATGACACCGGCAGAATCAGAGGCGGGCCGGCCACGGGTTTCCCCGCCTTCACCGTCCCGCCCACCAATCGGAAGGGAGCCTATCTGGAGGCGGGGCGAAACTTCCCAGGCCCTGTGGGAGTGTGCGTCTAGGCGGCCGGACTTGAGTGGAGTTAATAATCTTGACTATCAGACCCGTGGAGGGTGGGCGGTCTGCATGGTCTGCGGGCCTAGGGCAGGGGCGGGACCACAGCAAGGGGAGGGATTCTCACTTCCGAGGAAACTGGTAGAGCAGGATGACTGCCAGGCCGGTTAGCAGATCAAATAGTAGGAGTTTGTACATCTCCTGTCCCATGCGGGTCTCCCAGCACTGAGGGACGAAGAACAGGTCAAAAGGACCTCAGGACCCTGTAGACCCAAACAGCTGAGTCTCCAAATTGCAAGAGTATGAGACTCTATCAATACTTTATCTGGGGGAGGCGGGGGTCTTTCTTCTTTTTAAAAATCCATACCCCTGTCCTCATGGGGAAGGTATTCTAGCACCACAAGCTCCTCTTTCCTCCCAAACCAAGAATCTGGGACCCACCGGGCTGTTCCTTTCCTTCAAGGACCCAGGAGTCCCCGCATCCTCACCGGAAGTTCTTTGTAATTATAGTCACAGGTTTTGCACCTCTCATCCTCCGCATCACCCCCGCAAGTGATCTCATTCCAGAGAGAGAAGAGCAGGACTAGCAGGGAGACCAGGCGGAGAGACACTGTCCTGGCAAGTGGAAAAGAGAAAAAGGATATCAACACTGATGGAGCGCCCACCACGTGCCCGGATTCTCCTGTGTGGAGCGTGCTCACAGTTCTCCCCACTTCACAGATGAAGAAAACTGGGGCTCAGTGACAGGAGGAGTCGGGATCTGAATCCAGATCCCACCGGATCCCATATCTTGACGATGTCAGTCTCTTATTTGGTAGAACCAATGTCCCTTGGCCAGACCCAGCCCACGCCAGGAATCCAGAACCTGAGTAGGATAAAAACGATCTGGCGACTCCTGGTGTAGCCCTCCAGGGGTGCAATGAGCTTGAACACAGGCGGCAGCACGAAGTTGACCACGGAGATGAAGATGGACGGAAGGTAATCCACCACGAGCTTCAGTACTGGCGTCCGCTGGATAAGAGGCTTGTCCTAGGAGGGAGGGTGGGCCAAGAGAAGAGGCTCCGCGGTCCTGCAGGGGCCATGCCTACCATTACCCTCCCCAAGCCTCTTCTTCCTTCGGCACCACCACCACCACACACACACACAGACCCCAATCCTTCCTCTCTGAGATTCCAAGAATCACAGGCTTCAGTCTCTTCCACCCTTGGGAAGGTAGGTTCCAGGGCCTTTCCTCCCCCAGGGCCCTCTGCACCTGCAGGCCCACAGTGGCCCCGGTAGCCCAGTAGATGCCGTAGAAGGCTGCCCCCAGGAGCGCCAGCACCACCAGGTTGAGCAGCAGGCGCACCGACCACAGCCTGGCTTGTTGGCCCAGGGTCCGCACCGCAGCCCTGCGCCGCACTCTCGCTTCCTCCAGCTCCACCTAAGGCCGGAAGAGACGTCCACTTGTGTTCCATTGCCCCAGGTCCAGCCTGCGGTCCACGCTCAACGGAAACTGATGCTGCATCGGCTCCCTAAGAACATCTATAGTCCTGGTCCCAGCCCATCCAAGACCCTCCAGGTTGACAATTCAAAACTGACTCCGCCCTTCCAACGCCCCGCCCAACACATCAAGCTCCTCCTAGGGCCCGCCCAGCACTCCTGCCTGGCCTTTGGAGTTTCGATTCTACTCTGCCAAGCCTTTTCTGGCCACGCCCTGCTCTTAACTGTGAACTGAGCTAGCTTTTTCCTGTACCCTTGACGGCAGGCATACCTGTAGTGGCCTTCAGCCCTTTTCCCTCAAGGCCCGCCTCCTAAGAAGAAAGCTCCGCCCAGCATCTCTCTGGAGGCCCCATCCCTGGCCCAGGCCCCGCCCATTCTGTCAACCCCGCCCCCTCGGGTGCCCCCTGCTCCAAGGGCCCGGCCACTAAGCGCACCTGCAACTCATATAGGATCAGGCGCTGGCGGAGTCTCACGTGGACCTCCCCGCTGAGTCCAAAGTCCCAGGCGGAGAACACGCGGTGGCTGTAGCGGGTCAGGGCCTCTGACTCAGCCAACAATGTCTGCTTCAGCCCAGACACCGAGCTAAGAGAGGGGAGAACCGGGAGATGGAGCGTAGGCAAGACATCCGTGAGCAGGGGGACACCCCTCCCGTCTTATGGGGCAAATAGGGATAATGAACTCTGAGACACAGGGCATTTGGAGAGCTGCTACCTGATGGAGACACATCCAGTCATTGATGCCAAAGACTAAAGAAGAGATTCAGAAACAGACCTGGAGGACACACCCCCGAAGGGAGAGACAGAAACCTAAGAGATAAGACCGGCTCTCCCAACAGAAGGAAACAGAGGCCCTGGAGAGAGAGATTCAAAGGGGAGACTGAGACCCCAAAGTGGCAGAGAGTCCAAGAAAGGGGGACAAAGACTCAATAAGAGAAAAGGAGATGGGGAAAGTTGGGTTCCAAGGAGAGGCCCAGAGGAAGGAGGGAGCAGGTAGAGACTGGAGAGAGGGGGACAAAGACCTAGGGAGGGGACAGAAAACCCGAGAAAAGGACTAAAACAGAAAACGGTACAAAAAGGCTCTACATCCACCTTCACCACCCCCGGTGCCAGCCCCCATCACCCCCCAAGTGCACCCACCTGCCCTCCTTGCTTCCACCTGTGCCCTCTCGCCCGGCCCCCACATATGCAAATGCATACTCAATATTCCCTCATAATCTACTGATCCAAAACTGCACCCTGGATATTCCCCGCCCAAAGCCTGCTCTTTCTACAGCCCTCCCCATCTCAAATGGCAAACACCTATAGTCATTCTTTTCTTGTTTGTTTTGAAGCCATTTGTTATTATTTTGTTTAATTTCTGGCTGTACCCTGCGGCATTCAGGACCTTAGTTCCCTGACCAGGGGTTGAACCTGC
The DNA here is from genome assembly GCF_055505025.1 of Bos grunniens. Lineage (NCBI taxonomy): Eukaryota > Metazoa > Chordata > Mammalia > Artiodactyla > Bovidae > Bos > Bos grunniens. The sequence goes on along the minus strand of NC_141182.1, from coordinate 63,615,020 downwards.
GCCCCCTGCAGTGGAAGGCAGAGTCTTAACCACTGGATGGCCAGGGAAGTCCCAACACTGGAGTCATTCTTAACTTCTATCATTCACCACATCCCTCTTCTAATTATTAGGGAATCTTGCGGGCTTTAGCCTCATCATATATAGAGTCTCCTTTTATATAAAGAACAAAATGGGCCAAAAGCAAGCTATAGTGTTAATACAAACGACGGTGATTGGGGGCTGGGCAACCTCAACCATGATCACCCTCTAATATGCCATACAATCCACTCATTATGGTCTATTGCTTATTACTTGTCTCTCCTGTTAAAATGTCAGCTCCACCGGGACCAACCAGACTCTGTTGGGTTTGTTTGTTTTTTTTTTTTGGCTCTGTTTTGCCAAATGCCTAGAAAAATGCTTGACACATAGTATCTGCTCAGTTAATATCTATCCCTGAGTGAATGAATCACCCCTGTTTATTTCCTATTCAGCCACTCTCCCCTCCAGAAAAGATGCAATTAATTTCCTTGTTTGTTTAATATCTTTCCCTCCCCACTAGACTAAGTCACAGGAGGGAGACATCTCCCATCTATCCTCGGCCTGGAGCCAGTCATGAAGCATTTTAAAAATCCGATTGCAATTCAAGCAGAGAGAAAGGGACCCCGCAGCAGAGCGAGACTCAGGCCTATGGAGGAGGGCGCTCCTCCCACCGCTCCTCCCCGCCACGGTCCAGGGGATCTGGGTGCAGGAGTGTCACTGACCGGTGAAGGATGAGCAGCAGGTAGAGGAGGCCAATGGCAAACGCAGCGCACAAGTAGGTGATGGCCAGGTGTGGGCGGGGCGGGTAGAACCCGTAGAAGAGAGGAGACCATTCTAGAAAACCCTGCGGAAGGAAAGGCAGGACAAGGGGGTTCAGGAAGTGGGGCCACCAGAGTCAGGGGTCCCTGAGGATACCGGGACCCAGCACACACCTCTCCAGAGAGCAGGTTGAAGAGCTCGGTGGCGAAGGTGACCAGGCCGTGGGAGCCGGGGTTGTAGGAGCCGCAGGGCGAGGAGGCGTTCGGGGTAGGGGGGCCCGGGGGAGTCCCCTCCAACCAGGTGGGCAGCAGAATCATGCAGGCCGTCAGCACCGAGGCCAGCACGTTGAGAAGCAGCAGGAAACGCAGCAGGGAGAAGTAGGACTCGGTGCCAGCGCCAAACTGTCCTGCAGGGGGCAGCAGAGAGGCCGCGGGCTCCGCTCCCAGTCCGGTCCCGGCCCGCCTCCCTCCGACCCGGGGGTCCAGACCCCACACCTCCTCCCCAGACCCGGGGGTCCAGACCCCAGCCCCTCCTCCCTCAGGACAGGGAGTCCAGTTCTGCCCCAAGTCGCCAGCCCAAACCCCATCCCCCGTACCCCCGATCCTCTTCAGCGTCCACGCCCAGGGCTGCAGGGAGCGCAGGCCTTCCCGCACTTTCTCCTTGGACCTCCGAATCAGCCGAGTCCATTGGGCTCCTGTGGACCCCGCGCCCTGGGCCACTCGGTCCCTGGCAAGCCTCTGTCTGGGGGGGAAACAGAGTCAGAGACAGAAAAGTAGCGGCCTGGCCGTCCCTCATGGAGACCACCAACAGGTGGAGGCAACCCAGCCACTGGGTGAGGAAGCAGGCTTCTGGGTGTCCCTAACAGGGGGTGCTCTGTAGCAGTAAAAAGGAGCACACCTAACACTAAGCATAAGACAGGAAACACAGACTACAGGGGTCGATTCACAGAAAGACCCAGAGCAAGCACGGTGTTCAGGGGTGCACACACAGATGGCGAAGCTGTGAAGAAAAGCGAGGAGGCGATCCTCTGCAGAAGTCTGGGAAGGAGATGGGTGGTGCCCCATCTGGTGGTGGTGCCCCAGGTGGAAGTTATCTGGATCCTTGCTTTGGGAAAACTGTAAGCCATTGCATGATGTCTCATGCACTTTTCTGTAGGCAAGTATCATCATAATGTTAAAAAAAAAAAAAAGGTAGGTGTGATATTGTGACTTATAATAAGAAACATATTTCATAGTGTATGATATCCCATGTGGAATCTAAAAAAATTGACCTGAGAGTTCCCTGGCAGTCCAGTGGTTAGGACTCTGTGCTCTGACTGCTGAGGGCGGAGGTTCAATCCCTGGTTGGGGAACTAAAAATCCCACAAGCTGCACGGAACAGTCAAAAAATGAAACGAAATGAAGTGAAATAAAAAAACTGAACTTAGAAGAGAGTAGGATGGTGGTAACCAGGGGGTAGAGTAGGTAAATGCTGATGTTGGTCAGAGTACAAGCTTCCAGTTAAAAGATTAATGAATTCTGGGAATTTAATGTAGAGCTCCATGATCATAGCTCATAATGCTGCACTGTATACTTTTGCCAACAGAGTAAGTGTTCTCACCACAAAAAAACAAACAGTAATTATGTGACATGGTGGAGGTGTTAGCTAGCACGACTGTGGTAATCATTTTGCAACATAAAGTGTATGTGTAACACTGTACACCTTACACTTATAAGATGCTATCTGTCAATTGTATCGAAATAAAGCAGGGGGCGGGGAGGACTTCCCTGGAGGTCCAGTGGTTAAGATAAGATAAAATAAAAAGAATTATATTATTTGGTCTTCTTCCTGTTAGCACAGAGTTCCTAAAGGCTAGAATTTCCTAAGTGGTGAGAGGATAAAGGTGTCTTTTTTATGTGAATGAGGTTCTATCTCCAGGTAGATAGTGTTAAAGTTGAGTTGTGTTGTTGGACACCCAGGTGGAGTCAGAGCATTGTCTGGCATGAGGGAACCTCCCCACATCTCTGGACTGGTGTCTAGATTATATAAAGAGCAAGGGTCAGTGTCAAGGGTCACCTGAGGAGCACCCAGGGCCGTTCTCGGAAGGGCCTCTGGCTTACTTTTACTGCTGTGCCATATGCATAGTAACTGTTGAACAAGAGACCCAGCTTTCACTGCATCCTGCAAATTATGTAGCAGGACAGGGGAAAGAAAGATGTAACAGAGTGGTAGGAGGCAGACACTGACATAAAGCTCAGAGAGAGAGAAAAACAGTGAACAACAGATTTCAGACAGAGGCAGTCAGGCTTGGAGGGAGAAAAGACAGAAGACACAGAAGCTGGGGGAGAGAGAGCACAGGAATCCTGCAGACAGGACTCCTTGGAGCCTGAGAAGCATCAACACTGACGGGAGGCAAGGAAACCCAGAGGGGCAGCTGGGAGAGGGGCAGGGACAGACGGGCGGCCAGAGAAGGGGGCGGAGCGGCTAGCCGGGGAAGGAGGCCAGGCCTGGCGGGGGCCTCACCTGTGTGCCCGCCTGGCCAGCATGGGCCACGGCAGTTCCCGGGAGGCGCCGGGCTCCGGCTGCTCCTGAAGTGCGGCGTCTGCGGAGGTCTGCATGCTCCTCCATGCCTCCTCGTCCTCAGCCTCCTCAGACCCCCAAGGCAGCACCCCAGGGCCTCGGTACCGAAGGGTGGCAGCGCTGGGCAGCTCATTCAGCACAGAGGACAGTGACGGGCCTGGGCAGGAACAGGACGCGGGGTGGGTCCGGGGTCCAGGCCGGGAAGTGCAGACACTCGCTCCTCCTCCGTCAGACGCAGGGGTCCAGGCCCTCAGCCCCTCCTCCTCCCTCAGACCCGGGGGTCCAGACCCCCCCGCCTTCCCCCTCAGACCCGGGGGCCCAGGCCCCACGCCCCTCCTCCTCAGACCCGGGGGTCCAGGCTCCCCACCTCCCCCCTCAGACCCGGGGGTCCAGGCCTCACGCCCCTCCTCCTCAGACCTGGGCGTCCAGGCCCCACGCCTCCCCCCTCAGACCTGGGGGTCCAGGCCCCACGCCTCCCACCTCAGACCCGGGGGTCCAGGCCCCCCACCTCCCCCCTCAGACCCGGGGGTCCAGGCCCCCCGCCTTCCCCCTCAGACCCAGGGGTCCAGGCCTCACGCCTCCCACCTCAGACCCGGGGGTCCAGGCCCCCCACCTCCCCCCTCAGACCCGGGGGTCCAGGCCCCCCGCCTTCCCCCTCAGACCCAGGGGTCCAGGCCTCACGCCTCCCACCTCAGACCCGGGGGTCCAGGCCCCATGCCTCCCACCTCAGACCCGGGGGTCCAGGCCCCCCGCCTTCCCCCTCAGACCCGGGGGTCCAGGCCCCACGCCTCCCCCCTCAGACCCGGGGGTCCAGGCCCCACACCCCTCCTCCTCAGACCTGGGGATCCAGGCGCCATGCCTCCCACCTCAGACATGGGATCCAGGCCCCCAGCCCCTCCTCCCACCTCAGACCCGGGGGTCCAGGCCCCACGCCTCCCCCTTCAGACCCCGGGGACCAGGCCCCCAGCCCCGCCTCCCCCCTCAGACCCGGGGGTCCAGGCCCCCAGGCCCGCCTCCCTCCTCAGACCCGGGGGTCCAGGCCCCCAGCCCTCCTCTCCCCTCAGACCCGGGGATCCAGGCCCCCGGCCCCTCCTCCTGGGAGTTTGGACCCCCAGCCCCAGACACCGCCCCTCCCCGCCCTGCGCCCTCCAAGCACCCAAGCGTGGCCGCTCCCACCTCAGGCTGAGGAGTGGGCTCCGGACTTCCTTCCCCTCTAATTCGGTTCGTGACTCTGGCCCCTGCCAGCCCTCAGACAAGCGCGGACACTCCCGCCTCCCAGGCTCTGGGTCTGCGCACTCCTTCCGGGAGCTCTAAGTCCCGGCCCCTGGGTCCCCTCTGCCCGGGGCCCCCGTTCTCCGCCTCCCCCAGGCCGTCTCCCCGCCAGGCGGACCGGACCCGGCCTTCTCCAGGCCCCCGACCTGTTCTGGCCGCCCGGGGTGCCGGCCGCCCCTCCACGGAGCCCCAGGCCTCCGGGTCCCACGGCGGGCGCTCCTCCATGGCCCGGCCGCCGATCCGTTTCCGTCTCCAGGGCCCCCGAGCGGGGACCGCCCCGGGCGAGGGCGGGGCCGAGGCGGGCGCGCACCTGGCCGCCAGGTGGCTCGGAGGCAGTGCCCGCTCCTTCCCGTCAACTTCAGGGCCGCTGCTCCGGGAGCCTCCTAGGAGGCGAGGTCCACAGAGGCCCGGGCGGTGACACCTCGCGGCGGGATGCTGTAGGTATGCGGTCCCCCCACCCTTGCTGACCGTCCACAGACATCCCACAGAGTCTCCGTGTGACACTTTATTGGGAGAGATTTACACATTCTGAGCCTGTCTCAGGCCCGAGGATGACAGGAGGCTACAGGAGCGCGGGGACCCTTGGCTGGCTCAGATGGAACCCACAAAGGCCAGGACGTCTGCGCCGCGGCTTCTCCCTTCCAAGAGGGTCACCCTCCGAGCGGGTCTAACGAGAGGACGTGGAGCGAAAGCGGCCAGAAAGCGCCCACTTCCCCCCACCCAACTCCCGGACCCGCCCTGAGGCTCCGACCCCCACACGGTGCAGCCAAAGCAAGGCCAGCTGCCCAAGAAGCCCTGTGGCCCACCCGCCCCAGTGCGGCGGGAGACACAGCTCTCTGAACAGCAGGCCCAGGCAGGGACAATGAAGATTCTCTCTGGGCATTTATCTTGATTTTTAGGGGAGGGAAAACTGATCATCAGGACACGGGTGGTGGTAGCCAGGGAAGCAGGTGCGCCCACGCCTTGGTCTGTCAGGCAGGGCGCAGAGCCCGGGAATCCTCTCCAGGCCCGGAGCCAAATTCCGGCCTCTTCTTGGGAAGGGCGGTGGCAGCCTGGTTCATGGGATTCCCAGGCCAAAGCCAGGGGGCCGATCGACCGGCAGAGGGTGTGTGGCGAGGGCTCACTCCTCCCGGAGCTTTCCCGAGGCCGGGCTGGTGGCCGGGGCCCCAGACTTCCGCCGCCCGGAGCCACCCCGGCCCAGGGCCAGCCCCAGCCCCAGGGCCGCCAGGGCCAGGACGTGGACGCAGAAGTATACCGAGGCCCAGTAGCGGAGGGTGTCGCGCAGCGAGAGCAGCACGAAGCCCATGGACATGTAGTCATAGGCCCGCATCTTCAGAAACCAGTGCACCCAGTCCCAGGCCTTCTGGCCCCCGGGACCCAGCCGCCACCGAAGGGCCGACTCCAGCTGGCGCTCGGCTGCCAGGCACAGCGGGATGGTGAGGAAGCTCAGGTAGTAACCAGGGTGCAGGCCGTGCCAGTAGGCGCTCAGCAGCATGGTCCATGCACTCCTGCGGGGGGCCGGGAATCAGGGTTTGGGATGCAGACCCTGGCCGCCCCCCTCAGACCCAGGGGTCCAGGCCCCACACCTCCTCCCCCCCTCAGACCCGGGGATCCAGCCCCCCGGCCCCTCCTCCCTCAGACCCGGGGGTCCAGGCCCCCAGCCCCTCCTCCCTCAGACCTGGGGGTCCAGGCCCCACACCTCCTCCCCTCTCAGACCCAGGGATCCAGGCCCCCAGCCCCTCCTCCCTCAGACCCCGGGGTCCGGACCCCCATCCCCTTCTCCCTCAGACCCAGGAGTCTCTACTGTCTTCTCAGCAACCCCCTCCCAACACTCTCCCCTCAGGACCTAGGAATCAAATCCCTGCCACTTCCTTTCTAAGGATTTGAGGATCTAGGACTATAATTCCTGATCCACGAAGACTGAGACATCTCCAGCCATGGTCCCTTTCTTATTGATTCCAAAAACACTAGCCCTTGAAGACCCACAGATTCAGGCTCCGACCCCCACTTCCACCAGATGCCCACAAATCACAACAGGCTCTGCCAAGCACTGTGTCTGAGTTCCTGCCCATGGGCACCAAGGTCTGCCTCTGGCACGTCAGGGTGCTTAAAGTACAAATATGACTCTGATGCTGGGAAAGATTGAAGGCAGGAGGAGAAGGGGGCAGCAGAGGACGAGATGGTTGGATGCCATCACCGACTCGACGGACATGGGTTTGAGCAAACTCCAAGAGACAGTGAAGGACAGAGAAGCCTGGCGTGCTGCAGTCCGTGGGATGACAAAGAATCGGATGCGACTTAGCGACTCAACAACACAAAAATCCCAAGGATGAGAATGACACTGACCGCTGTGTGGGGGTAGGTGGGGGAGGGCGCAATGTCCAAAAAAAGGCTAAATCTCCCTGTTGTTGACAGGGGAGATGTTTTCCTCCTTCTCTTTCCTTAGGCCATTTCCTTGAACAAACAAAACAAAAATCTACTGTTTGAGCATCTTTCCTTTGTCCTTTGGATGCAGATATCAATCTCTGAAAAGGTGAAAGAGGCCTCTAGAAATTGTTACTGTCCAGGAATGTTTTCCTTGAGGGCCTGGGAGCCATCTCCTGGAAGCAGAGATGTGGTGGGAGATAGAGCCTGTCTCCCTGCAGTTCTGAGGCTTTATCCCACCGGTGACAGAGATAGGAGGTTTGTTGATAAGGACCCTTAACTAGCACAGCTGGCAGACCGATTGCCAGGTGAGCTTCAGATGGACCCGAAAGCAGGCACGTGCTGTGTGTCTCTTGAGAACATGCTATGTGAAGGGCTGTACGCGGCAGTGGATAGTCAAAAAAGAGAGGTTTCTAGACAACTAGTAAGGACCATGGGCTTCCCTGTAGCTCAGACGCTAAAGAATCTGCCTGCAATGTGAGAGACCTGGGTTCGATCCCTGGGTTGGGAAGATGCCCCGAAGGGAATGGCTACCCACTTCAGTATTCTTGGGGCTTCCCTGGTGGCTCAGTCGGTAAAGAAATGCAAGAGACCTGGGTTCAATTCCTGGGTAGGGAAGATCCCCCTGGAGAAGGGAATTGGCAACCGACTCCGGTATTCTTGCCTAGAGAATTCCATGTCCAGACCACGGGTTTGCAAAGAGTCAGACACGACTGAGCGACGAACACTTTCCCTTTCAATAAGGACCTATGTATAGCACAGGGAACTCTACTCAGTGCTTTGTAATGACCTGTGTGGGAAAAGAAACTGAAAAAGAATAGATACGTGTATACATATATAACTGATTCACCCTGCTGTACACCTGAAACGAACACAACTCTACTCCAACTTAAAAAATAAAAATAAAATGGATGAACTTTTTTTTTTTATAAAAAGGGTGAGATTTCTTTCCATCTCGGAAATTCTCAGCAGGAGGTTACTTGTGCTGTGCCTTGAAATCTGGTTTAATGCTCACTCAGGACCCAAACTGTTTCCTTTCTCTTACCTCTGGTGGAGAGAGGATGCTCTGGGCTGCCAGAACCGACAGGAACTTACAGGAGGATGCACATGAGTGTGAGCCCAGCATCTCCAACTCTGCGTGTGCACAGCCCAGCTCTTGGCCCCTTCCTCAGCTACTCTCTCCCTGTTTGGGGCCCCCGCCCTCCCTCATGCAGTGAACACTCTCCAGAGAATCTTCTAGCCTCTCTTGAACCTACTCCAATCTGGCTTTCACTTCACCTTGCAAGGATGCGGGGGAATTCCTCCCACCATGCCCCTCCTCCCCCCACCCCCAGGGTCACACGTGCCTTTGTCCCTGGAGCTCCCGGCAGGGGCAGACACAGTCTCCCTCCTGCCCCTCCTCCTCGACACCCTTGCTTGTCTGAAGGTTATAACCGAACGCTGTGCTGATCGTCCTCCTCTCTCACTGGCTGTGTCTGCACTGGCCCCTCCTCCCGGCCCCCAGTCTACACCTCGGTTCCGGTTCCTCAATGTTGGCGCTACAGACCTCTGGGGCTGGGTCATTCTTCAGGATGGGTGGGGGTGGACTGTCCTGTGCCTGCGTTTAGGCCTCTGCCTACTAGACTCCATTATGATACACCATCTCCAGACTTGCCAGATAACCCCTGGGGGCGCAGCACAACTGCCCACCCCCCACACCCCCAGTGACAGAGTCCTGGGCCTTCCCTGGTGATTCTGATGGTAAAGAATTCACCTGCTGTGCAGGAGACCCGGGTTCAATTCCTGGGTTGGGAAGGTGCCCTGGAGAAGGGAATGGCAACCCACTTCAGTAGTCTTGCCTGGAGAATCCCATGGACAGAGGAGCCTGCCGGGCTTCAGTCCATGGGGTCGCAAAGAGTCAGACAGCACTGAGTGACTCAGACATTGAAAATCCCTGGTCTAAATGTATGTCCACTCTGTGCTTTGACCTGAGACTCAGCCCCAGAGCTTTAAGCACCATCCACAGCTGCCGATGCTCACGGGTCCACTTCTTACACCAACCTTTCACTAATAAGCCAGAATCGCATAACTCAGTGCCTATCCAATAACCCTGGCTAGAAATCTGTCACCTCAAAGTCAGTGAGACTAAACCCAAGCCTGGCTTCCTCAGCCTGCCCGCTTCTGAAACTTCCTCCTGTGCAGACTTCCTCTCCTTCATCACCCATGCCCACCACCTGGGCACCCCGCTGCGTTTCCTCTCACGCCCCCCATGCAGGTGGGGGCCGAGCCCTGACCTCACCTCTCCAGTGCATCTACTTCTGGCCACCGGTCCCTACTCTAGGACAGCATCAGTGCCCACCGGGCCAGTGCCTGCCTCATCTCCTGCTCCCCTCCCCACCTTTATTCCATGCCCCATACAAGGTCAGAGCGCATCTTTAAATCGAAACTAGACAGCACATCCAGGTAGGTCTAGCTCCAGAAGTGCCATGATTAACCGCTTCATTATAAGGACATGTTAGTGTATCCTGACCTCACCTGGAGGCGAAGGGAAGAGGGAGGGATACTTGGCAGGTGGCCTGACCTCTCTGAGCCTAGATCTCTTCAAGATTTCCTACTTCCTAAATTTGTCAAGATCTAAATGTGTCAGTTTATCTTATCTTTACAGAAAGTCTCCACTCAGGAATTACCAGGTGAGTGAAGGATAATGAAAGCTGCTCAGGGCTCACATTAAGTGCATTTAACACTTTATCTCACTTATTCCTCAGGGCAACCTATGACACAGGTTAACGGCATTACCCCCATTGAAGAGTTGGGGACACTGGGTCGTGGGGAGGGACAAACTGGGAGTTTCGGGCTAACATATACACACTATATAAAATAGATAACCAACCAGGACTTAATGTATTGGTTACTGTATAGGGAATTCTACTCAGTACTCTGTAATAACTTATAAGGGAAAATAATCTGGAAAAAAAAAAATGGGTAGGGAACTCCCTGGCAGTCCAGTGATTAGGACTCTGCCCTTTCACTGCTGGGGTGGGTTCAGATCCTGGTTAGGGAACTAAGATCCTGCAGGTTGCAAAGCACAGTGGGAAAAAGCAAGAAATAAAAAATTTTAAAATATATATATAACTAAATCACTTTGCTGTACATCTGAAACGAATACAACATTGTAAATCAACTATACTTCAATTAAAAAAAAAAAACTAGAAAAAGAAAAGCATGTAGGGGAATTTTTTGAGAGAAAAAAAAAAAAGAGGGAACAGAGCTCAACCAACTGCTTAACGTTTCTTAGGTATTGGCAGGGTCACGATTCCAGAAGGTCTAGTCATCGAGTCCATAGGACTTAGTACACTGCGCCTGTGCCACGCGGCCGGCTTTACAGAAGTAGAAACGGAGGCCCGGAGAAAGAGGAACGAGCTTGCCCCGGTAACGCAATCCGAGCCGCAGCCAGAGGCCCAAGAAACTACAGCTCCCATGACCCTCAGGGGCGGAGGCCCGCTTGGGGGAGCCGCAGAGCGCCTCCGGGGCAGCTGGGAGATGTAGTTGCATGCCGTCCTCCGCGACAGGTGGGCTCACCTGAGCACGTAGGAGCGGGCGGGAGCGCTCTTGTAGATGTACTGCGCCAGCCACCACTGCACCGTCATGTTCCAGTACCGCATGCCCTCCCGCACTGTCACGCAGAAGTCTGTGTTGTAGCAGTCGATGTTGCGGATGGTCTCATAGTCGTACTCCAGGGAAGCCGCCATCTCCGGACTGGGGGGGGTGGAGGACGAGGGTGGGGGACAGACATGCATCTCAGCCAGGCCCCCTCCCGACGCTGGCTCCTGTCCCAGCCCCGGACGCTAAGGAGGGGAGTCTGGCCAGGCAACAGCTCCCTGGCTGTCGCATTTGCTAGGGCAACAAGGGATGGGAGCCCAGAGGGTGCATTTGTGGGGGGGGGGGGGGGGGGGCGGGCGGGGAGGGGACGTGCACAGTTCCACAGCAATAGGATTCTCTTTCTCTTGAGAAGGGAGCCTGCAACAGCCAGGAAAAGTCTGCAAGGGTTACAGTTACTAAGCTGAGTCCTTAGCAACCTGACCTGCCAATGGTCTCAGATGCTGGGGTAAGGCAGTTCCTTAGCAACCAAGCTCAGCATATCCAGAGAAGCCTTCAAGAAGTCCTTTCTAAATTCCTCAAACCCTTCCCTGACTGGGGAAACAGCAGCCCTAACAACGAGGTGGTCCGTGGTTGCTAGGGACATGTTCTAGGCCTGCCTGCCACCTAGATGGTCTCTGTTGCTAGGGAAAGGGCATTTCTTAGCGACAAGCCTAGGATGTTTAAAAAAAGGGTCCTGAAAAGGCGTTTGCTGGCTATCAGTCCGTATGACTGTTCTAAAAGGATCAGCTCCAGCAATACAGAGGTTCCTGGGTCACCGGTGCCAACGGTCCCAGCAGAAGGGGATTATCACTGACCTGCCTGAACCACTGGCTGCTTCTGATAACAGAAGCACGGCTTGCATTAAGAGCAGGGCCCAGAAGGTTTAGAAAAGCTTTCAGCTTCTGCTTGACGTCTTCTAGGGGATACCCTCTAGCAACTGGAGGCCTGCCTTTGGTTACTCTGGCAGAAGGAAGAAATGTTGCATGGGGGGGCGCCACTTCCCCCACAACGGGATGGCTGCTGTGACTACGAGGGGATGGCCCAACCCTAGTAAGGAGTCGTTCAAAATTTACACCAGCCCCAGCCTGAAGGCTAGAGGACGGCTGCAGGGAACTGAGGGAGGGCCCACTCCTGATTGCCAGGGTGCCACTTCCCCAGCAACACAGGAGTAACATATCCTTAGCAACAAGGGAGTCCCTAGTTACTAGGCCTGTGATCTGCCTCGTGATGAAGGAACTAGGGGAGTAGCTTCGCCAGGTACAAGCTTAATCCATAGTTACTGGAGCTTCTGGCAGTTACTAAGAATGGTGTCCCCCCAGCGACAGCATGGTGGAGAATGCCATTTCTGGGACTTCCCAGGCGGGTAAGGATCTGCCTGCCAATGCAGGGGGCTGACTAGGGTTTCATTGCTGGTCTGGGAAGACCCCAGATGCCCTGGAGCAGCTGAGGCTGTGGGCAACAGCTCCTGAGCCTGCACTCCCCAATGAGAGAAGCCACCAGAAGGAGAAGCTTGCCCCGCCCCCCCAGACGAAGAGTAGCCCCCGCTCACCCCAACCAGAGAAAGCCTGTGCTCAGCAGCCAAAAATAAATAAAGAGAATGCTATTTAAAACAGAGGCCGTTATGTAGTGACATCTCACGGGGAGGGTCTGCTTGCTCCCAGCAAAGAAGGGGGCAGTTTAGGGGATGCCGTTTCCATAGCAACAAAGGCAGGAAGGTGTAGTTCTGTTGCTAGGGAATGGTTTCCCTAGCGACAAGGGGCTGCTCCTCAGAGCCCAGGGAGAGCATCCTGAGCAACCAGCAACAACCGGGTTACTGGGGTGACACTTTCATGGCAACAGAGGGGCAGCATGGGGGTTGCTAGAATACACCTTCCTTTTCCTAGCAACAGAGAGCAATTCATACCCCAGGGGGTGACAAGCACACAACAGGGGGCGATCCATAGGTTTTAGGAGTTTTCCTAGGACAGGGGAGGGCGGGCTGTGGTGGTCAAGAGTGACACTCTGCTGACAACAGGTGGGAGACCAGCCTCCCCCTCCTCCCCGCGCTGCTCCCCACTCTCCTCCCTGCTAGGGGCAGGGCCAGCCCGCGGTGATGGGGCTGGCCGGGTCTTGGGACACCTCCCTCCCGCCGCCTGACCTGCTGGGGGGTGGGCATTGGAGGGTGGGGCCGCCCCCGGCCCGGGCTTTGGCGGCCACGGGGTAGGCCCCGAAGCCAGCGGCAATGCAGCCGCACTCGGCGGCAATCCAGGCCACGTAGAAGCGCATGCGGAAGGCGAAGAAGACGGGGATCATGTAGAAGAGGCGGGCGGGCAGCGGGCGGGCGTAGAAGGCGTCCTCGCGCACGGCCTCCAGCGGGAAGAGGTGTGATGAGAGCAGGAAGAGCAGGCCGAAGAGCGGGGCCGGCCAGGCACGGCGCAACAGGGGCCGCAGGCTGGGCACGGCCCCCGGGAAGGGCTGCTCCAGCCAGTCCAGGTACGTGCGGTAGCGGAAGAACGGGCCTGTGGCGGGAGGGCGGGCCGCGGTCAGACGCTAGTGCGCGTGGGGTCCGCGGGCAGAGCACCGGTCTCAGGGCCGGGCAGAGCACCGGTCTCAGGGCCGGGGAGATGGGCCAGGAACCGGGGAACCAGGGGGACCAGGGAGAGAGGAGAACGGAGAGCAAGGGAAAGTGGACAAAGGGGGAGACAGGGGACTTGGCAGGAAAGAGGAACAGACACTTAGGGAGCAGACAGAGGATTCTGAGAACCAGGGGGTCCTGGTACACTTGATGGAGACAGACAGACCACATTTGGAGGGAGGCGGGCAGGGGGGGCCCCGGGGTCAGGAACAGGGAGCGCAGCAGCGCATCCCTTGAGGAAGACAGGGGCCTGAGAAGACATCAGAGGGTTGCAGGGGCAAGGCCCTGGGCGGGATCTGACCAGGGCTTTGGGTTTGGCTTTATATATATATATATATATATCTTTTTTTTTTTGGATTACATGTGGTTTATCCACTCAATGGAATACTACACAGCCATGAACACAAACCAGGTACACGTCCATGCAGCAAAAGTCTTGCATACCATTGAGCAAATAAGCCAGTACAAAAGAATACGTACTGTATTTGATTCTATTCACATAACGTCCCAAAACAGACAACACTAACCTATGCTCTTAGAAGTCCAGAGAATGATTACCCTTGGGAGACAGCAACTAGAAGGGAGCAGGAGAGACTAGTGGTGTGTTGGGAAGATTATTTGATGGGGTGCTGACTGTATGCACGTTTCCCATTTGTGTAAAACCACCAACTTGTTTGTATATGTTGTGCATGCATGCGTGCGCACTCAGTCACATCTGACTCTCTGCGAACCCATGGACTGTATCCCGCCAGGCTCCTCTGTCCGTGGGATTTCTCAGGCAAGAATACTGGAGTGGGTAGCCATTTCAATCTCCAAGGACTCTGGGTTTTTTTCCTCAGTGCTAGAGTAACCATTGTAGGCTCCCCCACCAGGGAAGGGCTAGATTATTATTTTGCTTTTTCAGGAGACCCTTCAGCCACTGAGCAGGGAGGGGCTGCAGAGGGACAGTGATGGAAAAGAGGGGACTGCTGCACTTTTTATAAAATGATGGCTTGGCATAGGGAGGGAGCAGAGGGCTTTAACAGAAGTGTTGAAAGTCTCACACGTCACAGAGGACCACATGCTATATGATTCCATCAGGGTAGGCAAACACATAGAGAAAGTCAGTGCTTTCACGGAATGGAGGCAGCTGGAGGTTTGGGAGACGATGGTAAAGTATGCAGGAGTTCTTTTTGAGGTGATGAAATTGCATGGGAGTCATGCCACACAACTCTGTAGAGAGACTCAAACCCAGCAAACTGGATGTGGTTGTGAGCGGGTGAATATGGTAATTACAGCTCAATACAGTTGTTAAGGACTTTCCTGGTGGCTCAGACCGTAAAGCATCAATCTACAATGCGGGAGACCTGGGTTCGATCCCTGGGTCGGGAAGATCCCCTGGAGAAGGAAATGGCAATCCACTCCAGTACTATTGCCTGGAAAATCCCATGGACAGAGGAGCCTGGTAGGCTACAGTCCATGGGTTCACAAAGAGTCGGACATGACTGAGCGACTTCCCTAATACAGTTGTTACAGAAGTCAAAACCTTCTATGAGGTCAACGGTAATGAAAAATACGTTCTGAAACTAAAAGTCGGATCATACGCTGTGAATCCTCGTGGCCTGGGCGGCAGACACATTAGGGTGACGTCGATCTTTCTCCTTAATCTCCCGTGCGCTCCCAGTAAGTTACAAAGAATCACTGAGGCAGAGAACAATCTGTGTCTGCTCTGGAGGGGCCCTGGGGCCAGCGGGGGAGGGAGACATGGACTGGGGCTCCGAGGCTCACCCTCACAGCAGCAGAGGCTGGAATGGGGGTGGGGGTGGGGCAGGAACACAGAACAGACAGCAGAGTCCAGGCGGAGGCAGGCCTGGGGTGGGCACACTCACCTGTCATGATTCCCACGTAGCAGTAGCTGTAGCTGAGGGTCTCCATCAGAGAGGGCACGTCCGGCAGCAACCCCAAGGGCGGCCCCTTGCTGAAGCCCGAGGCCATTTCCTTCCTCTGGGCCACGTGCAGGTCCTGAACTTCACTGGCCAGACTCACCAGCTGGGAGGAAGGGGCAAGCGGGAGGACAGCTCAGACCCTGGCCTCCTCACACCCACCTCCCGTTCATGACCGCCCTGAGAGGCCAAGGGCCGGGGGATCCTGTGGGGCTGGGTGCCGAGGCGCTGCTCCTTGGGCAGCTCTGAGCATCTAACCACGAGTAAGGGCTCCCCCCTGGGGCCCTCTGTCTTTTTTCCTCTAAGTTCCATCTTTCCGTGTCCCCCGCAGTTCACGGCTTTAGGTCCCACCCATGCTGTACCCTGGTGGGACTTCTTCAAGCCCCAAGCTTGTCCTTCAAGCTGCCTCTAGGGCATTCCCTGGTGGTCCGGAGGTTAGGGCTTGGTGCTTTCACTACCGGGGCCTGGGTTTGATGATGCTTGGTTGGCAAACTAAGATCCCACAGGCCACGTGGCATGGCCAAAATAAATTTAAAAAAAAAGAAAAAGCAGCTTCCTCTTCTCATTAATACATGGATGGATGACTTCCGGGCACCTCGAATTTAACACATCCCAAGTGGAAAACGGTTTTAGCTATTTCCCGAAGCGGGCGTTCATCTGGTCTCTTCCCCCCCCCGCCCTGCCCCCCGTCATATGCCAGTCCATGGGATTCTCCAGGCCAGAATACTGGAGTGGGTAGCCTTTCCCTTCCCTAGGGGATCTTCCCAACCCAGGGATCAAACCCAGGTCTCCCACATTGCAGGCGGATTCTTTACCAGCTGAGCCACCAAGGAAGCCCCATCAAATGCCATCAGCATCCAATGAGCTGCTTAGACTGGAAACCTTCCTCGGTCCCCAGGTCGAGTCCCTGAAGTCTCTGGGCCTGTCCCTTTCACTTTGCGTCCACACTGGGCTGAGTATGTTTACCCTAGCCCCCCAGCCTGCTCTCTACCCTTCTGCACACAGACCCCAGGCTGGCCCGACACCCACAGGTCTGTGACTTCCAGCTTCAGCCGGGGTTCAGTTGGCAGATGGCCGAGGCAGGCAGGAGTGAACCTTGGGTTTGTATTCCCGTGTTTTTATTCCCTTTATTGATAAGACCGCCTGGGGCCTGGCTGTGACCCTTGACCAACCTTCTCGAATCTACCCAAGTCCTTTTCCTTCTGGGCTCCCCTCCTCTTATCCCCTTGGGCCCAGGACCCTACCTCATCCCGCCCTGGTCGAGGTAAACATCAACAAAAACGCGCCCCAGGTTCTCCTACGTGCCAGGCCTCCTGGTGGGGCCCTGATTTGCTGCCCCAGGCCTGCCTCAAGCCTTCAGTTTGTCAACTGGACTTAGATAAAGGAGTCCCACGCCAGCTCACCTTACCCTTCCTGCTGCAGTTCTCTCAGCATCTGGAGGAAGTATTTTTAAACCTGTAAACCTGGTCACAGGTTTTCAGAAAAACCTCTTGTAGTGGCTCTTGGGATTCCCACAGGAAGAAGTCAGAACTCTGTACTGGGGCCAGCCAGGCCCCGCACGGCTTGGCCCGCACTGCGGTCTCCCCTTGAGGGACAGTCTATGTGGCTAGCACACAGCTGGCAGCACGCGGCCGGCCCCCTTCCAAGCGCGCTGCTCCCTGCGTCCCAAGAGGCTCTGGTTTCCTCCAACTCCTAACCCACTCCTGCCCACCCTTCAGCTCCTGCCCGGGAACAAGGGATGCCAGGCGAGCTCTGCCCGCCACTGCCGCCTGATCCTTCCGTTCCCTGAGAGGTAGCACACAGGAGCAATGTGCGACCTTTTCTTCTGTGGCAGGGCCTGTTTTCTCCCATCTTCCCAGGCCGTGGGAAGCCAGACAGGGTGTCCTGCTTTTGTGCCCTCAGCTCAGTGCTCTCTGCCCAAAGCTGGGTTTTGTTTTGTTTTTTCTCTTTTGCAATGTGGCTTGCTACAAAGATGCACTTTAGCCCAGCCATCCACTGACACCCACAGTTATATAGCTTTGGGAACTTTTTTACCCCAGGGAAGAGCTGAGAGGTTAAGTCCTGCCCTCGGCAGAGTGAGTGGGAGAGACCGACCCGCCTCCTCTGCCTCCCCAGGGAGGAGAAGGTAAAGCTGGGCTGGTTCCCGGGCACCCAGGGAGGGCTGGGGGTGCGGGGGGAGCCTGACCTTCAGTGTCAGCAGCAGTTGGACGGCGTTGGTGAAGGGCGTGGGAGTGGGCAGGCCCAGCAGGCTGAGCGCGCGGAAGAAAAGCAGGTAGGAGAAGGTCCAGGCGAGGGCCAGGGCGTGGCAGGAGCTGAGACAAGACAGGAGGCCTGTGGCGCTGGGTGCGGAAGGTCTTGCCTCTGTCTCCCCTGGATTCCAGCTGCAGATCCCACCCCCCACCGCCCACCTTCAGAGATAGGGGAGGGGGGTGTACAGAATGAACATGACCGAAAGAGCTGCACAAAAACGCACAGCAACAGAGAACAAGGAGGAGATGAAGAGAGAGGCTGCAGGGGGAAGACCCTTCAGGCCTCCACTTGTTTCTGGGAGGGAGGGAGAGAGGCGAGGGAGAGAGAGAGAGAACACCAGGGCCAGCAGACCAGTAATGCCCTCCTCTCTCCTGAATCCATCACATGGACGTCAAGGGCCAGGACAAACACACAGGGACCAGACCCAGAAAAAGGCAGGAGAGGAGAAACAGACCAGACACGTGACACAGAGAATCTCGAGGCGCACAAGAGACATCCAGAGACTGAGGCGGAAACAGAGAAAGACCCCAAGAGGAAAGAGGTTGCATCCTCCACCGGCTCCGTGCTCCCCCTCCTCCTCCCACCAAATCCTCACCAGGGCTGGGCCTGAATGAGCGCCCAGGTCCCAAGGATGGTGACCAGAGAATGCAAAGTGTGGGGGCCACAGGTGAACAACGTGAGCCCCAGGCCCACGGCTGCCGCCCCCCATCTCTTCAGCCCAGGTCCTGCGGGGAGAAGGCACAGCATCAGCGTAGAACTTTCCAGGGGGTCCCCCGTTAGGCCCCCCCCCCTTATTTTCCGCTGAGGAGGGAACCTGACTCACCAGCTTTCTTAAAGAGGAAGCCGATGGGGATGGAGATAAGAAGAACCACTAGATAAGTCCATTCTTCGGGCGACATATTCTAGGGGAAGGGCAGACGTTCACAGTGAGAACCCAGGAGTCCGGCCGCCAGACCCTCCTCCTTAGAGGATTTAGGAATCTGCCCCCGTCCGAATCCCCAGTTGTCAAAGATCAAGGAGTCCTACCGTCAGCTCCTCTCCTCTGAGAACACAGGAATCCCGACCTCCAAGCCCTTCCTCCTTTGAGGATAGAGGAAGTCACCCCCAGGACCTCTCTTGAGAATCCAGGCCCCCAGATCTCTTCTCCTTTGAGAACCCAGGAATCCAAACCTGCCGACCCCTCCTCCGTAGACGATCAAAGCAACACCCAGCCCCTCTCTTATCCCCGAGGCCCTCCACCCCACCCGCCGCCTCCGAAAACACTGCTCTCCAAACCCCTGCCGTTCTTCGAGGGGGCCTCAGAGGAGTCCAGGTCTCCAGCCTCCACCTCTCTCCGAGCTCGGGTTCCTTCTCCTGTCTGAAGCCGGAGAGCCGGCCCACTCCCCAGTCCCAGCCCGAGTCCCGGGGCGCGCACCAAGCACGGCTCATATCCGCTTTGGGCAAAGCCACAGGCGGTTACGCCACCCGGGAGCTCGACCATGCCACCCCGGAGCTCGGCCGCGCTCCCGGTGCCGCCCCCGCACCCCATCAGTCCGCCGATCCGCAGAGACCCCACACTGTTCAGAGCCCTCCCGGTCTCCTGGGCGCCTCCACACCCCGGCCCACCTGGGCCCGCGGTTCTGCGCCGCCCGCAGGGCAGGAGGCGGCCGAGCAGTCCTGGCCCGCTGGCTACCGTGGGTCCGGCCACGCCTACCCCGCCCAGCACGCCCCCGCACCCCCCAGCCTCTTTCGGGGGGCCTGCAGAGCTGCTTGGTCCGGGGTCGTGCGCGCAGCGCCCAGCGGTGTCCGGGCTGGGCGGGCAAGGAGCGCGGACGCGGCGCAGAGAGCACAACCCAGCGGCGGGACCCGGGCTCGGATCTACCAGGCTGCGAGCACGCAAAGGGCGGGGCTTCGGCTCGGAAAGGGGTGGGCCCAGAAGCTTCGGGCTCCGAAGGCGCCGCGGGACCCGGGAAAGAGGCGGGGCCTGGAGCTAAGCTTTCAGAGGGAGGCGGGGCCTCCGCTCCAGGTTCTTTCGGCCGGAATCCGGGGGTGATTTGGAGGCGGGGCCACAAGCTTCGGATTTTTTCGGAGGTGGTCGAGTACGTTCGTTTGTGGGCGGGGCCAAGGGCTTCGGCCGGATGTGGGCGGGGCCACAGCCTCGGCTCCCTTCGGAGGTAGTCGGGTAGAAGCGACCTTGGGTTGCTCATAGGCGGAGTCTCAGGTTTAGGACAGAGGCGGAGCCACGGGCTTTGGCCAAATGAAAGAGGCGGGACCCAGAAGCAACCCCCCCAAGGGGGTGGGGCAAATAGCGTTCTACCTCAAGGGGCGGGGCCAGCGTGGCGAGCGGCCCGTTTCCTAGTCCCGGAACCGAGGAGGGAGGTGCGCTTCGAGGGGCGGGTTCGAGGGGTTTACACTTTAGGGGGAAGGCAGGGCTACGGCCCTGCGGGGCGGGCCCCACACTTCCCGCTCCGCTGAGGTGGCGGCGTGACGACACCGACGCAGGGGGTCGGCATGGGGGGTGGAGGAAGCCCCGAGTGGCGCGCTACGTAGGGGGTGGCTCCGCTGGGACTGCGAGCTGGTGTTTACGAGGTGAATAGCTGTTTCCGTCAGAGGACGGTGCCACATTCTGAAGGGAGCGCTCACGAGCGGGCTGAGCCCGCCCGAGCGGAGAACGGACCGGGCTTCCGGCTGTGGGGTTCGGTCTTAGGGCGGGAACTCCAACCGGGGCGGGGGGGTGGGGGGAAAGCCCGCGGCCAAAGCGGGCGGGGCCTCAGGCTGTGGGCTAGACGTGAGCCGAGGCCGTCCGAACGCCTGACGCCTAGGCTTCGGGAGGGGGCGGGGCCGCGATCGTCTGAGCCGAGGACTTCCGAAAGTACGAAGCGGCCCCGCTCGGGCGGGGGCGGGGCTTCGCATTCTGCGAGCCGGGCTCAAAGCGGGGACCTGAGGCCGGACCTCGAGGGCTCAGAAAGGAGAGGCGTCCCCGAGGAACCCGAAGGGGGCGTGGCCTCTGGGGGCTTTGGCCTCCGGAGGTCCCGACACCTGACGGGAACACCGGACGGCGACGCCGAAACGGACCTTTCGGAGGGGGCGTGGTCCACCCTACGGCAAGCTTTGCTGCAAGGCGCGAGGGCCCGCGCGTCCAGTCTCGCCCCTGGCCAGAATGCTGACCGCAGGGTCCGAGACGCCCCGGCGGGGCCTCAGCGCTCCTCTCGGGGCGGGGCGTCGTCTGGGTCAGCCCTGGGGCCTGGCGGGATCGCCCGGGGGCGGAGCCCGGCGCCCAGGGGGCGGGGCTAGCGCTCCCGCTCAGCAGGTGGCGAACGCGTCTCGGAGCGAGGTTCCGCCCCACGAGCCTCAGGGGTGGGGCTTCGCCGAGACCCCCGGCCAGGCTGTGGGCGCCCTCCCAGCGTCGCGAATCCTGCGGCGAGAGGCGTGCTGCCGGGTGGGTGACTGCTGTGCACCTGGCCTCCCGCAGGAGGATGCTGGTGGTGGAGGTGGCGAACGGCCGTTCCCTGGTATGGGGGGCCGAGGCCGTGCAGGCGCTGCGGGAGCGCCTGGGCGTGGGGGGCCGCACGGTGGGCGCCCTGCCCCGCGGGCCCCGCCAGAACTCGCGCCTGGGCCTCCCACTGCTGCTGATGCCTGAGGAGGCGCGACTGCTGGCCGAGATCGGTGCAGTGACCCTTGTCAGCGCCCCGCGCCCGGACCCCCGTCAACACAGCCTGGTAAGGGGCGGGGCAGACTTGGGGCGCCCTTCCCGGGGGACCTGCGGGAGGAGAGGCCGGGGACGACTGGTCCTGAAGTGGGAGGGATCTGAAAGTCCTGGATTCTGGAATTCTGTGAGAGTAGTAGGATCCCCAGGTTCATTTCCCAAGGTTTGGAGGGGCCAGAGTCAGGATTCCTAGCTTCCTAAGGCAGGGCATGCCTGAATCCTGGTATTACAGGAAAGTTTACTTCTCAGGCACTGGCATCCTTCAAGCGCCAGCAAGAGCAGGGCTTCCAGGAACAAAGCGCTCTGGCAGCTGAGGCCCGAGAGACCCGTCGTCAGGAGCTACTAGAGAAGATTACAGAGGGCCAGGCTGCGAAGAAGCTAAAGCTGGAACAGGAATCAGGGACCAGTGGGAGCCAGGAGGCCGGTGGGAAGCAAGCTGCCGAAGAGAATGAGGCCAGTGCTGGCCAGGCTGCTGGAGAGCATGAGGAAGCACATGAAGGTGGGGGTTGGAGTCCACGGACCAGGGGAAGGAGGGAAGAGATCCTTGAGGAATTTTTGGCTGGCACTCTAGGGCTGGACCTTGCTGGGGGCTGGGGAAAAAACCTTGCCCCTTGGATTCATCAAACTCTCTTGGATTCATCCCCACCAGGCTCCTCTCCCCAACCAGGGCCTTCAAATGGAGTGGCCCCCTTACCGAAGTCTGCTCTGCTCATCCAGTTGGCCACTGCTCGGCCGCGGCCCATCAAGGCTAGGCCCCTGGACTGGCGTGTCCAGTCCAAAGACTGGCCCCACGCTGGCCGCCCTGCCCATGAGCTTCGCTACAGCATCTACAGAGACCTGTGGGAACGAGGCTTCTTCCTCAGTGCGGCCGGCAAGTTTGGGGGTGACTTCCTGGTCTATCCCGGTGAGTTTGTGTTGGGACCTCTGGTGACATTTTTCTTCACAATCCCACCCCGTTCTGCGATTCCCCCCTTTTTTGGTCTCCTTTTCTCAGCCTCTAAGAAACAGGAAACACTTGGGAACCCAAACTCTTTTGGAGAGCAGTTTAGTAAATGAACAAAGAGAAGAAAAAAGGAACTCTCACAGAAAATATATAGAATAAAAAGCAAACCATATTTTGTAGTGTTAAGTACATTATTATATTTAATAATACATACATATTGCAGATTCTTTACCAGTGAGCCACTTGGGAAGCCCTTCCATATCTTGGCTATTGTAAATAATGCTGCAATGTACATAGGGGTGCGTTTATCTTCTTGAATTAGGGTTTTCATTTTATTTTTTTCAGATAAATACCGAGGAGTAGAATTGTTGGAAGCCTTGCTTTTTTAGATTTATGTTACCTGCTAGTTTTCTGTATAGTTCCCTACTCAGGGTCCTACTTTACTTGGTCAGGTTCATCTAACCTGGGGGCAAAGTATAGCTCCCCTCCCCTCAGCCTGTCAAATGAGGCCCACTGACAGGTTTTCTTTTTAAATAAAGTTTTATTGGAACACAACTCTGTTTGTTTACATTTAATCAGTTGATGCTATGGTGCTAGATTGGCAGAGTTGAGTATTTGCAGCATGGCCCACAAAACTGAAAATATTTACTATCTGGCCCTTTTCAGAAAAATTTGATTAACTCCTTAATTCTATTTTATTACACCCTTCTGTTGTAAATCATTCTCTTTTAGTCTGAGTCACTTCTCATTGGATATTAATGATACGGTATACATGATACCCTTTTGAGTTCCTCATGGCTTTGACAGCGATATATTCAGTTACTTGTTGTTTTTGTGGCTCAGATGGTAAAGCGTCTGTCTACAATGCGGGAGACCCGGGTTCGAGCCCTGGGTTGGGAAGATCCCCTGGAGAAGGAAATGGCAATCCACTCCAGTACTATTGCCTGGAAAATCCCATGGACAGAGGAGCCTGGTAGGCTACAGTCTATGGGGTCGCAAAGAGTCGGACGCAACTGAGCAACTTCACTTTCACGTAATGTGTCAACTTGCTCCACCCCCCAGGCCCAAGGGTGTCTTTTACAATATCGGTAGTGATGGCTGGATGCATTGCGATCCCTTCCGTGTTGGAGGTCCCAGTGTCTTCCAGCTTTCCACCAGTGGAAACTGCTACCTGCCTCTCTCCTTCACCCAGGTGACCCGCTCCGTTTCCACGCTCACTACATCGCCCAGTGCTGGGCTCCAGAGGATCCCATACCACTCCAGGACCTGGTTTCCGCTGGCCGCCTGGGCACCAGTGTCAGAAAGACGCTGCTGCTTTGCTCCCCGCAGCCCGATGGTAAGGTGGTCTACACGTCCCTGCAGTGGGCCAGCCTGCAGTGAGCTCCAGAGACCTGTGGGCGTGCGGCCATGTCCGTGGCAAGACCCTTCCTAGATGGTTCCAAGCTCATCTCTGCGTGGGAGGCCCCGCCCCACCTCCTGCCTCTCTTGGTGGTTAGTGTTCGATTCCAGATTTATAAACACTACATCCTCCTTATATCCCTTCCCGATCCAAAGCACTTAGTGGCTGTGTTGTTTTTATAGTTACCAGTTTCCAACCATGAGCTTCCTGAGTGTGAAAGCTGATTTATTTCTGTTTTCTACAGGGCTTAGGTCCCAAGAGGTCTCAATAAATTTGTTGAATCAGTGTGGAGTTTGTGATTTGAATCCTTAAGACAACCCTGGGAGGTGTGGGCATTTGCTGCAGGTGTTTGGGCAGATGAGGAAAAGCCTGGGGGAGGGGAAATGACTTGCTCAAGGTCCCACCTCTAGTAAGGAGCAGGTGTGTTAGTCGCTGAGTCGTGTCCAACTCTTTGTGACCCCATGGGCTTCCCTGGTGGATCAAATGGTAAAGAGTATGCCTCCAATGTGGGAGACCTGGGTTCGATCCCTGGGTTGGGAAGATCCCCTGGAGGAGGGCATGGCAACCCACTCCATTATTCCTGCCTGGAGAATCTCCATGGACAGAAGAACCTGATGGGCTATAGTCCATGGGGTCACACAAGAGTTGGACACGACTGAGCAACTAAACGCAGGCTCCTCTGTCCATGGGATTCCCCAAGGCAAGAATAGTGGAGTGGGCAGCCATTTTCTTCTGCAGGCGATTTTCTGGACTCAGGAATCAAATCCAGGTCTCCTCCATTGCAGGCAGATTCTTTACCGTCTGAGCGGGGGTTTAAAACCTGGTCTTTCTGACTCTGAAGTCCGAGCTATTCCACTGCACTTACTTTGGAAAAGCTTTCTTTAAGACATTTCAGATGCATACAAAGGCATAAATAAAAAATAACTCGGGAAAAAAAGGAGGCAACTGTTGCAGTTTTAAGGAGTAGGGAGAGGAATATTGGGGGTGGTCTTGCTCTTGGATTGGGTGCTGTTTATTCAGGTGTTCGGAGAATTACTTTTTATACTGTACATTTCTAGATCCTCCTTTATATGTATGCTCTATTTCACAATTTTTTACAAAAGCTAAAACACATACGTATGAAATATGCACTTGGAAAACAATTTGCAGAGCTGCCTTTCTGCTTAAGAAATTACTAGAACATTACCAATACCAACTTCCAATATTTAAGAAACTGATTAAAAAAAATTTTTTTAATGTATTTATTTGGCTGCACCAGGTCTTGGTTGTGGCATGTGGGATCTAGTTCCTGACCAGGGATAGAACTCAAGCCCCCGACAGGTAATAAACGCTGGAGAGGGTGTGGAGAAAAGGGAACCCTCTTACACTATTGGTGGCAATGTAAATTGGTGCAGCCACTACGGAGAACAGTATGGAGGTTCCTTAAAAAACTGAAAATAGAACTACCAAATGACCCAGCAATCACACTACTGGGCACGTATACTGAGAAAACCATACTTTGAAAAGATGCTTGCAGCACTATTTACAATAACCAAGACATGGAAGCAACCTAAGTGTCCATCGACAGATGATTGGATAAAGAAGGTTTGGTACATGTATGCAATGGAATATTACTCAGCCATAAAAAGAATGAAATCTTGCCATTTGCAGCAAAATGGGTGGACCTAGAGATTATCATAGGTGATGATAACTAAATGAAGTAAGGCAATGACAAGTTTTATATGGCAATCACTTTTATGTGGAATCTAAAAAAAAAGATAAAAATGAACTTATTTATAAAACAGACAGACTCACAGACATAGAAAACAAACTTACGGTCACCAAAGGGAACAGTGAGGGGAGGAAAGATAAATTATAAGTTTGGGATTAATATATACACACTATAATATGTAAAGCAGGTATAAAACCAGATCAGATCAGATCAGTCGCTCAGTCGTGTCCAACTCTTTGCGACCCCATGAATCGCAGCACACCAGGCCTCCCTGTCCATCACCAACCCCCAGAGTTCACCCAGACTCATGTCCATTGAGTCAGTGATGCCATCCAGCCATCTCATCCTCTGTTGTCCCCTTCTCCTCCTGCCCCCAATCCCTCCCAGCATCAGTCTTTTCCAATGAGTCAACTCTTTGAATGAGGTGGCCAAAGTACTGGAGTTTCAGCTTTAGCATCATTCCTTCCAAAGAAATCCCAGGGCTGATCTTCAGAATGGACTGGTTGGATCTCCTTGCAGTCCAAGGGACTCTCAAGAGTCTTCTCCAACACCACAGTTCAAAAGCATCAATTCTTTGGCGCTCAGCCTTCTTCACTGTCCAACTCTCACATCCATACATGACCACAGGAAAAACCGTAGCCTTGACTAGACAAACCTTTGTTGGCAAAGTAATGTCTCTGCTTTTGAACATGCTATCTAGGTTGGTGATAACTTTCCTTCCAAGGAGTAAGCGTCTTTTAATTTCATGGCTGCAGTCACCATCTGTAGTGATTTTGGAGCCCAGAAAAATAAAGTCTGACACTGTTTCCACTGTTTCCCCATCTATTTCCCATGAAGTGGTGGGACCAGATGCCATGATTTTCGTTTTCTGAATGTTGAGCTTTAAGCCAACTTTTTCACTCTCCACTTTCACTTTAATCAAGAGGCTTTTGAGTTCCTCTTCACTTTCTGCCATAAAGGTGGTGTCATCTGCATATCTGAGGTTATTGATATTTCTCCCGGCAATCTTGATTCCAGCTTGTGTTTCTTCCAGTCCAGCGTTTCTCATGATGTACTCTGCATATAAGTTAAATAAACAGGGTGTCAATATACAGCCTTGACGAACTCCTTTTCCTATTTGGAACCAGTCTGTTGTTCCATGTCCAGTTCTAACTGTTGCTTCCTGACCTGCATACAGATTTCTCAAGAGGCAGATCAGGTGGTCTGGTATTCCCATCTCTTTCAGAATTTTCCAGTTTATTGTGATCCACACAGTCAAAGGCTTTGGCATAGTCAATAAAGCAGAAATAGATGTTTTTCTGGAACTCTCTTGCTTTTTCCATGATCCAGCGGATGTTGGCAATTTGATCTCTGGTTCCTCTGCCTTTTCTAAAACCAGCTTGAACATCAGGAAGTTCACGGTTCACATATTGCTGAAGCCTGGCTTGGAGAATTTTGAGCATGACTTTACTAGCATGTGAGATGAGTGCAATTGTGCGGTAGTTTGAACGTTCTTTGGCATTGCCTTTCTTTGGGATTGGAATGAAAACTGACCTTTTCCAGTCCTGTGGCCACTGCTGAGTTTTCCAACATTGCTGGCATATTGAGTGCAGCACTTTCACAGCATCATCTTTCAGGATTTGGAATAGCTCAACTGGAATTCCATCACCTCCACTAGCTTTGCTCGTAGTGATGCTTTCTAAAGCCCACTTGACACTAGATAGCACAGGAAACTATAGGGCTTCCCAGGTGGCACTAGGGACAAAGAACCAGCCTGAAAATACAAGGGACAAGAGACACGGGTTTGATCCCTGGGCTGGGAAGATCCTCTGGAGGAGGGCATGGCAACCTTCTTCAGTGTCTTGCCTGAAGAATCCCATGGATAGAGGAGCCTGGTGGGCTACAGTTCATGGGGTTGCAAAGAGTTGGACACGATTGAAGCAACTTAGTATGCACACGCTGTAGCCTGACTGGCTTCTCTGTCCACAAGCGCCACTGGGAAGCCCAGGATTAAGTAAATTAACATGGGTACAATTCTTTGAATGGGGCCTGATGCATAGTATTTAAGTATTCTAGAATGCCACCTATTATTATTTTTAGTGGTAGAAATAATGGGTCACATGAATTAAAACATCAACAACAAAAAAACCCCAAAACCGTAAGGTGTTTAGCCCAAAGATTTAGAGTGCTTGTTAAATATTATCTAACCACGATAAAGTCCTTGGTGTGAATGGGATTATCCTAGAGAGAAAAGCACTACAGGAAATAATCCTGGGGCTGTCTGAGAGGATATATATATATATATATATATAAATTGTTTCAGGTTTATAGCAAGAGGTTTCAGAACATTTCCCTGTTCTGGAAACCCAAAGAAAACCTCAGGATATAAACTTCTGTCTTTCACAAAGAGGCACAGATGATCTTTCACAATGATCTTTTAATCATTGGATCTCAAGTTAAAAAAAAAGTGGGTTACCTTTACATGTATACACACACACACACACACACACACACACACAGTTTTCATCAGTCACCTTCTCAAGAAGGCTTCCCTGACCATCCTTTCTGAAATACCATTTTTCCTTAGTCATTGAGAAATGTGCTTAAATCGCTTAATCCTGTCCGACTCTTTGCGATCCCGTGGACTGTAGCCTGCCAGGCTCCTCTGTACATGGATTCTCCAGGCCAGAATACTGAAGTGGGTAGCCGTTCCCTTCTCCAGGGGATCTTCCCAACCCAGGGATCGAACCCAGGTCTCCCGCATTGCAGGCGGATTCTTTACCGACTGAGTCATCAGGGAGGCTCAGTCATTATCAGTAATTTATTTTCTTCACAGCAGCCATCTGAAACGATCTGCTTATTATTTTCCCTCTCTTCCCTTAGGCTCAAAGTTTCACGAACAGAGGGGCTGTTGAAGGGTTCAAAAGGGCAGATTGGCTTCTGGCTGTGCCTTGCGTAGACATGGTGATATGAAAAATGATTTTTAAAAAAATTATTCATGGATATAACAGAGCATCTTGGAAGGAGCTTTGAATTCTTATAGGTCCAATCCTCTGGAGATCTTTTGAGAGAGACGGAGCATGTTGAATGAAGCCTAGTCACGGTGGCGGTGACTACTCCAACTTTATACCGCGACTCAGACGTTAGCTGAGTGGTGACTTAAGTCACTACCCGAGGGCGGAGAGGAGCCCTCACGTCGCACCAGACGGAGCACTAATCCCTCCTCAGTCCTCCCGGTTTAGCAAGCCACTCTAGCCCAATCTCTCCTCTTGACTGCTTTGTCCGCCCGCCAAGGCCTTTTCTGATTGGTGCAAACTTGCGCTGTGCGTGATGACGTCACAAGAGGGCGACGTTGCTATAAGAGCGCGGCCGGCGAGCGCATGCTCCTCTTTCTTGGTTTCCAGAGCGTTCGCTTAGGTGAGCCATGCGGCCGTGTTCGGTATTTTGGGTGTGGGTCGTAAAGTCTTGCGGGCTATTCGACCTTTAATGAGTACGCTAAAGCAGTTGGAGGTGAAATGAGCGTAACTGGAAAGTGGTAGAAATGATGGTCGATTATAAAACTCTTCAGGAAGAGTTCTCGCGATATCTTCCCTAGGCGCCGGGAGGTTCCTAGCGTAGCTCTGGGACTGCGCAGGCGCTGCCGAGTCCTCACGGGCAGCTCTCCTTCTCGCACAGGCGCAGACGGGCAAACAGAGCCAGCATGCCGGTCGCCCGGAGCTGGGTTTGTCGCAAAACCTATGTGACCCCGCGGAGACCCTTCGAGAAGTCCCGCCTCGACCAAGAGCTGAAGCTGATCGGTGAGTGGCTGGGTTTCTGTTTCCCGGGCTGGGGAAGCTGACACATGGGTGAGGCCGCCCACGTGCTCGTTCTGTTTAAAAATCTCCAGTGTGTTCACCCTCCTCACCCAGTTTTGGGATTGTCTGTTGTTTTTCTGTATCCCGAAGTCACTAATCCTTTTTCACTAGTCCATGGGACTGAGCTTTTTCACTCATTATGCAGGCGAGTATGGGCTCCGGAACAAACGTGAGGTCTGGAGGGTCAAATTCACCCTGGCCAAGATCCGAAAGGCTGCCCGGGAGCTGCTGACGCTGGATGAGAAAGACCCGCGGCGTCTGTTCGAAGGTGTGTATGTGAGCCCGCAGGAGAGCTGCTGCTGTTCTTCCTTCTAGGGTTGTGCAAGACATGGAGCAAGACATTGGATCCAGCCTTTAGTAGGAGTTATGGAGTAAGAAAATAGGGCTGAATACGAGTACGTACCTTTCGTCTTATCTATGACTGGTTTATTCAAACCCTGCGAATCGGTTTCCAGTGGATTAGAACTAACACGGAGACGGCGATGGCACCCCACTCCAGTACTCTTGCCTGGAAAATCCCATGGACGGAGGAGCCTGATGGGCTGCAGTCCATGGGGTCGCAAAGAGTCGGACACGACTGGGCGACTTCACTTTCACTTTTCACTTTCATGCATTGGAGAAGGAAATGGCAACCCACTCCAGTGTTCTTGCCTGGAGAATCCCAGGGAAGGGGGAGCCTGGTGGGCTGCCGTCTATGGGGTTGCAGAATCGGACACGACTAAAGCGGCTTAGCAGCAGCAGCAGAGCTAACAATGCCAAGCATTGGGCACCTGGTTATATCTATACATAGTTCAACAGAACAGTATTGCTTCTTATGTTCTTGTTCCCTGACTAGACAGTGAAATTTGAGAAGTTCCACCCAGGGTGGAACTTGAGTGTGTATATTTGCCTTCTTTAACACGATGGTGAAGGACATTTACTCAGGGTCTGAACAGTAGAGGACCTGTGGGTTTCACAGGAAAGAACGGTTCCAGGTGATCTTAGAGGGAATACAGATCATACCGTATGATTTAAGGTTAAAAAAAAAATGATGGTGCGGTATACTTGACAAACTGCCATCTTTTAGACTCTTTAAGGTCTAAATGTCTGCTTTGAGATGTGAGGTTTATGGGCTTTTGGAAGGGACGATATTCATATTTTAGTAGGACCTCTTAGGTTGTCAGATGGTGAAAATACTAAGAAAGCTGGTACTTTATAAGGCTCACTGAATATCTTTTTCTAAGCTCTTGGTGTACATTATTTAATTTGCACAAGTAGACTGGTAGAGGTACTGATCATAGTCTTCAAATGAGCAAGTGATCCAAGACTTCCCTCAATAGGTGGGACTGGAGTGCATGTGAGCGCAGGGTTAGGAGTTGAAGGAGGGTTCCAGATGATGGATAGGTAACATGCCAAAAGTTGAAACAGTTCCTAAATGTAAAAGTAGTCAGTAAACTTGGTGCTACATTGTATCCTGAGTGTGGAAGAGCTTCATATACAGTTTGTGATTCTAACAGATGCGACTCTGGCTGTAGGTGATTCTGTTTTTTGGTGTAGGTGTATCTGTTTTTTGTAACACCTTTTATTAGGATAAACTGTACACAACAGGAAGTTTGCTCACAGTATCTAAAATTTATTTTTAGTTACATCTAAAATTGGCCATTTTGTAGGTATTATCTTGATGCTGCTTTTGGTCTGACCCTAGGAAATTTTGATTCTAGTGAAAGTCAGAGGGGCTGGGCTAACTTGGGCAGCTGGCTTTTTATTTTCAATAGGAGTGGCTAGTCTGATTTTTCTCCCAAACTGTGATTAAGGATGGAAGTGCTCTTACGTTAAGCATGAGTGGTCATCCATAGTAGAGATTGAGAAAGGTTTGGAGAGGTGTTGTACTAACACAGATTCATCACTTTGATCTATCCCAGTTCCAAGGGTGTGAGAGGTTCTCATTTTTAACCTTTGTTAGTTGGGAAGCTCCTTTGACACTCAGGAGAATTGAGGAATCTCCCTGGTGGATGTTGGTATTGGGTGGAACTCTGTCCCAGAGTTTGGGGGACAGACCTCAGCTTATTCTGGTCTCAGGGAAACTTGCTGGAGAGTTAATCACAGAGAAACTTAGGTGCTAAGCAGTCATGTGACAAAGAGATGGCACAGGGCAGGGTTGAGCAGGTAATCCAGGGATTACTTGGTTTTCCAGGGGGGAAGTTGCACGGAGAGGGCAACAGCAGGTAATCCACAGTGAGTGAAGCTAGATTTCTGGGATGGAGAGGAGGAGCCTGGGAGCTCTGAGGTGTTGGCCTTGCTTGAGGTCTAGCCTTTCCCACTAAGGTGTGACAAGAAGAGTTACTGGTTCATTTCATTCAGTCATTCACAGGTATCAACTCTCACCTCACACCAGCACAGGGTAAAAACCAAACTTGGGTCTCCTGCACTGCAGGCAGATTCTTTACCCTGTTGTGGTGTGAGGTGAGAGTTGATACCTGTGAGTGCCTGAGTGAAATGAACCAGTACACTGTTTTTGTCATAAGACTCACTCCTTAGTGGGAGTTTGATCCCTGGGTCAGGAAGGTCCCCTGGAGTGGGAATGGCAACCCACTCCAGCCTATTCTTACCTGGAGAATGCTGTGGACAGAGGGGCCTGGCAGAGTTGGACACAGCTGAGTGACTAACACATCATATTAGAAACTAAGGCACTTAAATGCTTGCTTCATGCCATAGAGACAAGGGCCCCTTGGCCATTGAGGTGCCCACTGGCATACAGTTTTTTTTTTTTTTTGAAACAAACTTTGATTTGGCTGATTCTGATTGTTAATTCTTTGGGCCAAATGAAAGCCATTTATCAGTTTTTAGTAGTTGGACACACTCCTGTGGTTGAAGGCTGCAAGCTTATCAGTTTTATTTTTGTCTTCATATCCAGTAAGATTTTTCCTGTATTGATAGCCCTCCCCACTATTAAAGGATGTAGGTGGGTTAATAATAGTAAGTGAAATGTGTTTTTGAAGTAATACAGGTTGAGTTATTGTCAGGTGTCTATTTTCTTTTTTTTTTAATTTTATTTTATTTTTAAACTTTACAATATTGTATTAGTTTTGCCAAATATCGAAATGAATCCGCCACAGGTATACCTGTGTTCCCCATCCTGAACCCTCCTCCCTCCCCATACTCTCCCTCTGGATCGTCCCAGTGCACCAGCCCCAAGCATCCAGTATCGTGCATCGAACCTGGGCTGGCGACTCGTTTCATACATGATATTATACATGTTTCAATGCCATTCTCCCAAATCTCCCCACCCTCTCCCTCTCCCACAGAGTCCATAAGACTGATCTACACATCAGTGTCTCTTTTGCTGTCTCGTACACAGGGTTATTGTTACCATCTTTCTAAATTCCATATATATGCGTTAGTATACTGTATTGGTGTTTTTCTTTCTGGCTTATTTCACTCTGTATAATAGGTTCCAGTTTCATCCAGACGTGAAGTGTCCAAAATGGAAGATAATTCCAAACTCACTTTTGTTTACGTTTGGATATGTTTTGTAATGATATTTGATTATTATGTTCAGTTTTTAAATTGTGTAATTTATAATTTGACATTATTAGTATAGAATGTATATTGTGAAATGATCTCCACAGTAAGTCTAGTTAGCATCAAATCATCTTCCCATTTTTTAATTGAAGTGTTTTTTTTTGCTGTTGTATTATTTCATTATATATTTTGGGTATTAACCCCTTATTAGATATGTGATTTATATTTTCTCCCATTCCATAGGTTGTTTTTCATTTTGTTATGCTCTGCAGAAGCTTTTTAGTTTGATGTGGTCCAACTTGTTGATTTTTCCTTTTGTTACCTTTACTTTAGAATCAGATCCAAAACATCATCTCCAAGACTGAGGTCAAGGAGGTTACTGCCTGTGTTTTCCTCTGGGAGTCTCATTACATTCCTGTGTTTAGTCCATTTTGAGTTTGTTTTCCCCGCTGGAGGCTTAAGGGATCTTCATTCCCAGTTGTTGAGTCGCTAAGTCTGTCCAACTCCCAGTGGGCCCCACGGACCATAGCCCGCGAGGCTCCTGTCCACGGGATTTCCATGGCAAGAATAATGGAGTAGGTTGCCATTTCCTTCTCCCTGGGATCTTCCCCCGCCAGGGATTGAACACGTATCTCCTGTGTCGCAGGCATATTCTCTACCACTGAGCCAGGGGAGCGGCCCTGGCCACTGCAGTGAAGTCACCAATCACCGAGTCCTCACTACTGGACCTTCTGGGAATTCATGATTTTGAGTTAACTTTCGTGTTCATTCTTGTCCTTGCATGTGACTGTCCAGTTCTCCAGACACCAGTGTTGAGAGGCTCTTCCCCACTGTGTATCCCTAGCTCCTTTGTTGTAAACTAATTATGGGTTTATTTCTGGTCTCTATTCTGGTTTATTCCCTCGATCTGTTTTTATGTCAATGTCATACTATTTTGATTACTATAACTAATGTATACAACTTTGTGGGGTGTTTTTTTTTGTTTTCTCTTTATTTCTTGTTTTTGTCTTCTTTACAACTTTGTTTTTCCTCAAGATTGGCTTTAGCTATTCAGGGTCTTTTCTGGTTCCATAAAGATTTTAGGATTGCTTGTTCTTCTTCTGTGAAAAATGGCATTGGAATTTTTATAGGGATTGCCTCGAATCTGTATATTGCTATAGGTAGTATGGGCGTTTTTTTTTTAACTGCTGTTCCAGTCCATGAGCACTGAATTTCTTTCTGTTTGTGTCTTTAATTTCTTTGATTAGTGTTTTGCAGTTTTCATTGTGTAGGCTTCTCACTAAAATTTTTATGCAGTTGTAGATGGGAGAATATCCTTCACTTGTGTTCAGTATTCATTCAGTGCAAATTCGTACCTGGGGTGTTGGAAAAGGTATAGTATGTTTCTCCATTTAGATTCTCCTTGGCTCCTAGTCTGCTAGGAAGGCTGTCACAGAGTCAGCCAGCTTTCCTTCAGGCTTTGTCTAGGGGCAGGGGTGGGTGCTAATAAATGATAATCCTCTGTGATGATAGCCAGCCCCGGGAGTGCAAGCCAGCAGCGTCCCCGGAGCTCTCCTGACTGGCGCTTGGACGCCCACAGGCAAGGCCCCCTGAACCTGGAGTTGCTGGGTACCAGGGAGAAGCTGATGCCCGCTGGTTTACTTTGCCAGGCACTGAGGTTATCCTCACCGTCGTTTTAGTAGAAAATGGATGACACGTACTCAACTCGAATGTGTGCCGCGTCTCTTCCAGGCCTAACAGATAGGTACTGACGCTGTTGAAGTGTCAGACGCGGGAGGTGGTTTGCGTGCGTTTGATTGGTAGGGCTTTCTGGACGCCAGCGTATTGGCTCGTAGCCCCTGGCTGTGTTACGGGAGGACTAGTGGAGGGCAGCGGCGTGCAGACTTACTCTTCTAAGAGCTCTGGAGGGCGCTCCCTTGTTCAGACAGGTTGTGGGTCGTCATCTGCCTCAGGGTAGTGAGGATTCTGGCAGTCACGGTGGCTCATGCAGTAGGGCGTTGAGTCCTGTATCAGAACTAGTTCTTCCTTCCTGCTGGGTCTCACCGCCGTGGTGTGGAGGTGCCGGATTTGAACTGGAAGGCTGAGACAGGCTTCTGTGCCCCCTCACCAGGTAATGCCCTGTTGCGGCGGCTCGTCCGTATCGGGGTGCTGGATGAGGGCAAGATGAAGCTGGATTACATCCTGGGCCTGAAGATTGAGGATTTCTTGGAGAGACGCCTGCAGACCCAGGTCTTCAAGCTGGGCCTGGCCAAGTCCATCCACCACGCCCGTGTGCTCATCCGCCAGCGCCACATCAGGTACTGCCTCGGGGCTCCCGGAGCCTCTCCCACCCTGCCCCTTGAAGGGACGCCCTCGCTGAGCCCCCTCCCTACCCCTGTCTTCTGTGCAGCCCTCGGAGGTGGTGAAGGTGTGAGCTCACCTTAAGGGGACAGATTGGTCCCTACAGACAGCTCATGGGGGAGCTGGGGGCAGCCTCACCCCCAGAGCCCTGCGCAAGGGTCACTGCGGCTGGAGCCGTACACCTTGCGAAGGCTCCAGCAGGC
The DNA here is from genome assembly GCF_055505025.1 of Bos grunniens. Lineage (NCBI taxonomy): Eukaryota > Metazoa > Chordata > Mammalia > Artiodactyla > Bovidae > Bos > Bos grunniens. Next base: position 63,579,969 of record NC_141182.1, on the reverse strand, counting down.
GTGCCGGGAGCTGGACAGGTAACAGCTCTTGGTGTCACTTGGAGAGCCATCCCTGGAGCTCAGCTGACTTGGGTGGGTTGGGCCCATGTGGTCACAGTGCACTCTCCGGGCAGCTGCTGTGGTGAAGAGCAGGGGCCAGGTGGATCTTTGGGTGCTCAGTTTACCCTATGGAGATAGGGCCCTGGTCACAGGGGCCTGTGTAGTGAGCAGGTTCCTAGCCTCTCAGTAGCCCCTGTGACTCATGGGCAGGAGCCTCTCATGCTGCTTGTGTGAAATGAAACCGCCCCGGTCCTCTTGGGGTGCCACTTCAGAGACAGTGAGAGGAGCCCTGATGGAGACTAAAGCTCAGCGAGAGGCACACAGCTCAGAACTGTCTGGCACACTTCAGTGTTTGAGAAGCAGGCCTCAGTGTTAACGCGCTGCCACCCCCGAGTTCATTCTGGGCCTGAATTCCCCGGCCCTCCGTGAGAGGTGAGCGAGTGTCCAGGACACAGGGGCGCCCCCGAGGACCAGGAACGCCCTGCCGGCCTCGGCCCGGCCCTCAACTGCCGCTCCCCCCTAGGGTCCGCAAGCAGGTGGTGAACATCCCGTCCTTCATCGTGCGCCTGGACTCGCAGAAGCACATCGACTTCTCCCTGCGCTCCCCCTACGGCGGGGGCCGCCCGGGCCGAGTGAAGAGGAAGAACGCCAAGAAGGGCCAGGGCGGGGCTGGAGCCGGCGATGACGAGGAGGAGGACTGAGCCCGGGCAGTGCCCTGGGCCGGCGCAGCGGCCAGTGTGCCTCAGATAATAAAGCAGGATATCCACAGTGTGGAATTTGTCTTTACTGCTGTGTCTCTTCCCCGCTCTGACACACACCCTTCTGGAGCGGCAGTGGGGCCGCCGCTTTCCACTCAGGGGCCGGGAGAGCTTTGTTCCCGTCTGTGGAGCCGTTGCTAGATGGTGGTCCTTGTTCCCCTTAGGCCTGGCTTTACCGTATCCTGACAGACACGTCTACACATCACTCCATCACACTTCCAGGGGACCCACAGTACAGGCAAAGACAAAACTAGAGGGAGCTTCTCAGCCAGGACCTGCCCTGGTGGTCCCAGTGAACCTGCCTTGCACTGCTGTGATGCGGGTTCACGGTTAATCCCTGGTGGAGGAACTAAGCCAGTGCTTTCTAATGAACACCCAATGGCCAAAAGCAGTTCTGAGTGAGGGGGTCATTTCCCAGACAGGAAGGGGGAACCCTGCCGCCACCCCCCCCCCCCCGTGTTTGGGGGTTCTGAAGACTTCATGGTCAGGAGGGAGGCAGGCTTCCCTTTTCTCTGTCAAGCTGTATGGGACAGGAAGGGGCTTGTTCTCAGGAAATGAGAAATAAGGAATTGAGCAACCCCAACAGCTGCAGGCATGGGGCACCCAAGTCCTGCTCTGGGAGCTTGGGGCTCTGCTGTCAGTTCAGTGGCCATTCTCCGGGTTACAGCTCAGGGTTTGCCAAGTCACTGTGAAGTGTGTAGTAGAGTGCTGGCAGCCTAGCCTACCTTTGGGAGGTCCTGGAGCTGCTGGTGTCAGGACTCCAGGCTGGCTGGGGTTGAACTGAGTGTCCGTGGGGGCAGCTCCTGGGGTCCCTGGAGGTGGAGTCTGGGTCATCCTGGGCTAGTGCAAGGCAAGAGCGGCATACACGCTGGGCTCTGCTGGGGACTCTCCTGACTGCCAGTTGGAGGGCGCAGTCACCCCCTGTCTGCTAGTTGAGTGGTCCAGTTCAGCATAGGTCACATCCTGGGGGGCTTCAGATGTGGCAGCCTTTGGAGGGTGTAGAAAGAGGTCAGGGGTGTGAGATGGGGAAAGCCTGGGGGCCTGGGAGGTAAGGATGCACTCCTTGAGGGTCTTAGTCGTTAGGGCTCTGCTAGTGAGGGGTGAGGGGTGGTCTCTGAACCATGCCTCCTTCAGTTCCGTAGCTTCGACCCTCAGGAAGGAGGGAAGTGGAGCAAGTTGAAATCCTGTGATGGATCGCTAAGTTTGATGCTGGGAGAGGACGGGGCTGGAGATGGGAATTGGGTGCGGCTGTCCTCACTGAGGGACAGTCAGGCCCCACTGCGCCCTTCAGGAAAGTGAGGGGGTCACCAGAGCGGCCACGGGAGGTGGTCCTCACTGCAGCGAACAGATGAGGTTCACCTGCCTGGGGAAAGATGGCTGAGGGCTGAGCAAGGATCTCAGAATCTTCTGGCTGTTAGAAGCCCCCCCTCTGGCCCTGTCTCCAGGCCCAGGGCTTGCATGTAGCCCATTTTGGGGGGCACAGACTGTTCAGCCCTGCCAGCTCAACCTGAGCGTTCAACAGTGTCCCGGTCGGAGGAGCCGGGTGTGGGGCGCGGCAGCCCAGGGAGCAGGTGCTCGTGGAAGGGGCCACCTGGCCTTGGGGTCAGTGTCCTCTGCCCTCCGTGTGTGAGTGAGGAGGTGGGGGTCTCACCTGACTGTCCCGCGCTCTGCCATGCTCTGGCTGTGCGTCTTCTGTGACGGCACCTGGTGGGGACAGGACAAGGGGGGCCGGCTCCTGCCCAGACCGCCTCACACCTCCCACAGCAGATGTCCAGAGCGGCTCGGTGACCGGCCACTGCCACCCAGCCAGGCTCGAGCTCTCCTCCCAAGCCCAGAACCACTGCCACCCGATCCCAGGCCCCCAGGACAGCGCCCCCCTTCCCCTTACAGTACAAGCTTTCCGGGGCGTCAGCGGCCGGGCTGGAGCTGGGGAGGAGAGAGCAGTGTTGGGGTGGAGGGAGCCCCAAGCAGGCGGTGGGGTGGGATTCAGGGAGAGGTCAGGCTGAGCAGTGTTGGGGCGGTGAGGGAGCCCCGGGCAGGCGGTGGGGTGCGAGTCTGTGGGAGAGGTCGGGCTGAGCAGTGTTGGGGCGGTGAGGGAGCCCCGGGCAGGCGGTGGGGTGCGAGTCTGTGGGAGAGGTCTTACTTCGTCTTCTGGCCTCTGTCCTCAAGCACTGATGCTGCAGCCGCTGTGGGAAGACAAGAGTCAGCCTCCAGCCCTGCCCTCCCCGACCCTCCCCACTGCCCCAGAGCCCTTCTCTAGGGTTACAGGAAGATCTGCAAGGGTCTCCAGGCTGAAAAAATTATCATGCCTTCCCTCCTCCACGAAGAATTCAAGAGAAGGGCTTCCGTGGTGGCTCAGTGGTAAAGAATCCGCTTGCCGACACAGGGGACATGGGTTTGATCCCTGGTCTGGGGGGATTCCACATTCCATGGAGTAATTAAGCCACAACTACTAAGCTTGTGCTCTGGAGCCTGGGAGCGCGACTGCTGAAACCCGAGAGCCCAAGAGCCCAGGAGCTGGGAGCTGCAGTAAGAGAAGCCCGAGCCCTGCAACCAGAGAGAAGCCCCAGCTCACCGCCACCACAGAAAGCCCATGCACAGCAACCAAGACCCAGAGCAGCCAATAAACAAAATTCAAAAATTATTTTAAAAAATTCGAGAGCTCTAAACCATGAAATACAAAACTTGAATGTATTCTCAAGCGGCGTGTAAATTTGAAAACATCAAAGGATACTCTAATGCACGTGCGCTCACATTTAGCCTCTTCAGATTTCTCTCACGGGGAGATGCTAGAGCAGTTTTAACCAGACTCACCCCTTTCTTAGGTTTCCCTTGGGCTGGTGCCCTAAGCCCACCACCTCCAGGGTTCCGAGTCACCCCGTTCCCTACTCACCTGACTTCCTGTGTCTGTCCTGACCCCGGTGTCGGAGGAAGAGGAAGACGAGGAGCAGCAGGAAGAAGGTCACCGAGACCCCGATGAGGACACTCAGGTACCATGTAAGGCCTAGGGCACCAGAGACGCCTGAGTGAGCCAGGGGTGCCGTTTAACTGGGCACCTGCTGTGCGCAGACTCATGCTGGGGTCTGCACGTCCATCTCCAGCACATCCCACCCGTTTACAGACGAGGAGACTGAGGCCCAGAGAGGGAGATCATGGCCCCCAAGTCGCCCAGCCTGGAGGTGGTGGAGCTGGGACTGGAACCCGGAACTGTGGGTTCCCTCATATTTTTTAGAATTAGTTTTTGTTTTGTTTTCATGCTTTCACTTCCAGGCAGAACACCAGTTCAGAGACGGGTGCATCAAGCCCAGTTCTCTGCCAGCCCAGCCGGATCCGTCTCCCACCCTGCAGAGTCCTGCCTCCCCGTCCGCCCGCCCCCAGCACGGGGCCTGCGTGGAGGTGGAGTGTGTGTCTGGGAGGGGCAGCTGGGCGGGCTCTGGCCTTCCTGAGGCCCAAGTAGGCCCTGCGCTGCGGGCTGTCGTGCTGAGGAAGGAGGTGGGAGGCCCCCTGCGTGGAGGGTGGGCCTCTGACCCCGGGAGGAGCACAGCTGGTCCAAGGTCCCATGGTTGGAAGTAGTAGAGCCCTGTGACTCCCACGCCCAGCTCTTTGCCTGGCACCAAGGCAGCTCCTTGGGGGGCTGGAGAGCTCAGACACTGTCCCATCCAGTGTTGCTGCATCCTCGTCCTTGCTGTCGAGGCTGATGCCAGTGAGAAGGGGCTGTCCCGAGGCCATTAACTCGGGAAGTGACGGAGCCGCGATAGAGCTGCTTCCACCCCCACCGCCCTACAGAGAGCCTGACTCACCCGAGCCTGATTCCAAGGCGGGGAGGAGCTCATTCCTGGAGCTTCCTAAGGGTCAGAGTAGAGATGAGCGGCGGCCTGCTTCCCCTTGTCAGCCCTGCTCCCCTCCCCCAGCCGGGCCCCAGCATCCCCCACTGCATGACCCCCACCCTTCATCCACGTCTCATTCCCGGGAGCCCCGTGATCCCCCGGGACACCAGCTGAGCCAGGGCCTGTCCACTCGCTCCCTTGGGGGCCACGGGCTCTGTTAGCCCCTCTCTTGTGCTGCTCTCTGGGCGAGGGGCCATGAAGACTGGAGACCAGAGGAGGGTGGGGACCGAGGGCTCTGGCCTTGAGTCCTGCTGGTTGGCCCTGAGGCCTGTGTAGCTCAGCTCCATCACCAGGAGCGGGTCTGGATGCCTGGGATGAGGGCAAGGATGGGCAAGGAAGGGAGGCCTCTGGCTCTTTCCGGTCCCCTCAGAGTTGATCCCCACCTTCTGTGACCCCCCACTCCCACTCAGCCCAGAGCTCCCCTGGGAACAGGGCCCTGGCCTGACCTGGAGGATGCAGAGGACCAGGGCTGGGCCCTCACCTGAGACCTGGAGCTCCAGGGGGTCGCTGGGGAGCGACAGCAGGTGGGGGGCGGTGCTGTGTGAGCTGTAGCACCTGTAGGTCCCACTGTGGGCCGAGGTCACAGCACGCAGGGTGAAGTTGGCCTGAACGGGTGGAGCCGGGTCCTGCAGACGAAGGTGCTGGGGAGCAGCGAGCGACCCCTCCTTGGACAGATGGAAAGTGTCTGACCGGACCTCAGAGCGACACTGCAGGGTCACATTCTCTCCCTGGGGCACTGAGGCCCCCGGGCGGGCGGAGAGGGAGGGTTTCCTGTGCATCCCTGGGGGGGACGGGGGTGATGAGCAGAGAGCCCCTCCCCACACCCCGGACTCTGAGCAGGGGGCCTCCCTGTGACCCTCCCAGCTCCTCTCAGCCCGTCTGTGTGTGTCTCCTTAATCTCCGTGCCTCTCACTCCTGTTTTCATGTTCCCCCCCAGACCCCTGCCCCACCTGGGCCTTTGCTCCAGGACCCTCTCCCCGGACCCGTCACCACCAGGGCCGACCCTCGTCCAGTGCCCTGAGCAGACAGTCGGGACCTGGACCAGGACAGGGGCTCCTCACCCGCAATCAGGATGTCCAGGGGGGCACTGGGAGCTGACCACGCGTAGGAGTTGTGTCCACTGTAGCATCTGTACTGGCCCCCGTGGGCGCGGCTCACGCGGCCCAGAGGGAAGTCAGGGCTCTGCTGCCCTTCTAGACGGAGGGGCAGGCTGAGCCCCTCGTCCTTGGTCAGAGCGAAGCTGCCAAAGCCGGCCTCTGAGCGACACTGGAGGGTCAGGTTGTCTCCGGCGAGCACGAGCGAGCTGGGCTGGGCGGAGAGGGAGGGTGCCCTGGACAGGCCTGCGGACGGGGCACAGAGGCACGTGGCTGCACGCCCGCCCTGCTCCCGGGGCTGCGGAGAGAGCTCACCCTGCTCCCTCCCGAGGCTTCCGCCCTGTCCTGCCCCAGGAGCCCAGTGTCCCTGCCCCCGTCTCCCCCAGTGCTCATGGGGCATAAGGCTGAGGTCAGGGGTCTGTCTAGGAAATAGAGGGGCCTGGGAGCCTCACCTGTGACCTGGAGATGCAGAGGGCCACTGGGGCGTGACCACAGATAGGGCTGAGTGCTGGGAGCATCATAGCACCTGTAGGTCCCCCCGTGGGAGGTGGTCACTGGGCCTACAGGGAACACAGCCTGTTCCTGCCCCTGGTTCCCATAGTTCTTCGATGCCTTGTGTCGGAGCGGGTCAGTGCCTCCCTCCTTCAGCAGATGCAGAGAGCCCGCTGCATACTGTGAACTGCATGTGAGGGACACTCTGCCTCCTGCGGCCACCACAGGGCTGGGCTGGGCGGACAGAGAGGGCGCCCTGTACACTCCTGGGGGCGAGGGGCTGTGTTAAAGGGGGACCTCCACCCAGTGACCCCAGGTGTGGGCTGGGAGGGAAGGGGCCCCCTGAGCCCACACTCTGCTCCTCTGCCCGTGAGGAGGCTCCCACGGTGGGAGGGACCTGCCCCTGCCCCACCCTCTTACCTGTCACCACCAGGGGCAGGGTGTCACTCCGCTGTGACCAGCCATTCCTGCTGTGATATGCACACCAATACTGTCCAGCATCACTTGAGCTCGAGGATGCAAAGTGGAACCAGGCCTTGTTCCTGGAGCCCTGTGGGGCCTTAGCCTCCCAGTATACAGAGCTCCTCTCTTTATGCAGACGGTAGACCTCAGCCAGCAGAGACCCCTGACACCAGATGGTCACCGGGCTCCCCTGGGCGACCATGGTGCCTGGGTCAACCCGGATGGAGGGTTTGGGGAGAACCTCTGGAAAGGAATCAGACCTGAGGAGTCAGGGCGCCTTCTCCCCCAGGTTTCCCAGCTGTCACCCAGGCCCCTCCCAGACGGGCCACCCGCGGCCCCGACCCGCTGTGCTCCCCACTGACCAGGGGTGGTGGGTGGAAGCAGGAGGTCTGGGGGCTCACCTGGTTGTCCCTGGTCCCACGGGCCCCAGCACAGCCCTGGAAGAGAGTTCCCTGTGAGCGCCCGGCCCCACCACACGTCCTGGATGCTCCAGGTCTGCTCTGCGCCCTGAGGTCTGGGGTCAGATCCGGGCTGAGGACATTCCCCTCTCTCCCAAGAAAGTCTGTCCCCACGGAACCTCCTGCATCCTGAGGCCGTCAGGGACCAGATGTGGGAGGAGAGGGGTTTCCACCCCTCCCTTCTCGGAAGCTCACCAAGGCAGAGAAGGGCGGTGAAGGTCAGGGTCGTGGCGCTGCCTCTCATGGTCCCCAGCAGAGCAGGTGACCTACAGAGACCTCAGAGCCCGCAGGACAGACAGACGCACTGGGTGTGAAGGTCCGGGCTCGGTGGCGCCCGTCTTGGGTTCCTCCTGAGCCTCGCTCCACTCTCTGTGAAGGATGGGGCTGAGGCGACCGTGGTCTCTCGGGGCCTTCCTGACCAGATCAGACTTACCGACACCCCCTTCTGCCCCGCCACTCTGCCTGCCTGTTCCGTCTCCTCCTCGTGCCAAGTCTGGATCTGGAGAGTGACCTCACGTCCCAGAGTGCAAGGCTGCAAGAAGCCGGGCAGGCCCCGGAGCCATCTGAGTGCCTGTCCCGGTTCTTACTCTGCCTCCCACCGGGGTTGGGTGATCTTGGGCAAGTAGCTTCCCTTTCCTGAGTTTCTGCAAATGCTCTTCCTTTCTTTTGTCAGCTAGTCCAGTTCGTCGGTATTTGTTGGGCAATGACCATGTTCTGCCATGGTGACAGAGCCTGGAATTTCCTTGGTGACGCCATCAAATTCCTTCCCTGGACTTGTGGGGCTCAGATGAATAAAAACAGACAGAACAAACATTTACCCGGCAAACAGTTCAGCTGACTCTTGTGAGACTGTTAGGAGTTGAAAGAAAACAGGGAACCATGAGTACCTTTAACAGATAGACGTCATGAAGCCTGGGTCCTGGCTGGGAGGTGTGTCTGATGGGCGAACAGGCAGGAGCTACTAGCTCAGGGGCAGCGGCAGTGGAGGCAGTGGCATCCCAACCAGACAGACCTTGAGCTGCTCTCAGAATTGAGAGCAGTGAGGGGGGAGGCAGGGGTGTCGCCACACTGGGTCTTGAGTGCATGTAAGTGTTTGGGGTTTTATCTTTAAAGCAGTGGGAAGGTTTTCAGCAGCAGACAGTATGAAGTGATTTCTAGTTTAGAAAGATTACCACCATGTGGAGAGTGTAACGCAAGAGGGCTCTATTGATAATGAACCCCATTCACAGTAAAATACCAACACTGATCTGGCTTCTGGATGGCGTGTTGACCAGTGTTTTAAGTCGTTCACATAGATAAACCTTACGGGAACGTATAACTCGAAATATATTTACACTGGGTTTCCCTGGTAGCTCAGACGGTACCGTCTACCTGCAGTGAGGGAGACCCAGGTTCAATCCCTGGGTCATGAAGATCCCCTGGAGAAGGAAATGGCAACCCACTCCAGTATTCTTGCCTGGAAAATCCCTTGGACAGAGGAACCTGGCGGGCTACAGTCCATGGGGTTGCAAAGAGTTGGACATGACCGAGTGACTTCACGTATTTTACACTGGAATGAGACAGGAAGGCTTCTTGGTCCAGCAGGTTGGAAGGGACAGCCCTGTTCAGACTGGCTGAGGGGACGGTCTGTGGAGGCACAGAGTTGTTAAGTAGGTCTGTGTTTGTGGGTGCTTGGGGATATGTGGTTAAGTGTGACGAGTCTGGTCTAGGACGGAGAGCTGTTTAGTGGGGCTGACCTGCCAAAGCCTGGAACATGGGGTGGTGCACCTGGGCCCACGTTTTTGAAGGTGGAAACTGTTGAAAGGATTTTGAACGGGGCAGGCTCAGACCTGATACGGTGGTGGGAAGAGTCCTTTGGGAGGTAGTGAGAGATGAACGGGAGTAAGGGGTGGGGCCTGGGCTGGAGGACCAGGAAGGAGGCAGATGGGACAACACAGACGGGATGTCTGAGGACGGGTCAGGGACCTTGTTCACAAGGGCTCCAGGGGCACAGTGATGTGGGCCTGGTGGTTGGGTGGGAAGTGCGGGAGGCCGGGGAACTGAAGGTACTTCCTCTGTCTGCCTCGGTTGCCTGGAGGAGCCAATGGGGCAGTCATAAATAGGACGACCCTAGGAGAGAGACGCATGGCAGATGCTTGGAATACTGATCCCCATTCTTTAGCATAAAGCACAGCCCTCCTTCCTGACCTGGGATGGTGGATTCGCTTTTCCTCTGCATTGATTTACTTGTTTCTACAATTTAGCACCATCTTTTCTTGTTGCCCGTCTTCTAAACCTCTGAGTCATCGCTGCCTCCTCAGTGCCCCTTCTCACCCTGAGCAGAACTTTTCATCTCATTCTGTGAATTCTTTCTCTAGGCAAACGAGAAGAACACAGGCTGGAGGCAAAAAAAATGGTTTTTAAAAATGAACACAGACCCAGGATCTCTGAGACAGTCATTGATCGCCCAGCAAAAGGGGAATATCAATGAAGAAAAATAATTTTGAGGAAGTAAATATTGACCATTTTACAGATTTGATGAAAGCCATAAATTTACACATCCAAGATGCTCATCAGATAACCTTCAAAAACGATGCCCAAACATCACAATTATATTCAAATCAGTGGGGAAGAAAATTTTAAAACCATGCCCACACACATCACAGTCAAAATGGAATCAGTGGGAAAAAATTGAAAGCATCCAGATAAAAGGACCAGGTTACATACAGAGGAAAAATGATTTGAATGATTTCAGATTTCATATCAGAAGCCACTGTGGTCTAAGACTGATAGTCCTGAGGGACGAGAAGAACCAACGTGGAATTCTGGGTATATTCTTCAGGAATGAAAGCAAAATAGTCATTCTGAGAGGAAAGAACACTTGAGAGAATGTGTTGCCTGAAGACCTTCTTTAAAGGAATGATAAGGCTAGTTCTTTAGGCAGAAAGGAAATAATTCTCGAGGGAAACTTGGAAATTCAACAATCAAGGAAGAATAAAAAGTGGTAAATAGGTAAATGTAATAGCATATTTTTCTCATTTCCTGTATATGTGATTGTTGAAAGCAAAAATAACAATGTTTGGTGGGGTTTTTAATATAGGTATAATAAATGAAGACATATAACATCTATAGCATGATGGAAGGTGAGGGTGAAAGGACCCGTGTGATAAGGTTTTCATGTTTCTCTTGAGGAGATGAAATATTAACTGTGGACTGCGTGGAATTAGGTGTATATATTATAATGCCCACAGTTGCCACTAAAAAAACAACATGTGAAGATTTACAGTACTAACAGATATAACAAGAGTACTAAAAAAAAAATTCCAAAAAGCCAAAAGAAGACAGGAAAGGGAAACTTGAAGAGCAAACACTAGAGGGGACAAAGAAAAGACAAATAATAAAAGGTTAAACCTGAACAGTATGAAAAGGCAAAAAGGACATTGAAAGATCAACTCCCCAGGTTGGTAGGTGCCCAATGTGCTACTGGAGATCAGTGGAGAAATAACTCCAGAAAGAATGAAGGGATGGAGCCAAAGCAAAAACAACACCCAGTTGTGGATGTGACTGGTCATAGAAGTGAAGTCCGCCACTGTAAAGAGCAATATTGCATAGGAACCTGGAATGTTAGGTCCATGAATCAAGGCAAATTGGAAGTGGTCAAACGGGAGATGGCAAGAGTGAACGTTGACATTTTAGGAATCAACAAACTAAAATAGATTATTGGACTGGGTGAGTTTAGCTCAGATGACCATTATATCTACTATTGTAGGCAAGAATCTCTTAGAAGAAATGGAGTAGCCATCATAGTCAACAAAAGAGTCCGAAATGCAGTACTTGGATGCAATCTCAAAAACGACAGGATGATCTCTGTTCATTTCCAAGGCAAACTATTCAATATCATGGTAATCCAAGTCTATGCCCCGACCAATAATGCTTAAGAAGCTGAACGGTTCTATGAAGACCTACAAAACCTTTTAGAACTAACACCCTGAAAAAGATGTCCTTTTCATTATAGGAGACTGGAATGCAAAAGCAGGAAGTCAAGAAACATCTGGAGTAACAGGCAAATTTGGCCTTGGAGTACAGAATGAAGCAGGGCAAAGGCTAATAGAGTTTTGCCAAGAGAATGCACTGGTCATAGCAAACACCCTCTTCCAACAGCACAAGAGAAGACTCTACACGTGGACATCACAAGATGGTCAACACCAAAATCAGATTGATTATATTCTTTACAGCCAAAGATGGAGAAGCTCTATACAGTCAGCATAAACAAGACGTGGAGCTGACTGTGGCTCAGATCATGAACTCCTTATTGCCAAATTCAGGCTTAAATTGAAGAAATTAGGGAAAACCACTAGACCATTCAGGTATGACCTAAATAAAATCCCTTACGATTATACAGTGGAAGTGAGAAATAGATTTAAGGGACTAGATCTGATAGACAGAGTGCCAGATGAACTATGGACAGAGGTTCGTGACACTGTACAGGAGACAGGAATCAAGACCATCCTCAAGAAAAAGAAACACAATAAAGCAAAATGGCTGTCTGAGGAGGCCTTACAAATAGCTGTGAAAAGAAGAGAAGCAAAAAGCAAAGAAGAAAAGGAGAGATATACCCATTTGAATGCAGAGTTCCAAAGCATAGCAAAGAGAAATAAGAAAGTCTTCCTCAGAGATCAGTGCAAAGAGATAGAGGAGAACAATAGAATGGGAAAGACTAGAGATCTCTTCAAGAAAATTAGAGATACCAAGGGAACGTTTCATGCAAAGATGGGCTCGATAAAGGACAGAAATAGTAGGGACCTAACAGAAGAAGAAGATATTAAGAAAAGGTGGCAAGAATGCACAGAACTGTACAAGAGAGATCTTCATGACCCAGATAATCACAATGGTGTGATCACTCACCTAGAGCCACACATCCTGGAATGTGAAGTCAAGTGGGCCTTAGGAAGCATCACTTTGAATGAAGCTAGTCGAGGTGATGGAATTCCAGTTGAGCTATTTCAAATCCTGAAAGATGATGCTGTGAAAGTGCTGCACTCAATATGCCAGCAATGTTGGAAAACTCAGCAGTGGCCACAGGACTGGAAAAGGTCAGTTTTCACTCCAGTTCCTAAGAAGGGCAATGCCAAAGAATGCTCAAACTCCCGCACAATTGCAGTCATCTCACACACTAGTAAAGAAGTGCTCCAAATTCTCCAAGCCAGGCTTCAAAGTACGTGAACAATGAACTTCCAGATGTTCAAGCTGATTTTAGAAAAGGCAGAGAAACCAGAGATCAAGTTGCCAACATTCGCTGGATCATTGAAAAAGCAAGAGAGTTCCAGAAAAACCATCTATTTCTGCTTTATTGACTATGCCAAAGCCTTTGACTGTGTGGATCACAATAAACTGTGGAAAATTCTGAAAGAGATGGGAATACCAGAGCACCTGACCTGCCTCTTCACAAATCTGTATGCAGGTCAGGAAGCAACAGTTCGAACTGGACATGGAACAACAGACTGGTTCCAAATAGGAAAAAGAGTATGTCAAGGCCGTATATTGTAACCCTGCTTATTTAACTTATATGCAGAGTACATCATGAGAAACGCTGGACTGGAGAAAGCACAAGCTGGAATCAAGATTGCTGGGAGAAATATCAACAACCCCAGATATGCAGATGACACCACCCTTATGACAGAAACCAAAGAAGAACTAAAGAGAGCCTTGATGAAAGTGAAAGAGGAGAATGAAAAAGTTGGCTTAAAACTCAACATTCAGAAAACTAAGATCATGGCATCTGGTCCTATCACTTCATGGCAAACAGATGGGGAAACAGTGGAAACAGTGTCAGACTTTATTTTGGGGGCTCCAAAATCACTGCAGATGGTGATTGCAGCCATGGAATTAAAATTTCTTCTTGGAAGCAAAGTTATGACCAACCTAGATAGCATATTAAAAAGCAGAAACATTACTTTGCTAATAAAGGTCCTTCTAGTCAAGGCTGTGGTTTTTCCAGTAGTCATGTATGGATGTGAGAGTTGGACTATGAAGAAAGCTGAGCACCAAAGAATTAATGCTTTTGAACTGTGGTGTTGGAGAAGACTCTTGAGAGTCCCCTGGACTGGAAGGTGATCCAACCAGTCCATCCTAAAGGAGATCAGTCCTGAATGTTCATTGGAAGGACTGATGCTGAAGCTAAAACTCCAATACTTTGGCCACATCATGCGAAGAGTTGACTCATTGGAAAAGACCCTGATGCTGGGAAAGACTGAAGGCAGGAGGAGAAGGGGATGACAGAGAAAGAGGTGGTTGGCTGGCATCACCGATTTGATGGACATGAGTTTGAGCAAGCTCTAGGAGTTGGTGATGGAAAGGGAGGCCTGGCGTGCTGCGGTCCATGGGGTCACAAAGAGTTGGACACGACTGAGTGACTGAACTGAACTGAAACCTAAATACAACCTTGTCAGTAATTACATTAAATATAAATGGCAAAAATACAATTAAGTGGCAGCGATTGTAAAACTGGATTAACAATAAGGAAGACCCAGCAAGTGAACCTCACGAGATTCACTTAATACAGTGGTGTAAATAGGTTAACAGGATGAAAGCATGTATTATGCAAACACTCATCAAAATAAAGCTTACGTGGCTGCCTTAATTTCCTACTGGTGTGTAACAAATTACCTGGGACTTAGGGGCTTTAAACAACACAGACGTGGTATCTTCCTGTTCTGGAGGTCACAAGTACAAAGCCAGCCGCACCGGGCTAGAGCTGAGGTGTCCGCAGGGCTGGTTGCTCTCAGTGGCTCTGTTCTTTGCCTCTCTCGTCTTCCAGGGTCGGCCTGCAGTGCCTGGCTTGTGGGCCCTTCCTTCCATCACTCCAGCCTCCGCCGTCAGTTTCCTACCCCTGACTCTGCCCTCTCGTCTCCCTCTTATGAAGCCTTGTGAACACACTGGCCTCCCCCAGATTATGTAGAATAATGTCCCTATCTCAAGATACTTGCTTTAGTCATGTCTGCAGAGCCCCTTTTGCCATGTAAGGTAATATATCCATAGTTTGCGGGACCAGGGCTCGGATATCTTTGGGACAGCAAGGAAGTGGCATTACCTTCCTCAGTGGCTGTGCTGTGTGACACACTACAATAAAACACACCAGAGACTTTAGAGCAAGAAGATTATTGGGGGTGAAGATAAAAAGGTCAATTCATCAGGAAGACATAGTAATCCCAAAGGTCTGCACACAAAACCACAGCAGAGCTTCAAAATACTGAAAGCAGAAACTGACAGAAATGAAAAGACAGATAGATGAGTGAACAGGTATAGTCAGGGACCTCAGTACTCCTCTCTTGGTAGAGTAAAAGTAAATAGATGGGCAGTCGGCAAGGATATAGAAAACCTTAACCATCGTATCAGCTGACTTGACCTAACTGGCACACAGAACACGTTCAACCATATTGCAAATGCACTTTTTTTCAAGAGTACATGGAATATTGGCCAAGGTAGCCTTTATTCTTGGTTGTTAAACAGCTTAGCAGATTTAAAAGAATTGCTGCCACTCATGACTTGTCTTCTGACCTTATTGGGATTTAAGTTAAAATCTATCACCAGAAAGCTATCTGGAAAATCTTCAACTCTTTGGGAATTAAACAACACACTTCTAAGTAATTCAGAGCACAAAGAGGAGCTCAAGGAAAATTGGAAAAATATTCTGAACTGGATGAAAGTGAAAGTACAGTAGCCTGTGGGATGCCAGTGAAGCAGTGTTCAGAAGGCAGGTGAGAGCAGCAAGTGTTCACATTTTAAAAAATGGTTTCTAATCATGAACCTAACTTTCCATTTTAAGACACAGAAAAAGAGCAGACTCACCTCAAAGTAAGCATAATAAATAATAAAGGATTCCCTGGTGGTCCAGTGGTTAAGAACCCACCAGCTTATGCAGGGGACACAGGTTCAATCCCTGGTCCAGGAAGACCCCACAGGCCGCAGGGCAACTGAGCCCGTGCACCCTGGCGCCCCTGCTCCGCAACAAGAGGAGCCACCTTGAGGAGAAGCCCTTGCACCTCAAGTAGAGAGCAGCCCTGCTCACGGCAGCTGGAGAAAGCCCGCACAGCAGCACAGACCCAGCACAGCCATGAAGAAATAAATAATACTTTAAAACAGTAAAGGGCAGAACTCCATGAAACAAAACAGAAAAGCAATAATAGGAATGAATGAAACCCAGGTGCGGGGAGCGAGCTCCGCCCCTGGCAAAGGTCATGAGGAAGGAGGCCTGGCATACGCAAAGGCGGGATCAAGCCTCAGGAGTCTCCCTGGAAATTCTCGAGCAATCTACCCCCAAAACCAGAGTCTGCCTACTTTCTGCTTTGTGCTTTCACCTACACCTCTGACTTTACGGGGGGCTGTCCCCCACTACCTCTCTCTGAAAAAAGAGTTAGCTTACAGCTCCAGTTAATAATTCCTGGGTGTGACAGTGTTTCAACCTACAAACTCCCTTGGAAGTCCTGTAGCCTGCCTGAATAGGTTTTTCCGGCCACATGTGATTGCTCAGAGCCTCCAAACTGTGAGAGGCATGAGATGTTCTAAACTGTCTAAATACAGATTCCTTTGAGCAGTTAAAAGATTGATTAGAAATTGTATTGGTGAAGGGATTTTCACTTCTTGGGCCAATGTTTGCTGCTAAGTTTCCATATCCCTTACCTGCTGTGTCCCTGGCAGTGTATTGATTAATATAATTGGTGTAAGTAGTAGCTTTAATGTTTGTAACCTGGGACCCTTGAGTTAATTCTTTTTCTTGTTATAGCCCACCACACCTTTGCTCTGTAGGAATGCAACTTTATCTAATGCTTTTGGAGGGTGGCTCCTGACCAATCACCTTTAGAGAAAAATAAGTTTTCTGAAGAAAGGGTCTTAAAATGTTAACAGGCCTCCGGGCCAGAAGATGATGCAAATCACCTAAGCGTTTGCATATGATAAGTTTGCAGGAAGAAAGCCTGGCTTGCTGCATGACTCTACCCCTTCCCCCATTATCCTCTATGCATAACTTAAGGTATAAAAACTACTTTGGAAAATAAAGTGCGGGCCTTGTTCACCGAAACTTGGTCTCCCCATGTCGTTCTTTCTCTTACCTTCTGGCTGAATTATTCAGCCTCTTTTCTCCACTGAATTTCCTCACTGAGCTATCCTTATTCTATTACTCTTTATATCCTTAATTAACGCTTAATTAAGCAGTTGTTTCCTGATCCTCGCCGACGCCGTCCCCGCTTCGAATTCCCTGGATCCACCGGGGCTGGACCCCGGCACCCAGGGCCAGTTCTTTAGAAAGGTCAGTGAAATTGACAAACCACTAGTCAGAGAAACCATGGAAGAAAGAGGGAAGACACCATTTGCCAATCAGATCAGATCAGATCAGTCGCTCAGTTGTGTCCGACTCTTTGCGACCCCATGAACCGCAGCACACCAGGCCTCCCTGTCCATCACCAACTCCTGGAGTTCATTCAGACTCACGTCCATCGAGTCAGTGATGCCATCCAGCCATCTCATCCTCTGTCGTCCCCTTCTCCTCCTGCCCCTAATCCCTCCCAGCATCAGAGTCTTTTCCAATGAGTCAACTCTTCGCATGAGATGGCCAAAGTACTGGAGTTTCAGCTTTAGCATCATTCCTTCCAAAGAAATCCCAGGGCTGATCTCCTTCAGAATGGACTGGTTGGATCTCCTTGCAGTCCAAGGGACTCTCAAGAGTCTTCTCCAACACCACAGTTCAAAAGCATCAATTCTTCGGCGCTCAGCCTTCTTCACAGTCCAACTCTCACATCCATACATGACCACAGGAAAAACCATAGCCTTGACTAGACGAACCTTTGTTGGCAAAGTAATGTCTCTGCTTTTGAATATGCTATCTAGGTTGGTCATAACTTTCCTTCCAAGGTGTAAGCGTCTTTTACTTTCATGGCTGCAGTCACCATCTGCAGTGATTTTGGAGCCCAGAAAAATAAAGTCTGACACTGTTTCCCCATCTATTTCCCATGAAGTGGTGGGACCGGATGCCATGATCTTCGTTTTCTGAATGCTGACCTTTAAGCCAACTTTTTCACTCTCAACTTTCACCTTCATCAAGAGACTTTTTAGTTCCTCTTCACTTTCTGCCATAAGGGTGGTGTCATCTGCACATCTGAGGTTATTGAAATTTCTCCCAGCAATCTTGATTCCAGTTTGTGTTTCTTCCAGTCCAGCATTTCTCATGATGTACTCTGCATATAAGTTAAATAAGCAGGGTGACAATATACAGCCTTGACGTACTGCTTTTCCTATTTGGAACCAGTCTGTTGTTCCATGTCCAGTTCTAACTGTTGCTTCCTGACCTGCATACAAATTTCTCAAGAGGCAGATCAGGTGGTCTGGTATTCCTATCTCTTTCAGAATTGTCCACAGTTTATTGTGATCCACACAGTCAAAGGCTTTGGCATAGTCAATAAAGCAGAAATAGATGTTTTTCTGGAACTCTCTTGCTTTTTCCATGATCCAGCGGATGTTGGCAATTTGATCTCTGATTCCTCTGCCTTTTCTTTTTTTTTTTTTTTCCTCTGCCTTTTCTAAAACCAGCTTGAACATCAGGAAGTTCACGGTTCACATATTGCTGAAGCCTGGCTTGGAGAATTTTAAGCATTACTTTACTAGCGTGTGAGATGAGTGCAATTGTGCGGTAGTTTGAGTATTCTTTGGCATTGCCTTTCTTTGGGATTGGAATGAAAACTGACCTTTTCCAGTCCTGTGGCCACTGCTGAGTTTTCCAACTTTGCTGGCATATTGAATGCAGCACTTTCACAGCATCATCTTTCAGGATTTGGAATAGCTCAACTGGAATTCCATCACCTCCACTAGCTTTGTTCGTAGTGATGCTTTCTAAGGCCCACTTGACTTCATATTCCAGGATGTCTGGCTCTAGGTGAGTGATCACACCATCGTGATTATCTGGGTCGTGAAGATCTTTTTTGTACAGTTCTTCTGTGTATTCTTGCCATCTCTTCTTAATATCTTCTGCTTCTGTTAGGTCCATACCATTTCTGTCTTTTATTGAGCCCATCTTTGCATGAAATGTTCCTTTGGTATCTCTAATTTTCTTGAAGAGATCTCTAGTCTTTCCCATTCTGTTGTTTTCCTCTATTTCTTTGCATTGATCGCTGAAGAAGGCTTTCTTATCTCTTCTTGCTATTCTTTGGAACTCTGCATTCAGATGTTTATATCTTTCCTTTTCTCCTTTGCTTTTCGCTTCTCTTCTTTTCACAGCTATTTGTAAGGCCTCCCCAGACAGCCATTTTGCTTTTTTGCCTTTCTTTTCCATGGGAATGGTCTTGATCCCTGTCTCCTGTACAATGTCACGAACCTCATTCCATAGCTCATCAGGCACTCTGTCTATCAAATCTAGTCCCTTAAATCTATTTCTCACTTCCACTGTATAATCATAAGGGATTTTATTTAGGTCATACCTGAATGGTCTAGTGGTTTTCCCTAATTTCTTCAATTTAAGTCTGAATTTGGCAATAAGAAGTTCATGATCTGAGCCACAGTCAGCTCCTGGTCTTGTTTTTGCTGACTGTATAGAGCTTCTCCATCTTTGGCTGCAAAGAATATAATCAACATGATGAATGACAGATTATCCCTAGAGACCCCACTGACATAAATAGGATCATAAGAAGAAAATAACGAACAGTTCTGTGCCCATAATCTTGGCAACTCTCGAGAGACACAGGCTGCCAAAACTCACTTGAGAGGAAACAATCTGAATATTCCTTAAAAAATATTAAAGAAATTGAATTTGTGGTAACTTTCCAACAAAGAAGAAAGACTCCGAGGCAGAATGGGTTCCCTGGCATGTACTACTAAACGTTTAGGGGAGAAATAATACAATTTTATACAATCTCGTCCAGAAAACAGAAGGGAAAGAAAACACTGGGCAGCAGTTTTAAGAGGTTAAGTGTTACTCCAGACTCAAGTCAGGAAAAGGAAAGAGAGTTGCAGACAGTACACCGCAGGAAGACAGATACAGAAATTCTCACCAGAATATTGATAAATGAAAGCCAAGCAAGTCTGAAAAGGATAGCACACCACAACTAAGTGTGGTTTCCCATCAGATGCTGGGCTGGTTCAGTGTTTGAAAACCAGTAGGGTTCATCCCGGAGAAGGCAATGGCACCCAACTCCAGTACTCTTGCCTGGAAAATCCCATGGAAGGAGGAGCCTGGTGGGCTGCTGTCTATGGGGTCGCACAGAGTCAGACACCACTGAAGCGACTTAGCAGCAGCAGCAGCAGCAGGGTTCATGCACCATGTTAATAGACTAATAAAGAACACGCACATCATTACATAAGTTTGGGCATCAGAACCATTTGATAAAATTAATAAAATGCCCAGCTATGTAGGAAGGGAAGGGGACCTCTTTAATCAGATTGAGAGCATCTGGGATCTGTGTTTGTTGGTGCTTAGTCGCTAAGTTGTGTCTGACTCTTTTGCGACTCCCTGGACTATAGCCCACCAGGCTCCTCTGTGCATGGGATTCTCCAGGCAAGAACACTGGAGTGGGCTGCCATTTCCTGCTGCAGGGGATCTTCCCGACCCAAGGATGGAACATGGAAGTCTTGCATCTCCTGCATCGGCAGGCGTATTCTTTACCACTGAGCCATCTGGGAAGCCCCAGGGGCCGTTCTTTAAGTAGCCTCTGGCTCTCAGTTGCAGATGGTGGGTGTGATGGCGTGAGCCCATAGGACTAAACCTCACCTCTGTTGCTGGGGCTCGCCGAGAATTCATGCAGCCTCCACTACACCCGGATATGGGGGTCCCAGGACTGAAGCTACTGCAGAACCCTGCCTTGGGGCTCCACTCAGGTCCACCAGCTTCTCAGTCACGTGAGAAGTCACTTGTTTTTCCAAGGATGACATATGCTGCTTCTGCAAGTCGAGGATGCCCACCCAGAACCATGCCTCTCTCTCAGGGTTAAGTGTTACAAGGTGCAGTGGCCCGTGGCTTACTACACGGAGTGTCTGGACAGCCTCCGAGAACAGGACCTCTGTTAACCTCCCTGCTTTGGGACGCTCTGGATCACTGAATTTCTTTTTTCTTAAAAAGCAGAAACAAAACGACAACTCCCACCTTTCGTAGTGTATACCAGGGTGGCCAGAGTGCTCGCCGCCCCCTAGCCAGGAGGTCCAGTTAACAAGACGTCATTGACACTGCAGACAGATGGGATGTTCTGCCCGATGTCAGGGAGCTGGGGGCCCCTTTGGACTGTGCTGCGAGGTGGGGAGAATTAATTTGCCTCCAGCAAAGTGTGGACGTGAACTGCAGTCCAGCCTAGGTGAACACGAACTGCTTCTTAGTTACCAGATCCACAGCTGCGTAAAAGTGAGCCAAGGCTGCCTAATTCTGTTTTGCGGGAAGTACCCTTCCCACACAGCAGCTGTGACAGGAGCTAACGTGGGTGAAGTCTGAGGCCTGCCAACCAACCTTCATTCGTCAGGTCTGCAGAGGCCAGGCTGGGTGCTGAGCATCAGCCCCACTACCCACCGAAGTCTTCGCGGGCGGCGCTGACCCCTGCCACTCCACCTGACTGCAGCGTTGCTTTTGACTGCCTATGCGCTCTGTGATAGGACAGTTACGTCGTTTTTCGTTTTTTCGTTCGAGCCAGTCAGCTTGCAGGAACTTTGTTCCCGAGCAGGGAGTGAACTCACGCCCTTGGCTGTGAAAGGACAGAGTCCTAACCCCTGGACTGCCAGGGAAGTCCCCGAAGTTATGCTGTTGAGTATACAGATTCTGCTTCCTGTCTTTAAAGTGAAACTAACTATGTTTTGGAGGTTGATAAAATGACTAGTTCAGCTTATCCTTTCAAGGCTTAAAAACAACCTCTGGGGATATTCTAGAGTTCATTTGGCCTTACTGTGAGGGTGTGGCTTCTCTGAGTGTGTCTGATTGTCCTGAGTGTTCCATACCTTTTTTTTTTTTAATTCTTTGTTTATTTCTGGCTGTGCTGGGTCTTCGTTGCCGCACGGGCTTCTCTGTAGCTGTGGTGAGCGGGGGCTCCCCTCTAGTTATGGCGCGCAGGTTTCTCACCGCGGTGGCCTCTCTCGCTGAGAGCACAGGCTCTCCGGCACGCGCGCTTCAGTAGCTGTGGCTCCCCGGGCTCTCGGGCGCAGGCTCTGTAGTTGCGGCACCCGGGCTCGGTTGCTCCGTGGCACGTGGGATCTTCCCAGACCAGGGATTGAACCTGTGTCTCCTGCATTGGCAGGCGGATTCTTTACCAGTGAGCCACCAGGGAAACCCGCATACGTTCTTTATACTACATGGAATTCAAACATCTCCCATCCCCGTACAGGCTCCAGGAATTGAAACACAATGCTCATTTATCAACATTTCTTAAAACACTAGTAGATAAACGCAAGATGACACTATCATTGGGTGACAACAAGTGTGACTTGGTTTTTGCCCACAAAATGTGAGCCTAGTGCCCAGGGAGGAGAGCTAACGGGGCTGGGCGGGCCTGCTGTCCTCCCGCCCACGTTTCTGTTTCCCCATTCTTTCTTGCTTCCAGATGTCCCAAGATTCCTCCCGTTTCTGGGACCAGAACTTCCCTTGGCCACTGATCTAGGCCAGGCGTGTTTGTGAGGGTCCTGTCAGTTTCCCCGTACCTGAGAGTGTCTTCCACACTTCCCTTCATTTCTGAAGGAATGGAGGAGGAAATGGTAACCCACTCCAGGATTCTTGCCTGGAAATCCCATGGACAGAGGAGCCCGGCGGACTACAGTCCATGGGGTCGCCGAGAGGTGGACACGGCTATAGAATCGGGATCGGCGGTTTTCTTTCAGCTCTTGAAGCTGTTGCACCATTTCCTTCCTGCCCTTGAGGTTCTGATAAGTGCACCATCATGTGAGTAGGCGGCACTTCGGTCTCCCCGCGTCCAGGGAGCGTCTTCCTCTTTTGTTGGTTTGTGATGCATCTTGGCATGGATTTCTGGGGCTCATCCTGTTTGGGTTTTTCTGAGTTTCATGAATCTGTAGATTTATGACTTCTGCCAAGTTTGGGGAAATTCCAGCCACTGTTTCTTGAATTGCTTTCCAGTCTCATCCTCTCTCTCTTCTCCTTCTAGGAATCAGAGACTGATCCCCGATCCGTGGGATTGGAGACTGTTGAGACTCTGTTCCCATGCCTTTCCAGAATCTGTGCTCCCTGGTGTTCAGACTGGTGTTGCTGTTGCTGCCTCTTCCGTCCCCTGTCCCCAGTCACCTCCTTTCTGCTGTTGAGCCCATTCATCCACGGGAGCTTCTGTTTTAATTGTTGTGTCTTTCAGATCTGAAATATCCACTGAGTTCTTTTGTATCTTCTGTTTCTTTGCTGAGACTGTCTAGCTTTTTAAGATTTACTTTAAGTATATGTATAATTGCTCCTCAGAGCATTTTTTATCATGACTGTTTTACAGTGCTTGTGAGATAATTTCAACACCTCTGTCATCTCAGGGTTAGCAGCTGTTGTTCAGTCACTCAGTTGTGTCCAACGCTTTGCAACCCCATGGACTGCAGCATGCCAGGCTCCCCTGTCCTTCACTATCTCCCAGAGTTATGTCCATCGAGTTGGTGATGCCATCCAACCATCTCATCCTCTGTTGACCCCTTCTCCTGCCCTCAATCTTTCCCACCATCAGGGTCTTTTCTAGTGTGTTGGCTCTTCTCATCAGGTGGCCAAAGTACTCAAGATGAAATTTTCCTGGTTCTTGTGTTGATGAATGAGTTTTCAAATTGAGACCTGGACATTTTGGATATTATGTTGTGAAGGTCTGGGTCTTTTGTTATAAAGGGCTTGCCTGACGCATTGCTGGGGTATGACATTCCTGCCTGGTGGGTGGGGCAGTCCAGGTACCCTACCCGGTCCCCTTTGATACGCACCGTTTCACTCCTGGGGTCTTACCACTCTTCGTCCGTCTGCTGCCTTCCCTCCACTCTTCAGAGTACAGGCAGACCCCAGAGATGTTGTGGGCTCAGTTGGAGACCACGGCAACAAAGCAGATATCACAGCAAAGTGAGTTACGGAAACTCTTCTGTGCTCCCAGTGTCTATCAAAGTTACGTTCACACTATACTGTGGTCTGTAGGTCTGCAGGAGCATTATGCCTGATGCAACAAAGTAGACACTTCAATTAAAAAACAATGCTAGTGGGGAAATGGCACTGATAGGCTTGCCTGATGCGGGTTGCCACAAACCTTCAAGTTGTAAAAACTCAGATTATCTGGGAAGCACAGTAAAAGGAGGCATGCCTGTATTCTTGTGATTGTATATGTAACGTCCAGGAGCTTAACTGTGCCTGGTGGGGGTTAAGGAAACAAAGCTCAATTTCCTCCTGGTCTAACACTGGAAATCTGAAATGCACTTGATTTTTATATATTGAGTAAACTCAATGATATCAGATAGATCCTTTTCAAATCAGAAAAATAGATTCTTATTTGGATTTTCCATGCACACAGTTTTGTAATCTGTGAGCAATACAGTTTTTTGGTTTTTTTTTTTTTTTTTTTTTTTTAGCAATACAGTTTTACTCCATCCCTCTGTGCCTATCTTTTTTTTTTTTTTTTTAACTTTATTATTTAATTGGTTGTTTCTTCCAGGACCCTGCTGAATAGAAATGTAATAGTAAACATTCTTGGCTCAATCTCAATAGCAGGCAGAAAGGTTGTACATTTTTACCTTTAACAGTTATATCTGGGCTTCCCTGGTGGCTCAGTGGTGAAGAATCTGCCTGCCAGTGCAGGAGACCCGGGTTGGGTCCCTGACCTGCAGATATGCCACATGTGCCATCTGCCAGCACCGCTGAACCTGTGCGGTAGGGCCTGGGAGCCGCTTACCCATGTGCCACAGCTGCTGAAGCTGGGCACCCTGGAGCCTGCTTTGTGCAGCCAGAGAGGTCCCCGCAGTGAGAAGCCGGGCACCGCAAGTAGAGAGTCCCCCCACTCACTACAACTGGAGAAAAGCCCACGCAGCAACCAAGACCCCGCACAGCCAACAATGAATAAACAAACATAAAAAATAGATTTCTAGTGCAGGTTTTAAAAGATGCTTTGATAAATGATAGGAAATTCCCTTCTACTTACGACTTTTTTTTTCTAATTTTATTTTATTTTTAAACTTTACATAATTGTATTAGTTTTGCCAAATATCAAAATGAATCCGCCACAGGTATACATGTGTTCCCCATCCCGAACCCTGACTTTTTCATTATAAATTGGTGGTGTATTTTATCAAAAACTTTTCATCTGTTATCATGATGTTTTAAAATTTCTCCTTTTAACATTAGAATTGTATTGATTGATTTCTGCAGATGAAACCAACCACATATTCCTGAAAAAAATACGTGCACGTGCATGATATGTGGTCCATTTTATTTACTGATGAATCCTCTTTGTGAATGTTTGTTTAGGAAAACAGAAACCAGGGAAAAATAGCTTCCTGAGATTTTCCCATTTGGTGGTTTCTCTGTCACCGTTTGGTCTCAGGTTTTTCTGGCGCAGTGAAATGTTTTGTGGAGTGTGCGCTTCCTTCCTTCTCCCCTCTCTGTGTAAGCTGCTGTAAGCCCAGTAGGTGTGTGTACGAGTGTGTGTGTTTCATGAGTGCCCACGTGTTCAGATGCATTCACCTGTGAAACTCTCTGGACTCAGAGTTCACTTTAACATATAGGACAATTCAGATTTTCTGTTTATCCTTATGTCCATAATTTTGATAAATTTTATTTTTGAGGCTTTTGGTCTGTGTCATCTACATTTTCTACTATAATAGCATAAAACTGTCCTTCAATGAAGCTTTTACCATTCTAAAGTCTGAAGGACCTGCCGTCGTGTCCTGATGGCGGTAAAGCAACTCCTTCTCTCTTTCTGACTTGGTCCTTGGGCCTAGCATGTTGAGTGTGATCCACGCCCTCAGGGACGAAGCTTTCTGGCTTTTCTGATTTTCCTCTCCTTGTTTGTCCTCAGTGGTAGCTACCCCTGTCATTGTGGTTTCCCTGTTCCTCCCTTCGTTTGGAGTAATGTGCTGATCTTTTTCAAAATCACTGATAATTGAGAGTCTGTTGTCTTCTTTATAAAATGAGGATATTAATTATCTTTTTTAAAGAAACTGAAACATGCCTTTCAGTTTTTTAGTAATCTGTTTATTTTTGGCTGTGCTGGGTCTTCCCTGCTTCGTGTGGGCCCTCTCTGATTGCAGCGAGTGGAGGCTGCTGCCTGGCTGTGCACGGACTGCTCACACTCGGGCTTCTCTCGAGGAACACCAGAGCTTCAGAGGAAGCTCTGGGCACCAGGGCTTCGGCAGCTGCAGCGCCCCTAGGCTCAGCTGTCCGGCAGCAAGTGGATCAGACCCATGTCCTGTGCATTGGCTGGCAGACTCTTAACCGCTGGGCCACCAGGGGTCCAGGATGCTGTTTCTGAGTGTAGAACCAGTTGACCCGAAAGGGTCCCCGGGGCTCCTGGTGGTCTGTTAGGAGCCCAGGTACTGCTGCTGGTGGTTAGGTGGTGTCCACTGCTGGCAGCTCACGTGCCTCCTGGGGTCTGAGATCTGTCCCGGGAGCCTGGGGTCGGGTCCTTCCTGGGCTAGCGAACGGCGAGAGCAGCGTACTCACTGGGCTCTGCTGGGGGCTCCCCTGACGGGGGAGCCGGGGGTGTAGCCGTCCCCCTTTTGATGGTTGAGTGGTTTAGCTGGGCGTAGGTCACGTCCTGGGGGGCTTCAGATGTAGCAGCCTGCGGGGGGGACGGTGTGTGAGATGGGGCGCCTGGGGGCCTGGAGAGGAGGGACCCATCTGCTGTGCATCTGTCCATCCTTCCCGGAATCCCCCCGACCGGGAGGACAGGGGGTGCCTCCCGCCTTCGTGATCTCGGGGGCTCACAGGGCGCCCGTCCCCTCCTGGGGGCCTGCCTCCCGCCTGTTGTGCTGGAGGGAGCCAGTGAGGCAGGACAGGCGCCTCCTGGGTCCGCCGCCCTTGGGTCAGGTCAGCTCTTTCTCCTGATGGAAACTCCAGGGGCCTCCTGATGCCCAGGAGCCTCGGAGTGCTTTGTGCGGCCCTGGTTTCTGTCTGAGCCCGGACCTCTTGCTTATCTGGCCTGGCACACAGCCATCTTCCTGCTAAAGTGCATCCCTCCTGCCTCAGGACCTTCCTCCCGAGTCTGCCTGCCTCGAGCGCCCAGTCCTGTCTCTTGATTTACTTTCCTTGTCAGCACCTTGCATTCTGGGACTCCGCCAGCTTGTTGGTGTGGGGCCCTTCTCACCACGAGCTGAGCGCCTGCCGTACCTGCAGGGCCTGGGGGGTGGCGCCCGCTCTCCCGCGCCCTTTGCTGGGGGGTGACAGAGGGGGGCCTGGGCCATGTGGGCCATCCACTGATGCACGCATCCTCATGAAACCTGGGGCTGCACACCCACACCAGAAGGTCAGCCAGAGGACATAGCGCCCTGAAGGACGGGCCATGAAGTCACAGGGCAAGGGGAGGGTGGGGTCACAGCAGGACCCAGGGAGCCGGGAAGGACGGGTGGGGTGGGCGCGGCTGCAGCTGGGGTGTGAGCTGAGTTTGGCAAAAGGAGGTCTGTGGTGGCCAGATGGGAGCAAGGGTCTCACCCGATGGTCCAGCTGCAGCCCCACCTCAGAGTGTGCGTCGCTCACGGCAGCATCTGCAGCAGAGCAGAGGGCATTGCTGGGCGGGGTTCGGAGAGCCTCAGGGCTGGAGCCCCCGCCTTGCATCCCGGGGGATGCTGTGTAATCCCCCACCCTTCTGAACATCCCCCCCACGGCCTCCAGAGGTCTCTGTGCCCCCCCCACCCTGCACCAGAGGGAGTGCTGTGTGGGGTTTCAGTCCCCAGCCCCGGTCCCCCACCCTTCTCAGCGTCCCCCCCCCCCACTGCCTCCAGAAGTCTCTGTGCCCCGCCACGGGCTGCCGCCTCTCCTGCTCACAGATGGCCTGGTCCTGGGCGTCTGCACCTGGGCTGGAGCTGAGGAGGAGACACTGTGTCACGGGGAGAAGGTCGGGTGCTGTGGGCAGGGATCTCGGGGTGTTGGGGCAGGAGTTACCTGCTCTGCGGGCCCCTGTCCTCGGGCCCTGGGTCTGCGGCCCCTGTGGGAGGTCGGAAATCAGCCTCAGCCTGGGCTGGATCCCGGGACAGAGGCTCGGCCCCGGGGACGTGGTGCCCCCGCCCTCCACGTGGGATTCAGAAGGAGAGAAGGCAGCCTGGGCTCGTGGTGCGTGTGTCAGTTCATGACACTGAGAAGGAGGGGAATGGCTTAAATGAGCGCATGTGGGCTGACAGTGGGTGTTTTTTTCCACTAGATTTTCAGATTTGAGATTCTGGAAAATTTTTTTAATGAAATATCGTTGGTTTGTAATATATTAGTTTCAGGCATACAACATATGATTCAATGTTTTTATAGGTTATACTCCATTTAAAGTTTTACGAAATAATTGCTACATTCCCTGTGCTATCCAGTATATCCTTCTTGCTTATTTCATACACAGTAGTCTGTGTCTCTTAGTTCACACCCCTCATCTGCCCAACCCCCTGGTAACCATTAGTTATTTTTCTATATCAAGGACTCTGTTTCTGTTTTTCATATACATTCTTTTGTATTATTTTCCAGATTCAGTATGTACCAATGCTATCATAAAGCGTTTATGTTCCTCCGAGTTATTTCAGTAAGTGTAATACTCTCTAGGTTCATGTATGCTGTTGCAAATGGCAGAGTTTCCTTCTTTTTTATGGCTGAGTAATATTCCATTGTATGTATATGTGGATACACACACACACACACACACACACCACATTTTCTCTCTTCATTTCTTGCTGGACAGTTGGGTTGCTGACATATCTTGGCTATTGTAAATTGCCTATATGGATATTGGAATGTTTGTATCTTTTCAAATTAGTTTTCATTTTATTGAAACATATAGCCAGCACTGGATTTGCTGGATCATATGATAATTCTGCTTTTACTTTTTAAGGAACCTCCATATGGTGGGAAAACATTTTTTAAGCTGACTGTTCCCATGTCCTTGGTTTCCCTCTGTCTGATGCCCTAAGGCCTCCAGGGGTCCGAGTCACCCCGTTCCCTACTCACGTGACTTCCTGCATCTGTCCTGACCCCGGTGGTGGAGGAAGAAGAAGAGGAGGACGAGGAGCAGCAGGACGAAGATCACCGAGACCCCGATGAGGACACTCAGGTACCACGTGAGGCCTGGGGCACCAGAGACGCCTGAGTGAGCCAGGGGTGCCGTTTAACTGGGCACCTGCTGTGTGAGGACTTGTGCTGGGATCTGTGCGTCCATCTCCAGCCCACCCGACCCATTTGCAGACGAGGAGCCTGAGGCACAGAGAGGGAGATCACTCAGGGGCCCTGGTGACCCAGCCTGTAGTGGGCAGAGCCGAGACTGGAACCAGGGCCGTGGGCACCCTGAGCTCCTCCTGAGCTGGCCCCCAGGAGGACACCAGCTTTCTGCTCTGGGGGCCCCTCACCTGCAGGGTCTTAGCTAGAGCTGAGGGTCCTCCCTTGTTCCCTCCCCTCCCCCACCTCAGAGGGGGCAGGGGAGGGGCAGGCTGCATGGAGGGGCCTCTGGGTCCTCCTCTCCCTCCCCGCACGCTGCAGTGGAGGGCACAGATCCCCACAGTCACCTCCTCGGGGGCTCCCCGTGCTCCTCGCTGGATGCGGGGTCACACCCAACTCAGAACTGAGGAAACCTAAGATCTTGGCCACAGGTCTCTCCTTTTACACTCGAAGAAACTGAGGCCTGCACGCGGGTGCGGTGACGGTGAGGGAGTCCAAATCAGAGTCTCCAGAGGTGCTTGAACTGGGGGCATATTCAGCCTGCCCCCAGAACTGCCACCACCTCCTCAAGAGCCTGCTCCCCTCTATGCAGTTCCTGACTCCACTGAGGGATGGAGCTGATAGAACTGATGCCTGGAGCCCCCTAGGGGTCAGCAAGGGGGTGGGGTGGGGCTGTTTCCCCCCTCCGCAGCCCTGCTCCCCCCAGGCTGGGGGCCACGACCCCCGGCCCTTCACTCGGCAGCTCAGAGCCCCGAAGCCTGTGTTTCCTGTTGCCCCCTCAGCATCTCTGCTCCACCCCCCGCGAGTCCTTGACTATTGAGGAGTATTAGATCTTCCGGCTCCCACACTGCCCTGGGGCGGGCTGTTCCCCCTGAGCACAGAGCCCCATGACTCCCCAGTGGTTGGATTGGGGCCCGAGGGTGGGGTCTGGGCCCATGGGTCCTGGGAATGAGCCCAGGAAGGTGTGCGCGGGCTGATGCAGGGTCCCCACCTCACTCCCCTTTGCCTGCACGGCGCTGTGGCCTCCCCGAGACCCTCCCACTGCCCACCTGCCCCTCCCGGTCCCCAGTGGGGGAGAAAAGGGCGGGGCGTGGGCTCCGAGGCCCCTCAAGCAAGGGGCCCCTCCCTTAGCACCCCCTCCTCCACCACTGCCCTGCGCTCCCAGGGCAGAGCCCCGAGCTGCTGAGTGACACGGACAGACTGGGCCTCACCTGAGACCACGAGCACCAGGGGCTCACTGGGCTGTGACAGCAGGTAGGGGTCTGTGCTGAGTGAGCCGTAGCACCTGTAGGTGCCCCCGTGGGCTGAGGTCACAGGGCTCAAGGAGAACTCGGCCTGGTACCGCCCAGCTTGGTCCTGGGAGCGCAGACGCAGGGGGGGATGGGCTGCTCCCTCCTTGGACAGAAGGAAGGTGTCCATCCTCTCTCCTGACTGACACAGCAGGGTCACATTCTCCCCTGGGGCCACCGTGGGGCCCGGCCGCACCGAGAGGGAGGGTCTGTCTCTGAGCCGTCCTGCAGAGAGGAAGGGGGTGCGGGCGCCGGGCCTGGTTCTAAGCGAGACTCCGCGGGCCTCTCTGGCCCCTCAGTGCTGTCTCTGTTTCTCAGAGTCTCTCCCCTCCCCGACCCCGTCTCTCTGTCCCCTCCTTGGGACCCCACCCCCTGGTTCCAGCATCAACCCTGGGGCTCCCCGGGGGGGCCTGTGCAGAGTCTGGTCCCCGACTGACCCGCTGGCTCCTCACCTGCCACCAGCAGCTCCAGGGGCTCACTGGGGGCCGACCACTCAGAGGAGAGGCCGTGTCCACCGTAGCATCTGTACTGGCCCCCGTGGACGGTGCCCACGGGGCCCAGGGGGAAGTCGGCCTGAGAGAGCCCCTCCTGGGGCCTCTGGGCAGGGCGCTGGGGGAGGTCCTGTCCCCCCTCCTTGGACAGAGCGAATCTGGTGTAGCCGACGTCAGAGCGACACTGGAGGGTCAGGTTCTGTCCAGAGGTGATGACAGGGCCCTGCGGGGTCAGGAGGGAGGGCTTCCCAGACAGCCCTGGGGAGAGACACGAGCTGGGTTGTAGGGACCGCTTCCCCTGTGGACCCCCCCCTCTCCCGGCCCGGCCCCAGGCCTTGCCGTGTCTCAGTCTGTGTGTCTGTCCTGTGAGCCCCACGCTCCTCTCCCCACCCTCTCACAGGGGCTCCCCTGGGAGCAGAGACCCCAGTACGTTGTCTTGTCTGCACAAATGTATGGGGTCAGTACGGGATTCCTCACCTGAGACCAGGAGCTCCAGGGGGTCGCTGGGGGCTGACCACACCCGGGGGGTGTGCCTGTAAAAGCTGTAGCATCTGAACGTCCACCTGTGCCCGGGGGTCACGGGGCCCACGGGGAACAGGGCGTGGTTCTGCCTGTCGAGCATTCGCTGTCCATCCAGGCCCCAAAAGGACTCGTCTTCTCCTTCCTTGATCAGAAGGAATCTGTTAAATCCCTGACTGGAGGCACACTGGAGGGTCACGTTCCCTCCCGAGGTCACCACAGGGCTCGGCAGGGCTGAGAGTCTGGGTTTGCCGTAGGATCCTAGGAGAGAAGGAGGCAGCTGGTTCCGTGGGGCTCCCGCCCTCCCCCCCAGGGCTGGGCTGTGAGAGGGACAGCCCCTGAGAGCAGACCCCCTCCCGAGGGCAGAGCCCGAGGCTCCCTAGAGTCCCTCACCTGTCACCACCAGCTCCAGGGGGTCACTGTGCTCTGACCAGCCAGTGCGGGTTCCGTAGTAGCACCGATAGCTCCCTGTGTAGACCTGCCCCATGTAGTGGATGGAGAACCTGGCCTTGTCCCCGGGCTCCAGGGGTTTCTGTCTGTCCCAGAGATCTGGGTTTCCCTCTTTATCCAGACGGAACTCCTGGGCCCCCGGGGACCCCTGACACCAGATGGTCACGGAGCTACCCCTGGGGACCACAGAGCCTGGCTCAGCCCAGATGGTGGGTTTGGGGAGGGTCCCTGAAAGGAAATCAGAGGCGGGCTCACCAGGCGTCCCCCCCAGGCCCCGGCTCTCAGCCCAGACCTCCCAGACTCCCCATCCGTGAGCCCCGAGCTGCCCTCTCCCTCCCCGCAGCCTGGGGGTGACCCCTGTCCCCACGAGAGGAGGGAGCTGGGCCCTGGGACAGACTCACCGGCCTGCACCTGGGTCCTCAGGCCCACACTCAGCCCTGGAAGAGAGCTCCCTGTGAGAGGTGTGCCCTCAGCTCTGAGCAGCGCCTCTCCGCCCCGGGAGTCTCCCGGGCCCTGGGGTCCCCTGACGGAGCAAGCTGGCCGGGGGGTCCCTCCAGACCAGGGCTCCTCCTGACCCTCCTCATCTCACCGAGGCAGAGCAGGGCGGGAAGCACAGGGGCCATGGTGTCTCCTCCTACGGTCCAGGCTGTGAGGATGGAGGAGACCTGGGTGTCCTCCGGACAGACAGACCACAGGGTGTGTCCTGTCAGAGGCTCAGGCTTCCTGTCACGTGGCTGTCACATCAGCGTCCCCGCAGGAAGGGGAACAGCCTCTTCTTGAAAGCCTGGCGTCGTCCCTGTGACAGTCCCAGTGTGTTCCCGAGACACCTCTTTGAGGTGTGGGCAAGCAGGGCGTGTCCTTCCCTCCGAGAGCCTCACCTTGGGGTCTGCTTCCTCCTCTGCCCGCCCATCAGCAGGTCCCCAGGGGTCCTCACCATGGACGGGTCACCAGGCCCTGGAGATGCTTCAGGGAGGATGTCAGCTCCTGCTCCGCGCAGGGCTCAGATCCCCAGACACACACGATGCGGTGCCCCCGCCCCGTCGTGCCCCTGCCCTGAGGGACAAGTCTGAGGACTCCTTGCTCCTCTAACCCCCAAGGCCGAGCCGGCCGCACAGAGCCCCGTCCCTTCTCTCCTGCTTTGTGGCCCCACGTGTGTCTGCTGCCTGGTGCTCTCGTGAGCTGAGCAGCGAGGCGGTTTCTGAGGCAGCAGCCTGGAGCCTGGGGATGTGGCGCGGCTGCACCCACTGTCCTCCTGGGGAGGAGAGGGCCTGGGCCCAAGGAGGGTCCTTTTGGTGCTGAGCTGCGGCAGCTTGTGGGAGGGGAGACAGGGAGACAGAACCTGCTGTTTATCCTTTTGAAGTGGTTCGTCTTGCTTTTTCTGCTCATCCGAGGTGTTGCAGCTCACTAGCTGGATTCTGCAGTTTGCTTAAAGGTCATTAGGCCCAAATAATCCCAGTTTATCAGTGTTTCTGTGCGAGATGAGGGCTGGGACTTCCCGATCTGCTACCTTCTTAAAGCGCTGATTAAAATTTCTGAAATGTGTAACAGTGAGGCCAGAAATGGAAAACAGAAACGATAGTTAAGTAGTGTGCGTGCTCAGTCACTGCAGCTGTGTCCGACTCTTTGAGACCGCACAGCCCGTAGCCTGCCATGCCCCTCTGTGCACGGGATTCTCCAGGCAGGAATACTGGAGGGGGTGGCCATGCCCTCCTCCAGGGGATCTTCCCCACCCGGGGATTGAACCCAAGTCTCTTACGTCTCCTGCACTGGCAGGTGGGCTCTTCACCACTAGTGCCCCCTGGGAAGCCCTGATAGTCCACATACACAGGGAAAACCGAGACGAGTAAGCAGGTATCTGGTGCCGTTTTCGAATGAGAGAAACAGAGTGATGGTAGGCTGCACTCGGGCTCCCCAGGTGGCTCAGGGGTAAAGAATCTGCCTGCCAGCGCAGGAGGTGCAGAGACTCGAGTTCGACCCCTGGGTGGGGAAGATCCCCTGGAGAAGGACATGGAAGCCCACCTCAGTATTCTTACCTGGAGAATCCATGGACAGACGAGCCTGGCGGGCTACTGTCTGTGGAGTCACAAAGAGTTGGACATGACTGAGCACACACGCGGGCACACACGCACAGACACACACACACACACACACACACAGGAAGAGACTGCAGACCCAGACAACACTCCTGCCCACTCCCCAGACCAGGTGCCCCCTCCCTCGGTTCTGCAGTTTGTGTGTGCAGTCTTCAGGGTTTTGTAAATGCAGTATCACGTCATCTGCATACAGGGACAGTTTTGCCTCCTTCCTGCCCCAAGTTGAATCCTTTTTTTTCTTGCCTGATTGCTCTGACTAGGACTTCCCGTGGTGTGCTGAACACAAATGGTGAGACTGGGCGTCCTTACCTTGTCCCAGAGTTCTAGAAAGGCCTTCCGCTTGTCACCTTTGAGGACTGTGTTGACTGTGTGCTTGTCATAAGTCGGTTTTATTACGTTGAGATGTCTCCCCTCTGTACTCACTTTGGCGAGACCTTTTATGATGAATGGATGTTGCTTTCCATTCAGTGCTTTCTCTGAACCTATTAAGATGAGCATGTTGTTTTGTCTTTTCTCTTGTTGATGTGGTGACTTACACTGATCGATTTGCACATGTTGAATTATCCTTGTGACCCTGGTATGAATCCCAGTTGACCGTGGCGTGTGATTCTTTTTGTGTGTTGTCGAATTCAGTTAGCTAATGTTTTGTTGCACATTTTGCATGTATGTTCATAAAGCGCTCTGTTCTGTAACTTTTCTTTTTTGGTTGTGTCTTTTGTTTAGTTATCCGGCTGACAGTGGCTCATAGAAAGACTTTGGGAGTGTTTCGTCCTCTTCAGTCTCCTGGGAGAGTGTGAAGAGGGTCATATAAGTTCCTCTTTGTCAGTTTGGTAGAAGTCCTCCATGAAGCCATCCAGTTCTGGCCTCTGGTTTGCATGGTGTTATCATTGGTGTTATTACAGTTCAGGCTGTCTGTGTCTTCTGGCCTCCGTTCTGGCAGGCTGTGTGTCTCTAGAGACTCGTGCGTGTCTCTTCCAGGTTTGCTGTCAGATGGCTCAACACACAGTGGTTCTTAGTACTGTCTTATAAACTTTTGTATCTCTGAGCTATCAATTTAAAATAATCAATTTTTTAAAATTAATTAAAATAATTAATTTTAAAAAATTATATTAATTTTGGCTGTGCTGGATGTCCCTGGTGGCTCAGATGGTAAAGAATGTGCCTGCAATGCAGGAAACCTGGGTTTGATCCCTGGGTGGGGAAGATCCCCTGGAGGAGGGCCTGGCAACCCACTCCAGTATTTTCACCTGGAGAATCTCACGGACACAGCAGTCTGGTGGGCTACAGTCCATGTGGTCCCAAAGAGTCGGACACGACTGAGGGACAGACGGTGCTGGGTCTTCCTCACTGCCCAGAGAGGCTGGTGGGCTACTACTGTCTATGGGGTCACAGAGTTGGACACGCCTGAGCGACAAAGGACAGTGCTGGGTCTTCCTCGCTGCCCAGGGGCTTTCCTCCCGTTGAGCTGAGCTCAGGAAGCTTTTCTCTTCGCTGCGGTGTCTCGGCTCCTCGCTTTGATGGCGTGTCTTGTCGCAGGGCAGGGCTCTGGGCCCGCGGGCTCAGCATTTGTGGGATCTTCTCGCAGCAGGGATGGAACCTGCGTCCCCTGCGTTGGCGGCTGGATTCTTATCCACCAAGCCACCAGGGAAACCTGGTAGCAGCTCTTGTTCCTCCCGTCTCATTTCTTATTTTATGTATTTGAGTCCCACGTTGTTGCCTTTTGAATTTGATGTGATGCACTGGACTCCTACAGTCGTGTTTCACTTATTCACCATCATGCTTGAAAACTGACCTGTGTTACTGTAGCAGTCCAGCTTTGTGCGTTTTTTTGTGTAAAATTCTTTCGCATATATATACACCAAACCATTCATTTTGGTGAAAGTGATTTCTGTAACTTTTCCTACTGTGAACAACCCACGTGTCCACATACTGCTTGTACACGTGTGGCCGTGCACGCATCTTCCTCTGGGTTATACAACTGTGGGCCAGCGCTGTCTCTTCCCTTTAACTGAGAGTTGCTGTCGACTCTCCAGATTGACCCGGCTGATGAGTACACCTGCCCACGATGTGCTGGGATTCGTCAGAGTCAGCCTTGTCTCCTCCATCGTTTTCTCTTTCCATCTCTTAAGGATGAACTAGGAGGTGGGCATCTCATTTCAGGGAACCTGGGCATAAAACTGAGGTGCAGATGATCCTATGTGATTGTAATGAGAAGACACATCTGGGCACGTGGGGCCATCGGTGGGGGCTGGCCGCAGCAGACTCGCCCTGTGGGAAAGTCTGCTTGCCCTTTCCTTCCCACCGGCCTTCAGCGCATTCACCCGGGCTCCTTGAGGTTGGCCACGGAGTGTGTTTGCCTCAAAGGAGACACACAGCTCACACACCTGGGCTCTTTAAGCATTTATTGCCTGATGATTTTGTCTGTGCCGGGTCTGTGTTGCTGCGGGGGTGTGTCTGGTTGTGTGAGCAGAGCTGTTCCCTCGCTTTGGTGTCTGGGCATCTGCAGCACTGGCCTCTCTGGTGGTGTGCGGGCTCCAGGACGTGCTGGCCTCTGTCGCTGCAGCTCATGGACTCAGTTGCTCCCTGGCGTGTGGGGTGTTCAGGATCACGGATTGAACCCGTGTCTCTTGCATTGGCTGGCAGATTCTTCACCACCAGGGAACCCCATATCGGGGCTCCTTACAAAACGATATATTCCTGAGCTCATTTACCAGTGTAGCCCTGATGGTCACTTCAAACGCCAGGGTGTCCCTTCACACTGACAGTGTTTCTGGAGAGACTACAGCGGGTGTCCTCGGACAAGGAGGAGGGGCATGCAGGGTCCAGAGGGGGCTCAGGGAAGAGTTTAGGATCCAACTGTTCCAAACGGGGCCCCATTTAACCCATTTATTCAGTTACTTTAACAGCATTCTGTTTCTGAGAAGAGATGGAGGTCATTGCGCACACCAGAGACGGCGGGCATGAACAATGAGGCTCACGTCCTCCATGCGAGTGGACAGAGCCTGCGGGCATGCAGGGTGAGGACCCACCCCTGCCATGTGGGATGCGCCTCGGGCCAGGGGTGAGAGCAGCCGGGAGCTGGGGCATCCTCCCCAGGAGGGAGGGGGCCCCGTGAGCAGAGGCTGACCCGCCTGGGCCTCCTCCCACCCTGCGGCTCATCTCTCCCCCAGGGTCAGAGGCTCATCCAGAAGCTCCTACACCAGAAGCTCGCGTCCCAGGCTCCTGGGCTCTGGGCTGTGTTGGGTCCCGTTGCTCAGCTCCGGCTGCATCTCGGGCTCCTCCGTGGTCGTGCCGAGCCTGGCAGAGAAGGATCCCGAGGAGCAGCAGGACCGAAGCCGCGAGGCCCATCCGGGTGAGATTCTGCACCGTGTAGTCTGGGGTGAGGGTGCACAGGTCAGCGCCGGCCCCGTTACCCACTGTGTGTGCCCAGGGCACCGGCCTCCCGTGAGAAGACGCGGCCCCGAGCCCAACCCGACAGGGACGCTGTCCTTGTTCACACTCGCGGGTCTGACAGCGGTGCTGGGGGAGGGTATCAGCCGAGCCCGAGTGTCGTGAAGGGAGGCTGTGGGTGGGCCGTGTCCTCCTCGGGAGACTCCTGGGGTCTCTCTATCTTACTGTCTCAGACGTTCCTGTCAGGACCCTGAGCTGAAGGAGCTCCGACAGCACAGGGTGGGGTGGGGCCCTCCCCTGAGCAGTGGTCTGTGGGGTCCCGGGGTGGGGCCCGCCCCTGAGTGGTGTTTGCAGGGTCCTGGGGTGGGACCCCGCCCCTGATCGGTGGTCTGTGGGGTCCCGAGGTGGGACCCAACCGTGGCTCCCACGGATCCACCTCCCCTTACAGACGCTCGCTCAGCCCTCTGTGTCTGCCAGCTGGACTCTGCCCGCGGGAGGAGGTGATCCCTGCAGCCTCCGGGGGCAGGATGTGGTGGGGGCGGACCTGCTTCTCCACAGACTGAACCCCATCCAGCAGCCTCAGGCCCCTGCAGCCTGTGGCTCTGGCGCCATCTCTGCCTGACTCCCCGCCGCCCCTTGACGATCTGAGGGGCCTTGTCCTCCCAGAGAATGTTAAAATGCCCTGGGGTGGGCTGTCTCCCCTAAGCAGAGAGCCCCGAGACTCCCCAGGTTCGGATCT
This sequence comes from Bos grunniens, assembly GCF_055505025.1. NCBI lineage: Eukaryota > Metazoa > Chordata > Mammalia > Artiodactyla > Bovidae > Bos > Bos grunniens. The sequence continues at coordinate 63,542,522 of NC_141182.1, read as the reverse complement.
GGGTCTGTGGCTGGGAGACTGGGTCCTGGGAATGAGCCCAGGAAGGCTTATGCCGGGCTGACCCGAGGACCCCACCTCACCAACCTCTGCCCTGCACAGCCCTGTGGCCTCCCCGAGACCCTCCCACTGCCCACCTGCCCCTCCGAGCCCCCAGTGTGGGAGGAAGGGACGGGGCGCGAGCTCCGAGGCCCCTCCCTCAGGGGGCCCTCCCTCAGCGCCCCCTCCTCCACCACCGCCTGGCGCTCCCAGGGCAGAGCCCCGAGCTGCTGAGTGAGACGGACAGACCTTGCCTCACCTGAGACCACGAGCGCCAGGGGCTCACTGGGCTGTGACAGCAGGTAGGGGTCTGTGCTGAGTGAGCAGTAGCACCTGTAGGTGCCCCCGTGGGCTGAGGTCACAGGGCTCAAGGAGAACTCGGCCTGGTACCACCCGGCTTGGTCCTGGGAGCGCAGACGCAGGGGGCGATGGGCTGCCCCCTCCTTGGACAGAAGGAAAGTGTCCGTCCTGTATCCTGACTGACACAGCAGGGTCACGGTCTCCCCCGGGGCCACCGAGGGGCCCGGCCGCACTGAGAGGGAGGGTCTGTCTCTGAGCCGTCCTGCAGAGAGGAAGGGGGTGCGGCCACCGGCCCGGGTTCTGAGCGAGACTCCGCGGGCCTCTCTGGCCCCTCAGCGCTGTCTCTGTTTCTCAGAGTCTCTCCCCTCCCCAACCCCTGTCTCTCTGTCCCTCCCTGGGACCCCTCCCCCTGGTCCCAGCCTCACCCCTGGGGCTCCCCGGTGGGGCCTGTGCAGAGTCTCGTCTCCAACTGACCCGCTGGCTCCTCACCTGCCACCAGCAGCTCCAGGGTCTCGCTGGGGGCCGACCACTCGAAGGAGAGGCCGTGTCCGCTGTAGCATCTGTACTGGCCCCTGTGGATGGTGCCCACAGGGCCCAGGGGGAAGTCGGCCTGAGAGAGCCCACCCTGGGGCCTCTGGGCAGGGCGCTGGGGGAGGTCCTGTCCCCCCTCCTTGGACAGAGCGAATCTGGTGTAGCCGACGTCAGAGCGACACTGGAGGGTCAGGTTCTGTCCAGAGGTGACGACAGGGCCCTGTGGGATCAGGAGGGAGGGCTTCCCAGACAGCCCTGGGGAGAGACACGCACTGGGTTGTAGGGACCGCTTCCCCCGTGGACCCCCTCTCCCGGCCCGGGCCCAGGCCTCGTCGTGTCTCAGTCTGTGTGTCTGTCCTGTGAGCCCCACGCTCCTCTCCCCACCCTCTTACAGGGGCTCCCTGGGAGCAGAGACCCCAGTACGTTGTCTTGTCTGCACAAATGTATGGGGTCAGGTCGGGATTCCTCACCTGAGACCAGGAGCTCCAGGGGGTCCCTGGGGGCTGACCACACCCAGGGGTTGTGCCTGTAAAAGCCGTAGCATCTGAACGTCCACCTGTGCCCGGGGGTCACGGGGCCCACGGGGAACAGGGCCTGGGTCTGCCCGTCGAGCATTCGCTGTCCATCCAGGGTGCGAGAGGACTCGTCTTCTCCTTCTTTGGTCAGAAGGAATATGTTAAATCCCTGATGGGAGCCACACTGGAGGGTCACGCTCCCTCCCGATGTTACCACAGGACTTGGCAGGGCTGAGAGTCTGGGTTTGCCGTAGAGTCCTAGGAGAGAAGGAGGCAGCTGGTTTTGTGGGGCCCCCACGCTTCCCTCCCCTCCCCAGGGCTGGGCTGTGAGAGGGACACCCCCTGAGAGCAGACCCCTCCAGAGGGCAAAGGCTGAGGCCCCCGAGTGTCCCTCACCTGTCACCACCAGCTGCAGGGGGTCAGTGCGCTCTGACCAGCCAGTGCGGGTTCCGTAGTAGCACTGATAGCTCCCTGCGTGGTCCTCTCTCATGTGTTGGATGGAGAACCTGGCCTTGTCCCCGGGACCCGGGGGTTTCTCTCTGTCCCAGAAAACTGGGTTTCCCTCTTTATCCAGATGGAACTCCTGGGCCCCCGGGGAACCCTGACACCAGATGATCACGGGGCTCCCCCAGGGGACCACAGAGCCCAGCTCAGCCCACATGGTGGGTTTGGGGAGGGTCCCTGGAAGGAAATCAGAGGTGGGCTCACCAGGCGTCCCCCAGGTCCCAGCTCTCAGCCCAGACCTCCCAGACTCCCCCTCCGTGATCCCCGAGCTGCCCTCCCCATGCCCACGGCCTGGGGGTGACCTTGTCCCCACGAGAGGAGGGAGCTTGGCCCTGGGACAGACTCACCGGCCTGCACCTGGGTCCTCAGGCCCACACTCAGCCCTGGAAGAGAGCGCCCTGTGAGAGGTGTGCCCTCAGCCCTGAGCAGCGCCTCTCCACCCCGGGAGCCTCGTGGGCCCTGGGGTCCCCTGATGGAGCAGGCTGGCTGGGAGGTCCCTCCAGACCAGGGCTCCCCCTGCCCCTCCCATCTCACCAAGGCAGAGCAGGGCAGGGAGCGCGGGGGCCATGGCATCTCTTCCCTGCGGTCCAGGCTGTGAGGATGGAGGAGACCTGGGTGTCCTCCAGACAGACGGACCACAGGGTGTGTCCCCTCTGGGGCTGGGGCTTCCTGTCACGGGGCTGTCACATCAGTGTCCCCACAGGAAGGGGAACAGCCTCTTCTTGAAAGCCAGGCGTTGTTCCTGTGACAGTCCCAGGGTGTTCCTGAGACACCTGTTTCAGGTGTGGGCAAGCAGGGCATGTCCTTCCCTCTGAGAGCCTCCCCTCGGGGTCTGCTTCCTCCTCTGCCCACACATCAGCAGGTCCCCGGGGGTCCTCTCCGTGGACGGGGTCAGCAGGCGCTGGAGATGCTTTGGGGAGGATGCTGTCTCTTGCTGCCCACAGGGCTCAGATACCCAGAGACACAGTTTTTTTTTAAATTGCTGGATCATTACTTTACAATATGGTGCTGGTTCTGCCATACATCAGCATGGATCGGCCATGTGTATCACATGCCCTCCCTCTAGAACCTCCCTCCCCTCTGGGTTGTACAGAGCCCTGTGTGAGCTCACTGAGTCACAGGGCACATTCCCGCGTGGTCTGTTTTACACGTGCTGGTGTGCGCGTTTCCATGCTACTCTCTCCATTCGTCCCACCCTCTCCTTCCCCTCTGTGTCCACAAGTCTGCTCTTTATGAGGGACAAACGATCAGAGTGTCCCTGGGCTCAGTGGAGTCCATGTGGCCGAGAGCCCAGAGGAGGCTTCAGGGACTAAGGAAGGAAACTGACTCCTCCACTGCCCCGGGGTGTGGGTTTCCCCCATGGCAGCCCCCTTCAGGGCATCTCTCTGTATGGCATCACCGTCCAGCCCGCCTTCCTGGGAACAAGCCCCTGGGTGCTTCCTGCCTCCTCAGGGCCCCGGGGTCCTTGGGCACAGTGTCCTCCCGGTCTTGTCGTCACCTGCAAGCTTTAGGGAGTATTGATTGGGGTCAGAGCTCTCACTCTGTTGGAAAACAGATGCTCCTATAAACGTGTACCCGCTGCTCATGTACCTGGGGCGGTGGTGCCCTTTCTCTGCACCTGAGGTTCCTTCTCTGCCTGTTGTCCCGACCCCAGCCCTCAGAGGGGCTGCAGGCTCTTGCTGCCGTCGTCATGGTCAATTTCCAGATGAGGTGACAGCAGGAGAGGGTGGACATGAAGGGCTGCGGGCTGAGACTGCACCAAAGTGGGTGAGTGTGGTACCCACCCAGAGCCTCCTCTCCTTCTAACACTGAGACGTGCTTGGAGAGTGTTTCTGAAACATGTAGCTACAGACAAGGGCAGAAAGAAAGTTCCCCAAATGGAGGGGAACCACAGCAAAGCATGAGAGGTCGGCGGTGTGGCCCCGGCGGCAGGGATCATCTCGGGGTCAGAGTAAGGTTTCCACCCATGTGGACACACAGAGGGAACCATGGTCACAGAAAAATAAAGGGAGGCAAGCATGTGGATTATTTTGTAGAACAGGTGGTCACTGAAAAGAGGTGAAAATTTTCGACGTGAACAATACAGTAGATTCAACACGTTAAAAAGTCATGCAGCCAAGAAGGCAGCTAAGCGGCCCCGTATGAAGTCGGAGCATAGCATTGAGGAAATGGTCCAGAGTGCAGCACAGAGTGCAGACAGGGAGATTCAGGAGAGGCGGGCCTGTGCTGAGGGCCAGTGTGGTATCTGTCGTAAGTGTCAGACGGGAAGACGCTCCCGACAGACAGCAACGGCTGAGGAAGCAAATAACGGAGCCTCCTTTACTGATGAGAACCGACCTGCGAAGGGCTGGGACTCATGCATGTGCACGTGACACCTGAGGGCCGCCCTGCTGGGCTCCTGACTGAGACTCGGTGCTCATACTTAGGGGCCTGGGCGGGATCAGCGGCCAGGGATCCAGACACGGCACACTTGAGCTAAAGACCCCACACCCTGCAACGGAGAGCCTGTGTGGCGCAGCGACGTCAACAATAGGTTAATTAACTACATATTTGTAAAAATAAATGGAAGTAACATCTGTATCTTGACGTTTCATAGTAAACTGAGAAACTGCAGGTTAAATTTAAAAATTATTTCGCGCTGAATTATACAATTTGAAACAGTTAATTCTCTTTTAAGTAAATTTGAAATAAAAAAAGGAAAATCAAGGCGGACTGGACTGAGGCCCTAAAAATGTCCTGAAACTACTTCCTGTGGAAAACACAGATTATCAAGAGAATGACCAGCCCACAGGGAGCAGACTGCCCCCTACCAAAAGGGGGCGCTATGGATACTGGAGCCATGCCGTCAGGGAATTAACCAGGAAGAGTTCCCCTGAGTCGGAGTACTTGCAAGGGGCAGAAGTGAGAGCTTCATGCAGAGCACATCCCCAGCTTCCAGGAGGTTCAGCCTCCCGGTGTGGGCCGTGCCTCAGCCTCAACCCGCCAGGTCCTGAGACAGGAGGTGGGCTCTGGGGGCATGGGGCCCTTAACCTTAACAAGCGTTTTCCTCTCCTACTACTTGAGTCACACGCTGGATTCCAAATAGAGTGTTCTCAAGCAACTTGTTAAAAAGAGAATGACGGTGAGAGAAGGCATTTCCAGAGGTGCAAGTTCTTAGATACTGACTGTTTTCACACAGAAAGGGATACTAAGAGATGGCAGAGAGACAGTGAGATGCAACAGAGAGGAACGCATGGCCAAAAATGAGCTTTGGAAAAGTACACAGACACACACTTGCACGCACAAACACACCCACACGTGTGCATGGAGAGAGCCGTGCGCATGCCCACACACGTGTATATGAGTGCCCAGAGTTCAGGTGAAGCACCGTTAGAACTTTGTCTTTTGTAAAGGAGGAGGAGAATGTGTACGTGTTCAGAAATAAAAATGTAAATACGTATTTTAAGCACGAGATCAAGTGCCTAAAATGAGCAATGGAATAACTCCCAATGTGCCTAGTGTAATTAAATGAAAGAAAACCTTTTCAACTTTACTGTGGTATAATTGACAAAATTGATGCTGTAAAGAGCCATATTGCATAGGAACCTCGAATGTTAGGTCCATGAATCAAGGCAAATTGGAAGTGGTCAAATAGGAGATGGCAAGAGTGAACGTCCACGTTCTGGGAATCAGCGAACTAAAGGGGACTGGTCATCTAACTCAGATGACCATTATATCTACTACTATGGGCAGGAATCCCTTAGAAGAAATGGAGTAGCCATCATGATCAACAAGAGAGCCAAAATGCAGTACTAGGATGCAATCTCAAAATTGACAGAATAATCTCTATTCGTTTCCAAGGCAAACCATTCAGTATCACAGGAATCCAAGTCTATGTTCCAACAAGTAATGCTGAAGAAGCTCAACGATTCTATGAAGACCTACAAGACCTTTTAGAACTAACACCCCCCAAAATATGTCCTTTTCATTATAGGGGACTGGAATGCAAATATAGGATGTCAAGAAACTCCTGGAGTAACAGGCAAATTTGGCCTTGGAGTACAGAATGAAGCAGGGCAAAGGCTAATAGAGTGTTGCCAAGAGAACGCACTGGTCTAGCAAACACCCTCTTCCAACAACACAAGAGAAGACTCTACACATGGACATCACCAGATGGTCAACACCAAAATCAGATTGATTATATTCTTCACAGCCAAAGATGGAGAAGCTCTATACAGTCAGTAAAAACATGACCAGGAGCTGACTGTGGCTCAGATCATGAACTCCTTATTACCAAATTCAGACTTAAATTGAAGAAAGTAGGGAAAACCACTAGACCATTCAGGTATGATCTAAATCAAATCCCTTATGATTATACAGTGGAAGTGAGAAATAGATTTAAGGGACTAGATCTGATAGAGTGCCTGATGAATTCTGGACTGAGGTTTGTGACTTTGTACAGGAGCAGGGATCAAGACTATCCCCATGGAAAAGAAATGCAAAAAATGGCTGTCTGAGGAGGCCTTACATATAGCTGTGAAAAGAAGAGAAGTGAAAAGCAAAGGAGAAAAGCAAAGATATTCCCATCTGAATGCAAAGTTCCAAGAATAGCAAGGAGATCTAAAAAAGCTTCCCTCAGCAATCAGTGCAAACAAATAGAGGAAAACAACAGAATGGGAAAGACTAGAGATCTCTTCAAGAAAATGAGAGATACCAAGGGAACACTTCATGCAAAGATGGGCACGATAAAGGACAGAAATGGTATGGACCTAACAGAAGCAGAAGATATTAAGAGGTGGCTAGAATACACAGAAGAACTGTACAAAACAGATCTTAATGACCCAGATAATCACAATGGTGTGATCACTCACCTAGAGCCAGACATCCTGGAATGTGAAGTCAAGTGGGCCTTAGGAAGCATCACTTTGAATAAAGCTAGTGGAGGTGATGGAATTCCAGTTGAGCTATTTCAAATTCTGAAAGATGAAAGATGATGCTGTGAAAGTGCTGCACTCGATATGCCAGCAAAGTTGGAAAACTCAGCAGTGGCCACAGGACTGGAAAAGGTCAGTTTTCATTCCAATCCCAAAGAAAGGCAATGCCAAAGAATGCTCAAACTACCGCACAATTGCACTCATCTCACACGCTAGTAAAGAAGTGCTCCAAATTCTCCAAGCCAGGCTTCAAAGTACATGAACCGTGAACTTCCAGATGTTCCAGCTGGTTTTAGAAAAGGCAGAGAAACCAGAGATCAAATCGCTGCAACTGGAGAAAAGCCCACACAGCAACAATGAATAAATAAACAAACATAAAAAATAGATTTCTAGTGCAGGTTTTAAAAGATGCTTTGATAAATGATAGGAAATTCCCTTCTACTTACGACTTTTTCATTATAAATTGGTGGTGTATTTTATCAGAAAACTTTTCATCTGTTATCATGATGTTTTAAAATTTCTTCTTTTAATATTTGAATTGTATTGATGGATTTTTGTGGATGAAACCAACCACACATTCTTGAAAAAAAATACGTGCATGTGCGTGATATGTGTTCCATTTTATTTACTGATGAATCCTCTTTGTGAATGTTTGTTTAGGAAAACAAACCAGGGAAAAAGAGCTTCCTGAGATTTTCCCATTTTGTAGTTTCCGTGTCACCGTTTGGTCTCAGGTTTCTCTGGCGCAGTGAAATGTTTAGTGGAGTGTGCCCTTCCTTCCTTCTCCCCTCTCTGTGTAAGCTGGTGTGAGCTCGGTAGGTGTGTGTACGTGTGTGTGTTTCATGAGTGCCCACGTGTTCAGATGCATTCACCTGTGAAACTCTCTGGACTCAGAGTTCACTTTAACATATAGGACAATTCAGATTTTCTGTTTATCCTTATGTCCATAATTTTGATAAATTTTATTTTTGAGGGTTAGGGTCTGTGTCATCTACATTTTCTACTATAATAGCTTGAAGCTGTCCTTCTATGAGGTGTTTACCTTTCTAAAGTCTGAAGGACCTGCCGTCGTGTCCTGATGGCGGTAAAGCAACTCCTTCTCTCTTTCTGACTTGGTCCTTGTGCCTAGCATGTGTGAGTGTGGTCCACGCCCTCAGGGACGAAGCTTTCTGGCTGTTCTGATTTTCCTCTCCTTGTTTGTCCTCAGTGGTAGCTACCCCTGTCATTGTTGTTTCCCTGTTCCTCCCTTCGTTTGGAGTAATGTGCTGACCTTTTTCAAAATCACTGATAATTGAGAGTCTGTTGCCTTCTTTATAAAATATGAGGATATTAATTATCTTTTTTAAGGAAATGAAACATGCCTTTCAGTTTTTTAGTAATCTGTTTATTTGTGGCTGTGCTGGATCTTCCCTGCTGCGAGTGGGCTCTCTCTGGTTGCAGCAAGTGCAGGCTGCTGCCTGGCTGTGCACGGCCTGCTCACCCACTGGCTCCCCTCGAGGAACACCGGCTCTGGGCACCAGGGCTTCGGCAGCTGCAGCGCCCCTAGGCTCAGCTGTCTGGCAGCAAGTGGATCAGACCCATGTCCCCTGCATTGGCTGGCAGACTCTTAACCGCTGGGCCACCGAGGGTCCAGGATGCTGTTTCTGAGTGTAGAACCAGTTGACCTGAAAGGGTCCCTGGGGCTCCTGGTGGTCTGTTAGGAGCCCAGGTACTGCTGCTTTTGGTTAGGTGGTGTCCACTGCTGGCAACTCACGTGCCTCCTGGGGTCTGATATCTGTCCCGGGAGCCTGGGGTCGGGTCCTTCCTGGGCTAGCGAATGGCGAGAGTAGCGTACTCACTGGGCTCTGCTGGGGGCTCCCCTGACGGGGGAGCCAGGGGTGTGGTCGTCCCCCTTCTGACGGTTGAGTGGTTTACTTGGGCGTAGGTCACGTCCTGGGGGGCTTCAGATGTGGCAGCCTGCGGAGGGGAAGGTGTGTGAGATGGGGCGCCTGCGGGCCTGGAGAGGAGGGACCCATCTGCTGTGCGTCAGTCCATCCTTCCCAGAATCCCCCCGACTGGGAGGACAGAGGGGGCGCCTCCTGCCTTAGTGATCTTGGGGCCTCCTGGGGGCCTGCCTCCTGTTGTACTGAAGGGAGACAGTGAGGTAGGACAGGTGCCTCCTGGGTCCGCCGCCCTCCTCCAGCCAGCTCCCTGCTGTGCCCAGAGGAGGTTTGGAACCTCGGGCCAGGTCAGCTCTCTCTCCTGATGGAAACTCCAGGGGCCTCCTGTCACCCGGGAGCCTTGGGTGCTCTGTGCAGCCCTGGTTTCTGTCTGAGCCCGGACCTCTTGCTCATCTGGCCTGGCACACAGCCATCTTCCTGCTAAAGCACGTCCCTTCCACCTCAGGACCTTCCTATCGAGTGTGCCCGCCCGGAGCGCCCAGTCCCATCTCTTGATTTACTTTCCTTGTCAGCACCTTGCATTCTGGGACTCCGCCAGCTTGTTGGCGTGAGGCCCCTCTCACCACGAGCTGAGCACCTGCCGTACCTGCAGGACCTGGGGGGTGGCGCCCGCTCTCCCGCGCCCTTTGCTGGGGGGTGAAGGACGGGGGCTGGGCCGTGTGGGCCATCCACTGATGCACGCATCCTCATGAGACCTGGGGCTGCACCCCTACACCAGAAGGTCAGCCAGAGGACACGGAGCTGAGAAAGGCACCCCGAAGGAGGGGCCATGAAGTCATAGGGCAAGGGGAGGGTGGGGTCACAGCAGGATCCAGGGATCCGGGAAGGAGGGGTGGGTGGGCGAGGCTGGAGCTGGGGTGTGAGCACAGCGGCGGCCGCTCGTGCGCTTGGTTGAGTTTGGCAACAGGAGGTCTGTGGTGGCCAAATGGGAGCAAGGGTCTCACCCGATGGTCCAGCTGCAGCCCCACCTCAGAGTGTGTGTCGCTCACGGCAGCATCTGCAGCAGAGCAGAGGGCACTGCTGGGCGGGGTTCCGAGAGCCTCAGGGCTGGAGCCCCCGCCCTGCATCCCGGTGGGTGCTGTGTGCTCCCCCACCCTTCTGAGCATCCCCCCCCACGGCCTCCAGAGGTCTCTCTGCACCCTCCCTACCCTGCACCTGGGGGAGTGCTGTGTGGGGTTTCAGTCCCCAGCCCCGGTACCCCACCCTTCTGAGTGTCCCCCCCCACTGCCTCCAGAAGTCTCAGTGACCCCCGGGGGGCACCGCCTCTCCTGCTCACAGATGGCCTGGTCCTGGGAGTCTGTGGCTGGGCTGGAGCTGAGGAGGAGACACTGTGTCAGGGGGAGAAGGTGGGGTGCTGTGGGTGGGGCTCTGGGGGTGTCAGGGCGGGGGTTACCTGCTCTGCGGGCCCCTGTCCTCGGGCCCTGGGTCTGCGGCCCCTGTGGGAGGTCGGAAATCAGCCTCGGCCTGGGCTGGGACCCGGGACAGAGGCTCGGCCCCGGGGACGTGGTGCCCACGCCCTCCACGTGGGATTCAGGAGGAGAGAAGGCAGCCTGGGCTCGTGGTGTGTGTCAGTTCGTGACATTGAGAAGGAGGGGAATGGCTTAAATGAGTGCACGTGGGTGACAGTGGGTGTTTTTTTCCACTAGATTTTCAGATTTGAGATTCTGGAAAAATTTTTAAATGAAATACCGTTGACTTGTAACATATTAGTTTCAGGCATACAACATATGATTCAATGTTTTTATAGGTTATACTCCATTTAAAGTTATTACGAAATAATTGCTACATTCCCTGTGCTATCCAGTATATCCTTCTTGCTTATTTCATACACAGTAGTCTGTGTCTCTAGTCCACACCCCTCATCTGCCCAACCCCCCAGTAACCATTAGTTATTTTTCCGTATCAAGGACTCTGTTTCTGTTTTTCATATATGTTCCTTTGTATTATTTTCCAGATTCAGTATGTACCAATGCTATCATGAAGCGTTTATGTTCCTCTGAGTTATTTCAGTAAGCGTAATACTCTCTAGGTTCATGTGTGCTGTTGCAAATGGCAGAGTTTCCTTCTTTTTTATGGCTGAGTAATATTCCATTGTATGTATATGTGGATACACACACACACACACACACACACACACACACCACATTTTCTCTATTCATTTCTTGCTGGACAGTTGGGTTGCTGACATATCTTGGCTATTGTAAATTGCCTATATGAATATTGGAATGTTTGTATCTTTTCAAATTAGTTTTTAGTTTATTGAAACATATAGGCAGCAGTGGATTTGCTGGACCATGTGATAATTCTGCTTTTACTTTTTAAGGAACCTCCATATGGTGGGAAAACATTTTTTAAGCTGACTGTTCCCATGTCCTTGGTTTCCCTCTGTCTGATGCCCTAAGGCCTCCAGGGGTCCGAGTCACCCCGTTCCCTACTCACGAGACTTCCTGCGTCTGTCCTGACCCCGGTGTCGGAGGAAGAAGAAGAGGAGGACGAGGAGCAGCAGGACGAAGGTCACCGAGACCCCGATGAGGACACTCAGGTACCACGTGAGGCCTGGGGCACCAGAGACGCCTGAGTGAGCCAGGGGTGCCGTTTAACTGGGCACCTGCTGTGTGAGGACTTGTGCTGGGATCTGTGCGTCCATCTCCAGCCCACCCGACCCATTTGCAGACGAGGAGCCTGAGGCACAGAGAGGGAGATCACTCAGGGGCCCTGGTGACCCAGCCTGTAGTGGGCAGAGCCGAGACTGGAACCAGGGCCGTGGGCACCCTGAGCTCCTCCTGAGCTGGCCCCCAGGAGGACACCAGCTTTCTGCTCTGGGGGCCCCTCACCTGCAGGGTCTTAGCTAGAGCTGAGGGTCCTCCCTTGTTCCCTCCCCTCCCCCACCTCAGAGGGGGCAGGGGAGGGGCAGGCTGCATGGAGGGGCCTCTGGGTCCTCCTCTCCCTCCCCGCACGCTGCAGTGGAGGGCACAGATCCCCACAGTCACCTCCTCGGGGGCTCCCCGTGCTCCTCGCTGGATGCGGGGTCACACCCAACTCAGAACTGAGGAAACCTAAGATCTTGGCCACAGGTCTCTCCTTTTACACTCGAAGAAACTGAGGCCTGCACGCGGGTGCGGTGACGGTGAGGGAGTCCAAATCAGAGTCTCCAGAGGTGCTTGAACTGGGGGCATATTCAGCCTGCCCCCAGAACTGCCACCACCTCCTCAAGAGCCTGCTCCCCTCTATGCAGTTCCTGACTCCACTGAGGGATGGAGCTGATAGAACTGATGCCTGGAGCCCCCTAGGGGTCAGCAAGGGGGTGGGGTGGGGCTGTTTCCCCCCTCCGCAGCCCTGCTCCCCCCAGGCTGGGGGCCACGACCCCCGGCCCTTCACTCGGCAGCTCAGAGCCCCGAAGCCTGTGTTTCCTGTTGCCCCCTCAGCATCTCTGCTCCACCCCCCGCGAGTCCTTGACTATTGAGGAGTATTAGATCTTCCGGCTCCCACACTGCCCTGGGGCGGGCTGTTCCCCCTGAGCACAGAGCCCCATGACTCCCCAGTGGTTGGATTGGGGCCCGAGGGTGGGGTCTGGGCCCATGGGTCCTGGGAATGAGCCCAGGAAGGTGTGCGCGGGCTGATGCAGGGTCCCCACCTCACTCCCCTTTGCCTGCACGGCGCTGTGGCCTCCCCGAGACCCTCCCACTGCCCACCTGCCCCTCCCGGTCCCCAGCGGGGGAGAAAGGGGTGGGGCGTGGGCTCCGAGGCCCCTCCCTCAGGGGGCCCCTTCCTCAGCGCCCCCTCTTTCACCACCGCCCTGCGCTCCCAGGGCAGAGCCCCGAGCTGCTGAGTTGACGGACAGACCTTGCCTCACCTGAGACCACGAGCGCCAGGGGCTCACTGGGCTGTGACAGCAGGTAGGGGTCTGTGCTGAGTGAGCCGTAGCACCTGTAGGTGCCCCCGTGGGCTGAGGTCACAGGGCTCAAGGAGAACTCGGCCTGGTACCGCCCAGCTTGGTCCTGGGAGCGCAGACGCAGGGGGCGATGGGCTGCCCCCTCCTTGGACAGAAGGAAGGTGTCCGTCCTCTCTCCTGACTGACACAGCAGGGTCACATTCTCCCCCGGGGCCACCAAGGGGCCCGGCCGCACTGAGAGGGAGGGTCTGTCTCTGAGCCGTCCTGCAGAGAGGAAGGGGGTGCGGCCACCGGCCCGGGTTCTGAGCGAGACTCCGCGGGCCTCTCTGGCCCCTCAGCGCTGTCTCTGTTTCTCAGAGTCTCTACGCTCCCCAACCCCTGTCTCTCTGTCCCTCCCTGGGACCCCTTCCCCTGGTCCCAGCATCATCCCTGGGGCTCCCCAGTGGGGCCTGTGCAGAGTCTGGTCCCCAACTGACCCGCTGTCTCCTCACCTGCCACCAGCAGCTCCAGGGTCTCACTGGGGGCCGACCACTTGGAGGAGAGGCCGTGTCCACCGTAGCATCTGTACTGGCCCCTGTGGATGGTGCCCACAGGGCCCAGGGGGAAGTCGGCCTGAGAGAGCCCACCCTGGGGCCTCTGGGCAGGGCGCTGGGTGAGGTCCTGTCCCCCCACCTTGGACAGAGCGAATCTGGTGTAGCTGACGTCAGAGCGACACTGAAGGGTCAGGTTCTGTCCAGAGGTGACGACAGGGCCCTGCGGGGTCAGGAGGGAGGGCTTCCCAGACAGCCCTGGGGAGAGACACACGCTGGGTTGTAGGGACCGCTTCCCCTGTGGACCCCCCTCTCCCGGCCCGGCCCCAGGCCTCGTCCTGTCTCAGTCTGTGTGTCTGTCCTGTGAGCCCCACGCTCCTCTCCCCACCCTCTCACAGGGGCTCCCCTGGGAGCAGAGACCCCGGTACGTTGTCTTGTCTGCACAAATGTATGGGGTCAGGATGGGATTCCTCACCTGGGACCAGGAGCTCCAGGGGGTCGCTGGGGGCTGACCACACCCAGGGGTTGTGCCTGTAAAAGCCGTAGCATCTGAACGTCCACCTGTGCCCGGGGGTCATGGGGCCCACGGGGAACAGGGCCTGGGTCTGCCTGTCGAGCATTTGCTGTCCATCCAGGGTCCGAGAGGACTCGTCTTCTCCTTCCTTGGTCAGAAGGAATCTGTTAAATCCCGCATGGGAGCCACACTGGAGGGTCACGTTCCCTCCCGACATCACTACAGGGCTTGGCAGGGCTGAGAGGCTGGGTTTGACGTAGGGTCCTAGGAGAGAAGGAGGCAGCTGGTTCCGTGGGGCCCCCACCCTCTCCTCCCCTCCCCTCCCCAGGGCTGGGCTGTGAGAGGGACAGCCCCTGAGACCAGACCCCCTCCCGAGGGCAGAGCCCAAGGCCACCGAGTGTCCCTCACGTGTCACCACCAGCTGCAGGGGGTCACTGCGCTCTGACCAGCCAGTGCGGGTTCTGTAGTAGCACCGATAGCTCCCTGGTGGTCCTCTCCCATGTAGTGGATGTAGAACCTGGCCTTGTCCCCGGGACCTGGGGGTTTCTCTCTGTCCCAGAAAACTGGGTTTCCCTCTTTATCCAGATGGAACTCCTGGGCCCCTGGGGGACCCTGACACCAGATGGTCACGGGGCTCCCCCAGGAGACCACAGAGCCTGGCTCAGCCCAAATGGTGGGTTTGGGGAGGGTCCCTGGAAGGAAATCAGAGGCGGGCTCACCAGGCATCCCCCCCAGGTCCTGGCTCTCAGCCCAGACCTCCCAGACTCCCCCTCCGTGAGCCCCGAGCTGCCCTCCCCATGCCCACGGCCTGGGGGTGACCTTGTCCCCATGAGAGGAGGGAGCTGGGCCCTGGGATAGACTCACCGGCCTGCACCTGGGTCCTCAGGCCCACACTCAGCCCTGGAAGAGAGGGCCCTGTGAGAGGTGTGCCCTCAGCCCTGAGCAGCGCCTCTCCACCCCGGGAGCCTCCTGGGCCCTGGGGTCCCCTGATGGAGCAGGCTGGCTGGAGGTCCCTCCAGACCAGGGCTCCCCCTGCCCCTCCCATCTCACCAAGGCAGAGCAGGGCAGGGAGCGCGGGGGCCATGGTGTCTCTTCCCTGCGGTCCAGGCTGTGAGGATGGAGGAGACCTGGGTGTCCTCCGGACAGACGGACCACAGGGTGTGTCCTCTCCGGGACTGGGGCTTCCTGTCACGTGGCTGTCACATCAGTGTCCCCACAGGAAGGGGAACAGCCTCTTCTTGAAAGCCAGGCATTGTTCCTGTGACAGTCCCAGTGTGTTCCTGAGACACCTGTTTCAGGTGTGGTCAAGCAGGGCATGTCCTTCCCTCTGAGAGCCTCACCTTGGGGTCTGCTTCCTCCTCTGCCCGCCCATCAGCAGGTCCCTGGGGGTCCTCTCCGTGGACGGGGTCTGCAGGCGCTGGAGATGCTTTGGGGAGGATGCTGTCTCTTGCTGCCCACAGGGCTCAGATACCCAGAGACACACTTTTTTTAAATGCTGGATCATTACTTTACAATATGGTGCTGGTTCTGCCATACATCAGCATGGATCGGCCGTGTGTGTCACATGCCCTCCCTCTAGAACCTCCCTCCCCTCTGGGTTGTACAGAGCCCTGTGTGAGCTCACTGAGTCACAGGGCACATTCCCCCGTGGTCTGTTTTACACGTGCCGGTGTGCGCGTTTCCATGCTACTCTCTCCATTCGTCCCACCCTCTCCTTCCCCTCTGTGTCCACAAATCTGCTCTTTATGAGGGACAAACGATCAGAGTGTCTCTGGGCTCAGTGGAGTCCATGTGGCCGAGAGCCCAGAGGAGGCTTCAGGGAATAAGGAAGGAAACTGACTCCTCCACTGCCCCGGGGTGTGGGTTTCCCCCATGGCAGCCCCCTTCGGGGCGTCTCTCTGTATGGCATCACCGTCCAGCCCGCCTTCCTGGGAACAAGCCCCTGGGTGCTTCCTGCCTCCTCAGGGCCCCGGGGTCCTTGGGCACAGTGTCCTCCCAGTCTTGTCGTCACCTGCAAGCTTTAGGGAGTATTGATTGGGGTCAGAGCTCTCACTCTGTTGGAAAACAGATGCTCCTGTAAATGTGTGCCTGCTGCTCATGTACCTGGGGCGGTGGTGCCCTTTCTCTGCGCCTGAGGTTCCTTCTCTGCCTGTTGTCCCGACCCCAGCCCTCAGAGGGGCTGCAGGCTCTTGCTGCCGTCGTCATGGTCAATTTCCAGACTAGGTGACAGCAGGAGAGGGTGGACGTGAAGGGCTGCGGGCTGACACTGCACCAAAGTCGGTGAGTGTGGTACCCACCCAGAGCCTCCTCTCCTTCTAACACTGAAACGTGCTTGGAGAGTGTTTCTGAAACACGTAGCCACAGACAAGGGCAGAAAGAAAGTTCCCCAAATGGAGGGGAACCACAGCAAAGCATGAGAGGTTGGCGGTGTGGCCCCGGCGGCAGGGATCATCTCGGGGTCAGAGTAAGGTTTCCACCCATGTGGACACACAGAGGGAACCATGGTCACAGAAAAATAAAGGGAGGCAAGCATGTGGATTATTTTGTAGAACAGGTGGTCACTGAAAAGAGGTGAAAATTTTCGACGTGAACAATACAGTAGATTCAACACGTTAAAAAGTCATGCAGCCAAGAAGGCAGCTAAGCGGCCCCGTATGAAGTCGGAGCATAGCATTGAGGAAATGGTCCAGAGTGCAGCACAGAGTGCAGACAGGGAGATTCAGGAGAGGCGGGCCTGTGCTGAGGGCCAGTGTGGTATCTGTCGTAAGTGTCAGACGGGAAGACGCTCCCGACAGACAGCAACGGCTGAGGAAGCAAATAACGGAGCCTCCTTTACTGATGAGAACCGACCTGCGAAGGGCTGGGACTCATGCATGTGCACGTGACACCTGAGGGCCGCCCTGCTGGGCTCCTGACTGAGACTCGGTGCTCATACTTAGGGGCCTGGGCGGGATCAGCGGCCAGGGATCCAGACACGGCATACTTGAGCTAAAGACCCCACACCCTGCAACGGAGAGCCTGTGTGGGGCAGCGACGTCAACAATAGGTTAATTAACTACATATTTGTAAAAATAAATGGAAGTAACATCTGTATCTTGACCTTTCATAGTAAACTGAGAAACTGCAGGTTAAATTTAAAAATTATTTCGCGCTGAATTATACAATTTGAAACAGTTAATTCTCTTTTAAGTAAATTTGAAATAAAAAAAGGAAAATCAAGGCGGACTGGACTGAGGCCCTAAAAATGTCCTGAAACTACTTCCTGTGGAAAACGCAGATTATCAAGAGAATGACCAGCCCACAGGGAGCAGACTGCCCCCTACCAAAAGGGGGCGCTATGGGATACTGGAGCCATGCCGTCAGGGAATTAACCAGCAAGAGTTCCCCTGAGTCGGAGTACTTGCAAGGGGCAGAAGTGAGAGCTTCATGCAGAGCACATCCCCAGCTTCCAGGAGGTTCAGCCTCCCGGTGTGGGCCGTGCCTCAGCCTCAACCCGCCAGGTCCTGAGACAGGAGGTGGGCTCTGAGGGCATGGGGCCCTTAACCTTCACAAGCGTTTTCCTCTCCTAGTACTTGAGTCACACGCTGGATTCCAAATAGAGTGTTCTCAAGCAACTTGTTAAAAAGAGAATGACGGTGAGAGAAGGCATTTCCAGAGGTGCAAGTTCCTAGATACTGTTTTCACACAGAAAGGGATACTAAGAGATGGCAGAGAGACAGTGAGATGCAACAGAGAGGAACGCATGGCCAAAAATGAGCTTTGGAAAAGTACACAGACACACACTTTCACGCACAAACACACCCGCACGTGTGCATGGACAGAGCCGTGCGCATGCCCACACACGTGTATATGAGTACCCAGAGTTCAGGTGAAGCACCGTTAGAACTTTGTCTTTTCTAAAGGAGGAGGAGAATGTGTACGTGTTCAGAAATAAAAATGTAAATACGTATTTTAAGCATGAGAGCAAGTGCGAAAATCAGAAATGGAATAACTCCCAATGTGCCTGGTATAATTAAATGAAAGAAAATCTTTTCAGCTTTACTGAGGTATAATTGACAAAACTGATGCTGTAAAGAGCTATATTGCATAGGAACCTGGAATGTTAGGTCTATGAATCAAGGCAAATTGGAAGTGGTCAAACAGGAGATGGCAAGAGTGAACGTCGACATTCTAGGAATCAGCGAACTAAAAGGGACTGAAATGGGTGAATTTAACTCAGATGACCATTATATCCACTACTGTGGGCAGGAATCCCTCAGAAGAAATGGAGTAGCCATCATGGTCAACAAGAGAGTCTGAAATGCAGTACTTGGATGCAATCTCAAAAACGACAGAATGATTTCTGTTCATTTCCAATGCAAACCATTCAGTATCACAGTAATCCAAGTCTATGTCAAAACCAGTAATGCTGAAGAAGCTGAATGATTGTATGAAGCCCTACAAGACCTTTTAGAACTAACACCCCCCAAATTATGTCCTTTTCATTATAGGGGACTGGAATGCAATAGTAGGAAGTCAAGAAACTCCTGGAGTAACAGGCAAATTTGGCCTTGGAGTACAGAATGAAGCAGGGCAACAGCAAATAGAGTTTTGCCAAGAGAAAGCATTGATCATAGCAAACACCCTCTTCCAACAACACAAGAGAAGTCTCTACACATGGACATCACCAGATGGTCAACACCAAAATCAGATTGATTATATTCTTTGCAGCCAAAGATGGAGAAGCTCTATACAGTCAGCAAAAACAAGATCAGGAGCTGACTGTGGCTCAGATCATGAACTCCTTATTGCCAAATTCAGACTTAAATTGAAGAAAGTAGGGAAAACCACTAGACCATTCAGGTATGACCTAAATCAAATCCCTTATGAATATACAGTGGAAGTGAGAAACAGATTTAAGGGACTAGATCTGACAGACAGAGTGCCTGATGAACTCTGGACGGAGGTTCGTGACTTTGTAGAGGAGCAGAGATTAAGACCATCCCCATGGAAAAGAAATGCAAAAAAGCAAAATGGCTGTCTGAGGAGGCCTTACATATAGCTGTGAAAAGAAGAGAAGTGAAAAGCAAAGGAGAAAAGGAAAGATATTCCCATCTGAATGCAAAGTTCCAAAAAATAGCAAGGAGAGCTAAAAAAGCCTTCCTCAGCAATCAGTGCAAACAAATAGAGGAAAACAACATAATGGAAAAGACTAGAGATCTCTTTAAGAAAATTAGAGATACCAAGGGGCATTTCATGCAAAGATGGGCACAATAAAGGACAGAAATGGTATGGACCTAAGAGAAGCAGAAGATATTAAGAGGCGGCAAGAATACACAGAAGAACTGTACAAAACAGATCTTCATGACCCAGATAATCATGATGGTGTGATCACTCACCTAGAGCCACACATCCTGGAATGTGAAGTGAAGTGGGCCTTAGGAAGCATCACTACAAACAAAGCTAGTGGAGGTGATAGAATTCCAGTTCAGCCATTCCAAATCCTGAAAGATGATGCTGTGAAAGTGCTGCACTCAATATGCCAGCAAAGTTGGAAAACTCGGCAGTGGCCACAGGACTGGAAAAGGTCAGTTTTCATCCCAATCCCAAAGAAAGGCAATGCCAAAGAATGCTCAAACTCCCGCACAATTGCAGTCATCTCACACACTAGTAAAGAAGTGCTCCAAATTCTCCAAGCCAGGCTTCAAAGTACGTGAACAATGAACTTCCAGATGTTCAAGCTGATTTTAGAAAAGGCAGAGAAACCAGAGATCAAGTTGCCAACATTCACTGGATCATTGAAAAAGCAAGGGAGTTCCAGAAAAACCATCTATTTGTGCTTTATTGACTATGCCAAAGCCTTTGACTGTGTGGATCACAATAAAATGTGGAAAATTCTGAAAGAGATGAGAATACCATATCATCTGACCTGTCTCTTGAGAAACCTGTATGCAGGTCAGGAAGCAACAGTTAGAACTGGACATGGAACAACAGACTGGTTCCAAATAGGAAAAGGAGTATGTCAAGGCTGTATATTGTCACCCTGCTTAATTAACTTATATGCAGAGTACATCATGAGAAACGCTGGGCTGGAAGAAACACAAGCTGAAATCGTGATTGCTGGGAGAAATATCAATGATCTCAGATATGCAGACGACACCACCCTTATGGCAGAAAGTAAAGAGGAACTAAAAAGCCTCTTGATGAAAGTGAAAGAGGAGAGTGAAAAAGTTGGCTTTAAGGTCAACATTCAGAAAACTAAGATCATGGCATCTGGTCCCATCACTTCATGGGGAATAGATGGGGAAACAGTGGAAACTGTGTCAGACTTTATTTTTTGGGCTCCAAAATCACTGCAGATGGTGACTGAAGCCATGAAATTAAAAGACGCTTACTCATTGGAAGCAAAGTTATGACCAACCTAGGTAGCATATTCAAAAGCAGAGACATTACTTTGCCAACAAAGGTCCGTCTAGTCAAGGCTATGGTTTTTCCAGTGGTCATGTATGGATGTGACAGTTGGACTGTGAAGAAAGCTGAGTGCCGAAGAATTGATGCTTTTGAACTGTGGTGTTGGAGAAGACTCTTGAGAGTCCCTTGGACTGCAAGGAGGTCCAACCAGTCCATTCTGAAGGAGATCAGTCCTGGGTGTTCATTGGAAGAACTGATGCTAAAGCTGAAACTCCAATAGTTTGGCCACGTAATGCAAAGAGCTGACTCATTGGAAAAGATCCTGATGCTGGGAAAGATTGAGGGCAGGAGGAGAAGGGGACTACAGAGGATGAGATGGTTGGATGGCATCACGGACTCAATGGACATGAGTTTGGGTAAACTCCGGGAGTGCTGATGGACAGGGAGGACTGGCCTGCTGCGATCCATGGGGTCACAAAGAGTCAGACACGACTGAGTGACTGAACTGAACTGCACTGAATTGACAAAAATTGTGTCTGTTCCACATGCACAGCTTGACGTTGTGACTTCTGTCTATGCTCTGAAATAAGTACCGCCGTCATGCCAATTATAGTTAGTGTGTCCATCAGCTCCCGTAGTTCACCTTGGTCTGCGGGTCTGCTGAGGACACTTCCGGGCTACCCTCTGAGCGGGATTGAGTCTACAGTAGAGTTCGGTCAGCTCTAGTCACATCGCTGCACATCAGGTGTCCAGAACTTATGGTCGGCATCCCTGAAACTTTGTTCCCCGTGACCACCACCTCCCCGTTATCCCCTTCCCAGCCTCTGGGGACTACGTTCTCCTCCGTCTCTCCGAATCTGTTTTAGATTCCACAGGTTAGTGAGCTCCTGCTGCGTTTGCCTGCCTGTGTCTGGCTTACTTTACTCGGCTTAATGTCCTCCGGTTTCACCCATGTTGTCTCAAAAGGAGGATTTCCTTAGTTAAAAGGCTGAGTGAGACTCCACTGTGTGTGTGTGTGTGTCTGGCATTTTCTTTGTGCATTTATCTATCGACAGACATCCAGGTTGTGGCCGCATCCTGCTACTGGGAACAACACTGCAGAACACAGGAGTGCAGACATATGTGAGGTCCTTGCTTCCTCTTCTTTGGATACATACCCCGGAGTGGAATTGCTGGGTCATGTGGTAGTTCTGCTTTTAGTTTCTTAAGGAAACTCCACACTGCTTTCCACGGTGGCTGCACCGACGCCTTCCCAACCACCATGCACAAGGTTCTCTTCCCTCCGCATTTTGGCAGCACCTGTCTTTTTCCTGGGAGTCGAGTGTGTGTAACACGTGCAGTGACATCTCACTGGCTCCGGCGTGTGCTCCCTTGAGGACTGGTGGATGTTGAGCGCCTTTCCATGTCCTGTTTGGTCATTTGACGTCGTCTTTTGAGAGATACCTGTTCAGGTCCTGTGCCCATTTAAAAACCGGGTTGGTGTTACTTTGGGTTGACTTGTGTGAGCTCCTTGTATATTTGAGAAGTAGCTCCTTATCAGATGTGTGGTTTGCACACATCTTCTCCCGTTGCACCCATTGCCTTTCCTGTGACTGTTTCCTTTGTTGTGTGGGTTTTATTTACCGGACTGCCCCTGGTCTGGTTCTGTCTTTGCTGCCTGTGCTTTTGGTGTCGTATCCAAAGAACCCTTGTCCACACCATGTCACGACGCTCCCCCGTGTCTTCCTCTTGTTCTTTCATCGTTTCCGGCCCTGTGTCTCTGCTGCGTTTTGAGATGATTTCACTTATAGTTTGAGCTGAGGGTCCAGCTTCACCCTCCTGCCTGCTGTCATCTGGCTCTTCCAGCACCGTTTATTGAAGGGATTTTCCCATTGTGTTCTGGGCACCCCAGTGGGAGATCAGTTCACTGAAGCTCTTTAAGACAATTACTGTTATCTACCTCTTCCAGCAGGAGAAGGCCACGGCACCCCACTCCAGTACTCTTGCCTGGAGCATCCCGTGGACGGAGGAGCCTGGTAGGCTGCAGTCCATGGGGTCGCACAGAGTCAGACACGACTGAGCGACTTCACTTTCACTTTTCACTTTCATGCATTGAAGAAGGAAATGGCAGCCCCTTCCAGTGTTCTTGCCTGGAGAATCCCAGCGACGGGGGAGCCTGGCAGGCTGCCGTCTATGGGGTTGCACAGAATCGGACACAACTGAAGCGACTTAGCCACAGCAACAGCAGAAGCAGGTCTTCCAGCACCGTTTATTGAAGGCAGTGTCCTTTACCATTCTCTGTGCTTGGCACCTTGTGGAAGATCAATTCACTGAGCTGCTTCGGGACAACTGTTTTCCGTGATAAGGGAGCTCATAGATCTCCCATTTTCTTGCCATTTCTCTGCTTCCCTGGGCAGAGTCATGGTTCCCGATTCTCAGTGTTTCTTGTGGCTCTGCTTTGCTGTCTGTGCGCTGGGAGAAGCAGCCGCCTCCTCTTGGATATACGGTGGGATTTTGCCCCCAGCCCAGTTAGAGATTCTGGAGCCTCGGAGACGTGCTCTGTGGACATGAGGCTCCCCCACCCTCCCGTCCGGGGAACGATGCTGTGCCCCCGCCCCGTTGTGCCCCTGCCCTGAAGGAGAAGTCTGAGGACCCCGTGCTCCTCTAAGCCCCGAGGCCGAGCCGGCCGCACAGAGCCCCGTCCCTTCTCTTCCTGCTTTGTGGCCCCAAGTGTGTCTGTGGCCTGGTGCTCTCGTGAGCTGAGCAGCGAGGCGGTCTCTGAGGCAGCGGCCTGGAGCCTGGGGACGTGGCGTGGCTGCATCCATTGTCCTCCTGAGGAGGAGGGGCCTGGGCCCAAGGAGGGTCCTCTCAGCGCTGAGCTCTGCCAGCTTGTGGGAGGGGAGACAGGGAAACAGAACCTCCTCCGTTTATCCTTTTGAAGTGGTTCTTCTTGCTTTTTTTGCTCATCCAAGGTGTTGCAGCTCACTAGCTGGATTCTTCAGTTTGCTTAAAGGTCATTAGGCCCAAATAATCCCAGTTTATCAGTGTTTCTGTGCGAGGTGAGGGCTGGGACTTCCCGATCTGCCATCTTGCTTAAAGCGCTGATTAAAATTTCTGAAATGTGTCACAGTGAGGCCAGAAATGGAAAACAGAAACGATAGTTAACTAGTGTGCGTGCTCAGTCACTACAGCCATGTCTGACTCTTTGCGACCCCACGGCCTGTAGCCTGCCACGGCCCTCTGTGCACGGGATTCTCTAGGCAGGAATACTGGAGGGGGTGGCCATGCCCTCCTCCAGGGGATCTTCCCCACCCGGGGATTGAACCCAAGTCTCTTACGTCTCCTGCACTGGCAGGGGGCTCTTCACCCCTAGTGCCCCCTGGGAAGCCCTGATAGTCCACATACACAGGGAAACTGAGAAGAGTAAGCAGGTATCTGGCGCTGTTTTTGAATGAGAGAAACGGAGTGATGGTAGGCTGCACTCGGGCTCCCCAGGTGGCTCAGGGGTAAAGAATCTGCCTGCCAGCACAGGAGGTGCAGAGACTCGAGTTCGATCCCTGGGTGGGGAAGATCCCCTGGAGAAGGACATGGAAGCCCACCTCAGTATTCTTACCTGGAGAATCCATGGACAGACGAGCCTGGCAGGCTACTGTCTGTGGAGTCACAAAGAGTTGGACATGACTGAGCACAAGCGCGGGCACACAGACACAGACACACACACACACACACACACACACGAAGAGACTGCAGACCCAGACAACCCACCTGCCCACTCCCCAGACCAGGTGCCCCCTCCCTCGGTTCTGCAGTTTGTGTGTGCAGTCTTCAGGGTTTTGTAAATGCAGTATCACGTCATCTGCATACACGGACAGTTTTGCCTCCTTCCTGCCCCAAGTTGAATCCTTTTTTTCTTGCCTGATTGCTCTGACTAGGACTTCCCGTGGTGTGCTGAACACAAATGGTGAGACTGGGCGTCCTTACCTTGTCCCAGAGTTCTAGAAAGGCTTTCCGCTTGTCACCTTTGAGGACTGTGTTGACTGTGTGCTTGTCATAAGTCGGTTTTATTACGTTGAGATGTCTTCCCTCTGTACTCACTTTGGCGACACCTCTTATGATGAATGGATGTTGCATTTTATCAGTGCTTTCTCTGAACCTGTTAAGACGAGCATGTTGTTTTGTCTTTTCTCTTGTTGATGTGGTGACTTACATTGATCGATTTGCACATGTTGAATTATCCTTGTGACTCTGGTATGAATCCAAGTTGATCATGGTGTGTGATTCTTTTTGTGTGTTGTTGAATTCGGTTAGCTAATATTTTGTTGCGCATTTTGCGTGTATGTTCATAAAGCGCTCTGTTCTGTAACTTCTTTTTTGGTTGTGTCTTTGTCTGGTTTAGGTATCGGCGTGATGGTGGCTCATAGAAGGACTTTGGGAGTGTTTCGTCCTCTTCAGTCTCCTGGGAGAGTGTGAAGAGGGTCATATAAGTTCCTCTTTGTCAGTTTGGTAGAAGTCCTCCGTGAAGCCATCCAGTTCTGGCCTCTGGTTTGCATGGAGTTTCAATTGGTGTTATTACAGATTCTGTGTCGCTTCCATTGGCCGGTCTGTTCAGGCTGTCTGGGTCTTCTTGCCTCCGTTCTGGTGGGCTGTGTGTCTCTAGAGACTCGTGCATGTCTTCCAGGTTTGCTGTCGGATGGCTGAGCACACAGTGGTTCTTAGTACTCTCTTATAAACTTTTGTATCTCTGAGGTATCATTTTTTAAAAATTTATTAGTTTTGGCTGTGCTGGACTTCCCTGGTGGCTCAGATGGTAAAGAATCTGCCTGCTACTTGGGAAACCTGAGTTTGATCCCTTGGTGGGGAAGATCCCCTGGAGGAGGGCAATGCAACCCACTCCAGTAAGAGAATCCCATGGACACAGGAGCCTGGTGGCCTCAGTCCATGTGGTCACACAGAGTCAGACACACCTGAGGGACAGATGGTGCTGGGTCTTCCTCGCTGCCTAGAGGAGCCTGGTGGGCTACAGTCCATGCAGTCACAGAGTCAGACATGACTGAGGGACAGAGGATGGTGCTGGGTCTTCCTTGCTGCCCAGAGGAGCCTGGTGGGCTACTACTGTCTATGGTGTCTCAAAGAGTCAGACACGCCTGAGCGACAGAGGACGGTGCTGGGTCTTCCTCGCTGCCCAGAGGCTTTCCTCCCATTTAGCTGAGCACAGCAGGGTTTTCCCTTCTCTGTGGTGCCTGGGCTCCTCGCTTTGGTGATGTGTCTTGTCGCAGGGCACGGCTTTGGGCCCGCGGGCTCAGCATTTGCAGCCTGAGCGGGATCTTCTCGCAGCAGGGATGGAACCCACGTCCCCTGCGTTGGCGGCTGGATTCTTATCCGCCAAGCCACCAGGGAAACCCGGTAGCAGCTCTTGTTCCTCCCGTCTCAGTTCTTATTTTGTGTATTGAGTCCCACGTTGTTCCCTTTTGAATTTGATGTCATGGACTGGACTCCTACGGTCGTGTTTCACTTATTCACCATCATGCTTGAAAACTGACCTGTGTTCCTGTAGCAGTCCAGCTTTGTGCATTTTTTGTATAAAATTCTGTCGCATATATACACACCAAACCATTCATTTTGGGGAAAGTGATTTCTGTAACTTTTTCTACTGTGAACAACCCACGTGTCCTTTTTCTCCTTGTACACGCATGGCTGTGCACGCATCTTCCTCTGGGTTATACAACTGTGGGCCAGCGCTGTGTCTCTGCCCTTTAACTGAGAGTTGCTGTCGACTCTCCAGATTGACCGCGGTAATGAGTACCCCTGCCCGTGATATGCTGGGATTCGTCAGAGTCAGCCTTGTCTCCTCCATGGTTTTCTCTTTCCCTCTCTTACAGATGAACTAGGAGGTGGGCATCTCATTTCAGGGTCCCTGGGGCATAAAACTGAGGTGGAGATGATCCTATGTGATTGTAATGAGAAGGACACATCTGTGCCCATGGGGCCATCAGTGGGGGCTGGCTGCACCAGACTCGGCCTGTAGGAAAGTCCACCTGCTCCTTCCTTCCCACCCGGCCTTCAGCGCGTTCACCCAGGCTCCTTGAGGTTGGCCACAGAGTGCGTTGGCCCCAAAGAGACACACAGTTCACACTGGGCCCTTTAAGCATTTATTGCCTGATGATTTTGTCTGTGCCAGGTCTGTGTTACTGCGGGGGTGTGTCTGGTTATGTGAGCAGGGCTGTTCCCTCGCTTTGGTGTCCGGGCTTCTGCAGCACTGGCCTCTCTGGCAGTGCGCGGGCTCCAGGACGTGCCGGCCTCTGTCGCTGCGGCTCATGGATTCAGTTGCTCCCTGGAGTGTGGGGTCTTCAGGATCACGGATTGAACCCGTGTCTCTTGCATTGGCTGGCAGATTCTTCACCACCAGGGAAACCCCATATCGGGGCTCTTTACAAAACGATATATTCCTGAGCTCATTTACCAGTGTAGCCCTGACGGTCACTTCAAACACCAGGGTGTCCCTTCACACTGACAGTGTTTCTGGAGAGACTACAGCGGGTGTCCTCGGACAAGGAGGAGGGGCATGCAGGGTCCAGAGGGGGCTCAGGGAAGAGTTTAGGATCCAACTGTTCCAAACAGGGCCCCATTTAACCCATTTATTCAGTTACTTTAACAGCATTCTGTTTCTGAGAAGAGATGGAGGTCATTGCGCACACCAGAGACGGCGGGCATGAACAATGAGGCTCACGTCCTCCATGCGAGTGGACAGAGCCTGCGGGCATGCAGGGTGAGGACCCACCCCTGCCATGTGGGATGCGCCTCGGGCCAGGGGTGAGAGCAGCCGGGAGCCAGGGTGTCCTCCCCAGGAGGGAGGGGGCCCTGTGAGCAGAGGCCAAGCCCCCTGGGGACGCCTGGGCCTCCTCCCACCCTGCGGCTCATCTCTCCCCCAGGGTCAGAGGCTCATCCAGAAGCTCCTACACCAGAAGCTCGCGTCCCGGGCTCCTGCACTCTGGGCGGTGCGGGGTCCCGGTGCTCAGCTCCGGGCTGCATCTCGGGCTCCTCCGTGGTCGTGCCAAGCCTGGCAGAGAAGGATCCCGAGGAGCAGCAGGACCGAAGCCGCGAGGCCCATCCGGGTGAGATTCTGCACCGTGTAGTCTGGGGTGAGGGCACACAGGTCAGCGCCGGCCCCGTTACTCACTGTGTGTGCCCAGGGCACCCGCCTCCTGTGAGAAGACGCAGCCCCGAGCCCAAGTCCTGACAGGGACGCTGTCCTTGTTCACACTCGCGGGTCTGACAGCGGTGCTGGGGAGGGTATCAGCCGAGCCCGAGTGTCGTGAAGGGAGGCTGTGGGTGGGCCGTGTCCTCCTCGGGAGACTCCTGGGGTCTCTCTATCTTACTGTCTCAGACGTTCCTGTCAGGACCCTGAGCTGAAGGAGCTCCGACAGCACAGGGTGGGGTGGGGCCCTCCCCTGAGCGGTGGTCTGTGGGGTCCCGGGGTGGGGCCCGCCCCTGAGTGGTGTTTGCAGGGTCCTGGGGTGGGACCCCGCCCCTGATCAGTGGTCCGTGGGGTCCCGGGGTGGGACCCAACCGTGGCTCCCACGGATCCACCTCCCCCTACAGACGCTCGCTCAGCCCTCTGTGTCTGCCAGCTGGACTCTGCCCGCGGGAGGAGGTGATCCCTGCAGCCTCCGGGGGCAGGATGTGGTGGGGGCGGACCTGCTTCTCCACAGACTGAACCCCATCCAGCAGCCTCAGGCCCCTGCAGCCTGTGGCACTGGCGCCATCTCTGCCTGACTCCCCGCTGCCCCTTGACGATCTGAGGGGCCTTGTCCTCCCAGAGAATGTTAAAATGCCCTGGGGTGGGCTGTCTCCCCTGAGCAGAGAGCCCCGAGACTCCCCAGGTTCGGATCTGGGTCTGTGGCTGGGAGACTGGGTCCTGGGAATGAGCCTAGGAAGGCGTACGCCGGGCTGACCCGGGGACCCCACCTCACCCACCTCTGCCCTGCACGGCCCTGTGGCCTCCCCGAGACCCTCCCACTGACCACCTGCCCCTCCGGGACCCCAGTGCGGGAGGAAGGGGCGGGGCGCGGGCTCCGAGGCCCCTCCCTCAGGGGGCCCTCCTTCAGCGCCCCCTCCTCCACCACCGCCCTGCGCTCCCAGGGCAGAGCCCCGAGCTGCTGAGTGAGACGGACAGACTGGGCCTCACCTGCGACCACGAGCGCCAGGGGCTCACTGGGCTGTGACAGCAGGTAGGGGTCTGTGCTGAGTGAGCCGTAGCACCTGTAGGTGCCCCCGTGGGCTGAGGTCACAGGGCTCAAGGAGAACTCGGCCTGGTACCGACCGTCTTGGTCCTGGGAGCGCAGACGCAGGGGGCGATCGGCTGCCCCCTCCTTGGACAGAAGGAAGGTGTCCGTCCTCTCTCCTGACTGACACAGCAGGGTCACATTCTCCCCGGGGGCACCGTGGGGCCCGGCCGCACCGAGAGGGAGGGGCTGTCTCTGAGCCGTCCTGCAGAGAGGAAGGGGGTGCGGGCGCCGGGCCTGGTTCTGAGCGAGACTCCGCGGGCCTCTCTGGCCCCTCAGCGCTGTCTCTGTTTCTCAGAGTCTCTCCCCTCCCCAACCCCTGTCTCTCTGTCCCTCCCCGGGACCCCTTCCCCTGGTCCCAGCATCATCCCTGGGGCTCCCCAGTGGGGCCTGTGCAGAGTCTGGTCCCCGACTGACCCGCTGGCTCCTCACCTGCCACCAGCAGCTCCAGGGGCTCACTGGGGGCCGACCACTCGGAGGAGAGGCCGTGTCCACCGTAGCATCTGTACTGGCCCCTGTGGACGGTGCCCACCGGGCCCAGGGGGAAGTCGGCCTGAGAGAGCCCCCCCTGGGGCCTCTGGGCAGGGCGCTGAGGGAGGTCCTGTCCCCCCACCTTGGACAGAGCGAATCTGGTGTAGCCAACGTCAGAGCGACACTGGAGGGTCAAGTTCTGTCCAGAGGTGACGACAGGGCCCTGCGGGGTCAGGAGGGAGGGCTTCCCAGACAGCCCTGGGGAGAGACACGCGCTGGGTTGTAGGGACCGCTTCCCCTGTGGACCCCCTCTCCCGGCCCGGCCCCAGGCCTCGCCGTGTCTCAGTCTGTGTGTCTGTCCTGTGAGCCCCACGCTCCTCTCCCCACCCTCTCACAGGGGCTCCCCTGGGAGCAGAGACCCCAGTACGTTTTCTTGTCTGCACAAATGTATGGGGTCAGGACGGGATTCCTCACCTGAGACCAGGAGCTCCAGGGGGTCGCTGGGGGCTGACCACACCCGGGGGGTGTGCCTGTAAAAGCTGTAGCATCTGAACGTCCACCTATGCCCGGGGGTCATGGGGCCCACGGGGAACAGGGCCTGGGTCTGCCCGTCGGGGGTTCGCTGTCCATCCAGGCCCCAAAAGGACTCGTCTTCTCCTTCCTTGGTTAGAAGGAATCTGTTAAATCCCCAACGGGAGCCACACTGGAGGGTCACATTCCCTCCCGACATCACTACAGGGCTCGGCAGGGCTGAGAGGCTGGGTTTGCCGTAGGGTCCTAGGAGAGAAGGAGGCAGCTGGTTCCGTGGGGCCCCCACCCTCTCCTCCCCCCACCCAGGGCTGTGCTGTGAGAGGGACAGCCCCTGAGAGCAGACCCCCTCCTGAGGGCAGAGCCCGAGGCCCCCTAGATCCCTCACCTGTCACCACCAGCTCCAGGGGGTCACTGTGCTCTGACCGGCCAGTGCGGGTTCCGTAGTAGCACTGATAGCTCCCTGCGTGGTCCTGTCCCATGTTTTGGATGGAGAACTTGGCCTTGTCCCCGGGCTCCAGGGGTTTCTGTCTGTCCCATGAAACTGGGTTTCCCTCTTTATCCAGATGGAACTCCTGGGCCCCCGGGGGACCCTGACACCAGATGGTCACGGGGCTCCCCCAGGAGACCACAGAGCCCGGCTCAGCCCAGATGGTGGGTTTGGGGAGGGTCCCTGGAAGGAAATCAGAGGTGGGCTCACCAGGAGTCTCCCCCAGGTCCTGGCTCTCAGCCCAGACCTCCCAGACTCCCCCTCCATAACCCCCGGGCTGCCCTCCCCCTGCCCATGGCCTGGGGGTGACCTTGTCCCCACGAGAGGAGAGAGCTGGGCCCCCGGACAGACTCACCGGCCTGCACCTGGGTCCTCAGGCCCACACTCAGCCCTGGAAGAGAGCGCCCTGTGAGAGGTGTGCCCTCAGCTCTGAGCAACGCTTCTCCACCCGGGGAGTCTCCTGGGCCCTGGGGTCCCCTGACGGAGTAGGCTGGCTGGGGGGTCCCTCCAGACCAGGGCTCCCCCTGCCCCTCCCATCTCACCAAGGCAGAGCAGGGCAGGGAGCGCGGGGGCCATGGCGTCTCTTCCCTGCGGTCCAGGCTGTGAGGATGGAGGAGACCTGGGTGTCCTCCGGACAGACGGACCACAGGGTGTGTCCTCTCTGGGGCTGGGGCTTCCTGTCACGTGGCTGTCACATCAGTGTCCCCACAGGAAGGGGAACAGCCTCTTCTTGAAAGCCAGTCATTGTTCCTGTGACAGTCCCAGTGTGTTCCTGAGACACCCGTTTCAGGTGTGGTCAAGCAGGGCATGTCCTTCCCTCTGAGAGCCTCCCCTCGGGGTCTGCTTCCTCCTCTGCCCGCCCATCAGCAGGTCCCTGGGGGTCCTCTCCGTGGACGGGGTCTGCAGGCGCTGGAGATGCTTTGGGGAGGATGCTGTCTCTTGCTGCCCACAGGGCTCAGATACCCAGAGACACACTTTTTTTTTAAATTGCTGGATCATTACTTTACAATATGGTGCTGGTTCTGCCATGCATCAGCATGGATCGGCCATGTGTGTCACGTGCCCTCCCTCTAGAACCTCCCTCCCCTCTGGGTTGTACAGAGCCCTGTGTGAGCACACTGAGTCACAGGGCACATTCCCCCGTGGTCTGTTTTACACGTGCTGGTGTGCGCATTTCCATGCTACTCTCTCCATTCATCCCACCCTCTCCTTCCCCTCTGTGTCCACAAATCTGCTCTTTATGAGGGACAAATGATCAGAGTGTCCCTGGGCTCAGTGGAGTCCATGTGGCCGAGAGCCCAGAGGAGGCTTCAGGGAATAAGGAAGGAAACTGACTCCTCCACTGCCCCGGGGTGTGGGTTTCCCCCATGGCAGCCCCCTTCAGGGCGTCTCTCTGTATCGCATCACCGTCCAGCCCGCCTTCCTGGGAACAAGCCCCTGGGTGCTTCCTGCCTCCTCAGGGCCCCGGGGTCCTTGGGCACAGTGTCCTCCCGGTCTTGTCGTCACCTGCAAGCTTTAGGGAGTATTGATTGGGGTCAGAGCTCTCACTCTGTTGGAAAACAGATGCTCCTATAAACGTGTACCCGCTGCTCATGTACCTTGGGGCGGTGGTGCCCTTTCTCGGCACCTGAGGTTCCTTCTCTGCCTGTTGTCCCGACCCCAGCCCTCAGAGGGGCTGCAGGCTCTTGCTGCCGTCGTCATGGTCAATTTCCAGATGAGGTGACAGCAGGAGAGGGTGGACGTGAAGGGCTGCGGGCTGTGACTGCACCAAAGTGGGTGAGTGTGGTACCCACCCAGAGCCTCCTCTCCTTCTAACACTGAGACGTGCTTGGAGAGTGTTTCTGAAACACGTAGCCACAGACAAGGGCAGAAAGAAAGTTCCCCAAATGGAGGGGAACCACAGCAAAGCATGAGAGGTCGCCGGTGTGGCCCCGGCGGCAGGGATCATCTCGGGGTCAGAGTAAGGTTTCCACCCATGTGGACACACAGAGGGAACCATGGTCACAGAAAAATAAAGGGAGGCAAGCATGTGGATTATTTTGTAGAACAGGTGGTCACTGAAAAGAGGTGAAAATTTTCGACGTGAACAATACAGAAGATTCAACACGTTAAAAAGTCATGCAGCCAAGAAGGCAGCTAAGCGGCCCCGTATGAAGTCGGAGCAAAGCATTGAGGAAATGGTCCAGAGTGCAGCACAGAGTGCAGACAGGGAGATTCAGGAGAGGCGGGCCTGTGCTGACGGCCAGTGTGGTATCTGTTGTAAGTGTCAGATGGGAAGACGCTCACGACAGACGGCAACGGCTGAGGAAGCAAATAACGGAGCCTCCTTTACTGAGGAGAACCGACGTGCGAAGGGCTGGGACTCATGCATGTGCACGTGACACCCGAGGGCCGCCCTGCTGGGCTCCTGACTGAGACTCGGTGCTCATACTTAGGGGCCTGGGCGGGATCAGCGGCCTGGGATCCAGACACGGCACACTTGAGCTAAAGACCCCACACCCTGCAACGGAGAGCCTGTGTGGGGCAGCGACATCAACAATAGGTTAATTAACTACATATTTGTAAAAGTAAATGGAAGTAACATCTGTATCTTGACCTTTCATAGTAAACTGAGAAACTGCAGGTTAAATTTAAAAATTATTTCGCGCTGAATTATACAATTTGAAACAGTTAATTCTCTTTTAAGTAAATTTCAAATAAAAAAAGGAAAATCAAGGCGGACTGGACTGAGGCCCTAAAAATGTCCTGAAACTACTTCCTGTGGAAAACGCAGATTATCAAGAGAATGACCAGCCCACAGGGAGCAGACTGCCCCCTACCAAAAGGGGGCGCTATGGATACTGGAGCCATGCCGTCAGGGAATTAACCAGGAAGAGTGTCCCTGAGTCGGAGTACTTGCAAGGGGCAGAAGTGAGAGCTTCATGCAGAGCACATCCCCAGCTTCCAGGAGGTTCAGCCTCCCAGTGTGGGCCGTGCCTCAGCCTCAACCCGCCAGGTCCTGAGACAGGAGGTGGGCTCTGGGGGCATGGGGCCCTTAACCTTCACAAGCGTTTTCCTCTCCTACTACTTGAGTCACACGCTGGATTCCAAATAGAGTGTTCTCAAGCAACTTGTTAAAAAGAGAATGACGGTGAGAGAAGGCATTTCCAGAGGTGCAAGTTCTTAGATACTGACTGTTTTCACACAGAAAGGGATACTAAGAGATGGCAGAGAGACAGTGAGATGCAACAGAGAGGAACGCATGGCCAAAAATGAGCTTTGGAAAAGTACACAGACACACACTTGCACGCACAAACACACCCACACGTGTGCATGGAGAGAGCCGTGCGCATGCCCACACACGTGTATATGAGTGCCCAGAGTTCAGGTGAAGCACCGTTAGAACTTTGTCTTTTGTAAAGGAGGAGGAGAATGTGTACGTGTTCAGAAATAAAAATGTAAATACGTATTTTAAGCACGAGATCAAGTGCCTAAAATGAGCAATGGAATAACTCCCAATGTGCCTAGTGTAATTAAATGAAAGAAAAGCTTTTCAACTTTACTGTGGTATAATTGACAAAATTGATGCTGTAAAGAGCAATATTGCATAGGAACCTGGAATGTTAGGTCCATGAATCAAGGCAAATTGGAAGTGGTCAAACAGGAGATGGCAAGAGTGAACGTCGACATTCTGGGTATCAGCGAACTAAAGGGGACTGGTCATCTAACTCAGATGACCATTATATCTACTACTATGGGCAGGAATCCCTTAGAAGAAATGGAGTAGCCATCATGATCAACAAGAGAGTCCGAAATGCAGTACTTGGATGCAATCTCAAAATTGACAGAATAATCTCTGTTCGTTTCCAAGGCAAACCATTCAGTATCACAGGAATCCAAGTCTGTGTCCCAACCAGTAACGCTGAAGAAGCTCAACGATTCTATGAAGACCTACAAGATCTTTTAGAACTAACACCCCCCAAAATATGTCCTTTTCATTATAGGCAACTGGAATGCAAATATAGGATGTCAAGAAACTCCTAGAGTAACAGGCAAATTTGGCCTTGGAGTACAGAATGAAGCAGGGCAAAGGCTAATAGAGTGTTGCCAAGAGAACGCACTGGTCTAGCAAACACCCTCTTCCGACAACACAAGAGAAGACTCTACACATGGACATCACCAGATGGTCAACACCAAAATCAGATTGATTATATTCTTCACAGCCAAAGATGGAGAAGCTCTATACAGTCAGTAAAAACATGACCAGGAGCTGACTGTGGCTCAGATCATGAACTCCTTATTACCAAATTCAGACTTAAATTGAAGAAAGTAGGGAAAACCACTAGACCATTCAGGTATGACCTAAATCAAATCCCTTATGATTATACAGTGGAAGTGAGAAATAGATTTAAGGGACTAGATCTGATAGAGTGCCTGATGAATTCTGGACTGAGGTTTGTGACTTTGTACAGGAGCAGGGATCAAGACTATCCCCATGGAAAAGAAATGCAAAAAATGGCTGTCTGAGGAAGCCTTACATATAGCTGTGAAAAGAAGAGAAGTGAAAAGCAAAGGAGAAACGGAAAGATATTCCCATCTGAATGCAAAGTTCCAAGAATAGCAAGGAGAGATAAGAAAGCTTCCCTCAGCAATCAGTGCAAACAAATAGAGGAAAACAACAGAATGGGAAAGACTAGAGATCTCTTCAAGAAAATGAGAGATACCAAGGGAACACTTCATGCAAAGATGGGCACAATAAAGGACAGAAATGGTATGGACCTAACAGAAGCAGAAGTTATTAAGAGGTGGCAAGAATACACAGAAGAACTGTACAAAACAGATCTTCATGACCCAGATAATCACAATGGTGTGATCACTCACCTAGAGCCACACATCCTGGAATGTGAAGTCAAGTGGGCCTTAGGAAGCATCACTTTGAATAAAGCTAGTGGAGATGATGGAATTCCAGTTGAGCTATTTCAAATTCTGAAAGATGAAAGATGATGCTGTGAAAGTGCTGCACTCGATATGCCAGCAAAGTTGGAAAACTCAGCAGTGGCCACAGGACTGGAAAAGGTCAGTTTTCATTCCAATCCCAAAGAAAGGCAATGCCAAAGAATGCTCAAACTACCGCACAATTGCACTCATCTCACACGCTAGTAAAGTAATGCTCCAAATTCTCCAAGCCAGGCTTCAAAGGACGTGAACCATGAACTTCCAGATGTTCCAGCTGGTTTTAGAAAAGGCAGAGAAACCAGAGATCAAATCGCTGCAACTGGAGAAAAGCCCACACAGCAACAATGAATCAATAAACAAACATAAAAAATAGATTTCTAGTGCAGGTTTTAAAAGATGCTTTGATAAATGATAGGAAATTCCCTTTTACTTACGACTTTTTCATTATAAATTGGTGGTGTATTTTATCAGAAAACTTTTCATCTGTTATCATGATGTTTTAAAATTTCTTCTTTTAATATTTGAATTGTATTGATGGATTTTTGTGGATGAAACCAACCACACATTCTTGAAAAAAAATACGTGCACGTGCGTGATATGTGTTCCATTTTATTTACTGATGAATCCTCTTTGTGAATGTTTGTTTAGGAAAACAAACCAGGGAAAAAGAGCTTCCTGAGATTTTCCCATTTTGTAGTTTCCATGTCACCGTTTGGTCTCAGGTTTTTCTGGCGCAGTGAAATGTTTTGTGGAGTGTGCCCTTCCTTCCTTCTCCCCTCTCTGCGTAAGCTGGTGTAAGCTCGGTAGGTGTGTGTACGAGTGTGTGTGTTTCATGAGTGCCCGCATGTTCAGATGCATTCACCTGTGAAACTCTCTGGACTCAGAGTTCACTTTAACATATAGGACAATTCAGATTTTCTGTTTATCCTTATGTCCATAATTTTGATAAATTTTATTTTTGAGGCTTTTGGTCTGTGTCATCTACATTTTCTACTATAATAGCTTGAAGCTGTCCTTCTATGAGGTGTTTACCTTTCTAAAGTCTGAAGGACCTGCCGTCGTGTCCTGATGGCGGTAAAGCAACACCTTCTCTCTTTCTGACTTGGTCCTTGGGCCTAGCATGTTGAGTGTGGTCCACGCCCTCAGGGACGAAGCTTTCTGGCTGTTCTGATTTTCCTCTCCTTGTTTGTCCTCAGTGGTAGCTACCCCTGTCATTGTTGTTTCCCTGTTCCTCCCTTCGTTTGGAGTAATGTGCTGACCTTTTTCAAAATCACTGATAATTGAGAGTCTGTTGCCTTCTTTATAAAATATGAGGATATTAATTATCTTTTTTAAGGAAATGAAACATGCCTTTCAGTTTTTTAGTAATCTGTTTATTTGTGGCTGTGCTGGATCTTCCCTGCTGCGAGTGGGCTCTCTCTGGTTGCAGCGAGTGGAGGCTGCTGCCTGGCTGTGCACGGCCTGCTCACCCACTGGCTCCCCTCGAGGAACACCAGAGCTTCAGAGGAAGCTCTGGGCACCAGGGCTTCGGCAGCTGCAGCGCCCCTAGGCTCAGCTGTCCAGCAGCAAGTGGATCAGACCCATGTCCCATGCATTGGTTGGCAGACTCTTAACCACTGGGCCACCGGGGGTCCAGGATGCTGTTTCTGAGGGTAGAACCAGTTGACCCGAAAGGGTCCCCGGGGCACCTGGTGGTCTGTTAGGAGCCCAGGTACTGGCTGCTGGTGGTTAGGTGGTGTCCATTGCTGGCAGCTCCCGTGCCTCCTGGGGTCTGAGATCTGTCCCGGGAGCCTGGGGTCGGGTCCTTCCTGGGCTAGCGAATGGCGAGAGTAGCGTACTCACTGGGCTCTGCTGGGGGCTCCCCCGACGGGGGAGCCAGGGGTGTGGTCGTCCCCCTTCTGACGGTTGAGTGGTTTACTTGGGCGTAGGTCACGTCCTGGGGGGCTTCAGATGTGGCAGCCTGCGGAGGGGAAGGTGTGTGAGATGGGGCGCCTGAGGGCCTGGAGAGGAGGGACCCATCTGCTGTGCGTCAGTCCATCCTTCCCAGAATCCCCCCGACTGGGAGGACAGAGGGGGTACCTCCCGCCTTAGTGATCTTGGGGGCTCACAGGGCGCCCGTCCCCTCCTGGGGGCCTGCCTCCTGTTGTACTGGAGGGAGACAGTGAAGCAGGACAGGTGCCTCCTGGGTCCGCCACCCTCCTCCAGCCAGCTCCCTGCTGTGCCCAGAGGAGGTTTGGAACCTCGGGCCAGGTCAGCTCTCTCTCCTGATGGAAACTCCAGGGGCCTCCTGTCACCCGGGAGCCTTGGGTGCTCTGTGCAGCCCTGGTTTCTGTCTGAGCCCGGACCTCTTGCTCATCTGGCCTGGCACACAGCCATCTTCCTGCTAAAGCACGTCCCTTCCACCTCAGGACCTTCCTACCGAGTGTGCCCGCCCGGAGCGCCCAGTCCCGTCTCTTGATTTACTTTCCTTGTCAGCACCTTGCATTCTGGGACTCCGCCAGCTTGTTGGCGTGGGGCCCCTCTCACCACGAGCTGAGCGCCTGCCGTACCTGCAGGACCTGGGGGGTGGCGCCCGCTCTCCCGCGCCCTTTGCTGGGGGGTGAAGGAGGGGGGCTGGGCCGTGTGGGCCATCCACTGATGCATGCATCCTCATGAGACCTGGGGCTGCACCCCTACACCAGAAGGTCAGCCAGAGGACACGGAGCTGAGAAAGGCGCCCCGAAGGAGGGGCCATGAAGTCATAGGGCAAGGGGAGGGTGGGGTCACAGCAGGACCCAGGGATCCGGGAAGGAGGGGTGGGTGGGCAAGGCTGGAGCTGGGGTGTGAGCACAGCAGCGGCCGCTCGTGCGCTTGGCTGAGTTTGGCAACAGGAGGTCTGTGGTGGCCAAATGGGAGCAAGGGTCTCACCCGATGGTCCAGCTGCAGCCCCACCTCAGAGTGTGTGTCGCTCATGGCAGCATCTGCGGCAGAGCAGAGGGCACTGCTGGGCGGGGTTCCGAGAGCCTCAGGGCTGGAGCCCCCGCCCTGCATCCCGGTGGGTGCTGTGTGCTCCCCCACCCTTCTGAGCATCCCCCCCCACGGCCTCCAGAGGTCTCTCTGCACCCTCCCTACCCTGCACCTGGGGGAGTGCTGTGTGGGGTTTCAGTCCCCAGCCCCGGTACCCCACCCTTCTGAGTGTCCCCCCCCCCACTGCCTCCAGAAGTCTCAGTGACCCCCGGGGGGCACCGCCTCTCCTGCTCACAGATGGCCTGGTCCTGGGAGTCTGTGGCTGGGCTGGAGCTGAGGAGGAGACACTGTGTCAGGGGAAGAAGGTGGGGTGCTGTGGGTGGGGCTCTGGGGGCGTCAGGGCGGGGGTTACCTGCTCTGCGGGCCCCTGTCCTCGGGCCCTGGGTCTGCGGCCCCTGTGGGAGGTCGGAAATCAGCCTCGGCCTGGGCTGGGACCCGGGACAGAGGCTCGGCCCCGGGGACGTGGTGCCCACGCCCTCCACGTGGGATTCAGGAGGAGAGAAGGCAGCCTGGGCTCGTGGTGCGTGTGTCAGTTCGTGACATTGAGAAGGAGGAGAATGGCTTGAATGAGTGCACGTGGGTGACAGTGGGTGTTTTTTTCCACTAGATTTTCAGATTTGAGATTCTGGAAAAATTTTTAAATGAAATACCGTTGACTTGTAACATATTAGTTTCAGGCATACAACATATGATTCAATGTTTTTATAGGTTATACTCCATTTAAAGTTATTACGAAATAATTGCTACATTCCCTGTGCTATCCAGTATATCCTTCTTGCTTATTTCATACACAGTAGTCTGTGTCTCTAGTCCACACCCCTCATCTGCCCAACCCCCCGGTAACCATTAGTTATTTTTCCGTATCAAGGACTCTGTTTCTGTTTTTCATATATGTTCCTTTGTATTATTTTCCAGATTCAGTATGTACCAATGCTATCATGAAGCGTTTATGTTTCTCCGAGTTATTTCAGTAAGCGTAATACTCTCTAGGTTCATGTATGCTGTTGCAAATGGCAGAGTTTCCTTCTTTTTTATGGCTGAGTAATATTCCATTGTATGTATATGTGGATACACACACACACACACACACACACACACACCACATTTTCTCTATTCATTTCTTGCTGGACAGTTGGGTTGCTGACATATCTTGGCTATTGTAAATTGCCTATATGAATATTGGAATGTTTGTGTCTTTTCAAATTAGTTTTCATTTTATTGAAACATATAGGCAGCAGTGGATTTGCTGGATCATATGGTAATTCTGCTTTTACTTTTTAAGGAACCTCCATATGGTGGAAAAACATTTTTTAAGCTGACTGTTCCCATGTCCTTGGTTTCCCTCTGTCTGATGCCCTAAGGCCTCCAGGGGTCCAAGTCACCCCGTTCCCTACTCACGTGACTTCCTGCATCTGTCCTGACCCCGGTGGTGGAGGAAGAGGAAGAGGAGGACGAGGAGCAGCAGGACGAAGGTCACCGAGACCCCGATGAGGACACTCAGGTACCACGTGAGGCCTGGGGCACCAGAGACGCCTGAGTGAGCCAGGGGTGCCGTTTAGCTGGGCACCTGCTGTGTGCAGACTCGTGCTGGGGTCTGTGCATCCATCTCCAGCCCACCCGACCCATTTATAGACGAGGAGACTGAGGCCCAGAGAGGGAGA
The DNA here is from genome assembly GCF_055505025.1 of Bos grunniens. Lineage (NCBI taxonomy): Eukaryota > Metazoa > Chordata > Mammalia > Artiodactyla > Bovidae > Bos > Bos grunniens. The sequence goes on along the minus strand of NC_141182.1, from coordinate 63,503,105 downwards.
TCACTCAGGGGCCCTGGTGACCCAGCCTGGAGGTGGCAGAGCCGGGACTGGAACCAGGGCCGTGGGCACCCTGAGCTCCTCTTGAGCTGGCCCCCAGGAGGAAACCAGCTTCCTGCTCTGGGGGCCCCTCACCTGCAGGGGGCTGTCCGAGGGTCTCACCTGGAGCTGAGGGTCCTCCCTTGTCCCCTCCCCTCCCCCACCGCAGCGGGGGCGGGGGGAGGGGCAGGCTGCACGGAGGGGCCTCTGTGTCCTCCCCTCCCTCCCCACACGCTGCAGTAGAGGGAACAGGCCCCCCACAGTCACCTCCTCGGGGGCTCCCTGTGCTCCTTGTCCGATGCAGGGTCACACCCAGGTCAGAACTGAGGAAATCTAAGATCTGGGGCACGGGTCTCTCCTTTTACACTGGGAGAAGCTGAGGCCCGCACGGGGGGGTGGTGACGGTGAGGGAGTCCACATCAGTGTCTCCAGAGACGCCTGAACCGGGGCCTAACTCAGCCCTGCTCCTCCCCAGACCCGCCACCACGTTCCCAAGAGCCTGCTCCCCTTTCTGCAGTTTCTGACTCCACTGAGGGGTGGAGCTGATGGAATGGATGCCTGGTGGCCGCTGGGGGTCAGGAAAAGGGTGGGGGCGGGGCCGCCTCCCCCTCCACAGCCCTGCTCCCCCAGCCTTGGCCCCCCGACCCCTAGCCGTTCACCCGGCAGCCCAGAGCCCCTGCAGTCTGTGTTGATGATCTGAGGGGGTATTAGATCCTCCAGCTCCCACACCGCCCTGGGCTGGGCTGTCTCCCCTGAGCATAGAGCCCTGACAGTCCATAGGTTCAAATCTGCGTCTGTGGCTGGGAGAATGGGACCTTGGGAGGTTGAGCCCAGGAAGAGGTGCCCTGGGCTCACCCGGGGTCCCCATCTCACTCCCCTCTGCCCTGCACGGCCCTGTGGCCTCCCGAAGACCCTCGCACTGCCCACCTGCCCCTCCGGGACCCCAGTGCGGGAGGAAGGGGCGGGGTGCGGGCTGCGAGGCCCCTCCCTCAGGGGGCCCCTCCCTCAGCGCCCCCTCCTCCACCACGGGCCTGCGCTCCCAGGGCAGAGCCCCGAGCTGCTGAGTGAGATGGACAGACTGGGCCTCACCTGAGACCACGAGCACCAGGGGCTCACTGGGCTGTGACAGCAGGTAGGGGTCTGTGCTGAGTGAGCCGTAGCACCTGTAGGTGCCCCCGTGGGCTGAGGTCACAGGGCTCAAGGAGAACTCGGCCTGGTACCGCCCGGCTTGGTCCTGGGAGCGCAGACGCAGGGGGCGATGGGCTGCCCCCTCCTTGAACAGAAGGAAAGTGTCCGTCCTCTCTCCTGACTGACACAGCAGGGTCACATTCTCCCCGGGGGCCACCGTGGGGCCCGGCCGCACCGAGAGGGAGGGTCTGTCTCTGAGCCGTCCTGCAGAGAGGAAGGGGGTGCGGCCGCCGGCCCAGGTTCTGAGCGAGACTCTGTGGGCCTCTCTGGCCCCTCAGCGCAGTCTCTGTTTCTCAGAGTCTCTCCCCTCCCCGACCCCGTCTCTCTGTCCCTCCCCGGGACCCCTTCCCCTGGTCCCAGCATCATCCCTGGGGCTCCCCAGTGGGGCCTGTGCAGAGTCTGGTCCCCGACTGACCCGCTGGCTCCTCTCCTGCCACCAGCAGCTCCAAGGGCTCACTGGGCGCCGACCACTTGGAGGAGAGGCCGTGTCCACCGTAGCATCTGTATCGGCCCCCTTGGACGGTGCCCACGGGGCCCAGGGGGAAGTCGGCCTGAGAGAGCCCCTCCTGGGGCCTCCGGGCAGGGCGCTGGGGGAGGTCCTGTCCCCCCTCCTTGAACAGAGCAAATCTGGCGTAGCTGACATCAGAGCGGCACTGGAGGGTCAGGTTCTGTCCAGAGGTGATGACAGGGCCCTGCGAGGTCAGGAGGGAGGGCTTCCCAGACAGCCCTGGGGAGAGACACGCGTCGGTTGTAGGGACCGCTTCCCCATGAACCCCCCTCTCCCGGCCCGGCCCCAGGCCTCGCCGTGTCTCAGTCTGTGTGTCTGTCCTGTGAGCCCCACGCTCCTCTCCCCACCCTCTCACAGGGGCTCCCCTGGGAGCAGAGACCCCGGTATGTTGTCTTGTCTGCACAAATGTATGGGCTCAGGATGGGACTTCCTCACCTGGGACCAGGAGCTCCAGGGGGTCGCTGGGGGCCGACCACACCCGGGGGGTGTCCCTGTAAAAGCCGTAGCATCTGAACATCCACCTGTGCCCGGGGGTCACAGGGCCCACGGAGAACAGGGCCTGGGTCTGCCAGTTGGGGGCTCGCTGTCCATCCAGGGTCCGAGAGGACTCATCTTCTCCTTCCTTGGTCAGAAGGAATCTGTTAAATCCCTGATGGGAGCCACACTGGAGGGTCACGCTCCCTCCCAAGGTCACCACAGGGCTCGGCAGGGCTGAGAGGCTGGGTTTGCTGTAGGATCCTAGGAGAGAAGGAGGCAGCTGGATCTGTGGGGCTCCCCCTTCCCCCCCCCCCCCCGCCCAGGGCTGGGCTGTGAGAGGGACACCCCCTGAGAGCAGACCCCCTCCTGAGGGCAGAGCCCGTAGCCCCCGAGAGTCCCTCACCTGTCACCACCAGCTCCAGGGGGTCACTGGGCTCTGACCAGCCAGTGGGGGTGCTGTAGTAGCACCGATAGCTCCCTGCGTGCTGCTCGGTCATCTGTGGGATGGCCAGCTGGGCCTTGTCCCCGGGCCCCGGGGGTTTCTGTCTGTCCCAGGGGACTGAGGTGCCCTCTTTATCCAGATGGAACACCTGGGCCTCCAGGGTCCCCTGACACCAGATGGTCACGGGGGTCCCCGAGGGAACCACAGAGCCCGGCTCAGCCCAGATGGTGGGTTTGGGGAGGGTCCCTGGAAGGAAATCAGAGGCGGGCTCACCAGGCGTCCCCACCAGGCCCCAGCTCTCAGGCAGACCTCCCAGACTCCCCCTCCGTGAGCTCCAAGCTGCCCTCCCCATCTCATTGCCAGACACCCCTGGGGAGACTAGGCTGTAGGGACGGCTCCTCCCATGAGCCCCTTCTCCTGTTCTGGTCCCCAGGCCTCACCGTCTGCAGTCTGTGTGTCTGTCCCGTGAGCCCCACCCCCTCACCCCACCCTCTCCTCTGGGACAGCTCCAGTAGAAAAGCATCTAATGCCCACCCTGGTGCCTCAGCAAGTTGGGAGGTCAGGACGGTACTTCCTCACCTGCCACCAGGAGCTCCAGAGGGTCACTGGGGGCGGACCACACCCGGGGGGTGACGCTGCTAAAGCCGTAGCATCTGAACCTCCACCCGTGTCCAGGGGTCACAGGACCCACAAGGAACAGGGCCTGGGTCCACCCATCTGGGCTTCGCTGTCCAGCCAGGGTCCAAGAGGACTTGTCTTCTCCTTCTTTGGTCAGAAGGAATCTGTTAAATCCCTGATGGGAGCCACACTGGAGGGTCACGCTCCCTCCCGATGTTACCACAGGACTTGGCAGGGCTGAGAGTCTGGGTTTGCCGTAGAGTCCTAGGAGAGAAGGAGGCAGCTGGTTTTGTGGGGCCCCCACGCTTCCCTCCCCTCCCCAGGGCTGGGCTGTGAGAGGGACAGCCCCTGAGAGCAGACCCCTCCAGAGGGCAAAGGCTGAGGCCCCCGAGTGTCCCTCACCTGTCACCACCAGCTCCAGGGGGTCACTGGGCTCTGACCAGCCAGTGGGGGTGCTGTAGTAGCACCGATAGCTCCCTGCGTGGTCCTGTCCCATGTGTTGGATGGAGAACCTGGCCTTGTCCCGGGGCTCCAGGGGTTTCTGTCTGTCCAAGAGAACCGGGCTTCCGTCTTTATCCAGATGGAACTCCTGGATCCCCAGGGTCCCCCGACACCAGATGGTCACGGGGCTCCCCCAGGAGACCACAGAGCCCGGTTCAGCCCAGATGGTGGGTTTGGGGAGGGTCCCTGGAAGGAAATCAAATGTGGGCTCACCAGGCGCCCCCGCCAGGCCCCGGCTCTCAGCCCAGACCTCCCAGACTCCCCCTCCGTGAGCCCTGAGCTGCCCTCCCCTTGTCCGCAGCCTGGGGGTGACCTTGTCCTCATGAAAGGAGGGAGCTGGGCCCTGGGAGAGACTCACCGGCCTGCACCTGGGTCCTCAGGCCCACACTCAGCCCTGGAAGAGAGCGCCCTGTGAGAGGTGTGCCCTCAGCTCTGAGCACGCCTCTCCAACCCGGGAGCCTCCTGGGCCCTGGGGTCCCCTAACAGAGCAGGCTGGCTGGGGGGGTCCCTCCAGACCAGGGCTCCCCCTGCCCCTCCTCATCTCACCAAGGCAGAGCAGGGCGAGGAGCGTGGAGGCCATGGCGTCTCCTCCCTGCGGTCCAGGCTGTGAGGATGGAGGAGACCTGGGTGTCCTCCGGACAGACAGACCACAGGGTGTGTCCTCTCCAAGGCTGGGGCTTCCTGTCACGCGGCTGTCACTTCAGCGTTCCCACAGGAAGGGGAACAGCCTCTTTTTGAAAGCCTGGCGTCGTCCCCATTACAGTCCCTTCCAATAGAGGGCATCCAGGACATGGCCTTCCCTCTGCAAGCCTCACCTCGGGGTCTGCTTCCTCCTCTGCCCACCGATAGCAATCCCTGTGGGGTTCTCACTGTGGATGGGGTCACCAGGCCCTGGAGATGCTTCGGAGAGGATGCCAGCCCCTGCTGCCCGCAGGACTCAGATCCCCAGAGACACTTTTTTTTTTTTTTTTTTAATTGGAGGATCGTTACTTTACAATATGGTGCTGGTTTCTGCCATACATCAGCATGGATCGGCCTTATGTGTCACATGCCCTCCCTCTACAACCTCTCTTCCCTCTAGGTTGTCACAAAGCCCCTGTGTGAGCTCTGTGAGTCACATGGCACACTCCCCCGTGGTCTGTTTTACACGAGCTGGTGTGCACGTTTCCATGCTCCTCTCTCCATTCGTCCCAACTCTCCCTCCCCTCTGAGTCCACAAGTCTGCTCTTTATGAGGGACACACAGTCAGCGTCTCCCTGGGCTGAGTGGAGTCCATGTGGCCGAGAATCCAAAGGAGATGCTCAGGGAGTAAGGATAGAAACTGACTCCTCCCCTGCCCCGGAGTGTGGGTTTTCCCCGTCACAACCCCCTTCAGGGGTGTCTCTCTTTATCGAATCACCGTCCAGCCCACCTTCCTGGGAACAAGCCCCTGGGTACTTCCTGCCTCCTCGGGGCCTCGGGGTCCTTGGGCACAGTCTCCTCCCGATCTTGTCATCACCTGCAAGCTTTAGGGGGTATTGATTTAGGTCAGAGCTCTCACTCTGATGGAGAACAGATACTCCTGTAAACGTGTGCCCGCTGCTCATGTACCTGGGGCGGCGGTGCCCTTTCTCGGCACCTGAGGTTCCTCCTTTGCATGTTGTCTCGACCCCAGCCCTCAGAGGGGCTGCGGGCTCTTGCTGCCATTGTCATGGTCAATTTCCAGATGAGGTGATGGCAGGAGAGGGTGGATGTGAAGGGCTGCAGGCTGAGACTGCACGTAGAGGGTGAGTGTGGTACCCACCCAGAGCCTCCTCTGCTCCTAACTCTGAGACGTGCTTGGAGAGTGTTTCTGAAACACGTAGCCACAGACAAGGGCAGAAAGAAAGTTCACCAAATGGAGGGGAAGCACAGCAAAGCAGGAGAGGTAGGCCATGTGGCCCCGGCGGTGGGGATCATCTCGGGGTCGGAGGAAGGTTTCCACCCATGTGGACACACAGAGGGAACCATCATCACAGAAACATAAAGGGAGGCAAGCACGTGGATTATTTTGTAGAAGAACAGGTGGTCACTGAAAAGAGGTGAAAATTTTCAACGTGAACAATGCAGTAGATTGAACACGTTAAAAAGTCATGCAGTCAAAAAGACAGCTGAGCGGCCCCGTATGAAGTCGGAGTATAGCATTGAGGAAATGGTTCAGAGTGCAGCATAGAGAGCAGACAGGGAGATTCAGGAGAGGCGGGCCTGTGCTGAGGGCCAGTGTGGTATCTGTCGTAAGTGTCAGATGGGAAGACGCTCAGGACAGACGGCAACGGCTGAGGAAGCAAATAACGGAGCCTCCTTTACTGATGAGAACCGACCTGCGAAGGGCTGGGACTCATGCCTCTGCACGTGACACCCGAGGGCCGCCCTGCTGGGCCCGTGACTGAGACTCGCTGCTCCTTACTTAGGGGCCCAGGCGGGATCAGCGGCCAGGGATCCAGACACGGCACACTTGAGCTAAAGACCCCACACCCTGCAACGGAGAGCCTGTGTGCCGGAGCGACATCAACAAATAGGTTAATTAATTACAACAAATAGGTTATATACAACAAATAGGTTAATTAATTACATGGTAAAAAAAAGTAACATTCGTATCTTGACCTTTCATAATAAACTGAGAAACTGAAGGTTAAATTTAAAAAGTATTTGGTACTGAATTATACAATTTGAAACAGTTAATTCTATTTTAAGTAAAATTCAAGTAAAAAAAAGGCAGACTGGACTGAGGCCCTGAAAATGTCCTGAAATTACTTCCAGTGGAAAACGCAGATTATCAAGCGAATGACCAGCCCACAGGGAGCAGACTGCCCCCTACCAAAAGGGGGCGCTAAAGGATACTGGAGCCATGCTGTCAGGCATTAACCAGGAAGAGTTCCCCCTGAGTCGGAGCACTTGCAAGGGGCAGAAGTGAGGGCTTCATGCAGAGCACAGCCCCAGCTTCCAGAAGGTTCGGCACCGCCTCCCGCTGTGGGCCGTGCCTTAGCCTCAAACCGCCAGGTCCTCAGAGAAGAGGTGGGCTCTGGGGGCATGGAGCCCTTAACCTTGACAAGCGTTTTCCTCTCCTAGTACTTGAGTTACACGCTGGATTCCAAATAGGAAGTGTTCTCCAGCAACTTGATAAAAAGAGAATGAGGGTGAGAGAAGGCATTTCCAGAGGTGCAAGTTCTTGGATATTGATGGTTTTCACACAGAAAGGAATACTGAGAGATGGCAGAGAGACAGTGAGATGCAACAGAGAGGAACACATGGCCGAAAATGAGCTTTGGAAAAGTACGCAGACACACACTTGCATGCACAAACACACCCACACGTGTGCATGGAGAGAGACGTGCACATGCCCACACACGTGTATATGAGTACCCAGAGTTCAGGTGAAGTACCGTTAGTACTTTGCCTTTTCTAAAGGAGGAGGAGAATGCATACGTGTTCAGAAATAAAAATGTAAATACGTATTTTAAGCACGAGAGCAAGTGCCTAAAATGAGAAATGGAATAACTCCAAACGTGCCTGCTGTAATTAAATGAAAGAAAACCTTTTCAGCTTGACGGAGGTATAATTGAGAAAATTGATGCTGTAAAGAGCAATATTGCATAGGAACCTGGAATGTCAGGTCTATGAATCAAGGCAAATTGGAAGTGGTCAAACAGGAGATGGCAAGAGTGAACGTCGACATTCTAGGAATCAGCGAACTAAGATAGACTGGAATGGGTGAATTTAACTCAGATGACCATTATATCGACTACTGTGGGCAGGAATCCCTTAGAAGAAATGCAGTAGCCCTCATGGTCAACAAGAGAGTCCGAAATGCAGTACTTGGGTGCAATCTCAAAAATGACAGAATAATCTCTGTTCGTTTCCAAGGCAAACCATTCAGTATCACGGTAAGCCAAGCCTATGCCCCAAACAGTAATGCTGAAGAAGCTGAACGATTCTATGAAGACTTACAAGATCTTTGAGAACTAACACCCCCCCAAAATATGTCCTTTTCATTATATGGGACTGGAATGCAGAAGTAGGAAGTCAAGAAACACCTGCAGTCACAGGCAAATTTGGCATTGGAGTAGAGAATGAATCAGGGCAAAGGCTAATAGAGTTTTGCCAAGAGAACGCACTGGTCATAGCAAACACCCTCTTCTAACAACACAAGAGAAGACTCTACACATGGATATCACCAGATTGTCAAGACTGAAATCAGATTGATTATATTCTTTGCAGCCAAAGATGGAGAAGCTCTATACAGTCAGCACAAACAAGATGTGGAGTTGACTGTGGCTCAGATCATGAACTCCTTATTGCCAAATTCAGACTGAAATTGAAGAAAGTAGGGAAAACCACTAGACCATTCAGGTATGACCTAAATCAAATCCCTTATTGCCGGGGTCCAGCCCCGGCTGATCCAGGGTATTCGAAGCAGGGACGGCGTCGGCGAGGATCAGGATACAATAGCTTCAATTAGATATTAATTAGAGATGTAAAGAGTAATAGAATGAGGATAGCTCAGTAGGAAAATTCAGTAGAGAAAAGAGGCTGAGTAGCTTGGTTTACGTGGGAGACCAATAAAACTTCAAGACAAGAAGTTTGCACCACTTACGTAGGCTGCAGGCGTCCTTCCGTTCTCCTGAAGGAGAGGAGACATTGAGGCCTCCCCGGTCGGATCTTAGAAGCCCAGGCGTAATTAGTAAGCATGGCGGGTTCTGCGCTCCAGATGGAGACTCAGCCAGAGTGAGAGAGAGAGCGACATTGGGAGACCAGTATTTCGAGAAACTGATCCCAATTCTTTATTTTTCATGGTCTACTTTTATACACTGAGATGTTATGTAAAAGTCAAGTGGGGTCAGCAGTCCTGACTTTTATCAAAGTCAGGTGCTTCATACAAATGTATACAGAGGTCTAAGGCGTGTTACATCATCTTCTGGCCAGGGGGCCTGCTGACAATTTATGACCCTCTCCTGTGACAGCGGTCAGTCAACCAGGACACTTATTTCTCCAGGGGTGATTATTCTTAAAACAGACACCACCCAAATAAAGTTACATTCCTATAGGGTGAGGGTGTAGTGGGTTTTAGTTAAGGAAAGAATTTACTTAGCCTAAGGTCTAACGTGATTAATATCAAAGGTTAATACTTATTTCTTCTATATATTCATTAATGTGTGTAAGGGCAGGGGATATGGAGACTTAGCAACAAACATTGGCTCAACAAATGAAAAACCCTTCACCAGTACAATTTCTAATCAGCCCATTATACTTATACTAATAGTTTTCTAACTTTTCTAAGGAACCTGTTTTTAGAAGGTTTAAAGCATCTCTTGCCTCTCACGGTTGGGAGGCTGTGAGCAATCACATGTGGCCGGACAAGCCTGTCAGGCAGGCTAGAGAACCTTCAGAGAAGGTTGTAGGTTAAAACACTCTTGTCACGCCCAGGAGTTTTTATTATCTGGAGCTCTAGGTTAACTCCTTCTCCGAAAGAGGTGGTGGGGGACAGCCCCCCTAAAGTCAGAGGTGTAGGTGAGCACAAAGTAGTAAAGTAGGCAGGCTCTGGTTATAGGGGTAGATGCTCAAGAATTTCCAGGGGGACTCCTGAGGCTCGATCCTGCCTTTGCGTATGTCTAGCCTCCTTCCTCATGACCTTTGTCATGGGAGGAGTGCCTCACGCCGGCCCCCAACACCTTATGATTATACAGTGGAAGTGAGAAATAGATTTAAGGGACTAGATCTGATAGACAGAGTGCCTGATGAACTCTGGACGGAGGTTTGTGACTTTGTACAGGAGCAGGGATGAAGACCATCCCCATGGAAAAGAAATGCAAAACATGGATGTCTGGGGAGGCCTTACAAATAGCTGTGAAAAGAAGAAAAGTGAAAAGCAAAGGAGAAAAGGAAAGATATTCCCATCTGAATGCAGAGTTCCAAAAAAAGCAAGCAGAGATAAAAAAGCCTTCCTCAGCAATCAATGCAAACAAATAGAGGAAAAGAACAGAATGGGAAAGACTAGAGATTTCTTCAAGAAAATTAGAGATACCAATGGAACATTTTATGCAAAGATGGGCACATTAAAGGACAGAAGTGGTATGGACCTAACAGAAGCAGAAGATATTAAGAGGTGGCAAGAATACACAGAACTGTACAAAACAGATCTTCATGACTCAGATATTCACGATGGTGTTATCACTCACCTAGAGCCAGACATCCTGGAATTTGAAGTCAAGTGGGCCTTAGGAAGCATCACTTTGAACAAAGCTAGTGGAGGTGATGGAATTCCAGTTGAGCTATTTCAAATCCTGAAAGTTGATGCTGTGAAAGTGCTGCACTCAATATGCCAGCAAATATGGAGAACTCAGCAGTGGCCACAGGACTGGAAATGGTCAGTTATCATTCCAATCCCAAAGAAAGGCAATGCCAAAGAATGCTCAAACTACCGCACAATTGCACTCATCTCACACGCTAGCAAAGTAATGCTCCAAATTCTCCAAGCCAGGCTTCAGCAATACGTGAACCGTGAACTTTCTGATGTGCAAGCTTGTTTTAGAAAAGGCAGAGGAACCAGAGATCAAATTGCCAACATTCGCTGGATCATCAAAAAAGCAAGAGAGTTCCAGAAAAACATCTATTTCTGCTTTATTGACTATGCCAAAGCCTTTGACTGTGTGGATCACAATAAACTGTGGAAAATTCTGAAAGAGATGGGAATACCAGATCATCTGACCTGTCTCTTGAGAAACAGGTATGCAGGTGGGAAGCAACAATTAGAACTGGACATGGAACAACAGACTGGTTCCAAATAGGAAAAGGAGTATGTCAAGGCTGTATATTGTCCTCCTGCTTATTTAGCTTATATGCAGAGTACATAATGAGAAACGCTTGACTGGATGAAACACAAGCTGGAATCCTGATTGCTGGGAGAAATATCAATAATCTCAGATATGCAGACGACACCACCTTTATGGCAGAAAGTGAAGAGGAACTAAAAAACCTCTTGATGAAAGTGAAAGAGGAGAGTGAAAAAGTTGGCTTAAAGCTCAAATTTCAGAAAACTAAGATCATGGCATCTGGTCCCATCATTTCATGGGGAATAGATGGGGAAACAGTGGAAACAGTGTCAGACTTTATTTTGGGGGCTCCAAAATCACTGCAGATGGTGATTGCAACCATGATATTAAAAGACGCTTACTCCTTGGAAGGAAAGTTATGACCAACCTAGATAGCATATTCAAAAGCAGAGACATTACTTTGCCAACAAAGGTCCGTCTAGTCAAGGCTATGGTTTTTCCAGTAGTCATGTATGGATGTGAGAGTTGGCCTATAAAGAAAGCTGAGAGCCAAAGAATTGATGCTTTTGAACTGTGGTGTTGGAGAAGACTCTGGAGAGTCCCCTGGACTGGAAGGTGATCCAACCAGTCCATCCTAAAGGAGATCAGTCCTGAGTGTTCATTGGAAGGACTGATGCTGAAGCTGAAACTCCAATACTTTGGCCACCTGATGTGAAGACTGACTCATTTGAAAAGACCCTGATGCTGGGAAAGATTGAGGGCAGGAGGAGAAGGGGACTACAGAAGATGAGATGGTTGGATGGCATCATGGACTCAATGGACATGAGTTTGGGTAAACTCCGGGAGTGGTGATGGACAGGGAGGACTGGCGTGCTGCGATCCATGGGGTCGCAGAGAGTCAGACACGACTGAGTGACTGAACTGAACTGAACTGAATCGACAAAAATTGTATCTGTTCCACATGCACAGCTTGATGTTCTGACTTCTGTCTACGCTGTGAAATAAGTACCACAGTCATGCCAATTATAATTAGAGTGTCCATGAGCTCCTGTAGTTCACCTTGGTCTGCGGGTCTGGTGAGGACACTTCCGGGCTACTCTCTGAGCAGGATTGAGTCTACAGTAGAGTTCGGTCAGCTCTAGTCACATCAGTGCACATCAGGTCTCCAGAACTTAGTCGTCGGCATCCCTGAAACTTTGTTCCCCGTGACCAGCACCTCCCCGTTATCCCCGCTCCCAGCTACTGGGGACTATGTTCTCCTCCGTTTCTCCGAGTCTGTTTTAGATTCCACAGGTCAGTGAGCTCCTGCGGCATTTGCCTGTCTGTGTCTGGCTTACTTTACTCGGCATAATGTCCTCCAGCTTCACCCATCTTGTCTCAAAAGGAGGGATTCCCATTTTTTGAAGGCTGAGTGAGACTCCATTGTGTGTGTGTCTGGCATTTCCTTTGTGCATTTATCTATCGACAGACATCCAGGTTGTGGCCACATCCTGCTACTGGGAACAACGCTGCAGAACACAAGAGTGCACATACGTCTGTGAGGTCCCAGCTTCTTCTTTGGATACATACCCTGGAGTGGAATTGCTGGGTCATGTGGTAGTTCTGTTTTTAGTTTCTTAAGGAAACTCCACACTGTTTTCCACAGTGGCTGCACCGACTGCCTTCACAACCACCATGCACAAGGTTCTCTTCTCTCTGCATTTTGGCAGCACTTCTCTTATTCCTGTGAGTCGAGTGTCTGTAACACGTGCAGTGACATCTCACTGGCTCTGGCGTGTGATCCTCTGAGGACTGATGGATGCTGAGCACCTTTCCATGTCTGTTTGGTCATTTGGACGTCGTCTTTTGAGAGATATCTGTTCAGGTCCTGTGCCCATTTAAATACCGGGTTGGTGTTACTTTACGTTGAGTTGTGTGAGCTCCTTGTATATTTGAGAAGTAGCTCCTTATCAGATGTGTGGTTTGCACACTGCTGAGGTCCAGCCCCGGCTGATCCAGGGTATTCGAAGGGGAGACGGCTTTGGCGAGTTCACTGGATACACTGGCTTTAATTAAATATTAATTAGAGATATAAAGAGTAATAGAATGAGGATAGCTCAGCTGGAAAATTCAGTTGAGAAAAGAGGCTGAGTAGCTTGGTTTACACGGGAAACCAATAAAACTTCAAGACAAGAAGCTTGCACCACTTATGTAGGCCACAGGCATCCTTCCGTTCTCCTGAAGGAGAGGAGACACTGAGGCCTCCCTGGTCATATCTTAGAAGCCCAGGCATAATTAGTAAGCATGGCGGGCTCCGTGCTCCAGATGGAAACTCAGCCAGAGTTTGAGAGAGAGAACGACATGGGGAGACCAGTATTTCGAGGAACTGATCCCATTCTTTATTTTCCAGGGTCTGTTTTTATACACTGAGATGTTATACAAAAGTCACGTGGGGATCAAAGTCAGGTGCTTCATACAAATGTATACAGAGGTCTTAGGGGTATTACATCATCTTCTGGCCAGGGGGGCCTGCTGACAATTTATGACCCTCTCCTTGTGACAGCGGTCAGTCAACCAGAACACTTATTTCTCCACGGGTGATTATTTTTGAAACAGACGCCACCTTCCGAAGGTACCAGATAAAGTTATATTCCTATAGGGTGAGGGTGTAGTGGGTTTTAAGTAAGGAAAGAATTTGCTTAGCCTAAGTTCTAACATGATTAATATCAAAGGTTAATACTTATTTCTTCTATATATTCATTAACGGCAGGGGATGTGGAGACTTAGCAGCAAACATTGGCTCAACAAATGAAATATCCTTCACCAATACAATTTCTAATCAGCCCACTATACTATACTAATAGTTTTCTAACTTCTCTAAAGAACCTGTCTTTAGAAGGTTTAAAGCATCTCGTGCCTCTCACGGTTGGGAGGCTGTGAGCAATCACATGTGGCCGGACGAGCCTGTCAGGCAGGATAGAGAACCTTCAGAGGAGTTTGTAGGTTGAAACACTCCTATCACGCCCAGGAATTATTATTAACTGGAGCTCTAAGTTAACTCCTTCTCCAAAAGAGGTGGTGGGGGACAGCCCCCCGTAAAGTCAGAGGTGTAGGTGAGAGCACAAAGTAGTAAAGTAGGCAGGCTCCGGTTAGGGGATAGATGCTCGAGAATTTCCAGGGGGACTCCCGAGGCTCGATCCCGCCTTTGTGTATGTCGAGCCTCCTTCCTCATGACCTTTGCCATGGGTGGAGGTCCTCATGCCGGCCCCCAGCAGCACACATCTTCTCCCGTTGCACCCATTGCCTTTCCTGTGACTGTTTCCTTTGTTGTGTGGGTTTTATTTACTGGACTCCCCGTGGTCTGGTTCTGTCTTTGCTGCCTGTGCTTTTGGTGTCATATCCAAAGAAACCTTGTCCACACCCATGTCACGACGTTCCCCCTGTGTCTTCGTCTTGTTCTTTCATGGTTTCAGGCCCTGTGTTTAAGTCTCTGCTGCGTTTTGAGATGATTTCATGTATAGTGTGAGCTGAGGGTCCAGCTTCACCCTCCTGCCTGCTGTCATCTGGCTCTTCCAGCTTCGTGTATTGAAGGGACTGTCCTTTCCCCTTCTGTGCTCTGGGCACCTTGTGGAAGATCAGTTCTCTGAGCTGCTTCGGGACAATTATTTTCCATAATAAGGGAGCTCATGTATCTCCCATTTTCCTGCAGTTTCTCTGCTGCCTTGGGCAGAGCCACGGTTCCCGGTTCTTGGTGTTTCTCTGGTGCCCCGGGCAGAGTCACGGTTCCCGGTTCTTGGGGTTTCTCTGCTGCCCTGGGCAGAGTCACGGCTCCTGGTTCTCGCTGTTTCTTGTGGCTCTGCTTTGGTGTCTTTCTGCTGGGAGAAGCAGCCGCCTCCGTTCGGACTTATGGTGGGATTTTGCCCCCAGCCCAGTTAGAGATTGTGGAGCCTCTGATACGTGCTCTGTGACATGACGCTCCCCTGCCCTCCCGTCTGGGGAGATGATGCTGTGCCCCCACCCCGTTGAGCCCCTGCCCTGAGGGAGAAGTCTGAGGAGCCCGTGCTCCTCTAACCCCTGAGGCCGAGCCGGTTGCACAGAGCCCCGTCTCTTCTCTTCCTGCTTTGTGGCCCCACGTGTGTCTGTGGCCTGGTGCTCTCATGAGCTGAGCAGCAAGGCGGTCTCTGAGGCAGCGGCCCGGAGCCTGGGGATGTGGCACGGCTGCACCCACTGTTCTCCCGGAGAGGAGAGGGCCTGGGCCCAAAGGGGGTCCTCTCAGCCCTGAGCTCTGCCATCTTGTGGGAGGGGAGACAGGGAAACAGAACCTGCTCTGTTTATCCTTTTGAAGTGGTTCTTTTAGGGGAAGCACACTGACTGAAACGGCCCACCCTGGCCAGGCACCATAGTAACCATTTGCGCGAGTTGTTTTATGGCAGGAGATCCTGATAAGGAATACGAAACTAATAAGCCACCTCCAACGTGAAGAGTTTGGGAAAGGTCGAAAGGAGACACCACTTGTCCGTCCACTTTGCAGAATCTCTCTCGCTAGCATCCATCTTGGCTGAGCGATGCGTGCGCCACCAGGAAAGACTCTGAATTAGAATGATTGGCTAAAGACCACCCGGAAACTAATCCCATCACCATAAAACCTGAGACTGTGAGCCACATGGCAGAGCAGTCCTCCTGGGTTCCCTTACCCTACTGCTCTCCACCCGGGTGCCCTTTCCCAATAAAATCTCTTGCTTTGTCAGCACATGTGTCTCCTCGGACAATTCATTTCCGAGTGTTAGACAAGAGCCCAGTTTCGGGCCCTGGAAGGGGTCCTCCTTCCTGCAACAAATGGCAACTCTGGTGGGGACTCTTCTTGGCTGAGACTGACATCCTGACCACTCGGGGTACTCAGGGGCCAGCTTGCCAGACAATGGACCAGACCCAGTGGCCGCAACTGGGACCCTTTTATCCCTGGTCTTCTCCTGACATGGACAACTGGCCAGAGTGCCCCGACCAGTAAGGAACAAGAGACTTTATTGACCTCTCTCCCCTTCCCTCTCTCTTTCCTCTCCTTTACCCTTCCTATCCTTCCTTGTTTTTCTAGTCCCCGGGTCCTGGATGCAGGATACTGGTTGAAGGGCCCTCAGCCTGAGCTGAGGATTGGAGACTGATCACCTCCTCTTGGCAGAGAACTCGAATTCTGATTCTGGTCTGGTCTGATTTCTGGTAGGGCCGAATTCCAGTCCTCCCTTCTCTGGAAGCCGAGGGAAACGTCCCATAACGCCTGGGTGTCTGTTGGTGGCAGGAGACGTCTTTAAGGCCACCCCTTTTGCCCCCTCTCCAGCCTCCCCACCTTCTTCTTTCAACCTGGCTTCCTTTCCTCCCTTTGAAATCTTTGATCTGACGTTCTATGTCTCTACAGGAGGTTTTCTGAGAGACTATATTCTTGTATTTAGGGGAAGTGTCTTGTATTTAAGGGAGTGTCTGATGAGGACTGCCAGGTATATGTGTGTGTTTTAACTCTGTGTTCTGTGTTGTGATTTTTGATGGCCATTTTGCTTTGTCTGGCCACCATTTGGTTTAGACCTGCCTCCATTTTGTTAGAACTTGAGTGCCTTTCCCTGTGCCTTGAGGGCTCTCAGGAACACGTATCTAGACCATCTCTAATTCCTGAGACTGAGGGAAAAGGGGAAAAAGACTTTAAATTTTTTATTTATTTCAACTGTTTTTTTAATAAACTAGTAAATTTTATATTGTAATATCTAATTCATGACTAAACTTAGAAAATGAAGCTAGATCTTGCACTGTGTATGTCTAAATATGTCTTGGTTTGTCTTTGTGTCTGGGTAATATTTTTGAGGTTATTTGTAAATGAGGTCTATTTAACTGGCTTAAAAAAGGTAAGCACTTACAAATCAAATAATTCTAAATTAAACAATAAATTCCAGGTTCATGAGAACTGGGAAATATTCAGTATTAAATACCTAATTGACCTATGTTTGGTGCCATCCTAAAATGTTCTAAGAAAGCAAGGGTTTTAGAAATTATCACTGGTATTTATGCTCACCAATCTATAAAATGCTAATATAAAAGTTAGTTCTTGATTGCTAAAGGAAAGTAGGAAGTGTGTTTTCAGTATATAAAAAAAAAAAGAAAGAAAAAGGTGTGAAAAATACTAAAGAGAGTTACGATCAGATTATCTAAAATTGGATTACAATTAGTTAGATAAATGGATTTTGTTAGGAATGACACAGCCATAAGAAAACTGGTTAGAGCCAACTAGGTCCAAGATGGCGGAGCTGCCTTTCACTAGACCTTGAACCTTGGTATTTACACCCATTGTGACATATCAACAAGCTAAATGATGCACCCATCGAGGTTGACTAAATCTGACCAAATGTTCTAAACCCTTTTAATTGATCTTTTTGATAAAACTTCCTAAATCGAATTCTTTTGAAGTTCTTTTGACCTCTAGCTAACTTTGGGGTGCTTCAGAGGGCCCCTGAAACATCCCAAGAGAGATATTAAACTGTGTTTATTTGGTTGGTTAAATTACATGAAAAAGATTATCAAATGATCAAATTATCAAATCGACTCATGTTAAAATGTATGGTAAAAGTACTAATTACTAATAAGATACCCTAGAAATTATATGGAGTTCTTAACATTCTGATATGTCCTGGTATTCGAATAGAAAACCTGATGACTTCACAAAAGTTAACAAAAGCACTGAAAGAAGCAGCGAATATGTTTATAACTTTTACGGTTTCTCTCTGAAAAATTACGGGTTTTCAGGGAGTAGGGAAAACCTTCCTCTCAAACGAATTAGGACAATACTTTGATAAAATTAAATGTTACAAACAAAACAATTATGTTTTCTCTCTATCTGACTCCTCCAAAAAATTGGAAATTCTTAGGTTTCCAGTAAGTTTATCAAATGAGTTAGGAAAGTTATCTCACGGGTACAAAAATCTCAAGAATTTTTTGAGACCTTAAAAAAGGGAAGAATTCACCTAGATTTGTTAGGCAAAATCTGTGATAAGTCTTTGGTGTGAGTTTCCCAGCCGTGTTTTATTTTAAAAGTTCAGTCTGAGACTCTATAAATGTTTCAGCAAAATAAAAAGTCTATAGTCAATTATGGTTATAAAAATCATCAGACCAAAATTAGTGAGAACAGACCTATTTTGCAAACAAGCTAGCCTTCATTTGGTTATATTTGATAACAATGAGGGTAACTTTAGGGAGAAAAAGATATTTCCAAACAATGTTAAATCCCAGTTTGTTAATGGAGGTCTGCATCTAGTAAGACTCACCTCTTAGATAGTTCTTGGCTGTTATGTGATATTAATGTACAATTTAATTGAATTCTTAAAGAACACCCTAAGTTTGTTTCTGAAGCTTATCTCAGTAATCTATCTTTGGATGAAGACCAGATGCCTCATGACCTGCAACCAGGACTGGAAAAAGACATAATTTAAGGGTCTGTCTCCAACCTGGATGGAAGGACTTTTTTTTACCAGGTACTCTTAACTAGCTCATGCACAATGAAACTGAAGGGAAATTAATTCTTAGATTAATTCCCACATCCAAAGGCCCCTACACTGGATTGGTTTACAGAGAAGACAGCTGACCTGATCTCACCTTAAAATGATGCTTAAGCAGGAGAAACTACACTACACCAGGATGAGAAGGCAACGACATCAGAGGTAGACAGCTTGCCCAAGATGCTGGACATGAGTCGTATCATCATTTATGTTTTCTTGACTTCTTAGACCTTTGCATATAAATAAAGACTTTTCTATCATAGGTCTGATTCCATGCTAGTTTTAGAAATCAATTCAATTGTTGGGTTTTTGGCCAATTACCTGTGTCTAGTTCTGGGTTACCTTGTTAAATTTCTCTACTACAAGACTCTAGCTGGTTGGCCCTGAGAAAATTTACTTTAAAAATTATAGTCATATTCAGGTTACTGTGATATTACTAGATGGGATCACCTCACTACCGGGGTCCAGCCCCGGTTGGATCCAGGGATTCCCTCGGGAGGACGGCGTTGGCGAAAAGGATAGCAAAGGGGAGAGACAGAGGCTTGACCTGACTGGTTTATGTGGGAAACTAATAGTTTGTGACACCAAACTTGCTCTGACCACAGAGGCCACAGGCGCTCTCTCGAATCGCTGAAGGTGCGCCACCTTAAGCACCTTCTCAAGTGGGTCTTAGAAGCCCAGGCAAGTAAGTCGTCTCAGAGAGCCCCCATGCTCCAATCATTCATCCTGAAGGAAGAACAGAGAAGAAAAGGAGAGAAAAGGAAGCAAGAAAGAACTATATGGGGAGACCAAGCTTGATGAGCATGGCCCACAACTTTATTTTCCAAAGTAGCTTTTATACCTTGAGTTGTGCATAGATGATAATAGGGGGTGTAGAGTCATGCAAGGTCAGCAGTCCTTGACTCTATATCGAAGCCAGGCTTTCTTTCTGCAAACTTATCATATGCAAAGGATTTAGGTGATTTACATCATCTTTTGGCCAGGAGGCCTGTTAACATTTTATGACCCTTTCTTCTGAATAATGGTTAGTCAATCAGAAAACTTATTTTCTCTAAAGGTGATTATTCTAAAGTCAGGCGCCACCCTCTGACAGCATTAGATAAAGTTGCATTCCTATAGGGCAAAAGTGTGGTGGGTTATAACAAGAAAAGAATTAACTCAAGGGTCCAAGATTACAAACATTAAAGCTACTACTTACATTTCTATATACCAACTATATTAATCAATACACTCCCAGGGACACAATAGGTAAGGGATATGGAAACTTGGCAGCAAGCATTAGCTCAACAAAGAAATCCTCTACTAGTTCTATTCTAACAATTTTAACTCTCTGAGAAGCTCTGCATTATTAGCATATCTTAAGCTTCCCGTGCCTCTCGTGGTTGGGAGGCTGTGAACAATCACATGCGTAGCTGCAGGAGTCCAAACAAACCTGTCAGGCAAGCTAGAAAGTCATCAGAGGGGTTTGAATTGAAACACTTCTATTATGCCCAGGAGACTTATTAACTAGAGCTCTAAGTTGATTTTCTTCAGAGAGAGGTGGTCGGGTTGATTTTCTTACAGAGAAAGGTGGTCAGGGATAGCCCCCCGTGAATATCAGAGGAGTTGGTAAAAGTCATAAAATAGTAAAACAGACAGATTCTGGTTTTGGGGTAGACGCTCAGGCAGGTCTAGAGGGCCCCTCGAGCCCTGACTCGCCTTGCCTGTCGGGGCTCTCCTGCATGACCTTGTCATGGGTGGGAACTCCCATGCTGGCTCCCGGCACCTCACTGGGCCAATTAAAAATACTGCTCTGACTCTGGCCATAAATTTGACCTTTTTTCTATTACTCAAGCTCAATCAGAGTAACAAGAAAAGTTTCAGCAAAGGAGGAAAAATCTCCCATAATTATGGGACGGATTTATATAGATAACACCAGGCTATGGTAATTTAGGTTTAAGGTCTCCTCTGTGCTGGAAACAATTAAATCATACTAAGGACAATCAGTCTAGTAACACTAGAAAACGGGGCTATGTGCCTTGTAGACGGTGCCAATATACAATTTCCCTGGAAGATAAACATTCTACAGAGCAGACTAAGTCAGATGACCTGAGATCTACTGGGCTACATCTAATGGACGCTCTTAACTTAAGTCTTACTTGTGACTTTACTAAGAGTGCTGGCTATGTTATTTGCATTTCACCTGTTTCACAAAATTACTGTTTCTTACACTGTCAAATGAGTGTCTGAGGGCTCTAATAGAATAATATATAGTGCCACATAAGATCAATGATGGTAACGGTGTAACTCTAGATATGGGAAGAAGCAACAAGAGGGAATATTTTCCTGGACCAAGAGGCTAACAAGACAGGTGGTCCAGAGAATTTTGGATACTGTTGGTCAAGTTTATGAGCAAAAGGGGGCTCTGCCAACTGAAAACTGACATTTGCCATCTACATCTACAAAGATTAAATCATGACCACTGCAACTGCTGACTTTCAATGCCCCTGAATGAAAACCATGATTGAGGCACTCTGTGCTCTGGGAAAAACTGGCAGAACAGGCCTCCAGATAGTTAGGTCTTTTCAGGACAAGATTTTATGAGTTCCAATTCTTGCATCTTCTCATATCTAGAGAAACACTGACGTCATTAACGGTGAAATCTCCTTTGGCTATTAAGGAGATTAATACCCTCCGAGCAGGATTGAGTCTACAGTATAGTACTGTCAGCTCTAGTCACATCGGTGCACATCAGGTCTCCAGAACTTACTCATCGGTGTCCAGGAAACTTTGTTCCCCGTGACCAGCACCTCCCCGTTATCCCCTTCCCAGCCTCTGGGGACTACATTCTCCTACATTTCACCGAGTCTGTTTTAGATTCCACACTCAGTGAGCTCCTGCTGCGTTTGCCTGTCTGTGTCTGGCTTACTTTACTCGGCATAATGTTCTCCAGCTTCACCCATGTTGTCTCAAAAGGAGGGATTCCCTTTTTTTAAAGGCTGAGTGAGACTCCATTGTGTGTGTGTCTGGCATTTTCTTTGTGCTTTTATCTATCGACACACATCCAGGTTGTGGCCGCATCCTGCTACTGGGAACAGCGCTGCAGAACACAGGAGTGCAGATACGTCTCTGAGGTCCTGGCTTCTTCTTTGGCTACATACCCTGGAGGGAATTGCTGGATCATGTGGTAGGTGGTTCTACATTTAGTTTTTTGGGGAAACTCCACACTGCTTTCCACGGTGGCTGCACTGATGCCTTCCCAACCACCATGCACAAGGTTCTCTTCCCTCCGCATTTTGGCAGCACCTGTCTTTTTCCTGGGAGTCGAGTGTGTGTAACACGTGCAGTGACATCTCACTGGCTCTGGCGTGTGCTCTCCTGAGGACTGGTGGATGTTGAGCACCTTTCCATGTCTGTTTGGTCATTTGGACGTCGTCTTTTGAGAGATACCTGTTCAGGTCCTGTGCCCATTTAAAAACCGGGTTGGTGTTACTTTGGGTTGACTTGTGTGAGCTCCTTGTATATTTGAGAAGTAGCTCCTTATCAGATGTGTGGTTTGCACACATCTTCTCCCATTGCACCCATTGCCTTTCCTGTGACTGTTTCCTTTGTTGTGTGGGTTTTGTTTACCGGACTGCCCCTGGTCTGGTTCTGTCTTTGCTGCCTGTGCTTTTGGTGTCATATACAAAGAACCCTTGTCCACACCATGTCACGACGCTCCCCCTGTGTCTTCCTCTTGTTCTTTCATGGTTCCAGGCCCTGTGTCTCTGCTGCGTTTTGAGATGATTTCACTTATAGTTTGAGCTGAGGGTCCAGCTTCACCCTCCTGCCTGCTGTCATCTGGCTCTCCCAGCACCGTTTATTGAAGGGATTTTCCCATTGTGTTCTGGGCACCCCAGTGGGAGATCAGTTCACTGAAGCTCTTTAAGACAATTACTGTTATCTACCTCTTCCAGCAGGAGAAGGCCACGGCACCCCACTCCAGTACTCTTGCCTGGAGCATCCCGTGGACGGAGGAGCCTGGTAGGCTGCAGTCTATGGGGTCGCATAGAGTCAGACACGACTGAGCGACTTCACTTTCACATTTCACTTTCATGCATTGAAGAAGGAAATGGCAGCCCCTTCCAGTGTTCTTGCCTGGAGAATCCCAGCGACGGGGGAGCCTGGCAGGCTGCCGTCTATGGGGTTGCACAGAGTCGGACACAACTGAAGCGACTTAGCCACAGCAACAGCAGAAGCAGGTCTTCCAGCACCGTTTATTGAAGGCAGTGTCCTTTACCATTCTCTGTGCTTGGCACCTTGTGGAAGATCAATTCACTGAGCTGCTTCAGGACAACTGTTTTCCGTGATAAGGGAGCTCATAGATCTCCCATTTTCTTGCCATTTCTCTGCTTCCCTGGGCAGAGTCATGGTTCCCGATTCTCAGTGTTTCTTGTGGCTCTGCTTTGCTGTCTGTGCGCTGGGAGAAGCAGCCGCCTCCTCTTGGATATATGGTGGGATTTTGCCCCCAGCCCAGTTAGAGATTCTGGAGCCTCAGAGACGTGCTCTGTGGACATGAGGCTCCCCCACCCTCCCGTCCGGGGCAACGATGCGGTGCCCCCGCCCCGTCGTGCCCCTGCCCTGAGGGAGAAGTCTGAGGATTCCGTGCTCCTCTAACCCCCAAGGCTGAGCAGGCCGCACAGAGCCCCGTCTCTTCTCCTCCTGCTTTGCGGCCCCACGTGTGTCTGTGGCCTGGTGCTCTCGTGAGCCGAGCAGCGAGGCGGTCCCTGAGGCAGCGGCCTGGAGCCTGGGGACGTGGCACGGCTGCATCCACTGTCCTGAGGAGGAGGGGCCTGGGCCCAAGGAGGGTCCTCTCAGCGCTGAGCTCTGCCAGCTTGTGGGAGGGGAGACAGGGAAATAGAACCTGCTGTTTATCCTTTTGAAGTGGTTCGTCTTGCTTTTTCTGCTCATCCGAGGTGTTGCAGCTCACTAGCTGGATTCTTCAGTTTGCTTAAAGGTCATTAGGCCCAAATAATCCCAGTTTATCAGTGTTTCTGTGTGAGATGAAGGTTGGGACTTCCCGATCTGCCATCTTGCTTAAAGCGCTGATTAAAATTTCTGAAATGTGTCACAGTGAGGCCAGAAATGGAAAACAGAAACGATAGTTAACTAATGTGCGTGCTCAGTCACTACAGCCATGTCTGACTCTTTGGGACCCCACGGCCTGTAGCCTGCCACGCTCCTCTGTGCATGGGATTCTCCAGGCAGGAATACTGGAGGGGGTGGCCATGCCCTCCTCCAGGGGATCTTCCCCACCCAGGGATTGAACCCAAGTCTCTTACGTCTCCTGCACTGGCAGGGGGCTCTTAACCACTAGTGCCCCCTGGGAAGCCCTGATAGTCCACATACACAGGGAAAACCGAGAAGAGTAAGCAGGTATTGGGCGCCGTTTTCGAATGAGAGAAACGGAGTGATGGTAGGCTGCACTCAGGCTCCCCAGGTGGCTCAGGGGTAAAGAATCTGCCTGCCAGCACAGGAGGTGCAGAGACTCGAGTTCAATCCCTGGGTGGGGAAGATCCCCTGGAGAAGGACATGGAAGCCCACCTCAGTATTCTTACCTGGAGAATCCATGGACAGACGAGCCTGGCAGGCTACTGTCTGTGGAGTCACAAAGAGTTGGACATGACTGAGCACACGCGCGGGCACGCAGACACAGACACACACACACACGAAGAGACTGCAGACCCAGACAACCCACCTGCCCACTCCCCAGACCAGGTGCCCCCTCCCTCGGTTCTGCAGTTTGTGTGTGCAGTCTTCAGGGTTTTGTAAATGCAGTATCACGTCATCTGCATACAGGGACAGTTTTGCCTCCTTCCTGCCCCAAGTTGAATCCTTTTTTTCCTTGCCTGATTGCTCTGACTAGGACTTCCCGTGGTGTGCTGAACACAAATGGTGAGACTGGGCGTCCTTACCTTGTCCCAGAGTTCTAGAAAGGCTTTCCGCTTGTCACCTTTGAGGACTGTGTTGACTGTGTGCTTGTCATAAGTCGGTTTTATTACGTTGAGATGTCTTCCCTCTGTACTCACTTTGGCGAGACCTTTTATGATGAATGGATGTTGCATTTTATCAGTGCTTTCTCTGAACTTGTTAAGACGAGCATGTTGTTTTGTCTTTTCTCTTGTTGATGTGGTGACTTACATTGATCGATTTGCACATGTTGAATTATCCTTGTGACTCTGGTATGAATCCAAGTTGATCATGGTGTGTGATTCTTTTTGTGTGTTGTTGAATTCGGTTAGCTAATATTTTGTTGCCCATTTTGCGTGTATGTTCATAAAGCGCTCTGTTCTGTAACTTCTTTTTTGATTGTGTCTTTGTCTGGTTTAGGTATCGGCGTGACGGTGGCTCATAGAAGGACTTTGGGAGTGTTTCGTCCTCTTCAGTCTCCTGGGAGAGTGTGAAGAGGGTCATATAAGTTCCTCTTTGTCAGTTTGGTAGAAGTCCTCCGTGAAGCCATCCAGTTCTGGCCTCTGGTTTGCATGGAGTTTCAATTGGTGTTATTACAGATTCTGTGTCGCTTCCATTGGCCGGTCTGTTCAGGCTGTCTGGGTCTTCTTGCCTCCGTTCTGGTGGGCTGTGTGTCTCTAGAGACTCGTGCATGTCTTCCAGGTTTGCTGTCGGATGGCTGAGCACACAGTGGTTCTTAGTACTCTCTTATAAACTTTTGTATCTCTGAGGTATCATTTTTTAAAAATTTATTAGTTTTGGCGGTGCTGGACTTCCCTGGTGGCTCCGATGGTAAAGAATCTGCCTGCTACTTGGGAAACCTGAGTTTGATCCCTTGGTGGGGAAGATCCCCTGGAGGAGGGCAATGCAACCCACTCCAGTAAGAGAATCTCATGGACACAGGAGCCTGGTGGCCTCAGTCCATGTGGTCGCACAGAGTCAGACACACCTGAGGGACAGATGGTGCTGGGTCTTCCTCGCTGCCTAGAGGAGCCTGGTGGGCTACAGTCCATGCGGTCACAGAGTCAGACATGACTGAGGGACAGAGGATGGTGCTGGGTCTTCCTTGCTGCCCAGAGGAGCCTGGTGGGCTACTACTGTCTATGGTGTCTCAAAGAGTCAGACAGGCCTGAGCGACAGAGGATGGTGCTGGGTCTTCCTCCCTGCCCAGGGGCTTTCCTCCCATTTAGCTGAGCACAGGAGGGTTTTCCCTTCTCTGTGGTGCCTGGGCTCCTCGCTTTGGTGACGTGTCTTGTCGCAGGGCACGGCTTTGGGCCCGCGGGCTCAGCATTTGCAGCCTGAGCGGGATCTTCTCGCAGCAGGGATGGAACCCACGTCCCTGCGTTGGCGGCTGGATTCTTATCCGCCAAGCCACCAGGGAAACCCGGTAGCAGCTCTTGTTCCTCCCATCTCAGTTCTTATTTTGTGTATTGAGTCCCACGTTGTTCCCTTTTGAATTTGATGTCATGGACTGGACTCCTACGGTCGTGTTTCACTTATTCACCATCATGCTTGAAAACTGACCTGTGTTCCTGTAGCAGTCCAGCTTTGTGCATTTTTTGTATAAAATTCTGTCGCATATATACACACCAAACCATTCATTTTGGTGAAAGTGATTTCTGTAACTTTTTCTACTGTGAACAACCCACGTGTCCTTTTTCTCCTTGTACACGCATGGCTGTGCACGCATCTTCCTCTGGGTTATACAACTGTGGGCCAGCGCTGTGTCTCTTCCCTTTAACTGAGAGTTGCTGTCGACTCTCCAGATTGACCGGGCTGATGAGTACCCCTACCCATGATGTGCTGGGATTCGTCAGAGTCAGCCTTGTCTCCTCCATGGTTTTCTCTTTTCCTCTCTTACAGATGAACTAGGAGGTGGGCATCTCATTTCAGGGTCCCTGGGGCATAAAACTGAGGTGGAGATGATCCTATGTGATTGTAATGAGAAGGACACATCTGTGCCCATGGGGCCATCAGTGGGGGCTGGCTGCACCAGACTCGGCTTGTAGGAAAGTCCACCTGCTCCTTCCTTCCCACCCGGCCTTCAGCGCGTTCACCCAGGCTCCTTGAGGTTGGCAACAGAGTGCGTTGGCCCCAAAGAGACACACAGTTCACACTGGGCCCTTTAAGCATTTATTGCCTGATGATTTTGTCTATGCTGGGTCTGTGTTGCTGCGGGGGTGTGTCTGGTTATGTGAGTGGGGCTGTTCCCTCGCTTTGGTGTCTGGGCTTCTGCAGCACTGGCCTCTCTGGTGGTGTGCGGGCTCCAGGACGTGCCAGCCTCTGTCGCTGCGGCTCATGGATTCAGTTGCTCCCTGGTGTGTGGGGTCTTCAGGATCACGGATTGAACCCGTGTCTCTTGCATTGGCTGGCAGATTCTTCACCACCAGGGAAACCCCATATCAGGGCTCTTTACAAAACGATATATTCCTGAGCTCATTTACCAGTGTAGCCCTGATGGTCACTTCAAACGCCAGGGTGTCCCTTCACACTGACAGTGTTTCTGGAGAGACTACAGCGGGTGTCCTCGGACAAGGAGGAGGGGCATGCAGGGTCCAGAGGGGGCTCAGGGAAGAGTTTAGGATCCAACTGTTCCAAACAGGGCCCCATTTAACCCATTTATTCAGTTACTTTAACAGCATTCTGTTTCTGAGAAGAGATGGAGGTCATTGCGCACACCAGAGACGGCGGGCATGAACAATGAGGCTCACGTCCTCCATGCGAGTGGACAGAGCCTGCGGGCATGCAGGGTGAGGAACCACCCCTGCCATGTGGGATGCGCCTCGGGCCAGGGGTGAGAGCAGCCGGGAGCTGGGGCATCCTCCCCAGGAGGGAGGGGGCCCTGTGAGCAGAGGCCGACCCGCCTGGGCCTCCTCCCACCCTGCGGCTCATCTCTCCCCCAGGGTCAGAGGCTCATCCAGAAGCTCCTACACCAGAAGCTCGCGTCCCAGGCTCCTGGGCTCTGGGCAGTGTTGGGTCCCGTTGCTCAGCTCCGGCTGCGTCTCGGGCTCCTCCGTGGTCGTGCCGAGCCTGGCAGAGAAGGATCCCGAGGAGCAGCAGGACCGAAGCCGCGAGGCCTATCCGGGTGAGATTCTGCACCGTGTAGTCTGGGGTGAGGGTGCACAGGTCAGCGCCGGCCCCGTTACCCACTGTGTGTGCCCAGGGCACCGGCCTCCCGTGAGAAGACGCGGCCCCGAGCCCAACCCGACAGGGACGCTGTCCTTGTTCACACTCGCTGGTCTGACAGCGGTGCTGGGGGAGGGTATCAGCCGAGCCCGAGTGTCGTGAAGGGAGGCTGTGGGTGGGCCGTGTCCTCCTCGGGAGACTCCTGGGGTCTCTCTATCTTACTGTCTCAGACGTTCCTGTCAGGACCCTGAGCTGAAGGAGCTCCGACAGCACAGGGTGGGGTGGGGCACTCCCCTGAGCAGTGGTCTGTGGGGTCCCGGGGTGGGGCCCGCCCCTGAGTGGTGTTTGCAGGGTCCTGGGGTGGGACCCCGCCCCTGATCGGTGGTCTGTGGGGTCCCGAGGTGGGACCCAACCGTGGCTCCCACGGATCCACCTCCCCCTACAGACGCTCGCTCAGCCCTCTGTGTCTGCCAGCTGGACTCTGCCCGCAGGAGGAGGTGATCCCTGTAGCCTCCGGGGGCAGGATGTGGTGGGGGCGGACCTGCTTCTCCACAGACTGAACCCCATCCAGCAGCCTCAGGCCCCTGCAGCCTGTGGCTCTGGCGCCATCTCTGCCTGACTCCCCGCCGCCCCTTGACGATCTGAGGGGCCTTGTCCTCCCTGAGAATGTTAAAATGCCCTGGGGTGGGCTGTCTCCCCTGAGCAGAGAGCCCCGAGACTCCCCAGGTTCGGATCTGGGACTGTGGCTGGGAGACTGGGTCCTGGGAATGAGCCCAGGAAGGCGTTCGCCGGGCTGACCGGAGGACCCCACCTCACCCACCTCTGCCCTGCACGGCCCTGTGGCCTCCCCGAGACCCTCCCACTGACCACCTGCCCCTCCGGGACCCCAGTGCGGGAGGAAGGGGCGGGGCGCGGGCTCTGAGGCCCCTCCCTCAGGGGGCCCTCCTTCAGCGCCCCCTCCTCCACCACCGCCCTGCGCTCCCAGGGCAGAGCCCCGAGCTGCTGAGTGAGACGGACAGACTGGGCCTCACCTGCGACCACGAGCGCCAGGGGCTCACTGGGCTGTGACAGCAGGTAGGGGTCTGTGCTGAGTGAGCCGTAGCACCTGTAGGTGCCCCCGTGGGCTGAGGTCACAGGGCTCAAGGAGAACTCGGCCTGGTACCGACCGTCTTGGTCCTGGGAGCGCAGACGCAGGGGGCGATCGGCTGCCCCCTCCTTGGACAGAAGGAAGGTGTCCGTCCTCTCTCCTGACTGACACAGCAGGGTCACATTCTCCCCGGGGGCCACCGTGGGGCCCGGCCGCACCGAGAGGGAGGGGCTGTCTCTGAGCCATCCTGCAGAGAGGAAGGGGGTGCGGGCGCCGGGCCTGGTTCTGAGCGAGACTCCGCGGGCCTCTCTGGCCCCTCAGCGCTGTCTCTGTTTCTCAGAGTCTCTCCCCTCCCCAACCCCTGTCTCTCTGTCCCTCCCCGGGACCCCTTCCCCTGGTCCCAGCATCATCCCTGGGGCTCCCCAGTGGGGCCTGTGCAGAGTCTGGTCCCCGACTGACCCGCTGGCTCCTCACCTGCCACCAGCAGCTCCAGGGGCTCACTGGGGGCCGACCACTCGGAGGAGAGGCCGTGTCCACCGTAGCATCTGTACTGGCCCCTGTGGACGGTGCCCACCGGGCCCAGGGGGAAGTCGGCCTGAGAGAGCCCCCCCTGGGGCCTCTGGGCAGGGCGCTGAGGGAGGTCCTGTCCCCCCACCTTGGACAGAGCGAATCTGGTGTAGCCAACGTCAGAGCGACACTGGAGGGTCAAGTTCTGTCCAGAGGTGACGACAGGGCCCTGCGGGGTCAGGAGGGAGGGCTTCCCAGACAGCCCTGGGGAGAGACACGCGCTGGGTTGTAGGGACCGCTTCCCCTGTGGACCCCCTCTCCCGGCCCGGCCCCAGGCCTCGCCGTGTCTCAGTCTGTGTGTCTGTCCTGTGAGCCCCACGCTCCTCTCCCCACCCTCTCACAGGGGCTCCCCTGGGAGCAGAGACCCCAGTACGTTGTCTTGTCTGCACAAATGTATGGGGTCAGGACAGGATTCCTCACCTGAGACCAGGAGCTCCAGGGGGTCGCTGGGGGCTGACCACACCCGGGGGGTGTGCCTGTAAAAGCTGTAGCATCTGAACGTCCACCTATGCCCGGGGGTCATGGGGCCCACGGGGAACAGGGCCTGGGTCTGCCCGTCGGGGGTTCGCTGTCCATCCAGGCCCCAAAAGGACTCGTCTTCTCCTTCCTTGGTTAGAAGGAATCTGTTAAATCCCCAACGGGAGCCACACTGGAGGGTCACATTCCCTCCCGACATCACTACAGGGCTCGGCAGGGCTGAGAGGCTGGGTTTGCCGTAGGGTCCTAGGAGAGAAGGAGGCAGCTGGTTCCGTGGGGCCCCCACCCTCTCCTCCCCCCACCCAGGGCTGTGCTGTGAGAGGGACAGCCCCTGAGAGCAGACCCCCTCCTGAGGGCAGAGCCCGAGGCCCCCTAGATCCCTCACCTGTCACCACCAGCTCCAGGGGGTCACTGTGCTCTGACCGGCCAGTGCGGGTTCCGTAGTAGCACTGATAGCTCCCTGCGTGGTCCTGTCCCATGTTTTGGATGGAGAACTTGGCCTTGTCCCCGGGCTCCAGGGGTTTCTGTCTGTCCCATGAAACTGGGTTTCCCTCTTTATCCAGATGGAACTCCTGGGCCCCCGGGGGACCCTGACACCAGATGGTCACGGGGCTCCCCCAGGAGACCACAGAGCCCGGCTCAGCCCAGATGGTGGGTTTGGGGAGGGTCCCTGGAAGGAAATCAGAGGTGGGCTCACCAGGAGTCTCCCCCAGGTCCTGGCTCTCAGCCCAGACCTCCCAGACTCCCCCTCCATAACCCCCGGGCTGCCCTCCCCCTGCCCATGGCCTGGGGGTGACCTTGTCCCCACGAGAGGAGAGAGCTGGGCCCCCGGACAGACTCACCGGCCTGCACCTGGGTCCTCAGGCCCACACTCAGCCCTGGAAGAGAGCGCCCTGTGAGAGGTGTGCCCTCAGCTCTGAGCAACGCTTCTCCACCCGGGGAGTCTCCTGGGCCCTGGGGTCCCCTGACGGAGTAGGCTGGCTGGGGGGTCCCTCCAGACCAGGGCTCCCCCTGCCCCTCCCATCTCACCAAGGCAGAGCAGGGCAGGGAGCGCGGGGGCCATGGCGTCTCTTCCCTGCGGTCCAGGCTGTGAGGATGGAGGAGACCTGGGTGTCCTCCGGACAGACGGACCACAGGGTGTGTCCTCTCTGGGGCTGGGGCTTCCTGTCACGTGGCTGTCACATCAGTGTCCCCACAGGAAGGGGAACAGCCTCTTCTTGAAAGCCAGTCATTGTTCCTGTGACAGTCCCAGTGTGTTCCTGAGACACCCGTTTCAGGTGTGGTCAAGCAGGGCATGTCCTTCCCTCTGAGAGCCTCCCCTCGGGGTCTGCTTCCTCCTCTGCCCGCCCATCAGCAGGTCCCTGGGGGTCCTCTCCGTGGACGGGGTCTGCAGGCGCTGGAGATGCTTTGGGGAGGATGCTGTCTCTTGCTGCCCACAGGGCTCAGATACCCAGAGACACACTTTTTTTTTAAATTGCTGCATCATTACTTTACAATATGGTGCTGGTTCTGCCATGCATCAGCATGGATCGGCCATGTGTGTCACGTGCCCTCCCTCTAGAACCTCCCTCCCCTCTGGGTTGTACAGAGCCCTGTGTGAGCTCACTGAGTCACAGGGCACATTCCCCCGTGGTCTGTTTTACACGTGCTGGTGTGCGCATTTCCATGCTACTCTCTCCATTCATCCCACCCTCTCCTTCCCCTCTGTGTCCACAAATCTGCTCTTTATGAGGGACAAATGATCAGAGTGTCCCTGGGCTCAGTGGAGTCCATGTGGCCGAGAGCCCAGAGGAGGCTTCAGGGAATAAGGAAGGAAACTGACTCCTCCACTGCCCCGGGGTGTGGGTTTCCCCCATGGCAGCCCCCTTCAGGGCGTCTCTCTGTATCGCATCACCGTCCAGCCCGCCTTCCTGGGAACAAGCCCCTGGGTGCCTCCTGCCTCCTCAGGGCCCCGGGGTCCTTGGGCACAGTGTCCTCCCGGTCTTGTCGTCACCTGCAAGCTTTAGGGAGTATTGATTGGGGTCAGAGCTCTCACTCCGTTGGAAAACAGATGCTCCTATAAACGTGTACCCGCTGCTCATGTACCTTGGGGCGGTGGTGCCCTTTCTCGGCACCTGAGGTTCCTTCTCTGCCTGTTGTCCCGACCCCAGCCCTCAGAGGGGCTGCAGGCTCTTGCTGCCGTCGTCATGGTCAATTTCCAGATGAGGTGACAGCAGGAGAGGGTGGACGTGAAGGGCTGCGGGCTGTGACTGCACCAAAGTGGGTGAGTGTGGTACCCACCCAGAGCCTCCTCTCCTTCTAACACTGAGACGTGCTTGGAGAGTGTTTCTGAAACACGTAGCCACAGACAAGGGCAGAAAGAAAGTTCCCCAAATGGAGGGGAACCACAGCAAAGCATGAGAGGTCGCCGGTGTGGCCCCGGCGGCAGGGATCATCTCGGGGTCAGAGTAAGGTTTCCACCCATGTGGACACACAGAGGGAACCATGGTCACAGAAAAATAAAGGGAGGCAAGCATGTGGATTATTTTGTAGAACAGGTGGTCACTGAAAAGAGGTGAAAATTTTCAACGTGAACAATACAGAAGATTCAACACGTTAAAAAGTCATGCAGCCAAGAAGGCAGCTAAGCGGCCCCGTATGAAGTCGGAGCAAAGCATTGAGGAAATGGTCCAGAGTGCAGCACAGAGTGCAGACAGGGAGATTCAGGAGAGGCGGGCCTGTGCTGACGGCCAGTGTGGTATCTGTTGTAAGTGTCAGATGGGAAGACGCTCACGACAGACGGCAACGGCTGAGGAAGCAAATAACGGAGCCTCCTTTACTGAGGAGAACCGACGTGCGAAGGGCTGGGACTCATGCATGTGCACGTGACACCCGAGGGCCGCCCTGCTGGGCTCCTGACTGAGACTCGGTGCTCATACTTAGGGGCCTGGGCGGGATCAGCGGCCAGGGATCCAGACACGGCACACTTGAGCTAAAGACCCCACACCCTGCAACGGAGAGCCTGTGTGGCGCAGCGACGTCAACAATAGGTTAATTAACTACATATTTGTAAAAGTAAATGGAAGTAACATCTGTATCTTGACCTTTCATAGTAAACTGAGAAACTGCAGGTTAAATTTAAAAATTATTTCGCGCTGAATTATACAATTTGAAACAGTTAATTCTCTTTTAAGTAAATTTGAAATAAAAAAAGGAAAATCAAAGCGGACTGGACTGAGGCCCTAAAAATGTCCTGAAACTACTTCCTGTGGAAAACGCAGATTATCAAGAGAATGACCAGCCCACAGGGAGCAGACTGCCCCCTACCAAAAGGGGGCGCTATGGATACTGGAGCCATGCCGTCAGGGAATTAACCAGGAAGAGTTCCCCTGAGTCGGAGTACTTGCAAGGGGCAGAAGTGAGAGCTTCATGCAGAGCACATCCCCAGCTTCCAGGAGGTTCAGCCTCCCAGTGTGGGCCGTGCCTCAGCCTCAACCCGCCAGGTCCTGAGACAGGAGGTGGGCTCTGAGGGCATGGGGCCCTTAACCTTCACAAGCGTTTTCCTCTCCTAGTACTTGAGTCACACGCTGGATTCCAAATAGAGTGTTCTCAAGCAACTTGTTAAAAAGAGAATGACGGTGAGAGAAGGCATTTCCAGAGGTGCAAGTTCTTAGATACTGACTGTTTTCACACAGAAAGGGATACTAAGAGATGGCAGAGAGACAGTGAGATGCAACAGAGAGGAACGCATGGCCAAAAATGAGCTTTGGAAAAGTACACAGACACACACTTGCACGCACAAACACACCCACACGTGTGCATGGAGAGAGCCGTGCGCATGCCCACACACGTGTATATGAGTGCCCAGAGTTCAGGTGAAGCACCGTTAGAACTTTGTCTTTTGTAAAGGAGGAGGAGAATGTGTACGTGTTCAGAAATAAAAATGTAAATACGTATTTTAAGCACGAGATCAAGTGCCTAAAATGAGCAATGGAATAACTCCCAATGTGCCTAGTGTAATTAAATGAAAGAAAAGCTTTTCAACTTTACTGTGGTATAACTGACAAAATTGATGCTGTAAAGAGCAATATTGCATAGGAACCTGGAATGTTAGGTCCATGAATCAAGGCAAATTGGAAGTGGTCAAACAGGAGATGGCAAGAGTGAACGTCGACATTCTGGGTATCAGCGAACTAAAGGGGACTGGTCATCTAACTCAGATGACCATTATATCTACTACTATGGGCAGGAATCCCTTAGAAGAAATGGAGTAGCCATCATGATCAACAAGAGAGTCCGAAATGCAGTACTTGGAGGCAATCTCAAAATTGACAGAATAATCTCTGTTCGTTTCCAAGGCAAACCATTCAGTATCACAGGAATCCAAGTCTGTGTCCCAACCAGTAACGCTGAAGAAGCTCAACGATTCTATGAAGACCTACAAGATCTTTTAGAACTAACACCCCCCAAAATATGTCCTTTTCATTATAGGCAACTGGAATGCAAATATAGGATGTCAAGAAACTCCTAGAGTAACAGGCAAATTTGGCCTTGGAGTACAGAATGAAGCAGGGCAAAGGCTAATAGAGTGTTGCCAAGAGAACGCACTGGTCTAGCAAACACCCTCTTCCGACAACACAAGAGAAGACTCTACACATGGACATCACCAGATGGTCAACACCAAAATCAGATTGATTATATTCTTCACAGCCAAAGATGGAGAAGCTCTATACAGTCAGTAAAAACATGACCAGGAGCTGACTGTGGCTCAGATCATGAACTCCTTATTACCAAATTCAGACTTAAATTGAAGAAAGTAGGGAAAACCACTAGACCATTCAGGTATGACCTAAATCAAATCCCTTATGATTATACAGTGGAAGTGAGAAATAGATTTAAGGGACTAGATCTGATAGAGTGCCTGATGAATTCTGGACTGAGGTTTGTGACTTTGTACAGGAGCAGGGATCAAGACTATCCCCATGGAAAAGAAATGCAAAAAATGGCTGTCTGAGGAGGCCTTACATATAGCTGTGAAAAGAAGAGAAGTGAAAAGCAAAGGAGAAACGGAAAGATATTCCCATCTGAATGCAAAGTTCCAAGAATAGCAAGGAGAGATAAGAAAGCTTCCCTCAGCAATCAGTGCAAACAAATAGAGGAAAACAACAGAATGGGAAAGACTAGAGATCTCTTCAAGAAAATGAGAGATACCAAGGGAACACTTCATGCAAAGATGGGCACAATAAAGGACAGAAATGGTATGGACCTAACAGAAGCAGAAGTTATTAAGAGGTGGCAAGAATACACAGAAGAACTGTACAAAACAGATCTTCATGACCCAGATAATCACAATGGTGTGATCACTCACCTAGAGCCACACATCCTGGAATGTGAAGTCAAGTGGGCCTTAGGAAGCATCACTTTGAATAAAGCTAGTGGAGATGATGGAATTCCAGTTGAGCTATTTCAAATTCTGAAAGATGAAAGATGATGCTGTGAAAGTGCTGCACTCGATATGCCAGCAAAGTTGGAAAACTCAGCAGTGGCCACAGGACTGGAAAAGGTCAGTTTTCATTCCAATCCCAAAGAAAGGCAATGCCAAAGAATGCTCAAACTACCGCACAATTGCACTCATCTCACACGCTAGTAAAGTAATGCTCCAAATTCTCCAAGCCAGGCTTCAAAGGACGTGAACCGTGAACTTCCAGATGTTCCAGCTGGTTTTAGAAAAGGCAGAGAAACCAGAGATCAAATCGCTGCAACTGGAGAAAAGCCCACACAGCAACAATGAATCAATAAACAAACATAAAAAATAGATTTCTAGTGCAGGTTTTAAAAGATGCTTTGATAAATGATAGGAAATTCCCTTTTACTTACGACTTTTTCATTATAAATTGGTGGTGTATTTTATCAGAAAACTTTTCATCTGTTATCATGATGTTTTAAAATTTCTTCTTTTAATATTTGAATTGTATTGATGGATTTTTGTGGATGAAACCAACCACACATTCTTGAAAAAAAATACGTGCACGTGCGTGATATGTGTTCCATTTTATTTACTGATGAATCCTCTTTGTGAATGTTTGTTTAGGAAAACAAACCAGGGAAAAAGAGCTTCCTGAGATTTTCCCATTTTGTAGTTTCCATGTCACCGTTTGGTCTCAGGTTTTTCTGGCGCAGTGAAATGTTTTGTGGAGTGTGCCCTTCCTTCCTTCTCCCCTCTCTGCGTAAGCTGGTGTAAGCTCGGTAGGTGTGTGTACGAGTGTGTGTGTTTCATGAGTGCCCGCATGTTCAGATGCATTCACCTGTGAAACTCTCTGGACTCAGAGTTCACTTTAACATATAGGACAATTCAGATTTTCTGTTTATCCTTATGTCCATAATTTTGATAAATTTTATTTTTGAGGCTTTTGGTCTGTGTCATCTACATTTTCTACTATAATAGCTTGAAGCTGTCCTTCTATGAGGTGTTTACCTTTCTAAAGTCTGAAGGACCTGCCGTCGTGTCCTGATGGCGGTAAAGCAACACCTTCTCTCTTTCTGACTTGGTCCTTGGGCCTAGCATGTTGAGTGTGGTCCACGCCCTCAGGGACGAAGCTTTCTGGCTGTTCTGATTTTCCTCTCCTTGTTTGTCCTCAGTGGTAGCTACCCCTGTCATTGTTGTTTCCCTGTTCCTCCCTTCGTTTGGAGTAATGTGCTGACCTTTTTCAAAATCACTGATAATTGAGAGTCTGTTGCCTTCTTTATAAAATATGAGGATATTAATTATCTTTTTTAAGGAAATGAAACATGCCTTTCAGTTTTTTAGTAATCTGTTTATTTGTGGCTGTGCTGGATCTTCCCTGCTGCGAGTGGGCTCTCTCTGGTTGCAGCGAGTGGAGGCTGCTGCCTAGCTGTGCACGGCCTGCTCACCCACTGGCTCCCCTCGAGGAACACCAGAGCTTCAGAGGAAGCTCTGGGCACCAGGGCTTCGGCAGCTGCAGCGCCCCTAGGCTCAGCTGTCCAGCAGCAAGTGGATCAGACCCATGTCCCATGCATTGGTTGGCAGACTCTTAACCACTGGGCCACCGGGGGTCCAGGATGCTGTTTCTGAGGGTAGAACCAGTTGACCCGAAAGGGTCCCCGGGGCACCTGGTGGTCTGTTAGGAGCCCAGGTACTGGCTGCTGGTGGTTAGGTGGTGTCCATTGCTGGCAGCTCCCGTGCCTCCTGGGGTCTGAGATCTGTCCCGGGAGCCTGGGGTCGGGTCCTTCCTGGGCTAGCGAATGGCGAGAGTAGCGTACTCACTGGGCTCTGCTGGGGGCTCCCCTGACGGGGGAGCCAGGGGTGTGGTCGTCCCCCTTCTGACGGTTGAGTGGTTTACTTGGGCGTAGGTCACGTCCTGGGGGGCTTCAGATGTGGCAGCCTGCGGAGGGGAAGGTGTGTGAGATGGGGCGCCTGAGGGCCTGGAGAGGAGGGACCCATCTGCTGTGCGTCAGTCCATCCTTCCCAGAATCCCCCCGACTGGGAGGACAGAGGGGGCACCTCCCGCCTTAGTGATCTTGGGGGCTCACAGGGCGCCCGTCCCCTCCTGGGGGCCTGCCTCCTGTTGTACTGGAGGGAGACAGTGAAGCAGGACAGGTGCCTCCTGGGTCCGCCACCCTCCTCCAGCCAGCTCCCTGCTGTGCCCAGAGGAGGTTTGGAACCTCGGGCCAGGTCAGCTCTCTCTCCTGATGGAAACTCCAGGGGCCTCCTGTCACCCGGGAGCCTTGGGTGCTCTGTGCAGCCCTGGTTTCTGTCTGAGCCCGGACCTCTTGCTCATCTGGCCTGGCACACAGCCATCTTCCTGCTAAAGCACGTCCCTTCCACCTCAGGACCTTCCTACCGAGTGTGCCCGCCCGGAGCGCCCAGTCCCGTCTCTTGATTTACTTTCCTTGTCAGCACCTTGCATTCTGGGACTCCGCCAGCTTGTTGGCGTGGGGCCCCTCTCACCACGAGCTGAGCGCCTGCCGTACCTGCAGGACCTGGGGGGTGGCGCCCGCTCTCCCGCGCCCTTTGCTGGGGGGTGAAGGAGGGGGGCTGGGCCGTGTGGGCCATCCACTGATGCATGCATCCTCATGAGACCTGGGGCTGCACCCCTACACCAGAAGGTCAGCCAGAGGACACGGAGCTGAGAAAGGCGCCCCGAAGGAGGGGCCATGAAGTCATAGGGCAAGGGGAGGGTGGGGTCACAGCAGGACCCAGGGATCCGGGAAGGAGGGGTGGGTGGGCAAGGCTGGAGCTGGGGTGTGAGCACAGCAGCGGCCGCTCGTGCGCTTGGCTGAGTTTGGCAACAGGAGGTCTGTGGTGGCCAAATGGGAGCAAGGGTCTCACCCGATGGTCCAGCTGCAGCCCCACCTCAGAGTGTGTGTCGCTCATGGCAGCATCTGCGGCAGAGCAGAGGGCACTGCTGGGCGGGGTTCCGAGAGCCTCAGGGCTGGAGCCCCCGCCCTGCATCCCGGTGGGTGCTGTGTGCTCCCCCACCCTTCTGAGCATCCCCCCCCACGGCCTCCAGAGGTCTCTCTGCACCCTCCCTACCCTGCACCTGGGGGAGTGCTGTGTGGGGTTTCAGTCCCCAGCCCCGGTACCCCACCCTTCTGAGTGTCCCCCCCCCACTGCCTCCAGAAGTCTCAGTGACCCCCGGGGGGCACCGCCTCTCCTGCTCACAGATGGCCTGGTCCTGGGAGTCTGTGGCTGGGCTGGAGCTGAGGAGGAGACACTGTGTCAGGGGAAGAAGGTGGGGTGCTGTGGGTGGGGCTCTGGGGGCGTCAGGGCGGGGGTTACCTGCTCTGCGGGCCCCTGTCCTCGGGCCCTGGGTCTGCGGCCCCTGTGGGAGGTCGGAAATCAGCCTCGGCCTGGGCTGGGACCCGGGACAGAGGCTCGGCCCCGGGGACGTGGTGCCCACGCCCTCCACGTGGGATTCAGGAGGAGAGAAGGCAGCCTGGGCTCGTGGTGCGTGTGTCAGTTCGTGACATTGAGAAGGAGGAGAATGGCTTGAATGAGTGCACGTGGGTGACAGTGGGTGTTTTTTTCCACTAGATTTTCAGATTTGAGATTCTGGAAAAATTTTTAAATGAAATACCGTTGACTTGTAACATATTAGTTTCAGGCATACAACATATGATTCAATGTTTTTATAGGTTATACTCCATTTAAAGTTATTACGAAATAATTGCTACATTCCCTGTGCTATCCAGTATATCCTTCTTGTTTATTTCATACACAGTAGTCTGTGTCTCTAGTCCACACCCCTCATCTGCCCAACCCCCCGGTAACCATTAGTTATTTTTCCGTATCAAGGACTCTGTTTCTGTTTTTCATATATGTTCCTTTGTATTATTTTCCAGATTCAGTATGTACCAATGCTATCATGAAGCGTTTATGTTTCTCCGAGTTATTTCAGTAAGCGTAATACTCTCTAGGTTCATGTATGCTGTTGCAAATGGCAGAGTTTCCTTCTTTTTTATGGCTGAGTAATATTCCATTGTATGTATATGTGGATACACACACACACACACACACACACACACACCACATTTTCTCTATTCATTTCTTGCTGGACAGTTGGGTTGCTGACATATCTTGGCTATTGTAAATTGCCTATATGAATATTGGAATGTTTGTGTCTTTTCAAATTAGTTTTCATTTTATTGAAACATATAGGCAGCAGTGGATTTGCTGGATCATATGGTAATTCTGCTTTTACTTTTTAAGGAACCTCCATATGGTGGAAAAACATTTTTTAAGCTGACTGTTCCCATGTCCTTGGTTTCCCTCTGTCTGATGCCCTAAGGCCTCCAGGGGTCCAAGTCACCCCGTTCCCTACTCACGTGACTTCCTGCATCTGTCCTGACCCCGGTGGTGGAGGAAGAGGAAGAGGAGGACGAGGAGCAGCAGGACGAAGGTCACCGAGACCCCGATGAGGACACTCAGGTACCACGTGAGGCCTGGGGCACCAGAGACGCCTGAGTGAGCCAGGGGTGCCGTTTAGCTGGGCACCTGCTGTGTGCAGACTCGTGCTGGGGTCTGTGCATCCATCTCCAGCCCACCCGACCCATTTATAGACGAGGAGACTGAGGCCCAGAGAGGGAGATCACTCAGGGGCCCTGGTGACCCAGCCTGGAGGTGGCAGAGCCGGGACTGGAACCAGGGCCGTGGGCACCCTGAGCTCCTCTTGAGCTGGCCCCCAGGAGGAAACCAGCTTCCTGCTCTGGGGGCCCCTCACCTGCAGGGGGCTGTCCGAGGGTCTCACCTGGAGCTGAGGGTCCTCCCTTGTCCCCTCCCCTCCCCCACCGCAGCGGGGGCGGGGGGAGGGGCAGGCTGCACGGAGGGGCCTCTGTGTCCTCCCCTCCCTCCCCACACGCTGCAGTAGAGGGAACAGGCCCCCCACAGTCACCTCCTCGGGGGCTCCCTGTGCTCCTTGTCCGATGCAGGGTCACACCCAGGTCAGAACTGAGGAAATCTAAGATCTGGGGCACGGGTCTCTCCTTTTACACTGGGAGAAGCTGAGGCCCGCACGGGGGGGTGGTGACGGTGAGGGAGTCCACATCAGTGTCTCCAGAGACGCCTGAACCGGGGCCTAACTCAGCCCTGCTCCTCCCCAGACCCGCCACCACGTTCCCAAGAGCCTGCTCCCCTTTCTGCAGTTTCTGACTCCACTGAGGGGTGGAGCTGATGGAATGGATGCCTGGTGGCCGCTGGGGGTCAGGAAAAGGGTGGGGGCGGGGCCGCCTCCCCCTCCACAGCCCTGCTCCCCCAGCCTTGGCCCCCCGACCCCTAGCCGTTCACCCGGCAGCCCAGAGCCCCTGCAGTCTGTGTTGATGATCTGAGGGGGTATTAGATCCTCCAGCTCCCACACCGCCCTGGGCTGGGCTGTCTCCCCTGAGCATAGAGCCCTGACAGTCCATAGGTTCAAATCTGCGTCTGTGGCTGGGAGAATGGGACCTTGGGAGGTTGAGCCCAGGAAGAGGTGCCCTGGGCTCACCCGGGGTCCCCATCTCACTCCCCTCTGCCCTGCACGGCCCTGTGGCCTCCCGAAGACCCTCGCACTGCCCACCTGCCCCTCCGGGACCCCAGTGCGGGAGGAAGGGGCGGGGTGCGGGCTGCGAGGCCCCTCCCTCAGGGGGCCCCTCCCTCAGCGCCCCCTCCTCCACCACGGGCCTGCGCTCCCAGGGCAGAGCCCCGAGCTGCTGAGTGAGACGGACAGACTGGGCCTCACCTGAGACCACGAGCACCAGGGGCTCACTGGGCTGTGACAGCAGGTAGGGGTCTGTGCTGAGTGAGCCGTAGCACCTGTAGGTGCCCCCGTGGGCTGAGGTCACAGGGCTCAAGGAGAACTCGGCCTGGTACCGCCCGGCTTGGTCCTGGGAGCGCAGACACAGGGGGCGATCGGCTGGCCCCTCCTTGGACAGAAGGAAGGTGTCCGTCCTCTCTCCTGACTGACACAGCAGGGTCACATTCTCCCCGGGGGCCACCGTGGGGCCCGGCCGCACCGAGAGGGAGGGTCTGTCTCTGAGCCGTCCTGCAGAGAGGAAGGGGGTGCGGCCGCCGGCCCAGGTTCTGAGCGAGACTCTGTGGGCCTCTCTGGCCCCTCAGCGCAGTCTCTGTTTCTCAGAGTCTCTCCCCTCCCCGACCCCGTCTCTCTGTCCCTCCCCGGGACCCCTTCCCCTGGTCCCAGCATCATCCCTGGGGCTCCCCAGTGGGGCCTGTGCAGAGTCTGGTCCCCGACTGACCCGCTGGCTCCTCTCCTGCCACCAGCAGCTCCAAGGGCTCACTGGGCGCCGACCACTTGGAGGAGAGGCCGTGTCCACCGTAGCATCTGTATCGGCCCCCTTGGACGGTGCCCACGGGGCCCAGGGGGAAGTCGGCCTGAGAGAGCCCCTCCTGGGGCCTCCGGGCAGGGCGCTGGGGGAGGTCCTGTCCCCCCTCCTTGAACAGAGCAAATCTGGCGTAGCTGACATCAGAGCGGCACTGGAGGGTCAGGTTCTGTCCAGAGGTGATGACAGGGCCCTGTGAGGTCAGGAGGGAGGGCTTCCCAGACAGCCCTGGGGAGAGACACGCGTCGGTTGTAGGGACCGCTTCCCCATGAACCCCCCTCTCCCGGCCCGGCCCCAGGCCTCGCCGTGTCTCAGTCTGTGTGTCTGTCCTGTGAGCCCCACGCTCCTCTCCCCACCCTCTCACAGGGGCTCCCCTGGGAGCAGAGACCCCGGTACGTTGTCTTGTCTGCACAAATGTATGGGCTCAGGATGGGACTTCCTCACCTGGGACCAGGAGCTCCAGGGGGTCGCTGGGGGCCGACCACACCCGGGGGGTGTCCCTGTAAAAGCCGTAGCATCTGAACATCCACCTGTGCCCGGGGGTCACAGGGCCCACGGAGAACAG
This sequence comes from Bos grunniens, assembly GCF_055505025.1. NCBI lineage: Eukaryota > Metazoa > Chordata > Mammalia > Artiodactyla > Bovidae > Bos > Bos grunniens. The sequence continues at coordinate 63,461,436 of NC_141182.1, read as the reverse complement.
GGCCTGGGTCTGCCAGTTGGGGGCTCGCTGTCCATCCAGGGTCCGAGAGGACTCATCTTCTCCTTCCTTGGTCAGAAGGAATCTGTTAAATCCCTGATGGGAGCCACACTGGAGGGTCACGCTCCCTCCCAAGGTCACCACAGGGCTCGGCAGGGCTGAGAGGCTGGGTTTGCTGTAGGATCCTAGGAGAGAAGGAGGCAGCTGGATCTGTGGGGCTCCCCCTTCCCCCCCCCCCCGCCCAGGGCTGGGCTGTGAGAGGGACACCCCCTGAGAGCAGACCCCCTCCTGAGGGCAGAGCCCGTAGCCCCCGAGAGTCCCTCACCTGTCACCACCAGCTCCAGGGGGTCACTGGGCTCTGACCAGCCAGTGGGGGTGCTGTAGTAGCACCGATAGCTCCCTGCGTGCTGCTCGGTCATCTGTGGGATGGCCAGCTGGGCCTTGTCCCCGGGCCCCGGGGGTTTCTGTCTGTCCCAGGGGACTGAGGTGCCCTCTTTATCCAGATGGAACACCTGGGCCTCCAGGGTCCCCTGACACCAGATGGTCACGGGGGTCCCCGAGGGAACCACAGAGCCCGGCTCAGCCCAGATGGTGGGTTTGGGGAGGGTCCCTGGAAGGAAATCAGAGGCGGGCTCACCAGGCGTCCCCACCAGGCCCCAGCTCTCAGGCAGACCTCCCAGACTCCCCCTCCGTGAGCTCCAAGCTGCCCTCCCCATCTCATTGCCAGACACCCCTGCGGAGACTAGGCTGTAGGGACGGCTCCTCCCATGAGCCCCTTCTCCTGTTCTGGTCCCCAGGCCTCACCGTCTGCAGTCTGTGTGTCTGTCCCGTGAGCCCCACCCCCTCACCCCACCCTCTCCTCTGGGACAGCTCCAGTAGAAAAGCATCTAATGCCCACCCTGGTGCCTCAGCAAGTTGGGAGGTCAGGACGGTACTTCCTCACCTGCCACCAGGAGCTCCAGAGGGTCACTGGGGGCGGACCACACCCGGGGGGTGACGCTGCTAAAGCCGTAGCATCTGAACCTCCACCCGTGTCCAGGGGTCACAGGACCCACAAGGAACAGGGCCTGGGTCCACCCATCTGGGCTTCGCTGTCCAGCCAGGGTCCAAGAGGACTTGTCTTCTCCTTCTTTGGTCAGAAGGAATCTGTTAAATCCCTGATGGGAGCCACACTGGAGGGTCACGCTCCCTCCCGATGTTACCACAGGACTTGGCAGGGCTGAGAGTCTGGGTTTGCCGTAGAGTCCTAGGAGAGAAGGAGGCAGCTGGTTTTGTGGGGCCCCCACGCTTCCCTCCCCTCCCCAGGGCTGGGCTGTGAGAGGGACAGCCCCTGAGAGCAGACCCCTCCAGAGGGCAAAGGCTGAGGCCCCCGAGTGTCCCTCACCTGTCACCACCAGCTCCAGGGGGTCACTGGGCTCTGACCAGCCAGTGGGGGTGCTGTAGTAGCACCGATAGCTCCCTGCGTGGTCCTGTCCCATGTGTTGGATGGAGAACCTGGCCTTGTCCCGGGGCTCCAGGGGTTTCTGTCTGTCCAAGAGAACCGGGCTTCCGTCTTTATCCAGATGGAACTCCTGGATCCCCAGGGTCCCCCGACACCAGATGGTCACGGGGCTCCCCCAGGAGACCACAGAGCCCGGTTCAGCCCAGATGGTGGGTTTGGGGAGGGTCCCTGGAAGGAAATCAAATGTGGGCTCACCAGGCGCCCCCGCCAGGCCCCGGCTCTCAGCCCAGACCTCCCAGACTCCCCCTCCGTGAGCCCTGAGCTGCCCTCCCCTTGTCCGCAGCCTGGGGGTGACCTTGTCCTCATGAAAGGAGGGAGCTGGGCCCTGGGAGAGACTCACCGGCCTGCACCTGGGTCCTCAGGCCCACACTCAGCCCTGGAAGAGAGCGCCCTGTGAGAGGTGTGCCCTCAGCTCTGAGCAGCGCCTCTCCACCCCGGGAGCCTCCTGGGCCCTGGGGTCCCCTAACAGAGCAGGCTGGCTGGGGGGGTCCCTCCAGACCAGGGCTCCCCCTGCCCCTCCTCATCTCACCAAGGCAGAGCAGGGCGAGGAGCGTGGAGGCCATGGCGTCTCCTCCCTGCGGTCCAGGCTGTGAGGATGGAGGAGACCTGGGTGTCCTCCGGACAGACAGACCACAGGGTGTGTCCTCTCCAAGGCTGGGGCTTCCTGTCACGCGGCTGTCACTTCAGCGTTCCCACAGGAAGGGGAACAGCCTCTTTTTGAAAGCCTGGCGTCGTCCCCATTACAGTCCCTTCCAATAGAGGGCATCCAGGACATGGCCTTCCCTCTGCAAGCCTCACCTCGGGGTCTGCTTCCTCCTCTGCCCACCGATAGCAATCCCTGTGGGGTTCTCACTGTGGATGGGGTCACCAGGCCCTGGAGATGCTTCGGAGAGGATGCCAGCCCCTGCTGCCCGCAGGACTCAGATCCCCAGAGACACTTTTTTTTTTTTTTTTAATTGGAGGATTGTTACTTTACAATATGGTGCTGGTTTCTGCCATACATCAGCATGGATTGGCCTTATGTGTCACATGCCCTCCCTCTACAACCTCTCTTCCCTCTAGGTTGTCACAAAGCCCCTGTGTGAGCTCTGTGAGTCACATGGCACACTCCCCCGTGGTCTGTTTTACACGAGCTGGTGTGCACGTTTCCATGCTCCTCTCTCCATTCGTCCCAACTCTCCCTCCCCTCTGAGTCCACAAGTCTGCTCTTTATGAGGGACACACAGTCAGCGTCTCCCTGGGCTGAGTGGAGTCCATGTGGCCGAGAATCCAAAGGAGATGCTCAGGGAGTAAGGATAGAAACTGACTCCTCCCCTGCCCCGGAGTGTGGGTTTTCCCCGTCACAACCCCCTTCAGGGGTGTCTCTCTTTATCGAATCACCGTCCAGCCCACCTTCCTGGGAACAAGCCCCTGGGTACTTCCTGCCTCCTCGGGGCCTCGGGGTCCTTGGGCACAGTCTCCTCCCGATCTTGTCATCACCTGCAAGCTTTAGGGGGTATTGATTTGGGTCAGAGCTCTCACTCTGATGGAGAACAGATACTCCTGTAAACGTGTGCCCGCTGCTCATGTACCTGGGGCGGCGGTGCCCTTTCTCGGCACCTGAGGTTCCTCCTTTGCATGTTGTCTCGACCCCAGCCCTCAGAGGGGCTGCGGGCTCTTGCTGCCATTGTCATGGTCAATTTCCAGATGAGGTGATGGCAGGAGAGGGTGGATGTGAAGGGCTGCAGGCTGAGACTGCACGTAGAGGGTGAGTGTGGTACCCACCCAGAGCCTCCTCTGCTCCTAACTCTGAGACGTGCTTGGAGAGTGTTTCTGAAACACGTAGCCACAGACAAGGGCAGAAAGAAAGTTCACCAAATGGAGGGGAAGCACAGCAAAGCAGGAGAGGTAGGCCATGTGGCCCCGGCGGTGGGGATCATCTCGGGGTCGGAGGAAGGTTTCCACCCATGTGGACACACAGAGGGAACCATCATCACAGAAACATAAAGGGAGGCAAGCACGTGGATTATTTTGTAGAAGAACAGGTGGTCACTGAAAAGAGGTGAAAATTTTCAACGTGAACAATGCAGTAGATTGAACACGTTAAAAAGTCATGCAGTCAAAAAGACAGCTGAGCGGCCCCGTATGAAGTCGGAGTATAGCATTGAGGAAATGGTTCAGAGTGCAGCATAGAGAGCAGACAGGGAGATTCAGGAGAGGCGGGCCTGTGCTGAGGGCCAGTGTGGTATCTGTCGTAAGTGTCAGATGGGAAGACGCTCAGGACAGACGGCAACGGCTGAGGAAGCAAATAACGGAGCCTCCTTTACTGATGAGAACCGACCTGCGAAGGGCTGGGACTCATGCCTCTGCACGTGACACCCGAGGGCCGCCCTGCTGGGCCCGTGACTGAGACTCGCTGCTCCTTACTTAGGGGCCCAGGCGGGATCAGCGGCCAGGGATCCAGACACGGCACACTTGAGCTAAAGACCCCACACCCTGCAACGGAGAGCCTGTGTGCCGGAGCGACATCAACAAATAGGTTAATTAATTACAACAAATAGGTTATATACAACAAATAGGTTAATTAATTACATGGTAAAAAAAAGTAACATTCGTATCTTGACCTTTCATAATAAACTGAGAAACTGAAGGTTAAATTTAAAAAGTATTTGGTACTGAATTATACAATTTGAAACAGTTAATTCTATTTTAAGTAAAATTCAAGTAAAAAAAAGGCAGACTGGACTGAGGCCCTGAAAATGTCCTGAAATTACTTCCAGTGGAAAACGCAGATTATCAAGCGAATGACCAGCCCACAGGGAGCAGACTGCCCCCTACCAAAAGGGGGCGCTAAAGGATACTGGAGCCATGCTGTCAGGCATTAACCAGGAAGAGTTCCCCCTGAGTCGGAGCACTTGCAAGGGGCAGAAGTGAGGGCTTCATGCAGAGCACAGCCCCAGCTTCCAGAAGGTTCGGCACCGCCTCCCGCTGTGGGCCGTGCCTTAGCCTCAAACCGCCAGGTCCTCAGAGAAGAGGTGGGCTCTGGGGGCATGGGGCCCTTAACCTTGACAAGCGTTTTCCTCTCCTAGTACTTGAGTTACACGCTGGATTCCAAATAGGAAGTGTTCTCCAGCAACTTGATAAAAAGAGAATGAGGGTGAGAGAAGGCATTTCCAGAGGTGCAAGTTCTTGGATATTGATGGTTTTCACACAGAAAGGAATACTGAGAGATGGCAGAGAGACAGTGAGATGCAACAGAGAGGAACACATGGCCGAAAATGAGCTTTGGAAAAGTACGCAGACACACACTTGCATGCACAAACACACCCACACGTGTGCATGGAGAGAGACGTGCACATGCCCACACACGTGTATATGAGTACCCAGAGTTCAGGTGAAGTACCGTTAGTACTTTGCCTTTTCTAAAGGAGGAGGAGAATGCATACGTGTTCAGAAATAAAAATGTAAATACGTATTTTAAGCACGAGAGCAAGTGCCTAAAATGAGAAATGGAATAACTCCAAACGTGCCTGCTGTAATTAAATGAAAGAAAACCTTTTCAGCTTGACGGAGGTATAATTGAGAAAATTGATGCTGTAAAGAGCAATATTGCATAGGAACCTGGAATGTCAGGTCTATGAATCAAGGCAAATTGGAAGTGGTCAAACAGGAGATGGCAAGAGTGAACGTCGACATTCTAGGAATCAGCGAACTAAGATGGACTGGAATGGGTGAATTTAACTCAGATGACCATTATATCGACTACTGTGGGCAGGAATCCCTTAGAAGAAATGCAGTAGCCCTCATGGTCAACAAGAGAGTCCGAAATGCAGTACTTGGGTGCAATCTCAAAAATGACAGAATAATCTCTGTTCGTTTCCAAGGCAAACCATTCAGTATCACGGTAAGCCAAGCCTATGCCCCAAACAGTAATGCTGAAGAAGCTGAACGATTCTATGAAGACTTACAAGATCTTTGAGAACTAACACCCCCCCAAAATATGTCCTTTTCATTATATGGGACTGGAATGCAGAAGTAGGAAGTCAAGAAACACCTGCAGTCACAGGCAAATTTGGCATTGGAGTAGAGAATGAATCAGGGCAAAGGCTAATAGAGTTTTGCCAAGAGAACGCACTGGTCATAGCAAACACCCTCTTCTAACAACACAAGAGAAGTCTCTACACATGGATATCACCAGATTGTCAAGACTGAAATCAGATTGATTATATTCTTTGCAGCCAAAGATGGAGAAGCTCTATACAGTCAGCACAAACAAGATGTGGAGTTGACTGTGGCTCAGATCATGAACTCCTTATTGCCAAATTCAGACTGAAATTGAAGAAAGTAGGGAAAACCACTAGACCATTCAGGTATGACCTAAATCAAATCCCTTATTGCCGGGGTCCAGCCCCGGCTGATCCAGGGTATTCGAAGCAGGGATGGCGTCGGCGAGGATCAGGATACAATAGCTTCAATTAGATATTAATTAGAGATGTAAAGAGTAATAGAATGAGGATAGCTCAGTAGGAAAATTCAGTAGAGAAAAGAGGCTGAGTAGCTTGGTTTACGTGGGAGACCAATAAAACTTCAAGACAAGAAGTTTGCACCACTTACGTAGGTCGCAGGCGTCCTTCCGTTCTCCTGAAGGAGAGGAGACATTGAGGCCTCCCCGGTCGGATCTTAGAAGCCCAGGCGTAATTAGTAAGCATGGCGGGTTCTGCGCTCCAGATGGAGACTCAGCCAGAGTGAGAGAGAGAGCGACATTGGGAGACCAGTATTTCGAGAAACTGATCCCAATTCTTTATTTTTCATGGTCTACTTTTATACACTGAGATGTTATGTAAAAGTCAAGTGGGGTCAGCAGTCCTGACTTTTATCAAAGTCAGGTGCTTCATACAAATGTATACAGAGGTCTAAGGCGTGTTACATCATCTTCTGGCCAGGGGGCCTGCTGACAATTTATGACCCTCTCCTGTGACAGCGGTCAGTCAACCAGGACACTTATTTCTCCAGGGGTGATTATTCTTAAAACAGACACCACCCAAATAAAGTTACATTCCTATAGGGTGAGGGTGTAGTGGGTTTTAGTTAAGGAAAGAATTTACTTAGCCTAAGGTCTAACGTGATTAATATCAAAGGTTAATACTTATTTCTTCTATATATTCATTAATGTGTGTAAGGGCAGGGGATATGGAGACTTAGCAACAAACATTGGCTCAACAAATGAAAAACCCTTCACCAGTACAATTTCTAATCAGCCCATTATACTTATACTAATAGTTTTCTAACTTTTCTAAGGAACCTGTTTTTAGAAGGTTTAAAGCATCTCTTGCCTCTCACGGTTGGGAGGCTGTGAGCAATCACATGTGGCCGGACAAGCCTGTCAGGCAGGCTAGAGAACCTTCAGAGGAGTTTGTAGGTTAAAACACTCTTGTCACGCCCAGGAGTTTTTATTATCTGGAGCTCTAGGTTAACTCCTTCTCCGAAAGAGGTGGTGGGGGACAGCCCCCCCTAAAGTCAGAGGTGTAGGTGAGCACAAAGTAGTAAAGTAGGCAGGCTCTGGTTATGGGGGTAGATGCTCAAGAATTTCCAGGGGGACTCCTGAGGCTCGATCCTGCCTTTGCGTATGTCTAGCCTCCTTCCTCATGACCTTTGTCATGGGAGGAGTGCCTCACGCCGGCCCCCAACACCTTATGATTATACAGTGGAAGTGAGAAATAGATTTAAGGGACTAGATCTGATAGACAGAGTGCCTGATGAACTCTGGACGGAGGTTTGTGACTTTGTACAGGAGCAGGGATGAAGACCATCCCCATGGAAAAGAAATGCAAAACATGGATGTCTGAGGAGTCCTTACAAATAGCTGTGAAAAGAAGAAAAGTGAAAAGCAAAGGAGAAAAGGAAAGATATTCCCATCTGAATGCAGAGTTCCAAAAAAAGCAAGCAGAGATAAAAAAGCCTTCCTCAGCAATCAATGCAAACAAATAGAGGAAAAGAACAGAATGGGAAAGACTAGAGATTTCTTCAAGAAAATTAGAGATACCAATGGAACATTTTATGCAAAGATGGGCACATTAAAGGACAGAAGTGGTATGGACCTAACAGAAGCAGAAGATATTAAGAGGTGGCAAGAATACACAGAACTGTACAAAACAGATCTTCATGACTCAGATATTCACGATGGTGTTATCACTCACCTAGAGCCAGACATCCTGGAATTTGAAGTCAAGTGGGCCTTAGGAAGCATCACTTTGAACAAAGCTAGTGGAGGTGATGGAATTCCAGTTGAGCTATTTCAAATCCTGAAAGTTGATGCTGTGAAAGTGCTGCACTCAATATGCCAGCAAATATGGAGAACTCAGCAGTGGCCACAGGACTGGAAATGGTCAGTTATCATTCCAATCCCAAAGAAAGGCAATGCCAAAGAATGCTCAAACTACCGCACAATTGCACTCATCTCACACGCTAGCAAAGTAATGCTCCAAATTCTCCAAGCCAGGCTTCAGCAATACGTGAACCGTGAACTTTCTGATGTGCAAGCTTGTTTTAGAAAAGGCAGAGGAACCAGAGATCAAATTGCCAACATTCGCTGGATCATCAAAAAAGCAAGAGAGTTCCAGAAAAACATCTATTTCTGCTTTATTGACTATGCCAAAGCCTTTGACTGTGTGGATCACAATAAACTGTGGAAAATTCTGAAAGAGATGGGAATACCAGATCATCTGACCTGTATCTTGAGAAACAGGTATGCAGGTGGGAAGCAACAATTAGAACTGGACATGGAACAACAGACTGGTTCCAAATAGGAAAAGGAGTATGTCAAGGCTGTATATTGTCCTCCTGCTTATTTAGCTTATATGCAGAGTACATAATGAGAAACGCTTGACTGGATGAAACACAAGCTGGAATCCTGATTGCTGGGAGAAATATCAATAATCTCAGATATGCAGACGACACCACCTTTATGGCAGAAAGTGAAGAGGAACTAAAAAACCTCTTGATGAAAGTGAAAGAAGAGAGTGAAAAAGTTGGCTTAAAGCTCAAATTTCAGAAAACTAAGATCATGGCATCTGGTCCCATCATTTCATGGGGAATAGATGGGGAAACAGTGGAAACAGTGTCAGACTTTATTTTGGGGGCTCCAAAATCACTGCAGATGGTGATTGCAACCATGATATTAAAAGACGCTTACTCCTTGGAAGGAAAGTTATGACCAACCTAGATAGCATATTCAAAAGCAGAGACATTACTTTGCCAACAAAGGTCCGTCTAGTCAAGGCTATGGTTTTTCCAGTAGTCATGTATGGATGTGAGAGTTGGCCTATAAAGAAAGCTGAGAGCCAAAGAATTGATGCTTTTGAACTGTGGTGTTGGAGAAGACTCTGGAGAGTCCCCTGGACTGGAAGGTGATCCAACCAGTCCATCCTAAAGGAGATCAGTCCTGAGTGTTCATTGGAAGGACTGATGCTGAAGCTGAAACTCCAATACTTTGGCCACCTGATGTGAAGACTGACTCATTTGAAAAGACCCTGATGCTGGGAAAGATTGAGGGCAGGAGGAGAAGGGGACTACAGAGGATGAGATGGTTGGATGGCATCATGGACTCAATGGACATGAGTTTGGGTAAACTCCGGGAGTGGTGATGGACAGGGAGGACTGGCGTGCTGCGATCCATGGGGTCGCAGAGAGTCAGACACGACTGAGTGACTGAACTGAACTGAACTGAATCGACAAAAATTGTATCTGTTCCACATGCACAGCTTGATGTTCTGACTTCTGTCTACGCTGTGAAATAAGTACCACAGTCATGCCAATTATAATTAGAGTGTCCATGAGCTCCTGTAGTTCACCTTGGTCTGCGGGTCTGGTGAGGACACTTCCGGGCTACCCTCTGAGCAGGATTGAGTCTACAGTAGAGTTCGGTCAGCTCTAGTCACATCAGTGCACATCAGGTCTCCAGAACTTAGTCGTCGGCATCCCTGAAACTTTGTTCCCCGTGACCAGCACCTCCCCGTTATCCCCGCTCCCAGCTACTGGGGACTATGTTCTCCTCCGTTTCTCCGAGTCTGTTTTAGATTCCACAGGTCAGTGAGCTCCTGCGGCATTTGCCTGTCTGTGTCTGGCTTACTTTACTCGGCATAATGTCCTCCAGCTTCACCCATCTTGTCTCAAAAGGAGGGATTCCCATTTTTTGAAGGCTGAGTGAGACTCCATTGTGTGTGTGTGTGTGTGTCTGGCATTTCCTTTGTGCATTTATCTATCGACAGACATCCAGGTTTTGGCCACATCCTGCTACTGGGAACAACGCTGCAGAACACAAGAGTGCACATACGTCTGTGAGGTCCCAGCTTCTTCTTTGGATACATACCCTGGAGTGGAATTGCTGGGTCATGTGGTAGTTCTGTTTTTAGTTTCTTAAGGAAACTCCACACTGTTTTCCACAGTGGCTGCACCGACTGCCTTCACAACCACCATGCACAAGGTTCTCTTCTCTCTGCATTTTGGCAGCACTTCTCTTATTCCTGTGAGTTGAGTGTCTGTAACACGTGCAGTGACATCTCACTGGCTCTGGCGTGTGATCCTCTGAGGACTGATGGATGCTGAGCACCTTTCCATGTCTGTTTGGTCATTTGGACGTCGTCTTTTGAGAGATATCTGTTCAGGTCCTGTGCCCATTTAAATACCGGGTTGGTGTTACTTTGCGTTGAGTTGTGTGAGCTCCTTGTATATTTGAGAAGTAGCTCCTTATCAGATGTGTGGTTTGCACACTGCTGAGGTCCAGCCCCGGCTGATCCAGGGTATTCGAAGGGGAGACGGCTTTGGCGAGTTCACTGGATACACTGGCTTTAATTAAATATTAATTAGAGATATAAAGAGTAATAGAATGAGGATAGCTCAGCTGGAAAATTCAGTTGAGAAAAGAGGCTGAGTAGCTTGGTTTACACGGGAAACCAATAAAACTTCAAGACAAGAAGCTTGCACCACTTATGTAGGCCACAGGCATCCTTCCGTTCTCCTGAAGGAGAGGAGACACTGAGCCCTCCCTGGTCATATCTTAGAAGCCCAGGCATAATTAGTAAGCATGGCGGGCTCCGTGCTCCAGATGGAAACTCAGCCAGAGTTTGAGAGAGAGAACGACATGGGGAGACCAGTATTTTGAGGAACTGATCCCATTCTTTATTTTCCAGGGTCTGTTTTTATACACTGAGATGTTATACAAAAGTCACGTGGGGATCAAAGTCAGGTGCTTCATACAAATGTATACAGAGGTCTTAGGGGTATTACATCATCTTCTGGCCAGGGGGGCCTGCTGACAATTTATGACCCTCTCCTTGTGACAGCGGTCAGTCAACCAGAACACTTATTTCTCCACGGGTGATTATTTTTGAAACAGACGCCACCTTCCGAAGGTACCAGATAAAGTTATATTCCTATAGGGTGAGGGTGTAGTGGGTTTTAAGTAAGGAAAGAATTTGCTTAGCCTAAGTTCTAACATGATTAATATCAAAGGTTAATACTTATTTCTTCTATATATTCATTAACGGCAGAGGATGTGGAGACTTAGCAGCAAACATTGGCTCAACAAATGAAATATCCTTCACCAATACAATTTCTAATCAGCCCACTATACTATACTAATAGTTTTCTAACTTCTCTAAAGAACCTGTCTTTAGAAGGTTTAAAGCATCTCGTGCCTCTCACGGTTGGGAGGCTGTGAGCAATCACATGTGGCCGGACGAGCCTGTCAGGCAGGATAGAGAACCTTCAGAGGAGTTTGTAGGTTGAAACACTCCTATCACGCCCAGGAATTATTATTAACTGGAGCTCTAAGTTAACTCCTTCTCCAAAAGAGGTGGTGGGGGACAGCCCCCCGTAAAGTCAGAGGTGTAGGTGAGAGCACAAAGTAGTAAAGTAGGCAGGCTCCGGTTAGGGGATAGATGCTCGAGAATTTCCAGGGGGACTCCCGAGGCTCGATCCCGCCTTTGTGTATGTCGAGCCTCCTTCCTCATGACCTTTGCCATGGGTGGAGGTCCTCATGCCGGCCCCCAGCAGCACACATCTTCTCCCGTTGCACCCATTGCCTTTCCTGTGACTGTTTCCTTTGTTGTGTGGGTTTTATTTACTGGACTCCCCGTGGTCTGGTTCTGTCTTTGCTGCCTGTGCTTTTGGTGTCATATCCAAAGAAACCTTGTCCACACCCATGTCACGACGTTCCCCCTGTGTCTTCGTCTTGTTCTTTCATGGTTTCAGGCCCTGTGTTTAAGTCTCTGCTGCGTTTTGAGATGATTTCATGTATAGTGTGAGCTGAGGGTCCAGCTTCACCCTCCTGCCTGCTGTCATCTGGCTCTTCCAGCTTCGTGTATTGAAGGGACTGTCCTTTCCCCTTCTGTGCTCTGGGCACCTTGTGGAAGATCAGTTCTCTGAGCTGCTTCGGGACAATTATTTTCCATAATAAGGGAGCTCATGTATCTCCCATTTTCCTGCAGTTTCTCTGCTGCCTTGGGCAGAGCCACGGTTCCCGGTTCTTGGTGTTTCTCTGGTGCCCCGGGCAGAGTCACGGTTCCCGGTTCTTGGGGTTTCTCTGCTGCCCTGGGCAGAGTCACGGCTCCTGGTTCTCGCTGTTTCTTGTGGCTCTGCTTTGGTGTCTTTCTGCTGGGAGAAGCAGCCGCCTCCGTTCGGACTTATGGTGGGATTTTGCCCCCAGCCCAGTTAGAGATTGTGGAGCCTCTGATACGTGCTCTGTGACATGACGCTCCCCTGCCCTCCCGTCTGGGGAGATGATGCTGTGCCCCCACCCCGTTGAGCCCCTGCCCTGAGGGAGAAGTCTGAGGAGCCCGTGCTCCTCTAACCCCTGAGGCCGAGCCGGTTGCACAGAGCCCCGTCTCTTCTCTTCCTGCTTTGTGGCCCCACGTGTGTCTGTGGCCTGGTGCTCTCATGAGCTGAGCAGCAAGGCGGTCTCTGAGGCAGCGGCCCGGAGCCTGGGGATGTGGCACGGCTGCACCCACTGTTCTCCCGGAGAGGAGAGGGCCTGGGCCCAAAGGGGGTCCTCTCAGCCCTGAGCTCTGCCATCTTGTGGGAGGGGAGACAGGGAAACAGAACCTGCTCTGTTTATCCTTTTGAAGTGGTTCTTTTAGGGGAAGCACACTGACTGAAACGGCCCACCCTGGCCAGGCACCATAGTAACCATTTGCGCGAGTTGTTTTATGGCAGGAGATCCTGATAAGGAATACGAAACTAATAAGCCACCTCCAACGTGAAGAGTTTGGGAAAGGTCGAAAGGAGACACCACTTGTCCGTCCACTTTGCAGAATCTCTCTCGCTAGCATCCATCTTGGCTGAGCGATGCGTGCGCCACCAGGAAAGACTCTGAATTAGAATGATTGGCTAAAGACCACCCGGAAACTAATCCCATCACCATAAAACCTGAGACTGTGAGCCACATGGCAGAGCAGTCCTCCTGGGTTCCCTTACCCTACTGCTCTCCACCCGGGTGCCCTTTCCCAATAAAATCTCTTGCTTTGTCAGCACATGTGTCTCCTCGGACAATTCATTTCCGAGTGTTAGACAAGAGCCCAGTTTCGGGCCCTGGAAGGGGTCCTCCTTCCTGCAACAAATGGCAACTCTGGTGGGGACTCTTCTTGGCTGAGACTGACATCCTGACCACTCGGGGTACTCAGGGGCCAGCTTGCCAGACAATGGACCAGACCCAGTGGCCGCAACTGGGACCCTTTTATCCCTGGTCTTCTCCTGACATGGACAACTGGCCAGAGTGCCCCGACCAGTAAGGAACAAGAGACTTTATTGACCTCTCTCCCCTTCCCTCTCTCTTTCCTCTCCTTTACCCTTCCTATCCTTCCTTGTTTTTCTAGTCCCCGGGTCCTGGATGCAGGATACTGGTTGAAGGGCCCTCAGCCTGAGCTGAGGATTGGAGACTGATCACCTCCTCTTGGCAGAGAACTCGAATTCTGATTCTGGTCTGGTCTGATTTCTGGTAGGGCCGAATTCCAGTCCTCCCTTCTCTGGAAGCCGAGGGAAACGTCCCATAACGCCTGGGTGTCTGTTGGTGGCAGGAGACGTCTTTAAGGCCACCCCTTTTGCCCCCTCTCCAGCCTCCCCACCTTCTTCTTTCAACCTGGCTTCCTTTCCTCCCTTTGAAATCTTTGATCTGACGTTCTATGTCTCTACAGGAGGTTTTCTGAGAGACTATATTCTTGTATTTAGGGGAAGTGTCTTGTATTTAAGGGAGTGTCTGATGAGGACTGCCAGGTATATGTGTGTGTTTTAACTCTGTGTTCTGTGTTGTGATTTTTGATGGCCATTTTGCTTTGTCTGGCCACCATTTGGTTTAGACCTGCCTCCATTTTGTTAGAACTTGAGTGCCTTTCCCTGTGCCTTGAGGGCTCTCAGGAACACGTATCTAGACCATCTCTAATTCCTGAGACTGAGGGAAAAGGGGAAAAAGACTTTAAATTTTTTATTTATTTCAACTGTTTTTTTAATAAACTAGTAAATTTTATATTGTAATATCTAATTCATGACTAAACTTAGAAAATGAAGCTAGATCTTGCACTGTGTATGTCTAAATATGTCTTGGTTTGTCTTTGTGTCTGGGTAATATTTTTGAGGTTATTTGTAAATGAGGTCTATTTAACTGGCTTAAAAAAGGTAAGCACTTACAAATCAAATAATTCGAAATTAAACAATAAATTCCAGGTTCATGAGAACTGGGAAATATTCAGTATTAAATACCTAATTGACCTATGTTTGGTGCCATCCTAAAATGTTCTAAGAAAGCAAGGGTTTTAGAAATTATCACTGGTATTTATGCTCACCAATCTATAAAATGCTAATATAAAAGTTAGTTCTTGATTGCTAAAGGAAAGTAGGAAGTGTGTTTTCAGTATATAAAAAAAAAAAGAAAGAAAAAGGTGTGAAAAATACTAAAGAGAGTTACGATCAGATTATCTAAAATTGGATTACAATTAGTTAGATAAATGGATTTTGTTAGGAATGACACAGCCATAAGAAAACTGGTTAGAGCCAACTAGGTCCAAGATGGCGGAGCTGCCTTTCACTAGACCTTGAACCTTGGTATTTACACCCATTGTGACATATCAACAAGCTAAATGATGCACCCATCGAGGTTGACTAAATCTGACCAAATGTTCTAAACCCTTTTAATTGATCTTTTTGATAAAACTTCCTAAATCGAATTCTTTTGAAGTTCTTTTGACCTCTAGCTAACTTTGGGGTGCTTCAGAGGGCCCCTGAAACATCCCAAGAGAGATATTAAACTGTGTTTATTTGGTTGGTTAAATTACATGAAAAAGATTATCAAATGATCAAATTATCAAATCGACTCATGTTAAAATGTATGGTAAAAGTACTAATTACTAATAAGATACCCTAGAAATTATATGGAGTTCTTAACATTCTGATATGTCCTGGTATTCGAATAGAAAACCTGATGACTTCACAAAAGTTAACAAAAGCACTGAAAGAAGCAGCGAATATGTTTATAACTTTTACGGTTTCTCTCTGAAAAATTACGGGTTTTCAGGGAGTAGGGAAAACCTTCCTCTCAAACGAATTAGGACAATACTTTGATAAAATTAAATGTTACAAACAAAACAATTATGTTTTCTCTCTATCTGACTCCTCCAAAAAATTGGAAATTCTTAGGTTTCCAGTAAGTTTATCAAATGAGTTAGGAAAGTTATCTCACAGGTACAAAAATCTCAAGAATTTTTTGAGACCTTAAAAAAGGGAAGAATTCACCTAGATTTGTTAGGCAAAATCTGTGATAAGTCTTTGGTGTGAGTTTCCCAGCCGTGTTTTATTTTAAAAGTTCAGTCTGAGACTCTATAAATGTTTCAGCAAAATAAAAAGTCTATAGTCAATTATGGTTATAAAAATCATCAGACCAAAATTAGTGAGAACAGACCTATTTTGCAAACAAGCTAGCCTTCATTTGGTTATATTTGATAACAATGAGGGTAACTTTAGGGAGAAAAAGATATTTCCAAACAATGTTAAATCCCAGTTTGTTAATGGAGGTCTGCATCTAGTAAGACTCACCTCTTAGATAGTTCTTGGCTGTTATGTGATATTAATGTACAATTTAATTGAATTCTTAAAGAACACCCTAAGTTTGTTTCTGAAGCTTATCTCAGTAATCTATCTTTGGATGAAGACCAGATGCCTCATGACCTGCAACCAGGACTGGAAAAAGACATAATTTAAGGGTCTGTCTCCAACCTGGATGGAAGGACTTTTTTTTACCAGGTACTCTTAACTAGCTCATGCACAATGAAACTGAAGGGAAATTAATTCTTAGATTAATTCCCACATCCAAAGGCCCCTACACTGGATTGGTTTACAGAGAAGACAGCTGACCTGATCTCACCTTAAAATGATGCTTAAGCAGGAGAAACTACACTACACCAGGATGAGAAGGCAACGACATCAGAGGTAGACAGCTTGCCCAAGATGCTGGACATGAGTCGTATCATCATTTATGTTTTCTTGACTTCTTAGACCTTTGCATATAAATAAAGACTTTTCTATCATAGGTCTGATTCCATGCTAGTTTTAGAAATCAATTCAATTGTTGGGTTTTTGGCCAATTACCTGTGTCTAGTTCTGGGTTACCTTGTTAAATTTCTCTACTACAAGACTCTAGCTGGTTGGCCCTGAGAAAATTTACTTTAAAAATTATAGTCATATTCAGGTTACTGTGATATTACTAGATGGGATCACCTCACTACCGGGGTCCAGCCCCGGTTGGATCCAGGGATTCCCTCGGGAGGACGGCGTTGGCGAAAAGGATAGCAAAGGGGAGAGACAGAGGCTTGACCTGACTGGTTTATGTGGGAAACTAATAGTTTGTGACACCAAACTTGCTCTGACCACAGAGGCCACAGGCGCTCTCTCGAATCGCTGAAGGTGCGCCACCTTAAGCACCTTCTCAAGTGGGTCTTAGAAGCCCAGGCAAGTAAGTCGTCTCAGAGAGCCCCCATGCTCCAATCATTCATCCTGAAGGAAGAACAGAGAAGAAAAGGAGAGAAAAGGAAGCAAGAAAGAACTATATGGGGAGACCAAGCTTGATGAGCATGGCCCACAACTTTATTTTCCAAAGTAGCTTTTATACCTTGAGTTGTGCATAGATGATAATAGGGGGTGTAGAGTCATGCAAGGTCAGCAGTCCTTGACTCTATATCGAAGCCAGGCTTTCTTTCTGCAAACTTATCATATGCAAAGGATTTAGGTGATTTACATCATCTTTTGGCCAGGAGGCCTGTTAACATTTTATGACCCTTTCTTCTGAATAATGGTTAGTCAATCAGAAAACTTATTTTCTCTAAAGGTGATTATTCTAAAGTCAGGCGCCACCCTCTGACAGCATTAGATAAAGTTGCATTCCTATAGGGCAAAAGTGTGGTGGGTTATAACAAGAAAAGAATTAACTCAAGGGTCCAAGATTACAAACATTAAAGCTACTACTTACATTTCTATATACCAACTATATTAATCAATACACTCCCAGGGACACAAT
This sequence comes from Bos grunniens, assembly GCF_055505025.1. Taxonomy (NCBI): domain Eukaryota; kingdom Metazoa; phylum Chordata; class Mammalia; order Artiodactyla; family Bovidae; genus Bos; species Bos grunniens. Next base: position 63,444,403 of record NC_141182.1, on the reverse strand, counting down.
AGGTAAGGGATATGGAAACTTGGCAGCAAGCATTAGCTCAACAAAGAAATCCTCTACTAGTTCTATTCTAACAATTTTAACTCTCTGAGAAGCTCTGCATTATTAGCATATCTTAAGCTTCCCGTGCCTCTCGTGGTTGGGAGGCTGTGAACAATCACATGCGTAGCTGCAGGAGTCCAAACAAACCTGTCAGGCAAGCTAGAAAGTCATCAGAGGGGTTTGAATTGAAACACTTCTATTATGCCCAGGAGACTTATTAACTAGAGCTCTAAGTTGATTTTCTTCAGAGAGAGGTGGTCGGGTTGATTTTCTTACAGAGAAAGGTGGTCAGGGATAGCCCCCCGTGAATATCAGAGGAGTTGGTAAAAGTCATAAAATAGTAAAACAGACAGATTCTGGTTTTGGGGTAGACGCTCAGGCAGGTCTAGAGGGCCCCTCGAGCCCTGACTCGCCTTGCCTGTCGGGGCTCTCCTGCATGACCTTGTCATGGGTGGGAACTCCCATGCTGGCTCCCGGCACCTCACTGGGCCAATTAAAAATACTGCTCTGACTCTGGCCATAAATTTGACCTTTTTTCTATTACTCAAGCTCAATCAGAGTAACAAGAAAAGTTTCAGCAAAGGAGGAAAAATCTCCCATAATTATGGGACGGATTTATATAGATAACACCAGGCTATGGTAATTTAGGTTTAAGGTCTCCTCTGTGCTGGAAACAATTAAATCATACTAAGGACAATCAGTCTAGTAACACTAGAAAACGGGGCTATGTGCCTTGTAGACGGTGCCAATATACAATTTCCCTGGAAGATAAACATTCTACAGAGCAGACTAAGTCAGATGACCTGAGATCTACTGGGCTACATCTAATGGACGCTCTTAACTTAAGTCTTACTTGTGACTTTACTAAGAGTGCTGGCTATGTTATTTGCATTTCACCTGTTTCACAAAATTACTGTTTCTTACACTGTCAAATGAGTGTCTGAGGGCTCTAATAGAATAATATATAGTGCCACATAAGATCAATGATGGTAACGGTGTAACTCTAGATATGGGAAGAAGCAACAAGAGGGAATATTTTCCTGGACCAAGAGGCTAACAAGACAGGTGGTCCAGAGAATTTTGGATACTGTTGGTCAAGTTTATGAGCAAAAGGGGGCTCTGCCAACTGAAAACTGACATTTGCCATCTACATCTACAAAGATTAAATCATGACCACTGCAACTGCTGACTTTCAATGCCCCTGAATGAAAACCATGATTGAGGCACTCTGTGCTCTGGGAAAAACTGGCAGAACAGGCCTCCAGATAGTTAGGTCTTTTCAGGACAAGATTTTATGAGTTCCAATTCTTGCATCTTCTCATATCTAGAGAAACACTGACGTCATTAACGGTGAAATCTCCTTTGGCTATTAAGGAGATTAATACCCTCCGAGCAGGATTGAGTCTACAGTATAGTACTGTCAGCTCTAGTCACATCGGTGCACATCAGGTCTCCAGAACTTACTCATCGGTGTCCAGGAAACTTTGTTCCCCGTGACCAGCACCTCCCCGTTATCCCCTTCCCAGCCTCTGGGGACTACATTCTCCTACATTTCGCCGAGTCTGTTTTAGATTCCACACTCAGTGAGCTCCTGCTGCGTTTGCCTGTCTGTGTCTGGCTTACTTTACTCGGCATAATGTTCTCCAGCTTCACCCATGTTGTCTCAAAAGGAGGGATTCCCTTTTTTTAAAGGCTGAGTGAGACTCCATTGTGTGTGTGTCTGGCATTTTCTTTGTGCTTTTATCTATCGACACACATCCAGGTTGTGGCCGCATCCTGCTACTGGGAACAGCGCTGCAGAACACAGGAGTGCAGATACGTCTCTGAGGTCCTGGCTTCTTCTTTGGCTACATACCCTGGAGGGAATTGCTGGATCATGTGGTAGGTGGTTCTACATTTAGTTTTTTGGGGAAACTCCACACTGCTTTCCACGGTGGCTGCACTGATGCCTTCCCAACCACCATGCACAAGGTTCTCTTCCCTCCGCATTTTGGCAGCACCTGTCTTTTTCCTGGGAGTCGAGTGTGTGTAACACGTGCAGTGACATCTCACTGGCTCTGGCGTGTGCTCTCCTGAGGACTGGTGGATGTTGAGCACCTTTCCATGTCTGTTTGGTCATTTGGACGTCGTCTTTTGAGAGATACCTGTTCAGGTCCTGTGCCCATTTAAAAACCGGGTTGGTGTTACTTTGGGTTGACTTGTGTGAGCTCCTTGTATATTTGAGAAGTAGCTCCTTATCAGATGTGTGGTTTGCACACATCTTCTCCCATTGCACCCATTGCCTTTCCTGTGACTGTTTCCTTTGTTGTGTGGGTTTTGTTTACCGGACTGCCCCTGGTCTGGTTCTGTCTTTGCTGCCTGTGCTTTTGGTGTCATATACAAAGAACCCTTGTCCACACCATGTCACGACGCTCCCCCTGTGTCTTCCTCTTGTTCTTTCATGGTTCCAGGCCCTGTGTCTCTGCTGCGTTTTGAGATGATTTCACTTATAGTTTGAGCTGAGGGTCCAGCTTCACCCTCCTGCCTGCTGTCATCTGGCTCTCCCAGCACCCTTTATTGAAGGGATTTTCCCATTGTGTTCTGGGCACCTTGTGGAAGATCAGTTCACTGAAGCTCTTTAAGACAATTACTGTTATCTACCTCTTCCAGCAGGAGAAGGCCACGGCACCCCACTCCAGTACTCTTGCCTGGAGCATCCCGTGGACGGAGGAGCCTGGTAGGCTGCAGTCTATGGGGTCGCATAGAGTCAGACACGACTGAGCGACTTCACTTTCACTTTTCACTTTCATGCATTGAAGAAGGAAATGGCAGCCCCTTCCAGTGTTCTTGCCTGGAGAATCCCAGCGACGGGGGAGCCTGGCAGGCTGCCGTCTATGGGGTTGCACAGAGTCGGACACAACTGAAGCGACTTAGCCGCAGCAACAGCAGAAGCAGCTCTTCCAGCACCGTTTATTGAAGGCAGTGTCCTTTACCATTCTCTGTGCTTGGCACCTTGTGGAAGATCAATTCACTGAGCTGCTTCGGGACAACTGTTTTCCGTGATAAGGGAGCTCACAGATCTCCCGTTTTCTTGCCATTTCTCTGCTTCCCTGGGCAGAGTCATGGTTCCCGATTCTCGGTGTTTCTTGTGGTTCTGCTTTGCTGTCTGTGCGCTGGGAGAAGCAGCCGCCTCCTCTTGGATATATGGTGGGATTTTGCCCCCAGCCCAGTTAGAGATTCTGGAGCCTCAGAGATGTGCTCTGTGGACATGAGGCTCCCCCGCCCTCCCGTCCGGGGCAACGATGCGGTGCCCCCGCCCCGTCGTGCCCCTGCCCTGAGGGAGAAGTCTGAGGATTCCGTTCTCCTCTAACCCCCAAGGCTGAGCAGGCCGCACAGAGCCCCGTCTCTTCTCTTCCTGCTTTGCGGCCCCACGTGTGTCTGTGGCCTGGTGCTCTCGTGAGCCGAGCAGCGAGGCGGTCCCTGAGGCAGCGGCCTGGAGCCTGGGGACGTGGCACGGCTGCATCCACTGTCCTGAGGAGGAGGGGCCTGGGCCCAAGGAGGGTCCTCTCAGCGCTGAGCTCTGCCAGCTTGTGGGAGGGGAGACAGGGAAATAGAACCTGCTGTTTATCCTTTTGAAGTGGTTCGTCTTGCTTTTTCTGCTCATCCGAGGTGTTGCAGCTCACTAGCTGGATTCTTCAGTTTACTTAAAGGTCATTAGGCCCAAATAATCCCAGTTTATCAGTGTTTCTGTGTGAGATGAAGGTTGGGACTTCCCGATCTGCCATCTTCCTTAAAGCGCTGATTAAAATTTCTGAAATGTGTCACAGTGAGGCCAGAAATGGAAAACAGAAACGATAGTTAACTAATGTGCGTGCTCAGTCACTACAGCCATGTCTGACTCTTTGGGACCCAACGGCCTGTAGCCTGCCACGCTCCTCTGTGCATGGGATTCTCCAGGCAGGAATACTGGAGGGGGTGGCCATGCCCTCCTCCAGGGGATCTTCCCCACCCGGGGACTGAACCCAAGTCTCTTACGTCTCCTGCACTGGCAGGGGGCTCTTCACCACTAGTGCCCCCTGGGAAGCCCTGATAGTCCACATACACAGGGAAAACCGAGAAGAGTAAGCAGGTATTGGGCGCCGTTTTCGAATGAGAGAAACGGAGTGATGGTAGGCTGCACTCGGGCTCCCCAGGTGGCTCAGGGGTAAAGAATCTGCCTGCCAGCACAGGAGGTGCAGAGACTCGAGTTCAATCCCTGGGTGGGGAAGATCCCCTGGAGAAGGACATGGAAGCCCACCTCAGTATTCTTACCTGGAGAATCCATGGACAGACGAGCCTGGCAGGCTACTGTCTGTGGAGTCACAAGAGTTGGACATGACTGAGCACACGCGCGGGCACACACGCACAGACACTCACACACACACACAGGAAGAGACTGCAGACCCAGACAACCCACCTGCCCACTCCCCAGACCAGGTGCCCCCTCCCTCGGTTCTGCAGGTTGTGTGTGCAGTCTTCAGGGTTTTGTAAATGCAGTATCACGTCATCTGCATACAGGGACAGTTTTGCCTCCTTCCTGCCCCAAGTTGAATCCTTTTTTTCTTGCCTGATTGCTGTGACTAGGACTTCCCGTGGTGTGCTGAACACAAATGGTGAGACTGGGCGTCCTTACCTTGTCCCAGAGTTCTAGAAAGGCCTTCCGCTTGTCACCTTTGAGGACTGTGTTGACTGTGTGCTTGTCATAAGTCAGTTTCATTACTTTGAGATGTCTCCCCTCTGTACTCACTTTGGCGAGACCTTTTATGATGAATGGATGTTGCATTTTATCAGTGCTTTCTCTGAACCTATTAAGACAAGCATGTTGTTTTGTCTTTTCTCTTGTTGATGTGGTGACTTACATTGATCAATTTGCACATGTTGAATTATCCTTGTGACCCTGGTATGAATCCAAGTTGATCCTGGCATGTGATTCTTTTTGTGTGTTGTTGAATGTGGTTAGCTAATATTTTGTTGCCCATTTTGCGTGTATGTTCATAAAGCGCTCTGTTCTGTAACTTCTTTTTTGGTTGTGTCTTTGTCTGGTTTAGGTATCGGGGTGACGGTGGCTCATAGAAAGACTCTGGGAGTGTTTCGTCCTCTTCAGTCTCCTGGGAGAGCGTGAAGAGGGTCATATAAGTTCCTCTTTGTCAGTTTGGTAGAAGTCCTCCATGAAGCCATCCAGTTCTGGCCTCTCGTTTGCATGGAGTTTTCACTGGTGTTATTACGGATTCTGTGTCGCTTCCAGTGGCCGGTCTGTTCAGGCTGTCTGGGTCTTCTTGCCTCCATTCTGGCGGGCTGTGTGTCTCCAGAGACTCATGCGTGTCTTCCAGGTTTGCTGTCAGATGGGTCAACACACACTGGTTCTTAGTAGTCTCTTATAAACCTTTGTATCTCTAAGGTATCAATTTTAAAAATTCGTTATTAATTAATTTTGGCCCTGCTGGACTTCCCTGGTGGCTCAGATGGTAAAGAATCTGCCTGCAATGCGGGAAACCTGGGTTTGATCCCTGGGTGGGGAAGATCCCCTGGAGGAGGGCAATGCAACCCACTCCAGTATTCTCACCTGGAGAATCTCACGGACAGAGGAGCCTGGTGGGCTACAGTCCATGCGGTCACAGAGTTGGACACGCCTGAGGGACAGAGGACGGTGCTGGGTCTTCCTCCCTGCCCAGGGGCTTTCCTCCCGTTGAGCTGAGCTCAGGAAGCTTTTCTCTTCGCTGCGGTGCCTGGGCTCCTCGCTTTGATGGCGTGTCTTGTCGCAGGGCAGGGCTCTGGGCCCGGGGGCTCAGCATTTGCGGCCGGCGTGGGATCTTCTCGCAGCAGGGATGGAACCCGCGTCCCCTGCGTTGGCGGCTGGATTCTTATCCGCCAAGCCACCAGGGAAACCCGGTAGCAGCTCTTGTTCCTCCCGTCTCATTTCTTATTTTGTGTATTGAGTCCCACGTTGTTGCCTTTTGAATTTGATGTGATGGACTGGACTCCTACGGTCGTGTTTCACTTATTCACCATCATGCTTGAAAACTGACCTGTGTTCCTGTAGCATTCCACTTTTGTGCATTTTTTGTATAAAATTCTGTCACATATATACACACCAAACCATTCATTTTGGTGAAAGTGATTTCTGTAACTTTTTCTACTGTGAACAACCCACGTGTCCTTTTTCTCCTTGGACACATGTGGCCGTGCACGCATCTTCCTCTGGGTTATACAACTGTGGGCCAGCGCTGTCTCTTCCCTTTAACTGAGAGTTGCTGTCGACTCTCCAGATTGACCGCGGTGATGAGTACCCCTGCCCGTGATGTGCTGGGATTCGGCAGAGTCAGCCTTGTCTCCTCCATGTTTTCTCTTTCCCTCTCTTACAGATGAACTAGGAGGTGGGCATGTCATTTCAGGGTCCCTGGGGCATAAAACTGAGGTGGAGACGATCCTATATGATTGTAATGAGAAGGACACATCTGTGCCCATGGGGCCATCGGTGGGGGCTTGCTACACCAGACTCACCCTGTGGGAAAGTCCGCCTGCTCTTCCTTCCCACCCGGCCTTCAGCGCGTTCACCCGGGCTCCTTGAGGTTGGCCACGGAGCACGTTTGCCCCAAAGGAGACACACAGTTCACACTAGGCTCTTTAAGCATTTATTGCCTGATGATTTTGTCTGTGCTGGGTCTGTGTTGCTGCGGGGGTGTGTCTGGTTGTGTGAGCGGGGCTGCTCCCTGGCTGCAGTGTCTGGGCGTCTGCAGCACTGGCCTCTTTGTGGTGCGCGGGCTCCAGGACTTGCTGGCCTGAGTCGCTGCGGCTCACAGACTCAGTTTCTCCTTGCCTTGGGGTCCCCCAGGATCACAGATTGAACCCGTGTCTCTTGCATTGGCTGGCAGACTCTTCACCACCAGGGAAACCCCATGTTGGGGCTCTTTACAAAACGATATATTCCTGAGCTCCTTTACCAGTGTAGCCCTGACTGTCACTTCAAACGCCAGGGTGTCCCTTCACACTGACAGTGTTTCTGGAGAAACTACAGCGGGTGTCCTCTGATGAGGAGGAGGGGGCATGCGGGGTCCAGAGGAGGTTCAGGGAAGAGTTTAGGATCCAACTGTTCCAAACGGGGCCCCACTTCCACCCCTTTATTCAGTTACTTAAACGATGTTCTGTTTCTGAGAAGGGATGGAAGTCATTGCGCACACCAGAGACGGCGGGCATGAACAATGAGGCTCACGTCCTCCCTGAGAGTGAACAGAGCCTGTGGGCGTGCAGGGTGAGGACCTGCCCCTGCCATGGGGGACGCGCCTCAAGCCAGGGGTGAGAGCAGCCGGGGCGTCCTCCCCGGGAGGGAGGGGGCCCCCGTGAGCAGAGTCTGGGCCCCCAGCCACCCTGGGGAGGCCCCGGCGTCCTCCCGCCCCGTGTTGCGTCTCTCCCCCGGGGTCTCTGCAGACAGCGCACCCAGCATGCGCAGCAAAGGCTCTTCCTGAGGCTCCCGGGCTGGAAGCTCGTGTCCCGGGCTCCGGTGCTCTGGGCGGTGCAGGGCCCCCGTGCTCAGCTCCAGGCCGCGTCTCGGGCTCCTCTGTGGTCCTTCCAAGCCTGGCAGAGCAGGACCCCGAGGAGCAGCAGGACTGAGGCCGCGAGGCCCATCCGGGTGAGATTCTGCACTGTGTAGTCTGGGGTAAGGTCGCACAGGTCAGCGCCAGCCCCGTCACCCAGAAGCGGGTTGTGTGCCCAGGGCACCCGCCTCCCTTGACAGGATGTGGCCCCGGAGCCCAGCCCCTGACAGGGATGCTGTCCTCGTCCCCACTCGTGGGTCTGACCGCGGTGATGGGGGAGGTTGTCAGGGGGCCTGAGGGTCCCAAAGGGAGGCATTAGGTGGGCCATGTTCTCCTCGGGAGCCTCCCAGGGCCTCTTTTACCGTCTCAGACATTCCTGCTCAGGACCCTGAGCTGCCGGAGCTCAGACAGCACAGAGTGGGGCCCATCCCTTAGCTGTGGTTTGTGGGGTCCCCGGGTGGGGGGGGGCGCCCCTGAGCTGTGGTCTGCGGGGTCCCAGGGTGGGAGCCGCCACTGAGCGGTGGTCTTCGGGGTCCCAGGGTGGGACCCAGCCGCAGTTCCCACGGATCCACCACTGCCCCCCCACAGACGCTCACTCAGCCCTCTGCATCTGCCTGCTGGACTCTGCCCGGGGGATGGGGTGATCCCTGGAGCCTCCGGGGGTAGGATGGGTTGGGGCGGGTCTGCTGCTGCCCAGACTGACCCCCATCCAGCAGCCTCAGGCCCCTGCAGCCTGTGGCTCCCGAGCCATCTCCGCCCGACTCCCCACCAGCCTTTGACGATCTGAAAGGCCTTGTCCTCCCAGAGAATCTCAAAGTGCCCTGGGGTGGGCTGTCTCCCCTGAGCATAGAGCCCCGAGACTCCCCAGGTTCGGGTCTGGGTCTGAGGCGGGGAGAATGGGCCCCTGGGAATAAGCCCAGGAAGGGGTACACCGGGCCAACCTGGGGTCCCCACCTCACTCCCCTCTGCCCTGCATGGCCCTGTGACCTCCCCGAGACCCTGCCACTGCCCACCTGCCCCTCTGGGACCCCAGTGCGGGAGGAAGGGGCGGGGCACGGGCTCCAAGGCCCCTCCCCCAGGGGGCCCTCCCTCAGCGCCCCCTCCTCCACCACTGCCCTGTGCTCCCAGGGCAGAGCCCCGAGCTGCTGAGTGAGATGGACAGACCTTGCCTCACCTGAGACCACGAGCGCCAGGGGCTCACTGGGCTGTGACAGCAGGTAGGGGTCTGTGCTGAGTGAGCCGTAGCACCTGTAGGTGCCCCCGTGGGCTGAGGTCACAGGGCTCAAGGAGAACTCGGCCTGGTACCGCCCGTCTTGGCCCTGGGAGCGCAGACGCAGGGGGCGATGGGCTGCCCCCTCCTTGGACAGAAGGAAGGTGTCCGTCCTCTCTCCTGACTGACACAGCAGGGTCACATTCTCCCCCGGGGCCACCGAGGGGCTTGGCCGCACCGAGAGGGAGGGTCTGTCTCTGAGCCGTCCTGCAGAGAGGAAGGGGGTGCAGGCGCCGGCCCGGGTTCTGAGCGAGACTCTGTGGGCCTCTCTGGCCCCTCAGCTCTGTCTCTGTTTCTCTGAGTCTCTCCCCTCCTTCACCCTGTCTCTGTCCCTCCCCGGGACCCCTCCCCCTGGTCCCAGCATCACCCCTGGGGCTCCACGGTGGGGCCTGTGCAGAGTCTGGTCCCCGACTGACCCGCTGTCTCCTCACCTGCCACCAGCAGCTCCAGGGGCTCACTGGGGGCCGACCACTCGGAGGAGAGGCCGTGTCCACCGTAGCATCTGTACCGGCCCCCGTGGATGGTGCCCACCGGGCCCAGGGGGAAGTCGGCCTGAGAGAGCCCCTCCTGGGGCCTCTGGGCAGGGCGCTGGGGGAGGCCCTGTCCCCCCTCCTTGGACAGAGCGAATCTGGTGTAGCCAACGTCAGAGCGACACTGGAGGGTCAGGTTCTGTCCAGAGGTGATGACAGGGCCCTGCAGGGTCAGGAGGGAGGGCTTCCCAGACAGCCCTGGGGAGAGACACGCACTGGGTTGTAGGGACCGCTTCCCCCGTGGACCCCCCTCTCCCAGCCCGGCCTCAGGCCTTGCCGTGTCTCAGTCTGTGTGTCTGTCCTGTGAGCCCCACGCTCCTCTCCCCACCCTCTCACAGGGGCTCCCCTGGGAGCAGAGACCCCAGTACGTTGTCTTGTCTGCACAAATGTATGGGGTCAGGACGGGATTCCTCACCTGAGACCAGGAGCTCCAGGGGGTCGCTGGGGGCTGACCACACCCGGGGGGTGTGCCTGTAAAAGCCGTAGCATCTGAACGTCCACCTGTGCCCGGGGGTCACGGGGCCCACGGGGAACAGGGCCTGGGTCTGCCCGTCGGGGCTTCGCTGTCCATCCAGGGTCTGAGAGGACTCGTCTTCTCCTTCCTTGGTTAGAAGGAATCTGTTAAATCCCTGACTGGAGGCACACTGGAGGGTCACGTTCCCACCCGTGATCACCACAGGGCTCGGCAGGGCTGAGAGGCTGGGTTTGCCGTAGGATCCTAGGAGAGAAGGAGGCAGCTGGTTCCGTGGGGCCCCCACCCTCCCCTCCCCTCCCCTCCCCAGGGCTGGGCTGTGAGAGGGACACCCCCTGAGAGCAGACCCCCTCCTGAGGGCAGAGCCCGAGGCCCCCGAGTGTCCGTCACCTGTCACCACCAGCCCCAGGGGGTCACTGGGCTCTGACCAGCCAGTGCGGGTTCCGTAGTAGCACCGATAACTCCCTGCGTGGTCCTGTCCCATGTTTTGGATGGAGAACCTGGCCTTGTCCCCGGGCTCCAGGGGTTTCTGTCTGTCCCAGAGATCTGGGTTTCCCTCTTTATCCAGATGGAACTCCTGGGCCCTGGGGGACCCCTGACACCAGATGGTCACGGAGCTACCCCTGGGGACCACAGAGCCTGGCTCTGCCCAGATGGTGGGTTTTGGGAGGGTCTCTGGAAGGAAATTAGAGACGGGTTCACCAGGCATCCCCTGCCCCCAGGCTCCGGCTCTCAGCCCAGACCTCCCAGACTCCCCATCCGTGAGCCCTGAGGTGCCCCCTCCCTCCCCTGTCCCTCCCCTGTCCCCTGTGTGACCCCTGTCCCCACGAGAGGAGGGAGCTGGGCCCTGGGACAGACTCACCGGCCTGCACCTGGGTCCTCAGGCCCACACTCAGTCCTGGAAGAGAGCGCCCTGTGAGAGGTGTGCCCTCAGCTCTGAGCATTGCCTCTCTGCCCCGGGAGTCTCCTGGGCCCTGGAGTCCCCTGACGGAGCAGGTTGGCCGGGGGGTCAGTCCCTCCAGACCAGGGCTCCCCCTGCCCCTCCTCATCTCACCAAGGCAGAGCAGGGTGGGGAGCGCGGGGGCCATGGCGTCTCCTCCCTGCGGTCCAGGCTGTGAGGATGGAGACCTGGGTGTCCTCCAGACAGACCACAGGGTGTGTCCTCTCAGAGGCTGGGGCTTCCTGTCACGCGGCTGTCACATCAGCGTCCCTGCAGGAAAGGGAACAGCCTCTTCTTGAAAGCCTGGCATTGTCCCCATGACAGTCCCAGTGTGTTCCTGAGACGCCCCTTCCAGTAGAGGGCATCCAGGATATGGCCTCCCCTCTGTGAGCCTCACCTCGGGGTCTGCTTCCTCCTCTGCCCACCCGTCAACAGGTCCCTGTGGGGTCCTCACTGTGAATGGGGTCACCAGGCCCTGGAGATGCTTCAGGGAGGATGACAGCCCCTGCTGCCCGCAGGACTCAGATCCCCAGAAACACATTTTTTTTTTTTAAATTGGAGGATCATTACTTTACAATACGGTGCTGGTTTCTGCCATACATCAGCATGGATCAGCCGTATGTGTCACATGCCCTCCCTCTAGAAACTCCCTCCCCTCTAGGTTGTCACAGAGCTCCTGTGTGAGGTCCCTGAGTCTCATGGCACATTCCCCCGTGGTCTGTTTTACACGTGCCGGTGTGTGCATTTCCATGCTACTCTCTGCATTCGTCCCACCCTCTCCTTCCCCTTTGTGTCCACAAGTCTGCTGTTTATGAGGGATACACGGTCAGCGTCTCCCTGGGCTCAGTGGAGTCCATGTGGCCAAGAGCCCAGAGGAGATGCTCAGGGAATAAGGAAGAAAACTGACTCCTCTCTTGCCCCAGAGTGTGGGTTTTCCCCGTCACAGCCCCCTTTAGGGGCATCTCTCTTTATGGCATCACCATCCAGCCCGCCTTCCTGGGAACAAGCCCCTGGGTACTTCCTGCCTCCTCGGGGCCTCGGGGTCCTTGGGCACAGTCTCCTCCCAGTCTTGTCGTCACCAGCAAGCTTTAGGGGGTATTGATTGCGATCAGAGCTCTCACTGTGATGGAAAACAGATGCTCCTGTAAATGTGTGCCCGCTGCTCATGTAACCTGGGGTGGTGGTGCCCTTTCTCTGGGCCTGAGGTTCCTCCTCTGCATTTTGTCCTGACCCTAGCCCTCAGATGGGCTGCGGGCTCTTGCTACCGTCGTCATGGTCAATTTCCAGACGAGGTGACCCCAGGAGAGGGTGGACGTGAAGGGTTGCGGGCTGAGACTGCACCGAAGGGGGGTGAGTGTGGTGCCCACCCAGAGCCTCCTCTCCTTCTAACACTGAGACGCGCTTGGAGAGTGTTTCTGAAACACGGAGCAAAAGACAAGGGCAGAAAGAAAGTTCCCCAAATGGAGGCAAACCACAGCAAAGTAGGAGAGGTCGGTGTGTGGCCCCGGCGGCGTCGATCATCTCGAGGTCAGAGGAAGGTTTCCACCCATGTGGACACACAGAGGGAACCATGGTCACAGAAAAATAAAGGGAGGCAAGCATGTGGATTATTTTGTAGAAGAACAGGTGGTCACTGAAAAGAGGTGAAAATTTTTCGATGTGAACAATACAGTAGACTGAACACGTTAAAAAGTCATGCAGCCAAGAAGAGAGCTGAGCGGCCACGTATGAAGTCGGAGTATAGCATTGAGGAAATGGTCCAGAGTGCAGCACAGAGAGCAGACAGGGAGATTCAGGAGAGGCGGGCCTGTGCTGAGGGCCAGTGTGGTATCTGTCCTAAGTGTCAGACGGGAAGACGCTCACGACAGACGGCAAGGGCTGAGGAAGCAAATAACGGAGCCTCCTTTACTGATGAGAACCGACCTGCGAAGGGCTGGGACTCATGCTGTGCACGTGACACCCGAGGGCCGCCCTGCTGGCCCCTGACTGAGACTCGGCGCTCCTTACTTAGGGCCCCGGGCGGGATCACCGGCCAGGGATCCAGACACGGCACACTTGGGCTAAAGACTCCACACCCTGCAACGGAGAGCCTGTGTGCCGCAGCGACGTCAACAAATAGGTTAATTAACTACAAGGTAAAGAAGGTAACATCCGAATCTAGACCTTTCATAGTAAACTGAGACACTGAAGGTTAAATTTAGAAAGTACTTCGCACTGAATTATACAATTTGAAACAGTCAGTTCTATTTTAAGTAAATTTCAACTAAAAAAAGGCAGACTGGACCCAGGCCCTGAAAATGTCCTGAAACTACTTCCTGTGGAAAACGCAGATTATCAAGAGAATGACCAGCCCACAGGGAGCAGACTGCCCCCTACCAAAAGGGGGCGCTAAAGGATATTGGAGCAGTGCCATCAGGGAATTAACCAGGAAGAGTTCCCCCTGAGTCGGAGTACTTGCAAGGGGCAGAAGTGAGGGCTTCATGCAGAGCACATCCCCAGCTTCCAGGAGGTTCGGCATCGCCTCCTGCTGTGTGCCGTGGCTCAGTCTCAACCCTCCAGGTCCTGAGACAGGAGGTGGGCTCTGGGGGGATGGGGCCCTTAACCTTGACAAGCGTTTTCCTCTCCTAGTACTTGAGTCACACGCTGGATTCCAAATAGAAGTGTTCTCAAGCAACTTGATAAAAAGAGAATGAGCGTGAAAGAAGGCATTTCCAGAGGTGCAAGTTCTTGGAGATTGACGGTTTTCACACAGAAAGGAACACTGAGAGATGGCAGAGAGACAGTGAGATGCAACAGAGAGGAACGCATGTCTGAAAATGAGCTTTGGAAAAGTACACAGACACATGCTTGCATGCACAAACACACCCACACGTGTGCATGCAGAGAGATGTGTGCATGCCCACACACGTGTATATGAGTACCCAGCGTTCAGGTGAAGTACCATTAGAACTTAGTCTTTTCTAAAGGAGGAGGACAATGCATACGTGTTCAAAAATAAAAATGCAAATACGTATTTTAAGCACGAGAGCAAGTGCCTAAAATGAGAAATGGAATAACTCCAAACGTGCCTGCTGTATTAAATGAAAGAAAACCTTTTCAGCTTTACTGAGGTATAATTGACAAAATTGATGCTGTAAAGAGCAATATTGCATAGGAACCTGGAATGTTAGGTCTATGAATCAAGGCAAATTGGAAGTGGTCAAACAGGAGATGGCAAGAGTGAACGTCGACATTCTAGGAATCAGCGAACTAAGATGGACTGGAATGGGTGAATTTAACTCAGATAACCATTATATCTACTACTGTGGGCAGGAATCCCTCAGAAGAAATGGAGTAGCCCTCATGGTCAACAAGAGAGTCCGAAATGGAGTACTTGGATGCAATCTCAAAATGACAGAATTATCTCTGTTTGTTTCCAAGGCAAAGCATTCAATATCACAGTAATCCAAGCCTATGCCCCAACCAGTAATGCTGAAGAAGCTGAATGATTCTATGAAGACCTGCAAGACCTTTTAGAACTAACACCCCCCAAAATATGTCCTTTTCATTAATGGGGACTGGAATGCAAAAGTAGGAAGTCAAGAAACACCTGGAGTAACAGGCAAATTTGGCCTTGGAGTACAGAATGAAGCAGGGCAAAGGCTAATAGGGTTTTGCCGAGAGAACGCACTGGTCATAGCAAACACCCTCTTCCAAGAACACAAGAGAAGACTCTACACATGGACATCACCAGATGGTCAACACCGTAATCAGATTGATTATATTCTTTGCAGCCAAAGATGGAGAAGCTCTATACAGTCAGCACAAATAAGACGTGGAGCTGACTGTGGCTCAGATCATGAATTCCTTATTGCCAAATTCAGACTTAAATTGAAGAAATTAGGGAAAACCACTAGACCATTCAGGTATGACCTAAATCAAATCCCTTATGATTATACAGTGGAAGTGAGAAATAGATTTAAGGGCCTAGATCTGATAGAGTGCCTGATGAACTCTAGACGGAGGTTCATGACTTTGTACAGGAGCAGGGATTAAGACCATCCCCATGGAAAAGAAATGCAAAAAATGGATGTCTGGGGAGGCCTTACAAATATCTGTGAAAAGAAGAGAAGTGAAAAGCAAAGGAGAAAAGGAAAGATATTCCCATCTGAATGCAAAGTTCCAAGAATAGCAAAGAGAGATAAAAAAGCCTTCCTCAGCAATCAATGCAAACAAATAGAGGAAAACAACAGAATGGGAAAGACTAGAGATCTCTTCAAGAAAACTAGAGATACCAAGGGAACATTTCATGCAAAGATGGGCACAATAAAGGACAGAAATGGTATGGACCTAACAGAAGCAGAAGATATTAAGAGGTGGCAAGAATACACAGAAGAACTGTACAAAACAGATCTTCATGACCCAGATAATCATGATGGTGTGATCACTCACCTAGAGCCCCACATCCTGGAATGTGAAGTCAAGTGGGCTTTAGGAAACATCACTTTGAACAAAGCTAGTGGGGGTGATGGAATTCCAGTTGAGCTATTTCAAATCCTGAAAGATGATGCTGTGAAAGTGCTGCACTCGATATGCCAGCAAAGTTGGAAAACTCAGCAGTGGCCACAGGACTGGAAAAGGTCAGTTTTCATTCCAATCCCAAAGAAAGGCAATGCCAAAGAATGCTCAAAGTACCACACAATTGCACTCATCTCACATGCTAGTAAAGTAATGTTCAAAATTCTCCAAGCCAAGCTTCAACAATACCTGAGGCATAAACTTTCAGATGTTCAAGCTGGTTTTAGAAAAGGCAGAGAAACTGGAGATCAAATTGCCAACATTCACTGGATCATAGAAAAAGCAATATAGTTCCAGAAAAACATCTGTTTCTGCTTCATTGACTATGCCAAAGCCTTTGAATGTGTGGATCACAATAAACTGTGGAAAATTCTGAAAGAGATGAGAATACCAGATCATCTGACCTGTCTCTTGAGAAACAGGTATGCAGGTGGGAAGCAACAGTTAGAACTGGACATGGAACAATAGACTGGTTCCAAATAGGAAAAGGAGTATGTCAAGGCTGTATATTGTCACCCTGCCTATTTAATTTATATGCAGAGTACATCATGAGAAACGCTGGGCTGGAAGAAACACAAGCTGGAATCGTGATTGCCGGGAGAAATATCAATAATCTCAGATATGCAGACGACACCACCTTTATGGCAGAAAGTGAAGAGGAACTAAAAAGCCTTTTGATGAAAGTGAAAGAGGAGAGTGAAAAAGTTGGCTTAAAGCTCAAATTTCAGAAAACTAAGATCATGGCATCTGGTCCCATCATTTCATGGGGAATAGATGGGGAAACAGTGGAAACAGTGTCAGACTTTATTTTTTGGGCTCCAAAATCACTGCAGGTGGTGATTGCAGCCATGAAATTAAAAGACGCTTACTCCTTGGAAGGAAAGTTATGACCAACCTAGATAGCATGTTCAAAAGCAGAGACATTACTTTGCCAACAAAGGTCCGTCTAGTCAAGGCTATGGTTTTTCCAGTAGTCACGTATGGATGTGAGAGTTGGACTATGAAGAAAGCTGAGTGCCGAAGAATTGATGCTTTTGAACTGTGGTGTTGGAAAAGACTCCTGAGAGTCCCTTGGACTGCAGGGAGGTCCAACCATCCATCCTAAAGGAGATCAGTCCTGGGTGTTCATTGGAAGGACTGATGCTGAAGCTGAAACTCCAATACTTTGGTCACCTGATGTGAAGAACTGACTCATTTGAAAAGATCCTGATTCTGAGAAAGGTTGAGGGCAGGAGGAGAAGGGGACTACAGAGGATGAGATGGTTGGATGGCATCACGGACTCAATGGACATGAGTTTGGGTGAACTCTGGGAGTGCTGATGGACAGGGAGGACTGGCGTACTGCGATCCATGGGGTCGCAGAGAGTCAGACACGACTGAGTGACTGAACTGAACCGAACTGCATCGACAAAAATTGTATCTGTTCCACATGCACAGCTTGATGTTCTGACTTCTGTCTACGCTGTGAAATAAGTACAGCAGTCATGCCAATTATAATTAGTGTGTCCATCAGCTCCCGTAGTTCACCTTGGTCTGCGGGTCTGCTGAGGACACTTCCAGGCTACCCTCTGAGCAGGATTGAGTCTACAGTAGAGTACGGTCGGCTCTAGTCACATCGATGCACATCAGGTCTCTAGAACTTACTCATCGGCATCCGAAGAACTTTGTTTCTCGTGACCAGCACCTCCCCGTTATCCCCTTCCCAGCCTCTGGGGACTACATTCTCCTCCATTTCGTGGAGTCTGTTTTAGATTCCACAGGTTAGTGAGCTCCTGCTGCGTTTGCTTGCCTGTGTCTGGCTTACTTTACTCGGCTTAATGTCCTCCAGTTTCACCCATGTTGTCTCAAAAGGAGGATTTCCTTAGTTAAAAGGCTGAGTGAGACTCCATTGTGTGTGTGTGTGTGTGTGTGTGTGTGTGTGTGTGTGTGTGTCTGGCATTTTCTTTGTGCATTTATCTATCGACAGACATCCAGGTTGTGGCCATATCCTGCTACTGGGAACAACACTGCAGAACACAGGAGTGCAGATACATCTGTGAGGTCCTTGCTTCCTCTTCTTTGGATACATACCCCGGAGTGGAATTGCTGGGTCATGTGGTAGTTCTGCTTTTAGTTTCTTAAGGAAACTCCACACTGTTTTCCACGGTGGCTGCACCGACGCCTTCCCAACGACCCTGCACAAGGTTCTCTTCCCTCCACATTTTGGCAGCACCTGTCTTTTTCCTGGGAGTCGAGTGTCTGTAACACGTGCAGTGACATCTCACTGGCTCCGGCGTGTGCTCTCCTGAGGACTGGTGGATGCTGAGCGCCTTTCCATGTCCTGTTTGGTCATTTGACGTCGTCTTTTGAGAGATACCTTTTCAGGTCCTGTGCCCATTTAAAAACCGGGTTGGTGTTACTTTGGGTTGAGTTGTGTGAGCTCCTTGTATATTTGAGAAGTAGCTCCTTATCAGATGTGTGGTTTGCACACATCTTCTCCCATTGCACCCACTGCCTTTCCTGGGACTGTTTCCTTTGTTGTGTGGGTTTTATTTACCGGACTCCCCCTGGCCTGGTTCTGTCTTTGCTGCCTGTGCTTTTGGTGTCATATCCAAAGAAACCTTGTCCGCACCATGTCAGGATGCTCCCCCTGTGTTTCTTGTTCTTTCATGGTTTCAGGCCCTGTGTTTAAGTCTCTGCTGCGTTTTGAGATGATTTCACATATAGTGTGAGCTGCGGGTCCCACTTCATTCTCCTGCCTGCTGTCATCTGGCTCTTCCAGCACCGTTTATTGAAGGGACTCTCCTTTCCCCTTCTGTGTTCTGGGCACCTTGTGGAAGATCAGTTCACTGAACCTCTTTAAGACAATTGTTTTCACTAATTAGGAACTCCTACATCTGCATTTCTGGACCACTGTCTCTTGCCCTGGGTGGAGTCACAGTGCCCCAATTCTCGAGCCCCAGAACTACTTGGTAGAATCATAGCTGCTTTTTTGTTAAACAGAGGCAAGACCTGCCGGGGAAGGGAAATGCGATTTATCCACATTCAACATAGCAACGCATGGTACTCTTTCTGAAACCTTGTGGTTCAAACTCCCAGTCCAGGGCTTTCTCCTGAATTCATTACCTTGAAGTCTGCAGTGCTATGATGTGGCAGAGATGTGGGAATGAGCAGTTTAGGTGGGAGGTTCATTTAACCAGTGAAGTGTGAGACTCTAACTGAGGGGTCTGTAAGAGCCTCGCTTGACCGGCTGGGCTCATCGTCTCTCCTGGACGCAGCTGGCTTTTTCTGAGGGCGGACGAGGCACCGGTTCAGCGGGAAGTCCTGGGGGTGTCTCCTGAACAGGTCTTGCCGCGAGGACAGACTCTGCTATGTCTCTCATGTGCCCTCTAGTGGCCATGGGCAGGATGGCTCTAAATGGAAGAAAAGCACCTTTCAAGGTATGAGAGGTGAAGCTAGTGGTAAAGAAGCCGCCTGCCAAGGCAGGAAACCAGAGAGTCGCGCGTTCAGTCCCTGGGTGGGGAAGATGCCCTGGATGAGGGCATGACAGCCCACTCCAGTATTCTTGCCTGGAGAATCTCATGGACAGAGGAGCCTGGCAGGCTACAGTCCATGGGTTCGCAAACAGTCTGACACGACTGAAGCACACACATGTCCCAGTGGTGTCGGAGGGTTCTCTTTTCTCCACACCCTCTCCAGCATTTATTACCTGTATTTGTTGATATCCATTCCAACTGGTGTGTGGTGGTAACTCATTGCAGGTTTGATCTGCATTTTTCTAAATACTGACAGTGTTGAGTGTTGAGCATCTTCTCATGTGCCCGTTGGCCATCTGTATGTCTTTGGGAAAATGTCTGTTCAGTTCTTCTGCCCCTTTTTGATGGGTTGTTTGTTTCTTTGATTTTGAGTCATATGAGCAGTTCATATATTTTGGTCATATCATTGGCAAATGTTTCTACCATTCCATATGTAGTCTTTTGTAGTTGAAGGTTTCCTTTGCTGTGCTAAAGTTTATAGGTTTGATGAGGTCCCATCTGTTAATTTTTGCTTTTATTTATTTTGCCTTGGGAGGCTGATCTATGAAAATATTGATACACTGTATATCAAAGAGTGCTTGGCCCATGTTCTCTTCCAGCAGTTTTATGATGTTATGTCTAACATTTAGGTTTTCAAACCATTTTGAGTTTATTTTTTATATAGTGTGGGAGAATGTTCTAGTTTCATTGATTTACATGTAACTGTCCAATGAACCCTCCCACCTCTTTGACCTGGAAATGAAAGGCCACCTTCACTCTGCCCTGCATACTGTGGGGCTGATTTCCTTGGTGCCCTTGACGCTCACACTCCTGGGAATCAGCACCACGGACAGAGGCTAGGAGGCCGCCTTCACTCTGCCCTGAGCACTGTGGGGCTGGTTCTCTGGGCGCCCTTGACTCTCAGGCTCCCGGGAATCAGCACCACGGACAGAGGCGAGGAGGCCACCTTCACTCTGCCCTGCACACTGTGGGGCTGGTTCCCTTGGTGTCCTTGACTCTCAGGCTCTGGGAATCAGCACCACGGACAGAGGCGGGGAGGCCGCCTCCTCTTCTCTCCCTGCCCAGCTGGGTGGCTTCCCCTTCACGTAATTCTTCTCACTATGAGCAGCCAGTGGGGACCAGTGAGCTCAGTTATACTTGGGACCTGAAGCCGACTCCCTTCATCCCCACCCCACCCTAGACCCTGTGGGAAACAACCTGTAAAGGTTTAGTGGGGAAGGGGGAGCAGGAGGTCACCCAGGACAGGAAAACTCTGTCTCCTCTAGGCTAGGAGGACTTGGTTACTCAGCGGACGTGGAACTCGCGCATGTGGGTGGGGTCTGCAGGCCCCAGCTGCTCCCTGGAACAAGGACAGAAGGAGGGTGTGGGGGTGTGTCTGGGTCTTCATGCTGCTTTTAGTTCCATGTCTTCCCTCAAAGCCCAGAACGTTCCACTCTTCAGTCCCCTCTGCACACCTAGCACTGCCTGGACCCTGGGGAGGGAGTATGTGGAGTAGAGGGAAAGGGGCCCCCTTGTATTATCCATCCTTCCGTGAGGTGGGGTCACCTCTGGCTGACGTCCCCATGTCTCCTTTCTTCCCATGCAGCCCAGAGCTGCCCGGGGACAGGGCTGAGCTGTGGGTCTGACTTCTTCTTGGGAATGGGCAGGTATCTCTTCACCTGAGAGCAGGAGCTCCAGGGAGTTGCTGGGGAGGGACAGCAGGTGGGGGGCAGTGCTGTGTGAGCTGTAGCACCTGTAGGTCCAACTGTGGGCTGAGGTCACAGCACTCAGGGTGAAGTTGGCCTGAATGGGTGGAGCCATGTCCTGCAGACGAAGGTGCTGGGGAGCAGCGAGTGACCCCTCTTTGGACAGATGGAAGGTGTCTGACCAGACCTCAGAGCGACACTGCAGAGTCACATTCTCTCCCTGGGGCACTGAGGCCCCCGGGCGGGCAGAGAGGGAGCGTTTCCTGTGCATTCCTGGGGGAGAGGGCAGGAGTGATGAGCAGAGAGCCCCTCCCCGCACCCCAGACCTTGAGCTGAGGGTCTCCCTGTGAGCCCTCCCAGCTCCTCTCAGCCCGTCTGTGTGCGTCTCCTTAATCTCCATGCCTCTCACTCCTGTTTTCACATTCCACCCCTAGACCCCTGCCCCACCTGGGCCTCTGCTCCAGGACCCTCTCCCTGGACCCATCACCACAAGGGCCGACCCTGGTCCAGCGCCCTGAGCAGACAGTTGGGACCTGGGCCAGGACAGGGGCTCCTAACCCGTGATCAGGATGTCCAGGGGGCGCTGGGGGCCGACCACGTGTAGAAGAGGTTGTGTCCACTGTAGCATCCGTACTGGCCGCCGTGCATGTGGCTCATCCAGCCCAGGGGGAGGTCGGGGCTCTGCTGCCCTTCCAGACGGAGGGGATGGGTGAGCCCCTCGTCCTTGGTCAGAGCAAATCTGCTAAGGCCGGCCTGAATGACACTGGAGGGTCAGGTTGTCTCCAGGGAGCACGAGCGAGCTGGGCTGAGTCGAGAGCTAGGGTTTCCTGTACATTCCTGTGGGCAAGGGGCTGTGTTAAAGGGGGACCTCCACCCTAGTGACCCGAGGTGTGGACTGGGAGGGCAGGGGCCCCTTGAGCACACACTCTCCTCCTCTGCCCGTGAGGAGGCTCCCACGGTGGGAGGGACCTGGAGGGACCCGCCCCTCCCTCTTACCTGTCAGCACCAGGGGCAGGGGGTCACTCTGTGCTGACCAGCTGTACCTGCTTTGATATGCACACTGATACTGCCCAGCACCACTTGAGCTCAAGGATTCAAAGGGGAACCTGGCCTTGTTCCTGGAGCCCTGAGGGGCCTTAGCCTCCCAGTATACAGAGCTCCTCTCTTTATGCAGACGATAGACCTCAGCCAGCAGAGACCCCTGACACCAGATGGTCACGGGGCTCCCCTGGGCAACCATGGAGCCTGGGTCAGCCCGGATGGAGGGTTTGGGGAGAACCTCTGGAAAGGAATTAGAGCTGAGGAGTCAGGGCGCCTTCTCCCCCAGGTTTCCCAGCTGTCACCCAGGCCCCTCCCAGACGGGCCACCAGTGGCCCTGACCCACTGTGCTCCCCAGTGACCAGGGGTGGTGGGTGGAAACAGGAGGTCTGGGGGCTCACCTGGTTGTCTCTGGTCCCCTGGGCCCCAGCACAGCCCTGAAGAAAGTTCCCTGTGAGTGCCCACCCTACCACATGTCCTGGACGCTCCAGGTCTGCTCTGCGCCCTGAGGGCTGGGGTCAGATCCGGGCTGAGGACATTCCCCTCTCCCCCACAAAAGTCTGTCCCCACTGAGCCTCCTGCATCCTGGGGTCTTTGTCTCTGTGCTTTGGACAAAATACCATTTGAAAACAGTGAATGGTGTTTTTTTAATCCACTTATCAGCGATGGACGTCCAGATTGTTGTCCTTTTTTGTCTCCTGTGGCTACCTCGGTGAACATACCTGCATAAATGTTTGAGTAGCTGTTGGCAGCTTTCTGCTTTTTAATTGTGGTAGGACTGCTTAACAGGGGTCTGCTTTCTGTGCCTCCTGGCGCACAGCACGGTGCGGCCAGCCTCAGGTCAGCACTCTGTGCTGCAGCGGGTCTCCAGAGCCTATTCATCTTGCAGAACTGAAACTGCACTACGAAGTAGGCCTTCTAGGCCAAATGCTAATTCCGGTTTACTTTTCCAGGAACTGCTGACTTGCTTTGCATAGTGGTGGAGCCATTTCCCATTCTCACTTGCAATATCACGGCTTCAGGTTTCTCCACTGCCTCATCACCAGTTGTTAATTTCTCAAATCATGGTCTATCTCCTTGAGTTCCAACGGTATCTCATCGTGGTTTAACTTTCATTTCCCTAATGACAGATGTTCTAAACATCCTTTCCTGTGTTAGCCATCCACCTGTATATCTCCTCTGTAGAAATGTCTATTTAAGCCTTTGACTGTTTTAAAAATATTGGGTCACTTCTTATTGAGTTAAAGATATTCTTCATGTATCAGGATACTATACTCTGACTAGACGATGTGCTAATATTTTTTTCAAATTTTGTTGGCTGTCTTTTATACTCTGGAGAGTGTTTTTGAGGTACCACCAGGTTACATTTTGGTGAAATTCATCTTTTCTTTTTCTTATCTTTTCTTCTGGTCCTTTTCCTGTCATAGCAAAGAATCTATTGTCAAGTCAACAGATGAAGATTTACTTTCTGTTTTCTCTTAGAGAATTTTAGCTGTCACATGGATCCACTCTGAGCTGATTTTTTATGTGGCGTGTGTCACATCGATCTTTGTTCTGCGGGTGGATATCCGGATTTCCCAGCTCCGTTTGTCTCAGAGAATGTCCTCTCCCCCTTGAGTCGTCTTGACCCCGTCAGAACCCGCCCCCCCCCCGCCCCCGCCCCGTCCCCAGGTCGTCTGTTTGTGTGTCAGCTTCCATTTTACCCCTGAGGACCGAAGCAGAGTGGGGGAGGGCTCGGGGCCCCTGCCCTGTCTGCACCACCTCCAGAGGCCCTTCCCGGTGCCCGAACGTGCTGCCCACCTGCAGGGACCGGGGCAGCTGTCCTATTTGGGGGTCTCAGGGCACCTGCTGCTGCCGGAGCTCAGAGCGTCCCTCCTTCCCCCGCCCCGAGTCGTCACCTGCTCAGTGCTCGGCACAGGAGGCTGCATACCCAGGATGCTGGCACAGAGAGATCCTCTGATCAAGAGGCCCCGGGCTTCCTCCTCTCCACACGCAAGTTCTCTCAGGGAGGGGAGACTCGTGTCGGGCCAGTTGTTTCAGGGCCTGCCATCGGAGCTCTCCTTCTGCTGGGTCCTTTCCATTCGCCCGATGACAGCACCAAGGCTCAGGGTCACTGGGTCTGTTCTTCAGGCTCAGATCACCAGAAGTTTCCATCTGGGAATAGAAGCCCAGCAAACCTGACCCCAGAGCCTGACTCCCCTGCATGCGGCTGCCAGCCTTGGTTAGAGAGCCTGGGGTTGAGATGGACATCCGACCATGCCGGTGGGCGTGAGGGTCCTGCCAGCTCCTCAGGGCGGCACTGGGTAGGTCTGAGCTGGGAGCCGTGCGGCAGAGCAGGCAGGTTCCTGGAGTCAGACACGTCAGTGGTTTAGACCGTTGCCCTAATCCCGTGTGTTTTAGGTAAATTCCCGCATAAGCCTGGGAGCACCCTCACAAAAGAGACGCCCCAACCTCGTAGTTTCGTGGTGGAGTGCATGTGGAGTGCGTGGTGTGCGTGCGGCACCCACGTGGGCGGGGCCCCAGGAGGCACCCCGGAAGTGCTGGCGGCACCGCGGTGTGCATCCGCCGGCTGCCCATTGCTCCATGCAGAGCCGCTCGTGGGCAGGGCGCTGTGCGATCAGACAGGCTTCCACCTAGCTTTAATGCTCTCCGGTTGCCGTCTTGACATGTGAACGTGGGGCCCTGCATTCTCGATTTTCACTGTTCCCCCCAATTATGTAGCTGATCCACCTCTACAGCTGCGCTTTTTTATTTGATCGGCTCATTTTAGTTCATCGCTGCGAGGACCTGGGCACAGGAACTCCAGAGGAGAGGGACGCCCTTCCCTCCAAGAGCATTCTCCTCCACCCACTGCTCTCACTGAGGACCAGATAGAGCCCAGGCTTCCTGATATGGTTCACTCTGGAACCAAACATTCTGTGACCCCATCCTACTGCGCGTAGGGTTGAACCCTTCACGTCCACAGTGGCGGCCTCCATCCAGATTGAGATTCTTGATTTTTATGTTCAGAAACTGACATGGACCCCATTCAAATTCTGCACCGCATGTCATCCGGTGGTAGAGTGTGTGTCTGAGGCCCCGTTTCCCCTGGTCAACGGCTCATCGTCTGGCTGGACTCAGTGATGCCGATCGGGCAGCTGAGGTCATGGTGTGTGGAAACATGCTGAGAGTGTGTGGAGAGTTTTCCGTGACTGATGGACGGCCACTTTGCTGTGAATCGGCCCCTACGCAGGGGTTGGCCTTCCCCAGCCTGCTTCAGCCCCGCCCCACTCAGAGGTGAGAAGCTAGGGAGGGTGATGGAGCAAAGGGAGGACTCACCAGTACGGAGCCGCAGACAGGAGTCAGTACCCGTGGGTCAGGAGGGACAGGACCGCATTCCAGCAGTCCCTGAGCTTCCCTCTGACGGCGCCCCCGCCCCCTCCCCGGTGTGTGAGGACCAGGAGGTCACGTGGGAGCTTTCCATCCTCTAGTTGTCAGTTCAGCTCAGTCGCTCAGTCGTGTCCGACTCTGTGACCCCATGGACTGAAGCATGCCAAGCCTCCCTGTCCATCACCAGCTCTCAGAGTTTACTCAAACTCATGTCCATTGGGTCGGTGATGCCATCCAACAATCTCATCCTCTGACGTCCCCTTCTCCTCCCGCCTTCAATCTTTCCCAGCATCAGGGTCTTTTCCAATGAGTCAGCTCTTCCCATCAGGTGGCCAAAGGATTGGAGTTTCAGCTTCAGCATCAGTCCTTCCAATGAATATTCAGGACTGCTGTCCTTTAGGATGGACTGGTTGGATCTCCTTGCGGTCCCAGGGACTCTCAAGAGTCTTCTCCAACAGCACCATTTAAAAGCATCATTCTTTGGCGCTCAGCTTTCTTTATAGTCCAACTCTCACATTCATACATGACTACTGGAAAAACCATAGCTTTGACTAGACGGACCTTTGTTGGCAAAGTAATGGCTCTGCTTTTTAACATGCTGTCTAGGTTGGTCATAACTTTTCTTCCAAGGAGCGTCTTTTAATTGCATGGCTGCAGTCACTATCTACAATGATTTTGGACACCCCCCCCCCCCCGCCCAAATAAAGTCTGTCACTGTTTCCAGTGTTTCCCCATCTACTTGCCATGAAGTGATGGGACCAGATGCCATGATCTTAGTTTTCTGAATGTTGAGCTTTAAGCCAACTTTTTCACTGTCCTCTTTCACTTTCAAGAGGCTCTTTAGTTCTTCTTCGCTTTCTGCCATAAGGTGGTGCCATCTGCATATCTAAGGTGATTGATATTTCTCCCGGCTGTCTTGATTCCAGCTTGTTCTTCATCCAGAACATCTTCCTCTAGTCCTAAGAATCCACAAAGTTCTTCCTCCCAAGTAACACGTTGCGTCTCCTTGTGAATTGGATGCAGTGGAATACGTCACACACTGTTTCTTCACTTTTTCGCTATCATGCTTGAAAATTGGTCTGTATTACTGTAGTAGTTGAACTTGGTGACTGTCTGTCATTTAAAACTCCACCGCGGGGCGGGTCGGAGCTCGTTGGTGGCCGGTGAGCTGAGGGCGTTGTGGTCCGGGTGGGTCGCACGCGGCGGGAGGGGCGGCGCGGTGCTGGGCGCGCGGAGAGGGGCGGTGCTGTGCGGGGCGGTGCTGGGCGCGCAGAGCAGTGCAGTGCGGGGCGGGGCGGGGCGGTGCCGGGCGGGGCGGTGCGGGGCTGAGCCCGACCGAGCCGGTCCATCTCTCCGCGCCTCGCGCAGCCTGAGCCATCGGCTCCGCAAGGGCGAGCGCAGGTGCCTGATCAAGTGGCGCAACGGGCCGCCCAGACCCAACGGCTGGGCGCCAAGGAAGACACCCCGACCGGAGCCTGCCTCGGCTTTCCAGAAGAGGAACCGGAGGGGCAGGTGAAGGGCCGGAAGGGCGGCCAGCGCCCTGGGGCAGGCCGGGGACGCGCACGGGGATGTCCACCTGTAGGCGGCGCTCCAGGCTCAGGAACCCGGCGCCCCCTCCAGCCCAAAGCCTCTCTTTCCTCTCCGTCCTCTCCGTCCTCCCGGTCCTCCCGGTCCTCCTAGTCCTCAGAAGGAGAGGATGAGCCGACTTAGACCCCCGGGGGCCCCGGCCTGGAGACTCACCCGTTGCCTCAGAGGCCGCCCGGATCCTGGTAGGCAAGCCCAAACTGAAGCATCCCATCCCGAAGAAGCGGGCCGCAAGCCCTTGGCCCCGGATGAAGTCGGCCCGGAGGCTCACCAGCCGGCCAGGGTGCCGAAGACGTCCGAAGGGACCTGGGGTCGCCGGGCGGCCAGCTGTCCCATCCCTGCAGGGAAGAGAGACCATGTCCACGCCACACACCCCGGGCAGGAGGGCTGCCCGACCTCGGGAGAAGCTGGGAAGACGGCGGGGAGAAGAGCAGCTCCTCCTGGGGCCCTGCCCGGCGCCGGCAGGGCGTTTCCGGGTCCGTCCAGACCAGCCGGGGCTGGGGGCCCACCCGCGGCCTCACTGAGCGGTCTTCGTCCCCGACGTCACCGCCAGCCTGCTCACGGTCCCCGTGAGGGAGTCTCCCGCCGCCCTGGACTTCTTCAACCTATATCCGTGTACCGCCTGGGAAGTGGGCCAGGTCTGAGTGCTCCAGCTGGCAGAGGGCCCTCAGAAAGGCCAGCGCTGCCAGCCCGACCGCCTCCTGCAGACGGCTGAGTCCCAGGGCTGTGCGGGCCTTTCAGACCAGCCACAGAATCCCCGCTGCTGACTTGGGGCCGAGAGGAGCCTGGGTAGTGGGTCACTGGTCTTCGATGCCGAGAAGTGGGAGTGCAGGATCATGGTGGGCTCTGATTTCTGGGGGTGGGCCCACCGGAACTCCGGTCCCCTCTGTCTCTCAGCCTCCAGGCCAAACAGGAAGAGATGGTGTGCGTAGCCAAGGCGATTTCAGCAGCGTGCCTTTGGGGACAGATGCACCCCCCAGGACCTGGTTGAGGGGCGTCCACCTGCAGCTTCCAGCTCTTGTAGGTGGTGGCCATGCTGGCTGCAGCAGGAATGGGCGTCCCTGCGCCGGGCAGACCCGAGGGCCGGAAGGTGGGCAGTGAAGGGGAGTACGTGCCCTCCAGGGTCCTAGCAAGAGATGCAGAGAGGCTAGCACACCATGCCCCGTCCTGTCCTCCGATGGCCCTGCATGTGACCACAGGGGCTCGCCTGGGCTGCTTCGCCCCCGCAGTGGTGAGCTCCAAGTCCTGCCGCAGTGGTGGCTGTGGAGCCCGGCCAGAGCCGTCCCCTCCCGGCCCTCAGGGCACCGCTGCTCCAGACTCACGACTGCCCTGCTGCCAGGGCTCCAGACCCAGCTATGTGAGCCCTAGAGTCTGAATCTGCGCACACCTCACTCCAGCCACTCTGCCTTCTTGGGGTGTTGTGTGTTTTTCTTGGTGCTTCTGACGCCAGGTGGTTTGTGTGTAAAAGTGTGTGTGTGTGCGCGTACATGCACGTGTGCAGGTGTGACCACCTTCAGGGAAGAGTTAGATGGATGCGCAGAGCTGGCCATCATGTTTCCTGAGAAGCAGAAGTAGTGCTTGCTTATTTGCTGCTGTGTGTGGCTAGGCGCTGCTCGCACATCTGACCGGGGTCCTGGTCCGGCAGCGTTCCTTTTGTGAGCTGCATCACAGCGCGGATTGAGTTGGGATTTCAATCCTGTTTTGTTTTTCGGTTTGCTTTTGTAATGGGTGGGAAGAAGCGGCCAGTCTGTCTTTTTCTTCAGAAGATTTATATATATATATATATATATATATATATATATATATCTCCCAGATGGCACAACAGGAAAGAATCTGCCTGTCAGGCGCCATAGGAGACACGGGTTCAGTCCGTGAGTCAGGAAGATCCCCTGGAGGAGGAAATGGCAACCCACCCCAGTATTCTTGTCTGGGAAATCCCATGGACAGAGGAGCCTGGTGAGCTACAATCCATGGGGTTGCAAGAGTCGGACATCAGTGAGCACACAAGCTCACACGTACATGTATACATATGTGTATGTGTGTGTATATATGTGTATGTATATGTGTATGTATATATGTATGTGTATGTATATATGTTTGTGTATGTGTGTATATATGTCTATGTGTGTATATATGTGTGTATATATATGTATGTGTATGTGTGTATATATATGTATGTGTGTATATGTGTGTATATGTGTATGTGTATATATATGTATATATGTGTATGTGTGTGTATGTGTGTGTATGTGTGTGTATATATATGTGTGTATATATATGTATGTGTGTATATGTGTGTATGTGTATATGTGTATGTGTATATATGTGTATGTGTGTGTATGTGCGTGTATATATATGTGTGTGTATGTGTGTGTATGTATGTGTATATATGTGTATGTGTGTGTACGTGTGTGTATGTGTGTGTATATATATGTGTATATATGTGTGTGTGTATGTGTATGTGTGTATATATATGTATGTGTGTATATGTGTGTATGTGTATATGTGTATGTGTATATATGTGTATGTGTGTATATATATGTGTGTGTGTATGTGTGTGTATGTATGTGTGTATATGTGTGTATATATATGTGTGTGTGTATATATGTATGTGTGTATATGTGTATATATATGTATATGTGTGTGTATGTGTGTGTATGTATGTGTGTATATGTGTGTCTATATGTGTGTGTGTGTGTATGTGTGTATATATATGTATGTGTGTGTGTGTACATATATATATATATAGCACCAAAGAGGGTCCTTGTTTCTGTTTGCACTCAAATTCTGATCTGAGAAGGGGGAGCTGGGCTTCAAGGTTTCATTAGGGGAACCTTCGGGGGAGGACCAGAGGTTTGGACCGTTGCCAAGCACTAGCTTGGTTTGTGTTTACACTAAAAAAGAAAAGCCAAATCATTCATGTGTGCCACTTCTAGTTCCTCGCAACTATGGCCGTCTGCTCCATTAAGAGAGAGAGAACAAAGGTGGACATGCTGTTGCCCTGGGAAGCCTAAGGTCCTTGCTGACCCAGCACAGCAACCCGGCGCCTGTAATCGTTCAGACCAGTGGGTCGAGGAAGGGCCCCCCACGCCCCCGGGAAACCCGCAGTGGTTTGAGGGAAGGTGTGAGAGGAAGGGAGAGGCGTGCCTGGAAGACCAGAGGTTTCCAAGTGCAGCAACTGATTGGCGGGTTTCCCAGCAGTTTTGGAAAGCTAACACTAGCAACAGGTTGCAGATCTTTCTAGACTGGTGTTAATGTATTTTGCAAGGGAGAATCACTAGCAAATGGTTTCCGAGGAGTTTTGTCTTAACTTTTTGTTAACTCAGTATGTCAGTACAGTCTTCTCTTAACTCAAAAAAAGCTCCATC
This sequence comes from Bos grunniens, assembly GCF_055505025.1. Taxonomy (NCBI): domain Eukaryota; kingdom Metazoa; phylum Chordata; class Mammalia; order Artiodactyla; family Bovidae; genus Bos; species Bos grunniens. The sequence continues at coordinate 63,414,486 of NC_141182.1, read as the reverse complement.
ACATGTATACACCAAAGCATTCATGTTTGTGAGATTGTTTTCTGTGATCTGTCTGATATGAGTGACCCTCTGTCCTTACTCTCCTGCATGTGTACTGGTGGTTAGGCACAATTTCCCCCTCGGTTACATAACTCTGGGTGGGGGCTGTGTGTCTCTCCCTTTTAACTAATGGTTGTTATTTCCTCCCCAAATTACTGAGGCGATTTGCACTCCAAGCTGTAAGGTATTGGAGCCAAAGTGCTCCGTGTTTTCTCCCGCAACTGGTACTTGCATAGTTTTCTCTTTCCCTCTCCTCTGATGGACTAAGGTTTTGGCATCTGATTTCATGGAAAGTGGGGCTTGAAACTGACATGGAAATGATCTAACTAACACAAGGACACATGTGTGCGCGTGGGGCCATCGGTGGGGGCTGGCTGGATCAGACTCGCTCCTGTGGGAAAGTCAGCCTGCTCCTTCCTTCCCACTGGGCCTTCAGCGTGTTCACCCAGGCTCCTTGAGGTTGGCCACGGAGAGCATTTGCACCAAAGCAGACACACAGCTCACACACCTGGGCTCTTTATAAACTGTTGTATTCCTTAGCCGTTTACCAGCAGAGCACCTGGCTGTCACTTCAAACGTCAGGGTGTCCCCTCGCAGCGATGGTGTCTGCAGAAACGACACCGGGTGTCACCTGATGAGGAGAGCAGGGCATGAGGGGTCCAGGGGGTTCAGGGAAGAGTTCTGGATCCATCTGCTCCCAGTGGGGCCCCACCTTCACCCATTTATTCAGTTTCTTACATGACAATCTGTTTTATATACAAAAGTATTTATTTATTTGTTTTTGGCTGTGCTGGGTCTTCACTGCTGCTGCCGCCTGGGTTTTCTCTGGTTGTGAAGAGTGGTGGTTACTCTCCAGTTGCAGGCCAGGGCTTCCCCTGCTGCAGAGCGCAGGGGCATGCGGGCTCAGTCGTTGGGGCACACAGGCTTAGCTGGGATCTTCGGGAACCAGGGATCAGACCCGAGCTCCTGCACTGGCAGGCGGAGTTTTAACCTCTGGAACCCTGGAGAAGTCCACATCATTCTGTTTCTGAGAAGGGATGGAGGTCTTTGCGCACACCAGAGGCGGCTGGCATTAACAATGAAGCTCACGTCCTCCATGAGTGGACAGAGCTTGCGGGCATGCAGGGCGAGGACCCGCCCCCTGGCATTGGGAGGTGCCTTGAGCCGGGGGTGAGCGGAGACAGGAGTCGGGCTTCCGCCGCGGGAGGGAGGGCCCCGCCGCACCACCTCCCCCCCCCCCCGCGCCGGGAGCAGAGTCGGAGCCCCCAGCGCCCCCCTGCCGCCGGGGACTCCCGGGCCTCCTCACGCCCAGCAGCGCGTCTCTCCCCCGGGGTCAAAGGCTCTTCTAGAAGCTCCTGGGCCGGAAGCTCGCGTCCCAGGCTCCAGCGCTCCAGGCGGTGCGAGGTCCCGGTGCTCAGCTCCGGGCTGCTTCTCGGGCTCCTCCGTGGTCGTGCCGAGCCTGGCAGAGCAGGATCCCAAGGAGCAGCAGGACCGAGGCTGCGAGGCCCATCCGGATGAGATTCTGCATCGTGTAGTCTGGGTTGAGGGCGCACAGGTCAGCGCCGGCCCCGTCACCAGGAACCGGGGTGTGCGCCCAGGGCACCCGTTCCTGGGAGAGGACGTGGCCCCGGAGCCCAGCCCCTGACGGGGACGGTGTCCTCGTTCCCACTCGCGGGTCTGACCGCGGTGCTGGGGGAGGGTGTTAGCGGGGCCCGAGGATCCTGAAGGGAGGCTGTGGGTGGGCCATGTCCTCCTCGGGAGCCTCCCGGGGCCTCTCTATCTTACTGTCTCAGACGTTCCTGCTCAGGACTCTGAGCTGACGGAGCTCAGACACCACAGGGTGGGGCCCGCCCCCGAGCGGTGGTATGCGGGGTCCCACGGACCCATCACCGCCCCCCACAGGCGCTGGCTCAGCCCTCTGCCTCTGCCGGCTTGACTCTGCCTGGGGAGGGGGTGATCCCTGGAGCCTCCGGGGGCAGGATGGGTTGGGGTGGGCCTGCTCCTTCCCAGACTGATTCCCATCCAGCAGCCTCAGGCCCCTGTAGCCTGTGGCTCCCCCGACATCTCCGCCCGACTCCCCACCGGCCCTTGACGATCTGAGGGGCCTTGTTCTCCCAGAGAATGTCAAAGTGCCCTGGGGTGGGCTGTCTTCCCTGAGCAGATAGCCCCGAGACTCCCCAGGTTCGGATCTGGGTCTGTGTCTGGGAGACTGGGTCCTGGGAATGAGCCCAGGAAGGCGTACGCCAGGCTGACCCGGAGTCCCCACCTCATTCCCCTCTGCCATGCATGGCCCTGTGGCCTCCCTGAGACCCTCACACTGCCCACTTGGCCCTCCGAGACCCTGGTGAGGGAGGAAGGGGCGGGGCACAGGCTCTGAGGCTCCTCTGTCATGGGGCCCCTCCCTCAGCGCCCCCTCCTCCACCACTGCCTGGCGCTCCCAGGGCAGAGCCCCGAGCTGCTGAGTTGACAGACAGACTGGTCCTCACCTGCGACCATGAGCGCCAGGGGCTCACTGGGCTGTGACAGCAGGTAGGGGTTTGTGCTGAGTGAGCGGTAGCACCTGTAGGTGCCCCCGTGGGCTGAGGTCACAGGGCTCAAGGAGAACTCGGCCTGGTACCGCCCGTCTTGGTCCTGGGAGCGCAGACGCAGGGGGCGATGGGCTGCCCCCTCCTTGGACAGAAGGAAAGTGTCCGTCCTGTTTCCTGACTGACACAGCAGGGTCACATTCTCCCCCAGGGCCACCGAGGGGCTTGGCCGCACCGAGAGGGAGGGTCTGTCTCTGAGCCGTCCTGCAGAGAGGAAGGGGGTGCGGGCACCAGCCCGGGTTCTGAGCGAGACTCCATGGGCCTCTCTGGCCCCTCAGCGCTGTCTCTGTTTCTCCGAGTCTCTCCCCTCCCCAACCCCCGTCTCTCTGTCCCTCCCTGGGACCCCTCCCCCTGGTCCCAGCATCACCCCTGGGGCTCCCCGGTGGGGCCTGTGCAGAGTCTGGTCCCCGACTGACCCGCTGGCTCTTCTCCTGCCACCAGCAGGTCCAGGGGCTCGCTGGGCTCTGACCAGTTAACTCCGATGAAGTGGGAGCAGTGGTATCTCCCTGCCTGCTGCTCTCTGACATTACTGATGAAGAAGTTGGCTTTGTCCCAGGGCTTTAGTGCCGGATGCATGTTCCGGGGGGCTGAGTCGCCCTCTTTGTTCAGACTGAAGCTTTTGGTATTCGGGGGCCCTTGACACAAGATGGTCACGGAGCTCCCCGAGGGGACCACAGAGCTGGGCTCAGCCCAGATGATGGGTTTGGGGAAGGTCCCTGGAAGGAAATCAGAGGCAGGCTCACCGGGTGTTCCCCCCCCAGGCCCCGGCTCTCAGCCCAGACCTCCCAGACTCCCCACTCCATGAGCCCCGAGCTGCCCTCCCCCTGCCCACAGCCTGGGGGTGACCCATGTCCCCATGAGAGGAGTGAGCTGGGCCCTGGGACAGACTCACCGGCCTGCACCTGGGTCCTTAGGCCCACACTCAGCCCTGGAAGAGAGCGCCCTGTGAGAGGTGTGCCCTCAGCTCTGATAGTGCCTCTGCTCCCCTGGAGCCTCCTGGGCCCTGGGGTCCCCTGATGGAGCAGGCTGGCTGGGGGGGTCCCTCCAGACCAGGGCTCCCCCGTCCCCACCTCATCTCACCAAGGCAGAGCAAGGCAGGGAGGGTGGGGGCCATGGCGTCTCCTCCCTGCGGTCCAGGCTGTGAGGATGGAGAAGACCTGGGTGCCCCAGACAGACAGACCCACAGGCTGTTGGCAGTCTGAGGCGGAGTTTTCTCGTCAAGGGTGTCACATCAGCGTCCCCACAGAAAGGAGAACTGTCCCTCCCAGGAAGCCTGGCATTTGTCTCCGTGACAGAGCAGGAAGCCAGCCCCGTGACTTCCTGAGACGCCCCTTCCAGATGAGGAAGGCCAGGCTCCTTCCCTCTGCGAGCTTTGCCTCGGGGTCTGCTTCCTCCTCTACCCAGCCATCAGCAGGTCCCCATGGGGTCCTCACTATGGCTGGGGTCACGAGGCCCTGGAGACGCTTCGGGGAGGGCTCAGATCCCCAGAGACACATTTTTTTTTTAATTGGAGGATTGTTACTTTACAATATGGTGCTGGTTTCTGCCATACATCAACATGGATCGGCCGTATGTGTCACATGCCCCCCTCTAGAACCTCCCTCCCTCTAGGTTGTCACAGAGCCCCTGTGTGAGCTCCCTGAGTCACACGGCACATTCCCCCGTGGTCTGTTTTATACGAGCTGGTGTGCGCGTTTCCACGCTACTCTCTCCATTCATCCCACCCTCTCCTTCCCCTCTGTGTCCACAAGTCTGCTCTTTGTGAGGGACACACGGTCAGTGTCACCCTGGGCTCAGTGGCGTCCACGTGGCCGAGAGCCCAGAGGAGATGCTCAGGGAATAAGGAAGGAAACTGACTCCTCCCCTGCCCCGGAGTGTGGGTTTCCCCCATCACAGCCCCCTTCAGGGACTTGTCTTTTTCTCGTATTGCTGTCTCCCGCCTTCCTGGGAAGAAGCCCCTGGGTCCTTTCTGGCTCCTCGGGGCTCCACGATCCTTGGGCAGGGCTTTCTTCTTCATTCTGTGCTTTTTGTCTAAAACTTCTATGACAGTAAGCTGAATTAGATCTCTGAGTTATCTGGAGAAATTGATATTTACCTGTTGTTGAGTTGCTAAGTTGTGTCTGACTCTTTGCGACCCCACAGACTGCCACACTCCAGGCTTCCCTGTCGTCCACTATCTCCCAGAGTTTACTCAAACTCATGTCTACTGAGTCAGCGATGCCATCCAATCATGTCATCCTCTGTCATCCCCTTCTCCTCCCACCTTCAATCTTTCCCAGCGTCAGGGTGTTTTCCAATGAGTCAGCTCTTCACATCAGGTGACCAAAATATTGGAGCTTCACCTTCAGCATCAATGCTTCCAATGAATATTCAGGGTTGATTTCCTTTAGGATTGACTGGTTCGATCTCCTTGCAGTCCAAGAGACTCTCAAGAGTCTTCTCCAACACCACAGTTCAAAAGAACCAGTTCTTTGATGTTCAGCTTTCTTTATGGTCCAGCTCTCACATCCATACATGACTACTGGAAAAACCATAGCCCTGACTAGACGGACCTTTGTTGGCTGAGAGATGTCTCTGCTGTTTAGTATACTGTCCAGGTTTATCATAGCTTTTCTTTCAGAGACCAACCAGCATTTAATTTCGTGGCTGCAGTGTGATATTTATTTAAATATGTATTAATCACCCACTGCTTGTGTGAATTGAGCAATCAGGTTACAATCGGACTCCCCACCCCCCGCCCCCATTTTTAAAAGTTCTTTTCAATCTAAGTTGATTTGGGAGACTGAGATTCGAGTTTTCCTCTCTTGAAATAGCCTTGTCAGATAGTCATGGTAGCCTATGAAAATGTGTGCCAATGTGTTTACTCCAAGATAATGGCTGTAAGTCAAGAGTATAGCCAATATTTTATAATAACTTTATATGTAGTCTATAACATTTTGAGTATAATCTGTAAAAATTTTGGATCACTAGATTGTACACCTGAAACGACGATAATACTGCACATCAACGATACCTCAATAGGAATAAAGAAGGACTTCCCTGATGGTCCGGTGGTTAAGGATCTGCTTTGCAAGGCAGGGGACACGGGTTCGATCCCTGGCCGGGGAACTAAGACCCACATGCTGCAGAGCACCCGGGCTCACGTGCTGCGACTGCCAAGGCCACACACTGCAGCTGGAGCAGTGGCCCCTGCAGCGCAGGATCCGTGTACTGCAGCATGGGGCAGCGAGACACAGTCACATGTAAACACGTGTATGTGTAAGTCAGTCCCCCATGCCAGCCAGTCAGTGTCTCTAGACGCCGCCATGACACGGGAAAGGAAAGGATTGAGAGCAACGTTTGGGTGTTTGGGAGTGATGAGCCCTAAAGAGTAAGAGGCCTTTGCAAGTCGTCCATGTGCTACTGAGCTACTGGACTGGGCAGGCGGCTTATGGGTCGCGGATTACATAAGGCTGGCTCTCAGGAAGGAGGCGGGTTAGGAAATACTTGTGAATGATGAGCGTACAGAGGGTGCAGCTGTACTTTGGGATCTGACAACCTAAAATACAGACTGGTCTCATGTGTTAACACAATGGCTGGGGTGCCCTTCCTGTGAGAGGAGGTGCCCAATGCCTATAGGTACCCCCACAAGGCACATTGTTGGGTGGTTCCACCGCATCTAAGTCCACAGGGCCGGAGGGAAGAGGAAATGGAGTGAAGGGGAGACAGGGGATCCTAGGCTAGGGTGAGGCTAGTCTACAGGGGTTTCTGTGTGAATAAGAAAGGGCAAGCATCTCAGACCCCCGGGACTCTCTTGTGCAGTGCACACACTATGCAACCATCCCTGGCAGCAGTACCGTCTGAGACATGGACACACCACCAATTCAAAGGAACCACATTAAGAGGACCAGGAAGGCGGGGCCCACATGGCATCAGGAGGGCCCCCCTGAGGAGTGGCATCCCAGCAGCCCAGGGGTGTCCTATTTCAAGAGGAAGGCTGAGGTCAGAAGCTGCTGGGAGTTGAGTGAAAGGAGGGGAAGTGTCCCGGCTTTATCTTATTCAAAAGAGCGGGGCAGCCCTCCCCTGGTGGTCCAGTTGTTAAGATTCAGCGCTTCCGCTTCAGGGGGCAGCAGTGTTGACCCCTGGCCGGGGACCTAAGATCCCACATGAGGAACCAAACAAGACCGTGTGGGGGTCCCCCATAGCAAGCTGGGACTCACTGGGCTGCCCAGCTGTTTGCCCTCCTCAGACAGCAAATCGCGCATGGCTGCGTCTGGGGAGTGGTAAACTTCATCTCATGCCGAGATTCCCCAAACTGTGCAGTCCTGCACACTCCTCTCTGGGTCCAGCACGGGGCAGGGCTGTGTCTGGGATCACAGAGACGGAAGCGTCCATGCTTCCTTGTCCCGAAGCCCAGACCCTTCCCACCCAGTCCTCCTGCCAGGACCCAGGACCCGCATCCTCTCCAGTTACGCTTGTTCACCTTCTGGGCTTGAGCTGTGGAGCTGGAGTGAGGGGAGGAAAGCAGGACTACAAAGCTAGGCAGCGCTGGAGGAGCTTCAGGGAGAGGTGGGAGGTCGGCGGAGGTGGGGTGGGGGAGTGGGTAAGGCTTGGGGAGAAATGACATTTCTCTGGGGGCTCTCATCTTAGCTTCAGGGTCTGAGGCAAGCACCTGCATGACGTTAGAAATTGGCTTCCACAATATCCCAGACCCAGCTCTCAGACTATGCTAAGATCGCAGAGGATCTCAGCCCTGAGAAGATCATAGTCGCCCCCAGCTCTGCCCACATGGCTTCAAGGTAAACAGGAGCAACCTGCAGCACACAAATGTCTTACTCTCTTATTAAATCTCCTCATTTAAAGTGATCTTATAGTAATTTTATTGTTTTACAGGGAAACTTAGAAGAATTGCCTTTTTTCCAACATCATCTTGACCTACATTCCCAGTTGAGTAATATTTTACCCAAGTGAGATAGAGGTAGACACAGAAGCAGATGTAGAGAGAGAGCTGTCGGAAGAGAATGACGTGGTCAGGGAGGGACGTGGCAGGAGAGTGAGTCTGCTACATATGTGTGTACACACACAGAAACATGTAGACACACAGATGTTTTTCTGATATAAAGCATGTATGTGCTCAGTCGCTCAGCTGTGTCCAATTCTTTTCGACCCCATGGATTGTAGCCCACCAGGCTCTTCAGTCCATGGGAATTTTCCAGGCAAGAACACTGGAGAGGGTTGCCATTTCCTGGGGATCTTCCTAACCCTAGGCTTCCCTCATAGCTCAGTCGGTAAGGAATCTGCCTGAAGTGCAGGAGACCCGGGTTTGATTCCTGGGTCAGGAAGATCCCCTGGAGAAGGAAATTGCAACCCACTCCAGTATTCTTGCCTGGAGAATCTCATGGACTGGCGGGCTACAATCCACGGGGTCGAAAGAGTCGGACACGACTTGGTGACTAACCCACCACACCCGACTCAGGGATCGAACCCACATCTCCTCCATCTCCTGCACTGACAGGCAGATTCTTTACCAGTGCAGCACCTGGGAAGCCCTGGGATAAAGCATCATCACCGTAAAAACACCGGTGTGTGCCTCCCATAGACACGAACACTCGTCTACGTGACCCTGAGTCTGCCAATTTGGAGGTCTTTGCTGATGTAAATTTTACCAAGTCATCAGTCCCAATTCACATTTAGTCACCTGCCAGACAGCCTCAGTTTTTCCTTTTGGTCCAGGGTTTCACCCGGAAGCATATGTTGCCTGTGGTTGTCCTGTTTTGTCATCCCCCAGAATCTGCACGACTCCCCAGTCTTGGTGCCTTGGGCCCCAGACCGCCTTCAGGGGTACAGGATTTGTAGATGACCTTCAACCTCTGCCGACCGTGTGGACGGATGAGCTGACCCAGGTCACTCGTTGTTGGACGGAAGCCCAGAAATGAGGCTGTGGTCGTCTCCATGGTGTCAGGAGCCCAGGTGTCCCCCCTTCCCCACCCTGGTCATGCATGCTCATCGCCTGGTCACGTCAAGCAGGCATGTGCCCGGCTTCTCAAGGCAAAGTCCCCAGTTCTCCCTTGGAATTCGATCGGTGTCGGGATAGATGCTGGGTTCTCGTCCAATATTGGGAGACGTACAACATACGTCTGGCAGACACACAACTGCCATTGTTAGTAATTGTGAATAAGTCTCCCCTGACATGAGGGGAACTAAATAATGGTGATCTCTTTCCACCCCTCCCTCTGTATTGATAAGTTGGCATTTCTACTCTAAAGTTTTCTCTTTTTCCCATGTAGTAATTTATTTATTCATTCATTTGCATATATTACTATGAACAGGCTACAGTCCACAGGGTTGCAAACAGTCGGACACAACTGAAGTGACTTAGCATGCATGCTTGTAGTCCACCAGGCTCCTCTGTCCATGGGATTTCCCAGGCAAGAATACTGGAGTGGGTTGCCCTTCCCTTCTCCAGGAGATCTTCCTGATCCAGGGATCGAACCTGAGTCTCTCCCATCACAGACAGATTCTTGACCATGTGAGCCACCAGGGAAGCCCTAACAAGCACTTAAGCCTGTAACTGTTTGCATGTCAATCAAGGTATGTGTAATATATGTCTATATTATAGACATATAATGTATATTAATTAAACAGTTGATTTAATTAAAACATACAGTAGTATATACAGTGTATATATTATATACAGTGATTCAATTTTTGTTATAGATTATACTCCACTCACAGTTATAAAATATTGGCTATATTCCCCATGCTATATGAGATATCCTTGTGACTTATTTATTTTTTATCTCCAAAGGATCCTTTGTTTACAGAGCAGGGCCATGGCATTTATATATATAATATATAATGTTTGAAGATTTGGCAGGCAGTAACCCCGTTGCCCACCCACCATGCCCGGATTTTCCTGCCCCTCACCGCCTGCCCTGCACATGGAACGCAGGTGACTGCCCCACCCAGGCCACAAGGCCATACTCCCCTGCAGACAGAGGGAAATTGGGGATTTTTCCATGGCCACCCCTTGAACATCAGAAATCAGCAAGTATTCTCTCAAAGAAAACAAAAATACAGAAATCAGTTAAAGCATTTAAATATGGAAAACCAAAGGGAACTGGGTGGAAAGAGGCTAGAGACCAAAGGAAGTGGAGCTGCTTAGGAAGGGTCTCACACGTTCCACTGCCCGTTTACAACCTGGGCCCCGAGGCTGGCCCCGAGTCTGCGGACATGGCTCCTCCTAGATCTCCTCCTAGATCGGCCGCCGAAGCTCGGGCGCGTCCTGCTGAGCGGAGCTGAGTGGCTGAGACAGGGCCAGGTGCGGGCAGTCCTGCAGCACAGAGGCGCTGCAGTCACTGGTTTTGTTCTGCTGGCCACATTCATGTTGAAGGAACCTTTCAGCCCTGCTGGAGGTCCAGCCAGTCTGTCTTCCCGGCCTCTGCCTGCAGATACCTGGCCATAGGCTGAGGGCAGTGGCGGTGCAGGGCGCGCTGCGAGTCAGAACAGGTATGCCGCCTGACGTCAGCAGAGATGAGGGCCCACGGGGCTAGCAACAGTTCCTTGCTGAAGATGTCCACGTTTTCGGCCCGCCCTTTCACTCCGTCACGACCCATGGTACGCAGTTCATCGTAGAAGAAACTGCTGCAGAAGTGCACCTTTTCAGGGACCGTGTCCATTGCCAGGTCTCCACCCACGTCCGCCACTGGGTCGCTGAGCCAGTTCTGTCCATGGACAGAGTCCCCGAGCCACCTGTGGTGGGCACATGCCCTTATGGGTGATGGGAGGCCCCTCAGCTGGGCATTGCCTGGCATCCGCGGGTATGGCTGGCTCCATCGCCGCCCCAAGCCCTTCCTGGACGGTACAGACAATTCTGGCAGGAAATGTCCTCCGGTTGCTCCATGCCCTCACCTGTGCTGAGGAGGACGAGGCTGCCATCTGTCTGAAGGAATTCATCCGAGATGCTCTGCACGCAGGAGACAAGCTTCTCCCTTGGGGTGCTGTCCTGCCCAGCTTCCCCCAGGCTGCTCGGCCTCTCCTACAGCGCCCATGTCCGGGCCTGGAAGAGCTCCTGGGCCACGCAGTCCCCAGCCCTTCATGCACTGCTGATGAGGATGCTGGCCTCACAGGGTGCCAGACTTCACTCTCCTTGCAGCCCAGGTGGTTCCCCCAAAGCCGCTGGGCAGAGTCCAGGAGACGAGACCCAGGTCAGGGCCCAGAGGAGACACTGGAGTCCAGCTTAATCCACCTTCCTCCACGGGGGCCCGAGAGGGCTCTGGTGGAGACCCTGTCACCCCCTCCTCAGCCATGAGAGCACCTAGCAGACCGGGCCGGGGGAGGAGGTGGTCCCCGCGGGGAAGTCAAAACGACAGCAGGGGGAGGGCACCTGTGGCGTCGCAGCCCCTTCCCGGGGTGAAAGGTGGCCCTTGGGGTGTGTGAGGTTCCCCCGCCGGCCCCGGTGGCACCCCAAAGCTTGCAGTGGAGTGGCAGCGAGGTGCTTCTCTGAGTACGGCAGCATCCGGAAGACTCACAGCTCTGTGAGGTCGGCGCTGCAAACAGGTTTTCCAATAAGTAGGGCTGGGAGGGCGAGGCCCCTGGGACGCCCCCAGCTGAGCCCATCTGGGGGGCGGCCTCCAAGCTGCCGCTTCCCCCTCCTCACCTTCACCTTCATCGTCGGGGTTTTCCTCCTCCTCTTCACGAGCTGAGGCGTCAAAAGCGGCCCGAGGGACAGGGAGGCATCCGGGGGGCACTGTGGTCCCTGACCCAGTGTCCGGCCCAAACCCTCCACCTGATTTGAGTCGGGGTTTGGGGGATTCTCTTGTGGCTCAGAAGGCAAAGAGTTTGCCAACAATGTGGGAGACCTGAGTTTGACCTCTGGGTTGGGAAGATCCCCTGGAGGAGGAAGTGGCAACCCACTCCAGTATTGTTGCCCGGAGAATCCCATGGACAGAGGAGCCCGGCGGGCTACAGTCCATGGGGTCGCAAAGAGTCGGACACGACTGAGCGACTTCACTTTCTGCTTTCTTTCTTTGGGGGTCTGGGGACCAACGAGGATGGTGCCGCCTGGGACTTGGATAAGCGGGGGCTCTGCTGGGTCCAGGAGGCTCAGGCTAGTCTTGCAGAGTCTCTTTCATCTTCCCGTAGCCCAGCTTGGGGCAGCCGGGCAGACAGGCCCGAGGGCGGGCGCCTCCGCCTCAGGCTTCCCAGCTCACCTCTCCCTCGGCCCCGCCTCTCCTGAGGTCTCAATTCAGGGTTCCCGCGCTTCCGGGTCCCATTTACTTTATGCATAGAGGTTTATGCCTCTGAATCCCCTTACTGATACGTTGTCTACATCCGTCAGACTGTTTCTGTGTGTTATAGTCATTTACAGAAGTTATCTGTTAAAAATGAGGTTGTACTGACATTTCGAAAGCCAGTAGGCCCCCTCCGAGCATTCTTTGCCAACTGTGTTAGCAAGTCTGAGATTTCCTCACAGCCATTGCGTAACTCTGCTCCTTGGACGCATACTCACATACTCGCTTAAAGCCGCCAACCCCCACCCCCCATCCCGCCGCCGCTCCTCACCCCGCGCCCGCTCCCGCTGCTCCGCTCCCGCTGAGCCGCGGTACCTGCCCGGGGTGCCCCTGCCATCCCGGGGCAGCCCCTCGGATGCCAGCCAGCCCCCTGCCACCTCCATGCAGGAGCGCCTTCCCCACTTTCCTTCTTCCCGGGAATCCCGGATCTCTGTCCAGAGGATCAGGGAGTGAAGTGGGGATGGAAGGAGCTTTCTAGGAACTTTAGACTGTTTAACGGGCAGGGCGCTCAGAACCGAACGCAGGCCCCTCTCCCTGGTGCGGGGCTCCGGAGGGTGCCCTCCTAGGTCTCTGGCGCCAGGCCTCCCCATCCACTCTCACCTGACTTGCTGCATTTTCTATGGGGCTCCCGTCAGAGGAGGGAGGCGGGGGGAGCAGGGGATGAGGGCACCGAGCCACGGTCAGAACGCTTTCCAAGGCCCTGGGCACAGCGAGACCTGCCGAATGCGCCAGTGAAGCCACGCAGCTGAGCACTCCTGGGTGCAGACTTGGGCTGCGGTCCCAGCGTCCACCTCCACCAACTCTCCCAGCAGACAGGCGACGGGAGAATGCCGCCGGGCTCCACCCACTGTGCAGACCAGCACACTGAGGTTCAGAGAGGGACATCGTGGAAGTGGAGTCCAGGACTGTGCCCCAGCTGGACACCAGCGTGGGGCTTGGGGGCTCCTTGTTGATGGGCGTGGCCTGTCTCCTTGGCACTGTGTGCCCCAGCCTGTCCTGAGCGAGAACTGAATGCACCCCGTCACTGCCACTCCTGTTTACCAACCAACAGAGGCTTTGGGGACCTCAACACGAGTGACTGGGGGGCCTCTGCATGGGATGGAGTCTGTATCCTCTGCAGGCCAGCCAAGAGCTCTCTACCCCCCGGGAAACCAGCCTGTCCTCAGATATCTGAGGGGCCCTGGCTCCTCTGAGAGACTCTGAAACTGCTCCGGTGGCCTGGGATCCCTCTGAGCAAAGAGAACCGGACTCCCCAGTTGTTGAATTGGAGCCTTGGGGGTGGGGGCCGGGCCCTGAGAGTGTCCAGGGGATGAGCCCAGGAGGGCCTGCGCTGGGCTGACCCAGGGTCTCCACCTCACTCCCCTCTCCCCTGCATGGCCGTGTGGCCTCCCGAGACCTTCCCACTGGCCGCCTGCCCCTCCAGGACCCCAGGCGAGGGGAAAGGCAGTGGCGGGGGGTGGGAGGCCTCGGAGGGCCAGAGTGGACTATGGTTTAGGGAGTGGCTTTCTGAGGAGGTGGAGACCTGGGGTGAGAGTGAGACCATTCCAGAGAGGAAGGAAAGTTCCAGAGAGCCCTGGAGACACAAGGACTGTGTGGACAGGAGGAGGGGGGAGGCGGTGGAGGTTATGCATTGCTGCCCCAGGCGCAGGGGCCCTGGATTATGACAGAGACATAATGCACCGTGAGGCTCCGATTGCTTCATGAGGATCATGTGTGCCACTGTATTGCAAATAGGCTAGAGAAATCCAACGTGTAAATTAAACACTCAGCAGCAACTGAACTCCAGCAACGTGTAAAACACCGGTAGAGAAACGCTCACCGAGGATTTACTGTGTCCCTGGCGTACCCGGTAGCAGTCACAAAAAGAATCAGAAAAGACAAAGAAATAACCACGTTTTACTCTTCCCATGGAGTTTCAACTGGAGACATGGGAATGGATCGGCCAGGTCTAGATGACCCTAAAAAAAGCAGATATGGGAAAGCACACGTGTGTTAAACGGCTCACCATTGTGTGAAGTCGTCTGAGTGTGTGTGTGTTTGTGGTGTGACTGCAGCCTTCGGGTTTGGAGCAGAACAGAAGTGAGAGCTGAGGTTGGGGGCCTCCTCTGGGGCGTGATGAACAGCCTTGAGTTCACTTAGAAGAGTTTGGAGCTCGCCCTGAAACTGGTGAGGAGTTTGAGTGGGACACAGTTCTGAAGGGGCAGGTAGCAAGGTGCTGTGTGGAGGGCGGACTCCGGACGGGAGCCCAGACCCGGGAGCACGGGCTTCACTGGCTGCCTTGGCTGGCGGAGACCCGGTGAGCCCCGGGGTGGGGGCAGCAGGCCGCGAGTTGGGGTGGCACGATGCTCTTCCACTCGCCTGGGAGGGCAGCTCTTCCTCCTGGGCCTGGGAGCCAGGTTTCACCTTGCACAGTTCCTGCCCAGCGGGCTGGTCTCTCCATCTGCTTGGAGAAATCACTTGAGGTATTTCTGTTTCTTTAGCGTCCCCTTCAAAGCTGGGTGCAGACCCTTCAGGATTCAGGCCCAAATGACCCTCCTGTTGGAAGGCATTAAAACACACACACACACACACACAGAGTCACACGCTGTAATGCAAGATGCGGTACCACCACTTCCACGACGGCTGAAGGCCGCTTCCTCCCTTTCCTCACTCGGTTGCTCGGAAATGACACCCCCCTCCCCAACATGTGTCGTAAGAGTTCACTCTGCCCGAATCATGGAGGAACAAAAGCAGTCATTTGTGGAGTTTGGGAGGAAGCATCTGGGGATCTGAGAAATGGAAAGGATGTGGTCACTGCATCCCGGGAGACAGAAGGAAGAATCCTGACACGGAGCGCAGCTGTGGCATCACCACGGCAAGTCTTCCACCGCAGAGGAGGGTTATGGGCTTTCCACACCCATCTGGATAAGTCTGTGGGCAGATGCTGACAAGGACAGCTGCTTCCCCCGTGGGTGCCGGATGCAATCATCGATGACAGAGGAGTGGATATCAGACAGTGTGCAGCAGAGGGACACCCGAGTGCTGGGTGGGGGTGCGCCCTTTGACTCTCCCCTTCCGTCTATAACCAGGGAAGTACCCACAGCTCAACCAAGGGCTTCTGTCCCACACGCCGGGGTGCTGGGTGAGAAGGGAGGTGTGCAGGACACCTCAGGAGGGTCCCAGCTGGGCGGGTGCCCACGATCCCCGCCCTCTGGCCACAGCCGGGGGTCCCGCAGCCCCAGAGGGGAGGCAGCGCACCAAACCTGGGCCTCCTGTCCTCGCAGGGCCCCCACGATCACAGGGAGCCAGCCACGTGCCTGGGGCCACGTCCCGCCAGGCGCGGAGATTCCCGGGACTTCCCCATCTGCAGCTGTGGAGCCCGCAAACCCGAGGGCACTGGGCGGGGTACACGTCTCCCCGCTTCACTCCACGGTGACAGACCCTGCGGCTCAGGGTCCCCAGACTGGGGGAGGAGCCCGCCGTCCTGGGGACCCAGGCACTGGCGACCCTGGGGCCACCAGCTTAGTGTCAGAGATGGGGCCTCCGACAGGGGCACCGGAGGGTGGGAGGCACAGGTTCTCAAGTACATTCCGGCCACTCAGGCAAGAGAAACCCCAGACCTGTGGTGTGTCTCTGCCACCTACTGGAAAACAGAAGCCAGTCCTCCGATTTCCACAGTGTCGAGTCCTTGAATCAAGCAGAAAGGGGCCCCAGGAAAGGAGTCACTCGAGGCGGCAGCGGGAAGAAGCATGGTGACATTGTGCCACAGACAGAAAAAGAACAGTCCCTCAAGAAAGGAACCGAAGCTCGGGAAGCGTTCCGATCTGATGGAGACTTCAGAGGAGCTGCTGTGCGAGGCGGCTCAGCGAGCTCAGGGATGTGATGAATGAACTGAACTAACGCATCACCAAGGAGACTGAAATTCTAAAACAAATAGGAAACAGAAGTGGTGGAGCTGAAGACCTCAGTGAACAAGATGAAGAATGCTCGGAGAGCTGTGGTAACTAAGCAGCCCATGTGGAAGAGAGAGTCAGCAAGCTGGAAGTCAGGAAACTAGAAATGATACCCGCGGAGGAGGAAAGCGATCCAAGGTATTTAAACAGCAGGCAGGAGAGGAGACCAAGAGGCCAGCGTAGGAAGACTCCGGCTCACTTCCCTCCACCAGCACCTCAAAACCTCAGCTACCCGCGGAGCAAGGCTCGTGGAAATCGGCCTGGGGACAGCACTGCATGGCCAGGCTGTCGAGAGACCCACGTGGAGTCGGGTTGGAATGACCTACCGCCATGGCAGGGAACACGGAGGACACGGCGGGTATCACAGGGTAGGGGGTCTCCCTGGGGAGCGGGGGGTCTGAGTCATACATGGAGCACCTCAGCCCTAAGTACCAGTGCTGGGGGGAGGAGGCACCTTTGCTGGCTTGCACTCCAGCAGGGCTTACCAGAGGGCTGAAGGAAACCCAGACTCTGCCCTTGAGAGCGTGTGGGCAGACCTGCCTCCTCTGGAGGGAGCAGACTGGAAACTGACTGGGGCTCCAGCCGCCCCGCCAGGACCAGCCGCGAGCAGGCCACAGACAGCCCTGGCCTCCCGCTCCCTAATAAGGCAGAGCGGCCTTGGCCGATGGCAGTGCACACACTTGCAGAGGCGTACCTATGATTACGCTCAAAATCCTTGGAGCCAGGCTTCAAAAGTATGTGAACCGAGAACTTCCAGACGTTCAGGCTGGATTTAGAAAAGGCAGAAGAGCCAGAGATCAGATTGCCAGCAGTGGTGGGATGGTAGAGAAAGCAAGGGAGTTCCAGGAAAACATCTGCTTCGTTGACTATGCTAGAGCCTTTGACTGTGTGGATCACCACAAACGGGAAAATTCTTAAAGAGGTGGGAATACCAGACTGCCTTGTTTCTTGAAAAACGTGTATTCAGGTCAAGAAGCAACAGTTGGAATGGGGCGTGGAATGACTGACAGGTTCCAAGTTGGGAAAGGAGTATGTCAAGGTTGTGTGTATATTGTCACCCTGCTTATTTAACTTATATGCAGAGTACATGCAAAATGCTGGGCTGGATGAAGGTCAAGCTGCAATCAAAATTGCCGGGAGAAATATCAACAACCTGAGATACGCAGATGACACCACCCTAATGGCAGAAAGCAAAGAGGACCTAAAGAGCCTCTTGATGAAGGTGAAACAGGAGAGTGAAAAAGCTGGCTTAAAAATCAGCATTCAGAAAACCAAGATCATGGCATCCGGTACCATCACTTCATGGCAAATAGACGGTGAAACAATGGAAACAGTGATAGACTTTTTTTTCTCGGGCTCTAAAATCACTGTGGACAGCGACTGCAGCCGTACTCCTTGGAAGTAAAGCCATGACACACCTAGACAGCGTATAAAAGGTCCACCTAGTTAAAGCTATGGTTTCTCCAGTAGTCACGTACAGATGCGAGAGTTGGACCATAAAGAAGACTGAGTGCCAAAGAACTGATGCTTTTGAACTGTGGTGTTGGTGACGACTCTTGAGAGTCCCTTGGACTGCAAGGAGATGCAACCAGTCAATCCTAAAGGAAATCAACCTTGAATATTCATTGTCAAGACTGATGCTAGAGCTGAAACTCCAATACTTTGGACACCTGATGTGAAGAGCTGACTCACTGGAAAGACCCTGTAGCTGGGAAGGATTGAAGGCAAGAAGAGAAGGGGACGGCAGGTGAGATGGTTGTATGGCATCACCAATTCAGTGGACATGAGTCTGAGCAAGCTCCAGGAGATAGTGAAGGACAGGGAAGCCTGGCGTGCTGCAGTCCACGCAGTTGCAAAGAGTGAGACACGACTGAGCAACTGAACAAACATCTGGGAACATAGAGGAGAGCTGACTAGAGGAGGGAACGGTGGGCCCAGGAGGTGCCTCTTGTGTCTCTGTCTCCCTCCAGCAGACAGGCGGGCTGCAGACCCCCAGGAGGGGACGGACACTTTGGTGAATCCCCAAGATCGAAACTAAGGTGGGGAGGTGCTCCCCTTCCTTCCTCCCTGTCGGGGGGATTGCTGGACACGAAGGACAGACGGGGAAGAGCACAGACAGATGGTCGGTCACACCATCAGCAGATGGGTCCCTCCTCTCCGGGCCCCCAGGCGCCCCATCTCACACACCTCCCCTACCCCTGCAGGCTGCCACGTCCGAAGCCCCCCAGGACGTGACGTACGCCCAGCTGAACCACTTGACCCTCAGAAGGGGGATGGCCGCACCCCCTGGCCCCCAGTGGGGAGCCCGAGCAGACCCCAGTGAGCACGCGGCTCTCGCCATTCACTAGCCCAGGAAGGACCCAGACCCCAGGCTCCAGGGACCAGATCTCAGGCAGCCCAGGAGGCACGGGAGCTGCCAGCAGTGGATAGCACGTAATGACCAGCAGCCAGTCCTAACAGACCACCAGGAGCCCCTGGGACCCTTTGGGAATCACCTAATTCTACCCTCAAGGATACCCAATATCCTCATATTTGGGAAATAATGCAACGGACATCTCAAAGTCAATGTGTTATCTGAAAACCAAAAGCAAAAATCCAAACAAAAAAACAAACAGCAAAAAAGATGATAGGAAATGTTTTTGATGAATGATAAAGTGCATGATACATGTGGAACCTATGAACTGAGAAAATTGAGGACCGTGAATGAATATACCAGAGAAGTCTAGAAGAAACCCGATGACCTGGTTTATCACATCAAGAATTTAGGGGAAAGTAGAAAAAATTTTCAAATAAAGGTGCAATTTGGGAATAACAGTGACAAAGATAGCTAAAAATGAAGGCAACCACAGAGTAGAAAAAAATCAGTTAAGGCAAAAAGAAACTCATTCTTGACAACGTTCATAAACCCTGGCCACCAGGCCCAAGGTAAAAAGAGAGAAACCGCACATTTCTAATATATGAAAGAAATTGCCAAGACTACCGCAGATTCTACGGACTTTAGAAAGATAGTGACAGAACATTGTGAAACATTTTGAAACGTGCCGACATAGAAGATACAGGTGAAATGGTCACCTTCGAGTGTACAATTTCAAGTGGTAAGCTTCGAATGTAAGATTGACCGGCCCTTCTGTTGCCTTATGCATTGACTCTGTAGTCAAACGCCCACAACTGCGGTATGTAGAATCTACAGAAGTCAGACTGAGGCCAATGGGGACCAGGGTTGGAGTGAGGGGAGAAAGAGGGGGACGTTCTGGTCAAGGCCACAGTCTCCCAATTACAAGGTGAGTAAGTTCTGGGCATCAGATATACAGCACGGCAGTTATAGCTGGTAACACTGTATCGCATTTTCGAGTCTTTCGAAGAGAGTAGATCTTTAAATGTTCTCATCACGAAGAAATGGCAACCAAGTGATGAGCTGGAGGCCTTAAGTAAAGCTATGTGGTAACCATTTTCCGATGCGTGTGTCGGTTCAGGAAGCTTCCCTGGTGAGTTCTTCCAAATACATAAGTACTAATTTAAAAAAAAAAAAAAACTGAAATATTTCTCTGTGTAATTTAGCTGGCTGTGCTGGGTCCTCATGGCAGCGCTCGAAGTCTTCGCTCTCCAGTGGCAACTGGGGTCTTCAGCTGCGGTTTGCAGATCCTTAGTGTGACAACTGGCATCTAGCTCCCTGACCAGGCATGGAACCTGGGCCCCTGCACTGGGGGCATTGAGCCTCACTCACTGGACCATCAGGGAAGTCCCAAACTATTGTGTACTTATTAAGCACACACACACACTCTGTAACTGCATAAACTTTTCTTTCAAACAGAAAAAGGAGGCATATACCTCAACACTTCAACACATTTATCAGGCCAGAAGGCTATACTCACCGAAATCTGACAAGGGAATTTTAAACGGGAAAGGGAAAGGATGATCTCTCCCGTGGGCTTGGGTGTAAATCCATGAACAGTGTACACAAGCCAGATTTAGCGACATGTTCAAGGGACGTTACTTGTGACCGTACTGTGGGTTTGTTTGTTTTTGGATGGACAGAGTAACTTAAAGTTTTAAGAATCTATCACATCATGCAATCTATCGATACAGCAAGTGAAAAGAATAATCACCTCAACACATGTAGGCAAAGCCTTTGATACAATATGCTAACGGTTTCTGCTGGAAGTAAAAACACATCAGAAGTAAAGGGGATTTCCTTTCATTGGTGAAGGCGCGTTTAACAACTAGCCCTAGACGCCACTTGTAAAGGTGAGGACGGGGGTCCTCTCCTTTGTGCCCGGCAAGGATCCATGTGTGTCCTCATGACCACGGCTCTCACCCGCACACTAGCAGCACATACCAAGGAAGTGAGACCAGCCAGAGCGCGCGGCTCTGGAGAGGGCGAGAACCAGACTGTGTCACCGAGACTGCGCTCCTGTGTGCACAGAAAACAAAGTAACACCGAGATGTTGTGCTCTAGTTAGGAAGGAGTTCTCTGGGACTTCCTTGCTGGTGCAGTGGCTAAGACTCCACACTCCCAGTGCAAGGGGACCCGGGTTTGATCCCTGGTTGGGGGACTAGATCCCACAGGCCACACCAAAGACCTGGTGCAGTGAAAGAAAGAAAGAAAAAGGTTTAAAAGTGGTTTCCTAACATTGCTGGACACATGATCAATATTTAGAATTCAGCTGCCTTCCAGAATTCCGGTCCTGGGCTGAGATGAACTAAATGAAACTTCTTGTTCCTTGACCTCACGCCAGTGAGCCCGATTCCATACTCCTGACCCCTGGAGCTGTAAGATCATGTAAGTCTTTCCGGTCACCAGGTCTGTGGCCATTTGTGGTAAATAGGATCCAATACAACCACTTAAGTTTTCTTTTGGTTAGACTTTGCATAGTACATTTTTAGTCCTTCTACTTTTTTTAATGGTATAAAACCTATACACTGATATTTTCCACTGTTGAAACATGATTAAAGCGTGTAGTTCAGCGGCCTTAAGCACATTTACCATGCTGGCATTCATGGCCACTGTCCGTCTTCCAGAACATTTTCGTAAGCCCAAACAGAAACTCTGTACCCGTTAAGCGAGAATCCCTTAGGTCCTCTTAGAACCAGCCCCTGGTCAGCTCCGTTCCAGTTCCTGCCTTTAGGGATTTGCCTGTTCCCAGCGGTTCATGTCAGGAAAATCATACAGTAGGAGATACTTTGTGTCAGGCTGACGTCACATGGAGTAATGTTTCCAAGATTCCTTCGTATCTTTTACTTTTATATGTTGTATTTGAAGTGAGCTTTTTCTAAACTTCATAGTGTAGGGTCTTGGTGGCGGTGGTCTTTTCTTAAACCAGTCTGACAACCTCTGTCCTTGAATTGCTGTGTTTGGCACATTCTCATATAATGTTATTACTGATAAGATTGTTGTTTGGGTTTACCATCTCATCTTTTAAAATGTTCTTCCTCTTCTTTCTTGTTCTTCTGTTTACCCTTTCCTGCTTTTCCTCGGATTTAAAAATGTTTTTACCATTCCGTTTTAATTTTTCCATTGGTGCTGTAACTACACCTCTTTGCTGTTTAAGTGGCTATCCTAGAGATTATCAGGTACGTACCCAGCTTTACACGGAAAGAGAATTTTACGTCTTCATGGGAAGAGTAGAGACCGTATAAATCTACAGGTCACATTGTTCTTACCCCCTTTATTTTGTAGTTGTTATGCATATTATCCCTACACTCGATTCCAGGGCCCTGTTGGGGCCTGTGGGACCAGGTCAAGGTGGGTGAGTTCTCCCCCGACCCTCTGCTTCAGCCCCACGACAGGCCCCAGCCTTGCCATCGGTGGGGAGCACAGTGTGTGTGGACGGATGGTGACCAGTCTGGGGACAGCCTTGTAGTGACATCTGGGAGGATCGAGGGCAGAAGGGCACCCGACGCTTCAGCTCCACATCCTTTCCAGGAATCCCCCGAGACCCTCCATCTGGGCTAACCCAGGGCCACGGTCGCCAAGGGGAGCCCTGTGACCCCCTGGTGTTAGGGGTGTCTACAGGCTGAAGCCTTCTGTCTGTGAAGAGAGGGTCTCTGGACCCTTGGATACGGGGCCCCACAGGACTCCAGTAACAAAGCCAATTTCTCCTTGAAATCCAGGAGCTCACACTGCAGGGCTGTGTCAGTGTGCACACCACAGTGGTCAGAGCAGAGGGAGCCCCTGCCCCCGGTGGGGACGGGGGAGAGGGAGGAGCCGGTCCTTCCACTGAGGGCTCCTCCTCAGAGGCAGAGGGGCGGAGTGGGGGCTCCCGGGACCCCTCCATGCCCAACTGCATGTCCCGCTTGCTGCGAGAAGATCAAAGATCCCACGGGCCCCACCTCAGACCCAGCACAGTCAGATAAAGGCAGTCAGTCATTTGTTAAGAAAATGAATACATAATCTCCAGCAAAGCATCCCGAACTGATACACACGTGGAACTAGTTACCACCACAGCTTCCCTTAACCGCTCCATATCATCACGGCTACTATTTCCTTTTTTGTGGTTAGGGTCTGTTCACAACGCTCGAAATGTGATACAGTGTTACTAGCTATCATCACCCTGCCTTATGCCGAATGCCCAGACCTTATTCAGCTCATAACCACAAGTCTGTGCCCTTACACCAAAGTATCTCCCCCTCCGCTCACACCAACTCTAGTAACCACCAGTCTACCTTCCTTGTCTCTCATTTCGACTTTTTTAGATTCTACATAGTTCAATCATGGGCGTTTGATCACCAAGCCAATGAATAAAGTGATCAATATTCCATTTAATCTTAAGTCTATTTAGGAAATTGTACACTTGAATATTTCCATTTCCTCTTCATTTTCTGGATGTTGGTATCAAATGTTTCATGTTCTGTCACCAAATAAATTCTGTAGGATTTGTGCTGCTGCCTGCGATTTCGTTCATGATATTAAAAAATATGGTTTCTCTCTTTTTACCTGGGTTGTGGTGGTTAGGATTTATGACTATTGTCAAGAATGAGTGTGCTTTTTTGCCTTAATTGATTTTCTCTACTTCTTGATTGTCTGCATTATTATTCCCATCTTCTACCTTCAAGTGAAATAATTTACTATCCCTTCCTAAATTGTTGGTGTGAGTGGTGAAGTCATTGATTTTTTTAGGCTTTTGTAATATATTCATTCACGGTTCTAAATCTTCTGAATTCATCATCTTTTTCCTGCACATATTGGTGTTTTAAATTCATACCCTTGATGCATATTGTCTACATTGTCATTTACTGAAAACAGTTTCCAGCTTCTGTGTTGTCTTTCTGTTTGTTATGTTTGCTTTTGGTTTTGGTTCTCAACGCACAAATTTATCTTTGTACACGCACAGACATAGTGGAACATGTTTTTGCAAGCTTATTCATCATAGTCAACAATTGGATGCAATTCAAATGTTTATTAATTGGTAAATGAATGAACAAAACACAGTACATACAATCCCTGGAATATAGTCAACAGGAAAAAAAGAAGCTATAGGTCAATGCTACACAAGGAAAAAAATTCAAAAGAAATTATGCTAAATTTAGGAAAACAGCCTGGATGAAAAGACTCAATATTTTTAATCTTATTTTTATGAAATATCCTAAAAAGCAAATTTATAAACACAAAAAGCAAATCAGTGGCCACCTATGGCAGAGATCAGCGCGCACCTGCAGACAGGCAAGCAAAGTTTGAGGGATGGAGAAATGTGTTCTGCGACTGGTTTGTGTGATGGCTGCACAACTGTATATGTTTACGAGTGACCATTGAATGGTGCACGCACTTACAATGTGTGATGGGCAGAATAAAGACCCCCCAAAAAGATGCCTACTTCCTATTCCCCAAGCCTGTGGCGTGTTACCTCACATGGCAAGAAGGATCATGCAGCTGCGGCTGAGAGAAGGGGGCATGATCCTAAATTAGCTAGGGGGGTCCAAAGAGTTACCCGGGTCCTCAGCAGTGGCAGAGGGGAGCAGCAGACGCGTTCAGAGAGAGGCAGCAAGTCTCATCTTCCATTTGGGCTTCAAAGATGAAGCGAGGACCCACAAGGCAAGGGCTGGGACAGCTGCTGGAAGCTGGGCAGGACCCTCAGCCGACAGGGAGCCCAATTCCCACCAGCTTAATAAGTTCCATTATTCCAAGAAACTCAGTGAGACTGTCCCCTTCAGCCTCCAGGAGGGAGTAGAGCTTGGAGCCAGTTTTCTTTTCATCCACACACGATTTTAGACAAGTCTGTTGCATTATTTCATGAATGTCAGGATATTGGTTATCTATGAGGGTACAAGTTGACCCGAAAGGGTCCCAGGGGCTCCTGGTGGTCTGTTAGGAGCCCAGGTACTGGCTGCTGGTTGTTAGGTTGTGTCCACTGCTGGCAGCTCCCGTGCCTCCTGGGGTCCCTGAGATCTCATCTCTGGAGCCTGAGGTCGGGTCCTTCCTGGGCTAGCGAACGGCGAGAGCCATGTGCTCACTGGGGTCTGCTGGGGCTCCCCCGCCAGGGGCTAGGGGGTATGGCCGTCCCCCTTCTGAGGGTCGAGTGGTTCAGCTGGGCGTAGGTCATGTCCTGGAGGGCTTCAGATGTGACAGCCTGCGGGGGGGAAGGTGTGTGAGATGGGGCACCTGGGGGCCCGGAGAGGAGGGACCCATCTGCTGTGTGTCTGTCCATCCTTCCCGGAATCCCCCCAACCGGGAGGACGGCGAGGGGGGGGCCTGGGCGCCTCCTGCCTTCGTGATCTCGGGGGCTCACAGGGCGCCCGTCCCCTCCTGGGGGCCTGTTGTGCTGGAGGGAGACAGTGAGGCAGGACAGGCGCCTCCTGGGTCCGCCGCCCTCCTCCAGCCAGCTCCCCGCTGTGCCAAGAGGAGGTTTGGAACCTCGGGCCAGGTCAGCTCACTCTCCTGATGGAAACTCCAGGGGCCTCCTGATGCCCGGGAGCCTCGGGGTGCTTTGTGCGGCCCTGGTTTCTGTCTGAGCCCAGACCTCTTGCTCATCTGGCCCGGCACACAGCCGTCTTCCTGCTAAAGCTTGTCCCTTCCGCCTCAGGACCTTCCTACCAAGTGTGCCTGCCCCGTGCGCCCAGTCCCGTCTCTTGATTTACTTTCCTTGTCAGCACCTTGCATTCTGGGACTCCGCCAGCTTGTTGGCGTGGGGCCCCTCTCACCACAAGCTGAGCGCCTGCCGTACCTGCAGGGCCTGGGGGGTGGTGCCCGCTCTCCCGCGCCCTTTGCTGGGGGTGAAGGAGGGGGGCTGGGCCGTGTGGGCCATCCACTGATGCACGCGTCCTCATGAGACCTGGGGCTGCACCCCCACACCAGAAGGTCAGCCGGAGGACACGGAGCTGAGAAAGGCACCCCAAAGAAGGGGCCATGAGGTCACAGGGCAAGGGGAGGGTGGGGTCAGAGCAGGACCCAGGGAGCCGGGAAGGAGGGGTGGGGTGGGCGCGGCTGGAGCAGGGGTGTGAGCACAGCGGCGCCTGCGCTGGGCTGAGTTTGTCAACAAGAGGTCTGTGGTCTCACCCGATGGTCCAGCTGCAGCCCCACCTCAGTGTGCGTCGCTCACGGCAGCACCTGCAGCAGAGCAGAGGGACTGCTGGGCGGGGTTCCGAGAGCCTCAGGGCTGGAGCCCCCACCCTGCACCCCGGCGGCGGCGGGTGCTGTGTGGTCCCCCACCCTTCTGAGCAGGGGCACCACTGGGCGGGGTTCCGAGAGCCTCAGAGGGACAGAGGCTTGGCCCCGGTGATGTGGTGACCCCTGCCCTCCACGTGGGATTCAGGAGGAGAGAAGGCAGCCTGGGCTCGTGGTGCGTGTTTTGTGTTCGTGACATTGAAAAAGAGGGAAATGGCTTTAATTAGTGCACGTGAGCTGACAGTGGGTGTTTCCTTCTGAGTTTTCGAGTCTCTGGACAATGTTTTCTAAGCTGACCTTCCCATCTGTTAGGTTTCCCTTTGAGTGGAGCCCGAAGACCCTAGCCTCCAGGGGCCCTGGTCACCCTTTTCCCTACTCACCTGACTTCCTGCGTCTGTCCTGACCCCGGTGTAGGAGGAAGAGGAAGAGGAGGACGAGGAGCAGCAGGACGAAGGTCACCGAGACCCCGATAAGGACACTCAGGTACCATGTGAGTCCTGGGGCACCAGAGATGCCTGAGTGAGCCATGGGGGCCCTTTAACTGGGCACCCGCTGTGTGCAGAGTCGTGCTGGGGTCTGTGCATCCACATCCAGCCCATCCCACCCATTTACAGACGAGGAAACTGAGGCCCAGAGAGGGAGATCACTCACGGGCCCTGGTGACCCAGCCTGGACGGGGCAGAGCCGGGACTGGAACCAGGGCCGTGTGCAGACTTGTGCTGGGGTCTGTGCATCCATCTCCAGCCCATCCCACCCGTTTTACAGACAAGGAGCCTGAGGCACAGAGAGGGAGATCACTCACGGGTCCTGGTGACCGAGCCTGGAGGTGGCAGAGCTGGGACTGGAACCAGGGCCATGGGCACCCTGAGCTCCTCCTGAGCTGGCCCCCAGGAGGACACCAGCTTCCTACTCTGGGGGCCCCTCACCTGCAGGGGGCTGTCCGAGGGTCTCACTTGGAGCTGAGGGTCCTCCCTTGTCCCGTCCCCTCCCCCACCTCAGAGGGGGCAGGGAGAGGGGTAGGCTTTGTGGAGGGGCCTCTGGGTCCTCTCCTCCCTCCCCACATGCTGCAGTGGAGGGGACAGGCCCCCACAGTCACCTCCTCGGGGGCTCCCTGTGCTCCTCGCCCGATGCAGGGTCACACCCAGGTCAGAACTGAGGAAATCTAAGATCTGGGGCATGGGTCTCTCCTTTTACACTGGAAGAAGCTGAGGCCCGCACGGGGGGGGTGGTGACGGTGAGGGAGTCCACATCAGCGTCTCCAGAGACGCCTGAACTGGCGGCATATTCAGCCCTGCTCTGCCCCGGACCCACCACCACCTCCCCAAAAGCCTCACTCTTACTCTGCTGTTCCTGACTCCACTGAGGGGCGGGCTGATCCTCTGAACCTCCTGCGGAATCAGAAAGGGGTTGAGGGTGGGGCGGCTTCTCCCCTCCTCAGCCCTGCTGCTTCCCCCACGAGGCTGGGCCCCAGCATCTCCTGCTCCATGACCCCGACCCTTCATCCATTAGCCTCAGAGCCCCTGGAGGCTGCAATTGCCCCGCTTCTCTGCCCAACTTCCAGCACTGCCCCCAGGACACCAGGTGTGCTGAGACTGGAAGCAGAGTTCAATCAGATCAGCCAAGGACCCAGGGACAGGCCTGGGGCCAGTTGTCCACTCACTTTACAGAGACCCTGTTGTTTCAGGAGCTGTTACGTTTAGCCCCTGTCAGGGACTGGGGTCCCCAGAGGATTCTGGATGACCCCTGTGGCTGCGGAAGGGCTGCAGCTACCTGGAACCCACTCTGCTCAGCGCGTCTCTGAAACGGCCCCGCAGCTGCCCCTGGCTCTCTGCCTCCTCCCCCCACCCCTGAGAAGTCCAGTGACAGGATGTGGGAAAGGGCGTGGGGGGAGCGTTTCCCTCTGTCCCTCTGAAGCCTGGGTACCCGTCTGCGTGACCCTCCTTGACTCTCTGTAGAGCCCCCCAACTCCCACCCTAGAAAGGAGGGGCTCCTTCAGAGCTGACCACTGAGCCTCACCTGAGACCATGAGCGCCAGGGGCTCACTGGGCTGTGACAGCAGGTAGGGGTTTGTGCTGAGTGAGCCGTAGCACCTGTAGGTGCCCCCGTGGGCTGAGGTCACAGGGCTCAAGGAGAACTCGGCCTGGTACCGCCCGTCTTGGTCCTGGGAGCGCAGACGCAGGGGGCGATGGGCTGCCCCCTCCTTGGACAGAAGGAAGGTGTCCGTCCTGTTTCCTGACTGACACAGCAGGGTCACATTCTCCCCCGGGGCCACCGAGGGGCTTGGCCGCACCGAGAGGGAGGGTCTGTCTCTGAGCCGTCCTGCAGAGAGGAAGGGGGTGCGGGTGCCGGGCCTGGTCCTGAGCGAGACTCCGTGGGCCTCTCTGGTCCCTCAGCGCTGTCTCTGTTTCTCCGAGTCTCTCCCGTCCCCACCCCGTCTCTCTGTCCCTCCCCGGGACCCCTCCCCCTGGTCCCAGCATCACCCCTGGGGCTCCCCGGTGGGGCCTGTGCAGAGTCTGGTCCCTGACTGACCTGCTGGCTCCTCACCTGCCACCAGCAGCTCCAGGGGCTCACTGGGCGCCGACCACTCGGAGGAGAGGCCGTGTCCACCGTAGCATCTGTACCGGCCCCCGTGAATGGTGCCCACCGGGCCCAGGGGGAAGTCGGCCTGAGCGAGCCCCACCTGGGGCCTCCAGGCAGGGCGCTGAGGGAGGTCCTGTCCCCCCACCTTGGACAGAGCGAATCTGGTGTAGCCAACGTCAGAGCGACACTGGAGGGTCAGGTTCTGTCCAGAGGTGACGACAGGGCCCTGCGGGGTCAGGAGGGAGGGCTTCCCAGACAGCCCTGGGGAGAGACACGCGCTGGGTTGTAGGGACCGCTTCCCCATGAACCCCCCCTCTCCCAGCCCGGCCCCAGGCCTCGCCGTGTCTCAGTCTCTGTGTCTATCCTGTGAGCCCCACGCTCCTCTCCCCACCCTCTCACAGGGGCTCCCCTGGAAGCAGAGACCCCAGTACATTGTCTTGTCTGCACAAATGTATGGGATCAGGACAGGATTCCTCACCTGAGACCAGGAGCTCCAGGGGGTTGCTGGGGGCCGACCACACCCTGGGGGTGTCCCTGTAAAAGCCGTAGCATCTGAACGTCCACCTGTGCCCGGGGGTCACGGGGCCCACGGGGAACAGGGCCTGTATCTGCCCGTCAGGGTGTCGCTCTCCATCCACGGTCCAAGAGGACTCATCTTCTCCTTCCTTGGTCAGAAAGAATCTGTTAAATCCCTGAAGGGAGAGACACTGGAGGATCACGTTCCTTCCCGAGGTCACCACAGGGCTCGGCAGGGCTAAGAAGCTGGGTTTGCTGTAGGATCCTAGGAGAGAAGGAGGCAGCTGAATCCGTGGGGCTCCCCTCTCCCCCACCCAGGGCTGGGCTGTGAGAGGGACACCCCCTGAGAGCAGACCCCCTCCCGAGGGCAGAGCCCGAGGCCCCCGAGAGTCCCTCACCTGTCACCACCAGCTCCAGGCGGTCACTGCCCTCTGACCAGCCAGTGGGGGTGCTGTAGTAACATTGATAGCTCCCTGCGTGCTGCTCGGTCATCTGTGGGATGGCCAGCTGGGCCTTGTCCCCGGGCCCTGGGGGTTTCTGTCTGTCCCAGGGGACTGAGGTTCCCTCTTTATCCAGATGGAACACCTGGGCCTCCAGGGTCCCCTGACACCAGACAGTCACAGGGGTCCCCGAGGGAACCACAGAGCCCGGCTCAGCCCAGATGGTGGGTTTGGGGAGGGTCCCTGGAAGGAAATCAGAGGCGAGCTCACCAGGCGTCCCCCCCAGGCCCTGGCTCTCATCTTAGTGGAGAATCACCACACAGCATAATTTTCGCATTTTAGTGGAGAATCCAGAGAAGGCAATGGCACCCCACTCCGGTACTCTTGCCTGGAAAGTCCCAGGGACGGGGGAGCCTGGTGGGCTGCCATCTATGGGGTCACACAGAGTCGGATATGCCTGAAGCGACTTAGCAGCTGCAGCAGCAGTGGAGAATTACCACACAACGCAATTCACTCTCTCGCTTCTTTTTCTTGTTGGAAGCTTGCAGAGGTGTACAGCCCTCACCAGCATCCAGTTTGGGAACACTCCCATCACCCCTGCAGTGGACAGCCCCACCCCCCGCCCATCGCAGGAGCAGGTGACTTCCAGCCACTGCGGTTAGTCTCCCCACTGACGTAAGGACCCTGAGACTCGGTCACATCTTGCTCAGGATGACATGGGAGGTGACAGAGCAGCTGGGGGCGGCTCCCTCCCTGCCCACGGCCACTCCAGAGAGAGGGGCAGGGGGACACAGGGCGGGATGCCCGGCTCATTCCTGGGATGAGGAAAGCAGGGCTCTGAGTGGGTGGGAGTGACCTGCGCTGGATCTGAAGGGATGGGTCGCTGCCTGTGCTGGGAAAGATGGTGTGGGGGGGTAGGTGTATGTGCAGGTGTGTGTGTGGGGTGTACATATGTGTGTGCGCATGCGGGTGTGTGTGGGGTGTATGTGTGCGTGTGCAGGTATATATGTGTGTGGGTGTGTGTGGGGGTGTGTATGTGTGTGGGGGTGTGTATGGGGATGTGTGTGTCTGTGAGCAGTATATATGTGTATGGGTGTGTGGGGGTGTGAATGGGTGTGTGGGGGTGTGTATGTGTGTGGGGGTGTGTATGGGTGTGTGTGTGTGTCTGTGCGCAGTATACATGTGTGTGCGTATGCGGGTGTGTGTGGGGTGTATGTGTGTGTGCAGGTATATATGTGTGTGGGGGTGTGTGTATGTGGGCAGGTATGTGTGTGTATGTGCACGAGTGTGTGTGGGGGTGTGTGCATGTATGTGCATGAGTGTGTGTGTGTGTTTGTGGAGGAGTTGGAGCACAGGTCTGGTCCCACATTCCCTGGCGGGTGAGGGTCACTGTGTCCAGGGTGAGTCTGCAGGGACCATCCCTGGGTTTTCTCAGTATTCTGTTCCTCCATCCCAGTGTATTTCCGTGTCCTTGTCACTGAGGCTTCTGGAAACCCCACATGTCTCAACTAGGCAGGGGCGTGGTGGGGGTCGTGGTGGGGGGTCGGGGGTCGAGGAGGACTTGCAGCCCTGAAGCAGGAAGTTGGCCTCAGTTAGGGAAGTCCCTACAGGCAGGGGCCGGCAGAGTGCGCTCCTCACTCACTCATTCGCCCACCCCCTCCCTCTTTCTTTCCCCCACATCTAGTTCCCATCCATCTGTCCATCCGTTTACTGAGGCCTGCATGTGCCTCTGGCTCCACAAATACGGGAAACACCCGGCGCCTGCCCAGGCCGAGCTGCCCCCCCAGGGGTGGAGGGAGGGGGTTCCTGAGCTAAGAGCACACGTGGAGGACTGTCCCCGGGCTGAGGGGCAGGGCGGAGAAGTCACCGTGGGGAGGGCCGGGTTGGGGGGCGAGATTCAGAAAGTGAAAGAAAACCCAGTGAGCGGCCATCCTCACGGGGGGTGGGGGGTGGCGGGGGGCGGCGAGGGAGGGGGTGGTGCAGGGGAGGCTGGAGGAGGAGGCTGGAGGAGGAGGCTGGAGGAGACTGGAGACGGCCGGGCTGGTCCTCAGCAAGCGAGCGCTGTTTGCACGGGGCTGCGGGACTCGGGCGGGGGCGGGGGCGGGGGCGGTCTGGGCTCGCGGGGGTGGCGGGGGGAGGAGGGCGCGAGCTGGCGGGCTCAGCACGGTCCTGAGGGTCGGGTCGTCCCTGCGGGGCCATCGAGGGCAGAGGGGGGACAAGGGAGACCCGGGCCAGGGTCCCCCCCTGGGGCTGTTAGCAGCTCGGGGTATAAGCCGGGGCCCCCAGGCCCCCGGGTCGGCTCCGCTCTCATCGAGGTCCGTCTTGGGGAGGCGGGGGTTTGGGGGAGACTCACCCTGCTGGGTGCGGGCCGTCTGGGCCAGACAGAGCGCTGGAAGAGAAGCTCTAGTGAGAAGATGCCCGCCTCGCGGTTTCCTCACTGGCCGCAGTCCCGAGACCCTCGAGGAGCCGTGGGGTGGCCGGGTGTCTTTCCATCATTTCCCAACACCGCCCCCCACAACATTACGTCTGACTGCAAGCCCTCTCCTCGCTCTGAAGAAATCTCAGACAACCCGACCCTCTCCTCCAGGCCAGCCCGGCTCAGTCTGCGCTCACCCCACACCCAGTCCGTGTCCAGGACCGAACCTTTCCCGTCACTTGGGTCTGGGCCAAAGCTGAGGGCGCAGCCCCGGAGATGGAGGGGGAACCACGTTGCCCCCCAGGATTCTGGCGTCTCCTGGGCTGGAGTCAGGGCTGAGCAGAACCCCTCTGCCCCTGGAATCTGTCCCAGCACCCCCAGGCTCACCCAGGCCGAGGAGGGTGGAGGGCCCAGGCGCCATGGCCCAGCCCTGTCCTGATGCGCCCTGGAGTCGGTGCTGAGGGATGGAGCCTGCAGCCGGCACGGGAGAAGGGGATGTGCCCCGGGCCTTTATGGGGCGGTTTCCAACCAACAGCCTCACACAAAGGAGAAGAGCGCCCTCTTCGCCCGTCACACTTCCCCCTAAGGGGACCCAAGGGCGGCTCCCAGCTGTTCCTCCCTCTGGGCTCCCAGGAGGCTCAACTCTTCTCCGGGTGCACCCCGAAGGGGGAGCCCCATTCTCCACCCGTGAGCAGAACACACTTTGTGCAGCACACCGACTTGACCATCAGTCCCGACTCTGTTCTTGGGCAAAGAGTTGCATCACTTTATGCCAACGGTTCCTCGTATTGAAAATGGAAAACTCCGAAACCCTCCTCTGAGTGTTTAATATTGCGATATATGTTACATTCCCAGGAGGTGTCAAGTGCATTAAAAATATCTTATCACATGTGTTCTCTGCCCCTTTCCCCAGGCGGTGCTGGAACCGGGGGAGGCAGGGCTGGCCGGTGAGCACACACAAAATCCCAGAGCTGAGTGATGGGGAGACAGACCTTGGGACCTGGTGCTGGGCCTGGGACCCAGTGGGGCCCTCAGCTGGGAGCTGAAATGAGAACAGGGCTTGGGGGTGGGAGGCGTGTGTGCACACGGAGCCTGCAGGACAGGAGCCCCATCGTGGAATCCCTTGTCCTCTGTCCCTGAGGCCAGGGAACAGCCGCTTCTCCCGGGAGGAGCTCTGCCAGGTGGTGATGGTGGTCTACACAGCACCGGTGCTCAGTCTTCCTATTAACAGAAACCTAGTTCTATCTGAGGGGCTGTGTTCCAACCCTGGACTAGGGAAGAGGGAGTGGAGAGGGTGTGGTCTGGGCTGAGCAAACCTGGCATTCTGTTGGCGATGGATACGGTTTCTCCCTGCCCACTGAAATATCTTTATTTCACTTCCAGTTTTGAAGGATGGATGTTCCCTTGAGTTCTAGGTTGGCAGTTAGCTTTTTCAGCACATTAAATATGGCATTAACCACTTCTGTGCAGATAAACTGTGCCTCCTCCTGTTGCTCCTTTGAAAATTATGTCTTTCCCTGCTTTTAAGGTTTTGTCTTTGGGTTTTTCAGCAGTTTTTCACTGATGTGTTTCTGTGTGTGTGTTGACTTTTATTGAAGTATAATACACAAAAAATTGCACATGTTGAATGCACAGTTTGGTGAATTTTCACACATTGAGCGCTCACGTTTTCCAGTAACTTAACTCCAAAGGTAATGACTTTGCTGACTTCAACAGCATGGGTTAAAATTGCAGGTTTTGGTTCTTTATCTCAGGGTGAATATTCTCTGCAGCCTCTTTGTGTGTGTGTGTGTGTGTGTGGCTTCCTCTGCTCAACCGAATATTTTAAGATTTGTCTAACACTCTGGGTGCTGTGGAGTATTTTACTGTGTGAATCACCACCATGTGTACATCCCCCCCAGTGTAAAGAGGCATTTGCTTAGCTTCCAGTTTACATTAGGATGGAAAGTGTTGCTTTGAATGTCTTAATTCATGTCCAGCGACGAGCGTATATGTGTGTTTCTGTTGGAATAAACCTCGGGGTGTAATTGCCGTGTGTTGTGCTGTGCGTTTATTCAGTTCCAGTACGTACTTATGAATATGTTTCCAAGTGATGGCATCAGTTCACACTCTGAGCATTCTGGTTGCCCCACATCCTTAACCCGCCCCTCTGCTTTCCCACCTTCTTATTTTTGCCCCTCTGTGAGGGGTGGTGGTACCTTTGTGGTTTTACTTTGCATGTCTCTGGTAACTGATGAACTTGTGAAATTTTCCATCTGTCCTTGGCCATTTGGATATTAATTTTATTTTTGTGAAATGTCTATTTGAATCATCTTCTCATTTAAAAATTGGGGCTAACTAACTTTATTATTATTTTTTTTTACTAAATAACGGGATACTTTATCATTCTTATTAGGCACGTGACTTTTTTGTCAGATGTGTTTATTGTGAATATTCCTATTTTAGTGGAGGTTCGCTTATTTTTGGCCACACAGCATGTGGGGATCTTAGTTCTCCAACCAGAGAGCCAAAGCTCTCCCCCTGGAAGTGGAAGTGCAGAGCTGTAACCACTGGATCACCAGGAAGTCTCCTCATTTCTCTTATCTTATTGAAATATATCTGATGTGCAATGTTATGTTAGTTTCGGGTCCACCTCATAAGGATTCTACATTTGCATATGTTCTGAAATGATGACCACAGTAAGTCTGGTAACCATCCATCCCCACACAGATTTATTACAATGTTACTGACCGTATTCCTCAGGCTGTAGTTACATGCTTGTGACTTATTTATAACTGGACGTTTGTCCCCTTCATTGTTTTGCCCCTCCAGTCCCCCTTCCTTCCTGCAACCACCCATTCGCTCTGTTTCTATGAGTCTCTCTCAGACTGTTTTCTTTGTTTTGTATTCTAGATTGCATATATGAGATCATACAGTAATTTGTTTTTCTCTATCTGACTTATTTCACTTAGCACAATGCCCTCTAGGTCCACAAATGTTGTTACAAATGCCAAGATACACACACAGACACACACACACACACACGTGTAAAAGATTATTACTCAGTCATAGAAAAGGTGAGAGAACCTGTCTGTGCTCCTCCTGATGGAATAACATGAAGTTGACAGGAGTCTGTGCTTAGTCACTCAGTCGTGTGCGACTGCGACCCCATGGACTATACAGTCCATGGAATTCTCCAGGCCAGAATGCTGAAGTGGGTAGCTGTTCCCTTCTCCAGGGAATCTTCCCAATCCTGGGATCAAACCAGGTCTCCCACATTCCAGGCTGGTTCTCTACCAGCCGAGCCACCAGAGAAATGCGGGTCATAGAAAACAAGGACTACATAGGTAGAAAACGCATGCAAGAGACTCAGACACACACCACATCTCCTGTGTCCATTCGCCTGCTGAGTGCTCAGTTAGCTGTTCCATATCCTGACTGTTGGAAATAATGGTGCATCGAGTATCGCCATGCATATAACCTTGTGAATTGGTGTTTTTGTTTTCTTTGGGTAAATACCAGAATGGGCCTTGACTGGATCACGTGGCAGCTCTATTTTTAATAGTTTGCAGAACCTCCGTGCTGGTTCCCGCGGTGGCTGCCCCAGTTTACATTCCCCCAACACTGCACATTTTCATGCACCACTGCGGTGATTTGTGCTGAGGGATGTTTATGTGCCACTACCACACTGATCCAATCACTGTAGCTTTGTAGTATAGTTTGAAATCAGAGCGTATAATCCCCCCAGCATTATTCTTCTTTCTCAGTTATTGGGATTTTTTTTTTTTTGCCATTAGGGGTCTTTTGTGTTTCCATAGAAATGTTAGAATTGTTCATCTCATTTGTGAAAAATCCCATTGGTATTTCAATAGGGATTGCATTGAATCTGCAGATTGCCTTGGGTAATATAGTCATTTCAACAATATTAATTTTCCAATCCATAAGCATAGAATATTCAGGGACATCTCCAGGAACACCAGCCCTCCACACTTCCCTCTGCTAAGCCCCCATCTGTCCGTCTGTCTGCCTGGGGTCAGGGTCAGGCCAGGTTTTAGGGGAAATGCACCATTCTAACTGTGATCGTTAATTTATGTGTCAACCTGCCTGGGCTAAGGAGCCTTGAAGTGAAGTCTCTCAGTCGTGTGCAACTAGTAGTGACCCCATGGACTGCAGCCTATCAAGCTCCTCCGTCCGTGGGATTTTCCAGGCAAGAGTACTGGAGTGCATTAGGCATGTCTGCGAAGGAGACTCTGGAAGAGATGAGCCGGGTTTAGTGGCTGAGAGAAGGGGTCCACCCTCACAATGTGGGCAGCTCCACCCCATGCCCCGGGGCCCCCACAGACCAAGAAGGGCCAGGGGGTGAATTCCCTGCCTCTTCTTGCGCTGGGACGTCCAGCATCTCCAGTCCTCAGACTCAGAGCCCCTGGTTCCTGACTCCCCAGCCCCAGGCTGGGCCTGACACTGCCGTTCTCCTGGTCTCGGCCTTCACACCCACACTGACTGTCACACACGCTCACTGCCGCTGTCACACACCCACGCTGACGCTGTCATACACCCACACTGACGCTGTCAGCCACTCTCCTGGGTCTGCAGCAGGTCCTGGGACGGTCTCTCCACCTCCTGAACCCTGAGAGTCTGTTCCCATGATGGCCTCCTCTCAGAAATCCCCATACAACTGTGTGATGACCTGTCCGTCCTGGAGAGTCCTGAATAATATGGTAATGGTGGGAAAATAACAGACAGAGACAGAGAGGAACACAGAGAGAGGCAGAGAGAGAGTGAAACAGGGAAACAGCACAAGAATGGAACCGGAGGAAACGAAGGTGAAGACCACCGAGTTAGGACGCAGGTCTCTGCAGGAACTAACCTCGAGTGTGAATAACAAATGAAAGATCAGTACTAATAACGAGCTGGGGGCTGGGCACCCTCCTCTGAGCCAGGACAGAAACCTCCCAACTGGCAAGATACAGCCCGCCCTGAGGTCAGAGCAGGGCGTCAGGTGTCCACATGGGTCTGTGGCCCCGTCACTCAGAGCTGGCCGACCTTGGGCAAGTTATCTAATGTTTCAGTCCCTCGGTTCTTGCAGAAAATGGGAGAAGAGAGTAGGACATTCTATGGAGGGTTCCTACCAGGGTTAAATGTGCAAATGTTTGCACAGAACTAAAATAGTCATTGTAGGAGCTGGCTGAATCTAGGATGAATTATTAAAATATGCTTCAGATGTATAAGAACACTTAAAAATACCAGATCTGCAACAGGCATGCTGGTTTCCTGTGTCTGCTCATTCATGTCTGACTCTGCGACCCCATGGACAGTATCCTCCAAGCTCCTCTTTCCATGGAGTTTTCCAGGCAAGAATACCAGAGTGGGTTGCCATGCTCTCCTCCAGGGGATCTTTCCCGCCCAGGGATCCAACGGGAGTCTCTTGAGCCTCCTGCATTGGTAGGCTGGATTATTTATGTTTCTATTAAAAATAATAAAAGACACACAAATTGGGAACTGAACTCTGCTGTGCTCTAGCGGGATTTGGGGGTAACGTTCCCATTTGCACTGAGTGGGAACCGCAGGTCTGACTGCACAGTAAGCAGGACAGTGACCACGCGTGGGATAGGAATTCTCCTGGCGAGGGGTTCCTAGTGACCCTGCATCCTTGGTGGCACTCCGGGGCCGTGGTCGTGCGGACCCCAAGTGTTTCTTTGTTGAGACAGCGTGGAGTGGCCTCATTTAGAAGCCCTGTAACTTCAGCAGTGATGTGAAGTGATCAAGTGGGCAATTGTGGCTGGACCTGAATCTGTGGGAAGTGACATTAAGAAAGAATACAGAGACCCTGGAGAGGAAGGAGGGGATCTGTTCCTGTAACACAGATGTGAGGTCCATCCAGGTGTCTGTGATGGTGGTGTGGGTGGGGGTAGGGGTCAGGGAGAAAGGTATGAGGTCTCCCAGGTGTGGAATTCAGAGAGCGCTGGGCGGGCTGACATCGTGCACGGGGAACGGAAGACGAAGCTCTGACTCAGGCAGAGACGGGGGTCTGCTTTCTGCACACCCAAGGCCGGGTCACCCCTTACCCATTCTCACGGTCGGAATGTGTGTTTCAGCTGTGTAATTATTACAGCCAATAGACCCCCAAAGTCTAAGGCCTCTTGATAGGAGTTAGTTCCTCCCCCAGTAAACAGGTGAAGCTGATTCCAGCTCAGCACGGTGGTGATTTAAAATGCTGTGTATTTTTAAAATGTGAAGGATAGTGAGGGAGCCATCAGGAGACGCCTCGCTGTTGAAAAGATATTTTGCAACTCACAGTTCCCAGGAGAGGGGAGCATGGATGCCACCCACCAGGGTCACAAGATGAAGCTCCAGAGACAGAAAGAAGATGGAGTGAGAGGGGAATGTGGGCAAGAGCCTTTATTGTGGTTGCCACAAGAAATAATGGACAAAAAAAGGTAAGCAGCTTGGGATTGGCTGGTTTAATGATCTCAGCGGGTTGTGGGGTGGAGAAGGTGTCCCTTGTTGGCCTGTACCTGGCCCCGGAGTGTCAAGGGCAGGTGGATAGTGGCCCAGACTGTGGAGACCCGTAAAAGAGGTGATGGGGGTGTAGACTCTGGATCGACTGGTTTGTGTTGGATAATTGCTTGGCTTGGTGGTAAAGAATCTCTGCCAATGCAGGAGACTCGGGTTCAATTCTTCGGCTGGCAAGGTCCCCTTGAGAAGGCAATGTCAAGTCACTCCAGTATTTCTGCCGGGGAAATCCCATGGACAGAGGAACCTGGTGGGCTACAGCCCATGGAGCTGCAAAAGAGTCTAACACGACTTTGCAACTAAACGACAACAGTTTGATAAGAGCACCAGGAAGAGGATTCCTGCTAAGAAGCGGGTAGGGGGTAGGGGGCGGGGGAGGAAGAGGGAGGCAGGAGGCCAGAGCAAGTGACTCAGACATATTATTGGCTCATCCAGGAAAAGGTGTGTCCAGTTTGAACCCTAAAATTAAAGGTCCAGTTATTTTGCAGGCAAAATGAGTTTATTTAGGAATGGCCGAGGAATTGCAATTCAGGACATTCAAACTGTGGCAAACCAGCGTCAAGTCCAGAGAGCAATGGAGAGGAATGTTACTTTATACAGAAAAATGAGGATGCTTGAAGGGATGTGCTTTAAATGCAAATCTGTTAGAGAAAAGCAAGCTGTGCAGATGGGATGATTTCTCATTGGCTGGAATGTGGATGTTTCTCATGGCTGGACTGTGGCTGTTGCTGATTGGTTAAAATTTCAGTGTTGCTGATTGGCTCAGCTGTGGCCGTTTCTGACTGGCTGGTCTGTGGCTGTATCTCATTGGCTGGACTGTGGCTGTTTCTCACTGGCTAAAATTTTGCTGTTTCTGATTGGCTCATCTGTGGCTGTATCTCATTGGGTGGTCTGTGCTGTTTCTCATTGGCTAAGATTTTGCTGCTTCTGATTGGCTCATCTGTGGCTATTTCTTATTAGCTGAATTTTCAGTTTCTTATTGCCTGGGCTATGGCTGTTTCTAAATTGGGAAAGGAGTACTTCAAGTCTGTATATTGTGACCCTGCTTATTTAACTTATATGCAGATGAAGCACAAGCTGGAATCAAGATTGCTGGGAGAAATATCAATAACCTCAGATACGCAGATGACACCACCCTTATGGCAGAACTAAAGAGCCTCTTGGTGAAAGTGGAGAGTGAAAAAAAAATGGCTTAAAACAACATTGAAAAAACCAAGATCATGGCGTCTAGTCCCATCACGTCATGATAAATAGATGGGGAAACAATGGAAACAGTGAGAGACTTTATTTTGGGGGCTCCAAAATCACTGTAGATGGTGACTGCAGCCATGAAATTAAAAGATGCTTGCTCCTTGGAAGAAAAGTTATGACTAAGCTAGACAGCATATCAAAAAGCAGAGACATTATTTTGCTAACAAAGGTCTGTCTGGTCAAAGCTATGGCTTTTCCAGTAGTCATGTATAGATGTGAGACTATAAAGAAAGCTGAGTGCTGAAGAATTGATGCTTTTGAACTGTGGTGTTGGAGAAGACTCTTGAGAGTCCCCTGGACTGCAAGGAGATCCAACCAGTCCATCCTCAAGGAAATCAGTCCTTAATGTTCATTGAAAGGACTGATGCTGAAGCTGAAACTCCAATACTTTGCCCAACTGCTGTGAAGAACTGACTCATTTGAAAAGACCCTGTTGCTGGGAAAGATTGAAGGCGGGAGAAGGTGACAACAGAGGATGAGATGGTTGGATGGCATCACCGACTGGATGGACATGAGTTTTGAGCAAGCTCTGAGAGTTGGTGATAGACTGGGAGGCCTGGCGTGCTGTGGTCCATGGGGTCGCAAAGAGTCGGCTACACTGAGCAACTGAACTGTGGATGTTTCTCAATGGTGGGACATTCACCATGTCTCATTGACTGGAATTTCCCTCTTTTTCATTGGCTGGGCTGTAATGGCTGTTTCTTATTAGCTCATCTGTGGCTGTTTCTCATTGGCTGGACTGTGGCTGTGTCTCATTGGCTGGACAGTCACTGTGTCTCATAGGCTGAAACTCCCTGTTTCTCATTGGCTGGACTGTGGCTGTGTCTCATTGGCTGGGCAGTCACTGTGTCTCATAGGCTGAAATTCCTTGTTTCTCATTGGCTAGATTGTGGCTGTTTCTCATTGGCTGGACTGTGGCTGTGTCTCATTGGCTGGACAGTCTCTGTGTCGCATAGGCTGAAATTCCATGTGTCTCATTGGCTGGACAATCTCTGTGTCTCACAGGCTGAAATTCCCTGTTTCTCATTGGCTGGGCTGTGGCTGTTTCCCATTGGCTTAACTGCTTCTCATAGACTGGGCTGGCCTATTTTTCATTGTGCTGTGACTGCTTCTCATTGGTGGCTGTTGCTGGACAAGAAGAAAAAAATCATCATTTTTCTGCTGGATTGTAAAGTAACCATCCTTCTACCCAGCAATGTAAGGTAAGCTGCAGCAGAAAGCAATGGTGAAAGAGCTCTGCCTCGGGGCTTCCCAACTCTATTTTCAACTCATTTTTACTGTACGTGTATCACACATGTTAAAGCATCAACTTTACAGAAACCTGAAACAGGACTAATGCAACAGGTACAGGGAGCTCTACTCCCCTGTCATCCTGGCAGCCAGGCACCACTCTCAGTGTGCTGCCAAGGTCGCCCAGGGCATCCGCATCCTCCAGCAGAATGACCAACAGTGAGGATCTTGTGAGGGAGGGTTTGGGGCCAGGCCTGGAAGCAGCTCCGTGCATCCTGCTCACTGTGAACGTCATCCCAGGACACACATAACTGCAAGGAGGCTGGGAGACCATCTCGCTGGGCGCCCAGGAAGGGAGGACACGGTGCTGTGGGCAGCCACAGTCTTGTCACACAGGGGCCACCTGTCCCTATGGGCACCTGGGATCACACGGTGGGGGTGTTTCTAGTCTCCACTGCTTCCTACCCGACCTCCTCTTACACAGAGGTTCTAGGACACAGGAAATAGATTCTCAAGAATTCATTATTTCACAAGCTAGTGGAAACAGAAGGACACATCCCTGCAAGGAGATGCGTAGAATTTAGAGTGAGGCATTCAAGCCCAGAGGAGCCCACGAACGGAGGTGGTGCTGTGGATGGACACCCACTCAGGAAGACAGGAACCAGCTGCTGTGTTACCTTAGGTGCAAAAGAGGTCTTTGCAAGTGTGACTGAGTTAAGGCTCTTGAGAAGGGGAGATGAGCTTGGATATTCTAGGTAGACTCAATGTAATCACCAGAGTCCTTATAAGAGAAGCAAGCGGGTCAGAGAGTGAGATGAGACATGACCACAGAAGCAGGAGTCCTAGTCAGAGAGAGGATCCGAAGATGGAGGAAGGGGCCATGATCCAAGGAGTGCAAATGGCCCCCAGACGCTGCAAAAGGTAAAGGAATGGAGCCTCCCGTGGAGCCTCCAGAAGGAACACAGCCCTGCCCACCCCGGATTTCAGCCTCGTGTAACTGATCTCAGACTTCTGACTTCCTGAACTGTAGGGAAATAAGCTGCGTTGTTTGGTGCTGCTGTGTGAGTGGTGATTTGTTACAGCAGTTGTATGCTTGTAGGGATGAATGGCCTCCAATCCCAAATCTGACAGGCATTAGCCCGGTGAGGGGTGAAGGTCAGGTCAAGGACAGTGTCCTACAGCTGCTGGGCCCTCTCGTGTTTGGGGAATGCATGGCGTCCAGTGGGAATGAACTGGGGTGGGGTGGGAGATGGGGGCCTGCCGGTTCCTCCGGGTGGACCTAAAGCCTGAGGGGCCCTCCCTGTGCAGTCATGGCCTCACCAACTCCCTTGGCCAGCCCACCCTGCCCACACGTGGGTGTCTGCATGAGTGTATGTGTGTGTACAGTGTGTGCATATATGTCTCTGTGTGTATATGTGCATTCAGGGGGTATGTATGCATGTATACACTTTACACTGTGCAGGTGTGTTTGGGTACATATTAGTGCATTTGTGCATGCATGGCTGTGTGCTTGTGAAGGGATGGGAGCTGTATGCAGGTGGGGCAGCTCTGCGCCTTCACCCAGACACAAGTCCCCTCAGACACACTCTTGGGTCAGAAAACACTGATTGTCTTGTTTTTGTCTTGTTTCCCTCACTGAGTTTTGGGGGACGGTGGAGCAGGGACTGGGACCTAGAACCTGTGTACCCAGCGCCACATGCGGGGCTGACGCTCTTGGACCTGTGAGAACATTGACTGACGAACAAGGTGAAGTGTGATCCAGAAAACTGGGTATCAGCTATCAGCTACATGAGTGCAGCCCAGATTCAAGATCCCCACCCGCACTCTAGGAAGTTTGCAGAGTCAGCTCAGAAGACAATGAAAACGCATCTCTGGGGGGTAGTGGAGGATTCACAGAACATGTCTGAAATCAGCTGAACAACTGTAAGAACATAACTGGGTCTCTGGAAACAGCCAAGCACCAAAGCTGGGTCTCTGGAAACAGGTGCTACACCTTCTCTCCAAGGAGCTAGTTGACTGTGGGAGGGACCACATGGATACTGAAACTCCCAGAAGTTGATGGTGGGTCTCAGGACTCTAGTTCTTGCCTGCAGCAGAATTGACTCGATGACTTTCCAGAAAGGAATGATTCCACAGGGAAACCCTCTCAACGTCCGTTTTAGGCTTTTGCAAGAGTGACTTCCCTTCTAGGCTGCCCAGGCATAACCATCAGCAGTCCCTTCCCTCTCCTAGTGTGCCAGTGGCCCTGTCCCTCTCTCAGCGTGGAGCCCGGCCCGCAGTGACCCTGACCTCAAGGGGGCGGTGCAGAGCTTCGGCCAAACCCCCGAGTCTGGGGTCCAGTCTGGCTGCCCTGGGCTGGTTCCTCCCTTCCAATCCTTGCCCTTTTGGACAAGAACCTGTGACCTCCTTTCTGCATAGGAAAAGGGACGGAGGCTCTGAGAAGGTCTGGGAAGTGCCGCCCACGATGGGCGGTCCTGGCATTACTGCCATCAGGCATCTGGTGCAGGGTCATCTAGCCAGGTGGGTGCTGTTCCCAGGGTCCTTATGAGTGTCAGAGACACCCCGGTGCCCTGTGCCTGCTAGCCCCGTGCTGCGCTCTCACCGTCCCTGAGCCAAGCCCGGGAGAGGGCTGTGCCCCCATCCCAGCACAGGCCGCCTCCCAGACACCCCTCCAGGCGGGGATCAGCTACTTACCAGCCAAGGAGCAGCACTGAGTGGTGGGGGAGCTGATGCCTCCAGGGGCTCCTGTGATGGTGGGGGGACAGGAGAAGGACTGTTGCTGTGTGGGGGCTGCCCAGGGTCTGTTCCACTCAGCCTGGCGGCTCTCCATCCTGAGCATCCGACCATGGGCCATGCACGGCCTTCACTCAACCCCGGACAACACCCCGAGATTCCTGAGAAAAGGGGGCTGGGGCCAGACAAGGTGGAGCCCCCTGCTCCATCGTGCTGGGGTCACACCCTCTGTACCTCCCGGAGCTGTGCCCCGCATCACTGCCCAGACTTTTCATGGTGACCTCCTCTGGTGGTGACCTCCTCTGGGCGTGGGGGGTCAGAGTGTGCTGGATGGACCCCGACTCCAGGACACCCTGGGGGCTGACCACACACAGGACAGGCACGGCCTCCCCCCAAAGGTGCTCTGAAGCACCATCCAGCCCTGGTCCTTGTGACTTGCCCGGTGAAGAGTGGACCTCACCACGGGGGAGGGGGGCGGTGGCGGGCAGTCGGCCTGGAGGAGCCACACATTCTGACCCTTGTCTGGGGGACAAGACACAGGTTCCACTGAAGGGGTCTCTCTCCCCCATCTCTGGAAGCCCATTCGCAGCAGCCCAGTAGGGTCGGATCTGTGCGCCCCCCACCACCGATGCTGGGGCTCAGTGTCCAGGCCCTCGTGATGTCCAGGTGAGACCAGGCTCAGGGAGCTGAGCCAGGCGTGGAGGTGGGGGCTACTCTTCATTGCATTGCGTGGATTTCTCACTGCAGCGGCTTCTCTTGTGGAGCACAAGCTCTAGGGCGCGAGGGCTCAGTAGTTGTGGCGTACAGGCTTTATTTGCTCCGGGGCATGTAGAATGTCCCCCGGGGCCAGGGACCGAGCCCATGTCCCCTGCATTGGCAGGAGGATTCTTATCCACGGGACCAGCAGGGAGTCCAAGGAGTTGTCTTCCGATGGCAGTACTATGTGGTCAGTCTGATCCTCATGTCCTGCGTTATT
Organism: Bos grunniens; assembly: GCF_055505025.1. NCBI lineage: Eukaryota > Metazoa > Chordata > Mammalia > Artiodactyla > Bovidae > Bos > Bos grunniens. The sequence continues at coordinate 63,370,426 of NC_141182.1, read as the reverse complement.
GAGCTCCCCTCCCTCCTGAACAGTTCTGGCGCCTCCTCTGGGTGGCCCCCATACCTCCCTACCTGTATCTGGACACCCTCCCTCTTTGACCCGCCAGGACCCAACCCCAGGGAGGCAGGCTCTGCGGCTGCTGTCCGCGGTGCTGACCGGGATTCGACGGTTGAGTCTGGTTTCAGCACCACGGTCAGAGTCTATGAAGGCAAGGCAGCCTCCATCATTTCCTGCTGTCTCGGTGGGCCAATTTTCATCAGCTGAGCCCCATCCATGGTCCTCTTGTGTGGTCTCCACGCAGGAGTTAAACAAAACATCCAACCAGAGCATGTGGGTAAACTGGAAAAACACCAGGAGGGTCGTAGTAGTTGACAGTGACTCAAATTCCGTTCATGATCCATGCACCCCGATGAGGAGTGCAGTGCCAAAGCTCGTGGTGCTGGCGCCGCGCTCAGCGTCACCACCGCTGGAGCAGCCAGGGGGTCATATGATGTTCGTTTTCCTCTACCCGCTCAGAACTGTCTTCTACCAGACCAGGGTCAGCGTACCAGATATCTAGGTGTGGCCCAAAGATAACAGACTGGGCTCACACCAAAGCAGGTTTCAAAACCTAGATCTGCCTCTCACTTGCTCTGTGTCCTTGGGAACAGACTGTCGTTATGACTCCCTGAGGCTCACTTTGCTTTTCTGTGAAATGGCAGTAACAATGGTGTCTACTTAATGGGAAGCAGATGGTCAGAGACTATTATATTCTGTTTCTCATAGGAGGCGAGCAGTTTAGCTAAGAGGCAGGATCTGGAGGAAGAGGTCCTCGGATTGTATCAGAATCCTGACTGATGCTGAAGCTCCAATACTTTGACCACCTGATGCAAACAGCTGACTCACTGGAAAAGTCCCTGATGGTGGGAAAGATTGAAGGCAGGAGGAGAAGGGGGCGGGAGAGGATGAAATGGTTGGATGGCATCACCAACTCGCTGGACATGAGTTTGAGTAAACCCCGGGAATTGGTGATGGACAGGGAGGCCTGGCATGCTGCAGTCCACGGGGGTCACAAAGAGTCAGAAAGGACTTAGCAACTGAACAACAGCTGCCTTTTATTAACTTTGTGACTTAGACAAAGTCATGCCACTAGTTTGTCATCTACCAAGTGAAGATAATGCCAGGACCTGCTCTGTAGGGTTTTCGTGAGAAACTAAATGCTTTACGTGTGATGCATGGGGTAAAATGTCTGGCACGTACTTGGCATGCATTCAAGAAAGCGGGCTGTTATCACTGCTATTACCACCACCGTCATCACCAAGCACCTAGACACAGTCTGAAAAACTACTTCTGCTTGGTGATGACTGCTGCTTTCATGAATTATTCTTAGGGTTTCTGTGAGGGTCCTTAGACCTCTGATACTGATGAAGAAACTAAAGCTACAAGCTGAAAAGTGACTTGCCTAGGAAACTGGGGCTCCAATCAAGGCCATCTGACACCAATGCGTGGTCCCACCTGCCCCCCTTTAGCAGCAAGGCAGGAAGAACCTTGGGAATCCCCCACCCCCATCCCCAGATGGAAGACCAGGGCTCATGGTAGTTTGACCAGAGGTTTGCACAAATTATCTCTAAGCCCTTCTCTATTTCCTCACCTTTGCCAATTGTGCCCGGATACTCCCTTCCTTCATGGACCCTCCGGTGGATCCCAGGAGCTTTTCCTGCTGGCGTTGCAGCCAGGAGGCGGGAACTGCAGACAGTCATTTGGAAATATTGTCAGTTATCCAACCACGGGGAGGAGGAGCTCTGGCATCCAGTGGGCGGAGCCCTAGGGCTGAGCTGAGCATCTCACAGTGCACAGAACCCTACACCCCACAAAGAATGACCTGGCCCCAAATGCCAATAGCTCTGGGTGCAGAAACGCTGGTCTGTGTGTAAGAGACCAACACAAACTTGGAAGGTGTATACCCCACACCAGTTTCATGAGAATTGGATTGGATGAGGTCATCAAAACCTTATTGGTAGGGTTACTTTTCCTTTCTACCTTTGCAGGGACAGGGGATTCCCAAGCGGTCCACTGGTTAGGGCTCTGCACTGTCCCTGCTGAGGATCTAGGTTAAGTCCCTGGTGGGGGAACTAAGATCTCACAATCTGTGTGGTGCGGATTCCCCACCACCGTCCCCAAATCCTTCCTTTCTGTCTTTATAAGGAGGGAGTATCATTTATGTAACTGAAAAGTACATTTACAAAAAAGAAACAAAAATAGTAGCGGGTGTATCCAAACCAAAGAAACAAAACTGCTTCTAAACTGTAGGGGGTGGGGGCAGGGTGTTGGGGGATTGCAGGCGGCCCTCAGAGCGCGCAGCTGGAAGGAGTGGGGAGCTCCAGAGGCTGGCCTCAGCCCTAGGGCTCCACCTGCGGATGGTGGACGCGATCCTGTCTCTCTCTTCAGCCTCTCTCCTGATTTCTCTCTTTCTGTCTCTCCCTCCCTCCCTTGCTCTCAGTCTCACTCGGTCTGTCCCTACCCTCCCTGGCTCCCTCCCTTCCCGCTCTGCCTCTAGAAGGAGGCTCCTTCAAAGTCCTTTTGGTTCTTGGAAATACTTCCTGATGGCAAAACGCGAAACCTGGGTCACTCCCCCGATCAGCAGCATCCTCTGCTCGCATCCCTGAGCAACAGGGGAAATTCCACACTTCCGGTGTAGGTCAGCGCACTGCCGGCCTTGGGAGGGGCCCTGCCACGCTGACTCAGTTTCCTCGTCCGTTCAGTGGACCTAATGCACCTGCCTCATAGGTTGGTTCAAGGCCTAAATGAGAGAGCATGGGAGCAGGGCTTGGGACAGAGCCTGCGCACAGCAAGGTGTTCCGTAGATGTCCTGCAGTTTGACCCCTGGGTAGGGAAGATCCCCTGGAGAAGGGAATGACTGCCCCCTCCAGTGTTCCTGCCTGGAGAATCCCACGAACAGAGGAGCCTGGCGTGCCACAGTCCTTGGGGGTCGCAAACAGTCAAACATGACTGGGCAACTGACACTTTCGGATCTGAACCAGCTTCCCTTCCCTTCCCAGCACAGCTGAACCTCATCACCCAGGCCAGGGCCAGCAGGACAGAGCCCCACAAGCACCCCCGCCTACTAGTCCAGGCTGCAGCCTCCCCTCCGCCCTTCCTCCTGCTTTCCAAGCGGAGCCCCTGCTGGGGAGCTAAACCCTCCTCAGGTGCCCTAGATGGGGCTACCTGACACCTGGACCACTGGCCAAGTGGTGATTTACTTGTAGAATCAATATGAAATACCATTAAAATTTTAGTTCTGGCCCCACTAGCTACAGTTCAAGTGCCGACAGCCACATGTGGTTATTGTACCGGACATGCCCATCATTCCAGAAGGTTCAGTTCAGTTCAGTTCAGTTGCTCAGTCGTGTCTGACTCTTTGCGGCCCCATGAACTGCTGCAGCACGCCAGGCCTCCCTGTCCATCACCAACTCCCAGAGTCCACCCAAACTCATGTCCATTGAGTCAGTGATGCCATCCAACCACCTCATCCTCTGTCGTCCCCTTCTCCTCCTGCCCTCAATCTTTCCTGGCATCAGGATCTTTTCAAATGAGTCAGCTCTTTGCATCAGGTGGCTAAGGTATTGGAGTTTCAGCTTCAACATCAGTCCTTCCAATGAGCACCTAGGACTGATTTCCTTTAGGATGGACTGGTTGGATCTGCTTGCAGTCCAAGGGACTCTCAAGAGTCTTCTCCAACACCACAGTTCAAAAGCATCAATTCTTCTGCATTCAGCTTTCTTTATAGTCCAACTCTCACATCCATACATGACTACTGGAAAAACCATAGCCTTGACTAGATGGACCTTTGTTGACAAAGTAATGTCTCTGCTTTTTAATATGCTGTCTAGGTTGGTCATAGCTTTTCTTCCAAGAAGCAAGCGTCTTTTAATTTCATGGCTGCAATCACCATCTGCAGTGATTTTGGAGCCCCCCAAAATAAAGTCAGCCACTGTTTCCACCATTTCCCGATGTATTTGCCATGAAGTGATAGGACTGGATGCCATGATTTTAGTTTTCTGAATGATGAGTTTTAAGCCAAGTTTTTCACTCTCCTCTTTCACTTTCATCAAGAGGCTCTTTAGTTCCTCTTCACTTTCTGCCATAAGGGTGGTGTCTTCTGCATCTCTGAGTTTATTGATATTTCTCTTGGCCATCTTGATTCCAGCTTGTGCCGAAGGTTCTGTGGGACAGATCCCCAGCCACCCCCCCCCACCCCCGCCCCGCCGGCTCCGAGGTCCTGTCCATCATACAACCTTCCTCTCCTGTATTTTCCATCTCTCCTCAGGGTCGGCCTGCCTGAGTTCAAATCCCACCCACACAGCTTTACAGCTGCATGAACTAAGTTTCCTAAGGCAAAACAAAGTGGAAAACCCATTGGGAATAGTAATACCACCCTCCTCTCACCCACAGAGTTATTCCAAAGATTAAGATTACCTAAGAAGAGAGCTTAGAACTGCTCCTAAACGATTCCGACCCTTCCATGAGCATTAGCTGCTATTCTTGTTATGTACTTTCTTCAAGATGCTGAAATAAGTTCATAGCCCCTTTTTAAAATCTGCATGAATGAGTTCCAAAAGAGACTGCCAAGTGGGAAAGAAGTGGCGGCCCAAAGTCACACAGCGAGTCCCTTTGCGTGTGTTTAGCAGCTGCGTCTTTGGCCGCACAGGGTCTTGGTTGTAGCACGTGTGATCTAGTTCCCTGACCAGGAATTGAACCTGGGCCCCCCTGCAGTGGCAGCACGGAGTCAGCCCCTGGACCACCAGGGAGGCCCCGCCTTTGTGTGTTTAAAATGTGTTTACTTAGAGCACCACGTTGATCGGCTGTTCTTAAGCCGGGCCTTTATCCCCCTCCTGGGGGCCGTTTGGAAACAGTGATGAGTCTAAATCACAGGGAGGGAGAGCTACTGGCATCGGCGGGTGGAGCCCTGGGACCCTGCCAAGCATCCCTCAGTGCACAGGCCGCCCCCACCACAAGCAGTGACCCAGCCCCAGATGTTGGTAGCTCCCTGTCGGACCACAGGGCTACGCGTAAGAGCTCAACCCAGTGGAATGGTGCATTGCTGTTGTTTAGTCCCTCAGCCGTGGGCGACTCTTTGCGACCCCATGGACTGTGGCCCGCCAGGCTCCTCCGACCATTCGATTTCCCAGGCAAGACTACTGGAGTGGGTTGCCATTTCCTTCTCCAGGGGATCTTCCCAACCCAGGGATTGAACTGGCATCTCCTGAATTGGCAGGTGGGTTCTTTACCACTAAGCCAACAGGGAAGCCCCTTGAAAGGTGTATAGTGAAGTCGCTCAGCCGTGTCTGACTCGTTGCCACCCCACGGACTGTAGCCTGCCAGGCTCCTCCACCCATGGGATTTTCTAGGCAAGAATACTGGAATGGGTTGCCATTTCCTCCTCCAGGGGGATCTTCCTGACCCAGGGATCCAACCCAGGGGTCTCCTGCACTGCAGGCAGACTCTACCATCTGAGCCACCAGGGAAGCCCTGGAAGGTTTATACCTCAAACTAATTTCATGGCCTTGGACTGGACAAGATCATCAAAACCTTACTGCTGCTGCTGCCGCTAAGTCACTTCAGTCGTGTCCGACTCTGTGAGACCCCATAGACGGCAGCCCACCAGGCTCCCCCATCCCTGGGATTCTCCAGGCAAGAACACTGGAGTGGGTTGCCATTTCCTTCTCCAGTGCGTGAAAGGGAAAAGTGAAAAGGAAGTCGCTCAGTTGTGTCCAACTCTTAGTGACCCCATGGACTGCAGCCCACCAGGCTCTTTCGTCCATGGGATTTTCCAGGCAAGAGTACTGGAATGGGGTGCCATTGCCTTCTCCCAAAACCTTACTAGCTAGCGTTTTTTTCTCTTTTTCAAGGAGGATGTGTTCAGGTACCCTTTATGTAACTAAAAATTACTTTTTTGAAAAAAGAAACAAAATAGCGGCAAATGTATCCAAACCAAGCAAAGAAACAAAATGCCTTCTCTGACCCCACCTCTTCCTAGGGATACCCTGTCTCCTTCCCCTTCCTTCCTTGGATTCCGCAATCCTCCTCCCTGTCTCCCTCCCCTCCCCCACAGCAAGCTGGCTCCCACCCACCCAGCCCCCAGGGGCAGTTCTCACTCGGCCACCGGTGGCCTCTGGTTTGTTACCAAATGCAGTGGATTTTTTTTTTTTTTTTTAACTCAGCCTTGGTCTGCTTCTGAGCCTGCAGCGAGGGGACATGTGTGGACACAGACTCCTCATGGTTCCTTCTCTGTGGCTGCTGGGCTCTGGCCCAAGTGCCTCCCCTTTTTATCTCTCAGTGTCACCCTTTGCAGCCACTTCATCTCCGGCCTCTGTTCTTCCCACTTCAATCAGAACCAGCTACATAGTTTTCAGGGTGCGTGGCAAAGGAAGATGCGGGGTCCTTTGTTCAAAAGGATTAATAGTTCAAGATAGAGCAAACCATTAAACAAGTACAGGGCCCTGGTGGGCACGGCACCCCCAGGGACCGTACAGGCGCTCCCCTCTGCTCTGGTGGGGCTGACTGCCCTTCCGTCTGCTCTAGATCAGGGTCTCCAGGGTCTCTTGTTCTCCTGCTCCTCCTCCCAGGCTCTCCAGCTTGGCGGTCGCCCCAGCATCCCCCGGGACCTGCCCTCTGCAGGTCCTTGGGGTAGACAGAATGCACGTCTAAAGACGTCCAGGCACAAATCCTTGGAACCTATGACTAGGTTGCGTGTGTGCTAAGTCGCTTCAGTTGTGTCCGACTCTTTGCAACCCCATGGACTGTAGCCCGCCAGGCTCCTCTGTCCATTCGATTTCCCATGTAAGAATACTGGAGTGGGTTGCAATTTCCTCCTCCAGGGGATCTTCCCAACCCAGGAACTGAACCAGGGTCTCCTGTGTCTCCTGCACTGCAGCTGGATTCTTGGGGTTTTTTTAGCTACATTAGGCCTTTGTTGCAGCATGTGGACTTTCTCTAGTTTCTGTGAGTGGGGCTACTGTCTGATTCAGGTGCAAGGGCCTCCCGTTGCAGTGGGTGCTTTTGCAGAGCGCAGGCTCTGGCCCGTGGTCTCCAGCGGTTGCCACGTGAGGGCGCAGTGCCTATGGTTCACAGCCTCTAGAATGCAGGCTCAGTGGTTGTGGCTCCAGGGCTTAGTCGCTCTGCAGCATGTGGGATCTTCTGGGATCAGGGATTGAACCCATGTCCCCTGCATTGGCAGGCGGGTTCATAACCACTGAGCCACTGGGAAGGCACAGACACCTCAGCAGCATGTAACTTGTACTGATTACAGAGTAACGCATTAGATCTAGCCATTACCATGGCTGTTATCCAGGTGGACCTCACGTAATCACGTGAGCCCTAAAAGCAGAGGACCTTCTCTGGCCAGAGGCAGGACAGTGGAGCAGGCTTGCAAGTCAGGGAGTTTGAAGCCTAAGAGGGACTCAGGTAGAGAGACAGGGTGAATGCCGCAGAAGGACGCAGGCAGCCTGCCGGCAGCAGAGCAGGTGCAGACCAGACCAGGTGGGGGAGTTTGTCTTTTGTTTGCTTGAGGTGATGAGTGTTTTGGAATCAGATAGAGGTGGTGATTGTACGACATTGAGAATATACTAAATCCCTTTATAATGATGCACTGTAATGTGAATCCAAACATCAACAGAAAATAACTAAAATGCTGTTGTTATTTAAGCATTTATCTTGGGTGACCGCTCTCCCACCCCCACCTTAAACTTTGCCTTGAACGTGAAAGAAAAAAGTATTAGTCGCTCAGTCGTGTCCGCCTCTTTGCGACTCCATGGACCGTAGCCCGCCAAGCTCCTCTCTCCGTGGGATTCTCCAGGCAAGACTACTGGAGTGGGTTGCCGTGCCCTCCTCCAGGGGATCTTCCCAGCTCGGGGATGGAACCTGGGTCTCCTGCATCGCTAGCGGATTCTTTACCATCTGAGCCACCGTCCCAGCCTGTTTCAGCCCATCCCCCTTCTGGACTGTGAAGTGGACTCTCTGCCCCTTCAAGTTCTGACCCTGTTTTTCCCGCTTAATACCCGACTCAGGACAAATCAGAAGCTCCCCGTGGCTTCCAACCCCGATCTCTCCAGGCAAACCAGGCTCCACCCGGGGCCTCAGGGCCCTGGGCTCCACCTGGCGGCCTGGCCCGCTCCCTCCGGTCCTCAACCCTGTAAACACGTACTTCTCCCGCTTCGGAAGATTCAAGTCAAGCCACACCTCCTCCTTATCCAGGACCCTCCCTGCTTTTGGCCGCAAAGATGGCTCAGACGGTAAAGCGTCTGTCTGCAAAGTCGGAGATCTGAGTTCGAGCCCTGGGTGGGGAAGATCCCTCTCCAGTATGCTTGCCTGGCATGGAGAATCTCCAAGGACAGAGGAGCCGGGTGGGCCCCAGTCCATGAGAGTCGGACACGACTGAGCGCCTCCTCTTTCTTTCCCTCCTCTCCAGCCCCTCCGTCCCAGCTCACAACCGAGCCGGCCTCCTCCCCGGGGTGGGGCTTTTCCCGCACTCACCCTCTTGGGGATCGTCCTCCCGCCATCCACCCCCCACCCCCAACCCTGAGTCTTCTCGTACCGCTCGGCGCGGAGCCCCAGCGAGGTGACGCCCAGGCCCGGACCTTCAACTCCCCAACGCAGGCAGGGAGCCGCCCTCTGCGGCCACCTCCACCCGCTCCTACCGCCGGTCTCACTGCCTGACCTTGTCGGCTTCTCTCTCTCTTCCAGGCCCCACACTCGCTCCCCCAACCGCTGCAATCTGGAAGAAATTACTCTTTCCAAACAGCCAGACTTCCCCACTTGCAGGAAATTCCAGGCTGGCAGGGGAGGGGCCGGGATGGGGGGCCGCCCCGTCCATCCAATCCCCCACCCCCTCCGCGGTCCTTCCACTCGCACATCCAGTCCCGGCCACTTCCCGCCCCCACACTCAGCCTGGAGGGGCCTCCGCTTTTCCGCCGCGGCTTCTTAGTCCTTAAATCCTAGAGGCCAACTTTTTTTGGGGGGTGGGGGGGGGGTCGGGGGAGGGGGATAAGGGAGGCCTGGGAGGGGCCTACTGCCTTAACCCTCTCGGCCCCAGACGGGACTGGGCGGGAACTCTGCGCCCCTCTGGGCTCCCATCATGGCCCCCGAGAGGGGCTGAGGCTTCCGTTCCCGGTGCAGGTAAAGAGGGCACCCGGTGGCAGGGTCTGGAGGCGGGCGTGGGGCTCAGACTCCCGGGGCTGGTGGAGGGGAGGCCGGGGGATGGTCTGGGACCCCCTCGCGTCCTGAGGCCGAGGAGGAACTGAGTCAGGGCTCCCGGGACCCAAGAGAGAAGCAGGGGGCGCTGCGGGCCGGCCGCCCGGGTCGTGAGTGCCCCTCCAGGTTCCGCCTGACGGGCCCTTCGCAGGTGAGATCCCGCCCGGAGGAAGGCGGAGGGAGGCGCGGGCCTGGGACCAGGAGGCGGAGGCGGGCCCCGAACCGAGAGGAGCGGGTCCCGGGCGGAGCCGGAGCCTGAGAGCGCGCCCGTCCGGTTCGGCAAGGACCACGAGGTAAGGGGATACTGGCGGCCCCGGGCTCCCCAGGCAAGTCCAGAGGGGAGCGGGGCAGACAAACGGCCGAAAGGACGGCGGCCGCTGAAGCCCGGGCCGCAGCCACGTGGCCTCAGGAAGCGCGCTCTGGAGCCCCAGGGGGGTCGGGGTGGGGTCCCGGTCCCCGGTCCCCCTGCGCCGTCCGGGTGCCGCCCGCCTGGTCGCCTCTCCCACGGGGCTGAGAACCAGCCAGGCTGGATGTGGGGCGGGCTGGGGCCCGGAGAGGACGGAGCAGAGCCAGCTGTGCGTCCCCACCCTCCCCCTGCAGCTGGAGCCTCGGCAGGAAAGGGGGGGGGGCGCGTGGAGGCGGGAGGAGGGGCGCGCGGGTCCAGGGTCGCGGCTCCTGCTCTCTGCCCGGCCCGAGGTCGTCACACACAACAGCTCCTCTGTGCGGAGTTGGCCCCGCCACTGGCTCTTTCCGAGCATGACCTCATTGCATCAGGCACACAAGGGAGATCCGAGCCTTCAATTTCAGGGGACACCGAGGCTCGGAGAAGTGGATGGACTGCTCCCCACACCCTCTCCACCCCACCCCAGCCCTCCCCCAGTCACCCCGAGTTCTCAGAACTAGCCAGGAGGAGCGGTGGCTTTCAAAAACAATTTCTAACTCGTTGTTCTTACCTGGAATGGAAAAAAAAAAGCAAACAAACAGGGTCAAGGGTGTAGGTCCCTGGCCTTGATATGAAAGCATTATTTATTTTCCCACGGGTCTGCACGCCCTACCCTTTGGGGACCATGAGCAATACAACGTCCTTCCAGCTCCGGAGTTCGTCTGGCTGCGTTCCAGATTCAGGCGGGTTTTGCTGCTGTGTGACCCAGGGCCAGTTACCTCACCTCTCTGTGGCTCAAGCTGTCACCCACATCTCTAAAATGAACATAATAGCAGGGTTCTCCCCTCATAGGGGACTGTTGGGAGGACTACATGAGTTCCTTCATGTGCCTGAAGCGCTTAGACCCCTGCCTGGCCCAGGGTAAGTGCTTGGGAAACAATGTCAGCACCATGAGTCCACTCTAGGACAGCCCCTTGCAAATAGGCATTCCGACTTCCCAGTTTTCAGAGGAGCAAACTGAGGTGTGAGGTTGAGAGAGTTAGTTCCGGCTGTGTTTTGTTTTTGTTTTTGTTTTCCTCCTTCTGTCTGCATGGCTTGTGAGAGACCAAAATCTTAAGGAGCTGCTAAGTGTTAGAAAATGCCAGAGCTATCACCCTGTAGGGTGGTGGGAGGACAGGATGAGGGCAAGGTGGGGGGTGGGCAGGGAGAGGAAGCAGAGGTGGAGAGCCGTGCAGGGAGGGCCAATGCTTGGGGCAGCTGGCAGCTGAAGCCATAACTCTGGGCTCTGGAGGCCCGCAGAGCTGCTTTGTGACCTCGGGCAAGTCACATACCCTCTCTGAGCATCTGTTTCCTTCTCTGGGACAGGTGAGGATGATCCAAGGTTGAACCCGGAGCACACAGCATTTTCTGTGTGCTGGCTACCGTGCTAAGACTTTCCCTGGGGCAATATCTCACCAATTCTTTTGTTGTTGTTGTTGCACTGGTTGGCTAACAGGGTCTTAGTTCCCTAAACAGGGATTGAACCAGTGCCCTTGGCAGTGAAAGCTCATAGTCCTCACTACCAGACTGCCAGGGAATTCCCCCTCACTATTTCTTGCAAAGAGACTAAGAATTATCCTGTGAGTAACATTCCATTTTTGAGATGAGGAAGTGAGGTCAGAAAGGGTAAGTGATTTGCCCAAAGCAACCCAGCAATGTGCACAGTCAGATCCAAGTCTGGGCAGCTGGCTTTCTGAGTTCTGCTTTTTTTCACCTATAATTCATGGCTCAGTGAGACAGGGGGCACTGCTAGCTCTGAGACAGAATTTTTTTTTTTTTTTTAACTGTAGATTGAGATTCATTAATGAGCAGAGGTCAGTGTTGAAAAAGACTAACAGGGAATTCCCTGGTGGTCCAGTGGTTAGGACTCTGGGCTTCCACTGCAGGGGGTGTGGGTTCAATGCCTGGATGGGGAACTAGGGTCCTGCATAGCACGGCCAAAATAATACTATAGATTAGAATCGAAACTATCCAAGTGCCTAGCATGTGCTGAGTAGTCTCATTTCATAAAATGTTTCCCTTACACACTGGGTGGGGTGGGGAAGGAATGGTGATTGTGTTCCAGATTGCAGTAAAATATATTTATTCACCTGGGTGGAGGTTAGGGAATTTTGAGAAGCGCTATAGAGGTGGTCAAGCAAGACTGGTTTTTCAAGAGAAATAAATGTAAAGTGTGTATGTGTGTTTGAGTAGGGGAGTGGACAGCCCTCAGACCACAGCCATCTATAATTATTTCAAATCCTTTGGCTTTAATTTTTCTCCACATAAAAGCTGGTATTTCCCAGGGTGGTTGTTACTAAAAGGACAATGCTTTGCCTGCTTCAGAGGATTTTATGAAATCTAAATTTTGTTCCACAGTTTTGTCTGGGGACACATCTCCCCCTACCCCCAATGCTATCACTATCAATTGACTGGTGGTGTTACAAATATAGTTTTCTCTGAGTGTTTCTGTGTGCCCTACAAGGAAGGTAGTGTTATTTTACCCATTTTCAGATAGAAAACAAGCCAAGCGATCACATCATTTATCTCAGTTCATACAGTTGGCAAAGGGTGGGGCTTCAATTCAAATAGAAAGAATGTTTATTATTATTCCAACAGTGACTGTTAAAACAAAAGTACAAGGTCATCAAGTCCCTCCCAGAAGTTCCGTAAAAACAGCCAAGTTCCAGGATATGGGCAAAGGTTGGTGGGCATATCTATTTACCATCAAGTCATGAAGTCATGAAGTCATGTGGCCATAGGACACCTGGTTTATAGTGCATGTGCTGCCAGACTGGAATTTATGCCATTCTTGCCATGTTTTAACATAGGAAATTTTGCATTATTATTACTGTTACTCTTAGCAAGAAGTAAGGTATTATGCTGCTTGTTTCAAAACCAGATAATTTGAAATTGTAAAACACTGTGTAAAACACTGTGGGTGTCGGGGGGATGGTCTAAGTGATAAAGAGCCCACCCACAAATACAGGAGATGCAGGTTTGATCCCTGGGTGGGGAAGATGCCCTGGAGGAGGAAATGGCAACCCACTCCAGTGTTCTTGCCTGGAGAACCCCATGGAGAGAGGAGCCTGGCTGACTCCAGTCCATGGGGTTGTAAAGAGTCAGACACGACTGAGCGTGCATGCGGACACACGCACACACACGTACATGTGCAAGTATACAGATTCCCAGGCCCACCCTAAACCTCCCAAATTAGAATCCTCAGTCCAGCCTACATTATGACTTTTGTGTGTCCCAGGCAAAGCTTTCATGGACATAATTATCTATGTTATAATTATATTTTATGACCGTGTTGGTATAAAGACAAACATAATCCAGACATTTTGAAATAAATCAAAACACAGCGTCCCTCGGCTCAGAAGGGGCTTCTGTACCTTGTGTATTGACAGGGTGGGGGCTCCCCTCCTCTGAGAGGGTCTCCTCTGCCCTCCTCTGGGCTGTGTGAGCTCTGTGGGCCCGGAAGGTGGTGCCGGAGAGGAAGACCTGCGCCTGTCCCCGCCCTGCGTGAGCTGGCGGCCAGCGGCCTCAGTTAAGGACCGAGGCTCAGAAAGGTAATAATAATAAATTAAAGCGTTTAAAACTGTGTGCGGGCCTCTAGAAGTGTGGCAGGCGCTGGGCACCGTGTCTCTTCCCCTAAAGGACAGGGGCAGCTCTGTCTTAAGGGTGGAATGAGTGATAGTCGCTCAGTCGTGTCCAACTCTTTGTGACCCCATGGACCTTAGCCCGCCAGGCTCCTCTGTCCAGGGAATCTTCTAGGCAAGAGTACTGGAGTCTCTTCTCCAGGGGACTTCTCGACCCAGGGATCGAACTGGGGTCTGCTGTATTGCAGGCAGATTCTTTACCGTCTGAGGCACTAGGGGAGCCCGTCTTCAAGGTGGAGTTTCTGCCGTTTGGGAAGCAGTCTGCAGGTTTGGTGAAGCGTGTTTTGCTGGTTCTCTGCAGTATGAAATCCTCAAACGTTAGTTCTAAGTGCAGTTAACATACAGGCAGACCTAAATTTGAGTCTGAGTTTTTAATCAAGCAGCTATGACTTCGGGCCTCAGTTTACGCAGCTGTAAAATGGAGTAACCCCCGTACCCCCCACCACGGTCGTGCTGTGCGTATCCAGAGCATCCTTTGCACCGCGGGCTAGGCCAGGGCTGGGAACTCGGCAGGCAGGCCTCGGCAGCGTCCCTGGGGGAGGCCGTGCTAACCCGCCCCTACCCCGCAGATGCCGGTGCTGAAGCAGTTGGGCCCCGCGCAGCCCAAGAAGCGGCCGGAGCGCGGCGCCTTGTCCATCTCCGCGCCTCTCGGCGACTTCCGGCACACGCTGCACGTGGGGCGCGGCGGCGACGCCTTCGGGGACACCTCGTTCCTGAGCCGCCACGGTGGCGGGCCGCCCCCTGAGCCCAGGGCGCCGCCCGCGGGGGCGCCGCGCACCGCGCCGCCGCCCGCCGTGCCGCAGGCCTCGCCGCCCGCCCTCCGCGCGCCCGCGCCCGCCGACCCGCTGCTGTCCTTCCACCTGGATTTGGGCCCCTCCATGCTGGACGCGGTGCTGGGCGTCATGGACGCGGAGCGCCCGGGCGCCGCTGCCGCCAAGCCGGACGTGGACCCCGGCCCCGGGGCGCAGCACCCCCGGGCCCGCTGCCTCGCCAACGCGGACCTCGAGCCGGACGACGTCATCGGCCTGTAGGCACCCCCATTCCCTGCGCTCTTACCGCCCAGCGCCCCACTTCTTTCTACATAAACCGACAAGGTCTGTGTCCCGGGTTTCGTTTGTTCACTTTGCACGTGGAGAGCGGTAACGGGACGGGGTGATGGGGTCCCGGCGCCCCTAAGAGCCAGGTGTGTCGCGGGGGGGTTCTGGTACCCGCCGGGTGGATAGTGGTAGAAATTCGGTGGTCCTGGTGTAATGGGATGCGGCCCCTTTAAGAGGGGCAGGGGCGTGGCGTGGCGTGGCTCCCAGGGGCGGAGCCCCCACGTGGTCGCTCCCACTGCACAGTTCTTTCAGCAAAGTGGGCCGCGAGCCGCTGCCGGCCGGACGCGGTTCCGGGCTCGGCCCGACGCTTCCCGGGGGCTGGCCAAGGGCTGTGACCCAGGGAGCTCCACGCCGCCGGTGGATCCCGCCCAGGAGGGCTGCCCTTTACCCTGGGAGCGGCCGCGCAGGAAAAGTGGCCGGGAGGAGGCGTGGCCCCCAAGGAAAGGGACGCCCCGAGGCCGACAGGGGTGCCCGGAGTCCGGGCTGAGAAGTTCATGCTGAGCCCGCAGGCGTCCAGTTCTCCCGCGGAGGACGAGGCCCGAGCGGGGCCCGGAGGAGCGTGGCAGCAGTGCAGATCCTTAGCGGGGCGGGGGCAACCAGGTTCTCCGGGGCGCGCGAGTGGCGAGCCGCGCTTGCGAACCCTAGGGGAGCCGAGCGGCGCCTGCGAACCCTAGGGGAGCTGAGCCGCGCTGGCTACGCGCCCGGGAGAGGCGGGGCCACACGCGATGGGGCGTGGGCAGGGGCGAGGCCACAACATAACCCGATCGCCCGCAGGTGTCGGGCTTACCCGGGCTCGGCGCAGGGCGGGCCCACGCGTGGGGTGCTTCCAGGCTGGGCCGGGGCCGGAGCCGCGCCCGTGACGTCACGGCGGGCCGGGCAGGGCTGACCCCGCGAGGAGCGGCCCGTGCCGGGCGAGCGCGCCCGCCGTACGCTACGCCTATGGCGGCGGCTGGAGGGCCGGAGCCGCCCGCGGGGGTCTCGGTTGCAGAACCCGGGCCCCCGCCGGCCTGCCGCTTCTTCCTGGAAGGCCGCTGCCGCTTCGGCGCCCGCTGCCGCCAACCCCACCCCGGGGCGCCGGCGCTGCCGCAGCCTAGAGGCGAGGCCGAAGACCAGGCCAAAGCCAAGAAGCCGCCGCTGCGCACGGCTGAGGCCGTCATCCAGCGCATCCGCTGGGACCCTCGCCTCAACCCGGCCGACTTCTCCGTGGGCTACGTCGACCGCTTCCTGGGCGTGCGCGAGGAGCCCTTCCTTTCCTTCTGCTGGGACGAGCCGCTAGCGGCGCTCGCGCCGGGTGTTCTGGCCGTGCCGCAGCACCGGGTGCGCTACTTCCGCTTCCGCGGCCGCCTGGTATGGGACCGCGCCTCGCGCACCGACCTCGTCTTTGGCTCCGGTTTGGCGGCTGGCCGTGGGCCCACCATCCTGGACGCGCTCCACGGCGAGGACGCGCACGGACCCGGAGGCGAGAGCGACGGCGTGAACGCGCACCGGCCCGGGGACGTGCACGACGGTGGGGACCGGAGCGGGGACGCGCACGGGAACGGGGAGGCGAGTGACGGCGAGGATGCCAACTCAGTCGGAGATGCGCTCGGAGGTGAGGATACGGACCGGACCGGAGGCGCACTGGACAGCGTAGCTGCCACCCGCCTTGGCACGGACGCAGGGGGGCCCGTACAGCCAGCCCAGACGCGACTCCGGGCAGCTTTGGCCTCGGACGGGGGAAGCCCCGAAGCTGGGCGCCTGACGCTGGCAGGCGTATTAGCGAGGACCCAGTCGGCGGACTCTGGAGGCCAAGCTTGCCCGTGGGTGGCGCCAGGAGGGGCGCTGAAGCCAGCTGCTGCCGCCGCCGCCGCCAGGGCCATGCAGACCCGTGGCGGGAAGCCCCCGGAAAGCTTCTCTGAGATGGGAACGGAGTGGGGTCCCGGGATCTGGCCTGTGGACCGAGGAGCGACCGCGGCTGTGGGCCCTCGCCAGCCCCGCCCCACGCACTTTGTGGCGCTCATGGTGACGGAGCCTGAGCTGCGGGCCGAGGTGGCCAAGGTCCAGGAAGACCTGGTACGAGGCGCACCAGCTTGCGCGGCCTTCACGGTGCCGGCTGAAGCCCTCCACCTGACCCTGGCCCTGCTGAGGCTGGCGGGCCCCGGGGAGGTAGCGGCGGCCGTCACCGCGCTCAGACACGCGCTCTCTGACCCCAGGCTTGAGGTCCCTCTGAGGCTGAGGTTCGGTCGCCTGGTGTGCCTGGGCTCCCACGTGCTCTGCGCTCCCCCGTCCCCACCCCTGGAGAGCCTGGCCCAGAGGCTGAGCCAGAGGCTGGAGGCCGAGGGGCTGAGGGTGTTGCAGCCCCTCGGGGGGATACGCCCCCACCTCACCCTGGCCAAGGTGCACCAGGGCGCCCAAGTCTGCCTTCCCGAGGTCAGCCCGCGGCAGGAGCTGGGGAGCCAGCCCCTGAGGACACTCTGGCTGTGCCGCGTGGGCAGGGCCGGGGGCACCTACCAGGCCCTGGCCGAGCTCCCCCTGGGAGGTCAACCCCAGAAATAAGGGCCGGGCCCCAGACAAGGACAAAGCGCACACGTGGCTTCTCTCTCTCTCTCTCTTTAATTTTGGTTTCTCTCAAGCTTCCAAGTGGTGCTCAGTGCTCCAAGGAAAAGAATGAAGGAAGGAAAGGGGAGGGGAGAGGGGGGAGAGGGGAGGCAGAGGAGGACATCTGCAAGAGAAGCAGCCTGACAGTCCAGCTGTTTGCAACTCATCGCACCCTCCAGTTACATGGCAGAAGAGGGAGGGAGACGGAAAAGAAAAGGGGAGGAAGAAAAATAACTTAAATAAACACACACAAAAAGAAAAGAGAAGGAAACATGACGTGAGCTGGTGATCCATGAGGCAGGGAGGGAGGGTAACCGCTTTACCTGTGCTGAACCGAGGGAAGAGTGCGAGGAGGGGGAGGACGGGGCAGGGGAGACACGGGGGAGGGGGACACGGAGACAACTCAATACAACTGCAGACGAGGCGGCCCGGCCGGCGAGGTCCCGCGGCGGCCTCCGGAGTCCTCAGTGTGGCGGCGGCGTGACGGGTGGCGGCGGCGACGGTGGCTTCTGGGCTCGGGGGCCGAGGGCAGGGCACAGTCTCTAGGCGGCTCCCCTCGCCCCAAACACTGAGGCCCCGGAGGGCTGGCAACAAGAGTCTGTGGAGCGGCAGGCGGGCGGCGGGCAGCGGGCATGCCCCCACCGCAGGCGGGCGCGGGCGGAGCGGCCTGTCTTCTTGCCCTGCCCCCCGGCATGGGACGGGCCAGGGTGCTGGGTCGGTACCGGAGTACGAGCTCGAGAGAGAGAGAGAAAAAACACTGAGACAGCATTAGTGGAGGGCCAGACGGACAGACCAGCCTACAGACCGCGCCCCCAGCCCTCCGCTGCCCCCACTCCTTCCCTAGCCCGACCCTGAGGCCAAAAATAAAAATGTAGAAAAATCTCTGTACAGACTCCCCGGTGGGAAAACGGGGGCAGGGACGAGGGCTCTTCCTGGAGCCCTCTCCCCACGAATTAATTTACATCCCAAGTCCATGGCTCAAAGACAAGATCTGCAACCCGGCCCCCCGCCCCCGCGGCGCTGGTGCTCAGAAGGCTGGCAGCTGCGCCAGGCTGAGGCGGCAGTCGATGCTGGAGTTGTCCGGGCCCGTGTAGGCCAGGCCCAGGGGCTCCAAGAAGGCCCGGCAGGCGGCCTCGCCCTCGAAGGCCAGCTCGGCCTGCAGGTAGGAGACGGGCAGCGCTGGGCGGAAGCTACGGAGACAAGAGGAGAAGGTGATGAGGCGGCAGTGGACGCGGGAAGGCCCCCTGGGCTGGGAGGGGGCGCCCCCGTTCGGGCGCCAGAGAGGTTTCCTCAGCGCGTTAGCTGCCAGGCTGCTCCCACCCGCAGCCTCCCCACCTCAGCGGCTCGGGGGGGCCCGGGGTGGGGTCGGGGCCCCAGCCCCGGCTGCGCCCCCCCTCGCCCTCACTTACCTGAGCGGGGGACAGGAGGAGGGGATGGGAGGGAAGGGCCAGCTGGCTCCTCTGCTGGCTGGGGGCCTGCGCAGAGCCTCACAAGAGGGCCCACCGCGGCCGGGGGGGCGGGGAGGCAGGGGTCGATGCGAAGGGCAGGGGTCGATGTGAGGGGCCGGGACTGACCCTATCTGGGGACCAACCCTCCTGCTTGCCTCACCCTGGTCAGAGGAGGCTGAGCACCCAGCTAAGAGGTGGTGGGCCGGTGCCAGCCAGCAGCTGTGTGCGCCCTCCCAGCAGTGGGCCCACCCAGCTGTATGCACCCAGGAGCAAGGCTCCAGGAGCAAGGCTCCAGGGCCACGGCCGCTGCACGTGCACTAGTGGGGACACGGGACCCCTCCCGCCTCGAACCCTGGCCGTCTGCGGGACTGGCCCTGGGACAGGAGGCGGTCTCTGCCAAAGACGTGGGCCCCTTCAGACACAGGCCCCTCGGTGCTCTGGGCAGGCAGCAGCCCGCGCCCTGCCTGGTCTGCTGAGTCTGCCCCACTGCCTGTCTTTCCGCGGCCCCACCCTCTACCTCACCCTTAAACGTTCTTACCCCACACTGAAGCCCACAAGGAGCCTCCTAACCTTCAGTGGGTGTTCATCCCCACCCAGACTGCGCCCCGTGGCTCCCAAGGCCCTTGGGACTTCTGAGCAGGGCTTGGCAGCCTGTCACCTCAGGAGGTGGCCCTGCTGGGGGTGACCTGGGCACCGCTCAACACTCAGTGCATCCCTGGCCTCCAGCCCTAGAAGCCGGGACAACCCCGGCTGTGACAAAAAAAGGGGTGTCCTGAGCCCACCTGGGGCGCCTCCCTCCTAACAGATGTGAGCACACCGTTGCCCAGGGCAGAGGGCACCCTCTTTGGGGGCCGTCCGGCGTCGCTTGCCCATGACACCTGGCCGTAAACTCATCTGAGCTCTCAGGGCACAAGGCCCGGTTGCTGAGCCCACAGCTACTGAGGGCGGGGCCGGCTCTGCAGGCTGCCCCACGGGGCGCTCAGCCTCTGGGGGGACTCGGCCTCAGGAGGGTCAGGGAGGCAGGAGGCCTTGGAGGAAGGGGGCCTGGACAAGGGGATGATGTGGGGGGTCCAGGCTGCCGAGAGCAGAGAGCAGCAGGGGGGGGGAGGTGGCTGTGCAGAAGGGGGCGGGTCCAGAAGAGGGCGGAGCACACAGGTAGGGGGAGGAGACAGGGCGCCCGCGGCCAGGGCGGGGCACAGGGGCGGAGGGCCGGGGCAGAGCTCAGCTTTACATACGTTTTGATCATTGCCTTGAGCGCAGCCTTGCGCTCCCGGTCTGCAAACTTGTCCACGAGGTAGCCAGACATGCAGGGCGCGTGAGAGTAGAGCCGGAAAAAGCGGTGGTAGTTGCCCAGAGCCCAGGCGGCCCTGAGCGCCAGGGCGTGGGCCACGCAAGGGTCCGCCTTCAGCTCCCGAGTCAGGTATGCCAGCTCCGTGGTGATGTCTGCGGCCAGAGACTCGGGGTCAGGGGGCTTGGGGGGCCGCGTTGGGAGCCCGGGGCCGCGGTCCTGCGCCTCACCTCCCGAGTTCTTGGTGAAGATGTAATAGAGGATCCGGTAGGCGGTAAATTCGCCCACGTTGCCCGGCAGGTTCTCGGCGTACAGCGACTTGAGCTGCGTCTGGCACTGGTTGAACTCTTCGTGGTCCCCC
Source organism: Bos grunniens (assembly GCF_055505025.1). Lineage (NCBI taxonomy): Eukaryota > Metazoa > Chordata > Mammalia > Artiodactyla > Bovidae > Bos > Bos grunniens. Next base: position 63,350,374 of record NC_141182.1, on the reverse strand, counting down.
TGGAGGGCACAGCGTGAGGGGGCAGAGTGAGCCCCACACGGCTGGATAGGGGGACGGCTGAAAGCCCGGGGTGAGGTGGGGCCCTGCCCGCCCCTCACCTTCTCCAAAGCGATGCGCGCATGGGTCTCGTATACCTCCACCGTGAACTCGGTGCGCACACCCTGCACCTGATGGCAGGAGAGCGGACGTCAGGGCAGAGCCGGCATCACCCCATCGGCCCCCTCCCCGACCCCCTCCCCGGCCCCCGCCTCACCGTGAGGTCCTGCCGGATGGACTTCATCTGCTCGCAGGCAAAGGCGTAGTCCTGCTTCTCCTTCCAGTGGGACTTGACCATGCACAGCGACTTCTTCAGAACCTGGGGCAGGTGAAGTAAGGCTCAGTGTGACCTGGGCAGGACCAGTCAGAAGGGCTAAAATCTGCTAGGGGCCCACGGACCCGAGTCCCAAAGTGGGGGCTCAACGTCAGACCCTCAGTGCGTGTCAACATTAGAAACGAGCACTGCCAACAGTAAGAGCGCACTCCTGGCCTCAGCCTCCCGCACCTGTGCGCCCAGCTCGGGCCTCGGGGACGCACCAGGTCTCGTAGGCACAGGCCTCCTCAGTAGGGATGGAGGCACCGAGGCCGCCCCGCCTCCCGGACTCGTCTCCCGAGTGCAAGCTCCGGGTCAGCACCCCTGGGTGTGGCAGCTCCCTGCTCATCACCGCCCATCCCTGGCCTGGCCTCCCGGGCACGGAGGCGCTGCCCTCGCGCTGGGCACTCACCGGCACAGGGCGCACTGTGGACGGGTCGGGAGCACAGGTGAGGCGCAGGTAGTGCTTGGTGACATCCAGGCAGGTGCCCACGATCTGCAGCTCCTGCCAGTCAGGGTCGGCTGCACCGCCCTCCAGGCTGCCCACCTGCAGCACCAGGGGCTCCAGGCGCAGGCGGCGCGAGTGTCCGTGCTGGAAGCGCGCCGCCCGCTTCTGCTTCTTCAGCTCACGCTCTGGCTCCTCACACTCCAGGGCTGCCATCTTCTTGCGGCTGCGCTTGGTGGGCGCCAGGTCGTGCCTGGGGGAGGGGGTGGGGGGGCATGGGGGTACGGGGTGAGGGGCATGGCATTGCCCTCTCAGACGCTCCCCAGAGACACCAACCGCCCTCTTCCTCCCAGGACCCCCAAACCAGCCCCTCCCGCCGTCAGCCCAAGGCTCACCTCTTGCCCCGCTGTGCCCGACCCCGGCCCCGGTCCATGTGGGCTCCCCTGCCTCCCCGGCCCTTCGGGGGTGGGTTCCTGCGGCCCACAGGGTGACACTCGTTGCCTGAGCAGGAACTCTCGGAATCCGAGTGTGAGTCGCTGCCGGAGGGAGGGGCGGGAAGGTAAGGCCTGGCCTGGTCCCTGTGGGGCCTCCCCTCCCCGTCGCCCGCCTGGGGACCCTGGCACCTGCGGCGGAAGTGGCGGGTGGGGGAGCGGGAGGAGGAGCGGGAGCGGGAGTCGGTGCTGGAGGAGGAGCTGTGGTCCTTCATGAAGACGTTGCGGTTGCCGAACTTGGCGAAGCTGCTGCCTCGGGCTCGGCCAGCGCCCCCAGCCCCCGGCGTCCCTCGCTGGGACTGGGCACCCCCACCCCTGGTCGCGGAGGCTGCCCCCCTGGGAGGATGGAGGGTGCTGGGCGCCTCCCACCGCTTCTTCTTGGGGCTCTCAGCCACAGGCTCCCGAGTCAGCCTGAGAACACGGCAGGGCAGAGCATTACAGTCTGGCGCCTCCCGTTCCCTGCCCTGTGCCTTCAGGAGGAAGGACACCTCCCCAGGCATCACACGCAGCTAACAAGGTACAGAAAGGGGAGGTGCTCCGGGCCGCTGAATAACACGCCCCCCAGCTCGCATGCCCCGGAATTCCAGCCCAGCCAACTCCCGCTCCAGGACCCAACCCTCCTGCCCACTTCTCTGCAGGGCTCCCTTCAGCCCCAGGCCCCCTGTGTCTTCCCCCGACTCACCCGGGCAGGGGCTCACGGCTCCAGTCGATGGTGTAGGCCGAGCCGTCCTGCAGCCGTGCCTGTAGCACCTCCTTGAGCAGCTTCTCTGTGCGGTCCTTGTCCTCCTCTGACTCACAGGCCGTGAAGCAGCGTTCCACGTACTCCTTCATGTCCTGTGGCCAGTCGTCCGGCTTCCCAGACAGGTTCCCCCTGGCGGAGGGCGGGCGTGTACAGCTGGTTGGGAAGCAGCCCCCACACCTGGGCCAGGACCCTCGTCAGCCCTCCTTGTAACACCCAGGGAGGGAGGGTCTACTTTCTCAGGGATGGGTGGGCACTCACCTGTGGTTCTGGACTTTCTCGGAGTTGGGCTGGGGGCCAAAGCCGCTGTGCTGGCCCTCCGTGGTGGAACTGAAGTTCTGGTTTGTGACAGGAAAGGGCCGTTTCTGGATGTTGAACTTGAGTCCCCCAGTCCCAGGGGCTGCTGTGAGGGCGTGAAAAGCTGGGGTCAGCTGGCCCCACCCCTCAGAACTGGACACCTGAGCTGGGAATCCCGCCTCCTTCCCGAGCAGCCACACCCACAGCCTGGGTGGTCCCAACATGGGAAGCCAGGTCAGGGTGCAGGGTGCCCAAGAGAGGACCCTGCCCCGTGCCCCCGCTCCCCACCCCGAGGCGCTCACGCTTCATGCGATTCCACAGCTGCTGGCCCTTCTTGGGCTTGACGGGCTCAGGGTAGGTGTGCTGCCCATAGGCCTGGCCTGATGCGGGTCCTGCCTGGCTGTGCTGGGTGGCGGGGGCTGTCCCAGGCTGGGGGCCACTGCTCAGAGGATGGGTCCCATGCTGGGGGTTGGCAGGCTGCGGGGGCTGGGCCGCGGGCAGCTGCTGAGGGGGCGCCTGGTAGGGCATGCCTTCGTCCATGCCCGGGACGGGGGGCTACGGGAGAAACGGGCGCTGAGGGTGGAGCAGGCGCTCCAGGCCGGCCCTCGCTCCAGTTTTCACCATCGCATCCTTCAGCGTGCAGCTCTCCCCACCCCGACCTCAGAGCGACCCTCGGGTGCAGACTTAGCTACCACAGCCACCCTGCTGACCGCCAGGGGGCTTGGGCTCCTCCTTACCTCCCACCATACCCCTGCCTGGACGGGCTGCAGGGATGGGCATGGGCATTACCTGGTTCAGAGGCCCTTGGTGCTGGGGCGCGGCTGAGCCGTAGGAGCTGGCCATGCCGTACTGGGAGGGGGAACCGTAGCTCTGGTACACGCTCTGCCGGGGGCAAGGAAGGAAGGGGTCAGCCGCAGGCCCACTCCTTCCAGGGCGGGGGACCTGGCCCTGCTCTCTCCCAGTCCTCAGAGGCAATCCACCACTGACCTCTCACCCCTCCCCTCTCCACAGCATAAACGCACCAAACTGGCTCATGCTACAGGTCACAAGATAAGATGAAAACCTCCCTCTGTCCCACGTTTCACCGTGTTCAACAGCCATCTACTGAGCGCTACCCCGTCTAAACACAACAGAACAACTGCACACACAGAAACCCAGTTCTGATGAAATCAGCTGCAGGCACCTAACACTCCCCCCAGTGAGTGAAGAAAGAAGGCCAAGCAGAGAAGCCAAGTGGCAGGCAGGGTGGGCGGCGGGCCTGCCACTCCAAGGAAGCCTGTTCCGGGTAGCCCTCTGCAAGGAGCGCAGGGACAAGAGGGCAGGGAGTAGGGAGCAGGAGTGGGCCTGGGGTGCGCCGCGGAAGGCTGCAAGCCGGGGAGGGTCTTCCTGCAGCCGCCCCTGCTGTGGTCAGTCCATCAGCTGCCCTGGAGCCCGCCCCGCGGGGCACTCACCACGGGGTAGTAGTAGCTGTAAGGGTAGGTGTAGTTGTACTGCTGGTACCACTGGTAGTACTGCTGCTGCTGCAGGGCCGAGGCCTCTGCCTGCGACACGTACTGCGGGCAGAGGGTGGCAGGCCTGAGCGCTGCAGGCGGGAGCCCCATTTCCCAGGAGTTAACTGCTCAGGGACGGAGCCGGGGCTGCACCTCTCCACGGAGACCACCCCCTCTGCCATCCCACCCAGGCACCTCTCCCTCCTTAGGCTGGACTCCCCACGGTGAGGACCATATAGCCCTAGACTCCTCGAGGAGACAGACCGGGCATCCCCACTCAAGGGCTCCAGGAGCGTCTGCAGAACGCCCTGCCCTGGTGACCCCAGAGGACAGCACTGTGCTCCCCGCCCCGCTCAGGGTTCCCAGTCCCGCGGGGACTTCTCTCACTTGTGCACCGGCCACAGGCCCGTTGCTGCTGGCCTTGGCGGAGCTGCCGGCGGCTCCTGCTTTGCTGATGCTGGCCAGGGCCTGGCGGGCCTTCTCCCACTCTGGATTCTCGTGCATGGGAGTCTCCATGCCGTTCTCTCTGCCTGCCCCGGCCACCATACTGTACTGAGAGGACCTGCAGGAAGAGCACGTGGAGTCAGCCCCCGCTCCCACCACAGACGGTGGGCAGGATGGAGGCCAGCAAACGACAGGGCTGGAATCCTACAGCCTCAGCGTCTAACCTGAGGCGTGCTGACAGTTCCTGCTCACAGCTCTCCGTGAGCCGTGAACGCCACTGCCTACCTAAGGTGCTTCACCAGACGCCTGCTACATACAGCTGTTGAAAGTCAAATAAGAAGATGCCCAGTATCCACAGAACTTAAAACCTGGGGCCGAGCAGGCCTAAATGTTTTAGGAATCCACAAATTCTGTCTGATGCCACTTCAGTCAGAAAGTTAATCACCACACTGTTTTGGAAAAAATAAGGAACTAAAAAAAAAATAAAATAAATTGAGTATGAAGCCCACACAAGCCTCACCCCCAGCCCAAGCACAGGGACGATCGCATCATGACCCCCATGCTGAGTGAGGGCCCACCCAGAGCCCAACACTGGGCCTTGCTTCCTCTCACCACCCCCCACCCCCATGCCATCCCTCCAGCCCCACTAACCAATCTGTGCTGCGCTGATCACCCACGTTGGCCGCCATCTGCACCCTGGGGTGTAAGGGGTGGACCTCGGGAGCCAGAATGCTTTTTCACTGACTGTAAGGCAAAAAACGAATTAGGGAGAATCAAGAAGGAGCAAGAAACATGTCACAAACCAGCGAAGGGAAGCAGATGACTCACAAGAAGCCAGAGAAGGAAGGAGCCAATGGGGTAAACAGCCTGAAGAGAATAAATAAATAAATGGGCTACAGTCTCAGGGAAAGACCCTGGCTGCCCCCTGCAGCACTCTAGATGGAAAATGAAGGATTTGAAAGCAAAAAAGTTGAAAGGAATTTCCCAAAGAGAAAAAGAAGGATCTGAAACCCAAATGAAGAAAGGGAAAAGTTCAAGGGAAACCCTGAGACAGATCGGAGGAGGGGCAGAGGGTGGCTGGGGGGACCTCAGGCAAGGGGTAGGGAGGAAGCGCTAATGAACAAGGTCTGAGTGAAGCTTAAGGCTGGGAGGCTGGGAAAGACTTCTGAAAGAAAGCCTGTAAAGAGGGACGTGTTTGAAGGAGTCTTGAGAGAAGAGAAAACACTGGAGAATGGAGAAACCTGGGAGGAAATGAGGATTTCCAGAAGTTACTCCTTGAGCCAGAAGAAGGCAAAGAGAAGAGCCCTGAAGTAAAGAAAGCAGTTCTTAGAAAACTTAGACTAATTTCCGGAAGGTCCCCTAAGGACAGAGAAAACTCTTATACGGGAGGTTCCTAGAAATAGCAGTAGGTCCGAGAGAAGAGGCATCAAATCCTCTTGGCTGGGGGTCTGGACAGAAAGTTTTGCGCGTGCCTGAAAAGACCCCTAATATCGTTAGGGACTTAAGAGCGGGAGGGAGAGGACTGCAAGAAAGTGAAGGAGGGCCCTGGGGGCGAAGACTGGGTGGGAGGGACCCGGACTCGAGGGGATAACTGAGAAGGATGAGTGTGTTCAAAAGCCTGATCCGCTGGGGAACCCAGAAGTCCTACAAGTGGGGAGACAGGAACAGGAGTCTAGAGCCGGGAAAAGTCCTAAAGAAGAATGGGCCTCAGAGAAGAGAAGGAACGGGAGTGAGCGAAAGGGTGGGGAGCGTGGAGACCGGCGGTCCCGAGAGGTAGGGGCATTGAGGGGGAGCCCAGGACAGCAAGACTTAGGGTAAGGTCTGGTGCAACTCGGGAGGGAGGTTTCCGGGCAGGTCTGAAGGGGAGGAAGGAAACGCGGATGCGAGTGGGGCACCTGGCCGTCCCGCAAGCCCAGGGAAAGCAAACGAGGACGCCGGACGGAAGAACAGCCTGCCCGGATCCCGATCCCAGCCATCGGCCCCGGAGACACCGCCCCGGCCGCCCCGCGCCGCGCCTGCGCACCACGTCCCGGGGAGCGGGGCGAGGCGGCGAAGAAGAGCAAGAGGGCCCGTCGCCTGGGGCAACGCGGTCCTCCGGTGGAACCGCCGCGTCAATGGGAGTTGAAGAAAGGGGTGCTCGGGGCCCAGGAATTCCGAGCGCGGGGGGGAGGGGGGTGCGGCGCCCAATGGCGCAGGCGCGACGGTGCGCGGCCGCCCGCCCCGCTCCCCGCGCGCAGGCGCACTGGTCCGCGTCCCCGCCACACCCTGTCGTCGCTCGCGCGCGGCGTCCGTTGATGCGACGACCGCCAAGGCCTCGGGGGCCGCGGGGCGGAAGGCCAGAAGGAAACGCCGTCTCCGTCCGCCCGCCCGGCCACCCCTGCTCGCCACACCCACCTCGGCCGTACGACCCCGGGACTCGTCAGCGGAGGTTCCAGGCGACGGCAACAGGGCTCCGCGACTGCTCTTGACCCGGCTGGCTCCTGTCTTTAAGTTTCGACGTCCGGACCGCGGCGTCTTGACGTCACGCCGATGCTTCGCCCCGCCTCCCGTCACCGCGGACAGCCAATAGACGCCGCGAACTTGCTTAGAACCCGCCCTCCTGTGACGCAACCACGGGGATGGGCATTTTAAGACAAGGCGGAAACTGGACTGTGGACGGTGGCCCTGAGGGGACACACTCGGTAGAGCGCTCGGGCCCTGCGCCTTTCCAGGCGTCCTTGTTTTGGCCCAGCTGATGGCAGCCATTATTATTTATAGGTATAAATCAGTGTGCTGAGTAGTTCTGAGAGTCCCCACCGTGCAGTGATGTGGGACGATGGACCCAAAGAAGGCCTGAGAACAACCTCTGGCCGGAAAGGGGAACTTCCCTAGGAAATGAAACTGGAAGTGTGCAAACACACAGGGGCGGGAAGCAGGCGTACCTTGGGAATTGCGGGGTGGCTCTGGTGGAACAGAAGTGAGGGGTCCTGGCGTCAAGAGATAGGTCTATGGATGTTTGCAGGTAGCAGGTTCTGAAAGGCCATCCTGGTCCGGCAGAAGAATTGGGACCCTCCTGTTTAAAAAAGGGCTTCCCCGGTGGCGCTAGTGGTAAAGAGCCTGCCGGCCAATACAGGAGACACAAGAGACACAGGTTTGATTCCTGGAGGAAGGCATGGCAACCCACTACAGTATTCTTGCCTGGAGAATCCCATGGACAGAGGACTCTAGACAGCTGTAGTCCATAGTAGACTGTTTCAAAGAGTTGGACACGACTGAAACGACTTGACACACACACGCACAATTTAAAAAGGCCTGTCTGTAGATTCCTTGCAAGTAATCTTTTCAGTAATCCTGTTCCCACCCACAATTCTGAATGATAGAATTATCCACTGCAGTTCACTGGCGGGTCACTGTGGTTGCAGTAGGTGGTATTTAAGAAGCAGCAATTTCTTTCCGATTTTCTGTTATTAAAAACTTTTGCTGATAATGCGTGTCATTTTGTTAGTATTAGCACAGTTGATCTTTTTTTTTTTCATCCCTTCACTTTTTAAATTAAACTCTTCGTTTTAGAGCAATTTTAGGCTTACAGTAATGTTGCAAAGATAATTCAGAGTCCTGCCTACCCTACACCCAGTTTCCATGCAACACTGTAGTAATGTTTGTTAAAACTAAGACACCAACGTTGGCACAATATTGTTAACGCAGACTTTGTTTGAATTTCACCACTTTGCCCAGAAAATGAAAATAGATTTAACTTTTGTTAAAGTTAGACCAAAATGGGTTTTTTTCCTTGATTAGGACTGTAGCCTGCCAGGCTCCTCTGTCCATGGAATTCTCCAGGCACAAATACTGAAGTGAGTAGCCATTCCCTTCTCCAGGGGGGCTGGAATCTGGGTCTCCTGCATTACAGGGAGTCTCTTAGGCATCAGAGTCACCAGGCTTCCCAGTTAATGATGACTCCCAGAAAATCAGGCAGCGTGAATCTCAAAGTACTCTGTGAATGTCCAACACATCCAGCGGCATCGGCTTCTGAACACAGACTCAGAGGCACTAGAGGGCAGCATTTGAGAGCAAAGCAGCTAGAAGAGCCTCCAGGCCAACCCCTCAACAGGGCACCGAACAGCTCAGTCTTGAGAGTGACCTGTGGGTTGCCTCGGTGTCTCTCTTTGGAAACCATGGTCCATTTCTCTTTGCCAGCTTCAGGCCCACACATCAAGGGCTTTCTTGAACATTTCTTGCAGCGCTCAAGATGGAAATGATTAGCAAGCATGGAGCAGTCCCCCCATGGCAGGCCCCACATCGGGCATCTGGTGCTTTGGGCCAAGAGGCCTTGACCTAAAACCCTTGGGGCTTTTTTCAAGAGAGAACATTTGGTTTATTTTCCACAGAGGACATAACCCTTAGTACTCAGCATCAGGAGTAACCCCATCAGTGTTCCCACAGAGACACAGATGGACATTCACAACAGACAGGCAACTTGTTGTTTAGTCGCTCAGCTGTGTCCGACTCTCTTGTGACCTCGTGGACTGTATATTCCACCAGGCTTCTCTGTCCATGAGAGTTTCCAGGCAAGAATACTGGAGCAGGTTGCCATTCCCTTCTCCAGGGGGTCTTCCTGATACAGGGATCGAACCCAGGTCTCCTGCACTGCAGGCAGATTCTTTACCACTGAGCCACCGGAGATGCCCAAAGTTTTAAAGTGCACTTCCTAATCCTCAGGGTTTGAATGCCTTTTAGTCTGTCCCCTGGTGTTTGGATTTTCATTTTGTTAAATGGTCTTTTCCCTTGCTTATTTTTATGTTGGGTGGTCTTTTTCTTGATTTGTGGATATAACTTTGCAGCTTATATGTATGAAGAATTATCTATTTCATTGCTGTTGTTTTAATTTTCCCCAGACTGTCAATCTGCCTCTGGACTCTATGGTATTTTTCTCATTCCACAATTTGTCAAATAAGTTACTTTTTTGTTTCTGTCTTCAGGATATCTCACTGAAAGCCCTCCCTCTACAACTAAGAGATACAAGAGTCTCCTTTCTCTTGAAATACTTCTGTTCCCTTGTGCTGTGCTATGCTTAGTCACTCAGTCGTGCCTGACTCTGCAACCCCATGGACTGTAGCCTGCCAGGCTTCTCCGTTCATGGGATTCTCCAGGCAGGAACAGTGGAGTGGGCTGCCATGCCCTCCTCCAGGGGATCTTCCAGATCCAAGGATGGAACTCATGTCTCCCGCATTGCAGGCAGATTCTTCACCATCTGAGCCACCAGGGAAGCCCCTTACTCGTCTGCATTTGGGTTTTTTTTGCCCGTGTTGTATGCAGACTGTTTTCTTCCAGACGGAGAGCTAATCATATCAGCATTCCTTTGAAACCAGCTCTTTTTGCCCCGACTTGAAATCTGTCTTCTGTCAGACACACACACACTCTGAGATCTATTTCTAGACTGTCTTCTGTTCCAGGGATCCGCATCTCTTCCTGTGTCAGGACATTTGTGCTGCTTTAGATAGGGTGCCAGGGGAGGGGGGATTGTTGTGTGTGTGTGTGTGTTTTTTTTTTTTTGTAAAGAAAGTGGTGCAGCATCGGGACAGGAGCAGAAACACCTGGGAGCCAGGAAGCCAGGTGGGAGCAGAGGTGATGGGCTCTCTGCCCACCCCCACCCCCAACTGTGAGGCCAGATCAGGGAGAAATAAGGACCCAGCTGCTTGTAAAATAAAGTCTTCCCTTTTATTTCAAATCAGCCCATTCCCAGGTTGGGTGCTGCAAGTGGAGAGCAGGGGCCCTAAGTCCTCTGGGGTGTGGCGGGGGCTAGAGGGCACTCTCATCCCTCCAGGGATGAGGGGTGGCGGGGCTGGCTTTCTCCTCTCTCCCCACCAAGGCCCTAGGCCCAGGCCTGCCCTCCGGGCTTACTTCCAGGGCTAAGGACACAGAGAGGGGAAGGGCAGGGAGGCAGTCCTGTTTAAGGTATCCGTGGCCAGGGCGTTGTTAGTGGTGGGAGCCCAGTGAGGCTGGATTAGTGGGGTCTTCTCCGGCAGCCGGGGAAGGAACTGCAGAGAGAGGCAAAAACAGACCAGATGCAGGTGGGAGGGAGAGAAGGAATGAGGGAAGGAGGTGCGGTCAGGGGCTGGAGGCCAGCTTGGGAGCTGGGGTGTCAGTCTAGACACTCACCAGAGATGGAGACCAGGCTCCAGTCTGGACTGGAAAAAGGGCTCAGATTGATGACTGCCACTGCACGAAGCGCTTGGATTCCTGCCAGGGAGACGTGAGCAGGGGAGGGCATGATTAGGGAAATGGCTTGGCAATGTGTGCCCTCAAACCAGGACTCCAGGCCCCCAGCCCCTCTTCCGTCAGACCAGGGGGTCCATGCCCCCAGCCCTTCCTCCCTCAGACCCAGGGGCCCGGTACCTGAGGGTTGAAAGGGTCATCATCATCTGTGTCCTCATAGTCGTCACTGGGGTGCAACAAGGGGCGTAGCAGAGAAGCAGGAAGGGGGGCCCATGAGAGCGTGGTCCCCAGCAGTGGCTCAATGGTGCTCCCTCATCCCCTCCCCCAGGACTTCGGCCCCCTCCCCTCCTGACCTGGGTGGGAAGAGGGCCCAGGCTCGGGGCAGGCTGCAGAGGACAGTGGCCAGGGCCCCAGCAGACAGGAGGGAGAAGAGAAGCAAAAAGAGCAGTCCTTCCAGGGTGTCTTCACACAGGCCACGCAGGGCTGAGCCATAATCCTGGGGCGGGAGAGACGGGAGGGGTCAGCGGGCAATACCCATGGCCCGGACCGTCCACCCGGCTGTGCCTCACTGAGAAAATCCGTCAGCCTCTCTGTGCCACAGTTTCCTCCCCTGTCACAGAAAGCACTCAGCGCACGGTAGGTGCTGTGGTCACTGTCATTTATCACACCTGCAGGCATGACCCCAAGTCACAACTTCCTGTCCATCACTGAGAACCCACCACCGCACGCCCAGCCGCGCTGCAGCTTGGCCCTTATTGGGTGCCAGACGTCTCATCCCGGACACTCCCCACACTGTGTGTGTGTGTGTTGAGGGGCGGGGGTGCATCCCTGGCCTCTTCCCACAGCACTCTCTTCTGGGGCTGAGACTCCCAAGGATGCCTCCACACACTGTCCCCCGGGGCAAAAATCCCTGGCTTAGAACAACACTGAGAAGAAGGCTTTAGCAAAACAACTGGCGTAGACCTGCCCCCCTGCACGGTAACGCCTGCTCAGGAAACACTGGCTGACACGGCTGTCATCCCTAGAAACCAGCGATTCCTGAATGCCGGACTCTCAGTCATTCAGCAGGAACTGGCATGAATGACAGACGGCCTGCTCGGTGCCAGGCGCTGCTCCAAGCGCCGGGGCAACTTCGGTAACCAAGCCCCAGAAGGTCACTCAGACCACGTGGAGCTGATGAGAGCGGCGGTTTGGACAGTACCAGGCGCCCCTCCCCTCCCCGCTACAGCAGAGATGGTACAGGCAGGAAGGAACTCTGCGGTGGGAGGTCCATGCCCGCTCCCTGAGGAGGAGGGGGACGGGGAGGATGGGGGTGCAAAGGGCTGAGGCCGGAAACCAGCCAGGGCTAACCACATGGGCCCCTGGAAGTCAGGCGAGAAGCCAGGACTTTAATCCGCAGGCTGGGGGAACTGCTGGAGGCTTCTAAGCGGAGGAAGAAGATCAGATTGTGTTTAAAAGGCTCACTGGGCTGCGGCTGCTGTGGGGAGAGGGAAGAGGCTCTGCCGCCGTCGGGAGCAGAGGTGCTAGCGTGAGCTGTGCTTGGAGTCCAGAAGGACTTGCTGGAGGAAGGGTTGTTGAGGGTAGGGGCAGGAAGCCACATGGAGAGGCCTAGGTTTCCGGGTCCAGGCAGAGGGTCCCCTGGGAGCATAACTCGGGGAGGGGGACAGGTGTCACCTTGTGCAGGCCACGACAATGTAGCAGTGCCACCAACTGGTGGAAGTTTCCTTCTGTTACGTTCAGCGTCTCCTCCAAGGACAGCACAGGCTTCTGCGGTGGGAAGGGGGTTGTTATCCCAGGAACTCTCCGGGCTCCGCCCACCGCACCAGGCCCCACCCCTCTGTCCGCCCCACGCCCTGGGCCCCGCCCACAACCGCCGGTCCGCCCCTTCCTGACTCCACCCACACATTCAGGCCCCGCCCGCCCCGCCCGCCCCTTTCCCCGGGGCCCCACTCACAGCCCTCGGCCTTCCCCTTAGGCGGGCCCCTCCCACAACCGGTGACCCGCCCCTTCCTAAGACTCCGCCCACCGCTCCAGGCCCCGCCCCCTCCCCCGTCTGGGAGTTGGGGTGTAGGGGGAGCACCCGGCCCGCCGACCTGCGCAGAAGGGAACTGGGGCACAGCTTCCCGCTCCAGGCCCTGCAGCTGGGAGTGGATGTTGGCCAGAGCTCGCTGGGACAGAGTCAGCCTCTGCGAGAAGACGGAGGGAGGGAGGAGGGCCCAGCGGTTGACCACCCCCGCCACCCGCCCCACCCCCCGCCTCCTCTCCTCCCACCCCGGGGTCCCTAGATCCAGGCCCCAGCCGCACCCTCCTCCCCCGGCTCCCTCGCCCGCAGCCCTAACCTGTTGAAAGGGGTTGGAGACGGCCTGGTTGCAGAGGAAGTAGTAGTTCAGGATGTCTGAAGCGGGAGCGAAGACGGGGGAGGCCGTAAGCCCCGGGATCCTCCCCGCGGACAGGCGGCGGGGCAGGGCCACACTTTCCACCCTCCCCTCTCAGAGCCCTCCTGTGGTCCGGCTGGCCTCGCCCTCCAAGCCCCCCAGGCCTCCGAGCCCCCACTCCCTCTGCTCCAGAGGACTCCCTTCTGCTGCAGCCACAGCCCGAACGCGCTGATCTGAACACCCCACAGGGCTGCTTCTGCACCTGCCCTGACCCAACTGGGCTACCCACTTTCTCCAAGTGGCCTAGCCCGCCCCTCTCCCTGATCCCTTGTCTCAGCGTCCTTATCCCTTCCCTCTTTTCCAGCTCGCTAGGGCAGGTGCTGAGAGCTTCTGCTGGGCAGAACTGGGCAGGGCTGGCACCCCCACCCCACCGCAGGCATAGAGGCCTGAGGATGCAGGGCGTGAGCCCGGAGGTGTGATCACCTGAGCCAAGGCCAGTCTCCTCCTGGGTCAGGTTCAGGATGTAGCTGTCTGGACTGGAGCAGAAGTCACTGAGGCCCTGAGAGCAGCACAGAGGGGGCTCGGACAGACACGCCCCCGCCTCACACGCCTCAGGGTCCAGACCTCCAGCCCCTCCTCCTCAGACCCGGGGGTCCAGGTCCCCAGCCCCTCCTCCTCAGACCTGGGGGTCCAGGCCCCCAGCCCCTCTTCCTCAGACCCAGGGGTCCAGGTCCCCAGCTCGTCCTCCTCAGACCCAGGGGTCCAGGACTCCAGCCCCTCAGCACCTAGGACACTGGCTTCAAATCGCAGAACCTGTGAGCCTGTCTCCCAAGTCTTGTCTCTCAGGATCTGAGGCCTCTGTTCCCCTCGTCCCCAGGTCTGGGAGTCAGGGGCCTTCAGCCCCTGGAGTCTTGGAGCCCAGGTGCCTGTCCCCACCCCACCCCACCCCTGGTGCTCACCACGGCTGTGGCTGCCTCCAGGCCCATGGAGCCCCAGCTCAGGACCAGAACCAGGAGACTCATCACCGTCATCCTGTAGTGGGGGAGGAGGGGTGGGATTGGAGTTCTGGGGTTCCTAATCTCCCACCTCACCGCTTCCCATCCCAGATCACATCACAGCCCTACCCTTCCCCCACCAACCTCTGGAGCCAAGAGGATAACAGTTAGGGGTAGAGCAGTGGGCAGGGAGAGGATGGGCCTGTAGATGGTGACGTCAAACTGAACATCTGGCCCCACTGGGTGGGGGGGGGCAGGGGGTTGGCAGTGAGAAGGGCCCTGTGTGGGCAGCTCCTGCCCAGGTCTGCCCCGCCTTGCCCTGGACTGTGGGACCGTGGGAGGGCGACTGCCCAGCCCGGGGCCCCAATTCCCAGCTCTGAATTCCGCAGGAGCCCGCTCCCAGCTTCACCCATTGGTCAGCCTCCAGCTCAGCCCAGGAGTGATCTCAGCTGTGCAGGGCTGAAATCGCCTCCTGGTTTTTCTCTTTGCAGGGGGACGGATCATCATTGGAGGGTGGTCTGAGAGTGAGAAGGGTGCCTGCAGGGGGTCAAACTGAAGGCCCAGCCCCAAGTCCCAGACCGTCCACCATGTTTACCATCTCCAAGCTTCAGAGGAGGGCCTGGATGGAATAGCAGGCCTGCTTACCCCAGGGGGGAGCGTGGGGATGGTGGTGAGTGCCAGCGTGGACCCCCTCAGGGCCAGAGAGGATACAAGGGCTCCTCTGAGTGGGATAGGCTGGCCTGGATGGAATCTCAGCTCCAGCACTTTCTGGCTGTGCAACCCTGGGCAAGTGACCTAACCTCTCTGATCACCAGTCTCCCTTTCTGTTAAAAGGGGTGATGGGAAGGACCTCTTCGTAAGGTCAACGCGAGGGTTCCAGAAGAGTATCAGGCATACAGAATGAACCTTTCAGTAAGAGTGTGGTCCTTAATTCCATGCACCACGTGACAGCCTTCTGCCCTCATCTGCCTGCCAGACAGACCTCTGACAGCACCTCGGTTCTCAGTGTTGTCATGGCAACCAAAGGGGGCAGTGATCGCCCCCCCATCCTCAGCACAAGCATTATTACTGTTATTTCTTTTCTGGGACTTTGTTGCACTCCCTGTGACAAGGACAGTCTGCTGCCCCAGCCCCTCCTGGGCTGCTCTGTGTCCCTATGTGCCTGCCCACCCTAGGAACTCTCTGAGGTCTGTGGGACAAGGGAATGAAACCAGCGTGAGCCTTGGAAAGACGGCGGCCCTTCTCACAAGAGCACTGTGGGATCTCGCCCTGTGATGTTCCCCACCGCCAGGAAGGCCACCCGGACTTACACGATCACCAGCCACTTGCTCTGCCTCGCCAGGCCCAGGAGGGTGAAGAGACAGACCAGCAGCTCCAGGAGCAGCAGGAGGACGTAGGCCAGCCACCTGGGGAGGGGGCAACAGGGGTGAGGCAGAAGCAGCCAACCCAGCCTTTCGGGTGTCCAGGTTCCCGGACTGGGACACGGCAGAAGGTGACAGCACCCCCACGAGGGCCCGCCTCTGCCTGGATCTCTGTGCTCTCCGTGACAGCCAGTCTCCAGGCCTCAGCCAAGCTCATCTCTGAAACGGGTGCACAGGGGGCCGGTCACTATCGCCATTTAGAGCACAGGGCCTGAGGCAGATCACCATAACTGCATCCGCACCAAGCCATGCACGAGCCCTGTGACTGGCACTCTCTGAGATTTAGCCTCTCGGAGCCCCAGCCCCTCCACCCCAGGCTGGAGCGTCTTAGCGGGACTTGTTCTCAGGCCTGCATCCAGCATCACAGGGCACAACCCAAGGGCTTGGCATCTGCAGGCAGATGGGCTGGGCCGCAATGCCAGCCCCTCCGCTTCCTGCCCGCCCACAGCTTCTGTGCCTCGGTTTCCCCTTGGTAACTCTTGGGGAGAACAGCAGCACCTACTTCCTGAGGCTGTCGTAAGGCTGAGAGAACCCATAAAGCACCAAGGAGTGTGCCGAGCATGTGGGTGCATCTAACCGTTAGCCTGAACACGAATCAGGGAACTCTAAAGCGTACTGAAGAATTCAGTATCAGTTAATGATCAGCACTCTGACTGCAGAGGACAAAGCCCGGGAAGCTACAGCACAGTGCTGGCCCATGGGAGATGCTCAATAAATAGCAGCATTCTCAAAGGTCCCCACGTGGGCAGAGTGGCAAGGGAGCCGCCACCTTCTCCGTGGCAGCCTCTGCTCGGACCTCCGTGGGGACTGACTGTGCACTCCTTTCCCGGACCGTGGGAGGGTCAGGCTGTCTCCAGGAAGGGGAAGCTGGGCCCCGTGGCTCCAGCTGACCTCCAGGTTCCCTATGTGGCCACTGACAGCTCATGTGCTCCAGCCTCACTGGTTTCACAGGGCAGATGGCACTTCTGTCTTTACCCTCCACGAACAGCAAAATTTCCCCTCTGGGAGAACTGGCCAAGTCCCCTGAAGGACTCCCAAGTGCCAGACAGTCTCATATGCGTGCATGACTACACGTGCACGCATGCACAGTCGCTCAGTCGTGTCCGACTCTTTGCGACCCCATGGACTGTAGCCCCGCAGGCTCCTCTGTGCAAAGGATTCTCCAGGCACGAATACTGGAGTGGGTTGCCATGCCCTCCTCCAGGAAATCTTCCCTACCCAGGGATCAAACCCACATCTCCTGTGTCTCTGGCGTTGCAGGTAGATTCTTGGGTGTATCCAACAGCTATTTCTTGTAGATGGTGGGTCTGCTTCACCCCTTCAAAGTCTACACTCCTACCCCCAGCCCCCCGAAATGGAGCCGTGGCCCCTGAACTTGGTCACAACCCAGAACTTGAATTCACTGGGACCCAGGCCTGTCTGATGCCCATGGTGGGCATCCAAATTATGGGCTGCTTCAACCCGGGTCTGCCTCCCTGCTGGAGCACAGAATCTAGGACAAAAGTCTTCCCTGGCTCTCTGCCCCCATGTCTGGTCGGGGCCCCAGGTGTTAGATGAACCAAAGAAATCATTCCTAGTGGACGAAGCGACGAGGACTTCACCGTGTTGGCTGCTGGGATGGGTGGCTGCCTGATGTCCAAATAACTGGTTCTCTCCCCTCCTTCAAATGTTACCTTTTCCGTGTGGCCTTCCTGGAATGACCGTCCCCGCATCCCCAAAACTGCCAGCCTCTGTCCCCAGACCCTCCTGTTCTCATCTCCTGCCTAATTTTCTCCACCCAGGACAGGAAGAGAGGCCACCCACCTGTACTCCTCTACAAAGGACACATCCTCGGCCACCTGCAGGGGGCTCAGGGGCACCCCCCGCCAGAAGGCCAGCCCCTGGAGCTGCTGGGCCACGGTTTCCGCCTGCCGCCGGGCGCCCCGGGCAGCAGCCACCAGCTCCGTGCGCTGCGTCAGCACCTCCTCCAGCGTGGTCAGCTCCGTCCTCACGGCCTCGTCCAGCCTCTCCACCATCTCCAGCACCTGGGCGAGGGGGTGGGGGTGGGGGTGGGGGCATCTGGAGTCAGGGGAGGGTATCCTCTGGGTGGGAGGGCAGGGGCCAGGGTGGCGGGGGTGAAGCAGGAGTGAGCAGGGCTGGCTGTCTGGGATTGGGCGCTAGGGCATCTGAGGATGCAGGAAGCGAAGGAGGGGGCCTGCGGTCTGGCGAGTGTGCTTCTGTGGCTTCTTTCAGGAGTTGGAGAGGTGAGCGGGTGAGCCCCAGGGCTGAGATGAAGCCTGGCATCCTAGGACTGAGCCTGGGTCGCAAGTCTGGGTTCTGCGGCCCAGGGCTGCAACTGGACATGAACTCTAAGGTCTGAGGTCGGGCTGGGTCTCGGCCTCACGTCTGGAATCGTTGGGGTCAGAGGGAGCCTTCCTGGCTGAGTCCTGGGTCTCAGCGTTCAGGTCTCCTGCCTCGCACTTGGCCAGGGGCCAGGTCTCTGGCCCTGGATCTGCCCTGAGGGCAGGGTCTTGGTGTTTAATGTATGAATGGTTTGGGCTGTGAATTGAAGCCCAGGGCTGGGGATGCAATGAGTCTGGGGGTCTGGGTTTGAGCCCCTAGTCCCAGATCTGGGCTGAGGTTCTGAGGGTGCCATGCATGGAGCCCTGCCTGGCTGTCAGCATTGGGTGGACAGTCTGAGATCTGCATGTTGGAACCTGACATTCTGAACCTGGGGTCTCAGCTCTGAGTTCAGACCCTGCTTCCTGGGGGTGGGGAGGGGGGTTCTTCTGGCCAGGTGTGGGGAAGCAGTCTGGGTGTCGGTCTAGGGTCTGGCCCGTGTCTGGTCTCCTCACCAGGTGGTCAATGGCGGTGAGCGTGTGGTTGGCATGCAGTAGTGCGGAGCTGAGCTGGGACACCCCATCGCTGGTCTCACTGTTGCCATAGAAACCGACGCCAATGCCAGCGCTAAGAGGAGGAGGGACGGGAAATCACAAACGGTCCTGGGACCCTGGGGGCCGCCCCCCTCCTCACACACCCAATCGTGGCTGCCACCCCATCCCATTGGTTCAGCCCTTCGTGGGAAAGCAACGTCTCCAGCCTGGTCCCCACTGGTTGCCAAGGTAACCGAGAAGTCTCACTCCCCCGGCCCAGGGACGTCATTGTGATGCTAATGGTGGGTGGAGAGGTGGCGGGGAGGGGGCCCCCAGATTTAACTCGCACCTCCCCGGAGTGAACCCCTGTTGTGCTCAGCCCCAGAGTGGGGAGTTCTCACCTCTGGGGTCTGCTAGCCCCACCCGCAGCCCCTCTATTCTTTTCCCCAAACATCCAGGGTCCTCAGTGTCAGTCCCTTCAGGCTCCAGCCGTCCTCTGCCCCGCCTCCTGGGGGTTCCATGGAGCCACCACCTCCTGGGGGTCCCAGAGCCTGGAGCTCCCAGCCTTCCCCCTCCCCTGGGGACCCAAGTGTCTGGACAGCTGGGAGGGAAGCAAGGGAATGTGGGCCGATGGGCCAGAAGCAGGGCGCCCCCTCCTTCACCTCAGTTGCCAGCAGACAGAGCTCCATTGTAGGGCCTGAATACGGTCTCCAATCTCCCCCCACCCCCAACGCACTGTGGCCCTTTGCGGAGGGGAGCCAGGGCCGCACTGGGGCGGAGGAGGCCCGGACGCCCTCACAGCTCCCAGCGCCCCGCCCCCAGCCATGGGATCGGACACCGGCCGCTACCCATTGTCCACGGTCCCACAAAGCTGCTCTTGTTCCCAGGCCGCGGGGCCGCTGTGCCGCCCCCCGTGGGGCCTTTGTCCACCTCCCCAGTCTACCCCAACTCGGGAGGGCCTGAGGAGGAAGCCCTTGCTCCCACCCACACCCCAAAGCCCCACACGGGGCGGGGAGGGGGGCTCCCTGCAGGGTGGCAGAACCATCTTTCTGGCCGTGGCCCTCCCTGCCCGCCCCCAGTCCCCACTCCAGGGGCAGATCTTGAGCGCCCTGGTCTGTCCTGGGTGGTGGGGGTGCCCTGCTGGGAGGGGCCGCCCGCAGAGATAGCCCTGGGCACAGGGTGTCTCCTCAGGCGTCCTGTCCCTCTCCGCTCTGCTGGTGTCCCAGGAGGCGGCCCTGGGCTCCCAGGGGCTTTTGGGTCTGAATCTGCACTCTGCCACTTGGCCTAGGCGGCCTTGAGAAGTTGCCTCTCTCTGAGCCTCCCTTTTCAGAACTAGTCATGACAACTCTGAGTCAAGCGAGGTCACCGTGGGAAGGAGTCAGGCCAGCTCGGGTCTGCTCCAGGATCACAGACATCCCTCTACCGTCCCTGATGGGGCCATCACTGGCTCCATGAGGGCAGGGCCCTTGTCTGGCTTGGTCAGGCTCCCCTGGTACTGTTGTAGATACTCAGGAAATAACTGCTGAATGAATGGATCAATGAGTTAACGAATGACATCACTAGTTCACATTTACAGAGCCCAGCTGGGGACCAGGCACTGAACATTTCACTCACTCTCACCACAACTGGGAGGTGGGTGTGACAACAGTGTCCATTCTAGAGATGTGGAAACTGAGGCCTGGAGGAGTTATATCACTCCCGCAGGTCACACAGCTATTCCACTCAGAGACAGCAACCCCAGCAGTCTGACTGCCCAGCCTTCAGCCCCTACCCCATCCTGCCAGGGAAGTTATGTCTCCCCTCCCGGCCTCAGTTTCTCCATCCATCGAATGGGAGAGCAAGTCTCCCTGCTGGGATACCACCAGGAAGGCTGCTGATAGAGAGCTTGGGGAGCCCTGTCCCCCTGCCCGCCCACCCTGGGGCCCCATTACCAGCCGACGAGAAGGGCAGCGATGCAATTCCAGGTGACACACCCTCCCCCGGGCGGGGGGCTCTTGGCCCCGGGGGGTTCGGGGGGCCGGCAGCAGCAGAAGCGGATGAGGTAGACAGCGATGAAAATGAGGCTCAGGCCCAAGCCCAGGCCTGCCAAGGCCGCCACCAGCAGCAGGGCCTGGGGAAGGAGGGGGTGACAGGGCGTCAGAGGGGCTCTGCACGCCCTCCCCAAGTGGCCGGAGGCACTGTGTCTGAGATCTCGGTGCAGGTGGCGGGCATCCTGGCGAGATGAGTGGCAAGCCCACCCCGTGGTTTTCAGGTCTGTGCTGGGGCTGTGCAGCTTAAGGTTGGAGGGCGCTTCCAGTTGGGAGGCCCGGGTCTTGGGCTCAGTTCCGCTGTACCCTCCAAAGGCTGTGTGACCTTCGGAGGGCCCGTCCCCTCTCTGAGCCTCAGTTTCCTCCCCAGAGAAACCAGGTAGTTGGGACGAAGCCCCATCCGAGGACACGAAGAAACCTGGACCCTGGAACCGTGGGGGATCAGGGGGCTGGTGGGGGGGATGCGGGCTCCTGGTGGTGTGTCTGAGGCTGGGGGTGGCAGGCTTCCTCCTCCCTCCTCCTGCTGGTCCTCCCCACTCCCTGCTTGCTCACTCTCCCCAGAGGCTGAGCTCTGCAC
Organism: Bos grunniens; assembly: GCF_055505025.1. Lineage (NCBI taxonomy): Eukaryota > Metazoa > Chordata > Mammalia > Artiodactyla > Bovidae > Bos > Bos grunniens. The sequence goes on along the minus strand of NC_141182.1, from coordinate 63,329,677 downwards.
ACCCACCGCAGTGAGTCTGTCACCCCGGGCCTCAGGGGGAGGGCGTGACAGCCTCCCTGACAGTGTGCCTGTGCACACAACTCAGAGATGGGGACAGGGAGGCTGAGAGTGTGAGGGCCGAGCAGGCGGGGAGGAGAGAAAGGCAGGATGGGGGAGACTCATCCAGGATGGGCGGGGGTGGGGGGAAGGAGCGACTCAGAGGAAAGAGAGAGATGGAGACGGAGACAGAACCAAAGGTGGGAGGACAGAGGTGGGGAGAGGAGCCGTGGTTGCAGCCAGAAGAGCCTTGCACAACGACGGGGCGCTCCTGTAGGAGGCAGGGTTTTCCACTGCCGTTCTGGGCTCTGCCCAGAAGCCCAGAGAGGGGCCACGCTTTCCCTTCAGCCACACAGCACTCGGGGGCAGCAGCCACAGCACACCCAGACTTCTGGACTAACGAGTGCTGAGTCCTGGCTCTGCCTTGTCCTCATGCTGGGGTGTGTGTGCTGGGCATGTAGGTGAGTGTGCATGTGTGTCTCTATGGGAGTGCCTGCGCCTGCAGGCGTGAGGGGGTGATCTGTATGCACTTGTGCGGTTCTGAGCACAATTCCTTGAATCTGTGAGTAGTCTCTGGTGGTGGTAGGGTGTGTGTGTGTGTGTGTGTGAAAGAGGTAGTATGTGAATGTAGGTGTCAGTGTGTGTGAACACATGAGTGTCTGAATGTGTGCCTACATGAGTGATATATGTGTGTGCATGTGTGAGTCTTGCAAGAATGTGTATCTGTATATGGGTGTGCTTGCTTGCTTGCTAAGTCACTCAGTCGTGTCCAGCTCTGTGCAACCCCATGGACTGTAGCCCGCCAGCCTCCTCTGTCCGTGGGATTCTCCAGCAGGAATCCTAGAGGGGGTTGCCCTGCCCTCCTCCAGGGGATCTTCCTGACCCAGGGATTGAGCCCATGTCTCATGTCTCCTGCATTGCAGGCGGGTTCTTTACCACTAGCGCCACCTGGGAGGCCTGTATATGGGTGTATATGTGTGCATATGTGAGTGTGTTTGTGTGTGAATGCATGTGTGCGAATGTGTGTCTGGCTGGGTGTGAGTGTGTCCCCCCCAGCACAGTGGCGCCCAGTCCCTGATTATCTTCCCAGCTGTGCCCTCAGGGTGCTCTCCCTAGGGGGCGATGTCCCCTCCTGCCCGAGGGTCCCAGAGCTGTCACCCTGACTGTTGACAACGGGGCGCAGTGGGTCTCCCCAAGTGCCTCTGGTGGTGGCCGACTAGGCACCGGGGTGGACAGGTCTGCTTGGCCATGAGCAGGTGTCCGTGGACCAGGCTGGGCAAGCCAGAGGCCATGGGCGCAGGGCTGGCGGTCGCCGCGTGGTGGGGAGAGGGTGGCGGGGAGTGGGCGGGGAGGAGCTGCTTACCGGCTCAGTCCAGCCATGACCCAAATAGCTCAGAACACAGCACTCATCCCCGCTCCGCTTTCCTGGGACCCCCCCTCCGAAGCCTGCCAAGCCCCAGCCCCCTGTCCCGGGAGCTTCCCAGGACTGATCAGAGGTCCAGACCTCACAGGCAGAGCTCGGGACCCACCCGAGGCTCCACCATCCTCCCCACCCCCGCCCCGCCCCCAGCTCAGCCAAGCCTTGCTCATTAATCTCAAAGTCAAGGACTTGAATTAAACTGGGTCAGGGGACCCCGTTCTTTCGCCCCGAGTGGAGCCTGACCCAGGCTGGGCCCCGTTCCCCAGGGACCCTGGTTTCCTGAAGGCTCCCACCCGGCCCCACCCTCTGGCTCCCAAAACGAACCTCGTCCCCAGCCTCCCTCCCCTGCCCCTCCCGTCCCGGGACTGGCTGGAGGTCTCCTCTCCCAGCACCTCCAAGTGGTTTTCCCAGCTCTGGCCCTAAGACCCCTCACACCCCCTGCCCCATTTCAGGCTTCGATTCTGTCCCAGAAGCGCGGCAACCCCCAGCCTCTTCCCCTCCACCATGCCAGCGCCTGTCTCCTGGGTCCCGCCTGAACTGGGACATGTTTAACTGGACTGCCCCGATCCAAGGAGGGAAGGGTCATCCTTTAGGACGCGGTGGACCCCTCTGATGACGACCCAGGAGGCTGGCTTCTCGAGCATCCTCTCTGAAACCCGGGAATCCATGGGCCCCCCGTCCCCTCCCTCCTCTGGGACCCTGGGGCCCAGGCCCCAGCCCCCACCTTATTTAAGGAGCTAGGGGTCTGGCTCCCTGCGCCCATCCCAAGGGTACCTCCAGCTACGGGTAACCACGCTCCTGCTCCCTCGGGTACCCCAAAGTCCGGGCCCGGCCCCAACCCCCAGAGAACACAGGAATCGGTCCCCAGCCCCTTCTCCCGCGGGACCCAGAAGCTTTGGAGCCCCCACCCCTCCACCCCCCGCCACACCACAGACCCCCCGACCGCTCCCACCTGCTGGTATTCTCGTTCTTGGGGCGCGAAGGCGCTGGGCACCGGTCGGAGCTGGAAGTCGGCGCGGGGCAGCTGATGGAGCAAATGGACCCAAGCAGAGGGTCGGTAGCCCGGGGGCGCCCCCATGGCCCCCGGGGAAGGCTCCGCGGGGCCGACGCCGGGGCTGCGGGCGCCTGGGCTGCGGAGCCGGGCGCGGGCTGAGCGGGGTCTGGCGGGGCTCGGGGCTCGGGGGAGCACGCGGGGGGAGGGAGGGGGTGGGGGGCGGAGATTGGGGGAGGAGGGGGGCGGTGCGGCCGGGCGGGGCCGGTGCTGCCCCTGGCGGCCGCGGAGAGCACTGCGGCAGCGCGAGCCCGGCGCCCCGCGCCCCCCGCCCTCGGGGGCCACCGCCACCTGCGGCCCGCGCTCTGCACCGCTTCGCTCTCGGAGGCGCCCGGCAGGGCTGGGCTGAACAGCGACATCCAGCAGAGGGCCGCGCGTACTGTCGTATCACCCTACAGCTCCACGATCCCTTTATCTTCAGGAAGAACCTTCGTATCTAGGTCGCCAGTATTTGCACAGCGTTTTACAAATAAGGATCAGTTACCAAGAATGGTCTGTTGCATCAATAAAATTCCTCACTGCTATGAGCGTATTCTCACCTGTAACCCATTTGGGCGAAAAACCTTCTCCCACTCAAGTCTGTATAAGGACACAGCTTCTCTACACAAACCTCCCTATGTGTATAGACCACTCTGGAGTGCCTACCGACCTGACTGTGTACAGACCACTCCGGAGTGCGTCCCCACAGGTCTGTGTACAGACCACTCCGGAGTGCGTCCCCACAGGTCTGTGTACAGACCACTCCGGGGTGCGTACCCACACATCTGTGTACAGACCATTCCAGGGTGTGTACCTGCAGGTCTGTGTACAGACCACTCCGGAGTGCGTACTGTACCCTCATGTCTGTGTACAGACTACTCCAGAGTGAGTACTCACATGACTGTGTACAGACCACTCCGGAGTGCGTACCATACCCTCATGTCTGTGTACAGACCACTCCGGAGTGCGTCCCCACAGGTCTGTGTACAGACCACTCCGGAGTGCGTCCCCACAGGTCTGTGTACAGACCACTCCGGGGTGCGTCCCCACAGGTCTGTGTACAGACCACTCCGGGGTGCGTCCCCACACATCTGTGTACAGACCATTCCAGGGTGTGTACCCTCATGTCTGTGTACAGACCACTCCAAAGTGAGTACTCACATGACTGTGTACAGACCACTCCAGAGTGTGTACCCTCATGTCTGTGTACAGACCACTCCAGAGTGAGTACTCACATGACTGTGTACAGACCACTCCAGAGTGCGTACCCACAGGTCTATGTACAGACCATTCCGGGGTGCGTACCCGCATGACTGTGTACAGACCACAGTGGAGTGCGTACCCACATGTCTGTGTACAGACCACTCTGGAGTGTGTACCCACATGTCTTTATAAGTGTAGAAGGATTCTTCCCACTTGAACAACAACCCTACTCATCTATTTGGGGACGCCTCCCATCTTTATAGGCTTTCCTGGTGGCTCAGAGGTTAAAGCATCTGCCTCCAATGTGGGAGACCTGGGTTCAATCCCTGGGTTGGGAAGATCCCCTGGAGAAGGAAATGACAACCCACTCCAGTATTCTTGCCTGGAGAATCCCATGGACAGAGGAGCCTGGTAGGCCATAGTCTATGGGGTGACAAAGAGTCAGAAATGACTGAGCAACTTCACTTTCACTTTCCCATCTTTATAAGGATGCCTCCCATGTGTTGAAGAACCTCTCTAAACTGATTAATCATTACTTCCATGTGCATGAGGATCACCTTGCCCCTTGTCATTCATTTTACAGTTTATAAAGTATTTTTCCAGCCACTATGTCTGCTGAGTCTTATCAGGAATCTGCCGATGTCACACTGATACAGGCCGAAGCAGAGATGACCCGGCCACTTCAACACCACCACCCAGCCAGTCACTGCTGAAGTTAGGTTCCCAGGGAACTGTCCTAGGGGTTCCCCTACACCTTTGGAGCTGGGTTAGATTTTGCTACCTGGGGTCCCCATACCTGGCCTCTCTTGAAGTATCGAGATGAGGTGGACTGGGGGGGACAGAGAAAGGAGGGGGTGCTCCACCCACAGGGCCCCAATATTTTGCTGCAGATTGGTGAGAAAGGCCTGGGAGGCAGTTGCCCATCTCATGACCAGGGAGGAAAAATAACGGTGATGGTAATGGTGGTGGCTGGGTGTGTGTGGGGGAGGCCGGAGGGGAGGTCAGGAAGGTAATGACAGCGGTGATAATTATGGGGCTGCCCTGGTGATGATGTGATGAGGATGGTGAGGGTGAGGAGGGTGGTGATAATAGTGACTGTTGATGATGGTGATGGTGAGGATGAAGGTGGTGGTGCCGGTGGTGATGGTGGTGAAGGTGGTGATGGTGAGGGTGATGATGAAGGCGGTGGTGGTGAAGGTGGTGGTGATGACGGCGAGGATGGTGACCACGTTGATGAATGGGCACTCTGAGATGCCCTCTGATAGAGACTTGTTCCCCTTGACCTTCTCCTGCTGTTTTTCTCCGGGTCTGCTTCTCCTGGGGAAGACTACGGTTATTCCAGGGTGGTCCCGGAGCATTTCTAGGCTGAAAAGGCATCCCAGTACCATCTCAGACTCTGCAGGCATCTAAGTTGGGCCTTGGGTGTGTGAGGACTGCGCCCCCCCCAGCATGGGGGCAGTGCTCAGAGCATAGGTCGTTGCTACTTTGTCCCAGCCAATTCTTGCCGTGTGGGGAGCGGGACACCGCATCGCCAGATGTTCCAAATTTTCAAGAGATGACAGAAATGGGGATATTTTTAAAAGCAAAATCCCTCAGCTTTTAAATGTTAAAGCTAATTCAAATACAAAAAAATACTGTGTGGGCCAAATAAAACCTGTCCGTGGGTTGGAGCTGGCTGGTTTTTGTAAGCTCTGGTCTAGCCAGACGCTGAGCAGCATCGCTGTGGAAGGGGCAAGCGGAGGGAAATGGGCCTGCAAAGAGGCTGAGAAGGAGCAGTCCAGAGAGGCAGGCAGGAAGCCTGGGGAGGCAGCAATGCCACCTCCTCCAGGAAAGCCTCCTGATCAGCCTGTCTTGATGAAAGACAAGGGCAGATCCTGGCTAAAGAGTTTAGCCTGTGGTCCCTGTGAAACTCTGGGAGACTCTTCTGTTTCATGGACTGATTGTGAGTACATATGGTTACAAGTCCATTTAGATGATACTCAATAACAGGCAGACTTAACCTTTGGGGGCAACAGCCACCAGAACGGCGTTGCCTCTAGAGGTGGGGACAGGGCTGACTGGTAGGAGGGTGGATGGGGGTTTCTGAGAATGATGTCATTGCTCTATACCTTGATAAGGTTTCGAGTTGCACAGGGTGGCTTCTCTTTTGCAGTACACTTGAGATTTGTGCAAATTTTGCATTTCACTGCAAATTTTACCCCAAGGAAAAAAAGAACCATTTAATGATATGCATGCTTAAGTATGGGGGCAAGTTTAATGGTGTCTACAGTTTCCTTTGAAATGGATCAGCGTGCATGTTAGTCACTCAGTCGTGTCTGACTCTCCAAGACCGCATGGCTGCCAGGCTCCTCTGTCCGTGGGATTCTCCAGGCAAGAGTACCAGAGTGGGTTTCCATTTCCTTCTCCAGGGGATCTTCCCAACCCAGGGATCGAACCCAGGTCTCCTGCATTGCAGGCAGATTCTTTACCTTCTGAGCCACCAGGGAAGCCTGAAATGGGTCAGAAATGGATCAAAAAATAAATAAGGTGGATTGACAGGGGGATAGATAGGTAATAAAGCAAAATATTCACGGTAGCGTCTAGGTGGTGGGTATCTATCTACTCAGTGGAACATTCTTTAGTGCTTCATCTTTATTGAGATATTGTTGATATATAACACTGTGTAGGGTTCTTTGGAAACTTGTTTGTTCAGGTCCTTTGCTCATTTTATGACTTCCCTGGTGGTTCAGATGGTAAAGCGTCTGCCTACAATGTGGGAGACCCGGGTTCAATCCCTGGGTTGGGGAGATCTCCTGTAAAAGGGAATGGTAACCCACTCCAGTATTCTTTCCGCCACCCCTCCCAAAAAAAAGCAGCCCAAAGAAATATTTGGGCTTCCCTGGTGGCTCAGAGGTTAAAGCGTCTGCCTGCAATGCGGGAGACCTGGGTTCGATCCCTGGGTTGGGAAGATCCCATGGAGAAGGAAATGGCAACCCACTCCAGAACTCTTGCCTGGAGAATCCCATGGAGTGTAGATTATTTGTGTGTGTGTTTTTTTTTTCCCACTGTAACATTCTTTCAACTTTTTTGTCTATTTGAAATTTTTCATAATGTTGCGAAAAGAAAAGGGCAAGGCCATAATTATGCATAGTTGCTCAGTCATGTTTGACTCTTTGTGACCCCATGGACTTTAGCCCACCAGTCTCCTCTGCCCATGGGAGTCTCCAGGCCAGAATAGTGGAGTGGATTGCCGTGCCTTCCTCCAGGGGACCTTCCTGACCCGGGGAGTGAACCCACGTCTCCTGCATTGGCAGGTGAATCCATTTTAACGCTGCACCACCTGAGAAGCCCAGGACTCTAATTACAGCAACACAATAAAGTAGTATTAGATTATAACCCAAATAAGAAATAAAAGGCTGTGATTCTAGAATGATGTAAATGATTGATCAAATAAAGTAATATATAGATGAGAGAGAAGGGGCAAATTCCCCACACAGCAGAATTCCAGATAATTGATGTGGATACTCCCACCTCAAGGGTGGAGCATAACTCCCAACTCCTTAAGTGTGGGTTCAGCGAGATGACATCCTTCTAAAAAGAACAGCATGAAAGTGAGAGAAAAAGAGTAAGTTTGTAGTCAAGAAACCTGACAAGCCCTGCCTCAGCCAGGAATTCAAGGTCAGCATCAACAGTCCTGTTGATAGCACGTAGCCTTGATGGGGGGTGAGGAGACTGGCATTTCAGTTCCATGGTTTTCCTCCCCCAGACCCGGACCCCAGGCTAATCGTGAGAAAAGCATCCACCACATGCCAAGGGAGGGACTTCCCTGGTGGCTTGGTGGTAAAGTGTCTGCCTGCCAATGCAGGAGACTGTTTGAAACTTTCCATGGACTCCTGATCCAGGAAGATCCCACTTGCTGATGAGCAACTCAGCCCGAGTACCACAGCCACTGAGCCTGCGCTCTGGAGCTGCAACTCTGAGCCTGTGAGCTGCAACCCAAGCCACGTGCCCTAGAGCCGTGCTGTGCAACAAGAGATGCCACCGCGATGAGAATCCCACGCACTGCAAGTAAGGAGTAGCCCTCTGCCGCTGGAGAACAGCCCACGCAGCAACAAAGACCCACCAACGGCCACAAATGAATCAATAAAGTTATTTTTAAAAAACCCCAAGGAGTGGGGGGGGGGAACATCCTACAAAACACTGGGCAGGTCCTCTTCAACGCTGTGAAGTTTATCCAAAAAAAGGAAAAGGGGAGAAACCACTGGAGCCCAGGGGAGCCTCGGGAGACTCGGTGACTTACATGTCACGTAGTCTCTTGGATGGGGGCCTGGAACAGAAGAAGGACATGAGGTGAAAACCGCGGAGCTCCAGGTAAAGTGTGGGCCTTGGGTAACAACCGTGCCTGAACCAAGGCTCACTCGCTGTGACGGAGGTACCATAGCCACGTCAGATCTTAGTGGCGGGGGCAACAGGGGCCAGGGGTGGATAGCAACTCTCTGTACCGTCCTTGCAAACTTTTCTGGAAGTGTAAAACTGTTCTAAAATAAAAAACTGACTTAAATAAAGCAATCCCATTTTTTTTTTTTAATGATAGAGTAAAAAAAAAAAAAAAAAAGTCTAGGCTTTGGTGCGAACAGGAAGCAGTTCCATTCCTTCTCCGTCTGCCTTCACACTCCATCTGCCTGAGTCCCCTTTCCCTCCCCTGTTGCTATATGAGGAGCAGATATTCTACATTTTTCTTGCCATCTGGGGGTTTTCCACCTGTCCCAATTTCAGGGGGTCAACTGTCCAGCCTAATTTAATATCAGAATGCCCCCCTGGCATCTAGTTCAGTCACTCCCTGTTTTCCAAGGGGAGGCTTGAGCTAAGATGGGGGTAAGAGGGCCAGCCCATGGCTGGTTTGCCCGCTCACCTCGCCCTCTTTGTCCAAGTCTGAGACAGACTCTCCTTCCCGTGTTGTGCCAGGCGTTCAGCTGCTGTCTCTCTGTCTCATGGGAATCCCCCTTCCTCCTTCCCTCAAGCCCACCAAGAATTCCTGCTGCCCTTCCTCAGCACCAGATTTCTGCTGCTAATGATGCTCTCTAGCCAAAGACTGCCAGGAACACGCTTGCTTGCAGTTGAACAACCTGGGTTGGTTACTCATCACAGTGGGAGAGAACCACGGGCTGAGAGGTGACACAGACCAAGGAACAGGGTGCTGCGAACTGCACTGTGAGTGCTCAGTCATGTCTGACTCTCTGCAACCCCATGGACTGCAACCCACCAGGCTCCTCTGTCCATGGGATTTCCCAGGCAAGAACACTGGGGTGGGTTGCCTTTTCCTCTTCCAGGGGAGTCTTCCCAATCCAATGATCGAAGAGGTGGTGGATTCTTGACCAGGGAAGTCCATGGGCTGCCCAGGGTACCCACCAAATTCACATGTTGAAGTTGTCATCCTCAGCACCTCAGATGTGACTATACTTGGAGAAGGGGCCTTTGACAAGGTAATGAAGTTAATGTGAGGTTGTTAGAGGGGAGCTCTAATGGAATATGACTGCTGCCCTCACTAGAAGAGGAGATTAGGACACACACATGACAGACGGCCAGCCGTCTGGGGACACAGTGAGGATGAGGGCACTTATGGGCCAAGGAGAGAAGTCTCAGAAGAAACTAAACGGGCCGGGGCCTTGATCGCAGACTTTCAGCCTCCAGGACGGTCAGAAAATAAACTTCTGTTGTTGAAGCCCCCGAGTCTGTGGTTATTTGCCATGGTGGTCCAGGAAAGGGAGGCAGAGCGTGTGAGAAAGGTGTTACAATTGGCTTTAGATTTACTGGCTCACTTTGAGCAGGGTCAGAGGAAGAGAGCTTGCCCTGGATTTGGGTGTTGTCAGGAAGCCGAGGAAACCCTGTGATTGGGTGTCTCAAGAAATCTTACCCACAAACAGCTCATACAATTCAATATAAAAAAACCCAATCCAAAAAAAAAAAGGGCAAAAGCCCTAAACTGATATTTCTGTAAGGAAGACGTACAGATGGGCAACAGGCACAGGAAAAGATGCTCAGCATCACTGATTATCAGAGAAACGCTAACCAAAGCCACAATGAGGTTCACAGCTTCATGGCAAACCACACAGCAGTCAGAATGGCCATGGTCAAAAAGTCTGTAAACAATAAATACTGGAGAGGGTGTGGAGAGAAGGGAGCCCTCCTACACTGCTGTTGGGAATGTAAACTGGTGCAGCCACGATGGAGAAGAGTGTGGAGGTCCCTCAAAAACTGCAAATAGAGCTTCCATAGGACCCGGAAATCCCGCTCCTGGACAGATGCACACAAAACACGGCAACGCTAATTCAAAAAGATTCATGCACCCCCGTGCCCACAGGTGGCGCTAGTGGTAAAGCATCTGCCTGCAAACGCAGGAAGGGCTCCATTCCTGGGTCAGGAGGATGCCCTGGAGAAGGAAATGGCAACTCACGCCAGGGTTCCTGCCTGCAGAATCCCATGGCCAGAGGAGCCTGGCGGGCCACAGTCCATGGGGTCGACACGACTGAGCACACACACAGTATCCATGCTGCTGCTGCTGCTGCTAAGTCGCTTCAGTCGTGTCCGACTCTGTGCGACCCCATAGACGGCGGCCCACCAGGCTTCCCCGTCCCTGGGATTCTCCAGGCAAGAACACTGGAATGGGCTGCCATTTCCGTCTCCAATGCCTGAAAGGGAAAAGTGAAAGTGAAGTCGCTCTGTCGTGTCCGACTCTTCGCGACCCCATGGTCTGCAGCCTACCAGGCTCCTCTGTCCGTGGGATTTTCCAGGCAAGAGTACTGGAGTGGGGTGCCATTGCCTTCTCCAACAGTATCCGTAGCAGCACTATGTACGATAGCCAGAATGTGGAAACAACGCAAGTGTCCGTCAACAGAGGGCTGGTTTAAGATATGGTGGACGCATATAATGGAGTATTCTTCAGCCATAAAGAAGAGGGAAATAATGCCAACATGGGTGGGCCTAGAACTATCACACTAAGTGAACTCATACAGAGAAAGAGAAATAACATGATATCACAATATGGAATCTGAAAATTACTAATAATACAAAAGAATCTATATACAAAACAGAGGCAGACTCACAGACATGGAAAACAAACTATGGTTACTAAAGGGGAAAGGGAGGGGCAGGGAAGGATACATTAGGAGTATGGGATTAACAGATACCAGCTACGACACATAAGAGAGATCTATGTATTTACTGTATAGCAGAACTATATTCAATCTTATAATAACCTATAATGGAAAAGAATTTTTTCTCTCTCTATACAAAATGTTCTTTATTCATTTCTATATATATATGTATATATATGTGTGTGTGTGTATATATATATATATATATATCAGTTCAGTTCAGTTCAGTCGCTCAGTCGTGTCTGACTCTTTGCGACCCCATGAATCGCAGCATGCAGGCCTCCCTGTCCATCACCAACTCCCTGAGTTCACCCAGACCCACGTCCATCGAGTCAGTGATGCCATCCAGCCATCTCATCCTCTGTCATCCCCTTCTCCTCCTGCCCCCAATCCCTCCCAGCATCAGAGTCTTTTCCAATGAGTCAACTCTTGGCATGAGGTGGCCAAAGTACTGGAGTTTCAGCTTTAGCATCATTCCTTCCAAAGAAATCCCAGGGCTGATCTCCTTAATGTTATTATTTAGTCTCTAAGTTGTGTCCTACTCTTTTGCGATCTCATGGACTGTAGCCTGCCAGGCTCCTCTGTCCATGGAAGTTTCCAGGCAAGAATATTGGAGCGGGTTGTCATTTCCTTCTCCAGGGGATCTTTCCGATCCAGGGATCAAACCCAGGTCTCCTGCATTGCAAGTGGGTTTTTCTTTTTTTACCCGCTGAGCCACCAGGGACGCCCATATTTTCTGTACAGTTGAAACCAACACGATATTGTAAATCAATGAAAACCCTCTAATTTTTAAAATTGACATACAAAAAGAGAGAAAGAGAGAGAGAGACAGAAAGAAAGAAAAAGAGGAAGGAAGAAAGAAAGAAAAAGAAATCTTGTCTGCAGGAGGGCAGAGGAGAGCAAGGCTAACCGGGTACCAGGCGAGGAAGCAGGCTCCCGTCACTGGGAAAGCGTGTGTGCTGCGGCTGCGCAGTGGCCCTGGCCGAGGCGGGATGTGTAGGTTGTCCGCCTCCCGCGGGCCGGTCCTGGCCCGGCCGGGAACCTCACATCCCTCCCGCGCATCCTTTCCCACCAGGCGCCGGTGGGCGTGATCGCTTCTGACCAGTGCGGTATCTGCAGCCATGACCAGCCTCACTAAACTTCCTCCAGGCCTGGCCCGTGTCTCCCGGGTCCTGTGTGGGATGCCCCCACGGGTCCGGGGAGGCCCGCAGCAGACCCGGACACGAGGGAGAAGTAACTTAGACGGTGACAGACTCCGTGGTGGGAGTCTGCCTGTCGCAGTTCCAGCCCAAGCCACCCGTGCCGCACCTGTCCCTCACACTCGCTGGCTCCTGTCCTGCCCTGGCCCTGCTGGCCCCTGTTCTTCTCCACCTTGGCACCTCCGGGGCCCTCGCCCTCTCGGGCAGGCCTCTGGGGTGTTCTGACTGCCTGGCGACGTCCTCGGCATCACACCTGCTTCTGCTGTGTGTGTGTGTGTGCACGTGTGTGCCAGCTGCTAAGCTTTACCTCCCCTCACCCTAACCTCCACTTCCCTGGTGGCTCAGTCGGTAAAGAATCCGCCTGCAATGCAGGAGACCGGGGTTCCATCCTTGGATCTGGGAAGATCCCCTGGAGGAGGGCATGGCAGCCCGTTCCAGTATTCTTGCCTGGACCATCCCACGGACAAAGGAGCCTGGTGGGCTACAGTCCATGGGGTCGCAAAGAGTCGGACACGACTGAGTGACTAACACCTCAACCTCACACCCCCCAAATCCAGAGGATCAGCCTTCTTCCACCATGCTGCATCTCCGACAGGGGGAGGCTCTGAGATGTCTTAGAATACAGGCTGCTGCATGTCTGATGCTTCTGTGTATTTATTAGATGCACCACCGGCTTGTGCGTTGGTTGCTCAGTCGTGTCCAACTCTTTGCAACCCCATGGGCTGCTCTGTCCATAGGATTCTGAAGGCAAGAGTACTGGAGTGGGTTGCCATTTCCTTCTCCAACCACCAGCTTGCAGGATCTTAATCCCCAGACCAGGGATGGAACCTGAGCCCCCTGCTGTGGAAGCACAGAGTCTTAACCCCTGGATCCCCAGGGAAGTCTCATGAAGCTACTCTTTAGGACATGCGTGCGTTTACCGTCCATGGGCTTTCCCCCTGGGGCCTCAAACTGCAGAAATAGAGGAAATCCCCCCTGCTGTGTTTTGAACAGCTTTACAGAGATATAAGTGATATACAGAAAGCACACATATTTAATACGTGCCATTCGGTGACTTTGGAAAAAAAGCATACAGTGTAAAAGCATTACCCCCATCGAGGCAATGTACATTTCTGACACCTCCCAGGCTCTTCTTGTTCCCTCTTTTAACATCCTTTTATGCTCTCCTTTGAGAAGGCTTTCTCTTTTGTTTTTTTGCCCGCATGCAGGATCTTAGTTTCCTGACCAGGGTTTCACCCTTGGCAGTGAAAGTTCTGAGTCCCAACCACTGGACCACCAGAGAATTCCCTACACTGTCACTTTGAAATGACTTTAGATCTACACAAGAGCTGTAAAGGTGGTACACAGACCTTTTGCTTAAGCTTCCTGATGTTAACATCTTACATAACCAGAGTTTTGTTGCTTAATCGCTAAGTTGTGTCTGACTCTTTTGCGATCCCATGGACTGCAGCCCTCCAGGCTCCCCTGTCCATAGGATTTCCCTGGCAAGAATACTCGAGTTGGTTGCCATTTCCTTCTCCAGGGGATCTTCCCAACCCAGGATCAAACCCCAGTCTCCTGCATTGCTGGTGGATTCTTTACCAACTGAATCACCAGGGAAGCCCTTGGCTGCAACAGGAAACCTACTTTATTTGGTATGGTGGGGAGGTACTTTGGAGGAAGTGATAGAAGATGGTCCTTGAAGGATGAGAAGAAGCTGTGGGGAGAGAGTTTCAGGCAGAAATAACAGCCTGTGCAAAGGTCCTGAGGCAGAGACAAGCTTAGATTTGGAGGAGCAGACTGAGAACCAATACGTGTGTGTGTGTGTATTGTGGGGGTGGCTGGTGGGATCAAGGGAAGGGGTGTTCTGGAGGACGAGGTTGGAGAGGTGGGCAGGCCAGCTCTCCCAGGGTCTGAAGTCTGAGAGGCATCTTAGAGCTTATTTTCAGGCAACAGAGCCATGGGTAGGGGTGGGGTTTAAGCAAACCTGGGCGTGGCATTGTGGCTATGAATGGAGTTTGACAGGAAATGGTATGTGTGTCCAGATGCTAGAGATGTGTTTAGATCTAGCTGGTGGGACAAAAGTCAAGCCAGTTTGTTGATTGCATGCAAGCCACACAGCTAGGAAGACAGCATAACCTCGAGGCTCCCGGGATCCCCTCTGAGCAGGTATGTCTCACCTGGACAGGCAGGGATTTTCACTTTGTTTTTTTCTCCTTCCTCTTTTTCCTTTCTTTGTGTGTATGTGTGTGTGTGTGTGTGTGTGTGTGTGTGTGTGTGTGTGCTTAGTCACTCAGTCACGTCTGACTTTTTGTGAACTCTATCCGTGGGGATTCAATATTCTTCATAGGCAAGAATATTGGAGTGGGTATCCGTTCCCTTCTCCAGGAGATCTTCCTAACCCGAGCATCGAACCCAGGTCTTCTGCATTGCAGGCAGATTCGTTACCGTCTGAGCCACCAGGGAAGCCCATGAATACTGGATCGGGTAGCCTATCCATTCTCTGGGGGATTTTCTGGATCCAGGAATCAAACTGGGTTTCCTGCACTGCAGGTGGATTCTATACCAGCTGAGCTACTAGGGAAGCCCTAGTTCTTGGTATTTATACTCACTGTCTTTGGGGGGATGGAGGGCAGGGAGTGCAACTCAATTCAAGCTTAACAGGAAATGCTGCACAGAAGATAAAGCAGAGAGAAGGGAAACCAGAACCCATGTGGGGGAGGAAGGGATGGGAACTCTGAACCCACAACATGGTCCTCGTCTTTGGCCTGAAGGATAATCTCAAAGGAAGCACTCTGGTGCTCTGGGATTGGAAAGAAAACTGACCTTCTCCAGTCCTGTGGCTACTGCAGAGTTTTCCAAAATTTGCTGGCATACTGAGTGCAGCACTTTAACAGCTTGGATTTGAAATAGCTCAACTGGAACTCCATCACTTCCACCAGCTTTGTTCACAGAGATGCTTCCTAAGGCCCACTTGACTCCACACTCCAGGATGTCTTCATTTTAGAGTCAGCCTTGTCACTTTCCACCTCACTCTGGGTGATTGCAGTGACTCTGTGACTGTTGCCTCCAGCCCTTGCCTCTCTGAACTAACCCCTGCACTTTCCTCTCCCTAGCAGCAACACTGGGCTCCCTGCTGGTCTTTGAATGAGCCGCTGCACAGGCCCACCCCGCTGCCTTTGCTCCCACTGCCCCTCCGCTTGGAGCTGTGCTCTCCCAGATGAACAGTGACCAACTTCGTCTCTCATTCTAACTCTTGCTCAAACGCATATCCTCAACTCCTCCTCCTCAGACTATCTTATAAACATCTCAGCCTGCTCCCCACCCCCCAGGCATTGTAGATCTCCCAGACCTTCCCTCCATGTTCTCCTTTTTCCAAATCACTTTTCCTCTTCGAAAAGGAATGGATTTACTTATTGAGAAGACTCTTGAGAGTCCCTTGGTCAGCAAGATGATCAAGCCAGTCAATCCTAAAGGAAATCAACCTCTGAATATTCATTGGAAGGGCTGAAGCTGAAGCTCCCAGTATGTTGGCCACCTGACGTAAAGAGCCAGCTCATTGGAAAGACCCTGATGCTGGGAAAGATAGAGGGCAGGAGGAAAAGGGGACAACAGAGCATGAGAAGTCTGGATGGCATCACCGACTCGGACATGGGTTTGAGCAAGCTCTGGAAGTTGGTGATGGACAGGGAGGCCTGGTGTGCTGCAGTCCCTGGGGTCATAAAGAGACTCACTAAGAGACTGAACAACACTCCCTCCGCAAGAAGATAAGATCCTCGAGGGCAGGGGTTTTTGTTTTGGTTTACTGATGGACCTCAAGAGCCTTGAAGAGTGTCTGATACACAGAGGATCAACAAATCCTTATTGAATGGAGAAATGAATTTGTCAGATTAAAAAAAAATTTTTTTTCCCTTCCCTTCCTGCAGGAAGGGAACTTCTTCTCTGTGGTCGCAAGAGGGAGCCCAAGATACAAGTTAATTCTCTGCAGCCCCAGATACCTAGCAGAGAAGGCAATGGCACCCCACTCCAGTACTCTTGCCTGGCAAATCCCATGGATGGAGGAGCCTGGTAGGCTGCAGTCGCAAAGAGTTGGACACGAATGAGCGACTTCACTTTCACTTTTCACTTTCATGCATTGGAGAAGGAAATGGCAACCCACTCCAGTGTTCTTGCCTGGAGAATCCCAGGGATGTGGGAGCCTGGTGGGCTGCCGTCTCTGGGGTCTCACAGAGTCGGACACGACTGAAGCGACTTAGCAGCAGCAGCAGCCAGACACCTAGGGCTTCCCCCGTGGCTCAGCAGATAAAGAACCTGCAATTTGGGAAACGCGGGTTCGATTCCTGGGTCAGGAAGATCTCCTGGGGGAGGAAATGGCAACACAAGCCAGTAATCTTGCCTGAAGAACCCAAGGACAGAGGAGCCACAGTCCATGGGGTCACAGACAGTGAGACACGACTGAGTGACTAAGCACTCCACTGCAGACACGTTTCCTTCTCTTGTGCATATTGTGAATAATGCTGCAAAGAACACAGAGGTGTTCGTCTCTCTTCAAGATCAAGCTTTCGTTTCCTTTGGAAAAAGACTCAGGGGTGGGATCGCTGGATCACAGGATAGATTTTTTTTTTTTTTTTTTTTGAGGAAGGAGTGATTCTGGTTTTCAAGCAAATGCAGGTGTGTATGGAAAGCGTACAAACCAGCTCAGGTGAGCCGCCTTCAGCCCTCTGGGGGATATCCCTGTGTGGACACCCGGGCATCACTCTCCCACCTGCATCCCGAGGGCTGGCAATTGGGAACTAGTGGCAGAAGCTGCAGCCCTTCCCTCTCATACAGGAGCCCGACCTGGGTCTCATGCGACAGCCTCCTCCCAGGTCTGGGGACCAGAGGCGTCCTTCCTGTTCCGCTCCAGCCCTGACTGGCGGACCGCTCTGTGGGCCGGGGGTCAGCAGGAAGTGCCTCTCCCGATGAGAGCGCTCCCGCTCCTCTTCTCAGTAGATGCCTCTACCCAAAACCAGAGTCCTATTTTATCCCATAATTTCCCAGGAATAATAAAACATTCCATAGTAATCAGCTCTTGACTAGCTTTTCTTTTTTCTTTTAGTATTATTTTTTAAGACATACACACAGCTATTTATTATTTATTTTATTTATTTTTGGCTGTGCTGCATCTTTGCTGCCGGCATGTGAGTTTTCTCTAGTTGCAGAGAGTGGGGGCCACTCTCTCCTTGCGGAGCATCGGCTCTAGGGCGTGCAGGCGTCTGTAGTTTGTGGCCCGAGGGCCCTAGGGTGTGCAGGCATCTGTAGTTTGTGGCCCGTGGGCCCTAGGCGTGCAGGCGTCTGTAGTTTGTGGCCCGCGGGCCCTAGGGAGTGCAGGCGTCTGTAGTCCCGGCTCCCTGGCTCCAGGTGTGCGCTTAGTGGTTGTGGCACGTGGGCTTAGCTGCTCCGTGGCAGGTGGAATCTTCCCAGACCAGGGATCGAACCTGTGTCCCCTGCATTGGCAGGCAGGCTCTCATCCACTGCGCCACCAGGGGGGTCCTTGGCAAGATTTTCTCGGTTGGCCCTTCAACATTTTTTTAAATAGGATCCACCTTTTTCCTGTAATAGAGTCTTCCTCGCAAGGCAGTGAGCTCCTAGAATGACAGCCATAACGTTGGCAAGTCATTTTCTCTCGTGTCGATCAGCCCAAGCTCCAGACACGAACTTGGCCGGCATTCCTAGTGCCTTGGCAGTCAAGACTGTGTCCGTCTTCTGCTATCTGCCAGGCTTAGCCCCGATGCTGGGGGAGGGGGGAGTTGTTATGTTTAACAGGGTGACACTGCTGCTCGGTTGAGATTAGATCAAAGGTGAGGAGGTTAAAAACGAGTAGCGGGGAGAAAGACAAGCAGCATAGGACATCACTTATACGTGGAGCCTAAAATATGACACTAACCAACATATCTACAGACAGAGACAGACGGACAGACATAGCAAACGGACTGTGGTTGCAGCGGGGTGGGGCTGGGGGAGAGACGGGCTGGGGGTTTGTGGTCAGTGGATGCAAACTGTTCCATATCGACTGGATGAACAACAAGGTCCTGCTGTAGAGCACAGGGACTTATGTTCGATATGATGGGACAAACCATGATGGAAAAGAATATTAAAAAGATTGTAAAAAAAACCAAAATGAAACAAAAAATCAGCAGAGAGGATAAATGCCTCCAGCAGGAAGATGGGCTAAAGACCAGTCCTCTTCATCATTTAAAACTGGGGTTTCTATCCTTTTAAGCCTTGCTAACGCCCAGTCCACTTTCATCCCAGGATGTGGCCCTTGGTGGATGTTCATGGGGTCCTTTCTCCACGATGGAGCCTTCTGCTTGATACCCCAATTTGGAAGTTCTGTTTAATGAGATGGCCGAAACTTCTATCCAGCTTTTCCCTGTCTTCTCCGCTGCTTCTACTGTCTACATTCAGCAAACCGTCAATGTAGGACTATGAGCAAGTGATAAATCCCCCTGTCTTGGTTTCCTTCTCTTTTCGCAATTTGGAACCAAAAATTCTCTCTTGCCTTGGAAACGCTCCAGGGCCGGCAAGCAGATGTTCTTTATGGTTTGTCCCTGGTTTTTTTTTGTTTGTTTGTTTCGTTTTTTCTTTTGCAAGTCGGAAGTTTAACCTAAAACAACCTAGTCAGTCAGTTTTGGAAACCAAACTTCTATCAGCATTTCTTTTGAGCTTACTTCCCAGTCTCGAATCCGTGTGAGTGTGTGTGTGTGAGTGTGTGTGAGAGTGTGTGTGTGTGTGTGTGAGAGAGAGAGTGTGTGTGTGTGTGTGTGAGAGAGAGTGTGTGTGTGAGAGAGTGTGTGTGTGAGTGTGTGTGTGTGTGTGAGTGTGAGTGTCCTCAGTAGTTCAGTTGTGTCCGACACTTTGTGACCCCATGGACTGTAGCCCGCCAGGCTCCTGTGTCCATGGGATTTCCCAGGCAAGAATACTGGGGTGGGTTGCCATTTCCTTCTGCAGGGGATCTTCCCAACCCAGGGATCAAAACTGGGTCTCCTGCACTGGCATGTGGATGGTTTACCCCAGAGCCACCTGGGAATCCCTGGCATTCTAACAGTCACCATCCTACCCCAAGCAACTCATCTCTTTCCTGGAGGACAAGAGCTTCTTAAGTAGTCAGTCTATCCACCCAAGTTTTGTTTTCTTTAATAAACACAAAATTTACATTGATATTATATATTATTGCTAAATATAGTATCACAATAATAGGTGACCACAAAGGACCTTCCCAGGTTGAATGCCAGCTCCACCACTCGCTAGATGCACAGCACAATCCAATCGGTTACCCCTCTGAGCCCCACTGTCCTCATCTCTAAAATGGAACTGATAAAGGAAACTCCTTTACTGAGTCTTCTGGGAATTAAGCCAACTATCCATATGCAGAACTCAAAACAGTGACCGGCTTATCAGTGCCCAGAAAATGTGAAAATGTGAGCTGTTTTTTGTCTTGTTTCCTTTTTTTTTTTTGGCCACACCGAATGACTTGTGGAATCCAAGTTCCCAGACCAGGTATTGCACCTATGCTTCCTGCATTGCAAGTGCAGAGTCTTAACCACTGGGCCACCAGGGAAGTCTCCTAAGCTATTATTTTTGTTGTCTTTTCCGATTTTGTCTCCATGAAGTGGCCGCACAGATGTATCCTAGACAAATATCTGACTATGCCAGACTTACATTTAAAACCTTTCTCTGGGACTTCCCAGTGCTTAGGAACCCACCTGCCGATGCACGGGACATGGGTTCGATCCCTGGTCGGGGAACCAAGATTCCACATTGCCCTGGTGCACCTAAATCCGCTCACGGGAACTAAAAATCCAAGCGACCAAAATAAATATTCAATATATTTAAATAAATAAATAAATATATATATATAAAATAAGATGAAACAAAACCTTTCCCATTGTCCTAAAGATACAATCACAAGTCTTTGCATAGCCTTTTAGGAAGCGCTACACTTTCAGTCTCTATTGAAGCGTCTCCGCGATGTGTTCCCACCTCCAGGGGCTTCGGAAGTTGTGTCAGCTTCTTAGAACCACCAGTAAAATTAGTTCCTGACCCGGGGCTGGAGTCAAGGTTCTGCCACACTTCTCCCCGGCCCTCTGCCCTCCTTTCCCACGTTGACAGTTCATCTGTCTTCAAACGCCTACCAAAGCTCAGCGTCACCCAGGGGACCCTCCCTGGGGTCAGCAGTCGAGGTCAAGTCCCCTCTCGACCCAGAGCCTGAGCCACTGTTTCCCTCAGAGCGCCTGCTGGGTGGGCAGCTACGTGCTCCAGACTTTCATGGCTTCTCTTTATTGCGCTGTGTATAGTTTATTTAATCGTTTGGCCTCCTGGCACGTGGGATCCTAGTTCCCCAACCCGGGATCGAAGCCCCGCCCCCTGCGTTGAAAGGCAGAGTCTTAGCCGCTGGGCCACGGGCAGTCCCTGTCCGGCTGTGCTGTCAGTGGAGGCAGCGGTCCTACCTGGCACGATATTTCCAGCCTTTCTTAGCCTCCGCTGGGAACCTGCGACTGATTCTCATCACTGCAACCAGAGCACACGTAATACCTGCCGCTCAGTGTTTTGTTTTATTTTTTTTCTTCAAGAAATGGATGCGTCGTTTTCACTCTCTCATTCTCCTTCGCCTCTCTGGTAGCAGAGAGGTCTTAGTGGATGCTGAAGCCTCCAAATTTGGAAGAATCCTGGGAGAACGGGTCACCCTGTGGGAGGGACCCCAACTGCAAACGTGAAGACACCCCTATGGAAGGGTCACAGGAGTGAGAAATACACATCCTGTTGAGACACATTACTGAGCTTTTGAGGTTGATGTGTGAAAAAAAAAGAAAAATAAATCTAGTGTTCCTAGTGGTTATTCAGCACCCCTGAAATCATGTGACTACTGGAGAGCTGTGATGTGTGTCTCCTTCACTAGGCTGGGAGCTCCGTTAATTTGCATATTTCAAAAGATTTGGGTCTTTAAGAGACACCCGATTGGTCGAACAACAGCAACAAAAGAGAGGCACCAGGTACGCCTCCCTACGGAGGTGATGCACCTAAGATGCCATATTCTGCATGAGTTGTTGCTCTTGTTCACTCGCTCAGTCGTGTCTGACTCTTTACAACCCCATGGACTGCAGCCCGCCAGGCTCCTCTGTCCATGGGATTTCCCAGGCAAGAATTCTGGAGTGGTTGGCAAGGGTTCCCTTGCCCTCCTCCAGGGAAATCTTCCCAACCCAGGGATGGAACCCGTGTCTCCTGCATTGGCAGGCAGCTTCTTTACTGTCTGAGCCACCAGGGAAGCCTGGTGCCTCGGTTGGAGGGGTCATAACAACACACTCCTTTGCCACCCGTCCTCCTGTGTGGAACGCTTTCCTAGGAACGGCCAGAGGCAGAGCTCATCTGGCTGTTCTCAGGAAAGCGTTCCCCCTTTCGCAGTGGTGTGGTCTCTCTGGGAGGTGGCTACTCACAAGGGAATCTACTGTCCGGTCTCAGGTGCATTCACTTGTGACTGTAGTAAGTATTTACAGCCAAGAAATTTGGGCAGAAATAACATGTATCCTTTCCGGGCCAGCCATTTTACAGGTGGACCACCCCCCTCTCTGCTTTCTCTTTCTCTTGCTTTTGGTTGGAGGCAGAGGGCACTGCTGCCCATGAAGATGGTCGGGCCACAGATGGAAGCGACTGTAGTTCCTGAAAACTCCTAGGGAGGAAATTAGAACTTCACCCAGGAAAACCCACATTGGTTATTTGCATAAGTGAGAAACAAACTTCCGCTGTGTTAAGACACTGGTGTCTCACGGTTGACCTGCAGTTACAGTGGTGAGTGCTACTCTCCGTTTGTTTGTTTGATATCACAGCATCATTAAATAGTTGATGGTTAGCTCTTTGAGTCTGTCCCCTGGTTGGATGGGAGCTCTGGGCACAGGGACCCTATCTACTTCATTTGCTCCTGCGTGCCAGACGCTGAGCACATGGCAGGCAGTGTGTAAATAGTGGTCAACTGGCTTCTGAAAAAAGGGAACTGATGAGCTCATATTTATGAAAGTTCATGGGGGAAGCGACGTGTCCAAGGTCGCTGGTGGAGACAGGGTCAGAGGAAAATCTTATTCTGTCTGACTTCTCAGCCCACACTCTGCACATCTTTCAATATTTCAAGGAACAAGTTTCCAATACACACCTACTCAGAGTGGCCAAAATCCAAAATGCCGAGGAAGCCAAATGCTGGTGAGGAATGTGGAGTGAGAGAAACTCTCATTCTTCGCTGGTGGGAAATGCAAAATGGGACAGCTGCTTCGATGAAAGACTGGCAGTTTCTTACAAAACTAACCCTGCTTCCCACGTGATCCTTGGTATTTACCTAAATGGACTGAAAACTTATGTCTGCACAAAAAAGCTGAGCACAGATGTGTATTGTTGTTGTTCAGTCGCTCAGTCATTTTTGACTCTTTGTGATCCCATGGACTGCAGCACGCCAGGCTTCCCTGTCCATCACCAACTCCCAGAGCTTGCTCAAACTCATGTCCATCGAGTCGGTGATGCCATCCAACTATCTCATCCTCTGTCGTCCCCTTCTCCTCAGGCCCTCAGTCTTTCCCAGCATCAGGGTCTTTTCCAATGAGTCGGTGGTCATTTTCCAATCAGGTGGTCAAAGAATGGGAGCTTCAACTTCAAATGTGTAGAGCAGCTGCTTTTTTCATAACTGCCCAAAGTTGGAAGCAACCAAGATGCTGATCAGCTGGTGAACAGATGAATAAACAGAGGTCCATCCACAGTAGTGTATTCTGTGCTAAAAAGATAGGAGCTAGCAAGCTCGTGAAAAAACATGGAAGAATTTATTTTTTAAAAAAACTTTAATTTTATTTTTATTTTGTATTGGGGTATAGCCAACACACCATGCGGTGATAGCTTCAGGTGAATGGCAAAGGGACTCACTATCCTTATACAGGTGTCCATTCTCCTCCCAGCTCCCCTCCCCTCCAGGCTCCCACCTGCCACTGAGCAGAGTTCCCTGGGCTCCACAGTAGGTCCCTGTTGGTCATCCATTGTAAAGATAGCAGGGTGTGCATATAGACACCGAGAAACTTTAAGTGCTTGTTACCCAGTGGAAGCGGTCACTCTGAATAGGCTACACGCCATATGATTCCAACTCCATGACATTCTGGAGAAGGAGAAACTATGGATACTGTAAAAGGATCGGGGCTGCCAGGGGTTAGGGAGGGGGAGGGGATGAACATATGGAGCAGAGGCATTTTTGGATAGTGAAGCTACCCTGTATGGGTCTGTAGTGCGGATTCACAGCGTTACACATTTGTCCAGACCCACAAAAGGTACCCCAAGGATGAGCCCTAATGTAAACTATGGGCTTTGGGGGGTTCTGATGTCAGTGTGAGTTCATCAGCTGTAACACACGCACCACCCTGATGCCAGCCTGCTGATAATGGGGGACACTGTGCCTGTCGGGGGTGGGGCAGGCAGTGTATGGGAGAACTTGGCATCTTCTGATCATTCCCCCCTGCCTTTTTTCCGTACTGTGCAGCTTGTGGGATCTTAGTTCTGCAACAAGGAATCGAACCCAGGCCCCTCGGCAGTGAGAGTGCAGAGTCCTAACCACTGGGCATCCAGGGAATGCCTCTTCTGCTCGGCTTCACTGTGAGCCTAAAACTAGTCTAGGAAATGAAATTTACTTATGAAAAAACCCAAATAACCCATAGGTCGTGGACGGTGTTTCAGATAAACGTTGTTGCTTAGTTGCTAAGTCATATCCTAGACTCTTTGCGACCCCAGGAACTGCCAGGCTCCTCTGTCCATGGAAATTCCCAGGCAAGAATACTGGAGTGGATTGCCATTTCCTTCTCAGGGGGATCTTCCTGACCCAGGGATTGAACCCAGATCTCCTGCACTGCAGGCAGATTCTTAATCATCTGAGCCACCAGAAGCCCTCAGTGCTAACCCTGGGCCAAACTGTTTTGCATGTTGTTGAATTGCTCAGTCGTGCCCGACTCTTTTGTGATCCCGTGGACTGTAGCCTGCCAGGCTCCTACTGGAGTGGGTTGCCGTTTCCTTCTCCAGGGGCTCTACCCAACCCAGGGATTGAACCCACATCTCCTGCATTGGCAGGTGGATTCTTCACTGCTGAGCCACCAGGGAAGCCCTCTCAGCTAAGTGAGCAGCAGTTTACTTGCAAAGCAGTTGAAACATCTGCTATGAAACGTCCCTCCCTGCGGACGGGGTTGGCAGTGAGGAGAAACAAAACCTCAAGGAAAGGAGTTACTTCCCTTCTCGAGAGAAAACTGTTGCCGGCCAAAAGCTTGGCCTTCTCGGCCCAGCAAAGCCAAATGAAAAAATGTGGAGACAGTTTGGAGGAAATTGAAAGGGGGCTTTTATTCTCAGCTGGCAGAGAGGGGAACGCAGTAGGCTTGTGCCTCAAGAACTGTGCCCCCGGCCCCACGAGGAGTCTAGGGGCTTATATAAGACAAGGGCTTGCAGGGGTTGGTGATGAGGAGCGAAGATGATAGGGTCTTGATTTCTTCCTCTTGCATTGTTTCCAAGGCAGTTATCGACGGGTATCAGTGACCCAGTAATGCAGTCTGGCAGCTTGGTGGCTCTGCCGTCTTCTTTCTGATATGTAAAAAGGGGCAGGGTGTTGCAAGGGTCAACACCAGCTAGGGGACGTATTTAGCACAGAGTCTAAGGAAAGCAGGTGCGAAGTGTAGCTCCTGCAGAGTTAGCGGGCAGAGACGCAAACTTAGTTACAGACACTCAGAGTTAGGAGCAAAGTCAAAAAAACAAAACAAAAAGCTAGGAATGTTCAGGCCTGCTTCTCACTGTTCTCTTTATCTTTGTTCTCAGGAAAGGGAAAGAGAAAAAAACCACTCCTCTTCTTTTCCTTTTCACTGCAACAAGACCAACAGGCAAACCGAAATATACCTGGGGTTAAGCTTCTGGGCACCACACCCTGTGTGTCTGTCTGTGGAGTCGGGCTCCGCTGCCTGTACAGCTGGTGTCCAGTTGGGTTGTGTCAGCTCCTGCGTTCGCCCGGGCTGGCCCTGGACGGGACGCGCATGCCTGGCCTGGTTCCCCGCCCCCGCCCCTCCTCCTCCGAGAGCCCCGCCATGGGGACAAGCATGCATCCTGGCCTGGCTTCTCCCCAGGCTCTGGGAAGCCGCCCCTGCAAGGACGTCCAGGTGCTCCCGACTGATGGCGAGCAATCATGGATGGGCTCGACTGACCCCCAGGGCTTGTGATCACGTGGAAATGTGCCGGGCTGATGTTCCCAGGGCTTGTGGTCACGTGTGAGCATGTCTGGCTGGCCCTGGTCCTCTTTGGGGCTTAGATGGGCGGTTTTAAGCTTTTTTTCTAAAATTAATGGATTTATTTAGTTTTGGCTGCGATAGGCCTTCACTGTTGCAGTGGGCTTTCTCTAGTTGTGGCAAGCAAGGGCTTCTCTTGCTGCAGAGCGCAGGCTCCAGACACGCAGGCTTTGGTAATTGTGGCTTAGTAGCTTCCGCGGCGTGTGGAATCTTCCTGAACCAGGGATCGAACCCGGGTCCCCTGCATTGGCAGGTGGATTCTTAACCACTAGGAAAGTCCACAGGCTTTAGGCACACAAGCTTCAGTAGTTGTGGGACACAGGCTTAGTTGCCCTGCAGCATGTCGAATCTTCCCAGACCAGGGATCAAACTCGCATCTCCTGCACTGGCCGGCGGATTCTTAACCACTGGACCACCTAGGAAGTCCTGTTTTAAGCTTTTTAATCCGGGGAGTGACATATATGGGAGGTGCCCCTGGGGTTCTTGGGGACATAGTGACACACAGAGGCCCTCCAGACTCATTGATGGAGACAGAGAGAAAAAAAAGGAGACAGAGAATTTGCATGAAGTCAGACTAAGTGAGGCAGAAGAGACGAAGAGGCACAGACAGGGACAGACGTGCTGAGTGAAGGAGACCCCAGCTTACCTCGGATACCGAGGGTGGGCTTAGAGATGCTCCACCCAGAGTGGTGGCTGCTACCCACAGGAGGTTGTTGATCAACTGACATAAAGCCAGTCTCGATCTGGAAGTGCGCATGTGTGTGCCCGCACACTCAGTCGCTCAGTTGCACCCGACTCTTTGCGACCCCATGGGCTGTAGCCCGCCAGGCTCCTCTCTCCATGGATTTTCCAGGCAAGAATACTGGAGTGGGTTCCCATGCCCTCCTCCAGGGGATCTTCCCGACCCAAGGACCAAACCCACGTCCCCTGCCGGTCCTGCATTTGCAGGTGGGTTCTTTAACACTGAGCCACCTGAGAAGCCCAATTGGGATGCGCTTCAGTCAAGGCTATGGTTTTTCCTGTGGTCATGTATGGATGTGAGAGTTGGACTATGAAGAAGGCTGAGCGCCGAAGAATTGATGCTTTTGAACTCTGGTGTTGGAGAAGACTCTTGAGAGTCCCTTGGACTGCAAGGAGATCCAACCAGTCCATTCTGAAGGAGATCAGCCCTGGGATTTCTTTGGAGGGAATGATGCTGAAGCTGAAACTCCAGTACTTTGGCCACCTCATGCCTAAAGCTGAAACTCCAGTACTTTGGCCACCTCATGCGAAGAGTTGACTCATTGGAAAAGACTTTGATGCTGGGAGGGGTTGGGGGCAGGAGGAGAAGGGGATGACAGAGGATGAGATGGCTGGATGGCATCACTGACTCGATGGACGTGAGCCTGAGTGAACTCCGGGAGTTGGTGATGGACAGGGAGGCCTGGTGTGCTGCGATTCATGGGGTTGCAAAGAGTTGGACATGACTGAGCGACTGAACTGAACTGAACTGAACTCAGTGACAAAATACTCCCTGGACCTTGAATACATAATATGAGAAAGAGTATGAGCTATCTTGTTGGTCATTTCTTACGCTGAAAAGACACCATTTTAAAATAGACTGGATTATGTTGGTGTTTGACAGAGAAGGACAAAATTCTGTAAAGCAATAATCCTTCAATTAAAAAATAGATTGGGTTAAATGAAACATAAGTATAATTAATTTCCATCAATTTCTTTTTGGTTTTTTAATGTAGATGTGTAAAAGTGCCTTGCTGCTAAGTCACTTCAGTCATGTCCGACTCTGTGCGACCCCATAGATGGCAGCCCACCAGGCTCCCCCGTCCCTGGGATTCTCCAGGCAAGAACACTGGAGTGGGTTGCCATTTCCTTCTCCAGTGCATGAAAGTGAAAGGTGAAAGTGAAGTGGCTCAGTCGTGTCTGACCCTCAGCGACCCCATGGACTGCAGCCTTCCAGGCTCCTCCGTCCGTGGGATTTTCAAGGCAAGAGTTCTGGAGTGGGGTGCCATTGCCTTCTCCGGTAAAAGTGCCTTGGTGGCTACTATTTGTGGTTTATGCTGTGTCTTTGTTGGACTGTGCTGATTTAGAAAGCTGACTGGCCACCTTAACAACCCACAGTCTTTGCAAAGGAGATTCAGAAGAAAATGGGTATTCCCCCTTAAGCAGATTCTGATAGAATCTCCAGAGAGCATGTGGCCAAGCGGCATTACTCAGAGACCTCGTGTGACCTATTCTTTCTGTCCCCAGAGAGATAAGCTAACTTTCCAAGTCTTGCTTAGCAGACGGTGGCTTTTCTGACTTCCCTTGAAATTTGTGATTTCAGTCACTGAAGACATCTTTCAGACAAGATGGTTTTTCTGACAGTGACCTCTCATGTTATTTGATCCTAACGATTTCTGGACTCTGACTTCATGGTCATGGGGGTCTGGAACAGTGCAGAAGACAAAAACAATAAACTGGACAGAAGGTAAATATACCCAAACTGCAGTCCTAAGAAGAGAAAAATGGAACATCCATGGGGGAAAGTCTCAGCGGCTTGTGGGACACAGAAAGAAGCTTCTATATGTGATTAATTGGCAGTCTGAGGGTGAAGAAGAGAGAGAGCCAAGGAAGAGCAATATTTGAGGAAATCGTGACCTAGAAATTGTCCAGTCTTGTCTAATTTAAATTTTTTGTGTGATTTCATCTTTCCTTTTAAATTTATTTTTATTTTAAAACTTCATTTATTTTTAGTTGAAGGATAATTGCTTTGCAGTTTTGTGATGATTTCTGCCATACATCTACATGAATCAGCCACAGGTATACATGTGTCCCCTCCCTCTTGAACCTCCCTCCCGCCTCCCACCCCCATCCCACTGCTCTAGGTTGTCACAGAGCCCTGGTCTGTGCCCCCTTTGTCATACTCCAATTTGAATTCTATCCGGCTTCTAATTATCCAATGTGATCCGTATTTGTTTCACAAGTTGGATCAGCCTTCAAGTCACTGCTTCCAGAAGCTCAGAGAAACCCAAGATAAGTACAAATAAAAGTGTTCAGTACTTCAGAGTGAATTCATCCAAACTACAAAGGAAAAATAACATCAATCTTATGAAAAACACATTGCCAAGGAAAAAGAGAGACTATAACTTATATCCCATGTATTTATTCATTTATTTATTTATCAAGTCAAGTGTTAGTTGCTCAGTTGTGTCCGACTCTGCAACCCCATGGACTGTAGCCCATCAGGCTCCTCTGTCCATGGGATTCTCCAGGCAAGAATACTGGAGTGGGTTGCTATTTCCTTCTCCAGGGGATCTTTCCAACCCGAGGGTTGAACCTGGGTCTCTTGCATCTCCTGCATTGGCAGGCAGATTCTTTACTAATGCCCCACCTGGGAAGCCCCAGCAGATACAAACTGCTACACAAACAACAACACAACAGCCACAATACAGAGAGGTTTTTTGTTGTTGTTGTTAGACATACTGAGGGTTCCTTGAAATAGAAAGACAAAGCTGGAAGACACACACTCCTAGGTGTCAAGCCTCACTATGGGGCTAGAGTGTCTGGTCCATGTGTTACTGGGTACACATACACACACTAATCATTAGAACAGAGACTCTCCTGCGATACAGTACAGGATATCCAACAGCTCAGTGAGGAAAGGATGGTCCTTCCAATAAACTGTGCTGTATTAATTGGATTTCCATACGAAAAATGCATGTGGACTGTTAGCACACAACACTCCCCCCCCCCCGCCCACACACACACACAGCATTATGTCCCAAGGACTGAAGATATAAATCCAAAAAGTACGTCTCTAGCTCTGGGAGGAACATACAGAAAATTTCTTCACCCTTTGCAGCAGAAATAAACATAAAATAAAATTAGATAAATGGGCTCTAATAAGATTTAGAAATAATCTTTTTCAAAATGCAGCAACAAGAGAATGACCCTCAGCTAGATGAGGAACAAATATTCAAAAGGAACACATCTGACAAAGGACTTGAGCATAATAAGAAAAAGAGAAAGCTTCCTATTGTTTAGTTAAAAAAAAAGTCAACTCAATTTTCTAAAATGAGGAAATGAGAAAAATGACTCAAACAGACATTTCAAAAAATTGGATGAATATTCAAATGACCAAAAGCCATAGGAAAATGTTTCCAAATGCATTAGTTACCCGAGACATGCAAAGTAAAACCACAAAGGTACCACCACCCCTCACAGGGGGGCAAAAATAATTAAGGTGGGAAAGCAGAGGGGCAGGTGAGGATGTGAGGTAACCAGAATGCTCAGAGTGTGAACTGATGCCATCACTTCGAAACATATTCATAAGTACCTACTAGAACTGAATAAATGCACAGCACAACACATGGCAATTACACCCCGAGGTTTATTCCAACAGAAACACACATATACGCTCATCACTGGACATGAATTAAAACATTCAAAGCAACACTTTCCATCCTAACGTAAACTGGAAGCTAAGCAAATGCCTCTTTACACTGGGGGGATGTACGCATGGTGGTGATTCACACAGTAAAATACTCCACAGCACCCAGAGTGTTAGACAAGTCTTAAAATATTCGATTGAGCAGAGGAAGCCACACACACACACACACACACACACACAAAGAGGCTGCAGAGAATATTCATCCTGAGATAAAGAACCAAAACACGCAAATTTAACCCATGCTGTTAGAAGTCAGCAAAGTCATTACCTTTGGAGAAAAGTTACTGGCAAACCTAGGAGTGCTCAATCTGAGGATTCGTCAAGCTGTGCATTTGATATGTGCACTTTTAATCTATTACACTTCAGTAAAATTCAACACACACACATATGCTGAGACACATCAGAGGAAAATTGCTGAACTCCAAAGGCAAAATCTTAAAAGCACTGAGAGAAAAAGGACACACTATTTTCAAAGGAGCAATGAGAAGATCTGCAGTTCATTTGCAACAGAAATGATTAATGCTATATTTAAGCGCTAAAAAATAAATGCCAACCTAGAACTCTACAACAGGAGAAAACTTCAAAATTGGAGGTGAGATAAATACATTAATTTCAGGCAATGAAAAACTGAATTCTTCACCAACAGATGGGCACCAAAAGAAGGAAGTGTGTTCTTTGCTTCAGTTGTGTCCAACTCTTTCAAGCCCTATAGAACATAGCCTGTCAGGCTCCTCTGTCCCTGGGATTCTCCAGGTAAAAATACTGGAGTGGGTAGCCATGCCCTTCTCCAGGGGATCTTTCCAACCTGGTGATTGAAACTGCGCCTTCTGCATTGTAGGTGGTTTCAGGTAAAAGGAAAATAATCCCAGTGGAAAGACATGCAGGAGGGAACAAAGGATAATGGAAAGATAAATACTTGAGTAAAGACAGGAATTTCAAAAGATGGTTACATTATTAATAAATAGAACATTCAGTTCAGTTCAGTCACTCAGTCATGTCCAACTCTTTGCAACTCCATGGACTGAAGCATTCCGGTTCTCCCTGTCCATCACCAACTCCTGGAGTTTACTGAAACTCATGTCCATTGAGTCGGTGATGCCACCCAACCATCTCATCCTCTGTCGTTCCCTTCTCCTCTTGCCCTCAATCTTTCCAAGCATCAGGGTGTTTTCCAATGGGTCAGTTCTTTGCATCAGGTGGCCAAAGTACTGGAGTTTCAGCTTCAACATCAGTCCTTCCAATGAACACTCAGGACTGATATCCTTTAGGATGGACTGGTTGGATCTCCTTGCAACCAGGGACTCCCAAGAGTTCTCTCCAACAGCACAGTTTAAAAGCATCAATTCTTTGGCACTCAGCTTTCTTTATAGCCCAACTCTCACATCCATACATGACTCCTGGAAAAACCATAGCCTTGATTAGACGGACCTTTGTTGGCAAAGTATCTTTTTTGGGTGGGATCCAACATTCTCCTGTCGATGGTTGTTCAGCAGCGAGTTGCAATTTGTGGAGTTCTCGGAGGAGATGAGCACACGTCCTTCTACTCTGCCATCTTGCAGTCAAAGGAATAGAACATTAGTCCATGCTTACTCCATACCTGATTTCAAAAATCATTTTCAAAACTCTATTGGGTCATAAAGTTAAAAACAACAATGAACACACGTATGTATATAATACGCATGCAAATGAGTATATATGTGGTCACACTGTATTTACAAAAATGCAAGAGAAACTTGGACACACGATTTTAGATGTTGGCTGCTTTAGGTGGTGAAGGAGTGAAGCCTGCTGTGGGACACCGTGGATACAGACAGGATTTTGCCAGTTTTCCTTTCGGATGGGGGTCACAGAGTGTTTCTTTCCATGTTCTTATTTTTTCTTCGTTGCGGTGGCTTCTCTTGCTGTGGAGCACAGGCTCCAGGGCACGTGGGCTTCAGTAGTTGTGGTTCATGGGCTTAGTTGCTTGTGGGATCTTCCAGGACCAGGGATGGAACCCGTGTCCCTTGCACTGCAAGCCAGGCTCATTACCCACTGGACTGCCAGGGAAGTCCTCCCTGTCCTGTCTAACTTTCTTTAAGGTGGCCTTTGGAAATTTCCCAGCAGTGTGATGGGAAATATGTAACAGTTACAGCTATGGGAGCAGGCAACCGATCTGTAGCACTCGCCAGTTTCTGGGGAGTGAATACAGTGTGGCTCATTGCAAGCTTCAGCCTTTGACAAAATTCAACATCCATTTATGATAAAAACTCTCCAGAAAGCAGGAATAGAAGGAACATACCTCAACATAATAAAAGCTGTATATGACAAACCCACAGCAAACATTATCAATGGTGAAAAATTGAAAGCATTTCCCCTAAAGTCAGGAACAAGACAAGGGTGCCCACTTTCACCGTTACTATTCAACATAGTTTGGGAAGTTTTGGCCACAGCAATCAGAGCAGAAAAAGAAATAAAAGGAATCCAAATTGGAAAAGAAGTAAAACTCTCACTGTTTGCAGATGACATGATTCTCTACATAGAAAACCCTAAAGACTCTACCAGAAAATTACTAGAACTAATCAATGAATATAGTAAAGTTGCAGGATATAAAGTCAACACACAGAAATCCCTTGCATTCCTATACACTAATAATGAGCAAATAGAAAGAGAAACTAAGGAAACAATTCCATTCACCATTGCAACGGAAAGAATAAAATACTTAGGAATATTTCTACCTAAAGAAACTAAAGACCTATATATAGAAAACTATAAAACACTGGTGAAAGAAATCAAAGAGGACTCTAATAGATGGAGAAATATACCATGTTCATAGATCAGAAGAATCAATATGGTGAAAATGAATATACTACCTAAAGCAATCTATAGATTCAATGCAATCCCTATCAAGCTACCAACGGTATTTTTCACAGAACTAGACAAATAATTTCACAATTTGTATGGAAATACAAAAAACCTCAAATAGCCAAAGCAATTTCATGCCAGGTACCATTTCATGCCAGTCAGAATGGCTGCTATCCAAAAGTCTAAAAGCAATAAATGCTGGAGAGGATGTGGAGAAGAAGGAACCCTCTTACACTGTTGGTGGGAATGCAAACTAGTACAGCCACTATGGAGAACAGTGTGGAGATTCCTTTAAAAACTGGAAATAGAACTGCCTTATGACCCAGCAATCCCACTGCTGGGCATACACACCAAGGAAACCAGAATTGAAAGAGACATATGTACCCCAGTGTTCATCACAGCACTGTTTATAATAGCCAGGACATGGAAGCAACCTAGATGTCCATCAGCAGATGAATGGATAAGAAAGCTGTGGTACATATACACAATGGAATATTACTCAGCCATTAAAAAGAATACAGTTGAATCAGTTCTAATGAAATGGATGAAACTGGAGCCTATTATACAGAGTGAAGTAAGCCGAAAGAAAAACACCAATACAGTATACTAACTCATATCTATGGAATTTAGAAAAATGGTAATGACAACCCTGTATGTGAGACAGCAAAAGAGACACAGATATGTATAACAGTCTTTTGGACTCTGGGAGAGGGAGAGGGTGGGATGATTTGGGAGAATGGCATTGAAACATGTAGAATATCATATATGAAATGAATCACCAGTCCAGGTTTGATGCATGATATAGGATGGTTGGGGATGGTGCACTGGGATGACCCAGAGGGATGGTACAGGGAGGGATGTGGGAGGGGGGTTCAAGATGGGGAACACGTGTATACCCGTGGCAGATTCATGTTGATGTATGGCAAAACCAATACAATATTGTAAAGTAATTAGCCTCCAATTAAAATAAAAAAAACCCACTAAAACAATAAATAAATATATTCCAATAATTTAAAAAAAAGTGAGATCACTAAGCCTGCAGTGGGTGAGGGATGTTCACAGTCAGGTGTCGGGAACCAGCTTGAGCTGGTTGCTCCACACACCACTGAGTGTAGTTGTCAAGTGAAATTGTATGACTCCAGGGGCCTAGGGCTGCAGGGCTGCCTTTAAGGAAGTAAAGTTCAGGATGGGTTAGGAGGGAGAGAGAGCAAGCCAGAGGGCAGGAGGGAGAGAGGCAGAGACAGAGAGATCGAGACACAGAGACAATGAGAGACAGAGGGAGAGATAGAAAGACAGGGAGAAACCGACGCTGACAGAGACAGAAATACAGAGAGAGAGACAGAGGGAAAGGGAGAAATTTTATTCAGTCAACAAATAAGAGGATTTTAGATAAAGCCCTCAAGAAATAGTTTTCATATGTATCTTACATTGCTCATTATACAGAATTGCAAGATACATTCAGCAACTCACTGACTTTCACCAAGGAAATTATGATCTCTGTAAGTGATACTGAGTCAAAATTCTGGCTGGAATAATCGTGTGAGTCTGTGTGTGTAGCTTGTTTTGGTGGCCTGGGTCGTGGCTGCGGTGCAGGCTCTCTCCAATTGTGTGGGGTTCTCCGTGCACTGGCTGCTCCTGTTGCGGAACCCGGGCTCCAGGCGTGCTCGGGTTTCAGCAGTTGCGGCAGGCAGGCTGAAGCTGTGTTGCACGGGCTTAGCTGCTTCGTGGCACACGGGATCTTCCCAGACTAGGGGCCAAAAGTGAAACTGAAGTCGCTCAGTCGTGCCCGACCCTCAGCGACCCCACGGACTGCAGTCCACCAGGCTCCTCCATCCATGGATTTTCCAGACAAGAGGACTGGAGTGGGGTGCCACTGCCTTCTCCATCTCGATCATGAAGCTGTCATAATTACTGGGCAAGGGAAATTTTGATGACACATTTAGGGGTACATTAAAACATAAAATTGGTATCACTGTTAGAACATGTCAAGATGATCTTTCCCAGGAACTGAAATTAAAATTTTTACAAGAAGCTAAAATCCTCAAGCAATATAATCATACCAATATTGTAAAATTCATAAAAGTTAGCACACAAATACAGCCTATCTACAAAATTAAGGGACTTGTTCCAGGACGTGATTTCCTCTCCTTTCTGAGAAAGAAGGATGACCTAAAACAGTGGCATTTTTATTAGATGCTGCTTCTGGATGGCAAATCTCAGGTAAAAATTGTATACGCAGGGACCTTGCTGCAAGAAACTGCCTGGAGGCGAAAATAATGTTCTGAAAACCAGTGACTTTGGACTGTCTCGTCAAGAGGATGGTGGTGTGTATTCATCTTCTGATTTAAAGCAGATTCCCATTAAATGGACAGCACCAGAAGCTCTCAATTATGGGAGATATTGGGACCAAACTAGGGACCAAATGTCCCCGGCATTGGCAAGCAGATCCTTAACCACTGGACCACCAGGGAAGCTCCATAATTTTTTTTTTTAACAAGAATAATGTACTTGTGTATTTAGTAGGTAAAGGAGTATTATATATCACCATCGTCATAAGACCTGGTAGTTGAGGAAAGAAGAAAAGTAAAAAAGTCTTTAAAAGCTTTGATATGAGTTTAGCACTTGTAAAACCAAATCATGGCCAGTTTGGATAGGAGGCTTGGGGCCTATAGTTCACGTCAGGGAGTAGTTAGGGGATGAGGGCTGCCTAATATAGCATCGGATTTCCTGTAGAACAGTTTCAGGAAGCCCTGTTCTTTTCTCAGCCCAGCCCGGGGCAGAACAGAGAGACCCACACAGAGCAGAAAGAAAACTGCTTGGTCTTACGTACTCGCTGAGATACAGAACTGTCGGCCTGTGTTCTGGTCCCACGCACCTGTGTTTCTGCCTCTGATGTGTTGCTGTTGAGTTGCTCAGTCGTGTCCGACTCTTTGCGACCCCATGGACTGTCGCCTGCCAGGCTCCTCTGTCCATGGGATTCTCTAGGCCAGAATACTGGAGTGGGTTGCCTTGCCCTCCTCCAGGGGAACTTCCCGACCTAGGGACTGAACCTAGGTCTCCTGCATTGCAGACAGAATCTTTACCGTTTGAGCCACCAGGGAAACCCTGAGGGGAAAACAGAGGTGTGGGCTAGTCTGGAAAACTTGAGGTGAGCTTTGCAGCAGAGTCTCCTGGAAGCAGGGAGCATGCCCCCGGACACCTCGGCACTGTTGACTCAGATTCTGTACTGTAGGCCCACAGATCCACAGTGGACACGCCCATATTTAATGGTTGTGGTTAACTGTCTGCAAGTTATCTGTTAGTAAAGCTCATAAAAGCCACTAATGACCATGAGCGAGGGAGACACACACAGAGAGAGGTCAGAAAGGTGGTTACACGGGGCTGCGTTAGTGTTCGTCCTAGTCAGCCAGGGTGACCCTGGTTGACTTTACTCTAGCCTTGACTTTACTAGCCTCACACTTGAGCCTTTAGCTGCTACCCTCGGTCAGGCCATGATACTAAAACTTAATTCATCACTGTCAAGGTGACAGCTATGTTCAGCATTCAATTTGGCTCCAGGGAATCTCGTCTTTTCATTTTTGACCATATGACCTTTGCTGAGTTTTCATTTCTTTGAGGCATTTAAGATAACCTTTAGAATATGCTATAAAGCAGTTTTATTTTTTTAGGTAATTATTATTTTTTAAATCATTTATTTATTTTTGGCTGTGCTAGGTCTTTGAGGCTGTGTTGGTTTTTCTCTAGTTCTGGCAACAGGGGGCTACTCTCTAGTTGCGATGCCCTCTTTGTGGTGGCTTCTCTTGTTCCGGAATACAGACTCTAGGGCACAGGCTCAATAGTAATGGCACACGGGCTTAGCTGCTCTGCAGTATGTGGGATCATCCCGGACCAGGGATTGAACCCATGTCTCTTGCATTGGCAGGTGGATTCTTTACCACTGAGCTATCGATAAAACAGTTATTATTTTAAGACGGTTATTATTTTATGCAGTGTGGTCCACAGATTTAGTCTGATATTTGACAGAAAATCTAGCACAGTTATTCTTTACTTCTTAAGAATTCCAGGGGTAGGCAGTCACAGGGCTTTTTCAGCAATTCCAGGAGTTTCTACAAACCTTAGATCTTGTATTCTTTCACCTCAGTATGTTCAGTATCTCTGCTATTGTAGTCAAGCTTGTTGCCTCAGGGTTGCAAAATGGCTGTTGCAGCTCCAGATATCACATCATCATCATATAGCTGCCCATGGACAGGATTAAAGGAGCCAGACATCTTATGAGACCCTCTGTTAATAAGAGAGAAATGTGATTCCAGAAACCCTGATATATTCCACATTAAGTGTCATTGACCATCCATGGTCTTGTGGCCCCCTCTGGACAGTCACTGCAAATGGGATTGTTGGATTGCCTTAGCCCTATACTGCATCCTCTCCACTCCCTCTTCCCTAGTCCAGGGTTGGAACACAGCCCCTCAGATAGAACTAGGTTTCTGTTAATAGGAAGACTGAGCACCGGTGCTGTGTAGACCACCATCACCACCTGGCAGAGCTCCTCCCGGGAGAAGCGGCTGTTCCCTGGCCTCAGGGACAGAGGACAAGGGATTCCACGATGGGGCTCCTGTCCTGCAGGCTCCGTGTGCACACACGCCTCCCACCCCCAAGCCCTGTTCTCATTTCAGCTCCCAGCTGAGGGCCCCACTGGGTCCCAAGCCCAGCGCCAGGTCCCAAGGTCTGTCTCCCCATCACTCAGCTCTGGGATTTTGTGTGTGCTCACCGGCCAGCCCCGCCTCCCCCGGTTCCAGCACCACCTGGGGAAAGGGGCAGAGAACACATGTGATAAGATATTTTTAATGCACTTGACACCTCCTGGGAATGTAACATATATCGTAATATTAAACACTCAGAGGAGGGTTTCGGAGTTTTCCATTTTCAATACGAGGAACCGTTGGCATAAAGTGATGCAACTCTTTGCCCAAGAACAGAGTCGGGACTGATGGTCAAGTCGGTGTGCTGCACAAAGTGTGTTCTGCTCATGGGTGGAGAATGGGGCTCCCCCCTCAGGGTGCACCCGGAGAGGAGTTGAGCCTCATGGGAGCTCAGAGGGAGGAACAGCTGGGAGCCGCCCCTGGGTCCCCTTGGGGGGAAGTGTGATGAGCGGGGAGGGCGCTCTTCCCCTTTGTGTGAGGCTGTTGGTTGGAAACCACCCCATAAAGGCCCGGGGGCACATCCCCTTCTGTGCAGACTGCAGGCTCCATCCTTCAGCACCGAATCCAGGGCGCGTCGGGACAGGGCTGGGCCATGGCGCCTGGGCCCTCCACCCTCCTGGGCCTGGGTGAGTCTGGGGGTGCTGGGACAGATTCCAGGGGCAGAGGGGCTCTGCTCAGCCCTGACTCCAGCCCAGGAGACGCCAGAATCCTGGGGGGCAACGTGGTTCCCCCTCCATCCCTGGGGCTGCGCCCTCAGCTTTGGCCCAGACCCAAGTCACGGGAAAGGTTCGGTCCTGGACACCGGCCGGGTGTGGGGTGAGTGCAGACTGAGCCGGGCTGGCCTGGAGGAGAGGGTCGGGTTGTCTGAGATTTCTTCAGAGCGAGGAGAGGGCTTGCAGTCAGACGTAATGTTGTGGGGGGCGGTGTTGGGAAATGATGGAAAGACACCCGGCCACCCCACGGCTCCTCGAGGGCCCCGGGACTGCGGCCAGTGAGGAAACCGCGAGGCGGGCATCTTCTCACTAGAGCTTCTCTTCCAGCGCTCTGTCTGGCCCAGACGGCCCGCACCCAGCAGGGTGAGTCTCCCCCAAACCCCCGCCTCCCCAAGACGGACCTCGATGAGAGCGGAGAGGATCGGGGGGTCTGGGGGCCCTGGCTTATACCCCGAGCTGCTAACAGCCCCAGGGTGGGACCCTGGCCCGGGTCTCCCTTGTCCCCCCTCTGCCCTCGATGGCCCCGCAGGGACGACCCGACCCTCAGGACCGTGCTGAGCCGGCCAGCTCGCGCCCTCCTCCCCCCGCCACCCCCGCGAGCCCAGACCGCCCCCGCCCCCACCCCGCAGCCCCGTGCAAACAGCGCTCGCTGAGGACCAGCCCGGCGCCTCCTCCAGCCTCCTCCTCCAGCCTCCCCTGCACACCGCCCCCCCCCCCGCCCCCACCCCGCGCCCCTACCGTGAGGCTACTCGCTCACTGGGTTTTCTTTCACTTTCTGAATCTCGCCGCCCAGCCCAGCCCTCCCCACGGTGACTCCTCCGCCCTGCCCCTCAGCCCGGGGACCGTCCTCCACGTCTGCTCTTAGCTCAGGAACCCCCTCCCTCGACCCCCGGGGGTCAGCTCGGCCTCCCGCTGCCCCCTCCCCGAGATTCCCACGCTCACCCCGAGGGCACACGTCACCGTTGGTACCCATGGATCCGCACAACTGTCTGTGAACGTCTGTCGTCCCTCTGGACTGTCAGCCCCAAGGGAGCAGGCGCCGGGGTGTTTCCCGTATTTGTGGAGCCAGAGGCACATGGAGGCCTCAGTAAATGGATGGACGGATGGACGGGAACTAGATGTGGGGGAAAGAAAGAGGGAGGGGGTGAGGGGGTGAGGGAGGGGTAGCTCTCCCAGTCTGTGTTGCTGTGTCTCAAGGGCAGCTGCCTGTCCTGGGTGTGAAAATGTGAGGTGAGGGGAGCAGTCTGCAGAACGGGGAAGTGAAGGGTGTGTGTGTGTGTGTGTGTGTGTGTGTGTATGTAGGCAGGTGTGTGTGTGTATATGTGTGTGTGTATTTGGGCGGGTGCGTATATAGGTGTGTGTGTGTGTGGTGTGTATGTGTGTTTGTGTATATGCGGGTGCATGTGTGTGTGTATATGAGTGTGTGTGTATGTGGGCAGGTGTGTGTGTGTGGGCAGGTGTGTGTGTGTGAGCAGGTGTGTGTGTGTGCAGGTGTATGTGAGTGTGTGTATGTGCATGTGTGTCTGTATATGTGAATGCACATGTGTATGTGTGTGCAGGAGTGTGTGGGTATGTGTGTGTGTGTGCATGTGTATATGTGGGTGGGTGTGTGCATGTGAGTGTGTGTGCATGTATGTGCATGAGTGTGTGTGTGTTTGTGGAGGAGTTGGAGCACAGGTCTGGTCCCACGTTCCCTGGCGGGTGAGGGTCACTGTGTCCAGGGTGAGTCTGCAGGGACCATCCCTGGGTTTTCTCAGTATTCTCTTCCTCCATCCCAGTGTATTTCCGTGTCCTTGTCACTGAGGCTTCTGGAAACCCCACATGTCTCAACTAGGCAGGGGCGTGGTGGGGGTCGTGGTGGGGGGTCGGGGGGTCGAGGAGGACTTGCAGCCCTGAAGCAGGAAGTTGGCTTCAGAGTCAGCGAAGTCCCCACAGAGGCAGGGGCTGGCAGAGTGCGCTCCTCACTCACTCTCATTGTTGTCTTTATCTGGAGGTCAGCTGTGGTTTCAGGACATGCACACAGGTGTCAAGTTGATGCTGTAGGTGTGGTGGAATTTGTGGTATTTAATTTTGTGTCTCCTCGGCTGGCCCATGGTCATTTACATGGTCAAACATTCTGGGTGTGTCTGTAAGGATGTTTTGGGATGGTATTAACGTTTAAATCATTGCGTTTTGACCAAAGCAGATCGTCCTCCATAATGTCGGTGGGCCTCATCCATCCGCTGATGGCCTGAACTGAACAAAAGGCCGACCTCCCCTGAGCGAGGGGGCTGTGCCAGCAGCCGGCCTCTGAACCTGAACTGCAGCACCAGCTCTCCTGGTCTCCAGTCGGCGCCCACCCATCAGATTCTGGGCTTGCCTGGGTGCTGCAAAGTGGACACAGGGACCCTCAGCCCCTGGGGTCTGTGGGGCCAGATCTGTGCTCCAGGTCCTCCACACACACACACCCCTGCACACCCCCCACACCTGCACACACCCACACCCATACACACCCACACACATGCACACACATACCTGCACACACCCGCACACATACACCCACACACACACCTGCACACATGCATACACACATACCTGAACACACACACACACACACACACCACCCCTCACATACACACACACACCCACAGCCTCCACACATTCATACCCACACCCCAACCCCCCCACATACATACACACACTCATACACATACACCCACCCACATCCCCCCATGCACATGCACACATACACCCTCCCCACACACACGCACACACATATATACCTGCACACACACACATACATGCCATACACACCCCCCCTACCCACCCCCCCCACCCACACACATATATACCTGCACACACACACACACACACACATACATACCCATACACACACCCACACCATACACACCCCCACACACACACCCACACATATATACTGCTCACAGACACACACACACCCATACACACCCCCACACACATACACCCTCCCCACACACATATATACCTGCACACGCACACATACACCCCACACACACCTGCATGCGCACACACATATATACACCCCCCACACACACACCTGCACATACACCTACCCCCCCACACCATCTTTCCCAGCACAGGCAGCGACCCGTCCCTTCAGACCCAGCGCAGGTCACTCCCACCCACTCAGAGCCCTGCTTTGCTCGTCCCAGGAATGAGCCGGGCATCCCGCCCTGTGTCCCCCTGCCCCTCTCTCTGGAGTGGCCGTGGGCAGGGAGGGAGCCGCCCCCAGCTGCTCTGTCACCTCCCATGTCATCCTGAGCAACATGTGACCGAGTCTCAGGGTCCTTACGTCAGTGGGGAGACTAACCGCAGTGATGGGAAGTCACCTGCTCCTGGGACGGGCGGGGGGTGGGGCTGTCCACTGCGGGGGAGACGGGAGTGTTCCCAAACTGGATGCTGGTGAGGGCTGTACACCTCTGCAAGCTTCCAACAAGAAAAAGAAGTGAGAGAGTGAATTGTGTTGTGTGGTGATCTCCACTGAGAGACTTTTGTTGTGTGGTGATCTCCACTAAGATGAGAGAATTGTGTCGTGTGGTGATTCACCACTAGGATGAGAGGATTGGGTCATGTGGTGATTCTCGACTAAGATGAGAGGATTGTGCTGTGTGGTGATTCACCACTAAGATGAGAGGATTGTGCTGTGTGGATTCTCGACTAAGATGAGAGAATTGTGCTGTGTGGTGGTCTCCACTAAGATGCGTGCGTTGTGCTGTGTGGTGATTCTCCACTAAGACGAGTGGGTTGTGTGGTGTGGTGGTCTCCACTAAGATGAGAGAACTGCGTTGTGTGCTGGTCTCCTCAGGACAGACCCTGTGGCCCTGCTCTCCCCTCCTAGGGACCCTGCCCAGACCCTCCATCTCAGCTGAGCCGGGCTCCGTGGTGCCCTGGGGGCGGCCGGTGAGCATCGTGTGCCGGGGCCCTGCCGGGGTTATGAGCTTCCGCCTGGAGAAGGGTAATAGAAAGGACTATAAGGATGTGGGTGTCACATCCCGAGGTGAACAGGAAACCGAGGCCAGATTCCACATCACCGCTCTGCGTGAAGATGCCGTCGGGCGTTATCACTGCCTCTATCAAAAAGAGTCCACCTGGTCAGCGCTCAGCGAGACCCTGAGCCTGGAGGGGACTGAGGAGGCCGTCTCTGCCCTGCCTGCAGGTGTGCCTGGGCCCCGCTGTGCCCTCTGCCCATTGGCCCGCACCCCCGCCCCCCGAGCCCTCTGCTTCTGTCCCCTCTGCCCACGCCTCCCCTGCCTCCACGCCTGGCTCAGCTCCCTGAGCCTGGTCTCACCAGGCAAGTCACAAGGTCCAGGGGACCCCTGAGCAGGCTGGATGGTGCCTCAGGGGACTCTTGGGGTGAGGCCATGCCTGTCCTGTGTGTGGTCAGCCTCCAGGGTGTCCTGGAGTCGGGTCCGTCCAGCACACTCTGACCCCCCACCCCCAGAGAAGATCACCATGAAGAGTCTGGGCAGTGATGCAGGGCACAGCTCCCGGAGGTGCAGAGGGTGTGACCACAGCATGATGGAGCAGGGGGCTCCGCCTTGTCTGGCCCCAGGCCCCTTTTCTCAGGAATCTCGGGGTGTTGTCTGGGGTTGAGTGAAGGCCGTGCGTGGCCCATGGTCGGATGCTCAGGATGGAGAGGCGCCAGGCTGAGTGGGACAGACCCTGGGCAGCCCCCACACAGCACCAGTCCTTCTCCTCTCCCCCCACCATCACAGGACCCCCTGGAGGCATCAGCTCCCCCACCACTCTGTGCTGCTCCTCGGCTGCTGAGTAGCTGACCCCTGCCTGGAGGGGTGTCTTGGGGAGGGCTCTGTGCTGGGATCAGGGCGCAGCCCTCTCCTGGACTTGGCTCAGAGACTGTGAGAGCGCAGCACGGGGCTGGCAGGCGCAGGGCACCAGGGTGTCTCAGACACTCATAAGGACCCCGGGAACAGCACCCACCTGGCTAGATGACCCTGCACCGGGCGCCTGACGGCAGTAATGCCAGGACAGCCCATCGTGGGCGGCACTTCCCGGACCTTCTCAGAGCCTCCGCCCCTTTTCCTATGCAGAAAGGAGCTTACAGGTTCTTGTCCAAAGGGACAGGGATTGGAAGGGAGGAACCAGCTCAGGGCAGCCCGACTGGACCCCAGACTCGGGGGTTTGGCTGCAGCTCCGCAGTGCCCCCTTGCGGTCAGGGTGTAAAGGAGGGCCCTGCTCCCGCTGAGAGAGGGACAGCGGGGCTAGGAGCCAAAGGGAAGGGACCCCTGATGGTTATGCCTGAGCAGCCTAGAAGGCAGACCTGCCCTCTCGGAAGGCCCTGAACCCGCCGGGGGTAGCAGTCC
This sequence comes from Bos grunniens, assembly GCF_055505025.1. Classification (NCBI taxonomy): domain Eukaryota; kingdom Metazoa; phylum Chordata; class Mammalia; order Artiodactyla; family Bovidae; genus Bos; species Bos grunniens. The sequence goes on along the minus strand of NC_141182.1, from coordinate 63,286,333 downwards.
AGCTCAGCCCCCTTTCATCTCGCTCCCCAACTCCCATTTCATGTTGTGGAGACTCATGTCCAGAGAAGAACCCATCACCGAGACTGCCTGGATCCAGTCCCGCCCTCCCCAGCTCTGTGCCCCGGATTAAATCCAATCACCCAATCCTTCCACGTTCCTCGTTGCTCGTGTGCAAAACCAGGAATAAATGCACCGACCCCGCAGCACTGCCTGAGCCTGGAGAAGCGTTAATCTTATTCATACGAGGAAATATTTTCTTCCCTCCTCGTGGAGTGTGCTCTTTGGGGAAAGAGGGAGAGAATGGGCTTTGGTGTTGGTATTATTCCAGCTCTGCCAATATACTGTGGACCCAAGGCTTCAGCGCTCAGACCCGGCTTTGTAAAGCAGGGGAGAGCAAGTCCCAAGCCACAGGACTGGTGTGCGTGTGAGAGCTTTCTTTATATCTGAGTGTGAACACCATAAACACCCAGCATGTGTGTGTGTGGGTGGTATGCAGCAGGTGCTCCATAAGGGCATACTGCTGATAATCTGATTCCACCCTCCCAGCTCCCACAGGCCTGTCGACAGAGCAGGTTTATATTCTCATCGGGGTCTCTGTGGCCTTTCTCCTTTGTCTCTCCCTCCTGGTCCTTCTCCTCCTCCACCGTCAGCTCCGGAGAAAACGAGGTAGGTCTCAGGGACAGGGGAGGGTGACTGGGCAGGCCGTGTGGGGGTGCTGGAAAGAAGCCTTCTCTTCTTAATTCACACCTGACTCTCCTCAGGGCCTCCCAGAAGCAAAGACGAGAAGCAGAGACGCCAGGGGAGGTGAGGGCCCTGGGGATGACCTCTCATACTGCCTGTCCTCTGCCCCCAGGCAGCCCTCAGGGCTCACATGTTCTTTCTCCTCAGGCTCAGCCCAGCTGTGGATGTCCTAGATGGGACCCCAGGTAAAGACAAGGATGGGGGACAGGTCTGGGAGGGGAAGCAGGGGTTCAGTGCCATGCAGGAAGCAGTGGTGGGGGTGGGGGTGGGGGATGAAGCATTCCAGGATGTTCCAGGTGGGGTGGAGATGAAATATGAAGCTGTGAGGTCAGGCATATTTGTCTCCTAAGCTCCACCTCAGAGAACTGAGCCCTGGTCCTCCTCCCATTCAGGTGTGGCCAGCGTTGACAGATTTCCTGATGTGGATGGAGAGGTGGGCGCCTTCGTAAGTGTTTGCATTCATCAGCTAATGCTATGAACCAAAGCCTCTACAATTTAGCAGCTTAATAGAATCATCTCAGTTTCTTGGGCCAGGAACTTGGAATCGGATCGGCTGGGTAGTTCTGGCTCACGGTCTGTTCTGAGGTTACCGTCAAGATGCTGAGCAGGGCTACACTCATCAGAGGCTCGACCAGGGCTGGAAGATCTACTTCCACGATGCTCAGTCCCCTGGCAGCAGGCAGGATCTCACATCCTCACCACACGGGCTTTTCATGGTGGTCAGACTCCCCCAGAGGGAGGGACCCTAAGAGAGAGGGACAGAAGCCACAATGTCTTTCTGTGTCCTCACTGTGGAGGTGACATGCCCTCACTCTGCCACCCAAACTCACCCTGCATCTTTATCCTCAGACCCCTGCTGCAGGAGGCTCCCAGGAGGTGACCTACGCCCAGCTGAACCACAAGCTCCTCACCCAGAGAGTGGCCAGAGCTGTGTCCCCGCCGTCCACAGAGCCCCTGGCCAAGTCCAGCACGTATGCAACCATTGCCAGACATTGACCGCATGCCCACCTGGCCTCTGCACTAAAGATGCAGGAAGCCACACTTGCAAAAGCCCAAAGTGGACGTTGGGTTTCCCTGTGGAATCATTCCTTTCTGGAAAGACATCTAGTCGATCCTCCTGCAGGCAAGAGCTCAAGTCCTGAGATCCCACATTACCTTCTAGGAGATTCATTAACCATGTGATCCCTCCCACAAGCAACTAGCTCCTCAGAGAGGTGTAGCACTTGTTTCAAGAGACCCAGCTATGGTGTTTATTGCCTGTTTCCAGAGACCCAGCTTTAGTTCTTGGCTGTTTCTAGAGACCCAGATTTGGCACTTGGCTGTTTCAAGAGAGCCAGCTATGGTGCTTGGCTGCTTCCAGAGACCCAGCTATGTTCCTACAGTTGCCCAGTGAATTCCTGATGTGTCCTGTGAATTTTCCACTGCCCCTGGAGAACCATTTTGTCTTCTGAGCTGACTCTGCAAACTTCCTAGAGTGCGGGTGGTGATCTTGAATCTGGGCTGCACTTATGCAGCTGATAGCTGACACCCAGTTCTCTGGGTCACACTTCACCTTGTTCGTCAGTCAGTGTTCTCACAGGTCCAAGAGCGTCAGCCCCGCATGTGGCGCTGGGCACACAGGCTCTAGGCCCCAGTCTCTGCTCCACCGTCCCCCAAAACTCAGTGAGGGAAGCAAGACAAAACAGGACAATCAGTGTTTTCTGACCCAAGAGTGTGTCTGAGGGGACTTGTGTCTGGGTGAAGGTGCAGAGCTGCCCCACCTGCATACAGCTCCCATCCCCTGCATGCACAGGTCCATGGAGGCACGCACACACAGATACACACATGCACACACTGTACACACACATACACTCATGCAGACACCCACATGCGTGGGCACGGTGGACTGGCTGAGGGAGTTGGTGAGGCCATGACCGCACAGGGAGGGCCCCTCAGGCTTTAGGTCCACCCGGAGGAACCGGCAGGCCCCCATCTCCCACCCCACCCCAGTTCATTCCCACTGGACGCCATGCATTCCCCAAACACGAGAGGGCCCAGCAGCTGTAGGACACTGTCCTTGACCTGACCTTCACCCCTCACCGGGCTAATGCCTGTCAGATTTGGGATTGGAGGCCATTCATCCCTACAAGCATACAACTGCTGTAACAAATCACCACTCACACAGCAGCACCAAACAACGCAGCTTATTTCCCTACAGTTCAGGAAGTCAGAAGTCTGAGATCAGTTACACGAGGCTGAAATCCGGGGTGGGCAGGGCTGTGTTCCTTCTGGAGGCTCCACGGGAGGCTCCACTCCTTTACCTTTTGCAGCGTCTGGGGGCCATCTGCACTCCTTGGCTCATGGCCCCTTCCTCCATCTTCGGATCCTCTCTGTGACTAGGACTCCTGCTTCTGCGGTCACATCTCATCTCCTCACTCTCTGACCCGCCTGCTTCTCTTATAAGGGCTCTGGTGATTACACTGGGTCCACCTAGAATATCCAAGCTCATCTCCCCCTCTCAAGAGCCTTAACTCAGTCACACCTGCAAAGACCCCTTTTGCACCTAAGGTAACACAGCAGCTGGTTCCTGTCTTCCTGAGTGGGTGTCCGTCCGCATCACCACCTCCATTCGTGGGCTCCTCTGGGCTTGAATGCCTCACTCTAAATTCTACGCATCTCCTTGCAGGGATGTTTCCTTCTGTTTCCACTAGCTTGTGAAATAATGAATTCTTGAGAGTCTATTTCCTGTGTCCTAGAACCTCTGTGTAAGAGGAGGTCGGGTAGGAAGCAGTGGAGACTAGAAACACCCCCACCGTGTGACCCCCACGTGCCCATAAGGACAGGTGGCCCCTGTGTGACAGGACTGTGGCTGCCCGCAGCACCATGTCCGCCCTTCCTGGGCACCCAGCGAGATGGTCTCCCAGCCTCCTTGCAGTTATGTGTCCTGCAAGGGATGGGATGATGTTCACAGTGAGCAGGATGCACGGAGCTGCTTCCAGGCCTGGCCCCAAACCCTCCCTCACAAGATCCTCACTGTTGGTCATTCTGCTGGTGGATGCGGATGCCCTGGGCGACCTTGGCAGCACACTGAGAGTGGTGCCTGGCTGCCAGGATGACAGGGGAGTAGAGCTCCCTGTACCTCTTGTATTAGTCCTGCTTCAGGTTTCTGTAAAGTTGATGCTTTAACATGTGTGATACAGGCATATTCTGGTGTGAACATTAATAAAGGGAAACCTTTAAAACGGAGTTGGGAAGCCTAAAGGGGCGCTCTCTTGCCTCTCCCCTCTGTTGCAGCTTACTTTACATTTCTGGGCAGGAAGGCAGTTACCTTACTAGACAGCAGCGGGAGGATGATTTTCTCCTTGCCCACCAACAGCCCAGCCAATGAGAAGCAGCCACAGCTCAGCCAATGAGAAACAGCCACATCGCAGCCAATGAAAAACCATTACTGCCTTGAACGCTTGCTTTTCTTCAAGGGCCTTTGATTCAAAGCAGCCTCTTTCAGCTTCCTCTTATTTCTGTGTTAAGTAATATTCCTCTCATTTGTTCTCTGAATTTGACTGTGGTTTGCCATAGTTAGAATGTCCTGAATTGCAATTCCTCTGCCATTCCTAAATAAACTCATACTAATGGTTAAAAAAAACAACCGAAAACTGCACATCGAATTTTAAGGTTGACACAGGACATCTCTTTTCCTGGATGAGCTGATAATATGCCTGAGTCAACTGTACAGGTCTCCTGCTTCTCTCATTGTGTCCCTCCCCCAATATTTGAGCAAGAATCCTCTTCCTCTGGCGCACATATCAAACACAAACCAGTGAATCCAGGGTCCACACCTCTAACCACCTCCTTTATGGGGGTCCACAATCTGGGCCACTATCCACTTGCCCTTGTCACCCCAGGTCCAGGTATAGGCTAACTACGGACACCCCCTCCACCCCAGAACCAGCCAGGAGAGCGATTCCACTGGGCGGTGTGCGTGGTCACCGCCCTGCTTAATGGGGTCAGACTGTGGTGCCCACTTGGATTAAAACAGAAACTTTACCCCAAAATCCCGCTATGGGGCGGCAGCGTCCAGTTATCAATATTTTCATTTTTAGTTCTTAATAGAAACATAAGAAATGGCACCCCACTCCAGTACTCTTGCCTGGAAAATCCTATGGACAGAGGAGCCTGGTGGGCTGCAGTCTACGGGGTCGCACAGAGTCGGACACGACTGAGCGACTTCACTTTCACTTTCCACTTTCATACATTGGAGGAGGAAATGGCAACTCACTCCAGTGTTCTTGCCTGGAGAATCCCAGGGATGGGGGAGCCTGGTGGGCTGCTGTCTACCGGGTCGCACAGAGTCGGACACGACTGAAGCAACTTAGCAGCAGCAGCAGCAGCAGAAGCACAAGAAACCTGCATGCCTCTTACAGGCCTGGTATTTTTAAATGTCCTTATACATTTTAAGCATATTTTAATAATTGATCCTAGATTTAGCCAGCTCCTGCTGATGCTGCTAAGTCGCTTCAGTCGTGTCTGACTCTGTGACCCTATGGACAGCAGCCCACCAGGCTCCCCTGTCTACGGGATTCTCCAGGCAAGAATACTGGAGTGGGTTGCCATTTCCTTCTCCTCAGCCAGCTCCTACAATGGCTATTTTAGTTCTGCACCAACATTGGCACGTTTAACCCTGGTAAGAATCCTCCACAGAATGTCCTACTCTCTCCTCCCCTTTTTTGCAAGAACCAGGGACTGAAACATTAGATAACTTGCCCAAGGTCAGCCAGCTCTGAGTGACGGGGCCACAGACCTACGTGAACACCTGACACCCTGCCCTGACCTCAGGGCCGGCTGTATCTCGACAGCCAGGAGGTTTCTGTCCTGGCTCAGAGGAGGGTGCCCAGCCCCCAGCTCATTATTAGTACTGATCTTTCATTTCTTATTCACACTCGTGGTTAGTTCCTGCAGAGACCTGCGTCCTAACTCTTTGTTTCCTCCGGTTCCATTCTTGTGCTGTTTCCCTATTTCACTCTCTCTCTGCCTCTCTCTGTGTTCCTCTCTGTCTCTGTCTGTTATTTTCCCACCATTACCGTATTATTCAGGACTCTCCAGGACGGACAGGTCATCACACAGTTGTATGGGGATTTCTGAGAGGAGGCCATCATGGGAACAGACTCTCAGGGTTCAGGAGGTGGAGAGTCCGCCCCAGGACCTGCTGCAGACCCAGAAAAGCGGGTGACATCATCAGTGTAGGTGTGTGATAGCGTCAGTGTGCGTGTGTGACAGCATCAGTGTGGGTGTGTGACAGCGTCAGTGTGGGTGTAAAGGCCTAGACCGGGAGGGCGGAGGTGTCAGGCCCAGCCTGGGGCTGGGGAGGCGGGAACCAGGGGCTCTGAGTCTGAGGGCTGGAGATGCCCACATTGTGAGGGTGGACCCCTTCTCTCAGCCACTAAACTCAGCTCATCTCTTCCAGAGTCTCCTTCGCAGTCACGCCCAGAAATACTGTTTTACCAGCTCTCGAGGCTCCTTAGCCCAGGCAGGTTGACACATATGTTAATGATCACAGTTAGAATGGTGCATTTCCCCTAAAACATGGCATGACCCTGACCTCAGGCAGACTCGCCGACAGGTGGGTGCTTAGCAGAGAGAAGTGTGGAGGGCTGGCGTTCCTGGAGACGTTCCTGAATATTCTATGCCCCCGCCCGGCTCATGGATGGTTGACATGGTGCTGTCTGCCCCACTGAAAAGGATTTTTATGAGTCCAGCCCACAGTGGGGAGCAGACAGGGTTTAGGAGAAATAAAGACAAAGGTAAAAGAAAAACCTTTCCCACCTGGGAAGCAGGTGGGAAGAGAAGACTGGCCCGGAGAGAGGACAGGAAACACGAAGTCAGGGATAGTCTCTTCTTCCTGATCCTGTGGCCTCCCGAGCCGGGGATGGACTCAGGGCCCTGCGGTGCAAGGACATTCCCGCGGGGAGGGCGGCCCCTACTGCTCTGAGGCCCTCGGGCGCCACCTGGAGGACGAGCCGGGCAGTGCTGCGTGGTCAGGCAGCCAGGCTCCACCTCGCGCTCCGACCCTGCCCGCTCCCGTGTGTTCACTGGGGTGAGTGACGGGGGTCACAGTGGGCCCCCTCGTGGTGGGAGGAGAGACGTCGCCTGGGTGCGAGAGGGCAGGGACAGATGCTCAGACACTGAGCTCCCGGGGACGAAGAGCTCACCTCGATGACCTGAAGGGTCCCCAGGCCCCCAGGGAGCCGAGCGAGGATGGATCTCCCTTGACCGGCGCCCGCAGACGTCAGCCTCCAGCAGCCTGTGAGCGAGGCCCGCATGGCTGGTCAGCTCGGACGCAGTGCCAGCGGGGGCCTGGAGTCTTCCCTGTGGTGCGAATGACTGCTCCCTCTCCCCTGGGTACCATCCTGGTGGAGCGTTGACAGGGAAACACAGAGGTGGAATAAATGCCACGGGGTGTGTTTATACTGCTTGGCAGGGGCTAAGTATCAAACTCTGGCAGGGTGTGTGTGTGTGTGTGTGTGTGTGTGTGTGTGCTGCCATTAAGCGGGGGCCGCTCCGGGGACCAGATCAGTGCCAGACAAGTAAAGACGTTTCAGGGACTTCCCTGCTGGTCTGGCGGGTAGGACTCAGCACTCTCGATGCAGGGGGCCCGCGTTCCACCCCTGGTCAGGGAGCTAGACCCCGCATGGTGCGATTAGGAGTTCACGTGGGACAGTCAAAGGTCCTGCAAGCTGCAAGAAGACCGAAAATCCCGTGTCCCAAAGAAGACCGAAGATCCCTCGTGTTGCAGGTAAGACCTGGCGCAACCAGATAAATAAATATCAAAAAAGCCATTTCTCTGATTCTTGTTGATGTTTGGCAGAAACCAATGCAGTACTGTAAAGCAATTACCCTTCAACTGAAAATAAATAAATTTAACTTAAAATTTTAAATTTTCTTTTAATTAAAATAAATTAATTTCTTTTAATCAATTAAAAATAATTCCATTTCATTTCTTCTACTGAACTACAGTGCTAATAATCTACATACACATGCACACATGTGTACACACCCATGCACACAAATACATGCACACACATGGGCCTGCACACATATGCACACTCACCCAAAATTAATACATGCCAATGATGATACATTCATTTATTTGCAGTACTATCTAACATCTCCACATTTTAATTTCCTAAGGAATGCCATCCCCACTAAGGCCTCTAACGGCACTTTGGTTTTACATAGCAGAGTCCCATCAGTGGGAAACCATTGATTCCAGAAAGATCAGATCAGATCAGTCACTCAGTCGTGTCCTACTTTGCGACCCCATGAATAGAAAGGTGGTATGTTGATTCATAATATGATAAAAAGTTAAAATAGTCAAAATGAATGATTCTCTGAATTATAAAAAAGTCAAGAATCATAGAAAATTGTATAAAAATTCCTTTTCCGGAGGGGTTTGTGTTTTGTTCTAATGGTTCCGAGCGCTCACTGACAGAATCTCTTATCAAAACCTGGAGCCTCCTGATAAAGAACTAGTGATTAGGGGAAGGGGTAAAATGGGAGACGTGGATTAGCAGACACACACTGCTCTATAAAATAGATATCCGGGGCTTCCCTGGCGGTCCAGGGGTTAAGAATCCGCCTGCCAGTGCAGGGGACACGGGTTCCATCCCTGGTCTGGGAAGAGTCCACGTGCGGCGAGGCAACTAAGCCCGCGCACCACTAGAGGGCCCCCTGCTTACCACGACTAGAGAAAGCCCGCACCGCAGTGAAGACCCAGTGCAGCCATGGATCAATAGACAAGATTATAAAAAAAGAGAGAGACAACAAGGACCTACTGTAGAGACAGGGAACTATATTCAATATCTGGTGATAATGTATAACGGAGGAGAACCTGAAGAAGATACATGTCCGAGTCACTTTTCAGGTGTTCACTTCACTTTGTAACACCTGAAACTAACGTGACATTGCAAGTCAACTATATGTCAATTAAAAAATAATTTTAGAGTTAGTGATTAATGGTGAGTTTAGAATCAAATTATTCAAAATCTGAATGACTTAATGAAGAGACACCCAGTTTGAATAATAGATGGGATATCATAAGGGCTTCCCTGGTGGCTCAGATAGTAAACAGTCAGCCTGCCAAGGCAGGAGACACGGGTTCGATCCCTGGGTTCGGATGATCCCCCGGAGAAGGAAATGGCAACCCACCCCAGTATTCTTGCCTGGAGAATCCCATGGACAGAGGAACCTGGCAGGCTACAGTCCACGGGGTTGAAAAGAGTCGCACATGACTTAGCGATTGAACAACAACAACAACAACACACGTTCTAACCGGGCTTGTTGAATAAGCAACCACGTTGTCTGAACCCTCAGAGCTGGTGAGAACAGAACCTACTGAGGAGGTCTGGGGGCAGAGTGTGGGTGACACTGAGGTTGGGTCGCTTCTTGAATCTGAATCCGAACCAGACCACAGAGTAAAGGTAACAACATTCAGCCAAAAAAGGGAAGGGGTGGAGAAAGAGCTAGACAAATGCAAACTCTTGTTATTATTTATCCCCCTTTTTTTGGGGGGGGGGGCTTCCCAGGTGGCGCTAGTGGTAAGAACTTGCCTCCCAATGCAGGAGATGTAAGAGATGCAGGTTCAGTCCCAGGAAGATGCCCTGGAGAAGGAAATGGCCACCCACTCCAGTATTCTTGCCTGGAGAATCCCTGGAGAATCTCACCAGAGGAGCCTGGCAGGCTACAGTCCATGGGGCTGCAAAGAGTCGGACTGAAGCGACTTAGCATGCATGCATCCCGTTTTTTTGAACACATGTATCATTGTTTTCTTTCCCAACAAGAAAAATAATTGAGAGGCACGTTTACTGCTTTTTCACTTAAAAATCCACCCACAGCACCTTGCATGCATGCTCCTTCCATGACAACATGCATAGGTTTGTGGCAGGTTCCACGGGGCCCTGCCCTCTGCCAATAGTGCCCCTCCCCCCCCCCACTGACTTTCCTACCTGGGGTGACATGGTTTAAAAATGAGTGACAGGTCTGGTCGGCAGTCAACGGTGGGCAGGGTTGCCTTGTCTGAGTGTCTGCACGTGGGTGAGTTTCGACACAGGGTGTGTGGCCCATCTCATCTTGATTTGAGGGAGGAAATGAGGCGGATGGCTGTTTTCATGCAGAAAGGGAAGTGCTTTTCAGAGGACAGTGACTGACCGAAGAGCCTGGCTTCCTGCAGCCTGCCGGGGGCCCTCTGGGGCAGCCACGCCGCCCCTTTCCTGGGTTCCCTTTTTCTTGGAGGAGCTGGTCAGCTGGGCTGGGGGCGCAAGGGGGGTGGTCTGGGCAGATGTGGGGCTTGGGTCAAGACTCCTAAGGCACGAGGACCTTGATGCTGGGAAGGATTTCAGACACCAACAGCCTGGCTGTCTTCTCCTTGAACAGAAGCAACCACTGGGGCTGAGGGCCCCGCGGGCTTGAATGCAGCAAGACCTGGGACCGGCCACAGGCCTGAGCGCTTGGACAGACTGACCCCTCGGACAGGACATCACTGCCCTCCATCTCTATCAGACCTTGCCTTGCTGACCCCAGCATCCCGAGGAGGTCCCTTCCTGAACACCCAGCTCTGCCTGTGAGCCTGGCTTTGGTGCCCTAGGCTCAACAAGCCCCTCTCTGGGGCTGTGACTCTGAGAAACCCCGGGTCTCTCCCTCCCTCCGCGTCGGACCCCCCTCCCCAGTCTCCTCCTCACAAGGCCGGCCCCTCCCCTGGGTGTCGTGATGGTAGGACTCAGGGGGCGGGGGCGCCAGGCCACCCCTGCCTCGTCATAGGGCCCGTGTCCTGTGAGCCCCGTGGGGTGCAGGCAAGAATCCAGCCACCGTCCCAGACCCGTCGGGTTCTGTGCACACTCGCCAGTCCAAGAAGCCCCGCCCACCCACGTTGGACAAACGTAATTGTTTCCTTAGTTCACCCACATCTGTAGACTGAAGGCTTTCGGTTTAGAAGTGATCTGAGCCAGCTGGGAGGCAGGGTGAGCATGGAGAGTGCAGCCCAGGGTCACAGGATACGGGGAGTGGGGTGGGTGGGGGTTGGCAGAGACCAAGCTTCACAGTTGAGGTGTGCATCTACCCCGGCGGGCGTGAGGGAGGCGGGACCGAGAGCCTGTCTGGGCGCCTCCTGATGGAACAATGTGATGTTGACAGGAGAGTTTTCTTTCTCCTTTTGCGCTGGGAAATCTAAGTGTTTGAGCGAGGAAATGAGCGCTTTGAGTACTGTCAGCCTGTTAGGACCAGAAGCGGTGCAGGGAAGTTTCTCCACCAATACCCGACCTTGTGGTCTGGTTATTTATGTAATTATCCATGTATCTATGTAACCATGTATCTGTGTATTTACCTATATAGCTATGTATGTTTCTGTGTAGCTGTTTACCTATGTGTCTATGTAACTATCTATATATTTAAGTGTCTATGCATCATCTAGCTACTTATCAATCAATTCACCTATTTATCTACCTATCATGTTTCTATCTATGATGAGTTAATACTATGCCTGCTTCATCCAGACTCAGGTTGAGTCTGGTTATGACAGATCTTGCTAGAAACACTTATCTGTGTAATTGTTTTGTTCATTTAGTTTTTCTATGACACCAGACCTTGCTTGAGGGCAGGGAATACATGGGTTTTTTCTCAATTTTATCTCCTCATTTCCTGGGATGGCCATGGGTTGACATGCTTAAATATTTCTTTAGTGAACAGGGATAAGATTGCTGAATGGTGAAGGATGAACAAAAGGGCAAGTCATGGAGCGGTTAAGGTGAGTGATCTTGAGCAGTCAGAGAAGAGACGATGTCATTGGAAAAAACAAACCCAAAACACCTCATGGCATTTTCCAGTCCCTGAATTGCTGTGAGTTACCCTGGAAGCACGACCCAAGACAAGGATGGAAGTGTAGGTAGTTTATCTGAGAAGCAAGAAGGCCGAGTGGGGCAGGGAGAGTGTGAAGGAAAGGAATTCCTGGTAGAGAAGCCTGAGGTCCATGCAGGAGGTGATGGCAGGGGACTCCACCAGGACCTCGGAGAGTGTAGAGAACGCCCTGCAGGGTCTTCCCTCCAAAGGCAGTGACACTTGGGAATGTATTCATGGGCTTCTGTTCCCCACTGCTTGGAATCGTCCCAGGGATGGCTACGTTCTTCAAGGTCGGGCTGAAAGTGGTTCTGACACCTACAGAGCCATCAACCACATCAAAAACGAAAGGGCAGGTCACCACAGGGATCTGAACCAGAGGCTAAAAACACATGCTTGAAAACCTCTGTTCAACGGATTGAATCCAGTCTGTGAACTTGACTTCACCCCTTCCAAAACCCTCTGCATCTTTGCCTTCTGGACCGGAAGACAATGCCTCTTTCAGTCCCTACTTCCTCTTTTCCCTCCCAACCAGCGTTTCAGTTCGGAAGTCAGATGGTCTTCTCACCCTTTGAGGAGAACAGAGCGGAACGATGGTTACTAACCTCCTAGATCAGACCACAACTCTAGGTCACTTCAGGCCGTACCAGTAGAAACTGCTGAAAGTCTAGCCTCAGAGGTCAGCAGCAGTTAATGCACTGGGAGTGGCCTGGGCCCCTGCCTCGACTAGGGGCACAGAGCCCAGATGAGGGGGGCCTCGAGGAGAGCTGGCCTGCTAGATGGAGGGAGCAACATGCGAGAACATTCTGGAAGGCCAATGGGAAGACGGGCAGTAACCAAAGGGCTGCCTGTCAGGGCGTCATCTGGTTCCATCAGCCCTTAAGGAAACGTCCCGAATCCTGGCCACAGAGAAAGAGCTCATTCCTGTTGTTTTCATGATGGTTTTACACTTTTAGATTCTTATTTTGTACTGTTACAGGCTCCCCAAATTAGACATATCTTTACAATTCTTGCATTTACACAGAATTTTCACTGTTCTCTAGGTGCCAGGAAACCAGGCCAGTTGTCCCCTCCCTGCCAAAACAAACAAACAAACAAAAAAAGGGGAATATTAGAAGACTCAGGCCCATCACCACTTGTTTTTGCTTGCTTGTTTTCACTGAATTTTTGGCAGTGCAAGCCCTGTCCTCACAGGAATTCGATGTGTTCTTCTCTGGTGGGGACATTGAGGGGCAAACAGAGCGGGAGAGGAGGGATGAGACAGTTCTTGCAAGACCCTGGACACCAGGGAGAACTTGTATGTGTAGACCTGGGGGGAGCTGGGCCACCTGGGGACGGGGGAGGGGAAGGGGAGGGAGAGGGGAGGGGGAGGGGGAGGGGGAGGGAGGGGAGGGGGAGGGGGAGGGGAGGGGAGGGGGAGGGGGAGGGGAGGGGAAGGGAAGGGGGAGGGCGGCTGAGTGGTGCAGGGAGCAGAGGGAAGCGGACTGGAGAGTCCTCGAGACACCGCAGTGAGAGTCACTCAGCCATCAAAAAGTCAGACTTGTAGTCACTATAGAATTAATTTCTATGAACCAACCACTTTCAGATCCACAAAGAAATCCCAGCTTCCCCTGAGTAGGAATAACCAAAACAACAGCAGAGGAAAATTCCAAGGGATGAATGTAATACAAACTGTGCAAAACTGAGCCCATGTAAGTGTCTATCTTTCAAACATTCCTGAGTGGCACAAAAATCAGATTTGAAGAAGTGAAGAGCTACATCCGATCCTTGGACAGCATCCGTGGACATGACAAATATGCCAGTTCTTCTTCAGCTAATTTATAAATGAGCCCCAGTCTTCAAAATGCACTAACAAGCATTTTTTCAAAAACTAGACAAATTGATACTAAACTTTATATGGAAAAATAACAACTAGGAAACACTAGTTGAAGCAGTATGACAGTATAACAACTAGAGAAGCAGTATGCAGGCAGAAGGGATGAGCTCAACCAGAAGTTAAAACACACCACACAGGGACTTCTCTGCTGGCCGAGTGGTTAGACTTCGCCTTCCAATGCCCCGGGTTCCATCCTTTGTAGAGCAGTTAAGATCCCATATGCCCAACAGCCAAAAAGCCAAAACAGAAAGAGAGACAATATTGCAACAAACTCAACAAAGGCTTTAAAATTGGTTCACATTAAAAAATTTTAAAAACATTTTTTTAAATAGCACATACACAATAGAGCCTCTGAGTCATGAGGCAGTAAGAAAGCCTAGGTGCATCTCCTTAGTCTGGGAAAAGAAACAAGAAAGAATCAGCCGTATTCCTCAGGTATTTCAAAGCAGTGGGGTATTATACACAGTGTGGTTTACATGCAAACGGATGCTCTGGGAGAAGACATGTGGCTACAGCACAAGGTCAGTAGCTGCTAATATTATTAAGTGAATGTTTAATGAGGAACGTGGTATGTTCAAACTCTCAGAGTATCAATATCTCCCCGCACCCCAGTGACTGATCACAAAGGGCAAACCACAGCTTCACTCTGGGGAAACCCAGGGCACGCCGAGTGCACCCGCAATCCCTGATAAGAAGAAACAAGGACAGCACGGCTTGGCTGGTACTCTGCCCCCAGTGCACAGCCCGCATCTGACCAGAGTGGTCTGGCTCCTGTGCTGTGTGCCTCATGCCTCCTTTCTCGGCGGCTCCCCCTCTCCCAGCGCCCAGCACCGGCACCGGTCTCATCACCCTTGTGAGGGGAGGAGCCCGGGTCTCTGGTTGGGAGACTGATGGAAACTTCACTGTGTCCAGACAGGTGGCCCTGAGCCAGAGACTCGAGAGGAACACAAGCCATTCAAGACCAGGAGGGGCTCAGACCTTGGGCAGGAGCCGCTGATCTTCTGACCGCCCAGCCCTAAGCCCAGCACTGGGCTCTCATCACCTCATGGCACATTTGGACCAAGCCTGGAGCACATGTCTGGGTTTATGATGGGTGGAAATTGTTTGCTGAACAAAAAGGATTCTTACATCTTCTGTGGGATGGCCTTGGAGACTGACATGTAGGGGAAGAGCTGCTCGACTTCTGGTGAAAATTTCAGCATTGAAACGCACGCTGGGGGTGACGGGCACCTGCCCACGGCATCCTCATGGTCAGCGTGGCCTCCCAGGCTCTGTCATCCTGTCCCTCTGATCAGTCCAGGGTGGGCAGGAGAGTCGCTGTGATTTCAGCACTCGTCACCCTGCTCAGCCCCACTCCATGGGGAAGGAGAGTGAGTCATGTGTTTATTATCATCATTTGGTTATTTGAGGATGAGCCTTGAATTTCCCTTTCAGATCCCCTAACACGCCTTCTCAGTGGTGGAGATAGGGAGACAGTCCTGGATTATCCGGGGAACAGGGGGTCCCCTGTCACCACCAAGGTCCTTATGGGTGAAACAAGGAGGCAAGGAAGACACAGCCAGAACACATGTGACTTGAGAGCAGAAGCTGGAGAGCTGTGACTGCCGGCTTTGAAGATGGGAGGGGTGATGCCAGGGAGAGGGTCGTTTGTAGAAGCTTGAGAAGGTGAGGGGAGACATTTCCCCCGAGTGACTGGGAGGAACGCAGCCTGACGACACTGCGGTTTTAATGCCGGGGTTTC
This sequence comes from Bos grunniens, assembly GCF_055505025.1. Lineage (NCBI taxonomy): Eukaryota > Metazoa > Chordata > Mammalia > Artiodactyla > Bovidae > Bos > Bos grunniens. The sequence goes on along the minus strand of NC_141182.1, from coordinate 63,271,115 downwards.
CAGTGTGGACTTCTGACCTCCAGAGTGGAAGGTAATTACTGTGTCGGTTTAACTCGGTGACTTCCAGCAGCTGCTCTGTAGCCACAGGAAGCAAACACACAGAGTATCTGAGGGGGTTTTGGTGGCCGTTGCTGTTTGCTTCTTTGTTTGCCAGTCTGAACTCTGCAAGCTCAGGGTCTGAATCTGTCGTGCCCAGAGACGTACCTCTAAGCCAGGCACATGGCCAACACCGAGAAATAGGTGCAGATGCTTGGGGGGAGAAAAGCCATCAGACCAGGAAGGCTTAGGGCAGCTTAGAGTTACGGGAGGCCCCAGAAGTGGTCTGAAATGTCTGTCGAACCCACTGCCCACTCCAGCCTCAGCCTGCAGAAACTAGGGCCCGGCTCTGGGGAGGGTCGGTCCCTTCCTGCGGGGATGCTGATGTGACAATCGCATGACAGGAAGCACCAGCCCTGGAGAGGACACACCCTGTGGTCTGTCTGTCCAGAGGACACCTAGGTCTCCTCCATCCTCACAGCCTGGACCGCAGGGAGGAGACGCCATGGCCCCCGCGCTCCCCGCCCTGCTCTGTCTCGGTGAGGTGAGGAGGCGCAGGGGGAGCCCTGGTCTGGAGGGACCCCCCCCCCAGCAAGCCTGCTCCGTCAGGGGACCCCAGGGCCCAGGAGGCTCCCGGGGAGGAGAGGCGCTGCTCAGATCTGAGGGCAGACCTTTCACAGGGCGCTCTCTTCCAGGGCTGAGTGTGGGCCTGAGGACCCAAGTGCAGGCCGGTGAGTCTGTCTCAGGGCCTGGCTCCCTCCTCTCGTGGGGACAAGGGTCACCCCCAGGCTGTGGGCAGGGGGAGGGCAGCTCGGGGCTCATGGAGGGGGAGTCTGGGAGGTCTGGGCTGAGAGCCAGGGCCTGGGGTGGACGCCTGGTGAGCCCGCCTCTGATTTCCTTCCAGGGACCCTCCCCAAATCCACCATCTGGGCTGAGCCCGGCTCTGTGGTCCTCTGGGGGAGCCCTGTGACCATCTGGTGCTGGGGGACCCTGTGGGCCCAGGGGTTCCGTCTTGATAAAGAGGGAAGCCCGGTTCTCTGGGACAGACAGAAACCCCTGGAGCCCCGGGACAAGGCCAGGTTCTCCATCCAACACATGGGACAGGACCACGCAGGGAGCTATCGGTGCTACTACAGCACCCCCACTGGCTGGTCAGAGCCCAGTGACCCCCTGGAGCTGGTGGTGACAGGTGAGGGACACTCGGGGGCCTCGGGCTCTGCCCTCGAGAAGGGGGTCTGCTCTCAGGGGCTGTCCCTCTCACAGCCCAGCCCTGGGGAGGGGAGGGGAGGGGAGGGTGGGGGCCCCACGGAACCAGCTGCCTCCTTCTCTCCTAGGATCCTACGGCAAACCCAGCCTCTCAGCCTTGCCGAGCCCTGTGGTGACCTCAGGAAGGAACATGACCCTCAAGTGCGGCTCCCGTTGGGGATTTAACAGATTCCTTCTGACCAAGAAAGGAGAAGATGAGGTCTCTTGAACACTGGATGGACAGTGAAGCCCCGACGGGCAGACCCAGGCCCTGTTCCCAGTGGGCCCTGTGACCCCCGGGCACGGGTGGATGTTCAGATGCTACGGCTTTTACAGGGACACCCCCCGGGTGTGGTCGGCCCCCAGCGACCCCCTGGAGCTCCTGGTCCCAGGTGAGGAATCCCGTCCTGACCCCATACATTTGTGCAGACAAGACAATGTACTGGGGTCTCTGCTCCCAGGGGAGCCCCTGTGAGAAGGTGGGGAGAGGAGCGTGGGGCTCACAGGACAGACACACAGACTGAGACACAGCGAGGCCTGGGGCCGGGACGGGAGAAGGGGGGTCCATGTGGGAAGCAGTCCCTACAACCCAGTGCGTGTCTCTCCCCAGGGCTGTCTGGGAAGCCCTCCCTCCTGACCCCGCAGGGCCCTGTCGTCACCTCTGGACAGAACCTGACCCTTCAGTGTCGCTCTGACATCGGCTACACCAGATTCGCTCTGTCCAAGGAGGGGGAACAGGACCTCCCCCAGCGCCCTGCCCAGAGGCCCCAGGGGGGGCTCGCTCAGGCCGACTTCCCCCTGGGCCCGGTGGGCACCATCCACGGGGGCCAGTACAGATGCTACGGTGGACACAGCCTCTCCTCCGAGTGGTCGGCCCCCAGTGAGACCCTGGAGCTGCTGGTGGCAGGTGAGGAGCCAGCAGGTCAGTCGGGGACCAGACTCTGCACAGGCCCCACCGGGGAGCCCCAGGGGTGAGGCTGGGACCAGGGGGAGGGGTCCCAGGGAGGGACAGAGAGACTCGGAGAAACAGAGACAGCACTGAGGGGCCAGAGAGGCCCGCAGAGTCTAGCTCAGAACCCGGGCCGGTGCCCGCACCCCCTTCCTCTCTGCAGGATGGCTCAGAGACAGCCCCTCCCTCTTGGTGCAGCCGGGCCCCTAGGTGGCCCTGGGGGAGACCGTGACCCTGCTGTGTCAGTCAGGAGAGAGGACGGACACCTTCCTTCTGTCCAAGGAGGGGGAAGCCGATCGCCCCCTGCGTCTGCGCTCCCAGGACCAAGACGGGCGGTACCAGGCCGAGTTCTCCTTGAGCCCTGTGACCTCAGCCCACGGGGGCACCTACAGGTGCTACCGCTCACTCAGCACAGACCCCTACCTGCTGTCACAGCCCAGTGAGCCCCTGGCGCTCGTGGTCTCAGGTGAGGCCCTGGTCTGTCCGTCTCACTCGGCAGCTCGGGGCTCTGCCCTGGGAGCGCCAGGCGGTGGTGGAGGAGGGGGCGCTAAGGGAGGGGCCCCTTGCTTGAGGGGCCTCGGAGCCCGCGCCCTGCCCCTTCTTCCCGCACTGGGGTCTCGGAGGGCCAGGTGGGCAGTGTGAGGGTCTCGGGGAGGCCACAGGGCCGTGCATGGCAGAGGGGAGTGAGGTGGGGACCCTGGGTCAGCCCGGCGTACGCCTTCCTGGGCTTATTCCCAGGACCCAGTCTCCCAGCCACAGACCCAAATCCGAACCTGGGGAATCTCGAGGCTCTGTGCTCAGGGGAGAGAGCCCACCCCAGGGCGCCTTGAGATTCTGTGGGGGGACAAGGCCCCTCAATCGTCAAGGGCCGGCGGGGAGTCGGGCAGAGATGGCCTGGGAGCCACAGGCTGCAGGGGCCTGAGGCTGCTGGATGGGGGGTCAGTCTGGGGAGGAGCAGGCCCGCCCCACCCCATCCTGCCCCCTCCCCGGGCAGAGTCCAGCCGGCAGACACAGAGGGCTGAGTGAGCGCCTGTGGTGGGCGGTGGTGGGTCCATGGGACCCCGCATACCACTGCTCAGGGGCGGCCCCCACCCCGGGACCCCACAGACCACAGCTAAGGGGCGGGCCCCACCCTGTGCTGTCTGAGCTCCGGCAGCTCAGGGTCCTGAGCAGGAACGTCTGAGACAGTAAGATAGAGAGGCCCCGGGAGGCTCCCGAGGAGGACATGGCCCACCCACAGCCTCTCTTCAGGACACTCGGGCCCCGCTGACACCCTCCCCCAGCACCGCAGTCAGACTTGCGAGTGGGGATGAGGACACTGTCCCCTTCAGGGGCTGGGCTTGGGGCCACGTCCTCTCACGGGATGCAGGTGCCCTGGGTGCACACCCCGGTTCTGGGTAACGGGGCCTGCGCTGACCTGTGCGCCCTCATCCCAGACTACACGGTGCAGAATCTCATCCGGATGGGCCTCGTGGCCTCGGTCCTGCTGCTCCTCGGGGTCCTGCTCTGCCAGGCTCGGCACGACCACGGAGGAGCCCTAGATGCGGCCCGGAGCTGAGCACCGAGGCCTCGCACTGCCCGAAGCTCAGCATCCCGGGACGCCAGCTTCCCGCCTGGGAGCTTCTGGAAGAGCCTCTGTGGTGCGTGCTGGGTGCGCTGTCTGCAGAGACCCTGGGGGAGAGATGTGAGATGCTCCGCGGGGGCGGGAGGAGGCCCCTGGGGGCTCAGCCTCTGCTCACAGGGGTCCCCCTCCCTCCTGGGGAGGACGCCCCGACTCCCGGCTCCTACCACCCCCGGGCCTGAGGCTCATCCCAATGGCAGGAGCAGGTCCTCACCCTGCACGCCGGCAGGCTCTGTCCACTCTCATGAAGGATGTGAACTTCATTTTTAATGCCCGCCGTCTCTGGTGTGTGCAATGACCTCCATCCCTTTGCTCTGAAACAGAACTTCATTTAAGTAACTGAATAAATGGGTGAAGGTGGGGCCCCATTGGGAACAGATGGATCCAGAACTCTTCCCTGAACCCCCCAGACCCCTCACGCCCTGCTCTCCTCATCAGGTGACACCCAGTGTCGTTTCTGCAGACACCATCACTGCGAGGGGACACCCTGGCGTTTGAAGTGACAGCCAGGTGCTCTGCTGGTAAACGGCTAAGGAATACAACAGTTTATAAAGAGCCCAGGTGTGCAAGCTGTGTGTCTCCTTTGGTGCAAACGCTCTCCGTGGCCAACCTCAAGGAGCCTGGGTGAACACGCTGAAGGCCCAGTGGGAAGGAAGGAGCAGGCTGACTTTCCCACAGGAGCGGGTCTAATCCAGCCAGCCCCTACCGATGGCCCCACGCGCACAGATGTGTCCTTTGTGTTAGGTTAGATCATTTCCATGTCAGTTTCAAGCCCCACTTTCCATGAAATCAGATGCCAAAACCTTAATCCATTCAGATGAGAGGGAAAGAGAAAACAATGCAAGTACCAGTTGCGGGAGAAAACATGGAGCACTTTGGCTCCAATACCTTACAGCTTGGAGTGCAAATTGCCTCAGTAATTTGAGGAGGAAATAACAACCATCAGTTAAAAGGGAGAGACACACAGCCCCCACCCAGAGTTATGTAACCGAGGGGGAAATTGTGCCTAACCACCAGTACACATGCAGGAGAGTAAGGACAGAGGGTCGCTCATATCAGACAGATCACAGAAAACAACCTCACAAACATGAATGCTTTGGTGTATACATGCGATGGAGCTTTAAAATTTCATTTTAAAAAATATTTTATTGATCTATTTGGCTGCGTCAGGTTCCAGTCGCAGCATGTGAGATCTTGTTGCCTCGTGTGGGATCTTTCACTGCAGACCCTAGTTGTGGTGGGCAGGCTCCAGGGAGCGCGAGCTTCAGTAGTCACAGCACACGGGTTTAAATTGCCCCTCGGCACTTGGGGTCTTAGTTCCCTGACCAGGGATGGAATCCATGTTGCCTGCATTGGAAGGTGGATTCTTAACCACTGGACTGCCAGGGAAGCCCTGCAACGGACTTCTATATGAGAGAAAAGTTGAACTGCCACAGTAATACAGACCAACTTTCAGGCATGTTACTTAATGAGTGAAGAAAAGCTGTAAGTGTGTGCACGAGGATCTCCATTGCATAAAAGTCAAAAGGAGACAGATGACGGCCTGGCAGCCACTCCAGTACTCTTGTCTGTGAAATCCCATGGACAGCAGGGCCTGGCAGGTTATGGTCCATAGGGTTGCAAAGAGTCAGACACGACTGAGGCGACTTCACACGGGCATAAAGGGACAAAACGCGTTACTTGGGGAGGCAGAACTTTGCCGAATTTTAGGACTAGAGGACGGAAAGCTCCCACGTGACCTCCTGGTCCTTACACACTGGGGAGGGGGTGGGGGAGCTGTCAGAGGGAAGCTCAGGGGCTGCTGGAATGCAGTCCTGTCCCTTCTGATGCGTGGGTACTGACTCCTGTCTGCGGCTCCTTACTGATGAGCCGTCCCTTTGCTCCATCACCCTCCCTAGCTTCTCACCCCTGAGTGAGGTGGGGCTGAAGCAGGCTGGGGAAAGCCAACCCCTGCATAGGGACCAATTCATAGCAAAGTGGCCGTCCAGCAGTCATGGCAAACACTCCACACACTCTCAGCGTGTTTCCACACACCATGACCTCAGCTGCCCAGTTGGCATCACTGAGTCCAGCCAGATGATGAGGCACTGCCCCGGGGAAAACGGGGCCTCAGATGACATGCGGTACAGCAGAGCAGGTGATGACTCAGGCCTGGGAAAGAGGGGCGCCCTGAGCTCCAGCAGCACCAGGCACCCTGAGCCTCCCGAATAGGACAGCCGCCCCAGTCCTTGAAGCACGGGCACTGCCAGTGCCCCAACAGAAAGTGTCACTGGAGGTGGCGCAGACAGGGCAGGGCCCCCAAGCCCACTCCCCCGCTCTCTGCTTCTGTCCTCGGGCTGGACAGGGGCCCGTGTCCCCCCCCACCACCACAGATCCCATCAAACTGTGTCGCCTAGAAGTACTGTAGGGACCAGGACCAGGCCGTATTGATGAGTTTCCCAGGATCCCCGGAGAAATATCCCACGGCAATGTGTGATCTCCTCCAGACGCCAAAGTGACCTGTAGTTGTGTGACGTTTTCAAGGCAGGGGACAATCTGGTCCCCCTCATAAGCGTCAGGAAGACGTGACTACCGTCACCCATGTGTTCACTTGAGGAAGCTGAGGTTCGGAGAACAGGCAGTGGGCTCAGAGCTACAGAGCGGGGCAGGTCCAGGAATGAGCCCAGTCTGTTGACCTCAGAGCCCTGTCTTGCCAGCACAATACTCTTCCACCTTGTACTAGTGTCCGAGGGCCGGGGGGACATTGCCACCATCTGGGAGGATTAAGACAACAGGCGTGTATTTGATCACAGTTTGGGAGAAGCCCAGCATTAGGGTGTCCCTTGGAGGTTCTAGGGACAATCCTGACTGCCTCTTTCCAGGGTCTGTTGGCCAAGGCACCCCCTGGTTTGGGGCAGAACCTCTCATCATTCTCCTCCACTCCACGCGGCTGCAGCTCCTGGCGCCTCTCTGTTGTCTCCGGCATGCCTCTCCATGTTCCTCTTCAATTCATCCAACTGGAGCACCTAAAATATCACAGGAGGACCCTCCCCCTGCAGTACGATCTCAACATGATGACACTGCAAAGACCCCATTTCCCAAAAGTCACACCCCCAGGAAGTGAGGCTGCCAATTTCAACATACTCATTTAGGTGAAAATTAACAGCCTCCAAAAGAGAAATATACACAGGAATGACTTTATCAAAGGAGGTGCAATAATTACACACTGTAGTTTTTTCATCTCATGAGGAACATCTGAAAAGAGCTGGATTAATGGGAAGACACTCCAGGATGGTAGGGTGGAAGATTAATGTTGTAAAGAGGACAATACTCTCAAGGTGTCCTGCAGAATTAACTCAATCCCTATCTGAATCCCAAAGGGTATCTCTGCAGAAAAAAGAAAGTCATTTCGCTGAAGTCAAGGTCATTGAGAAAGACCCACGGTAGCCAAGCAACCTTGAAAAGTAAGAACAAAGTTGGAAACCGCACCCTTTCTGATTTCAACACTTACTACAAAGTTCCAGTAATCAAAACAGAGTGGTGCTGGCTTGAGAAGAGACACACTGATGCTTGGAATGCCAACATATAAACCTATACACATGATCAGTTGATTTCTGACAAGACTTCTTCTAAGCCATGATAATGACAAGCAAGTCTTCCTGACTCATCCCATTTAACTGTGCATATATTTTGTTGTAGAATTTGTGGATGGCTTACATGAGAAAACCCGATAAACCTCCTAGATACTGATCCACTCATCACCTACTGGTCGACTTGACACTGGCGCTGTATCACCGTTTATCACCATCACCATCCTCCGAGAGTCCAGTCCCTATAGGATGGTGACCGTCTCAGTAACAGCTGTGTGTTCACACCTTCCTTCCCTGAAAATGAGCCTACTGCCTCAGGGATACAATCCTGGCACACTCGCAGGGAGCATGAGACCCTGTGTGACCAGGGCACAGCATCTGGATGACTCCTTTTCTTAGGAAAACCCACTCCCCCTTCCTGGCCCCTCGCCACTCCTGTGCTCCCACTAGCAGTCTGGGTCTCTCCTTCTCCAGGAAGCCCCCACTTGCCATCACTAGCTTCCTGGACCTCCACCAGTTACTGGGTCTTGCTGCCCTCTGTGGTTCCCCTTCTCTACAACTGACCGAAACCAGAGCCACCGTATTCACTGTCTAAATGTGCACACTGTCGGTTATCATCATCAGAACCCCCCTGAGTCCAGGGAAGGAACTGGTCACTTTCACCAAAGAATCTCATGTCTGGATATAGTAACTGCTCAGTAAACACTGGCTGATGGCCTGGATGGTGGAAGGAAGGAAGACAGGAAGGGAGGAAGGGAGGAACTTTGCATTTTCAGAGTCTCAGAAAAGGGAAGCGACTCAAGGTCACACCGTTTCCATGAAAAGCATAAGCAGAATTGGAACCAAAGCAGTGCACTGGGCAGCACCTAGAACGTGTCTCTCCTTCCACCGTGCTCAGACAGAATAGGCCCAGGGACGCCCCTTTCTCCAGCCTCCGACCACCCTCCAACCATTTTTCCAGTGGCAACCTTGGAACCAACCAGATGTCCTCAGCCCCCAGGACCAGCCAACGCCATTTGCAGAGATCGGCTCCTTGTCGCCGGCCACCCGTGAGCTCCCAGTATCCTGAGACTAACTCCTGGCCGCCCGGTCCACATGCAGCCTCCGCCTCCCACCCCAACCTCTCTCTGGGCTTCTCCAACCACTAGGACCAGGTGGGTCTGGAGGGCGGGCCATCTCCCGGTGGACCGGGGGAGAAACGGGGAGCCAGGGCGGGGGAGCACTGAGCTCCATGGAAACTGCAGAGCCAGCACTGCAGTCACACACTCTTCTAGGATGTCCGTCCAGGGCAGGACGAGGGGGTCAGACCCCAAATGCTGTGGGGCTGCCCTGCTCGCAAAGAACCTGAGCCAGGCCTTCATGGACCCGCAGGCCCTGGGTCCTCCCCACCAGACTCCAGCTCCGTGACTTCCTGCAGCCATGTCCTGGACAAGTGGGTGAAATTCACCACGACGGTGGGTGCCTACCTGACCAGCGCTGCAGGCCAGCTGGTCCCCAGTGGGGCTGGATGGCTTTCTCCTGCAAAGTTTCAGCCTCCAAAGCGCCGCTAGGAGCCTCTGGAGCCCAGCGGCTTATGAGGAGCCCCTTTGGGGTCAGAGCGTCCTCCAGGAAGCTTCTCTTTGCAACCAAGAGGCAGCTTGTTAACCACTATAGAGCCATCTTCCAAGCCTTGGACCAAATGGAAATAATAAAGCCTTTTCCAAAAAAAAAAAAAAAGTAACCAATGTTGAGCTAGGCCCCACCATGCACCTCAGCCTCCTGTCTAGGGACCATGTTACTCTCTGGGTTTTGGGGTGGGATCTGGTGAGACTCCCATGTGCTCTGGAAGGCTCCTGAGCCTGCTGTCTGCTGGGCTCCACTGGGAAGGGCGAGCAGAGTGAGCAGGGTGGGGCTCTTCCTCTTTCTGGAAGGAACCCAAGACGCGCCACCAAGCCTGGACCTTCACGCCCAGTGCGTCTGTCTGTCCCGCGGGCTCTGAGGTCTCTGTAGGTCACCTGCTCTGCTGGGGACCATGAGAGGCAGCGCCACGACCCTGACCTTCACCGCCCTTCTCTGCCTTGGTGAGCTTCCGAGAAGGGAGGGGTGGAAACCCCTCTCCTCCCACATCTGGTCCCTGAGAGGCCCCAGGACGCAGGAGGTTCCGTGGGGACAGACTTTCTTGGGGGAGAGAGGAATGTCCTCAGGCTGGATCTGACCCCAGCCCTCAGGGCACAGAGCAGACCTGGAGTGTCCAGGACGTGTGGTGGGGCCGGGCGCTCACAGGGAACTCTCTTCCAGGGATGTGCTGGGGCCCGTGGGACCAGGGACAACCAGGTGAGCCCCAAGACCTCCTGCTTCCACCCACCACCGCTGGTCACTGGGGAGCACAGTGGGTCAAGGCCGCGGGTGGCCCGTCTGGGAGGGGCCTGGGTGACAGCTGGGGAACCTGGGGGAGAAGGCACCCTGACTCTTTGGGTCTGATTCCTTTCCAGAGGTTCTCCCCAAACCCTCCATCTGGGCTGACCCAGGCACCATGGTCACCCATGGGAGCCCTGTGACCATATGGTGTCAGGGGTCTTTGCTGGCTGATGTCTACCATCTGTATAAAGAGGGGGACTCTGTATACTGGGAGGCTAAGGCCCTTCAGGGCTCCAGGAACAAGGCCTGGTTCCACTTTGCATCCTCGAGCTCAAGTGATGCCGGGCAATATCAGTGTGCATATCAGAGCAGAAACCGCTCGTCAGAGCGCAGTGACCCCCTGCCCCTGGTGGTGACAGGTAAGACGGAGGGGTGGGTCCCTGGGTCCCTCCCATGGGAGCCTCCTCATGGGCAGAGGAGCAGAGTGTGGGCTCAGGAGGCCCCTCCCCTCCCAGCGCACACCTGGGGTCACTGGGTGGAGGTCCCCCTTTAACACAGCCCCTCGCCCCCAGGAGTGTACAGGGCGCCCTCCCTGTCTGCCCAGCCCAGCCCTGTGGTGGCCGCAGGAGGCAGAGTGTCCCTCATATGCAGTTCACAGTATGCAGCGGGCTCTCTGCATCTGCTGAAGGAGGGAGGCGCTGACCCGCTCCGACACAAGACGTCAAGGAGCTATGGGAACCAGGGCCGGGAACAGGCTGTGTTCCCTGTGGGCCCCGTGACCACCTCCCACGGGGGGACCTACAGGTGCTATGATGCTCCCAGCATTCAGCCCTATCTGTGGTCGCGCCCCAGTGACCCTCTGCATCTCCAGGTCACAGGTGAGGCCCCCAGGCCCCTCTATTTCCTAGACAGACCCCTGACCTAAGCCTTATGCCCCATGAGCCCTGGGAGAGACAGGGGCAGGGACACTGGGATCCTGGGGCAGGACGTGGGCGGGAGCCTCGGGAGGGAGTGGGGACAGCTCTCTCTGCAGCCCCAGGAGCAGGGCTGGTGTGCAGCCCTGTGCCTCCATGCCCTGTCTGCAGGCCTGTCCTGGGCACCTTCCCTGTCCTCCCAGCCTGGCTTGCTCGTGCTCGCCGGAGACAACCTGACCCTCCAGTGTCGCTCAGAGGCCGGCTTTGGCAGCTTCGCTCTCACCAAGGACGAGGGGCTCAGCCCGCCCCTCCGTCTAGAAGGGCAGCAGAGCCCCGACTTCCCTCTGGGCCGCGTGAGCCGCGCCCACGGGGGCCAGTACAGATGCTACAGCGGACACAACTCCTACGCGTGGTCGGCTCCCAGTGCCCTCCTGGACATCCTGATTGCGGGTGAGGAGCCCCTGTCCTGGTCCAGGTCCCGACTGTCTGCTCAGGGCACTGGACGAGGGTCGGCCCTGGTGGTGACGGGTCCGGGGAGAGGGTCCTGGAGCAAAGGCCCAGGTGGGGCAGGGGTCTGGGGGGGAACGTGAAAACAGGAGTGAGAGGCACGGAGATTAAGGAGACGCACACAGACGGGCTGAGAGGAGCTGGGAGGGTCACAGGGAGGCCCCCTGCTCAGAGTCCGGGGTGTGGGGAGGGGCTCTCTGCTCATCACCCCCGTCCCCCCAAGGAATGCACAGGAAACCCTCCCTCTCCGCCCGCCCGGGGGCCTCAGTGCCCCAGGGAGAGAATGTGACCCTGCAGTGTCGCTCTGAGGTCCGGTCAGACACTTTCCATCTGTCCAAGGAGGGGTCGCTCGCTGCTCCCCAGCACCTTCGTCTGCAGGACCCGGCTCCACCCGTTCAGGCCAACTTCACCCTGCGTGCTGTGACCTCGGCCCACAGTGGGACCTACAGGTGCTACAGCTCACACAGCACCGCCCCCCACCTGCTGTCGCTCCCCAGCGACCCCCTGGAGCTCCAGGTCTCAGGTGAGGGCCCAGCCCTGGTCCTCTGCATCCTCCAGGTCAGGCCAGGGCCCTGTTCCCAGGGGAGCTCTGGGCTGAGTGGGAGTGGGGGGTCACAGAAGGTGGGGATCAACTCTGAGGGGGCCGGAAAGAGCCAGAGGCCTCCCTTCCCTGCCCGTCCTTGCCCTCATCCCAGGCGTCCAGACCCGCTCCTGATGATGGAGCTGAGCTACACAGGCCTCAGGGTCAACCAGTAGGACTCAAGGCCAGAGCCCTCGGTCCCCACCCTCCTCTGGTCTCCAGTCTTCATGGCCCCTCGCCCAGAGAGCAGCACAAGAGAGGGGCTAACAGAGCCCGTGGCCCCCAAGGGAGCAAGCGGACAGGCCCTGGCTCAGCTGGTGTCCCGGGGGACCGTGGGGCTCCTGGGAATGAGACATGGATGAAGGGTGGGGTTCATGCAAGGGGGGATGCTAGGGCCCAGCCTGGGGGAGGGCAGCCCCTGTCCTGACCCCCAGGAGCTCTGAGGATCAGCTCCTTTCTCCCAGGGGGGAGGCCCCCAGAGCAGTCAGTGAGGGAGGGGGTGGTGGGTCCATGGTGGCCAGAGCTGTCACACCCTAGTGATCCCCTCGAGTTTGTGGTCTCAGGTGAGGGGCCAGATGCTGTCCTGTCTGAGCTCAGAGTCCTGTCCTCAGAAATGCCTGAGACAGTCAAAATGAGTTCACATGGGGATGGGGCGCCACAGGGAAAGACACAGAACCAAGAGAGGGGTCTCCCCAACTCCTCACCCACACCACTCACTTTATGCTTCTCAGGAGCCCCTGACAGTATCAGCCCACCACAAAACAAATCAGACTCCAAGAGTGGTGAGTAAGACAAAGTCTGTTACAGGGCTGGGCTGGGGGCCACATCATCTCCCGGGAGGCAGGTGCCCTGGGCCCACACCCGGGTTCGGGAGTGATGGGCCTGCGCTGACCTGTACGCCCTCACCCCAGACTACACGGTGCAGAATCTCATCCGAATGGGCCTCGCGGCCTCGGTCCTGCTGCTCCTCGGGGTCCTGCTCTGCCAGGCTCGGCACGACCGCGGAGGAGCCCGAGACGTGACCCAGAGCTGAACACGAGGGCCCTGCACCGCCTGGAGCGCTGGAGCCCAGGATGCAAGCTTCCGGCCTGGGAGCTTCTGGAAGAGCCTCTGCGGCGCGTGCTGGGTGCGCTGTCTGCAGAGACCCTGGGGGAGGGACGCGCCGCGGGGCGGGAGGAGGCCTGGGTGTCCCCGGGGGGCTCGGCCTCTGTTCACCGGGGCCCACTCCCTCCTGGGGAGGACGCCCCAACTCTCGGCTCCTCTCACCCCCAGCCCGAGGTGCATCCCACATGGCAGAGGCGGGTCTTCATGCTGCACGCCTGCAGGCTCTGTCCGCTCTCATGGAGGACGTGAGCCTCATTGTTAATGCCCGCCGTCTCTGGTGTGCGCAATGACCTCCATCCCTTCTCAGAAACAGAACGTCGTTTAAGTAACTGAATAAATGGGTGGAAGTGGGGCCCCGTTTGGAACAGATAGATCCTAAACTCTTCCCTGAACCCCACTCTGGACCCCTCAAGCCCCTCTCTCCTCGTCAGATGGCACCTGGTGTCGTTTCTGCAGACACTGTCAGTATGAACAAACACGTTGTCGTTTGAAGTGAGTCAGGTGTTGTGCTGGTAAATGGTGTTAGCAATATATCTACTTTGTAAAAAGCCCAGATTTGTGGTTTTTGTCTGTTTCTTCAGTGTAAACACTCTCTTCGTGGCCAACCTCAAGGTGCTCGGGTGAATGTGCTGAAGGCAGGCTGGGAAGGAGCAGACTGACTTTCCCCAAGAAGCGAGTCTGATCCAGCCGGCCCCTCACTGATGACCCCCATGTGTACAGATTTGTCCTTTATATTAAACATCATGGTTAGATAATTTCCACTTTTTGCCCCAGTTTCCATTAAACCAGATGCCAAAATATCCTAGTTCATCTATAAGAGAGGGAAAGATAAAATGAGGGAAGAGAAAACAACTGTAGGAGAAAATGCTGAGTATGCTGAATCCTGGCACATCACTGGGAGGTGTACTAATTACTCCAGTCAGTTTGGAGACTCAATAACAATTACCAGTTGAAAGGAAGAGACCCAGCTCTGGTCCACAGTTATATAACCTAGAGGAAAACATCTGCATAACCATGAGTGTATGAGCAGGAGCATATGGACAGATAGATGGATTGCTCATATTAGAAAAAAATTACAGAAATCAGTCCCACCAAAAATGAATGATTATATGACAAAATTTTATATGACAGAAAAATTCACAAAGTTAAACTTCTACAGTAACACAGTTCAATTTTTAAGTATGATGGTGAATAAGTGAAATAAAACTATAGGAGCATATTCCATCACATCAAATCCAAAAGGTGACAACAAGGGGCCCAAATAAACAAAGTAAGAAATGAGAGAAGAGAAATAACAATTGATACCACAGAAATACAAAAATTCATAAGAGAATATTAAGAAAAACAAATTGGACAACCTGGAAGAAGTGGACAAGTCTCTAGAGACATACAGCCTGCCAAAACTCAATCAAGAAGACATGGGTAATATGAAAAGGCTGGTCACTAGAAGTGAAATAGAATCTATCATATTAAAAATAAAAACTCCTTGCAAACAAAAGTCCAGAACTGGATAGCTTCATACAGGAATTCTACCAAGCTAAGAATAATTTATAATACTGATACTTCTTAACCTCTTTCAGAAGTTGAAGAGGAGGACACATCCCTAAAGTCATTCTATGAAGCCACTGTCACCTTGAAACCAAAACTAGAAAAAGCTAGGACCAAAACAGAAAAATTACAGGCCAAAGCTACCCACTGCAGTATTCTGGCCTGGAGAATTATATAGACTATACAGTCCATGGGATTGCAAAGAGTCGGACACGACTGAGTGACTTTCACCTCACTTCTATCATTGATGAATACAGATGCAAAAACCCTCAACAAAATATTAGCAAACTGAATCCAACAACACATTAAAAGGATCATACACCATGATCAAGTTGGATTCATTTCAGGGTCAGAAGAATGGTTTAATATACACAAATCAAAATGCTATACTACAACAACAAAAGACAAAAACCACATGATCGTCTCAACAGATCCAGAAAAAGCAGTTTATAAAATTCAACATCCATTCATGATAAAAACTCTTTCCAAAGGGGTATAGAGGGGAAAATTATTTATGACAAACCACAACCAATGTAATACTCAATGCTGAAAACCCAAAAATATTCCCACTAAACCCTGGAACAAGTCAAGGATGACCACCACTTTTATTCAACATAGCATTGGAAGTCTCTTCCCAATTTGGATATCTTTTATTTCTTTTTCTCATCTAATTGCTATGGCTGGGATTTATATATCATTACATGCAGATGACATGATACTTCATATACCATGAAAACCCTGAAGACTCCAAACAAAAATACTATGAATTCAAAGAGGTATTAGCATACAAGACCAACATACAGAAATCTGTTGCATTTCTTTACATTAACAATGAAATATCAGAAAGAGAAAGTAAAAAATCAACCCCTTTAAAAACTGCATAAAAATAATAAAATATGTAAGAATAAATCTGACAAAAGAGGTGAAAGACTACACTGAGAACTATAAAACATTAATAAAGGAAATCGAAGATTATTCAAAGAAATGGAAAGATATCCCTTACTCTTGAATTGGAAGAATTAATGTAGTTAAAACAGCCATATAACCCCAAGTAATCTAGAGATATAATGCAATCTCTATCCAGTTACCCATGGCATTTTAAAAAACAGAAGTAGAACAAATAATGCTAAAACTTATATGGAACAACAAAAGACTCAAAATTGCCAAAGCAATGCTGAGGAAAAAGCAGGAGGCATAACCCTCCCGGACTTGAGACAATACTACAAGGCTACAGTAATCAAAACAGCATGGTATTGGCACAAAAACAGACATGTCGCTGGGACAAAACAGTGAGTCTAAAAATAAAGCCACACACTCGTGGTCAAAAAAATCTTCAACAAAGGAGGCAAGGATATACAATAGAGACAAAACAATATTTTCAGTAAGTGGTGATGGGAAAAATGGACATTTCCCATCTCATCCCAGTGGTCTTTGAGGAGACCCTCTGGTGTCACGGCTTCTTCCTGAAGCCTCTCTGCTGCCATGAGGCAGCTTGTAGACCACCTTGGAGCCCTTTCCCAAGCTTTAGACCAAATGGAAACAATAAAGCTTTTTACAGCAAAAAAAAAAAAAAAAAAAAAAAGAAAGAAAGAAAGAAAGAAAATTAAACAATTAGAATCAAATTAGGGCTGCTCCTGGGCCCTGCCCTGCATCTCAGCCCTCTGTCACTCTTTTGGTTTGGATTTGGCATGAGGTGTAGGCAGAGTGTGTGGGATCTGGTGAGACTCACATATGGTCTGGAAAGTTCCAGAGCCTGCTGTCTGCTGGGCACCATCCTGCAGGGAGGGTGGAGTCCGGCCCTGGGTGGGACTGGGGCTGTTTTTCTTCCTGTGAGGCCACCGATGAGGAACTTGTAACACAGAGGCTGAACCTTGTCACACACCCCATGTGTCTGTCTGTCCTTCTAGGTCTGTGGGCTTTTTAAGTCATCTAAAGACTGAGGCAAATCATTCAATATCACAGTAATTCAAGTATATGCCCTGACCAGGAATGCTGAAGAAGCTGAAGTTGAACGGTTCTATGAAGACCTATAAGAATTTTTAAAACTAACACCCCCCAAAAGATGTCCCTTTCATTATAGGGGACTGGAATGCAAAAGTAGGAAGTCAAGAAACACCTGGAGTAACAGGCAAATTTTGCCCTAGAGTACAGAATTAAGCAGGGCAAAGGCTAATAGAATTTTGCCAAGAGAATGCACTGGTCTTAGCAAACACCCTCTTCCAACAACACAAGACAAGACTCTACACATGGACATCACCAAATGGCCAACACCGAAATCAGATTGATTATATATTCTTTGCAGCCAAAGATGGAGAAGCTCTATACAGTCAGCAAAACAAGACCAAGAACTGACTGTGGCTTAGATCATGAATTCCTTATTGCCAAATTCAGACTTAAATAGAAGAAAGTAGGGAAAACCACCAGACCATTCAGGCATGACATAAATCAAATCCCTTACAATTATACAGTGGAAGTGACAAATAGATTCAAGGGATTAGATCTGATAGAGTGCCTGAAAAACTATGGACAGAGGTTCGTGACATTGTACAGGAGACAGGGATCAAGACCATCCCCAAGAAAAAGAAATACAAAAAATCAAAATGGCTGTCTGAGGAGGCCTTACAAGTAGCTGTGAAAAGAAGAGAAGTGAAAATCAAAGGAGAAAAGGAAAGATATACCCATTTGAATACAGAGTTCCAAAGAATAGCAAGGAGAGATAAGAAAGCCTTCCTCAGTGATCAGTGAAAAGAAATAGAGGAAAATAATAGAATGGGAAAGACTAGAGATCTCTTCAAGAAAATTAGAGCTACCAAGGGAACATTTCATGCAAAGATGGGCTCAATAAAGGACAGAAATGGTATGGACCTAACAGAAGCAGAAGATCTTAAGGGGAGGTGGCAAGAATACACAGAACTGTACAAAAAAGATCTTCACGACCCAGATAATCACAATGGTGTGATCACTCACCTAGAGCCAGACATCATGGAATGTGAAGTCAAGTGGGCCTTAGAAAGCATCACTATGAACAAAGCTAGTGGAAGTGATGGAATTCCAGTTGAGCTATTTCAAATCCTGAAAGATGATGCTGTGAAAGTGCTGCACTCAATATGCCAGCAAATTTGGAAAACTCAGCAGTGGCCACAGGACTGGAAAAGGTCAGTTTTCATTCCAATCCCAAAGAAAGGCAATGCCAAAGAATGCTCAAACTACCACACAATTGCACTCATCTCACATGCTAGTAAAGTAATGCTCAAAATTCTCCAAGCCAGGCGTCAGCAATACATGAACCACGAACTTCCAGAAGTTCAAGCTGGTTTTAGAAAAGGCAGAGGGAACAGAGATCAAATTGGCAAGATCCGCTGGATCACTGAAAAAGCAAGAGAGTTCCAGAAAACCATCTATTTTTGCTTTATTGACTATGCCAAAGCCTTTGACTGTGTGGATCACAATAAACTGTGGAAAATTCTGAAAGAGATGGGCATACCAGACCACCTGACCTGCCTCTTGAGAAACCTGTATGCAAGTCAGGAAGCAACAGTTAGAACTGGACATGGAACAACAGACTGGTTCCAAATAGGAAAAGGAGTATGTCAAGGCTGTATATTGTCACCCTGCTTATTTAACTTCTATGCTGGGCTGGAGGAAGCAAAAGCTAGAACAAGATTCCTGGGAGAAATATCAATAACCTCAGATATGCAGATAACACCACTCTTATGGCAGAAATTGAAGAAAAACTAAAGAGCCTCTTGATGGAAGTGGAAGAGAGTTAAAAAGTTGGCTTAAAGCTCAACATTCAGAAAACTAAGATCATGGCATCTGGTCCCATCACTTCATGGCAAATAGATGGGGAGACAGTGGAAACAGTGGCTGACTTTATTTTTCTGGGCTCCAAAATAACTGCAGATGGTGACTTCAGCCATGAAATTAAAAGATGCTTACTCTTTGGAAGGAAAGTTATAACCAACCTAGATAGCATATTCAAAAGCAGAGACATTACTTTGCCAACAAAGGTCTGTATGGTCAAGGCTATGGTTTTTCCAGTAGTCATGTATGGATGTGAGAGTTGGACTATAAAGAAAGCTGAGCACACAAGAATGATGCTTTTGAACTGTGGTGTTGGAGAAGACTCTTGAGAGTCCCTTGGACTGCAAGGAGATCCAACCAGCCCATCCTAAAGGAGATCAGTCCTGGGTGTTCATTAGAAGGACTGATGCTGAGGCTGAAACTCCAATACTTTGGCCACCTGATGTGAAGAGCTGACTTATTGGAAAAGACCCTGATGTTGTGAAAGCTTGAGGGCAGGAGGAGAAGGGGTAAACAGAGGATGAGGTGGTTGGATGGCATCACCGACTCAATGGGCATGAGTTTGGGTAAAGTCTGAGAGTTGGTGATGGACAGGGAGGCCTGGGGTGCTTCAGTTCATGGGGTTGCAAAGAGTTGGACATGACTGAGCGACTGAAACTGAACTGTACTGAAAGAGTGGGGACCATGAGAGGCAGTGCCACAACACAGACCCTCACTGTCCTCAAGCCTGGGTCCTGAGAGACCCCAGGACACGGAAGTCTTAAAGGGGAAAGACGTTCCAGGGGAGGGGGATGCACTCAGCCGCAGATCTGACCGCAGTGTGCAGGGGCCCACACCAGACCTGCAACACCTACAGTGTGTGCTGGAGGATGGGTGCTGGCAGGAAGCTCTCTTCCAGGGCTGTGTTGGGAGCAGGGGGACCAGGTACGACCAGGTGAGTCCCCACCAGACCTCCTGCTCCCACCCAGCCAGCCCTCTGGTTACTCGGCCCCCACAGGACTCCAGTAACAAGGCCAGCTTCTCCATCAGGCCAGGAGCTCGAGCACTACCGGGCAGTGTCAGTGTGCATGTCAGAGTAGGAATGGCTGGTCAGAGCGGAGCAACCCCCTGCCCCTAGTGCTGACAGGTAATGTGGAGGGCGGGGTCCCTCCCACTGTGGGAGCCTCCTCACGGGCAGAGGAGCAGAGTGTGGGCTCAGGTGGACCCCTCTTCTCCCAACCCACACCCAGAGTCAGTGGGCTGGAGGTCCCCCTTTGACACAGCCCCTCCCCCGAGGAGTGTACAGGGTGCCCTCTCTCTCCCCCAAGCCCGGCTTGCTCATGCTCCCTGGAGACAATCTGACCCTCTGGTGTCGCTCAGAGGCCAGCTTTGGCAGATTCGCTCTGACCAAGGACGAGGGGCTCAACCCTCCCCTCCGTCTAGAAGGTCAGAAGAGCCCGGCTTCCCCCTGGGCCATGTGAACAGCACCCACGGAAAGTGTTAAGTGAAAGTGTTAGTCACACAGCCATATTGGACTCTTTGCGACCCCATGGACTGTAGTTGACCAGGCTCTGCTGTCCATGGAATTGTCCAGGCAAGAATACTGGAGTGGGTTGCCATTTCCTTCTCCAGCACCCACGGGGGCCGGTACAGATGCTACAGTGGACACAACCTCTCCTATGTGTGGTCGGCCCCCAGCGCCCCCCTGGGCATCCTGATGACAGGTGAGGCGCCCCTGTCGTGGCCCGGGTCCCGACTGTGTGCTTAGGGCACTGGACCAGGGTCAGCCCTGGTGGTGACGGGTCCAGGGAGAGCGTCCTGGAGCAGAGGCCCAGGTGGGGCAGGGGTCTAGGGAGGGAACATGGAAACAGGAGTGAGAGGCACAAAGATTAAGGAGACCCACACAGACAGACCGAGAGGAGCTGGGAGGGCCCTCAGCTCAGGGTCTGGGGTATGGGGAGGGGCTCTCTACACATCACCTCTGTCCTCCCCCAAGAATGCACAGGAAACCCTCCCTTTCCACCCGCCCAGGGGCCTCAGTGCCCCGGGGAGAGGATGTGACCCTGCAGTCACTCTGAGGTCTGGTCAGACACCTTCCATCTGTCCAAAGAGGGGCCGTTCACTCCTCCCTAGCACCTTCATCTGCAGAACCTGGCTCCACCCGTTCAGGCCAACTTCACCCTGAGTGCTGTGACCTCAGCCCACAGTGGGACCTACAGGTGCTACAACTCACACAACACTGCCCCACACCTGCTGTTGCTCCCCAGCGACCCCCTGGAGCTCCAGGTCTCAGGTGAGGAGACCCCTGCCCATACCCACTGAGGAGTCAGACCCACAGCTCAGCCCTGCCCCTGGGGAGCTCTGGGATGCTTGCAAAGAAGGGAAACATGGGGATATCAGCCACAGGTGACCCCACCTCACAGAGGGATGGATAATACAAGGGGGTCCCTCTCAGTCTACTCCACATACTCCCTCCCCAGGGTCCAGGCAGTGCTAGGTGTGCAGAGGGGACTGAAAAGTGGAACGTTCTGGGCTTTGAGGGAAGACATGGAGCTAAAAGCAGCATGAAGACCCAGACACACTCCCACACCCTCCTTCTGTCCTTGTTCCAGGGAGCAGCTGGGGCCTGCAAACCCCACCCACATGCGTGAGCTCCACGTCTGCTGAGTAACCGAGTCCTCCTAGCCTAGAGGAGATGGAGTTTTCCTGGCCCTGGGTGACCTCCTGCTCCCCCTTCCCCACTAAACCTTTACAGGTTGCTTCCCACAGGGTCTAGGGTGGGGTGGGGACGAAGGGAGGGGGCTTCAGGTCCCAAGTGTAACTGAGCTCACTGGTCCCCACTGGCTGCTCAGAGTGAGAACTGTGTTAAGGGGAAGCCACCCAGCTGGGCAGGGAGAAAAGAGGAGGTGGCCTCCTTGCCTCTGTCCGTGGTGCTGATTCCTGGAGCCTGAGAGTCAAGGGCACCAAGGGAATCCGCCCCACAGTGTGCAGGGCAGAGTGAAGGTGGCCTCTTCGCCTCTGTCCATGGTTCTGATTTCCAGGAGCCTGAGAGTCAATGGCACCAAGGGAATCTCCTTCACTGGCTAAGCTAAAGCCTTTGACTGTGTGGCTCACAACAAACTGTGGAAAATTCTTAAAGAGAGGGCAATATCTGACTACCTTATCTGCCTCCTGAGAAACCTGTATGCAGCTCAAGAAGCAACAGTTACAACCAGACATGGAACAATGGATTGGTTCCTGATTTGGAAAGGAGTACATCAAGGCTGTATATTGTCACCCTGCTTATTTAACTTCTATGCAGAGTATGTTATGTGAAATGCTGGGCTAGATGAAGCATAAGCTGGAATCAAGACTGCTGGGGGAAATATCAATAACCTCAGATATGCAGATGGCACCACCCTAATGGCAGAAAGCAAAGAGGAACTAAAGAGCCTCGGTGACAAATTTTATTTTCTTGGGCTCCAAAATCACTGTGGGTGGTGACTGGAGCCATGAAATTAAAAGATGTCTGCTCCTTGGAAGAAAAACTATGACAAACATAGAGTGTATTAGAAGGCAGAGACATCACTTTGGTGACAAAGGTCCTTGTAGTCACAGCTATGGTTTTTCCAGTAGTCGTGTGTTGGTGTGAGAGTTGGACATAAAGAAGGCTGAGCACTAAAGAATTGACGCTTTTGAATTGTGGCGCTGGAGAAGACTCTTGAGAGTTCCTTGGACAACAAGATCAAACCAGTCAATCTTAAAGGAAATCAACCCTGAATATTCATTGGAAAGACTGATGCTGAAGCTCCAATACTTTGACCATGTGATATGAAGAGCTGACTCATTGAAAAACACTCTGATGCTGGAAAAGATTGAGGGTAAGAGGAGAAGGGTGTGACTGAGGATGAGAGAGTTGGGTGGTATCACTGACTCAATGGACATGAGTTTGGCGAATTGGCAAATATGGAATCTGCAACACACACACACACACAAAATGGGGGATGGACTGTATTTCAAGAATGAAGATGGAGGTAGAGAACAGTGTCTGGAGACACAAAGTGGAAGCCCAATGATGGAAAGACAGGCCAGAGGTTCCAGAAAGCAGAGATCCAATTCTCTGTTCCCATCTTATCTCCTTCTCCCCAGTGTTGTCTTCAAAATCTAGCTTTCTCTTTTTCATCCTTTATGTGGAGTGATGCCTCTCATTGAGGGGAGAGCAGGGAGTCTCCCTGTCCATGAACATCCTTGAGGCTGGAGGCAGAGATGGAACACCCAGTCTGGGCTTGCCAGGGAGATGGCTGCAGAAGGAGTCAAGGAATGGATGGATGGAGAGACAGCCATTGTTTCTCATTCTGATTGAATCAAAATGAATAAATTAATTTTTTCCTCTTAGCACATAGTTCTACCAACTCTCTTCCCAGCTCCTTCTCTTTTGCCCAAGCAGATTCTGGGCCACAGGCAACCTCTCTATCCACCTGAATCTATGAATTGGACAGCAGCCTGGGAAGCCCAAGGAGATGCTCTCAGGAACTCTTGCTCTCTCCCTACATCCTTCCCCAGTTGTCCCTGGGTGGGCTCTGCCCTCTGGATTTCCATCCAGCCCTGGGATGAATCAGGTCAGAAGAACAGAGGAGAGGGCACCCACATGATCCAACAGGATCCAGAACGAGGCATTTTTCTTGTTTTCCTGCTTTCAAATTAAAAAATAATAATAATAACTAAGCAATTAGAAAGAGAGATGAACATTTAACATTCCCCATGCCTGTGTTCTCAGTCTCTCTGTCATGTCTAATGCTTTGCAGCCCTGTGGACTGCAGCACACCAGGCTCCTCTGTCCATGGGATTTCCCAGGCAAGAATACTGGAGTGGGCTGCGACTTCCTCCTCCAGGGGATCTTCCCCAACCCAGGGATGGAACCCACATCTCCTGCGTCTCCACACTGGCAGGTGGATTCTTTACTACTGAACCACCAGGAAGCCCAAAATATGCCATAGTCCCTGGGTAATTCATTTTTGCCCCATGTTTTGCTGTTAATTTAAATATATTATAGATGTATGCTATAGATCTTTTGCTTGTTGAATGTATACATCCTCAGAAATGAACAATGTGTCTGATTTTGTTCATTTTTTGACATTACTTCCATGTAATGTCATGGACGGAGGTTCGTGTCATCGTACAGGAGACAGGAATCAAGACCATCCCCAAGAAAAAGAAATACAAAAAATCAAAATGGCTGTCTGAGGAGGCCTTACAAATAGCTGTGAAAAGAAAAGAAGCAAGAAGCAAAGGAGAAAAGGAAAGATATAAGCATCTGAATGCAGAGTTCCAAAGAATAGCAAGGAGAGATAAGAAATCCTTCCTCAGTGATCAATGCAAAGAAATAGAGGAAAACAATAGAATGGGAAAGACTAGAGATCTCTTCAAGAAAATTAGAGATACCAAGGGAACATTTCATGCAAAGATGGGTTCAATAAAGGACAGAAATGGTATGGACCTAACAGAAGCAGAAGATATTAAGAAGAGGTGGCAAGAATACACAGAAGAACTATACAAGAGAGATCTTCACGATCCAGATAACCACAATGGTGTGATTACTACCTAGAGCCAGACATCCTGGAATGTGAAGTCAAATGGGCCTTAGGAAGCATCACTAAGAACAAAGCTAGTGGAAGTGATGGAATTCCAGTTGAGCTATTTCAAATCCTGAAAGATGATGCTGTGAAAGTGCTGCACTCAATATACCAGCAAAATTGGAAAACTCAGCAGTGGCCACAGGACTGGAAAAGGTCAGTTTTCATTCCAATCTCAAACAAAAGCAATGTCAAAGAATGCTCAAACTACCACACAATTGCACTCATCTCACACACTAGTAAAGTAATGCTCAAAATTCTCCAAGCCAGGCATCAGCAAAACGTGAACCATGAACTTCTAGAAGTTCAAGCTGGTTTTAGAAAAGACAGAGGGAACAGAGATCAAATTGGCAAGATCCACTGGATCATTGAAAAAGCAAGAGAGTTCCAGAAAAACATCTATTTCTGCTTTACTGACTATGCCAAAGTCTTTGACTGTGTGGATCACAATAAACTGTGGAAAATTCTGAAAGAGATGGGAATACCAGACCACCTGACCTGCCTCTTGAGAAACCTATATGCAGGTCAGGAAGCAACAATTAGAACTGGACATGGAACAACAGACTGGTTCCAAATGGGAAAAGGAGTACATCAAGGCTGTATATTGTCACCCTGCTTATTTAACTTTTATGCTGTGTACATCATGGGAAACGCTGGGCTGGAGGAAGCAAAAGCTGGAATCAAGATTGCTGAGAGAAATATCAATAACTTTAGATATGCAGATAACACTACCCTTATGGCAGAAAGTGAAGAGGAACTAAAAAGCCTCTTGATGAATGAAAGAGGAGAGTGAAAAAGTTGGCTTAAAGCTCAACATTTAGAAAATGAAGATCATGGCATCTGGTCCCATCACTTCATGGCAAATAGATGGGGAGACAGTGGAAACAGTGGCTGA
Organism: Bos grunniens; assembly: GCF_055505025.1. Taxonomy (NCBI): domain Eukaryota; kingdom Metazoa; phylum Chordata; class Mammalia; order Artiodactyla; family Bovidae; genus Bos; species Bos grunniens. The sequence continues at coordinate 63,246,415 of NC_141182.1, read as the reverse complement.
CTTTATTTTTCTGGGTTCCCAAATCACTGCAGATGGTGACTGCAGCCATGAAATTAAAAGACGTTTACTCCTTGGAAGGAAAGTTATGACCAACCTAGATAGCATATTCAAAAGCAGAGACATTACTTTGTCAACAAACATCCATCTAGTCAAGGCTATGGTTTTTCCAGTAATCATGTATGGATGTGAGAGTTGGACTATAAAGAAAGCTGAGTACAGAAGAATTGATGCTTTTGAACTGTGGTGTTGGAGAAGACTCTTGAGAGTCCCTTGGACTGCAAGGAGATCCAACCAGCCCATCCTAAAGGAGATCAGCCCTGAATATTCATTGGAAGGACTGATGTTGAAGCAGAAACTCAGTACTTTGGCCACCTGATGCGAAGAATTAAATCATTGGAAAAGACCCTGATGCTGGGAAAGATTGAAGGAAGGAGGAGAAGGGGATAATAGAGGATGAGATGGTTGAATGGCATCATCGACTTGATGGACATGAGTTTGAGTAATCTCCAGGAATTGGTGATGGACAGGGAGGGCTGGTGTGCTGCAGTCCATGGGGTTGCAAAGAGTTGGACACTACTGAGCTACTGAACTGAACCATGTCAGAAACTGTACCTTCATTCAATCATGCAACACATCATTAGTCATAAACCTCAAGTTTTCTAGACTGGATTTGGGAGTAAAAAATAAAAAGTCTAACAAGATGTGTTCCAGACACATATATTTCAGCAGAAAGAAGACACATCAGGTAAACAGAGTAAAAACTACACTGAAAATCATCAATTGCTATTCAAAGTTCTACCCCTCCTTCCCTTTAACTGTTAATTAGCATTTCTGAAGTTGTTATGAATTGTTTAATCATTTTCTTATTCCGGACATGAATTAATCCAATCAACTCAGCTGATTGATAGTTCAAGCAAATATATTCATGCTTGTTCACAGTAGTCAAGAATTCTCCCAGAAGAAATCTCTTAGGATAAAAACTACTGAGTCAGTGGGTACTGCACTCATTTGATCCTTATCAAATGTTACCAATTCTGTCTTCAATACCTCCAAAAATTGTTTACCAGCATATGTCCCATCAGCAGGGAGAGAAAGCCAAATTCCTCCTCCTGTGTCCCAGCTGTCTTGATCAATCCAGTGGGCAATGAAATTAGCATTACATTCATTTGTATATTTTTATCGGTATGTATTCACATAACACAAAATTCACCCCTTTAAAAAGGGTATCTCCAACCTCCAGGATCTAATGCCTGATGTGGAGCTGATGTAATAATAACAGAAATAAAGTGCACAATAAATGTAACGCACTTGAATCATCTGCAAACCAGCCCTCCATCCCTAGTCTGGGGAAGAACTGTCTTCCACAAATCTTGTCCCTGGTGCCAAAAACGTTGGGTACCACTGCTTTAAAGTATATAATTCAGGGACTTCTTTGGTGGCCCAGTGGTTAAAAATTTGCCTGCCATGCAGGGACACGGGTTCAATCCCTGGTCCAGGAAGATTTCAAACGCCTCGCTCAGGACAACTAGGCTCGTGCACCACAACTACAGAGCCCACACTTTAGAGCCCGGGAGCCGAAGCTACTGAAGCCCACATGCTCAAGAGCCTGTGCTCTGCAACAGGAGAAGTCACCACAGTGAGAAAGGACATTGCAAGGAAGAGTAGCCCCCGCTGGCAGTAACTAGAGAAAGCCTGTGCATAATATTGATGACCCAGCACAGTCAAAACTAAATAAATAAAACTTTTTAAAGTATACAATTTTATGGTTTTCACTTTACTCACAGAGTTGTGTATCCCTCACCATGATTCATTTTAGAACTTTTCATCACCTTAAATAGAAACCCCATAGCCACCACTGGGGAATCCCAATTGCCCCCCAGCATCCCCAATTCCTGAAAACGGCCAGTCTGTCTTCTCCCTGGGTTTTTCTGCTCTGGAATGCAGGAGACAAGGGTTCTATCCCTGGGTTGGGAAGATTGCCTGGAGAAGGAAACGGCAACCCACTGCAGCATTCTTGCCTGGAGAATCCCATGGACAGAGAAGCCAGGCAGGCTCGCAAGTCCATGGAGTCACAAGAGCTGGACACGACTTAATGACTAAACCACCACCTATGATTGGAATCATACAATTCGTGACCTGTGGGGTCTGGCTTCTTTCACTTAGTGTGATGCTCTCACGGTTCTTCCATGTTGTAGTCTCTGTCAGTACTTCATTCCTTCTTATGATTAAACAGTATTCCATTGTGTGAGTGTATGATGTTTTGCTTATCCCTTCATCAATGGGTGGTCATTTCCATTTAGCTTCTACTTTTGGCTCTTGTGAGTAATGCAGCCATCAACGTTTCCAACTATATACTTCTGGTATTTTCCTGATGATCCAGTGGTCAAGAATCTGCCTTGCAATGCAGGGGACATGGGTTTGATCCCTGGTCAGGGAAGTAAGAGCCCACATGCCTCAGGGTGACTAAGTCTGAGTGCCACAACTACTGAAGCCTGTGCAACACAACTAGAGAGACTCTGAGCATTGTGACCAAAGATCCCGCATGAGCAAAGACCATCTTGCATGCTGCAACTAAGACCCAGCTTAGCCAAGTAAATAAATATTATAAATAAATTATATCATTTCATAAGGGACTATCAGTGAGTTTCTCCATCTATTCATGCTTTTCTTGGCTGGATAAATGTTGCATTGCAGAACCTTTGAGGGCAAGGACCTCACTTTCCTGCTCTCCACTGGCATATTTATGAGGATTAAAATATGTTAGATAAGAAAGAGCTAGCTGGTGGACTATTAAACTTCCCTACATTCAACCCAAAGTAGCCACCAAAATAATGAGCAAGACCTATAATAACGATGTCTACATTCAGTGGCTCAGTCGTGTCTGACTCTTTGTGACCCCATGGGACTGTATCTTGTCAGGTTCCTCTGTCCATAGAATTTTCCAGGCAAGAATCCTGGAGTGGGTTGCTATGCTCTCCTCCAGGGGATCTCCCTGACCCAGGGATCGAACCCACATCTCTTGCATCTCCTGCACTGGCAGGCGGGTTCTTACTGCTGCACCATCTGGGAAGCCTGAAGATATCTATATGTTTTATTTAATTTTGAATTTGATCCCCCATGTACTTCCAGCACTCTGGACTGTAAGCTTTGTAGCCATGCTCTCCTCTGACCCCTGACCCCATGAGGGTCTGGCCACGAGAGAATGGGAGCACCCACTCAGCTGTCTGGACAGAACAGAGGCACCCCCAGCATCTTCCTGATAACCTCTAGCTGAGGGTATTGGCAGATATTGGGCTTTCCTGCTGGCTCAATGGTAAAGAATCTTCATGCCAATGCAGGAGACCTCGGTTCAATCCTTGGGTTGGAAAGATTCCCTGGAGAAGGAAATGGCAGGCCACTCCAGTATTCTTGCCTGGGAAATTCCATGAACAGAGGAGCCTTGGTGGGCTACAGTGCATGGGGTCACAAAGAGTCGGACACAACTTAGAGACTAAACAACATATCATCAAGATATCATCAAGTCCATCCCAAACACCAACCCACACTAGCAAAGCATGAGAAAGCCAGATACCCACACCTTCCCCTACCAATCCCAGGCAAGGACCCTCTTCTCAATCTTTACCAATCTAATCAACAAAGTACACTTAATTTCCTTTAAGGAATCATCAGAAGATGGCCTCTGGTCACATCTTATACACTAAGGAAATCATTGGATTCTCCCCTGTTGACAGTACCGCCATCAACCATCCTGGTGACCAGTGTGTTTCTAGGTGCCCAAGAAGCAAAAAAGATGTCCAGTTATGGTAGAATGTTGGCAAAAAGGAAGCCAGGTAAATGTCCACTTATAGTGAAATGCAACCCCGAGTGACAGTTCACAGTGACATAAATAACAAGATCTCTTTGCTGTGTTTCATGTTGTATTGATCACCTATTTAATTTCATTCCACTGCTGATAATCAAAGTCCCTGGGGATGGGCATCCTAAGTTGTGCTTTCCTCTGACCAGAAGCGAGAGTGTGCAGGAATTCCCAGGAGACCGTGGCACAAGCCATGAGTTCAACCTGATGTTTAGACCCAGGTCTAAACAGGAGGGGCTGGACTCCAGGGACCTAAGCTCCTGAGTCAGACGTGGAAACCCAGCTCATTCACTTACACGGGAAAGGGGGCGGGACCCCAGAGGTTTCCTAGCAGCCCCCAGGACAGGACTCAGTGAGCAGTGATTGCTCAGCAATGAAAGGATTAATTGATAATTGCATCTCCTGCGAGGGGGTGGGGCAAAAGAGGGTGGATCCTGTAGGGTGTGTCAAGGTGGGCACAGTATACAAAGCTGGGTTGTAGGGCCCTGGCCTCAGACCTTCCTGCAGAGCCCCAAAGGTGGAGAGCAGAGCAGCAGTGAGGAACCAAGAACCTCAGTCTACCATGGGTGAGTACGGGCCAGGGCGAAAGGCCTGGGCTAGAGGCTGGGGGTCATGGCCGAGGCCGGAGGTCTCCTGGGTACCCAGAGGAAGGCCCAGCTGTCCGAGAGGGCTTCCTGTGGTGGGGAGGACGCTGCAGAGTCTGGGGCATGGAATTACGTTATCTGGACAAGATGAACAGAGAGCCAGCCCACCGCGGCCCCCTGCAAACATCAGGGTCACTTCAGCCCTTGGATAGTGAGGGGACCTGGCGCCCAGGAGAGCCCGTCCTGCCTGCCTTCGCAGGCTGGAGGCCCTGGGGCTGAGATCAGGCCCATCACAAGGATGTGGACACTGAGGCCCAGAGATGTGTGAGGGCTGGGGTGGGAGGAGAACCAGGCTGGCACCAGGGGCGGCCAGGCCGGATGCCACACGCTTAACCTTGCACCAGCCTCTACCGGCAAGCGTGAGCCCCTCGTCCGCTCACCAGGGCCTGAGCCAGGCCGGGGGAGGGGGGCTGGGGACCATCTGGAGGTGGGCTTCGTCTGACCCTCCTTCTCCCCCAATGGCTCTCAGGACCTGCAGGGAGGCAGCGGCGGCAGCGCACGGTGTTCAACAAAGAACAGTTACGCGAGCTTGAGGAACACTTCGTAAACAACCAGTACCCGAGCTACTGGGCTCGTGAGGACTTGGCGGCCAGGCTCAACCTGGAGGAGTACAAAGTGCAGGTCAGATCCCACCCCCACCCACCGTGCCCACAGCTATACCAGGGCCAGCTCCCACCTTGGCACTTACCACGTGCCGCATCCGGGGGCCAGCTTTCCGCCCCTCCAAGGTCCAAGGGGCCCGAGCCGGGCCCTGGGTCACTCAGGAAGCAAGGGCTCTCCTGGGGTCCGGATCTCAGGGCCTCTGGGAACCCAGGGAGCCCCTCTGGCAGACCGTCTTCCTGGCGCTCGAGCTCCTGAGTGACCAAGGCTGGCCACTCCTGCCCTCTTCAGGTCTCCTCTGCGGCCTCTTGAAAACTCCAGGAGCCTCTAATTGGGCCTGGGGGAACCGAGGCCGGCTTCTGCTCCACCGGCGGGCAGCCTCACACCCACCCCCGGAGGCCGCAAATGCGCACGGCCCCTCCTTTGACGCCTCCTCCCCGGCCCCTCTGTCTCCAGGTGTGGTTCAAGAACCGCCGGGCCAAAAACGCTCGGCTGAAGCGATTGACCCAGGGGCCTGGCCAGGGTTCCCGCAGCGCTTCCACCGACGGTGGAGTTCCCGACGACCCCGCTCCCAGGACTGCCTCTATCCCTGCCGCCGCGGCTGCAGTCTCTGCGCCCCCAGAAGGCCCGGGGTTCCGCAGCCCCTCTCCGCCCAGCCCCGCCAGCATGCTCAGCGCACCAGCACCCGGCGGCGTCCCTAGCCAAGGCCAGGCCAGCTGTGCCCTGGCTCAGGGCGCCCAGGACGGCTTCCCTATGGCAGCTCCAGCCTCGACCCCAGGTCTGACTTCAGCCCCGACTCCAGACTGGGTTCAGGACCCCTGCGCCGCTTCGGACTCCTTGCCAGACTCTGTTGTCATCTTTGATTTCACAGACCTCTTCCCGCTCCAAGAACCATCCCACGAACCTCCCTCCGTCTTGTTCTCGGAGTACCAAAAGGGAGATGTCTCTGCGGATGAGAACGACTCCGGCCCCCAGAATTTCTGAATCTATAGAGTCATCTGTCCCAGCAAAGTCCTGCAGACCTTGGCCTGCACTGGGGTGCAGAAACCCTGGCGGCTTGGCCAATCACCAAGTAACGGCTAGTCACTGTCGGGAGAGACGCACCTAAGTGTATCCGGCCTGCGGGAGGGGGTCATTTGTGTTCGCCGAGAAGCGGCCCTCGGGGGTCGCGCTGCTCTGAGTGTCCCCGCCACTTTATTTAGGGCACACGCGGGCAGTTCAGCTGGTTCCTAAGCCAGCCATGGAATTGCTGCTCCCGGTGTGCGCTTGGCTTTGGTGGGTGCCACCCGCAGGAACTTCCCAGGGGACACTTGACCGGCCTCGATCGCCCAGAGCTCCTGCTGATCCCAGGGACATTTAGGATGTGAGCCTTTGTGATGGTTGCCCATCTGCTGTCTGGCGACTTCTCTGTGATTTTTCATACTGATTCCTTGATGAGAGAGAAACTGAGCCCTACTCATGTTTATTAGGCATTAGGAATACTTGCAGAGTGCCCTTTTTTATTTTTTGAATTTTTTGGTTAATTTTTCTTAATTTGTTTGAATTTATCATTTTATCCCTTTTGGGGATAAAACTTTAATTACCATTAAAGTGTTGCAAACATTTCTTTTCCCACTCATGTTCTTTGGAAGTAGAATTTCCTGATTTTCCTGTCTATTTCAGTGCCTCTCCTTATCTGTTGTGGTCAACCAGTGTTTTCCTTTTTTTTTTGGTCTCCATCAGTGGCACACTGATATGCTGTAAAACAAAATGAATTTATTAATAAAGACTTAAAATAACCTTCAGAAGCCTCATTCTCAAGTTGACATAAAAATTCAGAAAACCTGACACTCAATGTCAACTTGCCTTATCACAGACTGAAAATAGTTTGTTGGGGGTATCAGTTCTGGGTCCTTGGTCTACTACTTTCAATCCACCTCAAAGATTGTTTAAAGAAATCTTTCATTATCATAAGAAAGATATTGGTCATAAATGTATTCTCTAAAATCTTACCAGTATCATCTTCCATGTTTAGGTCTTAGTGAAAATGTTAATTGCTCAGTCAGGTCCAGTGCTTTGCAACCCCATGGACTGTAGCTCGCCAGGCTCTGTTTTGGGAGCCAAGAGAGAGGAAATGTCTCTGGAAATGGGATTTCCTAGGCAAGAATACTTGAATGGGTAGCCCTTCCCTTCTCCAGGGGATCTTCCTGACCCAGGGATCGAACCTGGGTCTCATGCACTGTAGGCAGGTTATCATCTGAGCCACTTTGGGTCTTAAGACTCCTACAATTGATTGTGTGTGTGTGGTGTGAGTCAGGGATTCCTTTCTCATTTATCCTCATGAATTTACTGCTGTCAGTGTATGGAGAGACTGGTTAACTTGTCATAAATCAAAGATCCATTCATGCATGGACTCAGTATCTACAAAGTCTGCATTTGGGATTGACGGTCTGGTATCCTTGCACCAATTATATGCTCCTTTGTCTCCAGTTTCTCTGCTGTCTTCTGTGACAGTCTTGGCTCCAGGGTCTCCCCACAGCTGGTTCTCTGACCCTGCCCTGGTCCATTTAGCAAATGCTCCAATCCTCTTAAGCCAGGGAAGCCTCAGCTGAGCAGAGAGAGACTTAGATCAGATTGGAGGGAGGGAAGGGAGACACATGACAGGTCACAGACCTGGCAAGGGTGGACAGACACGAGAGTGTGGACAGTCCTGGGGCTACCAGGATACAACAGCAGCTGCTCCTGCTTGTCTAACAGACCCTGTTGGGAAAAATATAGAAGCACACCTAGGAGACAGAAGCAGAGGAAGGAAACCAAGAAGGAGAAGCACTGGGACTTCCCTGGTGATCCAGTGGCTAAGAATCTGCTTTCCGATGCACAGGCCTCAGGTTCAATCCCTGATCAGGGAACAAAGATCTCACATGCTGCATAGCACGAAGCCTGTGCACGCATCAGCCAGAGACAGCCTGTATATGGCAAGGAAGACCCAATGCAGCCAGAATAAATAAGATAAAAAAATACATTACCATATGTAAAATAGATGGGTTTCCCTGATAGCTCAGTTGGTAAATAATCCACCTACAACACAGGTGATGCTGGTTTGGTTCCTGGGTCGAGAAGATCCCCTGAAGAAGGGACAGGCTACACCACTCTTGTATTCTTGGGCTTCCCTTGTGGCTCAGCTGTTAAAGAATCTGCTGGCAATGTGGGATACCTGGGTTCGATCCTTGGGTTGGGAAGATCCCCTGGAAAAGGGACAGGCTAATCACTCCAGTATTCTGGCCTGGAGAATTTCATGACCTGTATAGTCCACGGGGTCACAAAGAGTCAGACACGAGTGAGTGACTTTCATTTCACTATGTAAAATAGACAGTCAGTGTGAGTTTATTATATGACACAGGGCACCCAAAGCTGGTGCTCTGTGACAACCTGGAGGGATGGGGTGGGGAGGGAGGTGGGAGGAGGGTTCAGGAGGGAGGGGACACAGGTATGCCTATGGCCAATTCATATTGATGTATGGCAAAAACAATCACAATATTGTAAAGTAATTATCTTCCAATTAAAATAAATAAATAATTTTTTTAAAAGTACATGAACGTTTATAGCAGCATTAGTCATAATAGCCAAAAGATGGAAACATCTCAGGTGTCCACCAATTGAAGAAAGAATAAACAAAATGTGGTACATTTCTACAACAGAATATTATTCCACCATAAAAAGGAATGAAGCACTGACTCATGCTACAACACGATGAACCTTGCAAACAAACATTCCAAGTGAAAGAAACCAGACACAAGAGAGCACACAGTATATGATTCCATTTCTATGAAATATGCAGAATAGGCAAGTCTGTAGAGACACAAAGTGGATTTATGGCTGCCCATGGCTGGCGAGGGGCAGGGGGGGGGGTGGACAATTAGGACTGACTGTTTAACAGGTTCCCAATTTCTTTAGGAAGTGATGAAATGTTCTAGAACTAAGTGGTGATAGTTGTATAACACTGGGTTGCTGTGCTAAGTCACTTCAGTCGTGTTCAACTCTTTGCAACCCCATGGACTGTAGCCCACCAGGTTCCTCTGTCCATGGGATTCTCCAGGCAAGAATACTGGAGTGGGTTGCCATGCCCTCCTCCAGGGGATCTTCCTGACCCAGGAGTTGAACCTGCACCTCTTATGTCTCCAGCATCAGCAGGCAGGTTCTTTACCACTAGCATCACCTGTGAAACTCTATATAACTCTATATAAAGTGTACAGTTTAAGACGGTTCAAATGGTAAATTTTATGTTTTGTGTATCTTGTGCTTTGCTGGAGCAGCCGTGAAGAGATACCCCATGCCCAAGGTAAGACAAACCCAAGTAAGATGGTAGGTGTTGCAAGAGGGCATCAGAGGGCAGACACACTGAAACCATACTCACAGAAAACTAGTCAATCTAATCACACTAGGACCACAGCCTTGTCTAACTCAATGAAACTAAGCCATGCCCGTGGGGCAACCCAAGATGGGCGGGTCATGGTGGAGAGATCTGACAGAATGTGGTCCACTGGAGAAGGGAATGGCAAACCACTTCAGTATTCGTGCCTTGAGAACCCCATGAACAGTATGAAAAGGCAAAATGATAGGATACTGAAAGAGAAACTCCCCAGGTCAGTAGGTGCCCAATATGCTACTGGAGATCAATGGAGAAATAACTCCAGAAAGAATGAAGGGATGGAGCCAAAGCAAAAAGAATACCCAGCTGTGGATGTGACTGGTGATAGAAGCAAGGTCCAATGCTGTAAAGAGCAATATTGCATAGGAACCTGGAATGTCAGGTCCATGAATCAAGGCAAATTGGAAGTGGTCAAACAAGAGATGGCAGGAGTGAATGTCGACATTCTAGGAATCAGCAAACTGAAATGAACTGGAATGGGTGAATTTAACTCAGATGACCATTATATCTACTACTGCAGGCAGGAATCCCTCAGAAGAAATGGAGTAGGCATCATGGTCAACAAAAGAGTCCAAAATGCACTACTTGGATGCAATCTCAAAAACGACAGAATGATCTCTGTTCATTTCCAAGGCAAACCATTCAATATCACAGTAATCCAAGTCTATACCCCAACCAGTAATGCTGAAGAAGCTGAAGTTGAACGGTTCTATGAAGACCTACAAGACCTTTTAGAACTAACACCCAAAAAAGATGTCCTTTTCATTATAGGGGACTGGAATGCAAAAGTAGGAAGTCAAGAAACACCTGGAGTAACAGGCAAATTTGGCTTTGGAATACGGAATGAAGCAGAGCAAAGACTAATAGAGTTTTGCCAAGAAAATGCACTGGTCATAACAAACACCCTCTTCCAACAACACAAGAGAAGACTCTACACATGGACATCACCAGATGGTCAACACTGAAATCAGATTGATTATATTCTTTGCAGCCAAAGATGGAGAAGCTGTATACAGTCAGCAAAAACAAGACCAGGAGCTGACTGTGGCTCAGACCATGAACTCCTTATTGCCAAATTCAGACTTAAATTGAAGAAAGTAGGGAAAACCACTAGACGATTCAGATATGACCTAAATCAAATCCCTTATGATTATACAGTGGAAGTGAGAAATAGATTTAAGGGCCTAGATCTGATAGATAGAGTGCCTGATGAACTATGGAATGAGGTTTGTGACATTGTACAGGAGACAGGGATCAAGACCATCCCCATGGAAAAGAAATGCAAAAAAGCAAAATGGCTGTCTGGGGAGACCTTACAAATAGCTGTGAAAAGAAGAGATGTGAAAAGCAAAGGAGAAAAGGAAAGATATAAACATCTGAATGCAGAGTTCCAAAGAATAGCAAGAAAAGATAAGAAAGCCTTCTTCAGCGATCAATGCAAAGAAATAGAGGAAAACAACGGAATGGGAAAGACTAGGGATCTCTTCAAGAAAATCAGAGATACCAAAGGAACATTTCATCAAAGATGGGCTCGATAAAGGACAGAAATGGTATGGACCTAACAGAAGCAGAAGATATTAAGAAGAGATGGCAAGAATACACAGAAGAACTGTACAAAAAAGATCTTCACGACCCAGATAATCACGATGGTGTGATTACTGACCTAGAGCCAGACATCCTGGAATGTGAAGTCAAGTGGGCCTTAGAAAGCGTCACTACCAACAAAGCTAGTGGAGGTGATGGAATTCCAGTTCAGCTCTTTCAAATCCTGAAAGATGATGCTGTGAAAGTGCTGCACTCAATATGCCAGCAAATTTGGAAAACTCAGCAGTGGCCACAGGACTGGAAAAGGTCAGTTTTCATTCCAATCCCAAAGAAAGACAATGCCAAAGAATGCTCAAACTACCGCACAATTGCACTCATCTCACACGCTAATAAAGTAATGCTCAAAATTCTCTAAGCCAGGCTTCAGCAATATGTGAACCGTGAACTTCCTGATGTTCAAGCTGGTTTTAGAAAATGCAGAGGAACCAGAGATCAAATTGCCAACATCTGCTGGATCACTGAAAAAGCAAGAGAGTTCCAGAAAAACATCTATTTCTGCTTTATTGACTATGCCAAAGCCTTTGACTGTGTGGATCACAATAAACTGTGGAAAATTCTGAAAGAGATGGGAATACCAGACCACTTGATCTGCCTCTTGAGAAATTTGTATGCAGGTCAGGAAGCAACAGTTAGAACTGGACATGGAACAACAGACTGGTTCCAAATAGGAAAAGGAGTACGTCAAGGCTGTATATTGTCACCCTGTTTATTTAACTTATATGCAGAGTACATCATGAGAAACGCTGGACTGGAAGAAACACAAGCTGGAATCAAGATTGCTGGGAGAAATATCAATAACCTCAGATATGCAGATGACACCACTCTTATGGCAGAAAGTGAAGAGGAACTAAAAAGCCTCTTGATGAAGGTTTAAAGTGGAGAGTGAAAAAGTGGGCTTAAAGCTCAACATTCAGAAAACGAAGATCATGGCATCCAGTCCCATCACTTCATGGGAAATAGATGGGGAAACAGTGGAAACAGTGGCTGACTTTATTTTTCTGGGCTCCAAAATCACTGCAGATGGTGATTGCAGCCATGAAATTAAAAGACGCTTACTCCTTGGAAGGAAAGTTATGACCAACCTAGAGAGCATATTCAAAAGCAGAGACATTACTTTGCCAACAAAGGTTCGTCTAGTCAAGGCTATGGTTTTTCCCGTGGTCATGTATGGATGTGAGAGTTGGACTGTGAAGAAAGCTGAGCACAGAAGAATTGATGCTTTTGAACTGTGGTGTTGGAGAAGACTCTTGATAGTCCCTTGGACTGCAAGGAGATCCAACCAGTCCATTCTAAAGGAGATCAGCTCTGGGATTTCTTTGGAAGGAATGATGCTAAAGCTGAAACTCCAGTACTTTGGCCACCTCATGCGAAGAGTTGACTCATTGGAAAAGACTCTGATGCTGGGAGGGATTGGGGGCAAGAGGAGAAGGGGACGACAGAGGATGAGATGGCTGGATGGAATCACTGACTCGATGGACATGAGTCTGAGTGAACTCCGGGAGTCAGTGATGGACAGGGAGGCCTGGCGTGCTGTGATTCATGGGGTCGCAAAGAGTCGGACATGACTGAGCGACTGATCTGATCTGACCTTGATTTTGAAAAACGGCATGAGAACAGACACTAAAGGTGGGTGTGCTGACAGGGTGGCTTTCTCCTATTTCTTGTTTTGAACAAAGATGTGATGTCTGGAACTGCAATAGCCATCTTGCCACCATAAGGCAAAAAAAAAAAAAAAAAAGAACAAGCAGATTCAACAAGCTAACGAAAGCAGAGAATGAAAAAACAGAAAAATTCTAAGACCTTGATTACACTGTTGAGCTGACTGCCAACCACAAGACTCCTTAACAATAAATGTCCTTGAAGCTAAAAAAAAAAAAAAAAAAGATGGGAGGAGCTGCCTGTCATGATGTACCACAAAGTGGAGTCGCTAAGGGACTGGCTGAAAGGAGAGGAGGACTCAGCTTTTCCCTGAATGGAAAGAAATGAGGAAAGTCAGACAACAATAAAAAGCAGGTCTGTACAGCTTTATGGTTGCCAAGGTGGGAGTTGGGGGAGGGACGGACTAGGAGTTTGGGGTTAGTGGATGCAAGCTATTATATATACAGGATGGATAAACAACAAGGTCCCACTGTATAGCACAGGGAACTATTTTCTTTAACAAGTATCAGTATCACCAAGCCCAAGATGGTGATTCACTTGACTATGGTAAATCTTAGAGATGGGAAGAGAGTCTATGAGTACACTGGGGTCCCACATTGATTCCTGGTGATCCCAGGGGATCAGGGAAGATGCAGTTCTCAAAGTCGGCCATAGGGTGTCGCTGTTAGAAATAATTCACTGTCAGTGCGCCTCTTGCTGAATTCTGCTGCTGCTAAGTCGCTTCAGTCGTGTCCGACTCTGTGCGACCCCATAGACGGCAGCCCACCAGGCTCCGCCGTCCCCGGGATTCTACTTTTTTGCTGAATTCTACTTTTCTTGAAAGCATGACTTGTCTTGTTTACTTGCTCAGTCTTGTCCGATTCTTTGCGACCCCATGGACTGTAGCCCGCCAGGCTCCTCTGTCCATGGGATTCTCCAGGCAAGGAAACTGGAGTGGGTTGCCATTGCCTTCTCTTAGCTAAGCCAAATTAGGATCACGGAACTTTCTTTCTCCCCCATGAAGACGTAAAATTAAAATAAAAGGATTATGGTACATATTTCTAGCGCTTACCATTTTTTCCACCTCTCTTCCTCTTCCTGACCACAGTCCCCAGGCAGGACCTACAGGTGGGCGGGGCCGCATATCTGTTCTAGCCAATAGGCTTCCAGTAGCGGTGATATGCGTCACTTCCTGGCTGGCGTCTTAAAGAGCCAGTGCGTGCTTCTTTATGCTCTTTCACAGCCACGTGCACTGAGGGTGCTGGGGTTCCAAGGGTAGAAACGAGACAACAAGATCCCCCTCAGTCTAGATCTGCACTGGCTGATAAAGTAGTTACCCAGCCACGAGGTACAGACAATGACTCTACACGTATATGAAGCAGAGCATTCAGTTCTTCAGTCACACCCACCACATTTCAAGTGCTCAGTAGCATCATGTGGCCAGGCGCCATGGTGCTGGACAGAGCAGATGTTTAAAAAGTCCCGTCATCACAGAGAATTCTACTGGACATTCCACTCCAGATCACTGAAGGGCTGCAGAGAGAACACTTGCCCCAGGGAGGCTTTGCATGTGTTGCATTAATCCATAGATATTTGGGCTTGTTGTTTATTTTTGCTTGTTTTCACTGAAAAAAAGGATTTGAGAATCTTGCGCCTTTTAAATTAACAATTGGTGGCACAATGTGGCTTGGCTCAACCAAGAGGAGGGCTGAAGAGGATAACACCATGAGGACCCTGGTGTGAACTGAGTGGCAAATGGGATGAAAATCAAGCTCCACAGAGCCTTAGTTGCTCATTGAGCTCTCTGTGTGTGATGTCTCTCCTGGCTTAGAACTAAACCACCCAAGAACTCATTTACCAAGAAATTTCAGGATCACTTAAAGTGAAGACATTCTGGGTCTCCTGTGTTGCTACTGTCACTGTTTCCATTTTTCCCCCTGCTGCTGCTGCTAAGTCGCTTCAGTCAAGTCCGACTCTCTGCAACCCCATAGACGGCAGCCCACCAGGCTCTCCTGTCTCTGGGATTCTCCAGGCAAGAACACTGGAATGGGTTGCCATTTCCTCCTCCAATGCATGACAGTGAAAAGTGAAAGTGAAGTTGCTCAGTCACGACCCCATGGACTGCAGCCCACCAGGCTCCTCCATCCATGGGATTTTCCAGGTAAGAGTACTGGAGTGGGGTGCCATTGCCTTCTCCGTTTCCCCCCTAATTATCTTTATTTGTTTTTGGCCTTTAGGTGCGGGGACCAGCTGTCATAATCTTCCTTTTTCTTAATGTTCACAGTGTAGACATGAACTCCAGTTATTCTTATATATCTTCTTTTAAAAAAATAATTGAATGTTGGCATTTGATGCCTGCATTCTGCAGAATCTCAGTTCTTCAACCAACTACAGAAGATGGGTTAACCTGGGTCATGGGTGTATTTCTGTGTGTGGCATCAATGCCTGGTACATAGTAGGTGCTCTGCAATAATTTATGAAATGACCCAAGATGAGAAGTAAATTCCATTTCTGGAGGGGACTGGGAAAATAAAGTTCTGAGTCCTATTTGGAGCCAAACTGTCCAGGGCTGATTCAGAATGAAAACCTGGGTCCCACCCTCTGGAGCAGGGGGTTAGACAAGGCAGAAAGAGAAAGAGCTGAGACCTCATGTCTGGGCTGAGATGCCTCCTGAGCCCTGCCTGGAGACATCAGCACCAGGTACACGGAGGGGCCGCACCCTGTTGTGAGTCTATGGCTGTGGGAACCCTGAGGGGTGGCGGCAGCCCCCCAGGGACCACATCCTGTTTGTCCTCTAGGGCCCCTTGGTCTCCTCATCTGTACAGGGCGGGGGCAGGGGCAGCTGGGCACTCAGAGCTGCAGACATGCCTTCCATCTTCTCTGAGCTTCTCCTCCTCAGCCAGTTGTGCAGAGTAGGGAGGGCACCGCAGGAGGGTACAGGACGCCCACCCTGCCCCCAGTTCACAGGAACCTCATGGTTCAGACAGCGTGAGGGGCCAGGGATCCTGATGGGGAGAGAATTAGCCCAAGCATTTGGCAGCAAATCTTTCACTTCCAAGGCTGAGTCTGGGCCAGAAGACCCTGAACCCTGCAGGTGAGTCCTCCTGGGTCTCCTGGGACCCATATCTCACTTGAGTCCCAGGAAGTTGGTAAGGGGCAAGGTCAGGCACTGGGATTCTAGAGTGATGCTGATGAAACCTGGAAGGGCTCATGAGCTGGGCTGGGGAGTGAGGGGTGGGGAAGGCCTGGGACTCAGTCTCTAATTTTCTTCCAGTGACCTTCCACAAACCAACTATCTGGGCTGAGACTCTTTTGGGCAGCTCAGGGTGCCCATGTGAATACACCCTATGCAGAGTTGGAATGTGAGAGTGAGTACACAGACCATAAGGGAGTATGCTGCGGTTGGCCTGCATTATTTGGAGAAGGAAATGGCAATGCATTCCAGTATTCTTGCCTGGAAAATCCCATGAACATTGGAGCCTGCTTGCCTACAGTCCATAGGGTTGCAAAGAGTTAGACATGGCTGAGTGACTTCATTTTCTTTCATCTTGTTTTAAAATTTATTTATTTTACTGGTTCCATTTTTTAATCTCATCATATACATATTTTATTGAAGTGTAGTTGACTTACAATGTTTCAGGTGCACAGCAAGGTGATTTTCAGTTATACAAGCACACATACATTATTTTTCAGATTATTTTCCATTTTAGGTTATTACAAGATATTGACTATAGTTCTCCATGCTATACAGTAAATCTTTTTTGCTTGTTGCATACCTTTTTTAAAAATTAGAAATCTAGCATTGGGGTACTCTTTCTGCCCCCTTCTGATGCCTATGTCAGAAGTTTTCTCTATCTCCTTTATACTTTAATAAAACTTAAAAAAAAAAAAAGAAATCTAGCATTGTATTCATCCTTCTATTTTTAAATTTATGGTATATTCCATGTCAGTGTTATGCTACACTGAGAGTGAAAGCATTATGCCAAAATCCTACCATGTCCATGATAAAAGTAAATGGAAAAAAATGGCAATGTTAATTGTGGGACAAAATATTGAATCATATTATGTTACTGGTGGGCTTTCCTGGTGACTCAGATGATAAAGAATCTGCCTGCAACACAGGAGACCTGAGTCAATCCCTCGGTTGGGAAGATCTCCCGGAGATGGAAATAGCAACCCACCCCAGCATTCTTGCCTGGAGAACCCCCATGGACAGAGGAGCCTGGTGGGTCACAGCCCATGGGATCACAAAAAGTCAGACACGACTGAGGGACTAACCTCTTCTCAAGGCTCTGAACTTGAAAGGTATAACACTTTCCCATTCGTGTAGAGATAAAAAGTGGCAGAACAGACAGAACCTTTTGTCTTGTCAGGGGCTTAAAGGGACTTTATGACCAGACCTGCATGGACAGCTTCAAGAACAAAGGATTCCAGAATTAAAAGATTTCCACAGTGGAGGGGACGTAAGTATACCTATGGTTGATCCATGTTGATGTATGGCAGAAACCATGACAGTATTGTAATTGCCCTTTAATTAAACATAAATAAATTAAGGGGGAAAAAAGCTTGCAACAGGGCTTCCCTGGTGGTCTAGTAGTTGGGAATCTGCCTGCCCATGTGGGGGACACAGGCCCGATCCCAAGACCGAGAAGATTCCACATGCCTCGGGGCTTTTAAGCCCGTGGGCCTCAAGCCCATGTGCCTAGAGCGGGTGCTCCACAACAAGAGAAGCCACAGCGATGAGACCCTGCACACAGCAAAGAGCAGCCCCCCTGCCCACAACTAGAGAAAGCCTGTGCACAGCGAAGAAGACCCAGCACAACCATTAATTAGTTAATTAAAACACTGCAACAACCAGCCACACCTCCTCCTCTTTTAGTGTGTGTATGTGTGTGTGTGTAAAAGTGTGAAAGTGTGAGTTCACACATGAGTATTTAATGTGTATTGTTCTCTTTTCTTGGAATTTTCTTCCCCACGGGCTAGGGTTATTTCACATTCAGTAAACACTGTTGGACCATCCCTCTCACTCCCCCAAAAGCCCATCTAACTCAGGTAAGATGATGCTTTGGGGCACAAGTTCACGATCTCATTGGTGTGCTGGCTTTCCAAATAAAGTCACTATTCCTTTCCTGAACACCTCATCACTCTGCCCCTTGACAAACAACATGAGGTTGGACTCAGAGCACATTCATGAGACATTAGCAGAGGTGTCGTTCATTTCAGACAAAATCCATAGACGTCACTCTCACAATTGGTATCTGTGGTTTAAAAGAAGATACGCAGATGGCCAACAGGCATATGAAAAGATGCTCAGCATTGCACATTAGTAGAGAAAGGCAAATCGACACTGCAAGGAGGTACCACCTCATAGCGATCAGAATGGCCATCATTAGACAGTTGCCGAATAATAGATGCTGGAGAGGGTGTGGAGAAGAGGGAAACCCTCTTACACTGTTGGGGGAGTGGAAACTGGTGCAGCCACTGTAGAAAACAGTATGGAAGTTCCTCAAAAAAAGTAAAAGCAGAGTTTCCATATGATCCAACAATTCCAGTCCTGAGCATATGTCTGGAAAAAAACTATACCTTTAAAAGATTCATACACCCCTATGTCCATAGCAGCAAAACTTACAATAGCCAAGACATGGGAACAGCCTAATTGTCCATCAACAGATGAATGGATAAAGAAGATGTATATGCTTATACGCACAGAGAATGGAATACCACTCAGACATTTAAAAAATGAAATCATACCATTTGCAGCAGCATGGGTGAACCTGGGATTAACATATTAAGTGAAGTAGACAGAAAGAGAAAGACAATTTTCTGTGATATCACCCATGTGTGGAATCTAAAAGGAACATATCAATGAAAGAGGAACAGACTCACAGACACAGAGAACAGGCTTGTGGTTTCCAAGGAGGGAAGGACTGGATCTTGGAATTAGCAGATGAAATCTATTTATACGTAGAATGGATAAAGAATGAGGTCTACAGTATGGCACAGGGAATTTTATTCAGTATCTTGGCATAAATCATAATGGAAAAGAATATACATGTCAAGCTGAATCAACTTGCTGTACAGCAGAAATGAACTATACTTCAATATTTTTTTTAATTTTTAAAAATTTGTGGTTTCTATATCTGCAATGAACCTTACATGACAGTAAAAATGCACAAACTGAAATGACAAAGAATACAGATCAATTCTGAAACATGATATTAAGTAAATAAGAGGAAATTTTAAGAAGGGTGACTGTACTGTTACTCCATTGCATACATAAAGATCAAGAGGAGAACCAGATTTATTACTTAGGGAGCATCACTAATGTTAATGACCCCCACCACCAGCAAAATGGTGTGGAATCACTGCACTTACTGAGGTTTGTTTCCTGTCTATGAACAACAGCTGAATTGGCTGTATGTCTGCCCTTGGCATCCTGAAACTGGATGCCAAAGCTGGGCCATTTTGCCCCAGTTTGGAGTTGATTGTTGTGGACACGTCCCTCACTCAAGCAATCTGTAGCTTGGAAGTCCCTACTTGACATATTTTGTGTTCATCTGAGTATCTAGGAAGCAAGGTGGTCCACCTTTTCAGGCAGAACAAATCCCCTTCCCCCCAGAACACCGCAGTCATCTTTACACACATTATCTTTGTGTACATGTGTGGTCCTTGGCTTAGAAAGGGAGGAAGAGAGACAGAGAGAGTGTCTGTGTGCAAAGTTTCCACTCACAGTCACGAAATAATTTCAGATGAAGAACAGTCAGAGAAAGACAAATATCACAAAGATATAATTTATTTGTGAAATCTAAAAAAATGAACTTATTTACAAAACAGATTCACAGAGAATGAACTTATGGTTACCAGGGGGGATATTGTCAGGGGGAGGTTAGATTGGAAGTTTGGGACTTACATATACACACGGCTATATAAAAAATGCATGACCACAAGGACCTACTGTATAAAACAGAGGATTCTACTTAATATTCTGTAACTACCTAAGTGGGGAAAGAATTTGAAAAGCAATAGATGCATGTATATATATAACTGAATCACTTTGTTGTACACCTGAAACTAACACAGTTAGTTTCTTAATCACATATTACAATGTAGAATTTTAAAATATTTTCAAAGAACCATAATATGCATGTCTGGTCTTCTCATAAGAATGCAAAATAAAAGTCTCTATTAATGAGTCTTTAATTGGCAACCTTCACTGAGCCTGACATACGAGGTGGGAACATGTGATTTCTCTTCTTTGAAGAGTTAAGGTTAATGAGATTTATCAAGAGCTTGAGAAAAGCATCCTGCATGGTATACACTGAATCGCCGTTTCTACTTCCTAAAGGCAGCAAGATCTGTCTGAATCCTCTTAGGTTTATAGTTAGGGAAACAAAAAGTGAGGATTGGGTCATGAGGCGTGCTCCAGATGAGGCTCAGGTCAGACTTCCATCCCTGGCGTGAGAAGAGGCTGGCCATCTTCCCATGTGACATGAGCCAGGCTGACTGTACCAATAGCACCGCCCGTCTTCCGCATCCTGTGACTCTGTCAGCTTTGCTCAGTTGTGCCTCCTGTCTCACAGAAGCAGAGCCATGTGCCCCACACTCCTCAGCCTCCTGAGTCTCGGTGAGTCCGGAAAGACACGGTAGGAGAGGGTTATGGTGGAAATCTGGGGGTCTTCACACCACTGACCAGGTTCCCTGGATGAGTGTGCAAGGAGCGTGGGGTCCATCAGGACAAGCCATCTCTGACATGCTTTTCCTTCTAGGATTCTGTGTGAGTCTGAAGATCTGGGCACTTGCGGGTGAGTCCTCCCCATCCCTTATTTCTCTGTTGAGCAGAGCAGTTGGGGCTGATGCAGATGACACTGGGGGCTGGGGTGAGACCCCTGTCAGTACAGTGAGAGCGGCGTGCCCTGTGGATCCCAGGTCCTCCTATTGGCCTTGATAGTCATATTCACTCTCCCCAGAGGTTAGTCCAGCTCTGGACTCTGGACCTGAAGGCACAGTGTGAAGTCTGGGAGTTAGGAGCTAGGCCCACTGAGTGCCATTTCTATCATGAGAGGGGAGCAAGAGGCTGCAGCCCACAGACCCTCACCTACAAGTAGGCCCATGCCATCTCCAACCAACACTTAACAACAGGATCTGCGGGTCCGCCTGCTAGACCTGACCCTAGGGAAGGGTCTGGTCATCAGGCAGGGCCACCTGGACCTTGTCTCACATTTGATGTGTGATTGTAGTTAGCTAACAAAGGAGCGAGGTTCAAGGTTTACTTCCTTCTTTTTAGTCAAGTGCCTTTTTCACTGCTGAGTTGTGTAAGTGTTAGAGTATCGTGTCTGACTCCTTTCGACCCCACGGACTGCAGCTCAACAGGCTCCTCTGTCCATGGGATTCTCCAGGCAAGAATACTGGAGGGGGTTGCCATTGCCTTGTCCAGGGGATCTTGCCAACTGAGGGATTGAACCCTGGTCTCCTGCCTTGCAGGAAGATTCTTTACCATTTTGAGCTACAACAAATGCAACAGGGAAGTCCTTTCGCTTCTTGCCCATGCATCAGTTTTTCTGTGGTGTTTTATTTGCCTTCATCATGCAGCTTGCGGGATCTTAGTTCCCTGATCAGGGATGAACTCGGGCCCTTGGCAGAGAAAGTGCCAAGTCCTAACCACTGGACTGCCCAGGAATCCCCAGGTGTTTTGTGTTTTGAGAGAAAGGTTTTCAACATTTTGTCAACCCAAAGAGTGATTCATGTCCTGAGAATTTCCATGATGTCCGTCCTGGATTGACTGTGTCTCTGTCTGTCCCCAAGCCCCAGGTGTCCTTGAGCATCAGGGTGATGCACGTTAGGGGAGGAGAGTTCGAAGAATTAAAGGGGAAGCCCACCCACGAGAGCAGTGGGGAGAGCTGACTGTTCCCATTTTCTTTTCAAAGCCTGTGTCTCCTTCTCTCCTAGGTGAATATGAGAAGCTGTCTTTGTCCGCCTGGCCAAGCCCTGTGGTTCCCTTAGGACAGACCGTGACTCTTTGGTGTCACTCACGTTCTCCACTTAAGAGATTCACACTGTTCAAAACAGATGAGAGAAGGCGTTTGCCTGAGCTCCAGGGACATTATGTCAACAACTTCACCCTTGGCCCTGTGACCAGAGAACATGCTGGGTTCTATATGTGTTCTCGAGCCTCTTGGTCTGCACCCAGTGACCCCCTGCAGATTGTGGTCTCAGGTAGGAGAGGTCCAGCCCAGCCCAGGACAGCCGTGCCTGCAGGCAACCCTTCCCTAGGTCCACGTCCCAGTGCAGTCCAAGACTTCCTCAGGACTACCAGCCAGGACCGAAGGAGGGAAAGAGGACCCACTCTGAGAGTTTAAACTCAGGGTATTGAATATAGGGATGGGGTGCCCCAGTGCAGGAAGGAGGAGCCTCCCTAGGCATTAGTTAGACAGGACTCTGCCACTGCCTGCCAGCAGGGAGGATAGGGCACGACCCTGATTCAGCACCTGCCACCCGGTAGGGAGCTGTAATCCCTTATGAAGGAGCTGGAGCCCCAGGGAGGAGTCTCAGGAATGTCTCAGAGGCATGAGAAGGGGTCACAGATTGGAAATGTTCCCTTTTCTCCACCTCCACCCCAACGTTCTGCAGTCATTGCCCACATTCTAGATGAGTGTGAAGGGAGCCAGGGTATGCATCTGAGACCCACCCCAGCTCCCACCATGCATATTAGGGATGGGATGAAGCTGAGAGCATGGCAACCCACTCAGTATTCTCAACTGGAGAATCCCATGGTCAGAGGAGCCTGGCTGGCTACAGTCCATGGAGTTGCACAGAGTTGGACTCAACTGAAGTGACTGAGTATGCATGCATGGACCCGAGAGCAGATCCAAAAGCTAAAGAGCTTAGAATGAGCACAGAGGAGGCTGGAGGTCTTGAGCAAAGAGAAACATGAGCCAGACGTAAAAGCATGAGCCAAAGCCCAAGAACAAGGCTAAAGAGAATGCAACAAAACACACAGGAAGGGTAATTGGCTCCGCTGGCAAATGGGGAGGAGTTTTACACCTTCAGCTCTCAAGGGAAGCACTGAGGTGGGGTGACTCACTGAAGCTCACAACCTCTTTGCTCCTAGGTGTGTTCACAAAACCCTCCATCTCAGCCCACCCAGGGCCCATCGTGCAGCGGGGAAAGAATGTGACCCTCCGCTGTCACTCACCGGTGGTGTTTGACAAGTTTATCCTGCACCAAGAAAGCAGCACAGGGCATTTCCAGAGACGTGGAAGGATGCTCACTGGTGGACATTGCACAGCTGACTTTGTCATTGGCCCCATGAGTTTGGCGAGTGTGGGCACCTACAGATGCTACAGCTCTCTCAGCAGCTCCCCCTATGAGTGGTCAGCCCCCAGCGATCCTGTGGACATTGTCATCACAGGTGAGTGTGGCCAGACCAGTCCCTTCTGCTCTCTGTGTCACAGAAGGTCTGGTGTCCAGTCCAGCATCAGTACTGGGAGAGAATGACAGGCATGCAGAGACACTCACAAGCTCAGGAGAGGGAACAAACCAGAGAGAGGAGGTGTGAAAGTGGAAAGGAAAAGAGAACAGAGTCCGTGCCATGTGCTAAGAAGACTCAGCCGGTGACAGAGTGAAGGAGCAAGAACGTGAAAGAATGACCAACGGAGAAAAATGTACCAGAGAAGGGACACGGGTAATTCCCCTGCTCAGGCAGCCAATGACGGTTGGTTAAGGGGTTGGTTTCCTGCTTTGATGTCAGAGCTCCCTTCCTCTATCAGGAGCACACTGTGGTACCAGACGCCCTTGCAGTCTGGCCCCTGTGTGATCGAGTTGAATGTCAACACCCTGAAGTTGCTCAGCCTCGCAGTTTAACTCTCCTTCTGCACAAAGAGAGGGAGAGCTGTCCCTCCAACCCTCCCCGATAAGGAGTCCCTTCCAGCCCCTGGGGGTGGGCAGGGCAGCACTGAACACGCCCTCAAGAAAGAGGTGGTCAAAGATCCTGTGAGATTCTGGCAATTTTCACTCCATAATCTCTTCTTCTGGGTCAATGCCATGCTTTCTGATGGTCCCCAGCAGTAGTTAGTAGGTTCCGTTTATTTCAAGAGAACAGCACATCTGGTTGATTTTTTAAATTTATTTTATCTTATTTATGTTTGTTGAAGTCTAGTGGATTTCAGATGTTGTTAATTCCTGTTGTACAACAGAGTGATTTAGTTATTCATATACATATATTCTTTCTTTTAAAAAGGATATTAAATGACACTCCATTTTAAAAGTTATTTCTGAAGTTTTCCCTGTGCTGGGTATCCCTTACTGTGGGGCTTTCTCTCCTGGCAGTGGGTGGCCTTCTCATTGCAGTGCTTCTCTTGTGGCACACTTCTGGTTAGTCCTATACTTAGGACTAGAGTTATTTTGTGCTCTAAGTTCAAGGTCTCTTCCTTCCAGGTCTGTCCAAGAAACCCTCTCTCTCAGCCCAGGGGTGCCCTGTGGTGAGGTCAGGAGAGAATGTGACCTTGGTCTGCAGCTCCGAGAGTGCCTTTGACCAGTTCCATCTGCTCAGGGATGGGGAGAACCTTGGGTGCCCACTTGCTGGAGGGCAGAGCCCCCATGGAGCACTCCAGGCAGAGTTCCCTCTGGGTCCTGGGACCCCAGCCCACAGTGGGATCTACAGGTGCTATGGCTCCTTCACTCACTCTCCCTACTTCTGGTCAGACTCCAGCGACCCACTGTTCCTGTCTGTCACAGGTGAGGAACCTCTTCCTGGCCCAGGCTTTGTTGTTCCTGTTCAGTCGCTATGTTGTCCAACCCTTTGCCACCTTGTGGACTGCAGCACGACAGACTCCTCTGTCCTTCATTATCTCCTCCACATGGATCACAGCCTTGTAATGGTGAAGGGGCCTTCGTACCTCAGTGAAGCTATGAGCCGGTCATGCAGGGCCACCCAAGCCTGAAGGGTCATAGTGAAGAGTCCTGACAAAACGTGGTCCCCTGGAGGAGGAAGTGGCAACCCATTCCAGTATTCTTGCCTGGAGAACCCATGAAGAGTCCCGTGCTTTACAATCTAGAAAATGAGATTGCAGTGGGCAAAAAGCCCATTTGGGTTTTTGCATAACATGTTACTGTATGATGAGCCATATATCAAAGGCTCCTTGTTGGTGTTAGGGGAACCTTATGGCTTCTGGAGGAATGGAGGCAATGAGAACCAGAGAGAAAGAGAGATAGTAGATCCATCTCAACCCTCTTCCACTTCCTGTATGGATGCTCCACATCAGAGTCCTGTCTATCCATGCAAAAAAGCAAAAGAGCCAGGGTAGACCCTGGAGGAGGAGAGGCTAGGCTCATTTGGAAAGATCAGAGATTGCATTGGCCACTTGCTCTTAATGTTTTCCCAGAAGCACCTCTGACATACAGGTGATTTCCCAATTAAGGAGCACAGATACTCATTCCAGGAGCAGAGAGAATGTCTTGCTTACAGCTGTCTTTCACCACCCGGCATATCTTTCCTGCCTCCTTCCACCATCCCTTCTCCAGGATGGAGGGTCCACTCAACGCATTCACGGGGAGGGACCAGAAGCTCTCCCCTCCACCGTCAGTGCTCTGAGGGATGATAGAGTCAAGGGCAGGCAGGAGGTCAACCTTCCAGAAACAACATTCCACCTTCAGTTAGTATGAGGAAGGTTACTGTTCACCCCTTCTCTCTTTTTTTCCCCAAGGATCCACTACAAGTACTTGCCCATCAACCATGAATCCACACACCACAGAAGGTAAGCAAGATGGTGTCCTATCTCAGAAAATTTCTGAGAAGACAGAGGGTTCCTGTGTGTGTGTTGGCTCTGCCAACTCCCAGCTCTGTGACTTTGGGCTCCTCAATGTCCCTGTCACGTGAGCATTTGAGACCATGGTCTGCCTAGAACCAGAGGGGACATTGAGCTTCTCATGCTCTGTGACTGGGAATTTCTAAATTGAAGAAAGTGGATCAGAGTGACCTAACCCCATGTTTAAGGGAGATGCTTACCCTCCCTCCACCAGGATCTTTGGGTATGGATGGCAGTGCAAGTGGAGAATTTTAGGGAGCACCTTTATATGTATTATTCCTCTTAGTGTTTTGTGAACTAAGCATTCCACAGGTCAGAAATAAAAGTGTCATATCTTCTTGAGGATTCCATTCGAAGTCTATGTGGATGGAGGGGGAAATGTATTGTGGACTAAAGGGTCACATTCATCCAAAAACACCAGGCCTTGTCATATGGGGCAGCAGAGAAAAACTGCATTGGTGCCTGGGGTACCTTGTTTCAGACCTCTGCTGGTCTTGTGTGGCCTCCTTACTTCATCCACTGCTAGCATCTCTCCTGGATGCTTTGGTACCTCCTGGGAAGTGGAGGCCATAACTGATCAGGTTGACAGGTGCTGACACACTTTGACACAAGGAAACAATAACTCCTGTGTGTAGGGGCAGGGTGTATGCAACGAATAACCAGACGTTCTTCTCTTGGCTTGTTGGCAGAAGCACAGCTTCCTCAAGCACACTCCAGCACATGGTACATTGTCCTTGGGCTCATCATAGCCTTCACCTCTACCAGCATTATCCTCGCTGCTCTTGTCTGTCACTGGTTTTCTACCCAAAACCGTAAGTCTGAAGGTGGTGAGCTCAGCATCATCTGACCCAGGGGGAGTGGGCTCATCGCAGAGAATGGCGTTTTCATTTCTTGTAGGTTAAAAACTGATTTCCGTTGTTGTAATCCCCGATGAAACATCTTCCAGAGACCCAGGGAACCCTGTAATTTTTATGAAAATATGTGTTGATTTATTCTTGGCTGCATCAGGTCTTGGCTGCAGCATGGGGGATCCTCATTGTGGTGCTGGGGTGCAGTTCAAGGCTACAGAGCTCACAGGCTCAGCAGTTGCAGCACTAAGGATACTTGCTTCAAGGCATTTGGGATCTCAATTCTCCCACCAGGGATAGAACCCCGCTCCCTGAACTGGAAGGTTGACCCTTAATCCTCGGGTCACCAGGGACATTTCAAGCCCTGTTCTTCCCTTACACTACAACCATGCATTTTTTCCCCTACATGATCTTGGGAATCTGCTGATATGTAGAAGAGGATGGTCCATAACAGAAGATGTAGGATGGGTCCATGAGTTTGCACAGATTCATGAGACAGTCTGTGAATGGCTGGGCTTGTTTATGGAATATTTTGTTTTGTTTTGTTTTGTTTTCATTTAGTGGAGTAGACAGGCTCAGCAACCTGGGGCACACCCCTGCCTTTTTCTGGCTTTGATGTAACTATCAAAGTTACGGAGGTCTGGAATAACTGCCTCCACCCTGAAGAGCCTTGACTCTCTTCCATTTGCAGATGTTGCCACCATGGAAGGAGAGCCCATGGAAGACAGAACAGTGAATGGTGAAGTGAGTCCTCCCAGCCCAAATCCTTGCCATAGTCTGAGCCCCTCCAATGCCCAATGCCCCAGCCTTTGAAGATCACACCTCAGTCCATCATTCTCACCTCTCTCCTCTCAGGACTCTGCAGCAGAAGACGTGATATACGCTCACTTGGACCTCGGGACCCTCTCTGAGAGACGGTTCAATCCCACTCCCCTGAGGCCCATGCACCCCTCTGCTGAACCCATTATTTATGAGAAATTCGATGTAAACCAAGACTGTGCTGAGCCCTGAATTGGCCCCATCCTCTGAGCACACAGAGTGTCACCAATCGAGGACCTAGATCTCTTGTTAAAGGGGTTCTTCATGGACACTCCTTCCCCTCCAAAGCAGCCCAGCAACTCTGAGGTGAGGAGTGGAGTCCAAGAATTACAGTATCGTCTTCAAAAATCCCACCACCTCTTAATGATCTCCTGGCTATTCTAGGACTCTATTGTAACTATCTCACCTTTTGGGGAGATACTATAATCAATCGCTCATACTAGGTAGCTTATCATGATCACTCTACTTTTTATACAATTCCAATAAAACATAAAAAATTTGCCAGTTGATTCTTCAAATTATTCAGTTTAAAACAAAATGAATAAAAGTAAACCCCTCTGTTCAGTAACATTTTACAAGGGTAAACTTATTTACAAGACTGAAACAGACTTGTAGACTTAGAGAACAAACTTAGAGTTACCAGAGGGGAGGAGTGGCGGGACAGATAGTTTGGGAGTTTGGGATTGACATGTGCACACCGTTATATTGAAAATAAAATGCTTTCCATGAAAAAATAATAATGCTAGTTGGCCAAATAAAAAGATGAAGTATACTCTGAGATAGCCAGTATGGTGCCACTAACCATATTAGGCTGAACACACGCATGCTAAGTCAACTCAGTCATTTTTGCGACCCATGGTCTGTAGCCGCCCAGGCTCCTATGTGCATGGGATTCTCCAGGCAAGAATACTGGAATCGGTTTCCATTCTTTTCTTCAGGGGATCTTCTCGAGTCATCAAACTCAGGTCTCTCAGGCCTCTTGCAATGACAGGCAGATTCTTTACCACTGTGCCACCAGAGAAGCCCCCTCAGCTTTCTAAAAAGAATAAACTCCTGACTTTTGAGAACATGGATTGACTTGGAGGTCATTATGCTTAGTGAAATAAGTCAGACAGGGAAAGAGAAATGCTATATATTTTCACTTCTATGTGGAATCTAAAAATCAAAATAGTGATTTCTGTAATGGTCCAGTGACTAAGACTCTGGGTTCACAATGCAGGGGGTCCAGGTTCAATCTCTGGTCAGAGAACTAGATCCCACAAGCTACAACTAAAAGGATACCACGTTCCACATCTCAGATCTGACGCAGCCAGATAAACAAAAATAAGCATTAAGAAAATAAAAATAGATGAACAAATATAACAAAGGAGAATCAGGCTCACAGACTCAAAGAAGAAACTAGTGGTTACCAGAGGGGAGAGGGCTGGGTGTGAGGGGCAGCAAAGTATGTAGACTGGATTAAGAAATACCAACAACCATTGGGAATGCAAACTAGTACAGCCACTATGGAGAACAGTGTGGAGATTCCTTAAAAAACTGGAAATAAAACTGCCTTATGATCCAGCAATCCCACTGCTGGGCATACACACTGAGGAAACCAGAAGGGAAAGAGACACGTGTACCCCAATGTTCATCGCAGCACTGTTTATAATAGCCAGGACATGGAAGCAACCTAGATGTCCATCAGCAGATGAACGGATAAGGAAGCTGTGGTACATATACACAATGGAGTATTACTCAGCCATTAAAAAGAATACATTTGAATCAGTTCTAATGAGGTGGATGAAACTGGAGCCTATTATACAGAGTGAAGTAAGCCAGAAGGAAAAACACCAATACAGTATACTAACGCATATATATGGAATTTAGAAAGATGGTAACGATAACCCTGTATACGAGACAGCAAAAGAGACACTGACGTATAGAACAGTCTTATGGACTTTGTGGGAGAGGGAGAGGGTGGGAAGATTTGGGAGAATGGCATTGAAACATGTAAAATATCATGTATGAAACGAGATGCCAGTCCAGGTTCAATGCACGATACTGGATGCTTGGGGCTAGTGCACTGGGACGACCCAGAGGGATGGTATGGGGAGGGAGGAGGGAGGAGGGTTCAGGATGGGGAACACATGTATACCTGTGGTGGATTCATTTTGATATTTGGCAAAACTAATACAATTATGTAAAGTTTAAAAATAAAATAAAATTAAAAAAAAAAAAACTCAGAGCCCAGAAACCAGAAAAGAAGAGGAAGAAAGGGCCTCTGCAGAAATACTCCAAATAGCATTTGTCATTGGGTAGTGGAAACATGGGCAATTACCCCTATACTCATAAACTCAGAGCCCAGAAACCAGAAAGGAAGAGGAAGAAAGGGCCTCTGCAGAAATACTCCAAATAGTGTTTGTCATTGGGTAGTGGAAACATGGGCAATTATCCCTATACTCATAAACTCAGACCCCAGAAAACAGAAAGGAAAAGGAAGAAAGGGCCTCTGCAGAAATACTCCAAATAGTATTTGTCATTGGGTAGTGGAAACATGGGCAATTATCCCCTACATTCTTTGTAATTTCCTGTAAAACTTTTTTTTGGATCAAGCATAGATAGCGTGCTTCAAATGCTTGGCGGGGTAGTTCCTCTCTGCAC
Source organism: Bos grunniens (assembly GCF_055505025.1). Taxonomy (NCBI): domain Eukaryota; kingdom Metazoa; phylum Chordata; class Mammalia; order Artiodactyla; family Bovidae; genus Bos; species Bos grunniens. The sequence goes on along the minus strand of NC_141182.1, from coordinate 63,216,551 downwards.
TCCTAAAAAGGTGGATGCGATTTAATTTAGATACTTTCATTTGCAACTGGAAACCACTGGAGGAAAAAAATGCACACTTTTGTTCTTTTGGAAATGAGAGGAGGCAGTGAAAAGAGAAGTGCAGAAGGGAATAAGAGGGGAACAGAAAAACCAGCCACACTTGCCCCATACTTAAAAAACAAGACACCACAAGCCTGGAGAATCACTAGGGAGAGAAAAGTCAACAGGATAAAGGAAGATTTGAATGGAAACTTCCAATTCTTAAAAATGACACTTTCCTAGTCAAAGAAATGTACCCTGAATATTGGGGATTTAGGTATTTGCTTATTAAACATTATTTAAAAAGAAAAAAAAAAAGAAATACCAACAACCATTTATAAAATAATTAAGTCACAGGGCTATGTCTGGAACAGGGAATATAGTCAATATTTTATAATATTTTGTACTCTGTGTAATCTATGAAAATGCTGAATCACTATGTATACACCTGTAGCTAATATAATATTGTAAGCCAACTATTCATAAATTTTTAAAAATTGTTACATGTTCAAGGAACTTGGCAGTGCATACATACAGGGAAAAGAAAATACAATATAGGAAAATGCATAAATTTTTAAAAATCATGAAATTAGCATTTTCAATAAAGCCATTTTTACTGTGGATGTCATAGAGATGGTTGAACATTAAAGATAAAATATAATGCTTATGGTGTTAGAAAGTGTTCTAGTTTCATTCTTTTACAAGTGGTTGACCAGATTTCCCAGCACCACTTGTTAAAGACATTGTCTTTAATCCATTGTATATTCTTGCTTCCTTTGTCAAAGATAAGGTGTCCATATGTGCGTGGATTTATCTCTGGGCTTTCTATTTTGTTCCATTGATCAATATTTCTGTCTTTGTGCCAGTACCATACTGTCTTGATAACTGTGGCTTTGTAATAGAGCCTGAAGTCAGGTAGGTTGATTCCTCCAGTTCCATTCTTCTTTCTCAAGATAGCTTTGGCTATTCAAAGTTTTTTGTATTTCGATACAAATTGTGAAATTATTTGTTCTAGCTCTGTGAAGAATACCGTTGGTAGCTTGATAGGGATTGCATTGAATCTATAAATTGCTTTGGGTAGTATACTCATTTTCACTATATTGATTCTTCCAATGCATGACCATGGTATATTTCTCCATCTATTAGTGTCCTCTTTGATTTCTTTCACCAGTGTTTTATAGTTTTCTATGTATAGGTCTTTAGTTTCTTTAGGTAGATATATTCCTAAGTATTTTATTCTTTCTGTTGCAATGGTGAATGGAATTGTCCAGGTTTGATGCACGATACTGGATGCTTGGGGCTGGTGCACTGGGACGACCCAGAGGGAGGGGGGGGGGGGAGGGAGGAGGGTTCAGGATGGGGAAGGTGGGTATACCTGTGGCGGATTCATTTCGATATTTGGCAAAACTAATACAATATTGTAAAGTTTAAAAATAAAAAAAAATAAAGATAAAATATAATGCTTGGAAATTTTTTAATATAGGAATGAAATAAGAAATTCTATGAAAATCATATCAAGAATGAAAATAGAAAATAATTCAGTGCCTCAAAGTCATCACAGATTAGATATTGCGGCATACATTTTTGGTAAACTTGAAAACGTAGCCAAAGGTGGGTTGGGTCAGAGGTTGTGGTTCAAGTTTGTTAAACAATCTGAGGAGACAGCACTGGCCTTAACATTTTCCAGGAAGCCCAATTCCTCCCTCAGCCAGGGCCCCCACACTCTGCCTTTTTTAAGGTAAGAAGAGCCTGTGTGAGTCATCTTTCCATCCTGTGGTCAGCTTGCACACGATGTTAGTTTGGGTGTCATCATAACATCCTGTGTACTCTTCGGATCTGCAGAGCTGCTGCCTCCTGCTCAGTAAGAGCAGCGTCATGCTGTCTGCCATCGTTAGCCTGATATGTCTTGGTGAGTCCTGGAAGGGAATAAAGCCTGGTGCAAATATTGACCAGGAGGGCTGTGTCCACCTTAACAGAGAGCCCTGTCCTCCACAGGGGCAAAGTGGACCTTGATGGTTGGGTTCATCAAGGCGGAGCAACATCCTTGCCAACGAGGCCCATAGAACACGCTGGGGGAGTAGAAGGCCAGGTCTGACATGAGATGGATCATCCATCATGAGTCTTTCTTCCAGGATTCTTCTTGATCCAGAGCATCTGGGCACAAGAGAGTAAGTCTTTCCCCCAAACCGTGGTTGCCATCCTCCTCAAGTAAGTCTCTCCTGTAATTAGAGGGAAGATGGCGCAGAAGGTAGGGTGATGTGTCAACCATGGGAAGTCATAACCATATGAGGGTGGTCTTTTGGAAGTAGAAAATGGGAGCCCAGGGTGGCTTTGATGGTAGAGAGTCTGCTTGCAGTGAGGGAGACCTGGGTTTGATCCCTGGGTTTCGGAAGATCCCCTAGAGAAGGAAATGGCAAGCCACTCCAGTATTCTTGCCTGGACAATTCCATGGATACAGGAGTCTGGTGGGCTATAGCCCATGGGGTCACAAAGAGTCAGACACGACTGGTTGACTAACACTTTCAGGGAAACCTAGCCCCCAGTTCTGGCCCAGAGACCCTCCCCCAGATACTCTTCCCTCTGCTGAGCCAGGCCCTATGGGCACCTACAGGAGACTGTGATGCTCAGAGATGGGGTGACTGCGAGGGACTGGTGTTATCTGTAGACTGAGGGAAGGCAGCAGGGCCAGGGACCACAGACCCTTGGAGGACAAGGTGATGACTCAAGCTCTCCAGCAGTTCCATGGATAGATATTGCAGAGAACTGCTGCTGCCCCCCATTCAGAAGAAGAGGAGAACCTATGCCCTGCCCCCTGAGATTCCAGAAGGTTCTACCACAGGCTCCATCATGTCCTGTGTTTCTCATGTGAGCTGACATCATTTCACTCACACAGGTTGTTCTTCCATTGGGTGTCTACTCTGTCTTGTTTTAGAAAACAAATTTTACATTATCAACATCCAGGAAGAATCTGTTAGTTGACACTCAAAATTCTCGGGCTTTGTGGATAGCTCGGTGGTGAAGAACCTGCCTGCAATGCAGGGGCTGCAGAAGATGTGGGTTCAATCCTGGGGTTGGAAGATCCCCTGGAGAAGGAAATGGCAACCCACTTCAGTATTCTTGCCTGGAGAATCCCCATGGACAGAGGAGTCTGGCGGGCTATAGTCCATTGGGTCACAAGAGTCAGATATGGCTGAGCACACACACACACTCAAAATTCTCAGCAGATGTTTTTTGTGTAGGGTGTGCTATGCCTCTGTGGTGTGGGAGTCTCCATGGAGCATGAGTTCCCCTGGTTTGAAAAGGAGCCTTAGAGATGTGGGAAAGGGGTGGGTCATCTGAGCCCAGTGAGAGGAAGGCGTTCCCCATTTTCTACTGTAAACCATGCATTCTTTTCCCCAGGTGATCACTACAAGCCCTCCCTCTCAGCCTGTCCAAGTCCTGTGATTTCTCAAGGACAGCACATGTCTCTCTGGTGTCTCTCCCTTCATGGATTTGACAGCTTCAGGCTGCACAAAGGTGACAGAACTGTTGTCCCTGAGCTCCAGGGCATCATATTCTGGAAGGACTTCCTCATGGACCCCATGACTGAAGCACATGTGGGGACCTACAGATGTCATGGTCACTACAGTCACCTCCCCTCTGCGTGATCAAAACCCAGTGTACTCTGGAGATTGTGGTACTGGTCAGAGAGCTCTTGTCCAGAGAGGCCACCCATTGTCCCAGTCTCCCGGACCCCAGAGATTTTCGGTGGGAGTGTGAGTCAGGGTCCAGTCAAAACGACAGGAAGTGCTCCAGGCATTCTAGATAAAAAGCTATTTAATAGAGGAAATTGGGTCCTGCAGTGGGCAGAATGATGGTGCCCCATCTTGCCCGCATCCTAAAACCCAAAATCTATGATTGCTACATCCCATTCCAAGGGAAATGAAACCGCATGTGGAACTAAGGTTGGTAAGCAGGTGACCTTGAGATGAGGAGGTTTTCCTGCAGATGTTTCTGTGCTTTCGATCTCTCCCACTCTGAGTGGTCAGCCCCTCAGTGACACTCTGGACACGGTGATCACAGGTGAGAATGTCAAGAGCTGGCATACAGACTGGATGTACCAGGATGTGGAAGCCCCAGGTGGTGGTATGGGAGATGAGAGAAGGGTGCTTTTTAAGGAGAGAAACCGACTTGGTGAGAGTTGCATCCAAGAGACAAAGAAAGAGGAGAAACAAGTACAGACCACATGTTATGACAGAAAAGACAGATGCAGGGGCAGAGACAGAGGAACTCAGAGATAGAGATGGAGATAAAGAGTGAAGTGAGAGACACAGACAGAAAGGCAGGTAGCAGAGAGGGTGCCCTTCCACCCTGACTTTGCTCAGAGACCAGAAACAGTTTAGGAGCCTGGTTTCCATTTTAACTCTACACTCTCTTCTCTACTCAAAGAACCCAAGGATACACATGTATCTACCCAGGACTTCATGACCAGGTTGATCTGTCTCAGGCTGTTTCCCCAGGAGCCCTGGTCCTCATGCCCCGGGTGATGCACAGATACTGTGTTCACTCAGATGTGGCTTCGTTCCGGGTGGTTGAGCCACACTGTGCCCCAGGACACCAAGGTCCCTGGTGACGGAGCCAAACGCCAGATCCTGTATGTTGTGTGTTTCATGGGTTCTCATGCTGTATGCTCAGGCTCCCGTGCAACTTCACACCAAACGTTGTAAGATTATGGCAGTCAAAGCCCACAGAGATGGAATCAGAGAGAAAACAGAGTCAACGAAAAGCAGAGGCAGAAACACAGTTGCTGTGCACACACATATAAAATAAGCCAGAGGGACTGGGGCCGGTGGGAGAAACATGAAAAAAATAATGGTAAGTAGAAAAAGGGATAGAGAATTAATGAGAAAGAAGGGAGGGGACAGAGAAGCCCTAAAAATCAGAGACCTGGGAAGGGGGGTGGGCACAAAGATCGAGAAAGATGGTGATGTGGGGTGGGTGATAGGGATTACAAAAGAGACCCAGAGAGATAGAGAAGCAGAGGAAGTCATGGAAGTGGAAATAGATGATAGATAGGTAGATAAAATGATGGATGAATATATACATGTATGATAAAATAGGTAGATAGATACATAGGAAGGTAGATAGATGGTGGAACGATGGATGGATATATAGATAGATGATAAGATGGGTAGATAGAATTGTGAATGGAGATATAGACAGATAGTAGAATAGATAGATGAATAATGCTGAAAGATAAAGATGAGATAGAGAATGATCACCTCAGAATGAAAGAAGACAGATCAAATCAACCAATCCAAGAAGTACAGAGTGTTTTTAAAAAAAATACAAGAAGGAAAAAATTTAGGAGGGAGGCAATTTCAGAGACCTAGAGAGAGAAAGTAGGAGAGAGATAGGGGAGAATTAGAGAGTGAGCGCAAGAGAGAGAGGGTTGAGAAGAACTGCGAGTGTGAATTCTCAGTTCAGGGGTGAAGGACATGGAATTTGGGAAGAGCCTGTCTCATGAAACTGCCTCTCCTCCTTCCAGGTCTGTCCAAGAAACCCTCTCTCTCAGCACAGGGGGGACCGTGGTGAGGTCATGGGAGAACGTGACCTTGGTCTGCAGCTTCGAGAGCGCCTTTGACCAGTTCCATCTCCTCAGGGAGGGGTAGAACCTTGGGCGCCCGCTGGCTGGAGGGCGGATCCCCCATGGAGCACTCCAGGCAGAGTTCCCCCTGGGTCCTGGGACTCCAGCCCACAGCGGGGTCTACAGGTTCTACGGCTCCTTCACTCGCTCTCCCTACTCGTGGTCAAACTCCAGCGACCCACTGTTCCTGTCACAGGTGAGCAACCTCTTCCTGGCCCATGCTTTGTTGTTCCTGTTCAGTGGCTAAGCTGTGTCTAACTCTTCACGACCCTGTGGACTGCAGCACGACAGACTCCTCTGTCCTTCACATTCTCCCCTTCAAGGATCGCAACTTTGTTGTGGTGAGGGGGCTTGTGTAACTCAATGAAACCATGAGCCATTCGAGCAGGGCCACCCGAGCCTGATGGGTCATAGTCAAGAGTTCTGACAAAACATGGTCCCCTGGGGGAGGAAATGGCAAATCACTGCAGTATTCTTGCCTCCAGAACCCCATGAAGAGTCCCATCTTTTACAGTACACTAAATCACATTGTGGTGGCCAAAAAGGCTGTTTGGCTTTTTCCATAATATCTTACTGTATCACTGAGCTCTATCTCAAGGTCTCCGTGCTGGCATCAGGGGACCTTAGGGCTTCTGGAGAAATAGAGGAGATGAGAACCAGAGAGGAAGAGAAATGGTAGATGGCATCAAAACCCTCTTCCACCCCGTGTATGGATGCTCCACATCAGAGTCCTTTCTATCCAAGCAAATAAAGAAAAGGGTCAGGGTAGACCCAGGAGGAGGAGAGGCTGGGCTCATTTGGGAGGATCAGAGATTGCATCAGCCCTTTGCTCTTAATGTTTTCCCAGAAGGACCCCTGACATACAAATGATTTTCCAATTAAGGAGCATAGATACTCATTCCTGGAGCAGACAGAATGTCTCTTGATTACAGCTGTCTTTCATTGCCAGGCATATCTTTCCTGCCTCCTTCCACCATCTCTTCTCCAGGGTGGAGAGTCTACTCAATGCATTCCCCAGGAGGTACCAGATGCCCTCCCCTGCCCCATCAGTGCTCTGACGGATGACAGACTCAAGGACAGACTGGAGGTCAACCTTCCAGAAAGAGCAGTCCACCTTCAGTCAAGTATGAGGAAGGTTACTTGTTCACCCCTTCTGGCTTTTTTCCCCTAGGATCCACTACAAGTACTTGTCCATCAACCATGGATCCACACACCACAGAAGGTAAGCAAGATGGTCTCCTATCTCAGCAAATTTCTTAGAAGACAGAGGGTTCCTGTGTGAGTGTTGGTTCTACCACCTCCCAGTTCTGTGACTTTGGGCTCCTCAACATCCCTGTCATGTCAGCATTTGAGATCATGGCCTGTATTAGAACCAGAGGGGGCACTGAGTTTCTGATTCTCTGGGACTGGGAATTTCTAAATTGAACACAGTGAGACAGAGTGACCTGACCCCATGCTTACCCTCCCTCCACCAGTATCTTTGGGGAAGGATTGGGGGGACAAGGGGATAATTTTAGGGAGCACCTTTAATATGTGCTATTCCTCTGTTAGTGTTTTATGAACTAAACATTCCACAGTTCAGAAATAGAAGTGTTGTGTCTTTTTGAGGATTCCATTCCAGGTCTATGTGGATGGAGGGGGAAATGTATTGTGGACTAAAGAGGTCTCCATTCACCCAAAAACACCATGCCTTATTATACGGGGCAGCAGAGGAAAAACTGCATCGGTGCCTGGGGGACCTGGTTTCAGACTGCTGCTGGTCTTGCATGTCCTCTTTACTTCATCCACTGCTAGTATCTCTCCTGGATGCTTTGGTACCTCCTGGGAAGTGGAGACCATACTAATCAGATTGAGGGATGCTGACACACTTTGACACAAGGATCCAATAACTCCTGTGTGTAGGGGCAGGGTGTATGCAATGAATAACCAGACCTTCTTCCCTTGGCTTGCTGGCAGAAGCATGGCTTCCTCAAGGCCACTCCAGCCAGTTGCACCTTCTCCTTAGGCTCTCCATAGCCTTCGTCTATACCAGCATCTTCCTCGCTGTTCTTGTCTGTCACTGGTTACCCAAAAAGTAAGTATGAAGAGCCAAACTGTTACACATGTTCTACGCAAAATCATAAGTCTGAAGGAGGGAAGCACAGCACTATCTGACCCAGGGGGAGGTGGGCTTATAGCAGAGAATGGCATTTTCACTTCTGGTAGGTTAAAAGATGATTTCCTTTGTTGTAATCCCTAAATGAATCTCTTCCAGAGACCCATGGAACCCTGTTCTTTTTATGAAAATGTGTTAATTTATTCTTAGCTGCATTAGGTCTCAGCTGCAGCATGGGGGATCCTCATTGCAGTGCTGGGTGCAGTTCAAGTCTCCAGAGATCGTGGGATCAGCAGTTGCAGGATTGAGGATAGTTTCTTCAAGGCATGTGAGATCTCAGTTCTCCCACCAGGGATAGAACCCATGCTCCCTGAAGTCGTAAGTTGACCCTTAATCCCTAGGCCACCAGAGACATTCCAAGCCCTGTTCTTCCTTTCAACCACAGCCATCTGTTCTCCCCTTTATGATCTTGGGAATCTACTGATACGCGTTAGAGGATGGTCCATAATAGAAGATGAAGGATGGGCTCCATGGGTTTGCACAGATTCCTGAGAGAGTCCGTCAGTGGCTGGGCTTATATATGGAATGTTTGCGTTTTTTTTTTTTTTTTAATTTAGTGGAGTAGACAAACTCAGCAACCTGGGGTATGCCCCTGCTTTTTTTGGCTTTGATGTCCCCACCAAAGATATCAAGATCTAGAAGAATCGCCGCCCCCGTCTCCCCCCGCCAAAAGCCTTGACTCTTTTTCATTCAGAGATGTTGCCATCAGGGGAGGAGAGTCCAAGGAAGACAGAATAGTGAACGGCGAGGTGGATCTTCCCAGCCCAAACCCTTGCAATAGCCCGAGCCCCTCCAATGTGCCCAATGCTCCAGCCTTTGAAGATCACGTTTCATTCCATCATTCACATCTCCTTCCTCTCAGGACCCATCAGCAGAGGATGTGATATTCGTCCAGTTTAACTACAGGACTCTCTCTGAGAGAGTGTTCAATCCCACTCCATTGAGCCTCATGCACCTCTTTGCGGAGACCAGTATCTATGAGGAATTCGATGTAAACCAAGATCATGCTGACCCTGACCTGGCCCCATCTTTGAGCACACAGAGTGTTATAAATTGAAGAGCTACAACACTTTTTAAAGGGGTTGCTCCGTGGGCACTCCTTCTCCTCCTCCAAGGCAGCCCAGCAGCTCTGAAGTTAAGAATGGAGTCCAGGAATTATAGGAGCATCTTCAAAAATCCCACCAGCTCTTAGTAATCCCTGGCTATTCTAACACTCTATTTTAACTATCTAACCTTTTGGGGGAAGTTATTCTAATCAATCCCATATACAGGGTAGGTTACCAGGATCATCCTACTTTTTTGAAAATTCCAGTAAAGCATAAAAATTTGCAAGTTGAGTCTTCAAATTATTCAGTTCAAAATAAAAGAAGCCATTCAAAAAAAGAATCCTGTGTTCAGTAATAGTTTACAAGGATGAACTTGTTTACAAGACAGAAACAGACTTGTAGACTTGGAGAACAAACTTCGAGTTACAGAGAGAAAGGATGAGGGGAGAGATAGATTGGAAGATTAAAGGTGACATGTGCACACTGCTATATTTAAAACAAAATGCTTCCCATGAAACAATAACAAAAGCAATGCGAATTGGCCAAATAGAAAGAGGAAGTATATTCTGTTTGAGATATCCAGTGTGGTGCCACTTGCCACATGAGGCTGCGTGTCTGTGTGCTAAGTCAACTCAGTCATGTCCAACTCTTTGCGAACCCATGACACTGTGTAGCTTGCTAAGCTCCTCTGTGCATGGGATACGCAGATGACCAACAGGCATATGAAAAGATGCTCAGCATTGCTCATTAGTAGAGAAAGGCAAATCGACACTGCAAGGAGGTACCACCTCATACCGATCAGAATGGCCATCATTAGACAGTTGATGAATAACATGCTGGAGAGGGTGTGGAGAAGAGGGAAACACTCTTACACTGTTGGGGGAGTGGAAACTGGTGCAGCCACTGTAGAAAACAGTGTGGAAGTTCCTCAAAAAAAGTAAAAACAGAGTTTCCATATGATCCAACAATTCCAGTCCTGAGCATATATCTCAAAAAAAACTATACCTTGAGAAGATTCATGCACCCCTATGTTCATAGCAGCCTAACTTACAGTAGCCAAACATGGTAACAGCCTAATTGTCCATCGAGAGATGAATGGATAAAGAAGATGTATATGCTTATACACACAGAGAATGGAATACCACTCAGACATCTAAAAAATGAAATCATGCCATTTGCAGCAGCAGGGATGAACATGCAGATTAACATATTAAGTGAAGTTGACAGAAAGAGAAAGACAATTTTCTGTAATATCACCCATATGTGGAATCTAAAAGGAACATATCAATGAAAAAAGAACAAACTCACAGACATAGAGAACAGGCTTGTGGTTGCCAAGGAGGGAAGGACTTGGTGCTTGGGTTTAGCAGATGAAATCTATTTGTACATAGAATGGATAAAGAATGAGGTCCTACAGTATGGCACAGGGAATTCTATTCAGTATCTTGCCATAAATCATAATGAAAAAGAATATATATGTCAACTTGAATCAATTTGCTGTACAGCACAAATGAATTATACTTCAATAAATTTTTTTAATTTTTTAAAAATTGTGGTTTCTATATCTGCAATGAAACATTACATGGCAGTAAAAATGCACAAACTGAAATGACAAAGAATACAGATCAATTCTGAAACATGATATTAAGTAAACAAGAGGAAATTTTAAGAAGGGAGACTGTGCTGTTACTCCCACTAGACACAATATGATCAGAAGGCAACCAGATTTATTACTTAGGGAGCATCACTAATGTTAACGACCCCCACCCCCAGGAAAACCGTGTGGAATCTCTGCCCTTACTGAGGTTCTTTCCTGTCTATGAACAACCACTGAACTGGGTGTATGTCTGCCCTTGGAGTCCTGAAACAGCTGGGCCATTTTGCCCCAGTTTGGAGTTGATTGATGTGGACACGCCCCTCACTCAAGCATTCTGGAGCTTGGAAGTCTCTACTTGACATTTTTCTGTTCATTTGAGTATCTAGTAAGCAATGTGGTCCACCTTTTCAGGCAGAACAAATCCCCCTCCCTAAAAAACACGACAGTCATCTTTACACACATTATCTTTGTGTACATGTGTGGTCCTTGGATTGGAAAGGGACGAAGAGAGAGAGACAAAGAGAGTGTCTGTGTGCAAAGTTTCCACTCACAGTTATAAAATAATTTCAGATGAAGAAGAGTCAGAGAAAGAAAAATAGCACATGATATTGCTTACTTGTGACGTCTGAAAAAATGAACTTATTTACAAAACAGACTCACAGACAATGAACTTACGGTTACCAGGGGGGATAGTATCAGGAGCAGGTTAGATTGGAAGTTTGGGACTCACATATATACACGCCTATACTAAAAACGGATGACAAGCTGTATAAAACAGAGAATACTTCATATTTTGTAACTACCTAAGTGGCAAAAGAATTTGAAAAGCAATAGATGCATGTATATGTATAACTGAATCACTTTGTTGTACATCTGAAACTAACAGAGTTAATTTTTTTAATCAATGTAGAATATTTTAATATTTTCGAAGAGCCATAATATGCATGTCTAGTCCTCCATAAGAATGCAGAATAAAAGTCTCTATTAATGAGTCTTTAATTGGCAATCTGCACTGAGCCTAACGTATGAGGTGGGAACATGTGATTTCTCTTCTTTAAAGAATTAAGGTTAATGAGATTTATCATGAGCTTGGGAAAAGCATCCTGCATGGTATACACTGAAGCACTGTTTCTACTTCCTAAAGGCAGCAAGACCTGTTCGAATCTCTAAGGTTTACAGTGTTTAGGGAAACAAATGTCATGCTTGGGTCATGAGGCATGCTCAGTGATGTGGCTCAGGTCAGATTTCCATGCCTGGCATGAGAAGAGGCTGGCCATCATCCCACGTGACATGAACCAGGCTGACTGTACCAACAGCACCACCCGCCTTCCGCATCCTGTGACTCTGTCAGCTTTGCTCAGTTCTGCCTCCTGTCTCACAGAAGCAGAGCCATGTGCCCCACACTCCTCAGCCTCCTGAGTCTCGGTGAGTCCAGAAAGACACGGTTGGAGAGGGTTATGGTGGAAATCGGGGGGGTCCTTGCATCACTGACCAGGTTCCCTGCATGAGGGTGCAAAGAGCATGGGGTCCATCAGGACAAGCCATCTCTGACATGCTTATCCTTCTAGGATTCTGTGTAAGTCTGAGGATCTGGGCAGCTGTGGGTGAGCCCTCCCATCCCTTATTTCTCTGTTGAGCAGAGCAGTTGGAGCTGATGCAGATGACCCTGGGGGCTGGCGTGAGACCCCTGTCAGTACAGTGAGAGCCGTGTGCCCTGTGGATCCCAGGTCCTCCTATTGGCATTGATACTCATCTTCACTCTCCCCAGAGGTTAGCCCAGGTTTGGACTTGGACCTGAAGGCACAGTGTGAAGTCTGGGAGCTGGAGGTAGGCCCACTGAGTGCCATTTCTCTCATGAGAGGGGAGCAAGAGACTGCAGCCCACAGACCCTCCCCTACAAGCTGGCTCCTGGCATCTCCAACTGGCCCTTAACAACAGGATCTGCAGGACCACCCGCTAGACCTGACCCCAGCGAAGGGTCCGGTCATCAGGCAGGGCCACCTGGACCTTGTCTCACATTTTATGTGTGATTGTAGGTTAGCTAACAAAGGAGTGAGGTTCAAGGTTTACTTCCTTCTTTTCAGTCAAGTGGCTTTTTCACTGCTTAGTTGTGTTAGTGTTAGTCAGTCGTGTCTGACTCCTTTCTACCCCACGGACTGTAGCTCACCAGGCTCCTCTGTTCATGGGATTCTCCAGGCAAGAATATGGAGGTGGTTGCCATTTCCTTGTCCAGGGGATCTTGCCAACTGAGGGACTGAACCCTGGTCTCCTGCCTTGCAGGAAGATTCTTTACCATTTTGAGCTACAACAAATGCAACAGGGAAGTCGTTTCGCTTCTTGTCCATGCATCAATTTTTCTGTGGTGTTTTATTTTGTCTTCATTGTGCAACTTCCGGGATCTTAGTTCCCTGATCAGGGTTTCAACTGGGGCTCTTGGCAGAGAAAGTGCCAAGTCCTAACCACTGGACCGCCCAGGAATCCCGTTTTTTTGTGTTGAGAGAAAGGTTTCAACATTTTGTCAACCCATGTCCTGAGAATTTCCATGATGTCTGTCCTGAATTTACTGTGTCTGTCTGTCCCCAAGCCCCAGGTGTCCTTGAGCATCAGGGTGATGCACTTTAGGGGAGGAGAATTCGAAGAATTAAAGGCAGAGCCCACCCACGAGGGCAGTGGGGAGAGCTGACCATTCCTATTTTCTTCTCAAAGCCTGTGTCTCTTTCTCTTCTAGGTAGATATGAGAAGCTGTCTTTGTCTGCCTGACCGAGCCCCGTGGTTCTCTTAGGACAGACTGTGACTCTTTGGTGTCACTTCCATTCTCCACTTCAGAGATTCACACTGTTCAAAATAGATGGGGAAAGGTGTTTGCCTGAGCTCCAGGGACATTATTTCAACAACTTCACCCTTGAGCTGGTGACCAGAGAACATGCCAGGTCCTGGTATGTGTTCTGGAGCCCATGGTCTGCACCCAGTGAATCCCTGCAAATTGTGGTCACAGGTAGGAGAGGTCCAGCCCAGCCCAGTATATCTGTGCCTGCAGACAATCCTACCCTAGGTCCACTTGCCAGTGCAGCCCAAGACTTCCTCAGGATTCCCAGCCACCCAGGGAAAGAGAACCCACTCTGAGAGTTTAAACTCAGGGTGTTGAATAGAGGGATGGGGTGCCCCAACACAGGAAGGAGGAGACTCCCTAGGCATGAGTTAGACAGGATGCTGCCACTGCCTGCCAGCAGGGAGGATGGGGCATGACCCTGAACAGCACTTGCTACCCAGTAGGGAGCTGTAATCCCATTTGAAGGATCTGGAGCCCCAGGGAGGAGTCCCAGGAATGTCTCAGAGGCATGAGGTGGGATCACAGGTGGGGAAATGTTCCCTTTTCTCCACCTCCACCTCAACGTCCTGCAGTTATCACCCACATTCTAGATGAGTGTGAAGGGAGCCAGGGTATGCATCCTCAGACCCACCCCAGCCCACACCACGCATATTAGGGATGGGATGAAGCTGAGAGCATGGCAACCCACTCCAGTATTCTCAACTGGAGAATCCCATGGGCAGAGGAGCCTGGCTGGCTACAGTCCATGGATGCACAGAGTCTGACCCAACTGAAGTGACTGAGTATGCACACACGAACCCGAGAGCGGATCCAACAGCTAAAGAGCTTAGAATGAGCACAGAGGAGGCTGGAGGTCTTGAGCAAAGTGAAACATGAGTCAGAAAGAAAAGTGTGAGCCAGAGCCTGAGAACAAGGCTAAAGAGAATACAACAAAACACACAGGAAGGGTAACTGGCTCCGCTGGAAAATAGGGAGGAGTTTTACATCTTCAGATGTCAGGGGAAGGGCTAAGTTGGGTTGACTCACTGAAGCTCACAACCTCTTTGCTCCTAGGTGTGTTCACAAAACCCTCCATCTCAGCCCACCCAGGGCCCCTTGTGCAGGGGGAGAGAATGTGACCCTCCGCTGTCACTCACTTGTGTTGTTTGACAAGTTTATCCTGCACCAAGAAAACAGCACAAGGCTATTCCAGAGATGTGGAGAGATGCTCACTGGTGGGATGTCCCAGCTGACTTCGTCATTGGCCCCATGACTTTGGCAAGTGTGGGCACCTACAGATGCTACAGCTCTCTCAGACTCTCTCCCTATGAGTGGTCAGCCCCCAGCGACCCTGTGGACATCGTGATCACAGGTGAGTGTGGCCATACGTCCCTTCTGCTCTCTGTGTCACAGAAGGTCTGGTGTTCAGTCCAGCATCAGTACTGGGAGAGAATGACAGGCGTGCAGAGATGCTCACACCTCGGGATAGGGAACAAACCAGAGAGAGGAGGTGTGAACACAGAAGGGAAAAGAGAACAGAGTCCGTGCCATGTGCTAAGGAGAAGACACAGCCGGTGACAGAGTGAAGGAGCAAGAACATGAAAGAACGACCAACGGAGAAAAATGTACCAGAGCAGGAACCTGGGCAATTCCCTGCTCAGGCAGCCAACGATGGTTGGTTAAGGGGTTGGTTTCCTGCTTTCATGTCATAATTCTCTTCCTCTTTTCAGCAGCACACTGTGGTATCACACGCCCTTGCTGTCCAGCCCCTGGGTGATCGAGATGAAGGTTGACACCCTGACGTTGCTCAGCCTCAGGGTTTAACGCGTCCTTCTGCAGAAAGAGGCGGGGAATGGTCCCTCTAACTATCCCTGCTAAAGAGTCCCTTCCAGCCCCTGGGGATGCACAGGGCAGCGCTGAACATGCCCTCAAGAAAGAGGTGGTCAAAGATCGAATGAGATTCTGGCAATTTTCACTCCATAATCTCTTCTGGGTCAATGCCATGTTTTTGATGGTCCCCAGCAGTGGTTAGTAGTCTGTTTATTTAATCTGTTTATTTAGTTTATTTAGTTTATCTGTTTATTTAGTCTGTTTAGTTTATCTGTTTATCTGTTTATTTAGTCCGTTTATTTCACTTTTCACTTTCATGCATTGGAGGAGGAAATGGCAACCCACTCCAGTGTTCTTGCCTGGAGAATCCCAGGGACAGGGGAGCCTGATGGGCTGCCAGCTATGGGGTCGCACAGAGTTGGACAGGACTGAAATGACTTAGCAGCAGCAGCAGTCTATTTATTTAGTTAGTAGTCTGTTTATCTCAAGAGAACGGCATGTCTGGTTGATTTTTAAAGTTTATTTTATCTTATTACGTTTGTTGAAGTCTAGCTTAATTCAGATGTTAATTCCTGTTGTATAACAGAGTGATTCAGTTATTCATATACATATATTCTTTCTTTAAAAAAGGATATTAAATAACAACCCATTTTAAAATTTATTTTTTTTTAAAAAAGGATTTTCAATGACACTCCATTTTTAAAGTTATTTCTGAAGTTTTCACTGTGCTGGCTATCCCTTACTGTGGGGCTTTCTCTCCTGGCGGTTGGTGGCCTTCTCATTACAGAGCTTCTCTTATGGCACTTTGGGCTTTAGTCCTATATTAGGACTAGAGTTACTTTGTGCTCTATGATGAAGGTCTCCTCCTTCCAGGTCTGTCCAAGAAACCCTCTCTCTCAGCCCAGGGGGACCCCGTGGTGAGGTCAGGAGAGAACATGACCTTGGTCTGCAGCTCCAAGAGCGCCTTTGACCAGTTCCATCTGCTCAGGGAGGGGCAGAACCTTGGGCCCTGCTCACTGTGGGGCGGGGCCCCCGCGGAGCCCTCCAGGCAGAGTTCCCTCTGGGTCCTGGGACCCCAGCCCACAGCGGGGTCTACAGGTGCTACGGCTCCTTCACTTGCTCTCCCTACTCATGGTCAGACTCCAGTGACCCACTGTTCCTGTCTGTCACAGGTGAGGAACCTCTTCCTGACCCCTGCTTTGTTTTTCCTGTTCAGTCGCTATGTTGCTACCCTGTGGACTGCAGCATGACAGACTCCTCTGTCCTTCACTCTCTCCTCCACATGGATCACAGCCTTGTAGTGGTGAAGGGGCCTTCATATCTCAATGAAGCTGTGAGCCAGTCATGCAGGGCCACCCAAGCCTGACGGGTCATAGTGAAGAGTCCTGACAATACATGGTCTCCTGGAGGAGGAAATGTCAACCCATTCCAGTATTCTTGCCTGGAGAACCCATGAAGAGTCCCATGCTTTACAATACACTAAATCACAGTGCGGTGGCCCAAAATGCAGTTTGCTTTTTCCATATCTTACTGTATCACTGAGCTCTATGTCAAGGTCTCCGTGCTGGCATCAGGGGACCTTAGGGCTTCTGGAGAAACGGAGGCAATGAGAACCAGAGAGGAAGAGAGATGGTAGATAGCATCTCAACCCTCCTCCACTTTCTGTATGGATGCTCCACATCAGAGTCCTGTCTATCCAGGCAAATAAAGAAAAGGGTTAGGTTAGACCCAGGAGGAGGAGAGGCTGGGCTCATTCGGGAGGATCAGGATTGCATTGGCCCCTTGTTCTTAGTGTTTTCCCAGTAGCACCTCTGACATACAGGTGATTTTCCAATTAAGGAGCATTGATCCTCTGGAGCAGAGAGGATGTCTCTTGCTTACAGCTGCCTTTCATCGCCAGGCATATCCTTCCCACCTCCTTCCACCATCTCTTCTACGGGATGGAGGGTCTACTCAATGCATTCGCAGTGAGGGACCAGAAGCTCTCCCCTCCCCCATCAGTGCTCTGAGAGATGACAGAGTCAGAGAATGACAGAGTCAGAGAAATGCAGGAGGTCAACCTTCCAGAAACAAGAGTCCTCCTTTGGTGGGGCAAGGAAGGTTACTGTTCACTCCTTCTGGCTTTTTTCTCTAGGATTCACTACAAGTACTTGCCCATCAACCGTGGATCCACACATCACAGAAGGTAAGCAAAACGGTCTCCTATCTCAGCAAATTTCTTAGAAGATAGGGGGTTCTGTTGGTTCTACTACCTCCCAGTTCTGTGACTTTGGACTCAACATCCCTGTCATGCCAGCATTTGAGACCATGGTCTATATTAGAACCAGAGTGGGCATTGAGTTCCTCATTCTCTGGAACTGGGAATTTCTAAATTGAACAAAGCGAGACTGAGTGACTTGACCCCATACTTAAGGGAGATTCTTCCCCTCCCTCCACCAAGATCTTAAGGAATGAAGCAAGCGGACAAGCTGAAATTTTTAGGGAGCACCTTAATTATGTGCTATTCCTCTGTTAGTGTTTTATGAATGAAACATTCCACAGACAGAAATAAAAGTGTCGTGTCTTCTTGAGGATTCCATTCCAGGTATATGTGGATGGAGGGGGAAATATATGGAGGATTAAAGTGGTCCCGATTCATGCAAAGTCACCATGCCTTGTCATATGGGGCAGCAGAGAAAAACTGCATCAATGCCTGGGGGACCTGGTTTCTGACCTCTGCTGGTCTTCCATGGCCTCTTTGTTCATCCACTGCTAACATCTCTCCTGGATGCTTTGGTACCTCCTGGGAAGTGGAGACTATACTAATCAGGTTGAAAACTGCTGACACACTTTGACACAAGGATACAATAACTCCTGTGTGCAGGGGCAGGGTGTATTCAATGAATAACCAGATCTTCTTCTGTTTGATTGTTGGCAGAAACGCGGCTTCCTCAAGGCCACTCCAGCCAGCTGCACCTTCTCCTTAGGCTCTCTGTAGCCTTCATCTATACCAACATCTTCCTCACTGTTCTTGTCTGTCACTGGTTACCCATAAAGTAAGTATGAAGAGCCAAACTCTCACTGGTGTTCTACACAAAAACGTAAGTTTGAAGGAAGGAAGCACAGCGTCATCTGACCCAGTTATCGGAGGTGGGTTCATAGCAGAGAATGGCATTTTCATTTTCTGTAGGTTAAAAACTGATTTCCATTGTTTTACTCCCTGAATGAATATCTTCCAGACAACTATGGAACCCTGTTTTTTTTTTTTCATGAAAATATGTGTTAATTTATTCTTAGCTGCATCAGCTCTCAGCTGCAGCATGGGGGATTCTCACTGCTGTGCTGGGGTACAGTTCAAGGCTCCAGAGCTCGCGGGCTCAGCTGTTGCAGCATTGAGGATAGTTGCTTCAAGGCATGTGGGATCTCAGTTCTCCCACCCAGGATAGAACCCACACTCTCTGCACTAGAAGGTTGACTCTTAATCCCTTGGCCACCAGGAACATTCCAAGGCCTGTTCGTCCCTTCAACCACAGCAATCTGTTCTTCTCCCCTTGATGATCTTGGGAATCTGCTGATATGCTTTAGAGAATGGTCCATAACAGAAGATGTAGGATGGACTTCTTGGGTTTCAACAGTTTCCTGAGAGAATCTGTCAGTGGCTGGGCTCATATATGGGATTTTTCCTTTTTAATTTAGTGGAGTAGACAGACTCAGCAACCTGGGGCACACCCCTGCTTATTTTGGCTTTGATGACCCACCAAAGATATGGAGGTCTAGAAGAATAGCCCCCACCCCAAGAGCCTTGACTCTCTTCCATTCACAGATTTTGCCATCATGGAAGGAGAGCCCAAAGAAGACAGAACAGTGAATGGCAAGCTGAGTCCTCCTGCCCAAACCCTTGCCATAGCCCGAGCCCCTCCAATGCTCAATGCCCCAGCCTTTGAAGGTCACATTTCATTCCATCATTCACATCTTCATCCTTCCAGTACCCATCAGCAGAGGATGTAATATTCACCCACTTGAACCACAGGACTCTCTTTGAGACAGTGTTCACTCCTGAGCCTCGTGCAGCTCTTCGCTGAGACCAGTATCTATGAGGAATTTGATATAAACCAAGACCATGCTGACCCTGACTTGGCCCCATCCTTTGAGCACATCCTTTGAGAGTGTTATAAAGAGCTAGATCTCTTTTTAAAGGGGTTCCTCCATGGGCACTCCTCCTCCAAAGCAGCCCCACATCTCTGAGGAGAACAGTGGAGTAAAACAATTATAGGATCATCTCCAAAAATCCCACACCTCTTAGTAATCCCCAGGCTGTTCTAATACTCTGTTTTAACTATGTAACCTTTTGGGAGAAGTTATTCTAATCAATTGCACATACTGGGTAGCTAACCATGATCATCCTACTTTTTCGAAAATTCCAGTAAAGCATAAAAATTTGCAAGTTAAGTCTTCAAATTATTCAGTTTAAAATAAAAGAAAGCCAAAATTTTACAAAATGAACTTGTTTACAAGACAGAAACAGACTTGTAGACTTAGAGAACAAACTTAGAGTTACAGAGGGGATGGATGAGGAGAGAGATAGATTGGAAGTCTAAGATTGACATGTGCACACTGCTATATTTTAAACAAAATCCTTTCCATGAAACAATAACAAAAGCAATGCAAGTTGGCCAAATAAAAAGATGAAGTATATTCTGTTTAAGACATCCATTGTGGGGCCACTTGCCACATGAGGCTGTGTGTCTGCATGCTAAGTCGATTTAGTCATGTCCAATTCTTTTCAAACCCATGAGGTTGTGTAGCTCGCTAGACTCCTCTGTGCCTGGGATTCTCCAGGCAAGAATCCTGGAGTGGGTTGCCATTCCCTTCTCGAGGGAATCTTCTTGACCCAGGGATTGAACCCATGTCTCTCATGTCTCTTGCACTGACAGGCAGATTCTTTACCCCAGAGCCATCGGGGAAGGCCCCTCAACCTTTTCACAGCCATGTGCACTGAGGGTGCTGGGGTTCCAAGGATACAAACAGGACAACAACATCCCCCTCAGTCTGGATCTGCACTGGCCAATAAAGTACTTACGCAGCCACGTGGTACAGACAATGACTGTACACGTATAGGAAGTAAAGCATTCAGTTCTTCAGTCACACCCACCACATTTCAAGTGCTCAGGAGCATCATGTGGCCAGGTGCCATGGTGCTGGACAGAGCAGATGTTTAAAAAGTCCCATCATCACAGAGGATTCTACTCCAGATCACTGAGGGCTGCAGAGAGAACACTTGCCCCAGGGAGGCTTTGCATATGTTGTGTTAATCCATCGATATTTGCATGTTTTGTCTTTTTTGCTTCTCTTCACCAAAGCCAAGGATTTGAGAATCTTGGGCCTTTTAAGTTATCACCTATTGACACAATGTGGGTTGGTTTAACCAAGTGGAGGGCTGAACAGGATAACACCATGAGGACGCCAGTGTGAACTGAGTGGCAAATGGGGTGAAAATCAAGCTCCAAGGAGCCTTAGCTGCTCATTGAGCTCTCTGTGTGTGATGTCTCTCCTGGCTTAGAACTAAACTGCCCAAGAACTCTTTTACCAAGAAATGTCAAGATCACTTAAAGTGAAGATAGTCTGGGGCTCCCTGTGTTGCTACTGTCACTGTTTCCATTTTCCCCTAATTATCCATTGTTTTCTTTCTTGCCTTTAGGTGAGGGGACCAAACGTCATGATCTTCATTTTTCTGAATGTTCACAGTGTAGACCTGAACCCCTGTTATTCTCATATATCTTCTTTTAAAAAAATCTTTCAATGGTAGTATTTGATGCCCCATTCTGCAGAATCTGAATTCTTCAACCAACTATAGAAGATGGGTTTACCTGGGTCATGGGTGTATTTCTGCTGTGTGGCACCAATGCCTGGTACACAGTAGGTGCAATAATTTATGAACTGACCGAAGATGAGAAGTAAATTCCATATCAGAATGGCTGCTTTCCAAAAGTCTACAAGCAATAACTGCTGGAGAGTGTGTGGAGAAAAGGGAACCCTCTTACACTGTTGGTGGGAATGCAAGCTAGTATAGCCACTATGCAGAACAGTGTGGAGATTCCTTAAAAAACTGGAAATAGAAATGCCATACGACCCAGCAATCCCACTGCTGGGAATACACACTGAGGAAACCAAAATTGAAAGAGACACGTGTACCCAAATGTTCATCACAGCACTGTTTATAATAGCCAGGACATGGAAGCAACCTAGATGTCCATCAGCAGACGAATGGATAAGAAAGCTGTGGTACATATACACAATGTAGTATTATTCAGACATTAAAAAGAATACATTTGAATCAGTTCTAATGAGATGGATGACACTGGAACCTCTTATACAGAGTGAAGTAAGTCAAAAAGAAAAACACCAATACAGTATACTAACGCATATATATGGAATTTAGAAAGATGGTAACAATAACCCTCTATGTGAGACAGCAAAAGAGACACAGATGTGTAGAACAGTCTTTTGGACTCTGTGGCAGAGGGCGAGGGTGGGATGATTTGGGAGAATGGCATTGAAACATGTATAATATCATATAAGAAACAAATTGCCAGTCCAGATTTGATGCATGATACAGGATGCTTGGGACTGGTGCACTGGGATGACCCAGAGGGATGGTATGGGGAGGGAGGTATGAGAGGGGGGTTCAGGATGGGGAACATGTGTATACCCATGGCGGATTCATGCTGATGTATGGCAAAACCAATACAATATTGTAAAGTTGAAAAAAAATATTGTGTTTGTTCCAGGTATTTAGAACTGAAATTTTAAAAAACACCATTTACAATAGCAACAAAAAATGAAATACCTAATTATAAATCTAACACGATATTCACATATCTATGTCCAGAAGACGATGAAACAGTGTGGAAAAAATCAAATAAAATCTAAGTAAGTGGGAAAAAAAGAATGAAATAAAATAAAATTTCCAAAAAAAAAAATAATTTATGAACTGACCGAAGACGAGAAGTAAATTCCACTTCTGGAGGGGACTAGGAAAATAAACTTATGAGTCCTAGTTGGAGCCAGACTGTCCACGCTGACTCAGGACGAGAAGCTGGGTCCCACCCTCTAGAGCAGGCGGTCAGACTGGGCAGAAAGAGAAAGACCTGAGACCTCAGGTCTGGGCTGAGATTCCTCCTGAGCCCTGCCTGGAGACATTGGCACTGGGTCCACGGAGGGGCCACCCCCTGCTGTGAGTCCACGGCTGTGGGAACCCCAAGGGGTGGCAGCAGGCCCCCAGGAACCATATCCTGTTTGTCCTCTAGGGCCCCATGGTCTCCTCACCTGTACAGGGCAGGGACAGGAGCAGCTGGGTGCTCAGAGCTGCAGACATGCCTTCCATCCTCTCTGAGCTTCTCCTCCTTGGCCAGATGTGCAGGGCAGGGAGGGGACCGCAGGAGGGCACAGGACACCCACCCTGCCCCCAGTTCACGGGAACCACAGGGCTCGGGCAGCTGGAGGGGCCAGGGATCCTTATTTAAGAGAATCAGCCCAAGCTTTTGGTGGCAAATCTCTCACTTCCAGGGCTGAATCTGGGCCAAGGGACCCTGAACCATGCAGGTGTGTTCTCCCGTGTCTCCTGGGACCCATATCTCACTTGAGTCCCAGGAACTTGGTGGAGGGCAAGGTCAGGGCACTGGGATTCTAGAGTGATGCTGGTGAAACCTGGAAGGGCTCCTGAGCTGAGCTGGGGAGTGACGGGTGAGGAAGTCCTTGGACTCAGCCTCTGACTTCCTTCCAGGGACCTTTCACAAACTCACCATCTGGGCTGAGACTCTTTTGGGCAGCTCAGGGTTTCCATGTGAATACACCGTATGCAGAGTTGGAATGTGTGAGTGAGTACACAGACCATCAGGGAGTATGCTGCAGTTGGCCTGCACTATTTGGAGAAGGAAATGGCAATGCATTCCAGTATTCTTGCCTGGAAAATACAATGAACATTGGAGCCTGCCAGCCTACAGTCCATAGGGTTACAAAGAGTCAGACACGACTGAGTGACTTTATTATCTTCATTTTATTTTAAAATTTATTTATTTCACTGATTCTATTTTTAATCTCATTGTATACATATTTTATTGAAGTAGTTGACTTACAATGTTTCAGGCGCACAGCAAGGTGAATTTCAGTTATAGAAATATGCATACATTATTTTTCAGATTATTTTCCATTTTATGTTATTACAAGATATTGACTATAGTTCCCCATGCTATACAGTAAATCTTTGTTGCTTGTTGCATATCTTTTTTAAAAATTAAAAATCTAGCATTGTATTCATACTTCTATTTTTAAATTTATGGTATATTCCACATCAGTGTTATGCTACACTTATAGTGAAAGCATGATGCCCAAATCCCACCATGTCCAAGTTAAAGTAAATAGAAAACAATGGCAATGTTAATTGAGGGAGGAAATACTGAATCGCATTATGTTACTGGTGGGCATTCCTGGTGACTCAGAGGATAAAGAATCTGCCTGCAACGCAGGAGACCTGAGTCAACCCCTCAGTTGGGAAGATCTCCCAGAGAAGGAAATGGCAACCCACCCCAGCATTCTTGCCTGGAGAACCCCCATGGACAGAGGAGCCTGGCAGGTTGCAGCCCATGGGATCACAAAGAGTCAAACACGACTGAGGGCCTAAACTATTCTCAAGGCTCTGAACTTAAAACGTATGACACTTTCCCATTCATATAGAGATAAAAGTGGCAGAACAGACAGAACCTTTTGTCTTGTCAGGGGCTTGTCCATGCAGGACAGCTTCAAGAACAAAGGATTCCAGAACTAAAAGATTTCCGCAGTGGAAGGGACATAAGTATAGCTATGGCTGATCCATGTTGATGTATGGCAGAAGCCATCACAGTACTGTAATTGTCCTGGAGCCGATTATACAGAGTGAAGTAAGCCAGAAGGAAAAACACCAATACAGTATACTAACGCATATATATGGAATTTAGAAAGATGGTAACGATAACCCTGTATGCGAGACAGCAAAAGAGACACAGATGTATAGAACGGTCTTTTGGACTCTGTGTGAGAGGGTGAGGGTGGGACGATTTGGGAGAATGGCATTGAAACACGTATAATATCATATAAGAAATGAATCACCAGTCCAGGTTTGATGCAGGATACAGGATGCTTGGGGCTGGTGCACTGGGATGACCCAGAGGGATGGTATGGGGAGGGAGATGGGAGGGTGGCTCAGTATTGGGAACATGTGTACAGCTGTGGCGAATTCATTTTGATGTATAGCAAAACCAATACAATATTGTAAACTAATTAGCCTCTAATTAAATAAATTTAAATTTAATTAATTAATTAAGGGGAAACAAAGCTTGCAACAGGACTTCCCTGGTGGTCCACTGATTGGGAATCTGCCTGCCTATGTGGGGGACACGGGCCCGATCCTGGGAATGGGAAGATTCCACATGCCTTGGAGCAGTTCAGCCCGTGGGCCACAAGCCCACATGCCTAGAGCAGGTGCTCCACAACAAGAGAAGCCACGGTGATGAGAGACCCTGCACACAGCAAAGAGCAGCCCCACTTCCTGCAAATAGAGAAAGCCTGTGCGCAGATTGATGACCCAGCACAGCCATTAATTAGTTAATTAAAACACTGCAACAACCAGCCACACCTCCTCCTCTTTTAGGGTGTGTGTGTAAGTGTGAGTTCACGTGTGGATATTTAATCTGTATTGTTCTCTCTTCTCCTTGGAATTTTCTTCCCCACGGGCTAGGGTTATTTCACATTCAGTAAACACTGTTTGACCATCCCTCTCACTCCTCAAAAAGCCCACCTAACTCAGGTAAGATGATTCTTTGGGGCACAAGTTCATGATCTCATTGGTCTGCTGGCTTTCCAAATAAAGTCACTATTCCTTTCCTGAACACCTCATTACTCTGTCCCTTGACAAACATCGTGAGGTTGGACTCAGAGCTCATTCATGAGACATTAGCAGAGGTGTCGTTCATTTTAGACAAAATCCGTAGACGTCGCTCTCACAATTGAT
The DNA here is from genome assembly GCF_055505025.1 of Bos grunniens. Lineage (NCBI taxonomy): Eukaryota > Metazoa > Chordata > Mammalia > Artiodactyla > Bovidae > Bos > Bos grunniens. The sequence goes on along the minus strand of NC_141182.1, from coordinate 63,191,425 downwards.
ATCTGTTTTTTAAAAGAAGATACGCAGATGGCCAACAGACATATGAAAAGATGCTCAGCATTGCTCATTAGTAGAGAAAGGCAAATCGACACTGCAAGGAGGTACCACCTCATACCGATCAGAATGGCCATCATTAGACGGTTGATGAATAACATGCTGGAGAGGGTATGGAGGAGAGGGAAACCCTCTTACACTGTTGGGGGAGTGGAAACTGGTGCAGCCACTGTAGAAAACAGTATGAAAGTTCCTCAAAATAAGTAAAGCAGAGTTTCCATATGATCCAACAATTAAAGTCCTGAGCATATATCTCGAAAAAAACCTATACCTTGAAAAGATTCATGCACCCCTATGTTCATAGCAGCAAAACTTACAATAGCCAAGACATGGGAACAGCCTAATTGTCCATCGACAGATGAATGGATAAAGAAGATGTATATGCTTATACACACAGAGAATGGAATACCACTCAGACATTAAAAAAATGAAATCATGCCATTTGCAGAAGCATGGATGAACCTGGAGTTTAACATATTAAGTGAAGTAGACAGAAAGAGAAAGACAATTTTCTGTGATATCACCTATATGTGGAATCGAAAAGGAATATATCAATGCAACAGGAACAGACTCACAGACACAGAGAACAGGCTTGTGGTTTCCAAGGAGGGAAGGACTGGAGCTTGGAATTAGCAGATGAAATCTATTTATACATAGAATGGATAAAGAATGTGGTCCTACAGTATGGCACAGGGAATTTTATTCAGTATCTTGGCATAAATCATAATGGAAAAGAATATATATGTCAAGCTGAATCAATTTGCTGTACAGCAGAAATGAACTATACTTCAATAATTTTTAAAAAATTTTTAAAAATATGTGGTTTCTATATCTGCAATGAAACATTACATGGCAGTAAAAATGCACAAACTGAAATGACAAAGAACACAGATCAATTCTGTAACATGATATTAAGTAAATAAGAGGAAATTTTAAGAAGGGTGACTGTACTGTTACTCCATTACATACACAATGATCAAGAGGAGACCAGATTTATTACTTACGAAGCATCACTAATCTTAATGACCCCCACCACCAGCAAAATGGTGTGGAATCGCTGCCCTTACTGAGGCTCTTTCCTGTCTATGAACAACAGCTGTACTGGGTGTATGTCTGCCCTTGGAGTCCTGAAACAGCTGGGCCATTTTGTCCCAGTTAGGAGTTGATTGCTGTGGACACACCCCTCACTCAAGCATTCTGGAGCTTGGAAATCTCTACTTGACATATTTTGTGTTCATCTGAGTATCTAGTAAGCAAGATTGTCCACCTTTTCAGGCAGAATAAATCCCCCTCCCAAAAAAACGCCACAGTCATCTTTACACACGTTATCTTGTGTACATGTGTGGCCCTTGGATTGGAAAGGGAGGAAGGGAGCGAGACAGAGAGAGTGTTGTGTGTGCAAAGTTTCCACTCACAGTCACGAAATAATTTCAGATGAGGAAGAGTCAGAGAAAGACAAATATCACATGATATTGTTTACTTGTGACATCTAAAAAAATGAGCTTATTTACAAAACAGACTCACAGAGAATGAACTTACTGTTACTCGGTGGGATAGTGTCAGGGGGAGCTTAGATTGGAAGTTTGGGACTGACATATACACACGGCTATATTAAAAATGCATGACCACAAGGACCTACTGCATAAAACAGAGAATTCTACTTAATATTCTGTAACTACCTAAGTGGGAAAAGAACTTGAAAAGCAATAGATGCATGTACATGTATAACTGAGTCACTTTGTTGTATACCTGAAACTAACACAGTTAGTTTCTTAATCACACATATTACAATGTAGAATATTTAAGTATTTTCAAGGAACCATAATTTGCAAGTCTGGTCCTCTCATAAGAATGCAGAATAAAAGTCTCTATTAATGAGTCTTTAATTGGCAACCTGCACTGAGCCTGACACACGAGGTGGGAACATGTGATTTCTCTTCTGCAAAGAGTTGAGGTTAATGAGATTTATAAATGGCTTGGGAAAAGCATCCTGCATGGTATACACTGAATCGCCGTTTCTACTTCCTAAAGGCAGCGAGATCTGTCTGAATCCTCTTAGGTTTACAGTGTTCAGGGAAACAAAAAGTGATGCTCGGGTCATGAGGTGTGCTCCGTGATGCGGCTCAAGTCAGAGTTCCATCCGTGGCATGAGAAGAGGCTGGCCATCTTCCCATGTGACATGAGCCAGGCTGACTGTACCGACAACACCGCCCGTCTTCCGCATCCTGTGACTCTGTCAGCTTTGCTCAGTTCTGCCTCCTGTCTCACAGAAGCAGAGCCATGTGCCCCACACTCCTCAGCCTCCTGAGTCTCGGTGAGTCCAGAAAGACACGGTTGGAGAGGGTTATGGTGGAAATCGGGGGGTCCTTGCATCACTGACCAGATTCCCTGCATGAGGGAGCAAAGAGCATGGGGTCTATGGAGACAAGCCATCTCTGATGTAGTTTTTTTTCCTAGGGTTCTGTGTAAGTCTCAGGATCTGGGCAGCTGTGGGTGAGTCCTCCCCATCCCTTATTTCTCTGTTGAGAAGGGCAGTTGGGGCTGAGGCAGATGACACTGGGGGATCAGGGTGAGACCCCTGTGAGTACAGTGAGAGCCGTGTGCCCTGTGGATCCCTGGTCCTCCTATTGGCCTTGATAGTCATCTTCACTCTCCCCAGAGATTAGCCCAGCTCTGGACTCTGGACCTGAAGGCACAGTGTGAAGTCTGGGAGCTGGGACCTAGGCCCACTGAGTGCCATTTCTATCATGAGAGGGGAGCAAGTGGCTGTACCTCACAGACCCTCCCCTACAAGGTGGCTCATGGCATCACCAACCGGCCCTTAACAACAGGATCTGCAGGACGCCCACTGGACTGGACCCCAGGGAAGGGTCTGCTCATCAGGCAGGGCCACCTGGATCTTGTCACACATTTGATGTAGGTTAGCTAACAAAGGAGCCACGTTCAAGCTTTATTTCCTTCTTTTCAGTCAAGTGGCTTTTTCACTTGTTACCTGTGTTACTGTTAGTCGCTCAGTCATGTCCAACTCTTTGCGACCCCACGGACTGTAGCTCACCAGGCTCCTCTGTCCATGGGATTCTCCGGGCAAGAATACTGGATGGGATTGCCATTTGCTTCTCTAGGGGGTCTTCCCTACCTGGGGACTGAACCCTGCTCTCCTGCCTTGTAGGAAGTTTCTTTACCGTTTGAGCTACAACAAATCCAACAGGGAAGCCCTCTCCCTTTTTTCCATGTGTCAGTTTTTTTGTGGTGTTTTCTTTTGCCTGCATCACACAGCATGCAGGATCTCAGTTCCATGATTAGGGATTCAACCCAGGCCCTTGGCAGAGAAAGTGCTGAGTCCTAATGACCAGACCACCCAGGAATCCTAGTGTTTTCTGTTCTGAGAGAGTTTTCAACATTTTGTCAACCCAAGGAGTTCTTCTCCTGATAAGAATCACTGCTGAGAATCATATTCTTAGAATCTCTGTGATGTCTGTCCTGGGTTGACTGTGTCTCTGTCTGTCCCCGAGCCCTGGGTGTCCTTGAGTATCAGGGTGATGCACGTTAGGGTTGGTGCCTTGGAAGAATTGAAGGGGAAGCACTCCAACAAGACCAGTGGGGGAGAGGGAACCATTCCTATTTTCCTCTCAAAACCTGTGCCTCCTTCTCTCCTAGGTGAATATGACAAGCCCTCTTTGTCAGCCTGGCCAAGCCCCATGGTTCCCTTAGGACAGACTGTGACTCTTCAGTGTCACTTCCGTTCTCCACTTAAGAGATTCAGACTGTTCAAAACAGATGGGACCAGTTTGCCCGAGCTCCATGGAAATCATTTCAACACCTTCACCCTTGGCCCGGTGACCAGAGAACATGCCGGGTCCTACACATGTTCCGGATTATCCAGGTCTCTCCCTGTGTTTTCCAGAAGCAGTGACCCCCTGCAGATTGTGGTCACAGGTAGGAGGGGTCCAGCCCAGCCCTGGACAGCCGTCTATGCAGGCAATCCCATCCTAGGTCCAAGTTCCTTACGTGGTCGAAGATTTACTCAGGATTTCCAGCCAGGAATGAACCAGGAATGAGAACCCACTCTGAGAGTTTAAACTCAGGGTGTTGAATAGATGGGGTGCTCCGGCAAAGGAAGGAGGAGCCTCCCTAGGCATTAGTTAGACAGGATGCTGCTACTGCCTGCCACCAGGGAGGATGGGGAACGACCCTGATCCAACACCTGCCACCCAATAGGGAGCTGTAATCCCATATGAAGGAGCTGGAGCCCCAGGGAGGAGTCCCAGGAATGTCTCCAGAGGCATGAGGTGGGGTCACAGATGGGGAAATGTTCCCTTTTTTCTCCACCTCCTTTCCAATCTCCTGCCAGTCATCAGCCACATTCTAGATGAGTGTGAACAGAGCCAGGGAATGCATCGTCAGAATGACCCAGCTCCCCACCACACATATTAGGGACAGGATGAAGCTGAGAGCATGGCAACCCAGTCCAGTATTCTCGCCTGGAGAATCCTGTGGACAGAGGAGCCTGGCAGGCTATGGTTCATGGGGTTGCAGAGAGTTGGACAGGACTGAAGTGTCTGAGTATGCATGCATAAAGCTGAGAGCAGATCCAACAGCTAAACAGTGTAGAATAAACACAAAAGAGGCTGGAGGTCTTGAGCAAAGAGAAAGAGAAAAGCATGAGCCACAGCCCGAGAACAAGGCTAAAGAAAATGCAACAAAACACACAGGAAGGGTAATTGACTTTGATGGTTCACGGGGACATTTTTCACACCTTCAGATGTCAGGGGGAGCGCTGAGGTGTGGTGACTCACTGAAGCTCACAAGCTCTTTGCTCCTAGGTGTGTCCACAAAACCCTCCATCTCAGCCCACCCCAGCCCCCTCGTGCGTGCAGGAGAGAATGTGACGCTCCGCTGTCACTCACCGCTGTTGGACAAATTTATCCTGCACCAAGAAAACAGCACAGGGCATTTCCAGAGACGTGGAGAGATGCTCACTCGTGGGCATGCCCCAGCTGACTTCGTCATTGGCCCCATGACTTTGGCGAGTGCAGGCACCTACAGATGCTACGGCTCTCTCAGCCACTCCCCCTATGAGTGGTCAGCTCCCAGTGATCCTGTGGACATCGTCATCACAGGTGAGTGTGGCCAGACCAGTCCCTTCTGCTCTCTGTGTCACAGATGGACTGGTGTCTAGTCCAGCATCGGTACCGGGAGAGAATGACAGGCATGCAGATACACTCACACTCGGGAGATGGAACAAACCAGAGAGAGAGGAGGTGTGAAAGCGGAAGGGAAAAGAGAACAGAGCCCCTGCCATGTGCTAAGGAGAAGACACAGCTGGTGAGAGAGTGAAGGAGCAAGAATGTGAAAGAATGATCAATGGAGAAAAATGTACAAGAGCAGGGACACAGGCAATTCCCCATTCAGGCAGCCAACCATGGTTGGTTAAGGGGTTGGTTTCCCACTTTCATATCAGAGCTCCCTTGCTCTGTCAGCAGCACACTGTGGTACCAGACACCCTTGCAGTCTGGCCCCTGGGTGATCGAGATGGAGGTTGACACCCTGAAGTTGCTCAGCCTTGTGGTTTAATGCATCCTTCTGCACAAAGAGGGGGGAGTGGTCCCTCCAACCCTCCCACTAAGGAGTCATGTCCAGCCCCTGGGGTTGTGCAGGACAGCACTGAACACTCCCTTAAGAATGAGGTGGTCAAAGATCCTGTGAGATTCTGGCAATTTCCACTCCATAATGTCTGCTTCTGGGTCAATACCATGTTTTCTGATGGTCCCAGGTTACATACTAACTACTGCTGGGACCATCAGAAAACATGGTATTTCAAGAGCAGCCCAATTTGGTTGATTTTTTAAATCTATTTTTTCTTATTTATTTTTCTTGAAGTTTAGTTGATTTAAGATGTTGTTAATTCCTGTTGTACAACAGAATGATTCAGCTATTCATATACATATATATATTTTTTTTAAAAAGGATATTACTAGTGTTCATTCCCACCAACAGTGTAAGAGGTTTCCCTTTTCTCCCCACCCTGTCCAGCATTTATTGTTTGTAGACTTTTGGATAGCAGCCATTCTGACTGTATGAAATGGTTCCTCATTGTGGTTTTGATTTGCATTTCTCTGATAATGAGTGATGTTGAGCATCTTTTCATGTGTTTGTTAGCCATCTGTATGTCTTCTTTGGAGAAATGTCTGTTTAGTTCTTTTTGGCCCATTTTTTGATTGGGTCCTTTATTTTTCTGGAATTGATCTGCAGGAGCTGTTTGTCTGTTTTTGAGATTAATTCTTTGTCAGTTGCTTCATTTGCTATTATTTTCTCCCATTCTGAAGGCTGTCTTTTCACCTTGCTTATAGTTTCCTTTGTTGTGCAGAAGCTTTTAATTTTAATTAGGTCCCATTTGTTTATTTTTGCTTTTATTTCCAATATTCTGGAAGATGGGTCATAGAGGATCCTGCTGTGATTTATGTCGGAGAGTGTTTTGCCTATGTTCTCCTCCAGGAGTTTTATAGTTTCTGGTCTTACGTTTAGATCTTTAATTCATTTTGAGTTTATTTTTGTGTATGGTGTTAGAAAGTGTTCTAGTTTCATTCTTTTACAAGTGGTTGACCATTTTTCCCAGCACCACTTGTTAAAGAGATTGTCTTTTCTCCATTGTATATTCTTGCCTCCCTTGTCAAAGATAAGGTGTGCATAGGTGTGTGGATTTATCTCTGGGCTATTTTGTTCCATTGGTCTATATTTCTGTCTTTGTGCCAGTACCATACTGTCTTGATAACTGTGGCTTTGTAGTAGATCCTGAAGTGAGCCAGGGTGATCCCTCCAGTTCAATTCTTCTTTCTCATGATTGCTTTGGCTATTCAAGGTTTTTTGTATTTCCATACAAATTGTGAAATTATTTGTTTTAGCTCTGTGGTATGGGGAGGGAGGAGGGAGGAGGGTTCAGGATGGGGAACACATGTATACCTGTGGTGGATTCATTTTGATATTTGGCAAAACTAATACAATTATGTAAAGTTTAAAAATAAAATAAAATTAAAAAAAAAAAAAGAAAAATACCCTTGATTGCTCGATAGGAATGCATTGAATCTATAGATTGCTTTGGGTAGTATACTCATTTTCACTGTATTGATTCTTCCGATCCATGACCACAGATATATTTCTCCATCTATTTGTGTCCTCTTTGATTTCTTTCACCAGTGTTTTATAGTTTTCTATATATAGGTCTTTTGTTTCTTTAGGTAGGTATATTCCTAAGGATTTTATTCTTTTCATTGCAATGGTGAATGGAATTGTTTCCTTAACTTCTCTTTCTATTTTCTCATTATTAGTGTATAAGAATGCAAGGGATTTCTGTGTGTTGATTTTATATCCTGCAACTTTACTGTATTCCTTGATTGGCTCAGGTAATTTTCTGGTGGAGTCTTTAGGGTTTTCAATGTAGAGGATCATGTCATCTGGAAACAGTGAGAGTCTTACTTCTTTTCCAATTTGGATTCCTTTTTTTTCTTTTTCTGCTCTGATTGCTGTGGCCAAAACTTCCAAAGCTATGCTGAATAGTAGTGCTGAAAGTGGGCACCCTTGTCTTGGTCCTGACTTTAGTGAGAACAGTGTGAAGATTCCTTAAAAAACTGGAAATAGAAATGCCATACAACCCAGCAATCCCACTGCTGGGCATACACAGTGAGGAAACCAGAATTGAAAGAGACACGTGTGCCCCAGTGTTCATCGCAGCACTGTTTATAATAGCTAGGACATGGAAGCAACCTAGATGTCCATCAGCAGGTGAATGGATAAGAAAGCTGTGGTACATATACACAATGGAGTATTACTAAGCCATTAAAAAGAATAAATTTGAATCAGTTCTAATGAGGTGGATGAAACTGGAGCCTATTATACAGAGTGAAATAAGCCAGAAAGAAAAACACAAATACAGTATGCTAATGCATATCTATGGAATTTAGAAAGATGGTAACGATAACTCTGTATGTGAGACAGCAAGAGAGACACAGATGTATAGACAGTCTTTTGGACTCTGTGGGAGAGGGCGAGGGTGGGATGATTTGGGAGAATGGCATTGAAACATGTATAATATCATATAAGAAACGAATCGCCAGTCCAGGTTCAATGCATGATACAGGATGCTCATGATACATGATATAGGATACAGGGCTGGTGCACTGGGATGACCAGAGGGATGGTATGGGTAGGGAGGTGGGAGGGGGGCTCAAGATGGGGAACACTTGTACACCCATGGCAGATTAATGTTGATGTATGGCAAAACCAATACAATATTGTAAAGTAATTAGCCTCCAATTAAAATAAATGAATTTATATTAAAAAATTTTTTAAAATATCAGTTCTGGAAACAGATTATAAAAAAAAGGATATTAAATGACACTCCATTTTAAAAATTATTTATTTTTTTTAAAAGGATTTTAAATGACACCCGTATTTAGAGTTATGTTTGAATTTTTGCCTGTGCTGGGTATCTGTTACTGTGGGTCTTTCTCTCCTGCCAGTGGGCGGCCTTCTCACTGCAGTGCTTCTCTTGTTGCACACTTCCGGCTTTAGTCCTATACTTAGGACTAGAGTTACTTTGTGCTCTAAGATGAGGGTCTCCTCCTTCCAGGTCTGTCCAAGAAACCCTCTCTCTCAGCCCAGGGGGGCCCCGTGGTGAGGTCAGGAGAGAACGTGACCTTGGTCTGCAGCTCCAAAAGCACCTTTGACCAGTTCCATCTGCTCAGGGATGGGGAGAACCTTGAGTGCCCACTTGCTGGAGGGCAGAGCCCCCATGGAGCACTCCAGGCAGAGTTCCCTCTGGGTCCTGGAACCCCAGCCCACAGCGGTGTCTACAGGTGCTACGGCTCCTTCACTCACTCTCCCTACTCGTGGTCAGACTCCAGCGACCCACTGTTCCTGTCTGTCACAGGTGAGGAACCTCTTCCTGGCCCATGCTTTCTTGTTGCTGTTCCAGCTTGCTGGCACTAAGCTGTGTCCAATTCTTTGCGACCCCCTGGACTGCAGCACAACAGACTCCTCTGTCCTTCACTATCTCCACTTCATGTATCACAGCCTTGTCCTGGTGAAGGGGCTTGTGTAACTCAATGAAGCTATCAGCCATGTCGTGCAGGGCCACCAAGACTGACGGGTCATAGTGAAGAGTTTAGACAACACGTATTCCTCTAGAAGAGGAAATGGCAACCCACTTCAATATTCTTGTCTCCAGAACCCCAATAAGATTCCCATGCTTCACAATGCACTAAATCACATTGCGTTGGCCAAGAAGTCCATTTGGGTTTTTCCATAACATCTTACTCTATCACTGAGCTCTACCTCTAGGCTCTGTGCTGGTGTTAGGGGAATGTTAGGGCTTCTGGAGAAATGGAGGCAATGAGAACCAGAGAGGAAGAGAGATGGTAGATGGGATCTCAATCCTCTTCCACCTCCAGTATGGATGCTCCACATCGGAATCCTGTCTATCCAGGCAATAAAGAAAAAGGTCAGGGTAGACCCAGGGGGAGGAGAGGCTGGGCTGATTTGGGAAGATCAGAGATTGCATTGGCTCCTTGCTCTTAGTCTTTTCTCTGAAGCAGCTCTGACATACAGGTGATTTCCCAATTAAGGAGCATAGACATTCATTCCTGGAGCAGAGAGAATGTCTCTAGCATACAGCTGTCTTTCACCACCAGGCATATCCTTCCACATCCTTCTACCATCACATCTCCAGGATGGAGGGTCTACTCAATGCATTCACAGGGAGGAGCCAGAAGGTCTCCCCTCATCCCATCAGTAATGCTCTGAGGGATGACAGAGTCAAGGACAGCCAGGAGGTCAACCTTCCAGAAAGAATAGTCCTCATTCAGTCAGTATGAGGAAGGTTACTTGTTCACCCCTGTCTTTTTTCTCCTAGGATCCACTACAAGTACTTGCCCATCAACCATGGATCCACATACCACAGAAGGTAAGCAAGATGGTCTCCTATCTCAGCAAATTTCTGAGAAGACAGAGGGTTCCTGTGTGAGTGTTGGCTCTGCCACCTCCCAGCTCTGTGACTTTGGGCTCCTCAACGTCCCTGTTAAGTTAGCATTTGAGACCATGGTCTGCAGGAGACCCACAGGGGGCATTGAGCTTCTCATGCTCTGTGACTGGGAATTTCTAAACTGGACAAAGTGAGTCAGAGTGACCTGATCCCATGCTTAAGGGAGATGCTTACCTTCCCTCCACCAGGATCTTTGGAAATGAATGTGGGGCAAAAAGGGGAGAATTTTAGGGAGCACCTTAAATATGTGTTATTTCTATGTTAGTGTTTTATGAACTAAACATTCCACAGTTCAGATATATAAGTGTCGTGTCTTCTTGAGGATTCCATTACAGGTCTATGTGGATGAAGGGGAAATGTATTGTGGATTAACATGGTCTCCATTCTTGCAAAAATGCCATGGCTTGTCATACGGGGCAGCAGACAATAACTGCTTCGATGCCCAGGAGACCTTGATTCAGACCTCAGCTGGTCTTGCACAGCCTCTTTACTTTATCCACTGCTAGCATCTCTCCTGGATGCTTTGGTACCTCCTGGAAAGTGGAGACCATAACTGATCAGGTTGACAGATGCTGACAGTTTGACACAAGGATACAATAAATCCAGTGTGTAGGCACACAGCCTACTCAACAAATAACCAGATTTTCTTCCTTTTGCTTGTTGGTAGAATCACTGCTTCCTCAAAAACACTCCAGCACATGGTACATTTTCCTTGGGCTTGTCATAGCCTTCACCTCTACCAGCATCATCCTCGCTGCTCTTGTCTGTTACTGGTTTTCTACCCAAAATCGTAAGTCTGAAGGTGGTGAGCTCAGCATCATCTGACCCAGTGGGAGGTGGACTCATAGGAGAGAATGGAGTTTTCACTTCCTGTAGGTTAAAAACTGATTTCTGGTGTTGAGATCCCAGATGGAACATCTTCCAGAGACCCATGGAACTCTGTTCTTTTTATGAAAATATGTGTTGATTTATTCTTGGCTGCATCAGGTCTTGGCTGCAGCATGGGGGATCCTCATTGTGGAGCTGGGGTGCAGTTCAAGGCTGCAGAGCTCGTGGGCTCAGCAGGTGAAGCACGTGGGGCTTAGTTGCTTCAAGGCAGGTGGGATCATAGTTCTCCCACCAGGGATAGAGCCCGCGGCCCCTGCACTGGATGGGGGGTGGGGGTCTTAATCCCCGGGCCACCAGGGACATTCCAAACCCTGTTCTTCCCTTCAACCACAGCCATCTGTTCTTATTCCCTACATGATCTTGGGAATCTGCTGTTACACAGAAAAGGATGGTCCATAACAGAAGACATAGGATGGGTCCATGGGTTTGCACAGGTTCATGAGACAGTCCGTGAATGGCTGGGCTTGTATATGGTTGTGTGTGTGTGTGTGTGTGTGTGTAGTAGACAGTCTCTACACCTGGGGTATACCCCTGCCTTTTTCTGGCTTTGATATCCCCATCAAAGATACGGAGGTCTGAAATAACTGCCTCCACCCTGAAGAGCCTTGACTCTCTTCCATTCGCAGATGTTGCCAACATGGAAGGAGAGCCCAATGAAGGCCAAACAGTGAACGGCGAGGTGAGTCCTCCCAGGCCAAACCCTTGCCATAGCCTGAGCCCTTCCAATGCCCAATGCCCCAGCCTTCGAAGATCACATCTCAGTCGATCATTTACACCTCCTTTCTCTCAGGATCCTGCAGCAGAAGATGTGATATACGCCCACTTGAACCTCAGGACCCTCTCCGAGAGACTGTTCACTCCTGCTCCCCTGAGTCACATGCACCCCTTCACAGAGCCCATTATCTATGAAGAATTCAATGTAAACCAAGACCATGCTGAGCCCTGACCTGGCCCCAGGCTGTGAGCACATAGAGTGTTACAAATTGAGGACTTAGATCTCTTTTTTAAGGGGTTCCTCCATGGACACTCCTCCTCCTCCAAAGCAGCCCAGCAACTCTGAGGTAACAGTGCAGTCCAAGAATTATAGGATTGTCTTAAAAAATCCCGCAACCTCTTAGTAATCTCCTGGCTATTTTAGGACTACATTTTATCTATCTCACCATTTGGGGAGAAGGTATAATCAATCACCCATCTGGGTAGGTTACTATGATCATCCTACTTTTTCTAAAATTCCAATAAAGCATAAAAAATTTGCCAGCTGATTCTTCAAATTATTCAGTTAAAAAAAATAAAATGTCTATTCAGTAATACAAGACAGAAACAGACTTGTAGACTTAGAGAACAATCTTAGAGTTACGGAGGGGAAGGGTGGGGGGAGAGATAGATTGGAAGTTTAAGATTGACATGTGCATACTGCTGTATTTAAAATAAAATGCTTTCCATGAGGAATAATAAAATCAATGCTAGATGAAACTGGAGCCTATTATACAGAGTGAAGTAAGCCAGAAAGAAAAACACCAATACAGTATAATAATGCATATATATGGAATTTAGAAAGATGGTAATAACCCTGTGTACGAGATAGCAAAAGAGACACTGATGTATAGAACAGTCTTATGGACTCTATGGGAGAGGGAGAGGGTGGAAAGATTTGGGAGAATGGCATTGAAACATGTAAAATATCATGTATGAAACGAGATGCCAGTCCAGGTTCGATGCATGATACTGGATGCTTGGGGCTAGTGCACTGGGACGACCCAGAGGGATGGTATGGGGAGGGAGGAGGGAGGAGGGTTCAGGATGGGGAACACATGTATACCTGTGGCGGATTCATTTCGATATTTGGCAAAACTAATACAATTATGTAAAGTTTAAAAATAAAATAAAAATTAAAAAAAAATGCTAGATGGCCTTTAAAAAGATGAAGTATATCCTGTTTGAGATATCCAGTGTGAATATCACATGTACTACCCACGTGAAGCTGCGTGTGTGCGTGCTAAGGCGATTCAGTCATGTCCAACTCTTTGTGAACCCATGGATGGTGTGTAGCTTGCTAGGCTCCTCTGTCCATGGGATTCTCTAGGCAAGGATACTGGAGTGGGTTGCCATTCCCTTCTCGAGGGGATCTTCTTGACCCAGGGACTGAACCCATGTCTCTCATGTCTCTTGCATTGGCAGGCAGATTCGTTATCACTGAGCCATTGGGGAAGCCCCCTCAACCTTTCCCAGCCGTGTGCACTGAGGGTGCTGGGTTCCAGGGGTAGAAACATGACAACAAGATCCCCCTCAGTCTGGATCCGCAGTGGCGGATAAAGTAGTTCCCCAGGCACGTGGTACAATGACTCTACACATATATGAAGTAAAGCATTCAATTCTTCAGTCACACCCACCACATTTCAAGTGCTCAGTAGCGTCCTGCGGCCAGGTGCTATGGTGCTGTACAGAGCAGATCTTAAAAAAGTCCTGTCATCATATCCTGTTAATATATGCGTCTGTCCTTGGTCAGGAGCTCTGACAAGGACCATTCTTGTCTGACCCTGGAGTCTTTGTTGGTTGAAGAGGAGAGCAACATGCAGCATCAAAGGATGCTTTGAAGAGACAAAAATGACTCACATGCTTCCCCTCAAGGGGACAGAGACAAAATCTGCTTTTTACAGATACTGGCCTGTCACTGGGAGAAGTAAAGCCTGCCCTCTGGGCCCAAGAGGAAGAGTTGTGCTTTCTTGTGGGAGCAGAGTGTACAAAACTCTCCAGCCCTCCTCGCTTGCCCACCCCTCAGTTCACCAGGTCTCTGAGGGCATCGCTGAAGGTAACACTCAACACCTCGACTTTTACATCTTGTATTCAATCACACAGTAAAAGAGTTCAGCCTCCAGGGTCGCCCTGGCCCCTGATGTTTTCTCCATCTACAGAGTCCACCCACAGCCACACCTGGATCCCAGCCACAACCTGCCTGGGTTCTGAGTTCCAGACCCACACTCCCATCTCCAGTTCACCCTCCACATTTCATCTTTCTAACTCACATTTCAGAAGCTGCTTTCTGCCCCCAATCCTTCCATGGTGCCCACATCTTCAGGTCAAACTCCAAACTCTTCTATCCAAATTCAATCCTGTTCATGGTCCTCCAGAGTTGACTCCCCGCCCCCAACCTCAGCTCTCACCTTTTCTTCCCTCCAAATGATACTGGTACAATTACACCACACACACACACACGGAAAATGGGCCATTTAACATTTGTGTGCTCTCTCATATCAACTCTTCTGAGAACACTCAGACTCAACAAGTTCCTTTTGTACTCCCAATTGAAAGTAGACACAAAGGTAGACACTATCATTTCCATCACTTGTTAATGGGTTTTTGCCTTATTAAGGGGCAATTTTCATAAGAAAAATCCACATAAATCATTTAGAATACTGGTTGACACACCCATATCAGAATAATTGAAGGTCAAATTATTTATTTTTAATTAAAGAAATTAAATTTATAGTCTCATTTCCCTTTTCTCTACAGCAGCTAATATAATATGACCTTCATAAAGTTTTCTTATCATACAGTTTCTTGCTTATATCTTCCATTTTTTCTTAAAAATAAAATATCATCCTTCAACAGTGGACAGTACTGTACATGACCATCATCAAATCCCCTTGTCCCCCTTGAGTAAGCCCCTGTGTCCCAGGGTTCTATGGAATGTTCTTTTCTCTCTAGAATGTACCTGCTCCTACCCATGGCTCTCCACCTCCTCAAGCAGCCATTCTCTCAAGTACAGTGTAGACGTTGTTGTCGTTGTTCGGTCACTAAGTCATGTGTGACTTTTGCAACCCAATCGACTGCAGCATGCCAGGCTTCTCTGTCCTTCACTGTCTCCCAGAGTTTGCTCAAACTCAAGTCCATTGGGTCTTGATGTCATCCAACCATCTCATCCTCTGTCGCCCTCTTCTCCTCTTGCCCTCATTCTTTCCCAGCATCAGGGTCTTTTCCAATAGTCAGTTCTTTGCATCATGTGGTCAAACTATTGCAGCTTCAGCTTTAGCATCAGTCCTACCAATGAATATTCTCGGGATTGATTTCCTTTAGGATTGATAGGTTTGATCTCCTTGCTGTTCATGAGAGTCTCAAAAGTCTTCCCCAGCATTACAGTCTAAAAATGTGTTCTTCTGTGTTCAGCCTTCTTTATATCCAACTCTCACATCCATATATGCCTACTAGAAAAACCATAGCTTTGACTATAAGGAACTGTGTTGGCACAGCACTTTCTAATATGGTGTCTAGGTTTGTCACAGCTTTTCATCATAGGAGAAGGGTCTTTTAATTTCATGGCTGCTGTCACTATCCACAGTAGTTTTGGAGCCCAAGAAAAGAAAATCTCTCACTGTTTCCACTTTTTCCCTAATATTTTTTTTTTCCTTTTTTGCCATGAAGTGCTTGGACCGGAGTTCAGGAGCTTAATTTTTAAGATGTTTAGAATGTAGACATGGAACCCAGTTATTCTCTTGTTTCTTCTTTTTAAAAAATGATTGTTAGCATTTGATGCCCACATTGAGCAGAATCTTAGTTCTTCAAGAACCTACAGAAGATGGGTTTCCCTGGGTCATGGGTGTATTTCTGCTGTGTGGCACCAATGTGTGGTACAGAGTAGGTGCTATGCAATAATTTACGAACTGACCAAAGACAAGAAGTAAATTCCATTTCTGGAGGGGACTGGGAAAATAAAGTTCTGAGTCCTATTTGGAGCCAGACTGTCCGGGGCTGACTCAGGACGAGAAGCTGGGTCCCACACTCTAGAGCAGGCGGTCAGACTGGGCAGAAAAAGAAAGAGCTGAGACCTCAGGTCCGGGCTGAGATGCCTCCTGAGCCCTGCCTGGAGACATTGGCGCCATGTCCACAGAGGGGTCGCCCCTTTGCTGCGGGGCCATGGCCGTGGGAAACCCAAGGGGTGGTGGCAGCCCCCCAGGGACCACTTCCTGTTTGTCCGCTAAGGCCCCACATCATCTGTACAGGATGGGGGCGGGGGCGGCTGGACACTCAGAGCTTCAGACATGCCTTCCATCCTCTCTGAGGTTCCCCTCCTCGGTCAGATGTGGACTGCAGGGAGGGGACCACAGGAGGGCACGGGACGCCCACCTGGCCCCCAGTTCACGGGAACCTCAGGGCTCAGGCTTCTGGAGGGGCCAGGGATCCTTATAGGAGAGAATCAGCCCAAGATTTTGGTGGCAAATCTCTCACTTCCAGGGCTGAGTCTGTGCCAGAGGGCCGCAAACCCTGCAGGTGAGCCTTCCCAAGGCTCCTGGGTCCCCATGTCTCACTTCAGTCCCAGGAAATCAGTGGGGGATGAGGTGGGGGCACTGGGATTCTAGAGTGATGCTGGTGAAACCTGGATGGGCTCCTGAGCTGAGCTGGGGAGTGAGGAGTGGGGAAGTTCTGGGACTCAGCCTCTGACTTCCTTCCAGGGACCTTCCACAAACTCACCATCTGGGCTGAGACTCTTTTGGGCAGCTCAGGGTGCCCATGTGAATACACCATATGCAGAGTAGGAATGTGAGAGTGAGTACACAGACCATTAGGGAGTATGCTGCAGTTGGCCTGCACTATTTGGAGAAGGTAATGGCAATGCTTTCAAGTATTCCTGCCTGGAAAATCCCATGAACATTGGAGCTTTCCAGTCTACACTCCATAGCATTGCAAAGAGTCAGACATGACTGACTGAATTCATTTTCTTTCATTTTATTTTAAAATTTATTTATTTTACTGGTTCCATTTTTATTCTCATAATATTTATATTTTATTGAAGTGCAGTTGACTTACAATGTTGCAAGTGCATAGCAAGGTGATTTTAAGTTATACAAATATGCATACATTATTTTTCAGATTATTTTCCATTTTAGGTTATTACAAGATATTGACTATAGTTCTCCATGGTATGCAGTAAATCTTTTTTGCTTGTTGCATACCTTTTTTTTTTTTTCAATTTGAAATCTAGCATTGTATTCATTCTTCTATTTTTAAATTTATGGTATATTCCACGTCAGTGTTATGCTACACTTAGAGTGAAAGCATGATGCCAAAATCCCATCATGTCCATGATAAAAGTAAATGGAAAACAATGGCAATATTAATTGTGGGATGAAATATTGAATTGCATTATGTTACTGGTGGGAATTCCTGGTGACTCAGATGATAAAGAATCTGCCTGCAATGCAGGAAGATCTCCTGGAGAAGGAAGTGGCAACCCACCCCAGCGTTCTTGCCTGGAGAACCCCCATGGACAGAGGAGCCTGGCGGGTCACAGCCCATGGGATCACAAAGAGTCAGACACGACTGAGGGACTAAACTATTCTCAAGGCTCTGAACTTGAAAGGTATAACACTTTCCCATTCATATAGAGATAAAAAGTGGCAGAACAGACAGAGCCTTTTGTCTTTTCAGGGGCTTAAAGAGACATTATAACCAGACCTGCATGAACAGCTTCGAGAACAGAGGATTCCAGGATTAAAAGATTTCCCAGTGGAGGGGACATAAGTATAGCTATGGCTAATCCATGTTGATGTATGGCAGAAACTAACAATATTATTCAGTTCAGTTCAGCCGCTTAGTGGTGTCCGACTCTTTGCAACCCCATGAATTGCAGCACGCCGGGCCCCAATGTCCATCACCAAGGAATATTACTCAGCCATTAAAAAGAATGCATTTGAATCAGTTCTAATGAGATGGATGAGACTGGAGCCTATTATACAGAGTGAAGTAAGTCAGAAAGTAAAACACCAATACAGTGTACTAACACACAAATATGGAATTTAGAAAGACGGTAATGATGACCCTATATAAGAGACAGCAAAGCGACACAGATGTAAAGAACAGTCTTTTGGACTCTGTGGGACAGGGTGAGGGTGGGATGATTTGAGAAGGTAACGTTGAAACGTGTATTATCATATGTGAAGCGGATCACCAGTCCAGGTTTGATGTATGAGGCAAGGTGCTCAGGGCTGGTGCACTGGGATGACTCTGGGAAATGGGATGGGGAGGGAGGTGAGAGGAGGGTTCTGGATGGGGAATACATGTATGCCCATGGCTGATTCATGTCGATTTTTGGCAAAAACCACTACAATATTGTAAAGTAATTAACCTCCAATGCAGAGTTCCTAAGAATAGCAAGGAGAGATAAGAAAGCCTTCCTCAGTAATCAGTGCAATGAAATAGAGGAAAACAATAGAATGGGAAAGACTAGAGATCATTTCATGCAAAGATGGGCTCAATAAAGGAAGAAATGGTATGGACCTAATAGAAGCAGAAGATATTAAGAAGAGATGGCAAGAATACACAGAAGAACTGTAAAAAAGAAGATCTTCATGACCCAGAAAATCACGCTGGTGTGATCACTCACACTCACCTAGAGCCAGACATCCTGGAATGTGAAGTCAAGTGGGCCTTAGGAAGCTTCACTACGAACAAAGCTACTGGAGGTGATGGCATTCCAGTTGAGCTATTCCAAATCCTGAAAGATGATGCTGTGAAAGTGCTGCACTCAATATGCCAGCAAATCTGGAAAACTCAGCAGTGGCCACAGGACTCGAAAAGGTCAGTTTTCATTCCAATCCCAAAGAAAGGCAATGCCAAAGAATGCTCAAACTACCACACAATTGCACTCATCTCATACATTAGTAAAGTAATGCTCAAAATTCTCCAAGCCAGGCTTCAGCAATACGTGAACCATGAACTTCCAGATGTTCAAGCTGGTTTTAGAAAAGGCAGAGGAACCACAGATCAAATTGCCAACATCTTCTGGATCATAGAAAAAGCAAGAGAGTTCCAGAAAAACATCTACTTCTGCTTTATTGACTATGCCAAAGCCTTTGACTGTGTGGATCACAATAAACTGTGGAAAATTCTGAAAGAGATGGGAATATCAGACCACCTGACTTGCCTCTTGAGAAACCTGTGTGCAGGTCAGGAAGCAACAGTTAGAACTGGACATGGAACAACAGACTTGTTCCAAATAGGAAAAGGAGTATGTCAAGGCTGTATATTGTCACCCTGCTTATTTAACTTATATGAAGAGTATATCATGAGAAACGCTGGGCTGGAGGAAGCACAAGCTGGAATCAAAATTGCTGGGAGAAATATCAATAACCTCAGATACGCAGATGACACCACCCTTAATGGCAGAAAGGAAAGAAGAACTAAAGAGCCTCTTGATGAAAGTGAAAGAGGAGAGTGAAAATGTTGGCTTAAATCTCAACATTCAGAAAACTAAGATCATGGCATCCAGTCCCATCACTTCATGGCAAATAGATAAGGAAATAGTGGAAACAGCGTCAGACTTTATTTTTCTGGGCTCCAAAATCACTGTAGATGGTGACTGCAGCCATGAAATTAAAAGACGCTTACTCCTTGGAAGGAAACTTATGACCAGCCTAGACAGCATATTAAAAAGCAGAGACATTACTTAGTCAACAAAGGTCCATCTAGTCAAGGCTATGGTTTTTCCAGTGGTCATATATGCATGTGAGAGTTGGACTATAAATAAAGCTGAGCACTGAGGAATTGATGCTTTTGAACTGTGGAGTTGCAGAACACTCTTGAGAGTGCCTTGGACTGCAAGGATATCCCCCCAGTCCATCCTAAAGGAGATCAGCCCTCAGTGTTCATTGGAAGGCCTGATGTTGAAGCTGAAACTCCAATACTTTGGCCACCTGATGCAAAGAGCTGACTCATTTGAAAGGACCCTGATGCTGGGAAAGATTGAAGGCAGGAGGAGAAGGGGACAACAGAGGATGAGATGGTTGGATGGCATCACTGACTCAATGGACATGGGTTTGGATAGACTCCAGGAGTTGGCGATGGACAGAGAGGCCTGGCGTGCTGTGATTCATGTGGCCGCAAAGAGTCAGACACGACTGAGCAACTGAACTGAACTGAAAATAAATAAATTAATTTTTAAAAAATGAATCTTTCTGGCTTACTTCACTCTGTATAATCAGCTCCAGTTTCATCCACCTCATTAGAACTGATTCAAATGGTATGGGGAGGGAGTTGGGAGGGGGGTTCAGGAGTGGGAACATGTGTACACCCATGATGGATTCATGTTGATGTGTGGCAAAACCAATACAATATTGTAAAGTAATTAGCCTCTAATTAAAATAAATAAATTTAAGTTAAAAAAAAAATCCTCTCTGGCACCACAGTCCAAAAGCAGCAATTCTTCAGCACTCAGCCTTTTTCAGTGCTTGGGCAGCTGGAGGGACCAGGGGTCCTGACTGGGAGAGAATCAGCCCAAGCTTTCAGTGGGAAATCTCACTTCCAGGGCTGAGTCTGGGCCAGAGGACCCCGAACCCTGCAGGTGAGTCCTCCTGGGGCTCCCAGGACCCATGTCTCACTTGAGTCCCGGGAACTTGGTGGCAGGTGAGGTGGGGGCACTGGGATTCTAGAGTGATGCTGGTGAAACATGGAAGGGTTCCTGAGCTGAGCTGGGGACTGAGAGGTGGAGAGGTCCTAGGACTCAGCCTCTGACTTCCTTCCAGGGACCTTTCACAAACCACCATCCGGGCTGAGCCTGTTTTGGGCAGTTTCAAATTGCCCATGTGAATACACTGTATGCAGAGTTGCAATGTACAAGTGAGTACACAGAACATCAGGGAGTATGCTGTAGTTTGCTTGCCCTACTTGGAGAAGGAAATGGCAAGGCATACCAGTATTCTTGCTTGGAAAATCCCATGGATGGAGGAGCCTGCCAGGCTAGAGTACATGGGGTCTCAAAGAGTCAGACACGACTGGAAAACTTTACTTTCTTTCATTTCATTTTAAAATTTATCTATTTTGCTAGTTACATCTTTAAATTTCATAATATATGCATTTTATTGAAGTATAACTGACTTACAATGTTCCAGGTGCACAGTAAGGTGATTCAGTTATACATATACACACAGTTTTTTTCAGATTATTTTCCATTTTGGTTATTACAAGATATTGACCACAGTTCCCTGTGCTATGCAGTAAATCTTTGTTGTTTGTTGCATATCAATTTTTAGTTTAATTAGAAAGCTAGCATTTTATTCACACTTCAGTTTTAAAATTTAAGGTATATATATTCCACATTAGTGTTATGCTACACTGATAGTGAAAAGCATGATGCCAAAATCCCACCACGTCCACGTTAAAAGTAAGTGGAAAGCAATGGCAATGTTATGTGGGAGGAAATATTGAATCGCTTTATGTTACTGGTGGGCTTCCCTGTTGACTCAGATGATAAAGAATCCGCCTGCAACGTGGGCGACCTGAACTCAAGCCCTCGGTTGAGGAAGATCCCCCATGGAAGGAAATGGCAACCCACCCCAGTATTCTTGCCTGGAGAATCCCTACTAACAGAGGAGCCTGGCGGGCTGCAGCCCATGGGATCACAGAGAGTCAGACACGACTGAGCGACCAAGCACAAGCACAATGTTACTGGTGGGAGGACAAGTGATTGCAGTAGTTGCGGAGCCGATCACATTTATCCATTCAAAGGGAGAGCCACACATCTCTGGACCTGACTTCCCATTGCATCTGTTCCTTCAGCTCTAACCCTTGCACTCTGCTGTCTGTGCTTAGTCATGCTGACTCTTTGGTAAACGAATGTTGCCTAAAGCTTGTAATATAGGAGAACCCATTCTCAAGGCTGGAGAAGTAAATGGCAGCACACTCTAATATTCCTGCCTAGAGAATTCCATGGACAAGGAGCCTGGTGGCCTACAATCCTTAGGGTCGCAAAGAATCGTCATGACTGAGGGACTAAGACTATTCTCAAGGCTCTGAAAATGTTGAAAGGTATAACATTTTCCCATTCATATACAGATTAAAAGTCACATAACAGACAGAAACTTCTATCTTGTTGGGGGCTTAAAGGGCTATTACGACTAGACCTGCATGGACAGCTTCTAGAACAAAGGACTGCAGCATTAAAATTTTCCACAGTGGAGGGGACATAAGTATAGCTATGGCTGATCCATGTTGATGTATGGCAGGAGCCGTCACAGTACTGTAATTGCCCTGGAGCCGATTATACAGAGTGAAGTGAGCCAGAAGGAAAAACACCAATACAGTACAATAACGCATATATATGGAATTTAGAAAGATGGTAACGATAACCCTGTATGCGAGACAGCAAGAGACTCAGATGTATAGAACAGCCTTTTGGACTCCGTGGGAGAGGGAGGGTGGGATGATTTGGGAGAATGGCAGTGAAACATGTGTAATATCATGTAAGAAATGAATCGCCAGTCCAGGTTTGATGCAGGATACAGAATGCTTGGGGCTGGTGCACTGGGATGACGCAGAGGGGTGGTATGGGGAGGGAGGTGGGAGGGGGGTTTAGGATTGGGAACACGTGTACACCCGTGGCAGATTCATGTTAATGTATGGCAAAACCAGTACAATATTGTAAAGTAATTAGCCTCTAATTAAAAGAAATAAATTTAAATTTAAAAATTAATTAATTAAGGGGAAACAAAGCTTGCAACAGGACTTCCCTGGTGGTCCACTGGTTGAGAATCTGCCTGCCTATGTGGGGACACGGGCCCGATCCCGGGAATGGGAAGATTCCACATGCCTCAGGGCAGTTCAGCCCGTGGGCCACAAGCCCACATGCCTAGAGCGGGTGCTCCACAACTAGAGAAGCCACGGTGATGAGAGACCCTGCACACAGCAAAGAGCAGCCCCACTTCCTGCAAATAGAGAAAGCCTGTGCGCAGATTGATGACCCAGCACAGCCATTAATTAGTTAATTAAAACAGTGCAACAACCAGCCACACCGCCTCCTCTTTTAGTGTATGTGTGTGTGTGTAAGTGTGAAAGTGTGAGTTCATGTGTGGGTATTTAATCTGTATTGTTCTCTCTTCTCCTTGGAATTTTCTTCCCCATGGGCTAGGGTTATTTTACATTCAGTAAACACTGTTTGACCATCCCTCTCACTCCCAAAAAAGCCCATCTAACTCAGGTAAGATGATTCTTTGGGGCACAAGTTCACAATCTCATTGGTCTGCTGGCTTTCCAAATAAAGTCACTATTCCTTTCCTGAGGACCTCATCACTCTGTCCCTTGACAAACAATCTGAGGTTGGACTCAGAACACATTCATGAGATTAGCAGAGGCGTCATTCATTTTAGACAAAATCCATAGACGTCACTCTCACAATTGATATCTGTGGTTTAAAAGAAGATACACAGATGGCCAACAGGCATATGAAAAGATGCTCAGCATTGCTCATTAGTAGAGAAAGGCAAATCGACACTGCAAGGAGGTACCACCTCAAACCGATCAGAATAGCCATCATTAGACAGTTGATGAATAACATGCTGGAGAGGGTGTGGAGAAGAGGGAAACCCTCTTACACTGTTGAGGGGACTGGAAACTGGTGCAGCCACTGTAGAAAACAGTATGGAAGTTCCTCAAAAAAAAGTAAAAACAGAGTTTCCATATGATCCAACAATTCCAATCCCGAGCATATATCTGGAAAAAACTATACCTTGAAATGATTCATGCACCCCTATGTTCATAGCAGCAAAACTTACAATAGCCAAGACATGGAAACAGCCTAATTGTCTAATTGTCTCAGACATTTAAATGAATACCACTCAGACATTTAAAAAATGAAATCATGCCATTTACAGCAGCATGGAAGAACGTGGAGATTAACATATTAAGTGAAGTAGACAGAAAGAGAAAGACAATTTTCTGTGATATCACCCATATGTGGAACCTAAAAGGAACATATCAATGAAACAGGAACAGACTCACAGACATAGAGAACAGGCTTGTAGTTGCCAAGGAAGGAAGCACTGGGAGCTTGGGATTAGCAGATGAAATCTATTTATACATAGAATGGATAAATAATGAGGTCCTACAGTATGCCACAGGGAATTTTATTCAGCATCTTGGCATAAATCATATTGGAAAAGAATATATATGTCAAGCTGAATCAATTTGCTGTACAGCAGAAATGGACTATACTTCAATAATTTGTTTTAGTTTTTAAAAATTTGTGTTATCTGTATCTGCAATGAAACATTACATGGCAGTAATAATGCACAAACAGAAAGGACAAATAATGCAGGTCAATTCTGAAAAACGATATTAAGTAAATAAAAGGAAATTTTAAGAAGTGCGATTGTACTGTTACTCCATTACATACATAATGATCAAGAGGAGACCAGATTTATTACTTACAAAGCATCACTAATCTTAACGACCCCCACCCCCAGTAAAATGGTGTGGAATTGCTGAGGCTCTTTCCTGTCTATGAACAACAGCTGAACTGGCTGTGTGTCTGCCCTTGGAGTCCTGAAACAGCTGGGCCATTTTGTCCCACTTTGGAGTTGATTGTTCTGGACATGCCCCTCACTCAAGCATTCTGGAGTGTGGAAGTCCCTACTTGACATATTTTGTGTTCATCTGAGTATCTAGGAAGCAAGGTGGTCCACCTTTTCAGGCAGAACAAAGCCCCCTCCCATAAAAACACCACAGTCACCTTTACATACGTTATCTTTGTGTACATGTGTGGTCCTTGGATTGGAAAGGGAGGAAGAGAGAGAGACAGAGAGAGTGTTGTGTGTGCGAAGTTTCCACTCAGAGTCATGAAATAATTTCAGATGAGGAAGAGTCAGAGAAAGACAAATATCACATGATATCATTTATTTGTGACATCTAAAAAAATGAACTTATTTACAAAACAGACTCACAGAGAATGAACTTACAGTTACCAGGGGGGATAGTGTTAGGGGGAGGTTAGATTGGAAGTTTGGGTCTTACATATACACACGGCTATATTAAAAATGCATAACCACAGGGACCTCCTGTATAAAACAGATTTTCTACTTAATATTCTATAACTACCTAAGTGGGAAAAGAATTTGAAAAGCAATAGATGCATGTATATGTATCACTGATTCACTTTGTTGTACATCTGAAACTAACACAGTTAGTTTCTTAATCACATATATTACAATATAGAATTTTTTCATATTTTCAAAGAGCCATAATATGCATGTCTGGTCCTTTCATAAGAATGCAGAATAAAAGTCTCTATTAATGAGTCTTTAATTGGCAACCTGCACTGAGCCTGACATATGAGGTGGGAACATGTGATTTCTCTTCTTTGAAGAGTTAAGGTTAATGAGATTTATCATGAGCTTGGGAAAAGCATCCTGCATGGTATACACTGAAGCACCGTTTCTACTTCCTAAGGCAGCAAGATCTGTCTGAATCCTCTTAGGTTTACAGTGTTTAGGGAAACAAAAATTGATGATTGGGTCATGAGCCGTGCTCCATGATGCGGCTCAAGTCAGAGTTCCATCCCTGGAGTGAGAAGAGGCTGGCTATCTTCCCATGTGACATGACCCAGGCAGACTGTATCAACACCGCCCGCTTCCGCATCCTGTGACTCTGTCAGCTTTGCTCAGTTGTGCCTCCTGTCTCAAAGAAGCAGAGCCATGCGCCCCACACTCTTCAGCCTCCTGAGTCTCGGTGAGTCCAGAAAGACACGGTCAGAGAGGGTTATGGTTGAAATTGGGAGGTCCTCACACCACTGACCAGGTTCTCTGGATGAGGGTGCAGGGAGCATGGGGTCCATCAGGACAAGCAATCTCTGACATGCTTTTCTTTCTAGGATTCTGTGTGAGTCTGAGGATCTGGGCAACTGTAGGTGAGTCCTCCCCATCCCTTATTTCTCTGTTCAACAGAGCATTTGGGGCTGATGCAGATGACACTGGGGGCTGGGGTGAGACACCTGTCAGTACAGTGAGAGCTGCATGCCCTGTGGATCCCAGGTCCTCCTATTGGCCTTGATACTCATCTTCACTCTCCCCAGAGGTTAGCCCAGCTCTGGACTCTGGACCTGAAGGCACAGTGTGAAGTCTGGGAGCTGGAAGCTAAGCCCACTGTGTGCCATTTCTATCATGAGAGGGGAGCAAGAGGCTGCATCCCACAGACCCTCCCCTACAAGCTGGCTCCTGGCACCTCCAACCAGCCCTTAACAACAGGGTCTGCAGGACCGCCTGCTAGTCCTGACCCCAGGGAAGGGTCTGGTCATCAGGCAGGGCCACCTTGACCTTGTCCCACATTTTATGTGTGATTGTAGGTTAGCTAACAAAGGAGTGAGGTTCAAGGTTTACTTCCTTCTTTTTAGTCAAGTGGCTTTTTCACTGCTTAGTTGTTTTAGTGTTAGTCGGTCGAGTCTGACTCCTTTCTACCCCACGGACTGTAGCTCACCAGGCTCCTCTGTCCATGAAATTCTCCAGGCAAGAATATGGAGGTGGTTGCCATTTCCTTGTCCAGGGGATCTTGCCATCTCAGGGACTGAACCCTGGTCTCCTTCTTTGCAGGAAGATTCTTTACCGTTTTGAGCTACAACAAATGCAACAGGGAATTCCTTTTGCTTCTTGTCCATGCATCAGTTTTTCTGTGGTGTTTTATTTGCCTTCATCATGCAGCTTGCGAGATCCGAGATCTTAGTTCCCTGATCAGGGATCAACTTGGGCCCTTGGCAGAGAAAGTGCCAAGTCCTAACCACTGGACTGCCCAGGAATCCCCAGGTGTTTTGTGTTTTGAGAGAAAGGTTTTCAACATTTTGTCAACCCAAAGAGTGATTCATGTCCTGAGAATTTCCATGATGTCCATCCTGGATTGACTGTGTCTCTGTCTGTCCCCAAGCCCCAGGTGTCCTTGAGCATCAGGGTGCTGCATTTTAGGGGAGGAGAGTTCAAAGAATTAAAGGGGAAGCCCACCCACGAGAGCAGTGGGGAGAGCTGACTGTTCCCATTTTCTTCTCAAAGCCTGTGTCTCCTTCTCTCCTAGGTGAATATGTGAAGCTGTCTTTGTCCGCCTGGCCAAGCCCCGTGGTTCCCTTAGGACAGACTGTGACTCTTCGGTGTCACTCCCGTTCTCCACTTAAGAGATTCATACTGTTCAAAACAGATGGGAGAAGGGGTTTGCCTCAGTTCCAGGGATATTATTTCAACAACTTCACCCTTGGCCCTGTGACCAGAGAACATGCCGGGTCCTACACGTGTTCTGGAACCTACTGGTCTGCACGCAGTGATCCCCTGCAGCTTGTGGTCACAGGTAGGAGGGGTGCAGCCCAGCCGGGTACAGGCGTGCCTGCAGGCAACCCTTCCCTAGGTCCACGTCCCAGTGCAGCCGAAAACTTCCTCAGGATTCCCAGCCAGGACCGAACCAGGAAAGAGAACCCACTCTGAGAGTTTAAACTCAGGGTGTCGAATAGAGGGATGGGGTGCCCCAGCTCAGGAAGGAGGAGCCTCCCTAGGCATGAGTTAGACAGGATGCTGCCACTGCCTGCCAGCAGGGAGGATGGGGCACGACCCTGATCCAGCACCTGCCACCCAGTAGAGAGCTGTAATCCCATATGAAGGAGCTGAAGCCCCAGGGAGGAGTCCCAGGAATGTCTCCAGAGACATGAGGTGGGGTCACAGGTGGGGAAATGTTCTCTTTTCTCCACCTCCACCCCAACGTCCTGCAGTCATCGCCCACATTCTAGATGAGTGTGAAAGGAGCCAGGGTATCATCCGCAGACCCACCCCAGCCCCCACCACGCATATTAGGGATGGGATGAAGCTGAGAGCATGGCAACCCACTCAGTATTCTCAACTGGAGAATCCCATGGGCAGAGGAGCCTGGCTGGCTACAGTCCATGGAGTTGCACAGAGTTGGACTCAACTGAAGTGACTGAGTATGCATGCATGAACCCAGGAGCAGGTCCAACAGCTAAAGAGCTTAGAATGAGCACGAGGAGGCTGGAGGTCTTGAGCAAAGAGATACATGAGACAGAAGGAAAAACATGAGCCAGAGCCTGAGTACAAGGCTAAAGAGAATGCAACAAAACACACAAGAAGGGTAACTGGCTCCTCTGGCAAATGGGGAGGAGTTTTACACCTTCAGATGTCAGGGGAATGGCCAAGGTGGGGTGACTCACTGAAGCTCACAACCTCTTTGCTTCTAGGTGTGTTCACAAAACCCTCCATCTCAGCCCACCCAGGACCCCTCGTGCAGGTGGGAGAGAATGTGACCCTCCGCTGTCACTCACCGGTGGTGTGTGACAAGTTTATCCTGCACCAGGAAAGCAGCACAGGGCATTTCCAGAGACGTGGAGAGATGCTCACTAGTGGGCATGCCGCAGCTGACTTTGTCATTGGCCCTATGACTTTGGCAAGTGCGGGCACCTACAGATGCTACAGCTCACTCAGCAGCTCCCCCTATGAGTGGTCAGCCCCCAGCGACCCTGTGGACATTATCATCACAGGTGAGTGTGGCCAGACCAGTCCCTTCTGCTCTCTGTGTCACAGAAGGTCTGGTGTCCAGTCCAGCATCAGTCCCGGGAGAGAATGACAGGTGTGTGGCGACACTCACAAACTCGAGAGAGGGAACAAACCAGAGAGAGGAGGTGTGAACACGAAAGGGAAAAGAGAACAGGGACTGTGCCGTGTGCTAAGGAGAAGACACAGCCGGTGACAGAGTGAAGGAGCAAGAACGTGATAGACGACCAACAGAGAAAAATGTACCAGGGCAGGGACCCGGGCAATTCCCCGGCTCAGGCAGCCAATGATGGTTGGTTGAGGGGTTGATTTCCTGCTTTCATGTCAGAGCTCCCTTCCTCTGTCAGCAGCACACTGTGGTACCAGATGCCCTTGCAGTCTGGCCCTTGTGTGATCGAGTTGAATGTCAACACCCTGAAGTTGCTCAGCCTCGTGGCTTAACTGTCCTTCTGCAGAAAGAGATGGGGAGATATCCCTCCAACCCTCCCCGCTAAGGAGTCCCTTCCAGCCCCTGGGGGTGGGCAGGGCAGTGCTGAACATGCCCTCAGAAAGAGGTGGTCCAAGATCCTGTGAGATTCTGGCAATTTTCACTCCATTATCTCTTCTTCTGGGTCAATGCCATGTTTTCTGATGGTCTCCAGCAGTAGTTAGCAGGTTCCGTTTATTTCAAGAGAACCGCACATCTGGTTGATTTTTAAAATTTATTTTATCTTATTTATGTTTGTTGAAGTTTAGTTGATTTCAGATGTTGTTAATTCCTTTTGTACAACAGAGTGATTCAGTTATTCATATACATATATTCTTTCTTTTAAAAAGGATATTAAATGACACTCCATTTTTAAAGTTATTTCTCTATTTTTCCCTGTGCTGGGTCTCCCTTAGTGGGGCTTTCTCTCCTGGCGGTAGGCGGCCTTCTCATTGCAGTGCTTCTCTTGTTGCACACTTCCGGTTAGTACTATACTTAGGACTAGAGTTATTTTGTGCTCTAAGGTCAAGGTCCTCCTTGTCCTCCTTGTCCTCCTTCCAGGTCGGTCCAAGAAACCCTCTCTCTCAGCCCAGGGGGGCCCCGTGGTGAGGTCAGGAGAGAACGTGACCTTGGTCTGCAGCTCCGAGAGAGCCTTTGACCAGTTCCATCTGCTCATGGAGGGTGAGGACCTTGGGCGACTGCTCGCTGGAGGGCGGGGCCACCGCGGAGCCCTCCAGGCAGAGTTCCCTCTGGGTCCTGGGATCCCGGCCCACAGCGGGATCTACAGGTGCTATGGCTCTTTCACTGGCTCTCCCTACTTGTGGTCAGACTCCAGCGACCCACTGTTCCTGTCTGTCACAGGTGAGAAACCTTTTCCTGGCCCATGCTTTGTTGTTCCTGTTCAGTCGCTATGTTGTCCAACCCTTTGCCACCTTGTGGACTGCAGCACGACAGACTCCTCTGTCCTTCACTATCTCTTCCACATGGATCACAGCCTTAAGTGGTGAAGGGGCCTTTCGTACCTTACTGAAGCTATGAGCCAGTCATGCAGGGTCACCCAAGCCTGAAGGATCATAGTGAAGAGTCCTGACAAAATGTGGTCCCCTGGAGTTAAAAGTGGCAACCCATTCCAGTATTCTTGCCTGGAGAACCCATGAAGAGTCCCGTGCTTTACAATATAGAAAATGAGATTGTACTGGGCAAAAAGTCCATTTGGGTTTTTGCATAACATGTTACTGTATGATGAGCTCTATATCAAGGGCTCCATGCTGGTGTTAGGGGAACCTTTGGGCTTCTGGAGAAATGGAGGCAATGAGAACCAGAGAGGAACACAGATCGTATATGGCATCTCGACCCTCTTTCACCTCCTGTATGGATGCTCCACATCAGAGTCGTGTCTATCCATGCAAATAAGGAAAAGGGTCAGAGTAGACCCAGGAGGAGGAGAGGCTGGGCTCATTCGGGAAGATCAGAGATTGCATTGGCCACTTGCTCTTAAAGTTTTCCCAGAAGCATCTCTGACATACAGGTGATTTCCCAATTAAGGAGCATAAATACTCACTCCTGGAGCAGAGAGTGTCTCTTGCTTACAGCTGTCTTTCACCACCAGGCATATCTTTCCTGCCTCCTTCCACCATCCCTTCTCCAGGATGGAGGGTCTACTCAACTCATTCACAGGGAGGGACCAGAAGCTCTCCCCTCCACCGTCAGTGCTCTGAGGGATGACAGAGTCAAAGGCAGGCAGGAGGTCAACCTTCCAGAAACAACATTCCTCCTTCAGTTAGTATGAGGAAGGTTACTGTTCATCCCTTCTCTCTTTTTTTCCCCAAGGATCCACTACAAGTACTTGCCCATCAACCGTGGAACCACACACCTCAGAAGGTAAACAAGATGGTCTCCTATCTCAGCAAATTTATGAGAAGACAGAGGGGTCCTGTGTGAGTGTTGGCTTGCCACCTCCCAGCTCTGTGACTTTGGGCTCCTCAATGTCCCTGTCATGTCAGGATTTAAGACTGTGGTCTGCCTAGAACCAGAGGGGACATTGAGCTTCTCATGCTCTGTGACTGGGAATTTCTAAATTGAAGAAAGTGGATCAGAGTGACCTAACCCCATGCTTAAGGGAGATGCTAACCCTCCCTCCACCAGGATCTTTGGGGATGGATGGCGGGGCAAGCAGAGAATTTTAGGGAGCACGTTATATATGTGTTATTCCTCTTAGTTTTTGTGAACTAAGCATTCCACAGGTCAGAAATAAAAGTGTCATAACTTCATGAGTTTCCATTCGAGATCTATGTGGATGGAGGGCAAAATGTATTGTGGATTAAAGGGTCACATTCATTCAAAAACACAAGGCCTTGTCATATGGGGCAGCAGAGAAAAACTGCATTGGTGCCTGGGAGGCCTTGTTTCAGACCTCAGCTGGTCTTGCGTGGCCTCCTTACTTCATCCACTGCTAGCATCTCTCCTGGATGCTTTGGTACCTCCTGGGAAGTGGAGGCCATAACTGATCAGGTTGACAGATGCTGACGCACTTTGACACAAGGAAACAATAACTCCTGTGTGTAGGGGCAGGGTGTATGCAACGAATAACCAGACCTTCTTCTCTTGGCTTGTTGGCAGAAGCACAGCTTCCTCAAGCACACTCCAGCACATGGTACATTTTCCTTGGGCTCATCATAGCCTTCACCTCTACCAGCATTATCCTCGCTGCTCTTGTCTGTCACTGGTTTTCTACCCAAAACCGTAAGTCTGAAGGTGGTGAGCTCAGCATCATCTGACCCAGGGGGAGTGGGCTCATAGCAGAGAATGGCATGTTCACTTCCTGTAGGTTAAAAACTGATTTCCGTTGTTGTAATCCCTGATGGAACATCTTCCAGAGGCCCATGGAACCCTGTTATTTTTTATGAAACTATGTGTTGATTTATTCTTGGCTGCATCAGGTCTTGGCTGCAGCATGGGGGATCCTCATTGTGGTGCTGGGGTGCAGTTCAAGGCTCCAGAGCTCACGGGCTCAGCAGTTGCATCATTGAGGATACTTGCTTCAAGGCATTTGGGATCTCAATTCTCCCACCAGGGATAGAACCTACGCTCCCTGAACTGGAAGGTTGACGCTTAATTCCTGGGCCACCAGGGACATTTCAAGCCCTGTTCTTCCCTTCCAGTACAACCATCCATTTTTCTCCCCTACATGGTCTTGGGAATCTGCTGATATGTAGAAGAGGATGGTCCATAACAGAAGACGTAGGATGGGTCCATGGGTTTGCACAGAATCCTGAGACAGACTGTGAATGGCTGGGCTTGTTTATGGAATGTTTTGTTTTGTTTTGTTTTCATTTAGTGGAGTAGACAGGCTCAGCAACCTGGGGCACACCCCTGCCTTTTTTTGGCTTTGATGTAACTATCAAAGTTATGGAGGCCTGGAATAACTGCCTCCACCCTGAAGAGCCTTGACTCTCTTCCATTTGCAGACGTTGCCATCATGGAAGGAGAGCCCATGGAAGACAGAACAGTGAATGGCGAGGTGAGTCCTCCCAGCCCAAACCCTTGTCATAGTCTGAGCCCTTCCAACGCCCAATATCCCAGCCTTTGAAAATCACATCTCAGTCCATCATTCTCACCTCTCTCCTCTCAGGACTCTGCAGTAGAAGATGTGATATACGCCCACTTGGACCTCGGGACCCTCTCTGAGAGACGGTTCACTCCCACTCCCCTGAGGCCCGTGCACCCCTCCACTGAGCCCATTATTTATGAGGAATTCGATGCAAACCAAGACCATGCTGAGCCCTGAATTGGCCCCATCCTCTGAGCACACAGAGTCTTACAAATCAAGGACCTAGATCTCTTGTTAAAGGGGTTCCTTCTCCTCCAAAGCAGCCCAGCAGCTCTGAGGTGAGGAGTGGAGTCCAAGAATTACAGTATCGTCTTCAAAAATCCCACCACCTCTTAATGATCTCCTGGCTATTCTGGGACTCTATTGTAACTATCTCACCTTTTGGGGAGATGCTATAATCAATCACTCATACTAGGTAGCTTATCATGGTCACCCTACTTTTTCTACAATTCCAATAAAGCATAAAAAGTTTGCCAGTTGACTCTTCAAATTATTCAGTTTAAAATAAAATAAAATGAATAAAAGTAAACCCCTCTATTCAGTAACATTTTACAAGGGTAAACTTATTTACAAGACTGAAACAGACTTGTAGACTTAGAGAACAAACTTAGAGTTACCAGAGGGGAGGAGTGGCGGGACAGATAGTTTGGGAGTTTGGGATTAACATGTGCACACCGTTATATTTAAAATAAAATGCTTTCCATGGAAAAATAATAATGTTAGTTGGCAAAACAAAAAGATGAAGTATACTCTGAGATAGCCAGTATGGTGCCACTAACCATAATAGGCTGAATACATGCATGCTAAGTCAACTCGGTCATTTTTTCGACCCGTGGTCTGTAGCCGCCCAGGCTCCTGTGTGCATGGGATTCTCCAGGCAAAAATACTGGAATCAGTTTCCATTCCTTTCTCCAGGGGATCTTCTCTACCCATCGAACTCAGGTCTATCAGGTCTCTTGCAATGATAGGCAGATTGTTTACCACTGTGCCACCAGAAAAGCCCCCTCAGCTTTCTAAAAAGACCAAAATCCTGACTGTTGAGAACATGGATTGACTTGGAGGTCATTATGCTTAGTGAAATAAGTCAGACAGGGAAAGAGAAATGCTGTATATTTTCATTTCTATGTGGAATCTAAAAATCAAAATAGTGATTTCCGTGATGGTCCAGTGACTAAGACTCTGGGTTCGCAATGCCAGGGGGTCCAGGTTCAATCCCTGGTCAGAGAACTAGATCCCACAAGCTACAACTAAAAGGATACCACGTATCTCAGATCTGACACAGCCAGATAAACAAGAATAAGTATTAAGAAAATAAAAATAGATGAACAAATATAACAAAAGAGAATCAGGCTCACAGATTCAAAGAAGAAACTAGTGGTTACCAGAGGGGAGAGGGGTAGGTGTGAGGGGCAGCAAAGTATGTAGACTGGATTAAGAAATACCAACAGCAATTATTTATAAAATAAATAAGTCACAGGGCTATAATGTCTGGCACAGGGAATATAGTCAATATTTTATAATATTTTGTACTGTGTGTAATCTATGAAAATACTGAATCACTATGTAATACACCTGTAGCTAATATAATATGGTAAGCCAACTATTCATAAATTTTTACAAATTGTTACATGTTCAAGGAAATTGGCAGTGCACACATACAGGGAAAAGAAAATACAATATAGGAAAATCCATAAATTTTAAAAAATCATGAAATTAGCATTTTAAATAAAGACATTTTTACTGTGGATGTCATAGAGATGGTTGAACATTAAAGATAAAATATAATGCTTGGAAATTTTTTAATATAGGAATGAAATAAGAAATTCTATGAAAATCATATCAAGAATGAAAACAGAAAATAATTCAGTGCCTCAAGGTCGTCACAGATTAGATATTGAGGCATACATTTTTGGTAAACTTGAAAACGTGGCCAAAGGTGGGTTGGGTCAGAGGTTGTGGTTCAAGTTTGTTAAACAATCTGAAGAGACAGCACTGGACTTAACATTTTCCAGGAAGCCCAATTCCTCCTTCAGCCATGACCCCCACACACTGCCTTTTTTAAGGTACGAAGAGCCTGTGTGAGTCACCTTTCCGCCCTGTGGTCAGCTTGCACACGATGTTAGTTTGGGTGTCATCATAACATCCTGTGTACTCTTCAGATCTGCAGAGCTGCTGCCTCCTGATCATTAGGAGCAGCGCCATGCTGTCTGCCATCGTCAGCCTGACATGTCTTGTTGAGTCCTGGAACAGAATGAAGCCTGGTGCAAATATTGACCTGGAGCACTGGGTCCACCTTAACAGAGAGCCCTGCCTCCACAGGGGCAAAGTGGACCTTGATGGTTGGGATCATCAAGGCCGAGCAACATCCTTGCTGACAAGGCCCATAGAACAGGCTGGGGGAGTAGAAGGCCAGGTCTGACATGAGATGGATCATCCATCATGAGTCTTTCTTTCCAGGTTTCTTCTTGATCCAGAGCATCTGGGCACAAGAGGGTGAGTCTTTCCCCCAAACTGTGGTTGCCATCCTCCTCAAGTAAGACTCTCTTGTAATAAGAAGGGAGATGGTACAGAAGGTAGGGTGATGGGTCAACCATGGGAAGTCATAACCATATGAGGGTGGTCTTTTGGAAGTAGAAAATGGGAGCCCAAGGTGGCTTTGATGGTAAAGAGTCTGCTTGCAGTGAGGGAGACCTGGGCTTGATACCTGAGTCAGGAAGATCCCCTGGAGAAGGAAATGGCAAGCCACTCCAGTATTCTTGCCTAGACAATTCCATGGATACAGGAGTCTGGTGGGCTATAGCCTATGGGGTCACAAGAAGTCAGACACGACTGGTTGACTAACACTTTCAGGGAAATCTAGCCCCCAGTTCTGGCCCAGAGACCCTCCCCCAGATACTCTTCCTTCTGCTGAGCCAAGCCCTATGGGCACCTACAGGAGACTGTGATGCTCACAGCTGGGGTGACTGTGAGGGACTGCTGTTATCTGTAGACTGAGGGAAGGCAGCAGAGCCAGGAACCACAGACCCTTGGAGGACAAGGTGATGACTCAAGCTCTCCAGCAGTTCCATGGATAGGCATTGCAGAGAACTGCTGCTGCCCTCCATTCAGAATAAGGGGAGAATCTATGTCCTGCCCCCTGAGATTCCAGAAGGTTCTAATCTAGCACAGGCTCCATCATGTCCTGTGTTTCTCATGTGAGCTGACATCATTTCACTCACACAGGTTGTTTTTCCATTGGGTGTCTACTCCGTCTTGTTTTATAAAACAAATTTTACATTATCAACATCCAGGAAGAATCTGTTAGTTGACACTCAAAATTCTCAGGCTTCCCGGGTAGCTCAGTGGTGAATAACCTGCCTGCACTGCAGGTGCTGCAGAAGATGTGGGTCCAATCTTGGGGTTGGAAGATCCTCTGGAGAAGGAAATGGCAACCCACTTCAGTATTCTTGCCTGGAGAATCCCCATGCACAGAGGAGCCTGGTGGGCTACAGTCCATGGGGTCACAGACATGGCTGAGCACATACAGACGCTCAAAATTCTCAGCAGATGTTTTTCATGTAGGGTGTGCTATGCCTCTGTGGTGTGGGAATCTCCATGGAGCATGGGTTCCCCTGGTTTGAAAAGGAGCCTTAAAGATATGGGAAAGGGTGGGTCATCTGAGCCCAGTGAGAGGAAGGGGTTCCCCATTTTCTACTGTAAACCATGCATTCTTCCCCCCAGGTGATCACTACAAGCCCTCCCTGTCAGCCTGTCCAAGCCCTGTGATTCCTCAAAGACAGCATGTGACTCTCTGGTGTCACTCCCCTCTCGGATTTGACAGCTTCAGGCTGCACAAGGGTGACAGAACTGTTGTCCCTGAGCTCCAGGGCATCATATTCTGGAAGGACTTCGTCATGGACCCCATGACCGAAGCACACGTGGGGACCTACAGGTGTCATGGTCACTACAGTCATCTCCCCCCTGCGTGATCAAAACCCAGTGAACCCTGGAGATTGTGATCACAAGCCAGAGAGCTCTCTTCCAGAGAGGCCACCCATTGTCTGAGTCCCCCAGACCCCAGAGATTTCCGGTGGGAGTGTGAGTCAGGGTCCAGTCAGAACGACAGGAAGTGCTCCAGGCATTCTAAATAAAAGTATATTTAACAGAGGAGATTGGGTCCCACAGTGGGCAGAATGATGGTGCCCCGTGATGCCCGCATCCTAAAATCCCAAATCTACGATTGCTACGTCCCATTCCAAGGGAAATGAAACCGCATGTGGAACTAAGGTTGGTAAGCAGGTGACCTTGAGACGAGGAGGTTTTCCTGAAGATGTTTCTGTGCTTTCGATCTCTCCCACTCTGAGTGGTCAGCCCCTCAGTGACCCTCTGGACATGGTGATCACAGGTGAGAATGTCAAGAGCTGGCATACAGACTGGATGTACCAGGACGTGGAAGCCCCAGGTGGTGGTGTGGGAGATGAGAGAAGGGTGCTTTTCATGGAGAGAAACTGACTCGGTGAGAGTTGCATCCGAGAGGCAAAGATAGAGGAGAAGCAAGTATAGACCACCTGTTATGACAGAGAAGACAGAGGCAGGGGCTGAGAGAGAGGAACTCAGAGATGGAGATAAAGAGTGAAGTAAGAGACACAGACAGAAAGGTAGCAGAGAGGGTGCCTTTCCACCCTGACTTTGCTCAGAGACCAGAAACAGTTTAGGAGCCTGGTTTCCATTTTAACTCTACACTCTCTTCTTTACTCAAAGAACCCAAGGATACACCATGTATCTACCCAGGACTTCATGGGTTGGTCTACCAGGTTGGTCTGTCTCAGGCTGTTTCCCCAGGAGCCCTGTGTCCCCATGCCCCGGGTGAGGCACAGATACTGTGTTCACTCAGATGTGGCTTTGTTCCAGGTGGTTGAGCCACACTGTGCCCCAGGACACCAAGGTCCCTGGTGACGGAGCCAAACGCCAGCTCCTGTATGTTGTGTGTTTCATGAGTTCTCATGCTGTATTTTCAAGCCCACGTGCAAGGTCACACCAAACGTTGTAAGATTATGGAGGTCAAAGCCCACAGAGAGATGGAATCAGAGAGAAAACAGAGTCAATGAAAAGCAGAGGCAGAAACACAGTTGCTGTGCGCACACACAGAAAATAAGCCAGAGGGACTGGGGGCTGTGGGAGAAACATGAAAAAATAAAGGTAAATAGAAAAAGGGATAGAGAATTAATGAGAAAGAAGGGATGGTTCTTTGGCCCATTTTTTGATTGGGTCATTTATTTTTCTGGAGTTGAGCTGTAGGAGTTGCTTGTATATTTTTGAGATTAGTTGTTTGTCAGTTGCTTCATTTGCTATTATTTTCTCCCATTCTGAAGGCTGCCTTTTCACCTTGCTAATAGTTTCCTTTGTTGTGCAGCTTTTAATTTTAATTAGGTCCCATTTGTTTATTTTTGCTTTTATTTCCAATATTCTGGGAGGTGGGTCATAGAGGATCCTGCTGTGATGTATGTCGGAGAGTGTTTTGCCTATGTTCTCCTCTAGGAGTTTTATAGTTTCTGGTCTTACGATGAGATCTTTAATCCATTTTGAGTTTATTTTTGTGTATGGTGTTAGAAAGTGTTCTAGTTTCATTCTTTTACAAATGGTTGACCAGTTTTCCCAGCACCACTTGTTAAAGAGATTGTCTTTAATCCATTGTATATTCTTGCCTCCTTTGTCAAAGATAATGTGTCCATATGTGTGTGGATTTATCTCTGGGCTTTCTATTTTGTTCCATTGATCAATATTTCTGTCTTTGTGCCAGTACCATACTGTCTTGACAACTGTGGCTTTGTAGTAGAGCCTGAAGTCAGGTAGGTTGATTCCTCCAGTTCCATTCTTCTTTCTCAAGATTGCTTTGGCTATTCGAGGTTTTTTGTATTTCCATATAAATTGTGAAATTATTTGTTCTAGCTCTGTGAAGAATACCATTGGTAGCTTGATAGGGATTGCATTGAATCTATAAATTGCTTTGGGTAGTATACTCATTTTCACTATATTGATTCTTCCAATCCATGAACATGGTATATTTTTCCATCTATTAGTGTCCTCTTTGATTTCTTTCACCAGTGTTTTACAGTTTTCTATATATAGGTCTTTAGTTTCTTTAGGTAGATATATTCCTAAGTATTTTATTCTTTCCGTTGCAATGGTGAATGGAATTGTTTCCTTAATTTCTCTTTCAGTTTTCTCATTATTAGTGTATAGGAATGCAAGGGATTTCTGTGTGTTGATTTGATATCCTGCAACTTTACTATAATCATTGATTAGTTCTAGTAATTTTCTGGTGGAGTCTTTAGGGTTTTCTATGTAGAGGATCATGTCATCTGCAAACAGTGAGAGTTTTACTTCTTCTTTTCCAATTTGGATTCCTTTTATTTCTTTTTCTGCTCTGATTGCTGTGGCCAAAACTTCCAAAACTATGTTGAATAGTAATGGTGAAAGTGGGCACCCTTGTCTTGTTCCTGACTTTAGAGGAAATGCTTTCAATTTAGAAGACATACAGATGGCTAATAAACACATGAAAAGATGCTCAACATCACTCATTATCAGAGAAATGCAAATCAAAACCACTATGAGGTACCATTTCACGCCAGTCAGAATGGCTGCGATCCATAAGTCTACAAGCAATAAATACTGGAGAGGGTGTGGAGAAAAGGGAACTCTCTTACACTGTTGGTGGGAATGCAAACTAGTAAAGCCACTATGGAGAACAGTGTGGAGATTCCCTAAAAAACTAGAAATAGAAATGCCTTATGATCCAGCAATCCCACTACTGGGCATACACACTGAGGAAACTAGAAAGGAAAGAGACACGTGTACCCCAATGTTCATCGCAGCACTGTTTATAATAGCCAGGCAATGGAAGCAACCTAGATACCCATCAGCAGATGAATGGATAAGAAAGCTGTGGTACATATACACAATGGAGTATTACTCAGCCATTAAAAAGAATACATTTGAATCAGTTCTAATGAGATGGATGAAACTGGAACCTATTATACAGAGTGAAGTAAGCCAGAAGGAAAAACACCAATACAGTATACTAACGCATATATATGGAATTTAGAAAGATGCTAACAATAACCCTGTGTACGAGACAGCAAAAGAGACACTGATGTATAGATCAGTCTTATGGACTCTGTGGGAGAGGGAGAGGGTGGGGAGATTTGGGAGGATAGCAGTGAAACATGTATAATATCATGTATGAAATGAGTCGCCAGTCCAGGTTCGATGCAAGATACTGGATGCTTGGGGCTGGTGCACTGGGACGACCCAGAGGGAGGGTATGGGGAGGGAGAAGGGAGGAGGGTTCAGGATGGGGAACACAGGTATACCTGTGGTGGATTCATTTCAATATTTGGCAAAACTAATACAATATTGTAAAGATTAAAAATAAAATAAAATTTAAAAAAAAAGCATGGGACAGAGAAGCCCTAAAAATAAGAGACTTGTAAGGGTGGATGGGTGTAAAGATTGAGAAAGATGGTGATGTGGGGTGGATAATAGGGATAACAAAAGAGACCCAGAGAGACAGAGAAGCAGAGGAAGTCATGAAAGTGGAAATAGATGATAGATAGATAGGTAAAATGATGTAGGAACATATACATAGATGATAAAATAGGTAGATAGATACATACATAGAAAGGTAGATAGATGGTGGAACGATGGATGGATATATAGATAGATAATAAGATGGGTAGATAGAACGGTGGATGGAGATATAAACAGATAGTAGAATAGATAGATGAATAATGCTGAAAGATAGAGACGAGATAGAGAATGAGCACCTCAGAATCAAAGAAGACAGATCAAATCAACCAATCCAAGGAGAAGTAGAGAGAGTTAAAAAAAAAAATACAAGAAGGAAAACTATTAGGAGGGAGGCAATTTCAGAGACCTAGAGAGAGAAAGTAGGAGAGAGATAGCGGAGCGTTACAGAGTGAGAGCAAGAGAGAGAGAGACAGTTGAGAAGAACCAAGCGTGTGAATTCTCAGTTCAGGGGTGAAGGACATGGGATTCGGGAAGAGACTGTCTCACGAAAGTGCCTCTCCTTCTTCTAGGTCTGTCCAAAAACCCTCTCTCTCAGCCCAGAGGGGCCGGTGGTGAGGTCAGGGGAGAATGTGACCTTGGTCTGCAGCTCTGAAAGCGCCTTTAACCAGTTTCATCTGCCCAGGGAGTGGGACGAACTTGGGCGACTGCTCGCTGGAGGGTGGGGCTCCCATGGAGCACTCCAGGCAGAGTTCCCTCTGGGTCCTGGGACCCCAGCACACAGCGGGGTCTACAGGTGCTATGGCTCCTTCACTCACTCTCCCTACTCGTGGTCAGACTTCAGCGACCAACTATTCCTGTCTGTCACAGGTGAGGAACCTCTTCCTGGCCCATGCTTTGTTGTTCCTGTTCAGTCGCTAAGATGTGTCTCACTCTTTGTGACCCCATTGACTGCAGCACAACAGACTCCTCTGTCCTGCACGACAAACTTCTCTGTCCTTCACTTTTCCCCCTCATGGATCGCAACTTTGTCATGGTGAAGGGGCTTGTGCAACTCAATGAAGCTATGAGCCATGTCGAGCAGGGCCACCCAAGCCTGACGGGTCATAGTGAAGAGTTCTGACAAAATGTGGTCAGTTTTGTTGTGCAGTATTCTTGCCTCCAGAACCCCATGAAGAGTCCCATGCTTTACAATACACTAAATCACATTGTGGTGGCCCAAAAGGCAGTTTGACTTTTCCCACAACATCTTACTGTATCACTGAGCTCTACCTCAAGGGATCCATGCTGGCATCAGGGGACCTTAGGGCTTCTGGAGAAATGGAGGCGATGAGAACCAGAGAGGAAGAGAGATGGTAGATGGCATCTCAACCCTCTTGCACCTCCTGTATGGATGCTCCACATCAGAGTCCTGTCTATCCAGGCAAATAAAGAAAAGGTTCAGGGTGGACCCAGGAGGAGGAGTGGGTGGGCTCATTTGGGAGGATGAAAATTGCATTGGCCCCTTGCTCTTAATGTTTCCCAATAGCACCTATGGCATACAGGTGATTTTCCAATTAAGGAGCATAGATACTCATTCCTGGTGCAGAGAGGATGTCTCTTGCTTATAGCTGTCTTTCATCACCAGGCATATCCTTCACGCCTCCTTCCACCATCTCTTCTCTGGGATGGAAGGTCTACTCAATGCATTGACGAGGAGGGGCCAGATCTCCTTTCCCCCATCAGTGCTCTGAGAGATGACAGAGTCA
The DNA here is from genome assembly GCF_055505025.1 of Bos grunniens. Lineage (NCBI taxonomy): Eukaryota > Metazoa > Chordata > Mammalia > Artiodactyla > Bovidae > Bos > Bos grunniens. The sequence goes on along the minus strand of NC_141182.1, from coordinate 63,149,823 downwards.
AGGACAGGCAGGAGGCCAACCTTCCAGAAACAAGAGGCCTCCTATGGGGGGGGAGGGGCGGCGAGGAAGGTTACTGTTCACCCCTTCTGGCTTTTTTCCCCTAGGATCCACTACAAGGACATGCCCATCAACCATGGATCCACACACCACTGAAGGTAAGCAAGACGGTTTCCTGCTCAGCAAATTTCTGAGAAGAAAAGGGTCCCTGTGTGAGTGTTGGTTCTACTACCTCCCATTTCTGTGGCTTTGGGCTCCGCAACGTCCCTGTCATGTCAGCATTTGAGATCATAGTCTGTATGAGAACCAGAGGGGGTATTGAGTTTCTCATTCTCTGGGACTGGGAATTTCTAAATTGAACAGAGTGACACAGAGTGACTTGACCCCATGCTTAAGGGAGATGCTTACCCTCCCTCCACCAGTATTTTTGGGGAAGGATGGGGGGGGACACGGGGAGAGTTTTAGGGAGCACCTTCAATATGTGCTATTCCTCTGTTAGTATTTTATGAACTAAACATTCCACAGTTCAGAAATAGAAGTGTCGTGTCTTCTTGAGGATTCCATTCCAGGTATATGTGGATGGAGGGGGAAATATATGCAGGATTAAAGCAGTCCCCATTCATGCAAAAACACCATGCCTTGTCATATGGGGCAGCAGAGAAAAACTGCATGGGAACCAGGGGGACCTGGTTTCAGACTGCTGCTGGTCTTGCATGGCCTCCTTACTTCATCCACTGCTAACATCTCTCCTGGATGCTCTGGTACCTCCTGGGAGGTGGAGACCATAATGATCAGGTTGAGAGATGCTGACACACTTTGACACAAGGATACAATAACTCCTGTGTGTAGGGGCAGGGTGTATGCAACGAATAACCAGACCTTCTTCCGTTGGCTTGTTGGCAGAATCACAGCTTCCTTAAGGCCACTCCAGCCAGCTGCACCTTCTCCTTAGGCTCTCCGTAGCCTTCATCTATACCAGCATCTTCCTCACTGTTCTTGTCTGTCACTGGTTACCCATAAAGTAAGTATGAAGAGCCAAACTCTCACTGGTGTTCTACGCAAAATCATAAGTCTGAGGAGGGAAGCACAGCGTAATCTGACACAGGGGGAGGTGGGCTCATAGCAGAGAATGGCGTTTCACTTCCTGTAGGTTAAAAACTGATTTCCATTGTTGTAATCCCTGAATGAATATCTTCCAGAGAACTATGGAACCCTGTTCTTTTTATGAAAATATGTGTTAATTTATTCTTAGCTGCATCAGGTCTCAGCTGCAGCATGAGGGATCCTCACTGCTGTGCTGGGGTGCCGTTCAAGGCTCCAGAGCTCGTGGGCTCAGCAGTTGCAGCATTGAGGATAGTTGCTTCAAGGCATGTGGGATCTCAGTTCTCACACCCAGGATAGAATGCACACTCTCTGCACTGGAAGGTTGACCCTTAATCCCTGGGCCACCAGGGACATTCTAAGGCCTGTTCTTCCCTCCAACCACAGCAATCTGTTCTTCTCCAATCTATGATCTTGGGAATCTGCTGATACACATTAGAGAATGGTCCATAACAGGAGATGTAGGATGGGCTCCGTGGATTTCCACAGATTCCTGACAGAGTCCGTCAGTGGCTGGGCTTGTATATGGGATGTTGACTTTTTTTTTTTTAATTTAGTGGAGTAGACAGACTCAGCAACCTGGGGCACAACCCTGCTTTTTTCGGCTTTGATGTCCAGACAAAGATATAGAGGTCTACAAGAATCACCCCCATCCCAAGAGTCTTGACTCTCTTCCATTCTCATATGTTGCCATCATGGAAGGAGAGCCCAAAGAAGACAGAACAGTGAATGGTGAGGTGAGTCCTCCCAGACTAAACCCTTGCCATAGCCCGAGCCCCTCCAATGCCCAATGCCCCAGCCTTCGAAGATCACATTTCATTCCATCATTCACATCTCCTTCCTTCAGGACCCATAAGCAGAGGATGTGATATTCACCCACTTGGATCACAGGACCCTCTCTCAGACAGTGTTCACTCCCACTCCCCTGGGCCTCTTGCACCTCTTCGCCAAGACCAGTATCTATGAGGAATTCGATGTAAACCAAGACCATGCTGACCCTGACCTGGCCCCATCCTTTGAGCACACAGAGTGTTATAAATTGAAGAGCTACATCTCTTTTTAAAGGATGTGCCCTCTTTTTAAAGGGCACTCCTTCTCATCCTCCAAAGCAGCCCAGCAGCTCTGAAGTTAAGAGTGGAGTCCAAGAATTATAGGATCGACTTCAAAAATCCCACCACCTCTTAGTAATTCCTGGCCTTTCTAATACTCTATTTTAACTATCTAACCTTTTGGGAGAATTTATTCTAATCAATTGCACATACAGGGTAGGTTACCATAATTATCCTACTTTTTTGAAAATTCCAGTAAAGCATAAAAATTTAGAAGTTGAGTCTTCAAATTATTCAGTTTAAAATTTAAAAAAAGCCAATTAAAAAAAAACCTGTGTTCAGTAATAGTTTACAAAAATAAACTTGTTTACAAGACAGAAACAGATTTGTAGACTTACAGAACAAACAGAGTTACAGAGGGGAAAGATGAGGGGGAGAGATAGACTGGAAGTTTAAGATTGACATGTGCAGACTGCTATATTTAAAACAAAATGCTGTCCATGAAACAATAACAAAAGCAATGCAAGTTGTCCAAATAAAAGATGAAGTATATTCTGTTTGAGATATCCAGTGTGGTGCCACTTGCCACAGGAGGCTGTGTGTGTCTTCATGCTAAGTCGATCAGTCATGTCCGACTCTTTGCGAACCCATGACGTTGTGTAGCTCGCTAGGCTCCTCTGTGCATGGGATTCTCCCAGTAAGAATCCTGGAGTGGGTTGCCATTCCCTTCTCTAGGGGACCTTCTTGACCCAGGGATCGAACCTACGTCTCTCATGTCTCTTGCATTGGCAGGAGGATTCTTTACCACTGAGCCATCGGGGAAGGCCCCTCAACTTTTTCCCAGCTGTGTGCACTGAGAGTGCTGGGATTCCAGGGGTACAAGCAGGACAACAAGATCCCCCTCTGTCTGGATCCGCACTGGCCAATAAAGTACTTACCCAGCCATGCGTTACAGACAATGACTCTACGTGTATATGAAGTAAACCATTAAGTTCTTTAGTCACACCCACCACATTTCAAGTGCTCAGGAGCATCATGTGGCCAGGTGCCATGGTGCTGGACAGAGCAGATGTTTTAAAATTCCCATAATCAGAGAGAATTCTACTGGACATTCCACTCCAGATCACTGAGGGCTACAGAGAGAACACTTGCCCCAGGGAGGCTTTGCACATGTTATGTTAATCCATCAATATTTGCATGTTTTGTCTTTTTTGCTTCTTTTCACCAAAGCCAAGGATTTGAGAATCTTGTGCCTTTTAAGTTATCAACTGTTGGCACAATGTGGCTTGGCTAAACCAAGCGGGGGCCTGAAGAGGATAACACCATGAGGATCCCAGTGTGAACTGAGCTGGCCAATGGGGTGAAAATCAAGCTCCACGGAGCCTTAGTTGCTCATTGAGCTCTGTGTGTGTGAAGTATCTCCTGGCTTAGAACTAAACCACCCAAGAACTCTTTTACCAAGAAATGTCAAGATTGCTTAAAGTGAAGACATTCTGGGGCTCCTGTGTTGCTACTATCACTGTTTCCATTTTTTTCCCCTAATTATCCTTATTTGTTTTTGGCCTTTAGGTGCAGGGACCAGATATCATAATCTTCCTTTTTCTGAATGTTCACAGTGTAGACATGCACCCCAGTTATTCTTATATATCTTCTTTTAAAAAAATAATTGAATGTTAGCATTTGATGCCTGTATTCTGCAGAATCTAAGTTCTTCAACCAACTACAGAAGATGGGTTAACCTAGGTCCTGGGTGTATTTCTGCTGTGTGGCACCAATGCCTGGTACATAGTAGGTGCTCTGCAATAATTTATGAAACGACCCAAGATGAGAGGTAAATTCCATTTCTGGAGGGGACAGGGAAAATAAAGTTCTGAGTCCTATTTGGAGCCAAACTGTCCAGGGCTGATTCAGAATGAGAAACTGGGTCCCACCCTCTGGAGCAGGGGATTAGACCAGGCAGAAAGACAAAGAGCTGAGACCTCATGTCTGGGTGAGATGCCTCCTGAGCCCTGTCTGGAGACATCGGCACTGGGTCCAGAGAGGGGCCACACCCTGTTGTGAGTCTGTGGCCGTGGGAGTCCTGAGGGGCGGCAGCAGCCCCCCAGGGACCACATCCTGTTTGTCCTCTAGGGCCCCGTGGTCTCCTCATCTGTACAGAGCAGGGAGGGGGGCAGCTGGGCACTCAGAGCTGCAGACATGTCTTCCATCTTCTCTGAGCTTTTCCTCCTCGGCCAGTTGTGCAGAGCAGGGAGGGCACCACAGGAGGGCACGGGACACCCACCCTGCCCCCAGTTCATGGGAACCTCAGGGTTCAGACAGCGTGAGGGGCCAGGGATCCTGATGGGAGACAATTAGCCCAAGCTTTTGGCGGCAAATCTTTCATTTGAGGGCTGAGTCTGGGCCAGACGACCCCGAACCCTGCAGGTGAGTCCTCTCACTTGATTCCCAGGAACTTGGTGGGGGCAAGGCAGGGCACTGGGATTCTAGAGTGATGCTGGTGAAACCTGGAAGGGCTCATGAGCTGAGCTGCGGAGTGAGGGGTGGGGAAGTCCTGGGACTCAGCCTCTGATTTCCTTCCAGGGACCTTCCACAAACCCACCATCTGGGCTGAGACTCTTTTGGGCAGCTCAGGGTGCCCATGTGAATACACTGTATGCAGAGTTGGAATGTGAGAGTGAGTACACAGACCATCAGGGAGTATGCTGCAGTTGGCCTGCATTATTTGGAGAAGGAAATGGCAATGCATTCCAGTGTTCTTGCATGCAAAATCCCATGAACATTGGAGCCTGCCAGCCTACAGTCCATAGGGTTGCATAGAGTCAGACACGGCTGAGTGACTTCATTTTCTTTCATCTTGTTTTAAAATTTATTTATTTACTGGTTCCATTTTTTAATCTCATCATACACATATTTTATTGAAGTATAGTTGACTTACAATGTTTCAGTTGCACAGCAATGTGATTTTCAGTTATACAAGCACCATACATTATTTTTCAGATTATTTTCCATTTTAGGTTATTACAAGATATTGACTATAGTTCTCCATGCTATACAGTAAATCTTTTTTGCTTGTTGCATACAGTTTTTAAAAAATTAGAAATCTAGCATTGTATTCATACTTCTATTTTTAAGTTTATGGTATATTCCATGTCAGTGTTATGCTACACTGAGAGTGAAAGCATGATGCCAAAATCCCACCATGCCCATGATAAAAGTAAATGGAAAACAATGGCAATGTTAACTGTGGGAGGAAATATTGAATCCCATTATTTTACTGGTGGGCTTTCCTAGTGACACAGATGATAAAGAATCTGCCTGCAATACAGGAAACCTGACTCAATCCCTTGGTTGGGAAGATCTCCTGAAAATGGAAATAGCAACCCACCCCAGCATTCTTGCCTGGAGAACCCCCATGGACAGAGGAGCCTGGCAGGTCACAGCCCATGGGATCAGAAAGAGTCAGACTATTCTCAAGGCTCTGAACTTAAAAGGTGTAACACTTTCCCATTCGTATAGAGATAAAAAGTGACAGAACGGACAGAACCTTTTGTCTTGTTAGGGGCTTAAAGGGACATTATGACCAGACCTGCATGGACAGCTTCAAGAACAAAGGATTCCAGCATTAAAAGTTTTCCACAGTGGTGGGGACGTAAGTATAGCTATGGCTGATCCATGTTGATGCATGGCAGAAACCATCACAGTATTATAATTGCCCTTAATTAAACATAAATAAATTAGGGGGGGAAAAAGCTTGCAACAGGGCTTCCCTGGTGGTCCAGTGCTTGGAAATCTGCCTGCCCATGTGGGGGACACAGGCCCGATCCCAAGACCGAGAAGATTCCACATGCCTCAGGGCTGTTAAGCCTGTGGGCCTCAAGCTCATGTGCCTAGAATGGGCGCTCCACAACAAGAGAAACCGCAGCGAAAAGAGACCCTGCACACAGCAAAGAGCAGCCCCTCTTCCCACAACTAGAGAAAGCCTGTGCACAGTGACAAAGACCCAGCACAGCCATTAACTAGTTAATTAAAACACTGCAACAACCAGCAACACCTCCTCCTCTTTTAGTGTGTGTGTGTGTGTGTGTGTGTATAAGTGTGAAAGTGTGAGTTCACACATGGGTGTTTAATCGGTATTGTTCTCTTTTCTGGAATTTTCTTCCCCATGGGCTAGGGTTATTTTACATTCAGTAAACACTGTTGGAACATCCCTCTCACTCCCAAAAAAGCCCATCTAACTCAGGTAAGATGATTCTTTGGGGCACAAGTTCACAATCTCCTTGGTCTGCTGGCTTTCCAAATAAAGTCACTATTCTTTTCCTGAGGACCTCATCACTCTGTCCCTTGACAAACAATGTGAGGTTGGACTCAGAGCACGTTCATGAGACATTAGCAGAGACGTCGTTCATTTTAGACAAAATCCATAGACGTCACTCTCACAATTGATATCTGTGGTTTAAAAGAAGATATGCAGATGGCCAACAGGCATATGAAAAGATGCTCAGCATTGCTCATTAGCAGAGAAAGGCAAATCGACACTGCAAGGAGGCACCACCTCACACCGATCAGAATGGCCATCATTAGACAGTTGATGAATAACATGCTGGACAGAGTGTGGAGAAGAGGGAATCCCTCTTACACTGTTGGAGGAGTGGAAACTGGTGCAGCCACTGTAGAAAACAGTATGGAAGTTCCTCAAAAAAAGTAAAAACAGAGTTTCCATATGATCCAACAATTCCAATCCCTAGCATATATCTGGAAGAAAAAAAAAAACTATACCTTGAAAAGATTCATACACTCCTATGTCTATAGCAACAAAACTTACAATATCCAAGACATGGGAACAGCCTAATTGTCCATCAACAGATGAATGGATAAAGAAGATGTATATGCTTATACAGACAGAGAATGGAATACCACTCAGACATTAAAAAAATGAAATCATACCATTTGCAGCAGCATGGGTGAACCTGGAGATTAAAATATTAAGTGAAGTAGACAGAAAGAGAAAGACAATTTTCTGTGATATCACCCATGTGTGGAATCTAAAAGGAACATATCAATGAAACAGGAACAAACTCATAGAGAATAGGCTTGTGGTCGCCAAGGAGGGAAGAACTGTGATCTTGGGATTAGCAGATGAAATCTATTTATACATAGAATGGATAAAGAATGAGGTCTACAGTATGGCACAGGGAATTTTATTCAGTATCTTGCCATAAATCACAATGGAAAAAATATATATGTCAAGCTGAATCAATTTGTTATACAGCAGAAATGAACTATACTTCAATAATTTTTTTTAATTTTTTAAAATTTGTGGTATCTATATCTGCAATGAAACATTACATGGCAGTAAAAATGCACAAACTGAAATGACAAAGAATACAGATCAATTCTGAAACATGATATTAAGTAAATAAGAGGAAATTTTAAGAAAGTTGACTGTACTGTTACTCCATTACATACATAATGATCAAGAGGAGACCAGATTTATTACTTAGGGAGCATCACTAATCTTAACAACCCCCACCCCCAGTAAAATTGTGTGGAATCGCTGCCCTTACTGAGGTTCTTTCCTGTCTATGAACAACAGCTGAACTGGATGTATGTCTGCCCTTGGAGTCCTGAAACAGCTGGGCAATTTTGCCCCAGTTTGGAGTTGATTGCTGTGGACACACCCCTCACTCAAGCATTCTGGAGCTTGGAAGTCTCTACTTGACATATTTTGTGTTCATGAGTATCTAGTAAGCAAGGTTGTCCACCTTTGAAGGCAGAACAAATCCCCCTCCCAAAAAAACACCACAGTCATCTTTACACACATTATCTTTGTGCACATGTGTGGTCCTTGGATTGGAAAGGGAGGAAGAAATAGAGATAGAGAGAGTGTTGTGTGTGCAAAGTTTCCACTCACAGTCACGAAATAATTTCAGATGAAGAAGAGTCAGAGAAAGACAAATATCACATGATATCATTTATTTGTGACATCTAAAAACATGAACTTATTTACAACACAGACTCACAAAGAATGAACTTAATGTTACCAAGGGAGATAGTGTCAGGAGGAGGTTAGATTGGAAGTTTGGGACTTACATATACACACGGCTATATTTAAAATGCATGACCACAAGAACCTACTGTATAAAACAGAGAATTCTACTTAATATTCTGTAACTCCCTAAGTGGGAAAAGAACTTGAAAAGCAATAGATGTATGTACATGTATAACTGAGTCACTTTGTTGTACACCTGAAATTAACACAGTTAGTTTCTTAAACACACATATTACGATGTAGAATTTTTAAATATTTTCAGAGAACCGTAATTTGCAAGTCTGGTCCTCTCATAAGAATGCAGAATAAAAGTCTCTATTAATGAGTTTTTAATTGGCAACCTGCACAGAGCCTGACATACGAGGAGGGAACATGTGATTTCTCTTCTGCAAAGAGTTAAGGTTAATGAGATTTATCAAGAGCTTGGGCAAAGCATCCTGCATGGTATACACTGAATCACCATTTCTACTTCCTAAAGGCGGTTAAGATCTGTTTGAATCTTCTTAGGTTAACAGTGTTTAGGGAAACAAAAAGTGATGTTTGGATCATGAGGTGTGCTCCGTGATGCGGCTCAAGTCAGACTTCCATCCCTGGCATGAGAAGAGGCTGGTCATCTTCCCATGTGACATGAGCCAGGCGAAATGTACCAACACCGCCCACCTTCCGCTCAGTTCTGCCTCCTGTCTCACAGAAGCCGAGCCATGTGCCCCACACTCCTCAGCCTCCTGAGTCTCAGTGAATCCAGAAAGACACGGTTGGAGAGGGTTATGGTGGAAATCGGGGGATCCTCGAATCACTGACCAGGTTCCCTGCATGAAGGTGCAAGGAGTGTGGGGTCCATCGGGACAAGCCATCTCTGATGTGGTTTTCTTCTAGGGTTCTGTGTCAGTCTCAGGATCTGGGCAGCTGTGGGTGAGTCCTCCCCATCCCTTATTTCTCTATTGAGCAGAGTAGTTGGGGCTGATGCAGATGACACTGGGGGCTGGGGTGAGTCCCCTGTCGATGCAGTGAGAGCCATGTGCCCTGTGGATCCCAGGTCTTCCTATTGGCCTTGATACTCATCTTCACTCTCCCCAGAGGTTAGCCCACCTCTGGACTCTGGACCTGAAGGCACATTGTGAAGTCTGGGAGCTGGGAGCTAGGCCCACTGGGTGCCATTTCTATCATGAGAGGGGAGCAAGCGGCTCCACCCCACAGACCCTCCCCTACAAGCTGGCTCCTGGCATCTCCAACTGGCCCTTAACAACAGGATCTGCAGGACCGCCCTCTAGACCTGACCCCAGGGAAGGATCTGCTCATCAGGCAGGGCCACCTGGACCTTGTCACACATTTGATGTAGGTTAGCTAACAAAGGAGCCACGTTCAAGCTTTATTTCCTTCTTTTCAGTCAAGTGGCTCTATCACTTGTTACCTGTGTCACTGTTAGTCACTCAGTCGTGTCCGACTCTTTGTGACCCCACGGACTGTAGCTCACCAGGCTCCTCTGTCCATGGGATTCTCCAGGCAAGAATACTGGACGGGGTTGCCATTTGCTTCTTCAGGGGATCTTCCCTACCTGGGGACTGAACCTGCTCTCCTGCCTTGCAGGAAATTTCTTTACCGTTTGAGCTACAGAAAATCCAACAGGGAAGCACTCTCATTTCTTTTCCGTGTGTCAGTTTTTTTGTGGTGTTTTCTTTTGCTTGCATCGCACAGCATGCAGGATCTCAGTTCCATGATTAGGGACTCAACCTGGGCCCTTAGCAGAGAAAGTGCTGAGTCCTAATGACCGGACCACCCAGGAATCCCCAGTGTTTTGTGTTCTGAGTGAGTTTTCAACATTTTATCAACAAAACAAAACAAAACAAACAAAAAAAAAAAACAACAACAACAAAAAACATTTTGTCAACCCAAGGAGTTATTCTTCTGATAAGAATCACTGCTGAGAAACATACTCTTAGAATCTCCGTGATGTCTGTCCTGGGTTTACTGTGTCTCTGTCTGTCCCCAAGCCCCAGGTGTCCTTGAATATCAGAGTGATACATTTTAGGGTTGGTGCCTTGGAAGAATTGAAGGGGAAGCACTCTAACAAGACCAGTGGGGAGAGGGGACCATTCCTGTTTTCCTCTCAAAACCTGTGCCTCCTTCTCTCCTAGGTAAATATGACAACCTCTCTTTGTCAGCCTGGCCAAGCCCCATGGTTCCCTTAGGACAGACTGTGACTCTTCAGTGTCACTTCCGTTCTCCACTTAAGAGATTCAGACTGTTCAAAACAGATGGGACAAGTTTGCCCGAGCTCCAGGGACATCATTTCAACACCTTCACCCTTGGCCCGGTGACCAGAGAACATGCAGGGTCCTACACATGTTCCGGATTGTCCAGGTCTCTCCCTGTGTTTTCCAGAAGCAGTGACCCCCTGCAGATTGTGGTCACAGGTAGGAGGGGTCCAGCCCAGCCTGGGACAGCCATCTATGCAGGCAATCACATCCTAGGTCCAAGTTCCTTATGTGGTCCAAGATTTACTCAGGATTTCCAGCCAGGAATGAACCAGGAAAGAGAACCCACTCTGAGAGTTTAAACTCAGGGTGTTGAATAGATGGGGTCCTCCAGCAAAGAAAGGAGGAGTCTCCCTAGGCATTAGTTAGACAGGATGCTGCTACTGCCTGCCACCAGGGAGGATGGGGAACGACCCTGATCCAGCACCTGCCACCCAGTAGGGAGCTGTAATCCCATATAAAGGAGCTGGAGCCCCAGGGAGGAGTCCCAGGAATGTCTCCAGAGGCATGAGATGGGGTCACAGATGGGGAAATGTTCCCTTTTTTCTCCACCTCCTTTCCAATCTCCTGCCAGTCATCACCCACATTCTAGATGAGTGTGAACAGAGACAGAAAATGCATCGTCAGAACCACCCAGCTCCCCACCACACATATTAGGGACAGGATGAAGCTGAGAGCATGGCAACCCAGTCCAGTATTCTCGCCTGGAGAATCCTATGGACAGAGGAGCCTGGCAGGCTATGGTTCATGGGGTTGCAGAGAGTTGGACAGGACTGAAGTGTCTGAGTATGCATGCATGAAGCTGAGAGCAGCTTCAACAGCTAAACAGTTTACAATAAATATAAAAGAGGCTGGAGGTCTTGAGCAAAGAGAAACAGAAAAGCATGAGCCAGAACCTGAGAACAAGGCTAAAGAAAATGCAACAAAACACACAGGAAGGGTAATTGACTTTGATGGTTCACAGGGACATTTTTCACACCTTCAGATGTCAGGGGAAACGCTGAGGTGGGGTGACTCACTGAAGCTCACAAGCTCTTTGCTCCTAGGTGTGTTCACAAAACCCTACATCTCAGCCCACATCAGCCCCCTCATGCGTGCAGGAGAGAATGTGACCCTATGCTGTCATTCACAGCTGTTGGACAAATTTATCCTTCACCAAGAAAACAGCACAGGACATTTCCAGAGACATGGAGAGATGCTCACTTGTGGGCATGCCCCAGCTGACTTCGTCATTGGCCCCATGACTTTGGCGAGTGCAGGCACCTACAGATGCTACGGCTCTCTCAGACACTCCCCCTATAAGTGGTGAGCTCCCAGCGATCCTGTGGACATCATCATCACAGGTGAGTGTGGCCAGACCAGTCCCTTCTGCTCTCTGTGTCACAGATGGACTGGTGTCTAGTCCAGCATCGGTACCGGGAGAGAATGACAGGCATGCAGATACACTCACACTCGGGAGAGGGAACAAACCAGAGAGAGAGGAGGTGTGAAAGCAGAAGGGTAAAGAGAACAGAGCCCCTGCCATGTGCTAAGGAGAAGACACAGCTGGTGAGAGAGTGAAGGAGCAAGAATGTGAAAGAATGACCAACGGAGAAAAATGTACCAGAGCAGGGACCCGGGAAATTCCCCACTCAGGCAGCCAATGATGGTTGGTTAAGGGGTTGGTTTCCTGCTTTCATGTCAGAGCTCCCTTGCTCTGTCAGCAGCACACTGTGGTACCAGACGCCCTTGCAGTCTGGCCCCTGGGTGATCGAGATGGAGGTTGACACCCTGAAGTTGCTCAGCCTTGTGGTTTAATGCATCCTTCTGCACAAAGTGGGGGGGGGGGTGGTCCCCCCAACCCTCCCACTAAGGAGTCATGTCCAGCCCCTGGGATCGTGCAGGACAGCACTGAACACTCCCTTAAGAATGAGGTGGTCAAAGACCCTGTGAGATTCTGGCAATTTCCACTCCATAATGTCTGCTTCTGGGTCAATACCATGTTTTCTGATGGTCCCAGCTGTAGTTAGTAGGTTGTTTTTCAAGAACAGCCCATTCTGGCTGATTTTTTAAATCTATTTTTTCTTACTTATTTTTGTTGAAGTTTAGTTGATTTAAGATGTTGTTAATTCCTGTTGTACAACAGAATGATTCAGCTATTCATATACATATTTTTTTTTTAAAAAAAAGGATATTACTAGTTTGCATTCCCACCAACAGTATAAGAGGTTTCCCTTTTCTCCACACCCTCTCCAGCATTTATTGCTTGTAGACTTTGGGATAGCAGCCTTGCCGGGGTCCAGCCCTGGTGGACCCAGGGAAATTCGAAGGGGAGACGGCTTCAGAGATCAGGAAACAATAGGTCAATTAAGCGTTTATTAAAGATATAAAGAGTGGTTAAATAGGGATAGCTCAGTGAGAAAATTCAGTGGAGAAAAGAGGCTGAATAACTTGGTTTACGTGGAAAGCTAATAAAATCCCAAAATAAGGAATTTATGTCACCTACACAGGCCGCAGGCATCCTTCCATTCTCCTGAAGGAGAGGAGACACTAAGACCTCCCCGGTCAGATCTTAGAACCCCAGGCATAATTAGTAGGCTTGACGAGCCTCCACGTTCCAGATGGGGATTCAGCCAGAAGGTGAGAGAAAGAACGACATGGGGAGACCAGTCTTTCGAGGAACTGATCCCATTTTTTGTTTTTCCAGGGTCTGTTTTTATACACTGAGATGTTATACAAAAGTCACACGGGGTAAACTGTCCTGATTTTTATTAAAGTCAGGTGCTTCATACAAATGTATACAGAGGTCTTAGGGGTGTTACATCATCTTCTGGCCAGGGGGCCTGCTGACGATTTGTGACCCTCTCCTTGTGACAGCGGCCAGTCAACCAGAACACTTATTTCTCCAGGGGTGATTATTTTTAAAACAGACGCCACCTTCTGAAGGTACCAGATAAAATTACATTCCTATAGGGTGAGGGTGTAGTGGGTTATAATTAAGGAAAGAATTTGCTTAGCCTAAGGTCTAACGTGATTAATATCAAAGGTTAATACTTATTTCTTCTATATATTCATTAATGTGTATAAGGGCAGGGGATGTGGAGACTTAGCAGCAAACATTGGCTCAACAAATGAAAAACCCTTCACTGATACAATTTCTAATCAGCCCACTATACTTATACTAATAGTTTTCTAACTTCTCTAAAAACCTGTTTTTAGAAGGTTTAAAGCATCTCATGCCTATCACGGTTGGGAGGCTGTGAACAATCACATATGGCCGGACAAGCCTGTCAGGCAGGCTAGAGAACCTTCAGAGGAGTTTGTAGGTTGAAACACTCCTATCATGCCCAGGAATTATTATTAACTGGAGCTCTAAGTTAACTCCTTCTCCAAAAGAGATGGTGGGGGACAGCCCCTCGTAAAGTCAGAGGTGTAGGTGAGAGCACAAGGTAGTAAAGTAGGCAGACTCTGGTTTTGGGGGTAGATGCTCGAGAATTTCCAGGGGGACTCCTCAGGCTCGATCCCGCCTTTGCTTATGCCAAGCCTCCTTCCTCATGACCTTTGCCACGGGCGGAGTTCCTCACTCTGGCTCCCCGGCAGCAGCCATTCTGACTGTATGAAATGGTTCCCCATTGTGGTTTTGATTTGCATTTCTCTGATAATGAGTGATGTTGAGCATCTTTTCATGTGTTTGTTAGCCATCTGTATGTCTTCTTTGGAGAAATGTCTATTTTGTTCTTTGGCCCACTTTTTGATTGGGTCCTTTATTTTTCTGGAATTGAGCTGCAGGAGCTGCTTGTCTGTTTTTGAGATTAATTCTTTGTCAGTTGCTTCATTTGCTATTATTTTCTCCCATTCTGAAGGCTGTCTTTTCACCTAGCTTATAGTTTCCTTTGTTGTGCAGAAGCTTTTAATTTTAATTAGGTCCCATTTGTTTATTTTTGCTTTTATTTCCAATATTCTGAAAGGTGGGTCATAGAGGATCCTGCTGTGATTTATGTCGAAGAGTGTTTTGCCTATGTTCTCCTCTAGGAGTTTTATAGTTTCTGGTCTTACGTTTAGATCTTTAATTCATTTTGAGTTTATTTTTGTGTATGGTGTTAGAAAGTGCTCTAGTTTCATTCTTTTACAAGTGATTGACCAGTTTTCCCAGCACCACTTGTTAAAGAGATTGTCTTTTCTCCACTGTATATTCTTGCCTCCCTTGTCAAAGATAAGGTGTGCACCCCGATGATCTCCTCACTTGGAGACAAATAAAAGCCCTACTAATCAAGCTGAAAATTTGGTCTCTCAACAGGGGTTGCCTCCGAGTCCTGAATACATTCTCCTGGCAATGCTCAGTCTTTTGGCCTGTACCTCCCCCTGCTCAAGCTCGGACTAACACCCAACCCCCCTCTATTACAGGTGGTCGAATGGACGAAGAGAGGACCAATCATTTCAACTAATGACTCTATACATATGCTTTCTCCCTAGTACATGAAAGGGCCTTCACACCCTGGGAAGGAAAGAAAACTAATTAATATTTCTCTAGGCTATGAAGTCCTTCCCTTGTGCATGGGCCCAGCAAAACTGTGCATAAACGTCAGCCAACAAATTTGGGCTTTCGTCCTGCCTCCAAAAGAAGACTTTCAGACACTGCTTGGATTATTTACTGCCCTTTCTTTGTCTGTAAACCATGTTTATACTATTGAAACTTTAGGGAAAGAGTTAGGGAAAGAACAAAGAACTTTATGCAAAGGGTTTACTTATAAAAACTTTACTTATACTCCCATTCCTTGGGACAAATGTCAAACCAAATCAAGAAAATCAATGTTTGTGGCTAATCATACTATTGTTGATTGGGGACCCCATGGTATGTGGTTATCTGACTGCTCAGATGATATTAACAACACTGTGTGTGATATGGAAGGTCACTGACACTATGATGGAACATTACTATTACAAACGACTTCTTGAGTGGCTTGACCATGGATTAGCCCCACCTCCTCCTAAGATCGTCCCCAGTAAACAGAGTGGGCCTGAACAATGGGCCACTTGGAAACTTGCTGCAAGCATCAGAGCACAGAAGAACTTGGAACTTGGACCGGACATTTCATAAGGACCAGTCGTCATAGTACCTATTTCTTTCGCTACAGTCAGTCATATTTTATACAGGCCTGTGTCCCAAATCCTTTTGTTATAGCCATAGAAAATTTACAATTTAATAAGACTTTTGCGTTCTGTAACTTGTATTAATTGCAAACTATATACTTGTATTAAAAAAAAAAAAGATAAGGTGTGCATAGGAGTGTGGATTTATCTCTGGGCTTTCTATTTTGTTCCATTGATCTATATTTCTATCTTTGTGCCAGTACCATACTGTCTTGATGACTGTGGCTTTGTAGTAGATTCTGAAGTCAGGCAGGGTGATTCCTCCAGTTCCATTCTTCTTTCTCATGATTGCTTTGACTATTCGAGGTTTTTTGTATTTCCATACAAATTGTGAAATTATTTGTTCTAGCTCTGTGAAAAATACCCTTGATAGCTCGATAGAATTGCATTGAATATATAGATTGCTTTGGGTAGTATACTCATTTTCACTATATTGATTCTTCCAATCCATGCCCACAGTATATTTCTCCATCTATTTGTGTCCTCTTTGATTTCTTTCACCAGTGTTTTATAGTTTTCTATATATAGGTCTTTTGTTTCTTTAGGTAGATATATTCCTAAGTATTTTATTCTTTTCATTGCAATGGTGAATGGAATTGTTTCCTTAACTTCTCTTTCTATTTTCTCATTATTATTGTATAGGAATGGAAAGGATTTCTGGGTGTTGATATTATATCCTTAAACTTTATTATATTTCTTGATTGGCTCTAGAAATTTGCTGGTGGAGTCTTTAGGGTTTTCTATGTAGAGGATCATGTCATCTGCAAACAGTGAGTTTTACTTCTTCTTTTCCAATTTGCATTCTTTTATTTCTCTTTCTGCTCTGATTGCTGTGGCCAAAACTTCCAAAACTATGTTGAATAGTAGTGTTGAAAGTGGGCACCCTTGTCTTGTTCCTGACTTTAGTGAGAACAGTGTGGAGATTCCTTTAAAAACTGGAAATAGAACTGCCTTATGACCCAGCAATCCCACTGCTGGGCATACACACCGAGGAAACCAGAATTGAAAGAGACACGTGTGCCACAGTGTTCATCACAGCACTGTTTATAATAGCCAGGACATGGAAGCAACCTAGATGTCCATCAGCAGATGAATGGATAAGAAAGCTGTGGTACATATACACGATGGAGTATTACTCAGCCATTAAAAAGAATACAATTGAATCAGTTCTAATGAGGTGGACGAAACTGGAGCCTATTATACAGAGTGAAGTAAGCCAGAAAGAAAAACACCAATACAGTATACTAATGCATATCTATGGAATTTAGAAAGAGGGTAACAATAACCGTGTATACGAGACAGCAAAAGAGACACAGATGTATAGACAGTCTTTTGGACTCTGTGGGAGAGGGCGAGGGTGGGATGATTTGGGAGAATGGCATTGAAACATGTATAATATCATATAAGAAATGAATCGCCAGTCCATGTTCAATGCATGATACAGGATGCTCATGATACATGATATAGGATACAGGGCTGGTGCACTGGGATGACCAGAGGGATGGTATGGGGAGGGAGGTGCGAGGGAGGCTCAGGATGGGGAACACGTGTACACCTATGGCGGATTCATGTTGATGTATGGCAAAACCAATACAATATTGTAAAGTAATTAGCCTCCAATTAAAATAAATGAATTTATATTAAAAAAATTAAAAAAATCTCAGTTCTGGAAACAGATCATTAAAAAAGGATATTAAATGACACTCCATTTTAAAAATTATTTATTTTTTTTAAAAAGGATTTTAAACGACACCCATATTTAAAGTTATGTTTGAATTTTTCCCTGTACTGGGTATCTGTTACTGTGGGTCTTTCTCTCCTGCCAGTGGGCGGCCTTCTCACTGCAGTGCTTCTCTTGTTGCACACTTCTGGCTTTAGTCCTATACTTAGGACTAGAGTTACTTTGTGCTCTAAGATCAAGGTCTCCTCCTTCCAGGTCTGTACAAGAAACCCTCTCTCTCAGCCCAGGGGGGCCCCGTGTGTGAGGTCAGAAGAGAATGTGACCTTGGTCTGCAGCTCCAAAAGTGCCTTTGACCAGTTCCATCTGCTCAGAGAGGGGCAGAACCTTGGGTGCCCACTTGCTGGAGGGTGGAGCCCCCATGGAGCACTCCAGGCAGAGTTCCGTCTTGGTCCTGGGACCCCAGCCCACAGCGGTGTCTACAGGTGCTACGGCTCCTTCACTCACTCTCCCTACTCGTGGTCAGACTCCAGCGACCCACTGTTCCTGTCTGTCACAGGTGAAGAACCTCTTCCTGGCCCATGCTTTCTTGTTGCTGTTCCAGCTTGCTGTCGTTAAGCTGTGTCCAATTCTTAGCGACCCCCTGGACTGCAGCACAACAGACTCCTCTGTCCTTCACTATCTCCACTTCATGTACCACAGCCTTGTCCTGGTGAAGGGGCTTGCGTAACTCAACGAAGCTATCAGCCATGTCGTGCAGGGCCACCAAGACTGACGGGTCATAGTGAAGAGTTTGAACAACATGTAGTCCCCTACAGGAGGAAATGGCAACCCACTCCAATGTTCTTGTTTCCAGAACCCCAAGAAGATTCCCATGCTTCACGATGCACTAAATCACATTGCGTTGGCCAAGAAGTCCATTTGGGTTTTTCCATAACATCTTACTCTATCACTGAGCTCTATCTCTAGGGCTCTGTGCTGGTGTCAGGGGAACGTTAGGACTTCTGGAGAAATGGAGGCAATGAGAACCAGAGAGGAAGAGAGATGGTAGATGGGATCTCAATCCTCTTCCACCTCCAGTATGGATGCTCCACATCAGAATCATGTCTATCCAGGCAATAAAGAAAAAGGTCAGGGTAGACCCAGGAGGAGGAGAGGATGGGCTGATTTGGGAAGATCAGAGATTGCATTGGCTCCTTGCTCTTAGTCTTTTCCCAGAAGCAGCTCTGACATACAGGTGATTTCCCAATTAAGGAGCATAGACATTCATTCCTGGAGCAGAGAGAATGTCTCTAGCTTACAGCTGTCTTTCACCACCAGACATATCCATCCCACATCCTTCCACCATCACATCTCCAGGATGGAGGGTCTACTCAACGCATTCACGGGGAGGAGCCAGAAGGTCTCCCCTCATCCCATCAGTAGTGCTCTGAGGGATGACAGAGTCAAGGACAGCCAGGAGGTCAACCTTCCAGAAAGAATATTCCTCATTCAGTCAGTATGAGGAAGGTTACTTATTCACCCCTGTCTTTTTTCTCCTAGGATCCACTACAAGTACTTGCCAATCAACCACAGATCCACATACCACAGAAGGTAAGCAAGACGGTCTCCTATCTCAGCAAATTTCTGAGAAGACAGAGGGTTCCTGTGTGAGTGTTGGCTCTGCCACCTCCCAGCTCTGTGACTTTGGGCTCCTCAACGTCCCTGTTAAGTTAGCATTTGAGACTATGGTCTGCAGGAGACCCACAGGGGGCATTGAGCTTCTCATGCTCTGTGACTGGAAATTTCTAAACTGGAGAAGTGGGTCAGAGTGACCTGATCCCATGCTTAAGGGAGATGCTTACCTTCCCTCCACCAGGATCTTTGGAGATGGATGTGGGAGGACAAGGGGAGAATTTTAGGGAGCACCTTAAATATGTGTTATTCCTCTGTTAGTGTTTTATGAACTAAACATTCCACAGTTCAGATATATAAGTGTCATGTCTTCTTGAGGATTCCATTCCAGGTCTATGTGGATGGAGGGGAAATGTATTGTGCATTAACGTGGTCTCCATTCATGCAAAAATGCCATGCCTTGTCATACGGGGCAGCAGACAATAATTGCTTCGATGCCCAGGAGACCTTGATTCAGACCTCAGCTGGTCTTGCACAGCCTCTTTACTTTATCCACTGCTAGCATCTCTCTTGGATGTTTTGGTACCTCCTGGGAAGTGGAGACCATAACTGATCAGGTTGACAGATGCTGACAGTTTGACACAAGGATACAATAAATCCAGTGTGTAGGGGCACAGCCTACTCAACAAATAATCAGATTTTCTTCCACTTGCTTGTTGGTAGAAGCACCGCTTCCTCTAGAACACTCCAGCACGTGGTACATTGGCCTTGGGCTCATCATAGCCTTCACCTCTACCAGCATCATCCTCGCTGCTCTTGTCTGTCACTGGTTTTCTACCCAAAATCGTAAGTCTGAAGGTGGTGAGCTCAGCATCATCTGACCCAAAGGGAGGTGGGTTCACAGCAAAGAATGGCATTTTCACTTCCTGTAGGTTAAAAACTGATTTCTGGTGTTGAGATCCCTGATGGAACATCTTCCAGAGACCTATGGAACCCTGTTCTTTTTATGAAAATATGTGTTGATTTATTCTTGGCTGCATCAGGTCTTGGCTGCAGCATGGGGGATCCTCATTGTGGAGCTGGGGTGCAGTTCAAGGCTGCAGAGCTTGTGGGCTCAGCAGGTGCAGCACGTGGGGCTTAGTTGCTCCAAGGCAGGTGGGATCATAGTTCTCCCACCAGGGATAGAGCCTGTGGCCCCTGCACTGGATGGGGGGGGGGGGGTGGGTGTCTTAATCCCCGGGCCACCAGGGACATTCCAAGCCCTGTTCTTCTCTTCAACCACAGCCATCTGTTCTTATTCCCTACATGATCTTGGGAATCTGCTGTTACACAGAAAAGGATGGTCCATAACAGAAGACATAGGATGGGCCCATGGGTTTGCACAGGTTCATGAGACAGTCCGTGAATGGCTGGGCTTGTATATGGTTGTTTGTGTGTATGTGTGTGTGTGTGTGTGTGTGTGTGTGTGTGTGTGTGTGTAGTAGACAGTCTCTACACCTGGGGTATACCCCTGCCTTTTTCTGGCTTTGATATCCCCATCAAAGATACGGAGGTCTGGAATAACTGCCTCCACCCCAAAGAGCCTTGACTCTCTTCCATTCGCAGATGTTGCCATCATGGAAGGAGAGCCCAATGAAGACCGAACAGTAAACAGTGAGGTGAATCCTCCCAGGCCAAACCCTTGCCATAGCCTAAGCCCTTCCAATGCCCAATGCCCCAGCCTTCGAAGATCACGTCTCAGTCCATCATTCACACCTCCTTCCTCTCAGGATCCTGCAGCAGAAGACGTGATATACGCCCACCTGAACCACGGGACCGTCTCCAAGAGACTGTTCACTCCCGCTCCCCTGAGCCACATGCATCCCTTCACTGAGCCCATTATCTATGAATAATTCAATGTAAACCAAGACCATGCTGAGCCCTGACCTGGTCCCAGGCTGTGAGCACATAGAGTGTTACAAATTGAGGACTTAGATCTCTTTTTTAAGGGGTTCCTCCGTGGACACTCCTTCTCCTCCAAAGCAGCCCAGCAACTTTGAGGTAACAGTGCAGTCCAAGAATTATAGGATCGTCTTCAAAAATCCCACAACCTCTTAGTAATCTCCTGGCTATTCTAGGACTACATGTTATCTATCTCACCATTTGGGGAGAAGGTATAATCAATCACACATCTGGTAGGTTACTATGATCATCCTACTTTTTCTAAAGTTCCAATAAAGCATAAAAAAATTGCCAGTTGATTCTTCAAATTATTCAGTGGAGGCTGTCTTTTCACCTTGCTAATAGTTTCCTTTGATGTGCAGAAGCTTTTAAGTTTAATTAGGTCCCATTTGTTTATTTTTGCTTTTATTTCCAAAATTCTGGGAGGTGGGTCATAGAGGATCCTGCTGTGATGTATGTCAGAGAGTGTTTTGCCTATGTTCTCCTCTAGGAGTTTTATAGTTTCTGGTCTTACATTGAGATCTTTAATCCATTTTGAATTTATTTTTGTATATGGTGTTAGAAAGTGTTCTAGTTTCATTCTTTTACAAGTGGTTGACCAGATTTCCCAGCACCACTTGTTAAAGAGATTGTCTTTAATCCATTGTATATTCTTGCCTCCTTTGTCAAAGATAAGGTGTCCATATGTGCGTGGATTTATCTCTGGGCTTTCTATTTTGTTCCATTGATCTATATTTCTGTCTTTGTGCCAGTACCATACTGTCTTGATAACTGTGGCTTTGTAGTAGAGCCTGAAGTCAGGTAGGTTGATTCCTCCAGTTCCATTTTTCTTTCTCAAGATCGCTTTGGCTATTCGAGGTTTTTTGTATTTCCATACAAATTGTGAAATTATTTGTTCTAGCTCTGTGAAGAATACTGTTGGTAGCTTGATAGGGATTGCATTGAATCTATAAATTGCTTTGGGTAGTATACTCATTTTCACTATATTGATTCTTCCAATCCATGAACATGGAAACTATTAGCAAGGTGAAAAGACAGCCTTCAGAATGGGAGAAAATAATAGCAAATGAAGCAACTGACAAACAACTAATCTCAAAAATATACAAACAACTCCTACAGCTCAACTCCAGAAAAATAAATGACCCAATCAAAAAATGGGCCAAAGATCTAAACAGACATTTCTCCAAAGAAGACATACAGATGGCTAACAAACACATGAAAAGATGCTCAACATCACTCATTATCAGAGAAATGCAAATCAAAACCACTATGAGGTACCATTCCACACCAGTCAGAATGGCTGCGATCCAAAAGTCTACAAATAATAAATGCTGGAGAGGGTGTGGAGAAAAGGGAACCCTCTTACACTGTTGGTGGGAATGCAAACTAGTACAGCCACTATGGAGAACAGTGTGGAGATTCCTTAAAAAACTGGAAATAGAACTGCCTTATGATCCAGCAATCCCACTGCTGGGCATACACACTGAGGAAACCAGAAGGGAAAGAGACACGTGTACCCCAATGTTCATCGCAGCACTGTTTATAATAGCCAGGATCTGGAAGCAACCTAGATGTCCATCAGCAGATGAATGGATAAGAAAGCTGTGGTACATATACACAATGGAGTATTACTCAGCCATTAAAAAGAATACATTTGAATCAGTTCTAATGAGGTGGATGAAACTGGAGCCTATTATACAGAGTGAAGTAAGCCAGAAGGAAAAACACCAATACAGTATGCTAACGCATATATATGGAATTTAGAAAGATGGTAACGATAACCCTGTATACGAGACAGCAAAAGAGACACTGACGTATAGAACAGTCTTATGGACTTTGTGGGAGAGGGAGAGGGTGGGAAGATTTGGGAGAATGGCATTGAAACATGTAAAATATCATGTATGAAACGAGATGCCAGTCCAGGTTCAATGCACGATACTGGATGCTTGGGGCTAGTGCACTGGGGCGACCCAGAGGGATGGTATGGGGAGGGAGGAGGGAGGAGGGTTCAGGATGGGGAACACATGTATACCTGTGGTGGATTCATTTTGATATTTGGCAAAACTAATACAATTATGTAAGGTTTAAAAATAAAATAAAATTAATTAAAAAAAATTATTCAGTGGAAAAAAAACAAAACCAAAAAATAAAATGTCTATTCAGTAATGTTTTACAAGGATGAACATATTTACAAGACAGAAACAGACTTGTAGACTTAGAGAACAATCTTAGAGTTACAGACGGGAAGGGTTGGGGGAGCGATAGATTGGAAGTTTAAGATTGACATGTGCAGTGTTATATTTAAAATAAAATGCTTTCCATGAAGAATAATAAAATCAATGCTAGATGGCCTTTAAAAAGATGAAGTATATTCTGTTTGAGATATCCAGTGTGGTGGCACTAGCCATGTGAGGCTGTGTGTGTACGTGCTAAGGCAATTCAGTCATATCTGACTCTTTGCAAAGCCATGGATGATGTGTAGCTCGTTAGACTCCTCTGTCCATGGGATTCTCTAGGCAAGGATACTGGAGTGGGTTGCCATTACCTTCTCGAGGGGATCTTCTTGACCCAGGGATTGAACCCATGTCTCTCATGTCTCTTGCGTTGGCAGGCAGATTCGTTATCACTGAGCCATTGGGGAAGCCCCCTCAACCTTTCCCAGCCATGTGCCCTGAGGGTGCTGGGTTCCAGGGGTAGAAACATGATAACAAAATCTCCTTCAGTCTGGATCCTCAGTGGCCAATAAAGTAGTTACCCAGCCACGCTGTACAATGACTCTACATGTATATGAAGTAAAGCATTCAGTTCCTCACTCACATCCACCACATTTCAAGTGCTCAGTAGCATCATGTGCCCAGGTGCTATGGTGTTGTTCAGAGCAGATGTTTAAAAAGTCCAGTCATCACAGAGAATTTTACTGGACATTCCACTCCAGATCACTGAAAGGCTGCAGAGACAACACTTGCCCCAGGGAGGCTTTGCATGTGTTGTGTTAATCTATCAATACTTGTACATTTTTTTCTTTTTTGCTTCTTTTCACTGAAGCAAATGATTTGAGAATCTTATGCCTTTTAAATTATCAACTGTTGGCACAATATGGCTTGGCTCAACGAAGAGGAGGGCTGAAGAGCATAACACCATGAGGACCCCAGCATGAACTGAGCTGGCAAATGGGGTGAAAATCAAGCTCCATGGAGCCTTAGTTGCTCCCTGAGGTTGTGCATGTGATCTTTCCCCTGGCTTAGAACTAAATCACCCAAGAACTGTTTTACCAAGAGAAATGTCAGGATCGCTAGAAGTGAAGACATGCTGGGGCTTCTGTGTTGCTACTGTGAGAGAGCATATACCACACTGCTGTGTGATATATCTGAACGTGCATTCATTTCATAATATATGTAAGTCAGGTCATTACCTTGGATACCACACAGCTCTATGTCAATTATAACTCTGTGAAACTGGATAGATAGACGATACATGTGCTTAGTTGCTCAGTCATATCCACCTCTTTGTGACCCTTTGGACTGAAACCTTATAGGGTCCTCTGTCCATGGGATTCTCCAAGCAAGAATACTGGAGTGGTTGGCATTTCATTCTCCATGATGATATGTAGACAGACACATAGATAGATCAATAGATTTCAGTGGTTGCAATACCACTTCCTGAGGCAGTTGATGACTTTAGCAGGCTATTTCCTGTCTTTCTTAAATTTTGCTTCATGGAAGTATATCATATGTATTAATATATGCATCTGTCCTTGATCAGGAGCTCTGACAAGGTCCATTCTTGTCTGACCCTGGAGTCTTTGTTGGTTGAAGAGGAGAGCAACATGCAGCATCAAAGGATGCTTTGAAGAGACAGAAATGACTCACATGCTTCCCCTCAAGGGGACAGAGACACAATTTGCTTTTTACAGACATTGGCCTGTCACTGGGAGAAATAAAGGCTGCCCTCTGGGCCCAAGAGGAAGAGTTGTGCTTTCTTGTGGGAGCAGAGTGTACTTTGCAAAACTCTCCAGGCCTCCTCGCTTGTCCACCCCTTGGTTCACCAGTTCTCTAAGGGCATCACTGAAGGTCACACTCAACACCTCCACTCTTACATCTCATATTCAATCACACAGTAAAAGAATTCAGCCCCCGGGGTCCCCCTGGCCCCTGCTGTCTTCTCCATCTACAGAGTCCACCCACAGCCACACCTGGATTCCAGCCACAACCTCCCTGGGTTCTGAGCTCCAGACCCACACTCCCATCTCCAGTTCACCCTCCACATTTCATCTTTCTAACTCACATTTCAGAATCTGCTTTCTGCCCCCCAAATCCCTCCATGGTGCCCACATCTTCAGGGCAAACTCCAAACTCTTCTATCTAAATTCAATCCTGTTCATGGTCCTCCAGAGTTGACCCCCACCCCCAACCTCAGCTCGCACCTTTTCTTCCAAACGATACTGGTACAATTACACCACACACACACACACGGAAAATGGGCCATTTAACATTTGTGTGCTCTCTCATATCAGCTCTTCTGAGAACACTCAGACTCAACAAGTTCCTTTTGTACTCCCAATCGAAAGTAGACACAAAGGTAGACACCATCATTTCCATCACTTGTTAATGGGTTTTTGCCTTATTAAGGGGCAATTTTCATAAGAAAAATCCACATAAATCATTTAGAATGCTGGTTGACACACCCATATCAGAATAATTGAAGGTCAAAATTATTTATTTTTAATTAAAAAAATTAAATTTATACTGTCATTTCCCTTTTCTCTACAGCATCTAATATAATATGACCTTCATAAAGTTTTCTTATCATACAGTTTCTTGCTTATATCTTCCATTTTTTCTTAAAAATAAAATCATCACCCTTGAACAGTGGACAGCACTGTACATGACCACATCAATTCCCCCTGTCCCCTTCAGTAAGCCCCTGTGTCCCAGGGTTCTATGGAATGTTCTTTTCTGTCTAGAATGTACCTGCTCCTACCCATGGCTCTCCAGCTCCTCAAGCAGCTATTCTCTCAAGTAGTGTAGACGTTGTTGTCATTGTTCGGTCACTAAGTCATGTGTGACTTTTGCAACCCCATGGACTGCAGCATGCCAGGCTTCTCTGTCCTTCACTATCTCCCACAGTTTGCTCAAACTCAAGTCCATTGGGTCTTGATGTCATCCAACCATCTCATCCTCTGTCACCCTCTTCTCCTCTTGCCCTCAATCTTTCCCAACATCAGGGTCTTTTCCAATAGTCAGTTCTTTGCATCATGTGGTCAAATTATTGCAGCTTCAGCTTTAGCATCAGTCCTACCAATGAATATTCTCAGGGTTGATTTCCTTTAGGATTGATCGGTTTGGTCTCCTTGCTGTTCATGAGATTCTCAAAAGTCTTCCCCAGCATTACAGTCTAAAAACGTGTTCCTCAGTGCTCAGCCTTCTTTATGTCCAACTCTTACATCCATATATGCCTACTAGACACACCATAGCTTTGACTATAAGGAACTGTGTTGGCACAGCACTTTCTAATACAGTGTCTAGGTTTGTCACAGCTTTTCATCAAAGGAGAAGGGTCTTTTAATTTCATGGCTGCTGTCACTGTCCACAGTAATTTTGGAGCCCAAGAAAAGAAAATCTGTCACTGTTTCCACTTTTTCCCTAATATTTTTTTTTTCTTTTTTTGCCATGAAGTGCTTGGACCACAGTTCAGGAGCTTCATTTTTTAAAATGTTTACAGTGTAGACATGGAACACAGTTATTTTCTTGTTTCTTCTATTTTAAAAATAATTGATTATTAGCATTTGATGCCCTCATTCTGCAGAACCTGAGTTCTTCGAGCACCTACAGAAGATGGGTTTACCTGGGTCATGGGTGTATTTCTGTTGTGTAGCATCAATGCCTGGTACAGAGTAGGTGCTCTGCAATAATTTGTGAGCTGACTGAAGATGAGAAGTAAATTCCATTTCTGGAGGGGACTGGGAAAATAAAGTTCTGAGTTGTATTTGGAGCCAGACTGTCCGGGACTGACTCAGGGCGAGAACCTGGGTCCCACCCTCTAGAGCAGGCAGTCAGACTGGGCAGAAAAGGAGCTGAGACCTCAGGTCTGGGCTGAGATGCCTCCTGAGCCCTGCCTGGAGACATCGGCGCCAGGTCCATGGAGGGGCAGCCCTGTTGCTGCAGGTCCACAGCTGTGGGAACCCTGAGGGGCCGCAGTGGCCCCCCAGGGACCACATCCTGTTTGTCCTCTAAGGCCCCATGGTCTCTTCATCTGCACAGGGCGGGGGCAGCTGGGAGGCCAGAGCTGCAGACATGACTTTTATCCTCTCTGAGCTTCTCCTCCTCGTCCAGATGTGATGGGCAGGGAGGGAACCGCATGAGGGCACGGGATGCCCACTCCACCCCCAGTTCATGGGAACCTCAGTGCTTGAGCACTGGAGGAGCCAGGGATCCTGACGGGGAGAGAATCAGCCCAAGCTTTTGGTGGCAAATCTCTCACTTTCAGGGCTGAGTCTGGGCCAGAGGACCCCAAGCCCTGCAGGTGAGTCTTCCCACGGCTCCTGGGTCCCCATGTCTCACTTCGGTCCCAGGAAATCGGTGGAGGAGGAGGTGGGGGCACTGGGATTCTAGAGTGATGCTGGTGAAACCTGGAAGGGCTCCTGAGCTGACCTGGGGAGTGAGGGGTGGGGAGGTCCTTGGACTCAGCCTCTGACTCCCTTCCAGGGACCTTCCACAAACTCACCATCTGGGCTGAGAATCTCTTGGGCAGTTCAGGGTGCCCATGTGATACACCATATGCACAGATGGAATGTGAGAATGAGTACGCAGACAATCAGAGATTATACTGCAGTTGGCCTGCACTATTTGAAGAAAGAAATGGCAATGCATTCCAGTATTCTTGCCTGGAAAATCCCATGAATATTGGAGCCTGCCAGCCTACAGTCCATACGGTTGCAAAGAGTTGGACATTACTGAGTGACTTCATTTTCTTTCATTTTATTTTAAAATTTATTTGTTTTACTGGTTCCATTTTTTAATCTCATAATATTTATATTTTATTGAAGTGTAGTTGACTTACAATGTTTCAGGTGCACAGCAAGGTGATTTTCAGTTATACAAGTATGCATACATTATTTTGCAGATTACTTTCCATTTTAGGTTATTGCAAGATATTGACTATAGTTCCCCATGCTATACAGTAAATCTTTGTTGCTTGTTGCATATCTTTTTTTTTTTAATTAGAAATCTAGCATTGTATTTGTACTTCTATTTTTAAATTTATGGTATATTCCACATCAGTGTTATGCTACACTAAAAGTAATGTTTTATGTTATGTACATTAAAAGTAAACGGAAAATAATGGCAATGTTAATTGTGGGAGGAAATATTGACTCGAATTATGTTACTGGTGGGCTTTCCTGGGGACTCAGATGATAAAGAATCTGCCTGCAGCACAGAAAGATCTCCTGGAGAACGAAATGGCAACCCACCCCAGCATTCTTGCCTGGAGAAGCCCCATGGACAGAGGAACCTGGCGGGTTGCAGCCCATCACAAAGAGTCAGACACGACTGATGGACTAAACTATTCTCAAGGCTCTGACTTGAAAGGTATAACACTTTCCCATTCATATAGAGATAAAAAGTGGCAGAACAGACAGAACCTTTTGTCTTGTCAGGGGCTTAAAGGGACATTATGACCAGGCATGCATGGACAGCTTCAAGAACAGAGGATTCCAGGATTAAAAGATTTCCCAGTGGAGGGGATGTAAGTATAGCTATGGCTGATCCATGTTGATGTATGGCAGAAACTAACAATATTATTCAGTTCAGTTCAGTCGCTCAGTCGTGTCCGACTCTGCGACCCCATGAATTGCCTCACTCCAGGCCCCCCGTGTCCATCACCAAGGAATATTACTCAGCCATTAAAAAGAATGCAGTTGAATCAGTTCTAATGAGATGGATGAAACTGGAGCCTATTATACAGAGTGAAGTAAGTCAGAAACTAAAACACCAATACAGTGTACTAACACACAAACATGGAATTTAGAAAGACAGTAATGATGACCCTATATGTGAGACAGCAAGAGACACAGATGTAAAGAACAGTCTTTTGGACTCTGTGGGAGAGGGTGAGGGTGGGATGCTTTGAGAGGGTAATGTTGAAACGTGTATATTATCATACGTGAAGTGGATCACCAGTCCAGGTTTGATGCATGAGACAGGGTGCTCAGGGCTGGTGCACTGGGATGACTCTGGGGGATGGGATGGGGAGGGAGGTGAGAGGAAGGTTCCAGATGGGGAATACATGTGCGCCCATGGCTGATGCATGTCAATTTTTTGCAAAAACCACCACAATATTGTAAAGTAATTAGCTTCCAATGCAGAGTTCCTAAGAATAGCAAGGAGAGATAAGAAAGCCTTCCTTAGCAATCAATGCAATGAAATAGAGGAAAACAACAGAATGGGAAAGACTAGATATCTCTTCAAGAAAATTAGAAAGGCCAAGGGAACATTTCATGCAAAGATGGGCTCGAAAAAGGACAGAAATGGTATGGACCTAACAGAAGCAGAAGATATTAAGAAGAGGTGGCAAGAATACACAGAAGAACTGTAGAAAAAAAAGATCTTCACGACCCAGAAAATCATGCTGGTGTGATCACTCATACTCACCTAGAGCCAGACATGCTGGAATGTGAAGTCAAGTGGGCCCTAGGAAGCATCACTATCAACAAAGCTAGTGGAGGTGATGGAATGCGGGGAGCTGCCCGTGAGAACGGGGTCCTTTGTCTGAAGGACACAGCTCTGGGAGCTGCCTCAGTCCTTGAGGGTTTGCTTGCAAACATAGCTCTCTGTCCCACCACCCCAGAGATTAGGCAACTATCTACTGCAGACACCTGGAGTTCTGGGCAAACTTCTCATGCACAGGGAAATGTTATCTGGTGTAAGAAATAATAACAGGGTGCCATTCCCATGCTCTCAAGATTTCTTGTGACTTTTTGTAAGATGTATAGGTCAACCAAGAAAAAAGTTAACTGTCTTGTCTTTCTCACGCTCTCCTGTATAAATATGAGATGCTGAATAAAGTCGTGGTCAGACTGCTTCCCTTTGTGGAGACGTGTCTGAACCTCTCGACCCCATCTTTGTTGTAGAATTTCTTTTGCTGTAGTTTTCTTTCTCAGCCACGCCGTGCACGTTCTCGGGACCTGATCGACTTTGCCGGCTGGCTCCGGCAATGGGATTCCAGTTGAGCTATTTCAAATCCTAAAAGATGACACTGTGAAAGTGCTGCACTCAATATGCCAGCAAATCTGGAAAACTCAGCAGTGGCCACAGGACTCGAAAAGTTCAGTTTTCATTCCAATCCCAAAGAAAGGCAATGCCAAAGAATGCTCAAACTACTATTGCACTCATCTCATCCACTAGTAAAGTAATGCTCAAAATTCTCCAAGTCAGGCTTCAGCAATGCATGAACTGTGAATTTCCAGATGTTCAAGCTGGTTTTAGAAAAAGCAGAGGAAACAGAGATCAAACTGCCAACATCTTCTGGATCATTGAAAAAGCAAGAGACTTCCAGGAAAAAACATCTGCTTTATTGACTACGCCAAAGCCTTTGACTGTGTGGATCACAATAAACTGTGGAAAATTCTGAAAGAGATGGGAATATGAGACCACCTGACCTACCTCTTGAGAAACCTGTGTGCGGGTCAAGAAGCAACAGTTAGAACTGGACATGGAACAACAGACTGGTTCCAAATAGGAAAAGGAGTATGTCAAGGCTGTATATTGTCACCCTGCTTATTTAACTTATATACAGAGTACATCATGAGAAACACTGGGCTGGAGGAAGAACAAGCTGGAATCAAGATTTCTGGGAGAAATATCAATAACCTCAGATATGCAGATAACACTACCCTTATGGCCAAAATTGAAGAAGAACTAAAGAGCCTCTTGATGAAAGTGAAAGAGGAGAGTGAAAATATTGACTTAAAGCTCAACATTCAGAAAACTAAGATCATGGCATCCGGTCCCATCACTTCATGGCAAATAGATAAGCAGATAGTGGAAACAGTGTCAGACTTTATTTTTCTGGGCTCCAAAATCACTGTAGATGGTGACTGCAGCCATGAAATTAAAAGACGCTTACTCCTTGGAAGGAAACTTATGACCAGCCTAGACAGCATATTCAAAAGCAGAGACATTACTTAGTCAACAAAGGTCCATCTAGTCAAGGCTATGGTTCTTCCAGTGGTCATGTGTGGATGTGAGAGCTGGACTATAAAGAAAGTTAAGCGCCAAAGAATTGATGCTTTTGAACTGTGGTGTTGCAGAAGACTCTTGAGAGTCCCTTGGACTGCAAGGAGATGCAACCAGTCCACCCTAAAGGAGATCAGCCCTCGGTGTTCATTGGAAGGCTTGATGTTGAAGCTGAAACTCCAATACTTTGGCCACCTGATGCGAAGAGCTGACTCATTTGAAAGGACCCTGATTCTGGGAAAGATTGAAGGCAGGAGGAGAAGGGGATAACAGAGGATGAGATGGTTAGATGGCATCACTGACTACAATGGGCATGGGTTTGGGTAGACTCCGGGAGTTGGTGATGGACAGGGAGACCTGGCGTGCTGTGATTCATGAGGTCACAAAGAGTCAGACATGACTGAGCAATTGAACTGAACTGAACTGAAAATAAATAAACTAATTAAAAAAGAAGAAGAAGAAGAAGAAGAATCCTCTCCAGCACCACAGTCCGAAAGCATCAGTTCTTCAGCACTCAACCTGTTTCAGTGCTTGGGCAGCTGGAGGAACTGGGGACCCTGATTGGGAGATAATCAGCCGAAGGTTCCAGTGGGAAATCTCCCTTCCAAGGCTGAGTCTGGGCCAGAGGACCCCGAACCCTGCAGGTAAGTCCTCCTGGGGCTCCCAGAACCCATGTCTCACTTGAGCCCTGGAAACTTGGTGGTGGGTGAGGTGGGGTTACTGGGATTCTAGAGTGATGCTGGTGAAACCTGGAAGGGCTCCTGAGCTGAGCTGGGGACTGAGGGGTGG
Source organism: Bos grunniens (assembly GCF_055505025.1). Classification (NCBI taxonomy): domain Eukaryota; kingdom Metazoa; phylum Chordata; class Mammalia; order Artiodactyla; family Bovidae; genus Bos; species Bos grunniens. The sequence goes on along the minus strand of NC_141182.1, from coordinate 63,117,985 downwards.
AGAGGTCCTAGGACTCAGCCTCTGACTTCCTTCCAGGGACCTTTCACAAACCACCATCTGGGCTGAGCCAGTATTGGGCAGTTTCAAGATGCCCATGTGAATACACTGTATGCAGAGTTGGAAGGTACAAGTAAGCACATAGAACATCAGGGAGTATGCTGTAGTTTGCTTGCACTATTTGGAGAAGGAAATGGCAAGGCATACCAGTATTCTTGCTTGGAAAATCCCATAGATGGAGGAGCCTGCCAGGCTAGAGTACATGGGGTCTCAAAGAGTCAGACACGACTGGAAAACTTTACTTTCTTTCATTTCATTTTAAAATTAATTTATTTTGCTAGTTACATCTTTAAATTTCATAATATATGCATTTTATTGAAGTGTAACTGACTTACAATGTTCCAGGTGCACAGTAAGGTGATTCAGTTATACATATACACACACAGTTTTTTTCAGATTATTTTCCATTTTGGTTATTACAAGATATTGACCACAGTTCCCTGTGCTATGCAGTAAATCTTTGTTGTTTGTTGCATATCAATTTTTAGTTTAATTAGAAAGCTAGCATGCTATTCATACTTCAATTTTAAAATTTAAGATATAAATTCCACATTAGTGTTATGCTACACTGATAGTGAAAGCATGATGCCAAAATCCCACCACGCCCACGTTAAAAGTAAGTGGAAAACAATAGCAATGTTATGTGGGAGGAAATATTGAATCTCATTATGTTACTGGTGGGCTTCCCTGTTGACTCAGATGATAAAGAATCCGCCTGCAACGTGGGCGACCTGAACTCAAGCCCTCGGTTGAGGAAGATCCCCCATGGAAGGAAATGGCAACCCACCCCAGCATTCTTGCCTGGAGAATCCCCATTGACAGAGGAGCCTGGCGGGCTGCAGCCCATGGGATCACAGAGAGTCAGGCACGACTGAGCGACCAAGCACAAGCACAATGTTACTGGTGGGAGGACAAGTGATTGCAGTAGTTGCGGAGTCGATAACATTTATCCATTCAAAGGGACAGCCACACATCTCTGGACCTGACTTCCCATTGCATCTGTTCCTTCAGCTCTAACCCTTGCGCTCTGCTGTCTGTGCTTAGTCATGCTGACTCTTTGGTAAAAGAATGTTGCCTAGAGCTTGTAATATAGGAGAACCCATTCTCAAGGCTGGAGAAGCAAATGGCAACACACTCTAATATTCCTGCCTGGAGAATTCCATGGACAAGGAGCCTGGTGGCCTACAATCCTTAGGGTCACAAAGAATCGGACATGACTGAGGGACTAAGACTATTTTCAAGGCTCTGAACTTGAAAGGTATAACACTTTCCCATTCGTATAGAAATAAAAAGTTACATAACAGACAGAAACTTTTGTCTTGTTGGGGACTTAAAGGGATATTACGACCAGATGTGCATGGACAGCTTCGAAAACAAAGGATTCCAGCATTAAAAGTTTTCCACAGTGGTGGGGACGTAAGTATAGCTATAGCTGATCCATGTTGATGTATGGCAGAAGTCATCCCAGTATTGTAATTGTCCTTTAATTAAAAATAAATAAATTAAGGGGGGGGAAGCTTGGACAGGAATTCTCTGGTGGTCCAGTGGTTGGGAATCTGCCTGCCCAAGTAGGGGACACTGGTTCAATCCCCAGAATGGGACTATTCCACATCCCATGGGGCAAGTAAGCCCGTGGGCCACAAGTCCATGTGCCTATAGTGGGTGCTCCACAACAAGAGAAGCCACAGCGATGAGAGACTCTGCACCACAGCAAAGAGCTGCCCCCCTTCCTGCAACTAGAGAAAGCCAGTGCACAGTGATGAAGACCCAGCACAGCCATTAATTAGTTAATTAGAACACTGCAACAACCAGCTACACCTCTTCCCCTTTTAGTGTGTGTGTGTGTGTGTGTGTGTGTGTGTGTGTGTAAGTGTGAAAGTATGAGTTCACAGGTGGGTATTTAACCTGTATTTTTCTCTCCTCTCCTTGGAAAATTCTTCCCCATAGGGTTATTTTACATTCAGTAAACACTGTTGGACCATCCCACCCCTTCAAAAAAAAGCCCATCTAACTCAGATAAGATGATTCTTTGGGGCACGAGTTCACCATCTTTTTGGTCTGCTGGCTTTCCAAATAAGGTCACTATTCCTTGCCCAAAGACCTCATCATTCTGCCCAATGACAAGCAACGTGAGGTTGGACTCAAAGCACATTCATGAGACATTGGCAGAGGTGTCATTCATTGTAGACAAAATCCATAGACGTCACACTCACAATTGGTATGTGTGGTTTAAAGAAGATATACAGATTGCCAATAGGCATATGAAAAGATGCTCAGCATTGCTCATTAGTAGAGAAAGGCAAATCGACACTGCAAGGAGGTACCACCTCATACCAATCAGAATGGCCATCATTAGACAGTTGATGAATAACAGATGCTGAGAGGGTGTGGAGAAGAGGGAAACCCTCTTACACTGTTGGAGGAGTGGAAACTGGTGCAGCCACTGTGGAAAACATTATGGAAGTTCCTCAAAAAACCAAAAACAGAATTTCCACATGATCCAACAATTCCAATCCAGAGCATATATTTGGAAAAAAAACTATACCTTGAAAAGATTCATGCACCCCTATGTTCATAGCAGCACAACTTATAATACCCAAGACATGGAAACAACCTAAATGTCCATCGACAGATGAATGAGTAAAGAAGATGTTGTATGTGCCTACACACACACACAATGGAATACTACTCAGGCATTTTAAAAATGAAATTATGCCTTTTGCAGCAGCATGGATGGACCTGGAGATTAACATATTAAGTGAAGAAGACAGAAAGAGAAAGACAATTTTCAGGTGATATCACCCATATGTGAAATCTAAAAGGAACATATCAATGAAACAGGAACAGACTCAGAGACAGAGAATAGGCTTGTGGTTGCCAAGGAGGGAAGGACTGGGAGCTTGGGATTAGCAGATGAAATCTATTTATACATAGAATGGATAAAGAATGAGGTCCTACAGTATGGCACAGGGAATTCTATTAGGTATCTTGCCATAAGTCATAATGGAAAAGAATATACATGTCAAGCTGAATCCATTTGCTGTACTGCAGAAATGAACTATACTTCAATAATTTGTCTTAATTTTTAAAAATTTGTGGTTTCTACATCTGCAATGGAACATTACATGGCAGTAAAAATGCACAAACTGAAAGGACCAAGAATACACATCAATTCTGAAACATGATATTAAGTAAATAAGAGGAAATTTTAAGAAGGGTGACTGTACTGTTACTCCATTACATAGATAATAATCAAGAGGAGACCAGATTTATTACTTAGGGAGCATCACTAATCTTAACAACCCCCACCCCCAGCAAAATGGTGTGGAGTCTCTGCCCTTACTGAGGTTCTTTCCTGTCTATGAACAACAGCTGAACTGGGTGTATGTCTGCCCTTGGAGTCCTGAAACAGCTGGGCCATTTTGCCCCAGTTTGGAGTTGATTGTTGTGGACACGCCCCTCACTCCAGCATTCTGGAGCTTGGAAGTCCCTACTTGACATATTTTGTGTTCATCTGAGTACCTAGGAAGCAAGGCTTTTCAGGCAGAACAAATCCCCCTCCCAAAAAACCACCACAGTCATCTTTACACACATTATCTTTGTGTACATTGTGGTCCTTGGATTGGAAAGGGAGGGAGAGAGAGAGACAGAGAGAGTGTCTGTGTGCAAAGTTTCCACTCACAGTTAGGAAATAATTTCAGATGAAGAGTCAGAGAAAGACAAATATCACATGATATCGCTTACTTGTGACATTAAAAAAAATGAACTTATTTACAAAACAGACTCACAGAGAATGAACTTACGGCTACCAGGGGGAATTGTGTCAGGGGAAGATTGGATTGGAAGTTTGGGACTCACATATACACACGGCTATATTAAAAATGGATGACCAGTTACTTTATTTTTTTTTAATTAATTTTATTTTATTTTTAAACCTTACATAATTGTATTAGTTTTGCCAAATATCAAAATGAATCCACCACAGGTATACATGTGTTCCCCATCCTGAACCCTCCTCCCTCCTCCCTCCCCATACCATCCCTCTGGGTCATCCCAGTGCACCAGCCCCAAGCATCCAGCATCGTGCATTGAACCTGGACTGGCATCTCGTTTCATACATGACATTTCACATGTTTCAATGCCATTCTCCCAAATCTTCCCACCCTCTCCCTCTCCCACAGAGTCCATAAGACTGTTCTATACATCAGTGTCTCTTTTGCTGTCTCGTATACAAGATTATCATTACCATCTTTCTAAATTCCATATATATGCGTTAGTATACTGTATTGGTGTTTTTCCTTCTGGCTTACTTCACTCTGTATAATAGGCTCCAGTTTCATCCACCTCATTAGAACTGATTCAAAAGTGTTACTTTAAAATATGTGTTGGTTTTGCCATACATCAACCTGAATCTGCCATGGGTGTACACGTGTTCCCCATCCTGAACCCCCCTCCCACCTCTCTACCGTACCAGCCCTCTGGGTCATCACAGTGCACCAGCCCCAAGCATCCTGTATCCTGCATTGAGCCTGGACTGGTGATTCGTTTCTTATATGATATTATACATGTTTCAATGCCATTCTCCCAAATCATCCCACCCTCTCCCTCTCCCACAGAGTCCAAAAGACTGTTCTACACATCTGTGTCTCTTTTGCGGTCTCACATACAGGGTTATCGTTACCATCTTTCTAAATTCCATATATGTGCAATAGTGTACTGTATTGGTGTTTTTCTTTCTGGCTTACTTCACTCTGTATAACAGGCTCCAGTTTCATCCACCTCATTAGAACTGATTCAATTGTATTCTTTTTAATGGCTGAGTAATACTCCATTGTGTATATGTACCACAGCTTCCTTATCCATTCATCTGCTGATGGACATCTAGGTTGCTTCCATGTCCTGGCTATTATAAACAGTGCTGCGATGAACACGGGGGTACACGTGTCTCTTTCCCTTCTGGTTTCCTCAGTGTGTATGCCCAGCAGTGGGATTTCTGGGAGCCTGTGAGCTCAACTACTGACCACCTGCTGCAACCACTGAAGCCCACGCACCCTAGAGCCTGTGCTCCACAAGAGAAGCCACTGCAAGAAGCAGCCCGCACACCACAGCTGGAAAGTAACTACCACTCACTGCAAGTAGCAAAAACCCAGTGCAGCAATGAAGACCCAGCACAACCAAAAATAAATTAAAAACAATTTTTAAGATAAAAAAAAATGGATGACCAACAAGGACCTACTGTATAAACAGAGAATTCTACTTAATATTCTGTAACTACCTAAGTGGGAAAATAATTTGAAAAGCAATAGAGGCATGTATCTGTATAATTGATTCACTTTGTTGTACACCTAAAATTAACACAGTTTCTTAATCACAAACATTACAATATAGAAGTTTTTCGTATTTTCAAAAAGCCATAATATGCATGTCTGGTCCTCTCATAAGAATGCAGAATAAAAGTCTCTATTAATGAGTTTTTAATTGGCCACCTGCAGTGAGCCTGACAAACGAGGTGGGAACACATGATTTCTCTTTTTTGAAGAGTTAAGGTTAATGAGATTTATCATGAGCTTGGGAAAAGCATCCTGCATGGTATACACTGAATCACCGTTTCTACTTCCTAAAGGCAGCAAGATCTGTCTGAATCCTCTTAGTTTTACAATATTTAGGGAAACAAGGTGACGATTGGGTCATGAGGTGTGCTCCATGATGTGGCTCAGGTCAGACTTCCATACCTGGCATGAGAAGAGGCCGGCCATCTTCCCATGTGACATGACCCAGGCTGACTGTACCAACAGCACCACCCACCTTCCACATCCTGTGACTCTGTCAGCTTTGTTCAGTTCTGCCTCCTGTCTCACAGAAGCAGAGCCATGTGCCCCACACTCCTCAGCCTCCTGAGTCTCGGTGAATCCAGAAAGACACAGTAGGAGAGGGTTATTGTGGAAATCAGAAGGTCTTCACACCACTAACCAGAATCCCTGGATGAAGGTGCAAGGAGTGTGGGGTCCATCAGGACAAGCCTTCTCTGACATGCTTTACCTTCTAGGATTCTGTGTGAGGATCTGGGCAGCTGTGGGTGAGTCCTCCCCATCCCTTATTTCTCTGTTGAGCAAAGCAGTTGGGGCTGATGCAGATTACACTGAGGGCCGGGGTGAGACACCCTGTCAGCACAGCGAGAGCCATCTACCCTGTGGATCCCCGGTCCTCCTATTGGCAATGATACTCATCTTCACTCTCCCCAGAGGTTACCCCACCTCTAGACTCTGGACCTGAAGGCACAGTGTGAAGTCTGGGAGCTGGGAGCTAGGCCCACTGAGTGCCATTTCTATCATGAGTGGGGAGCAAGAGGCTGAAGCCCACAGACCCTCCCCTACAAGCTGGCTCCTGGCATCTCCAACTGGCCCTTAACAACAGGATCTGCAGGACTGCCCACTAGACCTGACCCCAGGGAAGGGTCTGGTCACCAGGCAGGGCCACTTGGACCTTGTCACACATTTGATGTAGGTTAGCTAACAAAGGAGCGAGGTTCAAGGTTTACTTCCTTCTTTTTAATCAAGTGGCTTTTTCACTGCTTAGTTGTGGTAGTGTTAGTGGGTCGTGTCCGACTCCTTTCAACTCCATGGACTGTAGCTCACCAGGCTCCTCTGTCCATGGGATTCTCCAGGCAAGAATATGGAGGTGGTTGCCATTTCCTTAACCAGGGGATCTTGCCATCTCAGGGACTGAACCCTGGTCTCCTGCCTTGCAGGAAGATTCTTTACCATTTTGAGCTACAACAAATGCAACCGGGAAGTCCTTTTGCTTCTTCTCCATAGATCAACTTTTCTGTGGGGTTTTATTTTGCCTTCATCGTGCAGCTTGCGGGATCTTAGATCCCTGATCAGGGTTTCAAGTCGGGCCCTTGGCAGAGAAAGTGCCAAGTCCTAACCACTGGACTGCCCAGAAATCCCAATTTTTTTGTGTTTTGAGAGATAGGTTTTCATTATTTTGTCAACCCAAGAAGTGATTCATGTCCTGAGAGTTTCCATGATGTCTCTCCTGGATTGACTGTGTCTCTGTCTGTCCCCAAGCCCCAGGTGTCCTTGAGCATCAGGGTGATGCACATTAGGGGAGAAGAGTTCGAAGAATTAAAGGGGAAGCCCACCCACGAGGGCTGTGGGGAGAGCTGAGTGTTCCCATTTTCTACTCAAAGCCTGTGTCTCCTTCTCTCCTAGGTAAATATGAGAAGCTGTCTTTGTCCGCCTGGCCAAGCCCCGTGGTTCCCTTAGGACAGACTGTGACTCTTCAGTGTCACTCCCATTCCCCACTTAAGAGATTCAGACTGTTCAAAACAGATGGGAAAAGGTGTTTGCCTGAGTTCCAAGGACATCATTTCAATAACTTCACCCTTGGCCCGGTGACCAGAGAACATGCCGGGTCCTACACATGTTCTGAAACCTACTGGTCTGCACCCAGTTGACCCCCTGCAGATTGTGGTCTCAGGTAGGAGGGGTCCAGCCCAGCCCAGTACAGCCGTGCCTGCAGGCAACCCTTCCCTAGGTCCACGTCCCAGTGCAGCCCAAGACTTCCTCAGGATTCCCAGGCACCACTGAACCAGGGAAAGAGAACCCACTCTGAGCGTTTAAACTCAGGGTGTTGAATAGAGGGATGGGGTGCCCCAGTGCAGGAAGGAGGAGCCTCCCTAGGCATGAGTTAGACAGGATGCTGCCACTGCCTATCCGCAGGGAGGATGGGGCATGACCCTGATCCAGCACCTGCCACCCAGTAGGGAGCTATAATCCCACTTGAAGGAGTTGGAGCCCCAGGGAGGAGTCCCAGGAATGTCTCAGAGGCATGAGGTGGGGTAACAGGTGGGAAATGTTCCCTTTTCTCCACCTCCATCCCAACGTCCTGCACTCAGCACCCACATTCTAGATGAATGTGAAGGGAGCCAGGGTATGCATCCATAGACCCACCCCAGCCCCCACCACACATATTAGGGATGGGATGAAGCTGAGAGCATGGCAACCCACTCCAGTATTCTCAACTGGAGAATCCCATGGGCAGAGGAGCCTGGCTGACTACAGTCCATGGAGTTGCACAGACTCAACTGAAGTGACTGAGTAAGTATGCATGAACCCCAGAGCAGGTCCAACAGCTAAAGAGCTTAGAATGAGGACAGAGGAGGCTGGAGATCTTGAGCAAAGAGAAACATGAGCCAGAAGGAAAAACATGAGCCAGAGCCCGAGAACAAGGCTAAAGAGAATGCAACAAAACACAAAGGAAGGGTAACTGGCTCCTCTGGCAAATGGGGAGGAGTTTTACACCTTCAGATGTCAGGGGAATGGCCAAGGTGGGGTGACTCACTGAAGCTCACAACCTCTTTGCTCCTAGGTGTGTTCACAAAACCCTCCATCTCAGCCCACCCACGGCCCCTCATGGAGGTGGGAGAGAATGTGACCCTCCGCTGTCACTCACCGCTGTTGTTTGACAAGTTTACCCTGCACCAGGAAAGCAGCACAGGGCATTTCCAGAGACCTGGAGAGATGCTCACTCGTGGGCATGCCCCAGCTGACTTCTCCATTGGCCCCATGACTTTGGCAAGACCGGGCACCTACAGATGCTCTGGCTCTCTCAGCCAGTCCCCCTATGAGTGGTCAGCTCCCAGCGACCCTGTGGACATCATCATCACAGATGAGTGTGGCCAGACAAGTCCCTTCTGCTCTCTGTGTCACAGATGGTCTGGTGTCCAGTCCAGCATCAGTCCCGGGAGAGAATGACAGGCTGCAGAGACACTCACAAACTCAGGAGAGGGAACAAACCAGAGAGAGAGGAGGTGTGAGCACGGAAGGGAAAAGAGAACAGAGCCCCTGCCATGTGCTAAGGAGAAGACACAGCCGGTGACAGACTGAAGGAGCAAGAACGTGAAAGAACGACCAATGGAGAAAAATGTACCAGAGCAGGGACCCGGGAAATTCCCCGCTCAGGCAGCCAACGATGGTTGGTTAAGGGGTTGGTTTCCTGCTTTCATGTCAGAGCTCCCTTGCTGTGTTAGCAGCACACTGTGGTACCAGACGCCCTTGCAGTCTGGCCCCTGGGTGATCAAGACGGATGTTGACACCCTGAAGTTGCTCAGCCTCTTGGTTTAACACGTCCTTCTGCACAAAGAGGGGGGAGTGGTCCCTCCATCCCTCCCACTAAGGAGTCCCTTCTAGCCCCTGGGGGTGGGCAGGGCAGCACTAAACACGCCCTCCAGAGGGGTGATATGGGGAGGGAGGAGGGAGGAGGGTTCAGCATAGGGAACACATGTATACCTGTGGCAGATTCATTTTGATATTTGGCAAAACTAATACAATTATGTAAAGTTTAAAAATAAAATAAAACTTTCTTAAAAATGGGTTAAAAAAAAAAAAAAGAAAGAGGTGGTCAAAGATTAAATGAGAGTCTGGCAATTTCCATTCCATAATCTCTTCTGCTGGGTCAATGCCATGTTTTCTGATGGTCCCCAGCAGTAGTTAGTAGGTTGCGTTTATTTCAAGAGATCGGCACATCTGGTTGATTTTAAAATGTATTTTATCTTATTTATCTTTGTTGAAGTCTAGTTGATTTCAGATGTTGTTAATTCCTGTTATACAACAGAGTGATTCAGTTATTCATATACATATATTCTTTCTTTTAAAAAAGATATTAAATAAAATCCATTTTATAAAAATTATTTATTTTTTAAATGATATTCCATTTTTATTAAATTTTTTTGCAATTTCTTTTTTAATATAAATTTATTTATTTAGTTGGAGGTTAATTACTTTAAAATATTGTATTGGTTTTGCCATACATCAACATGAATCCGCCACAGGTGTACACGTGTTCCCATCATGAACCCCCCTCCCTGCTCCCTCCCTGTACCATCCCTCTGGGTCATCCCAATGCACCAGCCCCAAGCAACCAGTATCATGCATTGACCTTGGACTGGTGATTCTTTTCTTATATGATATTATACATGTTTCAATGCCATTCTCCCAAATCATCCCACCCTCTCCATCTCCCACAGAGTCCAAAAGACTGTTCTATATATCTGTGTCTCTTTTGCTGTCTCACATACAGGGTTATCGTTACCATCTTTCTAAATTCCATAGATATGCATTGGTATACTGTATTGGTGTTTTTCTTTCTGGCTTACTTCACTCTGTATAAAAACCTCCAGTTTCATCCACCTCATTAGAACTGATTCAAATGTATTCTTTTTAATGGCTGAGTAATACTCCATTGTGTATATGTACCACAGCTTTCTTACCCATTCATCTGCTGATGGACATATAGGTTGCTTCCATGTCCTGGCTATTATAAACAGTGCTGTGATGAACATTGGGGTACACATGTTTCTTTCAATTCTGGTTTCCTCGGTGTGTATGCCCAGCAGTGGGATTGCTGGATCATAAGGCAGTTCTATTTCCAGTGTTTCAAGGAATCTCCACATTGTTCTCCATAGTGGCTATACTAGTTTGCATTCCCACCAACAGTGTAAGAGGGTTTCCTTTTCTCCACACCCTCTCCAGCATTTATTGATTATAGACTTTTGGATCGCAGGCATTCTGACTGTCGTGAAATGGTACCTCATTGTGGTTTTGATTTGCATTTCTCTGATAATGAGTAATGTCGAGCATCTTTTCATGTGTTTGTTAGCCATCTGTATGTCTTCTTTGGAGAAATGTCTATTTAGTTCTTTGGCCCATTTTCTGATTGGGTCGTTTATTTTTCTGGCATTGAGCTGTAGGAGTTGCTTGTATATTTTTGAGATTAGTTGTTTGTCAGTTGCTTCATTTGCTATTATTTTCTCCCATTCTGAACAACATGCTGCTGAATAACAAAAAATCACAGAAGAGATCAAAAAACAGAAATCAAAATATGCATAGAAATGAATGAAAATGAAAACACAACAACCCAAAACCTGTGGGACATGGTAAAAGCAGTGCTAAGGGGAAAGTTCATAGCAATACAGGCATACCTCAAGAAACAAGAAAAAAGTCAAATAAGTAACCTAACTCTACACCTAAAGCAACTAGAAAAGGAAGAAATGAAGAACCCCAGGGTTAGTAGAAGGAAAGAAATCTTAAAAATTAGGGCAGAAATAAATGCAAAAGAGACCATAGTAAAAATCAACAAAGCTAAAAGCTGGTTCTTTGAAAGGATAAATAACATTGACAAACCATTAGCCAGACTCATCAATAAACCAAGGGAGAAAAATCAAATCAATAAAATTAGAAATGAAAATGGAGACATCACAACAGACAACACAGAAATACAAAGGATCATAAGAGACTACTATCAGCAATTATATGCCAATAAAATGGACAACGTGGAATAAATGCACAAATTCTTAGAAAAGTACAACTTTCCAAAACTGAACCACAAAGAAATAGCAAATCTTAACAGACACATCACAAGCACAGAAATTGAAACTGTAATCAGAAATCTTCCAGCAAACAAAAGCCCAGGTCCAGACGGCTTCACAGGTGAATTCTACCAAAATTTTAGAGAAGCGCTAACACATATCCTACTCAAAACCCTCCAGAAAAATGCAGAGGTACGTAAACTTCCAAACTCATTCTATAAGGCCACCATCACCCTAATACCAAAACCTGACAAAGATGCCACAAAAAAAAAAAAAAAAAGGAAAACTACAGGCCAATATCACTGATGAACATAGATGCAAAAATCCTTAACAAAATTCTAGCAATCAGAATCCAAGAACACATTAAAAACATCATACACAATGACCAAGTGGGCTTTATCCCAGGGATGCAAGGATTCTTCAATATCTGCAAATCAATCAATGTAATACACCACATTAACAAATTGAAAAATAAAAGCCATATGATTATCTCAATAGATGCAGAGGAAGCCTTTGACAAAATTCAACATCCATTTATGATAAAAACTCTCCAGAAAGCAGGAATAGAAGCAACATACCTCAACATAATAAAAGCTATATATGACAAACCCACAGCAAACATTATCCTCAATGGTGAAAAAGTGAAAGCATTTCCCCTAAAGTCAGGAACAAAACAAGGGTGCCCACTTTCACCACTACTATTCAACATAGTTTTGGAAGTTTTGGCCACAGAAATCAGAGCAGAAAAAGAAAAAAAAGGAATCCAAATTGGAAAATATGATGTAAAACTCTCACTGTTTGCAGATGACAAGATCCTCTACATAGAAAACACTAAAGATGCCACCAGAAAATTCCTAGAGCTAATCACTGAATATATTAAAGTTACAGGATATAAAATCAACACACAGAAATCCCTTGCATTCTTATACACTAACAATGAGAAAATAGAGAAATTAAGGAAACGATTCCATTCACCATTGCAACGAAAAGAATAAAATACTTAGGAATATATCTACCTAAAGAAACTAAAGACTTATATATAGAAAACTATAAAACACTGGTGAAAGGAATCAAAAAGGACACTAATGGATGGAGAAATATACCATGTTCATGGGTCGGAAGAATCAATATAGTGAAAATGAGTATACCACCCAAAGCAATCTATAGATTCAATGCAATCTCTATCAAGCTACCAACGGTATTTTTCACAGAGCGAGGACACTCCATTTTTAAAGTTATTTCTGAACTTTTCCCTGTGCTGGGTACCCCTTACTGTGGGGCTTTCTCTCCTGGCAGTGGACGGGCTTCTCATTGCAGTGCTGATCTTGTGGCACACTTCGGGCTTTAGTCAAACTGTCACTGGTGTTCTACACAAAATCATAAGTTTGTAGGAGGGAAGCACAGCATCATGTGACACAGGGGGAGGCAGGCTCATAGCAGAGAATGGCGTTTTCACTTCCTGTAGGTTAAAAACTGATTTCCATTGTTGCAATCCCTGAATGAATATCTTCCAGAGAGCCATGGAACCCTATTCTTTTTATGAAAATATGTGTTAATTTATTCTTAGCTGCATCAGGTCTCAGCTGCAGCATGGGGGATCCTCACTGTGGTGCTGCGGTGCAGTTCAAGGCTCCAGAGCTCACGGGCTCAGCAGTTGCAATATTGAGGATAGTTGCTTCAAGGCATGTGGGATCTCAGTTCTCCCACCCAGGATAGAACCCACATTCTCTGCACTGGAAGGTTGACCCTTAATCCCTGGGCCAGCTGGGACATTCCAAGCCCTGTTCTTCCCTTCGACCACAGGCATCTGTTCTTCTCCACTTTATGATCTTGGGAATCTGCTGATTCACATTAGAGGATGGTCCATAATAGAAGATGTAGGATGGGCTCCATGGGTTTCCACAGATTCCTGACAGAGTCTGTCACTGACTGGTCTTATATATGGAATGCTTTTCTTTTTTTTTTTTTTTTTTCGTTTAATTAGGTTGGAGTAGACAGACTCAGCAACCTGGGGCACACCCATGCATTTTTTTGGCTTTGATGTCCCCACCAAAGATATGGAGGTCTAGAAGAATCGCCCCCACCCCAAGAGCCTTGATTCTCTTCCATTTGCACATGCTGTCATCATGGAGGGACAGCCCAAATAAGATAGAACAGTGAATGGAGAGGTGAGTCCTCCCGCCCAAACCCTTGCCATAGCCTGAGCCCCTCCAATGCCCAATGCCCAAGCCTTCGAAGATCACATTTCACTTCATCATTCACATCTCCTTCCTCTCAGGACCCATCAGCAGAGGGTATGATATTCGCCCACTTGAACCACAGGACCCTCTCTGAGAGACTGCTCACTCCCACTCCCCTGAGCCCCATGCACCTCTCCGCCGAGACCAGTATCTATGAGGAATTTGATGTAAACCAGATCATGCTGACCCTGATCTGGCCCCATCCTTTGAGCACACAGAGTGTTATAAATTGAAGAGCTAGACCTCTTTTTAAAGGGGTTCCTCCATGGGCACTCCTTCTCCTCCTCCAAAGTAGCCCCGCAGCTCTGAAGTTAAGAGTGGAGTCCAAGAATTATAGGATCATCCTCAAAAATCCCACCAGCTCTTAGTAATCCCTGGCTATTCTAACACTCTATTTTAACTATCTAACCTTTTGGGGGAAGTTATTCTAATCAATTGCACTTACTGGGTAGGTTACCATGATCATCCTACTTTTTCAAAAATTCCAGTAAAGCATAACAATTTGCAAGTTGAGTCTTCAAATTATTCAGTTTAAAATAAAATAAAGCCATTTATCACCCTAATACCAAAACCTGACAAAGATCCCACAAAAAAAGAAAACTACAGGCCAATATCACTGATGAACATAGATGCAAAAATCCTTAACAAAATTCTAGCAATCAGAATCCAACAACACATTAAAAAGATCATACACCATGATCAAGTGGGCTTTATCCCAGGGATGCAAGGATTCTTCAATATCCACAAATCAATCAATGTAATACACCACATTAACAAATTGAAAAATAAAAACCATATGATTATCTCAATAGATGCAGAGAAAGCCTTTGACAAAATTCAACATCCATTTATGATAAAAACTCTCCAGAAAGCAGGAATAGAAGGAACATACCTCAACATAATAAAAGCTATATATGACAAACCCACTGCAAACATTATCCTCAATGGTGAAAAATTGAAAGCATTTCCTCTAAAGTCAGGAACAAGACAAGGGTGCCCACTTTCACCATTACTATTCAACATAGTTTTGGAAGTTTTGGCCACAGCAATCAGAGCAGAAAAAGAAATAAAAGGAATCCAAATTGGAAAAGAAGAAGTAAAACTCTCACTATTTGCAGATGACATGATCCTCTACATAGAAAACCCTAAAGAGTCCACCAGAAAATTACTAGAAATAATCAATGACTACAGTAAAGTTGCAGGATATAAAATCAACACACAGAAATCCCTGGCATTTCTATACACTAATAATGAGAAAACAGAAAGAGAAATTAAGGAAACAATTCCATTCACCATTGCAACAGAAAGAATAAAATACTTAGGAATATATCTACCTAAAGAAACTAAAGACCTATATATAGAAAACTATAAAACACTGGTGAAAGAAATCAAAGAGGACACTAATAGATGGAGAAATATACCATGTTCATGGATTGGAAGAATCAATATAGTGAAAATGAGTATACTACCCAAAGCAATTTATAGATTCAACGCAATTCCTATCAAGCTACCAACAGTATTCTTCACAGAGCTAGAACAAATAATTTCACAATTTGTATGGAAATACAAAAAACCTCGAATAGCCAAAGCGATCTTGAGAAAGAAGAATGGAACTGGAGGAATCAACCTACCTGACTTCAGGCTCTACTACAAAGCCACAGTTATCAAGACAGTATGGTACTGGCACAAAGACAGAAATATTGATCAATGGAATAAAATAGAAAGCCCAGAGATAAATCCACGCACATATGGACACCTTATCTTTGACAAAGGAGGCAAGAATATACAATGGATTAAAGACAATCTCTTTAACAAGTGGTGCTGGGAAATCTGGTCAACCACTTGTAAAAGAATGAAACTGGACCACTTTCTAACACCATACACAAAAATAAACTCAAAATGGATTAAAGATCTAAACGTAAGACCAGAAACTATAAAACTCCTAGAGGAGAACATAGGCAAAACACTCTCCGACATACATCACAGCAGGATCCTCTATGACCCACCTCCCAGAATATTGGAAATAAAAGCAAAAATAAACAAATGGGACCTAATTAACCTTAAAAGCTTCTGCACATCAAAGGAAACTATTAGCAAGGTGAAAAGACAGCCTTCAGAATGGGAGAAAATAATAGCAAATGAAGCAACCGACAAACAACTAATCTCAAAAATATACAAGCAACTCCTACAGCTCAACTCCAGAAAAATAAATGACCCAATCAAAAAATGGGCCAAAGAACTAAATAGACATTTCTCCAAAAAAGACATACAGATGGCTAACAAACACATGAAAAGATGCTCAACATCACTCATTATCAGAGAAATGCAAATCAAAACCACTATGAGGTACCATTTCACGCCAGTCAGAATGGCTGCGATCCAAAAGTCTACAAATAATAAATGCTGGAGAGGGTGTGGAGAAAAGGGAACTCTCTTACACTGTTGGTGGGAATGCAAACTAGTACAGCCACTATGGAGAACAGTGTGGAGATTCCTTCAAAAACTGGAAATAGAACTGCCTTATGATCCAGCAACCCCACTGCTGGGCATACACACTGAGGAAACCAGAAGGGAAAGAGACACGTGTACCCCAATGTTCATCGCAGCATTGTTTATAATAGCCAAGACATGGAAGCAACCTAGATGTCCATCAGCAGATGAATGGATAAGAAAGCTGTGGTACATATACACAATGGAGTATTACTCAGCCATTAAAAAGAATACATTTGAAGCAGTTCTAATGAGGTGGATGAAACTGGAGCCTATTATACAGAGTGAAGTAAGCCAGAAGGAAAAACATAAATACAGTATACTAACGCACATATATGGAATTTAGAAAGATGGTAACAATAACCCGGTGTACGAGACAGCAAAAGAGACACTGATGTATAGAACAGTCTTATGGACTCTGTGGGAGAGGGAGAGGGTGGGAAGATTTGGGAGAATGGCAATGAAACATGTAAAATATCATGTAGGAAACGAGTTGCCAGTCCAGGTTCGATGCATGATGCTGGATGCTTGGGGCTGGTGCACTGGGACGGCCCAGAGGGATGGTATGGGGAGGGAGGAGGGAGGAGGGTTCGGGATGGGGAACACATGTATACCTGTGGCGGATTCATTTTGATATTTGGCAAAACTAATACAATTATGTAAAGTTTAAAAATAAAATAAAATTGGAAGAATGAAAAAAATAAAATAAAATAAAATAAAATAAAGCCAATTAAAAAAAACCTCTGTTCAGTAATAGCTTACAAAAATGAACTTGTTTACAAGACGGAAACAGACTTGTAGACTTAGAGAACAAACTTAGAGTTACAGAGAGGAAGGATTAGGGGAGAGATAGATTGGAAGTTTAAGATTGACATGTGCACACTGCTATATTTAAAACAAAATGATTTCCATGAAACAATAACAAAAGCAATGCAAGTTGACCAAATAAAAAGATGAAGTATATTCTGTTTGAGATATCCAGTGTGGTGCCTCTTGTCCCATTAGGCTGTATGTCTGCTTGCTAAGTCAATTCAGTCATGTCCAACTCTTGGCAAACCCATGACGTTGTGTAGCTCGATAGGCTCCTCTGTGCCTGGGATTCTCCAGGCAGGAATCCTGGAGTGGGTTGCCATTCCCTTCTCGAGGGAATCTTCTTGACCCAGGGATTGAACCCATGTCTCTCATGTCTCTTGCATTGGCAGGCGGATTCTTTACCACTGAGCCATCAGGGAAGGCCCCTCAACCCTTTTCCAGTCATGTGCACTGAGTGTGCTGGGGTTCCAGGGGTACAAACAGGACTACAAGATCCCCCTCAGTCTGGATCCACACTGGCCGATAAAGTAGTTACCCAGCCATGACTCTACACGTATATGAAGTAAAGCATTCAGTTCTTCAGTCACACCCACCACATTTCAAGTGCTCAGGAGCATCATGCAGCCAGGTGCCATGGTGCTGGACAGAGCAGATGTTTAAAAAGTCCCCTCATCACAGAGAATTCTACTGGATATTCCACTCCAGATCACTGAGGGCTGCAAAGAGAACACTTGCCCAGGGAGGCTTTGAACATGTTGTCTTAATCCATCGATATTTGCATGTTTTGTCTTTTTTGCTTCTTTTCACCAAAGCCAAGGATTTGAGAATCTTGTGCCTTTTAGGTTATCAACTGTTGGCACAATGTGGCTTGGCTAAACCAAGCGGAGGCCTGAAGAGGATAACACCATGAGCTGGCCAATGGGGTGAAAATCAAGCTCCACAGAGCCTTAGTTGCTCACTGAGCTCTCTGTGTGTGATGTCTCTCCTGGCTTAGAACTAAACCCTCCAAGAACTCTTTTACCAAGAAATGTCAGGATCGCTTAAAGTGAAGACATTCTGGGGCTCCTGTGTTGCTACTGTCACTGTTTCCATTTTTTCCCCTAATTATCCTTATTTGTTTTTGGCCTTTAGGTTCGGGGACCAGATGTGATAATCTTCCTTCTTCTGCATGTTCACAGTGTAGACATGAACCCCAGTTATTCTTATATATCTTCTTTTAAAAAAATAATTGAATGTTAGCATTTGATGCCTGCATTCTGCAGAATCTCAATTCTTCAGCCAGCTATAGAACATGGGTTTACCTGGGTCCTGGGTGTATTTCTGCTGTGTGGCACCAATGCCTGGTACAGAGTAGGTCTCTGCAATAATTTATGAACTGATCAAAGGTGAGAAGTAAATTCCATTTCTGTAGGGGACAGGGAAAATAAAGTTCTGAGTCTTATTTGGAGCCAAACTGTCCAGGGCTGATTCAGAACGAGAACCTTGGTCCCACCCTCTGGAGCAGGGGGTTAGACCAGGCAGAAAGAGAAAGAGCTGAGACCTCATGTCTGGGCTGAGATGCCTCCTAAGCCCTGCCTGGAGACATCAGAGCAAGGTCCACGGAGGGGCCACACCGTGTTGTGAGTCCATGGCCGTGGGAACCCTGAGGGGTGGCGGCAGCCCCCCAGGGACCACATCCTGTTTGTCCTCTAGGGCCCCGTGGTCTCCTCATCTGTACAGGGCAGGGGCAGGGGCAGCTGGGCACTCAGAGCTGTAGACATGCCTTCCATCTTCTCTGAGCTTCTTCTCCTTTGCCAGTTGTGCAGAGCAGGGAGGGCACTGCAGGGGGGCACATGATGCCCACCCTGCCCCCAGTTCACGGGAACCTCAGGGTTCAGACAGCGTGAGGGGCCAGGGATTCTGATGGGGAGAGAATTGGCCCAAGCTTTCGGTGGCAAATCTTTCACTTCCAGGGCTGAGTCTGGGCCAGAGGACCCCTAACCCTGCAGGTGAGTCCTCCTGGGTCTCCTGGGACCCATATCTCACTTGAGTCCCAGGAAGTTGGTAGGGGCAAGGTCAGGGCACTGGGATTCTAGAGTGATGCTGGTGAAACCTGGAAGGGCTCATGAGATGAGCTGGGGAGTGAGGGGTGGGGAAGTCCTGGGACTCAGCCTCTGATTTCCTTCCAGGGACCTTCCACAAACCCACCATCTGGGCTGAGACTCTTTTGGGCAGCTCGGGTTCCCATGTGAATACACCCTAGGCAGAGTTGGAATGTGAGAGTGAGTACACAGACCATCAGGGAGTATGCTGCAGTTGGCCTGCATTATTTGGAGAAGGAAATGGCAATGCATTCCAGTATTCTTGTCTGCAAAATCCCATGAACATTGGAGCCTGCCAGCCTACCGTCCATAGGGTTGCAAAGAGTCGGACACGGCTGAGTGACTTCATTTTCTTTCATCTTGTTTTAAAATTTATTTATTTTACTGGTTCCATTTTTTAATCTCATCATATACATATTTTATTGAAGTGTAGTTGACTTACAATGTTTCAGGTGTACAGCAAGGTGATTTTCAGTTATAAAGCACACAAACATTATTTTTCAGATTATTTTCCATTTTAGGTTATTACAAGATATTGACTATAGTTCTCCATGCTATACAGTAAATCTTTTTTGCTTGTTGCATACAGTTTTTAAAAAATTAGAAATCTAGCATTGTATTCATACTTCTATTTTTTTTTCTTTTATTTTATTTTATTTTTAAACTTTACAATATTGTATTAGTTTTGCCAAATATCGAAATGAATCCACCACAGGTATACCACGTCAGTGTTATGCTACACTGAGAGTGAAAGCATGATGCCAAAATCCCACCATGTCCATGATAAAAGTAAATAGAAAACAATGGCAATGTTAATTGTGGGAGGAAATATTGAATCACATTATTTTACTGGTGGGCTTTCCTGGTGACTCAGATGATAAAGACTCTGCCTGCAACACAGGAGACCTGAGTCGATCCCTCAGTTGGGACAATCTCCTGGAGCTGGAAATAGCAACCCACCCCAGCATTCTTGCCTGGAGAACCCCCATGGACAGAGGAGTCTGGTGGGTTGCAGCCCATGGGATCACAAAGAGTCAGACATGACTAAGGGCCTAAACTATTCTCAAGGCTCTGAACTTAAAAGGTATAACACTTTCCCATTCGTATAGAGATAAAAAGTGACAGAACAGACAGAACCTTTTGCATTGTCAGAGGCTTAATGACCAGATCTGCATGGACAGCTTGGAGAACAAAGGATTCCAGGATGAAAAGATTTCCACAATGGAGGGGACGTAGTATAGCTATGGCTGATCCATGTCGATGTATGGCAGAAACCATCACAGTATTGTAATTGCCCTTTAATTAAACATAAATAAACTAAGGGGGGGAAAAGCTTGCAACAGGGCTTCCCTGCTGGTCCACTGGTTGGGAATCTGCCTGCCCATGTGGGGGACATGGGCCTGATCCCAGGACCGAGAAGATTTCACATGCCTTGGGGCTGTTAAGCCAGTGGGCCTCAAGCCCATGTGCCTAGATCGGGTGCTCCACAACAAGAGAAGCCACAGCTATAAGAGACCCTGCACACAGCAAAGAGCTGCCCAACTTCCCACAATTAGAGAAAGCCTGTGCACAGCGACGAAGACCCAGCACAGCCATTAACTAGTTAATTAAAACACTGCAACAACCAGCAACACCTCCTCCTCTTTTAGTGTGTGTGTGTCTGTGTGTGTGTGTGTGTGTAAGTGTGAAAGTGTGGGTTCACACATGGGTGTTTAATGTGTATTGTTCTCTTTTCTTGGAATTTTCTTCCCCATGGGCTAGGGTTATTTTATATTCAGTAAACACTGTTTGACCATCCCTCTCACTCCCCAAAAAGCCCATCTAAGTCAGGTAAGATGATTCTATGGGGCACAAGTTCATGATCTCCTTGGTCTGCTGGCTTTCCAATAAAGTCACTATTCCTTTCCTGAAGACCTCATCACTCTGTCCCTTGACAAACAACGTGAGGTTGGACTCAGAGCACATTCATGAGACATTGGCAGAGGTGTCGTTCATTTTAGCGAAAATCCATAGACGTCACTCTCACAATTGGTATCTGTGGTTTAAAAGAAGATACGCAGATGGCCAACAGGCATATGAAGAGATGCTCAGCATTGCTCATTACTAGAGAAAGGCAAATCGACACTCCAAGGAGGTACCACCTCATACCGATCAGAATGGCCAACATTAGACAGTTGCCGAATAATAGATGGTGGAGAGGGTGTGGAGGAGAGGGAAACCCTCTTACATTGCTGGGGGGAGTGGAAACTGGTGCAGCCACTGCGGAAAACAGTATGGAAGTTTCTCAAAAAAAGTAAAAACAGAGTTTCCACATGATCCAACAATTCCAGTACCAAGCATATATCTGGAAAAAAACTATACCTTGAAATGACTCATGCACCCCTATGCCTATTGCAGCAAAACTTACAATAGCCAAGACATGGGAACAGCCTAATTGTCCACTGACTGATGATTGGATAAAGAAGATGTATATGCTTATACAGACAGAGAATGGAATACCACTCAGACATTAAAAAAATGAAATCATGCCATTTGCAGCAGCATGGATGAACCTCGAGATTAACATATTAAGTGAAGTAGACAGAAAGAGAAAGACAATTTTCTGTGATATCAGCCATGTGTGGAATCTAAAAGGAACATATCAATGAAACAGGAACAGACTCACAGACATAGAGAACAGGCTTGTGGTTGCCAAGGAGGGAAGGACTGGGAGCCTGGGATTAGCAGATGAAATCTATTTATACATAGAATGGATAAAGAATGAGGTCCTACAGTATGGCACAGGGAATTTTATTCAGTATCCTGGCATAAATCATAAAGGAAAGAATATATATGTCAAGCTGAATCAATGTGCTGTACAGCAGAAATGAACTATACTACAATAATTTTTTTTAATTTTTAAAAATTTGTGGTTTCTATATCTGCAATGAAACATTAATGGCAGTAAAAATGCACAAACTGAAATGACAAAGAATACAGACCAATTCTGAAACATGATATTAAGTAAATAAGAGGAAATTTTAAGAAAAGCGACTGTACTGTTACTCTATTACATACATAATGATCAAGGGGAGACCAGATTTATTACTTACAAAGCATCACTAATCTTAACGACCCCCACCCCCAGTAAAATGGTGTGGAATCGCTGCCCTTACTGAGGTTCTTTCCTGTCTATGAACAACAGCTGAACTGGGTGTATGTCTGCCCTTGGAGTCCTGAAACAGCTGGGCCATTTTGCCCCAGTTTGGAGTTGATTGACACGCTCCTCACTCAAGCATTTTGGAGCTTGGAAGTCTCTACTTGACATATTTGTGTACCTTTGAGTATCTAGGAAGTAAGGTTGTCCACCTTTTCAGGCAGAACAAATCCCCCTCCCAAAAAAACACCACAGTCATCTTTACACACATTATCTTTGTGTACATGTGTGGTCCTTGGATTGGAAAGGGAGGAAGAGAGAGAGATAGAGAGTGTTGTGTGTGCGAAGTTTCCACTCACAGTCACGAAATAATTTCAGATGAAGAAGAGTCAGAGAAAGACAAATATCACATGATATCATTTATTTGTGACATCTAAAAAAATGAACTTACTTACAACACAGACTCACAGAGAATGAACTTACGGTTACCAGGGGAATAGTGTCAGGGGGAGGTTAGATTGGAAGTTTGGGACTGACGTATACACAAGGCTATATTAAAAACGCATGACCACAGGGACCAACTGTATCAAACAGAGAATTCTACATAATATTCTGTAACTACCTAAGTGGGAAAAGAATTTGAAAAGCAATAGATGCATGTATATGTATCACTGATTCACTTTGTTGTACATCTGAAACTAACACAGTTAGTTTCTTAATCACATATATTACAATACAGAATTTTTTCATATGTTCAAAGAGCCATATTATGCATGTCTGGTCCTCCCATAACCCAGCGGGATGGTTTGGGGAGAAGGAGGGTTCAGGATAGGGAACACGTGTACCTGTGCCAGATTCATGTTGATATATGGCAAAACCAATACAATATTGTAAAGTTAAAAAATAAAAGAAAATAAAGGGGAAAATAGGGGAAAAAAAGAATGCAGAATAAAAGTATTAATGAGTCTTTAATTGGCAACCTGCACTGAGCCTGACATACGAGGTGGGAACATGTGATTTCTCTTCTTTGAAGAGTTAAGGTTAATGAGATTTATCATGAGCTTGGGAACAGCATTCTGCATGGGATACACTGAATCACCGTTACTACTTCCTAAAGGCAGCAAGATATGTCTGAATCCTCTTAGGTTTATAGTGTTTAGGGAAACAAAAAGTGACGATCGGGTCATGAGGCATGCTCCGTGATGCGGCTCAGGTCAGACTTCCATCCCTGGAGTGAGAAAAGGCTGGCCATCTTCCCATGTGACATGACCCAGGCTGACTGTAACAACAACACCGCCCGCTTCCGCATCCTGTGCCTCTGTCAGCTTTGCTCAGTTCTGCCTCCTGTCTCACAGAAGCAGAGCCATGTGCCCCACACTCCTCAGCCTCCTGAGTCTCGGTGAGTCCAGAAAGACACAGTCGGAGAGGGTTATGGTGGAAACCGGGGGGTCTTCACACCACTGACCAGGTTCCCTGGATGAGGGTGCAAGGAGCGTGGGGTCCATCAGGACAAGCCATTTCTGACAGGCTTTTCCTTCTAGGATTCTGTGTGAGTCTGAGGATCTGGGCAGCTGTGAGTGAGTCCTCCTCATCCCTTATTTCTCTGTTGAGCAGAGTAGTTGGGGCTGATGCAGATGACACTGGGGGCCGGGGTGAGACCCCTGTCAGTACAGCGAGAGCCCTGTGTCCTGTGGATCCCAGGTCCTCCTATTGGCCTTGATAGTCATCTTTGCTCTCACCAGAGGTTAGCCCAGCTCTGGACTCTGGACCTGAAGGCACAGTGTGAAGTCTGGGAGCTGGGAGCTAGGCCCACTGAGTGCCATTTCTATCATGAGAGGGGAGCAAGAGGCTGAAGCCCACAGACCCTCCCCTACAAGCTGGCTCCTGGCATCTCCAACTGGCCCTTAACAACAGGATCTGCAGGACCGCCTGCTAGACCTGACCCCAGGGAAGGGTCTGGTCATCAGGCAGGGCCACTTGGACCTTGTCACACATTTGACGTAGGTTAGCTAACAAAGGAGCGAGGTTCAAGGTTTACTTCCTTCTTTTTAGTCTAGTGGCTTTTTCACTGCTTTGTTGTGTTAGTGTTAGTCAGTCATGTCCTACTCCTTTCGACCCCATGGACTGTAGCTCACCAGGCTCCTCTGTCCATGGGATTCTCCAGGCAAGAATATGGAGGTGGTTGCCATTTCCTTATCCAGGGGATCTTGCCATCTCAGGGACTGAACCCTGGTCTCCTGCCTTGCAGGAAGATTCTTTACCATTTTGAGCTACAACAAATGCAACAGGGAAGTCCTTTTGCTTCTTGTCCATGCATCAATTTTTCTGTGGTATTTTATTTTGCCTTCATTGTGCAGCTTGTGGGATCTTTCCGGGATCAGGGTTTCAACTTGGGCCCTTGGCAGAGAAAGTGCCAAGTCCTAACGACTGGGCAGCCCAGGTTTTTTGTGTTTTGAGAGAAAGGTTCTCAACATTTTGTCAACCCAAGGAGTGATTCATGTCCTGAGAATTTCCATGATGTCCGTCCTGGATTGACTGTGTCTCTGTCTGTCCCCAAGCCCCAGGTGTCCTTGAGCATCAGGGTGATGCACTTTAGGGGAGAAGAGTTCGAAGAATTAAAGGGGAAGCCCACCTACGAGGGCTGTGGGGAGAGCTGACTGTTCCCATTTTCTTCTCAAAGCCTGTGTCTCCTTTTCTCCTAGGTAAATATGAGAAGCTGTCTTTGTCCGCCTGGCCAAGCCCCGTGGTTCCCTTAGGACAGACTGTGACTCTTCAGTGTCACTCCCATTCTCCACTTAAGAGATTCAGACTGTTCAAAAGAGATGGGAAAAGGCGTCTGCCTGAGCTCCAAGGACATCATTTCAATAACTTCACCCTTGGCCCGGTGACCGGAGAACATGCCGGGTCCTACACATGTTCTGGAGCCTACCGGTCTGCACCCAGTGACCCCCTGCAGATTGTGGTCTCAGGTAGGAGGGGTCCAGCCCAGCCCAGTACAGCCGTGCCTGCAGGTAATCCTACACTAGGTCCACTTGCCCGTGCAGAGCAAGAATTCCTCAGGACTCCCAGCCAGGACCAAACCAGGGAAAGAGAACCCACTCTGAGGGTTTAAACTCAGGGTGTAGAATAGAGGGATGGGGTGCCCCAAGGCAGGAAGGAGGAGCCTCCCTAGGCATGAGTTAGACAGGATGCTGCCACTGCCTACCAGCAGGGAGGATGGGGCACGACCCTGATCCAGCACCTGCCACCCGTTAGGGAGCTATAATCCCATTTGAAGGAGCTGGAGCCTCAGGGACAAGTCCCAGGAATGTCTCAGAGGCATGAGGTGGGGACACAGATGGGGAAATGTTCCCTTTTCTCCACCTCCACCCCAATGTCCTGAAGTCAGCGCCCACATTCTAGATGAGTGTGAAGGGAGCCAGGGTATGCATCCTCAGACCCACCCCAGCCCCCACCACACATATTAGGGATGGGATGAAGCTAAGAGCATGGTAACGCACTCCAGTATTCTCAACTGGAGAATCCCATGGGCAGAGGAGCCTGGCTGGCTACAGTCCATGGAGTTGCACAGAGTCGGACTCAACTGAAGTGACTGAGTAAGCATGCATGAACCCGAGAGCAGATCCAACAGCTAAAGGGCTTAGAATGAGCACAGAGGAAGGGGAGGTCTTGAACAAAAAGAAACATGAGCCAAAACCCGAGAACAAGGCTAAAGAGAATGCAACAAAACACACAGGAAGGGTAGTTGGCTCCGCTGGTAAATGGGGAGGAGTTTTACACCTTCAGATGTCAGCGGAAGGGCCAAGGTGGGTGACTCACTGAAGCTCACAACCTTTTGTTCCTAGGTGTGTTCAAAAAACCCTCCATCTCAGCCCACCCAGGGCCCCTCGTGCAGCAGGGAGACAATGTGACCCTCTGCTGTCACTCACTGGTGATGTTTGACAAGTTTATCCTGCACCATGAAAACAGCACAGGGCATTTCCAGAGACGTGGAGAGATGCTCACTGGTGGGTATGCCCCAGCTGACTTCTCCATTGGCCCCATGACTTTGGCGAGTGCCGGCACCTACAGATGCTACAGCTCTCTCAGAAGATCCCCCTATGAGTGGTCAGCCCCCAGCGACCCTGTGGACATCATGATCACAGGTGAGTGTGGCCATACGTCCCTTCTGCTCTCTGTGTCACAGAAGGTCTGGTGTCCAGTCCAGCATCAGTACTGGGAGAGAATGACAGGCGTGCAGAGACACTCACAAACTCAGGAGAGGGAACAAACCAGAGAGAGAGGAGGTGTGAACACGGAAGGGAAAAGAGAACAGAGTCCCTGCCGTGTACTAAGGAGAAGACACAGCCGGTGACAGACTGAAGGACCAAGAACATGAAAGAACGACCAATAGAGAAAAATGTACCAGAGCAGGGACCCAGGAAATTCCCCGCTCAGGCAGCCAACGATGGTTGGTTAAGGGGTTGGTTTCCCGCTTTCATGTCAGAGCTCCCTTCCTCTGTCAGCAGCACATTGTGGTACCAGACGCCCTTGCTGTCCAGCCCCTGGGTGATCGAGATGGAGGTTGACACCCTGACATTGCTCAGGGTCGTGGTTTAACGCGTCCTTCTGCACAAAGAGGCGGGGGGAGTGGTCCCTCCAACCATCCCGGCTAAACCATCCCTTCCAGCCCTTGGAGGTGGGCAGGGCAGCGCTGAACACGCCCTCAAGAAAGAGGTGGTCAAAGATTAATGAGATTCAGGCAATTTTCACTCCATAATCTCTTCTTCTGGGTCAATGCCGTGTTTGCTGATGGTCCCCAGCAGTAGTTAGTAGTCTATTTAGTAGTAGTCTGCTTATTTCAAGAGAATGGCACATCTGGTTGATTTTTATAATTTATTTTATCTTATTTATGTTTGTTGAAGTCTAGTTGATTTCAGATGTTGTTAATTCCTGTTGTACAACAGAGTGATTCAGTTATTCATATACATATATTCTTTCTTTAAAAAAGAATATTAAATGACAATCCATTTTAAAAATTATTTATTTTTTAAAAGGATTTTAAATGACACTCCATTTTTAAAGTTATTTCTAAGTTTTCTTTTTTTATTTATTATTTTTTTAACTTTACAATATTGTATTGGTTTTGCCATATATCAACATGAATCCACCACAGGTATACATGTGTTCCGCACCCTGTAGCCTCCTCCCTCCTCCCTCCCCATACCATCCCTCTGGGTCATCCCAGTGTAAAACTCTCACTATTTGCAGATGACATGATCCTCTACATAGAAAACCCTAAAGACTCCACCAGAAAATTACTAGAACTAATCAATGATTATAGTAAAGTTGCAGGATATAAAATCAACACACAGAAATCCCTTGCATTCCTATACACTAATAATGAGAAAACAGAAAGAGAAATTAAGGAAACAATTCCATTCACCATTGCAATGAAGAGAATAAAATACTTAGGAATATATCTACCTAAAGAAACTAAAGACCTATATATAGAAAACTATAAAACACTGGTGAAAGAAATCAAAGAGGACACTAATAGATGGAGAAATATACCATGTTCATGGATTGGAAGAATCAATATAGTGAAAATGAGTATACTACCCAAAGCAATTTATAGATTCAATGCAATCCCTATCAAGCTACCAACAGTATTCTTCACAGAGCTAGAACAAATAATTTCACAATTTGTATGGAAATACAAAAAACCTCGAATAGCCAAAGCGATCTTGAGAAAGAAAAATGGAACTGGAGGAATCAACCTACCTGACTTCAGGCTCTACTACAAAGCCACAGTTATCAAGACAGTATGGTACTGGCACAAAGACAGAAATATAGATCAATGGAACAAAATAGAAAGCCCAGAGATAAATCCACGCACATATGGACACCTTATCTTTGACAAAGGAGGCAAGAATATACAGTGGATTAAAGACAATCTCTTTAACAAGTGGTGCTGGGAAATCTGGTCAACCACTTGTAAAAGAATGAAACTAGAACACTTTCTAACACCATATACAAAAATAAACTCAAAATGGATTAAAGATCTCAACATAAGACCAGAAACTATAAAACTCCTAGAGGAGAACATAGGCAAAACACTCTCTGACATACATCACAGCAGGATCCTCTATGACCCACCTCCCAGAATATTGGAAATAAAAGCAAAAATAAACAAATGGGACCTAATTAACCTTAAAAGCTTCTGCACATCAAAGGAAACTATTAGCAAGGTGAAAAGACAGCCTTCAGAATGGGAGAAAATAATAGCAAATGAAGCAACTGACAAACAACTAATCTCAAAAATATACAAGCAACTCCTACAGCTCAACTCCAGAAAAATAAATGACCCAATCAAAAAATGGGCCAAAGATCTAAATAGACATTTCTCCAAAGAAGACATACAGATGGCTAACAAACACTTGAAAAGATGTTCAACATCACTCTTTATCAGAGAAATGCAAATCAAAACCACTATGAGGTACCATTTCACACCAGTCAGAATGGCTGCGATCCAAAAGTCTACAAATAATAAATGCTGGAGAGGGTGTGGAGAAAAGGGAACCCTCTTACACTGTTGGTGGGAATGCAAATTAGTACAGCCACTATGGAGAACAGTGTGGAGATTCCTTCAAAAACTGGAAATAGAACTGCCTTATGATCCAGCAATCCCACTGCTGGGCATACACACTGAGGAAACCAGAAGGGAAAGAGACACGTGTACCCCAATGTTCATCGCAGCACTGTTTATAATAGCCAGGACATGGAAGCAACCTAGATGTCCATCAGCAGATGAATGGATAAGAAAGCTGTGGTACATATACACAATGGAGTATTACTCAGCCATTAAAAAGAATACATTTGAATCAGTTCTAATGAGGTGGATGAAACTGGAGACTATTATACAGAGTGAA
Source organism: Bos grunniens (assembly GCF_055505025.1). NCBI lineage: Eukaryota > Metazoa > Chordata > Mammalia > Artiodactyla > Bovidae > Bos > Bos grunniens. The sequence continues at coordinate 63,088,886 of NC_141182.1, read as the reverse complement.
GTAAGCCAGAAGGAAAAACATAAATACAGTATACTAACGCATGTATATGGAATTTAGAAAGATGGTAACGATAACCCTGTGTACGAGACAGCAAAAGAGACACTGATGTATAGAACAGTCTTATGGACTCTGTGGGAGAGGGAGAGGGTGGGAAGATTTGGGAGAATGTCATTGAAACATGTGAAATGTCATGTATGAAACGAGATGCCAGTCCAGGTTCAGTGCACGATGCTGGATGCTTGGGGCTGGTGCGCTGGGAAGGCCCAGGGGGATGGTATGGGGAGGTTGGGAGGGAGGAGGGTTCAGGATGGGGAGCAAAAAAAAAAAAAAAAAAAATGACACTCCATTTTTAAAGTTATTTCTAAGTTTTCTTTTTTTATTTATTGTTTTTTTAACTTTACAATATTGTATTGGTTTTGCCATATATCAACATGAATCCACCACAGGTATACATGTGTTCCCCACCCTGTAGCCTCCTCCCTCCTCCCTCCCCATACCATCCCTCTGGGTGTCCCAGTGCACCAGCCCCAAGCATCCAGTATCGAGATTCGAACCTGGACTGGTGACTCGTTTCATATATGATATTATACATGTTTCAATGCCATTCTCCCAAATCAACCCACCCTCTCTGTGCTGGGTACCCTTTACTGTGGGGCTTTCTCTCCTGGCAGTGGGCGGCCTTCTCATTGCAGTGCTGCTCTTGTTGCACACTTCAGGCTTTAGTCCTCTACTTAGGAGTAGAGTTACTTTGTGCTCTAAGATCAAGCTCTCCTCCTTCCAGGTCTGTCCAAAAAACCCTCTCTCTCAGCCCAAGGGGGCCCCATGGTGAGGTCAGGAGAGAACGTGACCTTGGTCTGCAGCTCCGAGAGCGCCTTTGACCAGTTCCATTTGCTCAGGGAGGGGGTGAACCTTGGACGCCATCTCGCTGGAGGGCAGAGCCCCCGCAGAGCACTCCAGGCAGAGTTCCCTCTGGGTCCTGGGACCCCAGCCCACAGCGGGGTCTACAGGTGTTACGGCTCTTTCACTCGCTCTCCCTACTCGTGGTCAAACTCCAGCGACCCACTGTTCCTGTCTGTCACAGGTGAGCAACCTCTTCCTGGCCCATGCTTTGTTGTTCCTGTTCAGACGCTATGTTGTCCAACCCTTTGCCACCCTGAGGCCTGCAGCACAACAGACTCCTCTGTCCTTCACTATCTCCTCCACGTGGATCACAGCCTTGTAGTGGTGAAGGGGCCTTCGTACCTCAGTGAAGCTATGAGCCAGTCATGCAGGGCCACCCAAGCCTGACGGATCATAGTGAATAGTTACTGTTCACCCCTTCTGGCTTTTTTCTCTAAGGATCCACTACAAGTACTTGCCCATCAATCATGGATCCACACACCACAGAAGGTAAGCAAGACGGTCTCCTATCTCAGCAAATTTCTGAGAAGACAGAGGGTCCCTGTGTGAGTGTTCATTCTACCACCTCCCAGTTGTGACTTTGGGCTCCTCAACATCCCTGTCATGTCAGCATTTGAGATCATGGTCTGTATTAGAACCAGAGAGGGCACTGAGTTTCTCATTCTCTGGGACTGGGAATTTCTAAAGTGAACAAAGCGAGACCAAGTGATTTGACCCCATGCTTAAGGGAGATGCTTACCCTCCCTCCACCAGTATCTTTGGGGAAGGATGCAGGGGACAAGGGGAGAGTTTTAGGGAGCACCTTCAATATGTGCTATTCCTCTGTTAGTGTTTTATGAACTAAACATTCCACAGTTCAGAAATAGAAGTGTCATGTCTTCTTGAGGATTCCATTCCAAGTATATGTGGATGGAGGGGGAAATATATGGAGGATTAAAGCAGTCCCCATTCATGCAAAATCACCATGCCTTGTCACATGGGGCAGCAGAGAAAAACTGCATTGGTGCCTGGGGGACCTGGTTTCAGACCGCTGCTGGTCTTCCATGGCCTCTTTACTTCATCCACTGCTAGCATCTCTCCTGGATGCTGTGGTACCTCCTGGGAAGTGGAGACCATACTGATCAGGTTGAGAGCTGCTGACACACTTTGACACAAGGATACAATAACTCCTGTGTGTAGGGGCAGGGTGGATGCAACGAATAACCAGACCTTCTTCCCTTTGATCGTTGGCAGAAGCACGGCTTCCTCAAGGCCACTCCAGCCAGCTGCACCTTCTCCTTAGGCTCTCCGTAGCCTTCATCTATACCAGCATCTTCCTCGCTGTTCTTGTCTGTCACTGGTTACCCATAAAGTAAGTATGAAGAGCCAAGCTGTCACTGGTGTTCTCCCACAATCATAAGTCTGAAGGAGGGAAGCACAGTGTCATGTGACACAGGGGGAGGTGGGCTCATAGCAGAGAATGACGTTTTCACTTCCTGTAGGTTAAAAAGTGATTTCCATTGTTGTACTCCCTGAATGAATATATTCCAGAGACCCATGGAACCCTGTTCTTTTTATGAAAATATGTGTTAATTTATTCTTAGCTGCATCAGGTCTCAGCTGCAGCATGAGGGATCCTCACTGCTGTGCTGGGGTGCAGTTCAAGGCTCCAGAGCTCGTGGGCTCAGCAGTTGCAGCATTGAGGATAGTTGCTTCAAGGCATGTGGGATCTCAGTTCTCCCACCTAGGATAGAACCCATACTCTCTGCACTGGAAGGTTGACCCTTTATCCCTGGGTCCCCAGGAACATTCCAAGGCCTGTTCTGCCCTTCAACCACTGCCATCCGTTCTTCTCCCCTTTATGATCTCGGGAATCTGCTGATACGAATTAGACAATGGTCCATAACAGAATATGTAGGATGGACTTCTTGGGTTTCAACAGATTCCTGAGAGAGTCTGTCAGTGGCTGGGCTTGTATAGGGGATTTTTTTTTTTTTTTTTTTTTTTTGCAGCTTAAAGCAATATCCATTTATTATTTAACAGTTATCTGGATCTGATGTACAGATGGGCTCAACTGGGTTCTCTGCTTAGGGTTTCCCAAGGCTGAAAATAAGGAGTCAACCTCTTTCTGGAGACTATAATGAAGAATCTGCATCTAAGCTCGTTCCAGGTAGAGCTTGTTGGTAGAGTTTGGTTTCTTTTTTTTTTTTTCTTTTTTTTTTTCCTCTAATTTTATTTTATTTTTAAACTTTACATAATTGTATTAGTTTTGCCAAATATCAAAATGAATCCGCCACAGGTATACATGTGTTCCCCATCCCGAACCCTCCTCCCTCCTCCCTCCCCATACCATCCCTCTGGCCGTCCCAGTGCACCAGCCCCAAGCATCTAGCATCATGCATCGAACCTGGACTGGCAACTCGTTTCCTACATGATATTTTACATGTTTCATTGCCATTCTCCCAAATCTTCCCACCCTCTCCCTCTCCCACAGAGTCCATAAGACTGTTCTATACATCAGTGTCTCTTTTGCTGTCTCGTATTTTTTTTTAATTTAGTGGAGTAGACAGACTCAGCAACCTGGGGCACACCCCTGCTTTTTTTGGCTTTGATGTCTCCACCAAAGATATGGAGGTCTAGAAGAATCGCCCCCACCCCAAGAGCCTTGACTCTCTTCCATTCGCAGATGTTGCCATCATGGAAGGAGAGCCCAAAGAAGACAGAACAGTGAATGGTGAGGTGAGTCCTTCCACCCAAACCCTTGCCATAGCCTGAGCCCCTCCAATGCCCAATGCCCCAGCCTTCGAAGATCACATTTCATTCCATCATTCACATCTCCTTCCTCTCAGGACCCATCAGCAGAGGATGTGATATTCACCCACTTGAACCACAGGACCCTCTCTGAGACAGTGTTCATTCCTGAGCCTCATGCACCGCTCTGCCGAGACTACTATCTATGAGGAATTCGATGCAAACCAAGACCATGCTGACCCTGACCTGGCCCCATCCTTTGAGCACACAGAATGTTAAAAATTGAAGAGCTACATCTCTTTTTAAAGGGGTTCCTCCATGGGCACTCCTTCTCCTCCTCCAAAGCAGCCCTGCAGCTCTGAGGAGAACAGTGGAGTAAAACAATTATAGGATAGTCTCCAAAAATCTCACCACCTCTTAGTAATCCCCTGGGTATTCTAATACTCTGTTTTAACTATGTAACCTTTTGGGAGAAGTTATTCTAATCAATTGCACTTACTGGGTAGCTTACCATGATCATCCTACTTTTTCAAAAATTCCAGTAAAGCATAACAATTTGCAAGTTGAGTCTTCAAATTATTCAGTTTAAAATAAAATAAAGCCAATTTAAAAAAACCTCTGTTCAGTAATAGCTTACAAAAATGAACTTGTTTACAAGACAGAAACAGACTTGTAGACTTAGAGAACAAACTTAGAGTTACAGAGGGGAAGGATGAGGGGAGAGATAGATTGGAAGTTTAAGATTGACATGTGCAGACTGCTATATTTAAAACAAAATGCCTTCCATGAAACAATAACAAAAGCAATGCAAGTTGGCCAAATAAAAAGATGAAGTATATTCTGTCTGAGATATCCAGTGTGGTGCCTCTTGCCACACGAGGCTGTGTGTTTACATGCTAAGTCATTTCAGTCATGTCCGACTCATGGCGGACCCATGATATTGTGTAGCTCTCTAGGCTCCTAGGTGCATGGGATTCTCCAGGCAAGAATCCTGGAGTGAGTTGCCATTCCCTTCTCAAGGGGATCTTCTTGACCCAGGGATCGAACCCACGTCTCTCATATCTCTTGCATTGGCAGGCGGATTCTTTACCACTGAGCCATCAGGGAAGGCCCCTCGGCCTTTTCCCAGCCGTGTGCACTGAGGATGCTGGGGTTCCAGGGGTAGAAACAAGACAACAAGATGCCCCTAGTCTGGATCTGCACTGGCCGATAAAGTACTTACCCAGCCGCGTGGTACAGACAATGACTCTACGAAGTAAAGCATTCAGTTCTTCAGTCACACCCACCACATTTCAAGTGCTCAGGAGCATCATGTGGCCAGGTGCCAAGGTGCTGGACAGAGCAGATGTTTATTATCACAGATAATACTACTGGACATTCCACGCCAGATCACTGAGGGCTGCAGAGAGAACACCTGCCCCAGCGAGGCTTTGTAAATGTTGTGTTAATCCATCGATATTCACATGTTTAGTCTTTTCTGCTTCTTTTCTCCAAAGCCAAGGATTTGAGAATCTTGTGCCTTTTAAGTTATCAACTGTTGGCACAATGTGGCTTGGCTCAACCAAGCGGAGGGCTGAAGAGGATAACACCATGAGGACCCCGGTGTGAACTGAGTGGCAAATGGGGTGAAAATCAAGCTCCATGGAGCCTTAGTTGCTCACTGAGCTCTCTGTGTGTGATGTCTCTCCTGGCTTAGAACTAAACCGCCCAAGAACTCTTTTACCAAGAAATGTCAGGATTGCTTAAAGTGGAGACATTCTGGGGCTCCTGTGTTGCTACTGTCACTGTTTCCATGTTTCCCCTAATTATCCATTGGTTTTTTTTTTTTCCTTTTTTTTCCCTTGCCTCTAGGTGAGGGACCAAAGTCATGATCTTCATTTTTCTGAATGTTCACAGTGTAGATTTGAACCCCAGTTGTTCTCAGATTACTTCTTTAAAAAAAAAATAATTGAATGTTAGCATTTGATGCCTTCATTCTGCAGAATCTGAGTTCTTCAACCACACACAGAAGATGGGTGTACCTCGGTCATGGGTGTATTTCTGCTGTGTGGCACCAATGCCTGGTACACAGTAGGTGCTCTGCAATAATTTATGAACTGACTGAAGATGAGAAGTAAATTCCATTTCTGGAGGGGACTGGGAAAATAAAGTTCTGAGTCTTATTTGGAGCCAGGCTGTCACAGCTGACTCAGGACGAGAAACTGGGTCCCACCCTCTGGAGCAGGGGGTCAGACCAGGCAGAAAGAGAAAGAGTTGAGACCTGAGGTCTGGGCTGAGATGCCTCTTGAGCCCTGCCTGGAGACATCAGAGCCAGGTCCACGGAGGGCCTGCCCCCTGCTGTGAGTCCACAGCCGTGGGAACTCTGAAGGGTGGCGGCAGGCCTCCAGGGACCACATCCTGTTTGTCCTCTAGGGCCCCGTGGTCTCCTCATCTGTACAGTGTGGGGGCGGGGGTGGCTGGGCGCTCAGAGCTGCAGACATGCCTTCCATCCTCTCTGAGCTTCTCCTCCTTGGCCAGATGTGCAGGGCAGGGAGAGGACTGCAGGAGGGCACAGGACGCCCACCCTGCCCCCACCTCACGGGAACTTCAGGGCTCAGACAGCTGGAGGGGCCAGGGATCCTGATGGGGAGAGAATCAGCCCAAGCTTTCAGTGGCAAATCTCTCACTTGCAGGGCTGAGTCTGGGCGAGAGGCCCCGAACCTTGCAGGTGGGTCCTCCTGGGTCTCCTGGGACCCATATGTCACTTGAATCATGGGAAGTTGGTAGGGGGCGAGGTGGGAGACCTGAGATTCTAGAGTGATGCTGGTGAAACCTGGAAGGGCTCCTGAGATGAGCTGGGGAGTGAGGGGTGGGGAGATTCTGGGACTCAGCCTCTGACTTCCTTCCAGGGCCTTCCACAAACTCACCATCTGGGTTCAGGCTCTTTGGGGCAGCTCAGGGTGCCCATGTGAATACACCGTATGCAGAGTTGGAATGTGAGAGTGAGTACACAGACCATCAGGGAGTATGCTGCAGTTGGCATGTACTATTTGGAGAAGGAAATGGCAACGCACTCTAGTATTCTTGCCTGGAAAATCCCATGAACATTGGAGCCTGCCAGCCTACAGCGCATAGGGTTGCAAAGAGTTGGACACGACTGAGTGACTTCATTTTCTTTCATTTTGTTTTAAAATTTATATATTTCACTGGTTCCATTTTTTAATCTCATAATAGATATATTTTATTCAAGTGTAGTTGACTTACAATGTTTCAGGTGCACAGCAAGGTGATTTTCAGTTATACAAACATGCATACATAATTTTTCAGATTATTCTCCTTTTTAGGTTATTACAAGATATTGCATATAGTTCCTGTGCTATATAGTAAATCTTTGTTGCTTGTTGCATATCTTTATTGTTTTATTAGAAATCTAGCATTGTATTCATACTTCTATTTTTAAATCTATGGTATATGCCACATCAGTGTTATGCTACACTGAGAGTGAAAGCATGATGCCAAAATCCCACCATGTCCATGATAAAAGTAAATAGAAAACAATGGCAATGTTAATTGTGGGAGGAAATATTGAATCACATTATGTTACTGGTGGGCTTTCCTGGTGACTCAGTTGATAAAGAATATGCCTGCAGCATAGGAGACCTGAGTCGATCCTTGAGTTGGGAAGATCTCCTGGAGCAGGAAATGGCAACCCACCTCAGCATTCTTGCCTGGAGAACCCCCATGGAAAGAGGAGTCTGGTGGGTTGCAGCCCATGGGATCACAAAGAATCAGACACGACTGAGGGACTATTCTCAAGGCTCTGAACTTAAAAGGTATAACACTTTCCCATTCATATAGAGATAAAATGTGGCAGAACAGACAGACCTTTTGTCTTCTCAGGGGTTTAAAGGGACATTATGACCAGACCTGCATGGACAGCTTCAAGAAAAAAGAATTCCAGAAATAAAAGATTTCCCCAGTGGAGGGGACATAACTATAGCTATGGCTGATCCATGTTGATGTATGGCAGAAACTAACAATATTGTAGTTGTCCTTAAACTAAAAATAAATAAATTAGGGGGGAAAAAAAAAGTTTGCAACAGGGCTTCTCTGGTGGTCCAGTGGTTGGGAAATGCCTGTCAATGTGGGGGACACAGGCCCAATCCCGGGACTGGGAAGATTCCACATGCCTCCGGGTAGTTAAGCCCATGGGCCACAAGCCCATGTGCCTAGAGCAGGTGCTCCACAACAAGAGAAGCCACAGTGGTGAGAGACCCTGAACCACAGAAAAGGGCAGCCCCCTTCCCACAACTAGAGAAAGCCTGTGCACAGCAATGAAGAGCCAGCACAGCCATTAATTAGTTAATTAAAACACTGCAATAACCAGCCACACCTCCTCCTCTTTTTTTTGTGTGTGTGTGTGTGTGTAAATGTGTGTGTAAGTGTGAAAGTGTGAGTTCACACATGTGGGTGTTTAATCTGTATTCTTCTCTCTTTTCCTTGGAATTTCCTTCCGCATGGGGTAGGGTTATTTTACATTCAGTAAACACTGTTTGACCATCTCTCTCACTCCCCCAAAAGCCCATCTGCCTCAGATAAGACGATTCTTTGGGGCAGAAGTTCGCTGTACCTTGGTCTGCTGACCTTCCAAATGAAGTCACTATTCCTTTCCTGAAGACCTCATCACTCTGTTCCTTGACAAGCAACATGAGGTTGGAATCAGAGCACATTCATGAGACATTAGCAGAGGTGTCATTCAGTTTAGACAAAATCCATAGCTGTCACTCTCACAATTGATATCTGTGGTTTAAAAGAAGATATGCAGATGGCCAACAGGCATATGAAAAGATGCTCAGCATTGCTCATTAGTAGAGAAAGGCAAATCGACACTGCAAGGAGGTACCACCTCATAGTGATCAGAATGGCCATCATTAGACAGTTGGTGAATAACATGCTGGAGAGGGTGTGGAGAAGAGGGAAACCCTCTTACACAGTTGGTGGAGTGGAAACTGGTGCAGTCACTGTGGAAAACAGTATGGAAGTTCCTCAAAAAAGTAAAAACAGAGTTTCCATATGATCCAACAATTCCAATTCCCGACCATATATCTGTAAAAAGACTATACCTTGAAAAGATTCATGCGCCCCTATGTTCATAGCAGCAAAACTTAAGATAGCCAAGACATGGGAACAGTCTAATTGTCCATCAAGAAATGAATGGATAAAGAAGATGTATATGTTTATACACACAGAGAATGGAATACCATTCAGATGTTTAAAAAATGAAATAATGTCATTTGTAGCAGCATGGATGAACCTAGAGATTAACATATTAAGTGAAGAAGACAGAAAGAGAAAGACAATTTTCATGTGATATCACCCATATGTGGAATCTAAAAGGAACATATCAATGAAACAGGAACAGACTCACAGACATAGAGAACAGGCTTGTGGTTGCCAAGGAGGGAAGAACTGGAAGCTTGGGATTAGCAGATGAAATCTATTTATACATAGAATGAGTAAAGCATGCTGCTGCTGCTAAGTCGCTTCAGTTGTGTCCGACTCTGTGCGACCCCATAGATGGCAGCCCACCAGGCTCCCCCGTCCCTGGGATTCTCCAGGCAAGAACACTGGAGTGGGTTGCCATTTCCTTCTCCAATGCATGAAAGTGAAAAGTGAAAGTGAAGTCGCTCAGTCGTGTCTCTAGCAACCCCATGGACTACAGCCCACCAGGCTCCTCTGTCCAAGGGATTTTCCAGGCAAAAGTACTGGAGTGGGGTGCCATTGCCTTCTCCGGAGTAAAGCATGAGCACCAATTAAAATAAATAAATTTAAAATTAAAAAAATAAAAATAAACAGTGCTGCGATGAACATTGGGGTACACGTGTCTCTTTCCCTTCTGGTTTCCTCAGTGTGTATGCCCAGCAGTGGGATTGCTGGATCATAAGGCAGTTCTATTTCCAGTTTTTTAAGCCATCGCAGCACTGTTTATAATAGCCAGGACATGGAAGCAACCTAGATGCCCATCAGCAGATGAATGGATAAGAAAGCTGTGGTACATATACACAATGGAGTATTACTCAGCAATTAAAAAGAATACATTTGAAGCAGTTCTAATGAGGTGGATGAAACTGGAGCCTATTATACAGAGTGAAGTAAGCCAGAAAGAAAAACACCAATACAGTATACTAACGCATATATATGGAATTTAGAAAGATGGCAACAATAACCCTGTACGTGAGACAGCAAAAGAGACACTGATGTATAGATCAGTCTTATGGACTCTGTGGGAGAGGGAGAGGGTGGGGAGATTTGGGAGAGTGACATTGAAACATGTAGAATATCATGTAAGAAACGAGTCGCCAGTCCAGGTTCAATGCACGATACTGGATGCTTGGGGCTGGTGCACTGGGACGACCCAGAGGGATGGTGTGGGGAGGGAGGAGGGAGGAGGGTTCAGGATGGGGAACACAGGTATGCCTGTGGCGGATTCATTTTGATATTTGGCAAAACTAATACAATTATGTAAAGTTTAAAAATAAAATTGAAAAAAAAAAGGAAAAAAAGAAGAAGAAGAAGAAAAAAAAAGAAATGTCTAGTAGTTCCACTAGGCCTCTTATCCAAGGTGAATAGCAATACGCTCAGCAGTTGGCTGCTGAAGTAGACGTCCAGATGGTAGAATACATCCTTGGCTGTACTCAGCACATTGTCACCAGCATGGAGCTCCAAGATGGTGCAACTCTGATGGCTCTGAAACTCTGACTTCACAGACATCAGATTCTTCTGATTGTTTGCAGCTGATGTGCCCTCTTAATGTCATCCAAAGTAGTTTCAGCTTGACTGATCCAACAACGCACGTGTGTTTTACAAATTAAAGCCTCAGCATTATTTTAAAATACTCGCTAGAAAAAACTTCAGTTGGATTCAAAAATCCATTTGCCTTATCATAACACTGTGTTCGTAGACAAAAAAGCTGTCAGATTCTTTGAATAGAATATCAATCATTATACATTTTTGAACGGTTGCAAAAAAAAAAAGGTTTAATTTTTTTTTTACCATGTATTAGTGCAATGTTCCTCATGAATGGTGACTGCATCAGTTTCCTATGGCTGCTGAAACAAATTACCACAGTCCAGGTGGTTTATAACAACATGTATTTATTCCCTTACAGTTCTGGAAGTTGAAATGGATTTCTCTGGGCTGAAATCAAGATGTAAGAGGGGCCTCGCAACTTTTGGAGGCTCTAAGGGACAAACATTTCTTTGCCTTTTCCAGCTTATGGTGGCCATCTTCATTCTTTAGCTCATGGCTTTGAATCACATCATCTTTTCTCCCTCTCCTTGCATCATCACATGGTTTTTTCTTCTCTGTCTTTGAATCTCCCTCCGTATACATTTATTAAGGACACTTGTGATTACATTTAGGACCTACCCAAATAAACCAGGATGATCTCTCCATGTGAAAATTCTTAAATTAGTTCCATTTTTGAAGCCCCTGTTACCATACAGGATAATACTCATAGGTCCCGGGGATTAAGAACTGGATATCATTGGGAGGCATTTTCCAGCCTAGTACAGTGACTCTCAAGAATTTGAAGAGATTAACAGTTGAAAGTCTTTATCAGAACCTATGTAGAGCTTTCAGGCATAAAACTTGATTTTAAGATAATATGTTCAGGCACAGAAGTTCAAATTTCTCATTCAAAAATTTGAAGATTTCATCTCAGTTCAGTTGCTCAGCTGTGTCCAATTCTTTGCAACCCCCATGGACTGCAGCATGCCAGGCTTTCCTGTCCTTCACTATCTCAGGGTTTTTTTTTTACAAATTTAACAGTTAATATTTTTCATATTACTTTACATTTATTTTTATTTTCATTATTTTATATATATTTTAAAAGCAGTTAATTTTTCAGGAAGTCCAGTATACATACCTACAAATTCCCTTCAGGTTACCATAGGATACCATATTCTCTCTGTCTTACAATGAGGAAAGGTTGGGAAATATAGTTCAGGAGACTAAAACAATGGAGGAAAGAATGTCCAAGGGATACATGAGCAAAGTCCATATCTATTATAACAAGAAGTCAAAATGTACAATAACAAAAATCCAGAAACCAGAGAAATAGCAAAATAAGCACTTAAAAATAATAATCAGGTATAACTGAGGTAACCGTCAGAAGAATAGTGGTCGCCTTGGGTAACAGGACTGGAATAAAGAAAGGCAGAGCAGGAGAGAACTGCTATTCCTTATAGGCATTTTGGTACTCATTAGTTTGTTGTTTTTGTTTTTTTTAAAGATGCGCATCATTATTGAAAAGTTTTTAAAAAGTTCAATCAAAAATGATATCAGAACTTAACATCAGTATACCACATTTTTTCCTATGGTCTTTAATATGACAGTCCTACTCCTTTTCATTCTAAGAAGGGAAAAAAACAGTTTTTGTTTGCTAATCATATTACCCATTTTAATGGCACAGTTACCCAGTTATTTAAGCTTCATCCAAAGAACAGTCCTGAGGATCTTTTCTTTAATATTTAGTTAGGGTGGTGAGTGTGAATGCTTAAAATAAATTCCCTGAGCCTAAGTTAGGGAACAGAAATTCTTTATCCTTTCCTTCCCAGTGGTGGCACTGGCAGGAAATTTAATAAGCTAGACCAGAGGCAGAGATGTTTGGAAAGCCATCAAAAGATGTTTGATGGAATGCACAGTGGGGAATCTTTAATATGTTTAAAAGAGGAAGAAAAACAGGATTAAACTGAATACTTTCCTATTTACCAGTTCTTTTTGAGGATTTCAAAGTCAATAAGCAATTTTATCACCTATGTATAAATCACCTTAGTAAAGGAGTATAAGGTTTATTTTATCTTATAAGTTTAGTAAGAGATGTATTATTCCTTAGTGAGTTTTTTTCATATTTCTGAATTATGACTATATAAACAATCTATGTTTATTAGAAACTCTGAGTGAATACAGACTATTCTTTACAGTTATTCCTGGGCCTGTTCATTCTGCCTCTATAATCAAGGGGTTATACGCAGTTTGGCATAGAAGTGAGATTTAACAATTTATGGGCATCACCATTTGTCACCAACATTCTCCTCTGGACAACATGTAGAATAAGAGTAACAGGAGACAACATAGAAAAAACCTGACTTCTATGCAACTTTCAAAGGAGAACCAGGAAGGAAATTATCCATAAGCATGAACAAGATAATGCATGTTGTGGTTAAATTGCATTTTTGCAAGCCTGGTAACTTGTAAGACTAGTCAGAAGATTGGTTTATCAACTCTTGAGATAATGTGAAAAACTCTGTTTTTAAAAACATCTTATTTGAAATAATTGTTATGAAATAAAGCAATATTGTTGTGATATAAAGTTATATAACCTTCAAATGTAATTTTAAAAATCATACTATGAATAAATGGAAGGATATGTTATAATTGAAATTTAAAAAAAAAAAACAACACTGCAATAACCAGCCACACCTCCTCCTCTTTTAGTGTGTGTGTGTGTGTGTAAATGTGTGTGTAAGTGTGAAAGTGTGAGTTCACACATGTGGGTGTTTAATCTGTATTCTTCTCTCTTTTCCTTGGAATTTTCTTCCGCATGGGGTAGGGTTATTTTACATTCAGTAAACACTGTTTGACCATCTCTCTCACTCCCCCAAAAGCCCATCTGCCTCAGATAAGACGATTCTTTGGGGCAGAAGTTCGCTGTACCTTGGTCTGCTGACCTTCCAAATGAAGTCCCTATTCCTTTCCTGAAGACCTCATCACTCTGTTCCTTGACAAGCAACATGAGGTTGGAATCAGAGCACATTCATGAGACATTAGCAGAGGTGTCATTCAGTTTAGACAAAATCCATAGCCGTCACTCTCACAATTGATATCTGTGGTTTAAAAGAAGATATGCAGATGGCCAACAGGCATATGAAAAGATGCTCAGCATTGCTCATTAGTAGAGAAAGGCAAATCGACACTGCAAGGAGGTACCACCTCATAGTGATCAGAATGGCCATCATTAGACAGTTGGTGAATAACATGCTGGAGAGGGTGTGGAGAAGAGGGAAACCCTCTTACACAGTTGGTGGAGTGGAAACTGGTGCAGTCACTGTGGAAAACAGTATGGAAGTTCCTCAAAAAAGTAAAAACAGAGTTTCCATATGATCCAACAATTCCAATTCCCGACCATATATCTGTAAAAAGACTATACCTTGAAAAGATTCATGCGCCCCTATGTTCATAGCAGCAAAACTTAAGATAGCCAAGACATGGGAACAGTCTAATTGTCCATCAAGAAATGAATGGATAAAGAAGATGTATATGTTTATACACACAGAGAATGGAATACCATTCAGATGTTTAAAAAATGAAATAATGTCATTTGTAGCAGCATGGATGAACCTAGAGATTAACATATTAAGTGAAGAAGACAGAAAGAGAAAGACAATTTTCATGTGATATCACCCATATGTGGAATCTAAAAGGAACATATCAATGAAACAGGAACAGACTTACAGACATAGAGAACAGGCTTGTGGTTGCCAAGGAGGGAAGAACTGGAAGCTTGGGATTAGCAGATGAAATCTATTTATACATAGAATGAGTAAAGCATGCTGCTGCTGCTAAGTCGCTTCAGTTGTGTCCGACTCTGTGCGACCCCATAGATGGCAGCCCACCAGGCTCCCCCATCCCTGGGATTCTCCAGGCAAGAACACTGGAGTGGGTTGCCATTTCCTTCTCCAATGCATGAAAGTGAAAAGTGAAAGTGAAGTCGCTCAGTCGTGTCTGACTCTAGCAACCCCATGGACTACAGCCCACCAGGCTCCTCTGTCCAAGGGATTTTCCAGGCAAAAGTACTGGAGTGGGGTGCCATTGCCTTCTCCGGAGTAAAGCATGAGCACCAATTAAAATAAATAAATTTAAAATTAAAAAAATAAAAATAAACAGTGCTGCGATGAACATTGGGGTACACGTGTCTCTTTCCCTTCTGGTTTCCTCAGTGTGTATGCCCAGCAGTGGGATTGCTGGATCATAAGGCAGTTCTATTTCCAGTTTTTTAAGCCATCGCAGCACTGTTTATAATAGCCAGGACATGGAAGCAACCTAGATGTCCATCAGCAGATGAATGGATAAGAAAGCTGTGGTACATATACACAATGGAGTATTACTCAGCCATTAAAAAGAATACATTTGAATCAGTTCTAATGAGGTGGATGAAACTGGAGCCTATTATACAGAGTGAAGTAAGCCAGAAAGAAAAACACCAATACAATATACTAATGCATATATATGGAATTTAGAAAGATGGCAACAATAACCCTGTGTACAAGACAGCAAAAGAGACACTGATGTATAGATCAGTCTTATGGACTCTGTGGGAGAGGGAGAGGGTGGGGAGATTTGGGAGAATGGCATTGAAACATGTAGAATATCATGTAAGAAACGAGTCGCCAGTCCAGGTTCGATGCACGATACTGGATGCTTGGGGCTGGTGCATTGGGATGACCCAGAGGGATGGTGTGGGGAGGGAGGAGGGAGGAGGGTTCAGGATGGGGAACACAGGTATACCTGTGGTGGATTCATTTTGATGTTTGGCAAAGCTAATACAATTATGTGGAGTTTGAAAATAAAATAAAATTAATTAAAATTTAAAAAAAATAAAAAATAAAAATAAAATAAAATTTAAAAAAATAAAAAAAATTTTTAAATAAAAATAAAACCTACTTTTAAATATGAAAAAAAAAAAAAAGAATGAGGTCCTACAGTATGGCACAGTGAATTCTATCCAGTATCTTGCCACAAATCATAATGGAAAAGAATATAAATGTCGACCTGAATCAATTTGCTGTACAAATACTGTAAAGAAATTAGCCTCCAATTAAATAAATTTATATTTAAAATAATAATAAAAATAATAAAATTAAATTTTTTTAATTTTTAAAAATTTCTGGTTTATATATCTGCAATGAAAGTAAAAATGCACAAACTGAAATGACAAAGAATACAGATCAATTCTGAAAAATTATATTAAGTAAATAAAAGGAAATTTTAAGAAGGGTGACTGTACTCTTACTCCATTACATAAATAATGATCAAGGGGAGACCAGATTTATTACTTGTGAAGCATCACTAATGTTAACAACCCCCACCCCCAGCAAAATGGTGTGGAATCGCTGCCCTTACTGAGGTTCTTTCCTGTCTATGAACAACAGCTGAACTGGGTGTATGTCTGCCCTTGGAGTCCTGAAACAGCTGGGCCATTTTGCCCCAGTTTGGAGTTGATTGCTGTGGACACGCCCCTCACTCAAGCCTTCTGCAGCTTGGAAGTTTCTACTTGAAATATTTTGTGTTCATCTGAGTATGTAGGAAGCAAGGTGGTCCACCTTTTCAGGCAGAACAAATCCCCCTCCCAAAAATACACTACAGTCATCTTTACACACATTATCTTTGTGTACATGTGCGGTCCTTGGATTAGGAAGGGACGAAGAGAGAGAGTCAGAGAGAGTGTTGTGTGTGCAAAGTTCCCACTCAGTCACGAAATAATTTCAGATGAAGAAGAGTCAGAGAAAGACAAATATCACATTATATCATTTATTTGTGACATCTAGAAAAATGAACTTACTTACAAAACAGACTCACAGAGAATGAACTTATGGTTACCAGGGGGGATAGTGTCAGGGGGAGGTTAAATTGGAAGTTTGGGACTGACATATACATACGGCTGTATTAAAATGGATGGTATAGGGAGGGAGAAGGGAGGAGGGTTCAGGATGGGGAACACATGTATACCTGCAGCGGATTCATTTTGATATATGGCAAAACCAATACAATATTGTAAAGTTAAAAAATAAAATAAAATAAAAAAATAAAGAAGATCTTCAACATAAAAAAAAGGATGAGCAAGAAGGACCTACTGTATAAAACAGAGAATTCTACTTAATATTCTGTAACTACCTTAGTGGGAAAATAATTTGAGAAGCAATAGATGCTTGTATATGTATAACTGAATCAATTTGTCGTAGACCTGAAACTAACAGTTAGTTTCTTAATCACATGTATTACAATATATTTTCAAAGAGCCATATATGCATGTCTGGTCCTCTCATAAGAATGCAGAATAAAAGTCTCTATTAATGAGTCTTTAATTGCCAACCTGCACTGAGCCTGAAATATGATGTGGGTACATGTGATTTCTCTTCTGCAAAGACTTAAGGTTAATCAGGTTTATCATGAGCTTGGGAAAAGCATCCTGCATGATATACACTGAATCACCATTACTACTTCCTAAAAGAAGCAAGATCTGTTCTAATCCTCTTAGGCTGATAGTGTTTCAGTTCAGTTCAGTCGCTCAGTCATGTCCGAATCTTTGCGACCCCATGAATCGCAGCACGCCAGGCCTCCCGGTCCATCACCAACTCCCAGAGTTCACTCAGACTCACGTCCATCGAGTCAGTGATGCCATCCAGCCATCTCATCCTTTGTAATCCCCTTCTCCTTCTCCCCGCAACCCCTCCCAGCATCAGGGTCTTTTCCAATGAGGCAACACTTCGCATGAGGTGGCCAAAGGACTGGAGTTTCAGCTTTAGCATCATTCCTTCCAAAGAAATCCCAGGGCTGATCTCCTTCAGAATGGACTGGTTGGATCTCCTTGCAGTCCAAGGGACTTTCAAGAGTCTTCTCCAACACCACAGTTCAAAAGCATCAATTCTTTGGCACTCAGCTTTCTTTACAGTCCAACTCTCACATCCATACATGACCACTGGAAAAACCATAGCCTTGACCAGATGGACCTTTGTTGGCAAAGTAATGTCTCTGCTTTTCAATATGCTATCGAGGTTGGTCATAACTTTCCTTCCAAGGAGTAAGCGTCTTTCAATTTCATGGCTGCAGTCACCATCTGCAGTGACTTTGAAGCCCCCAAAAATAAAATCTGACAGTTTCCACTGTTTCCCCATCTATTTGCCATGAAGTGATGGGACCAGATGCCATGAAGTGATGGAACCAGATGCCATGATCTTCATTTTCTGAATGTTGAGCTTTATGCCAACTTTTTCAGTCTCCTCTTTCACCTTCATCAAGAGGCTTTTGAGGTCCTCTTCACTTTCTGCCATAAGGGTGGTATCATCTGCATATCTGAGGTTGATAGTGTTTAGGGAAACAAAATGTGATGGTCGGGTCATGATGCGTGCTCTGTAATGTGGCTCAGGTCAGACTTCCATCCCTGGAGTGAGACGAGGCTGGCCATCTTCCCATGTGACATGAACCAACTGACTGTACTAACTGCACCGCCCACCTTCCTCATCCTGTGACTCAGTCAGCTTTGCTCAGTTATGCCTTCTGTCTCACAGAAGCAGAGCCATGTGCCCCACACTCCTCAGCCTCCTGAGTCTTGGTGAGTCCGGAAAGACACAGTCAGAGAAGGTTATGGTGGAAATCGGGGGGGCTCTCGCGCCACTGACCAGGTTCCCTGGATGAGGGTGCAAGGAACGTGGGATCCATCAGGACAAGCCATCTCTGACAGGGTTTTCCTTCTAGGATTCTGTATGAGTCTGAGGATCTGGGCAGCTGTGGGTGAGTCCTCCCTATCCCTTATTTCTCTGTTGAGCAGAGCAGTTGGGACTGATGCAGAGGACACTGGGGGACCAGGGTGAGACCCCTGTCAGTACAGTGAGAGCCGCGTGCCCTGTGGATCCCTTATCTCTTTTGACCTTGATACTCATCTTCACTCTCCCCAGGGGTTAGCCCAGGTCTGGACTCTGGACATGAAGGCACAGTGTGAAGTCTGTCAGCTGGGAGCTGAGCCCCCGAGTGCCATTTCAATCATGAGAGGGGAGCAAGAGGCTGCACCCCACAGACCCCTCTCCTACAAGGTGGTTCGTGGCCTCTCCAACCAGCCTTTAACAACAGGATCAGCAGGAGCACCCACTAAAGCTGACCCCAGGGGAGGGTCTAGCCATCAGGCATGGCCACTTGGACCTTGTCACAGATTTGATGTAGGTTAGCTAACAAAGGAGCGAGGTTCAAGGTTTACTTCCTTCTTTTCAGGCAAGTGGCTTTTTCACTGCTCAGTTGTGTTAGTGTTAGTCGCTCTGTCAAGTCCGACTGTTTGCGACCCCGTGGACTGTAGGTCACCAGGCTACTCTATCCATGGGATTCTCCAGGCAAGAATGCAAGAGTGGGTTGCCATTTCCTTGACCAGGAGATCTTGCCAACTCAGAGACTGAACCCTGCTCTCCTGCATTGCAGGAAGATTCTTTACCATTTGAGCTACAACAAATGCAGGGAAGCATACAACAGGGAAGCCTTTCCCCTTCTTGTCCATGCATTAATTTTTCGCTGTTGTTTTCTTTTGCCTGCATTGTGCAGCTTGCAGAATCTTAGTTCCCTGATCAGGGATTCAACTTGGGCCCTTGGAAGAAAAAGTACTGAGTCCTAACAACTGGACCAACAGGGAATCCCCAGTGTTTTGTGTTTTCAGAGAAAGTTTCTCAACATTTTTTCAACCCAAGAACCACTTCCAAGAATCGTATTCTTAGATCCTCATGATGTCCATCCTGGGTTGACTGTGTCTCTGTCTGCCCCAGGCCCCAGGTGTCCCTGAGCATCAGGGTGATGCATTTTAGGGGAGGAGAGTTGGAAGAATTGAAGGGGAAGCACCCACGAGGGCAGTGGGGAGAGGGGATCATTCCTATTTTTCTCTCAAAGCCTGTGTCTCCTTCTCTCCTAGGTGAATATGAGAAGCCCTCTTTGTCAGCCTGGCCAAGCCCTGTGGTTACCTTAGGACAGACTGTGACTCTTCAGTGTCACTTCGGTCCTCCATTTGTGATATTCAGACTGCTCAAAAGAGATGGGACCATTTTGCCCAAGCTCCCGGGATATCATTTCAACACCTTCACCACTGGGCCAGTGACCAGAAAACATGCCAGGTCCTACACATGTCTCTCTCTGTGTGGTCCTATGTCAGTGACCCCCTGCAGATTATGGTCACAGGTAGGAGGGGTCCAACCCAGCTTGGGACACCTGTACCTGTAGGCAATCCTACCCTAGATCCATGTGCCACTGCAGCCAAAGACGTCCTCAGGATTCCCAGCCAGAACCGAACCAAGGAAAGAGGACCAAGTCTGAGAGTTTAAACTCAGGGTGTTGAATGGAGGGATGTGTTCCCCTGGCTCAGGAAAGAGGACCCTCCCTAGGCATTAGTTAGACAGGATGCTGCCACTGCCTGTCAACTCGGAGGCTGAGGAGGAACCCTGATCCAGCACCTGCCACCCAGTAGGGAGCTGTAATCCCATATGAAGGAGCTGGGGTCCCAGTTAAGACCAAGTCAGCCCAGGAATGTTTCCAGAGGTGTGAAGTGGGGATCACAGGTGGTCCCTTTTTTCTCCACCTCCTTCCCAACCTCCTCCCAATCATCACCAACGTTCTAGGAGATGAGTGTGAAAGGAGCCAAGGTACGTATTACACCTGGTATGTATTCTACCAGAGAAGCCCCCCACCATGCATATTAGGAATGGGATGAAGTTAAGAGCACTGCAACCCACTCCAGTATTCTCAACTGGAGAATCCCATGGACAGAAGAGCACGGTGGGCTACAGTCCATGGGACCCCACAGAGTCTGACACAACTGAAGTGACTGAGTATGTATGGAAGCTGAGAGCAGATCGAACAGCTAAAGAGCTTAGAATAAACACAGTGGAGGCCGGAGGTCTTGAGCAAAGAGAAACAGAAAAGCATGAGCCAGAGCCCGAGAACAAGGCTAAAGAGAACGCAACAGAACAGACAGGAAGAGTAATTGGCTTTGCTGCTTCATGGGGAGGTTTTTCACACCTTCAGATGTCAGGGGAAGCACTGAGGTGGGGTGACTCACTGAAGCTCACAAGCTCTTTGCTTCTAGGTGTGTTCACAAAACCCTCCATCTCAGCCCACCCAGAGCCCCTCATGCAGGTGGGAGAGAATGTGACCTTTCGCTTTCACTCATCAATGCTGCATGACAAATTTATCCTGCAGGAAAAAAGCAGCACAGGGCATTTCCAGAGACATGGAGAGATGCTCACTGGTGGGCATGCCCCAGCTGACTTCTTCATTGGCCCCATGACTTTGGCAAGACCGGGCACCTACAGATGCTCTGGCTCTCTCAGCCAGTCCCCCTATGAGTGGTCAGCTCCCAGCGACCCTGTGGACATCATCATCACAGATGAGTGTGGCCAGACCAGTCCCTTCTGCTCTCTGTGTCACAGATGGTCTGGTGTCCAGTCCAGCATCAGTCCCGGGAGAGAATGACAGGCTGCAGAGACACTCACAAACTCAGGAGAGGGAACAAACCAGAGAGAGAGGAGGTGTGAACACGGAAGGGAAAAGAGAACAGAGTACCTACCATGTGCTAAGGAGAAGACACAGCCGGTGATAGAGTGAAGGAGCAAGAACGTGAAAGAACGACCAATGGAGAAAAATGTACCAGAGCAGGGACCCGGGAAATTCCCCGCTCAGGCAGCCAATGATGGTTGGTTAAGGGGTTGGTTTCCTGCTTTCATGTCAGAGCTCCCTTCCTCTGTCAGCAGTACACTGTGGTACCAGACGCCCTTGCAGTCTGGCCCCTGGGTGATCGAGACGGATGTTGACACCCTGAAGTTGCTCAGCCTCTTGGTTTAACGCGTCTTTCTGCACAAAGAGGGGGGAGTGGTCCCTCCATCCCTCCCACTAAGGAGTCCCTTCTAGCCCCTGCGGGTGGGCAGGGCAGCGCTAAACACGCCCTCCAGAGGGATGATATGGGGAGGGAGGAGGGAGGAGGGTTCAGGATGGGGAACACATGTATACCTGTGGCGGATTCATTTTGATATTTGGCAAAACTAATACAATTATGTAAAGTTTAAAAATAAAATAAAATTTTTTTAAAAAATGGGTTAAAAAAAAAAAAAAGAAAGAGGTGGTCAAAGATTAAATGAGAGTCTGGCAATTTCCATTCCATAATCTCTTCTGCTGGGTCAATGCCATGTTTTCTGATGGTCCCCAGCAGTAGTTAGTAGGTTGTGTTTATTTCAAGAGATCGGCACATCTGGTTGATTTTAAATTTTATTTTATCTTATTTATGTCTGTTGAAGTCTAGTTGAGTTCAGATATTGTTAATTCCTTTATACAACAGAGTGATTCAGTTATTCGTATACATATATTCTTTCTTTTAAAAAAGATATTAAATAAAATCCATTTTATAAAAATTATTTATTTTTTAAATGATATTCCATTTTTATTAAATTTTTTTGCAATTTCTTTTTTTAATATAAATTTATTTAGTTGGAGGTTAATTACTTTAAAATATTGTATTGGTTTTGCCATACATCAACATGAATCCGCCACAGGTGTACACGTGTTCCCATCATGAACCCCCCTCCCTGCTCCCTCCCTGTACCATCCCTCTGGGTCATCCCAATGCACCAGCCCCAAGCAACCAGTATCATGCATTGACCTTGGACTGGTGATTCTTTTCTTATATGATATTATACATGTTTCAATGCCATTCTCCCAAATCATCCCACCCTCTCCATCTCCCACAGAGTCCAAAAGACTGTTCTATATATCTGTGTCTCTTTTGCTGTCTCACATACAGGGTTATCGTTACCATCTTTCTAAATTCCATAGATATGCATTGGTATACTGTATTGGTGTTTTTCTTTCTGGCTTACTTCACTCTGTATAAAAACCTCCAGTTTCATCCACCTCATTAGAACTGATTCAAATGTATTCTTTTTAATGGCTGAGTAATACTCCCTTGTGTATATGTACCACAGCTTTCTTACCCATTCATCTGCTGATGGACATCTAGGTTGCTTCCATGTCCTGGCTATTATAAACAGTGCTGCGATGAACATTGGAGTACACATGTCTCTTTCAATTCTGTGTGTATGCCCAGCAGTGGGATTGCTGGATCATAAGGCAGTTCTATTTCCAGTGTTTCAAGGAATCTCCACATTGTTCTCCATAGTGGCTATACTAGTTTGCATTCCCACCAACAGTGTAAGAGGGTTTCCTTTTCTCCACACCCTCTCCAGCATTTATTGATTATAGACTTTTGGATCGCAGGCATTCTGACTGTCGTGAAATGGTACCTCATTGTGCTTTTGATTTGCATTTCTCTGATAATGAGTGATGTCGAGCATCTTTTCATGTGTTTGTTAGCCATCTGTATGTCTTCTTTGGAGAAATGTCTATTTAGTTCTTTGGCCCATTTTTTGATTGGGTCGTTTATTTTTCTGGCATTGAGCTGTAGGAGTTGCTTGTGTATTTTTGAGATTAGTTGTTTGTCAGTTGCTTCATTTGCTATTATTTTCTCCCATTCTGAACAACATGCTGCTGAATAACAAAAAATCACAGAAGAGATCAAAAAAAAAGAAATGAAAATATGCATAGAAATGAATGAAAATGAAAACACAACAACCCAAAACCTGTGGGACATGGTAAAAGCAGTGCTAAGGGGAAAGTTCATAGCAATACAGGCATACCTCAAGAAACAAGAAAAAAGTCAAATAAGTAACCTAACTCTACACCTAAAGCAACTAGAAAAGGAAGAAATGAAGAACCCAAGGGTTAGTAGAAGGAAAGAAATCTTAAAAATTAAGGCAGAAATAAATGCAAAAGAGACCATAGTAAAAATCAACAAAGCCAAAAGCTGGTTCTTTGAAAGGATAAATAAAATTGACAAACCATTAGCCAGACTCATCAATAAACCAAGGGAGAAAAATCAAATCAATAAAATTAAAAATGAAAATGGAGACATCACAACAGACAACACAGAAATACAAAGGATCATAAGAGACTACTATCAGCAATTATATGCCAATAAAATGGACAACGTGGAATAAATGCACAAATTCTTAGAAAAGTACAACTTTCCAAAACTGAACCACAAAGAAATAGCAAATCTTAACAGACACATCACAAGCACAGAAATTGAAACTGTAATCAGAAATCTTCCAGCAAACAAAAGCCCAGGTCCAGACGGCTTCACAGGTGAATTCTACCAAAATTTTAGAGAAGCGCTAACACATATCTTACTCAAAATCTTCCAGAAAAATGCAGAGGTAGGTAAACTTCCAAACTCATTCTATAAGGCCACCATCACCCTAATACCAAAACCTGACAAAGATGCCACCAAAAAAAAAAAAAAAAAAGGAAAACTACAGGCCAATATCACTGATGAACATAGATGCAAAAACCCTTAACAAAATTCTAGCAATCAGAATCCAAGAACACATTAAAAAGATCATACACCATGACCAAGTGGGCTTTATCCCAGGGATGCAAGGATTCTTCAATATCCGCAAATCAATCAGTGTAATACACCACATTAACAAATTGAAAAATAAAAGCCATATGATTATCTCAATAGATGCAGAGGAAGCCTTTGACAAAATTCAACATCCATTTATGATAAAAACTCTCCAGAGCAGGAATAGAAGGAACATACCTCAACATAATAAAAGCTATATATGACAAACCCACAGCAAACATTATCCTCAATGGTGAAAAAGTGAAAGCATTTCCCCTAAAGTCAGGAACAAGACAAGGGTGCCCACTTTCACCACTACTATTCAACATAGTTTTGTAAGTTTTGGCCACAGAAATCAGAGCAGAAAAAGAAAAAAAAGGAATCCAAATTGGAAAATATGATGTAAAACTCTCACTATTTGCAGATGACATGATCCTCTACATAGAAAACACTAAAGATGCCACCAGAAAATTCCTAGAGCTAATCACTGAATAGAGTAAAGTTACAGGATATAAAATCAACACACAGAAATCCCTTGCATTCCTATACACTAACAATGAGAAAATAGAGAAATTAAGGAAACAATTTCACTCACCATTGCAACGAAAAGAATAAAATACTTAGGAATATATCTACCTAAAGAAACTAAAGACCTATATATAGAAAACTATAAAACACTGGTGAAAGGAATCAAAAAGGATACTAATGGATGGAGAAATATACCATGTTCATGGGTCGGAAGAATCAATATAGTGAAAATGAGTATACTACCCAAAGCAATCTATAGATTCAATGCAATCTCTATCAAGCTACCAACGGTATTTTTCACAGAGCGAGGACACTCCATTTTTAAAGTTATTTCTGAACTTTTCCCTGTGCTGGGTACCCCTTACTGTGGGGCTTTCTCTCCTGGCAGTGGACGGGCTTCTCATTGCAGTGCTGATCTTGTGGCACACTTCAGGCTTTAGTCAAACTATCACTGGTGTTCTACACAAAATCATAAGTTTGAAGGAGGGAAGCACAGCATCGTGTGACACAGGGGGAGGCGGGCTCATAGCAGAGAATGGCGTTTTCACTTCCTGTAGGTTAAAAACTGATTTCCATTGTTGTAATCCCTGAATGAACATCTTCCAGAGAACCATGGAACCCTATTCTTTTTATGAAAATATGTGTTAATTTATTCTTAGCTGAATCAGGTCTCAGCTGCAGCATGGGGGATCCTCATTGTGGTGCTGGGGTGCAGTTCAAGGCTCCAGAGCTCGCGGGCTCAGCAGTTGCAATATTGAGGATAGTTGCTTCAAGGCATGTGGGATCTCAGTTCTCCCACCCAGGATAGAACCCACACTCTCTGCACTGGAAGGTTGACCCTTAATCCCTGGGCCAGCTGGGACATTCCAAGCCCTGTTCTTCCCTTCAACCACAGGCATCTGTTCTTCTCCACTTTATGATCTTGGGAATCTGCTGATACACATTAGAGGATGGTCCATAACAGAAGATGTAGGATGGGCTCCATGGGTTTCCACAGATTCCTGAGAGAGTCCATCACTGGCTGGTCTTATATATGGAATGCTTTTCTTTTTTTATTTTTTTAATTAGGTGGAGTAGACAGACTCAGCAACCTGGGGCACACCCCTGCTTTTTTTTGGCTTTGATGTCCCCACCAAAGATATGGAAGTCTAGAAGAGTCGCCCCAACCCCAAGAGCCTTGATTCTCTTCCATTCGCACATGCTGTCATCATGGAAGGAGAGCCCAAAGAAGACAGAACAGTGAATGGCGAGGTGAGTCCTCCCGCCCAAACCCTTGCCATAGCCTGAGCCCCTCCAATGCCCAATGCCCCAGCCTTCGAAGATCACATTTCATTTCATCATTCACATCTCCTTCCTCTCAGGACCCATCAGCAGAGGGTGTGATATTCGCCCACTTGAACCACAGGACCCTCTCTGAGAGACTGCTCACTCCCACTCCCCTGAGCCCCATGCACCTCTCCGCCGAGACCAGTATCTATGAGGAATTTGATGTAAACCAGATCATGCTGACCCGGACCTGGCCCCATCCTTTGAGCACACAGAGTGTTATAAATTGAAGAGCTAGATCTCTTTTTAAAGGGGTTCCTCCGTGGGCACTCCTTCTCCTCCTCCAAAGCAGCCCTGCAGCTCTGAAGTTAAGAGTGGAGTCCAAGAATTATAGGATCATCCTCAAAAATCCCACCAGCTCTTAGTAATCCCTGGCTATTCTAACACTCTATTTTAACTATCTAACCTTTTGGGGGAAGTTATTCTAATCAATTGCACTTACTGGGTAGCTTACCATGATCATCCTACTTTTTCAAAAATTCCAGTAAAGCATAACAATTTGCAAGTTGAGTCTTCAAATTATTCAGTTTAAAATAAAATAAAGCCAATTTAAAAAAACCTCTGTTCAGTAATAGCTTACAAAAATGAACTTGTTTACAAGACAGAAACAGACTTGTAGACTTAGAGAACAAACTTAGAGTTACAGAGGGGAAGGATGAGGGGAGAGATACACTGGAAGTTTAAGATTGACATGTGCACACTGCTATATTTAAAACAAAATGCTTTCCATGAAACAATAACAAAAGCAATGCAAGAAAGAAAAAGCAATGCAAGTTGGCCAAATAAAAAGATGAAGTATATTCTGTTTGAGATATCCAGTGTGGTGCCACTTGCCACAGGAGGCTGTGTGTGTCTTCATGCAGAGTCGATCAGTCATGTCCGACTCTTTTCGAACCCATGACGTTGTGTAGCTCGCTAAGCTCCTCTGTGCATGGGATTCTCCAGGCAAGAATCCTGGAGTGGGTTGCCATTCCCTTCTCGATGGAATCTTCTTGACCCAGGGATCGAACCCATGTCTCTCATGTCTCTTGCATTGGCAGGCAGATTGTTTACCACTAAGCCATCGGGGAAGACCCCTCAACCCTTTTCCAGTCATGGGCACTGAGTGTGCTGGGGTTCCAAGGGTACAAACAGGACAATAAGAACCCCCTCAGTCTGGATCCACACTGGCCGATAAAGTAGTTACCCAGCCACACCGTACAGACAATGACTCTACATGTATATGAAGTAAAGCATTCAGTTCTTCAGTCACACCCACCACATTTCAAGTGCTCAGGAGCATCATGCAGCCAGGTGCCATGGTGCTGGACAGAGCAGATGTTTAAAAAGTCCCCTCATCACAGAGAATTCTACTGGATATTCCATTCCAGATGACTGAGGGCTGCAGAGAGAACACTTGCCCAGGGAGGCTTTGAACATGTTGTGTTAATCCATTGATATTTGTGTGTTTTGTCTTTTTTGCTTCTTTTCACCAAAGCCAAGGATTTGAGAATCTTGTGCCTTTTAAGTTATCAACTGTTGGCACAATGTGGCTTGGCTCAACCAAGCGGAGGGCTGAAGAGGATAACACCATGAGGACCCCGGTGTGAACTGAGCTGGCCAATGGGGTGAAAATCAAGCTCCACAGAGCCTTAGTTGCTCACTGAGCTCTCTGTGTGTGATGTCTCTCCTGGCTTAGAACTAAACCGCCCAAGAACTCTTTTACCAAGAAATGTCAGGATCGCTTAAAGTGAAGACATTCTGGGGCTCCTGTGTTGCTACTGTCACTGTTTCCATTTTTTCCCCTAGTTATCCTTATTTGTTTTTGGCCTTTAGGTTCGGGGACCAGATGTCATAATCTTCCTTTTTCTGCATGTTCACAGTGTAGACATGAACCCCAGTTATTCTTATATATCTTCTTTTAAAAAAATAATTGAATGTTAGCATTTGATGCCTGCATTCTGCAGAATCTCAATTCTTCAGCCAACTATAGAACATGGGTTTATCTGGGTCCTGGGTGTATTTCTGCTGTGTGGCACCAATGCCTGGTACAGAGTAGGTGCTCTGCAATAATTTATGAACAGATCAAAGATGAGAAGTAAATTCCATTTCTGCAGGGGACTGGGAAAATAAAGTTCTGAGTCTTATTTGGAGCCAAACTGTCCAGGGCTGATTAAGAGCGAGAACATGGGTCCCACCCTCTGAAGCAGGGGGTTAGACCAGGCAGAAAGAGAAAGAGCTGAGACCTCATGTCTGGGCTGAGATGCCTCCTGAGCCCTGCCTGGAGACATCAGAGCCAGGTCCACGGAGGGGCTGCACCCTGTTGTGAGTCCATGGCCATGGGAACCCTGAGGGGCGGCGGCAGCCCCCCAGGGACCACATCCTGTTTGTCCTCTAGGGCCCCGTGGTGTCCTCATCTGTACAGGGCAGGGACGGGGGCAGCTGGGCACTCAGAGCTGTAGACATGCCTTCCATCTTCTCTGAGCTTCTCCTCCTCGGCCAGTTGTGCAGAGCAGGGAGGGCACTGCAGGAGGGCACATGATGCCCACCCTGCCCCCAGTTCACGGGAACCTCAGGGTTCAGACAGCGTGAGGGGCCAGGGATCCGATGGGGAGAGAATTAGCCCAAGCTTTCAGTGGCAAATCTTTCACTTCCAGGGCTGAGTCTGGGCCAGAGGACCCCTAACCCTGCAGGTGACTCCTCCTGGGTCTCCTGGGACCCATATCTCACTTGAGTCCCAGGAAGGTGGTAAGGGGCAAGGTCAGGGCACTGGGATTCTAGAGTGATGCTGGTGAAACCTGGAAGGGCTCAGGAGCTGAGCTGGGGAGTGAGGGGTGGGGAAGTCCTGGGACTTAGCCTCTGATTTCCTTCCAGGGACCCCCCACAAACCCACCATCTGGGCTGAGACTCTTTTGGGAAGCTCAGGGTGCCCATGTGAATACACCCTAGGCAGAGTTGGAATGTGAGAGTGAGTACACAGACCATCAGGGAGTATGCTGCAGTTGGCCTGCATTATTTGGAGAAGGAAATGGCAATGCATTCCAGTATTCTTTTTTTTCTTCTTCTTCTAATTTTATTTTATTTTTAAACTTTACATAATTGTATTAGTTTTGCCAAATATCAAAATGAATCCGCCACAGGTATACATGTGTTCCCCATCCTGAACCCTCCTCCCTCCTCCCTCCCCATACCATCCCTCTGGGTTGTCCCAGTGCACTAGCCCCAAGCATCCAGTATTGTGCATCGAACCTGGACTGGCAACTCGTTTCTTACATGATATTTTACATGTTTCAATGCCATTCTCCCAAATCTTCCCACCCTCTCCCTCCCCCACAGAGTCCATAAGACTGTTCTATACATCTGTGTCTCTTTTGCTGTCTCGTACACCGGGTTATTGTTAACATCTTTCTAAATTCCATATATGTGCGTTAGTATACTGTATTTATGTTTTTCCTTCTGGCTTACTTCACTCTGTATAATAGGCTCCAGTTTCATCCACCTCATTAGAACTGATTCAAATGTATTCTTTTTAATGGCTGAGTAATACTCCATTGTGTATCTGCAAAATCCCATGAACATTGGAGCCTGCCAGCCTACAGTCCATAGAGTTGCAAAGAGTCAGACATGGCTGAGTGACTTCATTTTCTTTCATCTTGTTTTAAAATTTATTTATTTTACTGGTTCCATTTTTTAATCTCATCATATACATATTTTATTGAAGTGCAGTTGACTTACAATGTTTCAGGTGTACAGCAAGGTGATTTTCAGTTATACAAGCACACATACATTATTTTTCAAATTATTTTCCATTTTAGGTTATTACAAGATATTGACTATAGTTCTCCATGCTATACAGTAAATCTTTTTTGCTTGTTGCATACATTTTTAAAAAAATTAGAAATCTAGCATTGTATTGATTCTTCTATTTTTAAACATATGGTATATGCCACATCAGTGTTATGCTACACAGAGAGTGAAAGCATGATACCAAAATCCCACCATGTCCATGATAAAAGTAAATGGTAAACAGTGGCAATGTTAATTGTGGGAGGAAATATTGAATCACATTATGTTACTGGTGGGCTTTCCTGGTGACTCAGATGATAAAGACTCTGCCTGCAACACAGGAGACCTGAGTCGATCCCTCAGTTGAGACGATCTCCTGGAGATGGAAATAGCAACCCACCCCAGCATTCTTGCCTGGAGAACCCCCATGGACAGAGGAGTCTGGTGGGTTGCAGCCCATGGGATCACAAAGAGTCAGACATGACTAAGGGCCTAAACTATTCTCAAGGCTCTGAACTTAAAAGGTATAACACTTTCCCATTCATATAGAGATAAAAAGTGACAGAACAGACAGAACCTTTTGCATTGTCAGGGGCTTAATGACCAGATCTGCATGGACAGCTTGGAGAACAAAGGATTCCAGGATGAAAAGATTTCCACAATGGAGGGGACGTAGTATAGCTATGGCTGATCCATGTCGATGTATGGCAGAAACCATCACAGTATTGTAATTGCCCTTTAATTAAACATAAATAAACTAAGGGGGGGAAAAGCTTGCAACAGGGCTTCCCTGCTGGTCCACTGATTGGGAATCTGCCTGCCCATGTGGGGGACATGGGCCTGATCCCAGGACCGAGAAGATTTCATATGCCTTGGGGCTGTTAAGCCAGTGGGCCTCAAGCCCATGTGCCTAGATCGGGTGTTCCACAACAAGAGAAGCCACAGCGATAAGAGACCCTGCACACAGCAAAGAGCTGCCCAACTTCCCACAACTAGAGAAAGCCTGTGCACAGCGACGAAGACCCAGCACAGCCATTAACTAGTTAATTAAAACACTGCAACAACCAGCAACACCTCCTCCTGTTTTAGTGTGTGTGTGTCTGTGTGTGTGTGTGTGTAAGTGTGAAAGTGTGGGTTCACACATGGGTGTTTAATGTGTATTGTTCTCTTTTCTTGGAATTTTCTTCCCCATGGGCTAGGGTTATTTTACATTCAGTAAACACTGTTTGACCATCCCTCTCACTCCCCAGAAAGCCCATCTAAGTCAGGTAAGATGATTCTATGGGGCACAAGTTCATGATCTCCTTGGTCTGCTGGCTTTCCAATAAAGTCACTATTCCTTTCCTGAAGACCTCATCACTCTGTCCCTTGACAAACAACGTGAGGTTGGACTCAGAGCACATTCATGAGACATTGGCAGAGGTGTCGTTCATTTTAGCGAAAATCCATAGACGTCACTCTCACAATTGATATCTGTGGTTTAAAAGAAGATACACAGATGGCCAACAGGCATATGAAGAGATGCTCAGCATTGCTCATTAGTAGAGAAAGGCAAATCGACACTCCAAGGAGGTACCACCTCATACCGATCAGAATGGCCAACATTAGACAGTTGCCGAATAATAGATGGTGGAGAGGGTGTGGAGGAGAGGGAAACCCTCTTACATTGCTGGGGGGAGTGGAAACTGGTGCAGCCACTGCGGAAAACAGTATGGAAGTTCCTCAAAAAAAGTAAAAACAGAGTTTCCATATGATCCAACAATTCCAGTACCAAGCATATATCTGGAAAAAAAACTATACCTTGAAATGACTCATGCACCCCTATGCCTATTGCAGCAAAACTTACAATAGCCAAGACATGGGAACAGCCTAATTGTCCACTGACTGATGATTGGATAAAGAAGATGTATATGCTTATACAGACAGAGAATGGAATACCACTCAGACATTTAAAAAAATGAAATCATGCCATTTGCAGCAGCATGGATGAACCTCGAGATTAACATATTAAGTGAAGTAGACAGAAAGAGAAAGACAATTTTCTGTGATATCACCCATGTGTGGAATCTAAAAGGAACATATCAATGAAACAGGAACAGACTCACAGACATACAGAACAGGCTTGTGGTTGCCAAGGAGGGAAGGACTGGGAGCTTGGGATTAGCAGATGAAATCTATTTATACATAGAATGGATAAAGAATGAGGTCCTACAGTATGGCACAGGGAATTTTATTCAGTATCCTGGCATAAATCATAAAGGAAAGAATATATATGTCGAGCTGAATCAATGTGCTGTACAGCAGAAATGAACTATACTACAATAATTTTTTTTAATTTTTAAAAATTTGTGGTTTCTATATCTGCAATGAAACATTAATGGCAGTAAAAATGCACAAACTGAAATGACAAAGAATACAGACCAATTCTGAAACATGATATTAAGTAAATAAGAGGAAATTTTAAGAAAAGCGACTGTACTGTTACTCCATTACATACATAATGATCAAGGGGAGACCAGATTTATTACTTACAAAGCATCACTAATCTTAACGACCCCCACCCCCAGTAAAATGGTGTGGAATCGCTGCCCTTACTGAGGTTCTTTCCTGTCTATGAACAACAGCTGAACTGGGTGTATGTCTGCCCTTGGAGTCCTGAAACAGCTGGGCCATTTTGCCCCAGTTTGGAGTTGATTGTTCTGGACACGCTCCTCACTCAAGCATTTTGGAGCTTGGAAGTCTCTACTTGACATATTTGTGTACCTTTGAGTATCTAGGAAGTAAGGTTGTCCACCTTTTCAGGCAGAACAAATCCCCCTCCCAAAAAAACACCACAGTCATCTTTACACACATTATCTTTGTGTACATGTGTGGTCCTTGGATTGGAAAGGGAGGAAGAGAGAGAGATAGAGAGTGTTGTGTGTGCGAAGTTTCCACTCACAGTCACGAAATAATTTCAGATGAAGAAGAGTCAGAGAAAGACAAATATCACATGATATCATTTATTTGTGACATCTAAAAAAATGAACTTACTTACAACACAGACTCACAGAGAATGAACTTACGGTTACCAGGGGAATAGTGTCAGGGGGAGGTTAGATTGGAAGTTTGGGACTGACGTATACACAAGGCTATATTAAAAACGCATGACCACAGGGACCTACTGTATAAAACAGAGAATTCTACATAATATTCTGTAACTACTTAAGTGGGAAAAGAATTTGAAAAGCAATAGATGCATGTATATGTATCACGGATTCACTTTGTTGTACATCTGAAAATAACACAGTTAGTTTCTTAATCACATATATTACAATATAGAATTTTTTCATATGTTCAAAGAGCCATAATATGCATGTCTGGTCCTCCCATAACCCAGCGGGATGGTTTGGGGAGAAGGAGGGTTCAGGATAGGGAACACGTGTACCTGTGCCAGATTCATGTTGATATATGGCAAAACCAATACAATATTGTAAAGTTACAAAATAAAAGAAAATAAAGGGAAAAATAGGGGAAAAAAAGAATGCAGAATAAAAGTATTAATGAGTCTTTAATTGGCAACCTGCACTGAGCCTGACATATGAGGTGGGAACATGTGATTTCTCTTCTTTGAAGAGTTAAGGTTAATGAGATTTATCATGAGCTTGGGAAAAGCATCCTGTATGGTATACACTGAATCACCGTTACTACTTCCTAAAGGCAGTAAGATCTGTCTGAATCCTCTTAGGTTTATAGTGTTTAGGGAAACAAAAAGTGACGATCGGGTCATGAGGCATGCTCCGTGATGCGGCTCAGGTCAGACTTCCATCCCTGGAGTGAGAACAGGCTGGCCATCTTCCCATGTGACATGACCCAGGCTGACTGTAACAACAACACCGCCTGCTTCCGCATCCTGTGCCTCTGTCAGCTTTGCTCAGTTCTGCCTCCTGTCTCACAGAAGCAGAGCCATGTGCCCCACACTCCTCAGCCTCCTGAGTCTCGGTGAGTCCAGAAAGACACAGTTGGAGAGGGTTATGGTGGAAACCGGGGGGTCTTCACACCACTGACCAGGTTCCCTGGATGAGGGTGCAAGGAGCGTGGGGTCCATCAGGACAAGCCTTCTCTGACATGCTTTTCCTTCTAGGATTCTATGTGAGTCTGAGGAACTGGGCAGCTGTGGGTGAGTCCTCCCCATCCCTTATTTCTCTGTTGAGCAAAGTAGTTGGGGCTGATGCAGATGACACTGGGGGCCGGGGTGAGACCCCTGTCAGTACAGCGAGAGCCCTGTGTTCTGTGGATCCCAGGTCCTCCTATTGGCCTTGATAGTCATCTTCGCTCTCACCAGAGGTTAGTCCAGCTCTGGACTCTGGACCTGAAGGCACGGTGTGAAGTCTGGGAGCTGGGAGCTAGGCCCACTGAGTGCCATTTCTATCATGAGAGGGGAGCAAGAGGCTGCAGCCCACAGACCCTCCCCCACAAGCTGGCTCCTGGCATCTCCAACTGGCCCTTAACAACAGGATCTACAGAACCACCCACTAGACCTGACCCCAGGGAAGGGTCTGGTCATCAGGCAGGGCCACTTGGACCTTGTCACACATTTGATGTAGGTTAGCTAACAAAGGAGCGAGGTTCAAGGTTTACTTCCTTCTTTTTAGTCTAGTGGCTTTTTCACTGCTTTGTTGTGTTAGTGTTAGTCAGTCATGTCCTACTCCTTTTGACCCCATGGACTGTAGCTCACCAGGCTCCTCTGTCCATAGGATTCTCCAGGCAAGAATATGGAGGTGGTTGCCATTTCCTTATCCAGGGGATCTTGCCATCTCAGGGACTGAACCCTGGTCTCCTGCCTTGCAGGAAGATTCTTTACCATTTTGAGCTACAACAAATGCAACAGGGAAGTCCTTTCGCTTCTTGTCCATGCATCAATTTTTCTGTGGTATTTTATTTTGCCTTCATCATGCAGCTTGTGAGATCTTTCCCTGATCAGGGTTTCAACTTGGGCCCTTGGCAGAGAAAGTGCCAAGTCCTAACCACTGTACAGCCCAGGTTTTTTGTGTTTTGAGAGAAAGGTTCTCAACATTTTGTCAACCCAAGGAGTGATTCATGTCCTGAGAATTTCCATGATGTCCATCCTGGATTGACTGTATCTCTGTCTGTCCCCAAGCCCCAGGTGTCCTTGAGCATCAGGGTGATGCACTTTAGGGGAGGAGAGTTCAAAGAATTAAAGGGGAAGCCCACCTACGAGGGCTGTGGGGAGAGCTGACTGTTCCCATTTTCTACTCAAAGCCTGTGTCTCCTTCTCTCCTAGGTGAATATGAGAAGCTGTCTTTGTCCGCCTGGCCAAGCCCCGTGGTTCCCTTAGGACAGACTGTGACTCTTCAGTGTCACTCCCATTCCCCACTTGAGAGATTCAGACTGTTCAAAAGAGATGGGAAAAGGCGTTTGCCTGAGCTCCAAGGAGATCATTTCAATAACTTCACCCTTGGCCCGGTGACCGGAGAACATGCCGGGTCCTACACATGTTCTGAAGCCTACTGGTCTGCACCCAGTGACCCCCTGCAGATTGTGGTCTCAGGTAGGAGGGGTCCAGCCCAGCCCAGTACAGCCGTGCCTGCAGGCAATCCTACACTAGGTCCACTTGCCCATGCAGAGCAAGACTTCCTCAGGACCCCCAGCCAGGACCAAACCAGGGAAAGAGAACCCACTCTGAGAGTTTAAACTCAGGGTGTCGAATAGAGGGATGGGGTGCCCCAGGGCAGGAAGGAGGAGCCTCCCTAGGCATGAGTTAGACAGGATGCTGCCACTGCCTACCAGCAGGGAGGATGGGGCACCACCCTGATCCAGCACCTGCCACCCGTTAGGGAGCTATAATCCCATTTGAAGGAGCTGGAGCCCCAGGGAAAAGTCCCAGGAATGTCTCAGAGGCATGAGGTGGGGACACAGATGGGAAAATGTTCCCTTTTCTCCACCTCCACCCCAATGTCCTGCAGTCAGCGCCCACATTCTAGATGAGTGTGAAGGGAGCCAGGGTATGCATCCTCAGACCCACCCCAGCCGCCACCACGCATATTAGGGATGGGATGAAGCTGAGAGCATGGTAACCCACTCCAGTATTCTCAACTGGAGAATCCCATGGGCAGAGGAGCCTGGCTGGCTACAGTCCATGGAGTTGCACAGAGTCGGACTCAACTGAAGTGACTGAGTAAGCATGCATGAACCCCAGAGCAGATCCAACAGCTAAAGAGCTTAGAATGAGCACAGAGGAGGCAGAGGTCTTGAACAAAAAGAAACATGAGCCAAAGTCCAAGAACAAGGCTAAAGAGAATGCAACAAAACACACAGGAAGGGTAATTGGCTCCGCTGGTAAATGGGGAGGAGTTTTACACCTTCAGATGTCAGCGGAAGGGCCAAGGTGGGTGACTCACTGAAGCTCACAACCTTTTGTTCCTAGGTGTGTTCAAAAAACCCTCCATCTCAGCCCACCCAGGGCCCCTCGTGCAGCAGGGAGACAATGTGACCCTCCGCTGTCACTCACTGGTGATGTTTGACAAGTTTATCCTGCACCATGAAAACAGCACAGGGCATTTCCAGAGACATGGAGAGATGCTCACTGGTGGGTATGCCCCAGCTGACTTCTCCATTGGCCCCATGACTTTGGTGAGTGCCGGCACCTACAGATGCTACGGCTCTCTCAGAAGATCCCCCTATGAGTGGTCAGCCCCCAGCGACCCCATGGACATCATGATCACAGGTGAGTGTGGCCATACGTCCCTTCTGCTCTCTGTGTCACAGAAGGTCTGGTGTCCAGTCCAGCATCAGTACTGGGAGAGAATGACAGGCGTGCAGAGACACTCACAAACTCAGGAGAGGGAACAAACCAGAGAGAGAGGAGGTGTGAACACGGAAGGGAAAAGAGAACCGAGTCCCTGCCATGTGCTAAGAAGACACAGCTGGTGACAGACTGAAGGACCAAGAACATGAAAGAACGACCAAGAGAGAAAAATGAACCAGAGCAGGGACCCAGGAAATTCCCCGCTCAGGCAGCCAACGATGGTTGGTTAAGGGGTTGGTTTCCTGCTTTCATGTCAGAGCTCCCTTCCTCTGTCAGCAGCACATTGTGGTACCAGACGCCCTTGCTGTCCAGCCCCTGGGTGATCGTGATGGAGGTTGACACCCTGACATTGCTCAGCGTCGCGGTTTAACGCGTCCTTCTGCACAAAGAGGCGGGGGGAGTGGTCCCTCCAACCATCCCCGCTAAACCATCCCTTCCAGCCCTTGGGGGTGGGCAGGGCAGCGCTGAACACGCCCTCAAGAAAGAGGTGGTCAAAGATTAATGAGATTCTGGCAATTTTCACTCCATAATCTCTTCTTCTGGGTCAATGCCGTGTTTGCTGATGGTCCCCAGCAGTAGTTAGTAGTCTATTTAGTAGTAGTCTGCTTATTTCAAGAGAATGGCACATCTGGTTGATTTTTATAATTTATTTTATCTTATTTATGTTAGTTGAAGTCTAGTTGATTTCAGATGTTGTTAATTCCTGTTGTACAACAGAGTGATTCAGTTATTCATATACATATATTCTTTCTTTAAAAAAGAATATTAAATGACAATCCATTTTAAAAATTATTTATTTTTTAAAAGGATTTTAAATGACACTCCATTTTTAAAGTTATTTCTAAGTTTTCTTTTTTTATTTATTATTTTTTTAACTTTACAATATTGTATTGGTTTTGCCATATATCAACATGAATCCACCACAGGTATACATGTGTTCCGCACCCTGTAGCCTCCTCCCTCCTCCCTCCCCATACCATCCCTCTGGGTCATCCCAGTGCACCAGCCCCAAGCATCCAGTATCGAGATTCGAACCTGGACTGGTGACTCGTTTCATATATGATATTATACATGTTTCAATGCCATTCTCCCAAATCAACCCACCCTCTCTGTGCTGGGTACCCCTTACTGTGGGGCTTTCTCTCCTGGCGGTGGGCGGCCTTCTCATTGCAGTGCTGCTCTTGTTGCACACTTCAGGCTTTAGTCCTCTACTTAGGAGTAGAGTTACTTTGTGCTTTAAGATCAAGCTCTCCTCCTTCCAGGTCTGTCCAAAAAACCCTCTCTCTCAGCCCAGGGGGGCTCCATGGTGAGGTCAGGAGAGAACGTGACCTTGGTCTGCAGCTCCGAGAGTGCCTTTGACCAGTTCCATTTGCTCAGGGAGGGGGTGAACCTTGGACGCCATCTCGCTGGAGGGCAGAGCCCCCGCAGAGCACTCCAGGCAGAGTTCCCTCTGGGTCCTGGGACCCCAGCCCACAGCGGGGTCTACAGGTGTTACGGCTCTTTCACTCGCTCTCCCTACTCGTGGTCAAACTCCAGCGACCCACTGTTCCTGTCTGTCACAGGTGAGCAACCTCTTCCTGGCCCATGCTTTGTTGTTCCTGTTCAGACGCTATGTTGTCCAACCCTTTGCCACCCTGAGGCCTGCAGCACAACAGACTCCTCTGTCCTTCACTATCTCCTCCACGTGGATCACAGCCTTGTAGTGGTGAAGGGGCCTTCGTACCTCAGTGAAGCTATGAGCCAGTCATGCAGGGCCACCCAAGCCTGACGGATCATAGTGAAGAGTCCTGACAAAACATGGTCCCCTGGAGGAGGAAATGGCAACTCATTCCAGTATTCTTGCCTGGGGAACCCATGAAGAGTCCCATGCTTTACAACATACACAATGAGATTGCACTGGGCAAAAAGCCCATTTGGGTTTTTGCATAACAGCTTACTGTATCATGAACTCTATATCAAGGGCTCCATGCTGGTGTCATGGCAACCTTAGGGCTTCTGGAGAAATGGAGGCAATGAGAACCAGAGAGGAAGAGAGATGGTAGATGGCATCTCAACTCTCTTCCACTTCCTGTATGGATGCTCCACATCACAGTCCTGTCTATCCAGGCAATAAAGAAAAGGGTCAGGGTAGACCCAGGGGGAGGAGAGGCTGGGCTCATTCGGGAAGATCAGAGATTACATTGGCCACTTGCTCTTAATGTTTTCCCAGAAGCACCTCTGACATACAGGTGATATCGCAATTAAGGAGCATAAATACTCATTCCCGTAGCAGAGAGAATGTCTCTTGCTTACAGCTGTCTTTCACCAGGCATATTCTTCCTGCCTCCTTCCACCATCCCTTCTCCAGGATGGAGGTTCTACTCAGTGCATTCACGGGGAGGAACCAGAAGCTCTGCCCTCCCCCATCAAGGCTCTGAGAGATGACAGAGTCAAGGACAGGCAGGAAGTCAACCTTCCAGAAAGAATAGTCCTCATTCAGTCAGTATTTGGACGTTTACTTCTTCACCCCTTCTGTCTTTTTCCCCCTAGGATCCACTACGAGTACTTGCCCATCAACCATGGATCCACACACCACAGAAGGTAAGCAAGACGGTCTTCTATCTCAGCAAATTTCTGAGAAGACAGAGGGTTCCTGTGTGAGTGTTAGTTCTACCACCTCCCAGCTCTGTGACTTTGGGCTCCTCAACGTCCCTGTCATGTCAGCATTTGAGACCGTGGTCTGCCTAGAACCAGAGAGGGCATTGAGCTGCTCATGTTCTGTGACTGAAATTTTCTAAATAGAACAAAGCAGGTCAGAGTGACATAACCCCATGCTTAAGGGAGATACTCACCCTCCCTCCACCAGGATCTTTGGGGATGGACGGCAGGGCAAGCAAAGAATTTTAGGGAGCGCCTTATATATGTGTTATTCCTCTTAGTATTTTGTGAACTAAGCATTCCACAGGTCAAAAATAAAAGTGTCATATCTTCTTGAGGATTCCATTCCAGGTCTATGTGGATGGAGGGGGAAATGTATTGTGGATTAAAGGTTCTCCATTCATGCAAAATCACCATGCCATGTCATATGGGGCAGCAGAGAAAAACTGCTTCGGTGCCTGGGGGACCTTGGTTCAGACGTCTGCTGGTCTTGCGTGGCCTCTTTACTTCATCCACTGCTAGCATCTCTCCTGGATGCTTTGGTACCTTCTGGGAAGTGGAGACCATAACTGATCAGGTTGAGAGCTGCTGACAGTTTGACACAAGGATACATTAAACCCAGTGTGTTGGGGCACAGCGTGTGCAATGAATACCCAGACCTTCTACCGTTTGCTTGTTGGCAGAAGCACAGCTTTCTCAAGCACACTCCAGCACGTGGTACATTGTCCTTGGGCTTGTCACAGCCTTCACCTCTACCAGCATCATCCTCGCTGCTCTTGTCTGTCACTGGTGTTCTACCCAAAACCGTAAGTCTGAAGGTGGTGAGCTCAGCATCATCTGACCCAGGGGGAGGTGGGCTCATAGCAGAGAATGGCATGTTCACTTCCTGTAGGTTAAAAACTGACTTCTGTTGTTGTAATCCCTGATGGAACATCTTCCAGAGACCCATGGAACCCTGTTCTTTTTATGAAACTATGTGTTGATTTATTCTTGGCTGCATCAGGTCTTGGCTGCAGCATGGGGGATCCTCATTGTGGTGCTGGGGTGCAGTTCAAGGCTCCAGAGCTCATGGGCTCAGCACTTGCAGCATCGAGGATACTTTCTTCAAAGCATGTGGGATCTCAGTTCTCCCACCAGGGATAGAACCCACATTCCCTGAACTGAAAGGTTGACTCTTAATCCTTCGGCCGCCAGGGACATTCCAAACCCTGTTCTTCCCTTCAACTACAACCATCCATTTTTCTCCCCTACATGATCTTGGGAATCTGCTGATATGTAGAAGAGGATGGTCCATAACAGAAGACATAGGATAGGTCTGTGGGTTTGCACAGGTTCCTCAGACAGTCCATGATGACTGGGCATGTATATGGAATGTTTTGTTTTGTTTTGTTTTCATTTAGTAGAGTAGACAGGCTCAGCAACCTGGGGCACACCCCTGCCTTTTTCTGGCTTTGATGTAACTATCAAAGTTACGGAGGTCTGGAATAACTGCCTCCACCCCGAAGAGCCTTGACTCTCTTCCATTTTCAGATGTTGCCATCATGGAAGGAGAGCCCATGGAAGCCAGAATAGTGAATGGCGAGGTGAGTCCTCCCAGCCCAAACCCTTGCCATAGTCTGAGCCCCTCCAATGCCCAATGCCCCAGCCTTTGAAGATCACATCTCAGTCCATCATTCTCACTTCTCTCCTCTCAGGACTCTGCAGCAGAAGACGTGATATACGCTCACTTGGACCTCAGGACCCTCTCCGAGAGACGGTTCACTCCCACTCCCCTGA
Source organism: Bos grunniens (assembly GCF_055505025.1). NCBI lineage: Eukaryota > Metazoa > Chordata > Mammalia > Artiodactyla > Bovidae > Bos > Bos grunniens. Next base: position 63,048,177 of record NC_141182.1, on the reverse strand, counting down.
GGCCCATGCACACCTCCGCCGAGCCCATTATCTATGAGTAATTCAACATAAACCAAGACCGTGCTGAGCCCTGACCTGGCCCCATCCTCTGAGTACACAGAGTCTTACAAATCAAGGACCTAGATCTCTTGTTAAAGGGGTTCCTCATGGACACTCCTCCTCCAAAGCAGCCCAGCAGCTCTGAGGTGAGGAGTGGAGTCCAAGAACTACAGTATCATCTTCAAAAGTCCCACCACCTCTTAATGATCTCCTGGCTATTCTAGGACTCTATTGTAACTATCTCACCTTTTGGGGAGATGCTATAATCAATCGCTCATACTAGGTAGCTTATCATGATCACCCTACTTTTTATAAAATTCCAATAAAGCATAAAAAATTTGCCAGTTGACTCTTCAAATTATTCCGTTTAAAATAAAACAAAATGAATAAAAGTAAACCCCTTTATTCAGTAACATTTTACAAGGGTAAACTTATTTACAAGACTGAAACAGACTTGTAGACTTAGAGAACAAACTTAGAGTTACCAGAGGGGAGGAGTGGGGGACAGATAGAGGGAAGTTTGGGATTGACATGTGCACACCATTATATTTAAAATAAAATGCTTTCCATGAAAAAATAATAATGCTAGTTGGCAAAATAAAAAGATGAAGTATACTCTAAGATAGCCAGTATGGTGCCACTAACCATATTAGGCTGAATACATGCATGCTAAGTCAACTCAGTCATTTTTGCGACCCATGGACTGTAGCCGCCCAGGCTCCTGTGTGCATGGGATTCTCCAGGCAAGAATACTGGAATCGGTTTCCATTCCTTTCTCCAGGGGATCTTCTCGACCCATCAAACTCAGGTCTCTCAGGTCTCTTGCAATGACAGGCAGATTCTTTACCACTAAGCCACCAGAGAAGCCCTCTCAGTTTTCTAAAAAGAACAAAATCCTGACTGTTGAGAACATGGATTGACTTGGAGGTCATTATGCTTAGTGAAAAAAGTCAGACAGGGAAAGAGAAATGCTGTATGTTTTCACTTCTATATGGAATCTAAAAATCAAAATAGTGATTTCCTTGATTGTCCAGTGACTAAGACTCTGGGTTTGCAATGCAGGGGGTCCAGGTTCAATCCCTGGTCAGAGAACTAGATCCCACAAGCTACAACTAAAAGGATACCACATTCCACAACTCAGATCTGATGCAGCCAGATAAACAATAATAAGTACTAAGAAAATAAAAATAAATGAGCATATATAACAAAAGAGAATCAGGCTCACAGATTCAAAGGAGAAACTAGTGGTTACCAGAGGGGAGAGGGGAATGGGGTGGGTGTGAGGGGCAGCAAAGTATGTAGACTGGATTAAGAAATACCAACAACCATTTATAGAATAATTAAGTCACAGGGTTATAATGTCTGGCACAGGGAATATAGTCAATATTGTATAATATTTTGTAATGTGTGTAATCTCTGAAAATGCTGAATCACTATGTAATACACCTGTAACTAATATAATATTGTAAGCCAACAATTCATAAATTTTTAAAAATTGTTACATGTTCCAGGAACTTGGCAGTGCATACATACAGGGAAAAGAAAATACAATATAGGAAAATCCATAAATTTTTAAAAATCATGAAATTAGCATTTTAAGTAAAGACATTTTTACTGTGGATGTCATAGAGATGGTTGAACATTAAAGATAAAATATAATGCTGGGAAAATTTTTAATATAGGAATGAAATAAGAAATTCTATGAAAATCATATCAAGAATGAAAACAGAAAATAATCCAGTGCCTCAAAGTCATAGCAGATTAGATATTGCAGCATACATTTTTGGTAAACTTGAAAATGTAGCCAAAGGTGGGTTGGGCCAGAGGTTGTGGTTCAAGTTTGTTAAACAATCTGAAGAGACAGCACTGGCCTTAAAATTTTCCAGGAAGCCCAATTCCTCCCTCAGCCGGGCCCTCACACACTGCTTTTTTTAAGGTAAGAAGAGCCTGTGTGAGTCACCTTTCTGTCCCGTGGTCAGCTTGCACACGACGTTAGTTGGGGCGTCATCATAACATCCTGTGTACTCTTCAGGTCTGCAAAGCTGCTGCCTGCTGCTCAGTAGGAGCAGCGCCATGCTGTCTGCCATCGTCAGCCTGGCATGTCTTGGTGAGTCCTGGAAGGGAATAAAGCCTGGTGCAAATATTGACCAGGAGGGCTGGGTCCACCTTAACAGAGAGCCCTGCCTCCACAGGGGCCAAGTGGACCTTGATGGTTGGGTTCATCAAGGCCGAGCAACATCCTTGCCAACGAGGCCCACACACCAGGCCAGGGGAGTAGGAAGCCAGGTCTGACATGAGATGGATCGTCCATCATGAGTCTCTCTTCCAGGTTTCTTCTTGATCCAGAGCATCTGGGCACAAGAGGGTGAGTCTTTCCCCCAAACCGTGGTTGCCATCCTCCTCAAGTAAGACTCTCTTGTAATAGGAGGGGAGATGGCGCAGAAGGTAGGGTGATGGGTCAACCATGGGAAGTCATAACCATATGAGGGTGGTCTTTTGGAAGTAGAAAATGGGAGCCCAAGGTGGCTTTGATGGTAAAGAGTCTGCCTGCAGTGAGGGAGACCTGGGTTTGATCCCTTGGTTGGGAAGATCCCCTGGAGAAGGAAATGGCAAGCCACTCCAGTATTCTTGCCTGGACTATTCCATGGATACAGGAGTCTGGTGGGCTATAGCCCATGGGGTCACAAAGAGTCAGACATGACTGGTTGACTAACATTTTCAGGGAAGTCTAGCCCCCAGTTCTGGCCCAGAGACCCTCCCCCAGATACTCTTCCCTCTGCTGAGCCAGGCTCTATGGGCACCTACAGGAGACTGTGATGCTCAGAGCGGGGGTGACTGCGAGGGACTGGTGTTATCTGTAGACTGAGGGAAGGCAGCAGGGCCAGGGACCACAGACCCTTGGAGGACAAAGTGATGACTCAAGCTCTCCAGCAGTTCCATGGATAGGCATTGCAGAGAACTGCTGCTGCTGGCCTCCATTCAGAATAAGGGGAGAACCTATGCCCTGCCCCCTGAGATTCCAGAAGGTTCTACCACAGGCTCCATCATGTCCTGTGTTTCTCATGTGAGCTGACATCATTTCACTCACACAGGTTGTTCTTCCATTGGGTGTCTATTCCGTCTTGTTTTATAAAACAAATTTTACATTATCAACATCCAGGAAGAGTCTGTTAGTCAACACTTGCCCAAAATTCTCAGGCTTCCCAGGTATCTCAGTGGTGTAGAACATGCCTGCAAAGCAGGGGCTGCAAGAGATGTGGGTTCAATCCTGGGGTTGGAAGATCCCCTGGAGAAGGAAATGGCAACCCACTACAGTATTCTTGTCTGGAGATCCACATGGACAGAGGAGCCTAGAGGGCTACAGTGCATGGGGTCACAAGAGTCAGACATGACTGAGCATACACACACACTCAAAATTCTCAGCAGATGTTTTTCATGTAGGGTGTGCTATGCCCCTGTGGTGTGGGAATCTCCATGGAGCACGGGTTCCCCTGGTTTGAAAAGGAGCCTTAGAGATGTGGGAAGAGGGAGGGTCCTCTGAGTCCATCGAGGGGAAGGGGTTCCCCATTTTCTACTGTAAACCGTGCATTCTTCTCCCCCAGGTGGTCATGACAAGCCCTCCCTGTCAGCCTGGCCAAGCCCCGTAGTTCCTCAAGGACAGCATGTGACTCTCTGGTGTCACTCCCCTCTCGGATTTGACAGGTTCAGGCTGCACAAGGATGACAGAACCAATGTCCCTGAGCTCCAGGGCATCATATTCTGGAAGAACTTCCTCATGGGCCCTGTGACCGAAGCACATGCAGGAACCTACAGATGTCATGGTCACTACAGTCACCTCCCCACTGTGTGGTCAGCACCCAGTGACCCCGTGGAGATTGTGGTCACAGGTCAGAGAGCTCTTGTCCAGAGAGGCCACCCGTTGTCCCGGTCTCCCGGATCCCAGTGGGAGTTTGAGTCAGGGTCCAGTCAGAACGACAGGAAGTTCTCCAGGCATTCTAGATAAAAACCTATTTAATAGAGGAAATTGGGTCCCACAGTGGGCAGAATCATGGTGCCCCGTGATGCCCGCATCCTAAAATCCCAAATCTACGATTGCTACGTCCCATTCCAGGGAAATGAAACCGCATGTGGAACTAAGGTTGGTAAGCAGGTGACCTTGAGATGAAGAGGTTTTCCTGCAGACGTTTCTGTGCTTTCAATCTCTCCCACTCTGAGTGGTCAGCCCCTCAGTGACCCTCTGGACACGGTGATCACAGGTGAGAATGTCAAGGGCTGGCATACAGACTGGATGTACCAGGACGTGGAAGCCCCAGGTGGTGGTGTGGGAGATGAGAGAGGGGTGCTTTTCATGGGGAGAAACCGACTTGGTGAGAGTTGCATCCAAGAGACAAAGAAAGAGGAGAAACAAGTACAGACCACCTGTTATAACAGAAAAGACAGGTGCAGGGGCAGAGACAGAGGAACTCAGAGATGGAGATAAAGAGTGAAGTGAGAGACACAGACAGAAAGGCAGGTAGCAGAGAGGGTGCCCTTCCACCCTGACTTTGCTCAGAGACCAGAAACAGTTTAGGAGCCTGGTTTCCATTTCAACTCTACACTCTCTTCTCTACTCAAATAACCCAAGGATACACCATGTATCTACCCAGGACTTCATGACCAGGTTGATCTGGCTCAGGCTGTTTCTCCAGGAGCCCTGTGTCCTCATGCCCTGGGTGATGCACAGATACTGTGTTCACTCAGATGTGGCTTCGTTCCAGGTGGTTGAGCCACACTGTGCCCCAGGACACCAAGGTCCCTGGTGACGGAGCCAAACGCCAGCTCCTGTATGTTGTGTGTTTCATGGGTTCTCGTGCTGTATACTCAGGCCCACATGCAAGGTCACACCAAACGTTGTAAGATTATGGAGGTCAAAGCCCACAGAGACATGGAATCAGAGAGAAAACAGAGTCATCAAAAAGCAGAGGCAGAAACACAGTTGCTGTGCGCACACGCAGAAAATAAGCCAGAGGGACTGAGGGCGGTGGGAGAAACATGAAAAAAATAAAGGTAAATAGAAAGAAAAAGGGATAGAGAATTAATGAGAAAGAAGGGAGTGGACAGAAAAGCCCTAAAAATAAAAGACTTGGGAGGGTGGATGGGTGCAAAGATTGAGAAAGATGGTGATCTGGGGGTGGATAATAGGGATTACAAAAGAGACCCAGAGAGACAGAGAAGCTGAGGAAGTCATGGAAGTGGAAATAGATGATAGATAGATAGGTAAAATGATGGATGAACATACACATAGATGATAAAATAGGTAGATAGATACATACATAGAAAGGTAGATAGATGGTGGAACGATGGATGGATATATAGATAGATGATAAGATGGGTAGATAAATGGTGGATGGAGATATAGACAGATAACAGAATAGATAGATGAATAATGCTGAAAGATAGAGACGAGATAGAGAATGAAAGCCGCAGAATTAAAGAAGACAGATCAAATCAACCAATCCAAGGAGAAGTACAGAGTGTTTAAAAAAAAATACAAGAAGGAAAAAAATTAGGAGGGAGGCAATTTCAGAGACCTAGAGAGAGAAAGTAGGAGAGAGATAGGGGAGAATTAGAGAGTGAGAGCAAGAGAGAGAGAGTTGAGAAGAACTGCGGGTGTGAATTCTCAGTTCAGGGATGAAGGACATGGGATTCGGGAAAAGCCTGTCTCACGAAACTGCCTCTTCTCCTTCCAGGTCTGTCCAAGAAACCCTCTCTCTCAGCCCAGGGAGGACCCGTGGTGAGGTCAGGGGAGAACGTGACCTTGGTCTGCAGCTCCGAGAGCGCCTTTGACCAGTTCCATCTGCTCAGGGAGGGGGTGAACCTTGGGCGCCCGCTGGCTGGAGGGCGGGGCCCCCGCGGAGCACTCCAGGCAGAGTTCCCTCTGGGTCCTGGGACCCCAGACCACAGCGGGGTCTACAGGTGCTATGGCTCTTTCACTCGCTCTCCCTACTCATGGTCAGACTCCAGCGACCCACTGTACCTGTCTGTCACAGGTGAGGAACCTCTTGATTCAAACTAAATGTTTTTTTCATAATTGTATTTATTTATTTTTTGCTGTACTGCGTCTTGTTGCTGCACAGGCTTTTCTCAGGAGCGGGGGCTCCTCTCTAGCTGCAGTGCACAGGTTTCTCATTTGTGGCGGCTTCTCCTGTTGTGGAGTACAAGCTCTAGGGTGTGCGGGTTTCGGTCGTTGCAGCACATGGGCACAGTACTTGTGGCTCCCAGGCTCTGGAGCGCCGGCCCAGTAGTTGTAGGGCATGGGCTTAGTTGCTCCTCGGCATGTGGGATCTTCCTGGATCAGGGATAGAACCCCTGTCTCCTGTATTGGCAGGCGGATTCTTAACCTCTGAGCCACCAGGGAAGCCCTGATTCTTTTTTTTAAATATTTTGGTTTTCTGGCCTCGAGGCATGTGGGATCTTTGGATGGAACCCACACCCCCTGCATTGGAAGGCCAAGTCTTACCCGCCAGGACCACCAGGGAAGTCCACCTCTCGGCATCTTGAAGCTCAGGGAGGCAGTCAAGTCCCCAGGGATTAGGAGAAGGGATGCTAAGACTCTCAGGAGCTCAGCATTAGATGACAAAGAAGCTTCCATGAAACAAAAGGCAGCCTCCTTCCCTCACCTCTCTCCTGTTCCTCTTTCTAGGAAACTCTTCAAGTAGTCTGCCACTACACACAAAACCAAACTCCAACAGCGGTGAGTAACTGATTCCTCTGATCTCTGCTTGCAGAACCCTGGGAGGGAGAAACTCTTGAATAGATTATGGACTCAGCTGGGCTTCCCAGGTGGCTCAGCGGTAAAGTACCTGCATGCCAAGGCAGGAGACACAGGTTTGATCCCTGGGTCAGGAAGATCCCCAGGAGGAGGAAACAGCAACCCATTCCAGTATTGTTCAGTTGCTAAGTTGTGTCTGACTCTGCAACCCCATGGACTGTAGGATGCCAGGCTTCCCTGTCCTTCACTATCCCCTGGAGTTTACTCAAACTCGCTCGGGTATTCTTGCCTGGAGAATCCCATGGACAGAGGAGCCTGGCGGGCTACACCCCATGGGGTCAAAAAGAGTCAGACACGACTGAGTGACTGAGCCTGCAGGTGTTGAGTTAGCCACCTTTCCAGCTCTGTGCTCTTGGACTTGTCATCTACCCTGTCTGATCCCCAGATTCTACCACATCAAAAGGGGGTACCCCAAAGGGTCTGTGTGCAGTTGGTCCAGTTCAGTTCAGTTCAGTCATTCAGTCATGTCCAATTCTTTGTGATCCCATGGATTGTTGTCCAGTTAGGACTCATTATTTTTTTTATTGAAGTATAGTTGACTTACAGCATTGTGCTGATCTCTGCTGTATACAGCAAAGTGACTCAGTTATACACATATATACATTTTTCCCCAGCAAGGGCTCTTAATCTCTAATTTTCTGTAGCTGAGGTCTCCTCCTCAGACAGGAGAGGAGAAGAGAGGAGGATGAGAATAAACCTGACCCCACCCCACCCCTCCCCACCAGGAATAATGCCATGACTAATCTCTCTGCATTGCTAACTGGAGATGAGAACTGTGAAGGCTTCAGGAAGGGAAAAGAAGGCAGCAACTGGTGGGGGCGATGGCCCAGTTCTTTGAGAAGTTCTGTCTGCCAAGAAATGAGCACTGGGACATCCCAGGTGGTCCAGTGGTTAAGAATCTACCTTCCTTCAGCCATAAAAAGGAACGCATTTGAGTCAGTTCTGAAAAACAAAGTTCATATAGCAATGCTTATATATGGAATCTAGAAAGACAATACTGAGGAACCTATTTGCAGGGTGGGAATAGAGACACAGACATAGAGAACAGACTTTGGCAGGGGAAGGAGAGGGTGGGACGAATTGAGAGTAGCATTGAAACATATCCATTACCAGATGTAAAACAGACAGCTAATGGGATGTTGCTGTGTAACCCAGGGAGCTCAACCAGGTCTCCATGACAACCCAGAGGGGTGGGATGGCATGGGAGGTGGGAGGGAGGTTCACTAGGGAAGGGATATATGCATACCTACAGCTGATTGATGTTGATGAATGGCAGAAACCAACACAACATTGTAAAGCAATTATTTACAATCAAAAATAAATTTTTAAAAATAAATGAATACATTTGGATGTATATACAAAAAAAGAACCCACCTTCCAATGCAGGGGTGTGAGTTCGATCCCTGGTCAGGAAGCTAAGATCCCACTTGCCTCATGGCAAAAAAGCAAAACATAGAACAGAAGCAATATTGTAACAAATTCAATAAAGACTTTAAAAAATGATCCACATCAAAAAAAATTTTTTTAATCTTTAAAAATAAAAAGAAATGAGCTCTTGTCTGTCGGGATGAAACCAAAAGTTCTCAGTAGCACAAAAGCTACAGTAAGAACTGAATCCATCCATGTTTAGGGTTCCTTCATTAACCTACTCATTTAAGTACTGTTCCAGTTTAAGTTCTTACTCATTAAGTACTCGTTTAAGTGATGTACAATATGCATTGGACATTCTTTCCTATGCTGCTTCAACAAATTTCCACAGGCTCAGGGGATAATAACACCATGGTGTTTTAAAGTATTTACAGTTCTATAAATGGGAAGTCTGAAATGGATAAAAGTGAAAATGTTAGTTGCTCAGGGGTGTTTGACTCTTTGTGACCCCATGGACTGTAGCCTGCCAGGATCCTCTGTCCACGAATATTGGAGTGGGTTGCCACGCCCTCCTCCAGGGGATCTTCCTGAACCAGGGATTGAACCCAGGTCTCCCACATGGCAGGCAGACTCTATCATCTGAGCCACCAGGGAAGCCCTCTAAAATGAATGGGTGACACTGGGCTAAAATCAAGACGACAGGAGGATTGCATTCCTTCTGGAGGTTCTGGGGAAGAATCCATTGCCTGTTCCAGCTTCTAGAAGCTTCTTACATTTCCCTACATCTCACGGTCACGTCGTCCAACTTCACAGCTACAGTGGTTGGTCATGTCTACCTGCCAGTGCCTCACTCTGACCCACTTTCTTTCATCACATCTCTCTCCAACTCTTCTTCTCCCTCTCTCTTTTCTTGTAAGAACTTCATGTTTACACTGGGATCATCCAAATAATCTAGGATAATCTCCCTATTTTAAACCTTTTTTTAAAAAATCAGCTGCTCCATGTTGGATCTTAGTTTCCCTGACCAAGGATCAAATCTGCAACCCCTGCATTGGAAGCCTGGAGTCTTAGCAGCTTGTGGTGGTGGTTTAGTCACTCAGTTGTGTCCGACTCTGCAACCCCATGGACTATAGCCCACCAGACTCCTCTGTCCATTGGATTCTCCAGGCAAGAATACTGGAGTGGGTTGCCATTTCCTATTCCAAAGGGTCTTCTCCACTCAGGGATTGAACCCATGTCTCCTGCATTGGCAGGCAGGTTCTTTACCACTGAGCCACCCGGGAAGCCCGTCTTATAAAACACTAGAATGCCAAACATACTTGAGTTCAAACCATCATTAGTCTACTTTGGTAAGATTACCTCTTTGACCCTCTATTTTATCCACAATAGAGCCAGATTGAACCTCTTCCCTTTGAGGCTGTCTATGAGGATGGGATCAAATCAAAAAGGTGAAAACATTACTCCCCACACCGCCACCCCACACAGCACAGGTCCTGGATCAAAGAAAGTGCTGTATACATGGTACAAAACTTCCCCCTGTCCATTTCCCCACCCCAAAACCTTTACTTCACCCCAATTCCAATTGTATGTGTAGATGCAGATAGATTCTGGAAGGTGAATGCCAATGTTCTTTTTTGTTATTTTATGTCTTTATTTATTTTTGGCTGCTCTGGGTCTCTGTTGCTGTGCGTGGGCTTTCTGTAGTTGCAGCACACAGGCTTCAGTAGTTCAGTACAGGCTTAGTCGCTCTGGGACACGTGGAATCTTCCTGGCCCAGGGATGGAACCCATGTCCCCTGCGTCGGCAGGTGTATTCTTAACTGCTGGACCATCGAGGAAGGCTGCCAGTATTCTTTTGAGTGAGTTCAGATCTTGGACTCAAAGGTGGGAAACAGCACAACTTCCCAATCAACTTTCCTCCTAATTTCTGAAAGGACTGGTTTTGTTGGTCGGGGGATGGACAACAAAGTATGTCCGGCAATAGCTGGCAGAGGGGTTGGTCTTTTCTCTCTCCCTCACCCGCAGAGCATCAGCCTAAATATAGCTCATGAGACCACAGCCAAGCTTCGTTCTGCAGCCCTGGGCTCAACTGTCTTGTCGTTTCCTGGGCATGTGACATAAGACAACTGCCCTTACTTTGATCTTTATTTCGCTTTTTTCTTCCACTGGATAATTTAATTTGTTTGACTCAAGGGTATTGTGAAGGTAGAGATACTGCATTCATTTACCCGGCAAACAGTAAAGAAGAGCTGCTATGGTTTGTTTCGTAATGGATTCACGTCTTCCTCCAGGTAACCCCAGGCACCTGCATGCTCTGGTTGGACCCTCTGTGGCCTTCGTATTCCTTGTCAGCTTTATCTCCTTCCTCGTCCATCACTGGTGCCCTGATGCAAAGGGTAAGTCTCAGGAAGAGAGGCCAGTGCATCTGGGCAAAGTGGGGAAGGGAGAAGACAGTGTACAGGTATGTGCTCAAGGCAGGAGCCACAGACACAGAGCTGTCTTTCTTTCCTCCCTTCCTTCCTTCCTTTCTTCCTTCCTTTTTTATTTGGCTGCATAGGGTCTTCATTGCAGCACCAGGGAACTTGGCTGCATCACACGGAATCTTTCATTCTGGCACTTGGGCTCTCTAGTTTGGTGCATAAGCTTAACTGTTCCAAGGCATGTAGGATCTTAGTTCCTGGACCAGGGATCAAACCTGCATCCCCTGCCTTGAGAGGCAGATTTTTTTTTTTTTAATTGTTTATCTTTCTTTTTTTTTTTTTTTTGTCTCTGCTTTTTTTTTTTTCTAATTTTATTTTATTTTTAAACTTCACATAATTGTATTCGTTTTGCCAAATATCAAAATGAATCTGCCACAGGTATACATGTGTTCCCCATCCCGAACCCTCCTCCCTCCTCCCTCCCCATACCATCCCTCTGGGCCATCCCAGTGCACCAGCCCCAAGCATCCAGCATCGTGCATCGAACCTGGACTGGCAACTCGTTTCCTACATGATATTCTACATTTTTCGTTGCCATTCTCCCAAATCTTCCCACCCTCTTCCTCTCCCACAGAGTCCATAAGACTGTTGCATACATCAGTGTCTCTTTTGCTGTCTCGTACACCGGGTTATTGTTACCATCTTTCTAAATACCATATATATGCGTTAGTATACTGTATTTATGTTTTTCCTTCTGGCTTACTTCACTCTGTATAATAGGCTCCAGTTTCATCCACCTCATTAGAACTGCTTCAAATGTATTCTTTTTAATGGCTGAGTAATACTCCATTGTGTATATGTACCACAGCTTTCTTATCCATTCATCTGCTGATGGGCATCTAGGTTTCTTCCATGTCTTGGCTATTAAAAACAGTGCTGCGATGAACATTGGGGTACACGTGTCTCTTTCCCTTCTGGTTTCCTCAGTGTGTATGCCCAGCAGTGGGATTGCTGGATCATAAGGCAGTTCTATTTCCAGTTTTTGAAGGAATCTCCACACTGTTCTCCATAGTGGCTGTACTAGTTTGCATTCCCACCAACAGTGTAAGAGGGTTCCCTTTTCTCCACACCCTCTCCAGCATTTATTATTTGTAGACTTTTGGATCACAGCCATTCTGACTGGCGTGAAATGGTATCTCATAGTGGTTTTGATTTGCATTTCTCTGATAATGAGTGATGTTGAGCATCTTTTCATGTGTTTGTTAGCCATCTGTATGTCTTCTTTGGAGAAATGTCTATTTAGTTCTTTGGCCCATTTTTGATTGGGTCATTTATTTTTCTGGAGTTGAGCTGTAGGAGTTGCTTGTATATTTTTGAGATTAGTTGTTTGTCAGTTGCTTCACTTGCTATTATTTTCTCCCATTCTGAAGGCTGTCTCTTCACCTTGCTGATAGTTTCCTGTGATGTGCAGAAGCTTTTAAGGTTAATTAGGTCCCATTTGCTTATTTTTGCTTTTATTTCCAATATTCTGGGAGGTGGGTCATAGAGGATCCTGCTGTGATGTATGTCGGAGAGTGTTTTGCCTATGTTCTCCTCTAGGAGTTTTATAGTTTCTGGTCTTATGTTTAGATCTTTAATCCATTTTGAGTTTATTTTTGTGTATGGTGTTAGAAAGTGGTCCAGTTTCATTCTTTTACAAGTGGTTGACCAGATTTCCCAGCACCACTTGTTAAAGAGATTGTCTTTAATCCATTGTATATTCTTGCCTCCTTTGTCAAAGATAAGGTGTCCATATGTGAGTGGATTTATCTCTGGGCTTTCTATTTTATTCCATTGATCAATATTTCTGTCTTTGTGCCAGTACCATACTGTCTTGATAACTGTGGCTTTGTAGTAGAGCCTGAAGTCAGGTAGGTTGATTCCTCCAGTTCCATTCTTCTTTCTCAAGATCGCTTTGGCTATTCGAGGTTTTTTGTATTTCCATACAATTTGTGAAATTATTTGTTCTAGCTCTGTGAAGAATACTGTTGGTAGCTTGATAGGGATTGCGTTGAATCTATAAATTGCTTTGGGTAGTATACTCATTTTCACTATATTGATTCTTCCAATCCATGAACATGGTATATTTCTCCATCTATTAGTGACCTCTTTGATTTCTTTCACCAGTGTTTTATAGTTTTCTATATATAGGTCTTTAGTTTCTTTAGGTAGATATATTCCTAAGTATTTTATTCTTTCCATTGCAATGGTGAATGGAATTGTTTCCTTAATTTCTCTTTCAGTTTTCTCATTATTAGTGTATAGGAATGCAAGGGATTTCTGTGTGTTGATTTTATATCCTGCAACTTTACTATAGTCATTGATTAGTTCTAGTAATTTTTGGTGGAATGTTTAGGGTTTTCTATGTAGAGGATCATGTCATCTGCAAATAGTGAGAGTTTTACTTCTTCTTTTCCAATTTGGATTCCTTTTATTTCTTTTTCTGCTCTGATTGCTGTGGCCAAAACTTCCAAAACTATGTTGAATAGTAATGGTGAAAGTGGGCACCCTTGTCGTGTTCCTGACTTTAGAGGAAATGCTTTCAATTTTTCACCATTGAGGATAATGTTTGCTGTGGGTTTGTCATATATAGCTTTTATTATGTTGAGGTATGTTCCTTCTATTCCTGCTTTCTGGAGAGTTTTTATCATAAATGGATGTTGAATTTTGTCAAAGGCTTTCTCTGCATCTATTGAGATAATCATACGGTTTTTAGTTTTCAATTTGTTAATGTGGTGTATTACATTGATTGATTTGCGGATATTGAAGAATCCTTGCATCCCTGGGATAAAGCCCACTTGGTCATGGTGTATGATCTTTTTAATGTGTTGTTGGATTCTGATTGCTAGAATTTTGTTAAGAATTTTTGCATCTATGTTCATCAGTGATATTGGCCTGTAGTTTTCTTTTTTTGTGGGATCTTTGTCAGGTTTTGGTATTAGGGTGATGGTGGCCTCATAGAATGACTTTGGAAGTTTACCTTCCTCTGCAATTTTCTGGAAGAGTTTGAGCAGGATAGGTGTTAGCTCTTCTCTAAATTTTTGGTAGAATTCAGCTGTGAAGCCGTCTGGACCGGGGCTTTTGTTTGCTGGAAGATTTTTTATTACAGTTTCAATTTCCATGCTTGTGATGGGTCTGTTAAGATTTTCTATTTCTTCCTGGTCTAGTTTTGGAAAGTTGTACTTTTCTAAGAATTTGTCCATTTCTTCCACGTTGTCCATTTTATTGGCATATAATTGTTGATAGTAGTCTCTTATGATCCTTTGTATTTCTGTGTTGTCTGTTGTGATCTCTCCATTTTCGTTTCTAATTTTGTTGATTTGATTTTTCTCCCTTTGTTTCTTGATGAGCCTGGCTAATGGTTTGTCAATTTTATTTATCCTTTCAAAGAACCAGCTTTTGGTTTTGTTGATTTTTGCTATGGTCTCTTTTGTTTCTTTTGCATTTATTTCTGCTCTAATTTTTAAGATTTCTTTCCTTCTACTAACCCTGGGGTTCTTAATTTCTTCCTTTTCTAGTTGCTTTAGGTGTAGAGTTAGGTTACTTATTTGACTTTTTTCTTGTTTCTTGAGGTGTGCCTGTATTGCTATGAACTTTCCCCTTAGGACTGCTTTTACCGTGTCCCACAGGTTTTGGGTTGTTGTGTTTTCATTTTCATTCGTTTCTATGCAAATTTTGATTTCTTTTTTGATTTCTTCTGTGATTTGTTGGTTATTCAGCAGTGTGTTGTTCAGCCTCCATATGTTGGAATTTTTAATAGTTTTTCTCCTGTAATTGAGATCTAATCTTACTGCATTGTGGTCAGAAAAAATGCTTGGAATGATTTCTATTTTTTTGAATTTACCAAGGCTAGCTTTATGGCCCAGGATGTGATCTATCCTGGAGAAGGTTCCATGTGCGCTTGAGAAAAAGGTGAAATTCATTGTTTTGGGATGAAATGTCCTATAGATATCAATTAGGTCTAACTGGTCTATTGTATCGTTTAAAGTTTGTGTTTCCTTGTTAATTTTCTGTTTAGTTGATCTATCCATAGGTGTGAGTGGGGTATTAAAGTCTTCCACTATTATTGTGTTATTGTTAATTTCTCCTTTCATACTTGTTAGCATTTGTCTTACGTACTGTGGTGCTCCCGTGTTGGGTGCATATATATTTATAATTGTTATATCTTCTTCTTGGATTGATCCTTTGATCATTATGTAGTGACCTTCTTTGTCTCTTTTCACAGCCTTTGTTTTAAAGTCTATTTTATCTGATATGAGTATTGCTACTCCTGCTTTCTTTTGGTCCCTATTTGCATGGAAAATCTTTTTCCAGCCCTTCACTTTCAGTCTGTATGTGTCCCCTGTTTTGAGGTGGGTCTCTTGTAGACAACATATGTAGGGGTCTTGTTTTTGTATCCATTCAGCCAGTCTTTGTCTTTTGGTTGGGGCATTCAACCCATTTACGTTTAAGGTAATTACTGATAAGTATGATCCCGTTGCCATTTACTTTATTGTTTTGGGTTTGAGTTTATACACCGTTTTTGTGTTTCCTGTCTAGAGAATATCCTTTAGTATTTGTTGGAGAGCTGGTTTGGTGGTGCAGAATTCTCTCAGCTTTTGCTTGTCTGAAAAGCTTCAGATTTCTCCTTCATACTTGAATGAGATCCTTGCTGGGTACAATAATCTGGGCTGTAGGTTATTTTCTTTCATCATTTTAAGTATGTCTTGCCATTCCCTCCTGGCTTGAAGAGTTTCTATTGAAAGATCAGCTGTTATCCTTATGGGAATTCCCTTGTGTGTTATTTGTTGTTTTTCCCTTGCTGCTTTTAATATTTGTTCTTTGTGTTTGATCTTTGTTAATTTGATTAATATGTGTCTTGGGGTGTTTCTCCTTGGGTTTTTCCTGTTTGGGACTCTCTGGGTTTCTTGTACTTGGGTGATTATTTCCTTCCCCATTTTAGGGAAGTTTTCCACTATTATCTCCTCAAGTATTTTCTCATGGTCTTTCTTTTTGTCTTCTTCTTCTGGAACCCCTATGATTCGAATGTTGTAGCATTTAATATTGTCCTGGAGGTCTCTGAGATTGTCCTCATTTCTTTTAATTCGTTTTTCTTTTGTCCTCTCTGATTCATTTATTTCTACCATTCTATCTTCTAATTCACTAATCCTGTCTTCTGCCTCTGTTATTCTACTATTTGTTGCCTCCAGAGTGTTTTTAATTTCACTCATTGCATTATTCATTATATATTGACTTTTTTATTTCTTCTAGATCCTTGTTAAACCTTTCTTGCATCTTCTCAATCCTTGTCTCCAGGCTTTTTATCTGTGATTCCATTTTAGTTTCAAGATTTTGGATCAATTTCACTATCATTATTCGGAATTCTTTATCAGGTAGATTCCCTATCTCTTCCTCTTTTGTTTGGTTTGGTGGGCATTTATCCTGTTCCTTTATCTGCTGAGTATTCCTCTGTCTCTTCATCTTGTTTAAATTGCTGAGTTTGGGGTGTCCTTTCTGTATTCTGGCAGTTTGTGGAGTTCTTTATTGTGGCGTTTCCTCACTGTGTGTGGGTTTGTACAGGTGGCTTGTCAAGGTTTCCTGGTTAGGGAAGCTTGTGTCGGTGTTCTGGTGGGTGGAGCTGTATTTCTTCTCTCTGGAGTGCAATGAAATGTCCAGTAATGAGTTATGAGATGTCTATAGTTTTGGGGTGACTTTGGGCAGCCTGTATCTTGAAGCTCAGGGCTGTGTTCCTTTGTTGCTGGAGAATTTGCTTGGTATGTCTTGCCCTGGAACTTATTGGCCCTTGTGTGGTGCTTGGTTTCAGTGTCGGTATGGAGGCATTTGATGAGCTCCTGTCAATTAATGTTCCTTGGAGTCAGGAGTTCCCTGGAGTCAGGGTTTGGACTTAAGTCTCCTGCTTCCAGTTATCGGTCTTATTTTTACAGTAGTTTCAAAACTTCTCCTTCTATACAGCACCATTGATAAAACATCTACATTAAAGATGAAAAGTTTCTCTACAGCGAGGGTCACTCAGAGAGGTTCACAGGGTTACATGGAGAAGAGAAGAGGGAGGAGGGAGTTAGAGGTGACCCAAATGAGATGAGGTGAATCAATAGTGGAGAGAGTGGGCTAGCCAGTAGTCACTTCCTTATGTGCACTCCACAACTGGACCACTCAGAGATGTTCACGGGGTTATACAGAGAAGAGAAGAAGGAGGAAGTAACAGAGGTGGCCAGAAGGATAAAAGGGGGGAATGAAAAGGAGGGAGACAGATCCAGCCAGTAATCAGTTCCCTAAGTGTTCTCCACCGTCTGGAACACACAGAAATTCACAGAGTTGGGTAGAGTAGAGAGGGGTTAGGGAGGAGACACAGGCGACCTGGTGGAGAAAAAGGAGAGTCCAAAGGGAGAGAGAGCAGTCAAGCCAGTAATCTCACTCCCTAGTGAAAAATGGGTCCTGAAGATTGGGTCCTTAAAGGTACAAAATTGGTAACAAATACATAAAAGCAAAAATTAAAAATCTAGAGTAGAGTTTGGAATTTCAAAAATACGATGTTAAAGAAAAGAAGAAGGAAAAGAAAGAGAGAAAAAATGAACAAACAAAAACAAACAAGGTCGCGAAAATTATAAAGAAAGTACAGGTACGAAATTGATAACTAATACCAGAAAGCAAAAATTAAAAATCTAGAGTAGAGTTTGGAATTTCAAAAATACGATGTTAAAGAAAAGAAGGAAAAGAAAGAGAGAAAAAACGAACAAACAAAAATAAACAAGGTCGCGAAAATTATAAAGAAAGTACAGGTACAAAATTGATAACTAATACCAGAAAGCAAAAATTAAAAATCTAGAGTAGAGTTTGGAATTTCAAAAATACAATGTTAAAAAAAAAAAAAGAAGAAGAAAAATAAAGAGAGAAAACAAACAAACAAATACGAACAATGTCACAAAAATTATAAAGAAAATACAGGTACAAAATTGATATCAAATACCAAAAAGCATAAATTAAAAATCTAGAGTAAAGTTTGGAATTTCAGATATACAATGTTATATAAAAGAAGAAGAGAAAGAAACAGAGAAGAAGAAAAAAAAAGTCACAGAAATTATATTAAAAAAAACTATAGGTACAAAATTGATAACATATACCAAAAAGCGAAAATTAAAAATCTAGAGTAGAGTTTGGAATTTCAAAAATATAATGTTAAAGAAAAGAAGAAAAGAACAAAAACAAAAACAAAACAAACAAACAAACAAAAAAAAAACAAGGTCAAAAAATTATAAAATATATACATATGAAGTTTGCTGAAGAAGAAAAAAATAGGGTCTTTTTTTTTTTTTTTCTTGCAAAGTAATAGGTTATAAAAGTGAAAATTAAAGGAACAATAGAGGACTTAAAAATTTTTTTTAATTAAAAAAAAAAAGAAAGAAAGAATGATCGTAAAAATAATAAAAATATATCTAGGACTTTTTTTTTTTTGTGGGTGTTGTGGGTTCAGTTCATTTTTGGCTAGTTCCTTGGTCAGATTTATATTTCTCAAGATCTATAGGCCCCTTCCTATGTAGTCCGTAGTAACCACAGGGTTTTGATCTATTGCCTGTAGCTTCCAAGGCGTTTCCCTCTGTTATATCTTCTTCTGTTTGCTAGTCTCTTCAGCATCTGGTTTCCGCCCTGACACAAAGGGCACGGTGGAGGACACTTTTTTTTTTTTTTTTAGGCTTACTTGTTCAGTCGCGCTGTGGGGAGGGAGGGAGGGATGCTGCAAACAAATAACACTGGCGTGGGCTCGCAGTGCCTCAGCCACCCTGGGTATGCCCCCGCTCACGGCGCGTGTAGCCTCCCTGTCCACACTGCTTGGACTCTAGGTTGTTCCACCGGGAACAATCCGAGGCTGGCCTGGGCTGCATGCACCTCCCAGGTCCAAGCCGCTCAGGTTCAGGCACTCGGGTAGTCCTCAGAGGCGCAGACTCAGTTGGGCCTGCATTTTGTGCTCTTCCCAGGTCCGAGCAGCTCAGGTGATGAGGTGTTTGGCGAGCGCCAATGCTGCGACTTATCACCTCCCCGCCACTCGGTTATCTGGGTGTAAAACCGGCGCACCTTCTCAGGCAGATGTTGACCATCCAGACCCCCAAGAAGTTTTAGTTAGCAAAGAAGCCTGCTTACAGTTTTATAGATAATGTCTCTCTGGGGCTGCGATTGCCCCCTTCCGGCTCTGGCTGCCTGTCACCGGAGGGGGAAGATCTGCAGCCGGCTATCTCTGTTCAATTCTTTGTTCCGTGCGCGGGCCTGGCGGTCTTAGGTTAGGGCTGGCTTTTCGCGTGGTAGATATCCCACAGTCTGGTTTGCTAGCCCAAATTATTTTGCTCAGATAGCGCTCAGGGTATTCAGGCCAGATTCTTACTCTCAGCGATGCAGCCTGCGCCGCGCCTCCCTGCCCAGCCCCGGCTTGCTAATGGCGGATGCAGGCGTCTGCGCTGCTTCTCCGCTGGGGGAGTTACCGTAGGGCTCGCAATCTGCGAGTTTTAATTGTTTATTTATTTTTTCTCCCTGTTATGTTGCCCTCTGTGCTTCCAAAGCTCGGCACAGATTCGGCAGTGAGAAGGTTTCCTGGTGTTTGGAAACTTCTCTCTTTTTAAGACTCCCTTCCCGGGACGGAACTCCGTCCCTCCCTCTTTTGTCTCTTTTTTTTTTGTTTTTAATATTTTTTCCTACCTCCTTTCGAAGAGTTGGGTTGCTTTTCTGGGTGCCTGATGTCCTCTGCCGGCATTCAGAAGTTGTTTTGTGGAATTTACTCGACGTTTAAATGCTCTTTTGATGAATTTGTGCGGGAGAAAGTGTTCTCCCCGCCCTACTCCTCCGCCATCTTGGCTCCGCCCCCGAGAGGCAGATTCTTAACCACTGGACCACCAGGGAAGTCCCAGGATAGAGCTTTCAAGAGGGAACATCAATGCCCTTGCCCCTCCTCTCAGCTTACAGGTCGTTGCATACTTCTCCACTGGTCCAGTGCAGCCAGTAATATTTAGAGAAGGGATCGACATAAGGGAGAAATCAGGGGAGAGAACCAGTGAGATAGAGGTAGGCAGTTGTTGGAACTTCCCTGGTGGTCCAGTGGTTACAAATTCACCTTGCAGTGCAGTGGTTTCAGGTTCGATCCCTGGTCGGGGACCTAAGGTCCCACCTGCCCCGTGGTGGCCAAAAAACCAAAGCACAAAACAGAAGCAAAATTGTAACAAATTCAACAAAGACTTTAAACATGGTTCACATCAAAAAATATTTTAAAAGATTGGGGGGTGAGCTATCAATGCGGTGGGCGTTTGAACTTCAAAGAGGTAAAATCTCGGACTCTGCTTTCGGGAGATGAGATGGTTGGATGGCATCACCAACTCAATGGACATGAGTTTGGGTAAACTCCAGGAGTTGGTGGTGGACAGGGAAGCCTGGCGTGCTGCAGTCCGTGGGGTCGAAAAGAGTTGGACACGACTGAGCGACACTGTGGGGAGGATGAGTCATCTCAGACATCCACTGTCTCTCTCTGTCCACTGGTGTTGTATGGATAAAGTGAGAATCCAGAAGTGCCCCCCCCCCAAGTGTCTTAATGACTTCTATCACCCACAGATGCTGTTATAATGAACAGCCAGCCTGAGGTGGGCAGAAGGGTGAATCGGGAGGTAGGTTCTCTTTGGTACAACCTCTGAATGCAGTCTCATTTCCCCCATCATTCCCCTAAGTGTTTGCACACCCTCACTCGTCATTCCCTTTTATGCAGGACCCTGATGCAGAGGAACTGAAGGAGGTGACATACACTGACTTGGATTGTTCAGTTTTCACACAGAAAATCATTAGTCCCACGTCCCAGAGGCCCAGAGAGCCCTCAACTAATGCCAGTGTGTACATGGATCTTGCAACATGCTAAGAGCAGTTCAAAGCTTGAATCCTATCCCTGTAACATGCCCAGGAGGTCTTCAATGGAAGCTGTAACACTTTCTCAAACTCAGCTTGAGAGCTCCATCCTAACAACAGCTGGAATCTGAAGACATAAACATCTTTAGGGTCATCCCTCTTCATCAGAGGATTATCTCTAAACCCTCAGAATCCCTTGGAAACCTCCCCCAGCCATTCTAGGGGGTTATCATGATGATTCAGTCATTTCCAATGTTATCAACAAAATCACCGAAGTGTTCTAGAAAGCAAACCATAAATAACACACTTTCTCTGACATTCAGCTGATAAACTCCTAGAAATCATGATATATTTAATCAATGAATTAATTCCTCCAATAGTTTTCTGTACGGCATAGCCTATTCTAAGTCTCTAAGCAAATATTAGTGAAGAAAACTTCATCTTGTTGTGGATCTTGGTCCAGTGGGAGATGCAAACACGTAAAACCATTGAAAGCTATCTATAGGAGAGAAAGGGTCTTCCCAGATGGCACAGCGGTAAATAATCCACCTGCCAATGCAAGACATGCAGGTTTGATCCCTGGGTCGGAAAGATCCCCTGGGGGAAGAAATGGCAACACACTCCAGTATTCTTTCTTAGAGAGTGCCATGGACAGAGGAACCTGGCAGGCTGCAGTCCATGGGGTCACAAAGAGTCGGACATGACTGAGCAACTGAACACACACATATCTATCTATCATCTCCCTTCCCTGTTGTTATTGAATTTTCATCTGCATAAAATTATATAATCTGTGCTTTCATGACCAGACGTTTTCATTCAGCATTGTATGTTTGAGATATAATCATACCTTTACATGTGAGTCTATTTTTTCTTTTCCCTCCTATGTAAGAATCCATTGTATGAACATGTCACAACTGTACATCCAGTCCTGATGAGTCTCCCAAACTCTGATGTCTTAATTTCATGTACTCTTTTGTCCTGTTAGAATCTTCCGGAATTGTTGTCGTTCAGCCTCTCAGCCGTGTCTCTTTGCAACCCTATGGACGCCAGCATACCAGGTTCCTCTG
This sequence comes from Bos grunniens, assembly GCF_055505025.1. Classification (NCBI taxonomy): domain Eukaryota; kingdom Metazoa; phylum Chordata; class Mammalia; order Artiodactyla; family Bovidae; genus Bos; species Bos grunniens. Next base: position 63,026,561 of record NC_141182.1, on the reverse strand, counting down.
TCCTCCACTATCTCCTGGAGTTTGCTTAAATTCATGTCTATCCTCCGTAAAGATCTTCCCATGTCTACTGGGATCTCAAAGGTTATGCACAGGCAGGCCTGGGCATCCTCAGATGAGAGACCCCTGACTGCCGGAAAGGGCCCTGCTGGCCCAGCCAACGTGGGGTGTGACTCTCACCACATTCACAGCCACCACCTCCGGGTGCACTGTAGGGGGCCCAGTGGACCCTGTGTCTCTATTCGTTGCTGATAATTATCCCCAAGGCTCAAAACAAGGAGCTCCAGTATGAAGGGCTAGCTGTATCTGGATGATGTTGGAAGAACAGAAGAATACAAGAAATTAAGGCATCAGAGTTTAGGAGATTTTTTTAATATAAATTTATTTATTTTAATTGGAGGTTAATTACTTTACAATATTGTATTGGTTTTTTTTTTTAAAGTCCTTCAAACATATTAACCAATGGGTTATGAAAAAAAAAAAGAAAAAGACATGAGTTTTGGAGGGAAGTTAAATTTCCATGTGGGTTGCTGACAGCGTTATGAATCAGTATGACAAAGTAATTTCTTTTTCCAAACCGCAAGGTCCTCATTGTTGTCAGAGCAGCAAGGGGCTCCTGAAGGAGCTGGAAGGAAAGAGAAGTGTGTCTAGGCTGGGTTTGTTTCTGAGTATGTGTGTGTGTTGGTGGGGGTGGGGGGAGGGGGCGGGTACTTGGTTGTTCAGACTCTGGGTCACATCAGATTAAAGGAATTCTTCGGAGATTTGTGCCTGGAAATATGTTCTAGGGAGCTTCTCCCGGGCTGATCTTTGTGTCCATGTCCTGTAGAACCTTATAACATGTCCCAAGAAAGGGACGTGGGATGCTGCGGGGTGCACAGAGGTTTGTGATGTCTCTGGTTCTTCAGCCTGTACGTGTCAGCAGACGCTACAGACAATGGTTCTCAGCTGGGGCAACGTTGCCCACTAGGGGCCATTCGTCGGTGTCTGGAGACGGTTTTTGCTTGTCATGACCGTGGGGGAGGCTGCTGGGGCACCTGTGGGTAAAGGCAGAGGTGCTACTCAGCACCCTCAATGCAAGGACAGCCCACCACCCCCAAGAGAGAATCATCGTCTAGCCACAGATGTCAGGAGTACTGAGGTTGAGAAGCCCTTGTCTAGGATGTAATGTCTGTGCCTCTCTCAGTATTGTAGAACCAGCTGTTCAGTGTGCCATGACCCCCTGCAACATGGAGCATATTCTGGGATAGGCTCATTTTTTACAATGACAAAGCCATGATTTTTTTGTTTGTTTTTTAAATGTTATTTGTTTGTTTGTTTATTTATTTGACTGCACCAGGTCTTCATTGCTCATGAGGGATCTTAGTTTTGGCATGTGGGATCCAGTTCCCTGACCAGGGATTGAACATTGGCAACCCCTGCATTGGGAGTGCAGGGTCTTAGTCACTGGGCCACCAGGAAGTCCTCAAAGTCATATTTTATTAGATGAATGGATAGACAGATAGATGTGCATGCATATATATACATATACATATGTTGCTGTTGTTTAGTCACTGAGTTCGACTGTTCAGTTCAGTTGCTCAGTCATGTCTGACTTTTTGCGACCCCACAGACAGCAGCTTGCCAAGCCTCCCTGTCCATCACCAACTTCCAGAGTTTACTCAAAACTCATGTCCATCAAGTTGATGATGCCATCCAACCATCTCATCCTCTGTCATCCGCTTCTCCTCATACCTTCAATCTTTCCCAGCATCAGGGTCTTCTCAAATCAGTCAGTTCTTCGATGGACTGGTTGGATCTCCTTGCAGTCCAAGGCACTCTCAAGAGTCTTCTCCAATACCACAGTTCAAAAGCATCAATTCTTTGATGCTCAGCTTTCTTTATAGTCAGACTCTCACATCCATACATGACTACTGGAAAAACCATAGCTTTGACTAGAGTTGGACTGTATATATATATTCATATTTGTGAGAGGAATACATACATGGAAATATACACATACACACATATCATATATAAAATATATATCTTAAGATATATACATTGTAAGTCATACTTCCCTTTATTCTTTGGTATAAATATCAAAATATACCAAGAAAAGCATCTTTAAACACTTCTCAAAACTCTAAGTTTCAACTTGATTTTCAGGCATCTATGCCGGGCTCACTCCCAGGTGAAGAGTACTCTCTAGCACACAACCAGCTTCAGACACATACTCTAATCGGGGATAAATTACCTTTAAAAAATGCAACAGAGGGGACTTCCCTGGTGGTCCAGTGGTGAAGAGTGCCTTCCAATGCCACTGGGCCCCGCACACCACAACTACTGAGCTGGAGCTTTAGAGCCTGTGAGCCGCAAGAAAAGATTCCATGTGCAGCAACTAAGAAGTGACGCAGCCAAAAAATAAAAATAATTTTTCTTTAAATGCAAGAGAGGAAAGACCCTAACTGGTCAGTCTCTGTCTGTATCTCTGACGTCAGTGCATGGCTCAGTGATAAAGAATCCACCCGCCAAGCAGGAGATGCATATTCAGTCTCCGAGTTGGGAAGATCCCCTGGAGAAGGAAATGGCAACCCACTCCAGCATTCTTGCCTGGAGAATCCCCGTGGACAGAGGAGCCTGGCCAGCTACAGTCCATGGGGTTGCAAAAGAGTCAGACACGACTGAGCAACTAAACAACAGCAATGTATAGCAAGGTGAGAATAATTAACGGTATTGTGTTCTATACTTAAAAGTTGCTGAGAGGAACTTCCCTGATGGTCCAACAAATAGATAAATCTTTTTAAAGTTGCTGAGAGAGTAAATCTTAATGTTCTCACCACACACACAAAAACTAATATTTTAAAAAACAGAAAAAAGGAAATGGTAATTATGCAAGCTGGCGTATCTATTAGCTAATGCCACAATGAACATCACTGTGCAGCAAGGAAGTGTATCAAGTCAACCTGTTGTGCACCTTAAACTCACATGATGTTATGTCAATGACACCTCAATAAAGTTGAAAACAAAGGGTGATGTCTTGCAATGAAAATGAGATAGCCAGTAGAAAGTTTGATGTGAAATATTTGACTTCTTATACTTGAAGAACTAGTGATAGCCAGGTAGGTGTCTATAGCCAAATTTATCTATCCATCCATCTGTTTATCTGTCTGTCTACCACCTACCTGACTATCTATCTATCTAATCTATACTCTCTATCAATCCATCATCTATTCATAGATTACAGGTTTAGATATAATTATAGGAAGATTATTCTTTAGACATGAATGAAAAAAACATTCCTCTACATGCCACCATTGAGATAATTCCCAACATAAGAGTACACTGCCTGCCTGATCAAGACCAAATGGATATATTTGGTCCATGAATTCCATGGAGGTTATGTGGATCCATAGCCATCAAAGCCACATGGCTTTGGACTGATGGATCAATGAAGGAAAAGCTCTGTCTGTATGGCACACATCTAATAATTTTCTGTCCCCAGCCCTTCCCCTGGGATGTGGGATCTTGTCTGAAGGAGGATTTGAGCCCCATTCAACACTGGTGGAAGAAAATGCTCACTTCTCATCTGAAACATAAACAGGAAGGTTGATCTCCTCTTAGACTCTATCTCAGGGCCCCCCCCCCCCCAGAATGAAGTTCTTCGGGAAGGAACCATTCCTCTGGGGCAATAAATGTAGAAATTCTCTGACGAGGACCTCTGAGTTCATACTTCCTGTGGGTCTCACCGTCTCATGAGACTCTGTCATCTGTTGATGTTCACTGTCAAGAGGCTACGTGGGCTGAGGCTGGCCGTGCAGAACCATGGCCCCCAGAGACATCACCCTCTTCTGTCTCGGTGAGTCCCCAAATGCAGGTGGGTTAGAGGGGAAGATGGGGGAATCCAAAATAGTCAAGGTCTCTCTTAACTGGTGACTCAGACAGTAAACAATCTGCCTGCAGTGCAGGAGACCTGGGTTCAATCCTTGGGTTGGGGAGTTCCCCTGGAGAAGGGAATGGCAACCCACTCCAGTATTCTTTCCTGGAGAATTGCATAGACACAGGAGCCTGGTGGGCTACAGTCCATAGGGTGGCAAAGAGTCGGATATTACTGAGCGACTAACATTTTCACTTTCTCTTAACATAAGAACTTAGTGATTTCAGTGACTGCCAAGAAGACTCTGCTCTCCTGAGTGGAGAGATGGTCTTTGCCCAGATATGTGTCTGCCCAAGCCCATGCTGGCTTGTAAGCCCATGCTGGCTCAGTTGTCAAGTTGGCCTTGCCGGGTTTGTTCAGCCCATGCCATGCTGTCTGGCAGTCCACAATGGTTCCAGAGTTCCTGCAGATGAGAGCCTTAGGGGCTGGAATCTGGAAGATAAAACTAAGAGATGAGCCTTTTTTGCTGTTGAAGAGAACAAATGGTACCTGTATGTCTTTATGTTGTTGTTGTTGTTCAGTCGCTCAGTCGTGTCTGACTCTTTGAACCCATGGACTGCAGCATGCCAGGCTTCCCTGTCCTTCGTTATCTCCCAGAGCTTGCTCAAACTCATGTCCATTGAGTCAGTGATGTCATCCAACCATCTCATACTCTGTTTCCCCCTTCTCCTCTTGCCCTCAATCTTTCCCAACATCAGGGTGTTTTCCAGTGAGAGTATTTCTGTTGAGTAATTTATAATAAAGGTTGGAAATTAATGGGTGGAGTTTTCATGAATGTCTTTCTTCCAGTGCTCTGTCTTGGCCAGAAGATTCAGGCACAGGATGGTAAGTGTTTCTAAGTCTCCTCCAATCCCCTTGCATCCTCACGGCAACTCTGGGATAGAAAAGTCTGAAGCTCAAAGGGATTCCAATGTATTTCCTGTTCTGTTGATCACTGTCTCTGCTGCGTTCCTTTTGCACAACTTCTACCTCACTTTGGAATCTTTGGATCCCGCAAATTCATGCTCAGACCAGGATTTAGCCTTTGCCTCCGGTAGGCTGACTGTCCATCCAAGATGCGTGTTTTACTGAATGTTCACAATGGCAGGGATGAGGAAGTCAGGAACCACCTTCCATTGCCCAACATTCTTCCTACATCAAAAATGTTCTCACAATCTTAATTCTCCGCAGTCCATCCACATTTCTTCACTTAAAGGGACACTGCCTTAGAGAACTTTATGTAAGTGGCTTCAATTCTCAGAACCAATTTCTTTGTCTATAAAGGTGACTTAGATGGTAAAGAATCTGCCCGCAATACAGGAGACTTGGGTTGGACCCTTGGGTCGGGAAGATCCCCTGGAGAAGGAAATGGCTATCCTTCCAGAATACTGGCTTTCCACTCCAGTATTCTTGACTGGAAAATCCCATGGATAGAGGAGACTGGTGGGCTACAGTCCATGGGGTTGCAAAGAGTCCAATGTGACTGAGAGGCTAATACTTTCACTTTCAAAAGAGAAATAAAAATAACAATGAAAGCAGATTGGATCATGGGAGGATGGGATCATGTGATACAATTTGGGGGATTAATGGAGATAAGGCATGTGAATTATGTACATGGTAAGTGTTTTACCTGTGATGGGCTTCTCAGGTGGTTCAGCACTAGAGATACCTCTGATGATGATGGTGGTGAACACGAGGAAAAAAAGTCTCTGAAGTCTGTGTAGGACCCAGTCTCCACTTTCCTTGATTCATTCAGTTCAGTTCAGTTCAGTTCAATTCAGTCGCTCAGTCGTGTCTGACTCTTTTCGACCCCATGAATGGCAGCATGCCAGGCCTCCCTGTCCATCACCAACTACCGGAGTCCACCCAAACCCACATCCACTGAGTCAGTGATGCCATCCAGCCATCTCATCCTCTGTCGTCCCCTTCTCCTCCTGCCCTCAATCTTTCCCAGCATCAGGGTCTTTGCAAATGAGTCAGCTCTTCGCATCAGGTGGCCAAAGTATTAGAGTTTCAGCTTCAACATCAGTCCCCCTAATGAACACCCAGGACTAATCTCCTTTAGAATGGACTGGTTGGATCTCCTTGCAGTCCAAGGGACTCTCAAGAGTCTTCTCCAGCACCACAGTTCAAAAGCATCAATTCTTCAGTGCTCAGCTTTCTTCACAGTCCAACTCTCACATCCATTCATGACCACTGGAAAAACCATAACCTTGACTAGATGGACGTTGGTTGGCAAAGTAATATCTCTGCTTTTTAATATGCTGTCTAGGTTGGTCATAACTTTCCTTCCAAGGAGGAAGCGTCTTTTAATTTCAGGTTTCAGTCACCATCAGAAGTGATTTTGGCTCTCAAAAATATATAGTCAGCCACTGTTTCCACTGTTTCACCCTCTATTTGCCATGAAGTGATGGGACCAGATGCCATGATCTTCGTTTTCTGAATGTTGAGCTTTAAGCCAACTTTTTCACTCTCCACTTTCACTTTCATCAAGAGGCTCTTTAGTTCTTCTTCACTTTCTGCCATAAGGATGGTGTCATCTGCATAACTGAGGTTATTGATATTTCTCCCAGCAATCTTGATTCCAGCTTGTGCTTCTTCCAGCCCAGCATTTCTCATGATGTACTCTGTATATAAGTTAAATAAGCAGGGTGACAATATACAGCCTTGACGAACTCCTTTTCCTATTTGGAACCAGTCTGTTGTTCCATGTCCAGTTCTAACTATTGCTTCCTGACCTGCATACAGGTTTCTCAAGAGGCAGGTCAGGTGGTCTGGTATGCCCATCTCTTTCAGAATTTTCCACAGTTTATTGTGATCCACACAGTTAAAGGCTTTGGCATAGTCAATAAAGCAGAAATAGATGTTTTTCTGGAACTCTCTTGCTTTTTCGATGATCCAGCGTATGTTGGCAATTTGATCCCTTGATTTATTACCTTCTTTTAAAAAGTTATTTACTTGTTTGGCTTCTCTAACTGCTTTAGAAGACAGCTTTCCCTATATGGTGAGGAAAGAGCAGAGAATCTGGGGTAAGATAGTCTTAGTTTCCAAACCAGGTTGGAGCACTCTTCAGTTTGTGGTCTTGAGCAACTGGCATGGTTACTCCAAGCTTCAGCACCCTCACATTAGGGTGAAAAGCAGAATTGCATGTGGATAAGGGTTACCATGGCAACAAAACACCAAGCAAACCGCCTGGCAGACTAGCGGGCACTCTCCAGCACTCTTAGTTGCTCAGTCGTGTCTGACTATTTGTGACCCCATGGACTGTAGCCCACCAGGCTCCTCTGCCCGTGGGATTTCTCAGGCAAGAATACTGGAGTGGGTTGCCATTTCCTTCTCCAGGGGATCTTCCTGACCCAGGGACTGAACCCAGGTCTCCCATACTACAGGCAGATTCTTTACTGTCTGAGCCATCAGGGAAGAGGGTAGAATTAATGTGTATGGGGTCTGCTTTGAGGGCAATGAAAATGGAATAGACAGAGATGATGATTGCACAAGATTGTGAATGTACTAAATTCCACTGAATTGTATACTTTCAACATGGTTAAGTTTATGTTATATAAATCTAACCTTGATAAATAAATATATATATGCATATATATATAAAGGAAGGAATTTTATTCATCAAAAAATCTTTCAGTTCCTCAATAACCTAAATGCCCAATCCAGCAATTCCACTCCTATACATGTAACAAGAGAAACCGAAACAAGAGATTCTAACAAGATATTTGTACCTCCATGTTCATAGCAACTTTATTCACAATAGCCAGAAGGTGGAAAAAAACTCAAATGTCCATTGACATGAATGTATAAGCAAAATGTAGTCTATATGTACAGCGGAATATTATTCAGCCATAAAAAGGAAACGTATTCTGATACATGCTACAACATGGATGAATCTTGATGACATTGCACTAATTTAAAAAAATTTCCAGACACAGAAAAGCAAATACTGTGTTATTCCACTGATACAAGGTACCTAGAATAGGAAAATTCATAGAGACAGAAAGTCAATTAGAAATGACAAGGGCCTAAGAAAAGAGAGAGTGAAGAGTTATTGCTTAGTGGTTATAGGGGTTTTGTTTGGAATCCCGAGAAAGTCTTGGAAATAGATGCACAATATGGTGAGTATAGGGCCTTCCCCCATGGCCCGGTGGTTAAGACTTCACTTTCCAATGCAAGGGATACAAGTTGGATCCCTGGTCTGGGAGTTAAGATCCCACATGCCTTGTGACCAAAAAACCAAAACATAAAACAGAAGCCATATTGTAAAAAATTCAATAAAGACTTAAAAAAAAATACTCCACATCTACCTATCCATATCTATACCTATACTGGAGAAGGCAATGGCACCCCACTCCAGTACTCTTGCCTGGAAAATCCCATGGATGGAGGAGCCTGGTGGGCTATAGTCCATGGGGTCGCTGAGAGTTGGACACAACTGAGCGACTTCACTTTCACTTTTCACTCTTATGCATTGGAGAAGGAAATGGCAACCCACTCCAGTGTTCTTGCCTTGAGAATCCCAGGGACAGGGGAGCCTGGTGGGCTGCCGTCTATGGGGTCGCACAGAGTCGGACACGACTGAAGCGACTTAGCAGCAGCAGCAGCATACCTATACCTGTATCTGTCTATCTAGATAGATACATAGATATACACACACATATAGTGAGTGTAATTAAGGCCACTTAGCTGTGTACTTAGAAATGGTTTAAATGATAAATTTAATCTTTATATAACACATTTCATTTTTGCCACAATTAGAAATTACCCCCAAAAAATTTTAAGGAAGGAGCTATAAGTCTGTCACACCCTTCATTTAGTTCTTCCCCCCACAGAAAAAGAAAAAAGTATGGTTTCTGCATGGCAGGCCAACTGAGTATGGGCCCTGTTTCCTTTTAGAGAACTTTCCCATTCCTATCATATCTGCTACGCCCAGTTCTGTGATTCCCTGGAATGGGTCAGTGAAGATCTTGTGCCAGGGAACCCTTGAGTCTTACCTGTACCAACTGGAGATCCTGGAAAACCTCACCTACAAACAGGTGGAGAAGAAGTTGGGATTTCAGGAGGTGGCGGAGTTCATCATTAACCACATGGATACAAACACCGCAGGGCGCTATCAGTGCCGATACGGGAGAGAACATCGCTGGTCAGCACCTAGTGAAGCCCTGGAGCTTGTGGTGACAGGTGAGGCTGTGTGCAGGTCTCCGACCCTCCAGTCTTTTTCCTTTCTTAGTTTTTCAGAAATGTTATTTTTAGAACAGTCTCAAATTTCCAGGGAAATTAAGGTGATGCAACAGACAGTGCCCATATACCTTGCACCCAGTTTCCCCTATTCTTAACATTGTTGATCAAAGGCTTATTAATAGGTCTTTTGTTACCCAAACGTTATTGACTGCAGATGTGTCAACACATTTTTAGAGAATGATACAATTAACATCACTGGTGCAAAGTTGTTAGAGGTTAGAATTTATCAAGAATTCACTCCACAACTTATGATTGACATTATCATTTACATTTTGCTCCACTAGGTTTTTGTTCTAACCTTGTGCATATTATAAATGCAAGTTTATTACTGTAGAATTTTCAAAAATGATGCATCGAGAAATTTTGAGTGAAGAATTTTTCAGTGTATTTTTTGCAGTTACTTTCTCTGTTTGTCTGAGCAACACATATACTAGCATCTCAGAAGATGATAGATCTTCAGCATAATCGCTGGGTTCCTTTGTCCATGGGTTTTCCCAACCAAGAGTACTGGAGTGGGTTGCCATTTCCTCCTCCAGGGGATCTTCCCAACCCAGGGATCGAACCCTGGTCTCCTTCATTGGCAGATGGATTTCTTACTATCAGAGCCACCAGAGAAAGCTCCTGGGATTCCCTAAGCAGTGAACAATTAAAATATCTTCATTTTCATAAGAAATCCCTTTCAACCACACCTGATTTTATGTAAATAAGGTGACTTTCGGAAAGCACCTAAGGATATGAGCTGGTTTTCAGGAGAACCAACCAAGTAATAGGTGGGTTAGAATACTCAGCCCTGCCCTACCCCTACCTGACCTCCGGGGTAGGCAGAGAGGCAGGAGGTTGAATCCATCACCAATGGCCAATGATGAAATAATCAATCAGTCTTACCTAGGAAATAAAGTCCTGTACTCTTCCAGTTCTCCCCTCTGGCTGTTCCTGACACATGCTTTCATAAGCCAGTAATCTAGTAAGCAAGCTGGCTCCCTGAGTTCTGTCTGCCAGTCTAACAAATGAATTGAACACAGGAACTGCGACCCAACAACTTCCGACTTATTGCCAGTCAGAAGCACAGGTGACAGCCTGGACTCCTGATGGGCTCTGAAGTGGGAGGGACTTCTAGGACTGAGCTGTTAACCCAGAGCCCCAAACCGCAGGATCTGACGTTACTGCCAGGTAGAAAGTGTCAGAATTGAGGTGACGTGTGGGACACCCAGCTGGTGTCTCAGAATTGCTCAGCGGTCTAGGGAGGAAACCCACAGGTTGGAACTGGGAACAGAACCATGTGGCCCGTCTGGCTTTAGAGACTATATCACTGTCCCTGGAAGATAGCTGCTCATCTGCTTGTTCACTCAGCTCCATCTACAAGAATTTGGGACAGAGGACAGGTCCTGCAGGGGGCTCCCCAGATGGCTCAGTGGTAAAGAATCTGCCTGCAATGCAGGAGACCCAGGAGATGAGGGTTTGATCCCTGGGTCGGGGAAAACCCCTGGAGGAAGGCATGGCAATCCACTCTGGTGTTGTTGCCTGGATAGTCCCATGGACAAAGGAGCCTGGGGGGCTACAGTCCTTAGGGTCACAAAGAGTTGGACACGACTGAGCACATGCACATGTAGTGGTGAAATGGAATGTTACCACCTCCCGTTCCTTTGCATCAGGAAAACATGAGCTTCTGCTCTTCTCTTACCATGGACCCAAAATGAGTGGCGGGGAAACAGGGAAAGACAGAAATCTTGCCAACAATTCACTCTCTTCTCTTCCAGGCTTGTATGACAAACCCTTTCTCTCCACCGATGGGGGCCACGTGGCGACGCCAGGGGAGAATATTTCCTTCCAGTGCAGTTCAGCATACATATCGTTTGACAGATTTTCACTGAGCAGGCCGGGAGGGGCCACCCTGTCACGGCACCGAGATGCGAGACTCCAGGGGGACTTCACTCTGGGTCCTGTGAACCTCAGCTTCTCAGGAGTCTACAGGTGCTATGGCTGGCACAGTGGCCACCCCTATGTATGGTCAGCCCCCAGCAATGCCCTGGAGCTGGTGGTCACAGGTAAGGGCAACCCACCCCACCCCCCACTGCCAGAGACTTCTGTCCTCCTCCTCGAGGCTCTAGCTAGCTGTCCAGGGCCTTGGCATCAGGTAGGAGAACAGAGGCACTGAGAAAGAAGAACGGGGCAGGAGAGACTCGTGGCTCAGAGGACAACAGAGAAGACCTTCTCACCTATGTGACATGTGACTTTCACAGCGTGTCCCCGAGCTCTCCAGTGTCCTTAAAGATACATGGCCTGTTAAGAAAGGAGAGGCCCGCATTCAGAATCATCTTTAGGGGTGTCGTTGAGTCAGCAGATACCAGACACAACCTATGATGAACTCACTTTCTTTCATCACATGCTTAGTCGTAATGGGGAATCCTGACATTAACCTCTAATATAGAAGCCACTCAGAGAGGATGACTGGTAACTTAATCACTCATCAGGAAGACTCTAAAAAACTCTATCAAGAGCTTCATTTAGGGAAACTCACTGGCGCTCCAGGGATTAAGACTCGGGGCTTTGGGACCTCCCTGGTAGTCTGGTGGCTAAGACTCCGAGCTCCCAATGCAGGGGCCCTGGGTTCAATTCCTGATCAGGGAACTAGATTCCATGTGCTGCAACTGAAGATCTCACATGCTACAACTATAGACCCAGTACAGCCAAATAAATAAGCAAATATTTAAGAAAAAAAGGGGAGGGACTCTTCCCTGCTGGCTCAGTGGTAAAATATCTGCCTAGCAATACAGGAGATATGGGTTTCATCCCTGATCTGGGAAGATCCCACATGCCTCGAAGCAACAAAGAGCCTGTGCCAGAATTACTGAGCCTGTGCTCCACAATGAGAGAAGCCACCATAATGAGAAGCCCGAGAACCATAGCTAGAGAGTAGCCCCCACTCACCCCAACAAGAAAAAGCCCAAGCAGCAAGGAAGACCCAACATAGCCAAAAATAAATAAATAAATAAATAAATTTGTGTGTATATATATATAAAGACTCAAGGCTTTCATTACTGTGGACCTGGGTTTCATCCCAGGTTGGGGAACTAAGATCCCATAAGCCACATTGAGGTGTAACAAAAAAATTCAAAAACAGCTTCATTTTTATATTGTTTGCATGCATCACTCTGCCCAGAGGGAGCAAACATGAGTTATAGCAGAGGAAATCAACTGCTAGTGACTGAGTGGGATGACCACATTTGTCTCTCACATTTGTCTTGTCCAGTCATTCTACAAGCTAAGTGAATGTAGAAGTCATAGCCTTATAAGCTCCTGTGGCCAAACGGTCTTTTCAACTAATGATACAGGGTCAACTGGGCACCTGTGGAGGAGGGCTGAATTTATTAGCGTTTTCCTTTAATGTAGACAGTCACTGTATCTTGTTTTAGAAATCACCTCCTATCCCAATGTCAGGATGATCCTTTCTTATATTATGTTTCCAGACTTGAAATATTTTGCACTTTGCAATTAGGAATTCACTGTGAATTCCAGGGATTCCCTGGTAGCTCAGTTGATAAAGAATCTACCTGCACATGTTGATGTATGGCAAAACCAGTACAATATTGTAAAGTAATTAGCCTCCAATTAAAATAAATAAATTTATATTAAAAAAAAAATAATCCACCTGCAATGCAGGAGACCCCAGTTTGATTCCTGGGTCAGGAAGATCCCCTGGAGAAGTGGTAGGCTACCCACTCCAGTATTCTTGGGCTTCCCTGGTGGCTCAGATGGTAAAGAATCCATTTGCCCAAATCCACTTGGAACTGATTTCTATGTTTTAACAGAAGAGAGTTACTAGGATTTCTGAGCATTGTAATTTCACAATATTTTATTATATCCTTGAGCCCATGAGGTCCATAAAACAAGTGGATAAATTTTTTAAGGGTACAATGAATAGAAATAACTAGTGAAAGGCCACACACCAGTGAACCAAGGTCACAGTTAGCTTCCCTAAGGTTTTTGTGTTTTTATCACACCACATGGCATTCAGAGATCCTAGTTCCCTGACCAGGATTGAACCCATGTCTGCTGCAGTGGAAGTGCTCAGTCATAATCTCTGGACTGCCAGGAAAGTCCCAAATTTTCCCTAGGTTTGTCTAAACTTTTTTTTCCTACTTGCTTCCCAGATACCAATCATTGTATGAGAAAGGAACACATATGGTTCCGTGGGGTGAGACTATGTAGAGGAGAGAGTTTGGGGCTCTGGATCTATGAAGATGTTTCAAGGATATGATTAAATATTCAGTGAAACTGCCACGTGGGGAGGGGATGACGAGCAAACAGAACATCCTCATAACCACCTCCTCCCCCATTTACAAGATACCTCTGGGGACTCAGCTGGTACAAGATACCAGCTTTGGACTCAGGTTTAAAGTGATGTATAGAGACTTACAAACAGTGGTAACCAGCTTAGCAGTGCCATGTGGTGCCTGCGTGCTTAGTCGTGTCCAACTCTTTGCAACCCATGAACTATAGCCCACCAGGCTCCTCTGTTCATGGGGTTTTCCAGGCAAGAATACTAGAGTGGGTTGCCATTTCCTTCTCCAGAGATCTTCCTGACCCAGGGATCAACCCCGCATCTCCTGTGTCTCCTGCATTGCAGGTGGATTCTTTACCCACTGAGCCATCAGGGGAGCCTGAGATGAAGTATGGCGCTCACGAATGCATGCATTGCCTGAGGAGGGGGTCCCAGCGAACCCACAAACTAGGGAAATGAGCTCCCTTCCTGGGGCTCTTGGTCGGGAGGGAATGAAATATGACCAGCGATCATTCATTTCCTTCTAATGACATCTCTAGATACCACTAGCCAAGATCACACGACAGAGAACTGGGTTCGGATGGGCGTGGCGGGGCTGGTCCTCCTAGCCCTCTTGGCCATCCTGGCTGAAAATCGACTGGGCCCTCAGCTTCCACACCAGGAAGACCAGCAAGATCTGCCTGACCTGAGCTGGAGTTGGCAGAAAAGTCAGACAGAATGGACCTTTGGACTAACTCCTAAGGACCACCAGGGAGACTCCTGGAGCTGATGCTTCTTAAAAGAGCCAGCATCTGCGGAGTCCTATGCAGCTGCTTGGAGAGCACAAGGGAGACGGAGGTATGAAGAAGCTTGGATCCCCTTTCAAACCAATCAAATGGTATTTTCTTATATGCATCTGATATATTTGTATTCCACCTTTCTAGACATAGTTGAGAACATTCTCAGTATCATCTTGGCTGAACTCATTTCCTGTGATAAAAAATAATGAAAAGTATTCTCAGTTCTCCTTGCTGTTTTTCATCCTCCCTCTATAGACTTTTGGGCTTCCCACGTGGCTCGGTGGGTAAGCAATCCACCTGCCAATGCAGGAGACCCAGGTTCCACCCCTGGGTCAGGAAGATCTCCTGGAGGAAGGCATGGAAACCCATCCCAGGATTCTTGCCCAGGAAATCCCAAGGACAGAGGAGCCTGGAGGGCTGCAGTCTGTGGGGTCGCAAAAACTCAGACACGACTTGGCACACACACACACACACACACTGTAACCCTGTGAATTTGAATTTAATCAATTCTAATTCAGTCAATCCTGTGATAACCAATTATATCACATGAGCAAGCAGAGGTTCAGAAATCATATAATTTGAATAATGATAAAATGTGTGGATACAGAGTTTCTGTTTGGGAAGATGAAAAAGTCCTGGAGATAGATGGTCATGTTGGTTGCATGATGATATGAATGTCCAGAATGCCACTGAAATGTACACTTTAAAATGGCTAAAATGAAACTCTATGCTCATTAAATAGCAACTCTCCTTTGGAGGTATAGAGTTTCAGTTTTACAAGATGAGAAAGTTCTATAAATTTGCTTCACAACAATGGAAATGTACTTCACACAACTGAACTGTATACTTAAAAATGGTTAAGACATTATATTTCATGTATGTGGGGGGGGGGTTATCATAATAATGAAAAAACTTTTAAAAAATGGTTAAAATGGTACATTTTGGGTCATGTACATCTTACCACAATTTTTTAAAAGTTCTTTGTGGTCTATAGAAACTGAAAGTAGGTTAGTGGTTTCCCAATACTGGGAGAGAGACGGGGTATTGTACAGTGAGTGATAGTGGGTAATAGGGTTTTTTGGGGGGTTGGGGGTTTTTTAAGTTCTGAAATTAGATTGTGGTGATGGTTGAGTGACTGTGGAGATATAATTAAAAACATAGAATTATACACTTTAGATGGTAAATGTATGAGTATGTCAATTATATCTCAATACAGTTGGGATTTTTCAAGCATTGAGAAGGATTAGAGGGGTCCTAAGTTCGTGGAGGAATAAGATGGGGAGACCACTTTCTCCCCCACAAATTCATGGAAAGAAATTCTACAAAACAACTTCTGAACACTGGCAGAGGACATCAGCCACCCAGAAAGGCAGCCCATTGTCTTTGAAAGGAGATAGGCCAAAAAAAAAAAAAAAAAGACAGAGAGACAAAACAGTTAGGGACAGAGACCCATCCCGGGAAGGGAGTCTTAGGAGAAGTTTCCAAACACCAGGAAACCCTCTCACTGCCAGGTCTGTGGGGAGTTTTGGAATCTCAGAGGGCAACATAACCAGCAGGAAAAAAAAAATAAATAAAACCCACAGATGATGTGCCTAATGGCAACTCCCAGCAGAAAAGTAGCCCAGACACTCTCGTCTGCCACCAGCAAGCAGGGGCTGGACAGGGAGGCGTGGGCTGCATTTCTTAGGGTAAGGACTGGGCCTGAATACCCAGAGGGAAATCTGAGGGAGCTAATGTGAGATAGCAACACAAACTGTGTGATAGCCAGAGAGAGAGAGAACTATCCTGTGAAAAGCCCTAACCTAGGAGAAGGCAATGGCAACCCACTCCAGTACTCTTGCCTGGAAAATCCCATGGACAGAGGAGCCTGGTAGGCTGCAGTCCATGGGGTCATTAAGAGTCGGACACGACTGAGCAACTTCACTTTCACTTTTCACTTTCATGCATTGGAGAAGGAAATGGCAACCCACTCCAGCGTTCTTGCCTGGAGAATCCCAGAGACGGAGGAGCCTGGTGGGCTGCCGTCTATGGGGTCGCACAGAGCCAGACACGACTGAAGCGACTTAGCAGCAGCAGGGCACTGCTGGCCTGCTCTCAGAACAAAGGACTGAGTGAATACCAGAGGAGAGCTAGCCTGCTGCGGACCGGCCCATCCCCCGCCAGAGGCAGGGAGGCAGGCGGGGGGCACCCAGAGCCGGAAAGGGGCAATCTCGGCCCCAGAGATGGCATCCTCTACCAAACTGTGAGAAAGCTCCCAGTTGCTAACCAAAACCTGGGATTCTGGACGGTTGTCATGTGTCGGCAGGGTCGCAGCCAGAGATCAGCTCCCCAGAAGAGACACACAGCACACCTGAGAAGGCGCGCCCACTGCGCACCCAGAAAACCAAGCAGCTGGGATGGGGTAGGCGATAAAATGCATCCCCTACCTGAAGAGACTGCGCTTGCCAAGCACCTGGTTGCCTGAGCTGCTCGGACCTGGGAAGGGCACAAAACACAGGCCCAGCAGAGTCTGCGCCTTTGTGAAGTACCCAAGAACCTGAACCTGAGCGGCTTAGACCTGGGAAGTGCACTGAACCCAAGGTCCACCTCAGAAAGTTCCCCTGCAGAGCAACCTGGAAACTGAGCAGTGTAGACTGGGAAAGCATACACGCCATGAGCGGGGCAAACCCAGTGTGGCCCAGACACTGCGAGCACTCCCCATACACGCCAGTGATATTTGTTTGCAGTGTTCCTCCCTCCCCACAGCACACCTGAACAAATGAGCCTAAATAAGTGACCACCTTTGCCCCTTTGTGTCAGGGCAGAAATTAGACATTGAAGAGACCTGAAAACAGAATAAGCCAAAATAAACAGAGGGAACCGCTTTGGAAGTGACAGGTGCAACAGATTAAAACCCTGTAGTTACAACCAAATACATTGGAAGGGGCCTATAAATCTTGAGAAGTTTAAGATGGAACAATGAACTATCTGAAACTGAACTGACCCCATACTGCCCACAACAGCTCCAGAGAAATTCTTAGATATACTTTTACTATTAACATTTTTTTAATTTAAATTTTTTTCTTATTTTTAAGTCCTCAATTAATCCTTTAATTTTCATTTTTACAACCTACAAACTCCAGTACTTTGGCCACCTCATGTGAAGAGTTAACTCATTGGAAAAGACTCTGATGCTGGGAGGGATTGGGGCAGGAGGAGAAGGGGACGACAGAGGATGAGATGGCTGGATGGCATCACTGACTCGATGGACGTGAGTCTGGGTGAACTCCAGGAGTTGGTGATGGACAGGGAGGCCTGGCATGCTGCGATTCACGGGGTCTCAAAGAGTCGGACACAACTGAGTGACTGAACTGAACTGAACTGAACTACTACCTTGCAAAAAAAAAAAAAAAACCTATTTTTAAAGCAAACTTCATATATATTTTTTATAATTTTGTGATTTTATTTTGTTTTTTTAATAGTGTATTTTTGAGAGTCTAACCTCTATTCTAGATTTTTAACCTTTGCTTTTTGGTATTTGTTATCAATTTTGTACCTTTAAGAATCCAATCTTCAGTACCCATTTTTACTTAGGAGTGTGATTACTGGCTTGATTACTCTCTCCCCCTTCTGATTTTCCTTTTTCTCCCCCAGGTCACCTCTATCTCCTCCCTCCCCCTTCTCTTCTCTACCCAACTCTGTGAATCTCTTTGTGTGTTCCAGGCTGTGGAGAACACTTAGGGAACTGATTACTGGCTAGATCTCTCTCTCTCTCCTTTTGATTCCCCCTTTTCTCCTCCTGGTCACCTCTATCTCCTTCCTCCGTCTTTTCCTCTCTATGTAACTCCATGAACCTCTCTGAGGGTTCCAGACTGTGGAGAGCACATAGGGAATTGATTACTGGCTAGATTGTTCTCCCACGTTTTTGATTCCCCCTCTTCTCCTCCTGGTCACCTCTATCTCCCTACTCCCTCTTCTCTTCTCCATGTAACTCTATGAGCCTCTCTGGGTGTCCCTAACTGTGGAGAATCTTTTCACCATTAACCTAGATGTTTTATCATCAGTGCTGTATGGATGAAGAAGTCTTGAGGCTACTGTAAGAATAAGACTGAAAACCAGAAGCAGGAGGCTTAAGTCCAAAGCCTGAGAACACCAGAGAACTCCTGACTCCATGGAACATTAATTGATAAGAACTCATCCAAAAGCCTCCATACCTACTGAAACCAAGCACCAACAAGAGCCAACAAGTTCCAGAGCAAGACATATCATGCAAATTCTCCACTAATGCAGAAACATAGCCCTGAGCTTCAATATACAGGCTGCCCAAAGTCACACCAAACCCATAGACATCTCATAGTGGCTGTACTAGTTTGCATTCCCACCAACAGTGTAAGAGGGTTCCCTTTTCTCCCTGGGGCAATGCTCCCTCTCCAGCATTTATTGCTTGTAGACTTTTGGATCGCAGCCATTCTGACTGGCATGAAATGGTACCTCATAGAGGTTTTGATTTGCATTTCTCTGATAATGAGTGATGTTGAGCATCTTTTCATGTGTTTGTTAGCCATCTGTATGTCTTCTTTGGAGAAATGTCTATTTAGTTCTTTGGCCCATTTTTTGATTGGGTCATTTATTTTTCTGGAGTTGAGCTGTAGGAGTTGCTTGTATATTTTTTAGATTAGTTGTTTGTCAGTTGCTTCATTTGATATTATTTTCTCCCATTCTGAAGGCTGCCTTTTCACCTTGCTAATAGTTTCCTTTGTTGTGCAGAAGCTTTCAAGTTTAATTAGGTCCCATTTGTTTATTTTTGCTTTTATTTCCCATACTCTAGGAGGTGGGTCATAGAGGATCCTGCTGTGATGTATGTCGGAGATTGTTTTGCCTATGTTCTCCTCTAGGAGTTTTATAGTTTCTGGTCTTATGTTTAGATCTTTAATCCATTTTGAGTTTATTTTTGTGTATGGTGTTAAAAAGTGTTCTAGTTTCATTCTTTCACAAGTGGTTGACCAGTTTTCCCAACACCACTTGTTAAAGAGATTGTCTTTAATCCATTGTATATTCTTGCCTCCTTTATCAAAGATAAGGTGTCCATATGTGTGTGGATTTATCTCTGGGCTTTCTATTTTGTTCCATTGATCTATATTTCTGTCTTTCTGCCAGTACCATACTGTCTTGATGACTGTGGCTTTGTAGTAGAGCCTGAAGTCAGGTAGGTTGATTCCTCCAGTTCCATTCTTCTTTCTTAAGATAGCTTTGGCTATTCGAAGTTTTTTGTATTTCCATACAAATTGTGAAATTATTTGTTCTAGCTCTGTGAAGAATACCGTTGGTAGCTTGATAGGGATTGCATTGAATCTATAAATTGCTTCGGGTAGTATACTCATTTTCACTATATTGATTCTTCCAATCCATGAACATGGTATAGTTCTCCATCTATTAGTGTCCTCTTTGATTTCTTTCACCAGTGTTTTATAGTTTTCTATATATAGGTCTTTAGTTTCTTTAGGTAGATATATTCCTAAGTATTTTATTCTTTCCATTGCAATCGTGAATGGAATTGTTTCCCCCACTGCTGGGCATACACACCGAGGAAACCAGAAGGGAAAGAGACACGTGTACCCCAATGTTCATCGCAGCACTGTTTATAATAGCCAGGACATGGAAGCAACCTACATGTCCATCAGCAGATGAATAGGTAAGAAAGCTGTGGTACATATACACAATGGAGTATTACTCAGCCATTAAAAAGAATACATTTGAAGCAGTTCTAATGAGGTGGATGAAACTGGAGCCTATTATACAGAGTGAAGTAAGCCAGAAAGAAAAACACCAATACAGTATACTAACGCATATATATGGAATTTAGAAAGATGGTAACAATAACCCTGTGTACAAGACAGCAAAAGAGACACTGATGTATAAATCAGTCTTATGGACTCTGTGGGAGAGGGAGAGGGTGGGAAGATTTGGGAGAATGGCATTGAAACATGTATAATATCATGTATGAAATGAGTCGCCAGTCCAGGTTCAATACACGATACTGGATGCTTGGGGCTGGTGCACTGGGATGACCCAGAGGGAGGGTATGGGGAGGGAGGAGGGAGGAGGGTTCAGGATGGGGAACACAGGTATACCTGTGGCGGATTCATTTCAATATTTGGCAAAACTAATACAATATTGTAAAGTTTAAAAATAAAATAAAATTTTTAAAAAAAAATTAAAAAAAGAAATAAATGAAGCAGACAGGAAAAAACAAAAAAGAATTAAAAGAAATGAGGACAACCTCAGAGACCTCTGGGACAACATTTGAATCATAGGAGTCCCAGAAGAAGAAGACAAAAAGAAAGGCCATGAGAAAATACTTGAGGAGATAATAGTTGAAAACTTCCTTAAAATGGGGAAGGAAATAGTCACCCAAGTCCAAGAAACCCAGAGAGCCCCAAACAGGATAAACCCAAGGCAAAACACCTCAAGACACATATTAATCAAATTAACAAAGATCAAACACAAAGAACAAATATTAAAAGCATCAAGGGAAAAACAACAAATAACATACAAGGGGATTCCCATAAGGATAACAGCTCATCTTTCAATAGAAACTCTTCAGGCCAGAGGGAATGGCAGGACATATTTAAAGTGATGAAAGAGAAAAACCTACAACCCAGACGACTGTACCCAGCAAGAATCTCTTTCAAATATGAGGTTCGATGCAGGATACAGGATGCTTGGGACTGGTGCACTGGGATGACCCAGAGGAATGGTACAGGGAGGGATGTGGGAGGGGGGTTCAGGATGGGGAACACGTGTACACCCATGGTGGATTCATGTTGATGTATGGCAAAACCAATACAATATTATGAAGTAAAAAATAATAATACTAATAAATAAATGATAAATGGTTAAAAAAATATGATGGAGAAATCAAAAGCTTTACAGACAAGCAAACGCTGAGAGAATTCAGCACTACCAAACCAGCTTGTCAACAAATGCTAAAAGATGTTCTCTAGACAGAAAACACAGAAAGGGTGTATAAATTCGAACCCAAAACAACAAAGTAAATGGCAACGGGATCATACTTATCAGTAATTACCTTAAATGTAATGGGTTGTATGCCCCAACCAAAAGACAAAAGACTGGCTGAATGGATACAAAAATAAGACCCTTATATATGCTGTCTACAGAGACCAACCTCAAACCAAGGGACACATACAGACTGAATGTGAAGGGCTGGAGAAAGATATTTCACACAAATGGAGACCAAAATAAAGCAAGAGTAGCAATACTCATATCAGATAAAATAGACTTTAAAGTAAAGGCCATGAAAAGAGACAAAGAAGGACACTACATAATGATCCAAGGATCAATCCAAGAAGAAGATATAACAATTATAAATATATATGCACCCAACATAAGAGCACCACAATATGTAAGGCAAATGCTAACAAGTACACAAGGGGAAATTCACAATAACACAATAACAGTGAGAGACTTTAATACCTCACTCACACCTATGGATAGAGCAACTAAACGGAAAATTAACAAGGAAACACAAACTTTAAATGATACAATGGACCAGTTAGACCTAACTGATACCTATAGGGCATTTCACCCCAAAACAATGAATTTCACCTTTTTCTCAAGTGCACATGGAACCTTCTCCAGGATAGATCACATCCTGGGCCATAAGTCTAATCTTGGTAAATTCAAAAAATTGAAATCATTCCAAACATCTTTTCTGACCACAATGCAGTAAGATTAGATGTCAATTACAGGGGAAAAAAACTATTAAAAATTCCAACATATGGAGGCTATATAACACGCTTCTGAGTAACCAAAAAATCACAGAAGAAATCAAAATATGTATAGAAATGAATGAAAACACAACAACCCAAAACCTATGGGACACTGGAAAAGCAGTGCTAAGGGGAAGGTTCATAGCAATACAGGCTTACCTCAAGAAACAAGAAAAAAGTCATATAAATAACCAAACTCTACACCTAAAGCAACCAGAAAAGGAAGAAATAACGAACCCCAGGGTTAGTAGAAGCAAAGAAATCTTAATAATTAGGGCAGAAATAAATGCAAAAGAAACAAAATGATACATGCATCCCAATGTTCATAGCCACACTACTTACAACAACCAGGACATAGAAGCAACCCAAGTGCCCATCAAAAGATGATTGGATTAAGAAGATGGGGTGTATACACGTACAATGGAATACTTCAGTTCAGTTCAGTCGCTCAGTCATGTCCGACTCTTTGCAACCCCATGAATTGCAGCACGCCAGGCCTCCCTGTCCATCACCAACTACCGGAGTTCACTCAAACTCATGTCCATCGAGTCAGTGATGCCATCCAGCCATCTCATCCTCTGTCATCCCTTTCTCTTCCTTCCTCCAATCCCTCCCAGCATCAGAGTCTTTTCCAATGAGTCAACTCTTCGCATGAGGTGGCCAAAGTACTGGAGTTTCAGCTATACAATCATTCCTTCCAAAGAACACCCAGGACTGATCTCCTTTAGAATGGACTGGTTGGATCTCCTTGCAGTACAAGGGACTCTCAAGAGTCTTCTCCAACACCATAGTTCAAAAGCATCAATTCTTCAGTGCTCAGCTTTCTTCACAGTCCAACTCTCACATCCATACATGACTACTGGAAAAACCATAGCCTTGACTAGATGGACCTTTGTTGGCATAGTAATGTCTCTGCTTTTCAATATGCTATCTAGCTTGGTCATAACTTTCCATCCAAGGAGTAAGCGTCTTTTAATTTCATGGCTGCAGTCACCATCTGCAGTGATTTTGGAGCCCAAAAAAATAAAGTCTGACACTGTTTCCACTGTTTCCCCATCTATTTCCCATGAAGTGATGGGACCAGATGCCATGATCTTAGTTTTCTGAATGTTGAGCTTTAACACAACTTTTTCACTCTCCTCTTTCTCTTTCATCAAGAGGCTTTTGAGTTCCTTTTCAGTTTCTGCCATAAGGGTAATGTCATCTGCATATCTGAGGTTATTGATATTTCTCCCAGCAATCTTGATTCCAGCTTGTGCTTCTTCCAGCCCAGCATTTCTCATGATGTACTCTGCATATAAGTTAAATAAGCAGGGTGACAATATACAGCCTTGACGCACTCCTTTTCCTATTTGGAACCAGTCTGTTGTTCCATGTCCAGTTCTAACTGTTGCTTCCTGACCTGCATATAGGTTTCTCAAGAGGTAGGTCAGGTAGTCTGGTATTTCCATCTCTTTTAGAATTTCCCCAGTTTATTGTGATCCACACAGTCAAAGGCTTTGGCATAGTCAATAAAGCAGAAATAGATGTTTTTCTGGAACTCTCTTGCTTTTTTGATGATCCAGCGGATGTTGGCAATTTGATCTCTGGTTCCTCTGCCTTTTCTAAAACCAGCTTGAACATCTCTACTCAGCCATAAAAAGGAATGAAATTCTGCCTTGTGCAGCGGTATAGATGGACCTCAAGGGCATTATGCTTTGTAAGATCAGTCAGACAGAGAAAGATAAACACTGTATGACATCACTTATATGTAGACTAAAAAAATAATATAAATGAATGTATAAGCAAAACAGAAGCAGACTCACAGATAATAGAAAATAAACTTGTGGTTTCCAAATGGGAGAGGAAAGTGGGTAGTCACAAATTAGGAATTAGTTTGTATCCCTTACTCCCATATCCCTAATTTGTGACTACCCACTTTCCTCTCCCATTTGGAAACCACAAGTTTATTTTCTATTATCTGTGAGTCTGCTTCTGTTTTGCTTATACATTCATTTATATTATTTTTTTAGTCTACATATAAGTGATGTCATACAGTGTTTATCTTTCTTATTTGGCAAAACTAATACAATATTGTTAAGTTTAAAAATAAAATAAAATTTAAAAAATAAATAAATAAAACAAATACAAATTAGAAACTATTGTATATAGGGTGGATAAACAACAAGGTCCTATTGTATAGTACAGGGAAAATATATTCAATATCCTGTAATAAACCATAATGGAAAATAATATTAAAAAAAAAGAATAGACTATATAGCACAGGGAATTATGGTCATTATCTTGTAATAAATTATTATGGACTATAATCACTGCTATATGCCTGAAACTAATAGAATATTGCAAATCCACTATGCTGCTGCTGCTAAGTCGCTTCAGTCGTGTCTGACTCTGTGACCCCATAGACAGCAGCCCACTAGACTCCTCTGTCCCTGGGATTCTCCAGGCAAGAATACTGGAGTGGGTTGCCATTTCCTTCACTATACTTCAATTAAATAACTTATTTATTTAAAAATTATTTAGACCCTTAAAAAAAGAACAACGGACACATTTTGCATTTAAAATATATTAATGTACTTAATATTTTAATATTCTGCTTTATAGAAGGCTAAAGGAATGTCAATATGTGAAAAATATTTTTTTGCTTAAAAATAGTATTTTATTAAAACATTGTAATAAACCTGAAGAAGACAGTTTTATCATTTTATTCTTTTTTTTTTTTTTAGTTTTTTTTTAATTTGTTACAATATTGCTTCTGTTCCATATTTTGGTTTTTTGACCATGTGGCATGTGGCATGAATCATAGCTCCCTGACCAGGGATGGAATCCACATCCTGCACGTCAGAATGTGATGTCCCAACCACTGAGCCACCAGAGAAGTCCCTCTATCACTCTGATGAAACCAATTAACATCCCAGCACATGAATGCTGGACACAGAGGAGCCAAAGTCAAACACATATTTTTTAAATGACTTTAAGGGTTTTGCTCTGTACACTGCCCTATGCCTTCCCTGGGCATAAAGTCCCCATTTCAAAATTTACCAGTTGACCTAGAAATGAGTTTCTGCCAGGAACCAGACCATGGTCAGAGGCTCTAGTTAGAAACCACAGATACACTCAGATGCATCATGGGAACTACGTCTTTTCCTTACTGCCAATGGCCAGAGGTAGAGGAAGACCTTTGAATCATCAGTAAACAAGTCGGTGTGAAAGCCTCTGGGCGACTGCTCCCGAGCTTCACTCACCACATCCTGAGCATCCCCCTGGCCCTCGGGGCTCCATCTCCACCCAGCTGTCCACATTTACCAGGGAGAATCTGAGCGATGCCTTCCACACTTGCTGTCTTTCTTGTCCTTGGTGAGTTCTCGCGTGGAAGAAAGCTGGAATTGAGGGGTCTAGCATGGATAGGGCAAAATATCTCATCATTCCTGTCTTCCAGGGCTGGGTCTGAGCCAGAGGAGCAGCACCCAGAAGCGTAAGTCCTTCCTTCAAAGCCCCCAAGTTAGGTTCAGCCACTGTATCTGCTTGAGAACAGCTAGAGGAAAGGCCAGGGACTCTGACTGGCTAGGAAGGCTCACGGCCAGCAGTTGGGTGGATGGTAGGCTGGAAAGGGGGCTTTCTTGGGAACTCCCGCCTCTGATTCCCTTCCAGAGATGCTCTCGAAACCTGCCATCTGGGTCAGACCGAGTTTCATGATCCCAAAGGGAAGATCGGCTACCATCGGGTGTCGGGGAGCTGGCGAGGCCATGGAATACCAACTGCATTTTGAGGGGGGCCTTTCTGCCTTGAAGAGACCGAAGTCATCCCCAGTGATGAACTGGGTGAAGTTCCCCATCCCAGCCATGACCTCTCACACCGCAGGGCAATACAGGTGCTCCTACCGAAGTGGAGAGCTCTGGTCAGAGCTCAGCGACCCTCTGGAGCTGGTGGTAACAGGTAACTGTCCCGTGGTGCAGCTATAGGTCATCTCATCAACCTGAGTCCTCCAGAAAGTCCTCACTTGCTCGTCTCCCTCCATCTCTCCCAAGCCTTGCTCAGATATTAGTTTGTCTCGGGGGCAATGCAGGGGGTTGGTTAATGCCTATGGGATTCTTTAGAGAATTGTCTCTATGTCCTAGAAGCAGATTGGTCTTTAGTTCTTCAGAAAAGAGACTCTAAGATGGATGTTTGTGCCCAGAGGGAATCACCATGGAGTGTCCTTAAAAACAGCACCTGTGATAAGTGAGGGGCACAGGCCCTCACTGCTCACAGAAAGGGCAGTTGAACAGCAGTGCAACTCCAAGGGAGACCTCAGGGACTTCCCTGGTGGTCAGTCCAGTGGTTAAGATTCCATGTTTCCAATGCATGCGATGAGAGTTCAATCCCTGGACAGGGGACCAAGATCCTGCATGCCATGTGGTATGGCCAAAATTTTTTAAAAAATAAAAAATTTAAGTACAGAGACTTCAACTGAACAAATGTGGAACTCTGGACCTGGCTGGCCTTTCAGCGTAGTCTTGAGGCTAGAAGCTCTGTGTTCCTATCAGGCAGGGATTGGATGAGAACCACTCCTAGGGAGATTCCAGACAAATAGTCTTGCTTTTGTGGTTCTTGGGTTCTAGCAGAAGACAGACTATGAGTCAAAGTCAGGAAATTCAAATCAGCTACACAGCATGTGAGGGTGAAATGGCAGTATGGAAAAAGCAAGGTAATTAGGATTGAGGTGGCCAGGTAATCTTGGGTCAGGTGGTTCCCTTCCATTGAGGGATGTGGGTCTCAAGTTTAAGTCAATATCAGAGTCACCTCTGGACTTGCAGAAGCGCAGATGACTTTAGTAAACCCACATTCATGTAAGCAATATTCACAACAGACAAAGGTAGAAACAAGTTTGCCTGCCAGTGAATGAATGGATGAAGAAAATGTGGTCTATTCATACAACTGAACATTATTCAGCCTTAAAAAGGAAGGAAATCCTGACACTTGGTAACTTGAGGATGTTATATTGAGTGAAATAAGCCCACCATCAAAGGATCAATAAGTGTACATTCCACTTAAATGGGGTACTTAAAATAGTCAAATTCAAAGGCATAAAGTAGAATGGTGGTTGCCAGGGTCTGGGGAAAGGGGAAATGAAAAGTTAATGTTTAACATATAGAGTTTCAGTTTTGCAAGATGAAAAGCATTCTGGGGATTAACAGGGATGACAATTGTACAACAATGTGGATGTACTTAATATCATGGGATTATACAATTAAAAATAGTTAAGGTGGTAAATTTATGTATATTTTACTACAACTAAAAGTAGCAATGAGGTTTTAAAGATTTTTTTTTAATGTGGACCATTTTTAAAGTCTTCTCTGAATGTGTTAAAATACTGCTTTGGGATTTATGTTTTGGATTTTTGGCCACCACGAGGCATGTGGGATTTAGCTCCCCCGCCAGGAATAGAACCTGCACCCTCCTGCACTGGAAGGCAGAGTCTCAACCACTGGACCACCAGGGAAGTCCCGCCAAAAAGATTTTAAAACACAGGTGGCTGCCCCTCCCCCAAGTTTCTGATGCAATAGTTCGGGGATAGAGCCTGGAAATTTGCATTTCTAACAAGCTTCCCCAAGATGCTGACATTGCTGGTCCCAAGGACCAAATGCTGAGGACCATTGATGTAGGAAAATTCCCAGAAAGAGATTCCTCTTAACTCTCTTGGCAGCTGGTGGAGGGACTGTCTCAGTCTTGAAGGGAGAATTCAGGGAGGGTGTGTCCATGACCAAGACAAATCTAGGAAATAGAAGAAGAGACCAAGATTCCAAGCAGTGATATCCTGGCCCTAAGGACTAGAGGGACGCTAGGAGATGCAGCAAGCAGGATACAAATGCTCTGTACTGGGATTTCCCTGGTGATCCATTGGTGAAGACTCCACCCTTCAAGTGGAAAGGTTTTGGGTTCGATCCCTGGTGGGAGAACTCTGATCCCATGTGGCACGTGGCCAAAAAAAAAATGAAAAAGATACTCTTAACCTACTTGCCACCTTCTCTCACAGGACTGTATGATACACCCACGCTCTCAGTCGAACCCAGGTCTGAGGTGACCTCAGGAGAGAATGTGACCTTCCATTGCCAGCTGGCAACAGCTACAAGCACGTTCTTCCTGCTCAAGAAGGGACGATCCAGCCGCCCCCAGCTCAGATACGGGAACCTGCGGGCAGAGTTCCACCTGGGCCCTGTGACCCCAGCACATGGAGGGACATACAGATGCTTTGGCTCCTACAACAACCATGCATGGTCTTTCCCCAGCAAGCCTGTGAAGCTCCTGGTCAAAGGTGAGGACCTCCCCCTCAATTTTGCCCCATGTCCTTTCTGGATCTCTAAGTGACCACCAAACAGCGATGAGGATGGCAGCAGAGAGGCAGGTGGGGCGATGCAGAGAAGGTGCTTTGCACCAATGCTCTCATCCACATCGATTCCCAGAGGTCCAGGAGCTAGCGAGAGCATGAGGACCATTGCCACAGAGATGGAGGATGGAGGATTGGGGATGGGGGAGGGAATAGGTGGGAAGACCAGACCCCTTGATCTTCTCCTTGTCTCCAGTGCCAGGAGATGCCGGGGACACCACCTTCGCACCCACTGAGCACACCTCTTCTGGTGAGTAACAGATACTTCTAAACTCAGGGGAAGGACTCAAAGCCTCCCAACCACACTAAAAAGCTGGCATTCGTTCACAATATCCCTTGAGTGCACAGAGCAAGCCATGAACTGCATTTCTGTCAGCCAACCAGACGAAGACCTTGCTTGGATGGCACTCGTAACCTATAGTCAAAGTCGTTGCTGTTCAGTCACTTAGTCAGGTCCAACCTGACTGCAACCCCATGGACTGCAGTGCGCCAGGCTTCCCTGTCCTTCACCATCTCCCAGATTTGCTCAGATTTGTGTCCATGGAGTCGGTGAAGCCATCCAGCCATCTCATCCTCTGGCGTCCCCTTCTCTTTCTGCCCTCAACCTTTCCAAGCATCAGGGAACTCTTAGTTGGGACAAACAGGATCTGGTTCCCCTACCAGGGATCAAAGTCAGGCCCCCTGCACTGGGAGCATGGAATCTTAGTCACTGGACCACCAGGGAAGTCCCTCACACCATCTCTTTTCCTCACTTTCTTTACTCTCTGCAGACTACTGGGACTCCTACGAGTTAACCACAGGGACCCAATCGCAGAAAGGTAAGCTGGCAGCAGGGGCTGTGGGCCCTTAGTAAAGGGGAGAGAGATGGGGTGAGGTGGTCTTGGTAGCTCCCCATGAGCAATCGCTCTGTTCTTCTGACCCAGACCATCTCCTCTGGAATCACATGATCCAGAATCTCATCCGGCTTGGCCTGGCTGTCCTGGTCCTAGTGGCCCTCATGGGGTTCCTGCTTGAAGACTGGCTTCACAGGAGAAAGTCTCAAGAGAGAGCCCATAGGGCTTCACATCGGGGGTGCAGGAGAAGGCTCCGAGCACAGAGAGCCCTGGAAACATGATCAAGAGACCCAGCAGCTGCAGGTGGAGCTGAAAGTGGCCCCAATCTTGGGCTGTGGGAGCTCCGTGTGGAACCCATGGAGGAAGGGAGTTGCTGCAGAGAACTAAGGGAGGACTGCGTGCAGTTGGACAGGAGGAAGATGAAGACGGCACATTTCTCCTGCAGACCAAGCCTGTTGTCTCTTCCAGGTTCAAAGGACTCTTGTGCTTCCTTCCTGCAAGCCAAATTTTCAACCACCCCCATCTTTCCTGAAAACAGCTTTAACATCACGGCCACGGGAATATTTCCTTCTTCCTTTTGTCTTTATCCTTACTTCTTTTTATAAATTTATCTAATTTTAACTGAAAGATAATTGCTTTACAATGTTGTGATAGTTTCTGCCATACATCAACATGAATCAGCCATAGGTATACATAAGTCCCCTCCTTTTTGAACCTCCCTCCCACCTCCCACTCCTCTAGGTAGTCACAGAGCACCATATTGAGCTCCTTGCATCATACAGCAAATTACGACTGGGGATCTCTTATACACATGGTAGTCACATTTCGGTGCTGCTCTCTCAGTTCGTCCCACCCTCTCCTTCCCCTGCTGTGTTCACATGTCCATTGTGTCTGCATCTCTATTCCTGCCCTGCAAATAGGCTCACCAGTACCATTTTTTCTAGATTCCATATATATGCTTTACTATATGAAATTTGTCTTTTTCTGACTTATTTCTCTGTATAACAGGCTCTAGGTTCATCCATCTCATTAGAACTGACTCAAATTCATTCCTTTTTATGGCTGAGTAGTATTCCTTTGTATATATGTACCAAAACTTCTTTATCCATTCATCTGTCGACAGACATCTAGGTTGCTTCCACATCCTGGCTATTTATCCCTCTTTATTCTTTGCTGTCTCTGCAGATGAGAGACATTCAAAATATTTAACCACCAGTACAGAAAATGCATATTTATCAATAGGATTAAGAGCTAAAGAGGTAACAACCCAGTAGCGAAGTCCCACCCATTGCTATTGTAGATGAACCATGACAGGTGTGATATGAAAAGGATACATTTGGGGCAACATCCACAGACTTCAGAGAACCTTTGTCATCCCAAACTAAAAGTGCTTTTAAATTTTTAATTGAAATATTTTTGACATAGAACTCTCTGTAGGTTTAAGGCATTTAATCTGTTGATCTGATACATTAATCTATTGTGAAACAATTGCCATTATAGTGTTAGCCAACACCTCTCTCACATCACATTATCAACATTTCTTTTTTGTGCTTGGAATAATTAAGATCTGGTCTGTTAGCAAGTTTTATGATTATCATGTGACACTGTGGTGTATCATTACCATACTGATCATTAGGGCTCCAGAACTTACTTGTCTACTAGTTTGTTCCCTTAAATGTCATCTCTCCATTTCCTCCACCCACCAGTCTTTAGTAACCACCATTCTGCTCTCTGTTTCTACAAGCTTGGCTTTGTTTTTAGATTCCAACTTTAAGTGATATCACACAGTATTTGTCTTTCTCTGATCTATTTCACTTAGCATAATGCTGTCAAGGTCCATCCTTATTATAAAAAAAATGGGAAGATTCCTTTCTTTCTCATTTTTACTAAATATATCTTTATGTTGGACCATAAAGAAGGCTGAGCACTGAAGAACTGATGCTTTCTAATTGTGGTTTTGGAGAAGATGCTTGAGAATCCCTTGGACAGCAAGGACTTTAGGATCAAACCAATCAATCCTAAAGGAAATCAATCCCAAATATTCATTGGAAGGACTAAGGCTGAAGCTGAAGCTCCAATACTTTGGCAACCTGATGCAAAAGCCGACTCATTGCAAAAGACCCTGATGCTGGGAAAGATTGAAGGCAAAAGGATAAGCAGAGAATGAGATGGTTGGATGGCATCACTGACTCAGTGGACATGAATTTGAGCAAACTCCAGGAGATAGTGGAGGACAGAGTAGCCTGGCATGCTACAGTCCATGGGGCCACAGATTTACAGACGACGTAGTGACTGAACAATCCCAACAAAATCTATATTTTTAAGGGGGCACATTCATCACTCCAGCCCAGGACCAGTGTAACCCATCTTCACTTCTCAAGGCGCCCATGTGCTTGGAGATCCGTTTCTGCCGGTTGATGCTGGTCTCATGGAGATCAGGAAAGGTGAGCTTTGAAGACTGAGAGGGCATCTCATTCTCCTCCCTCAGCTCAGCCTCTCTTCCTTCTTTGTTTACCCCCAGTTTCTTCCATTTTCCCAATTACAACAATAAGACAGGATCTCCGGTCTGCCTTTCCTGTCTACTTTCTTCATCCCATCTCATACAACAGGTGCACTGCAGAATCAGGAAGCAGGGAGAAAGGACGGAATTTGAGCTCCATGAACATCTGTGTTCCTGAGGCAAACTATGTCCTTTCTGTTTTCACCTTCCATTGGCCAAAAGGAGGGGTTGATAACTCCTTCTCAGTAATGCATAAGCTCATGATATCATTCTACAGATTTTTTTTTTAATTTTAATGTGGACCACTTTTAAGTCTTTATTGAATTTGTTACCATATTGCTTCTGTCTTATGTTTTTTATTTTTTGGCCTCAAGGCATGTGGGATGTTAGCTCCCTGACCCGGGACCGAACCTACACCCCCAGCTTTAGAAGGTGATGCCTTAACCAGGGAAGTCCTCATTCTAGGAATTTATCAGCGCTCCACAGTATTACATCACCATCAGTACCAGAGTTCTCTCACCCTGAGTCAGGAACAGGAACAAAATCTTCAGAGCATGGATATGATCTTTCGGAGAAGGTCCACCCCCTTCCACTCTTCCTGGTCTGTAGATGGGGTGACTGATCGCCCTGACACATCACCCACCTGGGCAAGGCTATACTCTACCCCTTCAGGCTCAGTCCTCAACCACTAGAAACTGGTTCTCACCCCTCACTTCCTCTGAAGCTGTTTTTGTAACCTAATAAATTTCCTGGAACTCTCAGTGGACACCTCTCAGCCCTTATCTTTGCTCTTCTGTTAATTATATATGACCACTTCCTCCTTGAAAAAATCACCTCACTGGCTTTCTCTGACCCCTCCTCCTACTCACTCGGACTCTCCCTACACCACTGGGTTTGGGGGGCTCTCCATGGCCAGAGTTTTGAGGTTCTATGGCGGACTTAGTGTTTCTCTGGACACAAGTCTGGGTTGACTTCATTTAACACCACGGTTTTGATTTCTCTACAATCAGATGCCAAAATCTGTTTCTCTTCTGATTACAGTCACATTGGTGTGGGTAGGGGTGGGGATGGGGAAGTGGGGGGGGGAGTTAGGGCCTCAATATGTATATTCGAGGGGGACATAATTTAGCCCATAGCAGGGACTGTCCTGAGCTTGGTGTTGAGCAGCACCCCTGGCCTCTATCCACTATCTACCCAGACCACCACCCACCTAACCTATTACAACCAGAAAACCTCCATGAGCTGAGTCGAGTGTGCATGTGTGCTCAGTCGTGGCCAACTCTTTGTGACCCCATCGACTGGAGCACACCAGGCTCCTCCTTCCATGGGATTTTCTGGCAAAAATACTGGAGTTAGTTGCCATTTCCTTCTCCCCAGGGGATCTTCTTAACCCAGGGATCGAACCTGTATCTCCTGCATCTCCTGCATTGGCAGGTAGGTTCTTTATCACCATGCCACATGGGAGAAGTCTCCATGAACATTGCCAAATGTCCCCCTGAGGACAAACTGAGGAACTACCCGGTTAAGAACCCCTGGCTTGGAAGGATATAAATAGGGGTGATGGAAGAACGTGGCTGTGATGGGGGAGGGACCTCCATGAGATCCGGTGGTCAGCTAGGTGAGAATGTGTTGACTGTGCTGAGAAGGATGGCCACGTGAAATACTGAAGCGCCTCCCGGACCCTCACCCCCCAGGCAGAAACCACCAGAGGTGCAGGGCTCAAGGCAGAGGAGTGACAGGACACCCTGCATGACTGGGACAGAGCGAGCCAGGGGAAACCCGACTGAAAGGTGAGCCCAGGGGTCTTTATTTTTCATTCTGGTTGCACTGGGTCTTCACTGTGGCACAGGGGCTCTTTGTTATGGCTCGCAGGCATCTCCAGGTGTGGAGCACGGGCTCTAGGGTGTGCAGGCTTAGTTGCCCTGTGGCATGGGGATCTCAGTCCCCCAACCAAGGGTCAAACCCACATCCCCTGCATTGGAGGGCAGTTTCTTAACATGCTTAACACCACCAGAGAAGGACCCAGAAGCGACTTTTGAACCCCAGATTTGCCGTTTGTCATCACCTTGTGCAAAACGAGAGTTAAATAATTATAACTTCAGAGGAGGGACTCGCCTTCCCAAACCTGGATCTCCTGGCTCATACACAGAGCCCTGGAAGAGAGCCCTGGTGAGGTGAACCCCAAAGTCAAGAATTTGCCTCCACTTCGAGGCATCAAGGGGCCCCCACCTTCTCTCTGGGACTCACTAAGGCTCAGCAGGAGGGTGAGAGGAGGAGACATGATTCTGGAACCATCCCGGTCCTCTGGCCCCAGCAGAGCTGAGCTACAATGGGACTGAGGCTGAGGGGGAGGGGTCCAGGAGAGGAACCAGATGGAGAGGGGGAAGCCCATGTAATACCATGAGGCTGAGGTTTTTAACGCCTGTGAAAGGAAGAGTCACGCCCCCACCTAGATCTCTACCCAACCGGGGACCCGTGGGAGGTGCGACATCCTGAAGACAACGCTCGCTCTCCATCTGCTGTGGGGTTTTCAACCTCTGGGTGATGACTGCTGTGGGGCTGTGGTGTGTGCTGTAGAAGGTTTCACAGCACCCTTGGTCTGTGCCCAAGAGAAGCTCAAAGCAGAGCCAGTTGTGACCTCCCACCAAAATCCAGAGTAGTCAAATTCGTAGAGACAAAGTAGATGAATCAGTATAGGGTTTCCTTTTGGGGAGATGTAGACGTCAAGGCTATGGTTTTTCCAGTAGTCATGTATGGATGTGAGAGTTGGACTATAAAGAAAGCTGAGCGCCAAAAAATTGATGCTTTTGAACTGTGGTGTTGAAGTCTCTTGAGAGTCCCTTGGACAGCAAGGAGATCCAACCAGTCCATTCTAAAGGAAATCATTCCTGAGTGTTCATTGGAAGGACTGATGCTGAAGCTGAAACTCCAATCCTTTAGCCACCTGATGCAAAGAACTGACTCATTTGAAAAGACCCTGAGGTTGGGAAAGATTGAAGGCAGAAGGAGAAGGAGATGACAGAGGATGAGATGGTTGGAAGGCATCACCAACTCAACGGACATGAATTTGAGTAAACTCCGGGAGTTGGTGATGGACAGGAAGGCCTGGTGTGCTGCAGTCCATGGGTTTGCAAAGAGTCAGACACAACTGAGCAACTGAACTGAACTGAGACATTCTGGAACTAGATGGTGGTGATGGTCACAATGGTGTGAACACCCTGAATGCTGCGGGGAGCGAGCTCCGCCCCTGGCAAAGGTCTTGAGGAAGGAGGCTTGGCATATGCAAAGGCAGGATCAAGCCTCAGGAGTCTCCCTGGAAATTCTCGAGCATCTACCCCCAAAACCAGAGTCTGCCTACTTTCTACTTTGTGCTTTCACCTACACCTCTGACTTAACGGGGGGCTGTCCCCCACTACCTCTCTCTGAAAAAAGGGTTAGCTTACAGCTCCAGTTAAAAATTCCTGGGTGTGACAGTGTTTCAACCTACAAACTCCTTTGGAAGTCCTCTAGCCTGCCTGAATAGGTTTTTCCGGCCACATGTGATTGCTCAGAGCCTCCCAACTGTGAGAGGCATGAGATGTTCTAAACT
Organism: Bos grunniens; assembly: GCF_055505025.1. Lineage (NCBI taxonomy): Eukaryota > Metazoa > Chordata > Mammalia > Artiodactyla > Bovidae > Bos > Bos grunniens. The sequence goes on along the minus strand of NC_141182.1, from coordinate 62,991,306 downwards.
GTCTAAATACAGATTCCTTTGAGCAGTTAAAAGATTGAATAGAAATTGTATTGGTGAAGGGATTTTCACTTGTTGGGCCAATGTTTGCTGCTAAGTTTCCATATCCCTTACCTGCTGTGTCCCTGGCAGTGTATTGATTAATATAATTGGTGTAAGTAGTAGCTTTAATGTTTGTAACCTGGGACCCTTGAGTTAATTCTTTTTCTTGTTATAGCCCACCACACCTTTGCTCTGTAGAAATGCAACTTTATCTAATGCTTTTGGAGGGTGGCTCCTGACCAGTCACCTTTAGAGAAAAATAAGTTTTCTGAAGAAAGGGTCTTAAAATGTTAACAGGCCTCCAGGCCAGAAGATGATGCAAATCACCTAAGCTTTTGCATATGATAAGTTTGCAGGAAGAAAGCCTGGCTTACTGCATGACTCTACCCCTTCCCCCATTATCCTCTATGCATAACTTAAGGTATAAAAACTACTTTGGAAAATAAAGTGCGGGCCTTGTTCACTGAAACTTGGTCTCCCCATGTCGTTCTTTCTCTCACCTTCTGGCTGAATTATTCAGCCTCTTTTCTCCACTGAATTTCCTCACTGAGCTATCCTTATTTCAGCCTCTTTTCTTCACTGAATTTTCCTACTGAGCTATCCTCATCCTATTAATCTTTATATCTTTGATAAATATTTAAATATATAGGTCGCCTATGCCATCTCTCCTTCGAATACCCTGGATCAGCCGGGGCTGGACCCCGGCAGAATGCCACTCAACTGTGTACTTTAAGATGATGAAAATGGTAATGTTGATGTGATGTGCATTGCCCCACAATGTTTTAAGTCTCCAGACCTTGCCGGATTGGGGTGGGGGCATGGCAAAATCAGGCTTAGTTGAGGACCACTGTCTTATTCTATAGCAATGAATGGCTAGACTGTAGGCTCTCTCAACCTCAGCACTATTGAAATTCTCGGGGGAGAGGGTAGTTTTTTGTTGTGGTGGGGCTGTTCCGTGCATGGTGAGATATCTACCCACTAAATGTCAGGAGCGCCCCCTCGTTGTAACAACAACAAAAAATACCTACAAACATTGCCCAGTATCCCTGGGTCCCCTAGTGAGAACCACTAATCTTCAATGTCCTAAACTCCATAAGACTTTTTAAAATTTTCTGCACAAAGTGAGCTATAAGACAAGCCACAGGCTTTCCAATTTGTAAGAACTTTGTTTTCAAAACTCAGCCTGCTTCTCAGAGGCCATGCCATATAGGGTCATCGAGTCCTCTTACTGTTTCCTTATTTATAAATAGATAAAAATGACAAGATAGCTGGGAGGGGGATGAAGTGCCACAAAGTGTCCATCATAATGTATTTAAAATACCCAGCAGAGGGTGTGACCCAGACAGTGTCCAACACAACTTCCCTTGATTATGTTTGTATATATTTTTTTTAATGTAAATCCTTCTAAATTCCACATATATGCGTTAGTATACTGTATTGGTGTTTTTCTTTCTGGCTTACTCCAATTAAAATAAATAAAAAATAATTAAAAAATAAAAATGTAAATCCTACCTGTGAGCTTTGTACTCAAGAAGGCAGCTGAATTTGGACTCAATCAGCCTTGCCTCAAATAACCTGAGCACTCCTATCCATACTCAATTCTTCCATCATCTATTCCCTTGAAATCCTTACCTAGACATGTCCCACTAAATACTGGTATCCAAAAGTCTTAAAGTTACTATGGGGGCTTCCCTGGTGGCTCAGTGGTAAAGAATCCACCTGCCAATGCAGGAGATGCAGGTTTGATCCCTGGGTGGGGAAGATTTCCTGGAGGAGGAAATGGCAACCCACTCCAGAATTCTTGCCTGGGATATCCCATGGACAAAGGAGCCTGGTGGGCTAAGGTCCATGGGGTCATAAAGAGCAGACACGACTGAGCACACATGCATAGGGAAGAAAAACAGAAGGAACGCACATAATCATCTCTGAACTTTGTAATATTTTTTCCTAGACTAAGTATGCCAGAAATGAAGTTTACTCTAAATAAGCTGTTGGGTGTGTGAATAAATACAGCATCAAACAAAGTGCTTTGCCTTTTATTATCCTTGTGAGAGAGAACATTTTAACATCAAGTGGGTATGTGACTTGTGTGGATATTCCCAGAAACCAGAGAGTGAAAACCCAGTGTTTAGTTCTACATTCTGATCCAGTGATTGACATGTGGCATTCTGGCCTTCATGAACAAGATGTCTTAGAGATATCGGGTCACCCCCTTTGGGGACACGTAAGAGAAATATCTCAGCGTGTTCAGGAAAAGAAGTCACAACATGAGGATCTGGTTGTTCTGGCATCATTGCATTCGATGGTCAGTCTGGGATTTTTCTCCTTCACATCCTTCAACAGCCTCTGGATTTCCACGGTAGATTTGTCCATCTTCAACCTAAGCGTCTTTAAGGAGCCATGGTTCTGTTTTAAAGCCTTAAGAAGCACCACGATGCCACTCTGTCCCCAGGCGTTCTGGCCCAAGTCCAGTGTTTCCAGGCTCTGGCTGCTGACTAGAGCGGAGGCGAGATGCTGACAACTGAAAGGGGTGATGGAGCAGCCCCAGAGCCTGTAGAGGAAGTAGAGAAAGCCACTCATGTAAGTGTGTTCTTAATGGAGAACCTACTGGGTGGCCAGGCACACCCTTACTCCCTGGGGACCTAGTAGGGAAGACATGAACGTTATTCTCTTCGTGGAGCTTATTTTAGCCACATCAGGTCATGTTGTCTTGAAGACGGGATAACGGTATTAGAATAAAATAAATAGGATTATTAAAACAGAGGAGGGTTAGGTAGATTGGTGGTAGTCCATGAATTCCACATTGGAAAGACGATATGAGAAAAAAGAAGTAGAATACAGAGTGAACCATGATGATAACTGAGCAGGTGGAAGTCAGGATAGCTGAGATGCCAAGTTCACAGGGCAGCAGAAAGAATGGCCCACTATTACACAGAGTGAAGTAAGTCAGAAAGAGAAAGACAAATATCGTATATTAACACATCGATATATACGGAATCTGGAAATGTGGTACTCATGAACCTGTTTGCAGGGCAGCAATGGAGATGCAGACAAAGAACAGACTTGTGGACACAGTGGAGGAAGGAGAGAATGGGACGAATGGAGAGCAGCAGCATTGAAACGTATATTACAGTATGTAAAATTACACAGCCGGTGAGAATATACAATATGACACAGGGAGCTCAAATCCAGTGCCCTGTGATAACCTAGAGGGGTGGGATGGGCTAGCAGGTGGGAGGGAGGTTCAAGAGAGAGGCAACATACATATACCTATGGCCAATTCATGTTCATATATAGCAGAAACAAACATGATATTGTAAAGCAATTATCCTCAAATTAAAAATAAAAGTTTTAAAGTATTCAATAAACAATTTAAAAAAAGAAAGAGTGGCTCATAACTAATTATAGGATCCCATAGACTCTTGTTGGAGAAGGCAATGGCAACCCACTCCAGCATTCTTGACTAGGAAGTCCCATGGACAGAGTCTGAGCCTGGTGGGCTACAGTCCATGGGGTCACTAAGATTCAGACACAACTTAGGAACTGAGCACATAGACTTTTGTAGGCTATTATGTTGGGTAGGCCAAAAGAGTTTATTTGGGTTTTTCTGAAAGCTATTATGAAAAAACCCAAGTGAAAAAAAGCCAACACAAAAAAACCTTCAGATTTTTATCCACAGTGACCCAAGGAAATTTTGTGTCTTGAAACACACGTGCTGTGGCCTGGCTTACAAGCTAAAAGACATCTCAGGGTGATGGGTTGAGACCCAACATCAGGAAATCAAGAATCAAAACCCGCAGACTAGTTCAGAGACAATGGCATAATCTCTATGACACACTGACTGAGGCAAGTCAGAGAAAGACATATCATATGATAATGCTTATATGTGGAATCCAAAGAAATAATACCAAAGGGCCTATGCAAAACAGAAGTTGAGCCACAGATATTGAAAATAAATTATGGTTACCAGAGGGGAAGAAGGCTGCAGGGGTTTAAATTGGGAGCTTGGTATTGATACAGACACACTACTATATATAAAATAGATAATAAGGGCCTACTGGATATAGCACAGGGAACTCTACTCAATACTCTGTAATAACCTATATGGGAAAAGATAACTAAAAAAGAGGGGATATATGTGTAACTGATTCACTTTGCTGTAGAGTAGACATTAGCACAACATTGTAAATCAACTATACTCCAATAATTTAAAAAAAGAAAGAAAACGAGCCATAATGCCATGAAAAGACAAAATTTCAGTTGTTCACTGCTGGCAAAAAAGAAAAACCAAAAATATTTTCAAACATCTTTAAAATGAAGAAAACAACTTACCCTAGACATTTCAGGTTACAATTTGGTTTCTTCAAAGCTTCATAGAGAAAACACAGTCCGGTGGCTATGGGGTTGAAACCCAGGTCCAGGCTGGTGAGGCTGGAGTCTCCCTGGAGAAGCTTTGAGATGTACTTGCAGCCATGTCTGTTTATGTTGCAATGACGCAGTCTGCCAAGACAGTTGTATGAAGAAATTCGATTATCCCTCTGTGACATACACCCTGTGATGTGGCAGTTACGTCCAGCTATTAATACTTATTTTCTATGTCTAGTCACATGCTCTCGGGTAAGCTTGTACGTAAAGACATGCAAATGGAAGGACTTCCCTGATGGCCCAAGAAGAATCTGTCTTGCAATGCAGGGGACACAGGCTCGATCCCTGGTCGGGGGAACTAAGATTCCACATGCTGTGGAGCAACTAGCCCTCCCACCCCACACTGCAACTACGGAGCCTGCGCTCCATGATGCAGCCAAATTAATGCATTAAAAAAAAAAACACGCATGGAATGATGAGTGTTTCCACCCTGCCTAGGTGGTAGAGCGTTCAGCTGGCCTTCATCTGCCCCCTTTCATTTTGGAGAAAAAGACACACACCCGAGATACAGGTTTTCCTTCCATGACAGCATGTCATGCAGGTGAAGGGATCTGGGTTCAGAAGATCTGAGACAGAATGTGAAGCCTCCTTTCTTTCCTGCACAATCAGGTCTTTGGGATTCCATGCTCCTTGTCTCGTGTTTTATTTCAAGCCCTGTATTTGTCCCAGCATAACTCGGTACACCAAAATCTTCACATTCCTGACTTTGAGAGGCTGTGTTTCTCATTAAAACATTGTAGACTCACCAAGAAGCTTAGATGCCTACAAATCCTCCTGACCACAGAGAAAGGTGTTCCCATGATACAACTAGACAGATCTCCCCTGAATACCTTGTGCCCCAAGCATGGCATAATAGCAACAGAGTCTGAAGTGACAAGACAATGAGCAGGTGGATGGTAACTGGACCAAAAGATGCCATGCTCTGTACTGTGTGAGACCCTAAAAAACTCATACTTGAACCTGGGGAGCTTGGGGAGAGGAGCCAAAGCAAAATCTAAAATTCCAAGTTTTGACAGCCTACAAAATGAAGGTTTGGTCAAACAATGCCTTTATGTTTTTAAGATAATGATCGTTGACAACTCGATGTACAAAGATGTGACCATGGGCAAACTCAGTGACTAAACTTTGGTTTTCTAATTAGCTAATATTAGCACAACTGAAATAAAGGTAACTATATCTATATGCAGGTCAGGAAGCAACAGTTAGAACTGGACATGGAACAACAGAATGGTTCCAAATAGGAAAAGGAGTACATCAAGGCTGTATATTGTCACCCTGCTTATTTAACTTATATGCAGAGTACATCATGAGAAACGCTGGACTGGAAGAAACACAAGCTGGAATCAAGATTGCCGGGAGAAATATCAATAACCTCAGATACGCAGATGACACCACCCTTATGGCAGAAAGTGAAGAGGAACTAAAAAGCCTCTTGAGCAAAGTGAAAGTGGAGAGTGAAAAAGTTGGCTTAAAGCTGAACATTCAGAAAACGAAGATCATGGCATCCGGTCCCATCACTTCATGGGAAATAGATGGGGAAACAGTGGAAACAGTGTCAGACTTAATTTTGGGGGGCTCCAAAATCACTGCAGATGGTGACTGCAGCCATGAAATTAAAAGACGCTTACTCCTTGGAAGCAAAGTTATAACCAACCTAGATAGCATATTCAAAAGCAGAGACATTAGTTTGCCAACAAAGGTTCATCTAGTCAAGGCTATGGTTTTTCCTGTGGTCACGTATGGATGTGAAAGTTGGACTGTGAAGAAGGCTGAGCGCCGAAGAACTGATGCTTTTGAACTGTGGTGTTGGAAAAGACTCTTGAGAGTCCCCTGGACTACAAGGAGATCCAACCAGTCAATTCTGAAGGAGATCAGCCCTGGGATTTCTTTGGAAGGAATGATGCTAAAGCTGAAACTCCAGTACTTTGGCAACCTCATGCGAAGAGTTGACTCATTGGAAAAGACTCTGATGCTGGGACGGATTGGGGGCAGGAGGAGAAGGGGACGACAGAGGATGAGATGGCTGGATGGCATCACTGACTCGATGGATGTGAGTCTGGGTGAACTCCGGGAGTTGGTGATGGACAGGGAGGCCTGGCGTGCTGCGATTCATGGGGTCGCAAAGAGTCGGACACGACTGAGCGACTGAACTGAACTGAACTGATGGCATGTGCTTGTAAGGATTTTTTTTAATTCTTGTAAAATTTAGTAGAATACCTGATGCACAGTAAGTACTAAGTATCAGACATTTTTTGTTGATTAGACACCTAAATCAACTCTGCCTTTAGAACAGGAAAGTCTAATGTAAGTGCTGCAATATTTAAGACAGACAACCAGCAAGGACCTACTGTACAGCACAGGGAACTCTGCTCAGTGTCGTGCAGCAGCCTAGATGGGAGAGCAGTTTGGGAGAATGGATACATGTGTATGTATGGCTGAGTCCCTTCACTGTTCACCTGAAACTATCACAGCATTGTTAATTGGCTATAACCCCCAATATGAAATAAAAAGTTTTGAAAAAAACTATCACAACATTGTTAGTTGGCTATATTCCAATATAGAATAAAGTTTAAAAGTAAAAATCTAGGAGGCTAGATGTCATGTTAAGCAGTCTTACAATAAAATTAGTAATCACAATGAAAATGATAATACATTTTTAAAAATGAAAATGATGAAGTCTTAAAAATTAAAAAAAAACAGCAATCTGTGTGACATCATACAGGAAGTTTTATATTCTTCTAATGAACACTATTGAGGGAGAAATGACATTTTCCTTTTCTCTCTCTGTCACTATAAACTGAATTTCTGATTCTGCTTTCCAGTCTTAAACCCTACTGTGTAACTCAATCCACTCCTAATTACTGGCAGATTTCATGCGAATTTTCAGAATATACACAGAACATCAGGCCTGAGAATTAACTGCTTATGTTGAATTCTCAGGAGAAAGAGGCTGGCAGGTCAACCTTACTCTTTAAAAACATGCAGGCATTAGCATCTGTTTCTACCTGTTCTTTTCCTAATTTCCACCAGGATCTTGCTGCTTTCATTCAAGAGGAATTATCAAGTGCTCCAGGGTCTGTCCTACGTGAATCCAGGTGTGTATGTATACATACAACACACAGACACACACACACACAGAAGCCAGCAGGGACTTACACCAAAGTCTGCAGCTGACATTCAGGGTAACGCAAGCCCTCGCACAGAATCTTCACCCCGCCATCCCCAAGGTCATTCTTGGCCAAGCACAGGTGGGTCAACCTCTGGTTGACAATCAAAGCAGAAGACAGCTCCTTACAACAGGCTTGTGTAAGCTGACAGTTCTCCAACCTGTGAAAAAGCACCACATACGTGGTAAGACATTTCCAAAGTTCAAACTTCTCAGCTGACAGCCCTTCTTGAGAGTCCCCACCTGCTCTATCCTATGCTAGTGATCAAAGCCCGAAGGACCAGGAATGAGAGAAAGGCAGGCAAACTTCCCTGGTGGTCCAGTGGTTAAGACTCTGCACTCCCAATGCTAGGGGCCCGGGTTCGATCCCTGGTCAGGAAACTAAGATTCCACACGCTGTAAGCAACTAAGACCTAGCACAGCCTAGTTAATTAATAATATTTTTTAAATGTGGGCTTCCCTGGTGGCTCAGTGGTAAAGAATCCACTTGCCAATGCAGGAGATGTGGATTTTATCCCTTGGAAGATGCCCTGGAGGAGGGCATGGCAACCCACCCCAGTATTTTTGCCAGGAAACACCCATGGACAGAGGAGTCTGGTCGGCTATAGTCCATTGGTTGCAAAGAATCAGACATAACTGTGTGCACACACACACACACACTTTTTTTAAGCATGCATCACCCACCTGGGACCAAAAAAGGGAATCAGGGCTCTCCCCCAGTAAGAAGTCCCATAAGATTTGCCCTGTAAGTCTGGTCTTACCACTGCTCTTCTCTATGTGACTCCAGACCTAAGATGAAGATGCTCCCTGGGAAAAGAGGGACTTACGACAATTTCTGCAGGACGCACTTCGGGTGTCTCAGAGTCAAACACAGCAATTTGACACCCTCATCCAGGAACTCACTGGCCGTGAGATCCAGGCATTTCAGGGACTGGTTGACTTTGAGCGCCGAGGAGAAGTCAGCCCACTGCTGAGTGGTGTCAGAACAAGACCCCAACCTGTGGGATAAATGGGGGCAAGTCATTCTTCTGGGAGGGCAGAGACCCTGTCAGCTTATTATCCTTCCCTGAAGACTCTACCTCTGACTCTCATCTCATTCTACTCCAACACGTGTCAAACCCTGGCCTGAAACAGAGCTCCTTTATTTCCTCAAGTATCTCCATGCCCATTGGGTCAGCACACAGCCTCATCGCTAAGAAGAGAGAAACTCCATGATACAATTCTGTGTGAAGTTTTGCCAACGTGGTCTGCTATTTTCTCAAACCCCACCTTTTACATCATCATTTTTCTTGAACTAAGTCTGTCCTAATTCCACTTAATATTTTTTAATCAATCTTTATTAGAATATAGTGGCCTCTATGATGTTATATTAGTCTATTGTATGACAAAATGAATCAATGACACATATCCATATATTCTCACCTTCCACTTAAATTTAAACATGATTCTAATAGAAAAAAGTTGATGCCTGATACTCAAACTTCAACTTCAGAAGTTATTAGGGAATATGCTAACTAAAACAAGGAGGAACAATTGAATACTTAGGCAGCTGGGTCCAAAGTTTGAAGTTTGTGTTGCCAGAATAATTGGAAACTTCTGTGGATCAAAATGAATATGATACAGCTATTTTAGAGAACATCGGGGCAATCCATTAATCCATCACATGGGGTCTGAAGCTCAGCTGCTCTTGTAGATACAGATCAGAATACAGGACTTTAGGACAAGCTTGTTTGAATCATGGCTCTGCCCCTTACTACATTCGCAATATTTACAAGTTTTTGTTGTTATTGCTCAGTCGGTAAGTCATGCCTGACTCTTTCAGACTTCAGGAACTGCAGCACACCAGGTTTCCCTGTCCTTCACTATCTCCCAGAGTTTGCTCAAGTTCACAAGTTAGTTGAACTTTTTAATATTCTTTTTTTCTTTCATCTGTACTTTGGGGAGAGAGGATACCTTTTAGGTCAATCAAATAAAGAATATAATCAATCCATACTCTGCCTACTAGAATATATGTCATAAGTAAACCTGGAGCTCTTAAAAACCAGTGCCTTTCCTCCCTCAAAGTTTAACCTATAAAAAGGACACTGTAAGTTAACTTAAATAATTTGAATACAAGGCAAAATGTAAAGTGTCTCAAGTCAATGAGCAAAACTAGGAGACTGTGTACCAGCCATTTGTCATTTTGAAGATTTGGTAATCCACTTAGAAACATCATTTATTGAGGGCAGGAGGAGAAGGGGACAACAGAGGATTAGATGGTTGGATGGTATCACCAACTCAATGGACATGAGTTTGAATAAGCTCCTGGAGTTGGTGATGGACAGGGAAGCCTGGCATGCTGCAGTCCATGGAGTCACAAAGAGCTGGACACAACTGAGCAACTGAACTGAACAGAGTAATAGATTTTTTTTCTAATTTAATGAAATTCTGAGTGTTTCTTTGCATTCAGGGCTTACTAGTCAGTCCAGAAGACTAGCTGGCTGGGGGAAGATTATTGGCTGACATACCATCAATATTCTATTAATATCTGGGAATATGCTCCCCTGTTTAGCATGGTGCCCGATCAGCATAGCAATCTGCTGTTTTGTTCAGAACTCACAGCATCCTTATGCTGAGGACAGCAATGACATGAGATCTACCTCAGATACTGAAGATTGCATCTAGGATGTTTCAGGATCTCACACAACAGCAGCAGCAGGATCTTATCACCACGGACACTGCCTTCCAGAACCAGGTGTGTCAGAGTCTTCTTACCAATGAAAGCCAGACAGAAGTCCCGGTAAGCACTGGCAGGAGAGACATTTTTAATCCTGAAAGTGAAAGTGTTAGTCACTCAGTTGTGTCCGACTCCTGCAATCCCATGGACTCTACCTTGCCAGACTCCTTTGTCTATGGGGTTCTACAGGCAAGAATACTGGAGTAGGTAGCCATTCCCTTCTCTAAGGGAATCTTCCTGACCTGGGGATAGGGAATATAAAAAGAAGGGGTTCTGTTTTGTGTGTTGTAGATGGATGGTGCTGGGAACACAAAGTACAAGGATAAGTCACAAGTCAAGATTGGGATAGGGAGACATTTCATGCAAAGATGGGGTCAATAAAGGATAGAAATGGTATGGACCTAACAGAAGCAGAAGATATTAAGAAGAGGTGGCAAGAATACACAGAAGAACTATACAAAAAAAGATCTTTATGACCCAGATAACCATGATGATGTGATCATTCACCTAGAGCCAGACATCCTAGAATGAGAAGTCAAGTAGGCCTTAGGGAGCATCACTATGAACAAAGCTAGTGGAGGTGATGGAATTCCAGTTGAGCTATTTCAAATCCTAAAAGATGATGCTGTGAAAGTGCTGCACTCAATATGCCAGCAAATCTGGAAAACTCAGCAGTGGCCACAGGACTGGAAAAGGTCAGTTTTCATTCCAAACCCAACGAAAGGCAATGCCAAAGAATGCTCAAACTACTGCACAATTACACTCATCTCACATGCTAGCAAAATAATGCTCAAAATTCTCCAAGCCAGGCTTCAACAGTACGTGAACCATGAACTTCCAGATGTTCAAGCTGGATTTAGAAAAGGCAGAGGAATCAGAGATCAAATTACCAACATCCATTGGATCATCAAAAAAGCAAAGAGAATACCAGAAAAAAACATCTACTTCTGCCTTACTGATTAAGCCAAAGACTTTGACTGTGTAGATCACAACAAACTGTGGAAAATTCTGAAAGAGATGGGAATACCAGACCACCTGACCTGTCTCCTGAGAAATCTGTATACAGGTCAAGAAGCAACAGTTAAAACTGGACATAAAACAACAAACTGGTTCCAAATTGGGAAAGGAGTACATCAAGGCTGTATATTGTCACCCTGCTTATTTAACTTATATGCAGAGTACATCACACAAAATGCCAGGCTGGATGAAGAACAAGCTGCAATCAAGATTGCCGGTAGAAATATCAATAACCTCAGATATGCAGATGACACCACCCTTATGGCAGAAAGCAAAGAAGAACTAAAGAGCCTCTTGATGAAAGTGAAAGAGGAGAGTGAAAAAGTTGGCTTAAAACTCAACATTCAGAAAATGAAAATCATGGCATCTGGTCCCATCACTTCATGGCAAATAGATGGGGAAACAATGGAAACAGTGACAGACTTTATTTTCTTGGGCTCCAAAATCACTGCAGATGGTGATGGCAGCCATGAAGTTAAAAGACGCTTGCTTCTTGGAAGAAAACCTATGACCAACCTAGACAGCATATTAAAAAGCAGAGACATTACTTTGCCAACAAAGGTCCATCTAGTCAAAGTTATGATTTTTTCCAGTAGTCAGGTATGGATGTGAGAGTTGGACTATAAAGAAAGCTGAATGTTGAAGAACTGATACTTTTGAACTGTGGTGCTGGAGACAACTCTTGAGTCCCTTGGACTGCAAGGAGATCAAACCAGTCAATCCTAAAGGAAATCAACCCTGAATATTTATTGGAAGGGCTGATGTTAAAGCTGAAACTCCTGTACTTTGGCCACCTGATGTGAGGCACTGACTCCTTGGAAAAGACCCTGATGCTGGGAAAGATTGAAGGCAGAAAGAGAAGGGGATGGCAGAGGATAAGATGGTTGGATGGCATCACTGACTCAATGGACATGAGTTTGAGCAAGCTCCAGGAGTTGGTGATGGACAGGGAAGCCTGGAGTGCTGCAGTCCATGGGGTCACAGAGAGTCAGACACGACTGAGTGACTGAACTGAACTTACTTGTAGAATTAGTCAATGGAGTGATATGTGGAAAGAAGAGAAGGACAGACCACTAGGGGAAGCAGTATATGATGATGAGAAGGAAGATGGAATTCGATGGTAAAGGGTTTGATGCTCTTTGCTTATGCTGATCTTCTGAGAAACTCTCTCTATCCTTTTTTTTTTATTGTAGGGGAACAAAATTTGTCACCCCAAAATGTCTCTTTGATGTGAAGATTATTTCAAGTTGAGAATAAACAAGAACTGAAAACACTTGGGAAGACATTTTGATCTTTCCCCTAACTTCCTGAAGAATTTAGATAGTTCTGTTCCTGTAACCAAGCTTCCTTTGGTGGCTCAGTGGTAAAGAATCCACCTGCCAATGCAGGAGATACAGATCTGATCCTTCGTCTACCAAACATTTGATTTCCATCTCCAAGTGATTTGCCTTCCTCCCCTTTGAAGTCCCAAACCACAACCCTTATTATCCTTTATTCTCTTTAACAGAAGGTTGTAGTTAACATGAAGATTTCAGTCACTGGGGTAGTTGCTCAGTTTTTCTGGGTCTCTCCCATGTATAGATGCTATTAAATGTTTGATTTTCTTTTCCTAATCTGTCTCATATCAATTTCATTTTCCAACCAGCCAGAAGTATAGAGAGAATTTTCTTCCTCTCAGACAGTATTATGTCCTTTATTTCTTTCAGCATTAAGTCCACACACAGCTTTTCCTCCTCCTCAATGCCTGACTTTTTCTGGAAAAAAAATAAATCACTTCCTACCATATCCCCATGTAGTCATTTGCATTTCCATACACAGTTTTCATTCAAGCTACAGTAAGTTATGGACTATAAGTCAGCAAATAAGTTACAGACTCCTTGAACATATGGACCATTAAAGGCTGCATGGAGGACTTCTCCAGTGGTCCAGTGGTCAAGAATCCACCTGCCAGTGCAGGGGACGCAGGTTTGGTCCCTGGTCCAGGAACACTCCACATGCCATGGGACAACTAAGCCCACGCACCACAACTCCTGAGCCTGCACTCTAGAGCCCATGCTCTGCAACAAGAGAAGCTACTGCAATGAGAAGCCCCAGATCTGCACAACTAGAGAAAGCCTGTGAAGCAACAAAGACCCATGATAGCCATAAATAAGTAAATCTTTTTTTTTTTAAGGCAACTATTCCAATTCTTTGTATTCTGACCACCTGACTGGATGGAGCCTGATTTGACATTCCAATACTGCTTTCACATTTTAAATGCCCATTGCAATCCATCCTAAAGGAAATCAGTCCTGAATATTCATTGGAAGGACTGATGATGAAGCTGAAACTCCCATACTTAGGCCACCTGATGCAAAGACCTGACTCATTGGAAGAGATCCTGGTGCTGGGAAAGATTGAAGGCAGGAGAAGGGGACAACAGAGGCTGAGATGGTTGGATGGCATCACTGACTCAATGGACATGAGTTTGAGTAAACTCTGGGAGTTGGTGATGGACAGGGAGGCCTGGCGTGCTGCAGTCCATGGGGTTGCAAAGAGTCAGACGTGACTGAACTGAACTGAACTGCAGGATCAGCTGCCACTTACACAACTTTCTGGAGATGACAGGTGACATGGGTTATCTGCTCGCAAAGAATCCTCACCGAGGAGTGACTCAGGAAGCTTTCCTTCACATCCAGAAAGTTCAGGTTCTCATTTGAACTGAACACAGAGCAGAGATCTGCCCAGAGTTGGAGAGAATGATGGTCATGCTGTGACCTAGGAGAAAAGCACAGACAGGAAAGTCTATGAAAGAGAACCATCAACAAAAGGGCAGGGGTGGTGGAAAAACTGGTGAGCTCTTCAAAAGGTACAAACATCTGGTTGTAAGATAACAAAGCCCTGGGATGTAATGGATGGCATGGTGACTATATATGAAAACAAAATTTTTGAAAAGAACTGGCAGGGGAGGAAATTATATGAGATGTCTAGAACATGCGAGCCCACATGTCAACAATGACACTAAAAGTAAGGTTCCAAAGCCCCCATTCCTCATCTGAATATCGTGTTTCTCAGCTTTAATGGTGACACGGCAGGAAGAAATTTCAGTGAGAACTCAGACCCTAACCCAGAAGGAGTCATAGGAGACTCTGTCCTCTTCCTAAAACAGTGTGAAGCTGAAGATGGGAGAACTAGGAAAGTAAAACAACAACAACAACTGAGTTCTTACGTTTCATTCTGAGGGTCTGATTTCAATGCGGGATCATTCTCCAGGAATATCTTCTTTCCTACCTGGAGTGAGATCTTCTGTAAGTTGGCACAATGTTTAAGGCAGAAGGAAGACTGCATCATTTCGGATGTATTCATCAAGTGAATGGACATCTCCTTGACATGGGCCATGGCATCTTTCACGAGCTGCTCCTCCTGAGACTCGTACAGACAGCTCAGAACCTCCTTCGTGTCCGTCACCGAGAAGGATTTCTTCCCATGGGGCATCAGTGTGTATTTCAGTAGCTCCCGCTTGATCTCCGTTGATACCAGACAGCCGAAAGTCGTCTCCAGCTCCATGGCCCTTCTTTCGTTGCAGAGGCCAAACAGGAAGTACCCGACGTGAGTCAGGCTGGGGTTCTTCAGCCTTTCCTCCTTGGACAGCAGTTTGCCCACATCCCCAGTGTGCCACCGGCGGCCGCCCAGCCCTTCCTCCTCTTGCTCTTCTGGCTCCAACACATAGAACATGGCGGCCAGAAACTGCTGGACGCTGAGATGGATGAAAGAGTAGCAGGCCTCACCGTCTTCGCTCTTCTGGAGAATATTCCCGTCCAGGAAAGGACAGAGGGCAGACGGGTCCACGCCAAGTCGCCTGAGGTCTTCCCCATCGAACACAGAGCTCTGCGTCCACACGCCCTCAGCAGCCAAGAGGCACAGGGGCTTGAGCGGAGCCTGGAGGCCCCGCCTGGGGCCGCCGCCATGCGGCGGGGTGAAGCGGCTGCAGAGGAAGCGCAGGAACAGGGCCGTGGTGGTCCTGCAGGTGGCGGCGGGGTCCTCCCCCCTCTCCATCTGCTGTCTCAGGCAGGTGCAGACCATCCAGCACACGGAGGGCGCCGAGCCCAGCTGGAACAGAGCCGCGTTGTTCTTCATCAAGTCGAAGGCTCGCAGGGCCTGACTCTCCTCTTCAAAGTGTTTCAGGAAATACGCCTTCCGGTCCTCCTCCAAGAAGCCCTCCATCTCTATGAAGAGCGGCTGTTCTGTTAAGAGCCGCAGCTCCCTCAGGGCTCCCGGTCGGGTGGTGATGAGTAAGGTGGCCTTGGGTAGCATCTTTCTCTTCAGTAAACTCCCCAGGAGGACGGGCACCGGCTTCTGCTTCTTCCAGTCGCCACATATGTCGTGGATGAGCGCCCCCGAGGGGACCTTCAGCTCATCAAAACCATCGAGGATGAGCAGGACTTTCTGTGCCTGGGCCAGGATTGCTGGTATGTCCTCCTGCACATGTGGCCAGTTGGCAGATATCAGCTCTGCAAAGGTGCACGTCCGCCTGTGGTTGAGCCCCTTGCAGCTGAGGTAGAAGGCAGAGTTGGAGGTCTCTGCCAGGTCATCCTGCATCCAGTCCAGCATCAGCTCCTTGGCCCGTGTGGTTTTCCCGACGCCAGCAGGACCATAGAGCACCATCGTGAGTGGGGTGGACTGTGTGGGTGCCTGCGGGTTCAGGTATGTTATCAGCTTGGGGCTTCTCTGGGTAATGTTGTAGTGGAAACCACCGTCATCTCCTGACCACAGTATATCCTTCCAGACGGAGAATTTCTCCATCGTGTTTGTGTATCTCCTCTTCGCCTGTACTGGTGTGCAAGGGGAGAGCATTGAGGTGAAAGTGATTATACTCAACTGGAACATTCATACTGTAAAGGACCAGCATTAGGGAGGAAGAAATGGGCTTCCCCTCTCCTGGGTTCTTCTGACTGGTCTAAGAATTAAATTGACGTCAGATGAATTAACAAGAGAATAAAAAAAGCATTTTAATAACAAGAACGAGAACCCAGGAAAACTGAATTAACTCAACAAAATGGCTGAAACCCTCCACTTAAAAATTATCTTCAGCTTAAACAAAAAGAGGCTGCTGAAGGTAATAGCTTTGAACTCAAAGGGGAGGAGGGAAATACAGGTGAAGATGGAAAAGCAAATGTTTGGTAAAGCATCGTTTGGGGGGCCAGCAGAGACGATGGGACTCAGGGCAGACTCTGAGCACCAAGTCCTGCTGGTTTCTCCCACTGTCCTCCACCCATGTTCTTTGCAGACATCTCTGATGATAGAGACCCTGTTCCCAGAATGATGGTTGTTGTTTTAGTCGCTCAGTCGTGTCTAACTCTTTGCGACCCCATGGACTATAGCCTACCAGGCTGCTGTGTCCATGTAATTCTCCAGGCAAGAACACTGGAGTGGGTTGCCATGCCCTTCTCCTCTTAGGCCCTATCCCAGGCCTATAAAATCAGTAACCCTGGAGATGGGCTCAGGAAACTGTTTTTAACAAACCTTCCAGGTGATTATGATAAATATTAGTTACAGGATCATGGGCATAGGGAAACAAAGACCCAGGTTCTCCCAGTTGCTTGAGTTGAAGCCAAGATTATATCCAGGAGTTTAACTCAAAAATCTGTGCTCTCAATCACTGACATTTCCTCATTGAAGTGAACGTCGCTCAGTCATGTCCGACTCTTTGCGACCCCATGCACTATATAGTCCATGGAATTCTCCAGGCCGCAATACTGGAGTGGGTAGCCTTTCCCTTCTCCAGGGGATCATCCCAACTCAAGGATCGAATCCAGGTCTCCCACATTGCAGGATTCTGTACCAGCTGAGCCACCAGGGAAGCCCAAGGATACTGGAGTGGATAGCCTTTCCCTTCTCCAGCAGAACTTTCCAACTCGGGAATCAAACCAGGGTCTCCTGCATTGCAGGTGAATTCTTTACCAACTGAGCTATCAGGGAAGCCTCAGTGAAACAAGAAGGAAATAAACAAAAATCCTTACATCCTCCTGCATTAAATGGGCAACACTCAGGGATGATTCACAAGATGAAAAACACAGTTTAGTAAGTACTTGGTGGGGTGGGGTGGGGTGGAGGTACACCCAATCAGAAGATTTATTATGCAAAATATTTCAAAACACAATGTATGATAAGGGCTCATGATCATTATTTAGCATAAAAGATATTTAACATAAAAACACTTATGCAGGGACTTCCCCGGTGGTCCAGTGACTGGGACCTTGCCTTCTGATGCAGGGGTTGCAGGTTCAATCCCTGGTCAGAGAGCTAAAATCCCACACGCCTCATGGCCAAAAAAACCAAAACATAAAAAAGAAGCAGAAGCAATATTGTAACAAACTCAATAAAGACTTAAAAATAGCCCACATCAAAAAAAAAAACTTAAAAAAAATTAAAATGTTCATGCTAAAATGCTAAATCAGAGGAGCACAATAATCGAAAAACATCACTACACCTGAAATGTGCCAATTAAAGCAAGACAATCAGAAGGGGGAAAATTCCATAGGAAGTCATTGGCAGCTAAGTCATCCAAGTCTTTTCTCCACCTAATAAAGAGAGAGTTCAGCCTGAGGACTTCAAAAAATCCTTCTAAGGGACTTCCCTGGCACTGCAGTGGTTAGGACTCAGTGCTTCCACTACAGGGGTCATGGGTTCCAAGATCCCACAGGCTGCTGCTTGGCCAAAAAATAATAAAAGCCTCATGCCAGCCATTAAAGCTTGCAATGTTTAGTGCTACAGACTCCACCAATAATCACCACTGACTTAAAAGACAAGACAGAGAAACAGACTGGAGAGTCGGTACTCACCTCCCTCCAGCTAGGACTCAGTTGCAGCCTGTGGGTATTTCACACAAATGAAATCTCCAATAAGAAAAGCCCCCCGCCAGCCCATGCTCTGGGATTGGCCCACAGGCCCCAGGGTGAGGGCTGGACTTCCTGCCCAGGGTGAAATGGCCCTCCTACCAACAGTGGCTGGTTCTCAATCTTGAAAATGCGACTCACATTGCAATCACCCAGGTCCTACCCTTGGTGATCCTAATTGAATTGGTCTGGGTTGGGGCTTTAGGAAGCCAGGAGGCTTCCTCAGGTGATTCTTACATCCACCAGAGTCCTTGACCTTCCGCAGTTAACAGAAACTGATCAGAAGCCAGACAGGTAATTCAGGCATGGCTTAACCAGGGTCCCTGCTGCAGCAGGGGGAAGTGAGAACAAGAAACAGTTTCCCTGGACAGCTTGCTTATTCCTGAGGAGGGGAGGGTGAGCTGGTTCCTTTTATGGGGAGAGGGTAGGGGTGTCCAGGGGTCGGGCTGGAGGGGCAGCTTGCATGGTTTGGCCCCTTCTAAGGAGTGTTGAGTGTAGGGGGCATGACACAGGACTCTGCTTTTGCTCCAGGCTCTTCAAAATTGGCAGTTGGGCTTTTGGGTCTCTTTGTTTCTTTTGTCCAGAATTTGCCCCAACTGCACATGTACACGGTTATTTTTAGTCCCATATAGTTTCTTTGTGGCTTCCACAGGTGGCTCAGTGGTAAATAATCCCCCTGCCAAAGGAGGAGCCACAGGAGACCCAGGTTCAATCCCTGGGCCGGAAAGATCCCCTGGAGAAGGAAATGGCAACCCACTCCAGTATTCTTGTGGGAAATCCCATGGACAGAGGAGCCTGATGCAGTCTGTGGGCCTGCAGAGAGTCAGACTTGACTTAGCAACTGAGCACGCACACAAGTTTCTTTCTGGTCTTTTTGTTGTTGTTGATGATTTTTTTTCATGAGTCAGGTTTGTTGGGTTTTTTTTACCAGCTTTTGAAAACATAATTAACAAATAGACATTTTATATATTTAAGGTGTACTATGTGATATATGTTTACACTGTGAAATAATCACCACCATCAAGCTAGCACATCCATCACTTCACACACACTGTGTGTGTGTATAAGAAGTATTTTCTATTTTGCCCTGATTTGCTGAAATTGGAAGATCTTTGGCCAAAGACTTTCTGGATATTTTCACTCAAAACATAGGAGAAAAGCCTTGATTACTGTTGTCAACGTTTCTTTCTGTTTCCCCACAAAATAAACTACATAGTATTTTGTTTAGTCTTATCAATCAATAAGCCTAAGCAAATGGGAATTGAAATCCCATCTTGCCATGTATCAACCTACTATTTATAAGCAGTATCTGGCAATTCGATGTTTCTATGCACACACATACAATACAAACGCTGAGAATGTATTTCTCTTTCACTCTGTAAAAAGTTGCATCTCTCATCCTCTTTTCAACACTCACACTTATGATTCAGAAATGTTGAAATACAAATCCAGTCAATGTATTGACGATTAACTTCACCAATAAACAGTGGGTACAAATTAAACCAAAAATGGTGTTTATTGGAAGCCTATCTCATAAAGAATGGGGACATGTTCATGTACTCCTAGGAGAGATGACAGCTGTGCAAATTAAACAAATGCCCGAGAAAACTAATAGCTACCAAAACAGGTTATGTTAGCCATGGCCTGCAGTGCCATTCAGCATTTTAAAGGATGGTTTAACAGCCTGTATAATTAAAGGGAAGTATCAATGATTGGTTTTTAAATGAAAATTAATAATAGTATTAATTTTTATTAATAATAAAAACTATTATTTTGTTAATAACAATAAAATTGTGGAACAAACTATTGCTTAGAACCATTGTAACAACATTGCACATATTACACCCTTTAAATCTCATAAAATTTATGAAGTAGTTACTATGATTATTTCCGTCTTTTGAATGCTAAACAGTAATGTTCAGGGGAATTCCCTGGTGGTTCAGTGGTTAAAACTCTGGACTTCCAATGATGCAGGGGGCACTGGTTTTATCCCTGGTCAGGGAACAAAGATCCCACATGCCAACCATTGCAGCCAAAAAAAAAACATTTTTTTAAGTAACACTCAATTAGCTATAGGATTATAATTGGCTGATCCAGGGTTCAAATCAAGACAATAAGGCTTGTCAGTCAGTGCCTTGAACTATTAGCTAAGGCCAATAGCTAACTAACCAACTAAATCACCAAGTATATAGTTGTTTACTCACACATTTGTTGCTGTCTTTGTTCAGTTGCTCAGTCATGTCCGACTCTTTGCAACCCCATGGGCTGCAGCACGCCAGGCTTCCCTGTCCTTCACCATCTCCTGGAGCTTGCTCAAACTCATGTCCATTGAGTCAGTGATGCCATCCAACCATCTGGTCCTTTGTCATCCCCTTCTCCTCCCGCCTTCAATCTTTCCCTGCATCAGGGTCTTTTCCGGTTTCTCACACATGCACACACATATTTCAGAATTCAGAAAAACAGCTGGAAAAAATACAATCCCATATATATCCCTGGAATCATATGTGTTGTGAGCCAGTCTTTACATGATTTTATTTAATCATCCCATAACCCTACATGGGCTCTGAACATTCTCATTTACGAGTGAAGAAATTAAGACTGAAATGTCAGCTAACATCCTGAAGTTCATATAACTCGTGGGTGGCAGGGGAGAGGGGTGCAATTAAACAGCCTTCTGAATAATTGAGTTTGGGGAGGGTAGACCAAGCCCACAAAGGTGGTCGGATATTCAAAAGAGGAACTCTTTTGGCCAGAACATAGCACTGGTTAAGTTGATAAGAAGCCACAATTCCAAAATACTTCAACAGCATGTCCAGTGCTGTTACAACTGACTTAAGCCAGGCCGTGGGTCTCTGTAAACAGGCAGGTGAAAGTCACGGACAAGGCAGTTACCCTGTTACCTGTTACACTGTTACCCTGAGAAGTAGAAATAAAACCTACCATCTAAATCACCTGCTTCTAACTCACAGGCTTGGAGAATGAACTTATGGTGGCCACGGGGAGGGACTGGGGGAAAGATAGTTAGGGAGTTTGGGATCAACATATACATATTGCTGTATTTAAAATGGAGAACCAACAAGGACCTGCTGTGGAGCACAGGGAACTCTGCTCCCTGTTCTGTGGCAGCCTGGATGGGAGAGGGGCTTGGGGGAGAACGGATACATGTAAAGGTAAGGCTGAGTCCCTTCACTATCCACTTGACATGATCACAACAGTGTTCGTCGGCTGTAACCCTCGATACAAAATAAAAAGTTGAAAAAGAAATAAATTTCTTCTAATTTGGGTCTCCAAATGCTACCATTGGTGACCACATAGATGAACCTGGAGGGCATTCTGCTAAGTGAAATTAAGCCTGACAGAGAAAGTCACATGGTGAAAGGTATCACCTATATGTGGAATCTTAGGATACAGGATGCTTGGGGCTGGTGCACTGGGATGACCCAGAGGGATGGTATGGGGAGGGAGGTGGGAGCGGGGTTCAGGATTGGGAACACATGTACACCCATGGCAGATTCATGTTGATGTATGGCAAAACCAATACAATATTGTAATTAGCCTCCAATTAAAATTAAAAAAAAAAAGAATAGGAAAAAAAAAGTTGAACTTGTGGAGACAAGAGAGTAGAACAGTGGTTCCCAGGGGCTGGGGAGGTGGGGAAAAGGGAGACACTGGTCAAAGCCACAAACATCAGTGATTCTGATACCTGACTGGTTACCAAACTAAGAGCATGACTTGACTAGGAAAGGACTGAACCTCACCCCACGATGGATAAAAGCCATCGTATCCTCTACTGGGGGATGACTGGCATGCTTCCAGCCGTATGAAGAATACTGGCATTATCATGTCAAGTGAAACCCTGGTTTTTCCATGTCTGTATCCAAAAGGGAAGTGTGGATGTGTGCTTTTGTGCTTAGTCGTTCAGTTGTGTCCAACTCCTTTGTGCCCCCCCATGGACTGTAGCCCGCCAGGCTCCTCTGTCCTTGGGATGTTTCCTGTGAGAGTAATGGAGTGGGTTGCCATTTTCCTCCTCCAGGAGCTCTACCTGGCCCAGGGATCGAACCTGCATCTCCGTGTCTCCCACACTGCAGGCGGATTCTTTACATACTGAGCCATCGGGGAAGCCCGGAGTGTGGTTAAAGGATGTGTTTTGGAAGCCAGGTTGATGAGAAACCGTGACTGTGGCTTTCCTGTCTGTCAGTTTAGCTAAATTCGTACTACATTTCCTAGAATTTTCTTCCCCCTCCAGCTCTGGGTTAGGAGCAACCACAACAGGAACTGACGCAAGGCACCCAAGGTGGAAGTAAAGCTGCGGGCCTGCTGACACCCAGATGCTGAATGTGACCACACCCAGGGGGCCTGTGTTCAGCCCACACACCTTATATGGACTTGCCGGCCCACCCACTGGTGCGAGCCCACAGCCAAGCCCAGTGCCTCCAACTCCCCCAGCTCCTTCAACGAGGCCAGCACCTGCGCCGCCTTTTTGAAGACCTATGATAAAGAACCCTAGGCTTCACTGAGACAGGAGCCAGAGACGGACAGGTTGACACTGGTTTTCTCGAGCGCTCCAGTTCTGCCCCGATCTACCCCGCCGCCCCCTGCCACACACACCCAGGTTCGCCTCTCAACTCCCAGTCTGCCTGACTTCTCATGACATCAGGAGGACCACAGATGCTGTCACAGTGGCCTTCCACAAATTTCTTTCTCTGTGATCACAGTCAAGTCCAATCCCTGTAATAAAACCTGTATGCCATGTCACGGTAGCCTTTAAGTCCTGAGGGAATTGCAACTGGAAAAGGTTTAGATCTACAGTGTGACTACGTGTGTCTGTTCATGCGTGCTAAGTCCAGTCTGACTCTGTGTGACCCCAGGGACTGTAGCCCACCAGGTTCCTCTGTCCATGGGATTCTGCAGGAAAGAATACTGGAGTGGATTGTCATTCCCACCTCCAGGGGATATTCCTGCTCCAGGGATTGAACCCAGGTCTCCTGCATTGCAGGCAGACTCCTTACTGTTTGAGCTACCTGGGAAGCCCAGGGTGTCTTAAGTTATCTTAGATTTTTGCAAAGATAGCATTATGACAATATAATAGGGAATACTTTAAATCAATGGTATGTGTGTATCCAGAATAGGTGCCATAACTATTCAGTTCGGTTCAGCCAGAATGAAAGTTTAAGAACAAAGTCGTGACTTAACCTTACGTGTGTGTGTGTGTGTTCAGTCGCTCAGTCCCGTCTGACTCTTTGTGACCCCATGGACTATACAGCCAGCCAGGCTCCTCTGTCCATAGGCTTCTCCAGCCAAGACTACTGGAGTGAGTTGCCATCTCCTCCTCCAGGAGCTCTTCCCGACCCAGGGGTCAATCCTGCATCTCCTGTGTCTCCTGCATTGGCAGGCAGAATCTTTACCACTGAGCCACCTGGTGTGTGGGTATCTCATTTAGGTTCAAAATTGACACCAGTGGATAATCAATGCTGACATAATGTTGGGAATATTGCAGAAGTGGGTGGGGATGGTGGAATAATTGTTACCAAGCTCAGATTCAGCTGCTCTCCACTCTAAAACCAGTACTGGAGGGCTTTCCCTGCTGGTCCAGTGGTTAAGACTTCATCTTCCAACACAGAGAGTGTGGGTTCCATCCCTGGTTAGGGAACTGAGATCCCACATGCCTCATGGCCAAAAACAACCACCAAAACATACAATCAATATTGTAACAAATTCACTAAAGACCATTTTAAATGGTCCACATCAAACAATATGTTTAAAAATAATGTATTGGAGAGGCAAGTGTTGGTAGAAAGGGAATATTGCTTTGTAAGGCAAATGGGATCTTAGCTACCCCCTTCAGAGGTCAAACCCACAGCCCCTGTATTGGAAGGTGACATCCCAACCACTACACCACCAGGGACTCCCATGCAATCTTTCTTCAGAAGTTATCTTGCCCGTGTGATCAGCCTGAGGGATCCCTAAGGGAGTAGAGAGCTAGTCACTCTTTAAAAATTCTTCATTCTTCCTTTAATCTGGAAAAGAATATACAGGGTTGGCAAGACATGGTGGGCATTCAGTAGAGCGTAAATCAGCAGTTAGGTTAAATTGGCTAGTGATTTCATTTCTGTCATTACTCATAGGTCCTTCTAGGATTGGAGAAAATCAGAATGGGCAAACAGGAAAGGGCAGAAGAGTTGCTCTCCTAGTGACTCTGCAATGAGCTCTCTACCAAGGTCTGTTTTGGACAATTTCCATATACCATGTGATTGTAGCTTTGGGAACTCTTCAGCACTCCCCCAGGTTTGCATACAAAGAACTGGAATGCAGCGTTAAGAGGCCAGGGCCCTTAATACACTTGAGATTTCAGAGCAATCCCCACAGCGGAATTTATTTCCCTCCTGTGTTTACACTGAGAGTCTCTTACCCCTTGCATTATGTAAAGATTAAAATGCTAACAGGGGATTGGCAAAGAAAGAGAGGAATCAGATTAGACCAGTGATAATCTGATGCAAAGGTGATTGGACATGCCTGTGGGTGTGGCAGTTAAGAACCCGCCTTGCAATGTAGGGGTTGTGGGTTTGATCTCTGGTCCAGGAACTCAGATCCCACATGCCACGTGATACAAGAAAGATTCCTCAGGCTGAAGTACAGATGATGAACGTCTTCTTAAGGGCAGAACTTCAAGCTTCACCCAGAGGAAGTAGGGGGAAAGAGGACGATGACTGCCTTTGTTCTCACGAGTGGGCCACAACCTCACTTCCTGGAGGGCTGTGTCTCTTCTAACAAGTCCGTTCAGCATCAGCAAGGCCACCACTCAGCCTGAGCACGGGATCATGTCCGTGGTTCCTCCCTCACTGCTCTGTCTTGGTCAGTCAGGGAGAGAGGGTTAGGGTGCAAATAGACGGCTAAGAAGGCAGGGCTGGTGGTTCTTTAAGGCGGGGCTGTTCTCACTGGGTGTTTCTTTCTAGGGTTGTGTTTGAGCCAGAGCACTTGTGCACAGAAGGGTGAGTGTTCTGTGTGATAGTCCTGTGGATCCAGCAGGGTTTAAGCCAGGTATCAGGTCTCTTGGCCGCTGGAAAGAGGGGACTCAGACTTTAGAGCGGGGGCTGTAAGAGGGGGAGAAACAGAAGGGTGGAGGGAGAAACGCTTGTGTGTCTATTACCTGTTCCCTGTGTTCTAGGAAATCTCCCCCCGCCTCGTATCATAGCTCTGCCTGGATCCACAGTTCCATGGAAGAGTCCTGTGACCCTCCTGTGTCAAGGACCTAAACAAGCTGAGGGGTACAGGATATCAAGAGTGGGAAGTCCTGAGCCCATGGACAAAGAGGAACAGATCACGTCCAGGAAGACCAACACTTTGAATATTGCAGAGGTTACAACAGACAAGACAGGGCTGTACCACTGCTCCTATCAGAGAGGAAGCCACTGGTCCCAGTTCAGTGACCCCCTGCAGCTGGTGATAACTGGTGAGGGGGCCACAGAGGCAGCAGAGCCAGGACTGACCCCTCTACCGAGGGAAGGACCAGGCTTCGGGGACAGGAAGCAGGAGGACCAAGCCTTGTCCTTGGGGAGGTCTCAGGGATGATGCCGAGAGACTTCCTCAAGGGGGAGGGGACGAGGAGGGGAGAGAGACCAGAGCCATATCTGTTCCCAGGGGACAAAAAGGGACAGTGCCTATGTGACCCTTCCCTTCATCGCTGAACTTCCTTCTATCTCAGGAGCTTATGACAAGCCCTCCCTCTCCAGCATGGCTGGCACAGTGGTGGCTCCAGGGGAGAATGTGAAGTTGCAGTGTTTCTCCAAAATCAACCATGATGTATTTATCCTCAACAAAGAAGATGGAGATCATGTCAACCAGAACCAAAGCTCCGTCCCCCACGACGGAGGACGCCAGACATCTTCCTCTTGAATCCAGTCTCCTCCACACAGGCGGGGACCTACAGATGCTACGGTGCCTTCCACGAATATCCCTACGTGTGGTCTCAGCCCAGTGACCCACTGCAGCTTCAGGTCGAAGGTGAGGAAGAAGCCCAGTCCACCCACCTGCTCCCCGCCGTGGGGGCTGACTGTGTGCGGTTAAAGCACTGGCTGGGGAAAAGGATCGAAAGAGGGGGTGTGTGTGAGTGCCATCGGCTTAGACACACATCTCTGAGGGACGGGCCGGGGACGGGCCATGTGGGTCCCTGGGACTCTGGGAGGTGAGAGCCTGACTGAGCAGAAATAAGGAAGACCTCTCCCACTTCACCTCTGTTTTCAGGAACTACTGACTCTCCCAGCAGCACACAGCCCAGACATTCAACTGGTGAGTAACTGAGTTTAGGTGGAAAACTGAGAAGAGATTCTGTGTTCCCTTCTCTCTGACCTCGAGTGTTAACTGCATGGATGCAGATGTATATGTTATATATTATATGGATATACGTGTGTGTTAGTTACTCAGTCGTGTCCGACTCTGTGACCCCACAAACTGTAGCCCACCAGGCTCCTCTGTCCATGGGATTTCCCAGGCAAGAACACTGGAGTGGGTTGCCATTCCCTTCTCCAGAGGATCTTCCTGATCCAGGGATTGAACCCTGGTCTCCTACATAGCAGGCAGATTCTTTACTGTTTGAGCTACAAGGAACTCCATGTATATATATGTATTTTTTATATATGTAACTATTATTAAATATCATATATGCTCTGCAGAAAAATATTTACATAGACTGTATTAATACACGTGTTATATTAATTTCATTTTTGTCAGAATAAAAACGTGTCACATAATGACTGGTCGGGAAAAACAGAGTCACACAGTGTAACAGAACAAGACTGACAGAAGGGGCTAGTGATTTAGAAGAGGGCTCAACAAGCAAGTCCCTCGTGGGTGTATTTTTAACAAACACTGGGATGAAATCAGAGGGGTGATCCTTGTAGAGAGCGCAGGACAGGCAGAGGAAGCAGCCCTGGGCCAAGACACAGAGGTAGAGACGTGCTCAGGAGCCCACGGGTAACAGAGGCCAGTGTGTCTGCTGCAGGAATGGTCAAATCACAGGAGATACTGAGCGAGGAGCAGGCCAGGCTCTGGGCAGGGACTGGCAGCCTCCAGCGCCCCAGTCCTGTCTTTCTTGACCCCAGAAGTGCAGTATCAGCACAGCGCCCGTAATGACAGGAGGAAAGAAAGGTGTTTAACTGCTTACCCCGAGGGAGTGGGCTGGGCAGGCTTCCCACCAGGTCCAGAGGTCTGCAGAAATGAGCTTGAGTTTTAGGGCCCTTTAGAGGCATGGACAGCTTCCCTGGTAGCTAGTGGTAAAGAATTTACCTGCCAAGTAGGAGACCCACGTTCAATCCCCAGGTCAGGAAGATGCCCTGGAGAAGGGCGTGGCAACTCACTCAATACCTACCCTTGCCTGGGAAATCCCATGGACGGAGGAACCTGGTGGGCCACAGTCCATGGGGTCACAAGGACACAGCTGAGTGACTAATGAACAACCACCAACGGGAATCGGCCCTTCTACCTCCACTCTCTCAGCGCCTACGGCTTGGCATCCTTCTGTGGAGACTCAAGTCCGCCTGAGCCTGGCTGCCCTGCTTCTCCTGGTCATGGTCGTCCTGTTGGCTGAAGCCTGGTGCAGCCAGGGGGGTCCCTCAGTGAAGTCAGATGAGCCCCCACCCCAGTGGACTGACAAGCACTGATGACCCTCCGCTGGCATCAAAGCACTGTGCTCACTTGTGGGGGTGGCGGTTCCAGGGCCCTGGCTGGGTCACCCATCCGATGCAGCAGTGTACTCGCTTCCTGTCGAACCTGAACAACGTACCAGAGGCACCGTGGATGAGAGCAGCCCAATGTGAACTCTCTTTCAGTTCTAGAGAGCAGAAGTCTAAACCCTGTCCCCAAGCCTGCACTACTTGATACTTTCCCATTGGTGTTCTTGCCTTTTCAAGCTTCTAGACTCTGCCTGTGCTCCCTGTCGTGGAGCTCCGTCCTCCAGACCCAGGAGGGGAGCGCCTCTTCTCCTCTCTGACCTCTGCTTCCTTCCTCCCTTCTTGCCTCACACACCCCCACCCTCCTGCTTCCCTTTTAACGAACACTTTTGGGGACCTGCCGGTGGTCCAGTGGTTAAGAATCTGCCCTGCGATGCAGGGGATGTGTGTTTGATGCCCAGTCAGGGAACTAAGATCCCACAGGCTGCAAAGCAGCTAAGCCTGTGAGCAGCAACGAAATGAATAAATAAATAAAAATAAAATTATATTTAAAAAAGACCCATGACTACATGGGGCACCACCCCCTGCCCATGACAACATGCGATAAGCTCCCATCCAAGACCCTTAATTTCACCACATCTGCTGCTGCTGCTGCTGCTAAGTCACTTCAGTCGGGTTCGACTCTGTGTGACCCCATAGACGGCAGCCCACCAGACTTTCCCGTCCCTGGGATTCTCCAGGCAAGAACACTGGAGTGGGTTGCCATTTCCTTCTCCAATGCATGAAAGTGAAAAGTAAAAGGGAATTCGCTCAGTCGTGTCTGACTCTTCGAGACCCCATGGACTGCAGCCTACCAGGCTCTTCCGTCCATGGGATTTTCCAGGCAAGAGTACTGGAGTGGGGCAGTGTCCCTTTTGACATGGAGGTTCTGGATAGCTCTGCAAAACTATCATTAGAAGGCTGTTACTCACCCTGCCTCCTGGAGATCACTGAGTCTGATCTTTGAGCCAGAAATCCTTGCTTTTATGCACTGTCTCACAGGAGAGACTTTGAAACAAGCAGGTTTTTTGTTTTGCTTTAATATTTAAGTCTTTATTGAATTTGTTACAATTTTGCTTCTGTTTTACGTTTTGGTTTTTTGGCCACGAAGTATGTTGGATCGTAGGTCCCCGACCAGGGATTGAACCCACAGCCTCCTCATTGGGAGACAAAGTCTTAACCACTGGACTGCCAGGGAAGTACCTGGGAATAAATGTTTAACACTCTTTTCAATTTAGGACAGGATGTGATTCAAACAGAGATGATACTTAATAAACTTTGCTTATGTGTAATGTGTACATTCCTTAGAGTGGTTGTTCTTGCTGGGTGGCAAATGGGTCTAGGGCTAGAAATGCTGATTTTTTTTCCTTCAATATAGCCCTTGTGAAAGGAAGTCACTCAGGCGTGTCTGACTCTTTGTGGAATTCAAAAATTCTAGAAAGCAAGTGGAGAAGATGATGGTACCCAACTCCAGTACTCTTGCCTGGAAAACCCCATGGATGGAGGAGCCTGGTAGGCTGCAGTCCATGGGGTCCCTGAGGGTTGGACACGACTGAGCGACTTCACTTTCACTTTTCACTCTCATGCATTGGAGAAGGAAATGGCAGCCCACTCTAGTGTTCTTGCCTGGAGAATCCCAGGGACGGGGGAGCCTGGTGGGCTGCCGTCTATGGGGTTGCACAGAGTCGGACACGACTGAAGTGACTTAGCAGCAGCAGAAGAAGAAAGCAAGTATAAAAGCATGAACATTCATATTTGTTGGTTGGTTTGGAGAATTTAAGTTACACAGATGATTGTGATGTTAGCAACTGTTCCTCTTTGGGTTTGGGGGTTTGGGTTTTTGTTTCTGAGAAGAAACAGCTTTCAAAGCATGAGACTAAAACAACAGAATCACAGAAAGGCTAATTCACCCCCTCTTATAATTGAGCTGAGGAAATAGTTTGGCGACTTCTTACCTCCAAGCTGTTTAAGTAAATAATAAATACCCTTGCACTTAAACCTCCGTGGATACCTCACAGAAAAACAGAGACACTAACTGATCACGTGCTCTTCAGTCTCACCTCTGCCCCAAGACTCGACTCAGCTGGCTGCCATTGGCTGCTGTTCCCTCACCAATGTCCCCTCCTTCTGCCTGTTCCTTACTTTTTCTGTGTCAGCATATACCTAACTTTCCTTGGGTGTTTTCTCTGAATGCCTTCTCAGAGTCGGCTAGGTGTCCCTGTCATGTTCTAAATGACAGCTAAGTTCTGAAAAGCGGGAAGTATATGGTGAGCCATTTGCTCTCTTTGCAGGCACTCAGTTGTGCTCTCAAGGGCTTCCCAGGGAGCACTAGAGCTGAAGAACCCACCTGCCCATGCAGGAGATGGGAAAGACCCAGATTCAATCCCTAGGTCAAGAAGACTCCCTGGAGAAAGAACTGCCAACCCACTCCAGTATTCTTGCCTGGGAATTCCCATGGACAGAGAGGAGCCTGCTGGGCTACAGTCCACGGGTCACACAAAGGGTCAGACCTGACTGAGCACACATACAGCACAAAAGCAGGAGCGGTGATGTATGACCATATGAGCAAGGCCATAATCCTATGAAACTTAGTTTGAAAAAGCAAAAGTGTGAGTTTTAACTCATTTCATGGGTTACAAAAGGCTAATTTTCTTTGGGTTTTTTGTCAGTCATTTAAAAATCCTGAGTCCATGCAAAAACAGACAGTGGGTTTTAGAACTCAGTGATCCTCTCTTACAATCTTTCCTCCAAACCGTTGAGTCCAAGTAACTTGAGAGCAAAGACAAGCTAAACAAAGCATCTGGAGATGGTTCTCCTAGAAAGCAGTGATGGGGGTGTTCTCGGGATTCCCTTTCAATGCCCTGGATGGAGGGAAAGAGGTGGGAGGAGGGAGAGAAATGATACAAAGATAGAGGACATTAGACATTGACAGATAGATAGATAAGTAAGCGAAAAATGATATGTATAAACGATAGATAGGGACTTCCCTGGTGGTCGAGTGGCTAAGACTCCGTGCTTCCAATGCAGAGGGCATGAGTTCAATCCCTGGCCAGGGGACTAAGATCCCACATCCACAGGGCGTGGCCAAAGTTAAATAAATAAAATAGCCTATTTCCAGGCTGTCTTAAAAATAAAAATAGGGAATCCCTTCGTGGTCCAGTAGCTGAGACGCCTTGCTCCCAATTCAGGGGACCTGGGCTTGGTGTCTGGTCAGGGAACTAGATCCCACCTGGGACAGCTAAGAGTTCGCCTACTGCAACTGAAGATCCCGTGGGTCACAGCTAAGACCTGGTGTGGTAAGATAAACACACAAATAACTGGATATTTAAAATAAAATAATAGATGATTGCTTGATAGAATGTAGAGAATCAATAGATGGTAGATAGATACAAACAGATTATTAATAGATAAATGACATCTAGATGTAGATATAGATAAGTGATTATTGTTGCTGTTGTTTAGTCCCTAAGTAGAGTCGGACTCTTTTTGAGTCCACGGACTGTAGCCCACCAGGCTCCTCTGTCCATGGGATTCTCCAGACAAGAACATTGGAGTGGGTTGCCATTTCCTGCTGCAGGGGATCTTCCCGACCCCTGGATAGAACCCATGTCCTCTGCATTGCAGGCAATGCTTCACCACAAGCCACCATGGAAGGCTGTAGATAGATGATAGAATTAGACAAATAAATGGTAGCTAGATGGAAAAGGCAAACCACTCCAGTATGCTTGCCTGGAGAATCCCAGGGATGGGGGAGCCTGGTGGGCTGCCATACAGAGTTGCACAGAGTCGGACATGACTGAAGCGACTTAGCAGCAGGAGCAGCAGGTAGATGATAATAAATGATCAATAGATAATAAATGTATGATTGATAGATGATAAATAAGTAGACAATAAAATGACAGATAATGATAGATAGACATGGAGATGTGTATTCTCCACAGTGTCAGAATAAAGAAAGCCCTGTCTAACCGCAATGGACACCAGTGGGAGCAAACCCTGAGAGACAGTGATGGACAGGGAAGCCTGGCATGCTGCAGCCCATGGGGTCTCAAAGAGTCAGACACGACTGAGTGACTGAACAACAACAACCTCTTGCTCTGAGTTGGAACCTTCCGTCATCTCCTCAGTCCTGAGGGAAGCCCTCCTGAGCCACAGGCCTCTGAAGTTTCAACCCAACACCACGGTTCTCTCCGCCCAGCCATGACCCAGTATGACCACAGAGGAGAAGTTCAGTTCAGTGTCTTCATGGTGTCAGCGACGTCTGTATGCCCCACTCCCAACCCAGGAGGAAGAGGATGTGAACTGCCTTCACTACAGGGCTGAGAACTGAAAGCAACTGCACAGCTTCCTGTAAGTGTGGGTCACTCGACGGAGCAGTGTGCCCTTCATCAGAGGAGCAGGGCTGAGGCCAGTGGGCAGCCTGAACGTGGAATCATGTCCATGGTTCCTCCCTCACTGCTCTGTCTTGGTCAGTTGGGGAGAGAGGGTTGGGTACAAATAGATGGCTAAGCAGGGCAGGGCTGGTGGTTCTTTAAGGCTGAGCTGTCCTTACCGGGTGTTTCTTTCTAGGGTTGTGTCTGAGCCAGAGCACTTGGGCACAGAAGGGTGAGTATTCTGTGTGATACTCCTGAGGACCCAGCAGGGTTTAAGCCAGATATCAAGTCTCTTGGCCGCTGGAAAGAGGGGACTCAGACTTTAGAGCAGGGGCTGTAAGAGGGGGAGAAATAGAAGGGTGGAGGGAGAAACGCTTGTGTGTCTATTACCTGTTCCCTGTGTTCTAGGAAATCTCCCCCCGCCTCGTATCACAGCTCTGCCTGGATCCACAGTTCCATGGAAGAGTCATGTGACCCTCCTGTGTCAAGGACCTAAACAAGCTGAGGGGTACAGGATATCAAGAGTGGGAAGTCCTGAGCCCATGGACAAAGAGGAACAGATCACGTCCAGGAAGACCAACACTTTGAGTATCACAGAGATGACATTTGAGAAGACAGGGCTGTACCACTGCTCCTATCAGAGAGGAGGCCGCTGGTCCCAGTTCAGTGACCCCCTGCAGCTGGTGATGACCGGTGAGGGGGACACAGAGGCAGTGGAGCCGGGACTGACCCCTCTGCCGAGGGAAGGACCAGGCTTCGGGGACAGGAAGCAGGAGGACCAAGCCTTGTCCTTGGGGAGGTCTCATGGATGATGCCGAGAGATTTCCTCAAGGGTGAGCGGGGTGAGGACGGGAGAGAGACCAGAGCCACGTCTGCTCCCAGGGGACAAAAAGGGACAGTGCCTACGTGACCCTTCCTTTCATCGCTGAACTTCCTTCTTTCTCAGGAGCTTATTCCAAGCCCTCCCTCTCCAGCATGGCTGGCACAGTGGTGGCTCCAGGGGAGAATGTGAAGTTGCAGTGTTTCTCCAAAATCAACCATGATGTATTCATCCTCACCAAAGAAGATGGAGATACCGTCACCCAGAACCAAAGCTGAACCCCCCAGGACGGAGGACGCCAGACCATCTTCCTCTTGAATCCAGTCTCCTCCACAAAGGCGGGGACCTACAGATGCTACAGTGCCTTCCACGACAACCCCTACGTGTGGTCTCAGCCCAGTGACCCACTGCAGCTTCAGGTCGAAGGTGAGGAAGAAGCCCAGTCCACCCACCTGCTCCCCGCCGTGGGGGCTGACTCTGCGGTTAAAGCACTGGCTGGGGAAGAGGACCGCAAGGGGCGGGGAGGTGTTTGCGCCATCAGCTTAGACACACATCTCCGAGGGACGGGCTGGGGACGGGCCATGTGGGTCCCTGGGACTCTGGGAGGTGAGAGCCTAACTGGGTGGAAATAAGGAAGACCTCTCCCACCTCACCTCTCTTTTCGGGAACTACTGACCCTCCCAGCAGCACCCAGCCCAGACGTTCAACTGGTGAATGAGTTTAGGTGGAAAACTGAGAAGAGATTCTGTGTTCCCTTCTCTCCGACCTGGAGTGTAAACCGCATGGATGCAGATGTATATGTTATATATTATATGGATATACGTGTGTGTTAGTTAGTCGTGTCTGACTCTGTGACCCCACAAACTGTAGCCCACCAGGCTCCTCTGTCCATGGGATTTCCCAGGAAAGAACACTGGAGTGGGTTGCCATTCCCTTCTCCAGAGGATCTTCCTGACCCAGGGATTGAACCCTGGTCTCTCGCATAGCAGGCAGATTCTTTACTGTTTGAGCTACAAGGAACTCCATGTATATATATGCATTTTATATGTATGTAACTATTATTAAATATCATATATGCTTTGCAGAAAAATATTTATATACACTATATTAATACATGTGTTATATGTATTTTCATTTTTGTTAGAATAAAAATGCGTCACATAATGACTGGTTGGGAAAAACAGAGTCACACAGTGTAACAGAACAAGACTGACAGAAGGGGCTAGTGATTTAGAAGAGGGCTCAACAAGCAAGTCCCTCGTGGGTGTATTTTTAACAAACACTGGGATGAAATCAGGGGGGTGATCCTTGTAGAGAGTGTAGGACACACAGAGGAACCAGCCCTGGGCCAAGACCCAGACGTAGAGACCCACTCAGGAGCCCATGGGTAACAGAGGCCAGCGTGTCTGCTGCTGGGGAATGGTCAAATCACAGGAGATACCGAGCGAGAAGCAGGCCAGGCTCTGGGCAGGGACTGGCAGCCTCCAGCACCCCAGTCCTGTCTTTCTTGACTCCAGAAGTGCAGTATCAGCACAGCGCCCATAATGACAGGAGGAAAGAAAGGTGTTTAATGCTTACCCCGAGGGAGTGGGCTGGGCAGGCTTCCCACCAGGTCCAGAGGTCTGCAGAAATGAGCTTGAGTTTTAGGGCCCTTTAGAGGCATCGACAGCTTCCCTGGTAGCTCAGGGGTAAAGAATTTACCTGCCAAGTAGGAGACCCACGTTCAATTCCCAGGTCAGGAAGATGCCCTGGAGAAGGGCATGGCAACTCACTCAATACCCTTGCCTGGGAAATCCCATGGACGGAGGAACCTGGGGGGCCACAGTCCATGGGGTCACAAGGACACAGCTGAGTGACTAATCAACAACCACCAACGGGAATCAGCCCTTCTACCTCCTCTCTCTCAGCGCCTACGGCTTGGCATCCTTCCGTGGAGACTCAAGTCCGCCTGAGCCTGGCTGCCCTGCTTCTCCTGGTCATGGTTGTCCTGTTGGCTGAAGCCTGGTGCAGCCGGGGGGGGTCCCTCAGTGAAGTCAGATGAGCCCCCGCCCCAGTGGACTGACAAGCACCGATGACCCTCTGCTGGCATCAAAGCACTGTGCTCACTTGTGGGGGTGGCGGTTCCAGGGCCCTGTCTGGGTCACCCATCTGATGCAGCAGTGTACTCGCTCCCTGTCGAACCTGAACAACTTACCAGAGGCACTGTGGACGAGAGCAGCCCACTGTGAATTCTCTTTCACTTCTAGAGAGCAGAAGTCTAAACCCTGTCCCCAAGCCTGCACTACTTGCTACTTTCCCGTTGGTGTTCTTGCCTTTTCGAGCCTCTAGACTCTGCCTGTGCTCCCTGTCTTGGACTCCGTCCTCCAGACCCAGGAGGGGAGCGCCTCTTCTCCTCTCTGACCTCTGCTTCCTTCCTCCCTTCTTGCCTCACACACCCCCACCCTCCTGCTTCCCTCTTGATGAACACTTGTGGGGACCTGCCGGTGGTCCAGTGGTTAAGAATCTGCCCTGCGATGCAGGGGATGTGTGTTTGATACCCAGTCAGGGAACTAAGATCCCACAGGCTGCAAAGCACCTAAGCCTGTGAGCAGGAACCAAATGAATAAATAAATAAAAATAAAATTATATTTAAAAAAGACCCGTGACTACATGGGGCACCACCTCCTGCCCACGACAACCTGCGATAAGCTGCCACCTAAGACCCTTAATTTCACCACATCTGTTGCTGCTGCTGCTGCTAAGTCACTTCAGTCGTGTTCGACTCTGTGTGACCCCATAGACGGCAGCCCACCAGACTTTCCCGTCCCTGGGATTCTCCAGGCAAGAACACTGGAGTGGGTTGCCATTTCCTTCTCCAATGCGTGAAAATGAAAAGTAAAAAGGAAGTCGCTCAGTCGTGTCTGACTCTTTGCGACCCCATGGACTGCAGCCTACCAGGCTCCTCCGTCCATGGGATTTTCCAGGCAAGAGTACTGGAGTGGGGCAGTGTCCCTTTTGACATGGAGGTTCTGGGTAGCTCTGCAAAACTATCATTAGAAGGCTGTTACTCACCCTGCCTCCTGGAGATCACTGAGTCTGATCTTTGAGCCAGAAATCCTTGCTTTTATGCACTGTCTCACAGGAGAGACTTTGAAACAAGCAGGTTTTTTGTTTTGCTTTAATATTTAAGTCTTTATTGAATTTGTTACAATTTTGCTTCTGTTTTACGTTTTGGTTTTTTGGCCACGAAGTATGTTGGATCGTAGGTCCCCGACCAGGGATTGAACCCACAGCCTCCTCATTGGGAGACAAAGTCTTAACCACTGGACTGCCAGGGAAGTACCTGGGAATAAATGTTTAACACTCTTTTCAATTTAGAACAGGATGTGATTCAAACAGAGATGATACTTAATAAACTTTGCTTATGTGTAATGTGTACATTCCTTAGAGTGGTTGTTCTTGCTGGGTGGCAAATGGGTCTAGGGCTAGAAATGCTGATTTTTTTCCTTCAATATAGCCCTTGTGAAAGGAAAAGTCACTCAGGCGTGTCTGACTCTTTGTAGAATTTAAAAATTCTAGAAAGCAAGTGGAGAAGATGATGGTACCCCACTCCAGTACTCTTGCCTGGAAAACCCCATGGATGGAGGAGCCTGGTAGGCTGCGGTCCATGGGGTCGCTGATGGTTGGACACAACTGAGCGACTTCACTTTCACTTTTCACTCTCATGCATTGGAGAAGGAAATGGCAGCCCAGTCTAGTGTTCTTGCCAGCAGAATCCCAGGGATGGGGGAGCCTGGTGGGCTGCCGTCTATGGGGTTGCACAGAGTCGGACATGACTGAAGCGACTTAGCAGCGGGAGCAGCAGGTAGATGATAATAAATGATCAAGAGATAATAAATGTATGATTGATAGATGATAAATAAGTAGACAATAAAATGACAGATAATGATAGATAGACGTGGATATGTGTATTCCCCACAGTGTCAGAAGAAAGAAAGCCCCGTCTAACCACAATGGACACCAGTGGGAGCAAACTCTGGGAGACAGTGATGGACAGGGAAGCCTGGCATGCTGCAGCCCATGGGGTCTCTAAGAGTCAGACACGACTGAGTGTGAACAACAACAACAACCTCTTGCTCTGAGTTGGAACCTTCAGTCGTCTCCTCAGTCCTGAGGGAAGCCCTCCTGAGCCACAGGCCTCTGAAGTTTCAACCCCGACACGATGGGTCTCTCCACCAAGCCATGACCCAGTATGCCCACAGAGGAGAAGTTCAGTTCAGTGTCTTCATGGTGTCAGCGACGTCTGTATGCCCCACTCCCAACCCAGGAGGAAGAGGATGTGAACTGCCTTCACTACAGGGCTGAGAACGAAAAGCAACTGCACAGCTTCCTGTAAGTGTGGGTCACTCGACAGAGCAGTGTGCCCTTCATCAGAGGAGCAGGGCTGAGGCTGGTGGGCAGCCTGAACTCGGGATCATGTCCATGGTTCCTCCCTCGCTGCTCTGTCTTGGTCAGTTGGGGAGAGAGGGTTAGGTACAAATAGACGGCTAAGGAGGGCGGGGCTGGTGGTTCTTTAAGGCGGGGCTGTTCTCACCGGGTGTTTCTTTCTAGGGTTGTGTCTGAGCCAGAGCACTTGGGCAGAGAAGGGTGAGTGTTCTTTGTGATACTCCTGAGGACCCAGCAGGGTTTAAGCCAGGTATCAGGTCTCTTGGCCGCTGGAAAGAGGGGACTCAGACTTTAGAGCGGGGGCTGTAAGAGGGGGAGAAATAGAAGGGTGGAGGGAGAAACGCTTGTGTGTCTATTACCTGTTCCCTGTGTTCTAGGAAATCTCCCCCCGCCTCCTTTCACAGCTCTGCCTGGATCCACAGTTCCATGGAAGAGTCATGTGACCCTCCGGTGTCAAGAACTTAAACAAGCTGAGGGGTACAGGATATCAAGACTGGGAAGTCCTGAGCCCATGGACAAAGAGGAACAGATCACGTCCAGGAAGACCAACGCTTTGAATATTGCAGAGGTTACAACAGACAAGACAGGGCTGTACCACTGCTCCTATCAGAGAGGAGGCCGCTGGTCCCAGTTCAGTGACCCCCTGCAGCTGGTGATGACCGGTGAGGGGGACACAGAGGCAGCGGAGCTGGGACTGACCCCTCTGCCGAGGGAAGGACCAGTCTTCGGGGACAGGAAGCAGGAGGACCAAGCCTTGTCCTTGGGGAGGTCTCAGGGATGATGCCGAGAGACTTCCTCAAGGGTGAGCGGGGCGAGGACGGGAGAGAGACCAGAGCCACGTCTGCTCCCAGGGACAAAAAGGGACAGTGCCTACGTGACCCTTCCCTTCATCGCTGAACTTCCTTCTTTCTCAGGAGCTTATTCCAAGCCGCCCTCTCCAGCATGGCTGGCACAGTGGTGGCTCCGGGGGAGACTGTGAAGTTGCACTGTGTCTCCAAAATCAACCATGATGTATTTATCCTCACCAAAGAAGATGAAGATCACGTCACCCAGAACCAAAGCTCCGTCCCCCACGACGGAGGACACCAGACCATCTTCCTCTTGAATCCAGTCTCCTCCACACAGGCGGGGACCTACAGATGCTACGGTGCCTTCCGCGAATATCCCTACGTGTGGTCTCAGCCCAGTGACCCACTGCAGCTTCAGGTCGAAGGTGAGGAAGAAGCCCAGTCCACCCACCTGCTCCCCACCTGGGGGCTGACTGTGTGCGGTTAAAGCACTGGCTGGGGAAGAGGATCGCAAGAGGGGGTGTGTGTGAGTGCCATCGGCTTAGACACACATCTCTGAGGGACGGGACGGGGACAGGCCATGTGGGTCCCTGGGACTCTGGGAGGTGAGAGCCTGACAGCAGAAATAAGGAAGACCTCTCCCACTTCACCTCTGTTTTCAGGAACTACTGACTCTCCCAGCAGCACACAGCCCAGACATTCAACTGGTGAGTAACTGAGTTTAGGTGGAAAACTGAGAAGAGATTCTGTGTTCCCTTCTCTCTGACCTGGAGTGTTAACCGCATGGATGCAGATGTATATGTTATATATTATATGGATATACGTGTGTGTTAGTTGTTCAGTTGTGTCCGACTCTGTGACCCCACAAACTGTAGCCCACCAGGCTCCTCTGTCCATGGGATTTCCCAGGCAAGAACACTGGAGTGGGTTGCCATTCTCTTCTCCAGAGGATCTTCCTGACCCAGGGATTGAACCCTGGTCTCCCGCATAGCAGGCAGATTCTTTACTGTTTGAGCTACAAGGAACTCCATGTATATATATGTATTTTATATGTATGTAACTATTATTAAATATCATATATGCTTTGCAGAAAAATATTTACATAGACTATATTAATACATGTGTTATATGTATTTTCATTTTTGTTAGAATAAAAATGTGTCACATAATGACTGGTTGGGAAAAACAGAGTCACACAGTGTAACAGAACAAGACTGACAGAAGGGGCTACTGGTTTAGAAGAGGTCTCAACAAGCAAGTCCCTCGTGGATGTATTTTTAACAGACACTGGGATGAAATCAGAGGGGTGATCCTTGTAGAGAGCGCAGGACAGGCAGAGGAACCAGCCCTGGGCCAAGACCCAGAGGTAGAGACACGCTCAGGAGCCCACGGGTAACAGAGGCCAGCGTGTCTGCTGCAGGAAAGGTCAAATCACAGGAGATACTGAGCGAGGAGCAGGCCAGGCTCTGGGCAGGGACTGGCAGCCTCCAGCACCCCAGTCCTGTCTTTCTTGACCCCAGAAGTGCAGTATAAGCACAGCGCCCGTAATGACAGGAGGAAAGAAAGGTGTTTAATGCTTACCCCGAGGGAGTGGGCTGGGCAGGCTTCCCACCAGGTCCAGAGGTCTGCAGAAATAAGCTTGAATTTGAGGATCCTTTAGAGGCATGGACAGCTTCCCTGGTAGCTAGTGGTAAAGAGTTTACCTGCCAAGTAGGAGACCCACGTTCAATCCCCAGGTCAGGAAGATGCCCTGGAGAAGGGCATGGCAACTCACTCAATACCCTTGCCTGGGAAATCCCATGGACGGAGGATCCTGGTGGGCCACAGTCCATGGGGTCACAAGGACACAGCTGAGTGACTAATCAACAACCACCAACGGGAATCGGCCATTCTACCTCCACTCTCTCAGCGCCTACGGCTTGGCATCCTTCCGTGGAGACTCAAGTCCGCCTGAGCCTGGCTGCCCTGCTTCTCCTGGTCATGGTCGTCCTGTTGGCTGAAGCCTGGTGCAGCCGGGGGGGGTCCCTCAGTGAAGTCAGATGAGCCCCCGCCCCAGTGGACTGACAAGCACCGATGACCCTCCGCTGGCATCAAAGCACTGTGCTCACCTGTGGGGGCGGGGGTTCCAGGGCCCTGGCTGGGTCACCCATCCGATGCAGCAGTGTCCTCGCTTCCTGTAGAACCTGAACAACATACCAGAGGCACTGTGGACGAGAGCAGCCCAATGTGAACTCTCTTTCAGTTCTAGAGAGCAGAAGTCTAAACCCTGTCCCCAAGCCTGCACTACTTGCTACTTTCCCGTTGGTGTTCTTGCCTTTTCGAGCTTCTAGACTCTGCCTGTGCTCCCTGTCGTGGAGCTCCGTCCTCCAGACACAGGAGGGGAGCGCCTCTTCTCCTCTCTGACCTCTGCTTCCCTCCTCCCTTCTTGCCTCACACACCCCCACCCTCCTGCTTCCCTCTTGATGAACACTTATGGGGACCTGCCGGTGGTCCAGTGGTTAAGAATCTGCCCTGCGATGCAGGGGATGTGTGTTTGATGCCCAGTCAGGGAACTAAGATCCCACAGGCTGCAAAGCAGCTAAGCCTGTGAGCAGCAACCAAATGAATAAATAAATAAAAATAAAATCATATTTAAAAAAGACCCATGACTACATGGGGCACCACCCCCTGCCCACGACAACCTGCGATAAGCTCCCACCCAAGACCCTTAATTTCACCACATCTGCTGCTGCTGCTGCTGCTGCTGCTGCTAAGTCACTTCAGTCGTGTCTGACTCTGTGTGACCCCATAGACGGCAGCCCACCCAACTCTCCCATCCCTGGGATTCTCCAGGCAAGAACACTGGAGTGGGTTGCCATTTCCTTCTCCAATGCATGAAAGTGAAAAGTGAAAGAGAAGTTGCTCAGTCATGTCTGACTCTTTGCGACCCCATGGACTGCAGCCTACCAGGCTCCTCCATCTATGGGATTTTCCAGGCAAGAGTACTGGAGTGGGGCAGTGTCCCTTTTGACAAGGAGGTTCTGGGTAGCTTTGCAAAACTATAATTAGAGGGCTATTACTCACCCTGCCTCCTGGAGATCACTGAGTCTGATCTTTGAGCCAGAAATACTTGCTTTTATGCACTGTCTCACAGGAGAGACTTTGAAACAAGCAGGTTTTTTGTTTTGCTTTAATATTTAAGTCTTTATTGAATTTGTTACAATTTTGCTTCTGTTTTACATTTTGGTTTTTTGGCCACGAAGTATGTTGGATCGTAGGTCCCCGACCAGGGATTGAACCCACAGCACTCCTCATTGGGAGACAAAGTCTTAAGCACTGGACTGCCAGGGAAGTACCTGGGAATAAATGTTTAACACTCTTTTCAATTTAGAACAGGATGTGATTCAAACAGAGATGATGCTTAATAAACTTTGCTTATGTGTAATGTGTACATTCCGTAGAGTGGTTCTTCTTGCTGGGTGGCAAATGGGTCAAGGGCTAGAAATGCTGATTTTTTTTTTCCTTCAATATAGCCCTTGTGAAAGGAAAAGTCACTCAGGCATGTCTGACTCTTTGTAGAATTTAAAAATTCTAGAAAGCAAGTGGAGAAGATGATGGTACCCCACTCCAGTACTCTTGCCTGGAAAACCCCATGGATGGAGGAGCCTGGTGGGCTGCAGTCCATGGGGTCGCTGAGGGTTGGACACGACTGAGCGATTTCACTTTCACTTTTCACTCTCATGCATTGGAGAAGGAAATGGCAGCCCACTCTAGTGTTCTTGCCAGGAGAATCCCAGGGATGGGGGAGCCTGGTGGGCTGCCGTCTATGGGGTTGCACAGAGTCGGACAGGACTGAAGTGACTTAGCAGCAGCAGAAGAAAGCAAGTATAAAAGCATGAACATTCATATTTGTTGGTTGGTTTGGAGAATTTAAGTTACACAGATGATTGTGATGTTAGCAACTGTTCCTCTTTGGATTTGGGGGTTTGGGTTTTTGTTTCTGAGAAGAAACAGCTTTCAAAGCGTGAGACTAAAACAACAGAATCACAGAAAGGCTAACTCACCCCCTCTTATAGTTGAGCTGAGGAAATAGTTTGGCGACTTCTTAGCTCCAAGCTGTTTAAGTAAATAACAAATACCCTTGCACTTAAACCTCCGTGGATACCTCACAGAAACACAGAGACACTAACTGATCACGTGCTCTTCAGTCTCACCTCTGCCCGAAGACTCGACTCAGCTGGCTGCCATTGGCTGCTGTTCCCTCACCAATGTCCCCTCCTTCTGCTTGTTCCTTACTTTTTCTGTGTCAGCATATACCTAACTTTCCTTGGGTGTTTTCTCTGAATGCCTCAGAGTTGGCTAGGTGTCCCTGTCATGTTCTAAATGACAGCTGAGTTCTGAAAAGCAGTAAGTATATGGTGAGCCATTCGCTCTCTTTGCAGGCACTCAGTTGTGCTCTCATAGGGCTTCCCAGGGAGCACTAGGGCTGAAGAACCCACCTGCCCATGCAGGAGATGGGAAAGACCCACATTCAATCTCTAGGTCAAGAAGATCCCCTAGAGAAAGAACTGCCAACCTACTCCAGTATTCTTGCCTGGGAATTCCCATGGACAGAGAGGAGCCTGGTGGGCTACAGTCCATGGGTCACACAAAGGGTCAGATCTGACTGAGCTCACATACAACACAAAAGCCGGAGCGGTGATGTATGACCATATGAGCAAGGCCATAAATCTATGAAACTTAGTTTGAAAAAGCAAAAGTGTGAATTTTAAATCATTTTCCTGGGTTACAAAATGCTCATTTTCTTTGTTTTGTTTTTTTTTTTTTCTTCCGTCATTTAAAAATCCTGAGGCCATGCAAAAACAGACAGTGTGTTTTAGAACTCAATGATCCTCTCTTAGAATCTTTCCTCCATACAGTTGAGTCCAAGTAACTTGAGACCAAAGACAAGCTAAACAAAGCATATGGAGATGGTTCTCCTAGAAAGCAGTTATGGGAGCGTTTTCAGGATTCCCTTTCAATGCCCTGCATGGAGGGAAAGAGGTGTGACAAGGGATAGAAATGATAC
Organism: Bos grunniens; assembly: GCF_055505025.1. Lineage (NCBI taxonomy): Eukaryota > Metazoa > Chordata > Mammalia > Artiodactyla > Bovidae > Bos > Bos grunniens. Next base: position 62,947,911 of record NC_141182.1, on the reverse strand, counting down.
AAAGATAGAGGACATTAGACATTGACAGATAGATAGATAAGTAAGCGAAAAATGATACATATAAACAACGGATAGGGACTTCCCCGGTGGTCCAGTGGTTAAGATCTGTGCTTCCAATGCAGGGGGCATGGGTTCAATCCTTGGCAGGGGCAGTAAGATCTCACATGCCACAGGGCATGGCCAAAATTAAATAAGTACATAAAATAGTCTATTTTCAGAATCAACCTGCCTGACTTCAGGCTCTACTATAAAGCCACAGTCATCAAGACAGTATGGTACTGGCACAAAGACAGACATATAGATCACTGGAACAAAATAGAAAGCCCAGAGATAAACCCACGCACCTATGGACACCTTACCTTTGACAAAGGAGGCAAGAATATACAATGGAGAAAAGACAATCTCTTTAACAAGTGGTGCTGGGAAAACTGGTCAACCACTTGTAAAAGAATGAAACTAGAACACTTTCTAACACCATACACAAAAATAAACTCAAAATGGATTACAGATCTAAACGTAAGACCAGAAACTATAAAACTCCTAGAGGAGGCAAACATAGGCAAAACACTCTCCAACGTAAATCACAGCAGGATCCTCTATGACCTACCTCCCAGAATATTGGAAATAAAAGCAAAAATAAACAAATGGGATCTAATTAAAATTAAAAGCTTCTGCACAACAAAAGAAACTATTAGCAAGGTGAAAAGACAGCCTTCAGAATGGGAGAAAATAATAGCAAATGAAGCAACTGATAATCTCAAAAATATAAAATATAAAATATTTAAAATATATAAATATATAAATATAAAATATATAAAATATAAAATATATAAAATATATAAAATATAAAATAAAGCAACTCCTGCAGCTCAATTACAGAAAAATAAACGACCCAATCAAAAAATGGGCCAAAGAACTAAATAGACATTTCTCCAAAAAAGACATACAGATGGCTAACAAACACATCAAAAGATTCTCAACATCACTCATTATCAGAGAAATGCAAATCAAAACCACAATGAGGCACCGTTTCACACCAGTCAGAATGGCTGCGATCCAAAAGTCTACAAGCAATAAATGCTGGACAGGGTGTGGAGAAAAGGGAACCCTCTTACACTGTTGGTGGGAATGCAAACTAGTTCAGCCACTATGGAGAACAGTGTGGAGATTCCTTAAAAAACTGGAAATAGAACTGCCATACAACTCAGCAATCCCACTGCTGGGCATACACACTGAGGAAACCAAAAGGGAAAGAGACACGTGTACCCCAATGTTCATCGCAGCACTGTTTATAATAGCCAGGACATGGAAGCACCCTAGATGTCCATCAGCAGATGAATGGATAAGAAAGCTGTGGTACATATACACAATGGAGTATTACTCAGCCATTAAAAAGAATACATTTGAATCAGTTCTAATGAGGTGGATGAAACTGGAGCCTATTATACAAAGTGAAGTAAGCCAGAAAGAAAAACACCAATACTATACTAACGCATATATATGGAATTTAGAAAGATGGTAACCATAACCCTGTATACAAGACAGCAAAAGAGACACTGATGTATAGAACAGTGTTTTGGACTCTGTGGGAGAGGGAGAGGGTGGGATGATTTGGGAGAATGGCATTGAAGCATGTATAATATCATATAAGAAACGAATCGCCACTCCAGGTTCAACACAGGATACAGGATGCTTGGGGCTGGTGCACTGGGATGACCCAGAGGGATGGTACGGGGAGGGAGGTGGGAGGGGGGATCAGGATTGGGAACATGTGTACACCCGTGGCAGATTCATGTTTATATATGGCAAAACCAATACAATATTGTAAAGTAATTAGCCTCTAATTAAAATAAACAAATTTAAATTTTAAAAATATATAAATAAAAATAGAGAATTCCTTGGTGGTCCAGTAGATGAGACTCCTTGCTCCCAATTCAGGGGACCTGGGCTTGGTTTCTGGTCAGGGAACTAGATCCCACCTGGGGCAGCTAAGAGTTCACCTGCTGCAACTAAAGACCCTATGGGCCACAAGTAAGACCTGGTGCGGTCAGATATACACACAAATAACTGGATATTTAAAATAAAAATAAAATAATAGATGATTGCTTTATAGACAGTAGACAATGGATAGATGGTAGATAGATAACACACAGATTATTAATGGATAACTCACGTCTAGATGTAGATATAGATAAGTGATTGTTGTTTCTGTTCTTTAGTCACTAAGTCATGTCGGACTCTTTGCGACCATGGACTGTAGCCCACCAGGCTCCTCTGTCCATGGGATTCTCCAGGCAAGAATATTGCAGAGTGTTGCTATTGCCTCCTCCAGGGGATCTTCCAGACCCACGGATAGAACCCATGTCCTCTGCATTGCAGGCAATGCTTCACCACGAGCCACCACAGAAGGCCATAGATAGATGGTAGAATTAGATAAATAAATGGTAGCTAGGTAGATGATAGTAAATGATGGATACATAATAAATGCATGATTGATAGATGATAAATAAGTAGACAGTAAAATGACAGATGATGACAGGTAAACATGGATATGTCTATTTTCCACAGTGTCAGAGGAAAGAAAGCCCTGTCTAACCGCAATGGACATGAGTGGGAGCAAACTCTGGGAGACAGTGATGGACAGGGAGGCCTGGCATGCTGCAGCCCATGGGGTCTCAAAGAGTCAGACACGACTGAGTGTGAACAACAACAACCTCTTGCTCTGAGTTGGAACCTTCAGTCGTCTCCTCAGTTATAAGGGAAGCCCTCCTGAGCCACGGGCCTCTGAAGTTTCAACCTGACACCATGGTCTCTCTGCCCAGCCATGACCCAGTAAGCCCACAGAGGAGAATTCAGATCAACATCTTCATGGTGTCAGCGACGTCTGTATGCCCCACTCCCAACCCAGGAGGAAGAGGATGTGAACTGCCTTCACTACAGGGCTGAGAACCGAAAGCAACTGCACAGCTTCCTGTAAGTGTGGGTCACTCAACGGAGCAGTGTGCCCTTCATCAGAGGAGCAGGGCTGAGGCTGGTGGGCAGCCTGAATGCGGGATCATGTCCATGGTTCCTCCCTCGCTGCTCTGTCTTGGTCAGTCGGGGAGAGAGGGTTGGGTACAAATAGACAGCTAAGGAGGGCAGGGCTGGTGGTTCTTTAAGGCGGGGCTGTTCTCACCGAGTGTTTCTTTCTAGGGTTGTGTCTGAGCCAGAGCACTTGGGCACAGAAGGGTGAGTGTTCTGTGTGATACTCCTGAGGACCCAGCAGGGTTTAAGCCAGGTATCAGGTCTCTTGGCTGCTGGAAAGAGGGGACTCAGACTTTAGAGCAGGGGCTGTAAGACGGGGAGAAACAGAAGGGTGGAGGGAGAAACGCTTGTGTGTCTATTACCTGTTCCCTGTGTTCTAGGAAATCTCCCCCCACCTCGTATCACAGCTCTGCCTGGATCCACAGTTCCAGCTAAGAGTCCTGTGACCCTCCTGTGTCAAGGACCTAAACAAGCTGAGGGGTACAGGATATCAAGACTGGGAAGTCCTGAGCCCATGGACAAAGAGGAACAGATCACATCCAGAAAGACCAACGCTTTGAATATTGCAGAGGTTACAACAGACAAGACAGGGCTGTACCACTGCTCCTATCAGAGAGGAGGCCGCTGGTCCCAGTTCAGTGACCCCCTGCAGCTGGTGATGACCGGTGAGGGGGACCCAGAGGCAGCGGAGCTGGGACTGACCCCTCTGCCGAGGGAAGGACCAGGCTTCGGGGACAGGAAGCAGGAGGACCAAGCCTTGTCCTTGGGGAGGTCTCAGGGATGATGCCGAGAGACTTCCTCAAGGGGGGGGGGGGGGGGAGGTGAAGAGGGGAGAGAGACCAGAGCCACATCTGCTCCCAGGGGACAAAAAGGGACAGTGCCTACGTGACCCTTCCCTTCATCGCTGAACTTCCTTCTTTCTCAGGAGCTTATTCCAAGCCCTCCCTCTCCAGCATGGCTGGCACAGTGGTGGCTCCAGGGGAGAATGTGAAGTTGCAGTGTTTCTCCAAATTCAACCATGATGTATTTATCCTCACCAAAGAAGATGGAGATCCCATCACCCAGAACCAAAGCTCCATCCCCCAGGACGGAGGACGCCAGACCATCTTCCTCTTGAATCCAGTCTCCTCCACACAGGCGGGGACCTACAGATGCTACGCTGCCTTCCACGACAACCCCTACGTGTGGTCTCAGCCCAGTGACCCACTGCAGCTTCAGGTCGAAGGTGAGGAAGAAGCCCAGCCCACCCACCTGCTCCCCGCCCTGGGGGCTGACTCTGTGCAGTTAAAGCACTGGCTGGGGAAAAGGATCGAAAGAGGGGGTGTGTTGAGTGCCATCGGCTTAGACACACATCTCTGAGGGACGGGCCGGGGACGGGCCATGTGGGTCCCTGGGACTCTGGGAGGTGAGAGCCTGACTGAGCAGAAATAAGGAAGACCTCTCCCACTTCACCTCTGTTTTCAGGAACTACTGACTCTCCCAGCATCACACAGCCCAGACATTCAACTGGTGAGTAACTGAGTTTAGGTGGAAAACTGAGAAGAGATTCTGTGTTCCCTTCTCTCTGACCTGGAGTGTTAACTGCATGGATGCAGATGTATATGTTATATATTATATGGATATACGTGTGTGTTAGTTGTTCAGTTGTGTCCGACTCTGTGACCCCACAAACTGTAGCCCACCAGGCTCCTCTGTCCATGGGATTTCCCAGGCAAGAACACTGGAGTGGGTTGCCATTCTCTTCTCCAGAGGATCTTCCTGACCCAGGGATTGAACCCTGGTCTCTCGCATAGCAGGCAGATTGTTTACTGTTTGAGCTACAAGGAACTCCATGTATATATATGTATTTTATATGTATGTAACTATTATTAAATATCATATATGCTTTGCAGAAAAATATTTACATAGACTATATTAATACGTGTGTTATATGTATTTTCATTTTTGTTAGAATAAAAACGTGTCACATAATGACTGGTTGGGAAAAACAGAGTCACACAGTGTAACAGAACAAGACTGACAGAAGGGGCTAGTGGTTTAGAAGAGGGCTCAACAAGCAAGTCCCTCGTGGGTGTATTTTTAACAAACACTGGGATGAAATCAGAGGGGTGATCCTTGTAGAGAGCGCAGGACAGGCAGAGGAACCAGCCCTGGGCCAAGACACAGAGGTAGAGACGTGCTCAGGAGCCCACGGGTAACAGAGGCCAGCGTGTCTGCTGCTGGGGAATGGTCAAATCACAGGAGATACTGAGCGAGGAGCAGGCCAGGCTCTGGGCAGGGACTGGCAGCCTCCAGCACCCCAGTCCTGTCTTTCTTGACTCCAGAAGTCCAGTATCAGCACAGCGCCCATAATGACAGGAGGAAAGAAAGGTTTTTAATGCGTATCCCGAGGGAGTGGGCTGGGCGGGCTTCCCACCAGGTCCAGAGATCTGCAGAAATGAGCTTGAGTTTTAGGGTCCTTTAGAGGCATGGACAGCTTCCCTGGTGGGTAGCTGACTCTCCCAGTGGTAGAGAATCTGCCTGCCAAGTAAGAGACCCAGGTTCAATCCCCAGGTCAGGAAGATGCCTTGGAGAAGGGCGTGGCAACTCACTCAATACCCTTGCCTGGGAAATCCCATGGACGGAGGAACCTGGTGGGCCATAGTCCATGGGGTCACAAGGACACAGCTGAGTGACTAATCAACAACCACCAACGGGAATCGGCCCTTCTACCTCTTCTCTCTCAGCGCCTACCGCTTGGCATCCTTCCGTGGAGACTCAAGTCCGCCTGAGCCTGGCTGCCCTGCTTCTCCTGGTCATGGTCGTCCTGTTGGCTGAAGCCTGGTGCAGCCGGGGAGGGGGGAGGTGGGGGGGGGGGTCCCTCAGAGAAGTCAGATGAGCCCCCACCCCAGTGGACTGACAAGTGCCGATGACCCTCCGCTGGCATCAAAGCACTGTGCTCACTTGTGGGGGTGGCGGTTCCAGGGCCCTGGCTGGGTCACCCATCCGATGCAGCAGTGTACTCGCTTCCTGTCGAACCTGAACAACGTACCAGAGGCACCGTGGAGGAGAGCAGCCCAATGTGAACTCTTTCAGTTCTAGAGAGCAGAAGTCTAAACCCTGTCCCCAAGCCTGCACTACTTGCTACTTTCCCGTTGGTGTTCTTGCCTTTTCAAGCTTCTAGACTCTGCCTGTGCTCCCTGTCTTGGAGCTCCGTCCTCCAGACACAGGAGGGGAGCGCCTCTTCTCCTCTCTGACCTCTACTTCCCTCCTCCCTTTTTGCCTCACACACCCCCACCCTCCTGATTCCTTTTTAACGAATACTTTTGGGAACTTGCCGGTGGTCCAGGGGTTAAGAATCTGCCCTGCCACGCAGGGGATGTGTGTTTGATGCCCGGTCAGGGAACTAAGATCCCACAGGCTGCAAAGCAGCTAAGCCTGTGAGCAGCAACCAAATGAATAAATAAATAAAAATAAAATTGTATTTAAAAAAAGAACAGGTGACTACATTGCCCCCCCCCCCCAGCCCGTGACAACCTGTGATAAGCCCCCACCCAAGACCCTTAATTTCACCACATCTGCAGTGTCCCTTTTGACATGGATGTTCTGGGTAGCGTTGCAACACTGTAATTAGAGGATATTACTCACCCTGCCTCCTGGAGATCACTGAGTCTGATCTTTGAGCCAGAAATCCTTACTTTTATGCACTGTCTCACGGAAGACACTCGGAAATAAGCACGGGTTTTTGTTTTGCTTTAATATTAAGTCTTTATTGAATTTGTTACAATTTTGCTTCTGTTTTACGTTTTGGTTTTTTGAGCCATGCGGCACGTTGGATTGTAGGTCCCCAACCAGGATTTGAACTCACAGCCCCTCATTGAGAGACGAAGTCTTAACCACTGGACTGCCAGGGAAGTACTTGGGAATAAATGTTTTAACATTCTTTTCAATTTAGAACAGGATGTGATTCAAACAGAGATGATACTTAATAAATTTTGCTTATGTGTAATGTGTAAATTCCTTAGAGTGGTTGTTCTTGCAGGATGGGAAATGGATCTAGGGCTAGAAATGCTGAATTTTTTTCCTTCAATATAGCCCTTGTGAAAGTGAAAGTTGCTCAGGCGTGTCCAACTCTGCGGAATTTAAAAATTCTAGAAAGCAAGTGGAGAAGGCCATGGCACCCCACTCCAGTATTCTTGCCTGGAAAATCCCATGGATGGCGGAGCCTGGTGGGCTGCCATCTATGGGGTCTCACAGGGTCAGAGATGACTGAAGGGATTTAGCAGCAGCAGAAAGCAAGTATAAAAGCATGAACATTCATATTGGTTGGTTGGTTTGGGGATTTAAGTTACACAGATGATTGTGATGTTAGCAATTTTTCCTCTTTGAGTTTGGGGTTTGGTTTTTTGTTTCTGAGAAGAAACAGCTTTCAAAGCATGAGACTAAAACAACAAAATCACAGAAAGGCTAACTCACCCCCTGTTACAGTTGAGCTGATGAAATAGTTTGGCGACTTCCTAGCTCCAAGCTGTTTAAGTAAATAATAAATACCCTTGCACTTAAACCTCCGTGGATACCTCACAGAAAAACAGAGACACTAACTGATCACGTGCTCTTCCGTCTCACCTCTGCCCCAAGACTCGACTCAGCTGGCTGCCATTGGCTGCTGTTCCCTCACCAATGTCCCCTCCTTCTGCCTGTTCCTTACTTTTTCTGTGTCAGCATAGACCTAACTTTCCTTGGGTGTTTTCTCTGAATGCCTTCTCAGAGTCGGCTAGGTGTCCCTGTCATGTTCTAAATGACAGCTGAGTTCTGAAAAGCGGTAAGTATATGGTGAGCCATTCGCTCTCTTTGCAGGCACTCAGTTGTGCTCTCAAGGGCTTCCCAGGAAGCACTAGGGCTGAAGAACCCACCTGCCCATGCAGGAGATGGGAAAGACCCAGATTCAATCCCTAGGTCAAGAAGACTCCCTGGAGAAAGAACTGCCAACCCACTCCAGTATTCTTGCCTGGGAATTCCCATGGACACAGAGGAGCCTGGTGGGCTACAGTCCATGGGTCCCACAAAGGGTCAGATCTGACTGAGCACACATAGAGCACAAAAGCAGGAGCGGTGATGTATGACCTTATGAGCAAGGCCATAATCCTATGAAACTTAGTTTGAAAAAGCAAAAGTGTGAGTTTTAACTCATTTCATGGGTTACAAAATGCTAATTTTCTTTGGGTTTTTTGTCAGTCATTTAAAAATCCTGAGGCCATGCAAAAACAGACAGTGGGTTTTAGAACTCAGTGATCCTCTCTTACAATCTTTCCTCCAAACCGTTGAGTCCAAGTAACTTGAGAGCAAAGACAAGCTAAACAAAGCATCTGGAGATGGTTCTCCTAGAAAGCAATGATGGGGGTGTTCTCGGAATTCCCTTTCAATGCCCTGGATGGAGGGAAAGAGGTGGGAGGAGGGAGAGAAATGATACAAAGATAGAGGACATTAGACATTGACAGATAGATAGATAAGTAAGCGAAAAATGATATGTATAAACGATAGATAGGGACTTCCCTGGTGGTCGAGTGGCTAAGACTCCGTGCTTCCAATGCAGAGGGCATGAGTTCAATCCCTGGCCAGGGGACTAAGATCCCACATCCACAGGGCGTGGCCAAAGTTAAATAAATAAAATAGTCTATTTCCAGGCTGTCTTAAAAATAAAAATAGGGAATCCCTTCGTGGTCCAGTAGCTGAGACGCCTTGCTCCCAATTCAGGGGACCTGGGCTTGGTCTCTGGTCAGGGAACTAGATCCCACCTGGGACAGCTAAGAGTTCGCCTACTGCAACTGAAGATCCCGTGGGTCACAGCTAAGACCTGGTGTGGTAAGATAAACACACAAATAACTGGATATTTAAAATAAAATAATAGATGATTGCTTGATAGAATGTAGAGAATCAATAGATGGTAGATAGATACAAACAGATTATTAATAGATAAATGACATCTAGATGTAGATATAGATAAGTGATTATTGTTGCTGTTGTTTAGTCCCTAAGTAGTGTCGGACTCTTTTTGAGTCCACGGACTGTAGCCCACCAGGCTCCTCTGTCCATGGGATTCTCCAGACAAGAACATTGGAAGACCGGGGAGGGAGGAGCCAAGATGGCGGAGGAGTAGGACAGGGAGAACACTTTCTCCCCCACAAATTCATCAAAAGAGCATTTAAACGTCGAGTAGATTCCACAAAACAACTTCTGAATGCCGGCAGAGGACATCAGGCACCCAGAAAAGCAATCCAACTCTTCGAAAGGAGGTAGGAAAAAATATAAAAGACAAAAAAAGAGACAAAAGAGGGAGGGACGGAGTTCCGTCCCGGGAAGGGAGTCTTAAAAAGAGAGAACTTTCCAAACACCAGGAAACCTTCTCACTGCCGAGTCTGTGCCGAGCTTTGGAAGCACAGAGGGCAACATAACAGGAAGAAAAAATAAATAAACAATTAAAACTCGAAGATTGCGAGTCCTACGGTAACTCCCCCAGCGGAGAAGCAGCGCAGACGCCTCCACGCGCCATTAGCAAGCGGGGGCTGGGCAGGGAGGCGCAGTGCGGGCTGCATCGCTTAGAGTAAGAATCTGGCCTGAATACCCTGAGCACTATCTGAGCGAAATAATTTGGGCTAGCAAACCAGACTGTGGGATATCTACCACGCGAAAAGCCAGCCCTAACCTAAGACCGCCAGGCCCGCGCACGGAACAAAGAATTGAACAGAGATAGCCGGCTGCAGACCTTCCCCCTCCGGTGACAGGCAGCCAGAGCCGGAAGGGGGCAATCGCAGCCCCAGAGAGACATTATCTATAAAACTGTAAGCAGGCTTCTTTGCTAACTAAAACTTTTTGGGGGTCTGGACGGTTAACATCTGCCTGAGAAGGTGTGCCAGTTTTACACCCAGATAACCGAGTGGCGGGGAGGCGATAAGTCGCAGCATTGGCGCTCGCCAAACACCTCATCACTTGAGCTGCTCGAACCTGGGAAGAGCACAAAACTCAGGCCCAACTGAGTCTGCGCCTCTGAGGACTACCCGAGTGCCTGAACCTGAGCGGCTTGGACCTGGGAGGTACATGCAACCCAGGGCCAGCCTCGGATTGTTCCCGGCGGAACAACCCAGAGCCCGAGCAGTGTGGGCAGGGAGGCTACACGCGCCGTGAGCAGGGGCAGACCCAGTGTGGCTGAGGCACTGTGAGCGCACGCCAGTGTTATTTGTTTGCAGCATCCCTCCCTCCCTCCCCACAGCGCGACTGAACAAAGAGAAGAAATACAGCTCCACCCATCAGAACACCGACACAAGCTTCCCTAACCAGGAAACCTTGACAAGCCACCTGTACAAACCCACACACAGCGAGGAAAAGCCACAATAAAGAGAACTCCACAAACTGCCAGAATACAGAAAGGACACCCCAAACTCAGCAATTTAAACAAGATGAAGAGACAGAGGAATAGCCAGCAGGTAAAGGAACAGGATAAATGCCCACCAAACCAAACAAAAGAGGAAGAGATAGGGAATCTACCTGATAAAGAATTCCGAATAATGATAGTGAAATTGATCCAAAATCTTGAAATTAAAATGGAATCACAGATAAATAGCTTGGAGACAAGGATTGAGAAGATGCAAGGAAGGTTTAACAAGGACCTAGAAGAAATAAAAAAGAGTCAATATATAATGAATAATGCAATAAATGAAATTAAAAACACTCTGGAGGCAACAAATAGTAGAATAACAGAGGCAGAAGATAGGATTAGTGAATTAGAAGATAGAATGGTAGAAATAAATGAATCAGAGAGAATAAAAGAAAAACGAATTAAAAGAAATGAGGACAATCTCAGAGACCTCCAGGACAATATTAAACGCTACAACATTCGAATCATAGGGGTTCCAGAAGAAGAAGACAAAAAGAAAGACCATGAGAAAATACTTGAGGAGATAATAGTTGAAAACTTCCCTAAACTGGGGAAGGAAATAATCACCCAAGTCCAAGAAACCCAGAGAATCCCAAACAGGATAAACCCAAGGGGAAACACCCCAAGACACATATTAATCAAATTAACAAAGATCAAACACAAAGAACAAATATTAAAAGCAGTAAGGGAAAAACAACAAATAACACACAAGGGAATTCCCATAAGGATAACAGCTGATCTTTCAATAGAAACTCTTCAAGCCAGGAGGGAATGGCAAGACATACTTAAAATGATGAAAGAAAATAACCTACAGCCCAGATTATTGTACCCAGCAAGGATTTCATTCAAGTATGAAGGAGAAATCAAAAGCTTCTCAGACAAGCAAAAGCTGAGAGAATTCTGCACCACCAAACCAGCTCTCCAACAAATACTAAAGGATATTCTCTAGACAGGAAACACAAAAATGGTGTATAAATTCGAACCCCAAACAATAAAGTAAATGGCAATGGGATCATACTTATCAGTAATTACCTTAAATGTAAATGGGTTGAATGCCCCAACCAAAAGACAAAGACTGGCTGAATGGATACAAAAACAAGACCCCTACATATGTTGTCTACAGGAGACCCACCTCAAAACAGGGGACACATACAGACTGAAAGTGAAGGGCTGGAAAAACATTTTCCACGCAAATAGGGACCAAAAGAAAGCAGGAGTAGCAATACTCATATCAGATAAAATAGACTTTAAAACAAAGGCTGTGAAAAGAGACAAAGAAGGTCACTACATAATGATCAAAGGATCAATCCAAGAAGAAGATATAACAATTATAAATATATATGCACCCAACACGGGAGCACCGCAGTATGTAAGACAAATGCTAACAAGTATGAAAGGAGAAATTAACAATAACACAATAATAGTGGGAGACTTTAATACCCCACTCACACCTATGGATAGATCAACTAAACAGAAAATTAACAAGGAAACACAAACTTTAAACGATACAATAGACCAGTTAGATCTAATTGATATCTATAGGACATTTCATCCCAAAACAATGAAGTTCACCTTTTTCTCAAGTGCACATGGAACCTTCTCCAGGATAGATCACATCCTGGGCCATAAAGCTAGCCTTGGTAAATTCAAAAAAATAGAAATCATTCCAAGCATCTTTTCTGACCACAATGCAGTAAGATTAGATCTCAATTACAGGAGAAAAACTATTAAAAATTCCAACATATGGAGGATGAACAATACCCTGCTGAATAACCAACAAATCACAGAAGAAATCAAAAAAGAAATCAAAATTTGCATAGAAACGAATGAAAATGAAAACACAACAACCCAAAACCTGTGGGACACAGTAAAAGCAGTCCTAAGGGGAAAGTTCATAGCAATACAGGCACACCTCAAGAAACAAGAAAAAAATCAAATAAATAACCTAACTCTACACCTAAAGCAACTAGAAAAGGAAGAAATGAAGAACCCCAGCGTTAGTAGAAGGAAAGAAATCTTAAAAATTAGAGCAGAAATAAATGCAAAAGAAACAAAAGAGACCATAGCAAAAATCAACAAAGCCAAAAGCTGGTTCTTTGAAAGGATAAATAAAATTGATAAACCATTAGCCAGACTCATCAAGAAACAAAGGGAGAAAAATCAAATCAGTAAAATTAGAAACGAAAATGGAGAGATCACAACAGACAACACAGAAATACAAAGGATCATAAGAGACTATTATCAACAATTATATGCCAATAAAATGGACAACGAGGAAGAAATGGACAAATTCTTAGAAAACTACAACTTTCCAAAACTCGACCAGGAAGAAATAGAAAACCTTAACAGACCCATCACAAGCACGGAAATTGAAACTGTAATCAAAAATCTTCCAGCAAACAAAAGCCCAGGTCCAGACGGCTTCACAGCTGAATTCTACCAAAAATTTAGAGAAGAGCTAACACCTATCCTGCTCAAACTCTTCCAGAAAATTGCAGAAGAAGGTAAACTTCCAAACTCATTCTATGAGGCCACCATCACCCTAATACCAAAACCTGACAAAGATCCCACAAAAAAAGAAAACTACAGGCCAATATCACTGATGAATATAGATGCAAAAATCCTAAACAAAATTCTAGCAATCAGAATCCAACAACACATTAAAAAGATCATACACCATGACCAAGTGGGCTTTATCCCAGGGATGCAAGGATTCTTCAATATCCGCAAATCAATCAATGTAATACACCACATTAACAAATTGAAAAACAAAAACCATATGATTATCTCAATAGATGCAGAGAAAGCCTTTGACAAAATTCAACACCCATTTATGATAAAAACTCTCCAGAAAGCAGGAATAGAAGGAACATACCTCAACATAATAAAAGCTATATATGACAAACCCACAGCAAACATTATCCTCAATGGTGAAAAATTGAAAGCATTTCCTCTAAAGTCAGGAACACGACAAGGGTGCCCACTTTCACCATTACTATTCAACATAGTTTTGGAAGTTTTGGCCACAGCAATCAGAGCAGAAAAAGAAATAAAAGGAATCCAAATTGGAAAAGAAGAAGTAAAACTCTCACTATTTGCAGATGACATGATCCTCTACATAGAAAACCCTAAAGACTCCACCAGAAAATTACTAGAACTAATCAATGATTATAGTAAAGTTGCAGGATATAAAATCAACACACAGAAATCCCTTGCATTCCTATACACTAATAATGAGAAAACAGAAAGAGAAATTAAGGAAACAATTCCATTCACCATTGCAACGGAAAGAATAAAATACTTAGGAATATATCTACCTAAAGAAACTAAAGACCTATATATAGAAAACTATAAAACACTGGTGAAAGAAATCAAAGAGGACACTAATAGATGGAGAAATATACCATGTTCATGGATTGGAAGAATCAATATAGTGAAAATGAGTATACTACCCAAAGCAATTTATGGATTCAACGCAATCCCTATCAAGCTACCAACAGTATTCTTCACAGAGCTAGAACAAATAATTTCACAATTTGTATGGAAATACAAAAAACCTCGAATAGCCAAAGCGATCTTGAGAAAGAAAAATGGAACTGGAGGAATCAACCTACCTGATTTCAGGCTCTACTACAAAGCCACAGTTATCAAGACAGTATGGTACTGGCACAAAGACAGAAATATAGATCAATGGAACAAAATAGAAAGCCCAGAGATAAATCCATGCACATATGGATACCTTATCTTTGACAAAGGAGGCAAGAATATACAATGGATTAAAGACAATCTCTTTAATAAGTGGTGCTGGGAAATCTGGTCAACCACTTGTAAAAGAATGAAACTAGAACACTTTCTAACACCATATACAAAAATAAACTCAAAATGGATTAAAAATCTCAACGTAAGACCAGAAACTATAAAACTCCTAGAGGAGAACATAGGCAAAACACTCTCCGACATACATCACAGCAGGATCCTCTATGATCCACCTCCCAGAATATTGGAAATAAAAGCAAAAATAAACAAATGGGACCTAATTAAACTTAAAAGCTTCTGCACATCAAAGGAAACTATTAGCAAGGTGAAAAGACAGCCTTCAGAATGGGAGAAAATAATAGCAAATGAAGCAACCGACAAACAACTAATCTCAAAAATATACAAGCAACTCCTACAGCTCAACTCCAGAAAAATAAATGACCCAATCAAAAAATGGGCCAAAGATCTAAATAGACATTTCTCCAAAGAAGACATACAGATGGCTAACAAACACATGAAAAGATGCTCAACATCACTCATTATCAGAGAAATGCAAATCAAAACCACTATGAGATACCATTTCACACCAGTCAGAATGGCTGCGATCCAAAAGTCTACAAATAATAAATGCTGGAGAGGGTGTGGAGAAAAGGGAACCCTCTTACACTGTTGGTGGGAGTGCAAACTAGTACAGCCACTATGGAGAACAGTGTGGAGATTCCTTCAAAAACTGGAAATAGAACTGCCTTATGATCCAGCAATCCCACTGCTGGGCATACACACTGAGGAAACCAGAAGGGAAAGAGACACGTGTACCCCAATGTTCATCGTAGCACTGTTTATAATAGCCAGGACATGGAAGCAACCTAGATGTCCATCAGCAGATGAATGGATAAGAAAGCAGTGGTACATATACACAATGGAGTATTACTCAGCCATTAAAAAGAATACATTTGAATCAGTTCTAATGAGGTGGATGAAACTGGAGCCTATTATACAGAGTGAAGTAAGCCAGAAGGACAAACACCAATACAGTATACTAACGCATATATATGGAATTTAGAAAGATGGTAACGATAACCCTGTATACGAGACAGCAAAAGAGACACTGATGTATAGAACAGGCTTATGGACTCTGTGGGAGAGGGAAAGGGTGGGAAGATTTGGGAGAATGGCATTGAAACATGTGAAATGTCATGTATGAAACGAGATGCCAGTCCAGGTTCAATGTATGATGCTGGATGCTTGGGGCTGGTTCACTGGGATGACCCAGAGGGATGGTATGGGGAGGGAGGAGGGAGGAGGGTTCAGGATGGGGAACACCTGAGAAATAAAGGAATAAAAAAAAAAAAAAGACACAGACCGGCAGGACTTGGTGATCAACACCGATGTTGGGGTTTCTAAATTACCTCCAATGCCCTTAAAACTCTAAGGTCTTTTGAATCCTACACATCTCTTGGGCTCATTTATGAGAGCAAGGATAATGCAAATATAGACTTGTACCTACAGGGAAATGACAATAGCAGTGTGGGCAGCTAGAGGCATGACCCTCTGCTCTTCTCCACCCAGCACACACACACATACCTCTCTCTCTCCCCCACTTACCTACTTCCAAGTCTCCTCACCACCATCACCTCCCTGCCACTCTTTTGTTCCCCAGAATCTCTGATGTCAGACTTGTGATGTAATGACTAACACAGAGTCTGACTGTCTCTTTTGATAAATAAAAGATCTGTCTTTAGCCATGTTTGAAAACCCACCCCAATCCTCTACATTATCTTTCTCTACAGGGTTGAGAAAAAAGAAAATGAAGCCAGACATATGACCTTCTCAATCCAAATTTCCCTACTACTGTTGGCAATTAAAAAAAAAAAGTTAGATAACATTAAAAACGTCGAACATTCTATTTGTGACAAAGCAAGAGAAGAAAAAAAAAAAGAACATTGGAGTGGGTTGCCATTTCCTGCTGCAGGGGATCTTCCCGGCCCATGGATAGAACCCATGTCCTCTGCATTGCAGGCAATGCTTCACCACAAGCCACCATGGAAGGCTGTAGATAGATGATAGAATTAGACAAATAAATGGTAGCTAGATGGAAATGGCAAACCACTCCAGTATTCTTGCCTGGAGAATCCCAGGGATGGGGAGCCTGGTGGGCTGCCATACAGAGTTGCACAGAGTCGGACATGACTGAAGCGACTTAGCAGCAGGAGCAGCAGGTAGATGATAATAAATGATCAATAGATAATAAACGCATGATTGATAGATGATAGATGATAAATAAGTAGACAATAAAATGACAGATAATGATAGATAGACATGGATATGTGTATTCCCCACAGTATCAGAATAAAGAAAGCCCTGTCTAACCGCAATGGACACGAGATGGAGCAAGCTCTGGGAGACAGTGATGGACAGGGAGGCCTGGCGTGCTGCAGCCCATGGGGTCTAAAAAAGTCGGACACGACTGAGTGACTGAACAACAACAACCTCTTGCTCTGAGTTGGAACCTTCAGTGGTCTCCTCAGTCCTGAGGGAAGCCCTCCTGAGCCACGGGCCTCTGAAATTTCAACCCGACACCATGGTTCTCTCCCCCCAACCATGACCCACTTTGCCCACAGAGGAGAAGTTCAGTTCAGTGTCTTCATGGTGTCAGCGACGTCTGTATGCCCCACTCCCAACCCAGGAGGAAGAGGATGTGAACTGCCTTCACTACAGGGCTGAGAACCGAAAGCAACTGCACAGCTTCCTGTAAGTGTGGGTCACTCAACGGAGCAGTGTGCCCTTCATCAGAGGAGCAGGGCTGAGGCTGGTGGGCCGCCTGAACGCGGGATCATGTCCATGGTTCCTCCCTCGCTGCTCTGTCTTGGTCAGTTGGGGAGAGAGGGTTAGATACAAATAGACGGCTAAGGAGGGCAGGGCTGGTGGTTCTTTAAGGCGGGGCTGTTCTCACCAGGTGTTTCTTTCTAGGGTTGTGTTTGAGCCAGAGCACTTGGGCACAGAAGGGTGAGTGTTCTGTGTGATACTCCTGAGGACCCAGCAGGGTTTAAGCCAGATATCAAGTCTCTTGGCCGCTGGAAAGAGGGGACTCAGACTTTACAGCGGGGGCTGTAAGAGGGGGAGAAATAGAAGGGTGGAGGGAGAAAAGTTTGTGTGTCTATTACCTGTTTCCTGTGTTCTAGGAAATCTCCCCCCGCCTCCTTTCACAGCTCTGCCTGGATCCACAGTTCCATGGAAGAGTCATGTGACCCTCCTGTGTCAAGGACCTAAACAAGCTGAGGGGTACAGGATATCAAGAGTGGGAAGTCCTGAGCCCATGGACAAAGACGAACAGATCATGTCCAGGAAGACCAACACTTTGAGTATTGCAGAGGTTACAACAGACAAGACAGGGCTGTACCACTGCTCCTATCAGAGAGGAGGCCGCTGGTCCCAGTTCAGTGACCCCCTGCAGATGGTGATGACCAGTGAGGGGGCACAGAGGCAGTGGAGCCGGGACTGACCCCTCTGCCGAGGGAAGGACCAGGCTTCGGGGACAGGAAGCAGGAGGACCAAGCCTTGTCCTTGGGGAGGTCTCAGGGATGATGCCGAGAGACTTCCTCAAGGGGGAGGGGGGCGAGGAGGGGAGAGAGACCAGAGCCACGTCTGCTCCCAGGGACAAAAAGGGACAGTGCCTATGTGACCCTTCCCTTCATCGCTGAACTTCCTTCTTTCTCAGGAGCTTATTCCAAGCCCTCCCTCTCCAGCATGGCTGGCACAGTGGTGGCTCCAGGGGAGAATGTGAAGTTGCAATGTTTCTCCAAAATCAACCATGATGTATTCATCCTCACCAAAGAAGATGGAGATCCCATCACCCAGAACCAAAGCTCCATCCCCCAGGACGGAGGACGCCAGACCATCTTCCTCTTGAATCCAGTCTCCTCCACACAGGCGGGGACCTACAGATGCTACGGTGCCTTCCACGACAACCCCTACGTGTGGTCTCAGCCCAGTGACCCACTGCAGCTTCAGGTCGAAGGTGAGGAAGAAGCCCAGTCCACCCACCTGCTCCCCGCCTTGGGGGCTGACTCGGCGGTGAAAGCACTGGCTGGGGAAGAGGACCACAAGAGGGAGGGTGTGTGAGCACCATCAGCTTAGACACGCATCTCTGAGGGATGGGCCGGGGACGGGCCATGTGGGTCCATGGGACTCTGGGTGGTGAGAGCCTAACTGGGCGGAAATAAGGAAGACCTCTCCCACCTCACCTCTGTTTTCGGGAACTACTGACTCTCCCAGCAGCACACAGCCCAGACGTTCAACTGGTGAGTGAGTTTAGGTGGAAAACTGAGAAGAGATTCTGTGTTCCCTTCTCTCTGACCTGGAGTGTTAACCGCATGGATGCAGATGTATATGTTATATATTATATGGATATATGTGTGTGTTAGTTACTCAGTCGTGTCCGACTCTGTGACCCCACAAACTGTAGCCCACCAGGCTCCTCTGTCCATGGGATTTCCCAGGAAAGAACACTGGAGTGTGTTGCCATTCCCTTCTCCAGAGGATCTTCCTGACCCAGGGATGGAACCCTGGTCTCCCGCATAGCAGGCAGATTCTTTACTGTTTGAGCTACAAGGAACTCCATGCATATATATGTATTTTATATGTATGTAACTATTATTAAATATCATATATGCTTTGCAGAAAAATATTTACATAGACTATATTAATACGTGTGTTATATGTATTTTCATTTTTGTTAGAATAAAAATGTGTCACATAATGACTGATTGGGAAAAACAGAGTCACACAGTGTAACAGAACAAGACTGACAGAAGGGGCTAGTGATTTAGAAGAGGGCTCAACAAGCAAGTCCCTCATGGGTGTATTTTTAACAAACACTGGGATGAAATCAGAGGGGTGATCCTTGTAGAGAGCGCAGGACAGGCAGAGGAAGCAGCCCTGGGCCAAGACACAGAGGTAGAGACGTGCTCAGGAGCCCACGGGTAACAGAGGCCAGCGTGTCTGCTGCTGGGGAACGGTCAAATCACAAGAGATACCGAGCGAGGAGCAGGCCAAGCTCAGGGCAGGGACTGGCAGTCTCCAGCACCCCTGTTCTGTCTTTCTTGACCCCAGAAGCCCAGTATCAGCACAGCGCCCATAATGACAGGACGAAAGAAAGGTGTTTAATGCTTACCCCGAGGGAGTGGGCTGGGCGGGCTTCCCACCAGGTCCAGAGGTCTGCAGAAATGAGCTTGAGTTTTAGGGTCCTTTAGAGGCATGGACAGCTTCCCTGGTGGGTAGCTGACTCTCCCAGTGGTAGAGAATCTGCCTGCCAAGTAGGAGACCCAGGTTTAATCCCCAGGTCAGGAAGATGCCCTGGAGAAGGGCGTGGCAACTCACTCAATACCCTTGCCTGGGAAATCCCATGGACGGAGGAACCTGGTGGGCCACAGTCCATGGGGTCACAAGGACACAGCTGAGTGACTAATCAACAACCACCAACGGGAATCGGCCCTTCTACCTCTTCTCTCTCAGCGCCTACCGCTTGGCATCCTTCCATGGAGACTCAAGTCCGCCTGAGCCTGGCTGCCCTGCTTCTCCTGGTCATGGTCATCCTGTTGGCTGAAGCCTGGTGCAGCCGGGGACGGGGGGGGTCCCTCAGTGAAGTCAGATGAGCCCCCACCCCAGTGGACTGACAAGCACTGATGACCCTCCGCTGGCATCAAAGCACTGTGCTCACTTGTGGGGGTGGCGGTTCCAGGGCCCTGTCTGGGTCACCCATCCGATGCAGCAGTGTACTCGCTTCCTGTCGAACCTGAACAACGTACCAGAGGCACTGTGGACGAGAGCAGCCCACTGTGAATTCTCTTTCAGTTCTAGAGAGCAGAAGTCTAAACCCTGTCCCCAAGCCTGCACTACTTGCTACTTTCCCGTTGGTGTTCTTGCCTTTTCGAGCTTCTAGACTCTGCCTGTGCTCCCTGTCGTGGAGCTCCGTCCTCCAGACACAGGAGGGGAGCGCCTCTTCTCCTCTCTGACCTCTGCTTCCTTCCTCCCTTCTTGCCTCACACACCCCCACCCTCCTGCTTCCCTTTGACGAACACTTATGGGGACCTGCCGGTGGTCCAGTGGTTAAGAATCTGCCCTGCAATGCAGGGGATGTGTGTTTGATGCCCAGTCAGGGAACTAAGATCCCACAGGCTGCAAAGCAGCTAAGCCTGTGAGCAGCAACCAAATGAATAAATAAATAAAAATAAAATTATATTTAAAAAAGACCCGTGACTACATGGGGCACCACCCCCTGCCCATGACAACCTGCGATAAGCTCCCACCCAAGACCCTTAATTTCACAACATCTGCTGCTGCTGCTGCTGCTAAGTCACTTCAGTCGTGTTCAACTCTGTGTGACCCCATAGACAGCAGCCCACCAGACTTTCCCGTCCCTGGGATTCTCCAGGCAAGAACACTGGAGTGGGTTGCCATTTCCTTCTCCAATGCAGGAAAGTGAAAAGTGAAAGGGAACTCACTCAGTCATGTCTGACTCTTCGAGACCCCATGGACTGCAGCCTACCAGGCTCTTCCGTCCATGGGATTTTCCAGGCAAGAGTACTGGAGTGGGGCAGTGTCCCTTTTGACATGGAGGTTCTGGGTAGCTCTGCAAAACTATCATTAGAAGGCTGTTACTCACCCTGCCTCCTGGAGATCACTGAGTCTGATCTTTGAGCCAGAAATCCTTGCTTTTATGCACTGTCTCACAGGAGAGACTTTGAAACAAGCAGGTTTTTTGTTTTGCTTTAATATTTAAGTCTTTATTGAATTTGTTACAATTTTGCTTCTATTTTACGTTTTGGTTTTTTGGCCACGAAGTATGTTGGATCGTAGGTCCCCGACCAGGGATTGAACCCACAGCCTCCTCATTGGGAGACAAAGTCTTAACCACTGGACTGCCAGGGAAGTACCTGGGAATAAATGTTTAACACTCTTTTCAATTTAGAACAGGATGTGATTCAAACAGAGATGATACTTAATAAACTTTGCTTATGTGTAATGTGTACATTCCTTAGAGTGGTTGTTCTTGCTGGGTGGCAAATGGGTCTAGGGTTAGAAATGCTGATTTTTTTTTCCTTCAATATAGCCCTTGTGAAAGTAAAAGTCACTCAGGCGTGTCTGACTCTTTGTAGAATTTAAAAATTCTAGAAAGCAAGTGGAGAAGACGATGGTACCCCACTCCAGTACTCTTGCCTGGAAAACCCCATGGATGGAGGAGCCTGGTAGGCTGCAGTCCATGGGGTCGCTGAGGGTTGGACACGACTGAGCGACTTCACTTTCACTTTTCACTCTCATGCATTGGAGAAGGAAATGGCAGCCCACTCTAGTGTTCTTGCCAGGAGAATCCCAGGGATGGGGGAGCCTGGTGGGCTGCCGTCTATGGGGTTGCACAGAGTCGGACAGGACTGAAGCGACTTAGCAGCAGGAGCAGCAGGTAGATGATAATAAATGATCAATAGATAATAAATGCATGATTGATAGATGATAAATAAGTAGACAATAAAATGACAGATAATGATAGATAGACATAGATATGTGTATTCTCCACAGTGTCAGAAGAAAGAAAGCCCTGTCTAACCGCGATGGACACAAGAAGGGAGCAAACTCTGGGAGACAGTGATGGACAGGGAGGCCTAGCATGCTGCAGCCCAAGGGGTCTCAAAGAGTCAGACACGACTGAGTGACTGAACAACAACAACCTCTTGCTCTGAGTTGGAACCTTCAGTCGTCTCCTCAGTCCTGAGGGAAGCCCTCCTGAGCCACGGGCCTCTGAAGTTTCAACCCCGACACCATGGGTCTCTCCCCCCAGCCATGACCCAGTAAGCCCACAGAGGAGAAGTTCAGTTCAGTGTCTTCATGGTGTCAGCGACGTCTGTATGCCCCACTCCCAACCCAGGAGGAAGAGGATGTGAACTGCCTTCACTACAGGGCTGAGAACTGAAAGCAACTGCACAGCTTCCTGTAAGTGTGGGTCATTCGACAGAGCAGTGTGCCCTTCATCAGAGGAGCAGGGCTGAGGCTGGTGGGCAGCCTGAACGCGGGATCATGTCCATGATTCCTCCCTCGCTGCTATGTCTTGGTCAGTCGGGGAGAGAGGGTTAGGTACAAATAGACGGCTAAGGAGGGCAGGGCTGGTGGTTCTTTAAGGCTAGGCTGTTCTCAGCGAGTGTTTCTTTCCAGGGTTGTGTCTGAGCCAGAGCACTTGGGCACAGAAGGGTGAGTGTTCTGTGTGATACTCCTGAGGACCCAGCAGGGTTTAAGCCAGGTATCAGGTCTCTTGGTGGCTGGAAAGAGGGGACTCAGACTTTAGAGCGGGGGCTGTAAGAGGGGGAGAAACAGAAGGGTGGAGGGAGAAACGCTTGTGTGTCTATTACCTGTTCCCTGTGTTCTAGGAAATCTCCCCCCACCTCGTATCACAGCTCTGCCTGGATCCACAGTTCCATGGAAGAGTCCTGTGACCCTCCTGTGTCAAGGACCTAAACAAGCTGAGGGGTACAGGATATCAAGAGTGGGAAGTCCTGAGCCCATGGACAAAGAGGAACAGATCACGTCCAGGAAGACCAACACTTTGAATATTGCAGAGGTTACAACAGACAAGACAGGGCTGTACCACTGCTCCTATCAGAGAGGAGGCCACTGGTCCCAGTTCAGTGACCCCCTGCAGCTGGTGATGACCGGTGAGGGGGACACAGAGGCAGCGGAGCTGGGACTGACCGCTCTGCCAAGGGAAGGACCAGGCTTCGGGTACAGGAAGCAGGAGGACCAAGCCTTGTCCTTGGGGAGGTCTCAGGGATGATGCCGAGAGACTTCCTCAAGGGTGAGCGGGGCGAGGAGAGGAGAGAGACCAGAGCCACGTCTGCTCCCAGGGGACAAAAAGGGACAGTGCCTACGTGACCCTTCCCTTCATCGCTGAACTTCCTTCTTTCTCAGGAGCTTATTCCAAGCCCTCCCTCTCCAGCATGGCTGGCACAGTGGTGGCTCCAGGGGAGAATGTGAAGTTGCAGTGTTTCTCCAAAATCAACCATGATGTATTTATCCTCACCAAAGAAGATGGAGATCCTATCACCCAGAACCAAAGCTCCGTCCCCCACGACGGAGGATGCCAGACCATCTTCTTCTTGAGTCCAGTCTCCTCCACACAGGCAGGGACCTACAGATGCTACGGTGCCTTCCACGTCAACCCCTACGTGTGGTCTCAGCCCAGTGACCCACTGCAGCTTCAGGTCGAAGGTGAGGAAGAAGCCCAGTCCACCCACCTGCTCCCCACCGTGGGGGCTGACTGTGTGCGGTTAAAGCACTGGCTGGGGAAAAGGATCACAAGAGGGGGCGTGTGTGAGTGCCATCGGCTTAGACACACATGTCTGAGGGACGGGCCGGGGACGGGCCATGTGGGTCCCTGGGACTCTGGGAGGTGAGAGCCTGACAGCAGAAATAAGGAAGACCACTCCCACTTCACCTCTGTTTTCAGGAACTACTGACTCTCCCAGCAGCACACAGCCCAGACATTCAACTGGTGAGTAACTGAGTTTAGGTGGAAAACTGAGAAGAGATTCTGTGTTCCCTTCTCTCTGACCTGGAGTGTTAACCGCATGGATGCAGATGTACATGTTATATATTATATGGATATATGTGTGTGTTAGTTACTCAGTCGTGTCCGACTCTGTGACCCCACAAACTGTAGCCCACCAGGCTCCTCTGTCCATGGGATTTCCCAGGCAAGAACACTGGAGTGGGTTGCCATTCTCTTCTCCAGAGGATCTTCCTGACCCAGGGATTGAACCCTGGTCTCCTGCAGAGCAGGCAGATTCTTTACTGTTTGAGCTACAAGGAACTCCATGTATATATATGTATTTTTTATATATGTAACTATTATTAAATATCATATATGCTTTGCAGAAAAATATTTACATAGACTATATTAATACATGTGTTATATGTATTTTCATTTTTGTTAGAATAAAAATGCGTCACATAATGACTGGTTGGGAAAAACAGAGTCACACAGTGTAACAGAACAAGACTGACAGAAGGGGCTAGTGATTTAGAAGAGGGCTCAACAAGCAAGTCCCTCATGGGTGTATTTTTAACAGACACTGGGATGAAATCAGAGGGGTGATCCTTGTAGAGAGCGCAGGACAGGCAGAGGAACCAGCCCTGGGCCAAGACACAGATGTAGAGACATGCTCAGGAGCCCATGGATAACAGAGGCCAGCGTGTCTGCTGCAGGAATGGTCAAATCACAGGAGATACTGAGCGAGGAGCAGGCCAGGCTCTGGGTAGGGACTGGCAGCCTCCAGCACCCCAGTCCTGTCTTTCTTGACTCCAGAAGTGCAGTATCAGCACAGCACCCATAATGACAGGAGGAAAGAAAGGTGTTTAATGCTTACCCCGAGGGAGTGGGCTGGGCAGGCTTCCCACCAGGTCCAGAGGTCTGCAGAAATGAGCTTGAGTTTTAGGGCCCTTTAGAGGCATCAACAGCTTCCCTGGTAGCTAGTGGTAAAGAATTTACCTGCCAACTAGGAGACCCACGTTCAATCCCCAGGTCAGGAAGATGCCCTGGAGAAGGGCGTGGCAACTCACTCAATACCCTTGCCTGGGAAATCCCATGGATGGAGGAACCTGGGGGGCCACAGTCCCTGGGGTCACAAGGACACAGCTGAGTGACTAATCAACAACCACCAACGGGAATCAGCCATTCTACCTCCTCTCTCTCAGCGCCTACGGCTTAGCATCCTTCCGTGGAGACTCAAGTCCGCCTGAGCCTGGCTGCCCTGCTTCTCCTGGTCATGGTCGTCCGGTTGGCTGAAGCCTGGTGCAGCCGGGGGGTTCCCTCAGTGAAGTCAGATGAGCCCCCGCCCCAGTGGACTGACAAGCACCGATGACCCTCAGCTGGCATCAAAGCACTGTGCTCACTTGTGGGGGTGGCGGTTCCAGGGCCCTGTCTGGGTCACCCATCCGATGCAGCAGTGTACTCGCTTCCTGTCTAACCTGAAACAACGTACCAGAGGCACCATGGACGAGACGAGCCCATTGTGAATTCTCTTTCAGTTCTAGAGAGCAGAAGTCTAAACCCTGTCCCCAAGCTTGCACTACTTGATACTTTCCCGTTGGTGTTCTTGCCTTTTCGAGCTTCTAGACTCTGCCTGTGCTCCCTGTCTTGGACTCCGTCCTCCAGACCCAGGAGGGGAGCGCCTCTTCTCCTCTCTGACCTCTGCTTCCTTCCTCCCTTCTTGCCTCACACACCCCCACCCTCCTGCTTCCCTTTTAACGAACACTTATGGGGACGTCCCGGTGGTCCAGTGGTTAAGAATCTGCCCTGCGATGCAGGTGATGTGTGTTTGATACCCAGTCATGGAACTAAGATCCCGTAGGCTAAAAAGCAGCTAAGCCTGTGAGCAGCAACCAAATGAATAAATAAATAAAAATAAAATTATATTTAAAAAAGACCCGTGACTACATGGGGCACCCCCCCATGACAACCTTCGATAAGCTCCCACCCAAGACCCTTAATTTCACCACATCTGCTGCTGCTGCTGCTAAGTCACTTCAGTCGTGTTCGACTCTGTGTGACCCCATAGATGGCAGCCCACCAGACTTTCCCGTCCCTGGGATTCTCCAGGCAAGAACACTGGAGTGGGTTGCCATTTCCTTCTCCAATGCATGAAAGTGAAAAGTGAAAGGGAAGTCGCTCAGTCGGGTCTGACTCTTCGCGACCCCATGGACTGCAGCCCACCAGGCTCCTCCGTCCATGGGATTTTCCAGGCAAGAGTACTGGAGTGGGGCAGTGTCCCTTTTGACATGGAGGTTCTGGGTAGCTCTGCAAAACTATCATTAGAAGGCAGTTACTCACCGTGCCTCCTGGACATCACTGAGTCTGATCTTTGAGCCAGAAATCCTTGCTTTTATGCACTGTCTCACAGGAGAGACTTTGAAACAAGCAGGTTTTTTGTTTTGCTTTAATATTTAAGTCTTTATTGAATTTGTTACAATTTTGCTCTGTTTTATGTTTTGGTTTTTTGGCCACGAAGTATGTTAGATCGTAGGTCCCCGACCAGGGATTGAACCCACAGCCTCCTCATTGGGAGACAAAGTCTTAACCACTGGACTGCCAGGGAAGTACCTGGGAATAAATGTTTAACACTCTTTTCAATTTAGAACAGGATGTGATTCAAACAGAGATGATACTTAATAAACTTTGCTTATGTGTAATGTGTACATTCCTTAGAGTGGTTGTTCTTGCTGGGTGGCAAATGGGTCTAGGGCTAGAAATGCTGATTTTTTTCCTTCAATATAGCCCTTGTGAAAGGAAAAGTCAGGCATGTCTGACTCTTTGTAGAATTTAAAAATTCTAGAAAGCAAGTGGAGAAGATGATGGTACCCAACTCCAGTACTCTTGCCTGGAAAACCCCTGGATGGAGGAGCCTGGTAGGCTGCAGTCCATGGGGTCGCTGAGGGTTGGACACGACTGAGCGACTTCACTTTCACTTTTCACTCTCATGCATTGGAGAAGGAAATGGCAGCCCACTCTAGTGTTCTTGCCAGGAGAATCCCAAGGGTGAGGGAGCCTGGTGGGCTGCCGTCTATGGGGTTGCACAGAGTGGGACATGACTGAAGCGACTTAGCAGCAGGAGCAGCAGGTAGATGATAATAAATGATCAATAGATAATAAATGTATGATTGATAGATGATAAATAAGTAGACAATAAAATGACAGATAATGATAGTTAGACGTGGATATGTGTATTCCCCACAGTATCAGAATAAAGAAAGCCCTGTCTAACCGCAATGGACACCAGTGGGAGCAAACTCTGGGAGACAGTGATGGACAGGGAAGCCTGGCATACTGCAGCCCATGGGGTCTCTAACAGTCAGACACGACTGAGTGTGAACAACAACAACAACCTCTTGCTCTGAGTTGGAACCTTCAGTCGTCTCCTCAGTCCTGAGGGAAGCCCTCCTGAGCCACAGGCCTCTGAAGTTTCAACCCCAACACGATGGGTCTCTCCGCCCAGCCGTGACCCAGTATGCCCACAGAGGAGAAGTTCAGTTCAGTGTCTTCATGGTGTCAGCGACGTCTGTATGCCCCACTCCCAACCCAGGAGGAAGAGGATGTGAACTGCCTTCACTACAGGGCTGAGAACCGAAAGCAACTGCACAGCTTCCTGTAAGTGTGGGTCACTCGACGGAGCAGTGTGCCCTTCATCAGAGGAGCAGGGCTGAGGCTGGTGGGCAGCCTGAACGCGGGATCATGTCCATGGTTCCTCCCTCGCTGCTCTGTCTTGGTCAGTTGGGGAGAGAGGGTTAGGTACAAATAGACGGCTAAGGAGGGCAGGGCTGGTGGTTCTTTAAGGCGGGGCTGTTCTCACCGAGTGTTTCTTTCTAGGGTTGTGTCTGAGCCACAGCACTTGGGCACAGAAGGGTGAGTGTTCTGTGTGATACTCCTGAGGACCCAGCAGGGTTTAAGCCAGGTATCAGGTCTCTTGGCCGCTGGAAAGAGGGGACTCAGACTTTACAGCGGGGGCTGTAAGAGGGGGAGAAACAGAAGGGTGGAGGGAGAAACGCTTGTGTGTCTATTACCTGTTCCCTGTGTTCTAGGAAATCTCCCCCCGCCTCGTATCACAGCTCTGCCTGGATCCACAGTTCCAGCTAAGGGTCCTGTGACCCTCCTGTGTCAAGGACCTAAACAAGCTGAGGGGTACAGGATATCAAGAGTGGGAAGTCCTGAGCCCATGGACAGAGAGAAACAGATCACGTCCAGGAAGACCGACACTTTGAGTATCATAGAGATGACATTTGAGAAGACAGGGCTATACCACTGCTCCTATCAGAGAGGAGGCCGCTGGTCCCAGTTCAGTGACCCCCTGCAGCTGGTGATGACCGGTGAGGGGGCCACAGAGGCAGTGGAGCCGGGACTGACCCCTCTGCCGAGGGAAGGACCAGTCTTCGGGGACAGGAAGCAGGAGGACCAAGCCTTGTCCTTGGGGAGGTCTCAGGGATGATGCCGAGAGACTTCCTCAAGGGGGAGGGGGGCGAGGAGGGGAGAGAGACCAGAGCCACGTCTGCTCCCAGGGGACAAAAAGGGACAGTGCCTACGTGACCCTTCCCTTCATCGCTGAACTTCCTTCTTTCTCAGGAGCTTATGACAAGCCCTCCCTCTCCAGCATGGCTGGCACAGTGGTGGCTCCAGGGGAGAATGTGAAGTTGCAGTGTTTCTCCAAAATCAACCATGATGTATTTATCCTCACCAAAGAAGATGGAGATCACGTCACCCAGAACCAAAGCTCCGTCCCCCAGGACAGAGGACGCCAGGCCATCTTCCTCTTGAATCCAGTCTCCTCCACACAGGCGGGGACCTACAGATGCTACGGTGCCTTCCACGACAACCCCTACGTGTGGTCTCAGCCCAGTGACCCACTGCAGCTTCAGGTTGAAGGTGAGGAAGAAGCCCAGACCACCCACCTGCTCCCCACCTTGGGGGCTGACTCTAGGCGGTTAAAGCACTGGCTGGGGAAAAAGACCGCAATGGGGGGGAGGTGTGAGGGCAATCAGCTTAGACACCCATCTCTGAGGGATGGGCCAAGGACGGGCCATGTGGGTCCCTGGGACTCTGGGAGGTGAGAGCCTGACTGAGCAGAAATAAGGAAGACCTCTCCCACTTCACCTCTGTTTTCGGGAACTACTGACTCTCCCAGCAGCACACAGCCCAGACGTTCAACAGGTGAGTAACTGACTTTAGGTGGAAAACTGAGAAGAGATTCTGTGTTCCCTTCTCTCTGACCTGGAGTGTTAACCGCATGGATGCAGATGTACATGTTATATATTATATGGATATACGTGTGTGTTAGTTGTTCAGTTGTGTCCGACTCTGTGACCCCACAAACTGTAGCCCACCAGGCTCCTCTGTCCGTGGGATTTCCCAGGCAAGAACACTCGAGTGGGTTGCCATTCTCTTCTCCAGAGGATCTTCCTGACCCAGGGATTGAACCCTGGTCTCCTGCATAGCAGGCAGATTCTTTACTGTTTGAGCTACAAGGAACTCCATGTATATATATGTATTTTTATATATGTAACTATTATTAAATATCATATATGCTTTGCAGAAAAATATTTACATAGACTATATTAATACATGTGTTATACGTATTTTCATTTTTATTAGAATAAAAACGTGTCACATAATGACTGGTTGGGAAAAATAGAGTCACACAGTGTAACAGAACAAGACTGACAGAAGGGGCTAGTGATTTAGAAGAGGTCTCAACAAGCAAGTCCCTCGTGGATGTATTTTTAATAGACACTGCAATGAAATCAGAGGGGTGATCCTTGTAGAGAGCGCAGGACAGGCAGAGGAACCAGCCCTGGGCCAAGACACAGAGGTAGAGACCCGCTCAGGAGCCCATGGGTAACAGAGGCCAGCGTGTCTGCTGCAGGAATGGTCAAATCACAGGAGATACTGAGCGAGGAGCAGGCCAGGCTCTGGGCAGGGACTGGCAGCCTCCAGCGCCCCAGTCCTGTCTTTCTTGACCCCAGAAGTGCAGTATCAGCACAGCGCCCATAATGACAGGAGGAAAGAAAGGTGTTTAATGCTTACCCCGAGGGAGTGGGCTGGGCAGGCTTCCCACCAGGTCCAGAGGTCTGCAGAAATGAGCTTGAGTTTTAGGATCCTTTAGAGGCATGGACAGCTTCCCTGGTAGCTAGTGGTAAAGAATTTACCTGCCAAGTAGGAGACCCAGGTTCAATTCCCAGGTCAAGAAGATGCCCTGGAGAAGGGCATGGAAACTCACTCAATATCCTTGCCTGGGAAATCCCATGGATGGAGGAACCTGGTGGGCCACAGTCCATGGGGTCACAAGGACACAGCTGAGTGAGTAATCAACAACCACCAACGGCAATCAGCCATTCTACCTCCTCTCTCTCAGTGCCTATGGCTTGGCATCCTTCCGTGGAGACTCAAGTCCGCCTGAGCCTGGCTGCCCTGCTTCTCCTGGTCATGGTCGTCCTGTTGGCTGAAGCCTGGTGCAGCCAGGGGGGTCCCTCAGTGAAGTCAGATGAGCCCCCGCCCCAGTGGACTGACAAGCGCCAATGACCCTCAGCTGGCATCAAAGCACTGTGCTCACTTGTGGGGGTGGCGGTTCCAGGGCCCTGTCTGGGTCACCCATCCGATGCAGCAGTGTACTCGCTTCCTGCCGAACCTGAACAACGTACCAGAGGCACCGTGGACGAGAGCAGCCCAATGTGAACTCTCTTTCAGTTCTAGAGAGCAGAAGTCTAAACCCTGTCCCCAAGCCTGCACTACTTGCTACTTTCCCTTTGGTGTTCTTGCCTTTTCGAGCTTCTAGACTCTGCCTATGCTCCCTGTCTTGGAGCTCCGTCCTCCAGACCCAGGAGGGGAGCGCCTCTTCTCCTCTCTGACCTCTGCTTCCTTCCTCCCTTCTTGCCTCACACACCCCCACCCTCCTGCTTCCCTTTTAACGAACACTTATGGGGACCTGCTGGTGGTCCAGTGGCTAAGAATCTGCCCTGCGATGCAGGGGATGTGTGTTTGATGCCCAGTCAGGGAACTAAGATCCCGCAGGCTGCAAAGCAGCTAAGCCTGTGAGCAGCAACCAAATGAATAAATAAATAAAAATAAAATTATATTTAAAAAAGACCCGTGACTACATGGGGCACCACCCCCTGCCCATGACAACCTTCGATAAGCTCCCACCCAAGACCCTTAATTTCACCACATCTGTTGCTGCTGCTGCTAAGTCACTTCAGTCGTGTTCGACTCTGTGTGACCCCATAGACGGCAGCCCACCAGACTTTCCCGTCCCTGGGATTCTCCAGGCAAGAACACTGGAGTGGGTTGCCATTTCCTTCTCCAATGCATGAAAGTGAAAAGTAAAAGGGAAGTCGCTCAGTCGTGTCTGATTCTTCATGACCCCATGGACTGAAGCCTACCAGGCTCCTCCGTCCATGGGATTTTCCAGGCAAGAGTACTGGAGTGGGGCAGTGTCCCTTTTGACATGGAGGTTCTGGGTAGCTCTGCAAAACTATCATTAGAAGGCTGTTACTCACCGTGCCTCCTGGAGATCACTGAGTCTGATCTTTGAGCCAGAAATCCTTGCTTTTATGCACTGTCTCACAGGAGAGACTTTGAAACAAGCAGGTTTTTTGTTTTGCTTTAATATTTAAGTCTTTATTGAATTTGTTACAATTTTGCTCTGTTTTATGTTTTGGTTTTTTGGCCACGAAGTATGTTGGATCGTAGGTCCCCGACCAGGGATTGAACCCACAGCCTCCTCATTGGGAGACAAAGTCTTAACCACTGGACTGCCAGGGAAGTACCTAGGAATAAATGTTTAACACTCTTTTCAATTTAGAACAGGATGTGATTCAAACAGAGATGATACTTAATAAACTTTGCTTATGTGTAATGTGTACATTCCATAGAGTGGTTGTTCTTGCTGGGTGGCAAATGGGTCTAGGGCTAGAAATGCTGATTTTTTTTCCTTCAATATAGCCCTTGTGAAAGTAAAAGTCACTCAGGCATGTCTGACTCTTTGTAGAATTTAAAAAGTCTAGAAAGCAAGTGGAGAAGACGATGGTACCCCACTCCAGTACTCTTGCCTGGAAAACCCCATGGATGGAGGAGCCTGGTAGGCTGCAGTCCATGGTGTAGCTGAGGGTTGGACACGACTGAGTGACTTCACTTTCACTTTTCACTCTCATGCATTGGAGAAGGAAATGGCAGCCCGCTCTAGTGTTCTTGCCAGGAGAATCCCAGAGATGGGGGAGCCTGGTGGGCTGCCGTCTATGGGGTTGCACAGAGTCGGACACGACTGAAGTGACTTAGCAGCAGCAGAAGAAGAAAGCAAGTATAAAAGCAGGAACATTCATATTTGTTGGTTGGTTTGGAGAATTTAAGTTACACAGATGATTGTGATGTTAGCAACTGTTCCTCTTTGGGTTTGGGGGTTTGGGTTTTTGCTTCTGAGAAGAAACAGCTTTCAAAGCATGAGACTAAAACAACAGAATCACAGAAAGGCTAATCACCCCCTCTTATAGTTGAGCTGAGGAAATAGTTTGGCGACTTCTTAGCTCCAAGCTGTTTAAGTAAATAATAAATACCCTTGCACTTAAACCTCCGTGAATACCTCACAGAAAAACAGAGACACTAACTGATCACGTGCTCTTCCGTCTCACCTCTGCCCCAAGACTCGACTCAGCTGGCTGCCATTGGCTGCTGTTCCCTCACCAATGTCCCCTCCTTCTGCCTGTTCCTTACTTTTTCTGTGTCAGCATAGACCTAACTTTCCTTGGGTGTTTTCTCTGAATGCCTTCTCAGAGTCGGCTAGGTGTCCCTGTCATGTTCTAAATGACAGCTGAGTTCTGAAAAGTGGTAAGTATATGGTGAGCCATTCGCTCTCTTTGCAGGCACTCAGTTGTGCTCTCAAGGGCTTCCCAGGGAGCACTAGGGCTGAAGAACCCACCTGCCCATGCAGGAGATGGAAAAGACCCACATTCAATCCCTAGGTCAAGAAGACTCCCTGGAGAAAGAACTGCCAACCCACTCCAGTATTCTTGCCTGGGAATTCCCATGGACAGAGAGGAGCCTGCTGGGCTACAGTCCACGGGTCCCACAAAGGGTCAGACCTGACTGAGCACACATAGAGCACCAAAGCAGGAGTGGTGATGTATGACCTTATGAGCAAGGCCATAATCCTATGAAACTTAGTTTGAAAAAGCAAAAGTGTGAATTTTAACTCATTTCATGGGTTACAAAATGCTAATTTTCTTTGGGTTTTTTGTCAGTCATTTAAAAATCCTGAGGCCATGCAAAAACAGACAGTGGGTTTTAGAACTCAGTGATCCTCTCTTAGAATCTTTCCTCCAAACCGTTGAGTCCAAGTAACTTGAGAGCAAAGACAAGCTAAACAAAGCATCTGGAGATGGTTCTCCTAGAAAGCAGTAATGGAGGTGTTTTCAGGATTCCCTTTCAATGCCCTGGATGGAGGGAAAGAGGTGGGAGGAGGGAGAGAAATGATACAAAGATAGAGGACATTAGATATTGACAGATAGATAGATAAGTAAGCGAAAAATGATATATATAAACAATGGATAGGGACTTCCCCGGTGGTCCAGTGGTTAAGATCTGTGCTTCCAATGCAGGGGGCATGGGTTCAATCCTTGGCAGGGGCACTAAGATCTCACATGCCACAGGGCATGGCCAAAATTAAATAAGTACATAAAATAGTCTATTTTCAGAATCAACCTGCCTGACTTCAGGCTCTACTACAAAGCCACAGTCATCAAGACAGCATGGTACTGGCACAAAGATAGAAACATAGATCAATGGAACAAAATAGAAAGCCCAGAGATAAACCCACACACATATGGACACCTTATCTTTGACAAAGGAGGCAAGAATATACAATGGATTAAAGACAATCTCTTTAACAAGTGGTGCTGGGAAAACTGGTCAACCACTTGTAAAAGAATGAAACTAGAACACTTTCTAACACCATACACAAAAATAAACTCAAAATGGATTACAGATCTAAACGTAAGACCAGAAACTATAAAACTCCTAGAGGAGGCAAACATAGGCAAAACACTCTCCAACGTAAATCACAGCAGGATCCTCTATGACCTACCTCCCAGAATATTGGAAATAAAAGCAAAAATAAACAAATGGGATCTAATTAAAATTAAAAGCTTCTGCACAACAAAAGAAACTATAAGCAAGGTGAAAAGACAGCCTTCAGAATGGGAGAAAATAATAGCAAATGAAGCAACTGACAAACAACTAATCTCAAAAATATACAAGCAACTCCTGCAGCTCAATTCCAGAAAAATAAACGACCCAATCAAAAAATGGGCCAAAGAACTAAATAGACATTTCTCCAAAAAAGACATACAGATGGCTAACAAACACATCAAAAGATTCTCAACATCACTCATTATCAGAGAAATGCAAATCAAAACCACAATGAGGCACCGTTTCACACCAGTCAGAATGGCTGCGATCCAAAAGTCTACAAGCAATAAATGCTGGAGAGGGTGTGGAGAAAAGGGAACCCTCTTACACTGTTGGTGGGAATGCAAACTAGTTCAGCCACTATGGAGAACAGTGTGGAGATTCCTTAAAAAACTGGAAATAGAACTGCCATACAACTCAGCAATCCCACTGCTGGGCATACACACTGAGGAAACCAAAAGGGAAAGAGACACGTGTACCCCAATGTTCATCGCAGCACTGTTTATAATAGCCAGGACATGGAAGCAACCTAGATGTCCATCAGCAGATGAATGGATAAGAAAGCTGTGGTACATATACACAATGGAGTATTACTCAGCCATTAAAAAGAATACATTTGAATCAGTTCTAATGAGGTGGATGAAACTGGAGCCTATTATACAGAGTGAAGTAAGCCAGAAAGAAAAACACCAATACTATACTAACGCATATATATGGAATTTAGAAAGATGGTAACCATAACCCTGTATACAAGACAGCAAAAGAGACACTGATGTATAGAACAGTGTTTTGGACTCTGTGGGAGAGGGAGAGGGTGGGATGATTTGGGAGAATGGCATTGAAGCATGTATAATATCATATAAGAAACGAATCGCCAGTCCACTTTTGATATCCTGTTCGACACAGGATACAGGATGCTTGGGGCTGGTGCACTGGGATGACCCAGAGGTATGGTACGGGGAGGGAGGTGGGAGGGGGCATCAGGATTGGGAACATGTGTATACCCGTGGCAGATTGATGTTGATGTATGGCAAAACCAATACAATATTGTAAAGTAATTAGCCTCTAATTAAAATAAACAAATTTAAATTTTAAAAATATATAAATAAAAATAGGGAATTCCTTGGTGGTCCGGTAGATGAGACTCCTTGCTCCCAATTCAGGGGACCTGGGCTTGGTCTCTGGTCAGGGAACTAGATCCCACCTGCGGCAGCTAAGAGTTCGCCTGCTGCAACTAAAGACCCCATGGGCCACAAGTAAGACCTGGTGTGGTCAGAAATACACACAAATAACTGGATATTTAAAATCAAAATAAAATAATAGATGATTGCTTGATAGACAGTAGAGAATGAATAGATGGTAGATAGATAACAAACAGATTATTAATAGATAATTCCTGTCTAGATGTAGATATAGATAAGTGATTGTTGTTTCTGTTGTTTAGTCACTACGTCATGTCGGACTCTTTTCGACCATGGACTGTAGTCCACCAGGCTCCTCTGTCCATGGGATTCTCCAGGCAAGAATATTGCAGAGTGTTGCTATTGCCTCCTCCAGGGGATCTTCCCGACCCACAGATAGAACCCACGTCCTCTGCATTGCAGGCAATGCTTCACCACGAGCCACCACAGAAGGCCATAGATGGATGGTAGAATTAGATAAATAAATGGTGGCTAGGTAGATGATAGTAAATGATGGATAGATAATAAATGCATGATTGATAGATGATAGATGATAAATAAGTAGACAGTAAAGTGACAGATGATGACAGGTAAACATGGATATGTCTATTTTCCACAGTGTCAGAGGAAAGAAAGCCCTGTCTAACCTCAATGGACATGAGTGGGAGCAAACTCTGGGAGACAGTGATGGACAGGGAGGCCTGGCATGCTGCAGCCCATGGGGTCTCAAAGAGTCAGACATGACTGAGTGTGAACAACAACAACCTCTTGCTCTGAGTTGGAACCTTCAGTCGTCTCCTCAGTCATAAGGGAAGCCCTCCTGAGCCACAGGCCTCTGAAGTTTCAACCTGACACCATGGTTCTCTCTGCCCAGCCATGACCCAGTAAGCCCACAGAGGAGAATTCAGATCAACATCTTCATGGTGTCAGCTACGTCTGTATGCCCCACTCCCAACCCAGGAGGAAGAGGATGTGAACTGCCTTCACTACAGGGCTGAGAACCGAAAGCAACTGCACAGCTTCCTGTAAGTGTGGGTCACTCGACGGAGCAGTGTGCCCTTCATCAGAGGAGCAGGGCTGAGGCTGGTGGGCAGCCTGAACGCGGGATCATGTCCATGGTTCCTCCCTCGCTGCTCTGTCTTGGTCAGTCTGGGAGAGAGGGTTGGGTACAAATAGACGGCTAAGGAGGGCAGGGCTGGTGGTTCTTTAAGGCAGGTCTGTTCTCACCGAGTGTTTCTTTCTAGGGTTGTGTCTGAGCCAGAGCACTTGGGCACAGAAGGGTGAGTGTTCTGTGTGATACTCCTGAGGACCCAGCAGGGTTTAAGCCAGGTATCAGGTCTCTTGGCCGCTGGAAAGAGGGGACTCAGACTTTACAGCGGGGGCTGTAAGAGGGGGAGAAACAGAAGGGTGGAGGGAGAAACGCTTGTGTGTCTATTACCTGTTCCCTGTGTTCTAGGAAATCTCCCCCCGCCTCGTATCATAGCTCTGCCTAGATCCACAGTTCCAGCTAAGAGTCCTGTGACCCTCCTGTGTCAAGGACCTAAACAAGCTGAGGGGTACAGGATATCAAGACTGGGAAGTCCTGAGCCCATGTACGAAGAGGAACAGATCACGTCCAGAAAGACCAACGCTTTGAGTTTCACGGAGGTTACAACAGACAAGACAGGGCTGTACCACTGCTCCTATCAGAGAGGAGGCCGCTGGTCCCAGTTCAGTGACCCCCTGCAGCTGGTGATGACTGGTGAGGGGGCCACAGAGGCAGCGGAGCTGGGACTGACCCCTCTGCCGAGGGAAGGACCAGGCTTCGGGGACAGGAAGCAGGAGGACCAAGCCTTCTCCTTAGGGAGGTCTCAGGGATGATGCCGAGAGACTTCCTCAAGGGGGAGGGGACGAGAAGGGGAGAGCGACCAGAGCCACGTCTGCTCCCAGGGGACAAAAAGGGACAGTGCCTACGTGACCCTTCCCTTCATCGCTGAACTTCCTTCTTTCTCAGGAGCTTATTCCAAGCCCTCCCTCTCCAGCATGGCTGGCACAGTGGTGGCTCCAGGGGAGAATGTGAAGTTGCAGTGTTTCTCCAAAATCAACCATGATGTATTTATCCTCACCAAAGAAGATGGAGATCCCATCACCCAGAACCAAAGCTCCATCCCCCAGGATGGAGAATGCCAGACCATCTTCCTCTTGAATCCAGTCTCCTCCACACAGGCGGGGACCTACAGATGCTACGGTGCCTTCCACGACAACCCCTACGTGTGGTCTCAGCCCAGTGACCCACTGCAGCTTCAGGTTGAAGGTGAGGAAGAAGCCCAGACCACCCACCTGCTCCCCACCTTGGGGGCTGACTGTGTGCGGTTAAAGCACTGGCTGGGGAAGAGGACCACAAGAGGGGGGTGTGTGAGCACCATCGGCTTAGACTCGCATCTCTGAGGGATGGGCCGGGGATGGGCCATGTGGGTCCCTGGGACTCTGGGAGGTGAGAGCCTGACTGGGCGGAAATAAGGAAGACCTCTCCCATTTCACCTCTGTTTTCAGGAACTACTGACTCTCCCAGCAGCACACAGCCCAGACATTCAACTGGTGAGTGAGTTTAGGCGGAAAACTGAAAAGAGATTCTATATTCCCTTCTCTCTGACCTGGAGTGGAACAGGGCTTACTACAGACGGGGCCAGCTTTTTAAGAAGGCTTCTGATGTCTTGGGGCATGGAAAACAGAGATATAGCAGGTAGGGCTGCTCTCCCTAAGGGAAAGAAGATTAGACAGTCTACAGATTGCAGATAAAGCCAATAGGATCCATAAATACCATTTATCAGTGATCCATAATTGACAATATTCTGGACTTCCCTGGTGGCTCAGACAGTAAAGCGTCTGCCTACAATGCGGGAGACCTGGTTTCATTCCCTGGGTGGAGAAGATCCCCTGGAGAAGGAAATAGCAACCCACTCCAGTATTCTTGCCTCGAAAATCCCATGGACGGAGAAGCCTGGTAGGCTACAGTCCATGGGGTCACTAAGAGTCGGACATGACTTCACTTTCACTTTCATTTTCCACGGAGCTCTCTCCCAGAAGGGTTAGTCTCTCAATATCAGCTCAGAATAATCCAGATGATCAGATAACCTTGTTCTCTGGTGACTTCATCCCTAGACTGCACTGAGTACACACAGATTATGAGAGCTGTTCCTACAACAAATTCCCTGTCAATGTCTTTCCCCTCCTCTGAGCCTCATTTCCTTCAGGGATGTAGACGCAAACTCTGTACAGGATTAAGGACTGTTGGATTAAGGCAGTGGTTGTGACCACTGTCACTTCTTTCTTATGTCTTGAGAAGAATTTAGTATGAACTTAGGTGAAGGCAATGGCACCCCACTCCAGTAGTCTTGCCTGAAAAATCCCATGGGCAGAGGAGCCTGGTAGGCTGCAGTCCATGGGGTAGTGAAGAGTCGGACACGACTGAGCAACTTCACTTTCCCTTTTCACTTTCATGCATTGGAGAAGGAAATGGCAACCCACTCCAGTGTTCTTGCCTGGAGAATCCCAGGGATGGGGGAGCCTGGTGGGCTGCCATCTATGGGGTCGCACAGAGTCAGACATGACTAAAGCGACTTAGCAGCAGCAGCAGTATGAACTTGCTTCCTGTCCCAAGACATCTCTCGGAGTCTGTACTGTGTGTGTGTGTGTGCATGAGTGTGTGTGTATTGGGGGGGGGGGGCCATTCATAGACAGATGCCTATAAGGAGCTTCCAAAACTGGAGGGGTCCTCAAGAGGAAGGGTTTGCTCTTGGACTCCTTGCTCTTGAGTTGACCATGCCCTCCTAGAGGTTAGACAAGGGCAAGAGAAAACGAGGAGAAAGCCAGATCCAAGAGAAAAGGTGCCCCCGTTCTCAGGACTTTCTCAGAGAGTAATAACAGTCTGCTTTGAAATGGGTGTCCCCTATTTCAAAGTCAGACGGGGCACAAGGCCGAGGGCCCGAGGGCCGTGGAGGGGGAGAGAGAGAGGATCCGAGGGGATGGGGTTTCATTCACCCTTGTAACCGATGGATGAAAAGCGGGCTGGTGTGTGGATGTCAGTCCAGCAAGGCAAGTGGAGGGTCCCATCCCAGAGCTCGTCTCAGTTTCTTGGCAAAAGAGGGGACCACCGGAGGTGGGCTTGGGAGAAGAGCCCACCCAGCTGCGGTGGATCTTCCCTCCTGGGTTTCAGCACCAGAATTAAGGCGAGTGCAGAGAAAAAGAGAGTGAACCAGGCAGTCAGGCAAAAAAAGGAAATTTATTAGAGGGAAAAGAGGGGTGACTGGCTCTTAAGGAGAACCAGCCTCCTCCCTTTCTTACGGAGTCCTTCTTACACCCCACCAATGAAAAATTCTCTGAAGGGATGGTCACGTAGCCGGAGGTCTGGAATCTGGTGGTCTCGCAGCTTTGAGAAGATGGGCACCAGTGAGATAACAGGGTGCCATATGGGCAATTTGGTCAGTCTCACAGATCGCTGTGAAACTTTATTCTTTGTTTGCGAGGTCGACATAATGAGCTGCCTTATCAATGAGACCCCATTTGGGCCCTATCACCTATGAGATGGATAGAAACTTGATTGGAAAACTGGGGGCGGGGTGGGGGGATGGGGGTGTGAAACATGTGCTCTATCCACCTCACAGCCTATTTGTTTTTAAAAACATATATTTTTTTTTCTGTATTGGAATCTAGCCAACACAGAAAGAATTCTTTTTGTTGTCCATGGTTGCTTTTGTGTAATGAAATGCATACTTTTCCTACACATTTCCATATGATGGCTCAAGTCAGTTCTTGGAATGAGCCCTCCCCTGAGCTTGGCTAACACCATATTCTTGATTCACCACCGCTGGCTCTTTTCTGAGCTGTGCTTCCTCTGCGCCAGCAGTCAGTAAGTATTTCCTGTAATAGGCCAGTTACTCAGTGGCCAGATAGCTGGTCTCTTTCTCAACTGCTCAACTCTGACCCTGTGCACAAAAGCAGCCACTGACAATATGCAGAAGCAAGTGAGCCGAGGTCGAGCTCTGATGAAACGATAGATACAGGCACTGAAGCTTGAATTTCAGTTCGTTTGCACTTGTCGCAAATTTCATTCTTTCTTTTTATTATTATTATTATTATTATTATTGGATTACAGTTTTTAAATGTAAGTCTATTCTGAGCTCGAGGGCCACAGGAAAACACAGGTGGGTGGGGGGTTGATCTGTGTGTCATCATGTGCTGGTCTCTATAAGGATACAAATTTCCATTTCCCAGTGGCTTCTCTTTTAAATCTTTATTGGATTTGTTACAATGTTGCTTCTGTTTTATGTTTTTTTGGGGGGTTGGCCATGAGGCATATGGGATCCTAGCTCCTCGATCAGGGATGGGACAAGCACCCCCTGCATTGAAGGGGAAGTCTTCAGCACTGGATCTCCAAAGACATCCCTCCAAGTGCTCTGTTATCTATGACTTCATGCAGCAAGCAAACGAGGTGGTCAAAGCTCATTCCTTTTCTAAGAAACGGGGTCAGCAATTCTGAGCTTGGGGATTGTGGTGGGGTCTGAGGAAATACTCAGAAACCGTGCTGTGCGTGAAGGCTCTTTACACAGGGTGCCTGCTCCAGCACTATGTCCTCTTTGCAGCCCCGTCTGGCAACCTAGCCTCCCAAGACAGACGCCTAGGCATCTGGATCGGTGTCCCGGTGGCCGTGGGTCTCCTGCTCCTAGTCTTCCTCGTCTTCTTCATCCTCTACTGTCTGCACAAAGCCAAAAACAGTAGGTTCTTGACAGCAGGAGGGGGAGCCTGTGCAGAGATCCCTGGGACGCAAATCCCACTGGGGAAATGGGGCAGGGCACTTGCTGGGGGAGGAGGAGGGGCTGAGGGGTCGAGAAGCAATAAGGGGTGGGCTGTTTTGCTTGTTCACGCTGTGACTGTGGTAACTGCCTTCCAGACGACAGGGCTGGAGGGAATCGACAGCCACCCTCCCAAAAACATGACCCTCTCTTTGTTATGTTCACGAGATTGTTGTTGTTGTTGTTGCTGTGTCGCTTTTCATTATCAAGGATGAAAAAATGAGAAAATTCAATCGGGGAAGATGAGATGTAAACACTCTCTTAAGCTGCTGGTGGAAGGATACACGGATTCACAAACATAGTCACCATGGCATTATTTACAATACTACAAAACAATGTCATAAAACAATATATAACCCATATACCAAAACGGTGTCATAAAACAGAAGATATAAACTATACACGATGCTACAACTAACGTAGCCATTTAAAAAATTGTTTAGGAAACACCTTTAGTGACAAAGAGAAATATTGAGGCTATAATGTTGTGTTTAAAATTACAGATATAGAGAACAAACTAGCAGTGACCAATGGGGAGGGGAGGGGCAATTAAGGGGTAGGGGATTAAGAGGTGCAAACTAGTAGGTATAAAATAATCTACAAGGATGGGGCTTCTCTGGTGGTCCAGTGGCTAAGACTCCACATTCCCAATGCAGGGGGTACAGGTTTGATCCCTGGTCAAGGAACTAGATCCCACATGCCACAACTAGGGGAAAAAAAAAAAAGATCCCAAATGCCCCAACAACAAAATGGGGAATATAGCAATATTTTATCATAACTATAAACAGAGTTTAACCTTTTAAAACTGTATATCATTATACTGTATACCTGTAACTTATATTGTACATTCAACAGTACTTCAGTTTTTTAAGAAATGACCCTCTCTTTGTCTATTCGAGCTGCTGTAACAGAACACCATAGACCAGGTGCTTCAAACATCCAGCATTCATTTCTGACAATTCTGGAGCCTGGGAGGTCTGAGATGTAGGTGCTGGGATTCAGTTCCTGGTGAGGGTTCTCTTGCAGATGGTCACCTCTCCTGGCAGAGAGAGTGAGCAAGAGCTCTGGCTGACCATGAGAATCCCACCCTCAGGACCCCATCAAAACCTCAGTTCCTCCCAGGGGCACCATCTCCAAACACCATCACGTGCAGGTCCCCACTGCAGCAGATGAATCTGGGGGAAGAGGGAGTGGGGACACAGATACACGGTCCATAACAACCTCCCCTTTCCCTCTAGATGCTGAGAGGAAAGAGAGACACCCAGAGGCAGCTGGCCAGGTGAACGGACAGGTGAGGGCTTCCTCCCCTAGACTGTCCCTTGGACGCCTCCTGTCACACCCCCATCTCATATTCTCCCTTCCTTCCTCAGGCCTCTGAAGCTGCAGACCCGCAGGAGGTCACCTATTCCCAGGTGAACTGCCATGTCCCCCACCAGGGGACAGCTGGGACCCCCTCCTGGGTGCCCAGACAGACCCAGAGCAGCGAGTATGTGATGCTGGCCTTCAAATAAGCCAGGCACCAGGGCCAGCACTTCATCTGGGCAGCAGAACTCACAGCTACCTCTGGTAGCTCCCTCCTCTAGAACTGAGGCTCCAAACCTGAAAGTCAGCCTGGTTGAGGGAGCCCACATTCCTCAGAAGGTCCTGCTGCCCCCCCACACACACACCCGGAAATCTAGAGACCTCAGCAACATCAGCCAGTCAGTCCCAGAATCTCTAATTGCCCAGGAGTTCCTGAGACCCTCTGAAGTCACCAGAAGAGTGACAGGATAATGTTTTGTAAGTCTTCATTATTCATTAATTAAATGTTGTTGTTCAGTCTCTGTCATGTCTGACTCTTTGCAACCCCATGGACTGCAGCACGCCAGACTCCCCGTCCTTCACTGTCTCCCGGAGTTTGCTCAGATTCATGTCCATTGAGTCGGTGATGCCATCCAACCATCTCATCCTCTAACATCCCCTTCTCCTCCTGCCTTCAGTCGTTCCCAGAATCCCAGTCTTTTCCGTTGAGTCGGCTCCTCCCATCAGGTGGCCAAAGTATTGGAACTTCAGCTTCAGCATCAGTCCTGCCAGTGAATATTCAGGGTTGGTTTTCTTTTGCCATGACAAGGCTGTGATCCATGAAGGGGATTAATTAATAAGTAAGTGTACTTAAATCCTCTTGGGTACCAGGTTTTATGTTACAGCCTTCTGAAAACAAAAGCTGAGAATGTTCATAACCTACTATAAGAAATACTAAAGGAAGTTCTTTAAGTGAAGAAAAAAATATACCAGATGAAAATTTGAATCTATATAAAGGAATGAGAAAGGACTGAACATTGGCTTTTAAGGAATCTATCAGGAGTCTTGAGTGAGTGACAGGAAATTCTGATAGTTTTTTGACGTTTTCTCTAAAAGTCTCCACTTAGAGGCTAATGGGTGCCAATTAACTGAAGGTCCATGAAAATAAATTTGAAATCGGGTTTCCAGTTCAGATAAGTCCTAAGAGATAAATACTCTCACTCACATTGTTTCTGTATGATTGGTGCTTTATTTTGCAAATTGACTATATGTAGGGGCACAGGAAAGATCCTAAAACCATCCCTCTTGTTGAAGAGTTTGTTGTCTAGCAGGGGTCAATAAACTAGAACCCACAGGTCAAACCTGGCAAGTCACCAGTTTTGTTCCATACATGTTACATTTTTACACTTTTCAATACTTTTTTTTTGCTTTTTTCCCTGGTAGAAGGTAAAGAATCCACCTGCAATGCTGGAGACCTGAGTTTGATCCCTGGGCTGGAAAGATCCCCTGGAGGAGGGCATGGCAACCCACTCCAGTATCCAGTATTCTTGCCTGGAGAATCCCATGGACAGAGGAGCCTGACGGGCTACAGTCATGGGGTCGCAAAGAGTTGGACATGACCGAGCAGCTAAAATACACATGACACAAAATTTACCTTTTTAACCATTTTTAGGGACCTACTGGATGTCAGTGGTTAAGATTCCACACTTCCACGACAGGGGTCATGAGTTCAG
Source organism: Bos grunniens (assembly GCF_055505025.1). Lineage (NCBI taxonomy): Eukaryota > Metazoa > Chordata > Mammalia > Artiodactyla > Bovidae > Bos > Bos grunniens. The sequence continues at coordinate 62,903,926 of NC_141182.1, read as the reverse complement.
TCCCTTGTTGGGGAACTAAGATCCTGCATGTTGCAGGGCATGGCTAAATAAAAAAGAAAAAAAAAGTTTTTAGGTATAAAGTTAAATGACATTAAATACATTCACATTGTTTTACAACAGTCAGCACCACTGCATTTTGTATGGTTGAAAAAATCAAAAGAAGAATACTTTAATTGCTTTGGTGAGGTATAACTGATTTAGAAAGAACTGCACATATTTAGTGGGTACTATTTGATGAGTTTGGATAAATGCAAATGACATGATATCATCACCACAATCAAGGCACTGAAGTGAAGTTAAAGTTGCTCAGTTGTGTCCGATTCTTTGAGACCCCGTGGACTAGTCCATGGAATTCTCCAGGCCAGAATACTGGAGTGGGCAGCCTTTCTCTTCTCTAGAGGATCTTCCCAACCCAGGGATCAAACCCAGGTCTCCCACATTGCAGGCAGATTCTTTACCAGCTGAGCCACAGGGGAAGCCCAACTAGCCATAACCATATCCGTGAAGCCCAAAGGACCCCAAATAGGATGAAAAAAGTAATATTTTATGACATGTAAAAACTATTTGAAATTCAAACTTCAACCTCCACAAATAAAGGTTTATTGGAACACAGGCAGGAACGTTGATTTACTTATTACCTGTGGCTATTCCCCCGCTGTAATTCCTGTAGCATCAAGGAATTGCAGCAGAGACCAGATGGCTCTCAAAACCTAACATATTTACTCTTTGGCCCTTGAAGAAAACATCTTTAAGCTGCTGGTTTACTGCAAATGTTCCAAAACTTCAGTTTCAATAAGAATTATTGGGATGGGAAGAGGGCATGGAGGAGGAGGATTAAAGGTTGGTTCTATGGCTTCTTCAGCCAACCAAAGACAGTACTCAGGAAATGGTTATCATTTATAAAAATTCCCACTTATTTCTAATACAGACAATTAAGACACACCCACTTAAAGAGATGTGACTCTGGTACTGTGATTTTCAAATTTGGTTACATATTCAAATCAATTAAAGAATTATTTTAAATCCTGGGAACCAGATTCCCCACTCTCCCACCCCCTGGAAAAATCTCTTGGAATGGGACCCCAGTAGTAAAATTCCTTAAGTCTCCCAGGTTATTCCCATATGCAGCCAAGGCTCCAAACCCGTGATGTAATGCAACAGTTAGCTGACTGTTGATATGTAAAGGAATGGCATGACTGTGTTCCAGTAAATCTTTATTTACAGAAACAGGAGAATGACACGTGCATTGAGTCAGGTTATCTGGAAGTGATTTTTAAAACTGGGGACATGGGAATTAGGATGAACAGAAATCAGTCACAGGGACCATAACAAAGGACCTGTGGACATAAAATGCAGAGAGAAGATATAATCCCAGTATTCAGTCATCATCACGTGGTGGTTGTTGTTCTTGTTTAGTTGCTAAGTCATGTTTGACTCTTTTGTGACCCCATGGACTGTAGCCTACCTGGCTCCTCTGTCCATGGGATTTCCCAGGCAAGAATACTGGAGTGGGTTGCCATTTCCTTCTCCAGAGAATCTTCCCGACCCACAATTAGAAGCATACGTATGAACACACAAATATGTACACAAACACAAAAATTACATAAAGGGATGGAACCTGAGTCACCTGCATTGGCAGGCAGATTCTTTACCACTGAGCCGCCAAAGGAACCCCCATCATTATGTACACCTTATATATTATATACACAACTTCTATTTTTAAAGTGAAAATTTAAAAACCCACCATCCCTTTGATAAAAAGTTATTGTAACTTTTGATTAAAAGTTATTGCAACATTGCCCCACATGTTCAGTTCAGTTCAGTCGCTCAGTCATGTCCGACTCTTTGCAACCCCATGAATCGCAGCACACCAGGCCTCCCTGTCCATCACCAACTCCCGGAGTTCACTCAGACTCATGTCCATCGAGTCAGTGATGCCATCCAGCCATCCTCTGTCGTCCCCTTCTCCTCCTGCCCCCAATCCCTCCCAGCATCAGAGTGTTTTCCAATGAGTCAACTCTTCGCATGAGGTGGCCAAAGTATTGGAGTTTCAGCTTTAGCATCATTCCCTCCAAAGAAATCCCAGGGCTGATCTCCTTCAGAATGGACTGGTTGGATCTCCTTGCAGTCCAAGGGACTCTCAAGAGTCTTCTCCAACACCACAGTTCAAAAGCATCCATTCTTCAATGCTCAGCTTTCTTCACAGTCCAACTCTCACATCCATACATGACCACTGGAAAAACCATAGCCTTGACTAGACCTTTGTTGGCATAGTAATGTCTCTGCTTTTCAATATGCTATCTAGGTTGGTCATAACTTTTCTTCCAAGGAGTAAGCGTCTTTTAATTTCATGGCTGCAGTCACCATCTGCAGTGATTTTGGAGCCCCAAAAAATAAAGTCTGACACTGTTTCCCCATCTATTTCCCATGAAGTGATGGGACCAGATGCCATGATCTTTGTTTTCTGAATGTTGAGTTTTAAGCCAACTTTTTCACTCTCTTCTTTTACCTTCATCAAGAGGCTTTTTAGTTCCTTTTCACTTTCTGCCATAAGGGTGGTGTCATCTGCATATCGGAGGTTATTGATATTTCTCCTGGCATTCTTGATTGCAGCTTGTGCTCCTTCCAGCCCAGCGTTTCTCATGATGTTAGGAACCACAAAACTTTGCTTGGGTTGAGCACCAAGTGGATAGAAATGTGAAAAGAGAAAAGAATTAGCTGAAACCAGATTCAAACAAATCCTGAAAATTACATTCAGTCTGGATTTTACAGAAAGGGGGATTGGGAATCAAGGTGCGGTTTGAATAGAGAAGTGACAAGATCAGAACTGCATGTGAGAAAGAGTTTCCTGGAAGTCACCATGGAGACTGGACAGGAGGGGAGGAACTGAAAGAAGCGAAGCTCTTTAAAGATGGAGGGAATCCATGTCAGAGGTCAGATCTGAGCCCACACAGAAAGGAAGAAGTAGATTTCAGAGCTTCCCAGAAGGTGGCAAACAGAAGCTGCACCACCTGACTGGTTCCTGTGGTTGAGTCAGAGGAAGAAGTTGGGGGAAGCGTCAATTTCTGGAGAGCAGTTTGCAATGTGTCTCAGAACTGAAGATGTGGGTCACTTTTGACTCACAAATCCATTTTAGAAACTTGACTTCAGGAGGTCATTACACCACATGGAACTGTTTTCCCAGGAAATTCTCAGTTCAGTGTCCTTTAAATGAGCAATTACCCTCCAATTAAAAATAAATTTAAAAAAAGAAAACGGGGGCGAGGAAAACCGTACATGTTAACCTGAACGAATAGGCTGCCAGTTATTTCAATGGCAAAAATGTGTTTACTCAGAATTAGAGAATTGCAGTTTAGGGTCTATGACCACGGGGACCCATGTTCCCAAAGGGAAGGAGAAGACCACTTTTATAGAGGGGACTAGGGACCTGGGGGAGATCAGCCCTGGGATTTCTTTGGAGTGAATGATGCTGAGGCTGAAGCTCCAGTACTTTGGCCACCTCATGCGAAGAGTTGACTCATTGGAAAAGACTCTGATGCTTGGAGGGATTGGGGGCAGGAGGAGAAGGGGACGACAGAGGATGAGATGGCTGGATGGCATCGCTGACTCGATGGACGTGAGTCTGAGTGAACTCCGGGAGTTGGTGATGGACAGGGAGGCCTGGCGTGCTGCGATTCATGGGGTCGCAAAGAGTCGGACACGACTGAGCGACTGAACTGAACTGAACTGAGGAAGCTGGAACCCACTCCATTGTTCTTGCCTGGAGAATCCCAGGGACGGTGAAGCCTGGTGGGCTGCCGTCCATGGGGTCGCACAGAGTCGGACACAACTGAAGCGACTTGGCAGCAGCAGCAGGAAGCTGGAGGTCTGTAGTAAACAGTCCGTGGCTTTTCATTGGTTGAGTTGCTACGGAGAAGAGGGGGTCTTCCTTCTTCCTATCATGCTGAGCTATCAGCTCAGGGTGTGGGAGCGCCCCCTTCTGGTCTCTCCCAACTCCAGTTAATTGAGGTTTCTGTTTTTTACACGCACTCACAAACACACAGTTAGAAGCATATGTATGCACACACGAACATGTACCCAAACACAAAAATTACATAAAGGTAGATCTTGGGACGGAGAAGGAAATGGCACCCCACTCCAGTACTTTTGCCTGGAAAATCCCATGGATGGAGGAGCCTGGTAGGCTGCAGTCCATGGGGTCGCTGAGGGTCGGACTCGACTGAGCGACTTCACTTTCACTTATCACTTTCATGCATTGGAGAAGGAAACAGCAACCCACTCCAGTGTTCTTGCCTGGAGAATTCCAGGGACTGGGGAGCCTGGTGGGCTTCTGTCTATGGGGTCGCACAGAGTCGGACACGACTGAAGTGACTTAGCAGCAGATCTTGGGAATAAGATCTTGGGAATAATAAAGATAATTATGTACATGACCAAATGGAAAACTCTTCAGTTACTTAAATCATGCATAGATTTATGTATTTATATAATATCTGTTATACACATTATATATACTAACATAGAAAGAATTATATATGCATATATTTGAATATTCATGTTTATATATTTATTTTGTATATAGTATATTATACATGTAACATATTATGATAATCTATTGTTTAGAATGTATTTTTATATGTGCATGTGCATAATTTAAATGATTGAGTAGTTTTCCATTTGTCATTCACATGATTCTACATATAACTCATGTTCATACATTTTATTTAGATATCTATAGATGTCTGAGGGCATTCCCAGGTGGTGCTAGTGGTAAAAGAATCCTCCTGTCAATGCAGGAGACACAAAAGACACAGGTTCGATCCCTGGGTCTGGAAGATTTCCTGGAAGAGGAAATGGAAACCCACTCCAGGATACTTTCCTGGAGAATTCCATGGACAGAAGAGCCCGGTGGGCTACAGTCCATGGGTCTCAAAGAGTCGGACACTACTGAAGCTGCTGAGTGCACACATCTATGGATACAGATATGAATAGAGACATAGGTGGAAATGTTAGGGATATAGTTTTAAGGAGAAACAGCAGGATACAGAATCAGGAGGATATAACCTTTCTATAAAAATAAATCTGCTTTAAAGTATTCATTGCCTCATTTTTCCATGTCTATAAAATCTTACATAAAAAAATATATTTTTGCAAAACGGCTAGTTCACAGTATTTAAAAGAGCTAAAATATTTAGCCATTAAAAGGTTTATTATGTATCACATTATTAACTAATATGGCTTACCTGACCTGTGTGGAAGGGCCTCTGACTACAGTGTTTCAGGGTCTGCATAAAGTACAATTTCTCCTTTTCTGGGTTTAAGGTAAAGGGAAAGCCCACGTCACAAAACTGAGGCTCAGAGGACATCCAAACCTTTGAATCCCTTGAACCTCCTTTCTTTTAAAGCCAGAGGTCCCTGACTTCCCTGTTGATCCAGTGGTTAGGAATCCACCTGCCAATGCAGGGGACATGGGTTCAATCCCTGGTCAGGGAAGATCCCACATGTCACAGAGTGACTAAGCCCGTGTGCCACAACTACTGAGCCCACATTCTAGAGCCCATGAGCTGCAACAAGAGAAGCCATTGCAAGGAAAAGCCCACACACTGCAACAAAGAGTAGTCCCTGCTCACCCCAACTAGAGAAAGCCCAGACACAGCAATGAAGATCCCAGCACATCCAAAAATAATAATTAAAAAAATGTTTAAAGCCAGAGGTCCCCTTCCTGTCCTCTAGTCCAGACCTAACCTATACGGTGGCCAGTAGACACATGTGGCTATTGAAAGCAAGGACTGTGGCTAATGTAAGCTTAAATGTCCTCCCAGTATGAAATACCGGATTTGAAGCCTCAGTACCAAGTGTTGAAGGGAAAATATCTCAGTTGTTTTTATATTGACTACAAGTTGAAATAATACTCTGGATATATTGGAGTCGATATATTATAAAAAGCAATTTTATTTAGTTCTTTTTACTTGTTTGTCATGGCTATTAGAAAATTTTTGTTTTTTTTTTTAACCATTTATCATTTATTTATTATTAAATACAATATTGAAAAGTAGAAAATTTTAAATTACAAGCATGGTCAATATTACATGTTTAAAATACTACTTTAGTATGTTAAGCTATTTTATTGTATTCAATTTATTGTATAGTATATTGTTTTCACCATAAGATTTCAATTTTGAGCAGATAGGCGGAGGTGGGGAGAGAGAGATGGACATATAGATATATTGGTTCTAAAAGATGAAGGCTTCAAAACACAAAATTTTGAAGTCTTAATATAAATCTATAGAAATTAATATTGTAAATATTAATATTTTATGAAATAGTGTAAAACTGATGAACCTGTTTCTTGATGCACTTCTTGTGTTATTTACATTGAACGTGAAATGTGGATGGATTTTAATGTATCTGGTTCGATGGGATAGGCAGCTGATCAACAGCTGAAGGTTCTAAGCAGTGGTTCTCAAGCTTGACTGCAATTACAGTCATCTAGGGGGCCTTGGGAGAAGGCAATGGCACCCCACTCCAGTACTCTTGCCTGGAAAATCCCATGGATGGAGGAGCCTGGTGCTGCAGTCCCTAGGGTCGCTGCGAGTTGGACATGACGGAGCGGCTTCACTTTCATCATTGGAGAAGGAAATGGCAACCCACTCCAGTGTTCTTGCCTGGAGAATCCCAGGGACTGGGGAGCCTGGTGGGCTGCCATCTGTGGGGTTGCACAGAGTCGGACACGACTGAAGTGACTTAGCAGCAGCAGGGGGCCTTGTCTCCTGAGAAACCTGCATGCAGGTCAAGAAGCAACAGTCAGAACCCTGTATGAAACAACTGGCTGTTCAAGATCGGGAAGGGAATACGACAGGGCTGTCTGTGTCACCCTGTGGTTTAACCTGTGCACTGAGCACATCATGAGAAGTGCCGGGCTGGATGAGTTACAAGCTGGAATCAAGATGGGCCAGAGAAACATCAACAACCTCAGATATGCGGATGATACCACTCTAATGGCAGAAAGCAAAGAGGAACTAAAGAGCCTCTTGATAAGGGTGAAGGAGGACAGTGAAAGCTCTGGCTTAAGGCTAAATATTAAAAAAAACTAAGATCATGGCATCCGACCCTGTCACTGCATGGCAAATAGAAGGGGAAAAGGTGGGAGTAGTGACAGATTTCCTCTTCCTGGGCTCCAAAATCACTGTGGACAGTGACTGCAGCCATGAAATTAGAAAACAATTGCTTCTTGGCAGGAAATTGATGACAAACCTAGGCAGTTGTTGAAAAGCAGAGACCTTGCCAACAAGGTCCCCATAGTAAAGGCTATGATATTCCCAGTAGTCATGTACAGTTGTGAAAGCTGGACCATAAAGAAGACAGAACGCCAAAGAATTGATGACCTCAAACTCTGGTGCTGGAGGAGACTCCTGAAAGTCCCTTGGACAACAAGGAGATCAAAGCAGTCAATCTTAGGGGAGATTGGCCTGAACATTCACTGTAAGGACTGATGCTGAATCTGAAGCTACAGTATTTTGGTCATCTGATGTGAATAGATGACTCTTTGGAAAAGTCCCTGATGCTGGGAAAGATTGAGGGCAGAAGGAGAAGAAAGCATCAGAGGATGAGATGGTTGGATGGCATCACCGACTCAATAGACATGAGTTTGAGCAAGCTCTGGGAGATGGTAAGTGACAGGGAGGCTTGGCATGCTGCAGTCCATGGGGTCACAAAGAGTCGGACACAACTGAATGGCTCAACAACAACAGGATGCCTTTAAAGAACCTCAGTGTCTGGGCATCTCTGATCTAACCTAGAAATCAGAATCTCTGGGCATTAATACTTTGAAATGATACCCCAGGGAAGTGAGTTTTAAGGCAGTCAAGGTTGGGAACCACTGGTCTGGGAGAACTTGATGCTCAAATTGAGGAAATGGTCTCCACCTGTCAGTCATTGTGTGGCTGCAGGAAGCTCCTGGCAATGGGATTGGCTCCCAGTAGCCAATCACAGAGCTTGGGCAGAAAGAGGAAGTCTTTTATAGGAGGTTTCCTGTGGCTTCAACACTCTGGAGCAGGGGTTAAGCATAGGAGAGGTGAGTAACAATCCTGCTTCTTGACTTCATGCCTCTCTATCTTCATTCAACTGCTAAGTCTCTACAGTAAAAATTCCTTCAAACTGTTGAAGGACTTGAAATTTCAAGTCAAACTCCTGCTTGTGCAAAAATGGAGGACTCCTGAAGGGGAGCCCCTTCCCAGGGCTCCTTTCATAACTTTAAACAGGTTCTTTTCTCTTGCTGAAGCTCAGCCTCCTCAAGTCACAGGAACATAATGTAAATTGGATTAACTTTCAATGCACCTCAGGAGCACAGCAGAGGTGCCTGTTCTTGGCCCAAACCTTAAACCTAACCCTTTCCTTAGTGGGAAGGCTGTATGGGAATCCCAAGCAGTTGGAGGTAGAAGAAACCCAGCTCAAATGAGGGCCCGTAACCCAGGTGTTTATGTTCTTACAAATTCTTCTTTTCCCTCTTTCCATATCCAGTCAAAAACTATTGATTTCTCTCAAAAGATATAACCTGAATTCAATTAGTTCTCTACAACTAGGTGTGAGTGCTAAGTCGACTCAGTCATGTCTGACTCTTTGCGACCCTATGGACTGTAGCCAGGCTCCTCTGTCCATGGATTCTCCAGGCAAGAATACTAGAGTGGGTTGCCATGTCCTCCTCCAGGGGATCTTCCCAACCCAAGGATGGAACCCACGTCCCCTGCATTGGCATGTGGGTTCTTTACCACTAGTGCCACCTGGGAAGCCCCTCTACAACTACATCTAAGAACAAAGAACCATCAAAGCAGAGTAATTAACTAAAACATGGACCCTAGAGCTATTTGTTATACCTGGTTCAGAGCCCAGTTCTGACACTTTATGACCATGTAAACGTGGATGTTCTATCTAACATTTCTGCTAATCCAGTATCAATATCTGGAATAGGGAGGATATAGTACTTGGGAATATCATAGGATTAATGAGCCAAGTCTACAGGGTTGATTGCAGTGCCTGGTACTATCCAGGTGTTCCCTGACCCTACCCTCACCTGGATGAGTTCAGAATTCTCAGCAGGCAGCAACAAAGACTCTCCTTGTTTTCACTAGACTTCATCCTTGGGCTCTCTCCCTGGCCCATTTCAGTCTAGTTTGAGCAAGAGAGCCTGGCAGGCTAGAGACCACTGGGTCGCAAAGAGTCATACATGACTGAGCAACTAAGCACAGTACAGCACTGCTCAGTCAGTTGAGCAAAAATCCCCACCTTCAATATCTGATCAAATTCGTCACCCTTCAGAGTGATGTCTGATCATCCTGACCTGCCCTCAGCAAGAATACTGTTGAGTCGATCTGACAAGAATACTCCTAGCCTTGACATTTCCTCTTAGTAATTGGGTTCCCACAGAACCCCTCCCCACCCTATAAATCCTGTTCCTTGGCTCTCAATTCCCACTTGTCTTTATTGTAGTTGGAGTTAAGTTCTATCTCTCTCCCCTACTTCAAAACCCCCAATTCAGTAACCTCTCTCAAAGTCTTCCTTACTAGCTTCAAGCATCACAAAAAATTTTAACCAGCTCCTTGGTGTGACTCCCCTCTCTCCCCCAAGAAGTAAGAGAAAGTGCTCCTGAAAACACAGCAGGCTGTGAGGTCTCCCCACTGGAAATTTTGGAGCAGCTTGCTACTGCACTTGGAATCAAATTGTAAATCCTCATTAACCTGGAACCCCTTCATGACAGGATGTCTGATCCTAGAGTAGGAGTCACGGCGTTTGTCTGTCTGCTCCAGCCAATACACACCTAAATTCTTTCCCTCAAACCTGCCATATTCATTTCAGCCCTAAAATGATACTAGTTGTTCACACTGCTTAGAATTTCTAACCCCCACCAGTTTCCCTAACCAGCAGCTCCTACTCATCAGGTCCTCAACTGAAATATTTCCTCTGAGAAAATTCCATGGTTACCTGACCCTTATTCTATTTCTCTGTGTCATCTTGTCTCCAAGCTTTGTCATTGCTTCTGTTTGAATTCATCTGCAAAATGTCTACTTCTCCCCCCTACACTCCATGTGTGTACTCAAATTGAGTATAAACCCCAAATAGGCAGAGCTCTTACCCATCTTTACAGCTGTCATTTAGGTTCTAAAATTGTTCCTGGCGGGAGGGGTCTGGGGATAGATGTGTTGGGAATTTGGGATTAGCAGACGTAAGTTATTATATACAGGATGGATAAACAACAGGGTCCTACTGCGTAGCACAGAGAACTATATTCAATATCCTATGGCAAATATAATGGAAATGACTATAAAAATGTATATATGTATAACTGAATCACTTTGCTGTACAGCAGAAATTAATACAACATAAATCAACTATACCTCAACAAAATTTTTTATTTAAAATAATTCTTGACATCCAAAGGAGCCTTTTATTGGCATAGATGAATGCCCCTAGCCATTTAATAAGGTGGGTGATGGTGTAGTTGATTAGCAATTAGAAATTCGAGCTCAGAACCCTCGGCTCAAACCCTCAACTGTTAAAAGAGTTTCAAATCCAGGTCTGTTGAGTTCAGGAAGTGACTCTTTAAGAACAGTAAATTGAAAAGGCATTCCACTCAACTGCAGAGTGAATATCTGTTAAAATAGTCTCAAGATCCTCATTTAGTAGTCAAGCTCTATAAACATCCTAAGATAACTACACATCAAGTTGCTACTAAGGGCTAAAGTTAATAATTCTCATTAATTTATTTGTACATCAATTTACTGACAAATACCAGATGAGCCGCTGCATATAGGAGATCCAGCAGTGTGGACTTCCTTCCTACCTCAGCTACCGCCTGTTCTCAGGGGGGTCCTAAGCTCTAAATCCAAGAAAGAGTTCTATGTGGGTTTTACCTCTACTGGGGAGTTTGTTCTTAACGCAGCAGGTTAGGCAGGGAGAATAAACAGCCTATTTCCTGACACAGAAGCAACCAGCATTTGAGAGGGGAGTACCAATCCCCTGTGCCTTTCCCTTCCTCCCCTTAAAACGTGGTTAATGCCAAAATTTGAGCTCTCATTTGTTGGTCAAGATGGCGTCTTCTGCCGAGCTGGGTTTCCATCTGCAGCCTCTATTAGAGGAGCTCGGCCAGGATAAGCTGAGCAAATTCAAATCTCTTCTGAGGGACCATTCCCTGAAAGAGGAGTTACAGCACCTCCTGCAGACAGAGGTGGAGGAGGCCAGCAGGAAGCAGCTACTCACTGCCCGCTGCCCCAGCTACTGGGTAGAGATGGTGACCATCCAGGTCTTTTTTATTTTTTTTTAATTAGAGGGTGACTACTTGACCTACTGTGATGGTTTCTGCCATACATCAACATAAATCAGCCATAGGTATACATATGTCCCCTTCCTCTTGAACCTCCCTCCCACCTCCCACTCCATCCCACCCCTCTAGGTCATCACAGAGCACCACGTTGAGCTGCCTGCATCACATAGCAAATTCCCACTGGCTATCCACCTTACATATGTAGTAGTATATATATTTCCACACTACTGTCTCAATTCGTCCCACCCTCTCCTTCCTCCATTATGCATCCAGGTCTCTGATGAGATGAACCGAATGGATCTGTCTGAGAGAGCAAAGGATGAACTCCGGGGTAAGCAGAAACAAGCCCACACTGCATCCTGGGAGGGAGGAGTAATAGTCTCTGTGGTTTTAGAAACACAAAAATGATATTGCTCCATGGAGAGGCTAGCTGACCTGAACACAAGTGTTAGACCTTGGTCAAGTCTGGTGGTGTCTTCCAAGATTCTTGTATTCTAGCTGTTTTTACTCCAAATATTGTATACCTACCCTGGCCACTTCATTAAACAACTCTTCTCCTGTTCAAGACTGTTTCTGGAGTAGATTCATTTTTTCACTCTTTCATATGTCCTCCAAGATCTTATCAACCCTCTGTTTAAAACACTCATGCTGCTGCTGCTGCAAAGTCGCTTCAGTCATGTGCGACTCTGTGCAACCCCATAGACGGCAGCCCACCAGGCTCCTTTGTCCCTGGGATTCTTCAGGAAAGAATACTGGAGTGGGTTGCCATTTCCTTCTCCAACGCATGCATGCATGCTAAGTTGCTTCAGTCGTGTCCGACTCTGTGTGACCCCACGGACAGCAGCCCACCAGTTTCCTCTGTCCACAGGATTTTCCAGGCAAGAATACTGGAGTGGGTTGCCATTTCCCTCTCCATAAAACATTCATAATATTATGTATATTTTTAAATGTACACAGTATTATGTATATTAAAAAGTAAAATAAAATAAAAACATGAAGAGAAGTGAAATTCAAAGAACTCAAAGAAAAAAGTAAAAATACTATATGCGTGCAGGCTCAGTCTCTCGGTTGTGTCCAACTCTTTGTGACCCTATGGACTGTAGTCTACCAGGCTCCTCTGTCCATGGGATTTTCCATGGACTGGGTTGCCATTTCTTACTCCAATTACTCATAAAACAGTTGCCTCTGTGTAAAAAATATAGGAGAAAAATGTGAAGGTTAGGGTTATAAACCCTCTATTTTGTCTTCAAGTCTCACTATGTTTCCCTCCCCCATATAATATGACTATAAACATTCTCTCTCTCCCCACCCTCAGCAAGAGCATTTAACATATCTCTTCTTATTATCCTATCATTTTTAAAATCAATTTGTTTATTTTAATTGGAAGCTAATTACTTTACAATATTGTGGTGGTTTTTGTCATATATTGACATGAATCAGCCATGGGTGTACATGTGTCCCCCCATCCTGAACCCCTCTCCCCTCAGGCCTGTCCCAGTGCACCAGCTTTGAGTGCTCTGTTTCATGCATCGAACTTGGACTGGTGATCTATTTCACATACAGTAATATACATGTTTCAATGCTATTCTCTCAAACCATCCCACCCTGGCCTTCTCCCACAGAGTCCAAAAGTCTGTTCTTTATATCTGTGTCTCTTTTGCTGTCTCACATGTAGGGTCATCATTACTATCTTTCTAAACCCCATATATATGTGTTAATATACTGTATTGGTGCTTTACTTTCTGACTTACTTCACTCTGTATAATAGGCTCAAGTTTCATCCACCTCATTAGAATTGATTCACAGGTGTTCTTTTTAATAGTTGAGTAATATTCCATTGTGTATGTGTACCACAGCTTTCTTATCCATTCAACTGCCAATGGACATCCAGGTTGCTTCCATGTCCTGGCTATTGTAAACAGTGCTGCGATGAACATTGGGGTACACATCTCTTTCAATTCTGGTTTCCTTGGTGTGTATGCCCAGCAGTGGGATTGCTGGGTCATATGGCAGTTCTAGTTGCAGTTTTTTAAGGAATCTCCACACTGTTCTCCATAGTGGCTGAACTAGTTTGCATTCCCACCAACGATGTAAGAGGGCTGGTTCCTTTGTCCGCACCCTCTCCAGCATTTATTGTTTGTAGACTTTTGACAGCAGCCTTTCTGACCGGCATGAGATGGCACCTCATTGTGGTTTTGACTTGCAGTTTCTCTGATAATGAGTAATGTTGAGCATCTTTTCATGTGTTTGTTAACTATCTATATGTCTTCTTTGGAGAAATGTCTGTTTACATCTTTGGCCCATTTTTTGATTGGGTCGTTTATTTTTCTGGAATTGAGCTGCAGGAGCTGCTTGTATATTTTTGAGATTAATTCTTTGTCAGTTGCTTTGTTTGCTATTCTTTTTTTTTTTTAGCTTTAAAGTGCACTTTATTTTATTTTATTTTTTTTAAACTTTACATAATGGTATTAGTTTTGCCAAATATCAAAATGAATCCGCCACAGGTATACATGTGTTCTAATGAGGTGGATGAAACTGGAGCCTATTATACAGAGTGAAGTAAACCAGAAGGAAAAACATAAATACAGTATACTAACGCATATATATGGAATTTAGAAAGATGGTAACAATAACCTGGTGTACGAGACAGCAAAAGAGACACTGATGTATATAACAGTCTTATGGACTATGTGGGAGAGGGAGAGGGTGGGAAGATTTGGGAGAATGGCATTGAAACATGTAAAATATCATGTAAGAAACGAGTTGCCAGTCCAGGTTCGATGCACGATACTGGATGCTTGGGGCTAGCGCACTGTTTGCTATTCTTTTCTCCCATTCTGAATGCTGTTTTTTCATCTTGCTTATGGTTTCCTTCGTTGTGCAAAAGCTTTTAGGTTTATTTAGGTCCCATTTGTTTATCTTTGCTTTTATTTCCATTACTCTGGGAGGTGGGTCATAGAGGATCCTGCTGTGATTTATGTCAGAGAGTGTTTTGCCTATGTTTTCCTCTAGGAGCTTTATAGTTTCTTGTCTTACATTTAGATCTTTAATCAATTTTGAGTTTATTTTTGTGTATGGTGTTAAAAAGTGTTCTAGTTTCATTCTTTTACAGGCGGTTGACCAGTTTTCCCAGCACCACTTGTTAAAGAGATTGTCTTTTCTCCATTGTATATTCTTGCCTCCTTTGTCAAAGATAAGGTGTGCATAGGTATGTGGATTTATCTCTGCGCTTTCTATTTTGTTCCATTGATGTATATTTCTGTCTTTGTGCCAGGACCATACTGTCTTAATGACTGTAGCTTTGTAGTATAGTCTGAAGTCAGGCAGGTTGATTCCTCCAGTTCCATTCTTCTTTCTCAAGATTGCTTTGGCTATTTGAGGTTTTTTGTATTTCCATACTGGAGAAGGTGATGGCACTCCACTCCAGTACTCTTGCCTGGAAAATCCCATGGATGGAGGAGCCTGGTAGGCTGCAGTCCATGAGGTCGCTAAAAGTTGGACACAACTAAGCGACTTCACTTTCACTTTTCACTTTCATGCATTGGAGAAGGAAATGGCAACCCACTCTGTTCTTGCCTGGAGAATCCCAGGAATGGGGAAGCTTGGTGGGCTGCCGTCTATGGGGTCGCACAGAGTCGGACACGACTGAAGTGACTTAGCAGCAGCAGTGTTTCCATACAAATTGTGAAAATATTTGTTCTAGTTCTCTGAAAAATACCATTGGTAGCTTGACAGGGATTGCATTGAATCTATAGGTTGCTTTGGGTAGTATACTTATTTTCACTATACTGATTCTTCCAATCCATGAACATAGTATATTTCTCCATCTATTTGTGTCATTGATTTCTTTCATCAATGTTTTATACTTTTCTATATATAGGTCTTTAGTTTTTTAGGTAGATTTGTTCCTAAGTATGTTATTCTTTTCATCTCAAAGGTGAATGGAATTGTTTCCTTAATTTTTCTTCTGTTTTCTCATTGTTAGTGTATAGGAATGCAAGGGATTTCTGTGTGTTAATTTTATATCCTGCAACTTTACTATATTCATTGATTACCTCTAGTAATTTTCTGCTGGTGTCTTTAGGGTTTTCTGTGTAGAGGATCATGTCTGCAAACAGTGAGAGTTTTACTTCTTCTTTTCCAATCTGGATTCCTTTTATTTCTTTTTCTCCTCTGATTGCTGGGGCTAAAATTTCCAAAACTATGTTGAATAGAGGTGGTGAGAGTGAGGACCCTTGTCTTATTCCTGACTTTTAGGGGAAATGCTTTCAATTTTCACCATTGAGGATAATGTTTGCTGTAGGTTTATCATATATGGCTTTTATTATGTTGAGGTATGTTCTTTCTGTGCCTGCTTTCTGGAGGGTTTTTGTCATAAATGGATGCTGAACTTTGTCAAAGGTTTTCTCTGAAGCTATTGAGATAGTCATACGTTTTTATCTTTCAATTTGTTAATGTGGTGTATCACATTGATTGATTTGCAAATATTGAAGAATCCTTGCATCCCTGGGATAAAGCCCACTTGGTCATAATGTATGATCTTTTTAATATCTTCTTGGATTCTGTTTGCTAGGATTTTGTTGAGGATTTTTGCATCTATGCTCATCAGTAATAATGGCCTGTAGTTTTCTTTTTTGGTGGCATTTTTGTCTGGTTTTGGTATTAGGGTGATGGTGGCCTCATAGAATGAGTTTGGTAGTTTACCTTCCTCTACAATTTTCTGGAAGAGTTTAAGTAGGAAAGGTGTTAGCTCTTCTCTAAATTTTTTGTAGAATTCAGCTGTGAAGCCATCTGGTCCTGGGCTTTTGTTTGTTGAAAGATTTTTTATTACAGTTTCAATTTCTGTGCTTGTGATGGGTCTGTTAAGATTTTCTATTTCTTCCTGGTTCAGTTTTGGAAAGTTATACTTTTCTAAGAATTAGTCCATTTCTTCCAAGTTGTCCATTTTATTGTCATATAGTTATTGATAGTAGTCTCTTATGATCCTTTGTATTTCTGTGTTGTCTGTTGTGATTTATTCATTTCTAACTTTGTTGATTTGATTCTTCTCCTTTTTTTCCTTGATGAGTCTGGCTAATGGTTTGTCTATTTTATTTATATTCTCAAAGAACCAGCTTTTAGTTTTGTTGGGTTTTGCTATAGTCTCCTTTGTTTCTTTTTCATTTATTTCTGCTCTGATTTTTATGATTTATTTCCTTCTACTAACCCTGGGACTCTTCATTTCTTCTTTTTCTAGTTGCTGTGGATGTAAAGTTAGGTTATTTATTTGATTTTTCTCTTGTTTCTTGAGGTAAACTTGTATTGCTATGAACCATCCCCTTAGCACTGCTTTTACTGAAACCCATAGGTTTGGGGTTGTTGTGTTTTCATTTTCATTTGTTTCTATGCATATTTTTATTTCATTTTTTATTTCTTCTGTGATTTGTTGGTTATTCAGCAGTGTGTTGTTTAGCCTTCATATGTTTGCATTTTTAATAGTTTTTTTCCTGTAGTTACATCTAATCCTACCACACTGTGATCAGAAAAGATGCTTGAAATGATTTCAGTTTTTTAAAATTTACCAAGGCTAGATTTATGGCCCAGGATGTGATCTATCCTGGAGAGTGTTCCGTGTGCACTTGAGAAAAAGTGAAATTCATTGTTTTGGGGTGAAATGTCCTATAGATATCAATTAGGTCTAACTGGTCCATTGTATCATTTAAAGTTTGCTTTTCCTTGCTAATTTTCTGTTTGGTAGATCTATCCATAGGTGTGAGTGGGGTATTAAAGGCTACCACTTTTATTGTGTTACTTTTAATTTCCACCTTCACACTTGTCAACATTTGCCTTACGTATTGTGGTGCCTCTATGTTGGGTGCATATGTATTTATAATTTTTATATCTTCTTGGATTCATCCTTTGATCAATATGTAGTGTCCTTCTTTGTTTTCACAGCCTTTATTGCAAAGTCTATTTTATCTGATATTAGTATTGCTACTCCTGCTTTCTTTTGGTCTCCATTTGCATGAAATATCTTTTTCCAGCCCTTCACTTTATGTCTTTATGTGTCCCTTGGTTTGAGGTGGGTCCCTTGTAGACAGCATATATAGGGGTCTTGTTTTTGTATCCATTCAGCCAGTCTTTGTCTTTTGGTTGGAGCATTCAACCCCCATTTACATGTAAGTTAATTATTGATAATTATGATCCCATTTCCATTTACTTTGTTCTTTTGAATTCAAGTTTGTACACCTTTTCTGTGTTTCCTGTCTAGAGAAGATCCTTTAGCATTTGTTGAAGACCTGTTTTGGTGGTGCTGAATTCTCTCAGCTTTTGCTTGTCTGTAAAGCTGTTGATTTCTCCTTCATATTTGAATGAGATCCTTGCTGGGTATAGTAATCTGGGCTGTAGGTTTTTCTCTTTCATCACTTTAAGTATGTCCTGCCATTTTCTTCTGGCCTGAAGAGTTTCTATTGAAAGATAAGCTGTTATCCTTATGGGGATCCCCTTATGTGTTATTTGTTGCTTTTCCCTTGCTGCTTTTAATATTTGCTCTTAGTGTTTAATCTCTGTTAATTTGATTAATATGTGTCTTGTGGTGTTTCACCTTGGGTTTACCCTGTTTAGGACTCTCTGGGTTTCTTGGACTTTGGTGGCTATTTCCTTCCCCATTTTATGGAAGTTATCAACTATTATCTCCTCGAGTATTTTCTCATGACCTTTCTTTTTGTCTTCTTCTTCTGGGACTCCTATGATTCAAATGTTGAGGCATTTAACATCGTCCAGGAGGTCTCCGAGGTTGTCCTCATTTCTTTTAATTCTTTTTCATTTTTTCCTCTCTGCTTCACTTATTTCCACAATTCTCTCTTCCACCTCACTTATCCTATCTTCTGCCTCAGTTATTCTACTGTTGGTTCCCTCCAGAGTGTTTTTGATCTCAGTTCTTGCAGTATTCATTATTGATTGACTCTTTTTTATTTCTTCTAGGTCCTTGTAAACATTTCTTGCATCTTCTCAATCCTTGTCTCTAATCTATTTATCTGTAACTCCATTTTGTTTTCAAGATTTTGGATCATCTTTACTATCATTATTCTGAATTCTTTTTCAGGTAGACTACCTATCTCCTCCTCTTTGGTTTGGTTTGGTGGGCATTTATCATGTTCCTTTACCTGCTGAATATTTTTCTGCCTTTTCATTTTGTTTAGATTGCTGTGTTTGGGATGGCCTCTCTTTAGGCTGGAAGTTTGTGGTTCCTCTTTATTGTGGAGCTTGCTCCCTGTCGGTGGGGTTGGACTAGTGGCTTGTCAAGGTTTCCTGGTTAGAGGAGCTTGCATCTGTGTTCTGGTGGTTGGAGCTGGATCTCTTCTCTCTGGAGTGCAATGAAGTGTTCAGTAGTGAGTTTTGGGGTGTCTATGGGCTTAGCATGGCTTTAGGCAGCATGTATTTAAATGCTCAGCGCTGTGTTCCTGCATTGCTTGAGAATTAGTCTGGTATGTCTTGCTCTGGAACTTGTTGGCTCTTGGGTGGAGCTTTGTTTCAGTGTAGGTATGGAGGCTTTTGAATGAGCTCTTGTCTATTAACGTTCCCTGGAATCAGGAGTTATATGGTGTTCTCAAATTTTGGATTTAAGCCTCTGGTTTTCAGTCTTATTCTTACAGTAGCCTCTAGACTTCTCCATCCATACAGCACAGATGATAAAACATCTAGGTTAATGGTGAAAAAATTCTCCACAGTGAGGGAGACCCAGAGAGGTTCACAGAGTTACATGGAGAAAAGAAGAGGGAGGAGGGAGATAGAGGTGACCAGGAGAAGAAGAGGGGGAGTCAAAAGGGGAGAGAGCAGTCTAGCCAGTAATCAATTCCCTATGTGCTCTTTGCAGCCTGGAACACCCAGAGAGATTCAGAGTTAAGTAGAGAAGGGGGAGAGAGGAGATAGATGTGACCTGAGGGAGAAAAGGGAGAGTCAAAAGAGGAGAGAGCAATCAAGCTAGTAATCACACCCCTAAGTGAAAATGGATATTGAAGATTAGATTCTTAAAGGTACAAAATTGACAGCAAATACCAAAAAGCAAAGATTAAAAATCTAGAGTAGAGGTTCAGTCAATTCAGTTCAGTTCAGTCGCTCAGTCATGTCCGACTCTTTGCGACCCCATGGACTGCAGCATGCCAGGCCTCCCTGTCCATCACCAACTCCCAGAGTTGACTCAAACTCATGTCCATTGAGTCAGTGATGCCATCCAGTCATCTCATCCTCTGTCGTCCCCTTCTCCTCCTCCCTTCATTCTTTCCCAGCATCAGGGTCTTTTCCAATGAGTCAGTTCTTCATATCAGGTGGCCAAAGTACTGGAGTTCACCTTCAGCATCAGTCCTTCCAATGAACACCCAGGACTGATTTCCTCTAGGAAGGACTTGTTGGATCTCCTTGAAGTCCAAGGGACTCTCAAGAGTCTTCTCCATTACCACAGTTGAAAAGCATCAGCTCCCTCAGATTGTCCTCAGGGCATTCAGGCCTGGTCCTTACCCTAAGCATGCAGCCCACATCTCCCTGTCCAGCCCCTGCTCGCTGGTGGCAGACAAGAGTGTCTGGGCTACTTCTCCACTGGGAGTTGCAGTTAGGCACAGATTCTGTGGGGTTTTTTTTTTCTTCTTCTTCTTCTGGTTATGTTGTCCTCTGATTAGGTTGGAGACTCCAAAACTCCCCACAGACCCGCTGATGAGAGGGTTTCCTGCTGTTTATAAACTTCTCCTCCTTCACAACTCCCTCCCCAGGACGAGTCTCCATCCCTAACTCTTTTGTCTCTTTTTGACTTTTCTATTTTGTCCTACCTCCTTTCAAAGAGAATGGGCTGCCTTTCTGGGTACCTGGTGTCCTCTGTCAGCATTCAGAAGTTGCTTTCTGGAAGTTGCTCAGCATTCAGATGATCTTTTGATGAATTTGTGGGGGAGAAAGTGCATTTTCTTTAGTTGCCAATTTAAATTCAGTTTTTAGCTTTTTGTAAATTTTATTTTATCTTTATTTTTTGGCCACACCACATAGCATGTAGGATCTTAGTTCCCCTGCCAGGAATCAAACCCTCACCCCCTGCATTAGAAACATGGACTCTTAACCACTGAACCACCAGGGAGGTCCCAGCTTCAGTTTTTAGCCTACTGTTACCTCTTCAATGGACAGGTGATGGTTTTAGTGCCTAAAGCCATCTGGAGGGTGCAAATTTTAAAATCACTTGAGTAAACTCAGAGGGCTGTACAACTACCAGGGTCTGGGCTCTGAAAAATGTTAATTTCTTCCTTTTTTTTTTTTTTTTCAGAAACAGCTTTGAAGTCACTTCAGGAAAATAAGCCTCCGTCGTTAGGTAAGTCACCTCATTCACAATCTCACTTTATCTAAAAGTGAGATTTTAGAATTCAGGATTGTTTTAATTAGAAAATACATCATGCTGAGCAGTAGGAATGCAAAGAAATAGAAGACCTCACCTCTCCTGTCATCCAGGTGGGCAACAGTAAGACACTGAAAGGTACAATGAGGCAATGTTTATGCCAGAAATCAGTAAATGCATGCAAACATGAGAGAGAGTGAACTTCCTCTTGGAATCTGAATAGGCTGAATTTTACTTTAGTCTCCTAAAGCCAGGGTTGGCAAACCATGGCTTCCAAAGCATCAGCTTTTGTAGATCCTTCAATCCCTGGGTCGGGAAGATCCCCTGGAGAAGGAAATGGCAACCCACTCCAGTACTCTTGCCTGGAAAATTCTGTGAACAGAGGAGCCTTGTAGGCTATAGTCCATGGGGTCACAAGGAGTCGAACACAACTGAGCGACTTTACTTCACTTCTTCACAAGCTAAGAATGGTATTTGCATTTTTAAGTGGCTGGGAAGATCAAAAGAATATTTTACAGGGACTTGCTTGGTTTTTGAGTAGCTAAGATTCCATGATCTCAATGCAGGGGTCTAGGGTTCAATCCCTGGGCTGGGAACTAGATCCCACATGTCACAACTAAGACCCAGTTGAAAGTCACTCAGTCATGTCCAACTCTTTGGGACCCCATGGACTATACAGTCCATGGAACTCTCCAGGCTAGAATACTGGAGTGGGTAGCCAATCCCTTCTCCAGGGGATCTTTCTGACCCAGGAATCGAACCTGGGTCTCCTGCAGTGCAGGTGGATTCTTTACTAACTGAGCTATAAGGGAAACCCCAAGATCCAATACAGCCAATAAATTATATTTTTAAAAAAAGAAATATTTTATGGTCTATGAAAATCATGTGAAATTCAAATTTAACTACATGTTAATATAAATAAACTTATTTGTACACAGCATAGTCATTTGCTTATATATTATATTACCTATGACTGCTTCTGCCCCACAAGGGCAGAGATGAGTAATTGCAACAAACTATATTGGGCATAAAACAGAAAATCTTCATTATCTGCTCCTTTGCAGAGAGGATTTTAAAAAAAATGTTTGCTAATCCCGGCCAAAAATGATTTTTGAATTTGTGATTTTCAACATTATCTTCTCTTGACATCCCCAGTATCTTTAAAAATAACTTGGGTTCAAGAAAATTGTAGACTGGGGGCTGGTTTGAAAAGTGAAGACAGCCATTCATACATAATTCCCCTACCAAAAATCTAACTGCTTCTACTGATACATAAATATGTTAAATGTCCTACAGTTATGATCTAAATTCAAACATAAGCTAATGATCTGTTGGAGTTGACATGTGGCAATGCTTTAAGGAATAGTACCAGCCTCAAAGTTGATATTTAATTTAATGTTCTAACTAAACTAGCATCAGAGAGTTCCTTGTCTAAAAATCTTTCTCTTGGGGACTTCCCTGATGGTTAAGTGGTTAAGACTTCACCTTAAGGCAGGAGATGCAGGTTTGATCCCCATGTACCTTAATGGCAAAAAAAAAAAAAAAAACACAGAAGCAATATTGTAATAAATTATTAAAGACTTCATAAAAGTGGTCCACATCAAAAAAAAAAATCCTTAAAGAAAACTTAACTCTTGGCAACATGACATCACCTGTATACAAACATTTTTTCCCCAGATCCCCTGCTCTCCTGTTTAATTTTCAAAATGAATGGTTGGTTGGCCATTTTTCACTATGTATACTTATCCTGGAAGGCTCACATGGAGTCTTACTGGCTATTTATATGCCAAGGACTCTCCAGGTGACATCTTCAGCATTTCCCTGAACTTCAGATACTCATATCCTGTTGCCTCCTGGATACCTTTTCACAAGTTCCACACATTAACCTCTTCTTTTGTTTTGCCTTTGAGGTCCTAGCATCCTGACCAGGGATTGAATTCAGGTCCTCAGCACTAAAGCTCAGAATCCCAACCACTGGACCACCAGGGAACTCCCTCACCTCTTCATTATCCATGTTGCACTTGAAGTATTTCTTCTCCTGTATGACTTCTCCCTGTTCCAAGGTTGCATCCTATGACTATGTAACTTTACATACCTTGTAAGAAACTAGGGAATTTGTCTTGAAGACTTTTTGATGCCCCTCGGAAAGAGCCATTGTCTGTATGTGCCCATTTCTTAGCTGCACAGGAATTCAGTTGTCAGAATGGCACTGAGATCATGGCCTGACACTTTAATTTTATCTCCAGAACCTCAATAATACCCTTTTCATGTAATCTGGGCTTAGACATTGAGACCCAATTGTTGAACTTGAAACTTCTTGAAATTCCACTCTCTTATAAACAGAAGCTTCAATACTGGCATAGTGGCAAGACCGTAACACCCTCCCTTTTCTTCAGGGATAACAAAATATGAAAACCCAGGAACAAACCCAGCAGCATGTAGGAGAAGAGGAAGACGAAGAGCCAGGTTGATCTTAGGACATCCAATATTGGAGTAAACTAAATGAAGTAGACCCTTCCTGGCTGTCCTCTCTCACTCTTTGGGGGAACCTCATCTCTCTCTAACTTTATTTCACCAATATTCATAGTCCCCTAGACATGTTCATAGTCAACCTAGACAGCATATTAAAAAGCGGAGACATTACTTTGCCAACAAAAGCCCATCTATTCAAAGATATGGTTCTTCCAGTAGTCATGTATGAGTTGGACTATAAAGAAGGCTGAGCACCAAAGAATTGATGCTTTTGAGCTGTGGTGTTGGAGAAGATTCTTGAGAGCCCCTTGGACTGCAAGGAGATCCAACCAGTCCATCCTAAAGGAAATCAGTCCTGAATATTCATTGGAAGGACTGATCCTGAAGCTGAAACTTCCATCCTTTGGCCACCTGGTGTGAAGAACTGACTCATTTGAAAAGACCCTGATGCTGGAAGGCAGATTGAAGGCAGGAGAAGAGGACGACAGAATGAGATGGCTGGATCCCATCACCGACTCAATGGACATGAGTTTGAATAGGCTCTGGGAGTTGGTGACGGACAGGGAAGCCTGGCATGCTGCAGTCCATGGGGTTGCAAAGAGTCGGACACGACTGAGTGACTGGACTGAACTGATTCATTGTCCCCAGTTGTCTTATGGAGAATGCCTTCCTCCCTGTCTTATTCCTATTATGTAAGAATAAAGAGGGAAATAAACATTTGGGAAAGCCAGAATTCAGTTCATGGAAAATCAGGAGTATGTCGTATAGAATTTTCTTAAGATTTTGCCAATTGTTCAGACAACTTTGATAGTATCAACTCACAGATTAGAAAATTGAGACCTATTGTAAGTAGCTGATTTGCCTCAACCAATGTGGAGGCCAGTTTAACATTAGTCTCACTCTCAAGTCTGCTTCAACAGCTCTGTTGAAGTATAATTTATGTATCATAAATTTCATTCATTTTAAATGTACCTGTTAATAACTTTTAGTCAATTTACTGAGTTGTACAAAAATCACCACTATTCAATTTTACAATCTTTCCATCACCTCCAGAAAGATCCTTCTTGTCCATATGTAACTGTTCCCTGGTCTCTATCCCCCAAGTCCAGGCAGCCATTAATTTTTTTGTCTCTCTATATTCTCCATTTCTGAATATGTGTGGTCTTTTGTGTCTGTTTGTTTTTTTTTTACTTACAATAACATTTTTGAGGTTTGGGGGGCTTCCCTGATAGCTCAGTTGGTAAAGAATCCACCTGCAACACAGGAGACCCCAGTTCAATTCCTAGGTTGGAAAGATCTGCTGAAGAAGGGATAGGCTACCCACTCCAGTATTCTTGGGCTTCTCTTGTGGCTCAGTTGGTAAATAATCTGCCTGCAATGCGGGAGACCTGGGTTCAATCCCTAGGTTGGGAAGATCCCCGGGACAAGGGCATGGCAACCCACTCCAGTATTCTGGCCTGGAGAATTCCATGGACTGTATAGTCCATGGGGGTCACAAAGAGTTAAACACAACTGAGCAACTTTCAAAAAAAAAAATGCTTTTGAGGTTCATCCATGTTGTTACATGTGTCACTGATCCATTCCTTTTTGTTGCTGAGTAATATTCTATTGAGTGGATATAAAATGTTTAGGTTGCTCATTTATCAGGGAAGGGAAGTTTGAATCATATCTATTTATTGACTGTCTTGAATAACGCTGCCATGCACACTCTTAGTATAGAGGGTGCAAGTCTTTGCATAGACATATGCCCATTTATCTTGGGTGCATACTTACAAGTTGCCTGTACTTTAATACTGAGCTCCTAAAATGACTTGAGACTATTATGGGGAAGATCCATTACCTGTTTTATGGGCACTTCTTCTAATCCTTTGGAAAAGATAGACAAATAATTTCAATAAACCACATTGAGTTGTGATAGAGGCAGCATTTCTTGTTATGGTTCCACAGAGTAGAGGCATGCAACTTGGTTTAGGGACTCACTTGCTATCTTCATCACTATAAACCCAACTTTACACATCCCAGCACACACTGTGGACAAAAAACTTAGATTCTGGACTCCTTGGAGTCTACTTTAACACCATATTTCTGGTAAAAAAAAAAAAAGAAAGAAAAAGAAGAAGAAGAAGTACACCGGTTTTGTGTCAAGCTCACTTTAATTTGTATTTTGCAGAGCTGGCCCAAATACAGGAAGAAGATGTCACAAACCTACAAGAAACGAAAGAAGATTTGGAAGGAGAAAAGCCAGGTCTGTCCTCTCTACCTGGAGTGAGTTTGGTGTTGGGTGGTTCTTTATAAACCTCATTTCTTTTTCCCTTTCCTACTTAAAACAAAGCATCATCTCCCTAATGAATAACCAACTATATCTTTCTATCCCCTGACTCTTATCACTGAAGGTAAACAAGATAAATACAGAAATATATTGAAAAAGAAGTTCTGTCAACACTGGAAGAACTTCTGGCCCAGACTCAGTGAAGATGTTTGTATTGTCACCCAAAGATATGAGACCCTGATCCCATTCTGTAATCCTAAAATGCCGGCCGGGCCATTTCCACACACTGTGGTGCTGCACGGTCCTGCTGGCGTTGGGAAAACCACGCTGGCAAAGAAATTGATGCTGGACTGGACACAGGACAACCTGGCAGAGACCTTCAACTTCGCCTTCTACCTCAGCTGCAAGGAGCTCAACCACATGGGGACGTGCACCTTTGCAGAGCTGATGTCTGCCAACTGGCCACATGTGCAGGACGACATACCAGCAATCCTGGCCCAGGCACAGAAAGTCCTGCTCATCCTCGATGGTTTTGATGAGCTGAAGGTCCCCTCGGAGGCGCTCATCCACGACATATGTGGCGACTGGAAGAAGCAGAAGCCGGTGCCCGTCCTCCTGGGGAGTTTACTGAAGAGAAAGATGCTACCCAAGGCCACCTTACTCATCACCACCCGACCGGGAGCCCTGAGGGAGCTGCGGCTCTTAACAGAACAGCCGCTCTTCATAGAGATGGAGGGCTTCTTGGAGGAGGACCGGAAGGCGTATTTCCTGAAACACTTTGAAGAGGAGAGTCAGGCCCTGCGAGCTTTCGACTTGATGAAGAACAACGCGGCTCTGTTCCAGCTGGGCTCGGCGCCCTCCGTGTGCTGGATGGTCTGCACCTGCCTGAGACAGCAGATGGAGAGGGGGGAGGACCCCGCCGCCACCTGCAGGACCACCACGGCCCTGTTCCTGCGCTTCCTCTGCAGCCGCTTCACCCCGCCGCATGGCGGCGGCCCCAGGCGGGGCCTCCAGGCTCCGCTCAAGCCCCTGTGCCTCTTGGCTGCTGAGGGCGTGTGGATGCGGAGCTCTGTGTTCGATGGGGAAGACCTCAGGCGACTTGGGGTGGACCCGTCTGCCCTCTGTCCTTTCCTGGACGGGAATATTCTCCAGAAGAGTGAAGACGGTGAGGCCTGCTACTCTTTCATCCATCTCAGCGTCCAGCAGCTTCTGGCCGCCATGTTCTATGTCTTGGAGCTGGAAGAGCAAGAGGAGGAAGGGCTGGGCCGCCGCCAGTGGCACGTTGGGAATGTGGGGAAACTGCTGTCCAAGGAGGAAAGGCTGAAGAACCCCAGCCTGACTCACGTCGGGTACTTCCTGTTTGGCCTCTGCAACGAAAGAAGGGCCATGGAGCTGGAGACGACTTTCGGCTGCCTGGTGTCAACGGAGATCAAGCGGGAGCTACTGAAATACACATTGATGCCCCATGGGAAGAAATCCTTTTCCGTAATGGACACGAAGGAGGTTCTGAGCTGTCTGTACGAGTCTCAGGAGGAGCAGCTCGTGAAAGATGCCATGGCCCATGTTAAGGAGATGTCCCTGCATTTGAAAAATGAAACGGATGTCGTGCACTCATCATTCTGCCTCAAGCACTGTGGAAACTTGCAGAAACTTTCACTTCAAGTAGAAGAGGGGATATTCCTGGATAATGATACCGCACTGGAATCAGGCACTCAGGTTGAAAGGTCAGAACTCATTTTTCACCCGGCTAGTTCTCCTATCTTTTGCTTATTCCATGGTTCATTAAGAAAAAGCCAGTGTGTCTTGCTCCCTCTTGCTTAAGGTCAGTGAGTGGCCTCTTGTGGCCTTGTGTCCTGCCAACCTAACATTCAAGGCAGGAAGTATGATGGCATTAGAAATGGGAGCTTTGGAACCAGAACTTCTTTGAAGACCCACCTCCATTTTCCTTTAGCCAAACCATTTTTTTAAAATGTTTCCACCTGTTTCAGTCTGCAGGTTGGCTGTGTAGATTTGGGGAGATGTATAACATGGTGGTCCCATTTGGGGCATGACTTCAAGAAAAGCATTAAAGATGGAGTTAGGAGTTGAATCCAAGTTTCTGAACACCACACCTCACCCATGATCACGGAGACTGTCCTCCCAGGAACTTCACCTGACAGACTTAGATAATGAGATGGCCAGTTATGAATCTTTGTTATTTTCAATTTAGGCACAAATAACATCAACTGAGATCATGTGCAGCTTCCAAATACCTCTAACTTGGCACCTACTAGAAACAGGTCACCTTCCATGTTAAGATGAAGATATTGGCTTCAGAAAAGAGTATTTGGCTGGGATTAGAGCTCAAGTCTATTGGCTTATAAAGTCCTGTGGTCACAATCTAAAATCTCTACCTCACGGTGGTGTGTAATACCTGTCAACATACTGATATTCATCTTATCAACTCACCTCTTCCTCCCTCCTACGTTGTTATCTGAAATCTGTGTCTGAAATCTTCATGTATATATGTTGAACTAGAATAAAATGCCCTCATTAGCCCCCTGGTGGAGGTGTCTGTTTTATATATTCCCTTAACATTCTCCCACTTTCCTTCACCACTTGGTGAAGTCATAAGCTTGATTTACTTCCAGAAAGTGTTAGGACCATGGTAACTTGACATCAGCATTTCTCTACCTTATGGATCCATTTATATTCATATTCTAATTTTTCCCCTTCTTTCACTCAGATGTTTTGACAGGCTTGCATACTAATTTATCTAAATCTTTGTTTAGTCACTGAGTTGTGTCTGACTCTTTTGCGATCCCATGGACTATAGCCCACCAGGCTCCTCTGTCCATGGGATTTCCCAGGCAAGAATACTGAAGTGGGTTGCCATTTCCTACTCCATGGGATCTTCCTGACCCAGGGATTGAACCCAGGTCTCCTATATCTTTCCTCTGCTAAAATCCTTCCACTAAAAACCAGTCACCAGAACAAAATAACCATTCTTTGAGAAATCTTTGTATATGAATATGCAACCACTTAAAGATTGTATTTTCTCAAGATTTTATGGACATCATCTTAGGTCAGCAAATATGGTTATAAATTAGCTTGAATATTACGTATATGGATTTACCATCAAATATCCAAATAACCTCCATTGATGTGTACACCTACTCTTAAGTGTTTATCAATGATGTATATTGCTCTCAATCTTTGATCAATGATATGGTTAGAATTTTGACTTATTTTAAGGCTCTATTAGGTTGACATGTGAGAAGTTCAAGTTCTTTCTCCAGTAATATGTCTTAGGTATTGGGTTGTCTGATACTTGTGCTAAATAATTAAATCACCCAACTTTTACAGTTATAATTTCTTATTAGGGCCTCCCAGGTGGCTCAGTAGTAAAGAATCCACCTGCCAGTTTAGGAGATGCAGGTTCGATCCCTGAGTCAGGAAGATCCCCTGGAGAAGGGGATGCCAACCCCCTCCAGTATTCTTGCCTGGGAGATCCCATGGACAGAGGAGCCAGGCAGGCTACAGTCCATAGAATCACAAAGAGTAGAAGACAACCGAGCAACTAAACAACAATAATGCATAGAGTAACCTGAAACACATTCACGAAGACAGACAAATGCCACTTTTCTCTCCAGCAGTATTTGTTAAGTCCCTCCTTCATCTCTTTCCCATAGGTCCCAGAATGAGCAACACATGCTCCCTCTCTGGATGGATCTTTGTTCTGTGTTTGACTCAAGCAGGAGTCTGCTGTTTCTGGACATCAGTCAGAGCTTCCTCAGTACCTCTTCAGTGAGAATTCTTTGCGAAAAAATAGCCTCTGCTGCGTCTAGTCTCCAGAAAGTGGTGTAAGTAGCAGCTAGCCCCTGCATTAAAACTTCAGGGCATATCCAAGCTTCTCACATTTTGTCCCCCTAGGATAGCATTTTAGTTAAAGTTTTCCTGGACCTGAGGTTCGTTTGTGTAGCTAGTCCTCTTTTGGTATTTTTCTTTCTTGACACAGAGAAATAAGAGCTCTTCCCACTTTGGGTTTTATTGGCTCTGCAGTTCTGATTCTAAGCCCAAGAGCATTCCTTGGAGTCAAAGTATTCAGCAGGCTGTTAACCAACATTTCAGAAATGGAGACTTGATTGAGATTAAAAGGTGCTGATTTGGGGTCATTTAGGACCACAGCCCAAGAGACACGGATTCAGGAAATGTTTAAACTGTGTTCCCCATGACTACAAAATTGAGGAGGTTTATAAAGCAGAAAATGCAGTGTTACAGTCAGTTACCTGAGTTGTTTATCAAGAATTATAATTGGAACTGGCAAGAAGTAAGAGTGCTCCTTGAGCAAGGATTGCTTGGGGTTTGAAATGCTTACATAGTTACAAGGGGAGATTGGAGAGACCATAAGGGTGGGGTTGGAGGGTGGTGTCCTTGGGCTTTTTAAGAAAGTTCAAGTTCTCAGTGATGCAGAGAGGTGTCTGAGACCAGATTCCCAGTAGCCACCTGAGTCCAATTTTGAATACCTGAACTGTGATTCCTCCATTATAATTTTGTCATCAAGAACATAGCATTGTTGAAATGCATCCATTGGTAACACTTCAAGAAAAAGAGATACTGCCTTATCTTTCTCAAAAAGCCATAGGAGAACAGCTTTTGTCTAAAATGACTGCTTATGACTGACTTCACTTTGGAAAAAGTTTGAAACAACCAAAGAAATTGGAGCTTCTACTTTCATAAGATCTATCATCTATCTGTCTGTCTATCCATCTATCCATCTATGACATGACAGCTACTAACAGTTCAGATCTTTTTCTTCTGTGAGAAGAATTGAATAATTAAAATTCTTTCCTGCTTTAAAAAAAATGAAACTCGAGCTTCTAATTGTAGTGAGCTGTTCATTAAACAGCACAAAGTTTCAGCTATGCAAGATGGTAAGTTCTGGTGACCTGATGGACACCAATGTGATGACTGCTAACATTACTGCTCTGAATACTTGAAATTTGCTAAGACAGTTCATCATAAGTGTCCTCACCACAGAAGAAAAGAAGGAAGGGGATCTATGTGCAGTGGTGGCTTGATAGTAGGGGTGACTTCACAAGGTACTTGTATATCAAAACATGGAGTCATATGCTTTAAATATACACAGTTTTATCTGTGAACAGTATGTCAATAAAGGTAAAAATATGAAAAAAATTAATTCTAACACTTAAGCCCATGGCAGCTCTTTATTCTATGTGTATGCAGTGTAGGTATACAAACTCAAGCTAACACCTGTTCTTTTCCCTAGCCTCAAAAACATTTCCCCAGCTGACACTTATCGGAACTTTTGCATGGCTTTTGGTGGTCACAAGACTTTAACACATCTGACCCTTCAAGGAAACGACCAGAATGACATGCTTCCCCCATTGTGTGAGGTCTTGAGGAACCCCAAATGTAATCTGCAGTATCTCAGGTATATCAGCCTCACCATCACGGAAAACCCTCAGCCTGTGAATAGAGCTAGCACAAACCTACACGGCAATGCTGTGCAAATCGGAGGGAGGCAGGAATCCCTTATTCTGACTGGATAGAATGACTTAATGACTAAACAACAACCACCACCACTTAAAGCACATGCCCCAGAATAGAAAATGAGTTGGAGGGGACTCCCCTGGAGGTCCAGTGTTTAAGACTCCATGCTTCCCTTGCAGGGGGTGCAGGTTCAATCCCTAGTCAGGGAACAAAGATCCCACATGCCAGGCAGCGTGACCCACCCCCCCCCAAAGAAAGAAAAACATGTTACCTGTATTCTACTCCTGGAAATGCGTATTCTTTATCATGATACTATATATCGTGTTCCAATAAAGTCTTATTTGCTCATGATGAAGAATGTGTGAATGTGTACCTCCAGGAATAGAATACGTATCTCCAGATAGAATACAATTGCACAATATGCTTGGTTGGCTGGATTTCTAAATAAGTAGTTCTTGATGTATCATCTCCAGACCACCAGCAGCAGCACCATCCCTGGGGAACTTGATAAAAAGATCCAAATTCTTGGGTCTCACCCAGATCTTCAGAATCAAATTCTGGGTATATGGCCCAGGAATTTGTTAAAAGACATCTTCCAGGTGACTGCAGGATA
This sequence comes from Bos grunniens, assembly GCF_055505025.1. Classification (NCBI taxonomy): domain Eukaryota; kingdom Metazoa; phylum Chordata; class Mammalia; order Artiodactyla; family Bovidae; genus Bos; species Bos grunniens. Next base: position 62,872,413 of record NC_141182.1, on the reverse strand, counting down.
CCTTAAAACATAGATCACTGGCCTCTGCATCTAGAGTCTCTAGACGATTTGCATTTCTACACAGTTACCAGGTGGTGCTGATGCAACTGGTCTAGGAATCACACTTGGACAACCTCTGCTCCAGATAATTTAATCCAGGGTTAACATAATGGCATGCTAGATCATTTCAGCTGGGTCCAACTCTTTATGACCCCATGGACCGTATCCCACCAGGCTATTCTGTCCATGGGATTCTCCAGGTAAGAATACTGGAGTGGGTTGCCATGCCCACCTCCAGGGGATCTTCCCAACCCAGGGATCAAACCCACATCTCTTAGTCTCCTGCACTGGCAGGTGGGTTCTTTACCACTAGAGCCACCTGGGAAGCCCTAACATAACAGAGTGAGAGACAAAACTGTAGACAGTCATGTATCCAGTGTTTGGTCCTCGTGAATGACTTGTTGCCATTTCTCCTGCAGGTTGGTGTCTTGTTCTGCCACCACTCAGCAATGGGCTGATCTCTCCTGCTGCCTCAAAACCAATCAGTCCCTCACATGCTTGAACCTCACAGCAAATGAGTTCCTGGATGAGGGAGCCAAGTTGCTCTACATGACCCTGAGATATCCAACGTGCTTCCTACAGAGGTTGTCGTAAGTCTCTCCCCTCTTTCCACTGAGCGTCTTTGTGGTAGATGTAGGGTCACACAGAGAAGAGAAGAGGTAGCACCTGGAATTGCTGGGTGACCAGGATGAGCACCCCACTGATACAGATGCCTGGCTCCCATTTTTGGCCCCAGACAAATGGCTTATGTATCTCATCCTTCTCTCATTCCTGTCCCTTTATGACCGCGATCACTAGCACACCATTGACAGAGGGCAGAGAATTAACAAAAAGGGGTGTGACCGAGGACTCTAGTCATTGAAGACAGCCAAGAAAAGTTGGGTCCTGGAAATGTTTTCACCATCTTGCTATCTGTGTGGTGCCTTTGCAGGTTGGAAAACTGTCAGCTTACAGAAGCCTACTGCAAAGATCTGTCTTCGGCTTTGATTGTCAACCAGAGGCTGACCCACCTGTGTTTGGCCAAGAATGCTCTTGGAGATCGTGGGGTGAAACTGCTGTGTGAGGGCCTGACTTACCCTGAATGTCAACTGCAAACCCTGGTGTAAGTCTGTGCTAGCTGTGTGTGTGTGTGTGTGTTGTATGTATATACATGCATACTGGATTCAAGTAGGGCAGTTTCTAGTTACTGTCTCCAATGTCTTCAGACTCATCTAAAAAGCCATGGCTTGAGATAGATGGTCATGGTTTTGGTGTGTCTCATCAGTGGGAGAAAAGAAAAATTTTTTCTTCATGTGATCTGATTTCTAGGCTATGGTGTTGCAACATAACCAGCGATGGCTGCATTCATCTCTCGACACTCCTCCAGCAAAATTCAAGCCTCACACACTTGGATCTGGGACTGAATCACATAGGAATTATTGGATTGAAGTTTCTGTGCGAGGCTTTGAAGAAACCACTGTGTAAACTAAGATGTCTATGGTGAGTTACGGTTTTGTGAACTTTCAGTTCAGTTCAGTTCAGTCGCTCAGTCGTGTCCGACTCTTTGCGACCCCATGAATCGCAGCACGCCAGGCCTCCCTGTCCACCACCAACTCCCGGAGTTCACCCAGGCTCACGTCCATTGAGTCAGTGATGCCATCCAGCCATCTCATCCTCTGTCATCCCCTTCTCCTCCTGCCCCCAATCCCTCCCAGCATCAGAGTCTTTTCCAATGAGTCAACTCTTGGTATGAGGTGGCCAAACTACTGGAGTTTCAGCTTTAGCATCATTCCTGCCAAAGAAATCCCAGGGCTGATCTCCTTCAGAATGGACTGGTTGGATCTCCTTGCAGTCCAGGGGACTCTCAAGAGTCTTCTCCAACACCACAGTTCAAAAGCATCAGTTCTTCAGCGCTCAGCCTTTTTCACAGTCCAACTCTCACATCCATACATGACCACAGGAAAAACCATAGGCTTGACTAGACAGACCTTTGTTGGCAAAGTAATGTCTCTGCTTTTGAATATGCTATCTAGGTTGGTCATAACTTTCCTTCCAAGGAGTAAGCATCTTTTAATTTCATGGCTGCAGTCACCATCCGCAGTGATTTTGGAGCCCAAAAAAATAAAGTCTGACACTGTTTCCACTGTTTCCCCATCTATTTCCCATGAAGTGATGGGACCAGATGCCATGATCTTAGTTTTCTGAATGTTGAGCTTTAAGCCAACTTTTTCACTCTCCACTTTCACTTTCATCAAGAGCCTTTTGAGTTCCTCTTCACTTTCTGCCATAAGGGTGGTGTCATCTGCATGTCTGAGGTTATTGATTTTTTTTTTTTTTGAACTTTAGTCTGTATCTAAAAGGTACTATCAATATAGCAGACCTCCCCCGAAATTTTCATTGAGCATTTAAAAAATTCCACCAGGATGGGGCTTTCCTGGTGGCTCAGTGGTAAAGAATCCACCTGCCAATACAGGGGACACGGGTTCGATCCCTGGTCCAGAAAGATCCCACATGCCACAGGACGACTAAGCCCATGTGCCACAATTCCTAAAGCCTGTGCTCTGGAGCCTGTGAGCTGCAACTGCTGACGTTTGCATACCCTAGAGCCCATGCTTCCCAACAAGAGAAACCACTGCAGTGAGAAGCCTGAACACCGTAACTAGAGAGTAGCCCCCACACATTGCAACTGGAGAAGGCCCACACGCATCAGCGAAAACCCAGTCAGCCAAAAATAGGCAAATCTTTAATGAATAAATAAAAATGAAAAATTTGACCAGGATGTGATTTTTCATACCCACACACAAAATTTAATCCCCAAATTCATAGTGAACCACAGAAGACCCCAAATCAACCCTGACCACAAAGACCACTACCACCCAAGTGTGTGCCTAGCATATGGGGTGGTATCAACGAGCACTGGTTGAGTAAATCAGTGAATGTGTGTGTTTCACCTACAGGTTGTGGGGATGTGCCATCACTCCCTTCTCTTGTGCAGAACTCTCATCTGCCCTTAGAAGCAATCAGAACCTGATCACGCTGGACCTGGGCCAAAATTCCTTGGGGTCCAGTGGAGTAAATATGCTGTGTGATGCCTTGAAACTTCAAAGTTGTCCCCTCCAGACGCTCAGGTATGATCCTCCTACTCCCCTGAGTGTTTGCTCCTCAATCCTAGGTTTTGGGGGAACACAAACTACAGGAATTTGTTGTAGGCATTTAATCCTCACATTCAACTTTCATTTATTTATTGATGTCTGGTTATGAGATAATTTTCCCATAGGTTCCTTCCATTGTTTTGACAGAGAAGATGAGTCGAAGGAGACAAAAACTCAACCTGGAAACCAAGAGGCTGGACTTAGGGTTTGTCTACCTGAGGGGGAGTTACGGCGGCCAGCGATTGTCTCATTAGGGAAATGGAATCACAGCTCTTCTATGGTGTTTTTGGAAAGTTTGTTTGTGGACTGTATTAGTTACAGAGGTCCAATGGGTCAATGCCAGACTTAGAAGCATGTTCTTTGGAGTGAGTTTGCTGTCTAATCAAAGTAATCTGTGATCGTAGAAGCTATCACCAACTGGTTGTCTTCTACTTGTTCATTGTTATATTGTTCTTGCTCTACTGTTGATTTGCTATTGTGGTAACAAAGAACCATAAAACTCTTCCCAAGAGTGTGAGAGCTTTTTTAAATCCTCAAATGCAACCTAGACAATTAATGGCTTTTGTTGTTGTTCATTCACTAAGTCATGTCCAACTCTGCAACCCCATGGACTGCAGTACACCAGGCTCCTCTGTCCTCCATCATCTCCAGAGTTTGCTCAAATTCACGTCCATGGAGTTAGTGATGCTATCTAACCATCTCATCCTCTGCTACCCCCTTCTCCTTTGCCTTCAGTCTTTCCCACTATCAGGGTCTTTTCCGGTGAGTTGACTCTTCGTATCAGGTGGCCAAAAGATTGCATCTTTGGCTTCAGCATCAGTCTTTACAATGAATACTCAAGTGTTGATTTCTTTTAGTATTGACTGTTTGATCTCCTTGCTGTCCAAGGGACTCTCGAGCGTCTTCCCTAGCACCATCCTTGTTCTTAGAGTAACACATTTGTATCTTCTGATCTGTTCTTCACACCCCATTTCTGATTCCTTCAACACTTTCAACCACACACAGATCATCTATGGGACTATTTTTTTTTTTTTTTTTTTTAGGTATGCAGTTGATTGATTTAATCATTTTTAATTTTTTTTCTTTTTTTTTTTAAATTTTATTTTTAAACTTTACATAATTGTATTAGTTTTGCCAAATATAAAAATGAATCCGCCACAGGTATACATGCGTTCCCCATCCTAAACCCTCCTCCCTCCTCCCTCCCCATACCATCCCTCTGGGTCGTCCCAGTGCACTAGCCCCAAGCATCCAGTATCGTGCATCGAACCTGGACTGGCGACTCATTTCTTACATGATATTTTACATGTTTCAATGTCATTCTCCCAAATCTTCCCACCCTCTCCCTCTCCCACAGAGTCCATAAGACTGTTCTATACATCAGTGTCTCTTTTGCTGTCTCATACACTGGGTTATTGTTACCATCTTTCTAAATTCCATATATATGCGTTAGTATACTGTATTTATGTTTTTCCTTCTGGCTTACTTCACTCTGTATAATAGGCTCCAGTTTCATCCACCTCATTAGAACTGATTCAAATGTATTCTTTTTAATGGCTGAGTAATACTCCATTGTGTATATGTACCACAGCTTTCTTATCCATTCATCTGCTGATGGACAACTAGGTTGCTTCCATGTCCTGGCTATTATAAACAGTGCTGCGATGAACATTGGGGTACACGTGTCTCTTTCCCTTCTGGTTTCCTCAGTGTGTATGCCCAGCAGTGGGATTGCTGGATCATAAGGCAGTTCTATTTCCAGTTTTTGAAGGAATCTCCACACTGTTCTCCATAGTGGCTGTACTAGTTTGCATTCCCACCAACAGTGTAAGAGGGTTCCCTTTTCTCCACACCCTCTCCAGCATTTATTATTTGTAGACTTTTGGATCGCAGCCATTCTGACTGGCGTGAAATGGTACCTCATAGTGGTTTTGATTTGCATTTCTCTGATAATGAGTGATGTTGAGCATCTTTTGATGTGTTTGTTAGCCATCTGTATGTCTTCTTTGGAGAAATGTCTCTTTAGTTCTTTGGCCCATTTTTTGATTGGGTTGTTTATTTTTCTGGAGTTGAGCTGTAGGAGTTGCTTGTATATTTTTGAGATTAGTTGTTTGTCGGTTGCTTCGTTTGCTATTATTTTCTCCCATTCTGAAGGCTGTCTTTTCACCTTGCTAATAGTTTCCTTTGATATGCAGAAGCTTTTAAGGTTAATATTTTTTTGTTTTTCTACCAAAGAGTATGACCAACCTCTGACAATCATGAATAGACCCAACTATGTCTGACCTTGAAGGGTCATGTTTTAAATATTTTGAAGCTAGCTTGCCTATGGCACCCCAGTCCAGTACTCTTGCCTGCAAAATCCCATGGATGGAGGAGCCTGGTGGGCTACAGTCCCTGGGGTCGCTAAGAGTCGGACACGACTGAACGACTTCAGTTTCACTTTTCACTTTCACGCATTGGAGAAGGAAATGGCAACCCACTCCAGTGTTCTTGCCTGGAGAATCCCAGGGATGGGGGAGCCTGGTGGGCTGCTGTCTATGGGGTCGCATAGAGTCGGACACGACTGAAGTGACTTAGCAGCAGCAGCAGCAACACATTGATTGCTGACAAGGTTTCTGCTCAAGCTAGCTTAAGGTTAACGGGGTACATGGAGTTTGGGGACAGGGGTGGTCTGTCAGCTTTACTGAGATATAATTAACACAATTGTATATATTTAAGGTATGCAGTGTAATATTTTTGTGTATGTATATATTGTGGAATGAGCATCACAGTCAATGTAATTAACACATCCATTGCCTCACACGGTTACCTTTGTGTGTGTGGTGTGAACACATAAGATCTACTCACTTAGCTATCAGATATACGATACAGTATTATTAACTATAGTCATCAAGCTGTACATGAGACCCCCAAAACTTATTCATCTTATAACTGAAGGTTTGTTGCATGGACATATTGTGAAACTCAAACATCAAAACATATTTTGATTAATATGCCAGCAAAATTGGGACTATAATGCCAATCAGAAACGCGGCAGCCAATATCCTTGGTCTCCTGTTTTTATGTTTAATTTAATTATTCCCTCTGCTTCCCCACTCCCCATTTCCACATACACATGACTGAATATGGTTACTAAAAGGCAAATCCAAGAAATGAGACTGGTCTTATCACGGGTCACATACGGGGTAGCAGTTATCTAGAAGCTCGTAGCCAAGGAGCATAAAAAGCTAATCCCACTGACTTGATTCAAGTGTGTCTGCCTCATCCTGGATTCACCGAATAGAAGTTGTCAATGTTATGGAATAGGTAGGTTTTGGACGGACATCACAGAGGTATTCATCAACTCCATCTCTAGTGCCAAGCATGATATGATAATCACCCAAGATCATTCAAGCACCCAAAGCTATGTAGTACCTTTATACCATTACAGTGTTAACCCAGGGCTTCCCTGGTGGCTCAGTGGTAAAGAATCTGCCTGCCAGTGTGGGAGACCTGGGTTTGATCCTGGGTCAGGAAGATGCCCTGGATAAGGAAATGGCAACCCACTCCAGTACTCTCCCCCTGGGAAATCCTATGGAAGATTGGAGGAGGAGGAGATTGGTGGGCTGTGGTCCATGACTGTAGAGTCAGACATAACTTAGTGACTACACTACTACCACCATCACTACCAATGTTAACCCAGTAGCATCTTTTTTCCCTACCAAATCGATCTGGAACTCTACTTTGCAGCATAGAATAACCAATGCAGATGGCCCTTGCTCTGTAAATTCCTAAATCATGAGCTTTGCCAGGCACCTGGGCATTTGGAATGAAGTTCCTCAAAGCAATAAGAAAACATTCTCTCTCCCACATTCTACCTCCTAGGTTGAAGATAGATGAATCTGATGCTCAAATCCAGAAGCTGCTGAGAGAAATGAAGGAAAGCAACCCACAGCTGACTATTGAGAGTGATCATCGAGACCCAAAAGATAACAGACCTTCTTCTCATGACTTCATTTTCTGAATCCCCCTGGAGCCATTCATTCCCCAGTAAATTCCTAGATCATCAAGGTGATGGTGAACTTCCCAAGATCCTTCTCAGTGATGTTAGTTGCTTAGCCAGATGTTAGTTTAGCCATGGTTGAGCCTCTGGTTTACATAAGACATACACTCATCATTTAACCCTGTGGTGGATGAAATGTCTGTATCTTGAGTATGTCAAGAAAAATAAAGGTGAAAGCATTCATGAGTGAAGTCTTATTTATGAATGGATTCCAACTGAACTTAGAGAAAAGGTACTTTAATCAGGGAGAACTTAGCCCAGGGGTGAGGGAATGGGAAAGAAATGTTGGTGATCACATTGATTTGTCTGCGAAGTCATTGCCCAGATCTGGTATTTCTTATCTGTGTGGCTAGATACCTGACAAGTCTTCCTCATTGGAGTATTTCTCCTACTAATCCCACAATATTTTGCAGCCCTCTTAGGTGCTTCAGTGGCCTTCCCTGGTGGCTCAGAAGGTAAAGGATCCACCTTCAAGGCAGGAAACCAGAGTTCGATCCCTGGGTCAGGAAGATCCCCTGGAGGAGGAAATGGCAACCCACTCTAGTTTTCTTGCCTGAGAAATACCATGGACAGAAGAACCTGGTGGGGTCCATGGGGTCGCAAAGAGTCAGACAGAACTGAGCAACTAACACACACATACATGAAGCACATATATGATCACATCATTGCTCTGATTAACTTTTAATGATTCCATGTTAATGATTTAATGATTCCACAGAAAACAGAACTTCATGGTATGCATAGCTCTTCTTACAGCCCCCAGAATTCCCTTGTGACATACAAAATCCCCAAATTCCTTAAAGCAGCAGTACAAGAATTACTTTTTTATTAGAACCTTTATTTTTTGCTTTTTTTTTAAATTGAAGTATAGTTGATGTACATTGGTGTGTTAATTTCTGCTGTACAGCAAAGTGACTTGATGATATATACATCTATATATTCTTTTTAATGTTATTTTCTATAAGAATTACTTTTTTATTAAGCACTAATTTTTTTTCTTCCAAACCTTACTTCCTTCTAGATGTTTCCTCTAGCCCAAGTGGCACAGAGGGCACACTGGGGGAGGACTCTGAGCTCAGAGTCTCCAGGAAGGCAGGCAACCTGGGGGCTGGCAGTGTTGAGGGAGGGGCCAGATCTTGCCAATCTTCATCACAGCTCCTGGGGGGAAGTTCCCTAACAAAGTCAGGGTCTGAGGTTCACTCTGGTAGGAACTGGAACCCCAGATGTGTACCAGAGTCATATTCATGGGAGAGCCAGACCGGACTTCATTTGAAGACTGTGTCAGCAACAGAAAGGCTTCTGTTTAGCAGGAGGGCACCCAACTAGGTGCCACAGTCTAGCAACAGGAAAAGGGAAGTATTTCTGACTTATGTCACTTATCTCCCTAGGACAAGTGACCCCACACAGACAGGGATGGATGTCAGGGAGTAAGGTTGGGTTTGTTTGGTTTTTTTTTTTCCTTTTTATTAAGGTGAAATTCATGTAAAATAAAATTTACCATTTTAAGGTGAACAACTCAGTGCCATTTAGTACATTTTGTTATGAAACCACCACCTCTACCTAGTTGCAAAATGTTTTCATCACTGCAAAATTAGAAAAGAAAAAAATCACCAATTAAGTAATTACCCTTTGATGCTAGGAAAGATCAAAGGCCCAAGGAGAAGGGGGGGTGCCAGAGGGTGAGATGGTTGAATGGCATCATCAACTCAATGGACATGAATCTGAGCAAAATCCAGGAGACAGTGAAGGACAGGGAAGCCTGTTGTGCTGCAGTCCATGGGGTCAAAAAGAGTCACACAAGACTTAGCAACTGACCAACAAGTAAATACTCCCTATTTCTTCCTTGCCTTAACCCCTGTCAACCACCAGTCCATCCAAACCTTTAGGATAAGCTTAGGACTTTGGAGTTTTTTTCTAATATAAAGGCAAGTCATTAACATGTTGGTTTTAATTATTATTATATTCAAAGGGGAAAGAATAGAATACCCAAAAGCCTGAAAGAGTCAGGTACAACCCAAGAAACAAAAAGAGATTTTTTTTCAGACGGTAGCTTAAGACAGTGTTAGCATGAGGTTTACATTTGGGGATAACCAGGAAAAAAAAAAAAAACCTCAGGAACTTATTCACTTTCCTGCATACCAGAAACTAACACAACATTGTAAATTAACTATATGTCAATAGAATTTTTTTAAAAAAAAAAAAGCATAAGGCAGGTGGGCAACGGGGACACATGGGAAAGTTTTGGGCAGAGGATGGATTGGGTCATCTGTGAGGGGGGGTGATGTCAGAAGTCAATCCTCAGTGGGGAAAAGAGGGGGGACGAACTGAGAGAGAAGCCCTGAAACACATACCCTACCACGTGTAAAACAGCCAGTGGGAATTTGCCGTATGACACAGGGAACTCAAACTGGTGCTCTGTGCAAACTAGAGGGGTGGGAGGTGGGAGGGAGGTTCAAGAGGGAGGGGACATGTGTATACCTATGGCTGATTCAGGTTGATGTATGACAGAGACCAACACAGCATTGTAAAGCAATTATCCTCCAATTAAAAATAAATAGAATGAAAAAAATTAGTCCATCTGGAGGGACTTCCTTGGTGGTCTCGTGGTTAAGACTCTTCCTTCCAATGCAGGGGGCATGGGTTCGATCCCTGGTTACAAAACTAAAATCCCCGCATGCCTCACAGTCCAGCTCCCCCCCTCCTCCAAAAAAAGGCAACGAGCAAGACAACAGTGAGTAGACTGTGGCTCTCATAGTCCACTCACGCTAGATCCCCTCCCAACTCGCATAACCAATCTCTTAGACGAAGCCAAGCCTGAGATTCTAGTGACGGAAGCCTCGGTTGTGACCATCTGGTCGACCCCTATCCTGACGACCCTGTGGTTTCTGGGTCTGCGGGAGGGGTGGGAGTGGCCTGTGTGCAGCTCTGATCCGGTGCATCATTGGAGGTTTCCTTCGGCTGTGCCAGTCTTCTGCCAGAAGCCCCACCAGGAGAATTAGAATCACAGCCCCAAGGCATATCCGGGCCAGATTGCCCTTAGTGTAGTGCTGGAGGGCAAGACCTGGAGGAACAAGAAGAGACAGGAGCAGATGATAAAAGCCCAGCTCCAAGGGGACTTCCCTTGTGGTCCAGGGATTAAGACTTGACCTTCCAATGCCAGGGACGCAGGTTCAACCCCTGGTTGGGGAGCTAAGATCCCTCAAAGCCGAAAAACCAAAACATAAAACAGAAGCAATACAATGAAGACTTTAAAAGTGGTCCATATCCAAAAAAAATAATGGTAATAATCTTGGGACTTCCCTGGTGGTCCAGTGGTTTAAAATCTGCCTTCCAATGCAGGGGGACACAGGCTGGATCCCTGGTCAGGGGACTAAGGTCCCACATGCCACAAGCTTGTGAGCTTGACTACTGAGCCCAAGAACCACAACTAGAGAGAAAACCACATGCCACATCAAAGATGCCTCAAGCTGCAGCTAAGACCCAGCCCAGTCAAAAATAAAAATTATAAATAAATAGTAAACAAACAAAAAAAAGCTCCTCTCCAGGACCCACTCCAAGCCACATTTTGGGTTTGTCACAGCCAAATCCTTCATCTGAAAACCTATTACTCTCCGCTAGCCAGAAAAGCTATGACAAACCTAGACAGCATATTAACAAGCAGAGACATTACTTTGCGAACAAAGGTCTAGTCAAATCTATGGTTTTTCCAGTAGTCACGTATGGATGTGAGAGTCGGACCATAAAGAAAGCTGAGTGCTGAAGAACTGATGCTTTTGAACTGTGGTGTTGGAGAAGACTCTTGAGAGTCCTTGGACTGCAAGGAGATCAAACCAGTCAACCCTAAAGGATATCAACCATGAATATTCATTGGGAGGACTGATGCTGAAACTGAAACTCCAATACTTTGGCCACCTGATGCAAAGAACTGACTCATTAGAAAAGACCCTGATGCTGGGAAAGATTGAGGGCAGGAGGAGAAGGGAACAACAGAGGACAAGATGGATGGATGGCATCACCAACTCCATGGATACGAGTTTGAGCAAACTCCGGGAGATGGTGAAGGACAGTGAAGCCTGGCATGCTGCAGTCCATGGGGCTGCAAAGAGTCAGACACAACTGAAGAATAACAGGCTAGGATGCCAACCTTCTTCCTCGAGGATTCCTCCCATCCTCACCAAGCATCAGGACTAGATAAGCCCCATTCATTGAGTAGCACATCTTCCACTCACCCCCTCACAGGCCTCTGATACTTCTCCCCATACACAGACACTACCTGGTTGTTTGGCTGATTGTGGAAGAGGAGACTGTCATAAGGGGTGGGACAGAGATGAAATTTCCCTTCTTCTGACCTTTTAGATAATCTCCACCTTCACAATGGTCTTTGCCCAATTCTGAGCTCCATATGCTAACACTACCCCTCCCCTTCTTAGCTGACACACCAGAACCCAAGACCAGAGAGCTGCAGCTTCTTTGTAGGGAAAGCAGCCAGTTTGGGGTAAAGACATGGGCTAGAGGGGGCATGAAGTTGGTCCAGAGAAGGACACTTACTCACCAGTTGGAGGGTCCGACTCCTTTGGAAGGACAGTGATATTCCTAGAAACTTCTGGGAATCAAAAACGATAAGTGTAAAGAGGTGGAACCATCTCTTCTACCCCTGTTTCTACCCCAATCCTGAACAGCTGCATTGAGAGGCAGAATTCCATGTTTATAAGAAGAGTGTGAACTACAAAGGGCTTCTCTGATGGCTAGGTGGTGGGGAAAAAAAAAAAAAAAACAAAAAACGCCTGCCAATGCAGGAGACACGAGTTCAATTCCTGGGTTGGAAAGATCCCCTGGAGGGGGAAATGCCAACCTATACCAGTATTCTTGGCTGAGAAATCCCATGGACAGTGGAGCCTTGTAAGCTACAGTCCACGGGGTTTCAAAGAGTCATACATGACTGAGTGAGTAAACAACACAAACTGCAGAGTCAGAGTGTTCGGATTTGAACCTCAGACTCATCACTTATTAGATGTGGATAGAGTGATAATGTTAGTCACTCAGCCATGTCTGACTCTTTGCAACCCCATGGACTATAGCTCATCAGGCTCCTCTGTCCATGGAATTATCCAGGCAAGAATACTGGAGTGGGTTGCCATTGCCTTCTCCAGGGGATCTTCCTGACCCAGGGATTGAACTCAGGTCTCCTGCATTACAAGTAGATTCTTTACCATCTGACAAATGACTTAATAGCTATGGGTCAGTTTTCCTAATCCTCCTGAGAGTGACTGGGGACCAAGAAGGGTTTTGAACATAGGATGGGGAAGAATCTCCTCAGAGTCTTGGAAAGTACCTGCTGGAATCAGGAACCTAAAGTGTGTGGACCCCATGAAGATAGCTAAGGAATCCTCAGGGAATCTGCCAAGGTTTTCTGCCTTGAAGGAAAAGGAGACACTTCCTAGGGAATCCAAAGGCAAAGAGCACAACAGTGTGAGGGAAACATAACTGCACTGGACTGGAGGATGTACTGTGTCCAGAGAACTACGATCTACATGGGCCTGAAGCACAGGATCGAGCCTGGAAGCAAGGGGAACAAGGCTACACACATGGATCAGAGCCAAGTTGGAAGAGCACACCAAAGGGATTTCCCTGAGGGTCCAGTGGTTCAGACTCTGCACTTCCAATGCAGAGGGCATGAGTTTGATCCCTGTTTGATCCCATGCAGCACAGCCAACATATTAAAAAAAAAAGAAAGAAAGAAACATTCAGAACTGCCGGGAGCCAGCGTGAAGAACTCCACCCATGGCAGAGGTCATGAGGAAGGAGGCTCGGCAAACACAAAGGCGGGATCGAGGCTCAGGAGTCCCCCTGGAAATTCTTGAGCATCTACCCCCAAAACCAGAGCCTGCCTACTTTACTGCTTTGTGCTCTGACCTACACCCCTGGCTTTATGGGGGGCTGTCCCCCACCACCTCTCTCTGAAAAAGAGTTAACTTACAGCTCCAGTTAATAAAGTTCCCGGGCATGACAAGAGTGTTTCAACCTACAAACTCCTTTGGAAGTCCTCTAGCCTGCCTGAACAGGTTCTTCCGGCCACATGTGATTGTTCACAGCCTCCCAACCGTGAGAGACATGAGATGTTCTAAACTGTCTAAATACAGATTCCTTTGAGCAGTTAAAAGATTGATTAGAAATTGTATTGGTGAAGTGTTTTTCACTTGTTGGGCCAATGTTTGCTGCTAAGTTTCCATATCCCTTACCTACTGTGTCCCTGGGAGTGTATTGATTAATATAATTGGTGAATAGAAATGTAAGTAGTAGCTTTAATGTTTGTAACCTTGGACGCTTGAGTTAATTCTTTCCTTGTTATAGGAATGTAACTTTATCTAATGCTTTCGGAGGGTGGCACCTGACTTTAGAATAATCACCTTTAGAGAAAAATAAGTTTTCTGAAGAAAGGGTCATAAAATGTTAACAGGCCTCCTGGTCAGAAGATGATGTAAATCACCTAAACTTTTGCATATGATAAGTTTGCAGGAAGAAAGCCTGGCTTACTGCTGACTCTACCCCTTCCCCCATTATCCTCTACGCACAACTTAAGGTATAAAAACTACTTTGGAAAATAAAGTGCAGGCCTTGTTCACCGAAGCTTGGTCTCCCGATGTCATTCTTTCTCTCACCTTCTCGCTGAATTCCCATCTGGAGCGTGGAGGCTCGTCAAGCCTACTAATTTTGCCTGGGCTTCTAAGATCTGACTGGGGAGGGCTTAGTGTCTCCTCTCCTTCGGGAGAACGGGAGGACGCCTGCAGCCTATGTAGGTGACGCAAATTCCTTGTCTTGGAATTTTATTAGCTTTCCACATAAACCAAGTTAGTCAGCCTCTTTTCTCCACTGAATTTTCTCACTGAGCTATCCTTATTTAACCACTCTTTATATCTTTAACTCTATCATATCCTGATCGCTGAAGCTGTCTCCCCTTCTATTTCCCTGGGTCCACCAGGGCTGGACCCCGGCACAGAACTTACTACCCACGTAGAAGAGTTCTTGTGGCAACACACTAAGTGGGAGAAAGTCCAAAAGAAAAAGAAAAACAGAGCGGAGCTGGGGACGGGGGGGGAGGCTCAAGAGGGAGGGGACATGTGTATAGCTGACTCACGTTGCTGTATAGCAGAAACCAACACGTCATTGTAAAGCAGTTGTCCCTCAATTAAAAGTAAATTTAGGAAAGAAGAAGAGCACAGTGTAGGGATAAGTAATGGTGTCCCCATGGTAGCCTTGGTGCCGCCATCTTGGAGGCAGCCACGTTTCCCAGAATGCTCCTCTGCCCCCATGCTCAGAGCCCACCTCCACCCCACCCTCGCCCTCAAATCAAGGACTTTCCTGGGAAGAGTCAGGTGGTTTTGAGAAGCAGACTGAAAGCTGACAGCCTTAGATGACGGAAGAGCGAGCTCTGAGTGCCTGGTTACTCACCAGTTGTGGAGGCTTCGTTCGCAATCGAGTGGTTCAGCTTCCTGGAGGCTTCTGTGAATTCTAAGCAAGAAGATTATAAGAAAGTGGGTAATGTCGTGTCTGTTCAGTGAGTCCCTACTCCCCTTACCCCTTCTGAGCTATCCGATCTTCCTGGAACTCATTTATCTACCACACACTGCACAGACACAGAGGAAAAACAAACTCAGAAAGCCCAAAATAAACCCGTCTTCTACTTCTGAGTGGCTTCCTGAGAAATGGCTCCATTCATCCGCTGATGGACATTGGGTTACTTCCATGTTGGGGCTATTGTGAATTCTGCTACTATATGAACATTCACATACAAGCTTCTGTGTGAATACACTTTTTTAAATATTCTTGACTGTATATACTGAGGGTGAGGGCTTCCCTGTTGGCTCTGTGGTAAAGAATCTGCCTGCAATGCAAGAGACCTGGGTTCGATCCCTGGTCCAGAAAGATCCCACATACTGTGGAGCAGTTAAGCTATTGAGCCTGTGCTCTAGAGCCTACGAGCTACAACTGCTGAAGCCCACATGCTCTAGAGCCCATGCTCCGAAACAAGAGAGGCCACCACAATAAGAAGCCCATGTATCGCAACTAGAGGGTAGCCACCGCTCTCCACATCTAGGCAAAAAAAAAAAGCCAATTCAGCAGTGAAGACCAAGCACAGCCAAGGACAAATAATTTTTTTTTAATTTTCTTTGAAAAAGGAAGCACTATTGATTCATGCAACAACTTGGAAAAATCTCAAGGGTATTATGATCAGTTCAGTCACTCAGTTATGTCCAACTCTTTGCAACGCCATAGATTACAGCATGCCAGACTTCCCTGTCCATCACCAACTCTCGGAGCTTGCTCAAACTCATGTCCATCGAGTATTATGATGGGAGGCGGCGGAGGAGACAATCTCAAAAAGTCCCATGTTGTATGATTCCGTTTATATGTAACATTCTCAAAATGACAAAATTAAATCTAGGAAGAACAAATTAGCCAGGGGTTAAGGATCATGGGAGGGGAGGGGTGTCTATAAAGGGGGGACCCTGAGAAATATCTTTGTGAGGGTGGAATAGCATTTTTTGTTTTCTTCCCTGGGAACAGTATTTTGAATGCAATGGTAGTTATATGAATCTGTGTGATAAATCGACATAGAACTATACATATATAGTGTGCCAATGTCAGACTTCTGGTTTTTCTGTTGTACTGTAATTATGTAAGAAGATCCCCTGGAGGGGGAAATGGCAACCCACTCCAGTATTCAAGTATATCAAGAAATCTAGACAAAGAGGAGAAGGATAACAGGGTTCCTGTCCCTTTATACCACAGACACAGGGTGAATGCTCCAAAACCTACCTGTTACAGTGGAAGGCAGTTCTGTGGGCGGCCAGCTGGGGGTCACAGAGGTCCCTGAGAAATCAGGAAGAAAAAAAAAAGAGAGAGAGAGCGATCTGTGCACTGTTACGTGTGGTTCCTGAGCAAACCCAGTTTCCTCACCTGGAAAATAAAAATGCAGATGCTTCCATCACTGGACTGTGGTGAGTCTTAAACAGCATTTGAAAGGCACACCTAGCACATTCTGGAGCTAATGAATGATGATCCCTGTAGCTGCCTTCCCTACTTGCCAAACTGCAGTCCTGTCCCTTCTTCTGGATCCCTGTGACCTGCCGTCTTACAGATCCTGGGAACAAAAGTGGCTTTTGTCTCCTGGGAACCAGATGAGGAGGCAAAAACCATGGACTGTATCCAGAGAAAGACAGGCATCCTATGTGGGGACAAATGGGGACTGCCAAGGGAACAAAACAGCCCCTTCCCTCTCCCATGACCCTTGCTATCTGCTTTTTTACCCAGACCAATCACCCAGGCATTATTCCCAGCATTATTCCCAGGCAATAATACCCAGGCATTATTCATAGCATTCAAATTAAAACAGTATTAAATTTTCTTTTTCCTGGCTTTCACTTTCTCCAGGCTTCCACTGCAGGGGGTGCAAGCTCAGTCCCTGGTCAGGGAACCAAGATCCCACATGCCACAAGGTGCAGCCAAAAAAAAAGAAAAAATACATGAATTAAAATTTTTACATAAAAATAACTGATTGATTAATGTAAAGTGAATATATGTATGCATATATATATATATACACATATAACTCATTCACTTTGCTGTACACCTAAAGTTAACACCATATTATAAATCAACCATGTGTGTGTGTGCTAAGTCACTTCAGTTGTGTCCAGCTCTTTGCAACCTGGTGGACTGTAGCCCACCAGGCTTATGTGTCCACGGGGATTCTCTAAGCACGAATACTGGTGTGGGTTGCCATGGCCTCCTCCAGGGGATCTTCCCAACCCAGGGAGTGAACGTGAGTCTCTTATATCTCCTGCATTAGCAGGCAGGTTCTTTACCACTAGCACCACACTAGCTGAGAAGCCCTA
Organism: Bos grunniens; assembly: GCF_055505025.1. Classification (NCBI taxonomy): domain Eukaryota; kingdom Metazoa; phylum Chordata; class Mammalia; order Artiodactyla; family Bovidae; genus Bos; species Bos grunniens. The sequence goes on along the minus strand of NC_141182.1, from coordinate 62,855,305 downwards.
TAAACCAACTATACTACAATACACATTTTTTAAAAAAAGAAAATCTTGGGCTGGGAAGACCATCCTGGATTATCTGAGTGGGTCCAATTACAAGAGTCCTTAGAAGCCTAAGAGCGAAGCAGGAAGGTGGAAGAGTCAGAGAGAAAGAGAAAGATTAGAAAATGCTATGAAACTGGCTTTGATGATGAAGGAAGGGACCATGGGAGCCAAGAGATACAGGTGATTCTAGAAGCTGAAAAAGGCACCAGAAATGAATCTTCCCCTTGAGCTTCCAGAAGGAAGGCTGGCTGACACCTTGGTTTTATCCCTGCAGGACCCATTTCAGACTTCTGACTTCCAGAACTGTAAGGTAATACATTTGTGAAATTTAAGCCAGCAAACTTGTGGTCACTTGTTACACAGCACCCAGACACTCAAACACCCTCCAATGCCTCTGAATTCCCATGCTCCCTCCCCTGGAAACTTCCATCAGGGACTGCCAAGGCTGGAGAAAAGATTTTGTCTATACCCCTGACCTGTGACCACAAGCTCCAGGGGGTCGCTGGGGGCTGACCACAGGTATGGATATGCGCTGGAAAAGCTATAGCATCGGTAGATTCCACTGTGGGCTGCAGTCACCGTGACAATAGGGAAGTCTGCCCGGTACCACCTCTCTGGTGTCTTGAAGGGCCTGGTATCCCCCTCCTTGTAGAGAGCAAATTGGTCAAAACCATATTGGCTCTGACAGCGTAGAGTCACGGTCACTCCTGCGGGCACCGCCGTGCTGGGCTGGGCTGAGAGCGAGGGCTTGGGGGAAGTTCCTGGGAAAGGAGAGAACTTTAGTATTAAAGATGGTGGCCACTGTGGAAAACAGTATGGAGGTTCCTCAGAAAACTAAAAATAGAATTACCCACCATATGATCCAGCAACCCCTCTCCTGGACACATATACAGACAAAACTCTAACTCAAAAAGATATATGCACGCTTATGTTCACAGCAGCAATATTCACAATAGCTAAGACATGGAGACAGCCTCAATATGCACTGGCAGAGGAATGGATAAAGAAGATGCAGTCCGTATATACAATGGAACACCACATAGCCACAAAGAAGAATGAAATAATGCCATTTGCAACAACATGCCATGTGCAACTAGAGACAATCCCACTAAGGGAAGTAAGTCAGACAGAGAAAGACAAGTAGCACATGATATCAAGTACATGTGGGATCTAAAATATGACACAAATGAAACAGAAACAGACTCATGGACACAGAGCACGGACTGGTGGTTGCCAAGGGAAAGAGGGTTGGGAGAGGCATGGAGTGGGAGGTTGGGGTTAGCAGATATAAGCATTTATATATAGGAGGGATAAACAACAAGGTTCTACTACTGTACAGCACAGAGAACTATATTCAACACCCTAGGATAAACCATAATGGGAAAGTGTTTTTCAAAAAAAGATATGTATAACTGGAGCACTTTGCTGCACAGCAGAAATTAACAGCATTGTAAATCAACTATACTTCAATTAAAAAATATTAAAACTGGGGGAGAGGGATAAAAGAGAAAGAGAGAGAGAAAGTGGTTAAGACTCCACCTTTCCATTGAAGGGGCCAGGTGGTTGGTCTCCTGGATGGAAAACTAAGATCCCACATGCCCCAAGGGTGTGGCCACAAAATAAGTATTTTTTAAGGGATAAACGTGGCTAGAGGGGTGCACACTTTTTGCTCTCGTGTCAGGCTTGGATGTGACTTGGAATGACAATCTAGGAATCTGTCTTTATTTAAAATTGTGCTATTGTGAACATCGTGGATTTTATGCATTGATTTGGGGGTGGTTTTTTTTTTAAATATTGTATTAACATATTATTTATGTGGGTTACTGAGTTTTGGGCACTTTCCCTAAATTTGGCACTCAAGGCCAACATCTTGCTTGCCCCACCCTAATCCCAACATCCCCACCCCCTGCCCTCGCCCTGGGACTTTGGGTTTAGGGTCTTCATCACCCGCCACTCTCACCCTCTTGGCGCCCAGAACAGAGGACCACGCAGCCCTGAGGCTCCACGTCCAGCCCCGCCCACCCCCGGTTACCAGTAGCAACCAGCTCCAGCTGGCTGCTGGGAGGGGACCAGCGCATCCCTATCTGATAGGAGCAGCGGTAGCGGCCGGCTTGGTCTCTTTCCATCGCCGAGATGAAGATCTCCGCCTGGTCAAAATACCTCCCGGATTTCAGCTTCTCCAGGCGGTACAGTTCTGCATCCGGAGGTCCCTGGCAGCGAATGGTCACCGGCCTGCCCAGGGGCACGAGGGAGCTGGGCAGGGCCTGGAGGGAGGGCTCGGACAGGGGACCTGGAAGCGAAGCAAATCCTAGAGGAGCTCAGCTTCCGACAGAGCCCTCCCGTCCCGGTCCCTCCCCGAGCTCCTGCCTTCTCACTGGCTGAACCCAGAAGACGGATCTGGACTCACCTTCCGGAACGCGTATCACCCGGCCCAGACACAGCCCTGGGGAAAGAGCAAGCGACCAGTCACCAGGACCTCGTGTGAACCCACACCTCCTGCATGCTGCACACTGAGCTGACAAACTTGCATGCTTTTGCTTTTTTTAATTGAGGATATAGTTGAGAGTCCCTTCAACAGCAAGGAGATCCAACCAGTCTATCCTAAAGGAAATCAGTCCTGAATATTCATTGGAAGAACTGATTCTGAAGCTGAAGCTCCAATACTTTGGCCACCTGATGTGAAGAGCTAAATCATTTGAAAAGACCCTGATGCCGGGAAAGATTGAAAGCAGGAGGAGAAGGGGACGACAGAGGATGAGATGGTTGGATCGCATCACCGACTCGATGGACATGAGTTTGGGTAAACCCGGGGAGTTGATGATGGACAGGGAGGCCTGATGTGCTGCAGTCCATGGGGTCCTAAAGAGTCAGACTCGCCTGAACGACTGAACCGAACTGAACTGATAGTTAATTAATAACCTTGTGTTAGTTTCAAGTATTGCCTTTCTTTTGTCATTATTGTGTGTGTGTGTCATTTTTTTTTTTCAAAGATACACAAGCACATGATTGAAGTGAAAGAAGCCAGCCTGGGACATCTCTGGCGGTCCAGTGACCCGGACTCTGCCCTTCCAATGCAGGGGCCCAGGTTAGATCCCTGCTCAGGGAATTAAGATGCCACAAGCCCTGAGGCATGACCAGTTAATAAAAATTAAAAAATAAACACAGGGCTCCCAGTTAAATTTGAATTTCAGATAAACAACAAATAATTTTTTTTTTTTTTTGCACAGTATATCCCATGAGGTCCATAGCCCTGCAACTGGCAGGAGGTAGATTTAAACACGGGCAGCACATTTTCGCAGTAAATCATGTGGATGTAGTGCTAACGTTCCTTAGTTTGTATTTGAGCCTGTCGCTGCGTGACCTTAAACAAGTTACTTAATCCCTCTGGGCCTGTGTTCTCACCTGTGAGATGGGAATAACAGGAGGCCCTGCTTCATCAGGCTGTGATGGGGATTAAATGAGTGTCTTTTTAGAAACACAGAGTAGGGCTTCCCTGGTGGCTCAGTGGTAAAGAATCTGCCTGCCAGTGCAGGAGACACGGGTTCGATCCCTGATGCGGGAAGATCCCACGTGCCTGGTAGCAACTGAGCCCGTGCGCCACAATTACTGAGCCGGTGCTCTAGAGCCTGGGAACTGCAACTGCTGAGCCCAGGTGCTGCGACTACTGAAGCCTGCGGGCCCCAGAGCCAGTGCTCCGCAACAAGAGAAGCCACCAGAATGAGAAGCCTGGGCACCGCAACCAGAGAGGAGCCCCCATCACCACAACTAGAGAAAGCCCACATGCAGCAGCAAAGACCCAGCACAGCCAAAAATAAAATAAAAGCACAGAATAATGCATGTGCAAGAGCTCCATGAGTTCTTTCAAGGGTGGATAAAGGCTTGAGTGACTGAGGGGCAGTTTGTCTTCACAGTATGCACTCTTATCCCTGATAACACAACCGCTCTCCCTTCCTGCTTAGCCCCGGGAGCCTCTGTCCTTTTCCGTGATAAAATTCCTTTGAAGAAACAAGGAAATCATGCGCAGACATGCCCAGAATAGAGCTTGATAAGAAGGAGACTTCAAAAAATGCATCTGAGCCTCCGCACCAGTCCTATTACAGGAGACTCTTACTCCAGCGTTATTGAGATGGACTGACAAATAAAAATCTTACATATCCAAGGTGATGCCCTGTAAAATAATTACCACAATCAAGCTAGTTAACACATCCGTCACCTCACATAATTAAATATCTTTTGGGGTATTTTTCTGGTGAGAAATCTAAATCTACTCTTTTGGCAAGTTTCAGGTACGTGCTAAAGAATGGTTAACTACTGTCACCATGTTACGACTTAAATCCCCAGAACTGATTTCATCTTACACGTGGAAGATTGTACCTTTTGACCCATATCATCTACCTCCCCATTACCCGCACCTCCACCCTCAACTGCCTGTCCCCAGCCTGGGCAATCACCAAGCTACTCTCTGCTCTTGTGGGTTTGACCTTTTGAGACTCCGTGTATAAGTAGGATCCTGCAATATTTGTTTATCTGGCTTATATTGCTTAGCATAATACCCTCAAAGTCCAATCACATTGTCACAAACAGCAAAATTGTTGGCACCAGAACCTTAAGGGATATTGACAAGCTAAATCTATAATCTAGCACTGATATCAAATCCACCTCAAACAAAATTAAAAATTATAATACAACAAGGACCTACTATAGAATACAGGGAACGCTACTCAATATTTTGTAATAACCTATAAGGGAAAAGAACCTGAAAAAGAATATATATATATATATATATATATATATATATATATTATATGTATCTGAGACCTGTATTCATTTATCAACCCAGCCATGAATAAACTACAATAATTCATACAAGCAGCATCGCCCTGGGTCCCAGTTTTCCCACCCAGCAAATAAGTGAGGTGATGCTTGTAGGTCGCCTCTTGCCCTGAAAGTTACCTCTTGCCCTGGTGCAATTAAAAAAAAAAAAAAAAGCATTCTTTGTCTCCTAGCCCACTGCCTGTCCCTCAGCATTTTCCAGAATGACTCACCAAGACAGAAGAGGGCAGACAGGACTGGGGACATGGTTCCTCGCCTGACCTGAGCTCTGCAACCCAGGAGGGAAGCCCTGGGTGGGGGCTGGAGCCGGACACAGGATGCGGTGGGGGGGTGAAGGGCCCTCTCCTCCTCCCCCATCAGCCTGGCTTTCCCTAGTTGGCACTCATCAAGCCAGAGCCATAGCGTGACTTGCACACAAGCTCCAAGGAGCCTGGCTTATCTCCGGTCACCAGCCCAGGGTCCCAGTGAGTCTGCCTCGTGAGGCATCATCTGTCTTCTGCTACTTCCAGTAGCCCCCTACATTCATTAAGGGCTTGCAAATCAAAACCCCAATGGGTCAGTGCAATCCATAGAGTCAGAAAGTACACTGGGGACTTCCCTGGTGGTCTAGTGGCTAAGACTCCGAGCTCCCAATGCAGGGGACCCCCGGTTCCATCCTTGGTCAGGAAACTAGACCCCACAGGCTGCAACCAAGACCTGATACAGCCAAATAAATTAACGTTTTAAAAAGAAAGGGGAAAAGTACATCAGTACGGCTTCCCTGCTGGCTCAATGGGAAAGAATCTGCCTGCCAGCGCAGAAGTTGTTGTTCAGTCGCTCAGTCGTATCTGACTCTTTGCGACCCCATGGACTGCAGCACACCAGACTTCCCTGTTCTTCCCTATCTCCCAGAGCTTGCTGAGACTCGTGTCCATTGAGTTGGTGATACCATCCAACCATCTCATCGTCTGTCGCCCCCTTCTTCTCCTGCCCTCAATCTTTCCCAGCATCAGGAGTTTCCAATGAGTTGGCTGTTCCCATCAGGTGGCCAAAGTATTGGAGCTTCAGCTTCAGCATCAGTCCTTCCAATGAATACTCAGAACTTATTTCCTTGAGGATTGACTGGTTTGGTCTCCTTGCAGTCTAAGGGATTCTCAATAATCCTCTCCGGGACTCTTGATATCGCTTGGCCCATCCAGACAATCCAGGATCGTCTTCCTCCTTTGACATTGGCTTTTAGGAACTTGAACCCATCATCCACCTCGCTCCCCCCTTGCCCTGTAAAGTAGAAGGTTCTGTGGATTAGGATGTGAACACCTTTGGGGGCACCCACTTTTGTGCCAACCACACTGTTCTTTACAAAATCCTTAAGCAAAGATCCTTTCTGCTTAAATTAAGAGGAATCAGCTTCACCAGGGTCGTTTGCAAGCAAGTCAACTGAAAAGAACAGATTTTTAAAATCAAAAATTTCCACTATCTGCTTGCAAAAAAAAAACTTGGGGTGTGTTAGCAAGAAGAGGGGTTGGAACTCAGAGTCTGATTCCACAGCCCACTCTCTTTCTGGGGGAGGGTTGTAGGTCCAAATGTCCGTGAGAACCTCTGACCACACAGAGATTTGTCTATTACATACATGCAAGCAACCTGCGGCTCACAGCTGATGCTAACCACAAACCTTCACAACCAACATCCGCTTCCTTTCTGAAACTGAGAAACCCCGAAGACCACAAGTGTGGAGTCACACATCAGCTTCACCCTTGACTGCTTCTCTGAAGGCTTTGAGGTGGTTCACAAACCCAGCTACAACCTTCACATGGATGGAAGACAATCAAACCGATCTACAACAAGACGGGCAAAACAAAACCCAAACCCACAGAAGCAGCCCAGAGAGGAGACAGCGGCAAAGTCGTGCACAGACCCAGGGCCCACCGTGGAAGGCGGTGCTCGGATGGGCTCTTCACCACGAGAGACCAGGCCGGGGTCACATCCTTCATGCTGCCCTTTGGGGCTTGAGAACTGTGTCGGGATGGTTTGGGCTGCCAGTCACGGGACATGAAGGGGTTAAGCTGAACTGACATGTGCACACGACCATGTGTAAAATAGATGGCTAGTGGGAAGCTGCTGTGTAGACAGGGAGCTCAGCTCGGTGCTCTGTGACGACCCAGAGGGTGGGATGGGGGTGGAGGGAGGTTCAGGAGGGAGGGGATATATGTATATATGACTCATGTTGTTGTACAGCAAAAACTAACACCACATTGTAAAGCAATTATATTCCAATTTTTTAAAAGATGTTTAAGCTGAGCTGACCTTCACCCCAGGCAAAAGGGAGAAGGAATTCCATTTCACAGAAGTACAAGCCCAGGGGTGTAGCAGGCTTTGGGTTCAGTAACATCCTGAGGATTCCTCCTGCAAGATGCAGGTCCGACAATTACTGCTGCTGCTGCTAAGTCGCTTCAGTCGTGTCCGACTCTGTGCGACCCCATAGACGCCAGCCCATCAGGCTCCCCGGTCCCTGGGATTCTCCAGGCAAGAACACTGGAGTGGGTTGCCATTTCCTTCTCCAATACATGAAAGTGAAAATCAAAGTGAAGTCGCTCAGTCGTGTCCGACTCTAGCGACCCCATGGACTGCAGCCTACCAGGCTCCTCCACCCATGGGATGACATCACCCCAAATCAGGTCACTGTGGCAGGTTGAACAGAGGTGCTTCCCCTAAAAGATATGTCTGGTCCTCCCCTTAGTACCTGTGAATGGAGCTAATTTGGAAAAAGGGGATTTTTTAAGATTTTTTTTTAATGTGGAGCATTTTTAAGCCTTTATTGAATTTGTTGCAATATTGCTTCTGTTTTTTGTGTTCTGGTTTCTTGGCCCCGAGGCATGTGGGATTTTAGCTCCCTGGCCAGAGATCGAACCCCCACCATCTGCATTGGAGGGTGAAGTCATAACCACTGGACACCAGGGGAGTCCCCGGAAAAAGGTTTTTGCAGATGTACATACGGGTCTTGAGATGAGACTGTCCTAGATTATCCGGGCGGAGCCTCGCTCCAACAAGTGTCCTCAGAAGAGAAGACAGAGGACAGAGGAAGAGGAGATGAGGGGAGGGCAGGCAGAGACAGGGATGATGCAGCCCCAACCCAGGAGTGGTTGGAGCCCCAGAAGCTGCAAAAGGCATGAGCCTCTGAAGGTGTGTCCCCCATCCCACCCCTGCCCCTGGCTCTGACACCTTAAGTTTGGACATCCAGCCTCTGGAACTGTGAGCGAATACATTTATGTTCTAGGTCAGCAAGTCAGTCAAACCAGTCAACCCTAGAGGAACCTAGATGCTGAAGCTGAAATTCCAAGAGTTTGGCCATGTGATGCAAAGAGCTGACCCATTGGAAAAGACCCTGATGATGGGAAAGATTGAAGGCAGGAGGAAAAGGGAACGACAGAGAATGAGACAGTTGGATGGTATCACTGACTCAATGGACAGACCATGGGAGATAGTGAAGGACAGGGAGCCTGTCACGCTGCAGTCCATGGGGTCACAAAGAGTTGGACACAACTTAGCAACTGAACGAGTCATCAAGGTAACGGTATTTGTTACAGCGGCTGGAGGAAGCTGACACAGTCTCTTTGGTGGAGGGTCAGGAGGTGGCTACCACAGCCATTTTGGGCCACTTGCTTTCTTGTGTGTGTGTGTGTGTGTGTGTGTGTGTGTGTGTGTGTGTGTTGTCCAGTGAGGGAGAGAAAAGCGCTTCTCTTTCATTCGTCTAATTGGGCTATCTTAACTCCTGTGCTGATTTTGCGTGCACGCTAAGTTGCTTCAGCCCCGTCAGATCTTTGTGACCCCACGGACCGCAGCACGCCAGGCCCACCAGGCCTTCCTGTCCTTAACTACCTCCCAGAGTTTGCTCAGATTCACGTCCATTGAGTCAGTGATGCCATCCAACCATCTCATCCTCTGTCGTCCCCTTCACATTTTGCCTTCAGTCTTTCCCAGCATCAGGGTCTTATCCAACGAGTCAGTTCTTCGCATCAGGTGGCCAGAGTATTGGAGCTTCAGCTTCAGCATCAGTCCTTCCAATGAATATTCAGGGTTGATTTCCTCGAGGATTGACTGGTTTGATCTAGCTGTCCAAGGGACTCTCAAGAGTCTTCTCCAGCATTATAAAAAGATGTCTGTGCACCCAAGTCTATCTTGCCCTGTTAGTCCCTGAATGATGTAACCCAACAGTTCTTGACTGGGGTGATTCTGTCCGCTCCCCAGGAGCATCGGGCAGCATCTGAAGATGTTTTTTGGTTGTCCCACAGTTGGATGGGGCATTGTGCTAGTGACATCTAGTGGTTAATGCACAAGATAGCTCTCTCCTCCCCACTTCAAAAAATCACCTGGTCCAAATGAACTTATTTACAAAACAGAAATGCTCACATGGAAAACAAACGTATGGTTACCAAAGGGGACAGCAGGTGGTGGAGGGAGATGAGCTGGGAGTTTGGGATTAACATATACTTACTACCATCTATAAGACAGGTAAACACGGACCTCCCTGGAGGTCCAGTGGTTAGGACTCCACATTTCTACTGCAAGTAGCACAGGCTGGATTAGGGAACTAAGATCCTGTGTGTTGCACAATGCAGCCAGAAAAAAGGGAGGAATTACAATAAAAAATTGGTAAACAAGAAGGAGCTAGTATATAGCACAGGGGACTCGACTCAATATCTGTATCAACAGTAACCTACAAGGGAAAAGAAGCTGGAAAAGAATCAATGTGTATGTATATATGTATATAAAGGAATATATATATGCATAACTGAATTGTTGTGAGTACACCTGAAACTAACACAGCATTGTAAATGAACTATGAGAAAAGTGAAAGTGTTAGTCACTCAAAGTCGAGTCTGAAACTTTTCAATCCCATGGACCGCCATGAGATTGAAGCCGCCAGGCCCCTCTGTCCATGGGATTCTCCAGGCAAGAATACTGGAGTGAGGGTGGTTGAGGGGGTTGTCAGGAAAAGGAACTCAACTGCAAAAAAAAAAAAAAAATTCTGGAGCGGGTAGCCATTCCCTTCTCCAGGAGATCTTCCTGATCCAGGTATCAAACCCTGGTCTCCTTCATTGTAGGCAAATTGTTTACCACTGAGCCACCAGGATCCTTCAACTACACACATACATATACTTTATACGTTTAATGAGATACATCTATGATTATAACTGAAAGTAAAGAATCACCCCCCAAGGCTGGCGCATCCTGACCCCACCCCTGCAGTCTGCAGTCAGGGTTCTGCTCAGCTCATTCCAGCCACGCCCATCTTTTTCTGCTCACATTTTCTGGTTGCAATGCCAGGCTCTTTCCCTCTTCAGGGCTTTAGGGCTGAGTGTCTGACCCACATCACTGCTCCAAAGAAGAGTTCACCAAACCATCCATTACAGAGATCTATCAGGTAATACTCCGTATGAGCAGCTTGTTCAAAACACTTCTCCAGTTTCCATGCATTTTACCCCATAGAGAATCTAAAATGGTAGTGACGCCCTGTCCTTCCTTCCTGAAGCCCCTGATAACTCCCAATGTACTCTCTGTCTCTGTGAACTGCCCTGCTCTGGGTGTTTCTTATAACTGGAGTCAAGCTATGTATGTGTGGTCTTTTGTGTCTGCTTATGTTACTTCCCTCTATACAGTCAGCAAAAACAAAACTGGGAGCTGACTGTGGCTCAGATCATGAACTCCTTATTGCCAAATTCAGACTGAAATTGAAGAAAGTAGGGAAAACCACTAGACCATTCAGGTATGACCTAAATCAAATCCCTTATAATTATACAGTGGAAGTGAGAAATAGGTTTAAGGGACTAGATCTGATAGATAGAGTGCCTGATGAACTATGGACGGAGGTTCGTGACATTGTGCAGGAGACAGGGAGCAAGACCATCCCCATGGGAAAAAAATGCAAAAAACCAAAATGGCTGTCTGGGGAGGCCTTACAAATAGCTGTGAAAAGAAGAGAAGCGAAAAACAAAGGAGAAAAGGAAAGATATAAGTATCTGAATGCAGAGTTCCAAAGAATAGCAAGAGGAGATAAGAAAGCCTTCCTCAGCTATCAGTGCAAAGAAATAGAGGAAAACAACAGAATGGGAAAGACTAGAGATCTCTTCTGGAGAAGGCGATGGCACCCCACTCCAGTACTCTTGCCTGGAAAATCCCATGGATGGAGGAGCCTGGTAGGCTGCAGTCCATGGGTTCGAGAAGAGTCAGACACGACTGAGTGACTTCCCTTTCAATTTTCATGTTCATACATTGGAGAAGGAAATGGCAACCCACTCCAGTGTTCTTGCTTGGAGAATCCCAGGGACAGGGGAGGCTGGTGGGCTGCCATCTATGGGGTCACACAGAGTCGGACACGACTGAAGCGACTTAGCAGCAGCAGCAGCAGAGATCTCTTCAAGAAAATTAGAGATACCAAAGGAACATTTCATGCAAAGATGGGCTTGATAAAGGACAGAAATGGTATGGACCTAACAGAAGCAGAAGATATTAAGGAGAGATGGCAAGAATATACAGAAGAACTGTACCAAGAAGATCTTCACAACCCAGATAATCACAATGGTGTGATCACTGACCTAGAGCCAGACATCCTGGAATGTGAAGTCAAGTGGGCCTTAGAAAGCCTCACTACGAACAAAGCTAGTAGAGATGATGGCATTCCAGTTGAGCTATTCCAAATCCTGAAAGATGATGCTGTGAAAGTGCTGCACTCAATATGACAGCAAATTTGGAAAACTCAACAGTGGCCACAGGACTGGAAAAGGTCAGTTTTCATTCCAATCCTAAAGAAAGGCAATGCCAAAGAATGCTCAAACTACCACACAATTGCACTCATCTCACACGCTAGTAAAGTAATGCTCAAAATTCTCCAAGCCAGGCTTCAGCAATATATGAATCATGAACTTCTAGTTGTTCAAGCTGGTTTTAGAAAAGGCAGAGGAACCAGAGATCAAATTGCCAACATCCTCTGGGTCATGGAAAAAGCAAGAGAGTTCCAGAAAAACATCTATTTCTGCTTTATTGACTATGCCAAAGCCTTTGACTGTGTGGATCACAATAAACTGTGGAAAATTTTGAAAGAGATGTGAATACCAGACCACCTGATCTGCCTCCTGTGCAATATGTATGCAGGTCAGGAAGCCACAGTTAGAACTGGACATGAAACTACAGACTGGTTCCAAATAGGAAAAGGAGTACATCAAGGCTGTATATTGTCACCCTGTTTATTTAACTTATATGCAGAGTACATCATGAGAAACGCTGGGCTGGAAGAAGCACAAGCTGGAATCAAGACTGCTAGGAGAAATATCAATAACCTCATATATGCAGATGACACCACCCTTATGGCAAAAAGCGAAGAGGAACTAAAGAGTCTCTGGATGAAAGTGAAAGAGGAGAGTGAAAAAGTTGGCTTAAAGCTCAACATTCAGAAAACAAAGATCATGGCATCTGGTCCCATCACTTCATGGGAAATAGATGGGGAGACTGTAGAAACAGTATCAGACTTTATTTTTCTGGGCTCCAAAATCACTGCAGATGGTGATTGCAGCCATGAAATTAAAAGACCCTACTCCTTGGAAGGAAAGTTATGACCAACCTAGACAGCATATTAAAAAGCAGAGACATTACTTTGCCAACAAAGGTCTGTCTAGTCAAAGCTATGGTTTTTCCAGTGGTCATGTATGGATGTGAGAGTTGGACTGTGAAGAAAGCTGAGAGCCAAAGAATTGATGCTTTTGAACTATGGTGTTGGAGAAGACTCTTGAGAGTCCCTTGGACCGCAAGGAGATCCAACCTGTCCCTTCTAAAGGAGACGAGTCCTGAGTGTTCATTGGAAGGACTGATGCTAAAGCTGAAACTCCAATACTTTGGCCACTTGATATGAAGAGTTGACTCATTGGAAAAGACTGATGCTGGGAGGGATTGGGGGCAGGAGGAGAAGGGGATGACAGAGGATGAGATGACTGGGTGGCATCACTGACTCAATGGACATGAGTTTGAATAAACTCCAGGAGTTGGTGATGGACAGGGAGGCCTGGCGTGCTGCGATTCATGGGGTCCAAAGGGTCGGACACGACTAAGCGACTGAACTGAACTGAACTGATGGTACTTCCCTGGGGGCTCGGACGGTAAAGAATCTCCCTGTGATGCAAGAGATCTGGGTTCGATACCTGGGTCGGGAAGATCCTCTGGAGCAGGAAATGACAATCCACCCCAGTATTCCTGCCTGGAGAATCCCATGGACAGAGGAGCCTGGTAGCTACAGTCCATGGGGTCACAGAGAGTTGGACACAACTGAGCATATCTCTCTATCTAGGTGATTCCTTGTTGTAGTTTTGATTTGCATTTCAATAAGATTTCAGGATGTGGAGGCTTTTCATGTGATTTTTTAAAAAACAGTGTGAGTAAAACTGACCTCTGGAGCTTGGCCTCTCGACCCTCTGCCCTGTTTTGAACTCTTCTTCCAGGACCTGCTCGAGGACATCTGTTGAGGACAGGGGTTTTTCCTTACCTCCCCGCAGGCCTGGTGAGGACGCGCCCATCAGCATAGGTTTTTCGGTTGCTGTTACAAAAGCAGCAGCAGAAGGCGACAGCATTTCTTCACATTCCACTGGTGTTCTTTGTTTTGCCTTTGGTAACTGAGCATTAATTTTCTACTGAAGTAGAGTTGATTTCCGATGTGTTTGTTTTCGATGTCAGGAACTTGGTTCAGTTATACACAAACGCATATCTCTTTTGGAGGGAGGGCGTCCTTTCTGAAATAGGTACTCTCAGTGTGTTCAAGAGTTCCCTGTGCTATTCCTGTAGGTTCTTTTGGATGATCTGATAATAATTAGCGTGTATTTACTTAATCCCACCCTCTTAATGTCCCCCTTCCCCTACCATTTTTTTAATAATCGTAAGTTGGTTTTCTAAGTCTGTGAGTCTGTTTATATGTTAGCTTATTTGGATGAATTAATAAATTCCATGTTTAAGTGATACATTATTTCTCCTTCCCTCTCTAACTGATATCACTCAGGATGATAAATCTCTCAATCCAACCACGCTGCTTCCAAAGCATGTCTTCCCTCTTTTGGATGGCTGAGTGCATTCCCATGTCTGGATGGACCAGTTACGCTTTTTTCCTCTGTTGATGAACATTTTGATTTGATGCTCTGTCTTAAATATTGTGAACAGTGCTGTCCTGGAAATAGCAGTGCACGTATCCCTTTAAATTACGAGTTTCTCCGGATCTAGGGCAAGAGGCAGGTTTGCCGATGCGGGTGGTAACGCAGTATTCGGTCTTTCATGGTGTCTCCACACTGTTTCTTTCCTGCAGGCACCCACCCCTTTACATCCCTGCCCACACTGTAGGAGGATTCTTTCTGCCCACCCTGGGCAGCACTTTATCTCTGTAGATCTTTTGGAAGATGGCCATTCTAAGGGGTGTAAGCAGACACCTCGTTGCCATTTTGGTTGACATTTCTCTAACAGTCATCCTAAGCGCCTCTTCACGGGCCATTGCCTTCTTTGGACAAATGTCCGCTTAGGTCTTTGGCCCGTTTTTGTATTAGGTTGCTTGCTTCCTGGGTTGGGAAGATCCCCTAGAGAAGGAAATGGCAACCCATTCCACCATTCTTGCCTGGAGAATCTCATGGACAGAGGAGCCTGGCAGGCTTTACAGTCCATAGGGTCACAAGGGTCAGACACGATTTTAGCGACTAAACCACCACCCCCGCCTGAACTGTCTGCATGTTTTGGAGATGAACTCCTTGCTTCTTAAGTTCGTTTGCAAGCATTGTCCCCCCATTTTGAGGGCTGTCTTCTCCTTTCATTTAGGGTTCCCATTGCCTGCAAAAGCTTCTGACGATAATGAGGTCCCTTTCATTCAGTTTTGTTTTGTTTTTCATTATTCTAAGAGTGGATCCAGAAAGAACTTGCCGTGATTTTTATCAAAGCCTGTTCTGCTATTAATATATTTTCCTCAAGAGGGTTAGAGTAATTACCCCTCCATCCAGCTCTTTAACTGGTCTGGAGTTTCTTTTTCTGTAACTGGTTAGGGAGTAGTGTAACCTCGTTCACTTTCGTCCGTTAAGGAACCCCATCCTGTCGTCCGTCCTGACTGTTCACAATTTACATTCCAGCATCAGGAGGGATCTTTTTCGCCACAACCTCTCCACTCTTCATTGTTTCTAGACTTTTAGACAAGGGCCATTCTGACCCATGTGAGCCGATAGCTCCTTGCAGTTTTGATTTGCATTTCTCTAATAATTAGTGAAGCCATGTCTGACTCTTTGCCACCCCACAGACTATACAGTCCATGGAATTCTCCAGGCCAGAACACTGGAGTGGGTAGCCTTTCCCTTCTCCAGGGGATCTTCCCAACCCAGGGACCAAACCCAGGTCTCCTGCATTGCAGGCAGATTCTTTACCAGCTGAGCCACAACGGAAGCCCTAATAATTAGTGATGCTGAGGGTTTTTTTTTTTCTTTTTCATGTGCTTTATGTCCATATATATGCCTTCTTTAGAGAAATATCCATTTAGAAATTTGACCCATTTTTCTATTGGGTTCCTTGTATTTTTGATAATGAGCTCATGAGCTGTTTGCCTGTTTTGGAGATAAATTTCTTGTGGGCATTTTCATTTGCAAACATTTCTTTCCCATTCTGAGGGTTACCTTTTTCTTCCAGTGAGGTTTTCCTTACAGTCCATAATGCTTTTAAGGTCAGTAGGTCCCTTCTGTTGACTTTTGTTTTATTTTTCTTTCCTCAAATAGGAATTTGCTGCAGTACATGTCAAACCATATGATGTCTGTATTTTCATCAAGGGTTAAAGCATCATCATTCTTCCATTTCGCTCTTTAATTGATTTGTAGTTTCTTCTTTCTGTATGGGGGGAGGAAGTGTGGTGACTTCAATCACTTTTTATTGTTTAAAGAACCTCCTCCCTGACCTCCATCCTGCCTGTTAACAATCGACATTGACAGCATCAGTGTAAGAGGGTTCCCCTTTCTCCACACCCCCTCCAGCATTTATTGTTTGTACACTTTCTGACAAAGGCCATTTAACCCGTGTGAGGTGATGCCTCTTTGCAGTTTTGATTTTCGTTTCTCTAAGATTTCGTGGTGTGGAGGCTGTTCATGAGATTTAAAAAAAAAAAAAACAGTGTGAACCCCCTCTGGACTGTCTGCTGTTTAAAATTCTTTTTCCAGGACCTAACTGAGGGCATTATTTGAGGACAGGTGTTTTTTCCTTACATCCGCGCAGGCCTTTGCCAACAAAGGTTCATCCAGTCAAAGCTATGGTTTTTCCAGTAGTCACATATGGATGTGAGAGCTGGACTATAAAGAAACATCAAAGAATGGATTCTTTTGAACTGTGGTGTTGGAGAAGGCTCTTGAGAGTCCCTTGGACTGCAAGGAGATCCAACCAGTCCATCCTAAAGGAAATCAGTCCTGAATATTCATTGGAAGGACTGATGCTGAAGCTGAAACTCCAATCCTTTGGCCACCTAATGTGAAGAACTGACTCATTTGAAAAGACCCTGATGCTGGGAGGGATTGGGGGCAGGAGAATGGGACGACAGAGGATGAGATGGTTGGATGGCATCACCGACATGGGTTTGAGTAAACCCCGGGAGTTGGTGATGGACAGGGAGGCCTGGCGTGCTGCGGTCCATGAGGTCGCAAAGAATTGGACACGACTGAGCGGCTACACTGACTGACCCAGGCCTGCCAGGTGAGTATCAAGTGCCCTGGTGGGCACAAGAGGCCCAAAGTGGCCACAAGGCGGCAGCATTTCTTCCTGCTCCACGTGAAAGTGATCAAAGTGTTAGTGACCCATGGACTGTAGCCCGCCGGGCTCCTCTGTCCATGGGCTTCTCCAGGCAAGAATACTGGAGTGGGTTGCCATGCCCTTCTCCAGAGAAGTGAGCACGAGGACCCGGGCGTGTCGGGCGCGGGGCGATGCTCTGCAGCAGAAACCCACGAAGTGAGGAAGGGGGAAGGCGACCACCGGGCGCCCGACCGACCCGCCCCGCCCGCGGCGAGGACGACCGATCGCCCACGTCGGTTCCCGAGGGGCGCAGCGCGCCGCGGCCGCTTGGAGGAGCGAGGGGGCGACCCCCGTCGTGGGCCCGACGTGGGTCCGGGGACGGCCGACGCGCCCTCGCGTCCACCCGCCGAGGGACCCGACCCGCGCTCGGGCGAGGCCACCGGGATTCCCCTCGCCCAGCAACGACGTCGGCAGACAGAGGGCAGCTACGCGCAACGCAGCGGGGCCGGGCGAGCGGGGAAGCAAGACGCACCGGGGCACGGCCCGGGGATCGGCAGACGGACGGACGGAGAGGGGCACCGACGGCGGAGGCGGTGGGCCGCGCGCCACCGCCAGGGGCCCCGGGGCAATTGGAAACCACCCGGACGCAGTGGCCGCCGGGTCCGCCCCGGGGTCTCAGCGCCTGAGGTCTCAGCACCGGGTCGGGGGGCGCTCCCGCGGCGCCCAGGACGCCGGCCCCGGGCCGCTCGCGGGGCAGGCGCTCGCGCGCCCCAACCCGCAGCGCCGCGGGGGCCCGGGAGGAAGCTCTCCCGCCCGCGTCCCCGCGCCCCTCGTGCCACCCGCCGGGCCCAGCTCCCCGCCTCGGGGCCCGAGGGTCCCTCGGGGCCCGGGGACGCCAGCAGCAAGGAGGCCGGGGACGATACCCACGGCCCCGGACAGCGGAGGGGGCGCGGGCGGGCACCCGTGCGGGGCGGGGGGACGGCGGGCAGCGAGGGCCGCGGGACCGGGCCCCGAGGGAGCAACACGGCCGGGCCAGCAGGACAGCAAGCGCGGGCCCCACAGCCACAGGCAGGGGCGCTCCCGGGACGCCGGCCACCCCCGGAGCCCCCATGCTCCGGCCCCGCCGCCCGGCCCGCGTGCCCCGCGCCACCTCGTGCAGCGGAGGGGCCCGGACGCCATCCCCGGCAGATGGGCCCTCATCGAGTAGGACCCCGAGGCTCACGTCGAGGGAAGGGGCCCAGCCACTGGCCGCCGCTCAGGGAGAGGGCCCGCGAGGTCATGCTCCACGCTTTTGGGAAATCAAGTTTTTCTTTTCCTTTGGATTACAGTTGATGTCTGCTGCTCTGTTTTAGGTTGACAAGAATTTGATCCAGTTCTATACAGAGGTGTATCTGTTCTGTTCTTTTAGGGGTCTTTCCCATACGGGCTCTTTCAGTGTGTTCAGTAGACTGCCCTGTGCTGTTCAGCAGGGTTTTCGGGATTGTCTATTTGATATCTAGCAGTGTGTATATGTTGAGGAGGGCATGATGGCCACTCCGGTATTCTTGCCTGAAGAATCCCATGGACAGAGGAGCCTGGCGGGCTAGAGTCACGGGGTCGCGAAGAGTCGGACACGACTGAGCACAGCAGAGTGTGTATGTGTTAATCCAACCTCTAAATGTCTCCCTTCCCCTCCCTTTGTTGAAATAATCATTGGTGGGCTTTATTAGTCTGTGAGTCTCTTTCTGTTTATGAATTTGTCCATTTGAAAGGATTTATAGGTGCCACCTGTAGTGACATAATATTTCTTTCTCTCTCTGACTTCTCAGTAGGATAAATCTCTCGGTCCATCGTGCTACCGTTAACGGACTTTTTGTTGCTGTCTTTGATGGCTGAGTGTATTCCAGCGTCCAGATGGACCAGTTTCTCTTCATCTCTCTATTGCTGGACATTTGGTTGATGCTGTGTCTTGGAATTTGTGAATTGCACTGCCATGAAATAAGGGAGCAAGTGTCATTTTAAATTCTGATTTTATCCAGATCTAAGGCAAGGGGTGGGCTTGCCTCATCAGCTGGTAACTATTCTTACTGCTGTAAGGAATCGCCACACTGTCTTCCTTCCAGGCTGCACCCACCCATTTCCATCCCCGCCCACAGTGTCGGAGGATTCCCCGTTCCCCATACCCTCACAGCATTTAATCTTTGTAAATCTTTTGGAAGATGGCCATTCTGAGGTTGTTGAGCTGATACCTCATTCCAGTTTTATTGGCGTTTCTCTAAGAGTGATGCTGAGCATCCTTTCATGTGCTTGATGCCCATTTCGATGCCTTCTTTGGACATATATCCCTTTAGATCTTGGCCTCTACTGCTATTGGGCTGATCGTGTTTTGATATTAAGCTGCAGGAGCTGTTTGCATGTATTGGAGATTAACATGTTTTTTTTAAATTTGGTTGCAAACATTTTTTCCCTGATTTCCAGGTTTGTCTTTTTGTTGCATTTGAGTTTCCCTTGCTGTGCAAAAGCTTTCACGGTGAATGAGGTCCCTTTTGTTCAGTTTTGTTTTCTTTTTCGTTTTTCTAAGTGTGGATCTGAAAAGAATTTGTTCCGATTTTTTCAAATGGTGTTCTCTATAGTCTCCCTAAGGAGGTTAGAGTCATCATCCCTCAGTTAGCTCTTTAATTGGTTTGCAGTTTCCTTTCTGTATTGGGTGAGGGGGTGTCATCATTTCATTCACTTTTCACCTGTGAAGGAACCCCCCTCCCCCCGCCCTGCATCCTGACTGTTCACAATTTACCCGGCAGCATCAGTGCAGGAGGGATCCCTTTTCATCACAACCTCTCCACTCTTTATTGTTTGTAGACTTTTAGACAAAGACTATTCTGACCGTGTGAGCTAATACCTCCTTGCAGTTTTAATTTGCATTTCTCTAATAATTAGTGATGCTGAGGTTTCTTTTCTTTTTTTTTTTTTTAAATGTGCTTTATGGCCACATGTATGCCTTCTTTGGAGAAATATCCATTTAGAACTTTTGCCCGTTTTTCTATTGATTGTTATTGGCTTTGATAATGAGCTGCATGCATTTAGCTGTTTGTCTGTTCTGGAGATGAATTTGTTGTGGGCATCTTCTTCTGCAAACATTTCTTTCCCATTCTGAGGGTTATCTTTTGCTTTAGTTTCAGTTTTCCCTTCTGTGCAAATGCTTTTAGAGTCCATGAGGTCTCTTCTGTGGACCTGTGTTTTATTTTTCATTATTAAGAATTGATCCAAAATGAAATTGCGGCAATTTATGTCAAACAGCATTCTGCCTGTATTTTCATGGAGAGTTAGGGTCACCATCATTACGTTTAGCTCTTTAATCAGTTTGGAGTTTCTTTTTTCTATGTGTGTTAGAGAGTATGCTGATTTAATTCTCTTTTCACTGTTTAAGGAACCTCCTCCCTGTCCTGCACCCTGGCTTTTAACAACTTACTTTCCCAGCATCAGTGTAGGAGGGTTCCCCTTTCTCCATGCCCTCTCCAGCATTTATTGTTTGTAGACTTTTTGACAGAGGCCACTTAACGTGTGTGAGGTGATATCTCCTTGTAGTTTTGATTTGGGTTTCTTTAAGATTTCATGGTGTGGAAGCTGTTCATGTGTGTGTGTGTGTGTGTGTGTGTGTGTGTGTGTGTGTTTTAAACAGTGTGAATAAAACTGACCTCTGAGACTGGCCTCTGGGCTCACTGCTCTGTTTTGAATTCTTTTTCCAGGACTTGCATGGGTACCTGCTCAGTAGCCACAGTCGTGTCCAACTCTGTGTGACCCCATGGACTGCAGCGCGCCAGGCTCCTCTGTCCATGGGATTCTCCAGGAAAGAATCCCAGGATGGGTTGCATGCCCTCTGTCATGGGATCTTCCCGACCAGGGATCGAACCCTCGTCGCTGCATTGCAGGCAGATTTTTTACCGCTGAGCCACCTGGGAAGCCCCTTTTCAGGACCTAAACGAGGGCATTATTTGAGGACAGGTGTTTTTTCTTTGTATCTGCGCAGATCTGCCTGGTGAACTAAGTGCCCATCCGCACACGTTTTCCCGATTTTGTTACCAAACGTGGCCACAAGGCGGCAGCATTTCTTCACGCGCCACACTTTGATTTTCCTTTGTAGCAGAGTCGGTGTCTGCTGCTGTTTGTTTTAGGTTGACAAGAACGTGATTCAGTTATACATAGAGGTATATCTATTCTGTTCTTTTTACGGGTCTTTGCCCATATTGGTTCTTTCAGTGTTTTCAGTAGACTTTGCTGTGCTATTCAGTAAGGTTTTTTGGATTTTCTATTATATAATTATCTAGTAGTGTGTATATGTTCATCCAACCTCTAAATGTCTCTCTTCTCCTACCTTTTTTTAAAATAATCATAGGTGGGTTTTATTAGTCTATGAGTCTGTTTCAAATTTGTTCATTTGAAAGAATGTATAGATTCCACCTGTAAGTGATATGATAGTTCTCTTTCCCTCTCTTACTGACTTCTTGAAGTAGGATAAAGCTCTCAGTCCACCCAAGCTGCTGTTGATGGCGTTTTTTTGTTCTATTTGATGGTTGTGTGTATTCCAGTGTCTAGATGGAACAGTTACTCCTCACTCCTCTATTGATGAGCAATTTGGTTGATGCTGTGTCTTGGAATTTGTGACTAATGCTGCCACGAAAATAAGGGAACAAGTATCATTTTAAATTATGATTTTCTCCTGATCTAAGGAAAGGAGGGTGGGCTTGCCTCATCGGGTGGTAACTACATTTACTGTTTTAACACATCTCCGTACTGTTTTCCTCCCTGGCTGCACCCACCCATTTCCATCCCCGCCCACACTGTAGGCGCATTCCCTGTCCCCCTCGCCCTTGGCAGCACTGAATCTGCAGATCTTTTGGAGGATGCCCATTCCGAGGGGTGTGAGGTGATACCGCCTTGCAGTTTTGATCGGCATTTCTCTAACAGTGACACTGAGCACCTTTCATGAGCTTTTTGGCCATCTGGATGCCATCTGAAGACAAAGGTCTATTTAGGTCTCTGGCCTGTTTTTCTCTTGAGTTGATTGCTTTTTGAAATTGAGCTGAATGAACTATTTGCTTGTTTGGAGATGAATAAATTGTTTTTAAATTTGGTTGTAACCATTTTTTCCCCAATTTTGAGGGGTTTTTTTTCCTTTCATTACAGCTTCCCTTGCTGTGCAAAAGCTTTTGAGGTTCATGAGGTTAGTTTTGTGGAGTTTTGTTTTGTCATCTTTCTACCAGTAAAACCAAGAAGTTGCTGTGATTAATTTCAAAACCCTGTTCTGCCCATACTTTCCTCAAGAAATTTACAGTATCCATCCCTCCATTTAGCTCTTTAATATATTTGGAGTTTCTTTTCTGTATAAGGTTAGGGAGAGCCATCATTCGTTAATTTTTCACTTAAGGAACCTCCACTCTGTTCCGTGTTCTGGCTGTTGACAATTGACATTGCCAGCATCAGTGTAGGAGAATTTATTTTTCTCCAAAACCTCTCCACCATTTCCTGTTTGTAGAGCTTTTGACAAAAATCATTCTGACCGGTGTGAGCTTATACCTAGGTCTAGTTTTGATTCACATTTCTCTAAAATTATTCCGTGGTGAAAGGTTTCCATGTGATTTAAAAAAAAAAAAGTGTGAGTAAAACTGACCTCTGGAGAGTGGCCTCTTGACCGACTGCCCTGTTTTCCTTTCTTTTCCCCAGACCTAACGGAGGACACATGGTTTCCTTATATCCATCCCCTCAGGCCCGGGTAATTTTCAATGTCCATCGGCCCAGGTTTTGCAGCTGTTGTCACCAAAAGCGGCCACAAAGAGGCAACATAGCCCCGCGATCCAATGTTTTTTTGTTTTTTTGGTAACTTTTTAATTTTCTGTTGAAGTAGATTTGATATCTGAACTTGTGTTTGTTTTAGGTGAACAGGAACTTGATTCAGTAACACACAGACGTGTATCTGTTCTTCTTCGGGGTCTTTTCCCATATAGGTTCTTTCGGTGTGTTCAGTAGACGTCCCTGTGCTAACAGTAGGTCCTTTTGGATTATCCATCTGATAATAAGTAGTGTGTATCTGTTAAACTCAACCTTCTACTGTCTTCCTTCTCCTGTCTTTTGATTTTAATAATCATAAGGTGGTTTTCTAAGCCTGTGAGTCTGTTCCTGTTTACAAATCAGTTCATTTGAATGAATGTAGAGATTCCACTTATTCAGTTCAGTTCAGTCCCAGAGTCGTGTCCAACTCTTTGTGACCCCATGGACCACAGCACACCAGGCCTCCCTGTACATCACCAACTCCCAGAGTTTACCCAAACTCATGTCCATTGAGTCGGTGATGCCATCCAACCATCTCATCCTCTGTCATCCCCTTCTCCTCCTGCCTTCATTCTTTCCCAGCATCAGGGTCTTTCCAAATGAGTCAGCTCTTTGCATCAGATGGCCAAAGTATTTGGAGTTTCAGCTTCAATATCAGTCCTTCCAATGAACACCCAGGACTCGTCTCCTTTAGGATGGACTGGTTGGATCTCCTTGCAGTCCAAGGGACTCTTAAGAGTCTCCTGCAACACCACCGCTCAAAAGCATCAATTCTTCAGCCCTCAGCTTTCTTTATAGTCCAACTCTCACATCCATACATGACTATTGGAAAAACCATAGCCTTGACTAGACAGATCTTTGTTGGCAAAGTAATGTCTCTGCTTTTTAATATGCTGTCTAGGTTGGTCATAACTTTCCTTCCAAGGAGTAAGCATCTTTTAATTTCAAGGCTCCAGTCACCATCTGCAGTGATTTTGGAGCCCAGGAAAATCAAGTCAGCCACTATTTCCACTGTTTCCCCATCTATTTGCCATGAAATGATGGGACTGGATGCCATGATCTTAGTTTTCTGAATGCTGAGCTTTAAGCCAACTTTTTCACTCTCCGCTTTCACTTTCATCAAGAGGCTCTTTACTTCTTCTTTACTTTCTGCCATAAGGGTGGTATCATCTGCATATCTGAGGTTATTGATATTTCTCCTAGCAATCTTCATTCCAGCTTGTACTTCATCCAGCCCAGCGTTTCTCATGATGTACTCTGCATATAAGTTAAATAAGCAGGGTGATGATATACAGCCTTGACTGTATCTCTTTTCCTATTTGGAACCAATCTGTTGTTCCATGTCCAGTTCTAACTGTTACTTCTTGACCTGCATATAGGTTCCTCAAGAGGCAGGTCAGGTGGTCTGGTATTCCCATCTCTTGAAGAATTTTCCACAGTTTATTGTGATCCACACAGTCAAAGGCTTTGGCATAGTCAATAAAGCAGAAATAGATGTTTTTCTGGAACTCTCTTGCTTTTTTGATGATCCAGTGGATGTTGGCAATTTGATCTCTGGTTCCTCTGCCTTTTCTAAAACCAGCTTGAACATCTGGAAGTTCACGGTTCACGTATTGCTGAAGCCTGGCTTGGAGAATTTTGAGCATTACTTTACTAGCATGTGAGATGAGTGCAATTGTGCGATAGTTTGAGCATTCTTTGGCATTGCCTTTCTTTGGGATTGGAATGAAAACTGACCTTTTGCAGTCCTGTGGGCACTGCTGAGTTTTCCAAATTTGCTGGCATGTTGAGTGCAGCACTTTCACAGCATCATCTTTCAGGAATGAAAGAGCTCAACTGGAATTCCATCACCTCCACTAGCTTTGTTCATAGTGATGCTTCCTAAGGCCCACTTGACTTCACATTCCAGGATGTCTGGCTTTAGGTCAGTGATCACACCATCGTGATTGTCTGGGTCGTGAAGATCTTTTTTGTACAGTTCTTCTGTGTATTCTTGCCACCTCTTCTTGATATCTTCTGCTTCTGTTAGGTCCATACCATTTCTGTCCTTTATCGAGCCCATCTTTGCATGAAATGTTCCTTTAGTATCTCTGATTTTCTTGAAGAGATCTCTAGTCTTTCCCATTCTGTTATTTTCCTCTATTTCTTTGCACTGATCACTGAGGAAGGCTTTCTTATCTCTCCTTGCTATTCTTTGGAACTCTGCATTCAGATGCTTATATCTTTCCTTTTCTCCTTTGCTTTTCGCTTCTCTTCTTTTCACAGCTATTTGTAAGGTCTCCTCGACAGCCATTTTGCTTTTTTGCATTTCTTTTCCATGGGAATGGTCTTGATCCCTGTCTCCTGTACAATGTCATGAACCTCCGCCCATAGTTCATCAGGCACTCTGTCTATCAGATCTAGTCCCTTAAATCTATTTCTCACTTCCACTGTATAATTATAAGGGATTTGATTTAGGTCATACCTGAATGGTCTAGTGGTTTTCCCCACTTTCTTCAATTTAAGTCTGAATTTGGCAATAAGAAGTTCATGATCTGAGCCACAGTCAGCCCCCGGTCTTGTTTTTGCGGACTGTATAGAGCTTCTCCATCTTTGGCTGCAAAGAATATAATCCATCTGATTTCGGTGTTGACCATCTGGTGATGTCCCTGTGTAGAGTCTTCTCTTGTGTTGTTGGAAGAGGGTGTTTGCTATGACCAGTGTGTTCTCTTGGCAAAACTCTGTTAGCCTTTGCCCTGCTTCATTCTGGACTCCAAGGCCAAATTCACCTGTTACTCCAGGTGTTTCTTGACTTCCTACTTGTGCATTCCAGTCCCCTATAGGGAAGAGGACATCAATTACCCAAACCAAAAACAAAAGCCACCAGTGGAGCGTGAAGAGATGCTACTGCCTTTCGCTTTTGTAACAGCAACGGGAAACCTGTGTCATCAGGCCTGCGGGGCTGTAAGGAAAAAAATATCTTTCCTCAACAGATGTCCCCGGGCAGGTCCTGGAAAAAGAATTCAAAACAGTGCAGAGGGTCAAGAGGCCAAGCTCCAGAGGTCAGTTTTACTCACACTGTTCTTTTAAAAATCACATGAAAAGCCTCCACATCCTGAAATCTTATCGAAATACAAATCAAAACTATAACAAGGAATCGCCTAGATAGAGAGATATGCTCAGTCGTGTCTGACTCTCTGTGTCCCCACGGACTGTAGCCAACCAGGCTCCTCTGTCCATGGGATTCTCCAGGCAGGAATACTGGGATGAGTTGTCATTTCCTGCTCCAGAGGATCTTCCTTACCCAGGGGTTGAACCCAGATTCTTCCATCGCAGGCAGATTCTTTACCATCTGAGCCCCCAGGGAAGTAACATAAGCAAGCACAAAAGACCACACATACATAACACGATTCCAGTTGTAAGAAACACCCAGAGTAGGGCAGTTTATAGAGACAGAGAGTATACCGGGAGTTATCAGGGGCTTCAGGAAGGGAGGATGGGGCATCACTACCATTTTAGATTCTCTACAGGGTAAAATGCATGGAAATTGGAGAAGTGTTTTGAACAAGCTGCTCATACGGAGTATTACCTGACAGATCTCTGTAATGGAATTGTTTCAGTGAACTTTTCTTTGGAGCAGTGATGTGGGTCAAACACTCAGCCCTAAAGCCCCGAAGAGGGAAAGAGCCTAGCATTTCAACCAGAAAATGTGAGCAGAAAAAGATGGGTGTGGCTGGAATGAACTGAGCAGAACCCTGACTACAGACTGCAGGGGCGGGGTCAGGATGCGCCAGCCTTGGGGGGCTATTTTTCACTTTCAGTTATAATCATAGATGTATCTCATTAAACATATGAAGTATATATATGTGTGTAGTTGAAGGATCCTGGTGGCTCAGTGGTAAAGAATCTGCCTACAATGAAGGAGATCGGGGTTCGATCCCTGGATCAGGAAGATCTCCTGGAGAAGAGAATGGCCACCCGCTCCAGTGTTCTTTTTTTCTTTGTGGTTGAGTTCCTTTTCCTGACAACCCCTCCCCAACCACCCTTCCTGGCTCCAGTATTCTTGCCTGGAGAATCCCATGGACAGAGGAGCCTGGCGCCTACAGTCCATGGGATTAAAAAGTTTTGGACACAGTTGAGTGACTAACACTTTCACTCTCTGTTTTTGCATAGTTCTTTTACAATGTTGTTAGTTTCAGGTGTACGCACAGCAATTCAGCTATGCACATATACATATTCTTATATTCACATAGATAATTCTTTTCCAGCCTCTTTTCCCTTTAGGTTATTGTTAATACAAGACACTGAGTCGAGTCCCCCGTGCTGTACAGTAGCTCCTTCTTGTTTACCTATTTTTTATTGTAATTCCTCCCTTTTTTCTGGCCGCATTGTGTGACACGCGGGATCTTAGTTCCCTAATCCAGCCTGTGCCACCTGCAGTGGAAGTGTGGCATCCTAACCACTGGACCGCCAGGGAGGTCCCTGTTTACCTGTCTTATAGATGGTGGTAAGTATATGTTAATCCCAGACTCCCAGCTCATCTCCCCCCACCACCTGCTGTCCCCTTTGGTAACCGTACGTTTGTTTTCCATGTGAGCATTTCTGTTTTGTGAATAGGTTCCTTTGGACCAGGTGATTCTTGCTGGAATGGGGAAGAGAGGGGAAAGGAGAGGACTTTCCTGTGTATTAGAGGTTTAGCAGCATCCCTTGGACTGCAAGGAGATCAGACCAGTCAGTCCTAAAGGAAATCAACCCTGAATATTCATTGAAGGACTTAATGCTGAAGCTGAAGCTCCGATACTTTGTCCACCTGATGCGAAGAACTGACTCACTGGAAAAGACCCTGATGCTGGGAAAGATTGATGGCAGGAGGAGATGGGGACGACAGAGAATGAGATGTTTGGATGGCATCACTGACTCGATAGACATGGGTTTGGGTGGACTCCGGGTGTTGGTTATGGACTCCTGGCTTGCCACAGTCCATGGGGTCGCAGAGTTGGAAACGACTGAGTGACTGAACAGCAGCTCACAGCTGCTTCTCACTGTTCAAGCATTCCCTCATTTGACCCTCACTGGAGTCTGAGAAGCAGGTGTTCTCTAGTGAGGACCAGGAATCTGCTGAGAGTTGTGTGATGCATCTGTCTGCCAAAAATACACACGCAACCTAAACGTTGAGAGTTATGTTTTATTTGTCAGATATTCTTAGGACTCAAGCCCGGGAGGCAGCATCTCAAGTAACCCCGAGAGAACTGCTCAGAGGAGGTGAGGGGAGGAGCCAGGTAATAAAGAAGCTTCGCAACAAAAGGCAGATAATCTGAAGCTCGAATGCTACCGCCAATTAAAGAAAACCGACTATCCCAAGTTAGAGAATTTAGCGGTTTTCTACGTATGGGAAGATGGAAGCGTCCGGGCTCGCTGAAATCATCACTTCGATGCGCGCCTCAGCTGTCTGGGGCCAGGATCCTGCTGTTTTCACGTCCCAAGTTCCCTCCGGGCTCACCCTCAGTGGTGGCCGCAGTCTGATGGCTGCTAGATGGCTGTGTTCTTTCCTTCCTGAGCACCCTCAGGGCTCACCAGCTCAGCAGCCGTGGTGGCCGTCATCTCCCATGACTGTGATACCCTTTGTTCACTGATACAGCAGGAAAAGTTCCATCTCTCATATCCCAGAATTTCTTGACGACTGACAAGGCTTCTGTATTCTTGAGTCTTCGGGGAGCTCCAAAATGAGGACTGGGGCTTCCCAGGTGGACCAGTGGTAAAAGAGTCCGCCTGCGAAGCAAGAGACTTGGGTTCGATCCTTGGGTCAGGAAGATCCCCTGGAGAAGGAAATGCAGAAGGGAATAGCTACCCACTCCAGTATCCTTGCCTGGAGAATCCCATGGACAGAGGAGCCTGGTGGGCTACAGTCCATGGGGTCGCAAAGAGTCAGACGCACTGGGCAGGTGCACGCACACACTCACACACAAGATGATGACTCACACACTCCTTAAGGGGCCCTTGTGCCATGGAGGGCACACAGCCAGCTCCACCTCCGCTCTCTGGATGAAGTGAAGGCGGGTCCATGCGGGGCTATACTGAGGAGTCCTCAGGGCTGCAAGATGGGAGTGAAACCTCACTCTCCATGAAGGAATCCTGGTGCGGCTCAGCGGAGGACTCAGAAGAGCCCCATGGGCATTCCTCGGGGTGGACCTGGGAGACACAAAGTGAGGGGTGAGCCCCGGGGGAGGGGCCAGGGGAGGGGTCGGGGGAGGTGGGGAGACTCACCTGCATGTCCCTCTGCCTGTCCTCCTCTGGTGGGAGGTGCACTGAGACATCGTCTGCAAGGAAAGAGGAGAGGACAGGCTTCCAGGAAGGGCCTTCTGGTCACCCAGTCCTGCCATCTGTATTTCAGAGCCGTGACGGGGTGGAGTGAGCAGACCAAGTAGGTGATTCAATAGTTAGTCCCCCAGGGGACTGTTGGTAGAAACAGTATGGGAGACCCCTGTAAGCGGATGACTCCAGAAAGCAGGTTTGCTTAGCAACAGAACCAGGCACCAGAAGCAGGAGACCTGCCCCCAACAATGAACCAGTAGTGGCGTGAGCCCCACAGCCTGCCCAGGGAGCTCTGAATTTAATGATCCATGGGACATGCTCTCTACACACATTAAAAAAGAACAACCATTTGTCGACCTTGCTTGACACCTGAGGGAGGGGCCAGAGGAACCTGCTCAACCGGGAGGAGGAGCTGATGATGGAACTGTGATGTCTACTCAAGAAAGTCAAAGAAGGTCTTCCCCTCCCCACTTTTCCTGTGATTACAAAACTGTAGCCCAGGAAATTCCCGGGGGTGGTACCGCCTTCTCGGCCCGCTTGTAAGCCTCGCAAGCGTCCTTTTCTAGTAAATCACTTCTTATCTACTGCTTCGCGCTCACTGACTTCTTCTCTGCACTGAGACAGGAAGGACTGTGGCACAGGGCTCTTCAGAGCCCCCAGGAATGACACCAGCTGCTTTCAGATGGACGACTGGAAGTAGGGAAGGGCAGTGACATCACACACGGTAAGGCCTGCCCCAGCCTCTCGGCTTCCGGGATGCCTCTATCTGCCCCTGAAGGCAGCCTTTCCCCAGCCCGGCTCCCTCGCCTAATCACTCCTCTTACCCGGATTTTCTTCTGAGAAGTCCATGCCAGGGTTGGAGCTGAGGGAAAGGAGATAGACGCATTAAGGTGGGTCTGAGGAATGAGACAGAAACAGCATTTTCTACTGGGAAGAGTCCAGATTGTCCTACCTGTTAAAATCCGGTTGGCTCTTGGTCTCATTATCAGTGGAACCTATGGAGAGGCAGTGCTGAGAGCCCCGGCTGGCAGGGGACCCACCAAGCCCCTCCCTACGCTCCCCCCACCCACTGACCCCTTCCCCTTCCAGGAACCCTTCCCCTTCTAGGACGTACCCTGTTGGCCTCCACAGCAGCACATGCAGATGAAAAAGAAGAGGAGGAAGAGGAGCGGGAGGAGCTCGATGGCAGAAGTCCCAGACACGACGGCAAGGGATCTTTCTTCAAGAGGGTTTTGGTAGACTTCAGGTAGGTCTAGGAGTTGGAGGACAGTACAGATCTGTGGTTGGTCTCCGGCTGGACCAAGTCACCCTTTCAGGACACAGGTATTGTATTTACTGTATAAGTACTGTGCGCCTTCCATACACGAGCAAGTCAGTGGATGCTTTGGAAACTGGTGAACCTATGCAGTAACAGAATCTAGACACATGAGCCAGTGCACAGAAGTTGTTACTCTTCTGCATATTGAGATAAATTACACAACAAAACTATCTACTGTATTTTGCAGTAGTCATGTATGGATATGAGAGTTGGACTATGAAGAAAGCTGAGCACCAAAGAATTGATGCTTTTGAACTGTGGTGTTGTAGAAGACTCTGAAGAGTCCCTGGGACCGCAAGGAGATCCAGCCAGTCCCATCCTAAAGGAGATCAGTCCTGAAAATATCCATTGGAAGGACAGATGCTGAAGCTGAAACTCCAGTACCTTGGCTACCTGATGTAAAGAGCTGACTCATTGGAAAAGACCCTGATGCGGGGAAAGATTGAAGGCAGGAGAAGGGGACAACAGAGGATGAGATGGTTGGATCGGCTTCACCAACTCCATGGACATGAGTTTGAGCAAGCTCCGGGAGATAGTGGACAGGGAGGCCTGGCGTGCTGCAGTCAATGGGGTCGCAAAGAGTCAGACATGACTGAACGACTGAACAACAACAACCCTGGGCTTCCCTGGTGGCTCAGTGGTTAAGAATCCACCTGCCAGTGCAGGAGACATGGATCCATCCACGGTCCAGGAAGATCCCACGTGCCTCGGAACGGCTGAACCCACACACCACAACAACTGAGCCTGCGAGCTGCAAGAACTAGAGAGCCCATGCTCCACGACAAGAGAAAGCCTCACACAGCGGCAGAGACCCAACACTGCCAAGATTAATGAGTTAATGTTTTAAAAGATAATCATAAAAGATAAAATAAAATTTTGCACATTTGTGACACCATGGGTGGATCTAGAGGGCGTTTGGCTAAGTGAAATAAGTCAGAGAAAGACAAATGCCACCAGCTCTCACATGTGGAATCTAAAGAACAAAACAAGGGCAGACCTACAGAACCAGAGAATAACCAGGCAGCTGCCGAAGTGACTGAAGGGGATTAAGAAGCACTAACCTTAAGTTACAGAATAAAAAAAATACAGAGATGAAATACACAGCACAGGGAATGTGCTCAATCATAACGTAATAACTTTACATGAGAATAGATGGTACCAGACGCATCCTGGTAATCATTTCATAAGGTATATAAATGTCCAATCATTATATAGTGGGAAAGTGAAAGTCGCTCAGTTGTGTCCTGCTCTTTGCGACCCCATGGACTATACAGTCCATGGAATTCTCTAGGCCAGAGTACTAGAGTGGGTAGCCGGTCGCTTCTCCAGGGGATCTTCCCATCTTCCCAACCCAGGGATCGAACCCAGGTCTCCTGCATTGCAGGCCAGTTCTTCACCATCTGAGCCACCAGGCACAACTGAAATTGCTATAACATTGTACTTCAATTATATTTCAATTAACTTACTAAAAACCTATGCCAAACACTTAGTACAATGTTGAGGTCACAACCAGGGCTCCATATATCTGGAATATGAAAAAACTAACTTACCTCTTGATAGATTCGTAAGATTAAAATGAGATCATATGTATAAATGTTGAGAATAGCACTTGGCACATGGGAAAACCTCAACACATGTTACCTAGCAACTGTTAACATTAAACAACAATGCCTACTTTGAGCAAAAGCTTGTTGTCTGAGCATGACAGGATCGTATCTTAACTGATGCAACACTCTGTTATTATTTCTTTTTCTTTTTTTGGCTGTGCTGCACCGCTTATAGGATCTCAGTTCCTCAATCAGAGATTGAAGCCTGGCCATGGCAACGGCACCTAACCACTGGACCTCCAGAGAACTCCGGTAATTTCATTACAGAAAGAAGGAACCTGGGGCTCAAATGAGGAAATTGCTTGCAAAAGGTCATGAACCAGCAAATCTTGATGTCTTCATTTTACTTCAAGTCTGTCTCCTAATCAAGAGTGCCTTCCTTGTGAAGAGAACTCCCATAGCTGAGAGAGCTGGAAGCAATTACTGTTGCTGTTCTTTAGTCACTAAGTCGTGTCCGACTCTTTGCGACCCCATGGATTGTAGCCCACCGGCTCCTCTGTCCATGGAATTCTCAGGCAAGAACACTGAAGTGGGTTGCCTTTTCCTTCTCCAGGGGATCTTCCCGACCCAGGGATCGAACCCACATCTCCTGCATTGCAGACAGATTGTTTACCACTGAGCCACCTGGAGGCAGGTGAGGTGACAGCAAATGGAGAGGACGCACAGTGCCCCCAACAAGCGACACTCCGGAACCCAAAGAGGGACCTGGGGCCTGCGCAGATGTCCCCGGTTCTCTGTGTCTGCGTTCTGAACGTCGATCTCAGCTGTGTTCTCTTTCTGCATTAGCTCAAAACCCGAGCATTTCCTCCTTGACTCATCTGCACCGATCGGGAATAGCTGGAGATCAGGAAGCTTTCTAGAGAGGCGAAGAGGTTTTCCACCGAAGATTGGCAAAATGTTGAAGAATTAAAATACAAAAAATAAATTAAGGTCTTTCCTAGTGGCTCAGTAGTGATGTATAAGGAAAGGACCATAAAGAAAGCTGAGCATCAAAGAATTGGTTCTTTTGACCTGTGGTGTTGGAGAAGACTCTTGAGAGTCCCTTGGACAGCAAGGAGATCTAAGCAGTCCATCCTAAAGGAAATCAACCCTGAACATTCAGTGGAAGGACTAATGCTGAAGCTGAAGCTCCAGTACTTTGGCCACCTGCTGTGAAGCACTAACTCATTTGAAAAACGCTGATGCTGGGAAAGATGGAAGGCAGGAGGAGAAGGGGAAGACAGAGGATGAGATGGTTGGATGGCATCACTGACTCGATGGACATGAGTTTGAATAAGCTCCAGGAGACAGTGAAGGACAGAGAAGCCTGGTGTGCTGCAGTCCATGGGGTCGCAAAGAGTAGGACACGACGGAGCGACTGAACAGCTGGTGGCTCAGTGGTAAAGAATCCGCCCGCCAATGCAGTAGACGTCGGTTCCACTCCTGGTCCGGCAAGATCCCGCATGCCAAGGGGCAACTAAGCCCGTGCGCCACAAATAGAGTCCGCTTCTAGAGCCCAGGAGCCGCATCCACTGAAGCCTGGCAGCCAAGAGCCTGTGCTCTGGGAACAAGGGAAGCCGCCGCGGTGAGAGGCCGAGCATCCCAGCTAGAGAGGAGCCCCTGCTCACTGCAGCTAGAGAAAGGCCACGCCCAGCTACGAAGACCCAGTGCAGCCAAAAAATAAATAATAAATAAAAACAAATTATTTAAATTAATTAAGCGAAGCGTGTGGAGCAGGGGATGGTGCAGGTGAGAGGCTGAGGTTCTGTCAAGGCTACACAAGTTCACCCCACGTCCAACTCGGAGTTCTCTGGGAGAAAAAGCGAGGCACCACTCACCGGTCTGTGCCCAAATCCCTTGGTCCCGGCAAAACACTGAAACAGAGAAACACTTGGTGAGAGAAGACGGCCGATAACACAGTGGGCTCCCAAACGCCTCGAGCTTGGGGCGTGACATCCACACCGAACCGGAGAAACGCGGCCCGCGGGTGACGCCTCTGCAGTTCCCTGTCCCGGGACCTCACAGAGGGGAGTCCCAGCAGAGGAACCCGCTTAAGAACCCCTCCTCGGCGCCTTCTTCCCACACCCCCAGGCTCCCACAGGACGGCCCGCGGCCGGCTCACCGAGCCCGAGCAGAAGAGGGACGCCCGGGGACATGGCGATGCGCGGCGCGCAGCCCGCCCAGCACGGCTGCACCGCGGACCGCGCCGCCGGGCCGGAGACCTCCCGCCGCGGAGACAGTGTCACCTGCCCGGCAGAAGGGGAAGCGCTGCTTGTGCAAGACAGAGACAGTGCCCCTCCACCCTCCCGCACGGCGCCCGGGCTGGGCGTGAGTTACCTGCGGGTTTCCTGCCGTGATTTTCCGGCCACGAAGATGTGAGACCGGCCCTCCACAGAGACCTGCTTTTCTGCCGCAGGGCTTCCCCGATGGTTCAGCGGGGAAAGAACCCGCCTGCAACGCAGGAGACACAGGAGACGCGGGTTCGATCCCTGGGTGGGGAAGATCCCCTGGAGGAGGGCATGGCGACCCCCTCCAGTATTCCTGCCTGGAGAATCCCATGGACAGAGGAGACTGGTGGGGCTACAGTCCACGGGGTCACAGAGAGTAGGACACGAATGACTACACATACATCTAAGGAGAAATTTTACTCCTCCCCCTGAAATAGGAGGTCACATGCAACTAGAAAAGACTGAATCTGATATACGAAACTATGAGGGATGGTGTTGCCAACCCTAATCAGACCTGAGAATTTGATGGAGAGCAGTGTGGGTCAGTCCGGGAAGTGGCCTGGAAGACCAATTCTTCTGTACAATATGGACTCTCTGCAGTAACGATGGGTGTGAAAAGATGCGGCCAAGTCACAGAGAAAGAAAGAAAGAAAAAGTTTTAGAGAAAAACATCTGCATGTAATAATGTGATATGTCAGTTATGCCTCAATAAAAAATGAATACCCAAAACACCCCCAAAACAAGTCCTAAACTTTAGGTATATCATATTCAAACTGAAAGAAACTGAAAGAAAATCAAAGAAACAATGAGGTTGAGACTTCATTATTGAAAAAAAAGAGAAAAAGGAAGCATTGATATTCATTCCATTCCTACAGTTTTGATCATCAATTCTTTCCCACACAGACATAAGTGACATTGAGTAGGAGTGTTCTGGAGTTTCACATGTGATTTGGCACCTGGGAGTCACTTGATACATTAATTAGTCACTGGATACACTAATTGCCTATAGATAAATAAACTTAAAAAAAGAAAAGAATCCTTATGTAAGTGGACCCATGCCATTCAAACCCATGTTGTTCAAGGGACAATCAATATACAGTTATATATAATTGCATATAAATATATGTAATTGTATATATGTGTGCGCCTGCTCAGTTGTGTCCGACTCTCTGCGACCCCATGGACTGTAGCCTGCCAGGCTCCTCTGTCCATGAGATTCTCCAGGCAAGACTACTGGAGTGGGTTCCCATGCCCTCCTCCAGAGGATCTCTCTGACCCTGGGATCAAACCCACATTTCCTGCATTAGTCAGTGGGTTCTTTACTGCTGAGCCACTGGGGAAGTTCATATAAAATTGTATATAAAATTATATATAATTACATGTAAATATATAATTATATACATAATTTATTAATTACACATAAATATATAAAGGTATATGTATGTGATTGTGCACGTATTATTACATGTATATTACTGTGTGTATAAGCACATGTATATTATATATATTTATACATATATATAACTATGTATATTCAGAAGTATATACATTATGTATTCCAGACCCTGTAGGACCTTCGTTTTTTAAACTGGGGTGTAGTTGCTTTTCAATGTTGTGGGCAGCAAAGTGACTCAGCCACACGTATACATGTATCCCTCTTCCTTGAATTCCCTCCCATTCCGGTCACCACTGAGCAGTGAGTAGAGTCCCCTGTGCTGCACAATTCTTTCTCATTAGATTAGTTATCGATTTTATACATAGCAGTGTGTAAATGACCAACCTAGACAACATATTGAAAAGCAGAGACATTACTTTGCCAACAAAGGTCCGTCTAGTCAAGGCTATGGTTTTCCCAGTAGTCATGTATGGATGTGAGAGTTGGACTGTGAAGAAGGCTGAGCGCTGAAGAATTGATGTTTTTGAACTGTGGTGTTGGAGAAGACTTTTGAGAGTCCCTTGGACTGCAAGGAGATCCAACCAGTCCATTCTGAAGATCAGCCCTGGGTGTTCTTTGGAAGGAATGATGCTAAAGCTGAAACTCCAGTACTTTGGCCACCTGATGCGAAGAGTTGACTCATTGGAAAAGACTGTGATGCTGGGAGGGATTGGGGGCAGGAGGAGTAGGGGACGACAGAGGATGAGATGGCTGGATGGCATCACCAATGGAGGTGAGTTTGAGTGAACTCCTGGAGATGGTGATGGACAGGGATGCCTGGCATGCTGCGATTCATGGGGTCGCAGAGAGTCAGACACGACTGAGCGACTGAACTGAACTGATGTTTATGTCAATCCCAATCCCCCAATCCATCCTTCCTCTAAAAAAAAAAAATGTCTTTGAAGTCTGGTATGAGACAGGGCAAGTTCCCCGTGAGCAAGTTCTCTGTCCCCAGGCGCTGCCCTGGGGGCCAAAGTGCAGAGGCTCTCATCCGCTTGGCTGTAGCCGCCATGTTTCTGGTGATCCGGGGGTCTTCACGGTTAACGCCTGGTTCAGCAGAGAAGGTTTCGAGCGCCTTGGTCTCAGTGAACCAGGGAGGAGCCCTCATAACTATGAGCAGCACCCCAAGATTGGCAAGGAGGGTCATGAGCCCCCCTGGCTCAGCCCACGCATCCTCCCCCCAGGTCAGCTCCATGTTTCTCTGCTCTTTCTGCCACTGGGGGTCCCAAGCTCTCCTAAAACCTACCATCCTCGGTTTTGGTGGCACAAGACATGTTTTCTCCTCCCTCTGTCTCAGCCGCCTCTGCTTTCTCCTCCTCTCAACTCCATCTCATCAGATCCACCGGATCTTGGCCGTCAACCTACACATCTCCTCTTGTGACCCCCTCCACCTCCCGAGAATGCATGTCCTCCTAATGTGTCACCTCTAAGGAGACACACCTAAGAAGCTCACCGCTCCTGAGCTTCCAGCCCCAAAGGGCTCCTTGGGCGGCCTCTCACTTTCCAAGCTCTCTCTTGGACGCTTGTTAATGATGGCTGGTCCTGGCCACGTGGAGAGAGCAGTGCCTGTTCATGAGACAGTGTTTACCTCCCGCCCCTCTTTCTACTGTCTTGCTCCAGGTACCGTGATGTCCCCACTGGCTGGG
Source organism: Bos grunniens (assembly GCF_055505025.1). Classification (NCBI taxonomy): domain Eukaryota; kingdom Metazoa; phylum Chordata; class Mammalia; order Artiodactyla; family Bovidae; genus Bos; species Bos grunniens. The sequence goes on along the minus strand of NC_141182.1, from coordinate 62,818,373 downwards.
ATCCACCCTAAGTCCCACCCACCCACATTTCACTATGTCCTCGTTGAACTCTTCTCCCAGACGAGCTGTTTAACAGGAAAACAGGGCTCATGCTTACTGAATGGCTGCAAAATGTTTCCTTCCTTGAACGCGCCATTATTTGCTGAAGCCATACGGCTGACTTTTACATATTCTCCAGCCTTTCTGTGTTAAATGAAGGCAATCAGTGCACTTTTTTACAAATGCAATCAAGGTTCTTTTACACATTAGCTTTCCCTCGAGCATGTAGATTCGTAGGCTACATTTTGAGGGAGGAAATGCTGAGACTGCTGCTATAAACTGAACAGAACCGGACAGGGAGATTCTGCCCTGGGGAGGTGCCTAATGGACAGTGTAAGGGGGGAGATAAACAAAAACCTGCCCAAGCCTGGTCACAGCTTTGCGGTTCACTACACTTGATGGGCTACAGCGTAAAGCACAGTTCCCTCCTAAGAGGCTTTCTTTCACCAAGTCTTAAGCTACATTGTCTACTGATCAAGGGCTGCCCTGGTGGCTCGGATGGTAAAGAATCCACCTGCAGGAAACCAGAAGGGAAAGAGACACGTGTACCCCAATGTTCATCGCAGCACTGTTTATAATAGCCAAGACATGGAAGCAACCTAGATGTCCATCAGCAGATGAATGGATAAGAAAGCTGTGGTACATATACACAATGGAGTATTACTCAGCCATTAAAAAGAATACATTTGAATCAGTTCTAATGAGGTGGATGAAACTGGAGCCTATTATACAGAGTGAAGTAAGCCAGAAGGAAAAACATAAATACAGTATACTAACGCATATATATGGAATTTAGAAAGATGGTAACAATAACCCGGTGTACGAGACAGCAAAAGAGACACTGATGTATAGAACAGTCTTATGGACTCTGTGGGAGAGGGAGAGGGTGGGAAGATTTGGGAGAATGGCAATGAAACATGTAAAATATCATGTAGGAAACGAGTTGCCAGTCCAGGTTCGATGCATGATGCTGGATGCTTGGGGCTGGTGCACTGGGACGGCCCAGAGGGATGGTATGGGGAGGGAGGAGGGAGGAGGGTTCGGGATGGGGAACACATGTATACCTGTGGCGGATTCATTTTGATATTTGGCAAAACTAATACAATTATGTAAAGTTTAAAATAAAATAAAATTAGAGGAAAAAAAAAAAAAAAAGAATCCACCTGCAATGCAGGAGACATGGGTTCTATCCCTGAGTTGGGATGATCCCCTGGAATAGGAAATGGCAACCCACTCCAGTATTCTTGCCTGGAGAATTCCATGGATAAAGGAGCCTGGTGGGCTACAGTCCATGGGGTCACACAGTCAGACACAACTGAAGCGACTTAGCACACACACAAGACGAGCACATGACTTGAGACAGCCCAATCAGAGGCACGAAAGAAGTACTTCTCTCTCCCTCACTGGACAAAAAAACACACAAGAAAGCAAGTAGCCCAAATTGGCTCTGGTAGCCACCTCATGACCTCCACCAAAGAGATTGCCTTAGGCTCCTCCAACCCCTGTAACAAATAACACCACCTCTGTGACTTGTTCAACTCTGAGTTATGTCAAATTCTTTGCAACCCCATGGACTTCAGCACGCCAGGCTCCTCTGTCCTTCACTATCTGCAGCTTGCTCAAACTCATATCCATTGTGTCGATGATGCCATCCAACATCTCATCCTCTGTCACTCCCTTCTTCTGCCTTCAATCTTTCCCAGCATCAGGGTCTTTTCCAGTGAGTCAGTTCTTCGATCAGGTGGCCAAAGTATTGGAGTTTCAGCTTCAGCATCAGTCCTTCCAGTGAACACCCAGGACTCATCTCCTTTAGGATGGACTGGTTGGATCTCCTTGCAGTCCAAGGGACTCTCAAGAGTCTTCTCCAACACTACGGCTCAAAAGCATCAATTCTTCGGCACTCAGCTTTCTTTATAGTCCAGCTCTCACATCCATACATGACCACAGGAAAAACCATAGCCTTGACTAGACTGACCTTTGTTGGCAAAGTAATGTCTCTGCTTTTGAATATGCTGTCTAGGTTGGTATTAACTTTTCTTCCAGGGAGCAAGCTTCGTTTAATTTCATGGCTGCAGTTACCATCTGCAGTGATTTTGGAGCCCAAAAAATAGTCTCTCAGTGTTTCCACTCTTTACCCATCTATTTCCCATGAAGTCATGGGACCAGATGCCATGATCTTAGTTTTCTGAATGTTGAGTTTTAAGCCAACTTTTTCACCCTCTTCTTTCACTTTCATCAAGAGCCTCGTTAGTTCTTTGCTTTCTGCCATAAGGGTGGTGTCATCTGCATCTATGAGGTTATTGATATTTCTCCCAGCAGTCTTGATTCCAGCTTGTGCTTTATCCAGCCCAGCATTTCACATGCTGTACTCTGCATATAAGTTAAATAAGCAGGGTGACAATATATAGCCTTGACGTACTCCTTTCCCAATTTGGAACCAGTCTGTTGTTTCATGTCCAGTTCTAACTGTTGCTTCTTGACCTGCATACAGATTGGCCAGGAGGCAGGTCAGGTGGTCTGGTATTCCCATCTCTTGATGAATTTTCGACAGTTTGTTGTGATCCACACAGTCAAAGGCTTTGGCATAGTCAATAAAGCAGTAGAGGTTTTTCTGGAACTCTCTTGCTTTTTTGATGATCCAGCGGATGTTGGCAATTTGATCTCTGGTTCCTCTGCCTTTTCTTTTTTTTTTTTTAAGCTCAAAATAATACTATTTTATTAGCTCCATATTTATTTATTTATTTATTTTAATGCTTTTTTTAATTTTATTTTTAAACTGTACAAATTGTATTAGTTTTGCCAAATATCAAAATGAATCTGCCACAGGTATACATGTGTTCCCCATCCACAATCTGGAAGTTCACGATTCATGTACTGTTGAAGCCTGGCTTGGAGAACTTTGAGCATTACTTTACTACCGTGTGAGATGAGTGCAATTGTGCGGTAGTTTGAGCATTCTTTGGCATTGCCTTTCTTTCGGATTCGAATGAAAACTGACATTTTCCAGTCCTGTGGCTACTGATGAGTTTTCCAGATTTGCTGGCATATTGAGTGCAGCACTTTCACAGCATCATCTTTCAGGATTAGATAGCTCAACTAGAATTCCATCACCTCCACTAGCTTTGTTCATAGTGATGCTTTCTAAGGCCCAGTTGACTTCACATTCCAGGATGTCTGGCTCTAGGTGAGTGATCACACCATCATGATTATCTTGGTCATGAAGAAATTTTTGTACAGTTCTTCCGTATATTCCTGCCACCTCTTCTTAATATCTTCTGCTTCTGTTAGGTCCATACCATTTCTGTCCTTTATCGAGCCCATCTTTGCATGAAATGTTTCCTTGGTATCTCTAATTTTCTTGAAGAGTTCTCTAGTCTTTCCCATTCTGTTGTTTCCCTCTATATCTTTGCATTGATCCCTGAGGAAGTCTTTCTTATCTCTTCTTGCTATTCTTTGGAACTCTGCATTTAGATGCTTATATCTTTCCTTTTCTCCTTTGCTTTTTGCCTCTCTTCTTTCTTCAGCTATTTGTCAGGCCTCCTCAGACAGCCATTTTGCTTTTTTGCATTTCTTTTTCTTGGGGATGGTCTTGCTCCCTGTCTCCTGTACAATGTCATGAACCTCCACCCATAGTTCATCAGGCACTGTATCTATCAGATCTAGTCCCTTAAATCTATTTCTCACTTCCACTGTATACTCATAAGGGATTTGATTTAGGTCATATCTGAATGGTCTAGTGGTTTTCCCTACTTTCTTCAATTTCAGTCTGAATTTGGCAATAAGGAGTTCATGATCTGAGCCACAGTCAGCTCCTGGTCTTGTTTTTGCTGACTGTATAGAGCTTCTCCATCTTTGGCTGCAAAGAATATAATCAGTCTGATTTCGGTGTTGACCATCTGGTGATGTCCATGTGTAGAGTCTTCTCTTGTGTTGTTGGAAGAGGGTGTTTGCTATGACCAGTGCATTTTCTTTTTTTTTTTTTTATGACCAGTGCATTTTCTTGGCAAAACTCTATTAGTCTTTGCCCTGCTTCATTCCGTATTCCAAGGCCAAATTTGCCTGTTACTCTAGGTGTTTCTTGACTTCCTACTTTTGCATTCCAGTCCCCTATAATGAAAGGACATCTTTTTTGGGTGTTAGTTCTAAAAGGTCTTGTAGGTCTTCATAGAACCGTTCAGCTTCAGCTTCTTCAGCGTAACTGGTTGGGGCACAGACTTGGATTTCTGTGATACTGAACGGTTTGCCTTGGAAACGAACAGAGATCATTCTGTCGTTTTTGAGATTGCATCCAAGTACTGCATTTTGGACTCTTTTGTTGACCATGATGGCTACTCCATTTCTCCTGAGGGATTCCTGCCCGCAGTAGTAGACATAATGGTCATCTGAGTTAAATTCACCCATTCCAGTCCATTTCAGTTTGCTGATTCCTAGAATGTCGACATTCACTCTTGCCATCTCCTGTTTGACCACTTCCAATTTGCCTTGATTCATGGGCCTGACATTCCAGGTTCCTATGCAATATTGCTCTTTACAGCATCGGACCTTGCTTCTATAACCAGTTACATCCACAGCTGGGTATTGTTTTTGCTTTGGCTCCATCCCTTCATTCTTTCTGGAGTTATTTCTCCACTGATCTCCAGTAGCATATTGGGCACCTACTGACCTGGGGAGTTCCTCTTTCAGTATCCTATCTTTTTGCCTTTTCATACTGTTCATGGGGTTCTCAAGGCAAGAATACTGAAGTGGTTTGCCATTCCCTTCTCCAGTGGACCACATTCTGTCAGACCTCTCCACCATGACCCGCCCATCTTGGGTTGCCCCATGGGCATGGCTTAATTTCATTGAGTTAGACAAGGCTGTGGCCCTAGTGTGATTAGATTGACTAGTTTCCTGTGAGTATGGTTTCAGTGTGTCTGCCCTCAGATGCCCTCTTGCAACACCTACTGTCTTACTTACTTGCAACACCTAAGGACCACAGTAGTTTGGTCTCAGGTCAAATAACAGGGAGGGAACACAGCCCTGCCCATTGACAGAAAATTGGATTAAAGATTTACAGAGCACAGCCCTGGCCATCAGAACAAGACCCAGTTTCCCCCTCAGTCATTCTCTCCCATCAGGAAGTTTCCGTAAGTCTCTTATCCTTCTCCATTAGAGGGCAGACAGACTGAAAATCACAATCACAGAAAACTAACCAGTCTGGTCACATGGACCACAGCCTAGTCTAACTCAATGAAACTATCAACCATGCTGTGTAGGGCCCCCCAAGACGGATGGGTCATGGTGGAAGTTCTGACAAAACGTGGTCTCCTGGAGAAGGGAATGGCAAACCACTTCTGCATTCTCGCCTTGAGAACCCCATGAATAGTATGAAAGGGCAAAAAGATACGACACTGAAAGATGAACTCCCCAGGTCAGTAGGTGCCCAATATGCGACAGAATGATCTCTGTTCGTTTCCAAGGCAAACCCTTCAATACCACAGTAATCCAAGTCTATACCCCGACCAGCAATGCAGAAGAATATGAAGTTGACCAGTCCTATGAAGACCTGCAAGACCTTCTAGTGAAGGAGGAAACAGACAGAGCTGGACTCCGTCTTAGGCCAGGCTGCGAACATGAGGCTACACGCATGGTCACCCTCCCAATGGACTCTGAACTTTGTGCCCTGTGTCTATAGAAGTGGCATACCAGTGGAAAACCAGACCCCCGGATAAAAGAGCCTCAGGACTTGTATTTGGACTCTCCATTGCCTAAAAGAATATGCTAATTGCTGGGAGCCACCACGGGAGATCCCACCCATGACCAAGGTCATGTGGAAGAGACCTGACAGGCAAAGGCAGATCAGGCCTCGAGGGAACCCCTGAATCTGCTCGAGCATCCACCCCAAAACCAAAATCTGTCTGTCTTACTATTTTGTGCCTTTCACCAACTCTTCTGACATTAACAGGGGGCTATCCCCGACCACCTTTCTCTGGAAAAAGTCAACCTAGGGCTTTAGTTAATAAGTCTCCTGGGCATGAAAGGAATATTTCTATTTTCACCCCTCTGATGGCTTTCTAGCTTGCCTGACAGGTTTATCCATACTCTTGCAATTAACACACATGATTGTTCACAACTCCCCAGCCTTGAAAGGCTCGGGAAGCCAAAACATTCTAAAAGTCCTAATGAGCATAGAGTCCTTTAAGGGATGAAAAATTATTAGAATAGATAGTACTGGAAAAGGCTTCATTACTGGGCCAATGCTTGCTGCCAAGTGCCCACATCCCTTACCCACTGTGCACCTGGGAGTGCGTTGGTTAACATGGTTGGAATGTAAGAAAAACAAGCAGCAGCCTTGGAATTAACCTCATCAGACCTTTGAGCTAATTGGTTCTTTCTTCATTGTAACTCACTGCACCTTTGCTCTGTGAGAATGTAACTCTGTTTAGCACTTTCTGAGGCTGACATAGATTAGAAATATAAAGAAAAAACACTTCAAGGGAAAATAAGTTTTCTGGTTGAGCAGCCTTTATCAAAAAAGGGTCATAAAATGTCCACAGGCCTCCAAGGCCAGAAGATATTGTACACAATATTGTTTATGGGAAAGGTATGCAGAAAAAATCCTGGTTTTGATAAAGACAAAACAGATGTAATGTTTGGGCTGACTCTGTGTGACTTTGCATCTTTCATTTCCCTCTATGTACAAGTCAAGGTATAAAAGTTCCTTTTGAAAATAAAGTTATGGGCCTCGCTCACCGAAGCTTGGTCTCCCCGTGTCATTCTTTTCGTTTTCCCTCCTTTTCTCTCTGTTCTTCCTTCAGGACGACTCCTTGGGGCACAGGGGCTCTCTGAGTTCACTTTTTTGCCTGGGCTTCTAAGACCCGATGGGGAAGGCGCCCTGCATCTTCACTAGGGAGGGGGCATCTTGCATCCTCACCCCACCAAGAGGGCACCTGCGGCCTCCATGAACAGAGCAAGTTCCATGCCAGGAGCTTTACTGGCTTCCTGTGCTTATCAAGGAAGATCAAGCCCTGCTCTCTGCTTTGCTATCCTTTCAGCTAGGTCGTCATCCTGAGGGTACCCCTGGATCCTGCTGGGGCTGGACCCCGGCAGCTAATTATCTCTGTAACAGAACAAAGTGGTAAATTCCATTATGTTTATCGGGATATGGCCACAGGCCTATTGATAAATACCCACTGTTTATCTAGTCTTGTGACACATGAATCATGGGTTAACTTTGATCATATCTTTTATCTTGTCCCGACTAGTTTCAAGGAGTTTGGGGAGGTGGATTTGAGCATGTACACTTAGGGTATATAAGGTTTTCACAAAAACTGGTTGGGGTCCTTGGCTAAGAGGAGACTCTGCCTTGGGCCCACCGGTGTAATAAACTGCACTCCACTATCTGCATTGGCCTTCTGAGTGAGTTTGTCTCCCAGAATGCGTGGCTACAACACTAGAACTAACACCCAAAAAAGATGTTCTTTTCATTACAGGGGACTGGAATGCAAAAGTAGGAATTCAAGACATACCTGGAGTAACAACAAATTTGGCCTTGGAGTACAGAATGAAGCAGGGCAAAGGCTAATAGTTTTGCCAAGAGAATGCACTGGTCATAGCACACACCCTCTTCCAACAACACAAGAGAAGACTCTACACATGGACATCACCAGAGGTCAATACCAAAATGAGATTTATTATATTCTTTGCAGCCAAAGATGGAGAAGATCAACACAGTCAGCAAAAACAAAACCAGGAGCTGACTATGGCTCAGATCATGAACTCCATATTGACTTTAAAAATGTTTCACATCAAAAAATTCTTAAACTCTTTTTTCAAATTGGCTCCATTCCCAGGTACTGGGGGGAGGACTGGACATATCTTTTAGGGGAAGCACATGCATTCAACCCGCCACAGAGCCCTGCCTTGTGATGATGTCAGTAACTGCTGGACCCCGTCTTACAGGAGGAATCCTCAGGATGTTACTGAACCCAAAGCCTGCCACACCCCTGGCTTGTACTTCTGTGAAATGGAATTCCTTCTCGCCTTTGCCTGGGATGAAGGTCAGCTCAGATTAAACCCTGTTTGTTTTTATTTTTAATTGGAATATAATTGCTTTACAACGTTTTTTAGTTTCTGCTGTACAACACGAATCAGCCATGTGAAATAAGTCGCTCAGTCGTGTCCAACTCTCTGCAACGGAATTCTCCAGGGCACAATACTGGGGTGGGTAGCCTTTCCCTTCTCCAGGGGATCTTCCCAAACCAGGGATCAAACCCAGGTCTCCTGCATTGCAGGCAGATTCTTTACCAGCTGAGCCATCAGGGAAGCCATGTGGATACATATATCCCCTCCCTCCTGAACCTCCCTCCACCCCCATCCCACCCTCTGGGTCGTCACAGAGCACTGAGCTGAGCTCCCTGTCTACACAGCAGCTTCCCACTAGCCATCTAGTTTACACATGGTCGTGTGCACACGTCAGTTCAGCTTAACCCCTTCATGTTCTGTGATCGGCAGCCCAAACCATCCCGACAGAATCTCCAAGTCCAAAAGGCAGCATGAAGGACGTGACCCCGGCCTGGTCTCTCGTGAAGAGCCCATCCGAGCACCGCCTTCCACGGTGGGCCCTGGGTCTGTGCACGACTTTGCCGCTGTCTCCTCTCTGGGCTGCTTCTGTGGGTTTGGGTTTTGTTTTGCCCGTCTTGTTGTAGATCGGTTTGATTGTCTTCCATCCGTCTGAAGGTTGTAGCTGGGTTTGTGAACCACCTCAAAGCCTTCAGAGAAGCAGTCAAGGGTGAAGCTGATGTGTGACTCCACACTTGTGGTCTTCGGGGTTTCTCAGTTTCAGAAAGGAAGCGGATGTTGGTTGTGAAGGTTTGTGGTTAGCATCAGCTGTGAGCCGCAGGTTGCTTGCATGTATGTAACAGACAAATCTCTGTGTGGTCAGAGGTTCTCACGGACATTTGGACCTACAACCCTCCCCCAGAAAGAGAGTGGGCTGTGGGATCACACTCTGAATTCCAACCCCTCTTCTTGCTAACACACCCCAAGTTTTTTTTTTTTTTTTTTTTGAAAGCAGATAGTGGGGAGTTTGTGATTTTAAAAATCTGTTTTTTCCGTTGATTTGCTTGTCAACAACCCTGATGAAGCTGATTCTTCTTAATTTAAGCAGAAAGGATCTTTGCTTAAGGATTTTGAAAAGAACAGTGTCGGCGGAAAAGTGGGTGCCCTCAAGGTGTTCCTAATCCACAGAACCTTCTACTTTATATGGCAAAGGGGTAGCAAGGGGGATGATGGGTTTAGGTTCCTAACAGCCAATGTCAAAGGACGAAGACGATCCTGCATTGTCTGGATGGGCCAAGCGATATCAAGAGGCCCTTAAACAATGAGAGAAGGGACTTCCCTGGCGGTCCAGTGCTTAAGAGTCCGTGCTTCCACAGCGGGGGCTGTGGGTTTGATCCCAGGTCGGGGAACTAAGATCCCACCTGCCAAGGAGCAACCACGGTAGACAGCCCTCCCTCCCAAATGAAAGAGGCCGAAACAACCAAATAATTTTTTTATTTTTAATCCCATTGTCTTTAAAAAAAGGAGTGAGTGTCCAGGTGCGGCCCACAGAGAAGACAGCGGGCACAGACGGGGAGGGGGGCCCGGCCACCCCACAGTCCTCTGGCCATTGTCCACCCAACGTGGGGACAGGAGCAGCACTCACCGTGTCCGTGGAGCACTGGGGTGTCTTAAACGCTTCCTCCCCACCCACCCCCTCAGCACTGATGGCATTTGGGACAGGCTCCTTCTCTACCCTTTTGCGCATCGTACGATGTGGCCTCCACAGTTCTCCCAAGTATTAAACATTTTAACATTAAGACACTTTTTACCTCAATAACTGAGCTCTGTGGGGTCCGCTCCATGCTGTGCCCAAGCGGAGCGTCAGCCCCACTTCTAACTCGGAAGGCGCCCAGACCTCAAGGACTGTCACCACGTGAAAGGAGGAACAGGCCCCTTTAGCCTCCAAAAGTCTGAACTTCTGAGCCGTTTACTGCCCTGGTGACAGTTATGTCGAGAGCCCATTTTCTAAATGTAATAAATCCAAGTTCTTTGGGGCCAGCTCCTTAGCACTCCCCCCGCCACACACACACACACGTAAAGGAAGAAAGTGAAACCGATGACTCAGTTACAGTTTTTTGGTTTTTTCCTATTAAAGAGCAAGTTGGAGAGTCTGTGACTGAAGTCCCCACAGGAGCTGCAGTGATGGGCGTGGTCCCGGCCCCCCAGGCTCCTCAGTGGTTCCTCCCTGACCGCACCCCAACCCCATGACGTCGCCAGCATGACACGGAGACAACAGGGTCTGTTCCTGCGGGCGTCTCCAGCACCTCGCTGGGGTCCGGCACGTGGCAGGTCGTCAGGAAAGATCCACTGGCAAGGAAGGTGCAGCTGCCGTTCCCCGAGCCAGGGGAAACTCGGCCCCATGAGATGAGGTAGTCCGGTGAACAACTGGGGAAGCCAAGGCTCAGAGAGGAGACCGGACGTGCACACAGCCACACGGCAGACCACGGACTCACTCAAGCAGCATCAGACAACCTGCCCACAGGCCATCCTGTCTCAGGCACGGTCCACACCAGAGGCAGGTGACATTGCCCCCAAGACTCCTGGTGTGGATTCCCAGAGGGGGCATCCACTGGCCCAGCTCACCTGTTGGCAGCAGGGCACACTTTGCCAGCCAGCCCCGGGCCAGATGCTCGCCTGGGGGCCAATCCACTGTGGCCAGAAAAGAGCCAATGCCACCATCTAAAGGGAGCCACAGGCATGGCAGTCAGCACCCCTTGGACAATTTCTTGCTGTTCAGTCACTCAGTCACGTCCAACTCTGCAACCCCATGGACTGCAGCACGCCAGGCTTCCTGTCCTTCGCTGTCTCCAAGAGTTTGCTCAAATTCATGTCCATTGAGTCGGTGATGCCATCCAACCATCTCATCCTCTGTCGTCCCCTTCTCCTCCTGCCTTCCATCTTTCCCAGCATCAGGGGCTTTCCAATGAGTCAGTTCTTCTCATCAGGTGGACAAAGTGTTGGAGCTTCAGCTTCAGCATCAGTCCTTCCAATGAATATTCAGGGTTGATTTTCTTTAGGATGGACTGGTTGACTCTCAAGAGTCTTCTCCAGCATCACAGTTTCAAAGACTCAGTGCTCAGCCTTCTTTATGGTCCAACTCTCTCATCCAAACATGACTACTGAGAAAACCATAGCGCTGACTAGCCGGACCCTTGTCAATACTGCCACCTGGTGGGTGCAGCGGGCATGACAGCTAGGTTTGGCGAGTAGCTGCTCCACCCTGGTGGCTCTGCCTCCCTGGCGGCTTCCACGCCTGGTCCCAGCGGTTATTTGGGGAGCGGCTGTCCCCTCTTCCCATGGGATCCATGGGACATCTCCAAGCCCACCAGGCGGACACTTTCAGCCCAAAGCCTCTTGGCTACTTCTTCATCCTCAGCTTCTGGGGCTGGAGGCTTCTCTTTGAGTACATCAAAGTACTTTCCAGAAACGCCCTCCAACTCCTCCGCCACGGCCAGGTAGACGCTGGGCTGGGCCGCCAGCTGGGGGCTCTTGACCAGCAGCCAGAAGATGGGCCCTGCAGTCAGTCCACAGAGAGTTCAGTCCAGACGCTGACAGAGGAAGGTACACCTCACCGCAGGTTGCTAAGCGCCCACCAAAGCCAGAAGGGTCCCTGGAGTCCCACAGAGCTCACTCCAGGCCTTTGCCACTCTGGTTCCTTACACAGGAGCTCCATTCCCTGGCATTGCCCAGACAAATCAACTCCAGATGCAGGAACCAGCCTGAAAGCTGCCTCCTCCAGGAAGCCCCCCTGGCTTTTCCTAGGCAAATGGAAGGTCCAAGTCCTCACCCCACCTGATCTTTCTTTTTGCTTTGTTTTTGGCTGCACCATGTGTGGCATATGGGATCTTAGTTCCCCAACCAGGGATTGAACCTGTGGCCCCCGCAGTGAAGGCATAGTTTTAACTACCGGACCACCAAGGAAGTACCCCCACCACCCCGATCTTTCTTTAAACTAACTTTTGTGTATTATCTCCAGTGCCAGCCTCAGCTTAAGATTCTTGATACCTAGCCGCCACCAATTAAAATGTTTGCCAGGATAACAAACACTAGTTATAAAGCTCTCACTATTTATTCAGCCTAAACCTGGGCCAGGTACTATGCTGGCCCTTTTAAGGGCGGTCTCATCTAGTCCTCCCTACTGTGAGACAGATACTACTATGAGACTTACTGGCAGATAAGGAAAATAGGGATTTGGAAAGAAGTCCCTTCCCTGGGTGGCCCAGCCAGTTTGGGATGAAACTGGAGCTATCCCAAGCATGGCTGGACTCCAAGCAGTCAGCCCCACGACCTCCTCCTCTGAAACACTTCTCACTGGTCATTGGAAGAACTGATGCTGAAGCTGAAGCCCCAGTACTCTAGCCACCTGACGCAAAGAGCCAACTCATTAGAAAAGACCCTGACGCTGGGAAAGATTGAAGGCAGGAGGAGAAGGGGGCAACAGAGGATGAGATGGTCGGATGGCACCACCGACTCAATGGATGTGAGTTTGAGCAAGTTCTGGGAGATGGTGATGGACAGGGAGGCTTGGCATGCTGCAGTCCATGGGGTCGCAAAGAGTCAGACACAACTGAACAGCTGAACAACATAAGGCTCTGGCCTGTTTCCCAGGGTGTTCTGAGGCTGGCAGGCTGGGCAGACACATGAAAGTGACTTGGTACCAGGGAAGACACAGGAGAAAAAGAAGATACAGGGTAAAGCAGGAAAAGTCCCTGAGATAGACTCTGAGTGTGATGTTAATTTTATGTGTGGGGATCTTCCCTGATGGTCCAGTGGTTAAGACTTAGAGCTGCCAATGCAGGCAGCACAGGTTCGATTCCTCGTCAGGGAACTAAGATCCCACATGCGAAGCGGCCAAAAGGTAAAAGAGAGAGAAAATGTATGTGTGAACTTACTGAGCTACGAGATGCCCAGAGAGCAGGGAGAATACTGTTTCCAGGGTGTCTGTGAGGGTGTGTGTAAAGACTGTGAAATCCACCCTCCCAAGGTGGGCGGGCACTGAGAAGTTAACTGGGGGTGAGACGTTGAGCCCGGACGTCCAGCCCTCTTGGCTTTTTGAGTCAGCGTGGGACTTACACCAGCAGTTCACCTGCCCTGGACCTCAGGCCTTCGGGTTTGGGCTGGAACTACAGGGCCAGCATTCCTGGGCCTCTGACATACAGGTCAGGCCCCCACAGATGCATGAGCCAAACCCTCCTAGTCAATCTCTCTAAATACCCCTGTATATCCTATTGGTTCAGTTTCCCAGGAGAACCCTAATACACTGAGGAAGGGCCCTGGGCCCCAAGCTGGGAGGACAGGGGTTCAGCTAAGGGACCCCAGGCCGGGAGGGGACTTACCAAGCGTGAAGCTGGAGAAGGCGGAGCTGTGCATGCCCGTGTGTCTGCCCAGCTCTGTCCTGGCCACACCGGGATGCAAGGCGTTGACAGTCACGCCCGTGCCTGGGACAGAAGGGAAGAGTGAGGCGAGCAGACAGCAGGTTCACCCCTTACCAGGAAGGCTGATGCTGCCCGCCCTGGGCTCTGGGGCTCCCCCGAGTCTACATCACCCTCCTGCTCTGAAACCTTCACATCCATGCTTTTATCTTGCACGGCAGCTGTCTCACAGCTGCCCAGAGCAAAGCTTCTGAACCTGAGTGTATAAACATCACCTGGAGGGCTGGAGAAGCCCAGACCACTAGGCTCCATGCCCAGAGTCCAAAGCAGTGGGTCAGGGAGGGGCTGGGTTGCTGCAGTTATGACAAGCGCTCAGGTGAGCTCACACTGCCGGTCACCAGACCCTCTTTGAGAAGCCAGGGCAAAGGGCAGGCTCTTCAGCTTTGGCACTACGGACGCTGAGCTGGGATCATTCTTTATCCTGTGCACTGTAGGATGTTGAGCACCACTCCGGCCTCTGCTCACGAGATGCCTCTCCCAAACCGCCCCTCTTCCCCAGACAGACAGCCAAAAACATCTCCAGATACTGCCAAAGCTCCACTGGCCTAGAATAGCAAAGGCTCGGAGCCTGTGTGGGAGGAGCAGAGAAGAACGCGGAGATCGACTGTCTGTCTGCGTCGGGCATAAGTGTGTCATGGGTTGGCCTGCTCTGTCCTGGAGCCACTGCTTGACCTCCCATCCACCCAGGGTCACGGCAGGACCGCTTCAGGCTCGGAGCCAACGGAGAGGGGAGCCCAGCGAGGCTCAGCCACGCGCACCTTGAAGCCGCCGGCTCAGCTCCTTGGTGGAGACGACGACGGCCAGCTTGCTCTGGCAGTAGGCTGCCTTCGTGTCATACTTCCTCTTCTCCCAGTTCAAGTCCTCGAAGTCTATGTGCCCAGCAACGTGGGCCAAGGACGAGACGTTGATGATGCGCGAAGGGGCGGAGGCTTTCAGCTTGTCCAGTAGCAAGTTTGTCAAAAGGAAGTGGCCTGGAAGAAGGAAAACAGAAAGACAACTTTTCCTCAATTCTTGTCCCAGGCGTAGGACCCTACTGAGAACATCACCTTATTGCCTCCTTCCATAACCTGTGTTTCTCAGCAGGGTCCCCCTCTGCCCTCCAGGGGGCATTTGGCAAAGTCTGGAGGCAAACTCCATCCTTAGAGCTGAGGACCGTATGGGAGTGCTACTGCCACCAAGTGGGTGAGGCCAGGGGTGCAGCTAAAAGTCCCACTGTGCAGGAGCTGCCTGGGGGCCTTCTGCTTAGGATGCTGGGATTTCACTGCTGCAGCCTGGGTGCAATCCCTGCCCAGTAAACTGAGATCCTACAAGCCCTGTGATGCACCCAAAAAAAAAAAATCCTGCAATGCACAAAACAGTCCCCACAACTAATTATCACAAACTCCTGTGACAGCCCTCTATGAGGGCTGTCTGTCTCTCAAAATCCGTTCTCCGTTTCTTTTCCAGTAATAGAATTTTGGGTTACCCATGAGACTGCCCAGTAAACGACTACATTTCCCAGTCTCCGCTGCAGCTCCACCAGGTCACATGACTGAGTCCCAGCCAGCAGCGGATGAAGATAGTCACATGTGTGTTACAGGCAAATTGTGCGTGCTTAAGTTGTTCATACTGTTCATGGGGTTCTCAAGGCAAGACTACTGAAGTGGTTTGCCATTCCCTTCTCCAGTGGACCACATTGTGTCAGGCCTCTCCACCTGACCCGCCCGTCTTGGGTGGCTCCACAGGGCATGGCTTAGTTTCATTGAGTTAGACAAGGCTGTGGTCCTAGTGTGATTAGATT
Organism: Bos grunniens; assembly: GCF_055505025.1. Taxonomy (NCBI): domain Eukaryota; kingdom Metazoa; phylum Chordata; class Mammalia; order Artiodactyla; family Bovidae; genus Bos; species Bos grunniens. Next base: position 62,803,040 of record NC_141182.1, on the reverse strand, counting down.
GACTAGTTTCCTGTGAGTATGGTTTCAGTGTGTCTGCCCTCTGATGCCCTCTTGCAACACCTACCATCTTATTTGGGTTTCTCTTACCTTGGACGTGGGGTATCTCTTCACGGCTGCTCCAGCAAAGTGCAGCCGCTGCTCCTTACCTTGGATAAAGGCAAAATGATAGGATACTGAAAGAGGAACTCCCCAGGTCAGTAGGTGCCCAATATGCTACTGGAGATCGGTAGAGAAATAACTCCAGAAAGAATGAAGGGATGGAGCCAAAGCAAAAACAATACCCAGCTGTGGATGTGACTGGTGATAGAAGCAAGGTCCGATGCTGTAAAGGGCAATATTGCATAGAAACCTGGAATGTCAGGTCCATGAATCAAGGCAAACTGGAAGTGGTCAAACAAGAGATGGCAAGAGTGAACATCAGCATTCTAGGAATCAGAGAACTAAATTGGACTGGAATGGGTGAATTTAACTCAGATGACCATTGTATCTACTACTGCAGGCAGGAATCCCTCAGAAGAAACGGAGTAGCCATCATGGTCAACAAAAGAGTCCAAAATGCAGTACCTGGATGCAATCTCAAAAACGACAGAATGATCTCTGTTCGTTTCCAAGGCAAACCATTCAATATCACAGTAATCCAAGTCTATGCCCCAACCAGTAACGCTGAAGAAGCTGAAGTTGAACGGTTCTATGAAGACCTACAAGACCTTTTAGAACTAACACCCAAAAAAGATGTCTTTTTCATTACAGGGGACTGGAATGCAAAAGTAAGAAGTCAAGAAACACCTGGAATAACAGGCAAATTTGGCCTTGGAATACCGAATGAAGCAGGGCAAAGACTAATAGAGTTTTGCCAAGAAAATGCACTGGTCATAGCAAATACCCTCTTCCAACAACACAAGAGAAGACTCTACACATGGACATCACCAGATGGTCAACACCGAAATCAGATTAATTATATTCTTTGCAGCCAAAGATGGAGAAGCTCTATACAGTCAACAAAAACAAGACCAGGAGCGGACTGTGGCTCAGATCATGAACTCCTTATTGCCAAATTCAGATTAAATTGAAGAAAGTAAGGAAAACCACTAGAGCATTCAGATATGACCTAAATCAAATCCCTTATGATTATACAGTGGAAGTGAGAAATAGATTTAAGGGACTAGATCTGATGGACAGAGTGCCTGATGAACTATGGGCGGAGGTTCGTGACATTGTACAGGAGACAGGGATCAAGACCATCCCCATGGAAAAGAAATGCAAAAAAGCAAAATGGCTGTCTGAGGAGGCCTGACAAATAGCTGTGAAAAGACGAGAAGCGAAAAGCAAAGGAGAAAAGAAAGATATAAGCATCTGAATGCAGAGTTCCAAAGAATAGCAAGGAGAGATAAGAAAGCCTTCCTCCGCAATCAATGCAAAGAAATAGAGGAAAATAACAGAATGGGAAAGACTAGAGATCTCTTCAAGAGAATTAGAGATACCCAGGGAACATTTCATGCAAAGATGGGCTCGATACAGGACAGAAATGGTATGGACCTAACAGAAGCAGAAGATATTAAGAAGAGGTGGCAGGAATACACAGAAGAACTGTACAAAAATTATCTTCACGACCAAGATAATCACGATGGAGTGATCACTCACCTAGAGCCAGACATCCTGGAATGTGAAGTCAAGTGGGCCTTAGAATGCATCACTACGAACAAAGCTAGTGGAGGTGAAGGAATTCCAGTTGAGCTCTTTCAAATCCTGAAAGATGATGCTGTGAAAGTGCTGCACTCAATATGCAAGCAAATTTGGAAAACTCAGCAGTGGCCACAGGACTGGAAAAGGTCAGTTTTCATTCCAGTCCCAAAGAAAGACAATGCCAAAGAATGCTCATACTACCACACAGTTGCACTCATCTCACACGCTAGTAAAGTAATGCTCAAAATTCTCCAAGCCAGGCTTCAGCAATACGTGAATCGTGAACTTCCAAATGTTCAAGCTGGTTTTAGAAAAGGCAGAGGAACCAGAGATCAAATTGCCAACATCCGCTGGATCATGGAAAAAGCAAGCGAGTTCCAAAAAAACATCTATTTCTGCTTTATTGACTATGCCAAAGCCTTTGACTGTGTGGATCAAATAAACTGTGGAAAATTCTGAAAGAGATGGGAATACCACACCACCTGACCTGCCTCTTGAGAAACCTATATGCAGGTCAGGAAGCAACAGTTAGAACTGGACATGGAACAACAGACTGGTTCCAAATAGGAAAAGGAGTACGTTAAGGCTGTATATTGTCACCCTGCTTATTTAACTTATATGCAGAGTACATCATGAGAAATGCTGGGCTGGAAGAAGCACAAGCTGGAATCAAGATTGCCGGGAGAAGTATCAATAACCTCAGATATGCAGATGACATCATCCTTATGGGAGAAAGTGAAGAGGAACAAAAGCCTCTTGATGAACGTGAAAGTGGAGAGTGAAAAAGTTGGCTTAAAGCTTAACATTCAGAAAACTAAGATCATGGCATCTGGTCCCATCACTCCATGGGAAATAGATGGGGAAACAGTGGAAACAGTGTCAGACTTTATTTTGGGGGGCTCCAAAATCACTGCAGATGGTGATTGCAGCCATGAAATTAAAAGACGCTTACTCCTTGGAAGAAAAGTTATGACCAACCTAGATAGCATATTGAAAAGCAGAGACATTACTTTGCCAACAAAGGTCTGTCTAGTCAAGGCCATGGTTTTTCCTGTGGTCACGTATGGATGTGAGAGTTGGACTGTGAAGAAAGCTGAGCGCCGAAGAATTGATGCTTTTGAACTGTGGTGTTGGAGAAGACTCTTGAGAGTTCTTTGGACTGCAAGGAGATCCAACCAGTCCATTCTGAAGGAGATCAGCCCTGGGTGTTCTTTGGAAGGAATGATACTAAAGCTGAAACTCTAGTACTTTGGCCACCTCATGCGAAGAGTTGACTCATTGGAAAAGACTCTGATGCTGGGAGGGATTGGGGGCAGGAGGAGAAGGGGACGACAGAGGATGAGATGGCTGGATGGCATCACTGACTCGATGGACGTGAGTCTGAGTGAACTACGAGAGTTGGTGATGGACAGGGAGGCCTGGCGTGCTGCAATTCATGGGGTCGCAAAGAGTCGGACACGACTGAGCAACTGAACTGAACTGAACTGAAGTTGCTCATTCCCTTCTCCAAGGGATCTTCCCCACCCAGGGATCAAACCCGGGTCTCCTGCACTGCAGGTAGATACTTTACCACCTGAGCCACCAGGGAAGCCATGTCACCCCCCAAACACCCCTAAAAAAAAAGTCCTACCCTCCAGTACCTCGGAGTGTAACCTTATTTAGAGAGAGGGTCTACAGAAAGGTGATAAAGTTTAAACGAGGTCATTAGGGTGGTCCCTAATCGTGTGTGACTGACACCTACCCAACGTCCCTCAGTCTTACTGATGGACTCAGAGTGACAACAGATAGACTGACACAGCAAGTCAAGGACAGATAGAGACTGGAGGACAGACAGACAAAGGGACAAGAGGCCAAGAGGCTGATGAAAGGTCCGGGACTGAAGGTTCAGCCAGGAACAGGGGGCTCCCCGAGCTGCCAGGTGAGCCCACGCACGGCCGCCTTGGAGAGTGGAGGAAGACCCCGCCCAGAGCCTGCGTCTGGTCCACGGGGGCCCCACCCACATCCCGGGCCGATGCCACTCAGCCGGCAGGCTCACCCAGGTAGTTAACGCCAAGCTGCATCTCAAAGCCGTCCTCCGTGGTCCAGTGCGGGCACCGCATCACGGCCGCGTTGTTGATCAGGATGTGAACGTGCTCCTCCTCTGGAAAACGGGGGTGAGGACAAACGGGACTCAGCTTCCCCTGCTATAAAATGGGTAACAGAACCTGCCAGGTAGGACGGCTTCATCATGACCCCCTCAAAAAGTACTTTCTGCAACCTAAGTGTCCATCGACAGAGGAATGGACAAAGAAGACACAGTACGACGGAGTATTATTGGGCCATAAAAAAGAAGGAAATGATGCCATTTGCAGCAACAGGGACGGACCCAGAGACGATCATACTAGGTAAAGTGAGCCAGAGAAAGGCAAAATTATGATATCACTTATCTGTTGTTATTGTTCAGTCACTATGTTTGTGTCCGAGTCTGTGACCACATGGACTGCAGCACGCCGGGCTGCCCTGCCCTTCACTACCTCCCAGAGTTTGCTCAGACTCATGTCCATTGACTTAATGATGTCATCCAACTATCTCATCCTCTCATTTATATATGGAATCTAAAAAAAAAGGATACTAATGACTTTATTTACAAAACAGAAATAGACTCACAGACACAGAAAACTTATGGTTGCCAAGGTGCAGGGGGAGGGATTAATTAGGAATCTGGGATTAACATATGCCCGTTACTCTATATAAAACAGATAACCAACAAGGACCTACTGTATAGCACAGGGAACTACACTGAATACCTTGTAATAATCTATAATAGAAAAGAGTCTTAAAAAAAATGTATTTTTGTGAGCGTTCATGTGTGTATATAACTAAATCAGAGTTCAAGTTTGCTATAAACCTGAAACTAACAAAACATTGTAAGTCAATTATATTTCAATAAAAATTTTAAAACACACACACAGGAATTCCCTGGCAGTCCAGTGGTTAGGACTCCACGATTCCACAGCAAGGCACAAGGATTCAACCCCTGGTCGGGAACTAAGATCCTACAAGCCCCACAGTGGCAGGGAGAGAAACACACACGCACAAGACAGCCACGACAATAAAAGGAAAAAGTCCTGCCCGCACTGATCTCCAGGAGAGAGCTTCGGACAAAAAGCAAGGGGCAGTATCAGCTGGATAACTGCGGTTTATACAAAAAACCCAAGGGGAGGCGTATCCCCCCGTTTGCTTTATACACGCATCAACAGTCCCCCAGAGGACGCACAGCGGGGGAAGCAGTGAGCCCATCTGAGGACAGCAGCCAGCGAGCTAGTGGTGGCTGTGCCGGGAATATGTTTTCCTGTAGCCCCGTTTGCACTTTCTGAACATTTAAGCTTGCAAATGTTATTCCTGTTCGAAAAGTAAATAAATATGTAAGTGGTTCTGAGACCGCGCAGCAAGCAGCAGGAAGAGTGAGTCAGCCATCAAGGAGATGAGAGTGCAAAGAAACGCCAGCCTCATGCCTGGCTCTGCAGAAGGAGACGCCCAGCGGAGAAGGTGGGCGTTCCTGGGTGCTCTGCGTCGTGCCTGCAGGTCCCCTCTGAGTCACTTGTCCTCACGGCCGACATGGCCCCAGGCACTCCAGAGACAGAGCCTGAATCTGACTCACGTCTGTGTCCCCTCAGGAGTCACCTCAGCGCCAGGGAGCCTGAGCAAACAGTGGGTGAGTCGGTGTTTCTGCCCTTCTCCTCCTGGTTAACTCTTCCTCTGCCTCCCTACACATCAAATCCGTTCCCAGCTTCTGCTTCTCCCAGGAGCCCAGCTTAGACAGAAGGACTCGGTTTTCCTGGACAGTGGGACTCAGTAACCTTCTTCTGTAAAGGACCGGGTAGCAAATATTTTCGGTTTTGCAGGCGATTTGGTCTGTCTCCACTGAACTCTGCCCTCTCAGGACTAAAGCGGTCACAGACAATATGGAAATCAATGGGCCCAGCTGTGTGTCAATAAAACTTTACGGAGGTGATTTGTTGTTGTTGAGTCGCTCAGTGGTGTCCGGCTCTTTGCAACCCCATGGACTGTAGCCCGCCAGGCTCCTCTGTCCATGGGATTCTCCAGGCAAGAATACTGGAGTGGGTTGCCATTCCCTTCTCCAGCAGATCTTCCTGACCCAGGGATCGAACTCACATCTCCTGCATTGACAGGCGGGTTCTTTAGCACTGAGCCACCAGGGAAGACCCTTTATGGAGATATATGCATACATATAGCTGAGTCACATTCTTCTACAGCAGAAACTAACACAACACTGTAAACAATTATACTCCAGTTAAAAAAAAAAAACCTTTAGGGAAACTAAAACCTGAATTTTTAACACAACACTGTAAACAATTATACTCCAGTTAAAAAAAAAAACCTTTAGGGAAACTAAAACCTGAATTCCAGGAGTTCCCTGGCGACCCAGTGGTTAGGACCCTGTGCTTTCACTGCCCAGGGAGCAGGTTCAAGCCCTGGCCCGGGAACTAACACCCTGAAAGCCATGCAGTGTGGCCAAAAAAACAAAACACCATCTGAATTCCAAATAAAAGTCACATGTCGTGAAATGTTATTCTTTTTTCTTTCCCGCATGTAAAAATGAAAAATATGTAAACATGAAAATGTCAGAAAAGAAAACAGTGTAAAATCTTCACCCAAAGACGGAACAAAAACGGGCAGTGACCGACACTCGGCTCCAGGGCCTGCCCGGTGTGCTCGATCCTCACGGCCTGGCCACTCAGGCCCTCCCTCACAAGCCCCGAGGCCTCTCTCTTGCCTTCAGTGACCTTCGCCGCGAACTCTCGGATGGACTTCAGGGAGGCCAAGTCCAGGTGCCGGGCGTTGACACGGTGATTGAGGGTCTCCCCTCGAATCTCCTTGGCCGCCGCTTCGCACTTCTCCATGTCTCGACAGGCCAGAATGATGTTGCCTCCTGGAAGAGCCAGACGAGAAAAAAAAATTTTTAATAAACATAAAAAAGATCCACTCCTAAGCGTACGTACCCAAGATAAATGAAAAGATAAGTCCATACGAAACTATGTACTCTAACGTACACAGAGGCACTGTTGAGACAGAAACACCCCAAATGTCCATCACGGGAAGAATGAACATGGAGGGGGAGGGATAAAGTGGGAGTTTGGGACTAACATATACACTCTGCTGTATATAAAATAGATAACCAACAAGGACCTAGTGGAGAGCACAGGGAACTCTGACCAATATTCTGTAATGAGCTGAATGGGAAAGAACTTGAAAAAGAATAGATACATGTATGTTTAAAACGGAATCACTTTGCTGCACAACTGAAACTAACGCAACACTGTAAATTGCTATCCTCCAATATTCAAAAAAAGCATTAAGGGAAACGTGGCCCATCCATCAGTGGAGTATTACTCAGCCGTGAAAAGGAAGGAAATCCCAAAGCATCCCCACCACGGATGAGCCTCACAAACACGATGCTCACTCAGTCAAAGCAAGAGGCATAAAAGCACAGTGTATGATTCCATTAATCTGAAATGCCCGGAGAGGCAAATCCACAGGACGAAGATCAGCGGTTTCCCAGCTTTGCAGAGGATGGGACATTAAGAGGGCCACGGCTTAGAGGACCCAGGTGTTATTTCGGGGTGATGAAACATGTTCGACAATGGGGAGCAGTCATGGCTGCACATTTCTGTGAAGATACCAAAAATCCCAGAAGTGTGTATTTTAAATGTGTGAATTAAATATTTAATACACCCATTTAAAAAAAAAAAACTTTTTTTTCTTTTTTTCAAATTAGAAAAGTGAGGAAAAACAGGGTCTGAGAAAAGGATGGGCAACAAGGACGCTGACTGTGTGGGTCTTTGGGGCTCCCCTGGGGTGGACCAGCCGCCTCCTCCACACCGGCTGCCCCATCACAGCCCAGGACAGAGTGCATCAAGTCCGGGCTCCGTCCGTCCTCGCAGGGCCAGCCCGGCCCTTGGACGGCGGTGGGTGTGTCGGCCCAAGTTCCGGTCTCACCAGGTCCGGAAAGGAACACCTGCCCCTCCCTGGGGGAAACCCCGTATGATGAGGCGCAGGGGCAGAGGACCGCCCATCATGGCCCCCATCACTCTGACCTTGAGGCCAACATGCAGCTCGGGCCTGGCTGATCCAGCAGGGACGCATTCACTGGCCACCGCGTCTCGAGCCCTCCAAGGAGGCCCTCCAAGGAGAGGTCCCGGCCTCCCCCAGCCCTCACGCCTGCCCCGGCCTCTCCCTCCTAACTCGTCTTCCAGCTGTTCAAACAAAAATCGGGACGCCTTCCTCTCTCGTGCCTGTCCCCCCAGAAACCCCACTAATTCTAAATTCAAAAGAGAGCTCTGTGGGGACTTCCCTGATGGTCTGGTAGTTAGGAATCCAAGCTTCCAGTGCAGGGGGCACAGATTTGATCTCTGTTCAGGGAACTAAGATCCTGCATGTCACACAGTGGGGCCAATAAATAAATTTTTTAAAAAAGAGAGATCTGTGTGCTGAAGAGGGCACGTCTCCATAAGCCCACTCTGACCATGAGAAAAACATCAAACAGACCCAAATCGAAGGGGGCATTCTTTCTATTAAAGACCCAATCAGTAAGCTTGGAAGAGCCTGAAGTCAAGTCTTACTCCCAACCTCTGACCCAGGCCCCAACCCAGTCACCAGGACTGAGTCCAACCAGCATAGGAGAGGGAGAGGCCGATGCAGAGAAAAACCCAACCAGAAACTGCTGAGCCTCCACAGGCTCCTCTGAGCCCCTGGACCCATCCGCCCCCTTCCAGGAACACCAGGCTTTGGGGCTTACACCAGCCTGCGTTTGTTTCTGCCACTTACAGAACCGAAAGAATCAGAAGCCTTAACACCCCCAGATGAATCCCACCATCCACCACCAGGTCTTAACACCAGATCTTAACACCCCCAGGGGAATCCCATCGTCCACCACCAGATCTCGCTCCCAAGCCCCAAGCCAAGAAGCAGGTGCCCAATGGGACATCACCTCTTTTGGCCAGCTCCAAGGCAGTCTGCTTCCCGATGCCCGTGTTGGCACCAGTCACAATGACAGTCTTCCCGGGAATGGTGGCCTTGCTGGGACAAGCCCCGCCGGCAACAAAGTCCCTGGAGGTAGGAAACGGGAGGTCAGTTCCATCTGTCTGTCCACTCTCACTGCAGGTGCCCCCAACGGTTATGATCTCAGACAAGTGACCACTCTGAGCTTGTGTTCCCCCAGTGGAAAGATGGGAACAATATCCCACAACCCAAGGGAGCCCTGTGGTTACTCAGCACCTCCTGGTGTGGGGAAGCCTCCTCGTCATAACCATCGTTAGCTGATAAAGACCCCTGTGTTCAATCCCTACGGCTGTTGTAACATTTCACTAGGAGCTCAGTAGGTTAAACCACACAATGGTGTTTCCCTAGAGTCTGCAGTTCAGAGTCCCAGAAGGGTCTCAACAGAATAAAACTGAGGTGTCAGCAGAGCTGTGTTCCTTCTGGACGCGCAAGGGAGAATTGAGAATTGTTCCCGAGCCTTTTCCAGATTCTAAGGGCCGCCTGCATCCATGGGCTCGTGGCCCCTTCCTCCACCTTCAAAGTCAGCAACACAGCAGCGTCAAGTCTCTGGCTCTGATTCTCCCGCCTCCCTCTTGTGAGTACCGTTGTGATGACGCTGGGGCCACCTGGTGATCATCTCCCATCATGGAGGTCCTTAATGACATCTGCAGAGTCCCCTTTGACCGGTAAGGATACATAGTCATAGGATCTAGGCATTAGGATGTGCAGGGCAGGAGGGCCTTATTCTGCTACTGTGTCTATATTCCAGAGGCTAAATACTGGAAACAACTAAATGTCCCCAATAGGAAGCTGGCCAGAGAAACAGTGTCCTCTCCAGACAAGAGGGTCATTTTTAATTAAAAATAAATAGTCATATTCTCCATCCCCAACTAGGGCATTCAGCTTTCTTTTATTCTTCCCATACTGGTATTTTTTATTATTATTATTTTTAAGCTTTTTCAGAACTAACAGACATCAGCATGAATAAAAATAAAAACAGCAGCCAATGAATTTTTTTTTTGGCCATGCCTTCTGCTTTGAGGGTTCTTACTTCCCCAACCAAGGACTGAACAGTCAGGCCCCGGCATGAAAGCGCCAAGTCCTAACCCCTGGACTGCCAGGGAATTTCCCGATGATTTCTATAAGGAAAAATTATTTCCATTTCCTAGAGCTTTCAAAAAAAAGGTGGTTAATATTTACAAAGCAGGAGTTTATAAAAAACAAGATACCAGCTGGCTACACAAAAAAAGACTTTATTGGATCAGGAGGAACAACTTCAAAATGAAGCCTCATCACAGAGCAGATGAACAAGCCTAAACATATTTATGCAAAGAGATTAACAGTCAATCAGTCTATCCTTCGACCCCTTATGAGAGGGGAAAAGAAAGATACTTCAATATTGCAATCACTTTCTGGCCTAACTCCCAGCTCTTGTGTAACTGTAATAAAATACGTATTGCTAATCCTGAACACTTAATGTAAGGTCTACCATCTTAAATTTTTAAGTGTACAGTATAACACTGTTACTACAAGCATAACACGGTTATATTTTTAAGTGCTCAATAGTCACACTGTATGGCTCATAATAGCCAGGGCAAATGTAAAAGATTTCCATCTTCACAGAAAGTTCTACTGAATGGTGCTGCTATAGAATATTTGGTTGCGGTATTTTGGTTTGGAGTGGGGGGGATTTTTATATTGAAGAATAGTTGATATACAGTATTATATATGGTACAGGTGTACAACATAATGCTTTACAATTTTTAAAGGTTATATTCCATTTATATCTATTATAAAAGAGTTGCTATATTCCCCTGGTTGTACAATATCTCCTTGTGGTTTATTTTATAACTAACAGTTTGCACCCCTTAGCCCCCTGTCTTGTTTTTATTTAGTGAATTCCAGGAACCACAGGAAAGAATAACGATCTTTTCATTGACTGAGTTGGACAATCCTAACTTGTTTCTCTGATTCCGGACAACGAGAGCTTAGGTGGCATACACGTTCCTTGCATCTGGGCCAGGACGTGACATATGGGAGGTGCCCAGTAGGTATCTGCTGAATGAATTAATTAATGCACTAAAAGTCCGGAAGCAACTAGACCAAAACGTTTACCAGGGCCCGGATCCGCCCCTCTCTCTGGCCGACCTTGGGCCGTGACCTGCCCGCTCGGGGCCCAGCCTTGTCCCCGCATTCTCTGGGAGCACTGCTGGATGAGTGGACTGGAGGACTCCTGGGTGGGCGAGGAGCTGGCGATCTACATCCGGCCCTCCCTCCCTGTCCAAGCCCACCGGCCCGCTGTTACCGCGCCTGAGAGACCCGCGCGAACTCACTTGAGCAGCACGGCGCCGCCCACGGCCGTGCCCAGCACGGACAGCGGCAGAACGTAGCGGCTCATGCCTGGCCGGAGCTGGAGTCTGACTGCAGCCGCCCGCACGCGCGAACCCCGGAGTCTGCACCTAGAGCGCGCCGCCCGGGACCCACGTGCGGAAGGGCACACGCCGCCGGAACCCGCGCCTCAGGAAGGGGCGGGGCGGGGGAGGGGCCCCCATGGTGGGACCTATGGGGACGGACTGCGAGCGCAGCTGCTGCTGGGAATGGTAGTTTCAGGGGCCGGGGCCTCGGGGGCGGGGCCTACGCGCTGTTCCGATGACGTCACACTCCCTCTGCTTAAAAGTTCAGCTCGGTGCCGTAGGGACCCCAGGGTCCCAGCGAGGCAGCTGTCGCTTCCGGACCTGGTCCTCTATTTGTCTTTCAAATGGATCAGCCTGTTTCCTCCTCTAAAAATACGTGTGCCTACGAACTAGCTGTGTATAAAACAAAACAGCTCCGAGACGATATTGTACAGCACAGGGACGACAGCCAGTATTCCATAAAAACTTTAAACCGAATGTAATCCGTAAAAAATTTGAATCACTGTTGTACACCTGAAACTAATGTAGTACTGAAAATCAAGTATACCTCAATGAAAACAAATAAATAAGTGGCATAAATATACGAGTTATTTGTCGACTTTCTGGGACAATTTGATAAATTCAATGCTCAGAATCCAAGACCTACAAGCCTAGGAGGTTCCCAGATTCCTGGAGTACTGAGCCAGGAGGTCATGGGGATGTAAACTTCGGGCCTGAGGGAGGAGGGGCCGGGAGTCTGGACCTCGGGTCTGAGGGAGGGGCTGGAGGCTGAACTTCTGAGTCTGAGGAGGGGCCCACCCTAATTCAAAATGACGTCCCCCTAATTCACTACATCTGCAACAACCCTATTTCCGAATCAGATCGTATTCTGATGTCTACTACACATTAGGATTTCAACATATATAAATTTGTGGGAGTAGAAGGGAGAGGCAATTCAACTCATCCCACTTAATCAAAATAATCAAAAGTGGGAAGCAATCCAATTTTGTAATAGATATGTCCATCAACAGCTAAAGGAATAAGTTATTTATAGTAAATTCAGACAATGGAAAGAAAGTGAAAGTGAAGTCGCTCAGTCCTTTAGGACTTTTTGCAGTCTGTGGACTGTAGCCTACCAGGGTGTTCCGATCTTGGCATTCTCCAGGCAAGAATACTGAAGTGAGTTGCCATTTCCTTCTGCTAAGACAATGGACTCTTTCTTAATAAAAGGAATGGTCTATTGGTATTTGTGCAATATGTTTGATTCCAGTTACATGACAGTCTAGGAGAGAGAATGAATACCAGTGTTTACCAAGGGTTGAGGGGGTGGGGGATGTAATTACTGCAAAGGGAACCTTTGGGGAGTTTTGGAAAGAGTGTCTTGGTTACACAGGAATTTATACACATGACAACATACATTCGTCAAGTCTCATCAGTATGTTCGCTGGATTTTATTGTATGTAAGACACTTCCCAAGTGGCGCTAGTGGTAAAAACAAACTCGCCTGCCAGTGCAGGAGATGTAAGAGGCACTGGTTCAATCACTGGGTCGTGAAGATCCCCTGGAGGAGGAAATGGCAACCCACTCCAGTATTCTTGCCTGGAGAATCCCATGGACAGAGAAGCCTGGTGGGTTACAGTTCATGGGGTTGCAAAGAGTCGGACACGACTGAAGCGATTTAGCATGCATGCATTGCATGTAAATTATACTGCAATAAAACTGATGAAAAAGCAAAAAACAGAAACCACTGAAAAGATTTTCATAATTTAGTTTCAAAAATTATATCATCCAAGTAACTCTGATTTATGATTGGATTGAGTTTGTCAATAATCCACAGACACACTTTAGAACACTTTCAAAATGACAAATAGCTGATTAATAAATTGTTTCCAAATGTCCCAAGAACTTTTTTTTTTCTTTTCCTTTTTTTGTTAACAAGGCAAAACATGCCTATTTAGCTAAAATTGATGAGTCGGGGTAGGACATGGCAGAAATGTACAAGGCTGGAGATGAGAGGCTCGGGGGTCAACAGAGCACTCAGGATGGAGAAGCCTGAGGTCAGCAGTCTTATAGGTGGGGGCCCCTACCCCCCAAAACAGCAGGAAGTCTTGGGAACAGGATGAAAGCATCCAGACAGCAGGCTCCAGGTTGGTCTCTGAGATGGGGATGTCCAGGGTGGAGAAAGATCTAGCAACTCTGAAGCATCATCTCTTGGCTCCATTACGACACAGAGGGCTGACATGACTTGCAGGTCTGGGGCAGCAGCACCAACAGTGAGTCATGAAAACCCTCCTGGACACAGGAAACACGACAGGGCATCCAAAGAAAGCACTATGGCCGGCATCCAGGATCTGTGATTGGAGAATCAGACTAGGAGCGAGGGAAGACTTCCTCAGTCAGTCAGTTCAGTTGCTCAGTCCTGTCGGACTCCTTGTGACCCCATGAATCTCAGCATGTCAGGCCTCCCTGTCCATCACCAACTCCTGGAGTTCACTCAAACTCACGTCCATCGAGTCAGTGATGCCACCCAGCCATCTCATCCCCTGTAGTCCTGCCCGCAGTCCCTCCCAGCATCAGAGTCTTTTCCAATGAGTCAACTCTTGGCATGAGGTGGCCAAAGTACTGGAGTTTCAGTTTCAGCATCAGTCCTTCCAATGAACACCCAGGACTGATCTCCTTTAGAATGGACTGGTTGGATCTCCTTGCAGTCCAAAGGACTCTCAAGAGTCTTCTCCAACACCACAGTTCAAAAGCATCAATTCTGTGCTCAGCTTTCTTCACAGTCCAACTCTCACATCCATACATGACCACTGGAAAAACCATAGCCTTGACTAGACAGACCTTTGTTGGCAAAGTAATGTCTCTGCTTTTCAATATGCTATCTAGGTTGGTCATAACTTTCCTTCCAAGGAGTGAGCATCTTTGAATTTCATGGCTGCAGTCACCACCTGCAGTGATTTTGGAGCCCCCCAAAATAAAGTCTGACACTGTTTCCACTGTTTCCCCATCTATTTCCCATGAAGTGACGGGACCAGATGCCATGATCTTAGTTTTCTGAATGTTGAGCTTTAAGCTAACTTTTTCACTCTCCTCTTTCACTTTCATCAAGAGGCATTTTAGTTCCTCTTCACTTTCTGCCATAAGGGTGGTGTCATCTGCATATCTGAGGTTATTGATATTTCTCCCGGCAATCTTGATTCCAGCTTGTGCTTCCTCCAGCCCAGCATTTCTCATGATGTACTCTGCATATAAGTTAAATAAGCAGGGTGACAATATACAGCCTTGATGTACTCCTTTTCCTATTTGGAACCAGTCTGTTGTTCCATGTCCAGTTCTAACTGTTGCTTCCTGACCTGCATATAGGTTCCTCAAGAGGCAGCTCAGGTGGTCTGGTATTCCCATCTCTTTAAGAATTTTCCACAGTTTATTGTTTATTATTATTATAAACAATAAACAAATGTTTATTATTCCACAGTTTATTTGATCCACACAGTCAAAGGCTTTGGCATAGTCAATAAAGCAGAAATAGATGTTTCTCTGGAACTCTCTTGCTTTTTTGATGATCCAGCAGATGTTGGCAATTTGGTCTCTGGTTCCTCTGCCTTTTCTAACTCCAGCTTGAACATCTGGAAGTTCACGGTTCACATATTGCTGAAGCTTGGCTTGGAGAATTTTGAGCATTACTTAACTAGCATGTGAGATGAGTGCAATTGTGCAGTAGTTTGAGCATTCTTTGGCATTGCCTTTCTTTGGAATTGGAATGAAAACTCACCTTTTCCAGTCCTGTGGCCACTGCTGAGTTTTCCAAATTTGCTGGCATGTTGAGTGCAGCACTTTCACAGCATCATCTTTCAGGATTTGAAATACCTCAACTGGAATGCCGTCACCTCCACTAGCTTCGTTCATAGTGATGCATTCTAAGGCCCACTTGACTTCACATTCTAGGATCTGGTTCTAATCACACCATCATGATTATCTGGGTCATGAAGCTCCTTTTTGTACAGTCTTTCTGTGTGTTCTTGCCACCTCTTCTTAATATCTTCTGCTTCTGTTAGGTCCATACTATTTCCATCCTTTATCAAGGCCATCTTTGCATGAAATGTTCCCTGGGTATCTCTAATTTTCTTGAAGAGATATCTAGTCTTTCCCATTCTGTTGTTTTCCTCTATTTCTTTGCATTGATTGTGGAGGAAGGCTTTCTTATCTCTCCTTGCTATTCTTTGGAACTCTGCATTCAAATGCTTATATCTTTCCTTTTCTCCTTTGCTTTTCGCTTCTCTTTTTTTCACAGCTATTTGTCAGGCCTCCTCAGACAGCCATTTTGCTTTTTTGCATTTCTTTTCCATGGAGATTGTCTTGATCCCTGTCTCCTGTACAATGTCATGAACCTCCGTCCATAGTTCATCAGGCACTCTGTCTATCAGATCTAGTCCCTTAAATCTATTTCTCACTTCCACTATATAATCATAAGGGATTTGATTTAGGTCATACCTACATGGTCTAGTGGTTTTCCCCACTTTCTTCAATTTAAGTCTGAATTTGGCTAGGAAAACTTCCTAGAGGAGGCAAAACCTATATAGGGTTTTGAAGGATGAGTAGGAGTTCTTCAAATGGACTGACTGGAGTCATGAGAAATTGTGAGGCAAGTTGCTTGCGATGGTAGGAGGTTGGACTTGAAGGCGTAGGCAGCTGGCAAGAGATGTGGCTGAAGAGAAGATTAAAAAACAGAAAAAAGGCAATAATGCCAGCTTTTGTTTATTAAGTGTGGGCTTCCCTGGTGGAACAGTGGTAAAGAATCCACCTGCCAATACAGGAAACACAAAAGACATGAGTTCAATTCCTGGGTGGAGAAGACCCCCTGGAGAAAGAAATGACAACCCACTCCAGTTCTTGCCTGGAGAATTCCAAGAACAGAGGAGCCTGGCGGGCAACAGTCCATGGAGTCGCAAAGAATCAAACACAACTGAGCAGCTGTGTACATCACACAGCACAGCATTGTTCATCGAGTACCTAGTCTGTGCCAAATATTTAATCCACACAGCAAATCAAAGTATAGGTTTGCTGCTGGGGCGTTGCAAGGGTAGCTGGGTCTGGCAATTCTTGAGATTGTGGAAACTCAGGGTTCCTGAATCATGGAGTGGGCAAGATGTGGGAGAAGGGAAGGTTCCACAGAGGCTGTACAGACCCCAAGACATGGATCTAGAAAGATCTTGTTTCAGATTTCTGCTCCACCTCTTCTTAGATGTGTACCTTGAGCAGTGACTTCCCCTTTGTTAACTTCTGTCTCTTCTTACCCACCAAAATGACAGAGTTAGTATCCTTCATATGTAAAGAGTTCTAATGAATCAATAAGGAAAAAAAAAAGTCTCACCCCTAACAGAGAGAGGGGGGAGCATAGGCAAAGGATATAAGGGTCAATTTGCAAAGAAAGAAAATTAACAAACACATAAAACTACTCAGCCCTACTGGGAATCAAAGAAACTCATTAGGATAATGACAAGATGATAGTTTTCACTTATCAGATTGGCAGGATCAAAGCAATGATAATACCCAGTGTTGGCAAGCATGTGGTGAAACAGGTACACCTACCTGTTGGTGGGAGTGTCAGTTGGTACCTAAAAGGTCATTCAGTAATCCATGGCAAAATCATCTGCACCAATCTTTGACCCACCCCTTCCCCTTGGAAGAATTTAGGCTAAGAGAATAATAGGTCATTGGGAAAGAAACACATGGGGAAATGTTCCTCATTGCCCTGTCTCTCTGTAATAGCAAGACACTGGCATAGATAAAATCAACCTCTACATCTATCAGTACAAGTTAATTCGTCTGTACGTGTCCCTGGATAGACTCCGTCTACAGCTTTAGAAAGTTCAAATGTTTACCAACATCCAGAGTTTCTTCCTTAAATGTCAATGGGTGGGGGGAGGCAGGGAGAGCAGACTGATTCTCTTTTTTAAGCTTAAATATCAAAGTGCATATTTTTTAGTTAAAAAAAAAAAAGCTACTCCTCTCTTCGGCATCTCTGCCAGGCAGGATGATTTTTTTTTTTTTCTTTTTGTTCATCTGCATTTTCTTGTTCTGGAGTTCTTGTCCATTTTCCAAGACGAAGAAAATTCTGGAGATGGGTGGTGTTTGTTGATGGGCACACAACAACGTGAATACAATTAATGCCATAGAATTGTACATTCAAAAGTGGTTAAAATGGCAAATTTCATGGCATGTAAGCTTACCACAATTAAAAATAAGGGGGAAATTTTTAATAAAAAAGTACTGATGCTGGCTCTCTCAACCTCAAATAAACATCCCCTCTGTGAGCCCTTTTTTTTCTCTTCTATAAACTGGTCTGATATCACCTACCTCTAGAGCAGGGGTTAACAAATATCTTCTGCAAAGGACCAGAGAGAAAATAATTTCAGCTTTTTGGGCCATCCAGTCCTTGTTGCAACGACTCTGCCATTATGACAGGGAAGCAGCCACCGACGATATGAAAACAAATGAGCAGGGCTGCGTTCCAATAAAACTTTATTTATAAGAACAAGCGGTGGGCTACATTTTGCTGGCCTGTCACAGGGTTTGGAAGGATGACAGAAAGTAATTCATGACAAGGACACAGGAAACACCAGAGCACTGATGGGTGTAGCGTTGTTATTATAAAGAGAACAACGCATGCAAATTCTTTCCTCTTAGGAGCTCCTATTTGATTCCCAGATGCACCCAAGGAGTTAAGAATATCTCCTACCAGGTAGTCTATGCACTCATTTACCACTGTTGAGGTTACTAATAAATCCCTACAAATGTTGGGTGCTGTCCCAGGTCCTGAGAGAACTCTTCCCCCATCAGAAGGCTTATCACACCCAATTCATTCCCATTCTCATTCTCTCTTCCTCCCTCCCTCTCTTCCTCTCTCCCTCTCTCCTCTCTTCCTATCCGTGCATTTTTGGAACCCTTACCTGACATGTAAGAAACAGGTTTAGCGACCCTGAAGCTACCATGCTGGATAGACCACATAGAGAAAAGATTAGATGGTAGAGGAGCCCTGATGATTCCAGGCTCGTCTTTCCAGTCCCGACACCGCCCCAGCTTCCAATCCACCCCCACCCTCACCAAATAGAGCAGAGGTGGCTCAGACGGGAGCGTGTCTTCAGTGCGAGAGACCCAGGTTCGAGCCCAGGGTGGGGAAGATCCCCTGGAGAAGAAAATGGCAACCTACTCCAGTATTCTTGCCTGGAGAATCCCATGGATGGAGGCTGTTTTGGAGAATGGAGGCTCCATGAAGAATCCCATGGAGATGGAGGCACCACGGCAGGCTGCAGTCCATGGGGCCACAAAGAGTCGGACATGATTGAGCAACTTCACTTTCCTTCCCTGTATGCCGCCGTCACCAAGCCCTGTGCAGAGGGCAGATTCACGTGCAGACTGAATGTGGCCCTTGTCTGAAGCCACCAGGTCTTGGAATGATTTGTTACATGGCCATAGTGACTGGGACAATCGGTCTTGTTTTGTTGGTTTAGTACAGGTGCTCAGCACAGCACATTCATGACTCCATAATCTGGAGGAAGGAAGAGAAGCAGGGAGGAGGAGCGGAGCATGGACACGAGTTAATGGTGATGAGAAGGAATGAAGGCAGGAAAGGAGAGACTTAGTGAGTTTGCCTGGAGCAAGGCAGGCACCATGCAAACAGCTCAGCTAGGATGGAGGGCTTCCCTGGGATCTCAGAAAATGGCAACTCCAGGGCTTCCCTAGTGGTCCAGTGGTTAAGAATCACCTTGCAATGCAGAGGATATGGGTTCAATCCCTGGTTGGGGAACCAACATCCCATATGCTGCGCAGCGTGGCCACAAAAAATTTCTAAATATAAATAAGGGTATTGACTTTATTTGAGGAGGATAAAAGTGTTTAGTAATAGATGGATATGATGGTTGCATAACACTGTCAATGTACAAAATGCTACTCAGTTGTTAACTAAGATGGCTAATTTCAGGTCAATTTAAAAAAAAAAAAAAAAAAAACTTGATCAAAACCCGACTATAGCACCTGTCAGTTTCAGACTCCCACAGTGATCCTGAGAACCCACAGTATACCCCCGTCACGTTTCTGACTTCATGCCCTACACCTTTGCTGTGTGAGCACCTGCTTCAGGACCTTTGCACTGGCCCTTGCCCCTGCCTGAAGATCCTTCCCCAGATCCTCACACCTCACTCCCTTCCCTGATGGTTCAGCGGGAAAGAATCCGTCTGCAATGCATGAGACCCAGGGAACACAAGTTCAATCCCTGGGTCAGGAAGATCCCCTGGAGGAGGAAATGACAATTCACTCCAGTATTCTTGCCTGGAAATCCCATGGACAGAAGAGCCTGGTGGGCTATAGTCCATGGGCTCGAAAAGGGTAGGACACGACTGAGCGACTTACACTTTCACTCCCTTTAGGTCTTCACTGAAACAGCACCATCTCGGTGAGGATTTCCCCAACCAATAAAACCCCCAAGACACCCACTGGACCCTCTTCCCTGCTTTATGACCACCATTTGACATTCTACACATTCACTTTTTTATTTTCCACCAGAATATAAACTCCACGAGGGCAGGTTTGGGGCCGTTGAGTTCTCTGGCCCCTGGCACAGTGCCTGGTTAGAGTAGATGCTTCAGAACCATTTGTCAAATGAATGGATAAATGTCCTGAATAAATGAACGGTCATCAGAAGCTTAGGACTGAGTCTGCCCATTCCTTGCGAGCAGGCACTGGGGCGCAGAGCTCTTTGTCTGCAGAACCAGTCCTTGTCACGTATGTGGATCCAGCCATGTAGTTATTGATTCTTTCCTTTGTCTCTATCTCACCCATCCATTGGCTGAGCACTGAACCTGTTCTAAGCACTTGACCTGCCTTTTCACACCTCATCTTCCCAGCAGCTGTTATTGCAGCAACCAGGGCTTATGCTCCTCATAGCCAGGAAGAAATGAGAACAATCTGGAGTCACCTGCTCCAACCCAGGATCCCAACTCTAGTCTGTCTGGAGTCCTTGCCCATCAGCACCCCCACCCCCACCCCCAGCCCCCCAGCCTGAGAGCCAAGTTCCTCCAGCTTCGGGAGACCAGTCGCCCTGGATCCCTCCCAGAGAACAAACAGCTTAACAGCAGCCTCCCTCCTCCAGCCAAGGCAGTTCTTAGACTCACCCTCCGGTGTCACTCCCCACCCCTCCGCTCATGGGCTAGCCGGTCTCAGAGGAGTTTCAGGGAAAACCTTCCCTAACCTCTTAACTCTAAGGCCCCGGGAAGAACTTCTCTGATCTGCCACCCTGCCCGAGTGGCCTCTGTTTATGACACCTTTTGGGCTGCTCATGTTCATGTCACCTCCCCAACCAGAGAGGGAGCGTCTTGAAACTCAGGCTTGGGGCAAATCCATCTAAGCTGGAGTCTGGCCACCCTGTCCTTTGCCATGGTCATGGTCAACATCAACATCAGGACCGTCCTCCACACTGTCTCCAGGCTCATCTCCTCTGGCCAGCCACACCCCCACCTGCCCAGCCTCCCCCAGGTGTTCCCTCTGCCCAAAACCCTCTCTGCATTCCTGCGTCCTGAAATTCAAGTCCAGGCACCGCCTCCTCAGAGAAGCCACCCGTGACCAGCTCACCAGGAGTCGCCACACCTGCCCGGCCCGGGTCACTCCATCTCTTCACCTTTGTTTTGCTTCCTGCAGAGACTCCCACAATCCGAAAGCCTTATTCACACGAGTGTCACTACCTGTTTATCTTCTGTCTCCCCACCACACCCACTAGAGTGACAATAACACAAAAGCAGGGAGGGGTTTTGTTGGCCCCCACTTAGAACGTCCTTGGACCAGATTGGTGCTCGAGCACCTGCTCCTACATGACTTAGGGACTTGGCACATGCCGCTTCCCAAGCCTGGAATAGTGATCCTTGCCAACATCATCCTCGGCGAACTCCTATTCATCCTTCAGAACCCCATCCAGTTATCACTTAACCGGGGAAGTCTTCTTTGACCTCCTCACATGCCCACTACAGGTTCAAATAAAAGGTCTCCTCCAGGGACACTCAGTGCGCTGTTGACACCTCAGTTACAGCATATGTCACTGTGAATCCCTACTGTGAGTGCCAGCAGGGTCTATTTCCCCAACCAACCTGTCTTCTTGATGGCAAAGAGTGAGGCACAAATTAGGTTTCAGGGGCCATTTACTGAATGCGTAAATTAATAAATACGTATGTTAAATATATCTCCCTGATACCCAGCTCCTATTTTATTCATAAGCCCTGCCCCAGCAATCTGCGTGAATTCTGCCTCCCTCCTAGTCCTAGGAATTCACCAGCAAACCCTCGAGTCGGGGAGACAGAAGTGGGGGCGTGCCTTGGAAGAGAAGGGTGATGGAAGAGAGTGGGGTGGTTTCTGAGATGATACACAGACGATGTTGACTTAACAAGCTGTGGCGCGCGTTCTGTCTGGTTTCCGGGATCACCCAGCGGAGACAATGAACAGTCCAGTTCCCCCGCGTTCGGGGACAGAGACAAGTTCAGAGCCACAGAGCCCGAAAGCTCACTCAATAGAAGGCGCTGCACTGTTGGTGGTTTGGTTCGGGGGTTCCCCAGGTGAGCGCCCCCGCCCACTCCCCCAGGACTTACGGAGTCAGACGGTGCAGGGGTGTGAGCGTCCAGTGGTATTTGGGAACCACGTGTCCTGGTCTGGAGAAAGGGCGGCGTCTTCTTTGTGGCCGGGGAAGAAGGAAGGAGGCCCCGGGCCCTGAACGGGGGCGGAAGCTCGGGTTTCTGTCTCACCTGCTGCTCCCAAGCACCGAGGAGCTGCTTGGGGGGGGGGGGGGGGGGGCGGGGAGTGGCCTGGGGGCGCCTGCGCTGCGCCCGCCTCGCCCCTCGGACCCAGGAATCCGGACCCCCAGGGCGTTCTCCCTCAGACCCGGGGGTCCAGGACCCCAACCCTCTTCCCTCAGACTAGGGGG
The DNA here is from genome assembly GCF_055505025.1 of Bos grunniens. Classification (NCBI taxonomy): domain Eukaryota; kingdom Metazoa; phylum Chordata; class Mammalia; order Artiodactyla; family Bovidae; genus Bos; species Bos grunniens. Next base: position 62,780,960 of record NC_141182.1, on the reverse strand, counting down.
TCTGGACCCCAAGCCCCTCCTCCCTCGGACCCTGGAGTCTGGACCCCAAGCCCCTCCTCCCTTGGATCTGGGAGTCCGGACCCCTAGGCGGTCCTCCCCAACCCAGAACTGCAGCCCCCGCCGAATGCCTACACAGCCACACTGCCCTCCAGCTGCACGTGAAGAAAGGGGCTGGGCTCGGCCAGGTCTGCGTCGGTCCTGGCCCAGAGCCACTGAGACCTGGGGCTGTGGCCTCCCCACTCCGACCCCTGTCTTCCCCATCAGTGGGGCACCAGTCCCAGCCTGCCCCCACCCCACCCCCCAAGGCTGAGCTCAGAAAACATTTGTGGCATGGACGCTCAGGGACGCGAAGTGACAGAAGCGGGGCACAGAAGAAAGCAGGGCCCCTCCAGCGGCGGCACCCGGGTGGGCGCGGGGCGAGGGGTCGCACTGGGCCGGCTCCTCTGCGCCGGCCAGCGCCCGGCACGCGGGCAGGCGCGTCAGCCCTCCCCTCCGCGGCTCCCGGCCGGGACACCCCTCCCTCACCCTCCAGGCCACCTGGGGTTGCCAAACTTGCCCTTCAGGTTTGGCTCCGGCCGCCCCGCCCCTCCTTCCTCCAGGAAGCCTGCCTTGACCCTCTGAACCGCCTCTTCTGGGCTCCCAAGTCACCCTCGGCGTTGCTGTTGTAGGACCTGCTGAAGAAAGACCTAACCTATGTGGTTGCAAACACTTCCTCGCCTTTTCTCTTACCCTGGCTACAGTACTCAGAGCTCTCCGTAACTCCCCTGCTGCTAAGTCGCTTCAGTCGTGTCCGACTCTGTGCGACCCCATAGACGGAAGCCCACCAGGCTCCCCCAACCCCGGGATTCTCCAGGCAAGAATACTGGAGTGGGTTGCCATTTCCTTCTCCAATGCATGAAAGTGAAAAGTGAAAGGGAAGTCGCTCAGTCGTGTCCGACTCTTAGCGACCCCATGGACTGTAGCCTACCAGGCTCCTCCATCCATGGGATTTTCCAGGCAAGAGTACTGGAGTGGGGTGCCATTGCCCTCTCCAGTACATCCTCCCAAAGCTGTGATCCCCATTTTACAGTTGGGGGTGGGGGCGGTGCTGAGGCACTGAGAGGTTAGGTAATTTGCCCAGGGCCACACAGCTGAAACGGGGCCAGACCATGAGCTGGTGACACAGAGTAGCAACAAAGGATGCCGGGCCTAAATTGTATGTCTGGACTTCACTGGTGGTCCAGTGGTTAAGAATCCGCCGGCCAGTGCATGGGACATGGGTTCAATCCCTGCTTCAGGAAGATCCCACATGCCCTGGGGCAGCTAAGCACGTGAGCCCAGGAGCTGGGGCTCTGCAACATAAGTCCAGGCACTGCAACTTGAGAGAAGCCCTCACTCGCCACAACTGGAGAAAAACCCGCCCAGCAACAATGACCCAGCTCGGCCAGAAAGAAAGGAATAAATAATAAATAAATAAATTGTGTGGTCTGAGTTCAACCATCTCCACCACTTATTAGCTGTGGGATCATAGACAAATGACTTGAATATGCCTCAGTTTCTTCATGTATAAAATGGGGATACTCAAACCCTTTTCATAAGATGTTGTGAGGTTTATACAAACCCACACCGCATACTCAGCAGAAGATATAAGCATAAAATAAGTATTACCAAAGTGATTAAGTGGCATAGGCAGGACTGGAATCCACACCTACCTGGGCTCTTTACCATAATTCCACATGTATTATCTCTCTTTCTCTCTGTTATTTCCTCCCCATCAATCCAGGACAAGGATGTGCCTTCTCTGGTTTCCAGCCTCACTTAGTTTGTGGGGTCAGCATGTGTTCACTGAAGCAATAATGCACAGAAGTGTACCAAATACAAAAGTGCATTAATTCAGCACATGTCACTCCAGCACTTATTACACACAAAATCCTATTCTATAAGCTGCAGGTAGACTAGGGGACTGAACATACAATAATTATGAAATTAAAAGATGCTTGCTCCTTGGAAGAAAAGCTATGACCAACCTAGACAGAGTATTAAAAAGCAGAGACATCACTTTGCCAACAAAGTTCTGTATAGTCAAAGCTATGGTTTTTCCAGTAGTCATGTATAGATGTGAGAGTTGGACCATAAAGAAAGCTTACCACCGAAGAACTGATGCTTTTGAACTGTGTGTTGGAGAAGACTCTTGAGAGTCCCTTGGACTACAAGGAGATCAGACTACTCCATCCTAAAGGAAATCAGTCCTGAATATTCATTGGAAGAACTGATGCTGAAACTGAAACTCCAATACTTTGGCCACCTGATGCAAAGAACTGACTCCTTGGAAAAGACTCTGATGCTGGGAAAGACTGCAAGAAGGAGGAGAAGGAGGCAGCAGAGGATGAGATGGTTAGATAACATCACTGACACAATGGACATGAGTTTGAGCAAACTCCAAGAGATAGTGAAGGACAGAAAAGCCTGATGTGCTGCAGTCCATGCAGTCGCAAAGAGTCGGACACGACTTAGCAGCTGAAAAACAATATAGTGTGTTAGAGGGTGATAAATGATCTGGAGAAAAAGTAAGTGTTGGTCTAGGAAGAAGAGACTCTGAAGGAGGGGAGGGGTCAGAGGTGGCCAGCCAGGGCTCTTTGATGTGATGTTATTCAACCCAAGACCTGAAGAAGGTGGGAGAGTAAGCCCTGAGGATACAAGAAAAGCATTCCAGGAAAACAGCATAGCAAATGCAAAGGCCCTGAGGCAGAATGGCACCTGGGTGCTCTAAGAGCCAAGGAAAGTATACTAGAAAGTCTTCTCTTCTATCCAGAGAAACAGGGAGCCACCCAAGTCTTTTGAGAGGGGAGTGACTTGAGCTGACTCAGGCGTCTACCGGATCTGTTCACGGAGACTAGAGCAGGGAGCAAGACACTAGGAAGACACCTACTGCATGTATAACTATGAGCAAGTCTCCAAGCCCTTGTGAGCCTCAGTTTTCTCATCTGTGAAATGGAGCCACCCCAGCACTGAACCTCACTGGGTTCGGGGAAGAAGTGGGTGTACAACTCAGTCCGTGGGGACCGTGGCACAGAGGGAAAAGATTTCATGCCAGAGGAGTCTGTTAATTTTGTGATACTCTTGGAGTCGTGTTGGGCACTGAATCTTAGCTATCTACCATCGTCATTGGAATTATCGAGGGAAGTTTTCAAAAGAAGAGGGAAGAGGGCTGAGGGCACCAGTGGAGACAGAAACCCCAGAAGGAGGTGAGCACGGAGCACGGATGGACCTCAGCCCTGGGATTAGAAAGGTGGGCCCCAGGTTCAAAGCTCACTCTGCACATTGACCATGAACAAGTGGCAATTAGCTTCACAGAGGTACCAGGGGAAGTCGGAGCAGGGTTTCTGGCGCCACATTGCTGGGGCTGTTCTCCTGTTGTGATGGAGACAGTGCCGGCTCCCCGCCGCCGCCCCGGAGTCCCGCCCCGCCCAGGGCCGCTCCAGGAGGCTGTGCCGAGGGAGCGCTCAGGTATGCGGAGGGGGAGGGCCTGGGAGGGACAGGAAGGACAGGCCGCGGCGGAGGGAGAGCAGCGCCTCGGCCTGTCAGAGACAGACCGGCAGGTGAGGGGGACTGGGAGACATCTCGGTCCTAGGGAGGAGGGGCGGGGGCCTGGACCCCCGGGTCTGAGGGAGTAGGGGCGAGGGGTCTGGACCCCCGGGTCTGAGGGAGGAGGGGCGAGGGGTCTGGACCCCCGGGTCTAAGGGAGGAGGGGCGAGGGGTCTGAACCCCCGGGTCTAAGGGAAGAGGGGCCGGGGGTCTGGATCCCCGGGTCTAAGGGAGGAGGGGCGGGGACCTGGACCCCCGGGTCTAAGGGAGGAGGAGCGGGAGCCTGGACCCCCGGGTCTAAGCGAGAAGGGGCCGGGGGTCTGGTCCTCCGGGTCTAAGGGAGGAGGGGCGAGGGGTCTGGACCCCCGGGTCTAAGGGAGGAGGGGCGGGGGCCTGGACCCCCGGGTCTAAGCGAGGAGGGGCCGGGGGTCTGGTCCCCCGGGTCTAAGGGAGGAGGGGCCTGGGGTCTGGATCCCCGGGTCTAAGGGAGGAGGGGCCGGGGGCCTGGACTCCTGGTCTAAGGGAGGAGGGCCTGTAGGCCCAGATTCCTGGTCTGAGGGGCAAGGGCCTGGGGGCTTGGAATCTGGGTCTGAGGGAGGAGGGGCTGAGGCCGGTATTCAGGTCCTGTGGTCACGTCAGCCCTCATCCTTTTGCCGGCTTCCAGGGCTCCGGGTGCCAGGAGCCGCCTTTTTCGGCACCATGAGCACCACCTCTGGGTAAGTACCCCTGTCCGCCAGGCCCCCAGCCCCCACCCTCCATCCACACCCACAGGTGGCATTTACAGCAGCCCAGGGCTGGACACTTGGAAGCCTCTGAGCTGCCTCCCTCCCTCTGCCAATCAGACAGACCTGGGTTCAAAGCCCATTGCCAGCCTTCAGCAGTGGTGTGGCCCCAACAAAAGACATCACCTCCTCAAGCCTCAGTCCCTCCTCTGTGAAACGGGCGATTTCGAGAGCTTGACAGGATAACACACGTGCAAGACTCGGCTGTCTAACCAACAGCGGGTGCTCAGCTCATAGGAACCACTATGGCGGCTGCTGTTATCTGATTTTTTTTTTTTTTTAACTTATTTAGCCACATTGCGTGGCTTGTGAGATCTTAGTTCCCCGACCAGGGATTGAACCCTTGCCCCAGCAGTAAAAGCACTGAGTCCTAACCAGTGGACTGCCAGGGAATTCCCAATTGTTATCTTATTAAACATTGACCTAGTGCCAAGTTCGTGCATGCTCAGTCTTGTCTGACTCTTTGTGACCCCATGAACTGTAGCCCGCCAGGCTCCTCTGTCCATGGGATTCTCCAGGCAAGAATACTGGGGTGGGTTGCCATTTCCTCCTCCAGGGGATCTTCCCAACCCAGGAGATCAAACGTGTGTTTCCTGTGTCTCCTGCATTGGCAGGCTGGTTCTTTACCAAGTGATAACCTGGGAAGCCCTGGGCTGTTTATAATGAAGGGTCAAGTCTCCTGGAGTGACCAGGGAGAAAGACAGAGAAGCATGGAAACAGGTGTCTGGGAGATGTAAAGGAATGATTTCTCCAGCCCAGAGATAATCAAATTGTGGGGAGATTTGACTGACCAAAGCAGGATGAGGAGCAGAGGTTTGACTGAAAGGGTTTCTCATCCTTCGGCTCTCATCCCTGACCCCAGTCAAGCTCTGAGCTTCTATTATATCTGGGCAAATGGGATTCAAGAATTCTTCTAGCAGAAAGTGACCTTGAAGAGGAGGTTGAGGACAGGTTTTGGCTGGAAAGGGCCCATGGGGGTAGAAGGGGAAGAAGATAACTTCCCAGCTACTCCCAATACCTGTTGTTCAGTCACTAAGTCATGTCCGACTCTTTTTTGACCCCATGGACTGCAGCACACCAGGCCTCCCTGTCCATCACCAACTCCTGGAGTTTGCTCAAACTCATGTCCACTGAGTCAGTGATGCCATCCAACCATCTCATCCTCTGTCGCCCCCTTCTCCTCCTGCCCTCAATCTTTCCCAGCATCAGGGTCTTTTCTAATGACTTGGCTCTTTGCATCAGTGGCCACAGCCTGTGGTTAGGATTTGGTGCTTTCACTGCCAAGGCCTGGGTTCAATCCCTGGTCTGGGAACTGAGATCCTGCAAGCCATGTGATACAGCACAGCTTAAAAAAAAAAAGTCCATTTCTGGAGCAACTGTGTGTTAAGCAGTTTGCATGATCGTAATAATGTAAGAATGTGGTCTTCATTGATAGAGTGCGTGCGTGCTGTCCTGTCCGACTATAGGAGAGTCTGCAAAATGCTCCAACTGCATCATCTCATTGAATTCACCCAGCAGCCCTACCGGATGGAGGCTGTGGGTAGCTCACCCCTGAGAAACTGAGGCAGGAGAGATTGTCTCTCCACCTCCCCCCACCCGACCGGGATCTTATGGTAAAGCAGGAGCTAATAGGGGATTCAAATCCAGGTCTGGGTGACAGTGGAGACCACACACCCAGTACCACTGCCGTGCTTGTCTTATTAAAGTCCAGCGCTGGCTCTGCCTTGCTGCTCAAAATCCTCCGTGGCTCCCCACTGCTCTCGCAGGCTCTGCCTGGCAATCAGAACCCCCACCATCCGCTAAGAGTTCCCCCAGCCCCTCTCACCCCTCTTTTCCTTCACAGCCCAGAAGCTTCTCTCAAACAGAGTGCCAAGTCTATCTATGGTGAGTTTAGGGGCCAAGAAACCCCAGGCCAAGAGAAACTAGGTCTGAGGGACGAGGTAACTGAGGACCCAAATCCTGGGTCTGATGGGGGAGGGGCTGGGGGCTGGCCGCCTAGATCTAGGGGGAGGGGCTGGGGGCTGGGGCTCCTGGGTCTGGGGGAGGGGCTGGGGGCTGGGTCTCCCGGTCTGGGGGAGGGGCTGGGGGCTGGGGCTCCCGGGTCTGGGGGAGGGGCTGGGGGCTGGGTCTCCTGCAGCTATTCCCCTTCACCCCTGCAGAACAGAGAAAGCGCTACTCCATTGAGGTTATGTCCGACTTTTCCACCAATGAAGTCAATGTGAGTCTGGGGTCTTTGTTGCCGCGAGTAGCCTTGTGGGAGGAAAGGCAGGCCTGAGGAGATGGGGGTGTTGAAAGCAGCTCACCTCCAAGCAGCATTAACTCGGGGAACTCAGTTTGCTTCTCTGCAAAGTGGATTTCTTCTACCTTGCCTTGGGTCTGCGGTGGAAGAACTCAATTCCACTTTCACCTGCCAACTTCTCCTCGGGACCAGCTCTTGTGCTGGACGTTTGGACCATGGGGACAAGTCAGGTGCCATCCCGGTTAAGTAGGGAGTCAGACAAGGTCCAGAAGTAGCAGCAAAATGTGTTCTAATGGGGGTAGAGGTGCTTAGCAGGACTCGGATATAACCCAGACCATTCCCTGCCTTCAAGGGGTCTTGCGGGAGAGCTAGACCCGAGTGTTAGTCTTTAGGATGGGAGACACAGCGAGGGCACTGGGGGAGGTGGAGCAGGTGCTCAGAGAAGGCCTCCCAGAGGAGGTGTGGTTAGTCGTGGGGTGGAAGGCCGATCCCAGGGGGATCCTCAGCCCACCCGGCTTCATCCTGGGACCCACTGCTTCCTTCGTGGCCCCTGCCAGCACCTGGTAACCTTCAGCCTGGGTGAGGATGCCATACACACGGTGGAGGACGCCTCGCAGAAACTGGCCCTCATGGACAGCCAAGGCCGCATCTGGGCTCAGGACATGCTGCTGAGCGTGTCTGCCAGCCACGTCACGCTGCTGGACCCGGTCTCCAAGGTGCCCCGGGGCGCGCGGGTGGAAGGAACGGCTGGACCGAGAGCCTGGCCCTAGGGACGTCAGGGGCTTCGCCCCCTTTTTGAGCCTCACTAGGTCATCTATGGAGAAGGCAATGGCACCCCACTCCAGTACTCTTGCCTGGAAAATCCCATGGACAGAGGAGCCTGGTAGGCTGCAGTCCATGAGGTCGCTAAGAGTTGGACACGACTGAGCGACTTCACTTTGACTTTTAACTTTCATGCATTGGAGAAGGAGATGGCAACCCACTCCAATGTTCTTGCCTGGAGAATCCCAGGGACGGGGGAGCCTGGTGGGCTGCCGTCTATGGGGTCGCACTGAGTCGGACACGACTGAAGCGACTTAGCAGCAGCAGCAGCAGCTCATCTATGAGCCCTACCCCTGGGGGGAGGAGGGGTTTGCCCTGCGCAGCGCCTACCTCTGCCGGCACCGCTGTCGTGGTCACTGGAGTCTCCGCGGCTCCAGGCCTCAGTTTACCCGCTGCCCCACCCCTCCAGGAGGAGCTGGAGTCCTACCCTGTGAGCGCCATCGTGCGGTGCGACACGGTGAGGCCGCCGGGCCAGAAACGCCCTCTGCTGCTGCTCGTGTGCCAGGAGCCGGAGCGCGCGCAGCCCGACGTGCATTTCTTCCAGGGCCGGTGTGTCGGGGTGAGCGAGCCGGGCCCGGGGCCAGAGCCCGGGGGCGCGGCCGGCACCCGGAGGATTCCGGGGGCGGGGTCCGAAGCCCTCCCGCCAATGGGGCGGGCCCTCTACTCTTGGGGCGTGGCCTGGGGCAAAGGCGGGGTCGGGGCCTAGGAGGGGGCGTGGCCTGGAAAGAAATTCTGTAACGGAGGTGGGGGGCTGAGGATAGGTTGAACTGAAGGAAGGTGCAGGCAGAACGGAGACCGAGGCTAAGAGCGCTGACACAAAGGCGGAGAGAGGGGTCCTGGGAGCAGCCGGAACTAGTGTGGGCATGAGTGTGGTCGAGGCGCGAGGTACCACCCGGACGGGGCCTCCGTGGTGGCAGGCAGTGGCCGAGGGCAGGGACAGTTTTAGGGCAGGGGCGTGAGCCCAGGGCGTGGGCGCGCGTGGACGCAGTGCGCGGGCGCTGACTACCCGTGATCTAGGGCTGAGCCGAGGGATCGACCCGGAGCACGGCGCTGAGCGGGCAGGGGGTGGGGTAGGGTGGGGCGGGGTCGTGGCCTGACTGCGCTCTTGGCAGGTGGAGTCGATCCGAGAGGAAATCCAGAGAGCTCTGCACAACTACCGCTCGGGCTGCGGGGAGCGCAGGGCGGCGGCGCTCAGGTAAAGCGGCTGGACTGTAAGCGGAGGGGAGAGGAGATGACGGGGAGGTCTCTGGAGGGCCGGCTCCCTTCTTTGGGCCTCAGTCTCCCCATCCGAGAAATCGGTTGATACCACTAGCCTAGAGCAGAGCCAGTTTTAGAGTCAAACCCTCTCCAAGTCGCCTATACCTCCCAACTCTTTGCGACCCCATGGATTGCAGCACGCCAGGGTTCCCTGTTCTTCACTATCTCCCAGAATTTGCTCAAACTCACGTCCATTGAGTCAGTGAGGCCATCCAACCATCTCACCCTCTGTCGTCCCCTTCTCCTGCCTTCAATCTTTCCCAACATCAGGGTCTCTTTTAATGAGTCGGCTCTTCGCATCAGGTGACCAAACGACTGGAGCTTCAGCTTCAGCATCAGTCTTTCCAAAGAATATTCTGGATTGATTTCCTTAGGATGGACTGGTTTAATCTCCTTACTGTCCAAGGGACTCACAAGAGTCTTCTCCAGCACCACAATTCGAAAGATTGAAGCCCCGAAATTCTCTGCTCGCTGTACCCCTCGGTGTTCCCAGCCTGCCTGCCCTTGTCCCTCCGCAGGGCCACGCGAATGCAGCCGCAACAGCACCCCTCGCCAGTCGCAGAGGCCGCGCCCCTGCCGCATTGCCCAATGTTCCGCGCGGCGATCCACACAGTGCAGCCGGCCGCGGGCCGCGGGCGACCTCAGGCGGAGCCCATCCCAGAGGCGGAGGAGACGTGGAGGCCGAGCCGGGAGGAGTTCTGCCCCAGCTCTGACCCGGCCTCCCCGGACCTGGGCCCCCGCGGCCCGGACCTGGCCAGTCTGCAGGCGGAGCGGGAGGTGGTGAGCGAAGCTGGGCAAGGGCCTGGGGTGGGACTCACCGCAGGTGTGAATCTTCTGTCAGGGGGGTGGGGCTTGGTCCTGGGACCTCGGTCAGACTTCTGGGGATGTGGCCGGTGGTGACAGGATGGGGCAAGGTCAAGCATCGGAGGGCGTGGCCTGGCCGGAGTGTGCCCCAGTGCTCTTGGTTTGTGGGACTTTGGACGTGGGGCGGGGCGGGATGAGGGTCTAGGATTCAGGGGTCCCATGCATCCCCCTGCCCTGGCCCCCAGGACATCCTGAACCACGTGTTCGACGATGTGGAGAGCTTCGTATCCAGGCTGCAGAAGTCGGCCGAGGCGACCCGTGTGCTGGAGCAACGAGAGCGCAGCCGCAGGACCCGGCACCAGGAAGCTGGGGGTGAGGGGGCGCCATCCAGCGGCAGTCCCGAACAGCCCCTCCCCGGCCCTCTGGGGCCACTCCCAAATATCCTCCCTCTCCCCGGGCCTCCCCCTGCACCCCCTGCCAGTATGACTCCCCCTCACGACCTCACTGGGTCTCTGTCTCTCTCTTTGACCCTGCCTGATGCTGTCTGCACGTCCCCCGTCACCGCGCCTGACTTCCTACCCACAGAGAGCCTCCTGGCGCTGCGGGCCAAGCCGCCCTCAGGGGCCGAGTACACCGACGTACTTCAGAAAATCAAGTACGCCTTCAGCCTGCTGGTGAGTACACACCCACCTCGGGGCCTCAGGGGGCGATAGGAATAGCGAGTCGCACCTGTCCACGCACTAACACCAGCACCCCCCCGGCTCTCAGGCCCGCCTGCGCGGCAACATCGCCAACCCCACCTCCCAGGAGCTGCTGCACTTCCTGTTCGGACCTCTGCAGATGGTGAGACACCCCCGGCCTCAGCCCTGCAGCACAGGAGTCCACTTCAGGCTGGTCTGATGGCCTGCCCACTCCTGCACCCCTGCCAGATTATAGACACCTTGGGCGGCCCGCAGTTGGCCAGCGGCGTGAGGCGGCCGCATCTGACTTCGGAGGCTGTGAAGCTGCTGCGGGAAAACGTCACTCAACGTGAAAATATGCTTTGGACCTCGCTGGGGGACTCTTGGACCCACCCGGGGTAAGGGGCAGGGCTGGGGGGCAGGAGGCGTGGCATTTAAGGGGCGGGGCTGGGTGGGGCGTGGTGATTGGAGGGATGGACTGGGAGGTGTGAGGCGCGGTGATTTAGGGGCGGGGCTGGGAAGAAGAGGCGTGGTGATTGGAGGGAAAGGGCTAGGAGGCGTGAGGCGCGGTGATTTAGGGGCGGGGCTGGGAAGAAGAGGCGTGGTGATTGGAGGGAAAGGGCTAGGAGGCAGGAGGTGCGGTGATTCAGGGGCGGGGCTGGGAGGCAGGAGGCGTGGTAATTTAGGGGCGGGGCTTGGAGGTAGACAGTGTGGTGATTGGAGGGACAGGCTAGGAGGCAGGAGGCGGGGTGTTTTAGGGGCTGCTCTGGGAAAAAGGCGTGGCTGTTGGAAAGATGGGGTTGGGAGAGAAGGGTAGTTGTGGGGCTTAGCTAGAGGGTGTCTTCAAAGAAACTGAAGTTTTGGTGGGACTAGGACAAACGTCACGATCCGATTGGAGGAAAGGCCAGAAACTCTTTGAGTGTCGTGTGAAACAGTCTGCTGAGCCTCAGACAGCAGCTGTCCCCTTTGGTGGTGTGGCAGTGCCCAGTGGTTTCTCTCCTAGGAAGGCCTATCACCTCCAGGTTCTGGGGTCATAATTTGCACACAGGACCTGTATTCTCAATCCCTCACCTTTCCCCAAGGAGAGTATTGCTTTCTCTGTTTAAAAAAGTTGCAAAAATAAATCTTAAAGTTAGGTAGTGAGGTTTTTTGTAGCATGATTAAAAAAAAAGAGAGAGAGAGAGACTGAACCAGAGCTCGAACGGGAATAAAAGGCAAGACTTCCAGGAATGGAGCAGGGCTATAGCAAAGAGATGGGCTTGGGAAACGTTTGGTCTGTGGATTTGGAAAGGGCACAGCTTTTCGGAAGCTGGCAGCTTCATGGGAGCAGGTGCAAAGCTAGATGCTGGACTTAGGGGAGAGGGGTGGGAGACCCAGTTTGAAATCAGAGGTGAAATTCAAGAGAGTGTAGTCAGGATATTTACAAATACAGTTGACGTCATGGATGCAGCTTAGAGTAAGGGGCAGGTCTTGGTTTAAAAAAATGGCGGGGGGAGGTAAGGTTACATTTGTTGGGTTAGAAAAAGGCTAAAGGGAAGGGGGAAAACTTCATGAAGTTACTGACAGTGACTGACAGTCTGAAGTCAAACCTTCAGGATCCCTGAGCCCTCGGCCCTTGCCTTGGTTGCAGGGTGGACCTACCCCCAGAGGAGGGGCCCCCATACAGACCTGAGTTCTACAGCGGCTGGGAGCCCCCAGGCATGGACCCACAGGGCCGTGCCTGGGAGGACCCAGTGGAGAAACAGCTACAGCACGAGCGGCGGCGCCAGCAGGTGAGGCTAAAGCTTAAGCTCCCCCAGATGACATGGGGGTAGGGGGCGTGACCGGAAATCCCGGGGATGCAAGCCGGGTCCCACCTGACTTACTGTTCTCATGTCCTGCAGCAAAGCGCTCCCCAGGTCGCTGTCAATGGGTGAGTGTCAGTGGGTGAGTTGGGTCAGTGGGGTCCAGGTGGGGTGCGTCCTGAGGGCTCCCAGTGCTGACTCCGCTCCCCCTTTTTTCTTTTTGTCTTCCCGGTTCTTCGAAGGTGGGTGAGGTGGTGATGAGGCAGGGGTGGGGCAGGGAGAGGGGGGAGAATGAGGGAGGGAGGGAGAGGGCCCCAGTTTCTGGGTCCAAGGGAGGAGGGTGCTGGGAGTGGGTAAATCTGAGAGAGACCCCTGAATCCCCAAAGATCTGGAAGAAGGTGGCTTGGTTTCCGAGGGCCTGGAAAGCTCCCCTCCTGGGTCCCTATGAGGACAGAGTTCTAGGTGTTGGAGAGAACAGGCTGGGGAGTTGAACATTTGAGTTTTGAAGAAGAGCTCAATCTGGTGCTTGGAACCTGGGAGAGCCAGGGAAGCAGACTTGCGACTTCAGGGGCCAAGGAGCAAGTTTCTGGGCGAGTTAGAAAGTGGTACTATTTCCGAGCTCCTAAGAGAGATAAAGACTCGGAGGCTGGACCCTCGCTTTCCCAAGGCTCTCAAGCAATTGTCTTGGTCCCTGCTGGCTGTCAGACTGGGACCTTTTAAACGTTAAATAGTTTAGGAAATTAAAGCTTGAGATCTGGGCTCCTAGGTCTCCAGAGGAGGAAAAGGACTGGGGGTGCAGGTCCATAGTTCCAACAAGCAGTGGGGGTGCGGGCTCTTGGGTCTCCGGGGAAGAAGGGCCTCGAGGAGCCGGGATTCCCTGAGCAAGTCGGGGGCAGGTGTGAGGGAAGCCACGTGAGATGAGAAGAGAGAAGCAGCAGGTGTGGAGGAGCAGAAGCGGGTCTGGGTAGGGCTGGGGCAGAGAGTCTCGGCAGAGACGGCGTGCTGGGAGCTGCCAGCCTCACACGGGGGCACCTCGGCCCTGAAGATCCCCTTCTCCCTTGCACAGGTAGGCTTCATGGTGAGGTGCCTTTTCCTGGGGTGTCAGAGCTAAAGGTCTGCTCACCTCCCCGCCAGCTGCCTGGTCCAGCGGATCCCCTTCTCCCTACGCTTCTGAATCTTGACACCCCCAGCTTTTAACTCACCTTTCTTTTTTTTCTTTTGCTTTTGCACTTTAAGTTCTTTGTGGGGGTAGCTGGAAATAACTATAATCCCTCCCTGAAAGAATGGGAAGTCTGTGATGTTGTATAGGCTAGCAGTTAAAGAGTTTAGGGTCATGGGAGCATTCAGGTTCACGCCCAGGTGAGTGCAAGTACTGCATTGGCCCAAAAGTATGGAAAAACCTGGACGAAGTGTTTGGTCCACCGAATAGAATGGAATTCCTCAGGACATGAGCTCAGGCCAGCCTGCCCGAGTCCCCAGTGTAATTATACTTCTTTCTTGCTCTATGACCTTTACATCACGGTTTCTCTCCTGTAAAATGGAGATAATAATTGGGTCTCTGGGAGGAGTAAGGAACTAAGAGGTCCAAACTCATGGTTCTACCAAGGGCTGTCTCAGTATCAAGTCAGCTAGTGTATATAACAGACTTTGAGTAGTTTCTGGCATACAGTAAGTGCTATGTACATGTTGACTCTTGTTATTATTATGCTTATCATTTATGCATGAGCCCAGTACATAGCAGATGCTCAATAAATAGCAGCTGTCTCTAGCTGTATGATCTGGGAAAAGTGATTTTATTTCTCTGAGCCCGAATGTTCTCATCTAGAAAACGGAGCTGATGCTAGTACTCATATCATGTGCTTACTGCATGGTGCCCAGCATGAAAGGAGCACAGTATATTCAAACTGGCATTGCAGTGTCAAACCTCTGTTAACAGTATTAACCTGCCCCCTCCCCTCAGCCTTGACCCCCTGCTTGGCTTTAACTCCAGCTCACACCAACCCCTAAGGCGCAGCACAGTGATGCTGGCTGCCTCCTTACGCCCCAACTCTTCCCCTTCTCCTCAGTCACCCAGACGAGGAACCAGAAGCTGAGCCCCAGGGGCCGGAGCCGGCGGGAAAGTGGGTCCTATGTAATTATGACTTCCAGGCGCGCAACAGCAGCGAGCTGTCCGTCAAGGAGTGGGACATACTGGAGGTTAGAGGAGTAGGGGTGGGGGCGAGGGGGTGGAGTCCACCCAACCCTCGCTACGGACACAGTCTCTGAACCCTCCGCTGTACCTCTTCCAGGTCCTAGATGACCAGCGCAAGTGGTGGAAGGTTCAGGACCAGAGCGGGCAGGAGGGATACGTACCCTATAATATCCTGACACCGCACCCGGGGCCGCGGGGGGGCCGCAGTCTGGTGAGCCGGGGCAGACTCCTGGGTCCTGAGGGAAGAGGAATTAGGGGGTCAGATCCTGAGAACAAGGGGCGTGGGGGTTAAGGGGTCAAAATCTCTGAAAGAGGAGGTGAATGGGGATTCAGACATTTACCTCCAGGAGAAGGGACTGTGACTCAGTCCTCTCTCTGATCCAGGTGCTTCCCTCTTGTTCCCCTCTCTAGGACAATAGCACGGCCGTTCCCCCTCCACCACCAGCTCCGGCCCCGGGCCTGGCACCCCCCGCTCCTCCCGCATCAGCCTCGGCCCCGGCCCCTCCGCCCCCACCCCTTCTGCCACCAGCACCAGCCCTGGCTCCAGGACTAGCGCAGACCCAGGGTCCGGCTCCGGCTTCAGCTCGGTCTCCTAGGGACAGCTGCGAGAACCTCAACAACTTGGACTCAGGCAAGAAGGGTGAGTGGTGGGGACACCCCTTCGAGGGAACGGTCCTTGTCCTCGCTTTCCAGGCAGAGAAAAGGAGACTCTGAAAAGGAGGTTCCCGACCACCCATCACGTGAACGCTGGAGGTCCCTGACCCTCTGGGCCCTTCGCCCTGAGTCGTCCCTTTCTCCTGGTTTCCCGCCTGTAGAGAAATTCTCCCCGATGCTCATGCTCAGTATCAACGAGGAGCTGCAGGCACGCCTGGCCCAGGGCCTCACGGGCCCCAGCCGCGCAGCCCCGGGGCCTCGCGCCCCGGAGTCGCAGCTCAGCCCGCACTCCAGCGCCTCTGAGGTCTGCGCCTGGCTACAGGCCAAGGGCTTCAGTTCAGGGTGAGTGTGGCGTTTGCCGGCTAGGAGGCTAGGGTTATACGCGCGTTAGAGGCGAAGCGCTCCCAATGGCCCAGTGGGAGTGGCAGACCCGGGGGCCTGGGATTGGTTCAGGACGGGAGCCTTGTCTGAGGGCAACTATGAATGTCAGGCTGTGATTGGCCTGTTTTCCTAGGCTCCGATTGGAGTCACCACGGAAACCTCGCGCTATGGTTGATAGAGCAGGATTCAGGAACTTTCAGCAGCTGATTGGACAAAGGCCTAGGGGCGGGCGTGACGTGGTTGGCGGGGCTGACATTCGAGCTGCGATTGGCCGGCAGGCCTGACCATGCCCTCAATGCCCCTGCTCAGGACCATCGCGGCGCTGGGAGAACTGAGTGGCGCTCAGCTATTCTCACTGCCGAAGGAGAAGTTTCGGGCGCTTAGCCCCGAGGAGGGGGCGCGCGTGTATAGCCAGATCACGGTGCAGCGCTCGCTGCTGGAGGTGAGCCGAAACCCTCGTCCCCAGGTCCGGGCCGGGGAGGGCGCTGAGGATGCTACGGTCCTGATTTCCACCCCTTCCTCCAGGACAAAGAGAATGTGTCAGAACTTGAGGCAGTGATGAAGAAGCAAAAGAAAAGAATGGAAAACGAGGTAGAAACGGAAGTCTTTTGATCCTTTCCCTCCCCTCCGCTCAAAGTTTCGAGGCAGCCCCTCGGGAGATCGGACTCTGCAGACTGCCTTCGCCAGTGGAATTAGATCCCTCCAGGGATCGCCGACCTATTCCGACCTATTCCAGCCGTGGTCTTACCCGGTCCGGGTAGATAAAGAGGCCTGTCCTTGCTGGAGTCTCCCGAGCGAGTGCTCTCGGATTGGCCGAGAACTGGCTTTAGAGACAATTCAGGGGACGTGCTTGTGTTCGAGAGCCCTGTGCATTGTGATGTGCGGCCCAGTCTATAAACAGCCTCCTCTTAGCAGGCGGTGTAAACGGCTGTCCTCTCTACCCAGATATCAGGGGCCAAGACCCTGCCCCTCAACCCCAGATACAGCCTAACAGGAAAGGAATCCAGGAGGTGTCCCCACTCTCCTTGGTTTCTTCCTCTGAATCCTCCTCTCCCGCCCTGGGGCCCCAACTCAGACTTCTGACCTCCCAGCCTCCAGGTTGTCCTTGAGTTCACTCCAGAGGGACTGAACATCCAGTGTCCCAGTGCGCCCCACGCTCAAAATCCTCTTCTGGCTCCCAATCGCCGTCTTAGTCCCGAGTTGTTTGGTCCCTGCCTCTCCAACCTCATCTCTCACCTCCTCATCCCCCATGCATCCTGGCCCTGCCCGTCTCCACACCCCCACGTGCACAGCAGCCTCCCTAACCCCTGCTGCCTCTGCTTTCCCCCTCAGCACCACCACCTGCAACACATTTGTTACTGGATGCCTCCTGACTCTCCTCTAAAATGTATCGGATCTTTACCTGTCTCAATCGGTACTCCACCATCGACAGGCAGGCCAGGGCCTGGCAAGTAGAACAGGATCCCGAATGATGGAGTGATTGAATCAATGAATGAATGCCCCAACTTAGAGGATGGCTCCTATTGGGCTCCAGCCGACTGTTGCCACGCTGAACTGAATAGTTTGTACTATTAGATTCCTATTCCCCAAACTTTAAATGCTGGTAACTGACGCAAATTTGTTTCAAAAACTGTAATGGCAAGAGCCGAGCTCCCCAGCCCAATAATCACAGCCCCTATCCCTTGCCTGACTGACCCTGCCTGCTTCGTGCCAAGCCAACTTTTGACGATGTCAGCACTGGTTGGGAGCCTTTGCTCCAACTGAGCGTTCTTCCTGAAGCCCCTTCCCGCCCTTCAGCACCCCACCCGCTCGGTCCTGTGGTCTGGTCACGCACAGCTGCAGCACATCAGCAGGAAGCGGGGCCCCGCCTCCAGCCAAGGATGTAGTCACTGAGTGGCAACTTCACGACTTTTATTTGTGGTGCCTGTGCTTTGTCTCGAAAATACCTTCTCCCCCTGCCCCGGACGGTGGGCGGGGAGGGGGCCGCAAAAAATAGAAGACATCCCTCCCTATTGCACGCGGACCCTATATACAGGCCCGCCTGGCCGAGGCCGGCGGGGCTCTTGGCACATTCTCGGATCCCTGTTCTGGGGCGGGAGGGGTGGTGAGGGTGACATCACACGTGAGAGGGGGACCTCTGGGCGGCCACTCTGGTCCTGGTTCCTGGTCTCGGTGCTTCTTGGTCCTCGGTCCCTCCCGGGTCCCGCTCAGCCCCAGTCCCTGCTCAGCGACGTCCCCCTACCTGGCTCGGCCTCCCGCCTCCATCCCGGCCTCTGATGGCCCCCCCTTGGCTCCTGGGCTCTCTGTACTCCCCTCCCAGCCTGGAGGGCCCGAGGGGAGGTTATGGCTTCTCGGAGACTCCCCCGGGAGCCCTGTCACTCGTGCTCACGCGGGGGAAGGGGTGCGTGTGGCAGAAGCAGCTGTATAAATACGGGTGCGGGGGAGGGGCTCCTCCGGAGTCACTTGGAGAGTTTGCTGATGACGCGAATCAGGGCTGCGTTCTCATCCTTGAGCCTCTGGTTGTCAGCCCGGAGGTCGGACAGGGCCTGTGAGGTGGGAAGACGGGTCAGCCGGGTGGCCCTGGGCAGGCTGAACCCACGGCCCACCCTGGCTGGCTCTCTGCCCTCAGCTCCCTGCTAGCATTCACCTTCAGTTCCTCCTCCAGTTCGGCTGCCTTTCGCTCCAGGGCCCTGCGCTCCTGGAATAAACAGGGGAAGGTGAGGACGGGGTAGGGAACTGGGGGGTCAAGTATGGCGGAGAGGGGCAAGCAAAGGGCAGAGGTCAATGCGGACCTCTTCCTCCAGACCGTAAGGGCTCGTAAGGCCGGGACATATCTAGTCCCACCCTGACTAGCCTTACTCACGAATCTCTCCAGCTCCAAAAGGGCAGGCCTCTCTGCAAAGCGCTCCTGCTTCTGGGGAGGACAGAAAAAGAGCAGGGGTCAGACAAGCAGCCGCACGGCCACGGGCGTAAGGGGAAACCAGTAGAGGAGGGTAAAGACAGCCGGGGCCGAGACTCACTGCGGGCCCGAACCGCCCGGCCCTTCCGGGCCCGGGCCCCACCCCTGAGGTATTGGCCCCGCCCCCAGCCCCCTCAGTGGCCCAGACTCCTCCCCGCAAGGATCCCACCAGCCTTTCCGGGTCCCTCCGCCCTGGGTGCTCCGGCTGGTCCTCCCTCCCGGAGACCCGGAGCCGGCACCCGCACCCTCGCCAACCCCCTCGCCTCCAAGGCCCCGGCTCCTCACCTGCGTGGCGCGCTCCAGCTCCACCTTGAGCTGCGCCAGCTGCAGGGTGGTCTCGGTCAGGGCCTCGCGAAGGCGCTCGTTCTCACTGCGCAGCTCGGCGTACAGCTGCGGGCCCAGGAGGGACAGGGCGTCAGGCTCGCCGGCAGAGACGCGGCAGGCTTGCGGGGGTGGGGTGGGTGGCTGCGGCCCGGCTGAGGCCGGAAGGGCGCAGAGTGCGCGGGTGGGTCAGGCAGGGCCCCTGGGCAGGGGGCGGCAGGGCAGGGATACAAAGCCAACTGACGGGGGCTCAGTTAACGGTGGGGTCGCGAACCTTCCTGAAGCCTCCGTCCGGCTCGTCCGGTTCCGGCTCTGGGTCTGGGTTGAGGTCCCGCTGCCTGCGGGATGAGGGATCGCCCTCGGGAGTGCTGCGGTGGGGGCGGGGAGGCCGTCATGGGGCGCCCACGGCCCCACGACAGCCCAGACCCGGCCTGCCCGCCCCATACCTGGATTCTGGGCTGCGGTCGGCCGGCGCCGGCTCCGCCTCCTCCCCCTGCGGGCGGAGGTGGGGTTCAGCGGGGAGGGGAGCTGGGCCCGCCCCCAGGCCCACCCGCGGCCCGCCGGGCGCCACCCCTCACCTCGGCAGGGCCCCTCCACTCCTTGCCGACTCTGCGGGGCTCCCTGGCCGCCTGCGGCCCCTGCCCTTGCCCGTCGGGCGCCTCTGCTGGGGGAGGGGCAGGAATCAGCCCAATGCTGGACAAGGGGTCCCTGGGCCCGACCCCCAGGAAAACCGGACGCGGGCCAGGAGGACTACCTCCCAGAGACCAGCCTCACCTCTCTGGGCTGGGCCATCAGTGCTCTCGACCCCGGGGACTCGGGGTCGCCGGGAAGGGTCCTGTGGGGAGGGGCGGGGGTCAGAGAATGAGGGCATCTCTTCCCACCCACTGACCGATCACCTGACCCCTCTCACCAGGCTCTGCACGCTCGACTTCTCGGCCTCCGGGGCCTTTCCTGCGGCCTTCTCTGCTTCCTTCAGGTCCGTCAGGGTCACACCCTGCACGAGGAGTGGGCAGTCGGGGTGGGGGGGCCAGCCCCTTCAGGATGGAGTCCAGGCCCCTGGCCCCTCCTCCCTCAGACCGGGGTCCGTCCCCTCCCACACCTGCGTGGACCTCCGAGACTGGCGCATGAGGCGAGAGCGCGCTTTCCGCTGAGACTCAGACTCCTCGTCCCGCACTGGCATCTGGTAGGTCCTGAGTGAGGGGCCCGACTTCAGAGAGGGCTCCTCTGGACCCTGTCCTGTCCCATGGCCGACACCCCCAGGGGCAGTCGAGTTCGGCCAGAGGGCCCTGGGACAAGCTCCCCCAGGTCCACCCCCACCAGCCCCGGGGCTCCTGGGTAATGCTGGGGTCTCGCCTCACCTCCGGCGGTCCCGGGAGTCTGCTGGGGGCGCTGCGGAGGCTACGGGGACATTGGGCTTCACCGGGGACTCGGGCTCGGGGGTCCTGGGGGGAGGAGTGGAGTTACCCAAGGGAGGAGGAGGCCTGGAGATCTCAGACCTGTGTGAATTCATTCAATCGGCAAGTATTACTCAAGCTCGCCTTACGTGGCGGGCACCCACACAAAGCAAGAAGCTAAGGAAACGAATAATCTCTGCCCCATGAGTCAGATCTGAGCAGAAACGATGCAACATGAACAGTCACCACAAGAAGACAGGGTCACACAATGTCAAGAGGATAAAGTAGTCTGGGGAAAAACGAGCCAGGACGGAAGCCCGGAGGTGTGCCCGCACGCTGTGGGGGTGCGCGCAGGGCGGGTGGTGGGCCTCCCAGAGAAGCTGACATTTAAACAGACCTGAGCGGGAGGAAGGAAGCCCTGTGGGTGTGAAGGGGGTTGGTCGCAGCGCAGGGCCAGAGTCAGAGAGGAGGGCAGGAAAGGGGGCAGGGGCCCCCGGGAAGCCAGAACACCGCAGCCTTGGGCGCTTTTACTTGCGGCACCAAAAGGGAAACTGAGGCCAGGAGTGGTGGGAGGCAGGGAGCGGACCCCAGAGAACCCCGGGTACAAGACAGGAACCCCGACCTGCCCCCCACCCCGGAGAGGCTGTCCCGCCGTACTCACGGGCAAGAGGGCTCCGGCACCTTCTGGGAGGGGGTTGGGGGGACTCTGGCAAGACGGGGCTCCCGGCCCTGCGGAGAGAGGAGACAGGCAGCTACTCTCCCCGCTGGGCAGGGTCTGCTCCCCGGGCCTCCCCCCAGCGCTCACCTGAGTGGACGCACCCTCCAGCCGCGAGGAGGACGCGGAGCGCTGCAGCCCGGCCCCCGGGGCGCCCTCAGCCCCGCGCCAGTCTGCGGGCCCCAGAGCCCCAGAGCTGCCAGTCTTCTGGAGGCCAAAGCGCCTGGAGAAGGGGGCCTCCTCGGGGGTCTGGAGAAGGGAAAGGTCTCCATTACCACGACAGGGCCCTTCTTCTCAAGAATTTCACGTGCTGCCCCCAGAAGGCCCACAGCAAACTACCGCCGGGGACGGGAACAGCCAGGGAAAGGCCGCAGGAACCCCAGAGGGTTGTGGGCCCGCGGTCTCCACCCCGCGGCCCTGACAGCAGGCTTGGGGCAACCCCGCCCCACCCCCAGGCCCCCACTCACCACGGGGCTCCCAGGGCTACAGGGCGGTGGGGAGGAGACGCCGTTGAGGGCTCTGCATTCTGCAGGGGGTGGCTCTGTGGGGTGGGAAGACGGAGACCTCAGAAGAAGCATCAGCCCCTCCTCATCCCTCAGACCCGGGGGTCCAGGCCCCCCGCCCCTCACCTGAGGGGGCTTCTTCTCCCTCGTCCTCGTCCCGGATGGGGGTGCCCCCTGCCCCCCCGGGCCGGCGCTCCTTGGACAGGTCCTGGAGGGAGATCTTCTCGCGGCTGCTCAGACGGCACACGGAGCTCCTGGTGGAAAGGGGAGGGTGGGTGCTGGGGCCCAAGCACTGGGGGCCTCCAGCCCACTTCCCACAGGGCGCCACCCCCTACCTTCGGTGTTTGCTGCTGGAGGGCCCCTGGGGCTCCGGGCCCCGGCTCTGGGCAGCTTCCTTTTGGTTCCGAAGCTGCAAGGGGGAAGGGGCTGCTGGGAAGGGGGCAGGACGGGCAGACCCTCCTGGGTCCCACACAGAGCTGTGCTGGGGGGTGGACCGGGTGCTTTCTGGACTCGTCTGCACAGCGCCCTGGGTCTCCAGTGAGTACTCCTGGAGCCTCCGCCTCCGGGGACCCCCGGCACACCCGGACACAGCTGCCTCCCCCACGGCTGCTCTCGGCCAGTTCCGCCTGAGTCTTCACACCTGAGCCGGCCCCACGGCTCCGCCTCTCCTCTCAGCAAACCTCAAGTGCTGCAGGTCCCCTAGAGGCCCCCAGGCTTCATCTGTGCCCTCAGCGCCCAGAAATCCTGCCTCACCCACTAACCCTCCGGGGGCCCCTGGCCCCCTCACCTGCTCCTGCCTGGCTTTCAAGGCCCTTTGGGGTCTGCCCCTGTCCCTGCCCCGCACCCCCCTCCAGGTACCATCTGGTTCCTCCCCCAGCCTCTGCACAGTGCGGCTCCCTCAACACGTGGGTGAGCCGCCCCTCCAGTCCACCAAGCCGAAACCACCACCTTCTCCCTCAATGTCGCCGCGGCCAAGCTTTAAACAGGGATCTGACCCGGGAGGCCTCAGATGATTCCTGCTACCTCAGAGCACTATGAGACAGGTGGGTTCTGAATGCTTTGGGTCAGTAACATATACGCCACTCGTTGCACAACACGTGTTCCAGGTAACAGCCCGCGTAACTCATGAAGCGTGACCATTCACGCTGTTTAGTATTCTGCCCATTTTCCTGAGGCCCGGAGAGACTACCGGACTGGTCTGAGCTCACGCAGCAAATGAAGGGCAGAGCTGGGATTCAGATCCCAAATCCAGCCGTTTGCCCCTTCCTTCTGAGTTTTTCCAGTGACAAGGCCTGGCCCTGCGCTGGTGCGGGGACATCCCAGGGATGACCAGCTCCATCGGCACCCCGAGATGCCCAGCGGTGCCGCTGATCACAGCTCCCCGCTGGGCCCCGTCACTGGCTGGGGAAGGGCGGCTCCCCAGGTTCGCGGAGGCCCCGGGTCCCGACTGCAGATGGAGACTCACGTCCTCCTGCTTCCGGGCCAGTTCCTCCAGCAGGCTCAGCACCTCCTCGTCCGCCAGGTCACAGGGACGCTGCCCCTGGGTGGGCAAGGGTTAGGGCAGGTGAGGAGTAGGCGGAGGTGGAGGCCCTCCCGCCCTGCGGCCCCCAGGAGCTAGGCCAGGCCCTCACCGCGTGGGTCAGCGAGTCCATGCCCCCGCCGTGCTCCGCCAGCAGGCGGCAGGCATCCTCCACACCCCAGTGGGCCGCGGCGTGCAGGGGCGTCCAGCCGTCTCCGTCACGCAGCTCCGGGTCGTAGCCAGCCTGGAGGAGCAGCCTGGGGGCCGGGGAGGTCTGGGTTCAAGGGCCGAGACAGGGGCTCGGGGCTAGGGGGCATGGTCAGAACCAGCTGTGACAGGGCCGAAAACAGGCCTGGGCCTTGAGGCGCCCTTCACCAAGGAGACGCTTCTGCCACGGGCTCTGACCCCTCCCCAGCCTATCAGGTGGCCTCTGGGACCCTGCTCCCTGAACCTGCAGGGCTCAACTCCTGACACCTCCCCTGTGCTGGGACAGCCCCAGCGGAGGTGGAGGAGGGTGTTCCCCAGTGCCCAAGTGCAGAGAAAGGCTGAGACCCCCCAGGAGGGGCGGCGTGGGGGCGGCAGGGTTCCAGGAGCCCACTGGCTTGGGGCAGCAGTTCTCAGCCAGGACGACGCTGCCGCCAGGGGGCGTCTGGAGACGTTTCTGGCCGTCACAACGTAGGGGCAGTGCCGGGGGCACCAGTGGGTAGGCTGAGGATGCCCCGAAACCTCCCACAACGCAGAGGACCGCCCCCCAGCAAGGACGGATCGGGACCAAACGCCAGTGCCAAGACGGAACCCCGGCTTAGAGGGTTCTTTCCCGGGAGATCACCACCACCATGGACCACTGGATCTGGAATCTCTGTCTCTCATAGCTAGGAATGGCCAGCTGAGTAGGGTCTGGCAAATGGGGATGTCAGCACTAAGTGTGTATATCACTTCTGGATTGTTCTCTTAAAAGAAACAGACATTCACTCATTTGGCCCCCCTTCCTGCTGGCTGCCTGGGATGCAGATGCAATGGCAGGAGCTGAAGCAGCCACCTGAGACTCAGGAGGGGAAGTCACGGGCAGAAGAGGGCACAGCCTCCAGGGCTGGCCATGTTACCAGGCCTGACCATTCACAGTGTCCCATCCTCCTTGCCACAGGGATCAGCCCTGGGATGAACAGGTGCCCAGATAATATAGGACCTGGGACTTTCACTGGAACTACAGAGGATGGGGCACCCTACCTCCAAATTAGAGGAGACAGCCAGGATATGAGCCCCAAGCTATCAGGGGTCATCTTAAGTTCCTTACTGGAAAACATTCCCTTCTTTTCCAGCCATTCTGTGCTGCCTGCGGAATCTCAGTTCCCTGAGCAGAGACTGAACTTGGGCCACAGCAGTGAAAGCCCAGAACCCTAACCACTAGACCACCAGAGAGCTCCCCCAGAAAACCTTCCTAAAAATTCATTAACACAGAAGTGAGCAGAGATAGAGGGATTCGCCGGAACTCCATTGTCATACTAAATATAAGGGGAGCCTGATAAGAAGCAGAACCAGCTACTCTGACAGGAAGGGGTGAGGCGGTCAGAAATGGGACAAGACTGATGTGGGGATGAGAGAAAGGGAGTGTACAGGGCAACAATTTAAAATATGTATGCACCAAATGACCTGGCCTTAAAATCCGTAACACAAAACACACAAAGACAGGGAGAAACAGGAAAGCCCCACAGGCGTAGTGAGACATTTTACCACATTTTATCACATTCTCTCACAGCAACTGACAGAAGCAGCAGATGGGAAAAGAAAGAATCACTAGGGATACAGAAGATTTAAACAGCATGAGTACAAAGTTGACCTAATAACCTATATACGGCGCTGTCCTTGACAACACACTTCTTTCCTGGCTGACACTGACTGGGGTGTGAGGCAAACCTTGACATATCTCAAAAATTAGGACTCACAGAGAACCTGCTCTAGGACCACAGTGAGATTAAGCTGGGAAATGAGCACAGGTGGACTCAGGAAGTATGGAGGGTTCAGCTCCAACCAGCTGGCTTTACTGCAATACAGCGAGTCATGTGAACTGCTCTTGTTTGCCAGTGCATGGAAAACTTAAGTCTATTAAGTGTGCAATAGCATTATGTGTGAAATAAAACCCAATGTATGTAACTTAAAAAATACTTTATTTTGCTAAAAAACGTTCACCGTCATCTGACAATGCAGGGCTGCTGCAAATCTTCAATTTGTTAAAAAAGAAAAAGGAAAATACTATTGGCAAAGTGCAATAAGAGGAGGCACGGCTCTAATGAAACCGTGACTAGAAAACCCCGTATATTTGTAAATTAACGACATGCTTCTAAATGATCTCTGGGTCAAAGAAGATTACAACCTGGAAACTGTCTTAAACTGAAGGGCAGTGAGAAGCCTGCACATCCAGACGTGGGTGCAGCTAAGGCTGTACTTGGAGGGAAACGCATGTCTTTACTGCACAGTGAGAAAGGGGCAGGAACAGACGAAACCCTCAGGAAGGCGTAAAACGGAGAGAAGGGACCAGGGCGCTGGGTGCGGGGGCAGGGGATGAGGCCCGGCTTACCTCATCACTTCGATGTAGCCCTTGGCGGCGGCCACATGCAGGGCGGAGGCCCCCGTGCGGGGGTGCCGCGCCTCGGGCATGGCGCCCCCGTTCAGCCAGCACCTTGTGTCGTGAAGCAGCAATTCCTCCTCCGCCCGTTTGGCTGCCTCCACATCCACACCTGGGAGGACCAGAAGCGGTAAGAGGTGGGGTACCCCCCGCGAGACCCAGGGCGGCACCTGGCCTGTGTGCTCCCTGGGGGCTCAGGGGAGCCGGGCCCCCCGCGAGACCCAGGGCGGCACCTGGCCCGTGTGCTCCCCGGGGGCTCAGGGGAGCTGGGGTCAGCACTGTCACTTCCCAAGCGGGCAGCCGTGGACTGCACTGGGGGTCCCTGCTGGGGGCTGGGGGATCTCGGGTCTCACCTCCCCTTTCACTACGGATACGGCCCTTAGCCCGGCATCTTCCTGTGTTTTGTCACCTTCATCACTCACAAGAGGACAAACCAAGCAGAAGCCACTGAGGACGCCCAGGCCACTGGGGCAACAACACCCTCACCAGCCACCCCCTGCGCCATCTGGGGAGGGGCCAGCATGCTTCCTCTCTCGTCGGTTTCAGGAAAAGTGCTCTGAACTCACCGACGAGAGGGCAAGGGGAAGCTTTACATGAAACAGAAGTCGATTCTGGATCGAAAACAGGCAGCCCTGTTGAGGGCGCAACAGTCCCTTCCAACCATCACTGAGAATCTGTGGTTTGCCCATTAAGAGCGGTCGAGATGGCAGTCAGAAATGGGCATCTCCTCTAAGGGCTGTGTGCTCCTCCTGGGAGCTTTGTTCCTGTCTGCTATTTTTCCCACTGCGGAACTGCTCACTTGCCCACGTGCAGCCAAGGATGGAGCCATCCTGCATGTGGTCGGCAGCCGTGCAACCACGGAGCAGCTGCTGAGCCAGGCTGCAGACCGCCAACATGCAGGATTTCAAAGCGTAGAAAGAACGTGCAGCAGCTCACGAATAGTTCCTTACACTGATTGCACACAGAAATGACAATGCCCTGGACGTTCGGATTAAGTAAACCATGTTCCTAAAGTGAACCTCACCTGTTTCTGTTTTTTAAAGCGCCTTCCTGTAAATCCTTGATTATGCGTGTGGCTGCCTCTGGCTTCCCACTGGACAGTGCGGGCAGAGAAGCGCGTACTCGGCGCTTGGCTCACAGCAGTACCAGGGGGCCCCGGAGCTAACAGCCTTCAAGAATTTGCTTTCAGGAGCAGGAACCTTGGCACACCCTTACTACAAGGTTGTAAACCCTGCCCCAGGCTATGCAGGGGCCCCAGTCCATGGAGGGGCCCCAGTTTGTCCAGGTATGGCAGCTGGGCACTGGGACTAAACTCCGCTGGGATTGCCTCAGGGTGCCCTGGCTGAGGGACTCCCAGGGGAACTATTCCAGGAAGTTCTGGCTGGTGAGGGCTCACCCGCAGGCCAGGAAAGTACCCGGGACTCAGAGACCCAGCCCCTCCCGCCCGACCTCCTTAAAGGGAATCACCTACATTCAGTCCTATTATAGACACAGGCGCCTGGCGGGCAGGGAAAGGCGGGGTTTGCAGACCTTCTTCTGCAGCCACAGTTAGTGTCCTGCCTGTTCAAAGGCATCCTTCTGCAGTTTTGCGTTTTGTGGAGATTCGCCCGTGTTTATTAACAGAACTCCTGATGGAGGGGGGCAAACCAGCATCTGTGCGTGCAGGCAAGCTGTTCAGTTCACACAGGTTTATCTATTTCACCAAACGTGCGATTCAGTGGCTTTTAGGACATTCGCCATGTGCCGCCATCAACCCTATCTATCTGTACCTGAACTTTCTCATCACCCCAAAAGGAAACCTCTTACCCCATCAAGCAGTCCCTGCCCAGAGCCTGATAACCACTAACCCACTTCCTGACACTGTGGATCTGCCTCTTCTGGACACAGCCTATGTCTGTAAATAAAGTTTTAATGGCTAATGTCCACACCCACTCTTTTGCATACCCCCCTGGCAGTTTTCCCTATCACAGATCACTCTTCTACAGAGTACTGATTGATCTCTTCTGGATTTGGTGTTAGCCCACCCTCACTCTCTCAACTGAATGAGGAGCTCCCTCAGAATACATCCATCTGAATGCAGAGTTCCAAAGAATAGCAAGGAGAGATAAGAAGGCCTTCCTAAGTGATCAATGCAAAGAAAGAGAGGAAAACAACAGAATGGGAAAGACTAGAGATCTCTTCAAGAAAATTAGAGACACCAAGGGTACATTTCATGCAAAGACGGGCTCAATAAAGGACAGAAACAGCGTGGACCTAACAGAAGCAGAAGATACTAAGAAGAGATGGCAAGAACACACAGAAGAACTGTACAAAAAAGATCTTCACGACCCAGATAATCACAATGATGTGATCACTGACCTAGAGCCAGACATCCTGGAATGTGAAGTCAAGTGGGCCTTAGCAAGCATCACTATGAACAAAGCTAGTGGAGGTGACGGAATTCCAGTTGAGCTATTTTTCAAATCCTAAAAGATGATGCTGTGAAAGTGCTGCACTCAATATGCCAGCACATCTGGAAAACTCAGCAGTGGCCATAGGACTGAAAAAGGTCAGTTTTCATTCCAATCCCAAAGAAAGGCAATGCCAAAGAATGCTCAAACTACTTCACAATTGCACTCATCTCACACGCTAGTAAAGTAATGCTCAAAATTCTCCAAGCCAGGCTTCAGCAATACATGAACCGTGAACTTCCAGATGTTCAAGCTGGAGTTAGAAAAGGCAGAGGAATCAGAGATCAAATGGCCAACATCCTCTGGATCATCAAAAAAAGCGAAAGAGTTCCAGAAAAACATCTACTTCTGCTTTATTGACTATGCAAAGCCTTTGACTGTGTGGATCACAACAAACTATGGAAAATTCTGAAAGAGATGGAAATAACAGACCACCTGACCTGCCTCCTGAGAAATCTGTATGCAGGTTAAGAAGCAACACTTAGAACTGGACATGGAACAGATTGGTTCCAAATAGGAAAAGGAGTACGTCAAGGCTGTATATTGTTACCCTGCTTATTTAACCTGGAGAAGGAAATAGCAACCCACTACAGTACTATTGCCTGGAAAATTCCATGGATGGAGGAGCCTGGTAGGCTATAGTCCATGGGATCACAAAGAGTCAGACACGACCGAGCGACTTCACTTCTTCTTATTATTATTAACTTAGATGCAGAGTACATCATGCAAAATGCCAGGCTGGATGAAGCACAAGCGGAATCAAGATTTCCGGGAGAAATATCAATAGCCTCAGATATGCAGATGACACCAGCCTTACAGCAGAAAGTGAAAAAGAAATAAAAAGCCTCTTGATGAAAGTGAAAGAGGAGTGAAAAAGGCGGCTTAAAGCTCAACATTCAGAAAACTAAGATCATGGCATCCGGTCCCATCACTTCATGGCAAATAGATGGGGAAACAGTGGAAACAGCGGCTGACTTTATTTTTCTGGGCTCCTAAATTACTGCAGCCATGAAACTGAAAGACGCTTGCTTCTTGGAAGAAAAGCTATGACCAACCTAGACAGCATATTTAAAAGCAGACACACTACTTTGCCAACAAAGGTCAGTCTAGTCAAAGCTATGGTTTTTCCAGTAGTCATGTACGGATGTGAGAGCTGGACCATAAAGAAAGCTGAGCACTGAAGAATTGATGCTTTTGAGCTGTGGTATTGGAGAAGACTCTTGAGAGTCCCTTGGACTGCAAGGAGATCAAACCAGACAATCCTAAAGGAAATCAACCCTGAATATTCATTGGATGGACTGATGCTGAAGCTCCAATACTCTGACCACCTGAACAGAAAAAAAAGAGCTGACTCATTTGAAAAGACCCTGACGCTGGGAAAGAGTGAAGGCAGGAAAAGAAGGGGGCAACAGAGGATGAGATGGTTGGATGGCATCACTGAGTCGATGGACATGAGTTTGAGCAAGCTCTGGAGTTGGTGATGGACAGAGAAGCCTGGCGTGCTGCAATCCATGGGGTCGCAAAGATTTGGACAGGACTGAGCGACTGAACTGACAGCCTCTCAACACTGGGAAGCTCGACGGGGAGGGTGCCATTGGGTGACCTAGGAGTGGAACTGCTGGAGCACTGGGAGTGAGGATCTCCAGCTACAATCCGTGCCGTCCGTCTAGCTGTTCACACAGAGGATGGAATCACCTCCATGCCGTCCGTCTAGCTGTTCACACGGAGGCTGGAATCACCCGTGTGCCTGCCAGCCAGAGAAAAGAGCGCCGTGGCTGGGCCTCGCCAGGACTGGAACTGCCTGTCAAAGCTGCCCACCTCTGAGAGTAACCAGCCAGCATCCCTGTCCTAATGTTGGGATTCCTTCCAGCCCAAGTCCCTGTGGGTCTGACCGTAGCCCTTATGAGCAAACTGGCCAGGAGGTCCTGGGCTCGGGCCGACCCCTGCGGCCCAGGCTGTGAGCAGTGTCTGGGGAGGGGCTGTCGCTTGGAGCTGCCAGCGTCCAGGCCCCCTCCCTGCTTGTCCTCACCCCTGCGCTCACCCGATGTGGCTCCAACATGAGGAGCCCACAGCCTGGCTCCACGGGCAGCTGCGTCACCAGGCCTGACCGTCCTTCTTGCCACACGACTGGCTCAGGGCAGGCTGTGACCAGGGTGGCCCTAAGGGCAGAGGGCTGGGGCTGGGGCTGCTGAGAAGTCTAGTTCCAGTTCCGCCGGGGTGTCAGCCTGCACTGCTAGGAGCCACACTAAGTGCCTCACCGAGAGAAGCAGCCTAGGAGTGAAGCCAGCACAGAGCTCAGCAGGGAGATGGGAGAAGGCTTTCAACTGTGTCTGCACCCCGGATCAAGCCACGCCTGAAGTCCACATAACTCCTAGACTTCAGTTACAGAGGCCCATGGTTGTCTTCCTCTTAAAAGTGTGGTAAAGCACAGATTCTGCCCACCACAGTCCACTGAGGCCTCATGTCAAGACAGGCACCGTGGAGCCACATCACCGAGGCCTCCGGATTTCAGAGGCAGCTGCGCCCCACCCCCAGCAGTGCAGCGGACAGTCTTCCCAGTAACATCACAGGCCTTTGTGCCTGGTCGGTCCTACAAGCCAACCGCCCCCCCACCCCCGCGACCTTCGGCCCGCAGGAGGGGCACAACGGGTCACGGTGAGAAGGTGATCAGAGCTCTGGGCAATTCCGGCAGGAACACACAGGAGGCCTGAGAGATCACCCGGCCCGGTGGCCTCCAAGCATCGCCCTGCAGGCTGCTTTTTAACAACAAAGGGAAGAAGGCCTCCATAGCAGTCACCTTGGCGTCCTCTGAATGAGGCTCAAGGTTAACATCACCAATAACAGGGCGGACGGAGTTGTCTCCCTGCAGAACTTGCTGGCAAGTTCCTGCCAAACCTGCAGAACTGACAGAGCAGTCGGGTCCAGGCTGAGGGGCCATGTAAACAGGGGAGGGGTGAAGGCTGGTGCGGGCGGCAGGCGGGGCCGGGGGAGGGAAACTGGGCAGGTCCACCCCCGCGGAGAGGGAGGGCGCACAAGCGATCACAACAAGAAGCTGGAAACTCGGAGTCCACACTTCAGGATTCCACTTACGGAAAATGTCCAGGATGGGCAAACCCCCCACACAAAGCCCACGGGTGGCCCCCAGGGCTGAAGGGGGAGGGGAGGTCGGGGGTCGCAGCCCAGGGCTCGGGGTTTCTTTGAGCCTGATCAGAATCATCCAAACTCAATGTGCTCACGGACACATAAGCTTTAGTATGACCACGCTAAAAAGACAAAACAGAAAACACGAGCCCGCACGTGTCTAAAGGGTGAAGAAAGCGCACACTCGGACACTGTATCTACACGAAGCTGCTGAAAACCCTGGTGAGCCTCAGCGGAGGCTGCCCTCATCAGACTGCTAGTGAAACCCGGCTCAGCGTGTGAAGTTGTCCAGGTGAAAACGTGGAGAAGCGGAGGCAGGAAAAGCCCGGTTCTGTCTCTGCTTCGCTTCGCTCCCTACATCTGAAGCAAACCAAGGCTCCGGAACTCGGCTCGCCCACCAGCGCCTCGCGCCCCGCGGGATTCCTGCGGCCACCAACACCTGCCCAGGGCGGAGCCTCGTCCCTCCCAACCCTAGCCAAGCTGGGAATCGCCTGGGACACCCGGCCGTTCTTCAGCAGCCTCCCCACGCCTCCCCCATGGCCCTCCAGACCCCCTGGCCCCACCCTCACACCTCCTCACAGATGCGGCGCGGCCACCACACCCACTCGGAGGAGCAGATGGTCACCCAGAAACCACGCTGGTGACGGGGCGAGGGTGCTCACCATCTCCCACCTGTGGCCCCCCCAGCGAGTGGTGCCGGGCGAGTCCTCCCCACGGTCTAGTCATCAGCGACTGTGAGAGGGAGCGCGGGAAGGTGGGCGCCTATTACAAGTCACACAGGCTCCCCCTAGAAAACTGAGCGTGGCCAGGCAGGGAGTTTAGGGGGTCCTGGGCCCCCTATTAATGACCCTGGGGCGCAGTGATCCTGAGTACAGCAGACCAGACCCCCAGAAGACTCAGCATTCCTCACTGCCCCCCACCCCTCAGCACAACTCCTGAGAAGACCCACCATCACCCAGGACAAGCCCCAAACTCAGTTTCCTCAGTCACCCCGAGATGAGCCAAACCCTGCCTCAATTACTTCTCGGTTAAACGGTCCAGGCCACACTGAGACCCTGGGGTCCGGGTCCTTGGCAACGGAGGCCCCAGCGGCAGGAGCCCTGCGCCCCGCCCCAGGCCCACCTCGGCGGGCAATCTCCGCCTTCAGCAGTGCCTCCATGGCATCGGACTCGGCCAGGTCCAGAGGCAGGTCCCCGTCACTGTTGACTGCAGCGATGTTGGCCCCGTGGCTCAGGAGGTACCTGGGGAGGCAGGGGCGGGCCGCGGTCAGGACGGAGGGGTCCGGGCCCCACGCCCAGCGGGCCGCCCACCCTCCCCGCCTCACCTGGCAATGTCCAGGTAACCGCAGGAGGCGGCCACGTGTAGGGGCGTCCAGCCCTCATTGTCCGCCTGGTTCACCGTGGCGCCCTGCTCCACCAGAAAGCGCACCACCTCAAGGTTTTCGTCGATGCAGGCCTGGGGGGGGTGTGGCAGGGGGGTCACCCTCACCATCCCGGACCCCTCTGCGTGCCTGGCAAGGCAGGACCCTGCCAGGGCCTCAAGGGGGACCCAGGGCCGACCGGGCAAGGATCCGGAGGAAGACCCCAAGGGTCCTGGAAGGCACCATGTCCGCGGGACCCTCCCAGCCCTGCACAGCCTGGCTTCCCGGTGGCCACGCCAGGCAGGCCTCTGGGGCTCACTGGCGACCGTGAGAGGAGGAGCTGGCCAGAGAGGAGAGGAGCTGTAGGGATCCTGAACCATGCCTGTTCACGAGACGCACCCCAGTCACCACGGAGGATGGGCCCCCAGAGCTGAACCCAAGGGAAGAGACCCAGGCTCTCCTCCTCAGACCCAGCAGACTCTCCAGGAGAGCTGACCACAGCCCTGCCGTGTCCCTGGTGGGAAGACAGCGGACCCTGGGGCCCAAGGCCATGCGGGGCTGCTAGGGTCACCAGGTCCCTGCGAACCTGGGAGGGGGGGGGCAGTGGTGAGGGTCCCGGGCAGGACCCCAACACTGGGAGAGACGGCTGAGAGAAGGTGCGCCCAGGCCTGGGGCCTGAGAAGAGGCACAGGGTGCCCCATCATGGGGCGTCCACGGGCGCCTTCCCCACTCCAAGGGCTGTCAGGGTCTTCTCTGATGGAAGAAGAGATCCCAGCACCAGGAGACCAAAGCCCTCGCCCGTGCCGCACAGCAGGCCAGGGCGAGAAAGGGTTTCCCCCGGGACGCGTGCGAACACGGAGTGGGCACTGGGCCTGAGCAGGGCTGAGGGACAGGAGTGGACCTGGCCTCCCGGGTCCTCAGGGGAGATTAGCCTCCGACTCCCTCACCTCTCCACGGCTAGTCGCCTGGAGCAGGGGGAGGAAGCTACGAGGGCCAAGAGCATGAAGTCATGGAAACTCAGGCTGCGAAAGGGGGGCCACACATGCCCTGGGAACGGGATGAACTCTGGGCGCCGTTTATTTCCACCGGTTGCCATGGTGATGAGAGGGGGGGCAAGGAGGGAGACAGGCCTTTCCCTTTCAAGGACCTGGACGGGCACAGGCATCCGTGCGAAAGATGCCTGCGGCCTGGGCGCCAGGGACCAAGAATCCAGGCCCCGCCCTCCTCCTCAGACCTGGGGGTCCAGGCCCCCCGCCCCTCCTCCCTTGGACCCAGGGGTCCAAGGCCCTGCCCTCCTCCTCAGACCTGGGGGTCCAGGCCCCCCGCCCCTCCCCCCCTCAGACCCAGGGGACCTAGACTCTCCGACCCCCTCCCTATTTACACCTAAGAATCCTGGTTCACAGTCTTTCCTATCCCAGACCCCAGTCACTAATTACCAGGTAATCTGGGGATGAGGCAGCCTATACCGGCCTTGTCACCTTGTCGAGGGGTAGGGGCTGGGATGTGAGACCTCCTGGGGTCACAGCCAGAGCAGGGAGCTGACGCCAGGGGACCTGCTCCAGGGGGAACAGAAACCACGGCTGCCGGACTCACCCAGACAACATGAGCAACTATCCCGCCTGCCTGTCCGGGGGTTTCCTGGGACCTGGGACTTTCGGAGCTAAAAACGAGGCCAGTCTTGGGCAAGCTGGCACAAGCTGGTCAGCAAACACCCAGACCTGACCCAAAGCCCTGCTGGGTGACTCCCCCTCTCTGCGCCTCGGATGGATGCCCTAATCCCCTCCAGGCCTCTGGCAGAGCCGTGGCGAGTGAGTTCCTCTCGCCTATAGCAGGAAGGCGAGCGGGACCCCACTGACTGACAGGGGTGGCCTTCTGCGGGGCAGGGTCTGGGCCAAGGGACAGGCTGGGGAGCGCAGCCCAGCCTGAAAGGCAGGGCCAGGAACGCCTTCAGAAAGGTCCCGGGGAGCCGGGGCAGGGACAGCGGTGCAGGAAAGGGACTCGGAAACCTGAGGCCCCTGCCCCGGGCATGTCAAGCTCTGAGACCCTGCGGGGCCTCAGGAAGGGGGACCCTCCTCTAGAGGGAGGAGGGTGACCCAGAGAACACTGCGGCCTCTGCAGGGCACGGGCCTGGGGGTGCTGGGGTGGGGCGAGGGGGTGAGAGACGGCACCTGGACCAAGGGCTGCAACCGCCAACTGGACGTCAGGTACTTCCTGCAGGGTGGCCCTGCCAGCCCATTCGCAGGCAAGACGCCTGAGGCGCAGAGAAAAGACTCGCATTCGAAGCCACTCACTTGAGGAGCCGAGATCAGAACTCAGGACTGGCCTACCCTCCTGAGCTGCAGTTCCTCCTGGGAACCTGGCACGTGGGCCCCTTCCGGCTCCTCCCCAGCCCCCTGCTCCCTGCCCAGGTTCCCTTCCCTGGGTCCTCTCTGGGTCCCAAAGTAACCAAACCCCAGGGGTTCTGGCAGGGAAGAGAGGGCTGGGGACTGGACCAATTTGAGGCGACTAGGAGGGAGACAGCCTCGGGGACAGGGGGTCCTCTGTGAACTGTGCCTGATGGCCCCACTGAAGAAAGGGGGTGGGGGGGTCACAGGAGCACCCCGAACCAGAGAGAACCCTGGTAGTGGGGCCTATGGTGGGCCTGGTTCTGGAACAGAATCAGCTTGAAGGCAGCAGTCAGCGCGTCTGGGGAAGCCACGAGGGCCCAGGCTGTGGACAGATGGGAGTAACCTGGCTCTGGATCTCTTGAGAAGGTGACAAGATCGGGGCTGGGAGAGACGACACACTCTGCAGGAGGGGGGCGCTGCCCAGATCCACAGGAGGGTATCCGGGCAGAGAATGCAAGGTGACCAGAGGATAGAGAGGCGGTCCAAAGCCAGGAAGAGGTGGGTGCTTCGAGTCTGCCCAGAAAAAAAAGGGGGGTGTGATGATGCAGACCTGGCCAAAGCAACAGGAGAGAGAGGGAGAGAGGAGGTTCCTGGAGGAGAAACACCCCTGAGAGAAGGCCTTGCCTTGGGAGGCAAGAGGTGGCACAGCCCGAGAAGGAGAAATGACGGAGGACATGAGGGTGAATGGGGGCAGGGGAGACGGCCTGAGCTGACCCGGGCAAGGGAAGCACTCACTTCAGGAGTACAGAGCCTCGAAGGCGGGGGCTCAGGAAAGAACACCCTTAGATAGCAACAGATGGCACGGGCCGGGGATGACAGAGGTGGCCCCACGCAGAGAGGCCGGGCGGCAGGGAAAGCACAGGCAGGGAGGACGGCGATGCTATGCTGCTGGGGGTGGAAGGGTGGGGCACTGGTACCTATGGGGGAACAGGAGGCACCGGTGGGGCTGCAAGGGGCACAGACTCAGGAAAGAGGCAGGCCCAGCACTAGATGGCAGAGTCGAGGTGGCACGGATGGCGATCGCACGGGCGAGACTAGCAGAGAGCCCCCAAGGTCGGGAAAGAGCACCGCGAAGTGACAAGACAGGGATGCACCGAGCTGACGCCGGCAGCGACGGTTCGGGGCCAGGGAAAGGGCGGCTCAGAATGGCAAAAGCCAACGTCAGCTCCAGAGGCTCAGGGTCGGGAGAGGGGAGCCCCAGGTGGGACAGAAGGGAAAGGGGGACGGCTCAGAGCAGGGCCGGCCGGGGTGCCTCCGGGCAGGGGAGGGAGGGTGCTCCGGGCGGCGCAGACCCGGGCGCTGACCTGGTGCAGGGCGCTGATGCCGTCGGCGTTGGTGGAGTCGAGGACGGCGCGGGCGGGCGGCGGGGCGGCGGGGTCCAGCTCGGCGCCGGGGCCGGGGTCGGCCGCGCGCAGCATCAGGCGCGCCTCGTCCAGGTCGCCGCCCGCGCAGGCCGCCAGGAACTCAGCGGCGCGCTCGAAGCGCACGGTGCGGGCGCGCCGCTCCCCGGGGCCCGGCTCGGCGCCCGCCCGCGCCCCCCACTGCCGCAGCTGCTCCCGCCGCCGCTCGCGGGCCGCTGCTGCCGCCGCCCCGGGGCCCGCCCCGGGGCCGTCCTCGCCCGACATCGCGCCGCCCGCCCGCCCGTGAGCGAACGAGCGAGCGAGCGAGCGCCAAGGACCGAGCCCCAAGCTGCCGCCGCCGCCGCCACCGCCCGCCCCCGGGCCGCCGGGAACTGCCGCCAGCCCCGCGCCGCCCAAGGATCTACCGGCCCCCGCCCGGCGCGCAACGTCACCACGCCGCCCCGGGGCGCGCTGGGAAATGGAGTCCGCAGCCGGGAGAGGTCGTGGCAACAGCCTCAGAGAAGGCCGCGGGGCGCTCTGGAAAGTGGAGTCCACAAGCGGAAATCTGTCTCGGCCACATTCCGGCCTCGATCTGCCCCGAGGTACACTGGGAAATTCGCGGCTCAGCGGTTTCAAAAGGAAATCTGATTAAGAGGATGCCCCCTGGGGGTGCTGGGAAATGGAGTCTAAAGGCCGGAGATGTGCCCCGGGGCATGTGGGAAATGTAGTTCAGAGTATCAAGGAACCCAAGCGGGAAACGGACTTGATAGCCCGGGAGTCCTAAAAAATACAGAACTAATTTTTCCATACACCTTACCGCTTTCCTCATACCATGTGATTTACTTATTTTGGGTTTGTTTTATCCCTTCAACTAGAAATAAGCCCCAGGAGAACAGGGATTTTTGTCGTCTGTGTGCATCCCTGTTCCCATTGCCAAGACCTAATAAAACGCGATCGGGAACAGTATTTTGAATGAATGAATAAATGAATGGATTCCCTAGGTCCTGAGAAACGCCAGATACCATGGGAAATTGAGTCCGCAACCCTTACACCAAGAAAATCCCTGGGTGACCGCCTAGGGCACCTTGGGAAGTAAAAATTACGGTACAAAGGTCACGGCAATCGGCCGCTGGGCACGCTGGGAAACGTAGTACTGGGGGCCACGACCCTAAAGGCACGGTTGGTCCAAAGCACCCCCAGTCCCTGATGGAACCCCTGGATTACATCAGAAAGGGAACCCAAGAGGCAGGGTCCGCAATAACAGCTCCTCAGAGCCTTCACCGGCCCTCCCCTCTACTTGCTACCATCTTGGGACGTGGAGCAGGCTGGGAAATGTAGTCCGGGCTGTTCGTCCTCGCAAGCCATGCTGGGATTTGTAGTCCAAGGCGAGGACTTTTTATGGACGTGGAGGGCGAGTTGACTCATACATAACATCATAAAGCACGATGTGAGCCTCATCTTAAGTACTCTGCACCTTAATCCTCATTGGGAAGGAAGCAAGCACTCCGAAACCAGAGAAAAGACCTATACAAATCACAAAGCTGCTACTGCTGCTAAGTCGCTTCAGTCGTGTCCGACTCTGTGCGACCCCATAGATGGCAGCCCACCAGGTTCCTCCGTCCCTGGGATTCTCCAGGCAAGAACACTGAAGTGGGTTGCCATTTCCTTCTTCAATGCATGAAAGTGAAAAGTGAAAGTGAAGTCGCTCAGTCGTGTCCAACTCTTAGCAACCCCATGGGCTGCAGCCTACCAGGCTCCTCCGTCCATGGAATTTTCCAGGCAAGAGTACTGGAGTGGGTTGCCATTGCCTTCTCCGAAAATCACAAAGAATGGCTCTGAAATACAGAGGCAAGAGTTCTGTTTTCCAAGGAATGTCAGATCAGCTCTACCCACTTTAAAGTTCTTGGGCCTGTGCTAAGAAATAAACTACAGATCCCGTGAAGTCTGGAGACCACTGGGATGGATACAAAAGGGATAGCCGTTGGGGTGGCTTTGGGGATATGTAGTCCTTCAATCCCACACTTCCCATTCAACGTATACACCCACCTTCTTCTCCAGGCAGCTTGAATGGTGTGTATGTTGTTAGGGTGTCTTTGGTTCTCTGTGTCTCTATAAAGTGAAAAGTGAAGTCGTGTCCGACTCTTTATGACCCCATGGACTGTAGCCCACAAGGCTCCTCCGTCCATGGGATTCTCCAAGCAAGAATACTGGAGTGGGTTGCCCTTTCCTTCTCCAGGGGATCTTCCCGACCTGTGCATAACTGTGATGTGTGTGTTTGTGGTTGTGTCTATAGCCCAGTGTATACTGTTTTTGGAAGCTTGTGTTCACTGTGTCTGTAAGCTGTGATATAAATATGTCTATAGTTTTATGATTTTTATTTACAGGAGACACGATTTAGAGTATCTGCTCAACCCACACAACCTCCTATGGGACATGCTCCCACTGTGAGTTTTGTTAGCCATCTTTAGGTTGACTGCTGCATTTAGACTTGAACCTCTGTTTAACAAATTCTTTTCTACTACAATGGATAAGAATTCCAGCTCTGGTTTAGGCATTCCTAGATTTGATCTTGTCTCTTGTCACTTCCTAACTGTGGGGTCTGATCTAGGACCTAGGCTTAATCTCTTCATCTCTGCCTCCAGGAGCTGTTGAGACGGTGTACCTGGCCTGTCTCATAGGTAGACGTTGGCTCTGTACAGGCATTTTTATATTTTACTCATTACAATTCTCTTCTGCCCTTCTCTTTTCCACGGTGAAGGTTTTTTTCACTTCTCAAGCCTGTTGTTTTCTCTCAATGCTAGCACTGGAATGTTGATGCTTAACCTCACAGCTGGTGAAAATAGCCTTGGAAAGATAACATGTTCCCTTTTTCCCTGCAAGAGGCAGAAAAACTGACCTCATAAAGATGGTTCGGATAAAGGGATGCAAGAGGACATTCACAAAGTATCAAGTTGACTCCTCTGTTCTGTGAGAAAACAGGGGTAAGCATAGTAGAAGTCAGTTCTAACTTCTATTTTAACCGTCCTTGAAAGAGTTATTTGCACAAATGAACCTTTTACATTTAAGACAGAATTATATTGTTAGGACTTCCCTGTGGTCCAGTGGATAAGACTTCATGTTCTCAGTGAAGGGGACATGGGTTCGACCCCTGGTCGGGGAACTGAGATCCCACGTGCAGCAAGTACTGAGAATTCGAACCGCAGCTAGAGAAGCCCACACCTCAATGAAGAGACAGCACAGCCAAAATAAATAACGATTGCTGCTGCTGCTGCTGCTAAGTTGCTTCAGTCGTGTCTGACTCTGTGCGACCCCATGGACGGCAGCCCACCAGGCTCCCCTGTCCCTGGGATTCTCCAGGCAAGAACACTGGAGTGGGTTGCCATTTCCTTCTCCAATGCATGAAAGTGAAAAGTGAAAGTGAAGTCGCTCAGTCGTGTCCGACTCCCAGCGACCCCATGGACTGCAGCCTACCAGGCTCCTCCATCCATGGGATTTTCCAGGCAAGAGTACTGGAGTGGGGTGCCATTGCCTTCTCAGAAATACCGATTAATTAATTGTTAAAAAGAGAGAGAATTATATTGCGAAAGGCACCCTGTGGCTGACCTGCTGTGACTTTCAACACACGAAAATATCCGCTGTGTCCTTAAACTCATGCCAACAGGCTTTGAAGTTGACAACCATCTCAAGAATGGCATCTTCCCAAAGGTTATCCAAGGACACAGGCCCAGAAAGAAGCCCTCCGCCTTGCAGTGTCAGGGACCACGGTGCTTATAAAAAATGCATTTTATCCAAAATCTAGAACCAGGTTCCCAGATTTTCCAGATCTGTACCTAAGATCTCTTCTCCTCCCCAATGACTTCAGTGTGCTTCTCTCTCTCCTCTTTCCCACGTGGGAGGTTTGTTTCTAAATTACCAGTATTACAATGGCCCTGCTCCATCTCCACCAGCATGGGTTAGCTAGAGAGGGAGAGCTTGTGTTTGTATTTATATAATGTCAAAGCACCCAGAGGCACACCCAAGCCGGACAGACAAAGCTGATCTGCCTCCCTGAGACTCTGGACCTTCATCCGAGGGGAGCCTGGGAGTGTGTTCCAGGCACGGGGACTCTGTATGTGGGTGGCCGGAGACTGGGTCGGAGACCGCCAACTGCCTGCCCATCACTACTGCATCCTTCCTCAAACACAAGAAGCCTGCTTTTGTTTGGAGCAGCAACGCACCCAGCTGGCTCCAGAGCCAGAGGAGACCTAGTCATCTCTGCGGTCAGGGGTCGCGATAAGATGTAAGTGAGCACGACTAGGGCGGGGTGGGGGCTGTCCAGGAAGGCTTCGGAAAGTGGTTTGACTCGGCCAAGAGTCTGCCTTCTCGTCTTTTCCTGCCTTCCTTCTGGGAAGCGGATGGGACGGCGCAGAGCTCCAGAAATCATCTCGGGACCAGTCTGCGACCTCACAGGTGGAAGCCGAGCAGGAAGGCGGGAGGCACCTGATGGCAGGCTTCGTTTTCTTTAGGTTTATCCACTTTAGGATTTCTTTTCTTTTTTTTTTTTTTTCCAAGACCCATAGTGCTTTTACTTATTTATTTTTAGCCATTTTTAAAAATTGAAGTCTAGTTAACTTACAACGTTGCGTTAGTTTCAGGTTACAGCAAAGTGACCCAGTTATATATAGAGACTTTTACAGATTCTTTTCCCTTATAGGTTATTAGTTTGGGGTTTGTTTGTTTGGCTGCATCATGTGGCTTTCGCGATCATAGTTCCCCAACCAGGGATTGAACCCAAGACCCTGGCAGTGGAAGCCCGGAGTCCTAACTACCGGACTGCCCTGCTACAATACATCGAGCAGAGTTCCCTGTGCTCTACAGCAGGTCCTTGTTGGTTATCTATCTCATATATATCTTAATAGTAACGTGATCAGAGGGGTTTTTTTTAGTCTATTCACAAGGTTGTAATGCCAGAACACTCTCATCACCCCCAGAAGAAGCACCATCCGCCTAGCCATTACCCTCCCCCACTCCTTCCTTCTCCTGTGTCCCTGGAGACCACCTCTGCTCCCTGCCTCTGTGGATTTGCCTTCTAGAAATTTCACATCAATGGAATCGCATAGTGTGTGGCCAT
Organism: Bos grunniens; assembly: GCF_055505025.1. Classification (NCBI taxonomy): domain Eukaryota; kingdom Metazoa; phylum Chordata; class Mammalia; order Artiodactyla; family Bovidae; genus Bos; species Bos grunniens. Next base: position 62,739,980 of record NC_141182.1, on the reverse strand, counting down.
TTGCGTCTAGCTTCCTTCATTCTGATTTGCCGGCTCATCTGCACTGAAGCCTGTGTGAGAGCCGCATTGCTTTTTACAGCTGAATAGTGTTCCCTCATATCTGTTCACCAGTGGATGGCCGTTTGGGTTGTTTTCGCTTCTTGGGTATCCTGAGCTATGCTGCTGCTGAGATTCCTGTACATGTGTTCGTGAGAATATAGATTTTCCGTTCTCTTGGGGCGGAATTGCTAGGGCCTAAGGCTCAGCGGTTGGAGAAGGAAATGGCAACACACTCCAGTGTTGTTGCCTGGAGAATCTCAGGACGGGGGAGCCTGGTGGGCTGCCATCTCTGGGGTCGCACAGAGTCGGACACAACTGAATCGACTTAGCAGCAGCAGCAGCATGGCTCAGCGGTAAAGATCCCACCTACCAATGCAGGAGATGGGGGTTTGATCCCCAGGTCAGGAAGATCCCCTGGAGAAGGAAATGGCAACCCACTCCAGTGTTCTCGCCTGGAGAGCCCCAAGGACAGAGGAGCCTGGCAGGCTACAGTCCACAGAGTCGCAAAGACTCAGACACAACTGAGCCACTAAACAACAACAAATGGTAACACTATGGTTAACTTTTTGAAGACCTGCCCGACTCCTTTCCAGAGAGGTCGCACCGTTTTGCATGACCACCAGCTGTGGGTGAGGGGTCAGAGGTCCTCAAGATTGGTGAGAGGATTCTCCCAGCAGCTGTGAGCTGGTGCCCTCGCCATGGCCAGCTGGGCGTTCATAATAACACAGGACTCAGCACGTGCTGCAGGGGGAGCATTTATTTCAAGCCCCAGATGGACACACACCCCGGATGGGCGCACACGCCAAGGACTCCCAGGTGCCTCGAGGCGGTGGGGCGGGCGCTGTGCCCAGCTCCTCACTTCCAGCGGCCTCCGACGCGGCCCTTCCCGGCCCCCTTCCGGCTGGAGGAGAAGGAGGGGTGTCAGGAAGGAGCTCCTCCCCGCCCACCTCTGAGATGGGCCCTGCCCTCCCTGCCAGGGGAAGATGCCTGCCACTGCCTGCTCTTGGGGGGGTTCGCTGCCTGGGGTGGCACGATTAGCCATCACCAGCCCATGGACAGGCGGGAGGTGGTGTCACTGGGCCAGCTCAGGATGTTCACGTGGGCACTGATAAATGGTTATGGACACAGAGCTGGGGGGAGGAAGGGGACAGTGACAGAGAGAGGGCCGGGGAGGCTGCGGGGGAAGAGAAAGATGGAAACTGAGGCAGAAAGATGGAGAGAGGGAGGGAAGCAGGGCGGGGAGACAGAGTGAAAACAGAGAAAAAGCCGTGCTTCTCGACATCAGCACTGGTGACATTTGGGGACCGTCCTGAGCATCGCAGGACACTGAACAGGAGCCCTGAGCTCCTCCCAGCGGGGGACAGTAGGACCCCCTCCCCAAACGTGTTCCGGACATCCCCTGATGTCCCCTGGGTGTGTGTGGGGGGGAGATCACCCCCCCGCCTCGGAGGACTAGTGATTAAGAGGGACATAGAAAGGGTGATTGAGACCCCAGAAAAGAACCGGAGATGGAGAGAAAAGGACAGGTTATGAGAACGTTCCAGAGAAAGAGGGATGAAGACAGAACCCCCAAGAGAGGGTGGCTGGGGCTGAAACTCAGAGTCAGGGGCAGCAGGAGAGACAGAGTCAGAGGGACGGGTGTGGGGCACAGGCTCGTTCACACTTACAACTTCTGGGCGTGGCTGATGCGGTTGTACAGGACGTTGATCTGCGGAGACCAGAGGGATGTGTTGGTAGAGCTGGAGGGAGAGCCGCCCCCTGCCCCCTGACCCAAACCCAGCCAAGCCCCCAGCCCCAGCCCCAGCCCGGCTTGGCCTCCAGCAAACACGGGTCTCACCTCATATTTCTGCTGCTTCAGCTTCGCCATCAGGTCAAACTTCTCTGACTCCAGCTGGTGGATCCAGTCCGACAGTTCCTGGGCCTTCTCCCTGGCCGGGCAGAAGGGCTGTCAGGGAAGGGAGCCAGGCCGGGCCCGGGCCCAGAGGGGCTGAGGGAACCCTTTGAATTTGGCTTTACTGGTGCCATTGTGTTAATAATTTGGGGCCCTTTTGTTAACATGCAAAGTAGATTGCAGCAGGGGGTCTTTAAATCTCTGCCCGCTTCTCCATGTCCCTGTCTCTCTAAGGGAGAATGGTAGCATGGCTAAGGGCCCCGGTCCTGGAGTCAGAAAGCATAGGTTCAAACACCAGATCTGGAATTCTCTGGCTTGTGACTATGGCCAAGCGACATACTATTTAGTCCAGGCCCCGCGATAATGTTTCCTGGGAGGAAGGGGGCTGGAGTCGACTCTGCATATCCATCCCCAGCTCTGAGCACAGGGTCCTCACACTGGGGGTTTGAAATCAGTGTCCTGGGAGCATTTACACCATGGAAATGAGCAGACGCTGAGATGTGGACTTTTAGCCTCTGGAGATCCACTTGGGAAGCATTTACCATCATGCCTCTTCGTAAATACGTGATGAAGAACACAGATTACCACACCAGACTTCCTGGGTTCCAATCCCCACTCTTGTGCCTGCAGACTGTGCAACTCTGGAAAGGTTCTTTAACCCCTCTGTGCCCTTTTTTGTTTGCTGGCTTTTTTAATGTTCTGGTTTGTTATCTCCAAGCTGACGGTGATGATAGTATAATGGTATCTACCTCACGGAGCTGCAAGCCCTCCACATGGGCTACTGCTTGCTGACATTTCACTGCTCTGTGATGTAGACTCTGTTATCACAGCCTCCTTTTACCAGTGAGGAAAGCAAGACTCAGAGGAGGTCAACAACTGCCTAAGATCACATAGCTTAAGTGGTGGAGCTGGCACTGACCCCTGGCAAGCAGTCTCAGGTACTGAGCTCCAAGTCCCCTCTCTGCGCCGCCTCTGGGGTGGTGGGTGTTTCTGACTTTAAGGGCCGTGCCTGGGCGCTTAAGACACAGAGGAGGCCCCCGAGGGAAGACCCTCCCCGGCCTTCCCTCTGAGGGCTTATCCTGAGAGGCAGGCTGTGCCCAGAGTGAGCTGTGAAGGGAAAGACGGAGCTCCGACCAGAAGCGATTTGCCTGGGAAATTGTTGCCAGTGTGTCTGGCTTTAATTCAGGTAGAAGAGGGAGCCCGTTTGGAATTCCCAGGGGACATCATCAGACCAACATTATCGCCTCAATTTTGGTCAGCCCTGTGGTCTGGTTTCCTATCATCTCCCAGACTCTACAGGTCTTGGCACCAAAAACATAAGTCCTACATCAGTGACACTCCACAGGGGAGTGGCCCAGAGAGGGAGAGACACTTGCCGACACACAGCGCCAGCGTTTCCGCCCACTCAGACCTGGGCCAGGGGTCACCCCATCTGCCTGTCTACCACCCGGGCCCCTCCCGCCTACCGGAGCTGCTCTTCTCCCATGTGGTCGATGTTCAGAGGCTTTTTACGCTCAGACAGGATACGCAGTTTCATCTCACGCCCCGTCTGGCGCTTCCCTCGCTTCTGTTCTGCCTGAGGGTGGGAAGGGGGCACCATGAGGTGGGGGGTGGCTCCCCAGCCCCTCCTCCTCAGACCCCAGCTGCCTCCCCCGGGACCCCAGACCTCAGGCCCCAGCAGGCTGAACTCACCTTGACCAGATAACCCCCAAAATGGGCACCCATGTTGGACAGAACCTTCTTCTTCTTGGCGTCGTCCTCGGCCCGCTTCTTGGCCTCCTCCTCTTCCTTCCGCATCTTCTCCTCCTGTGGGAAGAACGGGGTTCACCCCTGGGCCTCCCCCACCCCCCTGGACTGAGAGGGGAGGGCACCTGAGGGGGGCATCAGGGAGGCCAATTCTGCACCGAGTGAATCAGGGCTCAATCAGACTCAAGCATGAGAAAGTGTTAGTCGCTTCAGTCGCGTCCGACTCTCTGCAGCCCCATGAACTGTGGCCTCCAGGCTCCTCTGTCCATGGGATTCTCCAGGCAAGAACACTGGATGGGTTGCCATTCTCCTCTCCAGGGGATCTTCCCAACCCAGGGATCAAACCCCAGCCTCCTGCATTGTAGGTAGATTCTTTACCATTTGAGCCACCAGGGAAGCTCACCAGAGACAAGGTCAATATCAGAGCAGACAAGGATGCAAATACTTCCTCCTGGCCCTTCCAGGCCTGGGTGTGTGACCACCGGCCAGTCCTTCGTCTTCTCTGAGCCTTAATATGCTGCCCCTGCCCCCAGGAAAACTTAATCTGACGTGGGGGGTGGGGATATGCTTGCTTTTCTCTGCGTGCTCCAGCCTGCAATGGCCAGCGGTGATCTTGCTGTGTGACCTCCGTGTAGGTACTTGCCCTCTCTGAGACTTACTCTCCTTTAGTCTCATGAGAGGAGAATGACTGTCCTCAGAGGGGCAAAGAGGGTAACTGGTCATGGGAGTGGGGTAGGGGGCAGAGTCAAGAGGCTCTTGACCTTGAGCCTGAGGAAGGGGCTCCAGAATGCCTTCACTGAGGCATGACCACATCCGGAAAGTCTGCGTTGTATGTTCCAGAATTAGAGGCTCGCCCCGACCAAAGCCCTTCACCACTGGAGGGACAGGCGAGGTGTGGGGCTTGCCCGTAGTTCCCCACCTGAATGAGCTTCCTCTCACTGCTGTAATCTGCAAACATAGTGGCTTAAGGCAATGTCAATTTATCACCTTGCATTTCTGCAGCTCAGTCTGCAGTGGGTCTCGGGAGCTAAGTCACGGGGCACACAGCCTCCTCCTAGGCCCGTGAGCGGAGAGTCACCCCCTTTCCTTTTCCAGCTTCTCGGGGCGGCCTGCACCCCTTGGCTCGGGTCCCCTTCCTCCGGGAGACCAGTCCTTTGTCTCCACAGCACCCAATTCCTGTTCTTTAACAGTGGTTTGGGGGACTTCCCTGGTGGTCCAGTGGTTAAGAATCTGCACTTCTACTGCAGGAGGCACAGGTTCAAACCCTGGAACTAAGATCCCACACGCCTCGAGGTGCGGCCAAAAAAAAAAGAAAATGAGTGGGTCATTCAAGTCAGGTCATGTTTCCAAGGCCTATAGCAATGGGAGCATTCTACTCAGTTTCTCCCAACCAGCCAGTGATTCACTCCACAATGGCAGGTGAACAATCTGAAAACATCCTAGGATTTGTCCCAGAGAGAAAGAGGAGTTTAAGCCAGACCTGCTACTGGACCTTGGTCACTCCTGCCTAGGACTGATGGGAGTCAGGATTTTCAGAGCTCAGACCAGGAACATGCCAGGCACCCTCCTGGACACATTGTGCACATAAATATAGGCCAAAAGATGGAAAGAGAAAACCTGGGTCTTTGTGATAGTATTTAAGTCCCTTGATCCAGCCATGCCTGAAGCAGGCCCTGCCTTAGGCAATTTAGTTATATGAGCCAATAAAACTCTCTTTCTGCTAAATTCAGTTGGGGTTGGGGTTTCCCTCCCTTTCAACAGCAAGATCCATGGATAATACGCATGTGGACTTTCTTGGGGTCACAGAGAAGATCACGAATGGAAAACCGCTCCCAGGAGGAGGGGAGACACCCACCGCCAGCTTGGCCTGACGCTCTCGCTCCTTCTCGGTTCTGAAGCGCTGTTGCTCGGCTCTCTCCGCCCGGCGCCGCTCCTGGAGGAGGCAGAGGGCTGAGCGGGTGCAGGGACCACCACGCACCCCCTTATCCCTTCCCAGGTCAGGTCAGGAGTGGAGACAAGCATCAACTTGGGTGCGATCCGGAAAGTTTCAGCCTTGGGTCTGCACTGGACAGCAACCATGCTCCGTATCTCTCAGGACCCAGAGGCTGGGAGGCGAGGGGCGAACTGGGGGAAGCCCACCGCCCTCCACTCACGATGCGCTCTTTCAGCGCCACCAGCTCCTCTTCCTCTTTCTTCCGCTGCTCAAAGTGGACGTCGATGAGTGTCTGCAGCTCCAGCAGGTCCTTTTCCATGCGCTTCCGGTGGATGTCCTGGGGGACGGAGGGCGGGAGCCTGGTCATCCCCAGGTGGTACCCCGAGAAGGCACCAGCCCCGCAGCACCTCTGAGAAGCGTCAGTGGGGGACCCCTGGACCGCAAGAGTTTGTGGGATTGACCGTCCGCTGGGACAGACAGCTGCCGTGCGCTCGATGTCCAGCAGATGGCAGCGAACACCCTGCTCTGACCCTAGGGGGCCGCGAGGACGCAATTCCAGGAGTGTGTCGGAAAGCAAGCATGCCAAAAAAGAAGAAGGAGGAGAAAAAATAGGGAGGGGCGCCGCTTCCTAATTCGCGCCCTAGAGGCTAGCAGCCCCGCCCGGGATGGGGCGTCTGTTACTTACATCGAAGTCCACACGCTCCCCCTCTGGGATCTTTGGCGGGATCAGAGGAGGTACCACAGGCCGGCTGCGTGGACAGAAGAGAAACGCTGAGTGCCCTGACCTTCCGGCGGGGCAGCATCAGCCTCACGTGGGTCCTGAGCGCCTGCCGTGCGGCCGGTCCGCATCGGACAGGCTGCCGTGAGATGCACGCCCTGGTTCCACAGACTCGGTGGAACCCACGAATGTAAAATGTTTCACTAAGGACGTTTATATGGCTTAGTGTCCCAACGATGCGATTTCCAGTACAACGCGTTGAGTAAAATATGCTATTGGGATTCGTTTTACCCATTTTACTTTTTCAAATGCAGCTAGCAAAAAAATAATAATAATAATAATTCAGTTACATATGTGGCTTGCGTTGTATTCGTATTGGGTGGTGCTGCTATGAGGGGCTGCCTTTAATTTCCAGCCCTGGGGTCCTCCCGTTTCTTAGAATTTTCTTTATTAATTTTTTTTTTTAGCTGCATGGTGCAGCATGTGGGTCAGTTCCCTGACCAAGATTTGAACCCATGCCCCCTGCACTGGGAGGGCAGAATCTTAACCCTCAGACTACCAGGGAAATGCCCTCTTCTTTGGTTTCTAAAACAGCACCTCCTCCTGACTTGCTTCCTATTTCTCTGCCTGTCCCATCTCTGTCTCCTTGTCCCCTGGTGGGACTTTTGCTCTTCGATTCATTCGATTCATTCATAGGTCAGTCATTCATTCCCATGACTTCAACTGCCATCATTTACTGAGGATTAGCCTCTGTCTCCAGCACAGACTCTTCCTCAAACCCCAGACACCAGTGAACAGATGCCTCCTGAACATTTCCTGTCTTTGCACAAACCCTGCCCTAACTGAGCTCACCAACCTGGGGTTCTTGGAACTTCCCTGGAAGTCCAGTGCTTAAGACCCTGTGCTCCCACTGCAGGAGGTGTGGGTTCCATCCCTGGCCTCAGAATTAAGAGCCCACATGCCATGTGCCATGACAAAACAACACGGAACCCTGGGGCTCTCTCAGCTGGTGGTCCCTTTCTACCCTAAGCCCTCTGCCCCAGCTTGGGCCTCACCTCGTCCCACAATTCCCTGGCCATGTCATGCACCCCAATGCCCCCGGACATTTGCACATGCTGTTTGCCCTGCCTGCAATACCCTTCCTTTGATATACCACCCCACACCCACCCCTGGGAACTTCCTGCTCAAACAAGGCTTCCCTGGTGCTGAAGCACAGCTGTGCTTTCCTGTACACCTGGCTCTCACTCAGATCTGAGCCTCTGGCTTCTCTGCTCAGAACCCTCCGTTGGCTCCCCAGTGCCCTGGCCTCCACAGGCCCATCCCTCTATAGCCACAGTGAAATTCACGCACTGTCTGCAGAGGCCCCAAGGATTTCTGCTTTGTATGCTCGGGTTGCTGCCTCCTTGCATCTCTAAGCTTTGGGTTTGTTTTGGTTTTTAAGTTTTTAGCTGCACTACACAGTATGTGGGATCTTAATTCCCCAAGCAGGGACCAAACCCATACTCCCTGCATTGGGAGCGTAGTCTTAAGACCACAGGACTGCCAGGGAAGTCCTGGATTGCCAAGCTTTGGTCTCAATATGACACGCCCCAGGTGGCCTCTCTCCCCTCCGTGAGCTCCATGGCCCCACTGGTCTCCTAGTTTGGATTCTCCTGTGTCTGTATCTCTCCCCTGAAACACGGGACCTTGCACACAACACTTGCTTCCTCATCTCCCTTATACCTCCTTCAGCTAGCAAACTCCTTGTCTCTCAGGCGTCACCTCTCCTAGGAAGCCTTCCTTGATTGCCTAGAGCACAGATAGTCCCCTCCTCTGTGTTACCATGGGCTTCCCCGGGTGGCTCAGGGATAAAGGATCCACCTGCCAATGCAGGAGATGTAGGAGATGTTAGTTCGATCCCTGGATCTGGAAGATCCCCTGGAGGAGGGCATGGCAATCCACTCCAGTGTTCTTGTCTGGAGAATCCCATGGACAGAGGAGCCTGGTGGGCCACAGTCCACGGGGTCGCAAAGAACAATCAAACAACTGTGCTACAGTCGCCGGATCTGGGTCTGTTTCACCAACGGGGCAGGCAGAGTCTGCCTCTCGCCAAACACCAAAGTGGAAAGTTCCACCGAAATGTTTGCGGAAATCACTGTCCTTTCCTTTGCTTCCTTTCCCCACTCTCCTTCTCTGCCTCGCTTGCACCCTGTCTCTGGAGGTGGGAGATATATTTAAGGGGGTGTGATGGGAACCCCCACCCCTCCTAGGATCTCACCTTGGTTTGGGGCGCTCCTCTTCTGGTGAGAGGGATACAAAGAGATAATTAGCAAGAGTTCGTGGGTGGGTGGGCATGACATTTCCACAGGAGGGACCCGCCCCTTCCCAAGCCGTGGTTCCCACAAGCCCAGTTCCCTTCTCCTGCAGCTCCGGGGGAGGGGTTGGCGGGTAAAAGAGGATAAGGGAAATGGGGTGGCCTTTAGGAGGGACAGGGTCACACGCATCAGATATACATTCAGAACTGGTGTGGGGGATCCCCCTCCTCCATCGCTGGGAACCCAGGTGTCCAAACCTCCAGACCATAAGGAGACCAAAAAAAAAAAAAAAAAAGGCAACCCCCGCCCCCGCCCCTCGTCCTACACACCCAGAGCTCCTACCCTCCTCCATCAAGACCTAGCAGTGCAGGGAGGCCCCACGCCCTCTCTTCGCTCGGTGACCCAGGAGTTGTGTCCTCGGCCGCTCCCCATAGCAATCCAGACCCCCCCCCCCCACCACCGCTAGCCCCTACGGCAACCCCGGCCCCAACCTTTGAATGTATATGAAGGAGAAAAGTAAGGGACAGGCGAAGACGAGAGGGAGGGAGGGGTGCCTCTCCGCAAACACCCAACCCTTCTGTGCTTGGCCCTCGAGTCTGGGGAAGAAGGCTTGGGTGTCGGTCCCTTTAAGACGGAAGGGAACGGGTTAAAGCCTCCGCGAGGCTGGTTCCCTTCACGGCCAGCAGAGGGCGCGAGCGCGCTCCGGGCTTAAAGGGCCGGGCCGGGCCGGGCGCGGGTTGCGGGGCGCGGAGCGGGTCCTCGCGGAGGTCGGGGCCCCGAGGCCCCGGGATCGCTCTCCGGAAGCGAAGCAGCCGCGGTTACCTGGCTCTGCCGCCGGCTCCGGCTCCTCGGGGGCTGGGAGGGGGCGCAGGATAAGCGAGGGGGTGAGGGGCCGGGGAGGAGAGCGGCCGCGCGCGGGCGCGGGGGGCGGGGAGGGGAGAGAGGGGAGAGGCTGTTAGAGGAGCTGAGGCTGAGCCCTCCCGGCCGCCCCCGCCCCGGCCCCGGCCCCGGCCCTGCGTCCGGCTCCGACCTGCGGAGTGCGGCGCCTCACCTTCCTCCTCCTCCTCGGCGGCCTCCTCTTCTGCAAGGGGTAGGGGACAGAGGGCGCGGCGTTAGGGGTCCGGGGGAGGGGTGGGGGCCCCCAGATGGGGGCACAGGGAGAACCGGGATCGGGTCGAGTCCGATCCGAGACCGAGAGGGGGGCCCCTTGGGGCCTCCGCGGCAAATGGACCCGAGAGCGCTTCCCACGCACGGGCTGTGCGAACCAGGAGAGCGGGCGTCGGGCGGGGTGGGCTAAGTAAGATGCTGCAAGGCACCCCCAACCCCACCCCCGCCAAGGCTAGCCCGCGCCCCACTCACCTTCAGGCTGCTCCCTGAGGACCCGGGGGAAGGAAAGAGGGAGGGAGAGAATTAGGAGCCTTGGAGGCGGGAGGGGTCTCCGCCGCTCCAGGCCCCCAGCCCTCCCGCCGGCATCACTCACTCTTCATATTCTTGCTCTTCGGCGTCCGACATCCTGGGGTCCTGGTGTGACCTACAGACAGCAGAGAACAGGCCAAATGGGGTGCGGTCCAGAAGGGCAGGTGGCTGGGGTCTGGACCCCCGATTCTGAAGGGGAGGGGCCGGGGGCCTGGAACCCCGGGTCTGAGGGGGGAGGGGCCGGGGGCCTGGACCCTGGCTCTGGGGAGGAGGGGCCGGGGGCCTGGACCCTCGGGTCTGAGGGGGGAGGGGCCGGGGGCCTGGACACCCGGGTATGAGGGGGGAGGGGCCAGGGGCCTGGATCCCCGGGTCTGAGCGGGGAGGGGCCGGGGGCCTGGACCCCCGGGTCTCAGAGGGGAGTGGTTAGCCCCCCACCTCCTCAACCTACTGATCCGGTGATCCGGGCACTGGGGGTAAGGTGGGGCCGAGCCCCGGCTGCAGCCCCGCCCCTCTCCACAGCTGTCCCCTTTTGTCTTATGACAAGTCCGTAGGAACCTGATCTGGGTCTGGATTAGGAGAAGGTATTTGGGAAGGGACAGTGGCCTGAAGACAATAGCTGCCCCGCCCCCAGGGTCTATTTTGGGGGGATGTCACATCGGGTGACACAGAGGACATCTCCTGAGAAGTATCTGAGGGCGGGGGAGGTGGGTGAGGGTTCAGGGAGAATTAATCGCCAACCCCACCCCCACCCCCACCCCCGTCCTCTCCCACCCCCAGGGCCCCCACCCCTCTGGCGGGTTATCTGCCCACCTGTCACCTCCTTTCACCTTCACCCACTGCCACGGAGGGGACAATGACACACAAGAGCAGCTTCTGTCCCCAGGCCTCACCCTGACCCCTAAATACTAACACCCCCCATCTCTGAAATCCCCAAGGTGCCCAGGTGAGACCTCCCCAGACCCCAATACACACAGATTCTAACTGACGAATTCTGAAAACCAGCAAGTCCTTGGATCTCCAGATTCTGAGACCTCCCCCCAACTGTGGATCCTGCAGGTTGTGAGCCCAGACACCCTAAAATCTTGATCCCTTAGGTCTTGACCTAAATTCTGAAACCTCAAGATTATGAGACCCCAAAAATCTGTACACCCAAATTCAGAGGCCTGATTGATGCTACCCCAATATGACACTACAAATTCTATTACCTCCAGCCATGAGGCCTCAGATTCTGTGACTTTAAGTCCTAAACCCACAGACACTGACCCCCAGTCCTGACACTCAGACTGTCTGCCATCCAAGCTCAGAGACTCTCAATTTCTGAGATTCCCTCAGACTCAGAGCTCCAAGGCCCTAAGGTATTCTATTCTGGGATACCCAAACCCAGGCACCCCTAAATTCTATAACCCCCCAAATCCTCATACATCCCCCATCCACCCCCAGTCCCGGGACCCTGGCCCCCTCGAATTCCCAGATCTGCCTCCATACCTCTCCTCCTCACCTCTCATGTCTCCCATCCCTCTGCCCCCTCCCCCAAGGACACCCCTGGAGCTCACAGGGGGCTGTTACCTGAGTCTGGGTCAGCAGAGGTGTGAGAGAGTGGTGGGGAGAAATCTTGCTGGGCAGGCTGAAGCACCCCGGTTTATAGCCAGAGGTTGAGCCCCGCCCCAGGGGGAGGGGAAGGGGGAGAGGATTCCTTTCCTCAAAGTCTCAGCCCAGCTCTGAGGTGGCCCTGCCCTCCCCACCCCCCCACCCCCACTTTGGCTCCACTTTAGGGTTCCAGGCACCTCCTGGCTGTTCCAAGGCCTCTCCCGCATCCCAAAAGCATTGTCCAGGAACTCCGGGCTGGGTCAGGTCACCCTCGGGCTCCCCACCTCCCTGGGCCCCGGCACCCTGTGCTCTGAAGCCGCTGGGCTCAGCCCTACAGTCGGTCCTTGGATGAGGTTCATTGACGAAAGGGGTCCAAGGGAGATTTTACCCCTCCATGAAAGAGACCCTTTCTGTCTGTCTCTCTCTAGGCATTCACCTCACATACACTGTTTCTTATCTGTCTCTCCTCTGTCTCCATGACTCTCCATCTATGTTTGTCTGTGTGGGTCCGTCTCAGCTTCTCCCCACCTCTGTCTCCGTCCGTCTTTCTGTCCCCCCTCCCCACCCCCACCCCTTTGTCTGCCACCGGGATTCCACTCTGGTGACAACAGGCACTAAAACAGGGCAGCAGGTGTGTGAGGGGGTGGGGGAGGGCGGTGTCGGACTCTGCGGGACCTCACCCCCCCATCTCCATCTGACACTGATCTTTTTTGGTATCCCCCTCCCCTTTCCCAGGGGAGCCGCGACCTTGAACTCTAGGGGTTCTTCACTCCTCCGGGCTTCTCAGTGCCTCTGTCTCCCCTTGAACTCTAGGGGTTCTTCACTCCTCTGGGCTTCTCAGTGCCTCTGTCTCCCCGTTTCTTGGGGGTTGACTCTGGGGCTCTCTTCCGCCTCTCTCCACACCTCTTTGTCTCTGAATTCTTCACTCTGTCTGCCGGTTCTTCTCTCTGCGTTTCTCTGGGTGTCTCTGCACTCCAGCCTCTCGTAGTGTCTGTCTGTGGGTGTCTGTGTCCCCAGGTCTCCCTGTGCTTGTCTGTGACTCAGTTCCTGTCTTCTTCTTCTTTTAACACTTATTTATTTATATGACTGCCCTGAGTCTTAGTTGTGGCATGTGGGATCTAGTCCCCTGGCCAGGGATTGAACCTGGGTGCTCTTCATTGAGGGCACAGCATGTTAGCCACTGGACCAGCAGGGAAACCCCTTGTGTCTTTAGCTGTGTGTCTGTCTTTAGCTTCCTAGCTCGTGTGTGTGTGTGTGTGTGTGTGTGTGTGTGTGTGTGTGTGGTCTCTTTGTGTCCCTCTCTGCGCGTCCTTATTTCTGTCTTCCAAGGTAAGCCCATCACTGTCTCCCTGTGTATATCTGTCTTTATTCCCTCTTTCTGTGCACTTCTTCCTGTGCCTTTGGGTCTCTGCCTGCCTCTCTCTGGCCGTGCCGCTGACTCCGTCTGTCTGTGCCTCCGGGTATGTCTCCGGGCCTTGGTCTCCTTGGTCTCGGCACCTCTGTGTCCTCGCACGTGGAGACTCAACTCTGCTCCTGCTGTGCTCTTGTGCCGCTCCTACCCCGAGTTCTCCAGCCTCTCCCACACCTAACCGCCCGCCCTGCCCCCAGGAGTAGACAGACAGCCACCCTCAACTCAGAGAGAAGCTTTATTCCTCGGGGTCATCCTCGAGGCCAGGGTCAAGGCAGAGGGCAGTCAGCTCAGCCCTCAAACTTCTTCTTGCGGCCTTCCATTCCACTCAACGCGTCAATGTTCTTGCGCCAGTCTCCCACCTCTCGGTTTTCCTGGTGGGGGGGAGGTCAGAGGTTAGCGTGTCTTCCTGGTAGCCTCCACTTGCCCTCCTGCCTGCTGGGTCACTTGTTCCAGATGCCCATTGCAGGGTCTAGTTCTGGAATACGTCTTATTCCCTCAGACAATCTTTTCCAATATGCCCCACTTCCTGTCTCCCTCCTGTACTTCCTGTCTCCCTCCTGCACTTCCTGTCACCCTCCTGCACTTCCTATCTCCCCTTGGATTTCCTGTCTCCCTCCTGCACTTCCTGTCTCCCTCCTGCACTTCCTCTCTCACTCATGTACTTCCTGTCTCCCTCATGCACTTCCTGATTCCTTGTCACTTCCATTCTCCCTAATGCACTTCCTGTCTTTCTCTTCTACATCCTGTCTTACTCTTGCATTTCCTGTACCCCTCCTAGACTTCCTGCGGAGGACCCTTCACCCTCAGGCTGGGTCCTAGGATTGCTGCCCACTACCTCCTCCCCTGGGACTTCCCTGGTGGCTCAGATGGTAGTGTCTGCCTATAATGCAGGAGACCCAGGTTCAATCCCTGGGTCAGGAAGATCTCCTGGAGAAGGAAATGGCAACCCACTCCAGTATTCTTGCCTGGAAAATCCCATGGACGGAGGAGCCTGGTGGGCTACAGGCCATGGGGTCGCAAAGAGTTGGACACGACTGAGCGACTTCACTTTCACCTCCTCCCCTAAGCACCCCCTTTCCTGGACTGAGCCACACTCACCTTCTCCGTGTCCTCCTTCTTCACCTGCTTGAGGTGGGCCCGCAGGTCTAAGGTCTCCTTAGCCCTGGCACCCAGCAGTGCCTGCATCATGGCATCTGCAGAGATCCGCACTCTACGCAGAGTGGGCCGCTTAAACTTGCCCCGAAGGTCAAAGATCTTCTGGTTCAGATCTGCAATCTGGGCAAAGCCATAAAGGGAGATGGAGACCCCCCCTCCTCTTCCTCCTTGCCTCACTTCTCCACCCTACACTTCTCTCCTATCCCTAGCCAGGCTCTCCCTAGTTCAGGCCTCTACTACCTTCAGGATGAAATCCAAGCTCCCCATCCTGTAATTGGATCCCCAATTTGCCTCAGCCTCATCTCGGAAAACCACCGACACATCCCAGTCCGGCTACACTCATCTCACAGGTCCCTGGCCCACACTTGAGCTGACTTACCAACACTTGAGGCTCCAGCCACAAATGTTCACAAACATATTTCCTACTTTGTCCCCTCCTGGCTTTTGTGCTCATCCCTGACCCTTCACTTTCACTTTTCACTTTCATGCATTGGAGAAGGAAATGGCAACCCACTCCAGTGCTCTTGCCTGGAGAATCCCAGGGACGGGGGAGCCTGGTGGGCTGCCATCTATGGGGTCGCACAGAGTCGGACATGACTGAAGCGACTTAGCAGCTGACCTATTGTGCTCATCCTTCTGGCCCCTCCCTGCCAGGTTCACAGAGTTGTCCTGCGTTTCCTGGTGTCTGCAGCTGTAAGCAGCTGCAAGGGGCCAGGCTGAGACCAGAGCCTGAGGCATCCCATCCTACCCCAAAGGGACACAGGCGGCCCAGTGCCTCCCACCTCAGTGATGTTCTTAGTGACTTTCGCCTCCACGTCGTATCTCTCCTCATCCACCTTGTCCACACGAGCGTGGAGCTGTCGGCACAAGTCCTGGTGGAGGAATGCGGTGTGTGTAGTGAGGAGAAAACCCAGGGGTTTGGACTCCTGGGTCTGAGGGAGGAGGGGTTGGGGACCTGGAGGAGTAGATTGAAGCCAGACCCTGGGGAACTTTAGAGTCAGAGGTTCTGAGAATCTGGACTGGAGTTGGGCTGGAGGAACCAGTCTCTGGGTTTTGAGGTTATAGGCAGCTGCAGGCCACATTTCTGAACTCCTAAGGGTGAGGATTGGCAAATTGGACACGAAGGTCCTGGGAAGAGTGGGGGCATCGGTAAGTATACCCCTGAGTCCCAAGGGACGCAAGATCGGACACTAGGAACCTGGGAGCCCAGGCTGGGACGGAGTCCCTGGTTAGAACCAGTACCTGGAGCTCCGCGAAGCCCAGCCCGGCCAACTCCAGAGGCTGGCACCGTGTGCTCAGAGCGCGCCCCTTCTCTCCTCGCCGCTCCTCAGCCTCCCGCTCCAGTTCCTGCTTTGCAATCTGCAGCATCAGGGTCTAGGGAGGGGGTGCCGGGAACCGCGGCCCAGTATTGGGATGAGGACGCTGCGGGGTAGTCACCCTCATCGGGCCCTGCCCTCTAATCCCAGGCCGGCTTCCAGAGACCTGCCCCCTCCAGCTTGATGTCCATCATTCCCAGGCCCCAGACCTCCCTGGCAGGGCCACCTTCCCGCCAAACTTTTCAGGTCCCGCCCAGTCGCTCACCCGAAGCCCCACCCCAACATCCAAGACCCGCCCCCTGAAGACACCTAGCCTTCCCCCGGGCTCATCCGCACCTTCAGCTGCAGTTTCCTTGAGGCGGAGATCTTAGACTTTTTCTGCCGGGGGTAAGACAGCAAGGAAGGATGAGGGAGGAAGATTCGAAGG
This sequence comes from Bos grunniens, assembly GCF_055505025.1. NCBI lineage: Eukaryota > Metazoa > Chordata > Mammalia > Artiodactyla > Bovidae > Bos > Bos grunniens. Next base: position 62,724,047 of record NC_141182.1, on the reverse strand, counting down.
AGGACGGCGGGAGGAGCATCAGAGCCCCGCCCCCTCAAGTCAGGTCTCTCCTCCAACTCCAGCCCGCGGGAAGCCACGCCCCTCATCCCCATCCACCAATCTGGGGCCTGTAGATAGGCTCCGCCCACCGTCTCTAAGCGATCTCTGGTCCAGAGACGGCGGGACTCCGCCCATAGGCAAGCTCGCACCAATCAGACGCCGGCCCTCTGCTAAGCCCGTCCCATGAAAGCCTTCCTCCTCTTGGGCTCCGCCCACAACCGAAGTCCCGTGAGGGCCCTGGCTCCGCCCCGCCTCCCCAGGACGCCGGTGCCCTAAGAACCTCAATCCAGACCCTGCGAGCCCCCTCACCGGCCCCGCGCCCTCGCTGGCCCCCGACCTCACCTTGGCGTGCGGCTCCGTAGCGTAGGCGCGGTAGTTGGCAGACGAGCGGCGTCGGACAGGAGGGGGCGCGGGGACCGTGTCCCCTGCCTGGGGTTGGGGGAACGGAGCTGAGTGACCACGGGAACCCCCCCGCAACCCGTCTCCGTGCCATCTTCCAGGGCTGCAGTCTCTCTCCCCAGAGCCCTTCCCGCAGTCCCCTCCCCGGGCACGCGGGGCCAGCCCACGCCCGCTCTCACCGTACTGCCGCCGCTCCTGGAGGGAGAGAAACCAGGAAAGGGGGTTACTGGTGGGCCTGGGTCCTGTCTAGTCCGTGTCCCAAGGGACCCCATAGGCCCTTCTGACCACAGATCCGGCCTACCAGCTCCCCATTCTCGGCTCCTAGGGTTTGGAGTCCCAAACTCTCACCTCATTCGGACACCCGGGTTTCCTGTCCTTACCTCCCTTCTCAGACCGGAGTCCAGGCTCACAACTCTCACCCCTCACAGGGATCCGGGAGATAACCCCCCACCCGCCTCCGGCCTCAGGAGCCCAGGTTACCAGTCCTCACTCACCGGTCCGCCATGCTGGGTCTCAGGCCAGGAGCTGAGGGAGGCAGAACCCTGGGGGCAAGGAGCTCTTGGAGGGTCAGGGAGGGAGCGTCCGGAGTGACCTTGAAGGCCCCTGGGACTTGTCTCGTCCGGTCTGCTCCAACCTCACTGAGGACACTGAGATAAAGGGCGAGGACGGAGACTAAATATACTGCTGCCCCCTCCTCTCCCTGCCCAGGATTCGAGATAACGGGGCGCGTGAGGGGTGGGGCGGGCCATGCTCCAGCTGGATCACCCCTTCACCTTGGCGGCCTGGGAATCCAGCCCCTTCTCCCTCAGACCCAGGGGTTCAGGCCCCCAGCCCCTCCTCCCTCAGACCTGGGGGTCCAGACCCCCCACCCCTTCTCCCTCAGACCCAGGAGTCTAGGCCCTGCCCCTTCCCTAAATTGCAGTCTCCTTGAGGACTGGAACTTCTTCACCGTGTTATGCTCAGTTTCAGTGCCCCAAACCTGTTACCCAATCAGTAAAGTTTGCTGATTTACTTGAGGAAACACGTGTGGGGTGTGCCCAGGCTTTCAGCAGTTCATTCATTCAGTCGTGTCCGACTCTGCGACCCCATGGACTGCAGCGCACCAGTCCATCACCAACTCCCGGAGTTTACACAACTCATGCCCATTGAGTTGGTGATGCCATCCAACCATCTCATCCTCTGTCGTCCCCTTCTCCTCCCACCTTCAATCTTTCACAGCATCAGGATCTTTTCAAATGAGTCAGCTCTTCGCATCAGGTGGCCAAAGTATTGGATTTTCAGCTTCAACATCAATCCTTTCAATGAATATTCAGGACTGATTTCCTTTAGGATGGACTGGTTGGATCTCCTTGTAATCCAAGGGACTCCCAAGAGTCTTCTCCAACACCACAGTTCAAAAGCATCAATTCTTCAGCACTCAGCTTTCTTTATAGTTCAACTCTCACATCCATACATGACTACTGGAAAAACCATAGCCTTAACTTGACGGACCTTTGTTGTCAAAGTAATGTCTCTGCTTTTTAATATGCTTCAGCAGGTAGCACATAAAAATTCACCTCTTGCTCACCCCCCACATCCCCTCCCTCTCCTATTCTTGGAGACAGACAGGAAAGACACAGACACCTGGAGAAGAGTTCTTGGTTCTCTTTACTTGGACCACCTGAGGGTAGACCAGCCTGTGAGAGGCGACACCCCCAGCCCCCAGTTAGGAATGGGACGCCTGGAGTCAAGGGGACCACGCAGAGGGCCTGAGCAGAGCCCCAAGGCCAGATCTCCAGGCTGTTTTCAGAGTCTGGGCGTGAAAGACAGAACTCAAGAGAACAGTCTAGAATTCTAGGAATAAATATAGAATCCCAGGAATGGAATCCGAAATGCTAGCGACACCTCTGGCACCGAGTGAGACTGCTGAGAGTGTGACTGAGTATTCTAGAGGCGTGTTCTCATTCTATGACCGGAGGTTAGATGTCGGGGATGGGGTATTTGGTTTCTGGAGGAACAGTCTGATTCTCTGATTTGGGGGCCTGACTCCCTGTGGGCGGAACTGAAGCCTCCAAGAGTGAAGCTTGAGACTCTGAGGTCAGTTTGAGGGGTTCAGAGGGTGGGTTCCCCGATTCAAGGGACTGGGTCCTGTCCTCAGAGGGCGGGTCGGTTGCCTCAAGGGGCGGGGTCAGGACTTCAGGGGGCGGAGTCCCAGATTCCACAGCTGGGTCCTCATGGCCCGGAGCTGAGTCCCCTGCCTTGTAGAAGCGCGCGAAGGTGTCCGAGGGCTTGCCCCCCAACTGTGGGGCGAATCCAGCCGCTTGTGCTAGCTCCCCGACCCGGCTGGAGAACGCCTGCAGCTGCTCCTGCCGCAGGTCCACTAGGAACCTGGAACCAGGAAGCGGCGGGTTAGGGGGCCCCGCTTTCCGCCCCCGGCCTGAAAGTTGCCCGCCCTGCCCTCTGCTGGCTCACTGGGCTAATTCGACAATCAGGCGTCCTCCGGGGGCCACGCAGGCCCCCAGCTCTGCGCTGAGAAGATGGACCATCCTGCGGAGAGAAAAGGGGAAGGCTGAGGCTCGGACTTTGAGGTTCTGAGTGAAGAAGAGAGGCTGGGGACCTGGACACTGATAGAGAAGGGTCTGGGGGCCTGGATTCCTGGGTCTGAGGGAGGAGGGGTTGGGTGAGGAAGACCTGGGCGCCTCCCAGGTCCTCTTACCCACAGGCCACGTAGAGGAGCTGGAACTGTCCCATGTAGCAGCTCTTGTGGTGGAGGGTGTGGGCAGAATCGAGGGACAGGAAGTGGACAGTGAAGGGCTCCGGGGCAGGGGCTGCTGGGGAAGGGAAGACTGGCAGGGTTAGGCAGACACTCGAAGCTTGGAGATGACTCTCCTCGTCCGTCTTCAGGCCTTTTGTCATCCTTTCTCTTGGGTAGATCCCTGGAAACTTCTGGGAAGACTGGCCTGGCAGGCAGAAACCCATTTTACAGACTAGGCAACTGAGATTCACGAGGAGAAAAGAGAGTGGGTGACCCATAGCCACACAAGTCATTAATTCACCCGGGAGGGCCAACCTAGGTAATGGGTAGACGGAGGCACGACCAGATTTGGGGTCGGGGGATTCAGGTATAATCTGAAACCTAGAAGCTCGTTAAAATGTTCTCAGCCTCTTGAATATCTGCACGTGGGATCATAATTCTGCTAATTCTGCTACTGGAATTCAGAATGGTATGAATGGTGTCAAGAGTTGGAAAAGGGAGAGAAATTCAAAGAGAAGAGTGAAAAACAGACCGGATGTCGGGAAGGGGAGGTCATTTGTCCAGGCTTTAGACACCGAACCGATCCATGCTTGGACTTCAAATACCCGGAGCCTGAAGCCTGGGACGAGGGTCCGGGTCCCGCTCTCCCCCAGATGTGAGCGCCCCAGCCCCGCTTGCCACCTCAAGGGAACAGCCCCGGTCCGCGGCTTACCGGGCTCCGAGCTTCCCTCCGCGCCGCCCTGCACCTGCTCCGGGTCCCCCTCGGCGGCTCTCGGGTGCCCCCAGGCGGCCATCTCTCGGAAGAGCTCCGCCACATTGTGCTCGGTGATCTCGCATGCGGTCTTTGGGGGTAGAAGGGGCGTGGCCAGACGCTGAGCTAGGACCGCGGGGCCGCGGTGGCACTGGAGATGCCTAAAGAACGCTCCCCTTCCCAAGCCCCCACCCCCAGAGAAGGCATCTGGCGGACGCACTTAGATTTCTAGACTGGGCCTGGGAAGTAGAGGGGTGGGGCTGTCACGTGGACGTAGCGAGGGGCGGGGCCCCGGGCTGCAGGGCCCCGGGCTGCAGGGCCCCGGGCTGCAGGGCCCCGGGCTGCAGGGCCCCGGGGCTGCAGGGCCCCGGGCTGCAGGGGCGGGGGCGGGGCCTGGGCTGCAGGGGCGGAGCCCAGGCGTCGGGGGTGGGGCCCTGAAGGCGGGGGCGGGGCCCGGGCGGCAGGGCGGGGCCTTGCGTACCCTCTCGGGCCCCAGCACCTCCAGCCTCAAACCTTGACCGGCTGCCCGTTGCTAGTCCTCAGGAGGGTCTCGTCGTCCGCTTCGATGCCGAAGGCCACGAAGGGCCCCGTGGCGATGTCCCCCCAATACCCGCGCGCTGCCACGCGCTCCCCGCGCTGGGAAAGCAGGGAGAGAGGATAATGTTGGGGAACTCGGATTGTGGGGCTCCCCAGCCTCTAGAATCAGCAGCAGCCAGGGAGCACGCACGTGGCTCAGGAGGCGACCGGACGCCAGGGTCCGGTTGGGCACGTGATAGGCGCTGGAGTCTCTGAGTTCAAAGGCGACGCCCGTGTCCCTCCAGCGCCTGAACTCGCGGGTGTGGATGACTCGGGCCTGGAGGGAGCGGGGAGCGAGGAAAGAGGCCTCTGTGAAACTTACAGGCCCCAGCCCCGCCTCCTCCACCCCCAGGACCCGAGACCCTAGCCTCGCTTCCTCCACCCCCAGGACCGGGACCCCAGCCCTTCCTCCTCCACCCCTAGGACAGGGGACCCCAGCCCTTCCTCCCCCACCCCCAGGACAGGGGACCCCAGTCCCGCCTCCTCCACCCCCGGGACCGGGACCCTAGGCCCGCCTCCTCCACCTCCAGGACCCGGGACCCCAGCCCCGCCCCCCAGCCCTCACCCCGCGGTCGTGCAGCTTCATATGCAGGTCCCAGTCGCTGACGCCGTGCCGGGCGTCGTACCGGGAGCCCAGGTACTGGCGCAGCCTCGAGTCCCACAGGCGGCTCATGGGGAAAGCCTCCGGCCCCTTCTCCCCTCCGGCCCAGAAACGGAACACGGCCTCCAGGGCGTCGCGTTCGCGGAACTGCGCGGCCAGGCCGGTGTGGGGGAGAACGAGGGAGAGGGGGCTGCAGGGACCGTGGCGTCTCCCCCCGACCCTCCCTTCCCCCGCGGGGCGTGGGAAACGATTCTGGCGGCTCTCCGCTGAAGGGACCGAGGCTCTGAGAGCAGAGGCCACCCCCTGGGCCATATGGCCCGGTGGGAGCCCCGGAGCCCTCAGGCCGCTCCATCCACGCAGACCCTGTTGGACGGCCCGGCCGCCACCCGGGTCCCGGGCGGGGACTGTCGGAGGCCGCGCGGAGGCACCTTGAGGGCGCCCAGGCTGAGCCAAGGCAGCTGCTCCGCCAGGCGGTCAGGTTCCGGCACCAGGTGAGCCAGGCGGCAGGCCTGGGCGCGCACGAAGGCGGCCACCGGGGGGCGCAGCAGCGCGTTCCCCCACACCTCCAGGAAGGTCTCGCTCCTCTCTGCGGGGAGTAGGGAGAAAATAATGGAGGGAGCCGAGGGGTGAGTCCACACGTGAGATCCGTGACGGCGACGCCACTTTATAGAGATGGTATTCTTCCATAGTCGTGTAATGAACATGGCGGACCTAGGCAAGTCCCCCACCCATCCCAAAAGCTAAAACATGAAGAGTAATTTACACCTCACCTGGGTCTCCTCGCCTATTCCTACCAACCCCCCGCCCCGCAGGTAACCCCAATCCTGAATTTCCTGCTTAAGTTTCTCTTGACTTACAAAAGGAAAGATTTTTTTAAAAAAAGGAAAGGTTATATAGAGATGGAGATGAAGATTTATGTGTGTTAGCAGAATCCTGTAAGACAGAACTAGGGCTTCCCCGGTGGCTCAGCAGGAAAGAATCTGCCTGCTAATACAGGAGACCAAGGTTCGATCCCTGGATCAGGAAGATCCCCCGGAGAAGGGAATGGCAACCCCATCCAATATTCCTGCTTGGGAAATCCCATAGACACAGGAGCCTGGCAGGCTACAGTCCACAGGGTTGCAAAGAGTTGGACACGACTAAGACTGGAGAAGGCAATGGCACCCCACTCCAGTACTCTACTCTCGCCTGGAAAATCCCATGGACGGAGGAGCCTGGTGAGCTACAGTCCAGTGGGGTCGCTAAGAGTCAGACACGACTGAGCGACTTCACTTTCACTTTTCACTTTCATGCATTGGAGAAGGAAATGGCAACCCACTCCAGTGTTCTTGCCTGGAGAATCCCAGGGACGGGGGAACCTGGTGGGCTGCCATCTATGGGGTCGCACAGAGTCGGACACGACTGAAGCAACTTAGCAGCAGCAGCAGCAGAGCGACTAAGACAGAACTATTTACCTTTAGTTGTATACACAATATATATCGATATCAACATATAGTTTCATTTTAGTTGTTTAAGAACCTTATAAGAGAGAACGATATACTTTTAGTTTGGTTAGATAAGTTCTAGTTTAAGAGCCTTTACAAGGTGCATTAAGAAATCTGTGCAATGTCTTCTGAAAGCCCTGGGCTGTTAATGACACCTACCATCCTTAATCATGGTAACAATAATCGCTAATATGTGTGGAGTCTATATCATAAGCCAGGAGCCATGCATTTTTTTTTTCATTAAACCCTTATTAAGAATTCTATGGCGGAAGAACTTTTAGGATCTTCATTTTATAAATGTAGAAACAGAAGCCCAGAAAGGGATAGACACTAGCCCAAGGTCACACAGCAAGCAGAGTCAGAATTTGAACACAGCCTGCCTGAGTCTAGGGGGGAACAATTGGCTCTAGGCACCAAGCTGAAGTTTTTGTTACTGGAAAACAAGTCAATTTCCCACCCAAATCCTCCTCCTCCTTTCCTTGTTATAGTCTCACTTCCAAGGATGCCTCCTCCAGGCAGATTCCCTGGGGTTCATACCTCTCACTAGGGGAGACTCAGGCCTGAGGGAGGCTTTAGGCAGGACAGAGCTCAGCTCAGCCAAATGGTCCCCACATCCGGGGGACTCATGACCTCTCGGGAAGTCCCTGGATCTCTTTTGGGCTTCTCCCTCATCAGGAGGTTTTGAATGCTTACACTGTGTTACGAACAGTTCTGAGAGTTTTATGTGGATTATCTCCTGGAATTCTCTGAATGATTCTCGGAAGCATTCTTTTTAGCCCCATTTCAAAGGTAGGAAGAGCTGAAGCTGACAGGGCTACCAAGTGAGTGAGCAAGTGATGGAATAGGAAACAATGTGCATCGTGCTTAATTTCACCATTGAAATGCTAGAACTCTGCAGGAAGGGGGAAGGGGCTGGGGGCCAGATGGCCTGGATCTTTGCTGACCTTGCAGCCCCATCTTCTCAGGATCCTCCAGGGCTAGGCTGAAGATCAGTATGTGTCGGGCTACAGCTTCCAGATTATTCTCCAGCACATAAAACTAAAAGGACGGGCAGGGAAGAACAATTCTGAGATCTGTGTCCCTGGCTCCCAACAGACCCAGGAGTGGGAAACCTCAGCCCCCTCCTCCCACAGGACCCCGGAGGCTCGTGCACCAGTCCCGCTCTTTAATCACAGAAACGTGGGCACTCAGAACCCTCCTCTCCGTCACTACTCAGGAGGCCCCATCTTTAGACACTTCCCCCACTTCAACCCAGGAGCCCCCAACTCCAGCCCCATCCTTCCCCAGGACCTAGGAGTCTGGGTCCCCAGCTCCCTCCTCCCTCAAGGACTCAGGAAACTGGGCTCTCATCTTCATCCTCCTCCTTCCAAGACCCCATAATCCCAGCTCACATGGAACCTCCTTCGAGGCCAGAGAGCTGCCCGGGCCAAGGTCCGTAGCAGGTGCCGCCCATCCACTGAACCCAACAGCAGGACATTTAGCTCGGGGGTCTCATGCTCTGTTTCGGCCTGCGAATCTGGATCCACAGGAGGACCTGATAAGATGATAGCAGGCTGGAGTTTGCGGCCTGGAGAGCGTCCCCTGCAGCCACCCTCAGCAGGACTTGGACCCCTGGCCTCGGTTTCAACCGGAGCTGTGCCTCTAAGCGTTCCGGAACTTGGAGTCCACAGAGGCATCTAGGCTGCCCACTGGGCGGAGGGCGCCCTTGGAGCCCCCGAGAACGTTAGCGCGCTGTCTGCCAGGCTGTGAAGGCAGCGGCTGCGTCGCAAGATTTGTGATCCTGAGCGGGGGGCTCACTCTCAGCCTGCAGGTCCACTGCCGGGGACAGGCCCCACCAGGACACAGAGCCAAAGCCCGTGCCCGAGCCTGCCGGTGTAGTCATCGCCGTGCGGTCCGGACAACCTGGGAATCCCCAAACATCGAGTCTCCGTTGCCCACCCGTTCCCCTCGCACCTGCCCCGACTTCTCGCCCCTTCCACACCCGCCTCACCTTTATCTTTTCAAATAACCCGAGACACCCCCTCCCTCCCCGCTCGGGGCTGCGCTAAGGTCCGAAGGGCCCTCCTCAACTGCTGCCCATAGTCCCCGCCCTTTTCAACCATTCGGCCAATGGGAGTGTGCGGGTTGGCACCGCCGCGATCAACTGGCCAATGAGAGTGAGCGAGACCTGCCGGATGCGAACTTTTGGCCAATGGAAGCTCTGACGGACGACCACCCGGGCTTGTGGGCTTGAGGGCTTGAGGACGCGGTCGTCATGACAACAGAGCGGCCAGAGGGCGGGGCCAGGAGAGGCTGGGACGGAGCCTGGGGCGGTCCAAATTTATTGAAGCAGAAGGCCTGGACCGATCCAACATTTAGACAGAACGGAACCGAATCTTCATAAACCCAAGTTAAAATGAGGTGAACTAGACCTCAAACTCGGAGAAGGCAATGGCACCCCACTCCAGTACTTTTACCTGGAAAATCCCACGGACAGAGGAGCCTGGTAGGCTGCAGTCCATGGGGTCGCTAAGAGTCGGACGCGACTGAGCGACTTCACTTTCACTCTTCACTTTCACTCTTCACTTTCATGCATTGGAGAATGAAATGGCAACCCACTCCAGTGTTCTTGCCTTGAGAATCCAAGGGACGGGGGAGCCTGGTGGGCTGCTGTCTTTGGGGTCGCACAGAGTCGGACACGACTGAAGCGACTTAGCAGCAGCAGCAGCAGACCTCAAACTGTACACTTCTGTGTCCCCATTTTCGCTCTCACCCTGGCTCTACCACACAGGACTTTTCTTACCAGGTGGAAACACAGCCAAGTGCTGGGACCAGCTAGCACTGGCCCCTGGTTGCTAAATTTTAGGGAACTTTGTGACCTGGTTGTTACACACAATCATTACTAAAAATTAGTTTTACTAAATTAATTACTAAAATTTAAATTCAGTAAAATACATTAAATAAAAGTAACCATACTCAAAATTCACCACTTCCTATTTTATTTTACTATTATCAATGGTCTCAAGGTTAGTTACAACTATTGTACCTGTAGGAAGAAAATGCTATTTTAATGCAGTCGTTTAAGACATGAAATTGGCAAACTATGACCACAGGCTATCTACTTTTGTAAATAAAGTTTTATTACAACAGGATCAGGATTAGACTAGTGCAGAGAGACCCAAGTGAAGGGTCAGATCCTGCCATTAATTTTTTAATATTTTTCCGTCTTGGATTTCTTTTTTGCACTAGTTTGGATTTTTCTTTAAAAATTGCAGTAAGGGCTTCCCTGGTGGCCCAGTGGTTGAGAATCCCCCTTGCAATTCGATGCAATGAGTTGACCTGTCTGGGAGTCCCACAAGGTCAGGGACTCAAGTGAGACACGTCTCTAGATCATCCCCACCACTCAGCTCAGGGAACAGCACCCACGGAGCGCTAGCTCTCTGCCTCCTCTCCTCACCCAGCTGCATGAATTTAGACAAGTAAGTCACCCTTTCCATGCCTCCATTTCCCTCTCTGTAAAGTGGGAATGGTAACATGAAGTCAGCAGACGAGTGGTGGACTGAATGGGGGTCTGTCTGCCTGGTGAGGACAGTCCTGGGCTCTGGGAAGGAAATGATGGCTGAGTCCCTCCGGGGTTCTAGTCCCTCAGCCCACTGGAGCCCCAGATGCTGACTTTCTCCAGCGAGGCTTACTGCCTTTCATCCTCATCACCACCACTCTCCAAAACACTTCCTCCACAGAGGAGCCAGAGACTCCTTAAAAGTAGACCAAGCATGCCACTTCCCTCTAAAACCTCCTGAGGGTCCTCACTGCAGGTACATACAATCCCAGCTCCTTAGATTTATCTCCTAGCACCTAAGTGATCTGGCTCTTGGCTGTGTCTCATTTTTTTTTGGGGGGGGGGGGCATTTTGGCCACCTTATGTGAAGAACTGACTCATTGGGAAAGACCCTGATGCTGGGAAAGATTGGAGGCGGGAGAAGAAGGGGAAGACAGAGGATGAGATGGTTGGATGGCATCACTGACTCGATGGACATAAGTTTGAGTAGCCTCCGGGAGTTGGTGATGGACAGGGACGCCTGGCATGCTGCAGTCCTTGGGGTCACAAAGAGTCGGACATGACTGAGCAACTGAACTGACTGACTGATGACACATGCCTTCTGAGATCTTAGTTCCCTGACCAGAGATTGAAACTGCACCCTAGATGATGAAAGGAAGGGGGATAAAGGGGAGGGAAACATAGGTATGAAAATCTACATAAATCATGGGCAAGGGAGCAGAAAAATTCCTGAATAACTAAGTGAATTCTCACTGACTCCTCAGAGCAAACATGCGGTAGGTATTACCATTATCACGATTTTTTCAGATGAGGAAACAAGCTTTGAGGGCTGAGTGAATGAACCGATGAAGAAGTGAATGGGAGAGTGGGTTGGTGACAGGGTGGATGGATGAAGGGGTGGTGAGTGGGTGGGTGAGTTTCTGTGTGTATTTCCAGGATGGGCAGCCCTGTCCTCGCCCTTGTGTGATCCCGCCCCTGGAGGGCCCCTCTTGGGTTCCCAGCCCCCACCCCTGTGCACCCCCATCAAGGAGATTCGGTCCAGGCCAGCAAAGTTGCTGAGTATTTATTTGGTCCCAGCAGTGGTGCAGGAATCAGACTGGGGACAGGAGTGGGTGATCCTGTGCAGGAAAGGGGCACTGGGAGCCACGGGGATAGTAGGCTGGGATCACTGATTGTCAAAGCAGAGGGCGGGACCCTGGGGTCGGGGGAGGCCAGATTGCCTCCCTTTCCCCAGGGGCCCCTGGGGCTTCTGGGTATGTGCTGTATCGGGGGAGTTGGCAAGTTATCATGATTGGCATAATGGTGGGGGAGAAGGCAGGAACGGGTAGAGTGGGGGGTGTTGGCCTTAAAGGTGGGCATGGGCGTGGCTTTGGGCAGGGGCCTGGGGTCAGGGGCTTGAGGGTGGGCATCAGGGTGCTGGCGGCGGCCTCACTCGGTCAGGGGGCCGCAGCGAGTGCCACTGGGCGATGGGCCGCCGGGGGTTGGCCAGCATGTCTGCCCAGTGCCGCAGGCCAGCCCCCCCGGCCGCTGCCCCTACAGCCACCCTCCCGATGGCCTCGTTCTTGCCCAGCTTGTCGTAGTCCAGCACAGTCAGCTCCACCTGCACCTTCTGGGTTGGGCAGGGGAGGAAGAGGAGACAGAAAGTGGGGTAACAACGCACACGGAGGGACTCAGTTATCATTGCTAAGGAGACCCCCTCCCTGAGTTCTGGGGAGCCTCCATAGGTGCCTGGGCTAAGGCTTCCTCTGGAGCTGGGAGAGGGAGGGTGTGAGGGCCCTGCTGGATGCTTACAGGAGTGCCCGGGAGTCTTCCTGCCACCAGGTTTTAAAGCAGATAAACCCTCAGGACCTCTGTTGCTCAGAGGCTCCTTAGGGTGCAGGGTCCTAATGGGGGCACATCTTCAAGACTGTTAAATGGGTGGGTGGGCCTGGCCTTAGGGTTGCGGGTCTCTTTTTCTCAGTATCCAGAACTCCTACGGGCGCTGGGCATCCCGTCTTGCTTGGGTGGGCGGGGCTTCCTGGTCCTCATGGGGGAAACTGAGACTGAGAACACAATTAGACCCCCAAGACTTGGCTCCCAGGGGCTGCTAAGGAGGCTCTCCTCCCTTAGTAACGGGGGTTTCTAAGGGCCTGGGACTCAGGGGAAAGGCTGCTCTGGCAGGGGCGGTGGGGAGGTGTGCCCTCACCTGGACCTGGTCACAGGGCACTTCAAAGCTGAAGGCCTCGTTGTAATAGGGGTTCAGAGTGTTCTTCTTGATGGTGGTTTTCTTCTTCCGCACCTTTTTGCCGCCCTGCAGCAGGTGGACCTTGACATACGGATCTGGGGGGAGGGAGGAGTAATCTTACAGCTCCCCTCACTCTGCTGAGTCCAGGAAGAATGCCCGAGGCTCTTCTTCAACATAGAGACAGCCCACGGACCCCTCAGGCCCCCCTCTCTCTGTGCCCAAATCGAATCTAAATCGTCCACGGCGGCCTGGACCTTGCTCCCCACGGTGAGACCGGGGACCCAGAAACTGCGGGAGCCTAAGTCTGCGACCCGGCTCCGCCCGACACCGCCGTCGTTTGCGGCTTCCCGCACACCTGACAGTCCCCCCACGTCCATCTTCTTCAGGTTTTTGGCCTCCAGGACGATGACGGTGAGCTTCCCGGCCGTGGGGACATAGCGGAGGGAGAAGCAGATGTCTCCTAGTTTCTCCTGCTGAGAGGGAAAGAGGAACCGGTCCCCGGAGCCCGGGATCCGCCCGCAGCCCCTCTGCGACCTTCCTTCCCGCCCCCTCGGCTCGGAATGGTACGGTCCGGAACGAGCCCCGCCCCCACCCGGACGCCTGTGCTCTGATTGGCCCGGGCCTGGGGTGGGAGGGCCCAGCCGGGGGGCGTGGCCACGAGCGCTCACCTCCTCGCGAGGCGCCGCCTGCAGCTCGCGCCAGGCCAGCACTGGCCGCCCCAAGTCCACGGAGCTCATGGGGACTCGCACCTCCCCGATGGCGTCGTTGCGGGAGAAGCGGTCGAAGTCGTACACCGCCATGACCAGGATCCGGCCCCCCAGCTCCACGTAGGGGACCTGGGTGAGGGGCGGGAGCAAAGAAAGCACAAAGTGAGGCGCAACACATCCACGTGGAAAGCGGTGAGTGTGGGCAGTGAGGGGCCAAAGGAAGAGTCGGGGGTGTCCATGGAGCCCAAATCGGACAGCCCAAGGGCCAGCGGAGCAGTCCAGGGGCCAGCACTGCTCTCGAAGGGACAGCACAGGGTCCAGTGGAATAGTCCACAGAGCTGGTGGTAGCTGCCACCAGTAAAAGCTGAAGGGACTGGGGCGCCAGTGTTCTAGACTGGGGACGGGCTGCCGGGCACGGAGCCCTGAGGCCACGAGCTCACCTTGAAGGCAAAAGTCTCCCCAAAGTGAGGGTTCAGCGTCTGCCGATGCACCCTGGTCTCGTGCCGCCTCCGTTTGTCTGGCAGCAGGTAGACCCGCACGTAGGGATCAGAGGAGCCACCTATGTCCAAGGCTGCCAGTCCCTCAGCTTGCACGATGCCCACCAGCAGCTGGACAGTGATGAGAGGACCCTAGTCTCAGCTTCCCTTCCGGAACCTCCTCCAATAAGGGACTAGAACTCCCGGCGCCCTCCGGTCCAAAGCTTCCCTCCGTCTCCACACCCACCTGACCAGTCTGGAAATCATAGTCCAGTGAGTACTGCAGTCGTCCTAGTTCATTCTTCTCAGCCACCTGCTGCCCTGGCCCCGAGGGCGTCGGCTCCAGCTCCTCCACTTCTGGCTGCACCTTAGGGAGCCAGGGGCAAGGGCAGGTGAACTCCTCGCCTGACAGTGGTGTCCTCCAGGCCCCGAAGCCAAGGGAGACAGACTCACAGAACCCTCTGGCTAAACCTGAACGTTTGCAAGCTAAGCAGAGTCGGTGTTTGACTAGTGATGTCTGCCACGGGCGGCGACGCGCCATGGCAACACACAAGGTGGTATGCTGGTCAGTGTTTGATTAGTGATGTCTGCTACCGGTAGCACACATGCGGTGACGCACAGGCAGTGTGTTTGTCATGCCTAGACTAAAAGAACAAGCGCTGACAGCGTCTCGCTGCCTACAGGATGGACGCAGATTTTAGTTCCCACGTTAACGGATGTATTGGGGTGATGGTCCAAATTGCCACGTTGATTAGTGATCTTGGACGGAAAAACATGGAGGGAAAATGGCACATCTAGCGCATGTTTGCCATTCTAAACTAGCACAACGAAGTCCGAAGACTTCTAGTCACTGATTTTCTAAATGCAATGTGAATAGTAGTAGTGGTAGTGTGGTAAAATGCCTTCACTTCAGAGATTCTGACTCAGTAAGTCTGGTGCAAGATCCAGGACTTGCATTTCATCAAGCACCCAAAGTGATTCTGATGCTGACGGGGTTTGGAGCTACCGGCTTTAGGAGAGAGGGCTGGAGACTGAACACCAGGACCCTAAAGGGCATCCCTTACTGGTGATAATTATAACAGCTATTTGTTGAAAAGGGAGGAGAGGAAACACTAGTTATGGACTACGACCTCGAGGCTCAGAGACAGTAAATTTTTCAAGGTCACAGAGCCGGTTACTCTGGGTTGGAAACCTAGGACTCTCTGGCTCCCAGGAGAGCCTCATTCCGCTCTGCATTCAGAGGTATAGTGTTCAGATACCTGGACCTGTAGCTTTCCGCGCCAATGGCCTCTTCCTACTCATGTTTGCATCAACCTCTCCGGACTGCCCTACAACCTCCTCCTTTGTCTCCTTGTCCCAGATCTGTCCTCCAGTGGGCTCCAGGGGATTCATCTTAAAGCCCATGTGATCTTGTCCCTCTCTCGCTCAAAACTTCTGTGGCTCCCAGTTCCCTTCATTACATGGGTACCACTGAGCTCTTTAGAAGCTTCACCCTCAAACACAGAATATATGCATGTGTGCTAAGTCGCTTCAATTGTGTCCGACTCTTTGTGACCCCATGGACTGTAGCCCATCAGGCTCCTCCATCCACGGGATTCTCCAGGCAAGAATACTGGAGTGGCTTGCTGTGCCCTCCTCCAGGGGATCTTCCCAACCCAGGTATCAAACCCATGTCTCTTATGTCTACTGTATTGGCAGACAGGTTCTTTAACACTGGCGCCACTGGGAAGCCTATAGCACAGTATACCTTTATGCTATATCCCAGCTATTGTGAAAACCGAGTTTGTTCTCCAAATATCCCTCAGGATCTGGACTCCAAGCCTCAGCACGTGCTCTTCCTTTGAGGTAGAATGTCATTCTCTCTGCTCTCAGTTAACTGAGTCCCTCTGGGTCTCAACACAGAAATCACCTCTGGGAAGTCTTCTCAGACCCTCCGGGCTGTCAGCTAGTTGGTTTCTCTGTGCTCCCATATGCCCCATACTGCCTCTAATGTGGCACATACTGCCCTGTGTTGTGAATGTCTGTGTGAATGTCTGACTTCCCCATCTAATTGGAGGTTCTTGTGAATGTCTGGTTCATCTCCAGGGCCCCAGATCCACTTTAGGGCTAGACACACAGGGGAGCTGCTGGGCTATTGAGAGGAGCATGGGCACAGAAACGGCCAGGGCTGAAGGACTGGGTCAGTCCACACCTTGTCTATGTAGCTCCGGCCCAGCTCCTTCACTTCCTGAAGGTGAACCTGGGCTTGGGCCTGGCTCTTCTTGCCCATCCGCCTCCGACAACGCTTCCGGTAGAGACAGAAACAGCAGCTGAAGATGAGGAGGCCTGAGACCAGCACGATGGTGGCCAGAGCCCAGGGGGGCACTGCAGAGGGCATGGAAACAGCAAACACTGAGGCCGGGAGAAGCAACCCGGTCATTCAGACCTGGACCATGTGCTAGCTGAAATCCCGGCCTTGTTTTCCCTCCAGCCATGTCCATTCCATTTTATTCCCATGTTTTCCTTCCAGCTCATCTCATATATAAAACTGAAGCCTTATGGCAGGCTGACACCATCTGGATTTTCTTGCTTATTAGTTCTACCTCCTCTTCTACCCTCATTCTAATTTTTCTGCTCAACCCCTGTGCTTTAAGAAGGTTTAACCTCTCCCCGAGTCTCCCTATGTTTAAAAGAAGGGAGAGGTGGACCTTCCAATTCACCAATCCAAGGTTCCATTCCATTCCACACCCTTGATGTGGGTCTTCATTTTTTTGCAAACCTGTTCCTTATTCATTTCATTTAGATTCCAATCCAGGATTCGTACTATGACCTCACCCGCATTTTCCAGCCCACCAGCCTGAAAACACCCGATCCGGATCCCGCCCCCGAGAATCCCTACGAGGCTTTCCCTCCACTCCGCCCCGGGTCTCGCTCACCGGGGCCGTGGCTGATGCGACTCGAGTCAGGAGGCGTGTCGGGCGATGGAGGCCCGGGTGTTGGGGGCTCCGGGAACATGACGGCGAGGTCTTATGGTTCTTCCTGCGGAGGCACCCAAACGCCTTATCTCCCACACCCACCCTATGAGTCCACTGAGCCCGCCGAACAACAAAGAACTACAACTCCCATCGGCACTCTGGGCGGGCGGCCGTGTGGGAACCGATCGACTGCCGCGAGGCATACTGGGAGTTGTAGTTTAATCCTTCCAGCTACGGAGGGCGGAGGCTAGGCGTGGGTTCCAGGAGCACGTTCCCGTCCAAAGGGATGCCCCCTTCCTTTAGGCCCCCCAGGAATCCAGTCCCGATGAGTTCTGCTCCTTTCTTGCCCTTCCCCAGGGCCCGAACCAGTCGTGGGCGAAGACGGGCGTGGGAACCGGAGCACCGGGTTGCCCAGAGCAACGGTTGGCTTGGCTCGGGCGGGGTGAAGGGAGTGGTGGTTGCCCCGGCAACGGTCTGTTGCTAAGACAACGGGCGGGGCTTACGCACACAAGCGGAGTCCCAGTGGGGCGAGCGGGTTCGGAGCCCTGTTCCGCCTGGGACCCCAGACCCTGACACCCGAGACAGGCGCAGCTGGGGAGGACTCGGCCTTGCCGGTCCGTGCTCGCGCCCGCAGCTGGATCCTCCCTGCACACCTACCCCTGAACGGGACGTGAAGACTCAGGCTGCCCTCCGTCTCCTACTCCTGCGGGGAATGTGGGCGGCGGGCGTCTGCCCTGCTGCCTTGGCTGGGCCCCCACATCGTTTTCAGCCTGTTTGTCTCGCCCGTGCGCCCCGAACTCTGTCTTCACACCTGTCCTCGTGACCGCCTGGGCCTCCATTCTTCTCCAAACCGACGCCTTCCCTATTTCTGTCCATCTCCCCACCGGCTGCCCGCCGCTCCCCGGTCTGGGTTGGCTGGCTTCTGCCTGTTGTCTGGTCCCCGTCTACCGAGGTCTTGCACCCTCTCCCCCGCCTGCGCCTCCCTTTCTTGTGGCTCTTTGTCTCCACGCCTGCGCCTCCCTTCCTTGTGGCTCTTTGTCTCCACACCTGTCTCTAAGTCCCATTCTCTCCGAATCAGGCTCCAGCCCTCCCCCTCCATCTGTTGGTCTCCCCCGGTATCCCCTCCACTACACACACACACGCGCGCGCGCGCGCGCGCGCGCGCGGCATCTCTCTACGGATGGGAATGAGGATGGAGCTTGGGGAGGGGGTCCCAGCGGCTCCTACCTGTGCGGCAGCTAGACAGGACCCTCCGGAGAGACACAGAGGAGCCGGCCCCGCCCGGACCCCGCCCCCGCACGCGGGTGACTGGCGCTGTCCCCGGTGCTGATCGCGGAGCGCTGCGGGGCGGGGGCGCGGCCGAATGGAGCCACCCCGGTGTGTGCGCGTGTGTGCCTCCGTATATGAGTGTGAGAGAGAGCCTGTATGTGTGTGTGTGTGTGTGCGCGCGCGCGCCTGCGTGTTCCGTAGGTGGAGAGGCCGCCCCGCCCCTCGTCTAGCCCCCGAGCTTGGAACCACCAGGGCGCCCACGGATATTTATCCTGGTCCCGAGGATATTCTGCCTTCTAGTCTAGCCATCCCGGCATCCAGCCCGCTTCTCTCCACCTCAGACTCCGCGGCTGCCCACAGAACCGGGCGCCAAGATACCGGGTTCTAGGACCCAGAAGACCCTCTCTGGAGGCCAGGGTATTCAGATATCTAGACAGGAGACTAAGCCTGAAATTCACCAGCAAATCGGCTTCACTCCACCCTCTAAGTTCCCCTAGGGCCAGGCCCAGAAGGCAAGCCTCCATGCTCCTAGCTGAGGGCACGGAGCCCACACTGCCCACACCCTGGGCCTTCTCGGAAAGACTCAACTGTCCAAACCTACATTTTCAGGTGCCAATTGTGAATCCCTGTAGCTATCTTCCTGGGACCTTTGCCTCAGTACCTATACATCAGGAACCCACCTCAATATTATTTCCAGACCCAGAAATCCACTGTGGGGACGGGTGTCTCTGGGGAAAATAGTGATTTAATAAATTATGGGATAAAAGAAAAAAATATGTACAGGCGGCAGGGTAAGGGGAAACCTCAGATTCTTGAAGACTGATTTGGTTTCTGGAGTAAAAGGTGGGCAGGTCTCTGCCCACCCTTGTTCCTAAGGTGGCCAGAATTCTGGAGCCTCGTTACTTTCTTTCTTCCTCAGAGTTCAGCTTGTTTCCTTGAGACCCTACCTTCTCCTCCTCCCTCAAACAAAAACCAGAGACTCCTGGACCCCATCCCTCTCCTTCTTCAAGGAACTGGAAATCCAGGATCCAGGCTCACCCCCTCTCCAGGAAGTAGGAATCTAGGCTACTGGTCCCCTCTCTTCCTTCAGGGCCCGGGAGTCTGGGACCCCAGCCCTCAGCTGTCCCAGGGGCCCAGACATCTGGGCTGAAGCAGGGGTGCAGAGTCTGTGTCTAGAAGGGCAGGGGTCTCAGCCCTCCCACAGCTTAGGCCTCTGTAGCAGCTCCATTCTCCATCAGCAGGTTCTCGTAGGTGGCCCCCTTCTGAGCCCGCACTGTGGCTGACTGTTGCAGAAACTGAAGGATGCACTGGTGCAGGAACACGTACTGGGCCTGGGAACAGAGCAGGGTGGGGGGCGCCCTCCTGAGCCTCGGGCCAGCTCTCCCTGCCCTCGCGCCCACCCAGCCCAGCCCGGAGATCCCCCTCACCTCAGTCTGCACCATCAGTGGGCGGCTCTCCCGCATCTTCTTCACGTAACCAAAGGGCCCCACGAGACCCTCACACTCCAGCTGCCGCAGCAGCACATCCAGAGCAATGAGGGTGCCTGTGCGGCCCACGCCGGCGCTAGGCAGGGACAAGGAGGCGTCAGGCCACACTGACTGGAGGGCTCCATCTTTGGAGTGCCCAGAGGTCAGGTATTTAGCAGGGCTATTCTAGAGAAGATTCTATACATGGACATCACCAGATGGTCAACACCGAAATCAGATTGATTATATTCTTTGCAGCCAAAGGTGGAGAAGCTCTATACAGTCAGCAAAAACAAGACCAGGAGCTGACTGTGGCTCAGACCATGAACTTCTTATTGCCAAATTCAGACTTAAATTGAAGAAAGTAGGGAAAACCACTAGACCATTCAGGTATGACCTAAATCAAATCCCTTATGATTATACAGTGGAAGTGAGAAATAGATTTAAGGGCCTAGATCTGATAGATAGAATGCCTGATGAACTATGGAATGAGGTTCGTGACATTGTACAGGAGACAGGGATCAAGACCATCCCCATGGAAAAGAAATGTAAAAAAGCAAAATGGCTGTCTGGGGAGGCCTTACAAATAGCTGTGAAAAGAAGAGAAGCAAAAAGCAAAGGAGAAAAGCAAAGATATAAGCATCTAAATGCAGAGTTCCAAAGAATAGCAAGAAGAGATCAGAAAGCCTTCTTCAGTGATCAGTGCAAAGAAATAGAGGAAAACAACAGAATGGGAAAGACTAGAGATCTCTTCAAGAAAATCAGAGATACCAAAGGAACATTTCATGCAAAGATAGGCTCAATAAAGGACAGAAATGGTATGGACCTAACAGAAGCAGAAGATATTAAGAAGAGGTGGCAAGAATACACAGAAGAACTGTACAAAAAAGATCTTCACGACCCAGATAATCACGATGGTGTGGTCACTGACCTAGAGCCAGACATCCTGGAATGTGAAGTCAAGTGGGCCTTAGAAAGCATCACTACAAACAAAGCTAGTGGAGGTGATGGAATTCCAGTTGAACTATTCCAAACCCTGAAAGATGATGCTGTGAAAGTGCTGCACTCAATACGCCAGCAAATTTGGAAAACTCAGCAGTGGCCACAGGACTGCAAAAGGTCAGTTTTCATTCCAATCCCAAAGAAAGGCAATGCCAAAGAATGCTCAAACTACTGCACAATTGCACTCATCTCACATGCTAGTAAAGTAATGCTCAAAATTCTCCAAGCCAGGCTCCAGCAATATGTGAACCATGAACTTCCTGATGTTCAAGCTGGTTTTAGAAAAGGCAGAGGAACCAGAGATCAAATTGCCAACATCCGCTGGATCATGGAAAAAGCAAGAGAGTTCCAGAAAAGCATCTATTTCTGCTTTATTGACTATGCCAAAGCCTTTGACTGTGTGGATCACAATAAAATGTGGAAAATTCTTCAAGAGGTGGGAATACCAGACCACCTGATCTGCCTCTTGAGAAATTTGTATGCAGGTCAGGAAGCAACAGTTAGAACTGGACATGGAACAACAGACTGGTTCCAAATAGGAAAAGGAGTTCGTCAAGGCTGTATATTGTCACCCTGTTTATTTAACTTATATGCAGAGTACATCATGAGAAACGCTGGACTGAAAGAAACACAAGCTGGAATCAAGATTGCTGGGAGAAATATCAATAACCTCAGATATGCAGATGACACCACCCTTATGGCAGAAAGTGAAGAGGAACTAAAAAGCCTCTTGATGAAAGTGAAAGTGGAGAGTGAAAATTTGGCTTAAAGCTCAACATTTAGAAAACGAAGATCATGGCATACGGTCCCATCACTTCATGGGAGATAGATGGGGAAACAGTGGAAACAGTGTCAGACTTTATTTTTCTGGGCTCCAAAATCACTGCAGATGGTGACTGCAGCCCTGAAATTAAAAGACACTTACTCCTTGGAAGGAAAGTTATGACCAACCTAGACAGCATATTCAAAAGCAGAGACATTACTTTGCCAACAAAGGTCCGTCTAGTCAAGGCTATGGTTTTTCCTGTGGTCATGTATTGATGTGAGAGTTGGACTGTGAGGAAGGCTGAGCACAGAAGAATTGATGCTTTTGAACTGTGGTGTTGGAGAAGACTCTTGAGAGTCCCTTGGACTGCAAGAAGATCCAACTGGTCCATTCTGAAGGAGATCAGCCCTGGGATTTCTTTGGAAGGAATGATGCTAAAGCTGAAACTCCAGTACTTTGGCCACCTTATGCAAAGAGTTGACTCATTGGAAAAGACTCTGATGCTGGGAGGAATTGGGGGCAAGAGGAGAAGGGGACGACAGAGGATGAGATGGCTGGATGGCATCACTGACTCGATGGACGTGAGTCTGAGTGAACTCCGGGAGTTGGTGATGGACAGGGAGGCCTGGCATGCTGCAATTCATGGGGTCGCAAAGAGTCGGACACAACTGAGTGACTGATCTGATCTGATCTGATTCTGGAGGCTACGGCATAAGTGGGGGTTGCTTAAGTAGGAAGTAGTAACTAATGACTGTTCACAGTTCTATCTGCAAGGCCCCGTCCTGGGTGCCTCGTGTCCTCTGTGCACTTCTCCCACCCCTCAGAAGTAGGAACTGTCAGTGGAGTGTGTCCGTTTTACAGACAGGGCAATGTGGCTGAGTGAGGTGAAGTCCACTGTCCCAGGACTCTCAGCTAGGAAGTGACCAGCTGAGGTTCATACAGAGCAGATGACCTCCCAAGCGAGTCATTTTTCTTTAAACATGAAACGAACCATTTTAATTTTATTATTATTATTTTGCCAAGCGGTGAGACTTGTGGGGTCTTAGCTCCCCCACCAGGGAATGAACCAGGCTCTTGGCAGTGAAAGCACTGTGTCCTAACCATTGGACAACCGGGAGTTTCCCCAAGGAGGTGTTTTAAACGTTTCTTAAGACCTCTGGCCGTTTCCTGCTCTTGTCCTTCACCCGTTCCTCCCCACCCATGCCGCCTCCTTTATTTCTTTTCCCTCCTTTCCCATCCCTTCATCTTCATCCTCGTTCGCAACCTGTACCACTACCCCTTCACCTCCTGCCTCCATCTCCTGCATGCCTTCCTGGTCTCCTCCGCCTCCTCCTCAAGTCCCCTAAGGACTCGAGGGGCCGGATTCTGAGGCGCAGGGCGGGGGTCCGGGCCCTCCTCACCTGCAGTGCACGATCGGAGGCCCGCCCCCCACCGTCTGGTCCAGCCACTGCCGGAGCATTCTCCAGAAGGCCAGCAAGGGGTCTGGGGAGTGGGGCACGCCGTGGTCTGGCCAGGTCATGTAGTGGAACTGACGCACCGGCAAAGTCTTCTGCTGTTGCACCTAGAGGCAGGGGTTCAGGGGACCTCAGTCCGGGGCCTGCTTCTGATGGGTGGGGGCACCGCTGGGGCACACGGAGGTCCCCGGTGGGAGCGATGGAAACCGCGACTTCCGGGGGAGCTCTGGGGAGGGGCCGCCGCAGGGGAGGAACTGCCAGTCGAGGGGGGCGGGGCTTACATGGCAGAGCTTCAGGTTCCGGACCGCCCAGTTCTCCGCCACCTCCTCCCCCACCAGCGTCACCTGCAGGTGCCCGTGGGTGAAGGGCTGGGCGTCCAGAGGCCAGTAATGCTCACACTTCACCTGGGAGGAGACGGGTGGGTCAGACTACAGGAGGCTGCGGAGAACCTCCCCCGGAGCACCCCCGCGTGGCTCTGGGTTTCAGCACCGGGGACGCGGCCCCGGCCCGGGAACCAAGGGGAGAGCCACCCCAGCCAGGGGGACTCCCCCCTTCCTCAGGTCTTCCAGAGCAGCCTCACCCCATAGGAGGCCCAGTGGGTGGGCTGGGGGAGGCGGGAGGGGTGGGGTCGTGCTGGGAACCCCCGAGGTTGGGTCAGGGTCCACCCCAGGACCCGTGTCTAGGGCAGGATCACAGGCTGCAGCCTGGAGGGCGCCGCCCCCCCCCCGGGGCCCGGGGCTCCCCTCACCCGGCCGGACTCCACGCAGTTGGTCAGCATGACCAGGGTGTGGCTCTGCTGCTCCCAGACCATGCGCCAGAAGTCTCCCACGGTCTGCGGCAGGGGACCCTGGGCCGCAATGAACTCCCGGGGGCTCCAGAGACCCTGGAGGGAGGCAGACCGGTCAGGGCCCCCCTGCCCCCGGCCCTTACCTTCCGAGGATCCCGAGCCCAGGCTGACCCCAGCCTTACGGGGATGAAGCTGGCGTTGATGTACTCGGAGCCCGGCTGTCCGAGGAGGGCCTGCAGGGGCACGCGGGACCAGTCGTCTAAGGGGAGATGCCGACGTTAGCGAAGCGGAGGGAGCGGGGAAAGCGGGGAAGGCGGGGACGGGCGGACACAGGGAGCTGGGAGGGGGGCGAGGGACCCCGTCGGGAGGAGCCAGGGGCTTCCCGCTCACTGGGGCAGGAACTTTTGTCTCTCGAGGGGAACAAGGGACTAGGGTGTTGACGACTTCGCAGGCGAGAACGCCGGAGACTCGAGACTCACAGGGCAGCACGTTCCTGTAGCGGTTCTTGGCGCTGTTCTCCAGGGCTGAGGCCACCGTCTGGGACTGGCCGTGGTCCTCCAGGGCCAGTTGCTGGGGGCGGAGGAAGGGGGGGGGCGGTGCATGGGCGCTGGGTTTCCTCGGCCCACCCCCACCCGGGGCCAGCCGCGTGGCGCCACCCCACTCACCCTGTGCCCCGGGGAATTCTGCAGCACCCACAGAGATAGGACGCGTGCGCCTACCGTCCCCGGGGCGCGTCTGAGACGGCTACTGGGAGGAAGGCGCCCGGGCTAGGGGCAGGCGGGAGAGGAGGGACCCGGCTACCCGACACCAGCGTGAGAGTCAAAAAGGTGGCCGATGGTGGCTGGGGATTTCTGTGAGCCACCCAGCTGGGCATGCCCGTTTCCGCTCAGCCCCGCAGGGGCGGGAGGGGCTGGTGGGCACGCGGGGCTGGCTCACCCCACCTGGTACTCCTCGGCAAAGCCATAGTTGCTGTCCCTCTGGTTTCTCCAGACGTGCTCGGCAAAGTCTTCCGCCAGGATGTCCCCTGGGAACCTGTGGGGGGAGGGCGGGGAGAAGGGTGAGTCTTTGAACTGCCTTTAACCGCACGTTCTTGGGATAAAAGGAGAGGGTTTTGCTTTGTTTTCTTTTTTTGTACCTCCCCAGGACTTCAGTTCAGTTCAGTTCAGTTCAGTCGCTCAGTCGTGTCCGACTCTCTGTGACCCCATGAATCGCAGCACGCCAGGCCTCCCTGTCCATCACCAACTCCCGGAGTTCACTCAAACTCACGTCCATCGAGTCAGTGATGCCATCCAGCCATCTCATCCTCTGTCGTCCCCTTCTCCTCCTGCCCCCAATCCCTCCCAGCATCAGAGTCTTTTCCAATGAGTCAGCTCTTCACATGAGGTGGCCAAAGTACTGGAGTTTCAGCTTTAGTACCAGTCCTTCCAATGAACACCCAGGACTGATCTCTTTTAGGATGGACTGGTTGGATCTTCTTGCAGTCCAAGGGACTCTCAAGAGTCTTCTCCAACACCACAGTTTAAAAGCATCAATTCTTCGGCACTCAGCTTTCTTCACAGTCCAACTCTCACATCCATACATGAGCACTGGAAAAACCATAGCCTTGACTAGACAAACCTTAATTGGCAAAGTAATGTCTCTGGTCTCTAGGTTGGTCATAACTTTCCTTCCAAGGAGTAAGCGTCTTTTAATTTCATGGCTGCAGTCACCATCTGCAGTGATCTTATAATTGGAAGTTTGGACCTTTTATCCTCCTTCACCCAAGTCACCCTCTGCCTCTGGCACCCACCAGTGTATTCTCTGTATCTATGAGTCTGAGGTTTAATTTAAAAAAAAAAAAATTTTTTTTTTCCCTGACGGTGCCACAAAGCTTGCAAGATCTTAGTTCCCTGACCATGGGCTGAACCCAAGCCTCTGGCAGTAAAAGCACTTGAGTCCTAATCCCTGGACCGCCAGGGAATTCCCTCAACCGTTTTTACGATTCCAGATGTAAGTGATATCATACGTTATTTGTCCTCCTCTGACTAATCTCACTTAGCATAATGCCCTAAAGGTCCATCCAGGGTGTCACAAACTGCATCATTTCATTCCTTTTTAATGGCTCAGTGATATTCCGTTGTCTGTATGGTGCATGTTCTTTGTTCACCATCCACTGATGGACAGCTAGCTTGTTACTATATCCTGGCTATGGTGGATATGCTGCTATGAGCATGGGAGGTGCAGACTTTTCAGATTAGCGACTTTGTTTCTCATTCATCAAATCTGTCCGCGGGTATACACCCAAAAGAATTGAAAGCAATGTCTCAGATATTTGTACACCCACGTTCATAGCTGCATTATTCACAGTGGCTAAAAAGTGAAAGCAAGCCGTGTCCACTGACAGGCGAATGGATCAGGAAGACGTGGTCTATGTATACAGTGGAGTATTATTCATCGTTAAGAAGGAAGGAAATTCTGACCCATAAGGCAACATGGATGAACATGAGGGCCTGATGCTGGGTGAAATGAGCCGGTCACAAGAGGACAAATACGATTCCACCTATATGAGGCAGCTAGTCATCAAACTCATACAACCAGAAAGTAGAAGGGGGTCTCCAGGGGCTGGGGAGACAGGGGAAATTGGGAGTTAGTGTTTACTGGGTGCAGAGTTTCAATTTTGCCAGGTGAAGAGAGTTCTATAGGGAATTCCTCCGGCAGTCCAGTGGTTAGGACTCCAGGCTTTCACTGCCAAGGGTGCCAGTTTGATCCCCGAATGGGGAACTAAGATCCCACAAGTCATGCAACTTGGCCTAAATAAACAAAGCCGTGTGTGTGTGTGTGTTTTAAGAGTTTTATGGATAGATGGTGGTGCCAGTTGTGCAACGATGGGAGTGGACTTAGTGCCACTGAACTGGGCACTTAAAAACAGTCTGCAGTGGTGAATTATAGCTTATCTATCTTTTTACCACGATCAGAATTTGTTTTTTGGCTATGTTGGGTCTTAGTTGTGACATGTGGTATCAAGTTCCCTGAGGAGGGATCGAAGCCAGGCCCCCTGCATTGGGAGCACAGAGTCTTAACCGCTGGACCACCACGGATGTCCCTTGGGAGTCGTTTTGACTCAGAAAGAGAGAGAGGTGTTCCTTCTGCCCTTTAGGGCCACTGCCCATCTCTAGGCCCCAATTCCCTGTGGCCCTCCCTGGTTCTTCCCTCTCCCCGTTTGTGTGTGAACATGCTACTCTCACTTTCGTACTGAAAAAAGTAACCATCTGGGGCTTCCATGGTGGCTCAGTGGTAAAGAATCCACCTGCCAACACAGGGGACACAGGTTCGATCCCTGGTGCCCGGCAACAAGAGAAGTCACCGCGATGAGAAGCCTGCGCTCTGCAACTGGAGAAAAGCCTGCAGGGCAACTAAGACCCGGCACAGACCAAAAAAAAAAAGCGTCCTTCGACCTCGAGTGGCTTCCGCTCCAGGCGTTTCTGCCTCCTCCCCTCATAGCGCAGTGCTGTCAGTACGGTCAGCCAGTCCAGACTCAGTTTTGAGTCCCTGGCTGGAGGCTCACCAGTTCAGTTCTCCTTTTTTTTTTCTTTTTCTTTTTTTTAACGTAATTGGGTTTTGGTTTATTTTTACACTTTATTCCTTTGGCTGAGCTGTGTGGCCTGCAGGAGATCCCTGACCCGGGACTGAACCTGGCCCTGGTGGTGAATCAGACGCCAAGGAGTTCCCCAGTTCTCCTTCCGGACGATCTGATTAAATTGCACACCCTCACCACCACCCCTTTGAGGATCACGAACTCTGGGCCGTCTGCTCAGATCGCCACCAGCGACCGGGAACAGCCCTCAGGGTCCACTGAGGTGATTCCAGTTGAACCTGTTTGGCGTGCATTGCTCACCTGTCCCCGTGAAAACCAGGATACAGCCTCTTCCCCAGGGATCCCCTCGCCTCCCAGCCAATGCTGGGTGTGTGATTGCGTGGCCCTGCCTGGTGTAACGTGTAACCCCTCGCTGGGATCTGTGAGTGCAGTAAACTGCCTCTGAACGGTGTCTGTCTCCAGATCCAGTGGCCCCATCATACCTACACAACAATGAGATGGCTGAAAATGTGCCATTGCCTTCAGTCTTCTCAGGCAGGCTAGTTTTCTCTGCTTCCTTCCCACCCTACACCACGGCCTGGTGTCTGCACCGCGACTCCAGGGGAACAAGGACTGTTTCAAAGTCTGATTTGCCTCCTTATCTGCAGTTCCAAAGGCCGCCTCTCAGGCCATCCTTCGAGTCAGTGCTCCGGAGCGTCCGGCGCCACTTTGGTTTTTTTCCGGATCCACCCTCTTCTGAGCACCCTCTCCTGGCTGGCACCACCACCGGCCTCTCTGGCCGCTGCTGCTCCTCCTCCTCGGTGGGCCCCTCGCCCTCCATCCATCCTAAAAGGGAGGCATTCCCGGGAGTCCATCCTTGAGTCCCCCTTTCCCACTGGACACACGCTACTCATGGGGTTTGACCACTTCTGTAGCTTCACCTCTGTCTGCGATTTCTAAATCTCCAGTCCCTACTTCTCCCCGTCCTGAGCTTCAGACCTGTTTCCCACCAGCCTCCAGTAATCTCCACCTGCAAGTCCCCAAGGATCGTCGCTGGGACATACAAACACGCACACGGAGGTTGAGGATGGCAAAACGCTCGACGTGTAGGCGGGACCAGACTTGGAATCCAGTGGGTGCAGAGATTTGTCGCAGGTGCCGTATAATGGACACAGGGTAGGGAGGGGAGAGGTCAGAGGGTGACTGGGGCGGGATGCTGGCCAGGACACATTCTACGGCGAAGGAGAAACTGGGCGTCATCGCCCCCACACCTGTATTTACTCCTCCTCAGGCACCCACCTCTGGTGGCCATCCCCTCTTTCTTTTTGTGCCCACGAGCCCCATGGACAGCAAGGCGATCAAACCAGTCCATCCTAAAGGAAACGAACCCTGAATATTCACTGGAAGCACTGATGCTGAAGCTGAAGCTCCAATACTTTGGCCACCTGATGTGAAGAACTGACTCGTTGGAAAAAGACCCTGATGCTGGGAAAGACTGAAGGCAGGAGGAGAAGGGGACAACAGAGGATAAGATGGTTGGATGGTATCACCGACTCGATGGACATGAGTTTGAGCAAACTCTTGGATATAGTGAAGGACAGGGGAGCCTGGCGTGCTGCGTTCCACAGGGTGACAGAGTCAGACTCCACTGAGCAACTGAACAACCTCCCAGCTGGCCTCCCAGCTTTCCTTAACTCCTTGCCCTGACTCTCCTCTGTTAATCCCTGGGGACTGTTCTAACATAGAAATTTAATGACGATTGACCCAGAGTGATGAAGATATTTGCACAAATGTTGTCCTGAACTGCAAGACTTTATCCAACACTTGTTCATCTTCGTCTTCACCCGCACACCCAACAAGCATTTCAAACTCAGTGTGTCCACCGCTGAGCTCCTGACACCTTCCCCCAAAACCTGCCCCCACCAGAGACATTCCGCCTCGAGTCATAGTGATTCCAGCCTTCCTGGGGCTCAGGCTAAATGCCTTGGGGTCACTCTTGAGCCCTCTCTGAGTTTCACACCAACACATCCAATCTTTAACCAGATCTGCTGTTTAAACACTCAGATGACATCTTGCATCTGATTCCCTCTAACCATTTCCTGCTCTGAGACTTAACGATGTCTGCATTATTAAACACATCTTGCTGCTTCCCTGCTTTTTGCCTTTGCTTCTTAACTGCATCACGGGTCTACTCAAAAGCTTCCAAACACTCCGATCTCCAGATATAA
The DNA here is from genome assembly GCF_055505025.1 of Bos grunniens. Lineage (NCBI taxonomy): Eukaryota > Metazoa > Chordata > Mammalia > Artiodactyla > Bovidae > Bos > Bos grunniens. Next base: position 62,695,039 of record NC_141182.1, on the reverse strand, counting down.
TGCAAAGTCTTCACTCTTATCTGACCCCACCTGGTACCTCTCCAACCTCATTTCCTACCCGCCTCCCTTCACCCACACTCTGCTCAACCTCAGAGACACGCCTCATTCTCCCAACACCCCAAGAGGGCAACTGCAAGGGGGCCTCTGCCTGGAATGTCTTTTCCCAGGTGGGCACAGGGTTCTTCCCCTCATCTGCTTCAAGTCTGTCCTCAAATGGCTTTCTCTTAGTCATCTGCTTAGTGAGGCTTCTCCTGGACACCGTATTTAAAATATTCCCCTACTCTTGTTAGCCCTATCTCTCGCTTTATTTGTTTCCACGTAACCATCTTGGCCTTCATCAACTTGTTCTGCTTCCTATGTGCTCATGTGTTTGCTTTTGGTTGTGCCTCGAGGCTTGAAGGATCGTAGGTCCCCAACCAGGGGTCTAACCCGTGTGCCCTGCAGTGGAAGCCTGGAGTTCCAACCCCTGGACCAGCAGGGAAGTCCTCGTGCTGGAACATAAGCGCCACGAGGGCAGGAATCTTTGTTTCCGTCGCTGTTTCCTACAACAGTGCCTGACGCTTTACAGGGATTTGGTGGTCGCACCGCTGGATGAATGAGCGGGAGTCCCAGAACGGAGACTGAAAGCGGTTCTGTAGCCTCTGGCCCGGAGCGCTTAGGGAGCGGGCAGCAGTGGAGGCATGATGGTCCCTGCAGGTGGATCCCCTAGTCCTGCCCTCTGACCTGTCCAGTGGCCAACTGGCTTTGACCTGACAGCGAGTCTCTGGCGCTCCCCAGACCCGCTCACCTGATCTCCAGATCCTTGGGTGCGGGTTTCTTCTCCCTCTTTCTACGCCTGGAAAAGGACAAGGGGAGGTAAAGGTTCGGGGAATGAGGCTGCAGCAGGGGTCCCCGTCTGTCCCCCAGGCCCCCCTCCAGGTGCGCCGTGAGCCCTGCGCAGAGTCTCACCTCCTCTTCAGGAAGAAGAGCAGCAGGCCCACCAGGACGAGTAACAGGAGGACGCTGACCACGGCTCCGGCGATGACCCCTGGGGAAGGTGAGGTGGGGGCTGTTAGAGCCTGGCGCTGCCTTCCTGCCGTCCCTCAGACTCAGAGGCCCACGGGGTAGACTCGAGGGCAGAGGAGGGAGAGGAGAACGCACCCCCACCACCCACCGACCCAACCTTGCCCCACAGCCTCTTAGTTCCCAAGTTGCTGATCAAAAGTCATCACTTGCTCGGGGGCTTCCCTGGTGGCTCCATGATAAGAATCCGCATGCCAGAGCAGGGGACACAGGTTCGATCCCTGGTCCAGGAAGATTCCACAGGCCTTGAAGCAACTAAGCCAATGAGCCATGACTACCGAGCCCAGGAGCTGCAACTCCTGAGCCCATGCACCACAGCTCCTGAAGCCCACATGCCCCAGAGCCTGTGCTCCGCAACAAGAGATGCCACCGCAGCGAGACACTGGCGCATCCCAACTAGAGAGGAGCCCCACCCCCCACAACTGGAGACAAACCCTTGCAGCGACCAAGACCCAGCAGAGCCAAAAGCAAATAATTAATTTTTTAAATAGCAACGAAGCACTGATTGATACACATTAGAACACTGGATGAGCCTTAAAAGCATTACACTAAGTGAGAGAAACCGGTCACAAAGGACCACACACTGTGTGACTGTATTTCTAGGAAAGATCCAGAAGAGGCAAATCTAGAGAGAGAGGTGTAGATTAGAGACCGTCAATGGCTGGTTGGTGGAGGACTGGGGAAGTCAGGGGGTAACAGGCTTAAAGGAGACTCTTGAGAGTCTTGTGAACAGCAAGGAGAGCAAACCAGTCCATCCTAAAGGAAATCAACCCTGAGTATTCATTGGAAGGACTGATGCTGAAGCTGAAGCTGCAATACTTTGGCCACCTGATGCGAAGAGCCGACTCACTGGAAAAGCCCCTGATGCTGGGAAAGATTGAGGGCAAGAGGAGAAGGGGACAACAGAGGATGAGATGGTTGGATGGCATCACCGACTCAATGGACATGAATCTGGGTGAACTCCGGGAGTTGATGACGGACAGGGAGGCCTGGCATGCTGTAGTTCATGGGGTCGCAAAGAGTCGGACATGACTGAGCAACTGAACAACAACAAGGCTTAAGGGGAAAACTTTTCTTTTCTTTATGGGATGATGAAAACGTTCTAAAACCGATGGCAACAATGGCTGCAAATACTGCGAATATGCAGCAGCCATTGGGTTATACCCTTTCAGTGGGTGAACTGTTGTATGTTATAGGAATCACATCTCAACAGAGCTGTTTTAAAGAAAGCAGGAAACAAAACACAAGCAGAGAGGACCCCCTGGGCAGGTGGGCCTGCCTCAGAGCAAGGCCTGAAGGGGTCTGGGGAGAAGGCCATGAATCCCCCGTCCCCGGGACCCCACTCACCCGCGTGCCCGCTCTCCACATGGCAAGCCACCGCGGCAGATGGGGCCCTCATTTCATCCCAGACGGTCGTGACTGTGGCTGAGGAGGACTGAGCCGCCCTGAGTAACGACACCTTCACAGCATCCCCGCAGGAGGAGCTGTTCTGGGGGCCTGGCTGCCCCTTGACCTCCAGTTCAAAGGCCTCATAGCCTCCCTGGGGGCAGGACCAGGCCAGGATGACCTCGTGGCCCCCAGAGGTGATGACACAGGAGGTGATGTTGGCAGGATCTGGGGCTGTGTGCAGGAGGATGAGAGGCATCAGGAGGCTCCATCCGGGGGGACTTCCCACTGCCCCTCTCCCCACCAGTCAGGCCAGTTCTCTGAGAACCAGCGTGTCCTTTCCTTCCCCCAAACCAGAATACCTCTTCACCCCTCATTCTCTCACCCCTCACCCCTGTTGTCCACACGGGGACAGGCCATAGGTCTCCAGAGACTACAACTCCCATGAGCCCTTTGACCATCCATGTCACTGCAACACATGACATCATGACCCCATGGCCTGATGGGATTTGGAGTCCGCTCACCTCTCACTGCCCCCAGGCCCGACCTAACCCCCCACCAGGTTAAAGGGAGCCCCATCTCACCCGTGGACGCATTGAGGCTCTGTTTGTAACCGCGTACACCGTAGCTCTCGGCCCACACGTTGAAGCAGTACCAAGTCCCGGGCACCAGCGCCCCCACCGTATAGTGAGTCCTGTTGGTGCTGCCCGTCTGGTTGTCCTGGTGTCCTTGGGGACCTCGCTTCCTCTGGGGATGTCCTCTGCTGGCCCAATGGACCCAGTATACATAGAACTGGGGCTGTGGGTCTGCAGGGGCTTCCCACTGCAGGGTAATGGAGCTGTCGGTCTGATTTCGCTTCTGCAGGGCCGTAACCTCGCTGGGAGCTGAGAAGTAAGGATAGAGACTGAAGGGGCTGGAGCCCCAAGGACCCCTCCCCTCCACCCCAAACCCGTGGTTCCCCAGTCTCCTCCTCCTCAAAGCAAAGCGAAAGTACCTAGGCATAGGAAGGGGTCTAATTGCTAAGGAGTGTGAACCACAGAAAAGTGGCCAGGGGTGGGGGGGCCAGGATTGCTCAGGCCCTCTGTCCGGGGTCTACAGCCCTGGGTCCCACCCATCACCATACCCTACATTGTCTGTCTCAAGCTGCCCCAGGGACAGAACCTTCTCATTTCTGGACATATCAACTTTCCAGGTGGAGCTGTTGACTCTGGTCTTTCTGGTGCGTGCGTGTGTGTCTCACATGTGTGTGTCAAGTCGTGTCCGACTCTGTGACCCCGTGGACTGTAGCCCACCAGGCTCCTCTGTCCATGGAATTTCCCAGGCAAGAATACTGAAGTGGGTTGCCATTTCCTTCTCCAGGGGATCTTCCCGACCCAGGGATCCGGTGTATCCTGCACTGGCAGGTGGGTTCATTACCACTAGCACAGTGGTAATTAACTAATCGGTAATTAACTAATTAACTAATGGAGACCCAGTGGTGGCACTGGGTCTCCATGGCTGCGAGCAGGCACTCCCTATCTGCAGCGAGTGGGGTCTACTCTTTGCTGCAGTGTGCAGGCTTCTCATTGTACTGGCTTCTCTTCTTGTAGGGCACATATTCTTTCTTCATCGCCTGCTCATTGTGGCCCAAAGGGACCCTGGGCAAGGGAGGGTGCCACGTTCTCCTGTCAACTCTCCACCACCATCTGTCACCTCCCATTAAAACAAACAAAAACAATACGAATAGCGGCTGCCTCTCACCTGTGCAGGCATTGACATGCACCGAGCTATTGAGTCCATCCTTTACTGCGTACACAGAGAATTCGTACAACGTCCCGGCTTCAAGTCCTTTCACTGTGATGGTGGTATTTGTTGTGTTTTGAGACACAGTTGCATTACCGTCACCAGTCCACTGGACACAGTAGTTCTCAGGCTCAGAGCCTTCAGGCACCTTCCAGCTCAGGGTGATGGAGCTGCTAGTCTGATTCTGCACAGTCAGGTTGCTGATGGTGCTGGAGGCTGAGAAGTTAGGAAGAAGGATCTGGAGTTAGCAGGGGAGCAGGGGAGGGGAGAGTTGCTGGGTGTGTTTGACCCTCAGGGTGAGCTCCCAGGCCTGCCTCAGTGACAGGCCGGAAGACAGATGCGGGCGCATGGTCCCCATCAGCGCCTCCTGAGCCTCAGTGTGCACATGCATCCCTGGGAGTCTCCTTACAGTCGGATTCTGACTCAGGTGCCCAGGGTGGGACGGAGGCTCTGCACGCACAGTCAGCTCTCAGGGGCCGCTGCCCATGCACGGACCACACTTGAGTGACAAGATCTAGAGCCGCGCTTTCCGGTAGGATTTCTGCAGCAATGCTGGTTCGGGGCTGCGCAGCCAGCTTCCTGGTAGGGGCTGGGGGCTGAGGACTGGGAAGGAAGGTCTGGTGCGAGCAGGGGAGTCCTGTCCCTTCTACCACCCCCCATTCCTGCCCCGTGTCCAGAAAGGACCGTTCCCATTGGCACCTGCTGTGGCCACTTTGTCCTCCATAGAGACACCCCCCACCACCACCACAAAGCTCATGGGCGTCGAGGTGTAGTGGCTTTGCGTGGGCTATGAACTCAGGCAGGGGTCACTCACCAGCCGCCCTGGCCCCTGTCCAGCTGCACAGGCCCTGGAGACAGCCCAAGGGGAGAATCAGATTCTGAGGCTCACCTCGCTTCACCCCAGGTGAGACGGCCGGCCAGTGACCCTCCCCGAGTGCCCCTGGCCCTGTGAGTCAGTGCTCCCGGAGGGCAGGAACAGGGCACCGCACCTCCTCCCCCAGGCTGGGCCCGACAAAGGTCAGCCCCACGACCTTCCCTTGTCTGCTTTGGGTGTATGTGTGTGTTGGGGGGGTGGGGTGGGGTGGTGAGGTAGGGATGGGACTCCAGGGACCCCGGAGCTGGGGTTGGCTTCAAGCATAAGGTGCTGAGATAAACTGAATGGTTTCACTTCCTGAAAAATATGGCCTTGGAAGATTAAAGGCAGGTATCAACAGACTGGGAATGAAGGAAGAGATTGAGGCTGGGAACCAGGAAACTGTCACCCAATCTGAGGGAGGGGGCTGGGGCCTGGACCCCACAATCTGAGGGACGAGGGGCTGGGGGTCTGCACCCCTGGGTTTCAGAGAGAAAGGGCTGAGGATCTGGAAGTCTTGGGTCTGAGGAAGGAGGGGCTGGGGGCCTGGACCCCCGGGTCTGAGGGGGGAGGGCCTGGGCCTGAATCCCTTCTCTTTATAAAATACCTGAGTCTTGCCAATAACCAACGTTTACTTCCGCAGCAGACACAGCAAGATCTTGAGACCAGGTGTATGTAAGCCTCCCTAGGAACCTCCCCCAATCCGGAAGCCCAGGGAAGGGTAAGCCCCGCCCCCCGCGGGGCCGGCATTCTGGGACCCCAGCATCCCTTCCCCTCGGACCCGGGGTCTGGGGGACTCACCAGCAGCAGCAGGCTCCCCCAGGGCCGGAGGCCACCGCCAGCCCCGGTCATGTCTGCGGACGCTGCCGAGGGACCCAGGTGTCCCAGCCCCGGGACCTTCCACCTGCTGGACTTTACACGCAAGAATTCCCCTCTCCCAGTCCGACGTGAGGCCACAGGTCAGGGCAGAAAGGGAGGAGGAGGAAATGGAGGCTTGTAGCCTGAGGCCAGGCCCGCCCCGCCCAGCAGCCTCGGTCCTCACCTCTGGACGCTGGGCTCCGCCTGGCTTCGAGGTATCCCCTTTCTGCCCCCAGGTTAAGGCACCGCTTCCCACGGCCGGGTGAAGGCGCGACGCAGGTCCCGTGTGTGCGGGGCGGGATGGCGGCGTGGGGCCGCTCCGGGGCGGGGAGGGAAAGATGCCCACCCCTCAAGTGGACCGTTCAGCACCAGACCGGCGTCTCATCGCCTGTCCTGCCTTTGGGCTCTGCCTCCCCTGCCCCTGCGAGCTCCGGCTGCCCTCAGACCGTCCCTATTTGCAGACCCACGCCCCACCGTTCTACCTGGGCCCGAGAGCATGTGGCTTCAATTCGAAGTGGCTCAGATTCCATATCAACGGAACTGGGCACAATCCCTTGCAAATATGTGGTAGGAATAAGGGAGTTCGCATCAAGTCTTGGAACAACGTCCGGCCCTTTGAAGCCATTGGATAAAACTGCAGCCACACTTGCTGTGGGTTCATCCCTAGACCGCCGGTGTCCAGAAGGGCTTTTCAGAAGGGCTTTGCCTTCCTGATCATCTGCACACACAAGCTGCCGTGATCTCACTTACGGTCTGAAAGTGAAGAGAGCGGGTGGGGAAGGCTTCTGGGCAGGGCACTGAAGCGCTGGGCTCCTTCCCCACTTCCTGCCCTGTGCTCCTCTCCCTTCTCCTGTTCCTGAGTGACATCCTAGAAGAAACCAGTGATGCAGCAGGCACGTTTCTCTGCATTCTGTGACCTGATCTAGCAAGTTAATCCAACACAAGGATGGGGTCTTGGGAACATCTGACTTATAGCCTGTTGATCTGAAGCACAGATAACAACCCCAGGCTTGTGACTGGCGTCTGAAGTGCGGGTGGGGGGCAGGAGGGGGCCAGATTTGTAGGGCTGAATCCTCAGCCTGTGGGACAGTGTCAGCACTGAGTTGACTTGCAGGACGCCCAGCCGGTGTTGGGAGATTTTGCTTGGTGGGTGTGGAGCAAGCCCTACGCTGTGATTGTGTGCAGGGTCGTTAACTGTTTATCGTCATGAAACACTGAAGGATAAACAAGGTCCTACCTGGAGAATCCCATGGGCACAGGAGCCTGGTGGGCTACAGTGGGGCCACAAAGAGTCAGACACAGCTGAGGGACTAAACAACAAGCTAGTGATTGCCTTGGGCTGGAGGCGATGGGTGATTAGTTTAAGGCATGGGGTGTCTTTTTGGTGTGATGAAAATGCTCTAAGATTGCTAGTTGAAAAGTCTTCTGAATATACTAAAAACCATGTCTACAGTTTTGGGTGGGCTGTTGGGTGGTAGATGAAGAAAGTGAAAGTGTTAGTCACTCAGTCATGTCTGACTCTTTGTGAACCCATGGACTGTAGCCCACCCTCCAGGCTCCTCAGTCCATGGGATTCTCCAGGCAAGAGTACTGGAGTGGATTGCCATTTCCTTCTCCAGGAGATCTTCCTGACCCAGGGATCAAACCCGGGTCTCCAGCACTGGAGGCAGATTCTTTATAGTCTGAGCCACCAGGGAAGCCTGAGAGTATCCCAGTAAAGCTGCCACCATAACATTTTTTTTCAGGAATTGGATACAAATGCCTTCAAACAGATCATGGTCACAGAGTGACCACAGACAACAATGCTATATTATAAATTACAAGGCTGCTAAGAGACTAGATTTTAATTGGTCCCACCACAATAAAGCAACAGTCGTCATGTGATGACTCGAGAGGTGTTAGCTAACATTCCGGGGGTACTCATACTGTGACGTATCCAAGTATCAAATCAACACTAGCGTGCCTTAAAGGTACACAGTTATGTCACCCCTAGCTCAGCTTCAAAAAACAGAACATGGGGTTCAGACGGAGGCTGGAGATACTGCTCCTTAGCACTTCTCCCTGGGTGGGAGGCTTTCCTGGGGGCCCTTTAGGAGGGGAGAGGGTGCTCACTTTATTTGCCCTGCAGTTACTCTGTCGTGAGCTTCCCACTCTCCATGGCTGACAGAATGATGAGGACCTGGGCAGCGCAGGAGGCGGTCCATGACCACCAAGCGGGCGTGCGGCTGAAGGAAGGCACCCCGGCCAACGTGGCATCCGAGACTGTGAAGAGCAGGCACCCGCCCCAGGCAGAACACCTGCCTCATCTGACCTCAGGCGGTTCTCTGTGGTGAGTAAGGGGTCCTGGCCTGTAGGTGGGGCAGGGACTAAAAACCAAGGGTGGGTTCTGGGGTGGGGGGGGATCCTTTAAAGCACATCTTGGGTGTAGCAGTGTCCTGCCATGAGAGTCCCTAAAAAAAAGCACAACACAGGTATAGAAGTCCCCGTCCCCTCTCTGCTATGAGTCCCTAAAAGCATATCATAGCTGTGGAAGTCTCCTCTCTCTTATAGTAGTAGTAGTAGTAGTAGTAGTAGTAGTGAAGTCGCTCAGTCATGTCCGACTCTTTGCAACCCCATGGACTAGAGCCCACCAGGCTCCTCCATCCATGGGATTCTCCAGGCAAGAGTACTGGAGTGGGTTGCCATTTCCTTCTCCAGGGGATCTTCCCTATCCAGGGATCGAACCCTGGTCTCCCGCATTGTAGGCAGATGCTTTACCATCTGAGCCACCAGGGAAGTCCCCTTTCTGCTATAAGAGTCCCTAAAAGCACATCAGGGTTGTAGATGTCCCCTCTCTGCCATCAGAGTCCCTAAAGGCACACCATGGCTGCAGAAACAGCAGGGTTTGGAGAGCAGTTCTGTTTTCTGTCCTCACGTGCAGGACCTGAGGCTCAAAGGGCAGAGGGCTGCCAAGGTCACAGCCAAGACAAGGGCCACACCTGGGTTTTTTCTTCAGTACTCCACTCCCACCATGTGTTTACCTACCCCCTCCTCCAAGCCCCCTCTGAGTTTCCTCATCTCCTCAGCCCTCTCCTCTCCTGATACTGGGTGTGACTGCAGTCAGCTGAACTGTGGTCCCCAGAGACGTGTGCAAGTCCTAAGCCCGGGCCTTCATGGATGTGATGTTGTTTAGGAACAGGGTCTTTGGAGATGTCATCAAGTTAAGGATCTCGGGATGACATCGCCCTGGACTTAGGGTGGGCCCCTCAATCAAACTGCTGGTGTCCCCAGGGGAGGGCAGCCTCGCGGAGGGAGGCCACTGCAGGAAGCCTGGCTGGGCTGTCCCGAGCTGGGGGGGGCGGGAAGGACCCTCCCCTGAGCGCGCCCTGGACGGAGGGCACCCCCACTGACACTGGGGGCTTGTGGGCCCCAGAACTGTGAGGTTTAACTTCTGTTAAGTCACCCAGCTTATGGTAATTTCTGACAGCAGCCACAGGAAGCTAACATTGGCCAGCCTCCTCCTGACCTCAGCTCAGTAACATCCTCATCTGGACAATGGACACGATGAATATGATGAATCCCCGCCGCCATCAAAGGGCCCTGGGGAGGGGGGTTACTCTACGCCACCCCCTCCCAAGTCCTGGGCACCAGGACTGGGCCACGAGCAGCCTGCTGTGGGCACAGTTAACATCACTGCGTTGTACACACAAACACGTGTTCCCCAAGGGAGGGCCCGCAGCAACTGTTCAAAGCACAACCCTGCGAATGTACTGTCACTGAATCATGGGCTTAAAAGTGGTTAAAATGGTAAATTCTGTGCGGGGGATGGGGGGAGGAAAATGACTTATTTGCTGTTGTTGTGATCAGCCCTCCCCAAATGAACGGTGATGTCGCCGGTTCAATGCCCACTTTACTTTAAGCAACAGAATAAATCAGGGCCACAACATGCGGAGAGCATTTGGAGGCACAGAAGTAGGCCAGGGGCTGGGGGGACCCAGCATGGGTCTGGCTGAGGGCCTGGAAATCAGAACGCAGGGAAGGCAGTGGACTCAGAACTCCAAGAACGGTTTAGTGACCAGATGAACCAGCACCAGCAGACTGGAGTCTGGGGGTCTTGCTCTCGCCCCCAAGGCTGTTTCTCTGGCTTCACTGGGGCCCAGGTCCTTGCAGGAGGAGAGAGGGTGGACGCCTGCCCACCTCAGCCCGGAATCAGTGGGACTTGAGTCTGGGGTTCTGGAAGGCCGACAGGGTGATGAGCATCTGGGCCGAGTAGTAGGTGGTCATGACCAGCAGGTGGCCGTGTGGCACACGGTAGGTGAAGGTGTTCCAGGCCAGCACGGAGTCCGAAAGCACGAACAGCAGGGCGCCCCAGTGGGCACTCCCGCCCCGGGCCAGGCCCCGCCACAGCATGGCGACCAGGACTACAGAGTAAGCCAGCAGGGGCCAGACCACTTGGGGTGGGATATGAGGATGCAGGAGCCGGAAGTAGAGGACGGAAACCAGGAGGAGGGGCAGCAGGAGGCCAGGCTTCAGGGGTGTGAGGCCGAAGGCCCGGAGGTAGAGCAGGTGGGCCAGGCCGAAGGCAGCCATGCCTGCAGGAGACAACGGCGGGGCGGGGCGGGCGCGCGCGCATGGTAAAGCGTGCTGCTCCCTGGCTTAACCCTACGGCCCTCGCCCCGAGGGAAAGGGCAGACCCCCAGTGCCAGCTCCCACAGTGGCCATACGGCCCCGTCTCCCAGGGTGGCCTCTTCGGCCGTCCCTTCTTCTGGCCGTTGGCCCCCAAACCGCCTCAGGCGCGCATCGCGTTCCATGCAGCTCTGCTCCGAACCGCCCGCGGACGGACACCCCAGCTTGCGGGGGCCCCGGCGGCTGCACGCACCTCGGCTCCTGCACCTGCTAGCCCTCTGCCTGCAGGGGCACCTGGCTGGTACACGCGTCCCATTTCAGGCGTCCCTTCCACGTGAGGCTGGCCTCTGGCAGCGTGCTCGAGACCGCGAGCCCTGCGCGCTCACGCGGCCTCGGGGAACGCCGCCCGCGCCCATGTGGGAGGCGCGGGGGCTGGGGTCTGGATGCGTCTTCTCACGGCCGTGGGCTCCCCAGGGAGTTCTGTTGGGGAGTCGCCCCCCCACCACGGCATCCCACCCTCCACCCACTGAGGGGGCGTCAAAAAGGGACAAGGCAACACGTCTCGTTACCCGCTCTCACCGTAGAGTAAGGCCTCAGGCCAGACGAGGCAGGCGTCCCCCACGGCCGAGCAAAGCAGGGCCCCTTGCAGGAGCGAGCGGTAGCCCCCGCCGGGGTGCGCGGTCCCCAGGAACCCCGCCAGGTAGAGGACGGGCAGGATCTTGAGCAGGACGTTGACCCAGGGCGGCTGGTCTGCGTTCTGGACGAGGAGGTAGACGGCACAGGCGAGGAAGAACGGGAGCAGCCCCAGGCCCACGCGCGGCTGTGGGTGTTTCGGGGGTAAGGGGGCCTCTGAGCAGCTGCAACGCAGCCCAGCCCCCAGCTCCTGGGACCAGCCCCCGGCTAGAGCCCTCCGGGCCCCTGGGGGCCAGGCCCAGCCCTGCCCGGGGACCCCAGCCATGCTGCCCAAGGCAAGGGGCAGCCACACAGGCACCAGGACGTCCAGGCTCACAGAACCTGCCCCCCCCCCCCCTACCCCTGATTCTTCCAGGTCACTTGGGTTCCCAGGAGCACAGGCCCCGTTCCCAGCTCGGCGGCGCTCACTTGAGCTGAGAAGCGAGGTTTCCGGAGCAGCCCCTCCTTCCGGGCGTCCATGTCGGCCTGCGGCCCCCACAGTGGCCTGCATGTGGGCACCGCTGGCTTTGAGGGTGGTGGGGACGGCGTGTGGTTACACGTTAACTCAGGAGCGTCCTGTGGACTCTGGGACTGATAAGAGGCTCAGGGAGATGCTGCCCCGCCCTGGGACAGTCCTGCCTGGCACCGCTGATACGGCCCCCGCGGGACCCCAGTGTATCTCACCCTCCACGGCCCCTGCCTCTGGCTTCCTCCTTGCCTAGGGAGCCTGGCCGCCACGCCCCTCCCACCGGCTGTGCCTGGCGGCTCAGAGGGAAGGGGGCGCAGCACTCCAAGGGCTGCTCCTCTATGAGCGAGGGGGGAAGGGCAGGGGACGCCAGAGCCCAGGGACAGGCCAGCGGCGTCCCCTCCCCTCGCGGCCCCGGGCCTGGCCGTCCCTCAGGAGCCCTCCACCCCCCAGCCCCACCCCGCCCCGCCCCCCTGGTCTGGGAAGGCCTGCCCAGCAGACAGCGGCACTGGGCAGTGTGCTAGCCCACAGGTGACTCCGGGGACGGCTCCGCGCGTCCAGCCAGCCACAGCGCACAGCACAGCCGGTCTCCGCCAGAAGCCACGGACCCCGGGCGCCTAGTCTGGCTTGGTTGGCTGCCCCCAAACCCCCACCCCCCACTGCTTCACTAAGGGGAAAGGGCTCTGGGAATGCGGGTGATGGGGCAGGAAGCCCACCACCACAACACCCGGAGCCTGTGTGTGTGTGGATGGGGGTGGGGCCAGGCACCAAGGACCGCTCAGCGCCTCCTCCAGGAAACCCTTCCCAGCTGAGCAGAAGTTCCCACCACCAGCGGAGCAAGGAGGCCAAGGACCCTAATTCCACGCTCTGAGGGTCCCACCCAGGAGGCCCCGGTGTGGGACCAGCTTAGGCTCCCCGACCCCATGTCCCCGAACTCGAAGTCTGAGCAGCACGAGTCTTAAACTGTCCTTTATTTGTTTACGTTTGCGATATGAAACAGAAGCTCAGCACGAACACACGCGCACACTCACGCCCGCCTGGGGAGAGGGGCTGGGACAAGGGCACTTGGCAGCTGGGCTGCACCCAGACCCTCGGGAGGAGGAGTGGGACCCCAGCCAGGTCCCCGCCCGGGCTCGGTGGGAGATGGTCTCGGTGAGTGCGGCAGGGTCCTGGGGGGATGTCCAGGGAAGGCCCCTGGGACCAAGAACCCAGCTCCCTCCCTCACAGCTGGCTGAGCCGGGTGGAGAGTCATAGAGCTCCCAGCCTGGGTCAAAGTGCAGGGTCCGGGGCAAGGGGGCTAGGCACAGGCACGACCCCCACTCGGCCCCCCCCCCCCCCCAAGGTGGACCTGAGCTGAAAGGCCGAGTGTGGGTGTGGGCATCTGCACCGCAGGATGGGGGCACGGCTGGACGGAGAGTGGTGGTCACCTCGGGACCCCCCACAGCAGCCCCAGTGGGCCTGGGTGAAGGCCTCGCCACTGCCGCCCAGCCCTGCGTTCTTCCTGGCTCCCCGCGTGCCCACTCTGCTCCCTTCAGATACATATATATATATATATATAATATATAATATAGGTCTCTCGCGCGCGCTCTCCTTTCTAGCCCACTCTATCTTTTACTCTAGGAGACAAATCTCCGTAATCTCTTTCCTCAGTGCAATGGGGGGTGGGGACTGTCTCCCGGGCGCCAGCCTCCTGGACTCCAGCCGGGACGTGGGTGGGGCGGGGTGGGTTATGGGCGACAGGGCCTCTGTGGCACCTGCCCGGCCCTCACCCGGACAGGGTCCACGCAGAGCACAGAGCGTGTGGCCGCCACCACCGGACAAAGCAGTCACCTTGGAAGTGAGACGGAGATGCTGTGAAGCACCGAAACCAGTGCCAACCTCGCCCACCTCCATCCAGCCCCCGCCTCCGGCCCCACCTCCGGCTATGCCCTATTCCGTCCCCGGCGCCCACACTCACTGGGAGCCCGGGGCGGCTGGGCCTCCAGGGGCAGAGCCATTGGGCATCGGGAGTGGCTGGAGGGCCAGGGCACTGTGGGGAAAGGATGAGCGAGTGGTCAGCGCTCCCACGGAACACCGGCTGCCCCTGCTGCCACACCGTGCTTACCTCTGGCTTTGGGGAAGCCCCAAGGACTCTGGGCTCTTCTCCCCCTCTGGGGTCTGGGGGGGCTGGTGGGCCCCGGGGGCCGGGACAGAGGTAGCAGGGTCTCTGGTTGCACTGCAGGGGACCACGGGGTTACCGTCAGACGCCCTCACATCCCATGTCCCCTCGGAGCCGCCCAGCAGCGGGAGGAGCTGCAGGTCAGCGCACAGCCCCTGCCCTCTCTGATCCGACCGAGCCCTCCCACCCCAGGGCTGAGCGGGAGCTCTGCGCTCCAGGGCCCTGCAGGTGGGGACGGCGGGTGATCAGCACCACCCCCACCTCCCCAGAGGCTAGCTTTCTAGGCCCACCCCCAGCAGTCGGCACCTGTCCAAGGAGCTGGGGGCGGAGCGTGTCCCTCTGAGGCTGGCCTGGAGGTCCCCGACGCTGAGCAGGGCCTGGCAGGAGGCTGTGCGGAGACCGGCCCGCAGTGAGACTCAGGAAGCCAAGCACCAGCGCTTCCTCAGGGCGGGTGGACAGGCCGGGCACCGGGGCTGAGGGCGGGATGGGCAGGGAAGGGTGGGCAGGCCAGGCACGGGGGCTGAGGCGGGGCGGCTCACCCGCGGGCTCCGCTGCTTTGCTGCCGTCTGTGGCTTCCTGAGGTGCGGAGGCGGGGGCAGGATCCTGAAACCTAGGAGACAAGAGGAGCCCAAGGGGTGGCTGGGCTGGGCGCTGGCGCCCCAGGCCCCTGGCCCTGCTTCAGGCCTCACCTGAGCTGCAGGGTGCTGGGGGCCGCAGGGCCAGTCGGGCTCGGGGCCGGGAGGTCTGGATGCTCCCCGCGGGGCTCCTTGTCCCTGCAGTCCTGGGGGCCGGCCGGGCCGTCCGTAGGCACTGGGTCAAAGGCAGCTGTCCAGCTGGGGCCTGGAGGCAGGAAGCTATGAGCGCAGAGGCAGACAGCAGGGCCCTGCCCGCACCCAGGCCGCGCGCTCACGCACCCGGAGGCTGGCGGCCGGCACTGGGGTAGCAGGGGGGCCCGGGTCTGCCGCGGGCCCGGCCGTCCTCGTCCTCATCGTCGTCGTCGTCCTCCTCCTCGCTGTCTGTGCTACCCCGGCTCCTGCTCCACGGAGCACCTGCTGTCAGCGATGCGCGGGGCGGGGCCGTTCCGCCCCCAGCGCCGCCCCCAGCACCGTGGTGTATCCAAGGGGCAGGGCGGGCGGAGGGGCGCTGGGCAGTGGGAGGACGCCTAGGGAGAGTGCGCCCTCTGCAGGGGCCTGGCGGGAACGGGCCCCTCACCACCTATCCCCAGGGAAGGCTGACCCCACACGCTTCCTCCACCTGCAGCCTCGCTGGACTTCCGTCACTGCAGCCTCCTGGGCCCCAAACCTAACGGCCAAGTGCCGACAGACACGAGACTCGACACAGTGTCCACCGGGGAACCGCGAAGGAAACCCAGAGGCTCGTTAAGACGCTGCCCCACGGTCCGCACAGTGCTCACAAGCCAGATGCTCACAGAAAGGGTGCAGGGACCTTCCTGACCCTGGATACCTGGGATGGTCTCCAGAGCCCACAAACCACACTCAACAGCGAGCCCCGAAGCCCCCAAGATCAGGGCGTGACGCAGGGGCTTTCTCTTCCCACTTGGAAAGGAGGGAGCAAAACTGTCTCTGACCGCAGCAAGCATGGTTTGTGTGCAGGAAACCAACGAACCCTCTCAGACTGTCAGAACAAGCAAGTTCTGCGAGAATCAGTGTACCAGTGTACTTGTATTTTTATACACTTATAACCACTTCAAAACAACTCTGAGGAAAACATTTCTCTCAGAATTGCATCAAAAATGTTTAAGAATAAATTTAAATGTATTGTTTAAGAATAAATTCAAATGTATTGCTTAGGAATAAATTTAACAAAAGCACCATGAAAGTTAATACTCGGAAAACTACACAACATGTCAGAAGTAACTAAGACCTGAACAAACTTTTGTAAAGACAGCCCAGAGGCACGGACTGAGAGAGCAGACACTGTTAACGCGGCAGCCCCGTCCAACCGCCCTACAGACTCAAGGCGGTCCCTCTCAGACGCTCAGGCGGCTTTCTCTACCGAAATTAACAGTCACCCAGAGTTTCAAAGAACTGAACCCAGCATGATCAACAGTTTTAAAAACAGAACAAATTGGATGCTCACATTTTCAATTTCAATACTGAATTTCAGAATTCAGTACAATGCAATCGGGGGGGGGTGGGGGGGTGGGGCTGGCATAGAGATGTACAGACCAATGGGCCAGGAAAGACAGGCTAAAAATAAATGCTTGCACAAACAGCCAAAAAACTTCTGACAAAGGTGCACAGACCATCCAGCAGGGAGTCTCTTCAACTGATGAGCTGGGACATGGGTATTTCCATGCCTAAGAATAAAGCTGGACCCCCAGCTTACACACCTAAAAAACTAGCTCATAACAGGTCAAAAACCTAAACGTTAAGAATTGATGTTACCAAGAAAACCACAGGGATGAATCACGACCTTGGATTTGGCAATGACACGTGTAAGTGCAAAGCAACTTGGCAGTCACAAAGGGCACACCCAGCAGATGGCAAGTGACGCACAACCACACCTACCTGAGGGACAGGCCTCACTCATGGGATACAGAGGCAAAAACCCAAAGGGCAAGGGTCAGAAGAACGTCACCCTCAGAGGGCAGCAGGCAGCCAGCAGGGGCCTGGGGAGGGCTGCACTCTCCCCTCTGGGTGCCACAGAGGGAGGCCCGTGCGGCCGACATTCACGACCTGTCTCCTCGTCTCCGTGCCGGTCACACGTCACAGGGCTCAAGCCCTGAGCTGGTGTTCATGCTGGCAAGTCTGTGCTGCCCAAGAGCAGTCAGTCAGTACTCCTGCACCAGCCACCACCCGCACAAAGGGCTGGACACAGCTCACGGGCCCGCAGCTGGACTGTGAGCGAGGACAATCGCCAAGTCCTGCTTCACTGGCGTGACAGGAGGGAGCTGACGGGACACCCCACTGCCCTTTCGGCAAGAACATGTGTGAGAGAACTGCCGCAGGGGAGAGCGGAGTAGAGAGCGGGGCAAGCAGACCACAGCCCCAATGGACCAAGCCGTGCCCAAAGGACCGCCTCTGATGCCCCCACTGGGCCAAGCTGTGCCCGAAGGATCGCCTCCGGACTGCCTCCTGACAGCCCCACTGACGCCTGGACCAAGCGGTTACTCCTTTTGAACCTGAACTCATCTGAATTGGGTTTCTATCACTCAACACTGAAAACGCCCCACATCACACAGGCACTCCATTCTCCGTTTTGCCTGCAGGTCCTGCAGCCTGGCTGTGCTGGGGAACCTGCAGAAGGGGAGAGAAAGGGAGTGGGGCGGGGGGCGGGGGGGGGACTCACCGCACGCCCTGGGGCTGGCCCAGGCGGCCTGCCCTGGCCAGGTGGCCGCCCTGCCAGGCACCGTCCTCCCCGTCAGACTCCCCAGAGCCCTGGCCCTCCTCCTCGTCCTCCTCCTCGTCGTCGTCAAACTGCTGGATGCGGTCCTTGTAGCAGATCTCCAGCAGGTTGGCATTGGGCTGCGGGGGCGGGGCGGGAGGGTGAGGCGGGCCACCTGCCTGCAGCAAACCCCCACCCCCAGCAGCGGTCAGGGCAGCTCACGTTGTCGTCGTCTGCGCTCAGGGAGAAGGTGATGCTGGCTGTCTTGTCAAAAGGCGCGCTGTGGGGGAGGCACAGAGACAGTGAGGGACCCTCTCTCCTGGGCCCGGTTCCAGCAGACACACCTCCTGCTAGGGCTGCCTGTGGACCGCAGCCATTCCTGGAGCACCCCCGTCAGCAGGCGTCTGCAGGGCGAGGCGCCCCGCCCGTGTGCCCCCAGTCCCGCGGGGCCCCACGCGGAGGCCTAAGGCTCCTGCACCTTGTTTCCTCTTCATAAAACAAGGGACACAACTTCGCCGGGCAGGCTAGGCTTTCAGGCTTTGAGAGCGTAACCTGAGTGAGACACTCATTTCGAGGCACACAGGTCCCCAAGGCAGGACCCAGGTGGGGGCCAGGGAGCCCAGGGATCACGGGAAGTGCTGTGCCCACCACCACCTCGCACCCCCGGCCTTTCTGCGTCCACACATGCCCACCAGTCTCTGCTCGGCTCTCTCCTCCAGAAAGCCTCCAGAAGTGTCACTCCCGGATGAAGGAACCAAATCCACACGCTTTAAGTACTGACACACACCGTGAGAAGAGCTTGTCCGTGTACGCTCCGACCCACACACTGTGCCACTTTCCAACAGCCCCTACTTGTCCTGGTCGCCTCTCGCCCGGAGCGGCAGAGCGCCGTGTCTGCACTGAGGTCTAGCCCCTCCTGTGACGGGACTGCTTCCAGCCTGTCACCTGCTGTCTCCGACACAGGAGGCATGTTCACAACCCCCGCGGGCTGACTTGGCACGTGGCGGACAGGCTCACAACCCCCACCAAGGCAGGTCCCCCAACGCCCTCAGGGGAGGGAGCAGCTGCGGGCGGGGCTCCTCACCACCTCGCAGCCCTCCGCGCCCCGGCCTGGCCGGGGCACACTCACTTCACGCTCTCCTCCTGCTCCCCGAACTCCTCGTCGTTGAAGCCGAAGTGGTCGATGAAGGCCGAGGTCATGCGCTGCATCTGGAAGTCCATGAAGGCCTGCGGGGGGCGGCAGTCAGGGCAGGCCTGCACACAGCCTCCCTCCCCTGCCCTCCCTGCCCGCACCTGCTGCAGCACCGCCTCCTCCGGGAAGTTGAACTCCTTGAGCCTGTCGTCCTCATCGTCGCTGGAGGAGTGCAGGTGGTGCGTGTTCACCTGGGCATGGGCCGGCAGGGGTCAGGGCCTGCGGGGCCCCCGGGGAGGCCTGGGGCAGGCTGGGGCTGCGGGGCGGGGGGCGGGTCCCGGCCTGCAGGAGAACCGGCGCAGGAGACTGACTCACCAGGTCTACCGTGTTCTTCTTGTTGGTCTCCGCCAGGGGGCCCGACACGAAAGCCTCCCAGCGCTCCCGCTGCTCCTGCGGCAGCTCTGCCGGAAGGGGCAGGGCGATGTGAGGACGGAGGCCCCGCCCGCCCCGCCTGCCCCGCCTGCCCCGCCTGCCCCCAGGCGCGCCCCGCCCTCACCCTTCAGGAGCTGCTGCAGCTGCTCTGCATTGGGCCCCTTCTCCGAGTTCTGCACCAGGGCATTGGCCACGCTCGTCAAGTGGCCCATGTAGCCTTTCCGAGGGCCCCCTGCGGACCTGGAGAAAGGGAAGCCAGGGCTGAACTCAGCCGCTCCGCCCCCTGCCGCCCGCCCCGGCCCCCGCCCCCGCCCCCGCCCAGGACCCCCTGCTCACTGCACGCGGTCGTTCTCCTCCCAGGAGGTCAGGATGCGCTCCACCAGGCGGCAGCGCTGCAGCAGCTGTGGGGATGGGGCAGCGTGCACTGGGTGTGAGCACGGCACTCCTCCCCTGCTCACCTGTTCTGGGCCCACTCAGCCTGCACAGCAAGCCCCAGAGCCACCCTGCCTGCCTCCACTCCAGCTTCGCCCTGAGGCCAGGGCCACACCCAGGAAGGCATCTCCAAGAGCGCTGGGGCCATCACCCTGGGAGAACCCTTCCTGGCCCCCCCGGACACCCACTGCCCCAGAGGTCACCACTCCACCAGTCCCCACCCTCGCACGACACTGTTTCCCAAGACTCTGGACCTCCAGAAGAGACCAAGACTCTGCCCCTGAGCGGTCTGGCTGCACATGACAGGCAGGAGGAGGCCCGGAGCAGAGCCCCCCAGAGAGCAAAGGGGATCGAGATCCCGGAGCCCAGCTCACGTGTTTCACGACAGGGTTCTCGGGGGGCGTGTCCGAGCCGCTGTCGGCAGGGGGCCCGGAGCTCAGCATCGTGCTCACGCACACCCCCACTTGGGCGTGCAGGAAGTTGTTGAACACGTAGTGGAAGAAGAGGTCCTGGGGGTGAGGGCACAGGCTGGCTCTGAGGAGCTCGCCCGGCGTCGTCCCACCCCCACCCCTACACCCCGGCCCTTTGCCCCCAGTACCAGCATGGTGTTGGGCACATCCAGGGCCAGGAGCTCCTGGGTCAGAGCGGCATCGTTGGCGCTCAGGGCGCTGGCCAGCAGCTTGACCACATGCAACCGCGTGTTGCCCAGGGGTGGGGCCAAGCTGCCCCACGTTGTGCGCAGTGGCTCCAGCTGCAGGTGGAGGGCTGGGCTTGGTTCCTGCCCCAGCTCTGCCCTGACCCCAGGGCTGCCCCCTCTTCCCCCGAGCACCCTGCCCACCTCAGGCGGCTCCAGCAGGAGCTGGTGGAAGCAGCCAAGACGTGGGCGAAGGGCGTGCAGGGCCCCTGCATTGGACACGGCACTGTCCAGGGTCGCCTGGGCCAGGAGTTCCAGCTGCCCATCCACGCTGCTGAAGAAGTTGTTCACGGTCATGGACTCGGACCTACAGCAGGCATGGCGGGGGACAGTGTGATCCATGCAGGCGACCTGTGTACGCGTGCACATGCACACACACTGGGGAGGGAGCCTGGGGCACTCACCTGGGCCTCCTGGGCTCCAGCAGTGTCAGCAGCACCTGGATCCCGCTCACGAGGACGGACGGGCTCCGCTCCCCCTCCAGCATGTTGCTCAGGAGCTGTTCGATGGTCTCCTGCCTGGGGCAGGTGCAGGGGCATCAGGGAGGAGGGCCCGGGACGGCTCCCCCGCCCCCGATCTGGGCGACCCCGCAACCCACTTCTCCAGGGTGGCCAGCAGCTGGTCAGGCTCCGGGCTGTCCTGCACTTGGATCATCTGCTCCCGGCTCAGGCGGATGATGTCGCAAAGGGACTGGGATGCGTTGGAATGTTGCTGGGGAGGGAGAGAGAGCTGAGGACCCCGGTCCGCCCTGGTGTCAGGAAGCCCCACGCACTGGAGGCGGGTACCTGCCCTCGAGGACAGAGGGCCGCAGACCCGGGAAACACGTGGGAGGGAGAGAACACAGACACTGGAAAGGAGAGACTGCCGAAAGGGAAACCAAAGACGACTTCCTGAAGAGGAGACCCTAACACAACCCCCACACACGCCATCTATAGCTAGTGGCCAAGGGGTGCAGTGACCCACGCATGCACAAACTCGTGACTGGACAGGCCACCGAGGTCCGTCCATACAGTGAAACACTGCTTGGCCTTAGAAAAGGATGAAGCACTGAACATGCTACAGCTGGGATGAACACAGCAACCTGGGGCTAACACCAGGGGCCAGTCACGGGCAAGCACGCATCACGCGTTGCACCTACAGGAAACCACCAGGAGCGGCAAAGCAGGACGGAAAGCAGACACATGTCTGCGGGGGCCCAGCCCACATGTGGGGAACAGGGAGCGGCAGCTAATGGGACTGGGTCTCCTCTGGAGCGATGACGAGCGCTCTAAAACCAGCGTCACAAAGGCTGCACGACCGTGTGTGTGCACTAAACACACTTCTGTGTTTTCACTGGGTGAGCCTCACGGTGTGGGTAAGGTGCTGTGAGATAAACTGAGAGAAGCACCAGCAGAGCCCTGAGTCCAACCCAGCAAGCGGCTGCCAGAGCCCAGCACGCAGACCCCCAGAGCCCCCCAGGCACTGCTGTACTTCAGAAACCGGCGCCGAGCCCTGCCACCTAGCTGCCAGCAGACACCCCTTGTCCCTCTGCCACGAAGGCAGGGTGGTCCTCACTGCCCAAGGCCTGGCCCTGGCTGAGTGCCTGGGGTGATGACCCATGCATGTGGACTTCTGCTCTGCCAGCCAGTGGGCCAGGAGGACAGATGTGGGGCCCCTGGCATTATCTCTGAAGCACGACCAGGGCTGATCCAGGCAGATGGGAAGAGCCGCCAGGCCCCAGAGGGGAGGAGGGAGGCCCGGGGAACGGCGGCAGTGAAGACCGGGTCAGAGGGCCATCTTTAGAGCCCTGAGCACTCGTGGGAGGAGGAGCTGATTCCTGGGGAGCCGTCCAGCAGCGTAAGCCTCGCCTGTTCTCAGCAGGAGCCCCCCCACCCCCCCACAGCTCCGAAGGCTCCCTCCTCTCATCGCTCATTTACGAGAGCACAGGGCTGAAGCTCTCGGGCGGTGGCACTCACATTGTCGTCTTTCGACGGGTGGATCTGCTCGATGAGCCTCTGGACGATCTTCTCCTCATTGAGCCACTGCGGAAGGACAAGAGGGTGGGGCTCCGCGCCCCGCCCCGCCCGGCCCGGCCCCGCCCCTGCCCTGCCTGGCCACGCCACGCACGCACGTTGACCACGTCCTGCCTCAGCTGCGGCCGCTCCACGCAGGTGAGGAGGCGCAGCAGCAGGTCCATGATGGCCGAGGTGCCGATGTGCTGCAGCAGCAGGTCCACGAAGTCGTCCTTCTTCCGCAGGAAGGACACGAGCTGAGGACACGGGCCGTCGGTGAGCACAGGACCCCCGGGCCCACCAGCCCACGCTCGCCAGCCCTGCCCGCGCCGCCCCGGCACCTGGTCAGTCTTGCGGTTGATGAGGACGCCCATGACCTTGCTGAAGAAGCTGGCCAGCAGTGGGTTGAGGCTGCCGCTGCTCTGCAAGAAGCCGTAGAGGCGGTGCAGCAGGGACTCGTCGGCGCCCAGTGCGTCGTTGATTTGGGGCACGTCCGATGTCAGGATCTCGCAGGCCACGCTGGGGTACCTGTCAACCCAGCAGAGTTGCGTAGGAGGTGGCGGGGACCCGGCTGCTCCGTCCCCCAGTCCCGATCCATGCAAGCTCCCCTGCCCCCAAGACAGCGTCGGGCCCCCTAAGCCTGGACTCCACCCCTACTAACACTGTCCCCCGACCCCAACCGTCCAGGCTGACCCCCCAGCCCTGAGGACCTTTCACCAGATGGGAGGGCTGCCTGCCTAGGTGCCACCCAGGCCCCAGGGACCCCAGCCTGCTCAGCTCTGCCTCGTGAGCTCTCAGGCCCTGGCAAGTGAGTTCCTCGGGACGGGAGGGGAGCGCAGGGCCAGGTGGGCACAGGAGTCAGAACTGAGCAGTGGGATGTACTCAAGCTGGTGGACAGGGGACAGAGCCAGGTGAGCAAAGCAAAGGAGGGAGAAGACACATGAGGGGGCAGTGACAGACAGGTGGACACTGGGGGCCCCCCTAAGGCTGGCACCTCTGCACTGAGCCCCCAATTCACACAGGGCAAACTGAGCAGGAGTCACCCACTGCCCATCTGGCTCGAGGCCTCCAGGGACAGAGGCAGGACCTGTGAGGCCTGGTGTGAGCGTCAGTGTGAGGGGCCGGGCACAGGGTGACCCAGGGAACCAGGAGGCCTGTCTGGGACGGGTGGGGCAGGGCTGGAGAGGGGCAGCAGAGACCAGGGCAGAGAGGTGCCCTGCAGAGCGCCTGCCTGCCTCCCCCACCCTCCCTGGTACCCCCTCTGGTGGGAGGGGCACAGCCACACCCTCTGGGCCGGGCACCATCCTGGCACTGGGGACAGGACGTGGGGCTGAGGGACAGTCCTCACTCACGCTCCTGTGCTCCAAGACAGGAAGAGAAATCCAACTGAATAACCACCAGGAGATAAAGTAGGGGTGGGGCGGGGCAATGAGACACATGCCCCTCCGCGCCCCTCACTGCTGGGGGAGGGTCCTTGGGGGGCCTCCTCCCAGCCCTCCGTCGGGGGAGGTCTGGCAAGTCCCGCAGAAACGGGGCCAACAAGGTCCACGGCAAGTCAGGGGCTCACTTGTAGCGCAGCCGCTCCTCGCCGCTGGCCGGCGGCTCCTGGGTGACCCAGGCCACCATGGCCTGCAGGTGCAGCGGCCGCAGCAGGAAGTCCAGCAGCTTGCGGTTGACGACCTTGCACTCCTGCAGCACGTCCTCCTCGTCCAGCAGCTCGGGCAGACTCAGGTCCTCCCGCTCCAGCAGCGTGTCGAGGTGCGAGCTCGTGTGCAGGTCAAACTTCCAGAACATGGCGCCCTGCAGGCAGTGCTGTCACACGGGGCCCGCCTGCCTGCCCCTCCACCTCCCAGCCTGCCAGGGCACTCCACGGGCAACTTGCTGCCCACTGCCTGGGGCCGGGGGCAAGGCCCCAGCACGGTGCACAGAGCCGCCCCGGGCCTGTCCACAGTCCCCTGATCTGGGCTGCACCCGGGCTGATCCTGGAACCTCTGGCCCCAGGCTCGCTTCAACCTGTATCTGCTCAACAAATTAAGTGTCCCATGATGCGTGACATCTCCAGGCTGTGTGCAAGGCTGGGGAGAGGGAGGTCTGCAGGGTCTCTAGGCTGTGTGCGCATGCACACACACACACGGCCCAACCTCTGTACCCAGTGCCAGGACAGGCAAGGAAAAGCTGGAGGGGAGGGCGCGGTGGCCCCCAGAATAGCCACTGACGGGTCCCAGTGACACCAGACAGGGAAGCACCTCCGCGGGACGACGGTGGCTGTGGCCCGCCCACATGGCACTGGCCTCAGGAGCATTTCAGGTGGAGCACACGCTAAGTACCTGGAGGGTCCAAGCCCCACGATGAGCAGACTTGGCTGCCCCTCTGGGGATTCTACCGCCCCCAGCCTCGACCCCTGGGTGCACAACTGCCCTGAGCTGGCTGCCAGCTCCCAGGCCACCCTTGTCCAGCCATTCCCCCAGGCACCGGGGCTGTGCCTGCAGCCCTGGTGAGGGCTCTGGTCACCCCAAGGAACAGCAGACAACCACACCCAGGTCAGCTGGACCCCCAAGCACCACGCTGGCACTGCCCAGCACTCACGGGTCACCCACCTCCTGAAGACCACCTGAGGCCAAGGCTGCTGCAGACAGACCCGGAGGCCAGGACGACCCTGCCGGCACCATCGCCAGGACGACCCTGCCGGCACCATCGCAGCGGCGGAGAGCTCGCCCACTGGCCGGGCAGCAGCGGGGGAGAGGGATGCTAGACTCGCCCACCAGCCGGGCAGAAGGCTGGGGCAGAGCCGAGCGGCTGAAGGTTGGCACCTGCCTTCTGACCGTCAGCTCCCCCAGGAGGCTGCCAACACCCGGCTCTCCCGTCCAGCCTCCTCAGGAGTCTCACACATCTCCCCCTGGCCCCCAGGACAACTTCTCAGCGACAGGGAAAAAGTGGCCCCAGATGTGCAATGATCCTGCGGGACTCGGCTGGTTCCTAAGCCCTGGCCACCTGCAGGTAGAGTGGAAGGGCTATGACCTCACGAGACAGCGCAGACACCGGCCCCAGAGAGGGGAGGGGGAGGACGTGGGGGCACCTGAGAGCCCCCAGGCCCACGGGGCCTGGCCACCAGCATGCCAGGTCTCGCCCCCTGGCCTGCACCCCACCCCTCAGGACGCTTTTCTGAAACACAGACTGGCACACCTAGCATGTGGTACCCCGGAAGGCCCCAAGAGGGCCCCCCGGGCGCCCCCCACCCAGTCCTCCCCAAGTCTGCACCCCAGGCTCTCACACCTGCCTCCCCTTGACCAACGATTTGTGCGGGCCAAGCCCAGGCCACAGCCTCTGGACTGCCCTGACTCCCAGTGGCCTGGCGCCTCACACATTGCCCCAAGACTGCCACGTCGGGGTGTGTCTCCGTCCCAGTGAAGCCCCCGAGCAGTGCCCCATGTGCCGTCACCGCCCCAGCCCTAGGCCTCGGGTGCGAGAATGGCGGTGCCACGTGCACAACACGTGGACACGTGCACAACACGCGGACACACGCAGTGGGCAAACCACGTGAGCTGCACAGCTGTCACCTCAAATGAGTCCTACAACCAGCCCCACTGTACAGGAGGCACCCGAAGTGCACCAGGGTCTGAGGGCCGCTGAACCGTGGAGCGGTGCCCGAGCCCCAGGAGGTCCCTTCTCAGAGTGCAGGGGAGCTCAGCTACCCCAACGAAAGCTAACAGAGCCAGCGAGTGCGCTCCGGCCCAGTTGGTGCCGGCTGCAGAGGGGCTGGGTGCAAAACTGCAGCCTTGCAGATCTGTAGAGCAGGCACCCCGCACGTCCCCCGCGGGCTGTGTACAATCCACAGACCCGTCCTGCCTGGCGGCCACGACCACCTTGGACAGCACCGCGTGGGGGACACGAGCTCGGAAACCAGGACTGAAAGGCAGAACACTGCTCCTCAGGCAGGAGGCTGACAGACCTGTCAGGGCAGCAATAGAGGGGACTGCTCCCGCCTGGACGCCCCCAGCCACACCCACGGGCCCCCGTACACCAGCCCAGGTGGCGTGGGGTGGGGGACCGCCAGGGCTGGCAGGCTGGGGAGCGGAGGAGAGTGGGTGGGGTGGGGGACCGCCAGGGCTGGCAGGCTGGGAAGGGGAGGAGAGTGGGCTGCTCCAGGTGCTGAATGTGAGGCCCTGTATCAGAGTGGGGACACTGCTCCCAAAGGCAGGCGGGCAGCGCCCTGAACCCGCAAGTGCACGAGGGCCATCCCCACTTCTGCCTGGGCCCCAGGCCCACCCTCCTCACTTGGAGAGAGAGCGGGCCTGGACGGTCTCCTGAGCTGGGTGCTTGTGGGGCCAGAACCACTGCACGGGGCAGCCGCTGTCCGGGCCCAAGGGACGAGGCACACCCACCGGTGAGAACACCACCTCTTTCTAATCGCAGATTTTTGTGAGGACAAAAGACCAGAGAGGTCAAAAGGTCATCCCGGTGGCACGAACAAAGCCAGCCACCAAAGACCACACGTGGAATGAGTGTGCACGCGCGTGCGCTGTCACTCAGTCATGTCTGACTCTACTGCGACCCCATGGACTGTAGCCCGCCAGGCTCCTCTGTCCATGGGATTCTCCAGGCAGGAATACTGGAGTGGGTTGCCATTCCCTTCTCCAGAGGATCTTCCCAACCCAGGGACTGAACCCACGTCTCCTGTACTGGCAGGCTGATTCTTCACGGTCTGAGCCACCAGGGAAGGGCCCACATATCGCATACTTCCATTTAAACGAAACATCCAGAAAAGGCAAATCTGTAGACACAGAACTGGGACTAGTGTTTTTTAGGAGCTGAGGGGCAAGACAAGGATGGAGGGAGACAACTGCTAGCAAGTCTGGGGTTTCCTTTTGGGAAAGGGGTGTTCTTTGTAAAAAAAAGTTCTAAAATCAATTGTACACAATTTTATTTGATACTATAACTCACTTTAAAAAATCTATGGTGGGGACTGTTGGTTGCACAATTCTGTGAATAAATTAGATATTGAATCATGTAGTTTAAATGGATGTCATATATGACATTACACAAATTACATCTCCCCCCCGACACACAAAAAACCTATTATCTAAAACAAACAAAACCAGGACATCCCTGGTTGTACAGTGGATAGGAATCTACCTGCCAATGCAGGGGAACGGGTTCAATCCTCGGCCAGGGAACTAGATCCCACATACCGCAGAGCTGCTGCACCTGCCCTCCAGCGCCGTGAGCCCCAAACTACGGGCGCCTGCTCACCTGGAGCCTGTGCTCCTCAGCGAGGGGCCGCAGCCCGTCACCACGAGAGGAGCCCGGCTTGCTGCAGCTGGAGAAGGCCCATGCGGCAACAAAGACAGAGCAAACAATAAATACACAACTTGTTACAAAACAAACAGAACCGAAGCTGCCTGAGGCTGCCGAGAGAGGGCCAGGCCTTGGCCTGCTCTGCGCCCAAGAAGCCCGGAGCTGACATGCCACCAGGGCCGGGCCGGGCCGGGCCAGGCCGGGGCGAGAAGGCGCAGACACGGGCACACGCCCAGGTGCCCCCCACCCTCACTACCCATGGGGTCCCCGAGCTAAGCAGGCCCCCTCAGCCGGGGGACGGGCCTGCAGAGAACCTGTGCACCCGCACAGCACCGTGTCCCTCGTCAAGACGACCAGGGACAGCACCGCTCTTGTTCCCATCTGACAGCCGAGGGGCAGGGGGCCCGCAGGCGTCAGCCACAGCAGAAGCAGGCCTCGGCGCCCCCTCCAGGCTGCAGGACAGCCTCGGGGCTGAGGCCCACCGACTGCGCCCAAAGCACCTGCACAGATGAGATGCCACAGGCTACGTCCTCCGCCTCAACCCTGCCACCCGCCCTGGACCACAGGCAGGACTTCCCTCCCAAAGCTGACTTGGGCTGGGGGGCGAGTGGGGTAGGGACTCCAGGGACTTCAGAAACCAGGCGGTCCCTTAAACTCTCAGAACCTCAGGTCCTCCTCTGAAAGTCAGAGGAGGCTGCAAGGATCAGATGCAGCTGAGGGGTGGTCAGTACCCTTCCCTCCCAAAGTCAGTTCTCAAGCTCTACACGGGACAAGATGCAGATGCAGGAGGCACAGAATAAAGAAAACACCCCAAAGAGAAAAACACTCTCCCCCGCCACACACTCTCAGTGCACCTAGCCTCAGGTCCTAATGGTCAACTTCCCGGAAGCCCTAGACGTGGACAGCAGAGGGGTTTCCTCTTCACTCTCTAACGGTGACACGGCATACCACACTTGTCCCCTTGTCTATGAAACAGGGCCCAGCCGTCAGGAAGGGGCACGTTCTGAGAACAGCGGGGTCAGGCCTGTGGTCCTAAAGGACAGGTCTCCTTCAGCAGGTGTCCCCGGGGCCAGGCTGAAAGCTGGACACTTCTGAGCAGGAGGGAAGGAGCAGCCACTACCCAGGGAGACAGCGCTAAAAATAGGAGCCCTAAGGAAGATGGCCCGTTCGCCCGGGTGGCTGAGCTCACTCAAATACTCTGGTGGGTGCCCCTCACCCCGCCACCCCCGTGCTTTGCAACTTTTAGCAAACTTCAAGAAAACGGAAGTGAATACCACTGGCTTTTAGCGACCGTTTGAAAACCGTGACTCTGGCTGCAAACGGAAGAGAGGGAAACTGTAAATGAGAAAGGAAGCCATTAAGAACGAAAACTACCTCTCTCTGCGCCAGCTCCGCACCATCGCCCCAGGTTTCCGGCTTCGCTGCGTGCTTCTCAGGCCTTGGACACCAGCGGCCCCTCTCGGGAGCCGGCAGCCCCCACCCGGCGCGGGCTCAGTGAGGGCCCAGCTGCAGCCCCCACCGAGCGCCCCCACGGCCGCTGTGGTCCATCCACACACGGCCCTGCCTGCCTGGGAGCCGGGGGCTGGTCCTTTACGTGCCGCCACTTTCTCATCCGCCCTAGCCCCACGCACCCGGAAGTGGAGATCCAGCCTGAAGAGGCCGCTGGGAGGGCCCTGGGGTGGCCCCCTGAGATGCCCTGTGGCTCAGGAGGAACCCCAGCCCGGGGAGAGGCTATCCTGGGTCCGCCGCTGCCCTCAGCCACCACAGGCCACAGGCCCCTAATGAGCTGCCAGCCAGGCGTGGAGACCCCGCTGCTGGCTAGCCAGCCCCCTGCCTTCACAGGGCCCACAGGTCAGAGGACAGTGAGACCATCGCCCTCTAACTCCCCGCAATCCATCAGCTCTCAGCCAAATGTGAAATGGGGGTGGGGGGCTTCCAATTCCAGGAACGGGACCATGGTAACATCAGGACCCACCAGAGACCAGAGACTCGGCAAGGTAAGCCGTGGGACACCCACGTGGAAGTAGGGGCCACAGAGGCCAGAGAAGGAGAGGGACCTGGCCAAGGCCTCATGCGACCATGGACTGGGACTTTCCCGGGGACTCGGGAAAGCTGGGGGGTGGTGGCGGCTGTTAGGGGCCCCAGACCACACTTGCCCAGGTAGGGTGGCAGCTCTGCTCCTACCCAGGGCATGGAACAATCAGAAACATAAGAGAATGAGATAGCGGCTGAGGACGCAGAGGGGCCCCAAAGCTCACCATTAGGGGTGCCTTCTGGATCAGTCAGGGGTTCAAAGGAGAAAAGAGCAGTGAAGAGATTCTGAAACTGCCCGTGGGGAACAGGGGGCTGGACTGACTGTTACAGGGAGATTCAAAGTCAGGAAGGCCTGCACTCCCATCCTGCCTCGCCAGGCTCTGCGGCCTCAGAGCCCCGGTCTCTCCTGAGACACCTCGCAAAGACTGCCCTGCCCCTGGGAAAATCCACAAAACCGGTGTTCTCGGGACGCCCTGATTCAGCGTGGAAAAGAGAGTGTGTCCCCACCCCCGGGCCTGTGCCTGCCCAGGGACCCTGCAGGAGCTGGGGAGGCAGGGAAGGCGGGCGTCTCTACCAAGGCGTCCAGGCCTCTCTCACCTCATCTCTCGCGGCAACCCGCATGGCGCTCAACACTCCCGCCACACCTGACTGCTCGTCTGCGCCCTCGCTCTGCCCTGGCTCGGCTGCTCCCTCTGCCTTCCCTCCAGCTCTTCGAGCCTGACTAGGTCGGTCCTCCTGGGTCCTTCAGGCTTCAGCACAGACACCACTTCCTCCAGGAAGCCTCCCCTGACTGTGTGAGAGGCCTGCTCCACACTTCCACGGCTTCCGTGGTCACACTGTGATGGCCTCGGAGCACTCGGTGACAGGACCAGCCTGTTCAGGCACCTGCCTCTTGTAGCAGGACACCAATTTCCCAGGACCGAGCCTAAGGCAAGGCCCCCTGGCTAGAGTACTTCTGCAGTTAAAGTCCCGAAGGGGCCGGTGACCTGCTACGGTCACTTGGCCGTGGATCCTGGAAAAAAAACATTGGGTGGGTGGGTGGAGACCAGCAGATTCTCCCCTAATGGAGAGAAACAGTAGGTAACCCCACAACACTATCAAAAACACAAAAGTACACAACTCAGCACACGCCACTCATGGTAGCCAAAGAGCAGGTGAGCCACACTGTCCCTAACACCCGTGCAGGAAAGCGGGCTTGTCCGCCGCTCTCAGGCACACTGAACTGGGCCGTCCTCTGCCCTGGAGGCGGCCCCACAGCACCCCAGCTCTCACCCGCCACCTGCCAGTAGCATCCGAGCTGTAACAACTGAAACCATCTCCGCTGCCCTTAGTGGAGGCCCCCTGGGGATACCATCGCCCACCTGCCCCCCCCCCACCCCGGCTGAGAACCCAGGCAACAGACGATCCCAAACTGAGTTATAACCTAAGAGCTGCTGACCCGGAGCACTTCCTGTGCTGCAGGCTTCTACAAATGGCACACGGAATCCCCAGAACCGCCAGAGAAAACCCTCTCTACAGCCCACGGAAGTTTCTTTGCAACTCTGAAGCCCGCCCCACGCCTGACAACACATCTTCCTTCCAGAAACCTCCTGCCTTTCAGGCTGGTGTGACCGGTAAGTAACATCTGTGTCCTCAGCATGGATGTCCGAGTGTGTGCATCACCGAACAAGACAGACCCGAGGGCCCCGCAAGCAGCCCCACCAAGGCATTCCGCCCTCTCTCCCGCAGCCTGCGGGGCTGGGTTCCCACCTTCACGTTTCTGCATGTGCTGTTCCTTCCACCCGGAAGGCCCTTCTTCCCACTTTCCATCTGTCAACTCCTACTCATCCTTCCTCGACAGAAAAAGCCACCCGCAGAGCCAGTCTCCCCGGTCGCTCCGCGGCGGCCCCCACACCGCCCTGAGGTGCCCCCTCACCACACCGGCAATTGTGACTGTCCCCCGGCCTTTGTTCCCTCCGCGCCGGCAGCAGGCCTCACCTCACAGACAGGGGCCGCGCCCGGGCAGGGTGAGGGGAAGCCCCGCTCCTCGAGTCTCCTGAGCCCCAGGGTGCCAGTCTGAGGCCATGGATCTCCCCAGGCAGGCCTCGGGAGGAGGGGTGAGGCAGGCAGAGGAAGGCCAAGGAAGGCCAGGGTGGGAGGAGCAGAGAGAAGGGGGAGCCCCGGGGGGCCGGGGGAGAGACTAGGAAACCAGAGGGGAAGCCCGCAGAATCAGACGAGGCGAGGGTGGGAAAGAGACACTGAGGCAGGGGTATGGACTGAAAGGGGAAGGAAGTGGGGCTGGAGGGGGGAGCCTAGGGGATCTGGGGGCTGAGGAAGAGACCAAGAGACTTGGGGGGCTGAGGGGGGAGACTAGGAAACTTGGGAGGGCTGAGAAGGAGAGGTCAGGAGACTTGGGGGGCCTGAGCGGGGAGACTTGGGGTCTGAGAAGAAGAGACTAAGAGACTTGGGGGGCTAAGGGGAGAGACCTGGAGTCTTGAGGGACCGAGGGGAAAAGACTAAGAGACTCTGGGTCTGAGACTGAATGAGAGACTAGGAAACTTTTGAGAGGCTGAGGGGGAGAGACTGGGAGACTTCAGGGGTCTGAGGGGGGAGACTTGGAGGACTGAGGGGAAGAGACTAACAGGCTTGGGGGGCTGAGGGGGAAAGACTAAGAGACTTGGGGTCGGGCGGGGGAGAGACTAGGACACTTGGGGGGCTGAGGGGAGAGACTAAAAGACTTGGAGGGCTGAAGGAGAGACACCTGGAGTCTTGGTGGGCCTGAGGGGAGAGACAAGGAGACGAGAGGGCTGAGGAGGAGAAACTAAGAGAATCGAGGGGCTGAGGGGGAAACACCAGGGCTGGGGAGCCCTCATGGACGAGGGGAAGGGTCCGAAGAAGAAGGGGTGCGGAGACTCGAGGGTACCTGGGCGGTGTTCTCGGGGGCGGGGAGGGTCCCGGGCCGCCCGCTTACCTGCGCGGGGGGGCGGCGGCTCCTCGCACTCCGGGCTCATCGGGGCGCCCCCCCCGCCCCGCCACCGGCGGCTCCGGCCCCGATCAGGGACCCGGTACGTGGGGGCGGGGGGCAGCGGCGGGGGCTCGCGCACGCGTCTCGGGCCTAGGGGGGCCCTCGTGCGCCAAGTTCCAGAGTTTTGGGGCTCAGCGCCGGACGGGCGGGGGTCCGGGGCCCGCGGGCGAGGTGGCTGAGGGAGGTTGGTGGGGTCGCGAGGCCCGCGCAGGCCCTCCGCTGGGAAGTCGCCCCGGTTTACCCGGCCTGGCGCCCCGCGGGAAAGCAAGGGCCGGTCAGGAAAGGCGTCCTACTCCGCGGTCCCAACAGGCCGCAGTGCTGAGCAACGGCTGACGGAAGCCGAGCCCCACTTCCTCCACCGCCCCCTTCCCCAAAGCGGCGAAGTCCCGGGCCTTTGCAGTCGGCTTCAGGGCCTCCGCCGCCCGGCTCCGTCCGCCACTATCCCACAATCCCCCTGGTACGGGGGCACGCAGGAGGCCCCGCCCTCCCGCCGGCGACTCGGTGCGCAGGTGTGTGGAGGCCGCGCGCCTGGGCCCCGCAGTGCGCGTGCGCGCCCGGCCAGCTGCGGCGGGCCACGCCCAGCCAGAGCAACGCCGCCGCAAAAGCGCTCGGGACGGTTTGTGCCAACGGTCTCTCCCAGAGTAAACCCGGGCCACCCGACGCGCAGGCCCCGCTGCACACTGGCAGCGTTTCTCTGCGACTCCGTTCCTAAGTCCACCCCCCTGCTCCAGGATTTCTCTATCCCCTCGCCTATTTGCTAGTCTGTCTCCTCCAATCACATTTTTGCTTTGGCTCCAGGGTCATTTCCTGAGGAATCCAGCTAGGGTTTTGTCTCCAATCCCGGCCAGTAGCTTTTGTCCCTCCTCGATCTTTCTCGACGCCTGCCTTCTTTGAGCTTCAGGCTGACTTCAGTCCCACTTAATAGGCCTTCGCCCAGCCCGTGTCTTTACTGTTGCAGCTGCTGCACAATTGCCCTCTAACATTAAGTCTAGGTTCTAAGTCCAGGTTCTAGACTTTAGATCCATAGTCTTTAAAGTCCCATCTAGCTCGGAGCCTCAGTTTCCTCAGTTTTCATAGCCCTTGCTTTCCATGATACAGGCCAGAATCTGCGCTGTAAGTGCTTGTAAGGACTCGGCTTTAAAAAAACAACAAAACACGCAGATTTACCTTTCCTGTTTCAGGGACATTTTGTTGAATCCTATTCTAGTTTGTTCTCTATTTCAAGGATGTCAATCATGCGTTTGTGCTTCACATCTGTAGCTTCTATTTGCTTTAATCCTTGTCATTTCTACCTGCATTTGCTGGTTACCACATGTCAGTAAAGTCATTTTCCAGCCAAGTCTCTTCCAGTCCTTGCTATTTCCAGTGTCTGTGTTGCATGCGATGTTCTTAGCTACTGCTGATTGACAGGCAACCACGGCTGGTCATGTTCACAGCTTAGAGCTGCATGTGTGAAGGCTGGTGAGGCTGCTTCTATTCCCCTTTGTCTCTCATACTTGGGCACCAGTGGACATCTCAGGGTACTATCCCAGAGGAAAAAGCAGAGGTGCCTCAGTTGTTCAGTCGCAAGTTGTCTGACAACTCTTGACCAAGCCCAACTGTGTTAGCCCAATTTCAAGCCTCAGGTTCCCTCACATCTGCCACCATCCATTGGCCAAAGCAAGTCACACCGTCAAACCCAAAGTCATGGGGCTAGCACCTACACCTCAGCCACCACCGTGTGGGAAAGTGTACTTCTCTCTTGGAGGTGGCATGAGAGGGAGCAGATACCTGTTAAACTCTCTAATTAATTGCCATGGTCCTCAATTTGTTTCTTTAGGTTTGCTAATCTTACCTTCTCATCTCTCAGGTCTTGTTATAAAATGGACCCAGATTCCTACTGTTATACAGCTTAAAGCAATTGTGAGACATTTCCTTCTGTTCCTTCAATGATTTTCTACATCAGGTTCTTTTGTCATAGCTTCCCCCCCTACCCCCGCCCCTGAATGTGATTGAAGTTGCCACGCTGTTTTAACACATAAACTTGGGAACTGAGGGGCAGGAGGTTGGCTATATTCAATCACCAAATGGAACTTGAGAAGCTGACAGTCAGTCTCCTCCAAGAACCTGGGAAACTGCAGAGGTTTAGGACAGAAGTCTGGGTCTTTACCTTGTCCGAATTCACAGGCAGATGATGCTGTGATCTGTATTAGAATTGGAAGGAGCTTCTTACAAGTTTCCACAGGGAGAAGCTTCTGCTTCTTACAGTCTCTTCCCTTTCGTCTCCACCCTTCCCAGGGGCTGAGGACTTATTTACCAGATGGGATGGGCATCTGCCCTCAGCCCTCCAGCTCTCTCTCCTCTTGGAGCCATCCTGCCCAGTGTTCTGGCCTGCTGCCTGCACCTAAGGGAAAGGACTGCTCTTGTCCAGTACTGCCTGTGACCAGTCGGACAACCACGTCTAATGTTGGGATGAAGAGGCAGCAAGACCAATGCTGATTTCTCAAATCTGCTCTAAAAATGATACAAGTGACATCTGATTTCCAATTCTCGGATCCTGTAGCTACCTTTTGATTTATTCTGAATTTGGGTAGTGAAAAATATAATCAACCTCTCTCACACAACTAAATTCCACAGGAGAGGAATTAGTCTGGTATTAAATGGGGCTGCTGCTACTGCTAAGTCACTTCAGTCGTGTCTGACTCTGTGCAACCCCAGAGACGGCAGCCCACCAGGCTCCCCCATCCCTGGGATTCTCCAGGCAAGAACACTGGAGTGGGTTGCCATTTCCTTCTCCAATGCATGGAAGTGAAAAGTGAAAGTCAAGTCGCTCAGTCGTGTGTGACTCTTATCGACCCCATGGACTGCAGCCCGCCAGGCTCCTCCCTCCATGGGACTTTCCAGGCAAGAGTACTGGAGTGGGGTGCCATTGCCTTCTCCGTAAATGGGGCCAGGAAACCAAAATACAGGGAGTGACACAGCTTCGGATGTGGCCCAGGTATAAATTTTGGCTATGAACTTGGCCACAGGATCAACCACCCTGGGCGCCACTTCCTCGTCTGAAATAAACCATCAGTCAAGACTCTTGGTTGTAATGGAAAGCTTCTTTGGTTAAACTGAAAGGAATTTATAAAAGGAGGAGGCAGTTTCCCTGTCCCCCCTGCTTGCTCCCCAATCTCAGAGAAGGCTGGAGAAAAGGCCTAGTGCTTTCCTGTCAGGACGAAGCACACACCCAACCTCAAGCCTGCCCCAGGCACCCAGAGTGGCCTCCATCGCTGGCGTGGGAGGTGTCTCAATGCCTCTAGTACCTGCTCCCGCCTTCTCCAGCGGAGGTTCCAAGCCTCTGGGCGGCGAGCTCTGATTGGTGGAGCAGAAGCCACGCCACACTGCATGCTGGGAAAGAACATGGCTCCCACCTTAGACGTGGAAGCGTGAATGTCAAAAGTATATTTCTTCAGAGAAGTTATCAGAGATGGTGGGGGGGGGGGGGGGAAGAGAAGGACGAGTATCCCACACACTCCCTCTCTAGAGACGCTGGGAGGATGAAAGACAATGGCTCCGGACTTTAGAGAGCAACACTTTTATTATTCCAAGGTTCCGCCCACTGCTGTTCCCTGCTTGGCTCCCTAGACCCCCTGATTGTGCCCCTCCTCCCCAACCAAGGCACTCTGCAGGCGAGGTGACAAAGGTGGCAGTGAAGCAGGCGGAGGAGGAGGAGCACCTTTCCTGGAAGAGCAGTGTGCACACGAGAAGGGGGGTGGATTGAGAGTGCCTGAGAGGTGGGACCCAGGGAGCCAGCGCCTTCTTCAGCACCCATCCTGGCGGCTGAGCAGAGACAGGCTGACACGCCCGGGCACGGCACCAACAAGGCCCTTCTCTCCTCTGGGAGAGGGCTTCATGGGTGAGGGGAAGGCAGGAGGCCTGGGGTTCCCATGAAGAGGGGGAGAGAAGCCACCGGGTTTCACCGATCCATGCTGTCATCAGTTGGGGTGGAGAAACAGGTCTGTAGCAACTTTTCACAGAACTCCAGCTCCTCCTGCATTGGGGTGGGAAATTGGAAGCCCTGAGTGTAGAGGCCAGACCCTGCCTCCACCAGCTCTGCACCCAGAAACGGCTCCTCTTCCCGCCTGCCCCTGATGGAAAAATGAAGGTTTCCACAGGTGTATACATATGTCAAAACTTCTCAAATTGTACACTTTCAGTATAGGTAAGTTAAATGTCAATAAAGCTGTTCATACCATAGATTCAGAGAATAGATGCATGGATGCATCAAGCAAGGATGGCTGAAACTTCAGGACAGACCAGGGCAGGGGATCCCCCTGCCCAACCCCAGGCACATATCTCCACGGGTTCATGTGACAAGGTCAGAGGACAAGCCCCTGGGGGGTGGGCACTGTGCTTCTCCCAGTCACCCCTGCTCCTCACACCCAGTACCCAGGACCCCTCTGGAAATGCCTGACAGTGTTCATAGAAGAATGATCTCAGCAGAAGGTACGTCCCAAGAGGGTGGCATGTTTTCTGTGTCCAGCTTTGCTGAAGCAACAGCATCTGGGTGGTATCATAAGGGCTGAATAAATTACTTAAGTACAGTTAACTAAATAACTTAGTCATTTAAATAAATAACTACTGAATGTTATTTGTTGCTCTTATCACTTATTAGTTACTTACCTATTTAACTAAATACCTGAGTTATTTATCACATTACTATCTGTATAATTAAATATCTGAGTTATATTATCACTTATTTGTTACTTATCTATTTATCTGGTGAGTTACTATTTGTAATTTATTATTATCCTTTATCTAATGACAAACCTAATGAGTTGTAATTTATCACGTATTTCTTACCTATTTAATTCAATAATTGGTTTCTATTTATCATTTACTTATTTATCAATCTAATAAATACTTATTTGAATGATATGATATAAATAATGATATTAATTTGGATAGTAATTAGATGAATCTATTAACTCTTTAAGAAACCCTGAGCTTCTGTTTCTCCTTGCCGTCCCCCTGATGCTAACAGAGCATGAAGCATGTGGGAGGGGGCAATAAATGTGTGCTGAATGATGCCTAGAGAAACACATGAATTGGAAACAAGGTGTAAACAAAGGCGTGGGCCAATCGGGCTTCCCTGGTGGCTCACTGGTTAAGAATCAGCCTGCCAGTGCAGAAGACATGGGTTCGATCCCTGATCCGGGCTGATCCCACGTGCTGCAGTGCAGTTAATCCTGTGAGCCACAACTACTGAGCTGGCACTCTACAGCCTGTGCTCTGTAACAAGAGAAACCACTGCAGTGAGAAGCTGGCGCCCCACAAGTAGAGAGTAGCCCCTGCACACCACAACTTGAGAAGAGCCTGACCAGCAATGACCCAGCACAGCCAAAAATAAAGAAATAAATAAATTTTTTTTTTTTTAAAGCATGGGCGAATAGACCATAGAGGCCTAGAAGGCAGGTACCAGGCTGGCCCTCCCACCCCTTCCCCCCCCATTCGGCAGTACCTGGTACTCTTCGTGCTGCTGCAGCAGCTGGCACCGGTGCCGCAGAAGTTCCTCCAGGCCCAGCTCGGGCTCCCGGCACTCCCGCACGCCCTGGGGGAAGTCTGTCACCAAGCTGCAGGGACAGGACAGCCATTCTTGGGACCTCCCTCTGCCCAGCTGCCCTCCACCCCCCCACCCCCCCACCGAGCCTGGGCAAGCCGCCGCCCCCCAGTGGGCCTCAGTTTCCCCATCTGCAACGTGGACTCCTGCCCCCACCCTACCCAAGGGACTTGGATGAGACTTGTACGGAACAGGGCGCTTAGAAAAGTGCCTGGTCTGGAGCCCACTCCACACGTGAGCGTTGCTGCCTGCTCGCTCAGCTGCTCCATGCTGCTGTCTTACGGCTCTAACCTGCCTGTGCTTTACGTGCGGGATGGGGAGAGTAAGTGGGAGGAAAACTGTCTCCCTCCTCCCCAGGGTGCTATGTCAGCCCCTACAGTGAGGAGACTGAGGCTCCGGAGGGCCAGCACCCTGATTTCTGCTCCTCTCTGACCCTAAACCCTTTACCCCCCATCGGGCTAGTCCCCTGGCGCCCCATCTGACCCTAACCCTCTACCCCACACCGGGCCGGTCCCCTGGCGCCCAGCACACCTGCACAGGGCTCCGAGCACGTGCTCGTGGAAGGGGCTGTGTTCTGTCCGCACGAGGGCCACCAGCTGCTGGACCATGCCCATTGCACACAGGGTCCCTAGGGAAGGGCCACAGGGTCAGAGGAGCAGCCATCCTCCCGTGCACTCCCCCGGGAACCACCCTAGCTCCCCGCCCGGGCCGCCCCACCTTTGTGTTCAGGGTGGCCCACCAGCAGGTTCTGCAGCAGGAACGCCGACTTGACCTTGAGCTTCTGCACCTGCTGCTGCATGGCCCGCATCAACACGGAGAAGCCGT
Organism: Bos grunniens; assembly: GCF_055505025.1. Taxonomy (NCBI): domain Eukaryota; kingdom Metazoa; phylum Chordata; class Mammalia; order Artiodactyla; family Bovidae; genus Bos; species Bos grunniens. The sequence goes on along the minus strand of NC_141182.1, from coordinate 62,656,426 downwards.
CCAGGCGGAGGAACTGCAGCAGCCCGGCCTCCTGCTCCCGGACCAGGCCTGGGGAGGGGGGCAGGCAGGGCCTTGAGGTCCCAGTCACCATCACCATCATCACCACCAATACCTTCATCGTTACCACTGCCATCAGCACTAGAAACACCAGTCATCACCACCACCACCACCATCATAAACACCACAACCATCACCTGCAAGACCACCACCGCCATCACCACAAACACCATCATTACCATTACATCACCACCACCACCATAAACACCACAATCTTCACCTTCTGGACCACCATTCTCACCACCATCACCATCATCACCACCATCACCACCGTGGATTTTTATGGGCCCATGCTTCGCAGGCATTACCTTTAAATATTTTTAGCTGAGACACAATTCCACAGCCTGTACAATTTACCTTTTTAAACTATACAGTTCAGTGGTTTTCAGTATATTCACAAGGTTGGCTGACCATAATTATCTAACAACAGAATGTTTTTATCACTCCCAAAAGAAGCCCTGTACTGGTTAGTGGTCTCTCCGGCAGTTGGCAACCACTGATCTGCTTTCCGTGGATTTGCGCATTCCGCACATTTCACCTGAATGGAATCATACACTCTGTGGCCTTCTGTGCCTGGCCTCTCTCACTCAGCATAATGTCTTCCAGGCTCATCCAGGTTACAGCATGAGTCAGTAACTTCTTTCCTTCTAATGGCTGACTAGTACCCACTGTATGAATATACATTTTGTTCCCGCATCCTCTGAGGAGCACATTATCTCTTTTTAACTCTCCACACCATCCTAGGAGGTGACTCCCATTTTACTGATGAGGAAACTAAGAGCAGAGAGCCAGACTACATTGTGAGGGTGCCAGGAACCCTGCACGGCCTCCACGCACGATGAGAACCAGGGTGCAGGGTGCACTTCCAGTTAGGTGCCTGCCCTTGGGCAGGGTCGAGGTAGGCCAGGACAGATGGGAGTCTCCAGAAAACCGTGGCCACTAAATACCTGACAAGTGCCCCTGAGGACCTGAGTTGTTAATCTCAGTTGAGCTTCATTCATTTCAAGTTAAGTTAAGTGGTGAAGCGGTGGTATTTTCCCGTGAAGCACAACTTTGTCCCTTCACTAGAATTCGCTACATGCTGATCGCTGAAAATGCAGCCTGAGTTGAGATGCTTATGTGCAGGATACACACCAGGTTTCAAAGACGTAACGTGGGGAAAAATAAAAAGATCTAAAGTAGCTTATTAACATGCCACATAACGATGGGCTAAAACAATAATAGTTTGGCTGCTGCTGCTGCTAAGTTGCTTCAGTCGTGTCCGACTCTGTGCGACCCGCTAAATACACCGTTACTCAGTTTAAAAAAAAAAAAAAGACCGGCAGATGGGGAGGTAGACGTGATGACCTTCCGCGTCTGCTCAGTGGGCACGGCCTATCGGCTCTGCCGTCAGGCCGTATACAGGGGCAACGGCTCCCCTCCACCCCGGGGCCTCTCCGCTGGGCCCGATCCCTGTGTCCCGGGGCTGCGCTGTGCACTGGAGGGGGTTGAGCGGCACCCCGAGCCTAAGCCCAGCCGGTGCCAGGAACCCGGAGATGCATCTACCGGAGGACACCCCTCCCCCTCACCACGCCCACTCCTCCGCCATCAGACCCCCTCTTGGTCTGTGGCCAGTAGGTGAACCGCTGTGAGCCTCCGCGCACCAGGCAGCAGGAGCAGTCAGGAGACAGACCACCAAATCGGCTGGTAGCACCAGGGCTGGCCGGTCCCCAGCACTTTCCAGATGGTAGCGTACCCCGCAATCACGCCCACCCCCCAAAAAAAGACCACAGATGCTACTGAATTGTACACTTAAAAATAGTTATGCGAATTCTACATCAATTTTCTAAAAGATAAAAGGCCTCAGCCATAAGAGAAAAATTAAATCTCGTCACTTGCAACAGCATGGATGGGCTTGGAGATTTCACGCTTGGGGAAGTCAGACAGACAAAGAAAGACATTTGTGTGCTATCACTTACGTGTGGAATCTAAGAAGTAAAACAACTACATCGTGTAACAAAAAAGAAGCAGACTCACAAATGTAGTGGCTACCAGTGAGGCAGGGGGCAGGGACAGGGCAGGGCTGGGTTTTAAGATGTACCAAAAAAATGAATAAGAGGCAGTACTTTCTAAGCTCCTGGAGGGGTGGGGGTAAAGGGAGGTCCGGGACTGCGTACGTTCTCTGCAGAAGTGGACTGCCCATTGTCAGGACACTCCCTCAGCAGCCCCCGCCCGAGGACCCCCGTGATGGGGGTGATCAGCCCAGACGTCCACAGCCCCCTGGCCGACAGCCTTTAGGGGCCTCAGAGCGCTCGGGCTGGGCCTCGCCCCGCGTCCCCAGGGTCTGGTCGCTGAGCAGAGTGGGCCCACCCCCCACCCCCACGGCCGGGACACTCACAGGAGATGGCGAAGAGAGCCTTGACGCGCACCGCATCGCAGGGGTCCCGGTCCAGCAGGCGCAGCAGCTTGCGCAGGGCGCCGAGGCCCAGCACCTGCTCCTGGATGGCCGCCACGTTCTGGCTGCATGTGCCGATGAGCTGTGCCGCCCGCCACCGCAGCCCCGCTGGCCCCGCCTCCAGGTAGCGGCCCACCAGCAGGTGCATGCCCGACAGCTGGCAGAAGTCTGGGAGGAGAGGGCAGCAGGCAGGCCAGGTGTGACGGGCTGAGCTGGGTCCTACCCCCAGATTTACATGGAAGCCCCAACCCCCAGGGGATTCCCGGGGGTGCCAGTGGCAAAGAACCCGCTTGTCAATGCAGAGACACAGGTTCAATCCCTGGTCGGGAAGATCCCCTGGAGGAGGGCATGGCAACCCACTCCAGTATTCTTGCCTGGAGAATCCCCATGGACAGAGGAGCCTGGTGGGCTACAGTCCATGGGGTCACAAAGAGTCGGACACGACTGATCGACTCAGGATACATGCATGCAAGGTAAAATATTGTCACAGGATGGGGCCCTAATCCAACAGGAATGGTGCCCTTATGAAAAGAGGAGATGAGGACACAGACACACACAGACAGATGGCCATGTAGCAACAGCGGGAAGCTCCCCACATACAAGCCAAGGAGAGGGGCCTCAGAAGAAACTGACCCTTAGACTGCCAGCCTCAGAGCTGTGAGAGAGCAGACTTCTGGTGTCGAAGCCCCGCAGTCCACGCTGCTTTGTTAGGGCAGCCAGAATGGACGGAAAACCAGCTGAAGCTGAGGGAGCCTGCCTCCAAGGGCTGGCCCTCCCTAGGCACCCAACTGGGGGTCTGTTCAAGGCCGGCACATCTCAACAAGGTCAGTGGCCCAGGGTCCAGCCCACTAAATGCCAGTTCTGACACCCGGTCTGTGACAATCTGAACATCCCCTGGGGAAACAGACTACACCAGACCAGAGGTCTGCAATCTACAGCCCAACACCTGTTTTCTGAATTGGTCAGCTTGGCTGTTCTTCAAAAAGTGAAAAAGAGTTATCATGTGACTACTCCAACAAATATGTATCCACAAGCCTCAAGAGCAGAAACTGGAACAGATGCTTGCTTGTACCCCAGTGTCCACAGCAGTATTATTTACAATAACCGAAGGGGGAAATGACCAAATGTCCGTCAACTGATGATAGGATGAACGGCACACAGCCTAGCTACACACTAGAGTATTCGCCACAAAAAGGACTAAATTTCTGATACAGCTATGACCTGTAAGAACCTTGAAAATATCACACTTGGAGAAGAAAGCCCATAGCAAAAAGATCACATATTCTACTATCCCTCGTACATAAAATGTCCAGAACAGACAAATCCACATCCTCAACAACTACGCCATGCCACGCCACTCCAAGTGGAAGTGACGACTCGTCTTTCTAGCGGCTTCTCGGCCTTTGAGATGAAACCCACAGCGCCAGCCTTGGCCTGGGAGCCGCTGTGTGCCCAGCACAGGTCACTGCCCAGCCCTCGTCCCTCTCTCTCTGCTCTGTTCTGCCCACCTCACTGCTCTTCCACCCCGGCCAGGCAGGTTCCCACCTCAGGGCCTTTGCATGGGTCGTTTCCTCTGCCTGGGATGCTTTTCTCCAGAGCTGATCCCATGACGCACGGCCTCCCTTCAGGTCTCTGATCACGTGTCACCCCTCGGGGAGGCCTTCTCTGACCATCCCATCTAGGACCACCTCGTGTCTCTTACTCTGGGGAACAGCACGGGGATCCCAGCGGACCAGGGTGAGATGGTCAGTCCCATCAGGGAGGTGGTGGACGGGACCTGGTGCCATTGTAGCCCCTGTCGGCAGGCAGACCAAGCAGCGGGGGACAGGGCAGTCTCAACTGGGGCCTGAGTCAGAGCCAGACTGGAGCAGGGAGGCTGGGAGGCTCGGGAGGAGGCAGGTTGCATGGTGCCTGAGGCAAAGGACAAAGGGCTGGGCTGCAGCAGGACCCGGGGCCGGCGGCGGGGGGGCGAGGAAGAGGCGGCAAGAGACAGAGGCAGACGGGAAGGCAGAAGGGGCAGGACCCTGGCGGCGGGGGGCAGGCCGGGGCGGGCTGGCTGTACCTGCTGCATTGTCCATGTTCTCACACAGGTCCGCCAGCAGCTCCAGGGCTCCCTCGCGCTCCTGCTGGTCAGTGGCCAGTTCAGCCTCGCCAGCCGAGGAGGGCGTGGGCTGGGACAGCACCCGGAGGCAGTTCTTCATCTGCTCCACCTCCTCCCGCTGGCCCCTGAAGGCGGCGGACATGGCCTCCTGCAGCCACTGGCGCCTCTGCAAGGTGAGGTGGGGCGGGAGAAAGAAGCAAACCTTATCAATCATCGACTCAGGAGTAACAGTCATTACCAATAACAGCCGGGGCGTCCCTGGCGGTCCACTGGTTAAGAGCTGGTGCTTCCACTGCAAGGGGCACAGGTTTGATCCCTGGTCAGGGAAGTTCCCCATGCCAAGAGGCACAGGCAAAGGAAAAAATAATAATAACAGCCAACATTGAGGGCTGAGTGTCCTTCAACTAACAGATACCTCCCAGGTACCTTTTCCACTAATGCTCTTTTCTGGACACTGCATCTATGGAGAGACTGGTTGTGGGGCATGACGGAAAAAGAAGGGTCAGCAACACCTAGATTCTTGTCCTGAACAACTAGAAAGGGACGGGGCAGATGGCAAGAGAAGCAGGTGTGGAGTGAGACGAGTACAAATTGGTGCTGATTTTTGAACTTGTTAAGTTTGGGGGATCCATGACATACACAAGGCAAAATATTGAGAAAGACACCTGAAGCTTAGGAAGGAGGGCCAGCCTGGACCTGGATTTCTCAGCCATGACCCTACTGACACCCTGAGCTGGACCGTTCAGCAGTGGGGGTCATCCGTGCACTGCAGGACGCTGAGCCGCATCCCTGACTTCCACCCACGAGATGCCAACAGCACTGCCCCCCCTCCCACAACCCGCCAGTTTGCAACAACCAAGAATGTCTCTGCCCATTGCCAAATGTGGTTAAAACCATCCCTCCAGGAGAGAACCACTGGCTAGAGATATAAACTTGAGAGTCGTCAGAGTAAAACCTCAACCCAATGTGAGATCATACAGGAAGTGAATGGAGAAGAGAGAGTGCTGGTGTGCTCTATGGTCAAGGGACTGGAAAATGAGGATGAACCAACAGAGGCGGTGGGGAAGAAGAGCCAGTGAGTGGGATGAAAACCAGAAAACCACGCTGGTCCATGCTCCAGAAGCCACATGAAGAAAGAGCTCAAGGGGACAGGGTCGTCATCAAATGCTGCTCGTAGGTCAAATAAGATAAGCACTGAGAACTGGCCACTGGGTGTTTTTCTTTTTGGCCCAACTCTGTGCTAAGTGCTCAGATGAAGGATCTAAAGTCATAGTCCTGGATAAATTTGGGCAAGATGTTAATCTTTTCCGTGCCTGTCGGACCACCTCATGGTCCTAGAGGCTCAGTGACTTCATGGATGTTACTGTATTAACACCATGTTTCATACACTGCAACTGTCACCGCCAAGTAAACATCACGTATAGCAAATAGTGTTCTTGACTTCCAGAACAGCCTTCCATGGTTAAGTATTAATATTACTGCTATTCCCACTTCACAGATGAGAAAATGGAGGCACAGAAAAGGGTGACTTGCCCAAGGTCACACAGTCAGCCATCCACAACACCTAAGTCAAATCTAGGTGGTCTGTCCACAGAACTCTTATTAGAGTCTGCTCTTAATGAGAATATCCTGCTGCCTTCAGGAGCAAAGCCTGTGTACCAGGTGTGATGTTGAGACCCACTTCAACAGGAGTCTCAGAACTACCCTGTGAAGGGCCACTCCTTCTTATCATCAACATCAACTTGCAATTGAGAATCGATGCTCAGAAAGATGCAGTGATACCCCCAAGGTCACACAGCTGTAACATACTGAAGCCATATCTGTCTCGCTCTGGCGTGCCCTTGCGTTTTCTTTTTTTACCATGAGGTTATTCTGCCTTCCCGCACAGTGCAGGGTCCCAGGATCTGACTTTCAGTCTACAGTAACCCTATGGAGCACAAATACAGCCTCCTATGCCTTCACACAGGCACTACCGCCCCTCCCCAGATATCTCTTATCCCAAACCCCTCACCCCACCTTCTCGGACCCCCGCCCTTTACCTCCTCACTCATGGGTTCTGGAGGGGGGTCTGGCTCTTCAGAGCCCGCCGTGATAGCCATCTGCAGCAGGCCTTGGAGGTTTCGCGGCGGCGGGGGATGGCCCGAGCCGCCCTCGGAGGAGCCGCTGCCCCCTGACGAGCAATCCTGGGAGGCTGAGGGTAGCGCCAGGGGAAGGCGACTGCCCCCGGAGCCCTGGTTCGCCATGGGCAGTTTGCGAAGAAAGGAAGAATGTGTTGGGGTAGGGGGTGGTCACCGCTGAAGTAGCTCTGGCGTCCTGACGGGTGGACTCCTGGGGGTCTGCTGAGAAGGTGGCGTTTTAGGGGAGCTCGGCGGCCCTGCATGATTCCAAACCACGCTGCCCACACCTCCTTTAACCACGGCCCCCTTTTCTTCTTTCATACCAACAGGCCCCTTCCCCAAAGTCAGCAGTCCCTCTCTCCTCCCTAGCAACAGGCCCCACCCACTCTCCCTAGCAACCCCCTCCTCCATCTCCACCGCGGTCGTTCCCATCTCTTGGCAACCCCACCGCCCAGCCTTCAGAGCAAGAAGCCCTCCCTTTGGTCATCTTAGCGACATGTCCCCTCCCTCCTGTCTGACGAGGGGAGCCAGAGCGGGGCGGACCTCACCTCCCCGAGCCTCGTGTCGCCGCCGCTACCGAAGATAGACTCGCCCGCACCTGACTCTACTGGGCGCCGCCATATTGACCGGAAACACGCACGGTCTGGCCCGGAAGTTCCCGGAGCAGCCACACCAATTGGGGCCGTGAGGCGGCTTCCCCGGGCTCTTAAATTCTTCCCACCTGGCGGGACACCTGGCTTGGCCAGGCCCCTCGCCCCGGCCACGCCCAGCGCGCGCGCACCCTGGCCGAAGCCCCGCCCCCGGACCGGGCCCCGCCCCCGATAAGCCCCACCTCCTCACCCTCTCTGCAAGCTTCACCCCTACCCCGTGCAGGCCCCGCCCCCGGGCTGGCTCCGCCCCTGCTGTGCCCCGCCCACGCCCACGCCCCCTGCCCTGGTTCTGCGCTCCGTCCCGCCCCGCCGCTTCAGGCTCCGCCCCTGTTCCAGGGCTTTCGGCCACTCCCAGCTAAGACCCGCCCCGCGGGCCGGAGCGCCCGCGGCTCCGGGTTAAGCTTGGGGCCCTTTGAACTCTGCTTGGGCCTCCCTGTGCTCTCAGCACTAGTATCTGACCCGGGCGGCGTCTGGCCTATTGCAGCCCGCTCTTGGCTTCTATTTCCCCTTTCCTCGTAAGGGGCTCCCCGTTCTCCCTACTGCACCTCCTGTGCAGACCACTCTTATCGTTACCCCAGCGTCTCCCTTGTGGAATCTTCTCTGGGTCCTGCCAGGTGCACCAGAGGTGATTCTTGAAGCCTGGAAATAAAGTTCCCCGGGGAAAGGTGGTTTAGGCAGCTCGAGGCCTCCCTGCACCAGATTTAGGGTTCAGGTTTGGGACTGTGAGCTAGGCTTAAATAAATCCTAATTCTAGTCTTCCATACAAGGCCCTCCCACTCTAGGAAAAGGTTATACTCAACTTTGGTGGGGCCCACAATCACAGGTGTATTGAGCGCACTGCTGGGTGTGGGATGTGAAGACCAAACGTGTGTGTGTGTAGCACTGAGAAGGACGATTGTCAGACATGGATCTGAGCCCCTGGGTACTCCATTTCCTCTCTACTGTTAACAGATTACTGAAAAACTGGGTGGCTTACTTACAGTTCAGAAGCCCAACGTGGGTCTCACCGAGTTCAAGTAGTTAAAATCAAGGTTGTATTCCTTCCGGGGGCTCCAGGGAAGAATGTTTCCCAGGAGGCTGTCCACATTCCTTGGTTTGTGGCTACATCATTTTGGCTTTTTTTTTTTTTGGCTGCCCTGGTCTTAGCTGTGGTTGCAGCATGTGGGATCTATTTCCTTAACCTCAAATTGAACCCAGACCCCTGGACCACCAGAGGTCCCCATTTTGGCTTCGGTTTCCTTCCTTATCCTGTCTCCTCCTCTGACTGATCTTCCTGTTTCCCCCTCATAAGAATGCTTGTGATTACATTTAGGGCACAAATGTAATAACCAGGAAATTTTCTGCATCTAAGATTTTCAGCTCCATCACATCTGCAAAGACCATTTTGCTGACTAAGTTGACATATTCACAGGTTCGCAGAATTATGACATGGACATCTTTGGGCATTCCCTGATGACTCAGCAGTAAAGAATCTGCCTGCAATGCAGGAGATGCAGGTTCGATCCCTAGGTTGGGAAGATCCCCACCTTGGAGGAGGAAATGACCACCCATTCCAGTATTCTTGCCTGGAAAATACCATAGACAGAAGAGCCTGGTGGGCTACAGTCTGTGGGGTCGCATGAATCTGACACGACTAAGTGACTGAGCACACACATGCAGCCTACTGTACCTATGTCAGTCAGTCAATTCAGTTGCTCAGTCATATCTGACTCTTTGCAACCCCATGAATTACAGCACGCCAGGCCTCCCTGTCCATCACCAACTCCCGGAGTTCACTCAAACTCACGTCCATCGAGTCGGTGATGCCATCCAGCCATCTCATCCTCTGTCGTCCCCTTCTCCTCTTGCCCCCAATCCCTCCCAGCATCAGAGTCTTTTCCAATGAGTCAATTCTTTGCATGAGGTGGCCAAAGTACTGGAGTTTCAGCTTTAGCATCATTCCTTCCAAAGAACACCCAGGACTGATCTTTAGGATGGACTGGTTGGATCTCCTTGCAGTCCAAGGGACTCTCAAGAGTCTTCTCCAACACCACAGTTCAAAAGCATCAATTCTTCGGTGCTCAGCTTTCTTCACAGTCCAACTTCTGTGTCTTATGTACACATATGTAAAAGTCCATCTAACTATAATACTATTTACATACATTATGATACATAATGCTGAATAATATATGTACCTGTGACATGTAATTGTACATGTCATTACACATATGAACATATGTGTAATATAATGGTAGCCTAGATGAAAACTCCCCAGGTACACTATAAAAGCCATAGCCTTTACAATGACCAATAAGAAGGGTGATCATACAATTTTTCATCCACAAGGCACTTGAGAGTGAAAACAGACCCTACTGATAATTACAGAATAAAAGACATAAACCAGGACATATGGTCACCCTGTTTTTTTCGGTTCTGTTTTGTTTTTTGTGTTACATCATACGGCTTACAGGATCTTAGTTCCCTGACCAGGGATCCAACCCAAGCCCCAACACTGAAAGTGCTAAATCTAGCCACTGGACCGCCAGGAAATCCCCTGTTCACCCTGCTTCTAAGGCCCTGTTGGGTCTGCATCCTCACCTTATTTCCTCCCATTGCACTCTCCACTGTTCCCCTCCAGCCACACTTCAGCCTTCCCATTACATACCAGGCACACCTCTGCCCCAGGGCCTTTGCACAGCTGCTTCCTCTGCCTGGAAGGCTCCTGGCACTTTATCCACGTGGCCTCATTTTCCTTCAGTGTCCCTTCACTGAGGAGGCCTCTCTTGGCAATGTAATTGAAAATCACATAGAACAATCACTCAAGAAGAACCTCCTGGACTTCCCTGGTGGTCCAGTGGTTGAGAATCCACACGCTAAAGCAAAGGACATGGGTTTGATCCTTGGTCCAGGAGATTCCACCTGCTGTGGGGCAACTAAGCCCGTGTACCGCAACTGCTGAGCCCACGTTCAAGAGCCCAAGAGCCACAACTGTTGAGGCCCATGTGCCTAGAGCTGGTGCTCCGAAACTAGAGAAACCACTGCAATGAGAAGCCGAGGCACAGCAACTAGAGAGTAGCCCCCTCTCGCTACAGCTAGAGAAAGCCTGTGACAACAACGAAGAGCCGGTGCAGCCAAGAAATAAATAAATAAAAATTTAAAGAAACACTTCATGTCCCCCTTCCCGCCTTGTTTCCTCTTTGTCACTGATCATGACTCTGTAACATACCATATATTTTCCGTTTGTTTGCTTGCTTTAGTTTGATTTTTGGCCTCACAGCTTGTGGGGTATTAGTTCCCCAACCAGGGATGGAAGCCATACCCTCTGCAGTGGAAGCACAGAGTCCTAACCACTGGACCGCCAGGGAATTCCCAACATATATATTGATTGTTTACCTTGCTTGTTACTGGCCTCGCCCACCTCAGTGAGAGGTCCATGGGACAAGGATCTTGGTTGACTCGGTTCACTGCTGTAGCCTCACCACTTGGGTCAGTATCTGGCTCAGTTTCGGTACGGAGTATAGCATCATGGAATGAATGACTATTCATGAATGACTAGTCAATCATGGAATGGTTGACTAGGAGACTTAAGGCTCATGGGTACACTCTATAGGAGACTTGGATGTGAAATGGGGGCCTAACATCCTTGGGTATCTGACATAGTGGAATCCCAGGTCACATGGAAATCCAGCTGTGCACAGGTTCATGGATGACCAAGAGTGGGGATAAATGATTGTAGCACATGGATGAGCTAGAGTGGGGACATATGATTATAGTGGAGCCCACATGAAGAGCTAGGGAATCTGATGGTGGACACAGAATAAATAGCGACCAAAAAATTCACAGGGACCTCAAGGGGCTCTGGAAATTTCTCTGTAGGAGGATTGTGGAGTATTCTCAATGGAGGTATGGATCCAAGATATTTAAAAACATGCACCTTGATCTGTGGGTGGATATGGGGCCCCAATGCTAGTGGGGAAAGGAGGCTGGGATGGGCAGATTGGGGGTCATGGGGAACAAAGATGAGCGTTGGATCAGCAACTCCCCGAATTCTTTCTCTCTCCCTGCTTCTGTCTCCTTTTTTCCCCTGTCCCTCCAATCTGCCCTATCTCCCCCAGCATCTAGACCTCCACCTGTGTTTACCCCCCATATTTTGGGGTTCCCAGCTCTATGCTTACTTGTCGCTCTCTCTCTCCATCTGTCTCTCTTCACTCTCTGTCCACCTCTCTCTCTGCTGTTCCTCCTCCCTTGTCTGTCTCCCTCTCTCTCCCACTTTTCTTCTCTCTCTGACCCTCCACCCTTCCCGTCACCTTCCCCTGGTGCCCCACCTCTGTATCTTGTCCCCTCTGCCCCCGTCCCTCTATTTCTGTCCATTTCTCTCCCCATCTGTCTCTCAACCACTGTCTCTCTCCTCCATTACTCTCAGTCTCTCCCTGTCTCTGGCTCTGTTTTCGGTTCATCTCTTTGCCCGGCTGTCCCTCCATATCTCTGTGTCTCTAACCCCCGCCCACCCCCTACCCCGGCCCATTCCCTGTCTCTTCACCTCTCTTTCCCTTCCCCTATCTCTCTCCATTTCTATCTCTGATTTTCTCCATCCCTCTGTCTCTCCCAGGCAGCTTCTCCCCTCTCCTCCGTCTCCCTGTCCCTCTGCTCCCCCTGGTCTCTCCTGTCTCTGCCCGCCTGCGCGGTCCCCCGTCTCCCTGTCCGGCCCCAGCCCCGGTTCTGGCGGTCCCCGTCTCCCGTGCCGTCTGTCTCCTTCCCCCACTCGTGTCAGGCTCCGTCTCCCTTTGTGTCGCCCCGGCTCTGCCCCTCCTGTGTGCCCCACTCGTCTGCCTCCATGGTCCCTCCTGCATCCTTCCGTCGCTCCCAGCATCCTCCCACCGCGTCTCCGCGGCTCCGGCGCCCAGGCCCGCCCCCTGCCCCCGCTCCCCCTCCCCCTCCGAAAGGGTTAACTTTGGGGAAGGGCCCGGAGTCCCCGGATGGTGATGTCAGCGTGCCGGAGAGAAAGGACGAGGTGGCGGGGGGAGGCGGAGAGGAGGAGGAGGCGGAGGAGAGAGGGCGCGTGGGGGGGCGGGGGGGACCTCGGCCTGCAGCATCCGCTGGCCCGCACCTCAGACCCCCCCGGCGGGGGGAGGCGCAGGAAGCGGGGGACCGGCCAGAAACGGGCTGGGGAGGGGGGGCCGCGCAGCCCCCCCGGGCCATGCTGACTCCCGGGGCCTGACCCCCCCGGGCCAGCCCCCCCTCCCCCAACTCAGAGGCCCGCCGACCGGGGGGGCCCAGCCTAGCCCCCTGGGGACCCCCGGAGAGGTGGGGGGCAGCCGGGGGGGCCGGGACGGAGCGGCCGCCGGCCCCCACCGGAGGGACGGGGCGACTGGCCGCAGGGGGGGCGGCCGGGGGGCCGGTCGGGCCGGGACCAAGGGCATCATGTCGTCCGGGGGCAAGGATGGGGGCGGGGGCTCCCCCGCCTACCACCTCCCACACCCACACCCACACCCACCCCAGCACGCCCAATATGTGGGCCCCTATCGGCTGGAGAAGACGCTCGGCAAAGGACAGACAGGTGAGCCAAGGGAGGGGGCACCCGGTGTGGGGGCGAGAGGGGATGGGGGCAGAGAGTGGGGCTCCCGGGCCCCCGAGTCCCTCTCAGAGAAGGGACTCAGGGTCCAGACTGCCGGGTCTCCAGGCTGAGGGGGTGAGGGCTCGGACTCTGGGGTCCCGACTCCTGGGAGAGGTGTAGGGCCCAAAGTCTCCCCCTCTTTGGGGGCAGAGGTTGGAGGGTCCGGCCCCAGCGTGGGCAAGGGACCTTGGCCTGCAGCCAGGGTCCCGGCGGCCGGGAGCCCAGGTCCTTGGCGCAGTACAGCCGCAGGCTGGGGTGAGGTGCCGGCATGGGGGTGCGCCTCCCGAAGTGGCATCTCTCCGCACTGTCCTCTGGCCGCAGAGGGCCTCTGTTGGGGTGACAGGGGCACTGAGGCTGGGGCGATGGGGTCTCCAGCATCCTGCCCTTTCTCCAGCATGCTGGCTCGGAGTGGGGACGGGGAGTGGAGAGGTGGAAAGGTGGACGAAGGAGGCAAATCCCTCAGGGGTGGCTGTGGACTCGGGGCGGGGGTGGGGGGGTGGGGGGGGGTGCGGTCATCTTCTGTTGTTGCTTAACCTCCTTAACCTCTTTTCTGCCAGGTGGGCTGTGGGTGGGTGTAAGACAGGAGCTGAACACCTGAGTTCTGGGCCAGAGCTTCAGGGATCAGGGGCCAGGCCTGGGGGAGGGTCAGACTCCGAATTCCAGAGCGAAAAGTGTGAAGGTGTTGCTGACCTCAGTTCCTGAGTTTTGGGGGAGGAAGGGGCCATGAGCATGGACTTGAGGGCTTGAGGGAGAAGGGGCTGGGGGCTCGGACTCCTTGGTCTGAAGGTGGAGGGGGCTGGGGGCCTGCATTCCTGGGTTTAGGGCTTAACCTTGGGGAGTGGGCATACCCTTGGGATGTGCATGCTCCCAGCTGCAGCTGCTGTTTTTAAAAGATCAAAGACAGGGCTTGAGAGGTCCGGGTTTGAGAGGAGGTGGAGGAGGATTGTCTGGGAAGGGGGCAATCACAAGATTATATTCCTTGGGAGACATGGTGTCTCCAGAAGATTAAAGGGCAGAGAACTCAAGGAAGTGATGGGCTGAGAGAGAGAGAGAGAGGTTTGTCTGAAGGAGGTAGACTGGAGGACACAAAACTATGGAGACCCAGCAAGGCAAGACGGTGTGGAGAGGTGAACTCGAAGGGCACACGGGAAGGACCGAGAGTCCAGGGTGGCTGTGGAGGTAGGGGGAGGCAGATAAGTGGATGGCAACCAGAAGGGACAGAATTGGACAACAGGGAGTGGAAAGAGAGTTGTGTCTGGCAGGAATGGCTGCTGTCAGTCCCCAGGAGTTCAGGTCAGGGTGATTCAGGCCACCGTGAAACAAGCCAGGAGGGGAAGAAGGAGGAAGCAGGTTGGCAAGACGGGGCTTAGGAGCCAGAGGTGAGGAGACTGCACTGGGAATACTCCCCACATTTTCCGTCCCATTCCCCCAGGTCTGGTTAAACTCGGGGTCCACTGCATCACAGGCCAGAAGGTGGCCATCAAGATCGTGAACCGGGAGAAGCTGTCTGAGTCGGTGCTGATGAAGGTGTGTCTGTGAGCTGGGGGAGAGGGGACCCTTTGGGGCTGGGGACAGGGAGGGAGGCAAGGCTGACCGCCCGCTGTTCCTTTTCCCCCAGGTGGAGCGGGAGATAGCCATCCTGAAGCTCATCGAGCACCCACATGTCCTCAAACTCCACGACGTCTACGAGAACAAGAAATATTTGTAGGTATTTATAGACACCCAGCCCTCCATGCATCCTCCCCAAGTTCCCAGGGTGGGATGTTTCCAGAATCAAGGCCTGGAGGGGCCAGGGGAAACTTAAGCTCTCTTGGCCGGGCCACTGAAAGTCCAGTCCCATCCCTACTGCGCAAGGACAACCCCCCTTCACACACTCATAATCCTCCATGTTCCCATGCTGACCTGGTCTGACGCTCTGGGCCGATTGTACCCTGACAGCAGGGCAGCTAAGCCTGAGCCGTCCCTGTGCCTGATGGGGGACAAGGCTGATCCTCCCCCTTCCTCTCCAGTCCCCGTCCATTGCCCTGCTGTGCTGTGGGGAACACTCTGTACTACATAATCTGGGTGCCCTCAGCCAGACCTGACTTGTTAAGGGCAGATCGCCCTGCCCTTCCCATGTGCTAGGGCAATGGGGCTTAGCAAAGCCCCAGGCTCAATGAATCTTGCCTCTTCCCAAACCCTTCCTCTGCAGCATTGGAGGCTCCTTTCCTCCCGCAGCATAACTCTGGGTGCTATGACTGGACACCCCAACAATGGGTCTGCTCAGGAGTTCTGAGTCTGTATCTGGAAGTCGATTACCCCCCTTAGGTTGGGGGTGGGGTACAGCTGTCCCAGCTCCAGACAACAGGCCTTTGTCTGGACTCTGGTGACCCAGGGGACAGCTGGACTGGGCAGCAGGAGAGGGGACACCCCCGCTGCTGGACCTCGCAGTCCCCAGTTTGAACTGACTCCAGCACCCATCAGAGGCTGGATTTCCCCAGGAAGGAAGCTGCCCTGGCCCCAGGGGCTCATGGGATTTGTAGTCCTCAGGCTTCCCCAGGTGTGGCGGCGGGGAGGGGCCATTGTTGCCAATTGGTGGAGCTGTCACTCTCACTCCACCATCCTTGTGGGGAGGAGGGCCTGTGGCACTTCGTGTCTCACAGAGGAACCTCAGCCTTCCACTGAGCTCATAGAAATTGAGCTTTTGTTTTCCTGAGGCTGATGGGAATTAGATGTTTAGCCTCCCAGAGCCTGATGGGATTTGGAGTCTTTAAAATCCAGGTGGCTGATGGGAATTAGGAGTCTCCATGTCCCAGAGCCTTATGGGAGTTGGGAGTTTTTAACCTCTCAGGACCTGAAGGAAGTTGTAGTCTCTTACTTAAGGGAAGTTGACTTAGACTGGTGCACAAGCCAATCTTTTTTTGCCAACAATTAAAGAGAATTCTAGTTTCTTCATCTCAGAGACTTATGGGAATAAGAGGCTTCCCTTCCCAGGGGCTAATGGGAGTAGGTGGAGGTGGCGTGGTCCTTATTGCCTAAAGTCCTGTGAGAATTGGGGGGATCTCTTTCTTCCAAGTGCTAATGAAGTTGCCTTATCTCCGGAAACAACGGGGAGTCAAAGTATTAATACTCTTGAAGTTGTCATGGGAATCTGTGCTGCCGGGGGGCTGATGGGAATTGAATTTTGACTTCCCGGAGGCTGATGAGACTGTTTCTTTCTCTCAAGGACTGATGGGAATTGGAGTCTTTACTTCCCAGGGGCTGATGGGAGTTGTAGTCTGTACCTCACAGATGTTGACCCTTGAATTGGTACACATTGTAAGTGTCATCAGAGAAGGCAATGGCACCCCACTCCAGTACTCTTGCCTAGAAAATCCCATGGACGGAGGAGCCTGGTGGGCTGCAGTCCATGGGGTCGCTGAGGGTCGCACACGACTAAGCAACTTTACTTTCACTTTTCACTTTCATGCATTGGAGAAGGAAATGGCAACCCACTCCAGTGTTCTTGCCTGGAGAATCCCAGGTACGGGGGAGCCTGGTGGGCTGCCGTCTATGGGATCGCACAGAGTCGGACACGACTGAATGACTTAGCAGCAGTAGCAGCAGCAGCAAGTGTCATTGCCCAAGAATAGATTAGAATTCGATTATCTGCCTCCCAGACACTAATGAAAATGAGAACTTTGGCTTCCCAGAAAGTGAAAGTGAAGTCGTTCAGTCGTGTCCGACTCTTTGGGACCCCATAGACTGTAGCCTACCAGGCTCCTCCGTCCATGGGATTTTCCAGGCAAGAGTACTGGAGTGGGTTGCCATTTCCTTCTCCAGAGTATCTTCCTGACCCAGGGATCGAACCCGGGTCTCCCACATTGTAGGCAGACACTTTACCGTCTGAGCCACCAGGGAAGCCTCCTTATACCTATATCTTAACACAAATATGGTGGGAATGATAGGAAATAAAACTCTATCAGTTCTCCTAATGCACTTTAAAACATCAAAATTATTTTTATTCACAATTCATACTATTGCAGGATGGCAAGTAGGTGTGAAAACGGGGCTTTATTTCCTGGGGGCCTCTGAGAATTGGGATCTCTGACCTCCAGGTGCTAATGGAATTGCCTCATCTCCTGAGGAAAACTAGTCAGAGTGTTGACCTCTGAAGTTGACAGGGCTAATGGGAATTGAGTTTCTGCTTCCCAGAGACTAATAGAAATTGGAGCCTCCTCCTCCCGGGGACTCATGGGAATTGGGATCTTCTTCCTCCAGGGCCAATGGCATTGAGGGCTTGTACTTTTGGAAGAAGGAGGTCAGGCTCTTTGGTCCTCCACATGCCCCTTCCAGCCCTCTGCCCCCTCCGTGTCCCCCAGGTACCTAGTTCTGGAGCACGTGTCTGGAGGTGAGCTGTTCGACTACCTGGTGAAGAAGGGGAGATTGACCCCCAAGGAGGCCCGGAAGTTCTTCCGCCAGATCGTGTCAGCACTGGACTTCTGCCACAGCTACTCCATCTGGTGAGGGGGCAGCTTGAGGGGAGGCTGGGACAAGCACTACCCAGAAGGCAGGCCCTTGGGAGCCTGTAGCAGAATGACTGGAAGCTAGAGTGCTGCAGCCCGCTTTTCCAAAATTGAGATATAGGTCACACGTCATAGGGAATTCCCTGGCGGTCCAGTGGTTAGGACCCCATGCTTCCACTGCAAGGGGCACAGGTTCGATCCCTGGTCAGGGAATTAAGATAATGCAAGCTGCGCTGTGTGGCAAAAAACCGAAAGAAACAAACAAAACTTCCTACAGCATGAAATCCACCCTTCAGAGCGTACAGTCGGTAGTTTTGAGTATATTGCAATGATGTGCATCACTACTATGTAATTTTAGAGCATTTCATCAGCCCAAAAATCATTACCCTGTACCCATTAAGCGGTCACCTCCCCCCATCCCCAGCCTTGGGTAACCACTGATCTACTTTCTGTCTCGGTGAATTTACCTATTCTGGACATTTCCTATCAACGTGGTCTTTTGTGGCAGGCTTCCTTCACTTAGCAAAATGTTTTCAAGGTTCATCCATGATGTAGTATGGATCAGTACCCCATTCCTTTTCACTACTGAGTAATATTCCATGTTATGGCTCTGCCATATTTTGCTTATCCATTTACCAGTTGGTGAACCTTTTGGTCGTTTCTTCTTTTTGGCTATAATGAATAATGGGGACATATGAATATTTACATACCAGTTCTGGTCTGTGACCTGTGTTTTCAATTCTCCTGAGTATATACCTAGGATCAGAATTGTTGGGTAGGGCTTCCAAGGTGGCTCAATGGTATAGAATCAGCCTGCTAAGCAGGAGATGCAGGTTCAATCCCTGAGTTGGGAAGATCCCTTGAAAAGGAAATGGCAACCCACTCCAGTATTCTTGCCTGGAAAATCCCATGGGCAGAGGAGCCTGTCAGGATACAATCCATGGGGTCATAAAAGAGTTGGATACAACTTAGCGACTAAACAACAACAACAGAATTGTTGGGTCATATGGGTTGGCTGCCGTCTATGGGGTCGCACAGAGTCGGACACGACTGAAGCGACTTAGCAGCAGCAGCAGCAGCATGGGAACTCTATATTTAGCCTTTTAAAGAAGTGCCAAAAAATAAATAAAGAAATGCCAGCCCATTTTCCAAAGCAGCTGTGTCATTCAGCATCCCCACCAGCAGTCTCAGAGGGTTCCAATCTCTTGCCAACACTTGTTATTATCTGACTTTTTGATTCTACATCCTAGTGGGTGTGAAGTAGTATCTCACTGTGGTTTTGATGTGCATTTCCCTGATGGCTAATGATGTTGCGCATCCTTTCATGTGCTTATTGGCCATTTGTATGTCTTCCTTGGAGAAATGTCTGTTCAAATCCTTTGCCCATTTTTAATTGAGTTATTTATCTTTCTATTATTGAGCTGTAAGAGTTCTTTATTCCAGGAATGAGGGATGACTCTAGGAATAACTCCCAAGAGTTACTTATTCTAAGAACAAATCTTTTTATCAAACGCATTACTTTTTTCAAGTAATTTCTCCCAGTTTGTGACATGCTTTTGCATTTTTATAACAATATCTTATGAAAAGCAAAGGTTTCACATTTTGATGAAGCCAGTTTGTTGGGGTTTTTTTTTTCCTTTTACAATTCATGCTTTTTCTGTCCTATTTAAGAAATATTTGCCCAAGGACTTCCCTGGCAGTCCAGTGGTTAAAACTCTGTGTTTCCACTGCAGGGCATACGGGATAGATCCCTTCTTGGGAAACTAAGATCCACATGCCATGGGTTGTGGCCAAAAAAAAAAAAAGAAAGAAGTATTTGCCTAGCTCAAAGTCATAAGGTTTCCTCCGATGTATTCTTCTAGAAGTTGTGTAGTTTTAGCTCTTGCATTTAGGCTTGAGGTCCATTTCAAATTAATTTTTGTATATGGTGGAGGGTAAAGGCTGAGGGTCATTTTTTTTTTTTTGCATAAGGATGTCCATATGAAAAGATCTTCCTTTCCTCATTGAATTGCTTTCAGCTCTCAAAACAAGATATTCAATATGCAGCATTTTAATGATTAATTAAGGTACAAAATAGATGCCTCCAGGTCATCTTTCAGCCTCATTTGTTTGCACACCTCCCTCTCTGGGATAGGGGATTGGAGATGGGGTGAGGATCAGGCTGAGGGGGTTAAGACCTAGGACCAAAGCTTGGTGATGAAAAGGCAGCCCATTTAAATTGTCAACACCTCCCTATTGACAAGTGTCAGGACTCTGACATTAAAGACACTGGCCTCCAGGGGGCGAGAGTCAACAGATTTATGAAGTCTAACCCAGTTAAGGACCTCTTCCAACAGAAACTATAAAACCTTCTGCCCACCTCCCCGGGGACATCATTAACCCTTATATCCTGAGGAGTTTGTCCCAGAGTAGGGGGTGAGCTGGGGGGTGAAGGAGGAAGCAATGATGGGTTTTAGTTGACAGTATTTTTTTTTTAATTATTCAGTATTGAAATATTTGATTTTTGTTTTGTTTTTGGCTGGGCCATGTGGCATCTTAGTTCCCTGATGGGGGAATTCAACCCCTGTTCCCTGCAGTGGAAGCCGAGAGTCCTAACCACTGGACCACCAGGGAATTTCCTGAAATATTTGAATTTTTCAAAAAATGTTATTTATTTTTGGCTGTGCGGGGTCTTTGTGGCCGCACGGGCTTTTTCCCTGCTTGTGTCATGCAGGGGCTCCTCTCTAGTTGTGGTGGGAGAGCTTCTCACTGCAGTGGCTCCTCGTGCTGTGGAGCCCGGGCTCCAGAGCGTGCTGGCTTCAGTAGCTGCCCCTCTTGGCTCTAAAGCTCAGGCTCCACAGCTGTGGCCCAGGGGCTTAGTTGCTCCGCAGCACATGGGATCTTCCTGGATCGGAGATCGGACTCCAGTCTCCTGTGTTGGCAGAGATTCTTTACCACTGAGCCACCAGGGAAGCCCTGAGATATTTGAATATTTTAAGAACCAGCTCAGTACCAGACCTGCTTACCTCAAAAAAAGATCACTTCGCACATATTCAAATATCTGTGGATAAAATGATACACTGTCTGGAGGTCTCCTGCAAAATCGTCCAGTGGGGGGAGAGCGTATGTAGGGGTAGACATGAGAGAAGATGAGCCTCGAGCTGATAACGTGTGAAGCTAGTGGGTGGGTGCATGGGGCTTTGTATATTCTTGTCTCTGCTTTGGGGCGTGTTTGCAAAGGTCCCTAACTAGAAGTTGCCAGACACGATCCCCCTCTGAGAGACAGTGAATGAGGGTGGGGTGGGGGGTTGGTCCTCAGACTCTGGGAAGAGGGCGGAGGCCTGAGCCCCACCATCCTGTCTCAGCCACAGAGACCTGAAGCCCGAGAACCTGCTTCTGGATGAGAAAAACAACATCCGCATTGCAGACTTCGGCATGGCGTCCCTGCAAGTGGGGGACAGCCTTCTGGAGACCAGCTGTGGGTAAGTGGGGGCCCGCCACCTGCGCCCCAGGGAGCGGGTAGAA
Source organism: Bos grunniens (assembly GCF_055505025.1). Taxonomy (NCBI): domain Eukaryota; kingdom Metazoa; phylum Chordata; class Mammalia; order Artiodactyla; family Bovidae; genus Bos; species Bos grunniens. Next base: position 62,635,486 of record NC_141182.1, on the reverse strand, counting down.
GCCCGCCAGAGGTTCACACCCCCTCTGTCCCTCAGGTCCCCCCACTATGCGTGCCCAGAGGTGATTAAGGTGAGCGAAGGGCAGGCAGAGGGGGAGAGGAGCGGGCGGGGGTGGGGGGCCTGGGAGAGGTAAGCATCAGAGCCGGCCCTTCTCCTCCCAGGGCGAGAAGTACGACGGCCGCCGGGCTGACATGTGGAGCTGCGGAGTCATCCTCTTCGCCCTGCTCGTGGTAAGGCCGTCATTGCCTCTCCCCGCCCCATTTCTAGAACAGTCCTCTGCCTGCTGGAAACTGGGAACATCTACTTCCACCCTCAACTCAGGGGTTGTCTCCCAGATATTTAACTGGTACTAGGAACATGTGTGGGGTGGTATTTACCAGTAGAGCAAAATCCCGGGGGCGCCCCTCTCTGTGCCCGGAGCTAACCATCCGGTCACAGAACCGTGAGAAAGTCTGGAGGGTCCCCTGGGAAGGGATGGCGCGGCCAGGAGGATGTGGAGCACTCGGGCGAGCAGCTGCTTACTAACTGATCCTAGGGTGTTACAATATCGTAGTGATTAATAGGGGCTTCCCTGGTGGCTCAGTGGTCAAGAATCCGCCTGCCACTGCAAGAGACACAGGTTCGATCCCTGGTCCAGGAAGATTCCCCTGGAGAAGGAAATGGCTACCCACTCCAGTATTCTTGCCTGGGAAATCCCATGGACAGAGGAGCCTGGCGGACTACACTCCATGGAGTCGCAAAGAGTCAGACATGACAGAGACTGAACAACAAGTGGGTTAATAGAACCAAATTGGGGAACATGAGCTCTGACCACAGGGCCTTTGCACCTACTGCCTTGTCCCTGCGAGCCCTGTTGCTCACCTGGTTAACACTAGAGTTCTTGTAGCTCTCAGCTCAGTCTTCGCCCTTCCAGGAAGCCTCCCCAGGGCCCCCTCCCTCCTGCCATGAGGTCAGATTTCCCAGTGGGAGGCTGTCTACTCCCCGGAGGTTAACAGAGTTGTCATTGTGTGTGTAAGTCCTTGAAGGGTGTCTCTCTATGCTCGCCTCACCTCTTCCAGGCACTGGATTTAGGGCCCCCATCCCGAAAGCCTGGAGGAGTTCACCTCCAGATCCTCAATGAATTACATCTGCAGAGATGTAATTGTAAACAGGGTCACATTCTGAGGTTCCAGGTAGACAGGAATTCTGGGGGGACACCACTCAACTTGCTACACCCCCAGATTCCCACAGCCCTCTCTCCGTCTGGTCTGCCTAGTCCAGCCCAGTGTCACCTCAGGCACCCGGTCACTGTAGTGCTGTTTGCTCCGTCACCAGCCTCTCCCACTCTGGGGTGTGAGCTGCAGGCAGTCAAGGGCTTGCTTTGTTCACCACTGGCTCCCAGACGTGTAATGGAGACTCGGTCTTTGTTGAGTGAATGATTACCTACCCCTCTCTAACCTGGGGAGAAGCATGTTTTTAAAGGACAGGCTCCAAGCTCCAGCCCCAGCCTTTTAGGTTCTGGACACACTGCCCATTGCCAAATCACTGCTCTGCCACTTCAGAGCCAGGTGGTCTTGTGCAAATGGCTGGATGCCTCCGTGCCTCAGTTTCCCCATCTGTAAAGTGGAGACAGCCCCAGCTCCCCCTCTCCCAGGGCTTGTGGCGAGGCCTGTGTCACTGCATGTGAAGCGCTTAGGCACTCGTCTGGTACATGCTGAGCTCTGTGTGTAAGGGGTCCCGTCATTCCTCATGCAGGGGGCTCTACCCTTCGACGATGACAACCTCCGCCAGCTGCTGGAGAAGGTGAAACGGGGCGTCTTCCACATGCCCCACTTCATCCCTCCAGACTGCCAGAGCCTGCTGCGGGGGATGATCGAAGTGGAGCCCGAGAAAAGGCTCAGCGTGAGTTGGGGGACGGGCATGGAGGGATGGTGGGAGGTGGGGACAGAGTCCCCGGGGCAGTCATGGGGACAGGTTTCCAGGACCCGTCCCTCCATCCCCGAGGTGACAGCTGGGAGCGGGGTTGCTGGCTGAGCCCCATCCTGGGTCCTGCCCACCTGCCACTCCAGACGGGGAGGAGGAAACACCACACACAACATGCACACACCACACCACACCACACCACACACATAAACGCGAGAGTATGCATGTGCATAGTGGACACACACCACACCACACACACACACACACACATCACACCAGACACACACCACACCACCCACCCACCCCCACACACACACACACACAGACACACACACAAACATGACAGGACACATGTGCATAGTAGACAGCCACACCACACCACACACACACACACAAACATGAGAGGACGCATGCATAGTGGGCACACACACCACACCAGACACACACACATACCACATGCACACACAGACACACAAACATGAGAGGATACATGTGCATAGTAGAGATACACCACACCACACCACACACACACATACCACACCACACATACACATAAACACGAGAGGACATGTGCATAGTGGACACACACACCACACCAGACACACAGAGACACACATACCACATCACACCACACACACACAAACGCGAGAGGACACGTGCATAGTGGACACACAAACCACACCAGACACACAGAGACACACACACCACACCACACCACACCACACACACACAAACGCGAGAGGACACGTGCATAGTGGACACACACACCACACACACACACACACAGACACACACACAAACATGAGAGGACGCATGTGCATAGTGGACACACAACCACACCACACACACACCACACCAGACACACAAACACACCACACCACACCACACACACACAAATGCTAGAGGACGCGTACATAGTGGACACACACCACACCACACACACACACACACACACACACACACAAACATGAGAGGACGCATGTGCATAGTGGACACACAACCACACCACACACACACAGACACACACACAAACATGAGAGGACGCATGTGCATAGTAGACACACCACACACACACACACACACACACAAACGTGAGAGGACGCATGTGCATAGTGGACACACACCACACCACACACACACCACACCACACCACACACACACAGACACACACACAAACATGAGAGGACGCATGTGCATAGTAGACACACCACACACACACACACACAAACATGAGAGGACGCATGTGCATAGTGGACACACACCACACCACACACACACCACACCACACCACACACACACCGCACCAGACACACAAACACACCACACACCACACACACACAAACGCGAGAGGACGCGTACATAGTGGACATACACCACACCACACACACACACACAGACACACACACAAACATGAGAGGACGCATGTGCATAGTGGACACACCACACACACACACACACACACACAAACATGAGAGGACGCATGTGCATAGTAGACACACCACACACACACACACACACACAAACATGAGAGGACGCATGTGCATAGTGGACACACAACCACACCACACACACAGACACACACACAAACATGAGAGGACGCACGTGCATAGTAGACACACCACACACACACACACACACAAACATGAGAGGACGCATGTGCATAGTGGACACACAACCACACCACACACACACCACACCACACACACACCACACCACACACACAAACACACCACACCACACCACACCACACACACACAAATGCTAGAGGACGCGTACATAGTGGACACACACCACACCACACACACACACACAGACACACACACAAACATGAGAGGACGCATGTGCATAGTGGACACACAACCACATCACACACACACAGACACACACACAAACATGAGAGGACGCATGTGCATAGTAGACACACCACACACACACACACACACACAAACGTGAGAGGACGCATGTGCATAGTGGACACACACCACACCACACACACACCACACCACACCACACACACACAGACACACACACAAACATGAGAGGACGCATGTGCATAGTAGACACACCACACACACACACACACACACAAACATGAGAGGACGCATGTGCATAGTGGACACACACCACACCACACACACACCACACCACACCACACACACACCGCACCAGACACACAAACACACCACACACCACACACACACAAACGCGAGAGGACGCGTACATAGTGGACACACACCACACCACACACACACACACAGACACACACACAAACATGAGAGGACGCATGTGCATAGTAGACACACCACACACACACACACACACACAGAGAGGACGCATGTGCATAGTAGACACACCACACACACACACACACACACAAACATGAGAGGACGCATGTGCATAGTGGACACACAACCACACCACACACACACCACACCACACACACACCACACCACACACACAAACACACCACACACCACACACACACAAACGCGAGAGGACGCGTACATAGTGGATATACACCACACCACACACACACACACCACACCACACACACACACAGACACACAAACATGAGAGGACGCATGTGCATAGTAGATACACCACACATACATACACACACACACACACACAAACGTGAGAGGACGCATGTGCATAGTGGACACACATACCACACCACACACCACACCACACACACACACACACAGACACACACACAAACTTGAGAGGATGCATGTGCATAGTAGACACACCACACACACACACATACACACAAACGTGAGAGGACGTACGTGCATAGTGGACACACACATCACACCACACCACACACCACACCACACACACACACAGACACACACACAAACATGAGAGGACGCATGTGCATAGTAGACACACAACCACATCACACCACACACACACAGACAAATGCAAGAGGACGCATGTGCATAGTGGACACACACAGACACACATCCGGGGGGCCGCATGTGCATACTGGACAAACACACTGACACACTCACATACCCCACACCAAAAAAAAAACAACAAAAAACACACACCACCGCCAACCTGGGAGGGCGCATGCGCTTAATGGCCCTTGCAAGGTGGGGTGGCGCATGGGCAGGATGCCACTGCGCATGCGAGAGATGTAGCCAGGCATTCCCCCCCACCGCCCTCCGCAATAGTCAGGCTGTGCCGCGAGCCGCCACTAGGGGGAGACATGAGCCGGCGTGCTGCCTGCCCTTTGCGGGGCGCGTTAGGGACCCCCCCAACGCCACCTAGGCAACTTTAATTGCGCACCTGCTGTGTTCAAGCGACCTCACTTCTGCTTCTCTACCAACCACGCCCCTCACAGCTGGAGCAAATTCAGAAACACCCCTGGTACCTGTGAGTATGGGGGAACTGGACACCTGGGTCCTAGGGGGAAGGAGAGGACCCCAAATATCAAGGGCCCCCAAAGTAGGAGAGCCCGCTAGGGAGCGGGGTGCCAAGGGTCCTGAATGAGGAGGGGCTGGGGGTCTGGACTTCTGGATCTGAGGTGGAGGTGTGCTGGGGCCCTGACTCTGGGGTTCCCCATAAAGGAGCAGGCTGGGACGGGGGACCCCGGAGCCTCCGCTTTAGGAGAAGATGCCCGGTTCCCTACGATTCTTCTCCTCCCCAGGGGCGGGAAACACGAGCCGGATCCGTGCCTGGAGCCAGCCCCGGGCCGCCGCGTGGCCATGCGGAGCCTGCCATCAAATGGAGAGCTGGACCCAGATGTCCTGGAGAGCATGGCGTCACTGGGCTGCTTCAGGGACCGCGAGCGGCTGCACCGGGAGCTGCGCAGTGAGGAGTAAGACCCCCCCCCCCAATCCTGACAGACTCCCTGGTCACGTGGGGTGAAGGGGTCCCCCCACAGCCTGCCGGGTGCCCACAGACAAAGACCCTCTTGGGGAGGCCTGGCCACTAGAAGGGGCATGGAGCTGTTCCGGGGGAACCAGGCAGAGGTGGGTGGTAGGGCCAGTGGGGAGAAGAAAGGATGCTGAAAGCTGAATAGATGCTGAGGAGAGCTCAGTACCTCACACAGTGCTTACATATAGCAAGTGCTCAGATGTTCAAGTGAAAGTGTTAGTTGTTCAGTGGTGTCTGACCCTTTGCCACCACATGGACTAGCCTGCCAGGCTCCTCTGTCCATGGGATTCTCCAGGCCAGAATATTGGCGTGGGTTGCCATTCTCCAGGGGATCTTCCCCATCCAGATATTGAACCTGGGTGTCCTGCATTGCTGGCAGATGTTACTATCTGAGCCACATTCAGTTCAGTTCAGTTCAGTCACTCAGTCGTGTCCAACTCTTTGTGACCCCATGAATTGCAGCACATCAGGCCTCCTTGTCCATCACCAACTCCCGGAGTTCACTCAAATTCACGTCCATTGAGTTGGTGATGCCATCCAGCCATCTCATCCTCTGTCGTCCCCTTCTCCTCCTGCCCCAAATCCCTCCCAGCATCAGAGTCTTTTCCAATGAGTCAACTCTTCGCATGAGGTGGCCAAAGTACTGGAGTTTCAGCTTTAACATCATTCCTTCCAAAGAACACCCAGGGCTGATCTCCTTTAGAATGGACTGGTTGGATCTCCTTGCAGTCTGAGGGACTCTCAAGAGTCTTCTCCAACACCACAGTTCAAAAGCATCAATTCTTCGGTGCTCAGCCTTCTTCACAGTCCAACTCTCACATCCATACATGACCACAGGAAAAACCATAGCCTTGACTAGACGGACCTTTTTTGGCAAAGTAATGTCTCTGCTTTTCAATATGCTATCTAGGTTGGTCATAACTTTTCTTCCAAGGAGTAAGCATCTTTTAATTTCATGGCTGCAGTCACCATCTGCAGTGATTTTGGAGCCCCAAAAAATAAAGTCTGACACTGTTTCCACTGTTTCCCCATCTATTTCCCATGAAATGATGTGACCAGATGCCATGATCTTTGTTTTCTGAATGTTGAGCTTTAAGCCAACTTTTTCACTCTGCTCTTTCACTCTCATTAAGAGGCTTTTTAGTTCTCTTCACTTTTTGCCATAAGGGTGGAGCCACATTAGCATCATTATATCATTGAGTAAAATGAGGCTGAGATATATACTGAGACCAAGGGACCAACCCTCTTGATACCTAGGAAAATGGAGCCATAGACAGAGAGCCTGATGCACTGAGCCCCACAGAGCCACAGACACAAGGAGGGGATGAGATCATCTCTGGGACCTGACCTCTGACCCCAGTGCTCTCCTGCCCCCACCCCCCACAGGGAGAACCAAGAGAAGATGATATACTACCTGCTTTTGGATCGGAAGGAGCGGTACCCCAGCTGTGAGGATCAGGACCTGCCTCCCCGGAATGATGTTGGTGAGAAGGGCAGGCCGGGGAGTCCAGACCCCAGATTCCCCAGGGAGGGATGGAGGGGCTGCAGGCCTTGAGCTTCTAACGTTAGACTCCCTGACTTGCCCCGAGACCTTTGTCAAAGGCCCTCTCCACTCTGAGCCTCAGTTTCCCCGTCTGTACAAGTGTCATGCCCAGCTGCACCAGTGCACCCTCTGATCGGGATGATACTCTTGGCCCGCAGACCCGCCTCGGAAGCGTGTGGATTCCCCCATGCTGAGCCGTCACGGGAAGCGGCGGCCAGAGCGGAAGTCCATGGAAGTCCTGAGCATCACAGATGCTGGGGGTGGTGGCTCCCCAGTGCCCACTCGACGGGCCCTGGAGATGGCCCAGCACAGCCAGAGGTGGGAGCCCCCGCCCCTCCACTGAAATGCACAGCCCTGGGTGGAGAGAGAGTTCAGGGCTCCAACGCTGTACCCACCTCAGAGGTGCTGTGTGACTGGGACAAGTCTCCTCCCCTCTCTGGGCCTCATCTCCTCATCTTGAAGGAGTGTGGAAGGGAGGAGACATCTGAGCCTTCTGAAACCCTCCCACCTGATTTTTTTTCAGATCCCGTAGTGTCAGTGGAGCCTCCACTGGTCTGTCGTCCAGTCCTCTGAGCAGCCCAAGGGTAAGGCCAGGTCCCAGATGGATTAAGGGGGGTAAGGGAGTGAAGACCCTGTGGAGCAAAGCTGAAGCAGCAGAAATTATAATTCCCATGAAGTCCTGGGATATTGCCTCCTTGTCCCTGAAGAGCCAAAGACCCAAGGCCTCGTTCGTATTTTAGTCCACTGACTGACCATTTCCCACGTCAACAGGGTTGGGTTTTCAGTGTGCCTGAAGGGTCCTATTTACTCATTTAACCAAAGTTAGTTAAGCACCTATTCTGTTCTTGTCACTGCTGCGTTTACAGTCCCTGAGCATGATAGAAAAAGTCCCTGCCCCAACTTAACAGTGGGAGTAGGGGTGGGGGGTGTTGGGGAAATAATTGGACTACAAGTTCCATCATGCTTTGGGGTACACCCCTGTGTGTGTGCCTGTGGGGCTCCTAGGATGTCCTGGGAGTTGTAGTCCACTCTCTCACTCTACTCCACTGCTCAACAGAGTCCGGTCTTTTCCTTCTCGCCGGAGCCTACTGGAGATGAGGCCCGGGGTGGGGGCTCACCGACTTCTAAAACGCAGACTCTGCCTTCTCGGGGCCCCAGGGGTGGGGGCGCCGGGGAGCAGCCCCCGCCCCCTAGTGCCCGCTCCACACCCCTGCCCGGCCCCCCAGGGTCCCCGCGCTCCTCCGGGGGGACCCCTTTGCACTCGCCCCTGCACACGCCCCGGGCCAGCCCCACTGGGACCCCAGGGACAACGCCGCCCCCCAGCCCCGGCGGCGGAGTCGGAGGAGCTGCCTGGAGGAGTCGTCTCAACTCCATCCGCAACAGTTTCCTGGGCTCCCCCCGCTTTCACCGGCGCAAGATGCAAGGTATGGGGGGGTCCTTTGAGGGTGAAGGGGCTGGGGACGTGGACTCCTGAGTCCTAATGTGGGGTGGGGGCTGGGGTCCAACATCTGGGTCCCCAGGAAGTACCAGGCTGGGGGCCTGGACTCCCACGACTTATGAGAAGATGCTCCTGGGAGCAGAGATTAAGGTGTTGGGGAGAGGCGAGGTCGGGCCTCCAACTCTGGAGGAGGAGCTCGTTGGAAGGACACGCCCGTTCAGTGCTCCTACTCACCTTCCCATTGGCTCATGGCTAGCAAGCCCCACACCCAGAGGGTGTGGCCCAACGAGGGGCCACAGCCCTGGAGAGAACGTCACGCAGCGTGCGTGCCTTTTGGGGTTTAACTGCTGGGACGTGAACAGACTCTAGGGTCTGGATTCCCTGGGTGGAGGTCCCTGCTGGTCTGTGTGATGGACACCAGGTGATGGACACATGTTGACCTTGCTCTCTCTTCCCCAGTCCCCACTGCCGAGGAGATGTCCAGTTTGACGCCAGAGTCCTCTCCAGAGTGAGTCTGACAGGGAAGGGAAGAGAGGGGATGGAGGAGCGATTCCCTTAGCCTCCTCCCAACCTACCTCCAACCCATCTGCTCCCACTCAGGCTGGCAAAACGCTCTTGGTTCGGGAACTTCATCTCCTTGGACAAAGAAGAACAAATATTCCTCGTGCTAAAGGATAAACCTCTCAGCAGCATCAAAGCGGACATTGTCCACGCCTTCCTGTCGGTGAGGGGCCTGGGTCCCCACGCACCCTGGCTTCCACAGAACTACAAATCCCAGCAGCCTGTGGGGTTCACCTCCTTAGTGCTGGCCTGAGTTCCACCTGGGCCTCATGGGATTTGTAGTTTTCTAGCCAGAGTTGGGTGTGGTCACTGTGGGGACATGGAGGCAGGTATATAGCACCCTGCGGCCTGGAAGTGAGAAATAGGAGACCGAATTACTATTCCCTGCATGTTAGCCTCCACTGAGGACTAGTGAGTTGCCATTCCCTTACCACCAGGTCAGAGATTGGCCAAGGAACTATCAATACTTTTTTAAGTGGACTCTGGGGTTGTCCACTGGGTCCTGTGGTTCTTTGCCCTAGGGGCTCAGGGGCTTAACGTTTCTGAGACAGATGTGACTTTGGGCAGGGTTTGTGGAGGAAGGAAGGAATTTGTTTAATGTGGTCCTCGGGCCTGGGGCTGGCACCAGATGTGAAAGTCCATATTAACATGGGAGTCAGTAGTTGAGTTATTTTTCTGATGCTCTGTTCATAAGATACAGAAAACTACAAATCCCAGCAGGCAGTGGGGCCCCCATTGCCTTTTCTGTTATCCTTTCCCCCTGGTGGCTCAGGGTATTGGTATTTCCTGGGCCAGAGCTGATCAAGGACTGCTTATCTGTGCCTTGGAGTCCGGTCGCTCAAATTACCCCCTCCTCTTGTCCCCGCCCCTCTCAGATCCCCAGCCTCAGTCACAGCGTGCTGTCACAGACCAGCTTCAGGGCTGAGTACAAGGCCAGCGGCGGCCCCTCCGTCTTCCAGAAGCCCGTTCGCTTCCAGGTGGACATCAGCTCCTCTGAGGGCCCAGAACCCTCCCCTAGGCGGGACAGCAGCGGTGGTGGCGGCATCTACTCCGTCACCTTCACTCTCATCTCCGGTAAGCGTCCCGGGCCGTGGCTGCCCCCAGCCGGTGTGTGGGATGCTCAAGACAGCTGAGGGCAGCAGTCCTCTAAACTTTCAGGTTATCAAAATCTGAAGAGACTAGTTTAGAGAGACATTCCCCAGACATAATTATTCCAAAAGAGTTTACTTAACGGCACTTATTTATGTCTATTTTATTTACTGAAAAGTTTCATCATATCTAGTTATTTTTCTTGCTGACAAACTTTGTAACAGGAATAATAAGATCTTATTTATCTGATTTCTAGGAAGCCTAAATACAATAATATACTTAATATTGAGGACTCTAAAAACATGTCTGTATTAATTAATGCAACAAATTTAAGCTAAATTTAGTACCAGGTATTAATGCTATACTGAATGTTTCCTAGTTCTTGCAAACCTGAAAGTCGTTAGGGTTATTTTCTTTTCCCTTTCTGAGCATTTACGTAAGTGCCTATTTTCCTGTAAGCCAATACATAGAGTTCATTTACAGATTAATTCTGGCAGTAACACACATCTACAACACACGCATATAGATGCATACAGATGCACCAATAGACTCCCCATAGTTTCCATTTCAAAATTTCAGCCAGTGGAGAAGGAAATGGCAACCCACTCCACTGTTCTTGCCTGGAGAATCCCAGGGACGGGAGAGCCTGGTGGGTTGCCATCTATGGGGATGCACAGAGTGGGACGCGACTGAAGTGACTTAGCAGCAGCAGCAGATCTTCATTGGTGCTCAGGACTTTTCTATTTGCAGCGAGCTGGGGCTCCTCTGTAATGGCAGTGCACTGGCTTTTCCATCGTGTGCTCTCTTGATGTAGCTCACAGGCTCTAGGGCACCCAGGCTCAGTAGCTGTGGCCCCACAGGCTTAGTTACCCTGGGGCATTTGCAGTCTTCCCAAACCAGGTCTCAAACGCACATCTTAAGCACTGGATCAAAAGGGAAAACACTCTGGAAGGAATTTGAAATAAATGACTTTTACATGAAAAAACAAACAAAATTTCAGCCAGGAGTCAGTTACTATAAATAAAGTAAAACCCAACAGTTACAAAAGAGGTTGGATTCAGATCACCTGTCTCCCTTTTGTTCTCTCTTTCAGAGTTACCTTGCCTTCAATTTTCAGTTTACTTTTTACATTTTTAAAAATTACTTTTCAATATTCATTTGCTTATTTATGTGGCTTTGTCAGGTTTTAGTTGCAACACACGGGATCCTTGTCGCTGCACGTGGACCCTGGTTGTGATGTCCTGGCTTAGTCCTGGCTCCGACGCACATGGAATCTTAGTTCCCCGACTAGGGATCGAATCCGTGTCCTCTGCATTAGCAGGCGGACTCTTAACCACTGAAACCACTGGGGAAATCCTTCAATGAGGCATTTTTGGAATTTGGAAAACTTTGGGGGCTTCTGCATACAAATGAAAATAGGAAAACGTGATGAGAGCTCTCTAAAATTTTACAATTTAGAAGTTTTTCCAATCTGAAAGATCAAGAAGCTCGCCCTACAAATATTTTCCCTGCTAACCTAATTTTTAAGAGGAAAAACTCTTACCACTGTTGTTTCCAGTACACCCTGCAGGCAGAGGTCCAGGAGACTGCAGGCTTTTAACTGTGTGTGAAAAATCCGTTTTAGGGTGCTGAAAAGACCTATGTTGGCCAGTTCAGGGCAGGATTTCCTTTCATTCCCAATTAAGTAGCTGCAAGCATACATAAGCCCAGCTGGTATTCCCATCAGTGGCTGTCTGTACAGGAGCTGTTTGGCCTTTGAGGCGCAATTTCCCATTATTAATTTCGTAGCCTAATTCAGATGTGAAATATGATCTAAGCAACTTTCTGAGGGCGCCGCGGCAAATCGCCTGCGTGCTGCTTCTGAATCTAGCAAGGAACTACCCTGGGTTACTTTTTTCGACGTTTTAAGTCTTCTAATTAAAAACTATTTTTTGGCTGCGCTGGGTCTTTGTTGCTGCGCGTGGGCTTTGTCTAGTTGCAGGGCGTGGGGGCTGCTCTCTGCCTGCGGTCCTCCGGCTTCTCCCTGCGATGGCGTCTCGTTTTGGAGCGCAGGCTCGAGGGCTCGCGGGCCTCCGTAGTTGCGGCACACAGGCTTAGTTGCTCCGTGGCTGTGGGATCTCCCAGACCAGGGAACAAACGGGCCCCTGCCTAGTAAGGTGGATTCTTAAGCACTGGACCGCCGGGGAAGCCCCCAAGCCTGTTCTTGACTGCTTGTTTCTCCCAGGTCTCATACCGCCTCCCTTCCCTAATTAACACCTGCTTGAATCGGCCCCTTGAAACTCAGGGAAGGTCATGGAGGCTGAATGAAGGCTGTTTTCTATAATCAGAGAAATGGGGGACGCAGAAAGTTTTTGTGCCCAGGAGCCCCACAGGGCCCTGCTTGGTATCATTAAGAGCTGAATAACTCGGTCTCTCACTTCACTAGCAAAAGTTTCTTTTCAGACCATATAGCAAGTTGTTCAATTTTGACTTTAAGTCAAATTTAACAAAAACCCAGCCACTTATGTTTCCCTGGGCCTCTTGCCCAGATGCCCAGGTCCTGCCTAGGAAATGCACTGGAGCCCCTTCAGATTTCAAGCCTTAAGTGAAAACACTGCAAATAAAATTTTCAGGATCATCACTCAAACGGTGAGAGCTGGGTAGCAGGAGAACTCATCAGAACACCTGAGAAGTACCGAGAAACCCAGCGGGGCCTCTTAGCTTTGGTTCTGTCGGACTCCCGGTGCCCTCTGGTGGGTGCCTGTCATATCCGGCCAGTTAGGCCAGCATGGCAGATGAAAAGATGAATCCGTTGATTTAAGAAAAAAATGGAGGGACTTCCCTGGCAGTCGAGTGGTTGAGAATTTGCCTGCCGGTGCACGGGACACAGGTTCGATCCCTGTTCCGGGAGGATCCCACTTGCCGCAGAGCAAGTAGGCCAGTCTGCCACAACTACTGAGCCCGTGCTCTGCAACCAAAGAAACCACTGCAGTGAGCACCACAGCTAGAGAGGGGCCCCCGCCCCCCAAAACTAGAGGAAAGGCACGCACAGCAGAGAAGACCCAGTGAAGCCAAAAATAAATAAAACTTTTAAAAGAAGGAAAAAATGGAAAATGTTACTGGAGTCATACTGAGCACTATAAGCCAGGAGCAGCCGCTCAGGAAGTCTGAGAGCTGTTCTGCTCATGAGCGGTCCATGCGCCGCTATATGCGTTTGTGAGACAGAGGGCCCTACGTGAAATGGCGTGTGACTGACGGTTTGCATGATCCAGGTGCAGAGCGAGTCGTGGGTCATGGGTCATCGTCAGGATTAAGAAGCTTGCCTCCTAAGCAGGTGTGCTTAGTACAGGCGCACGACAGATACACACCAAGGAGGCAGGAGGAGGCCCGGAGCGGGGAGGAGGCCCAAACGGGCGGAGAAAATTTGTCGTGTTTGAATATTTTCCCCTCTTGCCGGAAAATATGGATCTTGCTTCATCCGTCTGTTGCCCTGCCCCTTGCAGGTCCCAGCCGCCGGTTCAAGCGGGTGGTGGAGACCATCCAGGCCCAACTGCTGAGCACACACGACCAGCCGTCTGTACAGGCCTTGGCAGGTGGGGGCACCCGTGGGGGCGGGGCAGAGGGGCACTTCCGGTGGCCAAGTGCTGCAGGGGCTTGTGTTACCCTCGAGGCTTCAGTTTCGGGGCTCCCAGGGAACCAGGCCTTCCCAAGCCTGAGAAGGCCTCGCCACGGAAGGAGGGGACCTCCAGGGGTCCCTAAGGGGACCACCGGTCCCTGTGTTGGAGGTGGTGGAGCTCCCTGCCACTGGAGGCTCCTGAGCTGTGTTCTGGAGGAGGGTGACCAGCCGTCCTGCTCTGCTGGGGACAGAGAGGTTCCCGACACCCAGGACTCTCAGTGCTAAAACCAGGACAAGGTGGTCGCTGTCTCGCAGACCCTTCTGGCCCTACTGGGCCTGGATTTCACGAACTCGGGCCTCTCCCCGGGAGGGATCGAGATCTGTGCTCCAAGGGGAAGGGGCTTCTCTGTGCCCTTCAGCCCTGGTTGTCGGGAGGGGACTCCCCTAGCCACCAGGGATCAAGGAGGTCGAGGTCACAAACAAACTCTGTGGTTCCAACAACATCAATTTATTATCATGCAGCCCTGGAGGTCAGAGGTCCCACACAGACGAATGGGGCTAACCCCAAGTGGCGGGCCGCCCCGATAGGCAGGTAGAGGAATTCTGCCCTGTTAGTTTGCTTCTCCAGGGCGACCATTAGCCAGGAAGGCCCCCTGAACCTCTCTAGACTGGGCTGCCAAGGAAAGGTGGCCTTGACGACCAGAGTTCCTTAAAGGGCACACCTTCAGACATGTAGGACCCACAGGGACCCAGGGTCCGAGACACGTGCCTTATAAGGGGAGTGGGGCAGTGCGGGGACCTCCGACTGAGCCCCAGAGAGGGGCAGCCCTGTGGGTTGCTCTTGGCAGCAAGACCTTCAGCAGTCAGGGTCTCTTAAGGGGTGTTCTCTGGTACGGGACCTCAGCTCTTGTTTTGGGCCCTATGGAAACTGCTGCCTGACCACTGGGAACCAGCCTTGGCCAGGTCTGGCCAGTGGCCCAGTCTGGCCCCAGTCATGCAGGCGCTGCTGGGAGAGCCAGAACAACCTGCTGGGGGCTCCCCGAGGGTCCCGAAGGAAGTGGGTGCTTTGGCCACAATCTGGGGCCTCGCAAAGTGCAGTAACCAGAGCCTCGGGCTGTCTCCTGAGCTGGGCCCGCCAGGACTCCCTGGGGCTTGGTCTGGTCTCCAAGGCCCCGGGCTGGAGGGCTGCGCCCGGTTGGTGCAGGGCAGGCAGGCAGGCCTCATGTGGCTGGCGTGTGTGAGCCCTGGCAGCCGCCCCCCGCCCCCTCACCACAAGAGGTTTGGCACCCCTTCCTGAGGCCAGACCACTTCCTCCCGCACAGACGAGAAGAATGGCGCCCAGACCCGGCCTGCTGGGACCCCGCCCCGAAGCCTGCAGCCAGCGCCTGGCCGCCCAGACCCGGAGCTGACCAGCTCTCCCTGCCGAGGCCCCCCTAAGGACAAGAAGCTCCTGGCCACCAACGGGAGCCCCCTGCCCTGACCCCAGGGGGCCGGGGAAGGAGGGGCGCCCCCTCCACCCCCCCTTCCCTGCCCCCCCAACTGTGAATCTGTAAATAGGCCCCAAGGCATACGTGGGGAGGGGGGAGACACGACATACCCGGCCCTGCCCTTCGGGGATGGGGCTCCGGGGGCCATGCCCAACGAGGGGGGGTTTCTGGGGGGACTGTGGGTGGGGGAGCCATTTCTATTTTATTTATTGATTAATTTATTATTTTATTTATTGATCAGTCTCTCTGCGGGGTGGGGTGGGGGAGGGACAGGGGCTGGTTGGGGTGGCTTAGCAGATCCGGACGGACAGGGCCATCTGTCCTCGTGTGCCCAACTCCCCCTTCCTGGGCCCCCCCCGCCCCCCAGTCCTCTCCCTCTGCCCCCACGACCTTCTGTACGGATTTGCTCTCCGGAAGGAATTCTGATTTCGCGTGATCCTGCCTGCGTCCGTGTCTCTGATTCCACCGGCGGCAGCAACAACAAAAAATTAACAATAATAATAATAATAATAATAAATATCCTTGATCAGGGATGGCTGGCTGGCCTTGGCCTCTCGCTTCCTGGGTGGCCCCAACTGCAGGGGCGGAACCAGACGGCAGGGACAGGAGGTGTGAGGATGCTGCTGGCTGGATGGCTGTTCACAGCTGGACATGCAGGGAGGTGGGGGAGTCCGGCGGGGGGCGAAGGCTGCCAGAGCCCGGCTGGAGACACAGGGTGCAGCCGTCCAGGCGGGAGAAGTCCACGGCAAGGAGGCCGAAGAGGATGAACAGCAGCATGGCGGCGACCCACTCGCAGATGGCGGAGATGGAGCGCATAGACCAGGAGTGCAGGACAACCACTGAGGCCGGGGTCAAGGGTGCAAGGCCACAGGGAGGAGCCGGAGCCAGCGGGGAGCCCGCCCCTGACATGCCCTACCTGCCTGGCGGGAGCGGGCCCCTCTCACCTGACAGCCTCCCCTGCTCCTCAGCCACTCCTCCCAGACACTCTCAAAGGGGCCCTCCTTATCTCCCCTCTGTCTGCAGCTACTTCCCAAATATTTCCGGTCGCACGTTCCTCCTGTTTATGGCAGCATTCCCACTGTCTCAAAAATGCTCCTGCCTCCAACACCCCACAGTGTCCTAAAGATCCCCTCCGGCCTCCTTGGGGGCTCAGATGGTAAAGAATCAGCCTGCAATGTGGGAAACCCCGGTTCAGTCCCTGGGTCGGGAAGATCCCTGGAGGAGGGAATGACAACCACTCCAGTATTCTTGCCTGGAGAATCCCCATGGACGGAGGAGCCTGGTGGGCTATGGGCCACGGGGTCACAGAGTCTGAAACGACTTAGCGACTTAGCGGCTGACACAAGTTAGCCTCGCCCCGCCCGCCAGCCTCAGGCTGTGCTTGCAACTTTCTCCTCCTACCTGTGCCTCACAGGCCCCTCCTACTCACTCCAAGCAGAGCCTTCTTCCTAAACTCTCTTCTTTCTGGGAGCCCCCACCTCCATGACAACCCCATCCACTCCGGTGCCCCAGCAGGCCCTTGGAAATCGCCCTTACCCCCTCCCATCTCCGTCCCCTGGCCAGCTGGTCACCCCAAGTCTTGTCTGTCTTGCTCATCTCTTTCTGGTTTGGTGTCTCTACTGCCCAGCCTTGTCCCTTCTCCAGCTCCGCAGTCCCAGCTGTTTATAAAATGGTTCTGTGACCACTGGCCGACACACACCCCCAGCTCGAGCCTGGCAGAGTCGCCCCTCATTTTCTGGGACCACCTCCTGCCTCACTGAAGCACTCTTCCTCTCGGCCAACCCAACTCCGACTCACCCCTCCTACATCAGACTAGACATTTCATTCATTCAAGGGTTCTTAGACAGTGAGGAAGGCCAGTACCACCCCCTAGCCCCACTGATGCTCAGACACAGTGTGAGCCCCCAAATACAAGTGCTGACCCCAGCCCTGACCGTGTACCTCTCCTGCTCACAAGCTTTCTGGGGCTCCCTTTTGCCTCAGGCAGAAGCCCAAGCCTGTAACCCCTCACTTTTTCGCTGGAGAGCCTGACCTCTGGGCCTGCCAGCAGCCTTATCGCCTCCCCTGGGCAGCTTACCTCCCCCTCCCCCTCTCCCCCCACAGCCATGTACATAAAGAGGCAGTCCCCCAACCCTGCACCAGCCTCCCAACGCAGGCTAGTTCTGCAAAACCAGCTCAAAGGCGGGTCTCAGACCCCTCCGTGGCCATCCAGCCCTTACCACGCTCAGCTGACCATCTTACGGTCCTATCTCCCCCTTCCCCACAGTCAAGGGATGTTTGGGGCCCTAGGACGAGGACCCTGTGGCCAAATGGATCCTGAGCACAGGCAGGGTTTGAGAAGGGCCGCCACTGCACAGGACCTGTGCTGGTTCTGCAGCTGCAGTTGCAGAAGGCTGAGTTCAGGAGCCAGCCCTTCCTGCCTGTTTCATGGGATTCAATCCACTGCTCTGGGAAACTGGATCACCACCTCCAATTTGCTGGGAAAGTGGATCCAAGTCTCCAAAGGGATCCACCGAGGGCAGCCCACCCAGGGCCTCGCTGGTTCCCCCTGGCCTCTTCCGGATGCCAATGACCTCTTGGGCGCCCCTTCCCACCCGCCCCCACAGGGGGCAGCCGTCCCCAGGGTTGACCCCACTCTCCCTGAAGGCACTCTGCTAATCAGTAGCAATCACTGTTCTGATAAAAGCAAGGCCATTCCACAGATATGGAAACTGAGGATCAGAGACTGGTTTGGCTTGCCCAGAGGTGTGGCGATCTGGTGGGTTCTGGGGTGACTCAGAAACGGGTTGGAGTCGAGGCTCTACCCAGAGGCACACTGGTAAATGTGTGACAACCAGCTCTGATTTGTAACACACATCAGTTTCTGGGGGAGAAACCACAGCCGCCTCCACTGTCTCAAGCTGCTAGTGTGGCTTCCCAGGAGGTGCTAGTGGTAAAGACCTGGCCTGCAAATACAGGAGACCTAAGAGAGGCAGGTTCGACCCCTGGGACGGGAAGGTCCCCTGGAGGAGGGCATGCCAACCCACTCCAGTATTCTTGCCTGGAGAATCGCATGCACAGAGGAGCCTGGGGCTACAGTCCACGGGGATCGCAGAGAGTCAGACATGGTGGAGCACTAGGGCACAGTCACAATATTGACTGCTCACCTGTTCTGTGCCAGGCACCCACCTAAGCACCTCACGTGCTCCTTCATTCCTCACATTCCTTACCATCATCCTCATTTGATAGATGAGGAACCCGAAGCACCAGGAAGTCAGGAAAGAAGAGGAGTCCGCCACCCCACCCTCCCCACCCCACCCCCACCCCCGGTTAGTACATTGAGGTGGTGGGATTCCAACCCAGGCAGCATGCCTCCAGACCCGGGACTCACTGACAATCCTCTGTAACGCTGCACCGAGACCGAGGCTGAGGAAGGAAGGGGCGCCCAGGACAGCGGAGGGCAGACCCACCCCATTGTAGAGCCACCCCGACTCCAGCGAAGGATACTGGCCACCTCGAGGATGAAGCAGGCGCTGCAGAGCACCAGGCGCAGTGGCCCGATCCAGGGAGCCCCAGGCTGGGGCAGGTTCTTCATCCGCCAGGAGAGGAAGAGCTGCAGCCAGAAGTATAAGATTCCCACGAAGAAGGCCAGGAAGGCGCCTGTCAGGTGCGTGGCCCGCTGATTCTTCTCCTGGGAGGAGGAGGGCACAGAGTTGAGGGGCGGACGTGCAGAGAGCCAGGGACTGGGCCCCTCTCCATGGGCTGTGCTGGAAGACTGCCCGCCATACCCGGCGACAGGCATGTTGATTCGGTGCACTGGCTGTTTATTGTCCGCTCCACCCACGAGGGCCCCCGTTTAAAGCTGCTGTTTCCTGCTGGCGCCTCTATCCCTAAAACAGTGCCTGGCACACGGTGCGTCCTAAGTGGCTTCAGTCCTGTCTAACTCTTTGCGACCCTATGAACTGTAACTCACCAGGCTCCTCTGTCCATGGGATTCTTCAGGCAAGAATACCGGAGTGGATTGCCATGCCTTCCTCCAGGGGATCTTCCCAACCCAGGGATCTAAGTCCCCATCTCTTGTGTCTCCTGCCTTGGCAAGTGAGTTCTTTACCACTAGCACCACCTGGGAGGCATAGTAGAGCCTTGCAAATATTAGGAGAATAAATACTTCATTCTCAGCCTTGGTGGGAGAGAGCAGATTATTGCCACTAAGCGGGTAAAAATTGGTTCCTGGAAGCTGAAAAAAAAAGTCTTAAATATTGCAATGGTTTGTGCCTTACTGATATCATTTGTATTATATTAAAAATTTTAATACGAAATATTTCATGGGTGAAGGGATGATTAGGAGAAAATGTCTAAAAGAGGCTTCTGGAGAATTCCCTGGTGGTTCATTGGTTAGGACTCAGCACTTCCTGGGCTGTCCTGGTGGCTTAGAAGGTAAAGAATCTGCCTGCAATGCAGGAAACCTGGGTTTGATCCCTGGAGAAGGGAACGGCTACCCATTTCAGTATTCTTGCCTGGAGAACCCCATGGACAGAGGAGCCTGGCGGGCTGCAGTCCAAGGGGTCGCACAGAGTCTGACAGGACTGAGGGACTAACACATTCAGTTCTTTCAGTGCTTCGACCTCAGGGGGCACAGTTCAGTCCCTGGTGGGGAACAAGATCCTGCGCGCCAAGTGGAGTAGCCAGAAAAGAAAAAAAGGAAGGCTTCTGAGTGGAGGGCAATAATGATTACAGAAAAAGAAAGGTTAAGGAATACGGGAATACATCAGTGAGGGAATGATTTGCTAGGCAAATATGATGTGGAATTTTTACTAAGTTGTAGGCAGCCTCTTGTCTAAACACCATGGCTTCCCTGGCCCCTTGGTAAGAGAAGTTTGGTGTCAGAGGTAACCACAATAGAAAAATAAAATGATAAGATAAATAAGAAAGATTTCTCCCATCACTCATCCATCTGCTTATTCTACCAATACCTACTGAGCTTCGTGGTTAAGAATGTGGGCTCTGTCAAAGAATCTGGGTTCATCTCTGACCACCAAGAACCTGGTAATAAAGAAATATCTCAGGCATTTGACCAAAATGAGGGTGTTCTTGTGGAGATGGATTAAAATAACCCAGCACAAGGCAAAGCTAGTGCCTCCTACAGAGTGAGCACCCATTCACAGGGCGATCCAGCGGTCAGGACTCCGCGCTGCTACCCCCAAGTTTCTGGGTTGCATTGGTCTGGGAACTAGTATCCTCCGCTAAGCCGAGCGGAGCGACCAAAAAAAAAAAAAGAGAGAGAACTGAGAAATTTCATCATTAAACGGAGGGGTACGGCAGTGAATGACCCCAGACTCCCAGGGGTCCACGGAATGACTACAAAGAGCCTCCTACGCGATCTCTACTCAGAGAGTGGACCTCATCACTGCCTCCACGACCTGAGAGCCACAGAGAAATATAAGTCCCAGGAGGCCGTGTGGGGAGCAGCCCTCCTCGATGAGGACTCTGCGCCCCGGGGGATGCTGGGAGTTGTAGTCCCACACTCCGGCGGGCTGGCCTACTCCGTCTCACCTGAAAATTGCCCACTATGGAGGTGCCCAAGGCACAGAGGAGCCCCGTCCACAGGATAACCTGGTTATGCCACTTTCGGACTCCCCAGTCCCGAAGCTGGTAGTAACGGAGAATGCAGATCCAGGCGGCTGGGAGGAGAGGAAGTGGGTGAGAGACCGGAGCCCCAGACTTGGGGGTAGGGCGTGGGTCCAGGCGTGGGAGCCCAACTCCAGGATTTGGGGGGAGGGCGGAGGAGGCAAGGACCCCGACGGTCCTGGCTGGGCGGGGCTAGCACCGCAGGAAAGGTTTACCCGAAGCGGCTCCGATGTTGAGCACCTGGCTGAAGATGCAGCTCTGGGGGGGCACGTTTCCACACACACTGAGGGGAGATAAAGGCTCACCTCTTTGCTCCCTCCCGACCCCGGCCTCCCCGCTGGCGCCGTTAATACCTGATATACGGGAAGCCGTCGGTGAGGTTCACGGCCTTGTTAACCACAGCCAGCGAGAACCTGGGGGCGGGGCACAAGGTGAGCCGAGGGCTTGCCACGACCCTCTTCTTTCTGTTTCCAGCACATACCCGGGCTCCTCGCTCCCTCTCTCGCAGGCCCAAGAGACTAGCCCCCAGCCCCTCCTCCAGACCTGGGGTCCAGACCCCCAGTCCCTCCTCCCCAGACCCGGGGGTCCAGGCCCCCAGCCCCTCCTCCAGACCCGGGGGTCCAGACCCCCAGCCCCTCCTCCAGATGCTCCTCCAGACTCCCAGCCCCTCCTCCAGACCCGGGGTCCAGATCCCACTCTTCCTCCCTCAGACACGGGGGTCCAGACCCCTAGTCCCTCCTCCAGACCCGGGGGTCCAGCCCCCCGGCCCCTCCTCCCTCAGACCTGGGGGTCCAGCCCCAGCCCCTCCTCCAGATGTTCCTCCAGGCCCCCAGCCCCTCCTTCAGACCCAGGGTTCCAGACCCGCAGCCCCTCCTCCAGACCCGGGGGTCCAGCCCCCAGCCCCTCTTCCAGATGCTCCTCCAGACCCCCAGCCCCTCCTCCAGACCCGGGGTCCAGATCCCACTCTTCCGCCCTCAGACCCGGGGGTCCAGACTCCCAGTCCCTTCTCCAGACCCCAGGGTCCAGCCCCCTGGCCCCTCCTCCCTCAGACCCAGGGGTCCAGACCCGCAGCCCCTTCCCGCTCAGACCCGGGGGTCTAGTCCCTCAGCCCTTCCTGGCTCAGACGCAGGCATGTCTCCTGCCTCTAACACTCACACAGTCTGTTCCCTGGTGGCACAGTGGATGGGCATCTGCTTGCCCATGCAGGGGACGCAGGTTCCACCTCTGGTCCCAACAGATCCCACCTGCTGCCGGGGACAAAACCCGCGGGTGCGCCACAACTCCTGAGCCTGCTGCAACTACGGAAGCCCAAGCACCTAGAGCCGACATTCTGCAGCCAGAGCAGCCACCACAAGGAAGAGTCCCCCGCTCACCGGCTCACCGCAGCTAGAGAAAGCCCGCGGACAGCAGCCAGGACCCAGCACAGCCTAACACGAGTCAATAAACGGAAGAACACAGACACACACTCACACGGTCCAGATGCCAGCAATAGCCCAGAAGGCCAGGCACATGGGCAGCAGAGACAAGTATCCCCACATGCCGGGGTCTGCAGGGGAGGAGAGGGGAAGGGACAGGTCAACACTGCCTCTTCGTCTCTGTCTCGGGTGAGAAGCCAGCCCTAAGCGTTTAGGTGTCTCATATTCTGGGACTGTCTTTGAGGCCCTCTTTGGCTCCCAGGCATGAATAGTGTGTAAGTGTTCAGGATGATAACACCAGCTCTGTGCTTGGGGCACTTTCGCTTTTTTTTTTTTGTACAGCCCTTTATCCTGATGTCCCAGTATCTCTTAGCTGTCCTGCCCCCACCCAGCTCTCGAGTCTCTCCAGCCCCTCCCCCACTGCCAACCTCTGCGCCCCCTCCCCGGCCCCTGCAGCCCTCTGCCAGGCGCTCACCGGTCCAGGCTCTCCCGGGCTCTCTCGGTCCTGGGGCCGCGTGAGAGTTTGGGGAACAAGGCTGAGCTGTGGGGGCGGGACTGTCCGCGCCCCGGCAGAGCCAAAGTCCACGATCGAACACCAGCGGGACACTGTTAGGTCAAGAGGGTGGCCCCCGCTGTCCCGGGACTTCACCCTCAAACTAACTGCACTTTCAGTCTCGGAACGGAGCGGGCCGTGGCTTAGCTCCCAGGGCCCTCCACCTCCCTTCCTTCAGCTTTCTAGCTTCAGCATTCAGACTCCCAGACAGGGAGTCCTCCCCAAGACCCAGAAATCCGAGCCTCCAGCTCTGTGCACCCTTCCTCCCTGGGGGACCCAGAACCCCGGGCCTCCGGCCTCTTCAAGAGCACCTGCCATTGTTTCTAGCCCCCTGCTGTCTAGCCTCCCTGTTGGTACCTCCTTAGGGAGTGAGAACCCAGACCTACGGGTGCCCACTCTGCCGGGTGCCGTTTCTGTCTGGACGCGGCGGGGCCAGGCCGGGACCCTGGTGCCCGGATCCTGCCCACACTGGCCTCCCAGTTCCCCACAGCCAGGGAGCACGTGGGTGGGGAGGGTGATCCTGCTGAGAACATCCCCGTCAGGAGAACCTCCCTCCCAGAAACCCACTGCTTCCTCTGGCCGTTTTCTTTTCTCTCCCACAGAACAGCTCTCGGCTTCCTGGCTTCCTCCCTTCTCACTACTCAGGTGCCTGGGCCCTGGCACCCTCCTGCGTCCCCAGAACCCGGGAGTCCAGGCCCCTGGCCCGTCTGCCCTCAGACCCAGGGAGTGTATCCTCCCTGAGACGCAGAAGTACCAGCCACCCGCTCCCTCAGCTCCCCACCTCTTTTGATTTTTTAATAATTGAAATAAACTTCACATAAGATTAACCATTTCACTTTATTTTATTGTGCTTTAACTTGCATTTTATTTGACTTTTATTGCATTATGGTTTGTGGCACGTTGTGGCTTGTGGGATCTTGGTTCCCCGACCAGGGTTGGAACCTGGGGCCCCCAGCAGTGAGAGCACCCGGTCCTAACCACTGGAGGGCCAGAGAATTCCCTGTTTTAAATTTTACAGTTCAGGGACATTTAGCTCATTCACAGTGTTTCAAAACCAGCACCGCTACCTCGTTCCGGAACTTTTTCACTACCCCAGGAGGAAGTCCCTTACCAGTTAAGCTGACACTCCCAGTTCCCGCCTCCCCACCCCTCAACCCTCTGCTGCTGCTGCTAAGTCGCTGCAGTCATGTCCGACTCTGTTCGAACCCTCTGGCCACACCCAAACTGCTTCCCGTCTGTATAGATTTGGCACTTCTGGACATTTCATATAAATAGTATGTGCCTTCTCGTGTCTGGCTTCTGTCACTGAGCGTGATGTTTTTGCGGTTCATCCATGTTCCCAGGTGGGTAAAGAAGCCTGCCTGCCAGTGCAGGAGACGTCAGAAACGTGGGTTCGATCCCTGCGTGGGGAAGACCCCTGGAGGAGGGCATGGCTACCCACTCCAGTGTTCTTGCCTGGAGAATCCCGTGGACAGAGGAGCCTGGTGGGCTACAGTCCCTGGGGTCACACAGAGTCAGACGCGACTGAAGTGATTTAGCATGATAGCATGTTGTAGCACAGGTCAGTGCTTCATGCCTTTTCGTGGCTAAATACTATTTCATCAACGCCCTCCATCACGGGGACTTCTGAAGCCCGCTTCTCTCGTCCTTTGCACTTCAGGATTTCCAAGTGCCCCAACAGCTAGGGTTTTCAGCTCTCGGATTCCTTGAGAGCAAAGACGAGAGAGCAGAGAAACAGACAGGGATCAAGAGTATTTCTTGAAGGCGGAGGCCCAGTGACCAATGAAGAATGAGATCTTTGGGGACTTCCCTGGTGGCCCAGTGATTAGGACTCTGCGCGCCCACTGCTGGGGGCATGGGTTAGATCCCTGGTCAGTGGTCAGGGAACTAAGATCCCACAGGCTGCAGTGTGCAATCAGAAAAAAAAAGCCAAACATGAGATGTTATAGTAGTGCAGAGCAGGGCAGGGTGGGCCTAGAAGGGGAAGTGGCTAACTAGCAATGGTAGCCAGTGCCTGTCTGGCTGTGGGGAAGTTTAGGACAATCTCACAAGCCATGCTTAGAGGACGCAGGCGAGCTGCAGGAAGGCTTTCTCCACAGGGCCCAGGTGGTTCCTGAAACCTGGCCCCTGAGGTTTGAGTGCTTTTGTCTTTCGACCAAAATAGAAATGGCCAACCTGCAAGTTTCCGTTTTATCTGGGGTCATGCTGAGTCCTGTGGCCCACAAGACAGCCTCTCAGGGAGTTCTCAGGATCTGATTCCAGCGTATTAGTGATTTTGCAAAAGGGATTTGGGCGACCCAGCAGACATCTCCTTAGAAGGTTGCTGGTAGCCACAAGGCCCGGATACCTTAGTTAATGACTTCAGTGCTTTTCAAAGCAGGAGAAGGTGCAAGAATTTGGGCTGGTAACATTTTTTTCCTGAAAATATCTGAAGGCCTGTTCTTCCAGTTTGCCCAGAGTGCAGAGTGCCTCATTCAAGGGTGTTAAAGGTTAGTGACTCCAGTTAAAGGTGGGTTAAAGGTTAGTGACTCCAGTTAAAGGTGGGTTAAAGGTTAGTGACTCCAGTGGCTAACACCTCCACGCTTTTAGTCAGGTGGAGAGCGACATTCCTTAGTGGGCAGTCTGCTGGGTTACAGAGTGTGGGACCCACTAGGAGAAATGAGCCTGGACCCTAAGTTCTCAGTCGTCATAAAGGGCTTGGATGTTATCCTGAGAGTACTGGGGAGCCATGGAAGGTTCTTGAGCAACAGGGAGTACAGAGAGGAGCTGACACCAGTGGTGTGTAGACATGAAAGAGATGTAATACATGTTAACTAATCTTATGTGTCAGGCTCTCCCCTGTGTGCTCCACGGAGGTTAACTCACTAATTCTCACGACAGCCTGACTTCTCACTGCTAGAGTTATACACCAGATCCCCTAATCCTCATGAAAGTAGAATTCCTGGTTTTCCTGGTTTCTTGACTCACTTCTACATCACACACACACACACACACACACAGCCCAGTGACCTTGCGGAAGAAGCTTCTGGAATAATTCCACACGTCACACCTCTAAGCCATACCCCAGAAGATCCAGAACTTTCAACCCCGAAAGCAGCTCAGAGAGATTGGTTTCGAATCCCACCTCTGCCAGTTAAGAGTTGGGTGCCCGTAGAGAGCCCTGCAATGGTTGTAACAGCAAACCACAAGCACAGTGGCTTAAGGCAACACAGATTTATTAGCTTCTGGTTCCAGAGGTCTTTGTCCCCGTAGGTTGAAATCAAGGGGCGGGCAGGGCTGCGTTCCTTCTGGAGGACCCGTTTCCCCATCTTTTCCAGCTTCCGGTGGTGCCTGCACCCCTTGGCTCGGGGTGCCTACCTCCCTCTGCATGTACTGCAGGTACTCTGCATGTACTGCAGGTACTTCGTCACCACACCCCCTTCTCTGACTCTGACCCTTCTTGCACTTGTGAGGACTCCTTGATTATGTTGGGCTCACCCTAAAAATCCAGAAGAACCTCCTCATCTCAAGACCCTTAATTTAACCTCATCTGCAAAGTCCCTTTCGGCATGGAAGGTACCGTCGACACCCGCCCTGGAGACCAGGATGGACACAGAGCCCAGGGAGGGGGAGGGGGGTGCTGGATACTGCCCGCTGCTCACCCCCAGAGCAGCGACCCCCCACACACACACCTTCCCCATCTGTGCTCGTGCCTGTCTCATTCCTGCTCCTCTTTCTTTTTTTTTTTTGTTAATGGATCTTAGGTTACTACCTTCTCTGTATCCCGGCTTATGGTTTTATTTCATTTTTAAATATTTATTCACTTACGTGGCTGCACCGGGCTTACCTGCAGCCCGTGGCGTCTTTAGTGGGGCCGTGAGAAGTCTTAGTGGCGGCATGAGGGATCTACTTCTCTGACCAGGGATGGAATCCAGGCCCCCCCACCACCACCCCGGCATTGGGAGTGTGGAGTCTCAGCCTCTGGACCACAAGGGGAGTCCCTCCTGTGTCTTTTTCAAAAGGAAATAAAGATGCGGACCTCCAGGTGACCCTAGGAAAGAACACCCCCTCCCCCCACTTCCCATGCTCTGGGCCTTGGTACCCGCGTCCCCACACTGGCACAGAGGCGAGGCTGACTTGTGTCCCCTGCAGGGACTGTGACAGCCTCAGGACATCCCTGTGAGCACCCGGGGGCAGGGGGGAAGATAGCTCTGTGGGCTGCTTTCCATGTGGGCACCAGGCTCCTCCCACTGTCCACGTACAGGCTGGGGACCTGGAATCTTCTGGATCCTTCTGCTACCCCGGTTCAGCTGAAGGGAGGAGGCTGTGGTCTTCCTCTGGGTGAGACAGTACTGCACTTTTCACTTTCAGGAATCTTTCCCTTCCGCTCTGTGGTGGGATCATTTTCTCCAGAAAAGGGGAACCGCCCACGTCGGTGATGGAGGCCTCCAGGCGTTTGTTTTCTCGTCTGTAAAAGCAAGGGTCATAATGGTACCTCCCGCATGGGGATCAGGAGCGAGTCCATTGGGCTTCCCTGGTGGCTCGGTGGTAAAGAGTCCGCCTACCAGTGCAGGAGATGCGGGTTCCACCCCCGGTCCAGGAAGATCCCACAGGCCGCGGAGCAACAAAGCCGGTGCGCCACGACTGCTGAGCCGGTCCTCTAGAGCCCGGGAGTCACAACCGCTAAAGCCCTCAGGCCTAGAGCCTGTGCTGGAAACAAGGCAGTAACCCCCACACACACCGCAGCTAGACAAGAAGCCCGCCAGCAGTGAAGACCCAGCGCAGCCAAAAATAAAGACATATATAAATTCTAAAATAAATAAATATATATATACACACACACGCATCCCCACACACATATGGGCTTCTCTGGTGGCTCAACAGTAAAGAATCTACCTGCAATGCAGGAGACAAGGGTTTGATCCTTGGGTCGGGAAGATCCCCTGGAGGAGGAAATGGCAATCCACTCCAGTACTCTTGCCTGGAGAATCCCACAGACAGAGAAGCCTGGAGGGCTACAGTCCGTAGGGTTGCAAAGAGTCGGACACAATGACTAAAGCGACTGTGCACGCGCGCGCGCACACACACACACACACACACATGTTTATATATGAAGAGTGAGATCAGGGAGGGACTTGAGCGGTCCCGGCACATAGAGAAAGCAGCGCACGGTCTGGTCTTCAGGTTGACGGCTCCTCCAGGGGGTGTTCAGAACCCCTCCACAGCCTCCTGCACCCCTGAGAGGCTGTGCTGCTCTGTAGGGTGGGGAGCTGTAGCTCAGAGCAGGACACTTGTGGTGTGGCTGGCTCTTCCAGGAAGCAGAGGCTGCTGTGGCATTAGCGATGCAATGGATTTATTAGGATGACACCGGTACTTCTGAACTGTGGTGCTTAGACTCTTGGGAGTCCCTCGGACTGTAAGGAGATCCAACCAGTCCATCCTAAAGGAAATCAACCCTGAATATTCACTGGGAGGACTGATGCTGAAGCTGAACCTCCCATACTTTGGCCACCTGATGTAAAGAGCTGGCTCATTGGAAAACACCCTGATGCTGGGAAAGACTGAAGGCAGGAGGAGAAGAGGGTGACAGAGGATGAGATGGCTGGATGGCATCACCGACTGGATGCACATGAGTTTGAGCAAGCTCCAGGAGTTGGTGAAGGACAGGGAAGTCTGGCTTGCTGCAGTCCATGGGGTCGCAAAGAGTCAGACATGACTGAGCCACTGAACATGTGAAAGATAAAGGCGAGGAAGGACAGGAGGAGGCAGGAAGTCATTCTGCCACCTGTGAAAGGGAAGGCAGGAGGACAGTATAGTCGGGAACGGCCTGAGACCATGCAGCTGCAAGAACCCTCGTCGGCCCGAGCGGAGAGGCAGTGCAGAGATTCACTGTGGACAAATCCATAGGAACAGAAAGTAGGTTAGTGGTTGCCGGATGGATGGGGACTGATTGCTTAATCACTTCCTCTCAGGGTGGTGAAAATGGTTGAAACTTGAGAGACATGATGGCGGCACAAGACTCTGACTGTACTAAATGCTACTTAAAATACTTAAAGGAAATGATTTTGTGTTCTGTGAATTGTTTCTCTTTTCGTTTTCTTTTTGGCCACACGGCATGCGTGTGGGATCTGTTTCCCCATCAGGGGCAGAACCAGTGACCCCTGCAGTGGAAGCTGAGTCCCAACCACTGAACCACCAGGGAAGTCTTGTGTTACCTGAATTTTATCTCAATTCAAATTAAAAAAAAAAAAAAGAAAAAAAGGGAAGAGAGAAAGAGAGAGACCGAGAAAGAAACAGGGAGGAGTGGAGGGAGGGGGCCTCAGCCCTGGTGGTGCTAGTGGTAAAGAACCCGCCTGCCAATGTAGGAGACATAAGCGATGCAGGTTCGATCCCTGGGTTGGGAAGATCCCCTGGAAAAGGAAATGGCAACCCACGCCAGTATTCTTGCCTGGAGAATCCCATGGACATAGGAGCCTGGCAGCAGAGTCGGACAGGACTGAGCAACTAACACTTAACTTTCAGAGGGAGGGGGAGAGGGGTGGGGGAAGGGAAGGAGAAGGAAAAAAAAAAGAGATCGCTATTAGATGAGCCCCACGTTGGATGGAAGTGGCCAGGCCCTAGCACAGCCCCCACCCTAAGGCTTAGTCATTGGTTGGGGGCTGCCCGGAAAGAAGCTTGATTCAAAACAAAACAAAACAAAACAAACTGGTTTCAGGTACTGCAGCTGGGGGCAGTTGGCCAAATACTCTTCTCACAGTTAAATCAGTTCTTTGTTGAACAGAGATCCACCTTGGCTACCAGGCTTGTCCAATACCACCATGGGGAGCTGGGGTCAGAACCCAGGTCTGTCTGGTTCTAAAATCTGATTCTTCCTCCTACGCTGTTGGAGGAAGAGAATGTAAACTGGTACAGCCACTATGGAGAACAGCATGGAGGTTCCTTAAAAAGCTAAAAACAGAGCTACCATATAATCCTGCAATCCCCCTCCTAGGTATATATCCAGAGAAAATTAGAATTTGAAAAGATACATGCATCACAATGTTCTTTGTAGCACTATTTACAATATCCAAGACCCGGAGGCAATCAGCGTGTCCACTGATAGACGAAAGGATAAAGAGAGGTATGTTTATGCAATGGAATATTACTCGGCTATGAAAAAGAAGCAACCGATGCCAAAAAAGAATATATATAATTATATTTTATGTTTATGTTTGTTTACAGTTATATTGAAATATATATATATATATATATATAAATAATTGAATCACTTTGCTATACACCTGAAACTAACACAACATTGTGATTCAACTAGACTTCAATTTAAAAAATAAAACAATAAGGCTTTCCTGGTGGTCCAGTGGTTAAGAATCTGCCTTGCAATGAAGGGGACACCAGTTCAATCCCTGGTCTGGGAAGAACCCACATACTGGGCAAGGGCAAGGGCAGGAGGGGATGGACAGCTAGGCCCATGTGCAGCAACTACTGAGCCTATGCGCTTCAACTACCAAACCCCTGGAGCCTGTGCTTCGCAACAGGAGAAGCCACTGTGATGTGAAGCAACGAAGAGTAGTCCCTGACTGCCACACCTGAGCAGCAAGGAAAACCACAGTCAATAAATAAATAAATAAACCTTTTAAAAATGAAAGAATAAATCTGATTCTTTCCCAACGTGTCATGTTTCCTGCTTGAATACACATCCACACGTCCGTCCATCCAAACTTCCGCCCAACCCACCTTTTCATCTGTGTATATATTCTTGCCTTTATGCATTCATCCAACTAGCCATTTATCCACTCAACCATCCACTTGCCTATCTACACACCCATCATTTCTTTAGATACTCTTCCAGCTCACCAAAGCTCCATCCATTCAACTATCCATTCATCCACCCATAAAGTCCTTCATTCTTTAATCCATTCTATCAATTCCCTCTTCCCATTTATCCTACAATCCACCCATCACTCCAATCACCCACTTTCCCATTGAAACAGTCCACTTAATCAACCATCTGTATTAGCTTCCTGTGACTGCTGTAACAAATCCCACAAACCTGACAGCATAAAAAAACAGAGCCAAGTAAGGGGATGGGTGGGGTGGGTGGGCATTTCCAGCCTGGGCTGTCAGGGAAGGCATCCCTGAAGAAGGGACATTGCAGCAAAGACATGAGCTAGGAAGGGAGTGAACCCTGTGGATATCAGTGGGCAGGGAGAGACCTGTAGAGAGGTTTGGGGTTTTCGGCATCTGGTAAGGAAGCCAATGGGACTATAACAGAGTGAGCAATGGAAAGAATCAGTTCAGTTCAGTTCAGTCGCTCAGTCGTGTCCGACTCTTTGCGACCCCATGGACTGCAGCAAGTCGGGCTTCCCTGTCCATCACGACTTCCCAGAGTTTACTCAAACTCATGTCCATCGAGTCGGTGATGCCATCCAGCCATCTCATCCTCTGTCTTCCCCTTCTCCTCCCACCTTCAATCTTTCCCAGCATCAGGGTCTTTTCCAATGAGTCAGTTCTTCACATCAGGTGGCCAAAGTACTGAAGTTTCAGTTTCAGCATCAGAAAGAAGAATAGTCAGCGATAAGATCAGAGGAAGAAAAGAGGCCATTGTGATGACATTGGATTTTGATCTAGGTGTGCATCCATTGCCTGCAGCTTGGAAGGACGGTAAACACTTATCTCACGTGGTTTCTCTGTGTCCGGAATGGTTTAGCTGGGTGGTTCTGACTTGGGGTTTCCCTTGAGGTGACTGTCAAGCGGTAGATGGGACATCATCCTCTGAAAACTCAGCTCAGACGGGAGGGCTGTTTATGGGATGGTTATTCACATGACTGTCAGACTATCGGAGGAAGACTCAGTTCCTCTTTGGCTGCCGGCATGAGGCCCCCCTACCTTGTAGATTTCGCCATGAGGTGGCTGCAATGACCTTTTGACGCGGTGCTGAGTTCCTCCAGAGGACCGAGTGATCCCACAGAGGATGGTGTCTCTGATATCCGAGCCATGGACTTGCCATCATTTCTGCAAAATCCTGTTGGTTACACAGCTCAGCCCTGTTCATTGTGGAAGGGCATGGGAGGTGCGGAGTGAAGTTCATCTTGGGGGCTGGCTACCAGGGCGTGAGTCCATTGCAGAATTTTGAGCCTGACGAGGATGATTTTACAGATAGATATGTATATGCATGTGTGCATATGCACAGGCATGCATATCTATATACAGATACAGGAATGTGTATATAAATTAACATATCATATGTACTGCTTATATTTTAGTCAATTATTATATGCATTTTGCCCCTTGGAAGGAAAGGTATGACAGACCTAGAAAGCATATTGAAAAGTAGAGACATCAGTTCGCTGACAAAGGTCCATATAGTCAAAGCTATGGTTTTTCCAGTAGTCATATAAAGATGTGAGAGTTGGACCCTAAAGAAGGCTAAGCAAAAAAAAAAAAAAAAAAATTGATGCTTTCAAACTGTGGGGCTGAAGAAGACTCTTGAGAGTCCCTTGGACAGCAAGGAGATCATACTAGTCCATCCTAAAGGAAATTAACCATGAATATTCAAATTCAGACTTAGACTGAAGAAAGCAGGGAAAGCCATTAGACATTCAGGTATGACCTAAATCAAATCCCTTACGACTATGCAGTGGAAGTAACAAACAGATTCAAGGGATTAGATCTGATAGACAGAGTGCCTAAAGAACTATGGACGGAGGTTCCTGACATTGTACAGGAGGCACTGATCAAGACCATCCTCAAGAAAAAGAAATGCAAAAAGGCAAAATGGTAGTCTGAGGAGGCCTTACAAATAGCTGAGAAAAGAAAAGACGCAAAAGGCAAAGGAGAAAAGGAAAGATACATCCATTCGAATGCAGAGTTCCAAAGAATAGCAAGAAGAGATAAGAAAGCCTTCTTCAGTGATCAGTTCAAAGACAGAGGAAAACAACAGAATGGAAAAGACTAGACATCTCTTCAAAAAAATTAGAGATACCAAGGGAACATTTCATGCAAAGATGGGCTCAATAAAGGACAGAAATGGTATGGACCTAACAGAAGCAGAAGATATTAAGAAGTGGTGGCAAGAATACACAGAAGAACTATACAAAAAAGATCTTCACGACCCAGATAACCATGATGGTGTGACCACTCACCTAGAGCCAGACATCCTGGAATGTGAAGTCAAGTGGGCCTTTGGAAGCATCACTATGAACAAAGTTAGTGTTCAGTTCAGTTCAGTCGCTTGGTCGTGCCCGACTCTTTGTGACCCCATGAATCACAGCACGCCAGGCCTCCCTGTCCATCACCAACTCCTGGAGTTCACTCAGACTCACGTCCATCGAGTCAGTGATGCCATCCAGCCATCTCATCCTCTGTCGTCCCCTTCTCCTCCTGCCCCCAATCCCTCCCAGCATCAGAGTCTTTTCCAAGGAGTCAACTCTTCGCATGAGGTGGCCAAAGTACTGGAGTTTCAGCTTTAGCATCATTCCTTCCAAAGAAATCCCAGGGCTGATCTCCTTCAGAATGGAATGGTTGGATCTCCTTGCAGTCCAAGGGACTCTCAAGAGTCTTCTCCAGCACCACAGTTCAAAAGCATCAGTTCTCCGGCACTCAGCCTTCTTCACAGTCCAACTCTGGCATCCATACATGACCACAGGAAAAACCATAGCCTTGACTAGACGGACCTTTGTTGGCAAAGTAATGTCTCTGCTTTTGAATATGCTATCTAGCTTGGTCATAACTTTTCTTCCAAGGAGTAAGCGTCTTTTAATTTCATGGCTGCAGTCACCATCTGCAGTGATTTTGGAGCCCCCCAAAATAAAGTCTGACCCTGTTTCCACTGTTTCCCCATCTATTTCCCATGAAGTGATGGGACCAGATGTCATGATCTTTGTTTTCTGAATGTTGAGTTTTAAGCCAACTTTTTCACTCTCCTCTTTCACTTTCATCAAGAGGCTTTTAGTTCCTCTTCACTTTCTGCCATAAGGGTGGTGTCATCTGCATATCTGAGGTTATTGATATTTCTCCAACAATCTTGATTCCAGCTTGTGCTTCTTCAAGCCCAACATTTCTCATGATGTACTCTGCATATTATTTAAATAAGCAGGGTGACAATATACAGCCTTGACATACTTCTTTTCCTATTTGGAACCAGTCTGTTGTTCCATGTCCAGTTCTAACTGTTGCTTCCTGACCTGCATACAAATTTCTCAAGAGGCAGGTCAGGTGGTCTGGTATTCCCATCTCGTGAAGAATTTTCCACATTTTATTGTGATCCACACAGTCAAAGGCTTTGGCATAGTCAATAAAGCAGAAATAGATGCTTTTCTGGAACTCTCTTGCTTTTTCCATGATCCAGCGGATGTTGGCAATTTGGTCTCTGGTTCCTCTGCCTTTTCTAAAACCAGCTTGAACAACTGGAAGTTCATGGTTCACATATTGCTGGAGCCTGGCTTGGAGAATTTTGAGCATTACTTTACTAGCATGTGAGATGAGTGCAATTGTGCAGTAGTTTGAGCATTCTTTGGCATTGCCTTTCTTTGGGATTGGAATGAAAACTGACTTTTTCCAGTCCTGTGACCAATGCTGAGTTTTCCAAATTTGCTGGCGTATTGAGTGCAGCACTTTCACAGCATCATCTTTCAGGATTTGGAATAGCTCAACTGGAATTCCATCACCTCCACTAGCTTTGTTGGTAGTGATGCTTTCTAAGGCCCACTTGGCTTCACATTCCAGGATGTCTGGCTCTAGGTCAATGATCACACCATCGTGATTATCTGGGTCGTGAAGATCTTTTTTGTATAGTTCTTCTGTGTATTCTTGCCACCTCTTCTTAATATCTTCTGCTTCTGTTAGGTCCATACCATTTCTGTCCTTTATCGAGCCCATCTTTGCATGAAATGTTTCCTTGGTATCTCTAATTTCTTGAGATCTCTAGTTTTTTCCATTCTGTTGTTTTCCTGTTTCTTTGCATTGATCGCTGAAGAAGGCTTTCTTATCTCTTCTTGCTATTCTTTGGAACTCTGCATTCAGATGCTTATATCTTTCCTTTTCTCCTTTGCTTTTCGCTTCTCTTCTTTTCACAGCTATTTGTAAGGCCTCCTCAGACAGCCATTTTGCTTTTTTGCATTTCTTTTCCGTGGGGATGGTCTTGATCCCTGTTTCCTGTACAATGTCACGAACCTCCGTCCATAGTTCATCAGGCACTCTGTCTATCAGATCTAGGCCCTTAAATCTATTTCTCACTTCCACTGTATAATCATAAGGGATTTGATTTAGGTCATACCTGAATGGTCTAGTGGTTTTCCCTACTTTCTTCAATTTAAGTCTGAATTTGCCAATAAGGAGTTCATGATCTGAGCCACAGTCAGCTCCTGGTCTTGTTTTTGCTGACTGTATAGAGCTTCTCCATCTTTGGCTGCAAAGAATATAATCAATCTGATTTCGGTGTTGACCATCTGGTGATGTCCATGTGTAGAGTCTTCTCTTGTGTTGTTGGAAGAGGGTGTTTGCTATGACCAGTGCATTTTCTTGGCAAAACTCTATTAGTCTTTGCCCTGCTTCATTCCGTATTCCAAGGCCAAATTTGCCTGTTACTCCAGGTGTTTCTTGACCTCCTACTTTTGCATTCCAGTCCCCTATAATGAAAAGGACATCTTTTTGGGTGTTAGTTCTAAAAGGTCTTGTAGGTCTTCATAGAACTGTTCAACTTCAGCTTCTTCAGCGTTACTGGTTGGAGCATAGACTTGGATTACTGTGATATTGAATGGTTTGCCTTGGAAATGAACAGAGATCATTCTGTCGTTTTTGAGATTGCATCCAAGTACTGCATTTCAAACTCTTTTGTTGACCATGATGGCTACTCCATTTCTCCTGAGGGATTCCTGCCCGCAGTAGTAGATATAATGGTCATCTGAGTTAAATTCACCCATTCCAGTCCATTTCAGTTTGCTGATTCCTAGAATGTTGACATTCACTCTTGCCATCTCTTGTTTGACCACTTCCAGTTTGCCTTGATTCATGGACCTGACATTCCAGATTCCTATGCAATATTGCTCTTTATAGCATCGGACCTTGCTTCTATCACCAGTCAGATCCACAGCTGGGTATTCTTTTTGCTTTGGCTCCATCCCTTCATTCTTTCTGGAGTTATTTCTCCACTGATCTCCAGTAGCATATTGGGCACCTACTGACCTGGGGAGTTCCTCTTTCAGTATCCTATCATTTTGCCTTTTCATACTGTTCATGGGGTTCTCAAGGCAAGAATCCTGAAGTGGTTTGCCATTTCCTTCTCCAGTGGACCACATTCTGTCAGACCTCTCCACCTGACCTGTCCGTCTTGGGTTGCCCCACAGGGCATGGCTTAGTTTCACTGAGTTAGACAAGGCTGTGGTCCTAGTGTGATTAGATTGACTAGTTTCCTGTGAGTATGGTTTCAGTGTGTCTGCCCTCTGATGCCCTCTTGCAACACCTACCATCTTACTTGGGTTTCTCCTACCTTGGCCATGGGGTATCTCTTCACTGCTGCTCCAGCAAAGCGCAACCCCTGCTCCTTACCTTGGACGAGGGGTATCTCCTCACCGCCGCCCCTCCTGACCTTGAACGTGGAATAGCTCCTCTAGGCCCTCCTGTGCCCGTGCAGCCACCGCTCCCTGGACGTGGGGTTGCTCCGCCCGGCCGCCACCCCTGGCCTCAGGCGTGGCGTTGCTCCTCCCAGCCGCCGCCCCTTGCCTCGGGCGTGAGGGCGTAGGGTAGGTCCTCCCGGCCGCCGCCCCTGACCTCGACGCGGGGTAGCTCCTCTCGGCTGCCGCCTCTGGCCTCCGGTGTGGGATAGCTCCACCCGGCTGCCGCCCATGGCCTCAGGCGTCGTGGGGACGTGGAGTAGCTCCTCCCGGCCGCCGCCCCTGACCGCAGACATGGGGTAGCTCCTCTCTGCAGTTCCTGCTCCGTCGAAGCCTGGCAGTCTCGGCCGCTGCCCTTGACCTCGGACGTGGGGTAATTCATTTTGGCCGCCTCCTCTCGGGCATGGGGTCCTCCCGGCTTCTGCCCCTGACCACGGACGTGGGGCAGCGGCCCGCGCTAAATGCGCCGGTGCGTGTGTAGGTGAAGGAATTCCAGTTGAGCTATTTCAGATCCTAAAAGATGCTGTGAAAGTGCTGCACTCAATATGCCAGCAAATTTGGAAAACTCAGCAGTGGCCACAGGACTGGAAAAGGTCATTTTTCATTCCAATCCCAAAGAAAGGCAATGCCAAAGAATGTTCAAACTACTGCACAACTGCACTAATCTCACACACTAGCAAAGTAATGCTCAAAATCCTCCAATCCTCCAAAGTAATGCTCAAGATTCTCCAAGTACATGAACCATGAACTTCCAGATGTTTAAGCTGGATTTAGAAAAGGCAGAGGAACCAGAGATCAAATTGCCAACATCTGTTGGATCATCGAAAAAGCAAGAGAGTTCCAGAAAAACATCTACTTCTGCTTTATTAACTACACCAAAGCCTTTGTATGGATCACAACAAACTGGAAAATTCTTCACGAGATGGGAATACCAGACCACCTGACCTGCCTCCTGCAAAATCTCTATGCATGTCAAGAAGCAACAGATAGAACTGGACATGGAACAATGGACTGGTTCCAAATTGGGAAAGGAGTACATCAAGACTGTATATTGTCACTGTGCTTATTTAACTCATATGTAGAGTACATCATGAGAAATGCTGGGCTGGATGAAGCACAGCTGGAATCAAGATTGCTGGAAGAAATATCAAGAACCTTAGATATGCAGATGACACCACCCTTATGGCAGAAGGAGAAGGAAATGGCAACCCACTCCAGTACGCTTGCCTGGAAAATCCCATGGACAGAGAAGCCTGGTGGGCTACAGCCCATGGGATGGCAAAGAGTCGGACACGACTGAGCGACTTCACTTTCACTTATGGCAGAAAGTGAAGAACTAAAGAACCTCTTGATGAAAGTGAAAGAAGAGAATAAAAAAGGTGGCTTAAAACTCAACATTCAGAAAATGAAGATCATGGCATCTGGTCCCATCATTTCATGGCAAATAGATGGAGAAACAATGAAACGGTGAGAGACTTTATTTTGGGGGGCTCCAAAATCATTGCAGATGATGAAATCACTGCAGCCATGGAATTAAAAGATGCTTGCTCCTTGGAAGAAAAGCTATGACCAACCTAGACAGCATATTAAAAAGCAGAGACATGACTTTGCCAACAAAGGTCCATCGAGTCAAAGCTATGGTTTTTCCAGTAGTCATGTATGGATGTGAGAGTTGGACCATAAAGAAAGCTGAGCACCAAAGAATTGATGTTTTTCATCTGTGGTGTTGGAGAAGACTCTTGACAGTCCCTTGGACTGCAAGGAGATCCAACAAGTCCATCCTAAAGGAAATCAGTCTTGAATATTCATTGGAAGGACTGATGGTGAAGCTGAAACTCCAACATTTTGGCCACCTGATGCAAAGAACGGGCTGATTGGAAAAGACCCTGATGCTTGGAAAGATTGAAGGTGGGAGGAGAAGGGGACATCAGAGGATGAGATGGCTGGATGGCATCACCGACTCGATGGACATGAGTTTGAGCAAGCTCCAGGAGTTGGTGATGGACAGGGAAGCCTGGCATCCTGCAGTCTATGGGGTCGTAAAGAGTCGGACACGACTGAATTACTGAACTGAACTGAACTGATTCGTTGGAAGGACTAAAGCTCTCCAATCCTCTGGCCACCTGATGCAAAGAACTGACTCATTGGAAAAGACCCTGATGATGGGAAAGATTTAAGGCAGGAGGAGAAGGGGACGACAGCAGATGAGACGGTTGGATGGCATCACTGATTCGATGGACATGAGTTTGAGCAAGTTCTGGGAGACACTGGAGAATAGAGGATACTGGAATACTGCAGTCCATAGGGTCACAAAGAGCTGGTCATGATTCAGTGACTGAATAACAACAACAAATGCATTTTGTTATTACACAAGTAATACGTGAAAACAGAGTCCAGCTTTTTTTCAGGTAAGACTGACAAAAATTATGGATATTTAAGGTGTGAAGCGTGGTTTTTCTGATATACATAGATTATGGAATCATCACCATGATAAAGCTAATTAACACCTCACAGAGCTACCCTTTCAGTGGGAGAGGTGAGAACACTCAGGACGACTCTATTAACACATTTCAAATGTACAGTGTTTTATTACTAACTACAGTCACCACACTGTATGTTAGGCCCCTGGAATTGATTCATATTATAACTGGAAGTTTGTACCCTTTGACCAACCTCCCCTTACCATCTCCCAACCACCATTCCAGTCTTTGTTGCTATGAGTTCAACTGTTTTCTGGATTCTACATATAAATGAGTTCATGCAGTATTTGTCTTTCTATGTCTATCTTTTCTGACTGAGCACAGTGTCCTCCGGGTTCATGCATGTGATTGCAAATGTTAGGAGGTCCTCCTTCCTCATAGCTGAGGAACTCTGCGTTGTGTTCATACGCATTTTCTTTATCTAGTCACCTAGATAGTCACAGACTTAGGCTGTTTCCATGTCTTGGTTATCGTGACTCATGCTGCAATAAAGTTGGGGGTGCAGGTATCTCTTTGTGACAGTGATTTTATTTCCTTGGGGTATGTATCCAGAAATGCGATTGCTGAATCACATGATAATCCTGTTTCTAATCCGTTGAGGAAACTCCACACTGTTTGCCATAGTGGGTGCACCAGTTCACATGCCCACGGTGTACCAAGTTTCCTTTTCTCCAAGTCCTTCCCCTAATAATTTATACATACACATAAACAGATATACCTTTCCCCTCAAAATATGAACATCCAGGAAATTCCCTGGAGGCCCGGTGGTTAGGACACTGAGCTTTCAACTGCCCAGGTTACGTGTTCAATCCCTGATTAGGGAACTAAGATCCCACAAGCTGTATGGTACACCCCCACACACACAAAATAAAAGATCATCCTGAAGTTGCTATTTTATAGCTAGCTTTCCCCCTTAGTAGGCGTCCCTGGTGGCTCAGTTAGTAAAGAACCTGCCTGCAGTACAGGAGACCTGGGTTTGATCCCTGGGTTGGGAAGAAGGAAATGGCAACCCACTCCAGCATTTTTGCCTGGGAAATCCCATGAACAGAAGAGCCTCGTGGGCTGCAGTCCATGGGGCCACAAAAGGGTTGGACATGAGTGGGCAACTAAACAACAACAAATCTTATGCAGAAGCAACTGTTTAATTCATTTTATAGACGGGGGACTTCCCTGGTGGTCCGGTGGTTAAGACTCTGTGCTCCCAATGCAGGGGGCATGGATTCACTCTCCAGACAGGGAACTAGGATCCCCCGTGCCACACAGTGTGGCCCCAAATAAATAAAAATCCAAACAGGGAAGGATACTGAGGTGCTAAGAGGGTGACTAATTTACAAAAAATACATTGAAAAACTGGTCAATGAGGGAATTAGAATTTTAGGCCAGGCAGTAATTCCAGATTCTCACTAAGCTACGGTGGCCTTTTTGACAGGTTAGAAAATAAATGCTCAGTAAACAGGGTGTCTCAGGTGGCTTAGAGGTAAAGAATCTGCCTGCCAATGGGTCAGAAAGATCCCCTGGAGGAGGAAATGGCAACCCAGTCCAGTATTCTTACCTGAAGAATCCCCATGGACAGAGGAGCTGGAGGGCTACAGTCCATGGGGTCTCAAGAGTCAGACACAACTTAGTGACTGAACCACCACCACCCCCTTAGTAGTTCACCTGCAGCCTTGAGAGTTATCAAGCCCACAATATCTCCCCAGCAGTGAATGTCTGGTCTGAGGAAGCCACCTGCAACAAGGCGTCTTCTAAGGGACGCTTCTCAAACATCCTGGGAATCTGAGTCACCAGTCTGGGAGATTTTGATTTAGGAGGTCAGCGATGGGGGCCTGAGACTCTGCATTCCTACCAAGTGCCTCAGAGATCCTGCTTGATTTGCTGGTCCATGGTTACACTTTGCGTAGCAACGTCCTGAAATAATTAGTTATTAAATACTTGACCGGGCTCTCTAGAGGGTAAACCTTGGAATCCATATTTTCACTACATTCTCAAGGTGATTATAATTCTCTTTCTCTTTTTGTTCTTTGGTGGGGTTTCTATTTTTGTTGTTGTTTTTATTTGCTTGATTTTTTGGTGGTAGAATAAATGTAACGTCAAATTTGCCATTTTAACCATTTTATTTTTTAGAAAATGTTTATTTGTTTTTAGACGCACAGGCTCTTCTCTAGCTGCCTGCGAGCAGGGGCCACTCCTCTGTGCAGCACTCAATTTTCTCGCTGTGGTGACTTTTCTGTTGGGGAGCACCGGCTCTAGAGGAGCAGGCTTCAATAGCTGCGTCACGTGGGCTCCGTAGTTGCAGCTCTCAGACTCCAGAGCAGTCTTAGTAATTGTGACGCTTGGGCTTAGTTGCCCCGCAGCATGTGGGATCTTCCCGGATCAGGGATCAAACCGATGTCCCCTGCATTACAAGGCAGAGTCTTAACCCCTGGGCCCCCAAGAAGCCGCATTTTAGCTATTTGAAAGTATGCAATTCAATGGCATTATGCACACGCACGGCACTTGGCAACCATCACTGCTCTCCAGTTCCAGAACTTCTTCATCCAAAAAGGGAAACCCCGCATCTGATATCAGTCCCTCCCCATTCTCCTCTTCCCCAGCGGGGGGCAATCATGGATCTGTTTGGGGGTTTTGTTTGGTTGTTTGTTTTGCTGCGATGTGGCATTGGGGATCTTAGTTCCCCAACCGGGGATTGAACCTGTGCCCTCTGCAGGGGAAGCACAGAGTCCTAACCACTGGCCCGCCAGGGAATTCCCCGAATCTGCTTTCTGTCTCTCTGTCTTTCTGTCTATTCTGGATATTTCATAGAAATCGAATCACTCCATATGTGACTTTGTGTCTGGTTCGTTTTACCCAGTATGATGCTTTTAAGGCTCATCCAAGTTGTAGCGTGTGTCAGTGATTTATTCTTTTCCCAAGGTGTCTCTTTTGTCATCTGTGGGTGGAGAACAAGCTGGATCCTATCTGGGCAAGGTAGCAATAGGGGCTGAGAGTACAAGCTCTATGATTTGATGGTCAGTTACATCCCCTCGGAAAGCCTCAGTCTGCTCATCTGTAAAATGGGGTAATAGCCCATCCCTCGTAGAGTCAGACACGACTGAAGAGACTTAGCTCACAAGCATAGGACTATTTGCAAAGTGACTGGCATGTGTTAAGAGCTCAGTAAACTATTAGGTACTGCTGTTCTTGCATCTTAGGGGTATGCTGTAATCAGTCAGACCAATCTCCTACAGTTGGACATTATGGTTTTTCCTATTTTTTTGCTTTTTCAACAAATGCTGAGACAAACATCTTTAAATACTCTAACACTTTCCCATTATTTCTTAGGCATAAAACCCTGGAAGTGGCATTGGTGGGTCAAAATTTTATTTGCATTATGAAATATTTCTGACATGTAGAAAAAAACAGGGAATATAGTGAATTCACAGCTTCCACCTGCCAGCTTAGAAAAAAATAATTGAAGGTAAGAATGTCCTGAGTAGCTTTCCTGACTGCATTCCTTCCATTCTCCCCCAGGGGTCGCCACTAGGGCACCCCCACCCCCACCCCATGTCATACCCAGGCAAGTTTGCGTTTTATTACATGTCCACACACAACTCCTGTTTCTTTTTTTTCTTTAACTGTATGCATTCGACTCTGTAAACTTCTGCAACTAGCAGCATGCTTTGGGATTTTCCAAGCTGATATACCGAGTGCTGGATCACCCACTTTCACTGCTGTATAGCACTCCCCTATGTGAAGATGCTGTAGGCAGTGCTTAGTCGCTCAGTTGTGTCTGACTCTTTGCGACCCCATGGACTGTAGCCCGCCAGGCTCCTCTGTCCCTGAGGATTCTATAGGCAAAAATACTGGAGTGGGTTGCCATGCCTTCCTCCAGGGGATCTTCCCAACCCAGGGATCGAACCCAGGTCTCCCGCATTGCAGGCGAATTCTTTTACTGTCTGAGCCATCCTTGGCCGAAGGGGTGGGGGGGGGGGTGGATTTGCCTAAGTTGGGGGTGTCTCAGATCTGAGGTTAAGTCCTAGTTGGGGAAGGGACAGTAAGAACAGAGGGTGAGGGCCTGGAAGCACAGATGAAAGACCCTGGGGAGGGTGTTCAGGACGATCTCTCAAAGAGGGGTTCTCATTTTATAGATATGAGCCTGAGGCCCTTAGAGGGCAAGCCACTTCTCCACAGTCACAGAAGGACTGTTTGCAGAAACCAGCTTCATACATTCATTCCTTCAGCACAAATTAACGAAGCACCCATTCCAAGCTACACATTGTTCCAAGAGCACAGAATATTTAGCAGTAAACAAAACAAAGACCGCCTGCTCCAAATGTGGGGCTTATTATTCTGAGCGTAATTATGATGAATTGCTAATTATGTTTGCCTCTAAGATTGTAGCAGGAGGGTGATCCCTATTGGGGGCGTCGGGGGGTGCCCCATGAGAGCGCCCCATGAGTCACGGCTTTCTCCAAAGCCCCCACTTCCGTCTTTCTGACCGATTCACCCAGAGTGTTATTGTGGATAAGGTGATCTAGAGCGGGGAAGGAAAGGAAAAGCCCTTTGTACCCGGCAGGGTTGTCAATAAAGTTTTGTCGCCTTAGCAACCGCAGGTCCAGCCGAGTTGGGGGTAGGGGGGATGGAAAGAGAGAACAGAAGTGCGCGCGCATTCACCCCGCCTTCCTGGTCCGCCGTGGCTTTCCTGCTTTCTCCCTCTGGTGGCCGAAGGTTTCGCCAGAGAAAGAGAACAGGGAGGGTGTTACCCTAACGGTGATAGGCGGAGACCTTAGCCATTGGAAGCATGAGTCGCTCCAAGGCTAACCAATCACACTCGGGCTCTGTAGCCGACGGAACACTCCCTCTTTCCTCTTGTACCCAAATAACCCGACGCAAACCCGAGTTTCTCCCGGAGCGACAGCGCTTTCGGCCAATGAGGGAGTCAACTTCTGGTCGTGGGCGGGGATACGTCTCCATGGCAGCAGCGGAGGGACAGGGCCGGCAGCCACTAGGTGCAGTTGGCGGCGCTTTGACGGCAGCGCGGGCGTGGCGGGGTTCTGTAGGGGCACCGGAGGGGGGCGATAGGGGCGGGGCAGAACGGAGCCTGACCAATGGGGCGGCGCAAGCTTCTCGGCAATTGAAGAGTGGCGGAGATGTTGGCCAATGGGAGGCCGTAGTGGCCGTGGCGGGGAGGGCCCGGCGGGGCTAACTGGAGGCGCGGCGACCCGGTCTGACGAGAGCTGGAGGAGGCTGTGGGAGGTGGTGGCAGCCGCGGCGCGGGCGCCTGAGGAGGAGGAGGAGGAGGAGAAGCGGGTGAGGGGCGGCGCGGGGCCCGACCTCTGAGCCCCTTCTCGGCCCCCGCCCCGCGCCGCCTTGGCTCCCGGTCGTCCCCAGCCCCGTCTGTTCCCCGGCCCTCCCGCCCCTCCTCATGTCCAGGCGCCCACGTCTCCTGGCCCTTCGGCGAGCCTCAGGCTGCTCTCGGTGCCCAGCCCCTTCCCTGTGCTTCCTCCCCCAGTCCCCGCTCTCGCGCTTCAGGCCCTTCCCTGGACCCTCAGCTTGCCCTCTGACTCTGCACTCCCGTCCTTGGCCCTCAGGCGCGTCCCCTGCACTCTCGCCGCCTGCCCAGGCCCCTGGAAACCACCCCAGCCCAGGTCTTCCCCAGGCCCGTGTCTGCTCCCCCCAGTTTTCCTCAGCACCTCAGGCCTTTAACCTGGGTTCTCACTGCCTACCCAGGCCTTACCCTGGAGCCCGGGCGCGCTCCTCGCGGCTCTTCAGGGTTCCTTCCTGGAGCCCCAGTTCTCCCCCT
The DNA here is from genome assembly GCF_055505025.1 of Bos grunniens. Classification (NCBI taxonomy): domain Eukaryota; kingdom Metazoa; phylum Chordata; class Mammalia; order Artiodactyla; family Bovidae; genus Bos; species Bos grunniens. Next base: position 62,590,561 of record NC_141182.1, on the reverse strand, counting down.
GGCCCCGTTTGCTTCTCCAGCCCCGTTGTGGAACCCCTGGACCACCCTCCTCTACCTTCCCAGGACCCTTCCTGGACCTCCAGGTCCTTCTTTGCTTTCGCGGGACCCCTGGTCTCCCTGCTGACTTTTCCTGGGGTCCTCGCTGCGTCCCCAAGCCTCCCCGCGGGCAGCCCGGGCCTTCTCCCTCCCCTGGCTTCTTCCCTGTGGTGTCCGCATTTTGCCTTTTCCCCCTCGCCCCTCTGCAGCTTCAGTTCCGTCCCAGCGCCGTCCCGCAGCGCCCCCTCTTTATTTTTCCTCAGCCTTCGGGTCTCTGCCCCCTTTCCCAGCCGCTGTAGCTCCTGGCCTCTCTCCAGCGCCCCTTCCTCGCAGTCCCCCGTCGACTCCCCGAAGCACCCTGGTGTGGGTGCCGGGCAGGCCTCCGCCGTCGGGGTTAGGAGGCTTGTTTTGTTTTCGTTTTGCTAATCGCCGTCCTTCTCCCGTGTTTTTTCTGGGCCTCTGCCTCTCCACACGTTCCTTTTCTCTCCCCCCTCCCCCCGCTTTGTCCGCGCCCCTCCCCCGGAATCCTTGGAGAGAGAGCAGGTGCTGGAGCCTTCCTCGGCTTTCCCTCCCCTCACCACCCCTCCTCCTCCAGACTGCCTGAGGTTTCACCCCGAGCCTTCCGAGGAGGGCTCCCGAGGCTGCTGGGGAGGGGGGTGGCGGCCGAGGCCGGGAGAGTGGGGGTGGGCTGAGGAACGAGCGGTTCTGGCCGGGCAGGAGCTGCTGCTCGGGGCCCCCTGACTCCCACCTCCTGCAGGACTAAGCCTTCAGGGTTATCCCAGACTGCCAATTACTCAGCCTTCCCTGGTCTGTAGGGACCTTTGCGTGCCTGTGCGCGCGCGCGCGCGCGCGCGCGTGTGTGTGTGTGTGTGTGTGTGTGTACGTGTATATGGGAGTCCTAGGGAATCTGCGTGCACACATGGAGTCTGTGAATGTGTGTGTGTGGGCAAGGAGGGGGGAGTTGTCATAAGTGGTTTATGTCTGCGCTCAGGAGGCTGCGGAGGTGCAGCTACTAAGGATGGTGGCTGGCATTTCTTGGGGGGTCTCCCCAGTGTCAGAAGCACTTGTTGCATTTCGCCTTCACTGAGAGCCCTACGAAGTCAGTACTGCTTCTCTCCCTGCTTTATAGATGAGGAGGCCAAAGGGCCCGCCCCAGGCTCACAGGACTCACAAGTGGCAGAGGGCAAGCACACACGTGGGATCCCAGCGCTGCGCCCCCTGCCTCGCTTTCCCCACCCCCTGCCGCCGCCACCAGAGGCAGCATGGTGCGTAGGGCACCATGGGGCCCGACAGAGTAACCGCTAGAGAACTGTGTGAGAATGACGACCTGGCCACCAGCCTCGTCCTGGACCCCTACCTCGGCTTCCGCACCCACAAGATGAACGTCAGGTGAGGCGACCCGGGGGAGGGTGGACCCAGGGATCTCGGGACCCCTGCCCTGCCACCACCACCCCTCTGCCCCATCCTCCTCTCAGCTCCCAGTGGGGGTGGGGGTGGGGCCTGGGAAGGCCCACAGGGAATAGGCCAAGGCCCTGGGACCCAGGCATGCCCTCTCCCCCAGCCCCGTGCCCCCCCTGCGACGACAGCACCACCTGCGCTCAGCTCTGGAGGCCTTCCTGAGGCAGCGGGACCTGGAGGCTGCGTACCGGGCCCTGACGCTGGGAGGCTGGATGGCCCACTACTTCCAGAGCCGGGGCCCACGGCAGGAAGCTGCCCTCAAGACCCACGTGAGGGAGCCCTCCCCTTTCCTCCCCTTGGCCCTCATGTTCTATCTCCCCTACCTGTCCCGGGCCCTCCGCCCTGTTGGGCAGACCCTCCGCACAGCCCCCCAGGACTCCCTGACTTCCTGTCCACTGGGACCATCTGAAGCAAGGCTCAGAGACTGCTAGGACAGGCGCGCTGGGGGGCCCTCTGAGATGGAGTCTAGCCTCTTCATTTGACAGATGAGGAAACTGAGGCCCCAACAGGGGAAGTGAGCTCCCTGAGGCCACACAGTGAGTCAGTGGCAGAGCAGGACTAGAACCCAGGAGAGAGAGGGCCAAGGACGACCCTGCCCCAGCTCCTCACCCCACCCACCCCCTCACCTCCCCCAGATCTATCGCTACCTCCGCGCCTTCCTGCCTGAAAGTGGCTTCACCATCTTGCCCTGTACCCGTTATTCCATGGAGACAAATGGAGCCAAGATTGTGTCAACTCGCGCATGGTAAGAGGGCAGGACTCGCAGCCCAGGCCTTACAGGAGGCATCTTTCCCCGGGGACTGCTGGGAGAAGACACTCCCTCTCTTGTGGAGGAGACCCAGCACTGCGGCGACAGAGCCACGAAGATGTCGATGTTGAGAGAAAGGACGCGGGGCTTGGCCCCCAGGACCCCCCTGGCCTACCACAGCCCTCTGGGAGATGAGACCCCCCTCCAGCGACCCAGGCTTCCCCGGGCTGCTGGGAAAGGACTGACCTTGTGCCCAAGAGTGCACTGCTGTCCTTTATCTCATCTCCACCAGACCCCCCCCTCCTCAAGTAGCAGTCACTGCTGGGTACGAGGGCAGGACAGTGAGCAAGAAGAACACTGCCCTCTGCTTGCAGTCTAGTGAGAAGGGGGGTGGTAGTGGTGCGCGCTCACAGGGCTGACCACAGTTGCGCAGTGCATCCTGAGCCTGCCTGGGAATTTTGAGAATGTACTTGGGAGCCAGGCCGAGGCTGAGACCCACAGAATGACTGATGGGTCTAGTGAAGAGCCTGGGTGGCGGGGGGCTTCCAGGCAGGACTGGACCGCGGGAAGCTGAGGCAGTGGGCGCCAGAGGAGCCGAGAGTAGGATAGGATGCACGCCAGGCATATGTGGGTGTAGGGCAACAGTGTGACTTTCAGAGACGTTTGGGCAGTGGAGCGCGCTGGCCGGCATCAGTTCTTCCCACAGGAGGCCTGGGATGAGAGGCTCCTGTCCCCAGCGCTGGTGGTTGGGGAGGTACTCACTGATCCACAGCGAGCCGGCTTCTTGGCAGGAAAAAGAACGAGAAGCTGGAGCTGCTGGTGGGCTGCATCGCGGAGCTGCGGGAGGCCGACGAGGAGCTGCTGAGAGCCGGGGAGAACGACTTCAGCATCATGTACTCAACCCGCAAGCGCAGCGCTCAGCTGTGGCTCGGCCCTGCCGCCTTCATCAACCACGGTAGGGGCGGGACTAGGGGCCGACGCGGGGGTGGGGGCGGGGGCGGAGGGGCGTGCCCCAGCTTTTTGGCTCCTCTGACCCGAGTCTCTTCTCTCCCCTGCACCCCCACAACGGGCTCCAGACTGCAAACCCAACTGCAAGGTGAGACCTGGAGGCCCCCACATCCCGGGAGGAAGGGGCACGTGGGGAGGGGCTTTCGGGTTAGTGAAGAGCTAGAAACTGTCGGGGGTCTCCCTACCTCACCGTGCAGCTTCCCACCCGTCCTTGCCGGTACCCGGAGTGAGGAGGGGGCTCTGGTAGAGTCACACTGGGACCCAGTCACACTGCCACCTGCTGGCTGCAGTGCCCCTTCTCCAAACCTTGGCCGGGGGCGGGGCCGGTTGAGGGGGTGGGTGGTGGTGGGCAGACCCCAAATGCCTCTGTGCCTGTTGCCCGGCCTCCCAGGCAGAAGCCCCTGCAGCTGTGATGATAGCAGGAGGTGAGGCGGGGGAGGCCGCGGGGGTGAGGTCAGAGAGAGCCCTGCCCTCCTGGAGATCCAGGGCTCCTCCTGATAGGAGGCCCTGGGAGGCAGAGGGAGGCCCCCCTGCTCTGTGTGTGTGGAGGACTGAGTGCGTGGGAGGGAGTTGAAGGGTGACGCCCAGTAAGGCCTTGGGCGTCTGCCCTACAATTGTGGGCCTCCCTGGCCTTGGCCATCCTCCAGAGCCCCCCACGTGAAGAGGTTGGAGTCCTGGCTCCACCGCCCGGGCCCAAGTTTCTCTTCTCAGATGGGAAAGGATGAGAACTTGCCTGCTGGCACAGCTGTGAAGGCCACTGAGTGTCAGTGTCCTGTGGGGTTTGGAGCACAGACAGTGGGTAGGAGGGAGGGGAGGCAGGGCTTGGTGAGGGGGGTGCCAGCCCCCTCGTGGTGCAGAGCTGAGGCTGTACCAGTCAGAGCCAGGCACTGGAGGAGGAGGAGAGTTTTCCCAGGTGTTGAGGGCGAAGGGGCGCACGCTAGGGCATCTCAGATGGGGCGCCAGGCTGGAGGGCTGGGAGGCCACGGCACGGGGGCTCCCCTCGTGTGTGAGCTCAGTCACCCCATGGCGGCTCCCGTGGGGTACAGGCTGAGGCTTGGTGGGTAGCCCAGGGCAGGGAGGCCCTGAGGGGCCGGCTCCAGAGGGTTCTTAGGCATGGAGGGAATGTGGACACCTGGCACTGCCTGTTCAGGAGACGCCGGCCAGCTGTCCTGGCGTCAGGCAGGCCGGTGGCCAGGGCCACTCCCAGGTGTGTGTGTCAGCCTGGGACGAAGAGACCAGTGGACAGATGGACAGGCGGGTGGGTGGGAGTCCCGCCTCTCCCAGAGGAGAAACCTAGAGGCAGGAGCAGGCAGATGACGGGGGGTGGTGATCCGGGACTGGGGCTGGGGTGGACCCGGGCCTGGAGAAGGGGAGACGGCAGAAGCAGGCGTTGCGGGTCTGGCCATTGAGGAGCCAGGGGATGGGCCGGAGGGAGCGGTTTCTGTGCATTGCCAGGCCTGGTTAGGTCATCGTCCTGCAGCGAGGGCGGGAGCCGGCAAAGCAGGGGGGGATCAGGGAGCCAGTGCTGAGTGCAGGCCCTGGGCAGGGCGCGTCCCGGGGCGCGGCCCCTGCCCATCCCAGGGGCAGGCCGTGAGGCCAGGGGCCCAGGCCAGGCCAGGCAGTAGGGGCGGGGAGCCAGGCCACCCCAGGGTGGGGCGCTGAGCCTCTGGCCCCCAGTTTGTGCCTGCAGATGGAAACGCAGCGTGCGTGAAGGTGCTCCGGGACATCGAGCCAGGGGACGAGGTGACCTGTTTCTACGGCGAGGGCTTCTTCGGTGAGAAGAATGAGCACTGTGAATGCTACACCTGTGAAAGGTGGGCCGTGGTCCTTGGGGCCGGGAGCCGGAAGTGCGTCCTCGGAGGCCCAGCCCTCCCTCCTCACCGCCTTCCCACCCCCAGGAGAGGGGAGGGCGCTTTCCGACTGCGGCCCAGGGAGCCCCTGCCGCCCCGACCTCTGGACAAGTACGAGCTCCGGGAGACCAAACGGCGGTTGCAGCAAGGTCTGGACGGGCCCCGGTCCTGTGCCCACCCACCCCCGCCGCGCCGGGACCCCTTCTGCGGTGAGCACGGGGTGGGCGCTGTCCGCGGGCCCGTCCCCTGTCCTGTCTTTGCCCTCTTCCTGTCGTCCCTCCTCCCACGTCACTCCCTGGGTCTGTCCCCTCCGACGACCAGGAAGAGCCTCGGAGGCGGCCAGCCTGAGCAGGAACTGTGCGCCCTTGCGGGAGCCCTGCTCACACAGCTGCCCTTTCCTCTCCCCTCCCCCGGGCCTCCACAGCCGCCTGCCAGCCCCTGCGCCCCCCGCCCTGCAGCGCCCGACTTGATGCCTCACCCCTCTGGCTCCACTGGCTGCCTCAGCCCCAGCTCCGGGTGCGTCCCCGGAGACGCCGACGCCTGCGCCTGCAGCCCCGGCAAGCCCTGCCGCCTCCGGTTCTCCCAGCTGCCCGCGTCTCCCTGCACCGGTGGGGAGGCTGCGGCCCCCACTGCCGCCTACGGGCGGAGGCCCGGGTGGCCTTGGTTCAGGCCCCCCGCGCCTGCTGGGCCCCCCAGCAGGACTGGCACTGGGCCCGGCGCTACGGGCTGCCTTCTGTGGTCCGTGTGGATCTGAGCCGTGTGGTGCCAGCCCTGCCTGCCACTGCCAACCCTGCCCCCTCTGGGACCCCAGGTCCCGTCCCTGTCCCCAAGCAGGCCCTTGCCTTCACCCCCTTCTCCCCACCCAAGCGCCTGCGGCTGGTGGTCAGCCATGGCTCCATTGACTTGGATGTCAACAGCGATGGGCCATGACGGGCTGGACAGGGAGGCCTGGGCCCGGAGAGCAGGATGTCCTTCCTGGTCCCCTCCTGCCCAGCTTCTCGGGGAGCCACCTCTAGAAGGAGCTCTTGGACCTCTGGGAAGGAGTTGACCTTCGATTCCAGCACAGCTTTGACCTGGGGGCAGGTTGGCTTGGACACCCCCAGGGATCTGACCCCTGATCCTTTGTGACTGCTGATCCCTGAGCCACCCCCACCCTGGCAGGGAGCCCTGGCCACTGCCCCCCACCCACCCCCCACCCCCCACTGCCGCCCCCGACCCCAGCCCAGGCCCAGGGCTGAAGGAGCTGTTCCCTGCCCACCACCTTTTGCCCAGGGAGCAAAGCCATAGGGGCAGGGCCGCCCCGCAGGCCTGGGGGAGGTGGGGCTGGCTTGGGTGGCCTCCCTAGACATTGCCCTGTGGGGGAGGGGTCAGTTTGCTCTCAGTCTGTGACTGTCTGAGTGGGGGATGAGGGGGGTTGGCCAGGGGCTTGTCCCCACCACCCCCGTGGGTCTCAGGGAGGCCGGGTGCGACCTCATCTTTCTCATGGTGCTATCCCTGGTGCTACTGGGGTGTGGGGGGTCTCTCCCCTCCCCCACACCAGAATGGGATATGTTGGGGGGTTGGAAGCACTTGAACTTTTTATTTTATTTTATTAAAACGTTGTTACAAGCAGCGTTCTTGAAAGCATTTCATTTTGATTTATGTTCTAAAGAGATGTCCTTTGGGAGAGTGAGACCCTACGCCTTGCTGGGGAGACCAGACTGGGAGGAGGCAGCCCAGACTCTGGGCCCTATAAAGCTTGGGAGGGTGAAAGGACAGTGGACTCTGAGGATGACCAAGTACAGAGGCAAGAATCACACCACCAAACAAACTGTGCTCGTGAAGAATGCTTCCAGACCCATCGTCTCATGCAGGAGGGGAGTCTGCCCATTTTCCAGATGAGATAACTGAGGTCCAACAATTAGAGTGACTCACCCTGGGTCACATGGGGCCAGATCGCCCTTGTCTGAAGTCAGAGTCCCTCATGTGTGTCATCTGGGTTGGCCTTGCCTGGAAAATCCCGTGGATGGAGGAGCCTGGTAGGCTCCAGTCCATGGGGTCGCTAAGAGTCGGGCACGACTGAGCGACTTCACTTTCACTTTTCACTTTCATGCATTGGAGAAGGAAATGGCAACCCACTCCAGTATTCTTGCCTGGAGAACCCCAGGCACAGAGGAGCCTAGTGGGCTGCCCTCTATGGGGTCGCACAGAGTCGGACACGACTGAGGTGACTTAGCAGCAGCAGCAGCTCCATGAGGCCAGGACAATGAATTGTCTTGTTTCTTGAGATCCAGTTCTGTTCTCAGTTCCCCGACCAGGGATTGAACCTGGGGCCATGGCGGTGAAAGCCCAGAATCCTAACCCCTGGACCACCAAAGAACCTCTCCCACCGCCTCGTAATTCTCACCTCAACCCCCTTTTACAGAAATACTAAAAGCTGACAATTAGTGCTTCCTAACACCCGGCACCCACCACCCCAACCCCCTGCAAAGTGTCTTGTGAACATTTTCCTTCTTGTTCATTGAGGCCTCATGACCATATCACAAGTGTTGGGGGTCAGGTGTGGGCTGCAGGCCCTGGTTTATCTCCTCCATGACAACCATGGAAAAGTTTATGCTGGAGGCTGACAAGGCCAGGCTGTGTTGGTGAGGAATGTGGAGGGCCTGAGGGGACTGTCGGAAGACCCGGGTGGGCCAACGGGGTGGCCAGTTCAAAGCAGGTGACTATTCTTTTTAACTTTAAAATTTGTTTCATATATATGAAATTTGAAGTGAAAGTTGCTCAGTTGTGTCTGACTCTTGGTGACCCCATGGGCTGTGGCCCATCAAGCTCCTCTGTCCCTGGAATTCTCCAGGCAAGAATATTGGAGTGGGCTGCCATTCCCTTCTCCAGGGGATCTTCCTGACCGAGGGATAGAATCCAGGTCTGCTGCCTTGTAGGCAGACTCTTTACCATCTGAGCCAGCAGGAAAGACCATTTATGTGTAGCCTGTTTGATTCCTTTTAGAACAAGAAGGTGTGTCTTTTTTTCCATGTGAGTCCTGCTGAACCCTGTTAGCTTTCTCCCTGAGGTTAAAAGTAAGGAGGGAGAGGGCCTCCCAGTCAGCAAGTGGCAGTGAGGAGGATGAAGAGAGACGGCTGACACAGTCACTAAGGAACCCGTCCCTCTAAACAAGCAGAAGTCCATGCTTTCTAGACAAATGTGACAACTGAGGAAGGAGTCAGCCTGGATGGACGCTGGAGGTTCTGAGGTCCTCCTGGAACCCCGTTTCCCATGTAGAGACTGCACATTCACATGCGTGTTCTGAGCCCAGAGGGCTGAGAGCCTTCGTCCAACCCACAGAAGCGTCTGGACCCGAAAACAAGAGAGATGAGAAAGCAGTGATCTGGGTCTCTCATCCTCAGCACTGCTGCCGCCTTAAGCTGCCAGTCCTGTGTCTCAGGACGAGGGCTGGCCTCTCCAGCCTCCACCCAGAGATGCCAGCAGCACCCCCTCCGTGGTGACAAAAATATCTGTGGTCCTTGCCAAATGTACCCCTCGGGGCCAAAGCCAGCCCCCGGCAAGACCTGTGGGCTAGAGTGACAAGATGATAGGGAAGGAGGGAGGGAGGTAATACAACCGATGCCATCATGGCCCCAGGCACCCCGGCGTCTGCCTCCACAGCAGCGCTGCCAAGGTGGCCCCGCACCTCTGCAGATGGTCCCGGAGGGCAGGTGCGTCCGCCTGAGGCCGCAGAGCTGGTACTGGTACCAGCAGAGCTGGTACTCGAGCCCACCGTGAGCCGCCAGGCAGGCGGAGCCCCAGCCTCGACAGGGAGCTGAGAGGCGTCCTTGTGAGCCGGCAGGCCTTGGAATGTCCGGGTGGATCTGGGGCTGGGCAAGCCCCGGGGGAGGGCCGGAGGGTCAAGGCTCAGGCTGAGAACCCCATCATAGACCAGGGGGCCGGAGCAAGGAAACAGGGAGGCTGGCTGGAGGAGAAGGAGAGAGCTGAAAGAAATGGGAAGTAATTCCAGCCCAGAGTCTCAGGAAGTGCCGCACCCTGTCCCTGAGACAGCAGCGGAGCCAGGCAGGACACTCAAGCCTGGCTCCCATTTCTCCCCTTGAGGGCGCTCTCTGACCCTTTTACCCTCGGCCTCCAGGAGCTCCCAGGTGGCACTAGTGGTAAAGAGCCCACCCGCCTGCCAATGCAGGCGAAATGGGTTCAATCCCTGGCTGGGTTGGGAAGATCCCCCTGGAGAAGGGCATGGCAACCCATTCCAGTATTCTTAACTGGAGAATCCCATGGGCAGAGGAGCCTGGTGGGCCACAGTCCATGGGGTCGCAAAGAGTCGGACATGACTGAGGTGACTGAGCACACACCAGAAGCTCCAGGGCCCTGTTGATGGGTTTGGTCATCCTGGGCTTGCGGATCGGGAGGGCAACTGATAGTCAGTCACCCCACCACCCGGTGTGATATTGGGCACCAGAACTGGATCAACATGCTGCAGGTTGTCCAATAGACGGAGATATCACAACCCCTGAGAGCAGCTGGGCTGGACACTGTTCTGGCTCGTCACACGGCATCATCCTACCCACGGCCCTGCAAAGTGTAGGTGTTATCACTGTGATCCGGGTGAGAAGGCCCCAGCCCAGAGGCCTTAGGCCATGGGGCTGGCAGGCTTCAGGGCTGGGACTTGAACCCATGTTCAGAGCTCATCAGGCTCTGAGGTCTTTGGGAAAGAGGCAGGTACCAGAGGGGAAATCGGCTCTGTGCCCACAGGAGGCCCAGGGCTCGGTTCAGCAGTGGCTTCCATGGGATGGTGCAGTGGGTGGACAGAGCACAGCGCCTGGATGGCTCATGGAGCAAACGGTTTTGTGATTCTGTGATCCTGAACCTGTCAGGGGAGGCAGGAGCGCAGAGGGGACGGGAAGAGGGTGGTGTTGATGAGAGGAGGCTGGAAGAGGGTGAGGATGGAGAGGAGGGGAGCGGGGAGGGGAGCAGGGATGCAGGTGGGGGGAGGGGTGGGGGACGGGAGATGCCGGAGGCCTCCATTTCCTTTGTCCTAGGAGGCTGACCTGGGGGTTTCAGGATGCAGCCGGGCAAAGCTGGCCCGGGAGTGGTGGAGGAGGTGTTCACAGCCAGGGTTTGGGGCCTGAGAGCGTTGGTCTGCTGGCTGGAGGTGAGGTGGGTCTGTCCCTGCCCTGGGCTCAGGCATCCAGGGGACAGAGGTGGCCAGCAAGGAGGCTGGGCGAGTCAGAACGTCCCAGAGGTGGTGGAGGGATGGGGCCGGGATCCTGGCCCCAGAGGGGAAGAAGGGGCAACGGGAAGGGGCTGCGGCGGAACTGGCGCCTGGGGAGGTCGGGAGGCTGGCTGCGGCCGCGGCCACACAGGTGTCAGACCCTGTGCTTGGCACTACCTGGCTGACCTCAGCGAGTGTTCAGACGGCCTCCGGTCCGTGCTGTGACTCAGAGCTGCCTTGCCCGCGTGGCACCGCGGCTTGCTTTCTTCCCCGAGGCAGCGCCACCTCTGTTCAGGCCAGAGGTCTGCAGGTCAGCAGAGGTCGCGAGAACGCCTCACACCGCACCCCCTCCCCGGCCCCCCGCCATAGCTTCCAGCCTGTCTGTCTGTCTGAGTCCACACCCTGTGCCCTCATTTGCCCGGGTGCCTTGCAAGTTGTGGTCTGAGAGCGGGAGCCTGAGGCCAATCGTGGGAAATGGCACGTTGGAGTGTGCCCTGGGGAGGGGGGCGATGAGGGCAGTGTAGAGGGGTGGGGGGGGGAGTGGAGGCAGCTGTTCTCCCCCCAGCTCACCCAGCCCCTCCCGTCGTCCCACCTCTCCTGATAATGGGGTTTGCACCATCTCTCTGCGCAGCTGGAGAAACTGAGGTGATGCAGGTCAGGAGGCTTTTGGCGGGGGAGGGGGGGGCGCCAGGAAGTCATCACGTGATTAGTAATAGCTACCTCTGAACCCTGGGGTTGAATGGGGGCCCTGTGAGATCACTGCAGGCAGAGTCTGGGGGTCTGGGCTGCCCCAAGAGGCTGACAGCTTCAAGAGGAAACAGTCAAATCCACCCCACCCCCACTCCCATGTCCATCTAGGGCAGGACCCGGCTAGAAGCCCCAGGCTCCAGGTTCTGTCCAGGGTCACTCAGCCTGGCTCAGGGCAATGGTGGTGGCGGTGGAGGTGGCCGGAGAGGTGGCATTTTGAGAGGCATCTGGAATCAGGATGAACCTCACCATTGTTGTGCCTGAGCTTGGCTGAGGGCAGGCTCAGAGACGGAGTGGGGTTGGGGCAAAGAATAATTCAGCCTGGAGCTCTGAGTGTCTTGGAGGAGCTCACAGGGAGGGGTTGGCAGGAGAAACTGAAGTGACATGTGTTTAAGCAGAGAAGGCTGCTCCTGGCCATGGACAGGTGCTGAAAAGACCGAGGGGACCAGGCGGCGCACCCTGTTGGGAGAAGCTCAAGTGATGGGTTCCAGGACGGGAGGGGAGGGGAGTCAAAGGGGACTGGGGGCAAGGGAAAGGTGGAGAGCCAGGAATGGTCTGGAGCAGGGAGGGAGAGACAGGGTCAGTGCTGGGTGGTATAAACATTGCTCTTCTGTACCTGAGATGGGATGGAGGGGTGGGACTGGTGGCCCAGGAAGGGAAGAGGACCCTGAGGGACTTGAGTAACAAGTGGGGGACTGAGAGGCAGGAGGACCTTGGAGTGCTGGGACTCAGAGAGCCAAGGCAGACCCTGCTGGAGCAGGGTTGGGGGGGTGGCGGGGGAGCTGGGAAGGGGACAGGAGGGGCTCCCTCACCCCTCCCACGACTGGAACCAGTAGTGTCAGCGGCAGGGTACAGGAAGGGCCTCCCGACGTTCCCCTGCCTTACCGACAAGACATTAATACCAACAGTAACACAACTTTATTTGAGACTTAAAGACGGGGCGGAGCGGGGTGAGATTTGGGGTGGTGGGGCCCATTTTCCGGGAGACGAGAGGATGGGGCGGGGAATGTCACTGGGGCTGATTCTTCGGAGGAGAAGCCACGTTCAGACCGTTAGATTTTCCCAGCGAAAGTCCCGTCCTTGATCTGCTCTTTCCAGCGCTGCACCTGGGGGTGGGGAAGAGGGGAGTGAGCGCCGTCCTAACTCAGCCGACCCATCCACCCTCGCCCGGCCCATCCGTGCGGCCCTCTGTCCGCTCACCCAGCTGATGGGGCACAGCGAGTGGTACACGCGGAAGTAGTACTCGCAGGGCTGTGTGCTCTTTCCGCGGCGGTTCATGGTCTTGATGCAGCGATGGTAGTCTGCCGACGGGGGCGGGGCGGGGCGAGCAGGTGGGTAGTCCCGCCCCCACGGGAGGCCCCGCCCTCCCGCCAGGCCTGCACTCTCCCCGCCCCCCGTAGCCACGCCCTCCGAGAGGGCCAGCCCCGCCTCCTCCCCGCAAGACCCCGCCTATCCTCTCTTCCCTCCCTTCCAGGACCCTGTCTCACGCCTCCAGGATAGGCCCCGCCCCTTCTGAGATTCAATCCCAGCCCAACCTGGAGGGCCCCGCTCCACCCTCCAAGGCCCCGCCCACCTCCCATAATCCCGCCCCTTCCACGACTCGGACTTTCCTCTTCCAGGCAAGGCTCTGCTCCTCCCTCGATCCGCCCTTCCACGGGACGATCCCGCCCCCTTTAAATGAGGCCCCGCCCCTACCTGGTAGGCCCCGCCCCTTCCGAGTCAGTCCCAGCCCAACCTGGAGGACCCGCTCCTCCCTCGCCCCGCCCCTCCACGGAACGAGCCACCCCTTTAAAATAGGCCCCACCCATCACCGGTAGGCCCCCGCCCCTCCGGCCGTCGCCGGCTCCCCCTTCTACCCCAACCTGACCCGCTCCTCCCTCGCCCCGCCCCTCCACGGAGCGATCCCGCCCCTTTTAAATAAGGCCACGCCTCTTCAAAGAGGCCCCGCCCCTCCGGCCGTCGCCGGCTTTCTCTCCACCTCAACGGTCTCCGCGTCCCAGTGCGGGGCGCGCCCCTCCCCGCCTCGCACCTTCTCTCACCCACCGCCCCTGACCTGGCCCACGAGGTCTTACCCAGGAAGTTCTGGTAGCAGTTGCGGGTCTGGTTCTGGTTGGGGAAGCGCGGGTCGAAAGGCGGCGTTGGCCATTTCCCCTTGCAGGGCTTTGGGCACTCAGCACCCAGCATCGGCGAAGGCGGCGCTGCGGGAAGGGCTGGGCTCCGTGGGGCCGACCCGCGACCCTCGCTTCCCCCGGCTCCTAACGCTCGCCCCGAAGCCCAGCCCCCGTCCCCACCTGTCCGGCGCTCAGCAGACCGTCGGCGGGTCGCTGGGTCAGCTGTGCCTGTGGCTCCGTCGGGGGTGGCCCTTGCTGTAGAGTCTGGAGGGTCCCAGCCCAGGAAGCACTACCCCTCGGGCCCGATTGGCTGGGCCCCCCGGAGCCCCAGCCAATGGGATCCGCTGCGCTGCAGGAAACGTTGCGGGACGCCAAGCTAGGGTTGGTGTGAACGATCCCCCCTCCGCCGCCCGCCGCCCCTTCTGGGGCCGACGCGCGCACACAGGCAGCAGTCGCTACTCACTCAGGCCGAGTCTCAGACTCCGGCTTTTAATCTCCGCGAAGCTGGGGCACCATGCGGGCTCTCCCGGGCCTCGGCTCCCGCCCCCCGCCCCGTCCCCTATATAAACGTATAGATAGCTCTGGTCTCTACCCGACAAGAAGCACCCCGCCCCCGCCCGGCCTTTTTAGCAACCTGCTTCTTACAGTAGAGGTGCACAGCACCTGGGGGCCTGTGAGGAAGAGGAAAGAGCCAGGGTAAGGGCCGGGCTCTTGGACGCCAGGGCCAGGTGTCAGGCGTCAGGCGGACCTACAGGGCTCAGGGGCTACCTGGCCCCGCTAGGCTCCTCTGGACACTGGTGACTGAAGTCGAGTCCGTCGCATCCCACTATTGAGACTGCTGCGAGTGCGGCCTGCTGGAGAGAGAGAGAGAGAAAGCAAGCTAGAGAGAGCTTGGGGGACCCGCGGGGAGAGAGTAGTGAGTGTCGATGGGGGGCGTTCCTGCTCCAGGGCCCGGCAAGCCTGACCTGGAACCCATGTTTCCTCCAAGGTCCCTCCTAGATTTCCCTCCCTCCTGCCTCCTCTGTATCAAGCCTGACTCTGGGTCCTTCACCCCAGCATCCAAATGCACTAACATCTCCTTTCTCTCAAGAAGTCCTCTCATGTCCCACATCCTAAACCAGCTTCCTCTTCAGGTTCCTCCTTCCCTTCCAGGGAATTCCTTGGAAAGAGCTGGTGAACGCCTCCTCTCCTATTCCCCTCTTTACGTGTGTGTGTGTGTGTGTGTGTAACGACTGGGGAAATACACACCCTGCAAAAATTACCACTGTAATGATTTGAAAGTGTGCAACTCAGTGGCATTAAATTGCACTCATAATGTTGTGCAACCACATAGTTCCCAGGACGTTTTCATCACCCCAGAAGGAAACCTCACATCCTTGAGGCAGTTGCTCCCCACCCTTTGCAGCTCCCGGCAGGCAGCCACCAATCTGTTTCCTGTCTCTTGGGATTTACCTCATCTGGACGTTTCGTGCAAACCACATCGTACACAACGTGGCCTTGTGTCTGGCTTCTTTCACTCAGCCACGTTTTCAAGAGTTGCAGCTCGGTGATCCTGCCCCGTGCTCTCCTGAGCCTACCCCATTCAAGTCCTCCCTCTTCCCCTCCTTGCTGTTAAATCCAGAGGTTCTGTCTCCTCCCATCTTCCTTCATCTGCTTGCAGCATTCGACACGGCTACTCCCATGATGTTCCTGGTCGTTTTCTTCACTTGGTGGGTTCAGGAGGCTTTTCCGTGCTCACCCTCTCTGACCATGTTTCCCCTTTCCCTAAACACTGTGGACCCTGTCTCCGCCTGCCCTCGCTCGCTGGTGACCTTCCAGGCTCATAGCTTGCGGAAGCTGTCCACGTGCGGGTGAGTCCCCACATCATTCTAGACTTGTGTCCAGCAGCTTACCCCACGTCCTTACCTGACATCTCAGAGGCGAGATGTCCAGGATGGAATTCCCAGTCTTCTCCCTAACACCTGCTCCACCCACAGCCTCTGCTGCCGCACCTTCCTGGTGTCCCAGATCTCAAACCTCAAGGTCACCCTTGGTGCCGTAGCAAACACGCACAGCCCATGAGCTGGCCCATGGGCTCAACCATCAGAGCATCTGCAGAGCCCTACTCCTCCGTACTCCCATCCCCACCCCTCTGGTCCAAGCCACCATCACCCTGTGCCTCGGTCACCATGGCAACGGCCTGTCCCACTCCTCTCCCAGCATCCACCCGTCCCCCTCCACCTCTCCTTCAGCCAGAGAGCGTCCTTTCTAATATACGTAAGTTCCAGCCGTCCTGCTCAAAACCCTCCAGGGCCACTCAGCAGCAAACCCACACCACTTCAGGTGGCCTGCAAGGCCCCACATGACCGTGATTCCCACAGCGGGACGTCCCAGAGCTCCACGTCGGCACGGCACATCACATACTCTCCTGCCTCAGGGCTGTTCTTTCTGAAGGGAACGGATTTCCCCAGATGTCCGCACAGCTTCTTCACCTCCCTCCTTGAGATCTTCACACAGATGACACCAGCTCATTGAGGCCCTCCTGGCCCAACTCAACCTGGTACCGGAACCTGCCTACCCCCATGCCTAACTCTCCCTACCCTGCGATGTGCCCAGAGTCCCTCCTGCCTTCTAACATATGATACAATTGATGTGGATTCTGTTGTCAGAGTTGCCAACCTCAGCACTACTGTGATTTTGTGGGGCACCATCCCTTACACTGTGGGATGTTGAGGGGTATCCCTGGGCTCCACCCCAAAGATTCCAGGAGCAACCCCCTCCCGGAATTGCTCAGTGCCATGTCCCTAGTGCATAGAATGATGCCTGGCACCTGGTCGATGCTCACTCTACGCTGAGAGCCCAGAGGGAAGTAAAGGAAAGAGGGAGTGAGCCCCCTGCCTCCTCGTGGACACCAGGTAGACAGGATCATGGCTACCGCCAAATACCTGGGTGAAGGAGTGAAGGCGCCCAGCTCCTTCTTTATCTTCTCCACCTTGGAGGCCTCATCCTTCATACTCTCAATTTCCAAGAGGGTGGGCAGGAGGATCTCCAGGTTTGACCCCACTGTGGCCACAGGGCCCTGGTCTGGTCCCCTCTCAGGCTCTTGAGACACTCTCCTGGGCTGCTGGGAGACCCTGGCCTCCATCTTTGAGATGGGGGTCAGTGAGGTGGGTGACTCAGGTATGTCCTCCCACCTCGTGGAGGGCAGAGGGATAGGAGTCTGAGAGGCAACATTCATCTTGGGGCTGCTGGCCGCACGCCTGGGGCGAGAGGACACGTTGGAAGGTCCCTTTGAGTCCTGGGGCATCTCCTCCACCCTCACCCCCAACTTCGGCTGCTCCCTGACCCCCACCAGCGTCTCCTCCAGCATGGACAAATGGGTGGGGCCGAGGGGTACTCTGCCCATCATGGACAAGTCACACCCCTGTGAAGTTGAGAGCCAGGATGGCAGGTTGACCAGAGCCGACCTCAAGGTGGGGTCCTTGGAGCCAGCGATAATCATCAGCTTGGCAAGGGTGAGCCCTTCCACGGAGAAGGGCCTGGTCTGCTCCTGAGGGGCTTGTTGGATGGCCAGTTTCTTGGTCTTGACCCACTTCTTCTGCTGCCCCACCTCCTTGGATTTGAAGCCTGGCATGTCCAGATCAATCTCCTCCTTCATCATGTGGACCCTGTCTTCTAGCTTTCCCTTGCCCTTCAAGCCGTCCACGGCGATCTCCTGGGCCCTGCGGATCAGGACTTCCTCTGACTTCTTCTCGGTGGTTGTGAAAGGCACCTCCACGGTTGTTTTCTGAGTTCTCATCTCTACCACATTCTTCTCCTTGGTGCCCATCAACTTCACCGGCTCTGGCTTCTCTTCAGGCTTCCTCTTCTCAAGCACACCCCCTCTGTGGCTTCTGGAGGGCACCACGCTGACGCTGTCAGGGCCCAGTGTCATGCGGTGTTGGGTGGGTGAGGTCAGACCCTTCTGGGATGAGGCAGGTAGGAACACAGATTTCCTGTTGGGAGCAGGGTGGGAAACAGCCTTTGGGGAAACACCAAGTGTTCCTGGGGCCCTCTGAGATGGCACAGCCATGACTGGGGGCTTCTGGGGGATGGCTGGTGCATGACGGGGTTTCTGAGATGGGCCAGGCATGGCTGGGGCCTTTTGGGGAACTGTTGGTACATGAGGGGGCTTCTGAAATGGGGCCTTTTGGGGAACAGGAGGATAAGCTGTGGCTTTCTGGGAGGGGCCGGGTGCACTGGACATCTGCAGTGCAGCAGGCATGGCTGAGACCCTCTTGGACTGGTCAAGGATGAATGGAGCCTTATGAGGGGCAGTGGGCACGTCTAGGGGCTTCCAGTTGGGTGGCAGAGGCCTGGCCTTCTTGTTGAAACTGGGGAAGTCGGGAGTGTAGGCAGCCGGGTGGATGGAGCAGCTGGACATGGTGCTGGTCTCAGGGTCCATCAGGTTGTCCACATGCTGCTGCCATGCACACATATCCAGGCCGTCACAGGTGCCCAGCAGGGGCATTTCAGGGCTGTCCTCCGAGATACAGTGTAAAGGGGTCTCCAGTAAGCCTGCCAGGCATGCGCCACCCTCAGAGTCAGAGCAACCCTGTGGGTGGGAGACGCAAGGGGAGTGGTGGTCAGGCCGCTGGAGACGGTCAGGCCGCTGGAGACGCCCAGACTCCGGCTGCGGCCCCTCCGCCCTCAGACCCCGGGGTCCAGGTCCCTGGCCCCTCCCCCCTCAGACTCGGGGGTGCAGGCCCCCCGCCCTCCTCCTCAGACCTGGGGGTCCAGGCCCCCAGCCCCTCCTCCCTCAGACCCTGGGGTCCAGGCCCCCCGCCCCTCCTGCTCTGTCTCAAGCGTTGCCCCAGCCCTGGGTATACAACTGCCTTGGGAGAAGACTCCGTGTGGTCCGGTGTGTTGGAAATGATGCTGAAGATGGTCCGAATGGTGATGCTGGGCTTCTCTGGGGGTTAGGGGGAGGGGATGCAGGGAGAGAACAGTCTGAGCCCTCCGCAGAAGGGTCAGAATTTTGGGGGTCCATTCATGGAGGGGGGTGTGTGCTCACCAGAAACTTGGATTTCAGTCTTCGGTCTGCCAGAGGGGAGGTCGGGTTGGGGCCTGCAGGGGAAATTTGGTGTGAGTCTGGCAGCTTCTGCACCGAGACCCACCCCCCGGCCCCCTTGCCCTGCTGGGCAACAAGGCCCTGAGCCTACTTCTTTTCTGTGGATTTCTTCCTGGCGTCCACGTGCTGCAGCTGGGACCACACGAGAGGCAGAGAGTCGCCCACGGCCTGAGACTTGAATTTGCGCTTGAGGGTCTGGCGGTGTGTGTGTGCAGGGGTGGTCAGCAGGTGCAGCCCCTCAACCCCTCACGCCCCACCCTGCTCTCCCCGATCCCTTGCCTCCCCAGGCCCAGCGGCCCACTCACCTTGGCCTTCTGTCTCTGAGCTGTCAGAATCTTGTAAGGAAAGGTGGGCTCGGCAGTCGTGACTGGAAAGAGACGGACCCGTCAGGTCAATGACCCAGGGATGATGGGCGGAGGCCCCGAGGAGACTCTTGGGGGCACTCAGCCAGGGGACAGAGGGGAAGAGAGGGACTGCTGGGGCTCCATCCACGCCTAACGGAGGAGCTGAGACTGGGGGGTGGGCCCAGTGGATGCTCCAGCCAGCTCACCTGAATGTCTGTGGTGGGACGGGACCTGTGGAAGGGGAGGGGAGGCAGTCAGGAAGGGGTCTCCTCCTGGTGTCCACATCTCCACCACCTCCCCAGTCCAGACCCCCCAGCTCCTCCCCCCTCAGACCCGGGGGTCCAGGCCCCCAGCCCCTCCTCCCTCAGACCCGGGGGTCCAGACTCCCAGCCCCCTTCCCAGGGCTCCTATACTTTCATGGCTTTTGCTCCTGACTCGCTCTGGAATCTAGAACCATGGCTGCCCCCAGGGGTCCGTGGGGGTCAGGGCCGCACCTGGAGGCGCCAGGTGGAGGCAGGAGGCCCTAGGTGGGAGAGGCCTGTGGGGGGCCTGTGCAGGGTCCTGGGGGCCCAGGAAGTGGCGGGCTGCTGGAGCTGGCTTATCAGGCGCATCCAGCGGTCGAACAGGAAGCCGACCTCGCTGTCGGGGGCGTCCAGCTCTAGGTAGTAGTAGCGGCCTGTGACCAGGCGCAGCTTCAGGCGCCAGGCGGACAGGTCGTGGACGTAGAGGTGGGCCAGGTCCAGCGGGATCATCCTGGGAGGGGGAGACAGCGGCGGTGGAGCACGCGCCGGGGGGCGCGGGGGGCCGGCGGAGATAGAGCGCGCCCCCGGGGCGGGGCACGCGGGCGCGGATGGAGGCACCTGGTGAGGACGAGGTTGGAGCACTCCCTGTCCTCGGGGGGCTGCGCCATCAGCAGCATGTCCGGCAGTACCAAGCCTGGCAGGGAGGCGGCCACGCCCATGGTCACTCGGTTGGTCCTGTGGTGCACGTACACCGGGGCCCCTCGATTGGTTACCTGGGGGGTCCAGGGAGAGAGGCTGGGACCACTCGGGTCTCTTACGCTCCTCTGGCTCCCCCACAGCGAGCCTCCCACCCCCGTCAAGCCTCCCAGCTGCCTCTTGCCCGCCGAATCCCCCAGCCCGGGTCGGGGGGTCTCCCGCCCCTCCTGTCCCTCTTCCGCCCGCGGGGCGCAGAGACCCGGGGACCTGGACGAAGTTACTCTCGAACATGGGCAGCGGGCGGAGGGGCAAGTGCTCCCCCTGCTGGAGGGTCTTCTGCAGCTCGCCCAGAGTGGGGACCCACTGCGGGGGGCCCCGGAGCGGCTCCGGACGCCTCATGTTCCGGAGCCGGTTCATGGCCGCTGCAGAAAGGACGGGTCACCCGGGGGCGCGGAGGCAGGGACCCGGCACCCCGACGCCTGGCTGCCCCGGCCCCCGTCCCAGCCCACCGGGCCCAGCCCCTCGGACTTCAGCTGCTCCAGCGGGTGGAGCTTCCCCAGGGCTCGGGCATGGCCCTCCAGGGGTGGTCCGCGCCGGCGTGGGGAGGAGCCTTCCTCGGGGCTTTGTGACCTCATGGACCACAGGTGCGGCGCTCCCTGGGAACTCCCCAGGGACAGTGGGCTCCCTTCTCCTCCTCCTGGGACCCTGCCCCGGAGTCGCAAGGGCTGGGGTGGGTGAATCAGAATACCCCCTGCAGACCTAAACTAGACAACCCAGGGCCCTGGGAGGGTCCCTCTGGGAGGCTGTAAACAGATAATTAAATCCAAGGGTTTCTGACTCTTAAAGAGGGGGAGGCTTCAGTTACAGTCCCCACTTGCCAATGACCCTTTGCCAGACCCGGGGGAGGGTCCATGCTGCCAGGGGCCTCAGTTTCCCTGTATCTAACTTGTGTCTGTGGTAGTGGTTGCCGTACATTGTTACAACGAACTTGTAACGGCCCAGTGCTGTATGTTCCGACATCAGGTTTGGAATGAGCCAGACTGGGCAGAGTCAAACTGACTCTCCCTAGCTGTGTGGCCTGTTCCCTCCTCTGTAAAATGAGGGGGGTGGGTACTGGGGAGTGCAGGGAATCTTGTAAATAAAACCCCACACTTAGGGCCTGGCCCAGAGAAGGCCTGCAGTGAATAGTCATTCTTGTCCCTTTCTGAGGTCTTTTGAGGAGGGTGGGTGCTGCTACTCTGTCATTCTAAATATAGTGTTTTGCAAAATACGTGGTCATTGTAATAAAAATTCTGGAAAATACAGAGAAGCACAAATAATAAAAGTCACCAGCAACCCCACCCCCACCTTCTACCTGAGCTGGCCATTGCCAACATTTTGGTGTATTTCCTTCTAGGGTTTTAAGATAATCCATATATCTATCCCTATCTACATACCTACATGTGTAAACACACACAACGGGGATCACAGTGGTTTGTAGCCTGCTCCTCCTATGCCAAAGGCAGGCTCTGTTAACATCTCTCTTCACGGCTGCCATGTTCTGTCACATAGATAGGCACTATAATTTATATAACCATCCCCTACTATTGGGCACCTAGTCTGTTTTCAATTTGCTGTTGTAAACACTGCCATAAAGGACAGCCTTGAACTTGCAACTTTGCCCTGTACTAGTAAACTTCTAGAATCTTTCATTAAGTATTTATTGAGTGCCTATGAAGTGCTGGCCACCAGGTAAGGCTCAGAAGCAGCACCAAGAACTCATGGTCTCTGGGGGTGACCCAGAGAGTAGATGGTCCCCCCCCCAGGTACCCCAGCATCGAGCCCCCAGCCCCCAGAGAAATCATCTGTAAGTGGATGTGTATGATGAATTTAATTCCCCCTTCTCCATCTCACAAAGGTTTCTCACATTTTTGTACAAAAACCCAGACTTCCTTTCCCCCTCCCTGCCCACCCCAACACAAAAAGTTAATAGTTTAATAAATAATAATATGCTCCTGCCCAGGCCCAGAGGGGTGGGGGTCAGGGAGACCCTGTGGCCAGACTTATTAGAGACCCACGAATCTGGGAGCCAAGTTCCCTCCTCCTCATGGACCCTGGAGTCCACTTGCCTCCCACCACCCCTGTTAAATAAATAAGTATAAATAAGGCACAGATGCCCCTCTGCCCAGGTCTCCGGGACGGATCCTGGAGGGATCGTCTCTAACTAGGAGAGAATGGAGTGGGGGGGGGGGGTGGAAATCCTCTGACCGCCACAACTCCATCCCAAAATAAATAAATAAATAAGATCTGGCTTTGAATGGCGCTGGTGGCTCTGGGCGGAGGGTCACAGCCGAGTCTTCAGCAGCAGCAGGCCCCGCACGGCCCAGTCGAGCGTCAGCTGCAGCCCCCCCAGGATGGCATGGGCCGCCCGGATGCCCCCCCAGGCTGAGGCCGGGGGTGCCAGGGGGGGTGCCGGAGGGTCTGGGGGTACCTGGGGCAGGGCCAGGCGGGACATCTGCCAGGAGAGAACAGAGGGCTAGCGTCAGGCCAGGGGTGCAGCAGGGTGTCCAAGTAGGGGGAGGCGTTTGAGGCCTGTGCTGAACCAGGGTTGGAGGAGGGCCAGGGGGCCTCTTTCTACAGCGTCTCGGGGCTGGAAGCTGGGGTGTCAAGGGAGAGAGTCCTGCAGGATGCTGAGTTCAGAAGTTTGAGGATGGGGTTCCAGAGTCAAGTTCAGGGGGCTGGGGTGGGTCTGTAAGGTCAGGGCTGGGATCCTGGGGCTGAGGTCTTAGATGTGAGGTCTCTGGGATCAAGCTCAGACACTCATGGATGAGGGCTGGGGCCTCCAGTCTGGGGTCTCAGAGCTGAGAATCAGAGTCTGAGTTCCAGGGCCTTTGGGCTCATGTCCAGGAACTGAGGACTGAAGTCTTACCACCTCAGGGTCTTGGGTCTGGGGTTTAGAAAGGCAGGGTCTTGGGGTCTTAAGGGGTCACAACCTAGGTCTGAGCTCTTGGGGACTCAGTGCTCAAGGTCTGCGGTCTTCTTGTTGGAGACCTCAGGATCTAGGTCCTTGGGGTCTGGGGCTTGCAGAGGAGGGTCTCCAGGCTGGTTTTGAGTCAGAGATCATCCTTATAGGATCTAGGGTCTTAAGGTGTCAGGATCTCAGGGGCAGGGTGTGTGTGTGGGGGGGGGGGGGCGGGTCTCAGGGTCTGGAGGTTCAGAATTCCCTGGGCTTGGTTGGGGTCTGGAATCTTCCTGTCTTGGGGCCAAGGTCTCCAGGTCTTGGGATGAGGGTTTGGACTCTCAAATCTTAGGACTTCAGAGTGGGAGACTCGGAGTCACAAGATCATGGGGTCTGAGTCTCCAGGTGAGAGTTTAGAGTTTCCAGGCAGGACTTCGGAGTCCAGGGGCTCAGGGACACAGAGGGAGGGTCTCAGAGTGGGCCTGGAGTCTGGGGCCTCAGGGACAGGGGGAGGGTCTCAGTGGGCCTGGAGTCTGGGGCCTCGGGGACACAGAGAGAGGGTCTCAGAGTGCCCTGGAGTCCAGGGCCTCAGGGACACAGAGAGAGGGTCTCAGAGTGGGCCTAGAGTCCGGGGGCTCAGGGCCAGGTCATCGTACCAGGAGCTGCAGCCGGCGCAGCAGCCGGTCCAGCCGGGCCTGCAGGGTGCCCAGCTCGGGCTCCAGGGTCCGCAGGGAAGGGCCTCCTGAACGTCGCAGCCACTGCACATGCCTCAGGTAGGAGAACAGGTCTGCCCGCAGCCGTGTCAACACTCCCGGGAGCTGGGGGCCCGGCGGGGGGCGGGGGGGGGGGGCGTCAAGGAGCGCCTGGCAAGCGCCCACACCAGCCCCCAACCCCCTGCACCCGCTTCACTGGCCCACTCCCGCCCTTACCTGCAGCGCTCCCAGCGCCCCCGCACTCATGGCCAAGGTGGGGAGCGAATCCAGGCTGTGGTCTCCGTCAGCTGGGAATTTGTCTCTCTTGGGGGGAAAAGAGGCCGTGAGAGGGACCCAGACCAGCTCCAGGGGGTCCTTCCTCCCCCACCACACGCCCCTGACCCCCTTTCCCCCCCTGTCTCGGCCACCCTGGTAGCCCAGAAGCCCTCCGGGTCTCGGTCCTGGCCCCTGCCCGTCCCCTGCAGGCTGTCCTACCAGCTGTGCGGCCAGCTGCCGAGTGTCCGCCAGGAGGGAGCGGGTCAGGAGGACGGCGCTGTCCAGCTCAGCGCGAGGGTCCGGGGAGGCCCGCGGCGGGGCGGGCGGCGGCCCCGGGGCAGCAGCTCTATCGGGCCACAGGCTCAGGGCGGCCAGGACCAGGCAGCAAACACCTGGGGAGGTGGAGAGGTCCGGGGAGAGGGCAGCGGCTCAGCCCCGACCGGGGGTCTGAGGGAGGAGGGGCTGGAGTGCGGGTCCTGGGTCCCCGGGCGGAGCACCCA
Source organism: Bos grunniens (assembly GCF_055505025.1). Taxonomy (NCBI): domain Eukaryota; kingdom Metazoa; phylum Chordata; class Mammalia; order Artiodactyla; family Bovidae; genus Bos; species Bos grunniens. The sequence continues at coordinate 62,566,629 of NC_141182.1, read as the reverse complement.
GGGCTCTGCGCAGGGCCTGGGCGGGTTTCCCTCTCCCTCCCCGGCTCGGGCTGCCCCGCCCGTCGGAGCAGACGCGGCCCCGGGGCGGGTAGACGGGCCGGGCGTCTCCCGTCCGCCCCCGGACGCCGGAATCCGGGCCCCGGGGCGGGGCACGGTCGGGGGAGACGCACAGGCCAGGACCTGCCCCCCTCACGGGGCTCGGGAGCCCGAGCCGGACCGAGAGCAGGGGAAAGAGACCCGGGGGAGATGGAGACGCCGGAGGAGCCCCCGCGGGGGCCGACCTGAGCGGGCAGCAGAGTCGGGGATGCCCCGCGGCGCACCTGGGCGGCGGGCGGCGGGGAGGCGGGCGCGCGGAGCGCGCACGCGGCGGGCGGAGAGGGCGCCGGGACTAGGTGCGCAGGGGGCCCGGGCCGCCGCCTCCCATCCCCCCCACCCCGCCCACCCCGCCTGCCGGCCAATCAGCGCCCCTCGGGCCGCTCCGCTCCAGCGGCACGCCCCCGGTCCGCCCCCCGGGCCCTCCCTGCCCGCGGTCCGTCGGTCTGTCCGCGTTCGTCTGGCTCTCCTGTTTCTGTCTGCGCCCCTGCGTCTCCCTCTCTCCTCCCCTTGGCTGGGTGCGGTGGGGGGTGGGGGGTCCGCTCTGACCTCCTGGGGCCCTCTGCCTCAGTTTCTCTCCTGGAGCCTGACGGTTGGGGTCCCCGGGTGTCCGGGGCCCTCTGACGCCCTGGGGGTCCCGGGCCCTTCGGGCTCAGCCCCTGGCGTTTGTCTGTCTGTCCGTGGGCCTCGCATCTCTGTCTCTTCGCCTGGCGCTGTCCCGTCGGGGTCTTCGCGTCCCTGACCCGGCCTCGCACCCCTCCCGCTGCCCGTCCCTTGCTCAGGCCCCCTGCGCGCCCCGAAGGCCCTGCTCGCTGCGTCCCCGCCTCCCCATCGCTGCCTCGCGCTCCTCCGGCGCTCTGTCTGCTCCCCACCCTTCCAGCGACGGTCCCTCCCTCCGCTGTCCCTCCCCGTCCACCCCCCCAACTCCCCGCTCCAGGAACTTGAACCAACTTACTGTTCATGTCCCCACAGGGCAGGGATTCCCCAGGGCAGGGGGCAGGGGGCTGGGGGCCTTTAACCCTTCCCTGTCCGCTGCCGTGGGAGCCCTGGGGGTCAGCTGGGCCTCGGCCTGGGGAGGGGAGGCATGTGCGTGTGAGCAGAGAGGGCCGCGGCAGTGAGGGAGTGTGCACGCCTGGGGGGTTATATAGGGGGCCGAGGCGGGCGGGCGGGGGGCAGGCGGCAGGGGAGGGCGGCCTGACACATCCTGACTCACCCTCCCTGCCTGCCTTTTCCATTCAGACGGAGCCGGCTGCCTCGCAGGGCTCACGCCGCCGCCGCTCTCGGAGGAGGGCACGGAAGGAAAAGTTGGAAAAGTTGAAAAGGGAAAGGGGGGGGTGGTCGGAGAGGGGCTGGTGAGGTCATTGGCGTCCCCTCCCTCCACCTCCTCGGCCGGCCGCCGGGGCAGACACACTCTGTTGAGAACGGGGCCTGGCTGCAGGGCGGGGGGGCCCGGGTGGACCGTGTCTGGCAGAGAGATGGGGAGACGGGGAGCTGAAGATGGGGGCTGGAGGTGCGAGCGCAGAGACACTTTTAGGAACAGAGAGGGAGGGGGCTGCAGAGACCCAGACCCAGGCAAGGAGGTCCAGACACACAGAGAGATGGGCCGCAAGACAGCGATGGAGCGTCTGAGATGCAGAGAGAGATACACAGAGATCTCCCCAGAGAGACAGAGACAGCCAGAGAAAACCAGCGGAGAGAGGTGAGGTCCAGGAAGCAACACAAAGATAGCAGGAGAGATTTGGAGAGACCCTCCCCCCAAAAAGGAAAAGAGACAGAGACAGGTGTGTCCGAGAAAGGCGAGGCAGGGCAGCAGCAAACAGAGACACAGGCAGGGTGACAGAGATGCAGCCACCCCCAGGGGCCGAGGTCCCGAGAGAGGCAAGGGGTCAGCCATGGGGACCGACAGAGGGGGGCCATTCTCCCAGAGACACATGGGAACGTGGAGGGAGAGGACCAGAGGCAGAGACAGGGAGCAGGGGCGAGAGACACCCAGCAGGTGTGGGACCTCGGACACGTGGCTTCACCTCGCTGTGCCTCAGTTGCTCTGTCTGTGAAATGGGGACACCCCAGGCACCCTCCCCAAACACCTGCGCAGGAGACAGTGAGTTCACTCCTGTAAAGTCACAGTCAACTCTCGGTCGATGTGAACCATTGCCATTCTCACGGGTGATGTTTTATTAACATATCCAGGGAGACAGATACAAAGATGTGGCCCCTAGGGAGATGGAGATGGGGAGACAGGGAGAGCGCTGGGGGTGGGCAGGGATGGGGAGAATACGTGCAGAGAGGCGGAGAAGCGCACAGGGGCTGGAGCCGGAGGGGGACACAGATTCCAGGGGACAGCGGTGCCAATACAGACGCACATATACCGGGGAGACCAGGGGTACGGAGCAGAGGCGGCTCCCGGGGTTCATGGCAGGACGAGTGAGGGACCCAGGCAGGAGCCCAGGCCCCCAGGAGCAGCCCCTAGGATTAAGGTAGCAAAGGAGGATGGAGGAACGTGAGCCGTCAAAAGGTGACCAGGACTTTCGAAGGTCTCCCTGCAGAGCACCCCCCGCCACGCTGTCCCCAGACTGTGCTAAGCGGCTGCCAGGGAGACCCTTGGGATGGATGGAGGCTGGAGGCCCCCCTCCCATACCCCACCACTTGGGGGGCGACTGCTGAGGCCCCCGGGGAGGTGAGGTCACAGCCCCCCACGGTGGGACATGACCTCATCGCCTCAGGTGAGAGCTCGCTCTGCCTCTCTCAGTCTGCCTGGCCACCCCTGCCAGGGCCCCCCAGGGGCCCTCCCCAGCCCCCGAGAGCGCTGGGACCCAGGCCTCTGACCACTGGGTCTCCGCCCCTCAGGGGGCCTGTTTCCGGCTGAGTCAGCGTGGGGGGCCCGAGGCTGCGTCAGTGAGGGGAGAACTGACGTAGCCCCCCCCAGACTGGCGGGGCCAGCCAAGGTGACTCAGGCCACCAGCCTGGGGGATGGCCTGGCCCGAGGGGGTGTGGGGGCCTGGGCCTGGGGCCAGCCTGTCGGAGGGCAGCCCCTCCACTGACAGGGGGCAGGGCAGGGGAGGTGCCAGCCCCCACCCGCTGCTTCAGCCGAGGATCACAAGAATGCCCCCCCAGCCTCCTCCCTCTCTCACGGGGGTCCAGACCCCCAGCCTCCACCTCCTCCTTCATGTCCAGGAGCCCAGTTCCCAACCCCCTCCTCCCGCAGACCCAGGTGTCGTTCAGGCGGGAAACCTTCGTTTCTCGAAAGACGGAGAGACCCTGTGGGCATGCTACAATCTGGGGAGTGCAGTCCAGAGTCCGGGTACGGGTCAGCGGCCCACGCCCAGCGCCAGCCCCCTCCTCGGCCCCCACCTTGAGGGCGTGGGAGTCATCTCCCCACTCAGGGTAGGGGGCGGGCTGCAGGGGGCTGGTGGGAGTTCTCAGGTCTCCCGGGTCTTCCCCGAAGGTGGGGACACTTGGGCCACTTCTGCAGAGAGGCAGAGACAGACCTCAGGGAAAGACACGGTGGAGATCACAATGACAGGAGATGACAGTGACAAAGGGAGACGGGACCACACTGAGGCACCAGAGAGAAAGAGATGCAAACAAACAAAACGTTGGAACCCACAGAGACACAGAGAGACAAGCTCAGGGACTTAGAGGCAAACACGGGGAGAGGCCCAGAGGGGATTCGGGCGCTGAGGGGTGGTCACAGACGCGGGGGGTGGGGGGGATGCCGCTGGGAGATGACGGGCCCCAGGGGGTCCTTGCTCATGGGCTGGCCCCCGGCTGAGGTGGAGCTGGCCAGCGTGAGGTCAGCAGGTCCGAGGCTGTGTGTGTCCGTCTGTCTGTCCCTGGGGGGTCCTGTCTGGCCTCTGGGGGGTGACGGGGCAGGCGGGCCGCAGAGGCAGCCCAAACCTGTCATTAGCGGTGAGGGCCATGACGGTGGGCCCCCCCAGCCCCAAGCCGCGGTCCAGGGCCCGCGGCCCCGCCCCCCACCCCCTCCTTGATCCCTGAGGAATCCCGGGAATTGGGAAGTGGGTCCAGATGATGTTGACACAGGAAATGGTCAGCAGCTGCTGGGCCTCAGCCCCGCAACCCCTCTGACCCCCACCCCCGGCCCCCTGCCGAGCCCCTCTGACCTGTGTCATCTCTGACGAAGGCAACCCCAGCCCCACTCAGCACCCACCAGGATGTTTACAGGAGGTGGGGAGGCCGGGAGGCAGCCTCACAGGGCTTCTGGGGAGGGGGCTCTGGACTCCTGGTCAGCTGCCCTCAGACCTCGGCCCTGCCCCCTGCACCCTCAGACTGAGTCAGGACCCCCCGGGCCACCTCTGTCAGACCTGAGTCAGGACCCCCGGCCCCCCCTCCTCAGACCCAGGGGCCCAGGACCCCAGCTCCTCCTCCTCAGACCTGGGGGTCCAGGCCCCCATCCCCTCCTCCCTCAGACCTAGGGTTCCAGACCCCACACCTCCTCAGATCCGGGGGTCCAGGACCCCAGCTCCTCCTCCCTTAGACCCAGGGATCCAGACCCCCAGCCCCTCTTCCCTCAGGAACACAGGGGTCCAGACCCCACATCTTCTCCTCAGACCCAGGGATCCAGACCCCCAGCCCCTCTTCCCTCAGGAACACAGGGGTCCAGACCCCATGCCTCCCCATTCAGACTCCGGGTCTGGACACTCCAAGGGCAATGAGCCCCATCCTCACTGGCTGGAAGCTGAGCGCAGGTTCAGGGGAGAACTCAGGATCAGTTCCCAACCCAGTCCCCAGGTTGGCCTCCTCCCCTACCACTGGGGAACCAGACCAGAAGCCTGGGGACCCCAGTTGGGTGTGTTTCCCCGTTTGCGGGTGCAGAAACTGAGATGCGCTAGACGGGGCTCCTTTCCTATGACCCCCCTCCCCCCCCCCCCCCGCCCTACCAACCAGGCTTCAGAGCTCTTGGGTCCTGGGGGTCCCAGCCCTCTGGTTGGTTACACATTCCCCATCGGGGGCCTGGGTGCCCTTGGGACCGGGGGGTGCCTGAGCAGGAGCTATGTGGCCTGACCCCCATTTTCCTCATCACCCTCCTAGGTCTGGTTGCTCGGGAGCCTCCCTAACAATGGGGCTCAGTGAGGTCCTCTGGGCCTCAGGCCCCCCACCCCTGGTTGCTAGGGAGGCCCTCCCCCTGGCAACCAGGTCTGAGGAGCTTTGGGGCCCCCTGGACCTTCCCCTCAGGCATCAGTTTACTAAGCAGAGGGAGGCCTTGGCAAGAGGTCTCGGGGTGCCCACTCTTGGGGTCCCCTGGTTGGCAAAGGGGAGATGACTTAGACTCCCCCTTGCTTTGCACCCGGTTGTTGAGAGGGCTCTTCTAACACCAGGGCCCCATCCCACCCCAAGGCCCCTTCCACCTGGTTGCTAAGGAGGCAACTCCCTAGCAACCAGGCATGACCAGGCCAGTGTGACCCCCCCCCCTTTTTTTGCTTCCCCACTGCTGAGGGGGCTCCCTAGCAACAGAACTTAGAACTTTAGGGGTCAGGCAGGGAGGTGGGCGGGGCCAAGCCGGTTGCTGGGGTGATGGCCTTCAAGGTCTCTCCCCACAGAGGCCCCAGAAGGCTGGGGAGGCAACATGGTCGGCTCTGGGATCCCAGCTTTGGGTCTCCTCCTGCTCATGCAGGGCTCAGCAGGTGAGGGCGCTGGCGAGAGGGTCGGAGGGCGGAGCCGGGGGCCTCCTCAGCCTCCAGTCTCCCCACACGGCTCTTTCTTTCACAGACGGGAATGGAATCCAGGGATTCTTCTATCCATGGAGTGAGCAGTGGAGGACACCCGGGGTCCCCCCGGGGACAGAGAACCCAGACTAGACCCCCGGGTCTGAGGGAGGGGGGACTGGGGGTCTGAGGGAGGAGGGGCTGGGGGTCTGAGGGAGGAGGGGCTGGGGCCTGGACTCTGGCTCTAATAGAATAGGGGCTGGGGACCCGGGCTGGAGTGGGCTCTGGGCAGGCGGCCTCGGGCCCGGCCGTGGGCTCCGTGAGGACGCTGCCCCTCGTGATGGGTCCCCAGGTTGTGAAGGAGACGTGTGGGACCGGGAGAGTTGCGGGGGCCAGGCGGCAATCGAGAACCCCAATCTCTGCCTGCGTCTCCGATGCTGCTACCGCGACGGGGTCTGCTACCACCAGCGTCCGGATGGTGCGCGGGGAGCCGGGGCCCCGGGGTGGGGGCTGGCGGCAGGGAGCCCTGGGTCTCACCGCCCCCGCTCTGTGCAGAGAACATGCGGCGGAAGCACATGTGGGCGCTGGGCTGGACGTGCGGAGGCCTCCTCTTCCTCATCACCAGCATCTGCCTGTTCTGGCGAGTGGGGCTCGGGAAGCGGGCGGGCGCCCCTGACCCGGGCGTGGGGGCAGGGGGACGGCGCGGCTGACGGTGTCCCCTCCCCGCCAGGTGGGCCAGGCGACACGACATGCTGCGGCTGCCCTGGTTCCTGAAGGGCAAGTGCGACCTGTCCAGGACGGTCTCTTTGTTGTCCAAGGACCGGACTCCGAGCGAAAAGAAGACGCCCTCTGTCGGCAGCATCCCCCCCGCCGCGCCCACGGAGGGGGCCCTGGATGTCTCGGGGGGCACCGAGGGGGAGGGGACGGAAGGGGGCGAAGAAACGGAAGGGGGGGACGAAGATGATTAGGGGCGCCCCCTGGAGGGGCCCCTCAATACAGACGTAGCACAGAGATGCTCGGTCTCTTTTATGAGAAGCATGAAGCAGGGGGGCGCAGTGCTGGGAATGTGTGTGTGTATGTGTGTGTTTTGGGGGGGTCTTGGGCTGACGGGGGTGGGGGCCTGGGCTGAGATCACAGGGGATGCGAGGGGACAGGCGTTTGGAATGAGAGAGGCCCAGAGTAAGTGCGGAGGATCTGAGCTGAGAGGTACTTGAGCTAACGGGCACCCTGAGTTTGAGTGTAGGTCCCGGGCTGTAATCAGCGGGGGTCTAGACTGAGGGGGTGGGGATGAGTAGGGGTGGCCTCAGCTGAGACTCCAGCTGGGCTTGGGGGGGTGGGATTCACGGGCAACCGAGCCCCTCATCTGTCCTTCTGCCACTGTCTGACAGTCTCTGCTGCCCACCCGCCGGCCTGTGGGATCCTGCGGCCCTTGGGCCAGCAGCCGCTCGCCCTGCTTTCCACCGACGCTGGACGACTGCAGGCCTCGGCCTCGGGACAGAAACCTTCCCGGAAGCTCCTTACGGTTGAAGACTCATCCTGCCCGGCCCCCTTCCTCCCCTCTTCCTTTCTTAGGAGACAGAGCCCACACCAGCCTACCCTCCACACGTGTTTTGTGTTTTCCCCAATAAATATCTTGCAGTCTTTGTCCCTCGTCTACCTCTCCGGGGACCCAAACTAACCGAGGACACTGGGCTGCAGGAGGTCTGGATGGGGGGTTGGGACTGGGCTTGAGATTCTGGCCTCCCTGCCCGACACCCCCCCGCCCCCGACTCCCTGCCCCTGGCTCCTGTGCCCCCTCCACAAGGGGGCAGCCTGGACAGCTGGGCTCCTAGGGCCCCTTCCCCTACTCCAGCAGTGTCCCTCCCCAGACAGACATGCAGTGCTGGGAGGCAGAGCCGTTTATCTGGGGCAGGAGAGATGGGAGACAGGCAGGCATATCCTGGTGGCCAGGGGCTGCTGGGGATGGCAGCACGTCTCCATCGGGCGCTCACAGCTGGGGCCACGCGTTCATCTGCAGAAGGGAGGGTGGCGTTAGTGGCAGCTCAGGACCCCTGCATCCCAGGTCCACCACGCACGGCCAGGGGCCCCTTCCTCCTGCTTTGGCCCCTCACAATGGACTCTCACACTTGCTCATTCAGGGCTCCTCCGTTCTTCACAGCCTGCTGTGCAGCAGCAACTGCGCCTTTAACGCAGTGGACCCCAGGGGTACAGGGTGGGGGATGAGAGGCAGGCAGAGGCCGAGAGAGGGAGAGAGAGAAGTCGAGGGGACCACAGAGGCACAATGATACAAAGGGACACGGGAGATGGACTGTGACAGACACAGGGACACAGAGAGACAGAGAGGTGGAGACAGAGAAGATTACACGGGGGAGAAACGACACGGGCTGGTGCTGTGCATCTCAACGTGTTTTGGTCCCAGAGGCAGAGAGGAGCGCCTCGAGGCCCACCCACAGTCCCTCTGTTCAGCTTCCAGTTCTCTGTCTTTTGGGTGCTGGAGCCACCTCGCCCTGCCCGTGGTAAGAGTCCTGTCTTTGGACAGGCCCGTTCTCCTTCTCAGAGGGGCCTAGAGTCTGATCAGCTTGGCCAGTTTCTGGCAAGTGGTTCTGGCAGCAGAGGCCCGCCACAGCTGGCTTAGACTTCTGGGCAAGGTAAACTGTTTCCAGGGGGTAATGTTAACCACTGCTGGTTATTTCTGCATGGTATGTCAAATTGTGTGTTAGCTCATGCTTTGTCTATGCAAACATTTGTTCGTCTTCAACTGTTTCCTCATCTGAACCACAGAACGTAGCATATGATCTGGGTGACTAGTCTCGAAATTCTCTCACACACACACAAAAGGTATATAACTAGCATCCTTCTGGTTGAGAGGAGGAAAGTTAATTCATCACCAGTAGAGAATGTCTTAGGACACGGATTTAATTCGTTTATGGAACCCCTCATTTGGGAAACTGGTTCGGTCATCCACCCATTGTTCCACTTACTTATTCACCTACCAACCAATCCTTTCATCTGTCCTCTCATCTGTCTGCCTACCCATCTGACCCAAATCCATTCAACTATCCATCCACCTAACTGCCATCAATCAGTCCCACTGTACTGGGAATTCCCTGGAGGTCCAGAGGTTAGGACTCAGCACTTTCACTGCCGTGGACCTGGGTTCAGTCCCTGGTCAGGAAGTTTAAATCCGACAAGCCACACAGTGCAGCCAAAAGCAAAATACCAAAACCCCCACTGTATCCATCCATCCACCCACCTATCCATCAACCAATTCATCCATCCATCCATCCATCACTCATCTATCCATCCACCCACCCACCCACCCAATCATCAGCCTCTGACTTCCTGAGTTCACTCTTAGCTGGAGAATGCTAAGAACAAAGACACCAGAGACCCAGATCTTACCCTCTAAGGTCTCCCTCTTGGGTATGAGAGACAGTATCAGTACACACACACACACACACACACACACAACACATGGCAGTACAGACAATAAAAGAGGGTAACTCAGACCATGAGAAGACCCAGAAAAAGGCACTGAAATCGGAGTAGGATCATAAAAGACATCTGGTAAACTCTCTGTGCAGAGTGAAGACTACAAGTGCGCCTGATGAAGGTAAAGGCGTGGACAGAGGCCAATGGTGTGAGACATCCCGACCATGATGGACAGGGGTGGGGGGAAGGGCTGTCATCATCACTGCAGAGAAGGCAGGAGAGTGGGCGACACACACAGTGAGCGGCTTGGATTCAACCAGAGGGCAGCAGGGAGCCACAGCAGGTCTCTGCACTCTGGAGAGTACAACAACTAGCCCCCCTTGGGCAAGAGGTGGCACCTTTTGGGGACCTCAGTGTCCTCCCTGGGATGTTACGGTAATACTAGTGACCTCAGAGACTGTTACATTGGGAGGACTGGATGGGAAATGAGACTGGGTGTGCCTGGAGACTGGAGACACTGGGACCAATATCCCCAAATATCCAAGGAGCCGATAGTGACTCTCCGGCCCTCATGGCTGAGGTGTGTGTTTAGTCGTTCAAGTCATGTGCGATTCTTTGCAACCCCATGGACTGTATGTAGCCCACCAGGCTCCTCCGTCCATGAATTCTCCAAGCAGGAATTCTGGAGTGGGCGGCTAGGCCCTTCTCCAGGGGATCTTACTGATCCAGGGATCGAACCCACGCCTCCTGCACTGCAGGTAGACTCTTCACCATTTGAGCGACCTGGAAATTCCCACGTCTGGGGACGGGCTCTCATTTGTCTCTCTTGGCCTACACTCACGCGTACTGTCTCTGGGTCTTCGTCCTCTGGTCTCTGCGTTCTTCGCTTCTCTCCCTCCCGATCTTGACCTCTACCTGTCTCTCTTCCCCGCGTGTCCCTGTCCCCGTCTCTCCACCTCCCTGTCCCTTTGACGTCTCTCCCCTCGTCCCCGCCCCGCCCCGCCTCCCCACCCCTCACCTCGGGCTCACTCGGTGCCCGCTCCCGCCGCCCCGGGCCCGGCCTCCAGCGAGGCGAGCTGCAGGCGCACGCGGCGGGAACCGGCGGCGGGCGGCGGGGGCGTGCGGGCGGCGCGGCGCGCTCCCCGGGAGCCGGGCGCGGCGCGCCGGCCGGCGGCGGAGGAAGCCGGCGCCGACCAGCGGCGGGAGAGCTTCCGCGCGAGGCGGGCGAGCGCCGAGGGCCTCAGGCCGTAGTCGCGCTCGAGCTCCTGGCGCGAGATCTCGATGTTGCCGGTGTACCAGAGGATCCAGCCGAGCAGGCTCAGGAAGACGAGCAGCGCGCCCGTGTAGATAAGCAGGTCGCCGAAGTCGCGGCCGCGCACCTGCAGCTGCGCGAACACGCCGGTCAGCAACGCCGCCATGCCCGCCACGTCCAGCGCCACGGCCAGCAGCAGCGCCATCCGACAGCGGCCCAGGCCGGACACCAGCCCCGGCGCGCCCGCCGCCGGGGACGGTGCACCGCTCGGCGGGGGCCCGGGCGAGGTGCACACGGCCGGCGCCGCCGCCATGGCTGGCTCTGACCCGCGGAGAGCGCGTTCCGCGTTCCGGGTGCGGCCCGGGGCGGGGTTAGGGTTCTGCGCCAGGTATGCCCGGCGCTCTCCTGATCACCTGGGCTGGGCCGGGTGTGGAAGGGCCCGGCCTGGGGGCGCCCTGGCCCTCAGGAGCCGATGCTGGGGCCGGCTGGGCGCACAGGTTAGTGTGGCCCGGGCCCCCTGTGCCCCCAAGGAGTCTGAAGCCGCACGTGGTCCAAATTCAGGACTTTGTGATGGCGGCACCGTAAGGCGCGGGGGGAGCCCTGGCGTTGTTGCTCTGCCTGCCTCCCGCGCCTCCTGGGCAGTGGGCCCCGCGGTGGAGACACGTGGGGTCAAAAAACAAGGATCAGACAACGCCCTGGATCCCCAGGAGGAAGCAGAGGATCAGCAAGTCAGGGCGCCTTAAGGGATGGAAGTGGGCACTTATTGCCTGCCTGCCGAGGTCGCCTGTGTGGTCCAGAGAGAATGATCCCAAAGACAGAACTGTGGATCCGACTCACAGGAACTCTGTCGCCACCATCAGATTTAGAGCACGCCACTGGAAGGAGCAAGGCAAACCCCAACGTCCCTGTTTCCTCAGATTTCTCCTGGGGCCTCGGGACTGTCGGGACTCATTAGGGGCAAATCCAAGGGCAAGGAGATGGACAAAGTCTCTGCCCTCGAGGAGTTCCTGGACATAATCACGAGTTGTCCTGATGGAGGTGACATAAGGCCCTGTCGTTCCTTCTGTTCACTTGGGAGTCTCGCCAGGCTGCGACAGAGATGTATCAGGCGAGGTTCTTTCCCCTTAAGGAGGACCCTGACAAGAGAAAAGAAAAGTTGCATAAAGTGTAACGGCCGTGAACGGTGCTGGTGGGAATGGGGCGCCAGGCCGCAAGGTACAGGGAAGAGGGGGAACGGGAATGGAAGCTCTAAGAGAACCAGAGGTTTCGCAGGCAAATCTCCTCTCCTCCAACACAACTCGCCCTTAGAGGAAATCCACGTCCCCCCAGGGTGGCGGACTGCGAAAAAGTTCGGTCCAACTTCTCTCTAGACTCACAGGGTTCAGGCGTTGAAGAGGGGCCGGGGGAGGGCGAATTGAGAGAAGGGGCTCCCGGGGATAGCCGAAGCTTTCCGAAGGTGGCCGAATGGAGACCGAGTGTTTCCGAAGCGATCCGAAGTGGGCATGGGGGCAAGAGGACGGAAGGTGGCCCTCCTTCCGAAGGGCGTTTCCGGAGAGTTCCGAAGATGTTCGAGCGGGCCTGCTGCCTTCGTCGGGAATAGCCGACGGTCTACGAAGAAGCTGGAGGCCCTTGAAGTTCCTGGAACTAGGGTTAAATAGTTCACGCACTCACAGGTTCATTTATCAGACAGATGTGTAGTGAGCACCCATACTGTGCCAAGCATTGGGTGGCCATGTTGGAAAGAAGCCTCTGAGGAAGGGGACTTGGGGGCCTCTGGAGCGATACCCGTTCGGAAATCCGGCCGTGGAGTTCCTAGGACACGTGAAGGGCCCTCCCTAGCGGAAGGCTTCCGAAGGGCCCCGAACGGTTGGCGACTGGCTGGCGGAAATAACCGAACGTTGACGAGCTGCCTCGGAGACGGGGGTAGCCGACCGCACGCGCGTGTCCAGACAGGAAGCGGAAATGCGTGTCGATATTAAAGGCGTCGCCCCGCCCCCGGCGTGCCTCTTTCCGTCTCCGGCCGCCGCACCGAGAGGAGGTGAGTGGAGGCTTCTTCCTCTTCCCGCGTGCCTATCTCTCGCGCCCGCGGCCTGTGTTTGTGCCCCGGCCTGGTCGCTCTCACCGCGCCCCTCGCGTTCTTGGCTGCTCTTCGGCGCTGCCGCCTTAGGTCTCTGTGGTTTCTCATCGCCTTGTCCCCTGTAGTGAGTCTCGGCCGCCTGAGTTCAGCCCCGCCGCCTTAGGCCGCTCAGCCCCACCTGGCAGACTTCTAGGCGCCCTCGGCCCACGTGGTGCCCCCCCCCCATTCCCGGCGACGACCCAGAACACCCCTTCTCTGTGGTCAGGTTTCTGCCTGCTGCTCCCCTGACGTTTCCCGTGCCCCTTTCCCCGCAGTCGACGCCATGTCCGCGCATCTGCAATGGATGGTCGTGCGGAACTGCTCCAGCTTCTTGATCAAGAGGAACAAGCAGACGTACAGCACCGTAAGTGGGACCCGGACGCCTCGGTCGGAGGGAGGGGCCTGCACTATCTCCTCACGGCCGCGATTCGTTCCTGTTCCCAGGAGCCGAATAACCTGAAAGCGCGCAACTCCTTTCGCTACAATGGGCTCATTCACCGCAAGACCGTGGGTGTGGAGCCGGCGGCGGACGGCAAAGGGGTCGTGGTGGTGATGAAGCGGAGATCCGGTGAGCCTTTACCCTGGCTGGGCCCAGGCAACTGACCCCCATCCGGGGCAGGGGGCTGTGGCTTTTCAGTGTCGGTGCTTGTGCTGTTGAATCAGGATTCCTGGGCTCGAGGTGTTTGCTTGGGAGCCTACCAGTTACACGAGCTCATCATCTGAAAAGCGGAGAAATTTATAGGACTGGAGTCAGGACTACAAAATTGCCGCTGTTTGATGTTGTTTTAAGAATAAATTCTTGAAGCACCCCAGGTGGAGGTGGGCGTTAGTCTCTCCACAAGTGGGGAAACGGAGGCAAACAGATGAGGGACCGACCTTTAATTCCCACATGTGGAAAGTGAAGCTTCTGAAGCAGTAGTTAGACTCGAGTTGTGGCTAGGGGAGCTCAGAAGGAGGTCTCAGCATCCCATCCCACCCCCCCATAAACTGGTTTCCCCCACAGACTTGCTCTTTAGACTCTTAGAGGGGTCAAGGGGAAGAGGGGTTTCTGGATAACAGCTGAGTTAGTGTATCACACCTTCAACACTTGTTTTTTAATGGGCACTGGGTTTTATGAGATAGGAACGAGCTTTTCCAGGTCCCTGATTGATTTCTCTGTGGGTTCTGACTTCTGTGTCCTGTTCATTGACAGCACCGACCACAGCTGCTGCCTTGTGGGTCTCACAGGGACGAGGGTTAGCCTCTCTTCCCAAGAGTGCAGTCCCGGGGCAGCCAGTTGGTTATGCTGTTAGGCTTCCCAGATTCCCACACTCTTGAGAACCCTGTTCTCGGGTGCTGGGTCCCAAAACCCTTGCTTTGTCTTGTTGGATTGTTGGTGGCTCTTTCTGGGCTGTCAGAAACTGGGTTGACCTGAGGGGGTAATGTGGGCTCCCTTCTGGGGTCAGCGAAGGCTAACATCAAACCTCCAGTGTGGTACGGGGTCCTGGGCTTCTTGGGGGCACCCAGAAGCATAGGATGCAGCCAGGACCCCATCAGCTCTGAGGCACAGTAAAGGGAGGATTTCATTTCCATCCTGCCTGGGCAGTAGAGAGCAGACTCCAGCTGTGTGCAGGTGAGGGGCGGATGCTCTGCACACCCAGACACACACAGACACACACAGACACACACACACACACGCACACTGCCCTTCCTCCAGTCCCTCCTGTGGGTCCAGATCACCCCTCATTGTTAGGGGCCAGGCCTCAGAGCTCAGCCTTTTGGACTTTGTTGCCCAGACTGTGGTCGCTTGGGCCTGGGAGGGTGTGGACGTGAGAGGAGCAGAGCTGCTTTCTGGGGAGCACTCACTGCCTGGCCCGTGCGGCGCCAAGTGCCCGCCTCAGTTGGGCTGAGACGACTGCTGTGCACACGCGACCTCGCACGTGAGACTCCACCTTTGTCCAGTGAGCTGAGCAGTGTTGTCTCCGGGCTGGGGTAGGGAGGAGACACCTGTATCGGTGCAGGGCCTGGCCTGTGGTCGTCCCTATGAATGTGCCCTACGTGGAGCTGGGAGACGAGGCAGCCTCCTGGACTCACACGGTCCAGGCACTCGGTGTCTCTGGGTGGGATTCTGCCCTCACAACAGGTGTGGGCACCGACGTTCCAGACCCTCCCACTGACCCTTGGGGCCCCCCTTCTTCCCGTCCCCTGCCAGGCCAGCGCAAGCCAGCCACTTCCTACGTGCGGACCACCATCAACAAGAACGCCCGGGCCACCCTCAGCAGCATCCGGCACATGATCCGGAAGAACAAGTACCGCCCGGATTTGCGCATGGTGAGCAGGGCTGGACCGACGAGGTGGGCGGGGGCCCGGGGCAACTGAGAGGGGTGGTCCTCTCCGGACTGTGGAGCAGGACCTGCGCTCTGGGAACACAAGGTGGGGGGCACAAGCTCCCAGGGGAAGTGACCTGAGCCTGCCTTGCCTACAGGCTGCCATCCGCAGAGCCAGCGCCATCCTGCGCAGCCAGAAGCCTGTGATGGTGAAGAGGAAGCCGAGCCGCCCCACCAAGAGCTCCTGAGCCTCTGGCCTCCCCTCCCCAGAGCAATAAAGCTGTCAGCCACCGCCTACACCTGAGTCTTCCGTGCAGACACGAGTCTGTCCCTGCTCCTGTCTGTTCCCCAGGGACTACCGGCACCACACAGGTTCCTCAGCATCTTGGGTCTGAAGGGCCAGCTCCAGGCAGGGGGCTTGAGTCCGTGGCCCAGTGTTTCTGCCTGTCTGCCACATTCAAACACTCGGGAGACAGGAATTGCACATGAAGTAAAACCTAGAATCATCACAACACCACACACTGCCAGTGCATGCTGAAACTTCAGGATAAACATAATGTGGAAGTTTCTGGTCTCCAAATAGTCTGTCTCCTGAGGGGTGGGCATCTGGATGGAGGCTCAGTGCACCTCCTGTTTGGGTAGCTCTGTGGCCTGTGAAGGTGACGTGTGTGCTGTCTGGGACCCTGGCTGTGGACTGGAAGCCCCAGTGGGAGCTGTGGTGGGGAGGAGAGGTGCAGACTGACCCTGCCCTCAGCTGAGGGTCCTGGGCAGCTCACAGTCTCCCAGGGGACCCTGCAGGTTTGAACTGAGGATCTTGGGACTTAGTGGTGGGCAGGGCCCACTCATGCCTTGGCCTTTGGTTCTGGGCCAAGTGCCCATCTGGGAAGGGAGCTTGCCTTTGGGGGCACCAGGTAGCTCTTGAGTCCAGGACCCTGTGGGGCCCTGTCCCCAGTGGCAGAGGGGAAGGCAGTCTGCAACGGCCACATCCTTGCATAGCCTCTTGGCTAGGAACCTACCTGGCCAGCCATCTGCCTCCTGCTGCATTGGGAGTGAGCCCTCCGGCCCTACAACCCTGACCTCATCTGCTGCCTCATTGCAGATGTCTGTCCCTCCACGCTTAGCCCCCCTCAGCTCTCCCCACTCCACTCTGCGGCAGAGCCTGCCTCCAGCCCTTGTCCAGGTGCACAGCTGTCTCTAGGGTCTCTCTTCGCTGGGTCTGAAGTTGGGTTTGCTGCTGGCTTCCTGGTGTCTGTTACAACCAGGATGTAGGCACCGCCGCTGGGTGCCTCCCTGGCTCCTTCCAGCTTAGTTTCTAGCTGTGTGGCCTTGGGCAAGTGAGTGCCCCTCTCTGTGCCTCTTAGAATTAAGGAGGTTAATGAATGCCTGGGGGACAGCCTACATATGTGAGTGCGGTAATTAGGTGTTAGTAACGAGATCGACCTGTGGCATGTATATATGTGTGTACACAAAAGTATACGCAGATACTTGTGGAGTGGCTGTCTTCCAGACACCCCATGAAGCAGATATCCCCACCTTATAGATGTAGAAAGTGAGGCTCAGATGAGTAAAGGTTACCCACATCATGGCTCCTGGTATGTTCCCAACGTATTTACTGTGTGCCAGCCATCCTGCCTTCGTGAGGACCCTGCCCCCCCCCCCCCCCCCCCCCAGCTCTGCTCTGGGATCAGGAGCTCCAGCTTTCCTCAGCGGATGTGATCAGGAACCCTTCCTGCCGAACCTTCCTCCCCAGGTCTGTTCTCAACCCTGGTTGGGCAGTGTCTGTAGTTGCGGTGGAACTTCGGTGACTTAACATCTGCTCAGAGCTCTCCCACAGTTCCGGTCCCACTCCACGGAGAGGCAGCCCTTGGCTGTAGCCCGCCCCCCCGCCGGCCACCTCTCACCGAGCCCCTTGCTGTCCTCTGGGAGGTGCTTGCCTACACTGAGCCTTGGTCCCGGGAACGCCCACCCCAGTGAGTGTTTAGCCCAGCACCCCAGCAGGCCAGAGGCATGCAGCCATGGGCGTCTGCTGTGCCGTGTGGCAGCTGGTGGTCAGCTGCGGGGGTCTCCTTGTCTGCCCTGGATCCCTGCTGCTCTGGGCGCTCAGCACACATGCAGTCCAGCTGGGCAGATACACATCTGGCAAAAATGCTGGATGCCGTGACAAAGGGAAAATCTGGAAAGCAGCAAGAGAAAAGCAACTCATGAGGGAGGGCCAGACTGACTGCTGGCTTAGTGGGGACCGTGGGGCCAGGGTGGGGAGAGCGGAAGACAAGTGCCCAGAGACGCCCCCCTACCCCCCCCCAACACCCCTCTCTGTGCCAAGCTGCCTGGGTGCCAGTTCTGTGCCGTGGCACTAGTCTCTCGGCCTTGGTTTCCCTCTACATGAAATGAGTTCCTTTTGTGTCTGATTCCTTGGGGCTCTGAGAAGCAGAGATCTTGGTTCTGTGTGCTGCGTCGTGTCCAGTGGTAACCTAGGGAACATTTGCAGAGTTGAGTGTAGGGCACGCCCTTGGCAGCTGCCCCACACAGGGTCACTCAGCAGTGGAAACCTGCTGTTGAGGGAGGGGCTGGCCTTGATTGAATTTCCGTCTGCATGGTAACCTCAGGGCTCCACCACTCCTAGGCTGTGCAGCCTTGGGCTGGTTGCTTGACCTCTCGTGCCTATGACACGTCTACTTCGGTAGACCTTACATTCTAGGGTTGTTGAGGTTAAATGTGCAAAGAGCTTGTAACATGGCCTGCTGGGACAAGTCCGCAGATCTCCCTTGCATGTATGAATGGGTGCAATTTATCTTGAGCAGATGGACTCGGAACGAACACAAACATCTCTGTGTCAACAGCTACTTGCACACAAAACGATGCTTGGGTTTTTCAGAGCACTCTGAGGACGAATCCATGTGGTCATGCCTGCTGCTCCCAGTCTTCGTGAGTTATGTGAATATCCTTGTGCCCTCTGCTGCATTTCCTCCAGGCTGTCTCTACCCTGTCCAGGAATTTTAAAAATTTACTTTTGTTACTTTTGTAGTCATCTGCTGGAATAAAACCTATTCTTTAAAGTCTTCTGTTATGAAAATAACGTGTGCATGTGGTTTGGAGACATGCAAGAGCCCAGGAGCCCAGTTGGGGACCCAACCATGCCACGTGGCATGTGGGATCTTAGTTCCCTGACCAGGTATCGAACCCATGCCCCCTGTAGAGGAAGCATGGGGTCCTCACCACTGGAGAGCCAGGAAGTCCTCGTGCCCCTTGGCCAGGCTCTCACAGCCAAACCAGCACATTGATTTCAGCAACTTCGCATTTATGGAGGAGACGCAGCCAGGAGGCACCCTGTCCTGTCTTCACAATTTCTGTGTAAATCCAAAACTGTTGTTAAGTCTATTAAAGATGACTAAGTGTTCACCTCTCAGGTTGAGAAAAATCCAAGTTGGATAAAAATCAGTGCTGGTGAGGCTGTGGGCAGGGGTTGGGTAGGGGGTGGACACAGGTTGCTGGCGGTGTCAAGTGGTACAAACCCACGGGGAACGAGTTGGCAGTATCTGTACAGAGTTGCACATGGATGTACCCTCTGGCACAGGAATGTCACAGAAAAGGGTGACTCTGCAGACTTCTTGTGTGCCCCGGGCTCCATGCACCGAGGTAATTTCTTCCAGTGTTGTTGGTTTCTTTGCCATACATTGGGGTGCGACTGAGGGCATGGAAGGGCTGGGTGCTATAGGACAGCCAGCCAGACATGCTAAGTCAAAAAGCCCAGGTGTGACATGCTGTGTGCAGGTCACTGGCAGGTATACACAAACGAGACAGTGGACGTGCGAGCACAGGTGTTAGGGGACTTGCCCTGCTGGTCCAGCGATTAGGACTCTGCGCTTTCACTGCCAAGGGCGCAGGTTCACTCTCTGGCCGAGGAACTAAGATCCCACAAGCCGTGTGGTATGGCCAAAATTATAAATAATAAAAAACATATGCTTAAATTTGGGGGGCTTTCCTGGTGGCCCAGTAGTAAAGAACCCACCTACAAATGCAGGAAATGCGGTTTCGATTCCTGGGTTAGGAAGATCCCTGGAGAAATGGCAACCCACTCCGGTATTCTTGCCTGGAAAATCCCATGGACAGAAGAGTCTGGTGGGCTACAGTCCATGGCGTCACAGAGTTGGACATGAATTAGTGACTAAACAACATGCTTAAATTTGCTTGCATTCCCATAGAATTTCCTCAGAAAAATACAAGAGAACCCATTGACACTGGTTGTCCCTGATTAGGGAGTTGGGTGTTGGGGAGATGGGAGTTTGAGGGAGCCGTTCTAGTGAAACTTCATTATCTTTAAAATTTTTTAAAAGTCAAGACGTTGCATTTTGAATGGGTACCATGCACACGGTATTCCAGGCTCTTCTTTCTTGGGACAGTGTTTGCAGGCTAATGTCACCTTCTGGTTAAATTTGAAAAGAGAAACGGTAGCATATTTTATACAGTGTTGGCACGTTGCTCTTTCTTACGTAATATGTTTTGGAGATTGGTCCATCTCTCATAATGCGCTCCTTCATGTCTTTTGGTGTGTTTTGTCTTTTTTAAAAATTAAATTGGAGGCTAGTTACAATATTGTAGTGGTTTTTGCCATACATCGACATGAATCAGCCATGGGCGCACGTGTTCCCCATCCAGAACCCTGCTTCCACCTCCCTCCCTCCATGTTCTTAAAATCCTGAAATACAGCAGATGCACAGAAAACCACACATTGACACATTTATGTTTTGCTCCTGGGCTCCTTGCTGGTTAGGGGTAACCAGTATCCTGAGCCTTAGGGAAACAATTTTCTTGCTCTCAAACACAGCGTGACCACCGTGGTATGTGTGTTTAGCAGCAGAGCTTGGTTTTGATGGTTCTGGAACTGCATGCGATGGCGTTAGGACTGTGGATCTACTGAACCTTGCTTGTTTGGCTGATGGCAAGCTTTTCCACGCTGCTGTGAGTGATGGCCCACTGCTCTTGTTGCTCCTCAACTGTATCCAGGTGTTTATACTGCTTGCAATCTGGGACAAACGTGGCTTTGCAGCTCGTGGTGTGTGTGCAAGAGTGCTGAGTAATGACATACTCGTGCTTCCGGCCTTTCCACCCTGTCTCCACGTGACTTATTTCCCGCTCCTGCACCGTGGACTGGCAGAGCATCCCTGGCTCTGCACTTGGCACTGCCAAGTCTAGCGGGGTCAGCTCGGGGTTCCCATCACTTGTGATGGTGTGAACCTTCGTCTGTTTGCCTGGTCGTCGCTGAGATTCCCCCTTTTGTGACGTATTTGTGCAAGAGATTTTGCTTTCACATTTTTACTGACCTGTAGGGGCTCTTCACAAATTTAGATTTGTCCTTTCCGTTGTATGTCTTGTTAACTATCATCTTTCCCACTGAACAGAATTCCTTGTTTTAAATTACATGAAATTCTGAGATGTACTTTACAGAGTACAATACACCAATTTTAAATATACACATGTTCACATAATTATGCAGCCATGCATAATTATGCAGCCATGTGAGCCCCACCGTAACCGATCTGGAACGTGCTCATCACCAAGGTTCCGTGTCCTTGATCCTCCCTGATCCCAGCCAGCCAGGGATCTGCTTTTGGCTGCCGTCTAGAATTTCACGGAAGTGGAACCAAATATTTTGTACTTGTATGTGGCTTTACTCAGCGTTTTGTGTACTCAAGTCAGCTCCCTGCTGTCCCTTCACACTTCTCCAGGCTTTGCGGCCTCGCCCTGGCCCTCCACAGCCACCCACAGGTGCAGTGACTGCCACTCTGCCCTCCTGCAGATGAGGAAACTGGGCGGGGAAGAGGGCCATGCCCCAGACCCACCCCCCTTCCCACCCGGACAAGCTCCTGCAGTCAAGTTCTCCCCCAGGGCTTATCAAACAGCTGCATCTAATCAACTAGGCCCTGCCAAAGGGCCAGGTCAGCCACAAAAGGGGAGCGTGGGGTGAGGACCCTGGCAGATTGCAGCTGAGGACAGCCCCAGGCCCACAACCCAGGAATGCGAAGCCTGGAGAAAGGAGCGGGCCTAGTCAGCTTCACTTGAGACCTGAGCAGCGACCCGCCCACCACGAGACCAGTGTCATGAGGCCTGGCAAGAGAGTCAGAGGCCCCCGGGAGCACGCTCTGCAGCCAGAGCTGGACCAAGAACCCAGGGCAGGGCAGACAAATGGGGCCCGCACCCGCCGCCTGGCCAGACCCCACCAGTCCGCTGTGCCCGTTTCAAGACGAGGTCAGGAGTGATCGGGACCAGGCCCCACCGACCACTGCACCCAAGACGGGCCAGGGTGCCGCTGCTCACAGCCCAGGCGGTGGAGGTGCAGAGCTGCTTTTCCAACTTTATTTAGAAAAACAAATCCAGGTCCCAGTGCCCTCGTGCCCTCCCCCACCCCAGCCATAATTTAAATAACTTAGAGACAGAGTCGGGTCAGGTAAGAAGGGAGGGGAGAGAGCCCACTACAGGCGCCGCAGTGCCCGCTTCTTGTCCGTCTTTTTCTTGGCTGCCAGCTTCTTGTCGCGCTCGCCCGCGTGCTTCTTGGCCATGGGCCCCTCAGCCCCTGCTGGGCCCCCAGGGGCTGTGGGGTCAGCAGTGGAGGCCGCCGCCCCACTGGCAGTGGCCCGGCCGGGCTCGGGCCTCCCACCGCTGGGCCCGCCGGCGCCGCCGTGGATCTCAGTGAGCAGGCGCGCGCGGGCTGCGTACTCCTCATAGTTCTCCAACAGCAGGCGGCCCGCCTCCTCGTTGAGGGCCGACTCGGGGTTGGGGTGGATCAGCAGGCACTTGATGGTCTGTGGGGAGAGGGCCGGGGTCAGGGGCCCGCCCCCCAGCCTCTCAGATCCCACACTGCCTCGCCTGCGGTGCTCTGGCCTGGCAGACCACACTCACCACCCGGTGGGCACGCGGGTACTCAGTGAGCTCACCCGCAGTCTCTCTGGGAGCCCCTACCAACACTCCAGGGAGAGGAGGAACAGGTCTGGGGTCAGTTTATCCTGGTGTTCAACCCTCCCCGTGCCCTGCAGGAAACCCCAACTCCCTGTCCTCCCTACTGTTTGCCCCAGGGGCTCATTAGAAATTCAGCTTTTTAAAAAACTTTTACCTTGTGAGGCAGGTGGGGAGAGGCACCAGGTGACCTCCATGCTCTAAGGGGCCCACAGGGACCCTGGGGCCCCACCTGGGGGGCGGGCGGGCATGGCTCTCCAAGGGGCAGGCCTGTGGCGGGAGGGGCAGCAGCTCCCCAGCGCCCACCCACTAAGCGTGGAACACCCCAGCAGGGACAATTAAAGACGTCCTGGGGTGGCACAGAGCCACTCCTGAGTGAGAAACGGCCGGATTATAGCGCTGATGGTTGCACTAGCTGTTCGGTGTCGGAAAGGCTCTCCAACCAGACGCTCGGCCCACACCTGCCAGAAAACTATCCCCACACAAATCCCTCGCCCGCCCCGTGGCAGAGCTCCCTGGGCGCTGCCTACCCTTCTACAAAAGCTGGAAACCTGGACTCTCATGTGGAGGCCCCCACCACTTCAGCATTGATTGTTTTAAAGAGGAACAAGGCTCTGTGGCTTGGACGTGACTGGGCCGGCCAGGAGGCAGTCAGGGTGCAGCAGAACTCACCAGAAGCACGTGCCGGATGCCCAGCTCAGCGGTCCAGTCCCTCTTGAGCACATTGACGCAGATCTCGCCATTGGCGCCCACATTCGGGTGGAATATCTTCGTCAGGAAGTAGCCCTTGGGTGGGGAGGCCGGAAAGTCCTTCCCCAGCAGGAGTTTCATGCGGAAGAGGCCTCCGGCATACGGGGTCCCCTCTGGAATGCAAAGAGGGGACGCATCAGGAGGCTCAGGTCTTCCAGGCACCCCCAAAACCCAGCCTCCTCAGTCTATCGGTGAGGCAAGTGCCCCTCTTGTTTCCTTCCTCAGACTGGGAACTCTTGAGAGAACAGGGCTAGGTTCCCAGGGGCCTGCAGACCACCCCCGCCCCCAACCCGCCACCCCCCAGCTCAGAGCTAACCCAACTGGTGGTCCCCACCCACGGAGGCTCCTCAGTCCCCACTGAAGCCACAGCACACCATTCCCAAGTGGCACAGACATATATGCCCCCTCAGTCCCCCAGAAAAACATCTGTTTGGAAGTCTCTCAGGCAAGACTCAGGACAGTTCTGTACACTCCAAGGTCTCCCTGCTGCAGCAAACAGCCCTCTCATTCACCCTCCTGATCAGGTAAAAAACCCATGGGAGCCATTCCCAGGGCTGTTCTTGGTGCTCCAGACCCCACGTCCAACCCATCCAGTTCCCCCCATAAATCTGAGCCCCCCCTCAAGTCCAGCAGAACCACTTCGCTCACCTGATGGATGTCAGCCTCCAGCCTGCAACCCCACCCAAAGCCCCACTGAAGTCACAGTGAAGTCCTGCTTTAAACCCAAGGGCTTCCTTTCTAAACTCTTTGAAGAGACCTACAGACCCTAAAAGATCTGTTTCCTGTAAGCTTCACCAGCCCTTTATTTTCTGTTCTTATAAAATATCTAATACACCCCAAGACTGCCAAAGGCCTTTTGGGATCCTCACCTCCTGCCGAGCCCGCATCAGGATGGGGTGAATCACCTTCTCACCATCTCAGAAAGCCTTCCCTGACCCTCTGCCCACAAACCTGATTCCAGACTAAGTCTTTTCATTACATGCTCTTCATTTAAATCGTAAAAATTCAATAACCTAAATGTAGTGCACGTGAAGTGACATGCTAAACCAACCTACAAGATCAAACAATTGCCTGTAGTGGTTTGGTTATTATCTCCCCCAAGCCTGTATCTGGCTTATTCTCTGCTTGGTCCCCAGAGCCCCAGACAGTGCCGACAGGAAGGAATCTGAGATGGTCCAACCCGCCCTCCGGGCCTTTGCTGACACTTCTCCCCACCTGGAATCCTCCTCCCAATCCCATGGAACTCCTACCCAACTTCAGGATGGAGGAAACACCCAAAGCCAAGCTAAGGACCCATTACATGCTCTCTTGGCCCCCAGAGTTTTTTCTCACCAACATTTAATGGGGAGACAGTACAAAATTATTTGTCACTCCCACTGTCCAGCCCTGCACACCAGGAACACATGTAACAGGTGTGCCTGTCCTGCCCACCCTTGCGTCCCCAGGGTCTGGCAATTCACTTAAGAGTGGGAGCCTCCTATCCTGGCTCTAGGGTGACTAGGACTAGGAAGCGCACTCCTCCCTGTCGTTCCCACACTCACCAGGGCCCTCAATGGTGACCTGCAGGTCGGTAAGGTCCTCCTCGTTGGGAAAGACCTTGATGCCATCAGGTGGGTCAGCGGTCAGCGTCGTCACCTCCTTGTACACCAGGCGGATGATGTGGGGGGGCAGGTTCTCCACGTTGGAGTTCTAAGTATGGAGACAAGCAGGTGAGCCACGGGCAGAGCCAGGGCGTGGAGCCTCCTGCAGGATCCCGGGCTGTCAATCAATCACCCCGAGCTCCCGGAACCCCCAACCCAGGAAGCTTCAGGCGACAGTCCCAGGATAACCCACTAGAAATGGGGCGCATCTCCGAGCTCCTGCGGACGACTCCACCTCCCCCACAAGCCCCCGAAGCCTGTTCGTAGCTCCGTACAGGCTTCCCAATGATTCTAGGTAAGCCCCAGGCCTACCTAGGTCCCTTTCCCCCATCTAATCTTGTTAAGACCACCCTGGAAACCCCAGATCGGTCCTGGAGACGGCCGCAGAGTGTTGTTGTTCCCGGAAGACCCACAGGCCTGCCCAAAAGGCCGGAGCCCTCCCCGGGACTCGGCCGGGCCTTTCCCTCCGCCCCGCCTACAGGAAGGCCCCTGGGCCCAACTCGGGCTTCGGACATCCAGGTGAGCTCTCAACCCCTCAAACCGCCCGCGAGAGGGTCCTGAGACCACGCCTCTTCCTCTACGGGGGCGAGGAGGGGGGGTACCTCGCCCACCCTTCCCGGGCCTGGGCGCCGCACTCACCATGACTGCAGCCGGCCGGGGGCGGGTCCCCCCGACCCCCTTCCCGCGCTCTCCGGCCGCCTGCCGGGGCGGGGGGCCCAACTGCTGTCGCTGCGGCCCTAACGAGGCCCCGGCGGCCCCGCTCTGCTTCTCGCAGCCTCCGACGTCCGCCGCAAACCGTACAGCAGCTCCACCCGTCCCAGTGACCGGCCGCAGTAAGCCGGCCGCGCGCGCACGGGCACCCTTTTATATCCGCCTACAGGCCACGCCCCCTCAGGGGCCCCTCTCGCGGCGCCTCGACCCGTGACGTCAGCGCGCACGGTCTTCGGCGTTCGACGGGCTCGCTCCCTTCCTGCAAACTGCAGGCAGAAGTTGGAGAGGGGGCGCGCGGCGGGCCGGCCACTCGGGGCGCGGAGGGGTCCGGGAGGGGATCCGGGAGAATGGAGCGGTGGAGAAGGGGGAAGCAGAAAGGAAGAGGACGTAAAGGGCGACGCGAGCGCTGATTGGGCCGTTTGAATGAGACGCCTGCGTACGCGCGCGCCCTGACGCCCAGAAATCGCGCACGCGACTAACGGTCGGCCGTGGAACCTGGGCAGGGCGAAAGGAGGTGGGACTCGCGGGGTTTAAAAGGATGATAGAAGGCACTCCGACCAATAGGGACGCGCAGTCGTGGAGTGGCGTCACGAGACACGCGCGGGCCAATCCTTGACATAGAAGGCGGTACCAGAGGGGCGGAGAAAAGGAAATGACCAATGGGGGATCTGCCTAGCGCGGACCCAGGCTCTCACAGCCAATGAAGTTCGTTGGTTTTGTGTATGCAAATAAGCTCGCGGACACTCGCGCCCCTTCCTCAGCCCGTCGTGGGGGTGGGCGCTGGCCGTCGCGGTACGTTTTTCTTCGAGGCGCCATTTTGTGGTGGAATGACGTGTGACCTGCGTGCTGTGTAGCGGAGGTTCCAAGGCCAGTCAGCCCGGCGCTGAAGGCTTAGAAGCCTTGCCCTCCGATGTGTGACCTCTGGCCCCGGCAGGGCCTCAGTCTCCTGTGAGGACGGTGTCTAATAAAGAAGGAAGAGCCTTCAGGCCTTGCTGAGGGCCAGGCCTTACCTGTGACTGACCCCGTTCTTCCGCCAGCCAGGCCTCGTCAGGACTCCTTTCCCTGTTTGGGGACCCGGCCCTGCATGCCCCGGGCGGCCACGTATCGGCGCCCTGACAGCAGGACCCCCGGGAGTTGACCCGCCTCCTCGGCTACTGTGTGACCCAGCGCCTCCAGCAAGGTCTCTCAGACCCTCTAGAGAGGGTCCCTACAAGACCCCAAGTGGGGCCCTAACTTCTGGAACTGCGGCAGAAACATGCAGAGACGCCCACCGCCCTAGCCAGAACTAGTGTGTGGCGGGTTGACGGCACTCGTGCGCCCCCCACGCCTCACCTTAAGTCCGGCCCAGTTAACACGCAAGGACTCTGACGGAAGGGGGGTTCTAGTGACTTGCCCAGGGGCCCCCGACTTGGGACGAGGCGGAGTTGGGGGTCACACTGATCTGTAGCTCCGGAGTCTACCCGACAGACAAGGACTGCTGGTGCTCATGAGAGTGATGGTTACTAACTCATGCTTGCTGGCCGGGGCACTGTTGTAGTTTATTTGCGTGTCTGATCTCATTGAACCCTCGAAACAACCCGGTCAGGTGGATGTTATGAGGTTCCTCTCTGGACACTGGCAGTTATTCAGTATGCTTTGGGTTTTTGAGCACCTTCCTTGGTGACTCAGTGGTAAGGAACCTGCCTGTAAATGCAAAAGACTCCCCTTTGAGCCCTGGGTTAGGAAGATCACCTGGAGAAGGACATGGCTATTCACTCCAGTATTCTTGTCTGGACAATCCCATAGGCAGAGGAGCCTGGCGGGCTACGGTCCTTGAGGTTGCAGAGTTGGACAAGACTTAGTGACTAAACAGCAACAGCCCTGTGGCAGGCAGGATGCTTTGGGGATACAGCTGAGAGTAAAAGGGACAAAATCCCTGTGCTCAGGGTGCTGACAACCTCGTGGGGAAGCCAGACAGTAAACAAGTAAGTATATCCTATCACGTCAGCGAGTGATAAAGACAGATCGGATCAGTCAGGGCCTGGGGTGCAGGGAGAGAGGGCTGGGGCTTCTCTCTGACCTGTCGGAGGAAGAATTGCCTGGGCTCCATATGGCAAAAGCGCTTCAGAAAAAGGAACAACCCGAACAAAGGCGAGGCGAGGGGATCACGCGTGGTGTGTTTGGGGCGCCATCGGGAAGCCGGTGAGGCTGAGTGGGCGGTGTGTTGAAGCGTTCAGGCCCTGGGGAGCCATTGGACGCTTTGATGGGCCGTGGGCGGGAGCAGACGGGCCGGCGAGCACGTTGGTGGCAGGGCGAGTGGGAGTGCTGGGGATCCCTGACGTGGACAGGTCCTGAGGGAGAAGGAAGGAATCGTGGACAGGCCCTGAGGGAGAAGGAAGGAATTGCCCGCAGCCTTAAAATTGGGCTCAGTGAATCTTCTCAGTAAAGGTTTTTGATTCTGCAGGCCACCCATCTCTGTCCCAACCGACTCTCTTCTGCTGCCCTAGCCAGAGCAGTCAGTGGATGTGCAGATGAAGGGAGCTGCTGTGTCCCAGTCAGCCTTTGTTGACAGCAACAGGTAGTGGCTGGGGCCGGTCCTCAGGGAGGCTGCCCTTTACCGACACCTGAAATTCCAACAGGCCCCATCTCTGCTAAGAACTTTTCATGATCTTTGCCTTATTTGGGGTTTCCTGTGGTAAGGGAAAATAGACACAGAAGCAAAAGGTAATAAGTAAAATACGTGGTAGTTTAGAAGGGAGCGAGTGCTGTGGAAAAAGAGAAAAGTGGAGCAAGGGGGGAGGGATTCGGGTGGGGGTGCCAGATTGTGGGATGCCAGCTGGAATGAATTTTAAGCCAGGTGGCCAGGGAAACCTTGCCTGACACTTCACAGGTGTCATGTGAACACAAGTTTGAAGGAAGGGGGGAAACGAGCTATGTGCTTATCAGGAAGCTGTATTTGGGCAGTTGAAACAGCTGGGGCAGAGGTCTAGCACACTTGAGGAACTACAAGGAGGCCAGTGTGGTTAGAATGGAGTGGGCAAGGGGAGAGTATGGGGAGATGAGGTCAGAGAAATGTATGTGTGGATGGAGTTGGGGAGGGGGTATCATGCAGGACCTTGAAGGCGGTGATTAGGACTGTGGTCTTGTCTCTGAGGGAATAGGGAGCCACTGCCAGATTTTGAGCAGAGGACTGCTGTGGTCTCACTATGACTGCTGGGTGGAGAAGAGGATGAAGGGGGATGCTCATGGGGATGTGGGCAGAGGCAGGGAGGCCAGAGAAGAGGCTGTTGGAATAACCCTGAGAAGAGACAGTGCTGCTGATCAAAGATATATAAATGTCCAGTAAGCACATGACAAGATGCTCAGTGTCATCAGCTATCAGGGAAAGGAGAATCAAAACCACAATAAGATATCATCTCACACCACCAGGGTGGCTGTAATCAAAAAGTGAGATAATAGGTGTTGGGAAAGATGTGGAAAAATTGGAACCCTCGCACAGCTGGTGGGAATGAAAAACGGTGTAGCTGCTTTGGCAAACAGTATGGCAGTTCATCAAAGGGTTAAACCTAGAGTTACCCTATGACCCAGCAATTCCACAGCTAGGTACGTACCCCAGAGAAACAGAAACATGTCTACACAGAAAGTCATACACAGATATTCATAGCTGTGCAGATATGCATATCATATTGTTTGTAATACCCAAAAGATGAAAATAACCGACATATTCAACTCCTGGGGAATGGGTAAACTAAATGTGGTGTATACTCACAATGTGAGATCAATACAGCCATAGAAAGGAATGAAGTACTGTTACCTACTACGAATGGACAAACCTCCAAAACACTGCTAAGGGAAAAAGCCGGTTACAAAGGACTGCATTTGTATGATTCCATTTATATGTAATGTTCAGAACAGTTGAATCCATGCAAACAGAAAGTAGATGAGTGATTGTCTAGGGTTGGGGGATGGGAAAGTGATGTCTAATGGGTAAATTTGGGGACAATGAAAATACTCTAAACTTGACTGTGGTGATGGCATAGATGTGTGACTCTGTGAGTATACCAAAACACTTTAAATTGGTAAAGTTTTCTGTATGGTGTGTGAGTTATATCTCAATAAAGCTGTTATTTTCTAAAAAGAATTTTTTGAAAACCCTGAGATGGGAGGAACTGAGAGAAGCGCAGAGGAGTGGGGAAAGAAAGGTCTGACTGGAGAAATGTGCTGGGCTGGGAGAGGTGGGCATGGTAGGTAGGGCCCTAGGGAGCCAGTGAGGAATTCTGACCTGGAGACGTGAATGGATTTGTTGTGATTCTAGCTCAAGGCTGCTGGTTAGAGACTTGACTGGAGGGCCCAGAGTGGAAGCAAAACTTCAACAGGAAGTTGGTTGTGGCTTGGGCTAGGGTGGTGGCCATAGCCATGGTGGGAGAAAAGTGGGCAGATCTGAGAAGGACTCCGGAGGTGGCCTAGTGATGGGGCCTTTTGAGTTAGTTTGGGAGATGGATGGGCAGGAGATGGGCTGGGAGAGGGGTGTCCTTCCTTTGCTAAGTGCTGAAGGCCCAGAAACAACTTTTGCTCAGTGAAACCCAAATTTGTAGCTTTAGAAATGAACCTTCATTTCTTCTGTTCATATGTATTAATTCATGGAAGAAATACATGTTTGGAGGGAAATTCACAGTGACTGCAGTGAAAGGAGGAAGCACAGCTCTAGCCCTCCTTCCCCTTTCACGTTCCGATTCACGACACCTCACGTACCTGCTGTGAATATCTGGTGTCTTCCTCCCCACACTACTTGCACATTTACATTCCCATATATCCTTCCTCAGCAGCGTGCACTGTGATCCTCCATAAGAACCTAGGAGTTTCTAGCATTCTCCAGCTAATTTGGAGCGTGTTTACGCTGGTCTAGTGTGTGGTTAGGAGCTGCAGTGAGCATCCTCAGGCAAAGCTGTGAGCTTTCCTGAAGGGGAAGTTCCTAGAAGTGGAATTGCAGGCTCAAAGAGCACAAGTGTCTGAAGTTCTGCCAAGTAGCCCTTGGCAGGGCTCTCCTTATTTGGATCCCCACCACTGGGATCTGGTCCCTTCATTCAAGTATTTATTTATAGCTAGCTGTCTGCCAGGCTCTGTTCTGTGTGCTTGGGATACATCAGTGACCAAGACAGGAAGCAAGGCACCACCTTCCTGGGGCATCCATTGTGTGGGGAGACAGATGATAAACAGTAAGCACTAAACCTAGGGTGGCCAACTGTCCAGGTTGCCCACAATGCCGAACTTTAGTGCTAACACTGGGAAAGTCCCAGGCTAGTTGGTAAGAAAAGTTGGTGGTACAAAAAGATAATTACTATAAAAATTAGAGCAGCTAAAAAAAAAAAAAAAAAAATTAGAGCAGCTAAGGCAAGATGGTTCAGGAACACTAGGGGGAGAGGAAGGGGGAGAATTTTTAGATTAGGGGAGTCAGGGTAGACCTTTATTGAGAAGGAAACATTTCCATAAACATTTAAAGGAAGTGAGGGAACAAGTTTTGTGAATATCCAGAGGAGAAAGACTGTTCCAGGCAGAGGAGGCTGCCAATGTCAATGTCCTGATGCAGAAATGAGACCAAGCATCAGCAGTCTCTGAAACGTGTGTCAGTCATGGAAAGACAGAGGTGCCTTGTCTTTCTCCTGTGTTCCCTTTCTTCTCAGTGAGGCTGAGCATCTTTTCATGGGTAAATGCCTCCATATTTATTACTGAGTCCATGGTCTGTGGTTGCTGACAAGTTCTTTGCCCCTTAGTGGCCTTAATATTTTAAAACATGTCATCTGTAGGGGCTGTGGTAGGTGATTAACAAGAACCACTTTCCTCTGTGTCCCTGAGCAGAACTTAGAACTCTCTTCAGTGGTCAGAGCTAGTTAATTGGTAAATATAAACACAGTCACATTTACCATATTTACCAATTTACAATACTGGTAAGTTCTTAAAGAGATGGGAATACCAGACGACCTTACCTGTCTCCTGAGAAACCTGTATGCAGGTCAAGAAGCAACAATTAGAACTGAACACAGAACAATGGACTGGTTCAAAATTGGGAAAACATTGGGAAAAGAGTATGTCAAGGCTGTATATTGTCACCTTGCTTATTGAATTTATATATAGAGTACATCATGTGAAATGCCACGCTGGGGGAATCACAAGCATCAGCCTGGAGAAGTATCAACAACCTCAGAGATACAGATGATACCACTCTAATGGGCAGAAAGCAAAGAGGAACTAAAGAGCCTCTTGATAAGGGTGAAAGAGGAGAGTGAAAGAGCTGGCTTTAAAAACTCAACATTCAAAAAACTAAGATCATTGCATCTGGTCCCATCACTTCATGGCAAATAGGTTGGGAAACAGTGGAAACAGTGACAGACTTTATTTTCGTGGGCTCCAAAATCACAGGATGGTGACTGCAGCCATGAAATTAAAAGATGCTTGCTCCTTGGAAGAAAAGCTATGACGAACTTAGTATATTAAAAAGCAGAGATATCACTTTGCTGTTAAAGGTCCCCATACTCAAAGCTATGGTTTTTTAGTAGTCATGTACGTACGTGAGAGTTGGACCATAAAGAAGGCTGCTGCTGCTGCTAAGTCACTTCAGTCGTGTCTGACTCTCTGCGACCCCATAGACGGCAGCCTAGCAGGCTCCCCCGTCCCTGGGATTCTCCAGGCTGAGTGCCACATAATTGCTGCTTTGGAATTGTGGTGCTGGAGAAGACTCTTGAAAGTCTTTTGGACAGCAAAGAGATCAAACCAGTCAATCCTAAAGGAAATCAACCCTGAATAGTCATTGGAAAGACTGATGCTGAAGCTGAAGCTCTGATTCCTTTGGCCACCGGATGTGAAGAGCTGACCATTGGAAAAGACCCTGATGCTGGGCAGGAGGAGAAGGGGGTGATGACAGAGGATGAGATGGTTGGATGGCATCACCAACTCAGTGGACATGAGTCTGAGCAAACTCAGGGAGATAGTGAAGGACAGGGAAGCCTGGAGTGCTGCAGACCATGGAGCCCCAGAGTCAGACCCTACTTAGTGACTGGACAACAGTGCCTGCAGTGGATCAGGTGCTCCCTCTAGTGGCAGCGGCAGTGAACCGCATTGGCTGGCTCTCATCTTGCTCCAAAACCCCAGACTGCAGGGCTGACTTCGCCTTGGATAAAAACGTACTTTAGCTGCCAGAGGCTTCCTTAAATGGCTGTAAAACTGACTTCTCTGATGCGCTGCAAGATTAAATAGAACAATGCCTGATGCTGGCGACTGTGGGAGCAAATGAGCATTCTCACATACATGGGCTTGGCAAGGCTCTAGGAACTGCATCTTGGCATCATGTAGCAAGTCTTAAAAACACACCTCCCTCCAACCCAAAAGTTCACCCTCCTAGGAGCTCATCCCAGGGAAAACTACGTAAATGCTCCATGTGGCGTGCAAAAACATATTCCTCAAAGCATTATCATAGTGGAAAATGGGAAAACCCCAGATATCTACTGGTAGGGACCGAAATAAAAATTATGCTGCTCCTTGGACTCCAAAACTCATGAAAGATACTGAGAAGCTGTTCAAGTCTCGAGAGACACAATAACTACTTACAACACCTAATCCCAGGGTTTAGGGGGATTTTCCCAGGAGCTGAAAAGAGAATTGCTCCAAAGGACAATATTGGGACAGTTGGTGAAACTTGAACATGGACTTCATCAATGTTAAGTCCTTGATTTTTGATAACTGTACTGTAACTCTGTAAGAGAATGTCTGTGTTTTTCAGAAATGTTCCTTAGGAGCTGCTCACCCTCAATTGTCTTAAAAAATATTCATATGCGAAGAAAACTGGAAAGCAGTGTAATGAAATGCTAACAATTGGTGAGTTGACAAAAGCTGTACAGGAATTCTTGGGCTTGTTCTTGTAATTCATGTACATTTGAAACTTTATAAAGTTAAAAAGACATGAAAAGAAAAAAAGGCACATGCACACAGCATCTGGTATAGATATCAGAAGTTCGCAAGCCTACCCCGGCAAACGCAGGTTAAGAATACCTGCTCAGAGGCTGAACTTTGTTTAATCAACACAGTGAAGTTGCAAATTGAGCAAGTGTAAGGTTACAAAGGCAAAACTCTTGTGCCAGATCTTGTCTTTGACTTGCCCAACCAAAGCACGGGACATGTGGATCAGATTACTTTGTTGACTTAACAGAAGTGAAATAGTTGACAGGCACATAGAGTCTACATTGAATGAAAAATAGGTAACATTTAAGCCCTGGCATTACAACTGCATGGGAAGGGAAGAGACTCCTGTCTCCCATATCACCCTCACTCCTGGGCATCTAGCTCCTTAGTGAGGGCAATGGCAGCCAAAGTTGGCACTGTTGACATTCAGATTTAAACATTTTTTAAATTTGAAAATATAAAAAAAATTTAAGTAAATAATTTAAAAAATAAATTTAAACTTTATTTTTAAAAACTAGGTTGAAAAAAGTAAAAGTGTTAGTTGCTCAGTTGTGAGCAACTCTTTGTGACCCCATGGACTGTAGCCTGCCAGGCTCCTCTGTCTATGATATTCTCCAGGCAAGGATACTAGAATGGGTAGCCATTCCCTTCCTTCTCCAGGGGATCTTCCCAAGGATTGAACCCTGGTCTCCTGCATTGCAGGTGGATTCTTTACCATTTGAGCCACCAGGAAAGCCCAAAGGCAGGTTACACAACTACAAAAAAGTCACAAGTGCAAGTCAGTCAGTCAGTTCAGTCGCTCAGTCATGTCTGACTCTTTGCAACCCCATGGACTGCAGCACGCCAGGCTTCCCTGTCCATCACCAACTCCCGGAGCTTGCTCAAACTCATGCCCATGGAGTCGATGATGCCATCCAACCATCTCATCCTCTGCCACCTCCTTCTTCTCCTGCCTTCAATCTTTACCAGCATCAGGGTCTTTTCCAGTGAGTCAGTTCTTCGTATCAGGTGGCCAAAGTATTGGAGTTTCAGCTTCAGCATCTGTCCTTCCAATGAACACCCAGGACTGATTTCGTTTAGGATGGACTGGTTGGATCTCCTTGCAATCCAAAGGACACTCAAGAGTCTTCTCCACCACCACAGTTCAAAAACATCAATTCTTTGGTGTTCAGCTTTCTTCACAGTCCAACTCTCACATCCATACATGACTACTGGAAAAACCATAGCCTCGACTAGACGGACCTTTGTTGGCAAAGTAATGTCTCTGCTTTTTAATATGCTGTCTAGGTTGGTCATAGCTTTTCTTCCAAGGAGTAAGCGTCTTTTAATTTCATGGCTGCAGTCACCATCTGCAGTGATTTTGGAGCCCAAGAAGAGAAAATCTGTCACTGTTTCCATTGTTTCCCCATCTATTTGCTGTAAAGTGATGGGACCGGATTCCATGATCTTAATTTTCTGAATGTTCAGTTTTAAGCCAGCTTTTTCACTCTCCTCTTTTGCTTTCATCAAGAGGCTCTTCAGTTACTCTTCACTTTCAGCCGTAAGGGTGGTGTCATCTGTGTATCTGAGGATATTGATGTTTCTCCTGACAACCTTGATTCTGGCTTGTGCTTCATTCAGCCTGGCATTTCGCATGATGCTCTCTGCATATAAGTTAAATAAGCACGGTGACAATATACAACCTTGACATACTCCTTTCCCAATTTGGAACAAGTCAGTTGTTCAATATTGAGTTCTAACTGTTGCTTATTGACCTGCATACAGATTTCTCAGGAGGCAGGTAAGATACAAATGCAAGAGAGTACAGCAAATAGCCCCCAGCCATCCAGTCCCCTTCTCCACGGGCAAGGTGCATCAGCAGAATAGGTTGCAGTGTCCCACAGTAACAGCAGCCCCAGGTGCTAAAGCAGCAGGGTTTGTTTATATCTGGCATGTCTAATAACGTCTGGGAGGCAGGGAAGTACTTTGCTAGTCTGTGCCCAGGAGGAGACCCTCTGAGTGCTCAGTGATCCCATACTTAGATGCACTGCATCACCACCCTGCCTCTCCTTCCACCCCACCCTCCAATTACCTGTAGACAAAGCCTCCAACATAAAGAATAGATGGACGAACAACCCTTACATGGACCAGATGGGGGCATTTTACCAGTGACCCAACATCAGTGTTTTGAAGGCATTACTCCCTTCCCCTCCCATTAATCTAGAGTCAAACAAATGGACCCAAGCAGGTGAAACCTAGCTGGTGGTGAACATGTCATGGAAGGGGAGGAGTCTTTCTCAACTGCAGATCACACTCTGTCTCCCAGCTAGCCCTTCCCTGCCAGGATGGTTAGGTTTTATGTGTCACCTTGGCCAGGTGACAGTGCCTGGTTGTTGGTTCAAACACAGCCCTGTTATTGCTGTGAAGGTATTCTGTAGACATCTACAGTCAGCTGACTTTGAGTAAAGGAGGTTATCCTAGATCATACGATGGGCCACATGCAATCAGTCGAAGGCCTTAGAGCAAAAAAACTGAGGTTTCCTGGAACAGAATGAATCCTGCCTCAAGACTGCAGCCTAGAAAACCTGCCTGAGTTTCTGAAGTGCCTTACAGACTGAATTTGCCAGCCCCCACAGGAGATGCAGGACACACAGTTTCAATCACCGGGTCAGGGAAGATCCCGTGGAAGAGGGCATGGCAACTCACTCCAGTATTCTTGCCTGGAGAATCCCATGGACAGAGGAGCCTGATGGCCTATAGTCCTTGGGGTCGCAAAGAGTTGAACACAGCTAAAGCGACTGAGCATGCACACTCACACAGGCCAGTTCCTTGACAGAAGTACACACACACACACACACACACACACACACACTGGTTCTGTTTCTCTGGAGTACCCTGACTGATACAGAATAAAATCTAATATTTGAGACGCAAACACTTAAATGCACTAGAGAGGAAGGGGTTTTCTTAGTGATAAAACTGGTACTGGAATGCCCTGCACACACGACCCAGACGAGCAAACTCATGCTTTGATGTAATGAGAGCTGGCAGTTGATAAACAAGCATTTAGATACTCCTGGGGTAGGTTGTCCTAAAGTTCATAAAACCTTGCCTTCGGGGCACCTCCTGAGACAGAAGGAGGGGACAGTTCTGTCTTCACTATGCATATATGTTAATGCACTGGGCGGGAAGAGAGAGGTGTGGAAAATGCTTCCTGGTTATCATAAAAACTGACACTTAGACTGTATTCTGTCACACATACTGTTATGGGTTGAATTTTGTCCCCTCCTCCCACCAAAAAAAAAGTGTTTTAGGTCCTAACCTCCAGGACCTGTGAATATGACCTTGTTTGGAAATAGGGTCTTTGCAGGGAAAATCACTGGGGTGAGCCCTAATCTGTCATGACTGGTGTCCTTATGAAACGGGACATTTTGCCAAGGAGTCGGGTGTACACAGGGAAGACGATGTGTTGAGTGTCAGCACTGCCCGCAATCCCCCAGAAGCTGTCGGGGGGAGGGCACGGGCAGATCCTCCCACCCAGCCTCAGGAGGAGCGGGCCCTGCCGACACCGCCCTCTGAGACCTGCGGCCTCCAGCAGCTCCGGGAGAGAATGCACTTCTGTTTAAGCTGCCCCGAGTGTGGTACTACTATTACCACAGCCTAGGGAAACTAACACAGCGCCCCCCCCACACACACACATTTTAATGATATTCAGTCAAAAAATTTGATGTAAGGAGGTGCAAACAAATAGAATCTGCAAACAAATGCTTAAATGCTGAGTCAGGACACATAGGAAGAAATCAAGGATTTAAAAGCACCTAGCAGTGCAGCCCCTTGCCAGACTCCTGACCACCCATCTGCAAAGACACTTAGATGCTCACCCTGCCTCGGCCACAAAGAAGACTCCCCAGTGACCTGCAAATGTGGAGGTGGAAGCCCATCCTTTCCCCACAGTAAACCTGAGGCCGGGGATCAGGAAAACATCTGTTTATTTAAAAAAAAAATACCAAGTGCAGCTTGGCTGGCTGTCCTCACTAAGGAGCTGGGACGAGTCCAGTGTTGGGTGGCGGAGCAGGGTGGGGAGGGGTAAGGAAGCAGGCAGAGCTGCAGAAGGTCTTCTGGTCCAGAATGGATCATCTTCTCTCCATACTGTCCTCCACTGCCCCCTCACTGGAATGGGTGTATGTGTGTGCGTGCACGTACGCACACAAGCCTGTATGATGTACAAGGCAGCAGGGCAGGGGGGAGACTCAGATGGCGAGGTCTCAGCTCTGGAAGCATCAGGGGAGTCTGGCAGGACATGCCCACTTCCTCATCCACCTCAAGACCTCTCCCCACTATGGCTTATTTGAGATAAGAGGTCAAGGCCCCAGGGTCGGGCAGCCTGTGTAGAGTGAGTGATGTGTGGTGTGTGGCAGGGAGCGAGATGCCTGGAATCCAGGCCAGGAAAGAGCGAGTGGAAGGGGAGGGGGCATATAAAAAATGAGAGGCCCCAAACCCTGCAGATGTGGGGGCTGGAGAAGGCTGAGTGCTCCTTGGGGGTAGTGAGTGGAGGGGAGGGGCTCTGGGGGGGCAGG
Source organism: Bos grunniens (assembly GCF_055505025.1). Taxonomy (NCBI): domain Eukaryota; kingdom Metazoa; phylum Chordata; class Mammalia; order Artiodactyla; family Bovidae; genus Bos; species Bos grunniens. The sequence goes on along the minus strand of NC_141182.1, from coordinate 62,529,227 downwards.
TGCTCAAGCCGGCTCCTTTTGGGGGAAGTCACAGTCTGCCCTAGGGACCTTGGGCGTGTCGAGGCCCTTGGAGGGATTGGGGGAGCCCAGCGGAGCAGCTGCAAGCCGGGGCTGAAACACTGGCCCTGGGGCCCTGGTAGACTGGGGCTAGCCCCTCAGTGTCCTCAGTGTGGTGGGAGCCATGCTGTGTGCTCAGTTGCTCAGGGGTGTCCGACTCTTTGAGACCCCATGGAGTATCGCCCTCCAGGCTCCTCTGTCCATGGGGTTTCCCAGGCAAGAGCACTGGAGGGGGTTGCCGTTTCCTCCTCCAGGGGACCATGGTGGGAGTTGAGGGCCAAGTTTCTGCCCCAGGCTCCCGATGAGAAGGGATGAGCTGAGGTGCCGTTATTTGTGGGGAGAGAGGAGAGGAAGGGGGGCGGCTCAGAAGAGGGAGAAGAGGCCCCCCGACCTGGCCCTCGGGGCTGGGAGAGGGGGCGTGTAGCCCTTTAAGAGTGGGGGAATGGCCGCCCCCCAACATGGCTATGTACAAAGAGAATTTGGGGCAAATTGTGCGTTGGGTGTTGGGGACTCCCCAGAGGGTGAAGGGGCAAGGGGAGAGAGTGGTGCTCCTCTGCCATCCCGGGGAGATGCAGAGCACACCCTGCCCTGCGGGTTGTAGGGGCGGTGGCCGCCGCGCTCCAGATGTGCCCTCCCGGGATGAGGCAGCGGCAGACACCACTGAAGGCCCCGGGGAGGTCGGCAGCTATTGGCCCCGCCCTGGGCATCTCCAGGGAGAGTTTGGCCCAAGCCAATGGCGTGCGGCGCTGGGTGCGGCTCCGGTGCCAGGGTTGGGACTGGGGCAGTGACATCACCCAAGGACTGGAAGGCCCCCCTCTGGGGATGTTAAGAGGTCTCTGTGTTGACCCTGTCACCGATCAGATGGTTGGGTGAAGGGCAGTTATCCGGAGGGGGGATAACTGGTGCCCTCACCCAGGGGTGAGGGGGACTGGCCAAGGCCAAGTCTGGGATCAGGTTGAGGCAGGCATCAGCCTGAGTCAGGAGCAAGGCAGTGACATCACCAAGAAGGGCTGGAGTAGGATGATGTCATCAGAGGGAGCCCCACCCCACGCTCTTTTTGAGGGAGGGGGGAAAGAATACATATTGTGCTGGTTCCTCTAAAGGGAACGACTGTAGGTGACCCCACAAGAGAATTGAAATATAGCTGTACTTGGCTATATAGTACTTGGCTCCCAAGGGGATGGATCTTCAAGGTGATGATACATGGTTGACATGGATCCTGATAAATGACATAATTGGGTGTCTGGGATCCTGGGAGATGATGATGTCACAGTTTTGGTGTATCCCAGTTGATGATGGTACCAAGGTTGAAGTGGATCCCGGAAGATGATGATGTTGGATGTCATGGGTCCCGGGACACCATCGACTCTCAGGGATGCTGGGGCCTGGTGGCATCATGGCTGAATTGGCTCCTGGGAGGTGATGACAGCATGGTTAAGGTGGATCCTGGGGCATGAAGACATTGCGGTTGGAGTGGATCCTGGGAGATAATGACAGCACAATTGTGGGGGTCTGTGGGAAACTGGGGCATCATCAGTCCTAGTGGATCCTGGTAGAAGATGTCACCATCGGCCATACTGGATTCTGGAAGGTGATGACATCACTGGTCATGGTGGGTTCTGGGGGATGATGACATCATCAGCTGTGGTGAATCCTGGGAGATGATGACACCATGTTGGTGGAGAATCATGGATGATGGTGACACCACTGGCTCTAGGCTACCTTAGAAGGTGACACTATAGTTATGATGAATCTTGGATGAGAACGAGACCCTAGCTGTGGTGGATCCTGGGAGATGAACACGCCATAGATCATAGGGAACCCTGGGAAATGATGTCATCACCAGCCATGGTTACCACGGGACCCCAGGTGCAATGCGGCCATGAGTGGTGGAAGTCTTGTGGTGCCAATGATGTCAGTAGCAGGCACACCCCACCCCCCACCCCAACAGGAGGCCAGGACTCTGCAGAGTTGATGATGTCTGTAGTTGTGGCAGAGAGATGTGGGGCCGCCTAAGAGTCCCCAGGACTCTAGGAGCAGTGGAGCGGCCTCCTTGGGAGCAGAAGCCAGTCTGGGAATGTGTGCTGTCCTCCAGGAGTCACCAGGAGGTGACATCTCTGCATGGGGGGAGGACCCATGGCCCAGCCTCACTTGAGGGGAGGGTCTGGTGGAAATCACATAGGGCTTGTCCCTAGGGTCAGGGGAGAGAGCATCCAAGCTAAGTCATGGTGGGACAAGGCAGAAACTCTGGTGACACCATCACAAGGAATGGCCTTCCAGAGCAGGCAGTGTCTCCAGTGGTGTCGTCACAGCTCCAGGGCCCCAGGGGCAGGCTGTCACCTCTGGCCAAAGCTTCCCCACAGGGCAGCCGCCCCAGCAATGACACCTGAGATGCCATCTCAGGACCGGTCCCTTCCTTGGTGGCCCCCAGCTTAGTCGTGGGCTCGGGGCAGCCCGCCTTGTGGATGCTGGGCAATCGCAGTGGATGTGTCTCACGGGGACGTAATCTCCGTGCAGGCAGAGTCTGGTGCTGCGGTGCAGAGGGGCCTCACCCTGGAGAGGCCCCTAATGGGCTGCCCGTCTGCGGGGATGACATCACAGGGCAAGCCAGCTCCTCTGGTGATGGCGTCACAGGAAGGAAGCAGAACCCCCGTGGCGATGTCCTAGAAAGGAGGCCTGTGTCTGGTAAGGACGTGAGGTGCTTTTCCCTGTGGCGCGTCCTGGGAAGATGGCTTTGTCTGAAGGCACAGCTTCATAGACAGAGGCATCTTCTTTGGAAGAAAATATTTTCCTGGTGACGATGAGGTCCACAGAGGCCTTTTGGTGCCAGAGACAACATCAGAGGGTGAGACTTATCTGTGCAGTGACGTCACAGGAGGGCTCCTTGTCTCTCGGGACGATGTCATGGGACAAGGCATTGGTCCTCTTATGACGTCACTGGAGGGAGGTCTTTGTGATGACACCGTGGAGCACAGACACGGCCTCCAGCGATGTCTGTAGTGGGCCTGTTCCTCTGCGATGACCTCATGGGAAGCAGGGTTTGTCCCTGTGATGAACACAGACGTTTTTTACTACTGATGACCTCACATACAGGCCTCTTCCTCTGTGATGACGTCATGGGAAGGAGGCCCTGCCTCAGACTGTGACAGGAGGATCTTATCTGCCATGACATTGGAGAAGGAAACTTTTTCTCTCGTGAGGATTTCGTCCAAAACCGTGTCCTTGGAGGTAGCCCTCCTGGCCCCCGCAGGTCTGGATTACAGGCCCCCCAGCCGGGTGTGGCAGGGGGTGCAGGCTGGGATGGGGGCCCCAGGCCGCAGCGCCCCAGCCCCCGGCCCAGCCTTGGACGCTCAGACAGTCACCTCGTTCTTGCTGGCCGTGCGGAGGTGTTGGGGCAGGTGATGGCCGGGGATGAACTGCAGCTGCTCCAGCGTGCCCTGGCGCTGGAAGGGCGGCCTGCGGGCCAGCGTGCCCCCACCCCCGCCGGCGTCTGACATCCAGGCGGGCTGCGGCGAGCCGTGCAGGGCGTGGTGGTGGTGCGCGTGCAGTCCGGGTGGCGGCGGCAGGCCGTGCAGCGGCGTGGGGGGTCCCCCGGGCCCCAGCAGCAGGTTGGAGTGGGAGGCGGCCAGGCTGGCTCGCGCGGAGGGCTCGGGGGGCAGCGCGGGGCTGCGCGGCGGCGACAGGAGGTGCTCGCGGCTCTGGCGCAGGGCCTCGGGCGACGACAGGAGGAGATGCTCCTGGGACACGAGGCGCGCGCGCGGCAGCGTGAACTCGTAGCGCGACCGGCCCCCGTCGCCCAGCAGGTGCTCCTGGGACATGACGCGCCGAGGGTGGGGCGCGGGAGCCAGGCCCAGCTCCTCGGGGCCGCCCCAGCCATCCATGCGGTAGCCGCCCCCCGTGCCGGGTCGCCGCAGCGCGTGCAGGGGCAGCGTCCCACGGGGCACCTCCGCCAGGTGCCGGCGCTTCAGGTAGGCCTCGTCCAGGTCCTTCTCGGCTGCGGGAGAAGCGAGGAAACCGTAGAGCTGGGCCCCCTGCCGGCCCAGAAGCTGCCCGCCTCCCTGGGCCATCCCTCTGCCTCTCCTCGCACTGGGCTCCCGCCCCCAGGGAGCTCCAGACATCACCGGAACTTCCTGGGCATTAGCCTGGGCAGGGGCACGGTTTTAACCAGTGGGAACAGTCAAGCTAGAAGAATGCATGTTCCCAGGCCCAGCTTGCGGTGCTGGGGCCGTAGATGAGGAGGGGGACTGTTTTTTAAATCGCTTGGGAATATCCTTTCTTTTGGGCGTAGAACCCAGCTCTTGCTTTTTGAGGAAACTTCCTTCTCTTTCATCCTGTAGAAAGTATTTTTCGATTCGACCCATTCGTGGATTGTAAAGTCAAGGTTGTGGGGTAGAGACAGTATTTTGCAAAATGAAATAGGATAGAAAATTATTAGAAAGTTTCCCACAATAAGAAAAAATTGAAAGAAAGTGAAGTTGCTCAGTCGTGTCCTCATGGACTGTAGCCCACCAGGCTCCTCAGTCCATGGAATTTTCCAGGCAAGAGTACTGGAGTGGGTTGCCATTTCCTTCTCCAGGGGATCTTCCCAACCCAGGGATTGAACCCAGGTCTCCCGCACTGCAGGCAGATGCTTTACCGTCTGAGCCACCAGGGAAGCCCATCAAGAGAATAAGGGTGAGTACCATTCATACAATTTTTGTTTCAGCTGTGTGTGTTATTGAAATATCAATGGTTGAAGTGACATAATATCTGGGATTTGTTTTGAAATAACCCACCAAAAGATGGGGTGGGGGAAGGAGGGAGTAAGAAAATGTTAAAGCTGGATGATAGGAACCTAGGGGTTCATTTTATCATTTCTCTGCTCTTGAACCTGTTTGAAAATGTCCACAAGAGCAAGTTTCAAAACTTCGCTGTAATTAAAAAATTGCCGGTGTATGTGGGTTTCATGAGACACAATATAAAAACCCTTTCTGACTGTGAATCTCAGTTTAAAATGTGTGACGCCTCCTCCACGACCAGGAATGTCCAATCAAGAGTCATGGTGACTGGTTCTGGGACAAGCTCATGACCCTTTCTTGGCCAGTGGAGTTTGGGCTTGGGATTTTTGCTGCAATCACTGGGAGAGACTCTTCTGGTAAGAACTACGCTGAAGATTGTCAGGGCAGTCTTTGCCATCACAGAGGGAGATTCTGTCTGAAAACGAAGCTAGCCCACTGTTCAGCAGAGCTGAGAGATGTAGAATCTTGGCGCCAGCTCTTGAGTACCTGGGTTCAGCCACACCTGAAGCTTTCGGCACACAGAATTTGCCTTATCAAGCCAGTGTAGTTAGCTTTTTTTTCTAAGTTGTGTTTCAGCATAGTTACTTTTTTTTTCCCTTTAAATTATGTTTCTATTAATCGCAAACACAAGTCCTGATGAATGCAATAGATCTTGTGGAGAGGACCATGGATTTGCATTTATGAAAAGCACCCTAAGTAGTTAACTGCGATGCAGAATGACCTTGAGTCTTTCTGGAAGCCCTTGGAGAAAAAAAAAAGAACCCTAAGCGGTGTGGGGTGGGGGGGGGGGGTGGGGGCCGGAAAGGGAAGGGAAATCGAGGGCTTGAGCAGGCGCTCGGGCCACTGTCCAGGGTCCTGAACCCAGGCCCTGCCCCCGCCCCGCCGCCCAGGCAGCCCCCTTCCCGGGACTCACCAAGCCTCTTGAGAGAGGAGTAGCGGTTGAGCTCCGATTTCACGGCGGCCTCGTAGGACGGGGGCAGATGCGAGAGGTTGTGGAAGGACCGCGAGCAGGACAGCGTGGAGTAGCGCAAGGAGGGGCTGGGCGGCGGGATGGCCCTCCAGTCTGGGGCAGAGGGCACGGCCGGGGTCAGTCCAGGCCAGTCTGGGGCAGAGGGCACGGCCCGGGTTAGTCAGGCCCTGCTCCCTCGAACCCCGCGGTTCCGCCCCCGCCCCCTTAGAGCTTTAGCAGCCTGGGGTTCCAGCCCCTCAAAGCTGCAGCAGTCCAAGCTCCCTCTGCTCACTCCCCCCACGTCCCCTCGGGGGCTCCTTGCTGGGGAAGGAGCAGGAGGTGCAGCCCGCACGTCCTGTGTGCCCCACCCCAGGCAGGAGGGGCGCGCTCCAGGCCGCTTCCCGCGGACCGCTCCAGGGCTACCGGGCTGGTCCGTGAGGATAGGCTCCCACGGCCTCAGCCCTGCCCTATCAGGGTACCTGGTTCCGACTAGTGCCAGGTGGGGAGGGAGGGAGCCCTGCCCGCCCCGGCTGCGTACCCAGAGTGGCAGCGTGGTGTTTGGGGCTGTTGACGCTGAGGTGCAGGTAGTTGTGCAGGTTATCTGTGGGGACCAAGAGGGGAGGGCGTCACTGCCGTTGCCGGCGCCCAGCTGGCACCCCGTCCTGGTCCGTGTGGAAGGCTCCCTGCTCGCGTCTTCCTGGTCTCCAGCTCTGCAATCTTTGCCCTGACTTCCTTCTCCCTTCTGGATCGTCAAACCAGCCTTCCGCCCAGCTCCAAGACCAGCCCAGCCACGGTGCTCCTCACACACACACACACACACACACCCCTCTGCTGCGCGAAACCCTCCACCTATCTCACCATCACCGATGGGACACAGTCTAAGCTGGGGGCGGCCTCTGAGGCCTTCCGACCTGCCCTCAGTCTCATCTCTCACCCCTCCCCTCAAGCCCTGCTTCCCTCTGATGCCCAGTGGCCCAGCTCAGTTCTGCCACAGGGCCTTTGCACGTTCTGTTCCGCTGTTTCCTGCGCGTTGAACCCCTTCCTCCCCTTCTTTGCCTGCAGACCTCCTTCCTGCTCATCCCTCCAGATCCAGGTCAAATGTCTCTTCTTCATCACTAGTACTCAAAGCCCTCTTCTCTCCTGCGTTCCTGACCTCAGATCAATCCGCGTACTTTACTGCCTGGACCCGCCTCCCAGCCTCCTCCGGAGCCTTCCTCCTCTCATTTCTTTCCCTGCACACGGGTCCCAGAGACATAGACCTGCCCACTCGGGACTCTGCCCCTCTCCCGCTCTAAACTCCTCCCTGGCTCCCCATTGCCCTCAGGACACAGAGCTACTCAGATTGGCCCGGCACTCGAGGCCCTTCCTGAGGTGCCTGCCCACCCTCTCCCCAGACTCAGCTCTGGGGGCCTCACAAGCTGAGCTGCCCAAGAAACTCTCCTCCGTCCCCTGGCCACTGCCCCAAGATCTCTTTCTGAGGGCGCCTCCTCTGCCTCCCCAGACCAGGCCCTCTGACTCTCTCCCAGCCGCCTGGACCTCTCCGCCGACGCTCTGGCCACGCCCCGTAAGAAGAGTGGTGATGTGAGGCGAGCCCTCCTCTGATGCTCATTTTATGGATGAGGAAACTGAGGCCCAGAGAACTGAAGACGGTCGCCCCAGGTCACAGTGGTAGAACTAGGAGTCTAACCAGGCGTCTAGCTCCAGACATTCCAACTCAGTGGCTACCTGCGTCCTTGTGTGTCACCGGCTGCTGGGTGATCTGACATGAGTTTCTCAAGCGCAGTGGCTTGAGAAACCGTCGACGCGCCCGCGGTGCCCACCTAGGGTGCCCACGGAAGGGCAGGGAGTGGGGCGGGCTCACTGCACCGTCCGGAGCAGTGTCCGAAACAGGGCTCAGCCCGGACTGTGCGGGGAAGGCAGAGTCCAGGGCGGTGGGAGGCGGGGCCACATGATGGGGCGGGGCCGAGGGCAGCCGCAGCCCCGCCTCTGCTCACCGAGATTGGACGGCTTCACGGGGTTGTAGAGGTTCTTGGGCGTCCTCGGCGGCATGCTGTCCGGGCCTCCGACCCCTGTGGTTAGGGAGCTGCTTCGTGCCCGGTCCGGGCGGGCCCCGGGCCCCGCCTGATGTCTCAGAATGTCCACCAGAGCCCTGGAAGGGGCAGACGGATGGTCAGTGGCCTGGGGGCTGCGGGTAGGGATGGAGAGAGGGAGGGCGCAGGCCTCTTTCCCCTCCCCTTCTCACCTTTGCGGGTGTCTTAGTTCAGTTCGGCTTCTCGCCTTTGGCCACGCCCCTTGTTAGCGTCAGTCTGAGCTCCGCCTGCCTCAAGGTCCCTTCGACTCACTTCCCCAATTCATCTGGACCCTACCCCTTGTGTGGTCCCTTCCACAGCGTCCTCTCTGTGGCCCCGCGCCACCCCGAACCTGGGACCTTACTCCTGTTTCTTTTGCTGCCGTCCCCATGGCGATAAAACCTTAGATTCACCCTTGACTCTTCTTTGTCTTTCCTCCATGGCCCTTAGTAATCCCCTGGATTCGCTCTCCAAAATATATCCCAACCATTTGTCGCCACCTCTGCGGCCAGCAGCCTGCCTCTCAGAGCCATAGATCCACCTGGCCTGCCCGTTTCTGCCCTTGTCCCTTGCAGGCTAAGTTCACATGCACAGCCCAGGGCTCAGGTGGCTGCACACGGAGCTCAGGACACTCCAGGGGCCCCCCTGCCACACTTAGGATGAACCCACCTCTGCCTGCTTCTGTCCACCTCCTCCTCACCCACTGCGCTCCAGTGTCGTGGGTCTCTTCACAGTCCTTCCAACACGCCACCCCAGGGCCTTTGCGCTTACGGCTTCCTCTGCCTGGAGTGCCCTTTCCATAGATACCTGTTTGGTTCTCTCTTATCCTCCAGGTCTCTGCTCAGAGAGGTCTTACCTGACCCCTTCGTGTAAAACAGCACCTCCCCTCCCACTCACAGCTCGTCATACTGCTTTACTTCACAGCAGTTATTAGTATCTGAAAGTATACTGCCCATGTGCATGGCTTCCCTGGTGGCTCGGATGGTAAAGAATCTGCCTGCAATGCAGGAGACCAGGCTTGATCCCTGGGTTGGGAAGATCCCCTGGAGAAGGAAATGGCAACCCACTCCAGTATTCTTGCCTGGAGAATCCCATGGACAGAGGAGCCTGGTGGGCTATGGTCCACGGGGTCCCAAAGAGTTGGACACGACTGAGCAACTAACACTGCTTGCTTACTATCTTAATGATAAGGGTAGCCATCATTTATTGAGGGCTTACCATGTGCCAGGACTGGACATGAATCAACCCAGTTAATCTTCGTTGCTGCCCGAATGGGTGGGGAACAATGATTAGCCCCACTGTACAGACACAGGAAACAGGCAGAGAGGTTAAGCAACTTTCCCCGGGTCACACAGCCCACAGGCGGCTGACCTGGGATTAGAGGCTAGGTTTACTCGTCAGTGCAGGGATTTTGTCTTGTTCAGCGCTGTGCCCCAGCTCCTGGCTCACAGAAAGCGCTCAAGAAATATTTGCTGAATGAAGGCCTGAACCAACCTCGTCACTCCCTAGCCTGTCACTTAAGTCACCTGTATTCTCAGGCCCCGCCCATCTCCTCAAGGCATCGGCTTCTGAGCTTCGGGAGGCTGCCTCAGCCTCTGGCCATGCGGGCCCACCCACCTCACTCCATGCTGGCCCCGCCCCCGTCGCCCAAGTCCAGCCCCCAGCACCCCCTCTCCGCCCCCCGGCCCCAGAGTACACACACCTGGGCACGTTGATCTCCCGGTGCGCCCTGGGCGCACGGGACGCCTTGCTGAAGGCCACTTTAGCGCCGACGCCCACGGCCAGGGCGAAGCTGATGACCCCGCACACCACGTAGGCCGTGCTGCCCCCTGGGCCCTCGCCCCCACGCCCCCCAGCACCCCCCGCCCGGCCCCCTTCCAGCCAGCCGGCCTGGCCGGGCCCAGGACCCCCGCCCGCACCCCCGGCGCCCCCGGCGCCCCCGGCCAGCGGCGGCGGCGTGGTGGCCCAGCGCGGCGTGTCGTAGTTGGAGCAGGAGGCCTGCGCCAGGCGCATGTGGCGGTGTTCGCAGCAGAAGCGGTAGTGGCAGGTGCCGCAGCAGAAGCGGTAGGAGCCGGTGCTGCAGTTGAAGGTGGCGTCGTACTGGCCCATGACGTCGTAGTAGCCGTGGCACAGCTCGGCCGGAGGGGGCGCACGTGCGGCCGCGCCCGCCGAGCTCTGGGTGCTGGCTCTGGTGCCGTTGGCCCCCGGGCCCGCTGCTCCCCCGCCGCCCGTCAGCGCCCCGGTCAGGCGCCGCAGGTGCGCCAGCAGAGCGGGCAGCGGACCCGGGGGCTCGGCGCTCGTGGCGTTGGACGGACGCGCCCCAGCCTGGCCGGTAGTCGAGGCCAGGAACAGGAGGGTCCCGAGGAGCAGGAGGGCCGGCATGGGGCGCGCAGGAGCTCGGCCGGGGCAGCCAGGCTGGGGGGCGAACCGAGGCTGGAACGGTGCACGGAAGAAAGGCGCCAGAGGTGCAGAAATGTGGAGATGGTGGCAGGAAAGGATGAGGAAGGCAGCCCAAGGGAAGACAGAAGCACGGGGAGCGGGCGGGCAGGAGCCAGGAGGCGGAAAAGCGGGGGACATGCATGGGCCCGGGGTTGGCCAGGGGCAGTGGTCGGTGATACGGGAGCCACAGAAGAATGTGCCGATGCCGCAGAGGGGGAACAGCAACGATCACGGGCAGAGAAAGGGTCAGAGAGTGATGAATGGGAAAGCAAGAGAGAGAAAGTGGACAGGGGTGTGAAGAAATGAGAGGGACGGATAAAAAACAGAGGAGAGATGGGATGAAGGGAGAAGAAACCAAGGAGGCAGGTGAGGGAGAGGGCAGAGGGAGAGGCCGAGGGGAGCCAGGGAGCCAGGGCGGAGGCGGGCAGGGTCAGCGGGACCAAGGGCGGCAATAAGCGGGCGCGGGGGACGGGGGTGGGGAGACGGGGAGGAGAGAGAGGAGAGTAGACGGGAGGAAAGAGAGATCGGAGTTGAGAATCTGAGTTCGTAGACCAGGAGGCGGGGCAGGGAGGGAGTGCCCTACACTACTGGCAGGGGGCGGAGTGCACTTTGTTGAGGGCCGGTCCCTGCACCCTGGCGTGTTTAGCAGCAGCTGCTAGGTGCAGGAGCGTTCACACCCCCCACCGCATTGTGACAACATAGGATGCCTCCAGGCATTGCCCAGTGTCCCCTTAGGGGCACATTTGCCCTCAGTTAGAACTGCTGGCCTACACCCCTGTGGTCCTCAGTTCCCCCAAAGCTTATTTTTTTCCTTTATTTAGGTCTGATAGTCGAGGGGAATTGAGCCTCTGTCTCCCTTCTCTCTCTGCCCCACTCCCCACCCTTACCCCTCACACACACACACACACACACACACACACACACACACACAATCTTACAATTTCAGCTCTGAAGTGTCTCCTTGCACATCTGGCAAGTCAGAGTAGCAATGGTTCATCTCCCAGCCCCACCATGTGCCAGGTGCCTGGCATTGGACACACCTAAGTCCTCATGTGCCTGTTTCCCCATCTATAAACTGGGGGTAAGGGTGGCTATCACTGAGTGGTTGGAAGGACGAACCCACTCCAGTATTCTTGCCTGGAGAATTCCATGGATAGAGGAGCCTGGTGGGCTGCAGTCCATGGGGTCGCAGAGTCAGACGCAACTTAGCGCGCACTCAGAGGGCTCCGAGCAGCACCTGGCCTAGTGCAGGCACTGTACTCCCTGGAGGGGACAGGGTGAGAGAGGCCAGACAGACGGACAGGTCGGCTTCGCTGTGTCTGCGGCAGCAGCCCGGCAGGCGGGTTCCTGCAGCAGTGTTGACTGAGGTTGGGGGTGCAGTGGGTGAACCACAGGGTTCCGCCTCTGTCTTTATGGGGCTCGCATTCTGGCACGCAGACAAAGCTAGTACACAGACACGTATCAATGGGATGCACGCTGAAAACTATTATGAAGAAACACTAAGAAATTATGAAGGAGGCCATGAAGAAATAAAAGCAGCGGGAGGAGGTGGGAGTGAGGGTGGGTGGGTGGGACTAGTTTAATAGATGTCTGTTCGCTGTTATTTTTACCCTTTATTCCTCCCCTTTGAGTGCACGTGTATCTTGGGACCACAGCATTATCAAAGGCTGCTGGGGGCTGGGATGCGGAGAGGGCTGTGGGAGCTGAGGCGCCACCCACGTTTCCATGGGGCCTCAACCTTCCCTTTTAGCTCTGCTCTGGCGCCTGTCCTGCACTCCCCGCTGCCTTCTGGACGCCCCCACTTGGTGTGTCACAGTCCTCTAAGAAGTGCCTTGGCCCACACTCTGGAAAGCACTTTGGCAGTTCCTCAAGAGTTAAACATATAGGGACTTCACTGGTGGGCCAATGGTTGAGACTGTGCTCCCAATACAGGAGTCACAGGTTCTGTCCCTGGTTGGGAACTAAGATCCCGCATGCAGCAGGATGTGGCCAAAAAAAAAAAAAAAAAAAAATTAGAGTTACCACATGACCCAGGAGTTCTACTCCTAGGTATCTGCCCCAAAGAGTTGAATACATAAATGTTTACAACAGCCCCAGAGGGAAGACCACCCAAGTGCCCATCAGTTGATGAATGGGTAAACAAAATGCAGTCTAGCCATTCAGTGGAATAATACTCAGCCATGAAAAGGGACAGAGCACCGATAGATTCTACATCCTAAGGAACCTCGAGGATGTTAAGAGAGAAAAGCCAGACACAAAAAGTCACATATCGATGATTACATTGATATGAAATGTCCACAATAGTCACATCCATGCGGACAGAAGCTGATAAGTGGTTGCCTGGGGCTGAGCGCAGGTGGGAAGAGGAGCTGACTGCTCAGTGGGGGCAGGGCCTTCTTTGGGGGTAATGAAAATGTTCTGGAACTAGACAGTGATGGTAGTCACACACCATCATTAAATACTATTGACTTGTACATTTAAAATGGTTAAATTTTGTGTTACACATATTTTACTACAGTTAAGAAACAGAAAAACAACCAACATACATCAAATGGTGTCACAGCTAGATTTTGAACTCAGGGCACCACCGCCCATAGAACATGGATGCCTCTGTCCCACACAGAGAAACGCAGGCCTTCATGCTCACAGAGATACCCCTTCTGAGAGCGACACATGCACGTGGCGATGTGGACTCCTTCATTCATACAAGGGCGGCCACGTATGGTTGGGCAGGTTGTGCACTGCACAAGAGGGTCTGGCAGAGAGACTGGCTCTCCTTCCCAAAGCACACTGGGGGGGAATCATCCATCTGTGGGAAGGGGCACTCCTTCCAAACACACACAAGGGTGCCATCTGCCTGCTAAATCACAGATGCTGGGGAGCTGCACAGGGCCAAGGGGGGCCTTGGTCTCATCTGCCCCACATGGGCTAGTAGTGTGCAGGCTCGGTCCCTATGCTGTGCCAAGCCTCTGGCAGGGCTCCATCACAGAATTTCTCCCTCTGCTGACAGAGTGCCGTGGTCCCCTCCAACTTCACACACAGGCGCATTCCCAGGGAAATTCCAACTCCTGGTCATTGACAGCTCCGGGGAGTGGGGTAGGAGGAGCGGGGGCATACACCCGCTCAGGTCCAGCAACACACACACACACACACACACACACACACACGGCCCCTGTGTCAGCGGGGGGCCAGAGCCTCCCACCCCTGTGTCCCACCTCTTGCCCTGCAGCACCTATCCCTGCCGACACTGGGCCAGATGCACGGATACAGAAGACCAGCCTTCCTCGGCCTCACAGAACTCTGCACAGATGCACAACAGAGCTTGTGTGCGTGGCAACACGGAACACAGGACACCCACGTGGTGGCCCGGACACAGCACACAAGGACACCCAGGATCGTCCTGGTAGCACACCCAAGCCTCCTCCCAACACACGTGCAGTACAGCTCCCTGTGGACACACAGCCCTGCGTCTCTGGGCATTCCCGCCCACAGCACCCAACAGTCAGACACAATCTCAGACACCATGACACCCTGGGACCACACACAGCTCCAGAACGCGGCCAGAGACCCGCCCCAGCCAGCTGCACCTGGACACGCTGCCCACCGCCTGTAGACTGTGGATGCTTGTATCCCAGCCAGACGGGCAGCCTCATGGGTACACACACTAGTGCAAACCCCGCGGGGCGGAGCGTCTGGAAGCAGGCATATGACCCTCCTTCAGACATGCCCAGACAGCACCCCCTCCCCGACACACACACACGCAGGAAGGCACGATCCTCCTCCCCCAAGCCGTCTTCTCCCTCACCGCCCTGGGCACAGCCAGCAGCTCAGGGCCAGAACCCAGGATCCTAGTCCAGGACCTGAGAGATAACAGATGTGGGCACAGAGCTCGGGGAGCCAGTGTGAGATGGGGTCCCTGCGCTCCTGGAGAACCCCGTCTTCCCCCTGCTGCCCTGCCAGCACTGCGCCACACACCTCACCCCCCACCCCTCTTCTGACCCTGTCAGCTGGGCTGGGGGGGCGGGGCAAGGACTGTCTCGTGAGATGCCTGGGAGCAGAGTGAGAACAGGATGCCGGAGGCCGGGGAGAGAGTCTCAGGTTGAGGGCAGAGGGTTAGAGAGAGGGAGAGGTAATGACCCAGGGAGAGGGAGACATAGAGACTCAGGGAGAGAAACGGAGCCTCAGGGAGAGGGACAGACACCCAGGGAGAGGGAGATGGAGACCCAGAGAGAGGGACTGAGAACCACAGAGAGGGACGGAGAACCAGAGAGAGAGAAACATAGAAACTCAGGGAAGAGCCTCGGGGAGAGGCACAGAGACCCAGAGAGAGAGACGGAGACCGAGAGAGAGACACAGAGACCCAGAGAGAGAAACACAGGGAGAGGGTCAGAGACCCAGGGAGAGAAGAACAGAGATGAAGAGAAGGGATATTCTCCTCCTTTCAAAGAAACTGAAGATATTCAAGAGAAGAGGGCTGAGACCTGGGAGGGCGAGCAGTGACGGGGAAAAAAAACCCCAGATAACTGGGAATCAAAGGAGAGCGAGAGAGAAGGAAAGACAGCCTGAGAAGGAGGACAGAGACCCGCAGGGGGAGGAGACCCAGAGAAAGTCAGAAGCCTGATCTCGGGCTGCTGGGCGTTGGAGAGGGGTGGGCAGGTGGGCGCTGAGGGTGCGGGGGTCAGAAGGCAAAGGGCGGGCGGGCCTCCTGGGAATGTCTGGAGTTGAGGGTGGGTTTGGGGTAGGGATGTGGCGAGAAGGCAGTAGGAGGGGCGATCCGGGTTCAAGAGGAGGCAGACCCGGCAGCAGGGGTCCGGGTAGTGGGCGGGGATCCCAGCTCCCGGCGGGGGCGGCGGGGTGGAGGCACCCGGCCCCGCCTCCAGCTCGCCGCCCGGGGGCGGGGTTTGAGGAAGAGACGCGGCAGGTCCCCACGCACCCCTCGCAGCCCGCCGGGTGCCTAGGCCTTCCCGTCCGCTCTCTGTCTCTGGGAGTCTCTGCGTCTCCCTGTCCTGACCTCCTCCCGGATCTCGCGCCCACTGCCCCTCCCTCGGCCCGCCGGCCAGTCTCATCTCTGCAGGGAGGTGCCCGGGGTCACGGGCTCTCTTAGCCCGTCTCTCTCCACGTGTCTCAGCGCATCTCTGCATCCTGCCGTCTCTGCCCTACGTCTCCTCCGCGTGCCAGCATTTCTTCCTCCCCTCTGCCCCGTCTCTTCTCTGCACATCCCCGTCTCTCGCTACCTCTGACTGCGTGTCTGCATCTCTGTGTGTGTCTTTCCCAGGTTTGCTGTCTACAGATCTCTGACCCTGTGAGTGTCTCTGTGCCCCCTCCGACGCCGGACCACCCATCTCCCTCCCCGGGCCCCTCACTCTCACTCAGGCTCAGGTTAGAGGGGCGGGGTGGGGGGGGCGCTGCGACGGGAGCTGTGTGTTCCCAGCGCAAAATAGACTCCTGTTGCCATGGCGACGCGAGCGCGGCCTCCGAGACGCGAGGCTTCAGGCTGGGGGGTGAGGAGGGGGGGACACCTGGATCCGGAAGGCGGGGGCCGGGGGTGCTGGCTCCCGGTCCCAGGGGTTCCTGGAGGAGGGGGAAGCAGGGACTCGTAGGTCCCTGTAGAGAGAGGCCCCTGGGCGCTCTGACGCGGGGTCCGGTGACCGGGCCTTCTGAGCGAGGTCTGGGATCCAGGAACGGGGAGGGGGGGTGCTCTGATTCCCCAGTGGGGGCGGTCTGGCTGAGAGCTCTGACGCTTGGGTCCCTGGGGGACTCGGATTGCCTTCTTGGGCCCCCAAAGGTTACGGGATGGGGGTGGGGGAGCCTGACAATCTAAAAGGGCTGAGCGGCCCTGACTGGGGGTCTCGTTGAGTCCCGACTCCCAGATTTCCAAGGGGGCTGTAGAATTCTGGGAGCCCCCATGCGGATCCTCGGGCTCCTGTCTTAGGGGAACAGGGACCACTCAGATGAAGCTATCTGTCCTTCCCATCCATCCGTCCATCCATTCAACCGCATGCCTGTCTCTTCCTCAGCGTCCCCAAGTCCCTCCTGCCTCAGTTTCCCCCTCCGCACCGGGGTGCGGCCGCGCTCACCTCACTTTCCGGATGCGGGACCCTGGGGGAGTCGGGGGGGTGGCGGCGACGTGGGGGGCCGGCCGGAGGAGGCAGAGCGAGCGCGTGTCTGCGAGCCAACCCGGTTGGGCGTGTGCGCGCGCGCTGCCTGGGGGGCGGCCGGCAGCGTGTCGGGGACCCGGGCCGGCAGTCCCTTTGCGGGCAGATGCGCGCCGGCTGCGGTGCAGATGTGAGTGGCCGCCCTCGCCTTTGCCTCGCGCCGCCGGCTCGGAGTTGAGCGGAGGCACCACCCCCTCCCCACCTGCGGGGGATCCCTCTTCCCCTGCCGCCCGCGGGCCCCGGTCGCCCCCGGGACACCCCCCAGCCCAAGAATGGTTCGGCCCACAGTCACATCAGTGTTTATTCTCCGTGAGCTGGTCCCACATAGACTGTGACGCCCTCCCCCTCGCCGCCCCTTGGAGTGGCCCGGGGCCGAGCCCCGCCTCCAGCCCGGCTCGACCAACCCTCGCCCAGCTCCGGGAGCTTCATTTGCATTTCCGGGAGGTGCGGCCCAATGGGAAGGCGGCACCCACCGCCCTCCCGAGGGGGCGGTTCTCCCGGTGGACTGCACCACTCTCGGGACCCGGCGA
This sequence comes from Bos grunniens, assembly GCF_055505025.1. Lineage (NCBI taxonomy): Eukaryota > Metazoa > Chordata > Mammalia > Artiodactyla > Bovidae > Bos > Bos grunniens. The sequence continues at coordinate 62,512,250 of NC_141182.1, read as the reverse complement.
CGGGGGGAGAAAGCGCGCCTGCCAGAGTCCCGAGGACAGGAGAAGAGGGTGTCTCCGCACAGCGCAGGGTGGCGAGGTCAGCGGAAGAGGGGGTTCTGGTCTTGGAAAAGGCCCAGCAGCCCGCTGTCGGGGCTGGGCTCCTTGACGAGCTTCTGGATCTGTAGGGGGAGTCAGGAGTCAGGGGTTTCCGTCTCCACAACAGATCATTTTCATCTCCCTCGCCGCACCGCCCGCCCCTCCCCCAACCCCCGGGCAGTAACTGGCCAAACTAACCGCCCCCTCCCCTCAAGACTTTTGCTGGTGGTCTCCCTTTCACCACAGCTACCAGGGTTAATGCCTGATTATCTGTCACCTGGGCCCACCTTACCGGCTTCGACCACTGAGGGTGACTGACTGTCCTGGGGCTTCCTGTGTACACCTACTTCTTAAGTAATCTCCCCTCAACTCTCAGGTCCAGCCCACGCCTTGTGCCTCAACTCTGGAGGCACTTATGCAACTGCCTCTTAGATGCTGGTGGTCATTTGACCTTCCACCCCCTCCCCCATCAGTGCACAGCCTGAGCGGCTGTGCTCAACCTCTCTGGGCTGCCTTTTCATGGACTGCACCCACCAGCAAGTCCTCTCATGCTAACCTACAGAAATTACAAAATGAAAGTGAGCCAGGCCTGTAACTCTGCTGCCTCCACCCTCGTTTCCCTCCTTCCTACCCCATGTCCATTAGCTGCCCAGCGCCACACACAGATCTGACAGTGTCCAGATCCCGGGTGCAACTGCACCAGAATCTTTGGGAAGACTCCACTCTGGCTTCTCCCAGCCCCCCGCCCCTCCTGCACCCTGAGTTCACCGTGCCCTTCTGTGGTTCCTTGAATAAGTCAAGCTTAGTCCCACGTCCAGGCTTCTGCCCTAGCTGTCCACTCTGCCAAGACTGCTTTTCGGATGACCGGTTGCTCACCGCCCCCACTTCAGGTCTTCGCTTTAAGGCCACCCCCAGGAGGGGCCTCCGTGCTGCCGGCCCCCATCTCATCTCTCACACACCCCACAGATTCCCTCCCCAGCTCCTGGCCCCCATGTGAAACTGAATACAGATTGTCTTTTTCTGCGATTGTTCCTGGACCTGCCACACTGGCTGGCACACAGTAGGTGCTCAGTAAATGCTCAACAGACCTGATCTAAGAGGAGGAGAAGGGGCAGATCTCAGAGGACTGGGACATTGGCATATTCCGTTACCCTAAGGGCCAAGGTGCGAAGCCGTGGCTACCCAGTCAGACCTGGGTACTGGGAAGGCCACTTGGGTGGTGGCTGTGGAGGCTGGACCTGGGTATCACAGACTGGAGGAGGAGGAGGAGGAGGGGTGCTGGGGAAGGGCCGGGTGGAGCTGTTGACAGGGTCCCCGTGGCTCCCTTCCATCTCCACCTCGCTCTAAAGTCCCCTTCTTCCGGGAGGCCTCTGGACCACCCTCAGCAACCCGTCCTGGCACACCTGGCCCTCCCCTGCTTTCTCTCTCTCTCTCTCTCTACAGCCCTCAGGGCCAGCCGGCTTCTCCCCTCCGGGATGTACGGTGTTGACCTGCAGTCTCCCCTGGGGGCGGCAGCCTGCTATGTTCCCGGATGTATTCTGCCGCTGTACCGTGGGCGCTGAAAAGGCATTTGCTGTTTGTGTGGGAGAAGGGGGAGGTCGGGTGTGGGGGGGTCCAGTACCTCCTTGAACTGAGGGTGGGTGGCGTCGCCCACGAGCTGAAAAATGAGCCCCTCGCTGGTGGAGAGGAAGGCACCGCTCTGGCGCAACCGCGACAACGCCACCAGCCGGTCCACCTGGCTGAGGGGGTGGGAGAGAGGGTGTCTCGGTCCCTACCCCACGCCCAGACAGCCGGTGAACTCAGCAAGGATCCACCCCCGGGTTCTCCCTGGGTGCCCCAAACCCAACCCACACGCACCTCACCCCTGAGAAGAGCTCACCTCCGGGAGGTACAGGCGTCCACCACCACGTGGACCTGCAGCCCGCGATCCAGGAGGTCCAGGGCCGTTTGCTGGGGGCGGAGAGAGGTCAGGACCACCCCAGCCAGGAATGACGGGGGCCAGGGTGGGGCTGAGGGCGGATCAGGGCAGGAGGGGTGCGGATTATAGCGGTATGCTTGGCAGGACAAAAGCCCAGGGATCCTGAGTGGAGTTGAAGGTCCCAGGTCAGGAGGGGAGCCACGGGTCAGGAAGCAGTGTCCAGGGTTCTGGGTTTTCAGGTTGGGGAGGTCCCAGGTGGAAAGGAGGTCCCAAGGGTCAGTGGGGGTCTCACCAAGATGCAGGCTTGTGTCTCCACGCCACAGAGGAGCACAGAGCGCAGCTGGGGCCGTGCGTCCAGCTCCTGCTGCACCGCAGGCACCATGCTGAAGCAGGTCTTGGAGTATGGCTGGAGGCCCTGGGCGCCCAGCTCGGGCACCGTGGGGCCCAGACCCTGTGGGTACTGCTCAGTCAGCACTGTCGGCACACTCAGCAGCCGGGCCACCTGGCATGGGGGTGGAGGAGCGCAGGTCTGAGCCCAAAAGGGGCTTCGGCCTGGACTCCTGGTCTGAGGGAGGAGGCATGGGGTCTGGACCTGGGTCCGAGGGAGCAGGGCTGTACCTTGAGCATGCGCGCAGCCACAGAGACGATCTGACGGAAGTACACGACGTGGCGGAACTTCTCCTGCATGTCGCACAGGAAGAGCATGGAAGATCCGGGAAGGACGCGGCCCAACGCGGGCCTCGCAGCTGCCATGTCCTGGAGTGGACAGAGGGCCCAGGGAGTGCGGTTAGGCTCGGAGGGGGCTTCTCTGCATGTCCGGGGTCCACGCACTCACCCCCTAGACTCCCACTGTGACCCTCCCGCAGCCTGGAGAGAGATTGAGGCTCTGAAGTCCCCCGGAGGGCACGGTCAGCCCCTGAGGGGTCGGGATGGGGTCCTGAGGCAAAGCTGCACACCCACCCACCGCCCACCGCCCCCACCCTCCCCACCCCACCCCAACCCGCGATCCCTCAGGTCTGATTGCCTCTCTGAATGCAGTTTGCCCACGCCTGAGACTCACTAGCTGAACCCCGCCGCCTAGGGGTCTTAGAAAGGCTGGGGTACCCACGACGTGTAGTATTCGGCCACGAAAAGGAAAGGAGCGCGGACGCCCCTCGCCGTGAATGCTGCCGAGTCACAGAGCGTGGCGCAGGAGTCCCTTTACATGGACCGTCCACAGAGACGGAGCTGGCTGGGGCGGGGTGGGGTGGGGTGGGGCGAAGGAGAGACTGAAGAGGGGCACGGAGTTTCCGTCTGGGGAGATGGAAGTGTTTGGAATCAGATAGTAGTGCTGGGTGCACAATATTAGGAATATACAAAATGCCTCTTAATTGTATACTTTAAAATGGTCAGGATGGTAAGTTTTAGGTTATGTATACTTTGCCACAATTTTATTTTTTAAATTGTTTTTATTTTGTTTAATTTCTGTGTGGCAAGTGTTCCCCAACCAAGAATGGCACCCATGCCCTCAGCACTGGAAGCACAGTCTTAACCCCCTGGGCTTCCAGGGGAAGCCCCTCCCACCATTAAAAAGAAAGCAAGCAATGTAAAAATTAAGGGGGGCACTGGTAGAGTCACCTGGGCAGCAGCCCTTTTAAAGGGGAGGACCCTGAGGTCCAGGGGAGGGGTCCATGAAGGCGGAGGTGCTGCGGGGACTAGAGGGGTGACTGCCACCTCTCCCCATCAGGGCCCTGGACACCCCGAGTCTCATGGTCCCAGCCCATGTTCCCAGAGACTTGTGTCTCTGGTTCCTGGAACTGCTGCACAAACGAGGAGTCCTGGCTTGTGTCTGCAGCTCCCCCCACCTCTGCATGTCACTTACTTATTTGTTAATTTATTTAGGAAACAAAGGCCCTGCGGACCCAGTGCACCCAGTGGAGGGCAAGCCAGCTGACCCTTGCTCAGGGCAAGTTTCAGTGTCGGGAGTCCCACAGGTGCTTTTGGTTATTCTTTAAACTGAGCACATCTACCACTGAAAATGTTTCCTACATGTGGCATATCTAAAGTTTAAAACTTAGTGGATGGCTAAAATGGTGAATATTATGCTATGGGAATTTTGTCTCTAAATACAAATGGAAGGGAAACTCCCTCAAAAATGAAACCACACTGCATTACTTCATTGCGTAGTTACAGCTGTGGCCAGGGTGAGGATTTCTGGGGAAGCTACTCTCTTGGCAGAGTTCTCCCAAAGAAAGTGAAGAGAGAGAAAGCAATCTTTTTGAAAACACACAGGTGACCCTGTTACCCCATCTTAGCTCTCCCCCAGGCCTCATGGCTTTTCTCTGTCTTCAAGACTAAGAGGTACCCTCCTCCCACAAGGTGCTGGACTGCCACATCCCCCTTCAGGGCCTTTGCCCAGGCAGCTGCCTCCACCTGGAGGGCTCTCCTCACTCCGGTTCTGGGTGGTACTGGTAACTCTCCAAGAGACTGGAGGGACAGGGTCAGGAGCGGGTGGGGTGCTGGAATGTCCGAAAGCCTGTGACGGGTGCGCCTGCAGAGCTGGTAGGAGTGTAAACTGCAGCAAGCACCCCCTAGGGAGAACCATGTGCCCACAGTTCTCAAAATTACAGAGTCACAAACCCTGTGACCCAGGGAACTCATGCCAAGTGTTTAGCCTAAGTGCATGCCTGCAGACATGCCTTGAAATGACACAAGTTATTCATTATGGGACAAGGTTATTCACTATGAGACCCCCTCCCTGAGCCAAAGAACAGAAATAAATCTAAACATCCACGGTTAGGGCACTGGTAATCACAAGCAAGATCTTTAAGTAACCATGTGGAGAAATGTCTGAGAGATGTTAAGGAGGGGGGTGACGGGGCACAGATGGGACAAACATAGTGTGTAAACAGTGCTCCCATTTGTGCCAAAATGCAAGAAGGAAAAAAAAAAAAAAAAAGCCTGCATACTGCTGCAGTCCGTATTTGCTCTCTGGCTAGCAAGTAAGAACAGGCTTTTTCTGCAGGGACAGGTCTCTGAGGGGCAGAGTGTGAAGGATGTTTGACCACTGTATGTAAGACTCTGTTGCTCTTGAATTTTTGACAGTGTGTAAACAGGTTCTCCAGTCAGGTAAATACAATATACTGAATACAATACAAAACGTTTACATAAGGCAAGAACCCAGCCAGACCCATCGGTGGCATTAAAGTCATGATAATGGTTGTCCTTGGGCAGTAGTGATGAAGGAGGGGCTGGGACTTCGCGTCGGGGGTGTTTGGTTTCTGCGTTTGTATGCTGTTCGCATACTCTTGGTGAAGTTAGGTGAGTTGTGTATCTGTGATTTGTACTTTTCCCTACACGTGTAATAAACTTCCACAAGAAAGTTTTGAAAATAGAAAACAGGGAGGCCTCGCTGGCAGCCTGTGGGGCTGGACTGGAGGTGGAGGCCGGGAGGGCAGGGTCCAGTCCAGGCAGCCGGGACGGAGAGGAGGGGGCAGGCGGGCCTGGTTTCCAGTCGTCAGAGGGTGGGCTAATTCCCTGGAGAGCCCACCTGATTGAGGCAGAGGAGATGAAACACGTGGGGACGGGGCCTGGGCTGGAGACAGAGTTTGGGGGTGCTCTAGGGGAGTGATGAGGATCCAGAACGCAGCTCGGGGCAGAGGAAGCCCGAGGTCGGGCAGAGGAGCGGCCCGCGATGGGCGGCCACCTGCGGAGCCAATCGGTCTGTTCAGATCCCCCAGGTGGCCCGGGCGGCGTGCGTCCGCACCCAGCCTCGCTGGCTGTGTGACCCTCAAGTTTCACGCTCCGTCTGAGCCGGTTTCCTTCTTGGGGAAACACCCTCCGCGCAGGGGTGATGCGGGCACTCGACGCGGGGAGTGGAATCGGCCCTGGCCAGCCACTAGTGTCGGGCGTGGGCAGGAGTCCTGCCCCGGCCGCGTCCCCTCGGCCCCGGATGGCCCCGCGGAGCCTCGGTCTCCCCAGCGGCGGGCAGGGAGGTCGGTCCTCCCGCAGCGCCGGCGGGGCCTTACCCGGAAGGCGCCAGAGGAAGCCGAGCCTGCCCTCCGCAGGTGAGGCTTGCAGTCTCTCACCCGCTGCCGCCGGACTCGCGCAGCTCGGCTCCTCCAGTAGGGTCCGCAGGCCGGGTCAACGTTTCTCACCTTCTGGACACGGAGCCCCACCCCGCGCCCTCCACGTCCCGCCTCCAGAGCCGATCCGCCCAATAGGCACTCGCCTAGCTCTGCTCCGCTCCGCTGGCAGCCAATCCGAGAACGCCGCTTCTTCCCACCCCTCCTCGGGGGCCGTGGGCCAGGCTGTCCGTCTTGAGAGCGTGATTGGCTCGCCCTGGAGAAAGGCAGAGCGTCAGGCCAATGGGGAGTCGCAAAAGGCACGCGTGGCGTGTCTAAAGGCGGAGCGGTGCGCCGGGTACAGAGAACTCTGGACTGCAGCCGGAAAGGTTAGCGGGTCGTGATCAGACTGACTGTCAAGTTCGAAGGGCGAAGGGCGGGGAGTGCGCGGCGCAGGGGCAGACCTTGGGTCCGAACCTGGCCCTTCTAGCCAGAGACAGAAATTTAGACCCACGCACTTTCCAGGAAAGGGCTATAAAGGCGCGACAAGCCAAGAAGTCCCTCCCTCTCCGCGCTCTTTCGTCTGTTCTCTTGGAGCCTCAGTTTTCCCTCTCACAGCACCTGCCTCTTCGGGTGGTGTCCTAATGTTTAGACGGTGCTTGGAAGTGGGGTTGCGAGAAAGGGGTTGAGAGAGAATTTCCCATCACTTTTGGAATAAAAGCCAAACGAAAAAGCAAGAGAGTTCCAGAAAAACATCTATTTCTGCTTTATTGACTATGCCAAAGCCTTTGACTGTGTGGATCACAATAAACTGTGGAAAATTCTGAAAGAGATGGGAATACCAGACCACCTGACCTGCCTCTTGAGAAACCTGTATGCAGGTCAGGAAGCAACAGTTAGAACTGGACATGGAACAACAGACTGGTTCCAAATAGGAAAAGGAGTATGTCAAGGCTGTATATTGTCACCCTGCTTATTTAACTTATATGCAGAGTACATCATGAGAAATGCTGGGCTGGATGAAGCACAGCTGGAATCAAGATTGCCGGGAGAAATATCAATAACCTCAGATATGCAGATGACACCACCCTTATGGCAGAAAGTGAAGAGGAACTAAAAAGCCTCTTGATGAAAGTGAAAGAGGAGAGTGAAAAAGTTGGCTTAAAGCTCAACATTCAGAAAACGAAGATCATGGCATCTGGTCCCATCACTTCATGTCAAATAGACAGGGAAACAGTGGAAACAGTGGCCGACTTTATTTTTTTGGACTCCAAAATCACTGTGGATGGTGATTGCAGCCATGAAATTAAAAGACGCTTGCTCCTTGGAAGGAAAGTTATGACCAACCTAGACAGCATATTCAAAAGCAGAGACATTACTTTGCCAACAAAGGTCTGTCTAGTCAAGGCTATGGTTTTTCCAGTAGTCATGTATGGATGTGAGAGTTGGACTATAAAGAAAGCTGACCGCCAAAGAATTGATGCTTTTGAACTGTGGTGTTGGCGAAGACTCTTGAGAGTCCCTTGGACTGCAAGGAGATCCAACAAGTCCATCCTAAAGGAGATCACTCCTGGGTGTTCATTGGAGGGACTGATGTTGAAACTGAAACTCCAATACTTTGGCCACCTGATGCGGAGAGCTGACTCATTTGAAAAAACCCTGATGCTGGGAAAGATTGAGGGCAGGAGGAGAAGGGGACGACAGAGGATGAGATGGTTGGATGGCATCACTGACACAATGGACGTGAGTCTGGGTGAACTCCGGGAGTTGGTGATGGACAGGGAGGCCTGGCGTGCTGCAGTTCATGGGGTCGCAAAGAGTCAGACCGACTGAACGACTGAACTGAACTGAACTCCAATTTGCTGTGTGCCTTTTCAGCCCCTCAACCGCCCACCCGTCTGTCTTACACTCTCCTCCAGCTCACTCTGCTCCAGCCAGGCTGGTCCCCAGCGTCCCACCTCAGGGCCTTTGCACCGGCTGGTCCCTCTGCTCGAAACCCCAGACTTTTCCACAGTACCAGTTCCTTGTCATTGAAGGCCTTCCCTGACCACCCTGTATCAAGGAGTCACCCAATCGGGTTGCTATCCTATCAATATTTTCTTCCCAGCACTAATACCAATCTGAAATTGGAAATTTATCTTGCCTTAAAAAAAAAAAAAAGTATGGATATACTCATTTATTTTCAGCGCTCCCAACTTTATCCCCCACCCTGCCATGTCAACTCCGTGAGGGCAGAGATGTCTGTTTTATTCACTGCTGAGTCCTCACACCCAGATCTGGGCCTGGTATGCAGTAGGCAGCCCGCAGATCTTTGGGAATAAACAAGACAAGACCAGACATTAGACAGAGCTGAACCAGGGTGAGAGGGTGCCGGGGGTGGGGGGACAGTCACCAAGGAGGTGGGGCTGAGCAGAAAGAAGGGAGAAGGTGAGAAAGGGAGAGAGCACCCCCTCCTCCATCCCAGAGGCTGAACTGGGAGCCCTGGACCTGGGAGAAGACCCTTGAGGCCGAGGCAGGAGTCTGGGCTTGATTCCTGTGGCCAGAGGTTGCCAGGAGGGGCGTGGATGGGACAGAGGACTGCCTGGCAGGCAGCTGAGGAGCTGTCATGGCGGGGGCTCTGGTCCCTCTGGGAGCCTGGGCTGGGTTGTGATTGGGTGTCACGGAAAGTAGGTCCCCCAGCCTGCAGGGGTACCCTGAGAAGGGCAGGCACAAGACACCTCCCACCTGCCCCCGCAGCGACCCTCAGAAGCCAAGAGCTCCTCCCCTCCCCCCAGGGAACGCGGTGGAGGGAGCAGGGGGTCGTAGAACAGTGTGTCCTGCCTCAGGGCCGGCTGGCCCAGCACACAGAGGGACAGGTCAGATGGCGCTGAAGGACACGCTGGGGGGAGCGCAATGTCCTCAAAGAGGTCGAGGGTGGAGGCGTCCAGGGCAGCAAGACTCAGGCTGGGGCCAGCATGCAGTGCCTCGGTGGGTGCCACAGCACAGGCCACGCCCAGGAAGGGGGAGGGAGGTGGTGGGGGCGGCCTCTGGGGCGTCGGTCTCTGGGGAGCTGCCTCCTGGGACAGAATGGACATGGCCAGGTGCTGGGTGGCAGCTTCGATCTTGGCAAACTGCCTGCGGAAAGAGCCGGGCGTTACAGGGGTGACCATGAAGAAATCCCCTCCCGTCTGCCATCCCAGGAGTGACGTGTCTCTGCTCTCCCTCCCCACTTGTCTTTACGCTACTGTCTCTGCCCTGGGTCCATTTTCTTGAGTCCCACAGTTCAGTGTCTCTAACCCATCCATGGGCTTTCCTGGTGGCTCAGATGGTAAAGAATCTGCCTGCAATGTAGGAGACACAGGTTCGATCCCTAGATGGGGAAGATTTCCCTGGAGAAGGAAATGGCAACCCACTCCAGTATTCTTGCCTGGGAAATCCCATGGATAGAGGAGCTTGGTGGGCTACTGTCCATGGGGTCACAGAGTCAGACAGGACTGATCAACTAACCCTTTGTTTCACTTTCAACCCCATCCATTGGGAAGCTATGAACAGCTGTGGGGCTTGTGCATTGCACAAGGAGGCAGGTCCCGTCCAACACTGTGCACTTAAAAATATTTATTTATTTATTTTTGTCCGTGCTGGGTCTTCGTTGCTGTGAGGGCTTTCCTTCCTTGAGGCTCACGGGGGCTCCTCTCTAGTTGGGGTGTGCGGGCTTCTCATTGCAGTGGCTTCTCTGGTTGCAGAGCACAGGCTCTAGGGTGCACGGGCTTCAGTAGTTGCAGCGTGAGGCTCAGTCGTCCTGGCTCCCCGGCTCTGGACACAGGCTCAACAGTTGTGGCGAGTGGGCTTAGTTGCTCCGAGGCCTGTGTGATCTTTCTAGACCAGGGATCGAACCCATGACTTCTGCATTAGCAGGAGGATTCTTTACCACTGAGCCACCAGGAAATCCTGGTATGTTTGGCATTTAGATTTATTCTGACCATATTCCAACATGGAGAAGTAAAAAATGTCTTAAGAGGTGCCTTCACAATTTTTTTTTTTTTTTGCACAAAGGCACTCTGTGGACTGGCAGCACCACTGTAACGTTGAAGCCGTGTGGATTCTGCTTCCTAAAGGGCTATGAATCTGCATCTCCACCAGCCCTCTCAGGATCGCCACCAAGCCCTGGCTGGGGTCCTGGCCTCCCTGGATGACCGCAGTAGCCACTGCACAGGTCTCCCCCAGTATCCCTACCCGTCAGTAGCAATGCAGGTGGATCTCGCACTGCACTGTGTCCCCCTGAAATTATATGTTGCAGTTTTAACCCCCAGCACCTCAGAAAGTAAAGTCACTCAGTCATGTCTGACTGTTTGTAACCCCATGGACTGTAGCCTACCAGGCTTCTCTGTCCATGGAATTCTCCAGGCAAGAATACTGGAGTGGGTTGCCATTTCCCTCTCCAGGGGAATCTTCCCAACCCAGGGATTGAACCCAGGTCGCCTGCATCGCAGGCAGATTCTTTACCACTGAGCCACCAGGGAAGCCCCAGGGCCTCAAAACGTGACTGCATTTGGAGATGGAGTCCTTAGAGAGGTGATTAAGTCAAAATGACATCATCAGGGTGGTTCGTAACCCGGGAGGAGGAGATGAGGACGCACAGAGGAATGACCACAAGAGAAGCCAAGGAGGAGGCCTCTCCCCGCCAGCACCTTGGTCTGGGGCCTGAGGCTCCAGAATCATGAGGTTGTTCTCAGCACCCCGCCCAGTCTGTCATGTTTGATCGTGGACTTTCCAGCAGATGAATGCAAAAACATGGTGTTGAACAAAAGCAGTGAGACTTAGTGTGTGCTGCTGCCGCGCTAAGTCACTTCAGTGGTGTCCGACTCTGTGCAACCCCATAGACGGCAGCCCACCAGGCTCCCCTGTCCCTGGGATTCTCCAGGCAAGAACACTGGAGTGGGTTGCCATTCCCTTCTCCAGTGCATGAAAGTGAAAAGTGAAAGTGAAGTCGCTCGGTCGTGTCCGACTCTTTTCGACTCCATGGACTGCAGCCTACCAGGCTCCTCCGTCCATGGGATTTTCCAGGCAAGAGTACTGAAGTGGGGTGCCATTGCCTTCTCCCAGTCAGTGCGTGACACCATAGAAATAAAGTTCAAAACCAGGCTAACTCGATCAACAGGGAGAAACGTCAGGATGGCGACTCATGGGAAGGAGATCCCATCAGGATCTCTGGAGGCAAGAAATGCCCTGTTACTAGATCTGAATGTTGATTTTATCAGCAGGTCCCCTTTGGGAAAAATTCATTAAGCTCTGCACGGATGATGTGTGCATTTTTTTTTGTACTATGTTAAACCTGCAGGGAAAGGTTTCTTTAAAAATGTATCCGTTGGAACTTCCCTGGTGATCCAGTGACTAAGACAGGAAGCATGCTGGGTCACTGATCAGGGAAGACCCCACATGCCCTGGAGAAAGGAAGCCGGAGCACCACAATCTGAGCCTGTGCGCGAAGCCGTACTCCCCAAGGAGAGGAGCCCACGCGCGCACCTAGAGAGGAGCCCCTGCTCGCCACAACTAGAGAGAAACCCACACAGCCGCGAAGATAAATAAAAGTTAATTAATTTTAGAAAATATATCTGATGGGACTTCCCCGGTGGTCCAGTGGCTAAGACACACCGTGCTTCCAAAGCCGGGGCCCCGGGTTCGATCCCTGGTTGGGGAGCTAGATTCCCTGCACGCCATGCCGCAGGGCGCAACTGAGACCCAGAGCTGCCAAATAAATAATTAAAGTTTCAGTAAAGGAGCTGCTGCATCAGACATCTGTCTTTTGACTTTTCTGCAAGTTTGAAATTTTTTCACACGGAGTTAAAAAAAAAAGCGTGGGTGGAGGGGGATCCCGGGGGAGCGGGGCCTGAGGGGACCCGGAGAGAGGAGGGCGTGGGTGGGGAGACGCGATAGGAGCTCGCCCCTGCCCTGGATCTTGTTGGGCCGCGCCTGCGTGCCCAGGGGGATGTGCTCACTGTGGGCGGCCTGGGCCTCCGCGGAGCCTGGGGCAGAGCAGCTGTGGGGGTGGGGAGGTCTGTGCTGCCGAAGCTGGCTCTGGGGGGCGGGGAGGACAGGCAGGGAGCTGGGGGGTGGTGGCGGGGTGCCAATCAGCGGCATCGCCATGGGGTCCAGGCTGGGGGGCAGGCTGAAGGTGGGGAGGGGTTCTTGAGCAGTTGGTGAGGAGGCCGGCTCTGGAACGTGGGGCGGACCGTGTTTGGGGGCAGGTGGGTCTTCCATCCTGGGCTCCCAGGAGGAAGGCCGCTTGCGGCAGGGGAGAAGCGGTTAGGGCAGGAGGCTCCCAGTCATTCACGTGTGGTCCAGGATGTCCTGCGGCGAGTCCCTGGAGCCACCCACCTCCAGAAAATCAGGAGCTTGGGCAAGTCACTTCACCGCTCTGTGCCTTAGTTTCCTCATCTGAAAAGGGAGGACTGTGAGAGCACCCGCCTCCTGGGGCTGCTGTCAGCAATTCCTGAGCTTATGCTCACTGTAACGGGCAACGGGGGCCAAAACTAAAGCACTTAGAACAGTGCCAGGCACGTGGGAAGTGTCCGATAGGTTTTAGCTCCCATCGCCACCACCCTCATCCTTACCATCACCTCAGCCTCAGCACCATCACCATCGCCATCATCACCATCATCACCCTCACCACCATCACCCTCACCACCATCGCCATCATCACCCTCACCATCACCACCACCACCACCATCACCATGATCACAGTCACTACCATCATCCTCACTGTCACCTTCATCATTATCTTCATCCACATCACCATCACCACCACCACCCTCACCACCATCGCCGTCATCACCCTCACCATCACCACCATCACCATCACCACCATAACCATGACCACCATCACCGTCACCACCACCACCATCACCGTCACCATCATCACAGTCACTACCATCATCCTTACCATCACCTTCATCATTATCACCATCATTATCTTCATCCTCATCACCATCACCACCACCACCCTCACCACCATCGCCATCACCACCATAACCATGACCACCATCACCATCACCGTCACCACCACCACCATCACCACCGCCATCATCACCATCATCACAGTCACTACCATCATCCTTACTGTCACCTTCATCATTATCACCATCATTATCTTCATCCACATCACCATCACCACCACCATCCTCACCACCATCGCCATCATCACCGTCACCATCACCACCATCACCCTCACCACCATCGCCATCATCACCCTCACCATCACCACCACCACCATCACCCTCACCACCATCGCCATCATCACCCTCACCATCACCACCACCACCACCATCACCACCATCACCCTCACCACCATCACCATCATCACAGTCACTACCATCATCCTCACTGTCACCTTCATCATTATCTTCATCCACATCACCATCACCACCACCACCCTCACCACCATCGCCATCATCACCCTCACCATCACCACCATCACCACCATCACCATCACCACCATAACCATGACCACCATCACCATCACCGTCACCACCACCACCATCACCCTCACCATCACCACCACCACCATCACCCTCACCACCATCACCACCATCACCATCACCGTCACCACCACCACCATCACCCTCACCATCACCACCACCACCATCACCCTCACCACCATCACCACCATCACCACCATAACCATCACCACCATCACCCTCACCATCACCACCATCACCATCACCGTCACCACCACCACCATCACCCTCACCACGATCACTGTCACCATCATCACAGTCACTACCATCATCCTTACCGTCACCTTCATCATTATCACAATCATCATCTTCATCCTCATCACCATCACCACCATCGCCCTCACCACCCAGTCCCTGAGATGCTGTACCCAGGCAGGACTACAGAGTGGTCCACAGCATGGACTCAGACTGCCTTACAACTGTCTCACCTCTCTAGCTGTGTAGCCTTGGACAAGTCATTGCACCTCTCTGAGCTCCCCGTCAGTAATATGGGGAAAACAGAGAGCCTACAGTGCAGGTTTGTGGGAGTGGTAAGCGACCTGGCGTATGTCAGGGCCTTAGGACAGTGTACCTGGCACACAGTGGCCTCAAAAAATGGTCACTGTCACAGGGTGAGGGGCGAGCACAGGCCCGGGTGGGTGTGTGGGCGTGGACAGGCTGCGCAGAGACCCAGAGGAGCAGAGGTCTCCATCCACGTGCCTGGAGACAGGGCAAGGCGTGGCTCCCGCAAGAAGCTGACTGGTGCAGAGCTAGGTGGGGAGCTGCGGCTGGCAGGGAAACAGGGGCTGGCGGAGCAGAGCCTCTGTGCTGAGGGCCACGGGAGCCACGGGAGGGGTGCTCGAGCAGGAGAGAGGCCGAGTGTGCATGGTGTGTGGGTTAGAAAGGCGCTGCCTTCAAACCGCCCCGGAGTCGGACCCCGCCTCCATCGTCTGAGCCACCACCATCCCTAGCTGCCTGCATCCCCGATCGACAGTCTGGGGGTCCTTTCAGACCCCACCACGTCCCCGCCCAGAGCCCAAGTCCCTCCGGGGCCCACGAGGTCCCCCGATCAGTCCCTTCTCTGTCTTGAACCTGAGTCTGTCCCCTCACTCTGCTCCAGCATCCCCAGGCCTGCTCCCTGGCGCCTCTGGGCCTTTGCAGTGCGCCCCCTTCCAGGGCTGCCCCCCTCATCTCCGCAGGGCTACTCTCTCCCCTCCCCAGGAGGCCCTCCTGGACACCTTTCCCAAAATGCCAGCCCGCCCCCAGCACGCCCTCGGCAGCACTCACCACCTTCAAACAAGCCGTATTGTTTGTAAAAACTGAGGTAAATTTCACAGCACTTAAAGGGAACCATTTTAAAGCATGCAATTCAGTGGCCTTCAGTACACTCATGATGTTGTGCAAACACCCCCTCTAATTAGTTCCAGAACTTTCCATCACATCCCAGAAGGAGACCTGGCACCTGTGAGGCATGTCTGCCCAGCCCAGCCCCCAGCCCCTGGCACCCACCAACCTGCTTCGTGCTCTGTGGCTGGGTAGATTCTGGATATTTCACAGGAATGGACTTGCACAGTAGGGGGCCTTCCGTGTCTGGGTCCTTTCACTAGCCATCCTGGCACGTTGTAGCCTCGTATGGTGTCATTCACTTCTTTATTTTTTTTAAGTCTTTATTGAGTTTGTTAAATATTGCTTCTGTTTTATGTTTGTTTGTTTTTTTTTTTTTTCTGGCCACAAGGTACATGGGATCTTGGGCCTCCCTGGTGGCTCAGACAGTAAAGAATCCGCCTGCAATGCAGGAGACCCGGGTTTGATCCCTGGGTTGGGAAGACCCCCTGGAGAAGGGAAAGGCTACCCACTGCAGTATCCTTGCCTGGAGAATCCCATGGACAGAGGAGCCTGGCAGCTACAGTCCGCAGGGCCACACAGAGTGGGACGTGACTGGGCGACTAACATTTTCACTTTCACGCTATGTGGGCTCTTACCTCCCTGCCCAGGGGCTGAACCTGCACCCCTCGCACTGGAAGGCGAAGGTAAAACCCCTGGACCGCCGGGGAAGGCCCCACTTCTTTATTTTGACAGTCCCTTATCAGCTGCCTCACCACTGGAACACAAACTCCATGAAGCAGAGAGTTTTTCTGGCTATGCCCGCGGCATGCAGGGTCTTGGTTCCCGGACCAGGGATTGAACCCACGCCTCCTGAGTGGAAGCACAGAGGGTTAACCACTGGACCGCCAGGGAACTCCCGAGGCAGAGAACTTTGCTTCCTACGGATGGGTCTCTGGGGCCGGGCACACAGTCGGCACTCCATAGGTGCATGTTGGGTGCATCTGGCCCCGGGGTCCCCTCTGCTCTGTGCTGTCTGGGCCTGGGTCCCACCCCAGCCCCTCCCAGCCCCTCCCAGCCCCCTCCCACCCTGCCCCCCTCACCTGCAGATCTGGTTGTGTAGGAACCGCCTGTGGTTGGGCCTCCTTTTGAGGGGCCTGGCCCGCCGCGGGTGCAGGGCGCGCAGCACGTGAGCAGCCGCCCCACTCACGAAGGCACACAGCTCCCGGGGGCCTGCCTCAGAGACTCCAGGGCCTGTGGGAGCCCCGGGGTGCATGGCTGGGGTGACGGAGTGGCTCCCCACAATGCTGATCAGAGAGCAGCCACCCCCGCAAATCTGCGAGGGGCGAGGAGCAGCCGGGGCTGGGGGCCCAGGGCCAGGGAGGGGCACAGGAAGAGAGACAGAGGGTGGGGGACCATACAGGGAGGGGGGACCTCAGTTGGCAGAGCAGGGCCCAGGGAATCGGAACCGTCCTGTGCCCTCACCCGGGCCCTGAGGTGTGAGGAGCCCATAGGTGGGGGTCTGATATAGGCCGGCCAGAGGGCAGGGAGGGGAGGGGTCATTCTGTGTGCCCCCCTCAAAGGCCCAATTAGCACATAGTTGGGCCTGGGATCTGGGACAGGCAGCGTAGGTGGGGGGGTCAGAGAAAAGCGCCTGGAGATGGCCAATTAAGGGGACAAAAGCCTCATTAGGGAAGCGGGGCCAGGAGCGAGTCAACCCCAGCGATTAGCCTGGAGGACCCGTAATTGCAGCCCAGGGGAGGGGGTGCAGGGAAGCTTGGGTGCCCAGCGCCCAGAGGAAGCGGGCAGTGCCCCCGGGAGGGTGCTGAGCACCTCCAGCTGCGGGGCGGACACCCCATGTCTGCCCAGCCCCCGCCATGCTGCCTCCCCAAGCCTTCCCCCCACCTCTGTTCCAGGGCTCAGGGAGGCCTGCTCTGCCCAGGGCCTAACAGCTGTGGGGGGCTGGCATCTGGCGGGGCTGACTCCCAAACCCGGCCTTTCCCACCTCAGCTTCTGTGAGTGAGCAGGGGAGAGGGGTGGGGACTGCCTGCAGGCTGGGCCTGGCTGCTCAGGTGGGGGAGGGGATGCCAGCCAGACCTGCTGGGAGGGGAAGCAGAGACCCAAGCCTGGTTTCCCACCAGGTATTTCACTGAGGGGCTGGAGGGCTGGCCCTGGACGAGGTAGGGAGGAAGGGCTGGCTCCTGGGGCCTTGGCTGGTGTGGGAGGGGCCTCTCCACGTTTGAGAAGACCTGTAGGAGTTTGTGTTGGGAGGTTCATGAGCCCCGTGTACGCCCCAACACGTGGCCGCAAAGCTGACGGCTTCACACCATGCATATGGCTTCCCCTGCAGTTCTAGGTCAGGATCACGCTGGGTCCCCTGAGCTGAGGTCAGGGCGTTGCTTCTGGAGGGTCTGCTCCTGCCTTTCCCGGCGTCTTGAGGTCGCCCAGAGTCCTTGGCTTGTGGCTCCTGCCTACGTCTCCTAAGTGAGTCCTCCTCCAACGTCTCCTTCTGACCCCGCCCCTCCTGTCCCCCGTCATAGGGACTCACGAGGTTACCCCGGATAACTTCCCACTCTTCGCATCCTCTTCACATCCTCAACTCCGCCACGTCCCGCTCGCCACGTAAGTCACGTGGTTGCAGGTGCCGCAGGTTAGGACGTTCGCAGCTTTAGGCCACAGAGGGCGAGGCTTGGCCCCAGTGATGGCTCCTCCCGGGCTCCCCCTGGAGGCCATGGCAACTGGGTCAGTGGTTGCAGCCGCTGAGGCCGAGCCCGGGGCTGCCCGGGGCCGAGGCGGGGTGCTGGGCGTGCTCCGGCATCCAGGCAGGGAAACAGACGGACACAGCACGGTGAGGAGACCCCGGGGTCCCCAGTGCCTGACACGCTGCCCCTTGGCGAGGCCCCCTGCCCCCAGGCACGCACAGGAAGTCATGAGTGTCCCTGTTTCCTGAAGGAGAAACTGCGATCAGGGCATACGTGCACCCAAAGTCACGGCAACTGAGCTGGGATTTAATGGTGTCGGGAAAAAGCTCTCAGGAGGGAAACGAAGAACTTTCTGAAAGCTCTCATAGGGCTTCCCTTATGACTCAGCGGTGAGGAGGCTGCCTGCCAACGCAGGGGATGCAGGTTTGATCCCTGGTCTGGGAAGATGCCACAGGCCGCTGAGCAACTGGGCCAGCGCACCGCAACTACTGAGCCTGCGCTCTGGAGCCCGGCAACCGCAAGGACTGAGCCCACGCGCAGCAACTATGGAGGCCGCACACCCAGTGCCGGGCCCTGTCCTAAGAGAAGCCACTGCAGTGAGAAGCCAGCGCACCGCAACTGGAGAGCAGCCCCCGCTCACCGCCACCGGAGGAAGCAACCAAGACCCGGCACAGCCAAACATAAATAAATTAATCTTTAAAAAAAAGCTCTCAATTGTTAAATACTAAAATATGTTATTTCTAAGTCCATCCATTATAAATTTCCCCCTGAACGATTCCCAGGTAATATTATCAGCAACAAATTATAAACAACTATAAAACGGCTCAAGAAGAGAATATATATTACAGGAGTCCCTTTTTTTTTTTTTTGGCAGAGAGGCTTGAGGGATCTTAGTTCCTAGACCAGGGATTGAACCCAGGTCCTGGTAGTGAGAGAATGGAGCCTCTTGGGAATGCTTAGCAAGCTGTCCTTTTGAAATGAGAGCTACCAGATGGGATATAGCAAAAGTATTGGAGCTTCAGCATCAGTCCTTCCAAGGAATATTCAGGGTTGATTTCCTTTAGGGTGGACTGGTTGGATCTCCTTGCAGTCCAAGGGACTCTCAAGAGTCTTCCCCGGCAACACAGTTGGAAAGCAACAACTCTTTGACACTCAGCCTTCTTTAGGGTCCAACTGTCACATTATGGTAAGATGGGGATGAGAAGGCGGCCCAGGGAGAAATCCCCCAAACTCCCACAGCGACTCAGTGGCAAAGATGGGGTTTGAACTTGAGTTTGGAAACCCCATGGACTGGACAGAGGAGCCTGGGGGGCTACGGTCCATGCGGTCACAAAGAGTTGGACACGACTTAGCGACTAAACAATGCCCGAATCCAGGCCTTTGCTTCCCGAGCCCGTTCATCATCCAGCCATGCCCCGGGTGGCAGCCCAGTAGGCAGTGGCCGAAGCCCAGCCGGGCACAGGGCTCAGAGGGGGCACCAGGCCAGCCGCAGCACGGTAGCAGCGGGCACTGAGTGTGGCGGCCTGCATGGGGCAGGCGACCCGTGCCAGCAGTAGGCAGCCAGCAACATTGCTGGAGGTCCAGTCCCCCTGGCAGTGTGTTGAGAGCTGCAGCCAGTGCGGCCAGTAGCAGAGGGTGGGCCAGATGCCCTGTATCACCCATGCCAGCCACAGCTCCAGTGTGTTGAGGGCTGTCCCTCCCATCCCCAGTGCCACCTGTGTGCCACGCCACGGTCAGGGACAGGGCAGCCTGGACGCAGCATGGGGGCCTGGGCGTCGGGTCTGCCTGGCGGCATCACGGGCCTCCTGCGCTCTGCCCTGGCCCCTCACTGTCCGTCTGGGAGTCTCCCTGACTCCAGGGCTGGCTCTGTGTCACCGCTGCTTTCTCCTCCTCTGCGCCCAGCTCTCCTGCCCCGCGCCGGGTCTGCACCTCTCTCCTTTGCAGTGTCTCTGATGACGCCCCCCACTCTGTGCTTCTGGCTTGTCTTGCTGTCTCTGTCACCACCTGTCACCATCTCCAGAGCATCGCTCAGACTTTGAATGTGTCTCCGTCTTGATCTGGGCCGACTGTGTGTGTGTGTGTGTGTGTGTGTGTGCGCGCACACGTGTCCTGGACAGGCATGTGGTGTCCTAGCTAGGTAGGCCTGGAAGGTTTCCTGACCTGTTGCTCTCAGGCCCAGAGGGGAAAGTCCAGGATGCCTGGGCAGCGGGGTGCTGGGGGGAGTGGACGCCCCAGGTCTCTGCAGGGTTAGATGTCAGAGCTCAGGCCCCAGGACAGGCAAGGGGCTGCCCCTGCATGGCTGGCATGATCTTTGCCAGCCCAGCTCCAGGATCGGACTCACATCCAAGCCATCAAGGGTCACAGGCAACAACTGCTGACCACTCGGTCCCCGTGGGAGGGCGGCCCGCCGGCAGGGTGTCGCCTGGATGGCCCACCAGGGGGCGCCAACGTCCGAGGCCAGCCTTGAGATGCCCTGAGGGAGGGACGCTCCAGGGTGTGTGTGGCTTGCACTTTTGAGCCTCTCTCCTTCTCCTGTCTCCATCCCTTTTAAAAAAAAAAAAAAAAAGGGCAAAAAAAGTCTTTAAAAATATTTATTTATTTGGCTGCACCAAATAAATTTATTTGTTTAGTTGCACATGCGGGATCTTCCAGCTGCGACATGTGGGGTCTAGTTCCCTGACCGGGACCCAGGCCCCCGCATTGGGAGCACAGTCTTAGCCACTGGACCACCAAGGAAAGTCCCCTGCGTCCTTCCTTTCCTAAAAATAATTTTTTTAATGCATTTATTTTTGGTCGTGTTGGGTCTTCATTGCTGCGTGGGCCTTCTGTATATGCAGTGCTCTGGCCTCTCGTTGGGCCAGCTTGTCTTGTTGCAGAGTCGGGGCTTTGCAGCGTGAGGGTTTCAATAGTTGTGGCTCCCCAACTCTAGAGCACGGGCTCAACAGCTGTGGTGCATGAGCTTAGTTGCCCTGCGGGATGTGGGAATCTTCGGGGATGAGGGATCAAACCCGAATCTCCTGCATTGTCAGGTGGATCCTTTAACTGAACCACTGGGGAAGCCCCCCTGTCTCCTTCCTTAATGAAAGTCCCCCGCAGCTGGGGGTTGGCTTCATCTGAGGACCTGCCCCTGCAGGTATGAGAAAGTATTCACAGACTCCTTTCTCCTATCCCAGCTCTCGGAACTGGTGGTAGAGGGTGCATGGAGTCAGTCAGAAAGCATTTATGCAGCACCTGCTGTGTGCAGGGACTCAGGATGCAGTGGTGAACAAGACAAGCACAGTCTCTCCCTGCAGGAGTCTGGGAGGGAGCAGTCTGTAAACTAGAAATTACGGTTCCAGAGGTGCCATGAAGATGCAGAGCCTGGACAGGAAGTTGCAGGCAGGGGTGATGCTTCAGGTAGAGAAACCCTCTCTGAGAAGGTGATAATTGTCTGGCAACCCTAATGCAAGGGGTGGCAACCAGGAGCTTCCCAGGTAGAGGGCACAGTGGGTGCAAAGGCCCTGAGGCAGGAGTAAGCTTGAAGGGAGGGAGTGAGAGTGAGAGAGAGAGAGAGAGAGCGATGTGAGGAGATGAAGTCAGAGAAGTGGTCAGGGGCCAGACACGTGAGGCTTTGTAGGCTAGGCAGGAGTTGTTATGAGTGCAAGAGTGATGGGAGCCATGGAAGGTTTGGGACAGAGGTAGTTCCCGAGGCTCAGGGCCCTGCCCCAAACCTCCTTTGCTGGCCTCGCTGACCCTGCCCCTACATCCCTCTCTGGTGTGTGGAAGGGGTGTCAGGACCCCGCTGGGAGCCCAGACAAGGCTTCTCCCTCCCTGCCTCCACCCCGTCATATGCTGCCTCCCTCAACCCAGTCCAAGGGGGACTTTGTCCCCATAATATTTTCTTTTTAAAATATTTCTTTCTTTCTTTATCTGAGCCAGGTCTTAGTTGCGGCATGCAAGCTCTTACGGCATGTGGGACCTAGTTCCCTGACTAGGGGTTGAACCCCAGCCCCCAGCACTGGGAGCGCAGAGTCTCAGCCACTGGACCACCAGGAAGTCCCTGTTCCCCGTAGCATTTATTGTAAACATTTACAGATGAGAGTTCCTGGTGTGCTCGACCCATAACCCAGAGGCGCCCGCACCGTCACGTTCGTTTCATATCTCTTCTTCTGAGAAGAGGGATGGGTTGAATTATGCCTTCCTGAACTCGTGTGTTGAAGTCCCAGCCACCCGACCTCAGAATGTGACTGTGCTCACAGATAAGGTCTTTACAGTGGTAATTAAATGAAAAGGAGGTCAGTTGAGTGGGCCGTAGTCCAATATGAGTGGTGGTGGTGGTTTAGTCGCTGAGTCATGTCCAACTCTTTCGATCCCATGGTCTGTGCCCACCAGGCTCCTCTGTCCACGGGATTCTCCAGGCAAGAATACTGGAGTGGGTTGCCATTTCCTTCTCTAGGGGATCTTCCTGACCCAGGAATCAAACCCGGGTCTCCCGCATTGCAGGCAGATGATTTACCAACTGAGCTATGAGGGAAGCCCCAGTATGAGCAGTGTCCCTATTGTTGTTGTTCAGGTGCTAAGTCATGTCTGGCTCTTTGCAACCCCAGGGACTGCAGCACTCCAGGCTTCCCTGTCCTTCATTATCTCTCAGAGTTTGCTCAAACTCATGTCCATTGAGTCGGTGATGCCATCCAACCATCTAGTCCTCTGTTGTCCCCTTCTCCTCCTGCCCTCGATCTTCCCCAGCATCAGGGTCTTTTCAGGTGAGTCAGTTCTTTACATCAGGTGGCCAAAGTATTGGAGCTTCAGCTTCAGCATCAGTCCTTCCAATGAATACTGAAAGTTGATTTCCTTTAGAATTGACTGGTTTGATCTCCTTGCAGTCCAAGGGACTCTCAAGAGTCTTCTCCAACACCAGTTTGAAAGCACCAATTCTTTGGCACTCAGCCTTCTTTATGGCCCAACTCTCATATGACTACTGGAAAAACCATAGCTTTGACTAGACGGATGTTTGTCAGCAAAGTGATGTCTCTCTGCTTTTTCATATGCTGTCTAGGTTGGTCTTTTCTTCCAAAGAGCATCTTTTCATTTAATTGCTGCAGTGACCATCTGCAGTGATTTTGGAGCCCAAGAAAATAAAGTCTGTCACTGTTTCCATTGTTTCCCCATCTATTTGCCATGAAGTGATGGGACTGGATGCCATGATCTTAGTTTTTTGAATGCTGAATTTTAAGCCAACTTTTCCACTCTCCTCTTTCACCTTCATCAAGAGGCTCTTTAGTTTCTCTTCACTTTCTGCCATTAGGGTGGTGTCATCGGCATATCAGGAAAGCCATGGTATTGTCCAAAGGCCTGAGAACCAAAGAGCTGATGTTGCAGGCTCCAGCCTGGGTCTGAAGACACGAGAACCAGGAGTGGTGAGTGCAGGCAGAGAGCAGTGTCCCAGCTCAGACCGTCAGGCAGAGAGTGAAGTCCACCTCCTTCCACCTTTTGGTTCTGTTCAGGCCCTCAGTGGATCAGATGGCATCCACCCACACGGGGGTGGGCCCCCAGCTCCGCTCAGTCTACTGATCCAAATGCAAACTCTTCCAGAAACACCCTCACAGACACATCCAGAAATCATGTTTAACTGCTGGGCAGCCTGTGGTCCAATCAAGGTTACTCATGAAATGAACTCTCACGTTTCCTATAGATTAACTCAAAGTCAGCTGATGAGGACCCTGATTGCACATGCTGAGAACGGGTCACAGGAGTGAGGGACACCCCCGCCGCATGCAGGGCCTTTGGGGCAGAAGTGATCCCTGTGCTCCCCAGGTCCTGGCCACCTTCAAAGACTGCGGGCCTCCCTCAGCCCTGTCCCCCTGGGAAGAACCGTCCACCCGACTGGCCAGGCGGGGGGCTCGAGGCACTGGGGCTGGATGGGACCCCTGATCTCCTTGGGCGGGGTCCGTCCCCCTGTAAAGCACTGGGGCAGGGTGTCCTTGGCCAGGAAGAAGAATGCCTTGGGGGACTTCCCTGCCCGCCCAGGGGTTAAGACTCCATGCTTTCACTGCAGGGGGTGCAAGTTCCATCCCTGGTGTTCAGCCCCTGGTTGGGAACCAAGATCCCACCTGAGGACTGGAGAGGCAGATGTCCAGACGTGGGCTTGGTCCTCCGTGGAGCCTTCACCACCTGCCCCTAGCCCTGGACACACGCCCTTGCCCATCTCTCCTGCTGTTTTCTCCCCTGAGATGCTTAGCAGCACACAGCCATAGGATATGCGTTATTTATTATGTCCTGTTTATTGCCACCCCTCATCTCCTGTAGAGGCTCAGATGGTGAAGAGTTTCAATGCAGGAGACTGGGGTTAGACCCCTGAGTCGGGAAGAATCCCTGGAGAAGGAAATGGCAACCCACTCCAATACTCTTGCCTGGAGAATCTCATGGACAGAGGATTCTGGGGGCTACAGTCCATGGGGTCACAAAGAGTCTGACACCACTGAAGCGACTAACACTTTGTAAACTCACTGGGGCCCAACTTTTGCTGCACCCCACGCCCCCGCCCCCCGCCCCGCGTGACTATGTCCCAGCTCTTAGAGCGAGGCCAGGGGAGGGTCGTGGGTCGCGACTGAGGGTCTGGAGGCTCCGGAGCCTGGACCGGGTGCCTCTGATGACCTCCTGTGATGTCTGTGTCAGCTGGCCCCTCTGAGTCAGGACCCGTGACGTCTGGCGCAGGGTTGTGCTGAGGGGTCCACAGTCAAGGCTCCGTGAGGGCTCCAGCGCAGGCATGGCTGGTGCGGGGCACGGCTCCTCCCGCGCGTGTCCTCGAGGAGCCAGACACGGTGCCGGCGTTCCGTCAGGCGCCCCACAGGGCTGTTACTGCTGCTTTGAAAATGAGCCTGCCAGATCTGCAGATTTTATTTTCCCTTCCCCAAGGAAGCCCCAGGCCCCCAGAGTACGGGATCCTGTTGCTCCCGGGGGCTCCTCCCTCCTTTCCCAAGCCCAGGTCAGGGGGCGGGGCCTGGCGTGTGGAAGAGCCGGGGATACAGAACCCGGGGGCGCGGCCTGCAGCTTTCGCTTCTCCCTAGCCTTCCCCTCGTCCTCCTGGACAGTTCAGTGCTCTGCTCAGGTGTCCCTCCAGGGCCTCTTTTCTGGCAGGGGAGGTAAAGAAAAGCTAAAGGGAGAGCAATGTTTAGGTGGGGATTTCATAAAGACCCTGCTGGGCAGGGTAGGTCTGACCACTTAGATAACCCAAGTCCCAGCCTGCCTGGGGGCCTTGGGGAACTGTCTTTTGTTCTTCAGTCACTAAGTCGAATCAGACTCTTTGCGACCCGAGAACTGCATGCAGCACGCCAGGCTTCTCTGTCCTTCACCGTCTCCCGGAGTTTGCTCAAACTCATGTCCATTGAGTTGGTGATGCCATCCAACCATCTCATCCTCTGTCGCCCGCTTCTCCTCCTGCCCTCAGTCTTTTCCAGCATCAGGCTCTTCAAATCAGGTAGCCGAGGTATTGGAGTTTCAGCATCAGTCCTTTCAATGGATATTCAGGGTTGATTTCCTTTAGGATGGACTGGTTGGATCTCCTAGCAGTCCAAGGGACTCTCAAGGGTCTTCTCCAACACCACAATTCCAAAGCATCAATTCTGAGATGCTCAGCCTTTTTTATGGTCCAACCATCTGGGAGGCTGTAGAACTTCACTTATTCAAGAGTGCTGCCTGCTCCTGACAGGGCCCCTTGTTAGTTGTTGGGGACACCTGGGGGCAAAGGCAGACCCCACCCCTCTGACATGGAGCAGAGATGAGCACGTGATGGGATCCCCACCTAGCAAAGCGGAGACCATTCACCTCCACTTGGGACTAGAACCCGGCCCAAACCCACAGTCTGCCAACTAAGATCACACAGCTGGTCTCACGACTTAATGAAACTCAGATTCTTGAGGTCTCATCATAGAAAGAATTCAGTGAGAGACAAAGTGAGAGGAAGAAGTAGAGTTGTTAATATAGGATGCTTGTAAGAGGTGAGAACGGGCGGGTGAGAGAGCTCTGCCCCAAGGATTAAAAAAAAAAGTTGCTCAGTTGTGAGGGACTCTTTGCAACCCCAGGGAGTGAAGACCCACCAGCCTCCCGTGTCCATGGCATTCTCCAGGTAAGAATACTGGAGCGGGTTGCCATTTCCTTCTCAGGGGATCTTCCCAAACCCAGGGATCAAACCCGGGTCTCCTGCATTGCAGGTGGATTCTTTACCATCTGAGCCACCAGGGACACCCCTCCCTGCCACAAAGGATTAGGTGGGCTACAATCTTACAGGTAAAGGAACACGGGGGAGGGAACACGGTCCAGTAACTTTCTTAAGTGATCATCAACTTACAGTGGCCTCCCAAAGTTTCCTAGGTTTCCCTATCTGCAGCTACCTGAATGACTACCCGATTCTATCCCTAACACAGCGACTTTCCAGTAGGAATTGAGAAGGGATGGGGTATGGGGTGGCATGAGGCATGTCCATCAGGCAGAGGGGAGTTGCCTTGGAACAGTGGTTCTCAACCAGGGGACTGTGGCCAGGTCTGGAGGGGGCCGTCTTAAGGTGTGGTAGAGGGAGCCCTATTGGCTTCTGGTGGGTGGGGGCCAGGCTGAACCAGCTTGCAAGGTACAAGTCAGCCCCCACAGCAAGGAGAGGTCAGCCCAGATGTCAGTAGTGCCCTGGCTGAGAACCTGGGCTGGAGGGCCCGCAGAAAAGCCGGTGTGGCTTGGAGGCTGGTGAACATGGTAAGGGCAGACACGGGGTTCAGAACGGTCCCGGCGGTCCCAAGGCCCCCAGGAGTCCCTAGTGCCCTGGGCGAGCACCCTGCAAAGCCAGGCCCAGGTTGCCCGACAGCCGCACTCGCGAGCAGGCGACAGACGCCCGCAACTGCCAGCACTGCGGGCCTCGGTTTCCCTCATGGGAGTAACGGGAACCCCGAGGGCCTGGGCGTGGGCCAGGAGTGACAGGGCGACGCCTGCTCGGGATTCTATCACAGACAAGAGGGAGTCGATGCTAGTAAAGGGACACGTCCGACCCCGCGCCCCGACCCGACTTTGCCGGGCCTTGGTCCCATCCCAGCGACCGCCTAGTGGATCCGACCGGTGGTCGGGCTTCCGGGAGAACTACAACTCCCAGGGTGCTACGCGCAGTAAGAGCCCGAAAGCGCCGCGGCCGCCGGCGGCCAATGGGGTGGAGGGGCGGGGCCTCGGCGCACGTGGCGTCCTGACGCACCGGCGGCGACGTCGGGGTTTGTGTGCGCGAGAGGCCGCCGATAAAGGTTGGGTGCCTCGCGCCGGGGGCCGTTGGGAGGGAGCGCGCCCCCGCCCCCTCCCCGGCCCCCGCTCCCGCCCCGCCGCCGCCGGGGCCCTGCCTTCCCGTCGACCCCTGCGGGAGGGCCCTGGGCCGCCTCCGCTCGTTCCCCGGTCGGGGCCGCAGGTGAGAGACCGGAGGGGCGGGGGTGGGGGAGGGACCGGAGGGCGGAGACGTTGGGGAAACGGCGAACGTGAAACCGGAAGGGGTGCCTTAAAGGGAAGGGCGCTGCCTCACCTCCGACTTTTGTCCGCCGGGCTGGCCCCCGCCCTCTTAAAGGGCAAGGGAGCTCTCTTTAAAGGGTCGGGGCAGGTAGTGCAGTTTGTAAGCTCTCCCCTCTCCCATCGCCCCTCTGCCCCACCCCGCACCCCCAGAAAGAATTCGCCTCTTAAAGGCCGCTGACAGTGTCCCACACGCTGAAGGAAAAAGCTTCTGAATCCTAGTGGCTTCAAAGCAAGTCCCTAGTTTAGCTCAGCAAGATAGGTGGGTACGCGGGCGCAGAACCCTCTTAAAGGGGAAGTCGGGCCTGATGGAAGGGTGTGGCCTGGCCTCTTGACGGGTTGCTGTTGACCGGATCAGCAGGGTCCGGTCCCTTCCAGAGCACGGCTGTCTTCTTAAGGCATGCTGCCTTCTGAAAGACACGTGCAGCTTCCTGGGGTAGTCTCTTAAAAGGAGGTGCTTCCATTTCAAAGGGGTTGCTCATGTTTTCTCAAAGGGGATCTTTATGGCCTGTGCAGAGAGGATGCCCCGCTTTGTTTCACTCAAGATGTGTTCACCGAGCACTCACTCTGTGGCAGATGCATTCCAGACTCTAGGCGCCGGGAAGCAACAGTGAACAAGATGCCATTAGCATCCAGTGGGCAGAGACCAGGGGCTGACCAACTTGCAGTGCAGGGAACAGACCCCTGGACCCCCGACCAGCCCCAGATGTCAACAGCGCTGATGCTAGGAAACTCTGATTATGAAGTAGGTTAGAAAGTGATAGCAGTCTCCCTGGTGGCTCAGATGGTAAAGCGTCTGCCTGCAATGCCGGAGACCGGGGTTCGATCCCTGGGTTGGGAAGATCTCCTGGAGAAGGAAACGGCAACCCACTCCAGTACTCTTGCCTGGAGAATCCTATGGACGGAGGAGCCTGGTAGGCTACAGTCCATGGGGTCGCAAAGAGTCGGACAGAAAGTGATAAGCCCCATGGTGGGGGGATAACAAGGCAGAGAAAGAGATTGCAGCGTGTTGGCAGGGACTGCGGAGTTTAGTAGGGTGATCAGGGAATACCTCCCGGAGATGATGTTTCCACAAAGCCTTGGAGGTGAGGGAGGGAAGGGGCTTCTAGGCAGGGGCCTGTGTGAGGGCCCCAGGTGGGAGCGGGCATGCCTGCCGCCACCCTATGAGCAGGGAGCTGTGAGGGTTGGAGAGGCCAGCAGGCAGAGAGTCAGGGAGGGGAGGAGGCCACAGGCCGTGGGAAGTCTGTAGGTTTTGGGGAGGGATCTGTCTTCTGCTGTCAGATGGGAGCTGTGGAAGCCTTTAGCACAGAGCAATGAGATGGTCTGTGTCAGCAGTTTCCATTCAGCCTCTGTGTTGGGAACAGGCTGGGGGTGAGAAGAGTAAGGATGGGAACTAAGAGAACTGTCAGATTCCAGCGATGCTCCTGCCAGAATAGGGGAGTCAGCTAATGGACTGGTCAGAGAGAGCGAGAGAGAGAGGAGTCGAGGGTGCCCGGGGACTTTTGGCCTGAGGAAAAACAAAGCTGTTTTCAGAGATGGAGAAGACTGGGGTGAGAGAGAGATTTGCAGCGGGCCAGGACACAGAGGGGAGACAGCAGGAACAGAAATTGGAGCTGGAGCTGGGTGTGGGGCCTAAGTGTGAGGTGTCTCTTAGGCGCCCAGCAGGGGTGTAGGTATCCAAGGTCAGGTGTCAAGTGGCGAGGAGTTTTGGAATGGTTCCGTTTGTAGATTGTGGAGTCCCAGGAGTGGTGGGGCCCCCAGGGAGAGGGTGGGTGCAGAAGAGGAGGGCTGGCAGAGCCCTGGACCCTCCAGTGTTCACAAGTAGGACTGCCACTCGAAACAGAGAAGGGCTGGCAGGTGAGGAGAGCGGGGAGCCCAGAAGCCAGGGCAGTGGGTCAAGGAGAGAGAACCACAGTGTCTGCTGACCACTGAGCAGAGACCACTGGCTTTAGCACCATGGAGGCCATGAGAGTGGGGCAGGGTCTGGTTGGCAGGGTTTGAGATGGGAGGAAGGGTGTACTGATGGCATGTTGGGGTGGCTTTGCACAGAGACAGAAAGGAGGCCACAGCTGGAGGAGGAAGTGGGGTGAAGGGTCTTTGTTCTTTTTAAAGATGGGAGACTTAGCCCTTGGGTACAGTGATGGGGATGGTCCAGGAGGTGAGGAAAGTCCGAGTCTTTGGCCCAGAGGCAGGAGGCAGATGGCAGGGGTGGGGGGCAGTTCCGGGTTTCTCAGCCTCAGCACCCCTTGCATTTTGAACCTATGGCTCTTTGCTGTTTAGGGGTGAGTGGTTCTGTCCCGTGCATTTAGGACGTGGAGCAGAGTCTCTGGCCGCTGCCCACTAGATGACATTGGCCCCTGCCCCTCCAGTTGACACAGCCAACCCAGTCTGCAAGCATGGCCAGATGTCCCCTGGGGTGGGGGCGTAGTGGGGGGTGTGCAGATCACATGGCCTCGTTGAGAACCACGGGTGTAATTGCTGCATTGTGGGAACATTCTGTTCTGGTTGCTTTTATTTTCTCAGACACAGGGTCAGTGGCAAGCTCCACCTGCTAAGATCAAGAGGGGACAAGAGGAGAGGAGAGAAGACGCGCCAGGTGTCACCTGGTGGGCAGTGCAGGGCGATGGGGAGGGAGCTTTGAGATCCTTGGGCTTGGATGCGCAGGGAGACGAGGCCAGGTGGCTTCGGGTCACCAGCAGCACCGTATACTGGGTAAGGGGGTGGCGAGGGTCTGGATGGGGGCTAGGGTGCGGGCTGCAGCGTCCGTGGTCGGTTTGGGGTTCAGCCGCCAGAAGGGGGCGCTGGAGCAGAATGCGTAGTGGTGGAGAGTAGGTGTCGGAGAGGCTTGTCTAGAGGGAAAGGGCTTCGGCAGTGGGAGCAGGTACTAAGCAGGATGGAGGAGGAGGTCTTTAGAGGGAGCTGACCGAAGGATCTGGAGCCAGGGCACTAGAGACCCGGCGTTCTTTAAGGACACGCCTGTCTTTAGGGGGACGGGGCAGAGAGCCCTCCAGCCTCTTGGAGGGGATGCCCCGTATCAGGGAGTGACCAGCTCCTCCCAGTGTGCCCGAAGTTTCCCCTTGAGCACCCAAGGCCTCTATCGCGGGCAGCCTCCATCGTGGGCAGCAGCCTCCTTGTCCGAAGGGAGGTGCTCCCTGCCTCTGAAAGGGCCGGCCTGTGGGTGTGGGGCTGCGATGGTCCGGTGTGTGAGTGGAGGTGGCGGGGAGCCCCCGGCCTGCCTTGACCCCGCGTCCCTCCCCAGGTGTGATGGTCGGCTCCCACGTGGACATGGCGCCGGCCTCGACCGCCGAGGGGGCCAGTGAGAAGCCCGGGCCCGTGGCCCCCGCCCCGCCGGCGCAGTATGAGTGTGGGGAGTGCGGAAAGTCCTTCCGCTGGTCATCCCGCCTGCTGCACCACCAGCGCACGCACACAGGCGAGCGGCCCTATAAGTGCCCCGACTGCCCCAAGGCCTTCAAGGGCTCATCGGCGCTGCTCTACCACCAGCGGGGCCACACGGGTGAGCGGCCATACCAGTGCCCCGACTGCCCCAAGGCCTTCAAGCGCTCGTCGCTGCTGCAGATCCACCGCAGCGTGCACACGGGCCTGCGCGCCTTCACCTGCGGCCAGTGCGGCCTGGCCTTCAAGTGGTCCTCGCACTACCAGTACCACCTGCGGCAGCACACGGGCGAGCGGCCCTACCCTTGCCCGGACTGCCCCAAGGCCTTCAAGAACTCGTCCAGCCTGCGGCGCCACCGGCACGTGCACACGGGCGAGCGGCCCTACACCTGCGGCGTGTGCGGCAAGAGTTTCACGCAGAGCACCAACCTGCGGCAGCACCAGCGCGTGCACACGGGTGAGCGGCCCTTCCGCTGCCCGCTCTGCCCCAAGACCTTCACACACTCCTCCAACCTGCTGCTGCACCAGCGCACACATGGCGGCGCCGCCACTGCCCCTGCCCCGGGTGCCGGCCCCGGGCCTCCGCCGCGCGAGCCCGCCGCTGGTGGCAAGGTCCTGGTCTCCGACGCCTACCTGCAGCGGCCCTTGCCGCCGCCCAGCCCGCCCGCCCCGCCACCACCCGCGCCCCCGCCCGTGGTGCCCGAGCTCTTCCTGGCCGCAGCCGAGACCACGGTGGAGCTGGTGTACCGCTGCGAAGGCTGCGAGCTGGGCTTCGGCAGCGAGGAGCTGCTCCTGGAGCACCAGCCGTGCCCGGGGCCCGAGGCGCTGCCTCCGCCAGCTGCCGCGCCCTCCGAGGCGCCCAAGGCCGACCCGCCGCCACCGCCGCGGTCCCCGCTGCCCCAGCCCGCTCCCGCCACCGCCGCTGCCCCTGGCTTTGCCTGCCTCCCCTGCGGGAAGTCCTTCCGGACGGTGGCCGGCCTCTCCCGCCACCAGCACAGCCACGGGGCGGCGGGTGGGCAGGCGTTCCGCTGCGGCAGCTGTGACGGCGCCTTCCCGCAGCTGGCCAGCCTGCTGGCGCATCAGCAGAGCCACGTGGAGGAGGCCGCAGCTGGGCGCCCGCCCCCCCAGGCCGAAGCCGCCGAGGTCACCTGCCCGCAGGAACCGCTGGGGCCAGCGCCCGGCCCGCCGGCCCCCGCGCCCGCGCCGGCCTCGGCGGAGCGGCCCTACAAATGTGCCGAGTGCGGCAAGGCCTTCAAGGGCTCCTCGGGGCTGCGCTACCACCTGCGGGACCACACGGGCGAGCGACCCTACCAGTGTGGCGAGTGCGGCAAGGCCTTCAAGCGCTCGTCGCTGCTCGCCATCCACCAGCGCGTGCACACGGGCCTGCGCGCCTTCACGTGCGGCCAGTGCGGCCTCACCTTCAAGTGGTCCTCGCACTACCAGTACCACCTGAGGCTGCACTCGGGCGAGCGGCCCTACGCCTGCGGCGAGTGTGGCAAGGCCTTCCGCAACACGTCATGCCTGCGGCGCCACCGGCACGTGCACACGGGCGAGCGGCCCCACGCCTGTGGCGTGTGTGGCAAGAGCTTCGCGCAGACCTCCAACCTGCGGCAGCACCAGCGCGTGCACACGGGCGAGCGGCCCTTCCGCTGCCCGCTCTGCCCCAAGACCTTCACACACTCCTCCAACCTGCTGCTGCACCAGCGCACGCACTCAGCCGAGCGGCCCTTCACCTGCCCAGTCTGCGGCCGCAGCTTCGTCATGGCCGCCTACCTGCAGCGGCACCTGAGGACGCATGCCCCTGCGGCCCCTGCAGCCGGCCCCCAGCCCCCGGCCCCACTGGCCGCCGCCCCTGCTCCGTCGGCCACCCAGGATGTGCACGTCCTCCCTCACCTCCAGGCCACGCTCTCCCTAGAGGTGGCTGGGGGGACGGCCCCGGCCGCGGCCCCCGGCCCCGCCGCTCCCAACTCGCAGACGTTTCTCCTGGTGCAGACGGCTCAGGGCCTGCAGCTGATTCCCAGCAGCGTCCAGCCGCCCACGCCCCCGCCCCCGCCTGCGCCCCCCAAGCTCATCCTGCTGCCCTCCTCCGGCCCCGCTGGCGGGGGCAGCTGCGCCCGGCAGGGCCTGCGGGCTGCGGGGAAAGCTGGGCCGGGGGCTGGAGTAGTTTGGCTGCCAGGCCCTGGGGGGTTAGGCGTGCAGAGAGGAAGTAACGCTGCCGGGAACGTGGGAGGGCAGAGCCTTATAGTTCTGCAGAACGTGGCGGGTGGGGAGACAGGCCCGCAGGAAGTGAGTGGGGTTCAGCTCCAGCCCCTTCGTCCAGCCCCGGAACTGACCACCGTCCAGCTCCAGCCGGCCCAGGAGGTGACCACGGTCCAGCTCCAGCCTGTGACGGGTCCGCTGTCCAGTTCCAGCGGGGGAGCCGTGACCACCGAGGCGCCTAATCTGCTGGTGGTTCAGAGCGGGGCAGCCGAGGAGTTGCTGGCGGACCCCGGCCCAGGGGAGCCTGGCGAGGGCGAGGCCGGCCCGGGGGTGGTCCCAGATGTGCTCTTTGAGACGCTGCAGACAGAGGAGGGGCTGCAGAGCGTGCTGGTGCTGAGCGGGGCCGATGGGGAGCAGACCCAGCTGTGTGTGCAGGAGGTAGAGACCTTACCGTCGGGGCTGGCCGAGCCGCCAGCCTCCGGCCCGCCCGGACAGAAGCTGCTCATTATCCGCAGCGCCCCGGCCGCAGAGCTGCTGGAGAACGGCAGCGCTGGGGGAGGCGCCGCTGCGCTGCAGCTGCTGGCGCCCCCACCGCCTGGCCCAGCCTCTGCTCCTGCGGGCGTCCCCGCGGCCCCGGGCCCCCAAATGGTACAAGTGGTCCCCGCAGGAGCGGCACCTGGGGGCGTGGCCCCACAGGGCTTGCCCTCCATCCAGATTGTCCAGACTCTGCCCTCGGTCCAGCTGGTGCACACGTTTTGAGTCGGACCACCGGTATCTCTTCCTGCCCCACGAAGAGGCCCGGACCCCATCTCCGCCTGGGCTGGGCTGGGCTGGGCGGAGGGAGCTGCAGGCTGGGCTTGCTAATAAAGACCAGAATCCCCTCTCTTGTGTTTTTTCTAATTGGTGGGGTGGGAGGTCAATGTCATGACCATAGCCACCACTTGGAAACTGGGGGGTCTCCTGCTTCCTGGTTCGCAGGTGGCTTTGCGTCTTGGGGCCAGCCGCTGCTCCTATGTGGGGGCCCTGTTTATCCATTTTTTAAGAAAAGGGACGCAACGGTCACGGTGTAGGAGAGGCACTGGAATCTGGAACACCGGTTCTGCCACTTGTTCTCTGTAAGTCACCGCGCTCTTCCTCGCGCGGAAAAATAAGTGGATGGCGGGGATGCTTATCCCGACGATCACTGAGAGCCCTGGTGGGCAGTTGGGGAACCTGTGGGTCTGAGATGCTGTCGCGGCCCCGCCTGCGGAAGCCGGGGAGCCATTGGGAATCAAGCCGCCTTCGCGGCCTCACCCCTGCGCTCAGGTCGCTTAGCAACCAGGGGCCATCGGGAAGCCGGCCGGGGAAGCCGGCCGGGGCGCGCGCTGGGTAAGCCCCGCTGCCCGCCTCCACCCGGTCTACAGTTCCAGGCCCTTCCGTCAGGCCCCCTCCCCTGCCAGCGTCCCGCACTCCCGCTCTCTCCGCCGCTCCTCCAGGCTCTAACCTATCCGGCCAGACGCTTGGCAACGGTTACTAAGCCCGAGAGCAGGCGCTGCCCCGCCCCCAGTGCGCGGGTCTGACGTCACTTCCGCCGGCGACCCCTCCCCGACCCTGCCCCCCGCCCCCCGCACCTTGTCAAAAGTGGGAGCGACCCACAGAGGTGTCTGAAAGTCCTTGTTCCTGCGACAGGCGCTGCTCCGGGGCGGCCGGGGGACAGAGGCGCTCTGGGCGCTGGGGGCGGGGAGCGCGGTCCTTTCCCTGGCTGGGGGGGTTCACTCACCCCCAGGGCAGCCGCGGGGCCTGGAGGCAGCGCGGTGTTGGCAGGTGTTGGCAGGCACCAGGCTTTTAGGCGTGGGTCGCCGAATACCGCCGAGGGCGGGCTTGACCCGAGAGGCTTCGGAAGGTCGCTGGATTGACCGGGAAGCCTGTCCTGTCTCGGCCCTCGCCTGGAGGCCGCCAGCATCCCGCGTCCTGACCTGGACACGCTGCAGCTGCTGGCCCGCAGCTCTGGGACACTTTGGGGAACAAGAGGTGTCCTCCTGACACTGACCTGCTTGTTTTCGCCAGGTGCACGCCTGCTCCTTTGGGGGCGCGGGAGCCTGGGGGCTGCCATGGCCCCCAGCCACCTGTCGGTGCGGGAGATGAGGGAAGATGAGAAACCCTTAGTGCTGGAAATGCTGAAGGTGAGAGACATTAGCAGCACCACTGAGCCCGGGGGGCGTGGGACGGAGGGTACCGCTTTGGGGTGGGGGGGCGGGACCCTAGAAAGCCCGGCAGGGGGCGGGGAAAGAATGGGGACACCAATGAGCTTGGGAGGGGCGGGGACAGAATGAGGGGCACCAGGGAGCCCAGGAGGGGGCGGGGGGCATCCCGAGTGGCTTCAGCCACCCTCCTGAGCCGGCGGTGACGCTGGAGAGCAATCTTTTGCTCCTAAGACACTTCCGGCCTTGGACCCTTCTCTCTCTAGTGCTTTCTCCCTAACCTAGGGATCGAGAACGGTTTTGTGTGTGTGTGTGTGGCCACGCCACATGGCACGCGGGATGTTAGTGCTCACCCACCATAGATCCAAGCCATGCCCCCCGCAGTACAAGCCCTTCCATCTTCCCACGTCCCCTCAGCCCTGTGCCCCGGCCTCCTACTACTCCAAGCCTGGCCCTCGAGGACCCCCAAGCCCCTTCCAGCTTCCTCTCTTGGTGGGGCGGCTCCTCTGTCCAGTCTCTCCTGGTGCCTCACGCCTGCAACTCCGCTGAACCCGGATTGCCCACCGTTCCTAATTCACCTGCTCCCACATTCAGAGCCCAGTGTGCCAGCCAGCAGTGTGTTCACGCCGAGGCACACCTGCCACAGGCCCCGGCTCAGTGCTGTCCCCTCCCCTCCGATTGCTCCCACCCCAGGCAGGGCCTGCCTCGGCCCCCACTGCCTGCCGCCCTCGGGAGCCCCCTCGCTGACTGCTCCTCCTGCCCACAGGCTGGCGTGAAGGACACAGAGAACCGCGTGGCCCTTCACGCGCTGACCCGGCCGCCGGCCCTGCTCCTCCTGGCTGCGGCCAGCAGCGGCCTTCGCTTCGTCCTGGCCTCCTTCGCCCTGGCCCTCCTCCTGCCCGTGTTCCTGGCTGTGGCTGCCATGAAGCTGGGCCTGCGGGCCCGCTGGGGCTCGCTGCCCCCTCCCGGCGGCCTCGGGGGGCCCTGGGTGGCAGTGCGGGGCTCGGGAGACGTGTGCGGGGTCCTGGCCCTGGCCCCAGGCTCCAGTGCCGGGGATGGGGCCCGGGTCACCCGCCTCTCGGTGTCCCGTTGGCACCGCCGCCGAGGTGTAGGCAGGCGCCTGCTGGCCTTTGCTGAGTCCCGGGCGCGAGCCTGGGCTGGTGGCATGGGGGAGCCCCGAGCACGCCTGGTGGTCCCAGTGGCCGTGGCAGCCTGGGGCGTGGCCGGGATGCTGGAGGGCTGTGGCTACCAGGCCGAGGGGAGCTGGGGCTGCATGGGCTACACGCTGGTGCGGGAGTTCAGCAAGGAACTGTGACTGCAGACCCTAGTGGGAGGAAAAGCAGCATTTAGTGAGCACCTGCTGTGTGCAGGCACTTCCACACCATCCTTCTCCCCCCCCCGCCCAGGGCCCAGCAGCTGAGGCCCTCAGAGGGCAAGAGACCCTGCCACAGCCTGATGCCCATCCGTAGTGTTTGAACTTCTTAGAGGGGTCAACCTGTCCAACCCCTGCCTCAGATTCTGTCTGCACAGAGAAATCTTATCTGTCTGCCAAGCCTGTGTCGCTTGTGTTATGACATGTGGCAGGAGAGGAGGCCGAGCACGTATGCTCCCCACTGGAGTTAGGACTTGGCAGGGGCACCCCAAACAGGGATGAGGGCCCCCCCAGCCCCGGGGGATGGGGTGGGGGGCGATGCCCATGCTTGGAGGGGGTGAGGCTGCAGAGGCAGAGGGGCTGAGCGAAGCCTCTGCAGGGGAGGGTTGTCTGCCTGGAGAGAGCCCCAGGGAGGGAGTGGTGGGCAAAGGGCGGCCCGGCTAGCCCCTCCCCAGGAAGGTGGGAGCCCAGAGGGGCGGCCAGACCCATCTGGTTTTTTACACCCGTTTGTTAATAAAGCCTGTAACCGCTGCGCGCCATTTCTCTCTGATGCCTTTTCCAGTCTGCCTCCACACCCACCACTTTTGTCTGGCCCCTCCTTCCCGAGGTTGACAGTAATTGTTGGGAGGGGGGAGTGTGCTGGACTGGGGGCAGGGGAGGCAATGAGCTCAGGCAGCCCAGCTCCGTGCCAGCCCTCTGACTCACGCTCCCCATTACCGAATTTTTTCCGCCTCACAGCTGCTTAGTGCAGAGAGAGAAAGAGTGCGTTCGTGTGTGTGTGTGTGTGTGTGTGTGTGTGTGCAGTTGTCCTCCCCCACCCAAGTCTTGACCCTTGGCCCTCTCGACCCCTGACCCCAGTTTTCTTGGGAGACACACAGGGGGCTGATGACTTCTGCCCGCAAATCCACCTGGGGGAATGGAGAAGGGAGTCTCTCTCCTTTCCCAGTCCAGGAAGTCCTTCCTGGTGTCTGCCTGCAAGCCCTCTTGCTGCACCAGGTGCCCAACCCCGGCAGCTGATGTGAGCCCATCCTCAATCCCTCTGTTTCCGGCACACCACCCTGGCGGGACAGGAGAAGCAGCAGATGGGTGGGCGCTCTGCCCACGCACCCCTGTCAGGATCCTCCCCTGAAGCCTGCCGCCCCCCGAGCCTGAGCACAGCACTCCTGGCCAGCTGGCTGTCTCCTGTGTGGGTGTCTGCAGTTGGACACCCTCCCTCCCGCCTGCCACCGCCCTCCTCCCCAGGCCTCAGCCGCCAGCCAGCCCCCTCCCCGCCCCGCTCCTGTCCCCTGCTGCCTCCTCGGCAGCCTCTCTTCCTCCTGCAGAGCGTCCAGCCCCCGCCTGCTCCTCCCCGGGTCCAGGGCGCCTCTGGCAGGCGCTCCCCTCCCTCCTGCGTCCGCGATCCCCTCCTCCCCGCTCCTGCTCCCGTCTGCTTCCACCCTGTCCCCACCCCGACTCTGCAAACATGAGGGTCCTGGCCTGCCTCCTCGGTGAGTGACCCTTCCCCTCCTCCGGGACTCAGGGGCCCGGGCCCGGCCCTCTGACCCCTGAGCTGACCCACTGCAGAGCCTCCAAGTTCCAGGGCCCCATCCCTGTTGCTTGGTGGGGGGGAGGCGGGGGGAGCACAGGACATCTGGCTGCCTCTGACTGATCCTCCAGGGACCTGGCCTTGGGAACCCCGAGTCCCACCCTCTCAGGAGATCCCAGGACTTCCTCTCCCCTCCATGAGCCCTGACCTTGCAGGGGGTTTCACCCATCATTCACCTTTAGCCAGGCCCCCAAGGGGGAGAGCCAAGGGCCTGGCCCCCTGCCCAGACCTGAGGCCTCCGGGCTCCGCCCATCCCAAGGACCTGGGCCTCGGCCAGGCGCTGGGCCTGAGTCCTCCTTCCCGGCGGCGGGGTTTCTGGTTCAGAGGAGCGAGGACCTCACTGCCTCACCCCTCCAACCTCCCTTCCAGTGGCTCTGATGGGGACCCAGGCTGTTGGTAAGTGGCCCCAAACACTGCTCCCGTCTGGGTGCGCTCAGCTCCAAGCCCTTCCCATGCCTGGCCCGGGCTCACCCTCCCTTGGACCCTGGTCACCCCCATGTGCCCACGACCCCCACACCACTTCTGCAGGACCACGCAGTCACCCAGCTTCCTGCTTTCTAAGGGGCTCCCAGTCACGCCCCTGCAGGACAGCCCCCAGCCCCTGCCCTGCCCGCCAGCCCCGGGGTCTCCAGGATGTCACAGCCTCTCCTCCGTCCCTGCAGAGCGGCTGCGTCTGGCCGACGGGCCCCATGGGTGCGCGGGCCGCCTGGAGGTGTGGCACGGCGGGCGCTGGGGCACCGTGTGCGATGACGGCTGGGACCTGCGGGACGCCGCCGTGGCCTGCCGGGAGCTGGGCTGCGGGGGCGCGCTGGCCGCCCCTGGGGGCGCCTTCTTTGGGGAGGGCGCAGGGCCCGTGTGGTTGAGCGAACTGGCCTGCCGGGGCGGGGAGCGGCAGCTGGGCCTCTGCCCCCACCGGGGCTGGAAGGCCCACATCTGCTCACACGAGGAGGATGCGGGGGTCGTCTGTGCAGGTAAGGGGTCCTCAGCCTCCTCAACACCCAGGGACCCTCAACCCAGTAACTAACTCTGAGCATCCAGAAGTCCAGACACCCTACCCCTGCCTCACTGAGAGCCTGCCCTCTCCATAGCACTGGGGTGTTAGATGGTGGGTGTTGGAAGAACATTCTCCAAACTCTTTGGAAAGAACTTTTAAATTGATAAAGCTGGCAGCTTTACCAATCGTGCAGATGGCAAGCCAGAGTTATTTATTTGCACCTGTGCTTCCCCCCACCTAAAGAGGTGCAGGAAGACTTAAAGGGGCCAGAGCTGGTCTGCACAGACTGGAACTGGGGATTGTCCCTCCCCTCAGGGGGCCTCATGACTATTATTCCTCATGGGCCACTTATCAACTGTGTCAGCAAAAAGCATCTGTTTTCAGAGAGAGGAAGGCAAGGGTAAAAACCGATACGGAGCCTACTTGGCTTGGGTGAAACTCAGCCACGCCAGGTTGGGTGGGGGCGGCCCGGGGCCTGAGACGGGCCCACAGGAGGGAGTGTGCCCTCCAGCAACACGCTGCTGTCCCCAAGGCCAGCGTGGGACAGACTCCAGGGACCATGACGATCCACCTTCAGTCCTGGATGGGGACCCCTGGCCAGGGCTGGCAGGGGAGCTGAGCCCCGGCTCTGAGGAGGCCCCGGTGACGCCTGGTGAGCCCCCACCCATGCTCTGGCTCCTGCTTTAGCAGTGAGGGAGAAGGGACAGAGGCCCAACTCCTCTACCCTCCCCGGGGCCCCCGTGACGCCCCCTTCAGACCTTGGGGACTCTCAGGACTGACTTACAGCCCCAGATTCAGCTGCCAACCGCACTCCCCACTGTCCCCCTCCTCGACCAGCACCCCGCCCAGCCGGGACCCCCCAGAGTGGCTCCCGGAAGAAGAGTCCCCGGCTGCCCAAGCCGGCCAAGTCCACCAGGGCCCCAGTGCTGACTGCCGGAGCCCCCCGCCAGGGTAAGTCCGAGGCAGACCTTCCGTCTGCAACAATTCCAGAAGGGGTCAGGCCCTAGGCCCCCCAGACCAAACTGGGGACCCCAGGGTAGGGGGGCACTACGTCCCCGGGGATTCAGCCAGGCCCAGGCTCCCCGCCTGGTCAGTAGACCCGGGTGTCCACTGGCGGCAGGCCCCCAGGCCCCCTGCCCTGTCCAGACCCTGACTTTCTGCCACTGGCTGGCTGGCAGGCTGATCTCAGACCCCTGACCCCGCGGGGCCTCCGTTTTCCCAGATGGAAAACGAGAGTGTTAGCAGCCCCTCACAGCGCCCCCTCCCGCCCGCCCCGCAGAGCGGCTGCGCCTGGTCTCCGGCCCCCACGGGTGCGCCGGGCGCCTGGAGGTGTGGCATGGCGGGCGCTGGGGCACCGTGTGCGACGACGGCTGGGACCTGCGGGACGCCGCCGTGGCCTGTCGGGAGCTGGGCTGCGGGGGCGCCCTGGCCGCCCCTGGGGGGGCCCGGTTCGGCCCGGGCGCGGGGCCCGTGTGGATGGACGACGTGGGTTGCGGAGGCGGAGAGCAGGCCCTGAGAGACTGTCCCCGAAGCCCCTGGGGCCGGAGCAACTGCGACCACAGCGAGGACGCAGGACTGGTCTGCACAGGTACGTGCCCCCTCCCGCGGGCCACGCCCCTCCCGCGGGCCACGCCCCCATACCACTAACCTAACGATGTCACGACTTTCAAAAAGACTTCTCCAGTCCCCTTCCCTCCTTCTTGTCTTCCTTCTTCCCTCTCTTCTTCCTTCTTCGCTCCCTTCCTCTCCCCCTTCCTCCCCTCTCTCCCCGTCTTTCCCCCTGGCCCTTTCCCCCTCCCTCCTCCCGACACCCACACTCATTCAGCCTCATGCACGCGGTACTGATCCAGACCTCTCTTTCCTGACCTGGGTGTCGTCGCGCTGCAGGACTAGGACGCAGCCGGCAAAGGGCGGGGCCGCGCACAGGTGTCGGGTGGGCAAGTTCAAGGACACACTGGAGGCAGACATCCGCCCACCCACCCGGGCAGGGGCCAGTAAATGCTTCAGAGAGTGGGTGGGAACTGGGAGAGGGAGCTGAAAGCCTTTCCGAGCCGCACCCCCACCCACAGATGGAGCCAAGGCTCCACCAGAGCATGACTTCCGCCGGCGAGCCGCACGGAGGGATGATGTGGGGGTCTGGCGTGTGGGGTGTGGTGGGGGTGGAGATCAGGGCGACACAGGTCGGGGGACCTGGAGCCGTGAGGTTGTCCCCTCTGAGGGCCATACCATGGGGGCTGAGCTGTGGCCTCTGAAGCCTGGAAGGTCAGCCCAGGCTCCCCAGGGCGGTTAAGCTCCAGGGAGAAGTTGCGAACCCCATCAAGGGGCCGGGAGCTTGGTGTCTTACCTCCATCTCTGCTCCTCGGGGTGGGCCTTGCAGGAGCTTGGCACATGCAGCTGGGTCATGCAGGCTAGGGTTGTGGCACCCTCTCTGGCCTGTCCCCTTTAGAACCGACTGGGGGTTGGAGATGGACTCCACACTGCCCAGAGCTGGCCCCGCTCTCACGCACAAACACCTAACAGAAATGCCCCCAAACCTCTAGCCCAGCTCTCAGCACCACTGCTAGGGTGACAGGCGTGGGGTCTACAGGCCTTTGGGGGGTCATCTGGGGTGGAGCTGGGAGATGCAGCTGGACATTGTATGGTGCTCAGGACAGCGCCTGTGTCAGGGGAGCTGAGGCTGAGAAGCCCTGCTCTGCAGGCCTGGGGAAGGCAGCTGGGGCGTGGGGACCTGCTTGGGGAGGTGGGGGTGGGCATTGGTGGGTGTGCCCTGGGCTCTCCCTGGGGAGGCAGGGACATGCAGGGGGCGGTGGACAGAGCAGAGCTGGACTCTTGCAGCGTGACTTGGGCCTGGAGTGGAGGGGTGAGAACTGGGGGCTTTGTGTATTTTCCTGGGGTACCCCCCCCAAGTGCCCACACTCCGTCCATCCAGATGGTCCATGTCAAAGCCTCTTCCTCACTTGTGAGGATGGAGGGTCCGCTCTGCAGCCCCGTGCTGGGTGTGAAGCAGGACCCACACACGGCCTAGGCCTGCTCCCCCATCCTCGCCGCCACAGTTCCTGCCTGTCCACTGCAGTCTCCTTCCTCTCTGCTCTCCTCCCCCGCCTCCACGTCCAGGCCCGGCCCCCCGGCTGCGTCTGGCCGATGGCCCCCACGGGTGTGCTGGCCGCCTGGAGGTGTGGCACGGCGGGCGCTGGGGCACCGTGTGCGACGATGGCTGGGACCTGCGGGACGCCGCCGTGGCCTGCCGGGAGCTGGGCTGCGGGGGCGCGCTGGCCGCCCCCGGGGGCGCCTTCTTCGGGGAGGGCGCGGGGCCCATCCTTCTGGACGACCTCCGCTGTCGTGGGAACGAGACGGCCTTGCGGTTCTGTCCGGCGCGGCCCTGGGGCCAGCACGACTGCCACCACCGGGAGGACGCCGGGGCCGTGTGTGATGGTGAGGGTGGCCCTGGGGAGAGGCCAGGGAGGGAGGCCTGGGGGGCTTCGCCCGGAGGGGTGAGAGCTGGGGTGCCGTGTGTTTTCCGAAGGTTATCCCCGGTGTCCCCACTCCTTCCATCCAGGTGGCCCGCCACCCCATTCATGCTCACCTGTGAATCCCCACCATAGTGGTCCTGGGCTGGTGGTCGGGGAGCCGCCCGCCACACAGCAGGGGCTGGTGGTCACCTCTCCCCTCCCACGCCCCAGGTATGCCTCTCGGGTATGTCCCTCCCACGGCCCCCGCGGCAGGCAGCAACAGCTCGGGGCCCAGGGGGGCCACATCCAGGCCCCCGCCCCCCACGGCGAGCCAGGCCCCGCAGACGCCCGGTGTCTCAGTTCCGCCCGCACCCCCGACTTTCCTTCAGGAGCCTGGGCCGGATGCCGGTGAGACCCCTGTCCTCCCCTGAACCCCAAGTGTGGGGCTGAGCATAGGTTTCCTGCCCTGCCCCTCTCACAGCCCCCTGGGTGCCCCTCCCCACTCAGAGGACAGAGGGGAGGAGAGCACAGAGCGTCTGGGCCAGCTGGGGTCTCCTCCTGGGTGAATGCACAGAGGGAAGATGGTGGAGGGCCCGCCTCAAATTCTCTGTGTCTCCCCCCTCCAGGATCCCCCCAGCTGCGCCTGGTGGCGGGGCCCAGCAGGTGCTCGGGCCGGCTGGAGGTGTGGCATGCGGGACGCTGGGGGACTGTGTGTGATGATGGCTGGGACCTGCGGGACACAGCCGTGGTCTGCCGGGAGCTGGGCTGCGGGGGGCCGCGGCAGTCTGACCCCACCGCCGGCCGCTTTGGCTGGGGCGCCGGCCCCATCTGGCTGGACGATGTGAGGTGCACGGGGACCGAGGCTGCCCTGGCCGACTGCCCCGCCGCTCCCTGGGGGAAGCACAACTGTGCCCACAATGAGGACGTTGGAGTCACCTGCACGGGTGAGGAGGCCTTGCCATCTG
Organism: Bos grunniens; assembly: GCF_055505025.1. Classification (NCBI taxonomy): domain Eukaryota; kingdom Metazoa; phylum Chordata; class Mammalia; order Artiodactyla; family Bovidae; genus Bos; species Bos grunniens. The sequence continues at coordinate 62,469,073 of NC_141182.1, read as the reverse complement.
CTGGCTTCCAGAGGGCTTCCTGGAGGAGGGAACGGGAACTGACATTGGCACTAACGTTGACTGAGCGCCTGCCTCCTAACCCCTGCCCCAGGAGGGCTGTTTTCACACATGTGACCCCATTCACACCTCAGGATAAGTCCAAACTGATGGACATTATGCCTATGTGAAGGGCTTCCCAGGTGGTGCGGTGGTAAAGAATCCGCCTGCCAATGCAGGAGATGCCTGCCATTCCATCCCTAGGTCGGGAAGATCCCCTGGAGAAGGAATTGGCAACCCAATCCAGTATACTTGCCAGGGAAATCGCATGGACAGAGGAGCCTGGCAGGCTGCAGTCCATGGGGCTGCAAACATTCAGACAGCTGAATGACTGGGTGTGTGCACGCACACACACAGACACATACACGCATGCACGCACGCACACACACCAGTTTTACTGATAGAGATGTTAGTGTTAGTTGCTTGATTGTGTCAAGTCTTTGCGACCCCATGGACTGTAGCCCACCAGGCTCCTCTGTCCATGGGATTCTCCATGCAAGAAACTGGAGTGGGTTGCCATGCCCTCCTCCAGGGGATCTTCCCAACCCAGGGATGGAACCCAGGTCTCCCGTACTGCAGGCAGACTCTCCACCATTAGCAGGGAAGCCTGGTGATAAAACTGCAGCACAGAGAGGCTGAGTAACTTGCCCAAGGTCACACAGCAACTAAGCGGCACAGCTGGGGTCCTTCCTCCTTTTCTTCCTACCAAGAATCATGGGGTCTCCCTCCTGGAGGGGAGCTCTGTCCTCCCTGAGATGAAAGGAAGCAGGCACAGGGGCACCGAGAGATGGCGAGAAGCCAGTGTGACAGAGGGCCCGCAGAAGCGAGGTCAGCCTTGGCCTGTGTTCTCTCCCGTGCCATTGTTCCATCCAGCGGCAGACTCGGAGCTTGGTACAGGGGGCTCAGAACGTGAGGGCTCTGGCCTCTGAGAAGCCCAGGGCTCACTGAGGGACAGAGATGTGAGCCTGTCTGACATGTCACTCGGGAGGTTCCCCAAGACCACCCTCAGGTTCCACAGTTTTCTAGAAAGACTCACAATGGTCAGAGAAGCTCTCAGACTCAGGAGCAGGGTTTCCCGCAGCAGAAGGGCCCAGATTCACATCGCGAGGAAGGAGGCAGCTGGGGCAGGGTCGGGAGAGACCCTTGTGAACCCTCCTCTCCAAGGGGAGGGGTGCAGACAGCACTTGATCCGCTACCCTACCCCCACGCACGTGACACTTTCCTAGCCAGCGGCAGAGCGTTTTCAGGAGCTGGGTCCCCCATGGGACTGGCGTTTACAAGCCATGCTGTTAGCAGAGATGACCTGGCTGGTCCCAGGCCCCCAGGCAAGCAACACGCTCCAACCAGGCAGGACGCTGCCAGGGCTGGGAGGGTCCCCCTGCCTCCAGCAGCCGGGGGCGAAGGGCCAGACCCCTCTGTGAGCCAGACTGACCCTCGTTCTGCACCACTCACCCTCAGCATCACCCACAGCGTCCGCCACCTTCCCTGTGCTGCCCAGAAAGATGTTGGGTGAGCCGTGGAGGCTGGGAGCCCAAAGCTGGGGTGCGTTCCCTCTTTCCCTCTCCTCCCTAAGGCCCTGGGAGCCACAGCAGGGTTCTGAGCTGGGGGGTGGCCTGGTGCCACCCTGGTGGGGCAGTGACCAGTCAGTGGGTACAGGGGGAAGGGCACCGGCTGGGCAGACAGGACAGGTCAGAGTGAGGGGGCGAAGGGGGGCAGGCAGCTCAGGCCCGCAAATGCTGAGGCAGGATGGGGCCGGGGTGGCCACCAAGTGCCCTGGGCCTGGCACAGGGCCTGGCTCATAGGAGATGCTCAGATGCCACCTGCGATGAGGCCGAGTGCTTGGGAACTCGGTGGCTGTCTGCAGTGGGAGACAGGAGAAGGTGGGGCCTGGCTGGGGACCTCACGGTGTCTGCCATCTTCCCTGCCACCCCCCCACCCCCGTCTCCAGGAACCCCCGGCCTGGACTCCATCTCAGACCCCTTCAGTTGGAGCTGGATCCCCGGCCTGGGCAGAGACCCGGACGCCTGGCTCCCGGGGGAGCTGGCCACCAAGCCATCTGCGAGGCAGACCCCCAGCATCCCTGAGAAAACCACCACCAAGGCCCCAGGGAAGATGCCCAAAAGCACCAAGAAGTGGGTGACCAAGAACGCAAAGAGACCAACCACTCAGGCCCCGGCGATGCCAACCACTAAGCACTCCAGGGTCTCAGGAACCCAGAGTCCCCCTGAACTGACCTCACGGACCACCAGCACCCTGGCCACGGGGGCCTCCCGAAGACCCACCTCTGAGTTTACCACCAGGCTGACCACGCAGGCCCCCCGCAGGCTGACCTCGCATACCACCGTAACTCGGACTTCTCGAGCCCCCAGGGAACGGACCTCTAAGACTGTGGCGACGCTCGCCACCCAGGGCCCCCGATTAGTGACCTCCGAGGCCACCGTGGAGCCATCCGCTGAGCTCCCAGGACAAGGTTCTCCAGAGTCATCCACGGACCCGGCCCCCTCCCCCACCGGCGCAGCAGGTGAGCAGAGGAACAGGAAGGCTGAGGCTGGCCCCTCCGGACCCCCGCTGACCCCTCCTGATCCGTGCCTCCCACCAGCAGGCCCGTTCAGGGTTCGTCTGGCGGACGGGCCCAACCGATGTGCCGGGCGGCTGGAGGTGTGGCACGCCGGACAATGGGGGACGGTCTGTGATGACGGCTGGGACCTGCGGGACGGCATGGTGACCTGCTGGGAGCTGGGCTGCGGGAGGGTCCGGCCTCGAGTGGGCAAAACCCACTACGGCCCCGGCACCGGGCCCATCTGGCTGGATGACGTGGGCTGCAAGGGCAGCGAATCCTCGCTGAGCGACTGCCCGGCCCGGGCGTGGGGACAACACAACTGCGACCACGAGGAGGACGTGGGGCTCACCTGCACCGGTACAGGGGGTGGGCTGTGGAGCGGGGGGCGGGGCATGGGGCGGAGGGGCGCGGGGCCCCGACTCGCACCTGGAGATCCTGGCAGGGGCCTCCGGAGCAGCAGCGGCAAGGACTCCTGAGACGGGTCGGGGGCTCTCCCCTCCCCCTTTTCCTCCCCAGGCTATGCAGACGAGGAGGACTATCCACCCTGGACCTGGGACCCCACCTCGGGGGAGGACCTGGCCAAGGGGACCACCGCTGCAGGGGTGCCCGGACACACCCTTTCCCGGGAAACCACGGGGAGCCCAGGGGCCCCCACCCCAGCAACGAGGCGCCTTCCGAGCACAGGTGAGGGGCAGGCGTGGGGTGGGGAGGAGCATCTCCCTGCCGGGCTTCCTGAAAGACCCTGAATGAGCTGGCCCGGGTCTCCGAGACCGCAGGCAGGTTTTCCTCGGCTCCAAAGACGCTAAGGACTTCCCCTCCATGGGCTCGTCTGTAACTGTCCTACAAGAGCCTAGAAGAGGAGATCCCTTCCTCCTCCCCGCCCTGACTCTCAGAATCAAGCCAGGCTCAGCAGAGTCCGGCCCCCAGTCCTGCAAGTCTTCTGGGGCCTCCGGGAATCAGCCTTGATGTCAAAGCCCGTGTCCCTGGAGCCAGAGCCTCGGCCGAAGGTCCCCAGTCCCCACACAGAGGCACATGCCGTCACCACACCGCTGCCCCACCCCAGCCCCTCAAGCCTATTCTCCCAGCTCAAGCTCTCGTCTGGGCGGGGCTGAGGCTCGGAGGCGGGCTGGGGGCCTTCACATGGAGCGCTGTCCCCAGCCCGACCCCTTCCTCTGGCCAGCGGGGGCAGCCTCCAGCCCCGCTGCCCCATGGCCTCTGTCTCCCAAGGTCACACTCGGGCCTTGACCCGCTCAGATGGTTCCCATTTCTGTGTGTTTGTGTGTGTGTGTGTACACTCGGGCCTTGACCCGCTCAGATGGTTCCCATTGGTATGTGTGTGAGATCTCTGTTCCATCCTGCTCAGTCTCTCTTGATCCTTCTCTGCTCCTCTTTCTCACCTTCTCTTTTCAACTTCTCACCCTCCGCATCTCGATCACTCTTTTTTCTTTTTCACTGACCATGTCTCTTTCTCGTCACCTTCCTCATTTTCTTTCCTTATCAAATTCATGTCCCACCATTACTGTTTCTCTCCACCCTCCCCCACCACGGTCAACTTCTTTTCATCCCCGCCCCGGCGTCTGGCTCTTTCCTTCCATTTCTCACTGCCTACCCTCCCGTCTGTCTCTCCTCACGTGTCCTGTGTCCTCCCCCTCTTCCTGTCATTTTCAGCGTCTCACGCTCAGCTTCTCTGTTCCTTATCCTGCTTTCTGCGGTCAGTTTTATCTTCTCAGCTCCGTGTCTGTCTTCCTCCTCTGCCCTGACTCCCCTTCCTGTCTCTATGGCTCATCGGCCTCTCACCGTTTTTCTTACTTTGTCAAGGCCACGCTCCATCACTCCTGTTTCTCCCAGTTTCTCTCTCCCCCCTACCCCCGCCTTCCTTTCTCTTTCACTCCACGCCCAGACTCCTCGCTGTTTCCCATCCGACCCCGCGGCCTAGGGCCGCTTCTCCCCTCTTCCCTCCCCTGTGTCCTCGTCCTTCTCGCCGACCCTCCGTCCCTCCGCTTCCCACGGGCCGGCTGCCTCGCCCGGCTCTCCCGGCCCCTCCGCTCCCCCAGGTGTCGCATGCTTTGCTCGCTCCGCTCGGGATCCCGCCTTTTCCGCGCGCTCAGCAAGCATGCGCACTCCGCAGGCCTTGGAGAGAGAGAGAGGAGAGAGAGAGAGGGGAGAGAGAGAGACAGAGAGAGAGAGAGAGACAGAGAGAGACAGAGAAGCCTCGGCAGGAAGGGCGGGCGGGGGGACGTCTATGGCCCAGCGCGGTGTGACGACACAGGAGCGGTACGCCTCCTAATTGGCCAGCTGGCCCAAGCCCGCAGCTATAAAAGCGTGAAGCGCGCTGTAGTTCCCTCCCCACCCCCACCCCGGGTCTGTCTGCTGCTTCGGTTTCGCTCTTCCGCCGGAGGGACGGGGCGGGGGCACGTAGCAGGCCTTGGAGCCGCCGAGATTTTGGGGGGGGGCGGCACCCTAGTCGTGACTTAGGGCTCAGTTTCCAGAGGTGCCGTGCCGTGTGGCCAGGATTCCAGAGCTTTCGGTCTCTGCAGCCGGGCGCCGCCTCCCTTTCTCGTCGCGCCCCCTCGCGGCGGAGGCGGTCGGATGCTGCGCGCCCGCAGCTCTGAGGGCGGCAGTGTCCGGGCCTCTGAGACCCCACCTGTTTCTGGTCGGGGAGAGGGGGTGCGTGAGCACAGATAAGTACGGAACTGGGCACTGCGCGATGGAAACCCCAGGGGTCACATGTGCAACCTTAGTACTGGGAAGAGGGGCAGGGTTGGGTGGGGAGAGATGGAAACGACAGAAATTATGTCCTTATTAGCAAGGTGGCCTTGAAAAAAATGACTCGGCTTCATTGAGCTGCAATTCCTTACTTCGAAAAAAGCAAGTAAAAAGGCCGCAGCTCCAGGTTCCCTGGAAAGAGTCAAGGACAGTGCCAGGAACACATTAACTGCATGACATAAGTCCTGAATCCCATGGGTAGAGAAGCCTGGCGGGCGACTGTCCATGGGGTCACAAAGAGTCGAACGCAACTGAGCGATTAACACTTTCACACTTTCATAGGTCCTGGTGTTGCCCCTGAGTTTCAGGTGGGAGGGAGGGGAATGAGGCTCGGGGAAGTTGAACTCAGGAGCTGCGGCTGAGATCCATTTTAAACTATTTCACACACAGTTTGCTCGTTGGACTGGAGAATTACTGAAGTCATTGCAAGTGTGAATTCTGGAGTCTGGCTGCCAGGGTTCCAGCTGTGACTCCACTGGAATTAGAACAAGGGGCTGGGTGACCTCAGGTCCCAATTCAATGAGCAAAATGTGTGTGAAATCACTTAAAACCGCAATGCACTGCTTGTTAGAGTTATTTACCATAAATGAACAACAGCTGTAGAATCCCAGGGACACAGCGATTATTTCTCGTAGAGCAGTGGGGAAAAGCTTGCGGAGGAGATGGCATCACTTCCACCAGGAGACCCCACAAGGAAGGGGCTTCTCTGAGCAGCGAAGACGAGTTGAGAAAATTGCATTGCCCGTTGACGGCACATCATCTCTGCTAGAGTTTTAGCTGTCTCAGGTTTAGCTAGGTCAGTTTCTATTGTTGCCATAAGACCACCACGTATCTGGGGCTGAAGACAACACGAGCTTATTATTTTGCAGTTCTAGAGGTCAGAAGTCCCGCTGAGGTCTCTCACTAGTTGAAATCAAAGATGGCAGGGCTGTATTCCTTCTGGGGCTGAAGGGAAAGATTGTTCCTGTGCCTTTTCTAGCTTCTAGAGGCTCCTGTATTCTTTGGTGCACGGCCCCCTCTTCCATCTTCAAAGTCAGCAATGTTGCATCTCTGTGGTCCTTTTTTACCTTAACATCTTTGTCACTACAGTGAGAATTTGTGTGTGTGTTAGTTACTCAGTCGTGTCCAACTCCTTGTGACCTCATGGACTATAGCCCACTAAGTTCCTCCTGCCTGGAATTTTCCAGGCAAGAATACTGGAGTGGGTTGCCATTCCCTTTTCCAGGGGATCTTCCCGACCTAGAGATTGAACCCATGTCTCCTGCACTGGCAGGCAGATTCTTTACCACTGAGCCACCAGGGAAGCCCACTGCTGGGATAGATTCTCTAAGAATAAGGATTTATGTGATTAGATCAGGTTCCCTTGGGTTAATATGGGATAAACCCGTCATTTCAAGGACTGGGCCCTTAGTCAGTTTGCAAAGTCTTTTCCACGAAAGGTAACATATTTACAGGTTCTGAGGGTTAGAGCTTGGACATCTTTGGGGAGCGTTAATCTGTATTCCACGGGATCTGTGTTGAATGAATGAATGAACAAACAATTGTGAGATCGCCATGTAGGTCTAGAGAGAGTGCACAGGAGATGAAGATGGAAGCTTATGAAGGTTGAATTGTCTTTCCATTTCATTTGAAGCAACATTTCTTGAGGCTTCCTGGACGATGGAGTTTGAAGACACAGGCATTAGTTCATGCCTCAGGTGTTTGCTGAGTGGCAGGCATGAGTCCCAACCCTGGGAACATGATGGACAGAGAAAGGGAGGGTAAAGGGGGGGAGCAAAGAATTGTCATTTAAAGTGGGATGGTCAAGAGATGACTTACTAAGGAAATGCCAGTTAAGTGACAGCCTCAAGAGGTCAGGGGCACTCCCCTGCTGGTCCAGCGGTTAAGACTCTGCCCTGCCAATGCAGGGGGTGAGGGTTCAGTCCCTGGTTAGGTAACTTAAATCCCACCTGCCATGCAGGGCACTCTAAATAAAATGAAAAGGAAAAAAAGAAGGGGAAAGCCATGCAAATACCTGGTTGGAGAGTGTTCCGTAAGTGCAGTCACATGAACCTGCAAAGGCCGTGAGGTGGGAGTGTGCTCAGCTGGTTTGAGACACAGCAGTGAGGTTGGTGGGGCGGAAGTGGAGTGCTTGGTGGGGGTGGCAGCAAGGGGTGAGGTCTGTGGTTCATTGTAAAGATGTCAGCTGTGATGCGGAGCCTGGAGAGGAGCTAAAGGCGCTTTCTGGGCAGAGGGGTCAGCATGTGCAAAGGCCCTGTGGTGGGGTCTTGAGAGAAGAGCCCACAGCCTGGCTGGAGTGGAGTGAGCCAGGCAGGGGGAGTGACCGGGGTGAGGCCAGCCTCGGGCTTTATTTCTGTCTGTTCCCACAGGGAAAGAGGTCTCCATTCAGAACCAGGTAGGCCTGCTGGATCTGAAGCCCAGTGTTGCTCCTTAGCTGTGTGACCTTAGGAAAATTCCTTGTCCTCTCTGGGCTTTAGGTTGGTCATCTGTAGCAAACCTGCAGCTTCTTTGCCCACCAGCTCCCCATGAGCTTGCCAAAAATTAACGTGTCTTTCAGCGGCAAGGATTTGGGATAAAGGTGGGCCTGAGGATCTGCACCCACTTGTGAGGGCAGCTGGACAATGCCTAGAGAGATGGGTGCTCCTCTGGGGGCTCAGTGAAGAATCTGCCGGCCAGTGCTGCCTGTGCCACCGTGTCCTCTGCACTGTAGGGCGGACTCCTACCAGGGAAGCCCTGCGGGTCCCCTTTTCTCAGTGTATGTTTTAATGAAAAAAATCAAATCGATCACACACTAATGAACCATGAACAAGCATGTGGCCATTTCTTAGAACACATTTCGAGAACACACAGGCCCAGAGAGCATGCCTGCCCTTGGTGGGCTGACATTTTAACAGGAAAACCAGTTCCTATTTGTGTTCTTCTTGATAGAGTCCTCCTAAAACCTGGCATCCTGGGAAGAAAGCCTCAGAACACAGAGACAGGGATTACTGGGTTCTCTCTATTATCTCTCAAGGTGACGAGGATTGTCGTGAGCCTTCCCGGACGGGGGACACACCTTCAGGAGGAGTCCCGGCCAAGGAGACCCCCACTGCAGCCACGCCTGGCCCCCCTGGCACCACCAGGAGCTCAGGCCACCCGTCTCTAGCTCCCAGGCTCCGTGGGGACACAGGTGAGGCATGTGGCTGGGGGGGGGCGGGGTCCAAGGTGTTTGTGGGGTGGGGTTGAGAGGTGGTGGAGAAGGGAATGGCAACCCACTCCAGTATTCTTGCCTGGGAAATCCCACGGACAGAGGAGCCTGGTGGGGAGTCCACAGGGTCAAAAAGAGTCGGACACGACTCAGCGGCTAGACCACAACAACAGAATGGAGAGGTGGACTGCAGATTTCCCGGTGGTGATCCAGCTCTCACCCCAGAAAGACCAGGCAGAAATATATCCTGAAACAAAGGGTTGTTATTGACCAGTGGTCTTCAACTGGGATAACTGGCAACACGTGAAGACATTTCAGGTTGTCACAGCTGGGAGGGGGGAGGCTAGTGGTCCCTGGTGGGTCAAGCCCAGGCTGCCGTTACACACCCTCCAGTGCACAAGGGCCCCCCACCACAAAGAACCAGCCAGCCCTTTATGTCGACAGTGCTGAGGTGGAGAAACCCTCACCTGTACTGTGTTAGTCACTCTGACACGTCAACAAAAGCATGAGAGGAAATCCTGTAAGAGAATGGGGGGAAAGGTGCAAACAGGAGATTTGCGGACTAGGAAGCCCAAATGCCCAACAAGTATGTCTGGAAATGCTCACACTCATAATGAGTCAGAAAATTCAAATGAAAACAGTGACAAGCGTGGAAAAAAAGTGGAAAGGTCAATAATACCCATTGTAGGTGTGGGCATGGGGAGACAGGCATCCCCACTGGATAGAGCAATTCAATAAAAGCGACCTAGTGATGTTTACAGAGAAGCAATGGCACCCCACTCCAGTACTCTTGCCTGGAAAATCCCATGGATGGAGGAGCCTGGTAGGCTGCAGTCCATGGGGTCGCTAAGAGTCGGACACGACTGAGCGACTTCACTTTCACTTTTCACTTTCATGCATTGGAGAAGGAAATGGCAACCCACTCCAGTGTTCTTGCCTGGAGAATCCCAGGGATGGGGGAGCCTGGTGGGCTGCACAGAGTTGGACACGACTGAAGCGACTTAGCAGCAGCAGCAGCAGTGATGTTTAGTGAAATTAAATATGATTATACATTACCACCCAGCAACCCTGCTCCTAGGTCTGTTTGTTGTTGTTCAGTCACTAAGTCGTGTCTGACTCTTTGTGACCCCAGGGACTGCAGCATGCCAGGTCTCCCTGTCCTTCACTATCTCCCAGAATTTGCTCAAACTGATGTTCATTGAGTCAGTGATGCCATCCAACTGTCTCATTCTCTGTCACCCCCTTCTCCTCTTGCCTTCAATCTTTCCTAGCATCAGGGTCTTTTCCAATGGGTCAGCTCTTCGCATCCAGAGAAACTCTTTCACAGGCTTACAAAGGAATATATGTGAGGATGTATTAGGGAATGGGAGGCAGGTTAAGTGTCCAAGAGAAAGGTAAGGAAGAAGAGAAAGGGTTACACCTGACAGAATTCTATGCAGTAGCTAAAGCAATGGCAGGCTGTATACACAGCAACATGCGTAGGTACTAACAACATAACACTGAGAAGTTCAGAAACAGAATGAGATTTCCAGCAGAATGTTATTTGCAGAAGTTAAAAGCACAAACCCCCAAATATACATAGACTTTTGTATTAACATGAAACATCTGTGCACTCTGTATTGTTTCAGAGCACACATGAAACACAGTAGACTGGAGGTGCCTATGGAAGAGGATGAGGGGAATGCAGATGGGGGTTAAAGAGGAGAAAGAGTAAAACAAGAGGAGACACTGCAGGAACTATTGATGACAATGTACGGGGCAGTATGATTAGCTTAACTCTCTGTTGCTTGGGTCTAAAAAATTAAAAGCCAATACCACCCTAGGTATCTGAGCCCCTGTGCACACAAACCAAGCTGAGATTCTTGAAATGATAACTAGGAACAGTCACCGTTTGTGGAGCAATATACCATGTGTCAGGCACTATTCTGTGCATGTCATGTGTGTTAGTCTTTAACAGTTATATATGTTAATCCTTGTAGCAGCCACACGAGGCCTAATGAGTGATGTAGGTGCTATAATTGTGCCCGTTTCACAGATGAGAGAAACTGAGGCACAGATATCAATGCCTGTGGCAATATAAGTAATTATGAGAATGCTTTTTACCTGCTTGGCATTGTGTAAGTGCTCTGTGCACGCACAGTCTCTCTGAACCTTCATGATTATAGGGGAGATACATGGATCATCCGTGGTTTACAGAAGGGGAAGAAACTGAGATTCTAGGCAGTTAAGTCATTTGCCCACGGTTACCCAGTACCACACAATTGCACTCATCTCACACGCTAGTAAAGTAATGCTCAAAATTCTCCAAGCCAGGCTTCAGCAATACGTGAACCGTGAACTTCCAGATGTTCAAACTGGTTTTAGAAAAGGCAGAGGAACCAGAGATCAAATTGCCAACATACGCTGGATCATCGAAACAGCAAAAGAGTTCCAGAAAAACATCTATTTCTGCTTTATTGACTATGCCAAAGCCTTTGACTGTGTGGATCACAATAAACTGTGGAAAATTCTGAAAGAGATGGGAACACCAGACCACCTGACCTGCCTCTTAAGAAACCTGTATGCAGGTCAGGAAGCAACAGTTAGAACTGGACATGGAACAACAGACTGGTTCCAAATAGGAAAAGGAGTACGTCAAGGCTGTATATTGTCACCCTGCTTATTTAACATATGCAGAGTACATCATGAGAAATGCTGGGCTGGAAGAAGCACAAGCTGGAATCAAGATTGCCGGGAGAAATATCAATAACCTCAGATATGCAGATGACACCACCCTTATGGCAGAAAGTGAAGAAGAACTAAACAGCCTCTTGATGAAAGTGAAAGAGGAGAATGAAAAAGTTGGCGTAAAGGTCAACATTCAGAAAACTAAGATCGTGGCATCTGGTCCCATCACTTCATGGGAAATAGATGGGGAAACAGTGGAAACAGTGACAGACTTTTTTTTGGGGGGGGGCTCCAAAATCACTGTAGATGGTGATTGCAGTCATGAAATTAAAAGACGCTTACTCCTTGGAAGGAAAGTTATGACCAACCTAAATAGCATATTCAAAAGCAGAGACATTACTTTGCCAACAAAGGTCCATCTAGTTAAGGCTATGGTTTTTCCAGTGGTCAGGTATGGATGTGAGAGTTGGGCTGTGAAGAAAGCTGAGCGCCGAAGAATTGCTGCCTTTGAACTGGGGTGTTGGGGAAGACTCTTGAGAGTCCCTTGGACTGCAAGGAGATCCAACCAGTCCATCCTAAAGGAGATTATTCCTGGGTGTTCATTGGAAGGACTGATGTTGAAGCTGAAACTCCAGTACTTTGGTCATCTCGTGTGAAGAGTTGACTCCTTGGAAAAGACTCTGATGCTGGGAGGGATTGGGGGCAGGAGGAGAAGGGGACGACAGAGGATGAAATGGCTGGATGGCATCACCGACTTGATGGACATGAGTTTGGGTAAACTCCGGGAGTTGGTGATGGACAGGGAGGCCTGGCGTGCTGCGATTCATGGGGTCGCAAAGAGTCAGACACGATTGAGCAACTGAACTGAACTGAACTGAATTGAACCCAGCTAGGAAGCAGAGGCGGAGAAGGCAATGGCACCCCACTCCAGTACTCTTGCCTGGAAAATCCCATAGACGGAGGAGCCGACTGAGCGACTTCACTTTCATTTTTCACTTGCATGCATTGGAAAAGGAAATGGCAACTCACTCCAGTATTCTTGTCTGGAGAATCCCAGGGATGCGGGAGTCTGGTGGGCTGCCGTCTCTGGGGTCGAACAGAGTCGGACTGAATCGACGAAGCAGCAACAGGAAGCAGAGGATCTGGGGTTTAAATCCAGGTGGCCTGGCTGGAGGCCAAGCCTTTTACTTAACTGTTCCTCTGACCCTACAGGGGGACAAGATGCACCTCAGGGACCCTGCAGAAAAGTGGAATTCAGTCAAGCTGTGCTGTTCAATATGGTAGCTACCAACACAGGCGGCTGTTTAAATTTAAGTTAATCAAAAACTTGAAAAAGGAAGGACCTACTGTTTAGCACATGAAACTATACTCACTATTTGGTAATAACCTACACGAGAAAATCAGGGCTTCCCTGGTGGCTCAGTCTATAAAGAATTTGCCTGCAATGCAGGAGACCCAGGTTTGATCCCTGTGTTGGGAAGATCCCCTGGAGAAGTGAATGGCTCCCCACTCCAGTATTCTTGCCTGGAGAATTCTGTGGACAGAGGAGGCTTGCAGGGTACAGTCCATGAGGTCTCAGAGTCGAACATGACTGAGCGACAAACACTATACAAGAAAATAATCCAAAAAAGAACATATATATATATATATTTATGAATGACTGAATCACTTTGCTGTACACCCGAAACTAAGGCAACATTGTAAATCAACTATACTTTAATAAAAAAACTTACAGTGCTTGCTTCCACAGCACATACACTAAAGTTGGAACCATACAGAGAAGATTAGCATGGCCCTTGTGCAAGGATGACATGCAAATTTGTGAAGTATTCCATACTTTTTTGTTGTTTAAAAAAATTTACAAAAAGAAATCCGTTCAAAGTTAAAAAAAAAAAAAAAACAAGTAGAGAACTTCCCTGATGATGTAGTGGATGAGAATTCACCTGCCAATGCAGGGGACATGGGTTTGATCCCTGGTCTGGAAAGATTCCACACGTCGCAGAGCAACTAAGCCTGTGCTCAACAACTATGGAAGTCAGCACTCTAGAGCCCGAGAGCCATACGTACTGAAGCCCCAGTGCCCTGGAGCCTGTGCTCCCCAACAAGAGAAGCCCGCACAAAGCAACGAAGACCCAGCGCAGCCAAAATAAAAATGTTAAAAATTGAAAAAGGAAACATTTGGTTCCTTAGTTGAACCACATTTTAAGTGCTCAGAAGCCACAGGTGACCAATGGCTACCATACTGGCCAGCACAGAACATTCCCACCGCTGAGAAAGTGATACTTACTGGCCCAGACTCTGGATGCAAAGGACTTAGGCTCAGACCTTGTCCTTGTAACTTTCAAACAGTGTCAGTGTGTGACCTCGGGCAAATTACTTGCCCTCTTGGCCTGATTTCCCTCATCTGTCAAAAGAGGTTAAAAATCATATTTATCTGGAAGCAGGGCCTGGAAGTGGAGAAGGCAATGGCAACCCACTCCAGTACTCTTGCCTGGAAAATCCCATGGACGGAGGAGCCTGGTAGGCTGCAGTCCATGGGGTCGCTGGGAGTCGGACAGGACTGAGCGACTTCACTTTCACTTTTCACTTTCATGCATTGGAGAAGGAAATGGCAACCCACTCCAGTGTTCTTGCCTGGAGAATCCCAGGGAAGGGGGAGCCTGGTGGGCTGCCGTCTCTGGGGTCGAACAGAGTCGGACACGACTGAAGCGACTTAGCAGCAGCAGCAGCAGGGCCTGGAAGAGGGGAAGGTTTCTGCCTTATTCAGGCCTAAAATGTGGGGGCATTCCAAGCATTTTGTAATGAAGATAAAATCTTAATACCATAGGTTAAAAAAATAGAAACGAATGCAAAAACAATCCACGATGAAGTAAATAAAATTTTAACAAGTCGGATCCGACCTACCTCACCAGGATCTGACAGCCAATTTTAGGGGGGATTCCAGTGAGGTAGGCCGGATCCTGACTTGAATTAAAATTTTGACTTTTTGTTCATTGTGGATCTTTCGCATTAATTTTGATTGTTTAAACATAAGGGAAGAAGATACTGGTCTTGATTACTTGATTCCGACCCCTCCTATCCGAGCAGCTTCCACGCCCTCCGCCTCTTTATCTCCCTTCACCCCATCTCTGCCCTTCCGCCCCCTCTTGCATCCCAAATCCCCGGCCCGCATTCCCCTGGCTCCCTCCCGCATCCTCCCACACCACCTGCACACACACCCCCCCCCACCATCCTGCATCCCGGGGTACCCCTCCGCGTCCCCCTCTCCCGGCGCGCCCATCCCCGCATCCTCCAGAGGGGAGGACACCAGGTGGCGCTTGGAGACATCGGAGCATGCGAGGAGGTGGGGCACTAGGGCCGGGTGAAGTCTGCTGGCGACCTGTGACGTCACGAGCCCCCGTGCCTCCCCATTGGTCTCACCGTCTGGAGGGCGGGGCGCGCTGCGGGGTGGGCGGGGCGGCCTGACCTCGTCCGTCTGTCTTTCCTGCGCCAGGCTCCCAGAGGAGACGGTGGCCAGAACGCCGACTGCGGCCCACGACGGCCAGGACCAAGCCCGCCGCCCCTTCCCCACCCGCCTCCGCCGCGCCGGGGCCAGCCGACCCTCCACTGACCTCCGCCTCCGCACCGCCGCTCATCCGCACGGCGGCCTCAACGCCAGAGGCGACCCCTGACGCGACCTCCGCGGTGCCGCCCAGCCCGGTCGCGGCCTCTCGGGGGAGCGCCCACCGCACCTCGACGAGCCCCGGCCTTACCGGGCCCTCCCCTGATGCCGCCGCGGCCCCCGCGCCGACCTCTAGGCTTTCACCCACTCCACCGCCCACCGCGCCCAAGGAACTCACCTCAGACCCCTCTGCGCCGGCGGCGGCGACCCACCTCTCCCCTACCTCCGGGCTGACCCCGGATCCGGACAAAGCCCCAGGCCGGGGCACGTCTCCACAGCCTAGCGCAGTTCCAGAACCTTCCAGTTCCCCAGACCGCTCCACAGGGCCTCACCCCACCACGGCCCCGTACTCCACCATGACCTCTCACCCTGCACCGACCTCTCACCCCACCACGGCCCCGTACTCCTCCATGACCTCTCACCCCGCAGCGACCTCTCACCCCACCACGGCCCCGTACTCCACCATGACCTCTCACCCCACCACGGCCCTGTACTCCACCATGACCTCTCATCCCGCACCGACCTCTCACCCCACCACGGCCCCGTACACCACCATGACCTCTCACCCCGCATCGACCTCTCACCCCACCACGGCCCCGTACTCCACCATGATCTCTCACCCCGCAGCGACCTCTCACCCCACCACGGCCCCGTACTCCACCATGACCTCTCACCCCGCAGCAACCTCTCACCCCACTACTACCCTTTACCTCACCTCGACCCCTCACGCCACCACGACCCCTTATCCCACCACGACCCCTTATCCCACCACAATCTCTCACCCTACAGTGACCTCTCACCCCACTTCTGCCCTTTACCCCACCACGACCCCTCACGCCACCACGACCCCTTATCCCACCACCACCCCTCACTCTACCTCAACCCCTCACCCCACCACGACCCCCCCTCCCATCACTACTGCTCAGTCCACCACGACCCCTCACCCCACCACGACCCCTCACCCCATCACCACCCCTTACCCTGCCACGACCCCTCAGTCCACCACAACCCCTCACCCAGCCACGACCTCTTCCCCTACCACAACTCCTCACCCCATCACCGCCCCTTACCCCACTACAGCTCCTCACCCCACCACGACTCCTCACCTCACTACCACTATTTACCACACCATGACTCCTGACCTCACCTCAGCCTCTACGGTCACTGCCAAGTCCGTTCTAACTCCCTTGGGAACAGAACCTCCCTCTCCAGTGAAGCCCAGCCTGCACCCCCAGTTGACCTTCACAGGGGCCCCTCGCCCCTCCACATCTCCAGCCTCAGAGTCCAGCCTGTCTCCTGCCCCAAGCATGGACATACCGTCCACTGAGAACTTCAAAGCAGCCACAAGCCAGAGCCCCGAAGTAACCTCTCCACCTACCCAGACTCCACACTCAGCCCCTGACCCCACTGTGACCCCTGTGGGGTCATCTGGGGACCATCTGGCTCCTATGGCCCACCCCTTGGATCAACCACCCCCTGACCACCTCTCCCTTGGGCCAGCTCCCAGTCCAAGCTCAGGCCCTCTGGGCCCATGTGAGGCCCCAGTGCCGCCTGTGAGGGTCATGGCTTGTGAGCCGCCTGCCCTGGTAGAGCTGGTGGCCGCTGTGAGGGACGTGGGCAGCCAGCTGCAGAGGCTGACCCAGACCCTGGAGCGAGATCAACAGGACCGCCGAGCCCTGGGACTGGGCTTGACCCAGCTGGTGGAGGCCGCCCAGGGTCTGGGGCAGCTGGGTGAGGTTGTGAAGAGACTGGCAGAGGTGGCCTGGCCCCCCACCACATCTGTACCAACCACTACCACCCCTGAGTGGGAAGAGAGGCCTCTGCGGGGAGATGTGTGACCTTATCGGAGGGACTTAAGCCACTCCCCAACGACAACAACAAAGGAAAACCAAAGTATCTACTTAAAAATAAAGTGTGAATGACGTTTCTGGGGGACTAGGGGAGGAGGAATGGCACCCCACTCCAGTACTCTTGCCTGGAAAATCCCATGGATGGAGGAGCCTGGTAGGCTGCAGCCCATGGGGTCGCTATGAGTCAGAAACGACTGAGAGACTTCACTTTCACTTTTCACTTTGATGCATTGGAGAAGGAAATGGCAACCCACTCCAGTGTTCTTGCCTGGAGAATCCCAGGGATGGGGGAGCCTGGTGGGCTGCTGTCTGTGGGGTTGCACAGAGTCAGACACGACTGAAGCGATTTAGCAGCAGCAAGGGAGGAGGAATCACAAGACTGATCTGTTTGTGAATGCCACAGGCACCACACAAGGCGATGGAGGTGACTGTGATGGTGATGATGGTCATGATGGCAAAGATGAGAGAAGTGATAGTGATGGCGAGGATGAAGATGATCCTGGTGATGATCATGCCATTATGATGGTGGGGGTGGTGGTGGTGATGGTGGGGATGGGCATGAAGGTAGTGGTGACAGCTCTCTTGATGGTAATGATCATCATGGTGATATTTATGGTGGCAGTGACGGTCACGAGGATCACGGCAATAGCTGTTGTGATGGTGTTGTGATGACAATGATGGAAGTGGTCATGGTGATGATGCTGGTGAGGCTGAAAACAATCCTGGTGGTGACGGTGGTGGTGATTATTACGGTGATAATGAGGGTGCTGAAGGTGATCATGATGGCGGTGACGGTCTCGAAGGTCACAGTGATGACTATTATGATGGTGACGAAGGATGGAAGTGATGGTGAGGATAGTGGAGGTGATGGTGGTCATCACTATGGCAGTGACGATGGCGATGATGAAGGCCCACGAGGGCAGAAATCCTTGTTCACAGACGTATGTCCAGCTCTTAGAATGGAGGCTGACACAACACGCCCCCTTCATTAATACCTTCTGAGTGACTGAGCTCGTCATCATAGTAATCATGACTAATGTTCTCCGGGCAGTTCCTACGGGTAAGGCTCCGTGTGGAGGGCTTTGCACGCATGATGTCATTGTATCTTCATAAACAGCCGCTGAGGAGGGTACTGTTTCTACAGCTCGGCAGGGAGTGTGAGCTTTGGAGCCTAAATGCCTGAGTTTGAGCCCTTGTGGGCCTGACCCTGAGTCAGTTACTGCTTGGTCTGAGTTTCCCCATCTCTTGAAGGGAGACAATAATAATATACACCCTGTGGGCTGCTGTGCTGATTAACATAGATTAATGCCTGTATGAGGGTGCTTAGCTCAGGGCCTGGCTCTTGATACCTGCTCTCTATGTGGTAGTTATCACTGTATTACCCCCACTTTATAGGTCAGGGCACTGAGGCACAGAGACGTTTGGTCCTGTGCCTCAGGTCACTCAGGGAGTATGCAGTAGGCTCATGACTGGAACCCAGGCCCGTCTGACCCAGGGCCCTTGCTCATAAGGTGTTACGTGCCCCCAGTCAGATCACCCTGGCTTCGAGGCCATATGCTGGCTGTGGGGACTCCGGAAGTTAATTTCCTTTCTCGAGTCTCAGTTTTCCCATCTGTACAAGGGGGGAGTAGTGGTTCTGCCTCCTGCCTCCTGGGGTGGTCGTGAGGATTAGAGGAGTTACTGCAGGTGACAGCAGAGCTTGGTGTGAGTTAACAAGAATGGTTGCGACCACTCCTTATGGTGCTTGTCTGTGCCCCACACAGTGGGGGCTTGCTCTCTCTCTTTTTTTTTTAATATGTTTTTGGCTGTGCTGGGTCTTCACTGCTGTGTGGGCCTTCTCTAGTTCCAGAGGGTGGGGTCTCCTCTCTGGCTGTGGTGCAGGGCTTCTCACTGTGGTGGCCTCTCTCGTTGCAGAGCTCAGGCTTGAGGGTGTGTGGGCTCCATAGCTGAGGCACGTGGGCTCAGTGGCTGCAGCTCCTGGGCTCTGGAGCACAGGCTCAGTAGTTGGGGTGCCCCGGTTTAGTTGCCCCAGGGCATGTGGGATCTTCCCGGACCAGGGATCGAACTGGCATCTCCTGCGTTGGCAGGTGGATTCTTTATCACTGAGCCACCAGGGAAGCCCCATTGTGGACTCTCAATACACTACCTCCTGCCCTCCCTACAGCCCTCAGAGGGAGCAATTTGACCCCTGTTTCGGAAAGGGCTTGGAGGCTCAGAGAGTGCAAGTTCCTTGCCCAGGGCCACACAGCAGAGCTGCAGAGCTGCCTCAGAATAACACCGTGTCCCTCAGCTCCCCTCCTCCCCCCTCTCCCCAGACCAGAGCCTGGCTCTGAGGTCCTGGAAGGTCACAGAGCTGGCGCCCCCGCGGTCAGGCAAAGGCCAGCGGGGTCCAGTTACTTGCTGGGGGTGGGGAGGGATATTGTCTGGGGGTCTTGGTAGATGAGCTGTCCGCCCCTGCCAACAGACCAAGGAGCATGCCGAGAATCCTCTGTTTCCCCCGGGTCCCATTAAGCCCTACGACTTAAATAACTGCTGACTGGTACCCTGGGGAGGGCGTCTGCCTGCATTCCCCTTGCTGTCCCAGCTCGTCCGGGCTCCAAGGGTAGCACTCCGACTCGGAAGCCAGAGGTTCCCTCTTTCATCCCCAGATGGGAGCACCTGCTCCCTGGCTCCAGGCCCCCCCCCGGAGAGGGTCCCCCCTGGGGGTTCAGAATCCTGGCTCCATCGTCTGCAAGCCAGGGTGGCGGGGTCTCCCGGGCACCCGGGCCCAAGGTCCCTCCACCCTCTGCCACCTTCTGCCAGCCCCGAAGAAGCGGGTGCTTAATTATCTGGTCACTTTATCCCTGCTTGGCCAGGCAGCTAAGCCCAAACATCTGGCCCCAGGGCCCATGGCCAGGATGGGCGGCCAGCCCCCACCTACTGCTGGCCTTGACCCCGGACACCTCCCCCAGGACATCTGAGCCCGCTCCTCTGCCTGCCAGCTTGCAACAAGCCCAAAACAGTAGCCGCAGAGGCCTAGCAAGCTTGACGAAGAGAAAACATTTGACAAAATTAACACCCATTCATGGTTTACAAACGCGCGCATACGTACACACACACACTGTTTGCAGGGTAGGAGCAAGGGGAGCCCCCTTAATCAGATAAAGGGTGGAAAGGGAGCCACAGGTCTGTCATTTCCCCACAGACGATGTGACCGGCCACATCGAAAACCGCCGGAATCGAGCAGGTGAACGTTTAGCATTAATGACGGTTCAGCTGGGATGAGGGATCAATACTCTAAAATCGTGTTCTCACCATTCCCTGCACCTCCAAGTGTGTGTGACCCATGGATCGGAAGCGTTGGCCTTGCCTCCAGGAGCTGGTTAGAAAAGCAGAATTCCAGGCTCCATCCAGACCCCCTGGATAAGCATCTGCGTTTTAACCAGGTCCGGGTCGGGGTGCGGGCGGGGCGGGGCGGGGGTGGTGGTGATGTGTGGGTGCAGCCCAGCCATTTGCATGTCTGAACTAAACACGAACTGCGGGCCACGGGCAGTGTCTCTCAGGCCTCGCACAGCCGGCCCAGGCAGAGAAGGGAGTGAGTTGGGTGCAAACCCCACTGGTTTAATGCTCTGCAGCCATTGACCGGCCTGACGTGGGTTGTGAACTTTGATTCTCTGTTTTGTGACCGTGATTCTTCGTTCTGAAGCTGACGGGACAAGGAAGCAGGCTCTGTGTGCTCGTGCAACATCTCACTTCCCTGATGGGTTCTGGTGACCAATTCCTGGCTGTCCGCCCTCAGGCAGGCTCCACAACCCCCTACCCTCTTGAGGGTCTGCCAGAGATTATCCTGGTGCCCAGGGAGCGTGACATTCAGTTGCAAATGGGGGATGGGGAGGGAGGGGGAAAGCTTTTCTTAAAAAAATTCTTTTATTTGTCTATTCCTTGGCTGTACCATGCAGCATGCAGAATCTTAGTTCCCTGACCAGGGATCGAACCCATGGCCCCTGTAGTGGAAACACAGATTCTTAACCACTGGATCATCACTGAGTTAGTCACTCAGTCATGTCTGACTCTTTGTGACCCCATGGACTGTAGCCCACCATGCTCCTCTGTCCATGGGGTTCTCCAGGCAAGACTACTGGAGTGGGTTGCCATGCCCTCCTCCAGGGGATCTTCTCTACCCAGGGATCAAACCTAGGTTTCCTGCATTGCAGGCAGATTCTTTACCATTTGAGCCACCAGGGAAACCCTAAACCACAAGGGAAGTCCCAGAAAAAAACTTTTTTTTAAAACAAGAAATCCCACATTTTAATTTTATACTGGACACCCACAAATTTTTTCAACTGGTCCTGCTTGCACGCTTGGGGTTCCCCAGCTGGGGTGTAGCCAGAACTTCCTTGGTCATCACAGGCCTGTAGACACTGGGCCGGTGACTGGGGAGTAAGACCAAAGACTTTGGAATCAGACTCTGCCACCTTTTGACTTTAGGGTCTTTGGAAAGTACAGCCTCGACAGTCTTGTCTATAGAGAGGAGAGAGATGTGAGCAGTTCCTGTGTGACAATAGGTTCTGAATTTGGTGCTTTTAGAAAAAGGGCAGGGTTTTCCCTTTTGTTTTTAATGGGAACTCAGAGGCTCAGAGAACCTGATCAAGGTCACAGCATGAGAACCAGGAATTGCCTGTGTTTTTGTTTTTGTTTTTTGGAGCAGTCTCATTGAGATGAAATTTACATGCCAAATTAACCCTTTAAAATTTTTTATTGAAATATAGTGGATTTATAATGTTGTGTTTCAAGTGTCCAGTGAAATGATTCACTTATGCATATATGCATTCTAAGATTCTTTTCCATTACAGGTTGTCACAGGATGGTGTGTACAGTTCCCTGGGCTGTACAGTAGGTCTCTGCTTATTTGTTTGGCTGTGCTGAGTCTTAGTCATGGCAGGTGGGATCTAGTTCCCTGACCAGGGATCAAACCCAGCTCCTGAATTGAAAACGTGGAGTCTCAGCCACTGGACCACATAGTGGACTGTATAGTGTGTATATTTTAATCCCAAACTCCTAATTTATTCCCCCTTTCCCCTTTGGTAACCATTAGTTTGTTTTCTAAGTCTGCAAGTCAATTTCTGTTTTATAAATTAGTTCATTACTATCATTTTTTTAGTCTACCTATAAATGATATCACATGGTATTTGTCTTTCTCCGTCTGACTTACTTCACTTAGTATAATAATCTCTAGGTCCATCCAGAATTCACCCTTTTTGTATGTACAATTCGATGACTTTTTAAAATATGCTCAGAGAATTATGGAACATTCACACAATCTAATTTTAGAGCTTTTTCCACCACCATCACCACCCCCCAAAAGAAAACCTGCACCATGAGCAGTCACCCCATTTCCCCTGTGACCACTAAGCTTTCTTCCTCTGTGGACACAGAGAATCCTACAACAGATGGCCTCCAGGTTTTTGAGGTTCATCAGTGATGTGTGTCCATGCTTCCTTTATCTGCCTGCCAACGCAGGAGACACGGGAGACACAGGTTTGATCCCTGGGTCAGGAAGATCCCCTGGAGAAGGAGATGGCAACGGGCTCCAGTATTCCTGCCTGGAGGATCCCATGGCCAGAGGAGCCTGGTGGGCTACAGTCCAGGGGGTCACAAAGAGTTGGATAGGACTGAGCACGCACGCATGTGATATTCCCTTGTACGGAGAGACTGCATTTCTTTCTTTTTCTTTTTCTTTTTTGGCCATGTGGCACAACTTGCAGGATCTCAGTTCCCCGACCAGGGACTGAACCCCATCCTCTGCAGTGGAAGTGTGGAGCCCTAACCACTGGGCTGTCAAAGAAGTCCCTGGACCACATTTCTTTTATTGCTTTGCCAATGACTTGACATCTGGGTTGTGTCCACTCTTTTGGCTACTGTGAGCAGTGTTGCCATGAACACTCGTGTGGACACGTGTTTTTATTTCTCGTGGGCATCTACCTAGGGCCGAAATTGCCGGGCTGTATAGTTACTCCACAGGCTTCCCTGGCGGCTCAGTGGTAAAGAATGCACCTGCCAATGCAGGAGACATGGGTTCAATGCTGGAGTTGGGAAAATCCCCTGGAGGAGGAAATGGCAACCTGTTCCAGTATTCTTGCCTGGGAAATACTCCTGAGAGGAGCCTGGCAGGCTGTAGTCCATGGGGTCATAAAAGAGTCGGACATGACTGAGCAACTGAGCACGCACGCATAGTAAGTCCAAAGTTAATTAATATTCCAAGGAACTGCCGGGCGGTCTTCCAAAGCGGCTGCCCCATTTTTCGAATTCCCCCAGCCCCACAGGAGGGCTCCAGCTTCCCCTCCTCGCCAGCACGTGTTGCTGTCTGTCTGCGTACTCCGGTCATTGCCCGGGTCTGAAGGCTTTTCAGCTTTCCTTTCCACGTAGATGCCCCAACTCCCATCTCCTCCAAGGGAGGGGCGGCCCCCTCGCCAGCACACACTCACATACCCACACTCACACCCACACACGTGTGCTCAGGCCCCCAGCCCCTGACGGGCGCGGCACAACGGCATGCACCTCGGACCCTTGAAGGGCTGGCCTGGATTAGAATCCTCCCGCTGCCTGACCTGCCGTGTGAGCTCAGGCAGGTGCCTTGGCCTCTCTGGGCCCCCTGTGCCCGCCCCTGGAGTGGGGAGGGTCTGAGGGACCCCCTCCAGCATCATCAAGAATTGCCACCTCCAGGAGTTGCTTGAGGGGTGAGCGGCTTCCTTCCGGTGATGTGTAAGATCGGTATCCTGTGTCCCGTAATTAAGTAATGCTTAATGACTGCCCGGGGCCCTTCCTCCTGCCCCTCCCAGGGCCCTTCGCTGGTCATTATCGCCTCCTCCCAGTTAATCCCCAGCTGCCGCCACCAATTTGCGCCCTCCGCCCTGCCTTGCTCCTCTTCACTGCCCCCTCCCTCGGTGCCACCCCGCCCCAGCCACCTCCAGCTTTTCGGGGACACACTCTTGGCCTCGTTGCTTGGGCTGCTCACAGGTGAGGGGACAGGAAGTCCTGCTCTTGCTGCTCCCCCTCACCCAGTGCACCCACTATCTTATTCTCTCCCACAGCCCCCTACTCCAGGAAGCCCACTGCGATTGCCTGGGACACGTGCCCATGTCCTCAGGTCTCTGGATTGAATTTAGATGGAAAGGGTCCTTGGGGGTCCTTCCACAACCCCCCTCCCCACCAGACAACACCTCCGCGGCCGCAGCAGGGGCCTGGGGCAGGTGCGGGGGCCAGGGAGAGGGTGACACACGATCCGGCCTGGGTTGTAGCCTTTCTCTGGGCGGGCAGCCAAGGAGGCCACGGAGAGGAAGAGAGAGTGTTTGCAAACAGGGTAGCTGCCAAGAAGGGGCCAGGGTGAGGTGTGAAGGAGGGGGGGGCCCAGCGCTGACTGGCAGCCGCACCTGGGACTCTGCTTCCCCGACTACACACACGCGTGCACACGCACACACACGCGCAGGCTCAAGGCCTGAAGCACACACACGGGTCCAGTGTCCGCACACAGCAAGGTGCACTCCACTCTCTACCCTCACACGTGGTCACACAGTTCCCTGAGCACATGGGGGGCTCGCAGACGCACAAAACACGCAACTCATGTCGTCCACGCGGAGTGAGACACACTCAACCCTCACGTCTCTCTGTCTCTCACAAACACACCATTATTTGCACACACACACGGGCTCAGATGGGTGCTCATGGACACACAAATACACACAAGTTTCAGGTAGGAACTTGAGAAATGCACGCTCCAGTTCCTGCCCGAAAATAGCCAGACATTTTCCAGCTCTGCTGTTTAATCCCTCTCCTTCTCAGACACGTCTGTGCAGAACAAGTGCAAACACACTCACCCCCAGGCACACTCACAAACGCACACACAGAGCCAGCATCTCCTTCGACGACAGGAGGGACCACTGTCTGCCATTCTTCCTGCCTCTCTGTGTCTGTCTTCCTCTCTCTGTCTCTCCCTTTCTCCTTGTCTCTGCCTCGCTTCCCTCCCTCCTCTGTCTCTGTCTCTCCTCCACAGTCTCTCTCCTCCACAACATGCCCTTCAGGGAACACTTGCACGCATGCACGCGCGCGCACACACACACACACACACACACACACACACACACACGCGCGCTGGCCTTCTCTGTCCCAGGCTGACAGACCAACAGCATCACAGATACCTAAGTACCAGAAGGACTTTATTTGCAGAGAGTAGCTGAGGTGAGAAAGACAAAACGCGTTACCAAGAGGGCGCAGACCCAGCTGGTGGGAGAAGGGGCAGAGGGGGTGAGGTGGGGAGTGGAGGGTGCTCAGGAGAGGAGAGACTCGGGCAGGACGACAGGTGTGCTCAGGAGAGCCGGGCAAAACCGAAGGGATGGGCCGCCTGCACGCCCACGATGGCCCCTGCTGCTTGGGCTCCACCGGAGGGGAGGCCTGCGAGAAGGGGGAGCAGGGGCGGCCTGGCTGATTTGTGGCAGGGGAGCGTGAACCAAGAGCAGCTAGGCAAAGGGAGCCGTGGGTGCCGCGGCCCGGGAAGGTGGACGGGTGCGGACGGCCACGGTGCTCGCTCAGAGACCCCCGGACCGAGGCGGCAGACAGGTGGGAAGCGGACGATCCCAGACAGAGGCGGACAGACGGCAGAGCAGCCAAGAGCCGTCCCGAAAGCCGAGGGGGCGGCGGGGGCGGCCGGGCCTGTCCGGAGCACCCCCGCCCCACCCTCCTCACCCTGAGTCTTCGTCCTCCCCCGGGTACACCTCCTCAGCCTCCCCCTCCCGCTGCCTCCAGGGCCGCCCCAGGAAGCCCCGGACGGAGCTCACGGGGCTCCTCCTCCGCGGCTGGGGCTCCAGCAGCCCCAACAGCAGGGTGTCAGCGGTGGGCGTCAGGCCGAACCAGGGCCGAGGCCGGTGGTCGGGCTGGCCAGAGGCCTGCCAGACGACGAAGTCCTCGTAGAAGGGGTCGGCCTCCGCCAGGGGCTGGTCCCAGGGGAAGTAGCCGGTGAGAAGGCAGAAGAGCAGGACGCCCAGCGCCCAGGCATCCAGGGCGGGTTGGATGGGCAGCCCCTCGGGGAGGGGCGGGGGCGCGCAGAGCTCGGGGGCCGTGTAGGGGATGGGGGCCCCGGCCAGGCGCAGCAGGGTCCCCCGCGGCCGCGTGTGGCCAAAGTCCGCCAGCTTGACCCGCCGGCAATCGGGGTCGCAAACCAGCACGTTCTCGGGCTTGAGGTCCCGGTATACCAGGCCAAGAGAGTGGACGTGCTCCAGGGCCGAGGCCAGCTGGGTCGCGCAGCGCTGGGCAGCTGCCTGCGGGAGGCCCACCTGCGGGAACGGGCGTCAGGGGCTGGGCCCAGGGCTTGTCCTCAGCCCCGGGGACAAGCTTCGGGGTCCCAGCTCCCCAGCCCACCAACAAGGGCTGGCCTTGGAGCTTGTCCTCAGCCCCTGGAAGCAGACCCAGGGAGACAGAGGCCTAGTTGGCCCCGATGAGGCCTGGGGTGAGCCCCGTGGGAGGGGCCTGGGGGTGAGCCCGTGGTGGGGGGGCCTGGGCTGAGCCCCATGGGGGGCCCTGATGAGGCCTGGGGTGAGCCCGTGGGCCCAGGGTGAGCCTGTGAGGTAGGCTCGGCGTTGCCTCTGTGACAGCCGTAGACTCGGAGGGGCGCGTCCATCCCACCAGACCTGCGGGCGCGGTGGGGCCCCTGCAGGGTGACGCGCTCAGGCTGCCCTGAGTGTGACTCCTGAGGCCCAGGCTGAGCAGGGTGTCCGCTCCAGGCCCACCGCCCCCTCCCCGCCCCCCCCAGCTCCAAGCTCCGGGGCCGACCCACCTTGGGACGGATGTAGGCGATGAGGTCGCCGTGCAGCACGGGCTCAGTCAGGAAGCTGTAGGAGTCGGCCGACTCCAGGCCGACGCCGCAGGCCGCCACGATGGCCGCATGCGAGCCCAGGGAGAGGCCCACGCAGAACTCGTAGAGGAAGCCGCGCAGCGTGGTGGAAGCCTTGGGGAGCTGCTTCAGGGCCAGCACCGTGCCTGGGGGCGGGGTCGACGTGAGCCCGGGCCGCCCCCTCCTCTGCCCCGCCCCTGCCCACCCACCCTAAAGCAGCCTGGCCACCCAAACCCCGCTGGTGGTGCGGAAATTGCTGTGTGTGCTTAGTCGCTCATTCCTGTCCGACTCGTTGCGACCCCGTAGACTGTAGCCCGCCAGGCTCCTCTGTCCACGGGATTCTCCAGGCAAGAACACTGGAGTGGGACTTCCCTGGTCCAGTGGCGAAGACTCCACTCTCCCGGTGCAGAGGGCCTGCCTTAGGTCTCTGCTCAGGAACTAGATTCCACGTGCTGCAGCTCAGACCCAGTGCAGTCAAATAAATAAAGAAATAATAATTAAAAAAAAGAATACTGAAGGGGGTTGCCATTTCCTCCTCCAGGGGAATCTTCCCCACCCAGGATCGAACCCACGTCTCATGCATTACAGGTGGATTCTTTACCAGCTGAGCTACCAGGGAAGCCCAGTGGTAACAGCATTTAATGCTTCCCAGGTGGCACTAGTGATAAAGAATCCGCCTGCGATGCAGGACAGGGTTTGATCCCCAGGTGGGGAAGACCCCTGAAGGAACAAATGGCAGCCCTGTCCCGTATTCTGGCCTGGAGAATCCCATGGACAGAGGAGCATGTAGGGCGGCAGTCCACGGGGTCGCAGAGAGGCCGGGTGTGGTGGGGGAGGGTCACCTCCTTGCCTGAGATACCTGAGTGCAGCCCCTTCGTGTGTCAGCAGCGCCCTGAATTCCTGCCAGCTGTCAGCCGCCTCCCATGTCGAGGACTGGTTCTACCCTCTGGGGGCAGGTACACCTTCATGCCTCAGCACCACCCAGGGAAGGCATCGAGCTGGCCTCCAGGTGGGCGAGGCCCCCTCACGGAGCCCGTGGTTCCAATTATCGCTCGTGTCCCCAGAGTTCTGTGATGACCCCGGTCTGTATCTCTCTGCATCTCTCTCTCTTATGAGCTGACCAGCATCTCTCCTCACTGCCTCCCGCAAAATTCACACCTTAAAGTAGTCCTTATGCCCATTTTCACAGAACGTGACTGTATCTGGTGACGGCACTTTTGTTTTTGTTTTGGCTGCACGGCTTGTGGGGTCTTAGTGCCCCCGACCAGGGAGTGAACTGTGGCCCTCGGCAGTGAAAGCGTGGAGCCCTGAGCCGTGGACCGCCAGGGAGTGCCCCGGAGGTACGGTCGTGAAAGAGATAAAGTGAGATCACTGGGGGTGATCCCCAGTTCCAGTGCGACTGCTGTCCTTCCGAGAAGAGGAAGCCTGGACGAGGACACGCAGGCAGGCGTGAGGACGCGGGGAGAAGCTTGGCTGTCTGCAAGCGGAGGAGGGAAGCCTCGGAGAAGCCCGCCCTGCTGAACTGTGGTCCCCCCAGTCTGCGGCCCTTTCTTATCAGCTGACAACTGCAGGGAACGGACACACCCTGTCGTGCAGGGGTGTCCTTGGAGGCAGGGCTGGTGCAGGTTTTTCCCTGGGGGCCCAGCTGTCCCCAATCCTTGGTCAGGGCTGAGCCCTGCAGTCTCCTTGGATGCTGACCAGCAGTCTGGGGCCGGGGCCCGTGTCCTGCACACCCGCCCTGTGCTGGCCTCGCTGAGTGCCCAGCAGACAGTGAGTCTCTCATCGCCCCCACAGTGACTACTGAGCTGGCCCGTGTGAGGGCCACCGGGAGCAGCGGTGGGGGCAGCTCCGTCTTCCTCCCCATCGTCCCCGGCAACCAGAGCCCCTGACATCTCCTCCGGGATTCTCAGTTCTCTCAGAGAAGGGATCATCACCCCTGTGTTAGAGGAGGAGGCTGAGGTTCAGAGAGGGCCAGGCCATTACCGAAAACACACAGCCTGGAAAGGGCGTAGGTGGGACTGGGCTGGCGTTGCAGACCCCCTGTCCCTGTGCCCTGCCTTCAGACCCCGGTACCTTCCTGCCGGTGGGTGACCAGCCAGACACGGCCGAAGCGGCCCCGGCCCAGGGCACGCACGTGCTCGTACAGCTCGTCCGCCTCGGCCCGGACCAGGCTCTGGGCGCTCAGCGCCATCCGGGCCTCCAGCGCCCGGGCAGCCTCCTGGCCCTGCCGCAGCTCCTCCGCTGTGAGGCCCCCCAGCCCCTCCTCCTCTGCCCGGCTCTCCGTGTGCTCTCCATGCGCGGCCTCCATGTGTTCCGTGTGTGATGCTTTCCCCGGCATCCCTGCAAGGGCAGAGGAGAGGGCGCCCGGACTCAGTCCTGCCAGACCAGGGCCAAGGGCGGGGAGGGCCTGGGGGCTTGGAGTCCTGGGCCTGAGGGAGGAGGGGCTGGGGTCACGACCCCCTGGTCCAAGGAGGAGGGTGGTGGGTCACTGGTTCAGGCCCTTGTGACTCGGTTTCCCTCCTTGCCAGGGGCGTCTCTGGGGCAGCAGACCCGGTGCTGGGTGGGGTGAGGTCAAGTCTGAGGCCCCGACGTGCCCGCCCTGCCCCCACCGCCCTGCGCCACCTGATGGCCTGAGGGTGAAAGATGAACCAGAGGACTCGAGACACCCCCCCCCACTGTTTCCAAAGCAAACAGACTTGGGCCCTGGGGGTGGATGAGGAGCCTCCGTCTCCTAAGAGCAAACAGGTGCTCAGCCCCCAGGGGCTGCAGGGGGCGGGCTGCACGCTCCAGGCCTGGGCACGCTGGGGTCCTGGGGGAACCGAGCTCTTGGGATGGGCTGTACAGCCCTGGGGTGGTCTGCGGTCCAGTACTCACAGCCCCAGCCCCTCCTCTTCTCTCAGACCCAGGGGTCCAGGCCCCCAGCTCCCCCTCCCTCAGCCCCGGGGGTCCAGGCCCCCAGCTGACCCCTCTCCTGAGACTTGACACAACTCACATATCTTGGGGGCCCCCCACCCCAGACTCTGTGTCCCCCACGCTCAAGCACTCTGCAGTCTCAGTGTCCGTAATGAGCTGCTGATCCCCGAAGGACCCAGCGCTCCGACCACCTGCCTGGCTTCTCTCTCAGGCACTGCCCACCTTGGGCTGTTTGACCCCTGCCTCCTCCTGACCTGGGCTCCAACCTGAAGACCTCAGCTTCTCCCAGGCTCGCCTGACCCTTCGGCTGCCCGCTGTGGTCAGTGCCCAGCACTCAGAGCCCATGCCAGCAGAGGCCTGCCCGCAGCAGGACCCGCCCCCACCTAGGGGGTCGGAGCCCCGCCCCCGGCCTCACCCCTGGACTCACTATGGGGAGAGCGACACCATGCGTTGTGGCCCAGAACTGGCTGCGGCCAGACTGTCCCAACCCAGGGACTCTGCCTCCTCCCCAGAGCCAGGGTCCAGACCCCACACCCTCCGCAGAGCCAGAGTCCAGACCCCGGCCACTCCTCCTCAGACGCAGGGGTCCAGCCCCCAACCCCTCCCCCCTCAGGCCTGGGGGTTCAGACCCCCAGCTCCTCCTCCCTCAGACGTGGGACTCCAGGCCCCTGTATAGAATGAAATCGTTCATCCAGCCTGCCCCGCCTTGACCACCCCTGGCTGCCCGACAGTGCCCCATGACGGGTCAGACGCAAGTGTTTTTGGTAAGGGGAGTCCGGGGGAGGAGGCACTGGGGTCTGCTGGGGAAAGGATGACACAACAGGATTCCAGAACGATGCAGTGAGGAATGACCTCAGACTCGGGCGAAGGGGAGCAGGTGGTGCAGCAACTGGGCGGGAGGGCCTTGGGGGAGGGACGGGCGGAGGGGCGTCCCCAGCTCAAGTCTTCAGACTGCAAGGTGGGGGCGCAGGCAGGGACCCCTAGGACTGAGGTAGGGGGCCTGGGGGGCCACACAGCCCCGCCCAGGTTTAGAGCGAGATGACCGATGCCAACTCACTTGCTTCTTTTTAAGTAAGCTTTTGATTTCAAAATCATTTTTATTGTTTTTAAGTCTTTATTGAATTTGTCACCATTGTGCTTCTGTTTTACGTGTTGGTTTTTTGGCCCTGAGGCGTGTATAATCTTAGCTTCCCAACCAGGGATTGAACTTGCACCTCCTGCGCTGGGAGGCAGACCTCTGAACCTCCAGGGAAGTCCCATATCCCAGAATCATTTCTGGATGCACAGGACAGCTGCTTTGAGCTCCCACATCCCCTCCCCCAGCTTCCCGCCAGGTGAGTCCTCACCAACCACACGTCCATTTGTCCAAAGGAAGATAGGAACTGTCAGTCAAATGGCAGACTTGTCTCAGGTCCACAGCAGCCCTTATCTGTCACAGGGTTCAGTCCTAGACAGCCCTTGTATGTGGAAGCCTGCGGGTCAGGCTTCCAGCAGCCGTGACTGTGCTGGGTGCAGGGGATGCTGCCTTGGGTCCATGCAGCCCCTGCCCTGCGGGTCTGTGTGCTGGGCTGCAGGGGGCGCATGGGGTCTGGCAGAGGTCCCTGCAGACCAGTTGTGGCCCTTGGTGTGGACGGGACCGCATGCTCTCTGGGAGCTGACCCAGGAGACTCTCTGGACAGGAGGAGAGCCCGAAAGGATGCACAGGTGAGAATGACCAGGTGCATCTGGACGGCCTGAGAGGGGAGATGTGAAGTGGGGGGCACAGGTCACTGTGATACGGGCTCCAAACGAGTGGGAGCAGCCCCCAGGGGGCTCTGCTTCCTGGAGGCCTGGAGTTGGAAAGGAGGCATTCTCGGAGGAGAATGCTGGGCGTGCAAACGTCTGTAGGCAGGAGAAAGAGTGTGTATGTGTGTGTGCATGTGTGTGCATTATGTGCTCACATGCCCACATGTGTGCAGGTATTTGTGGGTGCATGCACACGTGTGCACGTGTGTGCATTTGTGCATCTGTGGACATGTGTGCATGTGTGCCTGTGTGTGCATGTGTGTCGATTTAGGTCCAGAAAGGGTGAGTGACTCCTATAATGTCACCCAGGGCCCAGGAAAGTGGACGAGATGGCAGGTGAGGGTTCCACGGTATTGAATCTGGAAAGCCGTGGTCAGCGGGCGTCCACTAAGATCTTAGAGGAGAGGAGTGACTGCTCAGAGGTCCACAGACACGGAACACATCCCCACGGGGCAGAAACGCATATGCGGGAGACATGGCACTTCCTTTCAGGAAGACAGGACAGAAGGGTGAGGGAGGGTCCTTGAGGGGGGGAGGGGCTGGGGGCCTGCACCCCCGGGTCTGAGGAGGAGAGGCTGGGGGCCTGGACCCCCGGGCCTGAACGGGGACGGGCTGGGGGCCTGCACCCCCGGGTCTGAGGAGGAGAGGCTGGGGGCCTGGACCCCTGGGTCTGAGGAGGAGAGGCTGGGGGCCTGGACCCCCGGGTCTGAGGGGGCAGGGGCTGGGGGCTTGGACCCCCGGGTCTGAGAGGGGAGGGGCGGGCCTGAGGCGGGAGGCGTGGGGCCTAGACCCCCGGGGCTGAGGGGGGAGGGGCGGGGCCTGGACCCCCGGGTCTGAGGAGGAGAGGCCGGGGCCCGGACCCCCGGGCCTGAGGAGGTAGGAGGGGCGGGGCCTGGACTCCCGGGTCTGAGCTGGGAGAGGTCGAGGGCCTGGATCCCCGGGCCTGAGGAGGTAGGAGGGGCCGGGGGCCTGGATCCCAGCTCTGAGAGGGGAGGGGTGGGGCCTGGACCCCCGGGTCTGAGGGAGGAGGGGCCGGGGGCTCCAGACCCCCGGGTCGTCAGCTGGGAGGGGAGTCGTGCGTCTGAGCTCAGCCTTCGGTTGTGAAAGGCGCAGGGCGCTCTCCGTTCTCCCAGGGCGCAGCGGTCTCTCCGCGCAGGTGGCCGTGGTGGCTGGGGACGGGGCCTCTGGGGGCGGGGCCTCTGGCCCGGGCTCCAGCCACCTGTCCCGGTCACCTGGTCAGGGCTCTCCCGCATCTGTGCCTGTCCTTCCCCCGCTGTCACCGTCCTCCTCCTCTGACCACTCTTCTAGGCTTGCTCCGCCCTCCTCCTCCTCCTCCTCCTCCCCGCCCTCGCTGGACATGCTCCCCAAGCCCCCAGCTCTCTCTTTGTTCCCCTTTAACCCCCAGTCATCTCCCAGGAAGTCCAGGACGACCAGCGGGGGGCTCCTGGTCTCAGGATCCAGATCCAGGAGCCCCTGGAACAGGGCCAGAGCCGGGGGCGCAAACTGGTCCCAGGGGGGTGGCGGCCGGGGTGGCTGGGGCCTGGCGGTCATCCACCCTGCAAAGACCTCGAACTCGGGGTCAGGGGCCAGCGCCACGTCCCAGGGGAAGCAGGCGGTGGCCGCACAGAAGAGAAGCACACCGAGCCCCCAGGAGTCCAGGGCGGGCCGCAGGGGCAGGGTGTCGGGGGGCAGCAGGACGCAGAGCTCGGGGGGTGCGGAGGGCAGGGGCCCTGGGGGCGCCGGGGTGGGGCTGCCCTCGGGCCGGGTCAGACCCAGGTCCCCCAGGGCCACGCGACTGCACACAGGGTCGAAGACCAGCACATTGTCGGGCTTCACGTCTGCGTGCACCAACCCCCGGCCATGGAGGAAGTCCAGGGCTCCTGCGAGCTGGGCCACCACACGCTTCAGCAGCAACTCTGGGAGGCCCTGGGGTCAAAGGCAGAGGGCAAAGGTTACCCTCCGTTCCTCCTCTTTGCTGCTTCCTGGGGTTCAGGAATCTGAATGCCAGGACCACTGGCTACCAGGAGTGTCTCTGACACATCTCCCAACACCTTCTCCCCCTCATCCTCAACCACCAGCTCTCCCTGTAGACCTGCCCTCAA
Source organism: Bos grunniens (assembly GCF_055505025.1). Classification (NCBI taxonomy): domain Eukaryota; kingdom Metazoa; phylum Chordata; class Mammalia; order Artiodactyla; family Bovidae; genus Bos; species Bos grunniens. Next base: position 62,435,684 of record NC_141182.1, on the reverse strand, counting down.
ATGTTTTCCTCACCAGGACCCCGCATCTCACCAGAAGCTCTGTAACTTCCATCGAACTTTGTCCTGACACTAACAACCACTCCTTACATTTCTTATCTTCTCTCCACAGACCACAAAGATCTCCAATGAAACCCTAAATCTCACACTTAACTAATGAACTTAACTAATCTTAGTCCTGTACTAATTGAGGTCCCATCTCCAACTCAGACCTAGTTCGAAAGTCCCAGCATTTACTTTATTAATTGATTGATAGATCTGTCCATCCAGCTAGCCAGGCAGTGAGACAGCAACCCATCCATCCTAACCCCAACCTGTCATCTATCCAACAGTCTACACAACAGGGTTCCAGTCAGTATCCATTCCACCAGCTAGTCAGCTGTTCAATAATTTGTCCAGTTATTTAGTATCTGATATCCATCCATATATTCCTCCATCCTTCAATCCATCCATCCATCGACCCCCTCATCCACCCATCTATTCATCCATCTTTCCTTTCTTTCATCCATCCATCCACTCATTTGTCAATCCACCCTGCAACCCACCCATCCATCCATCTATCCACCACCCAACCAACTATCCACCCATCCACCCACCCACTCATCTATCCATCCATCCATCATCCATCCACTCACCTATCCACCCACCCATCCACCCATCCATCCATCCACCCACCCACCCATCCACCCACCCATCCATCCATCCACCCACCCACCCATCCATCCACCCACCCAACCATCCACCCACCCATCTACCCACCCATCCATCCATCCATCCACCCCCCCATCCATCCATCCACTCATCTACTCACCCATCCATCTACCCACCCATCCATCCCTCCACCCATCCACCCACCCACCCATCCACCCACCCATCCACCCACCCATCCATCCATCCATCCACCCACCCATCCACCCAACCAGCCATCCAGCCATCCACCCACCCATCCATCCATCCACTCATCTACCCACCCATCCATCTACCCACCCATCCATTCCTCCACCCATCCACCCACCCATCCATCCATCCACCCACCCATCCATCCATCCATCCACCCACCCATCCACCCACCCATTCATCCATCCATACACCCATCCACCCACCCACCCTCCCACCCATCCATCCACCCACCCATCCACCCATCCACCCACCCATCCATCCATTCATTTAGCCACCCACGCACCCATCCATCCATCCATCTAGCCACACACCCACCCATCCACTCATCCACCCATCCATTCATTTAGCCACCCACGCACCCATCCATCCATCCATCTAGCCACACACCCACCCATCCACTCATCCACCCATCCATACATCTATCCATCCATCCATTCATCCATCCACTCATCCACCCATCCTTCCATCTAGCCACTCATCCATCCATCCACTCATCCACCTATCCATCCACCCATCCATCCACCTACCCATCCATCCACCCACCCATCCACCCATCTACCCACCCATCCACCCATCCACTCATCCACCCATCCACCTATCCATCCATCCACCCATCCATCCATCCACTCATCCACCTATCCATCCATCCATCCATCCATCCATCCATCCACCCACCCACCAACCCATCCATCCACCCACTCCATCCACCCATCCACCCACCCATCCACCCACCCACTCATTCACCTATCCATTCATCCATTCATCCACCTATCCATCCATCCACCCATCCATCCATCCATCTACCCATCCATCCACCCACCCACCCATCCACCCATCCACTCATCCACCCATCCATCCATCCACTCATCCACCTATCCATCCATCCACCCATCCATCCATCCATCTACCCATCCATCCACCCACCCACCCATCCACCCATCCACTCATCCACCCATCCATCCATCCACTCATCCACCTATCCATCCATCCATCCACCCACCCATCTATCCATCCATCCATTCATCCATCCACTCATCCACCCATCCATCCATCTAGCCATCCATCCATCCATCCACTCATCCACCCATCCATCCATCTAGCCACCCACCCACCCATCCATTCATCCACCCATCCATTCATCTAGCCATCCATCCATCCATCCACTCATCCACCCATCCATTCATCTAGCCATCCATCCATCCATCTACTCATCCACCCATCCATCCACCTAGCCACCCACCCACCCATCCACTCATCCACCCAACCATCCATCTAGCCACCCATCCATCCATCCACTCATCCACCCATCCATCCATCTATCCATCCATCCATCACCCATCCACCCATCCATCCATCTAGCCACCCATCCATCCATCCACTCATCCACCCATCCATCTAGCCACTCATCCATCCATCCACTCATCCACCCATCCATCCATCCACTCATCCACCCATCCATCCATCTATCCATCCATCCATCATCCATCCATCCACCCATCCATCCATCTAGCCACCCATCCACCCATCCACTCATCCACTCATCCACCCATCCACTCATCCACCCATCCACTCATCCACCCATCCATCCATCCACTCATCCACCTATCCATCCATCCACCCACCTGTCCATCCACTCATCCACCCATCCATCCATCCACCCATCCACTCATCTATCCACCCATCCACCCATCCATCCATCCACCCATCCACCCATCCAACCAGCCATCTACCCATCCACCCATCCACCCACCCATCTACCCATCCACCCACCCAGCCACCCAGCCATCTGTCCCTCCAGCCTTTCTTCCATCATCCCACTATTTCCCTCCTTATCTCCCTTGCTTCCTTTTTTCCTTCTCTTTATCCCCAAACTTATCTGAAATCCAAAGTTTATTCCTAAAGATGAAAGTGAAAGTTAAAGTCGGTTAGTCACATCCTACTCTTTGTAATCCCATGGAATGTAGCCCACCAGTCTCCTCTGTCCATGAGATTCTCCAGGTTAACAATACTGGAGTGGGTTGCCATTCCCTTCTCCAGGGGATCTTCCTGACCCAGGGATCGAACCCAGGTCTCCTGCATTGCAGGCAGATGTTTACTCTCTGAGCCACCGGGGAAGCTATCCCTAAAGATGACCCCACCTTAACCTCACATTCAAGTACCCCTAGAAGGTCATGGATTCAGTCCAGACCTGGTCTTTCTAGAGAGAACTCCATTACAGTCCCTCTCCAACTCCCTGTATACACAGACACATCCTCAGCCATCTCTGCAGCTGCACACATGGTCTTCTCCACACTCACAGTTGGCCTGTCATCAACTCGAAGCTCAGCTCATCCAACTCCACCCTCACTCTTTCCCAGTCCCACTGCCATTAAAATCCCATCTCTCCCTCTGTGCCCACCCTCTCATCAGACCTGATCTGTCCTCTACCTCAATCCCAACCTGTCGTCCAGGCTAGCTTGTGTTCAGATGGTTGGATGGATTAGGGCTGGGGTTAGTCATGGAACTGCGCTGAGAAAGAGAAAGAAGGAGGTTGCCTGGAGGAGGGCATGGCCACTCACTTCTGTGTTCTTGCCTGGGAAACCCCGCAGGCAAGAACAAGGAGCCTGGCAGGCTACAGTCCACGGCTGCGCCTGAGCAACGCCCTTGGGGGCTTAGTGGGGAGCTCCCTCTGGGAGTCAGGGTGGGGGACAGGCCCAGGAGAGGGCCGACATCAGACCTGGACAAGCCCCCCGCCTGCCCGCCTCACCCGTTCCTGCAGCATCCCGCTGAGGTCCCCACAGGGTGCGTACTCCTGGGCGAAGGCGAAGTGTCGCGGGGTCTCCAGCGGTCCCGCCAGCGTCTGGAGCAGGCCTGGATGTGACGACACACAGCGGCCCACACAGAACTCTCTCAGGAAGGTGGTTCTGAAGACTGAGGCCCGAGGGAGGAGCTTCAGAGCCACGGCCCGACCTGCCAGGGGGCGGGGGCAGAGGGCAAGTCAGGGTGCCCTGAGCATCCAACCTGGGGTGGGGCACGGTGCTTGACCTCTGCGTGCCTCTCCTGTCTCCATCTGTGGGGGGTTGGTTAGAGGCCCCCTTCCCTGGGGACTCTCTCTACTCTGTCTCAGATTGCTGTGTGACCCTGCACCACTGCCTGACCCTCTCTGGACCTCCGTTTCCTCTCGCGTGAACTGAGGGACGTGGCAACTGGACTAGCAATCCTAGTCGTGATCCTGCCTCGCTGTGTAACCTCAGGCAAGCCTCTCCCACTCTCTGGGCTAGAGCTCCGGTTCCTTGGGCGATCACAGAGCTCTTGACGTTCTGAGGGCCCCATCGGGAGGAGTCCTGGTCAGCTCCCTGAAGGGATGCTCCCTGTCGCGGTGGGCATGAGTTCCCTAAGAGGGGGCCATCCTGGGGTCTGCCCTTCGGTGGCCACACTCACCCCCTTGGCGAGGCCGGGCAAGCAGCACGTGGCCGTAGGAGCCGGAGCCGAGCCTCCGGATGAGGCGGTAGTGGGCTCGCAGACTCCGCACGGGGGTCACCCTGGAGGCCGTCAGGTCCACGAGCCTCTGCAGGGCCGTGGCTGTGTCCTCCTGCAGGAGAGGGACGGGACGGGGGGTGGGGGGTCAGTCAGGGCATCGGGCCGAGCCGGGGGGCCCGGGGGCCCGGGGTCACTGTCCCCAGCGAGGAGGGTGAGTCACAGTGACTCACCCTGCCTCAGGCCACCTGTTTTCGGGCCTTGGCTGGGTCACGGGTGATTGTCTCAGTGGCCCTGCCCACGGTCATCTGGGGCTCCCCCCAGAAGCCCCCAGCCCCACTTGGGGCCGCCTCCTCCCCAGCCCGTGCCCCCTGCCCCGCCCGCCTCTCTCTCCATCCTCCTCTCGTCCTGTGTCCTGCCCCTCTATCTGGGGACATGTCTCCCAGGGCCCCAGTCTTGCTACGTCTCCTCGGATTCCCTGGGTCTTGGATGTCTCTGTCTCCCTGCTCTCCTGTTGTCTCTGTGTGTCTCTCCATGTCTGCCCCTCAGCCCGGCCCATTCCTCCTCTCTCCGTTATCTCCTGCCTCTCACCTCCGGGTCCCCATCTTCCTGCTTCTTGGGGTCCCTGAGCTCCATCTCAGGGTCAGGCCAGCACGCCTGGTCTGGGCTCCCCGAAAAGCCACCCGCCCACCAAGCCCTGCTGCAGCCCTGAGCGGAGCCACGGCTGGGGGGTTGGTCTGCGAGGCCCACTTCCGTGTCCCCACTGCGTCTGGGCTGGCAGCCTGCCCTGCGCAGCCGCCCCCTCTCCTTGCACCTCCCTGGCTCGGTCCAGCCCGAGTCTGAGCGCCCGAGGTCTTGGGGTCTCCCTGCCCGTCTGTTGGTCCCTAGCCCCCCACTCTTGTCCCCAGGCTCTCCCCACTGTGGCTGCCTGTCCGTCCGTCTTGGGAGGCCCTGTCTGTCCCCTGCTCTGGGCGCCCTCCCGTCTGTCTCCCTGCCGTCTTTGTTTCTGCCTTTGTCCCTCCCTTTTTCCGGCCGGGACAGCTCAGAGACATCCCGTCCCCCCACACCTCCCCGCCCCGCGGCCCCCCTTCCTCCCCCGTCCAAACTTAGACCAGCCTGGACTCTGGGCTCTGCTCCCAGGACAGAGGGGACAAAACATAGCCTGAACCCCAAGGGCTGGGCCGGAGGGCAGCAGGCAAAGGGGAGACGGGTGCTTTGTGCCCTTTACCTGGAACACGGGCCCTGGGCCATGTGCATCTAGCCTCCCCCGTGGCCTCCAGAGGCCAGGAGCCCACTCCCAGAGCCCCTTCATGGAAGAGCCCCCACGGTCGCCCTCAGCCCTGGACTTAGGCCCCCAGCCCCTCCTTGCTCAGGCCCAGGAGCTCTCAGCCCCTGATGGAGACCCTGGTGGGGGGCAGGCTTCCCTCCTGGACACAGCAAGGCTCTGCGCCCAGCTCCCGGCTTGGGCCTTTACACTGGGTCCTCCTCGGCACCCCCAGAATGGCGGGGACTTAGCCCCAGTTTCCAGAGTGGGAAACTGAGGTTCTGAGCGGCGAGCAGGTCAGAGGGGAGGAGGTATGGGCTGGCTGGGCCAGGCCTGTGTGACTCAGCCTGGTTGCTTTCCACTACTACTACAACCTGCTATTAATAAAAGACGCGGCTTTTGGAAGGGTCCCCGGAAGCCAGCTCGCGTGTCCACTCTGGGAGCCTGCGCAGGGCTCAGGGTTAGGGGAGCTGGCGGCAGACGGAGCCGCCTTTGGTCTTTGACTTTCCGGGGTTTGTGGAAAGTTGTGAGCACAGATCAGAGTAAGGAAAGGCCGCACCCGGCGGTCCACTGACCAGATTTCATGCATGTTCCCTTTTTTTTGGCCCTACTGGCTCTCTCTCTTTTCTGTTGGGGCAATGGTGTGTTTGAAAGTAAATTGCAGCCCACGGAAATCTTCTAGGGCAAAATAAGGCACCATCTGGTGTTTGATTTCAAATACTCCTGTGTTGGAAAATCAGGACTCCAGTGAGGGCTGGGATCGGGACACAGCTGCCCATGTGTTGCTGAGAACAAGAATGTGCCTTTACTCTTTAGTTTTGGTTCTGCTGGAAATTTTCCCTCATAAAAAGCTAAAAGCGATTCAGTAGGCTTCAGACATCACAAACTGTGCCTCAGGTTTCCATCTCCCATCAAAGGAAGGAAAATTTCCAGCTCAATGGCAAAACTTTTTTCAATCACAAACGGTAATTCTTTACAATGAACTGACACCCAGTCTGCCTTCCGCGGCCCCCAGTTTCCCCAAACACGCCTCCTGTGGCTGCTTTATGGGGTCGGTAGTCAGTGTCGACACAGCCTTGGGGAAACTGCAACACTCTGCCTTTCCTAGTATTTCAGTTTCCCTCAGAGCATCACTGACTCAACGGACATGAGTTTGGGCAAACTCTGGGAGACAGTGACTCACAGGGAAGCCTGGTGTGCTACAGTCCAGGGGGCCGCAAAGAGTCGGACACGACTGAGCCACTGAACAACAGCAACACAGCGTATTACTGATTCAAAAACTAAAATTAAATAATGCATTGGAGACTTTTCATTCAGTGCTGATCTGGTGTCAGGCCCTCCCTGGCTCTTTTTTTGCTTTCTGTTCAAGACTTAGGGAAGTCCTCCTTACAAGTCTTTGCTGAATAAAATGATGGCTTCCAATTTACAGATGGGGAAACTGAGTCAGGGGCCAGCAGGTGGCGACAGGCAGCGCTAGGGTCCCCGAGTTTCTGGAGACTCCAGGCTATCTTCTGCCCCACCCCCCCAACCATGCAGGCTGGAGCTGAGCCCCTGCCCTGGGGGCCTGGGGCGGCTGTGAGTGTGTGGGGAGGGCTGTGGGAGAGCGGGTGCCTGCAGGCCAGCTGCTGGGCGGGAGCTGAGAGATCAAGCTGCAGAGCTGGCCACCTGGGCCCTTGGGGTGAGGGTCAGAGGGGCCGCTGCAGGCCTCCGCCCTCCCCAGTACCTGCCCCCCCTCCACCAGAGGCTCACCGATGATCCGCAGAGCTTTGCACCTCCCCATTTAGTAACACTGTCCCATGGGGTCACCCGGAGTGACCTGGAGAGGCAGGTGTGCCGGGGGAGGGGGTGCTCCGGCCCTGGCCCCTGGGTGCACACACCCCTGGGTAAAGCTGGGCTCTGGGCCTCCCCTCCCCTTCCCATGGCCTCTGCTCTCCAGCCTAGGCGCTCTGCTGGTGACCTCCTCCTGCCTCTGACCCCCGGCCAAGTGTCCAGCTGCCTCCCTGCCTCCGTTTCCTCCTTAAGAAACGGGAGCGATTGCTGGTCCTACTCAGAGTGTACTGTTAAAGAAACATCTAACATTTGTAGCATACATTTATGGTGTATGTTGATTGTATCTAACACAATAATAAATGCAATATACGTGATCTGATATTATATACACCATGTCTGGAGAAGGGAATGGCAACCCACCCCAGTATTCTTGCCTGGAGAGTCCCTGTGGACAGAGGAGCCTGGTGCGCTACAGTCCATGGGGTCACAGACAGTCAGACACGACTGAGCAACTTAACACACACATGCAGTATGTACTATCATATACATTATATCCAGCATTTATTTATATGTTATTTATATACTTGATATCTTTTTCCAAATAAAGATTACATAAAAACTCCAGTATTCTTGCCTGGAGAATTCCACGGACAGAGGAGCCTGGCGGGCTACAGTCCATGGGGTTGCAAAGAGTCGGACACAACTGAAGCCACTTAACATAGCAAAGACATAAATAATTAACTTCCACTTCAAAATAAAAAAGAAAGAAAGGAAAAGGGAATTCCTTGGCAGTCCCGTGGTGGTTAGGACTCTGCGCTTTTACCACCAAGGGTCCAGGTTCGATCCCTGGTTGGGGAACTAAGATCCCACAAGCCACAAACACAAAAAAATTGTATTTCAAAGGTTGAGCAGTTGATAGCTTACCTGCCCACCCCCCAACCCTGCAACTCCCCACCATCCTTGGGCTAAAAGAAAAAAAAAGAGATAAAAAGAAAGAAAAGCCCTACCATTAAATCAGTGTGTTTCATCTGTAAAGAGTAAGACTTTAATTGGGAAACCTTAACTGTTGGCGGTTATCATGGTGCATCATGAGGACTGGGCTCCCCGCCTGCCCTCCTGTGTTGATGGCACTCACGTCTGTCTCAGTCACACCCACGGGGTGGGTGGCTTTATTTCTACATACACTGGATTTTTGTTGTTGTTGTTGTTCAGTCACTTAGTCACGCCTGACTCTTTGTGACTCCGTGGACTGCAGCACGCTTCCCTGTCCTTCACCATCTCCTGGAGCTTGCTCAAACTCATGTCCATCGAGTCGGTGATGCCATCCAACCATCTCATCCTCTGTCGGCCCCTTCTCCTCCCACCTTCAATCTTTCCCAGCATCGGGGTCTTTTCCAATAAGTTGGCTCTTCACATCAGGTGACCAAAATACTGGAGCTTCAGTTTCAGCACATACACTGAATAAACACTGTTAAATAAAATAATGGACGAAGACACTAGACGTAGGACCTGCTGCTGCTGCTGCTGCTGCTAAGTCGCTTCAGTCGTGTCCGACTCTGTGCGACCCCATAGACGGCAGCCCACCAGGCCCCCCTGTCCCTGGGATTCTCCAGGCAAGAACACTGGAGTGGGTTGCCATTTCCTTCTCCAATGCATGAAAGTGGAAAGTGAAAGTGAAGTCGCTCAGTCGTGTCCGACTCCTAGCAACCCCATGGACTGCAGCCTACCAGGCTCCTCCGTCCATGGGATTTTCCGGGCAACAGTACTGGAGTGGGGTGCCATTGCCTTCTCTGAGACGTAGGACCTAGAATAGAGCAATTGCTTATCCATATGATTTCCGGCAACAGACACACTGATGACAGTTACAACAGGCCAGATACGGTTCTGGGGGCTTTATCCCCCATCCAGGAGTTTCACAGAACCCTCACCATCGACCTGTGATCCTAGTTCTAGTATTTTTCAAAGCCACACATGCCCCCTCACTGTCTGTCTGACCAGGTCATGTAGCAGCACAAAACTTTGCTGTGGTTCCTTGTGCAAAAGAATGTGTCAGGCACACACGCCCAAAATATCCCAAATAAGCATAACTAGTGCCTCCCTGCCCACAAGCGTGCAGCTGAAGAAATACAACTTTTCAAACATAATTGGAATCCTCTGTGTACTTACCTTTCTCCAAATCCTCCCCTTCCGTCCCAGAAGTAACCACCGTCCCTAAGGAGACGTTTGTTATTCTTCATGTTAAAAAAGAAGATACTTTTGCTACATATGTATGAATCCGTGACTGCCCTAGAGGATTGCCTTGCATGTTTTTTAATGTTGTATAAATAGTATCAGGTCCCTGACCTTCGGTAGGCTGCTTTTGTCCTCACCCGCTCAACCCTGTTTCTGCGTTTCTTCCGTGTTGTTAGAGGGACCTCAGGTTCCTTTCTTTGCAAAGGTGTTGAAGAGTCTAGTGTGTGGACATGCTGTGCTTTAGATGCATTCTTCTGAGCACAGACATTTTCTTTTTCTCTCTTATGGTGCTCTTACAGACAGGGGTGCAAAGGACATTCTTATATGGGTTGTCTGGTGTGAAGTAGTACACTTCATGGTGCACTGGCCTCAAAGTGGAATTTCTGGGTGGAAAGAAGAACGCGCAGCTAAATTCTTAGGTATTTCCACACAGCTCTCTCCAAGATGGCCGTATCTGATGTTGCTTTTCCAATTTTTATTTTTGAGTTCACGGGGCCCTTGGAGAGTCTGAAGAAAGCTGCAGGGACTTGCACTGATACACCAGCCACCAGCCGTGTGGAGCTCTTGGGCACTTGAAACGTGGCCAGGCCAAATTGAGATGCGCTGTGAATACAAAACAGACCCCGGCTTTCAAAGACTTAGCACGAAAAAGAGCATGTAAGCTATCTGTGGGTGACATTTCTATTAATTACATGATGACATGATAATGGTTTGGATATACAGTCGAGCTCATCGTTGGGCGGATTCCTGTATCTGCCAGTTCGCCTATCCACTGAGATGCCGCTGTGGCCCCCGGCGCATGCGCAGAGCGGCCAACACCTCTCCTGTCTGACACGTGTTCCCAGCTGAGGGGGAACAAGCTTGCATCGCAGTAAAGGACCATCTTTTTTTTCTTTTTTCGCAGTATTGGGCTTTTTGTTGGTGATTTTACTGCTTCAAACACCCACTACTCAGGCCCAAACATAAAGCCCAATGCTGTCTCAAAAGCCTAAGAGAGCTGGGACATGCCTTATGGAGGAAACGATAGATAAGCTTCCTCTGGGCGTGAGTGAGAGCACTGTTGGCTCTGAGTTCAATGTCAGTGAGTCAACAGTGTGCATTAGACAAGGTGCCTATAAGTGGAAACACACATAAAACAAGATTATGTATAAATCAATTAATAGCAACAACAGAGCGTGATCAAAGTCTATCAGGAGCCTAACCCTGTATTTCCCCTCCCACCCTGCACTAGTTCAGGATCAGTTATCCAGGGTTCACTATGCCGCTATAGGGGGCTTCCCTGGTGACCCGGTGGTAAAGAATCTGCCTGCAATGCCAGAGACCTGGGTTCGATCCCTGTGTGGGGAAGATCCCCCCAGGGGAAGGGAATGGAAACCCACTCCAGAATTCTTGCCTGGGGAAATCCCCACGGACAGAGGAGCCTGGGCGGAGCTACAGTCCATGGGGTCGCAAAGAATCAGACACGACCTGGGCGACTAACGCTTTCATTTCTTCATGCCGGGCTATACAGCATCACTACCGTGAGTAAGGAGAAAAAATACACCGTATGGGGTGAACGAAACCATTTCACAATTACGTTCCGCTTGTCTCTTTTGCGTCTGTGAAAATGGAAGCACATGGCTGGCAGACGAAAGCGGTTCTGCAGACCCTCCCAGATCTCTCTAGAAGTCTAGAGGCGGTGGGCCCAGAATCGTGGCAGTCTCCACGCGAACTGGGCTGCAGGCCAAGGTCGTGGCCGCTTCGTCTCCCATGTGGGCCACCCTGCTGCCTCCACCTCCTGCAGGCCTCCAGTCTCCCCCCGCCCCTTGTCACCCCCAAAGCCATCCTCCTAACGCTCAGAGATAACCTTTGTCCCTCAGCCTCTCAGGACGACCCGCTGGCTCCTTGTTGCCCTCGGGGAAAGAGACCACGGTCCCCAGGCTGGCCTCAGAGCCCTCTCGGGGCTGGCACTGGCCCCGTCTTATCTGCCGCCCCACCCAGCTTCACCCAACACCCCAGTCACGGGGAAGGACTCACAGTCCCCGGAGGCGCTCTGCATCTCGCTCCCTCTCCTCCGGAAACGTGTGCGGGGCGAGGCGGCCGCTGGATGGACCAGCAAAGGGCGTGTGTCACGGCTTCATAAATCCCGCATGCTTAGCGATAATTATAGCCAGTATTTACGGAGCTCTGTGTATTACCAGCCCCTGTGCTAATCCTCGCAGCCATGGGGAAGAGGTAGGTCCTATTATTAGCTCCGTTTTATAGTTGAGGAAAGGGAGACTCGCGGAGATTAAATCTCCTGCCCGGCGTCACGCTGGGGGTCAGCTGCGAAGTCAGGACTCACTCAGGGACAGGTGGGCTCCGTGCCTCACCCCTGGGGCCTCTCTGCTGGGCCGCAGGCTGGGGACACGTGTGTGTCGAGGATGCTGACTGCTTTGGTTTCCATTCAAAGGCAACACCCACATCCCCGGGGCCTAATGAGCCAAGAGGACCAGGTAGATTCCATCCCTGGCCCGAGGAGTCCGGAGGGTGCCCTGGACAAGGACACAGGCAACTGTGAAGCAGTGTATTTCCTGCTCTAACAGAGGTGACTCTGAAAGGTCCTGCTGGACAGTGGGTGAGGGAGAGACAAGGCTCTGAGACAGAGCAGTTGTGACTGGAACTCAAAAACAGATCGAGTGCGTGTGTGCTAAGTCACTTCACTCATGTCCACCTCTTTGCGATCCCATGGACTGTAGCCCGCCAGGCTCCTCTGTCCATGGAATTCTCTGGGCAAGAACACTGGAGTGTGTAGTCATGCCCTCCTCCAGGGGATCTTCCTGATCCAGGGATCAAAGCCACCCACATCTCTTGTGTCTCCTGCATTGGCAGGTGGTTGCTTTACCAAGTTACATTCAACTGCGGAGCACCTGCCTGCTGGATGTAGCCAGCAGGACTGCAGGTTTTGGGGACACATCAGAGCAGAGTGTGCAACCCCCACCATCAGAGGCAAATATCAGAGATGGAGAGGGGACGAAATGGTTGCCCAGGAGATGGGTCAATGAGGAGGATGCCTAAGGGCTATCGTGTTTCTTTTATTCTTTTTCTTTCTGTTTTATTTTTTAATTATTATTATTTTGTCTTCTTTTACAGTGTTTCTTTTTGGGGTGATGGAAGTATTCTGAAATTGATTGTGGTGATGGTCACACAAGTCTGTGATGACACCAAATCCCCTGAGTTGTACACTTTAAATGGACGCATTGTAGGGTCTAGGAACTGTATCTCAATAAAGAGATAAAAACAATTCCTGTCCCAGTGAATCACGCATTCTAACCAGAAGCCCCAGTGACCTGAGGTATTGGACACCCATGTCATTTTAACACCCCCTGTCCTGTATGGAACAGAATGATGTTCAGTCATTATTGTGGAAGAACTATCAGCATCCTTCTTGGTTTGTGGGGTTCTTTTTAATTTCTTTTTTAAAGTAAACTTATTTTTAAGAGCAGTTTTGGGTTTAAAACAAAATTGAGTGGGAGACACAGAGATACACCCTCTCGTTGTGGGATCCCCTCTACCTTCAAAGGTAACAATGGAGAATCTCCTTGCTTTTGAACACCCCTCCTGTTTTGAGTCTCCTTTTCCAGAGGTTGCAATGGAGGTCGCCTGATGAGGCCAGGCCCACTGAAGAGACCTTCCTACTGGGAGGTCACCTGATGGACCAGGCCCATCAAAGAGCCAATTCCTATTGGGAGGTCACCTGCTGGGACCAGGCCAATGAAGGTACACTTCCTACTGGGAGGTCACCTGATAAGGCCAAATCCACCAAAGAGCCAATTCTTATCTGAGATTTGGAACCTTAATTCCAGCTTCAATGTCCCTTCACAGCAGCACCGACATCCACATCTGATTGAATAATTAGGAAGAGGTGTGTGGTCACCCAGGGACCAGGGATCTTGGGGGTCATCTAACAATTCTCCCTAGAGAACTGGGGTACAGGGTGGGCCTCCTGGGGGGGAGGGGGAGGAGTCATTCCAGGCCAAGAGGCTGGCAAGTCCCTGGCCACAAGGCCAGGCAGCATGGTCTGTGCTGGTAACCAGCGAGTTGTTGTGGAGATGAAACCAGAAAAGGCGTGTGAAGTGCCTGACGCCAGCAAACAGGCCAGATAACAAGTAGTAGCGTGCTGATTATCCCATTATTAGAAGTCTGGAGGCCGCTCAGCTCTCTCCCGGCCACCCCAGCCGGGTCACGTCCCTGGCTTCCCGCCAGGACCCACCAGTGCACCCTCCCTCCTGGAGGTGAAAGAGCTGCTTTGGGAGGAGGGTGGAGGAGGGCAGCGGGGGCTCGGGCGGCCGGGTGAGTGGCCGGGAGTATTTGCAGAGCTAGGGTCGGTGCCAGGCACAGGGCCGGGCGTGGCGAGATAAGAGGCCACAGGAGGCTGGGGACTTGGCCTTGGCAGCTGAATTCCAAACTGCCCTCCAGGGCTGCTGAGAGCAGAGGGCTGAAGCTGCTGTGGGGCTGGTGCCCGGGAGAGGCGGGTGAGCTCCGGGCAGGTGGCCGACCCTGTGGGCCTCAGAACCCCTCCCTGGCTCAGCTCCTCAGCCTGTCTGGGACAAATCCCCAATCATTGTTCAGTTGCTCAGTTGAGTCCGATTCTTTGGGACCCCATGGACTGTAGTCTGCTAGGCTCCTCTGTCCATGGGGTTTTCCAGGCAAGAAAACTGGAGTGGGATGCCATGCCCTCCTCTTGGGGATCTTCCCGACCCAGGGATCAAATCTGGGTCTCCTGCATTGGCAGGCAGGTCCTTTATCACTGAGCCACTGAACCACCAGGGAAGCCCAAGTGTCCAGTTACCTCTCCTCAAAAGCCCTCCTTGATCAGCAGGCTGAAGTCTCGTCTCTCGTCCCATGCTGGCCAGAAGCCCTTGCTTCCCGTTCAGCACTGGTTCTCTCTCTGGTTTTGATTTTTTTATTGAAGTGTACTTGATCTCCAGTGTTGTGTTAGTTTCAGATACACAGCAAACTGCTTCACAGTTACACAGTTACACACAAGTGTGTGCATGCTCAGTTGCATTCGACTCTTTGCAACCCCATGGGCTGTAGCCCACCAGGCTCCTCTGTCCATGGGATTCTCCAGGCAAGAATACTGGAGTGGGTTGCCATTCGCTTCTCCAGGGGATCTTTCCCAACCAGGCATCGAACCTGCGTTTCCTGAGCTGACAGGCAGATTCTTCACCACTGAGCCACTGGGGAAGCCCAGTTACACACACAAACACACACACACTCACTCTTTCAGATTCTTTTTCTGGGGAAGCCCCAGTTACATACACACACAGACACATACACACACATACAGTTTCAGACTCTTCCTGGGGAAGCCCCAGTTACACACACACAGAGACACACACGCTTGCACACACACATACTCTCAGATTCTTTTCCCTTATAGGTTACTACAAGACACCGAGTTCCCTGTGCTTCATTCCCTTGACAACACATGGCAATCAAACACAGGTGAGTTTCTATGGGATTCATAAGGTGGCATTGGACTGTAATGTAGACTATTTATATGAGATAACGTGGTGTTTGTCCCTCAAAGTATAAAAGAAACAGCTGTGAAGCCATTCGGGTTCAAATAAATGACTGAATACATAAATAAACAGAAGGGACAGAAGAATTCTCCCCCCAAACGTATCTGGATACAGTCCCCTCCAGAAGGTGGACCTTTCTCCCCCTCCCTTCCGTGAGGGGCGGGGAGCTGCGCTCAGCGGTCTGTTAACAAAGAGTAGCGGTTGGGGTGGGGGTCACTCCGCAGCATGCAAACCTCCAGGTGAGGGGAGCATACTCAGTGACGTCAGGGGGTACCTGCGTCCAGGAGCCACGGGGCGCGTGGGCGTGGCCTATCGTCCAGGAATCGCTCTGGACGGCCAGGGTCGTGCAAGACCCAGGCAGCCTCAGGAGTGAACACAGACCAGTGGAGGCTCAGGGGGCAGGACCGAAGGCCTCACGGTGTCCTGGGGGTGAGGCGGAGGGTGGGGGTCCTGGGACAGAAAGACAATAGGGAAAACAAGCGAAATCTGAGGAAGGGCTCGCATTTGGTTGATGGAAACCTGCTGATATTGGCGTCTTGGTTTTGGATGGTAAGGACATGATGATATTCGGGAAACCTGGGTCAGGGGTACCCAACCTCAGTACCATCATAGCAACTTCTCTGTACATTTAAAATGATTCCAAAAAAAAAATGATTCCAGAAGGAAGAAGTTATTTAAGAAGAATCTGTGCTACTTAGGTGTTTCTGTAAGCTCTCAAGGTTTATTGGATGTTAACATAACCTGCTGGAGAAGGAAATGGCAACCCACTCCAGTGTTCTTGCCTGGAGAATCCCAGGAACAGAGGAGCCTGGTGGGCTGCCATCTATGGGGCCACACAGAGTGAGACACGACTGAAGCAACTTAGCAGCAGCAGCAACATAACCTGCATGCTTTTCAATGAATTTAAATTTTATATAGGACAAGGAAGTTAGGTAAATATTTGATATGATGATACACATGCTGAAGTGTTTAGCAGTGATGTGGACTCATGTTTGCAGATTGCTTTGAAATGCATTTTTAAAGGATAGGTGGATGGAGACTGTCTGTATTTCTCCTCAAGTTTTCTGTGAACCTAAAATGGCTTTATGCCGGGGTCCAGCCCCGGTGGAGTCAGGGGTTTCGAAGGGGAGAGGGCTTCGGCGATCATCAGGAAACAATAGATCAATTAAGCGTTAATTAAAGATATAAAGAGTGGTTAAATAAGGATAGCTCAGTGAGGAAATTCAGTGGAGAAATGAGGCTGAATAATTCAGCCAGAAGGTGAGAGAAAGAACGACATGGGGAGACCAAGCTTCAGTGAACAAGGCCTGCACTTTATTTTCCAAAGTAGTTTTTATACCTTAAGTTGTGCGCAGAGGATAATGGGGGAAGGGGTAGAGTCAGAAGTAAGCCAGGCTTTCTTCCTGCAAACTTATCATATGCAAAAGTTTAGGTGATTTGCATCATCTTCTGGCCCGGAGGCCTGTTAACATTTTAAGACCCTTTCTTCAGAAAACTTATTTTTCTTTAAAGGTGATTAGTCAGGCGCCACCCTCCGAAAGCATCAAAGCTGCACTCCCATAGGGCAAAGTTGCGGTGGGCCACAACCAGAAAAAGAACCAACTCAAAGGTCCAAGGTTACAAACATTAAAGCTACTACTTACACCAATTATATTAATCAATACACTGCCAAGAACACAGCAGGTGGGATATGGAGACTTAGCAGCAAACATTGGCCCAACAAGTGAAAATCCCTTCACCAATACAATTTCTAATCAATCTTTTAACTGCTCAAAGGAATCTGTATTTAGACAGTTTAGAACATCTCGTGCCTCTCACAGTTGGGAGGCTCTGAGCAATCACATGTGGCCGGAAAAACCTATTCAGGCAGGCTAGAGGACTTCCAAAGGAGTTTCTAGGTTGAAACACTATCACACCCAGGAACTTTATTAACTGGAGCTGTAAATTAACTCTTTTTTTCAGAGAGAGGTAGTGGGGGACAGCCCCCCGTAAAGTCAGAGGTGTAGGTGAGAGCACAAAGCAGAAAGTAGGCAGACTCTGGTTTTGGGGGTAGATGCTCGAGAATTTCCAGGGGGACTCCTGAGGCTCGATCCCGCCTTTGCGTATGCCGAGCCTCCTTCCTCATGACCTTTGCCAAGGGTGAGCTCCTGCTCCCGGCAGCTTTAGATATTAAAATCTATTTATTTTTTAAAAGATGGACGGGGAGGTCCCTGGTGGTCTAGTGGTTATGATTCTGTGCCTTCACTGCCATGGCCTGGGTTCAATCCCTGGTTGGGGGGCTGAGAGACTGCAACCCACGTGGCACAGCCTAAATAAACAGATGTATAAAGTGTTAAAAGGGAAAGGGAGATCAGGTCCTGCCAGCCTCTTCACGAGTCCCTGCGAGGCGCTGTCTGCACTTCACTGGAGCAGAGAGCAGGCTCCTGTGAGTTGCTGCTGGATCTGGTCCCGTCCCCTCGCTCATCTCCTCTCCCGTCTCTGCCTCCGCTCAGGCTGGCCTCTCTGCTCCCAGGACACACGGGTCACAGTCTCACCTCAGGACCTCTGCAGCCGCTCTGCCCTCCCCTGGGACACGTCCCCAGTTATCTTCGAGGCCCCCTCCTTCAGCTCCTGTTTGGACAGCCTGGAGTTCCCACTGCACCCCCACCTTGTCCCGCATCTCCCCACTCCACAACATCATCCCCTCTGAAGATGCTTTGTCTCTTCCTTGATCACTGCGTTTTCATGTCTGTCTCCTCCCGCCAGGAAGGACGCCCCTCGTGGGAACGGCCTCGTGTCTGTTTCATTAGACAGCGTGTGAGCTAGCACGGTGCCCAGCCCAGAGTGGGAGTTCAGTGTTTTGTTTCTTTGTTTTTTAAATTTCATTTTCTTTGTTTATTTCATTTTCTCATTACTTTTTGGCTGCACTGGGCCTTCATTGCAGAGCACGGACTTCTCATTGTGGTGGCTTCTCTTACTGTGGAGACAGGCTCTAGACGCACAGGCTTAGCTGCCCTGCAGCATGTGAGATCTTCCCAGACCAGGGATTGGACCCATGTCCCCTGTATTGCAAGGCGGATTCTCAACCACTGGACCACCAGGGAAGCCCAGTAAGTATTATCTTGAACTGATGTCCTGAGTATATTTATATGCATCCCCTACCGGAGCGTGAGGTTGTTTGCTGATCTGCTGATGTTTGACCTCTAAACACAAGACGCTCCGTAGAGTTTAGGATGAATAAATGAATGAACAGGATAAGGATGAATCACAGGCATTGGCATGGTGACAACCTAGACTTGGATTGGTTCTGGAGGTGGGGAGAGGAGATACAGTCTTGTGGGGCTGAGCCCTTACCCTGTGCGATCTGACGTTATCTCTGGGTGGACAGTGTCAGAACTGAATTGAATTCTAGACGGCCCAGGTGGCTCAGTGGTGAAGAATCCACCTGCCAGTGCCTGCCAGTACAGGGGTCGCGAGTTCAATCCTTGGGTCAGGAAGATCCCCTGGCAGCCCATTCCAGTATTGTTGCCTGGAGAATTCCATGGACAGAGGATCCCAGTGGGCTACGGTCTATGAGGTCGCAAAAGAGTGAGACATGATTTAGTGACTAAACAACAAAAGTTTGATAATGAATTGCTTGATGTGTGACCAAATGCCACAGACATTTGATGACTAGGAGTATCAGAGATGAAGTATTTCATGAGTAGCATTAGAGTAGAGTGGAGAAGAAAGACAGAAGAGTTTTCTTTACATACTTACAATAGTCATATTTGTAGGGACAAGAAGTGGAAGGGTGATTTTTGGGGGCCAGGTGGAGGGGAATGGAGAGTTATCATTGCTTAATGGGCACAGAATTTTCAGTTGGGGATGATGAAAAAGTTCCAGAGATTGAAGATGGTGATGGTTACATGACAATGTGAATGTCCTTAATACCACTGAACTGCACACTTAAGGGGTAAAAAGGTAAATTTTATGTTCTGTTTTACCTCAGTAGAAAAAGAGCTAGAAAGTGGTGGTGTGGGAGGCGGGGAAGAGCACAGGCTTTGGGACCACAGTGCTCGGGGTCGTATTGAGAACTGCCGCTTCCTACCAGACCTTGAGCATGTCCGTTCACGTCTCTGGACTAGAGTTTCCTTCTCAGGAAAATAGAGCTCCCTTGGGAAGCCTGCGTGTCTCGCTGGTGGGACTGTAGGTGGAGAATAGTCTGGCAGTTTCTTGGAAAGCTCACCTTAAACTTCCCACACACCCTCACAATTCCGCTCCTGGGAATCTGCCCGAGAGAAACGGAGACACACGTCTACAGGAAGACTTGTACACACGTGTTCACAGCAGCACTGTTTTTTAAAGTTATTTATTTTTAATTGGAGGACAGTTGCGTTACAGTATTGTGTTGGTCTCTGCCATCCATCAGCCTGACCAGCCATAGGTACACACACACCCCTGCCCTCTGGAAGCTCCCTCCCACCTCCCACTCCTCTGGATCGTCAGAGCTTTGGGTTTGAGCTCCCTGTGTCACACAGCAAGGTTCCACAGGCTGTCTAATTCTCCACATGGTAATGTATATACTTCAGTGCTGCTCTCTCAGTTCTTCCCACTCTCTCCTTCCCCCACTGTGTCCACCAGTCCTTTCTCTATGTCTGTGCCTTCATTGCATAGCAGCACTATTTGTAAGAGCCAAAGAATGGATCCAACCCAAAGGCCCATGAATGGATGGAATGGAATATCATTCAGCCGTGAAAGTAATGGCATGCTGATACAATTTACAACCTGGATGGACCTTGAGGACATCAAGTGAAAGAGACCAGATACAAGAGGCCATGTGCTGTGTGACACACGTCTGTGGAATGTCCAGAAAAGACAGGTCTCTAGTGACAGAAAGTACATTTGTGTCTGCCTGGGATTAAAGGTGGAAGTTGGAAGTGCGTTTAATGAGCAGAAGAGATCTTTGGAGCGGGGTGGGGTGGGGAGCAGTGATGAAAGTGTTCTAAAATTGGATTGTGGTGATACTTGCATGATCCTGTGAATTTACCAAAAAATCATTGACCAGCACACTTAAGATGAGTGAATTCTGTGGAATGTAAGTGACACCTCAACAAATATGCTTAAGAAGAAAAAAACAGAGCCTATAATGGTATCTCTCTAATGACGCCATTGTGAAGACTGTGAGCTAATTTACATGAATCTCCTTAGAGACGTAGGGCAAATACTCAAGAAATCTGCTCTGTATTATTATGATCAAGTGTGACAAGATCGTCTGTGTAAAATGCTCACTCCAGGGAAAGACAGCAATCAACACAGAGTTAAGATTCACGAACAGCCCTAATATTGCTTTACGATAATACCAATCGCTTGGTTGTTTTACAATTTCCTGGGGCTGTCCCATGTACAGGGGCCTCAGTTTTCTCATCTGTAGAACGGGAGACGTGGACTGCGTCTCTAAGGCCCTTTTCTTGCCGTATGTCCTATATTTTGTTCTAGGAATGTTTCTCTTCAGATGTAGTGTCTTGAAGTATGAGTAAGCGTGTGGGGTGGGAGAGGGTAGTGGGCACACCTGTAGTGGGGGTGCCTTGGGGCTTGGAGGCCAGGATGTGTGTGTGGGGGCCTTGAAAGGTGGGTTATATGGCTGGGAGCTGATTGTGAAGGTCATATGGGCTTGGTGCAGGGTTCAGGGTGTGGAACCAGTCCAGCCTGCATTGGAATCCCGCATCCACCGTTGCCTACCTATGGGACTTTGGACAAGAGAGTCCTGCTCCAAGCGGTGTTAACTCCTCTGGAAAATGGTGAGGATGTTCCCTGTGGGAACTATGATTCCCTGAGATCATATCTATATCAATAAGAAAGAAACAGCAGCAAAAACTTTCCCCCAGGTGTCAACCACTGTCTTCAACTCTTTCCACAAAGTGATTTTTTTTTTTTCAGTCATGCCATGGAGCTTGTGGGGGTCTTAGTTCCCTGAGCAGGGATTGAACCCAGGACCTTGGCAGTAGGGGTCCAGAGTCCTAACCACTGGACCTCCAGGGAATTCCCCACAGTAATACGTTGATCCAAAGGGCTCAGTTCATGTTAGTGATCACGGAAGTAGGACAAATGCCTTCTTAGCATGAACCCTCAGTTTGCCTCTTCTATAAACGGGGCTGTGTAATCACCTTCCTCAAGCAGTTTCATCTGTGAGATTGTGCTGAAACGGTGTCTGGCCCGCCATTGGTGTGTGGTAATAGGGAGCCACTGAAGGTTCCTGGGGAGGGAGGTGGCTGGCCTGTAAGGAAACATACCCCAGCCCCTTTTCCCCCAGCACCCAAGGTTAAGTTATAGTTTCAGGTAGGATCTGGTGCACTGGAGAATGGGGCTTGTTTGGAAACTGTCATTATTCGTGCCGATATGTGATTACCTCCCCAGCAGTCTGTGAGCTCCCCGAGGGCAGGTGTTCCTCTGGTCTTTGGCGCCAACATGCAGCCTGGAGTGTGGTGAATGCAGCACAAATGGAGACCTTCCCACGTGCCGGGCACCGTTCCAAGGGCTCGGCTACAATGCGTCTCGTTACATCTGGGAATTCTGCAAAGTGCCGAGTGGTCATCGTCTCCCCGGCCTGCCTCTCAGCCCCCATCTTCGCAGCTTCCCTCCTGCCCGCTCTCTCTGCCAGTGTTTCATCGCACCAGGGAAGCAGACACCCTCCCTGAGCCTCGAGCCTCCGTTTGCTGCTCTGGAAAACAAGGATGATGTCACCCGTCCCTCTCCTGGCCTCCCAGGTGTGGAGATAACCTAAGTAGTCAGGGCCACTCTCTGCACAGGGTGAGAGAGCCGTCGACGGGCACCCATGTCGGGGCGGGGGTGGGGGCAGGATGTTGGTAGGAGGAAAGAGAGGGAGCTTAAGGAGGACTGGCCTGGAGACATCCCCTCTCCACTACTAGGACCTAAACAAATGGGCTAAACACACACACACACGCAGACCTCGAGGCTGTGTACACAATGACACTGCCCACCCACCCATGATTCCTTGTGGTTTCTTAAACAGGGAGAAGCCACCCAACACACACACACACACACACACACACACACACACACACACACCTGCTCCTTTGCCCCTGCTCTTCCCTCTTTCCACCGGTTCTTCATTCAGGTCAGAAGGTCAGAAGGTCAGAAGGTCAGAGGTCATCTCCCCAGAGGCCCTGCCGTCCCCTTGGGCTCCGTCTGCACAGCGCCCTGCAGTCCTCCTGGAAGCCCTTATCAGTACCTGATGTTGTGGTGCAGACTGGTTTATTACCTAGGACAGCGAGGTTCTGGTGGAGCTTTTGGTGATGTGGAAT
The DNA here is from genome assembly GCF_055505025.1 of Bos grunniens. Lineage (NCBI taxonomy): Eukaryota > Metazoa > Chordata > Mammalia > Artiodactyla > Bovidae > Bos > Bos grunniens. The sequence continues at coordinate 62,413,236 of NC_141182.1, read as the reverse complement.
GTTTTAGATTTGTGCTGTCCAGCCGGGTAGCCACCGGCCACAGGGGGATACTGGGCACTTGAAACAGTGTGACTGAGGAGTGTTTAATCTTATTGTTTTAATTATTTTATCATGAATGTATTATTTTCCGTTTCAGCGGGAGCACCGCCTGGGGCCTGCGGCTACACCGTGTCAGCCGGTGCTGAGTGGCAGTCCCGGGTCCCCGAGAGTGGCTTTCCTCTTCTCACGTCTCCAGGGCCTCACGCTGCGCCCAGGCAGTATTCGGTGAATGAGTGCATGTAGGGGTCCCCAAAGACCCCTGGGCAGAGGGCAGCTTGTTGTTTCCCACCCCTGGCTTTTCTCATGAGTGTCTTGCTTGGCTCACGGGCCCACGTCCCCTGAAGTGGGGCTCTACCTTCTTCCACTCTGAGCCAAGGCTCAGGGCCTGGCAGACGCCGCCCTGCTCCCGACTTCCCCACCCCACCGGCCTTCCCCGTACAGACAGCCCCACTCTCTCCAGTTCCACAAACTCACATTTATTCACAGACGGACAAAGGGACAGGGACAGACCTTTGCTCACTGGGGACTGCCCCCCACCCCAGGATTCGGCAGTTCCAAAGAGATGATGGTGTCCAGTGTGTGAAACGGGGAGGCAGCCAGGCTGGGGGGGGGGTCCCCCCTTCAGTCTCCATCCCTCTGGCCAATGTCCTCCGCCTCCGACTCAGAATCCTGCCTACAGACGTGGGGCGAGCAGTTTCTAACCAGCATCAGGGGCCTGGGGGTGGGCGATGGGGACTGAGGGGCGTCCAGCCCCCGCCCCTAGTATCGAGGGCTGGAAGGGGAGGGTGGGTTCACAGAGGAGGCTCCTCTCCTTTCACTTCCCTCCTCCATGCTGCAAACCAGGGGTGGCTCCCACGGTGGGGCTGAAGGGGGTGGGTGCGGGTCAGGAGGCCAGGCCCCCCAGACCGCGCAGGTGAGCCTTGCTCTCAGTCTCCTCTTCCTCCATCTCGAAAGCTGAGTGGTCTTGGCTGTCGAAGCAGGAGGCGCTGAGGAAGACAGGGGGTGCCGCCGCCGGCGACTGGGGCGGGGACCCCGGGGATGGCGGCTCTTCCTTGATGTGGTCGAGGGGCAGCGGGAGCCCCTCGGCCTCCTGGCCCGCGGGGGACGGCGGGGCGCGCGGTGGCGAGGCCGGGGCCTGCATCGCCTGCTGCGCGGCGGCGGCCCGCTCCAGCTCGGCACGGTGGCAGCGCTGGTGGCGCAGCAGGCTGTAGGCGCGGGAGAAGCGGCGCGAGCAATGCGGGCAGGGGTGCGGGGCCGGGCCCCCCGCGTGCACCTGCGCGTGGCGCGCCAGGTCGGCCAGCCGCTTGAACTCCCGCTGGCAGCGCACGCACTGGAAGGGCCGCGCGCCCGAGTGGGTCACCCCGTGCTGCCGCAGGTGCGCCCGGCGCCGGAAGCCCTTGCCGCACTCTGGGCACCAGAAGCGGGGCTCGCCGGCCGGGGCCCGGGCCGGGGCCGCCTCGCCTCCGTTCTGCCCGCCCGGCCCGCCCTCCGCCCCTTCGCCCCCCTCGGGCCCCCTCCCTGAGGTCCGGCCGCTCACTGCCACCGCCTTGTCGTCCTTCTTGGCCGCTGCGGGCAGCGGGGCCAGCAGGCTGAGCGCGCCGTGGACGCGGCGGTGCTGGCGGAGGTAGGAGGCCAAGCGGAACGCCAGGCCGCAGTCCGTGCACACGAAGGGGCGGTCGGTGGAGTGGACCAGCCGGTGGCGGGACAGCGACCAGGGCCTGGCGAAGGCCTTGAGGCAAATGGAGCACTGGTGGCGCTTGGGGCGCGGCGGGGGTCCCCCCTCGCCCTCCTGGTCGCCCTCGGGGCGCAGGCACGGGTGCGCTTTGAGCTCGCCCTTGGTGGCAAAGGCCTCCCGGCAGCGGAGACACAGCAGCGTCCAGTCGGCCTGCAGCAGGACCTGCTTCTCCTCCTGCCGCCCAGCCGCCAGCGCCAGCTCGGCCCTGAGCTCCGCCGCCCCGGCCTCGGCCTCGGCCCCCTCCGGCTCGCGGGGCCCCGCGCTTGTGGCGGCCGCTGGCGTGCCTGGCTCCCCCGCGGCCCACGGCTCGGGCCGCGCCGCTGCCTCCTCCTCAGCCGCTGCGTCTTCCTCCTCGGCTCCGGCGCCGAGTGGCTGCTCGGCGGCCTTGTCCTGCGGGCCCCAGCCGGACTCGGCTGCCTCCTTGGCTGCCCTGTCGATGGCCAGCTCAACGCCGCCTCCTGCGTGCTCCTGGGCCAGGTGGCGCCGGAGTTGCGCCGGCTCGGGGAAAGTGCGAGGGCAGGCGGCGCAGCGCAGCGGGGGCTGCGGCCCGTGGCCACGCAGGTGGCGGGAGAGGTGGGCCGGCCGGCGGAAGGCCTTGGGGCACAGGGGGCAGGCGTGGGGCCGCAGGCCCGAGTGGCTCAGCCGGTGCCGGGAGAGGTAGTAGGGGAAGCGGAAGAGGCGGCCACACGTGGGGCAGGGCAGGGGCGCCCGGGGGGCTCCGGCGCCCCCCCGGCCACGGCCTCGGCCTCTCCCACGGCCTCTGCCCCGGCCCCGGCCCCGGCCCCGGTGAGGTGGGCTGCCCTGGGCTGGTGGAGGGGGCTGCGGATCCATGCCTGTAAAGAGAAAGGGAAAAGACAGAGATATTGTTGCGGGGGCTGGGGGTGGGGTTGGGGGGGGGCGGTGCGGAAATGCAGAGACAGAGCGATGGAGAGACTGAGAGGGTCAGAGGGTTAGCGAGGCAAGAGAGGGAGAGACAGACGGAGGAAAGGGGCCGGGGTGAGAGGCAGAGACCTGGAGAAGCAGGAAGATGGGACGGCGAGAAGCAGAAAGCAGGAGAGAGATGGGGACACCCAGCAGAGACAGAGATGAAGAGAAAACAAAGAGATGCAGGCAGAGATGGGGCCAGCACAGAGGCCAGCGGGACTGTAGCAGGATGGAGCTCGGAGAGACAGGGAGACAGAGAACGAGACGGAGACAGACCGAAGAAACGGGGGCAAAGTCGGTGAAGCGCTTTTCCTCCGGAGGGACCCGGCCGGAGCCTGCCGGGAGGGGCCGGGACACAGTCCCCGGTGCCAGAGAGGAGGGGGTGGGAGGCAGAGTCCGGAGGCCCCGGAAATGGAGTGTGGGTGCCCGGGTGGCCAGAGGCTGGGAGAGGCCGGGATAGGAGGGCTGGGAGTCCTGGGCTGGGAGGGGGCTCAGGGGCCCGGATTCCGGGGGCTGGGGGTGCGCGAGAGCTGGGGAGGAATTGCTGGGTACCCGCATCTAGACTTGAGTACCTGGGGTGGGGGGTGTGGACTCCGGGGTCCCCGGGGGTGGAGAGGGCTGGGGGAGGGGGCCGGGCGCCTGAGACAAGGGAGAGAAGGGGGCTGGGGGCCCGGGCCTGGATGCCCCCCCGGGAAAGGCCACTGGGGCTGGGTGGGGAGCCCCCGGCCCCCGAGGGGGGCCCGTCCCCCCACCGGGCCGAGCCCTCGGCCCCCCGCAGGCGTGATCAGCAGAATCGGGGCGGCGGGTAGCGGCCTCCCCAGCAGGGTTCTGAGCCCTGGGCCCGCGGCTCGGCCCGGCGCCCGGCCCTTACCTCCGCGCCCTCCGCCTCTCCGCTCCTTTCTTCCTTCCCCGCGGCCGGCCGAGCGCGGACGGCGGTGGCGGGGAGGCAGGGCCCCGGAGCGCGGTGGGGGCGGGGGCGGGGGAGGAGGCCGCCTCGGTGTCGCCGCCTAAGCCTTCCCCCCGGAAACCCGGCTCCTCGTCCGCGCCTGGAAGGGGAAAAGGCTGGCGGGGAGGCCGGAAGCGGGTGGACGGGGGGACCCAGGAGGCGGGGACGCAGGGCGGCTCGGACGCCTGGGTCCTCTAAGGGGAGGGGGCTGAGGGCCCGTCCTCTGCCTCCAGGAGGTCAGCCCCCACCTCTCACAACACACACACACACCCACACCCACCCCCCCACACAGACACCCATTCATTCCTTCAACACATGCACATTCATCAGGTCCTGTCTGCGCCAGGCACTGTGCGGGGCGAGGCGGGTGGCCGGGAAAGATGGTGAATGCGGCCCTGAGTGACAGGCGACGGAAAAGTCTCCGCAATCGGGACGGGAACCTGGCTGCAGCCGTCACGCGGCTGCCTGAGAAGGCGACGTTCCCTCTGTGAGCCTCAGTCTCGCCCTCCGTGATTAACCCCCCCGTGGCTATCCACTTGACGCTAAGAAACCAGTTACTCATTGTGCTACGTACTTTCACTCCATCCGAAGCCACCGGTGTTTACTGAGCACCTACTATGAGCTAGCTCTGTCCTTGGTGCTGGAGCTGAAGTAGCTAAGACAGAGGCCACCGGACCCAGTGCACAGGGAGCTCCCGGTCTGACGGAGCAGGAGACAGTCACAGGCCCTCCTGCCCTCCTGGAGAGTGTGCTCCAAGGCAGGAAACAGGATGCCGTGGGATTACCGGAGCAGACTCGCCTCTGAGTGAGAGTGACCCCTGAGGGCTTCCTGGAGGCAACAGTGTTTCTGCTGAAACCCGCAGGATGAAAACCAAGAGTTAGAAATGGGAAGAGGAGCAAATGGAAATAGGAAAGAAATATACCAGCGCTACTCAGAAACATGCCAGGAGAGGTGTCTGTATCAGGTTAATCGTTGCAGTATTGTGCCTTGCTTCAAAACAGGGGAAGTGAACTAAATGCCCATTGGTCAGGGATTTGAGTGATAAATCTACCCAGAAGAATGCTGTGTGTTCATAAAAGAAAGAACAAAGAAGTTTGCTGTGTAAAAATATGGAAAGGTTCCAAGTGATAACAGAGAAAAATTTGGAAGACGGAGCACAGCCTGCCCCGTTTGCACTTATCAGCAGGCTGTGTCTGGGTGAACTGGGAGAACTGGGAGGAGAGCAAAGAGCTCGCAACATTGTCTAACTCCCAGGACTGAAAGTGACTACACTCTCTCCTTTTGTACTTTTGGAACTTGAAACCATAGTGAATGTGTTCCATACTTCACAAAGTATGGAATGAAATGAAAATAAATGATGACTTACAATGTAAGTGCTTTACAAACACAAACCCATTTGTTCCTCTTCGTGTTCAGTTCAGTTCACTTCAGTCACTCAATCATGTTAGACTCTTTGCAACCCCATGAATTGCAGCACGCCAGGCCTCCCTGTCCATCACCAACTCCCAGAGTTCACCCAAACTCATGTCCATGGAGTCGGTGATGCCATCCAGCCATCTCATCCTCTGTCGTCCCCTTCTCCTCCTGCCCCCAATCCCTTCCAGCCTGTTAGGAAGTGGGTAACATTACTCTCCCATTTCACAGAGCAGTAAAGTGAGGTCCTGAGAGTTTCAAAGTGGTGGGTCTAAGTCTCTATCTCACAAAGAGATGAGAGAGATGATAGTGGGTCGATAATGCTGTATTTTAAGGATCAAAAGTCTAAACACATCCATGGAAACAATAAGCACCAAATTTGGGGTAGGGTGACCTCTGAGAAGGGAGAGGCAGTCAGGGGAGGGGAAAGATCTATGCAGTCAGGAGTACCTTATGTTTTAAAACTAGTAGTCAATATATGAATGTGTGCGTGTGTATATTTTTATTTGTTAAAATACACATAACATAAAATTTACCACTTTAGAGACTTCCCTGGTGGTCCAGTGGTTAGGACTCTGGGCTTCCACTGCAGGGGGTGTGGGTTCGACACCTGGTTGGTGAACTAAGATCCCACATACTTTGCGGTACAGCCAAAAAATAAAAAATAAAAATTTACTATTTTAGCCAATTGGAACTGTGTACAATTCAGTGAAATTAAGAACATTCACAAAGTTGTACAATCAACTCCAGTGTCTAGTTCCAGGACTTTTTCATCACCCTGGACAGAAACCCAGATCTATTAATCTGTTACTCCCCATTCCCTTCTCCCCTCAGCTCCTGGCAACCAATAATCGTCTTTCTGTCTCTATGGGCTTGTCTACTGTGGCTGTTTCATATCAGTTGAGTCATCCAGTGTGCAGTCCTTTATGACTGGCTTCTTTCACTTACAGTGTTTTCCAGGTTCATCCATGTGTAGCCTGTGTCAACACCTCATTCTTTTTGATTTAATTATTTTTGGCAGCACTGGGTCTTTGCTGTGGTGCACTGGCTTCCCATTGCAGTGGCTTCTCTTGTTGCGGAGCACAGGCTCTGGGCATGCAGGCTTCAGTAGTTGCAGTTCATGGGCTCTAGAGCACAGGCTCAATAGTTGTGGTTCAAGGGCTTAGTTGCTCCATGGTATGTGGAATCTTCTCAGACCAGGGATTGAACACGTGTCCCTTGCATTGGCAAGCCAATTAGTATCCATGTGTCACCACGTATGTGTGCTGTGTGTCCAATGCTTCATTCTTTTTATGGCTGAGTAATATTCCATGCGAAAAGTTGACTCATTGGAAAAGACTTGATGCTGGGAGGGATTGGGGGCAGGAGGAAAAGGGGACGACAGAGGATGAGATGGCTGGATGGCATCACTGACTCAATGGATGTGAGTCTGAGTGAACTCCGGGAGTTGGTGATGGACAGGGAGGCCTGGCATGCTGCGATTCATGGGGTCGCAGAGAGTTGGACACGACTGAGCGACTGAACTGAACTGAACTGAATATTCCATGTATGGGTTACTGTATTTTGTTTACCCATTCATTTGTTCATGAACCTTAGGTAGTTTCTACCTTTGGACTGTTGTGAACAGTACTGTTAGGAGCATTCGTTACGTGTAAAGTTTTTGTTTTAATGGCTGTTTTCAATTCTTTTGGGTACATACCTAGGTGTGTGTGCTATTATTTTATTACATATATTTTAAGGCCTTAAAGTATTTTTTCCTAAATAAAAGAAAGAAACGAATTCAGGAATGAAGGTGAGGGAAAGCAGTTTCAGAGGGATCAGCGTGCTGTCCATTATGTGCAGGCGGCGGCCGTGGGAATCCGTGCCTTGAGGGGACACGTGGGGCCTTGGATGGGGGCATGGCGAGAGCCACACGAGCAAGGACGTCCGGCCTCCCAGTCCAGGCTGAAGGCCGGACGCATTACGAGTGTACTGAGGAGCTATTGAAAAGGTTTTAAACTGGAGAGTCACATGATCCGATTAGTGTTTTAGAGAAATTCCTGTGGGACCCGCGCGGAGGCCCGGCCGGATGCAGGGGAGATGGAGGAGAGGAGCAGGGAGGGGCGGGGCCCAGGTCCAGGTGAGTGAGGAGGCCTGGACTGGGCCGGCTCGGGTTGGGGGCGGGGTTCCCGGACAGGGGGCGGGACCGGCTCGGGCTGGGGGCGAGGTCCGCGGGCCGGGGGCTGGGCCGGCTCCGGCAGGGGGCGGGACCGGCTCGGGCTGGGGGCGGTGTCCCCGGGCAGGGGGCGGGGCCGGCTCGGGCAGGGGTAGGGGGCGGGGTCCCGGGTAGGGGGCTGTGTCCCCGGCCTGGGGGCGGGCCTGGTGCTGATTGGCCCAGCGCTGCCCTTCTGGGTGCTACTCCCGCCGCCGCCGCCTCCTCATTGGCTTCCCTGCATCGCGGCCCCGCCCCTCCCTGGAGTCCTGCCTCCAGCACTCGGAAACCGCAATCTCTTTTGCTCCCGCGCTGAACACGGTCCCGGGGCTCTCACCTCTTCCTCCTCACCTACCTCACCTACACCCCCGCTCCCCGCCCTACCTACCTGAACCCTGGAGCCTCCGTTAACGGGTTCCAGCCTTTCTCCCTCTGCTCCATCCTTACCGCGCTCTTGGCTCGTTCACTCTCAGGGCCTTTGCACGCGCACTTTTCTGCCTGGAATGCTCTTCTCCTAGGTCGTCGTGTCCGACTCTGTGACCACATGGACTGTAGCCCGCCACGCTCCTCTGTCCATGGGATTCTCCAGGCAAGAATACTGCAGTGGGTTGCCATTTCCTTCTCCAGGGGATCTTCCCAACCCAGGGATCGAACCCGCTTCTCCTGCACTGCAGGCGGATTCTTTACACCTGGGAAGCCCTCTCCTGGGTTACCATCATGTTTTCCTTACTTCCCTCGTTTCTTACAGATCTCCTCAGAGACATCTGTCCCGTCCACCTTAGCTCAGGTAGCCCTTTTGGGAATTCCCTGGCAGCCCAGTGGTTAGGACTTTGCGCCTCCATGGCAGAGGCATCGGTTTGATCCCTCATGGGGGAACTGTGATCCCTCCCACAAGCTGCGCAGCGCGTTCAAATAAATAAATAAAAATTAAGAGCTCTCCTGTCACCATCTAGTCCTTTCTTGGCCCTAATTTTCAACATTGTACGTATTACAAATATTAGTCTGTGTATCAGTTGCCCACTGATTGCCTATTTCCCCTTTCACTGGAATATAAACGCCCGAGGGCGGGGGTTTCTTCACCTGTTTGTTTACCTGCTTTACCCTAGTGAGCGTCGCACGTCGAGCGATATTTATAGGTGAATAAAGAGGGCCGAGGGGCTTCCCAGGCGGCGCTAGTGGTAAAGAACCCACTTGCCAATGCAGGAGACGTTCAGAGACGCAAGTTCGATCCCTGGGTGGGGAAGATCCCCTGGAGGAGGGCATAGCAACGCACTTCAGTACTCTTACCTGGAAAATCCTTTGATCGAGGAACCTGGCGGGCTACAGTCCAGGGGGTCGCAAAGAGTGGGACACGACTGATAGCGCGCACACAAAGAGGGACGCGAGGTGAGAAGGACGCGGTTTTGCAGTTGGGGCGCCCGGGAAGGGAAGACTACCATGGGGAGCGGGGAGATGCGGAGCGCAGGTGAGCGGGTCTGCGCGCGGGAGTCAGCGCCGCCCACAGAGGCGTGGGAGTCGCCGGCGTCTGGCTAGTAAGTGATGCTCCGGAATAGCTGAGATCGCCCCCAGGGTAAAACCCACCCTTTCAGCCTCTGAGCCTCAATGAGCACATCGATAAAATGGGGTCTCCGTGTCGCGAGTAGGGGACCAGGTCCAGGCCACCCCTGGCACTGGGGAGCATTCGGGAAAGGGGGTGAGTTCCTTTCGCTACCGTCTCAGAAGAGAAAGGATTGGTGTGCAGGTGAGGTGGGAGGGAGGTCCCTATTCATCACCCTACTGCCAGGCGGGCGTCTCCATGACAACCCTGGCACGTTTCCAGGCCCTCGGCTCTGCAGGCCGAGCGGGTCTCCAAGTGGGCAGGTCTTGTCCCTGGGGGCGGTACCTGTACCTAAGGAGGTGGGTCTTGTTTTTCCAACTCGGAGGAATATGTGTATATATATATATATTACCTCAAATGGGTGAGTCTGCTTCCCCTTGCTGAATAGTGGGGGTAGAGAGGAGAGGTTGAGCATTCCCAGGGGCCGACCTGCCACCTTTCCAAGTGGGCACGTGTGGATCTCCAGGCAAAACGTCTTTCTTGAATGACAAACTCCCACTTGTTTGCTCTCAAACTTATTTCCTTCCTTTAAATGTTTTTTTCTGTGTGAAGTATAAGACGTATCGGTGTAAAGGGCATGATAAAAACGCACAATTTAACAAAGAATTATAAAATAATCATCAGATTAAGAAAAGGAATGTTGGCAGCCGCCCCAGAGCCCCATAGAAGGTTCCACTATGTCCCACCCCGAGCTTAACCCATCTATCCACACTGTTGTGAGTTTTACAGGGGAAAATAAAAGTTTTCCTCTAGATGGCTCATACCAACAGGGCGTCCTAAACAACATTACAGTTCAGTTTTGCTGCTTCCATGTGGTAGATACGAAAAGGACTCTACCTATCTGGTTTCTTAGGCCTGGCTTCTTTGTAACTTTCCCTTGTGAAACTGTGTGTCTCTGTACTCATGCATTATCTTCCTGTATAGTGTTTATGGATTTATCTGGCTGGGTTGGGTCTTTGTTAGGGCAGGTTCCTTGTGGCATGTGGGCTTAGGTGCTCAAGACATGTGGGATCTTAGTTCCCCCACTGGGGATGGAACCTGTGTCCCCTGCATTGCAAGGCAGATTCTTAACAACTGGACCTTCAAGGAAGTCCCTATAGTATTTCATAGCATAATATCTGTTGTTGTTGTTGTTGTTGTTCAGTCGATAAGTCACGTCCAACCCTTTTGCAACTGTGTGGACCCATGTAGTCCACCAGGCTCCTCTGTCTATGGGGATTCTCCAGGCAAGAACACTGGAGTGGGTTGCCATTTCCTTTTCCAGGGGATCTTCCCAACCCAGGGATTGAACCCCGGTCTCCTGCATTGCAGGAGGATTCCTCGCCATCCGGGTCACGAGGGAAGCCTGGATAAATATACCACCTTTTATTTATTCACTGTATTGGTGATGAATGTCTTAGTCCATTCAGGCTAGTATAACAAAATACCACAGACTGGGTGGCTTATAAACAACAGAAGTTTATTGCTCACAGTTCTGGAAACTGAAAGTCCAAGGTCAAGGTGCCAGCATTTGCCTTCTGCTGAGGGTCCTTGTTCACTGCTGTGCCTTCTCGCTGTGTCCTCATGGGGTGGAAGGGGCTACAGTCTCTCTGGAGTCCCTTCAGTTACAAAGAAGCCCTTTATGAGGCATGAATCCCATTCGTGGGGGCTCCACCCTCATGACTTAAGCACCGTCCAAAGGCCCCCACCTCCAAATACCATCACATTCATTGGGTACTAAGATTTCAACATAAGAATTTTGTGGAACACACTCAGATCATATCAATGAGTATTTCAGTGGTTCTGAGTTCAAGGTTTCTCTAGGGTTCATGCCTATCAATAGCAGAGCCTTATTAAAGCTTGCCATTGAGGGCAGGAGAAGGGGTCAAGAGGATGAGATGGTTGGATGGCATCACTGACTCAATGGACAGGAGTCCAAGCAGACTCTGGGAGATAGTGGAGGACAGGGAAGCCTGGCGTGCTGCAGTTCGTGAGGTCAGACATGACTTAGCGACTGAACACCACCACCTCCCAAGCATCTCAAATTTAAGAAGCTCAAGATGGCACTCGTGACCCCCTAGCCACTACCTAAACTTGCTTTCTCTACGTTTTTGGCCCCACCATGAAACCAGCCCCCGCCCGGATTCCTCCCTTTCCATTAAACACACGCACACACACAACACACCCTCCCACATCCCACCTCCAGGATTCATCTCGGGGCCCCCCCAGCTCTGTCCACCGCTCGGCTCCAAGCCTGCACGTCTCTCTCCTGGTGGACTGCAGTAGCCTGCTCTGCATTTCCTCAGCCCCCTTCTCCACTCAGCAGCCAGAGGGACCCTTGGAAAGTGCAGCATCGGTCGCATCCCTTCACACTTACAGTCGTGCTTATCAGTGTCCACGGAGCACAGTCAGATGCCTATGTCAGCCAAGGGTCTGCGTGCCCTGACTCCTGCTCACCTCTCCACCTCCTCTCACCACCCCCTCCCCTCCTGTGCTTACCTAGCTGTCCACTTGGCCGGCCCCTCCTCACCCTTCTGGTCTCAGATCAGGTGTCACCTCTGCAGAGAAACACCCCCGCTCCCCACACCAGACCACTCCACCTACGGTGACACAGCCCAGCCATTTGTTTTCTTAGGGAGTAATTTTGTTCGCTGCTGGATCCCCAGGGGGAATTACAGTGCCTGGCACTCAGTATAGGAATAAAATTTAGTGTGTAGAAGACAGTGTGGAAAGTCTGCTCACTCTCAGATGGGCGGATCCTAATCTAGGGTAAGGACTCTAAGGGACATATTTGGTTGCCTGGGAGACAGCACCTAAGGGGAGGGGCCTTTAGGTGTTTAGGGGGTGTGTGCTGTGGGATTGAGGGTTTCTAAAGCGTGTGTCTGGTCCCAGGGGCCATGTCCATCCGTTGGGGATGGGTTTTGCTTTTCAGAGGCAGGGTTCCACCCGGATGAGATCTAAACCATCCCTGACATTAAAAGGGTCATACACTGGGACTGGCAGTGTCCAGTGGTTAAGCCTCCACGCGCCCAGTGTAGGGGACACGGGTTCGATCCCTGATTGGGAAAATTAAGATTCTCACATGCCACGAGGTGGCAGGCAGTCTCTGTGAGGGAGTGGAGGACTCGAATGTCTCGGGCGAAAGGAAAGCTCTGTCTTTGTCTGTCTCCCTGCCCTAATTCAGGGAGGGAGAAGCCCCCACATCCCTAAAAACCAAGGATCAGGACATGAGACGGGAGTGGCTGAAAGGACAGCGTTTATTGGGGTCCAGGAGAAGCTAGGGAGTGGGGCGAGGGGGCGAGGTCAAGGCTCACAGGGGACATCCCCCCAGCCAAATCCCCCTTCCCCTTGGCGCTGGGAAGAACACAGAGACAAACTGACAAGAGATGGAAAGACAGGTGCTACAGCAGAGCGAGAGATACCCCGGTGAACCCCACGCCCCACTCTTGAGCTCACAGAGAGGGGAATGACGTGGATCGGCCCCCACGCTGGAGGGAGGGGAGGAATGTCTGCCGTATTCACTCTGAGGAGGTGGGGCGCAGGCCACAACCCGCACCCGCCCATTCCAGTGGACAGTGGGTGGAGTCTACGTGCATCCGGATCAGTCCATCCTACGGGGGCGGGGGGTGTCGCATTCTGAACCAGCCTATTCTAAGTTTTGAGGGGCGGGGAAGATCATTAGGGTCCATCCATTCCGCAGTAGGGGAGTGAGACCGGGCAACTACCCTGGTCCTCTTTCCGCACAGGGTATAAGTGACAGGGGAGGAGGCAGATTCCGGCTATATCTGTTATCTGGGGGCACCAGTGACTCCTGGTGGGTAGCATTTGGGGGGGATCCAGGGAAATCCGGGGACATGGTTGCCCCCATTCTCCAGATCTAGGTGGTTGGAATGATGGCTCTTAGGAAGAGGGGCAGTCTTCCCTGGGGTGGGGAAGGGGGTGCCCATCTTTTATTATTAGGGCCTTCAAGAGGAGAAGGACTTGTGGAGACCCCTTTGTCATCCCCAGGTCCCCACATCTTAGAGGCCGATTGACTTGGGGGTGGTCAGCACGTGTTCCAGGGGCCTCGAGGTTAGGAGTCTCTCCATAGATCCCAGACCCTTGAGGTTAGTCTTGCCGCCCACCAGCTCAGGGGCCCGTGCAGGTGCTGGGTGGTCCCCTGTCCTCCAGCCAGGGTCCCCTCTTCCCAGGGCTCGTGCCTGGCTCTGGAGGGCCAGTGGGGGGCCTCCCTCGTGGTCCCTAGGTCCCCGGGGCCGGGCCCTGAGTCCAGCCCGCCGGGGAGGGGAGGTCGGACAGCGGGGCGCAGGCCTGGCCGCTTCAGTCCATGCCCCGGTGCAGCTTCAGGTGTCTGGAGAGGTTGCTGAGCGTGATGAAGCCCTTGCCGCAGACGTGGCAGGGGAAGGGCCGCTCGGCGCCGTGCAGCAGCCGGTGGCGCTTGAGGTAGCACTCGTGACGGAAGAACTTGCCGCACTCCAGGCACGGGAACGGCTTCTCGCCCGTGTGCACCAGCACGTGCCGCTCCAGGTCGCGCGGCGAGCGGAACAGCTTCTCGCACTCGGAGCAGCCGAAGATCTTCTTGCCGCGGCCTGAGGCAGACGCGGGCTCCCCGGACGGAGACTCCCCCTCGCGGGCAGGCGCTGCCACCGCCTCTGCGCCGCCCGCGCCTGCGCCCGCGCCCTCGCCGTGGCTGGCGCGCCGGTGCTCCTCCAGGGCCGCCAGCGCCGCGTATAGTGCCCCGCAGTGGCCGCAGCCGTAGGCCGCGGGGCCCGAGTGCGCCTCCAGGTGGCTGGCCAGCGCCGCCGCCGACGCGAAGAAGGTCCCGCAGTCGCACTGGTACAGCGTGTCTTCCGACGGCTCCGCGGGCGCCTCGCCGCCGCCCTCGGGGAGCAGCACCCCCAGCTCAGGCACGCCGCCCCCGGCGCGGCCCAGGAGCAGCCCGCCGTCCCAGGCTGGCTGAGCCTCGCCGCCCTCGCCGGCGGCCCCGGGGGCCCAGGCCTGAGCCGGGGGCGCGCCAGGGCCCTGCAGGTCGTGGGTCAGCTTGTGCCGCTCCAGCAGCGCGGGCGCGTTGAAGTCGCGCTCGCAGCGCGGGCACTTGAAGGGCTTCACGTCGGTGTGCGCCGCCCAGTGGGCCGCCAGCTCACGGCCCTGGTCGAAGCGCCGCGCGCACGCGCCACAAGCGAACGGGGGCAGGGAGGCCGCCGCTGCAGCCGCCGCGGCCTCAGCCAGCCCCCAGCCCCCCGCGCCGGCGCCTGCCCCCTCTGGACCCTCGCCGCTGGCGCCGCCCCCGCCCGCCCCTGAGCCCCCGCACACCGAGCAGGGCCCCACGTTGCAGCAGACCGAGCAGGGCGCGCTCAGGGCGGGCAGGCCTGCGCCGGGCTGCAGCGGGGACGGGAGCGCCCCACGATGCTGGCGCTTGAGGTGGCGGCCCAGGCTGGAGCGCGAGGAGAAGCGGAGCTCACAGACGAGGCAGCAGTAGGGCTTCTCACCAGTGTGGACGACCTGCAAGGGCAGGAGGGAGAGCCCGGCAGGGCTGAGAGTCTGGCCCCGGGGACAGAGTCTTGGCCTCCCGAAGGGACGCGGGGGAAGCCTCCGGCCAGGTCCACCGGGCCAGGATCTAGCTGCGACCCTCTCATTCTCTGCGTCCAGCCATTGTCCGCATTCTTTTGGTCCCTCCAGCCTCAGGACTGGCTGTTCCCTTTTCCTGATATGCTGTTCGCACGGCGAATTCCTGCTTTTCCTTCAGGTCTCAGCTGCACCATCACCTTGCCCTGACTTTCCTACCTTGTCTAGTAGCCCAGAGCTTTCCCCCTTTTCTCCTTCACAGCAGATGGTTATTAGTGCTGTTGCTGTTTTAACTTCCTTCCCCAAATCTCTTCCTTTCTAGATCACCCTCGCCTGTGAATTTGCTGATTGTCTACCTGGCTATGGGCCACTTTCAATGGAATGTAAGTTCTCCGAAGGCACGGACTTTATTGATTTCATCCTGGTAGCCCCGGGGTTGGGAACTGGGAAATCAGTTGATAGATAATTGCTGAGTAAAGGAATTAAGTACATATATGGTAAATCTATCTGAAAAACGGTACGGGAAGATGAACACAAAGTTGCAGATGCTGGCATATGAGCAGAAGCACAGGACAGGGGAGGGGCAGATTTACTGTGAATATTTTAGTTCCTGGGTTGGGTGGTGACTCAAAGAGAAACACCTCATGGTTTCACTGGTCAGGATGCTTTGATGGGGAGGGAGGGAGAGAGAAATTCTCAGGGGCCAGCTGTCTGCTACTGCCCACAGTGGGTCTCCGGGACTCTGAGGGCAAGTCCAGCACAGCGAGGCCAGCCTAGGGCCGGCCTGCAGGACTCACCTGGTGATGCAGCAGGCCGGTGGAGTCTCGGAACCCCTTGGGGCAGGCGGAGCAGCGGTAGGGTCGCTCGCCGGTGTGCGAGCGCAGGTGGTTGGCCAGGTTGAAGCTGTGCTTGAAGCCCTTGCCGCAGCGCGGACACGCGTGGGGTTTGAGCGCAGTGTGCCGAGCGAAGTGGCGCCGCAGATCCGAGCGGTAGCGAAAGCTCTTGCCACACTCACTGCAGTGAAACGGGACGCGGGGGGCAGCAGCGGGCGGAGCTGGGCCCGGGGCCGGGGCCCGGGCGGGGAGCGGGGGAGCTGGCAGCGGCACGTCATCCATGGCGGCGCGGTGCAAGGGCAGTGGCGGGTGGGGGCTCTCTCTGGAGCAGGGAGACATGGAGCGGGGTGAGGGAGTCACCTCCCCATCAGCCTCCCCAATTAGGCTCCTTGGACTCAGAGACCAGCCACTTGTCCCTAGAAACCCAGGGGACTAACTCCTAAACCACGCCCATCTGTCAAAGGCCACACCCACTGCTCTTAAAACCCCTCCCACTCTCCTTGGACCCCCGCCCCCCACTCATCTGCCTGTCTTCCCAATCACTTCTAAGCTGGACTCCCACCCTGCTCCAAGCCCCACCCACTGTGGTTAAGCCCCGCCCACTCGCACTCAGGCCCCACCTACTCCTTCCAAAGTCTCCTTGTTCCCGAAGGCTGTTGTATTTCTGAAAGCCACCCCCTCTCTTCTTTGAAGATGAAAGTCATCTTCGGAGGAAGGCTGACATTCTTAGCCAGTGAGAGAACAAAGATTTTGGGTTAAGGGCATATGAATCAACCTTCCAGGGTGACCATGACTATCCTCGAAAAAACCAACCGATTCTATTTCCATCCACAAAATAGGATACTAGGAGGACCTACCTCAGGAGGTGGTGAGGACTAAGCAAAATTGTGGCCACACGCGCAAAGTGCTTACTGACCGCACAGCAAAGATTCAACAGCTAAGCTGTTTTGATTAATTGCTGTCTGCTACATTCCTCCGAGCTTCCTCTTGAAGTCCCCATCTCTTCTCCAAGATCCACCTCCTAAATCCCGCTTTTTCCTTAAGCTCAGGCTTTATGTAAACCCCTTTCTTTCCAAGGCCCCATCACTCTCCCTCTCTTGCCACCTCAGCCGTTCCTCTCTGACACTCTCCCCATCTTCTCTAAGTC
Source organism: Bos grunniens (assembly GCF_055505025.1). Classification (NCBI taxonomy): domain Eukaryota; kingdom Metazoa; phylum Chordata; class Mammalia; order Artiodactyla; family Bovidae; genus Bos; species Bos grunniens. The sequence continues at coordinate 62,396,870 of NC_141182.1, read as the reverse complement.
ATTTCACCTGCAGTTATAAAGACTTGCTATTTCCACTAAAGACGCCCCCAAATTACACGCTTAAACCCCACCCCCCTCCACTATGCCCATCACTTTCTGAAAGCTTCATCCCTCGACAAACTCCACCCCTTCTCCTAGCTCCTCCCACCTCCACACTGAACCCTTTTCCCCACTCAGCCTCAGTGGGGACCCTTCAACCTAGGGCCCGCCTACCACTCTCCCGGAGCCACGCCCCTTCGTCAAACCTCGCCCCTTGCCCAAGCTCCTCCCACTTCGACCACAGTCCCGCCCACTCCCCAAACCACGCCCACTCAGCCTCCTCGTAGCCATCACTCCGCCCCGGCGCCGCTAAGTCCCGCCTCCTCCCCACCCAGTCGCCCGCGGGGCTGGCCCCCCTCCCCAGTCTGCTCGGGGACCCAGGCCCCGAGAGCCGGCCTTTTGTGCCCCTCCCCCCGTCCCTGAGGTGCGGGCCCGGGAGCCCGAGGCGGGGGCAGGTCTGGCTGGGCCCGCGGCCCGGCGAGTCCACCTTGCTCGCTCGGAGCGGGGTTTCTGGAGCCCTGAGGCGGCCCCGGGAGGCCGGGAAAGTCAGTCGGCTTTCCTCTTTAATTACTTACACCTCCCTCTGGGCGCCGACATTTTGGGCAGCGGGGGTAGCGTCACTTCCACCCGGGGGGCCCCTCGACTTCCGCCTCGGCTCCCTTCTCCCCCGCACTCCCCCTTCCTCCCGCCTTCTTGGCTTCCCTCCTCCCCGCCGCCCTCCCTTCTCCTTCTTTCCCGTCCCTTTCCCAGCTGCTGGAGGGTAGAGAAGCCAGGGCGGCGCCATCTTGGGTGAGGGCATGGGGAAGGGGCGGGACTTAGGGTGACCCTCGGCACCATACAGACTATGGGCAACAAGCTACGAGCGCGCGGCCTCATCCCGGCGTTGTCGACGCTGGTGGGTGTTAACAAAGATGAGGGCAGATTTGATTCCCTCGTCGCAGCCTCAGGCTTCTCCTGGGTAGGACGTCGAGTTGCATCAGGAAAAAACAGACATTGAAGTTCGCCGCCTGCGACAGAGACAGAAGGAAAGAGCGGGCTCCATCTTGTGCTTTACTCTTCCAGTGGGCTTTGAAGCCCGTCGGGCGCCATGTTAACTACGGGAACCCGCCGCCATTTTCCCGCTTCTCCTCCTTTTGGTACCTTTCTTTTATTGGGTCACCCGGCTGGGTCCTTTGTGGGAGAATGATATTTCTGTTTATGTAGGATGTGTTGGTACGGTAATTTTTTACCGCTCGGGGCCAGCGAGAGCGGCGGGTGCTCAGGAGCGGCCTGCCGATGGGGACGTGAACGGCCCTTAGGACCCAGCGCGTGCCCTTTGTTCCCTGCGGGCTGAGCCTGGCCGGGCGGGGGCGCCGGGGGCGGGCCGTCCACTCCGAGGGGCGGGGCCGCGCGCGCGCCGCCGGGAGGCAGGGTCCCCCTCTCCCCCGCCCCTCCCGCACGCCGGCCTCGCGCCCCCGCGCGCGCACACTCGCGAGTCCAGGCGGCATGCAAATGAGGTACCCGAGAGGCGGGGGGCCCGGGTGGGGGGACGGGAGCGGGCGAGGGGAGGCCCGGGGCCGTGCGCGCCTGGAGCGCGCCCCCCACCTGCTCCGGCTCGCGCGACCGCCGAGGCGCGCGCGCCGACCTCGCGCCCCGCCGAGCCGGCCCGCCTGGTCGCGCGCGCGCGCAGACCCCCTTCCTGGCTCGGCCTAGCCGTCCGCGGCTCGGCGCCGCTCATTGGCCGCCGCCCCCGCAGGGCCCGCCCCGCGCGGTCGGGGCCGCCGGCCGAGCGCGCGCCTGCGCCCCGGGTGGAGGAGGGCGAGGGTCTAGGCCCTGTTCCAGAGACCCGGGTTCTGGCCTAGGCACCCGCAACAGAGGGAGCCGTGTGGTCACGGAGAAGTGGCTGCCCTTCTGTGGGTCTCACTCTGGGTGCCTGCTCTAATGGGGTGCACCTGTGTCTCTCGCCCTGCACTTTAGTACACTCTAGTTCCCTGGTCCCAGGCCCTGGTGGTGTTGCTGATGGTAGATCGTTTGGTGCTTATTACAACCGGCAACCCTGCTATGTCCATTTTACAGAGGTGGGAACTTGCTCGGAGAGGCAAGGCCGCTTGCTAGTTAGCAGAGCTGGATTCAAACGCAGGGCTAAGGGACCTCATGAGGTCCCTTGGGCCCATTTCTTATTACTCCCTGAGACACCGGGGTCTCTGAGAACAAGTCCTGACCCGGCCGCTTACCAGTGGAGGGAGTTGCAACTTGTGCCTTCGTTTTCCAAATTTGCAAAAAGGAGGTGATACACCTTTATTCAGAGGGTTGGTGTAAAGCTTAGTTACAAGCCATGATAAGAGCTAATATCTCCTAAGGACCTCTGTGTATGAAAGTGTTAGTCGCTCAGTCGTGTCCTACTCTTGTGACCCCATGGACTGTAGCCCGTCAGGCTCCTGGGTCCATGGGATTCTACAGGCAAGAATACTGGAGTGGGTTGCCATTCCCTTCTCCAGGAGATCTTCCTTACCCAGGGATGGAGCTCGGTTCCTCTGCATTGCAGGCTGATTCTTTACTGTCTGAGCCACCAGGGAAGCCCCCTGCGTACTGAACACTTTACGTATATTATCCTCATGGCACGTCTGTGCAAGTAGGTGGAAATACCCTGTTTTGGAAAGGCTTAGCTGGGGCTCAAAGAGGTGAGCGCCTTGCCCAAGGCCACCACACAGAGAGTGACAAGCTCAGGAATCTGAGCTCCAGAGCTCTGATCAAACCTCTGGCTCCAGAGCCCAGGCTCTTAACAGCTCTGACATACATCCTCATCCACAACTCAGGAACAGACAAGTCCCTTTCTTTTTTCTTCCAGTCCTGACACCCCGCCCCCCTTCTCTCACCTCGTCAGGAAGAGAGAGAAAACATTTCTGAGGCCTCGCTGGCTCTTCTCTCTGTTCTGAGGCTCAAATACTGGCCTGCACCCTCAGTTGGACTCTGTCCCCCCAGGAGGAGTTTTCTTTATTTTTGCTGGTTGACCCTGAATGTCTAGGAGTCAGGGAGGTCTGGGAGATGGCTGTGGGGCTCAGGTGTTTAGCGACTGGTACAGAATTATCCTGCTATTTTACCCACTAGCTTGGCTTTAATTGCGCGTCCAAGCGGATGTCAGCCATGCCCTGGTCGCCGGACTGGAACCCAGGAAGTTGTCTGGGGTACTAGGGCTAGTCCAGACCACCCTGCATTGACGGCTGCCCCTCTCTTCTCTTAGCCCGGCTCCAGTGCCCAGACCCAAGTCCCCCACTGCTCAATGGACACCCCCAGCCCAGACCCGTGGCCTTCGCCTTTGCCTGAGGAAGAAGAGAAACCTCTGGCCTTGCCGCCTCCTGTTCCCCGGGGCCGCCGAGGCCGAAGTCTTGGGGGGGCCACCTCCTCCCACCGGACGCTCAAGGCCTCCCTCCCGCGCAAGCGGGGTCGCCCTGCTAAGTCAGAGCAGGAGCCCCCCCTGGCACAGGGGGTGAGCGCCCCGGTGGGCAGCGGCGATAGCAGTGACCTCCTGCTGATCGATGATCAGGGTGTGCCCTACACGGTCTCCGAAGGGTCAGTGGCCGGCGGGCCCGAGAGCTCCGGCCCCGGCCCTAAGAAGGCGCCGCACTTCTGCCCGGTGTGCCTTCGGGCCTTCCCCTACCTCTCCGACCTGGAGCGTCACAGCATCTCACACTCAGAGCTGAAGCCGCACGAGTGCAAGGATTGCGGCAAGACCTTCAAGCGGTCCAGCCACCTGCGGCGGCACTGCAACATCCATGCGGGCCTGCGGCCCTTCCGCTGCCCGCTCTGCCCCCGCCGCTTTCGAGAGGCGGGCGAGCTGGCCCACCACCACCGCGTCCACTCCGGCGAGCGCCCCTACCAGTGCCCGGTGTGCCGGCTGCGCTTCATGGAGACCAACACGCTCCGGCGCCACGCCAAACGCAAGCACCCCGAGGCCATGGAGGCACCTCTGTGTCCTCCGGACCCAGAGCCTGAAGCGCAGTGGGACGACGACGGTATCCCGGCCACGGCAGGGGCCGACGACGACGAAGAAGAGCTGGAGGGGAAACAGCTGGCCTGACCCACACCCCCGGCCACCGCTCCCCCGGCCAGGTTTAGAGCTGGGTGTGCCGCGGGCGTGGGGCCTGGGCAGCGAGGCCGGGACACCTTGTCTGGTGGTCTTCCCATTGTGGGAGTGGGCTGAGGGTGCAGACCTCAACTTCTGGATCCTGCTGCCTTCTACCACCCTCCCCCGGACTGACAGGCCTGTGGAGGCAGGGACTGTGGAAATAAATCTCTGCCTACTGCCCACTGGTGTGTGTTCCCTCAGGGTCCCAGGGCTGGCCCCCTTCTCCCTTCCAATGCTCTTCTGCCGCTGCACCACCCCCATGCCACGTGCTTCATTAGCTTGGCGCTAAAGACTGGGTTGGGAGAAGCCTCTGCCGCCGCTCCCATCTACAGTGGACCCCAAAGCACTCCCTTTAATGTCCACTCAAGTAAAACATAGAACCTTCGGTGCAAACGTGACCCCGAGTCCCCGTTCCCCGCGTCATTCTAACCAGATTCCATTCTAATTATTCACCACTTTGGCCCATCTCTTTGTTCTGGAGCTGTTTGCAGAGACACAACGGAATTAAGGGTTACGTGCTGGACTGACCACTCCAGTGTTCTTGCCTGGAGAATGCCAGGGACGGGGGAGCCTGGTGGGCTGCCGTCTATGGGGTCGCACAGAGTCGGACCCGACTGAAGCGACTTAGCAGCAGTAGCAGCAACTAGATAAGGAGTGACCTGGACCTGCAGATGTCAGGACGTTGCGCAGTTAGGTGATGGCTGTGGGCGGGGCCTAGGATAAGGGGACTGAGGACGGGGAGGGGCTTAAGCAAGTGGGCGGGTTGGTGGGCAGAAACAGGGCGTTTAGAGGGAATGGATGGTTTATCCGACGGGAGGGGCTTCAAGGGGAAACTGCTGGAGAGCAAGGTGTTGGGACAGGTAGGACTTGAACTGTGAGGATGCTGAGCGGTGGATATAACTGCTGTGCAGGCCAAGGGGAGAGAAGAGGGTCCTTAAGAGAGGAGTACCAAAGGAGAGTCCCAGAGGAAAGCAGAGTTTAGGAGGAAGGGCTGGAGAGACTTGGGCTTAGCTGCTTGAAGTGGGGCTGAGTTAGAGGCGAGGCTTAGAGCGAGTATACGAGAGGGGCCGTGTAAAATGTGGTAAAACTGTGTGGTTCGAAACTTCAGCCTGCGTCAAAATCACCTGAAGGGTGTTTTAAAACGCAGGTCCCTAGGCCCTTCCCCCAGGGTCTGTGATTCAGGGAATCTGGGGTAGGGGGCTGGGAATTTACATTTCTAACGAATTTCCTGTGGCGCCGTTGCCGCAGGTATTCAAGCCACACTTTCAGGCCCCCTGACTTAGCGAAATGCTTTGGAAGTGCGAAACAATTGAACGTGAAAGCGGTGAGAGAGGCGGGGGCTTAAATACTGAGAGCGGAAAAGGCGGGGCTCACGCTCAGGGGCGTGGCTCGGCCCCAGAAGCTCCGAGAGGCGGGGGTTACCAGGGAGAGGTGGGCTTCCAGAGAGTGGGGGCCTTTGAGACTGGGAGTACGGGGCAGACTTCAAGGGCTGGGTCGACGAAGGTGGGTTCTGAGGCGGTGAGCGGGGACTATGCTAAATAAGCTCCGAAAGAGGAGTCGTCGGGGCTGGGGCGGGGCTTAGGCGTTGATTTTGCATAAGGGGCGTGGCTTAACGAGGGGCCCGGGGCGTGTGGGCGGTGCCCTAAGAAGGGGCAGGCGCACTGCTCTCCGCTCGCCCACCGGAAGCAGGGCCGGCTTCCCCCTGTCCCTGCGGCCCCCGAGCCAGCGCGCAGGCGCACTTCCCCTTCCCGGTCTCCGCCGCCACCTCCCCTTTCCGCTCCTCCACGCCGGCGCCTCGGAGACGGGCGCGATTTCCGCTTCCGGACGGGCGGGTAGGCGGGCGGCGCGGGGCTGCCGGGGAGGGGGAGGGGGTGGCACTTCCGGTCGGGCCCTCGGGTCTCCCCGGAGCGGCGGCGCCTCCTCCGCCTCCTCAGCCTCCTCCCGGCGGAGACCCCGGCGCCGGTGAGTGACGGGGCGCGTGGCCCGGGGGCCCGGGGGCAGCGTGGGCGGGGGGTCCCGCCCTGGCCCGTCTTGGTTCCCAGAGCGTTCCTATCAGTGCTTCTCGCGCCCGGCCCTCGCTGGGGGCCCCCCCATGACTGCTCCCCCAGAAGACTACTCCGGATAGCGCCCCATTACCGCCCCCAGTGCAGGACAGCTACCAGAGCGCTCTCATTCGTGGCGATCCCTCAGCTGCTGCCAGGGCCCCCCACTAAGGCTTTCTCATAGGTTCCCTTTCTACACAGCCCCCCCGTCTTTGCTTCCTGAAGGACAGCCCCCAAAATGCCATCGGCATTGCTCGTCCCCGTGCAGAGCAGCTGTCCGTGAACCCTCCCTTTGGTATTCTTGTAGGTTGCTTCGCAAGAGTGTGGTATTAGTGTTTTATAGCAGACCCCTATTTTCTCTGTCCACGCACAACAGCCCCCAAAGCTCCTAACCACCCCCCCAACGCCCCTTTCGTTACTGTAAAAATACATTGCATTCTGATCAGCCGCCCAAAATACCTTTTTTCCTTTTCTCCCCCACCCCTCCCCACAATAATCTCCCTTGAGAATATTGCTTTCGATGACCGACACCCTCACTCCCCCCTTCCATAAACAGCTCCCCCTAGAGTTGTGCTCTCACACACCCTCCCCCCCTTCAGGTAGGAATAGCTGCCGGTTTAGCCCCAGGCTCCCCTGAAACCCCACCCCCCACCCCGCCCTCCTCGGGGTTAGCGCCTGTCTGGGGTCCTCCCAGGGAACCCCACGTGAGGCTTTCCCCTCAGAAAGCTCCTCTGCCCCTGGCCCTAACAGCTCACATCCTCACCTGCAGCTTGTCCCCACGCCCCTTCTCCTGGACTCCCCAAGGAAGACCCAGCTTCAGCCGCCTCTTCCCTTGGACATGCATTCGTTCACTCTTCACTGAACGAATATGCACTTGCTGTTCCAGGTCCAGGGTGTACAGCGTGAAGGGGAGAGAGCCATACAGTCTTTGTTTTGTGGGTCTTTACAGTATGGTTGAGACAGATCAAAAGCAAGCAAACAAGATCGGTGCTGTTTTCTGGGTTTTTCTGAGAGCCTTAAGAGCTACTTCAGAGGTGAAACCTGAATTAGCACAGGCAACCTCGCCACGGAAAGATCTGGGTGAATTGTTCCCAGGCAGAGGCCCTGAGGTGGCTGTGAGCGTGCTGATGGGAGGGGCAGCAGGGGAGGTGGTGAGGTTGGAGCAGAGGAATGGAAGGGAGGATGAGGGGGGAGACGGTGTGATCTCACAGGGCTTCAGAGGTGGGGGCATTGTGATCAGTCACCTGGCCTTGATCAGCTCTGCGGAGCCCAGAGCATTCTTCATTTGTTCATTCTTTTCCTTTGTTCAACAACTGTTCAATGAACACCTGCTACACACTGGGGATGCAGCAGAGAACAAAACAGACAGCCCTGTCCTCGTGGAGTGCATATGCCAGCTCTGGGGCAGACAATTAAAAAGCAAAATATAGATACTTGTGTGAAAGAAATACAGCAGGGTAAGAGCATAGCAGGGCCGCAGTGTCAGAGGAAGTGACAGGAACGCCTCTTTCAAGAGATCCCTGTCCCCCCAGCACCGAGAAGTTAGGTTGGTGTGTAGACTGCTCTCCTGGACAGCTGCAGTCCTCCAGGGGGGATGGGGGGCTCCTTAATGCTCCCCTCTCCCGGGAGTGAAATGGTTAAGAGCATGAAACCTGGCTCGCACTAGCCTTCATATCTCTGAGCAGACCACTCCCTATTTCCAGGCCTCATTCAGTCACTCATTTAACACATTTGTCGAGACAGGCCCTGTTCTAAGTGCTGGAGCTAGACCAGTGAACAAGTCAGATGCAAATCTTGCCTGCTTGGAGCCCACCTCCAGGAGGGGCAGTCCAGCAACAAATAGAACATACGTGGTGGTACTGACTGGACGGCATGGCAACCCACTCCAGTATTCTTGCCTGGAGAATCCGCATGGAGCCCTGTGGGCTGCAGTCCATAGGGTTGCAGACGCACACGCGCATGCACTGACTGGAAAGGAGAGAAGCGAAGGAGGCTGGGGTGAGCAGGAATGTTGCTCTGGGTGACAGGTCATAGTGGTCTTGGAGCACCCTGTTGAGAAGACAGCATCTGAGCAGACGTGAAGGAGATGAGGGGGTGAGAGAGCCGTATGTATGGGAGTCCCAGCCTTCCAGGCAGAAGCAACAGCCTGTGCAAAGGCCCTGGGGCAGCGATGGAGCCGGCATGTGGCCAGAGCTGCCAGGAGGCAGCTGGGGCTGTGGAGGTCTTCTCTGACCTCCTCTGAGATGTCACTGCAGGTTTTGAGCAGAGGAGCAACAGTGACATGGTTCGGTCTTAGTCTTCTGTCTACTAAGTGAGAACAATAATAAAGCTTATCTTTTTCCTTTTTTCGTATTTATTTGGCTCAGTTGGTCTTAGTTGTGGCGCGCGGGCTCCGTAGTTGCGGCATGTGGGATCTTCATTCCCCAACCAGGGATTGAACCCACTTCCCCTGCATTGCAAGGCAGATTCTTAACCACTGGATCACCAGGGAAGTCCCAGGAATGCTTATCTTGCGAGTCTGTTGTGAGTGTGATTGAAACAAGACACATAAAACAGTGTGATGCTGGTAGCATGGAGGAAATGCCAGTGGCCAGTCCTGGCGTTGTGTGGCGGCAGAGTGAGTGGGCAGAGTGTATTTCCGGCACAAAGTGGAGTGAAGGCTTTAAAAAATTTTTATTTTGGAGAGAGAGATTGAAAGACAGCATGGAAATTCCCTGGTGGTCTAATGGTTAGGACCCCATGCTTTCGCTGCAGGGGGGACCAGGTTCCATCCCTGATCAGGGAACTAAGATCTTGCAAGCCATGAGTTGTTACCACAAAAATAGAAAAAGATAGACAGCATGTTGTGAGGATAACAGCATGTCCTCTTGAACCTCATCACTGGCCTGCGATTCCTGGCCCTGCCACTTGTTGGTGGTATGACTTTAGGAGATTAATTGACCTCTCGGGCCCTCAGTCTCTTCCTCTGTAAAATGGGGTTAATAATCTGAACCATCTTCTAGGGTTATTGGGAAGACTCATTGAGTCAACACACATGAAGGATTTAAAAGGGTACTTGCCACGTAGGAAGCACTCAGGCTCCCCGTTACTGTGTGTCATTGTTATTGTCATTACAGATGAGAATCTCATCACAGGGCAGCTTTATTGCACCAGCATGGCCCACAGGTCTGGGCATCAGGGGCCTGGAATCCAGTACTTGCTTTCCCCTCCTTGGGGAAAGGCCCCCTCCCACTTCTCTGTTTCCTTCCTTGTGCAATGGATCCAGTAATGTACAGGACGTTAGGAGGCATCAGGGTGATGGTCCACATGACACCCATCAGACAGTAAACACGAGTTGTTAGGACTGTGACTGCAGTTGCTGTGGGACTCCTGCCCCTTGGGAGGGGCTACCCCCTCAGGCCACTCTGCACGAAATACACCATACATCTCCTCTTAGAAAGACAGCAGTTTAAGACTCAGGTCCCCGGAGACAGGAAATGTGGCTCCTTTCCCAGTGGAAATAGTTGTGAGCCCGGTCAGTTTTGTCCTTCAGTCCCACCGCCTGCATCTCTCAGCCGCAGTCCTTCGGCATCTCACCTGCCCTGGAGGCCCTCTTCACGACATCATTTCCACCAGAACTCATCCTCCTGGGCACACCTCGACAATATCAGCTCCATCTCTGCTAAATGCTGCCACCCCACCCCCACCCCCCGCCAACCCCGGAAGTACTGTTCAGCACAGTCGATTCCCTTTATTCAACGAATTTATATCAGTAGACACCAACAGCTACAAGTTTGCCTCTGAGCCCAGCTTTAGCTGCATCTAACTTTTGTTACTTTTCCATTTTTGTCCATTTGATTTCCCACTGGTGATGAGGGAGGGTGCTGTTTAATTCCCACATTTCAGCAAATAACTTACCGAGTAGCCACGCTGCGCCAGGCGCTGTGCTAGGTGCTGGGCGCCCAGTGGTGAGCCACACAGGCCAAGTCTTCACTGTCTTAGGCGAGGAGAGCCGACAGTAAAGCGACAGCAAGAGGACATATGCGCAGTATATTGGCAGCAGTGGCTTTGGTGAAAAAAGTGCAGCAGGATGAGGGGTGCACGTCCCCTCTCCTGGAGGCAACATCGACCCGGAGCAGAGGGGGTTAGGGCAGGGGGCGTGAGGTCTGGGGAAGAGGGTCCAGGCAGGAGGGAGCAGCTGCACCGCCTCACCGCCATGTGTTCAGGAAGGTAACCCCCCTCCCACCCAGCCCCTGTAGAAACGCCCCTCATAACCCAGAGAGCACCCCCAAAGTAAGGCTCCTGTCCCCCCAGTTCCACCCTCACCTTCCTCCTCCTCGGGGAACCTCCTTGTGCGTGCGCGTCATGGCGGGGATTCCGAGGGTGCTGGCCTGGGGGAGCGCCCCGCAGCCTTAGCTGTGTGCTTGGGGGTGGGGCGGGGCTTCATCCCGGGACCCGGCCCTGCCCCCGTGGGGAGCTCCCTACCCACCCACCCCCCCATCCTTCACATGCCTCCCCACGGTCCCCTCCCCAGCCCACTCCAGCACTGCCTCCTGGACTCGGCTTCGCACACAGGCTTCCACCAGCACCTGGCCACGCCTTTGCTCCTTACGGAGATCAGATTAACCAGCCGAGTGTGAAGGGCATGGGCTGCTGAGTCGCACCCAGGGACACCAGGAGCTGGAGGCTAAAAATACTGACCTCCGGGCAGGGGTCGGGGAGGCACTCACCTTTCACCTGTCTGGGGACAGAGGCAGCCCAACGGGCAGGTGGCGCGGACGGGCCCACTGGCCCCTGGGGTGGTCTGGCCGCAGGGCCTGGGCCCCAGCAGAGGGGGGACAATGGCTAAGAAGCACGCCTGACCGGGCGGACCCTTCTCCCCGTGGCACTCCACCCGCTCAGTGGAGGCATTTCCCGGGGCCCCTGGTGGATGTCAGGCTGAGATCAACTGCAGGGGACACTGGATTGAGGCAGACGGATGCTGGCCAGCTGCAGTCTGGAAGGAGAGGTCCTGGAAAAGTGCTTAGAGAACGACTGCTGGGTGGAGGGAGCAGGAGTTGCCCCCAGGGGCGAGGGCAGGAACCCCCGCTCCTGGACCACCTGCCACCAGGCTCCTTCCAGGCGCGTGATGCCCATGAAGGTACACGTAGCTCCAGGGACTGGGCCAGCGAGCTCTGCCAGCCAGCCCCCTTAAGTCCCCCTCCTTCTGGGGGTCAGCGCCCCCTTTACAAGCATAGGTCAGGATGGGGATGGGGCTTAAACCCTGGCCCGGCATGTTTCCTACTGTTGCTTGTTTTTCCTCTCAGGCTGGCAGCGCCTCCTTCCTACCTGGTAGGTAGTGCAGGAACTACCCACATGGCCCTCGTCCCAGCTCTCCCCCCGCCCCCCCCCCCCACCCCGTTTGTCCTGACTTTGTGTTCCTACTATGAGGATGAGAATCCCCAGAGGGCCCCGAGTGTCCACCGGACCCACCGTAGCTTGTCCGGTCCTCGCAGCAGCCCTGGGAGACAGGGACATGCTTTGTCACCTCCACGTGTAGATGGGGAGGTTCAGGCACAGACAGGTTCAGGAACTTGTCCAGGGTCACACAGCGAGAGGCTAGCAGGGCATCGTGGCTCCACAGGCCACCCTCTTAACCACTCTGATTGAAACTGTTCTTGTCTTTTGGCAAAGGCAGAACCTGAGGGGTTTGGGAGCACAGGGCTTGGGCTAGTGCGTGTGTGGTGGTGGGGGCTACAGAGAAGAGGGCCTGGGCAACCCAGCCTGGAGGCCTGAAAGTGTTTCACAGGGGCCCGAGACCAGAGTCAGAACAAGGCGTGCCGGCGGTGTTGGGGATGGATGGAGATGTGTGGGAACCGCGGGAAGAAGGGAGAGGGGGAATCTCTGGAGGAGGAAGGAGACGAGGGCCAGAGAGGTCGCGGGCAGGAGGCGGCAGGCCCAGTGGGATAGGTCAGTCAGCGTGCCAGCGGAGCCCTGGGGGAAGACCACTCGCTGCGGGGGAAGGACAGAGGGACCGACGGGCGAGGACAGATAGTGGGGGGGGGGGAGCCCGGCTGGTGCCTGTGGCTCTTCTAGTGCCCGCAGCTAGGGGACCCCATGCGGCCCTGCCTCCTGAGCCCCGCTCTCTTCTCCGCAGGGTCCCCCGTCTCCCCGCCGCCCAGAATGGAGGCCAACCCAGCGGGCAGCGGTGCCGGGGGCGGCGGGAGCGGCGGCCTGGGGGGCGAGGACGGGGTCCACTTCCAAAGCTACCCCTTCGACTTCCTGGAGTTCCTCAACCACCAGCGTTTCGAGCCCATGGAGCTGTACGGGGAGCACGCCAAGGCGGTAGCTGCGCTGCCCTGCGCGCCGGGGCCCCCGCCACAGCCGCCGCCACAGCCACCGCCGCCCCAGTACGACTACCCGCCCCAGGCCAGCTTCAAGCCCAAGGCCGAGGCCCCCTCCTCGTCGTCCTCCTCGTCCTCGTCCTCCTCCTCGTCCTCGTCGTCGTCTTCCCAGGCTAAGAAGCCCGACCCGCCACTGCCGCCCGCCTTTGGGGCACCGCCGCCCCCGATCTTCGACACGGCCTTCCCTGCCCCGCAGTGGGGCATCGTGGACCTCTCGGGCCACCAGCACCTGTTTGGGAACCTGAAGCGCGGGGGGCCGGCCTCCGGGCCAGGGGCCGCACCGGGGCTGGCCGCGCCCCCGGGGACCCCTGGGCCACTCCCCGCTGCCTCGCAGGCGCCGCCGGGTCCGGCGGCGGGGACAGCAGGCTGCGACGCGGCCAAGGACGACAAAGGCTACTTCCGGCGGCTCAAGTACCTGATGGAGCGGCGCTTCCCATGTGGCGTGTGCCAGAAGTCCTTCAAGCAGTCCTCGCACCTGGTGCAGCACATGCTCGTGCACTCGGGCGAGCGGCCCTACGAGTGCGGCGTCTGCGGCCGCACCTACAACCACGTGTCCAGCCTTATCCGCCACCGCCGCTGCCACAAGGACGTGCCGCCGGCTGCGGGCGCCCCGGCGCCACCGCCGCTCCCGCCGCTGGGCCTGCCAGCGCCTGCCGCGCCCTCCTCGGCGCCCCCTGGGCCCCCGGCCGCGCCCACCGATGGCAGCGCGGCCCCCGCGGGCGCGGGCGTCGGGGTGGCCCCTCCAGTGGGGACGGCGGCGGCGGCGGGGGGTGGCGACGGCCCGTTCGCCTGCACGCTGTGCTGGAAGGTGTTCAAGAAGCCCAGCCACCTGCACCAGCACCAGATCATCCACACGGGCGAGAAGCCCTTCTCGTGCTCCGTGTGCAGCAAGAGCTTCAACCGCCGGGAGAGCCTCAAGCGCCATGTGAAGACGCACTCAGCCGACCTGCTGCGCCTGCCCTGCGGCGTGTGCGGCAAGGCCTTCCGCGACGCCGCCTACTTGCTCAAGCACCAGGCGGCGCACGCGGGCGCTCCCGGGCCGCGGCCCGCTTACCCCTGCGAGCTGTGCGGCAAGTCCTACTCAGCGCCGCAGAGCCTGCTGCGCCACAAGGCGGCGCACGGCCCGCCCGCTGCCCCCGACGCGCCCAAGGACGCGGCGGCCCCCGGCGCGCCGCCCGCACCCGCCTTCCCGCCGGGGCCCTACCTGCTGCCCCCGGACCCGCCCGCCTCAGACGGCGAGAAGGCGGCGGCGGCGGCGGCCGCGGCAGTGGTGTACGGCGCCGTGCCCGTCCCGCTGCTGGGCGCCCACCCGCTGCTGCTCGGCGGGGCCGGCCCTGGCGGGGCTGGGGGCTCAGGCGCCGGCACGCCCGGCAAGACGTTCTGCTGCGGCATTTGCGGGCGTGGCTTTGGGCGCCGCGAGACCCTGAAGCGGCACGAGCGGATCCACACGGGTGAGAAGCCGCACCAGTGCCCGGTGTGCGGGAAGCGCTTCCGCGAGTCCTTCCACCTGAGCAAGCACCACGTGGTGCATACCCGCGAGCGGCCCTATAAGTGCGAACTCTGCGGCAAGGTCTTCGGCTACCCGCAGAGCCTCACGCGCCACCGCCAAGTGCACCGGCTCCAGCTGCCCTGCGCCCTGGCCGGGGCCGCTGGCCTCCCCGCCGCCCAGGGCGCCGCGGGGGCGGCCGGCCCGAGCAGCTCAGCCGCGTCTGGGGCCGCCGCGGACGGGCTCAGCTACGCCTGCTCGGACTGTGGCGAGCACTTCCCGGATCTCTTCCACGTCATGAGCCACAAGGAGGCGCACATGGCCGAGAAGCCCTACGGCTGTGACGCCTGTGGCAAGACCTTCGGCTTCATCGAGAACCTCATGTGGCACAAGCTGGTGCACCAGGCGGCCCCCGAGCGCCTGCTGCCGCCCGCGCCCGGCGGCGTCCAGCCCCCGGAGGGCTCCGGCGGCACCGACGCGGCCACCGTGCTGGACAACGGGCTGGCCGGGGAGGTGGGGGCAGCCGTGGCGGCGCTGGCCGGGGTGTCCGGGGGCGAGGACGCTGGTGGGTCCGCGGCGGCCGGGGGCAGCGGGGGCGCCAGCGCGGGCCCCGAGCGCTTCAGCTGTGCCACCTGCGGCCAGAGCTTCAAGCACTTCCTGGGCCTGGTGACCCACAAGTACGTGCACCTGGTGCGCCGGACCCTGGGCTGCGGCCTGTGCGGCCAGAGCTTCGCGGGCGCCTACGACCTGCTGCTGCACCGGCGCAGCCACCGGCAGAAGCGAGGCTTCCGCTGCCCGGTGTGCGGCAAGCGCTTCTGGGAGGCGGCCCTGCTCATGCGCCACCAGCGCTGCCACACGGAGCAGCGGCCCTACCGCTGCGGCGTGTGTGGCCGCGGCTTCCTGCGCTCCTGGTACCTGCGGCAGCACCGCGTGGTGCACACGGGCGAGCGCGCCTTCAAGTGCGGCGTGTGCGCCAAGCGCTTCGCGCAGTCGTCCAGCCTGGCGGAGCACCGGCGGCTACACGCTGTGGCGCGGCCCCTGCGCTGCGGCGCCTGCGGCAAGACCTTCCGCTACCGCTCCAACCTGCTGGAGCACCAGCGGCTGCACCTTGGCGAGCGCGCCTATCGCTGCGAGCACTGCGGCAAGGGCTTCTTCTACCTGAGCTCCGTGCTGCGCCATCAGCGCGCGCACGAGCCGCCGCGGCCCGAGCTCCGCTGTCCCGCCTGCCTCAAGGCCTTCAAGGATCCCGGCTACTTCCGCAAGCACCTGGCGGCCCACCAGGGTGGCCGGCCTTTCCGCTGCTCCTCCTGCGGCGAGGGGTTCGCCAACACATACGGCCTCAAGAAACACCGCCTGGCGCACAAGGCTGAGGGCCTGGCGGGGCCGGGAGCAGGGGCCGGCCCGTTGCCCGGGAAGGACGCCTGACCCGGGAGTGTGCCTCCCCATCGCCACTCCCATCAGACGTCCCCTCCCGGACTCGTCCCTCGGGGACGCGGACCTCCTCCTGCCGGCCCTCCCATCCATCATCCTTCCGAACTTAAGACAGACTAGTCTCCTCCCCCAAGGCCCATGTCGTGCAGACCCTAGCCTGCCTCTCTCCACCTGGACCTCCCTGGCCCTCTCCTCCTCCTATCGGACACTGAACTCGACCCTCCGTCCACCCCTGATGTGTACCCCTCTCCAGCCCCCCTGCCCCAGCAGCCTGCAGCCCCCTCGGTGAGCTGGGTGGAGCCGGGTCTGGACAGCCTCTCCCCCTTCCCCGGCAAGCTGGCCGGACAGCGGAGCGCGAGCGGTTCGGGAGGGCACGGGGTGGGGGCCTGGGTGCTCTTGGTTTGTGGGGGTGGGGGGCGGGGGGCAGACGCGGCTTGTACAGAGCGGAGAATAATAAATCTTATCAACAGGGCCGCTGGAGTCCCTTCTTTCGTCCCAGGGGAGGGGGTTGAGCGCTGACAAACGGAAGGCTGAGAACTTCAGCTTCCTGGGATGGTGATTTCCCAACACCTTCTGCCTTGCCCTGCCTCTCTCTGCTTTTCCTCAATCAGCTGGTAGTCACTGAGGCTTCACCATGTCCAGGCTCTGGGCTCCCAGTGGAGCACGTGCAGAACAAGACAGGTTAAGTCATGGCTCTGGGAACCGACCAGGTACCTGGACCCCGTTCCCTTCAGAATGCTTTTGTGGTTTGTTTATTCCACGGCCAACATTTCCCCAGGGCCCATCTGCCCAGCCCTTTGATGGACACTGGGGAAACATTGGCACTGGCGGGGAAGAACCTGCTTGCCATTGCAGGAGTCGTAAGAAACATGGTTTCGACCCCTGGGTCGGGAAGACCCCCTGGAGGAGGGAATGGCAACCCACTCCAGTATTCTTGCCTGGAAAATTCCATGGACAGGAGCCCGGCGGGCTGCAGTCCATGGGGTTGCAAAAGTTGGACACGACTGAGTGACTTAGCACCGGGAAACACGAAGTGGACACGTTCCTGGCCCTCAAATGAGCCGGAAGAGAGCTGGTGAGCCAGGGCTGTTTATTATACAGCCCATTTACAGAATGTCTCCCTCCAGGGTGACTTTGTGGAACTCCAGAAGCCCTTTCACAGCCCCCATTTTGGTCCTCAGAGCAGTGAAATATATGCCCTGTGAGGCTGACTTAGCCCACTTGTCAGACGAGGATGCTGAGGTCCCCGAGATGAAAGGCTCCAAGGATACCTAGCAGGTTCGTAGTAGCCCTGGACCTACAGTCCTGGGTGCCTCAGGACTGAAACCTGGAGACCAACTCAGGTCAGGGGTCACTGCCTGGGTGAGTCCAGTTTGACCCACGAGAGGGCAGGAAGCCAGTGTGGCCACCTTGCTCTAATGCCAGAGACCCAGCAGGTGACAGACCTGGCGTGGGACTCAAAGTGAGTCACATGGATGCTGTGCACCATGCTGTAGAGGACGTGGAGTCTCCCAGGGGGTTGAGAGCATGGCACACTCTCCGTATCAGACTGGAGGGGCTAACGAGGCTCTCAGGAGGAGCAGGACATCCAAAGGATGACAGGGCCGTGGAAGCTTGCCAAGTGATGTGGGCATTGAATTCCAGGTGGAGGATTAAAGCGTGTCCAAGTCAACCCAGCTGTTCCAGCCAATTTTGAATAGATTGGTGTGGCCGGAGATGCCGAGGGTCGGGGACTGGCTCCTGAAGAGCCACAAATCCCAAACAGCAGAGCTCGGATGACCTTGGAGTCAGGGGTTGGAGGCAGGCAGCTGCTGGATCTGAGCCACTGATTCCGGTTTAGCCCATGGGAGGGGAAAAAAAAAAAGACTTGGCTGCCAAACTTTGAACGTGGAACGATTTTACATATGGGGACTTGCCTGGTGGTCCAGTGGTTAAGACTCAGAAACCCAGTGCAGAGGGCCGGGGATCAATCCCTGGTCGGGGAACTAGATCCTACATGCACAACTAAGACCCAATGCAGCCACATTAAAAAAAGAGAGCGAGTTCACATAATAGAAACAGCAATGCAACTTTTGAAAATTTGGAAGATCTCGCAACGTGGTCTGCATCCGCCCGGGGCCAAGTAGTCCTTGCTGTCTTTGGATGTGGCATGTACTCTCCAAAGTGCTGCAGCACCGTCGCATCCCACGTGTCAGTGGGCCCACTTCACCTCGCTGGTCCTGGTGTTTCTCCTCGAAACCCCTCCACCTTCCTCACTCACATCATCATGAAGTGCCTATAGGCACTCACATTTGGGATCCCTCCTCGCGGCCACAAGGAGCTGGGGGTTGGTGACAAGGTGGGGATCTGTGTTTCCAAAGGGTGGGTCCAGGTGGCCACAGCCTGGAGAGTGAGGAGGGCGGGGGCCCCGACCTGTGAGACTTGTTGGCTTGGTCTTCAAGGGTAGTGATGATGAAAAGAGGCGTTCAGATTCCAACAACAGGAAATTGATAAGGGATTAGACGGATGGGTGAAGGGTGAAGATGGCTTAAGGAACCCACCAAGCTGTGTAGCTTGGGTGGTGATATCCACACCAGGGGCATCTCCTTGGTGAAAACAGAATTCTCTTTCATCTATGGGATGTCTTGTGGGGGTGTTGGGTGAACAGGAAGAGGTGTGAGTCCTGGGCTCCCCTTCCTGAAGCATACCAATCCTGGGAGCCCCTTCATATTGCCGAACTTCCCTGACCCCTAGTTCCACAGCTGAACCGCATAGCTTCTCTGTATAGCCAGAAACTGTCCACCGCCAACACCTCCCCCGACCACCCCCTCCCTGGTTCTAAAGATGAGGAAACAGAGGTTTGAAGAGAGTCACAACTCACTGCTGGGGACAAGACCCTAGGGTAGCCCTCCTACCCGCCCCGCAAAACAAGATCAACATAGAGAAACCCTTCAGAAATTCCTTTAATAGGAATAGCACTGGAGGCCTCCCACATCCAGCCCCCAGGTCCTCCTCTGCCCCCACCCCAATGACTCATCTCCTGCCCCACACCCACCACAGGCCCTCCAGGACAGCTCCATCGGCATCCACCAACCCTTCCGTGGGATAGCCTGGGACTGGCCTGTAAGCTGTTTGCTCCCAATTGGTAGTGGAAGGGAATTAGATCCACTGGGGGCTACTTGGTAGCCCCCAGGAGAGCCTGGGCTCTGAGCCGAGAGCTTTAAGAGGGGAGCAGCAGCTGGCTGAGTGTGGGCCATCTTTTTAGTTGTCTTGAAAGAGGAGTCTGGCTTAGGGGAGGGACCACCATGGGAGCAGGGGTCGGGCTCCTGGTGTCAAAACCCTTAGGGTCAGGCTTCCATCCTTGACACTGTGACTCGGGGACCCTCTGGCTTTGAGGTGACAGGGTCCCAGCTTCTTTATTGGAGGATCCAGCGGGCAGACTGAGGACAGGTGGGCAGTATCAGGGTCAGTGTGATCCAGTGAGGTAGGCGAAAGGGTCCAGCCTGGATCCCCCTGCCCCAAGAAGTGCCCAGGCTCTGCTGCGACAAGTGATGTCTTGCGCAAGGACAAGCCATCGGGGAGGCGGATGAGGCCATGACATCCAGCTCAGGTTTCTAGCACCCACAGGGCTGCCACTGTGCCTTTCTCGGAACCACACGCAGGGGCTGTGTGACTTGTGAGCGTCCTGAGCCTGGCTGTCCGTGCGCTCTCCCACGGCCGCTCGTGGCCATCTCTGCGAGCTCTGACGTCACCCCACCCCGAACCTCTCCTCGTCCTCCCTGGCCTCTCTTACCCACCCACTCCTCCTCTGCAGCAATGTGCGCTCCCAGACTACTGGTCGACCTCCACCTTTACTCTGGCCGTCTCCCCACACCCCTCTTCAGGAGGGTTCCCTGCCCCACACCTGCTCCCCGGCCCCTCAGCCCCCGGTGCCAGCGGGCCCCCAGAGTCCCCCGGCCCCGGCCGTGGACATGGGTGCGCTGATGCTTGCGGAAGTTGGAGGAGTTGTTGAAAGTGCGGTCGCAGAGGCTGCAGCGGAAGGGGCGCTCGCCAGTGTGGATGCGCGCGTGGACGCTGAGCACCGAGGACTGGGTGAAGCCCTTGCCGCACACGCCGCAGTGGTAGGGCCGCTCGCCCGTGTGCACCCGCTCGTGGTCTAGCATGTCTGAGGAGCGGCGGAACGGCTTGGCGCAGAACCTGCAGGCGAAGGGCTTCCCCACCGCCGCGCCCGCAGCTGCCGCCGCCAGCACAACCTCCGACCTCTCCGGGGGCGCCCTGGGCCGCTGCTCTGGAGTCGCCGCCGCCGCCTCCGGGGGCCTCCGAGGGGCCCCCGGCTCTACCCCGTGTCGGTGCTGGTGCCGCAGCAGAGGGGCCAGGGCCTTGAAGGCCCGGGGGCAGAGCGCGCAGCGGTAGGGCCGCTCGCCCGTATGCAGGCTATAGTGGGCACGGAGGCTGGCAGGGCCGGGGCAGCTGTGGCCACACACATGACACCGGCTGGGGTCCCCACCCTGCCCGCCACCCTCAGCCCCCGCCAGGTGACCATGTTCATGGAACAGCAGCTCGGAGACCAGCCGGAAGGCAGCCGGGCACAAGGCACAGTGCAGAGAACCTGGCTCCGGGGGCTCGGGGACCAGGGTGGTGTCCGTCACCTTCACCACCTGGATCTCGATGAGGTCACTCGGGGGGGTGGCCGGGCGGCCATCATCATGCACCAGGACCTGAGTGGGGAGAGGGAGAAACAGAGGAGCCTGTGGACCCCGCCACACTCCACCCCCAACACGCCCCACTTATTAAAACGCTCTCTGCAGCCTACTGGGCCCCTCGATTTCTAGATTCAGCTCTCTATCCTCCGGGATTCTGCCCTATGACCATCAAGGCTTCCCCTCCTGCCCAAAATACATCACAGATCCAGCCATTTCTCTCCTCTACCTGCACTTAAAAGCCAATCATCTCTTGCCAAGTTTCCTAACCCTCTGAATGTCTCTGTGCCTACGCCTGCTCCCTTATAACCCACCTCCCCAAAGCAGCCCGAATGACCTTTTGAAAAATGGAAATCAGACAGCAGTCATTTTCCCACTCAAAACTGTCACATGACTCCAGTTGCACTTAAAATCCCAAACCGTCATCTAATATCCACCATGACCCAGCTCCTCCTTCTCTCTCTGACCCCAGTGTAACTATAAGCCGGTACACAGCTGACTGCTCTCGTCTAAATTTAGCTCCCCTACCCCCCACTCTCTCAGCTCACTCTTTCCAGATCACAATTAAGTCTGGTTTATTGTCTCTCTTCCCCTATTCCACTGCGCGCTCCGAAAGAATACAGTTTATGTATTCGTTCGCCTCTCCATCTCTCTGGTCCAGGTAGGACTAGTAAATTCTGTTGAATGAATGAATGTCCTCAGGTACTCTCCCATCCTGAGCGCGTGTCCAAAGTCTCCTGGAACAGTCATTTCTTCCTCCACCCAAATCCTCTCCTGGGCATCAAGACGCATCCCTCAGATCCCTGCAGAATCATACCCCACCCCAGCGTGGATGCCCCAGCTATAACCCCACACCCTTGTCTTTGAGGGTCACCTTCCCAACCTACCTGGTTCGCTACCCCTAAAATTTCGGAGGCCCCGCCCCCTAATTAGACAAACTCCATCCCCGGGAACTCCTCTCCGAACTCATCAACAGCTCAGATGTCCCACCCACCCCTCCTCGGGGTCCACCCACCCAGGCCCCACCCACCACCCTCATTGGCTCCACGATAAGCCCCGTCCCCTCGCCCACCGAGAAGCTCCGCCCCCAGAGCCGGAGCCATAAATGCCACCCCCGCCCCGTCCTAAGCCCCGCCCCCAGCCCTGCGACCTCCTGCCATCTCGAGTCCCCAGCCTTGGCCCCTTCCTCGCCCGCACCACGTCCGGAGGTTCCGAGGATCGCGGCTCCGGGGCCGCTGAGCTCGGACTCGGGGGTTCCGGGCGCGCGGCGGCCATCTTCTGCCCAGGCCCCGCCCCCGAGGCCCGTGGTCGCCTCCGGAGGGGGCGTGGCCTGGGAATGGCGTCAGCGCCTTGGCGCAGGCGCACTGGAGGATTGGGCGGGGCATCCACGGAGCTGGGAAGAAAGTGGTGAATTTCTTCTAATCACCTGTCAGTGCCCTCAGGAGCCCTTCTGCGTGGTGCGCTGGGTGCCAGAGAAACTAACTCGAATTTCTCTTTTTAACCTGTATGAGTAGGCTCTGGCAGTCAGTTGACACTGACCAGAATTGAATGATTTTTCTGTTTTCATGCTACACATTTTTGCGGTCACCTCCTCTGCATGGCTTGCCTTAACCCAGTGAGACCAAGTTTACCAATGTAAGGATTTTAAAGTCCATTTGCAGAAATACAGTCATCAAACAGCCACAGTGGTCGTACTGGGGTTTGTTAGCAAAAGACCTTAGGTGGTATGATGTTTGGGAGGAAAGAGCCCAAAGATGGGTTTTTACAGCACCAAGGACAGGGCTGAGGTCTTAAGAGTCCAATTCATTCTGTGGCCTGGTTGTGTGACTTTGAAAAGGTCACCATATTTCTCAGGGTCGTGCCTGCATTTCTCACACGTACAATGTAGATGGTTGTAAAACCCAATAAGAAAGAAATTTGCAAGATATTTGGATTGGAGCAACTTTAAATTGTTTTCTTGGGAGAGTAGGGGCATCAGTTCAGTCGCTCAGTAGTGTCCGACTCTTTGCGATGCCATGGACTGCAGCATGCCAGGCTTCCCTGTCCATTACCAACTCCCGGAGTTTACTCATGTCCATCGCATCGGTGATGCCATCCAACCATCTCACCCTCTGTTGTCCCCTTCTCCTCCTGCCTTCAATCTTGGCCAGCATGAAGGTCTTTTCCAATGAGTCTGTTCTTCACATCAGATGGCCGAAGTATTGGAGTTTCAGCTTCAGCATCAGTCCTTCCAGTGTATATTCAGGACTGATTTCCTTTAGGATGGACTCGTTAGATCTCCTTGCAGTTCAAGGGACTCTCAAAAGTCTTCTCCAACACCACAGTTCAAAATCATAAATTCTTTGCTGCTCAGTTTTCTTTATAGTCCAACTCTCACATCCATACATGACTACTGTAAAAACCATAGCCTTGACTAGATGGACTTTTGTCGGCAAAGTAATGTCTCTGATTTTTAATATGCTGTCTAGGTTGGTCATAGCTTTTCTTCCAAGGAGCAAGGGTCTTTTAATTTCATGGCTGCAGTCACCATCTGCAGTGATTTTGGAGCCCCCCAAAATAAAGTTTGCCACTGTTTCCCCATCTATTTGCCATGAAGTGATGGGACCGGATGCCATGATCTTAGTTGTCTGAATATTGAGTTTTAAGCCAACTTTTTCACTCTCCTCTTTCACTTTCATCAAGAGGCTCTTTAGTTCTTCTTCACTTTCTGCCATAAAGGTGGTGTCATCTGCATATCTGAGGTTATTGATATTTCTCCCGGCAACAGGGGAAGAGATGCTAAACATGACGATCATTCCTAAATTCTGCTTCTCCTTCTGGGAACATGATAAGTTTCCATTTTCCTTTGCAATTAGACGTGGCCTTGTGATTCTGTTTGCCCAATGAAATATAAGTGGAAGAGATGTGTGTCAACTTCGGCACAAGGTAAGAGCCAGCTCAACTATTGATCACTTTCCATTCCTGCTGTTCTGTGCTTGGGGACTTGTAGGGTGAAGTGAAGTGAATTCATCAGCCTGAATTCCAGAATATGTGTCTACAGTGACCAGAACCTGATGCTTATCTTCCTTAGATATATAACATTTAAAATAATCATGTGTTATTACTGCAGAAGGATCTATTGACAGATGAATATAGGGAGTCTTTTATTAATATTAATTTTATCTGGAACCATTTCTCTATACAAAAAAATATCCAGAATCATAAATAGCTCCCTGTTCTCACTAATAAACAAAGACTGTACAACTTTACAGAAGCAGTCTAAGCCCTCTGTGTACCCCTCCCCATCGATTTCCTCCTTCCCTTCCCTGAGAGAGGTTATTAGATTCTGCATCTTTTGTTTACCATTCCTATGCATGTATGTCTTTCTATTTTGCTACATACATGATGCAATGTGATACTGTCCTGCACATTTAACATCTCTAGGATAAATGGTGTCTTTCAGTGTAATCTTTTCTCCCCTCAACATTGCTTTTTTTGTATTTGTAAACATCCATAGTGTAGTGTAGTCTAGTCATTCATTGTCAATGCTGTTTTGATAGCTGACTGATGATGCCAGATTACCTTTATTCATTCTCCTGGTGGTGGACATTGGGTTGGTTCCAATTTTTTTCCTTTTTACTGAAGTATAGTTGATTTACAATATTGTGGTAGTTTCACTACAGCGAAGTGGTTCATATATATATATACACACACACACACACACATATATATATATATTCTTTTTTGGATGTATATATTTTTTGCTTCTTTTCTGTTATAATTTATTACAAGATATTGAATATAGCTACCTATCATATACAGTAGGTTCTTTTTGGTTATCTCTCTCTTTTTTATTTTGTTGTTGCAAAAACCTGTATTATTTCCCTTTGATGGAAGGCTCCAGAGAGGTCTCCAAAGTGGTTAACAAGTTGCCTAGTGGAGCTTCCCTGGTGGTCCAGAGTCTGTCTGCCAACACAAGGGACACAGGTTTGATCCCTGGTCTGGGAAGATTTCACACCCTGGGGCAACTAAACCCCTGCGCCACAATTTCTGAGCCTGAGCTCTAGATCCTGTGCTTGCCACAGAATAGCCCCCGACTCGGCAACTAAAGAAATCCCTTGAGCAGCAATGAAGACCTAGCACAGCCAAAAATAAATAAAATACAACCAACCAAACAAACAAAAAAAATAAACTGCCTAGTGGCAGAGAGAGGCTTCAGGCAGAAGCCCTGCCACCAGAAGGGCTCCTCAAAGGCCGCTGGGCTCCAGAGGCTCCTGCTGCTGCTGCTGCTAAGTCACTTCAGGCGTGTCCGGCTCTGTACGACCCCATAGACGGCAGCCCACCAGGCTCCTCTGTCCCTGGGATTCTCCAAGCAAGAATACTGGAGTGGGTTGCCATTTCCTTCGCCAGTGCATGAAAGTGAAAAGTGAAAGTAAAGTCGCTCAGTCATGTCCGACTCTTAGCGACCCCATGGACTGCAGCCTACCAAGCTCCTCTGTCCATAGGATTTTCCAGGCAAGAGTACTGGAATGGGTTGCCATTGCCTTCTCCCCCAGAGGCTCCTAGCGGTGCTTTGGAGGCTGAACCTTTGCAGGAGAAAGCGGTCCAGCCCGGCCGGGGACCAGGCGGCCTGCTGCGCTGGTCAGGTGGGCGCCCACCGTCGTGATGAGTTTCACCCGTTTGTCCAGGGCGTGACTGCAGGAAGTCACGGAGGTGGAGTCGGGCGGGGAGGACCCGGGGCCTGCGGGTCCACGAAGGCCTGGCTCGGGTTCTTCTCTGCGAGCAGGGCGGCCCCAAGGCTTCCGGGGTCTGAGCCCCTCGTCCTGCCCTGGACGGACGTCCTGGAAGAGCGCGCGGCCACAGCGCTGGCTCTGCAGGTTCCATGGAGCTCGACGCCCTCCCCCGCCTCCCGTCCCCCGTTTCTCCCCCAATCCGTGGGGAGATGGCCCGCCCTCCAGAGCCGCCTGGTCCTAGTGGTCTGGGAAGCCCAGAGAGAGGTCGGGGCGGGAGGCGGAGGCTGCACGTGGACCGGGTGGCTGGGGCGCCTCCGCCTGTGGGAATAATTCTCGGGAATCTGGGAGCTCACGGGTAGCCGGAGACAAGGAGCCAAACTCTGCAAATGGCGTTGGCTGGTCCTGGGGGCCGAGGACATCTGGTTGGTTCCAAGGTTGCCACTGGAAAAATGGTTGGAAGGTGGTCGGAGGCTGGAGGAAGGGGCGTCCCTGGGCCTGTTCTGTCCGAGCACCGTGGAAGGAGAGACACGTTCGCAGTGCTGCCCAGCGCTCTGACGGTTATCTATATACAGTACTATGATTCTGTTAGTCACATCCTCCCAATTTATCCCCTCCCCTACTTTTCCCCTTTGGTAACCATAAATTTGTTTTCTACTTCTGTGGGTCTATTTCTGTTTTTTATATGTATGTATAAAAAGTTCGTATGTATCATATTTTAGATTCCATATATAAGTGGTATCATATAATTTGTATTTCTCTGACTTACTTCATTTAGCACAATAATCTCTCCTCCATTCATGTTGCTTCAAACGGCATCATTTCATTCTTTCTTAATGGCTGCGTAATACTCCATTGCTGGAGGAAGAGATGGGAACTCACTCCAGTACTCTTGTCTGGAGAATCCCCATGGACAGAGGAGCCTGGTGGGCTACAGTCCATGGGGTCGCAAAGAGACACCACTGAAGCGACTTAGCACAAATGCAATACTCCATTGCATATTGATATATGCCACTTTTTATCCATTCATCTGTCACTGGACATCCTGGTGCAAGTTTTTTGTTGTTTTTTGTTTTGCTTTCTTTTGAGCAGTGACTAATCTAACGACTCTTTGAATTGTCAGTACTTACTACTCAGGAAATATCTTGTGCAAGTGAGGAACCCCTGAAGCTTAAGGTTCATTAGATTCATGGTAAACCCACCTCTGCAGTTATGCTTAACTAATTTTATAGCAAAGAATTCTATGTGCTTTGCTACGTATGAAGAAGAATCCTTGTAGATGGGGCAGAATATCAGATGGAACTTGACTGTGAAGGCCCTGCATTCCTCCTTTAGGAGCCGTGCTGTTACTATTTACTTCACCTATTTTCTTTCTTTTTAAAAAAATTATTTTTAAATTGAAGGATAATTGCTTTACAGAATTTTGTTTTCTGTCAAACCTCAACATGAATCAGCCACAGGTATACATATGTTCCCTCCCTGTTGAACCTCCCTCCCACCTCCACCCTGCCCCATCCCACCCCTCTAGGTTGATACAGAGCCCCTGTTTGAGTTCCCTGAGACATACAGCAAATTCCCATTGGCTATCTATTTTACATATGGGAATGTAAGTTTCCATGTTACTCTCTCCATACATCTCACCCTCTCCCCAAGTCCGTAAGTCTGTTCTCTATTGTCTGTTTCTCCACTGCTGCCCGCAAATATATCCTTTGGTACCACATTTTTAGATTCTATATATATATATACATTAGTATACGATATTTATCTTTCTTTTTCTGACTTACTTCACTCAGTATAATAGGCTCTAGGTTCATCCACCTCATTAGAACTGACTCAAATGCATTCCTTTTTATAGCTGAGTAATATTCCGTTGTGTATATGTACCAGCACTTTTTATCCATTCATCTGTTGATGGACATCTAGGTTGCTTCCATGTTCTAGCTATTGCAAATAGTGCTGCAATGAACACTGAGGTGCATGTGTCTTTTTAAATTTTGCTTTCCTCATGGTATATATATACCCAAGAGTGGGTTTGCTGGGTTATAAGAAGGCAATGGCACCCCAGTCCAGTACTCTTGCCTGGAAAATCCCATGGACGGAGGAGCCTGGTAGGCTGCAGTCCATGGGGTCGCTAAGAGTCGGACATGACTGAGCGACTTCACTTTCACGTTTTACTTTCATGCATTGGAGAAGGAAATGGCAACCCACTCCAGTGTTCTTGCCTGGAGAATCCCAGGGACAGAGGAGCCTAGTGGGCTGCCGTCTATGGGGTCGCAGAGAGTCGGACACGACTGAAGCGACTTAGCAGCAGCAGCAGGGAAGCTCCACATGTCAGGTGCAGATGAAGGGGGGAAATTATAAAGAAAGAAAAATCAAGTTTGCAAACTTAAAGAAAAAAAAAGAAGAAACGAGGAGCAGGGAACTCCCCTAGAGAGTGATCCTTTTGGGATCCCTCTTATTAGAGCCTAAGCGCAAAGCGGAATCTTCCTTTCTGGGCTTCGTGTTTGCAGCCCGAGCATTTTTGCAAAGGGCCTGAATCGCGCAGCTTCTAGCAGGGGTCTCCCCTTAGAAGTCCGGGTCGCTCCCCGCCGGGCCTCCCGTAAAAGCACCACCCCACTGTCCGCCGTTCCCGCTCGACCTGAGCAGAAAGGGAGCTCAGAGGACGGATCTGATGGGTGCGGGAGGCTGATGGCCAATACTGAGGAGTTTAGACTCTAAACTTTAGAAGAGGAGCGGATAAATGAAGGAGTGAGAAGGAGGACCATAGAGAGGTTGGCGGCAGATAGAGGGGTCCAGGGTGGGAGGGAAACGAGAGAAAGCGTCTGGCAAGAGCGGTAGGAGGGGAAACCGTAGAGAGGCGCTAGAGGGAGGACTAGAGGGGCCATGCTGGGCGGGGAGGTGGGTAGGTATGAGGGTAATTGGCTTCTAATGCGGACAGCCGAAAGGACCATTTCCTTCGGTGTTTTGGGGTGGTTGGGGGCGCGGTGGGGGCTTGCCTGGTGGCTCAGTGGTAAAGAATCCGCCTGCCAATACAGGAGTTCCATCCCTGGGTGGGGAAGATCCCCTGGAGAAGGGAATAGCAACCCCCTCCAGTGCTCATGCCTGGGAAATCCCATGGACTGAGGAGCCTGGCGGGCTACAGTCCATGGGGTCACTAAGAGTCGGACACGACTGAGCGACTAAGCGCGCGCGCGCACACACACACACACACACACATTATCTCTCTAGAACTCTCAGCCCCACCACCCCTTCTGTAGCTCAAATCTCGTTTGTTTCTCAGCTAGATTTCGGCCCCAGCCTCCTCCCTACTCTCTGAACTTTCACTCTCTAGCCCGACAACATAGGCAGAGAGACCTTTCTAAACTCTCATCCTTTCCTAGCTCAAAATCCTTCTGCACTCCCTCTTGACTCAAGACAGAAATCTCAACTCCTTTTGCCCTGCGTTGGAAGGCCTTCATAACGAAGTTCCCGCCAAGCTCGCTGACCTCCTCTCACCCCTTTGTGCATCTTTCAAACACAGCATGTCATAACCCCCAGTGAAACCCTCATGCTTTCATTGCTCCAGGTGCCAGGTCTTGGACTCTTCTCACTACCCAGAATAACCTTTCCTGGGGGATCCTGGCCATTTCATCAGGCCTTAATTCCTCCAGAAAGCAACCTCTGACTCCTGCCTAGTTCCAGATCCCAGGCTGACTGAGGCACTCCTTCAGGCTACCGGTTTTACTGGAATGCTTGTAAAGCCCTCATATGACAGTTCCCTCATTAACTCCCAGCTCGCCCCGATGCCTGCGACACGAACTCCAAGTTCTTCAAGCTGGTCCCTGTTGATGTCTCAGCTAGCATTGTCCCTGGCTGTGCACATGATGCTCGAAGCTGCTGCTGTGCTTGTGATGTGCTGTGCTTAGTTGCTGAGTCATGTAGACCACCAGAAACCTCTGTCTATGGGGATTCTTCAGGCAAGAATACTGCAGTGGGTTGCCATCCCCTCCTCCGGGGATCTTCCCAACCCAGAGATCGAACTCAGGTCTCCTGTGTTGCAGGCAGATTCTTTACTGTCTGAATCACCAGGAAAGCTCAAGAATACTGAAGTGGGTAGCTGTGGTTCTTAAATGTGTCCAACTCTTTGTGACTCCATGGACTGTAGATTGCCAGACTCCTCTGTCCATGGGATTCTCCAGCCAAGATTTCTGGAGAAGTCATTCCCTTCTTCAGGAGATCTTGCCAACCCAGGAATCAAACCTGCATCTCTTGCATTGACAGGCAGGTTCTTTACAACTGAGCCACCAGGGATGTTTCATCACCCTGAAAGAAGAATGGTTCTTTAGGCTGTTTGCGGTCCTGGCCTTTGCCTCCACTTCACTGCACTTGTAACTGCATTCACGATTCCCAAAGGCGGGCTAACTCTTTTGTCCACATCTGAGCTCAGATGTTTCCTCCAGGAAAACTTTCTAATTCTGCACCCCTCCCCCCACCCCAGTTGGGTCATGTGCCCCTTCTGACCCCCTGGAATGCCTCATCACCGCACTTGTGACCCTACTTTGTAGTTGCCTGTTTGTTAGTTGGCCTCCCGTAGATTAGTGTCTCCAATATGGAGGCCACCAGCCATGCATCGGTATTGAGCACTTGAAACAGGATTAGTCCAGGTTAAGGTCTAAGGTGGCAGCTGCTAGCAGATACTGTTTTGAGAATGGCAGGTGCTGGCCTTGAGTCTGATACAGTTCAGAAAATTCAAGTTCTCAGTAATGGAACAGTGCATCTGAGACCACGTCTACAATGACTACCCAGCTCCATTAACAAAAAAATATGTATTTTTTGGCTGCACTGAGTTCTTCTTGCTGCACAGGCTTTCTCCAGTTGCAGCAAGCAGGGGCTACTCTTTGTTGAAGTGTGGGACCTCTCATTGCCGTGGCTTCTCTTCTTGTGGAGCACGGGCTCTAGGTGCTCCAGCTTCAGGAGTTGCAGCGCATGAGCTCATTAGTTTCGGCGCACAAGCTTAACTGCTCCTTGGCATTTAGGCTCTTTCTGGACCAGGGGTCGAACCTGTGTCTCCTACATTGGCAGGTGGGTTCCTATTGACTGTGCCACCAGGGAAATCCTCCAGCTCCATTTTTGATGCCTAAGCCACAGTGACTCCATTTTTATTTTACTTACATTCTTTACTGGTTATAGAAGATGTACGAAGACAATGTATGCTTGACAGGCCATAAAACAGGCTGTTCTGGTCAGCATAAAGTTCAAGACAGACCATGTATCAGCCAGAAGGACTTCCCCATACATCAACATCTGAAAATTTCTTCTTAATCTACATCTGAATATAGAAAAGTAAGATTAAAAGGAAAAGCAAAGAGTGTCTAACAGTGCATGACAGATGAGGAAACTGAGTCATCACATGCTTTTCAGATTTGCCTAGAGACAGGAGTTCCCTGGCGGTTCAGTAATTAGGACTTGGTGCTTTCACTGCAGTGGATCTGGGTTCAATCCCTGGTGTTGGACAACTAAGATCCCATAAGCCAAGCAGCCTGGAGAGCGGAGGGGTGGGGAGGTTGGCCTGGAGAAATTTGAGGTCTGATTGATTTGAAACGAGAATTGGAATCCTGCTGTTTCTAAGCTCCTCATTACAATCTGATCTTTGCCAGGAAACATGGAATGCCCACTCTTTCAAGACAGTGGGTACTGAGGCAAGAAGGCGGCCGTTTGTGAATTCCCAGCGCTCTGCGTGGGTAGGAGCTAGAAAGCCCAGCCTTCTGGTTTTTCCTGGCCAGCACCCACAGCCAGCCTTGAGGGCTGTGTCACATTCGGACAGCTCTTTCCCTAACCATCTTTCAGCTGCACCCCTCTAACTCTCAGGAACCATAGGACACGTTCCCGAAAATGACGGTCTGGGGATGAGAAAGTGTAAAGACCTCCCGGATTTAGGATGTAACCCTGGCTCCGGCACCCACTTGCTGTGGGACCATCAGCCTCTCACTTAAACTTGCGCGTCAGTTCCCTCATCTGTAAAATGCTAGGACTGAATCTGACACCTTCTTGTTCAAGGTCTCTTTTCGGCATATATCCGATTCTTTAGTGATGCTGACTCGTCGTTGTTGAATTTGTCTCTTGATTGTCATCCCTACCTGCTTCTCCTAGGTGCTCGGGTTCCTGGGAAGATGTCAATATTTTGGTCTCTGTCGCCCCCAGGAGGCTTAGGAGAGTTCCTTGTTGCAGCAGGTGTCCAATGCAGATAACATGTGTCGCCTCTTAAGGTAGAGGAAGGCGGGGACTACCTAGGTCTGGTTGGCTCACGCTTTTACCCCCATAAGCTGGTATCTAAGAGCCATTTGTGTTGAACAATATACAACAGATATGTGTTGAACAAAATAACTCCGCTTCAAGCCAACGGAACTAAAGGTCCTTGGAACCATTCCTTTGAGGGGTATGTTTCCGGGCGGAAGGCTTTTCGTGACCCCCCCCTCCCCCACCCCGCCCCTCTGCTCGGTGGTCGGAGCCCGTGTGTCCCCACTTAGGGCTCCCGGGTAGGGGGTTAATGTTTTCGCCTCCTGCACTCCGGGATCGGGCTTTCGGGAGGCCATTCCTCATAACGGACGAACAGAAGGGTCACGCCCGGAGTAAGGGCCCTGGAGCACGAGACCAGGTCACCAAGACCGGACCTGCTGACCCACTGAGGGGACATGGTGCTTGCAGCTGCTGCTGTGCTAGTGATGTGCTGTGCTTAGTTGCTGAGTCATGTCCGACTCTTTGTGACCCCATGGACTGTAGCCCTCCAGAAACCTCTGTCTATGGTTTGTGCCGAGCCTCTTGGGAACAGAGAAGAGGCGGAAACCAGGCAGGTCTTGGGGCGGGGAGCGGGGGAGGTGGCTTTGGAAAGAGACGGTGGGGAGGTGATGGGATCGACCGAATACAGACTCTGGAGGTGAGAGGCTTCATTGGCGGCCGCGGTGGGGATGGTGGGGGTGGGGGGCAGTGGAAACACTTAATTGGTGTCGCAGGACCTGCATGAAAGGAAGAGACCTTGGAGCTGGAGAGAAAGATACTCCAAGGGTATTTAACCGTCTGCTTTGCCCCTTCGCTCTGTCCTTATCAATCCCTGCTCACTGACTGGACGGGCACAGACGCCGTGAGTGGGGAAGCCCAGTAACACGGCCCCACCCAGCGCGCGGCTGTCCCAGCTGCCCGCCGGCTTCCAGGAACGCGGCCTGTCTCAAGGCCCACGCCCTCGCCCGTCCGGACGTCCTGTGCTTCATTTGTGAAGCTTGTGGCAAGGCCTGCAAAGGACCCCGCTGTCTCTGCCCGCCCCGTCTCACCCACCGAGCTTCCTGCCGCTGCTCCTGCTGCTCCTGGCAGGTCAGCCTTACCAGGGAGCCGGTCAGCACGCCCTGGTGTATCAGGGCAGACTGGGTCTCCTGCTAATGTGGGCACAAAAAGGGAAAGATACAGTGAAAGTCTCTCAGGCGTGTCTGACTCTTTGCGACCCTATGGACTGTAGTTCATGGGATTCTCCAGGCCAGAATACTGGAGTGGGTAGCTGTTCCCATCGCCAAGGGATCTTCCCAACCGAGGGATTGAATACTTGTCTCCCGAATTGCAGGCGGATTCTTTACCAGCTGAGCCATCAGGGAAGCCCATGGTGGATGCATAGGGAGGGAAGGGCACAACAGGCATGCCTTTAGGGGGCCACGTCCTGGGAATCCTGCCCCAGGCCGCCAGCATCCAGCTCGAGGGCTGTCAGTTGCAGAGCTAGGCCCTGGCATCTCTGAAGGACAAGGCAGCATCCTTTTCTGTGCTGAGTCTTTCTAACACTGAATGATCTTCAGCCTTCGGGTGTGCTGCGAGTCCGTGGGTGGCAGGGGAAGCAGGAGACAGTATCATGAAAGATGCATTCACCTCCCAGGGCGATTTCTGGTCTCCTTGGCTCAGATGGCAAAGAATCTGCCTGCAATGCTGGAGATCCCTGGGTCAGGAAGGTCTCCAGGACTGGGAAATGGCAACCCACTCCAGTTTTCTTGTCTGGAGAATCCCCATGGACAGAGGAGCCCGACGGACTGCAGTCCATGGGGTCATAAAGAGTTGGACACGACTGAGCGACTAACAACACTTTTTCCTATTGTAGAATGACTGGTTCCTTCTCCAGCCTAGAACGATAAAGTGACTTTTATTTTTTATTTTTATTTTTGTTGATAAAGTGACTTTTAAAGGCAAGTCACTTTTCGGACAAAAGCTATCTCTTTTGTCTTCCCTCCCTCCGCATCTGCCGCGTCTCCGAATAGTGACTTTATACTGGCTAGGTATTTTCTTTTTTTCAACCCTCCGATGGCAGAGGTGAGGCGCGCAGGCACCCGGAACTGTGGTTCGCGGGTGTTTGTTTCCCGCCGGGACGGATGCCTCGGGCCCCGCCCGGCCGCAATGGGAGCCGGAAGAGGGCTTCGGGCTCTTAGAGTCCATCTCCACCGCGCCGCGGACAGACGTCCCGGGGCCGCGTCTCGGGCCATTTCCCGCCGCGCTCGGACCCGAGAGGCTCCCGCACCGCCAGCCGGCGCCGGGAGGCAGGGCCTGAGCTCCGCACGGCCGGAGAGGCCCGAGCGGCGCGGTGCGTCCGCTGGGGCGCCCGCTCAGACGCAGGCACGCGGGGCGGAACGACTCGGAGCTGGTGGGTTCCGTGGAAAGAGCTAATTTAGAGGATCCTGCGTTTGTCCGCCCCTCAGGCTCTCAGAGGGCTCCTCGACCCCGAGCCTCTTCGGGGGCCATGGGCCCTCCTTCCCTAGGATGGACCCTGCCCACCTCGGGAGGCCCGTCACCCGCTCACCGCCGGGGATGGTGTTGGCCCGGTGTGGCCGGAGCCCAGGCGCTCCTCCTGTCCCCGTCCCTCCCCGGGAGCTCCCCGCATCGCCGGAGCCACAGCACTTCCCGCTCGGAGGTCTTCAAGCACGCCAGCGAGGATTCGGAGGCGTCGCTTCATACACCTGCCCGCTGTGCTCTTGTGTTCTCAGGAGGCCCGGCGGCTGGCCCAGCACGTCCAGGACCGCTCGGCTGGAAGGGATTTCCTGGACGGTGGAGGGACCGCAGGGGCCCCGTAGAGGCTCCCGTTTCTGGTACAGAGGGTAGAGTGCAGGGTCTGGGCCCCCTGCTTACTTGCCCTGTGATCTGAGGCTGCCTCGCTGGGCCAGTTTCCTCCTCCTGAAATTACTTGTGACCTCCAGCTATCCTGGCCAGCGGGGAGAAGCAGGAGTCTCTTGTTGGACCCCTGACTCTCCCACAGTCTCTCTTCATAGCCTGGGATCGATCACCACCCATCCTGGACTCAGTTTCTGTGAGATGGGACAGAATGAAGCGTCCTTATCAGGTGAGCTGCAAACTCACCTAATATGAAGGTAGCACACAGTGTGGCATAACTTTTCTTTTTTCCCTTTGACCGAGCAGAACAACTCGCGGAGTCTTAGTAGCGCCTTGGCGGATCTTAGTATTAGTTCCCAACCAGGGATGGAACCTGCGCCCTTGGCAGTGAAAGCCAGGAGTCCTAAGCACTGGACTGCCAGGGCGTTACCTTCATCACTTCTTTCTAGTAACTCACGGTGCCTGCCGAGGCAGATGAAAATAAACGTTCGTTAGTTTGAGTCCTTTTTAAATTGCAGTGGTAGGGCTGGAACCCAACCAAGGTGGGAACCTTTCCTTTGTGGGTGTGGATTGTAGGCTGGAGTGCTGTCCTAGGAGTAGGTCCCTCAGTTGGGTCGGAGCTGGGTGATGCCACATGTGGCTGGGCCACCTCAAGAAGGTCCTCAGATCCCAGGCGGAGGAACTTGGGGACTTGGTCCTGAGGGTCACAGGGGATGTGCATATGAGGCAGCTGTGAGATGAGTATCGGGCCAGGGTGGGAGGAGTTCTGGGGGCCAGGGTACCAGGGAGAAGGCTGGTGCAAGGGCCCAGGTGGGAGGAAGGAGCCAGAGCTGGAGCTTGGGGGGTGGAGGAGGAGGGAGGGAGCACTCGGTGCCTGCCCGGCTTTGGGGAATGGGGGTGGGGTGGGATGGGGACCTATGGGTGGATGTAGGGTGTTACCGTGACCCTGTCCCAGGAGAGAAGCAGGGCATTTTGTTTGGGTGGGGGAGATGAGCTTTACCTTCGGGCAGGGTGACTGAATTCCATTCATTCAATCATTTAACCAGTATTGAATTCAGCTGCTCCTGGCTCCCCAGACCTTTTCTAGAGTCTGAGGATAGACTTGCCCAGGACAGAGCAGGAAAGGCAGGCAGGAAAATAGCAAATCCGTTAAGGAGCAAGACCCTCACTGACCATAAATCGAGATGCAGAGGAGATGGCCCGAGGGGCAGAGGGGGGCTTCCCCTCCCCTCCTTGGCTCTGATATCACCTGCAGCGCTCCAGTGATGAAGGGTTACTTGAGTTCCCACCTGGCCAGAAAGGATGCATCCTTGTAAGGGGTTGGGAGGAACATTACAGAGGGAGGAACAGCACATACAAGGCCCAGGAGGTGGGAGAGGTTGGCAAGGGGGCACCATGGTGCTAGGGGCCAGTCCACACAGGGCTGGGGCGCTTCTGGGGTTTAGTCTAAAGTGCAGCAAGAAGGGTTTGGGGTTAGGGAGTGACATGTTTTGGTGGGTTTACAAAATTGCTTCAGTGTTGCCATAGGGAGAGGGGGCCAGAGGAGGCACAGGGGTGGGAGGGGAGGCTGTTACCATGGCAGCAGTGGGCTGGGGACAAGCCCGAGGTGCCCGCAGACAGTGGCCATGACCTCTGACTTGGGTCAGGTAGAGGCAGTGCCATCCTGGCTCCCCCACCTGAGGATGCATGGCTTCCGGCCCATCACGTGACGTCTCTGAGCTTCTGTTTCATCTATAAGGTTGGGATCCTCAAGACACTTCCCGTCTGGGTCTGCTCTGAGGACTTGGTGCATCTAACGACCACAACCACTGGCACCCTGCTGTTCAGTCCTGTCCGACTCTGCGACCCCATGGACTGCAGCATGCCAGATCTCCCTGTCCATCACCATCTCCCAGAGTTTGTTCAAACTCATGTCCATTGAGTCTGTGATGCTGTCCAACCATCTCATCCTCTGTCGTCCCCTTGTCCTCCTGCCCTCAGTCTTTCCCAGCATCAGTGTGTTTTCCAGGGAGTCAGTTCTTATTGGGTGGTCAAAGTATTGGAGCTTCAGCTTCGGCATCAGTCCTTCCAATGAATATTCAGGGTTGATTTCCTTTAGGATGGACTGGTTGGATCTCCTTGGAGTCCAAGGGCACCATAGGAAAGGCCCAATAAATGGTAGTCATTGTTACTATTTCGAGATGGGTGTGGTTCTCACCTACAAAGCTAGTTTTCTGGATCTGAAACTTAAGAAAGGGATCCAGGGGAGAGATTCACGGGGGTGTCTCTGTAGCCCAGGATCTGTGTTGTTCCCTCCAGGGACATTTGGCCAGACCTGTTGTCACAGCCGGGTGTGAGGTTTGGGTGGGGGCGGGGCTGACGGTGCTTCCGGCATCTGAAGGGTGGCACCACAGATGCTGGTCAACCTCCCATAGTGTGCAGGACAGCTCCACAGCAAAGAATGGCCCAGCCCCCAGAGGTCAGCAGCGCCAAAGCTGAGATGCCTGGTGTAGACAGAGGGGTGTTGGCCCCTTAAGCCGGTCTGCTGCTGCCACTGCTAAGTCGCTTCAGTCGTATCCAACTGTGCGACCCCGTGGACTGCAGCCTACCAGGCTCCTCCATCCATGGGATTTTCCAGGCAACAGTACTGGAGTGGGGTGCCACTGCTGGGCACACTCTCTCAATCCACCAGTTTCCATCCATTTTCCCTACCACCTGCCATGAAACTAGAGGAGGAAGAACTTGTAGGACCAACGATGTACAGTAGGGAGCCACACTTTAAAAAGTGAAAAGGAACAGCTGAAATAATTTTAAGGACTCATTTAATACTTAACCCACTCAGTTTACCCAGAGTATCCTTTCTCAGTGGAATCCACACAGACATCATTCACGATGTACTTTACACTCTTTGTACTCAGTCTTCAGAATCTGAGGGGTGTCTGCATGGCAGCCCACCTCAGGTCAGCCTGGACACGTGCCAAGTGCTCTAGAGCCACGTGGTGGCCAGTGGTTGCCCTTCAGGACTGTACAATTCTGGAGGATCTTTGTTTTTCTAATAAAACTTTTATTGAATAAAAAATTAAGACAAACACCAAAGTTATTCTCCAAATCACGTAAGATATAGTGATGCCATACAGTAGGCCCTTGTTGGTTATCCATTTGAAATATAGCAGTGTGAACATGTCCATCCTAAACTCACTATCCTTCCCTCCCCATCCTCTCCCGCTTCCAGAACCTAAGAGCCTTCTTTTAAGTTGGTGAGTCTGTTTGTTTATTTTTTTGGGTTGCATCAAGTTTTAATTGTTGCATGTGGGATCTAGCTCCCTGGCCAGGGATTGAACCCCGGCCTCCGCGTTGGGAGTGTGGAGTCTGTCACTGGACCACCAGGGAAGTCCCTGTGAGTCTGCTTCTGTCTTGTACGTAAGTTCATCACTATCATTTAAGATTCTGCATATAAGGGATGTCATACAATGTTTCAGTTTTCCTGACCACTCAGTATGACAATCTCTAGGGCCATCCATATTGCTGCAAAAGACATGATTTTGTTCTTTTGCTGGTGGAGTAATATTCCATTGTATCTGTGAATGACATCTTGATCCATTCATTTGTTGATGGGCCTTTAGGCTGCTTCCATGTCTCCTCTATTTTAAACATAGCTGCAGGGGAGGATCTTTAGCCTGATACCACAATTGTTTGGTCACTTGCAGGTTTCTTGAAGGTTTTCTGAAGAATGTTTCATCAGTTCCAGCTTACTGTTGCCCCACCTAGAGACTTTTTTCTATTTCTGGGGATTTGTGTGTGCATTTTCTGGCATTTAGATTCAGTTCAGTTCAGTCACTCAGTCATGTCTGTCTCTTTGCAACCCCATGAATTGCAGCATGCAAGGCCTCCCTGTCCATCACCAACTCCCAGAGTTCACTCAAACTCACGTCCATCGAGTCGGTGATGCCATCCAGCCATCTCATCCTCTGTCCTCCCCTTCTCCTCCTGCCCCCAATCCCTCCCAGCATCAGAGTCTTTTCCAAGGAGTCAACTCTTCACATGAGGTGGCCAAAGTACTGGAGCTTCAGCTTTAGCATCATTCCTTCCAAAGAAGACCCAGGGCTGATCTCCTTCAGAATGGACTGGTTGGATCTCCTTTCAGTCCAAGGGACTCTCAAAGAGTCTTCTCCAACACCACAGTTCAAAAGCATCAATTCTTTGGTGCTCAGCTTTCTTCACAGTCCAACTCTCACATCCATACATGACCACTGGAAAAACCATAGCCTTGACTAGATGGACCTTTGTTGGCAAAGTAATGTCTCTGCTTTTGAATATGCTATCTAGGTTGGTCATAACTTTCCTTCCAAGGAGTAAGCGTCTTATGGCTGCGGCACCATCTGCAGTGATTTTGGAGCCCCCCAAAATAAAGTCTGACACTGTTTCCACTGTTTCCCCATCTATTTCCCATGAAGTGATGGGGCTAGATCCCATGATCTTAGTTTTCTAAATGTTAAGCTTTAAGCCAACTTTTTCACTCTTTCATCAAGAGGTTTTTTAGTTCCTCTTCACTTTCTGCCATAAGGGTGGTGTTATCTGCATATCTGAGGTTATTGATATTTCTCCCGGCAATCTTGATTCCAGCTTGTGCTTCTTCCAGCCCAGCGTTTCTCATGATGTACTCTGCATAGAAGTTAAATAAGCAGGTGACAATATACAGCCTTGATGTACTCCTTTTCCTATTTGGAACCAGTCTGTTGTTCCATGTCCAGTTCTAACTGTTGCTTCCTGACCTGCATATGGGTTTCTCAAAAGGCAGGTCAGGTGGTATGGTATTCCCATCCCTTTCAAAAGGGAATGGGAAACCACTTCAGTATTCTTGCCTTGAGAACCCCATGAACAGAATGAAAAGGCAAAATGATAGGATACTGAAAGAGGAACTCCCCGGGTCGGTAGGCATTTAGATTATTGCCCAGTAAAACATATTTGCGATCCAAGCCAAATATAACTGAACCCTCTGTGGCCCGCGGGTCTCCGGTTTGCAACTGGCTGAGTGTGGTTAAGGAGCTGTACCTCAAGGTGGGTAGCCACTAGCCACCTATTTATTTAAAAAAGAGAAAGAAACGTTTTAAAGTCAGGTCCTCAACCACGAGCCACCTTTCAGATATGCGGCAGTTCCCCTGCACAAAGAGCAGGTCAGAGGATTTTTTCCATCACTGCAGAAAGTTCTTGTTGGCAGTTCTCTCAGAGGGAGCTCTGGCCCAAGCCGGGTCCTTGGTCGGGGCGCGAGCTTAGTGCCGGTTCTCTCCGCTCTGTGCCCCCAGCTACCACGCTGGCCCCACGCAGCTCTGGTGCCGGCGGCGCGTGGCGTTCGCTCCCGGATCATCGCGCAACCGGAGGACGAGCTGCGGGCGCGCGGAGTGGGGCCTTGCGCGCGGCTCCCAGCGCTGCTCTCCGGGTTCCAACTCCTCGCGTGCTCCGCCTGCGCCCGCCTTGCAGCGCTGCGGCCACCTGGCTGCCCGGAGCCGACCCCCGCTCTAGGTCCCGGGCCGGCCTGGATGCCCTGCCACCCTCTGGTCATCGGCACCCCCCCCCCCCAATCCTAATCTCCCCACCTGGGGACTCTGGTTCTCTCCGGTCCTCTGTCCCCTTCCCCATCCCCCCATGAGAAGCGCCCCCCCCCCATCTCCCCATCTCGGGACTCTGGTCCTTTGGACCACCCCCCCCCGTCCCCCGCCCCAACCCACCCAATGAGAAGCCCACCCCTCCGCATCTGGGGGCTCTGGTCCTCGGCTCCCCCGATATAACAAGCCCACCCCTCCCCATCTGCCCATCTGGCAGGCTTTGGGCTTCTCTGGGCCTCGGTTTCCTCACTTTGTGGGCGGGAGGATCCCGGCGGGGACACGTTGGCGCCCAGGCTGGCCTCTGGACCTGGGACCTGCATCAGCCCCGCGGGCAGAAATGTCGGTCCTCCCGCCCTCGGCCTCGCCGGGCAGCGGACGCAGGCGGGATGGCCGGGGCGAGGGGACGGCCTGGGCGACCCCGCTCCGGCGGGACTTCGGGCAGACGCAGCCCCGCCCACCTTCGTTTACCCTCCGACCTTGGTTCCAGGCCCCGAGCAGTTCCCGGCGCGGGCGGTTGCTGCGGTTCCCGCGCTCTGGCCCCCCTCCCCGCTCCCGACCCCCAGAAGCTCAAGAGCGGCGGAACCTTCGCTGCAGCGCGCGCTTCCGGCCGGCGCCGTTTCCCAGGGACGCCGCCGCCCCTCGCGCCCCCGCGCCCCCCGCGCCTGCGTTCCCGGCGCCGCCGGCCCGGAGCTCCCCGAAGCTTCGGCCCCGCCGCCGCCGGCCCTCGCGAGGGGAAGCCCGGGCCGCACGGGACCTCGGCCCGCTGCTCCGGACCCGAGAGGCCGCTGCACCGGGTACAGGGGTCGGGATGGAGGGAGGAGCCGCGCCGGGTCGGCCGTGACCGGGATGGGGGTGGGGCCGACCACGGCGGGGACGGAGCGGCAGGGGCAACGCGGGTCCTGGGGGAGCGCGGGAAGCTGAGCGGGGCGGCGGGGTGGCGGCGCTGAGCCGGGCACAGCGCGGGGAGGGATGGGGAAGTAAACGTGCTGCATCCCGCGAAAGGGAGGTGCTTGGGAGGGGGGCTCCGACAGCTATGGAGAGGGTCGGAACGATGTCACGGCCTATGGGTAGGGGTCGGGCCAGAGAAGGACCCCCGGGAACGGGGGAGGTGGGGATGTAGCAGGTGTGAAAGTTCACAAGGCGACGCCTGCGCAGAAGGCTGGCAGTTGAGGTGTCCTAGCGATGCGTACCTGAAATTCGGAGGTTAGATGATGGAGTGAAAGTCGCTGAGTCGTCTCCGACTCTGTGCGACCCCAGGGACTGTAGCCTGCCAGGCTCCGCTGTCCATAGGATTCTCCAGGCCAGAATACTGGAGTGGGTAGCCGATCCCTCCTCCAGGGGATCTTCCCACCCCAGGGATCGAAACCAGGTCCCCCACGTTGCAGGCGGATTCTTTACCGTCTGAGCCATCAGGGAAGCCCCTAGGTGATGGAGGAGTATGTTGAATCCTTAAGGTGCCAAGTGGAGGAACAACTTAGAGGAGCTCCGGGTGGAAAAGTGGGGAACTGGATTAGTGGGACTCTGGGGACGTACCTTGGGAGGAAATTAAGAGCAGCCATAGACGTATCCAGGTTTGGGAGGCCTTCCAGGG
This sequence comes from Bos grunniens, assembly GCF_055505025.1. Lineage (NCBI taxonomy): Eukaryota > Metazoa > Chordata > Mammalia > Artiodactyla > Bovidae > Bos > Bos grunniens. The sequence continues at coordinate 62,355,733 of NC_141182.1, read as the reverse complement.
AACTAGTGGGCATGGAGGTCTAGGAGGTCTGGAGGCCAAAGAGAGGCCTCTGCGGTGGTCCTGGGGGTGGGGTGAGGGGTGGGGAGAGGATGCATCCTAAGTTGTGGCCGAGGAAGCGACACGTTAGACAAATTCTGGAGGCAAGACTCCTGGCGAGACTCGGAAGAAGCCATGAAGATGTAAAAGACAAAATAGGCTTGGGATTTGATTGGCTGTCGAGGAGTGAGGGAGGCGGGAAGCAGAAGGAAGGCGAGGAGGAGGAGGAGGAGGGAAGAGGCCGGGTGATGCCCTCGGGTCCCCTGGGGGAGGAGAGGAGGACTCGCGAGGAAAGGCAGGTGGAGTCTCTGAGCTGCTGAGCTTAGCCGGAGAAGCCGTCGAGGCTGCCTGGTGCGGCCGAGCGACTCGGCCTGGAGGCAGCCCCCTTTCCCGTCAGGGAGGAGGTCAGTGGGACAGAGGGCCGCGAGCGCTGAGACGGCGGGGACACTGTCCCCGGGCAGCGGCTCTGTTGACCTGTCTCCCCTCCGCCGCTCCCAGCTGCCGCTCCGGATGCTGCTGTTGCCGCCGCGGCCCCCCCACCCTCGGGCCTCCTCTCCCGAGGCCATGGACCCGCCGCCCCCCAAGGCGCCCCCTTTCCCCCCGGCGGAGGGCCCTGCCTCCACTGCGTCCTCGGCGGCGGGGCCCCGGCCCCCGCGGCTGGGCCGCCACCTGCTCATCGACGCCAACGGGGTCCCCTACACGTACACGGCGCCGCTGGAAGAGGAGCCGCGCGGCCCAACCCCGCGCGAGGCGCCGCCTGGAGAGCCCGGGCCGCGCAAGGGCTACAGCTGCCCCGAGTGCGCCCGCGTCTTCGCCAGCCCCCTGCGGCTGCAGAGCCACCGTGTGTCGCACTCGGACCTCAAGCCCTTCACGTGCGGCGCCTGCGGCAAGGCCTTCAAGCGCTCCAGCCACCTGTCGAGGCACCGCGCCACGCACCGCGCCCGTGCCGGGCCGCCGCACGCCTGCCCGCTCTGCCCGCGCCGCTTCCAGGACGCCGCGGAGCTGGCGCAGCACGTGCGGCTGCACTGAGCCGGCGGGCGGCCCTGGCTCCCCTCCTCGCGCCCGGCGCCCCAGGTGCCGCTCCCGCGTGGTGAACACCTGCTGTCTGCGCGGGAGGGTCGACGAAAGGCTGCGTCTGCAGCCTGGTTCGCTCCTGCGTCTCCCCTCGCACCCGCCACCCTCACCCTCTCTTAATAAACATTCCGCACTTCGCTTCAGGGCTCTTATTTGCGGCGCTGGGGCGGGCGCGGGTGGTGAAGCCAGACCGTGAGCACGTGGGAACCACCGTCCCGGCGCGCGTTTCCGGCCGGAGCCGTTTCCTGGTTGCCCGGGCGCCCCGCCCCCACCGCTTTGCCCTGGACCCTCTCCTCCGTCCCCCGGTCCTCTCCGCCCCTCCTAGGCGCCGCCAGCTCCCGGGGGACGCCCCGAGCGCTCCGGCCTGCCGCCGTCTGCACCCACGCGGGGAGCCCGGAGCCGATCAGGATCCACCCGGATCCGAGAAGCTGCTGCACCGGGTACGGGGGCCGGGAGGCGGGCGGGAGCTGAAACGGGCCGTGGGGCGGGGCGGGGCCGGGCGCGCGGGCCCCCGAGCGCGGGGCGGGGCGGGGCTCGTGGAGAGGCCGGGGCAGAGGCCTGCGGAGCGCGGGCAGGCTGCCGGGAGTGGGGGCGGGTGGGCGTGCCCCGGACGGAACGCACAGGGGCCCCGGGGCGGGGGAGGACACAGGGCTCGCGACGCGGCCGCCCACCCGAGAGGGCTCGGGCACAGGCCGAGGGGGCGCCCGGGGCGGGCACTGACCCCCACGGCCGGGTCAGCGGCCTGGAGGCCTGATGGGTGGGGCCTCCGGGCGACTTGTGAGCTGAGGGAGGGCACACAGGGGGCAGACAGCCACAAAGACATCCCGCGCCTGCGGTCGGCGGTGGGAAGGAACGGAGAGGTGTCTCGAGGAGGGGGCGCCTGGGAACCTCAGAGGGTCACGGAGTCAGGGTAGCGCTGCAGAGCGGTCCGGAGCAGGGCACGCAGAGCGGGAAGGACGGAGCTCGTGGGGCCGAGCTTCCCGCCTCCGCGTGACCTCCTCGTCCTGTCTCCCACCCCCCAGGCCTCAGCCACCCCTCCGGATGCTGGTGCTGCCGGCCCCCGGCCCCCGGCCCCCGGCGTTTCCCTCCGCTGAGGCCATGCAGGCCCCTCCCCCTCGGACAGGCGGGTCCCCAGAGCCCGGACCTTCCTGCTCCACAGGATGTCCCCAGACCTCGCCCTCTTCTTCCAGGCCCAACCACTACCTGCTCATAGACACCCAGGGCGTCCCGTACACCGTGCTGGTGGACGAGGAGTCGCAGAGGGAGTCCGGGCCCGATGGGGCGTCGGCCCAGAAAAAATGCTACAGCTGCCCCGTGTGCTCCCGGGTCTTCGAGTACATGTCCTACCTGCAGCGACACAGCATCACCCACTCGGAGGTGAAGCCCTTCGAGTGCGACACCTGCGGGAAGGCATTCAAGCGGGCCAGCCATCTGGCGCGCCACCACTCCATTCACCGGGCAGGCGGCGGGCGGCCCCACGGCTGCCCGCTCTGCCCTCGCCGCTTCCGAGAGGCGGGCGAGTTGGCCCAGCACAGCCGGGTCCACTCCGGGGAGCGCCCTTACCAGTGCCCGCACTGCCCGCGCCGGTTCATGGAGCAGAACACCCTGCAGAAGCACACGCGGTGGAAGCACCCCTGAGCCAGGCTGCGGGGCCCCCCCAGGTACCGCGGGATTCTCGGGGGGGGGGGGGGGCGGTGCACATGGACACCTGTTGTCCTCAGACAGCCGGCGAGCACCAGGGGGCCCTGGACACAAACAGACCCACAGCTGTGGGGAGGCTGATCTCGGCCTTAAGGAGAAGTCCTGCAGTCATCTCCGGGTGTTTGGGAGATAGGATGAGAGCAACACCCCACGTTTCCTGAATGGAACCCTCTAACCTCAGAGACACCAGCGATTCCACGACTGATCCCTGACTGCCGGGGTTGGGCCGGGTTAGTCTGGGCCCGATGGGGCGCAAGAGTGCCATGTGTTACCGATCTCGGGCCTGAAAACTGTGCCTGGGGGCCATCAGGAATCTGCACTGTCTTCCTGAGACCCGCCCCCCTTCCCCCACAACGTGCAATGCTGGGGGAAAGGGCCCCAGACTTGCCTCCCACTCCCCAGCCAGAGGTGGAGACTGGACACTCACTCAGTAAACACGTGGTCCACTTTCAGCACCCGAGGTCGGTTCTGGGAGACTATCTCTGCCCACTGCCTGGCAGGGAGACTTTGCAAGTGCCTGGCCCACCTGGCTGGGGAACGGGAAGGTTGGCCTGTGATGGGGCTCATCCGAGCTTGGCTCCTGACCACCTGTGTCATTGAGGCAGAATGTTTTTAATCTTTCTAAAAACCACGACCCATTGTAAGAAACACATTTTATACGGCAACCCGGTATACAGGTACACAAAATACATGCAAAACAAAGGTTTAACAATAGTTACTTCTGCGTGCAGGCCTCTCATATTTTTTTTCCATCTATTTCATATCTGCTGTTACAAATTTCATTCTACCATATTAAATTTTCTGCGCATGAATATGTAGTTTGAAAGACACCGAACTAGGGCAGGTGCCTCCCCCTGCACGTTTTGACACCGGTAGTGAAGTGAGGGGCGTGTGGCCAAGACGGTTCGACTCTCCAAATGTAGGGTTAAAAAGCACTGCTCTCTTAAGGGCCGGTAGGAATTCTGGAGCACGGAAGCTACCGGAGAGAGGGAGGAGAGGCAGGTGGCCCTGGGGCAGAAGCCGAATAAACACCTGTCCTCTCACCGAGTTTTCTTTGCGTGTCGGAGTTGTGTCAGGCACTGTGCGGGGCCTCATCTCTTCCAACCTCTTGTTGGGTGGAGGAGAAAACCAGTTGTCTCTACTCCCTAGAGAGGGAGCATCCCATAATCTGACTCCAGATAACATTCATAGGGTCCCGAGCTTGAGTTCTGGCCCCGGCCAGGCGCTGGGCTGAGCGTCGTATCATTTTATCCCCACAACAGACCTAAAAGGGATTATAATCGCCCCACTTTACAGGTGAGAAAACCGAGGCTGCGAAGGAGCGGCCAGGACTGGGATCTAGGTCCCGAAAGTTGCAAAGCCAGCTCTTAATAACACGTGGGCAGGGACTGGTTTTTAGGCCTTTATTTTCGGGGAGAGGTAACTCACTACTCTAAGGGCCCCGGGAAGCCTGGGGTCCTGCGTGCTCAGCCCAGGGGAGATACAGGAACGGGTCGCGGGGGTCCACTCCGGCCAGTTCTCAGCATCTCTCTTAAGGGGATCCTCAACCTTCCCGGCTGTTCCCTACGTCTCCCTGCCTCTCCCAAACCCGACCCGGCGCCTCCTCACCCATTCGGGTGACCCCGGGCGCCGCCAGCTCTCCAGGAATTAGGAATTTCGTGACGTTCCCTGACCAGGCTTCGCCGAGGGCGGGGGGGAGTGCTGCAAGGGGCCATCGCGCAAGTGCGGCCCGAGTCTCCGCCGCAAACGGCCGGCTTAACGGGGACCCGGGACTCCGAGAGGAGGCAGGCCACCTGCGCACCGGGAGGCCCCGGCTGCCGGCTCTCTTCGTCGCCCGTCTCCGAGACTCACCGCCGCCTCCGCCCCGCCCGCGGGTGGGTGGTCGCTTCCTTTCGCTCCCTGTCACACTTTGCAGACGCTCCCCGGCGCCGGGCATGGGCGCCGCCGCCGTCGGTCCCCGGGCCGGATTCCGCGCGCGGGTGGGTGAGCGGGGGGCCCCGGACAGCCCGGCCCCGGGCACTGGGGGGTGGTGGCAGCGTCCGCACCTGCGGCCAGGCTTATTCCCCGCGGGGACCACTCGCCGCCGCCCGCCCTCCCGCCCGCGGGACAAAGGGCGGGGGCGGCGCATCCCCACGCGTGACCTTCTCCCGCGTCGCGCGCGCCCAGCCCCCCGCGGGCGACAGGCCGGTGCTCGCCCGCACGAGCCTGGGGGGTTACCCGTGGGCGGGGAGGCCCGCCCGTGGTTGGGGTCTCCACCCAGCGCCTGGAAGTTGGGGCACTCTCCTAGGCCAGTGACCTGTGTCGAGACCCTGTTGGCCTACTTCGACCAGGAGAACCCTGCTCCGTCGGCCCCACGGGTCCTCCTTCCTCCAGCTCCCCACTCCCTAGAGCCTGGGAGTTTGTAACCCCAGGTGTCCTCAGTCTGCCCGCCTCCGTCAAACCCACGAGTCCCGGCCTTCAAACAGCCCTCCCCACGTCGAGAGCCCCAGGTCCCCCGGAATGCCCCCTAGAAGCCCGTCTGTGTTCCTCCATCTGTGGCTGCCCTTTTTGTCCAGTGGCCCTGAGGCGCTCAGCTGCCGGGGTCTGCTGAAGGCCGCACCATGAACAGCCGGAGGAGGCCAGGTGAGGAACCCGGGCCCTGCTCCACCCACCCCGGTCCCTGCCCTTTCCTCCCTGGCTGGGGTCTGGTCCGAGGCCCCAGGACCTCCCTTGGGTGAGCTTAGGCTCTCTTCTCCAGTGAAGAAGGACAGCGAGGCCTTGGAGATTTCCATCCCCTTCGATGAGACGCCCCACCTGGACCCGCAGATCTTTTACAGCCTGAGCCCCTCTAGGGGGAACTTCGAGGGTGAGTGGACTGGAGGGGGACTGAGTCCCGAGGGGGTTCAGCCAGGGTCACTGAGTCCTGGGGTGTGACCAGGGCCGACCGCCCCTAGAGCCGTCGGAGGCTGCCTCCCCTACAGCGGCCCTGATGAACGGCGTCCGGGCCCAGCTGCACCTGGCCCTGGAGAGGAACTCCTGGCTGCAGAAGCGCATTGAGGACCTGGAGGAGGAGCGGGACTTCCTGCGGTGCCAGCTGGACAAGTTCATTTCCTCTGCCCGCCTGGACGCAGGTGAGGGTGTCCCCCCCTCCCCAGGGGGCCCAGCTCCACCCTTCTCAGGGACATGTGAATGCTCTTGCATTCACACTCCTTTGGTGGCTCTCCGTGGGCTCCAAGCCCAGCCTCCTTCCTGCTTGAATTCTTCTGCTGATGGGCGGGACTATGGCCTGCTTGTCTGGGTCCTGAGCACTGCCCCGACCCCTCCCCACGGGGGCTTTCCTGCCCTGCATCTTTAGCAGTGGCCTGGAGGATCCAGTCTCTCCTCTCCCTCACTGGTGGTCAACCCCTGGCTGGCTCCCTCGAAAGCTTCCCTCTCTGGGAAGTCATCTGAGAGTTAGGGCGAGGGCCCTGCGGTTTTTCTCAACACCTACCTCATTGGGGACCCCTGTGCTCTGGCGCCACCTCTAGCCTGGGTTGCTGGGGCCTACCACCATCCGTTCCGGATGCTGGGGAAACCCACACAGGATGGTCAGGGGCAGGGGCCCCTGGACTTTCTTCGTGGGAAGACCAGCACCGGGCTCCGAACCCGCTGTCAAGAGGGAGGGCCTGCATCAGAACCTGGGCAGCTTCCTGGTCTGGGTAAGGGCGGGGGCATGCCCTTCCCAGGTAACTAGACCCAGAGACTATTTCTTTTGGGGTATGAACCCCACACCCTCAGCGAGGCCTTGCCTGCCTCCACTTTTCTGGAGGCCTCACTGGGTCCCCAGAAACCTCCTCCACTGTGAGAACCCCACAAAATCACTCTCTCCTGAGGTCCCCGTGGTACTGGCCTGGTCCACTGGGCCCCTCCCCCAGACCTCTTGCACCAAGTCTGAGCATCCTCAGGCCACGCCCCACCCAGGACCCCCAAATCCCGGCCTAGTGTACTGTGTTCAGCTGGGCGTCTGTGCTGCACTTCCTCCTGGGAGACCCCCTTTCCTGGGGACTCTGTGACCTGCCACCCGCCCCTCGCTGTCCTGTTCCCGCAGTTCATGCGTGTGCGTGTCTTCCCGCCTCTCTCCAGACGACCACTGCCGGGGGAAGCCCGGGCCTCGGCGGGCCGAGGGGGACGGCCGAGGGGGGACCGGGGGCGAGGCCTCAGACCCCGAGTCAGCTGCCTCCTCCCTCAGCGGAGCATCTGAAGAAGGCAGCACCGTGGAGAGGAAGAGGCAGAAGCAGAAAGGAGGCCCAGGCCGGCGGCGCTTCGGGAAGCCCAAGGCCCGGGAGAGGCAGCGGGGTGAGTGGGGGACGCGCGGGGCTGGGGGTCTGTGTGAGCTTCCCTCTCCCCGCCCCTCCATCGGCAAACAGACCAGATCAGACCTGGTTGACTGACTGGGCCTCCGTGGGTGGTCCTGGTTTATAGTCCTGGAGTTACGGCCCACCCTCCTGAGCCTCAGGCTCCAGGGGAGGCGGCAGTAGCCCAGGAGGACTGGGAGGAACGCAGCCCTTCCCCGCACTCGAGCCCTCCCCGGGCCTGCTTGTCTCCCCTTCTCCCATCTTCTGTAACTCACAGCTAGCCTCCTGGGATTCCTGCTTCCCCTTTCTGCCTCCCACTCCCCCCGCCCCGTCTCTGTACCCCCAACTCTCTCCCCTGCCCTCGGCTTGCAGTGAAGGACGCAGATGGGGTCCTCTGCCGCTACAAGAAGATCCTGGGCACCTTCCAGAAGTTGAAGAGCATGTCTCGGGCCTTCGAGCACCACCGAGTGGACCGCAACACGGTGGCGCTGACCACGCCCATCGCGGAGCTGCTCATCGTGGCCCCGGAGAAGCTGGCCGAGGTGGGCGAGTTCGACCCCTCCAAGGAGCGCCTGCTCGAGTACTCGCGCCGCTGCTTCCTGGCCCTGGACGAGGAGACCCTCAAGAAGGTGCAGGCCCTCAAGAAGAGCAAGCTGCTGCTTCCCATCACGTACCGCTTCAAGCGGTGATCCCACCCCACCTGGCCTGGCGCCCGCCCTCCAGCTCCTGCTTCCCTCGCCCGGCGCTCGGGGCCCGCGTGTGCACGGGCGGTGGGCCCCCACGAGGGCGGCTCGTTTCCGCTCGGACCGCCACCCCCTCCCCAGGCCCCCTGTATATAGGTCTGTCCCCTGGGCCTCTCACAGCCCTAGAGTCCACCCTGCCCTCCGCCTTCCCTGGGTTGGGGGCGGTCCTCGCCTAGTCCCGCTTCCAAGAGAACCACCATCCAGGGCCCGGTTCTGTCTTCCCTGACCACTGGCACCCCCGCATCTGAGCGGCACCATCCTGCCCTCGCTGGGCCCTCCCTCCTGGGAAGCTGCGGGACCCTGCGGGGCGAGGCCACTGTACATACCCCGTCCGCACCCCAGCCCCGCAGCGAGCTTCCCACCCGCCTTCCGAGACCGCCCGAGTCCACGTGAGACAGAGCTATTAAGATAATTTAAATTAAAAAGATGATAAAATTTGGAATAAACTAGGCCCCGGCCTTTTCCTGGGCAGGGGGTGGCCGTTGCCGCGGAGACGGTGACGGGGGCTCTGGAGGATTCGGAGCGCGGACCGTCAGGCGGAGCCGGGGAACTGGGCGAGACAGGGTGTAATTAGCCCCCCGCAAGGCAGGGGTGGGAGGGGAGGCAGCTGTGCCCTGGGGAACTCGGGGGCGGGGCAGCACTCCAGGGAAAGTGCGTGAGCACTACCCGCTGGGCTACTGGGACCAGAGGCGCGGCGGCAGGAGGAGGGACTCCATGACCTCCAACGGAGGTGGCCGGCCCGGGCAGCCGGAAACCTCCGAGCTGACGACTCCGTTAGGAGGCGGTATCGCGAGATTATCCATCTCCCGGAAGTGTCCGCTGCGTCGCTCGCGGCGCCTGCGCGGTCGCCACGGCAACTAGTAGAGGGGCGGTCTTGCTTAACGGTCGGGAAAGCGGGGCCCTCCCCGGGGGAAGGGGAAAACTCGCGCACGCGCGCTGAGGGCTCTGGAAGCGGGGGTGGGGGTGCCTTTCTGGAGCAGCTGAGAAACCTCGCCTCAGACCGACGTCTACGCAGGCGCAGAAGCCCATCTGTCCCCCCCCCCCGCCCTCTTTCACCCTGCGCAGGCGCACAAAGCCGCGCTGGCAACCTCCGCAGCGGCCGCGCGCACCCTTTACCCCGCTGGCTGCTTTTGTCTCGCGCAGCCTTCTTAGGCCCTCCGCAGGAGCGGCCCTTTTTTTCCTCCCCTTTCCCCACCCGGAGAGTCAGGTGCCGAGAGCTGGGACGCTGCCCTTCTCCGTTTCCTCTCCCCTGACCCACCTCGCCTCCGTCCTCCCTCCCTTTTCGGTTCCCGGAGCCGGAAGGAGCCGAAGCACTGACGGAAAAAGCCGAAGCTGTCACCCGTGAGTCGGGGGTGGGGGTCATCCCGAAGTGGTGGCGGAAGGAGCCGAAGTTCTCCGGGAGGGGAGGAGGGTGCCACTGGAATCTCCGGAAGGAGCCGAAGTTTGGAAACAGCTTGATCTCTGACTGGGTCCGAAGGCGAGCGCTGGAAACCTTCGGAAAGTGCCGAATCCGGGACGGTTAGGACTGTCGGAAGTAGCCGATTCGCTTGGACTGGGCCGGCGGAGAAGAGCGGGGAGAATCAGCGCAGTCAAAGGGACGGTTTGAATTTTCAGAAGAAGCCGGATCCTCAGAGGGGCCTGGGTGCAGAGGAACGCGAGGACCTCCGAAAACATCCGAACGTGGAAGAGCTAATATCCGAAAAGTTACGAAAACTTGGGAGAGTCCGTGAAACCCTCACTTCGGGTGTTTTCGGAAGCAGCCGTAGTCCCCGCTCCAGACGCTTTCCTCTACGGTCCGGAAATAGCCGACGCGTTTCGGAGCCAGACCCTGGGGGGAGGGACACCTTGCGGGCGCGCAGGCGGGGAGGGGCGGAGCCGGGGCGGGGCGGGGCGGGCAGCCAGGCCTTGATTAGGTAGGAGGTGGCGGAGCGCCGGCGGCGGCCGGAAGTAGCCGAAGCTAGCGGCGGAAGTAGCCGAAGCGGCCGGAGCGGGCGCGCGGCAAGGCGAAGCGAAAGCTGCACAGCGCCCTACGCGGCCGCCTCAGTATGTCGGACTTCGACGAGTTCGAGCGGCAGCTCAACGAGAATAAGCAAGGTGAGAGCGCCGGGGGAGAGGGGTAGCGGGCGGGGCGGCTCTTGGCTTCCCTCCGTGTCCCCCGCCATTTTCCCCGTCGCTTCTCCCTCTTCTCAGGGCCGCGCGGCGCACCCCCCCTCCCCCCCGTCCCGCAGCGCGCGCCTCGCTCACGTGACCGCGCGGCGAGCCACGCGCGGCGGGGAGGGGGCGGCGGGCGCCGACCCGGACGCATGCGCACCGCGCTCCGCTCAGCGCCCAGAGTGGTCCGCTTTGGAGGCGGCGCTGGCGCGGCGGGCTCGCCTGGTGTCATCTCATGGATTTATGCGTTTTTTAATTTGGAAAGGAGATTGTATAGATGAGCCCCGCAACTCCTTTTCGCCCGACGCCCTGGCACTTCCGCTTCCGGCTGGTTCTCCGGCCTGGTTCTCCACGCCCCCTTTGTTCCAAAATGGCGGTTGTGGGTCCCCCTTCACGTGGGCGCTGGCAGTGCCGCGTGGGGAGCACCTCTCACCCCGGCCCCTTTGCCCCTCGTCCTGTTCACCGGCCGCCGGGGCCCCGCGGGCCGCTGGGGTCGGGCGCCAGGGTCGGCGCCGGTGGAAGAGGCCGCATTGTCCGTGCTCCGTGCCCCTCACGCACCCCTTCTCGGGGCCCTGGCTCCCCCGGCGGTCGCAGTGCGGAGTGTTTGCCTGTCATCGCTCCCCACGGCCTGCACTATCGCGCCAGCCTCCTAAATCTTAGCGTGGAGCGGACTCTTGGGCACTGAGCGAGGAGAGGGCTCGTTTCACTTGGGGGGGGGGGTGGGAGGAGCGTCCCCCTCGGGAGACGCCGAATCCAAGCACGGGGCTGTGATTAGTTTGGGGACCCCAAGAACGTTAGCGCTGGAGAGGTGTAGGACAGTTAGCAGGTTTCCTTGCCTTAATCCGGTTTGAGAGTGAACAAACTTAAATTTAGGTCGAGGGAAAGTGGCGGGCTTGAGGTTTACTCTGCTTGTGTCTGGAACGCCGAGTGAGGGGCGCTGGGATTCACCTTTCCGCCCAGCCTGAAGTTGGGAGGGGGAGGTGGCTGGATCAGTAGTCTGTGCCTGGGGAAGCGTACCCACAGATTGTCTGTCACATACATGATGCACTGCTTAACAGCATGGGCTTTGGAGGGGAGCAGACGTGGGTTCTAGTACCTAATTAGTTACTATTTGTGGGCCTGTTTTTTCCTCATGTAGTTAGTAGACTGCCCTTTTTTTTCTTTTTTTGGTCACTAGAACTTTGGTCAATTAACAGATGATAGTAATAATAGTTAAGTTTACAGCACCCACCACAATGTGTCACGCACACTGCTAAGCTCTTCTGCAGTTTTCCTAAGTGGGTTTTTGTAACAGCTCCGTGAGGCTGAAGTGATTTCCTGCCCTTCGCAGAGGAGGAAACAGCTCAAGAATAAAAGCTTTCCCAGATTTCAGCTGATCAGAGGCAGAGCTGAGATTCAGCGGGGCAATATGCCGACAGTGTGTGGCATGTGGCTTGGCCTCCTTTAAGTGCCGAATAAGTGATACCCTTTCAACGGTGAAATCGTTCGTAGTGTGAGGGCTCACTCGGAGGAAATGTGGAGTCGCGTTTCCAGCAGATGTCCCCAAGCCGTACACCTGGGGGTGCCCACGAGCCTCATTTAAATAAGAGGAGAAAACAGATTTAGAGGTTTGGTTGCTATTGCACGGTTTTGTGCAGGATAGCTGAAACAGCCCCTGAGTCTGCGGGCCTGCAGAGCCGCGTCCTGCCAGGCTGGACAGCCAGAGCTGATGGAGCTGCCCTGGGGCACTGACACCCGCGCTCTGGTCTCTGCCTGGGTGTCCCCTCTGCCCTGGGAGGCCAGGCCCTCAGCCTGGGCATGTCCCTGGGGTTGGCGAGTTGTTCCCATAACGACGTGGCTGTGGCATTTAGAGCATCCATAACTCCCTTCCTGTTCTGATGTGTGCTGGATCATTGGTTTTTTATTTTCCTCTGGGGTGGGGGCAGGGGTTACCCTTGCCTTATGGGGCAGCTTTGCCCACATGCTGCTCTGCCCGAGTCTGTCTTGGCGGTCCTGCCTCCTCCAGGCCTCAGCCCCTGAGACCTGGGTTCCATGTCTGTGTCCACGACACCCCGGCGGGCGCCAGTGCTTCCTGTGTGACCACCTCTCTCTGCCTGTGTGTCTGTTTCTGAGCCTCAGCTGCAGGGAAGGGTCTCTGCCCATCTTAGCAGTGGGGAGCCAGAGGCCCAGAACCGTTGTCGTCCATCCCCTTCCCAGGGCCAGGATGCTCCTCACACTGCCCGTTCCTCCTGTTTCCTCCTGGTGCAAGTCTTGGATATATTTTTCATGTTTAGTCTTTTCATCTTTGAGGAGGCAATTCCACCATCGCTAGTGGTTCCAGCCAGGTCCTAATGGGTCTGCCTGTTTCGTGTTTAGAGGTATTGCCCCCGCCTAGTTGCCCTTGACCTTTCAGGGTTCACATTCAGGCTTCACCTGTATCCAGGCTTTTTGGCCAGGGCAAATCACATGACCTCCCTAAGCCTCAATTTTCTCATCTCTCGTGAGCGATCTCCGCCGCCGCTCCCCCCCTCCCCCCCAAGTGTTTCCCACAGTAACCCTGGGAGTAAAACTAGCAGTGTCTGGTTTTAGACAGCATCTGAATGTTTGCAACGAGGATTTTTTCTTTTCTGGGTGCTTACGTAGCTTGTTTTAGTGTTAAAATTTAAAACTCATTTATAAAAGTTCGCGGGTAGTTGCTTCGGAAGAGCTTGAGAGTTGAAGCAGTACACACGAGGCTTTGACAGCCTCTCCTTATTGCTCCTGCTTCCTTGTAAAATGAGCTGGAGTATGAGGGTTGGTCGAGCATAGTGGAGGAATCAGTGGCCTCTTTGAACCGAGGGACTGGACTACAGACTGCGTGGGGCAGGAGCCACGCGCCTCGGAGGGTGGCGGGCTGCTGGGGAGGTTGAAGGCCTCGGCTGTAGCGGCCGTGGGGCGGTCTGAATGAAGGGCCCACCCAGCTCCTGCGGGCAGGGTCTCCCAGGAGGGGTTCCGCTTGGTGGGCGGGGCGGGACGGGTGGGTGCCCCTGCCCCCGGGGCTGCCCGGCCCCGCCCAGCCTGAGGCGGGCCTGAGGTGGGGCGTGGGGCCGGCTGGTTGAGGAGGACTCTCCTGAGGGGTCGCCGGGTCCCTTCAGGAAAACATCACTGGGTCTCTTGATTCCCCAGCGTCTAGCCCTGCCCCTCTCAGGGACGACCCTGGGTCAGGCCCCTCAGCCCTGGAGGGGGACCAGGAGCCAGCCTCCTCTGTCTTCTCTGGCCCCCCAGCTCCTCCTGAGCAGACTCAGGTACCTTACGCCCCGGGGCCCTGCCAGGCCCTGTCCCCTCAGGTAACTGCTCCCGCCCGGCCCCCAAGGCCCTCGGGCTCCGCGTGCGTGGACAGGAAGCCTGCCGCCCCGCCCTCAGCGAGCCCTTCCCCGTGGGGGTGGCCTCCCGGGCTGGGGCGCGGCCTCGGGGGCGGGCGGGCTGGGCTGCCCCCGCCCAGCTCACGGCCCTGTCCCCGCAGAGCGCGACAAGGAGAATCGGCACCGCAAGCGCAGCCACAGCCGCTCCCGGAGCCGGGACCGCAAGCGCCGCAGCCGGAGCCGCGACCGCCGCAACCGGGACCAGCGCAGCGCCTCCCGGGACAGGCGGCGCCGCAGGTACCAGGGCGGCGGGGCTGCGTCCGGGCCCTCTCCGCGCGGGGCTGGGGGCTCTGCTGTCGAGTCTGACCGCTTTCTTCTCTCTACGGGGGCTTCCGGGGGCGAGTCTGGGTCCCCCTTTCCCCGTCTGGTCTGGGTTCTCTGTCGGCTGCGCTCTGCCTCCCTGGGGCAGGGCGGCGTCTCTCGGGACAGCTCTCTGCTCTGACGCCTCTTCCCTTCCCAGGCTGCCCCCTGTTCTCTCTGCCCCGAGTGGAAGGGCGGGTGGGTGGCGCCCTGCCTCTCCACCTCAGCCTCTCCAGCTGGAAGGTGGTCTGTCCGGCTCTTCTTCCCTTCCTCGTGGCTGGGGGGCTTGGGGGCGATGCCCTGCCCCAGCCCTGGGGCTCAGTGCCCTCGGGGGGGTGCGGCGTGCGGGGGAGACGAGGGTCCCCAGTCACCCCTCCCCACACCTTTCCCTCCCACCCCCAGCAAACCTTTGACCAGAGGCGCTAAAGAGGAGCACGGTGGATTGATGTGAGCTTCTCTTCTGCCCCTTCCCTCCACGCCCTCCCCCGCCTCCCCCGCGCACCTTGCCCTGTCCTCGTCCGTCTGCCCGAGCACCGGGAAGAGTCCCCTGCCCGGAACGGGCCGGCCCTGATCGCGTCCTCTCTCTCCTTGAGAGCCGAGTCGGGGCTGAGGGGAGCCTGGGGGGTCGCAGGCCCACCTTTGGTCAGACTGAGGTCGCCCCGCCCCGCTCTCCCCTCCCGCCTCCCCCAGTCGCTCCCCCCGCCACGAGAAGAAGAAGAAGGTCCGCAAATACTGGGACGTGCCGCCACCGGGCTTCGAGCACATCACCCCCATGCAGTACAAGGCCATGCAAGGTGGGCTCCATGCCTGGGCTGGGGGCGGCGTGGGCGAGGCCCTCAGCAGACCCAGCTCCGCCTCGTCCTCTGACCCCTCCTGTCCCTCTTGAAGCTGCGGGTCAGATTCCAGCCACCGCCCTCCTCCCCACCATGACCCCCGACGGTCTGGCTGTGACACCGACGCCGGTGCCCGTGGTCGGGAGCCAGATGACCAGACAGGCCCGGCGCCTCTACGTGGGCAACATCCCCTTCGGCATCACTGAGGTACTGCCCTCCCCTGCCCCCGCTGCCCCCCCTTCCTATGCCCGCTGTTCCTCCCTCCCTCCGTTCCCTCCCCCAGCCTGCACGGGTCAGACTCTGCGCCTGCAAGGCCCCCCGGCCCCCTCCCCGACGGACGATGGAGTTGAGCCAGCCAGGGGCCGGGCTGGGTGGCCCTCTCCTCCCTCCTCTTCCCTCTCCCGTCTCCCCTCCCCAGCCTCCTCCAGCTGCCCAGGGATCAAGCACACACATAATGTACCCACGAGTCTGTGGTCCGAGTCCGTGTGGAGAGAGACAGAGAGGGAGACATGCACACGCACACACACGCAGACGCACGCCCCCAGCCTCTCTGACACGCCTCTTGTTCTCTGCCGCCTCCCCGTCCTCTCCCCCACCCCTCCATGGTCGCTGCTCTGATTTTGATCGCCCTGACCTCCCTCCCTTCCCCACCGCTCCTGTCCCCTCCCCTCTCCCTACCCCTTCCCGTGGCGCCCCCGAGAATCCCGAGATCAAAGAGTTGTTTCCATTTCTCTTTAAAGTGAAATATTGTGGGGCTGAGATCCCTCGTAGCAACAAAAAGTTTGCTACCATCGGCGAAGGCAAGTAAGGTCCATTCTGACTTTCTCAACCTGCACTTTGCTGCATTTGATAAACCAGCCCCCGACTCCAGGACCAGATCCCTCCACATCACTCTTCTCTCCCCCCTCCCCGCCCCGCGCCCCTCCCCTCCCCCTCTCTCTGACCCTCCGTGTGTTCTGCCTGTTGATGCTCCACTTCATGCCATTTCTCTCCTGCTGTCGCCACTGGATGTTTCTTCTACACTTTCCGTCTCTGTTTTCTCGCCTCTCCCTCTTGTTTCCCGCTTCTTTCTGACGACCTCCCTTCTTCCCCGGTTGGGGCCCCTGGCTGTCTCCTGTGCTGCCCCCCACCCCCATTTCTTTCATCTTTCTCCTGCGTTTGTCCCCACTACTGATCTCTGCCCCCACCCGGACTCCACTGTCCCCCCCCTCCCCCCACCCCTCTGTGTCTCCCTCTCTCACCCTTCCCCTCCTCTCTCCACCTCCCCTCCCCGCCCCTCCCTGTCTCCTCTCTCCTCTGCAGGAGGCCATGATGGATTTCTTCAACGCTCAGATGCGCCTGGGGGGGCTGACACAGGCCCCTGGCAACCCTGTCTTGGCCGTGCAGATTAACCAGGACAAGAACTTTGCCTTCTTAGAGGTGAGCAGGCCTTGTTCCCACCGGGCCCTTCTGCAGCCTGCTCGCCACCCAGCTGCAGTCTTGGCACCCTTGGGTGGGCTCTGCCCGGCCACTCGCCCTGCCCCTCACCACCTCCTTTGCTGTCCTTTCGTTCAGTTCCGCTCAGTGGATGAGACCACCCAGGCCATGGCCTTCGACGGCATCATCTTCCAGGGCCAGTCGCTGAAGATCCGCAGGCCTCACGACTACCAGCCCCTGCCGGGCATGTCGGAGAACCCTTCTGTCTACGTGCCTGGTGAGTGGGCTCTGTGGGGCCTGAGGGGTGCGCAGGCCCAGCCTGGGGCCTCTCAGCCTGTCGGGGGCTAGGGCAGCCCGAGGGTCTTGGGAGAAGTGGGATGCTCTGGGCCTCCAGGTCAGTGCGCGCGTGCTGGAGCCCACGTGGATGCCCGTGTGTCCACTGAGCTCCACGGGCCTGATGGGTGGCTGTCCTCTTCTCTCTTGTCTCGGGGCTTCTGCTGACCCCTTGCTTGAAGCTGGTCTCCCCGCTGTGGTAGGGGAGACAGCGAAGCAGACCTGGGTGGCCAGAGTCTGCTCTCTGATGGGCCGGAGAGTCGCTGTGCTTTGCAGCTGCATTGTCTCTGGTGAAGCTCCTCTGTCACTTGGGCCCAAATGTCCACAGATGCTGGCGTTGGGTGCCGTGTCACACTCACGGTGTAAAAGGCCCTTCTGGAAAGCTCTCAGACCAGGCAGGAGTGGCACGTGGCTGCACTGGACCTGCAGGTTGTGCTGAGGGGTGGACCTGTGTTGTGGGCGTCACCACACCCGGGGGTGGAGAACACGGGCTGTGCTGGCTGAGGTTCACACCGAAGGGCGCCTTTTGGAAGCAGTCCTTGTGCTTGTGAAGCCAGGGGCGTGGGGCCCAGCGAGGGCGGCCCTTGGGGACCACCTGGCTCCTCTCTGGTCCCTGCTGAGAGTGTGGGGAGGCCAGCAGTCTCTGGAACTTGGGGGAGGCCCTGATGTGCCGCTGACTTGCCGTGTTTTCCGTGCACATGTGTCTGGGGGGATCAGGCCACAGGCTGTGCTTCCGTGCCTCCTGGTGACCTGAATGCATCCTAACCATCCTGTTGAGGCAGGCTGGCCCGAGCCCGCCATGCCAGGCACCATCCGGGGGTGCCCTGTGGGTGCGGCGCTGTTGTGACTGTCCTGTGGTACAGGGTTAGAGCTGGTGCCTCATCCCTGCACGCAGGCCTGCCTGTCACCCTTCTCTTGTGGGAGCCTGGCTCTCACTGCGGCCGGTCTCCTCTCCTGGGATTTGCCTCCAGCCTCCATGGAGGGGCTGGGGGTCCAGCCACAGTGACCAGGGAGTGTGCTTCCTGGGCTGTGGAGGGGGTAGGAAGCCAGATTGTGCATGTGGGTGAAGCATTCTCAAACCAGAGAAGTTTCTCTGTAACCATGAGTTTTTTTTTTTTAATTGTATTTTTCACTCTGCGGGTCTTTGTTGCTGCTTGAGGGCTGTTTAGTTGTAATGCTTCTCTTTGCAGTGGCTTCTCTTGTTGTGGGGCTCTCGGGCTCTCGGGCTTCAGTAGTTGTGTTGTGTGGGCTTAGTTGCTCCGAGGCAAGTGGGATCTTCCTGGGCCAGGGATCGAACCCTTGTCTCCTGAGTTGGTGGGTGGATTCTTAACTACTGAACCACCAGGCAAATCTTAAACACAGTATTTTGATTTTCTTTTCTACTCCAACGAAGAAGTCGAGTGTATGATCGAAGAGGTGAAAGTGATAGTCGCTCAGTCATGTCTGACTCTTTGCGAACCCGGGGACTGTAGCCCACCAGGCTCCTTTGTCCGTGGGATTCTCCAGGCAAGAACACTGGAGTGAGTTGCTATTCACTTTTGCAGAGGATACTTGTGACCCAGGGATCAAATCTGGGTCTCCCACATTGCAAGCAGATTCTTGACCACTGAGCCACCTGGGAAGTCCCAGGGAGACGCATTTGATAAAATTCAACAGATGCTTTTGGTTGGAGAAGCAAACAGTTCAGGACCCTGGATGGAAGGGGCACGGCCTGAGGCTGTGCACCTGTGTGGTCCGGAGGCCTCTGCAGGCCAGGCCAGTGCCTGGGCAGCAAGGGCTCCTGCCGAGGAGGTGGTGATGCCGCGGGGACTGGGGAGGCTTCAGAGCCCATGTGTGAGGCCAGAGCTGGGGCCAGCGTGGGAGAGCACCCACGCCGGCCCAGAGCCTCAGTCTGCATTGTGTGATCTGGCGAGGGCCCTCCTGGCAGCCTCGCGTGACCATCATGGGGTGGTGGTGGCCGGGACGTGGCCTGCCGTCCCCTGTGCTGGGCTGCCTGGAGTTCGGCAGCCTGTCGTTCTCATCCGCCCCCCTTCCCCCATGAAGAGCCTCACTCTGGGTGGAGTGCTAGTCCTCTGGGCCACCTGGCACTGGGTCGCAGAGGTGGGCCAGGCCAGGTGGCTGGCTGCAGTGGGCCCTGAACACAGTCAGGAGCTGGCCACGGTGTGGGCCCCAGGAGATGGAGGACAGCACTGCAGAGCCTGGTGGGCTGGGGGGGTCGAGGCCGGGGTCGGGGGGAGGGGGAGGGGGAGGGTGCTCAGCAAGGGGTGTGGCCAGTTGGGTGCCTGGTGGTCCTGAGGCCTGCTCCGCTGAGGGGCCCCCACTGGACGTAGCTCAGTGCTGAGGGGGTGGGTACAGCCCAGCCTCACGTACAGGCCTGAGATCCCATGGGGCCTGGCCCAGAGGCACAGGGGGCAGGCCTGGGGAGGCGGGGCCCCTGGGGAGCCCTGGTTAGGGGATGGGGGCGGGAAATCTGAGCTGGGGCCAGAGGGTGAGGGGAGGCCGTGGCTTGTGACCCTCCCTGGGGGCTGAGAGCTCCTCCAGCTTGGGGTGAGCGTGGTTGCTGACCTGGCCGTGTGCAGCTGTGCCTGCTGGTGTCAGGCGCCGTGAGGAGGGGGCTGGCGGCCAGGCGGGCCCCCCTGGAGACAAACCCCAGGTCCCCGTGATGACCGTGCCAGGAATTGCAACCTGTCTGCTCTACCCCTCCCTCCCCGCCAGGAGTTGTGTCCACCGTGGTCCCAGACTCTGCGCACAAGCTGTTCATCGGGGGCTTACCCAACTACCTGAACGACGACCAGGTAGGCCCCTGCCCACCCCGAAAGCTGACGGCGCCCTGGCCCGCCCCCTGGCCCCCACCCCCCACCCCCCGCCCCCCGCCCCCCGGCCTGCCCTGAAACCTGACGGTGCCCTGGCCCGCGCAGGTGAAAGAGCTGCTGACGTCGTTTGGGCCGCTCAAGGCCTTCAACCTGGTCAAGGACAGCGCCACTGGGCTCTCCAAGGGCTACGCCTTCTGTGAGTACGTGGACATCAACGTCACAGACCAGGTGAGCCCGGCCCCAGCACACCCGGCCCCGCTGTGGTCTCCCTCAGGGTGGGGCGCGGGGCTCGCAGCTCTCCCCCTTTTGCCGTGCCCTGTCTGCCGCTCAGCCCGCTCTGACCCCGACCACCTCTCCCTGCCCCGGCCCCTCCCCCGCCTCACCACAGGCCATCGCGGGGCTGAACGGGATGCAGCTGGGAGATAAGAAGCTGCTGGTCCAGAGGGCGAGTGTGGGCGCCAAGAATGCCACGCTGGTGAGCCCCCTGGCACGTCATCTTCCATTGGCTCGGGGCGGGGAGGGGTACGGGTCCCCCCACGCCAGGGGTGGGCACCCCGTGACTCCCGCCTCCACCCCTCCACAGAGCACCATCAACCAGACCCCCGTGACCTTGCAAGTGCCCGGCCTGATGAGCTCGCAGGTGCAGATGGGCGGGCACCCGACGGAGGTGCTGTGCCTGATGAACATGGTGCTGCCCGAGGAGCTGCTGGATGATGAGGAGTATGAGGAGATCGTGGAGGATGTGCGTGATGAGTGCGGCAAGTACGGGCTCGTCAAGTCCATCGAGATCCCGCGGCCCGTGGACGGCGTGGAGGTGCCCGGCTGCGGGAAGGTGCGTGCCCGCGCATACACACCACGTGCGCCCCCCCACCCCCACCCCCAACGCCACACACACACATGCTGCTCTGACCCTGGCAGTGTGTGAGGCAGCGATGCAATGCTGTGGCCGAGCACTTGTCTCTGCAGTGAAGCAGCTTTCCTGCAAAGCCTGCTCCTGTGTGCCGCTGTGCATGTGGTCGGCTCTCCTGGGGGTGGGGGGCACAGTTGCAGCCCCCGTCCCCAGGCCAGCTCCTCTGCTGCGCTCACCTGGCCTCCCCCAGCTCTTCCTCCCGGTTCGCTTCCTGGTTTCCAGGCTCTGATTCTCAGCCCGCCGAGGTGTGCTGGCCCTGCCACCATTCCAGTCTCAGCACCTCGCTGCACCCTGGGGAGTGTGTGCGCCTCATGACCCCCCAGCCACTCACCTGTGTGTCCGCAGGACACTGTTAGACCTGAGGGGGGCTGGGGGTAGGGCAGGGCCCCCCGGTTTAGCAGAAAGGTTGGCAGGTGGTGAGGCCCACAGAGGGTCCCAGGCAGGCGGCACTGAGGGCGTGGGATTAGCCGGAGCGGGCGCGGGAGACCTCAGTGAGGTCTTCGAGTGGAGGTGGGGGTGGGCGTGCAGCCCTGCGGAGCTGGGAGTTCCCAGGGTCAGGGTGACAGCAGGGTGGTCTTTGGGGCTCTGCAGATGAACCATCTGTTGTTGTCTGGCAGGAGGACGGGGAGAAGGCGTGTCAGCGCCTGGACCCTGTATCTGCTCCATGTGTGTTGGGGACAGGGGTCATCATGTGGTCAGACTTGGGGTGACGGGGCAGAACGGAAGCTGAGAAGGGAGATGAGTGGGTCAGAGGCGAAGGAGCAATGCTGGGGCCTGGGGTCCTAGTGAGGTGCTGTGGGCATGGGGGCAGGACGGACTTGCTTTCTGAGTGTGGGGTCTGGGGTCGCTAGATGTACTGGTAGAGGGGCGGCCCACCCGGGAGGGGCCTCCACGAGGTGTTGGTGGGGAAATGGATACAAAGACCTTGCCTGTGGGTCTCTGGGATTCGCCTGTGAGATTTGTGTCCAGACTGTTATCATTCTTTTCAAACATATGTAGAAGTAGAGAAACCATCAGGGTGATGGTGACTGTATGGAATAATACTTGAGTTGGGTCAGAGCGCCCCATTGGCCAGTGTCAGGATGCTGGGGTGCTTGCTGTCAGTCTTAATTTCCGCCTCAGCTTCCCATCTCCTCCTCTGTGTTTCTTTGCTGAAACAGTGTGTCTTGTGTCACTCAAGCACTTGCTCTCCATCTGAGCCACTGCTGTCTTGGGTCTGGGGGTCTGTGCTGCCACCTGGGCCCCATCCTGCCTCCACACGCCACCATACCTGGCGTGATGGTGAAGAGCACCTTGGGGTGCTCCAGTGCTCCCTGGGGACACATCCACCTTGGCTGAGAACTACTATAAACAGAGGACTAAAACATTTTTATTTTAAAAAACCCACATGATACCGTTCGTACACTAGCAAAATTACCCTTCGTATCTGTCTACCCAGGCATGTTTGAGTTCCCTTTCTGTTTCAAAGATGTCTTTTTACAGTTGGTTTGATCAAAATAAGAACCCTGCAGGTTGGTTTCAGACTTTTCTTTTTTTGGTAAGCCGTTTTTGCTTGTCAAAGCATTAGGGTGTATTTTCTAGGATTCTCTGTTTCCCCTTATTCTGAATTAGGCTGGTTATGTCCACCCCTCCCTCCACTTCTGTCAGCTGCTGGTTCAAGCAAGATGATGATCTTGAGTAGATCAAGGTTCAAGTTTTTTCTTTGGAATTAGCCTGGGTGTGAATACTAATTGCTGAGGCTTCCTTATTTCATCCCTTGTTTCAGGAAGACACCATGGCCGCTGGGGAGCACCCAGGGGTGCCTGGTGCAGGTAGACTGCTCTCCTTGAGCCTGCCTGGTGCCCTGCCTTTTGGGCTCTTGACTCGAGCTTGCCTCCGCTCTCCATGCCCCTGTGTTCTGTGTTTCTTTGATCCTGGGGCGCTGGAGGGTGTTGGGTAAATGTCCCCGCACCTGCAGTGAGGCCGCTGTCCAGCCCTCTTCCTCCCGTGGAGTTCTGGGTTTGAGTGGGTGCTGCTCGTTGCTGAGAGGGAGCTAAGAGGCCTGGGTCTTCACAAGCCTCATCTTGTTCCTACAGATCTTCGTGGAGTTTACCTCTGTGTTTGACTGCCAGAAAGCCATGCAGGGCCTGACGGGTCGCAAGTTCGCCAACAGAGTGGTTGTCACAAAATACTGTGACCCCGACTCTTACCACCGCCGGGACTTCTGGTAGAGGCGGCGGGGGAGGGCAGGGGCGGAGCTGGCTGGGGGCTTCTCCCCCTTCTGCTCCCCCCGTTTTCCCCCTCTGAAGACGATGGGCAGAGGAGTGACAGCCGAATGACAGCCGGCAGCAACTGGAATGGCAGCAATTAAGGGTGGGGGTGGGCTGGGGTTGGGGCGGGGCGGGGACTGGGGAAGTACGCACACAGACCCACACAGACACACGCACCCACAGACACAGAGGGAAGGGCGGGGAGGGGGTGACAGCAGGGCGGGGTCGGACCCCCACAGCCCCTCCCTGAAGCAGTCTTCTCCCGGATACCCCCTTTCTCTTACCCTTCCCCACCGTAGAAACATAGCGTGTTTATATTTTATGGCCAAACTCTTTTGAATCCTGTTGTCCGGCCCGGTACCCTCCCCTCCCTCTCAGGACCACAGCTCCCGTTCTCCTGGCCTCTGGTCCTCACCCCGGTGTCCTGGTTCTTAGGTAGTCGATTCTCTCTAGTCTCCCGGACTTGCCCCCCACCCCGTGGCCCCTGTCCCTCCCCTCCTCTCTGTGGCAGTTTCATATTTGCTAAGACGAATTTGCTCATTAAACATTTTGTTGTATTTTACTTTATGCAGCTGTTAAGTGTCCCGTGTGTGTGAACCCTTCGCTCTCCAGGTCTTAGGGGTTCCCTGGGCCCCAGGCTGAGGCCTGGCTCTGGGAGGCCCAGCTGTCAACCCCGGCGTGGGTGCCCCTGCCCTGTGGCGCAGCGGAGGTGACAACTCGCCTGCGTGGCCTGCCGCGCTGGGACGGGCCGGGGCGTGGCCCTGGGGAGTAGAGGACAGTTAACTGACCCAGCAGACAGCGGGGAGGGGGGTGGGGGGGCAGCCGGCTGGCCTGGTGGGCCCAAGAGCTCAGGTCGCACAAGGCACCGCCGGCGGTGGCGCGTGGCCCGCGGGCCCAGAGCTTGCGCGCGGGCGTGGTCTAGAGACGGTGCTGTTCCCGCTGTTCCCACCCAGACTCTCCCTGCGTCCCGCCCCTATGTCGGCTAGCGGCGGCGGGCGGAAATGAGGCAAAAGGTACCCGGCCATGGCGCCCGCGCGCCGGAAATGACGACACGCGAGGGCGGGGCTAGGAAGTGGCGATTGCGCAGACTCGCCGCAGGCAGGACGGCCGGGTGGGTCGGGGGGTCACTTCCGCTTCCGGTCCGTCGCCTTCTTCTGTTGCTTCCCGTCCGCTCGGCGGCTCCCCTCCCCCGCCCGGCTCTCCGCGCCCCTCCCGGGCGGCGGGGCGGCGGGGCCGTCGACGTGCGGCCCTCCGTGCGTCCGCGCGTGCGCCCGAGCGCGGCTCCGCGTCCGCCGCCCGAGGCCCGGCACGCGCCCCGTGACACCGAGGCCGAGCGGGGGCAGGGGGCTGCCCGCCATGAGCCCCCAGAGCGCGGCGTGAGTGGCCCGAGGTGAGCGCGGGCGGGGAGCGGGGGGCGGGCGGTCGCGCTCTGGCAGCTCCGCGGCTTTCGTGTGTCTGCGCCCGCCCGGCCTGGACCGCCCGCGGCTCTCCGCCCTCCCGCGTTTGCCTCCCGCGGGCCCCGCCTGGGCCTCGCCGGTGCTCGTGTCCGTGTGTGTCTCGGCGTTTCTACAGAGCGCTCGTCCCTGTGTGTCTGTACCGGTCTTGTGCTTTTCTGTCACGTGTCGGCGTCGGAGGGTCAGAACTAATGCCAGTGTCTCCGGTCTGTGCCTCTCTCCCCGCCGTCCTCCCGTGTCATGTTTGTCCTGGTGCTCGTCTCTTCCAGCCCCGAGTCCCTCTCGGCGGGTCTGTCGCTTGGTCTGGGATCTGGCCTTCCTTCCAGGTTAATGAGTGAGGCGTGAAGAGCCCGACTCTGCAGTGAGAGGCCCACTTTGTGCCACCCTGTAATATTTATAAGCTGACCAGACAGTTCCTTAGTCTTTAAAATAGTAGGGCAGCCCTGCCTCATAACGGAGGTGATGCTGCTCCTCGCCCATAGCCTGTCCTTAGCTGCTGGGAGCTCTGGTTCCCATTAGTACTTGTAGATTTTCTGTTCCACACGGTTAAGGTTTGATATCGTTTGATATCTGAGTAACTTTTGGAGAATTTTGCCATATCATTTGTCTTTTATTTAATCTCGTAATTTTGTTTGGGTCAGCCAATTGTGAAAAACCTAGTCTCCTTAGACGTACCCATGAAGTCTTAGTTGTGCTGTGTTGAGTTTTTCTTCTAACGTCCTTTAGTATAAACACTGTGTTAAGATAGCACATCTTCTTTCGAAAATGTTTTTTTTCTGATGATGAAAACCAGCCAGTGTTATTGAGCTCTTATTATCTGTGGATCTGGGAGTTGAGTACTTTATGTTCCCATTGTATTTAATCAACAAACCCGGCAGCTGGAAATCCTTTCCTTTATTTCACAGTTGAGCAAACTGAATCCCAGGGAGGCCAGAATTTGGACCCAAGTTTCGTTGTTCTTTCCCTTTTCTTGTCTGATTTCCCAGTCCCAGCTTAGCCTGTTTCTGGGCCTCTGTGTTCTCTCTTTGCCTCCCTGCTTCACTCCGCTCTCGTTTCTTTATCTGTCGCTGTGTCTTTGCCCAGGTTTCTCTGTGTTTCTCTCCTCTCTCTCTCCTTTCCTCTCAAAGGCCCCTGCTCTGTGTCGCACACAAGCGCTGTGTCTTCGTGTGTCTGGCTGGGCCTATCTCTAGCCCTGGCCATCTCTCTCCAGCCGTTCACAGCCGTCTCCGCGTGTCTGGCTCCCCTGCGTTTGGGGCAGGGACTCAGGTGGTAGGAGGCCTCCACAGGAGAGGCTGCGGGCGATGGTCAGAGCCTGCTCTGGGACCCGGCTGCCCCGGGGGAGGCCCGGGCCTGGCTTCCTCCCTGTGAGGCGTCTGCAAGTCATGCATGGTCTGTGCGGTGGAGCAGAGGCGCAGGCGTGACCCGGTGCGAGGCTGCGGAGGGTTCACGGATCCCCGTCCCCTCTTCTGTTTCTTCTCGTCACCCTCCCCTCAGCAGAGGTTAAGTTAAAGGGACCTGTTTTGGAGCCTGAGGTGGCCTGGGACGGAGCCTGCACCGCCTGCCTAGTGTGTGACCTTGGCCGGGCGCTTAAGCTCTGTGACCCGTCTCCTCCTGTTAGAACCCAGTGTCGGTGTCAGATGAGATCACGCGTGTCCCGTGCTCCCTGAGTGCCGGGCACACCTCCGGGGCCCAGCCAGGGGGCTGCACTCTTCCTTATCTCCCCCCGGCGGGACACCACGTCCCCCTCCCCACCTCCTGGCCCTCTCCCTTTCTCGGCCTCCTCCGTGTGCCCCGTTTCTGCCCCCACCTGCGCTGGAGGTCTCTCCTGCCTGCCCCCTCTTCCCTTCCTTCCTGCTCCGTTTACTGAGTGGCTCTTCCGGGCCAGCTCTTCTGCCGGGAAAAGCCTTGTCCGTCCAGAGCTACATGGTTGCTGCCCCCACGGGCTCTGGGGGCGGCCAGCCCGAGTCAGACATGCTTAGGAAATCACGAGGACAAGCCCTGGTGTGGGGGTGGGTCGGGCTGGAGGTTCCTGCTGAGCCTAGTGGAGGACGGGAGGAGGAACGGGGTGGCTGTCTCAGGACCCACCCACGGGGACAGCGCGCGTCCTGACCCCCAGCTTCCCTTTCGGTGTCTAGACTCCGGATAGAGGCCCCATCTTACAGAGGAGAAAACTGAGGCTCCAGAGGTGCCAGCTAGGAAGTGTTAGCTGGGGTGTGCCCCAAGGGCCCTTGGCCCCCTGCACGCTCTGCCACCAGAGCAGGAAGGTGCTGGGCATGATTGAGGAACTGAGAGACAGTGGGGTGACTCAGGCAGAGACTGGTTGCGGCAGGAACCCCGTCCTGCGCCTCAAGGGCCAGGCGGCTGCAGGCCCCACGCCTGGTTCTGAAGGTCCTCTCCACCCCCCAGATGCGGTGACCCGCCAGTTGCTGCCACGCTGCCTCCCCCGTCCTGTTGCCCGGCTCTGCTCGCCCGGGGGCCCGTCCCCACCCCCCGCCACCACCCCCCGCCACCATGTCGACCTCCTCGCTGCGGCGCCAGGTGAAGAACATCGTCCACAACTACTCGGAGGCCGAGATCAAGGTGCGTGAGGCCACGAGCAACGACCCCTGGGGCCCGTCCAGCTCGCTCATGTCCGAGATCGCTGACCTCACCTACAATGTGGTCGCCTTCTCCGAGATCATGAGCATGATCTGGAAGCGGCTCAATGACCACGGCAAGAACTGGCGGCACGTCTACAAGGTCAGTGTGTGGGGGGGGCCCGCTGGGCAAGGGGGGCGGCTGACCGGGGGGCACCTGGAGGCAGGCCCACTTTCCCAGTTTCCGGGAGGAACTGGAGTTCTGTGTCTTTTCAGTGAAGGCAACAAACATAACGATTTTAAGAATTCTTAGTTCCGTGGTGTTTTCTCCTTGTGGAGTTAGGGCCATTGTTTGAGGTAGTGCTGGGCCGCAGTGGCTGCTTTTGTCGCGGAGCATGGGCTCTGGGACATTTAGGCTCGTGCTTGTGGCGCTTGGGCTTAGTTGCTCTGCAGCGTGTGGGATGGACCACATGCCACCTGGACCAGGGATGGAACCGTGTCTCCTGCATTGGCAGCTGGATTCTTATCCCCTGTGCCATCAGGGGAGCCCCAAGTCTTGTGAACTTTGAAGAAGGGGCAGGTTCTAGGCTGGTCTGCTCTCAAGGCCTACGTGGATGTTCCATGTCCACTCTCATGTGCCGCGAGCCCAGCCCCCTCCGCACCTCCTGTCATCCCCGGGGTCCTCTGTGCATGGGGCTCCAGGCAGGGGTAGTAGCCCCAGGGAGAGTGGGGGTCGTGGGACGGCTCCGTTTCTTTGCTGCGGTGGTGCTCACGCAGCTACGTCTGATTTCCAGAACTCAGAGCTGCATGAGAGTTTTACTGTAAGTCATTTCCTGCTTTTAAAAAGGAAAACGAGTCTGGGTTTTAGGGATCATTCCCTATTAAGAGAACAAAGATTTGTTACTTTTAAAAACCCCACACTCCCAAGTGTTTAAGTTCGGGCTGATGACGGGGGACATAACTGGCTACCTGATGGTGATTTTTAAGTGGCTTGCACCGTCTGCTCTTGCACACATGGCGGGGATGACTGTCCAGTTGCGCTTGCCATTTTCCAGAACCGGGATTTCTGGGCCCACGCTCGTGCCCTGACCCTGTGCTGTGCACGCGCGCCCCTATTCAGTGCACAGAGAGACGGACAGACCCCAGGCTTCGGGGGAGGGGGACTCGGTTGCACACGGCCGTCTCCCGTCTCGCTGCTGCTCTGGGGGCCTGGGGCCTGGTGTCCCAGGGCGGGTCCAGGAGTGGCCAGGGCTGGGCTGAGGCCAACTCTGGATAGTGGACTCCTGGGCCCAGGAGTGCCGAGGAGTCCCATCCGTGAACTTGAGTGGTCAAGGTTCTGCTCTATGTGGGGTGGGCAGCACAGGGAGGCGCTGGTCTCATGGCCCGGAGCCCGCGCTGGCCCGGCCACCCGGCCCAGGGAGGCTGCGGGGCTGCTGGCTCCCTGCCATGCCCCGATCGGCTCACTGATCGCCTGAGGCACTTGTTGGGGAGGGACGGGAGGGACGTGGCCTGGTGACTGAGCTGTGGGTGAGGGCGGTGGAGGCACTTTCTCCAGGGCTGCCCCCGCACCGGGTGGAGGCGTGCAGGTTTGCAGCGAAGCCCACCAGCTGTGGCTCCAGCCGCGCTTGGTGTGAGGGAAGCGCTGTCGGCGTGTGGCCTGCGTGGGCTGCACTCAGGATGGGACCCTGGCCCCTGCGGGGCGACCTGCTGAGCCCTGTTGGCGTGTGCCCATGGCTGGGACCCCTGGGGCAGCCCGCTGGCCCCTCTGTGTGCCCGGGGTGGGGATAGGTAGCTCGTCTCCCAGGGACACGGCACCTGAGGTAGTGACGGAGACTCCCGGGGCTGCGGTCACTGATGCCCGCTTCCTGTGCGGAGGGTGAGGTGTGGCGGCTGCATGGAGCTCACACATGTCCCTCCCCTAGGGGTTAGGTCGTTCCTGTGCTCACACACGCAATTCTCAAGTGCTCAGAGCCCTGAGATGCGCGTTTTGAGGCTGATGCCAGGGCTGCTTCTGGACTGGGCTGCGGTGGTTGCCTGGTGTGCGGGCCCCCGGAGCATGGTGTTGGCATCCCCTTCCCTCGGGGACTGTTGTCATGTGTGGGTGTGACCTCGGGAAGCCGCTGAACCCCAGGGTGCGGCTGGCCCAGGGGGTCAGGAGCCTGTGGTCCCCATGCGGTGCGAGGTGTAAACACCTCTGGGTCAGTTAAAGACTAACCTCCGGCAACCTGGTAACCATATCGACACACCTCTGGGAGCCGTGCCAGACCTTAGCTGGGCTCCCGGGAAGGCAGTGGAGACGTGACCTGGGTGAATTCCAGCGTGGCCCTGGGCTGGCCCCTCTGCTGACGTGGTAGCCCAGGGCAGTGCAGTGGGTCTGGGAGGCCCGGGCGTCACCTGCAGACTGCGTGTGCCCTCTGCCTGAGGACTGTGGCTGGGGCCTCCTGCAGGGCCTGGACGGACCCAGCCCTCTCTCGCTCTCAGAGGCCTCGCCCAGGGTGTGGGCTGCAGGGTATTCCCATCTGACTTGTTGGGAAGGAAGTGTGTCCCCATGTCATAAAATGAGAAGATCCCAAAGGCTGTTTCTCCCTCCCTCTGAGGCCGTGGTCCTCCAGTCGTGCCAGGCGGGTGTGGAGTCCCTGCTTCAGACGACACTTGCTAGGCTCCTGGTATGCACTGAGCACCTGAGTGTGACCTTCCGGGTCCAGCCATGTGGCCTTTGTCTTCGTTTTTTCGAAACAGCAGGTCTGTGCTGTGCAGGGACACCTGCGTGGGCTGCGGGCCAGGCCTGCATTTCCGCCCGCTGTGCCTTGAGACAGACGGAGGTCGCACGCACTGCGGTTCGTCCTTGTCACCCAGGGGCGCCGTGCTGTGCCGTCATCACCCACCTTGTTCACAGCATCTTCGTCCCCCAAGTCCGGGCTCTGGGTTTGCCTGCTTCGATG
The DNA here is from genome assembly GCF_055505025.1 of Bos grunniens. Classification (NCBI taxonomy): domain Eukaryota; kingdom Metazoa; phylum Chordata; class Mammalia; order Artiodactyla; family Bovidae; genus Bos; species Bos grunniens. The sequence continues at coordinate 62,326,509 of NC_141182.1, read as the reverse complement.
CTTCTGTGGGCTAGCTGGTGCGCTCTGTTCTTGGGGCTCGGCTCCTGCTGCCCGGGGGGCTGTTCTCCAGGTCCCGCTGGGGGCACTGGTGCTGCTGGGCCCTGGGTGACGAGGCGATGCCCCTGCAGGCCATGACACTGATGGAGTACCTCATCAAGACGGGCTCGGAGCGCGTGTCACAGCAGTGCAAGGAGAACATGTACGCTGTGCAGACGCTGAAGGACTTCCAGTACGTGGACCGCGATGGCAAGGACCAGGGTGTGAATGTGCGTGAGAAGGCCAGGCAGCTGGTGGCCCTGCTGCGTGACGAGGACCGGCTGCGGGAGGAGCGTGCTCACGCACTCAAAACCAAGGAGAAGCTGGCGCAGACTGCCACAGGTGAGCGGGGGTCACTGCGGGCTGGGATCACAGCGAGACGCCAGCGGACGGCCAGGGGTTTCTCTGCTGACCATGGTCAGAGTGGAGCAGTGCAATGCTGGGGGCAGGGGCTGCAGGGGAAGGCTGCTGCTCCCTTTGGTCTTCACCCGCGTTTTCTCTCCAGCCTTTGCTCACTCACCCCTGGTGCCTAGAGCGGGGTGGGGGCCAGCTGTGCAGGCTGTCCCCTCCCAGCATCTAGCCCCGGGCCCAGCCCTGGAGCCCGAGACCCCTGGCTCCCCAGTGGGAGCCATCGGGAGCTTTCCAGCCCTGGAGAAGGGGGAGGAGGCCATTCATCCCTCAACCGAGAGCAGGAGCTTAGGCCTCTGGCTCAGAGGTCCTCAGGGCCCTGCCCCTCACCAGCTGACTTTTGCCCAGGCCCTCAGGGCCGTCCCTCCGCGCCCCGGTCGTTCCTCCAGGTGGGGTCGCCTCACTGTTCCTCAGCCACGGAGTCTGCATCCCACTGGGGCACGGGAGCGTCTCAGACTCTGCCCTCTGTTGGGTCCCATCTTCTCGGGGTCTCAGCGGCTATGTTCCCTCAGCTTCCTCCGCAGCCGTGGGCTCCGGGCCCCCGCCCGAGGCGGAGCAGGCCTGGCCACAGAGCAGCGGGGAGGAGGAGCTGCAGCTGCAGCTGGCGCTGGCCATGAGCAAGGAGGAGGCCGACCAGGTACCGGTGCGCTGCTGTGGGGTCGCAGGCGCGGGTCTGAGTCCGCTCTGTTTCCATCTCCACGCCTCGCCTCCACCCCTCCAGCTCTCCCTCTCCACCCTCCTCCTCTCTGGAGGACTGGCCCCACCCCAGCTTGTCTCTGCTGTTCTTCACCAGGTCGGGGCCCTGACTCTGTGTCTCGTGCTCGGTCTGGCCCGGCTGTCTTCCCTCCTCCTGTGTGTGCATGTTCAGGCTCTCTCCCCGCCTCCCCGGCCCCGCCTACCACCTGACCCCGCCCCTCACACTTCCCGGCCCCGCCCTTCACACGGTTTCCGCGGCTCCGCCTCCTCTCTGACCCCGCCCCCTCACGCTCTCTCTCCCTGGCCCCGCCCCCTCACGCTCTCTCTCCCCCAGCCCCCGTCCTGCGGCCCCGAGGATGACGCCCAGCTCCAGCTGGCCCTTAGTTTGAGCCGCGAGGAGCACGATAAGGTCAGAGCAGCTTCCCCGACCACCAGGCTCACCTAAGACCCTTCCTAGGTCCCCGCCCCCACACTCCCACTGCAGCTTCTGTGGGACCCCTTGTCAGACCGGCTCAGACCGTGCCCCACCCCCACCCCACGGCGTGTGTAGCTGCTCTGGGCTGAGGGTGCCCTGCTCGCCACCGCCAGCACCCACCCCGTGGGAGGAGACCCCTGTGTCAGGCGCCCCTGTCCCCGCACAGCACCCTGACTCCGACCTCGCTCCGCCCCCGTGTCCCTTCACATCGCACCTTTGTCCACATCCCATTGTAATTTTCAGTCGCCTTGTCTGGGTGGGGGCTTCTGGGGCCATGCATTTCTGGGGGAGGGGGTGCAGTGAGAGTCCAGTCACCCAGAGTCTGACCCCTCCCCGCCTGCCGCTCCGGGTGGATCAGGAGGAGCGGATCCGCCGTGGGGACGACCTGCGCCTGCAGATGGCCATAGAGGAGAGCAAGAGGGAGACGGCAGGCCAGGAGGAGGTGAGTGTGGCCCTAGGCCAGCTTTGGCCAAAGGTGACTTCAGTGTGCACACAGCTCCCTGCTCCTGGGAGGGGGGGCATAACTAGGGGCCCCCTCCGCATCCAGGGGGATCTGGCTCAGCCCAGGGACAGCCCGGGATCGGGATTGGTGTGTGCACTGCTATGCTGCCCGGAGCCCATGAACTGGGGCGGGGCAAGGGGGCCTGGGTCGGCCCGGCGAGGACATGGCCCAGGGCGGCTTTGGCCTTGGTCCTCAGTTCTGCAGGGCTGGTTGGCGGTCTGGGTTGGTGGGGAACGGTGTGTCTGTGTGGGGGCCTGCTGACGGCTGTGACGAGAGCGATGGCGGGGCCCCGAGGAAGGAGGGCTGGGGGCCGTGTGGGGTGGGGAGGCGGCGGGCAGAGCAGAGCCTGTCAGAGCAGCCGGCGGCGGCGTCCGCCCCCACTTCCCTCTAGTCCGCGGAAGCTCAGCCTCCTGGTGGGCCGCCTCCCTCCCCCCTTCTCCTCCTGCTAAAGAGAAAGGGTGTCCTTTATTTTTAGGTCTGATCTGGGGTCATCTCCACCCCTCTTCTTGTTCTGGGCACTTCTCTCTACCTCCGGATCCCCTCTCTATCCCCCAGGGTCCCCTCTCGAAGTCTGGGGTCCCCTCCTCCTTCTGGGTACTTTTTTCTACCCTCCCCACGGGGTGCCCTCTGGGTCCGGAGTCCCCTCACCCCTCGCTTTCTTTTCTCCTGCAGTCATCCCTCATGGATCTTGCTGACGTCTTCACGGCCCCGGCTGCTGCTCCTGCCACTGATCCCTGGGGGGCCCCTGTGTCCATGGCTGCTGCCCTCCCCACAGCTGCCCCCGCCTCGGACCCTTGGGGGGGACCTCCTGTCCCTCAGGCTGCTGATCCTTGGGGGGGTCCAGCCCCTACCCCGGCCTCTGGGGACCCTTGGAGGCCTGCTGCCCCTGCAGGGCCCCCAGCTGACCCTTGGGGGGGGACCCAGGCCCCTGCGGCTGGAGAAGGACCAGCACCCGACCCGTGGGGGGGCTCTGATGGTGAGACCCCCTGCCCCCAGTATGCAGCCCTGGGGGTGGGGGACTGGTAGCTGTGGGGGTGGAGGTGGCCTCTGGGATGGGGTAATGGGGGCTAGGTGGGAGGGGCCGGGCCCGCGGCCGCAGGGACGCCTGGCTTAGGGTGGGCAGAGGGGAGTGCCGGCGCCTCACACGCCTCCTTCTGACCCCAGGTGGGGCCCCAGTTAGCGGACCCCCGGCCTCTGACCCCTGGGCCCCAGCTCCGGCCTTCTCAGACCCCTGGGGGGGGTCCCCTGCCAAGCCCAGCACCAATGGCACTGCAGGTAAGTGGAGGGGGGCTTCGGGGGGGGCGGGGGCAGACCCCTGGGTGTGTGAGGGGTCCGGTGTCCTGGGTCCTAGGGAAGCTGAGTGCCATCTTGACCCCCACGCAGTGGTTGGGGGCTTTGACACGGAGGCCGACGAGTTCTCTGACTTCGACCGCCTGCGCACGGCCCTGCCGGCCTCTGGGAGCAGCACAGGTGAGCCCCCACCCCGCCCGCGCTGGGCGTCCATTGCACGGTCACCCGCCGGTGTTCAGAGACGAGCACGTGTCCTTTGACGTGATGGCAGGTTTGGTGGGGAACCGCGCCCCCCTCCTCACCTGCCTGCTGGGGTTTCTGCGTACGGCGGGCGTGCTGCCCACTGGCCTGGCCTGTGGGCCTCGCTCCTGGGAGACCCCTGTGCTCTGTCCACGTCCGAGCAACGCTCACTTGGAGGCAGCAGGCCCAGGGCTCGTCCTTCCGCCTCTCTGCAGCTTTTTTTGTGCCTTTTCCCCAACATAGCTGGGGTTCTGCTATCTTTAAAAAAACAAAACCAGGCCCCGTGAAGGGTAGTCTGTCCACCTGGCCCCACCCCGGTGGTCCCCACGTGTGTGCCGGTCTCCTGGGAGCTGTCCGCGCTGCTGGGCCTGCACCTCCTCGCCCCTGAGGGGGAGGCCTGGCCCCTGGGCCACGCCCACCGCGGGTGGCTCGGGGCCCCTCTCCCGGGCCCTGCGTCTCAGGGTCTCCCCTGAGCCCTTCTGCGGCCCCTTCAGGGGAGCTGGAGCTGCTTGCCGGAGAGGTGCCCGCCCGCAGCCCTGGCGCCTTCGACATGAGCGGGGTCGGGGGCTCTCTGGCTGAGGCTGTGGGGAGCCCCCCGCCCGCGGCCGCTCCGACCCCCACGCCGCCCACGCGCAAGACGCCAGAGTCTTTTCTGGGCCCCAACGCGGCTCTGGTGGACCTGGACTCGCTGGTGAGCCGGCCGGGCCCCGCGGTGCCCGGGGCCAAGGCCTCCAATCCTTTCTTGCCAAGCGGTGAGTGTAGCTGCGGGGACTGGGGGGCGCGGGGGCGCGGGCAGACCCCTGACTGCCTCGCCCTCCTCCCCGCAGGAGCCCCGGCCACCGGCCCCTCCATCACCAACCCCTTCCAGCCTGCGCCCCCCGCGACGCTCACCCTGAACCAGCTACGGATCAGCCCCGTGCCCCCAGTCGCCGGAGCGCCGTCCACGTACATCTCTCCCCTCGGCGGGGGCCCTGGCCTGCCCCCTATGATGCCTCCGGGACCCCCGGCCCCCAACACTAACCCCTTCCTCCTATAATCCGGGGCGGGAGGGGCCTCCCCCATTCTGCTCCCTGGGAGACCAGTGTTGTGAGTGCATGTGAATCGGGGGACCCTGCCCCCCCCCCCAGCGCCCTTCCCCCTCCTGGGGCCCACTCACACTACAGCCTCTTCCTGTGTCCCCCGCCCGCCTCCCTGAGAGAAACTGGACGCGGCTGGGGAGGGTGCTGGCCGGAGGAGGACCCTTCCCACGGCATTAGAAGGGGGAGGGGCAGCGGGGGGCCCCCGCCAGTTCCCCTCCCCCAGCCTCTGGCCCTCAATCAGTGTTTGAGCCGCCTCCTCCCCTCACGCACCCCTCGGTGAATCCTCGGTGATGATTTTGGCAACTTCGGGAATAAATGGCGATTCTCACGGGCATGGAGCCCCCCAGTCCCACTCATGGGTCCTGTGGCCCCTTCCCCCAGGGGCCCGGGGCTTGCAGTCCATCTGCCTCTTAGGGGCAGGGGGGAGCCTCGATTTCCCTGACTCCGGGTGCCGTGGGGGGGGGTTCTGTGTCGGGGGTGGGAGGGGCTCCGTGGGTCGTTGGGCTGCGGCCCCCTGGCCGTCTGGAGAGCTGATGGAGGTGGGGCGTGGACGGTGTCGAGAGCGGGGCTGGACTTGTGGGTTGTTGGTGAGGACTCCGTGTGTGCACACATGCACACCCGCCACGTGGGGCGCAGGGCCCTGGGCCCCCAGAAAGAGCGCCCGGGTGACTGGGCTTCAGGGAGAACCCCACCGCACTCGAGGGGCTAGGTCCCACTGTGGGGTGCTCCTGCAGCTGTTCTCTCAACTGGCTCTGGCTTCGGGGACCCGTGGGCCGGGTGCCCCGAGATCAGCTGGCCCACGTCCTTTCCCAGGAGGTGCCTCCCCTCTGGGTGAGGGCAGGACAGACCTCCAGGGTTCCGGAGGGCCTGCACGGACGCCCGGGCTGCCCCGCTGGACCACCCTCTGACGTCTGGGGGACTGGCGGGTCCTCGACACTACAGCTATCTCCGCGCCCGGTGCCGGGACGGATGGAAGAGGGGCCACCCCGCTGCCCCAGGGAGGGTGGAGACCCAGGGAACTTGCTCCGGGAGGTTGGCCGGAGGTGGTCTGCGGGGGAGCGGGGCGGGGTTCCGGTGAGTGTAGACTGGCAGGACACGCTTCCTGTCCCCAGGGCCCCCACATCAACACCGCCCATACTCACCTGCCCTCCCCTGAACCTGCCATGGTCCCTAACCACACCCCCCCCCCCCACAGGCCCTGGACCCCACACATGAAGCCCCTTGGTCCCCCCAAACCCCGATGGTAGGATGAAGGTAGGTATCCCAGAGGCTTTTCACCAAAAACACGTTTCTTTTGCCGTCTTCAAATTCCCTATTGAGCGTGTCTTCTTACTTTATTCTCCTCTGGTCAGTTGTCCAGTCGTGTCTGACCGTTTGCGACCCCACAGGCTGTAGCCCACCAGGCTAGTCTGTCCATGGGATTCTCATCCAGGCAAGGATACTGGAGTGGGTTGCCATGCCTTCCTCCAGGGTATCTTCCTGACACAGGGATTGAACCTGCATCTCTTGCGTCGCCTGCATTCGTGGGCGGATTTTTTACTGCTGAGCACCAGGGAGGCCCCCTGGGCTAATTCTTTATTTCTTCCAGCTTATTTTACTTTTGTTTGATCACTTAAGAGTTTCCCTGAGTACTGTTTAATGTGTTCCTTAAAATACAGTTTTAACTGACGCTTTCCAGCACAGGAAACTGTAGAGAGGAGGACCCGCCCCCTACTGTCTCTGCTCAACGTTTGTCCAACCTCCCCCAGATCCAGTTTCCTCACAAACCCCTCCACTGGAGAATTTTGGAGATTGCACTCTGGCTAGGAACCATTTGGTGCTAGTTCGTATGTGGTGGGGGGACCCTACAGATGTCCCTGTAGCTCAGGCAAAGAATCTGCCTGTGATGCAGGGGGCCAGGGTTTGATCCCTAGGTGGGGAAGATCCTCTGGAGAAGGGAATGGCAGCCCATTCCAGTGTTCTTGTCTGGAGAAGTCCATGGACACAGGAGCCTGGTGGGCTATGGTCCAGGGGGTTGCAAAGAGTTGGACACTACTGAGCGACCGAGCACACATAACTTCAATCATTATAAAGACAAAAAATGATTGTTTAAAAAATGAGAATTAAGCGAGGTGCTAGAAATGGATGGATGTAGTTGGAGCTCCAGTCAGACCCCCTTTACCTGTAGCATGCCACACAGCCCCAGCTGCAGACTAACTTGCGGGTCTCCAAGAGCTGCCCCCTGCGGAGAGCAGCAACCTAACACTGCAGACTGGGAGAAAATACTTGCCAATCTGACACTGGAAAGGATTCAACATTCAGAATGTATAAAATACTCCCCCAAACGAACAACAAAAACAACCCCATACAAAAATGTGCAAGGACTTGAAAAATGACATTTCTCCAAAGACAGACAAACAGCCAGCAAATACTTGAAAAGGTGCTCGGCATCATTAGCTGTTGGGGAAGAGCTGATGAAAACCACAGATAGCACCTCACAGCTGCTAGGGTGGCTACAGTCAACTGGGAAATGGCACATACTGGAGAAGATGTGGAGAAACTGGGACGCCTGTGCATTGCTGGTAGGACTAAGAAATCGAGCAGTAGCTGTGGAAATGTTTGGTGATTTCTCCAAAGGTCACACACACAGATAGCCAGGACCCAGCTGTGTCTCCCAGGTGTACATGAAACTAAGCTGAAACCAGGGACGCGACAGACCTACACACCCATGTTAACTATTCACAACAGCCAGCAGACAAGACCGCACAAGTGTCCATCAGTGACTGAGTAGGTCGATGAAACGTGTGTACGTAGAACAGACTAGATTCCAGCCATAAAATGTGGAAGTTTGGTATCTGCCACAAGGTGGAACGACCTTGAGAACATTATGCTTAGGGAGACACGGCACCTACAGAAGGACAAACAGCACTATGACTCGGCGTACATGGAGTACCTGGAGCAGGCAAATCTGTAGAGACAGAGTAGAACAGAGGACGGTCTGGGCTGAGAGAAGGGCCAGTGATTGTTTTAATGATACCAAGCGTCTAGGTGGTGGTGATGGCTGCCCGCATTGCGAGTGTGTTGATTGCCGCTGCATTATACACTTGAGGATGGTTAAAGTCGTAAGTATGGTGTTAGGCATGTTTAATAACAAAAAAATATAAAAACGGTAAGTGGTAGATGACTAAATACAGCAATCATGGATGGTACAGAAACTGACTTCTATACATTTAATCTTCGACAGCAAGGAGATCAAACCCGTCAGTCCTAAAGGAGATCAGTCCTGAATATTCACTGAAATGACTGATGCTGAAGCTCCAATACTTTAGCCATCTGATGTGAAGACGTGACTCATTAGAAAAGACCCTGATGCTGGGAAAGATTGAGGGCAGGAGAAGGGGACGACAGGATGAGGTGGTTGGATGGCATCACTGACTCAATGGACGTGAGTTTGAGCAAACTCTGGGAGATAGTGAAGGACAAGGAAGGCTGGCATGCTGCAGTCTGTGGGGTCTTAAAGAGACAGAGTCACCACTTAGTGACTGAACAACAGCAGCAAACCTTTCAACAGTGATTTCAACAACTCACGAGCAGAAATGAGGAGATGCAGAGTCCTTAAGGATCAAGAGGAAGGGGCTAAAAGTGGGGAAGCAAAGCCAGAATAAGAGTGGCCTGCATCAATCACAGACAAGACTCCAGAAGAATAGTGGTGTAAAACTTGAAAGTGGAATTCAGTTTGTAAAAGTTGACCAAGGTGACCACCAGCATCAGGATGGTGTGGGCGGCTCTGGTCTCTGGGCGGCATCTGTGGTGCCCAGTGCGGGTGTGAATATACTGCACCCTCTGGCGGTGTCTGAGCAGGAGAAGCACCATGGAGCCACTGGACCAGCCCATGAGGGTAAGAAACACGGCATCCGAGGTGGACCACTGGAGGCCAATGGCTGCTTTGGGACTTGATGAACAGAACCACTTCCCTTGATTGTCGGTATCATTTCCTGTGTCCTGTGGACCAGTGACTGCCACAGGAACAGAGTTAGTCATTAAGAGACTGAGCATCCAGCAGACCCAACAGGAAGGGCCAGTGACCTTGAGGGCCCTTCCTCTGAGCATCACCCACTCCGCTCTCCTGGGGGTGAGAGTGAAGGACCGATAGGTGCTTAGGACACAGGTGGAGCACAGGGTGGTGCCTCGAGCCACTCTCTGTATATAATACACAAGCTTACACCCGAGACTGGACAGGGGCTTCCTCAAAACAAAAACTGCAATGGCAGTGTGAGGAATGCCAGGGGAGAGAACCAGGAGGCTGGCCAGGGCCAAGTGTGTGAGAATCACATCTGTGCCTCCTTTTCCGGTCAAGCAAGACTGGAGACATGCTGTGGAAGAAAAGGAAGACATTACCCAGAGCCCCCAACCACCACCTGAAACAAAGATGGTTTTCACAGCCGCCTCCCCTAGTGTTCTCAGGGCATCTCTGTAAAAAGACATGGAGGGGACGTCAAAGTGGCCTGGAGCGGAAAGGGGGCTGAACTGGTGCTGACACCAGCAGTCTTCACATAGAACCAACAGTGGACAAGAATTCTTCATCTTTTCCTCTCCTGAGAAGGGAGACACTGTCATGCTCCACAGGAGGAGCTCAACCTGGAGAATATATACATGACACCACTTACACTTTTCGCTATGATTACTTTGTATTTATTTCTATTTACCTGTATATCCTGATCCTCCACCTGAAGGTAAGGTCCATGCACTTAGGAACCAGGTCTGTCCTGTTCAATAACACGGTTGACCAATAATAAGTGTTAAATAACATGTACTGAGTATATGAATGTGTTACAGGACACATATGCAAGGATGTTCTCCACACCCCTTAGTTGAGCTAATAAGACGGTCTAATTTTAACAGAGTGTGCAAGTGAGTTATAGCAAGCTCCTATTTCATCAGACTTACTGGACACTAAATAACTTTTAAAAATGAGTCTTCAGGACTTCATGGACTTCAGCTTTCCAGGTCCTCACTCAAGGAGCTCATTCAAGTCATCACTCCATCCCAACAGGACTGAATAGGAAGAAAATTCTTGCATCATGAAGAGAGGAGAGACAACGGGCACCACTGCCTCCAAGACTGGAGAGACGGACAGTGACTAGCGGGGCTCAAGATTCTGGAGCAGACTCATGATGGAGACACCTTGCGAATAAGGCCTGCCAGGACGAGAAATGCTGCAACATAACTGATGGGGAAAAAACTCCCTTTGTGCTTTCAGTGGGGAATGGAGGAAGAAACCATTTTCAAATACACCAGAGTGTGGGGTTCTTCTTACAAGGTCTGCCTTCAGGAGAGACTTAACTGGAGCCTAAGCAGCCGGGGTCTTCTCAGAGCCTGACTGACCTGGGAAGGGAAATCCCCAGCATCCAGCCCACTCTAGCCATGCTGTCCCATCCATGGGGGAGAAAAACATGGAGAAACAGGTTCACAGTCCAGAGGCACAGGCTCACGGACTGACTGAGACCTCATCGTAGGAGGTGGACGCTGCCCTCTCCCCACACCTCACCACCACATCGCTAAAGGTTTATTAACAGTTCCTTTAACCCAGTACACTATGTCCAGATATCAAGAAAACATTCCTAGGCATACTACAAGGCAAAGAACAGTTTGAAGACACAGAGCGAGCATCAGACGCAGACACGGCAGGAATGTTGGGATGGTCAGACCTGGAAGGTGAATCAACTATGATCACTGTGCTGAGGGCTCTAGTGGATAAAGCAGACACGTGCGGGAACAGCTGGGCAATGAGAGCAGGAGAGGGGAATTCTAAGGAAGAACTAGGAAGAAATGCCGGAGACCAAAGCACTGTCTCAGAAATGAAGGATGCCTTTGATGGGCTTGTTAGTAGGTTGGAGGGAATGTTAGTAGATGTGGAAAGAGTGTCTGAGCTTGAGGGTCTATCAGTAGAAATCTGCAAACTGCAAGGCCAGGACAGAGACTTAACACAAAATGGAGTATCCAACGGCTGTGGGAGAAGTACCAAGGGTGGAACACGTGCACAGTGGGACTATCAGAAGGCAGGATAGAGAAAAAGAAATATTTGAAGCAACAATGAGAATTTCCCCCCAAAACAATGTCAACACCAAACCACCGATCCAGGAAGCCCACAGAACCCCAAAGAGGATAAATGCCTTCTCCCCAAACCATATTTGCAGGCATGTCATATTCAAAATAATATACCCAAATGTTCAAATACCCAGTATTCTTGCCTGGAGAATCCCATGGACAGAGGAGCCTGGTGGGCTCACAAAGAGTGGGTCACAGAGTCCGACATGACCGAGCAACTGAACAGCAATGCAGCCTGTCAAGCTCTGGTGACTGAAGAAAGTGGAGACTCCGCTGTCCTGCCTGTGTAGAGACTCAAACATCCCTCTGCTCTGGGGCACACATGTCCCTAAGTGCACACATACTGCCGGGCACCAGGCTGACCTCACATGACACTTGCTGAATTCACAAATGCCTCCGTGCTGTGGACCCTGCTCTCTCAACTCTGCCTTCTGGAGAAATCTGAGATGTGAAGAAGACATTCCATAAACTGGACCCACCTCCAGGCCACTAGGTTCTCCTGTGGCCTCCACTGACCGCTCAGCTGTGGAGTGAGGCCCCTGTGGGGGCTTTTATGGGGGACGGTCCCTCCTCCCTCCTTACTTACATCCCACCTCTCCTCCTCAATCCCATCAGAATTTATTTCTGGAATAAGTGAGATTTTATTGAGGACACACGGAGTTCACCACAAGGAAAGGTGAACAATTTATCCTGGCAGCAGTTTTATTTTTGTTAATGTTGAAATAATTGTCCAGGTCTGTGATGGCGCTTTTCCTACCCAGGGTGACCTGTCAGCAAAGCAAAACTTAGGTAAATGTATTCTTTTTAATACATTTGAAGCAGTTCTAATGAGGTGGATGAAACTGGAGCCTATTATACAGAGTGAAGTAAGCCAGAAAGAAAAACACCAATACAGTATACTAACGCATATATATGGAATTTAGAAAGATGGTAACAATAACCCTGTATACGAGACAGCAAAAGAGACACTGATGTATAGAACAGTCTTATGGACTCTGTTGCAGAGGGAGAGGGTGGGAAGATTTGGGAGAATGGCATTGAAACATGTATAATATCATGTATGAAACGAGTTGCCAGTCCAGGTTCGATGCATGATACTGGATGCTTGGGGCTGGTGCACTGGGACGACCCAGAGGGATGGTATGGGGAGGGAGGAGGGAGGAGGGTTCAGGATGGGGAACACATGTATACCTGTGGCGGATTCATTTTGATATTTGGCAAAACTAATACAATTTGTAAAGTTTAAAAAAAAAAAAAACTTAGATAAATCTCATCCCTGTAAGTGTTTCCCTGGACCAGAAATGCAGTGTGTCCAGTCAGCCAACCCCTGAGCACTGTACACATTTCTTGGTTTCTCCTCACACCAAACGAGTTCCACCATGTGGTCCCAGACCATCAAATGTTTTTCATCTTACAGGCTGGTTCTTTATTCTTTATTCTATAAAAGTCTCCTTTTCCTTCAGCTGTATTTTGCAGTGTTTTGAATGGGGGGGCTATTTCATGACATGTTAAAGTTTATCACCTAAAATGCTTCCTTTCGTCACTTTGAACAACATCAAGTATTATTTTAATACATGCACCCCAGTGTTCATAGCAGCACCATTTGTAATAACCAAGCAACCTAAATGTCAATTGACAGATGAGTGGATGAAAAAGAGGTGGTACATATATAATGGAATATTACTCAGCCATAAAAAAGAAAAAAAATTGGGTCATTTGTAGAGATGTGGATGGACCTAGAGTCTGTCATACAGGGTGAAGTGAGTCAGAAAGAGAAAAACAAACACTGTACATTAATGCTGGTTGATTGTTAAATAAAAATTTACTGGAATTCAGGGACGCCTTACAATGATCCCACACTACAATGACAACAGAAAGTATGTGTGATGCAGAACGTGGGACTCAACAGCCCAAAACAGTTACATTCTGACTCTGCTGCTGCAGCTCGGTGAAGGTGGTGGGGCTTCCAGCTCCACCTCCCACTCTGCCTCAAAGCCCCTGGTGCAGCCGGCCCTGGGACAGCCACACACTGCCCACTGGATCCCAAACACTCCTGCTGTCTTTGGTTTCCTGCTGAGTAGGTGTCAGGCTTTAAAATCTAATCTTACGGATAATTCTTTCACACTGTGCTTCACCAGATAACTTGTTTTATTTTATTCTGAATATGCAGATTTCAAAGACACTACTTGATCCCTAAAAATACAATTGGAACCCACGTTTTCAAGCACACAAAACTACAGCCAATAGTAAGAAAACCCCACTCACATACACCTTGGGAACACCCTGTCTGATTTCAACTGTCATTTACACGGAGATGGATCTAGTTTTTTGACAGCCCCCTCATATGTCCTTTCCCTGGAGAATTTAAAATAATTGTCCTCTAAGCTGGAACTTTGATGCTGCCGTTGAGAAATACACCGTGACATATTCAGCGGGAAACTGCTGCATGCAGTCAATATGTTCAGAGGCGAATGAACTTAGGGGGAGACTCATGATATAATGGGTTTCCCCGGTGGCTCAGCGGTAAAGAACTCGCCTGCTGATGTAGGAGACGTGGATTTGATCTCTGGGTTAGGAACATCCCCTGGAGGAGGAAATGGCACCCACTCCAGTATTCTTGCCTGGGAAATCCCATGGACAGAGGAGCCTGACGGGCTACAGCCATAGGGTGGCAAGAGTCGGGCAGGACTGAGCGACTGATGACAACAAGATACGAGTGTGGCAGGACCTCCTCCGTGCTGTCTTGAATGCTCCAGTTGACTGCCTCACAGCTCCTTGCCCCAGTGCACACCTAAACCTGGCCAGGCATCACTGACTCTGAGCATATCAAAGAAAACAGTGAGCAACCAAACACAACTGTTACAAACTGTGCCCTGGTTGGACCTACACATGGATTCCCTCTCCCTGGATGGCAAACGAAGCCCCACCTGCAGGGACTGGCTCAGGAGACTCTGGAGACCTGCCCAGGCCGACCGCAGCTCTCCCACGTGGACACACTGGGTGAGCCCTCTGACCCACCCCTAAGGCCCCCAGCCAATGTCCCACTGAACTAGAGTCCACACACCCTTGCTTTTAGCTATGTTTCCATCCACACTTCACAGCCCCTGTGGGATCAGGCTTCAGCTGAAACCACCTCCTTGATTGAAAAAAAATACTTAGGGATACGTTGAACTAAGGAGTGAAGGCTCTCTACAAATGAAAACTATGAGACTTGATAAAGTCTTGATGAAAACTAAACTTCCTTGATGAAGGAAATTGAAGAAGACATAGCATCTTAGGATCCATAGCATGGATTGGAAAACTGACATTATTAAAGTGTCCATAGTACACAAGTCAGCTATTGATTCAATGCAATCCTTAACAAAATTTCAATGGCATCTTTCACAGAAATAGAAAAAAAGTTTCCCCAAATTTTGTATAGAACCACAAGATACCTCAAATAGCCCAAGCAATCATGAGAAAGACGAACACTGCTGGAGGCATCACAGTTACTGTGTTAATTACTACAAAGCTAGAATTATTAACTGTGTGTGGTGTGGTACTGGCACAAAAAACAGACACAAGACCAAAGCAAAACCAGAGACCCCAGAGGTAAATTCACACGTCTCCTGTCAAGGAACGTTTGACAAGGCAGCGACAGACACTTGTTGAGGAAAGGGCAATCTCTTCCACATACTGGTATTTGAAAACTAAATAAAGAAATGGAGAAAAATGAAATTGTAACCCTATTGTACACAACTCACAAAAATTAACTCAAAATGAATTAAAAATGTAAGTGTACGACCCGATGCTATAAAATCCTGAGAGAAAACATAGGGAAGAAGGTCCCTTTGACATCAGTCATGACAATGATTTTTTAGATATGACACCAAAAGCAAACGCGCCAGAAGCAAAAAGAAAAAATGAACAAGTGGGACTACATCAGTGTTAAAAACTTCTGCACATCAAGGGAAACAGCAAAATGAAAAGAATCTATGAAGTGGGAGAATATAACCCAATAAAAGAAATGGGCAAAGGAAGTGGATGGACACTTTTCCAAAGATGTGTCTGCATGGCCAACAGGCACATGAAAAGATGCTCAGCATCACTGATCAGGAAAAAATACAAAATCACAGTGAGATATTACTTCACACCTGTTAGAACAGCTCTCATAAAGAACACAAATGTTGGTGACCATGTGAAAAAATGAAACCCTTGTACATTACTGGTATAAACTGATGTATATTATTAGTTTATTGGTATAAACCCTTGTATATTATCGGGGCTATAAATTGGTAGAGCCACTGTGAGAAATATGGTGGTTCCTCCATAAATAAAATTACCATATGATTCTACTTCAGGCTGGATATGTATCCAGAGGAAATGGAAACAGAAGCTTGAAGAGGCATCTATACCCATACGCTTATTGCCGCACTACCCACAATAGCCAAGAAATGGAAACAACCGAAGTGTGCATCAACAGAGGCATGAAGCTGTGAGATATATGTATATATATGAAAGTGAGACAGTGAGAGCGGTAGTTAATCAGCTGTGTGATCCCAGGGACTGCAGCCCACCGGGCTCCTCTGTCCATGGCGTTCTCCAAGCAAGAATACTGGAGTGCATTGCCATTCTCTTCTCTCTTTCTCTCTCTCTCTCTCTATGTAATTACATATACATATAAATATAATCCAGGCATTAGAAAGATGGGAATCGTGCTATTTGTGACAACATAGATGGACCTTAAAGGCATTAAGCTAAGTGAAGTAAGTCAAAGCTAAGTACAGTATGTTATTACTTATATGTGAAATCTTAAAAAACCAAACTCATAAAAACAGACAGTAGAACAGTGGTTACCAGAGGCAGGGGTTGGGGGTGGGGTGGGAAGTTGGTGATGTGTATTTAAGGGTATAAACTGGAGTGAGTAGATAAATAAGTTCTGCAGAGATTTTGCACAGAGTAGTGATTATAGTCAACAATACTGTATTATAAGTTTCAAAGTTGCTAAGAGACTAGATCTTAACTGTTACCACCATAAAAAAAGAAATGATAATTATTTGATGGGCTAAAGCCCTGAACTAATCCTATGGTGGTAGTCATTGCAATATACAAGTATATAAAAGCAACACACTGTACACCATCAATGTACACAACGTTTTATGACAATTATAATTCAACTGAAAATGAAAAAATAAAAGATCACTGTGGGTTTTATGTAAACAACTGTTATTCAGTGAATTATTACTCAACAATGTAAACATGGCTGTTATTGAAACTGACTATATCAATAGATTCTCAGCAGTCATTTAAATTATTTCAAGAGCAGAAACAAGGAGCTCGAGGGTGTCTAGAAATCAGCAGCCAGGGGCAAAGGGCAGGAAAACATGCAGCCCACAATGGAAGAGGCCTGCACCAACCATACGTGACGTCCCACTAAAGCGATGACGCAAGCAGCAAGAACAGAATTCAGTAATTAGCAGGTGACAGAGGTGACCATCAGCATCAGAATGGTGTGGGCAGCATCTCCAAGTACCTGCATGCAGCAACAACGACCCAGCACAGCCAACAAAAAACCCCAAATAAGACCACGTCAGCCTCAAAACTGGTAAAAGGACACAGCCAACAGAGTGAAATAAACTTACAAAGCAGGAGAAAATGCTTGCAAGTCACATATCTGATAAGGTGTTAATAAATATATTAAATGTATCTAAAATATATAAAGAACTCCTGCCACTTAACAACCTGATTAACAAACGACCAAATGATTTTAAATAGACATTTCTCTAAAAAGGATACACAAATGGGCAACAAGAAAATGAGAAGGTGCTTAAGATGATGAATTTTTAGCTAAATGCAAAACAAAACCAAAATAAGACATTATCTTACACAAATTAGCATACTTTTGAAAAAACCCAGAAAATAACAACTGCTTCGGAGGAGGAGGAGACATTCAAACACTTGTGCACTGTTGTTAACTTTATAAAATGCAGCAACCACTATGGGAAACACATGGCAGATCCTCAAAAAATCGAAACTAGAAACACCACGGGACCAAATCATCCAAATACTAGGGACATGTCCAAAATACCAGAAAGCAAAGACCTGAAGAGACATTTGCAAACTCATGTCCATAGCGGTACTTTTCCAACAGCGAAGAGGTGAGAACAACGCAAATCAATGGATAAATAAAATACAGTGTAAAAGCTCAATGGAATATTATTCGGCCTTTAAAAGGAAGGAACAACATGGATAAAACCCGAAGACAATATTCCAGTGAAATAAACCCGCCACACACACACAAGTGCTTTAGAATTCCACACACATGTGGCATATAAGTCGTCAAATATATATAACATTAATGTAAAATGGTGGCTACTAGTAGCTGAGGAGAGAGAAAATAATGACCTTTTTTTAGGTGAGTTCTGTAGGGACCAGTTTCGTAAGGTGGAAAAGTTAAGAGGGAGATTTTTAGCATAACGACTATATACTGGATCCTGGAACAACATATATGGGATATTGGAACTATATACAGGAATATACTGGATACTACTGACCAGTACAGCAAACGCTGGGATTGTGTTCAACTAAAAACATTTTTGTTTGAAATGTAACTTTCCAACATAACATAAACTAGTCTGTATAATACAAAACATTCTTCAAGAGGATTCATTTTCTGAAAAACATTTTAGAAAGAAAGAAGCCACAGTAATGCTAAATTTCCTAAGGAAGATTAAGGTTCTGTGGGTATCAGTATAAACTTATATGCATTGTCTCTAGTTACTGAAATAAGTAATTTCTAATTACCGATAAAGAAAAGATTGTTTCTTAAAATTTTAAAATAGAAGTAATAAGAGCAAAAGGAAAAAACAAAAGATGTCAAACTTTATATGTCACAAAACTAAAAAGAACAAACTAAGCCCAAAGCTAGCAGGAGGAAGGAAATAACAAAGCCTAGTGCAGAAGTGAGCACAATGGAAACCAGAGAAACAACAGAAAAGGTCAACAAAACCAAGAGTTGGTTTTCTGAGAAGAACACATTCGTTTCGTTACTTACCCCTGGCAGGAATGTGAGGACGTTCTCGCTCAGGAAACTCATTTTGTTTTGCAGCTCTGCTGTCCTTGCATCCTTTTTCTGTCCTTGCATCCTTTTTCTAAGTCAGCTGAACTTACTTAGCTTAAAAAAAGCAAGAAACACGCGTTGGCTTCATCACAGCAACTCCTGTTCCCCCTCCTCCTGGAACCCCCTCTCCCACCACTTCACTCGCCTCGCTGCTCCTCGTACTCCAGTCAGCTGGTTTCACCGGGTCATCCACACCTGCTGGCCATCCTCAGTCACCACCACCAAGCCTTGCTCTTAGTCTCATAACAACACGCACACTGTTGTTTCTCTTCCTCCTCTGTCCCCTGTCCCCAATGCCCTGAGAGCCATGGGAGGACGGGCACTGCTCTCTTCCCCTCATAGATGCTCTACCCTCAGCGTCTGCACCTGGGGGGCCTCCCCTCTGGCTCTTCCCCAGCATCTCCCACAGCAGATGGAGGAAATGCAGACATCCATCTGTCTGAGCTCTCCTCTGAATTATGATTCCCTGCAGACTCCCTGGGACTCCAGAATGCTAGGTTCTACTGTAGCCGCAGTGAATCTCATTTTAAAAACCTTCTTTCTCAGCAAAAGTCCTGACTTGAAGCTCGCTTATGCTAAATGCTCTGAGGACCCCACTGAAAACCCCCCTCTCTGCTCCCTAAGTTGCCCCCTCATCCAGCTGGAGCCTGGGTGTGGACACGCAGAGGCAGGATCAGCACGTCTCCTGCCCAAGGTCGGTGCCCAGACACAGCTCCACGGTCCTCTCCCTGGAGACTTCCTCTGTCCTGTCTGTTTTCTGCCCTGAGACTGAACACGAGGCAGCGCACACCTGCCCGGACCTGGCTCCAGAGCTCTGGGCAGGGAACTGTCGACCAGGGTGGGCCAGGGGCTGGTGAGTCTACAGTTACAGGGACAGGGCCCCCAGACCTGCTGTCCCCACAGACGCCACCACCCCCGCAGTGGCTGGGTCGGCCACGCTGTCTGCATGGAGAGTGTGGCGCGTGTCCCATGAGGAGTCGGTTTTATCCCCCATGCTGTTCGTCCCCCTCTCGAGTGATTAAGCAATTAAAGATCCTAACCGAACAGCCAGACCACAGGTGAAAACACTTCTGTGTCCTCTGTGGAAAATCAAAGCTGAGAAAGCATAATCGGGCTTTAAAGGGACAAGCGAAGGTGCACCAGTCACTTCCTTCCTGCGCTTTCTCCTGGGCGTGCTCCTCGGGGCGGCGTCATCTCGTCAGAGCTCTGAGCTCCATCCCCGTCAGGAGTCTGGCTCCAGTGACTTCACACTCCATGGTTCCTGCTCTTTACGGCCGGAGCTCTTTTTCTAATCTGGAAAGCAGCCCATTTTGAAGGCATCTTTCCCACCTCAAAATGCTGTGGATCCCTAATGCCCCCAGGCCTCCACGGGAGGACGGTGCCTTTTATTGGGACAGTTATTCGAGTGCTTCGTAGGGACGCAGTCACACCTGTTTTCACATTGTCTATGGGCAGCGTCTACCTGCAAAGGTGGCCTTGATAGGTGTGGCAGAGACCACGCAGCCCGTGACTCTAAAACACCTACTCGCTGATGCTTTATAAAAATCTGCCTCACTTGCCTTTTGATGGCCAAGTCGAAGATCTCTCTTGGTAAATGTCACACTGCACTTGAAAATACGTGTTGTTGTCCTGTCAGTCAGTCGTCTCTGACTCTTTGCGCCCCCATGGACTGCAGCACAGCAGGCATCCCTGTCCCTCACCATCTCCTGGAATTTGCTCAAACTCATGCCCATTGAGCCACTGAGGCCATTCAACCACCTCATCCTCTGTCGCCCCCTTCTCCTCCTGCCCTCAGTTTCCCCCAGCAAATATGTGGGTTGTTTCCAAATATCTTTTGACGTTGGTTTCTAACGTAATCCAAGTGGTAAGAGAACAGACTCTGTGACGTCAGCACCTGCAGACCACGAGATTTTGGCACCTTGTTTTATGTGCCAGGATGTATTCCAGTGTCTCCTGGTTCACAGTCTAGGGAACTTGAATCGAATTGGTACCCTGTTGCTGTGTGAAAATTATGTAAATCTTAATTATGTTGAATTGGTTCGCAGTGCTCTTCGGATCTACTCTTTCTACTTCTTTGTATATTCATTCTACTAATTTTTGATATTGAAACTCCAAATAAAAAATCTTAATTTATCCACTTAAAAATAATTGTAATATATAGTGGAACTATATGTAACCTTGTTCTGTATTTTCCAGGTCTCCTGTAAGTGTGTCATCATACTTTCATAATTAAAAAAATAAACATATATTTAAAGAGATTTGCCTCAAGCGCCTCCTTGTATATAGTGCTTCTACTGCCCCACACCCACCCCACGTGATGGTCGGAAACGCCCCGGCCCTGGGCCAACACCCACCCCACGTGATGGTCCGAAACGCCCCGGCCCTGGGCCAACACCCACCCCACGTGATGGTCCGAAACGCCCCGGCCCTGGGCCAACCACACATCCCCATGGGCTTCCGACAGGCTTTCCACTGCGAAGTTGCTCTCTTTTGCTGTCTTTTGCTTCCTACTGGGTCTGTTCACGTCTTCATTCTTCTTTTAGGGCTAACTCAGAGTCTTCTCAAGTCACCATTTAGGATGAGGAACTGTCAACACCCAAGTCCTGTCCACTGTCACGTTTCAGGTCAAGGACCCCAAACCCCACACCCCTATAGGCATCCTCTTCACATTTACTGCAAAGGCGCAAATAGCTCATTCACTTTACTTCTGTGATTCCACTTCTTCCCCAAACCAGAATTTTCTTGGGGAAACTTACCTGGACACTGTTCAGTTCAGTTCAGTCACTCAGTCATGTCCGACTCTTTGTGACCCCATGAACTACAGCACGCCAGGTCTCCCTGTCCATCACCAACTCCTGGAGTTCATCCAAACCCATGTCCATTGAGTCGGTGATGCCATCCAACCATCTCATCCTCTGTCATCCCCTTCTCCTCAGGCCTTCAATCTTTCCCAGCATCAGGGTTTTTTCCAATAAGTCAGTTCTTTGCATCAGGTGGCCAAAGTATTGGAGTTTCAGCTTCAACATCAGTCCCTCCAATGAATATTCAGGACTTACTTCCTTTAGGATGGACTGGTTGGATCTCCTTGAAGTCCAAGGGACTCTCAAGAGTTTTCTCCAACACCACAGTTCAAAAGCATCAATTCTTCAGCACTCAGCTTTCTTTATAGTTCAACTCTCACATCCATACATGACTATTGGAAAACCATAGCCTTGACTAGATGGACCTTTGTTGGCAAAGTAATGTCTCTGCTTTTTAATATGCTGTCTAGGTTGGTCATAACTTTCCTTCCAAGGAGTAAGCATCTTTTAATTTCATGGCTGAAGTCACCATTTGCAGTGATTTGGGAACGCTCCAAAATAAAGTCTGCCACTGTTTCCACTCTTTCCTCATCTATTTCCCATGAAGTGATGGGACTGGATGCCATGATCTTAGTTTTCTGAATTTTGAGCTTTAAGTCAAATTTTCACTCTCCTCTTTCACTTTGATCAAGAGGCCCTGTAGTTTTTCTTTGCTTTCTGCCATAAGGGTGGTATCATCTGCATATCTGAGGTTATTGATATTTCTCCCGGCAATCTTGGACCCTGAGTGGGTGAATGTTTTTATATACAGCACAAATGGCTATAATTGGAACAAAATCTTCCTATTCACAGTAGCTATTCTCCTTACACGAAGGTATTAGATTTTTCTCTTCAGTTATGTCTTAGGTTGGCTAAAAAGTCCATTTGGGTTTTTCTGGAAGATGTATGGAAAAACACTAATGAACTTATTGGCTAATCCAACAATGTAGACCAAAGATAGGCAGGGTGGTTAGGCATTGGGTTAATAAGCATCTAAGCCACCTTTCAACAGATGATACATAGACTGACGGGGATGTGGTCCAGGTTCTTCACTGTTGGTGGACTATTTATAAGCACAGAAGAGGGGAAGGGTAGGATAAGCCCTAGAGTTAGGTTTTTAATTGGAGGAATTATGACTAACTCATGTTTTTGTTGTTCAGTTGGTCAGTTGTATTTGATTCTTTTGCAACTACATGGACTGTAGCCTGTCAAGCTCCTCCACCCGTGGGATTTTCCAGGCAAGAACACGGGAGTGGGTTGCCATTTCCTTCTCCAGGGGATCTTCCTGACCCAGGGATTGAACCTGTGTCTCCTGCATTGGTAGGCAGGTTCTTTACTACTGAGCCACCAGGGAAGCCCAGTAACAAGCTGTTGCTCATCATAACGTTTGTGTAGATTGAGTTAGAAAAGTGCTTGCTTTTTTAAGCAAGCAAGGTGACTCTGCTATGTGACTTGGGGATGAAACCCACCGCCAGCTTGCTTAATTCAACCCAGTCCTACAGATGCTCACTGGGCACTGGTTAGGCCCCCAGGAGGCTCAGTGTGGGCTGTGGTCATCCACCCCAGATGACACAGGACAAGCAATGACCAAAAACTGATTGACAACCAGGATGCTGAACACTTCAGCCTCTGCTCAACGTGTCTCCTCTCCTGCTTTGGACTAGAGTGAGCTTTAAGAGCCCTGTATGTCCATCGAGAGGTGAATGAATAAAGAGGTTGTGGTATATATATATGTGTGTGTGTGTGTGTGTGTGTGTAATGAGTATTACTCAGCAATAAAGGGAGCACACTGAGTCACTTCTAGTGCAGTGACTGAATCTAGAGCCTATTGCACAGAGTGAAGTGAGTGAGAAAGAGACAAGTATCACATATTAATAGATGTATATGGAATCTAGAAAGATGGAACTGATGAACCTATTTGGAGGGCAAGAATAGAGATGCAGATGGAGAGAACAGGCTTGTGGACACAGCAGGGCAAGGAGAGAGTGGGATGATTTGAGAAAATAGCACTGAAACATACACATTAACGTATGTAAAACAGAGAGCCAGTGGGAGTTTGACGTAAGACTCGAGGAGCTCAACCCAGTGCTCCCTAAGGGGTGGGAGGTGGGAGGGAGGGGACATGTGTATACCTATGGCCGATTCCTGTCGATGTATGGCAGAAGCCACCACAACATTGTAAAGCAATTATCCTCCAAATAAAACAAAGAGCCCTTCAGCATCCGCGTCTCTCCTCACGCTTTCAGAGGCTGCTGGGGCCCCTCTGCTTTAGGAGTTTATCTGGCCTGAGTAAAAATGAATGAGGGAAAGAGTGAATGATTGCACACACACATGGGTGAAGGGAAATCTCTTCCTTCAACAGACTCCTACCAGTAAATGCTGAAGGCTGAAATGAGACCACTGCGTATGTTTTGACTCGGGAGGGTGTTGGGGTGGGAGCTGAGGAGGTGTGCCGGGATGAGCAGCCGCATATTAGGACAGTCTCAGGACGTCTCCCAGCAAAGAACTCGCTGACCGATTGCAAGGCCCATGGTCCGTGTAACATGGAGACACCTGTCAGCAGCCCGTGACAGGGCTGGGACAGGCAGATGTGGTGTGTCCCCTAGCAGGAAGCACGGAGAACGTCACAGGGCCTTTATTTCTTTTTAAAGAGTCCCCCCCCCCCCCCACCACAATGTGGACCATTTTTAAAGTCCTTACTGAATTTCTTACAGTATTGCTTCTGTCTTAACGTTTTTCACTTTTGTCCGAGAGGCATGTGGGATCTTAGCTCCCTGACCGGGAATGGAACACGCGCCCCCTGTGATGGAAGGCGAAGTCCTAACCACTGGGCCACCGGGGAAGCCCCAGCATCTTGACTGGTTCAGGAAGCTTTACTGAGATATCACTGACATGGAAAATATGTGAGTGTGAGATGTATAGCATGGTACTTTGATGCAGGAATAGACTGTGAAATTATTACCACAGGAAGGCTGACACCTCCATCGCCTCAGAGAATTAACTTTTCTCCCAGCTGGTGGTGACAGCATGGAAGATGTATTCTCTCACTGACTTTCTAGGATAAGGTGAGTGTATAGTGCAGCACTTGTAGGTACCAGCCCCAGGCGGTGCATCAGATCCTCAGAACTTACTCATTTTATAACTGGAACTCAGTGCCCTTTGACCAACATCTCCTCATTCCCCTGACCTCCCGGCCCCTGGAAACCACTATCTCACTCTCTGCTCCTGAGTTCAGCTTCTTCAGGTTCCACGCACAGAAGCTGTCACACAGTACTTGTCTTTCTCTGTGCAGTTTATCTCAATTAGCATAGTGCTCTTGAGGTCTATCCATGGTGCTGCAAATGGCATGATTTCATTCTTTTTTATGGCTATGTAATATTCCATCACTGGAGAAGGAAATGGAAACCCACTCCAGTATTCTTGCTTGAAGAATCCCCATGGACAGAGGAGCCTGATGAGCTACAGCCCATGAGGTCTCAGAGTTGGATATGACTGAGCGACTAAGCACAGCATAGCACTGACTTCAACAGTAGCAACTTCTAGTTATAAAATAAGTAAGTCATGGATATGTAATGTACAACATGATTCAATAGTTAAGTATACTGTGTCACATGATGAAAAGTGGTAAGAGAATCAATCTTGAAAGGTTTCAACACAAGAAAAAAGTTTCATCAGTATAGTACCGTGTAGAGGTGGGTAGATGTTAACTAGATTTATTGAACTCATCATCTGTAATGTATACAAATATTCAATCATAATGTTGTAAGTCCTGAAGTGATATAATGTCACACTTATTATACTTTAATAAAAATAGTCACTCAATACTTAAAGAAGAGAATTGGTTATTATTGAAGGCATCTACTAGATATTTATCACATTAAGCATTATTTCTATTGACTCCATAGCAGATCCTAGGGGTTTTAGGATCCCTTAGGAGCAGCAGAAAGGGGGAAACAGTTGGAAAACATGAGGCCAAGACATCAGAAGTCTGCATCAACCACAGACGAAACTCTACAAGAACAGTGAGATAAAAAGAAAAAGTGGAATTCAGTATGTAAACAATGATGAAGGTGACCACCAGCATCAGGATGGTGTGGGCAGCTCTGGTCTCTGGGGGACATCTGTGGTGTCCAGTGGGGGTGTGAATATACTGCACCCTCTGGCGGTGTCTGAGCAGGAGAAGCACCATGGAGCCACTGGACCAGACCATGAGGGTAAGAAACACGGCACCAGAAATGAACCACAAGTAGCCAAAGCTTGTGACAGTACCTGAGATTGAGCAGAACCAATTGCCTTGGGAATCAGTATAGTTGTGTGTGTCCTGAGGACCAGCGATTTTCAGAGGAACAGGGATGTACATTAAGAGACTGAGAATCCAGCAGGTGCAGCAGGAAGGACCAATGAACTTGGGGGCTCTTCCTCTGAGCATCACCCACTCCAGTCTCCTCGGGGTGAGAGTGAAGGACTGATAGGTGCTCAGGACAGAAGTGGAGCACAGGGCAGTGCTAAGAGCCATCCTCTGTATATAATACACAAACTTACACCCAAGGCTGGACAGGGACTTCCTTGACACAAAAGCTGCCATTATGTGGGGGAATGCCAGGGGAAAGAAGAACCAGGAGGTTGGCCATGGCCAAATGTGGCAGAACCATCTGTGTGGGTCTCTGCTTGTGGCCCAGTAAGACTGGAGAGATGCTGCGGGAGAAAAGGATGGCATTGCCCAGAGCCCCAACCACCACCTGGAGCAGAAAGATGGTTTTCACAGCCGCCTCCCCTGCGTTTCTCAGGGCTTCTTTGTGAACAGACATGGAGAGGACGTCAGAGTGGCCTGGAGTGGAAAAGGGGCTGTGTGGGTGTCTACAACAGCAGTCTTCTCACAGAACCAACACTGGGAAAGAATTCCTTTCTCCTCTTCTGAGAAGGGAGACACGGTCATGCTCCACAGGAGGGGCTCAACCTGGAGCACACATGCATGATACCAGTTACACTTTTTACTCTGATTATATTTAATTCTATTGTTTTGGCATTTCCTTATTCTCCACCAGCAGGTCAGGTCCATGAAGTTAAGAACCACATCACTTGTTCAGTAATATGGTGTGATGCATAATAGATGTTACAAAATCTGTACTAAGTGTATGATGATGTGACAGGAGACAGACTAGCAGATACACTAACCCCTTAGAGACATTCCTGCGTATTGTAAGCATGTATTAAGAAAGAAATGGAAAATGCACAATGCCGGTGAGCTTTAAGACTGCACAACTAATTTAAACACAGTTGCAGGAGAGTCAGTTATTCACACTTGAAACTCATATTTCATCAGAATTACCACACACAGTATAACTTAAAAAATCAGCTATGGACCTGCACTTTCTAGATCCTCATGTGAGGAGCTTGGGAGTCACCTCTATGTCCTAGAAACAAGGAAAACACTGAATAGACTGAAAATTCCTGGATCAGTAAGAGAGGTGAGAGACAGGGGAATCATTGCCTCCACTAGGGAAGAGACAGCGGGGAAGAGAAGGAATCAAGACATATTGGAGCAGAGATTCCTGAGCAGAAAGCCCTCGGGAAGAAGCCCTGGGTAGGAAATCCTTCATCATAACAATGGATCGATGGGGATTCAGTGTGTAGGAGTCTGACAGTTAGAATCTCCAGGAGGACCACTCATCCCACAGTTCTATGAGTCTGGTGATATTTCCCTCAGTTGATATCAGAGAGAAATCCATCCCCTTCTGCTTCCATTACTGGGAGAGGAAAGCAAACATTTTCAAATACATCAGAGCACTGGGTTCTTCTTAACTGAATCTGCTTTCCTGGGAAGGTAGTTACCTAGAGCCTAACCAGCAGGGTTTGCACAGAGCCTGACTCACCTGGGAAGGGAAATCCCCAGCTCCAGCCCACTCTATCTGTGCTGTCCTGTCCAAGGGTGAGAAAAACATGGAGAAACAGGGGGTTCACAGTCCAGAGGCACAGGCTCAGGGACCAACTGAGACCTCATCATAGGAGGTGGAACATCCCTTCTCCCTTAGAAAGGAGATAGAGGGGCCCCCGGGCTGGACAGCCTGTGTTCGTCGAGTGGAGTAAAACCGAAGGTTTATTCTCATGCACACACTCCAAGGAAAAAGCTAGTGGCAGAAGCTTTTCTGGGGTAAAGGGGTAAAGAGATACTGTGCCCACACCTGAGGTCAAAGAAGACTTCCCTGTCTGTACAAGAGCAGGAAGGCTTCCCAGGGGCCAAAAAGGGAGGAGGGCCTAATAAGGGTGGACTTGCACCCACAGGTCTTTGCGGTGGGATCTGTCTTAGCAAAATGTTGCCCATGCATGTTGGGGAGGGTTCAGGGATTAGTCAGGTGTCAAGAAAGAGACAAGGAACAAAAAGAATAAAATACTTAGGAATATATCTACCTAAAGAAACAAAAGACCTATATATAGAAAACTATAAAACACTGATGAAAGAAATCAAAGACACAAATAGATGGAGAAATATACCATGTACATGGATTGGAAGAATCAATATAGTGAAAATGAGTATACTACCTAAAGCAATCTATAGATTCAATGCAATCCCTATCAAGCTACCAATGGTATTTTTTCACAGAACTTGAACAAATAATTTCACAATTTGTATGGTAATACAAAAAACCTCGAATAGCCAAAGAAATCTTGAGAAAGAAGAATGGAACAGGAGGAATCAACCTGCCTGACTTCAGGCTCTACTACAAAGCTACAATCATCAAGACAGTATGGTACTGGCACAAAGACAGAAATATACATCAATGGAACAAAATAGAAAGCCTAGAGATAAATCCAAGCACCTATGGACACCTTATCTTTGACAAAGAAGGCAAGAATATACAATGAAGAAAAGACAATCTCTTTAACAAGTGGTGCTGGGAAAACTGGTCAACCACTGTAAAAGAATGAAACTAGAACACTTTCTAACACCATATACAAAAATAAACTCAAAATGGATTAAAGATCTAAACGTAAGACCAGAAACTATAAAACTCCTAGAGGAAAACATAGGCAAAACCCTCTCTGACATAAATCTACGACTCACCTCCTACAGTAATGGAAATAAAAGCAAAAATAAACAAATGGGACCTAATTAAACTTAAAAGCTTTTGCACAACAAAGGAAACTATAAGCAAAGTGAAAAGACAGCCTTCAGAATGGGAGAAAATAACAGCAAACGAAGCAACTGACAAAGAATTAATCTCTAAAATATACAAGCAACTCCTGAAGCTCAATTCCAGAAAAATAAATGACCCAATCAAAAAATGGGCTAAAGAACTAAACAGACAGTTCTCCAAAGAAGACATACAGATGGCTAACAAACACATGAAAAGATGCTCAACATCACTCATCATCAGAGAAATGCAAATAAAAAAACCACAGTGAGGTACTATCTCACTCTGGTCAGGATGGCTGCTATCCAAAAATCTACAAACAATAAATGCTGGAGAGGGTGTAGAGAAAAGGGAACTCTCTTACACTGTTGGTGGGAATTCAAACTAGTACAGCCACTATGGAGAACAGTGTGGAGATTCCTTAAAAAACTGGAAATAGAACTCCCATATGACCCAGCAATCCCACTGCTGGGCATACACACTGAGGAAACCAGAAGTGAAAGAGACATGTGTACCCCAATGTTCATTGCAGCACTGGTTATAATAGCCAGGACATGGAAGCAACCTAGATGTCCATTGGCAGACGAACGGATAAGAAAGCTGTGGTACATATACACAATGGAGTATTACTCAGCTATTAAAAACAATGCATTTGAATCAGTTCTAATGAGGTGGATGAAACCCGAGCCTATTATACAGAGTGAAGTAAACCAGAAAGAAAAACACCAATACAGTGTACTGATACATATATATTGAATTTAGAAAGATGGTAATAATAACTCTATATGCGAGACAGCAAAAGAGACACAGATGTATATAACAGTCTTTTGGACTCTGTGGGAGAAGGCGAGGGTGGGATGATTTGAGAGAATAGCATTGAAACATGTATATTATCATATATGAAACAGATTGCCAGTCCAGGTTCGATGCATGAGACAGGGTGCTCAGGGCTGGTGCACTGGGATGACCCAGAGAGATAGGATGGGGCGGGAGGTGGGAGGGGGGTTCAGGATGGGGGAACACATGTATACCATGGCTGATTCATGTCAACGTATGGCAAAAAACTACAATATTGTAAAGTAATTTTTTTAAAAAAGAAAGAGACAAGGTAATTGGCCAAAGGTAAAGAAAGACAATATTTTAAGTATATAATATGAAATCGTACAGTAACCACAGCAATTATTTAGAATTTAGACTAACAGAAGTTTGGTTTGTTTGTTTTTGTGGAGTTTTTAAAGACCTACTGACAAATGTCCTTTTTGCTAGTAAATACCATCATTTGGTAATCTCAGAAATCATTCCTTCTTTCAAAGAGAAAAATTCCACTATAGTTGAATCCCATTTTCTCTGAGTGAAATCCCATCATATAGACCAAAGATCAGCAAACTTTTTCTGTAAAGGGACAGATAGTGGTATTTTAGGTTTTGTAGGTCCAGATACAACTGAGCAACTCCATGTTTTATGCAGCTGGGAAGGCAGCCGCGGACAATATATTAACAGGTGAGCATAGCTGTGTTCACAATGAAACTGGATTTCTAAAGACACATGGCGTATGTGCACACCACCATTCACAGCAGCATCGTTCACAGTAACCAGTAAGTGGAAACAGCCCAAGGGTCCATCAGTAGATGAGTGGATAGGCAAAATGTCATCCTATATCGCACAGGAATAGTATTCAGCTGTGAAAAGGAAATACGTAGCATATTTGATATATGCTACAACACACATGCACCTTGAAAACATGCTTAATGAAGCAAGTCAGGCACAGATGGAAAAACAGAATATGATTCCACTTATAATAGTTACTTGGAGTAGGCAAACTCATTGAACCTGAAAGCAGAACCCCTCAGCTCTACTGAGGGGAAGAAGGTTGTTTAATGAGTAGCAAGTGTCTGTTGGGATGATGAAGTTTTGGGAATAGATGGTGGTGATAGTTATACACGGGCTTCCTGGTGGCTCAGATGGTAAAGGGTCTGCCCTCAATGCAGGAGACCCAGGTTTGATCCCTGGGTTGGGAAGATCCCGTGGAGAAGGAAATGGCAACCACTCCATTGTATTCTTGCCTGGAGAATTTCATGGACCAAGGAGCCTGGTGGGTTGCAGTCCATGGGGTCACAAAGAGTTGGACATGACTGATGGACTAAAGCTAAAGGTCAGACAAAGACCTGGAAGGATGGTCCTAAATGAGGGGTTTCCGTCACCTCTTTCTGTGCTCCTCATTCAGGACGCCCACACCCTTTCTCTGGGTGGATCTCACCCCACTTCTGTCTTAAACAAATTCTTCTCCGTGTGCTCACGCACATGCTTTGCTGTGTCTCTAATAATGAACTTTATACCTGTTTTTTTTTTTCTTGCTTTCTAATGGGGGAAAGAACCAGGGTCACTTTGCTTCTAGCCTCAGGCCCCTGGTGTTCTGGCAAGTAGGACTCCTGGTTTTCATTCAGGCGCCCCAGGTTCAATTCCTGGGCAGGGAACGAAGATCTCTTTTCAGAACCCCTCACTGCCGTCTCTCTGAGGTCATCCCCACAGCTCACCACCACATCACCAAAGGTTTATTAACAGGCACTCTCTTTACCCACTACAATGCATCCAGATAACAAGAAAAAACTCCTAGGCGCGTTGAAAGGCAAAAACAAACAAAAGACCC
Organism: Bos grunniens; assembly: GCF_055505025.1. Lineage (NCBI taxonomy): Eukaryota > Metazoa > Chordata > Mammalia > Artiodactyla > Bovidae > Bos > Bos grunniens. The sequence goes on along the minus strand of NC_141182.1, from coordinate 62,295,977 downwards.
CCCAAACCCAAGCAGTTTGAAGACACAGAGCGAGCATCAGATGCAGACATGCCAGGAAAGTTGGATGGTCAGACCAGGAACCTAAATCAGCTACGATCACTGTGCTGAGGGCTCTAGTGGATAAAGCAGACAGGTGCGAGAACAGCTGGGCAACGAGAGCAGGAGAGGGTAATCCTAAATTAGGAAGAAATGCTGGAGACCAAAACACTGTCGCAGAAATTCCAGACTGACTTTGATGGGCTTCTTAGTAAATCAGAGGACGCTGATGTGGAAGTAATCTCAGAAGGAGATTTACAGTGAACTCATGGCTCTGGTCCCCCTCAGATACACACCCCAGCACATTCCCGCCTTCCACCTGCCCAGCTCTGAGCTCCTCTCCTGCTGAGAGCCGGCTCTCCTGTTTCCTGCCCTGAGACTGAACACAAGGGAGCACTCACCTGCCTGCACTTGGTGCCACACTCTGTGCAGGAAAGTGTCAGTCAGGATGGGCCCCAGTTATAGGGACAGGGTCCCTGGGCCCGCTCTCCCCACAGAGGAGCCATTATCATGTCATCTGGAGCGGAGGTGACACTGTCTGCATGGAGAGTCTGGGGCGTCTCCAGTGGGGGGCAGATCTTACCCCCAGTGCTCGTCACCCTCACCCACGCCTGGGGACTAGTGACAACTCCTGGCAATTACTGAGAAGGTCCCCGTGAGCAGCTGAGCAGAGGGCAGGGAGAGTTTTCTGAGTTCCCTGTGGGAGAACCCAAGTTTACAGTGAAAGTCACAGCTGGGGGAGGGACACTCACAGAGCACCGGGGCTCCCTTCACTGTGTCTCCCGTTGGGCATTTTCCCTCATGGTCTCACTTTTCCAAACTGTTCCAAAGTGTGTTCACACAGATCATCTACATGGGACCTGGAGGCTGGGCTTTCTCCTGAGCTGAAGTCCCACAGGCCTTTCTATTTATGGCCTCAGGTCTGTTTAATCTGGAAAACGCCCCGTTTGAAGCCAGAGTTTCCCTCAGAGTCCTCAGGTCTCCCTTGTGTCCACGTGACTCTGCCAGGACTTTGTCATTTGTTCCAAGTCACCCATGGAGCCCCCTCCTTGAGCCTCTCATTGGACCTCCAGCCTGTCCCTGTGTCCTGGGCCATGACTGCAGGAAAGGTTTCTGGACTCACAGGGACTAAGAAATACCACTGATGAAAACAAACAGAGAGGTGACATTAGACTGTATGCTGCAGTCCATGGGGTCACAGAGTCCAACTTGACTTAGTGGCTGAACAACAGCATTAGAATACTTTAAACTGATCATGGCAATCATCAGTTGATAGTTGGATCCTGGGTACCAGGTCCCTCAGCTGGGAAATAACCCTGAGTTCATCCTTCTGAAGCCCAGAGAGCAGAAGGGGTACAATCATTCATCCCCACTGTGCTCCTTCTGCAGGGAGTTGATGCACTGTGGCCAGCGGACTTGTCCACAGTTCAGGTACATGGGTTTGAGAAGAGAAGGCAGGCAGATAAGACGGCCACTGCCTCTTTAAAGTGTTCAACTGTAGTTCCTGTCTGCTGAAAATATGCATGATAATGATTTAATGTGTTGACTGATTATTCCTCCTCAGAACCTGCCCCCACACATTTAAACACAGAGAACCTACTGTGTGCTGTCCCTAGTACTAGGTAATGATGGTCCTGGTCCTGAGCTATGAGATGCTGCTTACATGAAGGACATGGTTCATCATCAGACTCTTCACTGAACTGGTGAAAGGGTCTTGATTTCGCTATTAAGGTAGCTCCAGTCCCATGTCACTACTAAGCACCTGAAACGGGCTCGTCTGAGAGATGCTCTGATTGTAAACACACACTGGACGTCAAGCATCTGTTAAGACAGAGAGACAGTAAACTACCTTTTCAAGAACTTTTCAGAATTGATTATAGCTTATGCTCAGTCGCTCACTTGTGTCCGACTCGTTGTGACCCCATGGACTGTAGCCCGCCAGGCTCCTCTGTCCATTGGATTCTCCAGGCAAGAATACTGGAGTGGGTTGCCATGCCCTCCTCCAGGGGATCTTCCTGATCCCAGGATCGAGCCTCCGTCTCCTGTGTCTCCTGTGTTGTAGGCAGTTTCTTCACTAGCTGAGCTATCAGGGAAGCCCCCATCCTTAATAAAACCTCACTTATTCCAGAAATAAGTCAACATTTGATGGGATTAAGGAGGTGGGACGTAAATAAGGAGGAAATGGGAACCATATTCAATAAAATCCCCTTGCAGGGGAGCTGAGTGGCAGTGGGGGCATGTGGAGGCCACAGGCGAACCTAGTGGACTTGAGGTGGGTCCACCTGATGGAATTTCTTCTTCACGTCTCCGATTTCTCCAAAAGACAGATTTGAAAGACAAGGTCTGCAGTACGGAGGCATCTGTTAACTCAGCAAATATTCTGGAGGTCAGCTCAGTGCCGGGCAGTTTGTGTCCATTTAGGAGCACTGGACAGAGACTCTGTCCTGAGAGGAGTGAACTGACCCTGGCAGGGTCTTCTTCATTTTCTTTATCATCACAGCTTCACATTTTAGGCAAGATGGTGACTTTTCCCCACTGACTTAATCAACCTCTCAGGTCCTGCCAGGCCTCCTCTCATGGCCAGGTGGGTCCTTCCTGCTGGGGTCAGAAGGCTCAGCAACGTGCAGTAGAAACGGAATGCGGCCTAGTTCAATGTGCACCTGAAATGAATGTGTGTTTTTCAGCTGTTGAATGAAACTGATTGCATGCACACATTTTGACTCGTGAAACACATCTTGTTTCCATCATATAAAGAACCTCCATCACACACTAGGTTAGGCTTACAGAAAATTAACAGAAAACATTTGGAACTTGATCTGAAAAGAAAAACCAACCAAAAACCAATAATTGACATAGAAATAAGTCCGGAAACCACAACACTACTTCTGGAAATGTAAGCTTCTCTCATACAATCTGTGTTAGTGATTCATGAACTGTTCTGTAATTCTCTGCTGCGCTTTTGCGCCACGTGGGCAGCAACCGGGGACATCCCGGCCACAGCCACGCGCACACGAGAGTCCTCTCCCCGCGCCTCGGCGGTCGGTGTCACTCGCTTTGCCCCGGATTCAGCGAGGACCGCCAGTGCCCAGACTCACAGGGTAGATCCTCAGGAAGCTCTGGTCGTCCTGGCTCGGATGCTGTGCACAGAAAAACAGACACAGCGGCCCCGCAGCGGGAACTTGAGTGAATGTAAAGATATGGGACCCCTCGCCAACGTGGTAGAAGGAAACGACCCCGACATTCAGGAAGACGCCCGCTCGGTGCAGCCGGGGGCTCACCGTGAGCGCGGTGCAGGAAGGCTCGGTGCAGGCGGAGAACACGGCTCCTTCTCAAACTCACGGCCCAGAAGCCGCGCCCGCAGTCGGCCGCGTCTCCCGTCGGCGGCGCGCAGTCTCGGGGCCGACGCCCAGGTCCCCTCGGCCGGACCCCGCCTCCACCTCCAGGAGTGGCGCCGGAGGTGAACCGCGGGGAGCGCAGGACGCAAGTGGTGCGGTGAACCTCTCAGGTCTCGGCTCCTTCTGCTGCTTGTAAACCCGCCCGGACAATTCTCAGGTCCTCAGAAATGATGAGGTGCGTGGTGGCCGTGTCAACGTCCAAGGGCACGTCCACGGCGGGCAGAAAGGTCAGCAGGCAGGGACACTGGGCACTGCACTTCCTGCCCTCTGGGGGGTCCCGTGGCTCACTCACTTCACTTCCGTAACTCTGCACTTCTCACCCAAGCAGAGGGCTCCTGCCGACGCTCCCCTGAGCCTGATGAGATAGTTCCACGTATAAACTGAATGGTTAAAGAGATACAATTCCATGTATAAACTGAATGATTAAAATGGAACCGGTCTTTCTCATTCATGCCCATGTTCTCTTTGCATTAATTGGATTATTTGGTTCAAGACTTTCCTTCTGTTTAGAACATGATATGCGTCCAAAAAAAAAAAAAAAAAAAAAGTCCCTGGGTGTTGATTTTCCTCAAAATTGTCCAAATGAGACAGACTTTGTCAAAATACAGACACTGAATATACACCTGAATGGTGGTGATTTGACGTGCCCCAGAATAATGTTGGAATAGTAATGTATCTTTTTCTTTTTGCATCTCCCCTCTCTGTAAATGAACAACAAGCAATTGCATTTCAGTCCTTCCCATTCTCTGAGTTGTAGAAAATATAAGAAGACGTGTCAGAGGTCTCTGGATGAGGGGGTTAACTCTGGAAGTCAAGACAGGAAGGGATTCTTGTGGACACGGGAAAGGATGGGCTTGGATAATGTAGTGATTCAGACCCAGAACTCTATGCGGCCAGGCTCAGAGGGCCGGGGTGGACGGACTAGCTGCATTGGCAACATCTCCGCCTAACCAAGTAATGAGGAGGGGGCCTCGACCCACCTGTCCTGATGTGACTGTGTGGATGGGGCCACATTTCAGTTCAGTTGCTCAGTCGTGTCTGACTCTTTATGACTCCATGGACCGCAGCACACCAGGCCTCCCTGTATCACCAACTCCCAGAGTTTACCCAAACCCATGTCCATTGAGTCAGTGATGCCATTCAACCATCTCATCCTCTGCCATCCCCTTCTCCTCCTGCCCTCAATCTTTCCCAGCATCAGGGTCTTTTCAAATGAGTCAGCTCTGAGTATCAGGTGGCCAAAGGATTGCAGTTTCAGCTTTAGCATCAGTCCTTCCAATGAACACCCAGGACTGATCTCCTTTAGGATGGACTGGTTGGATCTTCTTGAAGTCCAAGGGACTCTCAAGAGTCTTCTCCAACACCACAGTTTAAAAGCATCAATTCTTCTGCACTCAGCTTTCTTTATAGTCCAACTCTCACATCAATACATGACCACTGGAAAAACCATAGCCTTGACTAGACGGACCTTTGTTGGCAAAGTAATGTCTCTGCTTTTGATGGGGCCACAGAAGACTCAGAAATAAACTCTCTGCCGCAAAGGCCAACGACTCCGCTTGGCTCCCTCCTCACACGGCTCTTTGGGAGATGCTGAGACTTTCTGACCGTTGGAGAGAACGTGCGGTTTTCCAGTTCCCTATCATAAACACGGGTGTGCACAAAGCAGCTGGCTGCTTTCCTGATGACATGCAGGTTTGAAGGGGCACTGGAGCACAGTCATCACAGCCCACGGGATGATAGGACCCCTCACAGGAGGAGAGGGAGTGGGTGGAGCAGGTGGAAGGAGCCTGGGCACTCTCTGTATAGCTGGGCAGGTCAGCCCTGGCATTCGGAGCTAACCCAAGAGACGCAGCTGAGCTGTGGTCATTCCCCTTCCCTAGGAGTCCCGAGCCGGAATCAGGCACCTTAGGTCCCAGCCAGGGCGGGAGCGCAGGAGACAGGACTGAGACCTCCGGTCACACAGCACACATTCCTTTCCCTTCAGCTGGGCGTTCGTGCCCTCAGTACGCCCTGTCCACTCGCACTGTGCACAGTCACCTGGGGCTTTGCCACATCCTGTGGGAGGTGCTCCATCGATCAGTCGTGTTGGACTCTTGGCAACCCCGTGGACTGTAGCCCACCAGGCTCCTCTGTCCACGGGATTCTCCAGGCAAGAATGCTGGAGGGGGTCGCCATTCCCTCCCTCCAGGGGGATCTCCCGCATGCTGGGATGGAAGCCACCTCCCGGGCATCTCCTTCATTGGCAGGCGGATTCTTTATGACTAGTACCACCTGCGAAGGCCACACAGGACTAAGGCATGGCCTAAATGTGTCTTTGCTTAAAAAATAAAAATCTACAGATAGCTCTTATCTACACCTAATGGAGGAGAACACTTGCTGGTTGGAAAGAATCAACATTTCAGGCGGCAGAATTCAGCGAGGCCCTCAGCGAGGCCTTAGCTCGCTGAGCGCTGTTGAAAAGGCGCTTTGCCCCGGGTGATTGTTGGCTGGGGCGCGGTACACAGACGCCTTACCTCAGAACTTGCGGATCCTTGGGTTCCTCTGGGGGACGGCTCTCAGCTGGGGCTCGAGGCCTTGCCCTTGCACACTAGTGCTCCGAGCTGCAGCGCGTGCCTGAGGTCAGTCTTCTGGGAGACCACCAAACAGTTGGGGCACAGCAAGCCCTCCGCGCCGGGCACCTTCTGCAGCAAACCCAGGCAGCGGAAGCAGCAGCCAAAGCCGCATTTCAAGTATCTGGGGTTGTCCAGGTACGTCAGGCAGACCACACATTTACTCGCTTTAAAGAAGTGTTCAGCCCTGGGTCCTCTCTGGGGAAACATGCATGAGACGGGAATTTCCGTGAGCTGAATGGATACTAGTCCCTGGGGCACTTTTTTCCCCAGAATTTTTGTCTTATAGAGAATATGACTTCAGTAATGTCTGCTTCTTTTGCGACCCCATGGATTGTAGCCCGCCAGGCTCCTCTGTCCATGGGATTCTCCAGGTTAACAGTACTGGAGTGGGTTGCCATTTCCTTTTCCAGGGGATCTTCCCAACAGGGTGATCCAACTCAAGTCTCCTGCATTGGCAGGTGGATTCTTTACTTTTGAGCCACCAAGGAAGCCTGATAGAGAATATAAATCTCTACAATTTTATTTATTTATTTTTGGCTGCGTGGAGGATATTATGCACAGTGAAGTCAGTCAGAGAGAGACAAACACTGCATGATATCACTTTTATGTGGAGAGTAGAAAACAATACAAATGGAAACATATGAAAAACAGAAACACATTTACAGATATAGAAAAAAAAATGCGTGGTAACCAGAGGGGAGGTTGGGTGGAGGGCAGTACTATAGATTAACAGACAGAAATTACTATATGTAAAATTGATAAACAAGGACCATACTGTATAGCACTGGGGATGTACACCCATTACCTTGTAATAACTTAGAGAATACTTTGCAAAAATACTGAATCATTGTGCTGTACCTCAAAGTAACATTGAAAATCAGCTAGTCTTCAATAAAAAAATAAGACTAATAGGGATGCTAGTGTCAATGCAATAAAGAGTAATTTGTCTTTTAACATAAAAAACCCAAAAAGATTTAAAAAATGATGTTGCAATGATGACACTTTGCCTTTTAACACTGGTTAGATTTATCTGCTTCTCCTTTGTTTATGTGTGTACTGGAAAATGAACTTAGAATCACACATGTGGGTCACCCTGGACTCTCCACCTATCCAAACTGCATGTGGCAAAAACTCACAGAGGAACTTGAGAGGTGGAACCAGTATGTGGCTGAAAGTTCATCTCACAGAGTCTACCAAGCTCTGATTAGACTCAGGATAATGAAGATCAAACCAGTCAACCCTAAAGGAAATCAACCCTGAATATTCACTGGAAGGACTGATGCTGAAGCTCCAGTACTTCGGCCACCTGATGCCAAGAGCCAGCTCGTGGGTAGAGACCCTGATGCTGGAAAGATTGAAGGCGGGAGAAGAGGTTGACAGAGGATGAGATGGTTGGATGGCATCACCGACTCAATGGACATGAGTTTGAGTAAACTCCGGGAAATGGTGAAGGACAGGGAAGGCTGGCATGGGGTCACAAAGAGCTGGACACGACTGAGTGACTGAACAACAACAGTGAAGACTTTATTACTTCTCCAGCCTGGATACTGAACATCTAAGTTCTGCCTGTTCTCCTGGAGGTGTGTCTCCTGGTCCTGTGTGTCTCCAAGTGCACACACCGTGCCTCAGGTAACTCTCCAATTTGAATACATTTCCAAATCCCTGCCTTCTGTAGAACAGAAATACAAGAATGAACGCTCCTAAGACAGACTTACCTCTACTCAGCCAGGTCCAGCTGCTTGCCCCCTCTCACAGCTCAGTTCTGCAGTGAGCCACCTCCAGGGGCTTTTATAAGAGATGGCTTCTCCCATCTCACGCCCATTCTTTGCTAATCCAATCAGGTTGTGATTTAATTCTGGCCTTAGGTTTCTTTATCCTCCAGTCATACAGAGATTTAACACACACAAAAAAGATAATTGTATCTTCAAAGTGCTATTTTTAATCTAATAGGAAACAAATATTGCCAATTCAGTGGGTCCTGAAGGAAATTCACCTTGAATATCCATGGGAAGGACTGATGCTGAAGCTTAAACTCCAGTACTTTGGCCACCTGAGGGGAAGAGCTGACTCATTGGAAAAGACCCTGATGCTGGGACAGACTGAAGGCGGGAGGAGAAGGGGATGACAGAGGATGAGATGGTTGGATGGCATCACCGACTCAATAGATGTGAGTTTGAGGAAACGCCAGCAGATAGTGGAGGACAGAGGAGCCTGGCCTGCTATAACCCATGGGGTTGCAAAGAGTCAGACACAACTGAGCAACTGAACAACAACAAATGATATCCAAATAGCTGTCAGAAAAAAGTTTTCTGTATTTCCCGTGGAAATTTTAGTTCAGAGTCAAAGTTAAATCAGGCGTTAGAGGGACCATTGAAGGTGCATCAGGGATTTCATTATTTCCAACTGGGCTGGTTCCTCAGTGCTTTTTCATGTCTCCAAAATACCGTGTCACCAATGGATCAGGAGTCTGTTTTCAAGGACCTTAAATTCCATGCTTCTTTCTAATTATATTCCTAGGTCTTTGTCGTCTGTAAAATCCCCCATTTTAGGCCATCTTTTCAACCTCAAAATCCTTTGTATCCATAATGTCAACCTGATGGCACAGGTAAACGGTGAATTTTATTGGAAAGTTTTGTTGTGTTTTACTGGAATGCAGAGGGGCTTCACAGGTGGCGCTAGTGGTAAAGAACCCACCTGCCAATGCAGGAGACATGAGAGGCGGGGGTTCCATTTCTGGGTTGGGAAGATCCCCTGGAGGAGGGCATGGCAGCCTACTCTAGTATTCTTGCCTGGAGAATCCCATGCACAGAGGAGCCTGGTGGGCTAGAGTCTATAGAGTCGCCAAGAGTTGGACACGACTGAAGAAGGGACTAAGCACGCATCCATTGGAAAGCAGCCACCTCTGTCTGCATACTGTCTAAGGTGGCTTCCACCTACAAATGTAGCATTAAGCAGTTGTGACAGAGACCATGTGGCCTGTGAACCTAAAAATATTTACTATCTGAGTCTTTGAGTAAAAGTTTGCTCCCAAGAACTAGTTTGTTGTACTTTGTGAGAATTCCAGTGCCCACAACCCACCCCATCTGAGAGTTCATGGTGCCCCAGCCCCTGGGACAATCCCACACTCCTCAGGCTTTTCACTGAGAAACTGTTCTTCTTGCTGTCCTTCGTTTCATATTGAGTATGTTTTCATGCTTTTGTTCTCATGCTAGGGCTAATTCTTTGTTTCAGCCATGTTATCTTTTTTTCCTGTTTGAATATTATTAGAATTTCCAAGAGTACTGTTAAAAAATTCTCCTTTAAATACAATTTTTATTTATTTTAAACTTAATTTTTATTGGAGTATAGTTGCTTTACAATGTTGTGTTAGTTTCTATTGAACAGCAAAATGAGTCAGCCACAAGGATACACATATCCCTTCCCTTAATGGATGTTTTCAAGCATACAAACTGTAGACAACAGGGTAATCACCCACTCACCCACCCATACCTCAAGCTCCTTGTTTACTTTTAAGCATCATCTACCTTGAGCAGATCCAGCAGTTCTTTCCACTGGAGAATTTTTACTTTTTGGCTGTGCCATGCGGCATGTGGGATCTTAGTTCCGTGACCAGGGATCGAACCCACGCCCTCTGCATTGCAAGCTCAGAGTCTTATCCACAGGACCACCAGGGACGTCCCTCCATTGGAGAATTTAAGTGATAATTATATCCTGGCTAGGGACAGTTTGGTGTTAGTGTTAAGAGATACAACTCTGAGGCATTTATGGGGGGGAAACCCTGCAACAGTTACCACCATACACTCAAAGGGGAATGAGAGGAGAAGCTCATGATACAACTGTGGCTGAATCACTTATGTGCTGCCTTCTAGAATGTTCCATTCGACAGCTTCAAATCTTCTCACTCCAGCAGAAAAGGTAAGTTGAATCAACCATCATTAACTCCAAACATTATAGAGAAAAATGATAATTATTTGAGAGTGTGCATAAGACAGAATGTTAAAAAAGGCACCGTAGGGTATGTGGTTGGGTCCCTGCTCTGATTCCTACATCCGAGCTGTACCTACTCCATTCTCTGTCTTAATCTCACTGTTTGAATAGCAAACATCTTCTGGGGACCTGGGTATTCACATTATGAAGCTGGCAGCGTGGAGCAGATTGACATGGAGAGGAGGGGTGTGCACTTGTCTGTGTCGCTCTGCCCTGAGCATCTTTGTCTTCAGGGGCTGAAGTGGGAAAGATGATCCCAAACAAGGGGATTCCAGTCCTGCTGCTGATGCAGAAGAGTTTCAGGTCTCTCGTGTTCCCATGTGTATGTGTGTGCATGTGTGTGTGAGAGAGAGAGTGTAGGATGGATGCATAGTTGGGCACCCTCTTTTCTGTTACACAGAGTTAACTGTATCTGGTGTTGGGTGGAGAAGAACTTTGTGAGGTGATGAAAATGTTGTGTTGTACAGAAATATGTCACTATGGAGCATCTGGAATGAGTCTAGGGCAAATGAGGAGCAGAATTTGAATCTTACTCTGCTTGAACTGAGATGTAGGCAGCTCCACGTGGCTAGCCCAGGGACTGGGAGAAGCGGAACGTGTCTTCCCTTGCAGTGTAGGGCACCTGGCCCAGCAGATGGTGCCAGAGCTCCAGGACGGAGAATCAGGGCTGGTGTTGCTGGTGGGGCGGGAGGAGGCTGGAGACAATGGAAGAGCCTGGGATCCACACACTTGCAGCTGCTCTTCCCGGGTCACAAGAGATTATGAAATACAGGAACTAAGCTTCTTAAAGGGTTTCCCAGGTGGTGCTAGTGGTAAAGAATACACCCGTCGACGCAGAAGATGCCAAAGATGCAGGTTTAATCCCTGGGTCGGGAAGATCTCCTGAAGGAGAAAATGGCAACCCGCTCCAGTATTCTTGCCTGGAGAATCCCATGGGCAGAGGAGCCTGGTGGGCTACAGTCGTGGGGTCGCAAAGAGTTGGACACGATTATGCATGCACCCACACAAGCTTCTCAGAACTGTTTCTCCTCTGTCTCCTATTTTCTCTCCTTCAGGGAGAGACACACACGCCCTCTCGCTCACACACACACCCTCACAATCTTACTCGTGGTCTCAGTCACGGACTCTCTACTGTGCTTCCCAATATGCACACCCTCTCTTTCACACACTCTCACACACCACTTCTGCTGTGTGCTTTGCAGGAGTGCTAGTACAAGAACGAAGAGGAACTTCAGTGCTTCTGGTTCCAGTAAAATGGTGTGTGGAACCAAGAGAGGCCCGTCTGTCACGGCCACATGAGGATGCTGCAGAACCAGCACCAGTCCTTAGCTGGCCCAACACAGCATGTTCTCTAGAGACGGGAAAGTGCAGAAACTGGCGCAGCCTTTGGATGGCATGACGTCAGGACTGAAATGAACTCCACCAAAACTGGCTTAGGGGCCGAAGTAGAGTGATCTGTTGAATCCAGTTATGAGAAAACACCAGACAAGTTTTAAAAGCTAGGAAACAACTATATTTTTTTTTCCTATGGTGGTTTCCAATCACGTTCTACCTACATCATTCCTTCTACATTTACTCATTACTATTATATGTATGTATGTTTAAATCCTGACTTTGCCATTCTAAATATAACTGAATTATTTTTTTTGTACAGCTGAAGCTAAAACAATATTGCATCTTTTTATTTTTCTCAACACCAACACCTGTTGTATTGGGGTAAATCTGATTAACAGTGTTGTGATAGTTTGAGGAACAGTGAAGGGATTCAGCCATACATGTACATGAATCCATTCTCCCCCAAACTCCCCTCCCATCTAGGCTGCCACGTGACATTGAGCAGAGTTCCATGTGCCATACAATAGGTTCCCATTGGTTATCCACTCTAAACACAGTAGCTAACACAATACTGTAAATCAACTATGCTTGGATAAAAAAATGTGTATGTGTTGAGTGTAGCTAGGTATATCTGCATGTGTGAGTGCGTTCATGAAACCGAATTATGAGCTGTTTGTGCTGAGAGGCCCCAGAGCAATGACAGTCTCGGCAGTGTGCACCCTGCCGAGTGCACCCTGGTTTCTCAAAACTGACTTCCAATACACATTCCGAAGAATCTGTATTCTTTGATGAAAACATAAAAAAATAGCAAAAAGCATTACAAGACCTGTAGAATTATACTATTTAAAAGTTTTTACATGTTCTTTGAAAGGGTTCAAAGCAGTCAGATCAGACTATGATACTTTGGGAACCCATATACAATGGCTACCACAAGCAACGGAAAGTACTTACACCTTAACACTATCAAATAAATTTTTTGCCTTAGAAAGGTGAAAAAGACTTATGTATTAAAGTGAAAAGATATCCTTGATATACTGTTAAGTAAAACAGGAGGTTTCAGAAGGATAAATAAGGTTTGCATGCATGTGTGCTCAGTCACGACAGTCATGTCCGACTCTTGGCAACCCCATGGACTGTAGCCTCCTAGGCTCCTCTGTCCATGGAATTTTCCAGGCAAGAACACTGGAGTGGGTTGCCATCCTCTCCCAGGGGATCTTCCCGACCCAGGGATCAACCTGAGTCTTTTGCCTTGCAGGCGAATTCTTTACCGCTGAGCCTCTGGTGAAGCCCTAAATATGGTTTTGTTTCCTCTCATTCGATAACTCAATATGAATTCATTTTTATTATTTTTCTATTCTTTTTCAAATTCTTTTCCCATTTAGGTTATTACAGAATATTGAGCAGAGTTCCCTGTGCTATACAGTAGGTCCTATTGGTTATTTATTTTAAATACACTACTAAAATTAGAACAGATATAGAGAACAAACATATGGACACCAAAGAGGGGAAAGCGGGGTGGGATGAACTGGAAGACTGGGGTTGACGTATATACAATGTTAAATTAGATAACTAATGAAAACCTACTGTATAGTACAGGAAACTCTATCAGTGCTCTGTGGTGACCTAAATGGGAAGGAAATCTAAAAGAGAGGAGATATATGTATAGCTGATTCACTTCTGTGGAGCAGAAACCAACATGACATTGTAAAGCAACTAAAGACCAGTTCTAGGACATGGAAGCAACCTAGATGTCCATCAACAGATGAGTGGATAAGGTAGTTATGGTACATATACACAGTGGAATATTACTAAGCTATAAAAAGGAATGCATTTGAGTCAGTTATAATGAGGTGGATGAACCTTACAGAGTGAAGTAAGTCAGAAAGAGAAAGACAAATATCACATATTAATGCATATGTATGGAATATTGGAGAAGGAAATGGCGACCCACTCCAGTATTCTTGCCTCAAGAATCCCATAGACTGTAGCCTGTCAGGCTCCTCTGTACATTGGCTCACAAGAGTTGGACATGAGTTAGTGACAAAACCACCATCACCGTGGAATCTAGAAAGATAGTACTGATGAACCTATTTGCAGGGCAGCGATGGAGACACACACACGGAGCAGAGACTTAGGACACAGTGGGGGAAGGAGAGGGTGGGACGAGTTGAGAGAGTAGCAGTGAAACATGTGCGTTACCGTATGCAAAACAGATAGCTGGTGGGAGTTTGATGTAAGACGCAGGGAACCCCAAGCTGGTGATCTGTGACAACCTAGAGGTGTGGGATGGGGAGGCAGGAGTCGGGGGGTTCAAGAGGAGGGGACATACGTATATCTATGGCCGATTCATGTGGATGTATGGCAAAAAAATCATAATATTGTTAAGTAGTTATCCTCTAATTTTAAAGCTCGGGGCTGGTGCACTGGGATGACCCAGAGGGATGGTATGGGGAGGGAGGTGGGAGGGGGGTTCAAGATGGGGAACATGTGCACACCCGTGCAGATTCATGTCGATCCGCCAGTACAATATTGGCAAAGCCAGTACAATATTGTGAAGTAATTAGCCTCCAATTGATATAAATAAATTTTTTTAAAAATAAAGAAAATGCTGAACTAGTAAAAAATAAAAAATTTAAACAATTTTAATCGTATATTAAAAACAACAGTCTGTCACAAAACAAGGGGAGAAGGAAAAACAAAGAGAGTAAAAACCTAAGAGAACAGAAGACGACTGAGACTAGATGAAAACTACACATTTAAGTGACAAATATAAAAGACGGCAGTTTTTACTCCTTCTTTCATATGACTTCATCCATCCAATCAACCAGATTACTGAGACTCAACCATGTAAAGAACATGCAGCTTTCAAGGTGAAGCGATCCATTGAAGAACACTGATTTTCTGTGTAAGACTATAGCTGACTGGAGAAACATGAGTTAAACGAAGATTCAAGGTAATACAGAACAACACCGTCTCCTTTTCCCAGTTTTTAAACAATCTTCTTCACTGAAATAAAATCTCTGTCCATTCTGGAATAAAATTTATCTGGACCAATACTGGATTATGTGCCAGTGTATTTCAGGTATTATTCACAGTAACACTGAGATAAAATTTGTGGAAATACTTTAAATATTTCTTTATAAAGGAGATTTATTCCAGACAGTTGATGGATTGAGGGAGAAATCAGTTTCCTCAAAAATCTGAAGTATCCTTTTCAAGCTGATATAATTTGATGGGTGGACTATCAAATATACCAGCGCAGCAACTTAGTACACTGATCTTCCATGTTCGTTGGACTTTATGTAAAAATTTGGTACTTATTATAAACATCAAAAAGTACAAATGTTCAGCTGTAAAATAAGTCACAGGGATATAATATACAATATAGTGATTATAGATAATAAACTGTATTGCATGGTTTTAAATTTGCTGAGAGTAAATCTTAAAAGTCCTCATTACAGGGAAAATAATTTTTGTGTCTCTGTATGAAAACGGCAATTTGTTCTTACTGAGGTAATATTTTGCAACATATACAGGTATAGAATCATTATATTGTACGACTAAAACTACTATAACATTTTACGTTAATTATATCAATAAAAACGGCACTGAGTAAAGAGTCACAGACTAGAGTGATCTCAGCTATTCGTGAAGCTATCTTTTACACATTTGCACTTCAGCCATGACTTCTGACAACATGAGAGCAGAATCTAGGAAATCTAGGATCCCTAAGGATAAGCAGAAAGGGGCTAAAAGTGGGGAAACATGAAACCAAAATATGAGCGGTCTATATCAAACATAGATGAATATTTGAGAAGGAAGCGATATAAAAAGAAAAAATGGAATTCAGTATGTAAACGATGACAAAGGTGACCACCAGCATCAGGATGGTGTGGGTGGCTCTGGTCTCTGGGGGGCATCTGTGGTGCCCAGAACGGGTGTGAACATACTGCACCCTCTGGCGGTGTCTGTGCAGAAGCACCATGGAGCCACTGGACTGGACCATGAGGCCAAGAAACACGGCATCAGAGATGAACCACAAGGAGACAGGGCCATCGGCAGGATCTGAGGATGAGCAAAACCGCATTCCTTGGTCATCAGTACGGTTGTGTGTGTTCTGTGAGGCCAAGAAACACGGCATCAGAGATGAACCACAAGGAGACAGGGCCATCGGCAGGACCTGAGGATGAGCAAAACCGCATTCCTTGGTTATCACTACGGTTGTGTGTGTTCTGTGGAGCAGCGGTTTTCAGGGGGACAGTGATGCACATTCAGAGACTGAACATCCAGCAGGTGCAGCAGGAAGAACCAGTGACCTTGGGGGCCCTTCCTCTGAGCATCATCCACTCTGCTCTCCTCGGGGTGAGAGTGAAGGAGTGATAGGTTCTCAGGACGCAGGTGGAACACAGGGCAGTGCTGAGAGTCACTCTCCGTAAGTAATACAGAGTTTACATCCAAGACTAGACAGGGGGTTCTTTGACACAAAAGTTGCCATTGTGTGGAGAATGCCAAGAGTGAGAAGAACCAGGAGACTGGCCACGGCCATGTGGGTGAGAATCACGTATGTGGATATCTTCTTGTGGCCAAGAAAGATTGGAGAGATGCTGTATAGGAAAAGGATGGCATTGAGCAGAGCCCCAACCACCGTCTGTAACTACAAGATAGTTTTCAGAACCATGTCCCCTGGGATTGTCAGGGCATCTTTGTGAAAAGACATGGAGAGGACGCCAGAGTGTCCTGGAACAGAAAAGAGGCTGTGCTAATGATGACATCAGCAGTCTTCTTACAGAACCAGCACTGGAAAAGAATTCTCAAAATAAAAAAGAATTCTTACTCTTCTTTCTTCCGAGAAAGCAGATACTTTTATACCCTATAGGAGGGGCTCAACTCGAAGAACAAGCACATAACAGCTGTATTATTCACCATTACTGTTTTGTATTTATATCTGTTTCCCATGACTTGGGAATCATGTCTGTCTTATTCAGCAATATGGTTGATCTCTGACAGGTGTTAAATAATACATACTGAGTATATGAATATGTGACAGGAGATAGAGTCAAGTATATAGTTTACCACCTACAGAACTCATGATTATCCTGCCTATGGTAAAAATGTATTAAAAAAAAAATACAAAAATATCACTTAGGTTATAAGACTGTCCAACTAATTTTAACATGGCTGCAATTGAATTAGCTGTCAACATTGGAGAACTCATATATCATCAGAATTCCTCAACCCAATATAACTTAAGAAATCAGTCATGGACTTCTGGTTTCTGGTTTTTCATGCATGGATCTTGAAAGTCACCACTCTGTTCTAACAATAAGAAAAAACACTGAACAGAGGAAAAATTCTTGTATCTGTAAAAGAGGTGAGAAAACCAGGGGCATCACTGCCTCAAAGACTGAAGACTCGGACAGTGAATAGAGGGGATCAAAGCTTATGGGGGCAGAGACTCACGATGGAAAGAAACACCTTGGGAACAAGACCTGGGGCAGGAAAACATGCACTCTGTCCTTGGGTTGATGGGGGATCAGTGTGTAGAGCCTGAGGGTAGAAACACCAGGAAGAACAATTGCATTGGGATCTCCAGAGTTTTGTGGGTTAAAAATTATTACAGATTAGAAAAAATAGAGAGGGGACATTAGAATACTTTAAATTGATCATAGCAACTATCAATTTACAATTGGTTCTTGGGGACCAGTTTCCTAAGCTGGGAAATAGTCCTGAGTTCATCCTTCTGAAGCCCACAGAGCAGAAGTGGTACAGTTAATCGTCCCCACTGTGCTCCTTCTGCAGGGAGTTGACGCACTGTGGCCAGCGGACTTGTCCACAGTTCAGGTACATGGGTTTGAGAAGAGAAGGCAGGCAGATAAGACGGCCACTGCCTCTTTAAAGTGTTCAACTGTAGTTCCTGTCTGCAGAAAATATGCATGATAACGATTTAATGTGTTGAATGATTATTCATCCTTGGAATCTGCCCCCACATATTTAAACACATAGAGTTACTGTGACCCTACTGTGTACCTAGTAATTTCATTACTAGGTAATGAAAATGCAAACAGAAATAATACTCATGGTCCTGGCTCTGAGATATGAAATGCTGGTTTCATATGAACCACATGAAGGATGTGGTTCACCACCAGACTTCTAGTGGAGCTGGCGAAAGTGTCCACATCTGGGTTGTCCAGTGTGGAAGCTCCAGTCCCCTGTGGCTACTGAGCTCCTTAAGTGGGCTCATCTGAACTGAGAGGGGCTGTGGGTGTAACACACACACTCAATTTCAAGAAAGTATTAAGACAGAGATTTTAAACCATCTTGTTAAGAACTATTCAGAACTGATTACAACTTGAAATGGTAATAGTTATGATATTAAAATAATTGACACTGTAAAAAATTGACACTTAACGTGGCCACATGTAAATTTATAATCATAATCGACCTCTATGGACCAATGTCTTTTTCCATTGGGTGCTGCTGGTCAGACTCAGACCTTCTGCCCCTCAGCTGAACCTACCTGGCTGTGGCAAAGCACCTGGCCCAGTACGAGGGGCTGAATCAGTCAGCAGGGGAAATGCAGCATCTCAGGCAGCCTGAGAAGCCTTCTTCAACATGTTTGGGAAATAACGTGACATTATTTTGTCACGTGAACATTTATATTCTTCATGCAGATCAGCTGTATAACCCAGAGAAACCCTTATACATATTCATCAGAACACATGTGTAAGAAAGTTCATTGCAGCATGTCTCACAATGGTAAAAAGCCAGAAAAGACTCAAATACCCATCAGTACTAGAATAAGTAATGAATGGAATATTATAAAGCAGTAATAATGAGTGTTCAACATTACTAGTCATCAGGAAAATGCAAGTCAAAACCACAATGAGATATCACTTCACATTTGTCAGAAAAGCTATTATTAAATAGACAACAAATAACAAGTGTTGGTGAGGATGTGGAGAAAAGGCAACTCGTGTGCACCGTTGGTGGGAATGTAAACTGGTGTGGTCACTGTGAAAAGCAGAATAGAGATTCCTCAAAAAATTATATATGGAACTACCATTCAATCCAGAAATTCCAATCCTGGATTTCCAAAAAACAAAAACACTAATTCAAAAAGATATGGACACCTTAATGTTCATTGCAGCATTATTTACAATAGCTAAGAAATGGAAACAATCTAAGTATCTATCAACAGACGAATGTATAAGGAAGATGTGGTATACAAAGGAATATTACTTGGCCAGAAAAAGAATGAAATTTTGCCATCTGCAACAACATGGATGAACCTAGACCTATTATGCTAAGTGAAATAAGTCAGATAAAGAAAGACAAATATCGTGCCTTCACTTACATGGGGCGTCTGCAAAAGAAAACAAAACAAACAAGATCAAACTCATAGAGGCAGATACTCTGGTGGTTTTCAGGAAGGAGGAAGTTGGAGGTTGGATGAAACAGATGAACAGATGAGACAGATTAAGCCACAAACCTCCAGTTATGACGTGAATAAGTCACTGAGCTGTAACATAAGGAATACAGTCAACACTTTGCAGAGAGGAGTGGTAACGGGAGTTGCGGCGATCAACTCATAACGTAAATAAATGTGGAATCACTATGATGTACACCAGAAACAAATATAACATTGCATGTCGACTATAATTAAAAAACAAAATAAAAAAGAGAGAAAAAAAGAAATCCTCTTGATCCATATCCTTTCAACACTTGGTATTACCAGACTTGTTGCATTAGAGATAACTACCTTATCACGGCAAAAATCATAGCATTAACTGTGGGTAATAATATGTATCGAGAGTAAGCATTTATAAAAGCAGTTCCATAAAACATTACAAATGTGTGGAACTGTATAGTCTAAGAAATTCCTACGTATTCTGTAAAATGGTCAAAAGTGATTCTGAGCAGAATATAAACACTTTAGGAACTCATACAATAGCTGCAAAAATCAAACCAATAAAAAAGTAGTTATACCATAACACTATATATTTTTCAAATGGAATGCAAAAAACAAAACACTAGACTATCCAAATAAAAGGCAAAAAAAGAGGAAAAAAAAACAGGAAAAACTGAAAACTAAGACCCAAGTTTCTGATTTTCAGTGATGAATAATAAACACTCAAGTGACAAATATAAAGACAGTTTTTACTCCCTCCTTCATGTTACTTAATCCTTTCAATCAACCAAATTTATCGATGGTCAATCACGTAAAGAAAATTCAGGTTGAAAGAAGAAGCAACCCATATGAATAACATTTATTTTCTGAATTAACACTACAGCATACTGGAAAATACAAGTGAATAAAGGTATATGGTAATACAGAAGAACACCTCCATTTTCTGTATTTATTATCTTCATCCATGAAATAAATATTTCCATCCACCCTACAGTAATATTTATCTAGACAAACATAGATTATGTGTCAATGTACATCAGGTATTAGATGCAACATATGGAAAAAATAATTTGCAAAAACTCCTGAAGAAGGTTTCTTTTAGAGAGCTGAACTGGCCATCAAGGAAATGATTTCCTCAAAAAGAGTTTGTATTTTTTTAATGATACATTTCTTTCTTTTAAAAATTTTTATTTATGTATTTTATTCTTGGCTGCACTGGGTCTTTGTTGCTATGCCTGGGTTTTGTGTAGTTGCTGTGATGGAGGCTAGTCTCTAGTTGCCGTGTGCAGGTTTCTCACTGTGGTGGCGTCTCTTGTTGCAGAGCACAGGGTTAGGGCTCTAAACTTGTGCTCTTTGATTTTTGTAGCCATTGTATGAGTTCCTAAAGTGTTTATACTCTGCTCAGAATCACTGTTGACCATTTTACAGAATACGTAGGAATTTCTTAGACTATACAGTTCCACACATTTGTAATGTTTTATGCAGGCTTCATATCAATCAGACACTGTGGTGACCATTTTGCAGTACATATAAATTCCCATTCATCATGCTGCACAACTGGAACTGACATTATGTTATATACTAATTATACTGGAGAAACACTATTACTGAGGAAATAGTTACAGAAGAGAGTCACTACTTTCATTATTGAAGCTGTCTACTGTACATTTCGCACTTTAACAATACATTTTAATAATTCAGGAGCAGAATCTAGGTGCTCTAGGATCCCTGAGGAGAAAGAGGAAGGGGGAAACAGTGGGAAAACATGAAACTAAGACACTAGAGATCTGCAGCAACCATAGACGAAAATCGTGAAAAGCACTAATACAAAAAGCAAAAATAGAATTCAGCACATAGAAGATGACAAAGGTGACCACCAGCATCAGGATTGTGTGGGTGGCTCTGGTCTCTGGGGGGCATCTGTGGTGTCCAGTGGGGGTGTGAATATACTTCATTTTCTGGTGGTGTCTGTGCAGAAGAAGCACCATGGAGCCACTGGACCAGATCATGAGGCTAATAAATATGGCATCTGAGACAGACCACAAGAAGGTAAAGCCTGATTTATGACCCAAGGACATGCAGAACCACCTGCCTTGAGCATCAGAATAGTTGTGCGTGTCCTGTAGACCAGTGATGTTCACAGGAACGTAGCTATTCACTAAGGCACTGAATATCCAACAGATCCAATGGGAAGAATCTGTGACCCTGAGGGCTCTTCTTCTGAGCAATGACCTCCCTTCTCTCCTAGGGATGAGAGTGAAGGACTGATAGGTGCTCAGGACACAGGTGGAGCACAGGGTGGTACTGCGAGCCACTCTGTGTATGTAATATACAAGCTTACACCCAGGACTGGACAGGGGCTTACTTGAAACAAAAGCTGTCATTGTGTGGGGAAGCCCAGAGGAGAGAAGAACCAAGAGATTGGCCAGGGCCATGTGGGTGAGAATAGTGTCTGTGGGTCTCTGCTTGTGTCCAAACAAGACTGGAGAGATGTTTTGGAAGAAAAGGATGACATTGACCAGAGACCCAACTCCCATCTGTAAGAGATAGGTGGTTTTCAGAGCTTCCTGGCTTGCAGTTCGTAGGACATCTTTCTGAAAAGACATGGAGAGGATTTCAGAGTGTCCTGGAGCAGAAAGGAAGCTGTGCAGGTGATGACATCAGCAGTCTTCTTACAGAACCAAGACTGGGAAGGGACTCTCACTCTTTACTTCTCTTGAGAAAAATGGCACTCTCATATGCCAGATAATCAGTTCTACCTGGAGAACATACACTTGACATTAGTTACAAGTTTCACCATTATAATTTTTTATTTACTCCTATTTACTTGTATATCCTGTTCTCCACCTGTATGTAAGGTCCATGAACTCAAGAACCATGTCTGTCTTGTTCAACAACATTTGATGACCCATCATAGGTATTAAATAATATGTATCAGGTATATGAGTGACAGAAGACAGAGATAAGAATGTGCTCTACCACTTTAGGATTCATGATCATCCCACTTATTACAAGAATGTACTGAGTGATTTCACCAAGATGGCAACACAGAGGCTTGCTCCTCCCATGGACACAGTGAATATATTTACACGTGGATCAATTCCTTTGAGAGAAATTCAGGAAATCATTGAATGACTTGCACACATCAGATGACTTTGAAAACACCCACATCAAAACAGGTGGGAACGTCTGGGACACCTGCTCACCATGAGCCCACGTGTAGCGCAGTGCATTCCAATCACAATGAAACACGCAACTACTTGCTTCTCTGAGAAGTAAGGACCTGAACCACGTTAGCTCCCTCAAATCACTTAGCTCTGGTAGCCAGTGTGGATGGGCACTGTGGAGCCTCAAAGGGCTAAGAAAATAAAAAAGTAGCTGTGAAATGACCTGCTAGCACCCACCACGGCCACATCCCCAGGATCAGTGCAGCATGAATAGGCTTTAACACCATCACCCTGCTGGAGTTTGACTGCACTCTCTATCAGCTACTGCCTGAGGATCTGGCATTTAAGCACTGCATCGAGCGGCTGACTGGGAGGCTCTCAGGAGACTGAAAGAACAAGTGGCCACTGCTTCCACATTCTCTCTCTGGTTTGATTCAAAAAATGAAGCCAAGCCTTCAGCTTGTGCCTGGAAGGAACTTGTCCACACACATCTCATGCCCCAACCTCTGTGGCTGCCCCCAAAGGGGTGGACCCTCTAATAACCCACCCCAACAGTGAAGGGTACTCAGCCTACTGGAGTCCCACAGGACCATGTTATGTAGAATTGAAGTTTTCATGGTCACACATAGACCTACAGAGAAGGAAGGGAAAAAGATAGTCCATGCAGGTAGAAACCAAAAGAAGTAGGGATAACTATAGTCATCTCAGACAAAAATAGACTAAAGGGCAAAAACTGTAAAAACAGACAAAGGAAGTCATTATATAATGATGAAAGTATCCATTCATTAATAAAATAGAACAACTGTAAATATTTGTAAGCCCAACATTGGAGGACCTCAATATACTAAGGACTTGTTCACATAAATCAAGGGGAAAAATATACAACACACAGTAATAATATGGACATTAATTTCCTAGTCTCAGCAATAGATTAATCATATAGAGAATCAATAAGGAATCATTGAACTCAAACTATACATGAGACCACATGAACTTAACAGACTCACCATCCATCAGCAACAGAAAATATATTAAGTGTATATGGTCCATTCTCCATTTGTCTTAACATATTTAAGACCGAAATCATTTCAAGCATCTTTTTCAACCACAATGATATGAAACTACAAATTATTAAAGAAAATGGGATAATTCAATAATAAGTGAAAGTGAAAGTGAAGTCGCTCAGTCGTGTCCGACTCTTAGCGACCCCATGGACTACAGCCCACCAGGCCCTCCGTCCATGGGATTTTCCAGGCAAGAGTACTGGCGTGGGGTGCCATTGCCTTCTCTGTTAACAGCGGCTAGGCATATTATATTTACTTGGAGCTGGTATACTTGTGTGAAGATTAAACTACATGGATGAAATGAAAAATCAAAAATAAAACATCTTCAGAAAATGACAATGGAAATACAAGATAACAAAACTTATGGGAAGCAGATTAAGAGCTAAGTTGATAGTGATAAATGTCTATATGAAAAAGGAAGAAAGGTCTCAAACAAAATAGCTTTACACCTCAAGGAACTACAAAAGAAGAACGAATTAAGCCCAAAGGAAAGAAATAGTGAGGTTCACAGCAGAAATACAGATGTAATTCAGAGAAGTTGTGTTTGGTTCCAAACCATAGCAATAAATTCAATGTCATAATATAGTGGGTCACACAATTTTTGGGCTTCCCAGAGCATATGAATATTACATTTATACCATGTTGTAGTCTTTTAAGATTGCAATAGTCATCATCATGCTGGTGCACAAGACAAGCCTCATATATAAGTTCTCACTCACCTCAGAGCATCTAAACAATAAAGCAAACATTATCATATCTAAAGCAAGAAACATAATCATAGTGGGGACTGCAATACTCACACTCTCATCAGACAGAAAACCAACATGGAAATGTTGGAGTTAGCTACACATTAGCACAGTTGAACTTTATGGACATAACCAGATCAATCTATCCAAGAGCAGAAAAATATACATTCTTCTCAAGACCACAGAGAACATTCACCAGATCACATCACATATTAGGACTCAAGCAGGTCTTTTTTTAAAAAGTCTTTATTGAATTTGTTATAATATTGCTTTCTTTTTAATGTCTTGATTTTGGCCCTGAGACATGTAGAATGTTAGACCTCTGACCAGGGATCAAACTCCTATACCCTCTTTTGGAAAGTGAGGTCCTGATCACTGGAATGCCAGGGAAGTCCCCCAAACAAGTCTTAACAGATTTAACACCGAAATCACATGAAGTGTCTTTTTCCACGGTAATTATATGCAATAAGGCGCCAATAACAGCATGAAAGCTGGAAAAATCACAGATACATGGAGATGAACAACCACTCCAGAACAAACTGTGGTCAAAGAAAATCCAAACGGAAATAAAATACCTTGAGATGCAAGTGGAGTGGGAACACAGCAAACCGAAGGTTACAGGAGTCAGCACAGGCTTTGTTCTAAGAGGAATGGTTTAACAACAAATGAGATTAAGAAAAAAAAGGTTCTAATAAACATAACTTTATACCAGAAAGAACAAAAACAAACCAAAAAATCACATTAAAAAACAAAACAAACAAACAAAAAAACCCAAACCAAACAAAACCAAACCACCCACCCAAAACTAAGGCAAAGGTTAGCAGATATATAAGGGAAAAACAGTGGAAATGAATGAAATAAAGACCAGAAAAGAAGTAGAAACTACCAAGGAAACCATGAGTTGGTTTTTGAAAGATGAACATTCCCCTTGTCACTGAGCACCTGAAGCAACGTGAGGAGGAAACAGTGACTTCGGGCACTTAAGGCGTTTCTAACCCCACGGCCGCCCTCGCTCCTTTTCCCACTAGAGCCATGGCATTACTTCCGCTCAAAGCAGGAAGCGCGTCCTGGCCTCCCCTCCCAGCTCCTAGTCGCCCCTCTTCCCGCCACTTCAATGGTCTCGTCCTTTAGGCTCAGCCTCCTGGCTCCACCTGCTCCTGGCTCCTGTGAGCCCCTCCGTAGTCACAACTGACTCACTCTCTTCACCTCAAGATGAGATTCATACCTTTTTGTTCGTTTCCTCCTCTCTGCTCTCTCTTCCTGGTAAATCGAGAGCTCTTGGAAACAAGAAATACTATCCTGGCAGATGCAGAGGCCGCCGACGAGCACCGTGGCTCCCGGCCCTCTGGGCCTTTGGCGGCGGCTCCTCGTGCTGGAGCTGCTGTGCGCCGCAGCCGGGACCAGGCACCACCTCTGCTCTCGCGACAGCTCCCAAGGCAGGACTTGGACAGTTACCTCAGTTCTTGCGACAGCTCCCGGCCCCGGACCTGGATGCTTGTCCCTCCTCTTGCGTTAGCTTCCTGAACGCAGGCCTGGACACGTGTAGCCGTGGTCTCACGATTGCTTCCGAGGTGTGGGCCTGGACACGTGCCCCGACCATTGCGTGGAGAGCTACCTCTTGGCACGTGGAGCTGGACAGTGCTTGAACTGCGCGTCCTTCCCTGTGTGAGCACACACGACTTCTACTTGCTCTGTATCCCCGTCCAGCCTCCTTCAGGCTGCGGTGGCCCATCCTGGGGTGCCCTGAGCCTGGCCCTCGTGATGGAGCTGCTCCATGAATCCCATTGAATTTTCTTTATTGGCAAAAGCTCGAACATGAGTCTCATGCACAGTGAATCCTCATAGGATCCTCCCTGAAACCCCACTCATTTCTCCCTACATCACAGTGACTCCTAAGTACATGCAGTTCCCCTCATCCTCTTGCATCTCTCCTCCCACACACATGGCCCATGATCTCCTTTCTATGGGGCTGAGTATTTATTGCGGTGAGTGATGTGGTCATAGCTACTGTTTGCCATTTTGTGGGACACACAGAGGTCAACCCCACAGAGGAGGTGCCTCCCTGACACCATCGTGACCCAGAATTGCAGAAGGACACACCTGCCCCCACACAATCCATGACACCCAACCCCACACAGTCACACATGGGGCACCACCACAGCCAGAACCAAAAAATGAACCCGCAAAAGATGCCCTTGTGCTGTGAGAGGAACACATATCCCAGTGCTTGCCGACTCACAGGTGTGGGGGGACCAGTGTGAGCAGGTCACTCTCCATGTAACAGGACAAGCTGGAAGTAACCTTTCTTAGAAGAAAACAGAGAACCCATAAAAGCCTTATTTTCCAGCAACTTTTCTGATGACACAGCTGTGCTTGCACAAAAAAACAATTTAAAGGCAGTTCTGTCTCTCCTTTGGTTCTGAGCACTTTCTGCTACAATAGCTTCCTCATTTTGTCTTGGTTTTCTTTTCTTTCTTTTTTTTTTACTTATGTGCATAAAACTGCTTACAATACAGTGGAAGCAACAGGAGTTAATTCTGTTGTGTTGACAGAGGAGTGTGTAACTCATCACAGTGAGCCCTGAAGTCAGAGCTGGTGTGTATCCCAGTGCTGAGGGAGAGCCGAGAGTGAGCTGCTTAGAGGCATCGTCATGAGCTGTGGGCAACAAGACTAGAGGACCCTGGAATAAGGTCCCGGGTGGAGATGATCTGAGAAAGGGGGCAGGGGGACTCCTTCCCCTGCAAGCATAGACCTGTGAGGTCTGCTACAATGAGCAGTCTTTGTTAACAACAGAGAGGAGCTCAGTGACTGGATCATCCAAGGCTTGGCAACCTTCCAGAGAGACCAAATCCCTCCTCTCATCTTTAGAGACTCCAGGGCACAGGGATCTGCGGTGGACCGCCTGGCCCTGCTCCCAGCCTAAGACACTCCTGGGCTCACAGCCACCCTCCACCCAGCAGAGCATGGATGTGGATGCTCAAGTGAGGCTGTGTTGCCCCTGTCCCGCCCAGTGTGAGTTAAGTCTTAAGTCCCTCTCCTGCTGAAGGCAACGTCTCTCCCAGTCTTTGCCCTGAGATTGAACAGAAGGAAGCACTCACCTGGCTGGTCTTTGCTTCAGAGCTCTGTGCAGGGACGTGTCACTCAGGATGAGTGCCGAGCACCTGAGGCCATGGTTATAGGGACGGTGTTTGTAGCCTTGGTCTCTCCACAGAGATTCCATTATCATGTCACCTGCTGTGTGGGTGACACTGACTGCATGGGGAGTCTGGGGCATTTCCAGTGAGGAGCAAATGATATCCCCAGTGTAAATCATCTTCTTTCTTGGGTGATTAAGGACACCTTTTGAGAATCAATGAAAAGATCCGAATGGGCAGTCAAATAGCTGGCCGAAAACTATACACCAGCACCCTACTACACAGTAGGTCATAATTAGTTACCTATTTTATATATAGTAGTGTGAAAATGAAGCAGATTTGAAATTACCTCTAATCATTTAAAAAAATAAAAACAGTTCATAGGCATTTAATTCCTTAGTGTTTAAGAGGAGGTTGTTGCTAAGTATACCTTTATTATTGATCATGTTTTATTAGCTTTTTATATTCTCTAATAGGAAAAACAGTAAAATTATGATATTTTTAGATAAACGCTGAAACAATTCACTCATAGTAAAACTAGCTCCTTAATATTAGTTAAAGGAAATTTTTCAAACAGAAGGCAAGTTATACCAAAGAAAGAAACACAAAAAAGAACTACAAGCTTTGGAAAACGCAATCATATTGATACATGTATAAACTATACTTTCTGTTCATTTCTTATTTTATATAAGACACAACTAGTTCATGACAGCTACAATCATAGCATTAATTGTCAGTAATTACATATATATATATACAGGAGTGATGGATCCATATGTGATGTCCAAAATATCACTGAAAAATAGTTATACCTTAGCACATTGATTTTTTAAATTGGAACTTAAAAATAACACAACAGAAAATGACCCAAAAAAACCCAGAAAATAAGACAAATAGAAACAATCTCAAGTTTGCAAAATGCAATCATGAACACTAAGTATTCAAGTGACAAATGAAAAAGAAGACAGCTTCTAGTCTGTCCTTCAGATTACGTCATCCATCCTATCTATTAAATTTATTGAGGGTCCACCGTGTAAACAATCCAGTTTTAGAGAAGAAGCAAGACACTGAATAACATCGATTTTCTGTGTAACACTATAGCATACTGGAGAAATAGGAGTGAACTAAATTTACAAGGTAATACAGAAGAACACATTCTCTACTTTCCTGTGTGTTACCTTTATCTAAAAAATCAAATCTCCACCCACACAAGAGTAATATTTATGGAGACCAATGTTGGATTCTGTGCCAATGTGTGTCAGGTATTAGCCGCAACACACGGAGATAAAGTCTGTGGAAACTCTTGAAATGTTCTGGAAGAAAGGACGTTTCTTTCAGAGTGCTTCATTGGTTAAGGCAGAAATGGTTTCCTCAATAATGGTTTGTACCTTTTTCGAGCTCATAATTTCATGGATTGACTTTCAAATCTCCTAAGTGAACCTTTTCAGTTCATTGGAAATTCTGTAAAAATTTGGTATTGAGTACAAACATTAAAAGCTATCAACATCTAGTTATAAAACAAGCAAGTCAAGGGGATATGGTGTACCACATGGTGAATATAGTCAATTATATTCATTGCATACTTGAAAAAAATAATCAAAGATCATGGCATCCACTCCCATCAGATCAGCTCAGTTCAGTTGCTCAGTCATGTCTGATTCCTTGTGACCCCACGGACTACAGCTTTGCCAGGCTTCCTTGTCCATCACCTACACCCAGAGCTTGCTCAAACTCATGTTCATCGAGTTGGTGATGCCATCTAACCATCTCATCCTCTGTCGTCCCCTTCCCATCCTGCCTTCAATATTTCCCAGCATCAGGGTCTTCTCCAATGAGTCAGTTCTTCCCATCAGGTGGGCAAAGTATTGGAGCTTCAGCTTCAGCATCGGTCCTTCCAATGAATATTTAGGACTGGTTTGATCTCCTTGCAGTCAAAGGGACTCTCAAGAGTCTTCTCCAACACCACAGTTCAAAAGCATCAATTCTTCTGTGCCCAGTTCATCACTTCATGGCAAATAGAAGGGGAAAAAGTGGAAGCAGTGACAGTTTTTATTTTCTTGTGCTCAAAAATCACTGCGTACAGTGACTGCAGCCATGAAATTAAAAGATGATTGCCCCTTGGAAGGAAAGCTATGACAAACCTAGATAGCATATTAAAAAGCAGAGACATCACTTTGCCAACAAAGGTCTGTGTAGTCAAAGCTATGTTTTTTCTAGTAGTCATAAAGGGATATGAGAGTTGGATCATAAAGAAGGCTGAGCACCAAAGAATTTATGCTTTCGAATTGTGGTGCTGGAGAAGACTCTTGAGAGTCTCTTGGACTGCAAGGAGATCAAACCAGGAAATCCTAAAGGAAGTCAACCCGGAATATTCATTGGAAGGACTGATGCTGAAGCTCCAGTATTTTGGCCACCTGATGTGAAGAGCTGACTCATCGGGAAAGAGCCTGATGCTGGAAAGAATGAGGGCAGGAGGAGAGGGGGCAACAGAGAATGAGATGGTAGGATGGCATCATCCACACAAAGGACATGAATTTGAGCAAACTCTGGGAGAGAGTGAGGGACAGGGAAGCCTAGCATCCTGCAGTCTATGATGTCTCATAGATTCAGATACAACTGAGCGATTTAACAACGACAAGAGAGTCAATCTTCAAAGTTCTCATCACAGGGACTTACTGGTGGTTAAGACTATGAGCTTCCACTGAGGGGGAGCTGGTTCAATTGACGGTCCAGGAACTATTACCCCATATGCCACACAGCCAAATAATAACAAAAACTAACTAACTAAATAAACTTGGCAGTTTGTGTCACCAGAAAAAAATTTGTATCTTCTCTGAAGGTGAGGGGATGCAACTAGCTAGACTTATTGTGATCATTTTGCAACATATACAAATGCACATTCATCATGTTGTATATCTGGAACTAATACAATGCTATGTGTTAGTAAAGATATAAGTTAGTTATATCTCAGTAAAAAATGGATACTGAGGACTTACAGAATAATTACAGTTACTATTGAAGGTGTCTACTAGATATTTAGCACTTTATTCATACATTCTAATGACTCAAGAGCAGAACCTAGGCGTTCTAGGATCCCTCAGGAGCAGCAGGAAGGGGGAAATAGTGGGGAAACAAGAAACCAAGACATTAGAGACCTGGAGCAACCACAGACGAAAATCTAAAGAGGCACTGATATGGAAAACAAAACTGTAATTCAGCAGGTAGAAGACTACGAAGGTGACCATGAGCATCAGGATGGTGTGGGCGGCTCTGGTCTCTGGGGGGCATCTGTGGTGTCCAGTGGGGGTGTGGATATACTGCACCCTCTGGTGGTGTCTGTGCAGGAGAAGCACCATGGAGCCACTGGACCAGACCATGAGGCCAATAAACATGACATCAGAGATGAACCAAAAGTAGACAAAGCCTGTGACAGCACCTGTAATTGAGCAGAACCACTTGCCTTGGGAATCAGTATTGTTGTATCTATCCCAAGGACCAGTGATTTTCACAGGAACGTAGATGTACATTAAGAGACTGAACATCCAGCAGGTGCAGCAGGAAGGACCAGTGACCTTGGGGGCCCTTCCTCTGAGCATCACCCACTCTGATCTCCTGGGGGTGAGAGTGAAGGACTGATAGGTGCTCAGGACGCAGGTGGAGCACAGGGCGGTGCTGCGAGCCACCCTCTGTATGTAATACACAAACTTACACCCAAGACTGGAGAGAGGGTTTCTCAAAACAAAACCTGTCATTATATGGGGAATTCCAGAGGACAGAAGAAACAAAAGATTGGCTAGGGATATGTGGGCAAGAACTGTGGGTGTGGGTCTCCGGTTGTGGCCAAGCAAGATCGGAGAGATGTTGTGAAAGAAAAGGATGATATTGGCCATAGATCCAACTCCTATCTGTATAAGATACGTGGTTTTCAGGGCTGTCTGGCTTGTGGTTCTCAGGGCATCTTTGTGAAAAGACATGGAGAGGATGTCAGAGTGTCCTGGAGCAGAAAGTAGGCTGTGCTGGTGATGCCATCAGCAGTCTTCTTACATAATCACCGTTGGACAAAGATTCCCACATTTTATTTCTCCTGAAAAGGAAGACACTGTCATAGTCCAGAGAAATGACTTTACCTGGATAACATACTTCTGATACCAGTTAAATCATTCACCATCACTATTCTGAATTTTTTCTATTTACTTTTATTTTTTTTTAATTTTAAATTGGAGGTTAATTGCTTTAAAATATTGTGTTAGTTTCTGCTGTACAACAATGTGAATCAGATATGAATACACCTATATCTCCTTCCTCTAAAGCCTCCCTCCCATCCCCTCATCCCACCCCTCTAGGTCATCACAGGGCACTGAGCTGAGCTCCCTGTTATACAACAGCTCTCTATTTACTTGTATAACCTGATCTTCTATCTTCATGTAAGATCTATAAACTTAGAAAACATGTCTGCCTTGTTCAGCAACATTGTTGGCTCAGTTCAACTATTTCCAATGCCAGTATTCACAGAAACAGAAAAAAAAAAATCCCCAAATCTGTATACAACCAAAAAATACCCCAAATAGTCAAAGCATCACATGAAAGATGAACAAAACATCCAACTTCCTCATTTCAAACCATATGTCAAATTTATGGCAACATAAATTTGCATAAAATATGCATAAAATAGACAGACTGATGGGACAGAACAGAAAGCGCAGAAATTAACCCATACACTTCTGGTGAATTAATTTTTGACGAAGGCACTAAGGGTATGCAATGGACTAATGTTAGTCCCTTCAAAGTGGTGTTTGAAAACTGGAAATCCACATCTAACGATGAAAAGAGAGAGAGTAAGCCTTACAGATTCTGGTCGAATAAAAAAATATAACTACATGTATAACAGATGTAAACTAGACTGTCCGTGATCAACTGGCAATGTAGAGAAATATTTAATTGTTATTTTGTACCTGTGAAACAGACATAATGTTGTATCAATTATATCCAAATTTAAAATTCCAAAAAAAAAAAATCTGGACACTATCTTACACCACACACAAAAATGTTCTAAACTGGATTAAACTTGGATGTAAGATCTGGAACCATCAAACTCCTAGAGGAAAGAAGTAAGCTCCTTGAATTGATCTTGGCTGTAATGGTTTGGATTTGACAACAAAAGCACAGCAACAAAAGCAAAAGAGTGAGAGTTTATCATATAAGAGCCTCTGCAGGGCAAAGGAACTATGCAATAGGAGACGATATTTGCAATCCACATATCCATGAATGAATGAATATCCAAAATGTAAAATAATATTGTGCAAAACCCCAAATAATCCAGTTTAAAATGGGGAAAGGACCTGAACAGATTTTTTTTTCAAAGACTGCATACAAAGAGCCTAAAGGTACGTGGACAGGTGCTCAACATCTCTAGTCATCAGGTCAAAATTACAATGAGATAGCATCTCTCACCTGTTAGAGTGTCTAGTTTCCAAAAGAGAAGAGATAACACATTGGCAAGGATCTTGACAAAAAGGAACACTTCACACACTGTTGGTGGGAATATTAACGGGTACAGCCTCTGTGGAGAATGTTATGGAAGTTCCTGAGAAGTTAAAACCAGAACTCCCATATGACCCAGCAATTGGGCTTCTAGTATATATACAAGATGAAATCAGATCTTGAAGTAATATCTGTAAAGATGAATATCTGTAAATGAACCCCTATGTTCATTGCTGTATTGTTACAACAGCCGAGACATGGAAACAGCCCAAGGGTCTGCTGATAGATAAACCGATGAGGAAGCTGTGGGATATTACACAGTGAAATATTACTCAGGTTAAAAAGGTGGAAATCTTTCCTTTTGCAACAACGTGGGTAAAACTCGAGGACACTTTGGTATGTGAAATATTCATACACAAACACTGCCTTCTATCACTTATAGGTAGAGTTTGAAAAAAAATTCAATTTCATAGAAAGAAAGTCGAATGGTGGTTGCTTGGGAACTGGGGTTGGGGGAAAGGGGAGAAGAGGGTACAATCTCTCAGTTATAAGATGAACAAAGACTGAGGAGTAATGTAGAACCTGGTGACTACAGGCGATAACACCTACTATGTGAGGTGATGGATGCATCAATTCAGTCAACTGTGGACTCCTTCACAATGTGTACATATATTAAATCATGATGTACATTTCAGATACACTGCAATTTCAATAATCAGTTATGGTCCATGACCTCCTTCCCATCAGATCAGATCAGTCGCTCACTCGTGTCCGACTCTTTGCAACCCCATGAATCGCAGCACGCCAGGCCTCCCTGTCCATCACCGACTCCCAGAGTTCACTGAGACTCACGTCCATTGAGTCGGTGATGCCATCCAGCCATCTCATCCTCTGTCGTCCCCTTCTCCTCTTGCCCCCAATCCCTCCCAGCATCAGAGTCTTTTCCAATGAGTCAACTCTTCGCATGAGGTACTGGAGTTTCAGCTTTAGCATCATTCCTTCCAAAGAATACCCAGGGCTGATCTCCTGCAGAATGGACTGGTTGGATCTCCTTCCCATAGGGCTGAGTATTTATTGGGGTCAGTGATGTGGTCAGATCTCCTACCTGGACATTTCCTGGATTCAGAGACCAACCCCACAGGGGAGGTGCCTTCTTGACACCAGCAACCACGACTCAGGTTGCAGGACATACCTGACCCCACATGACCCATGACCCCCCAGCCCCACACAGTCACATACGGGGCACCCCCACAGCCAGAGTCAGAAATGAACCCAGAGCAGGTCTCTTGTGCTGAGTCAGGAACACACATCCCAGAACCTGCAGCCCCCCAGGAGCCTCTCTGCACCCACAGGTGTTGGGGGGTGGAGGGAAGTCCAGTGCGGGCAGGTCAGTTTCCATGAGTTTTGACAAGGTAGGAATTCTGTTCACAAACGCCCACCCACTTAATATGAGCACTTCCAAAGGCTCCATCTTCTGACACCAGTATCTTTAAGGTTTAGGTTTTCAACATATGAATATCTGCAGATACACACATCAGATGATAGCTGTATTTCCAAATATAATGTTGAATTACCATAGGGGAAACTGCTTTACTTCCTAATTCTAATCTTTTCAAAAAACTTTACTTTGCAACCTTTATACTCATTTGGCAGACTGGAGGTTAACTGGATTCTATCTCAGTGCAAAAATTTTTTTCTCTTTCCCCTGCTCCTCATGTTAAAGAGGCTGAGCGCATTTTGTCGTTTGATTAGAGAGAGAAAAACATGAGCAACATTGATATACATAATACAGAACACAGAGAGACTCGAGACAGGATACTATGGCAGAAATTACTGAGCCAACTGCATCCCGTGAAGGAAAATGTGAAGGTTGTTACAGGGTGGCCTTTCTCTCTGTATTTCTGTTTGTGTGTGTATGTGTCTGTCACTGGATCTTATTTCAGGACTTTCAGGTTCTAACCCAAACTCTGCACATCATTATTCCACCTTATTCACACTCAACCCTAATCTATTAGGTCTGAGGAGGTCTCTAGATCATTTTTTATGTGGTTGAGACGTCCAGGGCTCTGGTCATACAGGACTTGGAACAGATTCCACAGTGACCCCTCCCTTTTCCCCTCATTGTCAGGGACCCCAGGACACAGGATTTGCAGTGAACTCACAGCTCTGGTCCCCCTCAGACACACACCCCAGCACATTCCCCACTTCCACCTGCCAGCCAGGGCATGGACGGGGCAGCTCAGTCAAGGCAGGGGAGCACCTGTCTGCCCAAGGCACTGACAACACAGCTCTGAGCTCCTCTCCTGCTGAGAGCCGGCTCTCCTGTTTCCTGCCCTGAGACTGAACACAAGGGAGCACTCACCTGCCTGCACTTGGCGCCACACTCTGTGCAGGGAAGTGTCAGTCAGGATGGGCCCCAGTTATAGGGACAGGGTCCCTGGGCCCGCTCTCCCCACAGAGGAGCCATTATCATGTCATCTGGAGCGGAGGTGACACTGTCTGCATGGAGAGTCTGGGGTGTCTCCAGTGAGGGGCAGATCTTACCCCCAGTGCTCGTCACCCTCACCCATGCCTGGGGACTACTGACAACTCCTGGCAATTACTGAGAAGGTCCCCGTGAGCGGCTGAGCAGAGGGCAGGGAGAGTTTTCTGAGTTCCCCGCGGGAGAGCCCAAGTTTACAGTGAAAGTCAGAGCTGGGGGAGGGACACTCACAGAGCACCGGGGCTCCCTTCACTGTGTCTCCCGTTGGGCATTTTCCCTCATGGTCTCACTTTCCCAAACTCTTCCAAAGTGTGTTCACACAGATCATCAGCATGGGGTCTGGAGGCTGAGCTTTCTCCTGAGTTGAAGTTCCACAGCCCTTTCTATTTATGGCCTCAGGTCTGTTTAATCTGGAAAATGCCCCCTTTGAAACCAGAGTTTCCCTCCTCAGAATCCTCAGGTCTCCCTCACGTCCACATGACTCTGCAAGGACTTTGTCCTTGGTTCCAAGTCACCCACGGAGCCCCCTCCTTAAGTCTCTCATTGAACCTCCAGCATGTCACCACATTCTGGGCCATTAGTACTGGAAAAAAGCATTCCTGGACATATAGAAAGGGATTTAAAAAAGCATTGATAGGAAATATAGAGAGATTAACATTAGAATGCATGAAATTGATCATTGAAATGATCAATTGAACCTTTAGATCATGAAATTTTTACACCTTGTTTTATGTCCCTGGATATGTTCCAATGTCTCCTATTTTATAGTCTATGGGAACTTGACTAGAATTTGTATCCTGCTGTTGTGTGAAAATTGTATAAATCTTACTTACGTTGAATTGGTTTATAGTGCTTTTCAGGTCTACTATATCTTTGTACCTGTCTGTATGTTCATTCTATTAATTTTTGACAGTTTGATATTGAAACTCCAACTAAAACTCATAATTTATCTACTTAAAAATGATCATAATATATAGTAGAACCATATGTAACTTTGTTCTGTATTTTCCAAATCTCCTGTAAATGTGTTATCATACTTTCATAATTCAAAAGTAAAAAGGAAAGAGAGAAAAAGAGAAATGATCAACTGATAATTGTGAATATTCTCTGGGAAATGAATCTGATGTCTCCATCCTGAGAGATCACAGAGCAGAAAGGACATATGTGTGTGTGCTCAGTCCCTGAGTCGTGTCTCACTCTTTGCAACTCCATGGACTGTAGCCTGCCAGGCTCCTCTGTCCTTGGGATTTTTCAGGCAAGAATACTGGAGTGGGTTGCCCTCCTCCAGGGGATCTTCCTGACCCAGGGATTGAACCTGTGTCATTTATATCTCCTGCATTGCCAGTTTTTTTTTCTTTTTTTTTTTTTACCACTAGCGCCAAAAGGACATGTAAACCTCCCCACAGTGGGCTCCTCCTGCAGCGCATTGATGCTTTCTGGGCAGTGAACAAGTCCACATTTTATAGGCATGGGCTTGTCAAGAGAAGCCAGGCAAGTCAGACAGCTACTGCTTCTGTGAAGTGTACGACCTTGTCCCTGTCTGGGGAAAATGTGTATGAGAATGTTTATAATGTGTTGAAAATGATTCATTGTGAGGTTCTGTCCCCATGAATCCCAACCCATAGAGATACTGTGGACCTAGGTCAGTACCATCACTAGTACTAAGTCGCAAAGACACCAACAGAAATACTAACACTCCTGGTTCTGGTGTTTCAACCCAGGCCTCCCCCTGTACCGTCTGAGCCACCAGGGAAGCCCAAGAATACTGGAGTGGGTAGCCTATCCCTTCTCCAGGGCATCTTCCTGACCCAGGAATCAAACTGGGGTTCCCTGCATTGCAGGCGGATTCTTTACCAGCTGAGCTACCAGGGAAGCCTGATTTAACATAGAGGGAATTTAACATCTTGATCTTTGTCAAGATCTTTCCAGAACTGATTATAGCTTGAGCGGACAAAGTTTAAGATGTGAAAATAATTGACATAGTTTCTTTTTTACTTTCTTTAATGTGGCTACAGTAATTATATTGCTACAGCCATGAAACTTGTTCTATTGCTTTTGAAAACATGTTTGCTTATTTATCTTCGGTTGCCTCGGGTCTTTGCTCTCTTTAGCTGTGGCGCCCAAGATCAGTAGTTGCGGTGCCCCGGCTTAGTCTCCCTGAGGCATGTGGGATCTTTGTTCCTCGACCAGGCATGGGACCTGCGTCTCCTGCACTGCAAAGTGGATCCTTAACCACCGGACCACCAGGGAAGTCCCCAGAGTTTCAGTCTTGCAAAACAAAACGTTCTAGGCGTGGATCATAGCGATGATTACAATATGAATGCTCTCTAATTCCACTGAATGGTATACTTAAAATGTACCTTAAAATTTCCTTGGCGTGTGTACTTTACTACAATTTAAAATGTTTTAAAAGATGGAATAAAAATTAAAAATGTCTGTGGGGAGGGAAAAGTGTCTGTAGGATAATATCAAGTATTATCAACATCAATGACATACATGTCATTGGAGTCACAGATGGTGTCAAGACAGGAAAATGGCCAGAAATTAACTGGAGAACTAACAACTGAAGACTTCCAAATTTTGGTAAAAACTAGTAGAAACTCAACCAACTTTTCTAAGTACAAAAGCAAAGAAGGGCTTCCTCGGTGGTCCAGTGGTTAAGAATCCACCTGGCAATGCAAGGGACACAGGTTCGATCCCTGGTCCTGGAAGATCTTCCATGCAGAGCAACTAAGCCCGTTCCCTACAATTACTGACACCCATGTGCCCTAGAGCCCATGCTCCCCAACAAGAGAGGCCACCACGGCGGGAAGTCCGCACACCACAGCTAGAGGGGCAGCAAAGACTCAGCACGGCCCAAACTAACTAACTAAATACTGCTGCTGCTGCTGCTGCTAAGTCACTTCAGTCATGTCCTACTCTGTGTGACCCCATAGACGGCAGCCCACCAGGCTCCCCCGTCCCTGGGATTCTCCAGGAAAGAACACTGGAGTGGGTTGCCATTTTCTTCTCCAGTGCATGAAAGTGAAAAGTGAAAGTGAAGTCGCTCAGTCATGTCTGACCCTCAGCGACCCCATGGACTGCAGCCTAGAAAGCCAAAGAGAAGCATCTGTGGACATTACCATAGTCAAATTAATAAAGGGTGTTGGTAAAAGAAAATCTTAAAAGTTGCAATAGAAAAAAAAACATATTCATAAATTTTGGTTTTGGGCAAACCCCCCCACGCCCGCCCTACTCCCCAGCCCTGCCCCCAGATTTGACATTCTGGGCAGGAAAGCTTTTTGTTGCAGTTGGCTTTCCTGCACCTTTTATGTTATTTTGCATATTTTCTGGGCTCCACCCTCTTATTTTCTCTATTCTCTTATTAACATCCATAGAGTCTCTCTTTGTAGCCCCATGGACTGTAGCCCATCAGGCTTCTCCGTCCATGGGATTCTCCAGGCAAGAAAACTGGAGTGGGTTGTCCTTTTCTTCTTCAATCGATCTTCCTGACCCAGAGATTGAATCCGTGTGTCTTGCGTTGGCAGGGGAGTTCTTTACCACTGAGCCGCTGGGAATCCCTGATGATGCCATTCTGAGTGGTTCCTCACTGTAGTTTTGATTTGCATTTCTCTGATAATGAGCAACGTTGAGCATTTTTGCATGTGTTTGTATGTCTGTCTGTATGTCTTCTTTGGAGAAATGTCTGTTTTAGGTCTCCTGCCCATATTTTTTATTTTCTTTCTTTCTTCTTCTTCTTTTTTTTTCTTCTATTAATTAGTGCAGAGCCAGGAGGGCTGACTCAGGGCTGGGCCAGGAGAAGCACAGATTTCTGGATCCTGGTCCCCAGCTGGCTCTAGCCATCCTTATTTATGGACAGCCACTTGATTTGGGGGTCTTCCTGGTGGCTCAGATGGTAAAGAATCTGAATGCAATGTGGGAGACCTGGGTTTGATCCCTGAGTTGGGAAGATCTCCCTGAGAAGGGAACGGGCAATCCACTTCAGTATTATGGCCTGGAGAATCCCATGGATAGAGGAGCCAGGCAGGCTACAGTCCACGGGGTTGCAAAGAGTCAGACACGACTGAGCGATTTTTCACTTTCACTTTTCACCTGACTTGAGGTCTCTGGTTCTCTTATGGAGGTTTCCATTTCCCAGTGGGTGAGTTCTTTGACTCAGGGCTGATGCTCCATCACTGGCTCCCCCTGGTTTCCAGGTCTCTTGTTGCCAGGCAACCTCCTTCCCATCCATCCAGGTGACTCTCCATAGGCAAGACCCTTGAGACCCTTCAGAGGTGGGGGGCGGGGCTGCCTTGGCTGGGTCGAGGTCAGTGGGGCCCAGCTCCCCTGGACCTGACAACCTTCTGTCCAGTCAGCAGAATTCTCCCTGCTTCTACTTCCTGGGCCCCTTGCCCGTGGGAGAGGCTGGTGTGTGTCACCTGGCCTGCATGCCCTCCACCCCAAACTTGGTCCTTGCTCTTCTTGTCCCAGATTTGTCACCATGGGTGAACAGACCCAGAGGACAGCTAAACCTCAGATACTACTCCTGAAGAGGACCAGGCCAGGATCAGAGAGGGCACTGCCAGGGTCCAGTCCCTGCCCACCAAGGAGCCTTCTCTGGCCAACCTATGTGCCCAGGTGGACCTGTGTCTTGGCTGCTCCGTCTGCATTGGAGTCTCAATGACAGCACCCACATGCCGCACAGGGTGGAACACGCTGCCCCAGCGAGATCCTGCTGGCCCTCTTCAGGGGCGCCGCCCAGGGCAAGGTCTGGCCAGGGTGGACCGCCTGCCCACCTTCCCAAGGGACAGGCGCTACAAGGTCTGCAGCTCTACGGTCTGGGCTGGGCTGCCAGTGCCACCACAAAGACTGACCCTCTGTTGGAGCCTTGAGGAGCAGCTGGTCTGGAGGGGAGGGCTGGGAAGGGAGGGGGGAGGGCTGGGAGGTGAGGGAGAGGGCTGGAAGGTGAGGGGGGAGGGCTGCTTGGCAGGGGGGAGGGCTGCTGGGGTGGGCTGAGGCCTCCACCGACTCCATCCCCTCTACCTTGCAGGTGCCGGCTCCTCCTGCCCACCCGTAGGCTCTGGACCCACTTGCTGGACTCTGAGGCAGGGGGGAGCCTGCAGAGACGGGAGGGCATGTTTCCTGAAGACCCCGCGGGTACCCAGGATGACCAGGGAGTGCCTTCTCCTGCCCTTTTCTGCCGCTGCCTCGGCTGGCCCCTCAGCAGAATGCCATTTGCCTTCAGGGGTCACTGCCGGCCACCCCCCAGCTCCACTGCTCCTGCCTGGCTGAGCGGGGCAGGGGCGGGGGGGCGCCGCTCAGTAACCACTGTCTTGAGTCTTCTCTTGTCTGGGGCGTGGAGCAGGCCAGGCCTGCAGGCCTGGGAAAGAGGAGGAAGGGTCTGCAGATCCCTGCGCTGCCCACTGAGCCGCTGTGTGGGGGACATTCGGTGACAAGGGGAGGGGGCAGCTCCAGGGTGGGGGTGGTCCTGAACTGGTGGTCCCTAGGAAGCTTTGGGGTCCAGAAGGGCACCCTGGTGGGATGGCTGTTTGGGGCATAAGCCAATCGCCAGTGTCTTTCACTTTTCACTTTCATGCATTGGAGAAGGAAATGGCAACCCACTCCAGTGTTCTTGCCTGGAGAATCCCAGGGACAGGGGAGCCTCGTGGGCTGCCGTCTATGGGGTCGCACAGAGTCGGACACGACTGAAGTGACTTAGCAGCAGCAGCAGCAGCAGCAGTACTTTCACAGTGCTTTCCTAATACACACTAGATTAACTGGTCATGTGTTAAGCACACAGTTGCTTTTTTATAGCTAGGTTTTCATATTCAATAAGCTTATTAATACCTTGCTTGTTCTGTTTAGTTGACTACACGAAGTAGGGCTGTGCTGGTAAGGAAATAGACATTGAAGAGTCTTTTGGGATTATTTATTCAAGTCCCCCCCTTCTTCATGCAGGTACTACTTTCGTGGCTCATAGTTTCATCAAGTTAGACAAGGCTATGGTCCATGTGATCAGTTTGATTAATTTTCTGTGATTGTGGTTTTCATTCTGTCTGCCCTCTGAAGGTAAGGAAGCCTATGGAAGCTTCCTGATGGGAGAGACTGACTGTGGGGGAAACTGAGTCTTATTCTGATGGGCCAGACCATGCTCAATAAATCTTTAATCCAACTTTCTGCTTACTCCTTGGAAGGAAAGTTATGACCAACTTAGATAGCATATTAAAAAGCAGAGACATTACTTTGCCAACAAAGGTCCGTCTAGTTAAGGCTATGGTTTTTCCAGTGGTCATGTATGGATGTGAGAGTTGGACTGTGAAGAAAGCTGAGCACTGAAGAATTGATGCTTTTGAACTGTGGTGTTGGAGAAGACTCTTGAGAGTCCCTTGGACTGCAAGGAGATCCAACCAGTCCATTCTAAAAGAGATCAGTCCTGAGTGTTCATTGGAAGGACTGATGCTAAAGCTGGATGGCATCACCGACTCGATGGACATGAGTTTGAGTGAACTCCGGGAGTTGGTGATGGACAAGGAGGCC
Organism: Bos grunniens; assembly: GCF_055505025.1. Classification (NCBI taxonomy): domain Eukaryota; kingdom Metazoa; phylum Chordata; class Mammalia; order Artiodactyla; family Bovidae; genus Bos; species Bos grunniens. Next base: position 62,254,614 of record NC_141182.1, on the reverse strand, counting down.
TGGTGTGCTGCGGTTCATGGGGTCACAAAGAGTTGGACACGATTGATCGACCTCACTTTCACTTTCAATGAAGATAACGGTGACCTCTTTCAAAAGGTCCCGTGCACACACAGCCACACAGAGTGCCCCCGACCTTGCAGCAGGCCACTGCTGACCCATGCCTCTGCCAGAGATTCCTGGACACTCACAGAAAAGTCTGGGTCAGTCTCTTGTGGGGTTACTGCTCCTTTCTCTTGGATCCTGGTGTATACAAGGTTTTGTTTGTGCAACAGTATGTGAACCATGAACTTTCAGATGTTCAAGCTGGTTTTAGAAAAGGCAGAGGAACCAGAGATCAAATTGCCAACATCTCCTGGATCATTAAAACAGCAAGAGAGTTTCAGAAAAAGATCTACTTCTGCTTTATTGACTACTCCAGAGCCTTTGACTGTGTGGATCATAACAAACTGGAAAATTCTTCAAGAGATGGGAATACCAGACCACCTTACCTGCCTCCTGAGAAATCTGTATGCAGGTCAAGAAGCAACAGTTAGAACCAGACATGGAACAACAGACTGGTTCCAAATTGGGAAAAGAGTACATCAAGGATGTATATTGTCACCCTGCTTATTTAACTTATACACAGAGTACATAATGCAAAATGCTGGGCTGGAAGAAGCACAAGCTGGAATCAAGATTGCCGGGAAAAATATCAATAACCTCAGATATGCAGATGACACCACCTTTATGGCAGAAAGCAAAGAAGAACTAAAGAGCCTCTTGATGAAAGTGAAAGAGAAGAGTGAAAAAGTTGGCTTCAAACTCAACATTCAAAAAACTAAGACCATGGTATCCAGTCCCATCACTTCATGGCGAACAGATGGGGAAATAATGGAAACAGTGAGAGACTTTATTTTCTGGGCTCCAAAATCACTGCAGATGGTGACTGTTGCTGCTAAATCACTTCTGCTGCTGCTGCTGCTAAGTCGCTCCAGTCGTGTCCGACTCTGTGCAACCCCATAGACCGCAGCCCACCAGGCTCCCCCGTCCCTGGGATTCTCCAGGCAAGAACACTGGAGTGGGTTGCCATTTCCTCCTCCAATGCATGAAAGTGGAAAGTGAAAGTGAAGTCATTCAGTCTTGTCCAACTCTTAGCGACTCCATGGACTGCAGCTTACCAGGCTCCTCTGTCCATGGATTTTCCAGGCAAGAATACTGGAGTGGGGTGCCATTGCCTTCTCTGATAGTGACTGCAGCCATGAAATTAGATTCTTGTTCCTTGCAAGAAAACCTATGATCAACCTAGATGGCATATTCAAAAGAAGAGACATTACTTTGTCAACAAAGGTCCGTCTAGTCAAAGCTATGGTCTTTCCAGTAGTCATGTATGGATGTGAGAGTTGGACCATAAAGAAAGCTGAGCACTGAAGAATTAATGCTTTTGAACTGTGGTGTTGGAGAAGAGTCTTGAGAGTCCCTTGGACTGCAAGGAGATCCAACCAATCTATCCTAAAGGAGATCAGTCCTGAGTGTTCATTGGAAGGGCTGATGCTGAAGCTGAAACTGCAATCCTTTGGCCACCTGATGCAAAGAGCTGACTCATTTGAAAAGACCCTGATTCTGGGAAAGATTGAGGGCAGGAGGAGAAGGGGGTGACAGAGGATAAATGGTTGGATGGCATCACCAACTCAATGGACACGAGTTTGAGCAAGCTCCAGGAATTGGTGATGGACAGGGAGGCCTGGCATGCTGCAGTCCATGGGGTCGTAAAGAGTTGGACACGACTGAGCGACTGAACTGAACTGAAGCCACACCTGCCCACAGATCCAGCCTCACTCTCTCTAAACTCCCAGTGGGATTGATGTTGCCTAGGAGGCTGCTCAGAAGAAAGGTTAAAATTAAGGCTAACCAAGTAGGGATGTTCTAAACTCTGGCCTCCACCTGCTGGCCTCACATATCTTTGAAAAGCGGGGAGGGTGTAAATGATACCACCTGCTTCAGAGGGCTGAAGACAATCAGATCTTGCCTTAAATGCTCTTACCTGGAGGGCTTTTGCATTATTAGCATCCAGTGAATGTTAAAGCTGGTGGAGACTCTTGTGATTGTCCATGGTGGGTGATGTTGGTAAGAGTGATGCTGGGGCAAAGTCCCCACAAGTCTCAATAATGACCGTAATGGGGTATCCAGAGACACCTGTGGCGGAACCCTCACCTTTGAAAAAGAAGGAAATTCTGCCATATGCAAAAACATGGATGGGCCTGGAAGATGTGGTGCTCAAGGAAATAAACCAGCCACAGAAGGAAAAATACTGCATGATTCCACTGCTATGAAGTACCTAAAATAGTCAGACTCATAGAACCAGAATAGAACGGGTGTTTCCAAGGGCTGGGGCAGAGGGAGGAGGAAGTTGGGGGTAAACGTTCAGTGGGTATAAACTCTTGGTTATGCGAGATGAATTCCAGTGTTCTGCTATTCAAAACATGCCTATAGTTAACCATACTGTGTCAGACACTTGAATATTTAAGAGTGGGACTTCCCTGGTGGTCTATTGGTTAAGACTCCACCTTCTGATGCAGAGGTTGTGGGTTCAATCCCTGGTCAGGGAACTAAGATCCCACATGCTGAGGGATGTGGCCAAAATTCAATAAGCAGTACATAAATTAAAAAAAAAAAACACATTTAAGATTGTAGGTCTCACATGAAGCGTTCTTATCACAATAGAAAAAGACATTTGCTAATTCTAATTTCTGCCCTTTCCATCTAGAGCTAGTTTACTCGGGAATATTCGTAGATTTCCTAATATATGAATGCTTCATCTAGGTGCTGCTATGAAAGTTGAGAGGACACACGCCATAGGCTCCCTTGGGAAGCACACATCTGAGAAGTTAGACACTCAGAGGATGAGCGGAAGGTTCCTGACACCAGTCTCCACACTTTCCATCAACGGTAGTGAGAGAAGACTGTTCAGTTCAGCCCAGTGATGAGATGGTAGAAAGAGAGCTGTGAACAGCTTCATGGGAATGAATATCCAGAAGCCAGCAACTCCTGAAGCAAGATCATTCACACCTGAGGTGGAAAAACAAGCCCAGTTTCCCATCACCTTCGGAGACTCGTCAATCAAGAGCCACGCCAGCCAATGGGAAGAGAGAGATTTTGTGACCAATCAGGAGCAGGCACAGCCTTTACGTCTCAGTCTCTACAGCTGCTCCTTGATGGCCAGTCAGGAGGATCAGGGACCAGACTGGGTGAGGAGGTCTTATCGCTGATCTTTCTTTTCCTTCATTTTCCACTCTCAGAGCTTACTGTAGGTCGGGGGGTGCTTAAAGGACAAGAGAGAGGGGTACCAGAAATGGCCAGGTCTCCCCCGCTTTGTTTTGGCAAGGGTGTACTAAAGTGAAAAGCATTTAAATTCACAGAGAGGTTGTGTATCCAGCACTTTCCCTCTTTAAATCTCCATGTTTCTCAACTTTTTTTTGCTGGTATTTACCTGTTCCCCGCCACCCCCACCCCCGCCCCAGGTAGTTCCGATTTTTATTTTAACAACACATCTTTAGGCTGACCCTTGCCTACATGAAACAAACAATGCTAACAAAGCAACACAGATTTCCATTTGTATTCTTATTTCTATTTTTAATTTGAGGATAATTACTTTACAATGTTGTGTTGGCTTCTGCCATACAACAATCCTCTCTCCCATGGACTGCAGCACACTAGGCTTCCCTGTCCTTCACTATCTCCGGAGTTTGCTCTAATTCATGTCCACTGAGTTGGTGATGCCATCCGACCATCTCATCCTCTATTGCCCCCTTTTCCTCCTGCCCTCGATCTTTCCCAACATCAAGGTCTTTTACAATGAGTTGGCTATTTGAGTCAGGTGGCCAAAGTATTGGAGCTTCAGCATCAGTCCTTCCAGTGAATATTCAGGATTGATTTCCTTTAGGACCGACGGGTTTGGTCTCCTTGCAGTCCAGGGAATTTGGTTTAGTATAAGCCACATTTTCAGTTGCTAGCACTGAATTCACATACGTGATTTTGGGATGTTGAGAAAGGATGGGGTACTCCCCCCCCCCCCAACTGAAGCTGGGAAGATAGATTTTAAACAAGAAATGCATGATATGATATCCACATCTGTTGAGATTTAACTTCATCATGACACCCTTCTTCCCAGGTATCATATCACTTATTGCTTCTTTTTGAGAATTTCCCCCTCCCCCTACCGGCTGGAGAAGTCCGGCTCCGCAATCCCGTGACAAGATGGCCGAATCTTTTTTTTCTGACTTTGGCTTGTTGTGGTACCTGGAGGAGCTCAAAAAGGAAGAGTTCTGGAAATTTAAGGAGCTCCTCAAGCAAGAACCTCTGAAATTGAAACTCAAGCCCATCCCGTGGACCGAACTAAAGAAGGCTTCACGAGAAAATGTGTCAAAGCTGTTGAGCAAGCATTACCCGGGAAAACTAGCCTGGGACGTGACCCTGAATCTGTTTCTTCAGATCAGTCGGGATGATCTCTGGAGGAAGGCTCGGAATGAGATCCGACGTAAGTGTCCTGGGAGGGATGGGGAGCAGGGACCCCGGGGGTGGCTGGTTTACTGGGAGCTTCTAATGAAGGTCACTTCATTACTGAGCTAGTGGCCATGCCTCCATTTGTTGAGAATGTGTTACGGGTCAGTAGGACCCTTGGAAATAGTAGAATTTCAAGCCAGCTCTGGTCATTCATGGGCCAGAGTGGATGAATAATGTCCTCAGACCATTCATCTAAGTGTCTTCTCCTCATTTTTTTGTTCCAAGCTGAGTCAATGCTAGTTTAAAAGATCCGCTGGAGAAGGAAATGGCAACCCACTCCAGTATTCTTGCCTGGAGAATCCCATGGACAGAGAGGAGCCTGGCGGGCTCATGGGGTTGCAAAGAGTCAGACACGACTGAGCACCTGGGGCTTAGTATCTGTGTCACCAGGACTGCTGAGATGGAATTTCATGATGCTTCTAACCCACTCTTTTTTTTTTTTTTTTAATAATTTTTAAAAAATTTTATTTTTTAATTGAAGGATAATTGCTCGACAGTACTGTGTTGGTTTCTGCCATACATCAACGTGCATCAGCCATAGGTATACCCATGTCCCCTTCTTCTTGAGCCTCCCTACCACCTCCCACCTCATCCCACCCCTCTGGGTTGTCACACAGACCCAGTTTGAGTTCCCTGCATCACACAGCAAATTCCCACGGGCTATCTGTTTTACACCTGGAATGTTTTCATGCTACTCTCTCCATTTGTGCCACCCTCTCCACCTTTCTTTTGATTAAATATTTTTTTATTGGAGTAGAGTTGACTTGCAGTGTTGTGTTATTGTCTGCTGTACAGCAAAGTGACTCAGTTATACAAGTACATGTGTCCACTTTTTTAAAGGTTCTTTTCCCATTCAGGTCACATCTTTTTCACCAGACTTGCACAAGAAACTAGGCAGAATCCTAAGATGAGGAGATAGCAGATGCCCCCGCTCCCACAGGAAGCGCTTTTCATGTGTGATGTCGTTTCATTTTTACCATGACTCTGAGGTTTGCAAATGAGAAAAATGCAGACCTAACAGTGTCCCCGCATGTTAGATGACGTTTCCAAAAGGGACACATCTGATTCAGGACCAGTTATTTTTGACTCACTGAAGGGCTTTACATCCTCCTTTGGGAAAGTACGCTATTTTTTTCCCCCTCAGAGAATAAGATCAGTTGAATTGTAAATCCTGGCAAACAAAGTGACAAAATACCAGACAAATCACTCATTAATTTTTTTCTCTTATATATATATAGACACATATATTTAAATTTATTTTTGAGTGTTTGATCTTAAATTGGAGTTCATGAACATGGAAACTCTTCCAATATTTCTTTAGATTTTATTTTTCTGCTCTCAAGGTTCTCTTTTATCTGTTTTCATGGCTTTATTATGATTTCTTAAAAGGAATTATTGTTGATTTATAATGTTAGAATGTTGTGTTAGTTTCAGATGTATAGCCATGTAATATGTAATTTATATTATACATTAAATATGTTAGTAATAATTTGTTGTTGTTTAGTCGCCAAATTGTGTCTGATTCTTTGCAACCCCATAGACTGTAGCCCTTCAGGCTCCTCTGAACATGGGATTTCCCAGCCAACAAAAACTGGAGTGGGTTGCCATTTCTTTCTCCAGGGGATCTTTCTGACATATAATTTATATATTATGTATTATAATGCACAATATACATAAATATTATATAGTACATAAATTATATAAGGTATATATATTTCATATTCTTTTCCTTTATAAGTTATTACAAAGTAATGAGTAAAGTTTCCTGTGCTATGCAGTAGGTCCTTGCTGGTTATCTGTTTTATACATGTTCAGTTGTGTCTGACTCTTAGTGACCCCATGTACCATAGCCTACCAGGCTCCTCTGTCCATGGAATTCTCCAGGCAAGAATACTGAAGTGGGTTGCCATTTCCTTCTCCAGAGTGTCTTTCTGACCCAGGGATTGACCATGTCTCCTGCATTGGCAGGTGGGTTCTTTGCTGCTAAGCCATCATGGAATCCCTAAATAGCAGTGCTTATGAATTCTTGACTGTGCAGATAGTGTTCTTCTAGTTTGAAATGTAATCCTCAGATGTTCATATTCTGTGTAAAATCTGGGGTAGATTTTTTGGGGGGGATTATGTTTTTGTCTAGGTCTATGCCCAGCAGTGGGATTTCTGGGCCGTGTGATAGTTTTATTCCTAGGTTCTTAGGACACATTGGGAGAAGGTGAGGGCGGGATGAATTGAAAGAGTAGTACTGACATATACACACCACCATGTGTAAAACAGACAGCTAGTGGGAAGCTGCTGTGTAGCGCGAGGAGCTCAGCTTGGTGCTCTGTGATGACCCACGTATTTAGGGATTCCATGATGGCTCCACAGCAAAGAACCCACCTGCCAAAGCAGGAGACATAGAACATATAACTAATTCACATTGTTGTACAGCATGAAATAACACAACATTATAAAGTAATTACCCTCTAATTAAAAAAATCCTATAAGCCATAATGGAAAAGAATATTAAAAAAGAATGAATATATAAGTATAACTGAATCAGTTTGCTGTACAATAGAAATGAACAACATTGTACATCAACTATACTTTAATAAAAATAAATAAGAAAAAACCCCAAAGTTTATGAGCCTGGTCCCCCATGGGCATACATCAGTCTTTGCGCATATGTTTGAGTAAATCCATAGGGTTTGTTCTCAGTACCAAATATGGGGTGTATTTTTTTTAATTGTCTTCTCTTCTGTCCCTGTTAATTCAGAGAAGATAAACCCATATAGAAGCCACATGAAGCAGAAATTCCAAGTCCTATGGGAGAAGGAGCCCTGCCTTCTGGTTCCTGAAGATTTCTACGAAGAGACCACAAAGATTGAGTACGAACTCCTGAGCACTGTCTACCTTGATGCCTTCAAGCCTGGAGAGTCCTCACCCACTGTGGTCTTGCACGGTCCTGAAGGGATTGGAAAAACAACCTTTCTGAGAAAAGTGATGCTGGAGTGGGCCAAGGGAAACCTATGGAGGGACAGGTTCTCGTTCGTCTTCTTCCTCACAGGCCGTGAAATGAATGGTGTGACGGACATGAGCCTGGTGGAGCTGCTCTCCAGGGACTGGCCTGAGTCTTCAGAGCCCATTGAAGACATCTTTTCCCAGCCAGAGAGAATCCTCTTTATCTTGGATGGCATGGAGGAACTGAAGTTTGACTTGGATTGCAACACTGACCTCTGTGAAGACTGGGAGCAGCCACAGTCCATGCAGGTTGTCCTGCAGAGCCTGCTGCAGAAACAGATGCTCCCAGAATGCTCTCTGCTCCTTGCACTCAGCAAGATGGGGATGAGAAAAAACTACTCCTTATTGAAGCACATGAAATGCATCTTTCTCTTGGGGTTCTCTGAGCACCAAAGGAAACTGTATTTCTCTCATTACTTCCAGGAGAAGGATGCATCCTCGAGAGCCTTCAGTTTTGTGAGGGAGAAGAGCTCACTCTTCGTCTTGTGCCAGAGCCCCTTTCTCTGTTGGCTGGTCTGTACCAGCTTGAAGTGTCAGCTGGAGAAAGGAGAAGACCTGGAGCTGGACTCTGAAACCATCACTGGTTTGTACGTGTCTTTCTTCACAAAAGTATTCAGATCAGGAAGTGAGACCTGTCCACTGAAGCAGAGAAGAGCCCGTCTGAAAAGCCTGTGTACCTTGGCTGCCGAGGGTATGTGGACTTGCACGTTCCTGTTTTGCCCTGAGGACCTCAGGAGGAACGGGGTGTCCGAATCGGACACCTCGATGTGGTTAGATATGAAACTTCTTCACAGGAGTGGTGACTGCCTTGCCTTCATCCATACCTGTATCCAAGAATTTTGCGCCGCCATGTTCTACATGTTCACACGACCCAAGGACCCACCTCACTCGGTCATTGGAAATGTGACCCAGCTCATCACCAGGGCCGTGAGCGAACACTACTCCCGCTTGTCCTGGACAGCAGTATTCCTGTTTGTGTTCTCAACTGAAAGGATGACCCACAGGCTGGAGACGTCCTTTGGTTTTCCACTGTCTAAAGAGATAAAGCAGGAAATAACGCAAAGTCTTGACACTTTAAGTCAGTGTGACCCCAATAATGTCATGATGAGTTTCCAGGCATTATTCAATTGTTTGTTTGAGACCCAGGACCCAGAATTTGTAGCCCAAGTGGTGAATTTCTTCAAAGACATTGACATTTATATTGGTACCAAAGAGGAACTGATAATATGTGCAGCCTGTCTGAGACATTGCCATAGTCTGCAGAAATTTCACCTGTGTATGGAACATGTCTTCCCAGATGAGTCTGGATGCATCTCAGAGTAAGTCCATGTATTAATTCCCTCTCTCCTACGTGCCAGATTTGTGCCAGTCCCAGATAGGCTTCCCTGGTAGCTCAGATGGTAAAGAATCCACCTGTAGTGCAGGAGACCGGAGTTCAATCCCTGGGTGGGACAATCCCCTGGAGAAGGGAATGGCAACCAACTGTAATATTCTTGCCTGGGAAATTCCATGGACAGAGGAACCTGGTGGGCTACAGTCCATGGGGTTGCAGAGTCAGACACAGCTGAGTGACTAACAGTCTCACTTTTCATTTTCTTTCCAGCCCCCAATGGGTATTTCATAAAACACTGTACTTCTGTACTTAAAAAACGTGACTTTTGTAGTCAAAGAGACATTGGTTAGAGTCCTTGCACTGCTATTTGCTAGTGTTGTGACCATGAACTGTAAGTCTTCAGTTTTTCCATCTGTTTAAATAGGGGTCAGCATCTTCATAGGGCCAATGTCAGGTTGAAAGGTAAGCAGTTTTTATTGTTGCCAGAACAATGCTTCTCCCTACCCCGCCCCATAGCATTTTAGCATATCCTGATAATTCCACTGGGAAGGCACACTTAGAAGATTGTGCCTGATTTCCTCCAGATTTTGCCAATGTGTCTTTTCTCTTTGCTGATTTTATTTATTTTTTAAAAATTGATTTATTGATTTTAATTGGAGGCTAATTACTTTACAATATTGTAGTGGTTTTTGCCATACACTGACATGAATCAGCCATGGGTGTACATGTGTTCCCCATCCTGAACCCCCCTCCCGTCTCCCTCCCCATCCATCCCTCAGGGTCATCCCAGTGCACCAGCCTTGAGCACCCTGTCTCATGCATCCAACCTGGACTGGCAATCTGTTTCACATATGATAATATACATGTTTCAATGCTATTCTTTCATCAACCCACCCTCGCCTTCTCCCACAGAGTCTGAAAGTCTGTTCTTTACATCTGTGTCTCTTTTGCTGTCTTGCATATAGGGTCATCATTACCATCTTTCTAAATTCAATATATATGTATCAGTACACTGTATTGGTGTTTTTCTTTCTGGTTTACTTCACTCTGTATAATAGGCTCGGGTTTCATCCACCTCATTAGAACTGATTCAAATGCATTCTTTTTAATAGCTGAGTAACACTCCATTGTGTATATGTGCCACAGCTTTCTTATCCATTCATCTGCCAATGGACATCTAGGTTGCTTCCATGTCCTGGCTATTATAACCAGTGCTGCAATGAACATTGGGGTACACATGTCTCTTTCACTTCTGGTTTCCTCAGTGTGTATGACCAGCAGTGGGATTGCTGGGTCATATGGGAGTTCTATTTCCAGTTTTTTAAGGAATCTCCACACTGTTCTCCATAGTGGCTGTACTAGTTTGCATTCCCACCAACAGTGTAAGAGGGTTCCCTTTTCTCCACACCCTCTCCAGCATTTATTGTTTGTAGACTTTTGGATCGTAGCCATTCTGACTGGTGTGAAGTAGTACCTCATTGTGGTTTTGATTTGCATTTCTCTGACAATGAGTGATGTTAAGCATCTTTTCATGTGTTTGTTAGCCATCTGTATGTCTTCTTTGGAGAACTGTCTGTCTAGTTCTTTGGCCCATTTTTTGATTGGGTCATTTATTTTTCTGGAATTGAGCTGCAGGAGCTGCTCATATATTTTTGAGATTAATTCTTTGTCAGCTGCTTCATTTGCTATTATTTTCTCCCATTCTGAAGGCTGTCTTTTCACCTTGCTTATAGTGTCCTTCGTTGTGCAAAAGCTTTTAAATCTAATTGGGTCCCATTTGTTTATTTTTGCTTTTATTTCCATTACTCTGGGAGGTGGGTCATAGAGGATCCTACTGTGATTTATGTCAGAGAGGGTTTTGCCTATGTTTTCCTCTAGGAGTTTTATAGTTTCTGGTCTTACGTTTAGATCTTTAATCCATTTTGAGTTTATTTTTGTGTATGGTGTTAGAAAGTGTTCTAGTTTCATTCTTTTACAGTGGTTGACCAGTTTTCCCAGCACCACTTGTTAAAGAGATTGTCTTTTCTCCATTGTATATTCTTGCCTCCTTTGTCAAAGATACAGTGTCTATAGGTATGTGGATTTATCTCTGGGCTTTCTATTTTGTTCCATTGACCTGTATTTCTGTCTTTGTGCCAGTACCATACTGTCTTGATGACTGTAGCTTTGTAATATAGCCTGAAGTCAGGCAGGTTGATTCCTCCAGTTCCATTCTTCTTTCTCAAGATTGCTTTGGCTATTCAAGGTTTTTAATATTTCTATACAAATTGTGAAAGTATTTGTTCTAGTTCTGTGAAAAATATCGTTGGTAGCTTGATAGGGGTTGCATTGAATCTATAGATTGCTTTGGGTAGTATACTCACTTTCACTATATTGATTCTTCTGATCCAAGAACATGGTATATTTCTCCATCTATTTGTGTCATCTTTGATTTCTTTCATCAGTGTTTTATAGTTTTCTATATATAGGTCTTTTGTTTCTTTAGGTAGATTTATTCCTAGGTATTTTATTCTTTTCGTTGCAATGGTAAAAGGAATTGTTTCCTTAATTTCTCTTTGTTTTCTCATTGTTAGTGTATAGGAATTTCTGTGTATTAATTTTATACCCTGAAACTTTACTATATTCATTGATTAGCTCTAGTAATTTTCTGATGGTGTCCTTAGGGTTTTCTATGTAGAGGATCATGTCATCTGAAAACAGAGTTTTACTTTTTCTTTTCTAATCTGGATTCCTTTTATTTCTTTTTCTTCTTTGATTGCTGTGGCTAAAACTTCCAAAACTATGTTGAATAGTAGTGGTGAGAGTGGGCACCCTTGTCTTGTTCCTGACTTTAGGGAAAATGCTTTCAGTTTTTCACCATTGAGGATAATGTTTGCTGTGGGCTTATCATATATGGCTTTTATTATATCGAGGTATGTTCCTTCTATGGCTGCTTTCTGGAAGGTTTTTAATCATAAATGGATGTTGAATTTTGTCAAAGGCTTTCTCTGCATCTATTGCTAATCATATGGTTTTTCTCTTTCAATTTGTTAATGTGGTGTATTACATTGATTGATTTGTGAATATTGAAGAATCCTTGCATCCCTGGGCTGATTTTAACTTGCATTCTTTCATTAGGCTCAGGCTCCCAGCTCACACTTTAGCTCTCAAACACATACCGTCTTTCATTGTCATTAAAAAAAATTAATGTATAGTTGAGGGACTTCCCTAGTGGTCTGGTGGTTAAGACTCCATGCTTCCATTGCAGGGGACATGGGTTTGATCCCTGACTGGGGAACTAAGATCCCATGTGCTGTGTGGCACGGCCAAAAAAATGTATAATTGACACGCAACATTATATTGGATTCAAGTATGCAGCATAATTTTTAATATTTGTATATATAGTGAAATGGTCACCACAGTAAGTCTAGTTAATATCTTTTACCATACATGAAAAGTGAAAGTGTTAGTCACTCAGTTGTGTCCAGTTCTTTGCAATCCCATGGACTGCAGCGTGCCAGGCTCCTCTGGCCCATGGAATTTTCCAAGCAAAAATACAGGGGTGGGTTGCCATTCCCTTCTCCAGGGGAACTTCCTGACCCATGGATTGAACCCAGGTGTCCCGCATTGCAGACAGATTCTTTACCATCTGAGGACCAGTTAACATCTGTCATCATACATAGTTACAGATTATTTTGCCCATAATGAGGACTTTTGTATCTACCCTAATGTTCGTAGCAGCCTTATTAAGGTATGGAAAGAACTTAGGTGTCCATCAACAGACGAATGAATAAAGAAGATGTGATATGTATACGTATGTATACTAACACATATATATGGAATCTAGAAAGACGGTACCAAAGAATTTATTTGCAGGACAGCAATGGAGAAACAGACAATAAGGGACAGACTTATGGACACGGGGGTGGGGAGGAGAGGGTGAGATGTATGGAGAGAGTTACATGGAAACTTATATTACCATATGTAAAATAGATAGCCAATTTGTGAATTTTCTGTAGGTCTCAGGGAACTCAAACAGGGTCTCTGTACCAACCTAGAGCGGGGAGATGGGGAGGGAGATGGGACGGAGGTTCAAGAGGGAGGGGACCTATGGCTGATTCATGTTGAGGTTTGACGGAAAACAACCAAATTCTGTAATGCAATTATCTTTTACTTAAAAAATAAATTTAAAAAGATGTGATATAGATAGATAGAATATTACTCAGCCATAAAGTCGATATCTTGCCAATTATGACAGCATGGATGGATCTGTAGGATATTATGCTTAGTGAAATAAATCAGAGAAAGATAAGAACTGTACAATTTCACTTATATGTGGAATCAAAAAGATAAAACAAATGAACAAACATATGTAGTAGTGTATATGTGTCAATCCCAAATTCCTTATTTATCTCCCCCCCTACATTTCCCCTTTGGTAGCAGTAAGTTTGTTTTTGAAATCTGTTTCTGTTTTGTAAATAAGTTCATTTGTATTATTTTAGATTCTGCATACAAGCAATATCCCATGATATTTGCCCTCCTCTTGCCTGACTTACTTCACTTACTTTGGTAATCTCCATGTCTGTCCATGTTGCTGCAAACGGCCTTATTTCATTCTTTTTTAATGGCTGAGTAATATTCCATTGTGTGTATCTGTGTATATGTATATACACTACATCTTTTATCCATTCATCTGTTGATGGACATTTTCGTTGCTTCCATGTCTTGGCTATTGTTAACAGTGCTGTGGTGAACATAGGAGTGCATGTATCCTTTTGAGTATATCTGGTTTTCTCCAGATATGTGCCCAGGAGTGAAATTGCTGGACTGTATGGCAACTCTATTTTTGGCTTTATAAAAAAATTAATTTGTTTATTTTTGGCTTTGCTGGGTCCTTGTTTGCTGCCCGCAGGCTTTCTCTCATTGTAGTAAGCAGGGGCTCCTCTCTAGTTGAAGTGTACGGGCTTCTCATTGCAGTGGCTTCTCTTGTTGCAGAGCACAGGCTCTAGAGCACGTGGGCTCAGTAGCTCAGACTTAGTAGTCATGGCACACGGGCTTAGTTGCCCCAAGGCACGTGATCTTCCCAGATCTGGGATCAAACTTGTGTCTCTTGCATTGGTGATTCTTTACCACTGAGCCATCAGGGATGGAAGCCCTATTTTTAGCGGTTTAAGGAGTGAGTTGAGTGGAGCCATGGAAGAATCATGGTATTTGTCTTCCCACAGCACCATCGAGAAGCTCACCCTCTGGCGGGATGTGTGCTCAGCATTCACTGCCAGCGAGGACTTCGAGATACTAAATCTGGAGAACTGTCAGTTCGATGAGGCCTCTCTGGCTGTTCTCTGCAGGACGCTATCTCAACCCGTCTGTAAACTCCGCAAGTTCGTGTAAGTTGGATCTTCACCTGTTCTTTAAGTCAGTAGCAGGGTGTCATTTTTTTCCCACTCTGTTTTCTTTTGAAAACCCGAGCTACAATCCCATGTGTCAAAAGCAAATTCTGAGCGCTTTTCTTGATTTAAGATGTTTCACTGAGTGAGACACAAACTGGGCAAACAGGAAGACTTGAAGACATTCGCTCAAGAAGCTTGGTTGCCAGGTTACAGAGCCTGGGTGAGAAAGGACAGATTTTCCTTTTTTCTGCTGTGAGTGGTCCCTAGAATTAGACCTTCCTTCCCACGGCATCACCTCACTTGTGTGCAGACGATTAGCTGTGGAGTTCATGCTGACTTGGAAAAATCTTGTTGTTGCTGTTTAGTCACTCAGTTGTGTCTGACTCTGCGAGCCCGCGGACTGTAGCCTGCTGCCAGGCTCCTCTGTCCATGAGATTCTCCAGGCAACCCACTGGAGTGGGTTGCTGTGCCCTCCTTCAGGGGTCTTCCCGACCCAGGGATTGAACCTGCGTCTCCTGCATTGGCAGGCAGGTTCTTTACCACTGAGCCACATGGGAAGCCCAGAGAAATCTTGTTTTGTTTCAGAAGCAGAATTGGCATTTTGGGGAACTTGGTGTTACCTCTGGGTGACACAACTGTGTGTTTTGGTCTAGTGGTGTGTTTGCACTGAGGCCCCCATTTCAGTTTCTCTGTCACACATGTTTTAACTGTGACATAAAACTTGCTTGGGGAGCCCAAGAGCAGATAGTCCTGATAGCTGGTGTTTGCTTGGATGCCAATGGATTGAGAATAGATGTTTCCCAGGAAATGGTGGAGGAAGGTGCTGAGGACAGGTGGTAAAAGAGCCTTAAGTTCATAAGAGAGAGAAATAATAAGAATAGCATAGAATGGGTAGTGTGTATAGAACAATTCTTAGGCCCGGAGCTGGTTGCTTTATATGCACCATCTCTGTCTTGTAATCCTTATAACAATTTCGTTATGACCTTTTTACAAAACAAATACCAGAAGCATAGTGAAGATCACAGTAATTCCCTGATGCTTTTCTTTCTATGGTGGAAAGACTGCTTTTTATGACAGCTAAGAAGTCAAGGAGAGGAGATGTTTCTCTAATGGAGAGCCTGCCTTTATGTACAGAATTGTACTTTTTTCTGTGTAATTTTTCAAATTTAACTTTTATATTATATTGAACTGTAGTTGATTCACATTGTTGTGTTAGTTTAGGTGCACAGCAAAATTAGTTAAATACACACACACACACACACACACACACATATACGTACATGCACACATACATGCATATACATATATCTTGGCTTCCCAGGTGCTGCTAGTGGTAAAGAACCTGTGTGCCAATGCAGGAGACGTAAGAGACTCAGGTTCGATCCCTGGGTTGGGAAGATCCTTTGAGGAGGGCATGGCACCCCACTCCAGTATTCTTGCCTGGAGAATCCCATGGGCAGAGGAGCCTGGCGGGCTACAGCCCCTGGGGCCACAAAGAGTTGGACCGGAGTGAAGCAACTTAGCACACAGGCACACATACATGTATCCACTCTTTTCAGATGCTTTTCCCATACAGATCATCACAGAGTACTGAGTAGAGTTCCCTGTGCTACACAGAGGGTCCTTGTTGGTTATCTATTTTGTAAACAGGAGTGCGTTTGTGTTAATCTCAAACTCCTAATTTATCCCCACCCCCCCCCGACCTTTCCCCTTTGGTAACCATAAGTTTGTTTTTGAAGTCTGTGAGCCTATTCCTGCTTTGCTAATAAGTTTCTTTGTATCATTTTTTTTTAAAGATTCCACATATGAGTGATGTCACGTGGTATTTGTCTTTCTCTGTCTCACTACTTAGTATGATCATCTCTAGGTCCGTCCATGTTGCTGCAAAGGCATGGTTTCCTTCTTTTTACGGCTGAGTAGTATTCCATTGTATATATGGACCACGTCGTCTTTATCCGTTCATCTGTCGATGGACATTTAGGTTGCTTTCATGTCTTGGCTATTGTGAATACTGCTGCTATGAACACTGGGGTACTTGTGCCTTTTCAAATTATGGTTTTCTGTGGATGCATACCCAGGAGTGGAATTGCTGGATCACATGGTAGCTCTGTTTTTAGGTTAAAACCTAAAATCTCCATTCTGTTCTCCTTCGTTCAGTTCAGTTCAGTCACTCAATCGTGTCCGACTCTTTGCAACCCCATGAACTGCAGCACGCCAGGCCTCCCTGTCCATCACCAACTCCCAGAGTTCACTCAAACTCACGTCCATTGAGTCGGTGATGCCATCCAGCCATCTCATCCTCTGTCGTCCCCTTTTTCTCCTGCCCCCAATCCTTCCCAGCATCAGAGTCTTTTCCAGTGAGTCAACTCTTCGCATGAGGTGGCCGAGGACTCCCTTCTCTCCACAGCCTCTCCAGCATTGATTATTTGCAGATTTTTTGATGATGGCCTTCTCTGATACTTTGAGTAACTTGGTTTGCCCTATGCCATCCTGTTGTCTTCAACCCCGCAAACTTATCACTTTCAAGCTAAATTTAACTCCTCCTTCAGCTTAAGTGTCGCTTCTTGCTATATACCAAAACTTGTGAGTCTAGGAACCCACCACAGCTGGGGGTGGTCTTGAGACACAGTGTTTCTCTGACTAATTCACCATGAAGAGGGAAAAGATCTCTCTCTTGTTTACCCTGATGTCTCCAGCAGCCAGCAAAATACCGAGTTTTCCAGGCGCTCTTTAAACTGAGGTCGAATGAATGTATGGATCCTTGCATTCTGGAAGTGGTTTATTCATTTCACAGAAAGAAATGGACTTATAAATGAATTGCTCTAGATCCTGCATGGATAGTAAAAAATGGACCTCATCGCAGTGTTGTTGTTTTATTTCTTCTGGAAGCTCTGCCAAAAATAAAGTAGGGGACTGACTTGCTCATACTTCAGTTCAGTTGTTGTTGTTCAGTCACAAAGTCGCGTCCAACTCTTTGAGACCCCATGGACTGCAGCATGCCAGGCTCCCCTGTCCTTCACTATCTCCCGGAGTTTGCTCAAACTCATGTCCATTGAGTCGGTGATGCCATCCAATCATCTCATCCTCTGTCGTCCCCTTCTCCTCCTGCCTTCCATCTTTCCCAGCATCAAGGTCTTTTCCAGTGAATCGGCTTTTCACATCAGGTGGCCAAAGTATTGGAGCTTCAGCTTCAGCATCAGTCCTTCCAGTGAATATTCAGGACTGATTTCCTTTAGCACTGACTGGTTTGATCTCCTTGGACTCTCGAGAGTCTTCTCCAGTATATACAGTTTATTGAAAAACGAGGACTAGTGGTCTTATACGGAGAAGGCAATGGCACCCCACTCCAGTACTCTTGCCTGGAAAATCCCATGGACGGAGGAGCCTGGTAGGCTGAAGTCCATGGGGTCGCTAAGAGTCCGACACGACTGAGCGACTTCATTTTCACTTTTCACTTTCATGTGTTAGAGAAGGAAATGGCAACCCACTCCAGTGTTCTTGCCTGGAGAATCCCAGGGACGGGGGAGCCTGGTGAGATGCTCTCTATGGGGTCGCACAGAGTCAGAAACAACTGGAAACGACTTAGCAGCAGCAGCAGCAGTGGTCTTCTAATTGAGAGATTGGTTGTTGATTTTAAACGGGGCAGATGACTCTGTAAAGGAGGAGACCAGGTTATCTGAAACCGCCTGAGTGAAGGTGTGAAAGAAAATGTGCATGTCCTTCCAAGGACCCTGGGGTTCCAAAATGAGGAAAACAGTTCCTCTTCAGCGTACACAGAAATGAATTATCATCATACCTAGAGTTTTTTTTTTTTTTTTTTTTTAAGAACTTTTTATTTTGTGTTGGGGTAGAGACGATTAACAATGTTGAGGTAGTTTTAGGTGAACAGCAAAGGGACTTAGCCATACAGATACAGGTATCCATTCTCCCCCAAGCCCCTTCCCCTCCAGGCTCCCACATAACACTGAACAGAGTTCCTTGTGCTCTACAGTAGGTTCTTGTTGGTTATCCATTTTAAATATAGCAGTGTGTACCTGTCCACCCCAAAGTCCGTAACTATCCCTTCCCCTCTGGCAACCATAAGTCCATTCTCTTAAGTCTGTGACTCTCTTTCTATTTTGTAAGTAAGTTCATTTGTATCATTTCTTTAAGTCTGTGACTCTCTTTCTATTTTGTAAGTAAGTTCATTTGTATCATTTCTTTTTAGATTCCACATGTAAGGGATGTCATACAGTATCTCTCATTCTCTGTCTGACTGACTTCACTCATTATGACATGCCCTGGCTCCATCCATGTTGCTGCAGATGGTATTATTTCATTTCTTTTTAATGGCTGAGTAATATTCCATTATGTATATGGAATGTAACACATCTTCTTTATCCATTCCTCTATCAGAGGGGAGAATAAATGGTAATTTCTGAACCATCATGATCTACTTGTTTTGTGATGAACCTTCACCATTAAGTTAATTTACCCAATCTTCAGAATATCCAGGAGAAAAACAAATATTTGAATCCAGTTTTCTCAACCTCAGGAGCCTGGGTCTCCAACCAGGGCATATACCATCTTTCTTTAATTTGTTTTATTTTTTTAAAGAAAACTTTAAAAAATTGTTTCCTTTTTAAAAAACCCTTAAAAAATTTTAGACCAAAATGATCTTTTCCTTGGGGAAGACAATCTTGTTTGGACATGGGAGGTATTGCCAGATATAGGAGTGCAGAGAGGCACAGACATGGTGCCTGGAATTTAACATGGGCTCAGTCTGGCTTCCTTATAATATCTGTGGTGGAATGCAGAAGTGGAGGGACTAGGCAGAAACAGGAGACCTCTAAGCACCTGATGTCCGAAGATCCCAGAAAGAATTCATAGGCGGGAATAACCAGAAGAAGGCTTCCCAGATGGTGCAACTGGTAAGGAACCCGACTGCCAGTGCAGGAGACATAAGAGACACGGGTTCAATCCCTGGGACAGGAAGGTCATGGCAACCCACCCCAGTATTCTTGCCTGGAGAATCCTACGGACAGAGGATCCTGGTGGGCTACAGTCTGTGGAGTCGAAAAGAGTCAGACATAGTGAAGTGACTTAACGCACGCACACACACATTCACAACCAGAAGAGCCAAATTATTGGAAAAAATTCTGAAGCTGGGAAAGATTGAAGACAAAAGGAGAAGAGGGCGGCAGAGGATGAGATGGTTCGATAGCATCACCTACTCAATGGACATGAATTTGAGCAAACTCTGGGAGATAGTAAAGGACAGGAGAACCTGGTGTGCTGCATTCCATGGGGTTGCAAAGCGTTGGACATGACTTAGTGACTGAACAATAACAAACCAGATATTAAAAAAAACGTATTAGGAGCCTAAGCATGACAAGTAGGAAGAATTGTGTAAGAGGTATCTTGCTTTGGACTTCATTGCATGAGTTACTGTGTCTCTTCCTCTTTTGTAGGTGTAACTTTGCTTCGAATCTGGCAAATAGCCTAGAATTATTTAAGGCCATTCTTCATAACCCTCATTTGAAGCACCTGAACTTCTATGGCAGCAGCCTCTCCCGTATGGATGCCAGGCAGCTGTGTGAGGCGCTGAAACACCCAATGTGCAACATAGAGGAACTCATGTAAGTCTTGGGGTTGTCCTCTGTGATGTAGATTTTTCCCTGTGTGAACTCGGCAGATTGAACACGCCTATCTCCCTTCCTGCCGTGGTCTCTCGCATGTTTCACCACGTCCATCTCAGTATCAGTAGACCTCCTACTAAGATGAGCATGGATGGGTTCTCAAGGGCAAAGCTTCCTCTCAGAAGGTCTGTCCCATCTTTTCTTTTGTGCTCACTTGAATGACCTCACAGATGCCTTATCTGATGCTCCTTGACTCTCCTCTCAACCAACCCTACCAAAGCCATAACTCCCATTTCTTTTCCCTTGAAGACAGTCACAGAGACTTAAAATGAGAAAGGTTTGTGGATGATCACAAATGTCATCTTGGAATCTGGCAGATAATAGAGGATAGAGGGAAAGTAATTTCCCCCAAATCATTGCTTTCTCCTGAAAATTATCTGGGATGCCTTTAGTCTCATTGGGGGATTTCTCAACAGACTCAGTCTTTTTTTCAGCAGGAAGAACAAAGAGAAGTAGTAGAAATAGCAATAAACAAAAGCAACTTGTTAAATCCACCAAGAAGACACACTCTTCTCTCCACCAGTAATATGACTGACAGATCACGTGCACTTGGTTAATTTCACCTATCAAGATTCATCAGGAGGGAGAGGAAGGGTCCATGCATAAGGGTTGTTTGAACATACAGGCTTGCTTTGTTGTTGTTGTTCAGTGGCTAACTTGTGTCCGACTCTTTGCGACCCCATGAACTACAGCACCCCAAGCTTCCCTGTCCTTCACTATCTCCCAGATCCATTCTTCACTATCTCTCTCATGTCCATTGAGTCGGTGATGCCATCCAACCATCTCATCCTCTGTTGCCCCCTTCTCTTCCTGCCTTCCATCTTTCCCAGCATCAAGGTCTTTTCCAATGAGTTGGCTCTTCACATCAGGTGGCCAAAGTATTGGATCTTCAGCTTCAGAATCAGTCCTTCCAATAACTATTCAGGATTGATTTCCTTTAGGACTGACTGGTTTGATCTCCTTGCTGTCCAAGGGACTCTCCAGAGTCTTCTCCAGCACCACAATTTGAAAGCATTTGTAATTTGAGTGGAAAGCAACAGGGATTCATGCAGAGAATCGTGTAATTACCTCTGCTTTTTAAAGAGTCTGGAGTTGGCAGGTGTGGATTGGGGGCCCTGATGTGGTCCAGGGCCAGTTGCCCAGACACCCTGTAAACATCCCGGCCGCCCCCCACCACCCGTCTCTCCCGCAGGCTGGGGAAGTGTGATATCACGGGTGAAGCCTGCGAAGACATCGCCTCTGTTCTCGTCCACAACAAGAAGCTGAAGCTTCTCTCCTTGTGCGAGAACGCCCTGAAGGACGATGGGGTGCTGGTGCTGTGTGAGGCCCTGAAGAACCCAGACTGTGCCCTGGAGGCGCTGCTGTGAGTCGGTGTCGGGGAGGGGAGCCTGCAGGGGACGGCCGCGGACCGCCCTCACACCACGGTCCAGCGAAGCGGGCTTGCCCCGCAGGGGAGCCTGGGGTTGAACTGATGAATTCTAGAGACGCAAGACGAGCCCTTAGCATCCAGCTTGGTGCCCTGGTTATCAAAGACGGTTGGTGCTTCTGTAGGTATACTGGGTGCTTGGTGGGGGGGATTCATCTGATTACTTGCAGGTGTGGGGCTTCACACGTCCTCGGTTATCACTGGACCCCTCCCCACCCCCAGTGTCCCCACCTCTTTCTTGCCTGGAGTTTCTATAAACCACACTGATTCTTTGTCGGTGGCAATAGAAAGGGTTGTCTATTTACCCAGGGGGGCCACAGGAGAAACTTAGTGTTAATTTCAAAAGAATACCTTAAAGTGGGGGAAGGGAGCAAGCACGCCCAAGTGTATGGAAGTGAATAGTAGGCTAGAAACAAAGCTTTTGTGTGTGTGCGTGGTGTACACAGGTGTGTGTATAGACATAAGTATTACATGCACACACAAAGTGGCATTTACAATAGAAGGCTAGAATATTGTTACTGAGATGATTTTTTTTTAGATTATAAAAAAGTCAATACTAAAATAAGTTCCAGGAACATTAAACATTAAAACCAAACTATTAAAAAAAAATAAGGGAAAACTCTGAACTATAACGATTTAGACCAAGAAATATTTAGAGGCACAAAAGAAATTACATATTGGAAGATGAAAGGACTTGGCTATTAAATCTTGCCTGGTATTATTCAGTAAATTAAAGCGTATTCAATAGCTGGTAATTTAAGTGGGATATATTTATCTAAGAGTTCTTTAAAATACATCATTTAACTTTTTTTGTTTTTAAAGTTGAATCTTTATTCCATAAAAATGAAAGACTACTGAAGATGCAAGAAAGTCACTAGTAATTTTAAAAGAAAAAATGTTCAACCTATTTCTATACTTTTTATTTTGAACTAGTTTTAGGCTTGGAACAAAGTTGGAAAAATAGCACAAAAATTCTCTTATAGCCCTTACCCCATCTCCCTAATGTTAAACCTTTTTTTTTCCCCCAAATAGTTAATATTTTTAATATTTAAATGTATAATACCATTTTAAACAAATGTGCAGATTTTAAAAATATATTCCACTAGGTCAGAATTCTGCAAAATGGGCAAATTTATAGTCTAATAGAAAGCATTGAGTTTTTTGTAAAGTCAATTGGCTAATAAATAAAAAAAAATATGAAAAGTCTATTTATAACAAACCTTAGAACTTAAAATTTTTGATGCAAGGTATTAATTCAGTATAACGTAAAATGGCAGAAAGTGGAGATATTTAGGGAAGGCATAATTGTAGAGTCATGGAACATTTGGAGATTATATTAAGTGACCGTTAAAGTCTTACATTTTCTTTTTTTAACTTTTTATTTTGTATTGGATTATTGCTGATTAGCAATGTTCTGATAGTTTCAGGTGGACAGCAAAGGGACTCAGCCATACATATACATGTATCCGTTCTCTGCCCAAACCCCCCTCCCTTCCAGGCTGCCACAGTGTTCCCTGTGCTCTACAGTAGGCCCTTGTTGGTTCTCCATTTTAAATACAGCAGTGTGTACATGTTTGTCCCAAACTCCCTGATTATCCCTTCCCACCTGACCATAGTTCTTTCTCTAAGTCTGTGAGTCTCTTTCTGTTTTGTACCTAAGTTCATTTGTATCATTTCTTTTTAGATTCCCCTTGCTACACATTAAAAAAAATTTTTTTAATTTATTTTTGGTCATGCTGGGTCTTCACGGCCCTAGTGACGGTGAGCAGTGGCTTCTCTTGTTGCGAGCACAGGCTCAGGAGTTGTGGCTCACAGGCTTCATTGCTCCGAGGCATATGGGATCTTCCCGGACCAGGGATCAAACCTATCTCCCCTTCATTGGCAGGTGGATTCCTGTGCACTGTACCCTCAGGGATGTCACCTCTGCTACACATTTTAATCTTCTTATTTTTCTAAATGACCACAGAGTACAAGAAAGTTTTTACATGTAGTTTCATGAAAAGATTACCCTATCAAGCTTATGTGGGCCTGCCAGGTGGCGCAGTGGTGAAGAATCCGCTTGCCAGTGCAGGAGACTTGGTTTCTATCCCTGGGTCAGGAAGACCCCCTGGAGGAGGAAATGCCAACCCACTCCAGTATTCTTGCCTGGGAAATCCCATGGACAGAGGAACCTGAAGGGCTACAGTCCGTGGAGTTGCAAAGAGTAGGACATGACTGAGCGAGTGAACGAGAACATAGAACTTGCGCAGGTTGACGGACGATGTGTGTGTCTTTGCAGATTGTCGCACTGTTGCTTCTCCTCCGCAGCCTGTGACCACCTCTCCCAAGTCCTTCTGTACAACAGATCCCTGACTTTTCTCGACCTGGGGTCAAACGTCCTGAA
Source organism: Bos grunniens (assembly GCF_055505025.1). Classification (NCBI taxonomy): domain Eukaryota; kingdom Metazoa; phylum Chordata; class Mammalia; order Artiodactyla; family Bovidae; genus Bos; species Bos grunniens. The sequence goes on along the minus strand of NC_141182.1, from coordinate 62,230,889 downwards.
AGATGAGGGAGTGACAACTTTGTGTGAATCACTGAAGCACCCAAGCTGCAACCTACAGGAGTTATGGTACGCCTGGCTGGGGTTTGTTTGAATGTCAGTGTTTGATTTTGATTTTTGGCTCTTGGCAGCCCAGGAAAGGAACAGGAAGAGAGGAAAAGCATGGAGTCTTCTGAAAAAGGAAAAAAAAAAAAAAAAAAGCAAGGCTCAGTGATTACCCCACCTGATACTTCTGGGGCTTCCTGGCTGACAGATGTGTCTACTTTTTTTTTTTTACTCTACCTCTTCAAATTGATTTTTTTTTATTGCAGAATAATTGCTTTACAGTATTGTGGTGGTCTCTGCCACACATCAATGTGAATCAGTCATAATTATATATATAATCTCCTTGCTCTTTAGCCTCTTCCCCTCATCCCACCCACCTTGGTCATCACAGAGCGCCAGGCTGAGCTCCCTGTGCTATACAGCAGCTTCCCACTAGCTATCTGATTTATACATGTTGTGCTTGCTTAGTCGCTCAGTCGTGTCCAACTCTTTGCAACCCCATGCACTGTAGCCCGCCAGGCTCCTCTGTCCATGGGGATTCTCCAGGCAAGAATATTGGAGTGGGTTGTCATGCCCTCCTCCAGGGGATCTTCCCAACCCAGCAATCGAACCCAGGTCTCCCGCGGTGCAGGCAGATTTTTTCCCGTCTGAGCCACCAGGGAAGCCCGTTTTATACGTGGCACTCTATATGTCGGAGAAGGCAATGGCACCCCACTCCAGTACTCTTGCCTGGAAAATCCCATGGACGGAGGAGCCTGGTGGGCTACAGTCCTTGGGATCGCTGAAGAGTCGGACACGACTGAGCGACTTCACTTTCACTTTTCACTCTGATGCATTGGAGAAGGAAATGGCAACCCACTCCGGTGTTCTTGCCTGGAGAATCCCAGGGACAGAGGAGCCTGGTGGGCTGCCGTCTCTGGGGTCGCAAAGAGTCGGGCACGACTGAAGTGACTTAGCAGCAGCAGCAGCAGCAGTCTATATGTGTCAATGCTTCCTTGTCAGTTTTCCCTACCATCCTCTCCTTGTGCCCACCACTGTGCCCACCAGGCCATTCTCTCCGTCTGCATCTCCATTTCTTCTCTGTAAATAGGCTCATCAGTGCTGTTTTTTCTAGATTCTTAAGATGTGCATATATTATTTGATACTTGTTTTTCTCTTTCTGACTTACTTTACTCTGTATATCAGGCTCTAGGTTCATCCACCTAATTACAACGGACTCAAATGCGTTCCTTTTTGTGGCTGAGTAATATTCCATTGTATATATGTACCACAACTTCTTTATCCACTCATCTGTTTTTTTTCAATTTTTATTATAGTATATTTGCTTTACAATGTTGTGTTGTTTCCTACTGTAAGAAAAGTGAGTCAGCTAAGTGTGTGCATATATCCCCTCTTGGATTTCCTTCCCACTCAGGTCACCACAGAGCGCTGAGTGGTTCCCTGTGCTGGAGAGTAGGTCTTTGTTAGTTGTCTGTTTTATATATGGTAGTGTGTACATGTCAACAATTTGAGCACACTCTGGGAGACAGTGAAGGACAGGGAAGCTTGGTGTGCTGCAGTCCACGGGAACACAAAGAATCGGACACAACTTTGCAACTAAACAACAAGAACAACAGCATGTCAACTGTTGACATTTTGGCTGAGACAGTTTTTTCCTGGGGAGGGCGACTGTCCAGTGCCCTGTAGGATGGTGGTAGCTCCCTGTCCCTGTGTGGCAAGCCAAAAAATGTCCCCAGGCACTGCCCAGTGTTGCCTGGGGGCAGGAAGCAAAAATCATTCCTGCTTGAGAACATAGACACACATATACACACTCTATATGTATTCCATATATGTACATAGCAGACATATATGTGTGTATAAATGTGTTTATACATGTGTTCACGTGCTTGCCTACACAGATACATGTTTATCAGATTTACAGTATGTACATATGTATGCATGTATGTTCTGTATACACACTTGCATACTGTGTGGGTGGGGCACAATACTGTGAGGAGCCGTGAACTTGGAGACAGGAGATACACAGGAGACATCAAATTATGTGAGATATTCAGTGAAGTCCTTCCCAAAACGTGCTGTGTATACAGAGACTTGAAGGAAGTAGGGGGATAACTCGGCATATACTTGGATAAAGAGCATTAGAACCAGCAAGAACAGAGGTCCCTGAGGGGAGAGACTGGGCAGGAAGGAGAGTGCAGGGAGCCCAGGGTCGGGCAGAGGGCAGAAAGTGGAGGAGCTGCGTTGTGTCTCATCATCATCTCTATCATCACCTCTGTCGTCGTCTCCATCATCTCTGTCATCATCATGGCCATCTCTATCGTCTTTCTCATCTGTCATCATCATCACCGTCTTCTCTATCGTCTCGTCGTCGTCTCTGGTATCATATCCATCATCATTGTTACCATCGTCGTCATCTCAGGAACACTTGAGTATTTCTTCCTTTACAGGAATAAGTGAGCGTAAGTGAAGCCATTTCAGATTGGACCTCAGGGTCAGATACGTTTGTGTTTTTTTTCCCTCTAGGTTGATGAATTGCTACTTCACTTCTGTTTGCTGTGTGGACATCGCTACCGTTCTTATCCACAGTGAAAAACTGAAAACCCTGAAACTAGGCAACAATAAGATATACAATGCTGGCGCCAAACAGTTATGTAAAGCTTTGAAGCATCCTAAGTGTAAATTAGAGAACCTTGGGTGAGTGTCCATGGATGGTGGGAAAGCTTACCTATTTCAAGAAGAAGAAAAGCTGGAGAATGAAAGGGACGAACGGGATGCAAGTTTAGAAACAAGTGCAGTGAAGCAATAAATGCCAGCCATGAAACCAGGGTTTGCTCCAGCTTGCCACGGGCTGACTTGTGGGACTTGGTGGTTTTGTTTTTCATATATAGTTTTATCTGTTTATTTGGCTGCTCTGGGCCTTCATTGCTGTGCACGGGCTTTCTCTGACTGCAGCCAGTGGGGGCGAGCGGGTCCCACTCTCTACTTGGGGTGCACGGGCTTCTCTTTGCAGTGGCTTCTCTTGTGGAGCACAGGCTGCAGGGCACACAGGCTTCAGCAGTTGTGGATTCCAGTCTCGATAGCACAGGCTCAGTAGTTGTGGCTCACAGACTTGGTTGCTCCGTGGCATGTGGGATCTTCCTGGACCAGGGATTGAACCCGTGTCTCCTGCATTGGCAGGCGTATTCTTCACCACTGAGCTACCAGGGAAGCCCTGGGACTGGGTGGTTTCTTGCTGGGGTGGGGAAGTGAGCTGTCCTGTGCATTGAGGGAGGTTTCGCTGTAACTCTGGCCTCCCTCCACCCACGGGAGGCTAGCAGGACTCCTCGCATGTGTCAGATGTCTGCAGGCACACATGTGCCCCAGTTGAGACCCACTTGTCCAGACTGAATGTCTCTTCTCAGAGGCGTGGCCTTGGCACCTCGAGGTGGTGTGTACGCCAGCCCACCTCATGCTGGTGTGTCCCCCTGTGCAGGCTGGAGGCCTGCGAACTCAGCCCTGCCTCTTGTGAGGACCTAGCCTCGGCTCTCACCACCTGCAAATCGCTGACTTGCGTGAACCTGGAATGGATCACCCTGGACTATGATGGGGCGGCGGTGCTGTGTGAAGCCTTGGTCAGTCTGGAGTGCAGCCTGCAAGTGCTCGGGTGAGTGGATGCTGTTCCCTCGGTGATGAGTGACCCCCGAGGGAGGTGGGACCACCGTAGGTTTGTGCAGTCTCGGCACCATTGACATGAGCTGGAGACTTCTTTGCTGGGGGTGGCTGTCCTGTGCATCGAAGGATGTTGGTCGAGCGTCTCTGGTCTCAACCCACTCGTTGTGTTCCCTGGAGCACCTCCTTGAGAGATGATGACCAGAAATACAAGCTTTAGGCACTCCCATGCTGCTCTGGTGATTAGGCTTCTGCACTTTCATTGTTGTGGCCCGGCTTCAATCTCTGGTCAGGGAACTGAGATCCTGAAAGCCACATGCCCCTCCAGCACCAGGAAAAAAAAACCCTTCAAAATTGCTGAGACAAGATTTTAATTGCTCTCACCGCCCAAAGAGAGAGATTGTGTGATGTGGTAGAGACGCTAGCTAACGCTCTGATGGTAAGCACTTTGCAGTGTATAAACATATCAAACCAACGTGTTGCAACCTTAACCTTACACAGTGTTGTATGTCAGGTATATCTCGTAACATTTGAATTAACTTTAAAAAAAGAATGTCCATCGTATCTATCACCTGAAGTTTTTTTAAAGGCTCCTGGTATTGTCAAATGTCCCCTGACAACCAGAATCACCTCCAGGTAAGAATGACTCCTTTACTAAAAACACCATCTCCTACTTAATTTGCCTGAAAAAGTGCAACTGCAGCTCAGAGCCAGGAGGGTTTCCATCAAGGACAGAGCAGGGTCTTGGCACAGAAGTACATTTCCTGAAGAGCAGGAGTCAATATTGTTTGGAACATTATGTTTTTTTTTCCTTTTAAACTTTGTATTTTGTACTGGGGTACAGCCAATTAACAAACGTGATAGTTTCAGGTGAACAGTGAAGGGACTCAGCCATACATGTACACGTACCCATCCGCCTCCAAACTCCCCTCCCATCCAGACTGCCACGTAGCACTGAGCAGGGTTCCCTGCGCTCTACAGTAGGTCCTTGTTGGTTCTCCATTTTAAATATAGCGGTGTGTACATATCCATCCCAAACTCCCAGACTATCCCTTCCCTCCATCCTTCCCCTCTGGCAACCATAAGTTTGAGGAACATTATGTTTGCATTTAGAGTGTGTGTAGCTGACTTCCATAGGATGAACATCTGAGTGCCTTCCATTTACCAAGACCCTGATGACCTGCAGGGGAGGGACAAATGGTTCACACCCCTCTTGCTCACTCTCCTAGTCTCTAGGAAGGATTTTGTGCATCCTTGGTACAACTCTCCCAGGAAAGAGTGAAGGGAACTAGCTATTGGGGTGTAGAGAGGGCAGCAATCATGTATCAAGTCAACACAGCTTTTCTTTTTGTATTTTCTCAGCCTGAACAAATCTTCATATGATGAGGAGATTAAGATGATGCTGACGCAGGTGGAAGAGATGAACCCCAACCTCATCATTTCACACCATCTCTGGACTGATGACGAGGGCAGACGCAGGGGTATACTTGTCTGACAAGAGCATGTCCTGAAGTAATCTTCTCACAAAGGTGTCCCCCTCGGTCACTTTGGCATCTCCCCTCCTGACACACCCTGTCATGTAAATGGTTCATCAGGGCCAGTTGATGATTTTGAAGCTCTTCCTTCACAGTATTGTAGTGATACGATTGTGGGGTTGACTATCTGTGCCTAAATCCTCTACCTCCCATTAAAGTTCCTATCCTGCCTTGCAATGTGTAGAAGAAAAAAAAATACATTACATGTAAACACTTGGGAAAGCATGACTTTATTTTCTTACCAGATTTCTTGGGAATGTAGGAGCTTGGGGTTGAAGGAACCATGATCGTCTGACACTTCTGACATAGAACTGCTGCTAGGATGTGTCTCTAGATTTTAGAATTTATTCCCTACATCTAACATCCCACTCACGCCTTTCACTTTGAGTTTGTCCAAATTTAGTGTTTTTGTTTTTATTTATTTTAATTGGAGGATAATTACTTGACAGTATTGTGATGGTTTCTGCCATATAGCAGTTTGAATCGGCCACAGGTATACATGTGTCCCCCTCATCCTGAACTCCCTCCCACCTCCCTTCCCCCCATCCCTCAAGGTTGTCACACAGCACCGGCTTGGGTACCCTGTGTCATACCCCAAACTCCCACTGGTTATTCTGTTTTACGTATGGTAATGTATATGTTTCAATGCTATTCGCTCAAATCATCCCACCCTCGCCTTCTCCCACTAAGTCCAAAAGTCTGTTCTTTACATCTGTGTCTCCTTTGAGTTTTCTGGTTTAGTTAAAAAAAAAAAAAAGTGTATTTCCATATCTCTACTATCTATTAGTACATGCCACTCAATTTTCTTAATTCAATATTTTTCAAATGTATCTACACAGTTTAATATTTCTTTTTCAAATATACATCAATACCTCACTGACATCATTAAACATTGTTTAGTTCTCTATTGCCAGTACCATAAATTATTAATGCCTTACTGGTCCTATATAGAATTTTATTTTTGTTGAGTATAATGCATTTTAAAAACTTAATTTACTGAAGTAGAGTTGATTTACAAAGCTGTTTTAATTTCTTCTATACAGCAAAGTGACTGAGTTATAAATATATATATATATTTATATATATATATTTATATTTCCTAGTTCTTTTCATTAAGGTTTATCACAGGATACTGAATGTAGTTCCCTGTGCTATATAATAGGACCTTGTTGTTTATACATCCTGTATGTGCTAGTTTGCACCTGCTAATCCTAAACTCCCAATCCATCCCTCCTCCATTTTTAATAAACTTTATTTTTAGAGAAGTTTCATATTCACAGCAAAACTGAAGGCAGGCACAGAGGTTTCCCATGTTCCCCCTGAACCTATGCACTCTTAGTTGATCTAAAGAGTGGACAGATCCCAAAGAGTCCAGTCCTGCTTGTGTTGTTTTTATTTTGCTGCCATTGTTTGAATTGGCAAGCTTATTCTAAAGATATGAAAATGTAAAAAATATAGAATACCCAAAGCAATCTTGAAAAATTGAATGACTTGTTATAATTAACATATGATTCAGGGTCAGTCTTTTCATTTATCTTGTGAAGTTTCTCTCTCTCTTTCCCCCCACCCCCCCAATTTGCCATTGGTTTTTGGCCTTTATCTCATTCTTAAAGAATTCTGATGCTCTCCTTCTGTTGTTGTTCAGTCCCTAAGTCCTGTCTGAGTCTTTGAGACCCCATGGACTACAGCACACCAGGCTTCTCTGCCCATTATCTCCCGGAGCTTGCTCAAACTCATGTCTGTTGAGTCCATGATGCTATCTAACCATCTCATCCTCTGTTGCCTCCTCCTCCTCCTGCCTTCATTTTTTTCCAGCATCAGGGTCTTTTCCAATGAGTTGACCCTTTGCACCAGTATCTATATATTACTTTTTGCTGAATCCTGTCTGTAGGTCCAGAAATATCACTCATGGAGATAAGTCCTCAAAATAAAGAAGGAAAGTTTGGTTGTCCCACAGGAACCAAGGAGCAGTCCGTCCTCCACCAGGGACCCATGCCATCATACCCTGCGAGCCTTGTGTATGTCTGGGATGCTCACAGATGCTGAGGTGGGATGGACTAGCTTTCAATGGGACACCCTCCAGGTTTAAGAGACCTCGAGGCTACATGAAGCAACAACTGTGGTGCTTAAGGCCTTTTGACTAAGATCAAGTGTAGTATGGGGGCTTCCCAGGTGTCATAGTGGTTAAGAATCTGCCTGCCAATGAAGGAGACGCAAAAGATGCAGGTTCAATCCCTGGATCAGGAAGATCCCCCGGAGAAGGAAATGGCAACCCCCCCAGTGTTCTTGCTTGGGAAATCCCATGGACAGAGGAGCCTCATGGGCCATAGTCCGTGGGGTTGCAAAGAGTCAGACGTGAGTGAGCAACTGAGAACACAAACACAGAGCATAAGTCAAAGGAGAAACCAGATTCCAGATCGAATGGAAATGCTCAGTAAAAGCTGATCACAGGTGTCAGCTTGACTCTAGAAACATTAGAGCATTGACAGAAATGGCCAATGGGAGTTACGGTCACATTATTCACAGTAGCCATGATGTGGAGCGGCCTACACATTGCACTGACAGTTGAATGGATAAAGAAGATATGGTGCGTATATACATACAATACAGTGGAATACTACTCAGGCATGAAAAATGATGAAGTAATGTCATTTGCAGCAACATGGATGGACCTAGAGATTGTCATACTAAGCAAAATAAACCAAAGACAAATATGATAGTCAATCAAGTTCAAGAGGTGCAAAGAGTTCCATATAGGATAAACCCAAGAGGAAACATGTGAAGACACATACTAATCAAAGATTAAACACAAAGAAAGACTATTAAAAGCAGCAAGGGAAAAGCAACAAGTAACATACAAGGGAAACCCCATATAGCTAATCCTTCAGCAGAAACTCTGCAGGCCAGAAGGGAATTGTAGGATATATTTAAAGTACTGAAAGGGAAAACCTACAACCAAGATTACTGTACCCAGCAAGGATCTCATTTGAAATTGATGGGGAAATCAAAAGCTTTTCGGACAAGCAAAAGTTAAGAGAATCCAGTACCACCAAATAAGCTTTACAACAAATGTTAAAGGGACTTATGTAGTCAAGAAACACAAGAAAAAGATCTACAAAATCAAACCCCAAACAGTTAAGAAAATGGCAAAGAACATATATATCAATAATTACTTTAAATGTAAATGGATTAAATGCTCCAACCAAAAGGCACAGACTGGCTAAATGGATACAAAAACAAGACCCGTATGTATGCTGTCTACAAGAAACCCACTTCAGACCTAAAGACACATATAGACTGAAAATGAGAGGATGGAAAAATATATTCCATGCAAATTGGAAGCAAAAGAAAGCTGGAGTAGCAATCCCCATATCACAAAATATACCTTAAAGAAGATTATAAGAGAGAAGGAAGGACACTACATAATGATCAAGGGATCAATCCAAGAGGAAGACATAACAATTATAAATATCAATGCACTCAACTGAGGAGCACCTCAATACATAAGACAAACACTAACAGACATAAAAGGAGAAATTGACAGTAACACAATAATAGGAGACTTTAACACTCCATTCACACCAATGGACAGATCATCAAAGCAGAAAATTAATAAGGAAACACAAGTCTTAAATGATATATTAGATGAGATGGATCTCATTGATATCTTCAGGACATTCCATCCAAATGCAGAAGAATACAGCTTCTTCTCAAGTGCACATGGAACATTCTCCAGGATAGACCACATCTTGGGTCACAAGTCAAACCTCAGTAAATTTAAGAAAATTGAAATTGTATCAAGGATTTTTTCCAATCACAATGCTATGAGACTAGATATCAATTACAAGAAAAATCTAAAAAACACAAACACGTGGAGATTAAACAATACATTTCTAAATAACCAACAGATTACTGAAGAAATCAAAAAGGAAATAAAAAAATTTCTAGAAACAAATGACAATGAAAACACGACAACTCAAAACCTGTGAGATGCAGCAAAAGCAGTCCTAAGAGGGAAGTTTATAGCAATACAATCCTACCTCAAGAAACAAGAAAAACATCGAATAGACAGCCTAACTTTACACCTAAAGCAACTGGAAAAAGAAGAACAAAAAAACCTGAAAGTTAGCAGAAGAAAAGAAATTATAAAGATCCAAGCAGAAATAAATGAAAAAGAAATGAAAGAAATAATGGTAAAAAATAATAAAACTAAAAGATGGTTCTTTGAGAAGATAAACAAAATTGACAAGCCTTTAGCTAGACTCATCAGGGAAAAAAAGAGAGAAGAATCAAATCAACAAAATTAGAAATGAAAAAGGAGAGGTTACAACAGACAATGCAGAAATACAAAGGATTATGAGACTATTATGAACAACTATATGGCAATATGTGAACCGTGAACTTCCTGATCAAGCTGGTTTTAGAAAAGGCAGAGGAACCAGAGATCAAATTGCCAACATCCACTGGATTATCAAAAAAGCAAGAGAGTTCCAGAAAACATCTATTTCTGCTTTATTGACTATGTCAAAGCCCTTGACTGTGTGGATCACAATAAACTGTGGAAAATTCTGAAAGAGATGGGAATACCAGACCACCTGACCTGCCTCTTGAGAAACCTATATGCAGGTCAGGAAGGAACAGTTAGAACTGGACATGGAACAACAGACTGGTTCCAAATAGGAAAAGGAGTACGTCAAGGCTGTATATTGTCACCCTGCTTATTTAACTTATATGCAGAATACATCATGAGAAATGCTGGGCTGGAAGAAGCACAAGCTGGAATCAAGATTGCCAGGAGAAATATCAATAACCTCAGATATGCAGATGACACCACCCTTATGGCAGAAAGTAAAGAGGAACTAAAAAGCCTCTTGATGAAAGTGAAAGAGGAGAGTGAAAAAGTTGGCTTAAAGCTCAACATTCAGAAAACTAAGATCATGACATCCGGTCCCATCACTTCATGGGAAATAGATGGGGAAACAGTGAAAACAGTGTCAGATTTTATTTTTTGGGGCTCCAAAATCACTGCAGATGGTGATTGCAGCCATTAAATTAAAAGACACTTACTCCTTGGAAGGAAAGTTATGACCAACCTAGATAGCATATTCAAAAGCAGAGACATTACTTTGCCAACAAAGGTCCATCTAGTCAAGGCTATGGTTTTTCCAGTGGTCATGTATAGATGTGAGAGTTGGACTGTGAAGAAAGCTGAGTGCCGAAGAATTGATGCTTTTGAACTGTGGTGTTGGAGAAGACTCTTGAGAGTCCCTTGGACTGCAAGGAGATCCAACCAGTCCATTCTAAAGGAGATCAGTCCTGGGTGTTCTTTGGAAGGACTGATGCTAAAGCTGAAACTCCAGTACTTTGGCCATCTCATGTGAAAAGTTGACTCATTGGAAAAGACTTTGATGCTGGGAGGGATTGGGGGCAGGAGGAGAAGGGGATGACAGAGGATGAGATGGCTGTATGGCATCACTGACTCAATGGACATGAGTTTGGGTGAACTCTGGGAGTTGGTGATGGACAAGGAGGCCTGGCATGCTCCAATTCATGGGGTCGCAAAGAGTCAGACACAACTGAGCAACTGAACTGAACTGAACATTCAGAAAACTAAGATGGCATCCGGTCCCATCACTTCATGGCAAATAGGTGGGGAAACAGTGGCTGACTTTATTTTCTTGGGCTCCCAAATCACTGCAGATGGTGACTGCAGCCATGAAATTAAAAGACGCTTACTCCTTGGAAGGAAAGTTATGACCAACCTATATAGCGTATTCAAAAGCAGAGACATTACTTTGTCAACAGAGGTCCATCTAGTCAAGGCTATGATTTTTCCAGTAGTCATGTATGAATGTGAGAGTTGGACTATAAAGAAAGCTGAGTGCAGAAGAATTGATGATTTTGAACTGTGGTATTAGAGAAGGCTCTTGAGGTCCCTTAGACTGCTAGGAGATCCAACCAGTCCATCCTAAAGGAGATCAGTCCTGGGTGTTCATTGGAAGGACTGATGTTGAAGCTGAAACTCCAATATTTGACCACCTGATGTGAAGAGCTGACTCATTTAAAAAGACCCTGATGTTGGGAAAGATTGAAGGCAGGAGGAGAAGGGGTTGACAGAGGATTAGATGGTTAGATGGCATCACCAACTCAATGGACATGAGTTTGGGTAAACTCCAGGAGTTGGTGATGGACAGGGAGGCCTGGCGTGCTGTGGTTCATGGGGTCACAATGAGTCAGACACGACTGAGTGACTGAACTGAACTGAACTGATATGGCAATAAAATGGATAACCTGGAGGAAATGGACAGATTCTTCGAAAATTTCAATCTTCCAAGGCTGAACCAGGAAGAAATAGAAATTATGAACAACCCAATTACAAGCACTGAAATTGAAGCTGTGATCAAAATCTCCCAAAAAACAAAAGCCTAGAATGAGATGGCTTCACAGGAGAATTCTATCAAACATTTAGAGAAGATCTAATGCCTATCCTAAAACTTTTTCAAAAAATTTCAGAGGAAGGAACACCTCCAAACTCATTCTATAAGGCCACCATCACCCTGATAACAAAACCAGACAAATGCAACACAAAAAAGAAAACTACAGACCAATATCATGATGAACATAAATGCAAAAATCCTCAACAAAATTTTAGCAAGCAGAATTCAGCAACACATCAAAAAGCTCATACACCTTGATCAAGTTGAGTTTATTCCAGGGATGCAAAGATTCTTCAGTATATGCAAATCAATCAATGTGATACACCATATTAACAAATTGAAAGATAAAAACCATATGATAATCTCAATAGGTGCAGAGAAAGCCTTTGACAAAAGTCAGCACCCATTTATGATTAAAACTCTTCAAAAAAATGGGCATAGAAAGAACCTACCTCAACATAGTAAAGGCCATATATGATAAGCCTACAGCAAACATTATTCTCAATGGTGAAAAGCTGAAAGCATTCCCCCTAAGATCAGGAACAAGACAAGGGTGTCCACTTTCACCACTATAAATCAACACAGTTTTGGAAGTCCTAGCTACAGCAATCAGAGAAGAAAAAGAAATAAAAGGAATCCAGATCAGAAAAGAAGTAAAGCTCTCATTGTTTGCAGATGACATGATACTGTACATAGAAAACCCTAAAGATAGTATCAGAAAATTACTAGAGTTAATCAGTGAATTTAGCAAAGTTGCAGGATACAAATCAATACATGAAATCACTTGCATTTCTATATAATAACAATGAAAAATCAGAAGGAGAAATTAAGGAATCAATCCCAGTCACCATTGCAACAAAAAAATCAAATATCTAGGAATAAACTTACCTAACGAGATAAAAGAACTGTACATGGAAAATTATAAGACACTGATGAAAGAAATCAAAGATGACATAAACAGGTGGAGGGATATTCCATGTTCTTGGGTAGGAAGAATCAACATTGTGAAATTGACTATACTACCAAATGCAATCTACAGATTCAATGTGATCCCTATCAAATTACCAAAGGCAATTTTCACAGAACTAGAACAAAAAATTTCACAATTCAAACACAAAAGACCCCAAATAGCCAAAGCAGTCTTGAGAAAGAAGAACGGAGCTGGAGGAATCAACCTTCCTGACTTTAGATTATACTACAAAGCTACAGTCATCAAGACAGTATGGTACTGGCACAAAAACAGAAATATAGACCTATGAAACAAGATAGAAAACCCAGAAATAAACCCATGCACCTATGGGTACCTTATTTTTGACAAAGCAGGCAAGAATATACAATGGGGCAAATAGAGCCTCTCCACTAAATGGTGCTGGGAAAACTCGACAGCTACATGTTAAAAAATGAAATTAGAACACTTCCTAACACCATACACAAAGATAAACTCAAAATGGATTAAAGACCTAAATGTAAGACCAGAAACTATAAAACTCTTAGGCAGAACACTCGATGACATAAATCAAAGCAAGATCCTCTATGACCCACTCCTACAGTAATGGATATAAAAACAAAAGTAAACAAGTAGGACCTGTTTAAACTTAAAAGCTCTTGCACAGCAAAGGAAACTATAAGCAAGGTGAAAAGACAACTCTCAGAAAGGGAGAAAATAATAGCAAATGGAACAACTGACAAAGGATTAATTTCCAAAACATACAAGCAGCTCATACAACACAATACCAGAAAAACAAACAACCCAATCAAAAAGTGGGAAAAAAACCTAAACAGACATTTTTCCAAAGAAGACATACAAATGGCTAACAAACACATGAAAAGATGCTCAACATCACTCATTATTAGAGACATGCCAATCAAAACTACAATGAGATATATCATCTCACATCAGTCAGAATGGCCATCATTAAAAAGTCTACAAACAATAAATGCTGGAGAGGGTGTGGACAAAAGGGATGCTCTTGCACTGTTGGTGGGAATATAAACTGATACAGCCACTATGGGAGATGGTATGGAGATGCCTTAAAAAACTCGGAATAAAACCACCATATGACCCAGCAATCCCACTCCTAGGCATATACCCTGAGGAAACAAAAATTGAAAAAGACATAGGTATCCCATTTTTCATTGCAGCACTGTTTACAGTAGCTAGAACATGGAAGCAACCTAGATGTCCACTGACAGATGAATGGATAAAGAAGTTGTGGTACATATACACAACGGAATATTACTCAGCCACAAAAATGAATTCATTTGAGTCAATTCTAATGAGGTGGATGAACCTAGAGCCTATTATACAAAGTGAGGTAAGTCAGAAAAAGAAAGGTAAATATCGTATCAGTTCAGTTCAGTTGCTCAGTTGTGTCCGACTCTGCGACCCCATGAATCGCAGCACGCCAGGCCTCCCTGTCTATCACCAACTCCTGGAGTTTACTCAAACTCATGTCCATTGAGTCGGTGATGCCATCCAACCATCTCATCCTCTGTCATCCCCTTCTCCTCCCGCCTTCGATCTTTCCTAGCATCAGGGTCTTTTCAATGAGTCAGCTCTTCACATCAGGTGGCCAAAGTATTGGAGTTTCAGCTTCAACATCAGTCCTTCCAATGAACACCCAGGACTGATCTCCTTTAGGATGGACTTTTTGGATCTCCTTGCAGTCCAAGGGACTCTCAAGAGTCTTCTCCAATACCACAGTTCAAATGCATCAATTCTTCGGTGCTCAGCTTTCTTTATAGTCCAACTCTCACATCCATAATGACTAATGGAAAAACCATAGCTGTGACTAGATGGACCTTTGTGGCAAAGTATTGTCTCTGCTTTTTAATATGCTATCTAGGTTGGTCATAACTTTTCTTCCAAATAGTATGTGTATTTTAATTTCATGGCTGCAAGCACCATCTGCAGTGATTTTGGAGCCCCCCAAAATAAAGTCAGCCACTGTTTCCACTGTTTCCCCATCTATTTGCCATGAAGTGACGGGACTGGATGCCATGATCTTAGTTTTCTGGATGTTGAGCTTTAAGCCAACTTTTTCACTTTCCTCTTTCATTTATACAGAATCTAGAAAAATGGTACTGAAGAATTTATTTTCAGGGCAGCAATGGAGAAACAGACATAGATAATAGACTTATGAATGTGGGGAGAGGGGAGGAGAGGCTGAAAGGTATGTTGAGGGTAACATGGAAACTTACATGACCATATGTAAAATAGATAGCCAATGGCAATTTGCTGTATGGCTCAGGAAACTCAAACTGGGGCTCAGTATCAACCTAGAGGGGTGGGATGGGGAGGGAGGTGGGACAGAGATTCGAAAGGAAAGGGATATATGTATACCTATGGCTGATTCATGTTGAGGTTTGACAGAAAACAAGAAAATTCTGTAAAGCAATTATCCTTCAATTAAAAAATAAATTAAAAAAAGAAGGTATGGTGCATATATACGTACAATACAGGGAATACTACTCAGGCATAAAGGAAGAATGAAATAATGTCATTTGCAGCAACATTGATGGATCTAGAGATTGTCATACTAAGTGAAGTAAGCCAAAGGCAGATACCATGATTTCACTTATATGTGGAATCTAAAATATGACACCAACGAACTTTATGAAACAGAAATAGACTCTCAGAGTTTGAAAACAAATTTATAATTACCAAAGGGGAAGAGACAGGGAGGGATAAATTAGGAGGTAGGGATTAACATATACATACTGTGTGTGCTCAGTCACTGAGCTGTGTCCAACTCTTTGTGACCCCATGGGCTGTGGCTCCCCAAGCTCTTCTGTCCATGGGATTCTCCAGGCAAGAATACTGGAGTGGGGTGCCATTTCCTCCTCCAGGGCATCCTTCCTCCTCAGGGATAGAACATGTGTCCCTTGCATCTTGGCTTTGGCTGGTGGACTGTTTACCACTGCACTGCCTGGGAAGCCCTCGTTGTAACACAAAAATATACACACTACTGTGTGTAAAATAGAAAATGAACAAGGACTTGTTATACAGCACAGGGGACTATATTCAATATCTTGGAATAACCTATAATGAAAAGAATCTGAAAAAGAATATATATGTGTGTGTCAGCAGTGGCCACAGGATGGAAAAGGTTAGTTTTCATTCCAACCCCAAAGAAAGGCAATGCCAAAGAATGCTCAAACTACCGCACAATTGCACTCATCTCACACACTAGTAGAGTAATGCTCAAAATTCTCCAAGCCAGGCTTCAGCAATACATGAACCATGAACTTCCAGATGTTCAAGTTGGTTTTAGAAAAGGCAGAGGAACCAGAGATCAAATTGCCAACATCCACTAGATCATTGAAAAGGCAAGAGAGTTCCAGAAAAACATCTATTTCTACTTTATTGACTATGCCAAAGCCTTTGACTGTGTGGATCACAATAAACTGTGGAAAATTCTGGAAGAGATGGGAATACCAGACCACCTGATCTGCCTCTTGAGAAACCTATATGCAGGTCAGGAAGCAACAGTTAGAACTGGACATGGAACAACAAACTGGTTCCAAATAGGAAAAGGAATATGTCAAGGCTGTATATTGTCACCCTGCTTATTTAACTTATATGCAGAGTACATCATGAGAAACGCTGGGCTGGAGGAAGCACAAGCTGGAATCAAGATTGCTGGAAGAAATATCAGTAACCTCAGATATGCAGATGACACCACCCTTATGGCAGAAAGTGAAGAACTAAAGAGCCTCTTGATGAAAGTGAAAGTGGAGAGCGAAAAAGTTGGCTTAAAGTTCAGCATTCAGAAAACTAAGATCATGGCACCTGGTCCCATCATTTCATGGGAAATAGATGGGGAAACAGTGGGAACAGTGTCAGACTTTATTTTTTGGGGCTCCAAAATCACTGCAGATGGTGATTGCAGCCATGAAATTAAAAGACACACTCCTTGGAAGGAAAGTTATGACCAACCTAGTGAAAGGTTGTTGTTGAATCACGCGAATACACCGGGATTCTTGGCCCCCGGAGGAGAAGAATTCAATCTGGGGCCAGAGACGAGGCTTGATCGCTCAGAGCTTTTGTGTAATAAAGTTTTATTAAAGTATAAAGGAGATAGAGAAAGCTTCTGACATAGGCATCAGAAGGGGGTAGAAAGAGTACCTGCCTGCTAGTCTTCAGCTGGGTGTTATATAGTCACTAGCAGTCTGTTAATGAAAGAAAGGAATGTCTTAAAATTCAGAATGGCACCAGGCCCCTCACCCATAAGATGCATTTTGGGATAGTCTTGGCACCAAATGGTTTATCCTGGGCCATAAAATGATTAACTTGAATCTTGAAGAAGGACAGATCACCATACAAATAGTTTCATTTACATAGATTAGGAGAACAATATCCATACTGGTTTGTCAAGTAGGTTCTGGGCCAAGAGGCGGAACCGACTTGGAGACAGAGTTTGGGGTAAAGGCATAGCACATTAGCATAGCTTAAGACGAACATTTCCATAAGAAAAAGGCATTGATTATCTCTAGGCTTGAGAATAGCTAACTTCAGGTGAAACCAGGTGTCATTATGGCAACACAGTATTTTAAGAGAAACCTCCCTTTAAATTTGTATAGAGAAGGAAGAAATATTGCTAGTTTGTTTCCTCCTGCCGCTTAAGAGAGATAAAAGTGTCTGACACTTGCAGGCTATTTCCTCCATTTGGAGAACCCTGGCCTTCCTGCCTGTTACCCTCTCACTAGATAGAATCTTAGAGCAGAAACATTACTTTGTCAACAAAGGTCCATCTATGGTTTTTCCATTAGTCATGTATGGATGTGAAAGTTGGACTATAAAGAAAGCTGAGTGCCGAAGAATTGATGCTTTTGAACTGCGGTATTGGAGAAGACTCTTGAGAGTCCCTTGGACTGCAAGAAGATCGAACCAGTCCATCCTAAAGGAGATCAGTCCTGGGTGTTCATTGCAAGGACTGATGTTGAAGCTGAAACTCCAATACTTTGGCCATCTCATGTGAAGAACTGATGCATTTGAAAAGACTCTGATGCTGAGAAGGATTGGGGGCAGGAGGAGAAGGGGACGACAGAGGATGAGATGGCTGGATGACATCACTGACTCGGTGGACATGAGTTTGGGTAAACTCTGGGAGTTGGTGATGGAAAGGGAGGCCTGGCATGCTGTGATTCATGGGGTCGCAGAGTTGGACACGACTGAGCAACTGAACTGAACTGAATACACACACACACACACACACACACAGACACGTGGAGCTTCCCAAGTGGCACTAGTGGTAAAGAACTCACCTGCCAGTGCAGGAGACATAAGAGATGCCAGTTCAGTCTCTGGGTTGGGAAGATCCCCTGGAGGAAGGCACGACAACCCACTCCAGTAATATTTTGCAATAACCTATAAAGGAAAATAATCTGGAAAAGAATATATATATATATACACATATATATATATATACATATACACACACACACACACACACACACATATATATATATATAGAGAGAGAGAGAGAGAGAGAAGAGCTGAATCACTTTGCCATACATCAGAGACTGACAACCTTGTAAATCAACTATATTTCAATTAAAAGAAAAACAATGCCCATTGAGAAATATCATACAATTGCATACGAATATAATAGGAACCCTAGACCCAATCTTGAGTTCCAACCCCACCACAGATGACAACTCTGACTCTGAACTTCCACAGGGAACATGGAAAACTCTCCCTGCCCTCTGCTCGGCCGCTCACGGGGACCTTCTCAGTAATTGCCAGGAGTTGTCAGTAGTCCCCAGGTGTGGGTGAGGGTGACGAGCACTGGGGGTAAGATCTGCCCCTCGCTGGAGACGCCCCAGACTCTCCATGCAGACAGTGTCACCTCCGCTCCAGATGACATGATAATGGCTCCTCTGTGGGGAGAGCGGGCCCAGGGACCCTGTCCCTATAACTGGGGCCCATCCTGACTGACACTTCCTGCACAGAGTGTGGCGCCAAGTGCAGGCAGGTGAGTGCTCCCTTGTGTTCAGTCTCAGGGCAGGAAACAGGAGAGCCGGCTCTCAGCAGGAGAGGAGCTCAGAGCTGGGCAGGTGGAAGGTGGGAATGTGCTGGCGTGTGTATCTGAGTGGGATCACAATGGTGAGATTTACTGCAGGTTGTTGGGTCTTTGGGTACCCAACAATGAGGGAAGTAAGTGTGGGGGTCTCTTTGGAATCTGAGCCAATCTTGGGTGACCTGCCCCACTGAGCAACCCAGCCATGGACAAAAGTGTCTGTTTATTTCCTCAAACCTAACATACTGTTTAGGCTTGAGTGGGGACACATAAGGGCAATTGATGTGCAGAGTTTGGGTTATAACTTCAAACTCCTGACACATCAGATAAGGTCTATTGATGTATAGTTACTTACATCAACATCAGGGCAGACTGGGGTGTGTGTGTGTGTGTGTGTATGTGTGCATGCGTGCACGTGTGTGTGTGTGTGTGTTTGCATGGTTTCAGGTGCTTAGTCATATCTGACACTTTGGGATCCCATGGGCTGCAGCATGCCGGGCTCCTCTGTCCTTGACTGTTTCCCAGAGTTGGCTCAAACTCATCTCCATTGAGTCGGTGATGCCATCCAGCCATCTCATCCTCTGCTGTCCCCTTCTCCTCCTGCCCTCAATCTTTCCCAGCATCAGGGTCTTCTCCAATGGGTTGACTCTTCCTGTCGGGTGCCCAAAGTATTGGAGTTTCATCAGTCCTTCCAAAGAATATTCAGATTTATCTTATATATATTATTTTTCAACAGCATACTCTGAATATGTGCAAGGAGATCAAACCAGTCAATCCTAAGGGAAATTAACCCTGAATCTTCATTGGAGGGGCTGATACTGAAGCTGAAGCTGACTTCTCAGCAAGTTCAGATCTGTGGAATTATTAATAATTAAAACTCATTGGCCAATGAGGAGCTTTTCTATACTGAATAGAATATCTGCAGGGCATTTTAGGGTCATACTGAGTATTCAAAAGGCTACTGATCTTTTAGAAGGTATTTTGTTATCACTCAGATGAACAATGTTAAGAGTTCTCAAAGCCTATTGATTCCCTTGCAATTTTAATGAGTCAGAGAACCAGGTATATTTTTTTCTTTTTAGTGCGCCACGCAGCACCAGAGATCTTAGTTCCCTAACCAGGGATTGAACCCGGGCCCTTGGCAGTGAAAGCGTGGAGTCCTACCACTGGGCCATCAGGAAATTCCCAAGACCCTTATAATTTGGATGATAGTTTGCATGGTCCCATGTCATTAACTTAGGTTAGAGTGCTTTGGATCTGCTATGAATGACAACTGTCAGAATAACTCTAAGAGAAATCCTATGCTCCTGTCTCCCTTTCACTTATTCATTTATTAAGTACATAGTATTTAATATTTATTACAGGCCATTCATATTTTTGAACACGACATGCACGGTTTTTAAGTTCATGCTGTCTTACATTCTAGTGCTGAGTCAGACTCTAAAGGTGAGTGCGTGTCTACTCAGTCCTGCCTGATGCTTTGCCATCCCATGGATTGTAGCCCGCCAGGCTTCTCTGTCCAATAGAATTCTCCAGGCAGGAACACTGAAGTGGGTTGGCGTTTCCTCTCCAGGGGATCTTCCCCGTCTAAGGATCCAATCCACATCTCTTGCGTCTCCTGCACTGGCAAGCAGATTCTTTACCACTGCACCACCTGGGAAGCCCATAAAAGTAAATAAAACTAAATAAAAAATGATAATGGTGAAATATGATTAATGTCCGTAATGTGATCTCCAGGTCACCCCCAACCCCCCACTACCCCATGGAGCATGACGCTGTCTCACGTTTCAGAAGAATAAAAGGCCCAGGATCCTTGTTTCCAGGTTATGTAAGAAGAGTCCTCATGCCTGCACCGGCTAATCTCACTCCTTTCTTTCTCCAAGCCACTGTGAAGCCCTCTCCATTTCTGCTCAGAACAATGCCCTGAGAGCCCCATGGGCAGTGACTCTGAAAACCATCTTCCTTTTCCAACTGAGGGGTCTCAAATCTGGCCAACGTTATTCTCTTTTGCTATAGCATCACTCCGATCTTGCTTGGCCACAAGAAGAGACCCACAGAGTCAGCTCTTCACATCAGGTGGCCGAAGTATTGGAGTTTCAGCTTCAACATCAGTCCTTCCAATGAACACCCAGGACTGATCTCCTTTAGGATGGACTGGTTGGATCTTCTTACAGTCCAAGGGACTCTCAAGAGTCTTCTCCAACACCATAGTTCAAAAGCATCAATTCTTCAGTGTTCAGCTTTCTTTATAGTCCAATTCTCACATCCATACATGACTACTGGAAAACCATAGCCTTGATTAGACAGACCTTTGTTGACAAAGTATTGTCTCTGCTTTTTAATATGCTGTCTAGGTTGGTCAAAAGTTTCCTTCCAAGGAGTAATATTAGGAGATCGATTTTAACTGATGCTGTGTGGGAAAAGCTGAGTCTATACATGAAATTACTAGACAGAAAAAGATTAATAACATTATTAAGGAGATCAATTTCTTCCTCAATGAGTACTGCCATCTGAAAGACATTTCATTTCTTCAGGAACAGTTGAAGTGTTTCCATAGTTTTCTGTCCATGTGAGTGTGATCAGTACCTAATATATGTTTGCACATAATCTAATATTGGTCCAGATAACCACTACTCCAGGGTGGGCAAGAATTTTATTTCATAGATGGAGGTAACACACGTGGAAAATTAAGAAAAATAAGGTCTTTTCCCCTATTATTTTGTATCTTTGTTTTCCTCATATTTTTCAAATATGTTATAGTATTACATAGAAAAATCAGTGTTGCCCAGTGGGTTGCTTCCTTTTTAAACCTTGCAGATTTTTTTTTATGTGGTTGACCCTCTGTGAAGTTTACTGATTAGTTGGATGCAGTAATAAGAAGAGGGAGAAAAAACTGTCACCTGCGTAATTTTTATTCAAATAGCTAGATTTCATCATTGAAAAGCAGAAACCAGAGACTAAATTTTCTGTTTGTCCTATTTGCTTTTTTCTCTCCTTGATTTTACTTTTGTCTTCTTTTAGGGGGCCGTGTGATATTTTAATTTATTAATTATGAAATTATTGCTTAAATGCATTCCTTTTTATGGCCGGGTAACATTCCATCGTGCATCTGTACCACAGCTTCTTTATCCATTCATCTGTTGATGGACCTCTAGGTTGCTTCCATGTTCCGGCTATTGTAAATAGTGCTGCAATTATCCTTCAATTAGAAAACAAATACTTTTTTTAAGTACTATTTAATTTTTGGCCTGCTGAGTCTTCGTTGGTGCAAGAGCTTTCTCTAGCTGTGGTGAGCCGGGGCTGCTCTCTAGTAGTAGAGCACGGGCTTCTCACTGCAGTGGCTTCTCTTGTTGCAGAGCACAGGCTGTAGGGCGCAGGCTCAATAGCTGTGATGCACGGGCTTAGGTGCTCCATTGCATGTGAGATCCTCCTGGACAGGGATGAACCGGTGCCCCCTGGACTGGCAGGCAGATTCTTAACCACTGGACCACCAGGGAAGCCCCCTCTGCCTATTTCTTAATCAGATTGCTTGGACGGCTTTTGCTTGTTTGTTTTCTCTTCTTTTGTTTTTGCCTCACCACATGGCATGTGGGATCTTATTAACTCGGCCAGGGATGGAACCTGCAGCTTCTACACTAGAAGCACAGAGGCTTCTCCTCTGCACTGCCAGGGAAGTCCCAATTTTGCTGTGTTTTTTTTAGTTTTATTATTATTTCTCACCTTCTCTCCAACGGTCAGAAGGTCTCAGCATCTTCCGAAGAGCTGTGTGAGGAGGGAGCCAAGTGGAGTCGTCGGCCTTTGGGGCAGAGGGTTTATTTCTGAGTCTCCTGTGGCCCCATCCTGTGGCCCCCATCAAAAGTAGAGACATTACTTTGCCAACAAAAGTCTGTCTAGTCAAGGCTATGGTTTTTCCAGTGGTCATGTATGGATGAGAGTTGGACTATAAAGAAAGCTGAGCACCGAAGAATTGATGCTTTTGAACTGTGGTGTTGGAGAAGACTCTTGAGAATCCCTTGGACTGCAAGGAGATCCAACCAGTCCATTCTGAAGGAGATCAGTCCTGGGTGTTCATTGGTAGGACTGATGTTGAAGCTGAAACTCCAGTACTTTGGCCACCTGATTCGAAGAGTTAAGTCATTTGAAAAGATCCTGATTCTGGGAAGATTGAGAGCAGGAGGAATAGGGGACGACAGAGATGGGATGGTTGGATGGCATCATCAACTCAATGGACATGAGTTTGGGTAAACTCCGGGAGTTGGTGATGGATAGGGAGGCCTGGCATGCTGTGGTCCATGGGGTCGCAAAGAGTCGGACCGACTGAGTGACTGAACTGAAATGTGGCCCCATCCACACAGTCACATCAGGACAGACAGGTCAAGGCCCCCTCCTCATCAATGGATTAGGTGGAGATGTCGCCAGTGCAGCTAGTCCTTCCACCCCGGCCCTCTGAGCCTGGCCTCATCGAGCTCCGGGTCTGAGTCACTACAGTATCCAAGCCCATCCTTTCCTGTGTCCACAAGAATCCCTTCCTCTGTCTTGACTTCCAGAGTTAACCCCCTCATCCAGAGACCTCTGACACGTCTTTTCATATTTTCTACAACTCAGAGAATGGGAAGGACTGAAATGCAATTGCTTGTTGTTCATTTACAGAGAGGGTAGATGCAAAAAGAAGAAAAAGATACTTTACTATTCCAACATTATTCTGGGACACGTCAAATCACCACCATTCAGGTGTATATTCAGTGTCTGTATTTTGACAAAGTCTGTCTCAATTGGACAATTTTGAGGAAAATCAACACCCAGGGACTTTTTTTTTTTTTTGGACGCATATCATGTTCTAAACAGAAGGAAAGTCTTGAATCAAATAATCCAATTAATGCAAAGAGAACATGGGCATGAATGAGAAAGACCGGTTCCATTTTAGTCATTCAGTTTATACATGGAATTGTATCTCTTTAATCATTCAGTTTATACGTGGAACTATCTCATCAGGCTCAGGGGAGCGTCGGCAGGAGCCCTCTGCTTGGGTGAGAAGTGCAGAGTTACGGAAGTGAAGTGAGTGAGCCACGGGACCCCCCAGAGGGCAGGAAGTGCAGTGCCCAGTGTCCCTGCCTGCTGACCTTTCTGCCCGCCGTGGACGTGCCCTTGGACGTTGACACGGCCACCACGCACCTCATCATTTCTGAGGACCTGAGAATTGTCCGGGCGGGTTTACAAGCAGCAGAAGGAGCCGAGACCTGAGAGGTTCACCGCACCACTTGCGTCCTGCGCTCCCCGCGGTTCACCTCCGGCGCCACTCCTGGAGGTGGAGGCGGGGTCCGGCCGAGGGGACCTGGGCGTCGGCCGCGAGACTGCGCGCCGCCGACGGGAGACGCGGCCGACTGCGGGCGCGGCTTCTGGGCCGTGAGTTTGAGAAGGAGCCGCGTTCTCCGCCTGCACCGAGCCTTCCTGCACCGCGCTCACGGTGAGCCCCCGGCTGCACCGAGCGGGCGTCTTCCTGAATGTCGGGGTCGTTTCCTTCTACCACGTTGGCGAGGGGTCCCATATCTTTACATTCACTCAAGTTCCCGCTGCGGGGCCGCTGTGTCCGTTTTTCTCTGCACAGCATCCGAGCCAGGACGACCAGAGCTTCCTGAGGATCTACCCTGTGAGTCTGGGCACTGGCGGTCCTCGCTGAATCCGGGGCAAAGCGAGTGACACCGACCGCTGAATCCGGGGCAAAGCGAGTGACACCGACTGCCTGCCGAGGCGCGGGGAGAGAACTCTCGAGTGCGCGTGGCTGTGGCCGGGATGTCCCCGTTTGCTGCCCGCGTGGCGCAAAAGCGCAGCAGAGAATTACAGAACAGTTCATTAATCACTAACACAGATTGTATGAGAGAAGCTTACATTTCCAGAAGTAGTGTTGTGGTTTCCTGACTTATTTCTATTTCAATTATTGGTTGTTGTTGTTTTTTTTTTCCAGATCAAGTTCCAAATGTTTTCTGTTAATTTTATGTAAGCGTAACCTAGTGTGTGATGGAGGTTCTTTATATGATGGAAACAAGACGTGTTTCACGAGTAAAAATGTGTGCATGTAATCAGTTTAATTTAACAGCTGAAAAACACATTCATTTCAGGTGCACATTGAACTAGGCCGCAAACCGTTTCTACTGCACGTTGCTGAGCCTTCTGACCCCAGCAGGAAGGACCCACCTGGCCATGAGAGGAGGCCTGGCAGGACCTGAGAGGTTGATTAAGTCAGTGGGGAAAAGTCACCATCTTGCCTAAAATGTGAAGCTGTGATGATAAAGAAAATGAAGAAGACCCTGCCAGGGTCAGTTCACTCCTCTCAGGACAGAGTCTCTGTCCAGTGCCTCTAAATGGACACACACTGCCCGGCACTGAGCTGACCTCCAGAATATTTGCTGAATTAACAGATGCCTCCATACTGCAGACCTTGTCTTTCAAATCTGTCTTTTGGAGAAATCGGAGACATGAAGAAATTCCATCAGGTGGACCCACCTCAAGTCCACTAGGTTCGCCTGTGGCCTCCACGTGCCCCCACTGCCACTCAGCTCCCCTGCAAGGGGATTTTAGTGAATATGGTTCCCATTTCCTCCTTATTTACATCGCGCCTGCTTAATCCCATCAAATGTTGACTTATTTCTGGAATAAGTGAGGTTTTATTAAGGATGGGGGCTTCCCTGATAGCTCAGCTAGTGAAGAAACTGCCTACAACACAGGAGACTCAGGAGACGGAGGCTCGACCCTGGGATCAGGAAGATCCCCTGGAGGAGGGCATGGCAACCCGCTCCAGTATTCTTGCCTGGAGAATCCAATGGACAGAGGAGCCTGGTGGGCTACAGTCCATGGGGTTGCAACGAGTCGGACACAAGTGAGTGACTGAGCACAAGCTACAATCAATTCTGAAAAGTTCTTGAAAAGGTAGTTTACTGTCTGTCTTAACAGATGCTTGACGTCCAGTGTGTGTTTACAATCAGAGCATCTCTCAGACGAGCCCATTTCAGGTGCCTAGTAGCCACATGGAACTGGAGCTACCTTAATAGTGAAATCAAGACCAGTTCACCAGTTCAGTGAAGAGTCTGATGATGAACCTTGTCCTTCATGTAACCAGCATCTCATAGCTCAGGACAAGGACCATCATTACCTAGTACTAGGGACAGCACACAGTAGGTTCTCTGTGTTTAAATGTGTGGGGGCAGGTTCCGAGGAGGAATAATCAGTCAACACATTAAATCATTATCATTCATATTTTCTGAAGACAGGGACCACAGTTGAACACTTTAAAGAGGCAGTGGCTGTCTTATCTGCCTTCTTTTCTCAAACCCATGTACCTGAACTGTGGACAAGTCCACTGGCCACAGTGCATCAACTCCCTGCAGAAGGAGCACAGTGGGGATGAATGATTGTACCCCTTCTGCTCTCTGGGCTTCAGAAGGATGAACTCAGGGTTATTTCCCAGCTGAGGGACCTGGTACCCAGGATCCAACTATCAACTGATGATTGCCATGATCAGTTTAAAGTATTCTAATGCTGTTGTTCAGCCACTAAGTCAAGTTGGACTCTGTGACCCCATGGACTGCAGCATACAGTCTAATGTCACCTCTCTGTTTGTTTTCATCAGTGGTATTTCTTAGTCCCTGTGAGTCCAGAAATCTTTCCTGCAGTCATGGCCCAGGACACAGGGACAGGCTGGAGGTCCAATGAGAGGCTCAAGGAGGGGGCTCCATGGGTGACTTGGAACCAAGGACAAAGTCCTTCAGAGTCACGTGGACACAAGGGAGACCTGAGGACTCTGAGGGAAACTCTGGCTTCAAACGGGGCGTTTTCCAGATTAAACAGACCTGAGGCCATAAATAGAAAGGGCTGTGGTAACAAGTGGTGCTGGGAAATCTGGTCAACCACGTGTAAAAGAATGAAACTAGACCACTTTCTAACACCATACACAAAAATAAACTCAAAATGGATTAAAGATCTAAACGTAAGACCAGAAACTATAAAACTCCTAGAGGAGAACATAGGCAAAACACTCTCTGACATACATCACAGCAGGATCCTCTATGACCCACCTCCCAGAATATTGGAAATAAAAGCAAAAATAAACAAATGGGACCTAATTAACCTTAAAAGCTTCTGCACATCAAAGGAAACTATTAGCAAGGTGAAAAGACAGCCTTCAGAATGGGAGAAAATAATAGCAAATGAAGCAACTGACAAACAACTAATCGCAAAAATATACCAGCAACTCCTACAGCTCAACTCCAGAAAAATAAATGACCCAATCAAAAAATGGGCCAAAGAATTAAATAGACATTTCTCCAAAGAAGACATACAGATGGCTAACAAACACATGAAAAGATGCTCAACATCACTCATTATCAGAGAAATGCAAATCAAAACCACTATGAGGTACCATTTCACACCAGTCAGAATGGCTGCGATCCAAAAGTCTGCAAATAATAAGTGCTGGAGAGGGTGTGGAGAAAAGGGAACCCTCTTACACTGTTGGTGGGAATGCAAACTAGTACAGCCACTATGGAGAACAGTGTGGAGATTCCTTAAAAAACTGGAAATAGAACTGCCTTATGATCCAGCAATCCCACTGCTGGGCATACACACTGAGGAAACCAGAAGGGAAAGAGACACGTGTACCCCAATGTTCATCGCAGCACTGTTTATAATAGCCAGGACATGGAAGCAACCTAGATGTCCATCAGCAGATGAATGGATAAGAAAGCTGTGGTACATATACACAATGGAGTATTACTCAGCCATTAAAAAGAATACATTTGAATCAGTTCTAATGAGGTGGATGAAACTGGAGCCTATTATACAGAGTGAAGTAAGCCAGAAGGAAAAACCCGAAATACAGTATACTAACGCATATATATGGAATTTAGAAAGATGGTAACAATAACCTGGTGTACGAGACAGCAAAAGAGACACTGATGTATAGAACAGTCTTACGGACTCTATGGGAGAGGGAGAGGGTGGGAAGATTTGGGAGAGTGACATTGAAACATGTAGAATATCATGTAAGAAACGAGTTCCCAGTCCAGGTTCGATGCGCGATACTGGATGCTTGGGGCTGGTGCACTGGGACAACCCAGAGGGATGGTGTGGGGAGGGAGGAGGGAGGAGGGTTCAGGATGGGGAACACATGTATGCCTGTGGTGGATTCATTTTGATATTTGGCAAAACTAATACAATTATGTAAAGTTTAAAAATAAAATAAAATTTAAAAAAAAAAAAAAAAAAAAGAAAGGGCTGTGGGACTTCAACTCAGGAGAAAGCCCAGCCTCCAGGTCCCATGCTGATGATCTGTGTGAACACACTTTGGAACAGTTTGGAAAAGTGAGACCACAAAGGAAAATGCCCAACGGGAGACACAGTGAAGGGACCCCGGTGCTCTGTGAGTGTCCCTCCCCCAGCTATGACTTTCACTGTAAACTTGGGCTCTCCCACAGGGAACTCAGAAAACTCTCCCTGCCCTCTGCTCAGCTGCTCACGGGGACCTTCTCAGTAATTGCCAGGAGTTGTCAGTAGTCCCCAGGCGTGGGTGAGGGTGACGAGCACTGGGGGTAAGATCTGCCCCCCACTGGAGACGCCCCAGACTCTCCATGCAGACAGTGTCACCTCCACTCCAGATGACATGATAATGGCTCCTCTGTGGGGACAGCAGGCCCAGGAACCCTGTTCCTATAACTGGGGCCCATCCTGACTGACACTTCCCTGCACAGAGTGTGGAGCCAAGTGCAGGCAGGTGAGTGCTCCCTTGTGTTCAGTCTCAGAGCAGGAAACAGGAGAGCTGGCTCTCAGCGGAGAGGAGCTCAGAGCTGGGCAGGTGGAAGGCGGGAATGTGCTGGGGTGTGTATCTGAGGGGGACCAGAGCCATGAGTTCACTGTAAATCTCCTTCTGAGATTACTTCCACATCAGCATCCTCTGATTTACTAAGAAGCCCATCAAAGTCAGTCTGGAATTTCTGCGACAGTGTTTTGGTCTCCAGCATTTCTTCCTAATTTAGAATTCCCCTCTCCTGCTCTTGTTGCCCAGCTGTTCTCACACCTGTCTGCTTTATCCACTAGAGCCCTCAGCACAGTGATCATAGCTGATTTAGGTTCCTGTTCTGACCATTCCAACTTTCCTGGCATGTCTGCATCTGATGCTCGCTCTGTGTCTTCAAACTGTTTGGGTTTGGGGGGTCTTTTGTTTGTTTTTGCCTTTCAATGCGCCTAGGAGTTTTTTCTTGTTATCTGGATGCATTGTAGTGGGTAAAGAGAGTGCCTGTTAATAAACCTTTGGTGATGTGGTGGTGAGCTGTGGGGATGACCTCAGAGAGATGGCAGTGAGAGGTTCTGAAAAGAGATCTTCGTTCCCTGCCCAGGAATTGAACCTGGGGCGCCTGAATGAAAACCAGGGGTCCTACTTGCCAGAACACCAGGGGCCTGAGGCTAGAAGCGAAGTGACCCTGGTTCTTTCCCCCATTAGAAAGCAAGAATGTCTCAAGAAGGCAAAAACTGTTTGAAAAAAAAACAGGTATAAAGTTCATTATTAGAGACACAGCAAAGCATGTGGGCGAGCACACGGAGAAGAATTTAAGACAGAAGTGGGGCGAAATCCACCCAGAGAAAGGGTGTGGGTGTCCTGAATGAGGAGCACAGGAAGGGGTGATGGAAACCCCTCATTTAGGACCATCCTTCCAGGTCTTTGTCTGACCTTTAGCTTTAGTCCATCAGTCATGTCCAACTCTTTGTGACCCCACTGGACTGCAGCCCACCAGGCTCCTCGGTCCATGCAGTTCTCCAGGCAAGAATACAATGGAGTGGTTGCCATTTCCTTCTCCACGGGATCTTCCCAACCCAGGGATTGAACCTGGGTCTCCTGCATTGCGGGCAGACTCTTTACCATCTGAGCCACCAGGAAGCCCATGTATAACTATCACCACCATCTATTCCCAAAACTTCATCATCCCAACAGACACTTGCTACTCATTAAACAACCTTCTTCCCCTCAGTAGAGCTGAGGGGTTCTGCTTTTGGGTTCAATGAGTTTGCCTACTCCAAGTAACTATTATAAGTGGAATCATATTCTGTTTTGCCATCTGTGCCTGACTTGCTTCATTAAGCATGTTTTCAAGGTGCATGTGTGTTGTAGCATATATCAAATATGCTACGTATTTCCTTTTCACAGCTGAATACTATTCCTGTGCGATATAGGATGACATTTTGCCTATCCACTCATCTACTGATGGACCTTTGGGCTGTTTCCACTTACTGGTTACTGTGAACGATGCTGCTGTGAATGGTGGTGTGCACATACGCCATGTGTTTTTAGAAATCCAGTTTCATTGTGAACACAGCTATGCTCACCTGTTAATATATTGTCCGTGGCTGCCTTCCCAGCTGCATAAAGACATGGAGTTGCTCAGTTGCATCTGGACCTACGAAACCTAAAATACCACTATCTGTCCCTTTACAGAAAAAGTTTGCTGATCTTTGGTCTATATGATGGGATTTCACTCAGAGAAAATGGGATTCAACTATAGTGGAATTTTTCTCTTTGAAAGAAGGAATGATTTCTGAGATTACCAAATGATGGTTTTTACCAGCAAAAAGGACATTTGTCAGTAGGTCTTTAAAAACTCCACAAAAACAAATGAACCAAACTTCTGTTGGTCTAAATTCTAAATAATTGCTGTGGTTACTGTACAATTTCATAATATATACTTAAAATATTGTCTTTGTTTCCCTTTGGCCAATTACCTTGTCTCTTTCTTGACACCTGACTGATTCCTGAACCCTCTGCAACATGCATGGGCAACGTTTTGCTAAGAAGGATCCCACCGCAGAGGCCTGTGGGTGCATGTCCACCCTTATTATGGGGTGGGGCCCTCCTCCCTTTTCGGCCCCTGGGAAGCTTTCCTGCTCTTGTACAGACAGGGAAGTCTTCCTTGACCTCAGGCGTGGGCACAGTATCTCTTTACCCCAGCAGGACTCAGCTTCTGCCACTAGCTTTGTCCTTGGAGTGTGTGCGTGAGAATAAACCTTCAGTTTTACTCCACTCGATGAACACCAACTGTCCAGCCCGGGGGCCCCTCTGTCTCCTCCCTCGGGGAGAAGGGAGGTTCCACCTCTTACGATGAGGTCTCAGTCGGTCCCTGAGCCTGTGCCTCTGGACTGTGAACCCCCTGTTTCTCCATGTTTTTCTCACCCTTGGGTGGGACGGCACAGCTGGAGTGGGTGGGAGCTGGAGATTTCCCTTCCCAGGTGAGTCAGGCTCTGTGCAAACCCTGCTGGTTAGGCTCTAGGTAACTACCTTCCCAGGAAAGCAGATTCAGTTAAGAAGAACCCAGTGCTCTGATGTATTTGAAAATGTTTGCTTTCCTCTCCCAGTAGTGGAAGCAGAAGGGGATGGATTTCTCTCTGATATCAACTGAGGGAAATATCACCAGACTCACAGGACTGTGGGATGAGTGGTCCTCCTGGAGGTTCTAACTGTCAGACTCCTACACACTGAATCCCCATCGATCCATCGTTACGACGAAGGATTTCCTACCCAGGGCTTCTTCCCGAGGGCTTTCTGCTCAGGAATCTCTGCTCCAATATGTTTTGATTCCTTCTCTTCCCCCACTGTCTCTTCCCTAGTGGAGGCAGTGATTCCCCTGTCTCTCACCTCTCTTACTGATCCAAGAATTTTTAGTCTATTCGGTGTTTTCCTTGTTTTTAGGACATAGAGGTGACTCCCAAGCTCCTCACACGAGGATCTAGAAAGTGCAGGTCCACAGCTGATTTTTTAAGTTATACTGTGTGTGGTAATTCTGATGAAATATGAGTTTCAAGTGTGAATAACTCACTCTCCTGCAACTGTGTTTAAATTAGTTGTGCAGTCTTAAAGCTCACCGGCATTGTGCATTTTCCATTTCTTTCTTAATACATGCCTACAATACGCAGGAATGTCTCTAAGGGGTTAGTGTATCTGCTAGTCTGTCTCCTGTCACATCATCATACACTTAGTACAGATTTTGCAACATCTATTATGCATCACACCATGTTACTGAACAAGTGATGTGGTTCTTAACTTCATGGACCTGACCTGCTGGTGGAGAATAAGGAAATGCCAAAACAATAGAATTAAATATAATCAGAGTGAAACGGAGAAGGCAATGGCACCCCACTCCAGTACCCTTGCCTGGAAAATCCCATGGATGGAGGAGCCTGGTAGGCTGCAGTCCATGGGGTCACTGAGAGTCCGATATGACTGAGCAACTTCACTTTCACTTTCCACTTTCATGCATTGGAGAAGGAAATGGCAACCCACTCCAGTGTTCTTGCCTGGAGAATCCCAAGGGCGGCAGAGCCTGACGGGCTGCTGTCTATGGGGTCGCACAGAGTTGGACACGACTGAAGTGACTTAGCAGCAGCAGCAGCAGAGTGAAAAGTGTAACCGGTATCATGCATGTGTTCTTCAGGTTGAGCCCCTCCTGTGGAGCATGACCGTGTCTCCCTTCTCAGAAGAGGAGAAAGGAATTCTTTCCCAGTGTTGGTTCTGGGGGACGCCTCCTGATGTTGACACCAGCTCAGCCCCCTTTCTACTCCAGGCCACTCTGACGTCTTCTCCATGTCTGTTCATAAAGATGCCCTGAGAAATGCAGGGGAGGCCACTGTGAAAACCATCTTTCTGTTCCAGGTGGTGGTTGGGGCTCTGGGCAATGCCATCCTTTTCTCCCGCAGCATCTCTCCAGTCTTACTGGGCCACAAGCAGAGACCCACACAGATGGTTCTGCCACATTTGGCTGTGGCCAACCTCCTGGTTCTTCTCTCCCCTGGGGTTCCCCACACAATGGCAGCTTTTGTGTCAAGGAAGCCCCTGTCGGGTCTTGGGTGTAAGCTTGTGTATTACGTACAGAGGGTGGCTCGCAGCACCACCCTGTGCTCCACCTGCGTCCTGAGCACCTATCAGTCCTTCACTCTCATCCCCAGGAGAGCGGAGTGGGTGATGCTCAGAGGAAGGGCCCCCAAGGTCATTGGTCCTTCCTGCTGCACCTGCTGGGTGTTCAGTCTCTTGATGTACATCCTTGTTCCTCTGAAAATCACTGGTCCTTGGGATACACACAACTATACTGATACTTGGGGCAAGTGGTTCTGTTCACCCTTAGCTACTAATGCAGGCTTTTTCTACCTGTGGTCTGTCTCGGATGTCGTGTTTCTTACCCTCATGGTCTGGTCCAGTGGCTCCATGGTGCTTCTCCTGCTCAGACACCGCCAGAGGGTGCAGTATATTCACACCCCCACTGGACACCACAGATGCCCCCCAGAGACCAGAGCCGCCCACACCATCCTGATGCTGGTGGTCACCTTTGTCATCGTTTACATACTGAATTCTACTTTTTCTTTTTATCTCACTGTTGTTTTAGAGTTTCGTCTGTGGTTGATACAGACTTCTGATGTCTTGGGTTCATGTTTTCCCACTGTTTCCCCCTTTCTTCTGCTCCTAAGGGATCCTAAAACTCCTAGGATCTGCTCTGGAATCAATAGAAATAATGCTTAATGTGATAAATATCC
Source organism: Bos grunniens (assembly GCF_055505025.1). Taxonomy (NCBI): domain Eukaryota; kingdom Metazoa; phylum Chordata; class Mammalia; order Artiodactyla; family Bovidae; genus Bos; species Bos grunniens. The sequence continues at coordinate 62,197,643 of NC_141182.1, read as the reverse complement.
AGTAGATGCCTTCAATAATAACTAATTCTCTTCTTTAAGTATTGAGTGACTATTTTTATTAAAGTATAATAAGTGTGACATTATATCACTTCAGGACTTACATTATGATTGAATATTTGTATACATTACAGAGGATGAGTTCAATAAATCTAGTTAACATCTACCCACTTCCACACAGTACTGTACTGATGGAACTTTTTTCTTGTGTTGAAACCTTTGAAGATTGATTCTCTTACCACTTTTCAGCATGTGACACAGTATACTTAACTACTGAATCATGTTGTACATTACATATCTGTGACTTACTTACTTTATAACTAGAAGTTGCTACTGTTGAAGTCAGTGCTGTGCTGTGCTTAGTTGCTCAGTCATATCCAACTCTGCGACCTCATGGGCTGTAGCTCGTCAGGCTCCTCTGTCCATGGGGATTCTTCAAGCAAGAATACTGGAGTGGGTTTCCATTTCCTTCTCCAGTGATGGAATATTACATAGCCATAAAAAAGAATGAAATCATGCCATTTGCAGCACCATGGATAAACCTCAAGAGCACTATGCTAATTGAGATAAACTGCACAGAGAAAGACAAGTACTGTGTGACAGCTTCTGTGCGTGGAACCTGAAGAAGCTGAACTCAGGAGCAGAGAGTGAGATAGTGGTTTCCAGGGGCCGGGAGGTCAGGGGAATGAGGAGATGTTGGTCAAAGGGCACTGAGTTCCAGTTATAAAATGAGTAAGTTCTGAGGATCTGATGCACCGCCTGGGGCCGGTACCTACCAGTGCTGCACTATACACTCACCTTATCCTAGAAAGTCAGTGAGAGAATACATCTTCCATGCTGTCACCACCAGCTGGGAGAAAAGTTAATTCTCTGAGGCGATGGAGGTGTCAGCCTTCCTGTGGTAATAATTTCACAGTCTATTCCTGCATCAAAGTACCATGCTATACACCTCACACTCACATATTTTCCATGTCAGTGATATCTCAGTAAAGCTTCCTGAACCAGTCAAGATGCTGGGGCTTCCCCGGTGGCCCAGTGGTTAGGACTTCGCCTTTCATCGCAGGGGGCGCGTGTTCCATCCCCAGTCGGGGAGCTAAGATCCCACATGCCTCTCAGACAAAAGTGAAAAACGTAAGACAGAAGAAATACTGTAAGAAATTCAGTAAGGACTTTAAAAATGGTCCACATTGTGGTGGGGGGGGGACTCTTTAAAAAAAAATAAAGGCCCTGTGACGTTCTCCGTGCTTCCTGCTAGGGGACACACCACATCTGCCTGTCCCAGCCCTGTCATGGGCACCTGACAGGTGTCTCCATGTTACACGGACCATGGGCCTTGCAATCGGTCAGCGAGTTCTTTGCTGGGAGACGTCCTAAGACTGTCCTAATATGCGGCTGCTCATCCCGGCACACCTCCTCAGCTCCCACCCCAACGCCCTCCCGAGTCAAAACACACGCAGTGGTCTCATTTCAGCCTTCAGCGTTTACTGGTAGGAGTCTGTTGAAGGAAGAGATTTCCCTTCACCCATGTGTGCGTGCAATTATTTGCTCTTTCCCTCATTCATTTTTACTCAGGCCAGATAAACTCCTAAAGCAGAGGGGCCCCAGCAGCCTCTGAAAGCTTGAGGAGAGACGCGGACGCTGAAGGGCTCTTTGTTTGTTTTATTTGGAGGATAATTGCTTTACAATGTTGTGGTGGCTTCTGCCATACATCAATAGGAATCGACCATATGTATACACATGTCCCCTCCCTCCCACCTCCCACCCCTTAGGGAGCACTGGGTTGAGCTCCTCGCGTCTTACGTCAAACTCCCACTGGCTCTCTGTTTTACATACGTTAATGTGTATGTTTCAGTGCTATTCTCTCAAATCATCCCACTCTCTCCTTGCCCCGCTGTGTCCACAAGCCTGTTCTCTCCATCTGCATCTCTATTCCTGCCCTCCAAATAGGTTCATCAGTTCCATCTTTCTAGATTCCATATACATCTATTAATATGTGATACTTGTCTCTTTCTGACTCACTTCACTCTGTGTAATAGGCTCTAGGTTCAGTCACTCCACTAGAAGTGAATCAATGTGCTCCCGTTATTGCTGAGTAATATCCATTACACACACACACATATTCCACAACTTCATTCACCTCTCAATGGACATACAGGGCTCTTAAAGCTCACTCTGAGTCCAGAGCAGGAGAGGAGAGACGTGTTGAGCAGAGGCTGAAGTGTTCAGCATCCTGGTTGTCAATCAGTTTTCGGCCATTGCTTGTCGTGTGTCATCTGGGGTGGATGACCACAGCCCACACTGAGCCTCCTGGGGGCCTAGCCAGCACCCAATGAGCATCTGTAGGACTGGGTTGAATTAAGCAAGCTGGCGGTGGGTTTCATCCCCAAGTCACGTAGCAAAGTCACCTTGCTTGCTTAAAAAAGCAAGCACTTTTCTAACTCAATCTACACAAACGTTATGATGATCAACAACTTGTTACTGGGCTTCCCTGGTGGCTCAGTACTAAAGAACCTGCCTACCAATGCAGGAGACACAGGTTCAATCCCTGGGTCAGGAAGATCCCCTGGAGAAGGAAATGGCAACCCACTCCAGTGTTCTTGCCTGGGAAATCCCATGGGTGGAGGAGCTTGTTGGCCTACAGTCCATGTGGTCACAAAAGAGTCGAACACAACTGGCCAACTGAACAACAAAAACATGAGTTAGTCATGATTCCTCCAATGAAAAACTGAACCTACCCTTAAAGGTTCATCCTACCCTTAAGGGCTTATCCTACCCTTCCCCTCTTCTGTGCTTATAAATATTTCACCAACAGTGAGAAACCTGGACCACATCCACCTCAGTCTATGTATCATCTGCTCAAAGGTGGCTTCAGATCAAATCAGATCAATCACTCAGTCGTGTCCGACTCTTTGCGGCCCCATGAATTGCAGCCCGCCAGGCCTCCCTGACCATCACCAACTCCCGGAGTTCACTCAGACTCACATCCATCCAGTCAGTCATGCCATCCAGCCATCTCATCCTCTGTCGTCCCCTTCTCCTCCTGCCCCCAATCCCTCCCAGCATCAGAGTCTTTTCCAGTGAGTCAACTCTTCCTATGAGGTGGCCAAAGTACTGGAGTTTCAGCTTCAGCATCATTCCTTCCAAAGAAATCCCAGGGCTGATCTTCTTCAGAATGGACTGGTTGGATCTCCTTGCAATCCAAGGGACTCTCAAGAGTTTTCTCCAACACCACAGTTCAAAAGCATCAATTCTTCGGCCCTCAGCCTTCTTCACAGTCCAACTCTCACATCCATACATGACCACTGGAAAAACCATAGCCTTGACTAGATGGACCTTTGTTGGCAAAGTAATGTCTCTGCTTTTGAATATGCTATCTAGGTTGGTCATAACTTTCCTTCCAAGGAGTAAGTGTCTTTTAATTTCATGGCTGCAGTCACCATCTGCATTGATTTTGGAGCCCCCGAAAATAAAGTCTGATATTGTTTCCACTGTTTCCCCATCTATTTCCCATGAAGTATTGGGACCAGATGCCATGATCTTCGTTTTCTGAATGTTGAGCTTTAAGCCAATTTTTTCGCTCTCCTCTTTCACTCTCATCAAGAGGCTTTTTAGTTCCTCTTCACTTTCTGCCATAAGGGTTGGCTTTAGATGCTTATTAACCCAATGGCTAACCACCCTGCCTATCTTTTTTGCCTATATTGTTGGGTTGGCCAAAAAGTTCATTCAGGTTTTTCCATACATCTTTCAGAAAAACCCAAATGGACTTTTTAGCCAACCCAAGACATAACTGAAGAGAGAAAACAAATACCGTCATGTAAGGAGAAGAGCTACTGTGAACAGGAAGATTTTGTTCCAATTATACCCATTCACTCTGTATATAAAAAGTTTCACCTACTCAGGGTCCAAGTAAGTTTCCCCAAGAAAATTCTGGTTTGGGGAAGAAGTGGAATCACAGAAGTAAAGTGAATGAGCTATTTGCGCCTTTGCAGTAAACGTGAAGAAGATGCCTATAGGGGTGTGGGGTTTGGGGTCCTTGACCTGAAACGTGACACTGGACAGGACTTGGGTGTTGACAGTTCCTCATCCTAAATGGTGACTTGAGAAGACTCTGAATTAGCCCTAAAAGAAGAATGAAGACGTGAACACAGACCCAGTAGGAAGCAAAAGACAGCAAAAGAGAGCAACTTCGCAGTGGAAAGCCTGTCGGAAGGCCATGGGGATGTGTGGTTGGCCCAGGGCCGGGGCGTTTCGGACCATCACGTGGGGTGGGTGTTGGCCAGGACCGGGGCGTTTCGGACCATCACGTGGGGTGGGTGTTGGCCAGAGCCAGGGCGTTTCGGACCATCACGTGGGGTGAGTGTGGGGCAGTAGAAGCACTATATACAAGGAGGCGCTTGAGGCAAATCTCCTTAAATATATGTTTAGTTTTTTAAATCATGAAAGTATGATGACACACTTACAGGAGACCTGGAAAATACAGAACAAGGTTACATATAGTTCCACTATATATTACAATTATTTTTAAGTGGGTAAATTAAGATTTTTTATTTGGAGTTTCAATATCAAAAATTAGTAGAATGAATATACGAAGAAGTAGAAAGAGTAGATCCGAAGAGCACTGCGAACCAATTCAACATAATTAAGATTTACATAATTTTCACACAGCAACAGGGTACCAATTCGATTCAAGTCCCATAGACTGTAAACCAGGAGACACTGGAATACATCCTGGCGCATAAAACAAGGTGCCAAAATCTCGTGGTCTGCAGGTGCTGACGTCACAGAGTCTGTCCTCTTACCACTTGGATTACGTTAGAAACCAACGTCAAAGATATTTGGAAACAACCCACATATTTGCTGGGGGAAACTGAGGGCAGGAGGAGAAGGGGGCGACAGAGGATGAGGTGGTTGAATGGCCTCAGTGGCTCAATGGGCATGAGTTTGAGCAAATTCCAGGAGATGGTGAGGGACAGGGATGCCTGCTGTGCTGCAGTCCATGGGGGCGCAAAGAGTCAGAGACGACTCAGTGACCGAACAACAACACGTATTTTCAAGTGCAGTGTGACATTTACCAAGAGAGATCTTCGACTTGGCCATCAAAAGGCACGTGAGGCAGATTTTTATAAAGCATCAGCGAGTAGGTGTTTTAAAGTCATGGGCTGTGTGGTCTCTGCCACACCTATCAAGGCCACCTTTGCAGGTAGACGCTGTCCATAGACAATGTGAAAACAGGTGTGACTGTGTCCCTACGAAGCACTCGAATAACTGTCCCAATAAAAGGCACCGTCCTCCCGTGGAGGCCTGGGGGCATTAGGGATCCACAGCATTTTGAGGTGGGAAAGATGCCTTCAAAATGGGCTGCTTTCCAGATTAGAAAAAGAGCTCCGGCCGTAAAGAGCAGGAACCATGGAGTGTGAAGTCACTGGAGCCAGACTCCTGACCGGGATGGAGCTCAGAGCTGTGACGAGATGACGCCGCCCCGAGGAGCACGCCCAGGAGAAAGCGCAGGAAGGAAGTGACTGGTGCACCTTCGCTTGTCCCTTTAACGCCCGATTATGCTTTCTCAGCTTTGATTTTCCACAGAGGACACAGAAGTGTTTTCACCTGTGGTCTGGCTGTTCGGTTAGGATCTTTAATTGCTTAATCACTCGAGAGGGGGATGAACAGCATGGGAGATAAAACCGACTCCTCATGGGACACGCGCCACACTCTCCGTGCAGACAGCGTGGCCGACCCAGCCACTGCGGGGGTGGTGGCATCTGTGGGGACAGCAGGTCTGGGGGCCCTGTCCCTGTAACTGTAGACTCACCAGCCCCTGGCCCACCCTGGTCGACAGTTCCCTGCCCAGAGCTCTGGAGCCAGGTCCAGGCAGGTGTGCGCTGCCTCGTGTTCAGTCTCAGGGCAGAAAACAGACAGGACAGAGGAAGTCTCCAGGGAGAGGACCGTGGAGCTGTGTCTGGGCACCGACCTTGGGTGGGACACGTGTGGACCCTGCTTCACTCTGTGTCCACACTGGGGCTCCGGCTGGGCGAGGGGACGACAGGGAGCAGAGAGGGGGGTTTTAAATCTCAACATTCAGAAAACTAAGATCATGTCATCTAGTCCCATCACTTTGTGGCAAATAGATGGGGAAACAGTGGAAACAGTGGCAAACTTTTTTTGAGCTCCAGAATCACTGCAGATGGTGACTGCAGCCTGAAATTAAAAGACGGTTACTCCTTGGAAGGAAAGTTATGATCAACCTAGACAGCATATTAAAAAGCAGAGATATTATTTTGCCAACAAAAGTCCATCTAGTCAAGGCTATGGTTTTTCCAGTGGTCATGTATGGGTGTGAAAGTTGGACTATAAAGAAAGCTGAGTGCAGAAGAATTGATGCTTTTGAACTGTGGTGTTGGAGAAGACTCTTGAGAGTCCCTTGGACTGCAAGGAGATCCAAGCAGTCCATCCTAAAAGAGATCAGTCCTGGGTGTTCATTGGAAGGACTGATGCTGAAGCTGAAACTCCCATACTTTGGCCACCTGATGTGAAGAGCTGACTTATTTGATAAAACCCTGATGCTGGGAAAGATTGAAGGTGGGAGGAGAAGGGGACAACAGAGGATAAGATGTTTGGATGGCATCACTGACTCGATGGACATGAGTCTGAGCAAACTCCAGGAGTTGGTGATGGGCAGGGAGGCCTGGCGTGCTGCGGTCCATGGGGTCGAAGAGTCGAACACGACTGAGCGACTGACCTGAACTGAACGGCATAGATTTTTCAGTCGCTGTTGCCAAAAGTGGCCACAAGGCAACAACATTTCTTCTTGCTCCATTGGTTTTTGGAATGTTTTTTTTTAATTTGGTAATTTTAAAATTTCCTGTAGAAGTAGAGTTTATTTCTGATGTTGTGTTTGTTTTAGGTGAACAGGAGCTTGACTGAATTACACATAGATGTTTATCTATTCTTTTTCAGAGTTTTTTCTGTATACCTTATCACGGTGTGTTCACTTGACTTCCTGTGCTATTCAGTAGGTCTTTTTAAATTATCTCTGATATCAAGCAGTATGTATATGTTAATTGTAACCCCTAACTGTATGTCTCCCCCATAACTTAAAAAAAAATCATATGCTGGTTTTCCAAGTGTGAAATTCAGTTACTCTTTAGAATTTAGATCATTTCTATGAAGTTATAGATTCCACCTGTAAGTGATATCTTTAAGCATTTTCTTTCTCTCTTTGACTTCACTTAGTATGATCATCTCTTGGTCCAGCCAGGCTGCGGCCAGTGTTATTTTTTTTTTTTTTTACTTTTTTTTTGATGGCCAAATATATTCCAATGTATAGATGAACCAGCTACTCTTCATTTTTCCGATAGAAAATATAGATGGACATTTGAGTTGAAGCTGCATGTTGGCTACTGTGAACAGCGCCGCCCTAAAAATAGGGGTGCACGTGTTTCAAATTAGGATATTTTTTGGTTCTAGGCCAAGAAGTGAGAGGGTTGGAAAGTGCGGCTTCGCTGTATTTAATGTTTTGAGGAACCTACAGATGTTTTCCACGGTGGCTGACCCACCCGCTTCCCTCCCCGCCCACAGTGTAGGAGGACTCCCTGTCCCCCCAGCCTTGGCAGCGTTTCATCTTTGAGGATCTTTTGGAGGATGGCCATTCTGAGTGGTGTAAGGTGACACCTCAATGTAGTTTTGACTTGCAGTGCAGTCCCTTACTAATTAGTAAGGGCTTCCCAGGTGGTTCAGTGGTAAAGAAAATCCATCTGCTAACACAGGAGTCGGAAAAGACCTGGGTTTGATCCCTGGGTTGGGAAGATCCCTTGGAGGAGGAAATCGCAACCCACTCCAGTATTCTTGCCTGGAACATCCCATGAACAGAGGAGCCTGGCGGGCTACAGTCCATGGGGTCACAAAGACTGGGACACAAATGAGCCACTGTGAACATGCACACCACAGTTAGTGAAGCCGAGTGTCTCTCCACGGACTTTTTCTATCTTACCTTGTGAGCACAATTTACGTCTTCAAATAGACTTCTTGAATATTGGCCCTGTGTTGAATTCTCTTCCAGTGATTTACCCCAGGGTAGAGATCCAACCAGTCCATTGTGAAGGAGATCAGCCCTGGGATTTCTTTGGAAGGAATGATGCTAAAGCTGAAACTCCAGTACTTTGGCCATCTCGTGCGAAGAGTTGACTCATTGGAAAAGACTCTGATGCTGGGAGGGATTGGGGGCAGGAGGAGAAGGGGACGACAGAGGATGAGATGGCTGGATGGCATCGCTGACTCGCTGGACGTGAGTCTGGGTGAACTCCGGGAGTTGGTGATGGACAGGGAGGCCTGGCGTGCTGCGATTCATGGGGTCGCAAAGAGTCGGACACAACTGAGCGACCGAACTGAACTGAACTGAGAGGGCACTTTGCTGAGGGCTGGTGGGTTTTTTTTTTTTTTTCCTTACGTTCCAGAAGACTTCAGTTCAGTTCAGTCACTAAGTCATATCCGACTCTGCGACCTCATGGACTGCAGCACGGCAGACCTCCCTGTTCATCACCAACGCCCGGAGCTTGCTCAAACTCATGTCCATCGACTCTGTGATGCCAGCCAACCATTGTGAATATTAAATGCCCATCAGCACAGGTTTTTCTGTTGTTACCAAAAGCGGCCACAAGGCGGCAGCATTTCTTCATGCTCCACTTTTTTTTTTTTTTTTTTTCTTTTTTTGGTTATTTAGTTTTTATTATCTAATGGGAGTAGATTTGATTTCCCATATTGTATTTGTTTTAGGTTTACAGGAACTTGATTCATTTATACATAGACATATATCTTTTCTTTTTCGGGGTCTTTTCCCGTATAGATTCTGTCAGTCTGTTCTCTAGACTTCCCTGTGCTATTCAGTGGGTCCTTTTGGATTATCTACCAGATAACAGTGTGTATATGTTAATCCTAACCTCTTAATGTCTCCCTTCCCCTACTTCTTTTTTTTTTTTTTTAAATAATCAGAAGTTGCTTTTCCAAGTCTGTGAGTCTGTTCCTGTTTACAAATTTGTTCATTTGTGTGAGTTTATAGATTCCACCTGTACGTGATGAATTCCTCTCAGTGTGCTAAATCTCCCGGTCCATTGATGCTGACAATGGCGTGCTTCAGTTGTTTTTGATGGCTGAGTGTGCTCCAGTGTCTCGATGGACCAGTGACCCTTCACTTCTCTGTTGATGAACATTTTGGTTGATGCTGTCTTGGATGTTGTCAGTAGCACTGCCCTGAAAAGAGGGGGTGAACCTGTGATTTTAAATCATGATTTTCTCCGGATCCAAGGCAAGGAGTGGGCTTGCCGGATCACGTGGGAACTCGACAACTGCTGTTTTAAGGGCTCTCCATGCTGTTGTCCTTCTCGCTGCACCCACCTATTTACATCCCCGCCCGCAGTGTGGAGGACTCCATGCCCCTCGCCCCGCCCCAGCAGCACTTAATTTTTGTAGATCTTTGGCGTGATGGCCATTTTGAGTGGGATGAGCTGAGACCGTGGTGCAGTTTTGAACTGCGTTTTCCTATAATGGTGATGCTGAGCCAGTCTTCACCGGCTTTATGTCTATCCGGATACCTTCTTGGGAGAAGTTCCCATGTAGGTCTTTGGCCCACTTGCCTATTCAGTTGTTTGTATTCTTTAAATTGAGCTGAAGGAGCAGTTTGCATATTTTGTAGACGGTTTCCTTGTGGACACCCTTATTTGCAAACACTCTCTCCCATGTGTTGGTTGCTTTCTTTTGGTTGTGCATGCATGTTGCGGAAGGCTCAGGGACCAGTCGGGTGAGAAGAACGAGACAAGGTAATTGGCAGAGGCAAACAGAGAGCGGGCAGGACAGTCCTGCCTGAGGGATTTCCACCTCCTCCTCCTGTGCTCCTCATTCAGGACGCCCACACCCTTTCTCTCCGGGCGTATCTCTGCCCCGCTTCCGTCTTAAACAAACTCTCCTCCCCGTGCTCACCCACGTGCTATGCCGTGTCTCCAAAAGTGAACCCCGTACCTGTTTTAACAGGTTTCTGTTTCTTTGAAACATTCATCCTTTCAGCAGGATCACTTGGCTTCTCGCCCCTGCTCGTCTGGCGGCGAGGACTCCTGGTTCTCATCCGGCTCCGCATGTCCAGTTCCTGACAGGGAACCACGACTGTCTTCAGGACCACTCACTGCTCTCTCTGTCCGAGATCATGGTCATCGTTTTCGTCACAGAGACTGGAAAGGTAATTTTGATCATATTTTATGGCAGAACGATACTGCCTTTTGTGTCTGTACCCCATCTTCTTTATGCGTCGTCTCTCCTGCACGCAGGTTGCAGCTCTGACTTGTCTACTCTTCCCAGTGCAGTGATCCACGGCGTGCAGTTGTCTAATGTCAGCTTTCCTAGACCTCTGCACAGGCGTGGAGCAGATGGTGTCATAATACTTTCTATATGTCTGTATTTTTAAAAATGTGTTTATGTTTCACTTCTGCTTGGCAATATTGTATCAGTTTCTGAATTACCTACAGTCCACACTTAATTTATATTCGGCAGAGCGGATTTCCTATTACAAGGTCTTACTGAGGACGCGAGCGAGGCCTAGTGAAGACCAGATTCACGCCTTATGAGGACGAGAGTCACAGCTTAGAGAAAGAACATTCAGGCCGCAATGTGGATGGGAGTCAGTCCTCAGTGTGGACTACAGTGAGACCGCAGTGTGCGCGGAGTCAGAACTTACGTGTGGACCGGAGTCAGGCTTCAGTGTGCAGCAGAGTCAGCTTTAGTATGGACCAGAATCAGGCCTGAGGCAGGACCATGGTCAGGCCTCAGCGTGGCCCAGAAGCAGACCTCAGTGTGGACAGGAGTCAGGGGTCAGTGTAGATCAGCAGGCCTCAGTGGGGAACAGTCAGGCCTCATTGTAGACCGGAGTCAGGCCTGAGTCAGGACCACCGTCAGGCCTCAGCGTGGCCCAGGGTTAGGCCTCAGCGTGGATCAGAGTCATTCCTCAGTGTAGATAAGGTCAAAACTTAGTGTGGACCCGAGTCAGGCCTTAGAGTGGATGAGAATCAGAGCTCAGTGTGGATGAGAGTCAGGCCTCACTGTGGACCAAAGTCAAATCTCAGTGTGGACCAGTGTCAGGCCTTAGAGTGCATGGAGTCACACCTCAGTGTGGACAGGTCAGGCTTCACTGTGGATCGGAGTCAGGCCTGAGTGTGGACCAGAGTCAGGTCTGAATTGAACAAGAGTCAGTCCTCAGTGGGGATCTGAGTCAAACCTCAGTGTGACGAGAGTCAGGCCAGTGTGGACCAGAGTCAGGCCTGAATGTGGACCACAGTCAGGCCTGAGTGTGACCAGAGTCGGGCCTGAGTGTGACCAGAGTCGGGCCTGAGTGTGGACCAGAATCGGGCCTGAGTGTGACCAGAATCGGGCCTGAGTGTGGACCAGAATCAGACCTGAGTGTGACCAGAATCGGGCCTGAGTGTGACCAGAGTCGGGCCTGAGTGTGGACCAGAGTCGGGCCTCAGTGTGACCAGAGTTGGGCGTGAATGTGGACCAGAGACGGGCCTGAGTGTGGACCAGAGTCAGGCCTGAGTGTGACTGGAGTGGGGCCTAAGTCAGGACCAAACTCTGGGTCTGATCCCCCCCACAGAGGCCCGTGGGGCATGTCCACACTCATTATGGGGTGGGGTCCCCTCCCTTTTCAGCCTCCAAGGAGCCTTCCTGCCCTTGTACAGAGGAGGCTTCTTTGACCGCAGTCACTGGCGCCTTATCTCTTGACTCCAGCAGGGCTCAGCTGCTGCCGCTAGCTTTGTCCTTGAGTGTCTGGGGGACAACAAAGCTTCAGCTTCACTCCACTTGACAAACACCAGCTTCCAGCCCAGAAGCCCCTCCATCTCCTTCCTCAAATCCTGCTGAGAGACAAGAACCCCAAACATCTTCACTGGGAGGCTGAGGGCAAAGGTCTGTCTCCTGTAGCTTCTTCAGGCTGGCATGGGGCTGTAGACCCCACCTAACTGGGCCATGGCGCTCTCACCCTGTCTCATTCAGGGGCCCCAGGGTGACTTCTGTTGTTATTCCCGCAGGATCTGTTCTGAGGACTGCCTGGAGTCTCTACATCACCAGCATCTTGATGTGAAACTGCAGTAATCTGAAAGAGACAAATTTAACAAGTAGGTTTAAAAAGGCAGGGGCCAAAGATCAGTAAAAGAATTACTGTGACCAGGGGCCCAAGCAGGAGTGAGAACCAGGGTACGGTTTTTAGCAAGTCTGATCCTGCTCCAGTAGAGTCAGAGCTGGTGCTACCCTGCCCAAAGGAGTGGGAACTTTTGCTGTGGTCTCACATATTTCTGGTGGTTTTATTAGCTCAGAGTGACTGATGAAGGTGTGACAGGCCGCTCCACTTCAGAAGTAGCTGGAGAGGTGACAACCTGAACATTAATATACAAAATGGATCTCCTTTATTTCCAGAAGAATGAGCTTGAATTCCAGTCTACACCTGGTACTTTGAGGAGACTTGCAGGCTTATAGCCAGTCATCTAGTTTAATCTAAGTTGGTTTTAACCTTTGTTGTGTTATTAACACGTATACCAAAGCATCTTTCCAGCGTTCCTCTTCTGCAAACCTGTCACCTTCTAGATCTGTATTAATTTGTTCTGTTTCTCCCCCCACTTATAAATAACCAACTGTAGAACAGATTATCATTACTTCTTACAACAAAAACACCTCCAATCTTTTATATCTTCTTTCGCTAACGACATGTATCTTTACTTGCTTTATGCACTGAAATATTTTCCTGGTCACTTTAGTAGCTTTGATTCCATATTATAATTTTTAACGTTAAAAAACCTTAACACCTAATTAAAACCAAGAAGAAAGCAATCGTGAACTGTTTGTCAGATTGGCATTCTCTGATTAGCAAACTCAGGAACGTATTTTAGAACCTCTAAAAACATGTATTTTTCTAAAGTACAATTTTTTTTTCTCAATGTAATACAAGGCATGTGTCTAACATGCCCAAACATCTTTAGGTTTTTTCCTTGTATTTAGAATTGCTTGATTTGTAAGTACTTACTTTTCTTTAAGCCACTTAAATAGAGCTCATTTACAAATTAACCTCAACAATATTATCCAAAGACAAAGACCCACACGGGGGCAGACATAAATCCAGGCAGACAGAGATCTGATGTTGTTCAGCCAGTCAGTTGCATCTGACTCTCTGTGACCCCGTGGACTGTAGCCCATCAGGTTCCTCTGTCCATGGGATTCTCCAGGCAAGAATACTGCAGTGGGTTGCCATTTCCTTCTCCAGGGGATCTCACAGTTTTCCACTAAAGATTTATTATAAAATGTCTCTTTGCCCCTTTTCTTTTTCTTGGCTTGAATTTCTACTGAATTACCCGAGTTGAAGTCTCAGGTAAAGTGGGCTGTGTATCTCCCAGTCAAGATGAGTGTTAACTTCAGGCTTTTTTCCTGGCATATTTTTGCTTTCTCAGGGTCAGAATTTTGGGGGGAAAAAAAGATTTCAACAAGCCAGCTTTTGCTAACTGCACATTGGAAAGGAACTGGTTTTGCGATTTCAAAAAAAAGTTTCATTTAACCCATTTAAATGTTTAAAGAATATCATGGCCATCCAGTATCAAAAAGTGTCACCTCTCCTGGCTGTGGTCATCGCTTCACAGCTAGCATGCGGCCCAGACAGTGCTCAGATTGGCCCCAACAGGAGGGGCAGACCGGCTGATAAGGTGCTGTCCCGGGAGGGACTGTCCCTCTGGGAGCTGGGGTCTCAGTCTGATCAGAAGGGTCTGGAGAAGGAAGGGACCCTGCAGGCAGAGGGGAAGCTCGGTTCTTTTCCCAATTTCTTCCCACCCCACCCCCACCCCAAGAGGAGTTAGGAGTCAGAAGGGGGTTCTTTAGAAAGTTAAGACGGTTTTTCTGATTACAGGAGCCACAGACCAGGAATATGATCAAAGTGGAATAAAGTCCTGAACATATCGGAACCTCAGACCATTTTCCTGTGTCAGTAAAGATGCCCAGTTTTAGGCATGTTTTTTTCCCCCCGATCCACCCATTTAAATAAAGGCCAGACACTGTCACAGTAAAAGAAAAAAAAAAGTTTCCAGTTCTTAAGGACACACTCCAGAGGTGTTTCTTTTGGCTCAGAAAGGGATCCCCCCATGTTGAGTGACCTCAACCGAGGACAGAGCGTGCTCCTAGAGATGTCCCCCAGTGCCCTGGACACATTCAGGAGGTGCCTGGAGGGAATCCGGAGGGTCCCCTGAACTCTGATTTCATGCTTGATGGGGCTTTGAGCATCCTCTCTTCCCCCACCGACTTCTAACCAGAGGTCTCTGGTCGTCCTTGGCACCCCGTGCAAGGCGTCTTCTTTCCAACCCCGGTGAGGACACGCGGGCCGATCCGGAGTGGTTGGCAGGTGTAGGCTTCCCAGACAGCAAATAATGCCTGGGACGCAGACCATTTGGAAGGGGCCGTCACAGTGTAAGGGCCGCGGTGGCCTGGCACAGGGGGAACTCCTGGAGGAGCTGGAGTGGGCTGCGGTGGAACATGCCAGGGGGTCAGGACCCAGGGCTGCACCTGAGCGGCTGACAATGTGCTTGCAGCAGAGAGGCTGCAGTTAGCCCTCCCTCAGAGGTGTAGAGGATCGGGTAGAGAAGGAACCTTTTCTGCCAGCGATGCGGGAAAGGAAATCCCAGACTCGTGGTAGAGAGAGTGAATGTCAGGAGCCTGCAGCCAGCGGTCTGGGGGAGACCTGAAGAGGAGACTCTGGACCAAAGGATCTCCGAGGGAGAGCAGTGAGCTGTCCTGAAGACACATCTTAGCACCCTGCCCAGGGACTAAGCCTGGGCAGCCTGGATGAAAACCAGCAGTCCTGCGGTCAGACCACCAGGGGCCAGAGGCTAGAAGAAAGTGGCCCTGGCTCTTGCCCACGTTTGAAAGCAAGAATGTTTCAAGGATGCAAAAGCTGTAAAAAAAAACCCAAAACAACAGGTACGACATTTATTATTAGAGACAAACACCAGTGAGGAAGGGTGCAGGCATCCCCTGAAGTGGAAGGAGCACAGTGGGAGGTGATGCGAGTCACTCACGGCGGCCCGTCCTGGGTCTCCACGCCGGGCACCATCTGTCTCTCTCTCCACATCTGACCAGTCCAGGACCTGCCCTGCCAAGATACATGTGCAACTTTTTGCTAAGATGGATCCCACCGCAGAGGGCTGTGGGTTCATGTCCACACTTATTATGGGGTGCATCCCCCACCCTTTTTGGCCCCCAGGAGGCCTTCCTGCTGTCCTGGAGACAAGGAAGCCTTGACCTCAGGAGCGGGCACTGTCTCTCTTTACTCCAGCAGAGCTCAGCTTCTGCCACGAGCTTTGTCCTTGGAGTGTGTGGGTGAGAACAA
This sequence comes from Bos grunniens, assembly GCF_055505025.1. Taxonomy (NCBI): domain Eukaryota; kingdom Metazoa; phylum Chordata; class Mammalia; order Artiodactyla; family Bovidae; genus Bos; species Bos grunniens. Next base: position 62,182,252 of record NC_141182.1, on the reverse strand, counting down.
AGCTTTGATTTTACTCCACTTGATGAACACCCCCTCTATCTCCTACCCAAAAGTAAGTCAGAGCAAGAAAGACAAATATATTAAGATATCACTAACAGGTGGAATCTACGAATTCATGCAAATGAACTAACTTGCAAACAGAAACAGACTCACAGACATAGAAAACCAACTTATTATGTTTAAAAAAGGGAGGAAAGATACATTAAAAAGTTGGGATTAACACATACACACTGCTGCTGCTGCTAAGTCGCTGCAGTCGTGTCCGACTCTGTGCAACCCCATAGACGGCAGCCCACCAGGCTCCCCTGTCCCTGGGATTCTCCAGGCAAGAACACTGGAGTGGGTTGCCATTTCCTTCTCCAATGCATGAAAGTGAAAAGTGAAAGTGAAGTCGCTCAGTCATGTCCGACTCTTATCGACCCCATGGACTGCAGCCCACCAGGCTCCTCCATCCATGGGATTTTCCAGGCAAGAGTACTGGAGTGGGGTGCTGTTGCCTTCTCCGACATACACACTACCATATATCAAATAGGTAATCAAAAAGGACCTACTGAATAGCACAGGAAGTCTACTGAACACCTGTGATAATCTACATGGGGAAAATCCCCCCAAAAGAATAGACATATGTCTATGTATAACTGAATCAAGTTCCTGTACACCAAGACCAAACACGACATGGGAAATCAGGTCTAGTCCAGCAGAAAATAAAAATTAAATAACCAAAACAAACAAAAAAAAAAAGAGTGGAGCATGAATAAATGCTGCCACCTTGTGGTCACTTTTGGTAACAACAACTGAAAAGCCTGTGCGGATGGGCACCTTTCACCAGGCCTGCAGGGAAGTGAGGAGAAAACAGCCGGTTCTCAACAAGTGTCCTCGGGCAGGTCCTGGAAGAAGAATTCAAAACAGGGCAGACGGCCAAGAAGCCCACCCGGAGAGGTAAGTTTTACTCGCACTCTTTAAGAATAACCACATGAAAAGATTTTATATCTCTAAATCTTACAGAAATGCAAATAAAAAATACAACGAGGTATCCCCTCACTCTGATCAGACTGGCCTTTGTCCAAAAGTCTACGGACAATAAACACTGGAGAGGGTGTGAAGAAAAATAAACGCTCCTACACTGATGCTGGCAAGGTAAATTGTTAACAGCCAGATAGAGGATAGGGAGGAGGTTCCTGAAAAGAGAATGAAATTATGTCAGTCCCTAACTCCATGCAGAAAAATATACTCCAGAACAATCAAAGATCTAACTGGAGGACAGATGCTGTGAACCCCTGCAGAAAAATCCAGGCAGAACACGCTTTGATATAAATCACAGGCAGATCGCCTTGGACTCACTCTTAGAAAGATAAAAAACTAGACAAAGGGGACCTCATTAACCCTCAAAGCATTTGAGCAGCAGGGTGAACCACAGATGAAAGAAAAAGCAACCCTCAGAATGGGGAGAGAGAAGTGTTTTCAAATGGAGACACAAGGAATTCACCTCCAAAACAGGCAAACAGGGCTCGTGCAGCTCAATATAAAAAAAATCAAACAACCTAATAGAAAAATGGGCCAAAGATCTAAGTGGACATTTGTCCAGAGAAGGCATCCAGGTGGCCATGAAGCACCTGAAAAGATGTTCAGCGTCCCTAATCACTAGAGAAATGCATATCAGAAGTTCAATGAGGTATCACTTCACGCAGGTCAGCATGGCCATCTCAAAAAGTTGACAATAAATGCAGGAGGGGTGTGGGGAGAAGGGAACCCTCCTACCCTGGGTGGGAATGTAAATCAGTGCATCCGCTCTGGACAGCAGTAGGGAGAAGCCTTCAGATACTCAGAAACAAATACCACGTGACCCAGCCATCCCACGCCGGGGTGTGGATCCTGGGAAAACCAAATTTTCAAAAGATGCTGTGCACCAGCAATCATGGCAGCACTGGGTAAATCGCCAAGATACAGAAGAGACCTAAGCGTAGAAGGACAGGTGAATGGATAAAGAAGCCGGGGTACAGGCACACAAAGCGGTATTACCCAGACACGAAAGGATGGAAGGATGCCACTTCCAGCCATGGGGAAGAGCCAGAGACGAGCACACTAGTGAAGTAAGTGAGACAGAGAGACAAGTATCACATGTTATCACTTCTGGGTGGAATCCAAACATGGATATAACGAACTTCTTTACAAAACAGAAACAGCTTCATAGACTCAGTAAAGAAACTCATGGTTACCAAAAAACGAACCGCGGGGTGCAGGGAGAAATTATCAGGTTGAGAATAACACATATACACTACTATTTAGAAAAGAGTCCACAAGGACCCACTGGGAGCACAAGGAAGCCTACCCAACAATCTGTAATAAACTCTATGGGAAAAGAAACCAAAAAGAACATATATGTATATAAATGAATTAAGTTTTTGTACACATTTATGAGAGAGTTGGACTGTGAAGAAAGCTGAGCGCCGAAGAATGGATGCTTTTGAACTGTGGTGTTGGAGAAGACTCTTGAGAGTCCCTTGGACTGCAGGGAGATCAAACCAGTCCATTCTGAAGGAGATCAGTCCTGGGTGTTCATTGGAAGGACTGGTGCTGAAGCTGAAACTCCAATACTTTGGCCACCTGATGCTTAGAGCTGACTCACTGGAAAACACCCTGATGCTGGGAGGGACTGGGGCAAGGAGGAGAAGGGGACGACAGAGGGTGAGATGGCTGGATGGCATCACCGACTCGATGGACACGAGTCTGAGTGAACTCTGGGAGTTGGTGATGGACAGGGAGGCCTGGCGTGCTGTGATTCATGGGGTCGCAAAAAGAAGGACATGACTGAGCGACTGAACTGAACTGAACATACTAAAACAAAAACCCACACGGCGAATCACCTACACACTCAATTCAAAATAAACTATCAAGAAAAGGTAAAGGCAAAGAACCGCTGACCCTGTGCCCCTCAGGCCTTGGGGACCCGGGCTGGTGTCACGGCCCTGGGGCCGGAGCAGGCTCGAGTGCCCCGGCGGGACTGTCCTGGGGCTGAGGGCGCTGGGCAGGCTGTGCCCGCAGTGAGCGCCCCCGGACCTGGCCTTCCTGTTCCCCTTTGCATGAGCCCACCGTCTCCAGACCTAGGAGTCTCTCCGGCAGCAGAGCCAACCCTAGCGCCGCCAAAGGACGGTGGGGTCTCTAGGCTGAAGGAGCTTCACAAAGTCTCCGGGGCTCCATGTGTCCTGGGGGTGGGTCCGCACCTCCAGCCTCAATCCTCTCCACCTGAGGAGGACAGCTCCCTCTGCAGAGCGGTGTGCCAAACGCTGGGATTTGTCCAGGGGGATAAAGGCTAAGGGGGAAGAGGGAGACACAAGCCCTGGGTGTATCCACCTAATACAATCCAGAACAGGACGCGCCCTGAGGCTCTGGTTGCCCAGGTAACCGGAGTTGGGCAGGGAGAAATGCTGCCGCCTTGTGGTCGTTCCCTGTAACAACCCCTTGAAAACCGGTGCTGATGGGCCCAATATTCACCAGGACCGCGGGGCTGGAAAGGACACCTGCCCTCAAGAAATGCCCCGGGGTAAATCGCCGGAAAAGAATTCACAACAGGGCTGACTTCCACGAAGCCAACTTCAAGAGGTTAATTGGACTCACACGGTAGGAGGTAAAAAGCCCTTGGAAAGACACTGAACATCAGTAATTATGAAAGAAATGAAAATTAAAACTAGGTTGAGGTATTATCCTACATGGCTCAGAACGGCCATCCTCAAGAGATTTTCAAAGATTAAATGCTCCGGAGGGCGAGGGGAACAGGGAACCCTCCTACACCGTGGACGAGGTTGTAAATGGGTGGGTGTAGCCAGAAAGAAAAATATTTGGAGGCTCCTTAAAACACAAAATAGAGAGTTACCACTTTTCGGGCAACCCCACTCCTTGCTTTTATCTGGGAAAAGTCCTAATTCAAAAGGGCACGTGCACCCCTATTTTCAGGGCAGCAGTAGTCACAACAGCCAAGACAGAGCATTAAGGGAGTCTGTACACTGGAACACACACATAAAAAAAAAAAAAGAGAGAGAGAGAGAAGGAAAAATCCCATGGGCAGCAGCATGGATGGACCAAGAGATGATCACACTAAGTGAGCGAAGAGACAGACAAATATCTTAAAATATCACTTCAAGGTGGAAGCCAGAAATTCATGCAAATGAACTAACTTGCAAATAAAACAGACTCAGTTAAAAAAAACCAACTCATGATTTTTTTTAAATGTTGTAGGAGCGATACACTAAGAGGTTAGGATTAAAATGTATGAATTACTACATATCAAATAGATAATCTGAAAGGACCTACTGTTAGCACAGGGACGTCTACGGAACACACTGTGATAACCGATATGGGAAAAGACTCCGAAGAATAGATACACGTCTGAGTATAACTGAATCAAGTTCCTGTTCACCTAAAACAAGCCCAACTTCAGAAATCAAATCTACTTCAACAGGAAATATAAATTAAGTTACAAGGAAAAAAAAAAAAAACTGGAGCACGAGGAAATGCTGCCGCCTTGTGGCCGCTTTTGGTACAACAACGGAAAAACCTGTCCTGATGGGCACTTAATATTCACCAGGTCTCTGAGGACATTGGGAGGAAACAGCCGTCCTCCACAAACGTCCTGGGGTCGGTCCGGAGGAAACTCAAAACAGGGCAGACCGTCAAGAGGACACTCTCGAGGGGTCAGTTTACAGGTTTTGTTTTTTTTTTTTAATCATATGGAAACCTTTCAACATGGAGTAATTTTAGAGAAATGTGAATCAAAACTACAACTAGGTGTGAGCTCACACTAGTCAGAATGACTTTTGTCAGAAACTACAAACAGGAAATGGTGACGTTTTGGAGAAAAAGCAATTCTCCTACTCTAATACTCGCGATGTAAATTGTTAACAGCCAGAACAGAGGACAGCATGGAGGTTCCTTAAACAAGTGAAAAGTGAACCTAATTATATCCCTCCCTAACCCCGTACAGAAAACAACACTCCAAACTGATTAAAGAGCTAAATGGAGGGATGCATACTCTAAACTTGAGGAACATATGGGCAGAATAGGATTTGAAATAAACCACAAGTTCTTCTTGGTTTCACTCAGAATAATAAAAAATAAAACAGAACTCCACAAAAGTAACCTCATTAACCTCAAAAGCTTTTGCACGGCAAGGGAAACTCTAAACAAAGGAAAAAGACAACCCTCAAAATGGGAAAAAATGGTTACAATCCAATTTAAAAACAATTTATTCATCTCCAAGACATGCAAACAGTTCATTCAGCTCCATATCAAAAACAATCAACTCAAGAGAAAAACAGGCCAAAGATCTAAATAGACCTTCATCTTAAGAAGGCATCCAGATGGCCATAAAGCACATGAAAAGATGCTCAGTATCACTGTTAGAGAAATGTCAATCAAAACTGCAACGAGGTATCATCTCACACTGCTCAGAATAGCCATCCTCCTACGTTTCATTTCATCCTACGAAGATGAAACTCTGCCGAGGCCGAGGGGAACAGGGACTCCTACTCTGTGACTCAGTTGGGTTCAGTTCAGTAGCTCAGTCGTGTCTGACTCTTTGCGACCCCATGACCCGCAGCATGCCAGGCCTCCCTGTCCATCACCAACTCCCGGAGTCCAGCCAAACTCATGTCCATTGAGTCGGTGATGCCATCCAACCATCTCATCCTCTGCCGTCCCCTTCTCCTCCGGCCCTCAATCCCTCGCAGCATCAGGGTCTTTTCCAACGAGTCAGCTCTTCCCATCAGGTGGCCAAAGTATTGGAGCTTCAGCTTCAACATCAGTCCTTCCAATGAGTATTCAGGACTGATTTCCTTCAGGATGGACTGGTTGGATCTCCTTGCTGTCCAAGGGACTCTTGAGAGTCTTCTCCAACACCACTGTGGGCGGGGATGTAAAGGGGTGGGTGCAGCCACGAATGAAAACAGTATGGAGATTCCTTAGGACGGTAAACACAGACTTACTACCCGATCCAGCAAGCCCACCCCTTGCCTTAGATCCGGAGAAAATCTTAATTTAAAATGATATTCGCACCCCTACTTTCAAGGCAGAACTGTTGACAATATTTAATAGTCTACTGAATACACTGAAAGAACCTACATAGGAAAACCCCCAAAAAGAATAGATATAGGTCTATGTATGACTGATCAAGTCCCCGTAAACCTGAAACAAACACAACAACGAAAATCAAGTCTACTCCAACAGAAAATAAAAATTAAATTAGCCCAAACAAAGCAATCAAAACAGTGGCGCATGAAGAAATGCTGCCGCCTTGTGGCCGCTTTTGGTAACAACAACAGAAAAACCCATGCGGACGGGCACTTGATTTTCACCAGGCCCGAGGGGCTGTAAGAAAAACAAACCAGTCAATAAATGTCCCGGGTAGGTCCGGGAAAAAGAATTCGAAACAGGGCAGACGATGAAGAGGCCAATTTTGAGAGCACAGTTTTACTCGCACTGTGTTTAAAAATATCACATGAAAAGCTTTCAATATCATGAAATGTTATAGAAATGCAAATCAAAGCCACAGTGAGATGAATCAGTTCACACCAGTCAGAATGGCCTTTGTCCAAAAGTCTACAAACAATAAGTCTGGAAAGGTTGTGGAGAAATGCGATCCTCCTGCACTGATGCTGGGAATGTGAGTTGTTAAAAGCCACGATGGAGGCCGAGGCGGAGGTTCCTTAAACAGTGAAAAGTGAAAGAATTTACATCTCTCCCTAACCGCTTACAGAAGAAGAAACTCCAAATCGATTAAAGAGTCAAACAGAGGCACGATTCCTGAACAGAACAAGGTTTGACATAAATCACAGCAAGTTCTTTTTGGATCTATGCTCAGAATAATTCAAAATAAAAGAAAACTGAAAAGAAAAGCACCTCATTTACCTGAAAAGCTTTTGCACAGAAAGGGCAACCCGAAAGGAAAGAAAAAGACGACCCTCAGAATGGTAAAATGTTTGCAATCGAAGTTAAAGACAGGAATTCATCTCCAAACTTGCAAACTGCTCACGCAGCTCAAGATCAGAAAAACAGTCAACCCAGTAGAAAAACGGGCCAAGATCTAAATGGACACTTGTCCAAGGAAGGCATCCAGATGGCTAAAAAGCACAGGAAAAGATGCTGAGCATCACTACCAGAGAAATGCAAATCAAATCCACAACGAGGCATCACCGCACACCCGTCAGAATGGCCTGCGTCACAAAGTCTACAAACAGTAAATCCTGGAGATGGTGAGGGGAAGCGGGGACCTGCCGACACTGATGCTGGCAATGTCAGTTGTTAACAGCCAGGTGGAGGTTCCTTAAACAAGTGCAAAGGGGATGAAATTATGTCTCTCCGTAACCGCTGACAGAAAGAGAAAACTCCAGATCAATTAAAGAGCTAAATGGAAGGACAATTACTCTAAACTTCTTGAGGAAAATATACGCAGAACACGATTTGATAAAAATTGCAGCAAGTTAATTTTAGATCACTTCTTACAAAACAAAAAATGAAATAAAACTCAACAAAAGGGACCTCATTAACCTCAAAAGCTTTTCAACAGCACAGAAAACCCTAAAGGAAAGAAAAAGACAAACATCAAAATGAGAAAAAAAGGTTTGCAACCGAATTTTAAAACAAGGAATTCCTCTCCAAAACATGTAAACAGCTTATGCTACTCAATATGGAAAAAAACAATCAACCCAATGGAAAATCAGGCCAAAGATCTAAATGGATATTTGTCCAAAGAGGGCATGCAGATGGCCGTGAAGCACATGAAAAGATGCTCAGCATCACTGTTAGAGAAATGCCACTCCAAGCTAGAGCGAGGTATCAGCTCAGACCTCACAGAATGACCATCCTCCATAAGATTAAATCCTGCTGAGGGTGAGGGGGACAGGGAAACCTCCTACACTGTGGGCGGGGAGGTAAATGGGGGGGTGCAGCCACGAAGGCAAACGGTGTAGACAGTCCTTAAAACACTAAATACAGAGTTTCCACCTGTACTGGCAAGCCCAGGACCTCTTGCCTGAGATCCAGAGAAATTCGTAATTTAAAACACTTGCTCTCCTATTTTCAGGGCAGCACTGCTGACAACATCCAAGACAGAGTCTCAGCCCATTTCAGCTGAAGAAAAAGCTCTGGTTTTTGATTCTTCAACTTTTAGGCATCATTTTCAGCTGAAACAGGTTGATACTCTGTCTTAGATGTTGATGTATGGCAAAACCAATACAATAGTGTAAAGTAATTATACTCCAATTAAAATAAATAAATTTACTAAAAAACAAAAACAAAATCAAACACCTCTGTCTCCAGACCAAGCGCTCCCCATGGTTTGGTTTTCTAAATTTAACTGGTTCCTTAGGCTTCCCTGGTGGCTCAGATGGTAAAGAATCTGAGACTCAGTTTCAATCCCTGGGTCGGGAAGATCCCCTGGAGGAGGGCATGGCAACCCCTCCAGTGTTCTTGCCTGGAGAATCCCGTGGACAGAGGAGCCTGTGGGCTGCGGTCCCTGGGGTCACACAGAGTCGGATATGGCTGAGCGACTACCACTTTCACTTTCTCAAGACTCTCAGAAGGTTTTCATTAAGGAGTCCCCCAAGCCTCTGTAATTCACTCTGCATTGAACTCAAATCCGCTTTGATTCTTCTGTCATCTCCATCTCAATAGGTACACACTGCTTTTATCAGGTTAATGTAGAAACTACCTGAAACTCCCCTAGTCCCCACCACCAACCACAACCAGTTACTTTCCAAGGCTTACAGATTACAAACCCTACACATGTCTTAAATTAATCATCTTTTCCTGTTTAATCTATCCCTTCATTTCTATTCTGAAAATTAGAAAAAAGTAATAAGGCCCAGGTCCTGTCTTTGAAGGTCTGATTTTCACAGCAGGAGAAATAATTATTTCATTCTTTTGCACACACATTCCATGGGTGCCCTATCTACTTTTATTGAGTTGATTATTAATTCAGTAATGGGCTTCCCTAGTGGCCCACTGCTTAAGAATCTGTCTGCCAGTGCGGGAGACGTGGGTTAGATGCCTGGTTCGGGAAGATCCCTTGGAGGAGGAAATGGCAACCCATTCCACTATTCTTGCCTGGGAAATCCCATGGATAGAGGAGCCTGGCGTGCTACAGTCCGTGGGGTCACAAAGAGTCAAACATGACTTAGTGACTAAAACAGCAATAGCATTAATTCAATAACCGAACAGGGCATTGCAGCTGTAATTTAGCAGGTAGAAGGCGGGAATGTAAATCAACACTTTGCAGTCCACACCCCACCACTAACATCTATCAGTCTCAAATGTCAGCAGTAGCAACGCTGAGAAACCCTGACCTAGGTCACACAGTTAACAACTGAAAATCTCATCATAACTAGTTTCTGGACCCTTCCTCGAGTCCTGGACCCAGATCAGGAATCCACAGTACCAAGGGTTTTTTTGTTTTTTGTTTTTTGCCAGTGAGAATGGTCTGAACAAACCAGAATGTCTAGAAGTTAAGAAAGGGGCTTTGCAGAAAGACTGTTGGCCAGGACTCTAAAGTCCTAAGAACAGTGCCTGATGTAGATTTTTCAACAGGGAAGAGAGCTAGAACCAGTCAATCCTAAAGGAAATCAACCCTAAAGATTCACTGGAAGGACTGATGCTGAAGCTGAAGCTCCAATCCTTTGGCCACTTGATGCGAAGAGCTGACTCACTGAAAAAGACCCTGATGCTGGGAAAGACTGAAGGCAGGAGGAGAAGGGGACGACAGAGGATGAGATGGTTGGATGGCTTCACCGACTCGATGGACATGAGTTTGAGCAAGCTCCAGGACATAGTGAAGGACGGGGAAGCCTGGTGTGCTGCAGTTCATGTGGCCTCAAAGAGCCGGACACAACTCAGTAACTGAACAACAGCAACAAAAAATGAAGGTGTTTTGTAAATCATTAAATTCAAAATAAAATCTTTAGCTGTGCCCTGAGAGTACTGGTAGTGTTTGCTTGTTGAGTAACAGGATAAAAAAGAACCTTGGTGCTAGGGAAAGGGAGAGAAAATGACCATCTTGTAAGTTCCCACCCTTCATATACTTTTCATGCATGACACTGTCGATGTCACATCACATCCTAGGCGGGATCCACGGTCTTCTGCATCCCAGGTCTGTGGATTACGCGTTAGATATATACACAGCCTGGGATCTTTCACAAGAAGCAGCAAAGGCTGAAGCTGGGTCTATCTGCATATTAAGAATCAGCCTACTCCTTCCCCCAGGAGTTTGGGATAGACATGTACATGCTGCTGTATTTAAAATGGATAACCAGCAAGGCCATACTGCCAAAGCCTTGACTGTGTGGATCACATTAAACTGTGGAAAATTCTGAAAGATATGGGAATACCAGACCACCTGACCTGCCTCTTGAGAAACCTCTGTGCAGGTCAGGAAGCAACAGTTAGAACTGGACATGGAACAACAGACTAGTTCCAAATAGGAAAAGGAGTACATCAAGGCTGTATACTGTTGCCCTGCTTATTTAACTTATATGCAGAGTACATCATGAGAAACACCCGGCTGGAGGAAGCACAGGCTGGAATCAAGATTGCCGGGAGAAATATCAATAACCTCAGATATGCAGATGACACCACCCTTATGGCAGAAAGTGAAGAAGAACTAAAGAGCCTCTTGACGAAGGTGAAAGAGGAGAGTGAAAAAGTTGGCTTAAAGCTCAACATTCAGAAAATGAAGATCATGGCATCTGGTCCCATCACTTCATGGCAAATAGATGGGGAAACAGTGGCTGACTTTATTTTTCTGGGCTCCAAAATCACTGCGGATGGTGATTCCAGCCATGAAATTAAAAGACACTTACTCCTTGGAAGGAAAGTTATGACCAACCTAGACAGCATATTAAAAAGCAGAGACATTACTTTGCCAACAAAGGTCCATCTAGTCAAGGCTATGGCTTTTCCAGTGGTCATGTATGGATGTGAGAATTGGACTATAAAGAAGCTGAGCACTGAAGAATTGATGCTTTTGAACTGTGGTGTTGGAGAAGACTCTTGAGAGTCACTTGGACTGCAAGGAGATCCAACCAGTCCATCCTAAAGGAGATCAGTCCTGAGTGTTCATTGGAAGGACTGATGCTGAAGCTGAAACTCCAATACTTTGGCCACCTGATGTGAAGAGCTGACTCATTTAAAAATGAGTTGATGCTCATTTTGATGATGAGAAATGATGAGTTGATGCTCATTTTGATGCTGGGAAAGATTGAGGGCAGGAGGAGAAGGGGACGACAGAGGATGAGATGGTTGGATGGCATCACCAACTCGATGGACATGGGTTTGGGTGAACTCTGAGAGTTGGTGATGGACAGGGAAGCCTGGTGTGCCGCGATTCATGGGGTTGCAAAGAGTCGAACATGACTGAGCAACTGAACTGAACTATGGAATGTAAAAATGAAATCTCAGTGTTTGAAGGCAGTATGATAAAGTATAAACTAATAAAAGAACCAAAAATAAAAAATCACGTTGGGGAAACAACTTCTAACTATGTTGTGGGGAAATATTCATGGGCATGAAACACTTTAAATTGTATAGGTCAGTGATCAAATAAGATAGGATATATATATATTGGCTTCCCAGGTGGCTCAGTGGTAAAGAACCTGCCTGCAACGCAGGAGACGCCAGAGATATGTGTTCGATCCCTGAGTCGGGAAGATCCCCTGGAGGAGGGCACGGCAACCCCCTCCAGTATTCTTGCCTGGAGAATCCCATGGACAGAGGAGCCTGGCAGGCTACAGTCCATAGCGTCACAAAGAGTCGGACATGACTATAATAGATAAGCAATAGGATGTAGAGCATAGGGGATATAGCCATTGTCTTGTAATAACATTTTTTAAAGATTTATTTATTTGGTTTTGGCTGTGCTGGGTCTCCATTGCTGCCTGGGGTTTCTCTAGCTGTGGAGAGCGGGGGCTCCTCTCTAGTGATGGTGCGCGGGCTTCTCTCGTTGTGGACCACAGGCTTTAAGGTGCACAGGCTTCAATGGTGTGGTCCGTGGGCTCAGTAGCCGTGGCACACAGGCTTAGTTGTCCCACGCATGTGGGATCTTCCCAAACCAGGGATTGAACCCACGTCCTTGCGTTGGCAGGCAGATTCTTTACCACTGAGCCACCAAGGACGCCCTATCTTGTAATAACTTTAAGAAAATCTATTTATTTAGACTGCTGGGTCTTTATTGCAGTACGTGGGTGTCTCTAATTGTGGCACACGGATTCTCCAGTTGAGGCAAGCAGGCTTGGTTGCCCTATGTGGGATCTTGTTCCCTTACAAGGGACGGGACCTAGGTACCCTGCATTGGAAGGCAGATTCTTTACCACTGGAAGTCCCAGTAGTAAGTTTTAATAGAGTATAATTCATAAGAATACCGAATCACTATGTGCTACACCTGAAACTAATATAAGTCATTTATACTTCAATTCAAAAATTAAAGTAAAGCTATTTAAAAGACAATTAAAAAAAAAAAAAAGCCCTTTAGTTTGTATTGGGGTAGAGACGATTAACAATGTTGTGATAATTTCAGGTGAGCAGTGAAGGGACTCGGCTGTACATATACATGTATCCATTCTCTCCCAAGTTCCCATATAACACTGAGCAGAGTTCCCTGTGCTCTACAGTAGGACCTCATTGGTTATCCATTTAAAATATAGCAGTGTGTACATGCCCATCCCAAATTCCCTAACTATCCCTTCCCCTCATCCTTCCCCCAGCCCCCCACCACCATAAGTTCATTCTCTAAGTCTGTGAGTCTCTTTCTGTTTTGTAAGCTCATTTGTATCATTTCTTTTTAGAGTCCACATAGAAAGGATCTCACAGGGTATTCTTCCTTCTCTGAAAAGACAAACTATTTTTAAGGAAAACGTCTTGGGCCAGACTTCAGACAAGATAGGAGGGATCTCAGGGTGGGCGGAGCCACACACAATAGATTTATGAGGAAGATGTTGTCATTGGTGGCTTCTGGCTTCCTGAGTCAGCTGTGGGAAGGAAACTGTGCACCAGATGGTGGAGGAGCCAAGGGTCAGGGCAAAACCTCTGGCCACACATCCCCAGGACCAAGAGGGCAGGAGGGGGCTGTGGTCGCCCAGTCCCATGTCTTCCTTTGAACCACAGAACTGAAGGTGGGATCTTGGTCCGGACAGAAGGGACACCATGATCACGGAATTCCTGTTCCTGCTTTGCCTCGGTGAGTCTCCGGGGCTGGGACAGACGGGTTTGAGGGTGGGAATATTCACCAGGTAGTGGAGGTTACCATGGGGAATGTGGCAAGTACAGAAATGATGGCTTCCATGTACTGGGTACAAGCGACCTGTCAGAGTTTTGTGGGCTGTGGAATCTGCATGCCCTGGTTTTGGTGCCTGCACATAAGGGATGAGGAAGCGGAGACATGTGGTAACAGCCTCAGTGTACTCGGCTCAATAATGCACAGCTCAAGTGGGACCTCCAAGTCTGTATCATCTACATACCACCATCTCGCCTTGAATGTCCCATTGGCATATGGGAGCAGGGTCTACAGAGTGTGAAAGTCTGTGAGTTTGGTTATAAACAAGGAATACAGAAAAGACATGTTACTACTGAGTCCGAGCTTGTACTGCTCACTGCATGATGGGCCAATAACTTGAAAGATGAGTTGTTGGAGTAAGAAATAGCACCAGCAGACCAAGAACATGGTGGACTAATGTCCCAAAGAACCATCTTGCCGAGGGTCTGGATGCTCCTTACATAAAACAAAGAGGGGCAAGTGAGAAGGTGAAATAAAAAAGGCAACAAATTGTTGCAAATATTTCATACTTCTGGCCAGAATCCAGAAGGGATGTGTTAATTTCTTCTTTCCTGCAGCCATTCACACATGGGCCTGGTCAGGATATTTCCCGTGAGCTTAAGCAAAGATATTCTAGCTCAAGACTCAGGCATGAGAAGCAGGGTTCATGGAGAAGAGCCAGTATGTATACTTTAAGTGTGCAGGCAACATCCCTTTAGTGATTAACTTGTAGCAAAAACAACAGAATACAAAGGTTAAAGTAAAAGAAACAGATCCAACATGGAGTCAGATTTGGATGCTAAAGCTGAAATTCCAGTACTTTGGCCACCTCATGCAAAGAGTTGACTCATTGGAAAAGACTGTGATGCTGGGAGGGATTGGGGCCAGGAGGAGAAGGGGATGACAGAGGATGAGATGGCTGGATGGCATCACCAACTCGATGCATGTGAGTCTGAGTGAACTCCGGGAGTTGGTGATGGACAGGGAGGCCTGGTGTGCTGCAATTCATGGGGTCGCAAAGAGTTGGACATGACTGAGTGACTGAACTGAACTGATGACACTAAGGTGGGGCTTCCCTGGTGACTCAGATGGTAAAGAACCCACCTGCAATGCAGGAGACTTGGATTCAATCCCTGGGTTGGGAAGATACCCTGGAGAAGAGAATGGCCACCCTTTCTAGTATTCTTGCCTGGAGAATCCCATGGACAGAGAAGCCTGGTGGGCTATAGTCCATGAGGTCACAAAGAGTCAGACATGACTGACCAAATTACACTTCACTTCACGATACAAAGGCAGGGACCAGTGGATAAGAACATTTTCTGACCAGCTGTATCCTGAGCTTGATTTTAAGCTGATGTTCAACTTGAACATAAGGTGATCAAACAGACCTCAGCTTGTAGGAAAGAAGCCCTAGACTATAATCTTGGCCTGGTCTCTCCAGACTTTGGAAAGGCAGCCCCACCCAACTAAGTGCCCAGTTCCTCCTTTGTGAGTGGAGCCGGATTCAGGAGCGGGGCAGCGTGGAGGACCTCAGGGCTTGCCATCTGCCCCCCTCCCACCCCTGGGTTCCTTCCTCCTTCTTCTGGGCTAAGCCCTTCCCTTTGAGGTCACTCTCATCCCACACACACACACACACACACATGTGAGCGTGAGAGGTGGCTGCCAGTCACCATACCCCAAACCTCCAGTTGCAGGACAGAATAAATGGGGCAGTCAAGAGACGGACCTCATACTCTCTACACTTATTTTCTTGGGCTGCCTCAACAGATAATGGCAAATCAGGTGGCTTAAGGCATCTATTCTCCCACCATTCTGGAGGCCAGAAGTCCAAAACCGGGGTGTCAGCAGGGTTGATTCCTCCTCGGGGCTCTGAGGGAGGGTCTGTTCCACACCTCCCTCCTCGACTCTGGCTGAGAGATGACTCGGAATCCTTAGCACCCCACGGCTTGTAGATCCTCACAGAGTCACATGGCCATCTTTCCTCTGCATGTTCTGTCTCCAGGTCTCTTCCCAACCTCTAATTATTATTTTTCTTTAATGATTAATAGATTCATTTAAACAACAGTACATAAAGTCATCATTGCCAGAATTAATACGAGATGTTAAATGTTTGATCCAACTTTCCTTCCTGGATCAATTTTTCTTTCCTATCTCTGTCAGTTTTGAAAACATAAAACCAGAAGAGGAGCGGCCCAATCCCAAGCAGATCTCCTGAGAGCAGGCTCTGGGGGTGGGCCTGAAACTGGGATAGACATTTGCTGACCTTGCTCACGTCCAACAAACCAAGGCAGGATCCTCAATAACCCCTCGGCGGCGAGGGTCATTGCACTGAAGCTGGTACTCCCATTTAAACCGGGATCTTATGGCCAACAGGCTGGCTTGTGCCTTCTGGGTTTCGAGAGATATATCCTATTCAGCTGGGTGGAGGGTAATAGGTAGGGTGGCCAGGCTCATGGCTTGTACTTGGGGAACAGTGTCTTGGCAACCCGGCGCACAACAGTGCCTGCCCGTCCAACTTCCTAGGAGGATATCGGTCATACTGGGTTAGGGTTCCAGCCGACTCCTGTAGGGCCTTGTGTAAACTGTCAGCTGAAAAAAAATCGCACAACATAAAAGTTGAGAGTTGTGTTTTATTCAGTGGATACTCTTAGGACTTCCAATCCCAGAGACAGCATCACAAGTAATTCTGAAAGAACTGCTTCAAGGAGGCGAGGGAAGAGCCAGGATGGATAGGGATTTTGCAACTAAGGGCAGGGGGTCTGAACATCAAAACACTACTACTAATAAAAGAAAACCAGATATCTCAAACTAAGGAATTTAGAGCTTTTCTATGTATGGGGAGACACAAGAGTCTGGGCTGACTGAAATCATTCCTGGGTGTACACCTCAGCTGTCCGGGGCCAGCATCCTGTGTTTTCGCATCCTGAGCTCCCTCGGGGCTCACCACGGGCAGCGGCTGCAGTCTAATGGCTGCTGGATGGTAGGTGTTCTTTGCTTCCTGCGTTGCCTCAGAGCTCACCGACTCACTGTCAGCGTTGTGTGCAATCACTGATGGCGGTGACACCATTTGTTTACTGACGTGGCAGGCAGTGTTTTACTTCTCAGACGTCAGTGAGGACTCAGCACCCAGTTTCGATGTGTGTGAATATGGAGGGGGTGGTTCTTCACACCACCAAGCAGCTGACTCAGCTGTTTGTCCTGCAATTCAATTCCATCGTGACATGAACTACCTGGAGACACCGTCAGATCCCACAGATTAAGGGCTCCGTCCTAGAAGATGACCTCCCTCCCACTTCAGATGCCAGTCACAAGCCCTAGTGGCCACCTGTGTTTCTGTCTGACTGGCTACAGATGGAAGGTTCTAAAGAACCACTCCTTGGGTCCATCAATTTGCTAGAACTCAAATTTGTGAGAACATGGAACTCAGAGAAACATTTACTCACTAGATTACCGATTTATTATAGAAGAATTTGGGCTTCCTGGGTAGCTCAGTGGGTAAAGAATCTGCCTTCAACGGAGGTAACCCCAGTTCGATTCCTGGGTCAGGAAGTTCCCCTGGAGAAGGGTTAGGCTACTCACTCCAGTGTTCTTGGGCTTCCCTCATGGCTCAGTTGGTAAAGAATCCACTTACAATGTGGGAGACCTGGGTTTGATCCCTGGGTTGGGAAGATGCCCCAGAGGAGTGCATGGCAACCCACTCCAGTATTCTTGCCTAGAGAATCTCAAGGACAGAGGAGCCTGGTGGGCTACAGTCCATGGGGTCACAAAGAGCTGGACACAGCTGAGCGACTAAGCACAGTACATAGAAGGATTTAAGTCAGGAACAGCCAAATGGAAGAGGTGCACAGAGCCGAGTATGAGGAAAAGGGCTTCTGAGCACATCACGCTTGAAAAATCTCCACGTGTCCAACATGGGAGCTCTCTGAACTCATCCTTTTGAGTTTCTATGGAGGCTTCACTACATAGATGAGAAATGGAATATTTCCTGCCGTATCAGTAAACAAAGGATGTTGCAGTCATCAGTGACTGAAGACACTTGAGGGTGAGCCCCGAGGGAGCTCAGGAAGGAAAGAACACCTGCCATCTAGCAGCCATCAGACTGCAGCCACTCCCCACGGTGAGCCCTGAGGGAACTCAGGGTTAAGAAAACAGGGATACTGGCTGCAGACAGCTGAGGTCCATATCAAAGGGATGACTGCCGTGAGCCCAGACGCTTGCATCTTCCCATACTGAGAAACGCACGAAATTCTTTAACTTGAGACATCTGATTTTCTTTTATTAACAGTAACGTTTTGTTCTGACCTCCTACCCTTTGTTGCAAAACTCATATATATCCTTCCCACACCACACCCTGCAGCAATTCTCTCAAGGTTACTTGAGATGCTGCCTCCTGGGCTTGAAGTCCTAAGAATATCTGATGAATAAAACATAACTCTCAACTTTTAGGTTGTGCGTATTTTTTTAGTCGACATAGGCATGATTGATCGAATCACTGGCAATTGGTAATCTCCAGCCCTTCTTCCCTTCCTGGAGGTCGGGGTTGGGGGTGGGACTCGGGGTAGGGGGTGGGTAAGACTGACAGTTCCAACCCTTTAATCACGTGGTTGTTTCCCTGGCAACCGGCCACCATCCTTAGGTTACCTAGAGACTTTTCCAAAAGTTATTTTAACATAACAAAAGACACTTTTACCTCTCACAACACTCAGGGAATTTCAAGAGTTTGAGGAGCTCTGTACCTGGAACAGGGACAAAGACCCAATGTGTTTCTTATTATGTCACAACATCAAAGTAATTTTTCCTCTTCTCTGGGGAACTATAGATTCTAGTGTCACTCTCCTCCACCCTTTCTAGCTTGGAAATTGAGCAGCTCTCCACGTGGTGTATTTAAAGGCCATTGTTGCTGTTTAGCTACTCAGTCATGTCTGACTCTTTGCAACCCCGTGGACTGCAGCCTTCCAGGTTCCTCTGTCGTGAGATTCTCCAGGCAAGGATCCAGGAGCAGGTTGCTATTTCATTCTCCAGAGCCCGTACTAAATGTTAAATGGATGATGCCTGGCTGAGTCAGGCCCAGAGGGTAGCTGTATGGTAAATATCAGTTGTCATAAAGGACCCGCTAGATAATATAAGTGGGTACATGGCTGACATATGTGAAGAGTCCGTCCAATGATAGATTCTCACTGATTGGCAGTTATTCACTGCAATTATTTCCAGATAAATATGCTTACTTGTGTTGCTTACAGCTCCCTATCTCAGAATTCCGCTAAGACTTCAAGGCGCTTTTATCCTTTGCTTTTTTGAGCTACCCTACACGCCACTGCGTCTCTTCTCCTCAGTGGCAGGTGTCTCCACTGCAGCCAGGTCTCTGCCTATGTCAGCTGCGGTCCTTTATTAAGAAAGATAGGACTTCCTTGGTGGCCCAGTGGCTCAGCCTCCGCAGTCCCAGTCCAGGGGTTCCGGGCTTGATCCCTGGTCATGGAATTAGATCCCATATGCTGCAGCTAAGACCTAGCACAGCCAAATAAACAAATACAAAATAAATAGATATTTTTTAAAAAGAAAGATAAGTTCTGAGGATCTAATGACCAGCATGGTGACGATAGTTAATAACATTGAAATCGGCTCAGAGAATGGATCTTAAACATTCTCCCCCTGCCACCTCCCGCACACACACACAAGGTAACTATGTGAGCTGACTTGTTTGTTAATTAGCTTCATGGTGGTGGTCACTGCACAATGCATACATGCATGCAGTCATCACATGTACACATTAATACAATCGTATTTGTCAAAAACAGAGAACCCCTCTGTCAGTTTTCACCTACTCCTCAGTAAGGTTTCATGATAGAAAGTGAATCTAAGGCAATCGTGTGTTTATTTAAAAAAAAAAAAATGAAAGGAAGAATGGGAGTCACCATTGGAGCAGAAGACTGGCTGATAACAGAGCTGAGATGACTTTAGACTAAAAGCAGAGGAGAAAGGGACTGAAAAGAGACCACGAGACCTGGGGACACCCCCTACCCCCCTGACCACCTGGAAACCTGTTTCCTGCCTGTCAGTGCAGCCGTTGCCGCCAGAGCTAATCCCCCCTGGCAGGGGGCTCAGTCCACTGCCAGGCTCCCACGTCCCTGCTTTCTGGCGAAGCTTGGGGGCTCGTGTTTTGCACCCACTATTGAGTGGAAACAAGGGCCAGATCTCCTGAGTCACTCTCATGTCTAGATGTACATCTGTAGATTTAGATATATAACTGGATCACTTTTCTGTATGCTGAAACTAACACAACAGATCAACTATACTTCAATTAAAAAGAAAAAGACAAGCATATAATTCATCTCTCATGAGTGTTTCTCTTCCAGGGCTTTGTCTGGGCAATGAAGATGAGGAAAATAATGGTGAGTCATCTCCGACCTAGACTCTGTTCCCACACCCCGAGTTTCATGACCTTTTCCCTTTCATCCTCTGAATTCTAGGAGGGTTTTAGTGGTCACCAAGATGAAGAGTCTAACTCCAAATTCTATCCAGAGAAACTTCCCAAACCCCTCCTCCATACCTTGCCCAGCTCAGAGGTTGCACGTGGCAGCAACGTGACCCTCATGTGCCAGTTCGACGTCTGGAATGCGACATTCATGCGGGGGAAGTCACAGGACTCTGGGTACAATAAAGGGCAGAACTCAACAGGAACATGGCTGAATTCCTCCTCACTCACCTGGAGCCTGGGCTTCCCTGGTGGCTCAGATGGTAAAGAATCCACCTGCCAATGCAGAAGATGCAGAGTCGAAACCTGGGTCAGGAACATCCCCTGGAGGAGGGCATGGCAACCCGCTCCAGTATTCTTGCCTGGAGAATCCCATGGGCGGAGGAGCCTGATGGGCTGCAGTCCATGGGGTCACAGAGAGTTGGATGTGACTGAGCCACTAACCCACCTAAGGTGGTCGTGGGCTCCTTGACAGGTGGTCTGGGGATATTTTCTCTCTGTCCTTCACCTCGGACAATCCCCCCTCTTTATTTCTCAAACAGGTTAGTCTTGTCTGGCAAACACAGCACAGAGCTCCCTCCAGCCATAAAATCCTTGGGTGCAGTCAGAGAGAGCCGGTGCCTTTGTACAGGTGATGTCACTGACCCCGGGCACCTCACCGTAAGATGGACCCACGAAACCTGCTGCTGAGAAGCTGCCTTCCCCATCCCAGAGCATGACTGAAAATCTGCTCTGCAAATCGTGCTTTGCTATCCCCCGGAGGAGGAAGTGGCAACCCACTCCAGTATTCTTGCCTGGGAAATCCCACAGACAGAGGAGCCTGGCGGGCTACAGCCCACGGGGTTGCAAAGGGCCTGACACTACTCAAGTGACTTCGCACCGAGTGACTGAACACCACCACCACCTATGGAGCACAGAAAGCAGTCCACGCAGCAGATTAACCGGTGGTCCTCTGGGGGAAGGAAGGGGACAGAGACCTCACTGGTGCTGAGCTAAAAATTCCTGATTGACTGTTTAAGACAACATTTATGGGATTGGGGTTCAAAGCTTCAATTAGATTAGGCATTGAGCCCTAGCACAGTCTACACAAATGATTCCATTTTGAGGCTGTGATTTAAAAAAAAATAATAACCAAGCAATTAATTTTTGGCTGTGCTGGGTCTTTGCTGCTGCACACGGGCTTTCTCTAGTTGGGGTGAATGGGGGATATCCTTTGCTGTGGTATGCGGGCTTCTCATTGCAAGGGCTTCTCTTGTAGCAGAGCATGGCTCTACGTGGGAGGGCTTCAGTGGTTGCAGCTCATGGGCTCAGCAGCTGTGACTCTCGGGGTTAGCTTCTCCACAGCACGTGGAATCTTCCTGGACCAGGGATCGAACCCGTGTCCCCTGCATTGGCAGGTGGATTCTTACCCACTGCGCCACCAGGGAGGTCTGCCATTCTTTATTTTTGTACCCTCACTCCAACAACTAAAATTTGGCACCCATTTGTGAGCAAAAGTGCCTCGTGGGAGCTGTGGGATCCACCACCAGACACCAAAGGGCCCAGGAGGAGCCTCACCCACCTGGGCGTTGGATAGCGGGCAGACAGGCCTCAGTACCAGCCATAGAACCAGCAGGAGACTGTGACCTGATTCCAGCCCCTCTTGGCCGTCATCTGGGAGAACTTGGACCTGGTGGTACCTACAGACGGGAGAACATTTGCAGACGTTTACAAACCAAGGCTGAAGTATGGAGAAGTGGGAAACTGGAACAGATAAATAACAGATCAAGAGACTGAACCAGCAATCAAAACCTCCCGACAAAGAAAAGCCCGGGACCAGATGGCTTCACTGGTGAATTCCACCAAACATTTAAGGCAGAAATAACACCTGTCATTCCCAGCCTCTTCCCAAAAAGCACAGAGGAAGGAACATTCCTGTACTCATTTTACAAGGCCAGCATCCCCTTGACATCAGAACCAGGTAAGCACACTGAAAGAAGAGAAAACTATAGACCGATATCCCTAATGAATACAGATGTGAAAGTTCTCAACAAAATGTTGGCAAATCAATTTTAACAGTACATTAAAAGACTCACACACCAGGATCAAGTGAGATTTCTCCTTTGTACCCAATGATGGTTCACTATACAAGTCGATAAGTGTGATATACACATTAACGGAATGAAGGATAAAAATCATATGTTCATCTTATATGTAAAAAATTTTGATAAAATAGATCATTTCAATATAAAAACTCTCAATAAATTGGCTGTAGAAGGAACATACTTCAACACAATAAAGGCCAATATAATAAGCCCACAGCTAAGGTCATACTTAATGGTGAAAAGTTGAAAGCTTTTCCTCTGATGTCAGGAATGAGACAAAGATTCCCACCACTTCAATTCAACGTAATACTGGAAGTCCTCTCTGGAACAATTGGGCAAGACAGAAAAAAAAAAAAAAAAGGCATTCAAATCAAAAAGGAAGATGTAAAACTGCCTTCATTTGCAGATATGATCTTATCTACAGAAAATCAGCAAAAATAAATACTTTAGCTACCTAATGCAAAGAGCCAATTCATTATAAAAGACCCTGATGCTGGGACAGATTGAAGGCAAAAAGAGAAGGGGACGACAGAGGATGAGATGTTTAGATAGCATCGCCGACTCAATGGACATGAATTTGACCAAACCGAGATAGGGGAGCCTGGCAGGCTGCAGTCCATGGGGTCACTAGGAGTCGGACCTGACTTACCAACTGCACAACAGCGGTATATCAAACAAAAAAGCTTCTGCACAGCAAAATGAACAATCATCAACACGAACGGCAGTCTCCCCAGTGGGAGAGAGTACTTGCAAAATGTTGGTGCTCTTTTCTGGGATATGATTGGAAGGTGGGGGATTAGTGGTGTCACTCATACATATTTTTGTTATTAAAATAATACCAAGCTCCAGCAGTATTAAAAAGACTAACCTAGTGCTCTGGCCTGGGTTTGGGGACCCAGTGGGCACCTGGAGAAAAGAAAAAAAAAACCATTCTCCTCTCTGCTTCCCAAAGAGGGCACGAAGTCCGTAAGGAGAACATGAGGTTTATGTCCCCAAGGTTCTCACACAAACACTGTGACTCCTTTTCTCCTTTCCTGTTTTCTAGGGAACCAAGAGGAAAGCAAACCCGCCCCTGCAAAGACAGGTAATATAATTAGAAGGGACTTGTTTCCCCCAATTATATCCACCTCTGAAAACACTGGTGAATAAAACAGAACAAGGTACATCGTCTGCTGTTTTACATGATGAAAAGCTACGGTGGGGTTTCGGGAAGAACGGGGGTGAGTCTGTATGACTGGTTTGGGGAATGGGACCAGGACCTGCGGAGCCTATACTTTGGGACAATGTATGATCAAAGACTTGCTAAAACTTCCAAGTTCTCAAAAAACAGTGAATATTATTTTTTTTTCTGATACTGGTTTTCCGTGAAGAATTGACTAAGATTCTACCCTCAGAAATTCTCATAAAAACTAGGGCTTTTGGAGAAGGAAATGGCAACTCACTCCAGTGAGAATTGGCAACTCACTCTTGCCTGGAGAATCCCAGGGACGGGGGAGCCTGGTGGGCTGCCGTCTATGGGGTCACACAGAGTTGGACACGACTGAAGTGACTTAGCAGCAGCAGCATCCAGTAAAGAGTCATAGGCTAACTTACTAGTTTTTAAATGGGGTAGAATAGATCTAACAGGTATATACTAATTAGAAATGTAAACATATGTTTACTAGTATGTATACCAAAAAGTTCATAACCATACTGTTACTAATAGGCAAAAACGACGTATCAGTGTTAGAATAGTAAATTAAGTGGTGGAACATCACTGCAATGTAATACCAAATGGCAATGAAAACAAACCAGCTAATGCTACATTTTGATGTTGATGGATCTCACAAATATAATGTGGAGCTAAAGAAACTAGACATATATTATATGATTTTATTGAATTAAAATTAAAAAAAACAAGTATATAAATGTATGAATCAGAGAGGGTAGTGGTACTTCTACAATGGGAAAGTTTTGAGATGCATCTTGCATTAATTTTCTGTGGTTTTGATAATGTTCAATTTTTATATCTGTTTGTTAGTTAAATGTATGGGTTCTCAATTCCATAATTCATTGTTTTATATACATGATTGTGAATTTTATGTATTTATGTTATTCTGAAGTTCAAATTTCATAAATAAGAAAGGTAACATTTACATTATCAATAAATACATGCAATACTTTAAAAAAAAAAAAAAAAACTAGGGCTTTCTGAAGGTTTAGACTGAAACGGGCTTATCCATCCAGGATTCATTTTTGCTGTGCCATGCAGCTTGGGGGATTTTAATTCCCCGACCTGGGCTTTCCAGGTGGCTCAGTGGTAAAGAATGCACCTGCCAATGTAGGAGACTCAGATTCAATCTCTGGGTTGGGAAGATCCCGTGGAGGAGGAAATGGCAACCCACTCCAGTATTCTTTTCCTGGGAAATGCCATGGACAGAGAAGCCTAGTGGGCTACAGTCCACGGGGTTGCAAAGAGTCAGACGCAACTTGGTGACTGAGCACAAACACACAATTCCTCGACCAGGGATCCAACCCTGGCCTCTGGCAGTGGAAGCTGGAAGTCCTAACCACAGGACAAACGGGGAATTTACCTAGATGCTTGATCGTTTTTTCTTTCAGCAACTCATAACCTTCCTGTAATCTGCTCCAAAGGATCAACATTGTTCAAGGTTGTCATTAGAGCCTGTGCAAGTATAATAGAAATAATTTTTAAAAAGATATCCTTGGAAATTCTCTGGTGGCCCAGTGATTGGGACCCCGCACTTCCATTGCAGGGGGCACAGGTTCCATCCCATATGGCGTGGCGTGGCCAAAAAAAAAAAAAAGATTTCCTGCATCCTGTCCTTGCAAACTACATATTTGTCTTTGAAACATTTTTATGCAGTATTAGCAGGCTAATGACTGCTACTCTGGCTCTGTGAACACAATGCGTGCCCCAGTGTCTTGGAGAAATCTGAAATCTGATAGAGTTGGAGAGCTTGGAAGTGTCAGAAACGGGAGATGGGAAGTCGAAGCGTTCGTGTTTTTAGCTCTTCTGTCATGTCTTTTCTTTTTTAGTTGGTATGTTATTCACATCCCATAAATTCACCCTTTTAAAGTATATGAGGCAGAGGCGTTTGGCACACTCACAGGGCTGTACCATCACCACTATGCTGATTCCCCAGATGAAGTTCCCTTAAGTGTCGGTCTTTGCTCCCTGCTCCCCCGACACGCCCTGCCAATCTGTTTTCTGGCTCTACGGTTTTGCCTCTTGTGGACATTTCATATAAAACGCAGTCCCACACTGTGAGGTCTGGAGACTGGCTTCTTTCACTTAGCTCGGTGTCATCAAGGTTCACCCGTGTGGTAACACGTATCAGTACTTCCAGTCTTTTCATGGCTGAATAATATTCCATCATGTGGACAGACCACATTTTGTTTATCCATTGAGTTGATGGACATTTGGGTGGTTTGCACCTTTTGGTTATTGTGAGTAATGCTGCCATGAATATAGGTGCACATGTATCTGAACCTCTGCTTTCAATCAGGTATTTGAAAGGAGAACGTATTAGTCATTCAGTCACGTCCGACTCTTTGCGACCTTATGGACTGTAGCTCGCCATGGGATTCTGTCCATGGGATTCCCCAGGCAAGAATACTGGAGTGGGTTGTCATTTCCTACTCCAGGGGATCTTCCCAACCCAGGGGTTGACCCTGGGTCTCCTGCATTGCAGGCAGATTCTTCACCATCTGAGCCACCAGGGAAGCCCCTAATCAGGTATCTAGGAGTAAAACCGCTGGGACACACAGCAAGTTTGTGTTTACCTTTTTGAGCAACTGCCGAACTGTATTCCAACGTGACTGCCCCATTTCACACACCCGTCAGTAACCTATGTGGGCGCCGATGTCTCCACATCCTTGCCAACACTTGTTGTTTTCCTTTCATTTTATTATAGCCAACATGGTGGGCGTGTATATCACTTCTTTCCTGTTTTTTGGCCACAACAAACAGCACTGTGACCTTAGCTTCCCAGTCAGGGGTCGACCTGGTGCCCTCTGCATTGGGAGCCCTGAGTCTCAACCACTGGACCGCCTGAGAAGTCCCTGTATATTGTTTCTTAAAATGCACTATCAGAGTTCACATTTACACCACCACAATGCTGAACAGAGTGAGACATCTTTAAGCACAGACGTGCTATCTCTGGAGAAGGAAATGGCAACCCACTCCAGTATTCCTGCCTGGGAAATCCCGTGGACAGAGGAGGCTGGTGAGCTACAGTCCATGGGAGTTGCAAGAGTCAGACACAACTTAGCAAACTAAACGACGACGACGAGAGGCTGTCTCCAGCCTACATACACACGCCTCCGGGCTACTAGAAAGGAACCCTCTACTCTAATTCTGGGCAGAGCCTACGATGAAGTTCACCCCTTAACTTTGCCACAAGGCCAGGCTTCCTTTCTGGGACTTCATGCCCTGTGTCACGCTGTATCCCACTGCTCAGTCAGATGCCTTAGATCAGTATCACAGACCTTCTGCAAGTTAATTTTGGCAATGTGTAAATAGCTGATGTGAAATCTGGCCAGGATATGTGGCCATCTCAGGGCAAACCCAGTTCAGTGGGCGGTGGGCAGTCTCGCAATCATCTACTTCTCATTTCTAGTGAACCGCACCATGAGATAAACTGCAGGGCCATCAGGAGGAGGGTGAGAGCATCGGCAAGGCTGACCTTCCTTTGCTGCCATCCAGGAACGGGTGTTTCTGCCCTACTTTTCCAAGTCCACGGGGATGCATGGCTCCCACAAATGTCAGCTGTTGGAAAAGGGGTGTCCCCGGGCCCCTTAGATTCCCAAGGCATTTTCCGGGCAGTACCCCACCACCACCACCGCCAACAAAGACACCAAAGCGCTCACATTGGGAAGGGGGATAAACCGCGATCGAGCACGCCTAAGAATGGCAAAGGAATCCGGGGGACCGCGGGCGGAGGAGCACTGACAGCGTCTGTTACAGAGGGAGGTGGGTGGGGGTGGGGTGCTGTGAGAGAACGATCCTGATCACGGCAACCTCCTCAGCCCACCGTGAGTCAGAGTCCACACTGAGCGCTTCCGAGTCAGGGTTTTTCATCATCACTGCTCTCTTCAAGGGAGCGCTCCTCACCTCCCTTTCCCACACCTCCTTCCCCTCCCCACCAGTTTCATGAAGCTATCACTGGCAAAGCGGTAAGATACTTCAAGTGTACAATGGGATGATTTGATACAGGATAGGGGCTTCCCTGGTAGCTCAGTGGTAAAGAATCTGCCTGCAATGCAGGAGATGCAGGAGACTCGGGTTTGATCCCTGGGTAGGGAAGATCCCCTGGAGAAGGAAATGACAACCCACTCCAGTATTCCTGCTTGGGAAATCCCATGAACAGAGGAGCCTTGCGGGCTACAGCCCAGGCTTTTACTCTCTGTTTTTATGAGTTTATTTTTGTTTTTTAAAGTATTTATTTATTTGGCTGCCCCAGATCTTAGTTGCAGCTTGTGGGATCTGGTTCCCTGCCCGGGGATTGAACTCAGACCCCCAGCATCGGAAGTGCATGTGTATATATATACCACACCTTCATTATCTGTCCATCTATCGATGGACACTTAGGTTGCTTCCTTACCTTAAGAAAATGATTCTTGGACTTTGATTCATCTGTTGCCGGACTTGTCTTCACTTCCATAGCATCACAGTTAGTCTGGGTAAATGTGTTTCTCACCAGATTATGACTTCTCTGGAAAAGGTTCAGAATGTCACTTCTCTTGAATGTCCCCACCTGGGGTCAGCACAGAGCTACCCCGACCTTGGGGCAGACTGGCCAGAAAGGTTAGACATAGCAGCATCCAAAGCCCATCCTGGCCACATGACTCTGGGGAACTCAGTTTAATTCCAGGTATTTGGTTTATGTTTGAATGAAATGGGGATGGCAAACTTACCTTGTGTGCTTATTGTCAAGATGAGAAAGAACAGGGAACTCCCTGGTAGTCCAGTGTTAGGACTCCAGGCTTTCATGCTAAAGGCCTGGGTTCAGTCCCTGGTTGGGGAACCAAGCTCCTGCAAGCTTCATTGCAAAAAAAAAAATTAATACAAAAAAATGTTTTAATGAGAAAACACTTATGAGTGCTAACGGCTCACAGTTAATAAGTATTATTCCTGGGGATGAAACGTTTAGTGGGTGTTTGCCATCTGCCGGGCACCGTGCTAGCCCTCTCTGTAGGCACTGACCCACTCCTTCTCTTGACCAACCAGTAAAGCAGCCACAATTGCTATCCTTGCTTTGAAAGGGAAAACAAAAGCTCAAGGAGATGACGCAAATTCCCTCAAGCAATTGGACATTCCAGCTGGGGAGTGGCAGCTCCAAGTCTTGAAGCCAGGCTGTCTGCTCCTTGTAACTCTTCTCCGAAGTGGCTCAGTGCGTTCCTGGAGCCAGCCTGACTCTTGGCCCCGTTCTTCTCCCTCCAGATACCAGGATCATCTTCGTGGCCACCTTCAGCTGCCTCTCCCTCTTTCTCCTCTTCCTCGCCATCTTCTTCATCTACAGGTGCACTCAGCAAGGTGAGTTCAGAGCATCACGGGTTTCACACTCTGAGGAAGGGGACTAAAGTGAAGGATTCTTTAGGGAGATACATTCCTCCTTGTTTTTTTTTTTTTTTTAATAGATTCATCAGAGGAAGAATCCATCAAGAGGTAGATAACACTTGACAGACCTCACGCCCTGCGTTAACTCCCACTCCACTGCACATCAGTGACTCTTAGGCCCAGCCCCACCTCTGTCAGCCCTATCCCCTCCCCCAGATCTCCAGATCCCAGACTTTAACACGTTTCTCTTTCTCAGAAGCTGCCATTCCAAAGTGCACAAGCAGAGGGATGCAGGTAAGTGATCAGGGATGAAACCACAAGGAACCTTGGGATGGAGACTACACTCTGACTCTTGCCATCTGAGAACTGAGTTTTGTCTCCTTGTACGCACATGCAGATGTATCCAGGCTGGAAAGGATATCTGAATCGGTGAGTTCTCCCCTACGAAATAACCCAAGAGCTCACGCACCACCAGAGGCTGGTCTGTCTGCCTCTTGGCTTAGCTCAAACGCTGGTTATATTCATGTGGCCATTTGATATTGAGTTTAAAAACATCTGAAGAACCCATTAAAAGAGAGTAGATAGGAGGTTAACAGGGGCTGGGGGTGCGGGCGGGTAGGGGACCTGGGAAGATGGCATTTAAGGGAACAAACTTGCAACTTGTAGATGAATAAGTCCTGGGAATCTAATGCACAGCTTGGGGATTATAGTCAGCAATACTGTATCATATACATCAAAGATACTAGGAGGCTAGATCATAATTGTTCTCATCACGAAAAAGAAATGATAATTATGTGACAGGATGAAGGTGTTACCAAGGTGGTACACTATATCAATGTATCACATCAACATGCTGCTGCTGCTGCTAAGTCGCTTCAGTCGTGTCCGACTCTGTGCGACCCCATAGACAGCAGCCCACCAGGCTCCCCCGTCCCTGGGATTCTCCAGGCAAGAGTACTGGAGTGGGTTGCCATTTCCTTCTCCAATGCATGAAAGTGAAAAGTGAAAGTGAAGTCGCTCCGTCGTGTCCGACTCTGTGAGACCCCATGGACCGCAGCCTACCAGGCTCCGCCGTCCATGGGATTTTCCAGGCAAGAGTACTGGAGTGGGGTGCCATGGCCTTCTCCACATCAACATGAGTACACCTTAAAGTTACACAGGGTTATATATCAGTTACATCTCAAACAAATAAACCAACAAACAAAAAAACAGGTGCTTTGAATTCACAGTATCTGGATTCCAGCTCCCAATAGCTACTATTTATTACCAGTGTGGTCTGAGACAAATCACAATACCCCCATGAGAGGGGATACGTGTGTATGTACAACTGACTCACTTTTCTGTGTACCTAAAACTAACACAACACTGTAAGTCACCTACACTCCAATAAGAATTCAACAAACAAGACACAAGCCCGCAGAATTTGGACCCTTCCTTCCCTGGTGGCTCGGGTGGTAAAGAATCTGCCTCCAATGCAGGAGACCCGGGTTCAATCCCTGGGTCAGGAAGATGCCCCGGAGAAGGGAAAGGCAACCCACTCCTCTCCATAGACAGAGGGGCCTGGTGGGCTACAGCCCACGGGGTCACAGAGAGTCGGACATGACTGAGCGACTAACACTTCTTCGCTTTTTTCCTCCTATATCTAAGGGGAATCCAAATCCCCAGTTAAAAGGCTGTGAGAGTCTAATGATGTCATAAACGTAAAGGGTTTATTGGTGTTCCTGGCAAATTTTAAGTGTCAAATGGGTGGCATGAAAGCATCATTTAACAAGTATTAATCAACTTACACCCATCAATTTCTTCTCCTTAAAATACTGCTTGTTGGGTGCACACTCAGTCAGTCAGGCATGTGCAACTCTTTGTGACCCCATGGACTGTAGTCCACCAGGTTCCTCTCTCAGTGGGATTTCCCAGGCAAAGAATACTGGAGGGGGTTGTCATTTCCTCCTCCAGGGGATCTTCCCGACCCTGGGATCGAACGGGCGTCTCCTGCGCCACCTGCATCGCAGGTGGATTCTTTACCCCTGAGCCACTGGGAAGCCCCCTAAAATACTGCTTATTTGTAATTTAATATTAATGAGCATTATAACATCTAAAAGCAATAGCAAGTAAAATTCACACCTTTTCCCACAGGTCACAGAGGTTCCCTGGCTCATTCTTGAAGCCAAAGCAAGTTAAATAAGAGCATTAGCAGGGAATTCCTTGGTTGTCCAGTGGTTAAGACTTGGTGCTTTCACTGTTGAGGGCCTAGGTTCAATACCTGGTCAGGCAAGTAAGATTCTGCAAGCTACTGGCCAAAAAAAAAAGCATTAGTAAAAGATTTAAACATTGTTGCGTTTAAAGCAACATTTATGTACATTGCATTCATTTAGATACATATAAATATTAAGTTATGGAAAGGCATAGTTTATCACAAAGTAAGTGCCAGTGATTAAATCTGGGCTATTTTAAGGGTTGGTTTGATTAGCACATTGTTGATAATTATAATATTATGATAATTCATGTTGTGATGGGATACCTCCATACAATAGAATACTATTCAGCAGTAAAAGAAAGAAGTTACAGATATAGGTGAGAAGTGACTGCACCTCAAAAATAGTTTGCTAGGTGAAAAAAGTCAGATACAAAAAACTGTATATAAAATTGTTCCATTTACATAAAATTTCCAGGAAAGGCAAATTAGTAGCTGCTTATGGCTGGGGTGGGGGTGGAGGGCAGGGAGGGCAAGGCTTAACTGCAAACAAGCCCAGGGAACTTTTGGGGGGCGATGAATATTCTCCCGCTGTACAATGGTGATGGTTGCATTGTTCTACAAATTCACTAAAAGTCATAGAACTGTACACTTATCCCAGGGGAATTCTATGGTATATACATTATATCTCAGCAAAATTAGTTTTTAAAATACAATACTATGTTATCAGTAGGTATGCATGTAGGAGGGCAGTTCTTATTATGAAAACCATACGTTTGCACTGATTTTTAATAAGCACAAGTTACCACTGATTGATGGTATCCTGTTATGAGAGTTGAAAGCACAGCCATCCTAGAACATGCTGTCCAACAGAACTTCCCGCGATGAGGGCAACAGTCTATAGCTGTGTTGTCCCATACATGTCACAGCCTCCCGCGGCATCTGAATGCATCTGGTGAGACTGAGGACCTCAGTTTGAATTTAGTTGGCATTTGTCTGAAGTCGAATGGCCATGTGTGGCTCATGGCTACCCTACTGCACAGCTCAGCTCTACAAGCCTGTCTCTCTTCTCCCCAAAGCCTGACGAGCCCGAGGGGGTGACCTACGCCCAGCTAAACACCGCCGCGCTGTCTGGGGCAGCTTCTGTCCCCGCCGAGGAGACCCCAAATTCTTGTGACTACACAATGGTGAAGGTGTAGGACTGAGAGAAGAGCTTTGCTCTGGGAGGGAGAGTATGGATTAACACGGCCGGGATGGATTAACACGGCCGGGATGACTGGACTTGGGAAAATCCAGGTGACTCTGTGTCCTGGGCTCATTTATTCTTAATAATAGAATTATGTTTCCCTTCTTGCTTCCCCTCCTCTCAAAAATTACAGGGTGAGTTTTCACAAGACTTGGAGTGCACCTTTACTATGAAAGTGTTAGTCGCTCAGCCATGTCCGACTCTTTGTGACCCCATGGACTGTAGCCCTCCAGGATCCTCTGTCCATGGGATTTCCCAGGCAAGAATACTGGAGTGGGTTGCCATCTCCTTCTCCAAGGGATCTTCCGGACCCAGGGGATTGAACCCAGGTCTCCTGCGTTGCAGGCGGATTCTTTACCCTCTGAGCCACCAGGGAGGGTTTGAATGAAATCATAGGCTAAGAATACGTACTGTATCTATAGGCTGGTGGGACTGGGAATATTCACTTAGGGAGTTCAGGACGACATCATGCAAATAGAAAATGTTACTCAGAGAAGACTATGTGACCCCACAGACACAGGGATTTCACAAAAGGAGCAGAAAAAATACAGGCTGTGAAGGGAGACACTTGTGAATTAACAAACAGCATCCCTAGGTAGCACACACCTAGGAAAGCAGCTGAAAGTGTTTGGTTCCTGATTCTTTCAAGCCCTCTAGTCTCAAGACCAGTTTCCTCTCTGATAAGAACGAAAGTGCTTTCTTACCACCATCATATTTCTGTTTTTATTCTTATTAAAATCAAAGGCTGCAATAAAGTTAGACTTACAGAATATATGTGGATTCTGTCACTTGGCACCCATAACTTAATTAACTCATGTGAACACAGCACTTTAAGGGTATTTTTCTGATTGTGGACTTTTTTGTGTAGGTGATAGAGGTACCGAATGACCGCTTCGTTATAAGCACGGGGATATGAGTTTTGCTTCCAAAGTTACGTCACTCAGTCAGGTTTGCAAGTCATTTTAAAATATGTGAATGGATGAAAGTGTAAATATTTGGAATGCATATATAAATATTCTTCACTCAGTAGCATACACTGGATAACTTTTTTTCTTTTTTTTTTTGGACGTCCCTGCAGCTTGCGGGATCTTAGCCCCACTACCAGGGATTGAACCCAGGCCCTCAGCAGGGAAAGCCTGGAGTCCTAACCACTGGACCGCCAGGGAATTCCCTAGATAACTTTTTTTTTCAAGTTTTTAATTATGAAGTATTTCTGCCATAAAGAAAAACACCCCAATATATAAGTGGAAATAGGCACACTGACCTTATTTTCAAACCATGGATACTTTGCTGTGTTTTTATTCTACCCCTCCCAGTCTGTTTCCCTCCCTCTTTTTCTAGGCAACATTACTCAGAGTAGTATATATTATACTGATGGATTTTTTTTCATACTTTTACTCCTCAAGCATCTATCAACAGTCAATATATTATATTTTATTGTTATTACATTCTACAAACATAGGGAATCATCATTACAAGTCTGTCACCTTTTTTTTTATTGCCATCAACATTATGCTTTTGAAATTCATCCAGGTGATTTTTGAAGATTTATTTCCTTGTTTGCCGCACAGAATTCAGTTGTTAACCATACCATGGAATATTACTCAGCCCCCAAAAAGAATGAAGTGCTGGTACATGCCATGACCTGAAGGAAACTTGGAAACATTATGCTAAGACACAGAAAGCTGTGCATCATAGCATTTTATTTATAAGATCCTGAGAAAGTGGATTAATGGCTGCCATTAATGGTTGCCATTAACTGGGGAGAAGGAGAAACGGGGAGTGACTAGAAACGGGTATGGGTATCTTCTTGGGTTGATGACAATGTGGTGGAATTAGTCAGTGGTGATGGTTGCTCAGCCTTGTGAATAAAGATCACTGAACTGCACACCTTAGAAGCATAGATTTTATGGTATGTGATTACATGTCAATAAAAGAAAATTGTAAAAAGCACTTGGTTATATGCACAAGCCATGGTTTCTCTTTGTTCTTTCCTGGACTGCTAGATATTTGGGTTGTTTTCCTGCTTTGCTGTCAGCAAAATGCTACAGTTAAACATCTTTGGAACCTGCCTTCTTGCTCACAT
This sequence comes from Bos grunniens, assembly GCF_055505025.1. NCBI lineage: Eukaryota > Metazoa > Chordata > Mammalia > Artiodactyla > Bovidae > Bos > Bos grunniens. Next base: position 62,148,320 of record NC_141182.1, on the reverse strand, counting down.
GTGTGCTCTCTCAAGGTTTATATTTAGGAGTAAAATCTGTCTTCTGTGACGTCAACTTTCATCCCACTGGAAAAGGCAAATTGATAACTAAGGTGGTTTCCCCCATTTATTCTTCCACCAAGGATGTATAAGCTTCCAATTCTTTGAGTCATTACCAATTCGCACACACACACACATACACATAACTTTGTTATTTTTGCTGATTAAAATATGTGAACTGGTAACCTGTACTTTGGCCACCTGATGCAAAGAACTGACTCATTGGAAAAGATCCTGAAGCTGGGGAAGATTGAGGCCAGGAGGAGAAGGGGACGACAGCAGATGAGATGGTTGGATGGCATCACTGCCTCAATGAACATGAGTTTGAGCAAGCTCTGGGAGACAGTGAAGGACAGGGAAGCCTGGCGTGCTGCAGTCCATGGGGTCACAAAGAGTCAAACATGACTGAGCAACTGAACAACAACAAACCTATTTTAAGCTGCTTATATAAAGATACCTCATTGTTGCTTTAATTTGCATTTTCCTGATTATGAATGAGGAATATTGACTATTTGGGGTTTCTTTGCTGTGAATTGATGGTATCTAGCCATTATTCACTTTTCTATTGAATAGCTGGTATTAATATTTTCCTCACTGACTTAAAGGGCATAATTACACAGTTGGCACACCTGTCCTTGATAAGCTACAACATTGCAAATACTCTCCTTTAAATCTGACTCATATTTTCATTCTTCTTTGTATTTTTTAATATTAGTTACTCTGAGTAATTCATCTTTTTATTTATATTTTGAGAGACTTCTTTGTGTCTGGAAGCTTCATTCGAGAATATACTCTCTTATGGTGGTGGTGGTTTAGTCACTAAGTCGTGTCCGACTTTCACGACTGCATAGACTGTAGCCCACCAGGCTCCTCTGTCTGTGGGATTTCCCAGGCAAGAATACTGGAGTGGGTTGCCATTTCCTTTTCCAATACTCTCTTATATGTTCTTCTAAATTTAAATTTTCAAAAGTTTGTTTATCATATTTAATCCATCTGAAATTAACTTTTGCCAAGGGCTGGGGTAAAGGTCTAATTTTTCCGTCTGGATAATCAACTGTCCCGGTACGTCTTGTTATTTATTCATTTATTTTAGATTTTTGATGCACCGCACAGCATGTAGGATCTTAGCTCCCCCCCGCCCCCAGGAATCAAACAAGCTCAGCCAGCAGTGAAAGTGCAGAGTCTTAACCCCTGGACTTCAAGGGAAATCCCCCAGGATCACTTATTAAAAGTAGGGATGTGGCCCCTGGGACCCCTTATTGAAAGGCTTGTTCCTTTTCGTTCTAGCTGTGCTTTCAATTTGATGAAATATGACCGTTTCTGTTTCATCTGCACCACCTTCCATTGCCAGCATAGCTCAGAGACTCGGATGGAAATGACAAAATGAAAAACCTAACTTGAAAAGACTTTAAAACAATAAAGAGAGGAGGAAGGAAGGAGAAAAGGAAGGCAAGAAGGAAAGAGGGAGGGAAGAAACTGAGTCACGTAACCAAACTAAGGGAAAGACAGCTAGAGATATCCTCAGACAACGATATCCACATACCCAAATGCTATTTTTTCCCTTACGTCTCTCATCTATTCTATTTCTGTGTTGTCATTATTATTCATACCAGCTGTCCCTATGCGTCTGGAATTTGATAGTGACGAGTCTAGGCTCACAGCCTTGCAGACTTCCAGCCAAAGAGGTAAGCGCTGGTGGTGGGGCGGGGAAAGGGCTCCTACTTACTGGATCAATTTAGAAAAAGATATTACCGGCTATCTTTGGAAGATGCTAGAAACACAACTTAAAAAAATTTTTAAATGCCAAAGAAAGCAAGCAAGCATTTCTCCTGCCTTTCATTTATAACCTGTACCTCAGGAAAACCAGACAGATGAAGAAGCCAAGATTCTGCTCATGCAGTTACTACAGCTAATACATAACGGAGAAAACCCCCAAGCCTTATCTTTGCTTAGTGCATGGCCAGTTATCAGGAATAATAACAAAGGATGTAGTTAGTATCTTTCTGTCCAGAAACGGTAGCTATGTGATAGACAGAATATCCAGAGATGGAGCAGAAGGGACATCAGATGGTCAGAATCAAAGGGATGTGTCTTTTTCAAAGAAGCACTGATAGCAGTGGCGGCTCTGGTTTAAAGTTGCCACAGTTGGAGACGTAAGAAACATGGGTTTGATCCCCAGGGGGAATATCCCCTGGAAGATGGCACAGCAACCCCCTCCAGTATTCTGGCCTGGAGAATCCCAAGGACAGAGGACCCTGGTGGGCTATGGTCTATAGGGTGACAAAGAGTTGGACACGACTCAAGCAACTTAGCAAGCATGCACACACCTATCTCTAATAATTAACTGAAATACAGATGGATTAGAAAGTACTGAACTGTAATCGCCCTACAGTATTTTGATGTTATTGTTGTTTAGTGGCTAAGTCATGTCCGACTCTCTGTGACCCCATGGACTGCAGCACGCCAGGCTTCCCTGTCCTTCACTGTCTCCCAGAGTTTGCTCAAACTCACATCCATTGAGTCAGTGATGCCATCCGACCATAGTATCCCCTGTCGTCCCCTTCTCCTCTTGCCCTCCATTTTCCCCAGCATCAGGGTCTTTTCCAATGAGTTGGCTCTTCGCAAGGTGGACCAAGTATTAGAGCTTCAGCATCAGTCAAATTACATTTGATGTTATAATTGTTGCCATATAAAAATAACAACAGCAGGCATAACAATATGGCTTGCCAAAGGGTTTCATTAAGAAAAATTCAAACACGGGGCTTTCATAAATTACAAATAAAAGACTTTTTCTGTATGGACTTGCCCTGTTAACTATATCCAAACTATGACTTTGCTTTTGAAAAGGAAAGAAATAAACAAAAAGCCTGTTGCCACATTGGTTTACTTTCTCTGTAAGACAGAAGGGAGAAACATAAAAAAATAGAGCTTTCCAAACACACTCTTCTATACAGACCTCCACCGGGCGAGCTACACAGAGCCTCTACACATAACACAATCACACATCAGAGCACACTGTCACGGGCTGAATTTTGTCTACCCCCCGAACCCACATCTTTAAGTCCCAAAGCCCCAATAGCTCAGATGTGGCCTTACTTGCAGAGGGGTCACTGCAGATCAATAAGAGGATGAGGTCATCCTGGAGTAGGGTGAGCCTTCAACCTGTAAGACCATGTCCTTGTCAAAGGGGAACCCGGGACACATATGCACACCTGGAGAGACCGCCATGCGACGATGAAGGCAGAGGTCGCGGTGATGTGTCTAGGAGCCAAGAAACGCCAACGCTCCCCCCGGGACCCACCAGACGCGAGAGAGGCGCGCAGAACACGAGGAACCAACCCTGCCCACACCTTGACTTCGGACTTCTGTCCTTAGAACTGTGAGAGAACAGACGTCTGTTGTTTCAGCCTCCCCACTCTGCGGCATTTTGCTAAAGCAGCCCGAACAGATGAATACGGGGAAGCGAGGAGGCAGCGGAGGCAAGGGGATGCAGACGCTCTCTGCATATGCTCCACAGTCCCATCGGAACCCGCCAACAAAGCACAGTGACGTATGATTAAGAACTTCACCATCGGACTCCCCTGGTGGTCCAGTGGTTAAGAATCGGCTTTGCAATTCAGGGGACGCTGGTTCGATCCCGGGTGTGGGAACTAAGATCCCACATGCTAACGAAGCTAACGAAGCCTCTAAGCCCTCGAGCTGCAACTCCTGAGCCCGCACGCCACAACTAGAGAGTCCGTGTGCCAGAGCAGAAGATCCCGTGGTGAGGATCCCACGGGCCACAGCTAAGACCCAACACAGCCAAACAGATAAATACACGTGCAGTTCAGCCGCTCAGTCGTGTTCGACTCTTTGCGACTCCATGAATTGCCTCACGCCAGGGCTCTCTGTCCTTCACCAGCTCCTGGAACTTGCTCAAACTCATGTCTATTGAGTCAGTGATGCTATCCAACCATCTCATCCTCTGTCATCCCCTTCTCCTCCTGTCTTCAATCTTTCCCAGCATCAGGGTTTTTTCCAATGAGTCATCTCTTCGCATCAGGTGGCCAAAGTATTGGAGCTTCAGCTTCAGCATCAGTTCTTCCAGTGAATATTCTGGGTTGGTTTCCTTTAGGATTGACTAGTATATATATTTCGGAGAAGGCAATGGCACCCCACTCCAGTGCTCTTGCCTGGAAAATCTCATGTGGGGAGGAGCCTGGTAGGCTGCAGCCCATGGGGTCGCCAAGAGTCTGACACGACTGAGTGACTTCACTTTCACTTTTCACTTTCATGCATTGGAGAAGGAAATGGCAACCCACTCCAGTGTTCTTGCCTGGAGAGTCCCATTTACAGCGGAGCCTGGTGGGCTGCCATCTGTGGGGTCGCACAGAGTCGGACACGACTGAAGTGACTTAGCAGCAGTAGCAGCAGCAGTATATATATTTAAAAAACAAAAAAAAAGCAGCATAAGAAGAAGAACTCCATGATGGCCGGGACTTTGCTAGTGATCCAGTGGCTAAGACTCCATGCTCCCAATGCAGGGGGTCAGGATTTGACCTCTGGTCAGAGAACAAGGACCCAGGTTCGATCCCAGGGTTGGAAAGATCCCCTGGAGGAGGGCATGGCAACCCACTCCAGTATTCTTGCCTGGGAAATCCCATGGACAGAGGAGCCAGGTGAGCTACAGTCTATGGGGTCGCAAAGAGTCGGACACGATTGAGTGACTAACACTTTCAGGGAACTAAATCCCACATGCTGTAACCAAGACCTGGTACAGCCAAATACATAAATATTTAAAATATTTTAAAAAAAGAAGAAGAAGAAGAACACGATTGTGACTACAAAGTGTCAGGACCCAAGTGTGGGTCACCTTCTGAATGCGAGGTCCCCTTCACCCTGAAAGCTGGCCCTGTGAGCATCTCAGCTTCAACCTCCATCGATGGTTCATCTGAAGAACTCACTCGGCTCCCCTCCCTACCGAGCCACCCAGCCAAGGGTGCCAAGGTGCTGAAGTCACAGTGGGGACGATCAAGATGGAGGTGGGGAGCGCCTCCCCGTTCCTCTTGCCCCAAAAGTCATCCTCTTTGAAACCTGGGAGCTCTGGGAGACCATCTGTCTCACCATGTGGAGGAAGCCCGTCTCTAATGAGAAACATGAAGATGACTCAGAGAACTTCGGAAAAAGGAAATGGAGTGATTGTGCCTTCAATTATGTATCTGGCTTCGGATGGCTTTCAAAACTCGACATTTCTTCCCTCCTTACTGCTTTCTTGGTCAACCATTCTGGGAGCCTTCTGAGCCAACACCAAAACCAAGAAAAACCCAAACAACCCAGAACAGTCCTTTGCATCTAAGCGAGTCTGAGAAGGGACTGTTGTTCTGATCAAAGAATCTTGACAAATATTATTAAAATCAGTGACCCTGGAGCAGGGCGTGGGAGACAGGTTGCAGAGGGAGGGGATATATGCATACTTGTGGCTGATTCACTTTGCTGGGCAGCAGAAACCAACACAACATTGTAAAGCAATTACCCTCCAATTAAAAAAAAAAGAGAAATCAGTGACCCTAATAGATATCTTTTATGGACATCTGCTCTGGTATTTATCCTCCTTAAATTTCCATGTGTGTTTAGTCATTCAGTCGTGTCTGACTCTTTACGACCCAGACCCTTTGGACTGTGGCCCGCTAGTCTCCTCTGTTCATGGGATTCTCCAGGCCAGAATACTGGAGTGGGTGGCCATTCCCTTCTCCAGGGAATCTTCCCAACCCAGGGATCGAATCCGAGTCTCCTGCACAGCAGGCGGATTCTTTACTGTCCGAGCCGCCAGTCTTTAATTTAAATGGAGTGATTCTTGACCTTTTATTTTCCGGGATCACAAATGCCGTAGCAAGTGCAGTCCAGTTTTGTTTTCTTAACTCGTGTCTTCCATGTGGGACACGCTGGAGAAGAGGCCAAGATACAGGGGGCACAGGTTCCATCTGTGGTCGGGGAGCTAAGATACCACGTGCCTCGGTGCCAAAAATCCAAAACATAAAATAGAAGCCATATTGCAACAAATTCAATAAAGGTTTTAAAAATGGCCCACATAGAAAAATAAGCTACTGTACACAAAATTGATAAGCAAAGGATTTCCTGTATAGCACAGGCAACTGTGAGGCTTTCCGGGTGGTGCTGGCAGTAAAGAATCTGACTGCCAAGGCAGAAGAAGTAAGAGGGATGCAAGTTCGATCCGTGGGTAGGGAAGATCCCTTGGAGGAGGGCATAGGAACCCACGCCGGTATTCCTGCCTGGAGAAGCCTGGCAGGCTACAGTCCATAGGGTAGCAGACTTGGACAGGACTGAAGTGACTTAGCATGCACACACACAGAATTATACTCAATATTTTATAATAAACTACAATGGAATATGGGCTTCCCTGGTGGCTCAGATGGTAAAGAATCTGCCTGCAGTGCAGGAGACTTTGGTTCAGTCCCTGGGTTGGGAAGATCCCCTGAAGAAGGGAAAGGCAACCTTGCCTGGAAAATCCCATGGACAGAGGAGCCTGGTGGGTTACAGTCCATGGGGTTGCAGAGTCGGACCTGATTGAGCACACACGCAGTAATGCAGGAACAATGAAATATAATCTGAAAAAAAAAATAACCGAATTACTTTCCTGTATTCCTGAACCTAACACAATATTGTAAATCAACTACGCGTACGTGCTCAGTCACTTCAGTCGTGTCCGACTCTGTAACCCCATGGACTGTAGCCCTCCAGGCTCCTCCGTGCATGGGATTCTCCAAGCAAGAATAACTGGAGTGGGATGCCATGCCCTCCTCCAGATCTTCCTGAGTCAGAGATGGAACCCATGTCTCTTATGTCTCCTGCATTGGGAGGTGGGTTCTTTCCCACTAGGGGCCACCTGGGAAGCCCAAATTTACTTCAATTAAAAAATAAAAAATCTTCACTCACCCTCTACGATGGCCCATACTCTGTCTGTGGATTGTGCTTCTCTCTGTATCTGAATAAATCCACTTCTTATCTATCAAAAATAGAAAAGTAAAAATCTGAGTCAGAATTAAAAAAAAAAAAAAAGTCTCCAGGGCTCTGTGACCTCATCATAGAGACAAAGAGTTGAAAATAGCAGGACTAGCCAAGCTAGTTTTCCTGGAACAGGTTGGGGGGTGGGGTGGGTGGAGGAGTCGGGGGTGGGAATGAGAAGTTTCCTAGGACATGAAAATTTCAGGGTTAAAACTGAGAAATTCCCAGGCAAATCGGAGTTGGTCACCCTAGTTGTAAGTATATAAGTGAAAGTCGCTCAGTCGTATCTGACTCTTTGTCACTCCATGGACTATACAATCCATGGGATTCTCCAGGCCAGAAATCTAGAGTGGGAAGCCGTTCCCGTCAACAGGGGATCTTTCCAACCCAGGGATCAAGGCCGGTCTCCTGCCTTGCAGGCAGATTCTTTACCAACCAAGCTATCAGGGAACAGTTGTAAGTACATGGCCTTGTAAAGACGTAGGTGTGACAATCACACTGACTCAGAAAACAACTTTCCCCCTCTTCCTCTTGTTCCCCTACAGCATCCACCTCACAGGTCTAATTTTTTTATTTGTGTCCTTGCTGCTGCTGCTGCTAAGTCACTTCAGTCGTGTCCAACTCTGTGCAACCGCATAGACGGCAGTCCACCAGGCTCCTCTGTCCCTGGGATTCTCCAGGAAGGAATATGGAGTGGGTTGCCATTGAGGGACATCTAAAACAAATCTCATGACTTTTACAGTCATCTTAGACAATAAAGACTTTCAGTCCTTTTTTTTTTAAAACTCACATGCAAAGAAAAAATTGGTGTCAGTTCAGTCATTGCAATGCATTTGGCAAGTTGCCTGCAGCTCCCGCGGGCATGGTCAGCTTTTTATTTACGTCCCTACCTGGAGCTTCTGCTCCTCTTCCTCCTCGCTCTCGAGGCTGCAGTTTCCTCGTCTGACGTCTGTAGGTTTCCTCCAGGGAGGAAACCCTGGGTCTTGGCAGGGGAGGTCGGGGGCGGGGGTGGAGGGGGAGGGGGCGTCCGTCGTTGCATTTCCAGGCTGTCTCTGCAGAGTTCACGTCTCACCTCCAGGTGGCGCTCCTGTAAAGGCTATAAGACCCCTAGTTTATTCCCCTCGCCTCCTCTTCCCTTCCCTTCCCTCTTCTCCAGGCGGCTGTTCCCCCTGAACGCTTTCCAGGCCGTTAGCACACTCTGGAGCTCCTGAGATAGTTCAGACATGAGCGAGATCCCATTCTTCTCTGGGTTCTGAGCCTCTTCCCGTATTCAGTGCTCTGAATGATCCAGGTGAAGCTTTTCCCCGCTTGAAGCTTGAAATGAGTAACCATCAACCTCACCACACTCCTATGCTGAAGAGAGAATGGAACCCACAGCTCTGCCAAGAGCTGTAAACGAACGCGTGAAAACAAGACAAGGCAACTCTTCTAGGGACTTCCCTGGTGGTGCAGGGGTTAAGACTCTGGGCTCCCAATATGGGGAGTGTAGCTTCCGTGCCCAGTCAGGAACTAAGAGCTCATATGCCCCTGGTGCATGCGTGCTCAGTCTCTTCGGTCAGAAAAAAAAAAAAAAAGTCTCTTATAATTTTACCACCAGGTGGACAAGGCACCAAGGCTGGGGAAATCGGCTTTCTAGCTTAAGTCATACATAAATGGATGGTCCTACTTTGGATTCTGGCCTCACTGACACCTGTAGTCTTTGAGTAGAAACTGAGTTTATAATGATTCTACTAGAATGTTCTGTTATGCTGTTGTTGTTGTGTGCAAACACCTTGCAAATATTGCACAAGGGCTACACACACACACGAATTCATGAATTGGGACTTCCCTGGTCGTCCACTGGCTAAGACTCCTTCCTTTCAATGAAAGGGGTACAGGTTCGATCTCTGGTTGGGGAGCTAAGATCCCACATGCCTCACAGTCAGAAACCCGAAGTATAAAACTGAAACAATGTGATACCAACAACAAAAGAAATTTAATAAAAACTTTAAAACTGAAAAAAAAAGTTTCTTAAAAAAATGAATTCATGAATAAATGCGCATGAAAATGTAAGGCGAACTCCATCAAAATGTTAACAAAGGCAGGGAACTTGAGTAATTTCTTCTTTTAATTGTGTGGGTGTGCTGTTTCTTTTGAAAAATAATTAATTAATTAATTTTATTTCTGGCTGCACTGGCTTTTCCTTGCTGCTCATTGGGTTTTTCTAGTTGTGAGGGGGGGCTACCAAGGAAGTTCAAGGAGAGCTTTGAAGGAAATCTGTTTCGACTGAGAATTAAAGGCCATGAACTGGGACTTCCCCGGTGCTCCAGGGGTTAAGAATCCGCCTGCCAATGTAGGGGATGTGGGTTTTGTTCCTGGTCTGGGAATTAAGATCTCATGTCAATGGCACCCCACTCCAGTACTCTTGCCTGGAAAATCCCATGGACGGAGGAGCCTGGTAGGCTGCAGTCCATGGGGTCATGAAGAGTTGGACATGACTGAGCAACTTAGCTGCAGCAGCAGTGCCATGGGGCAACTAAATCTGCACGCTGCAGCTATTGAGCCCATGTGCTCTGGAGCCTACACATCACAACGGAGACCCAACACAGCAAAATAAAGAAAAAAAAAGCCCGTGAACTATCTAGCCATGAGAAATGTACGTGGGATGACATCTCAGGCAGAAGATACAGTCAGTGCAAAGGCCCTGAGGCAGAGGCGAGCCTGGCACATTCTAGTCCTAAACTTCTAGTTCTTGGCACATTCTAGTTCTTCAATTCTAGTTCTTGGTACATTCCACTTCCAGCCAATGTGGCTGGAGCAGAGATGGCTGGTCAGAACCTAGCACAAGAGAAGAAGGGCTATGTGTATGTGTGTGTACTAAGTTGCCTCCAGTCATGTCCGACTCTTTGCAACCCTATGAACCATAGTCCACCAGGCTCTTCTGTCCGTGGGGTTCTCCAGACAAGAATACTGGAGTGGGTTGCCATTTTCTCCTCCAGGGGATCTTCTTGACCCAGGGATCAAACCTGCGTTTCTCATATCTCCTGCACTGGTAGGAAGGTTCTTTACCACTGGTGCCACCTGAGAAGCCCATGTATATGTATGGCTGATTCACTTTGCTGTACAGTAGATGAAGGACGAAACAGACAGAGCTGGACTCCGTCTTAGGCCAGGCTGTGAACATTAGGTTACAGGCATGGTCACCCTCCCAATGGACTCTGAACTTTGTGCCCGGCGTCTATAGAAGCAGCATACCAATGGGAAACCAGACTCCCTGGATGAAAGAGCCCCATGACTTGGACTTGGACTCTCCGTTGCCTAAAAGAATATGCTAATTATCTCTGTAACAGAACAAAGGGGTAAATTCCATTATGTTTATCGGGATATGACCACAGGCCTATTGATAAATGTCCATTGTTTATCTAGTCTTGTGACACATGAATCACGGGTTAACTTTGATCGTGTCTCTCTTTTACCTTGACCAGACTAGTTTCGGGGAATTTGGGGAGGTGGGTTTGAGAACATACACTTAGGGTATATATAAGGTTTTCACAAAAACTGGTGGGGGTCCTTGGCTAAGAGGAGACTCTGCCTTGGACCCTCTGGTGTAATAACCTGCACTCCACTATCTGCATTGGCCTTCTGAGTGAGTTTGTTTCCCGGAACGCGTGGCTACAACATAGAAACTGACACAACATGGTAAATCAACTACAACAAAAATATTTTTTAAAAAAAGGAGCTTAGCCCGAGAAGAGGGCCAGGGCAAGCCACGCTAAGAAATTTGCATTTTTATCTAAGCGGAAAAAGAAGTGCAGTGTGAGAAATGCATCTTAACGGCGATACGGGAGCCATGCAAATTCCAAGCCCGGCTTATCTTGTGACTTTTCATGTCTCACATTTCAGTGTTTTTCCTTGCACGTGAAAATGAGTGGGCAGGGAACATTTCTTTTTACAGCTGCCCTTGTTGGGTCCTGCAATGTATTTCCTCCTCTTCACTAAGACTGTGCAACAGCCATTAAAGCAAGGGAAAGGGCAGGGCTGGGCGGGGTGGGGGTAGGGTGGTCTTCAGCCTCTACAGGTATCCTCCAGCCTGAGCCACCGAAATTCCTCACCCAGATTATCATGATGGCCTCCGAAATGATTTCCCTGTTTCCGCCTCACTCACCAACTCAACCACGTGGTCTCAACACAGCAGAGAGAGTCTTTAAAAATAGAGTTGCCAGATTTAGCAAATTAAAACTCAGGATATCCAGTTAAATTTAAATTTCAGATCAACAACAACAAACATTTTTTAGCATAAGTATGTCTATCTCAGTTTCAGGGAGATACTTAATACTAAAAAAAAAAAAAAATTATTCCTTTATCTGAAATTCAAAATTAACTGGGAAGCCTGTATTTAATTGGCCAACCCTATTTTTTAAATTTATTTTTGGCTGCAACGGGTCTTAGTTGCAGGTTGGAAGGTAGATTCTCAACCACTGGACCACCATTGAAGTCTCAGGGCAGCTTTATGTTAAAACCCGAGTCAGATCACACCCCGAATTTTGAAACAGCTTCCTATTTTACTCAAAGAAAAAGAGCAGCCCTAAGTCCTCAGAATGAATAAAAGAGATCCTAAAAAGCCTCATTCCCCACTTTTTTTTCTTATAACCTCATCTCCTACTTCTCCAACCACACTGGCTTCCCAGGTTACTCCTCAAACATACAAGGTGCTTTACTGCCTTAGGTCTTTGAAGTGGCTGTTTCCTCTTTCCAAAATGCCCGGCCTCCAGATAAAGGCATAACTCTTAATAACTTTCTCGCTTCCTTCAAGTCTTTGCTCAGATATTGTAACCAATGAGTGAGCCATGGGCCCTTGTGTGTGGGGGGAGGCGAGGACAGGTCTTCCCCCATAACCTCTGCTTCAGCTCCACTCTGAAGTTTCCAGATAACAGTACTTGAGGTACACTTCCTGAGCTGTTTTGCAGATGTGAAAACCCACCACCAAGTGGAAGATGTTCATTGTTTGATGGCCATGAGCACAGAACTCCAGGCCTCCTGGAGCCCGAGGACTGATAAAGTAAACCCCGGCAACACCGCCCTGTGACCTCACCGTCAGCCAATCAGAGAATTGTGCAGGAGCTGGTCACACACCCTGTGACCCACCCCCCTCACCTGGCTTTTTAAAAAACTTTGCTGAACCCACTCCAGGATTCTTGTCTGGAAAATCCCAGGGACAGAGGAGCCTGGCGGGCTACAGTCCCTGGGGTCACAAAGAGTCAGACACAATTGAGCGTGCAACATATAATATATAATTTTTACTGCTGTGTAAAGCAACTACAGTTCTGTAGACTGCAGTCCATTGGGTCGCAAGAGTTGGACATGACTTAGCGCCTAAACCACCACCAAAGCAACTAAAGATCTTTCTCAAAGTATTCTATCTTGAATAAACCAAAAGCTTTGCCGAAACCCTTTCCAGAGCTCAAGGCTTTTTAGGGCATGAGCCACCCCTTCTCCTTGCCTGACCCTCTAGTTAACCTTTTTCTGCTCTAAACTCCACCGTTCCTGTTTGGTTGGCCTCACTGTGTGCTGCGCACAGGAATTTACACTAACATATTCCCTCCTAATGGGACTCACTCTTCCTACTGGTGGTAGGCAGAAGAAGAATCCCTCAAAGCTGTCCACTGCCTTGTCGCCAGAGCCTGTGAATACATGACCTTCACGTGGTAAATGGGACTCTGCAGCCGTGATTAGTGAAGACTCCTGAGATGAGACCATTGTTCTGGATGATCCCAAAGTGCCCGTGGCAGTCGCAGCGGTCCTTGTAAGACAGGCAGGTGTGTCGGAGTCAGAGAAGGAGATATGACACCAAGAGATTTCAGAGTGACTTGGTTTTTAGGAGGCAAGGGGTGCCAGAAGTCTCCAGAAAAGCTGAGAAAAGGCAAGGAGTGGATTCTCCGCTTGAGCCTCCAGGAGGGATCACAGCCTGCCAACACTGTGATCTTGGCCCAGCAGGACCCACTTTGGACTGATGCCCTCTAACTGGAAGATGGTAAATCTGCACTGCTTTGAGTCACTGAGGATGTCGCTGTCTGTATAGCAGTGAGGCCGACTGCTGTCATTTCAGGGGGGGCTTCGAAGAGCTCTGGTACCATAGTTCTTCATGTCTCAGTGCAGAGAAGAATTCAGTGAGAGCTAAGAGGTAGATAAGAAGAGATTCATTAGACTAGGATGATTGTGGGGCTTTCAAGCAGCCAGACAAAGGGGTGTTGCCCCCAAGAACTTTCTGGGCTTCAGTTTTATAATCAAAGGGAAAGTGGGGAGGGGGAGAAGACCTTTCTTTCTTGAGTAGGTTTGACGTTTCCATCATCAGCTTACTCCAGGTTGAGCAGGGGAGTATTCTTGTTCCTATATGGTGAAGCTGCTGCTGCTGCTGCTGCTGCTAAGTCACTTCAGTCATGTCCGACTCTGTGCGACCCTATAGATGGCAGCCCACCAGGCTCCCCATCCCTGGGATTCTCCAGGCAAGAACACTGGAGTGGGTTGCCATTTCCTTCTCCAATGCATGAAAATGAAAAGTGAAAGGGAAGTCGCTCAGTCATGTCCGACTCTTTGTGACCCCATGGACCACAGCCTTCCAGGCTCTTCTGTCCATGGGATTTTCCAAGCAAGAGTACTGGAGTGGGGTGCCATTGCCTTCTCCGACATGGTGAAGCTAGGTCAACAAATTATTGTTTGTTGTTTGCTTATGTGTGCAGAGAGCATGTCCCACAGATCATTAAGTTCCCGAGCTCACAAGGCAGGATGTGGGGCTCACGCCACCACTGTTTTATTGGTAGGGGCAGGGCTCCTTCTTCTGTTGAATGGCTTTGACCTGCTTGGTTAAGCAAACCTGCTTTCTGGAGTCATCATTAATTTCCAGGGGTCTCCCGTATCTTTCCTACCTACAATCCCCTAGTGGGATAAACTGTTTAATCACCTATTTTGTTTCTTCATTCTGTCCCTATCAGTTAGCAATCAGAAGTTTATACACTATCCTATTGAAATTTGCCGCACACTCCAGTAATTCTGATCTTCCCTTCTTTGCATTTTTTCTTTTTCTGCCACACTGCTGAGCTTGAGGAATTTCCCTTACCAAGGATTGAACTTGTGCCCTCTGCAGTGGAAGTGCAAAGTCCTAGCCACTGGACTGCCGGGAAGGGCCTGCAGCTTTCCTAATCTTTTTCTTACTTGCACTTTCTAGCTTCTACAATAGAGAACTATCAAGGAGACAAGAGCTATGGATGGGGGTTGAGCCGACCTACAGGTTCTGCTAAGGATGGCGTTGGGGACACTTCCATCACCGATCTTCCCTCCAGGTGCTGAGTCGGGGAGTGGCACCCGCTGAGGGTCTACAGTCAGACAGGAAGTAAAGAAACAGGATATTCACTTGCTCCTGTGTCGCCATCTCGGGGCTCATCCGAGGAGACAAGGAGAGTGTGGTGAGGAATGCTGGAAGGAAACCAGCACCTGGGGAGATGAGGAGGATATGAAAGCATCTACCTTCTTCCACCTGCAAAAGGTAATTGTTGAGACACATGGTCTCTCCAGCTACAGAGCCCTAGAGAAGACCCTAGTTCCCTAGTCAACTTCTGCCCGTTCAAGTGCCCTGTACTGAAATGAGACATCTCACACTTTTACCCCTCTCTGAGCCTCTCCCCTCTCTAATAAGACTCTAAGCTATCAAAAGAGGAATGTGGCAAATTAAAGAGTCTTCTCAGAGGCATCATCTTCACCTGTAGTCATGGGCTTTTGTTCCTCACCAAGTCCTGTCCCTTGGCAGGATCATTCCATCAGCTAAGATAAGCTCAGTGGCAAGGAACCGATTACCTAATGCTGGCTTAAGCAACGAAGATCTTTAATCATCTTGACCAACAGGAAGGTTTTGTACCAACACTCGAGTGTGCCAGTGAAGACCAAGCCCTTACCACCCTGACATCCTCAATGTTTGGCTTGCAGCCTCCAGATCGCATTATGTCTGAGGCAGCTCCAAGCATCTTGTCCTGGCACAAACACGCTCAAGAATAAAATCCCATCCCAACTTGCCTTCTGTGTTCTCATCAGGGAGTGATGTCCACCCCAGAACCCCAGCTGGCTTCTTTCTATCTCACTCTGGCCATACTGCCCTTTGCCTATCTTCAGACTTTATTCTTATTGTGGTAGAATCACTCATAAAATCCACCACTTCAGCCATTTAAAAATCTACAAGCCAGTGATGCTAGAAGAACATTTGCAATGCTATGCAGCCATCACCGCTATCTAGCCCCAGATATTTTTCATCACCGCAAAAGGAAACCACAGAACCATTAAGCAAGCATGCCCGATTCTCCCCTTTCCCCAGCTCTGGCAACCACTATGGGTTTTTGTCTCTGTGGATCTACTTCTTCTGGGTATTTCATCTAACTGGAACCATATGGGGGACTTCCCCACTGGCCCAGTGGTTAAGAATCAGCCTTTCCATGCAGGTGGCTTGGGTTTGACCCCCGGTCAGGGAACTAAGACCCCACATGCTACAGGGCAACTGAGCCCGTTCTCTGCAACTAGGGAAGCCAGCATGATGCAACAAAGACCCAGTAGAGCCAAAAACATAAACAAATAAATAAATGGAACCATAGGCTACAGGTCCCTTTGTGTCTGCTGCTTTCTCTGAGCATCATGTGTCTGTAGACCATATGGTAGCATGTATGAGTACCTCCGTCTTTTTACAACTGTATAATATCCCACTCTGTGCCCAGACCACATTCGGTCTACCCATTCATTAGTCGATGGGTGTTAGGGGGTTTCCACCTTTGGCTATTGTGAATGGTGCTGCTATGAACATGTGTGTACGTGTGTTCGTTTGAGCCACTCCTAGACATTGAAAAGGAAGTGGAAGCTTGGATGACTGGTTCAGGTGAATCATTCATGCCTGGGCCACTGGGGCTTATCAGCAAGTAGAGGGAAAGGCTATGGAGTAGAGGATACTTAAGGGTAGGGGATACTTAAGGGTAGGGAATACTGGCTCTCATAATTGTCCAGAATCATCAGGCAGTTGAACTGGCTCTGGTTCTTGTATAGCCTCACTCTTGCAAGGTCCAGAGGTTCTCTTCCCCCTCAGACCAGGAATTACATTGTGCAGAAGTGGCGGCAACTCAGGGTCCTGTGACGCCAACAGCGCTGGGCCAGGCAGGGCGGGGCCCCGGAGGAGGTTCCTGAAGGTCAGACTCTCCAGTTAGGGTTAGCATTCATGCCAGGGCTCCAGCAATGCCCGCTCGAGACGACAAGAATCTCTGGATAACCGTGAGGTGTGGTTCTGACCATTTTCAGCTGGGCTTCCTTGAACTGGCTGTGCCTCGGTTTTCCTCATCTGCTCAGTGGGATAATAGGAGGAGCATCTCCCAGGGTGGTGAGGCTCAGATGCGTTCATGCAGAACGCTGGGGACAGTGCCTGGTGCGGGCGAGGCACTCACTGCACGTTCAGCTGTTATTATTTTCAGTGATAATAGTAAGAGAAGAGGCAGAAGGAGGAGGAAGAGGGAAGGAGGAGGGAGGAGGAAAGAAAGGGAGAAGCAGGGAGGCTGAGAAGCAGAAGAGAGGAGAGCGTGATGGGCCGGGTCCAGGAGCTCTGGCAGCAGGACTGTGACGTTCCTCAGAAGCCGACACTCTGGGTGGCCCTTGTCAATCTCCTCCTGTTTGGCCTCAAATAGATTCAATCCTGCCTACGTTCCTCCTCTTAGGGAACCACTCAGGGATTTGCTGCTGTCCACCCGAACTCCTCTGTTGCTAGGAAACCTTCTACTACATCTGCAGCGCTCAGCTCTCATGGATCAGTGGGCCTCCATCCAATCGTGGCTAAAGTTAGAGTCTGGTGCCTGCCAGAACCCTCAGAGGACGAGGTGCAGAAAGAGAGATTAAATGATGGACTAGGACACGAAAAAAGCTACCGCTTACACACTTATTATATACAGCACTATGCATTGCCACCGTCAGCGGTTAACACTTACTGGGACTTCCCTAGTGGCCCAGCGGTTAGGACTCTGCGCTTCCACTGTGAGGGATGCAGGTTCGATACCCAGTCGGGGAACTGAGATCCTATCTGTTGTGCATCGTGGCCAAAATACTAAAAAAAGAAAAAAGTTAACAATTATTGAGCACTTACTATCTGAGAGGTCTTCTACTAAAAACTTTACAAGGAAGGGATTCCCAGGAGGGCGGTCCAGTGGGTAGGATTCCGCACTTTCACTTCCGAGAGTGCGGGTTCCATCCTTTGCCAGAGAACTAAGATCCCACAAGCCATGTGACCAAAAACAACAACAAAAACTTTACATGGATTAACTCACTAATCTTGCCAACAGCCCCATGAAGTAGGTAGTAACACTATTAGCCCTTCTTATCAGATGAGAAGACTGGGCACAGTGAAGCGAAGTGACTTGCCTGAGCACGCACAGCCAGGAAGCCAGGCTGCTTCACGAGACTGGGGCGGGGTCCTTCTCTTTTCTCACCACTGTCTGAGAGGGCCTGGACCCACCACGGACACCGGACATGGAAGCGCATGGGTGCGCAAGTCTCTCATTCAAATGGTACGGATTCACACATAACCTACACAAATCCTCCCTTATCCTTTAAATAATCCTTAGATTACTTATTATTACCTGACGCTGTGTAAATACTGTGTAAAGAGTTGTAAATACAATGTAAATGGTATGTAAATACTTGCCTGCCTTGGCAAATGCAAGTCTTGCTTTTTGGAACTCTGGAATTGTTTTTCCCTCTGAGTGTTTTGCAACTGTGTTGCTGCTGCTAAGTCACTTCAGTCGTGTCGGACTCTGTGCGACCCCATAGACGGCAGCCCACCAGGCTCCCCCGACCCTGGGATTCTCCAGGCAAGAACACTGGAGTAGGTTGCCATTTCCTTCTCCAATGCATGAAAGTGAAAAGTGAAAGTGAAGTCGCTCAGTTGTGTCCAAGTGTAGTTGGTTGTAAATAAAAAGCTTCGTAAACATTCTGAAGGCTAAATAAAATGCTTCTGTGGGGCTTATCAAGCCTTCTGGCCATGAGTTTGAATCCTCTTCTTTAGGCCTAAAAAAAAACAAAAAACAAAAAACAGACAATTACACAGAGAAATACATATAAAATGATTCTATTTACATAATGAAACAACATCTTTTAAAAAACAATAGAATTTTGGCTTGTTAAACTATAAAGAAAAGTCAAGAAATGATTTAGTCAAAATTCAAGTTGTGCTTGTTTACCTATGAGGCTTGTGCCTTGAAGGGGGGATGTTAGTGAGGAAATACTAGCAGTTTCCAAGAGACTAGCTCTTTTTCTCAGTCTGGGTTCTGAGATTAGCAGTTCTTTGCTGCTGCTGCTGCTGCTAAGTCACTTCAGTCGTGTCCGACTCTGTGCGACCCCATAGATGGCAGCCCACCAGTCTCCCCTGTCCCTGGGATTTTCCAGGCAAGAACACTGGAGTGGGTTGCCATTTCCTTCTCCAATGTGTGAAAGTGAAGATGCTCAGTCGTGTCTGACTCTTAGCGACCCCATAGACTGCAGCCTATCAGGCTCCTTCGTCCATGGGATTTTCCAGGCAAGAGTACTGGAGTGGGTTGCCATTGCCTTTTCCAGCAGTTCCTTAACCAGGGATCAAACCTGTGCCCTCTGGTGTGGGAGCCCAGAGTTCTAACCACTGGACTGCCAGGGAAGTCCCCTAGTAGGCATTTTTAAAATTTTGATTCTTTCTATGGAATATTAAGTCTTCATTTAAGAGAATCAAACTCAGACTTTTCATTCACTTGTATTCATAAGTCAGCACATATATGGCGCATTTCACATTTAAAAATAAATGCTTGCTGAATAAAAAAAATCACACCCCCCCAACACACACAAACCCCGCACATTTGGACGTAGGGTAAAATGTTAGCAATAGGCGAATCTGAGTAAGGAGTATATGTCTCTAGGGGCTTCCCAGGCGGTGCAGTGGTAAAGAATCCATCTGCTAAAGCAGGAGATGCAAGAGATGCAGGTTCAGTCCCTGGGTCGAGGAGATCCCCTGGAGGAGAAAACGGTAACTTACTCCAGCGTTCTTGCCTGGAGAATCCCATGGACAGAAGACCCTGGCGGGCTATGGTCCGTGGGGTCCCAAAGAGTCACACATGACCGAGCACACACACATGCACTATTTTGATTCTTGCAACGTCTCTGGAAGCTTGAAATTGTGTTCCAAAAAGTCAATACAAACAACGTGTAAACAAAAAGGACAGAAAAGGTGGTAGACTTCAAGAAACTTCTATTTTCCTTCACTTCAAAGCATATGAGGTGATGAGATGCAAGTGAACGGTTTCATAAATTATCCCATAGTATAATGTGATTCCAGGTATTCGTCTATTTTCTTCTCTCACTTTGGAAAAGCCACAAAGACCCCAGGTTGGAAGAGGGTGCAGGGTGCAGAGCCCACTGGACAGAGTCATTCCCCCGGGAGACCTGAAGACCCCGCCCTCAGGGCAGACTTCTCTGGGCTTCCCTGAGCTCTCTGGGCACATCACCAAGTAGGGGGGGAAAAAAAAAAACAACTATTCATGATCTTTTTTCCCAGTACTTATCTCAGTTTATAATTACACATTCATTAGCGTGATTACGTGATTAATATCTGTTTCCATTGCTGGACTGTCAGCCCAACAGGGGTCCCTTTTTACTCTACTGTATGCCCGGCCGAAGTGCCACTCGATAGATAGTAGTAATGGCAAGACTGATGGAGTTGTGACCCCGAGCCAGGTGGTCTTCCAGGGGCTTTGCAGGGATGACTGCGGCGTTCCCTCCTCACAGGGACTCTAGGAGACACACACGGACACAAGCGTGCGGGAGCTGAGACACGGAGGGTGAGCAAGCCGTTCCAGCCGTGAAAGAGGGGCCAGGAACCACACCGGACAGTCGGGGCCCAGCGCCCCCACTCTCGGCCACAGCCCAGCGCTTCTGCTGCTCCTCCAATAAGAAGGGGTGGCACCTGCCCGGCTCTGCACCCAGTACCCTTTGCACGATGCTGAGTTCAGTGCATAAGGAATGCGGAGAACTATCCCCGAGTGGGGCGCAGCCGCAGTTAGTCCAGAAAGGGTTACCCCGCCCCTCCCGGATGACAAGCGATCTCCTTGAAGAAGCGGGTTCCAACCCTGGGACAAGTCAACCACATTATGAACATTATAAGACTTATGCAGTATAATTATCATGGTACATATATGTGTTATATGTGTATAGACTACATCGTATACATATCATGTCATATATATAGGTATTATATGTATATAGGTTATATTGTATCAATAACATTACAAATATAAGTAATATATTCATCTGTTATATATTACATTATTTATATAATACATTATGTTGTAGAAATACTGTTACATATATGTATCTTCTGAATGCTCTATTTATATGACAGAATATTAATATATTTATAAAATTATAATGTTATAATTATGTACAATTATATAACATAATTGTATTTATAATCTATAATTATAGAAACATTTATATGAATGTAAAATATGTCATGATATCCATAATATTAATATAACAATCTGCTTATTATGATATAATCATATATAATACTGGTATATATTGTATATAATTTTATATTATGTTAGAATTTTATATTATATTATATTATTTTTCTGTTTATATTAAATATATTTAATTTACAATGTTTCTGTAATTATATATATTTATCAACCCACTCCAGTCCATTCTGAAGATCAGCCCTGGGATTTCTTTGGAGGGAATGATGCTGAAGCTGAAACTCCAGTACTTTGGCCACCTCATGCAAAGAGCTGACTCATTGGAAAAGACTCTGATGCTGGGAGGGATTGAGGGCAGGAAGAGAAGGGGATGACAGAGGATGAGATGGCTGGATGGCATCACTGACTCAAATGGACTTGAGTCTGAGTGAACTCCGAGAGTTTGTGATGGACAGGGAGGCCTGGCATGCTGCGATTCATGGGGTTGCAAAGAGTCGGACACGACTGAGCGACTGAACTGAACTGACTGATCAACCCACTCCAGTACTCTTGCCTGGAAAATCTCATGGACAGAGGAGCCTGGTAGGCTGCAGTCCATGGGGTCACTGAGGGTCGGACATGACTGAGCGACTTCACTTTCACTTTTCACTTTCATGCATTGGAGAAGGAAATGGCAACCCACTCCAGTGTTCTTGCCTGGAGAATCCCAGGGACAGGGGAGCCTGGTGGGCTGCTGTCTGTGGGGTCGCGCAGAGTCGGACACGACTGAAGCAACTTAGCAGTAGGAGTAGCATACATATAAAATATATACTGTTAATATATTTAACTGAACTTATAGTAAATAAATTATATGTAATGTTTTATGTATTACATATATTATATATAATCACATTATAATTTATTCTTAAATATAGAAGCACTTAAGACACTCACACTCACAATATTTAAACATTTGTAGTCATAAGCCAGCACATATTCCATATTTAAATATTTTTAAACTTAAATTTAAGAGACTTTGCCTCTGAGCTCAGCTTCAGCGATTCCTACCCAATTGAAGAATTCATTCTTCGCTCGAGTTGAGATTTCTGAGTTGAAAGGTGCACACTGGTCCTCCCGGGAAGAGGCTGGGCCCTCGGGCTGAAGGGCTTGAACGTGACACCCTGGCCCGCTCCCTGAGAGCTGTGGGGGACCGTCTTCCACCAACATTCCGCTCATGATGATCCGAGTATTGTCTGAGATGGTGGATGCTTTCTCCATAGCTCTCTTCCCCTCTTCCCGAGTCCTCCTCAGAATTCCTTTCACGTTGTATTCCTACTAATGGTCTCGTCGAGGCAATCTAGGCTGATTCTAGAATGCACCTCAAAGTGCCTCCAGCTGCTGCCCATACCCACTTCCAAAGCCACTTGTACATTTGTAGGCATTTGTTACAGCCGAAGCCCCCTGCCAGGCACTGATAAGTGTGCCAGCTTGCTGGGGTGGCCCTGACAAAGCCCCCACACTGGGGGCTTAGACCCTGAAATGCTCTGTCTCAGGGTGCTGGAGACTGGAGGCCTGAGGTCAGGGCGTCTGCAGGGCTGAGGCGGGAGTCTCTTACAGGCAGCTCTCCTAGGCTTGGAGATGGTCTTCTCCCTGCGTCTCTTCACCTCGCCTGCCTGCTGTCCACCCTCAGAGTCTTAGTCTCGTCTCCACACGAGGACACCAGGAGACTTTCCGGGAGGCTCAGTGGTAAAGAACCTGCCTGCAATGCGAGAGACTTGGGTTCAATCCTGTGTCAGGAAGAGCCCCTGGAGGAGGGCATGGCCACCCGCTCCAGTATTCTTGCCTGGAGAAGCCCATGGACGGAGGAGCCTGGCGGGCT
Organism: Bos grunniens; assembly: GCF_055505025.1. Lineage (NCBI taxonomy): Eukaryota > Metazoa > Chordata > Mammalia > Artiodactyla > Bovidae > Bos > Bos grunniens. The sequence continues at coordinate 62,125,934 of NC_141182.1, read as the reverse complement.
ACGGGCCACCGGTTTGCAGAGAGTCAGACAGCACTGAGTGACTGAGCACAAGCACCTACAGGACTAGGGCTCGGACTAATGACCCCCTTTTCACTGGATCACCTCCGCAAAGGCTCCATCTCCAAACAAGGTCACATTCTGAGGTCCTGGAGGTTCGGACCCCAACACATACTTCCTGCAGGGACCCCATTCAACCCGTAACAATGTCTGTGTTCCATACTGGGTTTTCCATCACTCACTGTGGGTTCATTGACACGTGACTTTGGGGCTGACGAGTAGCAGGCAGAGGTTTTCTGAAGAGCACGGTGACCCCTTTTCCCTACCCTGCAATACACAACCCACATCACAACGGACTCCAAAGCTGTTAAATTTCCAAACCTTTAATCCCAAATCAGACCACAGCCAGGTCAGACCCAGATTCTCCCCTCCCTGCTCTCCCCAAAAGAAGTCTCTCCCACAGCTGAATACAACCCAATCTGGGCAACAAGAAGGTCCAACTCCCTCCTAGCACCCCCTGACCTCGCCCATCCACCCCCACCCGCTAGTTACCCCATCAGGTCCCCAGCAGTCTTCCCTGGGGACCCTCGTTTGCAAAAAAATCCTCTCCCCGCCCCACCCCCAAGCAATCCAAATCCAGCCATAGAGAAAAAAGAAAAACATATTTACAGAGGAAAAAGGTATTTACGAGAGGGAGGGGCAGGTTTGTGCAAACAGCGTGGGCCCCAGAGTTCAGAGAACACAGTCTCTCTGGGGCACCGGGTGAAAGATGCAAAGGGGATGGTGGGGAGGGCGGAGCGGCGTTGGGAAGTTGCTGAGAGAACGCACGACGGGATGGTGACGGTGGCGCTAGGGGGCCCTCTGGCCCCACTTGGGACAGAGGGGACTCCAGGGTCCAGGAGGCAGGGCAAGCAGCAGAAAGCAGCCACCTCCCAGCATCAGGATCAGGCCGGCCCCCACGCCACAGCCCAGGGACCAGGAGTACTCGTAGGTCAGGGCCGGGGCCACGGGGGGCTCGGGGCTGACCCTCTGCATCAAGGCTCTCACGGAATGCCGGAAGACCTCCAGGCTGACGAGGACCAGCAGGCCTGCGGGGAGAGAACAGATGTGGTCCTTAGGCCCTGGGGGGTCCCCCACTGAGGTCTGAGCACCTACCCCAATATAGCCCCCCAAACATGCTTCCTCAAGCCGGAAACCTGAGAGGCCCCTCTTAGTGACAGAGCGAAGGGACAAAGGAGGTGATTAAATAGGTAATCCCGCCAAGGGGTCAGGAGTAAAGGAAAATGTTCGGGAGACCCCTGTAAGTTAACAACCATTCAAGAAGACATGCCAGGGAATTCCTTGGCGAGCCAGTGGTTAGGACTCCATGTTGCCACTGCAGGGAGCTGGGGTTCAATCCCTGGTCAGGGAACTAAGATCCTTGGGTGCTGTATGGCACGCCCAAAAAGAAAAAAAAAAGCAGGTTTGCTTAACCACAGAGCCAAAACCAAACAGGTTTGCTTAGCAGTCAACCCATGCAGCATGAGACATGCCCTCACACAAAGAAACAGTGATGGCATGAGACCCACATCCTGGCCAGTGGGCTCAGTAAGCTACTGACCCCTAGGACACACTTCTCCAGGCATGTGTACTAAAAACAGAAATATAAGGAAAAGGGGACGTTATGCTGAAACCCGAGAGGATTTACCTTATTTTAGTTATTTTATGTTACCACCTTTTTGCTCATTTCCATTGCACTGTGACAGTCCTAGCTTGACCGTGTGTGTGTGTGTGTGTGTGTGTGTGTGTGTGTTAGTCGCTCAGTCGTGTCTGACTCTTTGCAACTCCATGGACTCTAGCCTGCCAGGCTCCTCTGTCCATGGGGTTCTCCAGGCAAGAACACTGAAGAGGGTTGCCATGCCCTCCTCCAGGGGATCATCCCGACCCAGGGTTTGACCATGTATGTAGGGACAAGAAAACTCCCTGCCTGACATGGAGGAGTTGCTGATGATGGAAGCTGGATGTGGGCTTAAGAAGAAAGCAGGGGATTCTCTTTCCCTCCTCACTTTTCTCTTGTTTATAAAACTGCAGCCCACTAAGTTCTCAGCACGGCACCCTCTCACCTGCCCACTTACAAGCGTGCTATTCTAATAGATCACTTCTTATCCATCACTTTGCTTCTCACTGAATTCCTTCTGTGCTGAGATATCAAGGACTGGAGCCTCCCAGTGCCCCCCCACCCGAGACATATTTCTTGGTTTCACTAGCACCCCTTCAACGATCACTTACTAAGCACTTGCTCTACAGCAAGCACAGTTTTGGAAGCCGGAGAGAAAGAACAAGACCCAAATTCACAGAGACAGGGTAAAAGGTGGGTGCCGGGAGAGAGAAAGGGTGAGCAGAGAGTTGGTGTTTAATGGGGAGAGAGTTTTAATTGGAGAAGACGTTAAAGTGCTGGAGATGGGTGGTGGGGATGGTTGCAGGACTGTGTGAATGAACTTAATGCCACAGAAAGTGAAAGTGAAGTGAAGTTACTCAGTCGTGTCCGACTCTTTGCCATCCCATGGACTGTAGCCCACCAAGCTCCTCCGTCCATGGGATTCTCCAGGCAAGAATACTGGAGTGGGTTGCCATTTCCTTCTCCACAGAAGGGGGCACTTAAAACGGTGTGGGGTTCCCTGGTAGTTCAATAGTTAAGACTCATGCTTTCAATGCAGGGGGCATGGGTTTGATCCCTGGTCAGAGAAATAAGATCCTGCATGCTACATTGCATGGTCAAAATATAAAATAAAGGTGTTTTAAAAAAAGGGTTCAAATGGTAACTTTTATGTGTCTTTCACTGCTTAAAAAAAAAAAAAAAGAATAAAGCAAACCAAGGAATCAAGAATCACAAAAGGCAAATTAAGACTCCATCAAGGGACTTCCCCGGTGGTCCAGTGGTTAAGACTCCACGCTCCCAGTGCAGGGTGCCTGGAATTGGATTCCTGGTTAGGAAACTGGATCCCACATGCTGCAGCTAAGACCTGTCACAGCCAATAAATGTTGTCATTGTTGTTCAGCCGCCAAGTCGTGTCCGATTCTTTGCGACCCCGTGGACTGCAGCACACCAGGCTCCCCTGTCCTTCACTATCTCCTGGAGCTTGCTCAAATTCATGTCCATTGAATTGGTGATGCCATCCAACCATCTTATCCTCTACTGCCCCCTTCTCCTTTTGCCAAATAAACGAGTAAAAACAATTTTTAAAAAGAGAGACTCCTGGAGAAGGAAATGGCAACCCACTCCAGTATTCTTGCCTGGGAAATCCCATGGATACAGGAACCTGGCAGGCTACAGTCCATGGGGTCACAAAAGAGTCAGACACGACTTAGCAACAAATAAACAAAAATAATTTAAAAAAATAAAAAATAAAAAGAGAGACTCCATCAAGACTTTAGTAAAGAGTGATGATGGAATCTAACTTAGTTGAAGGCACTGACGCAGAGAGCAGAATGGTGGTTGCCAGGGACTGAGGGGATGGGGAAATGAGGAGATGCTAATCAGAGGGTACAGACGTCCAGCTGCAAGAAGAATCAGTTCTGGAGGTCTGCTGTACAGTATGGTGACCACAGGCTTCCCTGGTGGCTCAGATGGTAAAGAATCCGCCTGCAATGCGGGAGACTGAGTTCGATCCCTGGGTTGGGAAGATCTCCCAGAGAAGGGAAAGGCTACCCACTCCAGTATTCTGGCCTGGAAAATTCCAAGGACCGTATAGTCCATGGGGTTGCAAAGAGTCAGACATGACTGAGCGACTAAGCACTGCACATGGTGATTATAGTTAATATACCATATACGTAAACTTGCTAAGAGAGTAGATCTTAAATGTTCTTGCTACCAAAAAAAAAAAAAAAAGATTAGTATATGAGGTCATGAATGTGTCAGCTAGTTTGATTGTCATGACCATTTTATGATGTGTATCAAAACATATCAAAACATCGAGTGGTAGGGGAGTTCCTTGGTGGCGTGGTGGTGAGAACTTGGCGCTTCCACTGCCGTGGCCCAGGTTCAATCCCTGGTCAGGGAACGGAGAGATCCTGCAAGTCACACAGTGTGGCCAAAAACCAAAACGAACAAACGAAAACCCAACAACATCAAGTGCACACCTTATATACAACAGTGTGTATGTATATGTATGTGCCGTGTCGTGTGCTCGGCTATGTCTGACTCTTTGCAACCCCTTGGACTATAGCCCACCAGACTCCTCTGTCCGTGGGATTCTCCAGGCAAGACTCCAGTGGATTGCCATGCCCTCCTCCAGGGGATCTTCCTGACCCAGGGATTGAACCCATGTCTCTGGCATTGTAGGCAGATTCTTTACTGTCTGAGCCATCATGGAAGCCCATATATGTGTATATGTATATATGCAGGTGTGTACATGTATTTATGCACACAATTGATACTTGTCACTCATATGCCAATGAAACTGACAAGAAAAAAGAGTGATGGCAGATTACAAAATGAAAAAACAATCAGGCAAGTTGTAATGTGATTTGATTAAAAAAAGAAAAAAGAAAGGAACAAGACCAACAAAGACCCTCACAGAACCTATGTTCTAGTTGGAGAAGACAGATGGTAAACAAATAAACCCAGGCTTGCAAAACTCAGAGGCCTCCAGGGGACAATGAGAAAGTACAAACAGATGAGCAGGCAGGTGTGGTGGGGACAGTGACAAAGGGTGGCCCAGACCCAGCTTCAGCCAAGGGCAGCTCATCAGAAGCAGGGGCTTAACGGACTAGATTTTCTGGTTTTCTAAGAACAGCTGGAATTTTGAAAACTGATTATTGTTTCTTGGGGGGCATTCACCCAAAATATTGGGTGAGTTTAAATATTGGCTCAGAGAAACCTCTATACACTGCCTGCCAAACAAAGTACATTTATGGGCTGTTGCTGGCCTGTGGGCAGCCAGGCTGTGACTCTCAAAGTAAACACATGAGAAGATGGGGTAATTTCAGACAGTGATGCAGGCTAGGAAGAAGATAAAAACAGAGTGATGGGAAGGGGCGGGGGCTGAGGCTCGAGATGGCGTCATCAGAACAGCCACTGGAGCTGAGACCCAGATGGACGAAAAGAAGCCTGCCATGCACATAACTCAGGGGTAGTGGCTCCGGGCAGAAGCAATGCCTCTCTCATATGACCTAGAGGGGTACATGGGACCCGGACCCGGCCTACTTCTTCAGCCTCCTCTCGAGCTGCACTTCCCGCCCTACAGCGGCATGGTGTAAGATTTCTTTCAGGACTTGAATGCACCCAATTTGTTCAAGCCTGGAGACCTTTATGGTGCTTGGAATAACTGCTTCCCCTCCCTAAGCCTACATGACACATGCTTATTCTCTACATCCCTACTTAAGTTACATTTCTTCCGAGAAGCCTTCCCTGACCACTGTCACTTAAGTCTCTGTTGGGTCCACCCAGTTACAGGTTTCCATTATACACTTTACTTTTCATTTATAGCATTAATCACAATTGGTAATTATTAATATACATTAATTTATATGAGTGTTATTTATTTGCCTGGTTTCTATCTCTCCCAATAGAGTAGAAACCTGTGAGGGCCAGGAACTTGTTTGTTTCATATCCCTAAAACAGAGGACACCTGACACATATACTTTATGGAGAAAAACAATATAACCTGAACATGTTTGACGTCTAGGGAGACCTCGAAACCCCCACCTGCCCCGACATCCAGTATAAGAAAAATAATTACGGAGTCAAATCTACCCTTCACTTTCATTTGGTTGTACAATCTGCAGAGCATTTTGTGCCCGAAACTTTCATAAAACACTTTAATGTCCGCACTTTCATGGCACCCTCAGGAATAACACAGGCATGAGTTCAATAATAACACCAACACCAAATTCCTACCAAGCTAAAAATTCCATGACAGCAGAAATCATCTTAATCTGGTCTTCATTCTGTCCCCAGTAGTACCTAACACAGCATCCAGCACTTACTAGATATTAAAGACACACTGTATCATTGAATGAATGGGTGGATGGACAGATAGATGAATATATGAATGGAAGGAGAAACAGAAAAATGGGGAAAAAAGGAAGGAAGAAAAAGCAGTGGGGAGGGAGCTGATTGATGGATCAGTGTAAAGATGGGTGGATGGATAGGATAGGTACTTGACAAATAGATACTTGAATGCATGAGTTCATAAATATGAAATTTAAACTCAGAGAAGGAGAGCAATTTCCCCAAGATCACTCATCTCTTAATGGTCACTTGCCTATGCTGGGTCTTCAATTGCGGCATATGGGCTCTTTAGCTGTGGCACGTGAAACCTTAGCTGTGGCTCATGGGATCCAGTTCCCTGACCAGAGATCAGACCCCAGTCACCCGCATTGGGATTATGGAATCTTAACCACTGGACCACCAGGGAAATCCCTCCTGGTTTGTCTTTTACACCAGTTATCCTCACTCTCCATGCTCCAACCTCACTGGCTGTCTTTCAGGACCTGAAATTCACCAAACGTTTTTCTAGCTTGGTTACCCATAATTTGACATGGTAAGTGTCACCTCCTCCAAGACGCCTTCTCTAACTCTGCTTTAAATCAAGTGCCCTCATTAGGCACTCTCACAGGACTCTACTTTTTCTTGGGCACTTACTGCCATTTATAACTGTGTGATAATTTGTATCATTTCTATGTCCTTAGCCAGATGATAACTTCCTTCACCTTTCTGTCTTCTATAGTCTTCCTATGACACGCATGTTCACACCTATGCATAGTGTAATGGGTCTGTGTGCATAGCAGTGATTTAAGTGAACTAATGGATAAACGGAACAGAGGAAAGGGAGTGACTTTCTCCCCAATGAAACCGAGGAAAGGGAGTGACTGACTTTCTCCCCTTTATTTAGGAAGCTCTCTAAGGCACAAACCAATAATAAGAATGTGATTATTGGGACTTCCCTGGTTGTCTGCCTTGCAATGCAGGGGATATGGATTTGATTCTCAGTTGGGGAACTAAGACCCCATTGCTGCAGAGCAGCTTAGCCTGAACGCCACACCTAGAGTGTCCGTGAGCTGCAGTAAAAGATCCCAGGTGCCACAACTATCACCTGACACAGTCAGTGAGTGAATAAATATTTTTTTAAAAGAATGTGATTATTAATCATTTCTATTTGAGTGTGCTCTTGACCATTTGTATCTCCCTTGCCTTATTTTTCACCAAGCCTCTACTTCATCTGTGGATTAAGGTTACCTTGTACATTTGTGCAAATTTTGCCCTGCTTTATGCTCTGATCTTCATTCTGTTCCTCAAACTTGCCAAATATTTCACAGACTTCACATATCCTGTTTATATCACTATTACCACATTACCAGCATCACCACCACCACACGATCACCACCGACATGGCCACCGCTACTGCCAACACCACACTGGGTAATTCCTGTTCCTCATTTGATTATTAGCTTGAATACCACTTTCTCAAACTTTCCCTGACACACCTCCCACCCCAGTGTGTACCCCTTATATGCTTTATCATAACCCTCATCACAACTATAGTTTAATTGTTGTTGAATTGGTTACTTTGAACAGGTTACTGTCTATTTCTGTCAGAATCTAGGCTTTATGAGGGCAGACACAGTGTCTGTCTTATGAATCTTATATCTCCAGCCCTTCACCTAATGTCTGGAACACAGTAGGTGCTCATTAGATCCATGAAAGATAAATGAAACTTTTATAATGAATGACCTATCTATCCACCTTAGAAACCGTCTGATCCAGTGAGGGCTACATTTCACAAGATGCAGACTTTTTGGACTGTCAACTCCAAAAATGCAACAGTTCTTACAGACCCCAAGTGCCAATTTGAAAGAGTGTCTAGAGAACCTTCAATTCTTGGCCAACAACATCGCTTGGAATTTTCTCATATTTAAGACTACTATAGCCCTTGTGCTTCCCAGAATGCAACCAGTGCTTAGAGAACTTCTTCAACCTCCCAGCATGCAACAGCTCATGGGGCTCTCCCTCACCCTGTGAGCAGGCAACAGTGCTTGGAGACCCTAGATTCCAATCTAAAAAAGTGTTTGATTCAGCAGCAGAACTTAGAACTCTTCCATCTCTGAGAGTTCTATAGCACTTGAGCTTCTGTCAACTCCTAGCACACAACAGTGCTTGGAGACCTGATCTCTCAACATGCAACAGTGCTCAGAGACCTCCCTCAACCTCTCAGCATGCAACAGTGCTTGGAAACACAACTTCCCAGCATGCAACAGGGCTTTAAGACCCAACCTCCCAGCATGCAATGGTGCTTGGAGACCCGACTTTCCACCATGCAACAGGGCTTGAAGACCCAACCTCCCAGCATGCGAGAGAGGTTGAAATCCAGATCTCCTAACATGCAGTGTCCTTGGTCTACAGGCCCTCAACCCTCACCTGAGAGGCCAAAGCAGACGGCTCCAACCCGGAGCAGGAACTCTGCACCTTTGCTGAGCACCATGATGATACAGAGGCACCCCAGGGCCATAACTGCCAAGCCTAGCACTGCTATCACTGCAGCTGCCTGATTCACCTCTGTGAGGAGGGGAAGGGGAAATAGAGAACGCTGGATGTAGGAAGTGGAGAGAACTCCCCTACAGGGACTCAGAACCAGGAATATGAAAGATTCAGGACTAGAGAAGAATTTTCAAGTAGCAGATCATCCAGTCCAATATTTTACTTATACTGTTCAAGGAACTAAGACTCAGAAAGGGTCAGTTATTTGCCTAAGGTCAAAGAGCCAAGAATGGGCAGAGCCAGGATTAGAAGGAGATGGGAACTACCAATCATCATTTATGATCTGTCACTGTTTGTTTACTAGTGGAGAAACTGAGGCAGTGGGTTGTGTGTGTGTGTGTGGGGGGGAGACAACAGAGAAGGCCGTACATTACAGCGGGATGATCCAAGTTGGAATTCTCCCTAGCTACTTTCTAGCTGGAAGGTTCTGCTAAAGCCACTGAACTTCTCTGAGCCTCACTTTCCTCTTCTAGAAAAATCAAGACGAAAGTCCCTATTTGGTCTGCTGTGAGGATTAGAAATGACACGTGTAATGTGCCCAGTGCCCAGCGTGGCTCACAGCACTTGGTCCATAGCCGTGCCCTGAGGGTATTTTACTATCCTGGGGCGGGGGTGCACAATGATTTGCCCAAGCCCACTTAGCACCAAGGTAAGGAAGAAAGGAGCGGAGAAGACAGGAAACCACTGTTTAATGAGGGCCTACTATGTGTCAGGCACCACACTATGTTTTAGCTGCCCCATCTCATTAAATCCTTATAAAGACTAGATAAGGCTGATGACATGATCACAGTTCCTTTACTGGCGAGGATACCAAGGTACTGGGGTGGTGGAGAAACTGTGTTAGGGTAGAAAGGGTAAAGTCTTAAGAGTTTCATTGTTTAGTATGCAGCCACTACCCACAGATGGTGTTTTCATTTGAAATGGATTTAAATGCAATGAAATTGAAAACTCAGTGTCTTAGTCGCGCCAGCCACATCTGGTCAGTGGCTGCCATACTGGTTGGTGTAGATTCAGAAACATTTCCATTTTCACAGCATGGTTTATAGAAGAGCGCTGAGTTGGAGTCGGAATTATTTGGGTTTAAATTATGCCTCTCTGCCACTTTCTGGGGAAAGAAACCATTTATGGGCTTCCGTTTTCTCATCTGGTAGATTAAGATAAAGGCCCTGCCCTGCAGAGTCATGGAAAGGACTGGAAGTCTTATAAATGAAGCTCTCAGGGCTGTGCTTAGCATGTGGGAAACGCACACTTGTGAGATGTTATTGTACTACCCACAGAGAGGGGCTGGGACTTGCCCAAAATAACACACCTGGGGCAGGGACACTGGACAGAGGGCCCTGAAGAATCACCTCTCCCCAAAGGTGAGACCTCCCAAGACTTAGGAGCTTGTGCCTATCCTGCAGCAAAGCAGAGAAGAGCATGATGCTATCAAGAACTCCTTGGGTACTAACAGATACAAACTACTGTACATAAAGTAGACAACCAACAAGGACTTATTGTCTAGCATGGAGAAGTATAATCAGTACCTGCTAATAAATAAGGGAATATCATCTGAAAAAATAATGGAATCATTTTGCTGCACCCCTGAAACCAACACAGTATTGTAAACAAACTCTGTCAATTTAAAAAGAAAGAATTCCTTTGGCGTGGTCATCCCATCCCCTCTGCCGGGTGAAATGTTCTTACCTTTCTTCGTGGTTCTCTGGAAGATGTGTGCATTCTCTCCCGTGGTGAAGAATTTAAAATAAGTGCAATTTGCTTCTGTAGGAGGAGCAGGGGAGAGAAAAAGAGAGGTAATGACATGGAGATCCCTAGTGTAAGCTCAGGGCTGGACATTTAGCATAGCTCACAATAACCCAGAAATATGACATTAGCATCCCTGATAAACAGAGAGAAATGATGTCCAGAAAAGGAAAACCACCTGCTATCACACAGCTATCAAGGAGCTGAGACTCCAATCCAGAGCTGAGAAGTCCAGATCTGTGGCCGTGAGAGGGCTATTGACCTTTCTGAGCTTCTGACTCTTCCTCTATAAAGTGAGTTAATAGTCTCTTCCCTGACTCTGTCATATGGACTTGTTTAGGGTCAAATGAGATTAGAAACGGATAACCGCTTTATTCAACAGAGCACACCAAGATCCAGGCAGAAGGTTAACACGTTCAGAAGAGATTCTTTATCTCAGAAAGGGCTCCTGTCTACACAAAGAACTCCTGTTGATCATCAAGAAAAGAGAGATAACCCAGTTGAAAAATGGGCAAAGGAGATGAATAGTCAGTTCATAGGAGAAGAAGCCCGGATTACTCACAAGAACATAAAGAGATGCTCCATCTCACCAGGGATCAAAGAAATGCAACTTAAATCAGCAGTGAGACACCACTTTAGATCAATTAGATTGGGAAATATTAAAAGGATAATATTAAGCACTTGGAAGGATAAGAGGAAACCTCCGGGGGTATAACAGGTACTAGTCTTTTTTGGAAAGCACTCTGGAGTACTTTATGAAATGAAGTATGTTTATACCCTATAACCCAGCAATTTTACTCCTGGGTATACATCCAGAAAAAAACCACATGCAGGAAAATCTATGTATTGCCTGATGTTCATTGCAACACTGTTTATAAAAACATGGAGTCAGAATAATCAACCTGGTGCCCATATCTATGGGAATAGACAAGTAAATGTGATGGATGCTTCCCAGGCAAGCCTCTGCAGCACACAGTAGCCACGAACTAGAATAACAGAAACTAGACTGGAGAGATTTGAGAAACACAGCATTGAGGAAAAAAAAATCACAAATAGGAAAAAAATCTAGAGCATGATATCATTTATGTAAATTAAAATACATATATAAAAATAACACTATATATTTTCCAAGTTAAAACATACATCCAATGCATTAAAGAGATGAATTAGGAGGTTTTTTTTTTTTTAAAGAATGTAAAATAATGCACAAGAAAGAACCAGCTAAGGCTGGTAATGATTTTGTGACACAAGCTGAAAAGTTATGATTCATCTAACGCTGTGTACTTGAAGTTTAAGGAACCCCACACTTCAGGGGGGAAAAAGATGCTTTCTAAACTGCATTTTAAAGCCAGAATTTCCCATAGAACACACCTAGAATCAGCTTTCTCATTCCACAGATGGGGAAACTGAGGATGATGAAAGGGGAGGAGAGAAGTTGTGAATAAGAGGGGGAAAGGAGACAGAAGAGAGGTCAGGTGGTCTTGGGAAGTGGTAAGGAACTTTCCAAAGTGAAGAGGGATGCTGAAGGACAAGAGGTAAGCTCCTGAGTCAGGTGAGGGGATGTGGACACTCCACCTGGTATTCGGAAGGAAGGAGAAGAGCATGACGTATCCCGGCAGGGGCAGTGAGTCCTGATTCTGCAGCAGTAAGAAGCAAAAGATGCTTCGTGCAGCAGAGCAAAGGGCGAGGATGCTGTCTGTAGTGGCTGGGGGAGAAACGCAGTCTTCCTCTGAAAGGGAAATGGAAAGTCTCATCTAGAGAGTGAGAGGGGGTGGTACATCTTTCCGAGAGAGTGTGTGGTATCTGGCACCCCGTTTTGGCTGCTAATGATTTAGGTTATCTTGTCTCTTATCTCAGAGGATGTGGTATATCTCATTTGGAAAAAGAGTGGGATATGGGTCACCCCTGCTTGGGGATGTCCTTTTATGGGCCATGAGATGGGTGAGATATTTCTGAAACCTTGAAAGCTGGGAGATGTCTTTTGAAGGGTCAGGACTGTGGGCTGATGGGGATGGTCCTTTAAGAAAGTTGAAGCCCTTTCTGATCATTAGAGAGACATCAAGGGATATGAAGGACCCCAGAGTATGCAGTTAGAGGACATGGGACATCTCGTCCAGTGCAGTGAGGACCTCTGGGGCATATTTATAGACTAATGAGATGCAGTATATTGTAGTTGTTAAGAACCAGATGACCAGGGTTCAAGCCCCATGTGACTAGCCTGGGTGCTTAGACAGAGCCATTCATATTTCTTTCTCTCTCTCTCTTTTTAAAAAACTTCAGTTCTTTTCAAATTGCATATACTTAACTTTAATTTCTTTTTTGGCCGCATTACAGTGGCGTGTGGGATCTTAGTTCCCCAAACAGGAACGGAACCCATGCCCCCTGCATTGGCAGTGTGGATTCTTAACCACTGGACCACCACGGAAGTCCGGATCCATTTATACACACTTTTTGCTCTCCGTTTTGAGGATGATAATAACTACTTACAGGGTTGCTATGAAGATTGATAAGTTAATGCAGATGAAATACTTAGGACCGAGCCAGGCACTACATAAGCATCTAATATATATTTCTGACTTTATCTTTATTAAAATTTTTTATTAGAGCATACTTAATTTACAATATCTAACACTTTTTTTTTTTCACCAGAGCATCCCATTTCTCAAAAATTTGGGAACATCTGCTTGAGGCTCTGAGGGGTGAGCATGAGCCCATCTGCACACTGAGTGGGTGGGTATCTCAGATCAAGGGCACGTGGCACCCCATTTTGCTATCAAGGGTGTGTGTAAAGAATCTGCCTGCAATGCGGGAGACCTGGGTTCGATCCGTGGGTCAGGAATATCCCCTGGAGAAGGGGATGGCAACCCACTCCAGTATTCTGGCCTGGAGAATTCCATGGACAAAGGGGTCTGGCAGGCTACAGTCCATAGGGTTGCAAAGAGTTGAACACAACTGAAGCAATGGAACACACACACGAGATAATAAGACATCCTTTGGAGAGGAAAGAGGAGGGTTGGCGATGCCATGCAGGCGATCAAGCATGCGACATCCTAAATGGGCTCTGAGGGGTGTCAGATAGTTTCCTTGGGTCAGTAGAGGTGGAGTGAGATCTCATCTGTTCCCAGGGGGTATAGGGTGTCCCACTGGTATAAGTTTAGGGCATGGCATGTCCCGTCTGGGAGAGTGAGAGGTATGGGAGAGCTCTCTGGTAGGGCTGGGGGTGAAAGAGCCACTCTGTGGGAAATTGAGGGCTGTGGGGGTGTCTGGAAGAGACAGTGAGGGGGGCTGGAGTGTCCAGTCTGAGGATGTGAGGTGAAACGGGGAGGGAAAGAAGATTTCCCAGGAAGCAGGAGGGCTGCCCTGGGATGTGGGAGGTGTCTCCTGAGAGCTCTGTTTTGGTGGACTCGGTAGGAGGGAACAGCAGATTGTACTCTGGGGTAGGCGTCAAGGCGGGCTATCTCCCCAGGGCCTGCAGGGTCGGGCCGCAGGCTGTCTCCAGAGTGGGAAGAGCAAGCTGACACCAGGAACCCAGAGTCTTTCTCTAAGGGAGCAGGCCGTCTCAGGGGGGCGGGGGGCGTTTCTGCGGGGACCAGACTGTCTGAGGCACCAACTGTGTCCAGAGTCACCATCTGGGTCTCATGCCCCAGGCTGTGAGCAGAGACACAAGCTTTCTCTAGGGACACGGGCTCTCTGGGGCTTCCCTAGTGGATCTGACAGTAAAGAATCTGCCTGTAATCCAGGAGAGCTGGATTGGATCCCTGGGTGGGGAAGATCCCCTGGAGGAGGGCATGGCAACCCACTCCAGTATTCTTGCCTTGAAAATCCCAGGGACAGAGGAGCCTGGTGGGCTACAGTCCATGGGGTCGCAAAGAGTCAGACACGACTATTATCTACCTTTCTATCTGTCTTATGGGTTCTCTGGGGGTACAGACTGGTCCAGGGGCACACAAATGACTGGGATCACGGGTTGTGCTGGGGGTCTGGAGTTTTGGAGGTCCTGGAATAGTCTGGGGCTGGCCTGGGGACTCAGGCTAGTTTGGGGATACAGACTCCCTCTCCGCACGGTGTGCGCCTGGGGCAGTTATTCCCGGGAGCACAGGCTGAGGTTGGCAGGGTAGGGGGCGCATTCTGAGGGTGCCAGCTCGCTCTCCTGGGGCGGGGGGCAGGCTCTCTCTGGGGCTCGGCTTTCTCAGACAGCCGCCTCTCGGCGGCTTGCGGGGGTCCCAGCCCCCGCGCGGGGGCGGGCGCCGGCCTCACCTCCGGGCAGCTCGGCGGGCCCGCAGGTGTCTCTGCCCGCGGGCACGTCCGCCTGCCACAGTCGTTTGGTGCACATCTTCCAGAGGCCCAGGTGCGCCGCGTCGCAGACGGCGCTGCCGTTGTCCCGGTAGGTGTTGAGCTCCACCCAGAACTCGGTGCCGACGGCCAGCACGGCCAGCGTGGCGCCCACGGAGGTCAGCAGCAGCGCCAGCTTGATCTTGCCCTCGCGCTCCGGGGTCATCTGGGCCTTGGGCTGCCCACGAGCCCGCCGCCGGGCCGCGGCCCCCCGCCGGCGGTTCTCCTCTTGCAGGAAGAAGTTGGACCACATCATCATCGCGCCTGGCGGGCGGTGGGGCTCAGGGGCCGAGAGGGCAGAGCTGAGGCGGGCTCCTGAAGGGGAGGTTGCGGGGGGGGGCCCGCCTGGGGTCTGGCAGCCGGGGTGAGGGGCTCGGAAAAGGGAGGTCTGAGTCCCCCAGGAACCTCAGATGGGGAAGTCGAGGTCACCTCTGGGGCTTAATATACTAGACAATATACTATACCGAGAAAATACTAGATCCTGAGCTGAGAAGCCTCTGAGACTCCCGGGGGCGGGGGGTGGAGGGGGGGTGGAGGGGGGGCGGGTACCCAGAGGAGCTCAGCAAAGAAGATGGGACCGGAGAAAAACAAAGTTACCCCAGCCTCAGGGCTAGAACCTGGGTACCCTGGAGCGGGGGTGGGAGGGCTACAGAAGGAGGAACTGAGGGTCTGCGGAAGCTCTGAGGGGCTGCTCTGGGGTCCCCACTGGGAGGAATCTGTGTTTCCACAGGGAAACTGTGTTTCCTGGGGCGGGGGGAAGGATCCGAGCTTCCCCCTAAGGCTCAGAGTTTGGGGTCCTCAGGAAGGGGAGCTGAGGTCCTCCTGTGTGTGTGTGTGTGTGTAGGGTGGGGGATGCTTCCTGGCTTCTTTTGGGCTCAGAGTCTGAGAAGGAGATGGATCCCGTCTGGGGTTCAGAAGAGGAAAAACTGGGGTGCAGGGGGTTCCGAAGGGGAAGTTAGAATTACTTCTGGGTCTCAGAGAGGCAGTAGGAACCCCCCCAGCTTTAACAGAGAGAGATCAGCAAAGTCCTGACTGGGGTTCAAAGCAAGGAAGCTGGGGACCAGCTGGAATTCCGGAAAGTGGGGGGCGGGGGTGTTCTCCCTGGCCATTCAGAGAGGACAGCGGAGAAGGTCTGTCCGGGGCTGCGAGGGGACCAGGGGCTGAGGGGACCGTGGGGCCCAGAGAAGGGGCCTGAGGGATACCTCTCACCCCGAGACTCGGGAGGGGGGCCTGGGGTCCGCACTGGGGCCCAGATGAAGGGGCTGTGGTCCGCACCGCGGCTCAGGAAGTGGGGACCACGTCCCGCCGCGGTTCGAAGGGCGGCTGGGGCCCGGAACTGACTGGGTGTCCCTTTGCGATCGCTCGCCTCCCCTCCCCCGGGCTCCCAGGGCTGGCCGGGCCGGGCCCGCTCCAGGCCGGGCGCCTCCCTAGGGCTTCCCACCCCCGGCTCCCGGGCAGGGACCCCGCGGGCTCTCCTGCCTCCGCGCCGCGCCGCCCCCAGCTCCGCGAGGCCTCCGAACCGCCGGCTCCGCGCGCCGCCGCCCGCCGGCCCGGCCGCTCCGCGCACTCCAGGCCTCGCCCCCATCCGCCGCCCCCTGCACCCTCGCCGGCTATTTCGGGCTCGACCCGTAAATAACACCCGCACCTGTCGCCCGCGCCCGTTGCCATAGGGACCCCGGGTATTTTAAGGGGACGAGGGGCGGGAGGAGGAAGGCTGCCCGAGGAGGAGGGGCTGGGGGCGGGTCCCGACCCCAGAGGAGCCCGCAGGGACATCTGATTCCTTAAGGGGTGCAGGCGGGAGCGGAGGGTCCGGTCTCCTGGGGGCCGGCGGGCGGGGAACGGGCGGGAAACCGGGACCGAGCGCGCCTGCCTGGAAACCCGACTGTTGGGTCTGAGGGAGGAGAAAGCTGCGAGTCTCTGAAAGAGAAGAAACCCGGGGACTTTGACTCCTGAGGCTGAGGGAGGGGGCGGGGGGCCTGGACCCCCGGGTCTGAGGGTGGAGCGGCGGGGGGCCTGGACCCCTGAGTCTGAGGGGGGAGGGGCGGGGGTCTGGACCCCTGGGTCTGAGGGGGGAGGGGCCGGGCCCCCAATCCCTTGCATCTTGAAGGAAGGAAGCACAGCGCCCCACGCTGGGGGCCTCTGCTCCCCAGGAGGGAGAAAGGGCAGGCCTCAGGCAGCAGCTGGTGCCCGGGGCATGGGATCCAGAGTCGCAGTCCTCTTCACCGAGTTTATTAGACGGGGCACCCCCGGGGGACCGTCCATGCAGTTCCAGCTCCCCCGGGGACAGGACGGGACAGCCGTGTGGAGTGGCAGCGGGGACGGATCATCACCCCACTCCCGCCCTCAGCCCCTTGGGGACCGCCCAGTGGGACCCACCTCTCCCCAGCTCCTTCGCCCCTGGCTGGCCGCTCCCGCCGACCCCGTGCACCCTCAGCCTCTCTGTCCACCCTGTGCCGCTTCCGTTGGGGCACCCATTGCCCTGGGATGTGATTCCGATCGTGGGCATGTGTGTCCGAGCCTTGGGCAGGGCTCGAGTGCCAGAGGAACCATCTCACCATCCTCAGCACCGCCCAGTCCAAACTGCAGTCCAAGGGAAGCCTTAGGAAGTGTGCATGGGTGATCTGAATGAATGAATGAGCAGATGGACGGGTGAAGGGAGATAGTGACACACAAACATCCAATCCCAAGCTAGGGAAGCCCCCCCAACTTCAGAGCACACCTCCCCCTGCATTTGATGGATTGCACTGCCTGTCTGTGGATCTGAGCTCCCAGCACTGAGATTGTGTGGCCTGCTGTCTGGAAGGCCTCAGGGACTGTTTCTTAAATGAATGAGTGAAGCTTGTTCTTTCCCTCACCTCGCGGGTATTCCCAGGCCTTGGCAGGACCCAGAGGGGAACCTGAGAAGGTGCCCGGTGCTGGCAGCAACGTGAGATGGGAGCTGGGCTGGGTGACACCCACTGGCGTCTCCATTCTGAGAAACCAGACACCCTCCTGCAGCATCTCTGCCCTGCCTCTGTGCTCCCCTCCCGGCCCAGGTCTCCCCATCGTTCAGTCTGGCCTGCAGCCATGACTCCATCCTTTCAGTGTGCATTTGTCTTCCTTCCATCTGCCCGTCTGCCTCCCTTCCTACTTCTCCTTTCATAGAAAGGGTATGAACTTTCTTGGGCAGGAAAGTTCTTGACAGTTTCATACCAAAAGGATGACCTCGCCTCCGATCCCCTCCACCTCCCCTCCATGAGTCTCTTCCTTCCCCTCGCTCAAGCAGGACTCCAGTCCCCACCACTGCATGGTGATGACTGCGTGTCAAGGTCAAGGTCATGTTATCTAACCCATGGCCACTTTGCTCTACAAATCCTTTCCTGGTTCTCAGTAGCATTTGGCTGGTTGCCAACTTCAAGGTCTCTGCCTACTTCACGATCACTCTTTGCCTCTTTAAGTATATCCTCCTTCCTCCTACCCCCATGGAGATGTCCCCCCACCCTAAGGTCTTGGCCAGGGTCCTTTCTGTATCCTTCACACTCATCTCCTAGGTCACCTCATCCAGTCCTGGGGCTTTAAACATGCTGTCTCCTCTCTGCTGACATTTCCAAAACTTAGATTTCCAACCACGACTTCTCCCCCAAGCTTCAGTCTCCAATATCCAACTGGCTACCTGATACCTCGGCTTGGATGTCTCATAGGCATCTCAGATTGTCTTGTCCCAGGGAGGTTGCTTGGCTCCTCCTAATCCCTTCTCCCCCAGTGACCCCCTTCCAGGCAGCACAGAACAGCACCGCCCAGGCTTCACAGATCCAGTTAAAAGAGTTCCCCTCTTTCCCTTTTTCTTTGGTTTTTCTTTCCCTCTTCTGTTACAGCCAGTTCACAGCCACCACCATAGACCCTGCCTCCACAATCCCATGCCCTGTTCCTCCGCATTGGTCCAGGCCACCATCAGCCTCAACTGGAAAAGGATGACACCCTCTTAACTCCTTTCTCCCACCTTCACTCCTAAATCTCTTCTCAGCAAGCAATGTGGGTCTGTTACTTCATTTTTAAATAAAAATAGGGGCTGTCATTCTTATGCTCATCCCACTGAATCTAGAGTGAAATTCAGATTTCCTCCCAGAGCTACGAGCCCCCACACAACGGCCCCCAGCCCACGCTTCCGAGCTCAGCCTAATTTGCTCACCCTTCTTCCTCTGCCCTCCATGGGGTCTCCTTGAAAATGGGTAGCTTTCTCAGAACTCTGAGTCACTGCTTGGCCGGAATGTTTGGCAGTGCCTTTCCTTCTCACAACCCTTGCTACCTTTGCAGTGGGTTCTTCCTGAGGTTCCTCATCTGAAGTCACCATGTCCTGCTTCACATTTTTTTTTTAAGACACACCTTGTGGCTTGTGGGAATCTCAGTTCTCTGACCAGGGATTGAGCCCCGGCCATGGCGTGGAAAGCTTGGAATCCTAACCACTGGACCACCAGGGAATTCTCTTTCCGGCTTCATTTTAGAAACACTTCTCCGTAACTGAAATTTCGTATTGTTTCTTGTGTGTCTCTCCTGTGAGTTCCAGGACAGTAAAAGCCCTGGCCATCTGTTCCCTTGCACATCCCCTGCACCTAGACTGGCCTAGAAGAGGTGGGCACTCAATAACTATTTCTTGAATACTGAAACAAACCAAAGAAATGGATTGTCCCTACACCCTAAGCATGTTTCTGAATCCCCACCTTTCTTTCTGGGCACATCCTTGCATCTTTCTCCCTCCATCTGTGTGTGTGTGTGTATATATATATTTGCTTTTCTGAGACTTCTCTGTCCTGACTTGTACATCGTTGTGTCGGCCCCTCCCCGGCCCCTTTTCCTCTCCTTTCTGGATCACTGTCTTTGTTTCCTCTGTCCCTGTAACTCACTCAGTTTTGGCCTCTGTTGCCCTGATCTCTCCCACCCCCGCCATCTCTCTCCCTTCTGCCCATGCTCCACCTCTGTCTTGCTTTATGTTTGGCTTTTGAACACTAGAATCCAATACCCTCTAGCCAGCTCTGCTCCCCTTCTCCTACCAAATCTCTTTTAATGCCACCTCTTCCAGTCCTCTCTGTTTATCATCCCTACAGTAAGTGCGCCTCTGTCCTGTGAGTTGTATTTCTTTCCCCACGTTTCCCTGAATCTCTTTCCAACATGGCCCTCATCCAATTCCTCCCTGGTCCCCTGCCCATCGGTCTTTCTCGTCCACCACAGGGACTCCAGAGGGAAATTCCCAACTCTCAGTTGTGGTCCCGTCCCTCCTCTGTTCTACCTGCTTTCTGCTGCTCCATGTTATCAAGAGAGAAGCTGGTGGAGCCTGGCACATTGCCAACCACTTCCCCCTCATCTGTGTCCAGGTCTGCCTTCCCACCAGGCTGGGAGCCCCTGGAGGGCAGGGCAGGCTCTGAATCCTCCCTGCTCCCCCCAGTATCGCTGAGCACAGAACCTGCCACAAGGGCCGGGGGTCTTGGGAAATACTTGCTGAGCAAATGAAGGGAAATGCAGTGAGTGCTTTCCCTTCTGTGTCCTCAGTGACCTTCAAATCCATCCTTCCACCTTCTCTACCCCCAGCCCTTTCCCAGCTCAACTGCCATCCTGTCTTATCTATTTCACAGCATCGACATTCTATCCTCTCCTTTCCCACGTCCCAGGTGGTTCCTTCTGACACTCATGTCTCAATCTGCTCTTCACCTGCTCCAAACTCTCCTGTGTTTCCCATCACCCTCAGAATAAAGTCCAAACTCACCAGCCCGGAACCCTAGCGCATTTAGACTCTGGCTTCTAGCTGCTTCTCTAGTCTCACCGCCCACCCCTACCCTGACCTTTTGCACCCTAAAAGGAGGAGTCCTGACCCCAGGACATCATGCTCTTTCAATCCCCTGCCCCACCCCACCCCACTTGTCGTTCTTCTGCCATGAAAGCTTTCCTTACTCATCCTTTGGAAACCCAGGCTGGGCCTGAGGTTCTCCAGGAAGTTTCCCTGAGGACTGCCTACTCCTGGCACTTGGCCACTCTCTCTTCTTCTCTGGTCAAGGTGCCCATCCTGGTCCCTGTTACTGCACCGAAAATCACCCTACTTGGACTCTGGCTTTTGACTCCTCCTCGAGAGCAGCTCTGGGGATCCTGATTCTAGCACACTGCCTGGTTCAGAAATGTCAAGGAGTGAATGAATGGCTGAATTAATGAATGAGTGAAACATGAATCTCTAAGTCCTAGTGTTTTTCTTGCCCACCAAACACCAGGCCTGTGCTTCAGTCTTGTGTAATTATCTGCTCCCTCCCAGCACTGTGAGTTTGAAGTGTCAGTGCCTGTATTTAATCCTTATTTCGGCGCGTCTCTGCCTCTCACTCTCATCTCTGAGTTCCCACCTCCCATCGTTCATGTTATGATCCTGTTTAAAGCCACTCTGTGGTTCCCCGCTGCCCTCGGGTTAAAATTTAAACTCTTCCCTGGAGAAGAAAATGGCAACCCACTTAAGTATTCTTGCCTGGAGAATCCCGTGGATAGAGGGGCCTGGTAGGGTACAGTCCATGGGGTCGCAAGAGTTGGACATGACCTAGTGACTGAACCACCACCAATCTTTGCCACTTTGGCCACAGGAGAAAAAATTCACTTTCTAAGATTCCTTTTCCATAAATATTTTAAAATACATTTTTAAATATTAAAAAAAAAAAAAAAACTCTTGACCTAACCTACAAAGTCCCGGGGCCGTCTGGCCCTGTCTACATTTCCAGTCTCATCTTGTTCCACCTCCATCTGGCTCAGTACATACCTGTCAGCCCTTTCTGGAAGCTCTTCCTGCCCCAGGGCCTTTGCATATGTTGTTCTCTGGCTAGGACACTTCCCTCCAGCTTCACCTGACTGGCTTCTTATCATCCTTTCAGTGTTACCTGGTTTATCCTTTCCTTTTAAACTGGGTTAGCCTCCCTGCAGGAGGATTTTGTAGCACTTCAGGTTTCTCTTTTGTCCCAACTGTAACTTATTATTGTGTATGCAATTCTTTGATTAGTGTCTGTCTCATGCACAAGATGTAAACACTATGAAGACGTTGGGGAAGTCTGACTTCCTCCCTTCTGTAGACTCAGCATTCAGCACAATGTTTGGCACTGAAGTACACAAATAAATTGCTGGTAATGAATGATGGAGTCTGTCTCTGGGCCTGTTTATGTTTCCTCCCCAGCCACCATCCTATTACATAGCAGGTGCTTTTGAAAACCTTGTGGAATGATGAACGAAGAAGTGAATGAACGCCCACGCCCATCCCACCTCATTGTGCCTCTCTGCATCCCTTTGGTCTTTCTGTCTCTTTATATAGAGCATATATATATAGTTTGTAGGTATAACTCTATATTCGTGTGTTATGGGCCCCTCTCCAGGAGTTGGGCTGGGCTGGGAGTCCTTCCCTGAGCCCCGCCCCCACATGCACACAGCAAAACATTAAAAAGAAAACATCTCAAAACTGCAAAAAACACCACAGCCCTCCCCCCTCCCCCCCAACCCCACAAAAAAATAAAACACAACGCTCGCTCCCAACGGCCCCCTCCCTTCCCTTCCCTTCCCCCTCCCTCAGGGTCCCTGATTCAGAGGGTGGGGGGATGTTCCCCCACAGCCGGGTGGGCGGGGGTAGGGCGGGGAGGGGGCGCGGGGGAAGGCCGAGCAGTCTCCAGCGCGCTCACGGGGAAGGAGGGGGGCGCCCCCGACTCCCGGCAGCCTCGTTGCACGCGCGCCCGCGCACGCGCCCCGGACACGCCCCCCTCCGCGCCCCCAGGCGCGCCCCTACACGGGCGTGGTTTTCCTGTTGAGCGTGTTGGTGTTGGAGGCGCCGGCCTCCTTGGCTAGGGTCCCGGGGGCGGGCGCGGCGGGGGCGGGTGGGGCGGGCGCGGGCGCGGCTGGCGGCCCGGTGACCGTGACCGTGACGCCGCCGCCCGCCTCCTTGGGGAAGGCATTGTGCAGCGTGAGGAAGCCGGGCGCCCCCGCGCGGTCCCGCTCCGCGCCCGCCCCGCCGCCGCCGCCGCCGCCTCCCGCCCCCCCCGCACTCCCGGCCGCCCCGCCGTACGCCCCGCCGCTGGCACCGGCGCTCGCCAGCCCCGCGGCCACGCTGCCCTTGGACGGGTCGCGGCTGAGCGTATACATGGAGATGTCCGTGGAGGCGAAGCCCGGGCCCCCGGCGCCGCCGGGAGACGCGTCCCGCGAAGGCGACGGCTCACTGGAGCGGGAGCTAGAGCGGGAGCGGCGGCGGTAGCGGAAGCGGTAACTGGGCAGACGGAGGATGGCCGAGGGGCCGCTCCCGCCACTGCCGCCCGCGCCCCCGCCGGCCTTGAGCAGGTCCGAGCGAGACTGGCAGTGCGCCTCGCGGCTGCGCTCGATGTAAATGTTGACGGCCAGCACGCCGATCACCTCGGCCAGGATGAACGACAGCCCGCCGAAGTAGAAGGACCAGCCGTATGAGTAGTGGTTCTTCTTCTCCTCGTCCCGCTTCGGGCCCGGCTCGCCCGCGTTGGCCGAGATGTACACGATCACCCCGATGATGTTGCTCAGGCCTGGGCGGGGACGGTCAGACGGGAGCCTTGAGGCAGTCCCTGGCCCCGCCCCCACCCTTGGCTCCGCCCCCGGTCTAGGCCCCGCCCTACTCTGGCCTAAGCTCCACCCACAATGGCCTAGGCCCCGCCCCAGCCTAAGCTCCACCCCTGATGGTCTATGCCCCGCCCTGCTTTGGCCTAAGCTCCACCCATGGCGGCCTAGGCCCCGCCCCCTGGCCTAAACTCCACGCGTGATGGTGTAGTTGGCACCCCATTCTGGTCTAAGCTCCACCCACTATGGTCTAGATCCCACCCCCAAATGGTCCATATACCACACTGAGCATTTAGGCCCCAACCAGTGTTGATCTATGCTCGGCCTGACATGGTCCAAGCTCTTTCCAGATGGCCTAAATTCCTCCCCAGCTGGCTCAGGCCCCACCTTAAGTGAAAGTGAAGTCGCTCGGTCGTGTCCGACTCTTTGCGACCCCATGGACTGTAGCCTACCAGGCTCCTCCCTCCATGGGATTCTCCAGGCAAGAGTACTGGAGTGGGTTGCCATTTCCTTCTCCAGGGGATCTTCCCGACCCAGAGATCGAACCCGGGTCTCCTAAATTCCAGGCAGACGCTTTAACCTCTGAGCCACCAGGGAAGCCCACGGCCCCAAATCTTGCTTCGGATGGTCCACCATCCCTGGCTAATTCAGGTCCTAGTCTGTTGTTCTAAAGCTCACTCTAGCTGATCTAAACGCTGCCCTAGTTGGTCCAGGGCCCACCCTAGATGGTTCAGGCTTACCCTTAGTGGTCCAGATCCCTCCGGGAAGACCCAAGCCCTGCCCTAGACAGTCTTAACTCCTGCCCAGATGGTCCAGGCCCTTCCCTGGCTGGCCTAAACTCTGCCCTTGATAAGATGACCCAGGCCCTATACTGATTGGTCTAACTCCCCCCTAACTTTATAAATGTTGGCCTCACCCTCGACTCGTTTTAAGTCTGTTAATAAGGTAATCCCGTTGACTCTCTAGACCCCCACTCTGGTTGATCTGAACTCTCTCATGATTATCATCTATTCTAGGCCTTCCTCTTGGTAGCCTTACTAGAGCAGGAAAGAGGGGGACACAACTTAGAAACTAGACAATCTAGTCTAAGCCCCACCTCCAGCTTGCTAAGCTCCGCCCCCTGAGTATCGAGGCCAGACTTCCCTAGGCCCAGTTTGTAGTTAGCCCCGCCTTTCAAATCCTCCAAGCCCCGCCCCTGCAGGTCACATCCTTCTCTGAAAACATCCCCTGCTATTTATGCTGAACCCTCCTCCTCTTCAGGATTCCACCGCTTTGAGAAGACTGTATGTTCCGGAATGGCCCAGTACTACTCACGTCGAGTAGGAGGGGGGTCTTGCCCCTTTAAAAAGCCGTGCCTCACTACCTAGTTGGCCTGGAAACTTTCTCAGGACCCGCCCCTTCTTAGATACCCCGGAGCCCACAAGGTCCGGCCCCCCAGGGCAGGCTCCTCCCCACCTGCGTTCAAATCACTTTCTCTCCCTCTTCCCCCAGGTCCTCCCGATCCTCAAGACCTCAGTTCAGCCTCAAGCCCCCCTCTCCCAGGTTCCTTCCCTTCCATCTCCTGGACCGCCGGCTTTGAAATCTGAACTCCTGGAATCCCGGATTACGCGGTAGACACCTGTCTGAGCTGGGTTCATTCCCCGAGAATACGGCGGGAAGGCTACACCTCCCTCGCCCAGCGGGTGGCGATGGAGCTTGGGATAGAGCCTAGGAAGGCTCTGGGCCCCAGGGAGCGCCCCGGCAAGGTGGCTTTGCAGGCGCGCCCGCGCGCACACACACAGACACACGTGCGCGCGCGCAGGTGGGCCGCCCCCTCCCTCTGCCTCTCACCTGCTGCCACGAACAGGATCCCTGCTCCCAGGATGATGTTCCTCTTCGATTTGTAGACTCGGGAGGCCGCCACGCACACGCCCCCGAGCAGCAGCAGGATGGCGCTGAGGATGGGGAAGATGCTGGAGGCCCGGACGACCCCTGGAGAGAGACAGGAGAGGGGCGGGGGGTGGGGAGGGAACCAGGGCGTCAGTCACGGCCGCCTGCGCCCCTGGGGCCCCGCGCCTCCTGTGTGCCTTGTCCCCCTTCTCTCGCGCTGGTTCTCCCATTCCTCCCCTCTGCCCGTGTTCTGGTTCTTTTCTGTCTCACTTTGTCTCGTCTTTAAAATTTCTCTCTTTAGCGATCTGATGGCCCCCCCCCCTCTCTTTTTCTTCGTCCTTTTCTTTCTTCCTCTGTGTTTCTCCTGGCATATTTTTTCTGCCCTTTAATTTTTCTAACCACTCTCCCTCTCTTCCACCCCACCCACCCCGCCTCTGAACGCCTCTATTTCCCTTGTGGACCATCTCCCTCTCTTTTTCCTTCTCGCAAGCGCGTTCCCTTCCTCTCTTCTGCGCCTTTTCCCCTTTCTCCAGATCCTTCTTTCCATCACATCTCTAAATCCCGCTCTCCCTCCCACCCCTCGTCCGCCTGGCTTCACCTCTCTCCGGGTCTCTCTTCTCTCTTCCCCTGCCCCCTCCATCGCTCCCTCTCCCGTTCTCTTCTTTTTCTCCTGTCTCTTCTCTCCTCCCTTTTCTGCCTTGCTTCATCCGTAGCTCTGGGTTTCCCTTCTCTTCCCCCCTTTCTCCTCCCTCTCTCTCTCTCTGCAGTCCTTTCCACTCTCCCCCAAACCCCAGGCAACCAGATTCTGCGATTTCTGAGTCCGGCTGAGGCCGCAGCCAATCCCAACTCAGGGTTTGCCGCGTTCTCGGGGTAGCTACCAATCGCACCGCGGGCTTCCCCAGCCAACTCCCGGGAGTGGCCAGGCCGCGCCGCAGATTGCCTCTCGGGCCCAGAGTGCGGTTGGCCAATCCGGGCCCGGAGAGGGACAACCAGTCACGGCCCGGAGTACCCAGGCCGGCACGGCAGCCAATCAGCTCCGGGGATCCCCCGTCTGCCCGCCCCGAGGTGAGAGGAGGGGGCGGGAGAGGGCCCACTGAGCCAATCGGAGGCCAGAGGATCTCGGTATCTTGGCTTGGCTTGGCTGACAAGCTCATCTCGGCGCGTCGATCTAAGCGTGGGAGCACAGCCCTCTCTCCCCTCCCACGTGCCCGAGCCCAGCAGCACCCCCCCACACAACTCCGCCCCAGACCCCCACGTACGGAGCAGATACTCCGCGCTGTCATGGTCGTAGTCCGTGTCCTCCGGGAAATGGTTGATCTTCACGCAGACGCCTCTTTTCAACCCTGGAGGGGAATGGGGGGCGGGGGGTGATGGTGGTGGGCACTTAACAGTTGGGGAACTCTGGGTGAGAAAAGACAACCCCCCCTTTCCTCAAACCCCTTCTCTTTCTGGGCTGATTGGGAGACAGGAAATACTGGCTCCTGAACGTGTCTGCGCACCTGGGACAAACCTTCAAACTCCCTGGCCTCAGTTTCCCAACCAGGTTTTAAAACAAGGACAAAGGAAAACATCCAACACTCACTAAAAGGCCACAGGGACCTTTGCCCTGTAACCTGGACGGGGACAGTCTCTCCGGCCTCTGTTTCCCCCTCTGTAAGAAAGAAGGTGTTGGTTTCAGTGATGTCAAGGACCCTTCAACTCGAAACCCGTTGAAAATACGTGGGAAAACAGAGAGGCAACAGAGGACGAAAAGGACTCCATTTCCCGTGTGTGTGTGTGTGTGTGTGTGTGTGTGTTAGTCACTTAGTTGTGTCCGACTCTTTGTGACCCCATGGACTATAATCTACCAGGCTCCTTGGTCCTTGGGATTCTCCAGGCAAGAATACTGGAGTGGGTTGCCATTTCCTTCTCCAGGGGATCTTCTCAACCCAGGGATCGAACCCAGATTTCCCGCATTGCAGGCAAGACGCTTTACCGTCTGAGCCGCCCATGAGGCCCTATGAAGCCTTGAGTCCCCATGGAGGAGAGAGCAGCCCCAGTGGATCAGTGGGGTGGTCGTCTCTTCAATCCTCTGTTTGGGGAGTAGGGTTTCCCCCTCTTTCGGCGCCCAGCACCTGAAGTCCTCAGGGAGGCGATGAAGCGGTTGGAACAAGCCAAGGCAAGCTAGGGGTGAGGTATGCCTCCAGGGGTCCTGCAGTCAGAGCCCCCTCCTTCCTCCCAGAACACGCATCCTTACATAGCTGGAGACTGGTATATAAATCAGTATAAAGACACTTTGTTTCCTCAATTCTCCAGGCACCTTCCCATCTCCAGGCCTCTGCCCAGTGCTTTGGAACACTGCTCACATTCTTCCTGGAGAAGAATTTAACCCTTGCAAGAGAGCAGCGCCCGGGCACCTGCTTGAGGAAGATTTCCTTCACAAAGACCCCTCCCACCCATTCTGGGTGGGGTAGCCGCTTTTTTTTTTTTTTTTTTAAGCACGCATTGGGTTGCTTTATGATCTTCTTCTTCAGCACGCTGGGAGTTCCTGAATGGAGGTGGGGAGGGGGGATGGGGTCTGATTCCTTCGTGTGTCTCTAGCATTGCCTGGCACCAAAGGAGGTGTCGAGAAATAAGTGTTGAAAGAATTAGATTATGAACCATAAGGATAGCAGAAGGGGAGGTTTGAGGCAGAAGATGACAGGGAAAGAAATACAGGTAAAGGAAAGGATTGGAAAGAAGGACTATAAGGCAGTGAATAATTCCACTAAGCGCTAACATTTGTTAAGCGCTTCTGAGGTAGATTAACTCATCCAGAGCTCCCAGGAGACCCATGAAATAGATAATGGTATTGGTGTCGTGCAGTGGCCGAACGTTAAGAACTGGAGTCGCGCTGTTTGATAATGAAGCCTGAATCCATCATGTCCTTACACCACATCCTTGTTGGCCTTATTTGGACTAGTTTGCTTCCGTCCCTTTTCCTATAACATGGGGCGTACTAGGATGCACCTCCCCAGTTGTTACGAGGGTTGAATCCAGGTACAGAGATTTAGCACTTTGCTGGGAACACAATTGAGTGTTCCGTTGATACCACGTCATACACCCATTGTCCAGATGAGGAAACAGAGGCATAGAAAGGGTTCTTTGATTCATAGCTGATGGGTGGTGGAAGCAGAATTCAAACACACATCAGTTTGCTCCCACTGGAATCTAAGCCTGTAGGTGTCCCAACATCTAGAAGAATGCCTAGAGCATCAGCAATGCTTGATATTTGCATATAAGAATGGTTGAATGGGCAAGAAGTGCATGAAAAGATGGTCCATATAAACGAATCATTAGGGAAATGCAAGTGAAAACAACAATGAAATACTATCTCATAGATATGAGATACTATCCCATTCAGACGGCTACTGTAAACAAACAAAACAAAACAGAAAATAACCAGTGTTGGTGAGGATGTGGAGAAATTGGAACCTGTCTGCACTGTTGGTGGAAAAGTAAACTGGTTCGGTCTCTATGGACAATAGGATGGAGGGTCCTCAAAAAATTAAAAACAAAATTACTATGAAAGTGAAGGCGCTTGGTCTTTGCAACCCCATGGACTGTAGCCCTCCAGGCCCCTCCATCCATGGGGTTTTCCAAGCAAGAATACTGGAGTGGGTTGCCATTTTCTTCTCGAGGGTATCTACCCGACCCATGGACTGAACTCAGGTCTCCCACATTGCGGGCAGACTCTTTACCCTCTGAGCCACCAGGGAATCCCATAATTCTTCTGTTTTAGGTTTTGGTTTATTTGGCCAGGAGGCATATGGGATCTTAGCTGCAACTCCACCTCTGGGTATATACGAAAAAGAATTGAGAGCAAGGTCTCTAATATACAAATATATCCATTTTTGTAGCAGCATTATTCACAACAGCCAAAAGCAATCTAAGTGTTCATCAACGCACGAACCGATAAACAAAGTGTGGCATATGGATAGAATGGAATATTGTCCAGCCTTTTAAAAACAACGGAATTCTGACACATGCCACAACCTGGATGAACCTTGAAGACATGCAAAGTGTAATAAGTCAGTCACACAAATACAAACACTATATGATTCTACTCATATGAGGTGTCTAAAGCAGTCAAATTCAGAGACAGAAAGAATGATGGTTGCCAGGGGCTGGGAGTGGGGAAGAATGGGTAGAGTTTCAATTCTGCACAATGAAAAGTATTTTGGAGCTTGGTACACAATGTAAATATACTTAACACTGCTGAACTGTGCTTTTAAAATGGGTTAAGATGATATATTTTACGTTATGTGCATTTTACTACACTTAAAAAAAAAAGCAATTGAATGAGTGAATGAAGATATATCTTGTGGGAGCAAATGCTTACCCAACAGCACATTCACTATGGTCTGGTAGGCGGGTTCAAGTTCTCTCTTTCTTGAATGGGATCATAGTGCTTTTCTCAAAACATGAATGATAATTCAGTGAGATTGAGCATGGAAAGTAGACAGCATGCAGACTCTCTCCACAGACTAGTTATGCTGTAAGTAATAATAACTAGTACTTTGTTGTTTTTATTTAATCACTAAGTCGTGGCTGACTCCTTGTGATCCCATGGACTGTACCCACCAGGCTCCTCTGTCCAAGGGATTTCCCAGGCAAGAATACTGGAGTGGGTTGCCATTCCCTTCTCCAGGGGATCTTCCTGACCCAGGAATGGAACCCGTGTCTCCTGCATTGCAGGTAGATTCTTAACCACTGAATCACCTGGGAGGTCCACTTAACTAGTATAAAACTTACTGAGGGCTAACCACACGCCAGACACCACTCCAAGCATTTGACAGCTGTTAACACTCTCATAAGAGGACTGGATGGCATCACTAATTCAATGGACTTGAACTTGGGCAAACTCTGTGAGATGGTGAGGGACGGGGAGGCCTGGCATGCTGCAGTCCATGGGGTCACAAAGGGTCGTATACAACTTGGTGACTGAACAATACCCTCATCATGGATGACCAACCCTAAGGATATCAGGAAATAATAGCACCCCTGCAAATTTCCCTGGTAGCTCAGACGGTAAAGTGTCTGCCTACAATGCAGGAGACCCGGGTTCGATCCCTGGGTCAGGAAGATCTCCTGGAGAAGGGAATGGCAACCCACTCTAGTATTCTTGCCTGAAGAATCCCACGGACGGAGGAGCACGGTAGGCTACAGTTCATGGGGTAGCAAAGAGATGGACACGACTGAGCGACTTCACTTCACTGCATTATAGGTGAGGAAACTGAGGCGTAAGTTGCTCAATCCCATGTGGAAGTTAAATCATGATGAGGAGAGTTTGGACCTCAGAGGTGAGCTGTCTGCTTGTTCGTTTGTTTGGGCTACACTGTGCAGCTTGTGGGATCTTAGGTCCCTGACCGGGGATCGAACCCCTGTCCCCTGCAGTGGAAGCAGGGAGTCCTAACCACTGCACTGCCAGGGAATTCCCAGAAGCCAGCATCTTTAGGGAAGCAGAGCACAGTGGTTATGGTAGCCACAAGCTCAGGCTTTGAAAGTGTATTCTCTGGCTCCGCATACCAGGACAGTCACTTCCCAGTTGTGTGGCTTTGGGGTTTTGAATACCTCTGAGCTTCAGCTTCCTGGCTTGGAAAATGAGGATGGTGATATGACCAGATAAGGTTTGATAAGTGCTCACTCCGCATATGTGTGGGGCTTCCCACCTGGCGCCATGGTTAAAGAACCGCCTGCCAATGCAGGAGACATAAGAGATGCAGGTTCCATCCTTGAGTCGGAAAGATCCCCTGGAGGTGGGCAAGGCAACTCACTGCAGTATCCTGGGCTGGAGAATCCCATGAAAAGAGGAGCCTGGCGGGCTACAGTTGACCGGGTCGCAAAGAGTTGGACACACTGAAGCGACTTAGCACGCACACGCCGTGAAACACAGGAGTTAAAGAGCAGAAAATCTGGGGGTTATGTGGCTTGCCTCAGCATATTATCCAACCGCCTGGTCCGGGAGCTCTGTGTGTGTAGGAATGGTGGTAATGCAAACCAGCACATCCCCGAGGGCCCGCAGAGCACAGACCCGGGCAGGCCTGGGAGTGAAGCCCTGCGCACTGCGGCGAGGACCCCTGCAGACACGTGCACTGCCCCCCGCATGTTGGGTGGCCGTGTAGCTGACTCACTTCCCCTTTCTGGCCATCAGCTTCCTGCTCTGACAAACTCTCATGAAAATAATACCTTCCCTCCTGGAGCAATTGGGAGGATTCAATGAGATAATAAGGCCTGCAAAGTGCTGAGCACAGGGGCCTTCAATAGGCTGCTAGAGTAAATTGGGCTGTAGGTCCAAATTCTGGGCGCTGAGATTCCTGAGAAGGGGGTTAGACCCATCTGGATGCCCCCAGCCCCAGGAGGTTGGTTCTGAAAGGTGGCAGTTGAGATGAAGCGTGAGCCTAAAATATGCATTGGATTTCAGATTCATATGAAGAAAAAAGCATCATATTTCATTAATATTTGTTATATTGCTCACATATAAAATAATATTTTGGCTATGCTTGGTTAAATAAAATCGATTACTAACCTTTATATTAATATATTGTATAATTGCATTTATTAAATTCGACTCATTGAACCTTCCCTTTGTACTTGTTTTAATGTCACTTAGTGTTGTTGTTTAATCACTCAGTCGTGTCCAACTCTTTGTGACCCCGTGGACTGTAGACCGCCAGGATCCTCTGTCTGTGGGCTTCTCCAGTCAAGAATACTAGAGTGTGTTACCATTTCCTTCTCTAGAGGGTTTTCCCAACCCAGGGATGAACCCACGTCTCCTACATTGGCAGGCAGATTCTTTACCACTGAACCACTAGGGAAGCCCTTTAATGTCACTAGTAGAAAGCTACAGTCCATGGGGTGGCAGAGTCCGAGAGGACTGAGCGAGTCAGCAAAGCACACAGCACAGAAACATTTAAGTTATAGAAGCAGCTTGTGTGATGTTTCTGTTGGGCAGTGCTGGCTGGAGGGATGGGACTTCCGGGTTATCGAGGAGGGGAGATCCAGGGATGGGTCACCCAAATTCCTAATAATAAGAACAGAGTAGAAGCTACACAGTCTAGCCTTTACACTGTGTCTACTGGCCTTCTGAATGTAATAACTCACTGGGCTCCCTCCGTAGCCCTGTAGGTTAGGGGTTATTATAACGCCCATCTCACTGATGGTGAAAAGCAGCAGAGACGTTGAACATATGGCTCAAGATCACGTTTCCGTGCCTGGCAGGCAGGAGGTAACCCAATGAGTTCTGTTCCAGAGTCTGAGTCTCCATCACCACTTCCTACTGCGTTTCTCAGAGACACTTGGTAGGAGACAGGATGAGACCCAAGGATTCCCTGGGGGACAGCACCTTCTGAGGACTGCAGCCCCAGGGGAACACTTTCTACACTCCCGGATCCTTGAATAGGATGGAGGCTGGTGGATGTGCTGACTTAGGAAACAAAACAGACACGGACTCCAGTGCTGACTCGATGGCCTGTTAGCTGTGTGACCTTGGGAAAGTTGCTTCCCTTCTCTGAGCCCTAAGCTTTCGTTTTCGGAGATGGGGGTAACGGTCGTAAACAGTGCGCAGGGTTACTGTGAGAATCCAGTGGCACACGAATGATGACTAAGTAACAATAAAGCCGACCTGCCTTTAACCCGTCCTTAAGTCATTTCCTTTGTCTCCGGGGACCCCACTTAGCCCGTTATTTCCCCCTAACCTCTGTGGTCTTTCCTTTCTCAGCTCCCTTTGCTGGCTCTTCTCATCTGTCTGATTGTCTTTGAATACTGGACTAGCTCAGTCGTTGGCCCTTCAACTAATCTTTGTGCATATTTCTGTCTCTGCTCATCCATCCACATGCCATGACCCACCGCTCCCCCAGCCCAGACATCCCCCTGAACCCTGGCCTCATACATCTTATCACTAATGTCTTAGATTGGGGGGTTAGCAAACTACGGCCCAAAGGCCAAACCCAGTGAAGAGTAGGTTTTACTTATTAAAAAAAAAAAAAAAAGATTGAAAAACTGTCAAGGAAGACTCTCGTGGTATGAGAAAATGATATAGAATTCAAATGTCAGTGCCCGTAAAGGAAGTTTAATTGGAACCCAGCCACACTCATCCACTCACGCATTGTCTCTGGTTGTTTTTAGTAGTGGTGACAGAGATCACACGCCCCACAAAGCCTAAAAAATTGACTGTGCGGCGCTTTGTGGGTCCTCTCCTATGCGGACTCCTGTCTTAGACATTATCACCAGCAGGCACCCCCAATTTAACATTTTCAAACCTGAGCTCATGATAGCCCTCCTTACGATAAATTAGGGCTTCCCTGGCGGCTCAGACAGTCAAGAATCTGCCTACCGATGCGGGAGACACGGGTTCGATCCCTGGGTCCTGAAGATCCCCTGGAGAAAGAAGGGAATGACTACCCACTCCAGTATTCTTGCCTGGAGAATCCCATGGACAGAGGAGCCTGGTGGGCTACAGACCATGGGGTTACAAAGAGTCGGGCATGACTGAGCGACTGAACAACTGAGAGAAAGTAAGACAAATACATAAAATACCAACTGTTTCAACGGATAAATACCCTCTGCCTCCACCCCTACCACATTGTCCAGGGCTCAGGCCACAGACTTCAAGCAGTGACTCTCACTAGGGGCTGTTTAATCCTAGTCCAGAGACAGTGATTTTGGTGGCCATGCTGATGGATGCTGCTGGTCTTTGGAGGCAGAGCCCGGGAATATTGCTAAACCTCCTACAACACAGAGGACCTTCCTTCCACCCGCCACCCACCACCACCCCCACCGGCCACTGCAATGCGGAATTATCCATCCCCCAAAAGGTCAACAAGGCTGAGGTTGGAAAACCCTGCTTTCAAGACATCCAACTCCTTTCTCTCACATCCTGCCACTGCCCCCAGCAGCAGTTCCTGCCTGCCCGCTGTAGCTGCAGAAGGTGTTCTCAATTCAAATCCCAATTCTATGTCTCCCACCCCAGATAAGCCAGCTCCTGTTTTCCCTTTTCCCTCCCGCTTCCCTCTCAGAGACATAGCACAGCGATCCCCTTAATCTTTCAGCCAACTCCTGTCATTCCTCTGCCCAGGAGGCTGCGATGGGAAAAGCAGATCACATCCCAGGACCAGAAAGTTCGTGCACCTTGCTGGCATCTCCTACTGCGTTCCTCCTGCACCGGCTCTGCCCTGGCCAGGTGGTGGGCCTCCCCTGGCACGGGGCACATTCCCATTGATGAGCTGGGTTCTACAGCCTAAAGCATTCCCCTCCAGAAGCCACATGGCTCCATCTTTGGGTCCATTCAGCCCACCCTTCAGATGTCACCCGCTAGGTCTCCTTTATCTCCAGTTTTTACAGCTTCACACTCTTGCCCCTAACACTTCCCATCCCCTCCTTTGCTCTTTTTCCTCCTTAGCACTCAGCTCCATCTAACAGCCTAAATGTTGTATTTACTCATCTTTCTTATCATCTGTCTCTCCTTCTAGAATGTAAGACACATAACAACAGGGATCTTTGTTGTTGCTGTTTTTCCTTGCACTGCAGCTGTAGCTCCAATATCAAGACTGGCGCCTGGCACATAGTAGAAACTCAATAAACAGTGGTTTTTGAAGGAGGGGATGAATACATGGAAATATGATTCACAGTACATTGTCCTGGGGCTTCCAAGAGGCAAGTCCCCACACACAGCTCTGTGCCTGATGCTTGGTCAGACCAGGGAATGAAGATGAAGTCAGATGCCCACACGAGGAAGAGAACTAACATCATGGGGAAATTGGACAGGTGTGAGGCAATAGGGAGCAGAGGTGACTGGGGAAAAGGAGACCCACATGCATGATCTGAAGAAGCAGCTGCTACTCGGATCTGGCCGACCAGGACTGCTGGACAACGCCAGCCCCATGTTATCATATCTTCCACTAGTTCAAAAGAAGCTGGAAATTGGATTCTCAACATGCAGTCTCCCTATTTTTAAATGTTGGCAACCGATGCTGATTGTGGTTTGGGTTTTAAACGCTCTGCACGCCAGACAAAGCATATCTGTAAATCCCATCCTTCAGACCCGAGTTCTCTTGGCTCTGCCCCCAGCCACAGCTGGGTGACCTTCAGTGAGTGGCTTAACTTCTCTGAGCCTCGGTTTCCTCATCCCCAACCAGAGGATAGCATCCCGCCCCTGCCAGGGGATTAAATAAGAAAATAACATTTCTGGCCTATTGAGAGCGCCCAGCAAAACAGAGGAGGAAACAATGGGGAAAAGAGAAGGATTAAAAAAAGAGAAGTGACGGATTGTGATCTTTTGGGCCCTGTACGGGGAAATTGGGGATTGGCTGGTTCCTTCTTCGAGTTGCAGACCAGGGCTGGTGAGGCTGGGGAGGTGAGCAGGTAGTCGCCATACCGGGGAAGGGGCACCGACACACAAGAGGACTGGGACTAAGGTGTCCTGCGTCCCAGCCCAGCACCTCCATGCCATATGGAAAGAAATGGCAAAGCTGAGAATGGGACGGAGGGGTTGCTAAGTGGGAGAGGGCTGGCCCAGGGGGAAAGTCGGGGTAGATAGGAGGCAGGGGGAACCGGCTGGGAGGGAGGCTGCAAGAGGGAAAGAGTGGGACCAGAGAAAGAGCGGAGATGGAAACTGGAAGAGGCACTGCCTCCGCTGCGAGAGGAAGAGGCCAAAGGGAGGCTGAGTGGGACTAAGGGGAAGCAGAGCCCCGGAAAGGGCCAGGGAAGACAAGGACCAGGGGCGGAAGAGGGGAGAGGAAGCCAGGACAAGACTCCCGGAAGACAAGCCCCCAGAAGCAAAGAGGAGGGGACCACGAGTTCCGTTCCTACGGGGTGTGATGTTTGAGGGGACAAACAGCCCACGTGGGGCCAGAGGGTCAAAGGGGATGAGGAAGGCGCTGGAAACGGGGTCATCCGAGGTCAGGGCGCTCAGAGCCAGGACGCAGGGAGCGACGATGCCACCGGCAAGGAGCATCAGGGGTGAGAGGGCAGGAGGGCGGGAAAATAGAGGGTGCCAGCGTTGGGGTCCAGGCTGAGGGGGTCCCCTAGTAGAGGGAGGCCGGACCCCCGGAGGGGTGGGAGGGAGAGAGGAGGGGGCGCTTTCCCCGCGAAGGGAGGGAAGAGGAAAAGGCTCAAGGGGCCCTGCTGAGTGATGGAGAGGCGAGCAGGAGGGGGGCGGGGGGAGGTTCAGGCGAGGGTCAAGACCCAGAGAAGGGTGGGAAGCCAAGGGTGAGGGGTGGCGGGGCGGCGGCCAGGCAGGAGCAGCGGGGGGCGAAGAGCCACCCAGGGTGGAGGCCGCGGGAGACTCGGGGGGCGGGGGCGCGGGGCCCTACCTTCCAGGCAGCAGATCCTCCAGAGGCCCGAGTGCGTGAGGCCGCCGGGGTCCTTCTTCTCCGCGGCGCCGCCGCCCCCGCCGCGCTGGGGGGGCCCGTCGTCGCCGCCGGCGCCCGCCGTGAGGTTGGTGGTGTTGCAGATGAAGGCGCGCGTGTAGAGCCAGTAGTCGGTGCTAATGGCGATGGTCATGAGGCCGAAGGCCGCGAAGGCGCCCACCGTCGTCAGCAGCACCTGCACCCCCTTCTCGCACCAGAGGCCCCGCTCCTCGTTCCAGCGCTTCAGCGACTCCAGCTTGACCACGGGCAGCCGGGGGGCCGCGGGCCACCACCGGGGCAGCGGGGGCGGGGCCGTGCCGGCGGCTGGTGGGGGGCACAGCGCAGGCAGAAGTGGGGGGGCCCCCGAGGCGGAGGGCCGGGGAGAGGGGGTGGTGGCTGGGGAGGGGGCCGGCGAGGAGGAGGCTGCAGGCCGGGGACGGGGTCAGAGGGCCGCCATGGTCGCCTGCGAGTGGAGGGCAGGGGTAAGGCGAGAGAAGGATTAGACAGCGGCTCGCCTGGATACCGCCGCACCTGCACCCCTCCCCACGCTAAAAAAAAATCCCTACTGTTTCCTAGGTTGAAGAAACGCCTTCCAAGATGCTTACCTCTGCCTCCCTCGCCCTGAAAAACATTTCCCTGTGTCAAATAAAGTCTTCCCACTAACCTCCTTCTGAGAAAAAGCCACCCCCCATCCTTGCGTCCCTGCCAGTGGGTAGGACACTCTTCCAGGCCCCCCTGACTCCGCCCCCTGGTCTCATTGTCCCCCAACCCCAACACACACACAGTGAAACCATCCCTCACTCCCAGCCCCCAGAGCCTCCTCCTCCCAAGGAACCCCTGTCCTGCTCTTCATTTCTTACAAAATGTTCTCATAAAGTTCTCCCCCTTCCCTATCTTCCCCTGCAAGGCCCACCTCTTCACCTACCATGGCCTCTACTGAGGAAAAAGAAATCTCCCAATCTCCTTAGCTGGAGGGGGAAAAAAAAAAAAAGCCAACAACACAACAGAACCTAAATCTTCCCAACTGATCCTCACTGTTAGCACAACTCAGAAAAACACAGCTATCATCACTTCACCTCCACAGTCTCCTCTGTGTGGGAATCCCCCCTATCTCCACCCCACTCCCAACCCCAGGACTCAGTCTCTGGACCAGGGTTCTCAACCTTGATGGCACCTTGAAACCACCAGAGGACCTTGAAAGACATTGATGCTTGAGAAACTCCGATTTCACTGGTCTGGGGTGTATGTAGCCCCAAGCATCTAGTTTTTAGAAGCTCCCCAGGGGATTCTTTTAAACAATCCAACAGTGTTGGACTCTCTGGTTTAGAAGAATGACCCCCATCTCCATGACATCCCCCCTAACTGCCCCCACCTGACTCCCTTGGACCATCCTCCCATCCCCTACCACGTCTTGGACTCAAGGAAAACCCCCCATTCTCTCGTTTCCTTGTGGGAGTCTTCCGAAACGGATTAACTTAGACAAACTCATCATAGCCATCGCTTTCTCCTCCATTAAGAAAAATTTCCTCCGTGAGTTGCATGGCATTTTCTACTCACAGGAATCCCTTTCTCCAGACCCCAAACTCCTCTCCATTCAGAAATCTGCCAAGCTTGGACCTGTGAACTCTCAGCGGTAGAAGGAAATCCCCCAGCCCCTGCCGAGCATCCCCCCACTCTATTACCCTGCCCCCCCACCAGCTCGCCAGTAAGTCTGAGCCCTGTCTGTCATGCATGAGGATAAGCCCCATCAACTCCAGACCTCCCCAGCTCACTTTGACCTCCCACTCTCTCTTGAACTTACAAGAACCTCCTCCCCTCACCTCTACCCTGACTTTCACATCATGAAGAATCAATGCCATAAACTCCTGCCATCCTGCTCCACTCACTCTGGCTCCCAGCATCTCTTCTGCTCAAGAGAACCCCGTTCATGGCTCTCCAGCAACCCCCAACTCCCCTTCTTGGGAGCACCCCCAGACCTCCCCCTACTCTTTCACCTGTGCAGCAACATACGCTCGCTGTACATTTATTTTTCTTCCAAATTTAAAAAGCTCCCCTCCATAGATGGTGCCCCCCAGAAAAATCTGATCCCTAAGATTACTACTCTTTTTCAAGCAGGAATGATTTCCCACTCAGCACCCCCGCAAGTGTCCGTTCACGTTCCTCTCCCACAGCACCCCACCACCATGCCCCCTGGCCCTGCCTCTTCCATCCCACTCCAGGCATACATCCCTTAGCTGCTCCCACCACTCACTTTCCTACACTTCTTTCCCCAAACCCCTATTCCAGTTAAGAACCTGGAAGCCTTAGGGGAGGGGAGGGGGGAACCAACCCCATACTGGGTCCCATATCAGGGTGACCTTGGCCTTTCCGCCCCCATCAGCTGGCCCTCACTGGGTCTGCTCCAAGGAGGGGTGTTGGAAAGGTTGTCTATGGGGGGGGTGTCTCCATGGCAACTGGGGCCCCACACGTGTGTTCTCTCCTCCCCTCCACTCCTGCCTGCCCACGCGCGGCCCCTGGCCCGGCCGATTCATCAGTGCCCTGGACGCTGTCATCCCCAGACACCTCCCTCCTCCCCCACCACCACCACTTCTCCTCACTTCTGGACCCTTCCCCTCTCTCCTCTCCGGAAAGATGCTGAGTTTACCCTCCTGTCCGCCTCTCGGCCTCTTCTCTCTGCATCTGTGCCCCTCACCACCGGCAGCATCACCTCCACTATCCTAGCAAATTCCTGCCTCCACCTGGGGTGAGGCTGTGACCCCGGGATGTACCCCTGCCCCTGCGGGGGCCCCCTAAAGCCCCCATCCCTGGGATAAGGAAGGGATGGAAAGAGGAGGCCACTCAGCGAAATTCTCCATCAAATCAAGATCGGAAGATCTTTTCATTTTGTCGATTTGGGGGGCAATTTGCTTGATTTTAGGGGTTCTTCCTTTCGTCCCCCTGTCAGCGGCAGCAAAGGAGGGAGCAGGGGACCCCCCAATTCGACAGCTCCGGTATATGAGAGGGGTCATCTTCCCCTCTGCCTCGGAAGGGGACCAGCTCCTTCCTCCAGAATTGGGAGGGGTGGTCACAGAGCCTTCCTTCTACACATCCACCCACCTCCGATTAATAAAAAGATCTGTCTCACCTCTGTTAACGATAGGTCAACTCTCCGATGCACTGGGGAGGGGACGTTGAGCCCCCTTGTCGGCAACCCCCCCAGAACAGCCCTTGGGGCTCCCAATTCTCACTGCTCCCCCTCCCCCAGCAGCGAGGGACCCAGGCGTCCGACCTGGTCGGGGGCGGTGATGAGGAGGTGGACGGGGGGAATGGGGGTGTTGAGCTGGGAGGGGAGGCTGGGGGCAGCTCTGAGCTCGGGCCCCTGAGGGAGAGGGGGTCGGGATGGGGAAAAAAAAAAAAAGGTGAAGAGACAATTTGGTTCTCGTGTCGCCGGGTAAAGTGCGGAGCTGGAGGACGAGAGAGGGAAGGAGGAGGGAGGGGGGAGGGGAGCCGCCGAGGATGGGGGAGCCACGGAGAGGAGATGGATGGGGGGGGAGGGAAGTGATGGGGGGCAGGGTCTGTTGGCAGGAGGAAGCTGGGGAAGAAGAGAGAGACCCAGAGAGGGAGGCAGAGAGACGGAGCCAGGAGAAGCGGAAAGAGAGAGACCCGGAGTCGGGGAAACAGAAATGGGGGAGGGAGAAAATTGGGGGAGGCAGCGGCTGGTAGCAGAAGGAAGTTGGAGAGGGAGACACACACACAGAGAGCGAAATACCCTGAGAGAGAAAGGGACAGAGGCAGAGACGGAAAGAGAGAAAGCCAGAGACGGGGGAGAGAAGCGGGTGGGGAA
This sequence comes from Bos grunniens, assembly GCF_055505025.1. Lineage (NCBI taxonomy): Eukaryota > Metazoa > Chordata > Mammalia > Artiodactyla > Bovidae > Bos > Bos grunniens. The sequence continues at coordinate 62,085,724 of NC_141182.1, read as the reverse complement.
AGATTCTGGCGAGGGAGAGGATGGGGGGTCAGGATCTGGGTAGCAGGAGGAAAGAAGAGACAGAGAGAGTCATCCAGAGAGGGGGAGGAGAGACAGATGGGGGGAGACAGACAGAGAGAGACTGAGAGCATGAGGGAGAGAGATGGGGAGAGGAGGGGAGAGATGAAGCAGGAAGAGAAATTGGGGCTGGGGGCAACGGTCCCATAGAGAGAAGAACGCTAGAGAGAGAGAGAGGAGAGAGAGAACACGAAAGAAATTTAGGCAGGCGGGAGCTGAGTGGCAGAAAGTGTCTGGAGATAGAAAGGCAGGTGCAGAAGGGAAGAGAGAGACCCAGAGAGGGAGACAGATGGGGACAGACTGGGGCTGGGGGAGCGAGAGATCCAGGGAACGAGAGACAGAGGTAGAGACGGAAGAGGCATCCAAAAGAAGCCGGAGGAAAATAGAGGGGCCAGGCTCCATCGAACGGAGGAGGTCAGAGAGAAAGGCTTCCCCTGCCCCCGCCCCCGCCCGCGGCCCCAGCCTCTGCTCCCTACCCCCATCCCCATTTCAAAGCCACCACCCCACCCCCACTAGCCTCCATCTCTCCACAGCATCGCTTGCCGCCGCCACCGCCTCTTCCTGTCGTCATAGCAACAGGATCCAGGCGCCCAGCCAAGGCTGGCAGCGGCGGCCGGAAATGAGGGGAGGGCCTTTTAAAAAGGACCCCAGGAGCTCTCCCCTTTCCCCAAACCCAAGGAAAAGCTCCACCTCCCCGAGTCTCCCCACCATTCACCCCCCACCAAGTGGCAAGGGCAAAGAGCCGCTGAAAATAAAATTATATTCAATTTGCCAGGATCGGAAGCCTTTTAAGTTTCACCAATATCTTTTTTTTCTTCTTACCCCCTACCCACCCCTAGTTCAAAGAGTTAGATTCCCCCCAAGATAGGGATGGGAGTGAGGAGAAAAGTAGGATGTATGAAGCTTGAGTGGAAACAAGTTTTAAAGAAGTCTGTCTGGGGTTGGGTTGGAGGGCTATGTAACAGTTTTGAGATGCGTGGATTTGCAAGTTCTAGAACTAGCCAGTGGGTAGAAGGTGGGACAACTCAAGGTAGAAAATCTGAGATGAGGGTCAGAAAGTTTGGTTTGGGGATTCAAACCACAGAGCTGCCTGTAGCCACTGTGTGACCTTGGGCAAAACATTTCCTCTCTTCTAGACTCAGTTATAATGGGAGCAAAAACTCGCCTGCAATTAAACAGGAACACGGGTGAGAAAAGGTCTCTATAGGCTGCTCTAGACAAGCAGTGTTTCAAGACTGTGTTCGCGGAAATGGAATCAAAAGCTAAAAGCTCTTGTTTGTAGATATTTTGATGATGGCTCACTCTGACTGGTGTGAGGTGATACCTCATTGTAGTTTTGATCTGCCTTTCTCTAATAATTAGTGAAGTTGAGCATCTTTTCATGTGCCTCTTAAATGTCTTCTTTGGAGAAATGTCAGTTTAGATGGGAGCAAGGTCCGAAAGGGAGGGGATATATGTGTACATATAGCTGATTCACTTCTTTGTACAGCAGAAATTAACACAACACTGAAAAGCAACAATACCCCAGTTAAGAAAACAAAACACCAACTCAAAAACTAAAAGCTAGCCCTAGCCACAGACTTGGGCTAGCGAGTTTGCATACTGTCTCATGGAATCCTTGCTGAGTCCTTGCAGCGCGGGAGCTGATGTTCCCATATCGAAGATGAACAAACTGAGGCTCGGAGATGTGCAGTGATTTTCCCATGATCACCCGGGAAATACAAAGTCAGGTCTGGAGATGAAGCAGCCTCTTTGCAGGGAGTTGCTGTGACTGGTCAGCAAAAGGTGATGAACTTCAGAGCCGTGTAACCATTCCTGTGTTCTTCCTGTGTCAGCTCCTCCCTGCTGGTGGAGGTGGAGGGGGGTGGGATGGCCCTGGCAGAAGACAGAGAAACCCTGTGCTCCCCACACATCCGACTACCTCCCCCGAAGCAGCATCTCAGATTTCCACTGGAGTTTCACAGGTAAGTTTAAAAGGGGAGAGGGGCATTCTGACATCCTTGATGTAGAAGCAAAGAAACACCAGCCTCCAGGGAAGGGGCCTGGAACTCACCCATCTGAGAAACATTTGTTCAGCCTCGGTTCTTTCGTCAGGGAGGAGGAGAGAGACGTGGACAGCAATGGTAATAGATACGAATTGACTGCTGAAGGTTACAGATTCTAAATGATTTGCAGGCATGGACTAGGTTTTCTGGGTTCTCTTCTTAGCTCCCATTTTAAAGACGTGAAAACTGAGGCTGAGAGGTAAACACAGCCTGCAAATAGGAAGCGGTAACAATGGAAACACCGAGTCAAGTCTTCAGATTCCAGAAACTGTGATATTTTTCACTGCTTCTTGGTTCTTCGGCTGGAGTATGGGGGAGATGTTTATATCCTAACTGGGGGAACTATAAATAAGCAAAAATAGATACTTTGAAAGGGTGAAAACAACATGAAGATGATAAAGTAAGCCAGGGTTTCTAAACCTCAGAACTACTGACATTTGGGCTGGATGATTCTCTGTGATGGATGGGGGGAGGGGGCTACCCAGCATCCAGGGGACTCTACTCACTTAGGTGTCAGTAGCCAAAGATCGTAAATAAAAAGAATGCAGTCTGTTCCACCTCGAATCTTGCTTCTTACTGGAAGTCTTTTACCATTTTCAACTCTTTCTTCTCTTATTTGCCTTTACATCCCTAAATAATGACCTTCCAGATGCATCAACATTATACATCATAGATTCTTCACTCTGATAGATTAGGCTTTAACTCATGTAGACCTCATTTTCCTCCCTAGAAGTATTTTTAATTCTTCTGTTGGTTAGAAGAATTTTGTGGCGTTAAGTACTAGACTTATGATTTCTTCTTTCGGAGGGCATATCTTTTCTCTCTCTCTTTTTTTAGCAACTTTATTGAGATAGAACATACATGCCATGCAATTCACCCGCTTCAAGTGTACAGTTCAAGGGCTTTTAACTATACTTATAAAATAGGGCATCCACCTTGGACACACTTAAGAACATTCTCATTATTCCAAGGAGATGTCACACACCCCTCAGCCAGCCACCACCCTCCATCTCCCCACATACCCTACCCAGCCCCAGGCAATCATTAATCTACTTTCTGTCTGGATAGATTTGCCAGTTCTAGACTTTTCATATAAAGGGAGTCATATACGTTCATTTGTGACGGGCTTCTTTCACTTAGCATTATGTCTTCAAGGTTCATTCATGTATCAGTACTCCATTTCCTTTTATTGCAGGATAATATTCCATTGTATGGATACACCGCATTTGTCTACTGGATATTTGGGTTAGTTCTGGATTTGGCCACTTGAGTAACACTACTGTGAACATTTGTGTACACTTTTTTTGTGGCAACATTTTTTCATGTCTCTTGGATGTGTAGCAGATTTCCCTGGTGGCTCAGCTGGTAAAGAATCTGCCTGCAATGTGAGAGACCTGGGTTCTATCCCTGGGTTGGGAAGATCCCCTGGAGAAGGGAAACGCTACCCACTCTAGTATTCTGGCCTGGAGAATTCCATGGACTGTAAAGTCCATGGGGTTGCAAAGAGTCGGATATGACTCAGCAACTTTCACTTTCACTTTCACTTTGGATGTATATATAGCTAGGAGTGGAATGTCTGGATCACATGTTTATCCTTTTAAGAAACGAAGTCCAGCATCTCTAAATTTCATTCTGCATCCTAGAAATGTTAGACCCACTGAACAAGCCTTCAGCTCATGGAAGGACTCTTCGGAGGGGTGTTGCAGAAAATGGACCCTTTCAGCTCTCATTTCTAAGTTTTCTCCTGAATTCATCTTGCATTAACCGAAGTCTCCCATGGAATTAACCTGGAGACCTAGAAGCTGTAGGCTCAGAGATAGGTCTGCTGCCGCTAAGTCGCTTCAGTCGTGTCCGACTCTCTGCGACCGCATAGACGGCAGCCCACCAGGCTCCCCCGTCCCTGGGATTCTCCAGGCAAGAACACTGGAGTGGGTTGCCATTTCCTTCTCCAATGCATGAAAGTGAAGTCGCTCAGTCGTGTCTGACTCTTCGAGACCTCATGGACTGCAGCCTACCAGGCTCCTCCATCCATGAGATTTTCCAGGCAAGAGTACTAGAGTGGGGTGCCATTGCCTTCTCCGAGAGATAGGTCTGCCAAGCCCCTAACCTTGAGCAGGTCCTCCAGCCTCACACCCCCGGTCTCATATGGCAAGCAGAACTCCAAAATGACCCTCAATATCCCCACCACCTGGTGCACACACCCCTGTAGAATTCTCTCCTCCTGAATGTGGGCAAGATTATAAAATAGGATGAGGTGTCATCCCCTTGATTAGATTACCTTATACGCAAGAGGGAGGGATTTTGCATGTGTAATTAAAGTCCCTAATCAGTTGATTTGAAGTTAGTCAAAAGGAAGATTACCCTGGGTGGGCCTGACCTGGTCAGGTGGTCTCTTTTAGAAAGAGTCAAGAATCAGCTCACGCTAGTTAGAATGGAAATGCTGGAGAGGGTGTGGGGAAAGGGGAGCCCTCCTAGAATGTTGGTGGGAATGTCAGTTGGTGCAGCCACTCTGGAGAGCAGCACGGAGGTTTCTTGAAAAACTAAAAGCAGAATTACCATATGATCCAGTAATCCCACTCCTGGGCACATATCCAGCAAAAATGCTAAGTCAGAAAGATACATGCACTCCAATGTTCATAGCACAGCTATAGTCAGTAATCAAAACATGAAGGAGTTCCCTAGCAGTCCAGCAGTTAGGACTCAGCACTTTCATCACCCCTGCCTGGGTTCAACCCCTGGTCAGGGAACTAAGGTTCCGAAAAGATCACAAGGCAAAACAAAAAAACAAAACAAAACAAAAAAAAAACAAAAAAAAACCTGCTACAGGAACTTCAGTCACACAACCGCAGGAAATGAATTCTATTCAACCCGAGGGAGCAGAAGTGGATCTCTTCCTAATTGAACCTCCAGATGAGGAGCCAGCCAGCCGAGTTCTTGGTTTCAGGCTTGTAAGACCCCTGTTGAACTGTACGAGATTCCACGGTAAACTGTGAGATAGGAAACACATGTTGTTTTAAGCCCCCGTGTGTGTGGTAACTTGTTATGCCGCACAGGTGACCAGTATGCCTTGTAAATCACAGTGCACTGTGAAACTCACAGGGGGCCTCCTCAGTGTCTCCCCTCCCCTGCTCCTGACAACCAGCCAGTCCCCGTACATAGACTCGTCTCCCTCCAGGGTCCCTTTTGCTCCCATTTCCTCCTGTCTGACCTGCTCCTGGGTAGACTGTACCATCAGCTCCTACCACTGGTTCCCTTCCCCCGAAGTCCAATTTCCACTTGGCCCCTTTCTAACATTCAGAACTGTCCTTGTTCTTCCTCTGCTCAGAATTCTCCAATGGCCCTCTCTTACCCTCAGGGGAAAAAGCTAAGCTCCTCACCTGTGTCCTCAGCAGTGAAAGCACAGACTCCTAACCATTGCACCACCAGGAAACTTCCCAATGCCTCCTGCAAGCTGGAGTTGTTTTTCCCTACCGTGTCCAGCTCCTTCATGCTTTCAAGTTTTCTGAGTGTGGCTCCCTTTTCCAGACTCCCTTTTCATCACTCATCCATATGACAAACCCTCTACTTGCTCTTAAAGATTCAACTGAGTTGCCTCTTCCTCCAGGAAGCCTTCCCTGACCTCTCAAGGCTGCATCAAGTGTTACAACTGTGCTTCCTCCACACCTGGTAGTGTTCCCATTAGAGCACAGTCACCCTGCATTGTGACTGGTCCAACGGTCGGGCTCCCCCAGTAGAGCAAGGAGCTGTTCAGGACAAGCAGGGGTCTAGTTCACTCTGGTGTCCCCCAGAACCCAGCCCTGGTAGACAGGAAGCTGCAGTTCACAGATGCAGAATGAATGGATGGATGAAGGAATGAATGAATGACTCAGGGAGCGAGTGGCTGCACATTTCAGGGTCCCTTACCCCCCTAGCAGTCCCTGCCCAAGCCCTCTCCCCCGCCTCACATCCTGAATGTGCTTTTTCCCAGGTGCCTGAGTGTTTCTCATCAACAACAGCTGGGCCTTTTGTGTTTTCTCAAGAGGAACAGAGTGCTGGTGGCGTGTTTTCCCGCTGTACCAGGAAGAGAAGATCAGCGTTTCTAAAACGTCCTCATTCAGGGTGAAGTGGAAATATTCCAGCGCTGGGGAGTCAGGTGGCCCGAGTTCCAATCTTTGCTTTGCCTTGCCTCCCAAAGGACCCAGAACCAAACTATTGCTCTCTCTCTGCCCCTTCATCCTCTTGTCTAAGAAGGGATCGAGGGGTGCAAAGTTAGTGATCTCTCTCTCTGGATGGGGTGCTCTAGGGCTGTGATTCGAAAATCACACATCCTTGGGGACCTCCTCGGTGGTCCAGTGGCTAAGACTCTGCCTTTCCACTGCAGGGGGTGCAGGACTCCATCCCTGGTGGGGAAACTCAGATCCCACATACCGCGTGGCATGGCCAGAAAATAAAAGCTGGGGCTTCTCTGGTAGTCTAGAGGTTAAGAGTTGAATGCAGGGGACATGGGTTTGATCCCTGGTCCAGGAAGATCCCACATGCCATGGAGCAACTAAGCCCATGTACCACAATCACTGAGCCTCTGCTCTTGAGCCGAGGAACCAAAACTACTGAGCCTACACACTGCAACTGCTGAAGCTCACATGCCCTAGAGTCTGTGCTCTGCAACAAGAGAAGCCACCGCAGTGAGAAGCCCGAGGATCGCAAGCAGAGAGTAGCCCCTGCTTGCCACCACTAGGGAAAGCCCAAACATAGCAACAAAGACCCAGGGCAGCCAAAAATACATGAACAAGTAAATCTGTAAAAAACAAAGAAGCAAACAAAAATCCCACACCCAAGGGATTCTGGCAGGGCTCATTTAGTGACTGTGAAGCTCCTGAAATTATGTACAAAACTTTGTAAATATGGATATTGCTTTCTGGGGGGTTTATCTGGTGTTCAAAGGGATCCCTAATCCCCTATGAGTTGAGTCACTTTTTAAAATTGATTTAGCAAAATATCATTTGTGTTAATAAAAATAAAGGTTAGGAAAAAAAAGCAGGAGAGAACATATAAACAAACAAATAATGTCAAAAGAAGGCTTTTATCCACCCCAGCACTAGTCACTTCTCGGACCAGATCATTCTTTGTTGGTAGGGGACTGTCCTGTGATTGTAGGCCATTTACCAGCATCCTTGGTCCCACCATATGCCAATAACACCCGCTCCCTAGTTGTGACATCCAAAAATGTCTCCAGACATTGCCGGATGCTCCCTGGAGGCAAAATCACCCTGAGCAGGGAACCGCTGATCTAGAAGAAACTGATAAAAATTGTTCCCCCTGGGGATCAAAACTGGGATTGAGAAAAATGAGAAGAAAGTTATTCTTTTTTCTTTCTATCCTTCTCTGGCTCTTTAAATTTGAAAATCATGACTAAGTATTACATTTGTAATAAAAATGAGTTTATTGTTAAAGTAAATTACCTCCATTCAAGGAACCACTGCACAGCCTTTGGAAAAAAAACAGGCCAGTCTCTGCATCTGATATATTGCCTCCATGGCATACAGCAGCAATGATGAAAACTTTTGCCCTCAAAACCCCTCTCTACACTTAAAAATTGTAGCAGACACTGAAAAATTTTGTTTGTGTCTATCAACATTTAGCATATTCAAAATTCAAGTTCAAAAGATTTTAAAGTATGTATTGTTTAAGTAAAATAATAAATTCATTGCATGCTAGCATAAACAAACTTATTTTAGTGAAAAATAACTCTCATGAATACTTGCGTTCACTCAGCCCAGCTGTATCCGACCCTTTGCAACCACATGGACTGTAGCCCGCCAGGCTCCTCTGTCCGTGTAATTTTCCAGGCAAGAATACTGGAGTGGGTTGCCATTTCCAACTCCAGGGAATCTTCCCAACCCAGGGATTGAGCCCATGTCTCTTGGGTCTCCTGCATTGGCAGGTGGGCTCTTTACCACTGGCCCACAGATTCAGCTGTATGAGGACTCAAACACTGCCTGATGGCTCAGTGGTAAAGAATCTGCCTGCAAAGCAGGAGATGCCAGTTCAATCCATGGCTCAGGAAGATTCTCCTGGAGAAGGAAATGGCAACCTGCTCTGGTATTCTTGCCTGGGAAATCCTATGGATAGGTGAAGCTGGCAGCCTGCAGCTCACGGTGTCACAAAAGAGTCAGACATGACTGAGCAACTAAACAACAACAACAATATATATGCTTAAATATGCATATAGTATTCTAGAAATTACACAGTAAAAGATGATAATACCTTAGGGCGAAGGGTATTTCTGGATGTCAAGAAGTCAGAAGTAAGACAGACTTTTCACAGTATTCCTTTCAAAAAAATAAATCTTTATGGAATCCTATTGTATTTTTCAAATGTAAAATTTGAACCACCAAAAACATTAGCTTAATTTTTTATTTTAATGAACATGGACTTGTTGTTGTTAAGTTCCAGACAAAACTCAGCAGATAACCTCAGCGCTTGCACCACAACTGCTAATCCTGCACGCAAGACAGACAGCACGAAACGAACAGGATGGCAGACAGCACCAATCGATGGCGGACAGTCTTTCCCACTGAGCAAATCCTTCTCAATACTGTGCTTCCAAGTGGCCATTAGGAATCAATTCATCTTGATGAAGAAGCCAAAACTCATTTGCCGTTCCCAATTCTTGAGCATGACCTCCAGAAATTCCTGAAATCATTGAAAATGACTCAGAGTATTTCCCTCAGGGAGTCTGATCCTGCTGACTCTTAATTCTCTCCTGCTAACCTACCCCCACCACTGTCTCTGTTCCCGAGGGATTTCGGGATTTGGAGTTTTGCTACCCCACCCCCCTCCTCGTTTCTTTCTTTTTTTTTTTAAACAGAAAAAGAAACCGAAGCCCCAGAGATTAAAAGACTCGCTCAAGGTCACAGAATGAGTTTGCATCAAATTTGAAGTAAAATATAGCAGCTTTGAGAGTAGATGCTAGAATTTGGCAGAACTGGTTGTGAATGCTGCCTCGCATCCTTCTAGCTGGGTGACCTTACCTCCCAGAGTCTCAGTTTCCCCATCCTCAAAATGGGGCTCCTTGGAATGCCTCACTTAGAGGATGTCTGGGAGAAACCAATGAGCTGATAAGTGAAAAGGGCTCTGCACAGCATCTGACACCTAATGGCAGCTTGATCAATGGGATCATGGCTATTATAGGATGTGTTAGAGGCTGCAGAAGTTTTTCTGATTATCCCCTAGAGGCTAAATCTAGGTGCACTGAGGAATCCAAGTGCTAGAACTGTGTTTCCTTTTCAGTGTATTTCAAGAATAAGCTTATCAAGCATTTAGGCTATTTTCAATCCCTCAGTGTAGTAGGTGGGATCACAGACCTTGGAGCCCACTTTGAGCCTCCCTCCATCACCTGTAAAATGTGGGTGTGTGTGTGTGTCTGTGCCCTACCTAAAGGGCTGCTGGGAACGTCTCCTGAGATCAGGGATGGCAGCAAAGTGTGTGGCTTTCCATACGGAGTAGATACAACAGATGATAGTGGTTATCTCTCAATAGCGTCACCAAGCATTAGGAAAAGCCCCTGCTCCTTGGTGCAAAAGGAAGGAAGCTTAACTTTTGGAACCAGATGAACCTAGTTTCAACTCACGGCTCTGCCAGTTTCCACCTGTGTGACCTGGGTGAATCATTTCACCTCTATGGACCCGGCTGCAAAAGGAATCCAATAAATTCAATGTGCAAGCTTGGGGAGGAAATTAAATGAAGCAGGGAATGCTCTGGCTGACCATCCGCTGGTTAGGGCACTGCAGAGAGCATGTCCTGGTGGAGAACTAAGATGCCCCCAGGGGGCACAACCAAAAGAAAAGAACAACTTTTTTAAAACGAAGCAAGGAAAGTGAGTAATAGTAACAGTTCTGTAAGTGGTCATTATCACGCATACTGTGTGCCCAGTCGTGTCTGACTCTGTGCAACCCGTGGACTATAGCCCACCAGATTCCTCTGTCCATGAGAATCTCCAGGCAAGAATACTGAAGTGGGTTGCCATGTCCTCCTCCAGGGGATCTTCTCAATCCAGGGATCAAATCCATGTCTCCTGCAGCTCCTGCATTGGCAGGTGAATTCTTTACCACTTAGCCACCTGGAAAGCCCGGGTCAGTGACACCAAGTGTTAACTTTTACTGATACTGACCTGTGTCATTTGCTGTCCTACACGCTTTACATGGACTGAATTATAAAGTGCGACTGTTAATACCTGTGATGATTAAGCAGTTTAAGAAACAACTAACTTTATTCTGTAGCACCCCCCGCCCCCCGCACCACACACACACATATACCCTCTAGAGACCTAGATTCGTCCTCTGTATCCAATGCCCCCACCCCCGGATAGGCAGAGACGTGTTTGAAATAAAGTTTATTGAAGTTTCTGTCGGTATTTACATATGATACACGGTAAATAACAGAGCCAGGCCCCCCACCCACCCCTCCCCCATCTCCAAAGCCCCCCTCCCCCCAGCCTCGTTAAAAATCGCTGCGTAAAGACAGGTTAACTGCTGCGGTCCCCCCTCCCCCCTCCCACCTAAGATGCAAACTAAAAACCCCCCATCCCTCCCCTGCCCCCCTCCCCCCACCCAGGGGGCCTTTCTGGTTCCGTGTACAACACTGTGCTACCTCGCCCCTCCTCCCCTAATAAGAGAGTGGGTGAGTTTCTGGTGAACCCTCACCCCCACCCCAATCTGTCCTAGGAGGCAGACGGACCCTTGAAAGAGGCCAGAGTTGGGGGATCTGAGATGGGGAGGGGGACTTCAATGAAGGGGGAGGTGCCAGAAAATGGAAGACTTCGAGGTTTGGGGGGGTGTCGACCCCCGCTACTGCCTCTCCCTCCCACGACGGGGCCTCGAGGGGGGAGAGGCGAGCACAGGCGTGGAATTGGCGTGGAGGACTTTCCTCCACCCTAGGGTCTCCATTCTTGTCGCGTGGTGTGTGGGGGCTGGATACACCTAGGGGGGCTTTGGATGAGCGGGTGGTGAGGAGGCCAGGAGACAGGGCAGGAAGAGGAAGAAAAAAGAAGCCAAGGTCAGCTGAGAGAGAGCGAGAAAATTCGTTAAAGAGCGCCCTTGAAAAGGCAGGTAGCCTTCAGAAGGCTGAGGCGTGTCCAGCAGGTGAGACAGAACGGGGTCTCCCGTGTGTGGGGAGAGGGGCGGGGGAGGCCAGGTTAACCATACCCGGTTATGGTTAACCATCCCCATACTAGAGATGGGGTAGGGGTGTGGGGTAGAGTAAGAAGGGCCTCCCCCTCTGCACTCATTGCACGCAAGGACCATGAAGGTCTGGAGGTGAGACTGGGCCAAGTAAGAGGCTAGCCGAGGCAGAGAGAAGAGGATGTTTGGCATTCCTGGCGGCTGCCGGAACCTACTCTCCAGCCCAGAGCCCCCGGCCGAGGCGAAAGGTAACTGGTGCGGTTTGCACGGAGGTGGACGCGCTCGGCCGCTGCGCGCGAAGAACCCGGGACCTGGGAGTCTTTTGGCTGGGGGGCGGGGCCTAAGGGAAAGGGCCCCTCAGGAGGAGGAGGAGTCTGGAAGTGGAAAGAGGGCGGGGCTACGGCGGGGGCGGGGCAGGGCTAACGCGCGCTGTTTCTTCCCCGGGGGACAAGGTGTCCCCGGGACTTGCTCTGGAGCCGCGGTGGCGACGAGACCCGTGAGGAGGAGGAGGAGGAGGAGGAAGAGGAAGAAGAGGCAGGGCGCTCCGGGGGCGGGGCCTCAGCAGGGCGAGGTGGAGATGTGGAGGTGGTCGGGGTACTTGATGGCGGGAGGGTAGTTCTGCGTCATCTGTATAGACACGTCGCTGGAGATGTCGGAGGGGCTGCGGCCACGGCGCCACGCCTCGGGCTGCAGAAACTGGCCCGAGTAGTCGGAGCAGTCGCTGAGACGCGGGCGGTAGAAGGCCGGGTGCGGGCGGTACATCTCCTCCTCCGCGTAACGTTTGGTGAACAAGTACACGGACATCACGCCGGCTCCCTGCGCCAAGGCAAGACCAGAGTCCCCGCGGCTGGGCCCGGGCGCGCCGCCCCAAGGCCAGGCCCGCCGGCCCCGCTCTCCCAGGACCCGGGATTCCAGGCCTCCAGCTTCCTCCTTTCCCAAAAGCCGGGGATTAGGGGCCTGGCCTCCTCCTCCCTTCCCATAGCCCCTCCCCCCACCCCTCCATCCCAGGAGTTAGAGTCCCCGGCTTCATCCTCCAGAGATCTGGGAGTCCAGGGCCCCCCCTTCTCCCCTGGGACCCCAGGAGTTGGAGCTCCCAGACCCTCCTCCTCCAGGACCTGGGGGCTAGGACCTCAGCCACCACCTCCTTTTAATCCACAGTCTAACCCACAGCCTCCTCTTCCCCGTGGACCCAGGAATCACACACGCCCCTGCCACCGGTCCCCATTCAAAACTCTGAAGTCTGGGCCCCACAGACATCACCTCTTTGAGTAGGAAGGAGGATGCAGCGAAGGCAAAAGACCACCCGTAGCGATAATGGAAATACTGCTCCGAGCTGCTGGGCCTGTTCATGACCTCGTCGTTGATGCTGGAAATGTAAAGAACCAAGCCCACCACCAAGGAGAGGCCTGGGGGAGTAGAGGGATGCCCTTGGTCCACTAGCAGCGGACCCCTTTCCCCAGCCCCAGGCCCCTGCCTCCCACTGCCATCTTCTCCTCCCACCCCCCATCCCATTCTATCCTGGACTGTGCTGTGCTTAGTCACTCAGTTGTGTCCGACTCTTTGCGACCCCATGGACTGTTGCCCGCCAGGCTCCTCTGTCCGTGGGGATTCTCCAGACAAGAATCCTGGAGTAGGTTGCCATGCCCCCCTCCAGAGGATCATCCCAACTCAGGGATGGAACCCCGGTCTCCCACATTGCAGGTGGATTCTTTACTGTCTGAACCACCAGGGAAGCCCAAGACTACTGGAGTGGATAGCCTATCCCTTCTCCAGGGGAATTTCTTGAGCCGGGGTCTGCTGCATTGCAGGTGGATTCTTTACAGTCTGAGCTACCTGGGAAGCTCCCATCAATTGAAGTCCCTTGTGGGCTCGTCCTGGGCTGGGTGCAGGGAGTCTAGAGGTAAATCAACAGCCTCCTCCTCCTTCCCCCCACCCCTGCATCCCTAATCTGCCATCCAGGGGCTCACAGTGCAGTTGGGGAAGGCAAATATGGACACTGGTCAGCAGTCACATCCATGGTGACAGTACTGTAAGGGAAATGGTAGCACAGGGACTACCCTAGCGGTCCAGTGGTGAAGACTCCGAACTTCCTTTGCAGGGGGTGCTGGTTTGATCCCCAGTCAGAGAACAAAGATCTCACATACTGTGTGGTGCACCAGAAAAATTAATTTAAAAAGTTTTGCAGATGAAATAGTAGCATAAAGTTCCATGGGCCCAGAAAAGGCACCAAAGCCACCTGGGCCAGGGGTGGAGGGAGTCAAGAAAAGTTTCCCGGAAGCTGCATTTTGTCCTAAATCTCAAAGGATGAGGCCCAGGGAAGAATGCAGGAATACCACGCCATGCACGGCAGAGGGACTGGCATTGTTCCAACCAGAATTAGAGGGGGAATGCTGAACTGATCCATCCATGCAGCTCAAAAACATGGCCCACAGCCACCAGAAAGGAAGCCAGAGAAGGTTGGGCAGGGGCATTGCCATGATGAGCCTCAAGTGCCAGTCTGAGGAGCTTGGCATTGATGGCAAGGGCACTAGGGAGCCATGGAATGTTGGGAACAGAGGGAGGACAGGGCCAGACTGCAGTGTTAGAAGATCCTTTGGGGGCTGATGGGTTGTGGGAAGGGACTGGAGGGGAGAAATGCTGGAGCTGTGATAGGCCCAAGGCTGGGGAGGATGAAGCAGAACTAAGGCTGTATAGATAATAACATCAACAACAATAATAGCAGCTGCTTGTGTAGGTCTTGCTCTGTGCCAGGCACCATTCTGAGTGTCTTATATGCATTAACTCATTCAAACTTCACAATAACACTTTCAAGTAGGTACCACTTTTATCTCTGTTTAGAGTTGAGGATACCGAGGTACAGGGAGAAAATGGAGAGAAGAAGTCTCATTTGAGAATTTTTAAGAGGCAAGTCTCACTTCCTCAAGCTGAACTTTCTGTTTCTAACATATATATGTATATAAAATAAACATATATATTTTATATGAGCAGCATGGGGGATCTTAGTTCCCTAACCAGGGATTGAACCCATGCCCTGTACATTGGAACTTGGAGTCAACCATTTGACCACCAGGGAAGCCCCAAGGTGAACTTTCTTTTAAACAGTAGCACAAGGGTGGCTTGCAATGGGTGTGTGCTCAGTTGTGTCTCACTCTTGGCAACCCTGTAGCCCAGCAGACTCCTCTGTCCATGGGATTTTCCAGGCAAGAATGCTGGAATGGGTTGCCATTACCAGGGGATCTTCCTGACCCAGGGATTGAACTCATGTCTCCTGTGTCTCCTGCCTTGGCAGGTGGATTCTCTACTGCTGTGCCACATAGGAATCCGTTAAAGGTGGCTTAAGGAATCAGTAAAATCCCCAGCCCTAAATTAATCTCCATAATCCTCATTAGCACCTTCCCCTAGAATCCTATTACACAAACAAATATCTGTGTGCCCATCACCCAGAATAAATCTGAATTCCTTCCATTGCCTACGAAAGGGGTTAGCAAAAAACGACCCCCCACCCCGACCCCGACCCAGGGCTAAATCCAGCCCACCTCCTGTTTCTGTATGGTCTACTAGCTAAGAATGACTTTTACATGATTAAGTGGTTGAAAAAAAATCAAAAGAAGAGTATTTTATGGCATGTAAAAAGTATCGGAATTTCATTTGGCAGTTCCTCAAAGCGTTAAAGATAGAATTACCATATGACCCAGCGATTCCACTCCTAGGTATTTAGCTGAGAGAACTGGAAACATATGCTCACACAAAAACTTGTGCAGGAATGTTTGCAGAAGCATTATTCATAATAGCCAAAACGTGGAAACAGCCCAAACGTCTATCAACTGCATGGATAAACAAAATGTGGTATAGCCATATAAAGGAATAGTATTCAGCCAAAAAAAGGAATGAAGTGCTGATTTATACTGCCACATGGTGGAACCTAGAAAATATGCTAAGTGAAAGGCGCTAGATGCAGAAGACCACATATTGTACGCTTCCATTTATAGGAAATGTCCAAAATAGGCAAATCCATAGACAGAGAAAGTAGATCAGGACTTCCCTGGTGGCTTAGTGGTGAAGAATCTGCCTGCCCATGCAGGTGACACAGGTTTGGTCCCTGACCTGGGAAGATTCCACATGCCACGGGGCAACTAAGCCTGTGCGCCATGACTACTGAGTCCAGGCCCCAGAGTGCGTGCTCTGCACAAGAGAACCACCACTGTGACAAGCCTGAGCAGCACAACTAGAGTGGAGCACCCACTCATTGCAACTAGTGAAAGCCTGTGCCCAGCAACAGCTACAGCCCATAGGGTCACCAAGAGTCAGACATGACTGAAGCAACTTAGCACGCACGCACACAATGATATTAGGATGCAGGAAAGCATCATCAGTGGTCGTTAAAACACTGAATGACATAATCTTCTCGTGGAATATCTATGCATTACAAAGATACTTTGGAAATATCATAAAGGAGCCTGAAAGATACCCTTTGAACCAAGTACCTGAAGCTAACATCACCAACAGTGGGACAAACGGACACCCCGACCTCCTGATGGGATCGCGCCACTATTTCATTTATGCAGTGTCCCTGCTGGAAATGTGTAACCTGGATCCACTCCAGGAGAAAATGTGGGGCGTTTTACAAACACCGGCTGCGTTCTTCAAAAATAAACGTCAACATGAAAGATTTTTTTTTTAAGGCATAGGAACTATATAAAAGATGAAAGGAGACGAAAGAGACACATCAAGGAAATGCAGAGGGGAATCCTAGCCTGGATCCCAAATCAGGGGAAAAACGGACTATAAAAGGCAGTGTGGGGACTTCCCTGATGGTCCAGTGGTTAAGACTCTGCGCTTCCACTGCAGGGAGTTTGGGTTCGATCCCTGGTCAGGGGACTGGGATCCCACAGGCCCCGGGGTGCAGCCAATGGGGGAAAAAAAGGAGTGTGGGTGCTGTGGGGCAACTAAGCCCGTGCATCACAACTACAGAAGCCTGAGAGCCTAGAGCGCATGCTCCGAAACAGGGGACGCCCCGGCGATGAGAGGTCTGTGCACCGCATCTAGTGAGGAGCCCTGGCTTGCCATAGCTAGAGAAAGCCTGCCAGCGGCAGCCAAGACTGAGAGCGGCCAAAAATGTTTAAAATATCAAAAAGGGCAGAGTGCAGACAATTGATGAAATTTGAATACGGATTGTGTATTAGCTGTAAAATTGTATTAATGTTCAACTTCCTGAATTGGATGATGGTGCTATGCTTAGGAAAGGAAATATACTTGACCTTAGGAGATATCTGATCTGATTTATTTAAGAGTGAAGTGTTTCTAGTTGTGTCAAATGGATAGTTGGTGAGAAGATGCTGTGTGGCACAGGGGGCCCTGGGTGCTCTGGGATGACCTAGAGGGATGGGATGAGAGGAGAGGAGGGAAGCTCAGAAGGGAGGGGATATATGTATAATTATGGCTGATTGTCGTTGCTGTATGGCAGAAACCAACACAACATTGTAAAAATTAAAAAATATTTAAAAGGGTGAGGTATTTGCAATTTATGTTCAAGTGGTTATCTATGATAATATAATGTATTAATAATATATAGATATATACCCATATACACACATATACTCTAATACTTTGGCCACGTGATGCGAAGAACTGACTCACTGGAAAAAACCCTGATGCTGGGAAAGACTGAGAGCAGGAGGAGAAGGGGACAACAGAGGATGAGATGGCTGGATGGCATCACAGACTCCATGGACATGAGTTTGAGTAAACTCTGGGAGTTGGTGATGGACAGGCAAGCCTGGCGTGCTGCAGTCCACGGGGTCAAAAAGAGTCGGACACGACTAAGTGACTGAACTGAACTGACTTATATACACATAAGATAGAGAAAAAGACAAAGGTGGCAAAGTGTTAAAAATTGGTCCAGGTGAAAAACATGAGAATTCTTTGTGCTGTTCTTGCAACTTTTCTGTACGTTTAAAAATTTGCCAAAACAACAAATTTTAAATAAAATAGGCATCACCAAACAGGAATTCCACTCCCTGAAGATTCAAAAGTGTTACCCAAAAGTCTACAAATAATAAATGCTGGAGAGGGTGTGGAGAAAAGGGAACCCTCTTACACTGTTGGTGGGAATGCAAACTAGTACAGCCACTATGGAGAACAGTGTGGAGATTCCTTAAAAAACTGGAAATAGAACTGCCTTATGATCCAGCAATCCCACTGCTGGGCATACACACTGAGGAAACCAGAAGGGAAAGAGACACGTGTACCCCAATGTTCATCGCAGCACTGTTTATAATAGCCAGGACATGGAAGCAACCTAGATGTCCATCAGCAGATGAATGGATGAGAAAGCTGTGGTACATATACACAATGGAGTATTACTCAGCCATTAAAAAGAATACATTTGAATCAGTTCTAATGAGGTGGATGAAACTGGAGCCTATTATACAGAGTGAAGTAAGCCAGAAGGAAAAACATAAATACAGTATACTAATGCATATATATGGAATTTAGAAAGATGGTAACAATAACCTGGTGTACGAGACAGCAAAAAAGACACTGATGTATAGAACAGTCTTATGGACTCTGTGGGAGAGGGAGAGGGTGGGAAGATTTGAGAGAATGACATTGAAACATGTAAAATATCATGTAAGAAACGAGTTGCCAGTCCAGGTTCGATACACGATACTGGATGCTTGGGGCTGGTGCACTGGGACGACCCAGAGGGATGGTATGGGGAGGGAGGAGGGAGGAGGGTTCAGGATGGGGAACACATGTATACCTGTGGCGGATTCATTTTGATATTTGGCAAAACTAATACAATTATGTAAAGTTTAAAAATAAAATAAAAAATTCAAAAGTGTTCCCCTGCAAATGGTTTACTCATCATAAAGAGAAAAATGTGCCTTTCCAATGGAGAGCTCTAATGATCACCCCCTTTACCAAGGGGTTAAACATTTTCCCACTCCTGGTGGGAACAACTTGACATTTGCTACCTGAAGTGATGGGCTATAAAGAATACGGCACCACTTCTAAATCTTACCAAACCTATTTAACTAGAATCTAATCAAGTCTCTACCTTGGACATAACTGCCGGTTACAGAAAATACAAAGGAAGAGGAAGAAGTCAAATGATGCCACGAGGAAACAATCCAACAGATGCAGGATGTGGGGTGTTCTACAGGACATCCTGTCTTGTAGATTTCAAAAGGACAATGGTACGACCCAAGTTATAATACTTAAGCTGGTGATTAATCTTAACATCTCAAAAAGAGAGGCAAACACGTAGTATTATGTCTCCTGATGCAATGCAATAGGACTTAATAACACCACCTATCTATGAGGTATTTTTGCCCCCCCACTCCCAAAGTCAAACCTGGATCTGATCTACAATTTTACAGGAAAACACAGAGTAGATGGATATATTAAAATCACAACACAAAGACACAACAGAAAGATCAAAAGTGTGGAGATTATATGAGGCAAATGACTAGATGTCTTCAAATGAATGGCAAGAAAAAAACAGAAGGAGAGGGACTATTAGAGATTAAAAGAGGCTTCAGAGATCTATCAACTAAATGCACAGTGGAATTTGGATCCTGGTTTCCAACACACTAATTGTAAAAATTTTAAAAAGGCATTTATGAGACAAGTGGGGAAGTTGAACTCTGGCTAGATATTAATTTATATTAAGCAGCTATTCTTCATTATTTGGGCAGATAATGGCACTGTGGCTATATTAAATAACAAAGTACTAGTTTCTCAGAGATATGCTGAAATATTAGTGGATAAGATGATTTAATGCTGGAGACTGACTTTAAAATTCTGTAGTGAAGTGCAGAAGGGAGATATGGCAAGTTTGACTAAAAAAAGACTCACCATATGTTGATAATTGTTGAAACTGAGTGAAGGGTACATGGCACACTATACTATCCTTTCTATATTTTCATAATGAAATATATTTTAAAAGTCAGTGTTGTAAAAAATATAGTACGGGAACTAGTCTAGACTAAAAGAGAAATTAACTAAATGCAGTGCATAAACTTAGATTGAATCCTGCTTCTGGGGGAAAAGCTATAAAAGGCATTCTTAGAATGTCTAGGACAGTTTGAAAATGGAATGGATTATGGTATGGACTTTTGTAAAATTTCTAGGTTTAATAATGGTCTTGTAGTTATGTAGAAAAATGCCATCACTGTTAAGAGATGCATATTAAAATGCTTAGTGATGCCTGCAACTGACTTTCAAGTGGTAAAGTTAAAACAGAGTGCTTGTGTGCTCAGTTGCTACAGTCGTGTCCAACTCGGTGAGACCCCGTGGACTGTAGCCCACCGGGTTCCTCTGTCCCTGGGATTCTCCAGGCAAGGATACTGGACTGGGTTGCCATTTCCTTCTCCAGGGGATCTTCCCGACCCATGGATTGAACACGCGTCTCTTCCATCTACCTGCATTGGCAGGCGGGTTCTTTACCACTAGTGCCACCCGGGAAGCCCAGGGGAGTCCTTTTAATCCCACCCCCCTCATCCAAGAAGGATGGTCAGTCATCAAGTCATGTCTATTTTCCTTCCTAAATCTCTCATAAATCTAAAATCCCTTTTACGCCCCCAAGTCCTCTAATCCAGCTGAGGCTTATTCCCTGTGCCTGTCCCGTTGCCTTCAAACCTGTCTCCCTATTTTAGATACTGTTGTTTCTTTCTTTTCTTATTTTTGCCACACTTCGAGGCATGTGGGATCTTAGTTCCCCAACTAGGGATGGATCCCACATGCCTTGCATTGGGGGGTGGAGTCTTAACCTCTGGACCACCAGGGAAGTCCTGTATGTTTTTGTTTTGTTTCAGATATTGGCTCTTTCTAAAAACCCATACCAGGGAGGTCCCTAGCAGTCCAGTGGTTAGGATTCTGCCCTACCACTGCAAGTTGCCTGGGGTCCATCCCTGGCCTAAATAATTAAATAAAACCCATAGCAGACTCTGTCCTTCTCTTGTCAAAATACTTTCTCGGCGCTCTAGGATCCATGGGAGAAAGTATTCATTCCTCAGTCTGGTTACCCAAGCTCTTTTTGATCTGAAAACCTGCCAACCACTCCTGCCTCACTCAAGTCCCTGTTTCTTATTTCAGTTCTAAAAGACATTCTCCCTACAGAGAGTCAGGAGCAGGGTTGATGAGAAGGGAACAAATGTTTCTCAAGAGAAGGAGCTTTTTGTTATTGCTTTTGCTCTTGTTTTTGTTTTTAGTGATTGAAAGTTATCTAAACACAATGTCAGAAGCTGTTCTTGTCATTCTTTCTCCTTCCTGGGCATTTTATGGCGACTCTGGTTCTCTAAAAATAACCTTCTTTTCTCTTTTTTCTCCTCCCCTTTTCTCTCTCTCCCATCCCTCGCCCTTTCTCTGTAATACAGTCTTCTCTCCCCCCACTCCACTACATCTGCTTCAGAATTCTTAGAGCACAGAAGGCAAGAATCACCTACATTCCAAGCTGAATAGGAACAACCTGGATTTAGAACAAAGAATTTCAGGACCATGGAGAGCTACATGGGCGGCTACCTCAGTCTTACCACTTTCTGGAGTCTTAACACACGCTGTGAAATGCATGTCTGTACCAGGCACTTTTCTTTCTTTACTTGAAAAGCTCCCCCTCGCCCTTTCTGCATCAATTTAGATGTCACCTGCTCTTGAAATTCTGGTCACTCCCACCCTCTCCAGCATCCTACTCTGTCTGCTTAAAGCAGCTTCCCTTTTCTCAGAATGCCTTGAACTTTCTTTATGAGGGATCTCTTCTACCAATACTTCATTGTGGAACTTTGTACCAGCAACTAATCTAGGCTCTGAAGATATAAGCATGAGCACGTCTCTGCCTTTTATTTATCTATTCATTTGGCTGCGCTGGGTCTTAGTTGTGGCACTGGGGCTCTTTCCTTAGTTGCAGCGTGTGAGATCTAGTTCCCTGGACAAGGATCAAACCCAGGCCCCCTGCACCGGGAGTGTAACGTCTTAGCCACTGGATCACCAGGGAAGTCCCTTCCTGTCTTTTGGAGTTTACATTCTGGAAGAAGGAGGCAGAAAAGGAATAAGATGACGCTAGCAATAAGTGCTATGAAGCAAATATCAAATAGGGAAGGTGATGGGTAGTGTAGTGGGGGCAAAGCAACCTTGGATACCATTGTCAGAGAAAGAAAATCTGAAGAGGAAAAGTTGGGGAATTAGGAGAAAGAGACTTCCAAGCATGGAGGGTTAATGATTGTAAAAGTGAGGTTGAGATTAGCATTTTCAAGGGCGATGCAGCAACGGAGAGAGTGTTAGTGAGTTAGGAAAAATGAGACCAGAAGTCTGAGCAGTAGCCAAATCATGTAAGACCTTGTAAATCAGCGTGAGGAGTTGGGATGTATTCTAAGTGCAATGGAAATGCATCGAGACCCTGAAGGGATTTAAGTGTTGTGTGACCAGCATCGAAGGGCATGTAGCTGGGAGCTGTTTTGTGGCTGACTGCATGAAGATTGCCATTTAAGATTCAGCATGTCACCAGTGCTCAGTAAGGGCATGGCGTAGAAGATGTTTCTGCAACTGTTTGATGAGTGAGTGAATGAAAGAGCAGACACATGGAACATGTTTGAGGAGCAGGGGTTAATGTGAGCCAGGCGCGGGAAGCTTGCCTCATCTGACCTGGAAAAAGAAAGCCAATGTCACTCCAGCCTCCTCCCCCTACTCTCACCAATCACACCCAGTCAGTCATCTGGTTCTATTGATTCTTCTGTCAACATCCTTCTTTCTCAAAGCCATCCAGTCACCTTTACCCTCCCATCTCCCTCCCCAGCTAGAACCTTATCCGCTTCTGCCTGGACTACTGCATAAGCCTCCTCGCTTTCCAATCTCTTTCCTTTTAGTCCATTCCCAAAACAGGTCCCTGAGGGATCATCGACACCCTATCCCTTTCCCTCCCAAGCCCTCCCACCACTTTCTCCAAAACTGTTACCTCACCATTTACCAGACCTTGGTCAACCCTTGCCTCTTTCTAAGTCTGAGTTTCCTCATTGGGAACACGAGATGGTTGCACTACTACATTCCACTCCAAGATCTAAAACACTGGTACTATGTCCACCCTTTCCTTTCTTTCTTTCTTTTGCTAGCTGGGTCTCAGATGTACATGTGGGATCTAATTCCCTGACCAGGGATGGAACCCTGGGCCCCCAGCACTGGGACTGTAGAGTCTTAGCCACTGGACAACCAGGGAAGTCCCCAGCCTTTCCTCTCTTGTAATCCCCTTTGTCTTTATGACTTTTAATTGTGGTGGGGCAGTAGAATGCCAGAGTGAAAGACCGGTCTGGAATCCTGCTTCTACTGTGGAGCAGCTCAACTTCTGAGTGCTTTCCGTTTCCTCAAATGGAAAATGGGAATAAAAATAGCATCTGCCTTAGGAGGTGAAGAAAAAGAAATAATTTGCACAAAGCACTTAAAACTTCCCCAAACCGTGGCTCTCAATTAACTGTTTTCTATTATGGTTGCTGTTGCTACTACTACTATTCATGTACATATGTGAGCGTGCGTTTATTTATTTAAAACTACCACGTTCTGAGCACTTACTGCTATAAACCAGGCCCTGGGTTGGGCCTTCACATCCGTGATCTAGACCAGGGGTCAGAAAACTACTGTTGGTCCCACTGCCTGTTTGTGTACAGTTTGCAAACGAAGTGTGGTTTTTACATTTTTTTTTAATGGTCAGGAAAAAAAAAAAGACAAAAGAAGAATAAAATCTCATGGTCCATGAAAACTATATTGAATTCAAATTTCAGGCTCTTTAAATAGGATTACTGGAACACAGCTAGGCCCACTGCTTCCCCTCTGGTTGCTTTGGCACACCAACAAAGCCTAGACTATTTACTGTCTGGCCCTGAGCAAAAAGTTTTCCCACCCCTGACCAAGGTTGCCCAGTCAACAGCTCCAGAAAGGAAGGCTGCAGCTCACACAGTAAGTGTCAGGATTTTAACCCAGGTCTTTCTAGGTTCATAGCAGCATGAACCTTCAGCTGCTATAGGCTGCAACCTTGGCTACCTTGGGTAGGGTGCATAGATCATAGTCTATGAAATGAAGTTCAGGAAGTGGGGTTCGATCCCCCTAAATTACTCTGTTGTTACATCAGAGGCCTGATTTCCAGCCGTGACGGCACCAACTGATCCTTAACTTGACCTTGGGGAGTCAGGTCCTGATGCATTGGCATAAGCATGGCTTTGGGGAGGAGAACACCCTTGATTCTAGTGCCAGCACTGTCATTTATCAGCTTTATTGCCTCTTTGGTTTCCACTTCTGTAAATCACAAACAATAGGATTTTCCTTCGAGCATTTCAGGTGGGTTGAATCAAAGTCCCCATGCTCCCTACCCTTGCCCCACTTTCTGTCTCTCTAGGCTACAATTTTTCCATCTGACACTCTGAAATGGTGATATGATACATGTCTTATTTTAGCTTGGTGTCTGGCTCCGCATGCTGTGATTCAAGTTTGCACGGAGGTTGCACCCTGCTTTCCTGGGGAAGAGGTCTTGTCAGGTTAGGTTGGAGGCATGGGGGAGGTTTAGCCCAGAGAAAGCTGGGTGAGGAGCAGGGAGGAGACTGGGGGAGGGGATTTTTGAAGACCCATCTCCAATCATCTGCAGAGCCGACTCCAAAGAGGTGGCCGAGTGCAGGCCCCAGGGGATGTAACGGGAGTGAGACGTACAGCAGGCTTTGTTCATAAAATATCAACTGAATTAAAAGGGCCCCAACGGAGTTTAATTAAATCATGTTGAAGTAATTCGAATTGAACTAAAGAACTGAGTCAGAATAGATTGGGGTCAGTTGGGCCAGATGGATGGAGTTAAGTATGTCAGAGCAGAAGTGACCTGACCTGAGCTGAGTTAGACTGAATTGGACTGGACCGAACTAAAATTTGGAGGAGGGGAACACTTCAGAAAGAGCTCTCCTCTGGAGCTCAGGACACTTGAGTCCCTGGGGAACCAGCTTACACTGGTATCTCAGGCAACTCCCTGCACAATTTCGAGACCCGGTATTCCTATTTTATCAAACTAGTTCTAATAATAACTCCCGGACAGAGATGCTATGAGAAGTTTATGAGATTGCTCATGCTAAAGAGACTTAGATCTCAAAAGAAAAGATAACTATAAAGAAACATTGAACTCTAGCTAATGACAGGCATGGTAAAGAATCTAGAGTCAAGTGTACTGATGCCTGCAGCTTGCTCTGAAATTCATTTTTTTTAAATGTTTATTTATTTGTCTGCATAAGATCCTAATTGCAGCATGTGGGATCTAGTTCCCTGACCAGGATTGAACCTGGGGCCCTCTGCATTGGAAGCATGGAGTTATAGCCACTGGACCACCAGGGAAGTCCCTGAAATTCATTTTTAAATGATAATAAAATAGACGAATGGATGGGTAGAAAGATAGATAGATGGACAGATACAGGATAAAGCAAATCCCGTGACATGGTAATGATCAACTCTAAGTGGTGGGTACAGGGTTCTTTCGACTTTTCTGTTTGAAAAATGTTCCAGTAATACGTTGCACAGAACATAAAGAGCCTTGCAAACTGTTAATTGCTAAAATATCAGGAGTGGTTAAAAATACAGCCTCTGGAGGCGAAATGTGTGTGGTTGAGTCCCATCTCTGCCTCTCACTGGTTGTATGGCCCTGACTTCATTCTGCTGAGTGTTTGTTTCCATAACTGTAAAATGGGGTTATTAATAGCATTTGCCTCACAAGGTGGTTGTATCAGAACAGAGCCTGGCACCCAGTTAGCACCCAAGAAGCGCTCGCTGAGAAATGCTCCATTCCACAGAGCAGCAAGTGGGGCTTGGAGAGGTTCTGCAATTCCTTCAGGGTTACCCAGCAAGGAAGTGGTGGTCTTATTGGAAGAGGAGCCCCAGGTTCCTGGTACCTGAAATGGTCCTGCAGCCTGTCAGTCCTTTCCTTGGGCTTACCCGAGAGGATGAAGAAGATGCCGGAAACAAAGGCCAGAATGGTCCTCTGCGGGCGGATGTGGCCAATGTTGCTGATGACGAAGGCGGTGAACACAAGGAAGAGGCTGACCATAGGGAAGGGGGTGGCTGTGCGCACTGTCTCTGGGGGAGGGGTAGGAAGAAAGACAGAAGTGAGGAGGGACTCTGCGGGTTGCCTCTGAATCCTCCTCATCTCTGCACCCCCACGCCCTTTTCTGAAACTTCCACTGCTGGCCCCGCCCCCTCACCCAGACCACACCTCCTTGGCTTGACCCCCACCCCTTAGCTCCTGACTCCACCCACTCCCGGGCTCCGCCCCTTCGACCTGGCCCCACCTCCTCACGCACCTACTCTGCCTGCTTTCAAGCCTGCACGACTTCCCTTCCACTTCATCCCTTCTCTTGTGTGCGCAACTCTATGCGACCCCATGGGCTGTAGCCTGCCAGGCTTCTCCGTCCAAAGGATTTCCCAGGCAAGAATACTGGAGCGGGTTGCCATTTCCTCCTCCAGGGGATCTTCCCAACCCAGGGAATGAACCCACATCTCTAAGTCTCCTGCATTGGCAGGCGGGTTCTTTACCACTAGCGCCAACTGGCCTGCTCTTTTCCCCAGGACCCGCCCTGTCACCCTGCCCCTTGGTTGCCTAACCCTCCCAGCCCCGTGCTTCCCCTCACTCAGAATATTCTCCGTGTTTTCCGTCACCAAGTTGATCTCCGGTTCAAGGAAATATTCTGAGGCCACGCAGCGACCCTTTTCCCGGCCTGGGGGGAAGATAAGAAGGCAGGGCGGTCAGGGGCAGGACACACAGTCAAAAGACCCCAGGATGGGAACGACCTGGGGATTAGTGTCTGGCTACTCTGTGTTACTCTGTACTACGTTTGTGCTCCTCT
Source organism: Bos grunniens (assembly GCF_055505025.1). Classification (NCBI taxonomy): domain Eukaryota; kingdom Metazoa; phylum Chordata; class Mammalia; order Artiodactyla; family Bovidae; genus Bos; species Bos grunniens. The sequence goes on along the minus strand of NC_141182.1, from coordinate 62,059,609 downwards.
TAGGGGGTTATAGAAGGGTGTGGGCAGGAGTCTGTCAGCTCCTATTGCAAGCTGCCCTAGAGACCGTTGGATGGAGGAAGATAAGCCGGAAGCCAGAGTCTCAAGTAAGAAGGGGTTATGGGCCAGGTCTCTTGGATCCCTAAAGAGGGAAAGGTCTAGGGGTTGAGGTGGGAAAGGATTCCTAGAAGGAGCGATGTCCATAGTAGCTGGGAGGCACAGATATTGTTTATCCTTCCCATTCAACACTGGAACTGTCCAGGAGACAAGTTCTGAACTAGGATTACTGTTTCTCTGGGTCTGGGGGCTCCAGGGGGTTGCTGGGGATTAGGGACCTGGAGATTGTATGATCGTTGGGGTTCTTAGATCCAAGGACTAAAGTGCTAGAAATTGAGTGTGTGTGCGTGTGTGTGTGCGCGCACTCCACTGCTTAGTCGTGTCTGACTCTTTGCAACACTGTGGATTGTAGCCCTCCAGGTTCCTCTGTCCATGGGATTCTCCAGGCAAGAATCCTGGAGTGGGTTGTCATTTCCTTCTCCAGGGGACCTTCCCGACCCAGGGATCAAACCCGCGCGCGTCTCTTGCGTCTCCCTGCACTGGCGGGCGGATTCTTTCTGCAATGCGGCCACCTGGCAAACCTTAGAAATGGAATCTCCAGGTAGACATGTGACTGTCCAGGAGAGACACGGGGTTGATTTCTGGGTTTCGGGCACCCATGGGAGGGGACTATGGATGAGGACTCTCGGGTGCCACGCAAAGGCAGGGACAGTTGACTGGTGGGCAGGTGAGGCCTGTACCTGCAAAGAAGCAGACGCGCCACAGGCCAGCGTGCAGCGCCATCTTGACCTCAGTGGTCTGGTTCTGCGGCAGCACGGTTCCCTCCTCCATGTACAGCCAGTAGTCTGTGCTGACGGCGATGCCCACGAGCAGCAGGCCGCACGCACCAAACACGCTGCTCAGCAGGGTCAGGGCGCGGCTGCTGCAGTGACTCATCCTCAGCGGCGGGGGGCGCCCTGCGGGGCCTGAGAGACCGGGAGCTCCAGTGGAGAGCCCCGCTGGGGCCACTGGGGTCCCCCAGACTGCATGCAGCCACGGGGGACACCAGCCCTGGGCCAGAACCAGCAACCCCCCGAAAGAAACTCTCTCCTATCTGCCCCCTGGGTCCTGACCTGTGACTCCAGCCTGGATTTGGACCAGTAACTTGTCTAGAAATCCTAACCTAGGCCACCAATCCCCACTCCATGCCCAGACCTGACACCCTGACCCCTTTCTTTTGGGCTCTTAATGGGAACCAGAAATGCCCCAAGTGGGTCGTTAACCAGGGACCCTAACCCTGTACCTTGGCCTTGACCTTAAGCCTCCCATATCTAGTTGGACTCTTTAAAAAAAAAAAAAAATATATATATATATATATATATTTGGCTGAGCTAGGTCTTAGTTGCAGCTTGCAAACTACTTAGTTGTGGCACGTGGGATCTAGTTCTCTGACCAGGGATTGAACCCGGGCCCCCTGCACTGGGAGCACAGAGTCTTAGCCACTGGACCACCAGAGAAGTCCCTGGACTCTTCTCTTGACCCTTAATGTCCAATTCTAACACCAAGACCTTGACTTTCTAACCCTGGTATGGTGCCTTGACCTCAGTTTGGCATCCTAATCTGAAATCGTGGACCACAACCCGGATTCAAGATTCCAGAACATTAACTGCCCCTCCTCCCCAATCCCAAATCCCTGCAAGCCTCTGAACCTGGGGTGCTAGAACTCCATCACAGGCCGCTGGTTCTCCAATATCCCACAGGATATTGGGGCCTAGAGACCTGGAGCAGGGTTTTGGCTAGAGACTTCAGAATGTCCAAACCATGATCTGGGAATCCCACCCCCCCACCTCTCAGTATCCTATTCAGAGCAAGTGACCATCATTCAATAGGAATCAGGGCTCTGAACTCTAAAACCCACATCAGGAAGTCTGCAATCCCCATTCTCGTTACAAGATCCCCAAATCCCCTCCCGGAGAGTCTGGACTCCAGCTCCCCCAGACTAAGACCTCCAATTATAGACTCTCTTCAACCTCCAATCTGGAACCCAGATTTTCCCTAACCCTGGACCTTCAAAACAAAAGTGCTCCCAAGTTCATGGCGTGGCCTCCAAAATTCCAATCTTAAATCTGGAGATTTCGTTCCAGGGTGCTCCTAATCCCTTAGCCACCACGCTCACCCTTTCCTGAGAACTTCTCCCTAAACCACACAGTCTCATGGTCTGGGGGACTCAAACTGTGATCCCCATCTTTTCTCAACCGGAGCCCTCAACCTACCTGAATACCACAATCTCCATCACCTTTTTAACAGTGACTGTTAAGACCCCTAACCAGCACTCCCCCTCTCCACCAACAAGCGGCCAGGACTTGAGTCCCCATTCTCTTTGACCAGAATTCTTGGAGCCTTGAAATTGAAATTCTGGAAACTTGACACCACCTCAGTAAGAACTCTGGAGCTTGAGACGACCTTCATCCCCGCCTGGGCGCTCCCGCCCCTCAACCCCAGCCTCTAGGGCCTCCACCCCACCTGCCCGGCTCCCCACCTCCTGAGGGATTCAGGAGTCTGAGACTGGCAGAGCTCCGGACCCCTGCTTGCTCCCATCCCCCGGCCCATGGCTCCAGGGCTTGACTGCCAGCTGCCTGTTTGCCTTCCTGTACGCTCATCTCAGAAACCAGCGTCAGAACCCCTGTCTCCCGGGCTGCCTCCGTCCCAGGTACCTGACCTCAGCTCCCCCCACTGGCTCCTCCGATCCAGACGGCTGGGACGTGGCCCACCGGCACCCTTCTCACTCCCGTTTTGGGGCGCCCCTCCCTCATCACTCGGTTCCTCCACACTCTCAGCGGCCCGCCCAGATCTCCTCATTCTCCTCCAACCGCCAACCCTTCCTCCTTTGGGACCTCCCCTCCTTCCCCAGGCCCAAAGCCTCCTTCTTATCCTTCTTTATCCCCGCCTTTCCTGGATATAGGCTTTTGGATCCCCGGGGGTCCCCATTCTCCAAGCCCCAAGTCCAAACTCCATAGGCCCTCAATCCTGGGGAGACCTCTTTCCGGGGACCCCTTCTCAGACTCACGGCCGGCCCTTACCGGGCCCGGGCCCTCCCCCCTCATCCAGGAACGCCTCCCTCGAGGATCCAGCCCGCACCCTCTCCCGTGCCCACGGCCTCCGAGGTTCGGACACTGAGAGTATGGTTGCCCCGTTCTGGGACCCTCGGACCCCGTACCCCCGGATTCCTCAGGCCTAAACGTCCCTCCATCGCCCATTGCCCCCCAAACTCGGGCGTCCGATTGCGGGCATCTCACCCCCAGGAGCCACTCAGCCCCGTTTAGTCCAGACCCCCGGTCGCCTCAGGAGGACCACCCCCGCCCCCAACCTGGTTCCCGGACTCTCCCTTCGCGCTCACCTCGCTCAGGGCTTGGCGGACGCTCCGGGCCGCGGGCCCCGCAGCCGCATGACCGGCCCCGCGGCTTCCCCCGGCCGCCGCCGCCGCCGCCGCCACCGGGGTCGCCGGTGCCCGCGCCCCCCGCCCCCGCCCCGGAGCCCGGCGTCCCGGCCCCCTCCCGGCCTCCCACCCCCCACCCCCCGCGCCCGCGGCCTCACTCGGCGGACGACGCCGGGAGCTGGGACCGGCGGTCGCTCATTGGCTACTGCGGAGGAGGGGAGGGGCAGGAAAGGAGGAGGGGGGATTGGATGCGGGGAGGGAGGGAGATGGGCCTTGAGAATGGGGGAGGCAGGGAGCGAGAGAGAATAGAAACAGAGGCAGGGGAGCCCGAGAGGGGCAGGGGCGCACGGGGAGGCAGAGAGTCTGCCCAGAACTGAGACCCGGAGGCTGTGAAATTCTGAGACTCCCGGGTCTGGAGACTAGAAGACACACAGAGATGGCCTGGAAGAGACAGAGAGATGGAGAGGCAGAAATCGGATCTAGGCAGGCCCCCTCTTCCCCCAGGCTCAGAGATTCTGGGCTCCAGGAAGTGGAGAGGTCACAGAGAGAGAGACAGGTAGACTGTCAAAGGCCTTTGGGCGGAGAGATGCTGAGACCCAGAGACCTTGAGGTAGAGAGAGAGAGAGAGACAGGGAGGGAAAGAGAGAGGGGCAGAAAAAGAGAGGAGAGACCCTGAGACGGATAGACAGCAGGGGTGGTCCTGGGGGTCCCTTGAGAAGACTGGGGCTCTGGCCAGGCGTGGGGGCGCAGCCTGGGGTCTGGGCGGCTGGAGGAGACGGGAGGGGGCGTCCCGGGCCGGGGGTCCCCTGAGCAGCGGGCGGGCGCAGAGCGGAGCCGCGTCCTGCAGCCGCCGCGGAGCCGGGAGCCGGGCCAGCACCCCCCCACCCCCGCCGTGATGTCAGCGGGGCCACTCTTAAAGGGGCAGGCCGCCCGCCGAGGGTCGGAGCAAGGGTTGGGGGCCGCGGGCACGGATGGGGGCCCCGCGGCTGTGCTGGGGGGGAGACAGGGGGAGCCCCAGCATCCAGCTAGACCGAGTCTCGGGAACCCAGGAGTCTGCGGGGACGAGGAGACGCCGGAGCTCCCCGAGGGAGCCTGTGAAGCTTTGGGGCTCAGTCCCCTCCAAACGCAGACAGAAGCACACCGTTCCGCGGGCCTGTCCCCATATCCAGGAACTACACTTCCCATCAGTCCTGGCGGCGGCGGGGGCCGCGCCTGGGGGGAGGGTCTGCCACAGGGTCTGCTGGGAAGTGTAGTCTATTGGGACTGTCCTCTCCACGCCCCTCACTCGCAAGTGGGTCAAGGGAAAGACGCCCGCAGGGTGCGTCCGTCCGCCCTTCGCCTCACGTCGCGGATCCTTAAGCTCACAGGTTTCTCTGTCGTAAGGTCTCTTAATGGCAGGGCTGCCTTTCCTCCTCCCTCTTCCGACTTCCCGGCCTCCGGGTCTCAGCGTGTCCTGTGTGTGCCTGGGAGCTTTACCTTGCTCTGGGCAAATGGGTGCGTGCTTGTGTCTCTGTGCTCCCGATCTCTGCCTGACACGCTCAGTTGTCTGTGCGTACAACTGCCTTTTCCCTCACATGTCCACTTTGGTCCTCTCTTTGTGTCTCTGCTTTCTCTGGGTCTCTGCTGTTTGCTGTCATGCTGTGGGTATCTTCTCTCACTTTATGGGTCTCTGCGTTTCCCTCCTCTCTCTCTGCAGCCTCTACTCAGCCTCTGTATGTGTGTGTGTGTGTTTCTATGTACAGTCATTGTCCCACCTCCATCCCCCTTCATTCTCTAAGTTTAGAAGAAAAACATCCAAACACTTGAACATAAGCATCCCAAATTTATTCTCCAGCAGTTGTGGCTGGGCGGAAGAGGGGGCACGGAGAGTCCCGAGAGTGGCAGGCATTTGGGTAGAGGTGGGGTTCCGAGCAGGACTGGAGGAGCCATGCGTGATGGGTCTAGGGGTGGGGGAGCCTAGGACAAAAGCTGACAGAGAACAGGGGCGGGGAATATCTTCCGTATGTCCCAGGAATCCCTAGAGCGCAGAACAGGGGCACTGGAGCAAGGGGGCACAGCCTCCCACTTACTCTGGAACTGGAGCGGAGGTGGGAGGGGCCTCGGAGGTGGGGGGATGTTCTGGAATCCTAGTCTAGAACAGCCCATCCCATGAGACTATTTCCCAGGAAGAAGAAGGAAAAACAAAACAAAACAAAAAAAGAAGAATTGGGATGGTGTTGGCAGTTCTGTAAGTTGATGGAACAGAGTCCAGGACGCTCAGGCAGGTCAGAATCTAGGGCTCAACAGCAGCAAAATCTAGCACACGGTAAGACTCTAGAGATTGTATTGGGAGTGCGGAAAGCCAGGAACGCTTGGGCGGGGCGGCTAGAACCCGGGGGGCGGGGCAGAGGCCAGAACGCTGGGGAGCCATATCTAGAATTGGAAAGGCGGGTGGCATGGTGAGGCGAGGGCCAAAGCCGGGGCGGAGGAGGGAGCCGTGGGGACGCCTGGTGGCGGCAGGTGGGATTACATGACTGGCACAGGCGTTGGGCTGATGGGGCTGCGGGCATCCGGGTGCACGAAATCCGGGTTGACATAGGTGAAGCCCTGGAACTCAGCCTGGTCGATGCTGGCCAGAACCAGGCGGTCAGGGGGTGTCAGCGCCGGCGCCGCCCGAGTGAAGAACTTGTCGAAGTTCTCGCCGCTGCGGCCACACTGTGGAAAACACCGGGAGGGAAACGTGAAGCGTCGGAACGCGTGGCTGGTCCACCCTCTTAGGGGCCAGCATGGTGTTCCCGGGAGGGGACTGACCGGGCGGGGTCTGAACGGAGGCGCGATCTCTAATCGTTCCAGCCTGTCCCAGTCGATCCAGCGGAAAAAGCCGTGAGCGCGGATGGTGGGCTCTCCATCGGGGCCTGAGCCCAGGCGCTTGGCCGGGTGCTTGGTGAGGAACTGCAGGGAACACAGAGAGAGACGGACAGACAAACAGAGTCCCAGACAAGGAGGCCCAGAGAAAGACGGGGGTGGAGGGGAAGACGAGGAAGGAGGAATAGGGAGAGACAAGCACGGAGGTCCAGAAAGAGAAGAACCAACAGTGGGGGGAGGGCGCGGTGCAGAGATGAGGGGGTAAAGAGAGGAAGAGAGAAAGAGGAGAAGGGGGGATAAATGAGATGGGGTAAATGAAACTCAAACCCAGAGACCCAGGGACAGACAAAGAAAGGAGCAAGATCAGGATGTGAAGGTGTGAGCGGCAGAGAACCCAGAAAGAGAGGAAGACGATCGGGGAAAACATCCCAGAGGGAAAGTGGCAGAGAAGGAGAAGGTGGAAGAGAGAAGACCCAGAGAAAAGGGGGAACAGAGACCCAGAAAGAGGGAAAGACTCAGTGGGGAGAACAGAGAAGGGAGGAGGAGGTAGGAGAAGAGAGAAGGGAGAAGATGGGAAGGGGTGGGAGAGACGGAAGCCCACAAAGAGAGGAGGGTGGAGACCCAGGAAACAAGCACCCAGAGAGAGGGATGAAGACCCCATATGAAGGAGGAGACTCAGAGAAAGGGGAAGATGGAGACCCAGAAAAAGAAGATGAGAGAGACCCAGGAGGATTGTGTGTGTGTGTGTGAAGAGGGGTTGGTGAGAAGGTAATAGAGACCCAGAAAGAGGAGGACGAAGATGGAAAAGGTGAACAGAGATCCCGAAGGACACAGAAAAAGAAAAAAAAAACAAGGCAATGACACAGAAAGCCCCATCATGTGCAGATGGAGGCAGAGGAATGGGACAAAAGCCGAGAGAGAGAGATGTGGTCAGAGAGACGTGGAGACAGGAGCTCGAAGCAGAAGCCTGCTAACAACTGCTGTAGGCTAGGCTCCTTCTCCTGCCTTAACACCACAACCCCGGAGGAGGAGACGGTGGCTCCCAGAGTTTTGGTGACTTGCCCCAGATCCCACTGGAGGAAAAGTGGCAGGAGTTAGGTTCGACTGACCCACTCGGCTCAGCGCTGCCTGCCCGGAGCTGGGGGGCGGGAGGGAAACACAGGACAGGGTAGAGGCTGCCCTTGGACTGCCTGGGGCAGCAAGGCAGGATGTGATTGTTCTAACAAGATCAGTGTGCTATATAAACTTTTTCAGCAGATGGAAGTAAACCGACTTGAGGAGTGGGAGCCTTTTCCTAATGTGCAGAGACACTGCGTGGGCAGTCCTGGATGGCAGCCGTGGGGCGTGTAGGTGCTTGGCCTGGAGAATCTGGAAGTCAGGGGGCTCTCACCCCCTTGCAGATGGCCACAGCTTCCCGGGAAAGCGACTTGGGGTAGGTGACAGTTTGTTCCATGATGGCTTGAAACAGCTCCTCCTCGTCTTCTCCATCAAAGGGGGGCTAAGAAAGTAGAGGCGTTAAAGAGTCAGAGGCCTGACTACCTGGCCCCACCTTCCTGCCCTCACTGCCCACCACAAGCAGAGCCCGCCCCGGGGTGGGGGGGGGGTCCCGAATTGCTAGAGAAAAACGTGACCAGACCGCTAAAGCTATGTCTTTCCCACTCTCAGAGGCTCTTGTTTTCTATCTCAGATGCTTCAGCTCTCTGCACCTCTTTGCTGCTCTGTCTCTCTTTATCTGCTATGTAAATCAGCAAGGTGTTAATTAGGCAATGTGTCATTTAAATAGAAGAGAGAAAAACTGCAGGAAAAAACTGTAAAAGCACTTTCTTGGCTGGATGAGTGGCCTCCAGTCTTCTTGGATTTGGAAAAGCAGTATCCAGACAAAGATTCTAATGTGGGGTCTAGGGAGTCTGTTTCTACAACTGAGTGGGGCGTCCTTGAATTTGGATGGGAAAAAAACATGCATCCTTACTTTTTGGAATCTAAAATTGAAATTCGGCCTTATAAATGTAGGAAAGAAACCCCAGCAGTAGTAGTTGTGACTTTATCACTGATGGAAATCACCGATATTTTCTTATCATATAAGAGTTGCAGATATCTCAAAAAAAAAAAAAGCAAACCAAAAAACCCCCAGTCATCTCTACTTTAAAATTACTGACAGGCCTTCCTACTTACTTCCTATTCCTGTGAGATATTACTATTTAATACCATTTAGTTCATTAGTAGGAAGTCACATATAAGTCCATATTCTAATACCCTTAGACAACCATACACAGTTAAATTTATTTACTTGGTTAAATTATATTCAATTAAGCCTTTAACATTTTGATAGCCAGATTTCAATATGATTGACTTCTTCCGTAATGCTATTGTCTTATTTCATGTATTTAAAAGCATTGTTCTGAGAAAGGGGTCCAAGACACAAAAAGGGGGAAGAACCCCCCAGCCTGTGGGAAGTTAATGTTTCAGAACCATGGAGAGCTCTCTTCTATTTGACGGACGTCCCCACAGCTTCCTACACTCAGCCTAAAGACAACCCTTCCTGACCTGCTCCTCCTGAGACAGGCCATGTAACAGGTGGCACCCCTTCTGTGTTGCCATTAGCCAAACCAGCCTCTCCCCGGCATCCCTTACCTGTCCCGCCAACATCTCGTAGAGCAGAACCCCAAAGGACCACCAATCCACAGACTTCCCATAGGGTTGGTAGGCAATGATCTAGCAAGAGAGGGAGGAAGGTGAGCAACGGTCATTGTGTTTTAAGAAAACGTGGGCCCCTCTAGCTTCACCACCTGGAAACCCTACCCAACTTTAAATGCTTTCAGCACAAACTTTTCCCACTCAGAACGCTTTGGCTCCATCCTTTGGAACATTTGAGAAGCAGATTCTACCTACTCAGAACATTCCTTTGGTTCCAATATAAAGTCGAGCTAAGCACTAAGTTGCAAGTTCCGCCCACCCTCTAGAACATCTAGATAACTGAACTCTCTCCTTACAATGTCAGGTGCACAGCACAGAACTTCAGAGACCAGAGAGTCTTAAATCTGGACACATACTAGATTCTTGATTGCTTAAAGATAGTTGTTGCCAGCCCTGAAGAATTCCAGCCACAACAGACCAGAGTCAGAGGCAGGAAGTGTGTGTATTTTTCAACATCTTCCCAGGTGATGCTGATCAGCAGCTATGTTTTGAAACCATTGGCACTGGTTACTCAGGCAGTAGCACAGAGTCACCAGGAAAGGTCAAGGACAGCAGCATCAACCCCACCTCTCCCAAGGAGAAAAGTCGGGACCTGCTCTTAGTCTGCTTATGTTCAGTCAGATCATTAGCCCCACCTCCCCAGCAAAGAGCAGATTCTTGCCCACTTGAAATATTCAAGGGACAGCCTCCACAAGCCTAATGTTCTAGTGGGATGGGCCCCACCCCCTCAGAGTACACTGGGACTCTTCCCCCAGCTTCTTAGAACGGTCCAATAACAGGTCCTGTTCTCCAGAATCCCTAAAGGGGGTCCTGCTCTTTCGGAACATTCACCCACAAGTCCTGCCCACTTTGCCTATTTAGAGACCCAGACCTGCACACTTACAACACTCAACATGGTTGGAACAGTCCATGACTCCCGTGAAGACCCCGGGGTCAGTTCGCCACATTACGAACACTAGCCTCCCAGGCATATCCACGCAGCGAGCATGGAGAGCACTAAGAGCGGCGGAGGTGGGGTTACCTCGGGGGCTATGTAGTCCGGGGTCCCGCAGAAGGTGCGAGTGGTACTCCCGGGAAAGACGTTCTCCTTACACATGCCGAAGTCGGTGATTTTGATGTGTCCTTCGGCATCCAGCATCACGTTGTCCAGTTTCAGGTCCCTGTGGGTGGGTTGGGGTGCAGTGGGTAGGAATTGCAGGAAGGGGAGAGAGTTCAACAGCCTGGAGCCGTGAAATTTGAATCCCTTCCCTTCTAGGGGGTCCGATTCTCTCCACTGAAAGCCCAGGGCTGCTCACCGATAGATAATGCCCTGGTTATGGAGGAAGAAGAGGCCGATGGCGATTTCTGCAGCGTAGAACCTGGAGGAGGGGACGGGGGGCGGGGTCAGGAAGCCAGAGGCGGGACACCGCTCCCTTTCGCTTTCCCCCCACCCTCCTCTCTTGGCCAAGACTTACGCTGCGTGGGGTTCCTTAAACTTGCCCAGCTGTTGAATGTGGTACATCAAGTCGCCCCCGGTGACATACTCCATCACAAAATACAGGCGATCCTGGGGAGGGGGTGGACGGGGGCTTAGAGGCAAGGGCACGCCCACCAGGGGAGGGAAACGTCCATTCCTGCCCACTCTAGACCAACGCAGAAGGCTCTGGGCCCATGCAATCAGAAATCCAGAGCAACTGTCCACGCCTACCTGCCATCACAGAATCTCCACCCACTCCATCCTCTGTTACTCTGAACTGTTGGGTGTTCCCCTCCTCCCTTCCCAGGATTTAAGATTGAGGTCCACCATTTGCTTGAAATCTCAGGAAAACTGAAACCTCTTTCCATATCCACTCACTCACACATCCAGTCTTGGCCACCTGCTAGGGACCAAAGCTGTTCAGACTTCACTTGTGAATGATACTAATTTTTAAATTACTTTTTAATTTTTGGCTGCACCTTGCCGGCTTGCGGGGATCTTAATTCCCCAACCAGGGATCGAACCAGGCCCCCTGCAGTGCAAGTATGGAGTACTAACCTCTAGACCAGAAGGGAATTCCCAATCAAAAAAAAAAAAAAAAATCCAGGAAGCTGGCTACGCCCACTCAGAGCTCTTCAAAGTAGAGTCACGCCCTCTCTAACCTCTGACAGTTCTGACTTGTTGTCCCATTTCAGTCTTCGGAAACGCCTTATTTCTGATGACTCCTTAACTAAGAACCCACGAGTGACAGCCTCATCACGCAGAGCCCAGTTGTAGGCAAGCTCACTCAGGAGACGTTCTCCACGCACTCCTTTACTCCAGAACCCAGTACTCCAGAAACACCCACTCAACCCCTAGGGAGTTCAGACCACGCCCACTCAGGCTCCAGGTGCTCTGGCCACGCCCTCCAAGCCCCCTGGGTGCTGGCCACACCCACTGAGGAGCCGGCCACGCCCCTTCAGAGTCCACTGAGGTCTTCTGCCCTCCCCCAAACTCAGACTCTCAAATCCAGTGCTGAGTGTATCTAGGGGGTTGCGGGGCGGGGCGGGGCGGGGGGGCGGTGGTGGAGATGAGGTAGGGCCCCTGAGCCAGCCTGAGGCCCCATCCTTTCGCACCGGGGTCTGGAAGGTGGAGTGAAGCTGGGTGAGGAAGTGCGGCCGGCCTCCCGGGCCTCGGCCCCCCAGAGCCAGCACGCGTTTCTCCACCAGGGTGCAGTCCACGTCGTCATCCTGGACGATCACGTCTTTCTTCAGGATCTTGATGGCGTAGAGCTCATCGGAGCCCCGGCGCTCGGCCAGCATCACCTAGGGACAGAGGCCCAGTCCATCTTGGGAACCCAGAGCGCTGGTCCCTAGCCTTCCCTTTCAAGGAGACAAAAAAACAGAATCCCGGGTCCCCCCTCTCACTCACGGGGGACCAGGTGCTCTGACGTGGCCAGCTACTCCTTCAGGGCAAGTATCCATATCTTTAGGCCTCTCTTCTCCAGGAACTCAGAGGCACCATCAAACCATCTTTGGGGCTCAGAAGCCTAGTTTCCCCCGCCCCAACCCTGATTTCATCTCTAAGAAACCCGACCCCTCCCCCAGAGCCCCAAGAATCCAACCTTCCCAAAACTGCCTTTTCCTAGAACCATGAGGAAGCTGAAGTCGGAGATGTGCAGTCGTCCAGGGCTGGCCCCGAAGAAACAGCGCTTGGAGTCGGTGGGACTGGGGGATGGGGAGGGGATGGGAGATGAAGAGGGACCCGTCCGCACCCTCTGTGAGAAAGGGAAGACATGCAGAGCTAGTCAGACCCCGGAAGGGGGCAAGGGGGTGCCCCTCAGAGAGACAGTATCCAGGGAAAAAAGAGAAGGGGAGAGAGACAGAAATGGAAAGATGGAGAGAGAAGAAACGCTGTTTCCACACCCATCTTTGGTTTAGGACTTTTTCTGACTTCACCCATAGCCTGCAGGTTTTATTGGGCTTTCTTTGTGGCTCAGACAGTAAAGACTCTGCCTACAATGTAGGAGACCTGGGTTTGATCCCTGGGTCAGGAAGATCCCCTGAAGAAGGAAATGGCAACCCACTCCAGTATTCTTGCCTGGAGAATCTCATGGTCAGAAGGGGCTGGCAAGCTACAGTCCATGGGTTCGCAAAGAGTTGGACATGACTGAACGGTTAACACTGGACTTCCCAGGTGGCACTACTGGTAAAGAACCTGCCTGACGATGCAGGAGACATCAGAGATGTGAGTTCAATCCCTGGGTCGGGAAGATCCCCTGGAGGAGGGCATGGCAACCCACTCCAGGATTCTTGCCTGGGAAATCCCATGGACATAAGAGCCTGGCAGGCTTCAGTCTCAAGTGTCGGACACAACTGAAGAGACTCAGCATGCTTGCCTGGGGAGTCTGGTATTCAGCTAGCACTTAGACAGCTTACTATATGCCATCAATCCTCCCCATCAGCACCACCACCCGATCTCCCATCTTAGAGAAGGTAAGTCACACAGCAGGTAAAAAGTCACACAGTCACACAGCAGGTAAAAAGCAGAGCCAGAAATCAAAACTCATTAATGCCAGAGACTGTGTCTCCCTCCTTTGTGCCTCTCCACCATCACCCAGCAGGTGGCTTGGGTCTGGAGTTGAGTGCTGAATGCAGGTCCAGTGCTTCTAACTTCAGAGCACATCCAGAACCTGAACACGCTTACCATAATTGCCTCCCTGGGCCAGCCTCCCCGATGCCTTCTTCCTCCTCCTACTGTCAGCTCTCGACACTGAGGCAGTCCTCTTGTCCAAATCAAAACCATCTTGGGCCACCTTTAGTGGCCTCCCATCTCACTTGGTCTATTTAATTACTTAAAAAATGAACTTATGTAGGTGCACTAGGTCTTAGCTGCGGCACATGGGATCTAGTTCCCTGCCTAGGGATTGAACCCAGACATTGCTGGCTTGCTCCCACCTCAGGGCCTTTGCATGTGACCTTCCCTCCACTGGGAAGGCTCTCCGCCATCCTTATGGCTCACTATTTCATCTCCTTTCCGTCTTTGCCCAGTGGTTACTTTATCGGTGAAGCCTTCCCCGCTTATTGTAAAATCTCACCGAACAGCACTCCCTATCTTTAGCGCTTCTTTTTCTCTAACAGGATCATCAGCGCCTTTATTTTGTTTAATGTCTTCCTCCCAGGAGAGCAGGAGTGTACTTTTTTCCCTCTCTCTTCTTGTTTGCTGCTATATCCCCAGTGATTAGAACCATGCCTGGCACACAGAGGGCTCAAGTAAAAATATGTTGTTTTGAAAGAAGCAATGCCAGAGTGAAAGTGTTAGTCGCTCAGTCATAGCCGATTCTTTGGGACCCCATGGACTGTAGCCTGCCAGATTTCTCTGTCCATGGAATTCTGCAGGCAAGAATACTGGAGTGGGTTTGCCCTTCTCTTCTCCAGGGAATCTTTCCCACCCAGGGGTCAACCTACGTCCCCTGCGCTGCAAGGCAGATTCTCTACTGTCTGAGCGACCAGGGAAGAGAGAGAGAGGGCACCTGTTCCTTCCTTGGCCTGGAAATCTGTCCTCCTTCTCCTTTACCCAGGGAATCCTGTACTTCCTGTTGATGAAGTTTTTCTCTGACTTGCTCAGGTCTTGCCAGAGGTTTAGGACTCCCCAGTGCCGGAGGCCATCTCCATGATCAAATACATTCCTTCTCTATCTGTAACTTTCATTGAAAGTGGAGCTCCCCAGGGAATGGCCTGATTCTACTCCCAGAATAGGGCATGACTTACGTAAAAGTTCAGGAAATAGGTGTTCAGGAAGCGAAAAAACAAAAAAAAACACACCAAAAACCAATGGAGGAGAGAAAGGCCACAGTGAGAAATGGACAGAAAAACTCAAGGAGCAATTCGGGTGTCCCTTCCTCAGGAAAGTCCTCCCTGATCACCTCCCCCAGCCCCTGCCAGACTGGGTTAACCTTGTGCTTCCTGGGTGCCCTGGTAGCTTAGTCGCTAAGTCGTGTCCGACTCTTGTGACCCCAGGGACTGTAGCCCGCCAGACCTTCTCTGTCGATGGGATTCTCCAGGCAAGAATACTGGAGTGGGTTGCTGTTTCCTCCTCCAGGGGATCTTCTCTTCCCGACCCAGGGATTGTCCTGGGCAGGAAACCTGTGAAACCGAAAGTGCCCCAGACACACCACAGCTCGCCCTTGGGAATTCCTCAGACGCCTTTGGCTTTTCCAGTTCACAGGCTGACGCTGTTCTGGGGGTGGCCCTGCACGGTCTTCACCCAACAAGAGAGGGTCCTTAGGGGCCACTCGAGGGGGGACACACCCACAAAGTCAGGAACAGAGAAGGGCCTGGGTCTGCGAGAGCCCCTTTCCTGAACCTTTACAGGGTGGAATGACAGATGCTACTGGCCGCCTCATGGAGAGGCGCGCAGTGGGGTGGGGAGCTGGGGGGGTGGGGAGGCTGGGTAAGGCCTTGGTAAGATCCTGAACTTTGCTCCCCAAGGTTGATTCAGCCCAGAGGGGAGTCAGGGCACGATGGAAGCTCCCCAAGGGTACCAGTAGCAGCAGGGTTACCAGGATCCTCCCATCGGCTGTGGTCCTCCTACCATTCCCCAACAATAGTAACGCTGAAGACTGCAACGCGATCGGCATAAATACACTTGCCTTGGGAGGTGGAGGTGGCAGAGAGAACCCTGTTTTGGACCTACATCCCCTAGAGCTCTGTTCCTCCTTCAGTGCCAGGAAGAAACAGAAGTGTCGCCACAGAATCCGAGAACCACAGGCCCAGAATGACAGACCACAGAATTCCAGAGCCAGGCCCCACAGCCCATGGAATGCCAGAAACACGGGACCCAGAATTGATAGCTACAGGGCCCTAGAGCCTCAGGACTGTGGGCCCTTGGATCTAAGGAATCTGTGATGCTGTCCCTACCTTTAGGGGTTGCCTGAGGGTCAGACTGACCTCCAGAGCACTCCAATTACTCAGCAAATACAAGACCTAGGAATGGTACGAGTTCCACCCACACATGTGGAAATGCAGACAGATATGAGAGGGATGAGATACAGACCACAGGACTGAAGCTGCCTCCAACCCAAGCCTCTGGCTTTTCTCACCTCGTATAGTTCCAGGGGGTAGTTACAGGCCTGAGAGAGAAGAAAGTCAGAGTCAGAGCCTCCTGGGAGGGGTAGGCGATGGCCCTAAAGCAGGGGAGAGGGACCCCTCGATCCCCAAGCCATGGGGATGGATGTGTGTGCGTGTTAGTTGCTCAGTCGTGTCCGACTCTTAGCGACCCAATGGACTGTAGCCCACCCAGCTCTTCTGTCCATGGGGTTTTCCAGGCAAGAGTACTGGAGTCGGTTGCCATGTCCTCCAGGGGATCTTCCCGACCCAGAATTGAACCCGCCTCTCCTGTGTTTCCTGTATTGGCAGGAGGATTCTTTACCACTAGCGCCACCCGGGAAGTCCTGGGGATGGATGGGAATTCTAATTCCCAGCACTCCCTTAGAAAAGCAGAAAGAACTCCAGGGTCTTCTGGGAATTTTCGTCCCGGATCAGTTGGCAAGCAGTGATGGAGTCTGGGGAAGGCCAGCTCTGAACTGTGGGAGGTTGCGCTCCCCGGGGGGTTGGGGGCTGGGGAAGTCGGGGTCTGGGTACCTCGAACTTCTGGAGGAGGTTGCAGTTGTCGGCGTCAGCCACCGGCACATTGTAATACTCGCCCTCCTCCTGGTTCAGTAACTTGTACCTGACATACAGACGGAGACCAGAGCGGGAGGGAGGGGGGAGGTTGGGAAGACGGATGGGGGGCGGGCACCCAAGGGAGAGGCAGAGACATCAAAAGGGGGTAAGAGATGGAGAGACGGAAATAGCGAAAGAAAGAGTGAGATAAGAAGAGAGGGACGGGGGAAAAGGTTAAAACAGCCCAGGGAGGCCGAGACGATGGCGTCCGGGCGGAGAGAGACCACAGCCCCGGGGATGGAGGCGCGGGTGTCGGCGCCGAGCCCCGCCCCCGCCCGCCCCTCACCAGCCGTCCACCGGCGCCTTGAGCAGCTCCGAGACGCCGAAGGACATGGCGCCCATGAAGTCGTTTCGGGAGGTCCGGTCCCAGTCCCACACCTCCACGCTGAGCCGGCGCTCCACGTCCCCCGGCTTCAGGTTGCTGCGGGGAGAGCGGGGCGCAGTGAGGGGCCAGCTAGTGGCTCCCCGACCTCCGTATCCTCGATGCTGGAGGAGCCGGCAAACCTCCTGAGCTGGGGCCTCTTTCCTGCTCTGCGGAGTGTCTTCCCACCCCTAGTCCTCCCGAAGAGGGTCCCTGTCCCCGCCTTGGCCCGAAGTCAACCTAGACGGCTCTCTCAGCCCCCCTCCCTGGTCTTTCGCATCTCTGCCTCTGGGCTTTTCTCTCCGGATCTCTCCTATTCTCCCTCCAGAACCGTCCTTCTGTCTTTCTCTCAGTTGGCTTCTCTTTCTCTTCCTGCCGCCCACCTATCACACCCCGCCCCATGCCGTCTGTGTCTCTCCCTGGGTTTATGTTTCTTCCTCTGAGTCTCAGGGTCTGTCTAATCTCTCTGATCTCTGTCTTAGCTCTAAAACGGTCACCTTCTGTGTCTCCATCCCTCTTCCTCAGTCACTTCATTTTCTCCTCCCACCGCCTTCTTCTCCCTTTGCGGGGCTCCTCCTATCCTAACACCTGCTCTCTGTAGTCTTGTGGGCCACTAGGACTCTCAGACCGTTCTCTGTTAGTCATCAATGGGCCTCCCCTGCAGCCGAGACTCACAACACAAAGGTCTCGTTCCACACAGGGTTTAGCGTAGCTTTCACCGTGCGGGTCTTCTGCTTGGTCAAATTCCGAGGGTCTGGGATGAGCTTCAGCTTCACATAGGGATCGGAGAGACCGTTGGGGTCCATTGGGATGAGGTTCCGGGCCTCGCCAACTGAGGGGGTAGGTGAAGGAGGGCAGATGGGGTTAAGATCCAGGGAGAGGCCCTGGAGCCTTCCCCCAGCCAGCAGTCACGACTTCCAATCTTTCAACTTCCTCTTCCATAACCCATGTTTTTTGTTTCCTTTTCTTTCTTTTTTTAAAAAATCTTTTACTTCTCCAGTACCCAGAAGATGGGGCATGAAGCCCTCTCCTCAGCCAGTGACCCAGAAATCAAATCCAAAGCCCCTGGCTCCCTTAGGATCCTGGCCATATCACCAATGCGTGCATGCTAAATCACTTCAGTCATGTCCGACTCTGCGACCCCATGGACTGTAGCCCGCCAGGCTCCTCTGTCCATGAGTTTCTCCAGACAAGAATACTGGAGTGGGTTCCCATGCCCTCCTCCGGGAAATCTTCTCAACCCAGGGATGGAACCCAGGGCTCTTATGTCTCCTGTGCCACTTGGGAAGCCATGTATTAAATCGGAACCTCACTTGGGACCAGTTCTTCTCTCGTCCGCACCCGCCTCCACCCCCAGGACCTTGATGCCTACAACAGCCATCATGAGAGGCAAGGCTGGAGACCAGGGGCCTCGAGCAGAAAGGGGCATGGCCGGGTGGCTCAGCCTGTGCAGGCGGGGTCAGCAGTGTGGGCGTGACCTTTGTGAGGGGGCGTGGCTTTCCTGGGTCGGTGAGAGTGGGTGGGCAGCTCGGGTGGACTGGACCCAGTCCCTGGGATGAAAGGGGCGGGGCCAGGCGAGGAGGCGGGGTCTCACCCGTAACGTGGATCTCGTCGGAAGTGGGCGCCCGGATCTCCAGCTGCAGGCGGCCCCGGCGCTCTGTGTGGTCCACGCCGCACAGAGAGGGCACGCTGCGCACACAGCGCCGGTGCACGTTCATCTCGCAGCCTGGTGGCGGGGGGACAGAACTGGGAGGTGGGACTGTGGGTCCCGCCTTCAACTCCAGACCCCACTTCCCCTCCTCCACGCTCCCCCCACCACCACGCGCGTTACTCGAGACCCAGACTCTGCGCCTTTGCAGGGGCCGCGAAGCGCTGGGTTCGCAGACTCACAAGAACACTTCATGCCCTGGTGCACCAGCCCGTAAAGCAGGGAGCCACAGTGGTCGCAGAAGGTGGGGCTGCTGTAGCTGTGCAGACGGAACTTGTGCTTGTTCCGGGGATCCTGGCGTGGGGGGCGGTCGGAAGGAGCCGGTCAGAAGGCGGGCCAGAGGGGGTCCTGAACAAGCACCGCCCCCACCCACTCCCCCGCCCCCACCGCTCTTCCTCTTCAGCCCTGCTCTCCCAGGCTTCCTGCTCTTCCGCCTCATCATTCACTCTCCAGTATTTATGGAGCACCTACTGTGTGCCTGGCACTTTCTTGGTGCGACGACCCAGCCCCTGAGCAAAGCCAATAAAAACTGCAGTCCGTGTGGACTTTACTTTCTAGTGGAGGGAGACAGAAAATGAACACGACAAATAAAATATATAGGGCCTTCCCTGGTGGTGCAGTGGTTAAGACTCTGCCTTCCAGTGCAGGGGGTACCTGTTCCATCCCTGGTGAGGGAGCTAAGACCCACATGCCTTGGGGCCAAAAAATCAAAACACAAGACAGAAGCAATATTGTGACAAAATTCCATAAAGACTTTAACAAATAGTCCCCATTAAAAAATCTTAGAATATATAGTATGAGGTATGGATATAGGTGCTCTGGACAAAGATGGAGCAGAGAATGCACATTATTAGGGATGCAGGGGGGATTGAAATGTGAAATAGAGTGATCAAGGAAGGTTGTACCAACAAGGTGGAATATGGGAAGAATCTGAAGGAAGTGGAGGCTTCCAAGATCCCACAGTCCCTACCCCATGGTCTTCCACAAGCTGTTCTCTGAGGACGTGTGGGCCACCATGAACCCCGGATTATTCATGGTCAGCTTCTTTCAATGTCTGCTCAATGATGACCAGCCTTCTCTGAGCCCCTTGTGGGATGCAGACTATGCCCTTTCAGTTTTAGGGACCCAGGTATCCCAAAGATTAAGTGTAAACCACACAGCAGGGTCTGGTTAAATGTGCTTGGTAGTGTTACTACTATCATCACGGCCATGGTTATTACTAGCGATTTGATTGCAGTCCCCACGTAGCCCTGGGTTTAATCAAGAGCTGGGCCATTTCCCATTCGTGTGATTTCAGGTACATGCCCCATTTTGAGCCTCAGTGTCTTGATCTGCCCAATGGAAATAAACAATCTATCTCTTGAAGCAGTGCTTATAGCTCAATTCCAATTAAGCATGAATTTAAGACACCAGGAAAAGCATTTCTCCTTCCACCCTCAGCAATGTCTGAGTATGAAATAATTTGATATTTGCATTTTTCTAAGCAGGCTTCCTTGGTGGCTCCAATAGTAAAGAATCTGCCTGCAGTGCAAATCAAACCTGGGTTTGATTTAGGGGTGGGAGAGATCCCTTGGAGACAGGAATGGGTATCCACTCCAGTATTTTTGTCTGGAGAGTTCCATGGACAGAGGAGCCTGGTGGGCTACAGTGCATGGGGTCGGAAAGAGTCAGACACAAATGAGTGACGAACACTTTGGAGCTTCCCTGGTGGCTCAGATGGTAAAGAATCTGCCTGCAATGCAGGAGACCCAGATTCGATTTTCTATGAGTGCATTGCAAGAGTTTTATAGGGTGAACATTCAAGATCTTCTTAGGATTTTATTTTGAAGTTTAGTGGGGATTGAATTGTACTTGGGTGGGGAAAGGTGTTGGCAGTTGCATGCTCTGAACCTCTAAAGACCTTCAGCTGACCCGAGCTCCCAGTGTTCCTGCCACATGAAATGAGCTGCTGTGGCTGAAAATTCCCAGCAGGGTACCTGACATGGGAGCTGCTGTGGTTATTCTCAGGGTGAAAGTAGCTATTAAAAAAGGAGACAGTACTGGCGTTCCGATTAGGAAGATTAGGGTTCAGATTTTGACTCTGCCCACGACCCAGCTGTGTGATCTTCCCTCACACCACCCTTTTGAGAAATTCAGGGAGCCTCCCCATAAAATGGGACCATGAGCCCTCCCTGAAAGAGTTCTTGTGCAAACGGAATGCAATCATGCATCTTGAGCCCTGAGCACTTCTTAAGCCCTTGATCTGTGTTGCTGACAAGAATAAAAGCTTAATGCTTCACAGAGAAAAAAGAAAGCCAGATACAGAGGAAAGGCCTTGTCCACACTATTTCCCTTTGTTTCCTCAACAAGAATAGTAACAATTTTACAATGATAAAAATTAGTATTTTGCCTTTTGCTACATACCAGGTATTCATACCCAAGGAGTTGGCTCATTCAGTCCTTAAAACAATCCTATCAGATAAGGGTGTGGTTATTAAACCCCATTTTACAGACAAGGAACTGTCTGTAAATTAACAGAGAGGGAAATTAACTTCTGGAAGGTCACAGAACCAAAACGCGGTGCAGGTGGGACTCAAGCCCAGGTGTCCTGGCCCAATAGCCTCCGTTAGATGGGGACAGGAACAATACCTAACTTTATAAGCTGTTGAGAAGATTCATTCTTACGCTAGATACAAGATCCCTGTTAAGTGCACGCAATGAGCCCTGGGTAAATCAGATGCGAGTGTTTGGTGGTGCTGGAGCTGGACGGGTGAAGGCAGCAAATAATACATATAGGTGCTGGGAGACAGTGGAGCTCAACCTTGTTCTCGGAAGTCCTATCCTCTAAACTTCAGTTGTCTTGACCTGACAAGCTGGCAAAATGCCTCGTGGACTTCCGTGGTGTGCTCTCTCTCTTTCTCAATCCGCCTCTTTCTCCATCTGCTAACCATAAAACCGTCTCCAACTCTGTGTCAAACCCTGGGCTAGTCTCATGCTGCCTGACTTCACTAAACTGTCAAAACAAGCCTGGGGGCGTCTAGATTGATGCCTATCCCACACGGGAGCCCTAACTATAGGCGGCTGTTTCTTTTTTTTTGGCTGCTCTGCGTGGCATGTGGGATCTTAGTTCCCTGACCAGGGATTGAACCTCTGCCATCTCCAGTGGGAGTGTGGAGTCAACCATTGGATCAGGGAAATCCTACAGGTGGCTATTTATTAATTCAAATTAAGCAGGATTTTTTGGAGAAGAAAATGGCAACCCACTCCAGTATTCTTGCCTGGAGAATCCCATGGACAGAGGAGCCTGGTGGGTTACAGTACAAGGGGGTCGCAAAGAGCCCGACACGACTTAGCGACTAAACCAAGCAGGATTTTAAACTTCCATCCCTCGGCGGCTAGCTACGGTGGTCGGCAGCTGGACAACAAAGATACAGAATGCTTCCATCATGCCGGAAAGTTCTCCAGGTCAGCACCAGATGGTCACCCCACTTTATAGAGGGTGAAACTGAGGCTCACAGAGAGGAGCCCCAGGGCCAGACAGAGAGTGCAGGAGGGATCAGGGGTGGGCATGGAGGGTGGACAGTTCTTGTTAGCCCCTTGATGTTGGGGGCGGAGAGGAGGGAGAGAATGGTTGTCTGTTTCTGTGTGTGTGTACATGGGGGACGTGTGCATGCACAAATGTGTGTGCAACATGGGGGAATTTGTGTGTGTGTGTGAACACAGGGGTCTAATATGCATCCGTGTGTGTGCACATGGGTGTCTGTGTGCACGGCGCACACACAGGGGGCATCTATAAGTGGATATATGTGTGTGCGTGTACATGACAAGATCTCTTGGGTTTCCTTCTCTCGGTACCTGCTAAGCAGTTTCCTGTATCTACCATTTTCTACCCTAGTGAACCTTTCTGAGTGTCTGCCCCTCCGTCTCTGAGTTTGTCTCTCCCAGTCTTTCTGGGTTCCCTTTTCCTTCCTCCCATGTTGCTGACTCTGTTCCACTGCTCTTGCTTTCTCCCCCCTCCCCCAATCTGCCTGGGTCTCTTTTTTTTCTGCATCTCTGGGCGTTCTCTCTCTGTCTTATCTCAGGATCTCAGTGCTTGCATCAATTTCCCTCTCTGTCTCTCTCTCTGCCCCTCATCCTTCTGCTTTCTAAATCTCTTGACTCCTGGATCACAGCCAACCTTCTCCAGTGCCGAGGTCCCCTCACCAGGCCTCCTCTCTGTCCCCCACCTGGGTCCCCAGCCAGTCTCGGTCCCCTCTCATTCCCCCTTTCCAGGCCAAGGGCAGGGAATCTGGGCCAGACTAGCTCTCCCTATCTCTCCAGCCCCCCTTCCCTCCCAGCCTTAAAAATAGCAGGAGAAATTGGGACGGACGCCGAGGGGGTGAGGGGGGGGGCGCGGCCCGAGGAGGGAGAACCGGGTGTCCGGGCACTCACGTCCGTCTGGGGGCCCTTCCCAGCGCCTGGACACTCGAAGGTCACAAACTCGTGGCATCGTCGATGAACCACAAAACTGCAGACTGAAGGCGAAAATCATAGAAATCCAGAGCAGAGAGAGACCCCAGTGGACAGAAAATCAGAAAGAGGGGAGACCCAGACAGAAAGAAACCCAGGAGAGAGGGATCTCCATAGGGTTCAATACAGAGAAAATCAGAGACCTTAACAGGCAGAGAGAGACAGATAGACACTGAGAGACAGAGATTCTAAAGGTGGACCCAGACAGAGAAACAGAGATGCAGAGAATCACAGAAACAGAGAAACACAGAGCGCCCAGTGCCTACACACAGCCAAAGACGAGACAGAGACACAGAGGCAGAGACAGAGAGAGAGACAGGGAGACACAGAGAGGGCAGAAATGGAGACAGAGAGAGAAAGCAGGATCCACGGACAGAGATTAAAAAGTGAAGAGAGAGGCAGGCAGACTAGAAGGGAGGAGACACAGAGAGGTCCTTCAACAGAACGGAGAAAGAGCATCAACTTGGGCAGAAGTGAGTCTGGGGGCGACGCCGACGGCCCGCCCCCCTCCCTGACTCACTCTGCTCTCAGCAGTAGCAGCTGGTACTTTAGGACTCGCCCCCCCTCCCCCGGCCCCCATATCTGCCTGCCCCACCCAGCCCCCACCCGCCCATCGGTGACCCCACCCGGCCTGCCCCTTCCTAGGACGGGTGGTGTTGTCATGGCAATGGCAGCCTGGGGGGGGGGGCTCTGACTTTGCATCTCCAGCCCCCCCTTCAGCTCCCCTTTTCCAAATCTCCCTGTTCCCATGGCAACAGATTCCCCAAATATCTGTCCCCACCTGGAGCCGGCCGAGGGAGGGGCCCCCAGTGCCACCTCCGCGGTGGCCCCGCCGTCAGAGCTCCCCCCACCACTGCAGGCAATGTCTCTGCCACACCCCCCGCCCCGCGCTCCCCCGCGCCTCTCTGGGGACCAGCGAACACGTGTGTCAAGCAGCCTAGGCTGCGGGTCCCCAGCCTCCACCCTCCCGAGGGTCCCAGGAGTCCAGGTCCCCTGCTCTTACCTTGACATTGCAGACCCTGTTTTCCAATCCCCCTGTGAGAGTCAAGGATCTGAAGTCAGTGCAGAAAAGGGTGCTGGACCCCCTCTCCTCTGCAGGTCGTGGGAGGCCCGAGTACTCCCACCCCCTCCCGTCGGACCCAGGAGTCTGAACCCCAGCTAGCCTCCTCTTCTCAGGACCCCGAAATCCTGTCCCCTTCGTCCGTGTCCCTCTTCTTTCAGACTCAGGAGCCCAGGCCCCCAGCCTGTTCCTTCGGACCCGGAAGGCCAGGACCCCCGCCTCGCTCTCTCTGACCCAGGAGTGCCGGCCCCTAACCCGTGCCCAGCCTGGAGCCAGGAGCCAGGGCCGCAACCCCCTCTTTCCTGCTCATTAAGGGTCCCCATCCCCCGGGGCCTCAGCCCCCTCCCTCACCATATGAAGTCAGTGCAGTGGCTGCAGAAGGTCGGCTGCTTGAAGAAGCGAGCGGTGAACTTGTGGCTCTTGACCTCATGGACCACCTTCTGCCTCAGAGCCCCCTTTCTGCAGAACAGGGGCCGGGGTCCGCCCTCTGAATCGCCTCCGCCGGGGCCCAGGCCGGACATGGCCCCCGGAACGTAGCAGGGACCGGGATCCTGCCTGTCTGGGGAAACAGGTGGAAGGGCGACTAGCCGGAGGCTCGGCAGGACAGAAGAGCCGGCGGGAGATGCCGCGGTGGGAGTGAGAGGGGCGAGGCACCTCCAGGAGCCGAGCGCGCGGGGCCGGGAGCGGAGCCCCGGGGCGCGCCGGCTCCGCCAGGGGGAGCGAGAGCCGAGAGCACGGGCGCGGAGGAGCCGGAGGCACGGGCGGCGGCGGTGGTGGGAGCTCCGGCTCCGGCACCTGCTGAAATGTGGGAGCCCCGGGCGGGGGGAGGCGTTGCCATGACGACCGAGGGGCGGGGTTTCGGCTTAAAGGCGTCCCCCAACCCCCTTCCTAGAGAGCCCAGGGACTATTCCCTCCGTCTCCAACACACACACACACGTGCGCACACCCACTCCGGAGGCCGGGTGAAGGGTGGGGGGAGGGCATCCTCTGAGCTGTGCCCTGCCCCCTCCCCAATCTGCCGCAAGCCCAGTCCCGACCCCCTCCAGGGTGCCGCGGCGACTCCTGTGAGCCCACGGCAGCTCCGCTAGGATCTCCGTCTGACTGTCTCCGTTTCATTGTACAAACTTTGTATTGGTGCTGAGATCCAACGGTGAGCAGGAGGGAGTCTTGGCGTCTCACTTTTTCGGATGTCACCCAAGTCTCGAGTTCTCCCTCTGGGCTTCTTGTGATTTTTGTACGTCTGTGTCTCCCTCCGGGAGTGTCCCTTTCCCTCGGCCTCTGTTCCTCTCCCTGTATCCCTATAGCTTTCTCTCTGTTTCTCTGGTTGGGTCTGGGTTCCTTTCCTTGTCTCTGAGAATTTCTGTTTTTATTTCTCTTTCTTCTTCGCTGTGTGTCTCCATCTACATTTGTCACTCCTCCTGTGGACCACCCCCCCACTCCTGGGTCTTGGGGTGTCTCTCCCTCTCACTCCCAAGTCTGTCTCCCTGAATCTCTTCTTCTTCCTCCCTGTCTCTGTCTCTGTGGAGCTTTGTTTCCCCTTTCCTCCGTGTCTTTCTCTTTGAGAGTCAATCGGTGTCTCTCTCCCTGTCTCATTCTCTATGTTCTCTTCTTTCTGGTTCTTTGCATTTCTCTCCCCTTGTCTTTGCAGATGCTTTCTCTCTGTCCCTCTCCGTTCCTCTGTGCTTGTTCCTCTCTGACCACTCTCTGACTCTGAATCTCTATCCATCGCTGGGGGTCTCTCTCTGAATATTTAAGCTGATCTCTCTCCTTTTCCTTCTCCCCTCTCCAGCTCTATCTTTTTGTCCCTTCTTCACCCACTCTGTATGTCTCTCTGTCTCTGTGAATCCCTCTCAGCTTGGGGACGGGGGGCGGGGGTGGGGGGGTGGGGGGGGTGGAAGGTCTTTCCTTCGCTCCACGTCTCTCACTGATTGAGTCTGTCGCCCCCCACCGGCTCTGAAATACCCTGGGCATTTCCGTCCGGGGGTTGGGAGGGTCTCTCCGAACGTTTGGCCCGGTCAGGTTTCCTCCTGTCTTCCCCTCCGTCTCCCTACCAGAGTCTGCCTCTCTCTGGTGGCAGTCTGTCCCTCCCCCGGCTCCAGAGCGCTTCCCAGTTCCGGCTCCTTGGGGGTGGGAGGGGAGGAGTGACAGGTTCTGTTGCCAAGGGCAACCACGGCCGGGCCGGGGTTGCGAGGCGCAATGCACTCTGGGACTTGTAGTCTGGGCCTGCGGATCGGCTGTTCTGGCATCGCGGCTGAGAACTTTCTCTCCCGGCATGATCCGCGAAATGGGGCGTGGCGCTGCGGCGAGCCTGGGGCGCGAGACGTCTACTGCACGTTCCTTAGGACTCGTGGGGGTCGGGGAGTCAGCGAATCCGAGTACTAAACCCCCAACGTGGGGGCCACTGGCTTTCCAGCCCCTTCCAGGCGTCCGCCGTCCCCCAGGATCAGAGGACAGGGGGCGGGGGGTGGCCCCGAAAACGGACCTAGGAGCCCCACCACGCTCTGTTCTAGTTCGGCTTGGGTTCTTCTCGAATTGCCAGCATATCACCCTTGGTCCCACAGCTGTCCTGGTGCATTCCAGAAGAGGGTCAAGCGTGGGGTGGGGAGGGAGACGCCGTTCGAAAAGGTGGGGATTGATTTAGGTCCGAATTCCGGGGTGGACAGTGGAGACTTTTCCTCCCCAAAAGGGCATAAGCCTGCTCTAGATAGCCCTCCCCCGCCTCCAGCAGGACCCTTCCTCTTTTTGCAGTATCTCTTCCCAATTGCTTTTGCGGCTGTAGGTGGAGAAAATGGGTTGCACGATCCTTGAATTTGCCCCCAAATCATGCTACTTATGTATTTGTGATCGTCCTGGAGAAACCTGACAGGATGACCTTCTGTGGGACAGAGATTCGTGGCAGGAGTAATTCATTTCATCTTCTTGGAAGTGTTCTGTTGACCATGTGTGTCAGGGAGCTTAGCACTGAGGGTAAAATGGAGCTGAGAGTGGGAATTCAGGCAGGGTCAGATCCTGAAGGCCTTGACGGAGGGGGTTTGGTGTTACCTTTGGGCAATGTGGAGCGTGATATGGAAGGATTTGAGCAGAAGAGAACAGGACCAGATCCGGATGTTGTAAGCAAGGCACCCTCCTGGGGCAAGGTGGGCTGCAGGTAAGGTAGTCCAAGGAGGAGGCTGGAACAACAGCTTGGGTGAAGCAAAACTAAAGGACCTTGGAGAATGAGACAGATATAAACAGGATTTTGTTGTTGTTCAGTTGCTTAGTCATGCCCGACTCTTTGCGATCCCATGAACTGCAGCATGCCAGGCTTCTGTCCTTCACCATTTCCAGGAGTTGGCTCAAACTCTGTTCTTTGAGTCAGTGATGCCATCCAACCATCTCATCCTCTGTCGGATTTAGGAAGAATACAGTGTTTGATGACTGAAAGGGGAGATGGTAAGAAGTGGTGCCTGGGTTCTGCCGCTCTCAGAATGAGACATGGTATTTCTCAGATGCTTGTGGGACTCCGAAGAGGGATCTTTATTCTTTTTTACAAATTACTTTTGGCTGTGCTGGGTCTTTGTTGCTGCACTCAGTTTCTCTATTTGTGGGGAGCAGGGGCTACCCTTTGCTGCAGTGCGTGGGCTTCTCATTGCAGGGGCTGCTCTCCCTGCAGAGCACGGGCTCAGTAGTCATGGCAGAGGGACTTAGTTGCTCCGTGGCATGTGGAATCTTCCCGGACCAGGGATAGAACCTGTTTCCCCTGCATTGGCAGGTGGATTCCCAACCACTGAACCATCAGCTAAGTCCTAAAGAGGGAGAAATCTTGTTCATGTCTATCCTAGTTAGCTCCCTTCATTTGAGGGAGAAATTTGGAAGATCCGGACTCACTTCTTTTCTGATGAGGCCAAGGCTGTTTTGATCCCAGCCTCTTTCTCTTACCAGACCCAGAAATCTGGGCCTTGCCCTCTCTCCTGGAGCCCTCCCCATGAATAAAGCAGGCACAAGTCTTTCTTTTATCTTTATATTGAGGTTTAAAAAAAAAAGAATGAACATTATGGATGTGGGAGAAGGGACAAGGCTTCTCTCCTGTGACTGACTGACAGCAGAGGCCGATCGAATCAGAAGCTCCAGGGAATTAAAAAAAAAAATAAAAAATATATTTGTACATTTATATAGATCATGTTATACATGTGAGTCCCAGAGAAGCAGGAAACTGCAGCAGGAAGCAACAAGCACACAGAAACACACCTGTGTGTGCACCACACACACTGAAGCAATGCAAGGCGATTCCTTTGACTATGGCATAGTAGCTATTTCCATCCCCCGACCCCACACTCCAGGAAAAAAAATTTTAAAGAAACTTCCCTTTTAAGAACAGGGCCAGCCAATGATTGTTGCCCTAGTGACCAGGAAAAAAACAACGAACCCAGGCTAACATCACCTTGAAGGCTGGCAGTGGCCATTTTCTTTTCTTCCCAGCAAAGGCAGGAGATACTATTTTTTAACATTGAAGCTGGAGGGCCATATCCTTGTCCCTCACAAATACTTGAGACAGTTGTCTTCAAGACCCTGTGGTTCTTTGCCACAAAGACTCTGCAAAGAGTCTTTGGGATGGACGTATTCCATCCCTTGTTTCCTTTAAGATGGCCTTTAGGCAGTGGGTTTTTAATAAGCCTGGCAAAAATTCTGGAGCCAATCTCAGGTGAGGCTGAGCACCAGGCGGGGCCTAGGGACCCAGGGTCTATGCTTTAAACCTCCAGCCCACTGGAAATTATTGACCACCAGAGTTTTTTTTTTTTTAACTTAAAGGGGAGGAACACTGTACACACACCCCCAACCCCACTGGGAGAAAGGGGGCTCGATTCCTAACTACCCACCCCCAACCCCCCCAAACACACACATACACATAACACACATACATCAACTAAGGCACAGCCAGGGCGGGCAGGCATGCTTTGGCAAGGAGGCCCCTCCAGAGGCCCAGGGTATGAACAGCTGCAAAAGGGGGTGTGTGATGTGGAGCTCAGCACCTTTGGAGGTGGGATGGGGGGTTGGTGGGGCTGAGAAGGAAGAAGGCTCAGAGCTCCCAAGGGGTCAGGAAAGGAGGCAGAGGCGGAAACACACAGGATAAAAAGAGAAAAGAGCCTCAAAGCAGAGAAGGTCGGAGAAGAGAGCAGGCAGAAGTAAAACAGGATGTGCAACCAAACAGAACAGGAAGGGAGGCAATGCAGGAGGTGGCGTGAGGGACACAGACAAGGGAGGAAAGGTTGGGAAGGACGTGAGAAAAGTAGGTGGGAGCAGGCTGGGAAGAGCACACCAGAGGGGCCCAGAGCTCTGCGAAGGGCCTCTGGGGAGAAGCGGGGATTAGGGAGAGCCCCACCCCGGGGACGAGGCTCAGACCCTGACAAAAACCAGGCGGGCTGAGTATACCAGGTCGGCCAGGTAAGCCAGCAGGTTGATGCCTGTCAGGATGGCCACGGCCAGCCGGCGGTCCCAGGAACACACGTAGTGCACGTGCCTTCTGCTGCAACCAGGATCCATCTGCCGCCGCGGCTCACCGCCATGCTTCTGGTCGAACTGGTAGAGTGGCCAGAGGACCAGGGCCGTGGCGTATAAGAGGACGGAGATCAGGGCCAGGCCCGACAGGAAAGTGGGGAAGGCGATGGGCAGGACGTTGGTGCAGTCGCCGAGGTTCAGCAGGATGGCCACGGCCGCCAGGATGAAGCAGATGGAATACACGGCCACGCACCACTCCAGGGCCGACTGGTGCTGGTACAGCCCCGGGTCGCTAATGAAGGCGAAGATGATGCAGGCCACGAAGGTCTCCAGCACCTTGAGCAGTCCGGGCACGGTGGCCATGTAGCCGGTGATCTCGCCGGGCCGAGCCCGGGTCCAGGCCACCTCGGTGGCGTAGGCGACGCAGGCGATGCAGGAGAAAGCAGTGGCGGCGATGGCGTGGTCCCGGGAGCGCCCGTGAGACAAGAACTGCACGTAGGTGGTGGGGTAGATGATGGAGGAGGAGAGGCAGAAAAGGGCGGCGTAGCAGGCGTATGTGATGGGGAAGTTGCGCCAGGACAGCGGGAAGCGCACCTGGAGCCCGCACAGCTCCACGATGAGGATGATGAGCGTCACGGAGAAGCAGAAGCACCAGGTGAACATGGACCAGTTGCCCATGGGCCCCGTCCAAGCGCCCACGCTGGCCACCAGCGAGAAGGCCACGCAGGTGGAGACCAGCTGCAGCAGGCGGAGGAGGCCCAGCGGCTGGGTCAGCAGCCGAGGGGACCCCACTATGGTCGGGGAGCCCAGGCCGGAGGATGACGACATTGTGGTTGTCACGGTGGTGCGGGTTACCGTCACTGGCATGGCTGGGGGGAGGGGAGAGAAGATCCTAAGAACATTCCAAACTGGAGGATCCAGGGTCCCCCCTACCCTGGGGCACTTGCCTCCCTGGAGGGGCTGTTGTGGACGGTGTAATCTGGACTCTAGCTGGAGGGGTACCCAGGATTTGGGCCTTTGAGTTTTCAAACCGGGCCAGTCCCAGGCCTACCGGGATGCCAGTGGTCCAGGTGTTAGCCCCTCCCCACCTCCAGCCTCATGTCAGAGCTCAGGAGGGTAGGTACCCTGTCTCTCTTTTCCCCAGGACCATTCTTTCTTTGCCCCGAAAGCCAACTCTTATAAAATCATGTCTCTTTTTTCCCCCTCCATTCCAGACACACAAAGCTACTCTCCTTCCCCCTGGGACTCAGCAACCCACCCACTCAAGATTCTACTCTAGGGACCTCCCTGGTGGATCCGTGGTTAAGACTTTCCGCACTTTCAATGCAGGGGGCAATCCCTGGTTGGGGAACTAAGATCCTACATGCCTTGGGTTACAGCCAAAAATAAAAAGATTTTGCTCTAAAGTGTCCTGGTCTTGTGCCCTTCCCACCACCCCCCATCAGAAGAAGAGACCCTGTCTCCTGTGATCTCTTAAAAACCCCACCGCTGCAACTTCCTCCCTTTGGGTACCCAGGGATCTGCAGCCAGGACTTTCTTTGATCTAACAAACATTTCCAGCCTCCAGACACATTTAAGAGTCTAGCCATCATTCGGGAACCCTCTCAGGGACCCACATCTGATCAGAGCTCCCAATCTTCCAGCCTGTCGCCTCTTACTGAAGGGTAGTCTGTCCCCAGTTGGAACTGGGTATTACCAGCTTCAGCAGCACCCCTCCTGTGGCCACAGGAATTTAGGTCTGGGGTGCCTGTGTGCTAAGTCGTTTCGGTGGTGTCCAACTCTTTGTGACCCTATGGACTGTAGCCCGCCAGGCTCCTCTGTCCACGGGACTCTCCAGGCAAGAACACTGGAGTGGGTTGCCATGCCCTTCTCCAGGGGATCTTTCCAACCCAGGGATCCAACTGGAGTCTCCTCCGCTGGCAGGTGTGTTCTTAACCACTAGCGACACCTGAGAAGCCTGGGGAACTTGCACCCACCTGTGAAGCCTGGGGAAGTTCAACCCAAAGGAAGTCAAGTTTCCTCCTGCCTCTCCCCTTTCCCCATCATGAGGTCCAGGCCCCTTCAGGAACCAAGCCAGCTAGTCCCCAACTTCGGGGAACCTAAGCTCCCTCCCCTGTCCCAGGCCACTGAAAGTTCTGGGTCTCTCTCGTTCAGAAAGACAGCGTCCTTGTCCCAAAGATTCAGGAATGAAGGCCCGGCCTCAATCTCCTGACCAGGTGTCCAGATCCTCACTCAAGCCCTAAAATAGTTAATCTCTCGGCTACTTCTGCTCAGCCACTTCAGTCATGTCTGACTCTTTGCGACCCCATGGACTGTAGCCCGCCAGGCTCCTCTGTCCATGGGATTCTCCAGGCAAGAATACTGGAGTGGGTTGCCGTGCCCTCCTCCAAGGGATCTTCGTGATTAAGGGATAGAACCTCAGTCTCTTATGTCTCCTGCATTGCAGGTGGATTCTTTGCCACTGAGCCTCCAGGGAAGCACCCCCTGAAAGCTCAAAAGGCCTCTCTTAACTCCCGGGCAATAAAACTTCCTCTTTCCATTGTAGGAGGACAGGGTCACACCCCAGCTGTCCCTCACAATAGCTTCCTGGGGACACAGGAGACCAGTTCCTGAACATACTTCTTCCTCAGGTCTCAGGATCTAGGCGGCCAAATTCCCAGCCCCTCCTCCTTCAGATCCAGGAGTCCAGACCCCAGAACCCCTCCCCGGCTCGGATCCAAAAGTCTGTGCCCCCCAGCCCCACTCACCAGAGGTCTTGGCGGAAAACCCCCACCAGAAAGAGATCCGGCCCTGGAGGCGGACTGGGTCAGACACCTGGAAAAGGGCTGATCGCGGAGAGGAGTGAGAAGACGTCAGCGTCCAGCTCAGACCCTGCCCCCGCCGCCCGCCGCCCGGGCTGGCCCAGAGCACGCGACGAGGCGGTGTGGTGGACCCCGGGCGCGCCTCCCAGCCAGGGCAGGGACTTGGCCCGGGAACCCCGGACGGTGACCTCGAGGGAAGCCCCGCCCGTTCCTTCCTCCCACCCCACCCCCCCCAAAAAAAATCTGCGCGGGCGGGAATGGAGGGAAGTGGGGAAAAGTGCACGCCCCGCAGGGCGGCGAGGGCGGGCTGTGATCTTAACCCTGCCCCGGCCCGAGAGCCGGGGGAGGGGAGGGCTAGGGGAGGCCGCCGGCGGAGGGGGGGCCCTGGGCGGCGGCTGCCGGGGCGGGCCGCCCGGGCAGCGCCGCGTCTCCGTCCTTATAAGGGCTGCAAGTCGGCCCAGCCATTTGGAATGTGGCGAGGACCGGGAGGCGGCGCCGCGACCCGCGCCCAGCTCCTGGGATTCTGGCGGGGGAGGGGAAGGGTGAAGGGAAGGAGGGATGCTGGGGGCGGGGGGGAGTGTGGAGCCCGGACTCCAGGTCCCGGGAGGAGAAGCTGCTAGGTCGAATGCCTGGGTCCTTCTAAATGTGAGTTCTGGGTCCCTAAAAGGAGGGCCGGGAGCCCGGAGCCCCAGGAGGAGGGGCTGGGTATCTGAACCCCTGGGTTCGTCTTGTGCACGCCTCGCATCTCGGGGTATGGATGGGGGCGGGAAACTGCACAGTACTGGAATCCAATTCGGAGACAGTGGCCACACCTCCTGCCACCTCCCGGAGAGCTGGTCTTCCCCGGCCGGAGCTGGGCCTCCTGGGCCACCAGGGAGGTGCCCCGCAGGAGTCTGCCACCTCCCGTCCCCCTGACCCGTTAGGAGGAAGTGGGGCGCGCCCAGGAGGCAGAGGGCGGGGCCTCGGTGAGGCTCCCCGGGAAGGTGAGTTAGCGCGCGGACCACCTGGAGGGGTGGGGTCCGTCCCCACTCTCCGAGCCCCCAGCCGTAACCTGAGGTCAGAGCTCAGGAATGAGCCGCCGGAGACCCAAGCAGGGAGAGGAAACACCCAGTTGGCTTCCGAACACAGCTCAGGACGTCCCCGGCCACGCCCCAGTCCTGTCCCCACCTCCGCGCCGAACACCACACCACATCACTCCAAAACTCAGAATCGCGCCCTGAAACCCCAGCCTGGCCTCTCAACGCCCTGGGACCCAGCTCCATCTTCACTTTGGCAGCATGGGTACTGAAGCGCACTCTCTGGCCTTTTGCGTCCAAAGTTCGGATTCTGCACCCTGGCTGGAGAGGAGGTCCGTAATTCTGGACCCCGGCCACTCTCCTTGTCAAACCCAGGACTCCCAACTCCGAGCTCCTCCAGGAGCACAGCCCCTCCTCCCTCAGACCCAGGGTTCCAGGCCCCCAGCCCCTCCTCCCTCAGACCCAGGGTTCCAGGCCCCCAGCCCCTCCTCCCTCAGACCCAGGGTTCCAGGTCCCCAGCCCCTCCTCCTCAGATCCGGGGGTCCAGGTCCCCAGCCCCTCCTCCTCAGACCCGGGGGTCCAGGTCCTCAGCCCTTCTTCCTTCAAACTCAGGAATCCAGGTCCCCCTCCCATCAAACCCAGGAGTCCAGCCTCCCAGCTCCCCAGCCCCCTGCCCTATCAGATCCAGGAGTCCAGGCCCCACTCCACCTCCTTTTAAAGATGTAAGACCTGTATGAGTTCAGGACTCCAGCCCCTCCTGCCTCAGATCCAGGGGTCCAGACCCGCAGCCCCTCCTCCCTCAGACCTAGGGGTCCAGGCCCCCAGTCCCTTCTCCCCCAGACCCAGAGGTCCAGGCCCCCAGCCCTTCCTCCATCAGATCCAGGAGTCCAGGCCCCACCCCACCTCCTTTTTCAGATGTACGACCTGTGTGAGTTCAGTCCCCCAGCCGTCTCCTCTCCAGGACCCGAGTCCTGAGCCAGACCACCTTTCTCGGGACTGAGACAATTGGAATCCCTCCGCACCCAGAATCCTGGACGCTGCGCCCACCCTTGGGGATTCCCGCAGCCTCACCTTACAGGTCAGCAACCGCTGCGGCTGAAGCAGAGGCGACAGCTGCAGATTAGAAGGGTCTGCGGTCTGGGTGGGGTTAGCCGGCCCGGGAGTGAGGGTGGGCGGGGCCGGAACTCCGGGCTCGAGCCGGATAAGGGACTCCCTGGCCAGGGCTATCCCAGTCCCGCCCCGAGGGCGGGGCCAGAGGCAAGGCCGCACCCCCTCCGGCGAATAACGCCGCAGTGGTCCCGCCCCACCAGCGGTGGGGTGGAGGGCTGAGGTCACTGTTTCCGTGGTGACAAAACAGGAAGACACAACAGCTGGCGGGGTCTGGGCTCAGGAGGGCTGCCCTCCTCGCCCCAGCGCTGGATGGAGAACTCTCCAGGGCCGGCCCGGGAAGGCCGTTGCCATGGCAACCCGTCTGTTTGGCCTTTGTTTAGGACGAAGCTGCCCCCCCACCGCCCAGCTCGGGTCCTCACCCCAGTCTCACCTCGGTCTGTTCTCCCTCTCCCCTTCCAGCCCCCTCCCTCCTCGTCTCCCTCCTCTGCCAGGATGGATGAAATCTTGGATATCTGGGTCGCAAAGCGGCTGGGAAGAGCGGGCCTCTCTTTACCGGGGTCTGTTTGCTAGGGTCTCTGTCTCCAGAGTCCCTGAAATGGGAAATGTGCCAATCTCTAGACTTTAGGGGGTTCCTGGGTCCCCAAAAGAACAGTGGTTGGATTGCAGTGTTTAAGGAATTTTGGGGAGGAGTAAAGTGGGCCCTCCTAATCCTCTATCTATAATGCGGTTCGCGGTGTAAGGGACGGATGGGCCGGACCCCAAAGTCCCATGTGTCGGTGGGGGTTGTTGGTAGCAAGATTTCTGGGATCAGGGTGGTGGGAGACGGGGACATGGAGTCCCAGGCTGTGGGCCCAGATTCTTGGCTCCTAGGAGCAATTACGGCTCAGACTCCCGGGTTTTCGGAGCAGATGGGGTTGCAAGCCGGGCCTCTTGGGTCTGGAAGCGAGAGATATTTTTGGCCTGCATTCCTGGCTCCTGGAAAAAGGGAGGGGCTCAGAAGCTTAACGAGGGCGAGGCTAGGGGCTGGGGGTGCCAGATTCCTGATTGCTGCAGGGAGGGAGGGGGCCAAGGGACTGCTCAGCCCGGGGCCCAGAGTAGGGAGGGGCCGCGGGGTCTTTTTTTAGGGTCCGCTCCGGGGCCCTGAAACGAATGGACAGAGCCCAGAAGCAAGCAGGAGCTGAAGGTCGGGATGCTCGGCCTGGGGCGGCTGAGGCGGAACGGAAACCGGGACGCCCGGGTCCCTCCCTGCTGGCCCGGCTCACTCACCGCGCTCTGCACTGGTCCCGGGCGCGGCCTGGCTCGCGGCTGCCGCTGGGCGGGGCCCGGCGGGAATGCGGCTGCTCCGCGACGCCGCGCTACCCCGGGCGCTGCCCGCGCCGCCGCCGCCGGGTGTCTTCCAGGCCGACGACTGAGGAAGGAGGCTTTGAGGCCGAGCCCCAGGGTGGGAGCCGAGCGCGTCGCGAAGGGAGGGGTCCGAGAGGATGCTGGAGCTCGGAGCCCGGGGCTGCGTGCTCTACGGAGGTGGGAGGGGTTGGGGGACACCTGAACGCTGTGCACTCTGCAGTTGGGGAGGGTAGAGGTGGGGGCTGAAGGGCTGTGGAGCCTGTACGCCCCCTTTTGTGTCCTGCAAAGGCGGAAGACCTTGTCTGTCTTTATGTGCCCTGCATAGGGGAACGGTCTCTAGGAGACCCGCGTGGGGATGTCTAGGAAGCCAGGACAAGGTATTCGTTGGAGGATCTCCAGGGACGCACCTCCTTGACCCCCGGTAAAGAAGCATCTCTTACTCCCTTCTTGCCCAGATCTTTGCCTGACCCCAAAGTGGCACTCCTGAAGCCATGAAGTCAGTCGCTCAGTCGTGTCCAACTCTGCTCCTCTGTCCGTGGGGATTCTCCCGGCAAGAATACTGGAGTGGGTTGCCATTTCCTACTCCAGGGGATCTTCCCCACCCAGGGATCGAACCCGGGTCTCTTGTATTGCAGGCGGATTCTTTTACCGTCTGAGCCACGAGGGAACTCCTGAGATGCGCCGCCGAGTAGTAAAGAGGCCGTCACCGCTCACAGTTTACTGCAGGTGTGCTCTCCGGCAGCACTGTACCCCCCTTTAAGGCACTGAAACCTCAAAACAGCAGAGTGCAGGGTAGCACGAACAGGAAGCAAACATTTAAAGAGTGAGTCATCAGGTGTGATCCTGAGACGTGACCTCGGAGGGCTCCTGGGTCTTGTGTAAGCTGGTAAAAGGAATGTGCCACTGGTTCAGAGTGTTTACCCACATCCTGCCAGGACAGCACCCACAGCCCAGAGATGCCGTCTGCCACCGGGCACTGAAACCCAGCCTCCAGCAGACCGTTCCTCTGTTAGTGAGAGCAGCTGCTTTCTGCTGCTGGGGTATGTGGACCCGCCCCCTAACTTCCTAACAAACCTGGCCCTTTGATCAGAAGCAGTCTTGTGTGGGTTAACCTGACGGTGAATGGGGCCATTCAGTTTGTACACAGATGCTGCTGTTGGCTGGGAAAGCAAACAGAACCCAGAGTTCATTATTCCAGGCAGGAAAAGGTCAGCACCCAGTCCACGATGGAAGAGGTCCAAGGTGCTCCTCGGGTGACCAGGTGTTTGGCTGATCTCCCTAGAGAACCATAGCACTGCTTGCTGACGACAGCAAGGTGGGCCTCCATCGGTGACAAAGCTCCGTAGCTGTGACGAGGCAGATCCATGCGTAGCCCACCATGGCTGCTTTGTTCATCAGCAGGTACTGGTGAACATTAAGCAGGCACTGGAGAGACTAGCAGGGGAAGAAACTAACCGAGAGCCACAGGGTGGTCATCTGGTCTACTTAAGTCTTACTAGCACTGTCTGTAATGGAGGGTTTTGGGGGAGAGTAGACCTGAGTACAGGTTTAAAAAACAAACAAACTTTATTTAGGCTGTGTTGGGTCTTCGTTGCTGCTCAGGCTTTTCTCTGGTTGTAGGGAGGCTCCTGGGCTTTAGAGCACCAGCTCAATAGTTGTGGCACACGGGCCTACTTGCTCTGCAGCATGTGGCATCTTCCCGGATCAGGGATGGAACCCGTGTCTCCTGCATTGGCACACAGATTCTTTACCACTGAGCCACCAGGGAAACCCTTGGGGACAGATTATGAGCTGGTTTTTGCTCCTGACCCCTCTGACAAGTGCCTGTGTGTTTGTTTTCCACATCAGACACTAAATCTCTAATTTCAGACAGCAACTGAGTGTCTGATGAGTGTCTGAATCTGGACACACTGCTGCTGCTGCTAAGTTGCTTCAGTCGTGTCTGACTTTGTGCGACCCCATAGACGGCAGCCCACCAGGCTCCCCCATCCCTGGGAGTCTCCAGGCAAGAACACTGGAGTGAGTTGCCATTTCCTTCTCCAATGCATGAAAGTGAAAAGTGAAAGTGAAGTGGCTCAGTCATGTCCGATTCTTAGCGACCCAATGGACTGCAGCCTTCCAGGCTCCTCTGTCCATGGGATTTTCCAGGCAAGAGTACTGGAGTGGGTTGCCATTGCCTTCTCTGAATCTGGGCACACTAACCTCTTGCAACTATCGTCAGACCCCACAAGTAATAGACTCAGTCCTACAAGACCGCCCCCCATTTCAAACTCCAGCCACAAGTCCCAGGCCTCCCCTGCTTCTGACCGACTGGCTAGAAATTGGGGTGTTCCCAGGACTTGGCTTCCATCATTTGCTAGAATGGCTTGCAGAACTCAAGGAGGCACTTAGTATTGAAAGTGTAAGTCAGACTCAGTCATGTCTGACTCTTTGTGACCCCATGAACTGTAGCCACCAGGCTCTTCTGTCCTTGGAATTCTCCAGGCAAGAATATTGGAGTGGGTTGCCATGCCGTTCTCCAGGGGATCTTCCCGACCCCGAGATCTTTTGAACCTGGGTCTCCTGCATTGCAGGCAGATTCTTTACCATCTGAGCCACCAGGGTATTACTGATTTATTGTAAAGGATGCAACTTGGGAACAGCCAAACAGGAGAGATACGCAGGGGAGGATATGGGGAAGGGATGCAGGGCTCCCAGGCCCTCTCTGGGCATGTCATTGCCCAGCACTGTGATGCATTTACCCGCCTGGAAGCCCTCTGAATCCCGCTCTTCAGGGTATTTATGGAAGCTCCATTATGGAAGCATGGTTGGTGAAATCACTGGCCATCAGTGCACAAGCTCCATCTCCTAAGCCTGTCTGGAGGTCAGGGAGTGAGGCGGAGAGTTTCAACCGCCAATCACACAATTGGTTCCTTGGGCAACCAGCCCCCATTCAGAGCTAACCAGGGCTTCCCAGATGGTGCGAGTGGTAAAGAACCCGCCTGTCAATGTAGGAGATGTAAGAGATGCCAGTTCGATCCCAGGGTTGGGAAGATCCCCTGAAGAAGGAAATGGCAACCCACTCCAGTATTCTTGCCGGGACAATCCCAGGGACAGAGGAACTTGGTGGGCTGCAGTCCATGGGATTGCAAAGAGTTGGTTGGACATGACTGAGCAACTAAACCATCAGAAAGGGTTCAAGGAGTAATAACTCCTTTACTTGGAAGGGATATTCCTACTGTTCTCAGACTATTGGATTCTCAGGAAAGTTCCTGAGTAACAAACTTACCAGTTTTTATGGGGTTTTATCTCCCATGCTCTGGCATGTGTATTTTAGAAAGACATATGTAGTACGTTATCTGCTCTCTCCTGCTTTTGAGGTCTTATCAGCATTGCGATTGGCCAGGACAGAGTCTATAGAGTACTGAAAGCAGAAGTTGGTGGAAAATTTGGTGATTCTGGAGCAGTATCTAGAGATAGTATCTAGAGATACAGCATATCTCTAGCTTGGGAAAAGATCGAAATTTGAAGTACAGTGTCTACTGCGTGCAAATCGCTTTTGCACCATCATAAAACTGAACAAGTTAGTCAAGCCATCATAAGTGCGGGAGCGTCTGTATTCTTTCTTCCCTTTACTGAGATGGATATCTCCCCTAGTCCGTTCTCTGGCCGTAACTATCCCCTTTTTGGTGTCTATGGACTTCCCGGTCCTTGTACTCATTTCCCAC
This sequence comes from Bos grunniens, assembly GCF_055505025.1. Classification (NCBI taxonomy): domain Eukaryota; kingdom Metazoa; phylum Chordata; class Mammalia; order Artiodactyla; family Bovidae; genus Bos; species Bos grunniens. Next base: position 62,020,374 of record NC_141182.1, on the reverse strand, counting down.
ATAGTGTCCTGAAATTCTCTAAAGAGCATCCTTCTAGATAGATACACCATGAACAGGTTGCATGGATCCCCCCACCCTCAGAGTGGTCTGGTTGGCCCTGGCTCTTGCCAGGCTCCTCTTGTTCATCTCCATGAGCTGCAGAGAATCTTGTCATGTTTCTATTTGCCCCACAATGTGACAATGTTTGGGAGGCACTGACTTAGAAGACCTATGCGAACATTACCCTCCATACCATAGCATCCACCTCTCCACTGGGTTCTCCATGCCTCTCAAACATCAACGATTTCTTCTTCCATCCTGCTTCCTTAGTAATAGCCACTTTGTGATCTTGCCTTAACTTGATAGGAGCCCCCAGTCCATCGGCATGCTCGTTCCTTGCTTTCCTCTTCAGATATGCTTCCACAGTCTATCATTTCAATGACCCTCTTTTCACACTAGGATATTTAACACTCCTTTGCCATTCTGTCTTTTTATTACCCCAGTCTTGAAAAAGAAAAGCCTACCTACAGAATATCTAAAGACATTTCTCCAAAGAAGACATACAGATGGCCAAAAAATACAGGAAAAGATGTTAAACATTGCTAATTGTTAGAGAAGTGCAAATCAAAACTGCAATGAGGGGACCTTCCTGGTGGTCCAGTGGTTAAGAATCTCCCATCCAACGCAGGGGACATGGGTTCGATAAGAGAAATCCCCTCCCCACCCCGCCCAGGCACCACAACGAGTGAAAACCCACATGTCAAGATGAAGACCCAGTGCAGCCAAAATGTTAAAATAAAATACATGAACAAATAGAGTTTAGGCTCAGATAGCTTCTTAAAGGGGAGAGTGTTAGACACCGAATGTGATTATTTAAAAAAAAAAATGCCTACACTTGGGGAAAAAAACTACAGTGAGGAATCCCTCACACTGGTCAGAATGGCCATGGTCAAAAAAGTCTACAAATAACAAATGCTGGAAAGCATAAGGAGAAACGAGAGCCCTCCTACCCTGTAGGTGGGAATGTAAATTGGTGCAGCCAGTATGGAGAACAGCGTGGAGTTCCTTAAAAACTAAAGACAGAGCTGCCATATGATCCGGCAATCCTACTCCTGGGCACACATCCAGAGAAAGCCATACTTTGAAAAGGTGTGTGCACCCCTACGTTCACAGCAGCACCGTTCACAAAGGACAGGACGTGGAAACCAGCTAGATGTCCAACTGGCAGATGAATGGATGAGGCAGATGTGGTCCATATATACAATGGAATGTTACTCGGCCATAGAGAGACGGCATGAAGCGACACGGCGCTTCCCAGGAGATGCTGTGGCAAAGAATCCATGTGCCAATGCAGGAGACGTGAGTTTGATCCCTGGGTCGGGAAGATCCCCTGGAGGAGGGCATGGCAGCCCACCCTAGTATTCTTGCCTGGAGAATCCCTGGACAGAGGAGCCTGGTGGCCTATAGTCCATGGAATCGCAAACAGTTGGACACGACGGAAGCAACTCAGTGTGCACACGGGCAGCAACGTGGATGGGCCTAGAGATGAACATATAAAGCGAAGTTAAGTGGGGCAAAGACAACGATCGTGTGAATCTCAAAAAGGACACAAAGGAGCTTATTCATGAAACAGAAAGAGACTCACAGACTGTGAAAACGAATTTGTGGCTACCAAAGGGGAAAGGTTGAAGGTGGAGGGATAAATTGGGAGTTTGGGATTAACATAAACATGCTACTATATATAAAATAGATAAACCACGAGGTCCTACCATAGAGCACAGGGAACTCTACTCAATCCTCTATAATAACCTATATGGGAAGAGAATCTGAAAAAAAAAAGATAATGTATGAAAGTGTTAGTTGTTCAGTCATGCCTGACTCTCTGTGACCCCGTGGACTGCAGCCCACCAGGCTCCTCTATCCATGGGATTTCCCAGGCAAGAATACTGGAGTGCTTTGCTATTTGCTCCTCCAATACATGTATGCTGCTGCTGCTGCTGCTGCTGCTAAGTCGCTTCAGTCATGTCCGACTCTGTGCGACCCCATAGACGGCAGCCCACCAGCCTCCACCATCCCTGGGATTCTCCAGGCAAGAACGCTGGAGTGGGGTGCCATTTCCTTCTCCAATGCATGGAAGTGAAAAGTGAAAGTGAAGTCGCTCAGTCGTGCCCGACTCTTAGCGACCCCATGGACTGCAGCCTACATGTATATGTAACTAAATCACTCTGCTGTACTCCAGAAACCCACACAACATTGTAAATCAACTGTACTCCAGTATAAAATTGGGTTTCCTGCTGGCTCAGTTGGTAAAGAATCTGCCTGCCATGCAGGAGACCCAGGTTTGATTCCTGGGTAGGGAAGTTCCCCTGGAGGAGGAAAGGGCAGCGCACTGTAGTATTCTTGCCTGGAAAATCCCGTGGAAAGAGGAGACTAGTGGGCTGCAGTCCATGGAGTCGCAAACAATTGGACACAACTGAGCATCTGAGCATAAGCCAATATAAAATAAAATTTTTTTTTTTTAAAGAAAAAGCCCATCTATCAGGGTTTCTCCCTCGCATGTGTTTATCCCTAAGCAATTGAACATCACTGGAGAAAGTCATATTACAAGGCAAAAGATATGGTGAAAATGAAAAAGTGAAAGTATTAGTCATGTCCGACTCTGTGACCTCATGGACTGCAGCCTGCCAGGCTCCTCTGTCCATGGAATTCTCCAGGCAAGAATACTGGAGTGGGTAGCTGTTCCTTTCTCCAGGGGATCTTCCCGACCCAGGAATCGAAGCCAGGTCTCCTGTACTGCAGATGATTCTTCACCATCTGAGCCACCAGGGAAGCCACAAAGAGGCAACCAAACAGTACCGCGCTCGAACAGTGTTTCCTACAGCCCTGTTGCAATCCTCTGGTCGGCTCCTTCTCATTGTCATGGTGACAAGCACACTATTTTTAAGCTCTTTGATCTCTGCCCTCAGGCTGCATTCTCAGTCTGTGACCTACCTTCTGTATTTAGAGAGAGAACAGAAGTCGTTGGCCTGTCAGTTCCTCAACTTCCCTAAACTGAAACCAGAATGTGACACTATTTCCAGAACTGTTCTTAAACAGTAGTGAAGTTCTTTCTATCTCACGCTAATCCTTCTTGTCCTTTTGTTTTTGCATTTCTTGTCTTTTAAATTGTAGTAGATCTGATGTATAATATTATATAAGTTTACAGGTGTACAATATGGTGCTTCACACTTCTTAAAGCTTATATTCCGTTTACAGTTATTCTAGAACACTGGCTATATTCTCTGTGTTGTATTATATATCCTTGTAGCTTATTATATACATAATGGTTTGTGCCTCTTAATCCCTTACCCCTTACTCCCCTCCCCTCTTCCCTCTGCCCACCGGTTTGTTCTCTACATCTGCGACTCTGTTTCTTTTTCACTGTTGTTATATTAACTATTTTCTTGTATTTTTTTAGATTCCACATGTAAGTGATAAAATACAGTATTTGTGTTTCTCTGCCTGACTTATTTCACTTAGCATGTTGTTGCAAACGGCAGCCTTTCCTTGCTTTTCATGGCTGACTAGTACTCCACTGGACGTGTGTGTGTGATCTGTCTTCGTTCATCTGGGACGGGCACTTAGGTTGCTCCCGTACCCTGACAGTTGCAGTAAGGACACCGTGAACACTGGGGTGCATGTCTCTTTTCAGATCAATGCTTGTGTTGCTTCTGGATACAGACCCAGGAGCGGAACTGCTGGATCATATGGTAGTTCTGGTTTTAGTTTTTTGACTCACAAAATTTCTACTTGTCTTTTTGACCCTTGAATACATTCTTCTTCCCATCAACTTACTATCGCTCTTAACAACGGACACTCTGCAGCTAATACTCAGCCTCTCCTGCTCACAGAATCTTTCACTGACTGGCTTTTTCAGAAATTATCGTTGTTTTCAATTGTGGTCAAATACGCATAACAGAAAACACCTTTTAAGCTTGCCTTTTGGGGAAATGTACTGTTCAGTGGTGATAAGAACGTTCACGCCGTGACCACATGAAGACACGAAGGAAGGATGGTTGTCAACAAGCCAGGGAGAGAGAACTCAGAAGAAACCAACCTCCAACTTGATCTAGGATTTCTAACTTCCAGGAATTGTGAGAATATGAATGTCTGTCTAAGCCATACAGCCTGTGGTACTTTGTTATGGCAGCCCCATGGAAACTAACCTATCACTTTGAAAAAAAAAAAAAAATTTTTTTTTTTTGCAGCCCCCTTAATTCAGTCATGTTCACCCATGCCCCCTGCGGTGGAAGCACAGTCTTAACTGCTGGGCCACCGGGAAAGTCCCCTATATTCTCTTGCAAATCCTTCAACTTCTATACATCTCTGTATTAGTCACAGGTTGCTGGGTAATACATTTCCCCAAAGGAATGCAATTCTACAGCATGGATGAACCTTGAGGACATTACATTTAGTAAAATAAGCCAGACACCAAGTAACAAATACTATAGGATTCCACTACTTAAAGTAGCCAAATCCTTAGAGACAGAAAGTAGAATAGTATTTACCCAAGGCTGGGGGCAGGGGGAATGGGAGTTAATATTTAAGGGGCCCAAAGTTTTAGTTTGGGATGATGGAAAAAAAAGTTCTGGAACGTGTAGAGTGGTGATGGTTGTACCACACTGAATGAAGGCCACCAGACTGGATGCTCAAAAATGGAAAATTTTAGGTAAATTTTGTGTTGTGTGTGTTTTACCACAAAAGTTAAAAGAAAGAAGATGGGACTTCCCAGGCAGTCAGTGGTTAGGCTCTGCACCTCCAGGGCGGTGGGTGTGAATGTGGGGGGGTGGGGTGCAGGGTAGATTCCTGGTCAGGAAACTAAGATCCTCACATGCCTAATGGCTCAGTCAAGGAAAAAAAAAAAGAAAGAAATAGAAAAAAATTATGTAAAAATACATAAATAAAATGTAAAATTCAGTTCTGTAGTTCCACTGGCCACATATCAAGCACACAGCGGGGTCATCATATTGGACTGAAGTGTGTTTGTTTCTTAAACTCAGAAATCCGAAACTCTCAGTGTTTTGGAGTGTGGAAGCCTGTACTGGGCTCCCCTGGTGGCTCAGACAGTAGAGACTCTGCCTGCAATGCAGGAGACCGGGGTTCGATCCCTGAGTCGGGAACATCCCCTGCAGGAGGAAATGGCAACCCACTCCAGTATTCTTGCCTGGAGAATCCCATGGACAGAGGAGCCTGGTGGGCCATAGTCCATGGGGTTGCAAGAGAGCTGGACACAACTGAGCCACTAACACTTTCACACTTTCACTTTCAGCCTGTGCTAGATACAGATCCCAGCAGTATTAAAAAACAACAACAACAACAACAACAACTTTGTGACTAAGTGGGGTTTATTCTAGAGATGGAAGTATGGCTAATATTCAGAAACCATTAATGAGATTTATCCCATGAACAGAGCCAAGTAGAAAAAAACCATGTGACTATCCCATATGCACTAAAAGAATATCTGACAAAATGCAATTAAAAAAAATTGAATAAACAGGAAGTCAGGGTTCTTAAAGCTGTTAGACATCTGTGGCTCTTCAGGGCTCCTGCTCTGTGAAGGAATTTTTCTGGTCTTTGGGGTCAGGGTGGCTGTGGAAAGCTACTGCTTCTAGAATTTCCTCTCCAGGCTTCAGCATGTATAAATACAACAGACCAGGTTTGGTGCCATGGGAACTTCCCAGCACGGGATCCTCTACTGGGGTTAGTTAAACCTCTTGTCGGAGAAGGCAATGGCAACCCACTCCAGTACTCTTGCCTGGAAAATCCCATGGACGGAGGAGCCTGGTAGGCTGCAGTCCATGGGGTCGCTAAGAGTCGGACACGACTGAGCGACTTCACTTTCCCTTTTCACTTTCATGCATTGGAGAAGGAAATGGCACCCCACTCCAGCGTTCTTGCCTGGAGAATCCCAGGGACGGGGGAGCCTGGTAGGCTGCTGTCTATGGGGTCACACAGAGTCGGACATGACTGAAGTGACTTAGCAGCAGCAGTAAACCTCTTGTGGCTCAGAGGTTAAAGCGTCTGCCTCCAATGTGGGAGACCCGGGTTTGATCCCTTGAGAAGGAAATGGTAACCCACTCCAGTATTCTTGCCTGGAGAATCCCATGGACGGAGAAGCCTGGTAGGCTATAGTCCATGGGGTCACAAAGAGTTGGACACGACTGAGCAACTTCACTTTCACTTTCAAACCTCTTGTAAACACACAGGTGGGAGCTATTGTCTGACTTTTTCTTTTTTTGGTTAGGATCTAGTTCCCCCACCAGGGATTGAACCCATGCCCCTTGCATTGGGAGGCAGAGGCTTAATCACTGGACCACCAGGAAGTCCCACTATTGTCCGACTTATTAGGAAGACTGAAGGTACCAAGACCTGCCTTCTTCTCCCTCTCTTAGCTGAATGCTTCCTTCTGGGGCTTTGAATTGGGCAGGAAAGAAGCAAGGGCATTGGAAATTAAGAGCGCAGCTTCAAGGACGAAGGTATGAGGTGCTGAGTGATGAGTGGAGGGAGTGACCGGGGGACCGGTGGTCAGGCAGCTTCTTGGCCTGGGTGGCTGGGTGCATGTGACTTAAGAGCATTCCCTCCACTGTGTATTCTTGGCTTTCGGCCAATTTACATTCTCCAGCCATCCCCTGAGCTCTGCCATTTACTCCTTCTGTGTCCTGCCCTTAAACCCCTCCTTTGCTTCCCACTTGCAGAAGCAACGCCTTTCATTTGCAAATCAGAACCCGGATAGCAACTCTCACCATTGCTGAAGACCCCCAGGAAACCTCCCCCCACCTTTCTGAGAGGAGGTTTCACCCCCATGAGATGATTTTTTCTCCTCGAGATGCAGATTGGATTAACAGATGGTGATTTTCATCGTAATCTCTTCAGCAAAATAGACTGAAGTCTTCTGTTTGGAAGACGTAGGCTGCCTTTGATGGAGGGGCCGGGGGGGGGGTGGGGAAGGAAGGAAGGAAATCTTATTTGGTTTGTAAAACTCCCCTGCTAAATGTACTTATCAGATGGAAATAAATCAAGTCTCTGTTTATAAGGTCCTGGATAAATAAGCTCTGGCACCTCCAGATAATGCGACAAAATGTATATCTTAAAAAAAAAAAAAAAAGAATTAGGAAGCTCTAGTTACCTAAATGTAAGATTTCCCAGGACAACAGTCTTGAGCGAAAAAGGCAAGATGCGGAACCCTGTTACAAGGATTGAACCTTCTGCGTGAGAAAATATAAAAATAAGATGTGTTTCTATTTTATTGTGTTTGTTTGTATAAACACTGCAGCAGTCCACAGGAGACTCAGGAAAGTGGTGACCTCCCCAAGAGCAGGCAAAAACCCCCACAAAACAAGTAGGGACTTCCCTGATGGTCCAGTGGTTATGACCTCACACTTCTCTGCAGGGGGCTCAGGTTCTATCCCTGGGTGGGCAACTAAGATCCCACATGCCTCCTGCTGTGTAGCAGACAAAACAAAACAAAAACAAAAAACAAACCCAAAGCAGAAACAACACAAACCAACAACAACAGAAAACTGAGATGTGGGACTGAAACTTCTTCCTGTGTGTGTATGAATTTTAAATTCTAAACACATGAACACATTACTCACTTAAAATCATACCTATATATAGATTATATGACTCAAGGCACAGAAAATACTTAGGACAATGACTCCAAGTCAGTATATGCTAATTATTATATGATGCATAGTGCATATTAATATGATATAAAATATGCCATGGAAAGTTCTGGAAAGCTACACAAGAAATGGGCTCAGACCAAAGGGAAAGGAGGATTGGGCAACTGGAACTTTATCTACCCTTTTTGGTGCATTTTCTGAGTCCTCTCTCCTGGTAAATGCATTACCAAGTCCAACCACAGAAGGATGCATGCATTTTAACGAGCTATTTATAATCAGCCAGGCAAGGAGCCTTACGATGACAAATGAATACAGATGACTTTTTCTCCTGAGCTTCTACGAGGAGACTAGAGAATGTCGCAGTTCGCCTTCACAGATAAAAATAAGTGGAGATCAAAAAAAAAAAAAAAATAGTGGGGAATCTAACATACAAAATTGTGAAGGCTTGAAGGCCAAGACTGATTAAACCATGGTCCACGGCATGGGATTTATCCCATACCTATTGGGGATTTGAGGTGGGGGGGTTTCTGTGGCTTGGAGACTGGGGTCACCTGCCCGACGAGTTACCTGGGCCAGGTAACCTCTTCATACCCTCTGGGACCTCAGAACAGAGGCAGCTTCCATAGAAAGACCTCGTTTCAGGTCATCTTGGGGCTGAACCCAAGTTTTCACTTGCGGTCTGTCTTTCTAAATCTGTAGCGAAAAGGCATTGAGCCAGGCCAAAACACACGAAAACAACTCAAGACGGTCTGGGCCCTGCAGTGAGGGCGGCGGGCGGGGGGGTGGGGAGGGCGCATCCGTGTGGGTCGCCCTCTAGCGGACGGCGAGGGTAAAGCACGTTCAGCCTGGAAATGGTACAAGGGCGTCGGTCTTCCTTTCAGGGCTGGGTGTCAGGGGCGAGTGCGCAAGATCGCCAAGAAGCTCGCTGCTCCGCTCCGCACTTTGGAGGAGAGACGGGGAGGAACCAAACCCCTAGACTAGTTGTCCTTTTTGCGCAGGAAATCAAAGGGTATGGAGGATCCGCGCAAGTCTCTTTTAGGCTGAGTGAAAGGGCCTTTGGAGGGTGTGACCTTTGAGCTCAGAGCTGAAGGACGAAGATGAGCCAGAGGCCAAGGAAGGCTGGACGTTCCGGGCGCGGGAAAGAGCAAGTGCCTGAGGGAGAGGGAACCCCTTGCCCCCCTCCCATCAGGGGACTGTCCTCACCCCCACCCCCGTCGACGTGTTTCTGAAAGAGCAGAAAAGCCCACGTGGATGAACCCGGGACTGCAGAGGGGAATAGGGCAGGTAACATGGTATTGTCACAAAGACAGATACACAGGCGGAGGAAACAGAACACAGATTTCAGACACATGCACACACATTGAAAGCCACCGATACGTGAACACACGCACGCAGCACTGCAGGGGAGAAAGGATGAAGTTGTTTTTTGTTGTTTTGTTGTATCGCTCAGCCAGTGACCCTACCCCACACCATGCTGTTGTTGTCAATCACTCAGCCCTGTCTGATTCTTTGCCACCCTGTGGACTGTAGCCTACCAGGGTCCTTTGTCCCTGGGATTCTCCAGGCCAGAATACTGGAGTGGGTTGTCATTTCCTTCTCCAGGGGATCTTCCTGACCTAGAGATCGAATTCCCATCTCTTATGTCTCCTGCATTGGCAGGTGGGGTTCTTTACCACTAATGCCACCTGGGAAGCCCCCTCTTACCATATCCCCAAATAAATTTCCAGAGGGTTCTTAGGTCTAACTGAGGAAGATAAAATAGAGCATATTCAAGAAGAAGACGTCTTTGTGATATTATTGAGATTGGCAACAACTTCTTGAACAGGACACAGAATCATCGTGTACAAATGAAAAGTGAGAAACTGAACTGGAACTTCTGTCGCTATAGGCTGAATGTCTATGGCCTTTGAAATTCCTGTTTTGAAATCCTGACTCCTAACATAAGTATTTGGAAGTGGGGGCTTTGGGGAGGTCACTAGGTCATAGAAGTGGAGCCCTTGTAAATGGGGTGGTTGTCATTATAAAGGATCCCTTCACATTACTATGTATAAAATAGATAACTAATAAGAAGCTACAACTAGCACAGGGAACTCTATTCAGTACTCTGCAATGAGCTCTATGGGAAAAGAATCTTAAAAAGAGTGGAGATATATATATATATATATATATATATATATGTATGTATGTATGTATGTATATATTACTTACCTGGTGGCTCTTACCTGGTGGCTCAGATGGTAGAGTCTGCCTGCAATGCAGGAGACCTAGATTTGATCCCTCGTTTGGGAAGATCCTCTGAAGAAGGGAATGACAACGCACTCCTGTATTCTGGCCTGGAGAATTTCCTGGATAGAGGAGTCTGGCAGGCTACAGTCCATGGGGTTGCAAAGAGTTGGGTATGACTGAGCGACTCACTACACTACTACTCTATGTGTATGTATAACTGATTCACTTGGCTGTACACCTAACACAACATTGTGTATCAACTATTCTCCAATTAAAAAAAAAAGACCCATCAGCGCATCCTCTAGACCCTACACCATGTGAGAACACAGTGGGAAAAGAGTCATCTGTGAGCCAGTAAGCAAACCCTTGCCAGTCACCACTGCTGCTGCCTTGATCTTGGTCTTCCAGCCTCTAGAACCGTAAGAAATAAATGTCTTGTTTGTAAGTTATCTGCTCGGTGGTATTCAATTGCAGTAGCACAAATGAAATAAGACATAAGACATCTGTTCACCCCAAGTCACGTTCTTGTTGTTTTTTTTTAAGTTAATTTTTGTTGGCATATAATTGCTTTACAATGTTGTGTTACTTTCTGCTGTACAGCAAAGCGAACCAGCTATATATATACATATAGCCAGCCCCCTCTTTTTTTTGGATTTCCTTCCCAGTGAGGTCACCACAGAGCACTAAGTACAGAGAGTTCCCTGAACTATACAGTAGGTTCTCACTAGTCATCTATTTCACACATAATATCAATGTCAATAGTATATATCGGAGAAGGCAATGGCACCCCACTCCAGTACTCTTGCCTGGAAAACCCCATGCATGGAGGAGCCTGGTAGGCTGCAGTCCATGGGGTCCCTAAGAGTCGGACACGACTGAGCGACTTCACTTTCACTTTTCACTTTCATGCATTGGAGAAGGAAATGGCAACCCACTCCAGTGTTCTTGCCTGGAGAATCCCAGGGACGGGGAAGCCTGGTGGGCTGCCGTCTATGGGGTTACACAGAGTCGGACACGACTGAAGCGACTTACGTGAGTCTCAGTGAACTCCGGGAGTTGGTGATGGACAGGGAGGCCTGGCGTGCTGCGATTCATGGGGTCACAAAGAGTCGGACACGACTGAACGACTGATATGATCTGATATATATTAGGTAGTTAGAATAGGGAAAAGGAATCCAGAATGTCAGTGGCTAAAAGACAAGGAAGGGAAAAGCCGCGTAAATAGAACAAAAGAACGTCTGAGACCTAAAACAAACAGTCCTGACTGGCCCAATTTACATAAGGCAGGCCCAGGGGGAGGAGAAAAAACATGTAAAAAGAGGAACCAAAATTGGGCTGGGGACCTCTTCTCATCACGGCATTCCCTCATGCCCAAGGATGTATTTTCCTTTACTTTCTAAATAAAACAGCTGTAATCCGGAGCTGTAACACTGGTCTGTCTGAGGGCTGTAATGCTGGTCCATCCGTCGCTTCAAATTTTTGTTGTGACGCGGTAGAACCGAGGAAATAACAAACTCCCCGACATCGTATCAGTCCCAATCTCCCAGTTCACCCCCCACTACCTCCTTCCTCCCTTGGTGTCCATATGTTTGCTCTCTACCTCTGTGTGTCTGTTTCTGTTTTACAAATAAGATCATCTTTACCATTTTTTCTAGATTCCACATATATGTGTTAATACACAATATTTCTTTTCCTCTTTCTGATTTACTTCACTCTGTTTCACAGTCTCTAGGTCCATCTACATGTCTACAAATGAGCCAATTTCATTCCTTCCTCTGGCTGAGCGATGTCACGTTCGATGATCACTGTGGCACAAAGTCACAGTTCAAATGCTTTTGAACCGTGGTGTTGGAGAAGACTCCTGAGAGTCCCTTGGACTGCAAGGAGATCCAACCAGTCCATCCTAAAGGAAATCAGTCCTGAATATTCACTGGAAGGACTGATGCTGAAGCTGAAGCTCCAATACTTTGGCGCCTGATGCAAAGAACTAACTCATTTGAAAAGACCCTGATACTGGTGAGAGGGTAACAGGCAGGAAGGCCAGGGATCTCCACACAGAGGAAATAGGCTACAAGGGTCAGACCTTTTTTACCTCTCCCTTAAGTGGCAGGAGGAAACAAACTACAAGTGTCAGATTTTTTTTTCCTTCTCTGTACAAAGTTACGAGGAGGTTCCTCTTAAGAGTCTGTGTTGCCATGATGACACCTGGTTCCACCTGAACTTAACTTTTCTTCAGCCTTGAGCTCACCAATGTGCTTTTCTTATGGAAATGCTTAAGCTATGTTAATGAAACTATGCATTTGCTTTGGAATTTGCCTTTCTTCAAAATGGTTCCACCTAAGACTAACATTTTTCCTTTCCTCAAACCTTGGGCTGATAACAGCTCAACAAACCAGTATTTGTATCACTTGTTGTATGGCTGGGGGATGACACACCTCGTTCCATCCTATCTCAAAAATGCACATTGTCGGGGGAGGGGGAGCTGGTGAAACTCCCTCAGCCCTGAGGTGTCTCTCTTATCTGATTAATAGCTTTCTAACAGACATGAGACATCTGGCTAAAGACTAGCAGGGGGACACTCTTTCTGCCCCCTTCTGATGTCTATGTCAGAAGCTCTCTCTATCTCTTTTATACTTTAATAAATCTTTATCACACAAAAGCTCTGAGTGATCAAGCCTTGTCACTGGCCCCGGGTTGAATTCTTGTCCTCTAGAGGCCAAGATTCTTGGTATCTTTCACAGCTGAGCAACAACCTTTCACTGGGAAAAATTGAAGGCAGGAGGAGAAGGGGACGACAGAGGATGAGATGGCTGGATTGCATCACCAACTCAGTGGACATGAGTTTGCGTAAATTCCGGGAGTTGGTGATGGACAGGGGAGCCTGGCATGCTGCAGTCCACGGGGTCACAAAGAGTCAGACACAACTGAGCGACTGAATTGAGCTGTGGCACAAAAGAATCTCTGAAGAAGTGGGAAAGATACAAGGAGAGAAGAACCCACTTTCTCTCTGGAACCTGCTCATGAATTGGAATTCACCCCCAGGTTCCCATGACAGTGAACTGGGTGCTGGAAATTGAGTCTCTCCCAAAAGAAAATGTGGAGCATCTGTTAGGGGACCCTGGGCACATCTGGAGACCTCAGGGGAGTGTAGGGATCGAGACTGTGCTGACAGGAATGTGGGTGTGGCAACTGTGAGTTAAAAATGACCTCTCACGTCCAGACCTTCTGCACAGCCTCTTGGGCTTATCATCCCCGAGGAAACACCAAGCGTCTGGCTTCCAGGGTGTGTGTAGCCCACCCAGGCTGTGCGGCTTCCAGATGTCCCAATGTAGCAATCAGCCATTAAAAAAATTCCTTTTAAATTTACTTATTTTTGGCTGGGCTGGGTCTTTGTTGCTGCGCCCTGGCTCTCTCTTAATGCAGTTAGCGGAGGCCACTCTCTAGTTATGATGCCTGGACTTCTCACTGCGATGGATGCTCTTGTTGCGGAGCACCGGCTCTAGGGCACCCGGGGTTTCTGTAACTGCAGCCCGTGGACTCAGTGGTTTTGGCTCCTGGGCTCTAGAGCACAGGCTCAGTAGTGGTGGCCCATGGGCTTATTGCCCTGAGGCATGTGGGACCTTCCTGGACCAGGGCTTGCACCCGAGTCTCCTGTGTTGATGGTGGATTCTTTCCCACTGAGCCACCAGGGAGGCCCACTAGTCTCCCTTCGAATCAGGAGACAGCCGGCTCCAGTGGGTAACTGGAGGAGAGTCTGTTTACAGAGGTGTGACCAGAGCCTAGGAAAACATCCAGAATCTATTGTTCAATAAAACCACAAGATGCAGAGCAGCTGAGGAACTGCGCCATCCTCTGTCTGAGGAAAGGCTGGACGAGAGGAATAGATGTTCCTATTTTCTGGGTTTTTGCATAAACACTGGAAGCGTGCCCAAGAAGCCTATCCAATGGTGGCGTCTAAGGAAGAAAGAGAGACCGAGTATTTAGGGGTAGCAGCAGAGACGAGACTTTTGAAAAGGTGTTCCTTTCATATTCTTGGGATGTTTTTTGTTGTGGTGGTGGTGGTGTTCCCCACCCTTCTGCCCTGGGAGCCACCCTTCTGCTTGGTTTTCGTGACTTCAGCTTCTTAGATTCCACATATGAGTGATGGTCTTCAGTACTTCTCCGTCTGATTCATCTCACTTAGCATAATGCCCTCAGGGGCTACCCCCGTTGTTGAAATCTTTTTTCTTTTATTTTCCTGGCGAGGGGGTGGGGCACCCTGAGGGACCTGTGGGATCTTAGTTCTCTGATCAGGGATTGAACCTGGGTCCTTGGGAGTGAAAACATGGAAGCCTAACCACTGGACCACCAGGGAATTCCTTCTCTCTCTTTTTTTTAAAATTCAGGTATAATTGACATATTACATTATGCTAGTTTCAGGTGTATGATGTAATGATTTCATAGTTGTATATATTGCAAAATGATCACTATAATAAGTCTAGTCAGCGTTCATCACCGTATCATTACAATTTTTAAAAAATTTATTAAAAAAAATTATCTATTTTTGGCCACACTGGGTGCCTTGGGGGAATCTTAGCTCCGCAGCTAGGATTGAACCCAGGCCACGGCTGTGAAAGCGCCAAGTCCTAATCGCTGGACTATCGGTGAACTTGTTACAGTTTTGTTCTTTCTTTCTTGTGATGAGAACTTTTAAGATCTACTCTGCTAGCAACTTTCAAATATATAATGTGGTGTCATTGACTATGGTTACCATGGGTCACTTTTTGTTGTTATTTAGTCTCTAAGTCGAGTCTGACTCTTTGCGACCCCATGGACCGTAGTCCACTAGGCTCCTCTGTCCATGGGATTTCCTGGGCAAGAGCACTGGAGTGGGTTGCCATTGCCTTCTCCAGGGATCTTTTCCACCCAGGGCTCAAACCAGCGATCTCCTGCATTGGCAGGCAGGTTCTTTGCCACTGAGCCACCAGGGAAGCCCCATATCTCCTTACATAGATGTAATATTTTATAGGACTGACTTATTTTATAACTAGAAGTTGGTACCAATTTGCAACCTTTTTTTCTGAAATGGCCACCATTTTGTCCTTTTTCCTTTGCAATCTACCATGTAAATTATTACCAAGTCAGAAGCTGGGTATATAATTTCATCTGGCTAGCAGGGAGCCTTGGGCTTCCCAGGTGGCTCAGTGGTAAAGAATCCACCTGTAATTTAGGAGATGAAGGAGATGCAGGCTCGATCCCTGGGTTGGGAAGATGTCCTGGAGGAGGAAATGACAACCCACTCCAGCATTCTTGCTTGGAGCATCCCATGGACAGAGAAGCCTGGGGTCCATGGGGTCACGGAGAATCGGACACGACTGAGCGCACCACACAGCAGGGAGCCTTATGACTGGAAATGAAGGCAGATGTACTGTGTAACCTGGAATCTGGAAGGAGACTTAGCTAGCTTGTCCCTGGAGAGGAAACATGAGCCTTGCTGCAAAGATAGAGTTAGCGATAACAATCAATCAGTGATTGCTGACCTGCCAAACAGGCAGCAGGAAGGAAGGCCAGAGCTTGGAGCCAAGGGTCCTTATCTCCAGACGTGGGTCCTCCGGCATCTCTCTCTGGGATCTGGCATCTGAGTCAGGCTGCATCCACCCCGGCGGGTCAGGAGCTGCTGCGGGGCTACCACCAGGCCCAGTTCCTCTCCTGGAATGAGGATCCTTGGAGGTTTCCAGAATGATGCATCATTTCCCAGATGAACTGGAGAGTGAGAGTCTGTGCTGGCCGAGGGGGCTCTCAGCCTGGGGTCACTCTCAGTCTATTCCTGGGTGGGAGTCTGGGGGAGGCAGTTTCAGGACAGAAACTTACAGGATCTTGCCAAGTTTTCTATGCAAATCCGAGACCTGTGCGGGCTCTCGCATGCCGAGATCTCCCTCTAGTGATGGAAAAATGCATTTAGTAGTAAAGAACCCACCTGCCATGCAGGAGACCTAAGAGCATGTGGGTTTGATCCCTGGGTTGGGAAGATCCCCTGGAGGAGGAAATGGCAACCCACTCCTGTCTTCTTGCCTGGAGAATCCCATGGACAGAGGAGCCTGGCAGGCTACAGTCCATGGGGTCGCAGAGAGTCAGACATGACTGAGGCAACCAAGTGCTGATAAAGATGATAACAATTCTTTCCTCCAGCAGCGATTTGTTGACTGTGCATAAGGGTCATAGGTACAGGGGAGACCGCAGGGGATCGGACAGACATGGTCTCATGAAATATCACTCGGCCATAAAAAAGAATGAAATAATGCCATTTGTGACAACATGGATGAACCTCAAGGGTATTGCACTAAGTGAAATAAGTCAGACAGAGAAAGACAAACGGTGTATAATTTCACATATGTGTGGAATCTAAAAAGAAAGACAGAACAAATGAACAAATACAAACACAGAAACAGAGTTATAGATACAGAGAACCACCAAGTGGTCGCCAGAGGAAAAGGGCTACGGTGGAAAGCAGCAGATGGGGGCGATGACGAGGCATGGACAGATGGAGAAAAAGTGGAAATAGATGGGGGAAATGGAAACCGTGCAGATTTTATTTCCTTGGGCTCCAAAATCACTGCAGGCAGTGACGGCGACTATGAAATTAAAAGACGTTTGCTCCTTGGAAGGAAAGCTGTGACCAACCTAGACAGCACATTAAAGAGCAGAGAGATCACTTTGCTGATGAAAGGTTCATCTAGTCAAAGCTATGGTTTTTCCAATAGTCATGTGTGGATGTGAGAGTTGGACCATAAAAAGGCTGAGCGCTGAATAATTGATGCATTCAAACTGTGGTACTGGAGAAGACTTTTGAGAGTCCCTTGGACTGCAAGGACATGCAACCAGTCCATCCTAAAGGAAGTCAACCCTGAATATTCTCTGGAAGGACTGATGCTGAAGCTGAAATTCTAATACTTTGGCCACCTGATGCAAAGAACTGACTCACTGGAAAAGACCCCGATGCTGGGAAAGACTGAGGGCAGGAGGAGAAGGGGGCGACAGAGGATGAGAAGGTTGAATGGCATCACCAAGTCAATGCACATGAGTTTGAGCAAACTCAGGGAGATCCTGAAGGACAGGGAAGCCTGGTGTTCTGTAGTCCATGGAGTCTCAAAAGTTGGACATGACTTAGCAACTGAACAACAGCAATCTTCTTTGAATTACACGGTGGTCCAGCGGCTAAGACACTGAGGTTCCACTGTAGGGGGCAAGGGTTTGATCCTTGGTTGGGGAACTAAGATCTCATATGCTGCGTGGCTTGGCCAGAAAGAAATGAATCATGGCTATGGAATGTATGGTGTGGGGAATATAATTTGTAACTATGTGATATCTTTGTACGGTAACATATTGTGACTAGACTGTGATCATTTTGATGTATATAGAAATATTGAATCACTATGTTGAGTAACAGGAACTCACATAGTGTTGTAGGTCAGTTATACTTCAAAAACAAACTCAGAGGAAAAGCGATCAGGTTTGTGGTCACCAGAGGTAGGGGTGGGGTGAGGAGCCTCAAAAAGCACAAATTTCCACTCCTAAGTAAGTAGTAGGGTGTCATGTACAACATGATAGATATGATCAATCCTGCTCTATATAATATGTGTCAGCCATTCGGAGGCACTTCCCTGGTGATCCAGTGGTTAAGACTTTATGTTCCAATGCGAGGGACTTGGGTTCGATCCCTGGTCGGAGAACTAAGACCCCACGCGCCATGGAGCAGCTGGGCCCTGGCTCTGCAATTACTGGGCCCGTGAGCCCCAACTAGAGGCTCCGTGTGTCACGAGGAGAGATCCCACCTGACACAACAGAGACGTCGAGTGCCAAAACTAAGACCCATCATAGCCAAAGAGAAGTAAATAAATAAAAAAGTTGTCAAGAGTCAACCCCAAGGGTCCTCACTAAAGGGAAAAGATAATATTTTCTATTTCTTTCATTTTGTATTTATAGGAGATGGTGGATATTAACTTGGGCTTCCCTGGTGGCTCAGCTGGTAAAGAATCTGCCTGCAATGCAGGAGACCTGGGTTCCATCCCTGGGTTGGGAAGATTCCCTGGAGAAGGGAATCACTACCAACTCCAGTATTCTGGCCTGGAGAATTCCATGGACTGTATAGTCCATGGGACACGACTGAGAGACTTTCACTTTCAGATAAAGAGAGAACATATAAATGGCAAAGTCTAAGACCCATCACAGCCCAATTTAGTTCAGTTCAGTTCAGTCGCTCAGTCGTGTACGACTCTTTGCGACCCCATGAATTGCAGCATGTCAGGCCTCCCTGTCCATCACCAACTCCCAGAGTTCACTCAAACTCATGTCCCTCGAGTCGGTGATGCCATCCAAGCATCTCATCCTCTGTCGTCCCCTTCTTCTCCTGCCCCCAATCCCTCCCAGCATCAGTCTTTTCCAATGAGTCAACTCTTTGCACCAGGTGCCCCAAAAAGTAAATAAATAAATAAAAAGAAAGTTGTTAAGAGAGCAAATCTTAAGGGTTCTCACTAAAGGGGAAAAATTATTTTTTCTTTAGTTTTGCATTTATGGGAGATGGTGGATGTTCACTAAGCTTATTGTGATAATCACTTCACGGTGTATGGAAGTCAAATCATGATACTGTTCACCTTGAACTTACACAGTGCTGTGTGTTAATTATATCTCAATAGAACTAGAAGGACAAAAAAAAAAAAAAAAAGACAGTCCATCAGGGGCTGCATTCCAAGGAGACAGACAATACATAAGCAAAGATATGAATAAAATGCTCTCAAATATTAAAAGTTCAATAAATGTAAGGATGCATGTGGGTCTGGGGAGCTGGGGGGTGGGGGAAGCCCCTCTTTAGACTGACCAGGTTAGGCACCAGCCCCGTCTGAGACAGTGAATCTGAGCTGAGAACTGAAGGAGGAGGAGGAGCCAGCCCCCCCACAGATCCTAAGCGAGTCTGGACATTTAAAACACAGGGAGAATCAGCATGAGGACCCTACAAAAGAGGGCTTCCATGGTGGTTAGTGGTAAAGAACCCGCCCGCCAATGCAGGAGACTCAGGAGATGCGGCTTCAACCCCTGGGTTGGGAAGATCCCCCAGAGGAGGAAATGACAGCCCACTCCAGTACTCTTACCTGGGGAATCCCATGGACAGAGGAGCCTCGTGGGCTACAGTCCATGGGGTTGCAAAGAGCCGGACCTGATGGATGACTAAACAACAACCATAACCCAAATTAAAAGGCAGGCGATCAAAGTATAAGAAAAACAGCCCCAAGGCTAGGGTCATGGATTTGGAGGGACAATGGACCAGGATGCAGGAAATGAAGCATCCCAGGCTGGCAGGAGCCAGATGACCCGAGGCCTTTTTAGAACATGATGAAGACTCTGGCTTTTGTTCAGAGCGGAAGGGGAAGCGGTTAGATGCTTTTAAAACTGGAAATGAAATCATCAGATCTCTGTGCTCTGAGAGTCTTTCTGGGTGGAGAAAAGACAGCGGTGATGCTGAAGCCTGGAAGCCAGGTGAGGAGTCAGAGTAGACGTGGGGGGAAGGCTTTGGGGTCTTGGGGAAAGATGTCAGTGGATGGTTGCAGGGGATGGAGAGCTGACAGAAGATTCTTTTACTCCCCCCATATTTATAGAGTCTGTTGTGCCCTGTGATGGGCTCTGCACGTAAAACCACAAAGAAAATGAGAGCCTGGGACAATCAGCAAAGACATGATGCAACGAGGAAAGATAAAACAATCTTCTCAGGTGGCACACTCATAAAGAACCCGCCTGCCAATGCAGGAGATGCAGGAGATGCGGGTTCAACCCCTGGGTCGGGAAGATCCCTTCGAGGAGGAAATGACAGCTCACTCCAGTCCCATGGACAGAGGAGCCTGGTGGACTAGAGTCCATGGGATTGCAAAGAGTCAGACACTGAAAAGTTAAAATTTTACATAACCTCCTTCTCCTTCTGCCTCTGTAACTCAGCCTGCCCTTTGCAAAGTCTAGATCACATAGGTTACGTAGTCTCAAAAAGTGTAGGAACTGGAGTTTATCTTACGCACCCTTGTCCTGCTCTTTGCAATCACCCGGCCCCTGCAAACCTGCCTAATCATACCTGTCCAGGTCAGACATCCCCCTCCCCATCTTGACTGCTGTTCCCACACACGAAACACCTTAGTTTAAACCAGCCTATTAACAGCTAGTGCTGCCCACTACAGTCCACGTACACACACACACACACACACACACACACACACACACGGAAGACAGTGTTGTTCCACTGCTCTCCCAAGAGCAATCCGCTGTGAACCTGAACATCCCCAGGTGTTGCCTTTGGGTATGTCAGGAATCCAAGGACTTGCCTCTCGTTACCTGGCCATTTCTTAGGCTGGCATTTGCCGCAAGCAACCTCAGAGGATGAGGGAACATCTCCTTCTCAAACAAAGAGCAGGGTTGCTTGAACAGAGGTGGAGTCCCCCGAGCTCAGTGTCCTTCAGCTATGACACAAACGACTCCATGCGTGGAATCCAGGTGGGCCCCTCTGTGTCGCCCAGGTGGGATCTGGGGACAAGAAGAACAGATGTGAACACGGTGTGCCTGCTGCCTGCTGTGATGTGAGCGATACGTCTTTTTGTCTCTGACCCAGGAGTCTCTTATCTCTCATCAGCGTCCATGAAACAGGAACAGGTTGACTTACTCATTTATACTATCGTAAAATCCTGGGTCTGGTCAATATGCTCTTGAGAAATGGATCGCTACAATCTCAGAGAGGTTTTCCCCGTGGGCATGGACTCAGACGCTCTACATTCCAGATTGGGAGTGATAGAGTCATAGTTCCCGTTCAGAGGTCAGAACTCAGCCTCTGAAAGGTTTGGAAGAATGCCTGGAACATAGGAAAAAGGTTAGAGGAAAGGCATTGTTCTTCTTAGGGTTATTAAACTGTCGTTGTGGAGGCATGCAAATATATACTTTAAAGGAAGACGGGCTCATCTGTGGATCTTCTGGAGAGCCAGTGAACACAGCTAGGGTATCTGGGCTAGAGGTGTTCTGGGAAGCAGACGAACTCATTTGGGAGTTTGTGCTGTTACGCTTGAAAGGTTGCTCATTCGGTGGACATAGCTCTTAGGATGACGATAACACGGTGTGTTGTTGTTTAGTCGCTCAGTTGTGTCCACTCTGTTGCGATCCCATAGCCTGTAGCCCTCCAGGCTCCTCTATCCTTGGTATTTCCCAGGCAAGAATATCAGAGTGGGTTGCCATTTTCTTCTCTAGGGAATCTTCCCAACCCAGGGATTGAACCTGGGTCTCCAGCACTGCAGGCAGATTCTTTACCATCTGAGCCATCAGGGAAGCCCCCAGAGGCTGTTCAAAGGCTGGCAGGCTCAAGACCAAGGAAGAGCCAATATTTTAATCTGAGTCCAGAGGCAGGGAAAAAAACACCAATGTCCTGGCTCAAAGGCAGTCAGGCAGAAGGAATTCTTTCTTACTTAGCCTTGGTCTAGCCAGGCCCTCACCCGATTGGACGAGGCCCACCCTACAGAGGGCAATCTGCTTTTCTCAGACTACTGGTTCAAATGCTCATCTCCCCCAGAAACACCTTCATGGCCACACCCAGAGTAATACATCCACTGTTTTCCAGATCCTTTCCCCATTTGGCAGACAATTTCCAAGTACAGAAACGGCTGACCCATGTGAACACTGGGATAGTCATTTGCGTAGACAGCAAAGAAAAAAAGCCAGCAGATATTTACACACTCAGTGTCTTAAAATTAGAGTCCAAACACATTTCCTCCATAAACCGCCATCACAAAAGATAACACTTTTACAACATCTTTAAATCATTTTAAATAGTTTGGAGGTTTATAAACTTGAAATGATGACTGTTGCTGCTGCTGCTGCTAAGTCGCTTCAGTCGTGTCCGACTCTGTGCGACCCCATAGATGGAAGCCCACCAGGCTCTCCCGTCCCTGGGATTCTCCAGGCAAGAACACTGGAGTGGTTAGTAACAGGCAACTATGTGAGTATGTTTGTGGTGAAAAATTCTGCTGATGGAAAGCTGCAAACCATGTTTTTGAAACGGAGAAAAGTTTCCTAAACAAGCTTGTGATAATGAACCACTGATTGTTATATAACCCTGCTGATGTAGTTGTAAGTACCTTAACTGGTATAGAAGACTGCATAGATTATCTTAGAATTTGGAACAAATATAAAGTCACACTTCCCTGCTAAGTTACCTTGTGCATAAAATAAATAAATGACTCTAACAGGTATCAGGATGGAAGCCTGCATAGATTATTTTAGAATTTGGAACATATATAATGTCATTCTTCCTTGCAAAGTTATTCTGTGTTTAAAATAAGTAAATGACTTTGACAGGCAAATTTAGAACAATGGTTTTTCAACTGAGGATAATTTTGTCCCCCCGCCCTTTTTTTAAAATATCTGCTCTCTTAGCAACTTCCTTCAATTAATTTATTTTTGGCTGTGCTGAGTCTTTGCTGCTTTGCCTGGGCTTTCTCTAGTTGCAGCAAGTGGGGCTACTCTTCTTTGCGATTTGTGGGCTTCTCATTGCGGTGCTTCTCTTGTTGCGGACCACGGGCTCTAGGCGTGTGGGCTCAGTTGCTGTGGTGCGTGGGTTTAGTTCCTCTGCGGCATGTGGGATCTTCCCAGACCAGGCATCGAACCTGTGTCCCCTGCATTGGCAGGTGGATTCCTATCCACTGCTCCACCAGGGAAGTCCTTGCTCCTTGTTTTAAAAATAGAGGCTTTGCTATTATCCAGGTATGGTGAGGAGAAGGCAATGGCACCCCACTCCAGTACTCTTGCTTGGAAAATCCCATGGATGGAGGAGCCTGGTAGGCTGCAGTACATGGGGTTGCTAAGAGTTGGACACGACTGAGCGACTTCACTTTCCCTTTTCACTTTCATGCATTGGAGAAGGAAATGGCAACCCACTCCAGTGTTCTTGCCTGGAGAATCCCAGGGACGGGGGAGCCTGGTGGGCTGCTGTCTATGGGATCACACAGAGTTGGACACGACTGAAGCGACTTAGCAGCAGCAGCAGCAGCAGCAGCAGCAGCAGGTATGGTGAAGCCACCAGATCAGGGGACCACCGCCATTGAAAACATAGTTTATTATTATAGTATGTTTATTATGCAGTAAGAAATATGTATTTGATCTTTGTCCCCAGTTCCTGACAGAGTTTCTGAAACCCTTGTCATTTCCTGAGTGACGGAAGTGAGAAGAGCATCATTTGTTTCAATATTTGGTCTTCATCCAAGATAGCTCAGAAAACCCTGGAATCTCCAGAGTCCTGAGAATGCCTTTCTGTATGTTAGTGATGGTAAGATGATGGGTGCCTGGGGGCACTCATTAGGGGTCTGGAGGATCGGAGAACTGGTGGTTGGTGTGGGAAAACAGCAACACATGTTTGGTGTCAGAAATGCGGGCAGTGAAAACAGCAGGGTTACATTCTCAGATCCCAAGAAGGGGGAGCCCACCATGCCCCAGGGCAGCACCAGCTCAGCCAGGAGGCGGAGAGGAGTGAGGACATGATGAGGGGGCAGAGTCCTTACTGTGGTTTCCGTGGGAGGGGACAGGTGAGGCAGCCTAAGGAGATTTTGTTGCTGTTTAGTCTCTAAGTTGTGTCCGACTCTTTTTGACCCCATGGACTGTAGCCCACCAGGGTTCTCTGTCCATGGGATTCTCCAGGCCGGAATACTGGAGTGGGATGCCATTTCCTCCTCCAGGGGATCTTTCCGATCCAGGGATCAAACCCATGTCTCCTACATTGGCAGGCGGATTCTTCACCACTGAGCCACCTGGGAAGCCAAGAAACCCTGGTTCAGAGCAAAATGCAAAGCCTTATTTCCCCCAGTTAACAGTGGATTAATTAAACAGTTTCTTGGTTCAGTAGATTTTCTTGTTCCAGACCTTGCAACGGAAGACGGGGGTGGACACAAATGGGATGGACTTCGGAGGGAGCCATATAATCTGATATAACTGGCTGACTCAGCACCCAGATGTTCAAAATGCACTGTGAGAAAAGCTCTAGAAAGAGCGGAACCACGTGCCAACTGTTTATACTCCTCTTCCCGGGCCTTTGATTTGATGAGAAAACATGAGTAATTGTTTTGCTCTGCGATGTATAGGCAGCATCTGCTGTATGTTCCGAGCTCCTTGCTCGGTCTTGTTAGCATCTGATACAGACTTGTTGATCAAATCACACGTGTCTACATGAATGCCTGTCGATCGAATCGTATGTGTCTATATGAACGTCTGTGCATGTGGTAGGTTCACGGGCATTTGATGATTAAACAATTGAATGGATGAATGGAAATCATGAGTACAAATTTAAGGAATAATGAGTACATTTAGAGAGAGGTAAGAGCGACTTTTTAAAAACGACACTCGCAGCAACATGGATGGACATAGAGGTTATTATTTTAAAAATATTCATTTTTGTAACATTGTCATGACTGCTCCGGGTCTTAGCTGTGGCCTGTGGGATCTAGTTCCCTGACCTGGGATTGAACCTGGTCGCCCCTGCATTGAGAGCGAGAGTCTCTCACCAGGGAAGTCCCCTTGGAGATAATACTCAGTGAAGTAAGTCAGACAAAGACAAATATTATATGATATCACGTATAGGTGGAATCTAAAATATGACACAAATGAGCTTATCTATGAAACGTAAACACACTCACAGACATAGACTCGGTGGTGCCAAGGGGTGGGGCGGATGGGGAGCTTGGGATGAGTAAACGGAAGCTATTATGTGCAGGAAGGATAAACAGTAAGGTCTTACTGTACAGCACAGGGGACCACATTCAATATCCCGTGATAAACTATAGCGGACAATAATGAAAAAGAATGTATAACTCAATCATTTTGCTGTACAGCAAAAATTAATACAATATTATACATGAACCATATTTCGATAATTTTAAAATATTTAAAAGGATGACTTGTTTTAGAATCTCCTTAATTCCTTTATTTAAAACCAAACACAAACTAAACACCCCACTCTCCCCACAAAAGAGCCCACCCAGCAAATACAGCAATGAAAAATACCTACAGACAATACTCTTGGTAAAACTAAGGGAATCCCAGGGAACCCTAGAATACAACCAGATGGGCTCAACCAAACATATATTTCTTATTCTAAATCACAGTAATAAAACAAAAGCTGTTATGAACAAACAACAAACAGGGACTTCTCTGGGGGTCCAGTGGCTAGGACTCTGCAATTCCAATGCAGGGGGCGCAGGTTCGATCCCTGGTTGGGGAACTAAGATCCCACAGGCTGCATACAGCCAAAAAAAGAAAAACCAACCAACCAACCAACATCTAAAGTTAGGAAATCTCAGAAAAGAGATGAATGAGGGAAAAGATGACATGTAAAGAGCTGACAAGGGTCAAAAAAGGATTAGAAACTTAAAAAAAAAAAAGGCATTTACAAAATGCCAGTTAAGCTTAAGAATGAACAGACTCACAGAAAACAGAGCAAGTGAAATTGATGATGGAAAGAAGAAAAAAAATCTGGTTTGAATGGAGATGAAAAGTTATAGGGATGAGTGAGACACAGAGAAGACCTGAAATACCACAATAGAAATAGCTGAAGAAGAAAACCCAAACAATGGAACAGAACAAGTAATACAAACCATAATTTAACCAACTTTCCTGAAAGAAAGAATTTGAAATTGAAGAGCCAAGTATGTAAGTAGGAAATAGGCCAAGAAGACTCATCAGTAATACACAGTCTAGGAAAACTATTCATCTGTGTTTTTAGGGCAAAATAATTATTTGCACATCCAAGCACCAGATCGAGTTAATTTAGAAGGGAAAGGAAATCAGATTAGCATCACATTTTTTACCACAGTACTGTGTTTTAGGAGGAAGTGCTTAAAAATTGTATGATACTTATCAGTGTATTAAAAAAACTTCATACACCTCATCGAGTGGCCAAAAATCTGTGGATTTGATGCTTGGCTGAGGAATTAAGATCTCATATGTCATGTGGAGCAGCCAAAAGTTAAAAAAAAAAAAAAGATCTTGACCAACTGGGGTTTATCCTAGGAATGCAAAGATGGCCAAAATGAGGAAATCATTTTGAATGAATGAAAC
Organism: Bos grunniens; assembly: GCF_055505025.1. Lineage (NCBI taxonomy): Eukaryota > Metazoa > Chordata > Mammalia > Artiodactyla > Bovidae > Bos > Bos grunniens. The sequence goes on along the minus strand of NC_141182.1, from coordinate 61,994,404 downwards.
TTATCATCTTAACAGAGCTAAGGAAAAAAAAAAATCACATGATCATTCCCAGATACTCTTGACACAATTTAATATTTATTCATTTTAACACATAACCAAATACGAAGTGATAGTTCTTTAGAATACTGATAGGTAACCCCCAATTTGGGATCCCAGTGAGCAAATATCATAAGCTGTAATACAAACAACACTAGAGTCTAAATTTAAATCAAGGACAAGACAAGAATGCCCACTATCTTCATCGCTACATACCACAGAAAAACACATTTTCCATTTTGTGGAAATCTAATGAGATCTCACTCACCTGCCTTGAGACTGCTCCAAGTACCACGGAGTTCTAATACTTTGGCCCCCTGATGCGAAGAGCTGAGTCATTGGAAAAGACCCTGATGCTGGGAAAGGTTGAAGGTGGGAGGAGAAGGGGAAGACAGTGGATGAGATGGCTGGATGGCATCACTGACTCGATTGACATGAGTTTGAGCAAGCTCTGGGAGTTGGTGATGGACAGGGAGGCCTGGCGTGCTGCAGTCCATGGGGTCACAAAGAGTCGGACATGACTGAGCGACTGGACTGAGCGACTGAACAACACATCGTAAAAGGAATTCAGTTTTAAGTGACTCAGCACATGCATGTGCAAATGTCCTAAGCCTATCTACAGTTTTTAAGGCATTCTTTCAGGCACAGGCGATAACACAGTGAGCTGGAATAGAAGAGAATGCTGTGGTCAGGTTGGTGGCAACGCTGCCACAATGCGTTTTGTCTCCTGCTGCTGCTGCTGCTGCTAAGTCGTTTCAGTCGTGTCCCACTCTGTGCGACCCCAGAGACGGCAGCCCACCAGGCTCCCCTGTCCCTGGGATTCTCCAGGCAAGAACACTGGAGTGGGTTGCCATTTCCTTCTCCAATGCATGAAAGTGAAAAGTGAAAATGAAGTCGCTCAGTTGTAACCGACTCTTAGCGACCCCATGGACCGCAGCCTACCAGGCTCCTCCGTCCATGGGAGTTTCCAGGCAAGAGTACTGGGGTGGGGTGCCATTGCCTTCTCCGGTTTTGTCTCCTAGCGGGATGCAAAACTCTGACTTTTCTTCCTAACTGACTCCCATGGGGATTGTCTGAGGAAACCGTGCCCCTGGCTCACACACCTGGGTGGTGATCTCCAGGTAGCACAGTGCACTATTTGATACGGCCATGAGCTCGTAAAAGAAGAATGGACCCTTTTTAGCTGGTGTTTCTGTTTCCCCCTTCCTCGTTCCAAAATAAGACGCTATTTGCTTGCCTTGCCTTTAATTTACACATTGTATTCATCAGCATTGAAAACGCTACACAAAAAGCTGGCTAATATGTATGGGACCCCCGCGGAGGATCTTAGACTCCTGACCATCTTAATTTCCAAACCGACACCCGACCTTGTGAACTTGCTTTACCCTCTAACTGGTAATGGCTGGGTTTTCACAATTCAGAGGTTTTTTTTTTTTTTTTTTCCCCTTCTGCTAAGAGAACAATGCAATCCTTACACTTGTATTTCTCTATGTGTTACTAAGATATCCGAACTTTTCTACTCTGCGGCCTGGCGGGGAAAAGCCACTGTCCGTTGAGATTGTTTCTATTTGCTCTCACTCAACGACTCAGAAAGTGAAAAGTGAAGTCGCTCAGTCATGTCCGACTCTTTGCGACCCCATGGACTGTAGCCTACCAGGCTCCTTCGTCCATGGGATTTTCCAGGCAAGAGTACTGGAATGGGTTGCCATTTCCTTCTCCAGGAGAGCTTCCCAACCCAGGGACTGAACCCGGGTCTCCCGCAGACGCTTTACCATCTGATTACAGGCAACACTTGATCGGTTTCACTTCCGCTGCAAGACGGGCTTTCCTCGCTCCTGCGGTGCCGGAGCGCCCTCTGGTGGTCTAACACATCCTCTGCCGTTTTCCATGAGTCCTGGCTTGGCGCGCGGAGACTGAGGTCCTCCTATAAAATTAAAATTTTACAGAGGCACTGTTCATAGTCTCCTTGGAAAATCATTCAAAATATGATTACCACCATCCATGGAAGATCCAAATTGAAAAAATTTTCTCTTGTCTTAATCAGCTGCTGGGCAATGATGATACAATTTTTTCAGACTTGCAGGTACTTTTAACGAGGTAACTTAACCCTCCACTGCTCATATGCAAAAGCTGACCCTTAGATTCCCTCGTGTTTCATCAACTCTTTTGAGTACTTTCAGGTGTGGGGCGTTAGAGGGGTATCAGGAGGGCTAGCACGGGTCCCAAGGCTCTTAAGTACTCACTTTGAACAGTAGAATTCCTTTTTTTTTTTTTTTTTAAATTAACAGAGTAGTCACTGTTCAAGCTTTATTTATTGTTTTAGTTTCTAAAACTAGCTGGATGGGCAGTTTGTCTACATGCACATTCTTTCTCAACTTTAGCGTTTCCAAAATTGGGTTGCATGTTGTCACAGAAGGCACCTTACTATTGGGGTTCAAGAAGTGGCCATAAAGACATGGAAGCAACTGAAATGTCCTTCATGGATGAGTAGATAAGTGGTATATATGTCCAGTGGAATATTCCTCAGCCACTAAAAAGAACGACTGTCGTTTGCAGCAACGTGATTGGACCTCGAGATTTTTGCTCATAGTAAGCGAAGTAAGGCAGAAATGGAAAGATGAATATTAAATTGGTATCACATATATGTGTGATCTAAAAATAATGCAAATCTCTACAAAACAATCACAAACACAGAAAACAACATATGGTTACCAAAGAGGGAAACGATGAAGGGAGAAATTCATTGCTTGGGATTAACAGATACAGTCATATATAAAATAAATAAATAGGGATTTACTATATAGCATAACAGTAACCCATAATGAAAAAAGAACAGAAAAAAGGAATAGATATATTTATATTTGAATCACTTTGCTGAATACCAGAAACTAACATAACGTTGTAAATCAACGCAGTCGCTCAGTCGTTTCCGACTCTTTGCAACCCCATGAACTATACAGTCCTTGGAATTCTCCAGACCAGAATACTGGAGTGGGGGGCCTTGCCCCCAGGGGTCTTCCCAACCCAGGGATCGAACCCAGGTCTCCCACATTGCAGGCGGATTCTTTACTAGTTGAGACCAGGGAAGCCCTATAAATCAACTAGACTTCAATTTAAAAAAAATTACAGGAAACACCTGGTTAATTTCCCTTCCTCAAGATGCAAGCCCGGCTGTGTCCGCGCCTGTTGTGTTGGAGCGCCCTCTCGTGGTGACAGAAGTCTTCTGCAGTCTCGGGCCTGTGGTGGCTCGGTGCCCTGAGACAGAGGTCAGAGGTCCCTGTATAACATTAAAACAGGGGCACTCTTCATAGTCCCCGTGGAAAATAATTCAAAATTTTATTAGCACCATCTATGGAAGCTCCAAATTGAAAAAAAAATTCCCTTGCTTAATGGAGAACTGAGCAACGAAGATACGATTCTTTCTGATTTGCAGGTACTTTAACTAGGTAAGTTAAGCCTCCATCTGCTCATATGCAAAAGCTGACCCTTAGATTCCCTCGTGTTTCATCAGATCTCTTGAGCGCTTTCAAGTGTGGGGCGTTAGCGGGGTATCAGGAGGGCTAGCACGGGTCCCAAGGCTCTTAAGTACTCACTTTGAACGTAGAATTCCTTTTTTTTTTAATTAACAGAGTAGTCACTGTTCAAGCTTTATTTATTGTTTTAGTTTCTAAAACTAGCTGGATGGGCAGTTTGTCTACATGCACATTCTTTCTCAACTTTAGCGTTTCCAAAATTGGGTTGCATGTTGTCACAGAAGGCACCTTACTATTGGGGTTCAAGAATTGGCCATAAAGACATGGAAGCAACTGAAATGTCCTTCATGGATGAGTAGATAAGTGTGGTATATATGTCCAGTGGCATATTCCTCAGCCACTAAAAAGAACGAAGTACTGCCGTTTGCAGCAACGTGGATGGACCTAGTGGAGAAGGCAATGGCGCCCCACTCCAGCACTCTCGCCTGGAAAATCCCATGGACGGAGGAGCCTGGTGGGCTGCAGTCCATGGGGCCGCGAAGAGTCGGACACGACTGAGCGGCTTCCCTTTCACTTTTCATTTTCATGCATTGGAGAAGGAAATGGCAACCCACTCCAGTGTTCTTGCCTGGACAATCCCAGGGACGGGGAGCCTGGTGGGCTGCCTGTCTATGGGGTCGCACAGAGTCGGACACGACTGAAGCGACTTAGCCTAGAGATTTTCATAGTAAGCGAAGTAAGGCAGAAATGGAAAGACAAATATTATATTGGTATCACATATATGTGTGATCTAAAAAATAATGCAAATAATCTCTGTACAAAACAGAGTCACAAACACAGAAAACAACATATGGTTACCAAAGGTGGAAATGGAGGGAGGGACACATTAGGAATCTGGGATTAGCAGACACACAATACTGTACATAACATGGAGATGAAGAGTTTACTCTATAGCACAGTGGCCTGTATTTAATGTCTTTTAATAATCCTATAATTAAAAAGAATAAAATATGAAAGAGTACATATATGTAAACACGTAAATGTGAATTAACCTGCTGTCACCTGAAATACCACAGTATTGTGTATCAACTACATTTCAGTTAAAAAAGGAAATGTATTGGCAACAGGCGTTAGTTTCCCCTCTTCTTGGCGTTAAGGCGGGCTTTGCTGACGTCTGTCGTGTTGGCGCGCCCTCTGGTGGCAACAGGAGTTCTCTGCAGTCTCAGGCCAGGCCAGGCTTGGCGCCCTGAGATAGCGGTCACAGGTCCCCCTATAAAACTCAAAAAAGCCCACCAGGGAAGCCTTATAAATCAACTATACTTCAGTTAAAAAAATTACAGGAAACACCTGGTTAATTTCCCTTCCTCATGATGCAAGCCCGGCTGTGTCCGCTCCTGTTATGTTGGAGCGCCCTCTCGTGGTGACAGAAGTCCTCTGCAGTCTCGGGCCTGTGGTGGCTCGGTGCCCTGAGACAGAGGTCAGAGGTCCCTGTATAACATTAAAACAGGGGCACTTTTCATAGTCCCCGTGGAAAATAATCCAAAATGATCGCTCCCATCCTAGAAGTCTCAAAATTAAATAAATTTCTCTTGCCCTAATCGACTGTTAGGCAATTAGGTAAAAATTTTCTGATTTGCAGGTACTATTCACTAGGTAACTAAAGCCTCTATCTGCTCTTATGTAAAAGCTGACTCCTAACTTGCCTCGTGTTTCATCAGATCTCTTGAGTACCTTCAGGTGTGAGACATTACAGAGTTATCAGGAGGGCTAGCACTGATCCTGAGTCTTAAGTACTCACTTTGAATCGTTAAATTTTTCCTAACACTAACTGGATGGAAAGTTTTTCTGCAAGCATAATTTTTTTCAACTTCAGCATTTCTAAAATTGGGATGCGTGTTGTTACTCAACGCATGTAAACATGGGGTTCAAGTATGAGTGGCCATAAAGACATGCAAGCAACTGAAATGTCCTTCGTAGATGGATAGATAAAGTGTGGGACTTCTCTCGTGGTTCAGTGGTGAAGAACAAGCCTTCCAACGCAGGGGGAGCAGGTTTGACCCCTGGTCAGGGAATTAAGATCCCACGTGCCACTGGGCAAGTAAGACCTGACCCGACACAATCAACAGTAAATAAATAAATAAAAAGAAAGGGTGGAAGTAGCTCAAAGATTTAGAAAGTCCCAGACACCCCAAAGGATCAAATAAGCCAAATGGATGTGCTTGTTTTCACTGAAGACACTCAGTCATATTTTCAGTCCATTTCAAACTCTTGAATATTTTCCCTTAGGCTTACACTTTTGATTTCTTACCAGACACCATAGAGTGAGTTCTAAACGGGAGATGAAGAAGAGAATGTGGGCAGTGTGATTCAGGATGGCTCACCAAATATGACCATATTCCAATCAGCAAAGTGGAAGAGATAGGAACCAGGGAAGAAGCTTTCTTTTTAAGGGATGAACTTGGAGCAGGCAAGACACTGCAGCCCACACCTGATTGGCTAGAACCTGTTCAAGTGGCCATACCCACCTGCAAAGGATGCTGGGAAATGTAGTATTTATTCTGAGTAGCCAGGTACCCACCTAAGATAGAACATTTTCAGGAAGCAAATAGGTAGAGGACAGCCCTCATTGTCTGTAATATATTGCTAAGAATCAATTCCCCCAAATGATGATTGATTGAGATTTTATATGTATATGTATTTGCCTGCAATGCAGGAGACCCAGGTTCGATCCCTCGGTGGGAAAGATCTCCTGGAGAAGAGAATGGCAACCCACTCCAGTATTCTCGCCTGGAGAATTCCATGGATAGAGGAGCCCGGTGGGCTGCAGTTCATGGGGTTGCAAAGAGTTGGACACAGCTGAATGACTAACATATTTTCACATACATATACATATTTTGCTGTACTGCATGGCAAGTGAATTTCCCTGACCAGGGTCTTAACTACTGAATCACCAAGGAAGTCCTTTCTAAAAAAAGTTTTTAGTTTTTTGGCCATGCCTTATGGCATGTGGGATCTTAGTTCCCTGACCAAGTGTTGAACCCGAGCCCTCCGCGTTAAGTGTGGAGCCCTAACCACTGGACCGCCAGGGAAATTCTACCACTGATCACTTAAAAATGTTTTTTCACCAAGTAAGTCCTGATTGAGATATTTTTGGAAAAAAAGAGATGTAGCCTGGTGGCTGAAAATTTACACACACCCACTCTAGGGGATTTTAATACTATCCATAGACTATCACTCTGGTGATTATTACAGAGCTAAAACTTGGACATGCAAGAGGAATAAATAAATACCAATTCCCTAAGTCCAGTGATTTTTTTTTTTGTTTATTTGTTTATTTTGGACTCATCATTCTACTGAAAAACAAGTGAGAGAATAGAAAATTAAATTATGGAGACTGGTCATTTTCCATTCTTTTTGTCAGGTCCTAGTTACGGCGTGGGAGAGCTTTCGCTGTGGCGTGTAGGATCTAGTTGCCTGATCAGGGGTTGAACCAGGGCCTCCTGCACCGGGATGCACAGAGTCTTAGCCTCCGGACCACCAGGGAAGTCCCCATATTCCATTCTTTGGGGGGAAGTGACAAGGGTGGGAAAAAGGCAACTCTCCCCACAACTTTAGCCCCTACACGCATTCCCTCGAGCAGAGTTTGAAGGAAATTGAGTTAATCAGTCCCTTAGGGATAATTAGAAGTTTTCAAAGTTTTCTGGGTCCCTGAGGCATGACCCGGGAAAAGGCAACGGCACCCCACTCCAGTACTCTTGCCTGGAAAATCCCATGGACGGAGGAGCCTGGTGGGCTGCAGTCCATGGGGTCACTGGGAGTCGGACACGACTGAGCAACTTCACTTTCATGCACTGGAGAAGGAAATGGCAACCCACTCCAGTGTTCTTGCCTGGAGAATCCCAGGGACGGGGGAGCCTGGTGGGCTGCCGTCTATGGGGTCGGGCAGAGTTGGACACGACTGAAGTGACTTGGCAGCAGCAGCAGCAGCAGAGGCATGACCCACAGGTGCCGGGGTCCAGCCTCGGCTGATCCAGCGTATTCGAAGCGGGGACGGCGTCGGCGAGGGTCAGGGTACAATAGCTTCAATTAGATATTAATTAAAGATATTAAGAGTAATAGAATAAGGATAGCTCAGTAGGAAAATTCAGTGGAGAAAAGAGGCTGAGTGGCTTGGTTTACTCGGGAGACCAATAAAACTTCAAGACAAGAAGCTTGCACCACTTACGTAGGCCACAGGCGTCCTTCCGTTCTCCCGAAGGAGAGGAGACACTGAGGCCTCCCCGGTCGGATCTTAGAAGCCCAGGCATAATTAGTAAGCATGGCGGGTTCCGCACTCCAGATGGAGACTCAGCCAGAGTGAGAGAGAGAGAGACATGGGGAGACCAGTATTTCGAGAAACTGATCCCAATTCTTTATTTTCCATGATCTACTTTTATACACTGAGATGTTTTCCAAAAGTCACGCGGGGTCAGCAGTCCTGACTTTTGTCAAAGTCAGGTGCTTCATACAAATGTATACAGAGATCTTAGGGGTGTTACATCATCTTCTGGCCAGGGGGCCTGCTGACAATTTATGACCCTCTCCTTGTGACAGTGGTCAGTCAACCAGAACACTTTTTTCTCCAAGGGTGATTATTCTTAAAACAGACGCCACCCAAATAAAGTTACATTCCTATAGGGTGAGGGTGTAGTGGGTTTTAGTTAAGGAAAGAATTTACTTAGCCTAAGGTCTAACGTGATTAATATCAAAGGTTAATACTTATTTCTTCTATATATTCATTAATGTGTGTAAGGGCAGGGGAGACTTAGCAACAAACATTGGCTCAACAAATGAAAAACCCTTCACCAATACAATTTCTAATCAGCCCATTATACTTATACTAATAGTTTTCTAACTTTTCTAAGGAACCTATTTTTAGAAGGTTTAAAGCATCTCGTGCCTCTCACGGTTGGGAGGCTGTGAGCAATCACATGTGGCCGGACAAGCCTGTCAGGCAGGCTAGAGAACCTTCAGAGGAGTTTGTAGGTTAAAACACTCTTGTCACGCCCAGGAGTTTTGATTAACTGGAGCTCTAGGTTAACTCCTTCTCTGAAAGAGGTGGTGGGGGACAGCCCCCCATAAAGTCAGAGGTGTAGGTGAGAGCACAAAGTAGCAAAGTAGGCAGGCTCTGGTTATGGGGGTAGATGCTCGAGGATTTCCAGGGGGACACCTGAGGCTCCATCCCGCCTTTTCGTATGTCGAGCCTCCTTCCTCATGACCTTTGTCACGGGCGGAGTACCTCACTCTGGCCCCCAACACACAGGGAACCCCCTGGAGGTACTGGGGAAGAAAACAGAGGTAAAAAATCACTGCCTTTCCATTTGCATCACTGTCCCTGGGAAGACAAGATGCTTAATCACCTCCCCAGACGCCTACTTCACCTTGTCGCCCTGATCACAAACATTCACTGACCCCTGGCTACTTGTGGCAACCACCCGTTTTAGGAATTCCGGTGGAATAACAGGTTCACGATTTACTCTCTCTCCTGCTTTTGCAACTCTTTTATCCCCCTAATCAATCCAGACCAATAATAATCATTTTGAAAAATCCTTCGAAACTTACCTTGAGACACCCACCTACAACATTTTGTGATTTTCACGGTGGTACTAACCCACGATGAACAGGCCCTAACAAGAAGAGGAGGCTGGAATGCACACAGTACGTACAGACTCTGAGGGGTGCGAGAGTCAGTAAATACAAGGCGCCTGAGAAAATGGGACCGAGATGGACTGGAAGATGCTACGCCGCTGGCCGTGAGGATGGAGGAAGCGGCCACTGGCCAGTAGCTTCCAGCAGCTGGAAAAGCCAAGGACCAGTTTTTCTCCTAGAAGCTCCAGGGGGGTGTGTGGTCCCGCCAACACCTTGGTTTCAGCCCGGTGACACTGGTTTTGGACTGCTGGCCTCCAGAACCATGAAAGAATAACTTTATTATATTTTGTAATTTTTCTTTTCTTTTTTTTTTATGAAAGTATAATTGATTTACAATGTGTTAATTTCTGCTATAGCAAAATAGTCTCTTAATGTTCTTTCCCACTACGGTTTGTCATAGGATAGATATTCTAAAAATGTACGTATTTATTTTTGACAGCACTGAGTCTTTGTTGCTGCCCAAGCTTTCTCTAGCTGCAGTGAGTGGGGGTACTCTTCGTTGCGGGGCATGGGCTTTTCCCTGCGGTGCTTCTCTTGTGGAGCACCGGCTCTAGGGCACGTGGCTTCAGCAGCTGCAGCACAGGGCTCCGTAGTTGCGGCTCCAGGGCTCTAGAGCGCAGGCTCAGTAGTTGTGGCCCAGGGGCTTAGCTGCCCTGTGGCATGTGGGATCTTCCTGCACCAGGGATCGAACTCATGTCTCCTGCATTGCAGGATTCTTTACCACTGTGCCACCAGGGAAGTCCGGTCATAGGATATTGAATGTAGTCCTCTGCACTGTAGAATAGGACGTTGTTGTTTATCCAGTCTATATATAAAAACTTAAATTTTCTTTTTTTTTTTAATTTTAATTTTTAAACTTAAAAGGCTGCACTGGGTCTGAGTTGCAGCACACGGGCTCTTTAGTTTCAGCATGCAATCTTTGTTGCAGCAGGTGGGATCTGGTTCTCTGACCAGGGATTAAACCTGGGCCCCCTGCACTGGGAGTGTGGAGTCTTAACCACTGGACCACCAGGGAAGTCCCTGAAATTTCTGTTGTTTTCAGGAAAGCTATCTGGCTGGCTGGAGCTGAAATAGGGACACGAATAAAATTCAAGCCCTTGTCCAAGAAAAAGAAAAGACACCTACATATAGCAAATTTCAGATTAGTGATGAACATTAAGATATATTTTTTATACATAATACTTTATAGGTGTACAGATTTTATGTGTATTAATTACATATATATTTTAATATGTATACACAATACACCGTTACAGGCGTATGTCATTTATTTCTGCTTTGCACACGCTGCATTTTTTTGCAAATTGAAGTTTCGAGGCAACACTGGGTTGTCAGATGATGGATAACATTTTTAGCAATAAAATGTTTTTGGCTGTTCAGCTTGTGGGATCTTAGTTCCCTGTCCGGGGATCGAACCTGGCCCTGGCTGTGACAGCACTGAGTCCTAACCAGCGGACTGCCAGGGACTTCCCAACAATCAAGTCTTTTTAAATGAAGGGATGTATATTGTTTTTTAAAACAGAATGTCCTAGTACACTGAATAGACTGCAGTGTACTTTTATGTACTTTGTACTTTTGTGTGCACTGTGAAACCACAAAAATTGTGTGTGACTCCCTTTATTGCCATATTCTATTTATCATGGTGGTCTGGAAGCAAACCAGCGATATCTCCAGGGTACGCCTGTATTAACTCTCCACTTTGGGTCATATTATTTAATTGTTATAAAGAGTGAACCATTTTTCCCACACTCTGGTTTTGGCTGACTGCGTTCTCGGTTGAAATCTGAATCTATCTCTTGTGTCTGTCATGAGCTATCGTTGATCTAGAAACTTGACTACATTCTGGTCAGCTTTTATCAAGTCTCTTTCATGGGCAGTGTTCTGCATTGCCTATCACAGCGCATTGGGTATTAACGGCCCAGGATATCCAGTTGTCTCACATCAGTAAGGGAGGAATGACGATCAGGTGATGCCAACCTGTTCCTCCTAAGTTTCACCTAACAGTTCCAGTTTTCATTCATTATATCCTAACCCTGTAATTTCGTCCAACTCTTTGCAAGTCTATGAACTGTAGCCCACTAGGCTCCTCTGGACTGTCCATGGAATTCTCCAGGTAAGAATACTGGAGTGGGTTGCCATTTCCTCCTCCGGGGAATCTTCCTAACTCAGGGATCGAACCTGGGTCTGCTGCATTGCTGGCAGATTCTTTCCTGTCTGAGCCACTGGGGATGCTGAAGCTGAAGCTCCAATACTTTGGCCACCTGATGCGAAGAACTGACTCATTGGAAAAGACTCTGATGCTGGGAAAGATTGAAGGCAGGAGAAGAAGGGGACGACAGAGGAGGAAATGGTTGGATGGCGTCACCGACTACATGGACATGAGTTTGAGCAAGTTCTAGGAGTTGTTGATGGACAGGGAAGCCTGGAGTCTATGGTTGCAGAGTCGGACATGACTGAGCGACTGAACTGAACCCTGTAATTTCAGTAGAACTTGCCACTAATTCTGTTAATCCTCCTCCATCTACTTTTTAATTCATCTGCTAGCTTTGCTATATTGTTTCTTGACTGCCATACCCTCTTCACTCTAGTGCTGCTGTTCATTCTCACAAACAATACTTCATTATTACCAACATCTTCAGTGTCTATAATGTTGATTCCGTGCATTCTGTTCTGCAGCAACAACTTTTTATCTTTCTAGTTTAACTTTGTTTTGGCCACATTGTATAGTATGTGGGGTCTTAGTTCCCCAACCAGGGATCAAACCTGTGCCCCCAGCAATGGAAGCAGAGAGTCTTAACCACTGGACCTCCAGGGGAGCCCTAAGTAAAGTTGCCCAGTCGTGTCCAACTCTTTGTGAGCCTGCTGCTGCTGCTAAGTCGCTTCAGTTGTGTCTGACTCTGTGCGACCCCATTGACGGCAGCCCACCAGACTCCCCTGTCCCTGGGATTCTCCAGGCAAGAATACTGGACTGGGTTGCCATTTCCTTCCCCAAAGCATTAAAGTGAAAAGTCAAAGTGAAGTCACTCCAGGCTACAAATGTAGCCTACCAGGCTCCTCTGTCCATGGGATTTTCCAGGCAAGAATACTGGAATGGGTTGCCATTTCCTTTTCCAGGGAATCTTCCCAACACAGGGATTGAACCCGGGTCTCCTGCATTGCAGGCAGATGCTTTACCGTCTGAGCCACCAGGGAAGCCCTCAGTCAGTTAGTTCAGTCGCTCAGTCGTGTGTGACTTTTTGTGACCCCCATGAATCACAGCACACCAGGCCTCCCTGTCCATCACCAACTCCCAGAGTTTACCCAAACTCATGTCCATCGAGTCGGTGATGCCATCCATCCATCTCATCCTCTGTCGTCCCTTTCTCCTCAGGCCCCCAATCCCTCCCAGCATCAGGGTCTTTTCCAATGAGTCAACTCTTCGCATGAGGTGGCCAAAGTATTGGAGTTTCAGCTGTAGCATCAGTCCTACCAATGAACACCCAGGACTGATCTCCTTTAGGATGGACTGGTTGGATCTCCTTGCAGTCCAAGGGACTCTCAAGAGTCTTCTCCAACACCACAGGGAAGTCCTATATATCTATATATAACGTCCCTTTATATCTTTTAGTTCTACCCAACTGTAACCATTTATCTATAAACCATTACTTCCTACTCCCTTCCCCCACCTCTGGCAATGCAGGAGTTTTCTTTTTTTTTTTTTTTCCAATTAAGAACTTTTTGTCATCAACTTTATTGTGTGACTGTAGGGGTCTGTGATGACAGAAAAGTAAAGAAAAATGATCATTTAAACCATGTTAAACTAAATCTCAGTAAACCTGGGGAACAGATAAATGATCATTTTCTCTTACCCTGATTAAATGTTCCTTTATTTATCTCTTTTTATTCTTTTTCTCAAAATCTACTTTGATATTAATATAGCTACCATAGCTTTTTTGTGTTACTCTGTACAATGTATCTGTTCCCTTCCTTTTACTTTCAACTTATTAGTTAATTAGTGTTAGTAGGTCAGTAGTGTCTGACTCTTTGCAACCTTGTGGACCATAGCCCGCCAGGCTCCTCTGTCCGTGGAATTCTCCAGTCAAGAACACTGGAGTGGATTGCCATGCCCTTCTTCAGGGGATGTTCCTGACCCAGGGATTGAAGCTGGGTCTCCTGCATTGCAGGAAGATTCTTTACCATCTGAGCCACCAGAGCAGCCCTTTCCAACTTAATGGTGACCTAATATTTAAAGGGCAACTCTTGACACAATACACAGTTACCTGTGTTTCCTTCTCCTGTGCCCATCTCTGTGTTCTTGCTGGAAATGGGTACAAGGAGTTGTTTCTCATGTGCCAGGTTAATATTTTATTTCTTCCCCTGGTTGCTGGTTACTGTTGTACTTTGTGAAAATCCATCTTGCTGCACACTTATGAAGCACACACTTTTCTGTGTGTATGTTATGGTTTTAAAAGTCTACTTAAAACTTAACATAAAAGTCATTTTGTCCACTGGCAATGAATACGTGGCTCCAAATGCATTTCACCCTCACACTCCATTGAGGCTCACAGTGCCCCTTGAACCAGCAGACCCTCCAGTGCATGGAGGGATTCCAACAGCATCTGTTTCCTGTGGTTAAGATGACTCAGCACCAGGGATGTTTTTCTCAAGTCTGGGGAGCGGAGGCTGGTGGCTGTGGCTCGTTGTTCTCCTCCAAGCTGTGTCGGATCCCGTACCCAAAGTATATGACAAATCCTAGCAGGGAAATGAGACGATGAGAAGGGAAGGAAAGTGCTCACCCCACTTAGAAATGCCCAGTAGGCCTTCTGTTATGGTGTCTGACAGTTTAAGGCAGAGGCAGTAGGAAGAGGACTGGGTTTAACCCCTCAAGGAGACTCTTTATCCCAGAAAATCACTTACCAATCACCATCCAGATGCCAAATAGGGCCCAGGTCACAGTGGTCATCCTCATCATAGAGTAAATGTTCACAAAGGTGCTCACCAGTGGGAGGACAGGCAGAGCAGGGACCTGTGGGCAGAGTCAGTTCATCCCTGAGCACAGCCCAGACGTCTGAAAGGGACACCCTACCCCAGTGGGGAGGAAGACAGTCCTATTCAGGCTGTGCGCTCAGTGTCTACTGAGAGGGGGTTTGTAAAGCACTGAGTGTGGATCAGGGAAGAGTCCACTGTTTTAGCAAGCCCTCCCCCTTCCCTGGTCCAGCATAGAGTGTTCAGACCTCAAAGACTGCAGACTTCATCCACTCAAGGTGGACAGTTTGGGGACATATAATAACCTACTTTTTTTGGGGCGGGGCATGTCATGTGGCTTGTGGGATCTTAGTTCCCTGACCAGGGATTGAGCCTGGGCCCAGGGCAGTGAAGGCACAGAGTCCTAACCACTGGACCACCAAGGAACTCCCAAGATCACCTACCTTAAAATAAAGAGGAGAGGGGTCCTGGGGCTGCCTCCAGATGATGACCGTGACCCCAGTAATGAGCAGCAGCAGCAGCACAGCCACTGTTGTGAGCACGGGGTCTCCAGAGAACACACGTCTGGGCCACTGGGCCAGGATCAGGCTCAGGATGGTCAGCAGGAGAACTGCAAGGGCCAAGGTGGTGGAGAACAGGCTGGACCCAGAAGACAAAGACGTCAGGACCTTGGGTCACATCCCTTCCCAGGCTGCCCACCTCAGGAAGGGCCATCATATCTCCAAGACTCCTCAACTGACAAAATACACACTCCCACCCATCCCGTCAATATCAGAATATGACCAAAGAGAAATTCCACTGCTCACCAAGCACGAAGGCACACCCATAGACAATCTGGCCATATTTCTGTGTGAGGGTGGTGCTGGTAGGGAACCACAGACTCTTCAGGATGTTTGAGGTTGCTGCTTCAGGTACAGAGTCCAAAGGACTTCCTTCAGCTTCAGGCTCCATCTCAATTTCCTCCTCTGTATTCTCCTTCAGGTGTGACTGGTACCTGAATATGAGATATTAAGGCAATATTAACAAGGGACAATGGCACCCCACTCCAGTACTCTTGCCTGGAAAATCCCTTGGGTGGAGGAGCCTGGAAGGCTGCAGTCCATGGGGTCGCTGAGGGTCAGACACAACTGATCGACTTCACTTTCACTTTTCACTTTCATGCATTGGAGAAGGAAATGGCAACCCACTCCAGTGTTCTTGCCTGGAGAATCCCAGGGACGGGGGAGCCTGGTGGGCTGCCGTCTATGGGGTCGCACAGAGTCGGACACGACTGAAGTGACTTAGCAGCAGCAGCAGCAACAAGGGACTGGTTCAAAATTGGGAAAGAAGTACGTCAAGGCTGTATATTGTCACCCTGCTTATTTAACTTCTATGCAGAGTACATCATGAGAAATGACGAGCTCGATGAATCACAAGCTGGAATCAAGATTGCCCAGAGAAATATCAACAACCTCAGATATGCAGATGATAGTATTTTAATGGCAGAAAGTGAAGAGGAGATAAAGAGCTTCTGGATGAAAGTGAAAGAGGAGTGTGAAAAACTTGGCTTAAAGCTCAATATTCAAAATACTAAGATCATGGCATCTGGTCCCATCACTTCATGGCAAATAGATGTGGAAAATGTGGAAACAGTGTTAGATTTTATTTTCTTGGGCTCCAAAATCAATGTGGCCAGTGACTGCAGCCATGAAATTAAAAGACATTTGCTCCTTGGAAGAATAGCTATGACAAACCTAGACAGTATATTAAAAAGCAGAGACATCACTTTGCTGACAAAGGTACATATAGTCAAAGCTATGGTTTTTCCAGTAGTCGCATATGGATGTGATAGGTGGACCATAAAGAAGGCTGAGTGCTGAAGAACTGATGCTTTTGAACTGTGGTGCTGGAGAAGACTTTGAGAGTCACTTGGACTGCAAGGAGATCCAATCAGCCAATCCTAAAGGAAATTAACCCTGAATATTCATTGGAGAGACTGATGCTGAAGTTGAAGCTCTAATACTTTGGTCACCTGATGTGAAGAGCTGACTCAATGGAAAAGACCATGATACTGGGAAAGATTGAGGGCAGGAGGAGAAGTGGGTGACAGAGGATGAGACGGTTGGATGGCATCCCTGACTTGATGGACATGAATCTGAGCAAGCTCCAGGAGATAGTGAAGGACAGATAAGCTTGGCATGATGCAGTCCATCGGGTGGCAAAGAGTTGGTCAAGACTTAGGGACTGAGCAACAACAAGGTAATATTAACAGCAGCCCCTACTCAGCCAACATTACATAGCCTATGCCACCACTTTCTTGTCTTAAATCTAGAAGGACATTTAGAAAGCAGCATGAAGGCAGAAGGTGATTCATCTCCATGAGTCCAAGGCCCCCGGTCAAGGTGTAGTGGAGTCTTACCTGAGGACAAGGACGGAAAATGCCATGAGAGTGTAAGCAAGCAGGGTCACAACTGACAAGAAGTCCACAAGATCACTGAGATCGAAGAGTAATGCCATGACCCCTAGAATGGAGGGCACAATCAAGATGGAAGGAGGGAGCGAGAAACCACTGGAAATATCCAAGTTAAAAATGTCAATCAAGGAAGGAGTGGGTTTTGTTTATTCACCTGCGAGGTTTCCGGAAGACATGATGGCCATGATGGGGGCGCCTGGGCAAGTCCCCAGAAAAGGAGCCCATCCTCTGCCATCGCGTAGATCACCTGAGACATGGGGAACATGGCACTGTGGAGTCTGGAAGAGAAAGTGGGAGCGTGTGTGAGATGGTGCAGAAGCAGGAGAGACCAGGGTGTCTGCTCCCTGGTCTACACGGGGTAAGGTGCCTTTCCATCTGGTTTCTCAATCCCAAGGGATGGGACTGGCATCTGACAGGAGATGGGGAGAAAGCCAAGATACTGACCTGTACGTAACAGCACAAATGATGCCGACACTCAGGACGTATCTGGCAGAAATCCGCCCACCGTGCAGAAATGTCTGTGATAAGAGGTTGTCAGGCTGAATCTGGTAGTAGGGCAGGATGAGGGTGAGGGATGCTGAGACACCGAAATAGGCCAAAAAACAGACGAAGATGGAGAACGTGATGCCCACGGGGATGGACCACTGAGGATTCAGGGCTTCTTCGCCTGCAGGTTGGGAGGAAGTACTGGGTCAGGGATATGCACTGGGGTGAAAGCGCAAAATCCCCTTTCCTCTGTAACCTCCAAGTGATACCTGTGTCCAAGGGCAGCCTAGGCTGTGGCCCAGATGGGGACACACAGGGCCCAGGTTACCTCTAGAGACAACGGCGTCAAAGCCAACAAATGCATAGAAGCATAGAACCGCTCCGTGGAGAACCCCATCAAAGCCAAAAGGCACAAACCCTCCAGAACCCAGAGGGCCCAACCTATGGTGAGAGAAGGAATGAGGAAGAACATGGGGGAGGTTGTTCAGCCATCTCTGAGCTCCTTGGTTAATATCATGAGTCCTGGGCTCCAACATGCCATTAACTGAGTCTGTCAGTTCAGATCTCTGTAGTCCCCACCAGAGTCGCAGCTCTGCATAAACCATCCCCCACACCAAGCATTAGAATGGCCCAAGGTACCCTCCTAACCTCGCGGTGCCACTGGATTCAGATGTGTTCCGTGTGTAGTCCTGTTCCGTGAGCTGCCAATTGTGCAGGCCTCCCTTAATGAAGCCCGAGAGGATGATGAAGCTTTGAACCAAAATGTTGATGCCTGTGAACACTTTGTTAAACAGGGCTGAGTCACGAACCCCCAGCACCTGTAGTCCTGTGGAAAAGTTGGGAAATGAGACATCCTAGGTAACTAAGTCCACAGACATGGAAAGTAGACCAGGGGTTGCCAGACTAGCTGGGGATTGAGACGGGGGAGATGGACAGTGACTGCTCAGTGGATACCGGGTTTCTTTTTCGTTGTGATGAAAATATTTGAAACTAGATGGAGGTGATTGTCATACAGCACTGTGAATGTACTAGACTAATTGCCCCTGACTTGTACGCTTTAAGGTGGTTCATCTCTAACTGTGGCCATTATCTCACGATACGCAGGTCTACCAAATCATGACGCCGTACACATCTTAATCAATGTTGCACGTCAATTATGTTTCGGTAAAGTTGGTAAAGAATCATAGATGGATAACTTTATGTTATATGAATTTCCTTTCAGTTAAAAACACGTCTTTGGTCTCAGTAAAGAGAAAGAAACATGTCAGTCTAAGTAATTCTAATAATCTAAATAATTCTCATGAGGGGATGACTTTATAATAATTCACACTAAGAAATAATTCCCCAGGGGACTGTTGGCAATGTCTGGAGACAGTCTGGAGGGTGGGAATCACCTGTATCTCGTGAATAAAGGCCAGTGGTGCTACTCAACACCTGACAATGATATTTAAAAAAAAACCTAAAATGTACAGGACATCTCCCCACACCAAGAATGATCCAGCCCAAAATGTCAGTGTCGCCAAGGGTGGGAAACATTGGCCGAGAGACTTCCTGTCTCTCGAATCCTAGACACTGCTTTTCAGTTCTAATCCCCTTCCATTTTGCTCCCCAGCTCCCCGGCCTTTCCCACCCCTCCACCCCGCGATCTTCCCCTCTGGTCACTGGGCCCGGTCTTACCCATGAACAGCAGCACCAGGGCCAAGGCCAGAAAGTCTGGGTACTTGGCCAGGAAGTGGGGCATGTGCAGAGAGAAAGTTCCTTGTAACGCCTGAGAGATGTGGTTCCCAATGAGGTTGTCAAAGATGTAGCTCCAGGCCCTGGCCAAAATGGTGGTGCCTGCAGTGGCAGAAGGAACAGACATTAATTGAACTCCTAATATGCACCATGAGATGAATTTTTGGGAAACAGACAAAACACCTAATCTGAAAATGTTTTCCACTCCCCCCTGCCCATGGGATCAGGAGAGAAGACCCAGATGATTCACAATTTAGGTCAACTATTTACTATGTGAAGAGGAAATCAATGTTATGTAAGAAAAGAAAACAGGGCAGTAAGAAATGGAGGGCTGGAAGATGAGGGTTGAATTTTTAAATTGAGGTGTAAGAGAACATCCCGTGAAGGCAACAACAGAGCAAAGACTTCAATATGGCGAAGGGATGAGCCTGCGGGCCATGCCTCCCCATCACACGCTCCCTACAGGTCCCTTTCTTTCTGGATTCTTGGTCCAATTGTTTAAGGAAAGAAGGAGAGAGCTGAGTAGAATGAAACTGTGGGGTTTTCTTGCCACTGTTACCTCCCCCTGCAAGGTCAGTAAAAAAGTGCTCATGAATGAGCAAACACCCCAATCCCCACTTCTAGTTACCTAATCTCAAGCCGCACACCATGCTTATCCCAGTATCTCACCAAGGACTAAGGACAGGATGAGGTTCCAGCCAGTGATAAAGGCATACAGCTGACCCACGTGACATAGCAGTAGAGATACACAGAACCGGAGCGTGGTACCCAGGCCCATAACTTGGCATAGCAGAACCCTGACAGGAGAGAAAACAAGGCGGCCACCAAGAAGCAGATGACGATCGCTGGTCCAGTTATGTACTTGACCGTTTTACCAATCAGGATGTAGATGGCAGCTCTCAGGATCTTGCCTACACCCAAGATCACCAGGTCAAGGGTGTTCAGAGGAGTTCTGCGGCTCTCAGATTTCTCCTGGGGCTCCAGTGGCCGCCTGTGGACCAGCTTCCAACCGAACTGGTGAACGTACCGACACAACATCTAGACACAGCTGAGGAGGCTCCGGTCTGCTGAGGAAACAAGACACGAAGCCATCAGGAATGTCCATCCACTCTTGGACCTGGGAGTTGGGTTCTGTGAAGCAATGGAGTGATGGGGAGCTGGTGGTAATAGGACATAGGAGACAAGTTCTCTGCCTCTGAGCTCTGGTTTCGTCAAACGTAAAGAAGACCTTTAGTATGTTTCAAGAGAAGTGAGGGCAAGGGGAACATGACTCCCCAAAACGTCCCACTTTGACATGGGTATTGTTTTGGGCTGAAGGCAATTTAGACCCAGAAGACTCAGGAGAAGCTCCTTGCCTCTCTCTCAACTGCTCAAAAGAGGTATAGATTAGGGGACCTATGCCAGGAAGAGAGCTATTCCCAGAGAGAATTTTTATCTCAAAAAGACCTGGAGCAGCCAACATTTGTTCACCAAGCACTTGCTCTTCCCATCATCCTGTGACTTGTCTTCCTCCCCTTTGAACCCCCAGGCCCTGACCCCCTTCTCCTTAGATATAAGCTTCAACTGCTTGAATGTCTTTGGGCCTTAGAGTTTTTATCAGACTCGAATACATAGCAAATTAAACTCGTTCATCTGACTTATGTCAACTTGTTAGACTGGGCAAAGAGCCTAGAGGGAAAAGCTTTGTGCCCCTAGCGAATGAAAAGCTTCTAATGGTGCCTGGCACACTGTTAATTACATGCTTATTTTACAGGGTGATTTGAGTGGAGAAGAATGCTGATTTTTTAATTGAAATTGACCAGCTCTGCTGGTTCATATCCAGTTCTGCCAGTCTGGTTTTGCACAAACTACATACAGTCTTTGTCCTCCTTTCCTGTATAAAATGAGGGAAATTATTGTCATCATGATTTCCTTCCTTCCTTGATATGTGTGAAGTGACTCTTTTAGGAGCTTGCTGATCAGAGAGCTCAGACTACGTGTATTTCTTCACCAAGGATCCTGCAATCTCCTAGCTTTCTGTTTCATTGCTTGCAGAGGAAAATGGAATAGGAACTCTGCTTTGGGGCAGAAGGAGATGGAATTTGTAGGGAGGCACAGACTCAAGCCCAGTTCAGTCGAACCAGAGTGGCCTCCCAACTGCCTGAAGGGAGGGGGGACTAACCTTTACTCTGAATCAGAAACGACAAGACTCTGTTTCCTGCTGCTGTGGGGCATAAGATGTCCCCTCACTACACTGCTCTGCAGGGCTAGGCTGACCCAGGGACCACAAGTCACCATCAGGGGGCTTCCACCCCTGATACTCCAAAGTCCAAGTTTAACATTTTTGTTCAGAGCAAGCATTCAAACAGCCAAGAAACTCTGATTCAGATCTTGGCTCCTCAAACACCCCCGTGTCTTTGAACAAGTCATTTACTTCTCTGCACCTGTGCTTCCTTCTTGTTCAAGTACTGCTGATGAAGCTTTGTGCATTGTGAGTAGGAATGTAAACTGTTACAGCTGCTGCGGATAAAGTATTGTGTGTTCCTCCAAAAATTAAAAATAGATTTACCCCAGAAATAATAAATGCTGGAGAGGGTGTGGAGAGAAGGGAACCCTCCTACACTGCTGGTGGGAATATAAATAGGTTCAGCCTCTATGGAGAACAGTATGGAAATTCCTTAAACAACTGAAATCAGAGCTACCATATGACCCAGCAATCCCACTCCTGGGAGAACATCCAGAGAAAAAAGTGGTCTGAAAGGATACATACACCTCAGTGTTTGTTTCAGCACTGTTTGCAATAGCCAAAGCCTGGAAGCAACCGACATGTCCATCGACAGAGGAATGGATAAAGAGGCTGTGGTACATGTATACGATGGAATACTACTCAGCCATTAGAGAGAATGAAATAATGTCATTTGCAGCAACATAGATGGGCCTAGAGGTGATCATACTGAGTGAAGTAAGTCAGACAGAGAAGGAGAAATACCATATAATATCCCATATGCTGCTGCTGCTGCTAAGTCACTTCAGTCGTGTCCAACTCTGTGCGACTCCATAGATGGCAGCCCACCAGGCTCCCCCGTCCCTGGGATTCTCCAGGCAAGAACACTGGAGTGGGTTGCCATTTCCTTCTCCAATGCATGAAAGTGAAAAGTGAAAGTGAAGTCACTCAGTCGTGTCCGACTCTTAGTGACCCCATGGACTGCAGCCTACCAGGCTCCTCAGTCCATGGGATTTTCCAGGCAAGAGTACTGCAGTGGGGTGCCATTGCCTTCTCCGATAATATCCCATATACGTGAAATCTAAAAAGAAATGGTGATGCACATGAACTCACAAAACAAAGAAACTCCCAGACTTAGAGAATGAACTTAGGGGGAGAAGGGATGGCCAGGGAGTTTGGGCTGGACATGTACACACGGCTGTATTTTAAAATGGATATCCAGTGGGGCCTACTGTATAGCACAGGGAACTCTGCTCCATGTTATGTGGGAGCCTGGATGGGAGGGAGTCAGGGGGCCCTGCTGCTCTCCATGGCAGGAGGTTAAATTGACTCCTTTCAGCCCGCACTTTTATTGGTAGAAATCACGTGAAAGCACTTGGAAACAGCTATACTGGGGAGTTTGATCAGCGCACCATAAAGAGGGAGGCAAGTTAAGGCCCTGCTGTTGATCAGGAACATCTTGTTTTGTTTCCATGGAGATGGAGGCGGGGGCAGGCAGTGAAGGGGAGTTTTGGGGAGAAGAGATATGTGTATATGTGTGGCTGAGTCCCTTTGCCATTTTCCTGAAACTATCACCACATCGTTAACAGGCTATACCCCTATATAAAATAAGAAGCTTAAAAAAACAGAAATGACAAGATGAAAAAGCAGAGAGAACAGTTAGGTTTGTATTAAACTAGGTCTAAGATAACGAGAGCTATCATATTGTGAACCTGCCCCCATGACTGGAGGTTGCGGCAAACTGCGCCCTCCTGATTATCCTAGTAAGCAAGCTGAAGGGACATTCTTGGGGGCAGGATACCTCTCTGCTCCGCTTCACTGCCTGCCCTTGTCTCCGTCTCCATGGAAACAAGATGTTCCTGATCAACAGCAGAGTCTTAACTTGCCTCCCTCTTTATGGTGCCGCTGATCAAACTCCCCAGTATGCTGCTGCTGCTAAGTCACTTCAGTCGTGTCCAACTCTGTGCGACCCCATAGAGGGCAGCCCACCAGGCTCCCCCGTCACTGGGATTCTCCAGGCAAGAACACTGGAGTGGGTTGCCATTTCCTTCTCCAATGCATGAAAGTGGAAAGTGAAAGTGAAGTCGCTCAGTCGTGTCTGACTCTTAGCGACCCCATGGACCGCAGCCCACCAGGCTCCTCCGTCCATGGGATTTTCCAGGCAAGAGTACTGGAGTGGGGTGCCATTGCCTTCTCCCCCCAGTATAGCTATTCCCTTATGATCTCACAGGACTTCTGCCATCATTGGCATTATTCAGTGCGGGCTGAAAGGAGTTATTTTGTCTTCCTGCATGGAGAGCAGGAGGGCCCCCTGACTTCTGCTTGCCAAATTATACGTGTCTGTCCTTTAATTAGACGGGTCTTTCCCACCCGCTGTGCTGGACGCGGCAGGTGGCGCTGGAACAGGGACTTGAAGTCGGGAAGGATTCCTCCCGAGGGAAACACTGAACATGAAGACAGCGAGCGGTAAGTGAGACACCTGGATCACGACCAGGCCCTCAGACTCCTAAGGGTGGGACGTCCCTTGCTGTCTTACAAAGTCAGGGTAACAATGGGGAAGGATTTGACTAAAGCTGAGAAACCTTATCTCCAGCTTTTCAGGCACCTCCTCCGGACTGCTGGAGCGCAGGTGAAAGAGGAGCAATTGACACAGTTGCTGAGAGGTAGTTAAATATAAATTTTGGTTTCCGGAAGAAGGCATCCTAGACATTGAAAATTGGGATCGAGTGGGAGAAAATTTAAAAACAGCACACAGGAGTGGGGACCGCATACCCGTGACGGTATTTGCGACCTGGGGTTAGTGCGAATGACTCTATACCCTTTACAGACTGAGAAACCACGTGAAAAGGCAGTGTGCTCGGGTGGCGGCTCGCGTTAACCCTTCCGCCCCTTCACCATCCAAGCCTGAGGGCGATTTTCCACCACCGCCGCCTCCACTGGGTCCAGAAATGTCTCGGGAGGATTAGCCGCTGACTTGGTTTCAGCAGGCCACGGCCTCTGCCCTTCCTATGGGTGCTTTGGTCATGAGGACCATCTTGCTTTCCCTATCAGTTACAGGCCGGACCCTAGTAATCCCACTCAGGTTACTGCAACCGACGAAACTTTGGACATCAAGGTTTTAAAGAAACTAAAATCTAGTGTTAGGTTGAATGGGGCTAATTCCCCGCATACACAGAAACTATTGGAAATTTGTTTGCGTGGGAGACGGTCTCCTTAGGATGTTAAAATGTTAGCCAAAGCTGCTTTCAGTGGTCCCTGATATTTACAATTTTTTGCCTCTTATACCGAGTTGTGCTAAGAGCAAGCCGGCATTAATTTGGCCAATGGACGTAATCTTCCTTTTGAAATGCTCACAGGCACAGGACAATATAGCAGTCCAGCAGCCCAGTTGACTTATGACGGTACACTGGTGGGAGCTTATGAACAGATTGCCAAATGCTGCCGAAGGGCGTGGCGGACAGGATCAGACCCCGGCGAGCCTACCGGCTCATTTGTTAAAATATTACAGAGACCCGGGGAAGACGTCACTGAATTTGTAGACCGGCTCTCATCTGCTCTCCGCCTTCAAATTCCTAGTCCTACAGCAGAGGACGAGTTGTTAAAACAATTAGCCCATGAAAATGCCAGTGAAGATTGCAAGGCCGCCTTTCACCCTGTTCGTCAAAATGGCAGCCTTGCTGATTTTGTCCGAGCGTGTCAAATATGGGTACACAGGCTCACAAACAAACCATGCTAGCTCACGCAATCCGTGCTGCCTTTAAAAATAATTTTAGCTCTTCCCCTGCCAAATGCTTTCAAGGTGGGAAGCCCGGACATATGAAAAACGATTGCGCTTCCCGGCCCCAAACGGGTGTTACAATGCCTCCGCCTACCGGTGACAGTAGAACACCAAGACTGTCCTCGGGTTCCAGAAAGGCAATCACGGGGCCAATCAATGCGGATCAAAAGTCCATAGAAACGGTTCCCCTTTACAGCCGGGAACCGGCCAGCTGGGCCACCCCAGGCCCCACAAACAATGGGGACGTACGCGGTGAGGACCTCCAGCGCACCCTTCAGCCCGTCTCCAGCCTTCTCAGCCACTGCCAGCGGAAGTGCTGGGTTGGACCTCCCAATCCGAGTAACTTCAGATTATTGAATCAGACCGCCCCTATAGCAATCCCTACTGGGATCAGAGGCCCCCTTCCACCGGGGACTGCAGTACTCATTCTGGGCAGAAGTGGCCTTATTCTTAAGGGCCTCCAAATCCTTCCTGGCCGTATTGACCCAGGCTATTGAGGAGAAATTAAAGTAAGGTCTCTCTCATTCCTTCCATGTCATTCCTCAAGGTCAGGGAATTGCTCACTCCCTTCTCTTGCCTTGCCATGCCCCTAACAATTCTAATCCTGTCACCAGACGAGAACAAGGATTGGGGATCACAAATGATCAAGTAGTGTGCTTTACTCAACAAATACTCTCAGATGGGCCCCACCTGTAAGGTTAAAATTCAAGGAAAAACCTTCTCTCAGATACTGGAGGCTGATATTTGCATCATTACTTCTCATTAATGGCCAGATGATTGGTCCTTGACTGAACCCCAGGGAAAAATCTCAGGCTTGGGAGAACCCCAACAACTTGCTCAAAGTGCAACAGTTCTTTCTTGCCTAGGGCTGGATAAACAACTCGCTCATTTCCAACCTTTTATTGCAGACATTCCCTGTAATTTATGGGGCAGAGATCTGCTTACCCGATGGCACCTAGTTCTCTCCAACAAGGGAAAGACAAATCATATGGCAGTGAGAATGGGGCATCAAGCAGGAAAAGGGCTAGGAAAGAATTTACAGGGACACCCTTCTCTTTTACCTATTCAGCCCAAATTGGACAGAAAAGGGCTAGGCTATAAAAATTTTTAATGAGGGCCATTGAAGTTTGTCTGCCACCACACACCATACCTCTAATGTGGCTTACATCTAAATCTGTTTGGGTGGATCAATGGCCTCTAACAAAGGAGAAACTTATGCTTTTACAAGCCTTAGTAGAAGAACAGTTTCAAGCAGGACATATAGAGGAGAGTACTAGTCTTTGGAATACTCCAGTATTCACAATCCCTAAAAAATCAGGCAAATGGAGATTGCTTCATGATCTTTGAGCTATTCATGCAGAAATGAAACCCATGGGGGCCTTGCAGCCTGGACTCCCATCCCCTTCGGCCATACCTCAGGATCAGTTCAGTTCAGTTTAGTTGCTCAGTTGTATCCAACTCTTTTCGACCCCATGGACTGCAGCATGCCAGGCTTCCCTGACCATCACTAACTTCTGGAGTCTACTCAAACTCACGTCCATTGAGTTGGTGATGCCATCTAACCATCTCATCCTCTGTCGTCCCCTTCTCCTCCCACCTTCAATCTTTCCCAGCATCAGGGTCTTTTCAAATGAGTCAGCTCTTTGCATCAGGTGGCCAAAGTATTGGAGTTTCAGCTTCAGCATCAGTCCTTCCAATGAACTTTCAGGACTGATATCCTTTAGGATGGACTGGTTGGAGCTCCTCACAGTCCACTGGACTCTCAAGAGTCCTCTCCAACACCACAGTTCAAAATCATCAATT
This sequence comes from Bos grunniens, assembly GCF_055505025.1. NCBI lineage: Eukaryota > Metazoa > Chordata > Mammalia > Artiodactyla > Bovidae > Bos > Bos grunniens. The sequence continues at coordinate 61,967,786 of NC_141182.1, read as the reverse complement.
CTTCAGTGCTCAGCTTTCTTTATAGTCCAACTCACATCCATACATGACCACTGGAAAAACCATAGCCTTGACTAGATGGACCTTTGTGGACAAAGTAATGTCTCTGCTTTTTAATATGCTGTCTAGGTTGGTCATAACTTTCCTTCCAAGGAGTAAGCGTCTTTTAGTTTCATGGCTGCAGTCACTACCTGCAGTGATTTTGGAGCCCCCAAAAATATAGTCTGCCACTGTTTCCCCACCTATTTGCCATGAAGTGGTGGGACTAGATGCCATGATCTTATTTTTCTGAATGTTGAGCTTTAAGCCAATTTTTTCACTCTCCTCTTTCACTTTCATTACTCTTTAGTTCTTTTTCACTTTCTGCCACAAGGGTGGTGTCATCTGTATATCTGAGATTCCCACTGTAATTCTGGATCTTAAAGATTGTTTTTATACAATCTCCTTAGCTCCACAAGACAGAGAGAAATTTGCATTTTCAGTACCCAGTATTAACCAACAAGCTCCCATGAAATGGTACCAGTGGAAAATGTTGCCTCGGGGTGATGAATAGTTCTATGCTCTGCCAACTGTATGTGGCTAGCACTCTGGAGTGAGCTTGAGCCCTCTATCCTCAAGCCAACATCATTCACTATGTGGATGACATACTCTTAGCTGCCCCAGAGGAGTCTCTCCTAAACCCATTTTTTCACCAAGTTCAACATGACCTTATATGATGGGGACTACATGTAGCCCCTGAAAAAATTCAAAAAACAGCTCCCTTTTGCTATTTAGGTTATCGGGTTTCAGAATGCCACCATTACACCCCAGAAAGTACAAAACATTAAATGATTTTCAAAAGCTTTTAGGAGATATTAATTGGTTGTGCCCTGCCTTGGACATTCCTACCAGCCTCACTTGAACACCTCTTTGAGACTCTTAAAGGGGACTCAGCCCTTTCTTCCCTTCAAACTGTGACTCTACAAACTAAAAAGGAACTTGATATAGTAAATATTGCCATTCAAAATGCTCAACTTAATCATATTCACTATGATTATCCCATTCTCTTCATTGCTATAGCTTCTCCAGAAGCCCCTATAGGAGTTCTATTCCAAGAACAACCCACATTTGACATCATAGAATGGTTGTTCCCACATGCTCAGGAGGGCAAAACCCTGTTGACATACATTACCCTCGGGTCTAATTTAATTATGCAAGGAAGGAAATGTACTCACCAGTTGACTGGCTTTAATCCTCAAACTCTCCATGTTCCATTTGACAAAATTCAACAACAGCAACTTTGGTAAACTTGCTTATCATGGCAGATTGCCCTTGCTGATTCTGTGGGCATTTTAGACAATCACCCTCCTGCACATAAATTATTACAATTTATTTCCCTAACTTCCTTTGTGTGGCCCAGAGTCACCAAGGCCACACTTATCCCAGGTGCTCCTACTTACTCTACAGATGGCTCTAACAATGGCTGCTGCTAAGTCACTTCAGTCATGTCCGACTCTGCGACCCTATAGATGGTAGCCCACCAGTCTTCCCCGTCCCTGGGATTCTCCAGGCAAAAATGGCAAAGGAGACATTACTGGTCCTGACGAACGAGAAACTCTAGTTACTTCCCATACCTCGGCTTAGTGGGTGGAGCTAGTAGCAGTAATTACAATACTTGTATTTAAGAGGAGAAGGCAATGGCACCCCACTCCAGTACTCTTGCCTGGAAAATCCCATGGATGGAGGAGCCTGGTGGGCTGCAGCCCATGGGGTCTCGAAGAGTCGGACACGACTGAGCGACTTCACTTTCCCTTTTCACTTTCATGCATTGGAGAAGGAAATGGCAACCCACTCCAGTGTTCTTGCCTGGAGAATCCCAGGGACGGGCGAGCCTGCCGTCTACGGGGTCGCACAGAGTCAGATACAACTGAAGTGACTTAGCAGCAGCAGCAGTATCTAAAGATAAGACCCCTATTAATATTGTTAGTGACTCTGCCTATGTTGTTGGAATGACCAAGTCTATTGAGACTACAAAAATTAAACAAGTTAATTCTGAGGAATTATTCCTATTTCTCCAACCTCAAAAAGCCATTAGTTCCTGTTTCTTTCCTTTCCTTTCTTTCTTTATTACACGTAGTCGAGCTCACTCTCCCCTCCCTTGGCAATTCTCAGGCTGATCTTTTAACAATGCCCATTTTTAAGCAGGTTTACCAGTCTCATCAACTTCTTCAGCAATCTGCCCGGTCCCTTAGACATCAGTTTAACATTACTAAACCCCAAGCAACACAAATTATTCAAGCCTGTCCTTCCTGTCAGCAAGTCAGTGCTTATCAACCTCCACCGCCTGGAGTTCACCCCGGAGGGCTTACTCCAGATAAAATATGGCAGATGGATGTGACCCATTTTCCTGAGTTTGGATGCCTTAGCTACCTCCATATTTCTAGCGATACTTATTCTCACATGCTTTGGGCTTCTGCTCATCCTGGTGAAACCACCATTCATGCCCAATGCCATTTATTAGCCGCTTTTGCTCATATGGGCATTCCAAAGAAACTTAAAACCAACAACAGGCCTGCTTACATAAATAAAGCTCTTAAAACCTTTTGCTCTCTCTAGTCTATTAGTCGGAGAAGGCAAAGGCACCCCACTCCAGTACTCTTGCCTGGAAAATCCCATGGACAGAGGAGCCTGGTAGGCTGCAATCCATGGGGTCGCTAAGAGTCGGACAGGACTGAGTGACTTCACTTTCACTTTTCACTTTCATGCATTGGAGAAGGAAATGGCAACCCACTCCAGTGTTCTTGCCTGGAGAATCCCAGGGACGGGGGAGCCTGGTGGGCTGCCGTCTATGGGGTCGCACAGAGTCGGACACGACTGAAGCGACTTAGCAGCAGTAGCAGCAGTCTATTAGTTACTCTACAGACATCCCATATAACTTGACTGACCAGGCTACTGTTGAACGAGCACATTATTTTCTTAAAAATCAACTTTTAAAACATAAAGGGGGAATAGCAGGGAAATCTCCACCTGGACGTCTGCATCTGGCTCTCCCAACCTTAAAATTTTTCACAACAGATAATCAAAAATCCACCCTGTGTGAGAAACACCATTCACATACCCCTTCAGTGCAACACCCACAGGTCTGGTGGAAGGCGCCAGAAGGTGGTCCATGCGAAGGGCTGACCCCCTCTACCAACCTGGGGTGAGGATATGCTTGTGTCTCAACCATATCAAGGCCCTTGTTGGATACCAAGCATGTGCACGAACCCCCCATTTGCACCACGGGAGATGTGGGATCCCACAGTGAGCATGGCGATGGGTGACCCAGAAAGTCCAGAGGCTACGCACTCATCAGGCACCTCCTGTGACCTGGGGACAACTGAAGAGACTCAGTCAGAAGAGCGAATAGATGCTCCTGCACAAACACTTAAGACCCCCGAGACCGTGCTGCTGGCTATGGTGGCATTGGTCTCCCGGGCAGTAACTAGGACAGATGCTGATTTGTTTTGGACTTGTGTTCCAAACCCTCCATCAGCTAGACCCTTAACCTGGATTTACCCTTCCCCCCCAATTTGGGCCAATGATTCCCACTGGTTCCCTGATCCTAATGGGGCACCGCCAGATTTAGTACAAGAAGGAGCCTTGTATAATTATTCTGGATTGACCTCCTCCTTGCCACTTTGTGTAGGCAGTGGCTCCAATTGCCTTAATGTCCATACTCAAACTTGGATAAATATTGTGCCCACACATGATAATCAAACAGCTCAAATATACACGATATTGGCTGGAAGTATTATAAAGGGCAGGACCACATGACCTGTAGCCTCTGTCCTGGGATCCACCCATTAGAAGACAAAGTATGGGATGCGTCTGAACAGGGGCTGCATTGGGAGGACAGTGTGGTCCCTTGTCCTCATCAGATTCGTGCTGCCAATCTTACATTTTATGATTGAGGACCTCACAGTCGAGCCCTTGGACGCAACTGCATAGCCCTGAAACGGCAGTCTGTGCCTGTGCAAAGTAAAACATAAGCATTTATTCAAAATTCCGGTCCCATTGTTCGGCATGAAGGCTGCTCCTAAGATATAATATATTGATACTAAAAATGGAGAAGGCAATGGCACCCCATTCCAGTACTCTTGCTTGGAAAATCCCATGGACGGAGGAGCCTGGTAGGCTGCAATCCATGGGGTCGCTAAGAGTCGGACAGGACTGAGCGACTTCACTTTCCCTTTTCACTTTCATGCATTGGAGAAGGAAATGGCAGCCCACTCCAGTGTTCTTGCCTGGAGAATCCCAGGGACAGGGGAGCCTGGTGGGCTGCTGTCTATGGGGTCGCACAGAGTCGGACACGACTGAAGTGACTTAGCATTAGCCTACTAAAAAAATCGAGTCCTTTACACACGCATATTTGAAAGGTAGCTCTCCCCTTCTATCCAGTCCATATTTCTGCTAGCAATTAGTCTAAAAACAAGGATAACTACACTCTTACGACCTTAGGAGTCACTGTATGTGGCTTTCACACAAGTGTTCTTAGTAGGGAATCCTTACATTAAAAATGAAAATAATATATGGAATGTGGCACGTACATCTTGCAGACTGTATCACTGCATAAATCATGCTGTAATACAGCGCAATTCTGTGCTTGTCCTTCAATGCATGCCCGCTGCCTGGCTTCCGGTTAACTTAACCGAACCTTGGGAGGCAATACCCAGCGTGCATTTAATTATCCAGACACTTGATTCCCTGGTGCATTGCATTTAAATGCTTTTTGGGGATGTTGATTGCAGGAATTATATCCTTGTCGTCCTAGTGACTGCTACTGCTGTTGCAACCACTGCCCTGGTATCGACCGTGCAGACACAGCACCTTGTCAATGACTAGGTACAAAATGCTTCCTACGTGTGGAATACTCAGTTAAGAATTGACACCCGATTTGAATCTGAGTTAGCTGCTACTAAGAACACACTGCTATGGGAGATGGGATGGGAGAACAGATACGGAGCCTACACTTAACCAGCAACAGTTTGTTTCCCACTGGAATGTTACTCATTACTGTGTTACTCCCCTTAAATATAATGACTACACATACCTGGGATTTGGTTAAAAAAAAAAAATCACCTCCAAGGAGCTTGGAGCAATGTGTCACTAGACATCGCCCATCTCCAGGAACAGGTTACCATAACCAGTCAAGCCCACCTTCAGGCCACCCCAGCCTCAGAAGTTCTGACTAAAATTGAAGATTTTTTCCAAAAACATAACCCACTAAATGTAATCAAAGGCTTCAGAGGAGGTCTACGGGGAACCTGAGTACTAATGCTTGTGCTTTACTCCTTCTCATAGTCTGCAGATTCAGCCTCAGATCAAGGAGATAGTCCCCTGAGACTCATCGTTATTGACCACGATGGCCCTGCAGTCAAGACAAAAAGGGGGTGATGTTGCAGCCTGGCGGAGCAGAGACCAGAACCTGCCCCATGACTGGAGGGTGCAGCATATCGCACCCTGTGATTGTCCTAGTGAGTGAGCCGAAGGGACATACTCTCTGCTCCGCTTCACTGCCTGCCCCTGCCTCCGTCTCCATGGAAACAAACCAAGATGTTCCTGATCAACAGCAGGGCCTTAACTTGCCTCCCCCTTTATGGTGCACTGATCAAACTCCCCAGTATAGCTGTTTCCAAGTGCTCTCACGGGACTTCTGCCAATAAAAGTGCGGGCTGAAAGGAGTCATTTTGTCTTCCTGCCATGGAGAGCAGCAGGGCCCCTGACTCCCCGCTTGCCAAATTATACGTGTCTGTCTTTTCATTACTCGGGTCTTTCTCACCCGTTGTGCTGGACACAGCAATTATCGAGCATTCCCTCTATGGATGTATACCCAAAACAAATGGAAATAGTATTTCAAAACAGTGTACAATATTTGTACACATATGTTCATAGCAGCATTGTTCCCCATAGCTGAAAGACGGAAGCAAACCAAGTGTTCATCCACGAAGGAGTGTGGTCTGTATGTATAGCGGAATATTGTGCGGCCTTAAAAGAAATGATTGGGAATTCTGACTCAAGCTACAACACTGAGGAGTCTTGAGAACATTACGGTAAGTGACATAAGACAGTCACACACACACACACAAATATTATATGATACCACTTCTATGAAGTACCCAGAGTAGTCAAATTCGTAGAGACAGAAAGTAGAGTGGTAGTTGGTCTGGGGCTTTGGTGAAGAGGAGAATGGGAAGTAATTGCCAAATGGGGACACAGTTTCAGTTTTATAAGATGAAAAGTTTTCTAGAGGTTGGTTGCTCGACAATGTAAATACGATTTACTGAAAACTCTGAAACGGTTAAGGTAGTAAATTTTGTCATGTGTATTTTAACAACCATTTAACAAAATTGCTGCCAATGATAAATAATAGAGCGAGCTTCACAGAGTTGCTGGGTATAATGTATTGCAAGGTGGTTTAACATAAATCACCATGACGGCCTCCTCCATGGGTACCAAAACCCACAGGTTCTCAAGTCCCTGATGGTCTCTTCCATATTCAAGGAGGAGGAGCCTCCAATTATGGGGTGCTGACAGGAGACTGAAATGAAGTGGCCCGCATATCATAAATCCTCTATGTGGGCAATCTTTGATATTGTTTGAACTCCAGACAAAAAAAGAGCATCCAGATTTGATCCCATCTCCCACACCTAACCTGTTTCCCCTCAACACAAACATACACAGCTCCCAGCTCCTGCTTTCACTGGAAAACGGGTCTCTCCACCCTCAGTCAGGGGCCGGGCTGACCCCCTGCACTCTGGGGTTGCAGAGGTCTCTTTGGGAGGATGTGAACTCAGCGTCCAGTCTCCTCCAGGAGAGCATGACCCAAGACTTATTGGATCCTTGGAGCAGAGCCTGGAGCACTGGGTCAATCAGGGAGGCCGAGTTTAGCCATGCAGGGTAGGAGCTGAGGCACCTCCAAGAACCAAAATGGGGAGTCCTGAGCACAGAAGACAGTCCTGAACCCCTGGGTTGTTGGGGTGGAGATGGGGCTGGATGGGTGGGGAGCATCTGCAGAGTTGCTATCAGCTTGACTCCTCTGTGGTTACACTCAGGGGAGGTTCCAAAATTTTGTGTGTGTGGTAAAATACACATAACATAAAACTGACTAGTTTAATCATTTTAAGTGTGCAGTTCAGTCACATTAAATACATTCACTTTTTGTGCAACCGAACTCCAGGACTTTTTCCATTCAGCAAATTGAAACTCTGTACTGATTCAACAAAATTCCCTCCTTTCTCCATTCCCAGTTTCTGGCAGTCACTCTTCTACTTTCTGTCGCTATGACTCTGACAGCTCCAGGTTCTTCATTTCAGTGGAATGAGACAGTATATGTCCTTTCTGGACAGGCTTATTTTACTTAGAAGAATGTCCGCTAGGATCCACGTTGTAGCATGTGTTAGAATCCCCTTCCTTTTTAACGCTAATAACACTCTATTGTGGGCATGTACCACATGGGCTTAGCCATGCTTTGATCAATGGGCACTTGGTTTTCTTCCATGTTTTATTGTGAGAAATGCTGCTATGAACATGGATGCACAAATGCCTCTTCTAGAGTGTGGTTTCAATTTTTCTGAGTACACCCTCCAAGGTAGAATTGCTGGATCATGTGGATCTAAGATTTTTACCTGCTTGTGATGGAGAAAATGTTGACATATTGAAATATGAGGAAGTCAATTTGACTTATGCATGGTTCAGCTGGAACTTTGTGTGAATTAAAACAGCCTGTCAGACCCTCACAGCTCATCTTCTTTAACCACTGAGGTAAAGAACATCTGTTTTGAAGATAAGAATGAATAACTCCCTTCTCATGGCGTCCACGTTAACACTCCCTGGAAGATAAGGTTCCCTTCCCAGCCATCAGCATACAGTTCGTTGCCTCACTGTCTATGTACTCAGTCTGTCTCTTTGGAAATCTTGATGGAATACACCCTGTCAGGTTGATGTGTGTTCTTTGTTTGGATGAAGTATAAGATGATGCTGGAAACTGTGCTTCAGTGGAACAATTCCCCAGAGCTATCTGAGAGTCTGTCTCCCAGACTATAGTCCTCATTTTGGCTCAAATAAAACTCTTGCTTATTCCCGTTATATTGATTATTTTCACAAACACTTGAATTCATATGATCATCAAGGACTCTGGGAAAATAGGGCTATAAATCTGGGGAACCCACTTAAACCCTGATCTCACCTAGTCTCTTTTATACTACTTGACTCCCCACAGTCTTCACATGATCTGAGACACTCCAGTGTGGGGGGACCCCAACCCCAGCTGGACCCCAACAAGGGGAAGGGAAGCTTACCATCTCCGATGTGAATTCAAGCAACGAAAGCATTTAACAAGCATCATGCCTGCATCCAGCCTTGCACAAAGAGGATAAAAGGGATATGACTTGGTCCCCTTCTTCAAGGAGCTCCATTTGCTGGGAGAGCTGAGGACATAGGCAGAGAAATGACACTTGATCTAGGAGGTCAGGAGCTCTGCTCCTCATGAAAGAAAACCTGGAACAGGAAGTGGAGGGTGAAGCAGGGATGGGGGTACTGCTGAAGGGCTGACTAGATTCTGACCTGCATCAAGTGACCCACATGCTGAAACACTGGGCATACACCTTCATAATGGAGCTTAGATGAAGTGGTGGACTGTTAGATTAACATATAAAAAATTGAAATAGTTGATGTAAAATACTTAAAAATTTTTTTTTAAAGCCAACCACACAAGATGTAATGGAGTGGCCTACGCTGTGGTGGAGACTTTAGGTCTTTTTTTAACGGCTGAGTAGTTGTTTCCTATGTGCAGGTTAGTATTTTTATTTCTTCCTCTGGTTGCTGATTACATTGTGATAATTTCCTGGTGAAAATGTATCTTGCTGCACACTTATGAAGCATGCATTTTTCTGTATACATATGATATTTTAAAAAACTTACATAAAAATTGTAAGACTTTAGGAATTCCCTAGAGGTCCAGTGGTTAGGACTTGGTGATATCAGTCCTGTGGCCCTGGGGTTCATTCTCTGGTCGGGGAACTAAGCGCCCACAAGCTATGCTCTGCAGCCAAAAAATGTGCAGTATTTAAAGTCGCTTTGTCTGTTGGCAAAAAATTCATGGCTGTAAATGCATCCCACACTCATACTCCGTAGAGGCTCAGAGTGTCCTTGAACCAGCAGATCCTTCAGTGCATGGAGGGATTCCATACAGCATCTACTTCCTGCGGTTAAGATGACCCAGCACCAAGGATGTTTTTGTCAAGAGTCTGGGAGGTGGAGGCTGGTGGCTGTTGCTCATTGTTCTCCTCCAGGCTGTGTCGGATCCCATATCCAAAGTATATGACAGATCCTAGTAGGGAAATGAGATGATAGGAAGGGAATTTAGGTGCTCTCCCCCCGTATAAGTGCCCAATAGGCCTCCTGTCATAGCATCTGACAGTTTAGGGAGAGGTGGTAGGAAAAGGATTAGGTTCAGTCACTCAAGGGGTCCTATTTTCCAAGGAAGCCTCTTACCAATTGCTGCCCAGATGCCAAATAAGGCCCAGGTCCCAGAGGTCGTCTGCATCATCAGGTAAATGTTCACGAAGATGCTGACCAGTGGGAGGACAGGCAGAGCAGGGACCTGTGGGGCAGAGTCAGTTCATCCCTGAACACACCCCAGACATCTGAAAGGGAGACACTACTCCATGTGGATGGGAGATTCCATTATTACTGGGGATGTGTTCAGTGCCTCTTAGATTGGATTTGTAAAGCACTGAGTGTGGATCAGGGAAGAGTCCAGTGGTTTCAGTAACTCCCCTTCTTCCCTGGTCCAGCAAAGGATGTTTAGACCTCAAAGCATGCAGACTTCATAAACTAAAGGTGGACATTTTGGGCACATAAGATCACCTACCTTAAAATAAAGATAAGTGGGGTCCTGGGGCTGCCTCCAGATGATGACCGTGACCCCAGTGATGAGCAGCAGCAGCAGCACAGCCACTGTTGTGAGCCCGGGGTCTCCAGAGAACACCTGGCTGGACCACTGGGCCAGGAGCAGGCTCAGGATGGTCAGCAGGAGAACTGCAAGGGTCAAGGAGGAGGAGAACAGGCTGGACTCAGAAGACAAAGATGTCAGGACCTGGGGTCACACCCCTCCCCCGGCTGCCCACAGCAGGAAGGGCCATGATAAGTGTCCTCATCAATGAAAAAGATACATTTCCACCCTACCCTGCCAATATGAGAATGCCATCAAAAAGAAATCCCACTGCTCACCGATCAGGGAGCACATCCATAGACAATCTGCCCAGATTTCCGGGTGGGGATGGTGCTGGGAGGGAACCACAGACTCTTTAGAATGTTTGAGGTTCCTGCTTCAGGTCCAGAGCCCAAAGGACTTCCTTCAATTTCAGACTTCATCTCAATTTTGTCTTCTGTTTTCTCCTTCTTGCTTAAGATCTGATATGGCTGGTATCTGAATTAGAGGTATTACAGCAATAATAACAGCAGCTCCTACTCATCCAACATTGGACAATCTAATCTATCTATTCCCAGCTAAGTGGACCAGGACATTTAAAAAGCAGCAGGAAGGCAGAAGATAATCACCTCCCCATCAATCTCCAAGAGCCCAAAGCCCCCAGTCAAGGTGTAGTGGGGTCTCACCTGAGGACAAGCACAGAAAAAATCACCAGGGAATAAGCAAGCAGGGTCCCAACAGATACAAGATCCACAAGATCCATGAACTCGAAGAGTAATGCCATGACCCCTGGAGTGATGGCATAGACAAGGTGGGGAAGGGAGAGAGTGAGTAACTGCTGCAAGTTTGGGAAGTTGATTCAGAGAAGGAGTAGATTCTTTTTATTCACCTGCAATGTTTCCAGAAGCCATGATGGCCATGACGGGGGTGCCTGTGCGATCATAGATTCAGGCAAGTCCCTGGAAAAGGAGCCCATCCTTTGCCATTGCGTAGATCAACCAAGGCATGGTGAACATGGTACCCAGGAGGCTGGGAGAGGAAATGGGGACGTGTGAGAGGACATGGAGAAGCAGGAGAGGCCAGGGCATCCTCTCCCTGGTCTACATGGGGTAAGATGTCTTTCTCTCTTGTCTCTCAATCCCAAGGGCTGGGATACCTGAGCATCTGACAGTAGATGGGTAGAAAACCACAACACTGACCTGGATGTAAGAGCACAGAGGGTGCCAACAGCCACCACATATCTGGCAGGGCCCCACCCTACATGGAGAAAAGCCTGCGGCAAAGGACTCTTGGGCTGAATCTGGTAGTAGGGTACCATGAGGGTGAGTGCCGCTGAGACTCCAAAATATGCCAAAAAGCAGATGAAGAGAGAAATCATGATGCTGAAGGGGATGGAATGCTGAGGATTTAGGGCTTCTTCCCCTGCAGGAAGGGCGGAAATGCTGAGTCAGGAAAACATACTGGGATGAAAGCACAAAATCAAATTCCCTCTTGAATCTTCAAGAACAGGCTAACCTACTACCAACCCCTACACCCAAGAGAAGCCCAAACTGTGCCCAACCCTCTGATGGGACACACCGTGACCACGTTACCTCTCATGGCAATGGAATCAAAACCAAGAAATGCGTAGAAACATGTTGCTGCCCCATGGAGAATTCCTTCAAAGCCAAAGGGCATGAACCCTCCAGAACCCAGAGGGTCCAAGCTATGATGAGAGAAGGAATGAGGAAGGACATGGGTGAGATGTGTTGAGCCATCTCTACTGGACTCCTCCCTTAATACCACGAATCCTGGACCCTCATCACTTGGATCCATCAGCCCAGGTCTCTTTGTTGCTGTTGTTTTGTCACTAAGTCATGTCCTACTCTTTTTCACCGTCCTGGACTGTAGCTCTCTAAGCTCCTCTGTCCATAGGATATCCCAGGCCAGAATGCCAGAGTGGGTTGCCATTTCCTTCTCTAGGGGATCTTCCCAACCCAGGGATTGAACTCAGGTCTCTGGCCTTGGCAGGCAGATTCTTTACCACTGAGCCGCCAGGGAAGCCCTGGTCTTTTAGTCTTCATATTTCTGGCTCTGCACCACCTCCCCCAAGCATTGCTATGGCCAAGAGCACCGTTCCAAACTATAAATGTCAGTGGATCCAGATGCGTTCAGTTTGTAGTCCTGTTCTGTGAGCTCCCAATTGTGCAGGTCTCCTTTAATGAAGCCAGAGAGGATGATAAAGCTGAGAACCAAAATGTTGATGACTGTGAACACTTTGTTAACCAGGGTCGACTCACGAGCTCCCAGGACCAGTACTCCTGTGGGAAAGATGGAATACGAGACATCCAAAACAGCTAAATCCATAGTCACAGAAAGCAGACTAGTGGTTGTCAGGGGTTATGGAGTTAGTGGTGGTGGTGGGCGAATGGACAGTGACTGCTCAGTGGGTACGGTGTTTCCTTTCCGGGTGACAAACATATTTGGAACCAGGTGAAGGTGACTGTTACCTAACATTGTGAGTGTACTAAGTCCCACTGACCTGTACATTTTAAGGTCATTAATTTCTTACTGTGACAATCATCTCACAACATATACCTCTACCAAATTGTCATGTTAAATCCAAATCTACCAAACATCAGCTTAAATTTGTACAGTGTTGCATTTATAGCTAAATAAAGCTGGGGAAAATAGTTTGTTTAATTTATGCTATGTTATTGTCTTCTCAATTAAAAATACATCTTTGTAAGGTCTCAATCAGTTCAGTTCAGTCACTCAGTCGTGTCCAACTCTTTGCGACCCCATGAACCGCAGCATGCCAGGCCTCCCTGTCCATCACCAACTCCCAGAGTTTACCCAAACTCATGTCCATTGAGTCGGTGATGCTATCCAACCATCTCATCCTCTGTCGTCCCCTTCTCCTCCCACCTTCAATCTTTCCCAGCATCAGGGTCTTTTCAAATGAGTCAGCTCTTCACATCAGGTGGCCAAAGTATTGGAGTTTCAGCTTCAACATCAGTCCTCCAGTGAACACCCAGGACTTATCTCCTTTAGGATGGACTGGTTAGATCTCCTTGCAGTCCAAGGGACTCTCAAGTGTCTTCTCCAACACCACAGTTCAAAAGCATCAATTCTTCAGCACTTAGCCTTCTTTATAGTTCCACTCTCAATAAGATCTCAATAAATGATTTTCAGCTGGGGTTGACTTTGTATGCCAAGTGACATTTGACAATGTCTGGGGACATCATGATTTTCACAGTTTAGGAGGTGTGTGTCACTGGTATCTAGTGAGTAAAGTTCAGAGTTGCTACTCAACATCCAATGAATGATGAGTTTTTCTAAAAAACCCAAATTGCACACCCCCACACCTATGAATGATCAAGCCCCAACTGTCAGAGGTACCAACAATGGGAATGTCTTGCCTTCCATATCACAGACCCTATTTTCCAGTCCTCATTCTCCATCATTTTGCCACCCCAAGCCTTTCTCACCTCAGCTTCTGCTCTGCACCCGACTTTTCCCATCCCATCATCCCCTCTCACCTGTGAGCAGCAACACCAGGCCCAGGGCGACAAAGTCTGCATAGGTGGGCAGGAAGTAAGGCACATGCAGAGAGAGAGTTCCCTGTAACCCCTGAGAGATGTGGTTCCCAGTCAGGCTGTCCAAGGCGGAGCTCCAGCCCCGGGCTATACAGGCGGTGCCTGCAGTGGCAGAAGAAGGAACATTCACTGACAAACATAAACCAATTCCTAGTATGGGCCATGGGCTATATTTTGTTTTGGAGGAACTCAAACAAAATACGTGACCTCAAAGAGTTTCTTTTCATGAGTTGGCATGGGAAGACCCAGATGATTCACAAAATAAATCAACTATTTAATATGCTAGGAGGAGATTAATGTTATGTAAGAAAACATAATAGGAAGTTGGAACCAGGAGGGCTGGAAGGTGTGGATTGAAATATTAAATCAGATGTAAAGGAAAATTCCATGAAAGAAACAGTTGAGCAGAGACTTCAGTATGGTGAGGGGATGAGCCCGTGGGTCATGCCTCCCTCTTGGCCACTGCCTAGAGTCCCCTTTCCTTGGGGGCTCTTGGTCCATCAGTTAAGGAAAGCAGGGGAGAGCTGAGAACAATGAAGTTGTGGAGTTTTCCTGCCACAATTATCCACTTCCCCCTAAAGGTGGATAATCAAATTCTCATGAAAGAGTGAAGACCTAAACCCCACCTCCTAGAACCTGATCTTAAGCCCCACACTGTCCTCCAATCCATCCACTCACCGATGACCAAGGACAGGATGAGGTTCCAGCCAGTGATGAAGGCGCAGAGTTGTCCCATGGTAATGTAGCTGTAGAGATATGCAGAACTGGAGCCTGGTACCCGGGCCCCAAACTCTGCATAGCAGAGCCCAGACAACACACAGGACAGGCCAGCCATCAGGAAGCAGATGACAGTCGCTGGTCCAGCTCTCACTTTGGCCACTGCACCAACCAGGATGTACACGCCAGCTCCCAGGGTTCTGCCCACACCCAAGGCCACCAGGTCAAGGGTGTTCAGATGAGCTTCGGGACTCTCAGACTCTGCTCCGACCTCCAGCGGCCGCCTGTGGACCAGCTTCTGACTAAATTGGCGAACATACTGATGCAGCATCCTAGACATAGCTGACAGGTTACAATCTGCTGAGAAAATAAGATGCCGGGAGCCGGTGAGGCATTCCACTCGTGACAAAGGTCATGAGGAAGGAGGCTCGGCATACGCAAAGGCGGGATCGAGCCTCAGGAGTCCGCCCGGATATTCTCGAGCATTTTCCCCCCCAAAACCAGAGTCTGCCTACTTTATTGCTTTGTGCTCTCACCTCTGACTTTACTGGGGGCTGTCCCCTACCACCATCTCGCTCTCTCTGTCAAAGAGTTAACTTACAGCTCCAATTAATAAAGTTCCTGGGCAATTAGGAGTGTTTAAATCCAAACCCCTCAGATGGCTCTCTAACTCGCCTGACAAGTTTACCCGGACTCCTGCAGCTATGCATACGATTGTTTACAGTCTCCTAGCCTCCAGAGGCACGGGAAGCTTAAGATATTCAAATAGCTTAGAGCCTCTCAGAGAGTTAAAAACTGTCAGAATAAACTAGTAAAGGATTTCATTGATGAGTCAATGCTTGTTGCCAAGTTTTCACATCCCCTGAATTGTATCCTTGAATATGTATTAATTAATAGTTGGTATATAGAAAAAATAAGTAGTGGCCTTGGTGTTAGTAACTTTAGACCCTTAAGGTAATAAATTCTTTCCTTTGTTGTAAACCCATTACACATCCGCCCTATAGGAATGCAATTTTATCTTTGGAAGATGGCGCCAAACCTTAAAATAATTACTCAGAGAAAATAAGTCTTTGTTGATAAGTTCTTGTCAAAAGTCATAAAATGTTAGTAGGCCTTCTGGCCAGAAGATGATGTAAATCACCTAAACCATTTGTATACGATAAATTTGCAGGAAAGAAACCCTGGTTTTTGATAAGAATCAAAGACTGCTGACTTTGCATCCCCTATTATCCTCTATGTGTAACTTAGGGTATAAAAGCCCCTGTTAAAAATAAAGCTACGGGCCTTGCTCACCAATGCTTGGTCTCCCCATGTCATTCTTTCCTTTAACTTCCGGCTGAAGTCTCCATCTGGAGCGTGGATATCCTCTGCGACCACTTATTTGCCTGGGCTTCTAAGACCCACTCGAGAAGGTGTCTAAGGTGGGGCACCTTCCGCTATTCAAGAGGGCGCCTGCGGCCTCCGTGGTCAGAGCTAACCTGGTGTCACGGGTTATATTGATTTTCCGCGTAAACCAAGCTACTCAGCCTCTTTTCTCCACTGAATTTTCCTACTGAGCTATCCTCATTCTATTACTCTTTATATCTCTAATTACCATTTGAATAGGTCGCCGACTCCGTCTCCCCTTCGAATACCCTGGATCAGCCGGGGCTGGTCCTCGGCAATAAGACACAAAGCCATCAAGAAGATCCATCCGCCACTGGGCCTGGGAGTCCAATTTCACAGAGCAATGGAGTGATTAGGAGCAGTTGGTCAAAAGACACATTGAGCAAGTCTTCCGTGTCTGAGCTTTGGATTGTTAAACTCAGGGAAGATTTTTAATATGTTTCAAAGTTACTGGAAGTGTAAGAGGATTTAGGAGAAGAAAACATGTTGCATCAAAATGTGCCACAGTACTGAACTGGATGCTTAAAATATTTTAAGATGGCAAATTTTATGCTCTGTGGTATTTACTTCTGTTTTCCTAAATTGCTGCCATGGTAAATAATAAAGCCAACCTCACAGAGTTGCTTCACAGAGGGTTGTAGCAAACCTCATGGTAACTTAGTATAAATCACCATACAGTCATCTCTACAGTCACCAAAACCTGAGGATTGTCAAGTCATTTATGTCGTCCCTGTATCCACAGAGGAGGAACCCACAGATATGGAGGGTCAACAGTATACAGGAGACTAACATCAGTATTCACATCACAAACCATGTATAAGGGGAATCTTCACTATTGTTTGAGCACCAGTCAAAAAAGAGTCACAGCCTGCAGATTTGATCTAACCTCCCAAATCCTACCTCTTCTCACACAAACACAGACAGGTCCCAGCTCTTGTTTTCATCGAGAAAATGGGGCTCTCCACCCTCAGGCTGGAACCGGGCTGACCCCTGCACTCTGGGGTTGCAGAGGTCTCTTTGGGAGAATGTGAACTCAGCGCCCAGTCTCCTACAGAAGAGGGTGATCTGAGACTTACTGGATCCTTGAAGCAGAGCCTGGAGCACTGGGTCAGTCAGCGATCCTGAGGTTAAGCCATGCAGGGCTGGAGCTGAGACATCTCCAAGAACCGAAGCAGGGAGTCCTGAGCACAGAAGACAGTCCTTACCCCTGGGTTGTTGGGGTGGAGATGGGGCTGGGTGGGCGGGGAGCATCTGCTGTGTGGCTATCAGCCCTGACTCTTCTGTGGTTATCCTCAGGGGGTGGTTCCAAGATGATGATGATGATGATGATGATGATGATGTGTGTGTGTGTGTGTGTGTTAAAAGACACATAATATAAAATTGACTAGTTTAATCATTTTAAGTGTGTGGATCAATCACGTAGGGCTTCCCTGATGGCTCAGCTGGTAAAGAATATGCCTTCAATGCAGGAGACCTGGGTTCAATCCCTGGGTTGGGAAGATTCCCTGGAGAAGGGAATAGCTACCCACTCCAGTATTCTGGCCTGGAGAATTCCATGGACTATACAGTCCATGGGATAGCAGAGAGTCAGACATGACTGAGAGACTTTCACTTTTCAGTCAAGTTAAATACATTCACTTTTTGTGCAAACAAACCAGGACTTTTTCTTCTGGCAAAACTGAAATTCTACCCATTCAACAACAACCCCCCTTTCTCCTTTCCCAGTTCCTGGTAATTACCATTCTACTTTCTGTCTTTATGATTCTGACCACTCTAGGGACTTCATTTCAGTAGAATCAATCAATATTTGTCCTTTCCTGGAAGGTTTATTTTACTTGGTAGAATGTTTACTAGGTTCATGCATGTTGTAGCATGTATTAGAATCCTCTTCTTTTTTTTAATGCTGAAGAATACTCTATTGTGGACACATACCACATTGGCTTTTCCATTTTTTTTTTTTTTGATCAATGAGCACTTGGGTTGCTTTCATGCTTTATTTATTGTGAAAAATGCTGCTATGAACAGGAGTGTAAAAATATCTCTTCCAGAGTGTGTCTTCAATTCTCTTGGATATAGCCTCAGGAGTAGAATTGCTGGATCATATAGTTCTAGGATTTTTATCTGCTTGTGATAGAGAAAATGTTCACATATTGAGGTATGGGGAATTCAATTTGTCTTATACATGGCTCAGTCTGAACTGTGTGTGAACTAAGACAGCCTGTCAGTCCCTCACAGCACATCTTCTTTAACCACTGAAGTAGAGAGCATCTGTTTTGAAGACAAGGATAATAATTCCCTTCTTATGGCATTCATGTTAACGCCTCCTGAAAGCTAAGATTCCCTGCCCAGACACCAGGGTCCTATAGTCTCCCTATGTACTAAGTCTGTCTCTTGAAACCTTGAAGGAATGTGCCCTGTTATATTGATGTATGTTCTTTGTTTGGATGAGGATAAGAATGTGCTGAAATCCATGCTTTAATGGAGCAGTTAGTCAGAGCTATTTCCGAGTCTGTCCCCCAGACTCTAATACTTATTTTGGTTCAAGTAAAACATTCCTATTCTCATTAGAGATTGTTTATTTTCATGCATACTTGAATTCTTTTGATCATCATAGACATTAGGAATAAAGGACTATAAATCTGGGGATATGCCACTCAAACCATGCTCCCTCCCAGTCCTCTTACACCACTCAGCTTCCCATTATCTGCACATGACCTGAGAACACTCCAGTGTGTGTGTGGGTCTTCCCTGGTGGCTCAGTGGTAAAGAATCTGCCTGCAATGCAGGAGAAGCAAGAGACTCGGGTTTGTTTCCTGGGTTGGCAAGATCGCCTGGAGGAGGGTGTCTTGCTGATCCT
Source organism: Bos grunniens (assembly GCF_055505025.1). Lineage (NCBI taxonomy): Eukaryota > Metazoa > Chordata > Mammalia > Artiodactyla > Bovidae > Bos > Bos grunniens. The sequence continues at coordinate 61,949,299 of NC_141182.1, read as the reverse complement.
ATTCATGACATCAGTTGTCTCACTGTTCACACTGTTCACTAAACCCAGGGTAGGCAAGGCATGAGCTAAGAAGCTGGAAGGAGATGCGAGGAGTCATAGAAACTGCAGACACATTTATTCTTTCCTGGCTGGCATGGCAGCCATGACACGGCCTCTCTCCTGGCTGATGCAGCAGCTATAACCATAATGTGGTAAAATGGAGCCATAACATAACCTCATATAACATGACCATGATGTTGCTGCAATGTGGTCCTCCTGAAGAAGCAACCAGGGCTTTCATGGTGAAGCTCTTACAGGTGCCTATGACCAGCTGAGTATGTCATGATGCATATAAGTACTTTAAGTGATCTCAGCTGTTCAGTTCAGTCACTCAGTTGTGTCCAACTCTTTGCGACCCCATGAACCGCAGCACACCAGGCCTCCCTGTCCATCACCAACTCCCAGAGTTTACTCAAGCTCATGTCCATTGAGTCAGTGATGCTGTCCAACCATCTCATCCTCTGTTGTAACCGTCTACTCCTGCCTTCAATTTTTCCCAGCATCAGAGTCTTTTCCAATGAGTCAGTTCTTCGCATGAGGTGGCCAAAGTATTGGAGCTTCAGCTTCAGCAGCAGTTCTTCTAATGAATATTCAGGACTGATATCCTTTAGGATGAGCTGGTTGGATCTCCTTGCAGTCCAAGGGACTCTCAAGAGTCTTCTCTAACACCACAGTTCAAAAGCACCAATTCTTCGCTGCTGAGCTTTCTTTGTGGCCCAGCTCTCACATCTGTACATGACTACGGGAAAAACCGTAGCTTTGACTAGACAGACCTTTGTTGGCAAAGTAATGTCTTTGCTTTTTAATATGCTGTCTAGGTTGGCCATAGCTTCTCTTCCAAGGAGCAAGCGTCTTTTAATTTCATGGCTGCAGTCACCACCTGCCAAGATTTTGAAGCCCAAGAAAATAAAGTCTGTCACTGTTTCCATTGTTTCCCCATTTATTTGCCATGAAGTGATGGGACAGAATGCCACGATCTTAGTTTTTTGAATGTTGAATTTGAAGCCAACTTTTTCACTCTCCTTTTTCACTTTTATCAAGAGGCTCTTTAGTTCCTCTTCACTTTCTGCCATAAGAGTGGTGTCATCTGCATATTTGAGGTTATTGATATTTTTTCCTGGCAATCTTGAGTCCAGCTTGTGCTTCATCCAGCCTGGCATTTCACATGATGAAATCACTGCAGATGGTGATTGCAGCCATGAAATTAAAAGATGCTTACTCCTTGGAAGGAAAATTATGACCAACCTAGACAGCATATTCAAAAGCAGAGACATTACTTTGCCAACAAAGGTCTGTCTAGTCAAGGCTATGGTTTTTCCCGTGGTCGTGTATGGATGTAAGAGTTGGACTACAAAGAAAACTGAGCACAGAAGAATTGATGCTTTTGAACTGTGGTGTTGGAGAAGACTCTTGAGAGTCCCTTGGACTGCAAGGAGATCCAAACAGTCCATCCTAAAGGAGATCAGTCCTGGGTGTTCGTTGGAAGGACTGATGTTGAAGCTGAAACTCCAATACTTTGGCCACCTGATGCGAAGAGCTGACTCATTTGAAAAGACCCTGATGCTGGGAAAGATTGAAGGTGGGAGGAGAAAGGGACGACAGAGGATGAGATAGTTGGATGGCATCACAGACTCAATGTACATGAGTTTGGGTAAACTCTGGGAGTTGGTGATGGACAGGGAGGCCTGGCGTGCTGCGGTTCATGGGGTCTCAGAGAGTCGGACATGACTGAGAGACTGAACTGAAACTGAAACTACAGAGGACATGGCAGCCCACTCCAGTGTTCTTGCCTGGAGAATCTCATGGACAGAGGAGCCTGGCGGGCTACAGTTCATGGGGTCACTGAGAGCTGAGCACGACTGAAGCAACTGAGCACACACACACTCTCCAGTGTTGGGGCCCCCAACCCAGCAGGACCCCAAGCAGGAGAAGAGGGGCTTAAAATCTCTGATGTTAAATCAAGCTACACAAGCATTGGATAAGCAAGGTGCCTGTGTCCAGTCTTGCACAAATGGATGGAAGGGGATAAAAAGGATGTGACTTTGTCCTTTCTCCAAGGAGCTCTTGGAGAGCTGCTTGTTTGCTGGGAGAGCTGAGCTCGCAGGGAGGGAAGTGATACGTGATGTCAGAGGTCAGGAGCTCTGCTCCTCACGAAGGAAAACCTGGAGCAGGAAGTGGCGGGGTGAAGGGCGGATGGGGGTACTGCTGAAGGGTTTACTAGATTCTGGCGTGCATCAAACGTGCTAAAACACTGGGCACAGACCTTCAAAATGGGGCTTAAATGTAGTAGTTGGCTTTTTGTTGTTGGTGTTTAGTAGCTATGTCGTGTCCGACTCTTGGTGACCCAATGGACTGTAGCCCACCAGGCTCCTCTGTTCATGGAATTTTCCAGGCAGGAATACCGAAATGGGTTGCCATTTCCTTCTCTAGGGGATCTTCCTGGCCCAGGGATTGAATCAACGTCTCCTGCATTGGCAGGTGAACTCTTTACCACTGAGCTACCTGGGATGTTCCACTTGACTTTTACACTAACTGACAAAAAAATGGAAGTATAATCCGTTTAAAATAGTCTAAATTAAAAAAAAAATTCAACCACACAACATGTAAAGGAGTGGCTGAAGCTGTGTGCAGAGTTTGGTTCTTTTTTTGTGGCTGAGTAACTGTTTGCAATGAGCAAGCTAATAATTTTCTTTCTTCCTCTGGTTGTTGATTACAATATGGTACTTTCTGGTGAAAACTGATCTCGCTGCACACTTCCGAAGCATGCACTTTCCTCTATGCATATTTTATTTTTAAAAGTTTACATAGAAATTGTTCAGCATTGGGAATTCCCTAGAGGCCCAGGGGTTAGGACTTGGCGGTTTCCTTGCTATGGTCCGGGGGTTCATTCTCTCATCTGGGAACTAAGTTTCCAAAAGTTATGCCAAAAAGAAGTACAAGGTCAAAGTTGTTTTGTCCGCTGGCAAAATATTTATGGCTGTAAATGCATCCCACATTCACACTCCATAGAGGCTCAGAGTATCTTTGAGCCAGCAGACCCTTCAGTGCATGGAGGAATGCCACACAGCATCTATGTCCTGTGGTTAAGATGACTCAGCAGCAGGAATGCTTTTGTCAAGAGTCTGGAAGGTGGAGGCTTGTGGCTATTGATCATTGTTCTCCTCCAAGCTGTGTCGGATCCCATATCCAAAGTATATGACAGATCCTAGTAGGGAGATGAGACAATGAGAAGGAAAAGTAGGCGCTCTCCTTGTTTACAAACGCCCAATAGGCCTCCTATCATGGCATCTGACACAGTTTAGGGGAGAGGTTGTAGGAAGATGGTTGGGTTTTGTCACTCAAACTGTCTCATTATCCAAGGAAGCCACTTAACAATCACCATCCAGATGCCAAACAGGATCCAGATCCAAGAGGTCTTCTGCATCATCAAGTAAATGTTCACAAAGGTGCTCACCAGTGCGAGGACAGGCAAAGCAGGAACCTGTGGGCAAAGTCAGTTCATCCTTGAACATACTCCTGACGTCTGAAAAGGGAGACCCACGTGGGTGGGAAGTATTAGTCACTTAGTCGTGTCTGCCTTTGGGACTCTGTGGACTGTAACCTCTTTTCATGGGATTCTCCAAGCAAGAGTACTGGAGTGGATTGCCATTCCCTTCTGTAGATCTTCTCTATTGAACTTGGGTCTCCTGCATTGCAGACAGATTCTTTACTGTCTGAGCCACCAGAGAAGCACACGTGGGTGGTTAGTCCCTCTGGATCTAGATGTATTCAGCTTATAGTCCTGTTCTGTGAGCTTCCAGTTGTGCAGGTCTCCCTTAACGAAGCCAGAGACGATGATGAGGCTGAGAACCAAAATGTTGATGCCCGTGAGCACTTTGTAAACCCAGGCTGACTCACCAGTTCCCAGAGCCAGTACGCCTGTGGGAAAGATGTAATATGAGACATCCAAGATAACTAAATCCATAGACAGTTGCCAAGAGCTGAGGGATTGGTGCTGGACAGATGAAACTGTCTGCTCAGTGGGTATGGGATTTCCTTTTAAGGTGATAAAAATGTTTGGAAACTCACTTGATAGGGGTACTCTTTTGCTATTTTGAGTTGGGTGATCTTGCTTACAGATTTGAAACATGCTTGGCCTTGAAATCAAATGTTTTTATTTAAAAATATATTTGGAACTCAATGGAGGTGGTTGCCCAACATTGTGAATATACTAAGTACCACTGAATTGTACACTTTCAGATGGTTAATTTCTTACATGACAATCATCTCACAATATATACATCTACCAAATCATTACCTGTATACTTTAAATTTGTACAGTGTTGTATTCATATCTCAATAAACCTGGGAAAAATAATAAAATATTTAATTTTGTGCTATGCTAATTTCCCCTCAATTAAAACCACAATTTGGTCTCAATACAGAAGAGATACTAATAGGTCTACGTAAATGAATCTCAGCCTGGGAATGATTTTGTCCCCTAAGGAACATTTGACAATGTCTCCAGATATTATGATTTTCACAGTTTAGGGGGTGGGTATCACTGGTATCTAGTGGGTAAATGTCAGAAGTGTTACTCAACATCCAACAATGATTTTCTAAAAAAGTTGAAACGCACACCCCTATACCTATGAATGATCCAACCCAAACTGGCAATGATGCCAAGAATGGGAAACAATGGTCTATGTCTTGCCTCTCTTGCTCTCACATCAGAGACCATTCCAGCCCTAATCCCCCACCATTCTGCCACCCAAGCCTTTCCCACCCCAGCTCCCCCTGACACTCTGCTCTTCCCATTCTTCTCTGACCCCTGACTCACTGGTGATCAGCAGCACCAGGCCCAGGGTAAAAAAGTCTGGGTACGTGGCCAGGAAAGAGGGCTTATATGGAGAGAAAGTTTCCTGTAACGCTTGAGAGATGTGGTTCCCAATGAGGCTGTCAAAGGTGTAGCTCCAGGCCTGGGCTACACTGGTGGTGCCTGCAGTGGCAGAAGGAATATTCATTGACAAACATAAGTAGATTCCTAATACGGCCATGGGCTATATTTTTTTTTGGGAAGGGAACCCAAACAAAATACCTAATTGCAAAGAGATTCTTTTCAAGGGTTGGGATGGGAAAACCCAGATGATTCACAAAATTGTGTGTGTGTGTGAGTGCGTGCGCACTCAGTCTTGTCTGATTCATTGCAACCCCATGGATTGTAGCCCTCCAGGCTTCTCTGTCCATGGGATTTCCCAGGCAAGAATACTGGAGTGGGTTGCCATTTGCTAATCCAGGGAATCTTCCCACCCAGGGATGGAACCCATGTCTCGTCTTCTGCATTGGCAGGCAGATTCTTTACCACTGCACCACCTGGAAAGCCTTCACAAAATAGGTCAGCTATTTAATATGCTAGGAGATCAATGTTATGCAAGAAAGTATCACAGGAAATTGGGACCAGGAGAACTGGAAAGTGAGACTAGAAATTTTAAAACAAGATATAAGGGAAAACTCTATGAAGGCAGCAGTCGAGCAAAGACTTCGAAATGGTGAAGGGATGAGCCCATGGGACATGCTTCCTTCTCACACACTCCCTACAGTTCCCTGACCCCTGGGTTCTTGGTCCATCATTTAAAGAAAGCAGGATAGAGATGAATAGAATGACATTGTGGGAGTTTCCTGCCACTGTTATCCTCTTTACCCCACAAGGTGGATAACAAGGTTCTCATGAATGAGTGGAGTGAAGAACTAAATCCCGCCTCCTTGTTTTCTGATCTTAAACCCACAACTTCCCCTGATCCATCATTTCACCTATGGCTAAGGACAGTATGAGGTTCCAGCCAGTGATGAAGGCACACAGTTGTCCCACGGTGACGTAGCTGTAGAGATACACAGTACCAAAGCATGGTACCCGGGCCCCAAACTCAGCATAGCAGAGCCCAGACATCACACAAGACAGGCCAGCCAGCAAGAAGGAGATGACAGTCGCTGGTCCAGCGACAGACAGGGCCACTGCACCAGTGAGGGTGTACACGCTGGCTCCCAGGGTCCTGCTCACACCCAAGGCCACCAGGTCATGGGTGTTCAGATGAGCTTCGGGACTCTCAGACTCCTCTATGGGTTCCAGTGGCCGCCTGCCGACCAGCTTCTGAGCAAACTGTCAAACATACTAATGCAGCATCCTAGACATAGATGCGGAGAAAGCAATGGCACCCCACTCTGGTACTCTTGTCTGGAATATCCCATGGACAGAGGAGCCTGGTAGGCTGCAGTCCATGGGGTTGCTAAGAGTCAGACATGACTGAGCAACTTCACTTTCACTTTTCACTTTCATGCATTGGAGAAGGAAATGGCAACCCACTCCAGTGTTCTTGCCTGGAGAATCCCAGGGACGGGGGAGCCTGGTGGGCTGCAGTCTATGGGGTCGAACAGAGTTGGACATGGCTGAAGCGACTTAGCAGCAGCAGCAGCAGCAGACATAGATGAGGAGGTTACGGTCTGCAGAGGGTACACCATCACAAAGGCACAAAGCCATCAAGAACATCATCTGCCCTCAGCCCTGGAGTCCAAGTCCATAGTGCAATGGAGTTGTGAGGGGCAGGTGATAAAAGGACATACGGGGCAAGCTCTCCATCTCCGAGCTTTGGTTTCTACAAACACAAATGAAACTTTTAATACATTTCAAAGTTATTGGAAGTGTAAGAGGATTGAGGGGGGCAAAACATGTTGCATCAAAGAGTGCAATATTACTGAAATGGACACAAACATTTTTAAGAGGGCAAACTTTATGCTCTGTGGTCTGTTACTATCATTTCCTAAATTGCTGCCATAGTAAACAATACAGCCAGCTTCACAGAGTTGTGGGTTGGAGCACATCTGATCGTAATTTAGTATAAATCACCATACAGTCATCTCTGAGGTATAACAATCTGGGGGTCCTCAAGTCCCTTACATCATCCCCGTGTCCACAGAGAAGGAGTCCGCAGATACAGAGGGTCAACAGTATACAGGAGACTGACATCAGTATTTACATCACAAACCCTGGATAAGGGGAATCGTTACTATTTTTTCTTTCTTTCTTTTTTTGAAAGCAAGCAACATAATTTATTAAGTATGCAAGACAACGCACTAAGGCTTTTCCATTTCATCTGCGCATAATAAACGAGTATGGCTATTTTCATTTGTACAAAACTCTCGTATAAGAAACTTACTTAGGTTACAACAAGAACTGAGCAGCCACACGGTGTTTAAAGCTGATTTATTGTTACAGAGGAAGGTTCCCCCCAACCCCACCCCCCCACACAAAGCTAAGCCTGTGATGTTATATATGTACATTCAGAATTTTATTTCAAAACAAAGAACTGTAGCAACAATAATAGAAAAAATCCATTTGGAAATTATTCACAACCTGGTCACTGAGAACTGAGAAACATTCCATGCTGCACCACTGCCAACCTGCTGGTCTGAGGAGTCGGAGCAGAGGTGCGGCTGGAGGACAGTCCCCGGCCATGGCAAAGCCCTGTCCCAAGGCACTGCGAGTTTTGTACCCAAAGCCTCAGCAACCAGAGGGAATAGCGAGAACTTAGAACCCAAATACTGTCATAGGCGAGGGTTTGACTGAAGGGCTTGAAATATGTAAGCACCAAAGAAGCTAAGGGAGATCAAACAACATATGAAGGAGGGATGAAGAGCCCAGTCTCCACCTCTAAAAATACTGGATGATCCTGGAAGTGGCCGTGGGCTGTGGTAAATGTAATCCCTCCATCTCAGCAAACCCTCTGGCCACCCCAGATCTAGAAGCTTATTGTCCCCTTAAGAATGCCCCCCTCTCCCCCACGACACCCTTCCAGTGCACCCAGGAGGCATCATGTCCTGATCTCACACTCTTTCCTGTCTTCTCCTGCTGTCTGAGTGGAGAGTGAGTCCTCCACTCTCAGTCTCAACATTTAGGGAGTTCTCTCTGTCCTCTCCAACAAGGAAAGGCAGCCAGATGGGATGGAACTCTGAAGTTTCAAAGAAAACCGTTGATGCAGATTCCACCCAGCAGAGGCAGTGTTGTTTACATATACACGGATGAGTCTGAACACATTATACCCAATAGGGGCCTTAGGAACCTAACAAGATAACCAGCAACTGTTTCGTGACGGTGTACAAATGTTCACGCTCACGTGTGGGCCTTGCCGCACATCCACACAGACTGTCACGTGTGGTCGACAGGAAAGTTCAAGTCCCTCAGGGGGCACCTGACGTAACACCATGTAACGTGGTAACAAGGGTAACTTCACATGGTAAGCTGACATAAACAAGCATGAGATGACCCTCATGTAATAACACACGTCAACCGAATAATAATTGTTCAGGAAAAAAAATCGTCTTCCGGCACTGAGGTTACAAATTCCAAGTTAGCTATAAACATCTCTAAGTTCTTTCAAAGCTATGGCTTAAAGCAAAGTAAAAATCAACATCTAAAATCCTCTAAACAACAAACTGAAGAAATAATGAACCTCTACCAAGAACCAAGATTTTTGGTTGCTCACTTGGGAGGCTCTCCCACCAGATGGATGATAGGAATATTTTTTTTAAAAAAGTGAGTTCAGTACAGAGAAGGAAGCTGCTTGGTCCAGTGAGGGGAGAGAGGATTTGTAGAAATAACCATCCCTTCTCTGGACTCCATCCAAAATTAGAACCCATAAACCCCTATTAACTACAATGCCCACCCTAGCAATAATCCTAGATTTCAAGTAATACTACATATAATCTTAAATGAAGAAAAAAGTTCCAAAGGAAACCAATAGCTTCTTTATACAGGCACATGACTTTTCTGAGAAAGTTGAGAGTTTTTATCGGGAGGATAGAAATTGCTAAGAGGCAACGTGCAAACTTCACACACCCCATCATGCATCCTCCAATTATGCATGACCTTTCTCCCTAAATCCTTCCCTTCTTATTGCACCTTAACCTCTTCAGTATAAAATCTTCCACCCTATAACCTGTCCTGAAGAACCTCCCTCTAACCTCAATTTCCTTAGGCTTTCATTATTTGGTAAAATTACTTTATATTAAAAAAATAAATATTTATGCAATAAAACCAGAAGATAAATAAAACTCAAGTTTATTTTCTCAGTAGAGCTGTATGGAAGACAAGAAGGAGCTCTTATGGAACCCCTCTCTGCCCCCTACTCTTGAGTGTACCTGCTTCCTGGTGAGTCTGCGGTTGGAGGAATGGTACCTTCTAGCCCACTCCCCAAAATGCCCTGAGGCAATTTTAGAACCTAAGGGAGCAGGAGCTGGCCAGGTTGTCACATACCAAGTGGCCAATCCCTCCTGAAATGAAGGTAGGTTTACTTGGTCTCTCCTGAGCTGAAGAGAATGTCCAAGAAATGAAATTTTCAAAAGCCATTGACGACAACGACTAACCCCAGCCTTGGGATCTTCTGAGCGCCCAACGAGTGTGTGGATGAGAAAGGAATGGAGTAGCAGCATTCAGAAATAGTCCTGGGTTACAACCTGATGAGGTCAAGGCTGCTTTTTGTGACGGGAGGGAGGTGGGTAGGAGGCACGTCTTAGGCATTGGTGTCCCTCATGGGCTGGATGCTCCATGATGGGGCCTTTCTCACCATGGGTTCCTGTCTGCACCTACCCTTCAAAGGCTCGTGTAATTTCCTCAAAAGTCCTGCCACGGGTCTCAGGAACTTTGAAGAAGGTGAAGACCCAGAAGATAATGAGGAAGATGGTGAAGAAGATGAAAACGTGGGCGCCTAAGTAGAATGCGGCCAAGGGGAAGGTCAGTCCAACCAAAAAGTTGGAGGTCCAGTTGGAACAACCAGCCACTGCCATGGCAGCCGGGCGGGGTCCCTGGCTGAAGAGTTCAGCCACAATAAACCAGGGAATGGGGCCTGGGCCAATTTCAAAGAAGGCTATAAAGACCAGGATGGCCCCAATACAGATACAGTTCATCAAGCTATAATCATTCTTTAGTAACAAAGAAATCATAATGATGATGGAACAAAAAGCCATCCCTCCAAGGCCAATCAGGTGTAGAGTCCTCCTCCCAGCCCTTTCCACCAAGAACAAAGACACCACGGTGAAGATGGTGTTGACCACACCTGTGCCAACAGTGGCATAGACTGGCTCCTGGACACCTGCATCTTTGAAGATTCCTGTTGAGTAGTAGATCACTGCATTGATCCCAGAGAGGTGCTGGGAGAGCTGGAGCATGATGGAGGCAATGATGGGTTTCCGGTAGTTGGGGGCACGGAAGAGCTCTGGCACTGTGACTTGCTTCTCCCGCGACATCAGCACACTTTCATCCTTCATCTCCTGGATGTCCTGAGCCACATCCTCGGTGCCCCATAATCTCTGGAGGACCTCCTTTGCCTTCTCCTCCTGCTTTCTGTTAATGAGCAAGAATCTAGGACTTTCAGGGCAAAATGGAAGGGCAGCGCACTGGATGATGGCTGGTATGATGGTGAAGACCAGGAGCAGAGGCCAGAGATCTTTAGTCCCCAAGATGACGTTTAGACCAAAGATCTGGGCCACCAGAATTCCAATAACGATGCCCAGCTGGTTGAGAGTACCAAAGGCGCCCCGCAGGGCAGTAGGTGAGATCTCTTCAATGTACATGGGCACGAATCCTGTGCAGAGTCCGCAGAAGAGGCCAATAACCAGTCGGCCCACGATCAGCATTTCAACCGACTCTGCCATTTTGCAGAATCCCATAAGGCAGCCGCCAGCTATGGCCAACAGGTTGACAATAAACATTGAATTGCGCCTGCCAAACCGGTTGACAAAGAGTCCGATGGAGAAGGAACCGATCATACCACCCACGGAGAAGATGGCCACGGACAAGGACCACAGGAATGTGAGGAGCATGCTGGACGGGAGGGTTCCTGACCACTTTTCCAAAGCATAATTGAGAAAGTCCTTTATGATCTCCTCAGGAGCATTGATGACTCCAGTGTTGTAGCCAAACTGGAACGAGCCTATGGTAGCAACTGAGATGGTGAAGATCAGAGGTGCGGTGACCTTTGCGGTCCCCATGGCCCTAATTTAATTCTTTTCAAATCTTCGATTAAGATCTAGGAGTGGGACTCCAGAGACCCCTCTTCCAGGCAGCAAAACCTCCAAAATGTCCTTTCTGGGTGGCAAGTTTTCATCCAGGTCCTCAGTCTATTATTTCTATATTAAAGAGTCTAAGAAGAGTCTCACAACCTCTAGACTTGATGCAATTCCCCTCTCCCCACCTCTTCTCACACAAACACAACAGCTCTCAGTTTCTTCTGCTTTCATCTGGAAAATGGGTCTCTTCACCCTCAGGCTGGAGCCAGGCTGACCCTCCTGCGCTCTGGGATTGCAGGGGTCTCTTTGGAAGGATGTGAACTCAACGCCCAGTCTCCCACAGAAGAGGGTGACCCGAGACTTACTGGATCCTTGGAGCAGAGCCTGGAGCGCTGGATCAGTCAGGGAGGCTGAGGTTAAGCCAGGCAGGGCTGGAGCTGAGACATCTCCAAGAACTGAAGCAGGGAGTCCTGAGCACAGAAAACAGTCCTCACCCCTGGGCTGTTGGGGTGGAGATGGGGCTCGGTGGGCGGGGAGCAGTGTTACTATCAGCCCTGACTCTTCTGCGGTCGGCGGGGTGGTTCTGAGAGGTTTTTTTTTACATGTGGTAAAATACCCATAACACAAAATTGACCACTTTAGCCATTTTTAAGTCTGTAGGTCAGTTGTGTTAAGTACCTCCAAATTTTGTGCAAACTTCAGAAGTTTTTCATCTTGCAAAAACATCAGTTCTGTTCCATTCAATAGTAATTCCCATTTCCCGTTCACAGTTCCTGGCAATTACCCTTCTACATTCTGTCTCTATGAATCTGACCACTCCAGGTACTTCATTGTAAGTGGAGTCATTCCATATCTCTCCTTTCTTGTCAGGTTTATTTTACCTAGTTAAATGTCCACAAGGTCATCCCTATTGTATCTTGTGTTAGAATTCCCTTTCTTTTTAATGGTAAACAATAGTCTATTGAGGGTACCTACCGTATTGGCTTATACATTCTTGATCAATGGAAAACTTGTGTTGCTCTCATGCTTTAGTTATTGTGAAACATGCTGTGAACAGGAATTTGCACTTATCTCTTCCAGAGTGTGCATTCAATCCTTCTGCTTACATCATCAAAAGTAGAATCACTGAATCAAACAGTTCTAAGATTTTTATCTGCTTGTGATGGAGAAGATGTTCACATATTGAGGTATGGGGACATTGTTTTGACTTATAATACATGATTCAGCCTAAATTTTGTGTAAACAGAACCCTCACAGAATGTCTTCTTTAACTAGTGAGGTAAAGAGCATCTGTTTTGAAGATAAGGATGAGTAACTCCCTCCTCATGGCATGAGTGTCAGCACTCTCTGGGAGATAAGGCTCCCTTCCCAGTCACCAGGGAGCTGCCATCTTGCTGTGTATGAAGTCTTTCTCTTTTGAAACCTTGAAGGAATACACCCTGTCATGTTGATATATATGTCCTTTGCTTGGATGAGGTAGAAGAATGTGCTGGATGACATGCTTCAGCAGAGCAGTTCCTCAGAACTATAGGGACACTGTCTCCCTTGCTGCAGCCCTCAATTTGGCTCAAAGAAAATTCTTTCCTATTTCAGTTATGTACTTTTCATTGATCATTTCTGTGGACACTTGAGATCAAGGACCTTGAAAAATACGAGCTGTAAGACTTGAGATCCCACTCAATCCTGCTCCCTCCCAGTCCTCTTACATGACTCGACTCCCCACAGTCTGCACCTGACCTGAGACACCCCAGTGTGGGGACCTTCAAGCTCAGCTATGCCCCAGCTTAACATGTCTGATGTGAATTCAAGCAACACAAACATTGACAAGCACTGCGCTTTGTTGAGTCTTGAACAGTTAATGGGAGAGGATAAAGGGGATGTGACTTGGTCTTCCTGAAGGAGTTCTGTCGCTGGGAGAGCCGAGCACAGAGACAGAGAAGTGATACTTGATGTGAGAGGTCAGGAGCTCTGCTCCTCAAGAAGGAAAAGCCAGGAGCAGGAAGTGGAGTGGTGAGGGGGTGATGCTGGTACTGGTAAAGGGTTGACTAGATTCTGACCTCCATGAGATGACCCACATGCTAAAACACTGAGCACAAACCAGCAACATGGGTCTTAAATATAAGTGGTTGACTATTACATTAACTTCTTTAAAAATTGAGGTATAGTTGATTTACATTATTGTCATTTTGTTTTTTAAAGCCAACCCCACGCTCTTCTCGCGAGACTTGTGAGAGTCCATCTTGCGTCTGTCCCTGACAGATTCTTCTGTCAGGGTCACTGGGGCGGGAAGATTGCTGGGTGAACGCTACCTGACAATGCTGTCCCGGGTGGTACTTTCTGCCGCCGCCGCAGCAGCCCCATCTCTGAAGAACGCAGCCCTCCTCCGTCCAGGGGTATTGCAGGCAACAAGGATCTTTCACACAGGGCAGCCAAGTCTTGCCCCTGCACCACCTCTTCCTGAACATGGAGGAAAAGTTCGTTTTGGGCTGATCCCTGAGGAATTCTTTCAGTTCCTTTATCCTAAAACTGGTGTAACAGGACCCTATGTGCTTGGAACTGGGCTTATCTTACGTTTACTCTCCAAAGAAATATACGCGATAACTCCAGAGACCTTCTCTGTCATATCAACAATAGGGTTCCTTGTCTATATAGTTAAAAAACATGGTGCGTCTGTTGGGGAATTTGCTGATAAACTCAATGAGCAAAAAATTGCCCAACTGGAAGAGGTGAAACAGGCGTCCATCAAACAAATCCAGGATGCTATTGATATGGAGAAGTCACAGCAGGCACTGGTTCAAAAGCGCCATTACCTTTTTGATGTTCAAAGGAATAACATTGCTATGGCCGTGGAGGTTACTTACCGGGAACAGCTGCATAGAGTATACAGGGAGGTAAAAAATCGCCTGGACTATCACATCTCTGTGCAGAATTATGATGCGTCAGAAGGAACAAGAGCACATGATAAACTGGGTGGAGAAGCATGTGGTGCAGAGCATCTCTGCACAGCAGGAGAAGGAAACAATCGCCAAGTGCATTGCAGATCTAAAGCTGCTCGCAAAGAAGGCTCAAGCTCAGCCAGTTATGTAAACACATCTATCCCTGTTAAGACAGCTAGAAACAGTTAACTGACTAAATGGAAACCAGTCAATGTGATAAAATCTTTCTGTATTGCTATCTACTGAAGTTACAGTTTACCTTTCCTATAAATGAGAAGTTTTGAGTCTGATACAATGAGAGAATTGAAACAATCTATTGGCCAGTAAGATCTTTCTCTAATTCATCTTGCTGTACATTTTGAGTTGTCCTGTGACCACTTTTAAATAAACAGTTTCTTTGAATAAAATTTGGTACCTGGCTAAAAATAGTCAAAATTTTAGTTTAAATTTGTAATTAATTCAGCCATCTTAACAATAAAGTGACAGTTGAGACAAACAAACAAAAAAAATAAAGCCAACCACACAAGACGGAGTGAAGTAGATTAAGCTATTGTGGAGAGTTTTAGTTCTTTTTCCAGCTGCGTAGTATATCATTATATGTATATATACACACACATATATAAATATTTATATGACATCTTCTTTATCCATTCATCTGATTTCTTTTTTAAAAATTATTTACTTGTATTACTTTTGGCCGCGCTGGGTCTTCCTTGTTGCACGTGGGCTTTTTCTAGTTTTAACAAGTGGGGACTACTCTCTAGTTGCAGTGAGCAAGCTTCTCATTGCAGGGGTTTTTCTTGTTGCAGAGCATGGTTTCTAGCTGCAAGGGCCTCAGTATTTGCAGGATGTGGGTTCAGTAGCTGTGGTTCACAGGCTTAGTTTCCCCATGGCACGTAGGATTTTCCTGGACTAGGCATCATATATCTGTGTACCCTGCATTGGAAGGTGAATGGACCACCTGGGAAGGCCTATCCATTCATCTGTTGATGGATACTTAGGTTGCTTCCATTTGTTGGCAATTGTGAATGATGCTGCTATGAACATAGAAGGACATGCCTCTTTTCAAATTAGTGTTTTTGTTTTTATTGGATATATACCCAGGAGTGGACTTGCTGGGTCAGATGGTAGTTCTATTTTTAGCTTTTTGAGAAACCTCCATATTGTGTTTTATAGTGTTTGCACAAATTTACATTCCCAACAAGAGTGTATGAGGGTCCCCATATGTCCAAATCTGCCTTCTGCTCTCCTGGGTTTTGGCTTCATATGTGGTTCTGGAACTAATCCATCTAACCAAGGTATGTCTCAATAACTGGCAAGTAGGTTTATGGTATTGGGTCATTATGTTACCTCCCCATTACAGAGTCAAGAGATCCATGTTAGCAGGATACCAAGATAGCTGGTGGCAAAGTCTTTGGGAATCTTGGTTCCTAGCCCAAGGGCATGTGTAAACAGAAATATACTTAGAAATCTATAAGCCACCATTGCTCAAATAACTGAAGAAACCACAGAAAGAATTGTAGCACAACAGATATACCTAAAACCCTCAGCCAAAGTAGGTTTTAGAGAATAGAATTGCCCTAGATTTTCTACTGGCGAAACAAGAAGACATTATACTATTACTCACATGACTTCTTTGACTTACATTACTACCTCAGAAGACATTGAGACATACATAGAAAAAATTTTCCAAGGGGCAAAATGGTTGCAAAATGTAACACAGACTGACCCTTTCAGTGACCTGATTAGTTGGTTCCCCTTGGGACTAAGCAAATTTTCCACATGGCTTTATAGACGATTATTGTTTTAATATTATTATCCTTTCCCTAGCTATCAAGTTACTCATGACATATATCCCCATCTGCTTAAAGTCTGCTGCCCAAACCACACATACAAATGATTGTACAGGAAACTGAGATGATGGATCAAATGTATAATCTATAAAATGGCTTCCCATGTGGGTCTGTAGTAAAGAATCCGCTCGCCAGTCCAGGAGATGTGTGTTTGATCGCTGGGTTGGGAAGATCCCCTGGAGAAGGGAACGGCAACCCACTCCAGTGTTCTTGCCTGGAGAATCCCATGGACAGAGGAACCTGGCGGGCTACAGTCCATGTTTCAAAGAGTCAGACACAACTTAGTGAATGTACCCACACCCACACCCACACACATCTATAAAACATTTCTCCATCAGTGTACACGTTTACTGCATTTTAATTAATTTACCCAATTATAAAGTTCTGTACTGTTTTAATACAAATACTTTACATAAATACACATTTTATGAATATTAATACTTATATGTATTAATTACATATAAATTGAATATAAAGATACATACATATTTACAGATATAAGTTTCTTTGTTGTGTTTTGCAAATACTGTATTTTTTACTTCTTTACAATTGAAGCTTTGTGGCAACCTTGAGTCATCAGATGATGGTAAGCATTTCTTAGCGATAACATCTTTAAAAATAAGGTCTACACATTGTTTAATTAGACAGTGCTATAGCACACTGAACAGACTACAGTGTAGTATAAAATAGCTTATATGCACTGGAAAAACAAAGAATTGTGTGACTCTCTTTATTGCCAATTCTCCTTATTGCAGTGGTTTGGAACCAAATCTCCAAGGTATGTCTACATTAACTCTCCACTTTGGGTCATATCATTTAATTGTTACAGAAAGTGCATCATTTTTCCTTGCTAGAGAATTGTCCACATTCTGGTTTTGGCTAATAATGTTTTTGGATGAAACTCTTAAGGTCTTCTACGAACTAGCAGTTGAACTAGAAGCTTGAATACATTCTGATTCAACTTCTCATCAAGACTCTTTCATGGACAGTATTCTGTGTTGCCTGTTACAGCACATTGGGTAGCACGGGATATCTGGTTGTCCCCCAGCAGTAAGGGAAGAACAGCAATCAGGTGATGTCAGCCTCTTCCATCAAAGCTTTGCTCAAAAGAATCAGTCTCCATGAACTGCTTTCTAAGCCTGTTATCTCAGAACTTGTAAGATACTGTATGTCCTAATTCTGTTCATCCTTATCTGTTTTTAAATTAATCTAATAACTTGTACTCAATATCTTGACCTCCATCCCTCGTTCACTCTACATCAGCTGTTCATTCCCACCAACAGTCCTCTACTTCATTGTTACCAATGTCTTCAATGTCCGTAAGCCCAATTTAAACATTAATTCTGCAGCAACACATTTTAATCTTTTCTCTCCAATTTCACTTCCTTTTAGTTCTATGCAACTCTAGCCATTTATCAACCAACCATTACTTCCCACCCACTTCCCTCTCCTCTGGCAAAGTATTTTTTCAATAAAGAACTTTCCCCCATCAACTCTGTTGTGTAACTCTAAGATTATGTGACTGGCTTCCCTGGTGGCTCAGTCAGTTAAGAATCCACCTGCAATGCAGGAGACATGAGTTCGATCCCTGGATCGGGGAAGATTCCTTGGAGAAGGAAATGGCAACCCACTCCAGTATTCTTGCCTGGAAAATCCCATGGACAGAGGAGCCTGGAGGGCTACAGTCCATGGAGTCACAAGGAGTTGGACACGACTTAGGGACCAAACCACCACCACTACACTATAACTCAATAAAGTTGGGGAGGGATAAAAATGACTGTTTTGCTTTATCATTATGAAATGATCCAATTTATCAGTGAGTATTCTCTTTTTCTTAAAGTCTACTTTGTTTGATATTAATATAGCTGCCTTGGCTTTCTACTATTACATTTGCACATTATATCTGTTCCCTTACTGTTGAAAGTGAAGTCTTTCAATCATGTCCGACTCTTTGCGACCCCATGGACTGTAGCCTACCAGGCTCCTCCGTCCATGGGATTTACCGGGCAAGAATACTGGAGTGGATTGCCATTTCCTTCTCCAGGGGATCTTCCCCACCCAGGGATTGAAACTGGGTCTCCCGCATTGTAGGCAGATGCTTTACTGTCTGAGCCACCAGGGAAGTCCCTTACTGTTACTTCCAACCTATTTGTATGCTAGCAAATTTGGAAAACTCAGCAGGACTGGAAAAGGTCAGTTTTCATTCCAATCCCAAAGAAAGGCAATGCCAAAGAATGCTCAAACTACTGCACAATTGCACTCATCTCACACGCTAGTAAAGTAATGCTCAAAATTTTCAAGCCAGGCTTCCTGATGAACCATGAACTTCCTGATGTTCAAGCCTGTTTTAGAAAAGGCAGAGGAACCAGAGATCAAATGGCCAACTTCCGCTGGATCATGGAAAAAGCAAAAGAGTTCCAGAAAAACATCTATTTCTGCTTTATTGACTATGCCAAAGCCTTTGTGCGGATCACAATAAACTGTGGAAAATTCTGAAAGAGATGGGAATACCAGACCACCTGATCTGCCTCTTGAGAAATTTGTATGCAGGTCAGGAAGCAACAGTTAGAACTGGACATGGAACAACAGACTGGTTCCAAATAGGAAAAGGAGTACGTCAAGGCTGTATTTAACTTATATACAGAGTACATCATGAGAAACGCTGGACTGGAAGAAGCACAAGCTGGAATCAAGATTTCTGGGAGAAATATCAATAACCTCAGATATGCAGGTGACACCACCCTTATGGCAGAAAGTGAAGAGGAACTAAAAAGCCTCTTGATGAAAGTGAAAGTGGAGAGTGAAAAATTGGCTTAAAGCTCAACATTCAGAAAACGAAGATCATGGCATCCGGTCCCATCACTTCATGGGAAATGGTTGGGGAAACAGTGTAAACAGTGTCAGACTTTATTTTTTTGGGCTCCAAAATCACTGCAGATGGTGACTGCAGCCATGAAATTAAAAGGCGCTTACTCCTTGGAAGGAAAGTTATGACCAATCTAGATAGCATATTGAAAAGCAGAGACATTACTTTGCCAACATAGGTTCGTCTGGTCAAGGCTATGGTTTTTCCTGTGGTCATGTATGGATGTGAGAGTTGGACTGTGAAGAAGGCTGAGCACCGAAGAATTGATGCTTTTGAACTATGGTGTTGGAGAAGACTCTCGAGAGTCCCTTGAACTGCAAGGGGATCCAACCAGTCCATTCTGAAGGAGATCAGCCCTGGGATTTCTTTGGAAGGAATGATGCTAAAGCTGAAACTCCAGTACTTTGGCCACCTCATGCGAAGAGCTGACTCATTGGAAAAGAGTCTGATGCTGGGAGGGGTTGGGGGCAGGAGGAGAAGGGGACGACAGAAGATGAGATGGCTGGATGGCATCACTGACTCGATGGACGTGAGTCTGGGTGAACTCCAGGAGTTGGTGATGGACAGGAAGGCCTGGTGTGCTGCGATTCATGGGGTCTCAAAGAGTCGGACACGACTGAGCAGCTGAAATGAACTTAATGTAAAGTGTAACTCTAGACAAAATATGTAGTTATGTGTGTTTCCTTTTGAAATTTCAATCTCTGTGTTTTTGCTGGAATTAGGTACAAGAAGGTGCTTCTTATGTGCATGTTAATATTTTATTTCTTCCTCTAGTTGCTGGTTATGTTGTTGTACTTTCTTTGTGAAAAATCATCTTGTTGCTCACTTCTGATGCATGAACTATTCTATATGAATAAAGGGAATGACTCAGTCATGTCCGACTCTTTGCAAACCCATGGACTGTCCATAGAATTCTCCAGGCTAGAATGCTGGAGTGGATAGCCTTTCTCTTCTCCAGGGAATCTTCCCAACCCAGGGGTTGAACCCGGGTCTCCCACATTGCAGGCAGAATCTTTACCAGCTGAGCCACAAGAATACTGTGGAATCCCAAGAATACTGGAATGGGTAGCCTATCCCTTCTCCAGTGGATCTTCCTAGCCCAGGAATCTATATGAATATTATGCTTTAAAAAATTTGCTTACAAATTGTAAAACATCAAAGTCATTTTGTCCACTGGCAAAAATACGCAGCTGTAAATGCCTTCCACCTTCATACTCCATCGAGGCTCAAAGTGTCTCTTGAACCAGCAGATCCTCCATTGTATGGAGTGGTTCCACATAGCATCTCTTTCCTGTGGTTAAGATGCTTCAGGACCTGATATGTTTTTGTCAAGTCTTGGAGGTGGAGGCTGGTGGCTATTGATGGTTGTTCTCTGCCAGGCTGTGTCGGATCCCATATCCAAAGTATATGAGAAATCCTAATAGGAAAATGAGACAGTGAGAAGGAAAAGTAGGTGCTCTCCTCATTTACAGAGGCCCAAGAAGTCTCCTATTAAGACAGTTTGGGGGAGTTCAGCTTGGGTTCAGTCACTCAAGTGGAGTCTTTATCCCAGAAAACCACTTACCAATCACATTCCAGATACCAAACTGGGCCCAGGTCCCAGAGGTCATCTGCATCATCAGGTAAACATTCACAAAGATGCTCACCAGTGGGAGGACAGGCAGAGCAGGGGCCTGTGGGTAGAGTCAGTTAATCTCTCAACATAGCCCAGACATCTGAAAGGGAGACCCTACCCTACCCTACATTCAGTCCAATTCAGGCTGTATGTTCAGTGCCTACTGAGATTGTATATGTAAAGTGCTGAGTGTGGGCCAGGGAAGGGTCCATTTGTTTTAGCAAATTTCCTTCTTCCTTTGTCCAGCAAAGATGTTTAGACCTCAAAGCATGCAGACTTCATTCACTCAAGGTGGACAGTTTGGACATGTAAGGTCACTTACCTTGAAGTAAAGAGCAGTGGGGTCCTGGGGCTGCCTCCAGATGATGACCGTGACCCCAGTGATGAGCAGCAGCAGCAGCACAGCCACTGTTGTGAGCGTGGGGTCTCCAGAGAACACACGTCTGGGCCACTGGGCCAGGATCAGGCTCAGGATTATCAGCAGGAGAACTGCAAGGGTCAAGGAGGAGGAGAACAGGCTGGACCCAGAAGACAAAGATGTCAGGATCTTGAGTCCACCCATGAAACTGCTGACATCAGAAAGGGCTATCATATCTCCATGACTCCTCCTTAACTGCCAAAGACACAGAATCCCACCCATCTTGTCAGTTTTGGAGTATGACCAAAGAGAAACCCCAGTGCTCACCAAGCAGGGAGGCACATCCATAGACAATCTGGCCAGATTTCTGGGTGGGGTTGGTGCTGGTAGAAAACCCCAGGCTCTTTAGAATATTTGAGTTTCCTGCTTCAGGTACAGAGTCGAAAGAACTTCCTTCAACTTCAGGCTTCACCTCAGTTTTCTCCTTCTTGCTTAAATTCTAATCTCACTGGTACCTGAATTAGAGGCATTATGGCAGTATTAACAGCAGCCCCTGCTCATCCAACATCACACAGCTTATTCTACATCTGTTCTGCATTAAGCAGAGAAACACATTTAGAAGGTAGCATGAAGGCAGAAGATGATTACAACCCATTAATCCCCACAAGTCCAAGGTCCCCAGTCAAGGTGTAGTGGAGTCTCACCTGAGGAAAAGCACAGAAAAAGCCACCAGGGAGTAAACAGACAGAGTCCCAATTGACACGAAGTCCACAAGATCCCTGAACTCAAAGAGTAATGCCATGACCCCTAGAAAGAGGGCATGAACGGGTGGGGAGAGAGCGTGAGAAACCACTGGAAACATGCAAGGGAGGGAAGTCAAACAATGAAGTAGTGGGTTTTATTTATCCACCTGCAAGGTTTCCAGCAGACATGATGGCCATGATGGGAATACAGGTGCAGGCATGGATCTGGGCAAGGCCCCAGAAAAGGAGCCTGTCTTCTGCCATTGCACAGATCACAGGAGGGGTGGTGAACATGGTACCAAGGCAGCTGGAAGAGGAAATGGGAGCATGTTGGGGATGTGGAGAAGCAGGAGAGACCAGGGCATCTGTTCCCTAGTCTACATGGGGCAAGGTGTCCTTCCCTCTTGTCTCTCAATGCTGAGGGCTGGGATACCTGAGCATCTGACAGTAGATGGGGAGAAAGCCATGATACTGACCTGGATGTAAGAGCACAGAGGGTACCAACAGCCACGACGTATCTGGCAGGGTCCCAGCCAACGTGGAGAAAAGCCTGTGGGATGGGGCTGTCACGATGAATCTGGTAGTAGGGGACCATGAGGGTGAGTGCCACTGAGACACCAAAATATGCCAAAAAGCAGATGAAGAGCGTGATCATGATGCTGATGGGGATGGACCGCTGAGGATTTAGGGCTTCTCCCCCTGCAGGATGGGGGAAGTACTGGGTCAAGTAAACACTGGAGTGAAATCACAAAATTACATTCCCTTCTCAATGTTCAAAACCAGGATCACCTTCTCCCAACTCCTAATGCCAAGGGCAGCCAAACTGGCCCCAAACCCCTGATGGAACACACAATAACCATGTTACCTCTAGTGGCAATGAAATCAAAACCAAGAAATGCGTAGAAACATGTAGCTCCTCCATGGAGAATTCCTTCAAAGTCAAAGGGCACAAACCCTCCACAACCCAGAGGGGCAAAGCTATGATGAGAGAAGGGATAAGGAAGAAGTTGGGTAAAGTGAGTTCAGCCACCTCCACTGGGCTTCTCCCTTCATATCACAAGTCCTGGCTCCAGGACCCTGTTATCTGGATCCATCAGCCAAGATCTCTTTAGTCCCCACCATATTCCCAGTTCTGCACCTCACATGCATTACAATGACCAAGAGAACCCTTCTAACCTAGAGGTGTCAGTGGATCCAGATGTGTTCAGTGTGTAGTCGTGTTCTGTGAGCTTCCAGTTGTGCAGGTCTCCCTTAATGAAGCCAGAGACGATGATGAAGATGAGAACCAAAATGTTGATGCCGGTGAACACTTTATTAACCAGGGCTGACTCACGAGCTCCCAGAACCTGTAGTCCTGTGGGCAAGATGGCGTATGAGACATCCAAGATAGCCAAATCCATAGAAACAGAAAGCAGACTAGTGGTTGCCCGGGGCTGGCGGTTGGTGGTAGTGGACAGATGGAAGTGACTGTTCAGTGGTACAGGGTTTTCTTTTAGCGTGATGAACATGTTTGGGACTATATAGAGGTGATGGTTGCCCAACAGCTAAGTCCCACTGAATTGTACACTTTAAGATGGTTAAATTCTTATGGTGACAATCACCTCACAATATATACATCTACCAAATCATCTCATGTAAACCTTAAATTTATACAGTGTTGTATTTATATTTCAATACAGCTGGGAAAAATAATAAAATGTTTAATTTTATGTTATATTAATTTCCTCTCAATTAAAACACATCTTTGGGGACTTCCCTGATGGCCCAGCGTTTAAGAATCTGCCTTGCAATGCAGGGGATGTGCGTTTGATCCATAGTCAGGGAACTAAGATCCCACATGCTGCAGAGCAAGCAAGCCTGTGCCCTTGCACACTGGAGCCTGAGTGGCACAAGTAGAGAGTCTGTGCACCATATCTAATTTCCATCACAGCCAAATACATAAACAAAAATTTTAAAAGATATTTTTTATAAAATGATAACCCATATTTGGTCTTAATACAGAGAAGAAACTTATAGGTCTAAGTAATTGATCCTCAGTTGGGGTGATTTGTCCACCTGTTGACTTTTGGAAATGTCTGGAGACATTCTGATTTTCTCAGAGATGCTACTCAACATCCAACAAGAATCTTTTTTTTTTTGTTTAAACCTGAAGTGCACACTTCCACACCTTTGAATGATCCAGCCCAGACTGTCAATAATGCCAACTGTGGAAACAATGGTCTATGTCTTGCCTTCCAGTCTTTTGTGTCACACATCCTCCTTTCCAGTCCTAATCCCCTAGCATTCTTCAATCCCAAGCCTTTCCCTCCCCACTTCCCCCTTCCACACCTTACTCCCTGCTTCCTATCACTGACCCCTATCTCACCTGTGACCAGCAGCACCAGGCCCAGGGCAAAAAAATCTAGATACCTGGCCAGGAAGTAAGGCATATTCAGAGAAAGATTCTTGTAACACCTGAGAGATGTGGTTCCCAATCAGGTTGTCAAAGATGTAGCTCCATGCCCTGGCCACACTGGCTGTGGCTGCAGCAACAGAAGAAGGAATATTCATTGACAAGCATAAATCTATTCTTGATATGGTATATTTGGGGGGGGGTGGCTCAAACAAAATATTTAATCTCAAAGAGTTTCTTTTCATGGATTGGAGAGGGCAGACCCAGATGATTCACAAAATAGGTCAGCTGTTTAATATGCTATGAGGAGATCAATTTTATAAAAGAAAATATAACAGAAAGTTGGGATCAGGAGAGCTGGAAGATGTGGGTTGAAATTTTAAGTCCAGATGTAAATAAAATACCATGAAGGCAACAGCTGAGCAAAGACTTCACTAAGGGGAGGGGATGAGCCTGTGGGCCATGCCTCCCTCTCACCCGCTCCCTACAGTTCCCTTTCCTCTGGGTTCTTGGTCCAATTATTTAAGAAAAACAGGATAGACTTAAGTACAATGAAGTTGTGGGATTTTCTTGCCACTATTATCCATTTCACTCCACAAGGTCAAAAACAACGCTCTCATGAATGAGTGAAGACCTGAAACCTACCTCCTACTTTCCTGATCTGAAGCCCCACACTCTCCCCTCAATCCATCACCTCACCAATGACATAGGACAGTATGAGGTTCCAGCCAGTGATGAAGGCACACAGTTGACCCATGGTGACATAGCTGTAGAGATACGCAGTACCAGAGCATGGTACCCGGGCCCCAAACTCAGTAAAGCAGAGACTAGACATCACACAAGACAAGGCGGCCACCAGGAAGAAGACGACAGTTGCTGGTCCAGCTCTCACTTTGGCTAATTCACCAGTCAGGATGTACACACCAGCTCCCAGGGTGCTGCCCACACCCACGGCCACCAGGTTGAGGGTGTTCAGATAAGCTGTGGTTCTCTCAGACTCCTGTCTGGGCTCCAGTGGCCGCTTGTGGATAAGTTTCTGGCCAAATTGGCGAACATACTGACGCAGCATCCTAGACATAATTGAAGTGGCTCCGATCTGCAGAAAACACAAAGCCATCAAGAATGTCCATTGGCTCTTGACCCTGAGAGTATAATTCCTTGGAACAATGGAGTTAAGGGGTGCAGGGGGCAAAATAACACATCAGACAAATTCTTCATCTCTGAGCTATGGTTTCTACAAACATGAATAAAACTTTTAATGTCTTTTGAAATTACTGGAAGTGTATGAGAATTGAGGGAAGCAAAATATGTTGCATCAAAATGTGCCACACTGTTAAACTGGACACTTAAAAATGTTTCAGATGGCAAATTTTGTGCTATGTGTATTTTGCGTGTGTGTGTGTGCTCAGTCACTCGTATGTCCGACTCTTTGGGATCCCACATACTGTAGCTTGCCAGGCTCCTCTGCCCATGAGATTTCCAAGGCAAGAATACTGGAGTAGGTTGCCATTTCTTACTCGAGGGGATCTTCTCAACCCCAGGATTGAACCCACATCTCTTGCATCTCCTGCATTGCAGGTGAATTCTTTACCACTGAGTCACCAGGGAAGCCCATTCATATTTTATCATCATTTTAAAAACGCTGCCAATGATATACAATAGAGCCAGCATCACAGAGTTTTTGGGTATAGCAAATCCCATGATAATTTAATATAAATCACCATACAGTCATCTCTGCAGTTACCAAAATTGGAGGATTCTCAAGTCCCTTATATCATTCCCATATCTACAGAGGAGGAACTCTCAGATACAGAGGACAACAGTATACAGGGGCTGTCATCACTATTCACACCATAAACCTTGTATAAGGGAAATCTTTAATATTGTTTGAATATTAAAGAGTCTCAAAATGTCCTGACTTGATCCAACCCCCTAGACCCTACCTCTTCTTACACATACAGTCCCCAGCTCCTGTTTTCAGCTGGAAAACAGGTCTCTCCGCCCTCAGGCTGGAGCCGGACTGAACCCCCTGCACTCTGGGGTTGCAGAAGCCTTTTTGGGAGGATGTGAACTCAGCACCCAGTGTCCTACAGATAGGGGTGACCTGAGACTTACTGGATCCTTGAGGCAGAGCCTGGAGCACTGGGTCAGTCAGGGAGGGTGAGGTGAAGCCATGCAGGGCTGGAGCTGAGACATCTCCAAGAACAGAAGCGGGGAGTCCTGAGCACAGAAGACAGTCCTCACCCCTGGATTGTTGGGGTGGAGATGGGGCCGGGTGGGCAGGGAGCATCTGCAGTGTTACTATCAGCCCTGACTCTTCTGTGGTTACCCTCAGGGGAGATCCTGAGAGGGGTTTTTTTTTTTTTTTTTTGGTGGTAAAATACCCATAACTCGAAATTTACCACTTTAATCATTTTATGTGTCCAGTTCATTTGTGTTAAGTACATTCACATTTTGTCCAGGACCTTTTCATCATGCAAAACTGAAATCATATACTCATTAAACAATTTCCCTTTCTCCTCCTCTTAATTCCTGGCAATCACCATTCTACTGTCTATCTCAATGAATTTGACCACTCTAAGCACCTCATTTAAGTGGAATCCTTCAATAATTGTTCTTTCCTATCAGGTTTATTTTACTTAGTATCATGTCCACTAGGTTTATCCACGTTGTAGCATTATATTCCCTTCTTTTTTAATGCTAATAAACTCGATTATTGGTAACACTTTGGCTTAACCATTTCTTGATCAAGGGGACTAGGGTTACTTTCATGTTTTAACTATTGTGAATAATACTGTTTGAACATGCATGTACAGATATCTTCTTCAGGGTGTGCTTTCAATTCTTCTGGGTATAGTCTCAGAGAAAGAATTGCTAGATCGTATAGAACGTCCCAGGTGGCTCAAACAGTAAAGATTCTGCCTGCAATGCTGGAGAGCTGGGTTTGATCCCTGGGTCGGGAAGATCCCCAGTAGAAGGAAATGGCAACCCCCTCCAGTATTCTTGCCTGGAGAATCCCATGGACGGAGGAGCCTGGTGGGCTATAGTCCACAGGATTGCAAAGCATCAGACATGATTAACACACACAGACACACACATGATTCTAAGATTTTACCTGCTTGTGATGGAGAAAAAGTTCGCCATACTGAGGTGTGGGGAAGTCATTGTGGCTTATAAACCATTCAGTCTGAACTGTGTGTGAACTAAGACAGCCTGTCCAACCCTCACAGCTCATCTACTTTAACCGTTGAGGTAAAGAATGTCTGTTTTGAAGATAAATATGAGTAACTCCCTTCTCATGGTGTCCATGTTAAGACTTGCTGGAAGATAAGGTTCCCTTCACAGACACCAGGGTCCTGCTGTCTCAGTGTCTATGTACTAGGTCTGTCTTTCTTGAAATCCAGAAGGAATATACCCTCTCGTGTTGATGTGTGAGCTTTGTTTGGATGAGGTGTAAGACTGTGCTGGAAACCGTGCTTCAGCAGAGCAGTTCCTCAGAGCTCTCTGAGAGACAACCTCACAAGCTATAGTCCTCATCTTGGGTGAAACAAAACTATTCCATTTCTATTGTGTGTATTGATTGTTTTCCTGGGCACTGGAAGTAACTGATCATCAATCTGGGGACCCCTCTCAACCTTTCTCCTTCCCATTCCTCTTATACCACTTGACTCCCCACAGTCTGCACGTGACCTGACACACTCCAGTGGGGAGCCCCAAGTCAAGCTGGACCCCAGTTGGGATAAGAGGAACCTAAAATCTCTGATGTTAATTCAAGCAACAAAAGCATTGAATACACATTGTGCTTGTGTCCAGCCTTGCACAAAGGGATGAAAGAGGATAAAGGGGAGTGTGACGTGGTCCGCTTCTTAAAGGAGTCTGCTTTCTGGAAGACTGAGCATCAAGGCAGAGAAGGGAAACATGTAGTAAGAGGCAAAAAGCACTACATCTCACAAAAGGAAAAAATCAGGAATCAGAGGGGACAGATGAGGTGGGGTGTGGGTTGGAAAAGATTCTGACATACGTCAAGTGACACACAGGCTAAAACACTGGCCAGAGACCACCAGCGTGGGGTTTGCATGTCATAGTCGAATCTCCCGTTAACTTTGCCTTTTTAAACGAATTACTTAATTATTTTTGGCCTTGCTGGGTCTTCTTTGCTATGAGCAGGCTTTCTCTTGTTGCGCCAAGTGGGGGCTACTCTCTAGCTGTGGTGGGGGAGCTTCTCCTTGCGGTGGCTTCTCTTGTTGCGGAGCTTGGGCTTCGAGGCGCGTGGGTTTAGTTCCCCCGAGACAGATGGGATCTTAGTTCCCTGACCAGGGATTGAATGCACAGCCCCTACATTGCAAGGCAGATTCTTAACCACAGGAAGACCAGGGAAGTCCCTCCCATTAACTTCTGAAAAGCCAGCCCCACAAGATGAAATGGCTTAAGCTGTTGTGGACAATCTCAGTTGGGTGTGTGGGGACCCACTCAAATCCCCAGAGAAGAGAATTTTAAAGGAAAACATCTGAGATGTTTTTTCTGCAACAAATGCAGAAAAAACATCTTCTCAGAGTTTCTCGTATCTGACTCACAGCAGAGAACTCTGGGAAATAAGGCTGTAATAAATTCCGTCTTTGAGGGAGAGGCTGCTCCCAAGAGGATGAGGACCAGTGAAACTATGACTATTAGCATGTGTGTGCTCAGTCATGTCTGACTCTTTGGAACCCCATGGACTGAAGCCCGCTAGGCTCCTCAGTTCACAGGATTTCCCAGGCAAGAATACTGGAGTGGGTTGCCATTTCACTCCCCAGAGGATCTTCCTGATCCAGGGATCAAATCCAGGTCTGCATTGCAGGCTTATTGTTTACTGTGAGCCACCAGGGAAGATCCAATTGAAGTAGTAGTTCAGTTCAGTTCAGTTCAGTTGCTCAGTCGTGTCCAACTCTTAGTGACCCCATGGACTGCAGTATGACAGGCCTCCCTGTCCATCACCAACTGCCTGAGTTTACTAAAATTCATGTCCATTAAGTCAGTGATGCCATCCAACCATTTCACCCTCTGTCTTCCCCTCATCCTCCCACCTTCAATCTTTCCCAGGATCAGCGTCTTTTCTAATGAGTCAGTTCATCTCATCAGGTGGCCAAAGTATTGGAGTTTCAGCTTCAGCGTCAGTCCTTCCAGTGAATATTCAGGACTGATTTCCTTTAGGATTGACAGGTTGGATCGCTTTGCAGTCCAAGGGACTCTCAAGAGTCTTCTCCAACACCACAGTTCAAAAGCATCAATTCTTCGGTGCTCAGCTTTCCTTATAGGCCAACTTTCACATCCATACATGACCACTGGAAAAACCATATCTTTGACTAGATGGACCTTTGTTGGTAAAATAATGTCTCTGCTTTTTAATATTCTGTCTAGTTTGGTCATAGCTTTTCTTCCAAGGAGCAAGCATCTTTTAATTTCATGGCTGCAGTCACCATCTGCAGTGATTTTGAAGTCCCAAACAATACAGTCTCTCACTGTTTCCATTGTTTCTCCATCTGTTTTCCATGAAATGATGGGACAGGATGCCATGATCTTAGTTTTCTGAATGCGTTTTAAGACAATTTTTTCACAGTCCTCTTTCACTTTAATCAAGAGGCTCTTTAGTTCTTCGATTTTTGTCATAAGGGTGATGTCATCTGCATATCTGAGGTTATCAATATTTCTCCTGGCAATCTTGATTCCAGCTTGTGTTTCATCCAGCCCAGCATTTCACATGATGTACTCTGCATTTAAGTTAAATAAGCAGGGTGACAATATACAGCCTTGACGTACTCCTTTCCCGATTTGGAACCAGTCTGTTTTTCCCTGTACAGTTCTAACTGTTGCTCCTTGACTTGCATACAGATTTCTCAGGAGGCAGGTCAGGTGATCTGGTGTTCCCATTTCTTTAAGAATTTTCCACAGTGTGTCTTGATCCACACCATCAAAGGCTTTGGCGTAGTCAATAAAGCAGAAGTAGATGTTGTTCTGGAACTCTCTTGCTTTTTCGATGATCTAGCGGATGTTGGTAATTTGATCTCTGCTTCCTCTGCCTTTTCTACATCCAGCTTGAACATCTGGAAATTCATGGTTCATGTACTGTTGAAGCCTGGCCTGGAGAATTTTGAACACCACTTTGCTAGCATGTGAGATGAGTAGTAGACACCTCAAGTCTTTGGTGGTTACTTTCATCTGGGGCATTCTGTTCCATGGTGGTGGTATAATCTGGAATTTTCTCTCTTTGTGTCAGTACACTCTATCCAGGCTACCTGCTCTCTCTTGTGGGAGAACTCTTTTCAAATTTTAATTAATTAATTAATTGTTGGCTGTGCTGAGTCTTCCTTGTTGCATGAAGGCTTTCTCTAGCTGCTGCAAGCAAGAGCTACTCTCTAGTTGCAGTTCACGGGCTTCTCCTTGTGAATAGATGTCTAATTTGTTGTTTGGTGATTGAAGTATAGTTGATTTATAATATCATGTTAATTTCAGGTGTACAACATGGTGATTTAGTATTTAGTGATACTGTATGGTATTACTTACATGTGGAATCTAAAAAATAACACAAATGAATGTACATAGCAAAAGAGAAACAGACTCACAGATTCAGAAAACAATGTAGTGGGTACCAGTGGGGAGCGGGAAAGGGACAGGGGAAAATTAGGGATATGGGATTCAGAAATACAAACTATTATACTATGTATTAAATAGGTAGGCAATAAGGATAGATTGTAGAACTATAGCCCTTACCTTGTAATAACTTTTGAAGGATTCTAATCTGTGAAAATACTGAATCACTAGGCTGTACACCTGAAACTAATATAATAATTAAATAAATTATATTAATTATAAATAAATTATATTACTATAATTAATACATTATATTAATTATTATTTTTCATTTATTTATTTTTGGTGGCACCTCAAAGCACGCGGGATCTTAGTTCCCAGACAGGGATTGAATCCACATTCCTTGCATTGGAAGGACAGAGTTTTAACCACTGGACTGCCAGGGAAGTTCTATACTTCACTTTTGAAAAATACTGATAGAACAAACAGTTCACAGGTGCTTTTACTTCTTAGATTTCACTACAAATTAAGATTACTAAGGGTAAAGAATTCTGATAAATATGTGTAATTAGAACTATCAAAATTAATAAGGAAAACATCTTTGTGTTCAAGGAAATTTTTAAAAAGTTATAAGGAAGGAACATGCATTTGTTAAGGGGGAAGAAGGTAATTTTGTCCCAAAATGACATTAAAGAGAGAGCAGAGAAGCATGAGACAAAATTGGAGTGTAATAAAGGAAATTATAGAAAGTTTGTGGAAATGGAGCTTGAAAAAGGACTTCTTTCCTGGCTTCAGGACTGGCTAAGATGAGAACAAATTAACTGAGTGAATTTTAATATTAAAAGTAAGCTTGTGCAGATCTAGAATTTTGTTTTCTAATTTTGATAATAGTAATACTCGATTGTAACTGTTTGTATTTGCTTTTGGAATATTTTATTGTCACTTGGGTAGGTGGATAATCATTGTTTCACAGAGACCTAAAATCCTCTTTGATGAAATGTTTAAGAGCTCTAACCAAATTTTAAACATAGTATTTTTTGACCTCTAGCTAA
Organism: Bos grunniens; assembly: GCF_055505025.1. Taxonomy (NCBI): domain Eukaryota; kingdom Metazoa; phylum Chordata; class Mammalia; order Artiodactyla; family Bovidae; genus Bos; species Bos grunniens. The sequence goes on along the minus strand of NC_141182.1, from coordinate 61,917,841 downwards.
TTTGGGGACTTTTTAGACAGCCCCTGAAGCATCTCAAATAAAGATATTAAACTCATTAGGCATATTTTTACATATAATTACATGAGTATCATTGTGAAATAAGAGATGATAAACCTTCTAAGGTTATAGCAGAAGGATAAATGTTATTAATGTATGTTTCTAAAAATTATATGAAATCCTGAAAATCTTGTATGTCATGGTAAATTGTCATCAGTCATAATTCTAGTTATTATTTTAAAAAACAGGATGTTACAGAAATAGCTTTTATCTTTAACATTTAAAATTAAAAAAAAATGTTTTTTTGGCTGTACCACATAGCTGGCAGGCTTTTAGTTTTCTGCAGTTTGAAGTGCAGAGTCCTAACCACTGGACTGCCAGTGAAGTCCCTCTTTTCTTTTTAATTACCTTGCTGCTGCTGCTGCTAAGTCCTTGATTGTTATTTAAATTCATCAACAGCGTCAAACACCTCACCTCTGAAAGTGGTTATGTAAGGACCCATCCTGTGTCTTATTTCTCCACTTCTTTGCCAAGCCTTTAGAGGGTTAGAAGGAAGGTTAGATGACTTTTCCAGGCTCAAGTGGCCAGTAAAGTAGGGAGGCATGGGGTGGGGGGAGAGGAATGTGTGAAACCTGGAGGGTGTCCACGTTGTACCACTGTCCCTGGAAAGACAGCAGACCCTCAGTCATCTCCCAAACCCCTTCCTCATCTTGCTGCCCTGCTTACAACCACTCACTGACTCCCTGCACTGTGGGAACCACCCATTTTAATGAATTTCCGTGGAGTAAAATTGTTCATGATTCGCTCTGTCTCCTGCTTCTGCCAACTGTTTTATCCCCCTAATCAATCTACACCAAGGATAATCATTTTAAAAATCCTTCACAGCTTTACATGAGATGCCTACCTACATCCATCATGTCATGATTTTCATATGAAAGTGAGGCCAGGTCAAAGGAAGAGGTTTTCATCCCACAGAACCCTTCACCACCTCCCTTCCCCCTCTCTTCTCTCTCCTCTTCCCAATTTCTCTCTGCATGTCTTTTCTCCTGGAACAGGATCTAGGCATCACCATTGATAATGGGCTTCCCTTGTGGCTCAGCTGGTATAGAATCTGCCTGCAATGCAAGAGACCTGGGTTTGATCCCTGGGTTGGGAAGATCCCCTGGAAAAGGGAAAAGCTACTCACTCCAGTATTCTGGCCTGGAGAATTCCATGGACTGTATAGTCCGTGGAGTCACAAAGAGTCAGACACGACTGAGTGACATTCACTTTCACTTCACTTTCTATTCCAAGTAGTTTAACAAAATATTTTCCCTCCAAAGCAAATACTGTGGTATCCCTTTGGTCATTTCTGGTAAATAAAAAGTTTTCCATCTTGAGTCAGGTAAAACAGTGTGTACATGTGATTCTTTCATTATATGGCTCATCAAAGATAGCTGAACACTTACGGTGTTCCAGATCCTGTTTTAGCTACTGGGAAGCAAAAGGGTGTCAAGTGTTGTGGTCTGAAGGTACTTCCCCACTTTTGTATTCATAGGTTGAAGTCCTAACCCCTAGGACCTCGGAATGTGACTGTATGTGGTGATAGGGGCTTAATGAGAAAACGAAGGGACTTCCCTACTGGTCCAGTGGTTAAGAGTCCACCTTCTGAAGCTGGGGACGGGGGTTTGATCCTTTGTCTCGACTAAGCCCACCTGGCAACTACTGAGCTGGAGTGCAACAACTAAGACCCGACATAGCCAAAAGTAAATAAAGGTGAGACTTAAATGAAGAAAGGGCTTCCCTGGTGGTTCAGAAGTTAAATAACCTACCTGCAATGCAAGCGACCTGGGTTTGATCTCTGGGTTGGGAAGATCCCCTGGAGAAGGAATGGCAACACGCTCCAGTATTCTTGCCATGGACAGAGGAGACTGGAGGGCTACAGTCCATGTGGTCACAGAGTTGGACATGACTGAAGCAACGAACAACTCATACTTCAAATGAAGAAAATTATTTTAAAAAGAGGTAATTAAGGTTAAACAAGGTCATAAGGGTGGGCCCTAAGGAAATAGAACTAATGTTCTTATACCAAGAGGATATTAGAATGCAGAGTGCATACTTAGAGACCAAGGGGTGAGAAGTTTAGCAAATAATATTACAAGACAACCAGATATACTGAATTTAGATATAAATAATGAACACACATACTTTAATCTGTGTATTATACATATTAATTATACACATACTTATTTTAATATGTATACATACACAGGTGAAGGTATATGTCATTTTCTTGTGCTTCACAGACACTGGATTTTTTGCAAATTGAAGATTCATGGTAACTGTGGGTTGTCAGATCATGGTTAGCATTTTTTAGCAATAAAGTATTTTTAAATTAAGGTATGTACTTTTTTTTCCTGGCCACGCTGCGTGGCTTGTGGGATCTTAGTTCCAACCAGGGATCAAACTTGTATCCCTTGAATTGGAAGGCGGATTCTTTTTTTTTTTATATATATATCTTTTGGACTCTGTGGGAGAGGGAGAGGGAGAGGGTGGGATGATTTGGGAGAATGGCATTGAAATATGTATAATATCATATATGAAACGAGTCACCAGTCCAGGTTCGATGCACGATACTGGATGCTTGGGGCTGGTGCACTGGGACAACCCAGAGGGATGGTATGGGGAGGGAGGAGGGAGGAGGGCTCAGAAAGGGGAACACATGTATACCTGTGGCAGATTCATTTTGATATATGGCAAAACCAATACAATATTGTAAAGTTAAATAAAATAAAATTAAAAAAAATGTATTTATTATTATTATTATTTTTTACAATATTGTATTGGTTTTGCCATACATCAACATGCATCCGCCACGGGTGTATATGTGTTCCCCATCCTGAACCCCTGTGTGGAGATTCCTTAAAAAACTCGAAGATGGATTCTTAACCACTGGACCACCGGGAAATCTCCTGTCTTTTTTAGTCTCAATTGCTATCTTTTAGTCCCAACCAACTATTTATCAACTAACCATCATGTCCCGCCCCCCTTCTTGACCACTGGAAATGCAGAAAAAAAATTTTTTAAAGAAATTTTCCTCATCAACTCTATTGTGTAACTCTAACAGTTTGCTACAGAAAAGGAAAGAAAAATGACCATTTACATCATGTTACACTACATCTTAATAAAGCTATGGGAGAAGATAAAAATGATCATTTCTCTTTAACATTATGAAGTAATCCACTTGATTATTATTATTTTATCAAAGTCTATTTTTATAGTTATATAGCTAGCCTAGCTTTCTCATGTTACTGTTTGCACATGTATCCGTTCCCTTCCTTTTACTTTCAACACATTTGTATCCTGATATTTAAAGCACCGAAGAAGTGATGCTTTTGAACTGTGGTGCTGGAGAAGACTCTTGTGAGTCCCTTGGACTGCAAGGAGATCCAACCAGTCCATCCTAAAGGAGATCAGTCCTGAATATTCATTGGAAGAACTGATGCTGAAGCTGAAACTCCAATACTTTGGCCACCTGATGCGAAGAGCTGACTCATTTGAAAAGACCCTGATGCTGGGAAAAATTTAAGGTGGGAGGAGAAGGGAATGACAGAGGATGAGATGGCTGGATGGCATCACTGACTCAATGGACATGAGTTTGAGTAAACTCTGGGAGTTGGTGATGAACAGGGAGGCCTGGTGTGCTACAGTCCATGGGGTCGCAAAGAGTCAGACATGACTGAACAACTGAACTGAACTGAATTTAAAGTGCAACTCTTTAAAAGAGTTTTTTATTTTTTTAAAATGCTTTTTAGAACCATATAAACATTTTTTAATGTTTATTTATTTATTTATTTTACTTTACAATATTGTATTGGTTTTGCCATACATCAACATGCAGGATAAAAGAGTTTTTTAAAAAAATTATTTATTTTTTGCTGTGCTGGGTCTTGGTTGCTGCTGGATTTTCTCTAGTTGTGGTGGGGGAGCTTCTCATTGTGGTGTCTTCTCTTGTTGCTGAGCACAAGCTCTAGGGTGCATGGCCTTCAGTGGTTTCAGCTCTTGGGCTCTAGAGCACAGGCTCAGTAGTTGTGGCACATAGGTTTAGTTGCTCTACAACGTATAGGACCTTCCTTGATCAGGGATTGGATCTGTGTCTCCTTCATTGGCAGACGGACTACCACTGAGCCACTAAGGGAAGCCCCAAGGTATTGTCTTGCTATCGTGAAGGCTTGTTGTTGTTTAGTCACTAAGTTGTGTATGGCTCTTTGCCACCTCATGGACTGTAGCCCTCTGGGCTCCTCTGTCCATGAGATTTCCCAGGCAGGAATACTGGAGTGGGCTACCATTTCCTCCTCCATAAAGTGCAACTCATGACATAATACAGTGACCTGAATTTCCTTTCTATGTGGCAATCTGTCTTTTTGCTGGAAATAGGCACAAGGAGGAGCTTTTCGTGTGCTGATTAATATTGTATTCTTCTTCCAGGTGCTGCTTACATTCTTGTACATTGTTTTGTGAAATTTCATCTTGCTGTATGCTTATGAAATATGGACTTTTCCGTATGTATATTATGCTTTTAAATTATACAGCATTAAAATCATTTTGTTCTCTGTCAATGAATACAAGGCTCTAACTGCATACAGCTTCACAGTCCATAGAAGCTCAGAGTACTCCTTGAACCAGCAGATACTTCTGGTGTGTGGAAGGATTCCACACAGCATTTACTTTCTGTGGTTAAGATGACTCAGCACCATGGATGTTTTTGTCAAGTCTGGGAGGTGGAGGCTGGTGGCTGTTGCTCATTGTTCTCCTCCAAGCTGTGTCCGATCACATATCCAAAGTATATGACAAGCCCTAGGAAGTAGGAAAATAAGACAATGAAAAGGGAAAGTAGGCACTCTTCCCTCTTACAAATGCCCAGAAGGCCTCCTGTTATGGTGGCTAAGACAGTTTAGGGGAGAGGTGGTAGGAAGATGGTGGGATTCAGTCACTCAAATGGCCTCTTTATCCCAGAAAGAAACTTACCAATCACATTCCAAATGCCAAACAGGCCCCAGGCCCCAGAGGTCATCTGCATCATCAAGTGAACGTTCACAAAGATGCTCACTAGTGGGAAGGCAGGGAAAGCAGGCACCTGTGGGCAAAGTCAGTCAGTCTCTGAACACACCCCAGATGTCTGAAAGGGAGAGCCTAGCCTACATGAGCAGGAAGACTCCAGTCTGATTACAGCTGTGTGTTTAGTGCCTACTTATATTGGGCATGTAAAGCACTGAGTATGGATCAGGGGAGAGTCCATTGGTTTCAGCAACTCCCCCTCTTCCTTGGTCCAGCAAAAGATGTTTAGACCTAAAGCACACAGACCTCCTCCACTCAAGGTGGACACTCTGGGTACATAAGGTCACGTACCCTGAACATAAGAGGACTGAAGCTCTGGGGCTGCCTCCAGATGATGACAGTGACCGCAGTGATGAGCAGCAGCAGCAGCACAGCCACTGTTCTGAGCATGGAGTCTCCAGAGAACACACGTCTGGGCCACTGGGCTAGGACCAGGCTCAGGATGATCAGCAGGAGACTCCTCCAGTTCAAGGGTCAAGAGTCAAGAGGGAGGGCCAAGGAGGAGGAGAACAGGCTGGACCCAAAAGACAAAGATGTCAGGACCTTGGGTCACATCCCTCCCCAGGTTGCCCACCTCAGGAAGGACCTTCATATCTCCAAGATTCCTCAACAGCCAAAGACACAGGTTCCCATCCTATTTGCCAATTTCAGAATATGACCAAAGAGAAACCCCACTGCTCACCAAGCAAGGAGGCACATCCATAGACAATCTGCCCAGATTTCCAGGTTGGGGTGGTGCTGATAGGAAACCACAGACTCTTTATTTTATTTTAATTAATTTTAAATGTAAATTTATTTATTTTAATTAGAGGCTAATTACTTTACAATATTATATTGGTTTTGCCATACATCAACATGAATCTGCCACGGGTGTACACATGTTCCCAATCCTGAACCCCCCTCCCACCTCCTTCCACATACCATCCCTCTGGGTCATCCCAGTGCACCAGCCCCAAGGTTCTTGGATCCTGCATCGAACCTGGACTGGCGATTTGTTTCTTATATGATATTATATATGTTTCAATGCCATTCTACCAAATCATCCCCCACCTTCCTCTCCCACAGAGTCCAAAATACTGTTCTATACATCTGTGTCTCTTTTGCTGTCTCACATACAGGGTTATCATTACCATCTTTCTAAATTCCATATATATGCATTAGTATACTGTATTGGTGTTTATTTTAATTGGAGGCTAATTACTTTACAATATTGTATTGGTTTTGCCATACATCAACATGAATCTGACATGGGTGTACACGTGTTCCCCATCCTGAACCCCCCTCCCACCTCCCTCCCCGTACCATCCCTCTGGGTCATCCCAGTGCACTAGCCCCAAGCATCCTGTATCCTGCATCGAACCTGGACTGGCAATTCATTTCATATATGATATTATACGTGTTTCAATGCCATTCTCCCAAATCATCCCACCCTCTCCCTCTCCCACAGAGTCCAAAAGACTGTTCTATTTATCTGTGTCTCTTTTGCTGTCTCGCATACAGGGTTATCGTTACCGTCTTCCTAAATTCCATATATATGCATTAGTATACGGTATTGGTGTTTTTCTTTCTGGCTTACTTCACTCTGTATAATAGGCTCCAGTTTCATCCACCTTATTAGAACTGATTCAAATGTATTCTTTTTAATGGCTGAGTAGTACTCCATTGTGTATATGTACCACAGCTTTCTTATCCATTCATCTGTAGAATCTTTGAGTTTCCTGCTTCAGGTACAGAATCCAAAGGACTTCCTTCAACTGCAGGTTCCATCTGAGTTTTGTCCTGTTTCCTCATTCTTGCTTAAACTCTGATATGGTTGGTACCTGCATTAGAGATATTACAGCAATATTAACAGCAACCCCCATTCATTCAACATCAGACATTAGAAGACAATAGACAATAACCTCTTTCCTGCCTTAAGCAGAGCAGGGCATTAGAAGGCAGCGTGAAGGTCGAAGATGATGACCTCCCCATCTTCCCCAAGAGTCTGAGACCTCCAGCCAAGGTGTAGTGGAGTCTCACGTGAGTGCAAGCACAGAGAAAACCACCAGGGAGTAAACTGGCAGGGTCCCGACTGACATGAGTTCCACAAGATCAGCAAGTTCTGAGAATAATGCCATGACTCCTAGAATGAGGGTGGGAGGAGGGAGTGAGAAGCCACTGGAAATATCTAAGTTAAGAAATAAGATCAAAAAAGGGTGTTTATTCACCTGTAAGAGTTCCAGAAGCCATTATGGCCATGATGTGGGTGCCTGTGAGAGCATAAATCTGGGCAAGTCCCTGGAAAAGGAGCCTGTCATTTGCCATTGCATAGGTCAACAAAGATGTAGAGGACATGACACCCAGGAGGCTGGAAAGGAAAGTGGGAACAAGTAAGAGGATATGGAGAAGCAGGGCACCTAGGGCTTCTGTTTCCTCATATACATAGGGTAAGGTATCTATCTCTTATGTCTCATAGTCCCAAGGACTCAGCTGTAATTCCATTACCTCCACTAGCTCTGTTCCTAGTGATGCTTCCCATGACCCACCTGCTCTCACACTCCAGGATGTCTGACTCTAGGTGAGTGACTACACCATCATTGTTATTTGGGTCATTAAGACATTTTTTGTAGAGTTCTTTGGTGTATTCTTGCCACCTCTTCTTAATCTCTTCTGCTTCTCTTAGATCCTTACCATTTCTGTCCTTTATTCCACATGTACAAGCTGAGTTTCAAAGAGGCAGAGGAACCAGAGATCAAATTGCCAATATTAATTAGATCATGGAGAAGGAAAGAAAGTTCCAGAAAAACATATACTTCTGTTTCATTGATTAAGCTAAAGCATTTGACTGTGTGGGTCACAACAAGCTGTGGAAAATTCTTATATATATAGAAAATTCTTATATAGACCACCTTACCTGTCTCCTACATGCAGGTCAAGAAGCAACAGTTAGAACTAGACATGGAACAATGGACTGGTTAAAATTGGGAAAGGAGTATGCAGAGGCTGTATATTGTCACTCTGCTTATTTAACTTCTAAGCAGAGGACATCACATGAAATGCGGGGCTGGATAAATCACAAGCTGGAATCAAGATTGCCAGGAGAGATAACAACAACTTCAGATATGCAGATGACACCACTCTTGGACTGCAAGGAGATCAAACAAGTCAATCCTAAAGGAAATCAGCCCTGAATATTCATTAGAAGGACTGAGGATGAAACTGAAGTTCCAATACTTTGGCCACCTGATGTGAAGAGCCAGCTTAGTAGAAAAGACCCTGATGCTGGGAAGGATTGAAGGCAGGAGGAGAAGGGGATGACAGAGGAGGAGATGGTTGGATGGTATCACCCACTTGATGTACATAAGTTGGAGCAAGCTTCTGGAGATGGTGAAGGACAGGGAAGCTTGGTGTGCTGCAGTCCATGGGGTCACAAAGAGTCAGACATGACTGAGCTACTGAACAACAACAACAACCACTCTACAGGCAGAAAGTGAAGAGGAACTAAAGAGCTTCTTTTTAAAAAAAATTTATTTTAATTAGAGGCTAATTACTTTACAATATTGTATTGGTTTTGCCATAGCTTCTTGATGAGGGTGAAAGAAGAGAGTGAAAAGGCTGGCTTGAAACTCAACATTCAAAAAATTAAGATCATGGCATCTGGTCCCATCATTTCATGGCAAAGAGAAGGGGGGAAAAGTGGAAGCAGTGGCAGATTTTATTTTGGGGGACTCCAAAATTAATATGGAAGTTGACTGCAGTTGTGAAATAAAAGACATTTGCTCCTTGGAAGGAAAGCTATGACAAACCTAGACAGCATATTGAAAAGCAGAGATATCACTTTGTTGACAAAGGTTTGTATAGTCTAAGCTATCATTTTTCCAGTAGTCATATACGAATGTGAGAATTGGACCGTAAAGAAGGCTGAGCCCTGGAGAATTGATGCTTTCAAGCTGTGGTGCTGAAGAAGACTCTTGAGAGTCCCGTGGACAGTAGGGAGATCCAACCAGTCCATCCTAAAGGAAATCAGTCCTGAATATACATTGGAAGGACTGATGCTGAAGCTGAAGCTCCAATACTTTGGCCACCTGATTAGAATAGCTGACTCATTGGAAAAGATCCTGATTGAGGGCAGGAGGAGAAGAGGATGACAGAGGATGAGATGGTTGGATGGCATCACCGACCCAATGGACATGAGTTTGAGCAAACTTTGGGAGATGATGGAGGACAGAGGAACCTGTCATGCTGTAGTCCATGAGGGTCACAGAGAGCTGGACATGACTTAGTGACTGAACAACAACAACCCAGGGCTGGGTGCCTAAAATCTGACAGTGGAGGAGGAGAAAGCTTTGATACTTAAGTGTTTAAAAGTGTGAACAAGGTGAGAACAGCCATGGCATATCCGGCAGGGCCCCACCCGAGATACTGAAAAGCCTGTGGCAAAGGGTTGTAAGGATAAATCTGGTAGTAGGGCACCATGAGGGTGAGTGCTGTCGAGACACCAGAATATGCCAAAAAGCAGATGAAGATGGAGATCACCATGGTCAGGGGGATGGAACGATGAGGATGTTGAGTTTCTTTCCCTGCAGGACAGATGTATCAGGAAAATTGCTGTGAGACAAAATACATCTTCCTTTTTCACCTCCAAAGCAGGCTAAGTTTCTCCCAAAGCAGGTTAACCTTCTCCCAAACCCTGATGGGACACAGATGACTATGTTATCTGTAGAGGCAATGGCATCAAAAACAGTAAATGCGTAGAAACATAGAGCTGCTCCATGGAGAATTCCATCAAAGCCAAAAGGCATAAAGCCTCCTGAACCCAGAGGGCCCACCCTACGGTGAGAAAAGGAATGAAGAAGAACATGCGTGAGGTGTGTTCAGCCATCTCTACTGGAATCCTCCTTTAATAGCACAGGTCCTGGGCTCCAGCATCCCCATTGCCTGGATCCATTAGTCCAGCTCTTTAAGTTTCAATTGTATTTCCACTGCATCCTCCCCAACCAGCAAGCATTACTATGTCCAGAAAACCCTCTTAACCTATAGATATCATTAGCTCCAGATGTGTTCAGTCAGTAGCCCTGTGAGCCGCCAGTTGTGCAGGTCTCCTTTAATGAAGCCAGAGATGATCATGATGATTGGAAACACAAAGTTGATGCCTGTGAACACTTTGGTACCTAGAGGTGTCACACGAGCTCCCAGAATCAGTAGTCCTGTGGGAAAGATGGAATATGAGGCATCCAGAATAACTAAATCAGGACAGGAAGCAGACTAGTAATTTCCAGGGGCTGGCTGGCAGGGAGGGTGGACAGACAGACAGTGACTGCTTAAGGGGGAACAAGGTTTCCTTTCGTTGTGATGAACATGTTTAGAACTAGATGGAGGTGATGGTTGCGTAACACTGTGAGTGTACTGAGTGCCACAGAATTGTACTTTTTAAAATGTTAGTTTCTTTCTGTAGCAATCACCTCTCTTATATCTATCAAATCATCACGTTGTGCACCTTAAACATATAATGTTGTATGTCAATTATATCTAAATAAAGCTTGGAAAAAGAGTTTATTTTATGCCATATATGAATTTCCTCTCAAGTATAAAAGCATTGATTTCTTTGGATTTGACAAAGTTATAAAATAAATGTATATTTATTGACTTGAAAATAATCTAATAATAGGTTAAAACAGTATGATGCATACTGCACATGTATGCATATATAAATAGCTATAGATACATATAGGGGCTTCCTGAGTGGCTCAGTGGTAAAGAATCACCTACCAATGCAGGAGACTTGGATTTGGTCCCTGGGTCAGGAAGATGCCCTGGAGAAGGGAATGGCAACCCACTTCAGTATCCTGGCCTGGAAAATTCTATGGACAGAGGAGCCTGGCTGGTTACAGTCTGTGGGGTCAAAAAAGATCTGGACATGACTGACTAAACAACAACATAGGTGTAGTGTATTTCTAATTTTGTAAATACATAGGTTATATACACATATCTATAAAAGGACATGAATAATATATCAAAATGCTAGTGATTATAATCAGTAGATGCCAAAAATTTCAGTTACTTTTAATTTTTTTATATCTGTATTTTCTATTTTTTTTCTAAAGCAACCATGAATTACTGGAGTAGTGAAAAAAATTGAGAGAAAAATCCACAGATAATGTTACCAGAGGAAACATTGACAGATAAGACCTAACATCAAAAATTAGAACTCTCCCATACTACTTTATATAAAATAAATTACCCAATAAGGACCTACTGTATAGCACAGGGAAATCTGCTCAATACTCTTTAAATGGTCTAGAAGGGAAAATAATCTTTAAAAATGGATATAAAAACATATTTGATTTTAACACAGAGGAAGGAACTTGGTTTAAGTGAACGATTCTGAGCTGGGGTGATTTTTCTCCCACAAGTGACATTTGGCAATGTCTGGAGACCTCCTGATTGTCACAGTTTGGGGGGAATGGACACCACTGGTATCTAGTGAGTAATGGCCAGGGATGCTACTCAAGAGTGCACAATGACTTAAAAAAAAATTGGAGTATGATTGCTTTACAATGTTTTGCTAGTTTCCACTATACAACGAAGTGAATCAGTTATAGGTATACAAGGATCTCCTCTTCTTGAACCTCCCTCCCATCCCACCCCCATCCCACCACTCTAGGTCACCACAGAGCACTGAGCTGAGCTTGCTGTGCTTTGTAGCAGGTTCTACTTTGCACATGGTAGTGTATACACATCAATTCTAATCCCCCAGTTCATTCCACCCTCCGCTTCCCACCCTGTGTCCACATGTCCTTTCTCTACTTCTACCGATGACATTTAGGTTGCTTCCATGCCCTGTCTATTGTAAATAGTGCTGCAATGAAAATTGGGTTATCCAAGTCTTCTTGCATTATGGTTCTCTCAAGGTATTCGCCTTGGAGAAGGAAATGGCAACCCACTCCAGTATTCTTGCCTGGAGAATTCCATAGACAGAAGAGCCTGGTGGGCTATAGTCCATGGGATTGCAAACAGTTGAATATGACTGAGCGACTATCACTTACTCAAGCTATTTGCCTAGTAGTGGGATTGCTGGGTCATATGATAGTTCTATTAATTTAGTTTTTAAGGAACCTCCATACTGTTATCCATAGTGACTGTATCAATTTACATTCCCACCAACAAAGCAAGAGGATTCCCTTTTCTCCACACCCTCTCCAGCATTTATTGTTTGTATTTTTTTGATGATGGCCATTCTGACTGGTGTGAGGTGGTATCTCATTGTAGTTTTGATTTGTATTTTTCTCATAATCAGTGGGGCTTTTATGGTGGCTCAGCAGTAAAGAATCCACCTGCAATGTAGGAGAAGTGGGTTCAATCCCTGGATTGGGAAGATCCACTGGAGAAGGAAATGGCAGTCCACTCTGGTATTCTCGCCTGGGAAATCCCATGGATAGAGGAGGATGGTGGGCCACAGTCACAAAAGAGTCAGAGAGGACTTAGCAACTAAACAATAACCAGTGATGTTAGCATCTTTTTATGTACCTCTTAGCCATCTCTATGTCTTCTTTGAAGAGATGTCTATTTAGGCCTTCCACCCACTTTTTGATTGTTTTTTTTTTTTATATTGAACTCCACAAGCTGTTTATATATTTTTGAGATTAATCCCTTGTCAGTTGCTTTGTTTGCAAATATTTCCATTCATTCTGAGGGCTGTCTCTCCACCATGTTTATGGTTTCTCTTGCTGTGCGGAGACGTTTAAGTTTAACTAGGTTCCATTTGTTTATTTTTGTTTTTATTTAGGAAGTCTCTCCTTGCTCTAGGAGGTGGATTAAAAAAGATATTGCTGTGATTTATGTCAAAGAATATTTTTCCTATGTTTTCTTCTAAGAGTGTTACAGTGTCCAGTCTAACATTCAGGTCTTTAATCCATTTTGAGTTTATTTTTGTGTATGGTGTTAGGGAGTTTTCTAATTTCATTCTTTTACACATATCTGTCCAGTTTTCCCAGCAACACTTATTGAAGAGATTGTCTTCTCCATTGTATATTCTTGTCTCCTTTGTCATAGATCAGCAGACCATAGGTACGTGGTTTCATCTCTAAAACTATACAATGACTTAAAAAAAAAACAAACAAACCTTCAATTCACAGGACTGCCACCCACACCAAAGACTGATCCAGCCCAAATTTTCAATAGTGCCAGTGGTGGGAAACAATGGTCTATGTCTTACTTTTCTAGCAGACCCTTCTTTCCAATCCAAATACCCTGCCATTCTGCCACCTCAAGCCTTTCCCACCCCAGCTCCCTCTACACCCCACTTACCCCATCCCATTTGACTCCTGTCTCACCAGGCATCAGCAGCACCAGAACCAGGGTGACAAAGTCTGGGTACATGGCCAGGAAGTGGGGCAAGCGAGAGAAAGTTCCCTCAAATGCCTGAGAGATGTAGTTCCCAATCAGGCTGTCAAAGGCGCTGCTCCAAGCCTTGGCCACACAGGCAGAGGCTGCAGCAGAAAAGGAAATATTCATTAAGAAACATAAATTGATCCCCTGCTGTGTTCTTGGGATATATGTTGGGGAAAAGAAAAACAGACAAAATACCTACTCTCAAAGAATTTCTTATCATGGGTGCAGAGGGCATACCCAGATGATTCACAAAACAGGTCACTTATTTAATATGCTAGGAAGAAATCAATGTTATGCAAGAAAAAAAATACAAGAAAGTGGGACCAGGAGGGCTGGGAAATGAAGGTTGGTATTTTAAATCCAAGTGTAAAGGAAAATCTCACAAAGGCAACAGCTGAAGAAAGACTTCACCATGGTGAAGGGATGAGCCTATGGGACATGCCTCCCTCTCACCCACTCCCTACAGTTCCCTGTCCTGTGGGTTCTTGTTCCATCATTTAAGGAAAGCAGAATAGAGCTGAGTCGACTGATGTGTGAAGTTTTCCTGATGCTATTATCCTTTTGCTTCCCAAGGTGAATAACAGTATGCTCATGAATTTGTGAAGACTGCAAGGACCCCCTCCTAGTTTCCTGATCTTAAGGCCCAAACTTTCCCCCGCTCCATCATCTCACCAATGATTAAATACAGGATGAGGTTCTAGCTGGTGATGAAGGCACACAGTTGTCCCATGGTGATGTAGCCGTAGAGATACACAGAACCAGAGCACGGTACCCAAGCTGCAAACTCAGCATAGCAGAGCCCAGACAACACACAAGATAGGGCCAGCCACCAAGAAGGAGATGATGATCACTGGCCCAGCGACAAACGTGGTCACTCCACCAGCCAAGATGTACACACCAGCTCCCAGGGTGCTGGCCACACCAAAGACCACTAAGCCCAGGGTAGTCAGATAAGCTCTGGGTCTCTCAGACTCTTTCCTGGGCTCCAGTGGCCACTTGCAGGCCAGCTTCTGACCAAACTGGCAAACATACTGATACAGCATCCTAGACATAGTTGAGGACGTTACAAGCTGCTGAGAAAATAAGACATAAAACCATCAGTGATTTTCATCCATCCTTGGCCCTGCAGCCCAATTCTACAGAGCAAGGGAGTGATGGGGAGTAGGTGGTGAAAAGACACATTGGGCAAAGTTCTCTGAGATTTGGTTCCTTCAAATATAAAGAAGACTCTTAATATAATTCAAAGAGTCATATTAAGACTGGAAAAGTTGCCTGAAAAGAAGTGAGGGGGAGGAGAATACATCTCCTCAAATGTGCCACTTTGGCTTGGGAGTAGTTTATGAGCTAAGGAGAGTGAAGACCCGGCAGACTCAGTAGAAGCTCCTTGTCTCTCCCTTAACTGCTCAAAACAATTAGATTAGGAGACCTATGCCAGGAAGAGAGCTATTACCAGAGAACAACTTTTAATCTCAGGAAGACTTCCCTCCCTGGAGTGGTAAGCATTTGTTCACCAAGCACGTGCTCTTCTCATCCTCCTGTGGGTTCTCTTCTTCCTCCTTGAAGACCCAGACCCCTACCCCTTCTCCTTAGCTCAGGGGGGCACATAAGCCTCAATTGCCTGACTGTCTTTGAGCCTCAGTGTTCTTTATGGGGGTCCTGTACATACCAAACTAACTTTGTTCATCTATTTTATGGCAAATGAATTATTAGCCCAGCCAAAAAAATCTAGAAAGCAACATCTTCTGCCCCTACAGAAGCAAAAGCTTCCAACACAGAGTATGGCACACAGTAGGTGCTTAATTGGATTGAGTTGAATGGATATGAATGCTGATTTCTGAATTGAAATCAACCAGCTCTTCTTGTCTGATTTTGCACAAACTGCATTCCATCTTTGTTCTATTTTCCTCTGTAAAATAGAGCAAGTTATCATCATTATTCCCTCCCCTCTTTGATATGTGTGAAGTGACTCTTTTAGGAGCTTGATCAGAGCACTCAGACTCCATACATTTCTTCACAATGGATTCTCATCCTGGTAGCTTTCTGTTTTGTTTCTTGCAGAGTGACATGGATCAGGAACTCTGCTTTGGGGAGAAGGAGATGGAATTTGTGGGGAGGGACAGATTGTAGCCCAGATCAAAGTGTCAAACCAGAGTGCCCTCTCAACTACCTGGAGGGAGGGGGGACTAGCCTTCATTCTGAATCAGAAGGGACAGGACTATGTTTCCTGCTGCTTTGGGACATGAAAGGTCTCCTGCCTACACAGCTCTGCAGGGCTAGGCTGACCCAGTGACCACCAGTGATTGTGAAGGGGGCTTCCACCCCTGATATTCCAAAGTCCAACTTTAACATTTTAATTAAGAGCAAGCATTCAAAGAGCCAGGAAACTGTGAATAAGATCTTGGTTCTGCCAACACTCCAGGACTCTTGAACAAGTCATATACTTCTCTGGACTGTATTTTGTTCTTGCTCAAATGCTGCTGCTGAGCCCTTCTGCACCGTGAGTAGGAATGTAAAATGGGGCAGCAGCTATGGATGCAGTACGGTGGTTCCTCAAAAATGAAAAATACATTTACCACATGATTCAGTCATGCCACATTTGGTGTTTACCCCAAAGAATTGAAAATAGGGTTCAAAGGCATATTTGTACACCTGTGTTCCTTAGCAGCATTATTCACAATAGCTGAAAGTTGGAATCAACCCAGACGTCCATCCATGAAGGAACAGATAAACACAATGTGGTCTATACATGCAGTGGAGTATTATTCAGCCTTGATTAGACAGGGAATTCTTTTTTTTTTTAAATTTATTTTTAATTGGAGGATGATTACTTTGCATTGTTGTGTTGGTTTCTGCCATACACCAACATGAATCAGCCACAGGTATACATATGTCCCCTTCCTCTTGACCCTCCCTCCCATCCCCTACTCCATCCCACCCCTCTAGGTTGTCACAGAGCACCGGGTTGAGCTCCCTGCATCACACAGCAAATTCCAACCAGCTATCTATTTTACATATGGTAATGTATATATTTCATATATATATGCTACTCTTTGAATTCATCCCACGTTCTCCCTTCCCCTCTGTGTCCACAAGTCTGTTCTCTAAAAGAGACAGGAAATTCTGATGCATGCTATAGTGTGGAGGAACATTGAGGACATTACACCAAGTGACAATTGCTCAGTCGTGTCCAACTCTTTGCGATCGCATGGACTGTAGCCCACCAGGCTCCTCTGTCATGGGATTCTCCAGGCAAGAATACTGGAGTGGGTTGCCATTTCCTTCTCCAAAGTGACATAAGCCAGTCACAAAAAAAGATGCTATGATTCCATGTCTATGAAGCATTGAGAAGAGTCAACTTCATAGAGACAATGCAGAATGGTGGTTTGCCAGGAGCTGGGATGAAGGATAAAGCTGGGAGTTATTGTTAAATGGAGAGTTTCACACCATAAACCCTGTTCAAGGGGAATCTCTGATATTGTTTGAGTACCAGTCAAGAAAATGAGCCTTGGAATCTCCAGGCACTGATCCAAACCCTCTATCTCTTCTATGTAAACAAATCAGCTCCCAGATCCTGTTTTCATCTGGCAAGTGAGTCTCTCCACCCTCAGGCTGGAGCCGGGCTGACCCCCCTGCACTCTGGGATTGCAGAGGTCTCTTTGGGAGGATGTGGACTCAGTGCCCAGTCTCCCACAAAAGAGGCTGACCTGAGACTTACTGGATCCTTGGAGCAGAGCCTGGAGCACTGGGTCAGTCAGGGAGGCTGAGGTTAAGTCATGTGGGGCTGGAGCTGAGACATCTGCAAGAACCGAAGTGGGGAGTCCTGAGCACAGAAAACAGTTCTCACCCCTGGGTTTTTGGGGTGGAGATGGGGCTGGGAGGGTGGGGACCTTCTGCAGTGTAGCTATCAGCCTTGACTCTTCTGTTTACCCTCAGGGAGTGGTTCGGAGAGGTTTTTTTTTTTTTTTAAAATGCTATTACTTATAAAATTGAGCATTTTAACGATCTTTAAGTGTCCATTTCAGTAGTATTAAGTACATTTGCATTTTTTGCAACCAAACTCCAGAACTTTTTTCCCCTTGCAAATATCAACTTTGTACTCATTCAACAACAATTCCTCCTTTCTCCTTTCTGAGTTCCTGGCAATTGTTCTTCTACTTTCGTCTCAAATCTGAGCACCCCAGGTGCCTCATTTCAGTGGAATCAAACATTTTTATCCCTTCCTGTCAGGCTTATTTTGCTTAGTGGAATGTGTACTAGGTTTCTCCAAGTTGCAGCATGGGTTACATTCCTCTCCCTTTTAATGCTGAATAATACTGTACTATATGCACACACCACGTGGATTTAGCCATTCTCTGATCAGTGGGTACTTGGGTGGCTTTCATGCTTTAACTATTTTGAATAATGCTGCTAAGAACAAGGATGTAGAAGTATCTCTTCCCCAGTGGTATTTCAATTCTTCTGGGTATGTCCTCAAAGGTGTAATTGCTGGATTGTAAAGTTCTAAGATTTTTATGTCCTGTGATGGAGAAGATGTTCACATATTGAGGAATGGGGAAGTCATTTTGGCTTATCCATGGTTCAGGCTGCACTGCGT
Source organism: Bos grunniens (assembly GCF_055505025.1). Taxonomy (NCBI): domain Eukaryota; kingdom Metazoa; phylum Chordata; class Mammalia; order Artiodactyla; family Bovidae; genus Bos; species Bos grunniens. Next base: position 61,899,783 of record NC_141182.1, on the reverse strand, counting down.
GTGAGCTAAGACAGTCTGTCCAACCCTCACAGCACATCTGCTTTAACCCTGAGGTAAAGAACATCTGTTTTGAAGAAAAGAATGAATAACCCCCTTCTCATGGCATCCATGTTAACACTCCCTGGAAGATAAGGTTCCCTTCCCAGACACCAGTGTCCTGCTGTCTCACTGTCTAAGCACTAAGTCTGTCTCTTTTTAAACCTTGAAGGAATACATCCTGTTGTGTTGATGTATGTGCTTTTTTGGATGAGGTATAAGACTGTGCTTCAGTGGAGCAGTTCCCCAGAGCTGAGAGGGTGACCTCAAGCTATAGCCCTCAGTTCAGCTCAGTTCAGTCGTTCAGTCATGTCTGACTCTTTGCAACCCCATGGACTGCAGCACACCAGGCCTCCCTGTCCATCACCAACTCCTGGAGTTTACTCAAACTCATGTCCATTGAGTCTGTGATGCCATCCAACCATCTCATCCTCTGTTGTCCCCTTCTCCTCCCGCCTTCAATCTTTCACAGCATCAGGGTCTTTTCAAATGAGTTAGCTCTTTGCATCAGGTGGCCGAAGTATTGGAGTTTCAGCTTCAGCATCAGTCCTTCCAATGAATATTCAGGACTGATTTCCTTTAGGATGGACTGGTTGGATCTCCTTGCAGTCCAAGGGACTCTGAAGTTTGGGTAAAATGAAACTTTCCCATTTCTATCGTGTTTCTTGATTATTTCTCTGGACAGTTGAACTCATTGATCAGTAAGGACACCGAAGTAGAAACAGTGTAAAACTAGGGGACCCAGCTCACAATCTTCCTCCTTCCCTGCCAGAGTCCAACTCCAGCAACCAGGGATTCAACCTGAAGAGATGATGGTGTCGGCTAATGAGACAACCTCTCATTTTTCTATGGACTGCCTGTTTATTCCAAGTTTAAGATTCTCTTTTATACTTTTTTTTTTCCTGACAATCTAAAATTATTCTAAAATAAAATGTTTCTTAAAAAAACATGCACTCTCACAAGTAGACCAATTAAAGGAAAATAAACAAGATTTTTCTCCCCCCACCTAAAAAAATCTTTGTAGAGAAACAACCTGAATTGTACATATTTCCAGATGAAATAAGGTGTCTGGACCACACTGTCTGAGTAGTGGAGGCAGCCCTTCAGGCTTCTTCTCACTTGAGGCTGGAAATGTCTCCATAAGAAATACTTTTACAAAAGCATTAGACCAGAGGTTTGACATTTTCAGTTCCCCCTCTCCCAGATTTATTATCTCCATAAATCATTGTTGCTCTTCAAGCAGAGTTTCTGCTTCAGTGATTCTCTGGGAATCAGCCTTATCATCTACTATCTACCTCCTCTAATGTGTCCTATAGTTAACTTGTGATTACATTGTAACTCATGCTACATTCCTCAGTTTACTACTTATCTTCCTAAATCCTGTTTGCCCCTAACGTCCTGAGCTCACCATCTCTTAAAAAGGCTTCTAGCTATAGTGTCTCTAAAAATTCCTAACTTCTATAAGCTATAGCAAAATATGCTAACTTTACAACATTCCTTAAGTCTTTAACTTCTAACTGTTTTAATTATTTCTAAGCCCTAAATTCAGTAAAGGCCTTTGCCATATACTTTCTCCTCACAAATAGGCTTCAGATATCAATCCCTCCCATGGCCTCAAGCTACGGCCTATGTGCTCATCCTGGAACACTCTTTTGTAAAAGTCCCTGAACAAATGCCAATGATTAACTTTATGAATTATTTTCTGAGCAATGCTTCAGAAGGCTTTGTGCCTTCTCATGCTCCTCTCAAGACCAATAAGCACCTTAATATTCCTTTTCAGTCAACTCAGCCGAGGAGAGGAAAAGACAAGTCAGAATTACAAGGCCTAACTCTTTCATCCCGGGATCCATGCCTGCGGAATTAGGAGAGGGGGCTGGGGACGGTGCCTCCATTTTGTCAGTAATGCCTAACGCGGCTCCCGACACTTCCCAGTAGTTAACTGATTTGTTTTTGGTTGCACTAGGACTTTGTTGCTGTGCGCTGTCTTTCTCCAGCTGCAGTGAGTGGGGCTGCTCTCTAGCTGTCGTGCACTCTGTAGCTGCATTGTGTGGGCTTATCACTGCCGGTGCTTTAGTGATAGTCTGCTGTTACTTAGTCACTAAGTCATGTCTGACTCTTTTGCGACCCCGTGGACTGTAGCCCACCAGAGTCCAATGTCCATGGGATTCTCCAGGCAATAATATTGGAGTGGGTTGCCATTTCCCCCTCCAGGGGATCTTCCCAACCCAGGGGTCAAACCCACATTTCTTGCATTGACAGGCAGATTCTTTACTGTTGAGCCACCAGGGAAGCCCTGTCACAGACATGGTATTAAAATCTAATTTTCCACTCCAAGTAGTTTAACAATACTATTTTTCCCAATCAAATACTGTTGTTTCCCTTTAATAATTTTTGGTAAATGAACTTCCCCATCTTGGGTCATGTAAATTATTACATGTATGTGTGATTCTTTTGTTATGTAGCTTATCAAATATAACTGAGCACTTATGGTATTCCAGACACTGTTTTAGGTAGTCAAAAGTGTGATGGTTTTAGGTAGTCAAAAGTGTGATGGGAGTGAATGTATCTCCCCACTTTCAAATTCATATATTGAAGTACTAAACCCTAGGACCTTGGAATATGACTCTATTTGGTGGTGAGAAGGTAAGAGGCAGGAAGGCCAGGGATCTCCAAACATAGGAAATAGGTTGAAAGTGTCAGACATTTTTTAATCTCTCTCTTAAGTGGCAGGAGGAAACACACTACAAGTGTCAGATATTCTTTCCCCCCTCCCTATACAAATTTAAAAGGAGGTTTCTTTTAAAACTCTGTGTTGCCATGACAACACCTGATTCTACCTGAACTTAACTTTTCTCAAACCTTGAGCTAACCAATGCGTTTTTCTTATGGAAATATTTTTCTTAAGCTATGTTAATGAACTATGTATTTACCTTAAACTTTTTCTTCAAGTTGGTTCCGTAAAACTCAGAACCGATAATGGCTCAACAAACCAGTATGTTTCACTCATACAATTGTTCTCCTAACCAATGTTAATAAAACTATATATTTGCTTGCAAACCTGCCTTTCTTCAAGATTCATGTCAATCGTTTTATGGCCCAGGATGACTCACATTGTGCCAACGTTATCTCAGAATGCGTGTTGTGGGTGAGGGACATGGTGCCACTTTCTGAGTTTTGAGACATTTTATTGCTCTAATTAGCAGTCTGCTAGTAGCAATATAACTTCCTGCTAAAGACTAGCAGGGGGCACTCTTTCTGCTCCCTTCTGATATGTATGTCAGAAGCTTTGTCTATCTCTTTTATACTTTAATAAAACTTGATTACACAAAAGCCGTGAGCTATCAAGCCTTGTCACTTGCCTCTGATGGAATTCCTCTCCTCTGGAGACCAAAATTCCCGGCATCTTCCATGGTTCAGCAACAACCTTTCAGGGGTAGGGCCTTAAAGAGATAATGAAGATTCTATGAGGTCATCAGGATGGATCCTAAGTCATATAGAATATGACTATACTCCTTGTGTGTGTTAGTTGCTCAGTTGTGTCCGACTCATTGCGACCCCATGGACGTAGCTTGTCAGGCTCCTCTGCCCATGAGATTCTCCAGGCAAAAATATTGGAGTGGGTTTCTAATTCTTTCTCCAGGGTATCTTCCCAATTCAGGGATGCAATTGGGTCTCCTGCATTGCTGGCAGATTCTTCACCATCTGAGCCATCTGGGAAGCCCATACTCTTTATACCAAGATGATCTTAGATTAAATTACAAGACAGTTAGATAGCCTATATTTAGATCAACAATGGACCTAAACACACATATTTTAATACATATATCATATGTACGTATTTTATGTGTATTAATGATACACATACATATTTAAATATACATACATACATACACATGTACAGGCATATGTCATTTTATTGTGCCTCACAGATGCTGCAATTTTGCAAGTTGAAAGTTTGTGACAACCATGGGTTACAGATGATAATTCGCATTTTTAGCAATAAAGTACTTTTAAAGTATGTACATTTTTTTAAAAGACAGTATACTGAATACCCTGAAGTGTAGTGTGAACATATGTTTACATGCACTGGGAAACCAAAAAGTTGTGTGACTGTCCTTATTTCCAATTGTCTTTACTGTGGTGGTCTGAAATCAAACCGGCAATATCTCTGAGGCCTGCCTATAGGGTCATATCATTTAATTATTACAAAAAGTGTGCTTTTTTTTTTTCCCCCTGGAGAATTACCCACATTCTGGGTTTGGCTGATTGCATTTTCAGTTGAAATTGGAATCTATCCCTCATGTCTGCTGTAAATTAGCATTTGATCTAGAGGCTTGGTTATGTTCTAATTCAACTTTTTATCGAAACTATGGGCAGTGTTCTGTGTTGTCTGTTACAGCACACTGGGAAGCACGTGATATCTGGTTGGCCCCCAGCAGTAAGGGAGGAATAATAACCAAGTGATGTCAATCTTTTCATCAAAGTTTCACCTGATAGTTTCAGTCTCCACTAATTGTTTCCTAAGCCAGTAATTTCAGTAGAACTTGGAAGTTAGTGATATTTCTAATTCTGTTAATCCTCCTCCGTCTACTTTTTAATTCACCTAATAATTTTGCTATCCAGTTCCTTGACTGCCATAGCTCCTTCAGTCTATTTCCATTGTTGTTCCTAAGAAAGAGCCTTATAACTCATTATTACCAACATCTTCAAGGTCCATAATCTCCATTTCAATCATTCTGTTCTGAAGCAATAACTTTTTAATCTTGTCTCTGCAACTTAACTTTGTTTTAGTTCCACTCAACTGTAACCATTTATCAATCAACCATTACTTTTCATCTTATTCCCCTTTGACAGCAATGCAGGTGTTCTGTTTGTTTGTTTCAATTAAGAACTTTTCCTCATCAACTCTATCATGTAATTCTAAGGGTCTTTAAATTGATACTTTCAAAATTGATGCTTTTGAATTGTGGTGTTGGAGAAGACTCTTGAGAGTCCCTTGGACTGCAAGGAGATCCAACCAGTCCATCCTAAAGGAGATCAGTCCTGGGTGTTCATTGGAAGGACTGATGCTGAAGCTGAAACTCCAATATTTTGGCCACCTGATGCCAAGAGGTGACTCAATGAAAAACACTCTTATGCTGGGAAAGATCAAAGGCAGGAGGAGAAGGGGATGACAGAGGATGAGATGGTCGGATGGCATCACTGACTCGATAGACATGGGTTTGAGTAAGCTCCTGGAGTTGGTGATGGACAGGGAGGCCTGGCATGCTGCAGTCCATGCGTCACAAAGAGTTGGACACAACTGAGCAACTGAACTGAACTGAAGGGTCTTTGATGGAAAAGTAATCATTTATGTCTTCTTAAATGATATCTCAATTCTTGGAGAAAAGAATTAAAATGATCATTTCTCTTTATCATTATGAACTGATCCACTTTGTCTGTTATTATTCTCTTTTTCTCAAAATCTACTTTGATATTAATATACCCTAGCTTTCTTTCATTGTGCTACTGTTTGCACAATGTGTCTGTTCCCTTTCTTTTATTTCCAACATGTTGTTGTTCAGTCGCTCAGTCATGTCTGATTTTTTGCAACCCCATGGACTGCAGCTCGCCAGGCTTCCCAGTCCCTCGCTATCTCCCAGAGTTTGCTCAAACTCATGTCCATTGAGTCAGTGATGCCATCCAGCCATCTTATCCTCTGCTGCCACCTTTTCCTCTTGCCTTCAGTCTTTTCCAGCATCAGAGTCTTTTCCAATGACTTGATTGTTCACATCAGGTGGCCAAAGTATCAGAGCTTCAATTTCAGCATAAGTCCTTCCATTAAATATTCAGGGTTGACTTCCTTTAGGATTGACTGGTTTGATCTCCTTGCTGTCCAAGGGACGCTCAAGAGTCTTCTCCAACACCACAGTTCAAAAGCATCAATTCTTCAGTGCTCAGCCTTCTTTGTGGTCCAACTCTCACATCCAAACATGACTACTGGAAAAACCATAGCTTTGACTGTATGGATCTTTGTCAGCAAAGTAACATCTCTGCTTTATAATATGTGGTCTAGGTTTGTCATAGCTTTTCTTACAAGGAGCAAGTGTCTTTTAATTTCATGGCTGCAGTCACAACCTGCAGTGATTTTGGAGCCCAAGAAAATAAAGTCTATCACCGTTTCCATTGTTTCCCCATCTATTTGCCATGAAGTTATGGGCCCAGATGCCATAATCTTCATTTGTTGAATGTTGACTTTAAGCCAGCTTTTCCAGTCTCCTCTTTTGCCTTCATCAAGAGCTCTTTAGTTCTTCTTCACTTTCTGCCATAAGGGTGGTGTCATCTGTACATCTGAGGTTACTGATATTTCTCCAGGCAATCTTGATTCTGGTTTGTGCTTCATCCAGCCTGGCATTTTGCATGATGTACGCTGCATAAAAGTTAAATAAGTAGGGTGACAGTATACAGCCTTGACATACTCCTTTCCCAATTTGGAACCAGTCCAGTGTTTCATGTCCGGTTCTAACAGTTGCTTCTCGACCTGCGTCCAGGTTTTTCAGGAGGCAGGTAAGGTGGTCTGATATTTCCATCTCTTTAAGAATTTTCCAGTTTGTTGTGATCCACAGTCAAAGGTTTTAGCATAATCAATGAAGCAGAAGTAGATGTTATTCTGGAATTCTCTTGCTTTTTCTATGATCCAACAGATGTTGGCAATTCGCTCTCTGGTTCCTCTGCCTTTTCTAAATCCAGGTGGAACATCTGAGACTTCTTGGTTCATGTACTGTTGAAGCCTGGCTTGGAGAATTTTGAACATTACTTTGCTAGCATGTGAAATGAGTGCAATTGTGCAGTAGTTTGAATATTCTTTGGCATTGCCTTTCTTTGGGATTGGAATGAAAACTGACATTTTCCAGTCCTATGGCCACTGCTGAATTTTCCAAATTTTCTGGCATATTGAGTGCAGCACTTTCACGGCATCATCTTTTAAGATTTGAAATAGCTCAACTGGAATTCCATCATCTCCACTAGCTTTGTTTGTAGTGATGCTTCCTAAGGCCCACTTGACTTCACACTCCAGGATGTCTGGCTCTAGGTGAGTGATCATACCATCGTGGTTATCTGGGGTCATTAAGAACTCTGTTTTGTATAGTTCTGTGTATTCTTGCCACCTCTTCTTCTACCTTCTGCTTCTGTTAGGTCCATACTGTTTCTGTACTTTAATGTGCCCATCTTTGCATGAAATATTCCCTTGGTATCTCTATGTTTTTTGAAGAGATCTTTAGTCTTTCCCATTCTATTGTCTTCCTCTATTTTTCTTTCTTTTTTTGCATTGATCACTGGGGAAGGCTTTCTTATTTCTCTGTTATTCTTTGGAACTCTGAATTCAATGGGTATATATTTCCTTTTCTCCTTTGCCTTTCACTTCTCTTCTTTTCTCAACTCTTTGTAAGCCTTCCTCAGATAACCATTTTGCCTTTTTCCATTTCTTTTCCTTGGGGATGGTCTTGATCACTGCCTCCTGTACAGTGTCATGAACCTCCGTCCATAGTTCATCAGGCACTCTGTCTATCAGATCTAAACCCTTGAATCTTTTGTCACTTCCACTGTATAATTGTAAGGGATTTGATTTAGGTCATACCTGAATGGCCTAGTGGTTTTCCCTACTTTCTTCAATTTAAGTCTGAATTTTGCAATTAAGAGTTCATGATCTGAGCCATAGTCAGTTCCCAGTCTTGTTTTTGCTGACTGTATAGAGCTTCTCCATCTTTGACTCCAAGGAATATAATCAGTCTGATTTTGGTATTGACCATTTGGATATGTCCATGAGTAGAGTCATTCTTGTGTTGTTGAGAGTGGATGTTTTCTATGAACAGTGCATTGTCTTGGCAAACTCTGTTAACCTTTGCCCTGCTTCATTTTGTACTCCAAGACCAAACTTGCTTATTACTCCAGGTTATCTCTTGACTTCCTACTTTGTATCCAGTTCTCTACGATGAAGAGGACATCTTTTATTTGGTGTTAGTTCTAGTTCTAGAAGATCTTGCAGGTCTTCATAAAACCATTCAACTTCAGCTTCTACAGCATTAGTGATTAGGGCATAGACTTGGATTGCCATGATATTGAAGAGTTTGCTTTGGAAACAGACAGATCATTCTGTTGTTTTTGAGATTGTACCCAAGTACTGCATTTCAGACTCTTTTGTTGACTATGCGGGCTACTCCATTTCTTCTAAGAGATTCTTGCCCACAGTAGTAGATATAATAGTCATCTGAATTAAATCCACCCATTCCAGTCCATTTTAGTTCACTGATTCCTAAAATGTTGATGTTGCCATCTCCTGTTTGACCACATCCAACTTACCTTGATTCATGGACCTAAAATTCCAGATTACTATGTAATATTGTTCTTATTATAGCATCAGACTTTACTTTCACCACCAGTCACATCCACAACTGGATGTTGTTTTTGCTTTGGTTCAGCCTCTTCATTCTTTCTGGAATTATTTCTCTGCTCTTCTCCAGTAGCATATGGGCACCTACTGACCTGGAGATTTCATCTTTCAGTGTCATATCATTTTGCCTTTTCATACTGTTCATGGGGTTCTCAAGGCAGGAATGCTACAGTGGTTCACCATTCCCTTCTCCAGTGGACCACATTTTTCAGAATTCTCCATGACAACCCATCTGTCTTGGTGGCCCTACGTGGCAGGTCTCATAGTTTCACTGAGTTAGTCAAGGCTGTTGTCCATGTGATCAGCTTGGTTAGTTTCCTGTGATTGTGAATTTCATTCTGTCTGTCCTTTGATGGATGGATGAAGATAGCAGGCTTGTGGAAGCTTCCTGATGGGAGGTACTGGCTATGGGAAAACTGGGTCTTGCTCTGGTGGGGAATGCCATGCTCAGGAAATCTTTCATCCAATTTTCTGCTTATGGGTGGGGCTGTGTTCCTTCCCTGTAGTTTGGCCTGAGGGCAAACTATTGTAGGGGTAATGGTGGTAATGGCGACCTCTTTCAAAAGGACTTATGCCAGCATCCAGGAGCTTCCAGAATATTTGTGTCCTAATATTTAAAGTGCAACTCTTAACATAATATACAGTTGCCTAAGTTTCCATCCAAAACTGGCAAACTCTGTGTTTTCATTGGAAATAGACACAGAAAGTTGTTTCTCATGTGCCAGGTTAATATTTTATTTCTTCCTCTGGTTGCTAGTTACACTGTTGTAATTTCTTTGGGAAAATTCATCTCGCTGCACACTTATGTTGTTGTTATTCTGTTTCTCAGTCATGTCCAACTCCTTGTGACCCCGTGGACTACAGCATGCCAGGCTTCCATCTTTCACTATCTCCCTCAGTTTGCTAAACCTAATGACCACTGAGTCAGTGGTGCCATCCAAATACTTCATCCTCTGTCACCCCCTTCTCTTTCCCTCAATCTTCCCCAGTGTCAGGGTATTTTCCAATAAGTCAGTTCCTTGCATCAGGTGGCCAAAATATTGGAGCTTCAACTTCAGCATCAGTCCTCACAATGAATATTCAGGGTTGGTTTTCTTTAGGATTGATTGGTTAGATCTCCTTGCTGTCCAAGGGACATTCAAGAGTCTTCTCCAGCATCACAGTTTGAAAGCATCAATTCTTTGGCTCTCAGTCTTCTTTATGGTCCAAATGTCACATCCGTACATGACTACTGGAAAAATCATAGCTTTGACTATATGGACCTTTGTTGGCAAAAGATGTCTCTGCTTTTAAATACACTGTCTGAGTTGTCATAGCTTTTCTTCCAAGGAGCAAGCTTATGAAGCATGTACTTTTCTGTATATATAGCATAATTTGAACAATAACAGTTATACAGCATAAAAATCATTTTGTCTGCTGGCAATGAATACCAGGCTCTAAATGCCTCCCACCTTCAAATTCCATAGAGGCTCACAGTGCCCCTTGAACCAGAAGGTACCTCCAGTGCATGGAGAGATTCCACACAGCATCTATTTCCTGTGGTTAAGCTGACTCAGCACCTGGGATGTTTTCATCAAGAGTCTGAGAGATGGAGGCTGGTGGCTGTTGCTCATTGTTCTCCTCCATGCTGTGTCGAATCCCATATCCAAAGTATATGACAGATCCTAGTAGGGAGATGAGATGATGAGAAGGGAAAGTCGGTGTTCTCATCACTTACAAATTCTCAGTAGGCCTCCTATTATGGCATCTGACACAGTTTAGGGGAAGAGGCAGTAGGAAGAGGATTGGGTTTGTCACTCAAATATTTTCTTTATCCCAGAAAGTCACTTACCAGTAGCCATCCAGATGCCAAATATGGCCCAGGTCCTAGAGGTCATCTGCATCATCAGGTAAATGTTCACAAAGATGTTCACCAGTGGAAGGACAGGCAGAGCAGGGACCTGTGGGCAGAGTCAGTTCATCCCTGACATCTGAAAGGAGACCCTACTCTCCTGTGGGCAGGAAGATTCCAGTGTTGAGGCTGTGTGTTCAGCACCTACTGAGGTTGTATATGTAAAGCACTGAGTGTGGATCAGGGAAGGGTCCATTGCTTTTAGCAACTCCCCTTCTTCCCTGGTCCAGCAAAGGGTGTTTAGGCCATGAAGCATGCAGGCTCATTCAGTAAAGGTGGACAGTTTGGGCACATAAGGTCACCTACCCTGAACATAAGAGGGGATGGGTGCTGGGGCTGCCTCCAGATGATGACCGTGACCCCAATGATGAGCAGCAGCAGCAGCACAGCCACTGTCGTGAGCATGGGGTCTCCAGAGAACACCTGCCTGGGCCACTGGGCCAGGATCAGGCTCAGGATGGTCAGCAGGAGAACTGCAGGAGTCAAGGTGAAGGAGAACAGGCTGGACTCAGAAGTCAAAGACATCAGGACCTTGGGTCACACCCCTCCCCAGGCTGCCCAAATCAAGAAGGGCATCATATCTTTATTACTTCTTAACAACAAAAAACAAACAAACAAACAAAACAAAAAAACCACACACACACATTTACACCCCATTCTCTCAATTTCAGAATACTACCAAAAGAGAAATCCCAATGCTCACCAAGCAGGGAAGCACATCCATAGACAATCTGGCTAGATTTCTGGGTGGGGCTGGTGCTGGTAGGGAACCACAGACTCTTCAGAATGTTCAAGATTCCAGCTTCAGGTACAGATTCCAAAGTAATTTCATCAAGGTCGTGCATATCCATTTTCTCCTCTGTTTTCTCATTCTTGCTTAAATTCTGGTCTGGCTGGTACCTGAATTAGAGATATTAAGGCAATACTTAGCAGTCACTGCTCACCCAACACCATGTAGATGTTGGATCCAACAATCCATCTTCTTTCCTGCCTTAAGCAGAGCAAGATTTTTAGAAGGCAGAATGAAGGCAGAAGATGATTACCTCGACACTAATCTTCAAGAGTCCAAGGCCCCACGTCAAGGGGTAGTGGGGTCTTACCTGAGGACAAGGACAGAAAAAGCCACCAGCGAGTAAGCAAGGAGGGTCCCAATTGACACAAGGAACACAAGGTCAGTCAAGTCGAAGAGTAATGCCATGATTGCTAGAAGGAGGGCACAACAAGGGGGAAAGAGAGAGAGTGAGAAACCACCAGAAATATTTAAGTTAAGAAATTGGTCAAAGGAATCGGTTTGATATTTTTTATTTTTTACCTGTAAGATTTCCAGCAGACATGATGGCCATGATGGGGGTGCCTGTGCAGACAAAGATCCGGGTAAGTCCCCGGAAAAGGAGTCTGTCCTCTGCCATTGTGTAGATCAAAGGAGATATTCTGAACACGGCAGTATGGAGTCTGGAAGAGAAGATGGAACTATCTAAGGACGTGGAGAAGCAGGACAGACTGGGTTTCTGCCCTCTCGTCTACAAGGAATAAGATGTCTTCCCTTCTTGTGTCTTATTCCTAAGGGTTGAGACAGCCAAGCATCTGACAGTAGACAGGGAGAAAACCATGACACTGACCTGGATGTAAGAGTACAGAGGGTGCCAACGGCCACGACATATTTGGCGGGGACCCACCAAGCATTGAGATGAGCCTGTGGCAAAGGGTTTTCAGGCTGAATCTGGTAGTAGGGCACCATGAGGGTGAGTGCCACTGAGACACCAAAATACACCAAAAAGCAGATCAAGAGTGAGATCATGATGCTCAAGGGGATGGCACGTTGAGGATTTACAGCTTCTTTCCCTGCAACAGTGGTGGAGTACTGGCTTAGAAAAACAAAAGCAAAACTCCCTCTCTTTCTTGTACCATCAAAAGCAGCTCAACCTCCCAACTCCTGTGCCCAAGGGCAGCCCAGTCTGTACCCATAGCCTGGTTGGGACACATGATGACCATGTTACCTTTAATGACAATGCCATCAACACCAAAAAAAAGTGTAGAAACATGTAGCTGCTCCCTGGAGAATTCCTTCAAAGCCAAAAGGTGCAAACCCTCCAGATCCCAGAAAGCCCAACCTATGGTGAGAGAAGGAATGAGGAAGAACATGGGGGAGGTGAGTGAGTTCAGCCATTTCTACTGGACTCCTTCCATCATACCACACACAGGTTCTGGGCTCCAGGGACCCTGCTACCTGGGTCCATCAGCCCAGGTTTCTTTTGTTCCCACTATATTCCCAGCTCTGCACACCCTCTACTCATATGTTATGGCCTATATTACCCCCCTAAGCCATAGACATCTCTGGATCCAGATCTGGATCCAGTTGTGGCCAATGTGTAGTCCTGTTCCGTGAGCTTCCAATTGTGCAGGTCCCCTTTAATGAAGCCAATGATGATGATGAAGATGAAAACCAAAAGGTTGACTCCTACAGACACTTTGGTAACCAGGATTGACTCATGAGCTCCAAGAACCTGTAGACCTGTGGGAAAGATGAAATAGGAGACATCCAAAATAATTAAATTAGAAGACACAGAAAGCAGACAGATCATTTCCCAGGGCTGTGGGTTGTAGGTGGTGAATACACAGACATTGACTGCTCAGTGGGTATAGGGAGCAGTTTTTCCTTTTGGGATTATGAACATGTTCGGAAGTAGATGGAGGTGATAGTTGCACAACATTGTGAATGTACTAAATGTCATTGAGTGTACACTTTAAGATGGTTAATTATTGTGGCAACCGTCTCACAATATACACATCTAACACCTTAAACTTCTACAATTGTGTATGCTAATTATATCTCAATAAACTAGGAAAAATAAAATGCTTAATTTTATGCTATGTGAATTTTCTCACTTAAAAAAAAACTTTGGTCTCAGTACAGAGGAAAACTTGTCAGTCTAAGTAAATGATTCTCAGCTGGGGGTAATTTGATTCACCAAGGGATATCAGCATTGTCTGGAGAAATTCCATTTATCACAGTTTGGACCTTGGACATCACAGGTATCTAGTGAGCAAAGGCCGGGGAAGTAACTCAACACTCGAGAATGATTTTAACAAAAAACTAAAATGCTTGAGCTCCAAAATCATTGTGGATGATGATTGCAGCCACAAAATTAAAAGATGCTTGCTCCTTGGAAGAAAAGCTATGACAAACCTAGACAGCATATTAAAAAGCAGAGACATCATTTTGCCAACAAAGGTCTGGATAGTCAAAGCTATGATTTTTCCAGTAGTCATCTATGATGTGAGAGTTGGACCATAAAGAAAGCTGAGCACCGAAAAATTGATGCTTTCAAACTGTGATGCTGGAGAAGACTCTTGAGAGTCCCTTGGACAGCAAGGAGATCAATCCAGTCAATTTTAATGGAAATCAGTCCTGAATATTCACTGGAAGGACTGATACTGAAGCTGAAGCTCCAATACTTTGGCTGGAGAGCTTACTCATTGGAAAAGACCCTGATGCTGAAAACAATTGAAGACAAGAAGAGAAGGGGATGACAGAAGATGAATGGTTGGATGGCATCCATAACTCAATGGGTGTGAGTTTGAGCAAACTGAGGTAGATAGTGAAGGACAGGGAAGCCTGGTGTGCTGTAGTCCATGGGGTTGCAAAGAGTCAGACACAACTTAGAGACTGAACAACAACAAAAATGCACAGGATAACCCCCACACCAAAGAAATCAGCATATCAGTAGTGCCATGGGTGGGAAATATGGTCTAGGTCTTGCCTTCCTGTCTCTCATATGGCAGACCCTTGTTTCCAGCTCTAATCCTCCAGCATTATTCCACCCCAAGCTTACCCCCCCCAACTCCTCCTCCACACCCCACATTTTCCATGTTACCACTGACCCCTGTCTCACCTGTGAGCAGCAGAACCAGGCCCAGAGCAAAAAAGTCTACATATGTGGCCAGGAAGTGGGGCACATGCAGAGAGAGCATTCCCTGTAATGTCTGAGAGATGTAGTTCCCAATCAGGCTGTCAAAGATGTAGCTCAAGGCCCTGGCCAAACAGGCAGTTCCTATGGTGGCGGAAGAAGGAATGTTCATGGATAAATATAAATTGCTGTGCTGTGGGATGTAAAAACACAGATGAAATACCCGATCTCAAAGAGTTTCTTTTCATGACTTGGGGAGAACAGACCCAAATGATTCACCAAAATATCAACTGTTTTAATATGTTAGGAGGAGATCAATGTAATTTATGCAAGAAAGAAAAGCAGTAAGTGAGATTGGGAGGGCTAGGATGGGGAGGAAATTTTAAGTCAAGTGGTAAAGGAAAGTCCCAGTAAGGTAAAAACTGAGCAAAGACTTCAATATGATGAGAGAATGTTGTCTTTCCTTCTGGGTTCATGGTCCATCATTTAAAGAAACAGGATAAAACTGAGTAGAATGAAGTTGTGGGGTTTTCCTGACACTATTACAAACTTCTCTCCACAAGCTCAATAATAAAGTGCTCATGAATGACTGAGAACCCAATCCTTCTACATAGTTTCCCAATCTTACACCCCACACCATTCGCTGGCCCATCATCTCACCAGTGACTAAGCGAAGTATAAGGTTCCAGCCAATGATGAAGGCATAGAGTTGACCCATGGTGACATAGCTGTAGAGATATACAGAACCAGAGAGCGGGACCAGGGCCCCAAATTCAGCATAGCAGAAAGCAGACAACATAGAGAAGAGGGCAACCACCAAGAATGAAATGATGGTTCCTGGTCCAGCTATGTATTTGGCCACTGCACCAATCAGGATGTACACGCCAGCTTTCAACATCCTGCTTACACCCAAGATCACCAGGTTTAAGATGTTCAGATGAGACACAGGTCTCTCAGACTCCTCTATAGTTTTCAGTGGACGCTTGCGGACTAGCTTCTGACCAAATTGGCGAACTTTCTGACATAGTATCCAAGACATAGTTGAGGACACTATGATCTGCTGAGAAAACAAGACAAAAAGGCATTAAGAATGTCCATCTACCCTTGACCATGGGAGTCCAGTTCTATGGAGAATAGAAGTGATGAGGGGCAGGTGGTAAAGGACACTTTTGGGCAAGTTTTCCATCTCTGAGCTTTGGTTTCTCAAACATACATGAAAGTGTTAGTCAGTCAGTCATGTCCACCTCTTTGCAACCCCATGGACTGTAGCCCGCCAGGCTCCTCTGTCCATGGGATTCTCCAGGCAAGAATACTAGAGTGGGTGGCCATTCCCTCCTCCAGAGAATCTTCCTGACCTAGGGATTGAACCTGGGTCTCTTGAACTGTAGGTGGATTCTGTACCATTTGAGTCACCAGGAAAGCCCATAAAGAAGACTCTTAATATGATTCAAAATTACTGGAAAGTTTGCTTGAAGGGAAGTGACATGAAGTGGATTGAAAAGTGAAAGTGAAAGTGAAGTCGCTCAGTCGTGTCCGACTCTTAGCGATTCCATGGACTGCAGCTTACCAGGCTCCTCCATCCATGGGATTTTCCAGGCAAGAGTACTGGAGTGGGGTGCCATTGCCTTCTCCGTGCCGTTTCCTTATGTCTCCCCAAATATGCCCCTTTGACGGGTTGACTGTTTTGAGCTGAAGACAGTTAAGACCTAGTAGACTCAGGAGAATCTCCTTGCCTCTCCCTTAACTGCTCAAAATAATGTAGATTATGGAGATCTATGTCAGGAAGAAAGCCATTGCCAGAGAGAACTTTTTATCTCAGAAAGACTTACCTGCCTGGAGCAGCAAACATTTGTTTCTCAAGCACTTGCTCTTCTCATTCTCCTGTGGGTTCTCTTCTTCCCATTTGAAGCTCCAGATCCCCACTCCTTTCTCCTTAGCTCAGGGGGGCATATAAGCTTCAATTGCCTGAGTGTCCTTGAGCCTTCACGTTTTTTACGGGGCTCCTGTACATACCAAACTAAATTTGTTCATTTGTTTTATGGCAAATGAATTATTAGAGCAGTCAATAAATCTAGAAAGCCAAGTCTTCTGCCCCTACAGAGCAAAAGCTTTCAACACAGCTGGCGCACTGTGGGTGCTTAATTGGTATGAGTTGAACAGATAAGAATACTGATTTTTAAATTGAGATCTATCAGCTCTCCTTTTCTGATTTTCACAAACTGCATTCCATCTTTGTTCTCTGACCTGGGGCAGAATGAGATGACATGTGACAGGAGGCACACACTCTAGCCCAGCTCAGTCAAAGCATCAAACTACAGTGGCCTCCCAACTGCCTGGGGGGGGGGTGGTGAGGCGGGGGGGGGGGGACTAGCCTTCATTCTGAATCAGAAATGACAGGACTGCTGCCTGCTGCTTTGGGACATGAAATGTCTCCTGCATACATGGCTCTGCAGGGCTAGGCTGACCCAGTGAATACGAGTTACTGCCATGGGTCTTCCATCCCTGATACTCCAAAGTCCAAGTTTACATTATGGTTAAGAGCAAGCATTCAAAAAGCCAGGAAACTGTGAATAAGATCTTGGTTCTGCCAACACTCTAGCACTCTTGAACTAGTCATATACTTCTCTGGACTGTGTTTTGTTCTTGCTCAAATGCTGCTGCTGAGCCCTTCTGCACTGTGAGTAGGAATGTAAAAGCGGGGCAACAGCTATGGATGCAGTATGTGGTTCCTCAAAAATTAAAAATATATTTACCATATGATCCAGTAATGCTACTTTGTGTATATGCTCCAAAGAATTGAAAATATTTGTACACCTGTGTTCCTTAGCAGCATTATTCACAATACCTGAAAGTTGGAAGCAACCCAGATGTTCATCCATGAAGGGACAGATAAACACAATGTGGTCTATACATGCAGTGGAGTATTATTCAGCCTTGATTAGACAGGGAATTCTTTTTTTTAAATTTATTTTTAATTGGAGGATAATTGCTTTGCATTGTTGTTTTGGTTTCTGCCATACACCAACATGAATCAGCCATAGGTATACATATGTCCCCTCCCTCTTGAACCTCCCTCCCATCCCCCTACTCCATCCCACCCCTCTAGGTTGTCACAGAGCACCAGGTTGAGCTCCCTGCATCACACAGCAAATTCCAACCAGCTATCTATTTTACATATGGTAATGTATATGTTTCAATGCTACTCTTTGAATGCATCCCACGTTCTCCCTTCCCCTCTGTGTCCACAAGTCTGTTCTCTAAAAGAGACAGGAAATTCTGATGCATGCTATAGTGTGGAGGAACACTGAGGACATTATGCCAAGTGACAATCGCTCAGTCATGTCTAAATCTTTGCGATCGAATGGACTGTAGCCCACCAGGCTCCTCTGTCCATGGGATTCTCCAGGCAAGAATACTGGAGTGGGTTGCCATTTCCTTCTCCAAAGGGACATAAGCCAGTCACAAAAAAAGATGCTATGATTCCATGTCTATGAAGCATTGAGAAGAGTCAACTTCATAGAGACAATGCAGAATGGTGGTTTGCCAGGAGCTGGGATGAAGAATAAAGCTGGGAGTTATTGTTAAATGGCGACAGTTTCAGTTTTCTAGGATGAAAAGAGTTCTGGAGATCGATTGCACAATATAAATATACATAACAGCCCTGAACTGTATATTTAAAAATGGTTAAGATGGCAAATTTTAAGCTATATTTAATTTACCACCAAATTTTAAAATTGCTGTCAATATCAAATAATAGAGCCAATTTCACAGAATTGCCGGCTTAGCAAACCAATGGTGACTTAACACAAATCCTCACACAGCCCTCCTCTGAGGTCAGCAAAATCCATGGATGCTCAAGACCGTTATAGTCGCTTGGCTATCCACAGAGGAGAAACCTGCAGATTCAGGGGTCAACACTACACAGGAGACTGACATCAGTGGTCCTCACAGCATAAACCCTGTTCAAGGGAAATCTTTGATATTGTTTGAGCACCAGTCAAGAAAATGAGCCTTGGAATCTCCAGGCACTGATCCAAACCCTCTACCTCTTCTATGTAAACAAATCAGCTCCCAGATCCTGTTTTCATCTGGCAAGTGAGTCTCTCCACCCTCAGGCTGGAGCCGGGCTGACCCCCCTGCACTCTGGGATTGCAGAGGTCTCTTTGGGAGGATGTGGACTCAGTGCCCAGTCTCCTACAGAAGAGGGTGACCCGAGACTTACTGGATCCTTGGAGCAGAGCCTGGAGCACTGGGTCAGTCAGGGAGGCTGAGGTTAAGTCATGTGGGGCTGGAGCTGAGACATCTGCAAGAACCGAAGTGGGGAGTCCTGAGCAAAGAAGACAGTTCTCACCCCTGGGTTGTTGGGGGTGGAGATGGGGCTGGGCGGGTGGGGACCTTCTGCAGTGTAGCTA
The DNA here is from genome assembly GCF_055505025.1 of Bos grunniens. Lineage (NCBI taxonomy): Eukaryota > Metazoa > Chordata > Mammalia > Artiodactyla > Bovidae > Bos > Bos grunniens. The sequence continues at coordinate 61,881,105 of NC_141182.1, read as the reverse complement.
TCAGCCTTGAATCTTCTGTTTACCCTCAAGGAGTGGTTCAGAGAGGTTTTTTTTTTTTTAATTTTATGTTATTACTCATAAAATTGAGTATTTTAACGATCTTTAAGTGTCCATTTCAGTAGTATTAAGTACATTTGCATTTTTGGAACCAAACTCCAAAACTTTTTTCCCCTTGCAAAATATCAACTTTGTACCCATTCAACAACAATCCCTCCTTTCTCCTTTCTGAGTTCCTGGTGATTGTTCTTCTACTTTCTCTTTCTAAATCTGAACACTGCAGGTACCTCATTTCGGTGGAATCAAACATTTTTATCCCTTCCTGTCAGGCTTATTTTGCTTAGTAGAGTGTGTACTCGGTTCCTCCATGTTGTAGCATGGGTTATATTCCTCTCATTTTTAATGCTGAATAATACTCTAGTATATGCACATAGCACATGGATTTAGCGATTCTTTGATCAGTGGGTACTTGGGCTGCTTGCATGTTTTAGCTATTGTGAATAATGCTCCTGTGAACAAGGATGTAGAAATATCTCTTCCCGTGTGTGCTTTCTATTCTTCTGCATACATTCTTAGAAGCAGAATTGCTGGATCACATGGTTCTAACATTTTTATATCCTGTGATGGAGATGTTCACATATTGAGGAATGGGGATGTCATTTTGGTTTATCCATGGCTCAGCCTGAACTGTGTGTGAACTAAGACAGCCTGTCCAACTTTCAGAGCTCATCTGCTTTAACCACTGAGGTAAAGAACGTCTTTTTTGAAGATAAGAATGAATAACTCCCTTCTCATGGTTAATATGTTAACACTCCCTGGAAGATAAGGTTCTCTTTCCAGACACCAGGGAGCTGGTGTCTCGCTATCTAGGCACTAAGTCTGTCTCTTTTGAAACCTTGAAGGAATGCACCCTGTTGCGTTGTGTGAGCTTTGTTTGGATGAGGTGTAAGACTGCTGGAAAACATGCTTCAGTGGAGCAGTTCCCCAGAGCTATCTGAGAGGTTTCCCCCAAGCTATAGCCCTCAGTTTGGGTCAAATGAAACTATTCCATTGCTGTTGTGTTTCTTGATTATTTCCCTGGACAGTTGAATTCATTGATCAGCAAGGACACCGAAGTAGAAGGAGCGTAAAACTAGGGGATCCAGCTCACAACCCTCCTCCTTCTCAGTCTTCTTCTTCTTTTTTTAAATCAGTTGATTTATTTTTGGTCACAGTAGGTCTTTGTCGCTCTGTGCTGGCTTTCTCCAATCGCAGCCAGTGAGGGCTACTCTCTAGTTGCAGGCACGGGTTTCTCATTGTGGCGGCTTCTCTTATGGACCACAGGATCTAGGGAGCACGAACTTCAGTAACTGTCACCCGAGGGCTCAGTACTTGTGGCTTGTGCTTAGTTGCCCCACATCCTGTGGGATCGTCCCAGACAGTCGTGCCCCCTGCCTGGGCAGGTGGATTCTTTTTTTTTTTTTTTTATTAATTTTATTTTATTTTCAAACTCCACATAATTGTATTAGCTTTGCCAAACATCAAAATGAATCCACCACAGGTATACATGTGTTCCCCATCCTGAACCCTCCTCCCTCCTCCCTCCCCATACCATCCCTCTGGGTCGTCCCAGTGCACTAGCCCCAAGCATCCAGTATCGTGCATTGAACCTGGACTGGCATCTCGTTTCATACATGATATTTTACATGTTTCAATGCCATTCTCCCAATTCTTCCCACCCTCTCCCTCTCCCACAAAACCGAACCACGAGGAAGGCCTTGTGGGAGAATTCTTAAGCTTTTCTGTCTCTCTGCTCTGACAACTCACCAGGCTGCCTCCTGGAAACCTGTCTCTGGATTTCCAGAAGGTGGCGCTACGGCTCCAGTCTGCGGGCGCCCTCACCCAGAGCGGGGCGGGGGCGGGGGCGCAGTTGCTGAGGTTGCTTCTTGTGTACCGAGCTCCCCTGGGTGTGGCAGGGGAAGGGTTCCATAAGGAGCCCCCGGAGGGCTGGAGGAGGTGTGAGTCCAGCACTTGGGGCATTGAGGGTGTTCATGGACGCAGGAGGGAGATTCCCGGCTGTGAAACTCCCAGAGGCATGCAACTGGACTCCCTAAGAAAAGCAATCCTTTTCATGCCCTTTGAAATGTTTATCTGCGTCTTTCCAAATATTTTCCCTCTCCCTCCTCATGGAGGTTCAGCTTCAGGTCTGCAGTGCTGCTGTGGAGAAACAGGTATCCTGCAGAACTAGGGTAGCTGAGCACTCACTCATCATTTCCCTTTTCTGTGGGGGGGATGTTTCCCTGCAGGGGGAAGGGGAGAAATTCTGTTAACCTCTTAACCTCCCTGCAGGAAAGTGGACCTTCTGCAAATTCTCTCAGGCATGAGAATCTTCCCAGGTCACTACTCTTCAGGTTACACCACCACCATTACGACAACCCTAAGAGGGGTCTGGGCAGGTTCTGCAGCCCATAGTGAGGTCTGTCGGCCTGTGATCCATATGCACAAAAGGACAAGACTCCTCCAGGGCTCCTTGGGCACATGGAGCTTTGCCCCCCACCCCCACAAAGGTGCTTTTACTCCTGAACAGATGTCTAATTTATTGATTGCTGATTAAAGTGTAGTTGATTTATAATATATTAATTTTAGGTGTACAGCATGGTAATTCAGTATTTTTACATGTATTGCTTATATATGGAATCTAAAAAATAATACAAACGAATGTATACAGCAAAAGAGAAACAAACTCAAAGATTCTGAAAACAAACAGGTGGGTATCAGTGATGAGAGGGAAGTGGGAAGGATAAAATTAGGGATATAGGCTTCAGAGATATAAACTATTATACTGTGTACATAGCAGAAAAGCAAGAAGGATAGACTGTAGAGCACAGGAATTATAGCCCTTATCTTGTAATAACTTTTAATGGAGTCTAATCTGTGAAAATACTAAAGCACTATGCTGTAAATCTGAAACTAACATAATATTGAAAAGCAACTATACTTCAGTTTTAAGAAATACTGACATAACAAATAGTTCACTCTTGCTTACTTCTTAGATCTCACTACAAATTAAGATTGAAGGGAGTGGTCCTAAGATGGTGGGGGAATAGAACGGGGAGACCACTTTCTTCCCCACAAATTCATCGAAAGATCATTTGAATGCTGAGCAAATTCCACTAAACAACTTCTGAACGCTGGCGGAGGACACCAGGCACCCAGAAAGACAGCTCATTCTCTTTGAAAGGAGGCCGCCTCTATCTCCTTCCTCCCCCTTCTGTTCTCTACCCTTCTGTTCTCTACCCTTCTGTTCTCTACCCAATCTGTGAAACTCTTTGGATGTACTGGGCTGTGGAGAACACTTAGGAAATAGATTACTGGCTAGATATGTCTCTATCCTTTTGACTCCCCCTCTTCTCCTCCTGGTCACCTTTATCATCTTCCTCCCTCTTCTCTTCTCTAGGTAACTCCGTGAACCTTTCTGGGTGTTACAGACTGTGGAGAGCACATAGGGAAGTGATTACTGGCTGGATTGCTCTCCCCACCTTTGATTCCCCCTCTTCTCCTCCTGGTCACCTCTATCTCCCTCCTCCCTCGTCTCTTCTCCATGTAACTCTGTGAACCTCTCTGGGTGTCCCTCACTGTGGAGAATCTTTTCACCATTAACCTAAATGGTTTATCATCAATGCTATATGGATGGAGAAGTCTTGAGGCTACTGAAAGAATAAGACTGAAAGCCAGAGGCAGGAGGCTTAAATCTAAAATTTGAGAACACCAGAAAACTCCTGACTCCAGGGAACATTAATTGACAAGAGCTCATCCAAAAGCCTCCATACCTACACTGAAACCAAGCTCTACCCAAGAGCCAAAAAGTTTCAGAGCAAGACATATCAAGCTAATTCTCCAACAACACAGGAACATAACATTAAGCATTAAAATACAGGTGGCCAAAAATCACACCAAACTGACAGACACCTCAAAACTCACTACTGGACACTTCATTGTACTCCAGAGAGAAGAGATCCAGCTCCACCCACCAGAACACTGACGCAAGCTTCCCTAACCAGGAAACCTTGTCAAGCAACTCATCCAACCCCACCCACAGGAAGGAATCTCCACAACAAAAAGGAACCACAAACTTCCAGCATACAGAAAGGCCACCCCAAACACAGCAATCTAAGCAAGATGAAAAGGCAGAGAAATTCTCAGCAGGTAAAGGAACATGATAAATGCCCACCAAACTAAACAAAAGAGGAGGAGATAGGGAGTCTACTTGAAAAAGAATTCAGAATAATGATAGTAAAAATGATCAAAAAATTTGAAAACAAAATGGAGATACAGATAAATAGTCTGGAGACAAGGATTGAGAAGATGCAAGAAATGTTTAACAAGGACCTAGAAGAAATAAAAAAGAGTCAATCAATAACGAATAATGTAACAACTGAGATCAAAAGTACTCTGGAGGGAACCAACAGTAGAATAACTGAGGAAGAAGATAGGATAAGTGAAGTGGAAGACAGAATGGTAGAAATAAATGAAGCTGAGAGGAAAAAAGAAAAAAGAATTAAAAGAAATGAGGACAATCTCAGAGACCTCTGGGACAATGTTAAACACCCCATCATTCACATCATAGGAGTCCCAGAAGAAGAAGACAAAAAGAAAGGCCATGAGAAAATATTTGAGGAGATAATAGTTGAAAACTTCCCTAAAATGGGGAAGGAGATAGCCACTCAAGTCCAAGAAACTGAGAGAGTCCCAAACAGGATAAACCCAAGGCAAAACACCCCAAGAAAGATATAAATCAAATTAACAAAGATCAAACACAAAGACCAAATATTAAAAACATCAAGGGAAAAACAACAAATAACACACAAGGGGATTCCCATAAGGATAACAGCTGGTCTTTCAATAGAAACTCTTCAGGCCAGAATGGAATGGCAAGACATAATTAAAGTGATAAAAGAGAAAAACCTACAACCCAGATGACTGTACCCAGCAAGGATCTCATTCAAATATGAAGGAGAAATCAAAAGCTTTACAGACAAGCAAAAGCTGAGAGAATTCAGCACCACCAAACCAGCTCTCCAACAAATGCTAAAGGATCTTCTCAGGACAGGAAACACAGAAAGGATGTATAAATTCGAACCCAAAACAACAAAGAAAATGGCAATGGGCTCATACTTATTAATATTTACCCAAATTTAAATGGGTCGAATGCCCCAACCAAAAGACAAAGACTGGCTGAATGGATACAAAAAGAAGACCCCTATATATGCTGTCTACAAGAGACCCACCTCAAACAAAGGGACACATACAGACTGAAAGTGAAGGGTGGCAAAAAGATATTTCACGCAAATGGAGACCAAAAAAAAAAAAAAAAAGCAGGAGTAGCAATACTCATATCAGATAAAATAGACTTTGAAATAAAGGCTGTGAAAAGAGACAAAGAAGGACACTACGTAATGATCAAAGGATCAATCCAAGAAGATATAACAATTATAAATATATATGCAGCCAACATAGGAGCACCTCAATATGTAAGACAAATGCTAACAAGTATGAAAGGGGAAATTAATAGTACACAATAATAGTGGGAGACTTTAATACCCCACTCACAGCTATGGATAGATCAATTAAACAGAAAATTAGCAAGCAAACACAAACTTTAAATGATACAATGGACCAGTTAGACCTAATTGGTATCTATAGGACATTTCACCCCAAAATAATGAATTTCACCTTTTTCTCAAGTGCATATGGAACTTTCTCCAGGATAGATCACATTCTGGGCTATAAATCTAGCCTTGGTAAATTCAAAAAAATTGAAATCGTTCCAAGCATCTTTTCTGATCACAATGTGGTAAGATTAGATGTTAACTACAGGAAAAAAAAAAAAAACCAAACTATTAAAAATACAGACATATGGAGGCTAAACAACATGCTTCTGAATAACCTGCAAATCATAGAAGAAATCAAAAAAGAAATAAAATATGCATAGAAATGAACAAAAATGAAAACACAACAAATCAAAACCTATGGGATTCAGTAAAAGCAGTGCTAAGGGGAAGGTTCATAGCAATACAAGCTTACCTCAAGAAACAAGAGAAAATTCAAATAAATAATCTAACTCTACACCTAAAGCAACTAGAAAAGGAAGAAATGGAGAACCCCAGGGTTAGTAGAAGGAAAGAAATCTTAAAAATTAGGGCAGAAATAAATGAAGAAAGAAACAAAGGAGAACATAGCAAAGATCAACAAAGCTAAAATCTGGTTCTTTGAGAAGATAAATAAAATAGACAAACCATTAGCCAGACTCATCGAGAAACAAAGGGAGAAGAATCAAATCAACAAAATTAGAAATGAAAATGGAGAAATCACAACAGACAACACAGAAATACAAAAGATCATAAGAGACTACTATCAGCGACTATATGCCAATAAAATGGACAACTTGCAAGAAATTGACAAATTCTTAGAAAAGTATAACTTTCCAAAACTGAACCAAGAAGAAATAGAAAATCTTAACAGACCCATCACAAGCATGGAAATTGAAACTGTAATCAGAAATCTGCCAGTAAACAAAAGCCCAGGGCCAGACGGCTTCACAGCTGAATTCTACCAAAACCTTAGTAAAGAGCTAACACCTATCCTACTCAAACTCTTCTGGAAAATTGCAGAGGAAGGTAAACTTCCAAACTCATTCTATGAGGCCACCATCACCCTAATACCAAAACCAGACAAAGATGCAATAAAAAAAGAAAGAAAGAAAGAGAGAAAAGAAAGAAAGAAAAGAAAACTACAGGCCAATATTACTGATGAACATAGATGCAAAAGTTAACAAAATTCTAGCAAACAGAATCCAACAACATATTAAAAAGATCATACATCATGACCAAGTGGGCTTTATCCCAGGGATGCAAGGATTCTTCAATAACTGCAAATCAATCAATGTGATACACCACATTAACAAATGGAAAGATAAAAATCACAGAATTATCTCAATAGAGGCATAGAAAACCTTTGACAAAATTCAACATCCATTTATGATAAAAACCCTCCAGAAAGCAGGCATAGAAGGAACATACCTCAACATAATAAAAACCATATATGATAAATTCACAGCAAACATTATCCTCAATGGTGAAAATTTGAAAGCATTTCCCCTAAAGTCAGGAACAAGGCAAGGGTGCTCTTGCCTTGTTTTGGAAGTTTTAGCCACGGCAATCAGAAGAAAAAGAAATAAAAGGAATCCAGGTTGGAAAAGAAGTAAAACTCTCACTGTTTGCAGATGACATGATCCTCTACATAGAAAAAAACCCTTAAGACTCCACCAGAAAATTAGTAGAGCTAATCAATGAATATAGTAAAGTTGCAGGATATAGAAATCCTTTGTATTCCTATACACTAACAATGAGAAAACAGAAAGTGAAATTAAGGAAACAATTCCATTCACCATTGCAATAAAAAGAATAAAATACTTAGGAATAAATCTACCTAAGGAAACAAAAGACCTATAAATAGAAAACTATAAAAAACTGATGAAAGAAATCAAGGAGGACACAAATAGATGGAGAAATATACCATGTTCATGGATTGGAAAAATTAATGTAGTGAAAATGAGCATACTACCCAAAGCAATCTATAGATTCAATTCAATCCCTATCAAGCTACCAACAGTATTTTTCAGAGAACTGAAACAAATAATTTCACAATTTGTATGGAAATACAAAAAACCTCAAATAGCCAAGGCAATCTTGAGAAAGAAGAATGGAACTGGAGGAATCAACCTGCCTGACTTCAGGCTATACTACAAAGCAACAGTTATCAAGACAGTATGGTACTGGCACAAAGTCAGAAATATAGATCAATGGAACAAAATAAAAAGCCCAGATATAAATCCTCGCACCTATGGACACCTGATCTTTGACACAGGAGGCAAGAATATACAATGGAGAAAAGATAATCTCTTTAACAAATGGTGCTGGGGAAACTGCTCAATACACAAAAACAAACTCAAAATGGATTAAAGATCTAAATATAAGACCAGAAACTATAAAACTCCTAGAGGAAAACATAGGCAAAACACTCTCTGACATAAATCACAGCAAGATCCGCTATGACCCACATCTCAGAGTAATGGAAATAAAAGCAAAAATAAACAAACAGGACCTAATTAAACTTAAAAGCTTTTGCACATCGAAGGAAACTATAAGCAAGGTGAAAAAACAGCCTTCAGACTGAAGGGAGAAAATAGAGTGAAGAGAGAAGCCTTCAGGGAGAAAATAATAGCAAATGAAGCAACTGACAAAGAGTTAATCTCAAAAATATACAAGAAGCTCCTGTAGCTCAATTCCAGAAGAATAAAGGACCCAATCAAAAAATGGGCCAAAGAACTAAGCAGACATTTCTCCAAAGAAGACATACAGATGGCTAATGATCACATGAAAAGATGCTCAACATCACTCATTATAAGAGAAATTCAAATCAAAACCACAATGAGGTACCATCTCATGCTGGTCAGAATGGCTGCTATCAAAAAATCTACAAACAATAAATGCTGGAGAGGATGTGGAAAAAAAAGAACCCTTTTACACTATTGGTGGGCATGCAAACTAGTACAGCCACTCTGGAGAACAGTGTGGAGATTCCTTAACAACCTGGAAATACAACTGCCATTTGACCCAGCAATCCCACTCCTGGGCAAACACACCGAGGAAACCAGAACTGAAAGAGACACGTGTACCCCAGTGTTCATCACAGTACTGTTTACAATAGCCAGGACATGGAAGCAATCTCAGGTGCTAGATATCCATTGGCAGACAAATGGATAAGAAAGCTGTGGCACATATACACAATGGAATATTACTCAGCTGTTAAAAAGAATGCATATGAGTCAGTTCTAATGAGGTGGATGAAACTGTATTCTATTATACAGAGTGAAGTAAGTCAGAAAGAAAAACACCAATACAGTATATTAACGCATATATATGGAATTTATTTATTTTTTTATTTTATTTTTAAACTTTAACTCTGTGAAGAATACCATTGGTAGCTTGACAGGGATTGCATTGAATCTATAAATTGCTTTGGGTAGTATACTCATTTTCACTATATTGATTTTTCCAATCCATGAACATGGTATATTTCTCCATCTATTAGTGTCCTCTTTGATTTCTTTCACCAGTGTTTTATAGTTTTCTATATATAGGTCTTTAGTTTCTTTAGGTAGATATATTCCTAAGTATTTTATTCTTTCCATTGCAATGGTGAATGGAATTGTTTCCTTAATTTCTCTTTCTGTTTTCTCATTATTAGTGTATAGGAATGCAAGGGATTTCTGTGTGTGGAATTTAGAAAGATGGTAACAATGACCCTATATGTGAGACAACAAAAGAGACAGATATAAAGAACAGATTTTGGACTCTGTGGGAGAAGATGAGGGTGGGATGATTTGAGAGGATAGCATTGAAATATGTGTATTATCATAGATGAAATAGATCATCAATCCAGGTTTGATGCATGTGACAGGGTGTTCAGGACTGGTGCACTGGGATGACCCTGAGGGAGGGGATGGGGAGGCAGGTGGGACGGGGGTTCAGGATGGGGAACACATGTACACCCGTGTCAGATGACTGCAGCCATGAAATTAAAATATGCTTGCTCCTTGGAAGAAAAGTTACGACCAACCTAGGCAGCATATTAAAAAGCAGAGATGTTACTTTATCCACAAAGGTCTGTCTAGTCAAAGTTATGGTTTTTCCAGTAGTCATGTATTGATGTGAGACTTGGACCATAAAGAAAGCTGAGTGCCAAAGCATTGATGCTTTTGAACTGTGGTGTTTAAGAAGACTCTTCAGAGTTCCTTGTACAGCAAGGAGATCCAACCAGTCCATTCTAAAGGAAATCAGTCCCGAATATTAATTGGAAGGACTCATGCTGAAGCTGAAACTTCAATACTTTGGCCACCTGATGCAAAGAGCTGACTCATTTGAAAAGACCCTGATGCTGGGAAAGATTGAGGGCAGGAGGAGAAGGGGATGACAGAGGATGAGATGGTTGGATGGCATCACTGACTCAATGGACATGAGTTTTAGTAAACTCCCAGAGTTGGTGATGGACAGGGAGGCTTGGCGTGCTGCAGGCCATAGGGTTGCAGAGAGTCGGACACAACTGAGCGACTGAACTGAACTGAGTTGTTTTCCAATGTGCAGGTTAATATCTTTACTTCTTTTTCTGGTTGCTGATTACATTGTGGTACTTTCTTGGTGAAAACTTATCTTACTGCACACTTATGAAGCATGCACTTTTCTGTATACATACTATATTTTTGAAAGTTTACATAAAAATTGGACAACATTAGGAGTTCCCTAGAGGTCCAGTAGTTAGGACTTGGAGATTTCATTGTTGTGGCCTTGGGGTTCATTCTCTGGTTGGTGAACTAAGTTCCCAAAAGCCATTCGCTGTGGCCAAAAAAAAAAAAAAAAAAAAAAAGGCACAACATTAAAGTCAGTCCACGGAATTATCCAGGCCAGAATACTGGAATGGGTAGCCTTTCTTTTCTCCAGGGGATCTTCCAACCCAGGGATTGAATCCAGTCTGCATTGCAGGCATATTCTTTTCCAGCTGAGCCACAAGGGAAGCCCTATGGGGATTGAGATTGGGCTCAAAATCAGGGAGTCATAGCCAACAGCAGAGTAAAGGTGAGTGAGTGGATGGAAAATTACAAGAGGAGGCTTCATGGTCAATCCACCTGCAATGCAGGAGACCTCCATTTGATTCCTTGGTTTGGAAGATCTCCTGGAGAAGAGAAAGGCTACCCACTCCAGTATTCTGGCCTTGATAATTCCATGAACTATATAGTCCATGCCATGGGGTTGCAAAGAGTTGGACATGACTCAGCGACTTTCTCTTTCAAAGTCACTTTGTCCACTGGCAAAAAATTCATGGCTATAAATGCACCCCATATTCACACTCCATAGAGGCTCAGAGTGTCCTTGAACCAGCAGACCCTCCAGTGCTTGGAGGAATGCCACAGAGCATCTATGTCCTGTGGTTAAGATGATTCAGCACCAGATGTTTTTGTCAAGTCTGGGAGGTGGAGGCTGGTGGTTGTTGCTAATTGGTCTCCTCCAAGCTGTGTCGGATCGCATATCCAAAGTATATGACAGATCCTAGTAGGGAAATGAGATGATGAGAAGGGAAAGTAGGTCCTCTTCCCACTTATAAATGGCCAATAGAACTCCTATTATGGTGTCTCACACAGTTTAGGGGAGAGGTAGTAGGGTGATGTTTTTTTTTTTTTTCCAATCATTCAGGTGGTCTTATTTTCCAAGGAAGCCTCTTACCAATGGCTGTCCAGATACCAAATAGGGTCCAGGTCCTAGGAGTCATCAGCATCATCAAGTAAATATTCACAAAGATGCTCACCAGTGGGAGGACAGGCAAAGCAGGGACCTGTGGGCAAAGTCATTTCATCCCTGAGCACACTGCAGATGTCTGAGAGGGAGACCTTACCCTACGTGGGTGGGAAGACTTTCATTCTATTTAGGCTCTGCCTTCAGTGCCTACTGAGGTTGGATATATAAAGCACTGAGTGTAGATCAGGGGTGCATCCATTGGTTTTAGTAACTCCTCTTCTTCCCTGGTCCAGCAAAGAATGTTTAAACCTAAAAGCACACAGACCTTCTTCACTCAAGGTGGATATTTTGGGCACATAAGGTCACTTACCTTAAAATAAAGAGGAGAGGGGTCCTGGGGCTGCCTCCAGATGATGGCCGTGACCCCAATGATGAGCAGCAGCAGCAGCACAGCCACTGTTGTGAGCATGGGGTCTCCAGAGAACACCTGGCTTGGCCACTGGGCCAGGATCAGGCTCAGGATGATCAGCAGGAGAACTGCAAGGGTCAAGGTGGAGGAGAACAGTCTGGACCCAGAAGACAAAGATGTCAGGATCTTGGGTCACACTCCTCCCCAGGCTGCCCACATCAGGAAAGGCCATCATAGCTACAAGTCTCCTCTACTGAAAAAAGACACACACTCCCACATGGGGTAAGGTGTCCTTCTTTCTTGTCTCTCAATCTCAAGGGCTGGGATACCTCAGCATCTGACAGTTGATGGAGAGAAAACCATGACACTGACTTGGATGTAAGAGCACAGAGGGTACCAACAGCCACAAAACATCTGGCAGGGCCCCAGCCAACATGGAGAAAAGCCTGAGGAAAGGGACTCTCAGGATGAATCTGGTATTAGGGCTCCATGAGGGTGAGTGCTGCCCAGACACCAAAATAAGCCAAAAAGCAGATGAAGATCATTATCATGATGCTGAAGGGGATAGAATGCTGAGGATTCAGGGCTTCCCCCACTGTGAGGTGGGAGGAAGTATTGGGTCAGGAAAACATACTGAGGTGAAATCACAAAGTCAAATTTCCTCTTCTATGTCCAAAAGCTAGCTAACCTTCTCCCAACCCCTAAGCCCAAGGGCAGCCAAAACTGTGCCCAAATCCCTGATAAGACACACCATGACCATGTTACCTCTAGTGGCAATGGAATCAAAACCAAGAAACGCATATAAAGACATTGCTGCTCCTTGAAGAATCCCATCAAAACCAAAGGGCACAAACCCTTCAGAACCAAGATCATCCAACCTATGGTGAGAGAAGGAATGAAGAAGAATGTGGGTGAGGTGAGTTCAGCCATCTCTATTGGACTCCTCCCTTAATACCACAAGTCCTGGGCTCCAAGACCCCTGACACCAGGATCCATCAGCCCAGGTGTCTTTAGTCCCCACCATGTTCCCAGCTCTGCACCATACCGCACAGGCATTACAATGGCCAAGAGAACCCTCCTAACCTAGAGGTGTCTGTGGATTCAGATGTGTTCCATTTGTAGTCCTATCCTGTGGGCTTCTAGATGTGTAGGTCTCCCTTAATGAAGCCAGAGAGGATGAGGAAACTGAGAAGCAAAATGTTGATGTCTGTGAACACTTTGTAAAGCAGGGTCGACTCACAAGCTCTCAGAACCAGTACTCCTGTGGGAAAGATGGAATATGAGACACCCAAAATAACTAAATCCATAGACACAGAAGGCAGACCAGTGGTTGCCAGGGGCTGAGGGTTGTGGGGGTATGGCCAATGGACAGACAGTGTCTGCTCAGTGGGTGCGGGGTTTCCTTTTGGGGTGATGACCATGTTTGAAACTAGACAGAGGTAATGGTTACACACCATTGTGAATGTATTAAGTCCCACTGAGTCACACACTGTAAGATGGTTAATGTCTTACTCTGACAATAATCTCACAACATATACATCAACTAAATCATGGGTACTCCTTAAATTTGGACAGTGTTGTTTTTGTATCTCAGTAAAGCTGGGGAAAATGTTTAATTTTATGTGATGTTCAGTTCAGTTGCTCAGTCGTGTCCGACTCTTTGTGACCCCATGAACTGCAGCACACCAGGCCTCCTTGTCTATCACCAACTCCTGGAGCCTACCCAAACTCATGTTCATTGAGTCGGTGATGTTATCCAACCAATTCCTCTCATTTGAAAACACATCTTTGGTCTCCGTACCGAGAAGAAACCAATAGATCTAAGTAAGTGAATCTCAGCTAGGAATGATTTCATCCCCCCAAGGGACATTTGGCAATGTCTTGAGGAATCCTGATTTTCACAGTGTGGGTGGATGTCACTGATATCTAGTGAGTAAATGTCAGAGATGCTACCCGACATCCAACAATTATTTTTTTTAAACCTGAAATGCACACCTCTACAACTATGAACGATCCAGCCCAAATTGTCAGTAATGCCAAGAAAGGGAAATAATGGCCTCTCTCTTGCCTTCCTGTCTCTAATATCACAGATCTTTCTTTCTGGTCTTTTTTTTTTTTTAATTTAAATTTATTTATTTTACTTGGAGGTTAATTACTTTACAACATTGTATTGGTTTTGCCATACATCAACATGAACCCGCCACGGGTGTACACGTGCTCCACATCCTGAACCCCCCTCCCACCTCCCTCCCCGTACCATCCCTCTGGGTCATCCCAGTGCACCAGCCCCAAGCATCCTGCATCCTGCATCGAACCTGGACTGGCGATTCGTTTCTTATATATTATACATGTTTCAATGCCATTCTCCCAAATCATCCCACACTCTCCCTCTCCCTCTCCCACAGAGTCCAAAAGACTGTTCTATACCTCTGTGTCTCTTTTGCTGTCTTGCATACAGGGTTATCGTTACCATCTTTCTAAATTCCATATATATGCGCTAGTATACTGTATTGGTGTTTTTCTTTCTGGCTTACTTCACTCTGTATAATAGGCTCCAGTTTCATCCACCTCATTAGAACTGATTCAAACGTATTCTTTTTAATGGCTTAATCATCTACTGTTCTGCCACCCCAAGCCTTTCCCATCCCATCTCCCCCTTCACACCCCACTCTTCCCATCCTATCACTGTCTCACCTGTGAAGAACAGCACCAGGCCCAGGGCAAAAAAGTCTGGGTACATGGCCAGAAAAGAGGGAATATGGAAAGAAAGTTCCCTGTAATGCCTGAGAGAGTTGTTTCCCAATCAGGCTGTCAAAGTTGTAGCTCCAGGCCCTGGCTATACAGGTGATAAGTGCAGTGGCAGAAGAAGAACATTCATTGATAAACATAAATTGATTTCTAATGTGGAATATATTTTGGGGAGAGGGGAACCCAAACAAAATATTCTCAGAGTTTCTTTTCATGGGTTAGGGTGGAAAGACTCAGATGATTCACAAAATAGGTCAACTATTTAATATGCTAGGAGGAGATCAATGTTATGCAAGAAAATATAACAGGAAGTTGGGACCAGGAGGGCTGGAAGGTGAGGACTGAAATTTTAAGTCCAGATGTAAAGGAAAATTCCATGAAGGTAACAGCTGAACAAAGACTTCAGTATAGTGAGGGGATGAGCCTGTGGGTCATGCCTCCCTCTTTCCCGCTCCCTACAGCTCCCTTTCCTCTGGGTTCTCTGTCCATCATTTAAGGAAAGCAATATAAACCCGAGAACAATAAACTTGTGGGGTTTTTCTGCCACTATTATCCACTTAACCCCACAATGAAGGTCAATGAAAAAGTGCTCATGAATGACTGAAGACCTAACCCCCACTTCCTAGAACCTGTTCTTAAGCCCTACACCTTTCCCCACCCCATCATCTCACTGATGACTAAGGACAGTATGAGGTTCCAGCCAGTGATGAAGGCACAGAGTTGTCCCATGGTTGATGTAGCTGTAGAGATACTCATAACCAGAGCCTGGTACCTGACCCCAAACTCTGCATAGTAGAGATCCCAGACAACACACATACAGGCTGGCCGCCAAGAAGGAGATGACAGTTGTTGGTCCAGCTCTCACTCTGGCCACTGCACCAGCCAGGATGTACATGCCAGCTCCCAGGGTTCTGCCCACACCCAAGACCACCAGATCAAGCGTGTTCAGATCGGCTCTAGGTCTCTCAACCTCTGCCCTGGTGTCCTGCATCCACTTGCTGACCAGTTTTGGAACAAATTGATGAACATACTGATGCAGCATCCAGGACACAGTTGAGGAGGTTACGTTCTGCAGAAGAAACAAGACACAAAGCCATCAAGAGTGTCATCTCCCCTTGGCCCTGGGAATCCAATTTCACCCACCAATGGAGTGATGGGGAGGAGGAGGCAAAGTGATGCATTGGGCACATTCTTCATCTCTGAGCTTTGATTTATTTTTATTATTATTATTTTTTTGACTACATGGCATGTGGGATCTTAGTTCCCTGACCAGGGATCAAACCTGCATCCCTTGCAATGAAAGTGCAGAGTCTTAACCAGTGAACCACCAGGGAAGTCCCTGAGCTTTGATTTCTTAAACACAAAGACTTTTAATATGTTTCAAAGTTAATGGAAGTTTAAGAGGATTGAGGAAAGCAAAACATGCTGCATAAAAATGTGCCACATTACTGAACTGGGCACACAAAAAAATTTTCAGATGGCAAATTTTATGCCCTGTGACATGTTACTAGTGAGTGTAAGTCATTCAGTTGTGTTTGATGTTTTGCAACCCCACAGACTGCAGCCCACCAGGCTCCTCAGTTCATAGGATTTCCCAGGCCAGAATACTGGAGTGAGTTGTCATTTCCTTCTCCAGAAGATCTTCCCAACCCAGGGATTGAATCCAGGCCTCTTGCATTGCAGACAGACTCTTTACTGCTGAGCCATCAGGGAAGCCCCAGTTGAAGTATTAGACACCTCCTCAAACCTTTGGTGGTTCCTTTCAGCTGGGGCATTCTGTTCCATGGTGGTGGTATAATCTGGGGTTTTCTCTCTTTGTGTCAGTACGCACTTTCCACTCTTCCTGCTCCCTCTTGTGGGAGAATTCTTCTTAAATGTTTAATTAATTAACTAATTGTTGGCTCTACTGGGTCTTCCTTGCTGCATGAAGGCTTTCTCTAGCTGCTGCAAGCAAGAGCTACTCTCTAGTTGCAGTTCACGAGCTTCTCACTGAAAATAGATGCCTAGTTTGTTGTTTGATGATTGAAATGTAGTTGGTTTATAATATCATAATAGTTTCAGGTGGACAGCATGGTGATTTAGTATTTTTATAGATACTGTGTGGTATCATGAAATGTTCCTTTGGTATCTCTAATTTTCTTGAAGAGATCTCTATATTTCCCATTCTATTGTTTTCCTCTATGTCTTTGCATTGATAGCTGAGGAAGGCTTTCTTATCTCTCCTTGCTATTCTTTGGAACTCTGCATTCAAATGGGTATATCTCTCCTTTTCTCCTTTGCTTTTCATGTCTCTTCTTTTCATAGCTATTTGTAAGGCCTCCTCAGACAGCCATTTTGCCTTTTTGCATTTCTTTTTCTTGGGGATGGTCTTGATCCCTGTCTCCTGTACAATGTCATGAACCTTCATCCATAGTTCATCAGGCACTCTGTCTATCAGTTCTAATACCTTGAATCTATTTCTCACTTCCACTGTATGATTGTAAGGGATTAATTTAGGTCATACCTGAATGGTCTAGTGGTTTTTCCCTACTTTCTTCAATTTCAGTCTAAATTTGGCAATAAGGAGTTCATGATCTGAGCCACAGTCAGTTCCCAGTCTTGCTTTTGCTGACTGTATAGAGCTTCTCCATCTTTGGCTGCAAAGAATATAATCAATCTGATTTTGGTGTTGGTTACCTGGTGATGTCCATGTGGAGTCTTCACTTGTATTGTTGGAAAATGGTGTTTGCTATGACCAGCAGTGAGTTCTCTTGGCAAAACTCTATTAGCCTTTGCCCTGCTTCATTCTGTACTCCAAGGCCAAATTTGCCTGTTACTCCAGGTGTTTCTTGACTTCCTACTTTTGCATTCCAGTCCCCTATAATGAAAAGGACATCTTTTTTGCGTGTTATTTCTAAAAGGCCTGTAGACTTCATAGAACCTTTCGACTTCAGCTTTTTCAGCATTACTGGTCGGGGCATAGAGTTGGATTACTATGATATGGAATGGTTTGCCTTGGAAATGAGCAGAGATCATTCTGTCGTTTTTGAAATTTCACCCAAGTACTGCATTTCAGACTCTTGTTGACTATGATGGCTACTTCATTTCTTCTAAGGGGTTCTTGCCCACAGTACTAGATATAATGGTTACCTGAGTTAAATTCACCCATTCCAGTCCATTTTAGTTCGCTGGTTCCTAAAATGTCGATGTTCACTCTTGCCATCTCCTGTTTGACGACTTCCAATTTGTCTTGATTCACGGACATAACATTCCAGGTTCCTGTGCAATATTGCTGTTTACAGCATCGGATCTTGCTTCTATCACCAGTCACATCCACAACTGGGTGTTGTTTTTGCTTTGGCTCTGTCCCTTCATTCTTTCTGGATTTATTTATCCACTGATCTCCTGACCCGGGGAGTTCATCTTTCAGTGTCTTATCTTTTTGCCTTTTCATACTGTTTATGGTTTTAAAAAAAAAATTATTTATTTTAGTTGGAGGCTAATTACTTTGTAATATTGCAGTGGTTTTTGCCATACACTGATATGAATCAGCCATGGGTTTACATGTTTTCTCTATCCTGAACTCCCCTTCTCACTCCCTCCCCATCTCATCCCTCTGGGTCATCCCAGTGCACCAGCCTGGAGTACCCTGTCTCATGCATCAAACTTGGACTGGCGATCTGTTTCACATATGATAATATATATGTTTCAATGCTATTCTCTCAGATCATCCCACCCTCGCCTTCTCCCACAGAGTCCAAAAGACTGTTCTATACATCTGTGTCTCTTTTGCTGTCTCACATATAGGGTTATCATTATCATCTTTCTAAATTCCAGAAAGTGAAGAGGAACTCAAAAGCCTCTTGATGAAAGTGAAAGTGGAGAGTGAAAAAGTTGGCTTAAAGCTCAACATTCAGAAAACGAAGATCATGGCATCTGGTCCCATCACTTCATGGGAAATAGATGGGGAAACAGTGGAAACAGTGTCAGACTTTATTTTTTTGGGCTCCAAAATCACTGCAGATGGTGACTGCAGCCATGAAATTAAAAGATGCTTACTCCTTGGAAGGAAAGTTATGAACAACCTAGATAGCATATTCAAAAGCAGAGACATTACTTTGCCAACAAAGGTCTGTCTAGTCAAGGCTATGGTTTTTCCTGTGGTCATATATGGATGTGAGAGTTGGACTGTGAAATAGGCTGAGCGCCGAGGAATTGATGCTTTTGAACTATGGTGTTGGAGAAGACTCTTGAGAGTCCCTTGGACTGCAAGGAGATCCAATCAGTCCATTCTGAAAGAGGTCAGCCCTGGGATTTCTTTGGAAGGAATGATGCTAAAGCTGAAACTCCAGTACTTTGGGCACCTCATACGAAGAGTTGACTCATTGGAAAAGACTCTGATGCTGGGAGGGATTGGGGGCAGGAAGAGAAGGGGACGACAGAGGATGAGATGGCTGGATGGCATCACTGACTCGATGGACGTGAGTCTGTGTGAACTCCGGGAGTTGGTGATGGACAGGGAGGCCTAGCATGCTGCGATTCATGGGGTCGCAAAGAGTCGGACACGACTGAGCAACTGAACTGAACTGAACACCTATGAATGATCAATCCCCAACAGTCAGAGGTACCAACAATGGGAATGTCTTGCCTTCTTGTCTTTCATATCACAGACCCTATTTTCCAGTCCTCATTCTCCATCATTTTGCCACCCCAAGCCTTTCTCACCTCAGCTTCTGCTCTGCACCCCACTCTTCCCATCCCATCATCCTCTCTCACCTGTGAGCAGCAACACCAGGCCCAGGGCGACAAAGTCTGCATAGGTGGGCAGGAAGTAAGGCACATGCAGAGAGAGAGTTCCCTGTAACCCCTGAGAGATGTGGTTCCCAGTCAGGCTGTCCAAGGCGGAGCTCCAGCCCCAGGCTATACAGGCGGTGCCTGCAGTGGCAGAAGAAGGAACATTCACTGACAAACATAAACCAATTCCTAGTATGGGCCATGGGCTATATTTTGTTTTGGAGGAACCCAAACAAAATACGTGACCTCAAAGAGTTTCTTTTCATGAGTTGGCATGGGAAGACCCAGACGATTCATAAAATAAATCAACTATTTAATATGCTAGGAGGAGATTAATGTTATGTAAGAAAACGTAACAGGAAGTTGGGACCAGGAGGGCTGGAAGGTGTGGACTGAAATTTGAAAGCTGGATGTAAAGGAAAATTTCATGAAAGAAACAGTTGAGCAGAGACTTCAGTATGGTGAGGGGATGAGCCCGTGGGTCATGGCTCCCTCTTGGCCACTGCCTAGAGTCCCCTTTCCTTGTGGGCTCTTGGTCCATCAGTTAAGGAAAGCAGGGGAGAGCTGAGAACAATGAAGTTGTGGAGTTTTCCTGCCACAATTATCCACTTCCCCCTACAAGGTGGATAATCAAATTCTCATGAAAGAGTGAAGACCTAAACCCCACCACCTAGAACCTGATCTTAAGCCCCACACTCTCCTCTGATCCATCCACTCACCGATGACCAAGGACAGGATGAGGTTCCAGCCAGTGATGAAGGCGCAGAGTTGTCCCATGGTAATGTAGCTGTAGAGATATGCAGAACTGGAGCCTGGTACCCGGGCCCCAAACTCTGCATAGCAGAGCCCAGACAACACACAGGACAGGCCGGCCACCAGGAAGCAGATGACAGTCGCTGGTCCAGCTCTCACTTTGGCCACTGCAGCAACCAGGATGTACACGCCAGCTCCCAGGGTTCTTCCCACACCCAGGGCCACCAGGTTGAGGGTGTTCAGATGAGCTTCGGGACTCTCAGACTCTGCTCCGGCCTCCAGCGGCCGCCTGTGGACCAGCTTCTGACTAAATTGGCGAACACACTGATGCAGCATTCTAGACGTAGCTGACAGGTTACAATCTGCTGAGAAAGTAAGACACAAAGCCATCAAGAAGGTCCATCTGCCACTGGCCCTGGGTGTCCAATTCCACAGAGCAATGGAGTGATTAGGAGCAGTTGGTCAAAAGACACATTGAGCAAGTCTTCTGTGTCTGAGCTTTGGATTGTTAAACTCAGGGAAGACTTTTAATATGTTTCAAAGTTACTGGAAGTGTAAGAGGATTTAGGAGAAGAAAACATGTTGCAGCAAAATGTGCCACAGTACTGAACTGGATGCTTAAAATATTTTAAGATGGCAAATTTTATGCTTTGTGGTATTTACTTCTGTTTTCCTAAATTGCTGCCATGGTAAATAATAGAGCCAACTTCACAGAGTTGCTTCACAGAGGGTTGTAGAAAACCTCATGGTAACTTAGTATAAATCACCATACAGTCATCTCTACAGTCACCAAAACCTGAGGATTGTCAAGTCATTTATGTCGTCCCTGTATCCACAGAGGAGGAACCCACAGATATGGAGGGTCAACAGTATACAGGAGGCTAACATCAATATTCACATCACAAACCATGTATAAGGGGAATCTTCACTATTGTTTGAGCGCCAGTCAAAAAAGAGTCACAGCCTGCAGACTTGATTTAACCCCCCAAATCCCACCTCTTCTCACACAAACACAGACAGGTCCCAGCTCCTGTTTTCATCTAGAAAATGGGGTCTCTCCACCCTCAGGCTGGAACTGGGCTGACCCCTGCACTCTGGGGTTGCAGAGGTCTCTTTGGGAGGATATGAACTCAGCTCCCAGTCTCCTACAGAAGAGGGTGATCCGAGACTTACTGGATCCTTGAGGCAGAGCCTGGAGCACTGGGTCAGTCAGGGAGGCTGAGGTTAAGCCATGCAGGGCTGGAGCTGAGACATCTCCAAGAACCGAAGCAGGGAGTCCTGAGCACAGAAGACAGTCCTTACCCCTGGGTTGTTGGGGTGGAGATGGGGCTGGGTGGGCGGGGAGCATCTGCTGTGTGGCTATCAGCCCTGACTCTTCTGTGGTTATCCTCAGGGGGTGGTTCCAAGATAGTTTGTGTGTGTGTGTGTGCGTGTGTGTGTGTGTGTGTGTGTGTATGTGTGTGTGTTAAAAGCCACATAATATAAAATTGAGTAGTTTAATCATTTTAAGTGTGTGGATCAATCACGTAGGGCTTCCCTGATGGCTCAGCTGGTAAAGAATATGCCTTCAATGCAGGAGACCTGGGTTCAATCCCTGGGTTGGGAAGATTCCCTGGGAAGGGAATAGCTACCCACTCCAGTATTCTGGCCTGGAGAATCTGGCCTGTATAGTCCATGGGATAGCTGAGAGTCAGACATGACTGAGCGACTTTCACTTTTCAGTCAAGTTAAATACATTCTCTTTTTGTGCAAACAAACCAGGACTTTTTCTTCTGGCAAAACTGAAATTCTACCCATTCAACAACAACCCCCCTTTCTCCTTTCCCAGTTCCTGGTAATTACTATTCTACCTTCTGTCTCTATGATTATGACCACTCTAGGGGCTTCATTTCAGTAGAATCAATCAATATTTGTCCTTTCCTGGAAGGTTTATTTTACTTGGTAGAATGTTTACTAGGTTCATGCATGTTGTAGCATGTGTTAGAATCCCCTTCTTTTTCAATGCTGAAGAATACTCTATTGTGGGCACATACCACATTGGCTTTTCCATTTTTTTTTTTTGATCAATGAACACTTGGGTTGCTTTCATGCCTTATTTATTGTGAAAAATGCCACTATGAACAGGAGTGTAAAAATATCTCTTCCACAGTGTGTCTTCAATTCTCTTGGGTATAGCCTCAGAAGTAGAATTGCTGGATCATATAGTTCTAGGATTTTTATCTGCTTGTGCTAGAGAAAATGTTCACATATTGAGGTATGGGGAATTCAATTTGTCTTATACATGGTTCAGTCTGAACTGTGTGTGAACTAAGACAGCCTGTCAGTCCCTCACAGCACATCTTCTTTAACCACTGAAGCAGAGAGCATCTGTTTTGAAGATAAGGATGATAATTCCCTTTATGGCATTCATGTTAACGCCTCCTGAAAGCTAAGATTCCCTGCCCAGACACCAGGGTCCTATAGTCTCCCTATGTACTAAGTCTGTCTCTTGAAACCTTGAAGGAATGTGCCCTGTTATATTGATGTATGTTCTTTGTTTGGATGAGGATAAGAATGTGCTGAAATCCATGCTTTAATGGAGCAGTTAGTCAGAGCTATTTCCGAGTTTGTCCCCCAGACTTTAATACTCATTTTGGTTCAAATAAAACTTTCGTATTCTCATTAGAGATTGTTTATTTTCATGCATACTTGAATTCTTTTGATCATCACAGACATTAGGAATAAAGGACTGTAAATCTGGGGATATGCCACTCAAACCATGCTCCCTCCCAGTCCTCTTATACCAGTCAGCTTCCCACAGTCTGCACATGACCTGAGAACACTCCAGTGTGTGTGGGGGTCTTCCCTGGTGGCTCAGTGGTAATCTGCCTGCAATGCAGGAGAGGCAAAAGACTCGGGTTTGTTTCCTGGGTCGGCAAGATCTCCTGGAGGAGGGTGTCTATCTGATCCTATTCATGACACCAGTTGTCTCACTGTTCACACTCTTCGCTGAACCCAGGGTAGGTAAGGCACAAGCTAAGAAGCTGGAAGGAGATGCGAGGAGTCATAGAAACTACAGACATATTTATTCTCTCCTGGCTGGCATGGCAGCCATGACACAGCCCCTCTCTTGGCTGATGCAGCAGCCATAACAGTAACGTTGGTAAATGGAGCCATAACGTAACCTCATATAACATGACCATAATGTTGCTGCAATGTGGCCCTCATGCAGCAGCAACCAGGACTTTCATGGTGAAGCTCTTACAGGTGTCCTGCACACAGTAGCCCATGACCAGCTGACTACGTCATGATGCATATAAGTACTATAAATGATCTCAGCTGTTCAGTTCAGTCGCTCAGTTGTGTCCAACTCTTTGAGACCCCATGAACTGCAGCATGCCAGGCCTCCCTGTCCATCACCAACTCCCAGAGTTTACTCAAGCTCATGTCCATTGAGTCAGTGATGCCATCCAACCATCTCATCCTCTGTTGTCCCCTTCTCCTCCTGCCTTCAATTTTTCCCAGCATCAGAGTCTTTCCCAGTGAGTCAGTTCTTCGCATGAGGTGGCCAAAGCATTGGAGCTTCAGCTTCAGCATCAGTTCTTCTAATGAATATTCAGGACTGATCTCCTTTAGGATGAACTGGTTGGATCTCCTTGCAGCCCAAGGGACTCTCAAGAGTCTTCTTTAACACCACAGTTCAAAAGCACCAGTTCTTCAACACTGAGCTTTCTTTGTGGCCCAGCTCTCACATCTATACATGACTACTGGAAAAACCATAACTTTGACTAGACAGACCTTTATGGCAAAGTAATGTCTTTGCTTTTGAATATGCCATCTAGGTTGGTCATAGCCTCTCTTCCAAGGAGCAAGCGTCTTTTAATTTCATGGCTGCAGTCACCATCTGCCAAGATTTGAAGGCCAAGAAAATAAAGTCTGTCACTGTTTCCATTGTTTCCCCATCTATTTCCCATGAAGTGATGGGACAGGATGCCATGATCTTAGTTTTTTGAATGTTGAATTTGAAGCCAACTTTTTCACTCTCCTCTTTCACTTTCATCAAGAGGCTCTTTAGTTCCTCTTTGCTTTCTGCCATAAGAGTGGTGTCATCTGCGTATTTGAGGTTATTGATATTTTTTCCTGGAAGTCTTGAGTCCAGCTTGTGCTTCATCTAGCCTGGCATTTCACATGATGAAATCACTGCAGATGGTGATTGCAGCCATGAAATTAAAAGACGCTTACTCCTTGGAAGGACAGTTATGACCAACCTAGATAGCATATTCAAAAGCAGAGACATTACTTTGCCAACAAAGGTCTGTCTAGTCAAGGCTATGGTTTTTCCAGTGGTCATGTATGGATGTAAGAGTTGGACTATAAAGAAAACTGAGCACCGAAGAATTGATGCTTTTGAACTGTGGTGTTGGAGAAGACTCTTGAGATTTCTTGGACTGCAAGGAGATCCAACCAGTCCATCCTAAAGGAGATCAATCCTGGGTGTTCATTGGAGGGACTGATGTTGAAGCTGAAACTCCAAATCTTTGGCCACTTGATGCGAAGAGCTGACTCATTTGAAAAGACCCTGATGCTGGGAAAGATTGAGGACAGGAGGAGAAGGAGATGACTGAGGATGAGATGGTTGGATGGCATCACTGACTCAATGGACATGAGTTTGGGTAAACTCTGGAAGTTGGTGACGGACAGGGAGGCCTGGCGTGCTGTGGTTCATGGGGTCTCAGAGAGTCGGACACGACTGAGCAACTGAACTGAAGGTGAAACTACAGAGGGCATGGCAACCCACTCCAGTGTTCTTGCTTGGAGAATCTCACGGACAAAGGAGCCTGGTGGGCTACAGTTCATGGGATCACTGAGAGCTGAGCACGACTGAAGCAACTGAGCACACACACACTCTCCAGTGTTGGGGCCCCCAACCCAGCAGGACCCCAAGCAGGAGAAGAGGGGCTTAAAGTCTCCGATGTTAATTCAAGCTACATAAGCATTGGATAAGCAAGGTGCCTGTGTCCAGTCTTGCACAAATGGATGGAAGGGGGTAAAAAGGATGTGACTTTGTCCTTTCTCCAAGGAGCTCTTGGAGAGCTCCTTGTTTGCTGGGAGAGCTGAGCTCGCAGGCAGGGAAGTGATACGTGATGTCAGAGGTCAGGAGCTCTGCTCCTCACGAAGGAAAACCTGGAGCAGGAAGTGGCGGGGTGAAGGGCGGATGGGGTACTGCTGAAGGGTTTACTAGATTCTGGCGTGCATCAAACGTGCTAAAACACTGGGCACAGACCTTCAAAATGGGGCTTAAATGTAGTAGTTGGCTCTTTGTTGTTGATGTTTAGTAGCTATGTCGTGTCCGACTCTTGGTGACCCAATGGACTGTAGCCCACCAGGCTCCTCTGTTCATGGAATTTTCCAGGCAGGAATACTGAAATGGGTTGCCATTTCCTTCTCTAGGGGATCTTCCTGGCCCAGGGATTGAATCAACATCTCCTGCATTGGCAGATGAACTCTACCACTGAGCTACCTGGGACGTTCCACTTGACTTTTACACTAACTGACAAAAAAATGGAAGTATAATCCGTTTAAAATAGTCAAAATTAAAAAAAAAAATTCAACCACACAAGATGTAAAGGAGTGGCTGAAGCTGTGTGCAGAGTTTGGTTCTTTTTTTGTGGCTGAGTAGCTGTTTGCAATGAGCAAGCTAATATTTTTCTGTGAGCTTCTAGTTGTGCAGGTCTCCCTTAATGAAGCCAGAGACAATGATGAGGCTGAGAACCAAAATGTTGATGCCCGTGAACACTTTGTAAACCCAGGCTGACTCACCAGTTCCCAGAGCCAGTATGCCTGTGGGAAAGATGTAATATGAGACATCCAAGGTAACTAAATCCATAGACAGTTGCCAAGAGCTGAGGGATTGGTGCTGGACAGATGAAACTGTCTGCTCAGTGGGTATGGGATTTCCTTTTAAGGTGATAAAAATGTTTGGAAACTCACTTGATAGGGGTACTCTTTTGCTATTTTGAGTTGGGTGATCTTGCTTACAGATTTGAAACATGCTTGGCCTTGAAATCAAATGTTTTTATTTAAAAATATATTTGGAACTCAATGGAGGTGGTTGCCCAACATTGTGAATATACTAAGTACCACTGAATTGTACACTTTCAGATGGTTAATTTCTTACATGACAATCATCTCACAATATATACATCTACCAAATCATTACCTGTATACATTAAATTTGTACAGTGTTGTATTCATATCTCAATAAACCTGGGAAAAATAATAAAATATTTAATTTTGTGCTATGCTAATTTCTCCTCAGTTAAAACCACAATTTGGTCTCAATACAGAAGAGATACTAATAGGTCTAAGTAAATGAATCTCAGCCTGGGAATGATTTTGTCCTCTAAGGAACATTTGACAGTGTCTCCAGATATTATGATTTTCACAGTTTAGGAGGTGGGTATCACTGGTATCTAGTGGGTAAATGTCAGAAATGCTACTCAACATCCAACAATGATTTTCTAAAAAAGTTGAAACGTACACCCCTATACCTATGAATGATCCAACCCAAACTGGCAATGATGCCAAGAATGGGAAACAATGGTCTATGTCTTGCCTCTCTTGCTCTCACATCAGAGACCATTCCAGCCCTAATCCCCCACCATTCTGCCACCCAAGCCTTTCCCACCCCAGCTCCCCCTCAACACTCTGCTCTTCCCATTCTTCTCTGACCCCTGACTCACTGGTGATCAGCAGCACAAGGCCCAGGGTAAAAAAGTCTGGGTACGTGACCAGGAAAGAGGGCATATATGGAGAGAAAGTTTCCTGTAATGCCTGAGAGATGTGGTTCCCAATGAGGCTGTCAAAGGTGTAGCTCCAGGCCTGGGCTACAGTGGTGGTGCCTGCAGTGGCAGAAGGAATATTCATTGACAAACATAAGTAGATTCCTAACACGGCCATGGGCTATACTTTTTTGGGGGAGGGAACCCAAACAAAATACTTAATCGCAAAGAGATTCTTTTCAAGGGCTGTGATGGGAAAACCCAGATGATTCACAAAATTGTGTGTGTGAGTGTGAGAGTGCACGCACTCAGTCTTGTCTGATTCATTGCGACCCCATGGACTGTAGCCCTCCAGGCTTCTCAGTCCATGGGATTTCCCAGGCAAGAATGCTGGAGTGGGTTGCCATTTGCTAATCCAGGGAATCTTCCCACCCAGGGATGGAACCCACGTCTCGTCTTCTGCATTGGCAGGCAGATTCTTTACCATTGCACCACCTGGAAAGCCTTCACAAAATAGGTCAGCTATTTAATATGCGAGGAGGAGATCAATGTTATGCAAGAAAATATCACAGGAAATTGGGACCAGGAGAGCTGGAAAGTGAGACTAGAAATTTTGAAACCAGATATAAGGGAAAATTCCACGAAGGCAGCTGTCGAGCAAAGACTTCAAAATGGTGAAGGGATGAGCCCATGGGACATGCCTCCTTCTCACACACTCCCTACAGTTCCCTGACCCCTGGGTTATTGGCCCATCATTTAAAGAAAGCAGGATAGAGATGAATAGAATGACATTGTGGGAGTTTCCTGCCACTGTTATCCTCTTTACCCCACAAGGTGGATAACAAGATTCTCATGAATGAGTGAAGAGTGAAGAACTAAATCCTGCCTCCTTGTTTCCTGATCTTAAACCCACAACTTCCCCTGATCCACCGATGGCTAAGGACAGTATGAGGTTCCAGTCAGTGGTGAAGGCACACAGTTGTCCCACGGTGACATAGCTGTAGAGATACACAGTACTAGAGCATAGTACCCGGGCCCCAAACTCAGCATAGCAGAGCCCAGACATCACACAAGACAGGCCAGCCACCAAGAAGGAGATGACAGTCGCTGGTCCAGTGACAGACAGGGCCACTGCACCAGTGAGGATGTACACGCTGGCTCCCAGGGTTCTGCTTACACCCAAGGCCACCAGGTCAAGGGTGTTCAAATGAGCTTCGGGACTCTCAGACTCCTCTATGGGTTCCAGTGGCCGCCTGCCGACCAGCTTCTGAGCAAACTGTCAAACATATTAATGCAGCATCCTAGACATAGATGCAGAGAAGGCAATGGCACCCCACTCTGGTACTCTTCCCTGGAAAATCCCATGGACGGAGGAGCCTGGTAGGCTGCAGTCCATGGGGTTGCTAAGAGTCAGACACGACTGAGCAACTTCACTTTCACTTTTCACTTTCATGCATTGGAGAAGGAAATGGCAACCCACTCCAGTGTTCTTGCCTGGAGAATCCCAGGGACGGGGGAGCCTGGTGGGCTGCCGCCTATGGGGTCGAACAGAGTTGGACATGGCTGAAGCGACTTAGCAGCAGCAGCAGCAGCAGACATAGATGAGGAGGTTATGTTCTGCAGAAGAAACAAGGCACAAAGCCATCAAGAACGTCATCTGCCCTCAGCCCTGGAGTCCAAGTCCATAGCACAATGGAGTTGTGAGGGGCAGGTGATAAAAGGACATACGGGGCAAGCTCTCCATCTCCAAGCTTTGGTTTCTACAAACACAAATGAAACTTTTAATACATTTCAAAGTTATTGGAAGTGTAAGAGGATTGAGGGGGGCAAAACATGTTGCATTAAAGAGTGCAACATTACTGAAATGGACACAAACATTTTTAAGAGGGCAAACTTTATGCTCTGTGGTATGTTACTACTATTTCCTAAATTGCTGCCATGGTAAACAATAGAGCCAGCTTCACAGAGTTGTGGGTTGGAACAAACGTGATTGTAATTTAGTATAAATCACCATACAGTCATCTCTGAGGTATAACAATCTGGGGGTCCTCAAGTCCCTTACATCATCCCCGTGTCCACAGAGAAGGAGTCCACAGATACAGAGGGTCAACAGTATACAGGAGACTGACATCAGTATTTACATCACAAACCCTGGATAAGGGGAATCGTTACTATTTTTTCTTTCTTTCTTTTTTTGAAAGCAAGCAACATAATTTATTAAGTACGCAAGGCAACGCACTAAGGCTTTTCCATTTCATCTGTGCATAATAAACGAGTATGGCTATTTTCATTTGTACAAAACTCTCGTATAAGAAACTTACTTAGGTTACAACAAGAACTGAGCAGCCACACGGCGTTTAAAGCTGATTTATTGTTACAGAGGAAGGTTCCCCCCAACCCCACCCCTGCACACAAAGCCAAGCCTGGGATGTAATATATGTACATTCAGAATTTTATTTCAAAACAAAGAACTGTAGCAACAATAATATAAAAAGTCCATTTGGAAATTATTCACAACCTGGTCACTGAGAACTGGGAAACATTCCATGCTGCACCACTGCCAACCTGCTGGTCTGAGGAGTCGGAGCAGAGGTGCAGCTGGAGGACAGTCCCCGGCCATGGCAAAGCCCTGTCCCAAGGCACTGCAAGTTTTGTACCCAAAGCCTCAGCAACCAGAGGGAATGGTGAGAACTTAGAACCCAAATACTGTCATAGGCGAGGGTTTGACTGAAGGGCTTGAAATATGTAAGCACCAAAGAAGCTAAGGGAGATCAAACAACATATGAAGGAGGGATGAAGAGCCCAGTCTCCACTTCTAAAAATACTGGATGATCCTGGAAGTGGCCGTGGGCTGTGGTAAATGTAATCCCTCCATCTCAGCAAACCCTCTGGCCACCCCAGATCTAGAAGCTTATTGTCCCCTTAAGAATGCCCCCCTCTCCCCCATGACGCCCTTCCAGCGTACCCAGGAGGCATCATGTCCTGGTCTAACACTCTTTCCTGTCTTCTCCTGCTGTCTGAGTGGAGAGTGAGTCCTCCACTCTCAGTCTCAACATTTAGGGAGTTCTCTCTGTCCTCTCCAACAAGGAAAGGCAGCCAGATGGGATGGAACTCTGAAGTTTCAAAGAAAACCGTTGATGCAGATTCCACCCAGCAGAGGCAGTGTTGTTTACATATACACGGATGAGTCTGAACACATTATACCCAATAGGGGACTTAGGAACCTAACAAGATAACCAGCAACTGCTTCGTGATGGTGCACAAATGTTCACGCTCATGTGTGGGCCTTGCCGCACATCCACACAGACTGTCACATGTGGTCTACAGGAAAGTTCAAGTCCCTCAGGGGGCACCTGACATAACACCATGTAATGTGGTAACAAGGGTAACTTCACATGGTAAGCTGACATAAACAAGCATGAGATGACCCTCATGTAATAACACACGTCAACTGGATAATAATTGTTCAGGAAAAAAAATCGTCTTCGGCGCTGAGGTTGCAAATTCCAAGTTAGCTATAAACATCTCTAAGTTCTTTCAAAGCTATGGCTTAAAGCAAAATAAAAATCAACATCTAAAATCCTCTAAACAACAAACTGAAGAAATAATGAACCTCTACCAAGAACCAAGATTTTTGGTTACTCACTTGGGAGGCTCTCCCACCAGATGGATGATAGGAATATTTTTTTTTTAAAAGTGAGTTCACTACAGAGAAGGAAGCTGCTTGGTCCAGTGAAGGGAGAGAGGCTTTGTAGAAATAACCATCCCTTCTCTGGACTCCATCCAAAATTAGAACCCACAAACCCCTATTAACTACAATGCCCACCTTAGCAATAATCCTAGATTTCAAGTAATACTACATATAATCTTAAATGAAGAAAAAAGTTCCAAAGGAAACCAATAGCTTCTTTATACAGGCACATGACTTTTCTGAGAAAGTTGAGAGTTTTTATTGGGAGGATAGAAATTGTTAAGAGGCAACGTGCAAACTTCACACACCCCATCATGCATCCTCCAATTATGCATGACCTTTCTCCCTAAATCCTTCCCTTCTTATTACACCTTAACCTCTTCAGTATAAAGTCTTCCACCCTGTAACCTCTCCTGAAGCACCTCCCTCTAACCTCAATTTCCTTATGCTTTCATTATTTGGTAAAATTACTTTATATTAAAAAAATAAATATTTATGCAAATCAAACCAGAAGATAAATAAAACTCAAGTTAATTTGCTCAGTAGAGCTATGTGGAAGAGAAGAAGGAGCTCTTATGGAACCCCTCTCTGCCCCCTACTCTTGAGTGTACCTGCTTCCTGGTGAGTCTGAGGTTGGAGGAATGGTACCTTCTAGCCCACTCCCCAAAATGCCCTGAGGCAATTTTAGAACCTAAGGGAGCAGGAGCTGGCCAGGTTGCAACATACCAAGTGGCCAATCCCTCCTGAAATGAAGGCAGGTTTACTTGGTCTCTCCTGAGCTGAAGAGAATGTCCAAGAAATGAAATTTTCAAAAGCCATTGATGACAACAACTAACCCCAGCCTTGGGATCCTCTGAGCACCCATCGAGTGTGTGGATGAGAAAGGAATTGAGTAGCAGCATTCAGAAATGGTCCTGGGTTACAACCTGATGAGGTCAAGGCTGCTTTTTGTGACGGGAGGGAGGTGGGTAGGAGGCACGTCTTAGGCATTGGTGTCCCTCATGGGCTGGATGCCCCATGATGGGGCCTTTCTCACCACGGGTTCCTGTCTGCACCTACCCTTCAAAGGCTCGTGTAATTTCCTCAAAAGTCCTGCCATGGGTCTCAGGAACTTTGAAGAAGGTGAAGACCCAGAAGATAATGAGAAAGATGGTGAAGAAGATGAAAACGTGGCCGCCTAAGTAGAATGCGGCCAAGGGGAAGAGCAGTCCAACCAAAAAGTTGAAGGTCCAGTTGGAACAACCAGCCACTGCCATGGCAGCTGGGCGGGGTCCCTGGCTGAAGAGTTCAGCCACAATAAACCAGGGAATGGGACCTGGGCCAATTTCAAAGAAGGCCACGAAGATCAGGATGGCCCCA
The DNA here is from genome assembly GCF_055505025.1 of Bos grunniens. Taxonomy (NCBI): domain Eukaryota; kingdom Metazoa; phylum Chordata; class Mammalia; order Artiodactyla; family Bovidae; genus Bos; species Bos grunniens. Next base: position 61,849,284 of record NC_141182.1, on the reverse strand, counting down.
ATACAGATACAGTCCATCCAGCTATAATCATTCTTTAGTAACAAAGAAATCATAATGAAGATGGAACAAAAAGCCATCCCTCCAAGGCCAATCAGGTGTAGAGTCTTCCTCCCAGCCCTTTCCACCAAGAACAAAGACAGCACGGTGAAGATGGTGTTGACCACACCTGTGCCGATAGTGGCATGGACTGGCTCCTGGACACCTGCCTCTTTGAAGATTCCTGTCGAGTAGTAGATCACTGCATTGATCCCAGAGAGCTGCTGGGAGAGCTGGAGCATGATGGAGACAATGATGCGTTTCCGGTAGTTGGGGGCACGCAAGAGCTCTAGCACTGCGACTTGCTTCTCCCGCGACATCCGCACACTCTCTTCCTGCATCTCCTGGATGTCCTGAGCCACATCCTCAGTGCCCCATAATCTCTGGAGGACCTCCTTTGCCTTCTCTTCCTGCTTTCTGTTAATGAGCAAGAATCTAGGACTTTCAGGGCAAAATGGAAGGGCAGCGCACTGGATGATGGTTGGTATGATGCTGAAGCCCAGGAGCAGAGGCCAGAGATCTTTAGTCCCCAAGATGACGTTTAGACCAAAGATCTGGGCCACCAGAATTCCAATAACGATGCCCAGCTGGTTGAGAGTACCAAAGGCGCCCCGCAGGGCAGTAGGTGAGATCTCGTCAATGTACATGGGCACGAATCCTGTGCAGAGTCCGCAGAAGAGGCCAATAACCAGTCGGCCCACGATCAGCATTTCAACCGACTCTGCCATTTTGCAGAATCCCATAAGGCAGCCGCCAGCTATGGCCAACAGGTTGACAATAAACATTGAATTGCGCCTGCCAAATCGGTTGACAAAGAGTCCGATGGAGAAGGAACCGATCATACCACCCATGGAGAAAATGGCCACGGACAAGGACCATAGGAATATGAGGAGCATGCTGGACGGGGGGATTCCTGACCGCTTTTCCAAAGCATAATTGAGAAAGTCCTTTATGATCTCCTCAGGAGCGTTGATGACTCCAGTGTTGTAGCCAAACTGGAACGAGCCTATGGTAGCAACTGAAATGGTGAAGATCAGAGGTGCGGTGACCTTTGCAGTCCCCATGGCCCTAATTTAATTCTTTTCAAATCTTCGATTAAGATCTAAGAGTGGGACTCCAGAGACCCCTCTTCCAGGCAGCAAAACCTCCAAAATGTCCTCTCTGGGCGGCAAGTTTTCCTTCAGGTCCTCAGTCTATTATTTCTATATTAAAGAGTCTAAGAAGAGTCTCACAACCTCTAGACTTGATCCAATTCCCCTCTCCCCACCTCTTCTCACACAAACACAACAGCTCTCAGTTTCTTCTGCTTTCATCTGGAAAATGGGTCTCTTCACCCTCAGGCTGGAGCCAGGCTGACCCTCCTGCGCTCTGGGATTGCAGGGGTCTCTTTGGAAGGATGTGAACTCAACGCCCAGTCTCCCACAGAAGAGGGTGACCTGAGACTTACTGGATCCTTGGAGCAGAGCCTGGAGCACTGGATCAGTCAGGGAGGCTGAGGTTAAGCCAGGCAGGGCTGGAGCTGAGACATCTCCAAGAACTGAAGCAGGGAGTCCTGAGCACAGAAAACAGTCCTCACCCCTGAGCTGTTGGGGTGGAGATGGGGCTGGGTGGGCGGGGAGCAGTGTTACTATCAGCCCTGACTCTTCTGCGGTCGGCGGGGTGTTTCTGAGAGGTTTTTTTACATGTGGTAAAATACCCATAACACAAAATTGACCATTTTAGCCATTTTTAAGTCTGCAGGTCAGTTGTGTTAAGTACCTTCAAATTTTGTGCGAACTTCAGAAGTTTTTCATCTTGCAAAAACATCAGTTCTGTTCCATTCAATAGTAATTCCCATTTCCCTTTCACATTTCCTGGCAATTACCCTTCTACATTCTGTCTCTATGAATCTGACCACTCCAGGTACTTCATTGTAAGTGGAGTCATTCCATATCTCTCCTTTCCTGTCAGGTTTATTTTACCTAGTAAAATGTCTGCAAGGTCATCCCTATTGTATCTTGTGTTAGAATTCCCTTTCTTTTTAATGGTGAACAATAGTCTATTGTGGGTACCTACCATATTGGCTTATACATTCTTGATCAATGGAAAACTTGTGTTGCTCTCATGCTTTAGTTGTTGTGAAACATGCTGTGAACAGGAATTTGCACATATCTCTTCCAGAGTGTGCATTCAATCCTTCTGCTTACATCATCAAAAGTAGAATCACTGAATCAAACAGTTCTAAGATTTTTATCTGCTTGTGATTGAGAAGATGTTCATATATTGAGGTATAGGGACATCGTTTTGACTTATAATACATGGTTCAGCCTAAACTCTGTGTGAATGAAACCCTCACAGAATGTCTTCTTTAACAAGTCAGGTAAACAGCAACTGTTTTGAAGATAAGGATGAGTAACTCCCTCCTCATAGCATGAGTGTTAGCACTCTCTGGGAGATAAGGCTCCCTTCCCAGTCACCAGGGAGCTACCGTCTTGCTGTCCGTGTATGAAGTCTGTCTCTTCTGAAACCTTGAAGGAATACACCCTGTCATGTTGATGTATGTCCTTTGCTTGGATGAAGTAGAAGACTGTGCTGGACACCACACTTCAGCAGAGCATTTCCTCAGAGCTCTAGGGACACTGTCTCCCTTGAGGGCCACAGTTTGGCTCAAAGAAAACTCTTTCCTATTTCAGCTATGTACTTTTCATTGATCATTTCTGTGGACACTTGAGATCAAGGACCTTGAGAAATACAAGCTATAAGACTTGAGATCCCACTCAACCCTGCTCCCTCCCAGTCCTCTTACATGACTCGACTCCCCACAGTCTGCACCTGACCTGAGACACCCCAGTGTGGGGACCTTCAAGCTCAGCTATACCCCAGCTTAACATGTCTGATGTGAATTCAAGCAACACAAACATTGAACAAGCACTGCGCTTTGTTGAGTCTTGAACAGTTAATGGGAGAGGATAAAGGGGATGTGACTTGGTCTTCCTGAAGGAGTTCTGTCGCTGGGAGAGCCGAGCACAGAGACAGAGAAGTGATACTTGATGTGAGAGGTCAGGAGCTCTGCTCCTCAAGAAGGAAAAGCCGGGAGCAGGAAGTGGAGTGGTGAGGGGGTGATGCTGGTACTGGTAAAGGGTTGACTAGATTCTGACCTCCATCAAGTGACCCACATGCTAAAACACTGAGCACAAATCAGCAACATGGGTCTTAAATATAAGTGGTTGACTCTTACATTAACTTCTTTAAAAATTGAGGTATAGTTGATTTACATTATTGTCATTTTGTTTTTTAAAGCCAACCACACAAGACGGAGTGAAGTAGATTAAGCTATTGTGGAGAGTTTTAGTTCTTTTTTTGGCTGTGTAGTACACCATCATATGCATATATACACACACACACACACACACACATATAAATATTTATATGACATCTTCTTTATCCATTCATCTGATTTCTTTTTTAAAAATTATTTACTTATATTACTTTTGGCTGCGCTGGGTCTTCTTGTTGCACGTGGGCTTTTTCTAGTTTTAACATGTGGGGGCTACTCTCTAGTTGCAGTGAACAAGCTTCTCATTGCAGGGGTTTTTCTTGTTGCAGAGCATGGTTTCTAGCTGCAAGGGCCTCAGTATTTGCAGGATGTGGGTTCAGTAGCTGTGGTTCACAGGCTTAGTTTCCCCATGGCATGTAGGATTTTCCTGGACTAGGCATCATATATCTGTGTACCCTGCATTGGAAGGTGAATGGACCACCTGGGAAGGCCTATCCATTCATCTGTTGATGGATACTTAGGTTGCTTCCATTTGTTGGCAATTGTGAATAACGCTGCTATGAACATAGAAGGGCATGCCTCTTTTCAAATTAGTGTTTTTGTTTTTATTGGATATATACCCAGGAGTGGACTTGCTGGGTCAGATGGTAGTTCTATTTTTAGTTTTTTGAGAAACCTCCACATTGTGTTTTATAGTGTTTGCACAAATTTACATTCCCAACAAGAGTGTATGAGGGTCCCCATCTGTCCAAATCTGCCTTCTGCTGTCCTGGGTTTTGTCTTCATATGCAGTACTGGAACTAATCCATCTAACCAAGGTATGTCTCAATAACTGGCAAGTAGGTATATGGAATTGGGTCATTATGTTACCTCCCCATTACAGAGTCAAGAGATCCATGTTAGCAGGATACTGAGATAGGTGGTGGCAAAGTCTTTGGGAATCTTGGTTCCTAGCCCAAGGGTATGTGTAAACAGAAATATACTTAGAAATCTATAAGCCACCATTGCTCAAATAACTGAAGAAACCACAGAAAGAATTGTAGCACAACAGATATAGCTAAAACCCTCAGCCAAAGTAGGTTTTAGAGAATAGAATTGCCCTAGATTTTTCTACTGGCCAAATAAGAAGGCATTATACTATTACTCACATGACTTCTTTGACTTACATTACTACCTCAGAAGACATTGAGACACACACAGAAAAAATTTTCCAAGGGGCAAAATGGTTGCAGAAGGTAACACAGACTGATCCTTTCAATGACCTGATTAGTTGGTTTCCCTTGGGACTGGGCAAATTTTCCACACTGCTTTATAGATGATTATTGTTTTAATATTATTATCCTTTCCCTAGCTATCAAGTTACTCATGACATATATCCCCATCTGCTTAAAGTCTGCTGCCCAAACCACACATACAAATGATTGTACAGGAAACTGAGATGATGGATCAAATGTATAATCTATAAAATGGCTTCCCATGTGTGTCTGTGGTAAAGAATCCGCTCGCCAGTCCAGGAGATGTGTGTTTGATCGCTGGGTTGGGAATATCCCCTGGAGAAGGGAATGGCAACCCACTCCAGTGTTCTTGCCTGGAGAATCCCATGGACAGAGGAACCTGGCGGGCTACAGTCCATGTTTCAAAGAGTCAGACACAACTTAGTGAATGTACCCACACCCACACCCACACCCACACACATCTATAAAACATTTCTCCATCAGTGTACACGTTTACTGCATTTTAATTAATTTACCCAATTATAAAGTTCTGTACTGTTTTAATACAAATACTTTACATAAATACACATTTTATGAATATTAATACTTATATGTATTAATTACATATAAATTGAATATAAAGATACATACATATTTACAGATATAAGTTTCTTTGTTGTGTTTTGCAAATACTGTATTTTTTACTTCTTTACAATTGAAGCTTTGTGGCAACCTTGAGTCATCAGATGATGGTAAGCATTTCTTAGCGATAACATCTTTAAAAATAAGGTCTATACATTGTTTAATTAGACAGTGCTATAGCACACTGAACAGACTACAGTGTAGTATAAAATAGCTTATATGCACTGGAAAAACAAAGAATTGTGTGACTCTCTTTATTGCCAATTCTCCTTATTGCAGTGGTTTGGAACCAAATCTCCAAGGTATGTCTACATTAACTCTCCACTTTGGGTCATATCATTTAATTGTTACAGAAAGTGCATCATTTTTCCTTGTTGGAAAATTGCCCACATTCTGGTTTTGGCTAATAATGTTTTTGGCTGAAACTGTTAGGTCTTCTATGAACTAGCAGTTGATCTAGAAACTTGAGTACATTCTGATTCAACTTCTCATCAAGACTCTTTCATGGACAGTATTCTGTGTTGCCTGTTACAGCACATTGGGTAGCACGGGATATCTGGTTGTCCCCCAGCAGTAAGGGAAGAACAGCAATCAGGTGATGTCAGCCTCTTCCATCAAAGCTTTGCTCAAAAGAATCAGTCTCCATGAACTGCTTTCTAAGCCTGTTATCTCAGAACTTGTAAGATACTGCAGTACTAATTCTGTTCACCCTCATCTGTTTTTAAATTAACCTAATAACTTGTTGAGTGAAGTCGCTCAGTCGTGTCTGACTCTTTGCGACCCCGTGGACTGTAGCCCACCAGGCTCCTCCGTCCATGGGATTCTCCAGGCAAGAGTACTGGAGTGGGTTGCCATTTCCTTCTCCAGGGGATCTTCCCAACCCAGGGATCGAACCCAGGTCTCCTGCATTGCAGTCAGACGCTTTTAACCTCTAAGCCACCAGGGAAGCCCCAATAACTTGTACTCAATATCTTGACCTCCATCCCTCGTTCACTCTACATCAGCTATTCATCCCCACCAACAGTCCTCTACTTCATTATTACCAATGTCCTCAATGTCCGTAAGCCCAATTTAAACATTAATTCTGCAGCAGCACCTTTTAATTTTCTTTCTCCAATTTCAGTTCCTTTTAGTTCTATGCAACTGTCACCCTTTATCAACCAACCGTTACTTCCCATCCACTTCCCTCTCCTCTGGCAAAATAGGAGTAGTTTTTTCAATAAAGAACTTTCCCCCATCTACTCTATTGTGTAACTCTAAGAGCATGTGACTGGCTTCCCTGGTGGCTCAGTCAGTTAAGAATCCACCTGCAGTGCAGGAGACATGAGTTCTATCCTTGGGGCAGGAGGATTCCTTGAAGGTGGAAATGGCAACCCATTCCAGTATTATTGCCTTGAAGCATCCCCATGAACAGAGAAGCCTGGTGGGCTACAGTCCATGAGGTCACACAAGTCCAATGCGACTTAGCAACTAAACCACCACACTACACTATAACTCAATAAAGTTGGGGAAAGAGATAAAAATGACCATTTCCTTTTATCAGTATGAAATGATCTAATTTATAAGTACTTATTCTCTTTTTCTTAAAGTCTACTTTGTTTGGTATTAACATAGCTACCTTGGCTTCCTAGTATTACTGTTTGCACAATATATCTGTTCCCTTGCTTTTACTTCCAACCTCTTTTTGTCTTAACACGTAAAGTGTAACTCTTGACAAAATGCATAAGTTGCCTGTATTTCCTTTCCAAGTTTCAATCTCTGTGTTTTTGCTGAAATTAGGCATAGGAACATGCTTTGTATGTGAAGGTTAATATTTTATTTCCTCCTCTAGTTGCTGGTTATACTGGTATACTTTCTTTGCGAAAAGTCATCTTGTTGCTCACTAACAAAGCATGCACTTTTTAAGATGTATATTATGCTTTTAAAAGCTTGCTTAGAAATTGTAAAACATTCAAGTCATTTTGTCCACTAGCAATAAATACACAGCAGTAAGTGCATTTCATCTTCACAGGCCATAGAGACCCACAGTGTCCTTGAACCAGCAGATCCTCCAGTGCATGGAGGGATTCCACACAGCATCTACTTCCTGTGGCTAAGATGATTCATGACCTGATATGTTTTTATCAAGAGTCTGGGAGGTGGAGGCTGGTGGCTGTGGCTCATCGTTCTCCTCCAAGCTGTGTCGGATCCCATATCCAAAGTATATGGCAAATCCTAGGAGGGAAATGAGACAATGAGAAGGAAAAGTAGGTGCTCTCCCCAATTACAAGTGCCCAACAGTGCTTCTATCATGGTATCAAAGACAGTTTGGGGGAGTTCAATTTGGGTTCAATCACTCTTTATCCCAGAAAGTCACTTACCAATCACCATCCAGATACCAAACTGGGCCCAGGCTCCAGAGGTCAACTGCATCATCAGATAAATGTTCAGAAAGACGCTCACCAGTGGGAGGACAGGCAGAACAGGGACCTGTGGGCAGAGTCAGTTCATCCCTGAACACACCACAGACATCTGAAAGGGAAACCCTACCCCATGGTTGTGGGAAGACTCCAGTCCTACTCAGGCTGTGCATTCAGTGCTTACTGAGATTGTGTATGTAAAGCACTGAGTGTGGATCAGGGAAGGGTCTGTTTGTTTTAGCAACTTCGCTTCTTCCCTGGTCCAGCAAATGATGTTTAGGCCATGAAGCATGCAGACTTCATTCACTCGAGGTGGATAGTTGGGCACATAAGGTCACTTACCTTAAAATAAAGGTGAATAGGGCTCTGGGGCTGCCTCCAGATGATGACCGTGACCCCAGTGATGAGCAGCAGCAGCAGCACAGCCACTGTTGTGAGCACAGGGTCTCCAGAGAACACCTGGCTGGGCCACTGGGCCAGGATCAGGCTCAGAATGATCAGCAGGAGAACTGCAAGGGTCAAGGAGAAGAACAGGTTGGACCCAGAAGACAAAGACGTCAGGACCTCAGGTCACACCCCTCCCCAGGTTGCCCACAGCAGGAAGAGCCATCATATCTCCAAGATTCCTCCTCAGCTAACAAAGACACAGAATCCCACTCTATCTTGTCAGTTTCAGAGTATAACCAGAGAGAAATCCCACTGCTCACCAAGTAGGAAGGCACATCCATAGACAATCTGGCCAGATTTCTGGGTGGGGATGGTGTTGATAGGGTCACACAGACTCTTCAGAATGTTTGAGGTTCCTCCTTCAGGTACGGATTCCAAAGGACTTCCTTCAATAACAGGCTTCATCTCAATTTTCTCCTCTGTTTTCTCTTGCTTGCTTAAATTCTGATCTTGCTGGTATCTTAATTAGAGGTATTAAAGCAATATTAACAGCAGCCCCTATTCATCCAACATCACACAGCCTATTCCACATCTGTCTTGCATTAAGCAGAGCAGGACATTTAGAAGACAGCATGAAGGCAGAAGATTACCTCCCCATCAATCCCCATGAGTCCATGGCCCCCAGTCAAGATGTAGTGGAGTCTCACCTGAGGACAAGACCAGAAAGAGCCACTAGGGAGTAAACAAGCAGGGTCCCGATTGACACAAGGTCCACAAGATCCCTGAACTCAAAAAGTAATGCCAGGATCCCTAGAATGAGGGCAGGAACAAGGTGGGAGAGACAGTGAGAAACCACTAGACATATGCAAGGTAAGGAAGTTGACCAAAGATGGAGTGGGTTTTGTTTATTCACCTGCAAGTTTCCCAGAAGCCATGATGGCCATGACAGGGGTGCCTGTGCAATCATGGATCCAGGCAAGTCCCCGGAAAAGGAGCCCGTCCTCTGCCACTGCACAGATCAGTCAAGGCATGGTGAACATGATACCCAGGAGGCTGGGAGAGGAAATGGGGACACATGTGAGGACATGAAGAAACAGGAGAGACCAGGGCATCTGCTCCCTAGTCTACATGGGGCAAGGTGCCCTTCCCTCTTGTCTCTCAATCCCAAGGGCTGGGATACTGGAGCATCTGACAGTAGACGGGGAGAAAACCAAGACACTGACCTGGATGTAAGAGCACAGAGGGCGCCAATGATTACAACATATCTGGCAGCATCCCAGCCAACGTGGAGAAAAGCCTGTGGAAAGGGGCTGTCAGGATGAATCAGGTAGTAGGGCACCATGAGGGTGAGTGATGCCAAGACACCAAAATATGCCAAAAAACAGATGAAGAGCGTGATCATGATGCCCGAGGGGATGGAACGATCAGAATTTAGAGCTTCTTCCCCTGCAGGGAGAGTGGAAGTTCTGGGTCAGGAAAACACACTGAGGTGAAATCACAGAATCAAATTCCCTCTTGACATACAAATATAGTCTAACCTTCTACCGACCCTTACACCCAAGGGCAGCCCAAACTGTGCCCACACCCCTGATGAGACACACAATGACCATGTTACCTCTAGTAGCAACGGAATCAAAGCCAAGAAATGCATAGAAACATGTAGCTGCTCCGTGGAGAATCCCTTCATAATCAAAGGGTACAAACCCTCCAGAACCCAGAGGACCCAAGCTACAGTGAAATAAGGAATGAAGGAGAAGGTGGGTGAGGTGAGTTCAGCCATCTCTACTGGACTCCTCCCTTAGTACCACAAGTCCCAGGCCCCAGTACCCTTGTCACCTGGATCCATCAGCCCATTTATCTCTAGTCCCCACCATATTCCCATATCAGCACTCCCACAAGCGTTACTATGACCAAGAGAACCCTCCTAACCCGGAGGTGTCACTGGATCCAGACGTGTTCAATGTGTAGTCCTGTTCTGTGAGCTTCCAGTTGTGCAGGTCTCCCTTAATGAAGCCAGAGACGATGATGAAGATGAGAACCAGAATGTTGATGCCGGTGAACACTTTATTAACCAGGGCTGACTCACGAGCTCCCAGAACCTGCATTCCTGCAGGAAAGATGGAACATGAAGCATATAAAATACTAAACCCATAGATACAGAAGGCAGACTAGTGGTATCTGGGAGTTAGGGCACTGGTGGTGATGGGCCGATGGACAGTGACTGCTCAGTGGGTGCAATGTGTCCTTTGGGGTGGTGAAAATGTTTGGAACCAGATGGAGGTGATGGTTACACAGCATTATGAATGTACTAACTCCCGCTGAATTGTACACTTTCAGATGGTCAATTTCTGACTGTGGCAACCCTACCAAAGCATCTCATGTACACCTTAAATTTATACTGTGTTGTATTTGCATCTCAATAAAGCTGGGGAAAATAATAAAATGTTTTATTTTATGTTATTTTAATCTCCTCTCAATTAAAAACACATCTTTGGGGACTTCTCTTTTGGCCTAGTGTTTAAGAATTCGCCTTGCAATGCAATCCGTGGGTTCAGTCCCTTGTCAGGGAACTGATATCCCACATGCCTGGAAGCAGCCAAGCCTTCGAGTCCCAACTACTGAGCCCATGCACTTTGTGAGCCCGTGTGCCACAGAGAGTCTGTGTGCCACAACTAATTACCATTGCAGCCGAATAAATAAATAAAAATTTAATAGATATTTTTATTTAAAAAAACAACAACAATCACATCTTTGGTATCAGTACAGAGAATAAAATTATGGTCTAAGTAAATGATTCTCAGTTGGGGTGATTTGTCCACCATATGACATGTGGCAATGTCTGGAAATATTCTAATGTTCCCAGAGATGCTACTAAATACCCAACAAAGATTATTTTAAAAATCTGAAATGCACACCTCTAAATCTATGAATAATCTAGTCCAAATTGTCAATAATACCAAGAATGGGAAAGAATGGTCTGTGTCTTGCCTTCCTGTTTCTCATATCCCAGATGCTTCTTTTCAGTCCTAATCCCCCACCATTCTTCCATCCCAAGGCTTTCCCACCACAGCTTCCCCTCAATACCCCACTTTCCACATCCTATCATGGACTCCTTCTCACCTATTAACAGCAGTACTAGGCCCAGGGCAAAAAAATCTGGATACCTGGCCAAGAAGTAGGGCACTTGCAGGGAGAAAGTTTCCTGTAACACCTGAGAGATGTGGTTCCCAATCAGGTTGTCAAAGACATAGCTCCAGGCCCTGGACACACAGGCGGTGGCTGCAGCAACAGAAGAAGGAATATTCATTGACAAACATAAATCGGTTTCTAATACAGGATATATTTTGAGGGGAGGGGACTCCAAGCAAAATACTTAATCTCAAAGAGTCTCTTTTCATGGGTTGGGGAGGGCAGAGCCAGATGATCCACAAAATAAGTCAACTAATTAATATTCTAGGAGATCAATGTCACATGGAAAAATGTAACAGAAATTTGGGGTCAGAAGGGCTGGAAGGTGAGGGTTGAAATTTTAAATCCACATGTAAAGGAAAATCCCATGAATCCAGCAGCTGAGCAAAGACTTCAATACGGTAAAGGGATGAGCTTGTTGGACACGCCTCCCTTCTCACCCACTCCCTACAGTTCTCTTTCCTCTGGGTTCCTGGTCCATCATTTAAGAAAAACAAGATAGAGCTCAGTAGAATGACATTTTGGAATTTTCCTGCCATTATTATCCACTTCACCCCACAAGGTCAATAGTAAAGTTCTCACGAATGAGTGAAGACCTAAACCCCACCTCCTATCTCCTGATCTTAAGCTACGCACCTTCCCCCTCCCCACCATCTCACCAAGACATAGGACAGGATGAGGGTCCAGCCAATGATGAAGGCACACAATGTCCCACAGTGATGTAGATGTAGAGATACGCAGTACCAGAGCATGGTACCCGGGCTCCAAACTCAGCAAAGCAGAGACTAGACATCACACAGGACAGGGCAGCTACCAGGAAGCAGATGACAGTCGCTGGTCCAGCTCTCACTTTGGCCAATTAACCAGTCAGGATGTACACGCCAGCTCCAGGGGTGCTGCCCACACCCAAGGCCACTAGGTCAAGGGTGTTAAGATAAGCTCTGGGTCTTTCTGCCCTGAGCTCCAGTGGACGCCTGCGGACCAGCTTTTCACCAAATTGATCAACATACTGATGCAGCATCCTAGACATAGTTGAGGAGGTTACAGTCCGCAGAGAAAACAAGCCACAAAGCCATAAATAATATCTATCTCTCCTTGGCCATGAAAGTATAATTCTTGGAGTAATGGAGTTATAGGAAGCAGGAGGCAAAATAACACATCAAGTAAGTTCTGATCTCTGAGCTTTGGTTTCTACAAACATGAATAAAATCATTAACGTCTTTTAAATTTACTGAAAGTGTAAGAGGATTGAGGGGAGCAAAAGATGTCATATCAAAATGTTCCACATTACAGAATTGGACACTTAAAAATGCTTAAGATGGCAAATTTTATGTCATGTGTACTTTACCACTATTAAAAAAAATTGCTGACAATGATAAATAATAGAGCCAGCTTCACAGAGTTGCTGGTTGTAGAAAGCCTCATGATAATTTAATATAAATCCCCATACAATCATCTCTGTGGTAATCAAAATCTGAGGATTCTTGAGTCCCTTACATTGTCCCCACATCCACAGAGGAGGAGCCTACAGATACGGAGGCCAACAATATACAGGAGACTGACATCAATGGTCTACATATCATAAACCCTGTATAAGGGGAATCTTTAATATTGTTTTAAAGCTGGTCTGAAATGAGTCTCAACCTCCAGATTTGATCCAGTCTCTCCCACCCCAACCTCTTCTCTCACAAACACAAGAGGTCCCAGCTCCTGCTTTCATCTGGAAAATGGGTCTCTCCACCCTCAGGCTGAAGCCAGGCTGACTCCCCTGAACTCTGAGGTTGCAGAGGTCTCTTTGGGAGGATGTGAACTCAGCGCCCAGTCTCCTACAGAACAGGGTGACCTGAGACTTACTGGATCCTTGGAGCAGAGCCTGGAGCACTGGGTCAGTCAGTGAGGCTGAGGTTAAGGCGTGCAGGGCTGGGGCTGAGACATCTCTAAATACTGAAGTGGGGAGTCCTGAGCACAGAAGTCAGTCCTCACCCCTGGGTTGTGGGGGTGGAGATGGGGCTGGGCGGGCGGGGGGCATCTGCGGTGTAGCTATCAGCCCTTACTCTTCTGTGGTTACCCTCAGGGGAGGTTCTGAGAGGTTTTTCTATTGCTATAAAATTTACAAAATTAACCATTTTTAAGTGTCCAGTTCAGTAATGTTAGGCACAGTACAATCAAACTCCAGAACTTTTTCATCTTGCAAAACTTCAACTCTGTACTCATTCAACAATTCTCCCTTTCTCCTCCACAGTTCCTGGCAATCACCATTCTACTTTCTGTCTCTATGAATCTGAACACTCTAGGTACTTCATTTAAATGGAAGCACTCAATACTTGTTATTTCTTGCCAGGCTTATTTCACTTAGCAAAATGTCCACAAGTTTCATCCATGTTATAGCATGTGTTGGAATTCCCTCCTTTAGTAATGCTGAATAATACTCTGTTATTTATACATACCACATTGGCTTAACTATTTCTTGATCAATGGGCACTTGAGTTGCTCTCAGGCTTTAGTTATTATGAATAATTCTGCTGTGAATATGAATGTACAAATATCTCTGCCAGAGTGTGCTTTCAATTCTTCTGGGTATATCTTCAGAAGTAGAATGCCAGATAACACGATTCTAAGGTTTTTACCTGTTTGTGACAGAGAAAACATTCACATATTGAGGTATGGGGAAGTCATTTTGGCTTATACATGGTTCATCTTGAACTTTGTGTAAACTAAGACAGCCTGTCTAACCCTCACAGCTCATCTGCTTTAACCAATGAGGTAAAGAACGTCTGTTTTGAAGATAAGGATGGGTAACTCCCTTCTCATGGCATCCATGTTAACACTCCCTGGGAGATAATGTTCCCTTCCCAGACACCAGGGTCCTGCTGTCTCGATGTCTATGTGCTAAGTCTGTCTCTTTTGAAACTTAGGAGGAATGTACCCTGTCATGTTGATGTGTGAGCTCTGTTTGCGTGAGGCATAAGACTGTGCTGGAAACCACGCTTCAGCAGAGCAGTTCCTCAGAGCTCTCAGAGAGGCTGCCTGCCTCACTGTAGTGCTCAGTTTGGCTCAAATAAAACTTTTTCTATTTCTAAGTAGATTTTTTTTTTTATTGATTGTTTCCGTGAACACAAGTTTATTCGATCATCAAGAACTCTGTTGTGGAGAAAAGGGAATGCTCTTGCACTGTTGGTGGGAATGTAAATTGATACAGCTACTGTGGAAGACGGTGTGGAGATTCCTTAAAAAACTAGGAGTAAAACCACCATGCTGTTAAGTCACTTCAGTCATGTCTGACTCTGTGTGACCCCATAGACGGCAGCCCACCAGGCTCTCCCATCCCTGGGATTCTCCAGGCAAGAACACTGGAGTGGATTGTCATTTCCTTCTCCAGTGCATGAAAGTGAAAAGTAAAAGTGAAGTTGCTCAGTCATGTCCGATTCTTCGTGACCCCATGGACTGCAGCCCACCAGGCTCCTCGGTCCATGGGATTTTCTAGGCGAGAGTACTGGAGTGGGGTGCCATTACCTTCTCCAAAACCACCATATGAACCAGCACTCCCACTGCTAGGCATATTACCCTGAGGAAACCAGGGTTGAAAAAGATACATGTATCCCATTGTTCATTGCAGCACAATTTACAATAACTAGAACATGGAAGCAACCTAGATGCCCATCCACAGATGAATGGATAAAGAAGTTGTGGTACATATACACAATGGAATATTACTCAGCCACAAAAAGGAACACATTTGAATCAGTTCTCATGAGGTGGATGAACCTAGAACCTATTATAAAGAGTGAAGTGAGTCAGAAAGAGAAAGATAAATACTGTATTCTAACACATATATATGGAATCTAGAAAAACAGTACTGAAGAATTTATTTACAGGGCAGCAATGGAGAAACAGACATAGAGAATAGACTTATGGACATGGGGAGAGGGGAGGAGAGGGTGAGATGTATGGAGAGAGTAACATGGAAACCTACATTACCATATGTAAAACAGACAGTCAACGGGAATTTGCTGTACGGCTCAGGAAACTCAAACAGGGGCTCTGTGTCAACCTAAAGGGGTGAGATGGGGAGGGAGATGGGAGGGAAAGTCAAGAGGGAGGGGAAATATGTATACCTATGGCTGATTCATGTTGAGGTTTGGCAGAAAGTAGCAAAATTCTGTAAAGCAATTATTCTTCAATAAAATAATAAATAAAAAAAAATGAACAAGAAGAACCATCAAAAAAAAAAAAAAAAACCTGAAAACTAGGGGCTGTAAAACCAGGGACCCCACTCACAACCCTCCTCCCTTCCAGTGTTTCTACTTGACTTTGCACAGTCTGCCTGTGGCCTGAGACACTCCAGTGTGGGGAATCCCTAAGCCCTGCTGGGTGCCAGGAGAAGGGGAGCTTAAAATCTCTGGTGTTAATTCAAGCAATGAAAGCATTTAACAAGCATGGTGCCTGCATCCAGCCTTGTACTAAAGGACGGAAGAAGGAAGATAAAGGGGAGTGGGACTTGATCCTCTTCCTCAAGGTTCTCTGTTTGCTGGAAGAGCTGATCACGAAGACAGGGAAGGGAAACTGGATGTTAGAAATAAGGAGCACTGCTTTTCCCAAGGAAAGAAAAACCCAGGAATGGGAAGGGGAGTTGTGCAGTGAAGGGGCCACTGGTGAAGGGTTGACAAAATTATGATGTGTATCAAATGACCCAAATGCAAAATTAGTGGACACAAACCAGCAACATGGGATCTAAATGTACTAATTGGCTCATTAGCTTTTGAAAAACCAAGCACACAAGATGGAATGAAGTGACTTAGTCATTCAGTCGAGTCTGACTCTTCATGACCCTGTAGACTGTAGCCCACCAGGCTGCTCTGCCCATGGGATTCTCCAGTCAAGAATACTGGAGTGGGTCGCTCTTTGCTGCTTCACGGGATCATCTCCATTCAGGGGTCAAACCCGGGTCTCTGGCATTGTAGGCTGATTCTCTACTGTCTGAGCCACCAGGGAAGACTTAACCTATTCTGAAAAGTTTTAGTTGGCTGTGTGGGGACCCACTCAAATCCCTAGAGTTGGTGGGAAGAGTATTTTAAAGGAAAATGTCTGAGGTGCAACAGTTACAGAAAGAAGCCTTCTCTTAACTTTCTTTATCTGACTGAAAGCAGAAAATTCTGGAAAATCAGGCTGTAAGAAACTCCCTGCTTGGGGAAGGGCCACTCCTAAGAAGATAAAGGTGAGTAAACCTATGACGCTAATTCCCCTCTCCTGGAGTTTCATAGCCTGAAGAAGGGGGAAAGACTATTGACATCCGCAAAGACCAACATTATTACAAGGTTTTTCATCTCCTGTTTGTTGTCTCAACCTGTCTTTCTTTCCTAAAGAAACCCATTTGTTTTTTCCAACAAGCCTGTAACTTTAATCATTTAGGACAGGAGTCCCCATACCCCTGGCCATAGATCACTAACAGCCTGTTTGGAATTGAGGAGCACAACAGGAGGTGAGTGGCAGGCCAGCAAGCAAGGCATTGTCTGTATTTACAGCTGCTCCCCACCACTCAAATTGCTGCCTGAGCTCCACCTCCTGTCAGATTAGCAGCAGCATTAGGTTCTTATAGGAGCACAAATACTACCGTGAGCTGTGCTTGTGAGGGACCTAGGTTGCATGCTACTTATGAGAATCTAATGGCTGATCACCTGAGGTGGAGCTGAGGTGGTGATCCTAGCACTGGGGAGCGGCTGTAAATACAGTTTATCATTAGTAGAGAGGCCTGACTGCACAGATAATGTAATAAATCAATTGCTTGCAGACTCATCTCGAAACTCTGTCAGACAGTAGCAAGTAACAATTAACCTGCATCTGGTGGCAGGCTTTAAGTCAGATCTCAACACTTACTTTAGTCTGCACATGGCCTGCCCATTATTTTATTTACCACTTCCATCCATGCCTCTTTCCTGAACTATGCACTTGTTTTACAGTTGTCACAGTTTAGGTAAGTCCACAAGCTAACACTAGCCAAAATGAGTTATAAACAAACATTGCTGGAGAGCTTCTTTGAAAAGGGAGAATGACCCAATGATGGGACAGCATGATAAGACTGCCAACAAAAAGAAAGCTGCATTTAAGATAAAATGCCAAGAGTCCTACTCAAATTATGGGTTTATTGCAACAGGTGATTCACATTCTCCAAGTCCTTTTTGTATAATAGTCCTCTCCAACAAAGCCATGAAAGCTTCAAAACTGCTTCACCACATGGAAACTAAGCACTCTACATTAAAAGATAAGCCTTTGGAGTTTTTCAAAAGAAAAAAAAAAAACAACCATGAACAACAAAAGCAATTATTGAAGCCCACCACTTCATTAAATATGTCCACACTGAGAGCATCATTGTTGGTGGCTAACTGCATTGCTAAAGCTAAGAAGCCCTTAAGCAATGGTGAAGAGTTGATCCTGTCTGCTGCTAAGGATGGAGCTTCTCTGATGGCTCAGCGGTAAAGAATCCACCCGTTAATGCAGGAGATAAGGGTTTGATCCCTGGGTCAGGAAGATCCCTTGGAGAAGGAAATGGCAACCCACTCCAGGTTTCTTGCCTGGCAAATTCCATGGACAGAGGAGCCCGGAGGGCTATGGTCCATGGGGTGGCAAAAGAGTAGGACACAATTGAGCACAAGCACAAGCTGTTAAGGGCATTTGTTGTGAACTTTTAGGAGAGGCTGCAGTTCAAAAGGTGGCACATGTTCCTCTTTTGGCTGGCACCATAAGAAGATGAATGGATGAAACAGCAGAGACTATCAAGGCACAATTGTTAGAGAGGATTAATAAGTCGCTGTGGTACGCAGTCCTGGTTGACAAGTCTACCGATGTTGATAACAAGGCAAAACGCTTGTTTATGGGCAATTTATTTTTCAGGAAGATGTGCATGAGGATATGTTATGTGCACTTTTGTTGCCAACCAACTCCATGGTTGCAGAATTACTCAAATCTTTGAATGTTTACAGATCAGGAAAACTGAATTGGTCATTTTGTATTAATATATGCACAGGCAGAGCAGCTGCCATGACTGGACCGATTTCTGGTTTCATTACTTGGGTCAAAGAGGTCGCTTCTGAATGTAGATCTTTGCACTGTATCCTCCATAGAGAAATGCTGACGAGCCAAAGAACGTCACCTGAACTTAACGTATTGCAGGATGTGATTAAAATTATCAACGAATTGATGTTCATGCCCTTAACTCACATCTATTCACACGGTTCTGTGAGGAGATGCATACAGAGCACACGTCTTCTTTTATACACAGAAGTGAGAAAGCTAAAGGTAGATCACAGGCCAGCATTTCTGAGTTATGAGAGCTGCTCCAGAGATTTTTTTAAGAAAATCAGTCACCACTGCTAACACATTTCAGTGTCACAGAATGGGTCGCAAAACTTCCTTACTTGTGTCACATACTCAACCTGCTTAATAAACTCAATCTGTCACTTCTGAGAATGACAAGTGTGTTGAAGTAGGCAGGTAAAGTGGCTGCATTCAAAGCCAAACTGGAATTACAGGGGAGACTAGTGAGCATTGGGGTTTTTGACATGTTTCAAACATTAGCAGAGGTTTTGAAAGAGACTGAGCCAGGACCTTCTTTCTTCCAGCTGGTGCACGATCACCCATGTCAGCTTTCAAGAGTTTGAGCATTATCTCCCAACCACAGAAGACCTCTGAACCGGGAAGGAATGGATCTGTGACTCATCTGTGAGTAAGCCAGGTGAATCGACTTTGTCCATGCTAGAAGAGGATCAACTGCTTGAGATCACAGATGATGGTGCCCTTAAAAGTATGTTTGAGACAACTTCAAATTTCCATATGTTCTGGGTTAAAGTCAAAGTGGAATATCCTGAGATTGCTGCAAACGCACCGAGAAAAGTCTGCTTCCATTTCCAACATCCTATCTTTGGGAAGCAGAGTTTTCAGCAGTGACAACAATCAAAATGAGATTATGGAGTAGCCGGACATAAGCAACACACTTAGGGTGTCACTGTCTCCCATCAGCCCTAGATGGGACCGTCTAGTTGCAGGAAGACAAGCTCAGGACTCCCACTGATTCTGCCTTATGGCAAATTGTGTAATTATTTCCTTGTATATCGCAATGTAATAATAACAGAAATAAAGTGCATAGTTAGTGTAATCCGCTTGAGTCATCTCCAAACCATCCTCTCCCAAGGGAAAACTGTCTTCCATGAAACTGGTCCCGGGTGCCAAAAAGGTTAGGGACTGCAGCGCTAACCAATTCAGCCAATAAGAATAATTTAAAAAACTCCTTTATAACTTACCATGAGACCTACACCCGTCACTTCATGATTTTCATACAAAAGTGAGAGACCAGATCAAGGGAAGACATTCTCACCTTACAGAACCCCTTCACCACCTTCCTTTCCCCTTCCCAATTTTTCCCTGTATTTTGTTTCTCCTGCAAAATGATCTGGCCAGAACCACTCATAGATTAGACGTGGCTTTAAAGACTCATTTTCCATCCCAAGTAGTTTAACTAAATATTTTTTCCCAAGCAAATATTGCACACTCCCTTTGATAGCATCTTGTAAATAAAATTTTCTCCATCTTGGGATACTTGAAACATTACATATACATGACATTCTTTCATTGTATATGTCATCTAATAATACTGACACTCACTGTTTTCAAGACACTGGTTTGGCTACTGGGAAGAAAATGGTAGTCAAATATTTTGTGGGCTGACTGTGTCTCCTTGCTCTCAAATTCATATGTGATGTCCGGACTCTGAGGACCTTAGAATATGACTGTATTTGGTGATAGCACCTTAAAGACATAATTAAGCTTAAAGAAGGCCATTAGAGGGGGTCCTACCTTGTGTCACTAATGTTACAAGAAGAGATAAGAATGCAGAGAGCATAAGCAGAGAACAGGGGTGAGAGATTTAGCAAATAGAATTAAAAGACACCTAGATAGAGTGAAAAGTGAAATTCAGATACACAATAAACCTTATGAAATATATATAATATATATTTTATGTATATATTATATGTGTATTAATTATACAGTACATATTTCGTTTTATTTTTATTTTTCTGGTCGTGCTGTGCAGCATGTGGGATCTTAGTTCCCTGACCTGTGCTCCCTAGATTGAACCTGTGCTCCCTGCAGTGGAAACACAGTCTTAACCACTGGACCACCAGAGAAGTCCCAACATATACGTATTTTAATATGCACAGACACAGGCAAATGTACAGGCACACCTGGCTTTATTATGGTTTGCAAATACTGCATTTTTACAAATTGAAGGTTTGTAGCTACTTTATGTTGTCAATAGATGCTTAGTATTATTTTGGCAAAAACTTTTTTTTTTTAAATTAAGGCATATGCATTGTTTTTTGGACAGAATTCTGTGTACACTGAGTAGAATACAGTGTAGTATGATCATAACTTTTATACACACTGGAAAACAAAAAAAATTTTTTCCTCTTATTGCCAATTCTCTTTATTGGGGAAGTTTGGAAGTAAACCAGCAATATCTCCAAGATATGCCTGTATGGGTGATATCATTTAGTTAATGAGTTAATGTCCAGTTTGGGTCGTATCATTTAATTGTTACAGGAACTGCACCACTTTTCTCTCTTGGAAAACTGTCCATATTCTGGTTTGGCTGATTATGTTTTTAGTTAAAATGTGAGTCTATCTCTCATGTCTGCTTTGAGCTGGTGGTTGATCTAGAGGCTTGATGACTTTCTGACTCAACTTTTCATCAGGGCTGTGTTCCGGGCGGTGTTCTGTGTTGCCTGTTACAGCACACTGGGTAACACGGGGTATCTGGTTGTCCCCCAGCAGTAAGGGTAGAACAGCAATCAGGTGATGTCAGCCTCTTCCATCACAGTCTCACTTGACAGTTTCAGTCTCCATTGTTTCCTAAGTCTGTAATTTCACTAGGTCCTTCAAGATACTGATTTTCCTAATTCTGTTCATCCTCCTCCATCTGGTTTTAATTCATCTAATAACCTTTTATTTCAGTATCGTGTCTTCCATCACTCCTTCACTCTACTTCGGGTGTTCATTCCCACAAACAACACTATACTCTGTTATTACCAACATCTTCAATGTCCATAATCTCAATTTCAAGCATTCTGTCCTACAGCAACGGCTTTTTATATTGTCCCTCCAGTTTTACTTCTTATCTTTTAGTTCCTCTCGACTGTAACCATTTATTAACCAACCATTACTTCCCATCCCTTACTCTTGCCTCTGGCAATGCAGGGTGTTTCATTTTTGTTTCTGTTTTTCAATTAAGAACTTTATCTGTTCAACTCTACTGTGCAACTCTAAAGTCTGTGACAGAAAAGTAAAGAAAAATGATTATTTACCCAACGTCACACTACATCTTGGTCGCCAAGGAAAAAGATAAAAATAACCTTTTCCCTCTATCATTATGAAATGATCCACTTTATTTTCTTTTTCTTAAAGTCTACTTTGGATATTAATATGACTGTGCAAGCTTTTTTTGGTTACTGTTTTCACAATGCATCTCTTACCTTACTTTTACATCCAACATATTTGTGTCCTAATACATAAAGTGCAACTCTTGACACAATATATAGTTACCTGTGTTTTTTCCCCATGTTGCCATCTCTGTGTTTTTACTGGAAATTGGCACATGATGCTTCTTATGTGCCAGTTAATATTTTATTTCTTCTGTTGGTTGCAGGTTACGTTTTTTGGACTGTGTGAAAATTCATCTTGCTGTATGCTTATGAAACGTGGACTTTTCTGTATGTATATTATGCTTTGAAAAGTTTACTTTAAAACTGTATAACATTTAAGTCATTGTGTCCACTAGCAATGTATGCTATGCTATGCTATGCTAAGTCACTTCAGTCATGTCTGACTCTGTGTGACCCCACAGATGGCAACCCTCCAGGCTCCCCCGTCCCTGGGATTCTCCAGGCAAGAACACTGGAGTGGGTTGCCGTTTCCTTCTCCAGTGCATGAAAGTGAAAAGTGAAAGTGAAGTCACTCAGTCGTGTCCAACTCTTAGTGACCCCATGGACTGCAGCCTACCAGGCTCCTCCGTCCATGGGATTTTCCAGGCAAGAGCAATGTATACAGGATTCTAAATACATCCCACATTCACACTCCCATAGAGGCTCAAAGTACCCTTTGAACCAGCAGATCTTCCAGGGCATGGAGGGATTCCACACAACATCGATGTCCTTTGGTTAAGATAAACCAGCACCAGGGATGTTTTTGTCCAGATTCTGGGTGGTGGAGGCTGGTGGCTGTGGCTCATTGTTCTCCAAGCTGTGTCGGATCCCATATCCTAAGTATATGACAGATCCTAGTAGGGAAATGAGACAGTGAGAAGGGAAAGTAGGTGCTCTCCTCACTTACAAATGCCCAGTAGGTCTCCTATTATGGTATCTGACACAGTTTAGGAGAGAGGTAGCAGGGAGATGGTTGGGTTCAGTCACTTAAGGGGTCTCATTTTCCAAGAAAACCACTTACCAATCACATTCCTGACCCCAAATAGGGCCCAGGTCCCAGACGCCATCTGCATCATCAGGTAAACATTCATGAAGATGCTGACCAGTGGGAGGACAGCCAGAGCAGGGACCTGTGGGCAGAGTCAGTTCATCCCTGAACACAGCCCAGACATCTGAAAGACCCTACCCCATGTGGGTGGGACAAGTTCAGTCCAATTCAGGCTGTGTGTTCAGTGCCTACTGAGATAGTGTATGTATAGCACTGAGTGTGGATCAAGGAAGAGTTCATTAGTTTTAATAACTCCTCTCATTCCTGGTCCAGCAAATGATGTTTAGGGTTTGAAGCACGCAGACTTCATTCACTCAAGGTGGACACTTTGGACACATAGGGTCACCTACCCTGAACGGAAGAGGAGAGGGGTCCTGGGGCTGCCTCCAGATGATGACCGTGACCCCAGTGGTGAGCAGCAGCAGCAGCAGCACAGCCACTGTTGTGAGCACGGGGTCTCCAGAGAACACCTGGCTGGGCCACTGGGCCAGGACCAGGCTCAGGATTATCAGCAGGAGAACTTCAAGGGTCAAGGTGGAGGAGAACAGGCTGGACCCAGAAGACACAGATGTCAGGACCTCGGGTCACACCCCTCCCCAGGCTGCCCACCTCAGGAAGGGCCATCATATCTCCAAGACACCTCAGCTGACAGAAAAGACACATTCCCTCCACATACCATCCATTTCAGAAAATTACCAAAGAGAAATCCCACTGCTCACCACGCAGGAAGGCACATCCATAGACAATCTGGCCAGATTTCTGGGTGTGTGTGGGGGTGTGGATAGGGTCACATAGTCTCTTTAGAATCCATGAGGTTCCTGCTTCTGGTACAGGGTCCAAAGAACTCGTGTCACATTCACAAATCTCAATTTCGTTTTTTGCTTTCTCATTCTTGCTTAAGTTCTGGTCTGGCTGGTATCTGAATTAGAGGTATGACGGCAATGTTAATAGTAGCCCCTACTCATCCAACATCAGACAGTCTAGTTCATCTCTTTCCCAACTTAACCATAGCAGAAAATTTAGAAGGCAGCATGAAGGCAGAAGAGAATTACCTTCCCATCAATCCCCTCAATGTCAGGACCCCCAGTCAAGGTGTCGTGGCGTCTCACCTGAGAACAAGAACAGAAAAAGCCACCACGATGTAAGCGAGCAGGGTCCCAATTGAAGAGAGTTCCACAAGGTCACTGAGCTCAAAGAGTAATGCCATGACCGCTAAAATTGGGGCAAAAACACGGTGAAGAAAGAGTGAGAAACCAGTGGGAATATCCAAGCTAAGAAAACTGATCAAAGAAGAAATGAGCATTACTTATTTACCTGCAAGAATTCCAGAAACCAAGGTGGCTTTGACAGTGGTACGGGTGTGGGTGTAGATCTGGGCAAGTCCCGGAAAAGGAGCCCGTCATCTGCCATTGAGTAGATCACATGGGGCATAGGGAACAAGACACCCACTAGGCTAGAAGAGAAAATGGAAACACATGTGAGGACATGGACACTGTTCCCTAGTCTTCGTGCCTTTCCCTCTTGTCTCTCAATCCTTGGGGCTAAGATACTTCTTAATTTGGCAGTAACCTGGATGAAAGAGCACAGAGGGTGCCAACAGCCACAACATATCTGGCAGGGTCCCACCCAACATGGAAAAAAGCCTGCGGCAAGGGGCTCACAGGGTGAATCAGGTAGTAGGGCACCATGAGGGTGAGCACTGCTGAGACACCAGAGTAGTACGCCAGAAAGCAGATGAAGATCGTGATCGTGATGCTCAAGGGGATGGAACAAAGAGGATTTAGGGCTCCTCCCCCTGCAACAGTGGTGGAGGTCAGTAAAAGCACCGGGGTGAAAACAAAAAATCAATATCTTCTTGCATCTCCAAAAGCTGACTGACCTACTACTAGCCCCTGTGCCCAAGGGCAGCCCACACTGTACCCACATCCCTCATGGGACACACAGTGACCTTGTTACCTGTAGTGGCAATGATGTCAAAACCAAGAAAAGCAGAGACACATGTTGCTGCTCCATGGAGAATCCCTTCAAAGCCAAAAGGCAGAAACCCTCCAGAACCCAGAGGTCCCAAGCTATGGTGAGAGAAGGAATGAGGAAAAAATTTAGTTGAGGTGTGTCAGCCACCTGTACTGGAATCCTTAGTTAATACTAAGGATTATTAGTATTAATAATAATAAGGATACTTAGTTAATACTAAGTCCTGGGCTCCAGGTCCCCCTTCACTGGATCTGTTATCCCAGGTCTCTTTAGTCCCCATCATAGTCTCAGCCCTGTGTACCCCTACAAGCATTACTATGGACAAGAGGACCCTCCTAACCTATAGGTGTCATTGCATCCAGATGTGTTCGATCTGTAGTCCTGTTCTGTGAGGTTCCAGTTGTGCAGGTCTCCCTTAATGAAGCCAGAGATGATGATGAAGATGAGAACCGAAATGTTGATGCCTGTGAACAGTTTAGTAACCAGGGCTGACTGACGAGCTCCCAGAATCAGTACTCCTGTGGAAAGATGGACTATGAAACATCCAAAGTAACCAAATCCATAGACATGGAAAGAAAACTAGTAATTTTCAGAGGCTTGAGTTTGTGTAGGTGGGAGATGGACAGAGACTGCTCAGTGGTTACGGGGTTTCCTTCTGTTGTGATGAAAATGCTTGGACCAGAGGGAGATGACGGTTGTACAACATTGTGAACATGGTAAGTGCCACTGAGTTGTGCACTTTCAGATGGTTAATTTCTTACTGTGGCCATCATCTCACAACAAACACATCAATCAAATCATCTCTTTCTACATCTTAAAATTATATAATATCGTACGTCAAAAATAGCTCAATACATCTGGGGGAATATAGTAAAATGGTTCATTTTATTTTGTGTGAATTTCAAACAAACATCTTCAGTCTCAGGACAAGAAAGGAATTTGCAAGTCTAAGTAAAAGATTGCCAGGTGGGGGTGATTTTGTTTCCCAAGAGACATTTGGCAATGTCCGGAGACATTCTGATTGTTGCAGTTTGTGGGGGTCATTATTATCCTGTGAGCAAAGGGCAGGGATGCTATTCAAAATCAGACAATGATTAAAAACAAACCCTAAAATGATCAGGACAGCTCCCTCCCACCAAAGAATGATCCAGCCCAAATTGCTGATAATGCCAAAGGTGGGAAACAACAGTCTGTGTTGTGTCTTCCTTCCTCTCTTATCTCAGACCCTTCATTCCAGTCCTAATTCCCCCACTAGTCTGGAGCCCCAAGCCTTCTGCAGCCAAGTTCCCAGTTCCCCCCATCCCACATCCCGCTCTTCTCATCCTATCTCTGACCCCGTCTCACCCATAAGCAGCAGCACCAGGGCCAGTGCCAAAAAGTCTGGGTACGTGGCCAGGTAGGCAGGCATATACTGAGAGAAAACCCTCTGTAATGCCTGAGAGATGTGGTTCTTCCCAGTGAGGCTGTCAAAGGCATAGCTCCAGGCCCTGGAAACACTGCGGTGCCTGCAGTGGTAGAAGCGTGAACATTCATTGACAGATATAAGTTGAACCTTCAATTTGCACCATGGGATGTATTTTGAGGGAAAAAGTATACAAAATACCAAATCTCAGAGTTTCTTTTCAAGAGTGGGGACAGTAGACCCAGATGATTCACAAAATGGATCAACTAGTTAACATGTTGTGCTTCAGTTCAATTCAGTTCAGTCGCTCAGTCGTGTCTGACTCTTTGTGATCCCATGAACCACAGCACACCAGGCCTCCCTATCCATCACCAACTCCCGGAGTTTACCCAAACTCTATGTCCATTGAGTCGGTGATGCCATCCAACATCTCATTTTCTGTTCCCTTCTCCTCCTGCCTTCAATCTTTCCCAGCATCAGGGTCTTTTCAAATGAGTTGGTTCTTCACAACAAAGTATTGGAGTTTCAGCTTCAACATCAGTCCTTCCAATGAATATTCAGGTCTGATTTCCTTTAGAATGGACGGGTTGGATCTCCTTGCAGTCCAAGGGACTCTCAAGAGTCTTCTCCAACACCACAGTTCAAAAGCATCAATTCTTCGGCACTCAGCTTTCTTTATAATCCAACTCTCACATCCATACATGACCACTGGAAAAGCCATAGCCTTGACTAGACGGACCTTTGTTGGCAAAATAATGTCTCTGCTTTTTAATATGCTGTCTAGGTTGGTCATAACTGTCCTTCCAAGGAGTAAGTGTCTTTTAATTTCATGGCTGCAATCACTATCTGCAGTGATTTTGGAGTTCCAAAAATAAAGTCTGACACTGTTTCCATTGCTTCCCCAATTATTGCCATGAAGTGATTGGACCAGATGCCATGATCTTAGTTTTCTGAATGTTGAGCCTTTTGCACTCTCCTCTTTCATTTTCATCACTCTTTAGTTCTTTTTTCACCTTCTGCCATAAGGGTGGTGTCATCTGCATATCTGAGGTTATTGATATGTCTCCCAGCAATCTTGATTCCAGCTTGTGCTTCTTCCAGCCCAGCGTTTCTCATGATGTACTCTGCATATAAGTTAAATAAGCAGGATGACAATATACAGCCTTGACGTACTCATTTCCTTATTTGGAACCAGTCTGTTTTTCCATGTCCAGTTCTAACTGTTGCTTCCTGACCTGCATACAGATTTCTCAAGAGGAAATGTTGTGCTTGCTCGATAGATACCTAAGTCATGTCCAACTCTTTGCCACCCCATGGAGTGTAGCACACCAGGTTCCTCTGTCCATGGGATTATCCAGGCAAGAATATTGGAGTGAGTTGCTATTTCTTTCTCCAAGTTAATATGTAAAGAGGAAGTTAATGTTGGGCCAGAAAATATAACAGGGAAGTTGAACCAGGAGAGCTGGGAGATGAGGGTTGCAATTTAAATCTAGCAATAAAGGAAAATCCCACGAAGGCAAAAGCCAAACAAAGGCTTCAATGTGGTGAGGGGAGGAGCCTGTGGGACATGCCTCCCTCTCACCCACTACCTACAAGTCCTTTTCCTTCAAGATTCTTAGTCCCATAATTTAAGGAAAGCAGGAGAGGGCTGGGTAAGATGAAATTGTGGCTTTTTCCTGCTACTAATACCCACTTCCTACCAGTGGGATAGTGACAAAGTGCTCATGAATGAGTGAGCACTTTGTCGTGTAATCCCTCCTCCTAGTTTCCTGATCTTAAACCCCACAGCTTTCTCCCACTCCATCATCTCACCAATGAACAAGGACAGTATGAGGTCCCAGCCAATGATGAAGGCACACAGCTGTTCCATGGTGATGTAGCTGTAGAGATATACAGAACCAGTGCTTGGTACCCGGGCCCCCAACTCAGCATAGCAGAGTCCAGGCAATACAGTAGTCAGGGTGGCCACCAAGAAGCAGATGATGCTAGCTGGTCCAGTTTGTTCTTGGCCACCTCTCCAGCCAGGATGTACACTCCAGCCCCCAGAGTGCTGCCCACACCCAAGGCCACCAGGTCAAGAGTGTTCAGACAGCAAGACAGGTGACTCTCAGCCGGTGCTCTGGGTTCCAATGGCCTCCTGCGGACTAGCTTCTGACCAAATTGGTGAACATCCTGACACAGCATCCTAGATGGAGTTGAGGAGACCATGATCTGCTGAGAAAACAAGACACAAAGTCGTCAAGATTGCCTGTCCACTCTTGGCATCCAGTTCCATGGAGCAACAGAGCTATGGGGAATTGGTTGTAAAAAGACTCATTGCGCAAGTTCATCTTCGAGTTTTGCTTTCTTAAACATAAATAAGACTTTTAATATGCTTCAAAAGTTACTTGAAGTATTGCTTAAAGATATGGGGAGTAGAAATTGTTTCTCTAAAATGTGCCACTTTGGCACATGGATTGTGTTAAGCTGAAGGCAGTTAAGACTCAGCAGCCTCAAGAAAAACTCTGCCTGTCCCTTCATGGCTCAGATAATTTAGATAGGGTGTGTATATCAGGAAGACACTATTGCTATTGAGACTATTTCAGAAATAGTGGTCTGCATGGAGTGGGAAACACTTGTTTCCCAAGCATTTGCTCTTCCCACCTTCCTGTGGGTTGCCTCCTCCCATTTGAAGACCCAGAAACCTACCCTATATTCCTTAGCTCATGGTAGCACAGAAGCCTCAATTACCTGTCTTTGAGCCTCATAGTTTTTATAGTGTCCAGTATATATATAGATGCTGATGCTGGGAAAGTTTGAGAGCAAGAGGAGAAAGGGGTGACAGAGGATTAGATGGTTGGATGGCATCACTGACTCAATGGAGATGAATTTGAGCAAGGTCTGGGAGATAGTGAAGGGCAGGGAGGACTGGCATGCTGCAGTCCCTGGGGTCACAGAATTAGACACGACTTAGCGACTGAACAACAACAAAAATGAAAAAGCAAGTTATATTTGCTAATCTGTCTCATGTCAGTTTAATTACTATGCCAGTTAAAGAACCTTGAAAGAAAAGTCTTCTGCCCCTACTGAAGCGAAAGCTTCTATCGCAGAGCCTGGCACACAGTAGGTGCTTAGTTGATATGAGTTGAATGGATAATAATGCTGATTTTTAAATTAAAGCTAACCAAGTACACCTCATGTGAAGAGTTGACTCATTGGAAAAGACTCTGATGCTGGGAGGGATTGGGGGCAGGAGGAAAAGGGGACGACAGAGGATGAGATGGCTGGATGGCATCACTGACTCGATGGACGTGAGTCTGAGTAAACTCTGGGAGATGGTGATGGATAGGGAGGCCTGGCGTGCTGCGATTCATGGGGTCGCAAAGAGTTGGACATGACTGAGCGACTGAACTGAACTGAACTGAAATCTCCTGATTCAAATGCAGCTCTGCTACATATTAGCTTGTCTGATTTGTACAAGATACATGACACTGTTTGCCTTCCTTTCCTGTATAAAACAGGGAAAATTACTGTCATTATTATTCCTTCCTTTCCTCAGCATGTTTGAAGTGCTTCTTTTAGGGGCTTCGTGGTCAGAGAGCTCAGATTCCTACCCCAAAGATCCTGAAACCTGGTAGCTTTCTGTTTCATTACTCACAGAATGATGAGGAATAAGAACTCTGATTTGGGGCAGAATGAGAAGAAATTTGTGGGAAGGGACAGGTTCTAGTCCAGCTCAGTAAAAGTATCAAACCAGAGTGGTCTCCCACCTGCCTGGAGGGAGAGGGGAACTAACCTTCATTCTGAATCAGAAATGACAGGATTCTGTTTCCTGCTCCTTTGAGGGCATGAAATGTCTCCTCACTACACTGCTCTGCAGGGCTAGGCTGACCCAGAGATTACAAGTCCCTATCAGGAGGCTTCCACACTGGATATGCCAAAGTCACATTTAACATTTTAGTTAAGAGCAAGGGGAAAAACCCAGGAAACTATGATTAAAATCTTGGCTCCATCACCACCCCTATGACCCTGAAGAAGTCATTCACTGTCCTGAATCTCTGTTTTCTTCTTGCTCAAATGCTGCTGATGAACACTTTTGCACTGTTAGTAAGAATGTAAAATGTTGCAGCTGCTATAGATAAATTACAGTGGTCCCTCCAAAAATTAAAAATAAAACTACAATATGATCCAGCAATTCCACTTCTGGGTGTGTGCCCAAAAGAACTTAAAACAGAATCTCAAGGAGAAATTTGTACACCCATGCTCATAGCAGCATTATTCATAGTAGCCAAAAGATGGAAGCAAAGCAAATGTTCATCCACAAAGGAATGGGTAAATACAATGTGATCTAAAGGTGCATGGAAAATTATTCAGTTTTAAAGACAGAGAAATTCTGACACATGGTACAACATGGAAGAATCCTGAGAAATTATACCAAGTGTCATAAGCCAGTCATGAAAAGACAAACACTGTATGATTCCACTTCTGTGAAATACCTAAAACAGTCAAATTCACAGAGACAGAAAGTAGAAGGTGGCTTCCAGGGGCTGAGGTGAGGTGGACATGGGGATTTACTGGTTAATGGGTCATAGCTTTACGTTTATGAGAAGAAAAGTATTCAGAAGAGTGATTGTCCAACAGTGTAAGCATACTTAACACTACTGAACTGTACACTTAAAAGTGTTAAGATGGCACGTTTTATGTTATGTTTTATCACTATTTAAAAAGTTGCTGCAAATGATGAATAACAGAGCTAGCTTCACCAAATTGCCGGATGTAACAAACCCCAAGATAATTTAATAAAAATCACTATACTGTCATCCTTTGTGGATACTAAAATCCATGGATACTCAAGTCTCTTACAGTCACCCCCATATCTACAGAGGAGAAACCCCCAAAGGATTAAGAGTATACAGGAGACTGAGGTCAGTGGTCCACATATCATAAACCCTACGTAAGAGTAATCTTTACTATTGTTAGAACACCAATCAGGAAAAGGTATTTCAGTGCTTCTGGGCATGGATGCAATCCCCAGTCAGTTCAGTTCAGTTCAGTTGCTCAGTCGTGTCTGACTCTTTGTGACCCCATGAATCGCAGCACGCCAGGCCTCCCTGTCCATCACCAACTCCCGGAGTTCACTCAGACTCACGTCCATCGAGTCAGTGATGCCATCCAGCCATCTCATCCTCTGTCGTCCCCTTCTCCTCCTGCCCCCAGTCCCTCCCAGCATCAGAGTCTTTTCCAATGAGTCAACTCTTCGCATGAGGTGGCCAAAGTATTGGAGTTTCAGCTTCAGCATCAGTCCTTCCAATGAACACCCAGGACTGATCTCCTTTAAAATGGATGGGTTGGATCTTCTTGCAGTCCAAGGGACTCTCAAGAGTCTTCTCCAACACCACAGTTCAAAAGCATCAATTCTTCGGTGCTCAGCTTTCTTCACAGTCCAACTCTCACAACCATACATGACCACTGGAAAAACCATAGCCTTGACTAGACGGACCTTTGTTGGCAAAGTAATGTCTCTGCTTTTGAATATGCTATCTAGGTTGGTCATAACTTTCCTTCCAAGGAGTAAGTGTCTTTTAATTTATCCCCATCCCCTACCTTTTCTCACAAAACCTACGTATAACTCCCAGCTCCTTTTGTTTTCATCTGAAAACTGATTCTTTCCACCCTCAGTTAGAGGCCGGGCTGACTCCCCACACTCTGGGGTTGCAGAGGTCTTTTTGGGAGGATGTGAACTCAGCGCCCAGTCTCCTACAGAAGAGGGTGACCCAAGACATACTGGGTCCTTGGAGCAGAGCCTGGAGCACTGGATCAGTTTGGGAGGCTGAGTTTAAGCCATGCGGGGCTGGAGCTGGATATGAATTGAGCAAACTCCTGGAAATGATGAAGGACAAGGGAGGCTGGTGTGCTGCAGTCCATGGGGGTCACAAGGAGGTTGGACACAACTTAGTGAGTTAACAACAAGGGCTGGAGCAATACATCTCTAAAAACTAAAGTTGAAAGTCCCTGTTCACAAAAGACAACTCTTAAGTTGGGGTAGGGATGGAATTGGTTGGGCGGGAAGCATCTGTAGAGTCTCTATCAGTCCTTGACTCTTCTGTGGTTACCCTTGGAAGGTGTGTCTGAAATGCTTTTTTAAAAAAATTATGATAAAGTACGCAAAACATAAAATTTACCACTTGAACCATTTTCAAGTTTGCAGTTCCATAGGGTTAAATACATTCACATTTATACAACCAAAGTCCAGACCTTTTTTCATCTGGCAAAACATCAACCCTGTGCCCATTATCAACAAAATCTAAAACAAAAAACAAAAAACAATTTCCCTTTTCTCCTTTCCCAGTTCCTGGCAATTGCCACTGTACTTTAAGTTTCTATTAACCTGACCATTCTAGGTACTTCATTTAAGTGGAATCAAATATAGTCTAAAGTCTCTTCCAGCGAGACTTGTTTCACTTAGTAAAATGTCCACAAGTTCATCCATGTTGCAGCATGGATAAACTATAAAACCCTTTCCTTTTAAATGCTGAAGAATACTTTATTATATATAATGTTGGGCTGCAACCCCACGCCTGCAAGCCCTGTGTTTTCTCAGCTTCAAGACTGAAGAAAGAGCCCACAATCATCTTTTAATGAATAGGGGGAATCTTACATGTTTGAAGCAAGGTCCTGGAGTGACACCTCAACCATGTTTACCAGAGGGTAGGCAGGACATGGTGGTAGTCTTCACTACTGGGGGGAGGGGGAGGTGACTAGTTATAGGAGGAATTAACATCAGGTTGGTTCATTGGTTACCAGGGAAACCAGCAGAGGAACACACCCTTCACTATCTCTTTGATAAGCTATTCAGGTGGACAAGTTACAGTTTAGAACAGTTTTTCAGTTCAGTTCAGTTGCTCAGTCGTGTCCAACTCTTTGCAACCCCATGGACTTCAGCATGCCAGGCCTCCCTGTCCATCACCAACTCCTGGAGCCTACGAAAACTCATGTCCATTGAGTCAGTAATGCTATCCAGCCATCTCATCCTCTGTGGTCCCCTTCTCCTCCTGCCCTCAATCTTTCCCAGCATCAGGGTCTTTTCAAGTGAGTCAGTCCTTTGCATCAGGTGGCCAAAGTATTGGAGTTTCAGTTTCAACATCAGTCCTTCCAAAGAATATTCAGGACTGATTTCCTTTAGGATGGACGGGTTGGATCTCCTTGCAGTATAAGGGACTCTCAAGAGTCTTCTCCAACATCACCACTCAAAAGCATCAATTCTTCAGCTCTCAGCTTTCTTTATAGTCCAACTTGAAAGGTTGTTGTTGAATCATGCAAAGACACCGGGATTCTTGGCCCCCGGAGGAGAATTCAATCCGGGGCCAGAGACGAGGCTTGATCGCTCAGAGCTTTTGTGTAATAAAGTTTTATTAAAGTATAAAGGAGATAGAGAAAGCTTCTGACAGAGGCATTAGAAGGGGGCAGAAAAAGTACCCGCTTGCTAGTGTTAGCAATGAAGTTATATACTCTCCAATGAATCCAAAGAATGTCCGGGGGTTGTAAAGACCTCACCAGACCTACTCCCATAATTTACATTTTAAGATAACAGAATTAGCCAGAAGGTTTAATCCAGAGACTGTCCTTAGGCAGGATACATCCTTGTAAAGACCAGGTCTACTCCCATAATTTACATTTTAAGATAACAGAAGGTTTAATCCAGAGACTGCCCTTAATCCAGAGACTGTCCTCAGGCAGGATACATTATTGTTATATAATCATAAGGAACGTAGAGAAGGAAAAAAAGTTTGTCCTTTCTTCCTCCTTGAGAATTCCAGACCCCTCTCTCCTTGGGGACCCCTAGACTCCTTATCAACCTGCCTAGGAAATGACTCTCTAACTCTCACATCCATACATGACTACTGGCAAAACCATAGCTTTGACTGGACAGACCTTTGTTGGCAAAGTAATGTCTCTGCTTTTTAATATGCTGTCTAGGTTGGTCACAGCTTTTCTTCCAAGGAGCAAACATCTTTTAATTTCATGGCTGCAATCACCATCTGCAGTGATTTTGGAGCCCAAGAAAATAAAGTATGGATAAAGTATGTAAAGTACGTAGGCATTTACTGATTAGACCATAAGATTTAGAGTGAAGTCATATGAGTAGGATGTGGGCTGAGTAGGGGTTGTACAGAGAGCAAGAGAACAGCCATCTTGGGTGGCCTGAATCTTACCCATGTATACATCACAATTGGCTTATCCATTAAAGGCAATGCCAAAGAATGCTCAAACTACCACACAATTGCACTCATCTCACACGCTAGTAAAATAATGCTCAAAATTCTCCAAGCCAGGCTTCAGCAATATGTGAACCGTGAACTTCCTGATGTTCAAGCTGGTTTTAGGAAAGGAAGAGGAACAAGAGATCAAATTGCCAACATCCGCTGGATAATGGAAAAAGCAAGAGAGTTCCAGAAAAACATCTATTTCTGCTTTATTGACTATGCCAAAGCCTTTGACTCTGTGGATCACAATAAACTGTGGAAAATTCTGAAAGAGATGGGAATACCAGACCACCTAATCTGCCTCTTGAGAAATTTGTATGCAGGTCAGGAAGCAACAGTTAGAACTGGACATGGAACAACAGACTGGTTCCAAGTAGGAAAAGGAGTACATCAAGGCTGTATATTGTCACCCTGCTTATTTAACTTCTATGCAGAATACATCATGAGAAACACTGGGCTGGAAGAAACACAAGCTGGAATCAAGATTGACGGGAGAAGTATCAATAACCTTAGATATGCAGATGATACCACCCTTATGGCAGAAAGTGAAGAGGAACTAAAAAGCCTCTTGATGAAAGTGAAAGTGGAGAGTGAAAAAGTTGGCTTAAAGCTCAACATTCAGAAAACGAAGATCATGGCATCTGGCCCCATCACTTCATGGGAAATAGATGGGGAAACAGTGGAAACAGTGTCAGACTTTATTTTTCTGGGCTCCAAAATCACTACAGATGGTGACTGCAGCCATGAAATTAAAAGACACCTACTTCTTGGAAGGAAAGTTATGACCAACCTAGATAGCATATTCAAAAGCAGAGACATTACTTTGCCAACAAAGGTCTGTCTAGTCAAGGCTATAGTTTTTCCTGTGGTCATGTATGGATGTGAGAGTTGGACTGTGAGGAAGGCTGAGCGCTGAAGAATTGATGCTTTTGAACTGTGGTGTTGGAGAAGACTCTTGAGAGTCCCTTGGACTGCGAGGAGATCCAACCAGTCCATTCTAAAGGAGATCAGCCCTGGGATTTCTTTGAAAGGAATGATGCTAAAGCTGAAACTCCAATACTTTGGCCACCTCATGCGAAGAGTTGACTCATTGGAAAAGACTCTGATGCTAAGAGGGATTTGGGGCAGGAGGAGAAGGGGATGACAGAGGATGAGATGGCTGGATGGCATCACTGACTCGATGGACGTGAGTCTGAGTGAACTCCGGGAGTTGGTGATGGACAGGGAGGCCTGGCGTGCTGCGATTCATGGGGTTGCAAAGAGTCGGACACAACTGAGCGACTGATCTGATCTGATCTGATTTGTTCATCAGTGGGCACTTGGGTTGCTTTCATGTTTTAGCTATTGTGAACAAATGCTGCTAAGAACATTGCTGTACAAATGTCTATTCCAGAGTGTGCTTTCAATTTTGGGATATAGCCTCAGAAATAAATTGCTGGATCACATGCTTCTAAGATTTTTATCTGCTTTTGCCAGAGAAAATGTTCACATGTTGAGGAATGGGGAAGTCATTTTGGCTCATCCATGGTTCAGCCTGAACTTTGTGTGAATGAAGACAGCCTGTCCAACCCTCACAGCTCATTTGCTTTAAGGCTTGAGGTAGAGAACGTCGTTTTGAAGATAAGGATGAGTAACTCCCTTCTCATGGTGTCCTTGTTAGCACTCCTTATGGTTCCCTTCCCAGACACCAGGCTGCTTCTCTGTTGTTGTCTATGTACCGAGTCTGTCTTTTTTGAAACCTTGAAGGAATGTGCCCTGTCACATTTGATGTGTGTGCTTTATTTGAATAAGGCATAAGACATGGTGAAAACCATGCTTCAACCGAGCAGTTCCTCAGAGTTATCCGAGAGACTGCCTTCAGAGCTATCATCCTATTTGGCTCAAATAAAACTCTCTTCTATTTCAATTATGCACTGTTTTTTGATTATTTCTGTGGACACTTGAATTTATCCATCATTAAGGACCCTGAGATGTAGGGGCTATAAAACTGGAGACCCAACTCACAGCCATCCTCACACCTAGTTTTTTTTTTTTTTTTGACTTTGCACACTCTGTACCTGACCTGAGACACTCCAGTGTGGGGAACCCCCAAGGACAGCTGGATCCCAACCAGAAGAAGGGAAGTTTAACATCTTTGATATTAACTCAAGCAGCACAAGCATACAAGAAACACTGTGGCTGTGCCCAGCCTTGAACACAGGGAGGGAAGAGGATAAAGGTGACTTGGTCCTCTTCTTCAAGGAGCTCTGTTTTCTGGGAGACCTGAGCATACAGCCAGAGAAGGGAAGGAGAATGGAAGAGGTAATGAGCACTACTCTTCAGAGAAGGAAAAGCCCTGAAGCAAGAATCAGAGTTGGGTGGTTGGGGTGCCAGCTGGTGATGAGTTGGCACGATTATAGCACTCATCAAGTGACACACACGCTAAAACATTGGACATAAACCACCAACATGGGATCAAAATGTACTAGTTGACTCTTCAGTTCAGTTCAGTCACTCAGTCGTGTCCAACTCTTTGTGGCCTCATGGATTGCAGCACACCAGGCCTCCCTGTCCATCACCAGCTCCTGGAGTTTACTCAAACTCATGTCCATTAAGTCGATGATGCCATCCAACCATCTCATCCTCTGTTGTCCCCTTCTCCTCCCGCCTTCAATCTTTCCCAGCATCAGGGTCTTTTCAAGTGAGTTAGCTCTTCGCATGAGGTGGCCAAAGTATTGGAGTTTCAGCTTCAGCATCAGTCCTTCCAATGAATATTCAGGACTGATTTCCTTTGGGATGGACTGGTTGGATCTCCTTGCAGTCCAAGGGACTCTAGAGAGTCTTCTCCAACACTACAGCTCAAAAGCATCAATTCTTCAGCACTCAGCTTTCTTTATAGTCCAGCTCTCATATCCATACATAACTACTGGAAAAACCAAAGCTTTGACCAAGCAGACCTTTGTTGGCAAAGTAATGTCTCTGCTTTTTAATATTACCACCATCTCTTCCCTAATTTCCCTGACCCATGACCTCTATCTCTCAAACATTGCATGTGTGCATTCATGCTAAGTCGCTTCAGTCGTGTCCGAATCTTTGTGACCCCACAAGCTGTAGCTCACCAGGTTCCATTCTCCATGGGATTTCCCAGGCAAGAATACTGGAGTGGGTTGCCATTTTCTTCTCCAGGGGATCTTCCACATCCATAAATTGAACCTGCAACTCTTATGTCTCCTGCATCTATTTTTCACGTACATCCTCAAGCTTATGAATTTATTACTTAATTTTATAACCATAGTTGAATTTGGGTGCTTTGTATGTACATTATATATGAATATTTTAAATTGACTTGAGATCATTGTGACCTGTGATTCATGATCAGAAGCCTTTCCCAAGTTTTAAGTATTTTAGTTCTTCCAACTTTGCCATTCTTCCTGACAACCTTTTCTGTCTTGAAAGGAAACACTTCTTTTCCTTCTCTCTGTTTCTGTCTGTGTCTCTGTTACCTCATACCTCTCCCTATACATCCTATTTTTGATACTAACTGGTTTCTGTGCCTTGGACTTGTGGGTATAATGTCCATGTACTGGTTGCATATAGCAAATTGTCCAAATCTCTGAAACCAAGTCAACTTGGCAGAACTGACACTATATCAGAGGGGAGCTGAGGGAAAGACATGTGACAGAGAAGGAGAATAAATAGACTCCAAGCCAAGATAAAACAAAAAATTCTTCCACTTACCAAGATACACTGGTAGGGACCCACATGGACACAAAGAATTTTCTGCCTTACCTTATCAAATGAAAGATTCCAGAAATAATCAGCTTTGCTGTGTGTGTTATAATCCTTAGTTTATAAATCCTTAATAAATAGTTTTTTTTTGATTGTGAACACATTTGGGTACATAAAGGTAGAAATATGTTATTCAATGAAACTCATATAATGTTATAAAACAATGTTACCTTAATAAAAAAGATCTAAAAAATCTTTTTTGAGTACGACATAAAAAGAAAAAATGCACATGCCATAGTATAGAGATTGATGAGTTTTCACAAGTAAACATACTTATATTAAGACAAAGAGAAAATATTACCAGTATCCCATCACCTACCCTCCCCACATGCTCCTATCTGGTCTCTATTACTCCAAAAATAATCTCTGTCCTGATTTCCAGTAGCATTTACTGATTTCATCTCATATAATATGGTGACTGCAGCCATGAAATTAAAAGACACTTACTCCTTGGAAGGAAAGTTATGACCAACCTAGATAGCATATTCAAAAGCAGAGACATTACTTTGCCAACAAAGGTTCGTCTAGTCAAGGCTATGGTTTTTCCTGTGGTCATGTATGGATGTGAGAGTTAGACTGTGAGGAAGGCTGAGCGCCGAAGAATTGATGCTTTTGAACTGTGGTGTTGGAGAAGACTCTTGAGAGTCCCTTGGACTGCAAGGAGATCCAACCAGTCCATTCTAAAGGAGATCAGCCCTGGGATTTCTTTGTTTGTTTGTTTGTTTGTTTTTAAATTTAATTTTATTTTTAAACTTTACAATATTGTATTAGTTTTGCCAAATATCGAAATGAATCCGCTACAGGTATACCCGCATTCCCCATCCTGAACCCTCCTCCCTCCTCCCTCCCCTACCCTCCCTCTGGGTCGTCCCAGTGCACCAGCCCCAAGCATCCAGTACCGTGCATCGAACCTGGACTGGCGACTCGTTTCATACATGATATTATACATGTTTCAATGCTATTCTCCCAAATCTCCCCACCCTCTCCCTCTCCCACAGAGAAAGGAATGATGCTAAAGCTGAAACTCCAGTACTTTGGCCACCTCATGCGAAGAGTTGACTCATTGGAAAAGACTCTGATGCTAAGAGGGATTGGGGGCAAGAGGAGAAGGGGACGACAGAGGATGAGATGGCTGGATGGCATCACTGACTCGATGGACGTGAGTCTGAGTGAACTTCGGGAGTTGGTGATGGACAGGGAGGCCTGGCGCGCTGCGATTCATGGGGTCGCAAAGAGTCAGACACGACTGAGTGACTGATCTGATCTGATCTGATCTGGTAGCTTAGCTGGTAAAGAATCCGCCTGCAATGTGGGAGACCCTTGTTTGATTCCTGGGTCGGGAAGATCCCCTGGAGAAGGGATACGCTACCCACTCCAGGATTCTTGGGCTTCTCTGGTGGCTCAGCTGGTAAAGAATCCACAGTGACCTCATACTATGTGCTCTTTTAGTCTGGCTCTTTCAACTCAATATTTTGTTCAGACATACTGTGTAGGGTTGCTGCATATAGCTGAGATAGTCCATACTCATTGCAGTAGGGTATTCCATCACATCATCATATTCTACATTTTAAACTCAACCAGAGTTATTTGTGAATTTTATCTCATTAAAGCTGATGCTGAAGCTGAAACTCCAATACTTTGGCCACCTGATGCACAGAGCTGACTCACTGGGAAATACTCTGATTCTGGGAAAGATTAAGGGCAGGAGGAGAAGAGGGTGACAGAGAATGAGATGATTGGATGGCATCATTAACTCAATGGACATGAATTTGAGCAAATTCCTGGAGATAGTGGAGGACAGGGGTGTCTGGTGTGCTGGAGTACGTGGGGTAGCAAAGAGTTGGACACAGATGAGGGGCTGAACAACAACGAAGCTGGAAAATATCATGTGACTATGTCACAAAGTATTTATCCATTCTAATTTCTTTTTTTATAATTTTATTTTTTAACTTTACAATATTGTATTGGTTTTGCCATATATCAAAATGAATCCACCACAGGTATACATGTGTTCCCCATCCTGAACCCTCCTCCCTCCTCCCTCCCCATACCATCCCCCCGGGTCATCCCAGTGCACCAGCTCCAAGCATCCTGGACTGGCGACTCATTTCATATATGATATACATGTTTCAATGCCATTCTCCCAAATCATCCCGCCCTCTCTCTCTCCCACAGAGTCCAAGACTGTTCTATACATCACTGTCTCTTTTGCTGTCTCGTATACAGGGTTATTGTTACCATCTTTGTAAATTCCATATATATGCGTTAGTATACTGTATTGGTGTTTTTCTGTCTGACTTACTTCACTCTGTATAATAGGCTCCAGTTTCATCCACCTCATTAGAACTGATTCAAATGTATTCTTTTTAATGGCTGAGTAATACTCCATTGTGTATATGTACCACAGCTTTCTTATCCATTCATCTGCTGATGGACATCTAGGTTGCTTCTATGTCCTGGCTATTATAAACAGTGCTGCGATGAACATTGGGGTACACGTGTCTCTTTCAATTCTGGTTTCCTCAGTGTGTATGCCCAGCAGTGGGATTGCTGGATCATAAGGCAGTTCTATTTCCAGTTTTTTAAGGAATCTCCACACTGTTCTCCATAGTGGCTGTACTAGTTTGCATTCCCACCAACAGTGTAAGAGGGTTCCCTTCTCTCCACACCCTCTCCAGCATTTATTGCTTGTCCATTCTAATTTCAATGGGCAACATCACTCTCAGATAAGACATGGCTTTAAAGTCCCATTTTCCATTTCAATTAGTTTCACAAATGTTTTTTCCCCAAATGAATTCCCCTTGATAACATTTGCTAAATAGAATTTTCTCTATCTTGGGGCACACAAAATATTACATATGCATGTGATTCTTTTATTATATATCTCTTTTATCAGATATAAGTGAACACTTTCTGTATTCCAGGCACTGTTTCAGTTGCTGGGAAGAAAATGGTGTCAAAGTGTTATGATTTGAATGTATCTCTCTGATGTCAAAGTCATATGTTGAAGTCCTACCCCCAGAACCTCAGAATGTAACTGTATTTGGTGATGGGGAGTCTGAAAGAGGTAATTAAACCACTAGGGTGGGTCCTAACTCAATATGACTAATGTCCTGATAAGAAAGGTGATTGGATTGCAGAGAACATACAGAGACCAAGTGGTGAGAGATTTAAGAAATAAAAATACAAGACACCCTAAATGTAGCAAATTTCATAGAAACAGTGAACATTAAAAAAAATATATATATTTATTACATATATCTTCAGTTCAGTTCAGTCACTCAGTTGTGTCTGACTCTTTGCGACCCCATGAACCACAGCACGCCAGGCCTCCCTGTCCATCACCAACTCCCAGAGTCCACCCAAACCCATGTCCATTGAGTCAGTGATGCCATCCAACCATCTCATCCTCTGTCGTCCCCTTCGCCTCCTGCTTTCAATCTTTCCCAGCATCACGGTCTTTTCAGATGAGTTAGATCTTTGCATCAGGTGGCCAAAGTATTGGAGTTTCAGCTTCAACATCAGTCCTTCCAATGAACACTCAGGACTGATCTCCTTTAGGATGGACTGTTTGGACCTCCTTGCAGTTAAAGGGACTCTCAAGAGTCTTCTCCAACACCACAGTTCAAAAGTATCTTAGATAAATATTTTGTGCATGTTAATTATACATATATACATATCTTATAAGGTACAGATACTTTCACAAGTACACCTGTACCTTACTTTTTTGTACTTCAAAGATAATGTACTTTTTATAAATTGAAAATTTGTGGCCACTGAAGTTATTTTTACCACATTTTAGAAAAGTATTTTTAAATCAAGGTATGTACATTATTTTTTTTACAGAATGCTCTTTCACACTGAGTAGCGTGTAGTATGACATAACTTTTACATGCACAGGGAAACTAAAAATTTGTATATGACTCCTTTTATTGCCAATTATTTTTATTGGGTCATCTGGACCCAACCAGTGATATTTCCAAAGTATGCTTGTGTAGGTGATAGTATTTGATTAATGAATGAACCTCCAGTTTGGGTCATATAACTTATTTTATTTTGTTGGTTGCGCTGTGCAGCTTGTGGGATCTTAGTTCACCCATAAGGGACAGAACCCGTAATCCCTGCAGTGGAAGCATGGAGCCCTAATGACCAGACTGCCAGGGAATTCCCCATGCCATTCAATAGTTATGAAAATGCACCATTTTCTTTCCTGGAGAATTATCCACATTCCAGTTTCAGTTAATGGCGCTTTCACTTGAAATGTGAATCTATCCGTCCTGTCCACTACGAGCTGGTGGTTGATCTGGAGGCTTGACTACATTGTGATTCAACTTTTCATCGAGTCTTGCCTATCACAGCACATGGAGTAGCACAGGATATCCGGTTGTCCCCTAGAAGTAAGGGAAGAGTGATAATCAGGTGAGGTCAACCTCTTCCATCAAAGTTTTACCAACAGTTTCAGTCTCCATTACTTGGATCCTACACCTCTAATTTCATCACGACTTTCAGTTTGGTGATTTTCCTACTTCTCTTCAACCTCCTCCATTTATTTTAAAAAATATACTTGCTATTTTTCTTATTTGGCTGCACTGGGTCTCAGGTGTGGCACCTGGGGTCCTTCATTGTGGCATGAAGACTCCCTACAGCAGTCAGGCTTCTCTCTAGCTGTGGTGGGCAGGCTCAGTCACCCCCCCAGCATATGGGATCTTAGTTCTCTGACCAGGGATCAAACTCACGTCTTCTGCATTGGAGGGCGGAGGCTTGACCACTGGACCACTGGGGAAGTCCCCTGTTGCATCTAGTTTTAATTCACCTAATAACTTGCTACTCAGTTTCTTTTTTTAAATTATTATTTTATTTATTTATTAGTGGCTGTTCTGGGTCTGTGTTGCTGCGTGGGCTTTTCT
Organism: Bos grunniens; assembly: GCF_055505025.1. Lineage (NCBI taxonomy): Eukaryota > Metazoa > Chordata > Mammalia > Artiodactyla > Bovidae > Bos > Bos grunniens. The sequence continues at coordinate 61,806,347 of NC_141182.1, read as the reverse complement.
GTAGTTGTGATGAGCAGAGGCTCCTCTCTAGCTGTGGTGCACAGACTCCTCATTGCAATGGTTTCTTCTGCTACAGAGCGCAGACTCCAGGGCATGCAGGCTTCAGGAGTTATGGCTCCCAGGTTCTAGAGCACAGGCTCAGTAGTTGTGGCCCATGCGCTCTGTTACCCTGAGGCAAGTGGGATCTTCCCAGACCAGGGATTGAATTTGTGTCTCCAGCATTGGCAGGTGGATTCTTTACCTTTGAGCTATAAGAGAAGCCTGCTGCTAGTTTCTGGACCTCCATCCCTCCTTCACCCTGTATCAGTTGCTCAATCCCACAATTAATCCTCTACTTCATTATTACCAAATGTCTTCAGTGTTCATAATCTCAATATCAAGCATTCTGTCTTGCAACAACTTAATCTTGTCTTTTCAGTTTCACTTCCTATTTTTCAGTTCCACCCAGCTGTAATCATTTATCAACAAACCCTTACTTCCCACCCTGTCTACCCTTCTCTGGCAATGCAAATGTTTCTTCCAATTAGACTTTTTCCTGGACTTCCCAGGTGGCTCAGTGTATAAGAATCTGCCTGCCAATGCAGAGGACATGGGTTTGACTCCTGGTCCAGGAAGATTCCACGTGCTGTGGAGCAACTAAGCTTGTGTGCCACAAATACTGAAATCTGCATGTTCTAGGGCCCACAACAAAGAGTAGTCCCCACTCTCTGCAACTAGAGAAAGCCCTCCCATACCAATGAAGACCTAGCACAGTCATAAATAAATAAAATGATTAAAAAAAGAATTTTTCCTAATCAACTCTACTGTGTAGCTCTAAAAGCCTGAGATAGAAAAGTCAAGAAAAATGATTATTTTCACAATTGACTCTATATCTCAATAAAGCCACAGGAAAGGTACAAATGAGCATATACCTTTATCATTATGAAATGATCCACGCCATCTGTTATTACTCTCTTCTTCTTATAGTCAACTTTGTCTGATATTAATGTAGCTGTGCTAGCTTTCTTGTGTTACTGTTTGCACAATATGTTTGTTCTTTTCGTTTTACTCACAATATATTTGTGTCCTAATATTTCAAGTGCAATAGTGGACATATATATTGTTACCTGAGTCTCTTTCCCATGGGGAGGCTCTGGTGTGGGAGTCACTGAAAAGAGGCAAGAGGAAGAGCTTCTTATGTGCAGCTGAGTGTTTCATTTCTTCTTCTGGTTGCTGCTTACTTTGTAATTTCTTTGTGAAAATTCATCTTGCTGCACTTTTCTAATCTTTAAAAAGTTTATTTAAAAGTTATACAGGAAATGGAGGCATCAACCTGCCTGACTTCAAGCTCTATTACAAAGCCACAGTTATCAAGACAGTATGGTACTGGCACAAAGGCAGAAATATTGATCAATGGAACAAAATAGAAAGCCCAGAGATAAACCCACGCACCTATGGACACCTTATCTTTGACAAAGGAGGCAAGAATATACAATGGATTAAAGACAACCTCTTTAACAAGTGGTGCTGGGAAAACTGGTCAACCACTTGTAAAAGAATGAAACTAGACCACTTTCTAACACCATACACAAAAATAAACTCAAAATGGATTAAAGATCTCAATGTAAGACCAGAAACTATAAAACTCCTAGAGGAGAATATAGGCAAAACACTCTCCGGCATACATCACAGCAGGATCCTCTATGACCCACCTCCCAGAATATTGGAAATAAAAGCAAAAATAAACAAATGGGACCTAATTAAACTTAAAAGCTTCTGCACAACAAAGAAAACTATTAGCCAGGTGAAAAGGCAGCCTTCAGAATGGGAGAAAATAACAGCAAATGAAGCAACTGACAAACAACTAATCTCAAAAATATACAAGCAACTCTTACAGCTCAACTCCAGAAAAATAAATGACCCAATCAAAAAATGGGCCAAAGAACTAAATAGACATTTCTCCAAAGAAGACATACAGATGGCTAACAAACACATGAAAAGATGCTCAACATCACTCATTATCAGAGAAATGCAAATCAAAACCACTATGAGGTACCATTTCATGCCAGTCAGAACGGCTGCAATCCATAAGTCTACAAGCAGTAAATGCTGGAGAGGGTGTGGAGAGAAGGGAACTCTCTTGCACTGTTGGTGGGAATGCAAACTAGTACAGCCACTACGGAGAACAGTGTGGAGATTCCTTAAAAAACTGGAAATAGAACTGCCTTATGATCCAGCAATCCCACTGCTGGGCATACACACTGAGGAAACCAGAAGGGAAAGAGACACATGTACCCCAATGTTCATCGCAGCACTGTTTATAATAGCCAGGACATGGAAGCAACCTAGATGTCCATCAGCAGATGAATGGATAAGAAAGCTGTGGTACATATACACAATGGAGTATTACTCAGCCCTTAAAAAGAATACATTTGAATCAGTTCTAATGAGATGGATGAAACTGGAACCTATTATAGAGAGTGAAGTAAGCCAGAAAGAAAAACACCAATACAGTATACTAACGCATATATATGGAATTTAGAAAGATGGAAACAATAACCCTGTGTACGAGACAGCAAAAGAGACACCGATGTATAGATCAGTCTTATGGACTCTGTGGGAGAGGGAGAGCATGGGGAGATTTGGGAAAATAGCATTGAAACATGTATAATATCATGTATGAAACGAGTCGCCAGTCCAGGTTCGATGCACGGTACTGGATGCTTGGGGCTGGTGCACTGGGACGACCCAGAGGGAGGGGAGGGGAGGGAGAAGGGTGGAGGGTTCAGGATGGGGAACACGGGTATACCTGTGGCGGATTCATTTCGATATTTGGCAAAACTAATGCAATATTATAAAGTTTAAAAATAAAATAAAATTAAAAAAAAAAGTTATACAAAGTTACAGTCACTTTGTCCATAAACAATAAATACAAGGCTCTAAGTGCCTCCACCTTCACAGTCCATAGAGGCTCACAGCGTCCTTTGAACCAGAAGATCCTCCAGTGCCTGAAAGGATTCCATACAGCATCTACTTCCTGTGGTTAAGATGACTCAGCACCAGGGATGTTTTTGTCAAGAGTCTGGGAAGTGGAGGCTGGTGGCTGTTGATCATTGTTCTCCTCCAGGCTGTGTCGGATCCCATATCCAAAGTATATGACAAATCCTAGTAGGGAAATGAGACAATGAGAAGAAAAAGTAGGTGCTCTCCTCACTTACAAATGCCCAATAGACCTCCTATTATGGTGTTTGACACAGTCTAAGGGAGGTGGTAGGAAGATGGTTGGATTCGGTCACTCAATAAGCCTCTTTATCCCAGAAAACCACTTACCAATGGCATTCCAGATGCCAAATTGTGTCCAAGTCCTCGAGGTCATCAGCATCATCAAGTAAACATTCACAAAGATGCTCACCAGTGGGAGGACAGGCAGAGCAGGGACCTGTGGGCAGAGTCAGTTTATCCCTGGACACACCCCAGATGTCTGAAAGGGAGACCCTACCCAATGTGGGCAGGACAAGTTCAGTGCAATTCAGGCTGTATGTTCAGTGCCTACTGAGATTGTGTATGTAAAGCACTGAGTGTGCATCATGGAAGGGTCCGTTTGTTTTAGCAACTTGTCTTCTTCTCGGGCCAGCAGAGGATGTTCAGACCTCAAAGCATGCAGACTTCATTTATCCAAGGTAGACACTTTGGACACATAGGGTCACCTACCCTGAACATTAGAGGAGAAGGGTCCTGGGGCTGCCTCCAGATGATGACCGTGACCCCAGTGATGAGCAGCAGCAGCAGCACAGCCACTGTTGTGAGCACAGGGTCTCCAGAGAACACCTGGCTGGGCCACTGGGCCAGGATCAGACTCAGGATTATCAGCAGGAGAACTGCAAGGGTCAAGGTGGAGGAGAACAGGCTGGACCCAGAAGACAAAGATGTCAGGACCTTGGGTCACACCCCTCCCTGAAACCACCAACATCAGGAAGGGCCATAATATCTCCATGACTCCTCCTGAACAGCCAAAGGCAGAATCCCACCCCATCCTGTCAATTTCAGAATGGGACCAAAGAAAAATTCCAGTGCTCACCAAGCAGGGAGGCACATCCATAGACAATCTGGCCAGATTTCTGGATGGGGATGGTGCTGGTAGGGAACCACAGACTCTAGAATCCTTGAAGTGCTGGCTACAGGTACGGAGTCCAAAAGATGTTCTTCAACTTCAGGCTCCATTTCAACTTCAGGCTCCATTTCAACTTCCTCCTCTGTTTTCTCATTCAGGTCTGGCTGGTACCTGAATAGAGGTATTAAGGCAATAATAACAGTCTCTTCTGACAAAACGTGATCCACTGGAGAAAGGAATGGCAAACCAATTCAGTAATGTGGCCTTGAGAACCCCATGAACAGTACGAAAAGGCAAAAAGATAGGACACTGAAAGATGAACTCCCCAGGTCGGTAGGTGCCCAATACACTACCGAAGATCAGTGGAGAAATAACTCCAGAAAGAACAGTCTTATGGACTCTGTGGGAGAGGGAGAGGGTGGGAAGATTTGGGAGAATGGCATGGAAACATGTAAAATATCATGTATGAAATGAGTCGCCAGTCCAGGTTCGATGCACGATACTGGATGCTTGGGGCTGGTGCACTGGGACGACCCAGAGGGATGGTATGGGGAGGGAGGAGGGGGGAGGGTTCAGGATGGGGAACACATGTATACCTGTGGCGGATTCATTTTGATATTTGGCAAAACTAACACAATTATGTAAAGTTTAAAAATAAAATAAAATTAATTATAAAAAAAAAAAAGAATGAAAGGATGGAGCCAAAACAAAAACAACATCCACTTGTGGATGTGAATTGTGTTGGAAGTGAAGTCCAATGCTGTAAAGAGCAATATTGCATAGGAACCTGAAATGTTAGGTCCATAAATCAAGGCAAATTGGAAGTGGTCAAACAGGAGATGACAAGCGTGAACATTGACATTTTAGAAATCAGTGAACTAAAATGGACTGGAATGGGTGAATTGAACTCAAATGACCATTATCTCTACTACTGTGGGCAAAAATCCCTTAGGAGAAATGGAGTAGCCATCACAGTTGAACAATGAGTCTGAAATGCAGTACTTGGACGTATCTCAAAAACGACAGAATGATCTCTGTTTCTAGACAAACCATTCAATATCACAGTAATCCAAGTCTATGGCCCGACCAGTAATGCTGAAGAAGCTGAAACTGAATGGCTCTATGGAGATCTACAAGATCTTCTAGAATTAATACCCCAAAAAAGATGTCCCTTTCATTATAGGGGACTGGAATGCAAAAGTAGGAACTCAAGAAATACCTGGAGTACAGGCAAATGTGGCCTTGGAGTACAGAATGAAGCAGGGCAAAGGCTAATAGAGTTTTTTCAAAGAGAACACACTGGCCATAGCAAACACCCTTTTCCAACAACACAAGAGAAGACTCTAAACATGAACATCACCAGATGATCAACACTGAAATCAGATTGATTATATTCTTTGCAGCCAAAGATGGAGAAGCTCTATACAGTCAGCAAAAACAAGACCAGGAGCTGACTGTGCCTCAGATCATGAACTCCTTATTGCCAAATTCAGACTGAAATTGAAGAAAGTGGAGAAAACCACTAGACCATTTAGTTATGACGTAAATCAAATCCCTTATGACCGTATCCCAGTATACAGTGGAAGTGAGAAATAGATTCAAGGGATTAGATCTGATAGAGTGCATGAAGAACTATGGACAGAGGTTCATGACATTGTACAGGAGGCAGGGATCAAGACCATCCCAAGAAAAAGAAATGCAAAAGGCAAAATGGTTGTCTGAAGAGGCCTTGCAAATAGCTGTGAAAAGAAGAGAAGTGAAAGGCAAAGGAGAAAAGGAAAGATATACCCATTTGAATACAGAGTTCCAAAGAATAGCAAGGAGAGATAAGAAAGATTTCTTCAATGATCAGTGCAAAGAAATAGAGGAAAACAATAGAATGGGAAATATAGAGATCTCTTCAAGTAAATTAGATATAACAAGGGCACATTTAATGCAGAGATGGACACAATAAAGACAAAAATGGTGTGGACCTAACAGAAGCAGAAGATATTAAGAATAGGTGGCAAAATACACAGAAGAACTATACAGAAACATTTTCATGACCCAGAAAACCACGATGGTGTGATCACTCACCTAGAGCCAGACATCCTGGAATGTGAAGTCAAATGGGCCTTAGGAAGCATCACTATGAACAAAACTAGTGGAGGTGACAGAATTCCAGTTGAGCTATTTAAAATCCTAAAAGATGTTGCTGTGAAAGTGCTGCACTCAATATGCCAGTAAATTTGTAAAACTCAGCAGTGGCCACAGGACTGGAAAAGATCAGTTTTCATTCCAATCCCAAAGAAAGGCAATGCCAAAGAGTGCTCAAACTGCCACACATTTGCACTCATCTCACACGCTACTAAAGTAATGCTCAAAATTCTCCAAGCCAGGCTTCAATAGGACGTGAACCATGAACTTCCAGATATTCAAGCTGGTTTTAGAAAAGGCAGACGAACCAGAGATCAAATTGCCAACATCTGCTGGATCATCAAAAAAGCAAGAGAATTCCAGAAAAACATCTATTTCTGCTTTATTGACTATGCCAAAGCCTTTGACTGTGTGGATCACAACAAATTGTGGAAAATTCTTAGAGATGGGAACACCAGATCTCCTGACCTGCCTCCTGAGAAATCTGTATGCAGGTCAAGAAGCAACAGTTAGAACTGGACATGGAACAACAGACTGGTTCCAAATATGAAAAGGAGTACGTCAAGGCTGTATATTGTCACCCTGCTTATTTAACTTGTATGTAGAGTTCAGTTCAGTCACTCAGTCGTGTCCAACTCTTTGTGATGGCATGAATTACAGCACTCCAGGCCTCCCTGTCCATCACCAACTCCTGGAGTTCACCCAGACTCACGTCCATCGAATCAGTGATGCCATACAGCCATCTCATCCTCTGTTGTCCCCTTCTCCTCCTGCCCCCAATCCCTCCCAGCATCAGAGTCTTTTCCAATGAGTCAACTCTTTGCATGAGGTGGCCAAAGTACTGGAGTTTCAGCTTTAGCATCATTCCTTCCAAAGAAATCCCAGGGCTGATCTCCTTCAGAATGGACTGGTTGGATCTTCTTGCAGTCCAAGGGACTCCCAAGAGTCTTCTCCAACACCACAGTTCAAAAACATCAATTCTTCGGCACTCAGCTTTCTTTACAGTCCAACTCTCACATCCATACGTGACTATTGGAAAGTACATCATGAGAAATGCTGGACTGGATGAAGCACAAGCTGGAATCAAGATTGCTGGAAGACATATCAATAACCTCAGATATGCAGATGACACCACTCTTTTGGCAGAAAGTGAAGAAGAACTAAAGAGCCTCTTGATGAAAGTGAAAGAGGAAAGTGAAAAAGTTGGCTTAAAGGTCAACATTCAGAAAACTAAGATCATGGCATCTGGTCCCATCACTTCGTGGCAAATAAATGGGGAAACCAATGGAAACAGTGAGAGACCTTATTTTTTTGGGCTCCAAAATCAATGCAGATGGTGACTGCAGTCATGAAATTAAAAGATGCTTGCTCCTTGGAAGAAACGTTATGACCAAATTAGACAGCATATTAGAAAACAGAGACATTACTTTGCCAACAAAGGTCTGTCTAGTCAAAGTTATGGTTTTCCAGTAGTCATGTATGGATGTGAGAGTTGGACTATAAAGAAAGCTGAGGGAAGGCGCCAAGATGGCGGAGGAGTAGGACGGGGAAAACACTTTCTCCCCCACAAATTCATCAAAAGAGCATTTAAACGTCGAGTAAATTCCACAAAACAACTTCTGAATGCCGGCAGAGGACATCAGGCACCCAGAAAAGCAACCCAACTCCTCGAAAGGAGGTAGGAAAAAATATTAAAGACAATACAAGAGACAAAAGAGGGAGGGACGGAGCTCCGTCCCGGGAAGGGAGTCTTAAAAAGAGAGAGGTTTCCAAACACCAGGAAACCTTCTCACTGCCGAATCCGTGCCGAGCTTTGGAAGCACAGAGGACAACATAACAGGGAGAAAAAATAAATAAACAATTAAAACTCGCAGATTGCGAGCCCTACGGTAACTCCTCCAGCGGAGAAGCAGCGCAGACGCCTGCATCCGCCATTAGCAAGTAGGGGCTGGGCAGGGAGGCGCGGCGCGGGCTGCATCGCTGAGAGTAAGAATCTGGCCTGAATACCCTGAGCACTATCTGAGCGAAATAATTTGGGCTAGCAAACCAGACTGTGGGATATCTACCATGCGAAAAGCCAGCCCTAACCTAAGACACCGCCAGCCCGCGCACGGAACAAAGGACTAAACAGAGGTAGCCGGCTGCAAACCTTCCCCCTCCGGTGACAGGCAGCCAGAGCCAGAAGGGGGCAATCGCAGCCCCAGAGAGACATTATCTATAAAACTGGCTTCTTTGCTAACTAAAACTTATTGGGGGTCTGGACGGTCAACATCTGCCTGAGAAGGTGCGTCGGTTTTACACCCAGATAACCAAGTGGCGGGGAGGCGATAAGTCGCAGCATTGGTGCTCGCCAAACACCTCATCACCTGAGCTGCTCGGACCTGGGAAGAGCACAAAACGCAGCCCCAACTGAGTCTGCGCCTCTGAGGACTACCTGAGTGCCTGAACCTGAGCGGCTTGGACCTGGGAGGTGCATGCAACCCAGGCCCAGCCTCGGATTGTTCCCGGCGGAACAACCTAGAACCTGAGCAGTGTGGGCAGGGAGGCTACACGCGCCGTGAGCGGGGGCAGACCCAGTGTGGCTGAGGCACTGCGAGCGCACGTCAGTGTCATTTGTTTGCAGCATCCCTCCCTCCCTCCCCACAGCGCGACTGAACAAAGAGAAGAAATACAGCTCCACCCACCAGAACACCGACACAAGCTTCCCTAACCAGGAAACCTTGACAAGCCACCTCTACATACCTACACACAGCGAGGAAACGCCACAATAAAGAGAACTCCACAAACTGCCAGAATACAGAAAGGACTCCCAAACTCAGCAATTTAAACAAGATGAAGAGACAGAGGAATACCCAGCAGATAAAGGAACAGGATAAATGCCCACCAAACCAAACAAAAGAGGAAGAGATAGGGAATCTACCTGATAAAGAATTCCAAATAATGATAGTGAAATTGATCCAAAATCTTGAAATTAAAATGGAATCACAGATAAATAGCCTGGAGACAAGGATTGAGAAGATGCAAGAAAGGTTTAACAAGGACCTAGAAGAAATAAAAAAGAGTCAATATATAATGAATAATGCAATAAATGAAATTAAAAACACTCTGGAGGCAACAAATAGTAGAATAACAGAGGCAGAAGATAGGATTAGTGAATTAGAAGATAGAATGGTAGAAATAAATGAATCAGAGAGGATAAAAGAAAAACGAATTAAAAGAAATGAGGACAATCTCAGAGACCTCCAGGACAATATTAAACGCTACAACATTCGAATCATAGGGGTTCCAGAAGAAGAAGACAAAAAGAAAGACCATGAGAAAATACTTGAGGAGATAATAGTTGAAAACTTCCCTAAAATGGGGAAGGAAATAATCACCCAAGTCCAAGAAACCCAGAGAGTCCCAAACAGGATAAACCCAAGGCGAAACACCCCAAGACACATATTAATCAAATTAACAAAGATCAAACACAAAGAACAAATATTAAAAGCAGCAAGGGAAAAACAACAAATAACACACAAGGGAATTCCCATAAGGATAACAGCTGATCTTTCAATAGAAACTCTTCAAGCCAGGAGGGAATGGCAAGACATACTTAAAATGATGAAAGAAAATAACCTACAGCCCAGATTATTGTACCCAGCAAGGATCTCATTCAAGTATGAAGGAGAAATCAAAAGCTTCTCAGACAAGCAAAAGCTGAGAGAATTCTGCACCACCAAACCAGCTCTCCAACAAATACTAAAGGATATTCTCTAGACAGGAAACACAAAAATGGTGTATAAATTCGAACCCCAAACAATAAAGTAAATGGCAACGGGATCATACTTATTAGTAATTACCTTAAACGTAAATGGGTTGAATGCCCCAACCAAAAGACAAAGACTGGCTGAATGGATACAAAAACAAGACCCCTACATATGTTGTCTACAAGAGACCCACCTCAAAACAGAGGACACATACAGACTGAAAGTGAAGGGCTGGAAAAAGATTTTCCATGCAAATTGGGACCAAAAGAAAGCAGGAGTCACAATACTCGTATCAGATAAATTAGACTTTAAAACAAAGGCTGTGAAAAGAGACAAAGAAGGTCACTACATAATGATCAAAGGATCAATCCAAGAAGAAGATATAACAATTATATAATATATATCCACCCAACATGGGAGCACCGCAGTATGTAAGACAAATTCTAACAAGTATGAAAGGAGAAATTAACAATAACACAATAATAGTGGGAGACTTTAATACCCCACTCATACTTATGGATAGATCAACTAAACAGAAAATTAACAAGGAAAAAAAAAAAAAAAACATGTATCTATAAAGTTCACTAAAGCAAAGCACAGTAAAATGAGGTATGGCAATAAAAGGCGTTAAATTTATCAAATAAAAAAAAAATAAATAAATAAAGTGCTGAAAAATTAAAAAAAAAAAAGGAACAGAAGAAATAACATAAGCAATAAACTGTCTCGAGCAAACAGAAAGCATCTGTAAAAATTGCTAGACTGGATGGTGTTGACAATACGAACTATTTTTTTTTTTCCATCTCATGTCTTTTTCCCCTCAGTCTTCTGATCATTTCTGTTTTTCTTTATCCTGGCCTGACATTACCATCATTATAATGTCTTCAAAAGTTCAGGAATGTATCTGACAGCTTGGTGTTGAAGTGGGCATTCCAGGAAAAGATAGGTAGGATCTAGCTACTATACTGTTTTAAAGCTACTGCTATTTCACCATAACCCAAAATACCCATATTTGGAAAGAGTTAACTTTTCATCATTATTTTAAGATTGATATTGCCAACACAACAACTGAAATAAAGGCATAAATTTTCAAAAAAAAAAATAAATAAAATTAAGCCTAAAAATAATTATTGGAGTAGGAAGATTGGGGATTGTGGTTGTAATACTATTTGAGTTCTATAATATTTCTTTAGCAACGTTTAAGGAAAACGTGAAATAAAATTTTTTCTGATGCGTAAAAAAAATAAAAATAAAATAAAATGATTGCCATGTGTAGAATGTAAGTTATCCAACAGGGAATAGAACAGCAAAAAAGGAAACATGTTTTAATGGCTGAATCATTTTTCTGATTAGTTGAAAACATCCCTTTGTTAAAGCTGCTGGGACGGTAGCAAAATGGTACCCTGAACAGCGGTCACTTATTTGATTTTTACCCACCAATATTCTTCAGATTAAAAAAAAAAAAAAAAAAGAAAAATAAAGAAAGCTGAATGTTGAAGAATTGATGCTTCTGAATTGTGGTGTTGTAGAGGACTCTTGAGAGTCCCTTGGACAGCAAGGAGATCCAGTAGGTCCATCCTAAAGGAAATCAGTCCTGAATATTCTTTGGAAGGACTGATGCTGAAGCTGAAAATCCAATACTTGGGCCACCTGATGCGAAGGACTGACTCATTTGAAAAGACCCTGATGCTGCGAAAGACTGAAGGCAGGAAAAGGGGATGACAGAAGATGAGATGGTTGGATGGCATCACCGACTCAATGGACATGTTTGAGTAAACTCTGGGAGTTAGTGATGGACAGAGAGGCATAGCATGCTGCAGTCGATGGGGTCGCAAAGAGTCGGACACGACTGAGTGACTAAACTGAACTGAACTACTAACTCAACATCAGACAATCTATTCATCTCTTTCCTCCCTTAAGCAGACCAGGATATATAGAAAGCAATGTTAAACCAGAAGACAATCACCTCCCCATCAACCGCCATGGGTCCAAGGCCCCCAGCTTAGGTATAGTGGAGCCTCACCTGAGGACAAGCACAGAAAAAGTACCAAGGATGTTACCAAATATCATCCCAGTTGACATATGTTCCACAATATGTTGGAGGTCCAAGAGTAACGCCATCATGGCTAGAATGAAGGCACAAACAAGGTGGAGAAGTAGGTGAGAAATCACTAGAAATATCCAAGTTAGGAAATTGATTGGAGAAGGGGTGCGTTTCATTTATTCACCTGCGAGGATTCCAGAAGACATTCCAGCCATAACAGGGGTGCCTGTGCGGGGATGGATCTGGGCAAGGCCCCGGAAAAGGAGCCCATCCTTGGCCATTGCACAGATCAACTGCGACATGTAAAATATGGTGCCCAGAAGGCTGGAAGAGAAAATAGAAACAAGTGTGGGGACATAGAGAAGAGGGATAGACTAGTGCATCTCCTCCCTTGTCTACATGGAGTAGGGTGTCTTGCTCTCTTGTCCCTCATACCAATGGACAGATGCCTGAGAATCTGACAGTAGTCAGGGAGAAAACCATGGCACTGACCTGTATAAAAGAGCACACAAGAAGACAACAGCCATGACATATCTGGCAGGGTCCCACTCAACGTGGAGAAAAGCCTGCGGTAAGGGGCTGTAAGGATGAATCTGGTAGTAGGGCACCATGAGGGTGATTGACGCCGAGACACCAGAGTATGCCAAAAAGCTGATGAAGATGGAGATCACCATGCTCAAAGCGATGGAACGCTGAGGATTTCGGGCTTCTCTCCCTGCAGGCATGTGGAAGTACTGGGTCAGGAAAACACACTGGTGTGAAGGCAAAAAGAAGAAAAAATCCCCTTTCCTCTTGCATCTTCCAAAGCAGGTTAACCATCTGCCAACCCCTGTTCCCAAGGCAGCTGAAACTGTGCCCAAGCCCCTGATGGGATCCACAATAACCATGTTACCTTTCATGACAATGCCATCGAAACCAACAAATGAGTAGAAGCATAGGGCGCTCCTCGGAGAATCCCATCAAAGCCAAAGGGCACAAACCCTCCAGAACCCAGAGGGCCCAAGCTATGGTGAGAGAAGGAATGAGGAAGAACATGGGTGGGGTGTGCTCAGCCATCTCTACTGGATTCCTCCCTTCATACCACAAGTCCTGGGCTCCAGCACCCCCAACATCTGATCATGTGGATTCACCAGCCCAGATCTCTCTAGTCCCTATCATATTCCCAGCTCTGCACTGCCCCCTCCTCCCCTTCAAAAGAATTTCTCTGGCCAAGGGTCATAGCCTCCTAACCTATAGATATCACTGGATCCAGATGTGTTCAGTCTATAGTCCTGTTCTGTGAGTTCCCAGTTGTGCAGATCTCCCTTAATGAAGCCAGAGATGATTGTGAAGATTGGAACAAAAATGTTGATGCCTGTGAACACTTTGATGACCAGGGGTGATGCATAAGAGCCCAGAAGCATTACTCCTATGGGATAGATGGAATATGAAACACTCAAAATAAATAAATCCATAGAAAGAGAAAGGAGACTAATGGTTCCCAGAGGTGGGAAGTTGCAGACTGCGGCGAGGACACTGACTGCTCAGCAGTCTTTCTTTTGGGGAGATGAACATGTTTGGAAGTAGATGGAGGCGATGGTTGCACAACATGGTGAATGTTCTAAGTGCCACTGAATTGTACACTTTCAGATGGTTGATTTCGTATCTCACAATACATGTCTATGAAATAATCAGGTTGTATAACTTACACTTATACAGTGCTGTATGTGATATATATCTAAATGAAGCTGGGAGATAATAATAAAAGTATTAATTTTATGATATGAGGACTTCCTTTCAGTTGAAAAACAAAGCAATCTTTGATCTCAGTACGGAGGAAGAAGCTTGTTGGTCTAAGTCAATGATTCTCAGCGGGGGTAATTTTGTTTCCCAACCAGCTGGCACTGTCTGGAGACTTTCTGGGTGTCACAGTTTGGGGGCAGGAAAGGCATCAGTGGTGTCTAGTGAGTAAAGGCTGGGAATGTTTGCTACTCCACACCCAACACTGATGTTTTAAAAACCTTACAATACATAGGACAGCCCCCCATACTAAGAATGATCCAGCCCAATTTGTCAGTGGTGCCAAGGATAAAAAACAGCAGTGTGTGTCCTCCCCTCCTGTCACCTTTCCTTCCAGTCTTAACCCCCCTCATTCTGCACCCAAGTCTTTCCCTCCCCAGCTCCTGCTCCACACCCCACTCTTCTCATCCTGTCTCTGTCCCCTTCTCACCAATCATCACAAGCAACAGGGCCAGAGCGACAAAGTCTGGGAATGTGGCCAGGAAAGAGGGCATATACGGAGAGAAAGTCCCCTCTAATGCCTGAGAGATGTGGTTTCCGATCAGGCTGTCAAAGGTGATGCTCCACACTTTGGACAAACTGGCAGTGCCTGCAGAGGCAGAAGAATATTCATTAACAAGCACAAATTTATTCTTGACTATGTGCCATGGGATATATTATGAAAGAAAGACAAAGTACCTAATCTCAAAGAGTTTCTCCTCCTGGGGTGGGAAGAGCAGACCCAGATAACTCACAAAATAGGTCTCACTATTTGGTATAATTAGGAGGAGATCAATGTTATGCAAGAGAAGAACACAGAGAAGTGGGACTAGGGAGGCTGGGAGATGAGAGCTGAAATTTTTAAATCACGTGGTAAAGGAAAATCCCACGAAGACAATAGGTGACCAAAAACTTCAATATGGTGAATGGATGAGCCTGTGGGCCATGCCTCCCTCTCACCCACTCCCTACAGTCCCCTTTCCTTCCGGTTTCCTGGATCATCATTTAAGGAAACAGAATAGAGCTGAGTACAATGAAGTTGTGGGGTTTTCCTGCCAATGGTATCCTCCTCCTCAACAAGGTAGATAACAAAGTGTTTGTGAATGAGAGAAGACCCCAACCCTCCTTCCACCTTGCTTCCTGATCTTAAGGCCCACACTTTCCCCCACTCCATCATCTCACCAATGACTAAATACAGGATGAGGTTCCAGCCAATGATGAAGGCACACAGTTGTCCCATTGTGACATAGCTGTAGAGATACACAGAACCAGAGCATGGTACCTGGGCCCATAACTCCGCATAGCAGAGCCCACACACCACACAAGACAGGGCGGCCACCAAGAGGGAGATGATGGTTGCTGGTCCAGCTATGTATTTGGCCACTGCACCAGCCACGATGTACACACTTGCTCCCAAGGTGCTGGCCACACCGAAGCCCACCAGGTCCAGCGTGTTTAGATGAGCCACGGGACTCTCAGACTCCTCTATGGGCTCCAGTGGCCGCCTGTGGACCAGCTTCTGACCAAGTTGGTGAACATATTGACGCAGCATCCTTGATGGAGTTGAGGAGGCTACGATCTGCTGAGGAATGCAAGACACAAAGTCATTAAGAATGTCCATCTTAAACAACAAGGTCCTAACTGTGTAGCCCAGGAAACTACTCAATATTGTGTGATAAACCAGGATGGAAAAGAAGATGAAAAAGAATACACATATGTATCACTGAATTTGTACAGCAGAAATTTAGCCTATCCCTTCTCCAGTGAATCTTCCCAAACCAGGAATCAACCCAGGGTTTCCCACATTGCAGGTGGATTCTTTACCAACTGAGCTATCAGGGAAGAGGCTTTAAACAACACTACTTCAATAAAAAAAAAAAAAGTCCCATCTGCCCTTGATCCTGGGAGTCCAATTCCATGGAGCAATGGAGTGATGGGGAGCAGGTGGTAAAAGGACACATTGATCAAGTTCTCTGTCTCAGAGCTTTGGTTCCTTAAACGTAAATACATCTTTTAATATGATTCAAAGTTACTGGAAAGGTTGCTTGAAGGAAAGTGAGATGGAGTGGATTCTATCTCCCCAAATGTACTCCTTTGGCAGGTAGACTGTTTTGAGCTGAAGGCAGTTAAGACCCAGCAGACTCTGGAGAAGCTCCTTGCCTCTCTCTTAACTGCTCAAAATAGTTGGATTAGGGGACCTAAGCCAGGAAGAGAGCTATTACCAGAGAGAACTTTTTAATCTCAGAAGGTCTCCCCTGCTTGGAGTGGCAAACATTTGTTCACCAAGCGTTTGCTCTTCCCATCTTCCTTTGAGCTGTCTTCCTCCCCTTTGAAGCCCCAGATTCTTCCCTTGTTCTGTTAAACTCACGATACCATATAAGCCTCCATTGCTTGACTCTCTTGAGCCTCAAGTTTTTATGGGGCTCTCATACATAACAATCTGCCTGCAATGCCGGGGACCTTGGTTCAGTCCCTGGGTTGGGAAGATCCCCTGGAGAAGGGAAAGACTACCCACTCCAGTATTCTGGCCTGCATTCCATGGACTATATAGTTCATGGGGTCACAAAGAGTTGGACACAACTGAGTGACTTTCACTTTCACAATTTCACATATATAACAAATTAAATTTGTTGATTTGTCTCACATCAATTTACTTATTAGACCAGCTAAAGAACCTGGACATGTTTTCTGCTTCTTGGGAAGAAAAAGCCTCAAATGCAGTGTTGACACACAGAAGCTGCTTAACTGGTATAAATTGAGTGGATAAGAGGGGCTTCCCACGTGGCTCAGCGGTAAAGACTCCACCTACCAATGCAGGAGATGCAGGAGACAAAATGGCAACCCATTCCAGGATTCTTGCCTGGAAAGTCCATGGACAGAGGAGCCTGGAAGGCTACCGTCCAAGGGGTTGCCAAAAGTCAGACATGACTGAGCATGCATGAATGAATAAATGAATGGTTTAATAAATGAATGGTTAAGAATATGATTTTTTAATTGAAATCAACCAGCTCTGGAACATAATAATTTTTCCGAGTTTTCACAAACTACATACCACCTTTGCCCTCTTTTCCTGTATAATGCAGGGAAAATTGTCATCATCATTATTTCATCCCCTCTTTGATACATATGAAGTGACTGTTTTAGGAGCTTGGTAATCAAAGAGCTCAGACTCCGCATAATTTTTTCACCAAGGATCCTGAAACCTGAGAGCTTCCTGTTTCATTGCTTGCAGAGTGACATGGAATAGGAACTCTGCTTTGGGGCAGAGTGAGATGGAATTGTAGGGAGGGACAGACTCTAGACTAACTCAGTCATAGCATCAAACCAGAGAGGTCTTCCAACTGCTTGGAGGGAGGGGGGACCAACCTTCATTCTGAATTAGAAATGACAGGACTCTGTTTCCTGCTCCTTTGAGGCCTGAAATGTCTCCTCACTACATGGCTCTGCAGGGCTAGGATGACCACGAGTTACCTTCAGGGGGTTCTCTCTTCTGATACTCTTAAGTCCAAGCCCAGCACTTTGGTTAAGAGCAAGGTTAAGAACCCAGGAGAATATTATTAGAATATTGGCTTCCTCAACACCCCTGTGTCTTTGAAGAAGTCATTCACTTATACGGACCTCCATTTTCTTCTTGACTATGTTCTGCTGATGAAATTAAAAGACACTTACTCCTTGGAAGAAAAGTTATGACCAACCTAGATAGCATATTGAAAAGCAGAGACATTACTTTGCCAACAAAGGTCCGTCTAGTCAAGGCTATGGTTTTTCCAGTGGTCATGTATAGATGTGAGAGTTGGACTGTGAAGAAAGCTGAGTGCCGAAGAATTGATGCTTTTGAACTGTGGTGTTGGAGAAGACTCTTGAGAGTCCCTTGGACTGCAAGGAGATCCAACCAGTCCATTCTGAAAGAGATCAACCCTGGGATTTCTTTGGAAGGAAGGATGCTAAAGCTGAAACTCCAGTACTTTGGGCACCTCATGTGAAGAGTTGACTCATTGGAAAAGACTCTGATGCTGGGAGGGATTGGGGGCAGGAGGAGAAGGGGACGACAGAGGATGAGATGGCTGTATGGCATCACTGACTCGATGGACGTGAGTCTGAGTGAACTCCGGGGGTTGGTGATGGACAGGGAGGCCTGGCGTGCTGCGATTCATGGGGTTGCAAAGAGTCGACATGACTGAGCGACTGAACTGAACTGAACTAATGAATCCTTGTGCATGTTAAATGCGGCATCTGCTGTGGTCATTCCTCTAAAAGCTAAAAGTGGATTGATTTACCATATGATCCATTCACCTTATGGGTGTATATCCCAAAGAATGGAAAATAGGATCTCAAAGAGATATTAGTACACTCATGTTCGAAAGTGTTATCACAATAGCTGAAAGTTGGAAGCAACCCAAATGTCCTTCCATGAAAGAATGGATAAGCACCATGTGGTCTATATACACAGTGGAATATTATGCAGCCTTAAAAAGTCAAGGAAATTCTGATGTGTGCTACAACATGGAGGAACCTTGAGCATATTATGCTAAGTAACCTCAGCCAATAACAAGAAGACAAATACTGCATGATTCCACTTCTGTGAACTTCTGAGAGTTATCAAATTATAGAGACAGAAAGCAAAATGGTGGTTTTCCAGTGGCTGGAGTGAAGGGTGAAGTGGAGAGTTATCATAAAATGGGGACAAAGTTTTAGTTTCACAAGATGAAAAATGATCTAGAGATTGGCTGCACAACAATGTAAATATAGATAACATTATTGAACTGTATACTTAAAAATTTTTAATTGGAGCATAATTGCTTTACTATGTCGTGTTGGTTTCTGCTGTACAACAACATGAATCAGTTGTAACTATATATGTGTTCCTTTCCCTCTTGACCTTCCCTTCCATCCCCCTTATCCCACCCCTCTAGGTCATCACAGAGCGTCAGACTGGGCTCCCCATGTTATACAGCAGCTTCCCACTAGCTAGCTATTTCACACATGACAGTGTATACATGTCAGTGTTACTTCCTCAACCTGCACCCCCCTCTCTTTCCCCCGCTGTACACTTAAAATTGTTAAGATGATTAATTTATGTCATGAGTATCTTACAACCATTTAAGAAATTGCTGCCAATGATAAATAATAGAGCCAGCTTCACAGAGTTCCCAGGTGTAGAAAAACCAAAAATGACTTAATATAAATTACCATGCAGTAGTCCTCTGCACATACCAAAATCCACAGCTGTTCACATCGATAGAGTTGCCCCAATATCCACAGAGGAAGAACCCATAAATTTGGAGGGCCAACAGTATACAGGAGACTGAAATCAGTGATTCACATAATGGAAACCCTATATAAAAGTTTATAATAATAAAATTTTATAAAAAATTTATAAAAAGTTTATAAAAAATAGTGTTGTGATAGTTTCAGGTGGACTGCAAAAGGACCCAACCAAACATATATATATATACACACATATACATGTATCCATTCTCTCCCAAACTCCCCTCCCATCCAGGCTGCCACATAACATTGAGCAGAGTTCGCTGTGTCTACAGTATGTCCTTGTTGGTTATCCATTTTAAGTATAGCAGTGTGTGCATGTCCATCCCAAACTCCCTAAATTCCCCTTCCCCCTGTCCTAAAGGCATTCTTTCATATTGTTTGAACATTAGTCTAAAAAGAGTCTCCCAACCTCCAGACTTGATCCAAACCCCCACCCCCACCCATTCTCTCACAAACACAACAGTTCTCACCTTCTCCTCCTTTCAACTAAAAAAAGGGTCTCTCCGTCCTCAGGCTGGAGCCAAGCTGACCCCTGCACTCTGGAGTTGCAGAGGTCTCTTTGGGAGGATATGAACTCAGCGCCCATTCTCCTACAGAAAAGGGTGACCTGAGACTTACTGGATCCTTGGAGCAGAGCCTGGAGCACTGGGTCAGTCAAGGAGGCTGAGGTTAAGCTGTGTAGGGCTGGAGCTGAAACATTTCCAAGAACCGAAGCAGGGAGTCCTGAGCACAGAAGACAGCCTTCACCCCCTGGTTGTTGGGGTGGGGATGGGGCTGGGCGGGTGGGGAGCATCTGCCGTGTTGGTATCAGCTCTTAACTCTTCTGTGGTTACCCTCAGGGGAGGTTGTAAATTTCTTTTATCTTAAAATACATATTGCATTACATTTACAGTTTTAGCCATCTTTAAGTGTGCATTTTGGTCATGTGAAGTTCATTCACATTTTGTGTAACCAAACTCCAGGACTTTTTTCATTTGGCAAAACTGAATCTCTACACATTCAACAAAATGTCTGCTTTCTTCTTTCCCAGTTCCTGTCAATCACCACTCTACTTTCTGTCTCTATGAATATGACCACTTCATTTAAATGGAATCATATGGTATTTGTCATTTCTTGTCACACTTCTTTTACTTACTATAATGTCCACTAGGTCATTGCATTGTAGCTTATGTTATATTCCCCTTTTTTAAAAAAAACATTTTTTGAGATTAGTTGTTTGTCAGTTGCTTCATTTGCTATTATTTTCTCCCATTCTGAAGGCTGTCTTTTCACCTTGCTTATAGTTTCCTTTGTTGTACAGAAGCTTTGTATATTCTTGTCTCCTTTGTCAAAGATAAGGTGTCCATATGTGCATGGGTTTATCTCTGGGCTTTCTATTTTGTTCCATTGATCTATATTTCTGTCTTTGTGCCAGTACCATACTGTCTTGATGACTGTGGCTTTGCCTGAAGTCAGGTAGGTTGATTCCTCCAGTTCCATTCTTCTTTCTCAAGATTGCTTTGGCTATTCGAGGTTTTTTGTATTTCCATATAAATTGTGAAATTATTTGTTCTAGCTCTGTTAAGAATACCATTGGTAGCTTGATAGGGATTGCATTGAATCTATAAATTGCTTTGGGTAGTATACTCATTTTCACTATATTGATTCTTCCAATCCATGAACATGGTATATTTCTCCATCTATTAGTGTCCTCTTTGATTTCTTTCACCAGTGTTTTATAGTTTTCTATATATAGGTCTTTAGTTTCTTTAGGTAGATATATTCCGAAGTATTTTATTCTTTCCATTGCAATGGTGAATGGAATTGTTTCCTTAATTTCTCTTTCTGTTTTCTCATTATTAGTGTATAGGAATGCAAGGGATTTCTGTGTGTTGGTTTTATATCCTGCAACTTTACAATAATCATTGATTAGTTCTAGTAATTTTCTGGTGGAGTCTTTAGGGTTTTATATGTAGAAGAACTAAATAGACATTTCTCCAAAGAAGACATACAGATGGCTAACAAACACATGAAAAGATGCTCAACATCACTCATTATCAGAGAAATGCAAATCAAAACCACTATGAGGTACCATTTCACACCAGTCAGAATGGCTGCAATCCAAAAGTCTACAAGCAATAAATGCTGGAGAGGGTGTGGAGAAAAGGGAACCCTTTTACACTGTTGGTGGGAATGCAAACTAGTACAGCCACTATGGAGAACAGTGTGGAGATTCCTTAAAAAACTGGAAATAGAACTGCCTTATGATCCAGCAATCCCACTGCTGGGCATACACACTGAGGAAACCAGAATTGAAAGAGACACGTGTACCCCAATGTTCATTGCAGCACTGTTTATAATAGCCAGGACATGGAAGCAACCTAGATGTCCATCAGCAGATGAATGGATAAGAAAGCTGTGGTACATATACACAATGGAGTATTACTCAGCCCTTAAAAAGAATACATTTGAATCAGTTCTAATGAGGTGGATGAAACTGGAGCCTATTATACAGAGTGAAGTAAGTCAGAAAGGAAAACACCAATACAGTATACTAACGCATATATATGGAGTTTAGAAAGATGGTAACAATAACCCTGTATATGAGACAGCAAAAGAGACACTGATGTATAGAACAGTCTTTTGGACTCTGTGGGAGAGGGAGAGGGTGGGATGATTTGGGAGAATGGCATTGAAATATGTATAATATATATGAAACGAGTTGCCAGTCCAGGTTCAATGCACGATACTGGATGCTTGGGGCTGGTGCACTGGGATGACCCAGAGGGATGGTATGGGGAGGGAGGAGGGAGGAAGGTTCAGGATGGGGAACACATGTATACCTGTGGCGGATTCATTTCGATATTTGGCAAAACCAATACAATATTGTAAAGTTAAAAAAATTTTTTTAAAAAAAATTTTAGCTGTGCTGAGTCTTTGTTGCAGCTGGAAAGCTTTATTTAGTTGCAGCTCTCAGACTTGCTCTGGGGGCATGTGGGATTTTAGTTCCCTGACTGGGGATTGACCGATATACATTGTATTGCAAGGAAGATTCTTAACCACTAGACCACCAGGGAAGTCCCTTCTCTTCTTTTTAAATGCTGAATAATACTTTATTATTGGTATATACCATATTTGGTTTACCTATTCTTTGGCAAATGGATAGTCAGTTTGCTTTCATGATTTAAATATTGTGAATAGAGCTGCTATGAACCTGAGTGAACATATATCTCTTCCAGGGTGTGATTTCAATTGTTCTGGGCACATCCTCAGAGATAGAATTGCTGGATCATATGGTTCTAAGATTTTTTATCTGCTTGTGATGGAGAGGATGTTCACATATTAAGGCATGGGGAAGTCATTTGGGCTCATCCATGGTTCAGCCTGAACTGTGTGTGAACTAAGACAGCCTGTCAGACCCTCACAGCTCATCTGCTTTAACCATTGAGGTAAAGAAAATCTGCAAATCCCTTCTTATGGTGTCTGGGTTAACACTCCCTGGAAGATAAGGTTCCCTTCTCAGAAACCAGAGTCCTGCTGTCTCACTGTCTATGTACTAGGTCTGTCTCTTTTGAAACCTTGAAGGAATACACCCTGTCGTGTTGATGTGTGAGCTTTGTATGCATGAGGTATAAGACTGTGCTGGAAACCATGCTTGAGCAGAGCAGTTCCTCAGAGCTCTCAGAGAGGCTGGCTCGTCCTTGTCACACTATAATCCTCAGTGTGCGTCAAATATAACCTTTCCATCTCTATTGTGTTTCTTGATTATTTCCAGGAACACTTGAATTCATTGATCATCAAGGACCATAAGCAGAACTGGGGACCCACTCACACTCCTCCTCCTACCCAGTCCTCTTACATGACTCAACTCCCCACAGCCTGCACCTGACCTGAGACACTCCAATGTGGGGGACCGACCCCCAAGCCCAGCTGGACCCCAACCAGGAGAAGGGGAGTTTACAGTCTCTGATGTGAATTCAAGCAACAAAAGCATTGAACAAGTGTCATGTCTGCAGCCAGCCTTGCACAAAGGGATGGAATAGGATCCCGAGGAGTCTGTTTCCTGGGAAGACTGAGCACCAAGGGAGGAAAGGGAGATATGCTGAAGGAGGTCAAAAGCAGTAGGTCTCACAGAAGGTAAAAATCAGGAGTCGGAGGGGAGGGATGAGCAAGTAGCGAGGGGTTAGAGAGTGGACAAGTTTCTGACATACAACAAGTGACACACTTGCTAAAACACCAGCCAGACACTGTCACTGTGGGGACGACATGTCGTAGTTCAAGCTTCCGTTAATTTTTCTTTCTTTCTTTTTTTTTTACTGTGAAGTAGTGGTCCAGGTTTATTTATTTGCATATGGATGTATACTTGTCTGAGCACTATTGTTGATGACATTATCTTTTACCCATTGTATTGTCTTGGTTCCCATGGGTAAAACGAACCATAAATGTAAGTATTTGTTTCAGGACTGTCGATTCTATCCCATTGATCTAAGTGTCTATCCTTGAAAAGCCAACTCCACAAAAGGAATGAAGCAGCTTAAGCTGTTGTGGTGAGTTTTAGTTGGTTGTGTGGGGATGCTCTTGAACCCAGAGTTGTTAGGAAGATTATTTTAAAGGGAAAACACCTGAGATGCAACAGATGCAGAAAGAAGCCTTCTCTGAGTTTCTCTCATCTGACTCAAAGCAGAAAATTCTGGGAATTAAAGTGGTACTATATTCCTCAGTGGAGAGGCTGCTCCCAAGAGGATGAAGGTGAGTAGAACTGTGAGTATAATTCTATACTATACTTTTGTATTTGTAGTAGACACCACCTTCAATCTTTGGTGGTTAACTTCAACTGGGGTACTGTTGTTTCATGGTGGAGTTATTTTCTGGGATTTTCTCTGTCTTTGTATCAGTACACTTATTTCACTCTTTCTGTTCCCTCTTGTGGGATAATCCTTTTTAATAATCTTAAATTAATTGATGAAGTGTGTCTGCCCTGGATCTTGGTTACTGCACAGTCTTTCCCTAGTTGCGGTGCACGGGCTTCTCCTTGGGTGGCTTCTCTTGCTGCAGAGCACAGGCTGCAGTAGTTGTGGCATGTGGGCTTAGTTGTCCCATGGCATATGGGGTCCTCCCAGACAGGGGACTGAACCTGGGTCCTCTGCCTTGGCAGGCGGATTCTTAACCACTGAACCACCAGGGAGGCCTTGTGGGAGAATTCTGAAGCTTTTCTGTCTCTCTGCTCTGACAACCCACCAGGCTGCCTCCTGGAAACTTGTCTCTGGATTTCCAGAAGGTGGCTCTAGAGCTCCAGTCTGCGGGCGCCCTCGCCCAGAGCGGGGACTGGTTTTCTGAGCCTGCTTCTGGTCTACCCGAGATCCCCAGGACATTGCAGGGGCAGGGTCCCACAAGGAGCCCCCGAAGAGTGTGGGGAGGTGTGGAACCAGCACTCGGGGTACTGAGGGTTCCTGTGGATGCAGCAGAGACATTCCCTGGTGTGGTGCTCCCAGAGGCATGTGAATGGACTCACTGAGAAAAGCAATCCTTTTCACCCCCTTTGAAATGTTTATCTGTGTCTTTCCAAATATTTTTCCTCTCCCTCCTCATGGAGGTCCCGTCTCAGGTCTCTGGTGCTGCTGTGGATGTCCTTCTCAGGTGTTTTCTGCGATGTCCTGCAGAACTAGGGTAGCTGAGCACTCACTCATCACTCCCCTTTTCTGTGTGGGGATGTTTCCTTGTGTGGGGGAGGGGAAAGATTCTCTCACCTCCAACTTTGCTTTGACCAGAATTGTTTTTATTTTTTTTGGAGTGCCAGAACCTCTCTGCAGGAAAGCTGACCTTCTGCAAGTGCTTTCACACATGAGAATCTGCCCGTGTCAGAACCCATGTCTCCTGCCTTGGCAGGCAGATTTACCACTGAGCCACCAAAGAAGCCCCGAATGAAATATTTTTTGACCTCTAGCTATTCTGGGGATTTTTCAGAAAGCTCCTAAAACATCTCAAGGAATGATAGCTACCTCATTACAATTAGGCATACTGGCACATATAATTACATGGGTACCATCAGCAGGTCCCCTGGAAGAGTGCAGGGCAACCCACTCCAGTATCCTTGCCAGGAGAATCCCATGGACAGAGGAGACTATCAGGCTATAGTCTGTTGGGTCTCAAAGAGTCAGACACGACTGAAGTGCCTAAGCACACATGCATTCTCAAATAAGGATGATAAACCTTCTTAGGTTATATTGGAAGGATAAGTGTTATTAATATGTGTTCTAAAAATTATATGAAATTCCTAAAAATCTGATATGTCCTGGTAGATTATCAATCACAATTCAGGATATTATCTTAAAAATCTGGATGTTACAAAAATAACCAAAATTCTCTTTTCTTTTTTCTTACTTTGATTGTTATTTAATTTTCCATCAACTGAGCCAAGAACCTCAACTCTGAAATTCCCATCTTACATAGGTTACACAGGTTATGTAAGGACTCATCCTGTGTCTTATTTCTCCACTTCTTTGCCAAGCTTTTAGACAGTTAGAAGGAAGGTTAGGTGACGTTTCCAGGTTCACATGGCCAGTAGAGTGGGTAGGCATGGCGTGGGGGGAGAGGAATCTGTGACTTCCGGAGGGTGTCCATGTTGTATCCTTATCCCTGGAAAGACAGCAGACCCTCAGTCATCTCCCAAACCCCTTCCTCACCTTCTTGCCCTGCTCCCAACCACTCACTGACTTCCTGCGATCTGTGGGAACCACCTACTTAAATAACACATTCATGGAATAACACACTAATGATTTGCTCTTTCTCCTTCTTCTGCCAGCTGTTTTTCCCCCTCATCAATCTACACCAAGAATAATCATTTAAAAAATCTTTCTTTCTGTGAGATGCCTACCTACATCAATCACTTCATGATTTTCATATGAAAGTGAGATCAGACCAAGGGAAGAGGTTCTCATCTCACAGAACCCTTCACCACCTTCTCACCCCTCTCTTCTCTCTCCTCTTCCCAATTTCTCTCTGCATTTTTTCTCTCCTGTGAAATTATCTAGCCAGCACCAGCTAAGAATTGTTGTTGTTTAGTCTCTAAATCTGGAGAAGGCAATGGCACCCCACTCCAGTACTCTTGCCTGGAAAATCCCATGGACGGAGGAGCCTGGTAGGCTGCAGTACATGGGGTCGCACAGGGTCGGACATGACTGAGCGACTTCACTTTCACTTTTCACTTTTCACTTTCATGCACTGGAGAAGGAAATGGCAACCCACTCCAGTGTTCCTGTCTGGAAAATCCCAGGGACAGGGAAGCCTGATGTGCTGTCGTCTATGGGGCCACACAGAGTTGGACATGACTGAAGCAACTTAGCAGCAGCAGCAGCAGCAGCAGCAACAGCAGTCTCTAAGTCATGTCTGTCTCTTTTTTCAATCCCCTGGACTGTATCCCCCCAGGCTCCTCTGTCCATGGGATTTTCCAGGCAAGAACACTGGAAACAGTTGCTATCTCCTCCTCCAGGCGATCTTCCCAATCGAGGGACTGAACATGTCTCCTGCATTGGCAGGATTCTTTACCATGGGGCCACCAGGGAAGACCAGTCATAGATTAGACATGACCTTAAAGTCTCATTTTCTGTTCCAAGTCGTTTAATAAAATATCATTTTTCCCAAACAAATACTGTGGTCTCCCTTTGATAATTACTGGTAAATAAAAAGTTCCCCATCTTGGGTCATGGAAAATATTACATGTACATACGATTCTTTCATTAAATATCTCATCAAATATAACTGAGCACTTATTGTATTCCAGACACTGTTTTAGCCACTGGGAAGCAAATGGTGGTCAAAAGTGTGAAGAGGCGAATGCATGTCCCTTCTTTCAAATCTGTATGTTGAATTCCTGATCCCCAGGACTTCAGAATGTGACTGTATTTTGTTTGGGGGCCTTAAAGAGGTAATTAAGATAAATGAGGTCATGAGGATGGGCCCTAACGAAGTTTGACTAATCCCAAATGTCAAGAGGTTATTATGATGTGGAGACCATACAGAGATACCAAGAGGTGACAGATTTAGCAAATAGTATTACAGGACATCTAGATGCATTGATTTTAGATCAACAATGAACCTTGGCACCTATACTTTAATACATATATATCTTTTGTGCTTAATAACTATACATCTTTCAATATATACATACACATGTACAAGCAGATATCATTTTATTGTGCTTTGCAGATGCTGCAGTTTCTGCAAACTGAGGTTTTGTGGCAACTCTGGGTTGTCAGATGACAGCTAGCATTTTTCAGCAATAAAGTACTTTTAAGTTAAAGTATGTACATTTTTTAGAGAGAATATATAGCACACTGAATAGACTACAGTGTAGTGTAAACATAAGTTTATATGCAGTCAGTTCAGTTCAGTCACTCAGTTGTGTCCAACTCTTTGCCATCCCATGAACTGCAGCAAGCCAGGCCTCCTTGTCCATCACCAACTCCCGGAGTCCACCCAAACCAAGGTCCATTGAGTCGGTTAAATAAAAAAATTTGTGTGATTCTCTTTATTGCCAGTTCTCTTCACTATAGTAGTCTGGAATCAAACCAGGAATATCTCAGAGGCATGCCTGCAGGGTCCTGTTGTGGTTGTTCAGTTGCTAAGTCATGTACAAGTCTTTGTGACCACGTGGAATGCAGCACACCAGGCTCCTCTATCCTCCACTATCTCCTGGAGGTGTCCATTGAGTCAGTGATGCTATCTAAACATCTCATTGCCTGTTCCCTCTTCTCCTCCTGCCCTCAGCTTTCCCAGAATCAGGGTCTTTTCCATTGAATCAGCTCTGCACATCATGTGGCCAAAGTATTGGAGCTTCAACTTCAGCATCAATCCTTCCAATGGATATTCAGGGTTGATTTCCTTTAGAGTTTTCTGGTTTGATCGCCTTGCAGTACAAAGGACTCTCGAGAGTCTTACCCAGCACCACAGTTTTCAAAAGCATCAATTCTGCAGTGTTCAGCCTTCTTTATGGCCGAACTCTCACATCCATACACGACTACTGGAAAAACTGCAGCTTTGACTAGACAAACCTTTGTCGACAAAGTAATCTCTCTGCTTTTTAATATGCTGTCTAGGTCTGTCATAGGTTTCTTTTCAAGGATCAAGTGTTTTTTAATTTCATGGCTACAGTCATTGTCTGCAGTGATTTTGGAGTCAAAGGAAAGAAAATCTGTCACTGCTTCCACTTTTTCCTCTTCTATTTGCCAGGAAGTAACAGGACCAGATGCTATGATCTTAGTATTTTTGAATACTAAGTGTTAAGCCAGGCTTTTCGCTCTCCTCTTTCATCTTTATCAAGAGGCTCTTTATTTCCTCTTCACTTTCTGTCATTAGGATGGTATCATCTGAGGTTGTTGATACTTCTCCTGGCAATCTTGATTCCAGCTTGTGATTCATCCAGCCCAGCATTTTGCATCATGTACTCTGCATATAATTTAAATAAGAGGGGAACAATATATAGCCTTATCATACTCCCTTGCCAGTTGTGAACCAGTCCACCATTCCATGTCTGATTCTAACTGTTGCTTTTTGACCTGCATACAGGTTTCTCAGGAGACAGGTAAGATGGTCTGGTATTCCCATCTCTTTAAGGATATTCCACAGTTAGTTGTGGTCCACACAGTCAAAGGGTTTGGCATAGTTAATGAAGCAGAAGTTGATGTTTTTCTGGAATTGCCTCGCTTTCTTTGTGATCCAACAATTGTAGGCAATTTGATCTCTAGTTCATCTACCTTTTCTAAACCTAGCTTGAATCTGGAAGTTGTCAGTTCATGTACTGCTGAAGTCTAGCTTAGGATTTTGAGCATTTTCTTGCTAGGCTGTGAAATGAGCACAGTTGTTTGGTAGTTTGAACATTCTTTGGCATTACCTTTCTTGGGATTGGAATGAAAACTGACCTTTTACTTCAAACTTATTGATGACTGAATATTTAAGGTGTAACTCTTACACAATACATGATTACCTATGTTTCCTCCTCAAGTGGCCAGCTCTGTGCTCAGGCTGGAGATGGGAACAAGGAGTTGTTTCTCAGGTGCCAGGTTAACATTGTCTTTCTCCCACTGTTATGTTGTTGTACTTTCTTTGTGAAAATCGGTATTGCTGCAAACTTCAGAAGCATGTGTTTTTCTGTATGTACATCATGCTTTGAAAAGCTTACTTAAAAATTAGAAAACATTAAAGTCACTTTGTCCACTGGCAATAAAGACAGGGCTGTAGATGCATACACCTTCACACTCCATAGAGGCTGAAAGTGTTCATGTAGCAGAAGACACCTCCTATGTATATAGGGATTCTACACAGCATCTATGACTTGTGGTTAAGATGACTCAGGACTAGGGGTGTTTTTGTCAAGAGTCTGGGAGGTGGAAGCTGGTGGTTGTTGCTCATCGTTCTCCTCCAGGCTGTGTCGGATCCCGTATCCAAAGTATATGAGAAATCCTAGTAAGGAAATGAGAAAATGAGAAGGATAAGCAGGCACTCTTCCTGGTTACAAACATCCAATAGGTCTCCTATGGTGGTCAAGAAGTTTAGGGGAGCTCAGTTTGGGATCTGTCACTCAAGGGGTCTCTTTATGCCAGAAAGCCACTTACCGATCACATTCCAGATGCCAAATATGGCCCTGGTCCCAGAAGTTATCTGCATCATCAAGTAAATGTTCACAAGGATGCTCACCAGTGGGAGGACAGGCAGAGCAGGGACCTGTGGGGCAGAGTCAGTTCATCCCTGAACACACCCCAGATGCCTGAATGAGAGTCTCTACCCCAAGTGGGCAAGAAGACCAGCCTTCAGTCTGTGTATTCAGTGCCTACTCAGACCATGTATGTAAAGTACTGAGGGGGATCAGGAAGAGTCTGTTGGTTTTAGCAGTTCCCCTCACTCCCTGGATGTTTAGACCATGAAGCATGTTCACTCCAGGTGGACAGTTTGGGCACATAAGGTCACTTACCTTAAAATAAAGAGGAATGGGGTTCTGGGGCTGCCTCCAGATGATGACCATGACTCCAATGGTGAGCAGCAGCAGCAGCACAGCCACTGGTGTGTACTTGGAGTCTCCAGAAAACCCCTGACTGGACCACTGGACCAGGATCAGGCTCAAGATTATCATCAGGAGAACTACAGGGGTCAAGGTGGAGGAGAACAGGTTCAACTTCAGAAGCTGAAGATGTCAAGACCTTGGGCCACCCCTCTCCCCAGGCTGCCCACCTCAGCAAGGGCCCTCATATCACCAGGACTCCTCAGTTGACAAAATACACACTCCAACACCATACTGTCAATTTCAGCAAACGACCAAAGAGAAATCCCACTGCTCACCGAGTAGTGAGGCACATCCATAGACAATCTGGCCAGATTTCCTAGTGGGGATGGTGCTGATAGGGAACCACAGACTCTTTAGAATGTTTGAGTTTCTTGCTTCAGGTTCAGAGTCCAGCGGATGTTCATCAGGGACAGGCATCTCAATTTCCTCCTCTGTGTTCTCATTCTTGCTTAAATTCTGGTCTGGCTGGTACCTGAATTAGAGGTTTTAAGGCAATATTAGCAGCAGCCCCTACTCATCCAACATCACACAGCCTATTTCACATGTGTCCTGTCTTAAGCAGAGCAGGACTTTTAGAAGATAGCATGAAGGCAGAAGACGTTTACCTCCCAACTAATCTCCAAGACTCCCTACCGAGGTGTAGTGGGGTCTCACCTGAGGACAAGAATAGAAAATGCCACCAGGGAGTAGATGAGCAGGGTCCCGACTGACACGAGATCCACAAGATCTGTGAATCTGAAGAGTAACGCCATGATCCCTAGAATGAGGGCGCAAACAAGGTGGAGAAGGGAGTGAGAAACAGCTAAAAATATGTAAGTTAAAGCATGGGTTTCAAAAAATGTTTTTTAACCTGCAAGATTTGCAGCAGACATCATGGCCAGGACATGGATGCCTGTGCAGACGTGGATCCGGGTAAGCACCCGGAAAAGGAGCCCGTCCTCTGCCATTGTGTAGATCAAAGTAGGCATTTTGAACACGGCAGTATGGAGTCTGGAAGAGAAGATGGAAGCATGTAAGGATGTGGAGAAGGACAGAGCAGGGCTTCTGCTCTCTTGTCGGCTTGGGGTAAGGTGTCTCTCTGTCTTCTTTACCAATCCTAAGGGTTTGGAGATCTGAGCATTGACAGTAGACAGGGAGGAAACCATGGCACTGACCTGAATATAAGAGCACAGAGGGTACCAACTGTCATGATGTATGTGGCGGGGAGCCACAAACTATGGAGAATGGCTTGTGGCAAAGGGTTGTGAGGCTGAATCAGGTAGTAGGGCACCATGAGGGTGAGTGCCACTGAGACACCAGAGTAAGCCAAAAAGCAGATAAAGATGGTGATCAAGATGCTCCAGGGGATGGAACGATGAGGATTTATAGCTTCTGCCCCTGCAGAAAGGGAAGAAGTGTTGAGTCAGGAAAACACACTGGGAAAAATCCCCTTCCTTATTGTACTCCTCATTCAGGTTTCCTCAAAGCCAGAGGCAGCCAGTCTGTTCCCAAACCTCAGATGGGACACACAGTGACCATGTTACCTTTAGTGGCAAGAACATCAGCACCAAAAAAATAGTAGAAACATGTAGCTGTTCCCTGGAGAATCCCTTCAAAGCCGAAAGGTGCAAACCCTCCAGAACCCAAAGGGCCCAAGCTACGGTGAGAGAAGGAAAGAGAAAGAAAGTGGGTGAGGTGTGTTCTTCCATCTCTTGAGCTTCTCCCTTCATACCTCAAGTCCTGGGCTCCAGGACTTGCTTCATCTGGACCCAACAGCCCAGATATCTTTAGTCCACACCATACCAGCTCTGCATGCCCGTCAACCGTATATTATGGCCAATATTACCGTCCTAACCATAGATGTCTCTGGATCCAGATGTGTTCAGTTTGTAGTCCTGTTCTGTGAGCTTCCAGTTATGCAGATCTCCCTTAATGAAGCCAGTGATGGTAATGAAAATGAGAACCAAAATGTTTATTCCTATGGATATTTTTGTAACCAGGATTGACTCACGAGCTCCCAGAAGCCGTAGTCCTGTGGGAAAGATGTAATATGAAACACTCAAATTATTGATACATTTATAGATATACTAGTCATAGAAACACCCTTTTTCAACAACACAAAAGATGACTCTTCACTTGGACATCACCAAAAGTTCAATACTGAAATCAGATTTATTATATTTTTTGTAGCTGAAGGTGGAGAGGCTCTATACAGTCAGTAAAAGAAAGACCTGGAGCTGATTGTAGCTCAGATCATCAGTTCCTTATTGCAAAATTCAGGCTTAAATTGAAGAAAGTAGGGAAAACTACCAGACCATTCAGGTATGACCTAAATAAAATCCATTATAATTAAACAGTGGAGGTGACAAATAGATTCAAGGAATTAGATCTGGTAGGCAGACTGCCTGAAGAACTAGGGCCAGAGATTCCTAACACTGTACATGAGGCAGTGACCAAAACCATCCCCAAGGAAAAGAAATGCAGAAAGGCAAAATGGGTGTCTGAGGAGGCTTTACAAATAGGTGAGGGAAGATGAGAAGTGAAAGACAAAGGAGAAAGGGAAAGATATAACCAACTGGATGCAGAATTCCAGAGAATAGCAGGGAGAGACAAGAAAGCCATCTTAAATGAACAATGCAAAGAAATAGAGGAAAACAGCAGAGTGGGAAAGACTAGAGATCTCTTCAAGAAAACCTGGGATATTAAGGGAACATTTCATGGAAGGATGGGGATGATAAAGGACAGAAATGGTAAGGGACTAACAGAAGCAGAAGAGATTTAGAAGAGGTGGCACGAATACCCAGAACTATACAAAAAAAAATGTCTCAGTGGTCTGGATAACCAAGATGGTGTGGTCATTCACCTAGAACCAGACATCCTGGAGTGTGAAGTCAAGTGGGTCTTAGGAAGCAATAGTACAAACAAAGCTAGTGAAGGTGATGGAATTCCAGCTGAGCGATTTCAAATCCTAAAAGATGATGCTGTGAAAGTGCTGTAGTTGATACGTGAGCAAACTTGGGAAACTCAACAGTAGCTTCAGGACTTCTAGATCAGTTTTCATTCTAATCCCAAAGAAGGGCAATGCCAAAGAATGCTCAAACTACTGTACAATTGCACTCATTTCACATGCTTCAAGGTTATGCTCAAAATCCTTCAAAGCTATGCTTCAGCAATATGGGAATCAAGAACTTTCAGATGTACAACAGAGTTAAGAAAATGCAAAGGATCAGAGATCAAATTGCCAACATTCATTGGATCACAGGGAACGCGGGGGGAAATACCAATGAATCATATACTTCTGCTTCATTTGACTACACTAAAGATTTTGGCTGTGTGGATCACACAAACTGTGAAAATTCTTAAAGAGATAGGAATTCCAGACCACTTTACCTGTATCCTGAGAAATCTATGCAGGTCAAGAAGAAACACCTAGAACTGGACATAGAATAATGGACTGGTTCCAAATTGGGAAAGGACTATATCAAGGCTGTATATTGTCACCCTGCTTATTTAACTTACATGCAGAGTACATCATGCAAAATGCCAAGCTGGATGAAGCACAAGCTGGAATCAAGATTGCCAGGAAAAATAGCAACAATCTCAGATATGTAGATGATACCACCCTAATGGCAGAAAATGAACATGAACTAAAGAGCTTCTTCTTCTTTTTTTTTTTTTTTGTATCTAGTCATCAAGCAAAGACTTTATTGCTATGACACTAGAGGGATGGAGAAAACCCATAATCAGGTTACAACTGAAATCACAGCTTAAAGAGCTTTGTGATGAAAGTGAAATAGGAGAGTGAAAAAGCTGGCTTAAAACTCAACATTAATAAAGCTAAGACCATAGCATCTGGTCCCATCACTTCCTGGCAAATAGAAGAGGAAAAAGTGGCAGCAGTGACAGATTTTCTTTTCTTGGGCTCCGAAATCACTGCAGACAGTGACTGCTATGCTAAGTCACTTAAGTCGTGTCCGACTCTGTGTGACCCCATAGATGGCAGCCCACCAGGCTCCCCTGTCCCTGGGATTCTCCAGGCAAGAACACTGGAGTGGGCTGCCATTTCCTTCTCCAATGCATGAAAGTGAAAAGTGAAAGTGAAGTTGCTCAGTCGTGTCCAACTCTTAGCGACCCCATGGATTGCAGCCTAACAGGCTCCTCCGACCATGGGATTTTCCAAGCAAGAGTACTGGAGTGGGGTGCCATTGCCTTCTCCGGCAGACAGTGACTGCAGCCATGAAATTAAAAGATATTTGCTTCTTGGAAGGAAAGCTATGGCAAACATAGACAGCATATTAAAAAGCAGGGCCATCACTTTGCCTACAAAGGTCCATATAGTCAAAGCTATGGTTTTTCCAATAGTCATGTACAGATGTGAGAGTTGGACCATAAGAAGGCTGAGCACCAAAGAACTGATGCTTTTGAACTGTGGTGTTGGAGAAGACTCTTGAGAGTCCCTTTGACAGCAAGGGGAACAAACGAATCAATCCTAAAGGAAATCAACCCTGAATATTCATTGGAAGGACTGATGCTGAAGCTCCAAAATTTTGGCCACCTGATGGGCAGAACTGACTCATTGGAAAAGATTCTGATGCTGGGTAAGATTGAGGGCAGAAGGAGAAGAGGGTGACAGTGAATGAAATGTTGGATAGTATCACTGACTCAATGGACATAAATTTGAGCAAACTCCAGAAGATAGTGGAGGACAGAGGAGCTTGGCATACATAATCCATGGGGTTGCAAAGAGTTGGATATGACTTAGTGACTGAACAACAACAGGAAGCAGAGAAATAGTTGCTCAGGGCTGGCAGTTGGTGGTGGTGGACAAACAGACAGTGACTGCTTAGTGGGCACAGAGGTGTTGAACGTGTTTGGAACTAGATGGAGGTGATGGTTGCCCAACATTACAGATGTGCCTAACGCTACTGAATTGTACACTTTAAGATGTTAATTATTGTGGCAATCTTCTCAGAATACATGTCTAACAAAGCAAGATGTACACCTTAATCTTACACAATGTTGTATGTCAGTTATTTATGACTGAAGCTGGGAAGAGGTACAAAGTGGTTAATTTTATGCTATGTGAACTTCCTGTCAATTAAAAAAAAAAAAATCTTTGGCCTCAGTACAAAGGAAGACTTGTTGGTCTAAGTAAATGATTCTCAGCTTGGGGTAATTTTATTCCCCAAGGGACGTTGGCACTGTCTGGAGACACCCTGATTGCCACAGTTGGGGGTGGGTGGATGTCACTGGTATCTAGTGAGCAAAGGCCAAGATGACACTCAACACTCAATAATGATTAAGAAAAGAAATTAAAATTCACAGGACAGTCCCTTCACACCAAAGAATGATAAGCCCAAATTGTCAGTAGTGCCAAGGGTGGAAAACAATGGTCTATGTCTTAGCTTCTATTTCAAGACCATTCTTTCTATTTCTAATCCCCCACCATTCTGCCACACCAAGCCTTTCCTACACCAGCTCCCATTCCACACCCTGCTCTTTCCATCCTGTTGTTGAGCCCTGTCTCACCTGTCATCAGCAGTACCAGGCCCAGGGCAAAAAAGTCTGCATATGTGGCCAGGGAGTAAGGCAGCTGCAGAGAGAAAGTTTCCTGTAATGCCTGAGAGATGTGATTTCCAATCAGGCTGTCAAAGATGTAACTCGAGGCCCTGGCCAAGGCGGCAGTGCCTGCAGAGGCAGAAGAGGAGCGTTCATTGACAAACAAAAATTGATGTGCCATAGTATCTAAAAACACAGATAAAATACCTGTATATACAAAAAGCCTATATATACAAATACCTGCTACAAAATACAAAATATCAAAGAATTTTTTTCATGAGTTGGGGAGAGTAGACCCAAATGATTCACCAAAATGTCAGGTGTTTTAATATGTTAGGAGGAGATCAATGTTATACAAGAAAAGAAAACACATAAGTGGGAATGGGAGGGCTGGTATAGGCATGAAATTTGAAATAAAGTGGTAAAGGAAAATCCCAGGAAGGCAACAACTGAGCAAAGACTTCACTATGATGAGGGGATCAACCTGTGGGACATGCCTCCCTCTCACCCATTCCCTACAGTTCCTTTTTCTCCTGGGTTCATGGTCCATCATTTAAGGACACAGGATAGAACCGAGTTGAATGTAGTTGTGGGGTCTTCCTGACACTATTATCAACTTCCCTTCACGAGGCCAAGAATAAAGTGCTCATGAATGACTGAGAACCCAATCCTCCAACATAGTTTCCCAGGCTTAAGCCCCACACCATTTGCTGGCCCATCGTCTCACCCGTAACTAAGAGAAGTATGGAGTTCCAACCAATGATGAAGGCATAGACTTGACCCATTGTGACATAGCTGTAGAAATATGTAGAACCAGAGCGTGGTACCCAGGCCCCAAATTCAGCATAGCAGAGCCCAGATAATACAGAAAACATGGCAGCCACCAAGAACGAGATGATGGTTGCTGGTCCAGCTATGAACTTGGCCAGTGCACCAGCCAGAATGTATATGCCAACTATCAACATCCTGCCCACACCCACGTTCACCAGGTTTAGGGTGTTCAGATGAGCCACGGGTCTCTCAGACTCATCTATGGGTTCCAGTAGCTGCTTGCGGGTGAGCTTTTGACCAAATTGATGAACAAACTGAAGCAACATCCTAGACGTAGTTGAGGAGGCTACAGTCTGCTGAGGAAAGAAGACATAAAGCCGTTAAGAATGTCCATCCGCCCTTGGCACTGGGGTCCAGTTCTATGGAGTAAGGAAGTGATGGAGCAGGTGGTAAAAGGACACACTGGGCAAGCTCTCCATCTCTGAGATTTGGTTTCTACAATCATAGAGAAGACTTCTAATTTGTCTCAAAGTTACTGGAAAGTTTGCTTGAAAAGAAGTGAGACGGAGTGTATTATGTCTCCCCAAATGTGCCCCTTTGACCAGTAAATTGTTTTGAGCTAAAGTTAATTAAGACCCATTAGATTCAGGAGAAGCTCTTTACCTCTCCCTCAATTGTTCAAAACAATGTAGATTCGGAGACCTATGCCTGGAAGAGAGCTATTACCACAGAGAACTTTTTAATCTCAGAAAGACTTACCTGCTTGGAGTGGGCAAACATTTGTTCACCAGGCACTTGCTCTTCTCATCCTTCTGTGCATGGTCTTCCTCCCATTTGAAGGCCCAGATCCCCACCCCTTTCTCCTTAACTCAGGGGGTCATATAAGCTTCAATTTTCTGACAGTCTTTGAGCCTCAAAAAATTTTATGGGGCTCCTGTACATATTAAACTAACTGTGTCCAACTGTCTTATGTCAATTGAATTGTTATCTCAGCTGAAGAATCTAGAAAGCCAAGTCTTCTGCCCCTATAGAAGCAAAAGTTTCCATCACGGAGCCTGGCACATCATAGGTGCTTAGTTGGCATTAGTTGGATAGGTGAGAATGGTGATTTTTGAATCGAAATCAACCAGCCAAGCTTGTCTGATTTTGCTGAAACTACATTTCATCTTTTTTCTCCTTTCCCCTGCACAATAGAACAAATTATCATTATTCCCTCCCCTCTTTGATAGGGGTGAAGTGAGTCTTTTAGGGGCTTGCTGAGCAGAGCGCTCAAACTCTGCACTTTTTTTCACCAAGGACCCTGAAACCTGGACACTTTCTGTTTCATTGTTTGCAGAGTGACATGGAATAGTAACTGTCCTGGGGAAGAATAAGATGATATTTGAGGGGAGGCACAGAAGGACTGATGCTGAGGCTGAAACTCCAATACTTTGGCCACCTCATGTGAAGATTGACTCATTGGAAAAGACTCTGATGCTGGGAGGGATTGGGGGAAGGAGGAGAAGGGGATGGCGGAGGATGAGATGGCTGGATGGCATCACTGACTCGATGGACCTGAGTTTGAGTGAACTCTGGGAGTTGGTGATGGACAGGGAGGCCTGGCATGCTGCGAATCATGGGGTCACAAAGAATCGGACACGACTGTGCTACTGAACTGAACTGAACAGACTCTAGCCCAGCTGAGTCAAAGCATCAAACTACAGTGGTCTCCCAAGTGCCTGGAGGGAGGGGGGACTAGTGTTCATTGTGAATCAGAAATGACAGGACTGTGTTTCCTGTTGCTTTGGGACATGAAATGTGTTCTGCCTACACAGCTCTGCAGGGCTAGGCTGATCTTGTGACCACCAGTTACTGTGAGGGGGGCTTCCACCCCTCATACTCCAAAGTCCAAATTTAACATTTTGATTAAGAGCAAGCATTCAAAGAGCCAGGAAACTATGGATAGAATCTTGGTTCTACAAACACTGTGGCACTCTTGAACAAGTCATATCCTTCTCTGGACTGTTTTGATCTTGCTCAAATGCTGCTGCTGAACCTTTCTGCACTGTGAGGAGCAATGTAACATGGGACAGCAGCTATGGATGCAGTATGGTGCTTCCTCAAAAATGAAAAATACATTTACCACATGACCCAGTCATGCCACATTGGGTATATGCCCCAACGAATTGACAATAGGGTTCAAAGACATATTTGTACACCTGTGTTCCTTAGCA
The DNA here is from genome assembly GCF_055505025.1 of Bos grunniens. NCBI lineage: Eukaryota > Metazoa > Chordata > Mammalia > Artiodactyla > Bovidae > Bos > Bos grunniens. The sequence continues at coordinate 61,767,745 of NC_141182.1, read as the reverse complement.
GCATTATTCACAGTAGCTGAAAGTTGGAAGCAACCCAGATGTCCATCAATGAAGGAATGGATTAACACAATGTGGCTGTACATACAGTGGAATATTATTCAGCCTTAAACAGATAGGAATTTTTTTTTCACATATATTTTTAAAATTTATTTTTAATTGGAGGATGATTGCTTTGCACTGTTGTGTTTGTTTCTGCCATACATCAACATGAATCAGCCATAGGTATGCATATGTCCCCTCCCTCCCATCCCCCTACTCCATCCCACCCCTCTAGGTTGTCACAGAGCACCAGGTTGAGCTCCCTGCATTACATAGCAAATTCCTACTGGTGATCTCTTTTACATATGGTAGTATATATGTTTCAATGCTACTCTCTCAATTCATCCCACCTTATCCCTCCCACTCTGTGTCCAAAAGTCTGTTCTCCAAAAGAGACAGGAAATTCTGATGCATGCTATAGTGTGGAGGAACACTGAGGACATTATGGTCAGTGACATAATCCAGTCACAAAAAAACATGCTATGATTCCATGTCCATGAAGTACTGAGAGGAGTCAACTTCTTAGAGACAAAGTAGAATGGTGGTTTGTCAGGGGCTCGAATGAAGGGTGAAACTGGGAGTTACTGTTAAATGGAGACACGGTTTTAGTTTTCTTCTTAGGAAAGAAGAGAAAAAAGAGGTGAAAAGAGTTCTTAAGGTTGGTTGTACGACAATATAAATATACCTAACATCACTGAACTGTAGACTTAAAAATGGTTAAGATGGCAAATTTTAAGCTATATATAATTTACCACCATATTTAAAATTTACTGCCCATAAGAAGAAATAGAGCCAAATCACAGTTTCTGGGTTAGCAAATCAATGGTGAGTTAATATAAATCAGCACACAGCCCTCCTCTGAGGACACCAAAATCCATGGATGCTCAAGATCCTTACAGTCACTGGGGCATCCACAGAGGAGGAACCTGCAGAATCCGAGGGTCGACACTACAGAGGAGACTGGCATCAGTGGTCCTCACAGCATAAACCCTGATCCAAGGGGAACTTTGATGTTGTTTGAGCGCCAGTCAAAAAAAAAATGAGTCAGAATCTCCATGGTCTGATCCAACCCCCTGCACCACCAATTCCCACATAAACCTGACAACTCCCACTCCTGTTTTCATCTGGAAAATGAGTCTCTCCACCCTCAGTCAGGAGCCGGGCTGACCCCCTCCACTCTGGGATTGCAGAGGTCTCTTTGGGAGGATGTGAATTCAGCACCCAGTCTCCTACAGAAGAGGGTGACCCAAGACTTACTGGATCCTTGGGGCAGAGCCTGGAGCACTGGATCAGTCAGGGAGGCTGAGGTTAAGTCATACAGGACTGGAGCTGAGACATCTCTAAGGATCAAAGCAGAGAGCCTTGAGCACAGAAGACTGCCCTTACCCTCTGCATTGGTAGGGTGGAGATGAGGCTGGGTGGGCGGGGTACATCTGCCATGTCGCTATCAGCCTTGACCCTTCTGTGGTTACTCTCAGGGAGTGGTTCTGAGAGGGTTTTTTTTTCCTTCTTTTTTTTTAAATTTTATGTTATTACTCATAACATGAAATTGACCATTTTAACCATCTTTAAGTGTCCAAGAGGACTTCCCTGGTGGCTCAGATGGTAAAATGTTTTCCTACAATGGGGGAGACCCAGGTTCAGTTTCTGGGTTGGAAAAATCCCCTGGAGAAGAAAATGGCAACCTACTCCAGTACTCTTCCCTGGATGGAGGAGCCTGGTAGGCTACAGTCCATGGGGTCGCAAAGAGTTGGACATAACTGAACGACTTCACTTTCATTTTCAAGTGTCCATTTCAGTAGAAATAAGTACGTTTCCTTTGCTTTCTAAATAAAACTGAGCTGTAACACTGAGCTGTAACACGGAGCTGTAATACTGATCTGCCGGAAGAAATTACATGGTGCTGTAACGCTGGTCTGTCTGAGGAAATTTACACGGGGCTGTAACACTGGTCTGTCAGTTGTTTCAAATTTTTGTCCACGACGAGACAGAACTGAGGAAATTACAAACTCCCCCGACATTACCATCTGAGCCATCAGGGAAGCCCATACTTCTTATACCAAGAGAATCTTAGATTAAATTATAAGACAATTAGATACACTATATTTAGATCAACAATGAGCCTTAACACATATTATAATACATATATCATATGTACATATTTTATGCATATTAATTATAAACATACACATTTAAATATATATACATATATACACATGTACAAGCATATGTTATTTTATTGTGCTTCACAGATGTTGCACTTTTTTCCAGTTGAAGATTCATGGCAATCCTTGGTTATCAGATAATTCACATTTTTTAGCAATAAAGTTCTTTTAAATTAAAGTATATACATTTATTTATGACAGAATGCTATAGAGCACACTGAATACATTGCAGTGTAGTGTGAACATAAGTTTTACATGCACTGGGAGACCAAAAAATTGCATGTCTCTCCTTAGTGCCAATTCTCTTTACTGTGGTGGTCTGAAATCAAACCAGTAATATCTCTGAGGCCTGCCTGTAGGGTCGTATCATTTAATTATTACAGAAAGTGCACAATTTTTTTCCCCTGGAGAATGGCCCACATTCTGGGTTTGGCTGATTGTGTTTTCAGTTGAAATTGGAAGCTATCCCTCATGTCTGATATGATCTGGTATTTGATCTGGAGATTGATTATATTCTGATACAACTTTTCATCAAGACTATGGGTGGTGTTCTGTTTTGCCATTACAGCACAGTGGGAAGCACATTATATCTGGTTGTTCCACAGTAAGGGAAGAACAAGAGTCAGATGATGTCAACCTCTTCCATCAAAGTTTCACCTGACAGTTTCAGCCTCCATTGTTTCCCAAACTGATAATTTCAGTAGAACTTGCAAGATAGTGATTTTTTTCCAGTTCTGTTAGTCCTCCTCCATCTACTTTTTAATTCACCTAATAATTTTGCTATACATTTTCTTGACCACCATACCCCCTTCACTCAACTGCAGTTGTTCATTCTCACAAACAATACTTCATTATTACCAACATCTTCAGTGTCCATAATCTCCATTTCAATCATTCTGTTCTGCATCAATAACTTTTTAAAAAATTTATTTACTTTAATTGGAGGCTAATTACTTTACAATATTGTAGTGGTTTTTGCCATACATTGACATGAATCAGCCATGGGTGTATATGTGTTCCCCATCCTGAACCCCCCTCCCACCTCCCTCCCCATCCCATCCCTCTGGATCATCCCAGTGCACCATCCCTGAGCACCCTGTGTCATGCAATAACTTTTAAATCTTGTCTCTGCAATTTAACTTTGTTTTAGTTCCACTCAACTCTAACCATTTATCAATCAACCATTACTTCCCATCTTATTGCCCTTCCTCTAGCAATGCAGGAGAAGACAATGGCAACCCACTCCAGTACTCTTGCCTTGCAAATCCCATGGACGGAGCAGCCAGGTAGGCTGCAGCCCATGAGGTCGCTAGGAGTCGGACACGACTGAGTGACTTCACTTTCACTTTTCACTTTCATGCATTGGAGAAGGAAATGGCAACCCACTCCAGTGTTCTTGCCTGGAGAATCCCAGGGATGGGGGAGCCTGGTGGGCTGCGGTCTCTGGGGTCGCACAGTCAGATACAACTGAAGCGACTTAGCAGCAGCAGCAGCAAGGGTCTTTGACAGAAAAGTAATCATTTATACCTTCTTACATGATATCTCAATAAAGTTGGAAAAAAGAATTAAAATGATCATTTCTCTTTACCATTATGAATGATCCACTTCATCTGTTATTATTTCTCTTTTTCTCAAAATCTATTTTGATATTACCATATCTCCCCTAGCTTTCTTGTGTTACTGTTTGCACAATTTATCTGTTTCCTTCCTTTTATGTCCAACATTGCTATGTCCTAATATTTAAAGTGCAACTCTCAACACAATATACAGTTACCTGTATTTTCTTCCAGAAGTGGCAAATTCCTGGCACAAGAACTTGTTTCTCATGTGCCAGGTTAATATTTTATTTCTTCCTCTGGTTGCTGGTAATATTTTTGTACTTTGTGAAAATTCACCTTGGTGCACACTTATGAAGCATGTGCTTTTCTGTATGTATATCATGCTTTGAAAAGTTTACTTAAGAATTTTACAACATAAAAGTCATTTTGTCTGCTGGCAATAAATTCAGGCTTTCAATGCCTATCACCTTTAAATTCCATAGAGACTCACAGTGTCCCTTGAACCAGCAGATCCTCCAGTGCCTGGAAGGATTTCACACAGCATTTACTTCCTCTGGTTAAGATGACTCAGTACCAGGGATGTTTTCATCAAGAGTCTGGAAAGTGGAGGCTGGTGGCTGTTGCCCATTGTTCTCCAGGCTGTGTTGGATTCCATATCCAAAGTATATGGCAAAGCCTAGGGGGGAAATGAGACAGTGAGAAGGGAAAGTAGGCTCTCTCCTCACTTACAAATGCCCAATGTGGGGCGAGGGATAGTAGGAAGAGGACTGGGTTCAGTCACTCAACAGTGCTCTTTAGGGCACTTCCCTGGTGGTTCCATGGTTAAGAATCTGCCCACCAATACAGAAGCTTCGAGTCCAATTCCTGGCCTGGGAACTAAGATCCCACCTGCCTTGGAGCAACTAAGCTTGCACTGAGACCACATGCCAAAACTCAGCAGTTACCTGTGACTACGGAGCCCACATGCTCTGGAGTCTGTGCGTCACAACTAGAGAGAAGCCCATCGGCCACAACGAAGAGCCTTCGAGCTGCAACTAAGACCCAATGTGACCAAATAAATAAATATTAACAAAGAACCCTCTTTTTAGTAGAAAACCACTCACCAATCACATTCCAGATGCCAAGTTGGACCCAGATCCCAGAGGTCATCTGCATCATCAAGTAAACATTCACAAAGATGCTCACCAGTGGGAGGACAGGCAGAATAGGGACCTGTGGACCAAGTCAGTTCATCCCTGAGCACACCCCAGACGTCTGAAAGGGAAACCCTACTGGGGTGGGAAGACTCCAGTCCAATTGCATCTGAGTGTTCGGTGTCTACTTAGGTTGGGTGTATAAAGGACTAAGTGTGGATCAGGGAAAGATCCATTGGTTTTAGCAACTCCCTTTCTTCCCTGGTCCAGCAAAGGATATTTAGACCTAAAGCACACAGATCTCCTTCACTCAAGGTGGACACTTTGGGCACATAAGATTACCTACCCTGAATGTAAGAGGAGAGGGGTTCTGGGGCTGCCTCCAGATGATGACCGTGACCCCAATGATGAGCAGCAGCAGCAGCACAGCCACTGTTGTGTACATGGGGTCTCCAGAGAACACATATCTGGACCCCTGAGCCAGTATTATAGTCAGGATCATCAGCAGGAGAACTGCAAGGGTCAAGGAGGAGGAGAACAGGCTGGACTCCAGAAGACCAAGATGTCAGGACCTTGGGCCACACCCCTCCCCAGGCTGCCCATATCAGGAAGGGCCATCATATCTCCAAGACACCTCAACAGCCAAAGACACAGGCTCTCACTCTATCTTGCCAATTTCAGAATATGATCAAAGAGAAATTCCACTGCTCACCAAGCAGTAAGGCACATCCGTAGACAATTTGGCCAGATTTCCGGGTGGGGTTGGTGCTAATAGGGTCACACAGACTCTTTAGAATCCTTGAGATTCCTGCTTCAGGTACAGATTCCAAAGGACTTGCTTCATGTTCAGAAATCTCAATTTCATTTTCTGTTTTCTCCTTCTTGCTTAAATTCTGGTCTGGTTGGTACCTGAATTAGAGGTATTAAAGCTATATTATTAGATTGGAACAAAAGTAATTGTGGTTTTTACATTGTTGAAATTTACCATTTGATATTAGAATACATTCTAAATAAATGTGGCTATATTATACAACATTTTAATGTGCATTATGTTTTTTTTTATTTGCTGTTTATTTTATATTTATTTTAGACTATGGCATTGATGTTAGACAAAAAGCAAATTTGAGTGATTTTTCTATTTGGGTTCAAAATAGGTCATAAAGCAGCAGAGACAACTTGCAACATTAACAATACATTTGGCCCAGGAACTGCTATTGAATGTACAGTGCAGTGGTGGTTCAAGAAATTTTGCAAAGGAGATAAGAGACCTGAAGAAGAGGAGCACAGTGGCTGGCCATTGGAAATTGACAACGACCAATTGAGAGCCCCTTGGACTGCAAGGAGATCCAACCAGTCCATCCTAAAGGAAATCAGTCTTGGGTGTTCATTGGAAGGACTGATGTTGAAGCTGAAAGTCCAATACTTTGACCACCTGATGCAAAGAGCTGACTCATTTGAAAAGACCCTGATGCTGGGAAAGATTGAGGGCAGGAGGAGTAGGGGATGACAGAGGATGAGATAGTTGGATGGCATCACCGACTCGATGGACATGGGTTTGGGTGAACTCCGGGAGTTGGTGATGGACAGGGAGGCCTGATGTGCTGCAGTTCATGCAGTCGGTAAGAGTCGGTGACAACTGAGCGACTGAACTGAACTGAATTGAGCTGAGAGCCATCATCAAAGCTGATCCTCTTCCAACTACATGAGAAGTTTCTGAAGAACTCAACACTGACTCTTCTATAGTCATTCAGCATTTGAAGAAAATTGGAAAGTTGAAAAAGCTTGATAAGTGGGTGCCTCATGAGCTGACTGAAAAGTTTTTTTTTAATTGTCATTTTGAAGTTTCACCTTCTCTATCTATGCAACAACAACAATGAACCATTTCTTGATCGGATTGTGACATGTGATGAAAAGTGGATTTTATACGACAACTGGTGATGACCACCTCAGTGGTTGGACTGAGAAGAAGTTCTAAAGCACTTGCATCAAAAGAAAGATCATGGTCACTGTTTGGTGGTCTGATGCTGGTCTGATCCACTACAGCTTTCTGAATCCTGGTGAAACCATTATATCTGAGAAGTGTGCTCAGCAAATCAATGAGATGCACTGAAATCTACAATGCCTGCAGCCGGCATTGGTTAACAGAAAGGGCCCAATTCTTCTCCATGACAATTTTAAATTCCATTTAAAATTCATGGTCCAAAACTGTAATTACATTTGCACCAACCTAAAAACATCAGCCCATAGTCTCCCAACATAGGTGTCCCCATCAACCTTTTTCCTGCCTTAAGCCTAGTGGGGCACTTAGAAAGTGACATGGATATAGAAGACGATCACCTCCCCTATCAATCCCTACCAGGTCAAGACCCCCAGTCAAGGTGTAGCCGAGTCTCACCTGAGGACGAGAACAGAAATCACCACGAAGGAGTAAGCAAGCAGGGTCCCAATTGCCATGAGGTCCACAAGGTTACTGAATTCTAAGAATAATGCTGTGACCCCTAGGATGAGGGTACAAACAAGGTGTGGGGAGAGAATGAGAAACCACTGGAAACATACAAATTAAGGACATTGATCAAAGAAGGAATGAGTTTTGTTCACTCACCTGCAAGAGTTCCAGAAGCCAAGATGGCCATGATGGGAGTGCGTGTGCGAGGATGGATCTGGGCAAGTCCTTGGAAAAGGAGCCTGTCATCTGCCATTGCATACGTCACTCGAGACATGGAGAACATGGTACCTAGGAGGCTGGAAGAGAAGATGGAAGCATAGGTGAGAACATGAGAAGTAGGACAGGCCGAAGGTTCTCCTCCCTAGTCTACATGAAGTGGAGTAAGATGTCTCTTCATCTTATCTCTCAAATAACAAGAGAGATAACCCATGAACAAGATGTTCATGGGTTACCTGAACATCTGATGGTAAATGGAGAGAAAACTTTGACACTCACCTGGATGAAAGAGCACAGAAGGTGCCAACAACCACGACATATCTGGCAGGGCCCCACCCAATATGGAGAAAAGCCTGCGGCAAGGGACTCTCAGGATGAATCTTGTAGTAGGGCACCATGAGGGTGAGTGCCGCTGAGACACCAAAATACGCCAAAAAGCAGATCAAGAGTGAGACCACGATGCTGAAGGGGATGGACCGCTGGGGGTCCTGGGCTTCTCCCCCTGCAAGATGGGAGGAAATACTGGGTCAGTAAACATGCCAGGGTGAAAGCACAAAATCAAATTCCCTCCTCCATGTTCAAAAGCAGGCTAACCTTCTCCCAATCCCTATGCCTGAGGATGGCCCAACCTGTGCCCAAACCCCTGATGGGAAGCACAATGACCATGTTACCTGTAGTGGCAATGGCATCAAACCCAACAAACCCGAAGAAGCATGTTGCCGCTCCCTGGAAAATCCCATCAAAACCAAAAGGTGCAAACCCTCCAGAACCTGGAGGGCCCAAGCTATGATGAGAGAAGGAATGAGGAAGAACATGGGTGAGGTGAGTTCATCCATCCCTAATGGACTCCTCCCTTCACACCACAAGTCCTGGCCCTAGGACCCCCATCACTTAGACCTATCAGCCCAGATCTCTTTAGTCCCCACCTTATTCTCAGCTCCATACCATCTGACATGCATTACTGTGGACAAGGGTACCCTCCTAACCTAGAGGAGTCATTGGATCCAGCTGCAGCCAATGTGTAGTCCTGTTCCGTGAGCTGCCAGTTGTGCAGGTCTCCCTTAATGAAGCCAGAGAGGACGACGAAGCTGAGAACCAAAATGTTAATGCCCGTGAACCATTTGTTAACCAGTGCTGACTCACGGGCTCCCAGAACCAGTATTCCTGTGGGAGAGATGGAATACGAGACATTCAAGATAACCAAATCCATAGACACAGAAAGCAGACTAGTGGTTGCTGGGGGTTGAAGGTTGTGGAGGGTGGGAGTGGACAGATGGATAGGTGAGTGATCAGTGGGTACAGGGTTTCCTTTAAGGGTGATGCACCTGTTTGGAACTAAATGGAGGTGATGGTTGTACAACATTGTGAATGTACTAAGTGCCACTGAATTATACACTTTAAGATGGTTAATTTCTTATTGTGGCCAGTGTCACACACAACGATCAAATCACCATAGTGTCCACCTTAAACTCATACAATGTTGTCTGTCAGTTATGTCTCAATAAAGCTGGGAACAATTGGTTAATTTGAGGCTAGATGAATGTCCTCTCAATTAAAAAAAAAAAAAGAAGTTTGATCTTGGTACAGAGGAAGAAAGTTGTCATTTGAAATCAATGATTCTGAGCTGGGGAAATTTTATCTCCCAAGGGAATTTTGGGGATGTCTAGAGACATCCCAGTTGTCACGATTTTGGATATGAGCTTCACAACTGTCTCATAAATAAAGGACACTCCATCATCAGACAATGATTTAAAAAAAAAAACAAAAACTACAAGGCACAAGACAGTCCCTCAGACTAAAGAATGTTCCTCCCGAGAATGTCAGTAGTGCTAAGGGTGGGAAACTACAGTCTATGTCTTGCTTTCCTGTCTGTCATATCACAAATCCTTTCCAGTACTAATTCCCTCACCATTCTGCCATCCCAAGTCTTTCCCAGCCAAGGTCCCCTCCCGCTCTCCTCTCTTTCCATCCTGTCTTTGACCCCATCTCACCCATCATCACCAGCACCACACCCAGGGCAAGAAAGTCAGGATACTTGGCCAGGAAAGAGGGCACGTGCAGTGGGAAAGTTCCTCTTAACGCCTGAGACATGTGGTTCCCAATCAGGCTGTCGAAGGTGGAGCTCCAGGCTCTGGCAACACTTGCAATGGCTGCAGGTGCAGAAGAAGAAAGATTCATGAACAAGCTTTAACTGAACCCCTACCATGTGCCATGGGATGTATGTCATGGAGGGGAGCAGACAAAGTAATTAATCTCAAAGAGTTTCATTTCACGGGATAGGGAGAGAAGGTACAGCTGATTCACAAAACAGGTCATCCTCTCAGAGGGTTAGGAGGAGATTGGTGTTTTGCAAGAAAAGATAACAGGAAATTGGGGCCAGCAGGGCTGGAAGGTAAGAATTGAAATTTTAAGCTGATGTGTAAAGAAAACTTCCATGAAGCCAATAGCTGAGCAAAGGCTTCAATACAATGAAGGGATGAGCCTGTGGGTCATGCGTCCCTCTCACCCACTCACTCCCTACAGTTCCCTTTACTCTGGGTTCCTAGTCCATCATTGAAGGAAAGAATAGACCCGGGCACAATGCAACTGTGCCTTTTTCCTGCCATTATTACCCACTTTGCCCACAAAGTGGATAATGAAGTTCTCGTGAATGAGCTGAAGACCCTAATTCCCCCTCCTTGTTTCCTCATCTCAACTCCCACACCTTTCCCCTCCCCATCATCTCACTGATGGCGTAGGACAGTAAGAGGTTCCAGCCAGTGACGAAGGCACACAGTTCTCCCACGGTGACATAGCTGTAGAGATATGCAGAACCGGACCCAGGGGCTCGGGCCCCAAACTCTGCATAGCAGAGCCCGGACAGCACAGAAGACAGGGCAGCCACCAGGAAGGAGATGACGATCGCTGGTCCAGCTTTGTTCCTGGTCACTTCTCCAGGCAGGATGTACACGCCAGCTCCCAGGGTGATGCCCACACCCAAGGCCACCAGGTCGAGGGTGTTCAGACAACGGAACATGCGGCCCTCAGACCCCTCCCTGGGCTTGAGCGGCCGCCTACGGACCAGCTTCTGACCGCATTGATGGAAGTCCTGACATCGCATCCTAGATGGAGTTGTGGATCTGTGATCTGCTGAGAAAACAAGACGCCAAACCATCAAGAATGTCCATCCAGCACTGGGGCCTGGCACACAGTACCTGCTTAATTGTTATGACTTGGGTGGGTAAGAATCATGAGAGTTTTTTCCTTTCTTTCTTTTTGTTTGCCAGGCTCATGGCTTGCAGGATCTTAGTTCCCTGACCAGGGATTGAACCTGGGTCATGGTAGTGAAAGCCTGGAATTCTAATCAAAAGGCCACCAGGGAACACCCTGGAAGGTTTTTTAAATTTTTATTTTAATTGAGGTATAGTTAACATACAATATTTTTAAATTTCAGATGCAACACATAGGGATTCATAATTTTAAAGGTCTTATGCCATTTATTGGAGAAGGCAATGGCCACCCACTCCAGTACTCTTGCTTGGAAAATCCCATGGATGGAGGAGCCTGGTGGGCTGCAGTCCATGGGGTCACAAAGAGTCGGACACGACTGAGCAACTTCACTTTCACTTTTCCCTTTCATGCATTGGAGAAGGAAATGGCAACCCACTCCAGTGTTCTTGCCTGGAGAATCCCAGGGATGGTGGAGCCTGGTGGGCTGCCGTCTATGGGGTTGCACAGAGTCGGACACGACGGAAGCGACTTAGCAGCAGCAGCATGCCATTTATAGTCATTATAAAATATTGGGAAAGATTGAAGGCGAAAGGATAAGGAGGTGGCAGAGGATGAGATGGTTAGATAATATCACCAACTCAATGAACATGAATTTACGCAAATTCTGGGAGATAGTGGAGGACAGGGGAGCCTGGTGTGCTGCAGTCCTTGGAGCTGCAAAGAGTCAGACACGAGTTATTGACTGAATAACAACAATATAAAACCTTGGCTGTATGGCACTGAATGTTCATAGTCACAGTGTTTATAATACCCAAGGCATGGAAGCAACCTAAGTATCCATCAACAGATGAATGGATGAATAAAATGTGATAGGCATATATGAATATGTATGTATGCGGACACATCTATATATATGTATGTGAGGTGATTATACTAAGTGAAGTCAGAGAAAGACTAATATTATACGATATCACTTCTATGTGGAATTTGAAAAATAATATGAATGAACTTGTTTGCAGAACAGAAACATAAGAAAAAAGCTTGTGGTTACCAAAGGGGAAAGGTAGGGGGGAGGGATAAATTAGGAGATTGGGGTTAACATGCATACACTTATATATGTATAAAATATATAATCAACAAGGACCTGCTGTATAGCATAGGGAACTCTACTCAATACTCTATGATAACCTAGACGGGAAAAGAATCTGATGAGGAATGGATATATGTATCATTGAATCACTTTCTGTACACCTGAAACTAACACAACATTGTAAATCAGCTGAATTCTGATATAAAAATAATAAAAGAAAGAGAAGTGTCCAGGAAACATGAAATATTTGAGAGCAATTGAATAAAAGCACATATTTATTCAGAGGGGAAAGAAGCAAAAATAAGTGACAGGACTCTGTATCCCCTCCTTTGGGGCATGGAATGTCTCATCACTACCCGGCTCTGCAGGGCGAGGCTGACCAAGTGACCATGAGTTACTATCTGCAGGCTTCCGTCTGTGATATTCCAAAGTCCAAGTTTAGCGTTTTGGATTGAGAGTGTAACTGAGCAGGACCCTGTGAGGTTTTCCCAAAGTAGACCCCTATCCATGTCCTCCACCTGCCTTTTATCTGTAGAAAAACCTCAAAGAATAAATTTAATCAGAGAAGTGAGAAAATGCAGAATGAAAACAGTCAGGCAAGACAAAATAATAATACTTTAGCTGCTAAAGTCAAAGTTCTTCCTCAAGGATTACAATAATACTCTGAGTCATGTCCTTTGAGGTGTTTTGCAGATACTAAAACCCTCCCCAGGTGGAAGATGTTGGCTGTATGCTACCCACAAGCACAGAGACCCCAGACTGTTTGGAAGCAGAAGGTTGATGATGCTGACTTCCAATTTCCTCACCACCAACCAATCAGAAGAGTGTCCATGAGCTGATCACAGCCAGCTCCTTGAACACTCTGACCCCTCACTACCTGGGCCAGGGCAAGACACACAGTACTGAGGGCACTAGACCACTGTGGCTCCCTTTGCCCAGCAAAGCAGTAAACTCTTCTCTTTTCTACTTCACCCAGAACTCTGTCTCCAAGCATCTATTGGGCGTCAGTGAAGAGAGGCCGAGTTTTGGCTACAAGAACAAGCATTCAAACAGCCAGAAAACTCTGATGAGAATCTTGGCTTCACCATCATCTCTGTGTCTTTGGAGAAGTCATTTACTTCTCTGGACCTCTGTTTCCTCTTGTTCAAATATGATGAATATAAAACAATTTTAGTTTTATAAGATGAGAAGAGTCCTGATGGCTGATTGCATGATAATGTAAATATAGTTAACATTACTGAACTGTACACTTAGAAACGGTTAAGATGGCAAATTTTATAACATATGTAATTTACCACCATATTTTTAAATTACTGCCAATAATAAAAGAGCCAGCTTCACATCGGGTTAACAAACCCAATGGTGACTTAATTTAATATAAATCACCATATAGCCCTCCTCTCAGATACCAAAATCCATGGATGCTCAAGTCCCTTACAGCCACCTGGGCATCCATAGAGGAGAAACCTGCAGATACAGTGATCAACACTACACAGGGGACTGACATCAGTGGTCCACACACCATAAACCCTATACAAGGGGAATCCTTGATATTGTTTGAGCACCAGTCAGAAAAGTGAGTCTTAGTTCATTTAAACTGAGGTGGATGAAACTAGAGCCTGTTATACAGAGTGAAGTAAGTCAGGAAGAGAAAACAAATGTCACATATTAACACACATATATATGGAATCTAGAAAAATGGTACTAATGAATGTATTTGCAGGGCAGAAATAGAGGCACAGACATAGAGAACAGACTTGTGGACACAGCAGAGGAAGGAGAGAGTGGAACGGGTTGAGAGAGTAGTGTAGACATATATACACCACCATATGTAAGACAGGTAGCCAGTGCGAACCTGCTATACAGCACAGGGGGCTCAACCTGGTGCTCTGTGATGACCTAGAGGGGTGGGAGGGAGGTTCAAGAGGGAGGGGATATAGTATACTCATGATTGATTCATGTTGTTAGATGGCAGAAACTGACACAACATAGTAAAGAAATTATCCTCTAGTTAAAAATAAATTAAAAAAAAAAAAGTCTTAGAATCTCTAGGAACTGATTAAATTCCAACCAATTCTCACACAAACACAACAGCTCTCAGCTTTCATCTAGAAAATGCGTCTCCCCACCCTCAGTCAGGAGCCAGGCTGACCCCCTGCAATCTGGGGTTGCAGAGGTCTCTTTAGGAAGATGGGAACTCAGCGCCCAGTCTCCTACAGGAGAGGGTGACCCGAGACTTACTGGATCCTTGGAGCAGAGTCTGGAGCACTGGGTCAGTCTGGGAGGCTGAGTTTAAGCCATGCAGGGCTGGAGCTGAGATATCTCCAAGAACAGAAGCGGGGAGTCCTGAGCACAGAAGACAGTCCTCACCCCTGGGATGTGGGGTGCGGATGGGGTTGAGTGGGTGGGGAAGAGTGTTGCTATCAGCTCTTGACACTTATGTGGTTACCCTCAGGAGGTGGTTCTGAGAGTATTTTTGTTTGTTTGTTTTTTGTTTTTTTAATTGTGGTTAAGTACCCATAGCGTATTATTTACTATTTTAATTATTTTAAGAGTACAGTTCAGTCATGTTAAGTACATTCACACTTTGTATAACCAAACTCCAGAGCTTTTTTCGTCTGGCAAAACTGAAACTCCATTTCCATTAAACAATTCCCCCTTTCTCCTCTCCCAGTTCCTGGCAATCACCATTCCTCTTTCTGCCTCTATGAATCTGACCACTATAGGTACTTCATTTAAGTGGAATCATTCAATATCTGTTCTTTCCTGTCAGGCTTATTTTATTTAGTACAATGTCTACTAGATTTCTGCATATTTATACTATTTTAAAAAAATAACTGATTTCTTTTTGGGGTTGTTAGGTCTTCGCTCTGCACGTGGGCTTTCTCTAGTTGCCGTGAGTGGATCTACGCTCTAGTTGCAGTCATGGACGTTTCAATTCAGCGGCTTCTCTTGTTGTGGTGCATGGGCTTCAGTGGTTGCAGCTCGTGGCCTGAGATTGCCCCACAGCATGAGGAATTTTCCTGGACCAGGGATGAGACCTGTGTCCCCTGCACTGGCAAGAGGATTCTTATCCATTGTGCCACTAGGGAAGTTCTTGTGTGTTTATGTGTGTTAGTCACTCAGTCATGTCCGTCTCTTTGAAACCCCATAGTCTGTCCATGGGATTCTCCGGGTAAGAATACTGGAGTGGGTTGCCATTCCCTTCTCCAGGGAGATCTTCCATACCCAGTGATCAAACCCAGGTCTCCTGCATTGGCAGGTGGATTCTTTACCATCTGAGCTAAATGCTGAATAACACTCCATTATGGGTACCTGTGGGGAGCGAGCTCCGCCCTGGCAAAGGTCTTGAGGAAGGAGGCTTGGCATATGCAAAGGCGGGATCAAGCCTCAGGAGTCTCCCTGGAAATTCTGGAGCATCTACCCCCAAAACTAGAGTGTGCCTACTTTCTGCTTTCACCTACACCTCTGACTTTACGGGGGGCTGTCCCCCACTACCTCTCTGAAAAAAGAGTTAGCTTACAGCTCCAGTTAATAATTCCTGGGTGTGACAGTGTTTAACCTACAAACTGCTTTGGAAATCCTCTAGCCTGCCTGAATAGGTTTTTCTGGCCACATGTGATTGTTCAGAGCCTCCCAACTGTGAGAGGCAGGAGATGTTCTAGACTGTCTAAACACAGATTCTTTTGAGTAGTTAAAAGATTGATTAGAAATTGTATTGGTGGAGGGATTTTCACTTGTTGGGCCAATGTTTGCTGCTAAGTTTCCATATCCCTTATCTGCTGTGTCCCTGGCAGTGTATTGATTAATATAATTGGTGTAAGTAGTAGCTTTAATGTTTGTAACCTGGGACCCTTGAGTTAATTCTTTTTCTTCTTATAGCTCACCACACCTTTGCTCTGTAGGAATGCAACTTTATCTAATGCTTTTTGGAGGCTGGCGCCTGACTTTAGAATAATCACCTTTAGAGAAAAAGGCCTCCGGGCCAGAAGATGATGCAAATCACCTAAACTTTTGCATATGATAAGTTTGCAGGAAGAAAACCTGGCTTACTGCATGACTCTACCCCTTCCCCCATTATCCTCTATGCATAATTTAAGGTATAAAAACTACTTTGGAAAATAAAGTGTGGGCCTAGGTCACCGAAACTTGGTCTCACCACGTCGTTCTTTCTCTTACCTTCTGGCTGAATTGTTCAGCCTCTTTTCTCCACTGAATTTCCTCACTGAGCTATCCTTATTTCAGCCTCTTTTCTCCACTGAATTTCCTCAATGAGCTATCCTCATTCTATTACTCTTTATATCCTTAATTAAAGTTTAATTAAGCAGTTGTTTCCTGATCCTCGCTGACGCCGTCCCCGCTTCGAATACCCTGGATCAGCCGGGGCTGGTCCCCGGCAGGTACCTACCACATTGGCTCATCCATTTAATAGTCAATGGACACTTGGGTTACTTTCACGTTTTAGCTATCGTGAATAATGCTGTTATGAACATGAGTGTAAAAATATCTCTTCCAGAGTATGCTTTCAACTCTTCTGGGTATAGGTTCAGAGGTGGAATTGCTGGATCACATGGTTTTAAGATGTTTTTCTGCTTGTGATGGAGAAGATGTTCACATATTGAGGAATGGAGAAGTCATTTTGGCTTATCCATGGTTCAGCCTGACCTGTGTGTGAATTAAGACTGCCTTTCCAACCCTCACAGCTCATCTGCTTTAACCATTGAGGTAAAGAGCATCTGTTTTGAAGATAAGGATGAATAACTCCCTTCTCATGGCCTCCATGTTAACACTCCCTGTGAGATAAAGTTCCCTTACCAGACACCAGGGAACTGCTGTCTCACTCTCTGTACTAAGTCTGTCTCTTTTGAAACCTTGAAGGAATACACCCTGTCATGTTGATGTATGTGCTTTGTTTGGATGAGGTATAAGACTGTGCTGGAAACCATGCTTCAACAGAGCATGTGCCTGTTTTTATGTGCCTGTTGGCCATCTGTATTTCCTCCCTGAAAAAAGGTCTAATCATTTCTTCTGGCCAGAAGAAATGTTGATCTGTAAGAGCATTTTATGTACATGGGATTTTTTTTTTGTTGATCTGGAAAAGGTCAGTTTTCATTCCAATCCCAAAGAAAGGCAATGTCAAACAATGCTCAAACTACTGCACAATTGCACTCATCTCACAAGCTAGCAAAGTAATACTCAAAATTCTCCAAGCCAGGCTTCAGCAATATGTGAACCATGACCTTCCAGATGTTCAAGCTGGTTTTAGAAAAGGCAGAGGAACCAGAGATCAAATTGCCAACATCTGCTGGATCATCAAAAAAGCAAGAGAGTTCCAGAAAAACATCTATTTCTGCTTTATTGACTATGCCAAAGCCTTTGACTGTGTGGATCACAATAAACTGTGGAAAATTCTGAAAGAGATGGGAATACCAAACCACCTGATCTGCCTCTTGAGAAACCTGTATGCATATCAGGAAGCAACAGTTAGAACTGGATATGGAACAACAGACTGGTTCCAAATAGGAAAAGGAGTACGTCAAGGTTGTATATTGTCACCCTGCTTATTTAACTTATATGCAAAGAACATCATGAGAAATGCTGTGCTGGAAGAAGCACAAGCTGGAATCAAGATTGCTTGGAGAAATATCAATAACCTCAGATATGCAGATGACACCACCCTTATGGCAGAAAGTGAAGAGGAGCTAAAAGGCCTCTTGATGAAAGTGAAAGTGGAGAGTGAAAAAGTTGGCTTAAAGCTCAACATTCAGAAAACTAAGATCATGGCATCTGATCCCATCACTTCATGGGAAATAGATGGGGAAACAGTGGAAACAGTGTCAGACTTTGTTTTGGGGGGGCTCCAAAATCACTGCAGATGGTGATTGCAGCCATGAAATTAAAAGACGCTTACTCCTTGGAAGGAAAGTTATGACCAACCTAGATAGCATATTCAAAAGCAGAGACATTACTTTGCCAACAAAGGTTCGTCTAGTCAAGGCTATGGTTTTTCCTGTGGTCATGTATGGATGTGAGAGTTGGATTGTGAAGAAGGCTGAGCGCCGAAGAATTGATGCTTTTGAACTGTGGTGTTGGAGAAGACTCTTGAGAGTCCCTTGGACTGCAAGGAGATCCAATCAGTCCATTCTGAAGGAGATCAGCCCTGGGTGTTCTTTGGAAGGAATGGTGCTAAAGCTGAAACTCCAGTACTTTGGCTACCTTGCCAGAGTATAACTCCAGCAACCAGGGATTCAACCTGAAGAGATGGACGGTGTCGGCCAATGAAACAGCCTCTCAGTTTTCTATGGACTGCCTGTTTATTCCAAGTTTAAGATTCTCTTTTATACGTTTACAAAAGCATTAGGCCAGAGGTTTGACATTTTCAGTTCCCCCTCTCCCAGATTTATTATCTCCATAAATCACTGTTGCTCTTCAAACAGAGTTCCTGCTTCAGTGATTCTCTCGGAATCAGCCTTATCATCTATTATCTACCTCCTCTAATGTGTCCTATAGTTAACTTGTGATTACATTGTAACTCATGCTACATTCCTCAGTTTACTACTTATCTTCCTAAATCCTGTTTGCCCCTAACGTCCTGAACTCACTATCTCTTAAAAAGGCTTCTAGCTATAGTGTCTCTAAAAATTCCTAACTTCTATAAGCTATAGTAAAATATGCTAACTTTACAATATTCCTTAAATCTTTAACTTCTAACTATTTTAATTATTTCTAAGCCCTAAATTCAGTAAACTCCTTTGCCATAAACTTTCTCCTCACAAATAGGCTTCAGATATCAATCCCTCCCATGGCCTCAAGCTACGGCCTATGTGCTCATCCTGGAACACTCTTTTGTAAAAGTCCTTGAACAAATGTCAATGATTAACTTTATGAATTATTTTCTGAGCAATGCTTCAGAAGGCTTTGTGCCTTCTCATGCTCCTCTCAAGACCAATAAGCACCTTAATATTCCTTTTCAGTCAACTCAGCCGAGGAGAGGAAAAGACAAGTCAGAATTACAAGGCCTAACTCCTTCATCCTGGGATCTGTGCCTGCGGAATGAGGAAGGGGGCTGGGGACCGTGCCTTCATTTTGTCAGTAATGCCTAACGCGTCTCCCAACACCACCTCATTCAAAGAGTTGACTCATTGGAAAAGACTCTGATGCTGAGAGGGATTGCGGAAAGGAGGAGAAGGGGATGACAGAGGATTAGATAGCAGGATGGTATCACTGACTCGAGGGACGTGAGTTTGAGTGAACTCCAGGAGTTGGTGATGGACAGGGAGGCCTGGCGTGCTGCAATTCATGCGGTCGCAAAGAGTCGGAACGACTGAGCAACTGAACTGAACTGAATAGAGAAGCTTTTTAATGTTGATCTGTAAGATCAACATTTTCTTTTGATCTGTTGATCTGTAAGTAAGAGCTTTTTATGTACATGGGATTCTTTCATTATGTGTTGTGTTGCATGCGTGCTCAGTTGTGTCTGACTCTTTGCCACCCTATGGACTGCAGCATGCCAGACTTCCCTGTCCTTCACGATCTCCTGGAGCTTGCTAAAACTCATGTCCATCGAGTCAGTGATGCCATCCAACCATCTCATCCTCTGTCATCCCCTTCTCCTCCTGTCTTCAATCTTTCCCAGCATCAGGGTCTTTTCCAAGGATTCAGTTCTTCGCATCAAGTGGCCAGAGTATTGGAGTTTCAGCTTCAGCATCAGTCCTTCCAATGAGTATTCAGTACTAATTTCCTTAAGGATGAACTGGTTTGATCTCCTTGCAGTTCAAAGGACTCTCAAGAATCTTCTCCAGCACCACAATTTGAAAGCATCAATTCTTCGGTGCTCAGCCTTCTTTAATGGTCCAACTCTCACATTCGTACATGATTTACTGGAAAGACCATAGCTCATAGATTAGACCTAGCTTTAAACTCTCATTTTCCTTTTCAATTAGTTTCACAAATATTTTTTTCCCAAACGAATATCATGCATTCCCCTTGATAACAACTTCTAAATAAAATTTTCTCTTTTTGGGGGCACATAAAATATTATATGTACATGTGATTCTTTTATCATATATCTCATCAAATATAGTTGAACACTTTCTGTATTCCAGACACTATTTTGGCTGCTGGGAAGAAAACAGTATCAAAAGTGTGATGGGCTGAATCCATATCCCTGCTCTCAAATTCACATGTTGAAGTCCTAATCCCCAGGAACCACAGAATGTGACTGTATTAGTCATTGGGCCTGAAAGACGTCATTAAACTTAAACGAGGTCACTAGAGTGGATCCTAACTCAGTATGACTGATGTCTTCATAAGAAGAGGATTAGAATGCAGGGAGTATACACAGAAACCAAGAGGTAAGAGATTTAGCAAATACAAATACAAGACACCTACATGTAGTGAATTTCATAGAAACAGAGAACAATAAAAAATATATATTTAATACATATATCCTAGATGCTGCTAAGTCGCTTCAGTCGTGTCCGACTCTGCGACCCCATAGATGGCAGCCCACGAGGCTCCTGTCCCTGGGATTCTCCAGGCAAGAACACTGGAGTGGGTTGCCATTTCCTTCTCCAGTGCATGAAAGGGAAAAGTGAAAGTGAAGTCGCTCAGTCGTGCCCGACTCTTAGCGACCTCATGGACTGCAGCCTACCAGGCTCCTCTGTCCATGGGATTTTCCAGGCAAGAGTACTGGAGTGGGTCGCCAGTGCCTTCTCCATATCCTAGACAGATACATATTTTATGCATGTTGATTTTACATATATACATATCTTACTATGTACAGACACAATCACAAGTACAGACATAACTTTTATCTTACTATGTACAGATACAATCACAAGTACAGACATAACTTTTTTGTGTGTGTGCTTTCCAGATAATGGTTCTTTTTTTTTTTCTTTCTTTCTTTTTGACAAATTGAAGATTTGTGGCCACTGAAGTTAATGTTTACCACATTTAAAAAAATATTTTAGGTATTTAATGTACATAATAAGGTATGTACATTATTTTTTTACAGAATGCTGTTGCACGCTGAGTAAAGTGTAGTATGACATAACTTTTACATGCACAGGGAAACTAAAAAATTTGTATATGACTCCGTTTATTGCCAGTTCTTTTTATTGGGTTGTCTGGACTCAACCAGAGATATTTCCAAAGTATGCCTGTGTGGGTGATAGTATTTGATTAATGAATGAATCTCCAGTTTGGGTCATATCACTTATTTTATTTTGTTTGTTGTGCTGTGCAGCTTGTGGGATCTTAGTTCACCCATAATGGACAGAACCCACAATCCTTGCAGTGGAAGCATGGAGCCCTAATGACCAGACCACCAGGGAATCCCCCATACCATTCAATAGTTATGAAAATGCACCATTTTCTTTCCTGGAGAATAATCCACATTCCCATTTCAGTTAATGGTGCTTTCCGTTGAAATGTGAATCTATCCCTCCTGTCCACTATGAGCTGGTGGTTGATCTGGAGGCTTGACTACATTGTGATTCAACTTTTCATCGAGTCTTGCCTATCACAGCACATGGAGTAGCACAGGATATCCGGTTGTCCCGGAAGTAAGGGAAGGATGATAATCAGGTGAGGTCAACCTCTTCCATCAAAGTTTTACCAACAGTTTCAGTCTCTGTTACTTGGATCCTACGCCTTTAATTTCATCACGGCTCTCAATTTGGTGACTTTCCTACTTCTGTTCAACCTCCTCCATCTATTTTAAAACTATACTTACTATTTTTCTTATTTGGCTGCTCCAGGTCTCAGCTGTGGCACCTGGGGTCCTTCATTGTGGCGTGAAGACTCTCCCTGCAGCAGGCAGGCTTCTCTCTAGCTGGGGTGGGCAGGCTCAGTCACCCCCTGGCATACGGGATCTTAGTTCCCTGACCAGGAACCAAACTCATGTCTTCTGTATTGGAGGGTGGATTCTTAACCACTGGACCACTGGGGAAGTCCCCTGTTCCATCTAGTTTTAATTCATCTCATAACTTGCTACTCAGTTTCTTTTTTAAAATTATTATTTTATTTATTTATTATTGGCTGTTCTGGGTCTTTGTCGCTGCGTGGGCTTTTCTGTAGTTGTGATGAGCAGGGGCTCCTCTCTAGTTGTGGTGCACAGGCTCCTCATTGCAGTGGTTTCTTCTGCTGCAGAACATGGGCTCCAGGGAATGCAGGCTTCAGGAGTTATGGCTCCCAGGTTCTAGAGCACAGGCTCAGTAGTTGTGGCACAGGCTTAGTTGCCCCATGGCAAGTGGGATGTTCATGGACCAGGGATCGAATCTGTGTCTCCTGCATTGACAGGTAGTTCTTAACTGCTGGACCACTGGCGAAGTCCCATCTTCCATCTAGTTTTATATCATCTCATGAGTTTTCTACTCCATTTCTTAAAAAAAAATAATTTTATTTGTTTATTTATGACTGTTCTGAGCCTTTTCTGTAGCTGCAGTGCACAGGCTTCTCATTGTGGTGGTTTTTCTTCTTTCAGAACTCAGGTTCTAGGGCATGCGGGCTTCACTAGTCGCAACTCATGGGCAATAGAGCACAGGCTCAGTAGTTGTAGCCCAGGGGCTTAGTTGCTCCATGGCATGTGGGATCTTGCCAGATCGGGGATCAAACCTGTGTCTCCTGCATTGGCAGGCAGATTCTTTACCATTGAGCTACCAGGGAAGCCTGCTACTCAGTTTCCTGACTTTCATCCCTCCTTCACTCTATTTCAGTTGCTCAGTCCCACAACCAATCCTCTACTTCATTATAACCACTGTCTTCATTGTTCATAATCTCCATTTCAAGCATTCTGTCCTGCAACAGCTTAAACTTGTCTTTTCAGTTTCACTTCCTATTTTTCAGTTCCACCCAACATTTATCAACAAACCCTTGACCCACCTCTGTCAGTGCAGATTTTTTCCCCAGTTAAGAATTTTCCTAATTAACTCTACTGTGCAGCTTTAAGAGTCTGAGACAGAAAAGTCAAGAAAAATGATTATTTTTCATTATTGACACTATATCTCAATAACGCCAGAGGAAATGCATGAATGAGCATATCCCTTTGTCATCATGAAAGGATTCACTTTATCTGTTATCACTCTCTTTTCCTTAAGGTCAGCTTTTTCTGATATTTATGCAGCTATGCTAGCTTTCTCGTGTTACTGTTTGCACAATGTATCTATTCTTTTCGTTTTACTTCCAATATATTTGTGTCCTAATATTTCAAGTGCAATACGGGACACATATACTGTTACCTGAATTTCCTTCCCATATGGGAGTCCCTGGTGTTTTTACTGGAAAGAGGCAGGTGGGGGAGCTTCTTGCATGCAGGTGAGTGTTTTATTTCTTCTTCTAATTGCTGCTTACATTGTAGTTTTTTGTGAAAATTCATCT
This sequence comes from Bos grunniens, assembly GCF_055505025.1. Taxonomy (NCBI): domain Eukaryota; kingdom Metazoa; phylum Chordata; class Mammalia; order Artiodactyla; family Bovidae; genus Bos; species Bos grunniens. The sequence continues at coordinate 61,744,505 of NC_141182.1, read as the reverse complement.
TGCTGCACTTGACAAAATTTTAAAAAGTTTATTTAAAATTATGCAATGTTACAGTCACTGTGTCCACGAACAATAAAATACAGGGCTCTAAGTGCATCCACCTTCACAGTCCAAAGAGGCTCATGGTGCCCCTTGAAACAGAAGATCCTCCAGTGCATGGAGGGAGTCCATACAGCATCTACTTCCTGTGGTTAAGATGGCTCAGCATCAGGGATGTTTTTGTCAAGTCTGGGAGGTGGAGGCTGGTGGCTGTTGATGATTTTTCCCTGCCAGGCTGTGTCGGATCCCATATCCAAAGTATATGAGAAATCCTAGTAGAGAAATGAGACAATGAGAAGGGAAAGTACGGCTTTTTCTCACTTACAAATGCAAAATGGGCTCCTATCATGGCATCTGACACAGTTTAGGGGAGAGGTGGTAGGAACAGGATTGGGTTCAGTCACCCAAGAGGCCTCTTTATCCCAGAAAGCCACTTACCAATGGCATTCCAGATGCCAAATTGGGTCCAAGTCCTCGGGGTCATCAGCATCATTAGGTAAATGTTCACAAAGATGCTCACCAGTGGGAGGACAGGCAGAGCAGGGACCTGTGGGCAGTCAGTTAATTTCTGAACACACCCTAGACGTCTGAAAGGGAAACCCTACCCTACATGGGTGGGAAGACTCCAGTCCTTTTCAGGCTGTGCATTCAGTGCCTATGGAGATTGTGTATGTAAAGCACTGAGTGTGGGTCAGGGAATGGTCTGTTTGTTTTAGCAACTTATATTGTTTGGGCCAGCAAAGGATATTTAGACTTCAAAGCCTGCAGACTTCATTCATTCAAGGTGAACAGTTTAGGCACATAAAGTCACCTACCTTGAAGTACTCAGGAGCTGGGTCCTTGGGCTGCCTCCAGATGATGACCGTGACCCCAGTGATGAGCAGCAGCAGCAGCACAGCCACTGTTGTGAGCCCAGGGTCTCCAGAGAACACCTGGCTGGGCCACTGGGCCAGGATCACACTCAGGATGGTCAGCAGGAGAACTGCAAGGGTCAAGGTGGAGGAGAACAGGCTGGACTCAAGAAGCCAAAGACGTCAGGACCTTGGGTCATCCCACCACCCCCAGGCTGCCCACCTCCCAAAGGGCCATTGTATCTCCAAGACTCCTCAACTGACAAGACGCACACTCCCACCACCTCCTGTCACTCTCAGAATATGACCAAAGAGAAATTCCACTGCTCACCAAGCAGGGAGGTACATCCATAGACAATCTGGCCAGATTTCAGAGTGGGGATGGTGCTGGTAGGGAACCACAGAGTCTTCAGAATCCTTGAGGTTCTTGCTTCAGGTACAGGTTCTGAAGGACTTGCTTCAGGTTTTGAAATATCAATTTCCTCCTTCTTGCTTAAAGTCTGTTCTGGTTGGTACCTGAATTAGAGATATTAAGGCAGTGTTAATAGCAGCCCCTACTCATCCAACATTAGGCAGCCTGTTCCACCTCTCTCTTGCCTTAAGCATAGAAGGACATTTAGAAGGTGGCATGAAGACAGGTTTAGAAGAAGACATTTATAAGGTGTTTTCAATGTTGGAGGTCTGGGTTTGATTCCTGGGTTGGGAAGATCCCTGGAGAAGGGAAAGGCTCCCCACTCCAGTATTCTGGTCTGGAGAATTCCATGGGCTGTATAGTCCATGGGGTCGCAAAAAGTCAGACATGACTGAGTGACTTTCATTCACTTCAATTTATGAAGGCAGAAGATGATGACTTCCCCATCAGTCCCCACGAGTCCAAGACCCCAGTCAAGATGCAGTGGAGTCTCACCTGAGGACAAGCACAGAGAAAGACACCAGGGAGTAAACAAGCAGATTCACAATTGACATGAGGTCCACAAGGTCACTGAACTTGAAGAGCAATGCCAAGAGCCCTAGAATGAAGGCAAAACAAGATGGTGGAGAGAGGGAGAAACTGGAGGAAATACTCAAGCTAAGGAAGTTGATCAAAGAAGGAGTGGGTTTTGTTATCCACCTGCAATATTTCCAGAAGACATGATGGCCACGATGGGGGTTCTTGTATGAGCAAAGACACTGGCAAGTCCCCGGAAAAGGAGTCCATCACTTGCCATATCCCTGATCACCTGGGGTATGGGGAAGAAGATGCTCTGGAGCCTGGAAGGAAAAATAGGAACATGAGGACAGACTGGGGCATCTGCTCCCTGGTCTACAGGTGTAAGGTGTCTTTATCTCTTGTCTCTCAATCTCAAAGTGCTGGCAACCTGAGCATCTGACCGTAGATGGGGAGAAAACCATGATACTGACCTGGATGTAAGAGCACAGAGGGTGGTAACAGCCACAACATATCTGGCAATGTCCCAGCCAATGTAGAGAAAAGCCTGTGGCAAGGGGCTTTCAGGGTGAATCAGGTAGTAGGGCACCATGAGGGTGAGCGCGGCTGAGACTCCAGAGTATGCCAGAAAGCAGATGAAGATCGTGATCAAGATGCTCCAGGGGATGGAACGACGAGGGTTTAGGGCTTCTTCCTCTGCAACAGTGATGGAGGTACCATGTCAGGAAAGCATACTGGGATGAAAGCACAAAATCCCTCTCCTTCTTGTACCATGAAAATAAGCCTAACCTTCTACCCACCCCTGTGCCCAAGGGGCAGCCCAATCTGTCCCAAACCCCTGATGGGACACACAATGACCATGTTACCTTTAGTGACAATGGCATCAAAACCAACAAGTGCATAGAAACATATCGCTGCTCCACGGAGAATTCCATCAAGGCCAAATGGCACAAATCCTCCAAAACCCAGAGGACCCAAGCTATGGTGAGAGAAGGAATGAGGAAGAACATGGGTGAGGTGTGTTCAACCATTTCTACTGGAATCCTCAGTTAATACCACAAGTCCTGGGCTCCAGACTCCCAACATTTGGATCCATCAGCCCTAGTCTCTTAGTCCCAACTTTGCACCCTTCAGCCCATGCATTACTAAGGTCAAGGGCACCACCCTAACCTAGAAATGCCACCCGATCCAGGTGTGATGGATGTGTGGTCCTGTTCTGTGAGCTTCCAGTTGTGCAGGTCTCCCTTGAAGAAGCCAGAGAGGATGATGAAGATGAGAACCAAGACGTTGATGCCTGTGAACACTCTGGTAACCAGAAGTGACTCACGAGCTCCCAGAACAAGTGCCCCTGTGGGGAAAATGGAATATGAGATGTCCAACATAACAAAATCCGTAGAGACAGGAAACAGACCGGTGTTTACCAGGGGCTGGGGGTTGTGGGATTGGGACACATGGATGGACAGTGACTGCTCAGTGGGTGCAGGGTTTCCTTTGTTGTGATGGACATGTTTGGAACTACATGGAGGCAATGATTGTACAACGTTTTGAATGTGCTTAGATCCACGGTATTGTATACTTTCAGAAGGTTAATTTTTTTTATTGTGGCAACCATCTCACAATATATACACCTAACACCTTAAACTTATACAATGTTGCATGTCAATTACATCTCAATAAAACTGAAGAAAGATACTAAAATGGTTAATTTTATGCTATGTGAATTATTTCCCAATTAAAAACACATCTTTGGTCTCAATACAGAGGAAGAAACACATCAAAGTGAATGATTCTCAATGGGGGTTGATTTTGTGCCTAGAGATGTTTGCCAATGTCTGGAGACATTCTGATTATCATTGTCACTACTTGGGAGGTAGGCATAGTATCTAGATAGGCATGGTATTTAGTGAGGAAAGTTCAGGAATGCTACATATCTGTCAATGATAAAATTAAGAAAATATGACAATGCGAAGAGCCTACTCATTGGAAAAGATTCTGATGCTAGGAAAGATTGAGGGCAAAAGGAGAAGAGGGCAACAGAGGATGAGATGGTTGGATGGCATCACTGACTCAATGGACATGAGTTTGAGTAAACTTCGGGAGATAGTGAAGGACAGGGAAGCCTGTAGTCCATGGCATCATAAAGAGTTGGACCTGACTTAGAAACTGAAAAAAAAAAAAAACAAAAACCAATAATGGACAGGACAGCCCCCAATACTGAAGGCTGTTCCAGTCTAGAAGGTCAGTAGTGCCAAGAGTGGGAAACAACAGTCTATGTCTTGCCTTCCTGTCTCTCATACCCCAGACCCTTCTTGGTGGATGGATTATGCATATGTGCTCAGTTGCTCAGTTGTGTCCAACCCTTTGTAACCCCATGGACTGCAGCCCAGCAGGCTCCTCTGTCCATGGATTTTCCCAGCAAGAATACTGGAGTGGGTTGCCATTTCCTCCTCCAGGGGATCCTCCTGACCCAGGGGTTGAAACTATGTCTCCTACATTGGCAAGTAGGTTTTTTACCACTGAGCCACCAGGGAAGCCATATCCCAGACCTTTATTCCAAGTCCTAATCTAGCATATTAAAAAGCAGAGACATTACTTTGCCAACAAAGGTCCGTTTAGTCAAGGCTATGGTTTTTCCAGTGGTCATGTATGGATGTGAGAGTTGGACTGTGAATAAAGCTGAACGCTGAAGAATTGATGCTTTTGAACTGTGGTGTTGGAGAAGACTCTTGAGAGTCCCTTGGACTGCAGGGACATCCAACCAGTCCATTCTAAAGGAGATCAGTCCTGGGTGTTCATTGGAAGGACTGATGCTGAAGCTGAAACTCCAATACTTTGGCCACCTCATGCGAAGAGTTGACTCATTGGAAAAGACTAGGAGGGATTGGGGGCAGGAGGAGAAGGGGATGACAGAGGATAAGATGGCTGGATGGCATCACCGACTCAATGGACATGGTTTTGGGTGGACTCCGGGAGTTGGTGATGGACAGGGAGGCCTGGCGTGCAGCGATTCATGGGGTCGCAAAGAGTCAGACATGACTGAGTGGCTGAACTGAACTGAATCCCCCACGATTCTGCCACCCCAAGCCTTTCAGCTCCTCCACCACACCCCTCTCTTCCCATCCTAATTCTGACCCCTGTCTCACCTGTGAGCAGCAGCACCACAGCCAGGGCAATAAAGTCTGGGTACCGGGCCAGGTAGTCAGGCATGTACTGAGAGAAGGCTCTCTGTAATGCCTGAGAGATGTGGTTCCCGATCAGGCCATCAAAGGTGTAGCTCCAGGCCTTGGACACACTTGCAGTGGCTGCAGCAGGAGAAGAAACATTCAGTGACAAACATGAATTAAATCCTCTATGCACCATGGGATGTATTTAGGGAGGAAAATTGCAAAATGTCAAATGTCAAACAATTTCTTTTTATGAAGTGGGGAGGGTAGCCCAGATGATTCACAAAATAGGTCAGTTATTAAGTATTTTAGTGGGAGATCAATGTTATGCAAGAAAACAGGGAAGAGGGAACAAGAGGTCTGGGAGATAAGGATTAAAATTTTAAATCCAGTGCTAATGGAAATTCCATGAAGGCAAAAGCAGAGCAGAGACTTCAGTATGGTGAGGGGATGAGCCTGTGGGCCATGCCTCCCTCTCACCCACTCCCCACGGTTCCCTTTCCTCTGGGTTCTTGGTCCATCATTTAAGGAAACTAGGGGAGAGCTGAGTAGGACGAAGCTGTGGAGTTTTCCTGACACTATTACTCTCCTCGTCTCACAAAGTGGATGACAAAATGCTCATGAATGACTGAAGACCAAATCCCACTCCTAGTTTTCCAGTCTTCAACCCCACACCCTCTTCATCCATCATCTCACCGAAGACATAGGACAGTATGAGGTTCCAGCCAGCGATGAAAGCCCACAGTTCTCCCAAGCTGATGTAGCTATAACGATATGCAGAACTGGTCCACTTTATCCGTGTCCCAAACTCGGCATAGCAGAGCCCAGACAACACAGAAGACAGGGCGGCCACCAAGAAGGAGACAATGATCGCTGGTCCAGCGACGAACAGGGCCACCTCTCCAACCACAATGTACACACCAACCCCCAGGGTGCTGCCCACACCCAAGACCACCAGGTGGAAGATGTTCAGATGACGAGACAAAAAAATCACAGGCTCTTTCCTGGGCTTCAGTGGCTGCCTGCGGATCAGCTTCTGACCACACTGACGGGGATCCTGACACCGCATCCTAGGTGGAGTTGAGGAGCTGTGATCTGCTGAGAAAGGTAGACACCAAGCCATGAAGAATGCCCATTGGCCCTTGGCCCCGGGAGTCCAATTCCATGGAGCAATGGAGTGAGGGGGGCAGATGGTGAAAGGACATTTGGGGTAAGTTGTCCATTTCTGAGCGTTGGTTTCGTCAAACATAAAGAAGCCTTTTAACATGTTTCAAAGTTACTGGAAGGGACTTCCCTGGTGGCACAGTGTTTAAGAAGCTACCTGCCAACACAGGGGACATGGGTCCAATCCCTGGCCCAGGAAGATTCCACATGCCGAGGGGCAACTAAACCAGTGCTCCATGACTACTGAGCCTGTGCTCTGGACCCTGCGAGCCTCAACTACTGAGCCTCTGTGCCTTGAGCCCATCCTCTGCAACAGGAGAAGTCACTGCAATGAGAAGCCTGCGCACCAAAACTAGAGAGTAGTTCTGCTTGCCACAATTGGAGAAAGCCTACATGCAGCAACAAGGGTGCCACACAGTCATTAATTTTTAATTACTTTTTAACAGTTAGTGGAAAGGTGGAGTGGATTGCATCTCCCCCAAATTGTGCCCCTTTGGAATATGGATAGTTTTGAGCTGAAGGCAATGAAGACCCAGCAGACCCAAACTCCTTGCCACTCCCCTTAACTGCTCAACAACATAGTTTAGGGGCCTATGCCTAGAGGAGAGCTATTACCAGAGATACATTTTTATCTCAGAAAGACTTGCCTGCATGGAATAGCAAACATTTGTTCACCAAGTGTTGGCTCTTCCCATCTTTCCTGTGGGTTCTCTTCCTCTTGTTTGAAGCCCTGGGTTCCTGCCTATACTTCTTCCTTCACTCAGTGAAGTTTATAAGCCTCCACTGCCTGACTGTCTTTGTGCCTTAGAGTTTTTATTGGGTTCCAATACATAGCAAATTAAACTTGTTCATCTGACTTATGTCAACTTGATTATTACACTTGGCAAAGAGCCTGGAAAGAAAAGGTTTCTGCCCCACAGAAGCAAAAGCCACAAACACAGAACTTGGCTCAGTAGATGCTTACTTGGTATGAGTTGAATGGATGAAGATAGTGATTTTTGTATTGAATTCAACCAGCTCTCCTGGTTCAAATCGACCTACAGTACTACTTACTAGCTCATGGGCTCCCCTGATAGCTCAGCTGATAAAGAATCTGCCTAAAATGCAGGAGATCCCAGTTCAACTTCTGGGTCAGGAAGATCTCCTGGCAGAGGGATAGGCTACCCACTCCAGTATTCTTGGTCTTCTCTAGTGGCTCAGACAGTAAAGAATCTGCCTGCAATGCGGGAGACCTGGGTTTAATCCCTGGGTTGGGAAGATCCCCTGGAGGATGTAATGGCAACCCACTCCAATATTCTGGCCTGAAGAATCCCCATGGACAGAGTAGCCTGGCAGACTCCAGTGCATGGGGTTGCAAAGAGCTGGACACGACTGAGTGACTAAGCATACACACACACACATTAGCTCGTCTGATTTAATATAACTCACCACAGTCTTCCCAAGGAAACTGCAAATGTTCAAGTCCCAGATGAAGGACCAGAAAATACGGAGATCCCACAGTGTAGAGGAGACTGAATCCAGAGGTCCACATATCATAAACTCTACGTAAGTGTAATGTTTATTGTTTGAACACCACTCAACAAACACATCTAGAGACTCCAGACACTAATGCAATCTCCCCCACATCACCTCTTCACACACACACACACAGACACACAAACTGAGTTCTCATTTCCTTCTGCTTTCATCTAGAAAATGGGTCTCTCCACCCTCAGGCTGAAGCCAGGCTGACTCCCCTGCACTCTAAGGTTGCAGAGGTCTCTTTGGGAGGATGTGAACTCAGCGCCCAGTCTCCTACAGAAGAGGGTGACCTGAGACTTACTGGATCCTTGGAGCAGAGCCTGGAGCACTGGGTCAGTCAGGGAGGCTGAGGGTAAGTCATGCAGGGCTGGAGCTGAGACATTTCCAAGAACCGAAGTGGGGAGTCCTGAGCACAGAAGACAGTCCTCACCTCTGTGTTGTTGGGGTGGGGATGGGGCCGGGCGGGCGGGGAGCAGTGTTGCTATCAGCTCTTGACACTTATGTGGTTACCCTCAGGAGGAGGTTCTGAGAGGTCTTTTTTTACTGTGGCAAAATACCTATAACATAAAATTGACCGTTTTAACCATTTTTACGTGTCTAGTCGTGTTAAATATATTTGCATTTTGTGTCGTGTTAAGTACATTCGCATTTGGTGCAACCAAACTCCAGGGCTGTTTTCATCTCGCAAAAGTTCAACTCTGTTCCCATTCAACAACAATTCCCCCTTTCTCCTTTCCCAATTCCTGGCAATTACCCTCCTCCTCTCTGTGTCTATGAATAGACACTCCAGATACTTCATTTAAGTTGAATCAGAATATTTGTCATTTCCTGTCAGGTTAATTTAGCTTAGTAAAATGTCCACCAAGTTCTTTCATGTTGTAGCATGCGTTGGAATTCCCTCCCTTTTTAATGATAAATAACACTCCATTATTTGTACCTACCACATTGTCTTATTCATATGTTGGTCAGTGGGCACTTGGGTTGCTTTCATGTTTTGGTTTTGTGAATAATGCTGCTATGAAAATGAGTGTTCAAATATCTCTTCTAGAGTGTGCTTTCAATTCTTTTGGTATTGCCTTGGAAGTAGAGTGAGCTTCCCTGGTGCTCAGACAGTAAAGAATCTGCCTGCAATGTGGGAATACCCAGGTTCGTTCCTTGGGTCAGGAAGATTCCCCAGAGAAGGGAATGGCTACCTTCTCTAGTATTCTTGCCTGGAGAATTCCAGGGACAGAGGAGCCTGGTGGGCTATAGTCCATGGGATTGCAAAGAGTCAGACACGAGTGAGTGACTAACACTTTCTCTTTCAGAAGAAGAATGGCTGGATCATATAGATTTTTGTCTGCTTGTGATGGAGAAATATTCACATACTGAGGTATGAAGTCCTTTTTTTCTTATGGTTCATCTTGAACTGTGTGTGAGCTAAGACAGCCTGTCCAGCTCTCACAGCTCATCTGCTTTAACCATTGCGGTAAAGAGAGTCTGTTTGGAAGATAAGAATGAGTAACTCCCTTTTCATGGCATCCATGTTAACACTCCCTCCAAGATAAGGTTCCCTTCCCAGACACCAGGGTCCTGCTGTCTCGCTGTCTATGTACTAATTCTGTCTCTCTTGAAATCTTGAAGGAATTCACCCTGTCATGTTGATGAGTGAGTTTTGTTTGGATGAGGTGTAAAAGGATGCTGGAAACCATGCTTCAGCAGAGCAATTCCTCAGAGCTCTCTGAGAGGCTGCCTTCCCAACTATAGCCCTCAGTTTGGTTCAAATTAAGTTTTTTTTTCTATCCCTATGGTAGGTTCTTTATTGATTGCTCCTGTGGACACAGATTCTTTTGATCATTAAGAACCCCGAAAAGGAGGGGCTGTAAAACCAGGGACCCAACTCTCAATCCTCCTCCCTCCCAGTTTTATTTACACGACTTGGCCTTGCAAAATCTGCTTGTGACCTGAGACACTCAATTGTGGGGAATCCTTAAGCCCAGCTCAGCACCAATTAAGAGTTGTTGTTACATGCATTCACGAAGTCGTATCCAACTCTTTGCAACTCCATGGACTGCAGCATGCCAGGCATCCCTGTCCTTCACTGTCTCCTGGAGTTTGCTCAAAATCCTGTCCATTGAGTTGGTGATGCTGCCTAACCATTTCATCCTCTGCCACCCCTTCCTACTCCTGCCCTCAATCTTTCCCAGCATCAGGGTCTTTTCCATTGAGTCAGTTCTTCGCATCAGGTGGCCAAAGTATTGTAGCTTCAGCTTCAGCATCAGCCCTTCCAATGAATATTCCAATGAATGATTTTCTTTAGGATTGACTGGCTTGAATTTCTTGCTGTTCAAGGGTCTCTCAAGAGTCTTCTCCAGCAACACAGTTCAAAATCACCAAAGTTTAATTCTTTGGTGCTCAGCCTTCTCTATGGTCCAGGTCTCACATTCACACACAACTACCAGAAAAACCAAAGCTCATAGATTAGACATAGCTTATTTTCCATTTCAGTTAGTTTCACAAAATATTTTTTTTCAAGTGAATACTATTCATTCCCCTTGATATCATCTGAAAAATAAAATTTTCTCTGTTTTGGGGCACATAAAATATTACATGTACATGTGATTCTTTTATTATATATCTCATCAAATATAATTGAACATTTTCTGCATTTCAGACAGTGTTTCAGCTGCTGGGGAGAAAATGGTGGTCAAAAGTGTTGTGAGTTGAATGCATTTCCTTTTTCTCAAATTCCTCTGTTGAAACCCTAACCCCCAGGACCACAGAATGTGACTGTATTTGGTGAGAGGGCCTTAAAGAGGTAACTAAATTTAAATGAGGTCATTAGAGTTGGCCCTAACCCAATATGACTGATATCTTCATAAGAAGAGGTGATTAGAACACAGCATACAAAGAGACAAAGAGGAGGAGAGATTTAGCAAATAAACATACAAGACACCTAAATGCAATGAATTTCATAGAAACCGTGAACATTTAAAAATATATTTTAATACATATATCTTATATAGATACATATTTTATGCATTTAATTATACGTATCTTACTATGTGCAGATATATTCACATGTACACACATGCTTCACTTTTTACAAATACTGCATGTTCTACAAATTGATTTGTGACCACTGTATTATCAGTTGATATTTACCATATTTTAGAAAAAATATTTTTAAAAATCAAGGTATGTACTTTTTAACAAAATGCTATTGCACACTGAGTAGAGTATAGCATAACATAACTTTTTTAAACATGACTTTTATATGCATGGGGAAACTAAAAAAATTGTGTATGATTTCTTTTATTGCCAGTTTTTTTTATTGGGTCATCTGGACCCAACAAGCAATATTCCCAGTGTATACCTGTATGGGTGATCATATTTGATTAATGAATGAATCTCCAATTTGGGTCACATCACTTATTTAATTGGTTGCACTGTGCAGCTTGTGGGATCTTAGTTCCCCCATTTGGGACAGAACCCGCACATCCTGCAGGTGAAAAATGGAGCCCTAATGACTAGACCACCAGGGAATCCCCCATACCATTTAATAGTTATGAAAATGCACCATTTTCCTTCCTGGAGAATTACCCACATTCTGGTTTTGGCTGATTGCATTTTCAGTTGAAATGTGAATCTACCCTTTATATCTGCTGTGAGCTGAGAGCTGCTCTAGAGGCTTGATTATATTCTGATGCAGTTTGTCATCAAGGCTGTGTTCCCAGAAGTGTTCTGTACCGCTTATCACAGCTCACCGGCTAGCATGATTCCCGGGTGTCCCACATCAGTGAGGGAAGACTGACAACCAGATGATGTCAACCTCTTCCATCGAAGTTTCACCTGACAGTTTCAGTCCTCATTAATTTCTAAGCCAGTAATTTCATTAGAACTCGCAAGATAGTGGTATCTCTAATTCTGTTAATCTCTCTTCACTTATTCTTTAATCCATCTGATAATTTTGCTGTTTAGTTTCTTGACTTCCATCCCCCTTTTACTCTACTTCAGTTGTTCATTCCTACCAACAACCTCTATATCATTATCACTGACATCATTAAAGTCCATGACCTCAGTTTCAAGCATTCTGTTCTGCAGCAACCACTTCTCATCTTGTTTCTCCAGGTTCATTTTCCAGCTTTTACTTTCACCCAACTGTAAGCATTCATCAACCAGTTATTCCTCCCCATCCCGTTCCCCTTCCTCTAGCAATGCAGGTGTCCTGGTTGTTTTTTCAATTAAGAACTTTTTCTCATAAACTCTGTGGTGCAACTCTAACGTTCTACCACAGAAGAGTAAAGAGAAATGATCATTTGGACGATGTTACACTACCTCTCAATAAGCTGGGGGAAGAGATTAAAATGAGCATTTCCCTTTATCATTACTCAAGATCCATTTCACCTGTTATTCTCTTTTTCCTAAACTCTACTTGGTTCTGTAATAAGATAGCTGCCCTAGCATTCTTGTGTTACTGTTTGTACAATGTGTTTGTTCCCTTCCTTTTACTTTCAACCTATTTATGTCCTAATGTTTAAAGTATAACCCTGGACAGAAAATATACTTACCTACATTTCCTTCCCAGGTCACAATCTCTGTGTTTTCAGTGGAAATAGACATAAGAAGGTGCTTCTTATACACCCATTAACATTTTAGTATTTTCTCCGGTTGATGGTTATTTTGTTGTACTTTCTTTGTGGAAATTCACCTTGAGGCTCACTTATGAAGCATGTGCTTTTCTGAATATATATTTTGCTTTGAAAAGTTTACTTCAAAATTATTCAACAGTAAAGTCATTTTATCTGCTGGCAATAAGCACATGGTTGTAAATGCATTTCAACTTCAGGCTCCATAGAGACTCAAAATGTCACTTGAACTGGAAGATACTTCTGAGTCTGGAGGGATGCCACACAGCATCTATGTCCTGTGGTTAAGAAGATTCATCACCAGGGATATTTCCATCAAGCATTTGGGAATTGGAGGCTGGCAGCTGTTGATCATTGTTCTCCCCCAGGCTGTGTCGGATCCCATATCCAAAGTATACAACAGATCCTAGCAGGGAGATGAGACAGTGAGAAGGGAAAGTAGGTGCTTTCTTCACTTATGAAAGCCCAGCAGGTGTCCTACGCCTTCTGTTGCGCCTGACAGTTTAGGGGAGAGGTAGTAGGAAGACACTTGGGTTCAGTCACTCAAGGGGCCTCAGTTTCCAAGAAACTCACTCACCAATCCCCATCCAGAAGCCAAACTGGACCCAGGTCCTAGTGTTCATCTGCATCATCAAGTAAACGTTGACAAAGATGCTCACCAGTGGGAGGATGGGCCAACAAAGGACCTGTGGACAAAGTTAATTCATCCCTGAACACACCCCAGACGTCTGAAAGGGAGACCCTACTCCACGTGGGCAGGAAGAGTCCAGTTCAACGCAGGCTGTGTGTTCAGTGCCTACTGAGATTGTGTGTGTAAAGCGCTGAGTGTATATCAGGAAAGGGTCCATTGGTTTTAGCAACTTCCCTTCTGGGAGCAACTCCTGATCCAGCCTACAGCATTTAGATGTCAGAGCAGGCAGCCTTCATTCCTCACCCTGGAGAGCTTGGACACATAAGGTCACTCACCTTGTAGTGAAGAGGAGAGGGGTTCTGGGGCTGCCTCCAGATGATGGCTGTGATGCCAGTGATGGGCAGCAGCAGCACAGCCACTGTTGTGTACACTGAGAGTCCAGAGAATACACGGCTGGTCAACAGGGTCAGGATCAGGCTCAGGACCATCAGCAGGAGAACTGCAAGGGTCAAGGTGGAGGAGAACAGGCTGGACCCAGAAGATAAAGACATCAGGACCTTGGGTCACACCCATCTCAAAACTGCCAACCTCAGGAAGGGCCATTATCTCTCCAAGATTCCTCCTCAACTGCCCAAAACACACTGCCCTCCCCATACTGTCAAATTTAGAATACAGCCAAGAGAAATCCCACTGCTCACCAAGCAGAAAGGCACATCCATAGACAATCCGCCCAGATTTCCGAGTGGGGATGGTGCTGGAAGGGAACCACAGAGTCTTCAGAATCCTTGAATTTTCTGCTTCAGGTACAGATTGTAAAGGTCTTGCTTCCAACTGAGAAATATCTATTTCCTCTTCTGCTGTCTCATTCTGGCTTAAATTCTGTTCTGGTTGATACCTGAATTAGAAATATTAAGGCAGTGTTAATAGTATCCCCTACTCATCCAACATCACCCGGATGATTCCATCTCTTTCCCAAATTAACGATTGTTGGTCATTTTGAAGGCAGTGTGAAGGCAGAAGAGGATCATCTTCACATCAATCCCCACCAGTCAAAGACTTCCAGTCAGCATGTTGTGGGGTCTCACCTGAGGACAAGCACAGAAAAGGCCACCAAGGAGTAAGCGAGCAGGGTCCCAATTGACATGAGGTCCGCAAGATCAGTGAGCTCAAAGAGTAGTGCCATGACCGCTAAAATCAGGGCACAAACAAGGAGGGGGGAGAGAGTGAGATAGTGGAAATATGCAAGTTAAGAAAACTGGTCAAAGAAGTTTTGTTTATTCACCTGCAAGACTTCCAGAAGCTAAGATGGTCCACATGGCGGTTCGTGTGTGGGCATGGATTTGGGCAAGTCTCCTGAAAAGGAGTCCATCCTCTGCCATTGTGTAGATCACACGAAGCATAGGGAACATGGTGCCCAGGAGGCTGGGAGAGAAAGTGGGCACGTGGGAGGAAGGGGAGAAGCATGAGAGACTGGGGTTTCTGCTCCCTAGTCTACATGGGGTAAGCTGTCTTTCCCTTTTGTTTCTCAATCTGAAGCTACAATATCTGATAATCTGATAGAGGATGGAGAAAAAGCTTTGACACTGACCTGGATGAAAGAGCACAGATGGTGATAGCAGCCAGGACATATCTTAGAGGGCCCCACCCAACACTGAGGAAAGCCTGTGGCAGGAAGCTCTCAGGATGAATCTGGTAGTAGGGCACCATGAGGGTGAGTGCTGCTGAGCCACCAACATACACCAAAAAGCAGATGAAGATTGTGATCACGATGCTAATGGGGATGGAATGCTGAGGATTTCTGGCTTCTACTCCTGCGAGATGAGTGGAGCATTAGGTCAGTAAACACACTGGAATGAAAGCACAAAATCCAATTACCTTGCACCTCCAAATGCAGTCTAAACTTCTTCCAACCCCTATGCCCAAGGGCAGCCCAACCTGCCCAGACCCTTGATAAGAAACACAGTGACTACAGTTACCTGTAGTAGCAATGACATCAAAGCCATCAAAGGCATAGACACATGTTGCTATTCCATGGAGAATCCCTTCAATGCCAAAAGGTGTAAACCCTCCAGCACCCAGAGGACCCAAGCTGTGATGAGAGAATGAATGAGGAAGAACATGGGTGAGGTGAGTTCAGCCATCCCTACTTGTATCCTCAGTTAATATCACAACTCCTGGACTCCATGACTCCATCATCGGATTCATCAGCCCTGATATCTGTGGTCCCCACCACGTTCCCAGCTGTGCACATCACACACATAGACATTATTCAGCCAAGAGTACTCTCCTAACCTAGAGGTGTCAGTGGATTCAGATGTGTTCAACGTGTAGTCCTGTTCTGTGAGCTTCCAGTTGTGCAGGTCTCCCTTAATGAAGCCAGAGACGATGATGAAGACGAGAATAGAAAGGTTCAAGCCTGCGAACACTTTGTTAAGCATGACTGATTCATGAAGTCCCAGAACCAGCAGTCCTGTGGAAAGATGGAATATGAAGCATCCAAAATAACTAAATCTGTAGCATACAAAGAAAACTAGTGGTTGTCATAGGCTGGGGTTTATGGGTGGGTGAGAGGCAGACAGTGACTGCTCAGTGGGTACAGGGTTTCCTTCCGTAGTGATGAAGATGTTTGGAGCTGCATGGAGGAGACGGTTGCACAACACTGTGAATGTACTAAGTGTCACTGTATGGTACGCTTTCAGATGGCTAATTTCTTACTGTGGCGATCATCTCACAATAAACACATTGACCAACATCACTTTATACATCTTAAAATTATGTAATATTGTATCTCAATTAAGACAAGCTATGACAAACCTAGACAGCACCTTAAAAAGCAGAGACATCACTTTGCCAACAAAGGTCTATATAGTCAAAGTTGAGGTTTTTCCAGTAGTTATGTATAAAAGTACGAGTTGAACCATAAAGAAGCCTAAGCACCAAAGAATTGATGCTTTCAAACTGTGCTGCTGGAGAAGACTCTTGAGAGCTCCCTGGACAGCAATGAGATCAAGCCAGTCAGTCCTAAAGGAAATCAACCCTGAATATTCATTGGAAGGACTGATGTTGAAGCTGAAGCTCCAATAGTTTGGCCACCTGATATAAAGAACCAACTCACTGGAAAAGATGCTAATGCTGGGAAAGACTGAAGGCAGGAGGAGAAGGGGATGACAGAGAATAAGATGGTTGGATGGCATCATCAACTCAATGGACATGAGTTTCAGCAAACTCGGGGAGATAGTGAAGGACAGGGAAGCCTGGTGTACTGCAGTTCATGGGGTCACAAAGAGTTGGATGCGACTTAGCGACAGAACAACAATAACAATCTCAATTATATCGCAAAAAATCTGGGGGGATATGGTAAAATGGTTAATTTTATTTTGTGTGAATTTCCACTCAAATAAACAAATATCTTCAGTCTCAGTACAGGGAAGAAACTTGTAGGCCTAAAGCAAATGATTATCAGGTGGGGATGATTTTGTCTCTGAAGAGACTCTTGGCAATATCTTGAGGCATTCTGATTGTCATAATTTGGCTGGTGGGCATTGCTGTTATCTAGTAAGTAAAGACTGAGGGTGCTAATCAACAGTTGACAATGATTGAAAAAAAATTCACAATGAATAAGACAGCTCCCTGACATCGAAGAACGATTCCACCCAGAATGTCAGTAGTGCCAAGGGTGAAAAACAATGGTTTGTATCTTGGCTTCTTGTCTGTCTTATCTCAGACAGTTCATTCCGGTCCTACCTGATGTGAAGAGCTAACTCATTTGAAAAGACCCTGATGCTGGGAAAGATTGAGGGCAGGAGGAGAAGGGGATGACAGAGGATGAGATGGTTGGATGGCATCACTGACTCAATGGACATAGTTTGGGTGAACTCCAGGAGTTGGTGATGGACAGGGAGGCCTGCTGTGCTGCGCTTCATGGCGTTGCAAAGAGTCAGACATGACTGAGTGACTGAACTGAATTATCCCACCATTCTGGAACTCCAAGCTTTCTTTACCCCAACTCCCCCTCCACATCCCACTCTTCCCATTCTATCTCTGAGCCCTGTCTCACCTGTGAGCAGCAGCACCAGGACCAGGGCAAAAAAGTCTGGATGCCTGGCCAGGAAGTAGGGCATATATGGAGAGAAAGTTCCCTGGAACGCCTGAGAGATGTGGTTCCCAATGAGACTGTCAAAGGCGATGCTCCAGGCCCTGGCCTCACTGGCGGTGCCTGCAGCAGCAAGAGAACACTCACTGACAAAGAGAAGCTGAATCTCTATCATGTACCACAGGATGTTCTGGGGGAAAAAAACAGACAAAATACCTAATCTTACAAAGTTCCCTTTTATGGAGTGCAGAGGGTACACCCTTTGCAAGCAGCACTAATGGTGAAGAACTTGCCTGCCAATGCAGGAGACATAAGAGATGCAGGTTCAATTCCTGGGTTGGGGAGATCGTCAGTGGTAGGAAATGGCAACCCACTCCAGTGTTCTTGCCTGGAGAATCCCATGGACAGAGGAGCCTGGTGGGCTACAGTCCATGGGATCGCAAAGAGTTGGATGTTCCTCAAGCAACTTTGCACTCAGAGTAGACCCAGATGATTCACAAAACAGGTCAACTATTTAATATGTTAGGAGAAGATTAATATGAGGCCAGAAACTATAACAGGGAAGTGGGACCTAGAGGACCAGGAGATGAGGGTGACAATTTAAGTCGAATTGTAAACAAAAATCCCAAAAAGGAAACAGCAGAGCAGAGACTTCAATATGGTGAGGGGAAGGGCCTGGGGGACATGCCTCCTTATCACCCACTCCTTTCAGTTCCTTTTCCTGCTCAGTTCTTGGTTCAGTCATTTAAGGAGAGCAGAGCTGCCCTAACTAGAATACAGTTATAAGGGTTTCCTGCCACAGTTATCCACGTCCCCCCACAAGGTGCATTAATGAAGTTCTCATGAATCAGTGATGACTCCAATACCTGCTCTGAATTTCCTGATCTTAAGCCCCACACCTTCCCCCACCCCACTGTCTCACCAATGACAAAGGACAGGATGAGGTTCCATCCAATGACGAAGGCACACAGTTCTCCCACAGTGACGTAGCTGTAGAGATACGCAGAACCAGAGCGTGGTACCCGGGCCACCAACTCCGCGTAGCACAGCCCGGACAAAAGAGTTGATAGGCCGGCCAGCAAGAAGCAGATGATGATCGCTGGTCCTGCTTCATACACAGCCACTTCTCCAACCACGATGTACACGCCAGCTCCTAGGGTACCGCTCACACCCAGAGCTGTCAGGTCTCTGGTGTTCAGACAGTGGGCCCTGCCCTTCTCAGACTCCTCCCTGGGCTCCAGCCGCCGCCTACGGATCAGCTTCTGACCAAACTGGTGAACATCCTGACACAACATCCTAGAGAATCGAGGAGGCTCAGATCTGCTGAGAAAACAACACAGCAAGCTGTCAAGAATGTCCACCTACCCTTGGCCCTGGGAGTCCAGTTCCATGGAGTGACAGAGTGATGGGAACAGGTGGTAAGAGGACATATTGAGCAAGTTCTCTATCTCTGAGATGTGGTTCCTTAAACCTAAGTTAATCTTTCAAGATGTTTCAAAGTTACGGAAAGAGTTGCTTGAACAGAAGCGAGGGGGAGCACTTCTCTTAATGAAGTGTGATTTTATTCCTCCTATCTTCTTTACTGAAAATACACATCCTACTTTCCTGTTATACGCTAAAATGCTTCCGTTATTATTTCTAGTAGATTTACCTATATATTTCAAATAGAATCCTCAACTCTTAATACCTAGAAAAGCTAAAACATAATTATTTCTAAAGTGTTCATTCAAAAACTTTTATCCGATGCCAAGCCAATTTTCTTGCTAACAAATGTTGTAACATAAATTTAGTGACTTTCAGGCAACCCAGTTACAGTAAAAGTATTATGCTTAATATTGATGACTCTGAAGATATTTTATTCTAAGTTTGTTTTTATATTAACAAACTTAAACTGACTTTAAGGTCAGATATCAGTTTAACACTGAATATTTCCCAGAGTGTGTGAACCTGCATTTAGCTTCATTCTTGTATTTAAAATTATTTGCTTTCTTTTCTTTAAGCCAATTTAATAGCGGTCCTTTACAAATCAGCAACACTATCCAAAAGCAAAGACACATACTGAGACGTACATAAATCCAGACAGAGACCTCACGGTTTCATTTTCTAAACTTAGCCATGAATCAGCTATTACAATAGGAAACTCACTAGTTTGTAAATAACTATAACAGTAAAATACAGTTACTCGTTAAAATAAATATATTTATGTAAAATTTTTATAAAGTTTTTAAATAAGTACTAAGTAAGATTCTTCCATGTTTTATCCTCAGTCTCAGAAATTAGACAAGGCTTGGATAAGTGTTCCTAAGAGCCCTGGTGTCAAGGCATAGGCAGAGAAAATCATGTTCTCCTAGCAAGAGTTGTCCTTTAAGGGTCAGAATTCTAAAAAATAAAAAGTATTTTAAAAGTGAATTTTCTCTAATTACACATGCAAAAAGAACCAGTATTTTTTCTTCAACAGAATTTTTAATCTTAACAAATTTTCTCCAGAGTCCAGAGAATATTGTGGCCACACAATGTTAGAATAACATATCTTCTTTCTTTTCTGTAGTCATAGTTTCCATAGGTTAATTTTAGACCAGAGAGTTCTCAAATTGGCCCTGATAACAGGGGGAAAGTGGCTGATAAAATGTTGTACCAGCAAAGACTATTTCTCTGGAAAGAAGGGGGTCTTCTTTTAATCCAAAGAATCTGAAGCAGTAAGGGAACTTGCAGGAGTTGGGGAAGCTTGGTTCCCCTCCGAGAGCTGGGAAAAATTAGAAGGGGATCATTTAGAATAAATAGGACACTTAATCTCAGTTTATTTTCCCATCCATGGCAATAAAGATTTAATTGTAAGATACTATAATATTATAAGATAGTATAATATTATAATCCAGAGACCCAATATTTTAGGCCATTTTCCATCCCTCAACTTAAATAAAGACCAGCGATCATTAAAGCAAATCTAAGTTTTCTCTTTCTTGGCCCATCTGGCTTAAAAAGGACAATGTCCCAGGTTGAACAACCTGCAACCAAGAACAGCACTCCTAGAAATGAAGTCCAGCCTCCCAGAAACATGACTCGGGGGCCCCTGGGAGACCCAGACTGCCCTCTGAATTTCCTTCGAATCCTGTGTGTGATGGAATTTTGAGAGTCCTCTACTCTCCCATTGCTCACTGACCAGAAGTCTGTAGTTGACCCAGTCCCTCCCATGAGGGGTTCCCAGTGCGGGGGTGGAGTGGGGGTGGGGTGGGGGGTGTTGAGGGAACATTTGAACCAGTGCCAGAGTCACCGGGGTGCCCCTCGAGCGTCCGCTATAGCGGTGAGGTCTGCGTGAACGTGGCCGGCCCAGTATGCTGTGCCCCTTGCAGTGCATGGCTGTCACAGCCTGGAGTGGCAGAGAACTGCTGGAGGAACTGGAGTTGGCTACAAGGCAGAAGGCCACGGTGGTCAGGACCTGAGAGCCAAGTGGTGAGAACAGTCTCACAGCGGATTTGTGGACACGGAGTACAGCGGGAGATAAAACAGCAAAAATAGCCCCAGGTCTACCACCCCGTTTGTTTGGCATCTAAGGTAAAACTGAAGGGGACATAAGGCTTAGGTGAAAAAGAAACCTTGCTTCTCAAGTAAATTAGTAAATTCTAATTAGTAAAATCAAGTCAATTCTTTACTTCTCAAGTAAAGAAAATCACAGGACAAGAAGAATTTGCCTGCTGGTGGGTTGCTTGGGGAGAAAGACATGGAAGACTGATTGTGGGGCCTGCGGGTTGTAATTTTTCTACTCCTGGGAAGTAAAAGTGCAGTGTGTAGCAGGGAGCGATTTGTTGGAGGCAGTGGTAGGTGCCAAGCTAAGATCCCCGCTGCCTTGCTCTCAGTGTTGAAGAGGATGGGCACAGGGCATGCTGGGAGTTGTAGTTCCTGCAGAGCCAGCAAAAGACAGAGAAAGGAGTGAGAAGAACATGACTTGGGCTCCTTCACTGAGCTGACCTGTAGCCCTGCGGATCTTGGAAGGAGAACAAAGCAGAGAGTGAGAGCAAGCAAGTTCTCATGGGAGAGAGAGAAAGACTCAGAGGTCTCCAGCCAGCAGCCTGGGGAGACCTGCAGTTTACCTTGAAATCCTGGGTCTCAGCATCAGACATTCTCAGATAGAGTCAGGCGTGAGCGGTGGCTTAGTTCTCTGCCCAGGAATTGGACCCAGGTGGCCTGGGGGAAAACCAGGAACCCTAGCCGCTTGTCCACCAGGGGCCAGAGGCTAGAGATAAGATTCCCCTGGCTCTCGTCCCCATAGATATATTCATTTCTCAAGAAGTCAAAAGCTGTGAAAAAAAACAAACAAACAAAGAAAAAGTGTACGAAGTAGATTAAAGACACAGCCCAACAAGCCAGAGGGCACAGAGAAACTGCTTGTTCAGTTCAGACCAAAGTGAGGCAGAATTACACACCTGGAGAGAAGAGATGTGGGCCTTCCCCTGAGGAGGAGGAGCCCCATAAGATGGCAGTTAAGTCATTCACACAGGGCACTTCTTCCAGATTTGTTCACCTTTGGCCAATTGTTTGGTTTCTTTTTCCACACCTGCCCCGCCCTAGGATCCTCCCCAAAACACATGTGCAACTTCTTTCCAGGACGGATTCTAGTCCAGAGCCCTGTGAGGGGGTCCTTGACATCACCTATTATGGGATGGTGCCCCCTTCTTTTTGACCTCCAAGGAGCCTTTCTGGGGATGTGCAGAGTCTCCCAGTCCCAAGGGTAGGAAATATGTGACCTCTTGATCTTTTAATCAAATAGAGTTTAGCCCTGCCCTGATTGTTATCTTAGGTGTCCACAGGAGACAAAGTCCAGCTACTTACTCTGTTCTTGTCATTTCCATCTTGAAGTTGCCAACAGGAGGCTGGTTGTAAATGTCTAGCCAAGTGCCCACCTGCCTCCTTCCTCAGGAAATGTAAACAGGAGTCTAATTGTGAATGCCCAGCCTGGAGCTTACCTAGATCCTGCTTCAGTGCAGTATGGGGCTCCTGGGCGTTATTTCTGTCCCCTGTTTCTTGTAGGCAGACTCCAGTCTCCACGACCTTCCCTGAGTTCCAAAGTGCAGTTTCAAGCAGTTGCTAATCACGGAGCTTCCGAGAAACCACCTGAGACAAAATTAAAGGGGCCAAAGCAATTTCCTTGTCTAACAATGTTCTACGTACAAGAAGAGACCTTGAAAAAGTAAGGTTGCAGTTACTAGCTGCCAGCAGACATTGTTCTGTGAATGGATGTGGCATCCTAGTCTGATGCAACTCAGAAAACTCATTTTTGGCAATGCAAGGACTTGTCTGAGATCACAGCCAGCGTCACCTAGCTATTTCCTCAGATGTCTGCACTGCAGCGACTTCATTTTGACTTTTAACTGTAGTTTTCTCCCCAATAGCCAAAGCAGGTGCCACCATTAGTGATGTCAGTGTTTGTCTACGTATGCGAAGATGGAAGAATCAGGGCTCATAAGATCTTCTCCTGACTTGTGGACACAGTGGAGGAAGGAGAGGGTGGGACAAATTGATAGAGTAGCACTGAAATATATGCGCTGTGTGTGCTAAGTCACTTCAGTCGTGTCCAACTCTTTGTGACCCCGTGGACTGCAGCCCTCCAGGCTCCTCTGTCCTTGGGATGCTTCAGGCAAGAATACTGGAGTGGGTTGTCATTCTCTTCTCCAGGGGATCTTCCTGACCCAGAGATGGAACCTGGGTCTCCTGCATTGCAGGCAGATCCTTTACCATCTGAGCCACCAGGGAAGCCCCCAATCATATACATTACCACATGCAAAATAGACAGTTAATGGGAAGTTGCTGCGTAACACAGGGAGCTCAATCCGGCACTCTGTGACAACCTAGAGGGGTGGGATGGGGGGTGGGTGAGAGGGAGGTTCAAGAGGGAGGGGACACATGTATACCTATGGCTGGTTCACGTTATTGTACGGCAGAAACCAACAGAACATTGTAAAGAAACAATCTTCTGATTGAAAATAAATTTTAAAAAGTCTTCTGAAAGTGTCTAACTCCCTGACGGCCTGTTCTGCCAGTTTTCCCAGTGCACAGACTGCTTCATTCCTTATCTCCGCCCTAAACTCCTCTCAGCGGGTGTTGAAAGTCAGCAGCTGCAGCAGCTCCTGATTTAATCCTTGTAGAGGTAGATGGCAAGTGCCAGTTTCCAGTCGGCAGGGCTCCTGTATGGTCATAAATTCAACAACGGTTTGGGAGGCAATTCATGACCATTATGGTCCAGGAAAATAGGTCCAGGAAAATACTCTCTCTTGTTGCTTCTCCCAACATTTAGAGTTACATGGTTACCGGCACTGATCTCATATGAAACTACACATCATCATTTTATCAGAGGCCCGTAGTGGAAGAAACAACAATTTTGTGAAACAGGAGAAACACAAATAACAAAGCTGGCAGAATTCGTAAGATCATAAGTGAGAATTAAGCCAAGAACTTCCATTAGATGTGGCCCAGGTAGATTTCAGGTCGTCTGACTCAGTCCATTCTGTATCAGTCCTTATCTCTCAGAGAAATTATTTATTGGCACCGTCCATAAGGCACCAGCCCTCCCATTGTTCTCCGAGCTGTGTCGGATCCCGTATTGAAAATGTGGAGTGTTCTGATGAGCCATGGGACTGTCAAACTTCTCTATGGGCTCCAGCGGCCGCCCGTGACCAGCTTCTGAACAAACTGGTGAACATACGGATGCAGCATCCTAGACACAGCTGAGGAGGGTACGATCTGCTGAGAAAGCGAGACACAAAGTCCTCAGGAATGTCATCCTAAACAACACAGTCCTACCGTGGAGACCAGGAAACTCTACTCAGTATCCTGCGATAAACCATAGGAAAAGAATATGAAAAAGAAGGACTTCCCTGGTGGGCCAGGAGCTAAGACTCTATGCTCCAAATCAAGGGGCCCAGGTCCCATCCTGGGTCAGAGAACTAGATTCCATACACCACACCTAAGCGTTGGCTCAGACAAATAAATATTTTTTAAAATATGAAAACTGTATACAGAACTGAATCACTTTGCTGTACAGCTGAAATTAACACAACATTAGACATCAACTTTACTTCAATAAAAGAAAAAAAAAAAAGAATATCCATCCGCCCTTGGCCTTGGGAGTCCAATTCCATGAAGCAATGGAACGAGGGGAAGAGGGTGATATAAGGACACATTGGGCGAGTTGTCTGTCTCTGAACTTTGGTTTCTTCACACATAAACAACACTTTTAACATATTTCAAAGTTACTGGGAGACTTACTTGAAGAGATGTGAGGAGGAGAAGAACACATCTCCCCAAAATGTCCTACTTTGGATATGGGTTGTTTTGAGCTGAAGGCGATTCAGACCCAGCAGACTCAGGAGAAGTTCTCTGTCTCTCCTTTAACTGCTCAAAATAATTATATTAGGGGACCTATGCCAGGAAGAGAGCTATTACCAGAGAACAGCTTTTAATCTCAAAAGGACTTGCCTGTCTGGAGGAGCAAGCAGCTGTTCCCTGACCTCCTGTAAGTTGTTTTCCTCCCCGTTGAGGCCTCAGATCCCTACCTCCTTATCCTTAGCTCAGGGGAGCGTCTGAGCCTCAATTGCCAAACTGTCTCTGAGCCTAGGGGCTTCCCTGGTGGCAGTCAGTAAAGAACCCGCCTGCAATGCAGGAGACCGGTGTTTGATACCTGGGTGAGGAAGATCCCCTCAGTATTCTTGCCTGGAGAATCCCATGGACACAGGAACCTCGAGAGTTAGAGTCCACAGGGTCGCAAAGAGTCGGACACTACTGCAGCAAGTTAGCATGCAGGCCCTGATCCTAGTTGCAGCGTGCAGACTGTTTGTGGCAGGCTCCCTGTGGGCTTCCCTTCAGTGGTGGCCTGCGGGCTCCAGGCCCTGTGGGCTCAGGAGCTGCGGGCATGTAGGACCTTAGTTCCCAGACCAAGGATCTTGAACCTGCCTCCCCTGCATTGGCAGGCAGATTCTTTAGCACTGAGCTGCCTGGGAAGCTCTCTGTGTATTTTACCACCATTTAAAAAAAAATTACTGCCCATGATAAATAATAAAACTTGGGCATAGCAAACCCAGAAGTGACTGAATGTAAGTCATCATGCGTTTATTCTTTACACATACCTAAATCTGGGTGTTCAAGTCCCTTACAGTTACCCCAATATCTGCAGAAAAGGAAGAACCCATAGATTCGAAGGGCCCAGAGTAAAAAGAGATTGAAATCATAAAACCTATTCTAGGGCATGATCACCAACCCTACATCACAAACCTTATATAAGGGTGATCTCTAATATTATATGAACAACAGTAAAAATTGTCTTAGAGCCTCAAGGCACTGATCCAATCTCGCCCCACCCTTCCTTACACACACACACATACACACACACACACACACACACACACACACAGCGCAGACACCAGCTCCTGCTTTCATCTGTAAAACGGGTTTCTCCACCCTCAGGCTGGAGCTACTATGACCCCTTGCACTCTGGGGTTGCAGAGGTCTCCTTGGGACGATGCGAACTCAGCGCCCAGTCTCCCACAGAAGAGGGTGACCCGAGACTTACTGGATCCTTGGAGCAGAGCCTGGAGCACTGGGTCAGTCAGGGAGGCTGGAGCTGGGACATCTCCAAGAACCCAAGCCGGGAGTCCTGAGCGCAGAAGACGGTCCTCACCCCTGGGTTGTTGGGGTGGGGGTGGGCTGGGAAACACCTGCAGTGTTGTTATCAGCCCTTGACTTTTCT
The DNA here is from genome assembly GCF_055505025.1 of Bos grunniens. NCBI lineage: Eukaryota > Metazoa > Chordata > Mammalia > Artiodactyla > Bovidae > Bos > Bos grunniens. Next base: position 61,718,749 of record NC_141182.1, on the reverse strand, counting down.
GCGGTTACCCCCAGGGGGTGGTTCGGAGATGGTGTTTATTATAGTAAATTACACATAATGTATAATTTAGCATTTTAACCATTTTAAGTGTCCAATTCAGAAGTGTTAAGAACATTCACATTTTGGGCAACCAAACTCCAGAACTTTTTTTCATCTTGCAAAACCAAAACTGTACACATTCAACAAAAATTCCCCCTTTCTCCTCCACAGTTGTTGGCAATCACCACTCTACTTCCTGTCTCTATCGCTCTGACCACTGTAGGTACTTCAGGGGAGTCATTCAATATATTTCATTTTCTATCAGGCTTGTTTCACCTAGTAAAATGTCCACAGGTTCATCCATGTTGTAGCTTATTGGAAACAGATTATATTCTTTTTGTGATGGCGTGTTTCTTTAACGTTTCATGCTTTTTTTGTAGTTTTCCATTGGCGCTCTCTCATTTGAAGTAGCAGACATCTTCAATCTTTGATGGTTACCTTCAGCTGGGGTATTCTTTTAACCATGGCGGTGTACCTACTCCACTTTTCTTGCTCCGTCTTGTGGGAGAACTCTTAGCTTTTCTGTCTCTCTGTTCTGACAACCCACCAGGCTGCCTCCTGGAAAGCTGTGTCTGGATTTCCAGAAGGTGGCGCTAGGGCTCCAGTTTGCGGGCGCCCTCGCCCAGAGCTGGGGCGGGGTGGTGGGGGTGGAGGGGGCCGGTTTTCTGAGCCCGCTCCTTGTCTCCCCCGGCTCCCCTGGGGGCTGCAGGGGGAGAGTCCCACAAGGAGCCCCTGGAGAGTGGGGGGAAGTGTGGGTCAAGCACTCGGGGCACTGAGGGTGCCTGTGGACGCAGGAGGTAGATTCCTGGCTGTGGTGCTCAAGGAGGCATGTGTTTGGGTTCCCTGTTGAGAGCAATCCCTTTCACGCCCTTTGAAATGTTGATCGGCCTCTTTGCCAGTACCCTTCCTCTCCTTCCTCATGGAGGTCCCCTCTCAGCACTGTGGAGGCTGCTGTAGAGACACAGATGTCGCCAGCAGTGTCCTCAGAACTAGGCTAACTGGACACTCAATGGGCTCTTTCCTTTTCTGTGATGGGAGATCAGCCCCGTGAGATGTTTCCTTGTGTGTGTGTGTTTGGGGGGTTGTGGGGGGGTGGTTCTGCTACTTTTTCTTTGATCCTTTTTTGGAGTGCCAGTCTCTTCCCTAGTGAAGGCTGACCTTCTGCGAATTTTCTCTTTTGTTACTGTTCTCCAGGTTACGCCTCCGCCCCCAGAGGGGTCCAGGCAGGTTCCCTGGCTCTGCAGGTTCTGCAGCCCATAGTGAGGTCTGCCAGCCTGTGACCCAGATCCACAGACAGACAAGACTCCCCCAGGGCTCTTTGGGCACATGGAGCTAAGTCCCACCACACTCATAGAGGTACTTTTCCAACCCAATCCAGAAAATGGGCAGGAGACCTAAACAGACATTTCTCCAAAGAAGACACACAGATGGCCAACAAACACATGAAAAAAAAGATGCTCAACATCGCTCATTATCAGAGAAATGGAAATCAAAACTACAATGAGGTATCACCTCACACCAATCAGAATGGCCATCATCATAAGTCTGCAAACAATAAATGCTGGAGAGGATGTGGAGAAAAGGGAACCCTCTCGCACTGTTGGTGGGAATGTAAACTGATACAGCCACGACGGAGAAAGCACGGCGGTTCCGTAAAAAACAGAACTACCACATGATCCAGCAATCCCACTACTGAGTGCATACCACGAGAAAAACAGTTCAGAAAGACACAAGTACCCCAATGTTTATTCCAGCACTGTTTGCGGTCGCCAGCACATGGAAGCAACCTAACTGTGATGGGTAGAGAAGATGTGGCACATAGGTACAATGCACTATCACTCAGCCACAAAAAGAAACGAGACTGGGTTATTTGTAGTGATACGGATGGACCTAGAGTCTGTCATACAGAGTGAAGTAAGTGAGGAAGAGAAAGACAAATATCATATATTAATGTATATGGATGGAATCAAGAAAAGATGAGCCTGTGTGCAGGGCAGGAACAGAGACACAGGGCGAGAGAACAGACATATGAGCCCAGGTGGGGGAAGGGGAGGGTGAGACGAACTGAGAGAGTAGCACTGACATATGTACACTAGTGTGTGTAAGGCTGATGGCTAGTGGGAAGCTGCTGTCTAGCTCAGGGAGCTTGGCTCAGTGCTCTGTGATGACCTGGAGGGTGGGATGGGGGGAGGGGGGAGTTCAAGGCGGAGGGGACATATGTATACATGTAGCTGGTTCACTTCTTTGTATGGCAGAAAAACCACCCCAACTTTTTCAAAAGGTGCTTTTCTTCCTGAATGGATGTCTATTTGTTCTTTGGTTATTGAAATATAGTTGGTTTATATTAGTTTCAGGTGTATGGCATAGTGATTCAATATTCTTACAGTTACTGTCATTTGTATAATACAAGTAAATGTACCAAAGGAGAAACAGACTCACAGATCCAGAAAACAAATTAGTGGTTACCAGTGGTGCGAGGGAAGGTTGTTTTTGTTCAGTCGCTAAGTCGCGTCTGACTCTTTGCGACCCCATGGACTGCAGCACTATCTCTGTCCTCCACTATTTCCTGGAGTTTGCTCCCAATTCGTGTCTATTGAGTTGGTGATGCTATCTAACCATCTCATCCTCTGTCACTCCCTTCTCCTTTTGCCCTCAATCTCTCCCAGCATCAAAGTCTTTCCAATGAGTCGGTTCTTCGCATCAGGTGGCCAAAGAGAGGAAAGGAGGCAGGATCAAATTAGGGATACGGGATTCAGAGATACAAACTATTATACCATGTATACAATAGATAAGCAGCAAGGATAGGTCGTAGAGTACATGGAATTGTCACCCTTATCGTGTAATAACTTTTGACGGAGTGTAATTGGTGAAACTACGCACCTGAAACTATTATTAATATAATACTGTAAAACAAGTCTACTTCAATTAAAAAGAAATACTGATATAACCAACAGTTCACAATTACTTATTTAGTTTTCACTAGTAATTAGAATTGCTATGGGGTTTTACGAATGGCTCACTGCGTAAGGAGTCTGCCTGCAATGCAGGAGACACAAGAGATGGGGGTTTGATCCCTGAGTTGAGAATGATCCTCTGGGTAAGGAAATGGCAACCCACTCCAGTATTCTTGCCTGGGAAATCCCATGGACAGAGGAGCCTGGTGGGCTACCGTCCATGGAGTTGCAAAGAGTCAAACATGACTGAGCAACTAAGCACAAATGTTAAGAAGTCTGATTAATATGTGTCATTAAAACTACTGAAATTAATAAGGAAAACATATTTGTGTTCAAGGAAATTTTTTTAAAGTTATAAGGATGAATGTGTATTTTGTTAAAGGGAAAGGAAGTAATTTTGTCCTAAAGTGACATTAAAATGGGGGAGGGGAGAAGCAGAACACTGAAAATCTGAGTGTAATAAAGGAAGTTATAGAAAATTTGTGGAGGATTTCCCTGGTGGTCCAGGGGTTCACAGCAGGGGGGCCTGGCTTATACATCCCTGGTCTGGGAACTAAGATTCTGCAAGTTGCAGACAGGGTAAAAAAAAAAAAAAAAGAAGTTGTGCTATCTTTGAAAATCTTCCCAAATCAAATTCCTTTACCACACACACACACATACACACACACAAATTATTTGGCCATGGTAAATCTTAGTTGCATTATGATGTGGGATCTAATTTCCTGACCAGGGATCAAACTTGAACCCTGTGCTTTGAGAGCATTGGATCACCAGGGAAGTCAGTCCCAAATAATACTATAAGTGAAATATTTTTTTGACCTCTAGCTAATTTGGGGATTTTTCAGTGAGCCCCCACAACATCTCAGAGAAATATATTGAACCCATTATAATTAGGAAAATTGGCAAGTATCATTACATAGCTATCACAGTCAAGTAAGTGATGATGAACCTTCTAAGGTGATATTGGAAGGATAAATGTTATCGATCTTTTTTTTCTAAAAAACTATATGAAATTGTAAAAAGCCTAATATGTCTCAGCATATTGTTATCAGTCATAATTCTAATTATTATCTTGAAATATTAAATGTCATGGAAATAGCCAAAACTCTCCTTTTTCTTACCTCAATTGCCATTTAATTTTCTATCAACAGAGCCAAACACCTCACCTCTGGAATTCCCATCTTACATAGGTTATGTAAGGACTCATCCTGTGTTTTATCTCTCTACTTCTTTGCCAAGCATAGCTTTGACTAGATGGACCTTTGTTGGCAAAGTAATGTCTCTGTTTTTTAATACACTGTCTAGGTTTGTCATAGCCTTTCTTCCAAGGAGCAAGCATCTTTTAATTTCATGGCTGCGGTCACAGTCCACAGTGATTTGATATATCCTAGCTGGAGAAGGCAGTGGCACACCACTCCAGTACTCTTGCCTGGAAAACCCCATGGACGGAGGAGCCTGGTGGGCTACAGTCCATGGGGTCACTAAGAGTCGGACACGACCGAGCAACTTCACTTTTCACTTTCATGAATTGGAGAAGGAAATGGCAACCCACTCCAGTGTTCTTGCCTGGAGAATCCCAGGGACAGGGGAGCCTGGTGGGCTGCTGTCTATGAGGTCGAAGAGTCGGACACGACTGAAGCGACTTAGCAGCAGCAGCAGCAGCAGTAAATTGTTATCAGTCATAAGTTATCTTAAAATTTAATGTATTAACTTAAAATTCTGTGTTATGGAAATAACCAAAATTCTCTTTTCTTTTTTCTTACCATGGTTGTTATTTAATTTTCCATCAACAGAGACAAACACCTCAGCTCTGACATTCCAATCTTACATAGATTATGTAAGGAGTCATCCTGTGTCTTATTTCTCCACTTCTTTGCTAAGCTTTTAGAGGGTTAGAGGGAAGGTTAGGTGACTTTTCCAGGCTCATGTGGGCAGTAAAGTGAGGAGGTATGGGGTGTGGGAGAGGAATATGTAAAGTCTGGAGGGTGTCCACGTTGTACCCCTGTCCCTGGAAAGACAGCAGACCCTCAGTCATCTCCCAAACCCCTTCCTCATCTTGTTGCCCTGCTCACAACCACTCACTGACTCCCTGCCCTGTGGGAACCACCCATTTTATGAATCAGTTCAGTTCAATTCAGTTCAGTCACTCAGTCGTGTCCGACTCTTTGCGACCCCATGAATCGCAGCACACCAGGCCTCCCTGTCCATCACCAACTCCCGGAGTTTACTCAAACTCATGTCCATCAAGTCGGTGATGCCATCCAGCCATCTCATCCTCTCTCGTCCCCTTCTCCTCCTGCCCCCAATCCTGCCCAGCATCAGGGTCTTTTCCAATGAGTCACCTCTTCGCCTGAGGTGGCCAAAGTATTGGAGTTTCAGCTTCAGCATCAGTCCTTCCAATGAACACCCAGGACTGATCTCCTTTAGAATAGACTGGTTGGATCTCCTTGCATCCAAGGGACTCTCAAGAGTCTTCTCCAACACCACAGTTCAAAAGCATAAATTCACCCAAAGCAATCTATAGATTCAATGCAATCCCTATCAAGCTACCAACGGTATTTTTTACAGAGCGAGAACAAATTCACAATTTGTATGGAAATACAAAAAACCTCGAATAGCCAAAGCAATCTTGAGAAAGAAGAATGGAACTGGAGGAATCAACCTGCCTGACTTCAGGCTCTACTGCAAAGCCACAGTCATCAAGACAGTATGGTACTGGCACAAAGACAGAAATATAGATCAATGGAACAAAATAGAAAGCCCAGAGATAAATCCACGCACATATGGACACCTTACCTTTGACAAAGGAGGCAAGAATATACAATGGAGAAAAGACAATCTCTTTAACAAGTGGTGCTTGGAAAACTGGTCAACTACTTGTAAAAGAATGAAACTAGAACACTTTCTAACACCATACACAAAAATAAACTCAAAATGGATTAAAGATCTAAACATAAGACCAGAAACTATAAAACTCCTAGAAGAGAACATAGGCAAAACACTCTCCGACATACATCAGAGCAAGATCCTCTATGAACCACCTCCCAGAATATTGGAAATAAAAGCAAAAATAAACAAATGGGACCTAATTAAAATTAAAAGCTTCTGCACAACAAAAGAGACTATAAGCAAGGTGAAAAGACAGCCTTCAGAATGGGAGAAAATAATAGCAAATGAAGCAACTGACAAACAACTAATCTCAAAAATATACAAGCAATTCCTACAGCTCAATTCCAGAAAAATAAACGACCCAATAAAAAAATGGGCCAAAGAACTAAATAGACATTTCTCCGAAGAAGACATACTGATGGCTAACAAACACATGAAAAGATGCTCAACATCACTCATTATCAGAGAAATGCAAATCAAAACCACAATGAGGTACCATTTCACACCAGTGAGAATGGCTGCGATCCAAAAGTCTACAAGCAATAAATGCTGGAGAGGGTGTGGAGAAAAGGGAACCCTCTTACACTGTTGGTGGGAATGCAAACTAGTACAGCCACTGTGGAGAACAGTGTGCAGATTCCTTAAAACACTGGAAATAGAACTGCCATATGACCCAGCAATCCCACTGCTGGGCATACACACTGAGGAAACCAGAAGTGAAAAGAACACGTGTACCCCAATGTTCATCGCAGCACTGTTTATAATAGCCAGGACATGGAAACAACCTAGATGTCCATCAGCAGACGAATGGATGAGAAAGCTGTGGTACATATACACAATGGAGTATTACTCAGCCATTAAAAAGAATACATTTGAATCAGTTCTAATGAGGTGGATGAAACTGGAGCCTATTATACAGAGTGAAGTAAGCCAGAAAGAAAAACACCAATACAGTATACTAATGCATATAAATGGAATTTAGAAAGATGGTAATGACAATCCTGTATGGGAGACAGCAAAAGAGATGTATAGAACAGTCTTTTGGACTCTGTGTGTGTGGAGGGGGGGATGATTTGGGAAAACGGCATTAAAACATGTATAATATCATATAAGAAACAAATCGCCAGTCCAGGTTTGATGCAGGATACAGGAAGCTTGGGACTGGTGCACTGGGATAACCCAGAAGGATGGTATAGGGAGGGAGGAGGGAGGGGGGTTCAGGATGGGGAACACGTGTACACCCATGGCAGATGCATGTTGATGTATGGCAAAACCAATACAATATTGTAAAGTAAATAATAATAATAATAATAAAATAATAAAGTAACAACAACAACAGCAAAAAACAAAAGCATCAATTCTTCGGCACTCAGCTTTCTTCACAGTCCAACCCTCACATCCATACATGACCACTGGAAAAACCATAGCCTTGACTAGACGGACCTTTGTTGGCAAAGTAATGTCTCTGCTTTTGAATATGCTATCTATGTCGGTCATAACTTTCCTTCCAAGGAGTAAACGTCTTTTAATTTCATGGCTGCAATCACCATCTGCAGTGATTTTGGAGACCCCCAAAATAAAGTCTGACACTGTTTCCACTGTTTCCCTATCTACTTCCCATGAAGTGATGGGGCCAGATGCCATGATCTTAGTTTTCTGAATGTTGACCTTTAAGCCAACCTTTTCACTCTCCTCTTTCACTTTCATCAAGAGGCTCTTTAGTTCCTCTTCACTTTCTGCCATAAGGGTGGTGTCATCTGCATATCTGAGGTTATTGATATTTCTCCCAGAAATCTTCATTCCAGCTTGTGCTTCTCCCAGCCCAGCATTTCTCATGATGTAATCTGCATATAAGTTAAATAAGCAGGGTAACAATATACAGCCTTGATGTACTCCTTTTCCTATTTGGAACCAGTCTGTTGTTCCATGTCCAATTCTAACTGTTGCTTCCTGACCTGCATACAGGTTTCTCAAGAGGCAGGTCAGGTGGTCTGGTATTCCCATCTCTTTCAGAATTTTCCACAGTTTATTGTGATCCACACAGTCAAAGGCTTTGGCATAGTCAATAAAGCAGAAATAGATGTTCTTCTGGAACTCTATTGCTTTTTCTATGATCCAGCGGATGTTGGCAATTTGATCTCTGGTTCCTCTGCCTTTTCTAAAACCAGCTTGAACATCTGGAAGTTCATGGTTCACGTATTGCTAAAGCCTGGCTTGCAGAATTTTGAGCATTACTTTACTAGCATGTGAGATGAGTGCAATTGTGCAGCAGTTTGAGCATTCTTTGGCATTGCCTTTCTTTGGGATTGGAATGAAAACTGACCTTTTCCAGTCCTGTGGCCACTGCTGAGTTTTCCAAATTTGCTGGCATATTGAGTGCAGCACTTTCAGAGCATCATCTTTCAGGATTTGAAGTAGCTCAGCTGGAATTCCATCACCTCCACTAGCTTTGTTCGTAGTGATGCTTTCTAAGGCCCACTTGACTTCACATTCCAGGATGTCTGACTCTAGGTGAGTGATCACACCATCATGATTATCTGGGTCGTGAAGATCTTTTTGGTACAGTTCTTCTGTGTATTCTTGCCACCTCTTCTTAATATCTTCTGCTTCTGTTAGGTCCATACCATTTCTGTCCTTTATCGAGCCCACCTTTGCATGAAATGTTCCCTTGGTATCTCTAATTTTCTTGAATATTAGAGGAATAACCTGTTAATGATTTGCTGTGTCTCCTGACCTGGTTCAGCCAACTGTTTTATCCTCCTAGTTGATCTACACCAAGAATAATCATTTTAAAAATCCTTCACGGCTTTCCATGAGATGCCCACCTACATCCATCACTTCATGATTTTCATTTGAATGTGAGATCCAATGAAGGGAACCCCTTCTCATCTCACAAAACCCCTTCACCACCTCCCCGCCTCTCTCCTCTCCCCAATTTCTCTCTGTATTTACCTTCTCCTGCAACATAACATGCACCACTCATAGATCAGACATGGCTTTAAAGTCCAATTTTTCATTTTAATTAGTTGGGCAAAAATTTTTTTTCCATATGAATACTGTACATTCACTGTGATGAGATCTGCTAAATAAAATTTTCTCCCTCTTGGGGCACATAAAACATTACATATACATGAGATTCTTTGATTATATGTCTCATCTCCTATAACTGAACACATGGTATTTCAGACATTTCACTCTGTTTTAGTTGGTCATTCCCACAACTCTAGACACAAAGTATGGTTACCTGTATTTCTTTCCAGGTCACAATCTCTGTGTTTTCACTGGAAATAGGCATAAGAAGCTGCCTCCTATATGCCCATTGATATTTTATTACTTCCTTTAGTTAATAGTTAGGACTTCCCTGGTGGCTCAGATGGTAAAGCATCTGCTTACAATTCGGGTTCAAGCCCTGGGTTGGGAAGATCTCCTGGAGAAGGAAATGGCAACCCACTCCAGTATTCTTGCCTGGAAAATCGCAGAGTCGGACATGACTGAGCGACTTCACTTTCACTTTTAGTTAATAGTTGTACTTTCTTTGTGAAAATTGATCTTGCTGCCCACTTATGAAGCATGTGCTTTTCTGTATACATATTATGTTTTGAAAAGTTTACTTAAAAATTATTCAACAGTAAAGTCATTCTATATGGTGGCACATGGCTGTCACTGCATTTCACCTTCAGACTCCATAGAGGCTCAAAGTCACCCTTGAATGGGAAGATACCTCCAGTGTGTGAAAGGATTCCATACGGTATCAGTTTCTTATGGTTAACCTGATTCATCATTGGGCATGTTTTGGTCCAGCATTTGGGAGGTGGAGTCTGGTGGCTGTTGATCATTGTTCTCCTCCAAGCTGTGTCGGATCCCATATCCAAAGTATATGGCAAATCCTAGGAGGGAAATGAGATGATGAGAAAGAAAAGTAGGTGCTCTCCTCACTTAAAAATCCCATTAGCCCTCCTATTTCAGTGTCTGACACAGTTTCTGGGAGAGGTAGTAGGAAGACACTTGAGTTCAGTCACTCATTTTCCAAGGAAGGCACTTACCAATCACCATCCAAATGCCAAATAGGACCCAGGTCCCAGTGTTCATCTGCATCAACAAGTAGATGTTCACAAAGATGCTCACCAGTGGGAGGACAGGCAGAGCAGGCACCTGTGGGCAGAGTCAGTTCATCCCTGGACACACCCCAGATGTCTGAGAAGGAGACTGCACCCCATATGTGTCAGAAGACTCCCATTCTACTCAGCCTGTGTGTTCAGTGCCTGCTGAGATTGTGTACGTAAAGCACTGAGTGTGGATCAGGGAAGAGTCCAGTGGTTTTAGCAATTCCTGTCATTCCTGGTCCAGCGAAGGACGCTTAGACCGCAAAGGACGCAGACCTCCTTCACTCAAGGTGGACACTGTGGGCACATGAGGTCACCTACCTTGAAGTGAAGAGGAGTGGGGTCCTGGGGCTGCCTCCAGATGATGGCCATGACCCCAGTGATGAGCAGCAGCAGCAGCACAGCCACTGTTGTGAGCATGGGGTCTCCAGAGAACACCTGGCTGGGCCACTGGGCCAGGACCAGGCTCAGGATTATCAGCAGGAGAACTGCAAGGGTCAAGGAGGAGAACAAGCTGGACCCAGAAGACAAAGATGTCAGGACCTTGTGCCACACCCCTCCCCAGGCTGCCCACCTCAGGAAGGGCCATCGTATCTCCAAGACTCCTCAATTGCTCAAAACACACTGCCTTCTCCATGCTGTCAATTGCGGAATACAGTCAAAGAGAAGTCCCACTGCTCACCAAGCAGGAAGGCACATCCATAGACAATCTGGCCAGATTTCACAGTGGGGGTGGTGCTGGTAGGGAACCACAGAGTCTTTAGAGTCCTTGAAGTTCCTGCTTCTGATGCGGGTTCTGAAGGACTTGCTTCCCACTGTGAAATATCAATTTCATCATCTTTTTTCTCATTCTTGCTGAAATTCTGTTCTGGTTGATACCTGAATCAGAAATATCAAGGCAATATTAATGATAGCCCCTACTCATCCAACATTACCCAGACTAATCTGTCATTTCCCAATTTAATGATAGCAGGACATTTACAAGATAGCAGGAAGGAAGAAGAGAATTATCTCTGCATCAATCCCCATGAGTCAAAGACCCCCAGGCAAGGGGTAGAGAAGCCTTACCTGAGGACAAGGACTGAAAAGGCCACCAGGGAGTAAGCAAGCAGGGTCCCAATTGACACAAGGTACACAAGATCGATCAGCTCCAAGAGTAGAGCCAGGACCGCTAAAATCAGGGCACAAACGAAGTGGGAGAAGAGAGTGAGACTGTGGATACATACAAGTCAAGAAAATTGATCAAAGAAGGAGTGGATTTTGTTTATACACCTGCAAGCATTCCAGAAACCAAGATGGCCCAGATGGGGGTTCCTCTGTGGCCATGGAGTCGGGCAAGTCCTCGGAAAAGGAGCCCATCCTCTGCCATTACGTAGATCAACCGAGGCATGGTGAACATGGTACCCAGGAGGCTGGGACAGGAAATGGAAACATGTGAGGATGTGGAGAAGCAGGAGAGACCAGGGCTTCTGTTCCCTGTCTTCCTGGGGTCACAAGTCTTTTCCTGTTGTCTCTCAACCCAAGGACTACGACCCCTGATAATCCCACAGTGGGTGGATTAAAAACCTGTGACACTAACCTGGATGTAAGAGCACAGAGGGTGCCAACAGCCACGACATATCGGGCAGGGTTCCACCCGACATGGAGGAAAGCCTGCAGCAAGGGGCTCTGGGGTTGAATCTGGTAGTAGGGCACCATGAGGGTGAGTGCCGCTGAGACACCAAAATACGCCAAAAAGCCGATAAAGATAGTGATCACGATGCCCAGGGGGATGGAGCGACGAGGATTTTGGACCTCTTTCCCTGCAAGATGGGTGGAGTACTGGGTCAGTAAACACACTGGAATGTAAGCACAAAATCCAATTTCCCCTTGCACCTCCAAACTCAGTCTAACCTTCTCCCAACCCCTGCGCCCATGGGCAGCCCGACCTGCCCAGACTCTCAATAAGACACCCAGCGACCGTGTTACCTGTAGTAGCAATGACATCAAAGCCAACAAAGGCATAGACACACGTTGCTGCTCCCTGGAGAATCCCTTCAAAGCCAAAAGGCAGAAACCCTCCAGAACCCAGAGGGCCCAAGCTGTGTTGAGAGAAGGAGCAAGAAAGAACGTGGGTGAGGTGTGTTCACCCATCTCCACTGGACTCCTCAGTTAACTTCACAAGCCCTGGGCCCCAGGATTCATATCATCTAGATTCGTCAGCCCCAAAGTCATTGAAAGAAAAGTGAAAGTGAAGTCGCTCAGTCGTGTCCGACTCTTAGTGACCCCATGGACTGTAGCCTACCAGGCTCCTCCGTCCATGGGATTTTCCAGGCAAGAGTAGTAGAGTGGGTTTTCATTGCCTTCTCCAGGAGATCTTCCCAACCCAGGGATTGAACCCAGGTCTCCTGTATTGTAGGCAGATGCTTTACCATCTGAGCCACCAGGGAAGTACCTCCTCAGCTTATTCCCAGCTCTGCATCAAACACACAGGCATTAGTGTGACCAAGAGCACCGTCCTGACCTATAGGTGTCACTGGATCCAGATGTGGCTAATCTGTAGTCCTCTTCCGTGAGCTTCCAGTTGTGCGGGTCTCCCTTAATGAAGCCAGAGAGGATGGTGAAGCTGAGAACCAAAAGGTTCAAGCCAGTGAACACTTTGTTAACCAGGGTTGACTCACGAGCTCCCAGAAACAGTAATCCTGTGGGGGAACATGGAAGAAGAGACATCCAAAATAACTAAATCCACAGAGACAGAGAACAAACGAGCGGTTGTCAGAGGCTGGTGTTTGCGGGTGAGTGGAAGGTGGACAGTGATCACTCAGTGTGTACAGGTTTCCCTTTTCTTGCAATGAAAAAATTTGGAACTAGAAGCAGGTAATGGTCGTATAGCAATGTGAAGGTACTGAAAGTGAAAGTTAAATTCACTCAATCGTGTCTGACTCTTTGCGACCCCATGGACTTAGTCCATGGAATTCTCCAGGACAGAATACTGGAGTGGGTAGCCTTTCCCTTCTCCAGGGGATTTTCCCATCGCAGGGATCAAACCCAGGTCTCCCACATTGCAGGCAGATTCTTTACTAGCTGAGCCAAAAGGGAAGCCCAAGAATACTGGAGTGGGTAGCCTATCCCTTCTCCAGTGGATCTTCCTGACCCAGGAATTGAACTGGGGTCTTGAAGGTACTCAGTGCCACTGAATTGTCCACTTTGAAGATGGTTAATTTCTTACTGTGGCAACCATCCCACAATAAACCAATTGATCAAATCACACTTTGCACATCTTAAAATTATATAATATTGCAATCTCAATTATATCCCAATAAATCTGGAGTGATATAGTAAAAAGAAAAAAAAAGGTTAATTTTGTGTGAATTTCCTCTCAAACATCTTCAGTCAGTACATGGAAGAAACTAATAAGTCTAAGTAAATGATTATCAGGTGGGGGTGATTTTTATCTCTCAAGAGACTCTTGGTAAAGTCTGGAGACATTCTGATTGCTGTAATTCAGGAGATGGGCTTCATTATTTTCTAGTAAGTAAAAACCAGGGTGGTGGTGGTTTAGTCGCGAATCGTGTCTGACTCTTTTGACCCCGTGGACTGTAGCCCGCCAGGCTCCTCTATCCATGGGATTCTTCAGGCAAGAATACTGGAGGGGGTTACCATTTCCTTCTCCAGGGGATCTTCCTGACCCAGGGATCGAACATGGGTCTCCTGCACTACAGGCAGATTCTTTACTGACTGAGCTACTGACTGTTTTACCCCTGGAAAAATAGGGGTGCTACTCAGTATCTCACAATGATTGAAAAAAAACCTACAATGAATAGGGCAGTACTCCACACACACAGCAAAGAATGATTTTACGCAGAACGTCAGTAGTGCCAAGGGTGGAAAACCATGGTCTATGTCTGTCTTGCCTTCCTGTCTCTCTTGTCCCAGACACTTCATTCCAGCCTTAACCCGCCCCTAGCCTTTTACACCCCAGCTCCCCTCTTCCATACTCTACTCTGCCCATTCCATCACTGAACTCTGTCTCACCTGTAAGAAGCAACACCAGGCCCAGTGCAAAAAAGTCTGCATATGTGGCCAGGAAGTAGGGCACATTCAGAGAAAAAGTTCCCTGGAACGCCTGAGAGATGTGGTTCCCAATCAGGCTGTCAAAGGCAGCGCTCCAGGCCCTGGACACACAGGCGGTGCCTGCAGCAGCAGAGGAAGAAACATTCATCAACAGACATGAACTGAACTCCTGCCATGTCATGGGAAGCATGGGGGAAAGAAGCCAACAAATCACTTAAGCTCAAAAAGTTTCTATGTATAGAGTGAAGAGAGTAGACCCAGATGACTCACAAAATAGCTCAACTATTTAATATATTGCTGTGTGCTGTGTTTAGTCGCTCAGTCGTGTCCCACTCTTTGCCACCCCTTGGACTGTAGCCAGCCAGGCTCGTCTGTCCATTTAATACGTTAGCAGGAGATTAACGTGAGGCCAGAAAAAATATAACTGGCAGGTGGGATCAAGAAGGTTGGAAGAATGTAGGGCAAAAATCACTACAATATTATAAATAATTAGCCTCCAATTAAAATTAATTAATTGAAAAAATGAAGGTTGGAAGATGAGGGTGAAGGTTTATTTACTTTTCTTTATTTTTTAAAGATTTTGTTTATCGATTCATTTATTCTTGGCCACACTGGGTCTTCACTGCCACACGTGGGCTTTTCTCTACATGCAGGGAGTGGGGGCTGCTCCTGAGTTGCAGGGCATGGGCTTCTCACTGTTGTGGCTTCTCTTCTTGTGAAGCATGGGCTCTAGGGTGTGCGGGCTCAGTAGTTGTGGCACACAAGCTTAGTGACCCCATGGCATGCGGAATCTTCTTGCATCAGGGATTGAACCCATGTCACCTGCATTGGCAGGCAGATTCTTAACCACTGGACCACCAGGAAAGTCCCTCTGTTTAAAAAAAAATTATTTATTTAGCTATACCAGGTCTTAGTTGCTGCATGCAAACTCTGTGGCATGTGGAATATAGTTCCCTGACCAGGGATCGAACCTGGGCCCTCTGCTTTGTGAGCTCGGAGCCTTAGCCATTGGACCACCAGGGAAGTCCTGAGGGTAAAATTTTGAATTGAGTTGCAGGATTTCTCTGGTGGTGCAGTGGTTAAGAATCCGCCTGCTAATGCAGGGGACATGCAGGTTTTGATCCCTGGTCCAGAAAGATTCCGCATGTCCCAGGGCAACTAAGCCCATGTGCCACAACAAGAGGAGCCACAACGATGAGCAGCCCTCACACCAAAACTAGAAGGGCAGCCCGTGCCAGCAACAAAGACTCAGCACAACCCAATACATAAAAAAAATTAAAAAAAAAAAATTGGGTGGTAGAGGAACTCACTCAAAGGCAGCAGCTGAGCAGAGACTTCAAAGAGGTGAAGGGATGAGCCTGTGGGCCATGCCCACTTCTTACCCACTCCCCACAGTTCCCTTTCCTTCACGGTTCCTGGTCCATCATTTAAAGGAAGCAGGATTGTTCTAAGTAGAAAGAACTTGTGGGGTTTTCCTGCCACAATAACCCACTTCAGCCCACAAGGTTGACAACAAAGTTTTCCCAAATTAATAAGACTCCAGTACCTCCTATGAGTTTCTGATCTGAAGCCCCACACCTTCCCCCACCCCATCATCTCACCCATGACATAGGACAGGATGAGGTTCCAGCCAGTGATGAAGGCACACAGCTGACCCATGGTGACATAGCTGTAGAGATACACAGAACCGGAGCGTGGTACCCGGGCCGCCAACTCTGCATAGCAGAGCCCGGACAAAAGAGTAGACAGACCGGCCAGCAAGTAGCAGATGATGATCGCTGGTCCAGCCTCATACACAGACACTTCTCCAACCAAGATGTACATGCCATTCCCTAGGGTGCCACCCAAACCCAAGGCAATCAGATCGAGAGTGTTCAGACGACGAGCCGTGCGCTTCTCAGGTCCCTCCCTGGGCCGCAGCCGCTGTCTGCGGACCAGCTTCTGACCAAATTGATGAACATACTGACGCAGCATCCTAGGCACAGTTGAAGAGGCTCAGATCTGCTGAGAAAACAACACAACAAGCCGTCAAGAATGTCCACCCGCCCTGAGTCCTGGGAGTCCAATTTCACAGAGCGTAGGAGTGATGGCAGCAGGTGGGGAAGGACGCATTGGCCAAGTTCTCCAGCTCTGAGATTTGGTATCTGAGGCATGAAACCTTGAATACGCTTCAGCGTTACTGGAAGGGCGGCTGAAGAGAAGTGAGGGGAAAGAGAATGCGTCACTCTAAAATGTGCCACTTTGGCTTGTGGACTGTTTTCAGCTGAAGGCAATTAAGACGTTGCAGCCTGAAGGAAAGCCTTTTGCCTCTCCCTTCTTGGCTCAAAATAATTTAGATTACAGTGCCTATGCCAGGAAGAGAGCTATTACCAGAGAAGTTTTGGTCTTTGAAAGACTTGTCTGTGGAGAGGGGCAAACGTTTGTTAACCAATCATTTGCTCTTCCCATTTTCTGAAACCGAGAGGGGTTGATCTCAGAGACAGCAAGCAAGCGAGAGACAGCCTCAAGCGGTGGCTTGAAAGGACGTCTTAGTTCTCTGCTCAGGAATTGGACCTGGGAGGCCTGGATGAAAACCAGGAATCCCAGCCTCTCATCCACCAGGGGCTAGAGGCTGGAGACAAGGTTCCCCTGGCTCTTGACCTCACTGAAAAATGCATTTCTCAAGGAGGAAAAAGCTGTTAAAAAAAAAACAAAAACAAAAAAACACAGGTACAAAGTGTATTATTAGAGACACAGCACAAGCAGGGGAGCACACGGAGGAGCAGTGCCGGGGTCCAGCCCCGGCGGATCCAGGGAATTCGAAGCGGGGACGGCGTCGGCGAGGATCAGGAAACAACTGCTTAATTAAACGTTAGTTAAGGATATAAAGAGTGGTGAAATAAGGATAGCTCAGCAAAGAAATTCAGTGAAGAGAAGAGGCTGAATAAAATTCCAAAGCAGGGAATTTACGTCACCTACGAAGGCCGCAGGCGTCCTCCCGTTCTCCCGAAGGAGAGGAGACACTAAGGCCTCCCTGGTCAGATCTTAGAAGCCCAGGCAAAATTAGTAGGCTTGACGAGCTTCCCCGCCTCAGAGGAAAAGTTCAGCTAGAAGGTGAAAGAAAGAACAACATGGGGAGACCAAATTTTGGTGAACAAAAAGACGTACTTTATTTTCCAAAGTAGTTTTATACCTTAAGTTGTGCATAGAGAATAATGGGGGAAGGGGTGGAATCATGCAAGGACAGCAGTCCCTGATCCTAATCGAAGCCAGGCTTTCCAACTTATCATATGCAAAAGTTTAGGTGATTTACATCATCTTCTGGCCACGAGGCCTGTTAACATTTTAAGAAACTTATTTTTCTCTAAAGGTGATTAGTCTAAAGTCAGGCGCCAGCCTCCAAAAAGCATTAGATAAAGTTGCATCTCTATAGGGCAAAGGTGAGGTGGGCTCAATCAAGAAAATAATTAACTCAAGGGTCCAAGGTTACAAACATTGAGGCTACTACTTACATTTCTATATACCAATTATATCAATCAATACACTGCCAAGGACACAGTAGGTAAGGGATATGGAGACTTAGCAGCAAACATTGGCCCAACAAGTGAAAAACCCTTCACCAATACAATTTCTAATCAATCTTTTAACTGCTCAAAGGAATCTGTATTTAGACAGTTTAGAACATCTTATGCCTCTCACAGTTGGGAGGCTCTGAACAATCACATGTGGCCGGAAAAACCTATTCAGGTAGGCTAGAGGATTTCCAAAGGAGTTTGTAGGTTGAAACACTGTCACACCCAGTAGTTATTAACTGGAGCTGTAAGTTAACTCTTTTTTCAGAGAGAGGTAGTGGGGGACAGCCCCCCGTAAAGTCAGAGGTGTAGGTGAGAGCACAAAGCAGAAAGTAGGCAGACTCTGGTTTTGGGGGTAGATGCTCGAGAATTTCCAGGGGGACTCCTGAGGCTCGATCCCACTTTTGCGTATGCCGAGCCTCCTCCCTCATGACCTTTGCCATGAGTGGAGCTCCTCAGGCCAGCTCCCCGCAGAGCAGCCTGTTCAGTTAAGACAGAAGCGAGGCAGAGTCACATGCCTGGAAAGAAAGAGTGTGAGCGTCTCCCCTCGTGAGAAGGAGCCCCGTAAAGAGGCGGGAAAACCCTTCATACCGGGCAGTTCTTCCACATCTTTGCCCACCTTTGGCCAATTATCTGGTTTCTTTTTTCACACCTGACCTGCCCTACAATCCTCCCCAACACATATGTACAGCTCTCTTCCAAGAGGGATTCCAGCCCAGAGGCCTGAGGGGGCCTTTGCATTACCTATTATGGGATGGCACTCCCTCCTTTGGGGGCCCGCAGAAGCCTTCCTGTGTACGTGGAACATCTCCCTTGCCTTAAGGATGGGAAATATGTGACCTCTTGATCCTTTACTCAGACAAGTTTTTGTCATTGTTGTGTAGTTGCTAAGTCGTAACCAACTGTTTTGCGACGCCATGGACTGTAGCCTGCCAGGCTCCTCTGTCCATGGGACTTCCCAGGCAAGAATACTGGAGCATGTTGCCGTTTACTTTGAGGGATCTTCCATAACCAGGGATTGAACCTGCATCTCTTGCATTGGCAGGCAGCTTCTTTACCACTGAGCCACCAGGCAAGCCCCAGACATAATTGTTTTCTCTGTATCACTCAGGAAAGGAGGACAGACAGTGGTATGTAGCTCTCGCAAAGTCAGACAAGTTAATATGTAGTCAACCCAGATTTGAATCAGCACATCTAGCTGATCTTAGGTCCACTGACCTATGACCACATAGGTTCCTCCATAGTGAAAGTGAAAGAGTTAGTCGTTCAGTCGTGTCCAATTCTGTGACCCCATGGACTGTGGCCTGCCAGGCTCCTCTGTCCATGGGATTCTTCAGGCAAGAAGACTGCACTGGGTGGCCATTTCCTTCTCCAGGGGATCTTCCTGACCCAGGGATTAAACCCAGGTCTCCCGCATTGCGGGCGGATTCTTTACCATATTAGGCACCAGGGAACAGTGACCCTGGTGTAATCCTTCAGAAGCAATCTCTGACTAAAATTTCCAAAAGGCCCCTTAAGGCCAAGAAAGCCATGTCAAAGGCCTATCATCATATTTTGCCTAGGTGGATTTCTGTCTCACAGAGGTCTGCCAAAAACTTGTGTTTCCTGCATGTGTCTTTTTAACCCAATGAGACTGTTCAGAACCCAGAGATCCTCATTTTCTTTGGGACCAGGCAGAGAGAAAAGAAAAATGTTTTAATTTTTAATTTTAATAAATTTTAATAAAATTTTTAATTTTATCTGCGGATGTCAGTTACCAAGTTGTTGTAAATCATCAACAGCTTGAGAATAGCTTTTTTAATACCTGAAAACCAGATTAGAAGCCAATAATATGTCAGAAAAAAAGTCATAAACATTATAATCATACTTAGCAGTTTGGGGCTTTCCAAGTGGTGCTAGTAGTAAAGAATCTACCTGCCAATGCAGGTAGATATAAGAGACACAGGTTTGATCCCTCGGTCAGGAAGATCCCCTGGAGGAGGGCATGGCAACGCACTCCAGTATTCTTGCCTGGAGAATCCCACGAACAGAGGATCCTGGTGGGCTGCATGCAGTCCATGGTGTCGCAAGGAGTCAGACAGGACTGAAGCAACTCAGCATGCACACATACATGTCTTTAGTGATTCATTTAATCTCCCATAATTAATGTTTGTTCTGTTTGATTCCATTTTTTCCCATTATCTCTGTTGACCTCGCCTAATGATTGAGGATTAGTGACAGTGATAGTTGCAAGACAGTTTCAAGAAGTTTAAGGGAAGGTTTGTATGATCTGTATGGTGAAGGGGGTACTTTGATCACTAGAGACTGTGGAAGGTATACCCCACATGGAACATATGTTGTAACCATTTTCTTTCCATCATGAGGCAACAAAGCCAGGTAGTCAGGAAAGGCTTTAACCCATGAAATAACAATGAGGTTTGCCAAGGAGCTGGGAAAAGCTAAATGGTCATCTTGGATTTCCCATCAATGTGACTTTAATTCACAGCTATTGTTCACCCACTTTAACTTCCTAACTTAAGAGTAGACCATTGCCATGGCACAAAGGCATCAGGATGGGCAAAAGTCTGAAAACAAGGCCCTGAGTTTTGTAGAAGCAGAATGAACTGTAATTACATGTGCCATAATCTTCAGAGATCATCGTGAAATAATACTTATTCACTCAACCAAAGTAACAGAAATATTTCCAAAGCAAATATAAATGACTTAACGGCAAGGAAGTTCACATGGTCTGCTGTCAAAAGCAGTGTTCCAAGAAAACTGTGTTCTTTTCACAGAGAGAGAAAACTAGACTTCTGTCTGGCACTGGCTCACCTTTACTAACAAAACTTATTTACCTAATTCATTTTAATTTAATCTTAGAAAGTCCACTCTACAAATCTGGAAAAGGGAGCACTTTTACAAAGGCATCAGAGTGTAAATACACATGTATATCCAGACAGCAATCTCATAATTTCATTTTCTATACTTAGTCATGAATCAGGCATTACAATATAAAACTCACTGGTTCATAAATAACAGTTGGGATGAGTAAAATTTTAAAAGGCTTTGTCCTCATTTTTTTTCCTCCATTCTCAGGAATTAGAGATTATTAAGTGCTCTAAGTGTTCCTGGGAGCCCTGGTGTCAAGGTACAGGGAGAGAAAACCACATTCTCTTAGTAGGACTTGTTCTCTCAGGGTCAGAATTCTGAAAGAAAAAAGTATTTTAAAAGCTGGCTTTCTCTAACTGTACATGCAAAAAAAAAAAAAGGGTTTTTTTTTTCTCCCAATTTCAGATTTTTATCTTAATTTTCTCTGAAGTGCAGAGAATATTGTGGCCACACCATGTTATAATGAAATATCATCTTTCTTTTCTGTAGTCATAGTTTCGTAGCTAAAATTTAGACTGGTGCTCAAATTGGCCCTAATAATAGGAGCAGATTAATGGATGATAAAATGTTGCCCCAGTAGGGATGGCCCCTCTTGAGAGGTGGGATCTTAGTTTGATCAGAAGAATCTGAAGAAGTAGAGGAAATTGCAGGAGTTGGGGAAGTTTGTTACACCACCCCTGAGAGTTGGGAGAAGTTTATGGGGATCGTTTAGAAGTTCAGGAGAGTTGATCTCAGTTTATTTTCCAATCCTGTGGTGATAAAGATTTAATTGTAAGATAGTATTACAATCTAGAGACCCGAATCTCTAGGTCATTTTCCATCAGATCAGATCAGATCAGATCAGTCGTTCAGTCGTGTCCAACTCTGCAACCCCATGAATCGCAGCACGCCAGGCCTCCCTATCCATCACCAACTCACGGAGCTCACTGAGACCCACATCCATCGAGTCAGTGATGCCATCCAGCCATCTCATCCTCTGTCATCCCCCTCTCCTCTTGCCCCCAGTCCCTCCCAGCATCAGAGTCCTTTCCAATGAGTCAACTCTTCGCATGAGGTGGCCAAAGTACTGGAGTTTCAGCTTTAGCATCATTCCTTCCAAAGAAATCCCAGGGCTGATCTCCTTCAGAATGGACTGGTTGGATCTCCTTGCAGTCCAAGGGACTCTCAAGAGTCTTCTCCAACACCACAGTCCAAAAGCATCAATTCTTCGGGTCTCAGCCTTCTTCACAGTCCAACTCTCACATCCATACATGACCACAGGAAAAACCATAGCCTTGACTAGATGGACCTTTGTTCGCCAAGTAATATCTCTGCTTTTGAATATGCTATCTAGGTTGGTCATAACTTTCCTTCCAAGGAATAAGCGTCTTTTAATTTCATGGCTGCAGTCACCAGCTGCAGTGATTTTGGAGCCCCCCAAAATAAAGTTTGACACTGTTTCCACTGTTTCCCCATCCATTTGCCATGAAGTGATGGGAACGGATGCCATGATCTTCGTTTTCTGAATGTTGAGTTTTAAGCCAACTTTTTCTGTCTCCACTTTCACTTTCATCAAGAAGCTTTTTAGTTCCTCTTCAGTTTCTGCCATAAGGGTGGTGTCATCTGCATATCTGAGGTTATTGATATTTCTCCCAGAAATCTTCATTCCAGCTTGTGTTTCCTCCAGTCCACTGTTTCTCATGATGTACTCTGCATATAAGTTAAGTAGACAGGGTGACAATATACAGCCTTCACGTACTCCTTTTCCTATTTGGAACCAGTCTGTTGTTCCATGTCCAATTCTAACTGCTGCTTCCTGACCTGCATACAAATTTTTCAAGAGGCAGATCAGGTGATCTGGTATTCCCATCTCTTGAAGAATTTCCCACAGTTTATTGTGATCCACACAGTCAAAGGCTTTGGCATAGTCAATAAAGCAGAAATAGATGTTTTTCTGGAACTCTCTTGCTTTTTCCATTATCCAGCGGATGTTGGCAATTTGATCTCTGGTTCCTCTGCCTTTTCTAAAACCAGCTTGAACATCAGGAAGTTCACATTTCACATATTGCTGAAGCCTGGCTTGGAGAATTTTGAGCATTACTTTACTAGCGTGTGAGATGAATGCAATTGTGCGGTAGTTTGAGCATTCTTTGGCATTGCCTTTCTTTGGGATTGGAATGAAAACTGACCTTTTCCAGTCCTGTGGCCACTGCTGAGTTTTCCAAATTTGCTGGCATATTGAGTGCAGCACTTTCACAGCATCGTCTTTCAGGATTTGGAATAGTTCAACTGGAATTCTATCACCCCCACTAGCTTTGTTCATAGTGATGCTTTCTAAGGCCCACTTGACTTCACATTCCAGGATGTCTGGCTCTAGGTCAGTGATCACACCATCGTGATTATCTGGGTCATGAAGATCTTTTTTGTACAGTTCTTCTGTGTATTCTTGCCACCTCTTCTTAATATCTTCTGCTTCTGTTAGGTCTATACCATTTCTGTCCTTTATCGAGCCCATCTTTGAATGAAATGTTCCTCTGACTTTCTTGAAGAGATCTCTAGTCTTTCCCATTCTGTTGGTTTCCTCTATTTCTTTGCATTGATCGCTGAAGAAGGCTTTCTTATCTCTTCTTGCTATTCTTTGGAACTCTGCATTCAGATGTTTATATCTTTCCTTTTCTCCTTTGCTTTCGCTTCTCTTCTTTTCACAGCTATTTTTAAAGCCCTTCCCATCCCCCAACCTAAATAAAGTTCAGGTCATGTTACAGCAATATCTAAGTTTTCCCTTTCTCGATCCATCTGGCTTAGAAAGAGGATCTTCCCTTGCTGAACAACCTGCAACCAAGAACAGCACTCCTAGAAATGAAGCCCAGCCTCCCAGAAACATTACTCGGGGGCTCCTAAGGGAGACCCAGAGTGTCCTCTGAATTTCCTTCGAATCCTGGGCTTCATGGAATTTCGAGCATCCTCCACCAGACATCTCTGGTCAACCCCGTCCTCGTGCCAGGGGTCCAGGGGCGTGTGGATATTTGAACTAGTACCAGTCCATCACCAGGGATCTCTCTGAGTGACATCTGTTGCCACTTTGCGGTATGGTTCAAAATAGCCAGCCCAGTAGGCTGTCCATGGCAGCATGTGGACTGTCAGAGCCTGGCATTGTGGGGTGGGGGCAGACTGCTGGAGTCATTGGAGTTGACTGCAATGCAAAATGCCATGGGGGTCAGGACCTGAGGCTGAGAGGTGAGAGTATTCCCTAGGGGATTTCTGACATGGAATAAGGTGGGACATTAAGCAGCAGAAGTACCCTAGGTCTATTGCCTTGCTTGTTTGGCATCTAAGATAAACATGAAGGAGTTATAAGGCTTGGTGGGGGGCGGTGGCAGACCAACCACCTTACTTCATGAGTAATGCAGAAAAGGAAATCATGGGGGAAAAAAAGAGCAATGTGGTGTTTGCAGTAGCAGAGCACTCAGAGAGAAACATTAGAAGACAGTGGCGCCCAGGAGGTAAAGTGTGGGTGTAGCAGGGAGTGATTTGTTGGAGGTGCTGAGCTACAGCTCCCAGCGTGCTGCTTGCAAAGTCAATGAGGAAACATTTCTTGGATGGAAGACCTCCTGGGGGTTGTAGCTCAGGGAGAAAGAGATAGAGAGGAGGGAGAAAGAGGGAGAGAGGAGAGAGAAAGATATAGCAAGGGCTCCTTCATTGAGTGGACCCAAATTCAGCCCTGTGGATCCAGGAAAGAGACCAAGGCAGAGAATGAGAGCAAGCAAGTTCTCACGGGACAGACTGAAAGTCAGAAGTCTCCTGCCAGCAGTTCAGGGAGAACAGCAGTTTACCTTGAAATCCCGGGTTTCAGCATCGGTGATCTCAGAGAGAGTCAGCCGTGAGCGGTGGCTTAGTTCTCGGCCTGGGAACTGGACCTGCAGTTGACCTTGAAATCCCATTCCTGGAGACAGACGGCCATGAGAGGTGGCCTGAAGCAAGTTGTCTTAGTTTTCTACCCAAGGATCGGACCTGAGTGGCCTGGAGGAAAACCAGGAGTCTAGCTGCTCGTCCACCAGGGGCTAGAGGCTAGAGACAAGGTTTTCCTGGCTCTTGCCCCCACTGAAAAATGCAGTTCTCAAGAAGGCAAAAATTGTAAACAAAACAAAACAACAGGTACAAAGTGTACTATCAGAGACACAGCACAGCAAATGAGAGCGCACACAGAGAAACTGTTCAGTTAAGACAGAAGCGAGGCAGAGACACACACCTGGAGAGAGAGAGTGTGGGCATCATTCCAGGAGGAGGAGCCCCGTAAAAGGCAGTAAAACCAATCATAAGGACAGTTCTTCAAGGCGTGTTTACCTTTCGCCAATTATCTAGTTTCTTTTTCCACACCTGACCTGCCCTAAGGATCCTCACCTACATGCATATGAAATTTTTTTCCAAGATGGATTCTAGTCCAGAGCCCTGTGAGGGGGTCCTTGGCATCACCTATTATGGGATGGCATCCCCTTCTTTTTGACCTCCAAGGAGGCTTTCTGGGCATGTGCAGCGTCTCCCCAGTCCCAAGGGTGAGAAATATGTGACCTCTTGATCTTTTAATCAAATAGAGTTTAGCCCTGCTGTGATTGTTACCTTAAGTGTCCACAGGAACAAAGTCCAGCTACTTATGATGTTCTTGTCATTTCCATCTCAAAATGCCAACAGGAGGCTGGTTGTAAATATCTAGCCCAAACAGGAGTCTAATTCTAAATGTCCAGCCTAGAGCTTACCTAGATCCTACCTCAGGACCACATGGGGTTCCTGGGCACAGAGGCATATTTCTGTCACTGTGTTTCTTGTAGGCATGACTCCAGCCTCCATGACCTTCTCTGAGTTCCAAAGTGCAGCTTTAAGCAGTTGCTAATCATGGAAGAAATGATTGGCAACTGCTTGAATGGGTGTTCCCATTCCATGGATGGGAATGAATACCAGAGAAACCTGTATGCAGGTAAAGAAGCAACAGTTAGAACTGGACATGGAACAATGGACTGGTTCCAAATTGGGAAAGGAGTACATCAAGTCTGTGTATTGTCACCCTGCTTATTTAACTTATATGCAGAGTACATCACGTGAAATGCCAGGCTGGATGAAGCACAGCTAGAATCAAGATCACCGGGAGAAATACCAATAATCCCAGATTTGCAGGTGACACCACCCTAATGGCAGGAAGTGGAGAAAAACTAAAGAGCCTCTCGATGAAGGTGAAAGAGGAGAGTGAAAAAGTTGGGTTAAAACTCAACATTCAAAAAATGAAGATCATGATATTCAGTCCCATCACTTCGTGGCAAATAGATGGGGGAAACAATGGAAACAGTGATAGACTTTATTTTCTTGGGCTCCAAAATCACTGCAGATGGTGACTTCAGCCATGAAATTAAAAGCTCTTTGGAAGAAAAGCTATGAACAACTTAGACAGCATATCAAAAAGCAGAGACATTACTTTGCCAACAAAGGTTCCTATAGTCAAAGCTACGGTTTGTCCAGTAGTCATGTATGGATGTGAAAGTTGGACCATAAAGAGGACTGAGCGCCGAAGGATTGATGCCTTTGAAAAGTGGTGTTGGAGAAGACTCTTGAGACTAACTTGGACTGCAAGGAGATCCAACCAGTCCCTCCTAAAGGACATCAGTCCTGAAGATTCATTGGAAGGACTGATGCTGAAGCTGAAGCTCCAATACTCTGGCCACCTGATATGAAGAACTGACTCATTGGAAAAGACCCTGATGCTGGGAAAGATCAAGGGCAGGAGGAAAAGGGGACGACAGAGGATGAGATGGCTGGATGATATCACCAACTCGATGGACATAAGTTTGAGCAAGCTCCGGGAGTTGGTAAAGGACAGAGAAGCCTGGCATGCTACAGTCCATGGGGTCGCAAAGTATCCAACATGACTGAACGACTGAATAACAACAATCATGGGAAGGAGCAGCTGAGAAACCATCTAAGGCAAGATTAAAGAGACCAGACAGTTATAAGATTAGGGGCCGACCACATGAGACCCTGCACACACCCTAATCTTGTCAGCAGCCTCTTTCTGAAACCTTTGCCATAAAATTCACCGAACTCGCCTGGGTAGGGACTTAGTTTCAATGGCAGGAGCAAGCTCTGTCTTCCTGGACTGGCAAAGCAATAAAGCTGTTCTTTTCTCCTCCACACAAAATTCTGCCTCTGAGGTAGACTCCACACTGGTGTTCAGAGAGGCTGAGCTTTCAGCATCACTTCCTGTTAATGCAGGTGTAACAACCCAGATAGAAGGAGTTGAAGGGGTGACAATGCGATAATAGACAAGGGAGACCTCATTTCTTTTCAGGAGAAGAAGGCTGAAACTCAGTCTGGACCTAGGGCTTTGCAGAGACTTGTAGCCAGGTAGCTGACTGTCTAGTTTGATCTAAGTAGGTTTTAACTTTTAATGTGGTATTAACACATAGATACCACATTCTCTGGTGGCTCAGATGGTTAAAAAAAAAAAAAAAAAATCTGCCTGCAATGCAGGAGACCTGGGTTCGATCCCTGGGTTGAGAAGATGGGTCAGTGATCCCCTGGAGAAGGGAATGGTGACCCACTCCAGTATTCTTGCCTGGAGAACTCCATGGACAGAGGAGACTGGTGGGCTACAGTCCATGGGGCTGCAAAGAGTCAGACAAGACTGAGTGACTAACACTTTCACTTTTAACACAGACAACAGGTGCTTTTGGTTACCGTACATGTCTCTTCTTTTTGTTGATGCGTGATCCAAAGCAATTTCCTTGTCTAAAAATGTTCTAGTGACAAGAGAAGACCTTTAAAATGTAAGTTTGCAGTTGCCAGCTTCCAGCAGATATTGTTTAGGTCTGATCCAGCTCAGAAAACTCAAATTTTCAGCAACACAAGGACTTGTCTGGAATCACATTGTCTGAACCACAGCTACTCCATTTTGACTTTTAATTGTAGTTTTCTCCTTAACGGCCACAGTAGATGTCACCATTAGTGATGTCGGTGTTTTACTAGATATAAGAAGAGGCAAGAATTGGGGCTCATAAAAATCTTCTCCTGAAAGTACACCTGCTCCACTCTTCATACTCCCTCTTGTGGGAGAATTCTTCATCTTTTCTGTCTTCTCTGGTCTTACACTTTGGCCACTGTATGCAAAGAGCCAATTCATGGGAAAAGACGGGGGACAAAAGAAGGGAACGGCAGAGAATAAGATGATTGGATGGCATCACTGACTCAATCAATGGATGTGAATTTGAACAAACTCCAGGTGATAGTGAAGGACAAGGAAGCCTGGCAGGCTGCAGTTCATGGAGTTGCCAAAGGTTGAACACGAGTTAGAAAAACAACAGACAACTGCTCTGACAACTCACCAGGCTGCCTCCTGGAAACCTGTCTCTGGATTCCCAGAAGGTGGCGCTAGGGCTCCAGTCTGCGGGCGCCCTCGCCCAGAGCGGGGGGGGGCGGTTTTCTGAGCCCGCTTCTTGTCTATTGAATTCTTTTGGACGCTGCAGGGGGAGGATCCCACAGGGAGCCCCCGGAGAGCGGGGGCAGGTGTGAGTCCAGGACCTGGGGCACTGAGGTGCCTGTGGAACAGGTGGAGCTAGTGGTAAGGAACCCGCCTGCCAACGCAGGAGACAAAAGACACAGGTTGGATCCTTGGGTTGGGAAGATCCACGGAGGAAGGCATGGCAACCCACTTCAGTTTTCCTGCCTGAAGAATCCCACGGACAGAGGAGCCTGGCGGGCTACAGTCCGTGGGGTCGCAAAGAGTCGGACGACTGAGGTGACTTAGCGCGGAGCGCGTGCCGGCAGTAGGGAGATTCCTGGGTGTGGTTTGTCCAGAGGCTCCTGTGTTGAGGGCAGTCACTCTTTGAAATGTTTATCTTTCAAAGATAAGAAGTTTACCGTACGTCTTTACCAAAACCCTTCCTCTCCCTCGTCATGGGGGTCCACCCTCAGGTCTCCGGTGCTGCTGTAGAGAAACACGTGTCCCCAGGGATGTCTGCAGAACTAGGGCAGCTTTTTCTGTGGTGGGAGATCAACCCCGTGAGATGGTTCCTTGTGAGGGGGAGGGGAAAGCGTCTGCTACGCCTTGATCAGACTCCTTTTTTTTTTCTCGCCAGAATCCTACTCCCCTCCTCCCCGCAAGTGAAGGCCCCATGCATAGTCTCTTCAGTCCTGTCCGACTCTTTGCAACCCCATGGACTGTAGCCCACCAGGCTCCTCTGTCCATGGGGATTCTCCAGGCAAGAATCCTGGAGTGGGTTGCCATGTCCTCCTCCAGGGGATCTTCCCAGGGATCGAACCCATGACTCCTGTGTCTCCTGAATTAACAAGCGGGTTCTCTACCTCTGAGCCACGGGGCGAAGCCCCTAATGAAGGTTGACCTTCTCCAAATCCCCTCCCTTGCATGGAATCTCTGGGTCAGTATCGGTTCCCACCACCACCGTCACCACGACCACCGCCACCACTGGCAGCATCACCATCAGAGGGGTCCGGGCAGGTTCCCTGGCTCCGCAAGTTCTGCAGCCCACAGCGAGGTCTGTCGGCCTGTGACCAGACGCACAGACGGACAAGACTCCTCCAGGGCCCCTTGGGCAGATGGAAATGTGTCCCCCACACCCACAGAGATGCTTTTCCTCCTGAGTGAATGTCTAACTCATTGTTTCTTTATTTATTGAGAGAGACTTGGTTTTTAATATTAGTTTTAGGTACACTCCATAGTGATTTGGTAGTTTTACAGATGCTGTAATATTATATGTGGACTCTCAAAAAATAATACAAATAGAATGTATATAGCAAAATAGAAACAGCCTCACCTAACTAACTTCACCTAACTAGTGGCGATTTGTGAAGAGAGAGAAGGGGGAAGGGGCAAAGTGGAGGTATGGATTAAGAGATACACAGTACCATATATAAAATACATAATCAATAAGGATATGTTGTGGAGCACAAGGAATTATAGCCATTTTTCTGTAATAACTTCCACTGGAGTATCATTTGTAAAATACCAAATCACTGTGCTGTATATTTGAAACTAGGATTATATCAACACTACTTCAATTTTTTTAAGTTGATAGCCATTTCTACAAATTTATTTATTTTTAATTGAATACAATTCAATCTTTAAAAATGCTGGTGTAACATAGTTCACAATTGTTTACTTTTTGTTTTTAATTGTGTGGATCACAATAAACTGTGGAAAATTCTGGAAGAGATAGGAATACCAGACCACCTGACCTGCCTCTTGAGAAACCTATATGCAGGTCAGGAAGCAATAGTTAGAACTGGACATGGAACAACAGACTGGTTCCAAATAGGAAAAGGAGTACATCAAGGCTGTATATTTTCACCCTGCTTATTTAACTTATATGCAGAGTACATCATGAGAAACGCTGGGCTGGAAGAAGCACAAGCTGGAATCAAGATTGCCGGGAGAAATATCAATAACCTCAGATACTGCAGATGACACCACACTTATGGCAGAAACTGAAGAGGAACTCAAAAGCCTCTTGATGAAGGTGAAAGAGGAGAGTGAAAAAGTTGGCTTAAAGCTCAACATTCAGAAAACGAAGATTATGGCATCTTCACTATGTCCCATCACTTCATGGGAAATAGATGGGGAAACAGTGGAAACAGTGTAAAACTTTATTTTCTTGGGCTCCAAATCACTGCAGATGGTGATTGCAGCCATGAAATTAAGAGACGCTTACTCCTTGGAAGGAAGGTTATGACCAACCTAGATAGCATATTCAAAAGCAGAGACATTACTTGGCGAACAAATGTCCATCCAGTCAAGGCTATGGTTTTTCCTGTGGTCATGTATGGATGTGAGAGTTGGACTGTGAAGAAGGCTGAGCGCCGAAGAATTGATGGTTTTGAACTGTGGTGTTGGAGAAGACTCTTGAGAGTCCCTTGGACTTTGAGGAGATCCAACCAGTCCATTCTAAAGGAGATCAGTCCTGGGTGTTCTTTGGAAGGAATGATGCTGAAGCTGAAACTCCAATACTTTGGCCACCTCATGTGAAGAGTTGACTCATTGGAAAAGACTCTGATGCTGGGAGGGATTGGGGGCAGAAGGAGAAGGGGACGACAGAGGATGAGATGGCTGGATGGCATCACTGACTCCATGGACATGAGTCTGAGTGAACTCCGGGAGTTGGTGATGGACAGGGAGGCCTGGCGTGCTGCAATTCATGTGGTCGCAAAGAGTCGGACACGACTGAGCGACTGAACGGAACTGAACTGAAAGTTTCTAAGGGCTAAGAGTTGTGATTAATACATGTAATTAAAATGACTAAAATTAAAAAAGGAAACCACCTCTGTGTGCAAGGAAATGTTTCAAAAGTTATAAGGAAACCACTTCATCCTACTGCATCTGTATTTTAATTCATCTAATAACTTGTTTCTCAGTTTCTTGACGTCCATCCCTCCTTCACTCTACTGCAGTTGTTCATTCCCACAAACAAGCCTCTACTTCATTATCATCAATATCCTGAAGGTCCATAATCTCAGTTTCAAGCACCTTGTTCTGCAATAACTCTTTATCATGTCTATCCAGTTTTGCCTCCTATCTTTCAGTTGCACTCAGTTGTATCAATTTGTCAACCAACCATTACTTACCACTTCTTTCCCACACCTCTGACAATGCAGGGTTTTTTCTTTTTAAATTAAGAACTTTCCTTCATCAACTCTAATGTGTAACTAAGAGTTTGTAACAGAAAACTGAAGAAAAACAAACATTTCCCCAAAGTTACATTATGTCCCAATAAATCTGGGGGGAAAAGGAAAATTGATCATTTCTTTCTATCTTGATGAAATGAGCCACTTTATCTGTTGTTTTTCTCCTCTTCCTAAAGTCTCTTTCATTTGATAGGAATATAGCTGCCCGGGTTCCTTGTACCACTGTTTGCAAAAGGTATCTGTTCCCTTCCCTTTACTTCCGATTTGTTTGTGTCCTAGTTTTTCAAGTGCGGCACTGGACACAATATGTAGTTAGCTGCCTTTCCTCCCCCTGTGGCGATATTTGTGTGTTTGCCGGAGAGAGCCCCAAGGAAGAGCCTCTGTAACATTTGTTTATGGTTGGTTATGCTGGGTCTTTGCCGCTGCCCCTGGGTGCTGCTCTGGCTGCGGGCACGGGCTGCTCAGTGCGGCAGCTTCTCTTGTTGCGGAGCCTGGGCCGTGGGCTTCGTGGGCTCAGGAGCTGCGGTGCGTGGGCTCAGCTGCCCGCGGCAAGTGGAATTCTCCCGAACCACAGATCGAACCAGTATCCTCTGTGCTGGCAGGCCGATTCCCAACCCCTGAGCCCCCAGGGAAGTCCCGAGGAAGAGCTTCGGGGATGCAGGTGGATATTTTATTTCTTCCTCCAGTTGCTGACTACTTTGTTGTACATTCTGTGTGAAATGTCATCTTGCTGCACACTTTACGAAGCAGGCGCTATTTTCTATGTATGTTACCCTTTGGAAAGAGAACTTAAAAAATTAGACAACTTTAAGGTCGTTTGTTAACGACCTTAAATAAATATAGGTCCCTAAATGCATTTCACCTTCACACCTCACAGAAGCTCAAAGTGCCCTGTGAACCTGCAGGTCCTCCAGTGCATGGAGGGACTCCACACAGCAGCTGTTTCCTGTGGTTAAGACCATTCATCACTAGGGGTGTTTTTGTCAAGAGTCTGGGAGGCGGAGGCTGGTGGCTATGGCTCATTGTTCTCCTGCAAGCTGTGTCAGATCCCGTATCCAAAGTATATGGCAAGTCCTAGTAGGGAGATGAGACAGTGAGGAGGAAAAGCAGGCACTCTCCGCACTCTCAAGTGCCCAACAGGCCTCCGTTACGGCATCTGACACAGTGATGGGGAGAGGTGGTAGGAAGAGGGTTGGATTCAGTCACTCAAGAGGCCTCTTTATCCCAGAAAGCTACTTACCAATGGCATTCCAGATGCCAAACAGGGCCCAGGTCCCAGAGGTCGTCTGCATCATCAGGTAAACATTCACGAAGATGCTGACCAGTGGGAGGACAGGCAGAGCAGGGACCTGTGGGCAGAGTCAGTTCATCCCTTGACACAGCCCAGACGTCTCCCACGAAAGGGAGACCCTGACCCACATGTGGGCAGAGAGACTCCAGTCCTGTTCCAGCTGGGCATTCGGTGCCTACTCAGCCAGTGTATGCAAAGCACTGAGTGTAGATCAGGGAAGGGTCCACTGGTTTCAGCAATTCCTCCTCTTTCCTGGTCCAGCGAAAGATGTTTAGACCTCAAAGCACACAATTTCATTCACTCAAGGTGGACACTCTGGGCACGTAAGTTCACCTGTCTTGAAGTGAAGAGGACTGGGGCTCTGGGGCTGCCTCCAGATGATGACCGTCACCCCAGTGATGAGCAGCAGCAGCAGCACAGCCACTGTTGTGAGCACGGGGTCTCCAGAGAACACCTGGCTGGGCCACTGGGCCAAGATCACACTCAGGATGGTCAGCAGGGGAACTGCAAGGATCAAGGTGGAGGAGAACAGGCTGGACTCCAGAAGCCAAAGACGTCAGGACCTCAGGTCACACCCCTCCCCAGGCTGCCCACATCAGAAAGGGACATCGTATCTCCAAGACTTCTCAACTGACAAAATACACACTCCTACCCTATCCTGTCAGTTTCAGAATATGACTAAAGGAAATCCCACTGCTCACCAAGCAGGAAGGCACAAAGTCTAGGAATGTGGCCAGGAAAGAGGGCACATATGGAGAGAAAGTTCCCTGTAATGCCTGAGAGATGTGGTTCCCAATCAGACTGTCAAAGGCGATGCTGCAGGCCTTGGACACACAGGAAGCGGCTGCAGAAGCAGAAAGAATATTCATTCACAAAACTACCTGATCCCCTACCATGTGGCATGGGCTTCCCAAGGGAACTAGTGGTAAAAAAACTCACCTGCCAATGCAGGAGACATAAGAGAAGTAAGTTCAATCCCTGGGTCGGGAAGAACCCCTGGAGAAGGGCATGACAACCCACTCCAGTATTCTTGCCTGGAGAATTCCATGGACAAAGGAGACTAGTGGGCTACAGTTCACGGAGTCTCAAAGAGTTGGACACAACTGAATCACCTTAGCACGCACGCACCCACCATGTGACATAGGATGTGTTTTTTAAAAAATAGATAAAGTACTTAACCACAGAGAGTTATCTCTTCTTGGGGTGGGAAGAACAGACCCAGGTAACTCACAAAATAGGTCAGCTATTCAATATACTAGGTGAAAATAAATATTATGCAAGAAAAGAACACAGGGAAATAGAAACTTGGGTACTGGGAGATGAGGGTTGAAAAGGAAGTCTTAAAGGAAAATCCTGCAAAGACAACAGCTGAGCAAAGACTTGAAAATGGTGAAAGGATGAGCTGTGGGCCAAGCCTCCCTCTCACCCACACCCTAGGTTCCCTTTCCTTCTGGGTTCGTGGTCCATCATTAAAGGAAAACAGGATAGAGCTGAGTAGAACGAAGTCGTGGGGTTTTCCTGCCCCTATTATCCCCTTCCCCCTGCAAGTCCAATAACAAAGTACCTATGAATGAACGAAGACCCCCCTCAATCTCGCTTCCTGATCTTAAGCCCCACACCTCCCCCCACCCCCCCATCCTCTCATCAACAACTTAGGACAGGATGAGGTTCCAGCTAGTGATGAAGGCACACAGCTGACCCATGGTGACATAATTGTAGAGATACACAGAACTGGAATGTGGTACCCGGGCCACCAGCTCCACATAGCAGAGCCCAGACAACAGAGATGACAGGGCGGCCATCAAGAAGCAGATGCTGATCGCCGGCCCAGCTGTGTATGTGGCCGCGGCACCAGCCACGATGTACACGCCAGCTCCCAGGCTGCTGCCTACACCCAAGGCCACAAGGTCCAGAGTGTTCAGACATCAGGCCACACGCCTCTCAGACCCCTCCCTGGGCTCCAGCTGCAACCGGTGAACCAGCTTCTGACCAAACTAGTGAACATCCTGACACTGCATTCTAGACCCAGTTGAGGCTCCGATCTGCTGAGAAAACAACACAGCAAGCCATCAACAGTGTCCACCTGCCCTTGGCCCTAGGAGGGCAATTCCAAGAAGTGATGGAGTGATGGGGAGCAGGTGGTAAGAGGACGCATTGAACAAGTTCTCCATCTCTGAGATTTGGTTTCTTAAACATAAATGAAACTCTTTATATGTTTCAAAGTTACTGGAAGGGTTGTTTGAAGAGAAGCAAGACAGAGGAGACTATGTCACTCTAAAATGTGCCACTTTGGTAGGTAGAGTGTCTTGTACGTGCGTGCATGCTAAGTCACTAAGTTGTGTCCAACTCTTTGCGACTGTATGGACTGTAGCCCACCAGGCTCCTCTGTCCATGAGCTGAAGGCGATTCAGACCCTATGGGCTGCAGCCTCAAGAAAAATTCCTTGCCTCTCTCTCAACTGATCAAAATAATTCATCTTATGGTGCCTATGTCAGGAAGAGAGCTACTACCAGAGAGAACTTCTTGTCTTAGAAAGATGTCAGCGAAGAGAGGCAAACATTTGTCAATCAATCCAAGTGGGGTTGATCTCAGGGAGAGAGAGACAGCCCTGAGCAAGCGGTGGCTTGAAGCGAAGTCTACGTTCTCTGCTCAGGAATTGGACCTGGGAAGCCTGGATGAAAACCAGCAAGCCCAGCCGCTCATCCACCAGGGGCTAGAGGCTAGAAACAAGATTCCCCTGACTTCTGCCCCCACTGAAAAATGTGTTTTCACACAGGCAAACACCATTTTAAAAAATTAAAATGACAAAAGCAGTTTATTATTAGAGACACAACAAGCAGGGGAACACACAGAGAAACAGTTTATTTAGGACAGAAGCGAGGCAGAGTTACACACCTGGAGAGAAAGGGTGTGGGCGTCCCCCCTAGTATGGAGGGGCCCCATAAAAAGCAGGTAAATCATTCATACAGGGCAGCTCCTCCAGGTTTGTTTGACTTTGTTCAATTATCTGGTTTCTTTTTCCACACCTGACCTGCCCTAGGACCCTCCCTAAAACTCCTGTGCAACATTTCTTCCAAGATGGATTCTAGTCCAGAGCCATATGAAGGAGGTCCTTAGCATCCGTCTCCTATTAGGGGGTGACACTCCCTCTTTTTAACTCCCAAGGAACCTTTCTGTGCACGTGCAGTGTCTCCTTTGCCCCAAGCGTGGGAAATATGTGACCTCGTGACCTTTTAATCAGTGTTAAGCCATGCTATAATTATAGTCTTAAAGTGTTCCCAGGAGGCAATGTGCAGCTATTTACTCTCTTCCTGTTATTTCTGTCTTAAAGTGTGAACAGGAGGCTGATTGTAAATATCTAGCATAGAGCCCACCCTCCTCCTTCCCCAGGAAAGGTAGACAGGAGGCTGTTGAGAAATGCCGAGCCTTGACCCATGTATCTCCTGTCTCACTTGGGAGGCCACTCTGGTTCGATGCTTTGACAGAGCTGTGCTAGAGTCTGTCCCTCCCTACAAATTCCATCTCATTTTGACCCAAACCAGATTTTCATTTCATTCAGCAAGCAGTGAAACAGGAAGGTCTCAGGTTCAGGACCCTTGGCGTAAACCTGTGATCCAAGCTCTCTAACCACCAAGTCTCTTAAATAATCACACCTGTCAAAGAGAGGAGGGAATAATGATAACTATTTTCCTGTATCGTTCAGGAAAGGAAGACAAAGGTGGTGTGCATTTTGTGCAAAATCAGACAAGCTGGTATGTAGTGGAGCTGGATTTGAACCCATAGACATGGCTGATTTCAGGTTCATTGAACACGTAGGTTCCTTCACACCATCTCTGGTATAACTCCTCAAGAGTCTCTAAATTCCCAAAAGACTTCTCATGGCCAAAAAGCCAAGTCAAAGATCTGCCATCAGATTTCGCTAAGTGGATTTCTTTCTACTAGAGATCCCCCAAATATTTTGAAATTCCTGCACGTGTCCGCAGATAGTCCATTTCATTTACCCATTAAGGCTGTTCATAATCTGATTTCTGAAGCGACCAGCCTGAGACAAAAGAAAAAAAATTTTTTTTTCTTTCTTTTTTTTATTATCACCCTGCTTATTTTTTTTTAATAGGTGTAAATTACCGAAGTGTTGTAAATCATACGTAGCTTCAGGATAACAGCTGCTTTATGTCTGAAAAAATAGTAATTAGAAGACAATCATAATATGTCAGACAAAAGTCATAAAATTATAATCATATTTAGCATTTCATTTGTAGGTATTAGTCACTCTGCTGCTGCTGCTCCTGCTAAGTTGCTTCAGTTGTGTCCGACTCTGTGCTACCCCATAGACGGCAGCTCACCAGGCTCCCCCATCCCTGGGATTCTCCAGGCAAGAACACTGGAGTGGGTTGCCATTTCCTTCTCTAATGCATGAAAGTGAAAAGTGAAAGTGAAGTCACTCAGTTGTGTCTGACTCTTCATGACCCCATGGACTGCAGCCTACCAGGCTCCTCCGTCCATGTGATTTTCTAGGCAAGAGTACTGGAGTGGGGTACCATTTCCTCCTCCAGGGGATCTTCCAGACCCAGGGATCAAGCTCAAGTCTCCTGCATTGAAGACAGGTTCTTACCATCTGAGCCACCAGGGAAGCCCAGCAGTTCATTTAATGCTGTGTAATTAATTTCTGTTACATTTGAGTCCAGTTTTTCTATTAGTTCTGTTGACCTGGACTGATGATTAAGGATGACAGTGATAGTGAGAGTTTCAAGAAGTTTGTTAGGTTTTTGTTAAGGCTGGTATGATTTGTCCAGTGAGGTGAGTACCTTGACTACTGGATATTGTGGAAAGCATACCCCAAGTGGAAAACATTGATTTTTTTTTTTTTTACAATTTTCTTTTCATTGTGAAGGCATCAATCCTGCCTCCAGGAAAGGCTTAAACCCATCATATAAAATGAGATTTGCCAGGGAGCCAGGAAAAGCCAGGCAGTCCTCTCCAGTGTCTCAGAGCCCTGAATGTTTAATCAACAGCCATTGTTTACCCATTTTAAATCCCCTCAATTAGAAGTAGACTGTTGCCATGTTCTTAACTGGTAGCTCAGATGGTAAAAACCTGCCTGCAATGCAGGAGATTCATGTTCAATCCCTGGGTTTGGAAGATCCCCTAGAGAAGGAAATGGCAGCCCACTCCAGTGTTCTTGCCTGGAGAATCCCGTGGACAGAGGAACCTGGCGGGCTACAGTCTATGGGGTCTCAAAGTCAGACAAGACTAAGACTAACACTTTCACTTTCAGTTGCTATGCTACAAGGATATCAAGGTAGCAAAATTCTGACAATAAAAGTTAAGTTTTGTAGAAGCAGAATGAACTTTATCTACATGTGCCATAATCTTCAGAGATCACTGTGAAATACTCCTTATTTTCTCAACCAAAGTAATGAAAGACCTCAAAAGCAAATACAAATCACTTAGACCCAAAGAGTTCACACAGTCTGTTATCAAAAGCAGCACTCCAAGAAAACATTGTTGTCTTAACAGAGAAAACCATACTCCAGTGTGGCAACAGCTTACTGTTAATAACAACATCTGTTTACCTAATTAATTTTAATTCAATTTTAGAAAGCCCTCTCTATAGATCTTGAAGAGGTAACACTTTTGGAAACACTTTCATCAGAGTGAAATCACAACTACATATTAAAAGAGACTTCGCAAGTCATATTTAAAGTCTGACTATAAACTTTCCTGCTGAGTCCAGGGGTAAATAATCCACCTGAAAATGCAGTTGGATCCCTGAACCAGAAGCTTCCACATGCTGTCGTGCAATGAAGCCTATGCTAATATTTTATTTCTTCCTCTAGTTGTCAGTAACATCATAGTACTTTCTTTGCGAAGATTAATCTTACTACACACCTATGAATCATGCAATTTTCTGTATGCATATTAAGCTTTAAAATGTTTACTTAAAAATTATACAATAGCAAAGTCATTGCATCCACTGGCAATAAATATAGGGCACTAAATGCTTTCCATTTTCACGGTCCATAGAGGCTCAAAGTGCACCTTGAACCAGCAGATACCTCCAGTATATGGAGGGGTTCCACACAGCATCTATTTCCTGTGGCTAAGATGCTTCATCATTAGGGGTGTTTTAGTCCGGAGTCTGGGAGATGGAGGTCGGTGGCTGTGGCTGTGGCTGTGTTCTCCTTCAACTGTGTCGGATCCCATATCCAAAGTATATGGCAAATCCTAGTAGGGAAATGAGACAGAAGAAAAACAGGGGCTCTCCTCATTTATGAATGCCTAGTAAGCCTCCTATTATGGCA
This sequence comes from Bos grunniens, assembly GCF_055505025.1. Lineage (NCBI taxonomy): Eukaryota > Metazoa > Chordata > Mammalia > Artiodactyla > Bovidae > Bos > Bos grunniens. Next base: position 61,680,040 of record NC_141182.1, on the reverse strand, counting down.
TCTGACACAGTATAGGGGGGAGGTGGTTAGAAGAGAATTGGGTTCCTTCACTCAAGAAGCCTCTTCACCCCAGAAAGTCACTCACCAATCACATTCCAGACGCCAAAGAGGGCCCAGGTCCCAGAGGTCATCTGCATCATCAGGTAAATGTTCAGAAAGATGCTCACCAGTGGGAGGACAGGCAGAGCAGGGACCTGTGGGCAGAGTCAGTTCATCCCTGAACACACCCTAGACGTCTGAAAAGGAGATCCTATGCAACGTGCGCGGGACAAGTTCAGTCCAATTCAGGCTGTGTGCTCAGTGCCTATTGAGCCTGGTTTGTAAAGCACTGAGTGTGGATCAGGGAAGAGTCCATAGGTTTCAGCAACTCCTCTTCTTCTCTGGTCCAGCAAAGGATGTTTAGACCTCAAAGCATGCAGACCTGCTTCACGAAAGGTGGACAGTTTGAACACATAGGTCACATACCCTGAACGTAAGAGGACTGGGGCTCTGGGGCTGCCTCCAGATGATGACCATGACCCCAGTGATGAGCAGCAGCAGCACAGCCACTGTTGTGAGCCCAGGGTCTCCAGAGAACACCTGGCTGGGCCACTGGGCCAGGATCCGGCTCAGGATGGTCAGCAGGAGAACTGCAAGGGTCAAGGAGGAGGAGAACAGGCTGGACCAGGAAGACAGACGTCAGGACCTCGGGTCACACCCCTTCCTGAAACCACCAACCTCAGGAAGGGCCATCATATCCCCCAGACTCCTCAACTGACAAAATACACACTCTCACTCCATCCTGTTAATTTCAGAACATGAATAAAGGGAAACCCCACTGCTCACCAAGCAGGAAGGCACATCCAGAGACAATCTGGCCAGATTTCCACGTGGGGATGGTGCTGGTAGGGAACCACAGACTCTTTAGAATGTTTGAGATTCCTGCTTCAGGTTCAGATTCCAAAAGACTTCCTTCAACTACAGGTTCCATCTCAGTTTCTTCTTCCATTTTCTCATTCTTACTTAAATTCTGGTCTGGCTGGTACCTGAATTAGAGGTTTAAAGGCAATATTAACATCAGCCACTATTCACACAACATAAGATTGTCTATTCCACTTCTTTCTTCTCTTGAACAATCAGAAGGCAGCATGAAGACACAGACCAGGATGACCTCCCCATCATCCCCATGACCCCAAGCCCCCCGATCAAGGTGTAGTGGGGTCTCACCTGAGAACAAGGACCGAGAAAGACACCATGGAGTAAGCGAGCAGAGACGCAACTGCCATGAGGTTTGAAATGTCGCTGAACTCAAAGAGTAATGCCATGATCCCTAGAATGGGGGAGCAAAAACGGCAGGGTTGGGATTAAGAAACCACTGGAACTGCACTTAAGGGAAATGGATCAAAGAAGAATTGAGTTTTCTTTATTCACCTGCAAGGCTTCCAGAAGACATGATGGCCATGACAGGGATTTCTTTGTGACCACAGACCTTGGCAAGTGCCTGGAAAAGGAGCCCATCCTCTGCCATTGCACAGATTAACTGAGACATGGGGAACATGTCACCCAGGAGGCTGGGAGAGAAAGTGGAGACACGTGTGAGGATGTGGAGAAGCAGGGGAGACCAGGGCATGCGCTCCCTAGTTTGGAGCAAGATGTCTTTCCCTCTTGTCTCTCAGTCCCAGGGGCTGGGGTGCATGAGCATCTGACAGTAGACGAGGAGAAACCCGTGACACTGACCTGGACGTAAGAGCACAGAGGACGCCAACAGCCACGACATATCTGGCAGGGCCCCAGCCAACGTGGAGAAAAGCCTCGGGCAAGGGGCTGTAGTGATGAATCTGGTAGTAGGGCACCATGAGGGTGAGTGCCACTGAGACAGCAAAACATGCCAAAAAGCACATGAGGAGTGAGAAGAGGGAGATGGAGCGCTGAGGCTTTAGGTCTCCTCTCTCTGCAAAAGGGGTAGAAGCAGCAGGTCAGGAAAACACCGTGGGGTGAAAGCACAGAATTGCCTTCCCTCTTGGGCTTCCAAAAGCAGGCTAACCTTCTCCCAACCTCTATACCCAACGGCAGCTCAAACTCTGTCCAAACCCTGATGGGACACACGGTTACCACCTTACCTGTAGCAGTAATGGCAGCAAAACCGACAAATGCATAGAAACACGTAGCTGCTCCTTGGACAACCCCCTCAAAGTCAAAAGGCACAAATCCTCCAGCACCTGGAGGGCCCAAGCTGTGGTGGGAGAAGAAGCAAGAAAGAATATGGGTAAGGTGGGTTAAGCCATCACTTCTGGACTCTTCCCTCAATACCACAAGCTCTGTACTCCAGGAAACCCACCATCCGGATCCACCAGCCTTGGTCTCTTTAGTCCCTGCCAAATTCTCAGCTCTGACTCCCTTACACATACACACACACACACACATTAATATGACCAAGGGTATGCTCCTAACCTATACGTGAATACAGCTGTGGTCAATGTGTAGTCCTGATTTGTAAGCTTCCAGTTGTGCAGGTCTCCCTTAATGAAGCCAGAGACGATGGTGAAGCTGAGAACCAAAATGTTGATGCCCGTGAACACTCTGTAAACCCGGGCTGACTCAGGAACTCCTAGAGCGAGTAGTACTGTAGGAGAGATGGAGTATGAAACATGCACAGTAACTAAGTCCATAGAGACAGAGAGTAGCCTCGGGGGCTGGCAGTTGTGGGGGTGGGGTGGATGGATCGTGACTACTCAGTGGATACAGGGTGTCTTTCAAGGGAGATGAACATGTTTGAAACTCGATGCAAATGATGGCTGAACAACATTGTGAATGTACTAGCACCCCGAATTGTCCCTTTTAAGATAGTTAATTTCTTTTCTTATGATTTTTTAAAGTATTCATTTTATTTATATTTGGCTGTGCTGAGTCTTTGCTGTGGCATAACAGAATCTTTAGTTGTGGCTTGTGAACTCTCAGTTGTGACAAGTGGGATCTTAGTTCCCTGACCAGAGGTGGAACCTTGGTCCCCTGCCCTGGGAGCAAGGAGTCTTGGCCACTGGACCACCATGGAGGCCCTAATAGCCCATTTCTTATTGTGTCGATCATCTCACATAGGCAGGTCTATCAGGTCATCACTGTGGGATTTCCCTGGTGGTCCAGTGGTTTGGGAGCCTGCCAGCCAATGTAGGGGACACAGATTCCATCCCTGGTCCAGTGAAATTCCATGTGCCACAAAACAACTAAGCCCATGTGTTGTAACTACTGATCCGCAGCTCTAGAGCCCATGCTCTGCAACATGAGAAGCTGCCAAAATGAGAAGCCTGTGTATCACAACAAAGAATAACCCATGCTCTCTGCAACTAGAGAAAACCTGTGAGCAACAACGAAGACCTAGAACAGCCAAAAACACAACATTGTACACTTGAAACTTATTGTGCTGTATATCATTTATATCTCAGTAAAGCTGGGGGGAAATAACAAAATGATAAATTTATGCTATGTGAATTTCCCCTGAAATTAAAAAAAAAAATCTTTGGTCTCAGTATCAAGAAAGAAATATGGGGGCTGTCCTAAGATGGTGGAGGAATAGGACAGGGCGACCACTTTCTCGCCCACAAATTCATCAAAAGAACATTTAAACGTTGAGTAAAATCTACAAAACAACTTCTGAATGCTGGCAGAGGACATCAGGCACCCCGAAAAGCAGCCCATTGTCTTCGAAAGGAGGTAGGAAAAATATAAAAGACAAAAAAAAAAAAAAAAGAGAGAGAGAGACAAAAGAGGTAGGGATGGAACTCCATCCCAGGAAGGGAGTCTTAAAAAGAGAGAAGTTTCCAAACACTAGGAAACACTCTCACTGCCGAGTCTGTGCCGAGCCTTGGAAGCACAGAGGGCAACATAATAGGGAGGAAAAGTAAGTAAATAATTAAAACCCACAGATTACAAGCCCAGCAGTAACTCCCCCAGCAGAGAAGCAGTGCAGACGCCTGCGCCCACCACTAGCAAGTGGGGGCTGGGCAGGGAGGTGCGGGCTGCATTGCTTAGAGTAAGGATCGGGCCTGAATGTCCCCGAGGGTAATCAGAGCGAACTAATTTGGGCTAGCAAACCAGACTGTGGGATAGCTACCATGTGAAAAGCCCTAAGACACTGCCAGGCCCGTGCACAGAACAAAGGGTGGAACAGAACTAGCCGGCTGCAGACCATCCCCCTCGGGTGACAGGCGGCCAGAGCCGGAAGGGGGCAATCTCAGCCCCAGAGAGACATTATCTACCAAACTGCAAGCAGGCTTCTTTGCTTACTAGACCTCTTGGGGTTCTGGACAGTCATCCGCCTGAGAAGGTGGGCCGGTTGTACACCCAGAAAACCAAGTGGCAGGGACGGGAGAGGCGGTAAGTCGCAGTGATTGCGCTTGCCAAACACCTCATCACCCGAGCTGCTCGGAGCTGGGAAGGGCACAAAACGCAGGCCCAATGGAGTCTGAGCCTCTGAGGACTACCTGAGTGCCTGAACCAGAGCGGCTTAGACCTGGGAGGTGCATGCAGCCCAGGGCCGGCTTCGGGCGGTTCCTGGAGGAGCAACCTAGAGCCTGAGCTGTGTGGGCAGGGAGGGTGCACCTGCTGTGAGCGGGAGCAGGCCCAGTTTGGTTGAGACACTACGAGCACACACCAGTGTTATTTGTTTGCAGCGTCCCTCCCTCCCACAGCGCGACTGAAAAAGTGAGCCTAAAAAGTGTCCACCACCGCCCCTTTGTATCAGGGCGGGAATCAGACACTGAAGAGATCAGCAAACAGAAGCTAAAACCGAGGGAACTGCCTTGGAAGTGACAGGTGCAATAGATTAAAACCCTGTAGTTAGTACCAACTACATAGGGAGGGGCCTACAGATCTTGAGAAATATAAGCCAGACCAAGAAACTATCCGAAAATGAACTGACCCCACACTGCCCACAACAACACCAGACAAAGTTCTAGATATATTTTTATGATCATTCTTTTCTTTTTCTTTTCTTCTTTTTTTTTGACTTTTAAAAAATTTTAAGTCCTCTATTACTCCTTTAATTTTCATTTTTATAACCTACTATTACTTAAAAAAAGACTATTTTTTAAAGCAAACTTCACATATATATATATATTTTAATAACTTTTGTGACTTTTTTTTTTCTTCTTCTTTTCTTTAATATTGTATTTTTGAAAATCCAACCTCTACTCTAGAATTTTAATCTTTGCTTTTTGGTATTTGTTATCAATTTTGTACCTTTAAGAACCCAATCTTCAGTACCTATTTTTACTTGGGAGCGAGATTACTGGCGTGACTGCTGTCTCCCTCTTTGGACTCTCCTTTCTCTCCACTAGGTCACCTCTGTCTCCTCCCTCCCCCTTCTCTTCCCTACCCAACTCTCTGAATCTCTGTGTATTCCAGACAGTGGAGGACACTTAGGGAACTGATTACTGGCTGGATCTGTCTCTCTCCTTTTCATTCCCCCCTTTTATCCTCCTGGCCACCTCTGTCTCCTTTCTCCCTCTTCTCTTCTCTGTATAACTCCATGAACATCTCTGAGTGGTCCAGACTGTGGAGCGCACTTAAGGAAGTGATTACTGGCTAGCTTGCTCTCTCTTCTTTTGATTTTACCTCATCTCATTCGGGTCACCTCTAACTCCCTCCTCCCTCTTCTCTTTTCCATGTAACTCTGTGAACCTCTCTGGGTGTCCCTCACTGTGGAGAAACTTTTCATCTTTAACCTAGATGTTTTATCAATGGTGCTGTATAGAAGGAGAAGTCTTGAGACTACTGTAAACATAAGACTGAAAACCAGAGGCAGGAGGCTTAAGTCCAAATCCTAAGATCATAGAACACCTGACTCCAGGGAACATTAAGCAATAGGAGCTCATCAAATGCCTCTATACCTACACTGAAACCAAGCACCACCCAAGGGCCAACAGGTTCCAGAGCAAGACATACCACGCAAATTCTCCAGCAACACAGGAACACAGCCCTGAGCTTCAATATACAGGCTGCCCAGAGTTACCCCCAATCCACTGACATCTCATAACTCGTTACTAGACACTTCATTGCACTCCAGAGAGAAGAAATCCAGCTCCACCCACCAGAACACTAACACAAGCTTCCCTAACCAAGAAACCTTGACAAGCCACCTATACAACCCCACCCACAGTGAGGAAACTCCATAATAAAGAGAACTCCACAAACTGCCAGAATACAGAAAGGCTACCCCAAACTCAGCAATATAAACAAGATGAAGAGACAGAGGAATACCTAGCAGGTAAAGGAACAGGATAAATGCTCACCAAACCAAACAAGAGGAAGAGATAGGGAATCTACCTGATAAAGAATTCTGAATAATGATAGTGAAAATGATCCAAAATCTTGAAATAAAAATGGAATCACAGATAAATAGCCTGGAGGCAAGGATTGAGAAGATGCAAGAAAGGTTTAACAAGGACCTAGAAGAAATAAAAAAGAGTCAATATATAATGAATAATGCAATAAATGAGATCAAAAACACTCTGGAGGCAACAAATAGTAGAATAATGGAGGCAGAAGATAGGATTAGTGAAATAGAAGATAGAATGGTAGAAATAAATGAATCAGAGAGGAAAAAAAATGAATTAAAAGAAATGAGGACAATCTCAGAGACCTCAAGGACAATATTAAATGCTACAACATTCGAATCATGGGAGTCCCAGAAGAAGACAAAAGGAAAGACCATGAGAAAATAGTTGAGGAGATAATAGTTGAAAATTTCCCTAAAATGGGGAAGGAAATAATCATCGAAGTCCAAGAAACCTAGAGAGTCCCAAACAGGATAAGCCCAAGGCAAAACACCCCAAGACACATATTAATCAAATTAACAAAGATCAAACACAAAGAACAAATATTAAAAGCAGCAAGGGAAAACAACAAATAACACACAAGGGGATTCCCATAAGGATAACAGCTGACCTTTCAATAGAAACTCTTCAGGCCAGGAGGGAATGACAAGACATACTTAAAGTGATGAAAGAAAATAACCTACAGCCCAGATTACTGTACCCAGCAAGGATCTCATTCAAATATGAAGGAGAAATCAAAAGCTTTACAGACCAGCAAAAGCTGAGAGAATTCAGCACCACCAAACCAGCTCTCTAACAAATGCTAAAGGATATTCTCTAGACAGGAAACACAAAAATGGTGTATAAACTCGAACCCAAAACAATAAAGTAAATGGCAACTGGATCATACTTATCAATAATTACCTTAAACGTAAATGGGTTGAATGCCCCAACCAAAAGACAAAGACTGGCTGAATGGATACAAAAACAAGACCCCTACATATGTTGTCTACAAGAGACCCACCTCAAAACAAGGGACACATACAGACTGAAAGTGAAGGGCTGGAAAAAGATATTCCATGCAAATAGAGATCAAAAGAAAGCAGGAGTAGCAATACTCATATCAGATAAAATAGACTTTAAAACAAAGGCTGTGAAAAGAGACAAAGAAGGACATTACATAATGATCAAAGGACTAATCCAAGAAGAAGATATAACAATTATAAATATATATGCACCCAACATAGGAGCACCACAATGTGTAAGACAAATGCTAACAAGAATGAAAGGAGAAATTAACAATAACACAATGATAGTGGGAGACTTTAATACCCCACTCATACCTATGGATAGATCAACTAAACAGAAAATTAACAAAGAAACACAAACTTTAAATGATATAATAGACCAATTAGACTCAATGGATATCTTTGGACCTTTCACCCCAAAACAATGAATTTCACCTTTTTCTCAAGCGCAGATGGAAACTTCTCCAGGATAGATCACATCCTGGGCCATAAATCTAGCCTTGGTAAATTCAAAAAAACTGAAATCATTCCAAGCATCTTTTCTGACCACAATGCAGTAAGATTAGATCTCAGTTACAGGAGAAAAACTATTAAAATTCCAACATATGGAGGCTGAAAAACATGCTGCTGAATAACCAACAAATCACAGAAGAAATCAAAAAATAAATCAAAATATGCATAGAAATGAATGAAAATGAAAACACAACAACCCCAAACCTGTGGGACACTGTAAAAGCAGTGCTAAGGGGAAAGTTCATAGCAATGCAGGCATACCTCAAGAAACAAGAAAAAAGTCAAATAAATAACCTAACTCTACACCTAAAGCATGTAGAAAAAGAAGAAATTAAGGACCCCGGGGTTAGTAGAAGGAAAGAAATCTTAAAAATTAGGGCAGAAATAAATGCAAAAGAAACAAAGGAGACCATAGCAAAAATCAACAAAGCCAAAAGCTGGTTCTTTGAAAGGATAAATAAAATTGACAAACCATTAGCCAGATTCATCAAGAAACAAAGGGAGAAAAATCAAATCAATAAAATTAGAAATGAAAATGAAGAGATCACAACAGACAACACAGAAATACAAAGGATCATAAGAGACTACTATTAGCAATTATATGCCAATAAAATGGACAACGTGGAAGAAATGGACAAATTCTTAGAAAGTACAACTTCCCAAAACTGAACCAGGAAGAAATAGAAAATCTTAACAGACCCATCACAAGCACGGAAATTGAAACTGTAATCAGAAATCTTCCAGCAAATAAAAACCCAGGTCCAGACGGCTTCACAGCTGAATTCTACCAAAAATTTAGAGAAGAGCTAATACCTATCCTACTCAAACTCTTCCAGAAAATTGCAGAGGAAGGTAAACTTCCAAACTCATTCTATGAGGCCACCATCACCCTAATACCAAAACCTGACAAAGATGCCACAAAAAAAGAAAACTACAGGCCAATATCACTGATGAACATAGATGCAAAAATCCTTAATAAAATTCTAGCAATCAGAATCCAACAACACGTTAAAGATATCATACACCATGACCAAGTGGGCTTTATCCCAGGGATGAAAGGATTCTTCAATATCTGCAAATCAATCAATGTGATACACCACATTAACAAATTGAAAAATAAAAGCCATATGATTATCTCAATAGATGCAGAGAAAGCCTTTGACAAAATTCAATATCCATTTATGATAAAACCTCTCCAGAAAGCAGGAATAGAAGGAACATACCTCAACATAATAAAAGCTGTATATGACAAACCCACAGCAAACATTATCCTCAATGGGGAAAAATTGTAAGCATTTCCCCTAAAGTCAGGAACAAGACAAGAGTGCCCACTCTCAACCACTAGTACTCAACATAGTTTTGCAAGTTTTGGTCACAGCAATCAGAGCAGAAAAAGAAATAAAAGGAATCCAAATTGGAAAAGAAGAAGTAAAACTCTCACTGTTTGCAGATGACATGATCCTCTACATAGAAAACCATAAAGACTCCACCAGAAAATTACTAGAGCTAATCAATGAATATAGTAAAGTTGCAGGATATAAAATCAGCACACAGAAATCCCTTGCATTCCTATACACTAATAATGAGAAAATAGAAAGAGAAATTAAGGAAACAATTCCATTCACCATTGCAACAAAAAGAATAAAATACTTAGGAATAAGTCTGCCTAAAGAAACTAAAGACCTATATATAGAAAACTATAAAACACTGATGAAAGAAATCAAAGAGGACACAAATAGATGGAGAAATATACCATGCTCATGGATTGGAAGAATCAATATAGTGAAAATGAGGACACTACCCAAAGCAATCTATAGATTCAATGCAATCCCTATCAAGCTACCAACGGTATTTTTCACAGAGCTAGAACAAATAATTTCAAAATTTGTATGGAAATACAAAAGCCCTTGAATAGCCAAAGCAATCTTGAGAAAGAAGAATGGAACTGGAGGAATCACCCTGCCTGACTTCAGGCTCTACTACAAAGCCACAGTCATCAAGACAGTATGGTACTGGCACAAAGACAGAAATATAGATCAATGGAACAAAATAGAAAGGCCAGAGATAAACCCACGCACCTATGGACACCATATCTTTGACAAAAGAGGCAAGAATATCCAATGGATTAAAGACAATCTCTTTAACAAGTGGTGCTGGGAAAACTGGTCAACCACTTGTAAAAGAATGAAACTAGAGCACTTTCTAACACCATACACAAAAATAAACTCAAAATGGATTAAAGATCTAAAAGTAAGACCAGAAACTATAAAACTCTTAGAGGAGAACATAGGCAAAACACTCTCCAACATACATCACAGCAGGATCCTCTATGACCCACCTCCCAGAATATTGGAAATAAAAGCAAAAATAAACAATGGGATCTAATTAAAATTAAAAGCTTCTGCACAACAAAAGAAACTATAAGCAAGGTGAAAAGACAGCTTTCAGAATGGGAGAAAATAATAGCAAATGAAGCAACTGACAAACAACTAATCTCAAAAATATACAAGCAACTCCTACAGCTCAACTCCAGAAAAATAAACGACCCAATCAAAAAATGGGTCAAAGAACTAAATAGAAATTTCTCCAAAGAAGACACACAGATGGCTAACAAACACATGAAAAGATGCTCATTATCAGAGAAATGCAAATCAAAACCACAATGAGGTACCATTTCATGCCAGTCAGAATGGCTGTGACCCAAAAGTCTACAAGCAATAAATGCTGGAGAGGATGTGGAGAAAAGGGAACCCTCTTACACTGTTGGTGGGAATGCAAACTAGTACAGCCATTATGGAGAACAGTGTGGAGATTCCTTAAAAAACTGGAAATAGAACTGCCATACGACCCAGGAATCCCACTGCTGGGCATACACACTGAGGAAACCAGAATTGAAAAGAACACGTGTACCCCAATGTTCATTGCAGCACTGTTTATAATAGCCAGGACATGGAAGCAAAATAGATGTCCATCAGCAGACGAATGGATAAGAAAGCTGTGGTACATATACACAATGGAGTATTACTCAGCCATTAAAAAGAATACATTTGAATCAGTTCTAATGAGGTGGATGAAACTGGAGCCTATTATACAGAGTGAAGTAAGCCAGAAAGAAAAACACCAGTACAGTATACTAACGCATATATATGGAATTTAGAAGGATGGTAATGACAACCCTGTATACGAGACAGCAAAAGAGACACAGATGTATAGAACAGTCTTTTGGACTCTGTTGGGGGGGGGGGAATGATTTGGGATAAGGACATTAAAACATGTATAATACCATATAAGAAATGAATCGCCAGTCTAGGTTCGAAGCAGGATACAGGAAGCTTGGGGCTGGTGAACTGGGATGACCCAGAGGGATGGTATGGGGAGGGAGGTGGGAGAGGGGTTTGGGATGGGGAACACGTGTACACCCGTTGCAGATGCATGTTGATGTATGGCAAAACCAATACAATATTGTAAAGTAAAAATAAATAAATAATAATAAAAAAAAGAAGGAAATATGTCTCCCCAAGAAAAAGAAATGCAAAAAAGCAAAATGGCTGTCTGAAGAGGCCTTACAAATAGCTGTGAAAAAAAAGAGAAGCAAAAAGCAAAGGAGAAAAGGAAAGATATACCCATTTGAATGCAGAGTTCCAAAGAACAGCAAGGAGAGATAAGAAAGTCTTCCTCAGTGATCAATGCAAAGAAATAGAGAAAAAACGATAGAATGGGAAAGACTAGAGATCTCTCCAAGAAAATTAGAGATAAGATGGGCTCAATAAAGGACAGAAATGGTATAGACCTGACAGAAGCAGAAAATATTAAGAAGATGTGCCAAGAATACACAGAAGAACTATACAAAAAAGACCTTCATGACCCAGATAATCATGATGGTACGATGACTCACCTAGAGCCAGACATCCTGGAATGTGAAGTCAAGTGGGCCTTAGGAAGCATCATTACGAACAAAGCTAGTGGAGGTGATGGAATTCCAGTTGAGCTATTCCAAATCCTGAAAGATGATGCTGTGAAAGTCTGCACTCAATATGCTGGCAAATTTGAAAAACTCAGCAGTTTTCCACAGGGTTGGAAAAGGTCAGTTTTCACTCCAATCCCAAAGAAAGGCAATGCCAAAGAATGTTCAAACTACCACACAATTGCACTCATCTCACATGCTAGTAAAGTAATGCTCAAAAGTCTCCAAGCCAGGCTTCAACAATACATGAACCATGAACTTCCAGATGTTCAAGCTGTATTGTGAAAAGGCAGAGGAACAAGAGATCAAATTGCCAACATCCACTGGATCATTGAAAAAGCAAGAGAGTTCCAGAAAAATATCTATTTCTGCTTTATTGACTATGCCAAACCCTTTGTGTGGATGACAATAAACTGTGGAAAATTCTGAAAGAGATGGGAATACCAGACCACTTGACTTGCCTCTTGAGAAACCTGTATGCAAGTCAGGAAGCAACAGTTAGAACTGGACATGGAACAAGAGATTGGTTCCAAACAGGAAAAGGAGTATGTCAAGGCTCTATACTGTCACCCTGCTTATTTAACTTATATGCAGAGTATATCATGAGAAACACTGGGCTGGAGGAAGCACAAGCTGAAATCAAGATTGCCGGGAGAAATATCAATAACCTCAGATATGCAGATGACACCACACTTATGGCAGAAAGTGAAGAAGAACTAAAGAGTTTCTTGATGAAAGTGAAAGAGGAGAGTGAAAAAGTTGGCTTAAAGCTCAACATTCAGAAAACTAAGATCATGGCATCTGGTCCCATCACTTCATGGCAAATAGATGGGGAAACAGTGGAAAGAGTGGCTGACTTTATGCTTTTGGCCTCCAAAATCACTGCAGATGGTGACTGCAGCCATGAAATTAAAAGACGTTTACTCAGTGGAAGGAAAGTTATGACCAACCTAGACAGCATATTAAAAAGCAGAGACATTACTTTGCCAACAAAGGTCCATCTAGACAAAGCTATGGTTTTTCCAGTGGTCATGTATGGATATGAGAGTTGGACTATAAAGAAAGCTGAGCACCGAAGAGTTGATGCTTTTGAACTATGGTGTTGGAGAAGACTCTTGAGAGTCCCTTGGACTGCAAGGAGATCCAATCAGTCCATCCTAAAGGAAATCAGTCCTAAATATTCATTGGAAGGACTGATGCTGAAGCTGAAGCTCCAATACTTTGGCCACCTGATGCGAAGAGCTGACTCATTTGAAAAGACCGTGATGCTGGGAAAGATTGAAGGCAGGAGGAGAAATGGACAACAGAGGATGAGATGGTTGGATGGCATCACCGACTCAAAGGACATGAGTTTGAGTAAGCTCTGGGAGTTGGTGATGGACAGGGAGGCCTGGTGTGCTGCAGTCCCTGGAGTTGCAAAGAGTTGGACACAACTGAGCAACTGAACTGAATGGAACTGAAGAAAATGATTCTCACCTGGGAGTAAATTTTATTCCCCCAATATTTGGCATGGTCTGGAGACGTTCAGTTGTCAGAATTTGGGGAGTGGGTTTCACTGGTATCTAGTGAGCAAAGGCCAGGGACCACTAAGCATCCAACAATGATTTTTTAAAGCATCCTGAAATGCACAGACCAGCCCCTCCTACCAAGGAATGAACCGGCTCAAATTGTCAAGAGGGCCAAGAGTGGGAAACAACGGTCCAGGTCTTGCCTTCATGTCTCTCATAGCACAAACAGTCCTTTCCAGTCCTAGTCCCCACCCCCAAGTCTTTCCCAACCTCAGCTCCCCCTCCATACCCTACTCAGTCCATCTTTTTTTAAAAAGTATTTTATTTAGTTAGTAATTTGGCTGAGTTGGGTCTTAGCTGTGGGATCTTTTGTTGTGAGCCAAACATCGAAGTTTGGGAATCAGTGGATAAAGAATCCGCCTGCAACACAGGAAATGCAGGAGATGTGGATTCACTTCCTGGGTCAGGAAGATCCCCTGGAGAAGGAAATCACAACCCACTCCAGTGTTCTTGCCTGGATAATCCCACGGACAAAGGAGTCTATTGGACTATAGTCCAAAGGGTCGGATGTGACTGAGCAACTACACACACACACACAGACACACACACAGATTCTCTAGTTGTAGTGTGCGGGCTAAGAAGTTGGGCATAGTTGTTCTGTGGCACATGGGGTCTTAGCTCCCTGACCAGGGATCGAACCTGTGTCCCCACATTGCAAGGCGGATTCTTAACCACTGGACCACCAGGGGAGTCCTCTCATCCCATCTTATATCTGACCCCTGACTCACCTGCAAGCAGCAGCACCAGGCCCAGTGCGAAAATGTCTGCATAAGTGGCCAGGAAGTAGGGCATATGCAGAGGGACAGTTCTCTCCAATGCCTGAGAGATGAGGTCCCCAATGAGGCTGTCAAAGGCGTACATCCAGGCCCTGGCTGTACACGCAGTGGCTGCAGCAGCAGAAGAACAAACATTCACAGACAAAATTGAACACCTAGTAAGTGCCAATGGATGTATTTTGGAGGAAAAAATAGGCAAAACATAATCTCAAAGATTTTTTTCCATGGGGTGGTGAGAGCAGACTGTGATGACTCACAAAATAGGTCCATTATTTAATACATTAGGAGATCAGTGTTTCACAAGGAAAGAAAACAGGGAAGTTGGATAAGGAGGGCTAAAAGATGAGGTATAAAATATCAAGTGGCAACCCTCCCCCCCCAAAAAAAATCACTCAAAGGCAACAGCTGAGCAAAGACTCCAATATAATGAGGTGATGAGTCTGTGGGACACGCCTCCCTCCCACCCATGCCATTTCCTTTCCTTCTTATTCTTAGTCCAATTATTTAAGGAAAGCAGGAGAGAGCTGAATAGAATGAAGTTGTGGGGTTTTCCAGCTACTGTTACCCACTTCCCCTAACAAGTCAGGTAACAAAGAGCCCATGAATAAGACCGCAATCCCATCTCCCAGTTTCCTGACCTTAGCCCCCACACCTTTCCCCCACACCTGTCGCCTGGTCCCATCACCTCACCAATTAAAAATAACAGTATGATGTTCCAGCCAACGATGAAGGCCCAGAGCTGCCCCATCGTGACGTAGCTGCAGACATACGCAGAAGAGGAGCGTGGTACCCGGGCGTCAAACTCCACATAGCAGAGCCTCGACAGCAGAGAAGACAGGCTGGCCACCAAGAAGCAGATGACAATCGCTGGTCCAGCTACGTACTTGGCCACTGCACCAACCACGATGTACAGGCCGGCTCCCAGGTTTCTGCCCACACCCAAGAACACCAGTTCTATGGCACTCAGATGAATCTTGAGACCGTCCGATTCCTTTATGGTGTCTCCCCCTCGCCTGTGGACCAGCTTCTGACCAAACTGACGAACACACTGATGCACCATCCTAGACATAGTTGAGGAGGCTATGATCTGCTGAGAAAACAAGACACAGAGTCATCCAGATTGCTTATCCGTCCTAGACCCTAGGAGTTAAAGTCCGTGAAGTACTGGAGTGATGAGGGGCAGGTGGTAAAAGGACACACTGGGCAAGTTATCCATCTCTGAGCCTAGGTTTCTTCAAACATAAAGAAGCCTCTTAATGTGCAAGAGTGTTTAAAGAGAAGTGATGGGGAGCAGAATCAGTTCAGTTGCTCAGTCGTGTCCAACTCTTTGCAACCCCAGGGACTGCAGCATGCCAGGCCTCCCTGTCCATCACCAACTCTCAGAGCTTACTCAAACTCATGTCCATCGAGTCAGTGATGCCATCCAACCATCTCATCCTCTGTTGTACCTTTCTCCTCCTGCCTTAAATCTTTCCTAGCATCAGGGTCTTTTCTAGTGGGAGCAGAATACATCTTCTCAAATATGCCCCTTTGACGGGTTGACTGTTTTGAGCTGAAGGCAGTGAAGACCCAGCAGACTCAGGAGAAGCTCCTTGCCTCTCCCTTAACTGCTCAAAATAATGTAGATTAAGGGACCTACACCAGAAAGAGAGCTATTACCAAAGACTACATTTTATTTCTAAAAGGATTATTTGTCTGGAGTGGCAAACATTTGTTTATCAAGCATTTGTTTTTTTTTGTTGCTGTTGTTGTTGTCATTCAGTCACTCAGTTGTGTCCGACTCTTTGTGACCCCATGAACTGCAGCACACGAGGCTCTTCTGTCCTTCACTGTCTCCCACAGTTTGCTCAAACTCACTTTCATTGAGTCGAAGTTGTCCTCTAACCATCTCATCCTCTATCTTACCCCTCTCCTTCTGCCCTCAATCTTTCCCAGAAGCAGGGTATTTTCCAGTGAGTTAGCTCTTCACATCAGGTGGCCAAAGTATTGGAGCTTCAGCTCGAGCATCTGTCCTTCCAATTAATATTCAGGGTGGATTTCCTTTAGGATGGACTGGTTGGATCTCCTTGCCATCCAATGGACTCTCAAGAATCTTCCAAGTATTTTCTCTTTCCATCTTCCTGTGGGTTCTCTTCCTCCCATTTGAAGCCCCAGATCCCTACAACTCCCTTCTCCTTAGGTCAGGGGAGGATATGAGCCTCAATTGTTTGAATGTCTTTGAGTCTCAGAACTTTTATGGGTCTCCCCTGTGCAGCAAATTGAATCTTGTAATCTGTCTTTTTTCTTTTTTTGGCTGCACTGGGTCTTAGTTGCAGCACGCGAGATCTTTTGTTGAGGCAGGTGAACTCAGTTGCGGCATACGGGGTCTAGTTCCCCAATCAGGGATCGAACCCAGGCCCCCTGCAATGGGAGCATGGAGTCTTGGCCACTGAACCACCAGGGAAGTGCCTGTTTGCCTGTCTTATGTCAATTTAATTATTAGACAAGTCAAAGAGTGTAGAAGAAGAAATTTCTGCCTCTACAGAAGCAAAACCTTTCAGCATAGTGCCTGGTTCACAGTATCTGCTTAACGGGTATTATCTGACTGGATAAGAACCCTGATTTCTTGGTTTTAAGCAAAATCAACCAGTTCTGCCATTTCAAATCCAGCTCTGCTATTTATTAGCTTGTTGCTATTGCACGTGCTATATACCATCTTTGACCTGCTTTTCTCTATACCACTGGGAAAACTGTCATTAGGATTGTTTCCTTCTATCCTAGATAGGGATGAAGTGACTAAGGGGCTTGGTGATCAAAATCACAGACTTCACATGTTTCCATGATGAAGATTCTAAAACCTGGTAGCTTCCTGTTTTGTTGCCTGCAGAGTGACATGGAATAGGGACTCTGCTTTGGGGCAGAAGGAGATGGAATTTGTAGGGAGGGACAGACTCAAGCCCAGCTCAGTCAAAGCATCACAGCAGAGTGGCCTCCCAACTAACTGCCTGGAGGGATGAGGGACTAACCTTTACTCTGAATCAGGAATGACAGGACTCTGTTTCCTGCTGCTTTGGGGTGTGAAATGTCCCCTCACTACACTGCTCTGCAGGGCTAGGCTGACCCAGTGACCACAAGTCACCATCAGGGGGCTTCCACCCCTGATACTCTGAAGTCCAAGTTTAGCATTTTGGTTCAGAGCAAGCATTCAGAGAGCCAGGACACTGATTAGAATCTTGGCTCCTTGAACACTACTGTGCCTTTGAACAGGTCATATACTTCTCTGGACCTATGTTTCCTTCTTGCTCAAATGCTGCTGACAAACCCTTGAGCACTGTGAGTAGGAATGTAAGGGTTTCTAGAAAATCTAAAAA
The DNA here is from genome assembly GCF_055505025.1 of Bos grunniens. NCBI lineage: Eukaryota > Metazoa > Chordata > Mammalia > Artiodactyla > Bovidae > Bos > Bos grunniens. The sequence goes on along the minus strand of NC_141182.1, from coordinate 61,662,551 downwards.
TGGAATTACCGCATGATCCAGCAATTTCACTGCTGTGTGGTCACCCAAAAGAACTATAAATAGGATCTCAAGGAGATATTTGCACACCTATATTCATATCAGCATTATTCACAATAGCTGAAAGTTGGAAGCAACCCAGATGTCCAACCTCAAAGAAATGGATAAACGTGATGAAGTCTATACATGCATTGAAAATACAGCTTCATTTTCTAAATTTAGTTATGAGTCAGGTATTATAAAACTCACTGGTTTATAATCAACAGTTTTAATAAGTAAAAGTTTAGAAGACTTCCTTTCCATTTGCCCCTTCAGTCTCAGGAATTAGAGATTATTAGATTAAATAAGAGTAACATACTTGAGAGCACTGGTCTTAGACACAGGGAAAGTCTTGTTCTTCTAGCAGGACATGTTCTCTCAGTGTCACAATTCTGAAAAAAAAAAAAGTATTTTAAAAGCTAGCTTTGTCTAATTGCAGATATAAAAAGAACCAGGTTTTTGTCCGTTTGTTTTTGTTCAGAGAGGTTGTTTTTGTTGTTTGTTTCCCCCAATTGCAAAAAGTTTTATCTTAGCCAGTTTTCTCTGGAGTCCAGAGAATTTTGTGGCCACACCATAATAAAATGTCATCTTTCTTTTCTCTAGTCAAAGTTTTATAGCTAAAACTTAGACCAGATAGTACTCAAATTGGCCCAGATAAGAATGGCAGACTGGCTGAGAAAATGCTGTCCCACAGGGATCGTCCCTCTGGGGAAATGGGGTCTTAGTTTGATTAGATGAGGGGGAATGAGATGGCAGAGGAGCAGGTGGGTGTGGAGTTCATCTCTCTCCAGAGATACATCAGGAAGACACCTTCAGACACAGGAGATCTTGCAGAATGGCAGCTGAGAGCAGGCAGGAGCACCTGGCCATTGGAGAAGACTATATAGAACCACACAAAACTCGGTAGGGTGAAGGAAGTGGGGGGAAAGAGGAGAGTCAGTAGGACTTGACCTGCCCTTGGAGGGTGGGGGGACTGAAGTAGGGGTCCGGTCCCTACGTGGGTGCCCTTGGAGGCTGAGGAAACTGTTCAGGGGACAGAGGAGAAGCACTTGAGGCTGAGAGTTAAGCAGTTGATATGTGAGAGTGAATGGAATGAGAATCACTGAGACAATCCTTGCCGCAGCCATATGTTCCCCGGGGAAGAGGGATGCAGGGACGCAAGTCTCCTGGAAGGCTCAGGGCTGGGAGCTGGAGCACAGGGATTGTGGAGCGATTAGGGGTGAGCTCAGCTATTGACTGTGGGGGAGAAGCCCGAGGGGACTTGAGGGAGGAGGTGGCAGTAGGAAATGCCTGTGCAGGAAACCCGGGCAGCCATGGAGGCAGGGCGATCCTGCAGAGTCACTCACAGGCGGTGGAGCCATCGCTGTGGCCTCTCTGTCCCCACAAGTCAGCCCTGGACAGTGGAAGGCCCCAGAGAGAGGCTGGCCTGTTACTGCCTTAACGGGGGAGGGAGCCGGGAGCAATAGAGAAGGATCGGCCACAGAGGCGCTCTGACTGCAGCTGCCAGAAGTGAGAATGACACCCTGAGAGGGCCAGAGCTCCCTCGGCTGAGACAGCTGGGGTCCCTGCACACTCGGAGCTCCCAGAGTTCTCACGATCCCAGCAGCTGTTCCACCTCCATGCTGGATCCTCACTGGGGCAGAGCTGCTGCCAGAGGCTAGAAAAAGCCCTAATAGCACCGTATCTCCTGTGACAACAGCCCCTTTGTATCCAGCATTGCCAGGGTCCCCGTGATCTGAGCAGCTGTGCCACCTCCATGCTGTATCCCCACTGAGGCAGAGCTGCCAGAGGCTAGAAAATCCCCTTTCCTGTGGCCCTAGCTGCCAGTTCTGCTGAGCACCTGGTGCTCCAGGCCCTGCCACCCCAGCAGCTGTACCCCCCTCACCCCGTCCCCCTGGGGCAGACCCATGCCTCCAGGGCAGCCTCAGGAACAAAGCCCTGTGGACGACCCACAGGCAGAGGTGGAGACAAAGCTACAGCTGATACCCAGGGGCAGTGCAGCTAAGGAAGAGAACTCAGAACCTTCCCACCTGCTGCACAAGTTGCAGATTGAATCCACTTGATCAAGGAGGCAGACTCTGTGTCTCTGAATATATGAAAGGACACGGAGCACTCCCGCAGAAGAACCCATGCCAGCTCTGGCAGCTGTGGACCTTGGAGGCAAGAACAGGCAGGAGAGGACCAGATTAGAATCTGAGCTGCCCACACAGCAGGGCCAGAGACCAGCGCAGTGTTGGAGGGCTCGCGGGGAGGCGAGGTGCACGGAGACTCCCAGGGAGGGAAAGGACGCTGACAGCTAAGATCCAAGGAAAACATTTATTATTTTTATATTTTGACTTGTTCTCTAGTTGCTTCTGGATTTTTTCCCCCCTACTCTGTTGCTGTAGTAGTTGATTTTATTAGTACTGTTAAATCTACTTAAGTTTTGAGAATTTTTTACCCCACAGGGAGAATTTTTTTATCACACTTTTTATTTCCTGTTTATACTTCTGCCTCTATGTTGGCGTTCTGTGGTTCTTTGGGGTTTTCCTTTTAAATTCTTAAAGTTTTAAATTTTATTATTATTATTTTTCTACATTTATTCTTTGGCTTTTCTTACTGCTATTTTCCTGTTGTCCCTATTCCTTAATGTACATAAATCTTTGTCTACCTCTACTTAACTTTGCTTCTTCCTTCTTCCTCTTCTTTCTTTTTCTCACCATATTTGTTTTGTTTCCGTTGCTTTATTCCCCAGTTGGCACCTTGATTTGGTTTTATTTTCCAGTTTGTGCTGTAGTTAATTTTGTTTTTCACTGGTGGCTATCATTTTTGGTTCCCTTTGCTTGCCGGGTCCATCTCTTGTACTTTATTTAGTTTTTGACTGTTTGGGTTTTGTTTATGGGTGTATATGTCTGTGTGTGTGTATTCCATTGTTTTCATTTGGCAGATCAGAACAATCTGAAGGAGTAAGGGAACTTGCAGGAGTGGGGAAAGCTTGATTCCCCCCCTGAGATTTGGAGGAAGATTGAAGGGGATCGTTTAGAATGTAGGGGGGTTAACCTCCATCCATGTTCCCATACTTTGGCAATGTAGATCTAATTGTAGGATAGTATTATAAGCAAGAGACCAAATTTTTTCATGCCCTAACTTAAATAAAGGCCAGGCAATATTACAAAAAAGCCTAGTTTTCCTTTTCTCAGCCTCTCTGGCTTAGAAAGGGGATTCTCCATGTTGAGCAACCTGCAACCAAGAACCACGCTCTTAGAAATAAAGTCCTGTGTTCCAGAAACATTCCTTGTATTAGTAGGAGTGTTAGTGTTAGTCGTGCAGTCGTGCCTGACCCTCTGCAACCCCATGGACCGTAGCCCACCAGGCTGCTCTCTCCATGGGGATTCTCCAGGCAAGAATACTGGAGCAGGTTGCCTTTCCCTTCTCCAGGGGATCTTCCCGATCCAGGGATAGAACTTGAGTCTTGCCTCGCAGGGAAATTCTTTGCTGTTTGATCTACCAGGGAAGCCAGAAACATTCCTAAGGGGCACCTGATGGTGGCTCAGAGTGTTTTCTGGATTTCCCTCAAACCCTGTGCTTGGTGGGATTTTCAGTGTCCTCTGCTCTACCTTTGATCCCTGACCAGACATCACTGGTGGACCAGTCTCTCCCATGAGGCACTGCCAAGACTTTCCTTGGAGACATCTTTTGCACCAATGAGGTCTGCTGGAACGTGGCCCACCCAGCAGGCTGTCCCTTGCCCGGAGAAAGGGGGGACTTGCTGGAAGACCTGAGGGCCTGGAGGCAGGAGGGTTTTCAGAGGGGATTTATGGGCACCGAGCATGGTTGGAGATTAAACAGCAGGAGCACCCCAAGTCTGTCACCCTGTTTGTCTGGCGTCTGGGGTAAAACTGAAGGGGACATAAAGTTTAGGGGAGAAAGTAATCTTGCTTCTCGAGTAAAGTAGGAAAGGAAATCACAGGAAAACAAAATTAGAGAAAGGCAGTGTTTGTGCTGGCTGCTCGGGGAGAAATACGTTAGAAGACAGTGGGGCCTGGGGGATAAAGTGTGGGTGTAGCAGGGAGCGATTTGTTGGAGGTGGTGGGAGGTGACCTACGGCTCCCAGCACCTTGCTCGCGACCCTGATGAAGGCGGCGGACATGCTGGGGGTGTAGTTTAGCTGAGCGAGAGAGAGGGAGAGAGGAAAGAGAAAAACCAGAACTTGGGCTCCTTCACCGAGCAGATCTAGACTGAAACCTGTGGGTCTTGGAAAGAGAACAAAACAGAGAGTGAGAGCAAGTTCTCATGGAGAGAGAGACTCAGAAGTCTCCAGCCAACAGTTTAGGATGACCTGAGGTTTACCTTGAAATCCCAGATTTCAGCACCAATGATCTCGGAGAGAGTGTCAGCCGTGAGCGGTGGTTTGAAGCCAGAGCCTCGTTCTCTGCCCAGGAATTGGACTTGGAAGGGCCTGGATGAATGGCAGGAAATCTAGCCGCAGCCGCTCGTCCTCCAGGGGCTAGAGGCTCAAAACAAGGTTCCCCCAGCCTTTGCCCTCATTGAAAAATGCATTTCTCAAGAAGGCAAAAGCTATAAAAACAAGAACAGGTAGAATGTGTACTATAGACACTCAGCCCAACAAGCAGGTGAGCACACAGTTTGTTCAGTTAAGACGGAAGCAAGGCAGTCACACACCCAGAAGGAAAGGGTGTGGGGGGGTCCCCCGCCCCATGAGGAGGAGCTCCATGGACACGCAGGTAAACCGTTCACATGGGGCAGTCCTTCCCGGTCTCTGCAGCCTTTGGCCAGTTTCCTGGTCTCTGTTTCCACACTGGACTGCCCTCGGTTACCGAAGACTGAGACTCTCTGTACACCGATGCCAAATCAACCCCCAAGACAATTGTGGGGGGAGTAGAAGAGGAGAGCTTTCTCATTTACCAGGCAAAGGGAGACACACCAGGCTTCGGCCTCGAAAGAGTGATGTGTTCAACCCCAGGGAATTTAATCAGGGCTTTTACAACTGTGGGTCCAAGGTGGGGTCCCTGACAAGATTGCGGGGTGAGCAGGGCTTACACTCCCTTAATCTCATCTCGGGGGATCCGCGGTCTTTGGTGGTAGGCTCTCCCAGTCTTGATGACCTTCTCTGGACCCTTTAATCTCAGGTGGTTCTGGGGCTGCTCCTCCCTCCATCAGCAACTGCGCGAATCTGCCCTTTGGAACGCATGGAAGGTCATCACGGCCGGAGTCTTGCCTACAAGAAACGGGGGACAGAAAGGCCTCTGTGCCTGGGAGCCCCACTGGGCAGACGCAGAGAACAGACTCGTGGGGAAGGAGAGGGTGGGGCGAATTGAGAGTCGCACTGACATACATACACCTCCGTGTGTAAACCACAGAGCTAACAGGAAATCGCTGTATAACACAGGGGGCTCAGCCCCGTGCTCTGTGATGACCTAAAGGGGTGGGTTGGGGGAAGGGAGGGAAGCTCAAGGGGGAGGGATGTATAATTATGACTAAATTGAGTTGTTGTATGGCAGAAACCAGCACAATATTGTAAAGCAACTATCCTCCAGTTTAAAAATAAATTAAGCAAAAAGAGTTTTCGGGACTCTCACACATAACAAATCAAACTTGTTAATTTGTCTCATGTCAAATTAATTATTAGATCAGCGAAAGAACCTAGAAAGCAAAATTTTCTGCTTCTTCAGAAGCAAAAGATTCCAGCACAGTCCTGGGCACATGCCGTAGCTGCTTAATCAGTAAAAGCTGAGTGGATAAGAATGATGATTTTTTAATTGAAATCCACCTGCTCTGCTGGTTCACATCCAAGCTCCTGCACCTCTCAGCTGGTCTGATTTTGCACAAAGTGCCTACCGTCTCTGTCTTGCTGTCCTGTGTAATTCAGGGGAGGTTTTTATCGTCATTATTCCCTGCCTTCTTGGATAGGGACGCAGTGTCTTTCAAGGGGCTTGCTGATCAGAGAACTCAGACTCCACACCTTTCTTCACCAAGGATCCTGAAACCTGGAAGCTTTCTGTTGTGTTGTTTGCAGACTGACATTAAATTGGAACTGCTTTGGGGCAGAATGAAATGGAATTTGTAAGGAGGGACAGACTCTAGCCCAGCTTAGTCAAATTAGCAAACCAGAGTGGCCTCTTTTTTTCTTTTCTCTTTTAAAAAAACTTTTTATTTTGTATTGGGGTATAGCCGATTAAGAATGTTATGACAGTTTCAGGTGAAAAGCCAAGGGACTCAGCCATACATATTCACATATCCATTCTCCCCCAGTGCCCCCCTACACACACCAGAGCGGCCTGTCTCTGATTTACTTCACTCTGTGTGACAGGACCTAGTGTATATTAATGCAAGTATATGGAATCTTAAAAAAAAAAACCAAAAAAACACAGTATTGATGAATCTATTTACAGGTTAGGAATGGAGGAGCAAATGTAGAAAACGGACTTGTGGACACAGGGTGGGGAACAAATTGAAATCGTAGCATTGAAATATACACGACCATGTGTAACATAGACAGCAGGGAGCTCAGCTGGGGCCTCTGTGATGACCTAGAGGGTGGGATGAGGGAGGGAGGGAGGGGGCCTTTAAAGAGGGATGGGATAAATGTAAACATATGGATAATTCACGTTGTTGTACAGCAGAAGCCAACACAACATTGTAAAGCAATTATATTCCCCAAAAAACCACTGCCTGGAGGGCGAGAGGCCTCATCTCCATTCTCAATCAGAAATGGCAGGACTCTGTGTCCTGCTCTTTGAGGCATGAAATACACCTCACTACAGGGCTTCTCCAAGCCAGGCTTCAGCAATGTGTGAACAGTGAACTTCCTGATGTTCAAGCTGGTTTTAGAAAAGGCAGAGGAACCAGAGATCAAATTGCCAACATCCGCTGAATCATGGAAAAAGCAAGAGAGTTCCAGAAAAGCATCTATTTCTGCTTTATTGACTATGCCAAAGCCTTTGACTGTGTGGATCACAATAAACTGTGGAAAATTCTGAATGAGATGGGAATACCAGACCACCTGATCTGCCTCTTGAGAAATTTGTATGCAGGTCAGGAAGCAACAGTTAGAACTGGACATGGAACAACAGACTGGTTCCAAATAGGAAAAGAGGTTATCAAGGCTGTATATTGTCACCCTGTTTATTTAACTTATATGCAGACTACATCATGAGAAATGCTGGACAGGAAGAAATACAAGCTGGAATCAAGATTGTTGGGAGAAATAACAATAACCTCAGATATGCAGATGAGACCACCCTTATGGCAGAAAGTGAAGAGGAACTAAAAGGCCTCTTCATGAAAGTGAAAGAGGAGAGTGAAAAAGTTGGCTTAAAACTCAACATTCAGAAAACGAAGATCATGGCATCCTGTCCCATCACTTCATGGGAAATAGATGGGGAAACAGTGGAAACAGTGTCAGACTTTACTTTTCTGGGCTCCAAAATCACTACAGATGGTGACTGCAGCCATGAAATTAAAATACGCTTACTCCTTGGAAGGAAAGTTACGACCAACCTAGATAGCATATTCAAAAGCAGAGACGTTACTTTGCAACAAAGGTTCGTCTAGTCAAGGCTATGGTTTTTCCAGTAGTCATGTATGGATGTGAGAGTTGGACTGTGAAGAAGGCTGAGCACCGAAGCATTGATGCTTTTGAACCGTGGTGTTGGAGAAGACTCTTGAGAGTCCCTTGGACTGCAAGGAGATCCAACCAGTCCATTCTGAAGGAGATCAGCCCTGGGATTCCTTTGGAAGGAATGATGCTAAAGCTGAAACTCCAGTACTTTGGCCACCTCAGGCGAAGAGTTGACTCATTGGAAAAGACTCTGATGTTGGGAGGAATTGGGGGCAGGAGGCGAAGGGGACGACAGAGGATGAGATGGCTGGATGGCATCACTGACTTGATGGACGTGAGTTTGAGTGAACTCTGGGAGTTGGTGATGGACAGGGAGGCCTGACGTGCTACGATTCATGGGGTTGCAAAGAGTCGGACATGACTGAGTGACTGATCTGATCTGATCTGACAGGGCTCCGCAAGGCTAGACTGACCCAGTTACAGAAGTCACCTGCCAGGTGGCTTCCATGCTGTTACTCCAAAGTCCAAGTTTAGCATTTTGGTTCAGAGCAAGCATTCAAAGAGCCAGGCAGCTCTGGTTAGAATCTTGGTTCTGCCAACACCTTGTGCCTTTGAGGAAGCCATTTAGTTTTCTGGACCCGTGTTTTCTTCTTCTTTAGATTCTGCTGATGAGCCCTTGTGCCTGTCAAATGGCTCACATGCTCTGGATAACGTATGGTGGTTGCTCCAAAGTTAAAAATAATTTGCAATAGACCAGTAATTCCACTTCAGCAAGTACACCCAAAAGAAATGAAAATAGATTCCCAAAGAGATAGCTGTACACTCAGGGTCATAGCAGCATTATCCATAGGATCTGAAAGCATATCCGACTGTTTGTGACCCCATTGACTGTAGCCTGCCAGACTCCTCTATCCTCAGGATTCTTCTGGCAAGTTGGAAAGTTGAAAGTTGGAAGCAACACAAATATCCACCCAGGAAGGAATGAATAAACACAAGGAGGTCTATACCCACAGTGGAATATCACTAAGCCTTAAAAAGGCAGGACCTTCTGATGCATGGTACAGTGTGGAGGTGCTTTGAGGACATTATGCTGAGTGACTTAAGCCAGTCACAAAAATACAAATATCGCATGATTCCATTTCTATGAAGTACTGAAAAGAGTCAAAGCCATGGAGACAAATGTAGAATGGTGGTTGCCAGGGGCGAGGTCAAGGGGGAACTGGGGAGTTATCATTTAATGGGGACACAGGTGAAAGTGTTCCAGGGACTGGGTGCACAATCATGTAAACACCCGTAACATTTTTGGACTGTACACTTAGAACGGTTAAGTTGGTTAATGTTATGTTATGTGTATTTTACCACCATTTTAAAAAATTGCTGCCCATGATAAGTAATAGAACAAGCTTCACACAGTTACTGGATGTAGCAAACCCAAAGGGGACTGAATATAAGTCAGCAAGCATTTGGTCCTTCACACAAACCTAAATCTGTGGGTGTTCAAGTCCCTTACAGTTACCGAAATATCTGCAGAAGAGGACGAACCCATAGATTCCAAGGGCCAGAAGAACACAGGAGCCTGAAATCAGTGTCCACATCATAACCACTACTTAAGGGTAATTAATCGCTAGTATTATTTGAACATGAGTAAAATTGTCCTAGAGTCTCACAGCACTGATCTAATCTCCCCCACTTTTCCTTACACACGTGCACACAGACACAGCACACTTTCGTCTAGAAAACAGGTCTCTCCACCCTCCAGCTGGAGCCGGGCTGACCCCTCTGCACTCTGGGGTTCCAGGGGTCTCTTTGGGAGGATGTGAACTCAGCGCCCAGTCTCCTACAGAAGAGGGTGACCCGAGATTTACTGGATCCTTGGAGCAGAGGCTGGAGCACTGGGTCAGTCAGGGAGGCTGAGGGTAAGCCGTGCGGGGCTGGAGCTGAGACATCTCCAAGAACAGAAGTGGGGAGTCCTGAACACAGAAGACAATCCTCACCCCTGGCTTGTTGGGGTGAGATTGGAGTCGGGGGGAAACACCTGCAGTGTAGCTATCAGCCCCGACTCTTCTGTGGTTACCATCCGTGGGTAGTTCTGAAATGGTCTTTATTGTGGTAAAACATGTGTAACATAAAATTTACCATTTTAACCATTTTAAGTGTCCAGTTCAAAACTGTTAAGGACAAAAAAAAAAGTGTTAAGGACATTCATAGTTTGTATAACCGATCTCTTGAACTTTTTTTCATCTTGCAAAACTGAAACTGTATACATTAAACAAAAATTCCCTCTTCTTCCACTGCAGTTCCTGGCAATCGCCATTCTACTCTATTAATCTAACCCTCTAGGTACTTCACTTAAGTGGAAACCTTCGGTCTTTGTCATTTCCCATGGAAATGCCTTCTCTTAGTATTGACCACAAGGTTCATCCATGTTGAAGCTTATTGGAAGCATAGTATCTTTATTTTTGATGGCACATCTGCTTGATTTTTTATGTATTTTTTTTGCAGTCTTTCATCACTGCTGTCACATTTGAAGGAGCAGACTCATCCTTCAGTCTGTGGTGGTTCCCTCGAGCTGGAGTATTCTGTTTGGCGGTGGTGTTAATTCCTGGGGTTTCCTGTCTTTCTCTCCCTACACCTGCTCCACTTTCCTTGCTCCCTCTTGTGGGTTAGGGTCGTCTGCCATCCCAAAAGAAATCAGTCCTAAAAATTCATTGGAAAAACTAATGCTGAAGCTAAAGATGCAATACTTTGGCTGCCTGATGAGAAGAACTGACTTATTGGAAAAGACCCTGTGGCTGCATGGTGACTGCAGCCATGAAAGTAGAAGATGCTTGCTCCTTGGGAGGAAAGTTATGACCAACCTAGACAGCATATTCAAAAGCAGAGACATTACCTTGCTGACAAAAGTCCTTCTGTCCAAGCTATGGTTTTTCCAGTAGTCATGTATGGATGTGAGGGTTGGACTATAAAGAAAACTGAGCGCTGAAGAATTGATGCTTTTGAACTGTGGTGTTGGAGAAGACTCTTGAGAGTCCCTTGGACTGCAAGGAGATCCAACCAGTCCATCCTAAAGGAAATCAGTCCTGAATATTCATTGGAAGGACTGATGCTGAAGCTCAAAGTCCAAAACTTTAGCACCTGATGCGAAGACTTGGTTTATATTACTTTTGGGTAGACTGCCTAGTGACTTTGGTATTTTTACAGATGCTGTATAATATTATGTGTAGAATATGAAAAAAATAATATAAATGAATGTATATAGCAGAGCAGAAACAGCCTCACCAATTCAGAAAACTGACAAGTGGCAATCTGTGAAGACAGGGAAGGGGGAAGGGGCAAATTGAGGGTATGGGATTAAGAGACACAAGGCAGGAGGAGAAGGGGACCACAGAGGAGATGGTTGGGTGGCATTACCAACTTGGTGGACGTGAGTTTGAGTAAGCTCTGAGTGTTGGTGATGGACAGGGAGGCCAAGCATGCTGGAATCAGTGGGATCGCAGAGAGTCAGACATGACTGAGTGACTGAACTGAATACGTAATCATTAAGGATATGTTTGGAGCAGAAGGAATTATAGCGATTATCTTGTATAACTTCTACTGAAGTATCATCTGAAAAAATACCAAATCACTGTGTTGTATATTTGAAATTAACGTTATATGGTAAACCAATGATATTTCGATTTTTTTAAGTTGATAGCATTTTTTTATTTAAAAAATTATTTAATTTTAATTGGAGATACTTCAATTAAAAAAATCTGGTATAACAAATAGTTCACAATTGTTTGCTTCTTGTTTCTCAATGCTGGTATAACAAATAGTTCACAGTTGTTTACTTCTTGTTTCTCAATAGAAACTAAAGTTTCTAAGGGTTAAGAATTCTGATTAATATGTGTAATTAAAATGACTCAAATTACTAAGGCAAACATCTCTGCATGCAAGCAAATGTTTCAAAGTTATCAGGAAACCCACTGAGACTTGTAGATCTGAGTCCCCTCTTTGTCTTATGTTCTCTACCTGACCTGGCTAACATGAATCTACCGACCATTTGTTTTTCCATCTTCATGTGAATTGCCTTCCTTCCCTTTCAAGTCCCAGACCACTACCCCCAACACTCCCTTTAGTCTTTAACTGAAGACGGTATGGAAGGGAAAGGATTTGGTTATTCTGGTCAGTTGCTCAGTTTTCTTTGGTCTCTCCCCTGAATTGTTGTTCAGTCGCTCAGTCTGCAGACTGCAGCAAGCCGGGCTTCCCCGTCCATCACCAACTTCCAGAGTTGCCGAGGACCAGCCCCGGCTGATCCAGGGTATTCGAAGGGGAGACGGCGTCGGCGACTATTTATTTATTTATCAAAGATATAAAGAGTAATAGAATGAGGAGAGCTCAGTAGGAAAATTCAGTGGAGAAAAGAAGCTGAGTAGCTTGGTTTACGCGGGAGACCAATAAAACTTCAAGACAAGAAGTTTGCACCACTTACGTAGGCCGCAGGCGCCCTCTCGAATAGCGGAAGGTGCCTCACCCTAGACACCTTCTCGAGTGGGTCTTAGAAGCCCAGGCATAATTAGTAAGCGTGGTGGGTTCCGCGCTCCAGATGGAGACTCAGCTGGAAGTTAAAAGAAAGAATGACATGGGGAGACCAAGCGTTGGTGAGCAAGGCCCGTAGCTTTAACAGGGGCTTTTATACCCTAAGTTACACATAGAGGATAATAGGGGATGCAAAGTCAGCAGTCTTTGATTCTTATCAAAAACCAGGGTTTCTTTCCTGCAAATTTATCGTATACAAATGGTTTAGGTGATTTACATCATCTTCTGGCCAGAAGGCCTACTAACATTTTATGACTCTTGACAAGGACTTATCAACAAAGACTTATTTTCTCTAAGAGTAATTATTTTAAGGTTTGGCACCATCTTCCAAAGATAAAATTGCATTCCTATAGGGCGGATGTGTAATGGGTTTACAACAAAGAAAATAATTTATTACCTTAAGGGTCTAAAGTTACTAACACCAAGGCCACTACTTATTTTTTTCTATATACCAACTATTAATTAATACACATTCAAGGATACAATTTAGGGGATGTGAAAACTTGGCAACAAGCATTGACTCATCAATGAAATCCTTTACTAGTTTATTCTGACAGTTTTTAACTCTCTGAGAGGCTCTAAGCTATTTGAATATCTTAAGCTTCCCATGCCTCTGGAGGCTAGGAGACTGTAAACAATCGTATGCATAGCTGCAGGAGTCCGGGTAAACTTGTCAGGCGAGTTAGAGAGCCATCTGAGGGGTTTGGATTTAAACACTCCTAATTGCCCAGGAACTTTATTAATTGGAGCTGTAAGTTAATTCTTTGACAGAGAGAGAGAGAGATGGTGGTAGGGGACAGCCCCCAGTAAAGTCAGAGGTGAGAGCACAAAGCAATAAAGTAGGCAGACTCTGGTTTTTGGGGGGAAAATGCTCGAGAATATCCGGGGGGACTCCTGAGGCTCGATCCCACCTTTGCGTATGCCGAGCCTCCTTCCTCATGACCTTTGTCATGAGCAGAATGCCTCACCGGCTCCCCGCACAGAGTTTGCTCAAAGTCATGTCCATTGAGTTTGGTGATGACATCCAACCATCTCATCCTCTGTCGTCCCCTTTTCCTCCTGCCCTTGATCTTTCTCAGCATCAAGGTCGTTTCCAATGAGTCAGCTCTTCCCATCAGGTAGCCAAAGTATTGGAGTTTCAGCTTCAACATCAGTCCTTCCAATGAATATTCAGGACTGATTTCCTGTAGGACGGACTGTTTAGAGCTCTTTGCAGTCCAAGGGACTCTCAAGCTTCTTCTCCAACACCACAGTTCAAAAGCATCAATTCTTCAGGGCTGAGCTTTCTTTATAGTCCAACTCTCACATCCAACATGACTACTGGAAAAAGCATAGCTTTGACTATATGGACCTTTGTCGGCAAAGTAATATCTCTTTTTAAATTCACTGTGAAGCCTTGTCATACCTTTTCTTCCAAGGAGCAAGTGTCTTAATTTCATGGCTGCAGTCACTGTCTGCAGTGATTTTGGAGCCCAAGAAAAAAAATCTGCCACTGTTTCCATTGTTTCCCCATCTATTTGCCATGAAGTGATGGGACTGGATGCTGTGATCTTCATTTTTTGAATGTTGAGTTGTAAACCAGCTTTTTCACTCTCCTCTTTCACCTTCACCACATTATTGAGCTATCACTTGATTTTTGTCCCTTTAATTTATCTCATGTTAATTTAATCCTTAGACCGGCCAGAATAACCTGGAAGGGTTGATTCAATTTCTCATCAAGGCTCTTTTATGGGCAGTGTTCTGTGTTGCCTCTTATAGCACATTGGTAGCACAGGATATCTGGTTGGCCCACAGCAGTAAGCAAAGAACAGAATCAGGTGATGTCAACCCCTTCTGACAAAGTTTCCCCTGACAGTTTCAATCTCCATTAATTTCTTCCTAAGCCTGTACTGTCATGAGAACTAGCAAGGCAGTGATATTTCTAACTCTGTTCATCCACCTCCATCTGTATTTTAATTCATCTAATATCTTGCTGCTCAGTTTCTTGACCTGTATCCCTCCTTCACTATTGCAGATGCTCATTCCCACAAACAACCCTCTAGTTCATTATTATCAATATCTTGAATGTTCATAATCTCGGTGTCAGACACTCTGTTCTAACTCTTTAACCTGTCTATCCTTTTTCACTTCCTGTCTTTTAGTTCCACACAATTGTAACCATTTATCAATAAATCATTACTTACTACTTCTTTCCCTCACCACTGACAATGCAGGTGTTTTTTGTTTTTCCAATTAAGAACTTTCCATCATCAACTCTACTGTGTAACTCCAGGAGTCTGTGACAGAAAAGTAAAGAGAAATAGTCATTTACAAAAGATTAGACTATGTCTCCATAAAGCTGGGGAAAAGAGAAAAGCGATCATTTTACCATGATGGCATGATCCACTTTGTCTGTTATCTTCTCCTTTTCTTAGAGTCCACTTTGTCTGATAGTAATATAGCCGCCTTAGCTTTCTTGTGTCACTGTTCGCAAGTGGATCTGTTCCCCTCCTTTTACTTCCAACTTACCTCTGTCCTATATTTCAAAGGCAGCATTGGACACAGTATACAGTTACCTGCCTTTCCTCCCCAGACAGCCCTCTCTGCATTTTTGCTAAAAAGAAGCACGAGGAGGAGCTTTGTATGTGCAGGTTAATATTTTATTTCTTTCTCCAGTAGCTGCTTCCATTGTTATACATTCTTTGTGAAATATCATCTTGCTGCACACTTACAAATCATGCCCTTTTTGTATGTGTATTGGGGTCTGAAAAGAATACTTAAAAATTATACATCATTACAGTCACTTATCCACTGGCAATAATATAGGCCCCTAAAAGCATTTAGTGGTGCAGGAGCAGTGAGCAGCAGAGGTGTGGCACAGGAGAGGCGAACAATCAGAGGAGATACCCCACTTCTAAGGACAGGAGTGGCGGCCGTGAGCAGATACCCCACCTCCAAGGTAAGGAGCAGCGGCTGCGCTTTGCTGGAGCAACTGTGAAGAGATACCCCATGTCCAAGCAGATGACACCACCCTTATGGCAGAAAGTGAACAAGAACTAAAAAGCCTCTTGATGAAAGTGAAAGAGGAGAGTGAAAAAGTTGGCTTAAAGCTCAACATTCAGAAAACTAAGATCGTGGCATCTGGTCCCATCACTTTATGGCAAGTAGATGGGAAAACAGTGAAAACAGTGACTGACTTTATTTTTGGGGGCTCCAAAATCACTGCAGATGGTGACTGCAGCCATGAATTAAAAGACACTTACTCAGTGGAAGGAGAGTTATGACCAAACTAGACAGCATATTAAAAGGCAGAGACATTATTTTGCCAACAAAGGTCCATCTAGTCAAGGCTATGGTTTTTCCAGTAGTCATGTATGGATGTGAGAGTTGGACTATAAAGAAAGCTGAGTGCTGAAGCACTGATGCTTTTGAACTGTGGTATTGGAGAAGACTCTAGAGAGTCCCTTGGACTGCAAGGCGATCCAACCAGTCCATCCTAAAAGGGAACAGGCCTAGCTGTTCATTGGAAGAATTTATGTTGAAGCTGAAACTCCAATACTTTGGCCACTTGATGTGAAGAGCTGACCTATTTGAAAACACCATGATGCTGGGAAAGATTGAGGGCAGGAGGAGAAGGGGACAAGAGAGGATGAGATGGTTGCATGGCATCACTGACTCAATGAACATGAGTTTGGGTAAACTCCAGGTGTTGGTGATGGACAGGGAGGCCTGGTGTGCTGCAGTTATGGGGTTGCAAAGAGTAGGACATGACTGAGCAACTAAACTGAAGGAAAGAAAAACCCAAGTAAGATGGTAGGTGCTGAGAGAGGGCATCAGAGGGCAGACAGACTGAAACCACAATCACAGAAAACTAGCCAATCTGATCACATGGACCACAGCCTTGTCTAACTCAGTTAAACTAGGCCATACCCTGTGGGGCCACCCAAGACGGACGAGTCATGGTTGAGAGGTCTGACAGAATGTGGTCCACTGGTGAAGGGAATGGCAAACCACTTCAGTATTCTTGCCTTGAGAACCCCATGAACAGTATGAAAAGGCCAAAAGATAGGACACTGAAAGATGAACTCCCCAGGTCGGGAGGTGCCCAATGTGCTACTGGAGATCAGAGGAGAAATAAATTCAGAAAGAATGAAGGGATGGAGCCAAAGCAGAAACAACACCAAGCTGTGGATGGGACTGGTGATAGAAGCAAGGTCCGATGCTATAAAGAGCAATATTACATAGGAACCTATAATGTTAGGTCCATGAATCAAGGCAAATTGGAAGTGGTCAAACAGGAGATGGAAAGAGTGAACGTTGACATTCTAGGAATCAGCAAGCTAAAATGGACTGGAATGGGTGAATTTAACTCAGATGACCATTATATCTCCTACTGTGGGCAGGAATCCCTTAGAAGAAATGGAGTAGCCATCATGGTCAACAAGAGAGTCTGAAATGCCGTACTTGGATGCAATCTCAAAAACGATAAAATGATCTCTGTTTGTTTCCAATGCAAACCATTCAATATCATGGTAATCCAAGTCTATGCCCTGACCAGTAATGCTGAAGAAGCTGAAGTTGAACGGATCTATGAAGACCTACAAGACCTTTTAGAACTAACACACCCAAAAGATGTCCTTTTCATTATAGGGGACTGGAATGCAAAAGTAGGAAGTCAAGAAATACTTGGAGTAACAGGCAAATTTGGCCTTGGAGTACAGAATGAGGCAGGGCAAAGGTTAATCGAGTTTTGCCAAAAGAATGCACTGGTCATAGCAAACACCCTCTTCCAACAACACAAGAGAAGACTCTGCACATGGACATCACCAGATGGCCAACACCGAAAGCAGATTGATTATATTCTTTGCAGCCAAAGATGGAGAAGCTCTATACAGTCAGCAAAAACATGACCAGGAGCTGACTGTGGCTCAGATCATGAACTCCTTATTGCCAAATTCAGACTGAAGTTGAATAAAATGGGGAAAACCACTAAACCATTCAGGTATAACCTACATTAAATCCCTATAATTAGACAGTGGAAGTGAGAAATAGATTTAAGGGACTAGATCTGATAGGCAGAGTTCCTGATGAACTATGGACAGAGGTTTGTGACACTGTACAGGAGACAGGGATCGAGACCATCCCCATGGAAAAGAAATGCCAAAAAGCAAAATGGCTGCCTGAAGAGGCCTTACAAATAGCTGTGAAAAGTAGAGAAGTGAGGAGCAAAGGAGAAAAGGAAAGATATACTCATTTGAATGCAGAGTTCCAAAGAATACCAAGGAGGGGTAAGAAAGCCTTCCCCAGTGATCAGTGCAAAGAAATAGAGGGAAACAATACAATGGTAAAGACTAGAGATCTCTTCAAGAAAATTAGAGACACCAAGGGAGCATTTCATGCAAAGATGGGCTCAATAAAGGACAGAAATGGTATGGACCTAACAGAAGCAGAAGATGTTAAGAAGAGGTGGTAAGAATACACAGAAAGACTGTACAAAAAAGAGCTTCGTGACCCAGATAATCACGATGGTGTGATCACTCACCTAGAGCCAGATGTCCTGGAATATGAAGTCAAGTGGGCCTTAGGAAGCATCACTATAAACAAAGCTAGCAGAGGTGATGGAATTACAGTTGAGCTATTTCAAATCCTGAAAGATGATGCTGTGAAAGTGCTGCACAATATGCCAGCAAATTTGGAAAACTCAGCAGTGGTCACAGGACTGGAAAAGGTCAGTTTTCATTCCAATCCCAAAGAAAGGCAATGCCAAAGAATGTTCAAACTACTGCACAATTGCACTCATCTCACACAATAGTGAAGTAATGCTCAAAATTCTGCAAGCCAGGCTTCAGCAAAACATGAACCGTGAACTTCCAGATGTTCAAGCTGGTTTAAGAAAAGGTAGAGGAACTGGAGATCAAATTGCCAACATCTGGTGGATCACTGAAAAAGCAAGAGAGTTCCAGAAAAACACCTATTTCTGCTTTATTGACTATGCCAAAGCCTTGACGGTGTGGATCACAATAAACTGTGGAAAATTCTGAAAGAGATGGGAATAGCAGGCCACCTGATCTGCCTCTTGAGAAACCTGTATGCAGGTCAGGAAGCAATAGTTAGAACTGGACATGGAACAACAGACTGGTTCCAAATAGGGAAACGAGTATGTCAAGGCTGTATATTGTCACCCTGGTTATTTAACTTCTATGCAGAGTACATCATGAGAAACGCTGGGCTGGAAGAAGCACAAGCTGGAATTAAGATTGCTGGGAGAAATATCAATAACCTCAGATATGCAGATCACACCACCGTTAGGCAGAAATGGAAGAAGAACTAAAAAGCCTCTTGATGAAATTGAAAGAGGAGAGTGAAAAAGCTGGCTTAAAGCTCAACATTCAGAAAATGAAGATCATGGCATCTGGTCCCGTCACTTCATGGCAAATAGATGGGCAAACAATGGAAACAGTGACTGACTTTATTTTTTTGGGCTCCAAAATCACTGCAGATGGTGATTGCAGCCATGAAATTAAAAGATGCTTACTCCTTGGAATGAAATTATGACCAACCTAGACAGAATATTAAAAAGCAGAGACATTATTTGATCAACAAAAGTCCATCTAGTCAAGGCTATGGTTTTTCCAGTAGTCATGTATGGATGAGAGAATTGGACTATAAAGAAAGCTGAATGCAGAAGAATTGATGCTTTTGAACTGTGGTGTTGGAGAATATTCTCAAGAGTCCCTTGGATTGCAAGGAGATCCAACCAATCCATCCTAAAGGAGATCAGTCCTGGGTGTTCATTGGAAGGAGTAATGTTGAAGCTGAAACTCCAATACTTTGGCCACCTTATTCGAAGAGCTGACTTATTTGAAAAGACCCTGATGCTAGGAAAGATTGAGGGCAGGAGGAGAAGGGGATGACAGAAGATGATATGGTTGCATGGCATCACCAACTCAATGGACATGAGTTTGGGTAGACTCTGGGAGTTGGTGATGGACAGGGAGGCCTGGTGTGCTGCAGTTCATAAGTCGGAAAAGTCGGACATGACTGAGCGACTGAACTGAACTGAAATGCATTGCACCTTCAAGTCCATAGAGCCTTAAAATGCCCCTTTAACCAGAAGATTCCTCTAGCATATGAAGAGATTCCACATGGCATTTATGTCCTGTGGTTAAGATGATTCAGCAGCAGGGATGCTTGAGTGAAGAGTTTGGGAGGTGGAGGCTGTTGCTTCTAGTTCTCCTCCAGGCTATGTCGGATCCCATAGCCAAAGTATATGGCAAATCCTAGTAGGGAAATGAGATGATGAGAAGGGAAAGTAGGTACTCTCCTTACTGATACACAGTCGTGTACATGCTCGTGTGCATGCTCAGTCCCTCAGTCGTGACTGACTCTTTTGTGACCCCATGGACCATAGCCCTCCAGGCTCCTCTGTCCATGAGATTCTCCAGTGAAGCGTACTGGAGTGGGTTGCTATTTCCTCCTCCAGGGGATCCTCCTGACCCAGGGATCGAGCCCATGTCTCTTACATTTCCTGCATTGGCAGGTGGATTTTTTACCACTGAGATACCAGGGAACCCCACACTTGCTCACTAGGTCTCCTATGAGGGTGTCTGACACAGAATAGGGGAGTGATGTTAGGAAGAGGATGGGGATCAGTCAACTGAGAGATCTCTTAATCCCAGAAAACCACTTACCAATGGCATTCCAGACACTGAATTGGATCCAGGCCCCAGAAGTCATCTGCATCATCAGATAAACATTCAGAAATATGCTCACCAGTGGGAGGACAGGCAGAGCAGGGACCTGTGGGCAGAGTCAGTTCATCCCTGAACACAGCCCAGATGTTGGAAAAGGAGCCCACAACCCACATGTGGGCAGGAAGACTCCAGTCCTATTGAAGCTGTGTGTTCAGTGCCTACTGAAACTGGGTATGTGAAGCACTGAGTGTGGATCAGGGAAGGGTCCATTGATTTGAGCAATTTCCTATCTTCCCACGTTCAGTAAAGGGTGTTTAGACCTCAAAACAGATAGACTTCATTCACTCAAGGTGGATAGTTTGGGCACATAAGGTCACCTACTTTTAAAAAATTAATTAACTAATTAATTTGGCTGTGTCAGAACTGAGTTGTGGCCCAAAGGCTTCTCTAGTTGTGGGTCATGGGCTTATTTGCCCTGTAGCATATTGGGTATTTTGTTCCCCCACAAGGAATCCAACCTACATCCCCTGCATGGCTAGGTATATTTTAACCACTGGACCACCAGGGAAGTCCCTCACCTACCCTGAATGGAAGAGGAGAGGGGCTCTGGCGCTGCCTCCAGATGATGATCGTGACCCCAGTGATGAGCAGCAGCAGCAGCACAGCCACTGTTGTGAGCACGGGGTCTCCAGAGAACAACTGGCTGGGCCACTGGGCCAGGATCAGGCTCAGGATGATCAGCAGGAGAACTGCAAGGGTCAAGGTGGAGGAGAACAGGCTGGACCCAGAAGACAAAGATATCAGGACCTTGGGCCACACCCCTCCCCAGGCTGCCCACATCAGGAAGGGGCATAATTTTTCTACTACTTCGTAACTGAAAAAGACACATATTTCCAGCCTGTCCTGTCAATTTCAGAATACCACCAAAGAGAAGTCCCATTGCTCACCAAGCAGGAAGGCACATCCATAGACAATCTGGCCAGATTTCTGGGTGGGGATGGTGCTGGTAGGGAACCACAGACTCTTCAGAATGTTTGAGTTTCCTGCTTCAGATACAAGCTCTGAAATGTTTTCTTCAACTTTAAGTTTCATTTCCTCCTCTGTTTTCTCCTTGCTGAACTTCTGATCCGGCTGGTACCTGAGTGAGAGAATATTAAGGCAATATTAACAACAGACCATATACTCATCCATCATCAGAGAGTTTAATCCAACTCTTTCCCGACTTCAGCAGAGCAGGACATAAAGCTAGAAGAGTCTTAGCTCCCCTTGAGTCCACGACCCCCAGCCAAGGTGTAGCAAAGTCTCACCTGAGGGCAAGCACAGAGAGAGCCACCAGGGAGTAAGCAAGCAGGGTCCCGATTGATAGGAGGTCCACCAGATCACTGAACTTGAAGAGTAACGCCATGACCGGTAGGATGAGGGCACAGACAAGGTGGGGAAGGGAGTGAGAAACAGCCGGAAATATCAAAGGTAAGGAAATGATCAAACAAGGGACGGGTTTTGTTTATTCACCTGCAAGGTTTCCAGAAGACATGATGGCCATGACAGGGGTGCCTGTGTGGGCATGGATCTGGGCAAGTCCCCGAAAAAGGAGTCCGTCCTCTGCCATCACGTATACCACCTGAGGCATGGGGAACATACCACCTAGGAGACTGGAAAGGAAAATGGAAATGTAGATAAGGACATGGAGAGACAGGAAGGGAGGACCGGGGCTTCCATGATGTAGTCTACATGGTGCCAGGTGTCCTTCCTTCTCGTCCCTAAATCCGAAGGGCTGGGATACCAGAGCATCTGACAGTCAGTGGGGGGAAAGCCATGATACTGACCTGGATATAAGAGCACAGAGGGTGCCAACAGCCACAACATATCTGGCAGGGCCCCACCCAACAAGGAGGAAAGCCTCTGGCAAGGGGCTCTCAGGATGAATCTGGTAGTAGGGCACCATGAGGGTGAGTGCTGCTGAGACACCAAAGCACACCAAAAAGCAGATGAAGATCGTGATCATGGTGCTCACAGGGATGGACCGCTGAGGATTTAGGGCTTCTTCCCCTGCAGGATGCATAGATATACTAGGTTAGGAAAACACAGGGAGCGAAAGCACAATATCCCCTTTCCTCTTGCACCATCAAACCAGCTTATCCTTCTTCTGACCCCTATGCCCAAGGGCAGCGTAATCTGTGGCCAAACCCCTGATGAGAAGCACAGTGACTATATTACCTTTAGTGACAATGGCATCAAAACCAATAAACATGTAGAAACACATAGCTGCTCCCTGGAGAATCCCATCAAAGCCAAAAGGTGCAAACCCTCCGGAACCCAGAGGGCCCAACCTATGGTGAGAGAAGGAATGAGGAAGAACATGGGTGAGGTGAGTTCAGCCAACTCTACTGGACCCTTCCCTTCATACCCCAAGTGCTGGACTCCAGGACCCCCATCACTGAGATCCATCAGCCCAGGTCTCTTTGGTGGTGGTTTACTCATTTAGTCATGACTGACTCTTTCGACCCCATGGGCTGTAGCCTGCCAGGCTCCTCTGTCCATGGGATTATCCAGGTAAGAATGCTGGAGTGGGTTGCCACACTCTAGTCCCCACCAGATTTCCAGGCTTGCACCCACTTTCACACAAGTGTCGCTATGGACAGAGAACCCTCCTAACCTAGAGGTGCCAATGGATTCAGATGTGTTCAATGTGTAGTCCTGTTCCGTGAGCTTCCAGTTGTGCAGGTCTCCCTTAACGAAACCAGAGATGATGACGAAGCTGAGAACCAAAACGTTGATGCCTGTGAACACTCTGTACAGCAGGGTTGACTCAGGAGCTCCCAGAACCAGTAGTCCTGTGGGAAAGATGGAATGTGAGACATCCAGAATAACCAAATCCCTAGAGACAGAAAGCAGACCAGTGGCTACAGTGTCAGGAGGGCTGATGGTGGTGGATAGATAGACAGTGACTGCTCAGTGGGTGCAGGGTTTCCTTTGGTTGTGATGCAACTGTTCAGAACTAGATAGGGGTGATGGTTATACAACACCCAACACTGTGAAGGTACGAAGTCCCACTAAATACACTTTAAGGTAGCTTGTTTCTTACTGCGGCAGTCATCTCACAGTAGACATGTCTATCAAATCATCATGTGGTACACTTTAAACTTATACAATGTTGGATGTCAGTTAACTAATTTGGGAGAGGTAATTAAATGGTTAATTTCATGCTATGTAAATTTTCTCTCAATTAAAAAAAAAGTGTGGTCTCAGTACAGAGGAAGAAACTTGTCAGTCTAAGTAAATACTTCTCAGCTGGGAGTGGTTTTGTTCCCCAAGGGAATGTTGGCAACGTCTGGAGACATTCTCTCTTTTTTGTTTTGGGTTCATTTTTTGGCCATGCCATGGTTTGTAGGATCTCCATTTCCTTGCCACGGATGAACCCGGGCCTTGGCAGTGAAAACCCAGAATCCTAACCACTAAACCACCAGATACACAAATGATACCACCCTTATAACAGAGGGTGAAGAGGAACTGAAGAGCCTCTTGATGAAAGTCAAAGAGGAGAGTGAAAAGGCTGGCTTAAAACTCAACATTCAAAAAACTAAGATCATGGCATCTGGTCCCATCACTTCATGGGAAATAGATGGGGAAACAGTGGAAACAGTGTCAGACTTTATTTTTTGGGGCTCCAAAATCACTGCAGATGGTGACTGCAGCCATGAAATTAAAAGATGCTTACTCCTTGGAAGGAAAGTTATGACCAACCTAGATAGCATATTCAAAAGCAGAGACATTACTTTGCCAACAAAGGCCCATCTAGTCCAAGCTATGGTTTTTCCAGTAGTCATGTATGGATGTGAGAGTTGGACTATAAAGAAAGCTGAGCACTCAAGAATTGCTGCTTTTGACCTGCTGTGTTGGAGAAGACTCTAGAGAGTCCCTTGGACTGCAAGGAGATCCAACCAGTCCATCCTAAAGGAAATCAGTCCTGAATATTCACTGGAAGGACTGATGCTGAAGCTGAAACTCCAATATTTTGGTCACATGATGCAAAGAACTGACTCACTGGAAAAGACCCTGATGCTTGGAAAGATTGAAAGCAGGAGGAGAAGGGGATGAGAGAGGGTGAGATGGTTGGATGGCATGACTGACTCAATGGACATGAGTTTGAGCACGCTCCGGGAGTTGGTGATGGACAGGGAAGCCTGGCGTGCTGCACTCCATGGGGTTGCAAAGAGTTGGACATGACTGAGCAACTGGTCTGAGGTGAAGCCACCAAGAAACTCCCTGGAGACATTCTGATTGTCACAGTTTGGGTGGTTGGTGTCACCCATATCTACTGAACATAGTTCATAGATGTTACACATGCAACAATGATTAAATTAAGAAAACCCTGCAGTCACAGGTTAGCCCCCACACCCAGGCTGTTCCAGTCTAGAAGATCAGTAATGCCAAGGGTGGGAAATAACGGTCTATGTCTTGCCTTCCTGTCTCTCATACCACAGACCATTCTTCCCAGCTCTAATCCCCTACCATGCTGCTACCCCAAGCCTTCCACACCCCTTTTCCCCCTCCACACCCACCCTTCCCGTCCTATCATGAAAATCCCCAGCTTACCAGTGAGAAGCAGCAACACAGCCAGTGCAACAAAATCTGGGCACGTGGCCAGGAAGTAGGGCATATACGGAGAGAAAATTCCCTATTACGCCTGAGAGATGTGGTTCCCAATCAGGCTGTCGAAGGTGTGGCTCCAGGCCTTGGCCACACTTGCAACGGCTGCAGCAGCAGCAGAAGGAACATTTGTTAACAAACCTAAATTGAAGCCCTCATGTGCCATAGGATATATTTTGGGGGAAAATTACAACATACTGATGCTGAGCAGGGCTCTGTGGGACTCTGGGCACAGAGGCCTTTTTGTCCCCCAGTTCTTGTAGGCAAAACTCCAGCCTCCATGACCTTCCCTGAGTTCCAAAGGCCAGATTCAAAGAGTTGCTAATCAAGGCAGGGAGGCCAAGAAACCATCTGAGGCAAGATTAAAGGGAACACGGAAGCTCATCAATATTAGGTGGTTTGTTGGTTGCTTTCCTGATGGTCCAGTGGTTAAGAATCTGCCTTGCAATGAAGGGACTCATGTTCGATTCCTGGTCAGGGAACTAAGATCCCATGTCGCACAGAGCAACTAAATGCGAGCATCACAACTAGAGAGTCCATGTCCCACAATGAAAGATCCTGTGTGCTGTAGCTAAGACCTGACACAGTCAAATAAATAAATATTCAAGAAAAGAAAGAAGGAAAAACTTCAAAAAAAATTAGGAGACCTGATCACCTGAGACTCTGCACATACCGTGAGCTTGTCAGGATAGCTCTGACCAGGAGCCCTGACTATATAGTCTCTCCCTATTCCCCGGGGAGTGGGGACACTGTTATTAAGGCACTATCCTACTGTGTTCCCCCTTTGCCTGGCAAAGAAATAAAGCCACTCTCTCTTTCTCCTTCATGACTCTGTCTCTGTATTTCTGTTTGGTGTTGATGTACAGAGAGCCAAGATTTTGCATCAATACCTACTCTCAAAGAGTTCTTCATGAGGTGGGGAGAGTAGATGCAAATGATCACCAAATAATCAACTATTTAACACATTAGCAGGTGATCAACGTTATGTAAGAAAACAGTGAAGTGGGAACAGGAAAGATGGGAGACAAGGGTTGAAATCTTAAATGAAGTGGTAAAGGGAAAACCCATGAATCCAACAACTGAGCAGAGACTTCAGTATGGTGAGGGGATAAGCCTGTGGGACACCCCTCCCTCTCACCCACCCCCAACAGTTCCCTTTTCTCTGGGTTCTTGGTCCATCATTTAAGGAAGCAGGAGAAAGCTGAATAGAATGAAGTTGTGGAGTTTTCCTGACACTATTACCCTCCTCTTCCTCCAACAAAGTGGATGACAAAGTGCTCGTGAATGCCCGAAGACCCAATCCTCACTCCTAATTTCTGATCTCAAGCCCCACACCTTTTCCACCCATCATCTCACCAATCACATAAGCTAGTATGAGGTTCCAACCAGTGACGAAAGCCCACAGTTCTCCCACACTGATGTAGCTGTAGAGATGCGCAGAACCGGTCCATGAGACCCGTGTCCCAAACTCGACACAGCAGAGCCCAGACAACACAGAAGACAGGGCGGCCACCAAGAAGGAGATGACGATCACTGGTCCAGCGATGAACATGGCCACTTCTCCCACCAGGATGTGCACGCCGGCCCCCAGGGTGCTGGCCACACCCAAGACCACCAGGTCAAGGGTGTTCAGGTGAGGGGCCTTGGGACTCTCAGACCCCTTAGTGGGCTTCAACTGTCACCTTCAAACCAGCTTCTGACCAAAGTGGTGAACATCCTGACATCGCATCCTAGACAGAGTTGAGGAAGTAAGATCTGCTGAGAAAGCAAGACACAAAGCCATCAAGAATGTTATCCACCCTTGGTCCTGGGAGTTTCACAGATGAACAGCGTGATGGGGACCAGATGGTCAAAAGACAATTGGCCAAGTTCTCCATCTGTGAGCTTTGGTTTCTTAAACATAAAGAAGGCTCTTAATATGATTCGAAGTTACTAGAAAGTTTGCTTAAAGAGAAGTTAAAGGGAGCAGATTATGTCTCCCCCAAATGTCCCACTTTGGCATGCAGGTTGCTTTGAGCTACAGTCAATTAAGACCCAGCAGACTCAGGAGAAGTTCCTTGTCTCTCCTTTAACTGCTCAAAATAATGTAGATTAGGAGACCTATGCCAGGAAGAGAGTCATTTACCAGGGACAGCTTTTTATCTCAGAAAGACTTACCTGTCTGGAGCGGCAAATGTTTGCTTCCCAAGCACTAGCTCTTCCCATCCTCCTGTGGGTTGTCTTCCTCCCTTTTGAAGCCTCAGATCCTTAACCCCTTCTCCTTAGCTCGGGGGTGGGGGTGGGGGTTGGGAGGGGTGGGCATATAAGCCTCAAATGCCTGTCTTTGAGCCTCTGAGCTTTCATGTGGCTCCAATACATAACAAATTAAACTTGTTAATCTAACTTATGCCAATTTAATTATTAGACCAGTCAAAGCACCTGATAAAGAAAGGTTTTCTGCTCCTACAGAAGAAAAGGCTTCCAGCAAAGCCCCAGGCACAGAGTAGCTGCTTAGTTGGTATGAGTTGAGTGGATAAGAATGCTGACTTTTGAATAGAAATCTGTTGGTTGGTTCAAATTTCACTCTGCTACATATTAGCTTATCTGATTCTGCACAAGCTACATACCACTCTTTGTCTTCCTGTACTCATTCCCTGGGTCAGGAAGATCCCCTGGAGAAGGGGATGAAAACCCACTCTAGTAGAGTTGCCTGGAGAATTCCACAGGCAGAGGAGCCTGGAGGGCTACAGTCAGTTCATGGGGTCGTAAAGAGTTGGACAATACTGAGAGACAGAATGGGAAAGACTAGAGATCTCTTCAAGAAAATTAGAGATACCAAGGAAACATTTCATGCAAAGATGGGCTTGATAAAGGACAGAAATGGTATGGACCTAACAGAAGCAGAAGATATTCAGAACAGGTGGCAAGAATACACAGAAGAACTGTACAAAAAAGATCTTCATGGCCAAGATAACCACAATGGTGTGATCACTGACCTAGAGCCAGACATCCTGGAATGTGAAGTCAAGTGGGCCTTAGAAAGCATCACTACGAACAAAGCTCATGGAGGTGATAGAATTCCAGTTCAGCTATTCCAAATCCTGAAATATGATGCTGTGAAAGTGCTGCACTCAATATGCCAGCTAATTTTGGAAAACTCAGCAGTGGCCACAGGACTGGAAAATGTCAGTTTTCATTCCAATCCCAAAGAAAGGCAATGCCAAAGAATGCTCAAACTACTACACAATTACACTCATCTCACACGCTAGTAAAGTAATGCTCAAAATTCTCCAAGCCAGGCTTCAGCAATACATGAACCATGAACTTCCTGATGTTCAAGCCGGTTTTAGAAAAGGCAGAGGAACCAGAGATCAAATTGCCAACATCTGCTGGATCATGGAAAAAGCAAGAAAGTTCCAGAAAAACATCTGTTTCTGCTTTATTGACTATGCCAAAGCCTTTGTCTGTGTGGATCACAATAAATTGTAGAAAGTTCTTCAAGAGATGGGAATAGGGCGCGGCCCAGACTGCGTTCTCCGCCAGTCAAGGCTGGAGTCCTCCGTGTGGAGCATTCACCCTCCCGGGGCACGGCTGGCCGCTTTCCTGAAAGCAGATATTTCCATCTAAATTCACGTCAGTTCTTATTTCTCTTGCTGGCTGGGTCTGGAAGCGGACAGGGAAGTAGTGTGGAGAGGCGCGTAGTGCGAAGCTGTATGCTAAGTGCTATGCTTTAAAAATTCTTGCAGCATTCAAGTGCTGAAGAAATTTTGGGATTCCGGTGAGGCTGGTAAAAAAAGCCTGTTGGGCAGCTGTGTCAGCGTGTTATGATGCCGTCTCATACCAGCCTGGCTACTGGAATTCCCGGTAGCAAAGTGAAATACTCAAGACTCTCTAGTACGGATGATGGCTACATTGACCTTCAGTTTAAGAAAAGCCCTCCTAAGATCCCATATAAGGCCATTGCGCTCGCTACAGTGCTGTTTTTGATTGGCGCCTTTCTCATTATCATAGGCTCCCTCCTGCTGGCAGGCTATATCAGCAAAGGGGGGGCAGACCGGGCCGTTCCTGTCCTGATCATTGGCATCCTAGTGTTCCTGCCAGGATTTTACCACCTGAGCATCGCCTACTATGCATCCAAAGGCTACCGGGGATACTCCTATGATGACATTCCAGACTTTGATGATTGGCACCCACCCCAGCACTGAAGAAAAGAGTCACAGATGGAACTAAGCCCAGCTTTAAGACATTGAGCAGAAACTATGACTAAGGACTAAGGAGTTCTGCAGTTTGCCGATGTTTAACAAAACAGTGGCCAGATTTTATGGGTCCATCCTGAAAGATGTTAACTAAGCTCACAAGTAACTGTCATTCGGGCATTCTCTTATTTTTCGTTTTCTGGCCCTGGCAAAAAGCTCCTGACAAAGTTTTTCTGAATGAATATGCATCATGGGAGAGTAGCAATTAATTGTATGGGAAAGTGGGAGGTTATTCTGTAGTGGAAAGTGTTCTGCCACCACCCTTTTTAGAGTTGAGCATTCTTTTAAATAGTCCTCATGGTCAGAATGTTCTTATGGCAAATGGAAGAATGCGCTATGTCAGATTTCTTATTACTAAGTAATTTATTTTGAAAATAAGTGTCTTCTCCCCATACTCTTTAACTCTGTGTTCCAGTGGAAGACCTTGACACAATCAAATATCAGTGTGGTGCATCTATAATATTTTTTACTTGCTTTCTTATTAACAACAACTAGGAATTTTTTAAACCTCAAAGCAAATTTTCAAGATGTAAACACTCTTCTCTGTACACCAATCCTTGGCCAGCTCTGATCTGGCCTACTGATAGGTTGGCCAGCATATAATTTGGATCATTCTGTCCTGTGTAGATCAAAATGTTCTTATATCATACCTTTATGGACTAGACTTTTGGCTGCTTCCTAAGGAAAAAATGTAGACGAATGGTTATTATTTACAGTTTATAATCCCATTGTTGACACCTTGTATTAATGTCATTCTGCTGAAGATTTTAAGAATTGGCCTGGATCTCTAGAGGACTGGACTGCCTTAGCTTGATCTGCCTCCTAGCTTGCAAAAAGTGACTTGTATTCAAAAGAAATTAAAATGTCAAAATCTAAAAAAAAAAAAAAAAAAAGAGATGAGAATACCAGACCACCTGACCTGCCTCTTGACAAATCTGTATGCAGGTCAGGAAGCAACAGTTGGAACTGGACATGGAACAACAGACTGGTTCCAAATAGGAAAGGGAGTACGTTAAGGCTATATATTGTCACCCAGCTTATTTAACTTCTGTGCAG
Source organism: Bos grunniens (assembly GCF_055505025.1). Lineage (NCBI taxonomy): Eukaryota > Metazoa > Chordata > Mammalia > Artiodactyla > Bovidae > Bos > Bos grunniens. Next base: position 61,632,762 of record NC_141182.1, on the reverse strand, counting down.
AGTACATCATGAGAAACGCTCAGCTGGAAGAATCACAAGCTGGAATCAAGATTGCTGGGAGAAATATCAATAACCTCAGATATGCAGATAATACCACTCTTATGGCAGAAGTGAAGAGGAACCAAAGAGCCTCTTGATGAAAGTGAAAGTGGAGAGTGAAAAAGTTGGCTTAAAGCTCAACATTCAGAAAACTAATATCATGGCATCTGGTCCCATCACTTCATGGGAAATAGATGGCGAAACAGTGGAAATAGTGTCAGACTTTATTTTGGGGGGCTCCAAAATCACTGTAGATGGTGATTGCAGCCATGAAATTAGAAGATGCTTATTCCTTGGAAGGAAAGTTATGACCAACCTAGATAGCATATTCAAAAGCAGAGACAGTACTTTGCCAACAATGGTCTGTCTAGTCAAGGCTATGGTTTTTCCAGTGGTCATGTATGGATGTGAGAGTTGGATTGTGAAGAAAGCTGAGTGCCGAAGAATTGATGCTTTTGAACTGTGGTGTTGGAGAAGACTCCAGAGAGTCCCTTGGGCTGCAAGGATATCCAACTAGTCCATTCTAAAGGCGATCGGTCCTGGGTGTTCTTTGGAAGGAATGATGCTAAAGCTGAAACTCCAGTACTTTGGACACCTCATGCGAAGAGTTGACTCATTGGAAAGGACTCTGATGCTGGGAGGGATGGGGAGAGGAGGAGAAGGGGACGACAGAGTATGAGATGGCTGGATGGCATCACCGACTTGATGAACATGAATTTGAGTGAACTCTGGGAGATGGTGATGGACAGGGAAGCCTGGTGTGCTGCAATTCATGGGGTCACAAAGAGTCGGACATGACTGAACGACTGAACTGAACTGAACTGAGCAACTAACACTTTCACTTTCACGCCATAAAACAGGGAACTTTATTATGATCATTATTCCCTCCCTTCTTTGATATGCTTGAAGTGACTCTTTTAGGAGCCTGATGATCAAAGCGTTCAGACTCCACACATTTCTTCACCAAGGATCCTGAAACTTGTTATCTTCCTGTTTCATCAGTCACAAGAGTGACATGAAATAGGAACTCTGCTTTGCTGCCGAAGGAGATGGAATTTGTAGGAGGGACAGATTGTGGCCCAGCTCAGTCAAAGCATCAAACCAGAGTGGCCTCCCAATTGGAGGGAGGGACTAACCCTCATTCTGAATCAGAAATGACAGGACTCTGTTTCCTGCTCCTTTGGGGCGTGAAGTGTCCCCTCACTACACTGGTCTGCAGGGCTAGGATGACCCAGTGACCACAAGTTACTGCCATGGGATTTCTGCCTGTGATACTCCAAAGTCCAAGTTTAGCATTTTGGTTAAGAATAAACATTCAAAGAGCCAGGAAAGTGTGGTTGGAATCTTGATACCACCTGTGCCTTTGAACAATTCATTTACTTCTCTGGTCTTCTGTTTCCCTCTTGTTTAAATTGGCTGATGAACCGTGGTGCACAGTTAGTGGGAATGTAAAATGGTGCAGCTGCTATGGTGGTTCCTCCAAAAACTAAAAATGCATTTACTATGTGATCCAGCAATTTCTCCTGTGGGTGTACAGCCAAGAGAACTGAAAATAGGATCTCAAAGAATTATTTGTACACCCATACTCATAGCATGGAGAAGGCAATGGCAACCCACTCCAGTACTCTTGCCTGGAAAATCCCATGGATGGAGGAGCCTGGTAGGCTGCAGTCCATGGGGTCGTGAAGAGTCGGACACGACTGAGCGACTTCACTTTCACTTTTCACTTTCACGCATTGGAGAAGGAAATGGCAACCCACTCCAGTGTTCTTGCCTGGAGAATCCCAGGGACGGGGGAGCCTGGTGGGCTGCCGTCTATGGGGTCGCACAGAGTCGGACACGACTGAAGCGAATTAGCAGCAGCACTCATAGCAGCATTATTCACAATAGCTGAAAGTTGGAAGCAGCCAAAGGTACATGCAGGAAGGAACAGATATACACAATGAGGTCTATAAATATCGGGATATTATTCAGCATGAAAAAGGCAGGAAATTCTGGGCCGTGCTACAATGTGGAGGGACCATTGGGACATTATGATAAGTGATTTCACAGTCACAGAATGACAAATATGTCTATTTCTTCCTGTGTGAAGTTCCTAAAGTAGTCAAATTTAGAGGTAGAAAGAAAAAAATAGTTGTTTCTCCAGGGCTGTGGTGAAGGGAAAAACAGAGAGTTATTGCTAAATGTGGACATAGTTTCAAGTTTACAAGATGAGAAGAGTGTTTGAGATTGGATGCACAACAATTTAAATATATTCAACATTGCTTAACTGTACACTTAAAATGGTTAAGATGGTAAATTTTATGTTATGTGTGTTTTACCAGCACTTTCCTAAACTGCTGCCCATGGTAAATATTAATAAAGTTGGCTTCACAGAGTTGCTGTTAGTAGCAAACCTCAATGTGATATAATATAAGTTACCAAACAGTCATCCCTCAGGAATACCCACATCCATGGGTGCTCGAGTTCCTCCTAGTCACCCCTACATCTGCAGACACGAAGAGCAGACAGTACAGTGAGGAGTGAAGTCAGTGGTGCACATGTCACATTCACTGTGTGAGCATAATTACTGTTTGTACATGAGTCTAAGTAGTCTTATATGTAAGGACACTGATCCAGTCACTCCCCATCCCCGGCACACACATACACTTCTCTTTTTACCTGCATCAGTAGGTCCCAGCTCTTGCTTTTATCTGGAAAATCGGTCTGACCCCCACCCCCAGCCTGTACTCTGGGGTTGCAGAGGTCTCTGTGGGAGGATGTGAACTCAGCGCTCAGTCTCCCACAGAAGACGGTGACCCAAGACTTACTGGATCCTTGGAGCAGTGCCTGGAGCACTGGGTCAGTTAGGGAGGCTGAGGGTAAGCCGTGCAGGGCTGGAGCTGAGACATCTCCAAGAACCAAAGTGGGGAGTCCTGAGCACAGAAGACAGTCCTCACCCCTGGGTTGTTGGGGTGGAGATGGGGTTGGGCTGGTGCGGAGCATCTACAGTGTTGTTATCAGCCCTTGACACTTATGTGCTTACCCTCCGGGGAGATTCTGAGAGGGCTTTTTTTTATTATTGTGGTAAAACACACATAACTTAAAGTTGACTATTTTAACCATCGTTAAGTCTCCATATCAGTAGTAGTAAGTGCATACACACTTTGTACAACCAAACCCCAGGACTTTTTTCACCTTGCAGAACTTCAGCTCTGTACCCATTCATCAGCAACTCCCTCTTTCTCCTGCGCCAGTTCAGTTCAGTTTGCTCAGGCGTGTCCAATTCTTTGTGACCCTGTGGACTGCAACCCACCAGGCTTCCCTGTCCATCACCAACTCCTGGAGCTTGCTCAAACTCATGTCCACTGAACTGGGGATGCCAACCAACCATCTCCTCCTCTGTCATCCCCTCCTCCGCCTGCCTTCACGCTTTCCCAGAATCACAGTCTTTTCCAATGAGTCACTTCTTTGCATCAGGTGGCCAAAGTATTGGAACTTCAGCTTAAGCATCAGTCCTTGCAATGAATATTCAGGACTGATTTCCTTTAGGATGGACTGGTTGGACCTCCTTGCAGTCCAAGGGACTCTCAGGAGTCTTCTCCAACACCACAGTTCAAAAGCATCAATTCTTTGGCACTCAGCTTTTTTATGGTCCAGCTCTCACACACACATATGACTACTGGAAAAACCATAGATTTGACTAGATGGACCTTTGTCAGTAAAATAATGTCTCTGCTTCATAATATGCTGTCTAGGTTGGTCATACAGGTTCATCCAAGGAGCAAGCGTCTTTTACTTTCCTGGCTGCCATCACCATCTGCAATGATTTTGGAGACCAAGAAAATAAACTCTTTCATTGTTTCCATTGTTTCCGCATCTGTTTGCCATGACGTGATGGGGTTGGATGCCAGGATCTTCCTTTTTTGAATGCTGAGTTTGAAGCCAGGTTTTTCACTCTCCTCTTTCACCTTCATCAAGAGGCTCCTTAGTTCCTCTTCACTTTCTGCCATAAGGGTAGTCTCATCTGCATATCTGAGGTTATTGATATTTCTCCCAGCAATCTTGATTCCAGCTTGTGCTTCATCCAGCTCTGCATTTCACATGATGTACTCTGCATATAAGTTAAATAAGCAGGGTGATAATATACAGCCTTGATATACTTCTTTCCTAATTTGGAACTAGTCTGTTTATCCATGTATGATTCTAACTGTTGCTTCTTGACCTGCATACAGATTTCTCAAGAGGCAAGTCAGATGGCCTGGTATTCCCATCTCTTTAAGAATTTTCCACAGTTTGTGGTGATTCACATAGTCAAAGACTTTAGGTAGTCAGTGAAACAGTAGTAGATGTTTTCTGGAATTCTCTCGCCTTTTCTATGATCCAATGAATGTTGGCAATTTGATCTCTGGTTCCCCTGCCTTTTCTAAATCAAACTTGAACATCTGGAAGTTCTTGTTTCACACACTGTTGAAGCCTAGCTTGGAGAATTTTGAGCATTACTTTGCTAGTATGTGAAATCAGTGCAATGGTGCAGTAGTTTGAAGGTTTTTTGGCTGTGCCTTTCTTTGGGATTGGAATGAAAACTGATCTTTTCCAGTCCTGTGGCCACTGCTGAGTCTTCCAAATTTGCTGGCATATTAAGTGCAGCACTTTCACAGCTGCGATCAAAACTATCCTCAAGAAAAAGAAATGCAAAAAGGCAAAATGGTTGTCTGAGGAGGCCTTACCAGTAGCTGAGAAACCAAGAGAAAGGCAAAGGAGAAGAGGAAAGATATATCCATCTGAATGCAGAGTTCCAAAGAATAGCAAGGAGAAATAGGAAAGCCTACCGAAGTGTTCAACGCAAAGAAATAGAGGAAAACAATAGAATGGGAAAGATCAGAGATCTCGTCTAGAAAATTAGAGATACCAAGGGAATATTTCATGCAAAGACAGGCACAATAAAGGACAGAAATGGTATGGGCCTAACAGAAGCAGAAGATATTAAGAGGAGGTGACAAGAATACACAGAAGAACTATACAAAAAAGATCTTCATGACCCAGATAACCACGATGGTGTGATCACTCACCTAGAGCCAGACATCCTGGAGTGTGAAGTGAAGTGGGCCTTAGGAAGCAGCACTATGAACAAAGCTGGTGGAGGTGATGGAATTCCAGCTGAGCTTTTCTCCTCCACCAGTTCCTGGAAATTACCCTTCTCCTCTCTGTCTTGATGAATGTGACCACTCCAGATACTCCATTTAAGTGCAATTGCAGAATATTTGTCCTCTCCTGTCAGGTTTATTTCACTTAGAAGAATGAGTTCCTGAGGTTCCTTCATGTTGTACTATGTGTCAGAATCCCCTTTTTTTAATGATAAATAATTCTCTATTATTTGTGCTTGCCACATCGGTTCATCTATTTCTCAGTCAGTGGGCACTTGGATTGCTCTCATGCTTTAGTTATTGTGAATAACACTGCTATGAACATGAGTGTACAAATACCTCTTCCAGAGTGTGCTTTCACTTCTTCTGGGTATATCATCAGAGGTAGAATTGCTGGACCATGGGGTTCTAAGGTTTTTATCTGTTGGTAATGGAGAAAATGTTCACATATTGAGGGGAGGTCAATTTGGCTTATACATGGTTCAGTCTGAACTGTGTGTGAACCGAGGCTGCATTGTCCAACCCTCACAGCTCATCTACTTTAATCCTTGGGGTAAGGAACATCTGTTTTGAAGATAAAGATGAGTAACTCCCTTCTCATGGGCTTCCCAGGTGGCTCAGTGGTAAAGAAGCCACCTGCCAAGCAGAAGGCACCGGTTTGATCCCTGCATCAGGAAGATTCCCTGGAAGAGAAAATGGCGGCCCACTCCAGTACTCTTGCCTGGAGAATCCCAAGGATATGGGAGCCTGGCAGGCTACAGTTCATGGGGTCGCAAAGGGTGAGACTTGACTTTGTAAACACACATCACTAAGACAGCTTATGAATTGATTCTGAAAGAATTAAGAGAATCCTGGCTTTTTCAATTCTCAGAATAGAGAAATCTCTCAGGGTGTTTCCGACTAAGTGGGCATGAGTTTGAACAAACTCCAGGAGATAGTGAAGAACAGGGAAGCCTGATGTGACCCAGTCCATGAGGTCACAAAGAGTCTGACATGACTTTGCAATTGAACTACAACAACATGATTCTACAGAAATTCGGTACCTAGTTTTTTCCACATTGTCCAATCTCTCTGTGCCTTAATAGTCTACCCAAACAGACCCATTGAACAAATGACAAAAGCTGTAAAGGTATAAATGCTTTAGAATATGCAATAGCCCAGGCTCCAGCATTAGGCCATCCTAACTGTAAATTTTCACTCTTTGCTCTTGAAGATAGAAGATTCCCCCTGAGCATATTAACTCAGAGACATGGTGACCCATATGGACCCATTGGCTATTCTGCACCCGGAGTTAGATTTGTAACCAAATGCAGGTTCAGCCACTTGCTGCTCAACAGACAATAAATCAAGGGGCAAGCTTTCATCAAGAAGAAAGATGTTTTATTTAGAGAAGCCAGTGATCTGAGGAGAAGGTGGACTTGCATCCATGAAAGTTTTGCTCAGCCCTGATCATGTTTAAAGGGAAACAATCTCGGTTAATCGTTAAGGTGGGAAGTCACAGTCATTATTCCATTGCCGCAAGCCTGCTGACTTCCTATTTTCCCCGGGACACTGTCTTGCTCGAGTGACTCACCTGCAGCCGGAGATTCTCTTGTCCGTGTGGTCCACCTGCATTTTAATATGGGGAAGCTAGAGGTGGAAAGTCAGTCATTCTTAAACCAATATTTTTTGGCTACACCATGGGGCATACAGGGTCTTTGTTCCCCAACCAGGGATAGAACCCATGCCCCCTGCACTGGGAGCATGGAGTCTTGGCCACTGGACTGCCAGGGAAGTCCCTGGAGTATCACTCTTCACATAATGCTTCCTCTCCTGAGTTTCCTTCCAGTGGGGCAGTCTCTATGTTCTTGTTAGAAATAAGTACAAGAAGGTGCTTCTAATGTGCCCATAATAATTTATTTCTTCCTCTAGTTGCTGCTTACATTGTGGTACTTTGTTTGTGAAAATTCATCTTGCTGCACACTTATGAAGTATGCACTTGTAAGTATGCTTTTAAAAGTTTACCGAAAATTGCACAATGGTCCAGTCACTTTCTCCACAAGCAATAAATACAGGGCTTTAGAGGCCTCCACCTTCACACTCCACCGAGGCTTACGGTCTCCATTGCACCAGCAGATCGTCCAGGGCATGGAGGGATTCCACGCAGCATCTACTACCTGTGGTTAAGGGAGGTGGAGGCTGTTGGCTGGTGGCTGTTGATGATTGTTCCCTGACAGGCTGTGTCGGATCCCATATCCAAAGTATATGAGAAATCCTAGTAGGGAGATGAGATGATAAGAAGGAAATGTAGGTGCTCACCTCACTTACAAATGCCCAGTAGACCTCCTATGGCATCTGATACAGTATGGGGAGAAATAGTAGGAAGATGTTGGGTTCAGTCATTCAAGAAACCTCTTTATTCCAGAAAGCAACTTACCAAAGGCATTCCAGATGCCAAACAGGGCCCAGGCCCCAGAGGTTGTCTGCATCATCAGGTAAACATTCACGAAGATGCTGACCAGTGGGAGGACAGGCAGAGCAGGGACCTGTGGGCAGAGTCAGTTCATCACTGGACACAGCCCAGATGTCTGAAAGGGACACCCTACCCCACGTGGGTGGGAGACTCCTGTCCTCCTCAGGCTGTGCATTCAGTGCCTACTGAGATTGTGTGTGCAAAGCCCTGAGTGTGGATCAGGGAAGAGTCCATTGGTTTCAGTAACTCCCCTCATTCCCTGTCCAGGAAAGGATATTTTGCCATCAAAGGACACAGACTTCATTCACCAAAGGTGGACACTTTGGACACATGAGCTCACTTACCCTGAATGGAAGAGGAGAGGGGTCCTGGGGCTGCCTGCAGATGATGTGACTCCAGTGGTGAGCAGCAGCAGCAGCACGGCCACTGTTGTGAGCATGGGGTCTCCAGAGAACACCTGGCTGGACCACCGGTACAGGATCAGGCTCAGGATGGTCAGCAGGAGAACTTCAAAAGTCAAGGTGGAGAAGAACAGGCTGGACCAAGAAGACAATGACATCAGGACCTTGGGTCACATCCTTCCTTGAAACCACCAACATCGGGAAGGGCCATCATATCTGCAACACTGCTCCACTGAGAAAACATACACATTCAATCCATCCTGCCAATTTTAAAATATGACCAAAGAGATGTTCCAGCTCTCACCAAGCAGGAAGGCACATCCATAGACAATCTGGGCAGATTCCTGGGTTGGGGTGGTGCTGATAGGCAACCATGGACTCGCTAGAGTCTTTGAGCTTCCTGCTTCAGGTTCAGAGTCCAAAGGATTTTCTTTAACTAGAGGCTTCATCTGAATTTTGTCTTCTATTTTCTCATTCTTGCTTAAATTCCAGTTTGGCTTGTACCTGAATTAGAGATATAGGAATATTAACAGCAGTCCCTACTCATTCAAAAACAGGCATCCTAATGCACCACTTTCCTGCCTTAACCAGAGCAGGAGTTTAGAAGGCTAAGCGGGGGGTGGGTGGTGAGGCTAAGATGGCAGAGGAATAGGACGGGGAGACCACTTTCTCCCCCACAAACTTATCAAAAGAACATTTGAACGCTGAGCAAACTCCACAAAACAAATTCTGAATGCTGGCAGAGGACATCAGCCACCCAGAAAAGCAGCCCATTGTCTTTGAAAGGAGGTAGGACATAATATGAAAGATAAAACGAGAGACAAAATAGTTAGGGATGGAGATCCATCCCAGGAAGGGATGCTTAAAAGAAAAGTTTGCAAAAAGCTCCCTCACACTGACCTGGGAGCAATGTGAGGGAGCTATGGTGAGATAGCAACCTAAACTGTGGGGTAGCCAGAGAGAGAGGGAAAAAGAGAGAGAGAGAGAGAGAGAGAGAACGAACTATCCCGTGAAAAGCCCTAACCTAAGGCACTGCCGCCCAGTCCCCCACAGAACAAAGGACTGAGCGAATACCAGAGGAGAGCCAGCAGGCTGTGGACCAGCCCATCCCCCGCCAGAGGCAGGGTCAGGCGGGTGGCAGCCAGAGCCGGGAAGGGGCAGACTCACCCCCGAGAGGGCATCCCCCAGATTTCTTTCTACTAGAGAGTCCCCAAATATTTTTGAAATGCTAACAGATAGTGCTTTCTATTCACCTGTTAAGGCTATTCATGACCCAAGGGTCTCCAATTTCTAAGCGACCAGCCAGAGACAGAAGAAACAGGTTTTATTTTACCCACAAGTGTAAATTAACAGATTGTTGTAAATCATAAGTAGCCTGAGGAGAAAGTCTTCTTATGTTTGAAAAAAACAATAATTAGAAGCCAATAATTTGTCATACAAAAGTCATAAAAATTATAATCATATTTAGCAGTTTATTTGTGCATGTTCGTCATTCAGATGTGTCCTACTCTTGGCAACTCCATGGACTGTAGCCCACCAGGCTCCTTTGTTCATGGGATTTTCCAGACTGGAGTGAGTTGCCGTTTCCTCCTCCAGGGCATCTTCCAGACCCAGGGATCAAGCCCAAGCCTCCTGCATTGCAGGCAGGTTCTTACAGTCTGAGCCACCAGGGAAGCCCAGCAGTTCCTTTCAGTTCAGTTAGTCAGTTCAATCACTCAGTTGTGTCCGACTCTTTGCCATCGCATGAATTGCAGCTCTCCAGGCCTCCCTGTCCATCACCAACACCCGGAGTTCACTCAGACTCACGTCTATCGAGTCGGTGATACCAAGCAGCCATCTCATCCTCTGTTGTCCCCTTCTCCTCCTGCCCCCAATCCCTCCTAGCATCAGAGTCTTTTCCAATGAGTCAACTTTTCGCCTGAGGTGGCCAAAGCACTGGAGTTTCAGCTTCAGCATCTTTCCTTCCAAAGAAATCCCAGGGCTGATCTCCTTTAGAATTGACTAGTTGGATCTCCTTGTAGTCCAAGGGACTCTCAAGAGTCTTCTCCAACACCACAGTTCAAACACATCAATTCTTTGGTGCTCAGCTTTCTTCACAGTCCAACTCTCATCCATACAGGACCACTGGAAAAACCATAGCTGCGGGGAGCGAGCTCCGCCTCTGGCAAAGGTCATGAGGAAGGAGGCTTGGCATACGCAAAGGCGGGATCAAGCCTCAGGAGTCTCCCTGGAAATTCTCGAGCAATCTACCCCCAAAACCAGAGTCTGCCTACTTTCTGCTTTGTGCTTTCACCTACACCTCTGACTTTATGGGGGGCTGTCCCCCACTACCTCTCTGAAAAAAGAGTTAGCTTATAGCTCCAGTTAATAATTCCTGGGTGTGACAGTGTTTCAACCTACAAACTCCCTTGGAAGTCCTCTAGCCTGCCTGAATAGGTTTTTCCGGCCACATGTGATTGCTCAGAGCCTCCAAACTGTGAGAGGCATGAGATGTTCTAAACTGTCTAAATACAGATTCCTTTGAGCAGTTAAAAGATTGATTAGAAATTGTATTGGTGAAGGGATTTCCACTTGTTGGGCCAATGTTTGCTGCTAAGTCTCCATATCCCTTACCTGCTGTGTCCCTGGCAGTGTATTGATTAATATAATTGGTGTAAATAGTAGCTTTAATGTTTGTAACCTGGGACCCTTGAATTAATTCTTTTTCTTGTTATAGCCCACCACACCTTTGCTCTGTAGGAATGCAACTTTATCTAATGCTTTTTGGAGGCTGGCGCCTGACTTGAGAATAATCACCTTTAGAGAAAAAGGCCTCCGGGCCAGAAGATGATGCAAATCACCTAAACTTTTGCATATGATATGTTTGCAGGAAGAAAGCCTGGCTTGCTGCCTGACTCTACCCCTTCCCCCATTATCCTCTATGCATAACTTAAGGTATAAAAACTACTTTGGAAAATAAAGTGCGGGCCTTGTTCACCGAAACTTGGTCTCACCATGTCGTTCTTTCTCTTACCTTCTGGCTGAATTATTCAGCCTCTTTTCTACACTGAATTTCTTCACTGAGCTATCCTCATTCTATTACTCTTTATATCCTTAATTAACGTTTAATTAAGCAGTTGTTTCCTGATCCTCGCCGACGCTGTCCCCGCTTCGAATTCCCTGGATCAGCCGGGGCTGGTCCCCGGCACATAGCCTTGACTAGATGGACCTTTGTTGGCAAAGTAATGTCTCTGCTTTTGAATATGCTAGCTAGGTTAGTCATAACTTTTCTTCCAAGGAGTAAGCGTCTTTTAATTTCATGGCTGCAGTCACCATCTGCAGTGATTTTGGAGCCCCCAAAAATAAAGTCTGACACTGTTTTCACTGTTTCCCCATCTATTTCCCATGAAGTGATGGGACCAGATGCCATGATCTTAGTTTTCTGAAGGTTGAGCTTTAAGCCAACTTTTTGGCAGTTCCTTTAATGCCGTGTGATTCACTTCTGTTCCATTTGAGTCCAGTTTTTCTATTAGTTCTGTTGACCTGGCCTAATGATTAAGGATAACAGTAAAAGTGATAGTTTCAAGAAGTTTGTGAGGTTTTTGTTAAAGCTGGTGTGATTTGTCCAGTGAGGTGAGTACCTTGATCACTGGAGATTGTGGGAGGCATACTCCAAGTGAATGCATATTTATTTTTTACCATTTTCTTTTCATTGTGAGGGCATCAGTCTTGCAGACAGGAAAGGCTTTAACCCATCAAATAAAAATGAGATTTTTCCTGGGGGCCAGGAAAAGCCTTGCAGTCGTCTCGGGTGTCCCAGATCCCTGGATGTTTAATTAACAGCCATTGTTTACCCATTTTAAATTCCCTCAGTTAGGAGTAGACTGTTGACACGCTCTTCCCTGGTGGCTCAGATGGCAAAGAATCTGCCTGCAATGCAGGAGACTCATGTTCGATCCCTGGGTTGAGAAGATCCCCTGGAGAAGGAAATGGCAACCCACTCCAGTATTCTTGCCTACAGAATTCCATGGCCAGAGGAGCCTGGTGGGCTACAGTCATAGGGTCGCAAAGAGTTGGAAAAGACTGAGTGACTAACACTTTCACTTTCAGTTGCTATGCCGCAAGGATATCAAGGTATCCAAAGTCCGACGATAAAGGTTAAGTTTTGTAGAAACAGAATGAACTTTATCTACATGTGCCACAATCTTCAGAGATCGTGAAATACCCCTTATTTTCTCAATGAAAGTAATGAGACATCTCAAAAGCAAATACAAACCACTTAGACCCAAAGATTTCACACAGTCTATTATCAAAAGCAGTGCTCCAAGAAAAATTGTTCTCTTAACAGACAGAGAAAACCACATTCCAGTCTGGCAACAGCTTACTGTTAATAACAACATTTATTTACCTAATTAATTTTGACTCAGTTTTGGAAAGCCCTCTCTATAGATCTTGAAGAGGTAGCACTTTTGCAAAGGCATCCAAGTGAAACCATAACTGTATATATGTAAAGAAAAGACTTAGGAAGGCATGTTTAAAGTCTGACTATGGACTTCCCTGCTAAGTCCAGTGGCAAAGAATCCACCTGGCAATACAGGGGATGCAGTTGGATCCCTGAACCAGAAGATTCCATATGCTGTTGTGCAACGAAGCCTATGCACCACAACCACAGAAGCCCACACCGTGGAGCCCGGGTTCCCCAGAAAGAGACGTGACCACAGGGGAAGCCTGGAAGCCACAACTGGAGAGCCTCCCCGACTCAGACAACTAGAGAAAGGCAGCAACAAAGACCAGACACAGCCAAATATTAAACCAATTAATTAAATAGTCTCTAGGGGTTTTCACATTAAAAATGTGATTGCAATGCAACTGACAAAGTAGCTGGGTTACTGCTGTGATTTAAAACACTCTCACAAAGTAACCAGAATTATGCCTGATAACATTGCTTGTTTGTGTGGCATCTAAGATAAAGTTGAAGGGGACTTAAAGCTTAGATGAAAAAGAAACTTTGAAAATGAAAGTGTTAATCACTCATTTCTATCCAACCCTTTGCCACACTGTGGACTGTAGCCTGCTAGGCTCCTCTATTCATGGAATTTTCCAGGCAAGAACACTAGAAGTGAGTTGCCATTCCCTCCTCCAGGGATCTTCCAACCCAGCAATCGAACCTGGGTCTTCTCAAGTAAAGTAGGAAAGAAAATCACAGGATGAAAAGAGAGAAAGGCATAGTGTGTGTGCTGTGGGCTGCTTGAGAAGAAATATACTGGAGGGCCCTGGGGATGTAGTTTTCCTACCACTCCTAGGAAATAAAGTGTGGCATGTAGCAGGGAGCAATATGCTGATGGTGCCAACAAGGAGTCCCTGCACACGGCTCGCAATGTTGATGAGGAAGCACTGCTGGGCTGAGGACCCAAGCGGGGTTGTGGTTCAAGGAGAACAAGAGACAGAGGGAGAGGGGACAGATGAAAACAGAACTTGTGCTTCTTCACTAAGCGGATCTAGACGGAAACCTGTGCATCTTGGAAGCAGAGAGTGAGAGCAAGCAAGTTCTCATGGGAGAGAGAGACTCAGAGGTCTCCAGCCAGCAGTCTGGGGAGACCTGCGGTTTACCTTGAAATCCTGGGTTTCAGCATCAGATGTTCTCGGAGAGAGTCAGCCGTGAGCGGTGGCTTAGCTCTGTGCGTGGGTATTGAACCTGGGTGGCCTGGGGGAAAACCAGGACTCCTAGCCGCTCATCTACCAGGGGCCAGAGGCTAGAGACAAGGTTCCCCTGACTCTTGCCTCCATTGAAAAATGTATTTCTCAAGGAGGAAAAAAATTTTTTTAAATATAAAACAGGTACAAAGTGTATTATTAGAGACACAGCACAACACTGAAAGAGCACTCAGAGGAAGTTGTTCAGTTAAGACAGAAGCGAGGCAGAGATACACACCTGGAGAGAAAGAGTGTGGGCGTCCTCCCAGGAGGGGGAGCCCCGTAACCCAACAAAGTCAGTAAACTCATTCATAAGGGCAGTTCTCTGGGTTTGTTTATCTTTAGCCAATTATCTGCTTTCTTTTAACACACCTGTCCTGCCCTTGAACCCTCACTGACTTGACTGTGCAACTTTTTTCTAAGATGGATTCCAGCCGGGAGGCCATGGGACGGGGTGAGTCCTGGCACCTCCTGTTATGGGGGGATGCCCTCTTCCTCTCCAACCCTCAACATGTGCCGCGCCTCCCTGGCCACAAGGCTGGGAAATCTGTCACTCTTGACCTCTAAATCAAAGAGGGTTTGGCCCTGCCACAATTGTTGCCTGAAAGCGTCCACAGGAGACAAAGTCCAGCTACTCACTCTGTTCTTGTCATTTCCATCTTGAAGAGCCAATAGGAGGCTGCTTGCAACTATCTAGCCTAGAGCACACCTGCCTCCTTCCTCAGGAAATGTAAACAGAAGTCCAATTGTAAATGCCCAGCCTGGAGCCCACTAGCTCCTACCTTAGTACCATATGGGGCTCCTGGGCATGGAGGCTTTTTTTCTGTCTCCTGTTCCTTTTTTAAAAGTATTTTTTAATACCCAAAACATTTTGTATTGGGGTGTAGCCAAGTAATGATGTTGTGGTAGTTTCAAGTCAACAGCGAAGGGATTCAGTCACACATGTACATGTGTCCATTCTCCCCCAGGGTCCCATCCCATCGAGGCTGTGCCCCACACTAAGCAGAGTTCCCTGTGTCTACAGTAGGTCCTTGTTGCTTTTCCATTTAAAATATAGCAGTGTGTACATGACCTCCCAAAGTCCCTAGCTATCGCTTCCCCTGGCAACCGTATATTCATTTCCTAAGTCTGTGAGTCTCCTTCTGATCTGTAAGTAAGTTCATTTCTGTCCCTTGTTTCTTGTATCCAGACTCCAGCTTCCATGACCTGCTCTGAGTTCCAAAGGGCAGCTTCAAGCAGTTGTGCTCACAGAATCTGAAACTCCAATACTTTGGCCACCTGATATGAAGAGCTGACTCATTTGAAAAGACCCTGATGCTGGGAAAGATTGAAGGCGAGAGGAGAAGGGGACGACAGAAGATGAGATCGTTGGATGGCATCACCGACTCAGTGGACATGAGTTTGAGTGGACTCCGGGAGTTGGTGATGGACAGGGAGGCCTGGTGTGCTGCAGTCCATGGGGTTGCAAAGAGTTGAACACGACTGAGAAACTGCACTGAACTGAACTGAATCATGGAAGGAGCTGCTGAGAAACCACCTGAGGCAAAATTAAAGGGACCAGAGACCCCTTAAATTTTAATCTTCCTGAAGATTAGGAGACTGACCGCCTGGGACCCTGCACACACCCTGATCTGTCAGCAACGCCTCCCTTGAACAGTTGCCACAAAACTCCTCACTGAACTCGCCTGGGTTGGGACTCAGTTTCAATGGCAGGAGCCCGCTCTGTCCCCTGGGCCTGGCAAAGCATAAAACTGTTCTTTCCTCCTCCACCCAAAACTCTGCCTCTGAGGTTGGACTCCACACTGGTGTTCAGAGAGGCTGAGCTTTCAGCATCACATCCTGTTAATGCAGGTGTGACCGACCCAGATAGAAGGAGTTAGAGGGGTGACAACCTGATCATTAGTAGAAAAAGGAGACCTCATTTCTATCATTTCCTTTATTTATTGTGATTTTGGCTGTGCTGGGTCTGCACTGCTGCATGTGGGTTCTCTCTATTTGTGGGGAGCAGGGGCTACTCTCCAGCTGGGGCTCATGGGCTGCTGATTTCAGTGGCTTCTGGGCTCTTGAGTGCAGGCTCAGTAGTTGTGGACACGGGCTCAGCTGCGCCAAAGCACGTGGAACTTTTCTGGGATTGAACATGTGTCTTCTGGATTTGCAGGTGGATTCTTATCCACTGGACCACCAGGGAAGTCCCCTAGATCCCATTTCTTCTCAGGAGAATTTGCCTGACACCTGGTCTGGACCTGGTGCTTCGGGAAGACTTGCAGTCAGGCTCCAGTTGTCTCCTTTAACTAAGTAGGTCTTAACATTTTTTTTGTAGTGAAACAAGTAAAGTGTACATTTGATCCATGTATCTTATATGGGTACATATTTTATGCATATTGATTATACAATGTACACACATACTTCACTTTTTACCAATGCTGCAGTTTTTACAAATTGAGGATTTGTGGCCACTGTGTTGTCAGTTAATGTTCACCATATCTTAGAAAAAAACATTTTTAAATAAAAGTGTGTACAGTAATTTCTTTTAACAGATTGTTATTTCTCACACTGAAATCAGATTGATTATATTCTTTGCAGCCAAAGATGGAGAAGCTCTATACAGTCAGCAAAAATAAGACCGGGAGCTGACTATGGCTCAGATCACAAACTCCTTATTGCCAAATTCAGACTTAAATTGAAGAAAATGGGGAAAACCACTAGGCCATTCAGGTATGACCTAAATCAAATCCCTATGATTAGACAATGTAAGTGAGAAATAGATTTAAGGGACTAGATCTGATATTGTGCCTGATGAACTATGGACAGAGGTTCGTGACATTGTACAGGAGACAGGGATCAAGACCATCGCCAAGAAAAAGAAAAAGAAATGCAAAAAGGCAAAATGGCTGTCTGAGGAGGCCTTACAAATAGCTGTGAAAAAAGAGACGTGAAAAGCAAAGGAGAAAAGGAAAGATATACCCATTTGAATGCAGAGTTAGAAGAATAGCAAGGAGAAATAAGAAAGCCTTCCTCAGCAATCAATGCAAAGAAATAGAGGAAAACAATAGAATGAGAAAGACTAGAGATCTCTTCAAGAAAATTAAAGATACCAAGGGAACATTTCATGAAAGATGGGAACAATAAAGGACAGAAATGTTAGAAATGGACCTAACAGAAGCAGAAGATATGAAGAAGAGGTGGCAAGGACACACAGAAGAACTGTACAAAAAAGATCTTCATGACCCAGATAATCACGATGGTGTGATCACTCACTTAGAGACACACATTCTGAAATGTGAAGTCAAGTGGGCCTTAGGAAGCATCATTATGAACAAAGCTAGTGGAGATGATGGAATTCCAGTTGAGCTATTTCAAATCCTAAAAGATCATGCTATGAAAGTGCTTCACTCAATATGCCAGCAAATTTGGAAAACTCAGCAGTGGCCATGGGACTGGAAAAGATCAGTTTTCATTCCAATCCCAAAGAAAGGCAATGCCAAAGAATGATCAAACTCCTGCACAATTGTACTCATCTCATGTACTAGCAAAGTAACGCTCAAAATTCTGCAAGCCAGGCTTCAGCAATACATGAACTGTGAACTTTCTAATGTTCAAGCTGGTTTAGAAAAGGCAGAGGGACCAGAGATCAAATTGCTAACATCTGCTGGATCACTGAAAAAGCAAGAGAGTTCCAGAAAAACATCTATTTCTGCTTTATTGACTATGCCAAAGCCTTGACGGTGTGGATCACAATCAACTGTGGAAAATTCTGAAAGAGATGGGAATACCAGACCACCTGACCTGCCTCTTGAGAAATCTGTATGCAGGTCAAGAAACAACAGTTAGAACTGGACATGGAACAACAGACTGGTTCCAAATAGGGAAAGGAGTATGTCAAGGCTATATATTGTCACCCTGCTTATGTAACTTATATGCAGAATACATCATGAGAAATACTGGGCTGGATGAAGCACAAGCTGGAATCCAGATTGCTGGGAGAAATATCAATAACCTCAGCTATGGAGATGGCACAACACTAATGGCAGAGAGTGAAGAAGAACCTAAGAGCCTCTTGATGAAAGTGAAAGAGGAGAGGGAAAAGTTGGCTTAAAGCTCAACATTCAAAAAACTAAGATTATGGCATCCAGTCCCATCACTTCATGGGAAATAGATGGGGAAACAGTGGAAACACTGGTTGACTTTATTTTTGGGGGCTCCAAAATCATCTGCAGTCAGATGGTGACTGCAGCCATAAAATTAAAAGACGCTTACTATTTGGAAGGAAAGTTATGACCAACCCAGACAGCATATTAAAAAGCAGAGACATTACTTTGCCAACAAAGGTCCATCTAGTCAAGGCTATGGTTTTTGCAGTAGTCATGTATGGATGTGAGGGCTGGACTATAAAGAAAGCTGAGCACCAAAAATTGATGCTTTTGAACTGTGGTGTTGGAGAAGACTCTTGAGAGTCCCTTGGACTGCAAGGAGATCCAACCAGTCCATCCTAAAGGAGATCAGTCCTGGGTGTTCATTGGAAGGACAGATGTTGAAGCTGAAACTTCAATCCTTTGGCCACCTGATGTGAACAGCTGACTCATTTGAAAAGACCCTGAAGCTGGAAAAGATTGAAGGCGGGAGGGGAAGGGGACGACAGAGGATGGGATGGTTGGATGGCATCATTGACTCAATTGACATGAGTTTGGGTGGACTCTGGGAGTTGGTGATGGACAGGGAGGCCTGGTGTGCTACAGTCCATGGGGTCGCAAAGAGTTGAACATGACTGAGCGACTGAACTGAACTGATTTCTCACTTAGGGTGTAGTATAACATAACTTCTACATGCACAGGGAAACTTAAAAAATTATGTCTCCTTTCATTGCCAATTCTTTTTATTCAGGTGGTCTGGACCCAACCCGCAATATTTCCAAGATATGCCTGTATGAGTGACTTTTTTGAATTAATTAATGAATCTCTTGTTTGGGCCGTACCAATTTATTTTATTTTATTGGCTGCACTTCACAGCTCACTGGATCTTAGTTCCCTGACCAGGGATGGAACCTGAGCCCCCAGCAGTGGAAGCACAGAGTCCTCACCACTGGACCACCAAGGAATTCCCTCTACTAATATTACAGAGAGTGCACCATTTTCTCTCCTGGAGAACTGCCCACATTCCAGTTTTGGCTGACTGTGTTTTCAGTTGAAATATGAATCTCTCCCTTATGTCTCCTATGAGCTGGTAGTTAATCCAAAAGCTTGATTATATTCTGATTCAACTTTTCATCAGGGCTATATTCCAGGAAGTGTTCTTTATTGGTGTTTGGTTGTCCCACATCAGGAAGGGTAGAATGATAATCAGGTGATGTCAACCTGTCCATCAAAGTTTCACCTAGCAAAGTCAGTCTCCAGTTTAATTGTGTTGTAAGACTGTAATTTCATTAGAACTTGCAAGACAGTGATATTCTATTTCTGTTAATCCTCCTCCATTTATATTTTAATTCAGTTAACAATTTTGCTGTTCAGTTTCTTGAGCTTTATCTCCCCTTTACTCTACTTCAGTTTTTCATTCCCACAAAAAATCATATGCTTCATTATTACCAACATTGTGAAAGTGTGTGATCTTAATTTCAAACATTCTGTCTGCAGTGATCGCTTTTTATCTTGACTTTTCAGGTTCACTTTCTATCTCTTAGTTCCACACAACGGTAAGCATATATCAACCAACAATTACCTCTCATTTCATTTCCCTTCCTTTAGCAATGCAGGTGTTGCTGTTGTGGGTTTTTTTTTTTTTTTTTTTGGTCAATTAAGAACTTTTCCTCATCAGCTTTACTGTGCAATTCTAAGGTTCTGCAACAAGAGTAAAGAAAAATGATCATTTACACAATGTTACACTATATGTCAATAAAGCTTGGGGAAAAAATAAAAATGAGCATTTTCCCCTTTTCATTACCGAATGATCTACTTTATCTGTTTATTTTTTCTTAAATTCTACTTTTTCCTATATTAATATAGCTATCTTAGCTTTCTTATGTTACTATTGGCATAGTGTATATGTTCCCTTCTTACTTTCAAAGTATTTGTGTCCTAATATTTGAGGTGTAACACTTGA
Organism: Bos grunniens; assembly: GCF_055505025.1. Lineage (NCBI taxonomy): Eukaryota > Metazoa > Chordata > Mammalia > Artiodactyla > Bovidae > Bos > Bos grunniens. The sequence continues at coordinate 61,612,978 of NC_141182.1, read as the reverse complement.
CACAATATATAGTTACCTGCATTTCCTTCCCAGATCACAATCTGTGTTTTCACTGGAAATGAGGCACAAGAAACTGTTTCTCATGTGCCCATTAATATTTTATTGGTTCCTCAGCTCGATGTTTCCATTGTTGTACTTTCTTTGTGAAAACTGATCTTGCAACTCACTTATGAAGCATGCACTTTTCTGCATGCATAGTAAGCTTTGAAAACTTAAAAGTATACAACTCTGAAGCCATTTTGTCCACTACCAATGAACACAGGGCTCTAAATGCATTCCAACCTCAAGCTCCACAGAGGCTCAAAATGCCCCTTGAACCACAAGATACCTCCAGTGCATAGAAGGATTCCACACAGCATCTGTTTCCTGTGGTTAAGACCATTCATCACTAGGAATGTTTTTGTCAAGTCTGCGAGGTGGAGGCTGGTGGCTGCGGCTCATTGTTCTCCAGGCTGTGTCTGATCCCATATCCAAAGTATATGGCGAATCCTAGCAGGCAAATGAGACAGTGAGAAAGAAAATTTGGCACTCTTCTCACTTACAAATGCCCAGCGGGCCTCCTTTTATGATGTCTAACAGGAGGGGAGAAGTAGTAGGAAGGTGATTTGATTCAGTCCCTCAGGAGGTCTTATTTTCCAAGGAAGCCACTTACCAATCCCCATCCAAATGCCAAATAGGGTCCAGGTCCCAGTGTCCATCTGCATCATCAGGTAAACATTCACAAAGATGCTCACCAGTGGGAGGACAGGCAGAGCAGGCACCTGTGGGCAGAGTCAGTTCATCCCTGAACACAGCCCAGACGTCTGAGAGGGAGACACTGCCCTGTATGGGTAGGGTGACCACAATCCTATTCAGACTGAGTTCAGTGCCTCCTGAGATTGTGTATGGGAAGCACCAAGTGTGGATCAGAGAAGTGTCCATGGGTTTTAGCAACTCCCCTTATTCCTTGGTCTGACAGAGATGTTTAGACCTCAAAGCAGGCTGACTTCATTCACTCAAGGTGGACACTCTGGGCACATAAGGTCACTTACCTTGAAGTAAACAGGAAAGGGGCTCTGGAGCTGCCTCCAGATGATGGCCATGACCCCAGTGATGAGAAGCAGCAGCAGCACAGCCACTGTTGTGAGCACGGGGTCTCCAGAGAACACCTGGCTGGGCCACTGGGCCAGGACCAGGCTCAGGATGGTCAGCAGGAGAACTGCAAGGGTCAAGGTGGAGGAGAACAGGCTGGACCCAGAAGACAAAGATGTCAGAACTTTGGGTCACACCCATCTCTGAAACTGTCCACCTCATGAAGGGCCATCCTACCTTGATTCTTCCTCAACTTCCCCAGATGATCTGCCCTCCCCATTCTGTTAATTTCAGAATACAACCAATGAGAAATCCCAACACTAACCAAGCAGGAAGGCACATGAATAGACAATCTGCCCAGATTTCAGAGTGGGAATGGTGTTACTGGGGCAGCAGAGACTCTTTAGAATGTTTGAGGTTCTTGCTTCAGGCCCAGGTTCAAAATGACTTGCTTCTAGCAGAGAAATATCAATTTGCTCCTCTGTTGCCTCTTTGTCGCTTAAGTTCTGGTCTGGCTGATACCTGAAGTAGAAATATTAAGTCAATATTCATAGCAGCCCCTACTCATCCAACATCAGACAATCTAATCTTTCCCAACTTAATGATAGCAGGACATTTAGAAGGGAGCATGGAAGGCGGAAAAGGATTATCTCCCAATTAAACTTGGACAAACCAAAGACCTTTCTCCCCTGACCCCAGTCAAACTATACTGGAGTCTCACCTGAGGACAAGGACAGAAAATGCCACCAGGGAGTAAGCAAGCAGCATCGCAGTTGACACGAGGTCCACAAGATCACTGAGCTCAAAGAGTAAGGTCATGACCCCTGGAATGAGGGAACAAACAAGATGGATGGAGATAGTGAGAAACCAGAGGAAATATACAAGTCTAGAAAATTGATCAAGGACAGAGTGGATTTGTTGTTGTTGTTGTTTTTAACCTGTAAGACTTCCAGCAAATATGATGGCCAGGATGGGGGTGCCTGTGCGGGTACAGGTCCAAGCAAGTCCCCGGAAAAGGAGCCCATCCTCTGCCATTGCATAGATCAACCGAGGCATGGGGAATATGGTACCCAGGAGACTGGAAAAGAAAATGGAAACGCATATGAGGACGTGCAGAAGCAGGGCAGACAGTGGCTTCTGATCCCTAGTCTACAAGGGCAAGATGTCCTTCCCTCTTGTCTCTCAATCCCAAGGGCTGAGATACCCAAGCATCTGACAGTGGATGGGGAGAAAACCAAGACACTGACCTGGACGTAAGAGCACAGAGGGCGCCAACAGCCACCACATATCTGGCAGGGCCCCACCCAATGTGGAGAAAAGCCTGCGGCAAGGGGCTCTCAAGCTGAATCTGGTAGTAGGGCACCATGAGAGTGAGTGCCGCCGAGACACCAAAACACGCCAAAAAGCAGATGGAGAGTGAAATCACGATGCCCAAGGGGATGGAACGATGAGGATTTAGGACTTCACCCTCTGCAAGATCGGTGAATTACTGAGTCAAGAAAGACACTGGAATGAAAGCACAAAATCCCCTTCCTTCTTGCACCTCCAAAAGCAGTCTAACCTTCTCCCAATCCCTATGCCCAAGGACAGCCCTACCTGCCCAGACCCTCGATAGGACACACAGTGATCACGTTACCTGTAGTGGCAATGACATCAAAGCCAACAAAGGCATAGAAACATGTCGCTGCTCCATGAAGAATCCCTTCAAAGCCAAAGGGCACAAGCCCTCCAGAACCCAGAGGGCCCAAGCTATGGTGAGAGAAGGAACAAGAAAGAAGGTGGGTGAGGTGAGTTCAGTGACCTCTTCTGGACTCCTCCCTTAATACCACAAGTGCTGGGCTCCAGGACTCCCATCCCCTGGATCCATCAGCCCAGGTCTCTTTAGTCTCCACCATATTCGCAGCTCTGCCCCATCCACATGCAAGAGCTGGCCAAGAGGACCCTCCTAACCGAGAGATGTCACTGTATCCAGATGTGTTCAATGTGGTCAATGAGTAGTCCTGATTCGTGAGCTTCCAGTTGTGCAGGTCTCCCTTAATGAAGCCAGAGAGGATGATGAAGCTGAGGACCAGAAGGTTCAAGCTTGTGAACACTTTGTTAACTAGGGCTGACTCATGAACTCCCAGAACCAGTAGTCCTGTGGGAAAGATAGAATATGAGACATCCAAAATAACCGAATCCATAGACACAGAAAGGAAACTAGTGCTTACAGGAGCTGGGGTCTGGGCATTAGTAGCAGGTGGATGGTGACTGCTCAGAGGGTACAGGGTTTCCTTTTGTTGTTGTTGTTGTTGTTTTAATTTATTTATTTTCAGTTCAGTTCAGTCACTCAGTTGTGTCCGACTTTTTGCGACCCCAGGAATTGCAGCACGCCAGGCCTCCCTGTCCATCACCAACTCCCAGAGTTCACTCAAACTCACATCCATCAAGTCGGTGATGCCATCCAGCTGTCTCATCCTCTGTTGTCCCCTTCTCCTCCTGCCCCCAATCCCTCCCAGCATCAGTCTTTTCCAATGAGTCAACTCTTCACATGAGGTGGCCAAAGTACTGGAGTTTCAGCTTTAGCATCATTCCTTCCAAAGAACACCCAGGACTGATCTCCTTTAGAATGGACTAGTTGGATCTCCTTGCAGCCCAAGGGACTCTCTAGAGTCTTCTCCAACACCACAGTTCAAAAGCATCAATTCTTCCACGCTCAGCTTTCTTCACTGTCCAACTCTCACATCCATACATGACCATTGGAAAAACCATAGCCTTGACTAGACGGACCTTTGTTGGCAAAGTAATGTCTCTGCTTTTGAATATGCTATTTTGGTTGGTCATAGCTTTCCTTTCAAATAGTAAGCGTCTTTTAATTTCATTGCTGCAATCACCACCATTTGTTTGCTTTTTTTTTTTTAAGTTATTTATTTTAGTTGGAGGCTAATCACTTTACAATATTGTAGTGGTTTTTGCCATACATTGACATGAATCAGCCATGGGTGTACATGTGTTCCCCATCCTGAACCTCCCTCCCACCTCCCTCCCCAACCCATCCCCCAGGGTCATTCCAGTGCACCAGCCCTGAGCACCCTGTCTTATGCTTCGAACCTGGACTGGCGATCTGTTTCACATATGGTACTATATGTGTTTCAATGCTATTCCCTCAAATCATCCCACCCTTGCCTTCTCCCACAGAGTCGGAAATACTGTTTTATACATCTGTGTCTCTTTTGCTGTCTTGCATAGAGGGTCGTTGTTACCATCTTTCTAAATTCCATATATACGTGTTAGTATACTGTATTGGTGTTTTTCTTTCTGGCTTACTTCACTCTGTATAATAGCCTCCAGTTTCATCCACCTCATTAGAACTGATTCAAATGTATCCTTTTTAATGGCTGAGTAATATTCCATTGTGTATATATGCCACAGCTTTTTTATCCATTCGTCTGCCGATGGACATCTAGGTTGCTTCCATGTCCTGGTTATTGTAAACAGTGCTGCGATGAACATTGGGGTACACGTGTCTCTTTCAATTCTGGTTTCCTTGGTGTGTATGCCCAGCAGTGAGATTGCAGGGTCATGTGGCAGTTCTATTTCCAGATTTTTAAGGAATCTCCACACTGTTCTCCATTGTGGCTGTACTAGTTTGCATTCCCACTAACAGTGAAAGAGGGTTCCTTTTTCTCCACACCCTCTCCAGCATTTATTGCTTGTAGATTTTTTGATAGCATCCATTCTGACCAACATGAGATGGTACCTCATCGTGGTTTTGATTTGCATTTCTCTGATAATGAATGATGTTGAGCATCTTTTCATGTATTTGTTAGCCATCTGTATGTCTTCTTTGGAGAACTGTCTGTTTAGTTGTTTTTGGCCCATTTTTTGATTGGGCCATTTATTTTTCTGGAATTGAGCTGCAGGAGTTGCTTGTATATTTTTGAGATTAATTCTTTGTCAGTTGCTCTGTTTGCTATTATTTTCTCCCATTCCAAAGGCTGTCTTTTCACTCTGCTTATTGTTTCCTTCGTTGTGCAAAAGCTTTTAAGTTATTTAGGTTCCATTTGTTTATTTTTGCTTTTTTTTTTCTTTTTTTAATTTTTATTTTATTTTTAAACTTTACAATATTGTATTAGTTTTGCCAAATATCAAAATGAATCCGCCACAGGTATACCCGCATTCCCCATCCTGAACCCTCCTCCCTCCTCCCTCCTCCCTCTGGGTCGTCCCAGTGCACCAGCCCCAAGCATCCAGTACTGGAGAAAAGGGAACTCTCTTACACTGTTGGTGGGAATGCAAACTAGTACAGCCACTATGGAGAACAGTGTGGAGATTCCTTAAAAAACTGGAAATAAAACTGCCTTATGATCCAGCAATCCCACTGCTGGGCATACACACTGAGGAAACCAGAAGGGAAAGAGACACGTGTACCCCAATGTTCATTGCAGCACTGTTTATAACAGCCAGGACATGGAAGCAACCTAGATGCCCATCAGCAGATGAATGGATAAGAAAGCTGTGGTACATATACACAATGGAGTATTACTCAGCCATTAAAAAGAATACATTTGAATCAGTTCTAATGAGATGGATGAAACTGGAACCTATTTTTGCTTTTATTTCCATACTCTGGGAGGTGGGTCATAGAGGATCCTGCTGTGATTTATGTCGGAGAGTGTTTTGCCTATGTTTTCCTCTAGGAGTTTTAAGGTCTGGTCTTATGTTTAAATCTTTAGGGATTTCCTTTTGTTGTGATGAAAATGTTTGGAAGTAGGTGGAGGTGATGGTTCCACAGCACTGTGAATGTAATACAAGTCCCACAGAATTGTACACTTGCAAATGGCTAATTTCTTATTGTGGCAGTCATCTCATAGTAGACAGGTCTATCAAATCATTACTTTCCTCATCTTAAAATTATATAATCTTGTGTAGCAATCATATCTTAGTAAACTGGGGGAGTACAGTAAAATAGTTAATTTTACTCTGTGTGAATTTCCTCTGAATTAAACAAACATCTTCAATCTCAGTACAAGGAAGAAACTTGTAAGCCTAAGTAATGATTATCAGATGGGGGTGACTTTGTCTCTGAAGAAACTTCTGGCAGTATCTTGAGGCATTCTGATTGTCATACTTTGGGTGTAGGGCATCAATTTTTCTAGTCAGTAAAGATAAGCGGCGGCTTCCCTAGTGGCTCAGTGGTAAAGAATCCACCTGCCAATGCAGGAGATGCAGATTTGATCCTGGGGTCAGGAAGATCCCCTGCAGAAGGAAATGGCAACCCACTCCAGTAGTCTTGCCTGGAAAATCCTGTGGACAGAGGGACCTGGCGGGCTACATTGCATGGGGTGGCAAAGAGTCAGATAACGACTTACCGACTAAACAACAAAGACCAGGGGTGCCACTCAGGATCTGACAACGACTGAAAGCAAAACCTACAATGAACAGGAGAGCCCCCGACACCACAGAATGATTCAAGCCAGAATGTCAAGACTGCCAAGGGTTGAAAACAATGGTCTGTGTCTTGCCTTCCTGTCTCTCTTATCTCAGACACTTCATTCCAGTCCTAATCCTCCCACCATTCCAGAACCCCAAGCCTTTTGTACCCCAGCTCCCCTTCCACACCCCACTTTAGCTGACCTCTGTCTCACCTGTGAGCAGCAGCACCAGGATGAAGGCAAAAAAGTCTACATAGGTCGCCAGGAAGTAGGGCACATGCAGAGAGAAAGTCTCCTGGAACACCTGAGAGATGTGGTTCCCAATCAGGCTGTCAAAGGTGTAGCTCCAGGCTCTGGCCTCACAGGCAGTCGCTACAGCAGCAAAAGATGAAGACCCACTGACAATTACAAATTGCACCCTCACCGTGTACCATGCGATTTATTTGGGGGAGAAAACAGAAAATCCCCAATCTCCAAATGTTTCCTTTTATGGAGTGGACAGAGTAGGCCCAGATGATTTACAGAACAGGTCAACTATTTAATGTGTTGTTGTTGTTGTTGTTAATCACTCAGTCGTGTCCAACTCTTTGTGACCCCATGGACTGTAACCTGGCAGGTTCCTCTGTCCGCGGTACTCCCCAGGCAAGAATACTGGAGTGGGTTGCCATTTCCTTCTCCAATTTAATATTTTAGGAGGAGATGAAAGGAAACAGCTGAGCAGAGACTTCACTACGGTGAGGGCAGGAGCTTGTGGGCTCCTCTCACCCACCCCCTATAGGTGCTTTTCCTTCTCGGTTCTAGCTCCCATCATTTCAGGAAAGCAGTGTAGATCTAAGTAGAATAAAGTTTCAAGCTATGAAGTTCCTCTACAATTACCCACTTCACTCCACAAGGTGGATAATAAAGATCTCATGAGTCAGCAACACTCCAATCCCCCTCTGAATTTTCTGACCTTCAGCCCCGCCTTCCCCCATCCCATCTTCTCACCCATGACAAAGGACAGGATGAGGTTCCAGCCAATGATGAAGGCACACAGCTGACCCATGGTGACGTAGCTGTAGAGGTAGGCAGAACCGGGGCGTGGTACCCAGGCTGCCAACTCCGCATAGCAGAGCCCGGACAAAAGAGTAGACAGGCCAGCCGCAAAGAAGCAGATGACAGTTGCTGGTCCAGCCTCATACACAGCCACTTCTCCAACCAAGATGTACACACCAGCTCCCAGGGTGCTGCCCACACCCAAGGCCACCAGGTCCAGAGTATTCAGATGACCGGTCTTGGGCCTCTCAAACCCATCCCTGGGCTCCAGCAGCCGCCTGCGGACCAGCTTTTGACCAAATTGGTGAACATCCTGACACAGCATCCTAGATAAAGTCGAGGAGGGTCAGATCTGCTGAGAAAATGACACAGCAAGCCGTCAAGAAAGTCCATGTGCCCTTGGCCCCAGGAGTCCAGTTCTAGGAAGCAAAGGAGTGATGGGGAGCAGGTGAAAAAGGACACATTGACAAGCTCCCTGTCTCTGAGATTTGGTTTCTTAAACATCCGTTCAGTTCAGTTCAGTGACTAACTTTTGTCCAACTCTTTGCAACTCCATGGACTGCGTGGATGCCAGGCTTCCCTGTCCCTCACTATCTCCAGGAGTTTGCTCATACTCATGTCCATCAAGTCGGTGATGCCAACCAAGCATCCCATCCTCTGCCGTCCCCTTCTCCTCCTGCCCTCAATCTTTCAAGCATCAGGGTCTTTTCAAATTAGTCGGCTCTTCACATCAGGTACCCAAAGTGTTGGAGCTTCAGCATCTTAAAAAAAAATTTTTTTTTATTAAAGTGTTTTTGATTTATAATGTTTCAATTGTTCAGCGAAGTGATTCATATATACATATAATGTATATTTATATATTCTTTAAATATATTTCAAATAATATACTATTATTATATACTGGAAACATTGCTTAAGGAGAAGTGGCGGGGGGCAGAATTTCCACTGTAAAATGTGCCACTTTGGCTTGTAGATTATTTTGAACTGAAGGCAATTAAGATGCTGCAGCCTAAAGAAAAGCCTTTTGCCTCTCCCTTCATGGCTCAAAATAGTTTAGATTATGGGACCTATGTCAGAAAAAAGAGCTGTTATGACATAATTTCTTGTCTTTGAAAGACTTGTCAGCATGGAATGGCAAAGATTTGTTTACCAATCATTTGCAATTCCCATCTTTTGAAACCGAGTGGGGCTGATCTCAAAGAGAGAGAGAGAGCCATAAGTGGGGGCTGGAAGCAAAGTCTTAGTTCTCTGCTCAGGAATTGGACCTGGGGGGCCTGGATGAAACCCAGGAATCCTAGCCGCTCATCCACCAGGGGCTAGACGCTGGAAATAAGGTTTCCCTGGCTCTTGCCTGCATTGAAAAATGCATTTCTCAAGAAGGCAAAATGGTAAAAAAAAAAAAAAAAAAAGTGTATTTTTAGAGACACAGCACAACAAACAGGAAAGTACAGACAGAAGCTGTTTTGTTAAGACAGAAGCAAGGCAGAGATGCACATCTGGAGAGAAAGGGTGTGGACATTCTCCCTAAAAGGGTGGAGCCCCTTAAAGAGGCAGTTAAATCAAAGCCTCCCTGGTGGCTCAGTGATAAATATCCACCTGCCGATACCAGAGACGTGGGTTCCATCCCTGGTCCTGGAAGATCCCACATGCCGTGTGGCAGCTAAGCCCATGTGTCACGACAATCGAACCTGTGCACTCGGACCCAGGAACCACAGCACCTAGGGAAGCCAGGGAGCCCTAGAGCCTGTGGTCCCCAACACGTGACGTCGCCGCAGTGAGAAGCCAGAGCGCGGCGACTGGAGACTCGCCCCTGCTCTCTGCAACTACAGAAAAGCCTGCAGGGCAGTGAAGACCCATCAGAGCCAAAATAAATGGGTAAATAAAACAAATTAAAAAAAAAAAGAGACAGCTGAATCATTCATAGAGGGCATTTCTTTCAGTTTTGTTTACCTTTAGCCAATTAGGTCCTGACCTGCTCTAGGACCCTCACCAACATGAGTGTGTAACTTTTTTTTTCCAAGACAGATCCCAGCCCAGCAGCTTCTGGCACCTATTATGGGATGGTGCCCCCCTCTTTTTTGACTTCCAAGGAGCCTTTCCACACATGCACAGTGTCTCCCTTAACACAACTTTCCTACTGTATTCCAAAATATTTCCTTTATTGCTTTGAGTAGCTTTAAAGACCTTTCAAGTAGAATCCTCAGCTCTTAAAACCTTAACCTATATTGAAAAATGAGAAGAAAACAATTGTGAACCACTGGTCACATTAGCGATTTTTGATTGGGAAACTTAAGAGCATATTCCATAGGTTGCATTTTCCCAAATTACAGTTTCTTTCCCCAACATAATACAAAGCATGTCCAATAAACCCAAGATTTTTAGTTTTGCTCTCCCAAGAAGACAAAAGTAGGTAAATGTAGATTTGTTCAGTGATCCATATTCCAGTATTTTATCTTAAAAATACTTTAGACATTTAATGAGTTATTATTTGACTTGGTTTAGTAAAACTCTGTAGCTCCAAGTTACCAAAAACCTAGAAAACCTAAAACATAATTATATCCAAAGGGTTCACTCAAAAGCTTGTATCCTATACCAAGTTAGATTTTGCTGACAAACGCTGTAACATACATGCATAAATTTAATGACACTCAGTCCATCCAGGCACAATAAAAGTATTAGATTTAATATTAATGACTCTAAAGACATATTAAGAGTCATTAATATGACTCTAAAGTACATAATGAGACTTCAACTTTCATATCCCATGTTTAACACTGAATATTTCCCAGATCATGTGAACCTGAAATTCATTTAGTTTAATGTCTCTTAGTTTTAGAATTGTTTGATTTGTAAGTGCTTACTTTTCTTTAAGCCAATTTAATAGAGCTCCTTTACAAATTACTCTCAAAAATCCAAAACAAAGACAAATACTGAGACATACATACATCCAGATAGGGATCTTTCAGCTTTATTTTCTAAACTTAGTCGTGAATTGGGTATTATAAAACTTACTGGTTTCTAGCCAGCAGTTTTAATAAGTGTAAGTTTAACCCGGTGTACGAGACAGCAAAAGAGACACTGATGTATAGAACAGTCTTATGGACTCTGTGGGAGAGGGAGAGGGTGGGAAGATTTGGGAGAATGACATTGAAACATGTAAAATATCATGTAAGAAACGAGTTGCCAGTCCAGGTTCGATGCACGATACGACCCAGAGGGATGGTACGGGGAGGGAGGAGGGAGGAGGGTTCAGGATGGGGAACACATGTATACCTGTGGCGGATTCATTTTGATATTTGGCAAAACTAATACAATTATGTAAAGTTTAAAAAAAAAAAAGACTTCCTTTCCATTTCCCCCCTCAATCCCAGGAATTAGAGATTATTAGATTAGATAAGAGAAATGTACCCAAGAGTGCTGGTCTTAAGGCACAGGGAAAGCCATGTTCTTCTAGCAGGACTTGTTCTCTCAGTGTCAGAATTCTGGGCGAGGGGGGGGCGGGGGGGAGTATTTTAAAAGCTAGCTTTCTCTAATTGCACATGCAAAAAGAACCAGTTTTTTGTTTGTTTGTTTTTGTTTGGAGAGGTTGTTTTTGTTGTTTGGGTTTTTTTTTTTCCACCCAATTTCAAAAAGTTTTATCTTAGCCAGTTTTCTCTAGAGTCCAGAGAATTTTGTGGCCACACCATGTCATAATAAAATGTCATCTTTTTTTTCTCTAGTCAAAGTTTTATAGCTAAAATTTAGACCAAATGGTGCTCAATTTGGCCCAGATAAGAATGGCAGACTGGCTGATAAAATGCTGTCCCATAGGGATCGTCCCTCTGGGGAGATGGGGTCTTAGTTTGATTAGATGAGGGGGAATGAGATGGCAGAGGAGCAGGTAGGTGTGGAGTTCATCTCTCTCCAGAGATACATTAGGAAGACACCTTCAGACACAGGAGATCTTGCAGAACGGCAGCTGAGAGCAGGCAGGAGCACCTGGCCACTGGAGAAGACTATATAGAACCACACAAAACTCGGTAGGGTGAAGGAAGTGGGGGGAAAGAGGAGAGTCAGTAGGACTGGACCTGCCCTTGGAGGGTGGGGGGACTGAAGCAGGGGTCCGGTCCCTACGTGGGTGCCCTTGGAGGCTGAGGAAACTGTTCAGGGGACAGAGGAGAAGCACTTGAGGCTGAGAGTGAAGCAGCTGATCTGTGAGAGTCTGAATGGAATGAGAATCACGGAGACAATTCTTGCCGCAGCCATACGTTCCCGGGAGAGGGATGCAGGGACGCAAAGTCCCCTGGAAGGCGCAGGGCTGGGAGCTGGAGCGCAGGGATTGTGGAGCGATCTGGGGGCAAGCTCAGCTGTTGACTGCAGGGAGAAGCCCGAGGGGACGTGAGGGAGGAGGTGGCAGTGGGAAATGCCTGTGCAGAAAACCCGGGCAGCCGTGGAGGCAGGGCGATCCTGCAGAGTCACTCACAGGCAGTGGAGCCATCGCTGTGGCCTCTCTGTCCCCACATGTCAGCCCGAGACAGTGGAAGGCCCCAGAGAGAGGCTGGCCTGTTACTGCCTTCACGGGGGAGGGAGCCGGGAACAGTAGAGAAGGACCGGCCACAGAGGCGCTCTGACTGCAGCTGTCAGAGGTGAGGAAGACACCCTGGGAGGGCCAGAGCTCCCTCGGCTGACAGCTGGGGTCTCTGCACACTTGGCGCTCCCAGAGTTCCCACCATCCGAGCAGCTGTGCCACCTCTATGCTGTATCCCACTGGGGCAGAGCTACCAGAGGCTAGAAAAGCCCCTTTCCTGTGGCCCTAGCCACCAGTTCCCATGAGCACCTGGCGCCCCGCGCCCTGCCACCTCAGCAGCTGCACCCCCCTCACCTCCTCCCTGGGGCAGACCCATGCCCTACAGGACAGCCTCAGGAGCAAAGCCCTGTGGACGACTCACAGGCAGAGGTGGAGACAAAGCCACAGCTGATACCCAGGGGCAGTGCGGCTAAGGAGGAGAACTCAGAACCTTCCCACCTGCTGCACAAGTTGCAGATTGAATCCACTCGATCAAGTAGGCAGATTCTGTGTCTCTGAATATGTGAAAGGACACCAACCGCTCCCGCAGAAGAAACCACGCCAGCTCTGGCAGCTGTGGACCTTAGAGGCAAGAATAGGCAGGAGCAGGACCAGATTAGAATCTGAGCTGCCGACTCAGCAGGGCCAGAGACCAGCGCAGTGTTGGAGGGCTCGCGGGGAGGCGAGGTGCATGGAGACTCCCAGGGAGGGAAAGGACGCTGACAGCTAAGATCCAAGGAAAACATTTATTATTTTTATATTTTGACTTGTTCTCTAGTTGCTTCTGGATTTTTTTTCCCCCACTCTGTTGCTGTAGTAGTTGATTTTATTAGTACTGTTAAATCTACTTAAGCTTTTGAGAATTTTTTACCCCCCAGGGAGAATTTTTTTTTTTATCACACTTCTTATTTCCTGTTTATACTTCTGTCTCTATGTTGGCCTTCTGTGGTTCTTTGGGGTTTTCCTTTTAAATTCTTAAAGTTTTAAATTTTATTATTATTATTTTTACACATTTATTCTTTGGCTTTTTTTATTGCTATTTTCCTGTTGTAGTTATTCCTTAATGTACATAAATCTTTATCTACCTCTACTTAACTTTGCTTCTTCTTTCTTTTTCTCACCATATTTGTTTTGTTTCTGTTGCTTTATTCCCCAGTTGGCACCTTGATTTGATTTGATTTTCCAGTCTCTGCTTTAATTAATTTTGTTTTTCACTGGTGGCTATCATTTTTGGTTCCCTTTGCTTGCCAGGTCCATCTCTTGTACTTTATTTAGTTTTTGACTGTTTGGGTTTTGTTTATGGGTGTATATGTCTGTGTGTGTGTATTCCATTGTTTTCATTTGGCTGATCAGAACAATCTGAAGGAGTAAGGGAACTTGCAGGAGTGAGGAAAGCTTGATTTCCCCCCTGAGATTTGGAGGAAGATTGAAGGGGATTGTTTAGAATGTAGGGGGGTTAACCTCCATTCATGTTCCCATACTTTGGCAATGTAGATCTAATTGTAGGATAGTATTATAAGTGAGAGACCAAATCTTTTCATGCCCCAACTTAAGTAAAGGCCTGGCAATATTGCAGCAAAGCCTAGTTTTCCTTTTCTCAGCCTCTCTGGCTTAGAAAGGGGATTCTCCATGTTGAGCAACCTGCAACCAAGAACTGCGCTCTTAGTAATAAAATCCTGCGTCCCAGAAACATTCCTTGTAGTAGTAGGAGTGTTAGTGTTAGTCGTGCAGTCGTGTCTGACTCTCTGCAACCCCATGGACCGTAGCCCACCAGGCTGCTCTCTCCATGGGGATTCTCCAGGCAAGAATACTGGAGCGGGTTGCCATTCCCTTCTCCAGGGGATCTTCCCGATCCAGGGATAGAACTTGAGTCTTTGCCTCGCAGGGAAATTCTTTGCTATTTGATCTACCAGGGAAGCCAGAAGCATTCTTAGGGGGCACCTGATGGTGGCTCAGAGTGTTTTCTGGATTTCCCTCAAACCCTGTGCTTGGTGGGATTTTCAGTGTCCTCTGCTCTACCTTTGATCCCTGACCAGACATCGCTGGTGGACCTCTCCCATGAGGCATTGCCAAGACTTTCTTTTGCACCAATGAGGTCTGCTGGAACGTGGCCCACCCAGCAGGCTGTCCCTTGCCCGGAGTGAGGGGGGACTTGCTGGAGGACCTGAGAGCCTGGAGGCAGGAGGATTCCCAGAGGTGATTTGTGGGCACTGGGCATGGTTGGAGATTAAACAGCAGGAGCACCCCAAGTCTGTCACCCTGTTTGTCTGGCATCTGGGGTAAAACTGAAGGGGATATAAAGTTTAGGTGAGAAGGAAATCTTGCTTCTCAAATAAAGTAAGAAAGGAAATCACAGGAAAAAAAAAAAACAAAATTAGAAAAAGGCAGTGTTTGTGCTGGCTGTTTGGGGGCTGGGGAATAAAGTGTGGGTGTAGAAGGGAGAGATTTGTTGGAGGTGGTGGGAGGTGACCTACGGCTCCCAGCGCCTTGCTCGCGACCCTGATGAAGGCAGCGGACATGCTGGGGGTGTAGTTTAGCTGAGCGAGAGAGAGGGAGAGAGGAAAGAGAAAAACCAGAACTTGGGCTCCTTCACCGAGCGGATCTAGACTGAAACCTGTGGGTCTTGGAAAGAGAACAAAGCAGAGAGTGAGAGCAAGTTCTCATGGAGAGAGAGAGAGACTCAGAAGTCTCCAGCCAACAGTTTAGGATGACCTGAGGTTTACCTTGAAATCCCAAATTTCAGCACCAGTGATCTCGGAGAGAGTGTCAGCCGTGAGCGGTGGTTTGAAGCCAGAGCCTCGTTCTCTGCCCAGGAATTGGACCCGGAGGAGTCTGGATGAAAACCAGGAAATCTAGCTGCTCGTCCTCCAGGGGCGAAAGGCTCAAAACAAGGTTCCCCCAGCCTTTGCCCTCATTGAAAAATGCATTTCTCAAGAAGGCAAAAGCTATAAAAACAAGAACAGGTAGAATGTGTACTATAGACACTCAGCCCAACAAGCAGGCGAGCACACAGTTTGTTCAGTTAAGACGGAAGCAAGGCAGTCACACACCCAGAAGGAAAGGGTGTGGGGGGGTCCCCCGCCCCATGAGGAGGAGCTCCATGGACACGCAGGTAAACCGTTCACATGGGGCAGTCCTTCCCGGTCTCTGCAGCCTTTGGCCAGTTTCCTGGTCTCTGTTTCCACACTGGACTGCCCTCGGTTACCGAAGACTGAGACTCTCTGTACACCGATGCCAAATCAACCCCCAAGACAATTGTGGGGGGAGTAGAAGAGGAGAGCTTTCTCATTTACCAGGCAAAGGGAGACACACCAGGCTTCGGCCTCGAAAGAGTGATGTGTTCAACCCCAGGGAATTTAATCAGGGCTTTTACAACTGTGGGTCCAAGGTGGGGTCCCTGACAAGATTGCGGGGTGAGCAGGGCTTACACTCCCTTAATCTCATCTCGGGGGATCCGCGGTCTTTGGCGGTAGGCTCTCCCAGTCTTGATGACCTTCTCTGGACCCTTTAATCTCAGGTGGTTCTGGGGCTGCTCCTCCCTCCATCAGCAACTGCGCGAATCTGCCCTTTGGAACGCATGGAAGGTCATCACGGCCGGAGTCTTGCCTACAAGAAACGGGGGACAGAAAGGCCTCTGTGCCTGGGAGCCCCACTGGGCAGACGCAGAGAACAGACTCGTGGGGAAGGAGAGGGTGGGGCGAATTGAGAGTCGCACTGACATACATACACCTCTGTGTATAAACCACAGAGCTAACAGGAAATCGCTGTATAACACAGGGGGCTCAGCCCGGTGCTCTGTGATGTCCTAAAGGGGTGGGTTGGGGGAAGGGAGGGAAGCTCAAGGGGGAGGGATGTATAATTATGACTAAGTTGAGTTGTTGTATGGCAGAAACCAGCACAATATTGTAAAGCAACTATCCTCCAATTTAAAAATAAATTAAGCAGAAAGAGTTCTATGGGACTCTCACACATAACAAATCAAATTTGTTAATTTGTCTCATGTCAAATTAATTATTAGATCAGTGAAAGAACCTAGAAAGCAAAGTTTTCTGCTTCTTCAGAAGCAAAAGACTCCAGCACAGTCCTGGGCACATGCAGTAGCTGCTTAATCGGTAAAAGCTGAGTGGATAAAAATGATGATTTTTTAATTGAAATCCACCTGCTCTGCTGGCTCACATCCAAGCTCCTGC
This sequence comes from Bos grunniens, assembly GCF_055505025.1. NCBI lineage: Eukaryota > Metazoa > Chordata > Mammalia > Artiodactyla > Bovidae > Bos > Bos grunniens. Next base: position 61,596,722 of record NC_141182.1, on the reverse strand, counting down.
TCCTCTCAGCTGGTCCAATTTTGCACAAAGTGCCTACCGTCTCTGTCTTGCTGTCCTGTGTAATTCAGTGGAGGTTTTTATTGTCATTATTCCCTGCCTTCTTGGATCAGGACGAAGTGTCTTTTAAGGGGCTTGCTGATCAGAGAACTCAGACTCCACACATTTCTTCACCAAGGATCCTGAAACCTGGAAGCTTTCTGTTGCATTGTTTGCAGACTAACATCAAATTGGAACTGCTTTGGGGCAGAATGAAATGGAATTTGTAAGGAGGGACAGACTCTAGCCCAGCTCAGTCAAATCAGCAAACCAGAGTGACCTCTTTTTTTCTTTTCTCTTTAAAAAAAAAAAAAAACCTTTTTATTTTGTACTGGGGTATAGCCGATTAAGAATGTTGTGATAGTTTCAGGTGAAAAGCAAAGGGACTCAGCCATACATATTCATGTATCCATTCTCCCCCAATGCCCCCCACACACACCAGAGTGGCCTGTCTCTGATTTACTTCACTCTGTGTGACAGGACCTAGTGGATATTAATGCAAATATATGGAATCTTAAAAAAAAAAAAAAACAGTATTGATGAATCTATTTACAGGTTAGGAATGGAGGAGCAAATGTAGAAAACGGACTTGTGGACACATGGCAGGGAGGGGTGGGGAACAAATTGAAATCATAGCATTGAAATATACATGACCGTGTGTAACATAGACAGCTAGTGGGAAGCTGCTGTATAGCACAGGGAGCTCAGCTGGGGGCTCTGTGATGACCTAGAGGGTGGGATGCGGGAGGGAGGGAGGGGGGTGGTTAAAGAGGGATGGGATAAATGTAAATATATGGCTAATTCACGTTGTTGTACAGCAGAAGCCAACACAACATTGTAAAGCAATTATATTCCAAAAAAAAAAACGCTACCTGGAGGGCGAGAAGCCTCATCTACATTCTGAGTCAGAAATGGCAGGACGCTGTGTCCTGCCCTTTGAGGCATGAAATATGCCTCACTACAGGGCCCTGAAAGGCTAGACTAACCCAGTTACAGAAGTCACCTGCCAGGTGGTTCCATGCTGTTACTCCAAAGTCCAAGTTTAGCATTTTGGTTCAGAGCAAGCATTCAAAGAGCCAGGCAGCTCTGGTTAGAATCTTGGTTCCGCCAACACCTTGTGCCTTTGAGGAAGCCATTTAGTTTTCTGGACCCGTGTTTTCTTCTTCTTTAGATTCTGCTGATGAGCCCTTGTGCCTGTCAAATGGCGCACCTGTTCTGGATAATGTATGGTAGTTGCTCCAAAGTTAAAAATAATTTGCAATAGTCTAGCAATTCCACTTCAGCAAGTACACCCAAAAGAAATGAAAATAGATTCTCAAAGAGATAGCTGTACACTTAGGGTCATAGCAGCATTATCCATAGGATCTGAAAGCGTATCTGACTGTTTGCGACCCCATTGACTGTAGCCTGCCAGACTCCTCTATCCGCAGGATTCTTCTGGCAAGTTGGAAAGTTGAAAGTTGGAAGCAACACAAATATCCACCCAGGAAGGAATGAATAAACACAAGGAGGTCTATACCCACAGTGGAATATCACTAAGCCTTAAAAAGGCAGGACCTTCTGACGCATGCTACAGTGTGGAGGTGCTTTGAGGACATTATGCTGAGTGACTTAAGCCAGTCACAAAAATACAAATATCGCATGATTCCACTTCTGTGAAGTACTGAAAAGAGTCAAAGCTGTGGAGACAAATGTAGAATGGTGGTTGCCAGGGGCTGAGGTAAAGGGGGAACTGGGGAGTTATTGTTCAATGGGGACACAGGTGAAAGTGTTCCAGGGACTGGGTGCACAATTATGTAAACATCCTTAACATTTTTGGACTGTACACTTAAAATGGTTAAGTTGGTTAATGTTATGTTATGTGTATTTTACCATCATTTTAAAAAATTGCTGCCCATGATAAGTAATAGAACGAGCTTCACACAGTTACTGGGTGTAGTAAACCCAAAGAGGACTGAATATAAGTCAGCAAGCATTTGGTCCTCCACACAAACCTAAATCTGTGGGTGTTCAAGTCCCTTACAGTTACCCCAATATCTGCAGAAGAGGACGAACGCATAGATTCCAAGGGCCAGAAGAATACAGGAGCCTAAAATCAGTGTCCACATCATAACCCCTACTTAAGGGTAATTAATCCCTAATATTATTTGAACATGAGTAAAATTGTCCTAGAGTCTCACAGCACTGATCTAATCTCCCCCACCTTTCCTTACACACGTGCACACAGACACAGCACAGACACTTTCATCTAGAAAACAGGTCTCTCCACCCTCCGCCTGGAGCTGGAATGATCCCCTGCACTCTGGGGTTGCAGGGGTCTCTTTGGGAGGATGTGAACTCAGCGCCCAGTCTCCTACAGAAGAGGGTGACCCGAGATTTACTGGATCCTTGGAGCAGAGGCTGGAGCACTGGGTCAGTCAGGGAGGCTGAGGGTAAGCCGTGCGGGGCTGGAGCTGAGACATCTCCAAGAACAGAAGCGGGGAGTCCTGAACACAGAAGACAATCCTCACCCCTGGCTTGTTGGGGTGAGATTGGAGTCGGGGGGAAACACCTGCAGTGTAGCTATCAGCCCCGACTCTTCTGTGGTTACCATCCGTGGGTAGTTCTGAAATGGTCTTTATTGCGGTAAAACATGTGTAACGTAAAATTTACCATTTTAACCATTTTAAGTGTCCAGTTCAAAACTGTTAAGGACAAAAAAAGTGTTAAGGACATTCATAGTTTGTACAACCAATCTCTTGAACTTTTTTTCATCTTGCAAAACTGAAACTGTATACATTAAACAAAAATTCCCTCTTCCTCTGCTGCAGTTCCTGGCAATCACCATTCTATTCTATTAATCTAACCCCTCTAGGTACTTCACTTAAGTGGAAACCTTCGGTCTTTGTCATTTCCCATGGAAATGCCTTCTCTTAGTAATGGCCACAAGGTTCATCCATGTTGTAGCTTATTGGAAGCATAATATCTTTATTTTTGATGGCACATCTGCTTGATTTTTTATATATTTTTTTGCAATCTTTCATTGGTGCTCTCACATTTGAAGGAGCAGACTCGTCCTTCAGCCTGTGGTGTTTCCCTCGAGCTGGAGTATTCTGTTTGACAGTGGTGTTAATTCCTGGAGTTTCCTGTCTTTCTCTCCCTACACCTGCTCCACTTTCCTTGCTCCCTCTTGTGGGAGAATTCTTAAGTGTTTCTGTCTGGTCTGCGACCCTAAAAGAAATCAGTCCTGAATATTCATTGGAAAAACTGATGCTGAAGCTAAAGATGCAATACTTTGGCTGCCTAATGAGAAGAACTGACTTATTGGAAAAGACCCTGTGGCTGCATGGTGACTGCAGCCATGAAAGTAGAAGATGCTTGCTCCTTGGGAGGAAAGTTATGACCAACCTAGACAGCATATTCAAAAGCAGAGACATTACCTTGCAGACAAAAGTCCTTCTGTCCAAGCTATGGTTTTTCCAGTAGTCATGTATGGATGTGAGGGTTGGACTATAAAGAAAGCTGAGCACCGAAGAATTGATGCTTTTGAACTGTGGTGTTGGAGAAGACTCTAGAGAGTCCCTTGGACTCAAGGAGCTCCAACCAGTCCATCCTAAAGGAAATCAGTCCTGAATATTCATTGGAAGGACTGATGCTGAAGCTCAAAGTCCAATACTTTAGCACCTGATGCGAAGAGCTCACTTGTTGGAAAAGACCCTGGTGCTGGGAAGATTGAAGGCAGGAGGAGAAGGGGATGACAGATGGTTGCATGCATCACCGACTCGATTGACATGAGTCTGATTAAGCTCCGGGAGTTGGTGATGGACAGGGATGCCTGGCGTGCTGCAGTCCATGGGGTCGCAGAGTCAGACACGACTGAGCGACTGAACTGAACTGCTCTTACAACTCACCAGGCTGCCTCCTGTCTTTGGATTTCCAGAAGGTGGCGCTAGACCTCAAGTCTGAGGGCACCCTCGCCCGTGGCAGGGGCTGGTTTTCTGAGCCTGCTCCTTCCCTACCAGAGCACCCATGGGCGCTGCAGGGGGAGGGTCACACAAGGAGACCCCGGAGAGTGGGGGGGGGGGGGGAGCGCCGGCGCGGGGGCACGGTGGGTCTTGCACCCGGGGCACTGAGGGTGCCCGGGGACCCAGGAGGGAGGTTCCGGAGTGTGGTGCTCCCAGAGGCTTGTCAGTGAACTGCCTGTGGGGAGCGGTCACTTTCTTGCCCTTCTCAGTGTTTATCAGCCTCTTTACCAAAACCCGTCCTCAAAACCCTTCCTCTCCCTCGTCATGGGGATTCCCCCTCAGGTCTCCGGTGCTGCTGTAGAGAAATAGGTGTCCCCAGGTATGTCCCGCAGAATTAGACCAGCTTTTTCTGTGGTGGGACATCAACCCCATGGGATGTTTCCTTGTGAGGGGGAGGGGAAAGCTTCTGCTATGTCAGCCTTGATCAGACTCCTTTGGGTTTTTTTTGTTTGTTTGTTTTAACTTCAGAATCCTCGCCTCCTCAGTGAAGGCTGCATGCCTAATCAGTCTCTTCAGTCTTGTCCGACTCTTTGCAACCGCATGGACCCTAGCCCACCAGACTCCTCTGTCCATGGGACTCTCCAGGCAAGAATCCTGGAGTGGGTTGCCATGTCCTCCTCCAAGGGATCTTTCCAGCCCAGGGGTCGAACCCATGACTTCTGTGTCTCCGGCATTGACAGGCAGATTCTCTACCGCTGAGCCATGGGGGAAGCCCCTAGTGAAGGTTGCTGCTGCTGCTGCTAAGTCGCTTCAATCAGGTCCGACTCGGTGCGACCCCATAGACGGCAGTTCACCAGGCTTCCCAGTCCCTGAGATTCTCCAGGCAAGAACACTGGAGTGGGTTGCCATTTCCTTCTCCAATGCGTGAAAGTGAAAAGTGGAAGTGAAGTCGTTCAGTCGTGTCCGATTCTTAGCGACCCCATGGACTGCAGCCTACCAGGCTCCTCCATCCATGGGATTTTCCAGGCAAGAGTACTGAAGTGGGGTGCCATTGCCTTCTCCAAGTGAAGGTTGACCTGCAAATCCCCTCCCTTGCATGGAATCTCTAGGTCAGTATCTGGGTTTCCACCACCACCATCACCATGACCACCACCACCACTGGCAGCATCACCGTCAGAGGAGTCTGGGCAGGTTCTGGCTCTGCAGGTTCTGCAGCCCGTAGCGAGGTCTGTCGGCCTGTGACCCAGACACATAACAGAAAAGACTCCTCCAGGGCTCCTTGGGCAGATGGAGCTGTGTCTCCCATACCCACAGAGGTGCTTTTCCTCCTGAGTGGATGTCTAACTCACTGTTTATTTATTCAAATAGACTTGGTTTATATTACTTTTAGGTAGACTGCCTAGTGATTTTGGTATTTTTACAGATGCTGTGTAATATTACGTGTAGATCTGAAAAAATAATATAAATGAATGTATATAGCAAACAGAAACAGCCTCACCAATTCAGAAAACTGACAAGTGGCGATCTGTGAAGAGAGGGAAGGGGGAAGGGACAAATTGAGGGTATGGGATTAAAAGACACAAGGCAGGAGGAGAAGGGGATGACAGAGGAGATGGTTGGATGGCATCACCAACTCGGTGGACATGAGTTTGAGTAAGCTCCGAGTGTTGGTGATGGACAGGGAGGCCAAGCATGCTGGAGTCAGTGGGGTCGAAAAGAGTCAGACACGACTGAGTGACTGAACTGAATACACAATCAGTAAGGATATGTTTGGAGCACAAAGAAATATAGCCATTATCTTGTATAACTTCTACTGGAGTATCATCTATAAAAATACCAAATCACTGTGCTGTATATTTGAAACTAATGTTATATGGTAAACCAATGACACTTTGATTTTTTTAAGTTAATAGCATTTTTTTATTTAAAAATATTTCATTTTAATTGGAGATACTTCAATTTTTTTAAAAAAAAGTACTGGTATAACAAAGAGTTCACAATTGTTTACTTCTTGTTTCTCAATACAAACTAAAGTTTCTAAGGGTTAAGAATTCTGATTAATATGTGTAATTAAAATGACTGAGATTACTAAGGCAAACATCTCTGCATGCAAGCAAATATTTCAAAATTATCAGGAAACCCACTGAGACTTGTAGATCTGAGTCCCCTCTTTGTCTTATGCTCTCTACCTGACCTGGCTAACATGAATCTACCGACCATTTGTTTTTCCATCTTCATGTGAATTGCCTTCCTTCCCTTTCAAGTCCCAGACCACTACCCCCAACAGTCCCTTTAGTCTTTAACTGAAGACGGTATGGAAGGGAAAGGATTTGGTTATCCTGGCAAGTTGCTCAGTTTTCTTTGGTCTCTCCCCTTTATTGTTGTTCAGTCGCTCAGTCCAGAGACTGCAGCATGCCGGGCTTCCCTGTCCATCACCAACTCCCAGAGTTTGCTCAAAGTCATGTCCATGGAATTTGGTGATGACATCCAACCATCCCATCCTCTGTCATCCCCTTTTCCTCCTGCCCTTGATCTTTCCCAGCATCAAGGTCATTTCCAATGAGTCGGATCTTCCCATCAGGTGGCCAAAGTATTGGAGTTTCAGCTTCAATATCAGTCCTTCCAATGAATATTTAGGACTGATTTCCTTTAGGATGGACTGGCTGGATCTCCTTGCAGTCCAAGGGACTCTCAAGCATCGTCTCCAACACCACAGTTCAAAAGCATCAATGCTTCAGCACTCAGCTTTCTTTATAGTCCAACTCTCACATCCAACATGACTACTGGAAAAAGCATAGCTTTGACTATATGGACCTTTGTCGGCAAAGTGATATCTCTTTTTTAATTCACTGTGAAGCCTTGTCATAGCTTTTCTTCCAAGGAGCAAGTGTCTTAATTTCATGGCTGCAGTCACTGTCTGCAGTGATTTTGGAGCCCAAGAAAATAAAATCTGCCATTTTTTCCATTGTTTCCCCATCTATTTGCCATGAAGTGATGGGACTGGATGCTGTGATCTTCGTTTTTTGAATGTTGAGTTGTAAGCCAGCTTTTTCACTCTCCTCTTTCACCTTCATCACATTATTGAGCTATCACTTGATTTTTGTCCCATTAAGCTATCTCATGTTAATTTAATCCTTAGACTGGCCAGAATAACCTGGAAGGGTTGATTCAATTTCTCATCAAGGCTCCTTTATGGGCGGTGTTCTGTGTTGCCTCTTATAGCACATTAATAGCACAGGATATCTGGTTGGCCCACAGCAGTAAGCGAAGAACAGAATCAGGTGATGTCAACCCCTTCCGACAAAGTTTCACCGGACAGTTTCAATCTCCATTAATTTCTTCCTAAGCCTGTACTGTCATGAGAACTAGCAAGGCAGTGATATTTCTAACTCTGTTCATCCACCTCCATCTGTATTTTAATTCATCTAATATCTTGCTGCTCAGTTTCTTGACCTGTATCCCTCCTTCACTATTGCAGATGCTCATTCCCACAAACAACCCTCTAGTTCATTATTATCAATATCTTGAATGTGCATAATCTCGGTGTCAGACACTCTGTTCTAACCTGTCTATCCTTTTTCATTTCCTGTCTTTTAGTTTCACAAAATTGTAATCATTTATCAATAAATCATTACTTACTACTTCTTTCCCTCACCTCTGACAATGCAGGTGTTTTTTTGTTTTTCCAATTAAGAACTTTCCATCATCAACTCTACTGTGTAACTCCAGGAGTCTGTGACAGAAAAGTAAAGAGAAATAGTCATTTACAAAAGATTAGACTATGTCTCCATAAAGCTGGGGAAAAGAGAAAAGTGATCATTTTACCATGATGACATGATCCACTTTGTCTGTTATCTTCTCCTTTTCTTAGAGTCTACTTTGTCTGATAGTAATATAGCCGCCTTAGCTTTCTTGTGTCACTGTTTGCAAGTGGATCTGCTCCCTTCCTTTTACTTCCAGCTTACCTCTGTCCTATATTTCAAGGGCAGCACTGGACACAGTATACAGTTACCTGCCTTTCCTCCCCAGACAGCCATCTCTGCATTTTTGCTAAAAAGAAGCACGAGGAGGAGCTTTGTATGTGCAGGTTAATATTTTATTTCTTTCTCCAGTAGCTGCTTCCATTGTTATACATTCTTTGCGAAATATCATCTTGCTGCACACTTACAAATCATGCCCTTTTTGTATGTGTATTGGGGTCTGAAAAGAATATTTAAAAATTATACATCATTACAGTCACTTATCCACTGGCAATAAATATAGGCCCCTAAATGCATTTCGTGGTGCAGGAGCAGTGAGCAGCAGAGGTGTGGCACAGGAGAGGTGAACAATCAGAGGAGATACCCCGCTTCTAAGGACAGGAGTGGCGGCCGTGAGCAGATACCCCACCTCCAAGGTAAGGAGCAGCAGCTGCGCTTTGCTGGAGCAACTGTGAAGAGATACCCCATGTCCAAGCAGATGACACCACCCTTATGGCAGAAAGTGAACAAGAACTAAAAAGCCTCTTGATGCAAGTGAAAGAGGAGAGTGAAAAAGTTGGCTTAAAGCTCAACATTCAGAAAACTAAGATCGTGGCATCTGGTCCCATCACTTTATGGCAAGTAGATGGGAAAACAGTGAAAACAGTGACTGACTTTATTATTTTGGGCTCCAAATCACTGCAGATGGTGACTTCAGCCATGAATTAAAAGACACTTACTCAGTGGAAGGAGAGTTATGACCCAACTAGACAGCATATTAAAAAGCAGAGACATTATTTTGCCAACAAAGGTCCATCTAGTCAAGGCTATGGTTTTTCCAGTAGTCATGTATGGATGTGAGAGTTGGACTATAAAGAAAGCTGAGTGCTGAAGCATTGATGCTTTTGAACTGTGGTATTGGAGAAGACTCTAGAGAGCCCCTTGGACTGTAAGGAGATCCAACCAGTCCATCCTAAAAGGGAACAGGCCTAGCTGTTCATTGGAAGAATTTATGTTGAAGCTGAAACTCCAATACTTTGGCCACTTGATGTGAAGAGCTGACCTATTTGAAAACACCATGATGCTGGGAAAGATTGAGGGCAGGAGGAGAAGGGGACAAGAGAGGATAAGATGGTTGCATGGCATCACTGACTCAATGAACATGAGTTTGGGTAAACTCCAGGTGTTGGTGATGGACAGGGAGGCCTGGTGTGCTGCAGTTATGGGGTTGCAAAGAGTAGGACATGACTGAGCAACTAAACTGAAGGCAAGAAAAACCCAAGTAAGATGGTAGGTGTTGAGAGAGGGCATCAGAGGGCAGACAGACTGAAACCACAATCACAGAAAACTAGCCAATCTGATCACATGGACCACAGCCTTGTCTAACTCAGTGAAACTAGGCCATACCCTGTGGGGCCACCCAAGACGGACGAGTCATGGTTGAGAGGTCTGACAGAATGCGGTCCACTGGTGAAGGGAATGGCAAACCACTTCAGTATTCTTGCCTTGAGAACCCCATGAACAGTATGAAAAGGCCAAAAGATAGGACACTGAAAGATGAACTCCCCAGGTCGGGAGGTGCCCAATGTGCTACTGGAGATCAGAGGAGAAAAAAATTCAGAAAGAATGGAGGGATGGAGCCAAAGCAAAAACAACACCAAGTTGTGGATGGGACTGGTGATAGAAGCAAGGTCCGATGCTATAAAGAGCAATATTACATAGGAACCTGTAATGTTAGGTCCATGAATCAAGGCAAATTGGAAGTGGTCAAACAGGAGATGGAAAGAGTGAACGTTGACATTCTAGGAATCAGCAAGCTAAAATGGACTGGAATGGGTGAATTTAACTCAGATGACCATTATATCTCCTACTGTGGGCAGGAATTCCTTAGAAGAAATGGAGTAGCTATCACGGTCAACAAGAGAGTCTGAAATGCAGTACTTGGATGCAATCTCAAAAACAATAAAATGATCTCTGTTTGTTTCCAATGCAAACCATTCAATATCATGGTAATCCAGATCTATGCCCTGACCAGTAATGCTGAAGAAGCTGAAGTTGAACGGATCTATGAAGACCTACAAGACCTTTTAGAACTAACACACCCAAAAGATGTCCTTTTCATTATAGAGGACTGGAATGCAAAAGTAGGAAGTCAAGAAATACTTGGAGTAACAGGCAAATTTGGCCTTGGAGTACAGAATGAGGCAGGGCAAAGGTTAATCGAGTTTTGCCAAAAGAATGCACTGGTCATAGCAAACACCCTCTTCCAACAACACAAGAGAAGACTCTGCACATGGACATCACCAGATGGCCAACACCGAAAGCAGATTGATTATATTCTTTGCAGCCAAAGATGGAGAAGCTCTATACAGTCAGCAAAAACATGACCAAGAGCTGACTGTGGCTCAGATCATGAACTCCTTATTGCCAAATTCAGACTGAAGTTGAAGAAAGTGGGGAAAACCACTAAACCATTCAGGTATAACCTAAATTAAATCCCTATGATTAGACAGTGGAAGTGAGAAATAGATTTAAGGGACTAGATCTGATAGGCAGAGTTCCTGATGAACTATGGACAGAGGTTTGTGACACTGTACAGGAGACAGGGATCGAGACCATCCCCATGGAAAAGAAATGCCAAAAAGCAAAATGGCTGCCTGAAGAGGCCTTACAAATAGCTGTAAAAAGTAGAGAAGTGAGGAGCAAAGGAGAAAAGGAAAGATATACTCATTTGAATGCAGAGTTCCAAAGAATACCAAGGAGGGGTAAGAAAGCCTTCCCCAGTGATCAGTGCAAAGAAATAGAGGGAAACAATACAATGGTAAAGACTAGAGATCTCTTCAAGAAAATTAGAGACACCAAGGGAGCATTTCATGCAAAGATGGGTTCAATAAAGGACAGAAATGGTATGGACCTAACAGAAGCAGAAGATGTTAAGAAGAGGTGGTAAGAATACACAGAAAGACTGTACAAAAAAGATCTTCATGACCCAGATAATCACGATGGTGTGATCACTTACCTAGAGCCAGATGTCCTGGAATATGAAGTCAAGTGGGCCTTAGGAAGCATCACTATGAACAAAGCTAGCAGAGGTGATGGAATTCCAGTGGAGCTATTTCAAATCCTGAAAGATGATGCTGTGAAAGTGCTGCACTCAATATGCCAGCAAATTTGGAAAACTCAGTAATGGCCACAGGACTGGAAAAGGTCAGTTTTCATTCCAATCCCAAAGAAAGGCAATGCCAAAGAATGTTCAAACTACTGCACAATTGCACTCATCTCACACAATAGTGAAGTAATGCTCAAAATTCTGCAAGCCAGGCTTCAGCAAAACATGAACCGTGAACTTCCAGATGTTCAAGCTGGTTTAAGAAAAGGTAGAGGAACTGGAGATCAAATTGCCAACATCTGGTGGATCACTGAAAAAGCAAGAGAGTTCCAGAAAAACATCTATTTCTGCTTTATTGACTATGCAAAAGCCTTGACGGTGTGGATCACAATAAACTGTGGAAAATTCTGAAAGAGATGGGAATAGCAGGCCACCTAATCTGCCTCTTGAGAAACCTGTATGCAGGTCAGGAAGCAATAGTTAGAACTGGACATGGAACAACAGACTGGTTCCAAATAGGGAAACGAGTATGTCAAGGCTGTATATTGTCACCCTGGTTATTTAACTTCTATGCAGAGTACATCATGAGAAACGCTGGGCTGGAAGAAGCACAAGCTGGAATTAAGATTGCTGGGAGAAATATCAATAACCTCAGATATGCAGATCACACCACCGTTAGGCAGAAATTGAAGAAGAACTAAAAAGCCTCTTGATGAAAGTGAAAGAGGAGAGTGAAAAAGTTGGCTTAAAGCTCAACATTCAGAAAACGAAGATCATGGCATCTGGTCCCGTCACTTCATGGCAAATAGATGGGCAAACAATGGAAACAGTGACTGACTTTATTTTTTTGGGCTCCAGAATCACTGCAGATGGTGATTGCAGCCATGAAATTAAAAGATGCTTACTCCTTGGAATGAAATTATGACCAACCTAGACAGAATATTAAAAAGCAGAAACATTATTTGATCAACAAAGGTCCATCTAGTCAAGGCTATGGTTTTTCCAGTAGTCATGTATGGATGAGAGAATTGGACTATAAAGAAAGCTAACGCAGAAGAATTGATGCTTTTGAACTGTGGTGTTGGAGAATATTCTCAAGAGTCCCTTGGATTGCAAGGAGATCCAACCAATCCATCCTAAAGGAGATCAGTCCTGGGTCTTCATTGGAAGGAGTAATGTTGAAGCTGACACTGCAATACTTTGGCCACCTTATTCGAAGAGCTGACTTATTTGAAAAGACCCTGATGCTAGGAAAGATTGAGGGCAGGAGGAGAAGGGGACGACAGAAGATGATATGGTTGCATGGCATCACCGACTCAATGGACATGAGTTTGGGTAGACTCTAGGAGTTGGTGATGGACAGGGAGGCCTGGTGTGCTGCAGGTCATAAGTCGGAAGAGTCGGACATGACTGAGCGACTGAACTGAACTGAACTGAAATGCATTGCACCTTCAAGTCCATAGAGCCTTAAAATGCCCCTTTAACCAGAAGATTCCTCTAGCATATGAAGAGATTCTACATGGCATTTATGTCCTGTGGTTAAGATGATTCAGCAGCAGGGATGCTTGAGTGAAGAGTTTGGGAGGTGGAGGCTGTTGCTTCTAGTTCTCCTCCAGGCTATGTCGGATCCCATAGCCAAAGTATATGGCAAATCCTAGTAGGGAAATGAGATGATGAGAAGGGAAAGTAGGTACTCTCCTTACTGATACACAGTCGTGTACAGGCTCGTGTGCATGCTCAGTCCCTCAGTCGTGACTGACTCTTTTGTGACCCCATGGACCATAGCCCTCCAGGCTCCTCTGTCCATGAGATTCTCCAATGAAGCGTACTGGAGTGGGTTGCTATTTCCTCCTCCAGGGGATCCTCCTGACCCAGGGATCGAGCCCATGTCTCTTACATTTCCTGCATTGGCAGGTGGATTTTTTACCACTGAGACACCAGGGAACCCCACACTTGCTCACTAGGTCTCCTATGAGGGTATCTGACACAGAATAGGGGAGTGATGTTAGGAAGAGGATGGGGATCAGTCAACTGAGAGATCTCTTAATCCCAGAAAACCACTTACCAAAGGCATTCCAGATACTGAATTGGATCCAGGCCCCAGAAGTCATCTGCATCATCAGATAAACATTCAGAAATATGCTCACCAGTGGGAGGACAGGCAGAGCAGGGACCTGTGGGCAGAGTCAGTTCATCCCTGAACACAGCCCAGATGTTGGAAAAGGAGCCTGCAACCCACATGTGGGCAGGAAGACTCCAGTCCTATTGAAGCTGTGTGTTCAGTGCCTACTGAAACTGGGTATGTGAAGCACTGAATGTGGATCAGGGAAGGGTCCATTGATTTGAGCAATTTCCTATCTTCCCATGTTCAGTAAAGGGTGTTTAGACCTCAAAACAGATAGACTTCATTCACTCAAGGTGGATAGTTGGGCACAAAAGGTCACCTACTTTTAAAAAATTAATTAACTAATTAATTTGGCTGTGTCAGAACTGAGTTGTGGCCCAAAGGCTTCTCTAGTTGTGGGTCATGGGCTTATTTGCCCTGCAGCATATTGGGTATTTTGTTCCCCCACAAGGAATCCAACCTACATCCCCTGCATGGCTAGGTATATTTTTAACCACTGGACCACCAGGGAAGTCCCTCACCTACCCTGAATGGAAGAGGAGAGGGGCTCTGGCGCTGCCTCCAGATGATGATCGTGACCCCAATGATGAGCAGCAGCAGCAGCACAGCCACTGTTTTGAGCACGGGGTCTCCAGAGAACAACTGGCTGGGCCACTGGGCCAGGATCAGGCTCAGGATGATCAGCAGGAGAACTGCAAGGGTCAAGGTGGAGGAGAACAGGCTGGACCCAGAAGACAAAGATATCAGGACCTCGGGCCACACCCCTCCCCAGGCTGCCCACATCAGGAAGGGGCATAATTTTTCTACTACTTTGTAACTGAAAAAGACACATATTTCCAGCCTGTCCTGTCAATTTCAGAATACCACCAAAGAGAAGTCCCATTGCTCACCAAGCAGGAAGGCACATCCATAGACAATCTGGCCAGATTTCCGGGTGGGGATGGTGCTGGTAGGGAACCACAGACTCTTCAGAATGTTTGAGTTTCCTGCTTCAGATACAAGCTCTGAAATGTTTTCTTCAACTTTAAGTTTCATCTCAATTTCCTCCTCTGTTTTCTCCTTGCTGAACTTCTGATCCGGCTGGTACCTGAGTGAGAGGATATTAAGGCAATATTAACAACAGGCCATATACTCATCCATCATCAGAGAGTTTAATCCAACTCTTTCCCGACTTCAGCAGAGCAGGACATAAAGCTAGAAGAATCTTAGGTCCCCTTGAGTCCACGACCCCCAGCCAAGGTGTAGCGGAATCTCACCTGAGGGCAAGCACAGAGAGAGCCACCAGGGAGTAAGCAAGCAGGGTCCCGATTGATAGGAGGTCCACCAGATCGCTGAACTTGAAGAGTAACGCCATGACCGCTAGGATGAGGGCACAGACAAGGTGGGGAAGGGAGTGAGAAACAGCTGGAAATATCAAAGGTAAGGAAATGATCAAACAAGGGATGGGTTTTGTTTATTCACCTGCAAGGTTTCCAGAAGACATGATGGCCATGACAGGGGTGCCTGTGTGGGCATGGATCTGGGCAAGTCCCCGAAAAAGGAGTCCGTCCTCTGCCATCACGTATATCACCTGAGGCATGGGGAACATATCACCTAGGAGACTGGAAAGGAAAATGGAAATGTAGATAAGGACATGGAGAGACAGGAAGGGAGGACCAGGGCTTCCATGATGTAGTCTACATGGTGCCAGGTGTCCTTCCTTCTCGTCTCTAAATCCGAAGGGCTGGGATACCAGAGCATCTGACAGTCAGTGGGGGGAAAGCCATGATACTGACCTGGATGTAAGAGCACAGAGGGTGCCAACAGCCACAACATATCTGGCAGGGCCCCACCCAACAAGGAGGAAAGCCTCTGGCAAGGGGTTCTCAGGATGAATCTGGTAGTAGGGCACCATGAGGGTGAGTGCTGCTGAGACACCAAAGCACACCAAAAAGCAGATGAAGATCGTGATCATGGTGCTCACGGGGATGGACCGCTGAGGATTTAGGGCTTCTTCCCCTGCAGGATGCGTAGATGTACTAGGTTAGGAAAACACAGGGAGCGAAAGCACAATATCCCCTTTCCTCTTGCACCATCAAAAGCAGCTTATCCTTCTTCCGACCCCTGTGCCCAAGGGCAGCCTAATCTGTGGCCAAACCTCTGATGAGAAGCACAGTGACTATATTACCTTTAGTGACAATGGCATCAAAACCAATAAACATGTAGAAACACATAGCTGCTCCCTGGAGAATCCCATCAAAACCAAAAGGTGCAAACCCTCCGGAACCCAGAGGGCCCAACCTATGGTGAGAGAAGGAATGAGGAAGAACATGGGTGAGGTGAGTTCAGCCATCTCTACTGGACTCTTCCCTTCATACCCCAAGTGCTGGACTCCAGGACCCCCATCACTGAGATCCATCAGCCCAGGTCTCTTTGGTGGTGGTTTACTCATTTAGTCATGACTGACTCTTTCGACCCCATGGGCTGTAGCCTGCCAGGCTCCTCTGTCCATGGGATTATCCAGGTAAGAATGCTGGAGTGGGTTGCCACACTCTAGTCCCCACCAGATTTCCAGGCTTGCACCCACTTTCACACAAGTGTCGCTATGGACAAGAGAACCCTCCTAACCTAGAGGTGCCAATGGATCCAGATGTGTTCAATGTGTAGTCCTGTTCCGTGAGCTTCCAGTTGTGCAGGTCTCCCTTAACGAAACCAGAGATGATGACGAAGCTGAGAACCAAAACGTTGATGCCTGTGAACACTCTGTACAGCAGGGTTGACTCAGGAGCTCCCAGAACCAGTAGTCCTGTGGGAAAGATGGAATATGAGACATCCAGAATAACCAAATCCCTAGAGACAGAAAGCAGACCAGTGGCTACAGTGTCAGGAGGGCTGATGGTGGTGGATAGATAGACAGTGACTGCTCAGTGGGTGCAGGGTTTCCTTTGGTTGTGATGCAACTGTTCAGAACTAGATAGGGGTGATGGTTATACAACACCCAACACTGTGAAGGTACGAAGTCCCACTAAATACACTTTAAGGTAGCTTGTTTCTTACTGCGGCAGTCATCTCACAGTAGACATGTCTATCAAATCATCATGTGGTACACTTTAAACTTATACAATGTTGGATGTCAGTTAACTAATTTGGGAGAAATAATTAAATGGTTAATTTTATGCTATGTAAATTTTCTCTCAATTAAAAAAAAAGTGTGGTCTCAGTACAGAGGAAGAAACTTGTCAGTCTAAGTAAATACTTCTCAGCTGGGAGTGGTTTTGTTCCCCAAGGGACTGTTGGCAACATCTGGAGACATTCTCTTTTTTTTGTTTTGGGTTCATTTTTTGGCCATGCCATGGTTTGTAGGATCTCCATTTCCTTGCCACGGATGAACCCGGGCCTTGACAGTGAAAACCCAGAATCCTAACCACTAAACCACCAGATACACAAATGACACCACCCTTACAACAGAGGGTGAAGAGGAACTGAAGAGCCTCTTGATGAAAGTCAAAGAGGAGAGTGAAAAGGCTGGCTTAAAACTCAACATTCAAAAAACTAAGATCATGGCATCTGGTCCCATCACTTCATGGGAAATAGATGGGGAAACAGTGGAAAGAGTGTCAGACTTTATTCTTTTGGGCTCCAAAATCACTGCAGATGGTGACTGCAGCCATGAAATTAAAAGATGCTTACTCCTTGGAAGGAAAGTTATGACCAACCTAGATAGCATATTCAAAAGCAGAGACATTACTTTGCCAACAAAGGCCCATCTAGTCTAAGCTATGGTTTTTCCAGTAGTCATGTATGGATGTGAGAGTTGGACTATAAAGAAAGCTGAGCACTCAAGAATTGCTGCTTTTGACCTGCTGTGTTGGAGAAGACTCTAGAGAGTCCCTTGGACTGCAAGGAGATCCAATCAGTCCATCCTAAAGGAAATTAGTCCTAAATATTCACTGGAAGGACTGATGCTGAAGCTGAAACTCCAATATTTTGGTCACATGATGCAAAGAACTGACTCACTGGAAAAGACCCTGATGCTTGGAAAGATTGAAAGCAGGAGGAGAAGGGGATGACAGAGGATGAGATGGTTGGATGGCATGACTGACTCAATAGACATGAGTTTGACCATGCTCCGGGAGTTGGTGATGGACAGGGAAGCCTGGCGTTCTGCACTCCATGGGGTTGCAAAGAGTTGGACATGACTGAGAAACTGATCTGAGGTGAAGCCACCAAGAAACTCCCTGGAGACATTCTGATTGTCACAGTTTGGGGTCAGTAGATATGTCACCCATATCTACTGAACATAGTTCATAGATGCTACACATGCAACAATGATTAAATTAAGAAAACCCTGCAGTCACAGGTTAGCCCCCACACCCAGGCTGTTCCAGCCTAGAAGATCAGTAATGCCAAGGGTGGGCAATAACGGTCTATGTCTTGCCTTCCTGTCTCTCATACCACAGACCATTCTTCCCAGCTCTAATCCCCTACCATGCTGCTACCCCAAGCCTTCGACACCCCTTTTCCCCCTCCACACCCACCCTTCCCGTCCTATCATGAAAATCCCCAGCTTACCAGTGAGAAGCAGCAACACGGCCAGTGCAACAAAATCTGGGTACGTGGCCAGGAAGTAGGGCATATATGGAGAGAATGTTCCCTCTAACGCCTGAGAGATGTGGTTCCCAATCAGGCTGTCGAAGGTGTGGCTCCAGGCCCTGGCCACACTTGCAACGGCTGCAGCAGCAGCAGAAGGAACATTTGTTAACAAACCTAAATTGAAGCCCTCATGTGCCATAGGATATATTTTGGGGGAAAATTACAAAATACTGATGCTGAGCAGGGCTCTGTGGGACTCTGGGCACAGAGGCCTTTTTGTCCCCCATTTCTTGTAGGCAAAACTCCAGCCTCCATGACCTTCCCTGAGTTCCAAAGGACAGATTCAAAGAGTTGCTAATCAAGGCAGGGAGGCCAAGAAACCATCTGAGGCAAGATTAAAGGGAACATGGAAGCTCATCAATATTAGGTGGTTTGTTGGTTGCTTTCCTGATGGTCCAGTGGTTAAGAATCTGCCTTGCAATGAAGGGACTCATGTTCGATTCCTGGTCAGGGAACTAAGATCCCATGTGGCACAGAGCAACTAAACGCAAGCATCACAACTAGAGTCCATGCCCCACAGTGAAAGATCCTGTGTGCTGTAGCTAAGACCTGACACAGTCAAATAAATAAATATTCAAGAAAAGAAAGAAAGAAGGAAAAGCTTCAAAAAAAAAATTAGGAGACCTGACCACCTGAGACTCTGCACATACCGTGAGCTTGTCAGGATAGCTCTGACCAGGAGCCCTGACTATATAGTCTCTCCCTATTCCACGGGAAGTGGGGACACTGTTATTAAGGCACTATCCTACTGTGTTCCCCCTTTGCTTGGCAAAGAAATAAAGCCATTCTCTCCTTCTCCTTCATGACTCTCTCTGTATTTCTGTTTGGTGTTGGTGCACAGAGAGCCAAGATTTTGCATCAATACCTACTCTCAAAGAGTTCTTCATGAGGTGGGGGGAGTAGGTACAAATGATCACCAAATAGGTCAACTATTAACACATTAGCAGGTGATCAATGTTACGTAAGAAAACAGTGAAGTGGGAACAGGAAAGATGCGAGACGAGGGTTGAAATCTTAAATCAAGTGGTAAAGGGAAATCCCATGAATGCAACAACTGAGCAGAGATGTCAATATAGTGAGGGGAGGAGCCTGTGGGACACCCCTCCCTCTCACCCACTCCCAACAGTTCCCTTTCCTCTGGGTTCTTGGTCCATCATTTAAGGAAGCAGGAGAAAGCTGAGTAGAATGAAGTTGTGGAGTTTTCCTGACACTATTACCCTCCTCCTCCTCCAATAAAGTGAAAGCCCTTTCACAAAGTGCTCGCGAATGCCTGAAGACCCAATCCTGACTCCCAATTTCTGATCTCAAGCCCCACACCTTTTCCACCCATCATCTCACCAATCACATAAGCTAGTATGAGGTTCCAACCAGTGACAAAAGCCCACAGTTCTCCCACACTGATGTAGCTGTAGAGATGCGCAGAACCGGTCCATGAGACCCATGTACCAAACTCGGCATAGCAGAGCCCGGACAACACAGAAGACAGGGCGGCCATCAAGAAGGAGATGACAATCGCTGGTCCAGCAATGAACATGGCCACTTCTCCCACCAGGATGTACACGCCGGCCCCCAGGGTGCTGGCCACACCCAAGACCACCAGGTCAAGGGTGTTCAGGTGACGGGCCTTGGGACTCTCAGACCCCTCAGTGGGCTTCAACTGTCGCCTTCGAATCAGCTTCTGACCAAAGTGGTGAACATCCTGACATCGCATCCTAGACAGAGTTGAGGAAGTAAGATCTGCTGAGAAAACAAGACACAAAGCCATCAAGAATGTTATCCACCCTTGGTCCTGGGAGTTTCACAGATGAACAGCATGATGGGGACCAGGTGGTCAAAGGACAATTGGCCAAGTTCTCCATCTGTGCGCTTTGGTTTCTTAAACATAAAGAAGGCTCTTAATATGATTCGAAGTTACTAGAAAGTTTGCTTAAAGAGAAGTGAAGGTGAGCAGATTATGTCTCCCCCAAATGTCCCACTTTGGCACGCAGGTTGCTTTGAGCTACAGTCAATTAAGACCCAACAGACTCAGGAGTAGTTCTTTGTCTCTCCTTTAACTGCTTAAATAATGTAGATTAGGAGACTTATGCCAGGAAGAGAGTCATTTACCAGGGATAGCTTTTTATCTCAGAAAGACTTACCTGTTTGGAGCAGCAAATGTTTGCTTCCCAAGCACTAGCTCTTCCCATCCTCCTATGGGTTGTCTTCCTCCCTTTTGACGCCTCAGATCCTTAACCCCTTCTCCTTAGCTTGGTGGGGGGAAGGGCATATAAGCCTCAAATGCCTGTCTTTGAGCCTCTGAGTTTTCATGGAGCTCCAATACATAACAAATTAAACTTGTTAATCTAACTTATGACAATTTAATTATTAGACCAGTCAAAGCACCTGATAAAGGAAAGTTTTCTGCTCCTACAGAAGCAAAGGCTTCCAGCAAAGTGCCAGGCACAGAGTAGCTGCTTAGTTGGTATGAGTTGAGTGGATAAGAATGCTGACTTTTGAATAGAAATCTGTCGGTTGGTTCAAATTTCACTCTGCTACATATTAGCTTATCTGATTCTGCACAAGCTACATACCACTGTTTGTCTTCCTGTACTCAATCTCTGGGTCAGGAAGTTCCCCAGGAGAAGGGAATGAAAACCCACTCCAGTAGAGTTGCCTGGAGAATTCCATAGGCAGAAGAGGAAGTGTCCATGGGGTCATAAAGAGTTGGACAATACTGAGAGACAGGATGGGAAAGACTAGAGAACACTTCAAGAAAATTAGAGATACCAAGGAAATATTTCATGCAAAGATGGGCACAATAAAGGATAGAAATGGTATGGACCTAACAGAAGCAGAAGATATTGAGAAGAGGTGGCAAGAATACACAGAAGAACTGTACAAAAAAGATCTTCATGACCAAGATAATCACGATGGTGTGATCACTCACCTAGAGCCAGACATCCTGGAATGTGAAGTCAAGTGGGCCTTAGAAAGCATCACTGAAAACAAAGCTAGTGGAGGTGATGGAATTACAGTTGAGCTATTTCAAATCCTGAAAGATGATGCTGTGAAAGTGCTGCACTCAATATGCCAGCAAATTTAGAAAACTCAGCAGTGGCCACAGGACTGGAAAATGTCAGTTTTCATTCCAATCCCAAAGAAAGGCAATGCCAAAGAATGCTCAAATTACCACACAATTGCACTCATCTCACACGTTAGTAAAGTAATGCTCAAAATTCTCCAAGCCAGGCTTCAGCAATGAACTTCCAGATGTTCAAGCTGATTTTAGAAAAGGCAGAGGAGCCAGAGATCAAATTGCCAACATCCACTGGATCATCAAAAAGCAAGAGAGTTCTGGAAAAATATCTACTTCTGCTTTATTGACTATGCAAAAGCCTTTGTCTGTGTGGATCACAATAAACTGTGGAAAATTCTGAAACACCTGGGAATACCAGACCACCTGACCTGCCTCTTGAGAAATCTGTATGCAGGTCAGGAAGCAACAGTTATAACTGGACATAGAACAACAGACTGGTTCCAAATAGGAAAAGGAGTTCGTCAAGGCTGTATACTGTCACCCTGCTTATTTAACTTCTATGCAGAGTACATCATGAGAAATGCTGGGCTGGAAGCAGCACAAGCTGGAATCAAGATTGCCGGGAGAAACCCAATAACCTCAGATATGCAGATGATACCACTTTTATGGCAGAAAGTGAAGAGGAACTAAAAAGCCTCTTGATGAAAGTGAAAGAGGAGAGTGAAAAAGTTGGCTTAAAGCTCAACATTCAGAAAACGAAGATCATGACATCTGGTCCCATCACTTCATGGGAAATAGATGGGGAAACAGTGGAAACA
This sequence comes from Bos grunniens, assembly GCF_055505025.1. Lineage (NCBI taxonomy): Eukaryota > Metazoa > Chordata > Mammalia > Artiodactyla > Bovidae > Bos > Bos grunniens. Next base: position 61,575,083 of record NC_141182.1, on the reverse strand, counting down.
CTGTCAGACTTTATTTTGGGGGGGCTTCAAAATCACTGCAGATAGTGATTACAGCCATGAAATTAAAAGACGCTTACTCCTTGGAAGGAAAGTTATGACCAACCTAGATAACCTATTCAAAAGCAGAGACATTACTTTGCCAACAAAGGTCCATCTAGTCTAGGCTATGGTTTTTCCAGTGGTCATGTATGGATGTGAGAGTTGGACAGTGAAGAAAGCTGAGTGCCGAAGAATTGATGCTCTTGAACTGTGGTGTTGGAGAAGACTCTTGAGAGTCCCTTGGACTGCAAGGAGATCCAACCAGTCCATCCTGAAGGAGATCAGCCCTGGGATTTCTTTGGAAGGAATGATGCTAAAGCTGAAACTCCAGTACTTTGGCCACCTCATGCGAAGAGTTGACTCATTGGAAAAGACTCTGATGCTGGGAGGGATTAGGGACAGGAGGAGAAGGGGATGACAGAGGATGAGATGGCTGGATGGCATCACCGACTCGATGGACATGAGTTTGAGTGAACTCCGGGAGATGGTGATGGACAGGGAAGCCTGGCGTGCTGCAATTCATGGGGTCACAAAGAGTTGGACATGACTGAGGGACTGAACTGAACTGAACTGATCGACTAACACTTTCACTTTCACGCCATAAAACAGGGAACTTTATTATTATCATTATTCCCTCCCTTCTTTGATATGCTTGAAGTGATCCTTTAGGAGCCTGATGATCAGAGCTCAGACTCCACACGTATCTTCAACAAGGATCCTGAAACTTGTTATCTTCCTGTTTCATCAGTCACAGAGTGACATGGAATAGGAACTCGGCTTTGCTGCCGAAGGAGATGGAATTTGTAGGAGGGACAGATTGTGGCCCAGCTCAGTCAAAGCATCAAACCAGAGTGGCGTCCCAACTGGAGGGAGGGACTAACCTTCATTCTGAATCAGAAATGACAGGACTCTGTTTCCTGCTCCTTTGGGGCGTGAAGTGTCCCCTCACTACACTGGTCTGCAGGGCTAGGATGACCCAGTAACCACAAGTTACTGCCATGGGATTTCTGCCTGTGATACTCCAAAGTCCAAGTTTAGCATTTTGGTTAAGAATAAACATTCAAAGAGCCAGGAAAGTATGGTTGGAATCTTGATACCACCTGTGCCTTTGAACAATTCATTTACTTCTCTGGTCCTCTGTTTCCCTCTTGTTTAAATTGGCTGATGAACCATGGTGCACAGTTAGTAGGAATGTAAAATGGTGCAGCTGCTATGGTGGTTCCTCCAAAAACTAAAAATGCATTTACTATGTGATCCAGCAATTTCTCCTGTGGGTGTACAGCCAAGAGAACTGAAAATAGGATCTCAAAGAAATATTTGTACACCCATACTCATAGCAGCATTATTGGAAGTTGGAATCAGCCCAGGGTACATATAGGAAGAAACAATATACACAAAGTTGTCTATAAATATCGGGATATTTTTCAGCACAAAAAAGGCAGGAAATTCTGGGCCATGCTACAATGTGGAAGGACCATTGGGACATTATGATAAGTGATTTCACAGTCACAGAATGACAAATATGTCTATTTCTTCCTGTGTGAAGTTCCTAAAGTAGTCAAATTTAGAGGTAGAAAGGAAAAAATAGTTGTTTCTCCAGGGCTGGGGTGAAGGGAAAAACAGAGTTATTGCTAAATGGGGACACAGTTTCGAGTTTACAAGATGAAAAGAGTGCTTGCGATTGGGCACAGCAATTTAAATATATTCAACATTGCTTAACTGTACACTTAAAATGGTTAAGATGGTAAATTTTATGTTATGTGTGTTTTACCACCACTTTCCTAAACTGCTGCCCATGGTAAATAATAAAGCCGGCTTCTCAGTGTTGCTGTTAGTAGCAAACCTTAACATGATATAATATAAATTACTGAACAGTCGCCCCTCAGGAATACCCACATCCGTGGGTGCTCGAGTTCCTCCTAGTCACCCCTACATCTGCAGACACGAAGAGCAGACAGTACAGTGAGGAGTGAAGTCAGTGGTGCACATGTCACATTCACTGTGCGAGCATAATTACTGTTTGTACATGAGTCAAAGTAGTCTTATATGTAAGGACACTGATCCAGTCACTCCCCATCCCCGGCACACACATACACTTCTCTTTTCACCTGCATCAGTAGGTCCCAGCTCCTGCTTTCATCTGGAAAATCGGTCTGATACCCCACCCCCACCCCGTACTCTGGGGTTGCAGAGGTCTCTGTGGGATGATGTGAACTCAGCGCTCAGTCTCCCACAGAAGACGATGACCCAAGACTTACTGGATCCTTGGAGCAGTGCCTGGAGCACTGGGTCAGTCAGGGAGGCTGAGGGTAAGCTGTGCAGGGCTGGAGCTAAGACATCTCCAAGAACCAAAGTGGGGAGTCATGAGCACAGAAGATAGTCCTCACCCCTGGGTTGTTGGGGTGGAGATGGGGTTGGGCGGGTGTGGAGCAACTGCAGTGTTGTTATCAGCCCTTGACCCTTATGTGGTTACCCTTGGGGGAGATTCTGAGAGGGCTTTTTTTTTTTTTTTTTTATTGTGGTAAAACACACATAACTTAAAGTTGACCATTTTAACCATCATTAAGTCTCCATATCAGTAGTAGTAAGTGCATACACACTTTGTACAACCAAAGCCCAGGACTTTTTTCACCTTGCAGAACTTCAGCTCTGTACCCATTCATCAGCAACTCCCTCTTTCTCCTGCACCAGTTCAGTTCAGTTTGCTCAGGTGTGTCCAATTCTTTGTGACCCTGTGGACTGCAACCCACCAGGCTTCCCTGTCCATCACCAACTCCTGGAGCTTGCTCAAACTCATGTCCACTGAACTGGGGATGCCAACCAACCATCTCCTCCTCTGTCATCCCCTCCTCCTCCTGCCTTCACGCTTTCCCAGAATCACAGTCTTTTCCAATGAGTCACTTCTTTGCATCAGGTGGCCAAAGTATTGGAACTTCAGCTTCAGCATCAGTCCTTGCAATGAATATTCAGGACTGATTTCCTTTAGGATGGACTGGTTGGACCTCCTTGCAGTCCAAGGGACTCTCAAGAGTCTTCTCCAACACCACAGTTCAAAAGCATCAATTCTTTAGCACTCAGCTTTTTTATGGTCCAGCTCTCACACACACACATGACTACTGGAAAAACCATAGATTTGACTAGATGGACCTTTGTCAGTAAAATAATGTCTCTGCTTCATAATATGCTGTCTAGGTTGGTCATACAGGTTCATCCAAGGAGCAAGCGTCTTTTACTTTCCTGGCTGCCGTAACCATCTGCAGTGATTTTGGAGACCAAGAAAATAAACTCTTTCACTGTTTCCATTGTTTCCACATCTGTTTGCCAGGAAGTGATGGGGTTGGATGCCAGGATCTTCCTTTTTTTTTTCTTCCTTTTTTGAATGCTGAGTTTGAAGCCAGGTTTTTCACTCTCCTCTTTCACCTTCATCAAGAGGCTCCTTATTCCTTTTCACTTTCTGCCATAAGGGTAGTCTCATCTGCATATCTGAGGTTATTGATATTTCTCCCAGCAATCTTGATTCCAGCTTGTGCTTCATCCAGCTCTGCATTTCACATGATGTACTCTGCATATAAGTTAAATAAGCAGGGTGATAATATACAGCCTTGATATACTTCTTTCCTAAATTGGAATTGTCTGTTTATCCATGTATGATTCTAACTGTTGCTTCTTGACCTGCATACAGATTTCTCAAGAGGCAAGTCAGTTGGCCTGGTATTCCCATCTCTTTAAGAATTTTCCACAGTTTGTAGTGATTCACATAGTCAAAGACTTTAGGTAGTCAATGAAACAGTAGTAAATGTTTTCTGGAATTTTCTTGCTTTTTCTATGATCCAATGAATGTTGGCAATTTGATCTCTGGTTCCCCTGCCTTTTCTAAATCAAACTTGAACATCTGGAAGTTCTTGTTTCACACACTGTTGAAGCCTAGCTTGGAGAATTTTGAGCATTACTTTGCTAGTATGTGAAATCAGTGCAATGGTGCAGTAGTTTGAAGGTTTTTTGGCTGTGCCTTTCTTTGGGATTGCAATGAAAACTGATCTTTTCCAGTCCTGTGGCCACTGCTGAGTTTTCCAAATTTGCTGGCATATTAAGTGCAGCACGTTCACAACTGCGATCAAAACTATCCTCAAGAAAAAGAAATGCAAAAAGGCAAAATGGTTGTCTGAGAAGGCCTTACCAATAGCTGAGAAACCAAGAGAAAGGCAAAGGAGAAGAGGAAAGATATATCCATCTGAATGCAGAGTTCCAAAGAATAGCAAGGAGAAATAGGAAAGCCTACCGAAGTGTTCAACGCAAAGAAATAGAGGAAAACAATAGAATGGGAAAGATCAGAGATCTCGTCTAGAAAATTAGAGATACCAAGGGAATATTTCATGCAAAGATGGACACAATAAAGGACAGAAATGGTATGGACCTAACAGAAGCAGAAGATATTAAGAGGAGGTGACAAGAATACACAGAAGAACTATACAAAAAAGATCTTCATGACCCAGATAACCACGATGGTGTGATCACTCACCTAGAGCCAGACATCCTGGAGTGTGAAGTGAAGTGGGCCTTAGGAAGCAGCACTACGAACAAGGCTAGTGGAGATGATGGAATTCCAGCTGAGCTTTTCTCCTCCACCAGTTCCTGGAAATTACCCTTCTCCTCTCTGTCTTGATGAATGTGACCACTCCAGATACTCCATTTAAGTGGAATCACAGAATATTTGTCCTTTCCTGTCAGGTTTATTTCACTTAGAAGAATGAGTTCCTGAGGTTCCTTCATGTTGTAGTATGTGTCAGAATCCTCTTCCTTTTTAATGATAAATAATACTCGATTATTTGTGCTTGCCACATCGGTTCATCAATTTCTCAGTCAGTGGGCACTTGGATTGCTCTCATGCTTTAGTTATTGTGAATAACACTGCTGTGAACATGGGTGTGCAAATATCTCTTTCAGGCATGCTTTAAATTCTTCTGGGTATATCTTCAGAGGTAGAATTGCTGGATCATGGGGTTCTAAGATTTTTATCTGCTGGTGATGGAGAAAATGTTCACATATTGAGGGGAGGTCAATTTGGCTTATATATGGTTCAGCCTGAACTGTGTGTGAACCAAGGCTGCATTGTCCAACCCTCACAGCTCATCTAATTTAACCCTTGGGGTAAAGAACATCTGTTTTGAAGATAAGGATGAGTAACTCCCTTCTCATGGGCTTCCCAGGTGGCTCAGTGGTAAAGAATCCGCCTGCCAAGCAGAAGACACCAGTTTGATCCCTGGGTCGGGAAGATCCCCTGGAGGAGGATATGGCAACCCACTCCAGTATTCTTACCTGGAGAATCCCATGGACAGGGGAGCCTGGCAGGCTACAGTCCATGGGGTCGCAAAGGGTGAGACTTGATTTTGTAAACACACACACCACTAAGACAGGCTTACTGATTGATTCTGACAGAATTGAGAGAATCTTGGCTTTTTCAATTCTAAGAATAAAGAAATCTCTCAGGGGGTTTCCAACTAAGTGGACATGAGTTTGAACAAACTCCAGGAGATAGTGAAGGACAGGGAAGCCTGATGTGCCACAGTCCATGAGGTCACAAAGAGTCTGACATGACTTGGCAATTGAACAACAGCAACACGATTCTACAGAAATTTGGTACCTAGTTTTCTCTACATTGTCCAATCTCTCTGTGCCTTAATAAAGTCCACCCAATCAGACCTATTGAACAAATGACAAAAGCCATAAAGGTATAAATGCTTTAAAATATGCAATAGCCCAGGGTCCAACATTAGGCTATCCTAACTATAAATTACCATTTTCACTCTTTGCTCTTGAAGATAGAAGATTCCCCCTGAGCATATTAACTCAGAGACATGGTGACCCATATGGACCCATTGGCTATTCTGCACCCGGAGTTAGATTTGTAACCAAATACAGGTTCAGCCACTTGTTGCTCAACTTACAATAAATCACGGGGCAAGCTTTCATTGAGAAGAAAGATGCTTTATTCCAAAAAGCCAGTGATCTGAGGAAAAGGTGGACTTGCATCCATGAGAGTTCTGCTCAGCCATGACTATCTTTAAAGGGAAACAATCTCAGTTAATCATTAAGAGAGGAAGTCACGGTCATTTTTACATTGGTGCAAGCCTGCTGACTTCCTCTTTTCTCCAGTACACTGTCTTGCTCGAGTGACCCACCTGCAACCGGAGATTCTCTTGCCTGTGTGGTCCACCTGCATTTTAATAAGGGGAAGCGAGGGGAGGAAGTCAGTCATTCTTAAACAAATTTCTTTTCTTTTTTTTTTGCTACACCATTGGGCATGCAGGGTTTTGTTCCCCAACCAGGGGTTGAACCCATGCCCTCTGCACTGGGAGCGTGGAGTCTTAGCCACTGGACTGCCAGAGAAGTCTCTGGAGTATAACTCTTCATATAATTCGTCCTCAACTGAGTTTTCTCCAATGGGGCAGTCTCTGTGTTCTTGTTAGAAATAAGTACAAGAAGGTGCTTCTAATGTGCCCATAATAATTTATTTATTCCTCTAGTTGCTGCTTACATTGTGGCACTTCGTGAAAATTCATCTTGCTGCACAGTTATGAAGCATACACTTATAAGTATGTATAGTATGCTTTTAAAAGTTTACCGAAAACTACATAATGGTCCAGTCACTTTCTCCACGAGCAACAAATACAGGGCTTTAGATGCCTCCACCTTCACACTCCACTGAGGCTCACAGTGTCCCTTGCACCAGCAGATCCTCCAGGGCATGGAGGGATTCCACGCAGCATCTACCTCCTGTGGTTAAGATGACTCAGCACCAGGGATGTTTTTGTCAAGAGTCCGGGAGGTGGAGGCTGGTGGCTGGTGGCTGTTGATGATTGTTCCCTGACAGGCTGTGTCGGATCCCATATCCAAAGTATATGAGAAATCCTAGTAGGGAAATGAGACGATAAGAAGGAAATGTAGGTGCTCACCTCATTTACAAATGCCTAGTAGACCTTCTATGGGTTCTGATACAGTGTGGGGAGAAATCGTAGGAAGACGTTGGGTTCAGTCATTCAAGAAACCTCTTTATTCCAGAAAGCAACTTACCAATGGCATTCCAGATGCCAAACAGGGCCCAGGCCCCAGAGGTCATCTGCATCATCAGGTAAACATTCACGAAGATGCTGACCAGTGGGAGGAGAGGCAGAGCAGGGACCTGTGGGCAGAGTCAGTTCATCACTGAACACAGCCCAGATGTCTGAAATGGAGACCCTACCCCACGTGGGTGGGAGACTCCTGTCCTCCTCAGGCTGTGCATTCAGTTCCTACTGAGATTATGTATGCAAAGCCCTGAGTGTGAATCAGGGAAAAGTCCATTGGTTTCAGTAACTCCCCTCATTCCCTGTCTAGGAAAGGATATTTTGCCATCAAAGGACACAGACTTCATTCACTCAAGGTGGACACTTTGGACACATAAGCTCACTTACCCTGAATGGAAGAGGAGAGGGGTCCTGGGGCTGCCTCCAGATGATGATCATGACCCCAGTGGTGAGCAGCAGGAGCAGCACAGCCACTGTTGTGAGCACGGGGTCTCCAGAGAACACCTGGCTGGGCCACTGGGCCAGGATCAGGCTCGGGATGGTCAGCAGAAGAACTGCAAAGATCAAGGAGGAGAAGAACAGGCTGGACCCAGAAAACAAAGATGTGGGGACCTCGGGTCACATCCCTCCCTGAAACCACCAGTATCAGGAAGGGCCATCGTATCTTCAAGACTCCTCCACTGACAAAATACACACACTCACTCCATCCTGTCAATTTCAAAATATGACCAAAGAGACTTCCCAGTGCTCACCAAGCAGGAAGGCACATCCATAGACAATCTGGGCAGATTTCTGGGTGGGGGTGGTGCTGATAGGCAACCACAGACTCTTTAGAGTCTTTGAGCTTCCTGCTTCAGGTTCAGAGTCCAAAGGATTTTCCATGACTAGAGGCTTCATCTGAATTTTGTCTTCTATTTTCTCATTCTTGCTAAAATTCCAGTCTGGCTGGTACCTGAATTCGAGATATTATAGGAATATTAACAGCAGTCCCTACTCATTCAAAAACAGGCATCCTAATGCACCACTTTCCTGCTTTAAGCAGAGCAGCAATTTAGAAGGCCGAAGGAGGTGGCCTGTCAGGGCTGGCGGGGTGAGGCCAAGATGGCAGAGGAATAGGATGGGGAGACCACTTTCTCTGCCACAAATTCATTGAAAGAACATTTGAACACTGAGCAAACTCCACAAAACAAATTCTGAATGCTGGCAGAGGACATCAGCCACCCAGAAAAGCAGCTCTTTGTCTTCAAAGGGAGGTAGGACCAAATATAAAAGATAAAAAGAGAGACAAATAGTTAGGGACAGAGATCCGTCCCAGGAAGGGATTCTTAAAAGAGAAGTTTCCAAACACCAGGAAACCCTCTCACCGGTGGGTCTTTGGGGGAGTTTTGGAATCTCAGAGGGCAACAAAACCTGGAGGAAAAATAAATAAAACCCACATGTTACGTCCCTAATGGGAACTCCCAGCAAAGAAGTACCCCAGATGCTTTCCTCTGCCACCAGCGGGGGGGGGGGGGGGGGGGGGGGGGGCGGTGAATGGGGAGGAGCGGGCTGCATTGTTTAGGGTAAGGACCAGGCCTGAATGCCTTGAGGGCAATCTGAGGGAGCTAACGTGAGATAGTAACCTAAACTGTGGGATAGCCAGAGAGACAGAGGGAAAAAGAGAGAGAAAGAGAACTATCCCGCGAAAAGCCGGAACCTAAGGCACTGCCGGCCTGAGCACAGAATAAAGGACTGAGCAAATACCAGAGGATAGCTAGCTGGCTGTGGACCCGGCCATCCCCAGCTGGAGGCAGGTGGGGGGTAGCCAGAGCCGGAAAGGGGCAATCTCGGCCCCAGAGAGAGTATCCCCTACCAAACTGTGAAAAGGCTTCCAGTTTCTAACCAAGACTTCCTGAGATTCTTGGAGGTTAACATCCACCGGGAGGGTCGCAGCCAGAGATCAGCTCCCCAGAAAAGACATACCACACACCAGAGACTAGCGTGCCCCAGAAACCGAGAGGCTAGGACCTGGGAGGTGATAAGATGCACCATACCTTAGGAGAGTGTGCTCGCCAAGCACTTGGTCACCTGAGCTGCTCGGATCAATGAAGGGCACAAAACGTGGGCCCAACCGAGTCTGCCTTTGCAGAGTACACGAGAACCTGAACCTGAGCAGCTTAGACCTGGGAAGTGCCTGCAATCCGGGGCCCGCTCCCTGCACAGCAACCTGAAGCCTGAGCAGTGTAGACTGGGAAAGCACACACGCTGTGAGCAGGGGCAAACCCAGTGTGGCTGGGACACTGTGAGCACTCCCCACACACGCCAGTGATATTTGTTTGCAGTGTTCCTCCCTCCCCACAGCACGACTGAACAAGTGAGCCTAAACAAGAAACCACCTTCACCCCCTTGTGTCAGGTCAGAAATTAGACACTGAAGAGACCTGCAAACACAAGAAGCCAAATAAACACAGGGAACCGCTTTGGAAGTGACAGGTGCAACAGATTAAAATCCCTGTAGTTAACACCAACTACACTGGAAGAGACCCATAGGTCTTGAGAAGTATAATGGAACAAAGAACTATCTGGAACTGAACTGACCCCACACTGCCCACAACAGCTCCAGAGAAACTCCTAGATATATTTTTACTATTACTATTATCATTTTTTTTAATTAAAAAATTTTCCCCTTTTTTAAAATTCCTCTATTACTCCTTTAATTTTTATTTTTATAACCAACTATTACATTGCAAAAAGAGATCCTATTTTTAAGCAAACTTCACATACATTTCTCATACATTTTGTGATTTTTTAAAAATAATATTGTATTCTTGAGAGTCTAACCTCTACTCTAGCCTTTTAATCTTTGCTTTATGGTATTTGTTATCAATTTTGTACATTTAAGAATCTAATCTTCAGTACCCATTTTTACTTAGGAGTGTAATTACTGGCTTGATTACTTTCTCCCCCTTTTGACTCTCCTTTTTCTCCCCTAGGTCATCTCTATCTCCTCTCTCCCGTTTCTCTCCTCAACCCAACTCTGTAAATCTCTGTGTGTGTTCCAGGCTGTTGAGAACACTTATTGAACAGAATACGGCCTAAATCTATCTCTCCTTTTGATTCCCCCCTTTCTCCTCCTGCTCACCTCTATTTCCTTCCTCCCTCTTCTCTTCTCTGTGTAACTCTGTGAACCTCTCTGAGAGTTCCAGACTGTGGAGAACACATAGGGAATTGTTTACTGGCTAGCTTGCTCTCTCCCCTTTTGATTCCCCCTCTTCTCCTCCTGGTCACCTCTATCTCCGTCCTCCCTTTTCTCTTCTCCATGTAACTCTGTGAACCTGTCTGGGTGTCCCTCACTGTGGAGAATGTTTTCACCATTAACCTAGAAGTTTTATCATCAGTGCTGTATGGATGGAGAAGTCTTGAGGCTACTGTAAGAATAAGACTGAAAACCAGAGGCAGGAGGCTTAAGCCCAAAACCTGAGGACACCAGAGAACTCCTGACTCCAGGGAACATTCATTGATAAGAGATCATCCAAAAGCCTCCATACCTACACTGAAACCAAGCACCACCCAAGAGCCAATAAGTTCCAGAGCGAGACATACCATGCATATTCTCCAGCAATGCAGGAATATAGCCCTGAGCATCAGTATACAGGCTGCCCAAAGTCACACCAAACCCATAGACATCTCAAAACTCACTACTGGACACTTCATTACACTCCAGACAGAAGAAATCCAGCTCCACCCACCAGAACACTGACACAAGCTTCCCTAACCAGGAAACCTTGAGAAGTTGCCTGTCCAACCCTACCCACAGAGAGGAACCTCCACAATAAAGAGGAACAACAAACTGCCAGAATACAGAAAGGCCACCACAAACACAGCAATCTAAATAAGATGAAAAGGCAGAGAAATACTCAGCAGGTAAAGGAACATGATAAAAGCCCACCAAACCAAACCACAGAGGAGGAAATAGGGAGTCTACCTGAAAAAGAATTCAGAAAAGTGATAGCATATGGAATTTAGAAAGATGGAAACAATAACCCTGTGTACGAGACAGCAAAAGAGACACCGATGTATAGATCAATCTTATGGACTCTGTGGTAGAGGGAGAGGGTGGGGAGTTTTGGGAAAATAGCATTGAAACATGTATAATAACATGTATGAAACGAGTCGCCAGTCCAGGTTCGATGCACGGTACTGGATGCTTGGGGCTGGTGCACTGGGACGACCCAGAGGGAGGGGAGGGGAGGGAGGAGGGTGGAGGGTTCAGGATGGGGAGCGCGGGTGTGCCTGTGGTGGATTCATTTCGATGTTTGGCAAAACTAATACAATATTGTAAAGTTTAAAAAAAAAAAGAAAAAGCCTGAGGTAAAAAAAAAAAAAAAAAAAAAAATGAACCAAAATCTTGAAAACAAAGTGAAGTTACAGATAAATAGCCTGGAGACAAGGATTGAGAAGATCCAAGAAATGTTGAACAAGGACCTAGAAGAAATAAAAAAGAGTCAATCAATAATTAATAATGCAATAAATGAGATAAAAAACACTTTGGAGGGAACCGACAGTAGTTTAACGGAGGCAGAAGATAGGATAAGTGAGGTAGAAGATAGAATGGTAGAAATAAAGGAAGCACAGAGGAAAAAAGAATTAAAAGAAATGAGGACAACCTCAGGGACCTCTGGGACAATGTGAAACTCCCCAACATTCGAATCATAGGAGTCCCAGAAGAAGGCAAAAAGAAAGGCCGTGAGAAAATACTTAAAAAGATAATAGTTGAAAACTTTCCTAAAATGGAGAAAGAAATAGTGACCCAAGTCCAAGAAACCCAGAGAGTCTCAAACAGGATAAACCCAAGGCGAAACACCCCAAGACACATATTAATCAAATTAGCAAAGATCAAACACAAAAAATAAATATTAAAAGCAACAAGGGAAAAACAACAAATAACACACAAGGGGACTCCCATAAGAATAACAGCTGATCTTTCAGTAGAAACTCTTCAGGCCAGAAGGGAATGGCAGGACATACTTAAACTGATGAAAGAGAAAAACCTAAAACCCAGATAACTGTACCCAGCAAGGATCTCATTCAAATATTAAGGAGAAATCAAAAGCTTTACAGACAAGCAAAAGCTGAGAAATTCAGCACCACCAAACCATCTCTTCAACAAATGCTAAACGATCTTCTCTAGATAGGAAACACAGAAACAGTTTATAAACTCGAACCCAAAACAACAAAGTAAATGGCAACGGGATCATACTTATCATAATTACCTTAAATGTAAATGGGTTGAATGTCCCAACCAAAATACAAAGACTGGCTGAACGGATACAAAAGGAAGACCCCTATATATGCTGTCTACAATGCTGCTGCTGCTGCTGCTGCTGTGTACAATAGACCCACCTAAAAACAAGGGACACATACAGACTGAAAGTGAAGGGCTGGAAAAAGATATTTCACGCAAATGGAAACCAAAAAAAAAAAAAAAAAATTCAGGAGTAGCAATATTCATATCAGATAAAAAAGACTTTAAAACAAAGGCTGTGAAAAGAGACAAAGAAGAACACTATATAATGATCAAACGATCAATGCAAGAAGAAAATATAACAATTATAAATATATATGCATTCAACACAGGAGCACCGCAATATGTAAGGCAAATGCTAACAAGTATGAAAGGGGAAATTAACAGTAACACAGTAATAGTGGGAGACTTTAATACCCCCCTCACACCTATGGATAGATTAACTAAACAGAAAATTAACAAGGAAACACAAACTTTAAAGAACACAATGGACTAGTTAGACCTAATTGATATCTGTAGGACATTTCACCCCAAAACAATGGATTTCACCCTTTTCTCAAGTTCACAAGGAACGTTCTTGAGGATAGATCACATCCTGGGCCATAAATCTAGCCTTGGTAAATTCAAAAAAATTGAAATTATTCTAAGCATCTTTTCTGACCACAATGAAGTAAGATTAGATGTCAAATACAGAGGAAAAAAATTTAAAAATTCCAACATATGGAGGTTAAACAATACGCTTCTGAATAACCAACAAATCATAGAAAAAATAAAAAAGAAATCAAAATATGCATAGAAATGACTGAAAATGAAATCACAACAACCCAAAACCTATGGGACACTGTAAAAGCAGTGGTAAGGGGAAGGTTCATAGCAATACAGGCTCACCTCAAGATACAAGAAAGAAGTCAAATAAATAACCTAACTCTACACCTAAAGCAACTAGAAAAGGAAGAAATGAAGAACTCCAGGGTTAGTTAAGCAAAGAAATCTTAAAAATTAGGGCAGAAATAAATGCAAAAGAAACAAAAGAGACCATAGCCAAAATCAACAAAGCTAAAAGCTGCTTCTTTGAGAAGGTAAATAACATTGACAAAACATTAGCCAGACTCATCAAGAAACAAAGGGGGAAGTATCCAATCAACAAAATTAGAAATGAAAATGGAGAATCACTGTAGACAATACAGAAATACAAAGGATCGTAAGAGACTACTATCAGCAACTATATACCAATAAGATGGACAGCTTGGAAGAAATGGGCAAATTCTTAGAAAAGTATAACTTTCCAAAACTGAACCTGGAAGAAGTAGAAAATCTTAACAGACCCATCACAAGCATGGAAATTGAAAATATATTCAGAAATCTTCCAGCAAAAAAAAGCCCAGATGGCTTCACAGCTGAATTCTACCAAAAAATTAGAGAAGAGCTAACACCTATCCTACTCAAACTCTTCCAGAAAAGTGCAGAGGAAGGTAAACTTCCAAACTCATTCTATGAGGCCACCATCACTCTAATACCAAAACCAGACAAAGATGCCACAGAAAAAGAAAACTACAGGCCAATATCACTGATGAACATAGATGCAAAAATTCTTAACAAAATGCTAGCAAACAGAATCCAACAACATATTAAAAAGATCACACATCACGACCAAGTGGGACTTATCCCAGGGATGCATGGATTCTTTAATATCCACAAATCAATCAATGTAATAGACCACATTAACAAATTGAAAGATAAAAAAACATATGATTCTCTCAATAGATGCAGAGAAAGCATTTGACAAAATTCAACATACATTTATGATACAAAGTCTCCAGAAAACAGGCATAGAAGGAACATACCTCAACATAATAAAAGCTGTATATGACAAACCCACAGCAAACATTATGCTCAATGGGGAAAAATTGAAAGCATTTTCCCTAAAGTCAGGAACAAGGCAAAGATGCCCATTCTCACCACTACTATTCAACATAGTTTTGGAAGTTTTGGCCATGGCAATCAGAGCAGAAAAAGAAATAAAAGGAATCCAGATTGGAAAAGAAGAATTAAAACTCTCACTGTTTGCAGATGACATGATCCTCTACATAGAAAACCCTAAAGACTCTATCAGAAAATTACTAGAGCTAATCAATGAATATAGTAAAGTTGCAGGATATAAAATTGACACACAGAAATCCCTTGGATTCCTATACACTAACAATGAGAAAACAGAAAGAGAAGTTAAGGAAACAATTCCATTCACCATTGCAATGAAAAGAATAAAATACTTAGGAATATATCTACCTAAAGAAACAAAAGACCTATATATAGAAAACTATAAAACACTGCTGAAAGAAATCAAAAAGGACACAAACAGATGGAGAAATATTCCTTGTTCATGGATTGCAAGAATCAATATAGTGAAAATGAGTATACTACCCAAAGCAATCTATAGATTCAATGCAATCCTAATCAAGCTAGCAATGGTATTTTTCAGAGACCTAGAACAAATGATTTCACAATTTGTATGGAAATACAAAAACCTCAAATAGCCAAAGCAATCCTCAAAAAGAAGGATGGAAATGGAGGAATCAACCTGCCTGACTTCAGACTATACTACAAAGCTACAGTCATCAAGACAGTATGGTACTGGCACAAAGACAGAAATATAGATCAATGGAACAAAATAGAAAGGCCAGAGATAAATCCATGCACATATGGACACCTTATCTTTGACAAAGAAGGTAAGAATATACAATAAAGAAAAGACGATCTCTTTAACAAGTGGTGCTGGGAAAACTGGTCAACCACTAGTAAAAGAATGAAACTGGAACACTTTCTAAGACCATACACAAAGTTAAACTCAAAATGGATTAAATATCTAAATGTAGGACCAGAAACTATAAAAATCCTAGAGGAAAACATAAGCAAAACACTCTCTGACATAAATCTCAGAAAGATCCTCTATGACCCAACTCCCAGAGTAATGGAAATAAAAGCTAAAATAAACAAATGGGACCGAATTAAACTGAAAAGCTTTGCACAACAAAGGAAACCATAAACAAGGTGAAAAGACAGCCTTCAGAATGGGAGAAAAGAATAGCAAACAAAGCAACTGATAAAGAATTAATCTCAAAAATGTACAAGCAGCTCCTGCAGCTCAATTCCAGAAAAATAAAGGACCCAATCAAAAAATGGATCAAAAAACTAAACAGACATTTCTCCAAAGAAGACATACAGATGGCTAACAAACACATGAAAAGATGCTCAACATCACTCATTATCAGAGAAATGCAAACCAAAACCACAATGAGGTACCAACTCACGCTGGTCAGAATGGCTGCTATCCAAAAATCTACAAACAATAAATGCTGGAGAGGGTGTGGAGAAAAGGGAACCCTCGTACAATGTTGGTGGGAATGCAAACTAGTACAGCCACTATGGAGAACAGTGTGGAGATTCCTTAAAACACTGGAAATAGAACTGCCATATGATCCAGAAATCCCACTGTTGGACATGCATACCGAGGAAACCAGAACTGAAAGAGACATGTGTACCCCAATGTTCATCACAGCACTGTTTACAATACCCAGGACATGGAAGCAACCTAGATGTCCATCAACAGACAAATGGATAAGAAAGCTGTGGTACATATACACAATGGAATATTACTCAGCCATTATAAAGAATACGTTTGAATCAGTTCTAATAAGGAGGGTGAAGCTGGAGCCTATTATACAGAGTGAAGTAAGGCAGAAAGAAAAACAGCAATATAGTATACTAATACATATATATGGAATTTAGAAAGATGGTAACAATAAACCTATATGTGAGACAGCAAAAGAGACACGGATGTATAGTACAATCTTTTGGACTCTGTGGGAGAAGACGAGCGTGGGATGATCTGAGGGAATAGCATTGAAACATGTATATTATCATATGTGAAACAGATCACCAGTCTAGGTTCGATGCATGAGACAGGGTGCTCAGGGCTGGTAGACTGGGATGACCCAGAGGGATGGGATGGGAAGGGAAGTGGGAAGGGTGTTCAGGATAGGGAGTACGTGTAAACCCATGGCTTATTCATGTCAATGTATGGCAAAAACCACTCCAATATTGTAAAGTAATTAGCTTCCAAAAAAAAAAAAAAAACAACCTGAAGAGGATGAACTGCCATTGAGTCTTTAGGAACATAAGAGACCCAGTCAGGGTGCAGTGGAGTCTCACCTGAGGACAAGGACAAAAAACGCCACCAGGGAGTGAACCATCAGGTGTCCAACCGACATGAGCTCCACCAGATTACTGAACTCAAAGAGCAACGCCATGATCCCTAGAATGAGGGCACGAACGAGGTGGGGGTCGGCAGTGAAAAACCACTGGACGTACCCAGATAAGGAACGGGATCAAAGGAGGAGTGGGTTCTGTTGCTCACCTGCGAGAATTCCAGAGGACACGACAGCCATGACAGGGGTCTTCATGAGGGCATGGGTCCGGGCAAGTCCTCGGGAAAGGAGCCCGTCCTCTGCCATTTCCTGGATCACCTGAGGCACGGGGAACAAGGAGCTCTGCAGTCTGGAAGGGACGGTGGGAACACGGGTGGGGATGTAGAGAAGCAGGAGAGACCAGGGCTCTGGCTCCCTAGTCTACCTCGGTAAGGGATCTTTCCCTCTCGTCCCTCAATGCCAAGGGCTGAAACACCTGAGCATCTGACAGTTCATGGAGAGAAGGGCTTGACACTGACCTGTATAAAAGAAAACAGGATGCCAACTGCCTCGACATATCTGGCAGGGCCCCACCCAACATGGAGGAAAGCCTGCGGAAAGGGGCTGTCAGGTTGAATTTGGTAGTAGGGCACCATGAGAGTGAGAGTCACTGAGACACCAAAATACGCCAAAAACCAGGTGAAGACTGTGGTCGTGATGCTGATGGGGATGGAGTGATGAGGATTTGGGACTTGTTCCCCTGCAGGGTGGGCAAATATCTCGGGTTAGGAAAACACTGATGGCACAGCAGAAAATCCACTTTGAACTTTCAAAAGGTTTTCAAAATCTTCTATCAACCCCTATGCCCAAGGGCAGCCCAGTCCCCTGATGGGACACACAATGACCCAGTTACATTTAGTGACAATGTCATCAAAACCCACAAACAAGTAGAAACATAGAGCTGCTCCATGGAGAATTCCATCATAGTCGAAGGGCACAAACCCTCCAGAACCCAGAGGGCCCAAGCTACAGTGAGAGAAGAAGCAAGAAAGACCATGAGGGGGGTGCGTTCAGTCATCTCTATGGGACTTCAGAGTTAATGCCACAGGACCTGGGCTCCAGGACCTCGTTATCCAGATCCACCAGCCCAGATCTCTTTAGTCCCTGCCAGATTCCCAGCTCTGCACCAGCCCCAACAAGCATGACAAGGACCAAGAGCACCTTCCTGACTTATAGATGTCACCGGATTCAGACGTGTTCAATGTGTAGTCCTGTTCCATGAGCTTCCAGTTGTGCAGGTCTCCCTTAATGAAGCCAGAGAGGATGATGAAGCTGAGAACCAAAAGGTTGATGCCTATGGATATTTTTCCAACCAGGACTGATTCACGAGCTCCCAGAACCAGTACTCCTGTGGGAAAGATGGAATATGAGACATTCCAAGATAGCCAAATCAAATCCATAGACATAGAAAGCAGACTAGTAGTTGCCAGAGGTTAGGGGGCTGTAAGATTAAGATGGATAGTCTGTCTTTGCTCGCTGGGTACTGGGTTTCATTTTGCTATAATGAAGGATTTTGAAGCTAGATGAAGGTGATTGTTGTATGTCTTGAATGCCCTAAGTACCACTGAATTGCATACTTTAACATGGTTAGTTTCTTACTGTGGCCATTATCATATAATATGGGCTCAGTCACTCAGTCGTGTCAGACCCCTTGACCCATGGATTGTGGCCTGCCAGGTTCCTCTGTCCATGGAATTTTCCAGGCAAGATTACTGTAATGGGTTGCCATTTCCTACTCCAGCACATAATATACACATTTATCAAATCATCATGATGTTCACCTTCAGCTTACATAATATTGTATGTCAATTATATATCAATAAGGCTAAGGAAAAATAATAAAATGGCTAATTTTATGCTATGTTAATTTCCTCCCAATTGAAAAAAGTCTCAGTAGAGAGGAAGAAACTTGTCACTCTAAGTAAATGATTCTCAGCTGGGGGTGATTTGGGTCCCCAAGGGACATTAGGCAATGTCTGGAGACATCCCGATTGTCACAATTTGGGAAATATGAATCACAGGTGTTTAGTGAATGAAGTCCAAAGGTTCTACACACCTGACAGTGATTGATTAAGAAAATCCTGCAGTGCCTGCATCAGCCTCCAACACCAAAGGCTGTTTCAGCCTGGAAGGTCAGTAATGCCAAGGGTGGGAAACAACGCTCTACATCTTGACTTCCTGTCTTTCGTATCCCAGACCTTAATTTCTAGTTCCCACAGTTCCTCCACCTCACACCTTTCCCACCCTAGTTCCCCCACCGCCCCACATCCCAGTTTTCCCATCCTAACTTGGATCCCCTCTCTTCTGTGAGCAACAGCACCAGGGACAGGGTGACAAAGTCTGGATACTTGGTCAGATAGTAGGGCATATATGGAGAGAAATTTCCTTCTAAGGCCTGAAAGATGTAGTTCCCGATATGGCTGTTGAAAGCGATGCTCCAGGCCCTGGCCACGCTGCCCGTGACTGCAGCAGAATAAGAAGGAACATTCATTGACAAATATAAATTGTACCCCCGTATAAACCAAGACCCCTTCGTGGATCACAGCCTTGTCGTGGTGAAGGGCTAGCATAGCTCAATAAAACTATGAGCCATGCCATGCAGGACCACTCAAGACGGACGGGTCACAGTGAAGAGTTCTGACAAAGCATGGGCCACTGGAGAAGGAAATGGCAACCCACTCCAGTATTCTTGCCAGGAGGACCCCATAGACAGCATGAAAAGGCAAAAAGTTATGATGCCCAAAGAGGAGGCCCCCATGTCAGAAGGTGTCCAACATGGGAAAGGTTGAAGGTAAAAGGAGAAGGGAGTGGCAGAGGATGAGATGATTGGACAGCATCAATGACTCAGTGAACATGAGTTTGAGCAAATTCCAGGAGATAGTGGAGGACAGAGGAGCCTGGTGTGCTGTAGCCCATGGGGTTGCAAAGACTTGGACACAGTTTAGTGATGGAACAACAACAAATACACAAAGTCATGTATGTTAGGAAACAAATACAAAATACCAAATCTCAGAGAGCTTCTTTTCATGGGGTGGGGGAAATAGACCCAGATAATTCTAAAATAGATAAACTATTTAATGTTAGTGGGAGATCAAAGTTATGCAAGAAAACAGGTAAGTGGGAGCAAGAGGTCTGGGTGATGAGGATTAAAATTTTAGTTCAAATGCTAATGGAAACTCTATGAAGGCAACCGCTAAGCAGAGACTTCAGTATGGTGAGGGGATAAGCCTGTGGGCCATGCCTCCCTCTCACCCACTCCCTACAGTGCCCTTTCTTCTGGGTTCTTGGTCCATCATTTAAGGAAAGTAGGGGAGAGCTGAGAAGAATGAAGTTGTGGACTTTTCCTGATGTTATTTCCCTCCTCCCCTCACAGAGTGGATGACACAGTTCTCATGCACGACCGAAGACCCAAACGCCTGCTCCTGGTCTCTCGAACTTCAGCCCCACACCTACCCCACACCCATCCCCTCACCAACGACATAGGACAGTATGAAGTTACAGGCAATGACGAAAGCCCACAGTTCTCCCATGCTGATATAGCTGTAGAGATACGTAGAACCGGTCCACGGGACCCGTGTCCCAAACTCGGCATAGCAGAGCCCAGACAACACAGAAGACACAGCGGCCACCAAGAAGGAGACGAGGATCGCTGGTCCAGCGATGAACATGGCCACTTCTCCCACCAGGATGTACACGCCGGCCCCCAGGGTGCTGGCCAAACCGAAGGCCACCAGCTTCAGGGTGTTCAGAGGAGCCGTGGGACTCTTAGAAATCTCAGTGGGCTCCAGCAGCCACCTGCAGACCAGCTTCTGACCAAAGTGGTGGAGATCCTGACACCACATCCTGGATGGAGTTGAGGAGCTGTGATCTGCTGAGGAAACAAGACACAAAGCCATCAGCAAGGTCCACCCGCCCTTGGCCCTGGGAGTCCAATTCCATGGAGCAGTGGAGTGATGAGGGGCAGGTGGTAAAAGGACATTTGGGACAAGGTCTCCATCTCTGAGCTTTGGTTTCTTCAAACACAAAGAAATCTTCTCACATGTTTCAAAGTTACTGGAAAGGCTTTTTAAAAAGAAGTGAGGTGGAGAGAATTAGGTGTCCCCCAAAATTGCCACTTGGAATATGGATTGTTTGGTGTGTGTATATGCTCACTCCTCTATGACTCTTTGAGACCCCATGGACTGCAGCCCGCCAGGCTCCCCTGTTGTGAGATTCTCCAGGCAAGAATGCTGAAGTGGGTTGCCATGATCTCTCCCAGGTGATCTTCCTGACCCAGGGATCAAACCTGAGTCTCCTGTGTCTCCTGCATTGGCAGGTGGACTCCTTACCACTGAGACCCCTGGGAAATCCTTGGATTGTCTTGAGCTGAAGGCAATTAAGACCTGCAGACTCAGGAAATGCTTTCTGTCTCTCCCTTAACTGCTCAAATATACATGTACAAGCACAAACATACATCCACTTATTGTTCCACAATATATAGACTTTTTTAAAAAATTGAAGGTTTATGGCAACTGTATGTTGTCAGATGATGGTTAGCAATTTTTCTTTTTACAAATACAGTGTCTTAAAATTACAGAATCTGAAGGAATAAGGAAACCTGGAGCCTGGAAGGCTACAGTCAAAGGTATTGTAAAGAGTCAGACAAGACTGAGTGACTAAACAAGAACAACAGGATTGGCGAAGCTTGGGTTCCCCCGAGAGTTGGGAGAAGTTAGAAAGCGGTCATTTAGAATGTCAGGAGAGTTAACCTCAGTCCATTTACCTATTTTGTGGCAACAAAGATCTAATTATAGGATAGCATTATAATCTAGAAACCCAAGTTTTAGGCCACTTTCCAACCCCCAACTTAAATAAAGGCCAGACATGGTCAAAACAAACCCGAGTTTTCCTTTTTTGGCCCATCTGGCTTTTGAAGGGAATCCTCCTGGGTTGAGCTTCCCTGGGGGCTCAGACAGTAAAGAATCCACCTGCAGTGCAGGAGACACAGATTCGATCCCTGGGTGGGGAAGATGCCCTGGAGAAGGGAATGGAAACCCACTCTAGTATCCTTGCCTGGAGAATCCCATGGACAGAGGAGCCTGGTAGGCAACAGTCCACAGGGTTGCAAAGAGTTGCACATGACTTAGTGACTAAACAACAGCTACAACAAAGTGGGAGCAATTTGGTGGCTGTGGTGGTAGGTGCTGTGCCTTGATTCCAGGCGTGGTTCTCCCAAAGTTGATGAGGAAGCTCTGCTTGGGTGAGGGACAAGCTGGGAGTTGCGTTTAGGCAAAATGGGAGAAATGGGGAGAGGGGCAAGAAAAAGATAACTGGGGCTCCTTCATTGAGCAGACCTAGATTAACCCCTGCAGGTTTGGAAAGAGAACAAAGCAGAGAGTGAGAACAAGTTCTCCTGTGAGAGAGAGTCAGAAGTCTCCAGCCAGCAGTTTGGGGAGACCTGCAGTTTACCTTGAAATCCTGGGTTTCACCCGCAAATGATCTCGGAGAGAGAGAGAGCCATGAGTGCTGGCTTAGTTCTCTGCCCAAGAATTGGGCTCGAGTATGCAGTATGAAAACCAGGACCCCTAGTTGCCAGTACATCGGGGACTAGAAACTAGAAACAAGGTTCTCCTGGTTCTAGTACCGAGTTAAAAAAAAAAAAAAGGCATTTCTCCAGGAGGCAAAAATTAAAAATATAGTAAAAGTGTATTACTAGAGACATAGCACAGTCGTGAGAGAGCACACAGAGGAAAAGTTTGTTTAGTTAAGACAGAAGCCAGGCAGAGCTCACACTCAAGAGAAAGGCTATGGGAGTCCTCCCGAAGGAGGAGGAGCCCCATAAAGAGACTGTTAAATCGCCTATGCAGGGCAGTTCTTCCCGTCTTTGTTTACCTTGGCCAATTACCTGGTTTCTTTTTCCACACCTGACCTGCCCTAGGACCCTCCCTGACAGGTATGTGCAGCTATTTTTCTAGATGGATTCCAGCACAGAGGCCTGTGAGGGCCTGGACATCACCTATTACGAGATGGCACCCCCTCCTTTTTACACCCTAAGGAGTCTTTCTGCACATGTATTGTGCCCCAAAGATAGAAAATATGTGACCTCTTGATCTTTTACACACACAGGGTTTAGCCCCTTTCTGTCCCTGCCATGATTGTTATAGTAAAATGTCCACAGCAGGCAAAGTCCAGCTATTTACTCTGTTCCTGGCATTTCCATCTCCAAGTGCAAACAGAAGTCTAGTGTAAATACCTAGCCTGGACCTCACCTGCCTCGTTCCTCAGGAAATGTAAACAGAAGGCTAGTTGTAGATGGAGTTCTTTCTCCTGTTCATCTACCCTTCCTGTGTCTTCTTTGCAGGCTCTAGACAGAGAACCTAGGAGGATAGAGGACAAGATTATCTGCCCCAAGAACAATAAAGTTTAAATGCTTCTACAATATGATGAGGGCTTCCCTGGTGGCTCAGATGTAAAGAATCTGCCTGCAATGCATAAGTTCCCAGTTCCATCTCTGGGTCAGGAAGATCTCCTGGAGAAAAGAATGGCAACCCACTCCAGTATTCTCACCTGAGTAATCCCATGGACAGAGGAGCCTCGCAGGATATAGTCCGTGGGGTCACAAAAGAGCCAGACACAACTGAGTGACTAAACAACAACAAATATATATATATATATATATACACATACATATATATTCATACATGCATACAATGGAATGAAACTCAGCCATGAAACATGTAACAATGATACTTGCAGCAGTATGGACCTAGAGCTTATCATAATTACTGAAGTAAGTCAGAAAGAGAAAGACAAATACCATATGATATCACTTATATGTGGAATCTAAAATACAACCCAAATGAACCTATCTATGAGACAGAAAGAGACTCACAGATATAGAGACCAGACATATAATGGCCAAGGGAGAGGGAGAAGGAAGGATTGGGAGTTTGGGATTAGCACATGCAAACTATTCTATATAGATAAACAACAAGATCCTACTGTATAGCACAGGCAACTATAATCAATATCTTGTGATAAATGTCATTGAAAAGAATATATCATTATATATGTATATCTGAGTCACTTTGCTGTAAAGAAGAAATTATCTCAACACTGTACATCAACTATACTGCAATAAAATGAAAAGAAAATAGTTCACATTGAAGCAGCCAAGAAGTGAGAGTCTAAATTAAAAAAAAAATAAGACATCTAAAATACGCATTAGGGATTTAGTAGTAAGCAGCACTCCCCTCTTAAACAATAGCAGGACATTTGGAATCCAACCCACATATATTATATTGAAAAAAATTCCACATTGGTTTTAAAACATCTGACTTTTTAAACAACTGTAATATAAAAGGAGAAAACATACAGAGTTTAAAATAATATAAGGACAGAGACTTAAGCCATGAGAATGGCATGTCTGATATCACATGGTATAGAATTTTCTTCTTGTTTAGTCACTCAGTCATGTCTGACTCTTTTGTGGCCCCATGGACTGTAACATGCCAAGTTCCTCTGTCCATGGGGTTTCTCAGGCAAGAATACTGGAGAGGGTTGCTATTTCCTCCTTTAGGGGATCTTCCTGTCCCAAGGGTCAAACCCACGTCTCCTGCTTTGGCAGGCAGGTTCTTTACCACTGATGCACCAAGGAAGCCCAGTAGACCACCCCAACTGACAGGCAGTCTCTTCCTGTTATGATTCATGAGAGAGTCACTCAGGTCCACCTCTGCTGCTTTCTCCCCACCCTCTCATCTTTTCAACATAATTTCCCATGTTTTTAATTCATCTCACGGTGACTGCAGTAACTGTCAGAGGTAGGCTGTTTCTTTTCCTGTTCTTTTTCCTTTTTCATTCAACAGTTACCCTGTTTTTCCAAATGAGTGTCCGGATCATTATCCCTTCTCTAACTTCCCTGCCCTCTGCCCTCTATCTCTCAAATACTAACATCTTTTCATTTTTATGTACTTCCAAAAGAGTCTGAAATTGTTACTCAATTCTATAACCATCGCTGAGTTTGAGTACTTTGTGTTTACATTATATGTGAATATTTTACATTGATGTTGAGTTCACTGTGACCTGTGATTCACAGTTGATAACCTGCCTCCCCTCACGCCTACCCCACTCCTCCAGGGTTCAGCATGTTAGTCCTCCCATCTGTGCCTCCTCTTCCTGCCTCTTTTCTGTCTCAGATGGAAACACTTCTTCGTCTCACTCTATTTCTCTCTTGCCTTCTGCCCCGTTTCCCATGCATGCTGATTTTGACATGAATTCATCACTGTGCCTTGGGCTAGTGGCTTTCCTTTCTTGGTTGCATTTGGAAACCAATCCAAATACCAAATCCAGGCTAGCCCTGACAGAATGGAAACTAAATCACAGGGGAGTTGAGAGAAAATCATGTGACCTGGGAAGAGGATGAAAAAATTCCCAATCTCAATATCGTCAAAGATTCTTCCATTATGAGGGGACCCTCTCGGGAACACGCATACACACACACCACGAGTTTTCTCCATTGTCTTGTAAACGAAAGGAGTCTAGAAATAAATGTAGTTTTTTCGTGTTTGTTGATATTCTTACTTTTTGGACTTCCCTGGTGGCACAGTGGATGAGAATCCACCAGCTAATGCAGGGTACATAGATTCAATTCCTGGTCTGGGAAGATCCCACGTGCCATGGAGCAACTAAGCCTGTGCTCCACAACTACTGAGCCTGTGCTCCACAATAAGAGAAGCCACCGCAAGAAGCATGCACACCAAAGCAAAGAGTAGCCCCCTCGCCACAACCAGAGAGAAACCCTACATGCAGCAACTAAAACCTAGTGTGGCCAACATTTTAACAGTTTTTTTTAAATCAAATGTTTTGTAAAATTTGCCAGTGAAACTATCTTTTTTTGTGTTGAGAGGTTTCTGATCACTGATTTAACCTCCTTACTTGTTTGTTACTCGTATTGTTTATTTTATCCTGATTTTGTCTTGATATGTTGGATGCTTCTAAAAATTTGATCTGTTTCTTCTAGGTTATCCAATTTGTTGGCATATAGTTTTTCATAGTAGTTTCTTATAAGACTGTGTATATTTAAAGTACCGTTTATAATATCTCCTTTCTGATTTTATTCATTTGAGTGTTCTCATTTTAATTTTTTTTAATTATTTATTTTAATTGGAGGCTAATTACTTTACAATATTGTAGTGGTTTTTGCCATATATTGACATGAGGCAGCCACGGGTGTATTGCTTTACAATGTTGTGTTAGTTTCTACGACACAAAGAAGTGAATCAGCTCTGTTGCTGTTCAGTCACTCAGTCGTGTCTGACTCTGTGCCACCCCATGAACTGTAGCCCATGAGGCTCTTCTGTCCATGGGATTTTCCAGGTAAGAATACTGGAGTGGGTCGTGATTTCCTTCTCCAAGGAATCTTCCCAACCCAGGGATCAAACCGGCATCTCCTGCATTGGCAGGTGGATTCTTTACTGCTGAGCCACAAGGGAAGGAAGCCCAGTGAATAGCTATATGTATACATATGTCCCCTACCTACTGGGAGTCCCTCCCACCCCATCCCCCATCCCAACCCTCTAGGGCATCACAGAGCTGCAAGCTGAGGTGCCTGTGCTCTCTGCAGGTTCCTGTTAGCTTTCTGTTTTGCACATGTAGTGTATACATGTCAATCCTAATCCCCCAGTTTGTTCAACCTTCTCCTTCTCCCACTGGGTCCGTATGTCAGTGAACTGTCACCTCACAGAAGTCAGAATGGTCACCATTGGAAAATCTACAAACAATAAATGGTGGAGAGGATGTGGAGAGAAGGGAACTCTACTGCACTGTTGGTGGGAAAGTAAGCTGACACAGGCACTATGGAGAACAGGATGGACATTCCTGAACAAACTAGGAATAAAACTACCATATGACCCGGCAACCCACAACTGGGCATAAACCCTGAGAAAACCAAAGTCAAATCAAACCAAATCACAAAGGTACATGTACGTGAATGTTCTTTGCAGCCCTGTTTACAACAGGCAGGACATGGAAGCAACCTGGATGTCTATAGACAGATGAATGGATAAAGAAGATGTGGTACATATAGGCAATGAAGTATTACTCAGCCATAAAAAAGAATGAATGTGAGTCACTTGTAGTGAGATAAATAAACTAGAGTCTGTTATACAGAGTGAAGAAACTCAGAAAGAGAAAAACACATATTGTATACCATGCATATGTATGGAATCTAAAAAATAGGACAGATGAACCTATTTGTAGGGAAGGAATGGAGATGCAGATGTAAGAACAAACTTGTGGACACAGTTGAGGGAGGAGAGGGTGGGACGAACTGAGAAAATAGTGCTGACATTTATACACAATTGTGTGTGAAACAGATAGCTTGTGGAAGCTGCTGTAGAACACGGGGAGCTCAGCCTGGAGCTCTGTGGTGACCTAGAGGGATGGGGACATATACATATAATTATGACTGAGCCTCCTTGTTTTAAACAGAAACCAACACAACAATGCAAAGCAATTATCTTCCAACTAAGAAAAAAAAATTGTAAACATTTAAAAAATACAGTATTATTAAATTTGGGGAAATAAAAAAAAAAGGAAAAACAGATGGCCTCCCAAGTGCCTGGAGGGAGGGAGGACTAATCTTCATTCTGAATCAGAAATGAGAGACTGTGTTTTCAATCCTTTGGGACATACAATGTCTCCCCATTACACTTGCTCTGCAAGGCAATGCTGACTCAGTGAACACGAGTTAAGGTCAGGGGGCTTCTGTCCATGTTCCTCTAAGGTCCAAGTTGAGCATTATGGTTGAGGGTAAGCATTCAAAGTGTCATGAAGCTATGATTAGCATCGTGGCCCCACGAACACCTCTCTGCCCCTGAACAAGTCATATACTTCTCCAGACCTGTGTTTCCTTTTGTTCAAACGCTGCTGATGAACCTTCAAGCCCTGTTGTTAGGAACATAAAATGGTGCAGTTACTATGGATAAAGTATGGTGGTTCCTCAAAACAACCAAAACTGAATATACCATCATGGTTGGGCAATCCCACTTCTCAGAATACACCCAAAAGAACTGAAAGTGAGGTCACAGGAGACATTTGCACACCCATGTTTGTAGCAGCTTTGTTCACAATAGCTGAAAGATGAAAGCAGCCCAAACGGCCATCCACGAAAAATGGATGAACAGAAAGTGATGTGTGCCGACAGAGGAATATTATTCAGCAATAAAAAGACAGGAAATTCTGACCCATGCTACAACAGGGACAATACCCTTGTGGACAAGAGACTTGAGGACAATATGCTAAATGATAAAAAGCCAGTCTCCAAAAGACAAATACTGTATGGTTCACTTCTATGAAGTACCTGATATAGTCAAATTTACACAGACAGAAATAGATTGGTGGTTTAATACAGACTGGGTGAAAGGAAAAATAGGAAGTCGTTGATAAATGAGAATCTGGTTTCAGTTTTACAAGACGACAAGATTTCTGCAAATTGGTGTCACAGCTGTGTAAATTTACCCAATATTGCTGAACCGTTCATTTAAAAATGTTGAAGATGGCAAATTTACGAGTATTTTACTACAATTAAAAAAAAATGATGCGAGTGATAAACAGGAGAGCCAGCTTCACAGAGTTGCTGAGCGTACAAAACTCCAAGGTAACTTAACATGAAACACCAGTGAGTTGTCCTCAGCGGAATGCTCAGCTCCTAGATGAGGCATCAGCAGACATGGAGGGCAGAAAGGAGACAGGAGACTGAAGGCAGTGGTACCCAAATCACAAACTCTATGTGAGGGTCATCTGAGTGTTGAGTGAGCACCAGACTAAAACCGGTCGAAGAGCCTTTGGACATAGATCCCATCTCTCGCAGCCCCTCCTCTTCTCACACAAACACAATAGCTCCCAGCTCCTTCTACTTTCATCTGGAAAACAGGTCTCTCCACCCTCAGGCTGGACCCAGGCTGACCCCTCTGCACTCTGGGGTTGTAGAGGTCTCTTTGGGAGGATGTGAACTCAGCACCCAGTCTCCTACAGAAGAGGGTGACCCGAGACTTACTGGATCCTTGGAGCAGAGCCTGGAGCACTGGGTCAGTCAGGGAGGCTGAGGATAAGTCGCGCAGGGCAGGACCCGATGTTTGTCCAAAAACCAAAGAGCGAAGTCCCTGAGCACAGAAGACAACCTTTAACTCCTGGGTAGTTGTGGTGGGGAAGAGGCTGGGAGGACCAGAAGCTTCTGCAAAGTTCCTGTCAGTCCTTAACATGCCTGTGGTTACCGTCACGGGATTTTCAAAGATGTTTTAACTGGGGTAACATACAAATGACATCTCCCTCATGGCCCAGTCGGTAAATAATCTGCCTGCAATGCAGGATACCAGGTTGGATTCCTGGGTTGAGAAGATCCTCTGCAGAAGGGATAGGCTACCTACTCCAGTATCCTTGGGTTTCCCTGGTGGCTCAAACAGTGAAGAATCTGCCTGGAATGCAGAAGCCCTGGGTTCCAACCCTAGGATGGGAGAATCCCTGGAGGAGGGCATGGCAACCCACTCCAGTATTCTTGCTTGGAGAATCCCATGGACAGAGGAGCCTGGTGGGCTACAGTCCATAGGCTTGAAAAGAGTCAGACATACCTGAGCAGAGCACAAGAGCTTTTATAGACTCAGAGAGGGTGATACATTCAGAAACAGCACAGTTCACTCTGACAGTCATCTTGAAATTGGTCATCAGTGAGCTGACCAGCGTTGTCTTGACTGTTTTAGGTACAGTTAAACTTCAGTAACAAGGTCAGCTTGTTCCCATTTCCTTGAGGCCAGTTCTCAGAATTGGGGCACCTGTTGTCATGGCTACCCTCTGGTCATCAGTTAGTTAACTTCTTCCAGCTGGTGGAAATGTCTGTATCTACATGCTCTCAGAATATTTTCTGTAGCATTTGAGAAGGAACTAAAGGTCCTTGACTATGCTTAATCACTCTATTATTATTATTATGTGTTCTCCTTTGACTGTTTTCCTTTGTTTCTGCATGCTCTTCCTTCTTGGATTAAATTTATTCTTTCGATAAGCTTTTACCACAGACAGAAGGTAGGCAGAGGACATGGGGGTCAACGACCTGCCCCATTTCCATGTTAAGTACATTCACATTTTGTGCAACCAAACCCCAGGACTTTTTTTTCCCTCTGGCAAAACAGAAACTCTGTACACATTCACCAACAATTCCCCCTTTCTCCTTCCTCAAGTCCTCACAACACCATTCTACTTTCTCCCTATGAATCTGACCATGCTGACCACTTCATTTCAGTGGAACCATCCAATATTTGTCCTCTCTTGTCAGCCTTATTTTAATTGTATAATGTCCACTAGGTGTACCCATGTTGTAGCAATGTATTATATTCTATTCCTTTTAAATGTGGAATATACTGTGTTATTGGTACCTACCACATTGGCTTAACCATACTTTGGTCAATAGGCACTTGGGTTGCTTTCATGTCTTAGTTACTGTGAATATGGTGTTGTGAACACGACTGTACACACATCTCTTCCCAAGTGTGATTTCAACTCTTCTGGGTTTATCCTCAGAGGTAGAACTGCAGGATCATGTGTTTTTAAGATATTTTGTATTCTGTGATGGAGAAATAGTTCACATGCTGAGATATGGGGAAGTCAGTTTGGCTTATCTGTGGTTCAGCCTGAACTTTGTGTAAAAAAGATAGCCTGTCAGACCCTCAAAGCACATCTGCTTTAACCTTGAGGTAAAGAAAACTGTTTTGAAATATTAAAAGCAGAAAGGGAAAAACAACAAATAACACAAAGGGGATAAGGATAACAGCTGGTCTTTCAATAGAAACTCTTCAGGCCAGAAGGGAATGGCAGGACATATTTATACTAATGAAAGAGAAAAACCTACAACCTAGATGACTGTACCCAGCAAGGATCTCATTCAAATATGAAGGAGAAATCAAAAGCTTTACAGACAAGCAAAACCTGAGAAATTCAGCACCACCAAACCAGCTCTTCAACAAATGCTAAAGGACCTTATCTAGACAGGAAACACACAAATGGTTTATAAACTTGAACCCAAAACAACAAAGTAAATGGCAACAGGATCATACTTATCAATAATTACCCTAAATGTAAATGGGTTGAATGCCCCAGCCAAAAGACAACGACTTGCTAAATGGATACAAAAAACAAGACCCCTATATATGCTGTCTACAAGAGACCCACCTCAAAACAAGGGACACATACAGACTGAAAGTAAAGGGCTGGAAAAAGATATTTCACACAAATGGAGACGAAAAGAGAGCAGGCGTAGTGATACTCATATCAAAATAAAATAGACTTTGAAATAGAGGCCGTGAAAGAGTCAAAGAAGGACACTACATAATGATCAAAGGGTCAATCCAAGAAGAAGATATAACAATTAAAAATGTACATGCACCCAACACAGGAGCACCACAATATGTAAGGCAACGCTAACAAGTATGAAAGGGAAAATTAATAGGAACACAATAATAGTGGGAGACTTTAATACCCCACTCACACCTATGGATAGATTAACTAAACAGAAAATTAACAAGGAAACACAAGCTTTAAATAACACAATGGACCAGTTAGACCTAATTGATATCTATAGGACATTTACCCCAACAATGAATTTCACCCTTTTCTCAAGTGCACACAGTACCTTCCTGAGGCTAGATCACATCCTGGGCCATATATCTAGCCTTGGCAAATTCAAAAAAATTGAAATCATTCCAAGCATTTTTTTCTGATCACAATGCAGTAAGACTACAAGAAAAAAATACAAAAAAAGACTACTGTTAAAAATACAAACATATGGAGGCTGAACAACACACTTCTGAAGAACCAACAAATCACCAAAGAAATCAAGAAAGAAATCAAAATATGCATAGAAACGAATGATAATGAAAACACAACAACCCAGTACCTATGGGACTCAGTGCTAAGGAGAACGTTCATAACAATACAAGCTTACCTCAGGAAACAAGAGAAAAGCCAAATAAATAACCTAGCTCTGCACCTAAAGCAACTAGAAAAGGAAAGAACAAAGAACCCCAGGGTTAGTAGAAGGAAAGAAATCTTAAAATTAGGGCAGAAAGAAATGCAAAAGAAACAAAGGTGATCATAGCCAAAATCAACAAAGCTAAAAGCTGGTTCTTTGAGAAGATAAATAAAATAGACAAACCATTAGCCAGACTCATCAAGAAACAAAGGCAGAAGAAGCAAATCAACAAAATTAGAAATGAAAATGGAGAAATCACAGCAGACAACACAGAAGTACACAGGATCATAAGAGACTACTATCAGCAACTATATGCCAATAAAATGAACAACTTGGAAGAAATGGGGAAATTCTTAGAAAAGTATAACCTTCCAAAACTGAACCAGGAACAAATAGAGAATCTTAACAGACTCATCACAAGCACGGAAATCGAAACTGAAATCAGAAATCTTCCAGCAAACAAAAGCCCAGGACCAGACGGCTTCACAGCTGAATTCTACCAAAAATTTAAAGAAGAGTTAACACCTATCCTACCCAAACTCTTCCAGAAAACTGCAGGAAGGTAAACTTCCAATGTCATTCTATGAGGCCACCATCACCCTAATACCAAAACCTGACAAAGATGCCACAAAAAAAGAAAACTACAGCCCAATATCACTGATGAACATCGATGCAAAAATCCTTAACAAAATTCAGCAAACAGAATCCAACAACATATTAATAATATCATATATCATGACCAAGTGGGCTTTATCCCAAGGATGCAAGGATTCTTTAATATCCACAAATCAATCAATGTGATACACCACATTAACAAATTAAAAGATAAAAACCATATGATTATCTCAATAGATGTAGAGAAAGCCTTTGATGAATTTCAACATCCATTTATGATAAAAATCCTCCAGAAAGCAGGAGTAGAAGGAACATACCTCAACATAATAAAAGCCATATATTATAAACCCACAGCAAACATTATCCTCAATGGGGAAAAAATTGAAAGCATTTCCCCGAGAGTCAGGAACAAGACAAGTGCCCATTCTCACCACTACTATTCAACATAGTTTTGGAAGTTTTAGCCACAGCAATCAGAGAAGAAAAAGAAATAAAAGGAATCCAGATTGGAAAAGAAGAATTAAAACTCTCACTGTTTGCAGATGAAATGATCCTCTACATAGAAAACCCTAAAGACTCCACCAGAAAATTACTAGAGCTAATCAATGATTATAGTAAAGTTGCAGGATATAAAATTAAGACACAGAAATCCCTTGCATTCCTATACACTAACAATGAGAAAACAGAAAGAGAAATTAAGGAAACAATTCCATTCACCATTGCAACAAAAAGAATAAAATACTTAGGAATAAGTCTACCTAAAGAAAGAAAAGACCTATATATAGAAAACTATAAAGCACTGATGAAAGAAATCAAAGAGGACACAAATAGATGGAGAAATATACCATGTTCGTAGATTGGAAGAATCAATATACTGAAAATGAGTATACTACCCAAAGCAATCTACACATTCAATGCAATCCCTATCTAGCTACCAATGGTGTTTTTCAGAGACCTAGAACAAATGATTTCACAATTTGTGTGGAAATACAAAAAAAAAACCCTCGAATAGCCAAAGCAATCTTGAGAAAGAAGAATGGAACTGGAAGAATCAATCTGCCTGACTTCAGACTATACTACAAAGCTACAGTCATCAAGACAGTATGGTACTGGCAAAGAGACAGAAATATAGATCAATGGAACAAAATAGAAAGCCCAGAAATAAATCCATGCACCTATGGACACCTTATCTTTAACAAAGGAGGCAAGAATATACAATGGAGAAAAGATGATCTCTTTAACAAGTGGTGCTGAGAAAAGTGGTCAACCACTTGGTAAAGAATGAAAATAGAACACTTTCTAACACCATACACAAAACTAAACTCAAAATGGATTACAGATCTAAATGTAAGACTAGAAACTATAAAACTCCTAGAGGAAAACATGGGCAAAACACTCTCTGACATAAATCACAGCAGGATCTTCTATGGCCCACCTCCCAGAGTAATGGAAATAAAAGCAAAGATAAACAAATGGGACCTATATAAACCTAAAAGCTTTTGCACAATGAAGGAAACCATAAATAAGGTGAAAAGACAGCCTTCAGAATTGGAGAAAAGAATAGCAAACAAAGCAACTGACAAAGAATTAATCTCAAAAATACACAAGCAGCTCCTGCAGCTCAATGCCAGAAAAATAAATGACCCAGTCAAAAAATGGGTCAAAGAACTAAACAGACATTTCTCCAAAGAAGACATACACATGGCTAACACAAGAAAAAAATGCTCAGCATCACTCATTAACAGAGAAGTGCAAACCAAAACCACAATGTGGTACCATCTCATGCTGGTCAGAATGGTTGCTATTCAAAAAGTCTACAAACAGTAAATGCTGGAGAGGGTGTGGAGAAAAGGGAACGCTCTTAAACTGTTGGTGGGCATGCAAACTAGTACAGCCACTGTGGAGAACAGTGTGGAGATTCCTTAAAACACTGGAAATAAAACTGCAATACGACCTAGCAATCCCACTGCTGGGCATACACACTGCAGAAACCAGAATTGAAAGAGACACATGTACCCCAGTGTTCATCACAGCACTGTTTATAATAGCCAGGACATGGAAGCAACCTAGATGTCCATCAGCAGACGAATGGATAAGAAAGTGGTGGTATATATACACAATGGAGTATTACTCAGCCATTAAAAGAATGCATTTGAATCAGTTCTAATGAGGTGGATGAAACTGGAGCCTATTATACAGAGTGAAGTAAGTCAGAAAGAAAAACATCAATACAGTTACTAACGCATATATATGGAATTTAGGAAGATGGTAATGATGATCCTATATGTGAGAGAGCAAAAGAGACACAGATGTAAAGAACAGTTGTTTGGACTCTGTGGGAGAAGGTGAGGGTGGGATGATTTGAGAGGATAGCATTCAAACATGTATATTATCATATGTGAAGTGGATCGCCAGTCCAGGTTTTATGAATGAGACAGGGTGTTCAGGGCTGGTGCACTGGGATGACCCTGGGAGATGGCATGGGGAGGGATGTGGGAGGGGGGTTCTGGATGGGGAACACATTTGCATCCGAGGCTGATTCATGTCAATGTTTGGCAAAAACCACTACAATTTTGTAAAGTAATTAGCCTCCAATTAAAATAATTAAATTAATTTAAAAAAATCTGTTTTGAAGATAAGGATGAGCAACTGTCTTCTCACAGGTCCATGCCCTGGAATGTAAAGTTCCCTTCCTAGACACCAGGGTCCTGTTGTCTCACTGTCTGTGCACTAGTTTGTCTCTTAAAACCTTGAAGGAGATCACCCTGTCATGTGTGGCATTTGCTCTTTGGTCAGACAAGGTATAAGACAGTATTGAAAAAGGTACTTCAAGAAAGCAGTTCCTCAGAGTTATCTGAGCATCTGTCTCTAGAGTATAATCCTCAATTTGGTTCAAACAAAATGCTTCCCTATTCCCATTATAGATTGTTTATTGATTATTTCTTTGGCGGCTTGAATTTTTGATGACCAAGGACCCTGCAAAGTAGAGGCTGTGAAACTGGGGGTCCCACTCAGACCCTGCTCCCTCCCAGTCCTCTTACACTTCTCAACTCCCCACAGTCTGCACATGATCTGAGACACTCCAGTGTGGGGGGACCCCAAGGCCAGCTGGACCCCAACCAGGAGGAGAGGAATTTAACATCTGATATTAATTCAAGCAGCACAGCATTGAATAAGCATCGCACTTGCGTCCAGCCTTGCACAAAGGGGTGGAAGAGGGTAAATGGGAAGGTGTCCTCCTTGTCTTCTTCTTCAAGGAGTTCTGTTTGCTGAGCACACAGGCAAGGAGGGAAACGGGATGTAAGAGGTAAGGAGCTCCAGTCTTCAGGAAGGAAACCCAAGGAGCAGGAAGTGGAGTGGTGAAGGGCTGACTAGATTCTGAAATCTATCAAGTAACCCCTAAGATAAGACCCTGGACACAGACCGTCAAAACAAGACTTAAATGTAGTAGTTGACTCTTACATTAACTTCTTTTTTTTAAATTGAAGTATAGTTGACTCATAATACTGTAAAAAATTTTTTTTCAAAAATCCAACTACACACGGTGAAATAAAGTGGTTTAAGGTGTGTCGAGAGTTTAGACACTGTCCAACTGTCACACCAATTAGCCTCTAGGGGGCATAATGCCTCCAAGGAGAAATTGCAATTCTGCTTACCAGTTGTAAAGTACTGCAATTCAGTTGCTCAGTCATGTTTGACTCTTTATGACTCCAAAGACTGAACATCTCTGAGATATGTCTGTATTGGCTCTTCACTTTGGGTCATATCGTTTATTTATTTATATTTAAATTTATTTATTTTTAATTGGAAGATAATTGCTTTACAATATTATGTTGGTTTCCGCCATACATCGCCATGAATCAGCCATAGGTACACGTATGTCCCCTCCTTCCTGGGCCTCCACTACCACCTCCCACCCCATCCACCCCTCTAGGTTGTCACAGAGCACTGGGTCTGAGCTCCCGGTGTCATAGAGCCACTTCCCATTAGTGATCTATTTTACACATGGTAATGGATATGTTTCAATGCTCCTCTCTCAATTCGTCCCACCCTCTCCTTCCCCCACTGTGCCCACAAGTCTGTTCTCTATGACTGCATCTCTACTGCTGCCCTACAGATAGGTTCCTCAGTACCACCATCTTTCTAGATTCCATACATATGTGTTAAGATATAAGATTTATTCTCTTTCTGACTTACTTCACTCTGTAGTAAAAGCTCTAGGTCCATCCACCTCATTAGAACTGAGTCAAATGCATTCCTTTGTATGGCTGTGAAAGGCTATTTAATCAACATAAAAAGTGCACCATTTTTCTGCCCTGGAGAATTGTCAACATTCTGGTTTTGGTTGACTGTGTTTTCACTCAAAATGTGAATCTGTCCCTTATGTTCACAGTGAGCTGTAGTTGATCTAGAGGCTTGATGACGTTCTGATTCAGCTTTTCATCAGGACTGTGTTCCGGGCGGTGTTCTGTGCTGCCTGTTACAGCACCCTGGGTAATACGGGATATCCAGTTGTCCCCCAGCAGTAAGGGAAGAACAGCCATCAGGTGATGTCAGCCTCCTCCATCAGAGTTTCACCTGACAGAATCAGTCACATTAATTGTGTCCTAAACCTGATTTCATTAGAACTTGCAAGGCAGTGACTTTGCCTAATTCTGTTCATCCTCCTCCATCTATTTTTAAATTCATTTGATAACTTTGGTTTGTTCTAATGACAATACTTTGACCACCTGATGTGAAGAGCTGACTCATTTGAAAAGACCCTGATGCTGGAAAAGATTGAAGGCAGGAGGGGAAGGGGATGACAAAGGATGAGATGGTTGGGTGGCATCACCAACTCGATGGACATGAGTTTGAGTAAACTCCAGGAGTTGGTGATGGACAGAGAGGCCTGGCATGCTTCAGTCCATGGGGTCACAAAGAGTTGGACACGACTGAGCAACTGAAATGAACTGAAAAACTTTGCTACTCAGTATCTTGACCTCCAGCTCTCCTTCACTGTACTTCAGTTGCTCATTCCCACAGTCCTCCACCTCATTATTACCAACATCTTCAATGTCTATATCTCAATTTTAAGCATTCTGTTTGCAGCAACACCTTTTTATTTTGACTACCCTATTTCATGTCCCATCTTTTAGTTCCACTCAACTGTAACCATTTATCAACCAACCACTACTTCCCATCCCCTTCACCCACCTCTGGCAATGCAGGAGGTTTTTGTTTGTTTGTTTGTTTGTTTTCAATTAAGAACTTTCCCTCATCAACTCTACTGTGTAACTCTTAGGGTCTGTGACGGAAGAGTAAAGTGGTTATTACACAGTGTGATTCTGTATCTCAGGGAAGCTGGAGGAAAAGATGAAAATGACTAATTATCTTTCTCACTGTAAAATAACCCACCTTATCTGTTATTGTGCTCTTTTTCTTAAAATCTACTTTGTCTGATATTTATATTGCTATGCTAGCTTTCTATGTTACTGTTTGCATGATGTATCTGTTCCTTTCCTTCTACTTCCAACCTATCTCTTTTCTCATGTTTAAATTGCAGCTCTTTTTTCTAAAGAAAGATTTGAGTTGCCACATAATAGGAACATGAATTGGTAATTACAAATCCTCCCACAAAGCAAAGCTCAGGCTCAGATGACTTCTCTCCTTAAATTCTATCAAATATTTAAAGAAAAAATAATATGGACACTTTATAAGCTCTGTCAGAAAAAAAAAAAAAAGCAGTATGAGAATATGTTTAAAGTCATGACTTATTAAATAAAGCTGATTAGATTTTCAATTTTTTTAAAGTGAAATTCTTTCTTTTAAATTCATTTTTAATCTCTTTTTCTTATTTTTCGGCCACATTGCACAGTTTTTAGAATCTTAGTTCGGTGACTAGGGACTGAACCCTGGCCAAGGCAGTGAAAGTGCAGAGTCCTAACTCCTAGACTCCATTGAATACCCTATGTGTAACTCTTTTTCTTTTGTTTTTAATATATATATTTTTTATGTGGACCATTTTTAGTCTTTATTGCTTCCATTTTATGTTCTGGTTTTTTGGCCATGAGGCATGTGGGATCTTAGTTCCACAACCAGGGATCAAACGGGCACCCCCTGCATAGGAAGGCCAGGTCTTAACCACTGGACTGCCAGGAAAGCCCCCTAAAGTGCAACTCTTGTCATAATATGGGCTTCCCTGGTAGCTCAGTTGGTAAAGAATCCACCTGCAAGGCAGGAGACCCTGGTTCAATACCTGGCTCAGGAAGATCCGCCGGAGAAGGGATAGGCTACCCACTCTAGTATCTTGGACTTCCCTGGTAGCTCAACTGGTAAAGAATCCACCTGTAATGTGGGAGACCTGGGTTCCATCCCTGAGTTGGGAAGATCCCCTGAGAAGGGAAAGGCTGATCACTCCAGTATTCTGGCCTGTAGAGTTCCATGGACTACAGTCCTTGGGGTCACAAAGAGTCGGAAACGACTGAGAGACTTTGACTTTCTTGTCACAATATATGGCTCCTGTGTTTCCTCCCACGTGACAGTTTATGTGTTTTCACTGGAAACAGGCACAAGGAGGCCATGCTTATGTTCAAGTTAATATTTTATTTCTTCCTCTGGTTTCTGCTTACATTTTTGTACATTTTTCATGAAAATTCACTTTTCTGGATGTGTATTATGCTTTTCAATGTTTCCATCAGCATTTACAGCATTCAAGTCACTTTGTCCACTAGCAATAAATACATGACTGTAAATGCATTCCACCTTCACGACCATAGAGGCTCACACTGCCCCTTGAACCAGCAGATCTTTCAGTGCATGGAAGGATTCCACACAGCATCCATGTCCTCTAGTTAAGACAATCCATCACTAGGGATGTTTCTGTTAAGTCTGGGAAGTGGAGGCTGCTGGCTGTTGATCATTGTTCTCCCCCAGGCTGTGTTGGATCCCATATCCAAAGTATATGGCAAGTCCTAGTAAGGAAATGAGACAGAGAAGGAAAAGTAGGTGCTCTCCTCACTTACAGATGCCCAATAGGGCTCCTATCATGGTGTCTGACACAGTTTAGGAGAGAGGTAGTAAGAAGAATAATGGACTCCGTCACTCAAGAGGCCTCTGTAGCCCAGAAAACCACTCACCAATCGCCATCCAGATGCCAAATTGGGCCCAGGTCCGAGTGGTCATCTGAATCATTAAGTAAACATTCATAAAAGTGCTCACCAGGAAGAGGGCAGGCAAAGCAGGGACCTGTGAGCAAAGTCAGTTCATTCCTGAACACACCCCAGATGTCTGAAAGGGAGGCCCTACCCCTTGTGGGCAGGAAAACTCCAGTTCTACTCAGACTGTGTGCTCAGTGCTTAGTGAGACTGAGTTTGTAAAGCACTGAGTGTGGATCAGGGAACAGTCCATTGGTTTCAGCAAATCCCCTCATTGCCTGTCCAGCAAAGGATGTTTAGACCTAAAGCACACAGACCTCCTTCACTCGAGGTGGACACTTTGGGCACACGAGGTCACCTACCCTGAACGGAAGAGTACTGGGGTTCTGGGGCTGCCTCCAGATGATGACCGTGACCCCAGTGATGAGCAGCAGCAGCAGCAGAGCCACTGTTGTGAGCACGGGGTCTCCAGAGAACACCTGGCTGGACCAATGGTACAGGATCAGGCTCAGGATTATCAGCAGAAGAACTGCAAGGGTCAAGGTGGAGAACAGGCTGGACTCAAAAGACAAAGATGTCAGGGCTTTGGGTCACATCCCTCCCCAGGATGCCCACATCAGAAAGAGCCATCATATCTCCAAGACTCCTCAACTGACAAAATACACACTCCAGTACCATCCTGTCAATTTCAGAATATGACCAAAGAAAAATCCCACTGCTCACCAACTAGGGAGGCACATCCATAGACAATCTGGCCAGATTTCCGGGTGGGGATGGTGCTGGGAGGGAACCACAGACTCTTTAGAATGTTTGAGGTTCCTGCTTCAGGTTCAGATTCCAAAGGACCTCCTTCAACTTCAGGCTTCGTCTCAGTTTCCCCCTCTGTTTTCTCCTTCTTGCTTCCGTTCTGGGCTGGTTGATACCTGAATTAGAAATACTAAGGCAATATTAGTAACAGCCCCTACTGCTGATCCAACATCAGTCTATCTAATGCCTCTCTTTCCCCAGTCAATGGTACAGGACGTTGAGGAGGCAGCATGAAGGTAGAAGATGATTCCCTCCCCACCAACCCTTACAAGTCAAAGACCGCCCACCCCCCCCCCCCAGTCAAGGTGTCATGGGGTCTCACCTGAGGACAAGGACAGAAAATGTCACCAGGGAGTAAGTGAGCAGGGACTGAAATGACATGAGGTCCACCGTGTCAGTGAAGTCGAAGAGTAACGCCATGACCGCTGGGATGAGGGAGCAAAGACAGTGGGGGGAGAGTTAGAAACCACTGGAAATACTCAAGTTAAGAAGTATGATTTTAAAAGGGTGAGTTTTGTTTATTCACCTGCAAGAGTTCCAGGAACCAAGACAGCCATGATGGGGGTTCCTGTGGGGGCAACGGTGTGGACAATGATGCAGGCATCGGTGGTGTGGATAATGATGGTGTGGGCATCGGTAGGGGCAGGGATCCAGGCAAGTCCCCAGAAAAGGAGCCCATCCTCTGCCATTGCATAGGTCAACTGAGACATGATAAACATGATACTCAGAAGGCTGGAAGAGAAAATGGGAATGTGTGAGAAGGTGCAGAAGCAGGAGAGACCGGGGCTTTTGCTCCCTGGTCTACATGGGGCAAGATGTCTTTCTCTCTCATCTCTCAGTCCCAAGGGCCGGGGATACCCGAGCATCTGACAGTAGGTGAGGAGAAAACCATGACACTGACCTGTATAAAAGAATGGAGAAGGTGCCAACAGCCATGACATATTTGGCAGAGTTCCACCCAACATAGATGAAAGCCTGCGGCAAGGGGCTCTCAAGCTGAATCAGGTAGTAGGGCACCATGAGGGTGAGGGCCGCCGAGACACCAAAACACACCAAAAAGCAGATGAAGAAGGAGATCATGACAGCCAAGGGCATGGACCACTGAGGATTGCTGGCTTTTCTCCCTTTCGGAGAAGGTATTGGGTCAGTAAACACCAAACTCACTTTACTCTTCAACCTTCAAAAGCAACCTAACCTTCTACCCACCCCTGTGTCCAAGGGCAGCCCATTCTGTTCCCAAACCCCAATGGGACACACGATGCCCATGTTACCTGCATTGACAATGCCAGCAAAACCAACAAATGCGTAGAAACATGTAGCTGCTCCCTGGAGAATTCCATCAAAAGCAAAAGGCACAAACCCTCCAGAACCCAGAAGGCCCAAGCTATGGTGAGAGAAGCAAAGAGGAAGAATGTGGGTGAGCTGTGTTCAGCCATCTCTACTGGGCTCCTCCCTTAGTACCACAGGTCCTGGGCTCCAGGAACCCCCAAGCTTGGACATCACTCCAGGTCTCATTAGTCCCCAGCATATTCCCAACTCTGCACACCACACACACATGCATTAATACAACCAAGGGTACCCTCCTAACCTGCAGGCATCACCAGATCCAGCTGCAGCCAATGTGTAGTCCTGTTCCGTGAGCTTCCAGTTGTGCAGATCGCCCTTAATGAAGCCAGAGAGGATGATGAAGCTGAGGACCAAAATGTTCAAGCCTGTGGACACTTTGTAAATCAGGGTTGACTCATAAACTCTCAGAGCCAGGAGTCCTGTGGGAAAAATGGAAAATGAGACAACAAAATAACTAAAGCCAGCACTCCCCTAGCAATCCATTGGTTAAGACTCTGAGCTTCCACTACAGGGAGCATAGGTTCAATCCCTGGTCTGGGAGTTCCCCATGCATTGCAGTGAGGTTAGAGAAATCAATAACTAAATCCATAGAGACAGAAAGCAGATGAGTGATTGCCCAGGGCTGGTGGTTGGTGGTTGTGGACAGATGGACAGTGACTGCTCAGTGGGTACAGGGTTTCCTTTTGCTGTAATGGAAACGTTTGGTACTGGATGGGGGTGGTGGTTACACAGCACTGGGAATGTACTAAGTGCCGCTGAATTGGACACCTGCTGATGGATATTTTCTTACTGTGACCATCATCTCACAATATCCATGTCTATCAAATCATCTTAAACTTTTACAATGCTGTTTGTCAGCTGTTGTGGTTCAGTCACTCAGTCATGTCTAATTCTTTGTGACCCCATGGACTGCAGCACGCCAGGCTGCCCTGTCCTTCACTATCTCCCACAGATTGCTCAAACTCATGTCCATTGAGTCAATGATGCCATCCAGCCATCTGATCCTCTGTTGTACCCTTCTCCTCCTGCCCTCAGTCTTTCTCAACATCAGGGTCTTTTCCAATGAGTCCATTCTTCTCATCAGGTGGCCAAAGTATTGGAGCTTATGTTTCAGCATCAGTTCCTCCAATAAATATTCAGAAATGATTTCCTTTAGGATGGACTGATTGGATCTCCTTGCAGCCCAAGAGATTCTGAAGAATCTTCTCCAGCACTACAATCAAAAGCCTCAATTCTTTGGTACTCGGCCTTCTGTATGGTCCAACTCTCACATCTGTACATGACTACTGGAAAAACCATAGCTTTGACTCCATGGACCTTTGTCCGCAGTTATGCCTCTGCTTTTTAATATACTGTCTAGGTTTGTCATAGCTTTCCTTCCAA
Source organism: Bos grunniens (assembly GCF_055505025.1). Lineage (NCBI taxonomy): Eukaryota > Metazoa > Chordata > Mammalia > Artiodactyla > Bovidae > Bos > Bos grunniens. The sequence goes on along the minus strand of NC_141182.1, from coordinate 61,532,170 downwards.
GGAGAAAGTGCCTTTTAATTTCATGGCTGCTGTCCCCATCTGCAGTGATTTGAGAACCCAAGAAAATAAAGCCTCTCACTGTTTCCATGTTTTCCCCATCTATTTTACATGAAGTGAATTATATCTTCCCTTGTAGGTCAGTCAATAAAGAATCTGCCTGCAGTGCAGGAGACCTGGGTTCGACCCCTGGGTTGGGAAGATCCCCTGGAAAAGGAAATGGCAACCCACTCCAGTATGCTTGCCTGGAAAATCTCATGGACAGAGGAGCCTGGTGGGCTGTACTCCATGGGAAAGTGTCGGGCACGACTGAGTGACTAACACTTACGTAAAGCTGGGAAAAACAATAAAATGGTTAAATTGACATGAATTTCCTCTCAGTTAAACAAAACAAAACAAAACAAAACACATAGCTTTGATCTCAGTACAGAGGAAGAAACTTGTTCGTCTAGGTAAATAATTACCAGCTGGGGTGATTTTTTGCTCCAAGAGACATTGGCTCTGCCTGTTGGCATTCCAATTGTCACAGTTTGGGGGTTGGGTGTCACTGGTACCTAGTACATAAAGATCATAGATGCTACTCAACATCCAAGAATGATTTTTGGGGGGTTACCCCTCTTGGCATGTGAGATCTTAGTTCCCTGACCAGGGATTCAGCCCAAAACTTCATCAGTGAAAGCACAGTGTCCTAACCATTGGACCACCAGGGAATTCCCTCAACAACATTTTCTTTAAAAAACCAGAAAATGTACAGGACAGCAGCCCACACCAAAGAATGATCCAATCTAAATTACCAATAGTCCCAGGGTAGGAAAAATGCTCTCTGTCTTGCCTTCCTCTCTTTCTTATTCCAAACCCTTTTTCCCAGTCTTAATTCCCCACCCTTCTGCCACCCCAAGCCTTCCCCATGCCAGCTCCCCCTCCATACCCTGTTCTTCCCTTTCTGTCTCTGGTCCCTTCTCACCTGTGAGCAGCAGCACCAGGCCCAGGGCAAGAAAGTCTGGAAATGAGGCCAGGAAGTAGGGCATTTGCAGAGAGAAAGTTCCCTCTAATGCCTCAGAGATGTGGTTCCCAATCAGGCTGTCAAAGATGGAGCTCCAGGCCCGGGCTATACAGGCAATGGCTGCAGCAACAGAAGAAGGAATGTTTACAAGCAGACAGAAACTGAGCCCCTATTATGCACCATGTGAGATATTTGGGGCAGGAAGTGAGCAAAAATACACCTGATCTCAAAGAGTTTCTTCTCATGGGGTGGACAGGGGAGACCCAGGTGATTCACAAAAGGGCCAACTATTTAATATTCTAGAAGACAGAAGTGATGGAAAACAAAGAAACACAGGTAAATGAGACTAAGAGGAACTAGATCAGAGTTGAATTTTTAAGTTGAGGTGTAAGGGAAAATCCAGGAAGGCAACAGCTCAGCAAAGACTTCACTGTGGTCAGAGGATGAGTCTAGGGATGTGCTTCCCTCTCACCCACTCCCTACAGTTCCCTTTCCTCTGGTTTCTCGGTCCATCACTTAAGGAAAGCAGGACAGACCTGCGTGCAACAAGGTTGTGCAGTTTTCCTGCCACCATTACTCCTCTCCCAACCCTGCCTTGAAGGTGGATAACAGAGTTCTGATGAATGAGTGAAGCCTCTTCATCTCTCCAACTTTCTCCATCTTAAGGCCCACTTCTCCCCACTCCCCATCATCTCACCAATAATGAAATACAGTAAGAGGTTCCAGCCAGTGATGAAGGCGTACAGTTGTCCCATTGTGACATAGCTGATGAAATACACAGTACCAGGTCTTTCTACTCCAGCTGCCAACTCGACATAACACAGCCCAGACAACAGAGTAGTCAGGCCGGCCACCAGTAAGAAAAGGATGATTGCTGGTCCAGCTATGAATTTGGCCACTCCCCCAATCAGGATGTATATGCCAGCTCCCAACATGTTGTCCAAACCTATCACCACCAGGTCCAGGGTGTTCAGAGGAGGGGTCTCAGAACTCTCAGGTTCCTCCCTGAACTGTGGCTTCCTGCGGACCAGCTTCTGACCAAACTGGCGAAGATACTGACCCAGCATCATAGACATAGTTGAGGGGGCTATGATCTGCTGAGAAAGCAAGGCATGAAGTCATCAATGATGTCCATCTGCCCTTGACCCTGGAAGCTCAATTCCACGGAGGAATGGAGGGATGGGGAGCAGGTGGTAAAAGGACACACTGGGCAAGTTCTCTCTGTGGGAACTTTGGTTTCTTCAAATAAAGAAGATTTTTAATGTTTCAAGATTACTCAAAGATTTGCTTGAAGAGAAGTGAGGGGTACAAGAATATGTCTTCCCAAATGTGCCACTTTAACTCAAGGATTCTTTATGAGCTAAAGGTAATTAAGACCCAAAAGGCTTGGGAAAAGCTTCCTGTCACTCCCTTGTCTGTGTGTGTTAGTTGCTCAGTCACATCTTTGCAACCCCAATAGACTCCTCTGTCCATGGGATTCTCTAGACAAGGATACTGGAGTGGGTTGCCATGTCCTCCTCCACGGGATCATCCTAACCCAGGGACTGAACCCAGATCTCCTGCATTGCAGGCAGATTCTTTACCATCTGAGCCACCCTTAAGCCACTCGCCAATATACAAATATTGTATGGTTCCATTTCTATGACGTATTGAGAGGAGTCAAAGCCATAGAGACAGAAAGTTGAATGGTGGTTTGCCAGGGGCTGGGGTTAAGGGGGAAATGGGGAGGTATTGTTAAATGGGGCACAGTTTCCATTTTACAAGATACAAAAGAGCTCTTCAGATTGGCTGGACAGCAATGTAAATACACTTAACATTAGTGAACTGCACACTTAAAAATGATGTGGGTGGGAATTCCCTGGCAGTCCAGTGGCTCGGAGTGAGAACTTTCACTGCCATGGACCTGCATTTGATCCCTGGTGGGGGAACTGAGATCCTCAGAAGCATGTGGGTGTTGGGGCTGAATTTTGAAAAGAACGGTTATGATGGTAAATATTATGTCATGTATATTTTACTGCCTTTTTGCTGTTGTTATTGCCAATGATAAATAATAGAGACCAGCTTCAAAGTGTTGCTGGGTGTACAAACCTTAAGGTGATTGAATACAAATCAACATAGCATTAACTTGAGCAAACTCGGGAGATGGTGAAGGACAGGGAAGCCTGGTGTGCTACACTCCACAGGGTCGTGAAGAGACAGGCATGACTGAGTGACTGAACAAGAACCTACCATCATCACCTACAGACACCAACATCTGCTGATATGCAAGTCCTTTATAGTTCCCTCATATCAGCAGAAGAGGAACACATAGATTTAAAAGGCGGACGGTATACAAGAGACTGAAGTGGGTGGCCCATATATCATAAGCCCTGTATAAAGATAATCTTCACTATTGTTTGAGCATCATTCAAAAAAAAAAAAAGTGAGTGATACAGAGCCTGCCTGCCAATGCAGGAGATGTAAGAGACGCTGGTTCGATCTCTGGGTTGGGAAGAACCCCTGGAGGAGGAAATGGCAACCTACTCCAGTATTCTCGCCTAGAGAATCTCCATGGACAGAGGAGCCTGGCGGGCTACAGTCCATAGGGTCGCAAAGAGTCAGACATGACTGAAGTGACTTAGCACACGTGCAAGAACCTCCAGGCACTGATCCAACCTCCCCTCCCGCTGGCCACCCCCCACCACTGATTCTCACACAAAACACAAGAGCTCCCAGCTCCTGTTTTCATCTGTAAAACGGGTCTCTCCACCCTCAGGCTGGAGCTGGGCTGACCCCCTCCACTCTGGGGTTGCAGAGGTCTCTTTAGGAGGATGTGAGCTCAGCACCCAGTCTCCTACAGAAGAGGGTGATCCAAGACTTACTGGATCCTTGGAGCAGAGCCTGGAGCACTGGGTCAGTCAGGGAGGCTGAGGGTAAGCCGTGCGGGCCTGGAGCTGAGACATCTCCAAAAACTGAAGCAGGGAGTCCTGAGCACAGAACACAGTCCTCACCCCTGGGTTGTTGGGGTGGGGGTGGGGGTGGGGGTAGGGTTCGGTGGACGGGGACCATCTGTTCTGTTGCTATCAGCCCTGACTCCTCTGTGGTTACCCTCGGGGGAGGTTCTGAGAGGGTTTTTTTTTTTTTTTTTAAGTAGTTAAGATGATTTTTTATTAATTAATTAGATTATTAATTGGTTGTGCTTGGTCTTTGTGGCTGCGCACAGGCTTTGTCTAGTCACAGCAAGTGGGGGCTACTCTGCGGCGGTGCAGGAGCTTCTCACAGCTGCGACTTCTCCTGTTGTGGAGCACAGGCTCTGGGCTGGGCGGGCTGCACTAGCTGTGCCTTGTGGCCTCAGTAGTACCGGTTCTAGAGAACGGGCTCAGGAATTGCAGGGCGCAGGTTTAGTTGCTCCACACCATGTTCAATCTTCCTTGATCAGGGATCAAACCTGAGTCCCCTGCAGTGACAAGCAGATTCTCTACCACCAGGGAAGGCCCTGAGATGTTTTTTTTTGTTGTAGTAAAGTACACACAACAAAATTTACCGTTTAATTCATGTTAAGTGTCCAGTTCAATCATGTTTTGTGTGTGTGTGCTGAGTCACTTGAGTCACGTCCGACTCTTTGCAGCTCCACCAGGCTGCTCTCCGTGGGAGTCTCCAGGCAAGAATACTGGAGTGGGTTGCCATTTCCTCCTCCTGGGGATCTTCCCAATCCAGAGACTGAATCCAGGTCTCCTACATCTCCTGCATGGGCCCCCGGGTTCTTTACCACTAGTGCCACTCGGAAAGCCCCTCAGTCATGTTAGGTATATTCATATTTTGTGCAACCAAATTCCAGAACATTTTTCATCTGTCAACGCTGAATCTCTTATTTCTATTAAACAACAATTCCTTCTTTTTCCTTTTCCGGTTCCTGGCAATCACCATCTACTTTCTGTCTCTGTGAATCTGATGACTCCAGAGCCCTCACTTAAAAGGAATCACACAATAGTTCTCAAGTGTAGTCACACTTATTTTACTGAGTATGATATCATGTGTCAGAATTCCCTTCCTTTCTAGTATGGTCAGTGGGCACTTGGGTTGCTTTCATGTTTTAATTATTGTGAAAAATGCTGCTATGGCCATGGGTGTACTCTCAGCTCTTTTGGGTATATCCTCACAGGTAGAATTGCTAGATCATAAAGTCCTAAGATTTTTATCTGCTTGTGATGGAGAAAATGTTGACATATTGAATATTTTCAATGGGAAAGTCATTTGGCCTATACATGGTTCATCTTGAACTGTGTGTGAACTAAAACAGCCTGTCTAACCCTCACAGCTCATCTGCTTTAACCATTGAGTTAAAGAGCATCTGGTTTGAAGATAAGAATGAGCATCTCCCTTCTCATGGCGTCCATGTTAACACTCCCTCCAAGATAAGGTTCCCTTCCCGGACACCAGGGCCCTGCTGTCTCACTGTCTACAGACTAAGTCTGTTTCTTTTTGAAACTTGAAAGAATACACCCTGTCGTGTGTGATGTATGTTCTCTGTTGGATGAGGCATAAGACTGTGCCGGAAACCATGCTTCAGTGGAACAGTTCTGAGAATTCCCTGGCAGTATTCTGTGTGTTCACTGCAGTGGGCATGGGTTCGATCCCTGGTATGAACTAAGGACCCTGCACACTCCCCTCCTCCCACACGCCATGCAGCAGGGCCAAAAAAGAAAAGAAAACCAGAGCAGTTCTTCAGAGTTATTTAAGAGGCTGCCTCCCAGGCTATAGTGCTCAGCTTGGCTCAAGTAAAACTCTTTTATTCCTGTTAGATTGTATATTGATTCTTTCCATGGACACTTGAACTCATTTGATCATAAAGGACCATGAGACATGTGAGCTGTAAGACTTGGGACCTGACTTACAACCCTGCTCCCTCCCAGTCCTCTTGCTGGATACCCACTGTCTACACATGACCTGAGACACTCCAGTGCGGGGGAACACACAAGCCCAGCTGGACCCCAACCAGGAGAAGGGGAGCTTAAAGACTCTGATGTTAATTCAAGCAAAGCAAACATGGAACCAGCATCGCACCTGCACCCAGCCTTGCACAAAAGGATGGAAGAGGGTAAAGGGGGTGTGACTTGGACTGCTTCTTCAGGGAGCTCTGTTTGTTGGGAGAGCTGAGCACAGAGATGGAGAAGGAAAATGATGCAAGAGATCAGGAGCCCTGCTCCTCCTGGAAGGAAAATCTGAGAGTGAGAGGGGAATGTTGCAGCTTTAGAAGATGCTTGAAGTGGTGACTAGATTCTGACCCAAGTCAAGTGACCCACATGCTAGAACACTGGGCACATACCAGCAAAAGGAGACATAGATGCAGTACTTGATGGACTCTCACATTTGCTTCTCTTTTTAACATTGAAGTATAGTTGATTTACAATATTTTAAGTTAAAAAAAAAAAGAAAAACAGGTACACAAGATGAAAGAGGCTTAACCTATTTCAGAAAGTTTTAGTTTGTTGAGTGAGGATGCACTTGAATCCCCAAAGTTGGTTAAAAAAAAAAAAAAAGTCTAGTGTTCATCGTTCAGTTGGGTCTGACTCTGTGAGTCCATGGACTGTGGCCCGCCAGGGTCCTCTGTCCATGGGATTCTCCAGGCAAGAATACTGGAGTGGGTTGCCATTTTCTTCTCCAGGGGATCTTCCCAAACCCTGTATTTGAACCAGGGTCTCCTGCATTGCAGGCGGAGTCTACCTTCTGAGCCACTTCTGTGTTTCTTGTTGGCTGGGCAGGGTCTTCATGCTGCGGGGGCTTTCTGCATTTGCAGTGATGGTGGGGAGGCTGCTCTCTAGCCGCGGTGCTCAGGCTTCTCTTGTTGGGAGCACAGACCCTAGGGTCACAGGCTTCAGCTGTGGCACAGGGGTCTAGAGCACAGGCTCAGTAGTCAGGGGGATTACTTTAAAAGAAGACGTTGGAGATACAACGGATGCAGAAAGAAGCCTTCTCGGAGCCTCCCTTATCAGACTTAAAGCAGAAAGTTCTGGTAAGTGCAGCTGCCAGAAAGTCCCTCTCTGAGGAGAGGCTGTGCCCAACGGCTCCCAAGAGCCCAGTGGTGAGTAAAACTAGGACAATAATCGTGGACACAGTGGGGGAAGGAGAGGGTGGGACACATTGAGAGAGGAGCATGGACACATAAATACGACCATATGTAAAGCAGATGGCCGGTGGAAATTTGTATGATGCAGGGAGCTCAGACCTGATGCTCTGTGACACCTAGAGGGGTGGGATAGGGTGGGAAGTGGGAGGGAGGCTCAAGAGGGAGGGGACACATGTCTGCCCATGGTTGATTCATGCAGATGTATGGCAGAAACCAATACAAAGTTGTAAGGCAATTATCCTCCAATTAAAAACAGAGACATTTACTTTTTTTTTTTTAATTTTGCTCTCTGGGAGTTTTCTAGCCTGAAGAAGCTGGAAAGACCACTCATACCTGCAGACACAAATACTATTACAAAGCGTCTCATCTCTGATTTCTTAATTTATTTGTCTTTCCCAAAGAAATCCATTTATTCTTCCCATAAAAGCTATTTCTTCCTACACCCCTCTGCTAAGTTAGGCACAGAAGCCTGCAGCTTTAATCACTTAGCAAGTTATACTTTGGTTGTCTCCTGCATATAATCCTTCCTCCTGGTAATTTGTCTTTTCTGTGTCTTTTTAGCAGACTTCAGTCAAAAAACCTAAGAAGATAAAGTGGGGAAGTGTTTCTGTTCCAAAAGCAGCAAAGTTTAACTGTTCCCACAATATGATGTTGCTACTGAATAAAATGTGTGGCCAGGTAAAGGAAGTAGTGGACAGAATTCAGGCATTTAACGTTGCCATAGAGACGACTATGTGCCAGGAACTAAAATAGGCATCAGAGACTAAGAAGGAAAGAGCACTGCCCACTTTACAACAGGGGGCATTGGAGACAGTTTATCTGAAATCCATTTCACACATCATTTTTTTTTTTTTAATTTTTAATTGGAGGATAATTGCTTTACAATGGCTTATTGGTTTCTGCCACACATCGTCATGAATTAGCCATAGGTACACGTATGTCCCCTCCCTCTTGGGCCTCCTCTCCCACCTCCCACCCCATCCACCCCTCTAGGTTGTCACAGAGCACTGGGTCTGAGCTCCCTGGGTCATAGAGCAACTTCCCATTAGCGATCTATTTTACACCTGGTAATGGAAATGTTTCTTTTTTTTAAATTAAATTTATTTATTTTAATTAGAGGCAAATTACTTTACAATATTGTATTGGTTTTGCCATACATCAACATGAATCCGCCACGGTGTACACGTGTTCCCAATCCTGAAACCCCCCCTCCCACCTCCCTCCCCATACTACACCTCTGGGTCATCCCAGTGCACCAGCCCCAATTTCCTGTATCCTGCATCAAACCTGGACTGGCAATTTATTTCTTATATGATATTATACATGTTTCAATGCCATTCTCCCAAATCATACCCCCTCCCTTTCCCACAGAGTCCAAAAGACTGTTCTATACATCTGTGTCTCTTTTGCTGTCTCCCATACAAGGTTATCATTACCATCTTTCTAAATTCCATATATATGCATTAGTATACTTTATTGGTGTTTTTCTTTCTGGCTTACTTCACTCTGTATAATAGGCTCCAGTTTCATCCACCTCATTAGAACTGATTCAAATGTATTCTTTTTAATGGCTGAGTAATATTCCATTGTGTATATGTACCACAGCTTTCTTATCTATTGATCTGCTGATGGACATCTAGGTTGCTTCCATGTCCTGGCTATTATAAACAGGGCTGCGATGAACATTGGGGTACACATGTCTCTTTCAATTCTGGTTTCCTCAGTGTGTATGTCCAGCAGTGGGATGGCTGGGTCGTATGGCAGTTCTATTTCCAGTGTTTTAAGGAATCTCCACACTGTTCTCCATAGTGGCTGTACTAGTTTGCATTCCCATCAACAGTGTAAGAGGGTTCCTTTTTCTCCACATCCTCTCCAGCATTTATTGCTTGTAGTCTTTTGGATCTCAGCCATTCTGACTGGCATGAAATGGTACCTCATTGTGGTTTGGATTTGCATTTCTCTGATAATGAGTGATGTTGAGCATCTTTTCATGTGTTTGTTAGCCATCTGTATGTCTTCTCTGGAGAAATGTCTATTTAGTTCTTTGGCCTATTTTTTGATTGGTTCGTTTATTTTTCTGGAATTGAGCTGCAGGAGTTGCTTGTATATTTTTGAGATTAGTTGTTTGTTAGTTGCTTCATTTGCTATTATTTTCTCCCATTCTGAAGGCTGTCTTTTCACCTTGCTTATAGTTTATTTTGTTGTGCAGAAGTTTTTAATTTTAATTAGATCCCATTTGTTTATTTTCGCTTTTATTTAGAATATTCTGGGAGGTGGGTCATAGAGGATCTTGCTGTGATGTATGTCGGAGAGTGTTTTGTCTATGTTCTCCTCTAAGAGTTTTATAGTTTCTGGTCTTATGTTTAGATCTTTAATCCATTTTGAGTTTATTTTTGTGTATGCTGTTAGAAAGTGTTCTAGTTTCATCCTTTTACAAGTTTTCCCAGGACCACTTGTTAAAGAGATTGTCTTTTCTCCACTATATATTCTTGCCTCCTTTGTCAAAGACAAGGTGTCCATAGGTGCGTGGGTTTATCTCTGGGCTTTCTATTTTGTTCCATTGATCTATATTTCTTGTGTCAGGACCATACTGTCTTGATGACTATGGCTTTGTAGTAGAGCCTGAAGTCAGGCAGCTTGATTCCTCCAGTTCCATTCTTCTTTCTGAGGATTGATTTGGCTACTCGAGGTTTTTTGTATTTCCATACAAATTGTGAAATTATTTGTTCTAGCTCTGTGAAAAATACCATTGGTAGCTTGATAGGGATTCCATTGAATCTCTAGATTGCTTTGGGTAGTATACTCATTTTCACTATATTGATTCTTCTGATCCATGAACATGGTATATTTCTCCGTCTGTTAGTGTCCTCTTTGATTTCTTTCACCAGTGTTTTCTAGTTTTCTATCCTTCTCCAGGATAGATCACATCCTGGGCCATAAATCTAGCCTTGGTAAATTACAAAAAATTGAAATCATTCCAAGCATCCTTTCTGACCACAATGCAGTAAGATTAGATCTCAGTTACAGGAGAAAAACTATTAAAAATTCCAACATTTGGAGGCTGAACAACACGCTTCTGAAGAAGCAACAAATCACAGAAGAAATAAAAAAATAAATCAAAATATGCATAGAAATGAATGAAAATGAAAACACAACAACCCAAAATCTATGGGACACTGTAAAAGCAGTGCTAAGGGGAAAGTTCATAGCAATACAGGCATGCCTCAAGAAACAAGAAAAAAGTCAAATAAATAACCCAACTCTACACCTAAAGCAACTAGAAAAGGAAGAAATTAAGAACTCCAGGGTTAGTAGAATGAAAGACATCTTGAAAATTAGAGCAGAAATAATTGCAAAAGAAACAAAGGTGATCATAGCAAAAATCAACAAAGCCAAAAGCCAGTTTTTTGAAAGGATACATAAAATTGACAAACCATTAGCCAGACTCATCAAGAAACAAAGGGAGAAAAATCAAATCAATAAAATTAGAAATGAAAACAGAGAGATCACAACAGACAACACAGAAATACAAAGGATCATAAGAGACTACTATCAGCAATTATATGCCAATAAAATGGACAACGTGGAAGAAATGGAGAAATTCTTAGAAAAATACAACTTTCCAAAACTGGACCAGGAAGAAATAGAAAATCTTAACAGACCCATCACAAGCACGGAAATTGAAACTGTAATCAGAAATCTTGCAGCAAACAAAAGCCCAGGTCCAGACAGCTTTACAGCTGAATTCTACCAAAAATTTACAGAAGAGCTAACACCTATCCTTGGAGAAGGAAATGGCAACCCACTCCAACACTACTGCCTGGAAAATCCCATGGACAGAGGAATCTGGTAGGCTACAGTCTATGGGGTCTCAAAGAGTCGGACACGACTGAGCGACTTCACGTTCACATAACACCTATCCTACCCAAACTCTTCCAGAAAATTGCAGAGGAAGGTAAACTTCCAAACTCATTCTATGAGGCCACCATCACCCTAATACCAAAACCTGACCAAGATGCCACAAAAAAAGAAAACTACAGGCCAATATCACTATGAACATAGATGTAAAAATCCTTAACAAAATTCTAGCAATCAGAATCCATCAACACATTAAAAAGATCATACAGCATGACCAAGTGGGCTTTATCCCAGGGATTCAAGGATTCTTCAATATCCGAAAATGGAAATGTTTCAATGCTCCTCTCTCAATTCGTCCACCCTCTCCTTCCCCCACTGTGCCCACAAGTCTGTTCTCTATGTCTGTGTCTCTATTGCTGCCCTACAGATAGGCTCATCAGTACCACCATCTTTCTAGTTCTATATATATGCGTTAATGTAGAATATTGGTTCTTCTCTTTCAGACTTACTTCACTCTGTATTAAAGGCTCTACGTCCATTCACCTCATTAGAATTGAGTCAAATAATTTCCTGTTTATGGCTGTGGATCATACATTTAATTGGTATAAACACGGGACCATTCTTCTGCCCTGGGGAATTGTCAACATTCTGGTTTTGGCTGATTGTGTTTTCAGTGGAAATGTGAATCTATCCCTTATGTTCATGATGAGCTGTGGTTGATCTAGAGGCTTGATGACTTTCTGATTCAGTTTTTCATCAGGACTCTGTTCTGGGCGGTGTTCTGTGTTGCCTGTTAACAGCACACTGGGTAACACGGGATATCTGGCTGTCCCCCAGCGGTAAGGGAAGAACAGCAACCAGGTGATGTCAGCCTCTTCCATCAAAGTTTCATCCAACAGTTTCAGTCTCCATTGTTTCCCAAGTCTGTATTTCAGTAGACCTTGCAAGACAGTGAACATGCAGAATTTTCCTGTTCATCGTCTTCTATTTTGAAATTCATTTAGTAACTTTGCTGCTCAGTTTCTTGACCTCCATCTCCCCTTCTCTCTACTGCAGCTGCTCATTCCCACAAACAGTCCTCTACTTCATGATTACCAATGTCTTCCATGTCCATAATCTCAGTTTCAAGCATTATTTTCTTCAGTAACATCTTTTTATTTTTACTTCTCTAGTTTCACTTCCTGTCTTTTAGTTCCACCCAGCCATAACCATTCATCAACCAACCATTACTTCCCAACCCTCTTTCCTCACTTCTGGCAATGCGGGGTTTTTATTTTTCCAATTAAAGAACTTTTCCTCATCAACTCTACTATGTAATTCTAAGAGTCTGTGACAGAAAAGTAAAGTGCTTATTACACAGTGTGATATATGTCTCAGTAAAACTGGCGGGGGGAGAAGGCAATGGCACCCCACTCCAGTACTCTTGCCTGGAAAATCCCATGGATGGAGGAGCCTGGTAGGCTGCAGTCCATGGGGTCGTGAAGAGTCAGACACAACTGAGCGACTTCCCTTTCACTTTTCACTTTCATGCACTGGAGAAGGAAATGGCAGCCCACTCAAGTGTTCTTGCCTGGAGAATCCCAGGGACGGGGAAGCCTGGTGGCTGCCCTCTATGGGGTCACACAGAGTCGGACACCACTGACGTGACTTAGCAGCAGCAGCAGCAGCAAAGCTGGCGGGAAAGATGAAAATGACCATTTCTCTTCCTGAGTAAAACAATCCATTTTATGTATTATTATTCTCTTTTTCTTAAATTCTCCTTCACCTGATATTAATATGGCTATACATCTTTCTTGTGTTATTGTTTGCACAATGTATCTCTTCCTTTCCTTCTGCTTCCAACCCATCTGCTTTCTCATATTTAAAATGCAACTCTTTTTTAAAATTTACATTTATGTTTTTTTCTTAATTTTTGGCCACATTGCACAGTTTACAGGATCTTAGTTCACCAACCAGGGAATGAACCCTGACCAACCATGGCCGTGAAAGTGCTTCGTCCTAAATCCTGGACCTCCAGGGAATTCCCTAAAGTGCAACCTTTTTTTTTTTAAATATGATTTTTAAAATATTTTTAAAGTCTTTATTGCTTCTGCTTTATGTTTTGGTGTTTTGGCTGTGAGGCATATGGGATCCTAGTCCCATGACCAGGGACTGAACCTGCACCCCCTGCTTTAAAAGGGAAGTCCTAATCTCTGGACGCCAGGGAAACCCCCTAAAGTACCGCTCTTGTCACAATATATGGTTACCTGTGTTTCCTTCCCACGTGACAATCTATGTGTTTTCACTGGAAACAGGCCCAAGAAGGAACTGCTTATGTTCAAGTTAATACTTCATTTCTTCCTCTGGTTTCTGGTTACATTTTTGTACATTTTTCATGAAAATCCTTTTTTCTGGATGTCTATTATGCTTGTAAATGTTTCCTTCAGCATTTGCAGCATTAAAGTCACTTTGTCCACTAGCAATAAATACACGGATGTAAATGCATTCCACCTTCACGTCCATAGAGGCTCACAGTGCCCCTCGAACCAGCAGATCCTCCAGGGCGTGGAGGGATTCCACACAGCATCTCTCTCCTGTGGTTAGGATGACTCAGCACCAGGGATGTTTTTGTCCAGTAATTAGGAGTTGGAGGCTGGTGTGTTGCTCAGTGTTCTCCTCCAAGTTGTGTCGGATCCCATATCCAAAGTATATGGTAAATCCTAGTAGGGAAATGAGAAGATGAGAAGCAAAAACAGATGCTCTCCTCACTTATAAATGCCCGATAGGCCTCCTCTTATGGAATCTGACACAATTTAGGGGAGAGGTGGTAGGAAGAGGATTGGGTTCAGTCAACCAAGAGGCCTCTTGACTCCAAAAAATCACTTACCAATCCCCATCCAGATGCCAAATAGGACGCCGGTCCAAGTGGTCATGTGCACCATCAGGTAAACTTTCACAAAGATGCTTACCAGTGGGTGGAAAGGCAAAGCATGGACCTGTGGGCAGCATCAGTTCATCCCTGAACACACCCTAGGCATCTGAAAGGGAGATTCTATCCCATGTGGGAGGGACAAGTTCAGTGCCATTCAGGCTGTGTGTTCAGTGCCTACTTAGTGCATGTAAAGCACTGAGTGTGGATCAGGGAAGGGTCCATAGGTTTCAGCAACTCCCCTTCTTTCCTGGTCCAGCAAAGGAAGCTTAGACCTAAAGCACGCAGACCTCCTTCACTCAAGGTGGACACTTTGGGCACATGAGGTCACCTACCCTGAAGTGAAGAGCAGTGGGGTCCTGGGGCTGCCTCCAGATGATGACCGTGACCCCAGTGATGAGCAGCAGCAGCAGCACAGCCACTGTTGTGAGCACGGGGTCTCCAGAGAACACCTGGCTGGGCCACTGGGCCAGGATCAGGCTCAGGATGGTCAGCAGGAGTACTGCAAGGGTCAAGGTGGAGGAGAACAGGCTGGACCCGGAAAACAAAGACGTCAGGACCTCGGGTCACACCCTTCCCCAGGCTGCCCACATCAGGAACGGACATCGTATTTCCAAGACTCAATAGACAAATATACATTCCTATCCATCCTGGCAATTTCAGAATATCACCAAAGAGAAGTCCCACTGCTCAGCAAGCAGGAAGGCACATCCATAGACAATCTGGCCAGATTTCCAGGTGGGGATGGTGCTGGGACAGAACCACAGACTCTTTAAAATCCTTGAGGTGTCGGCTTCAAGTACAGAGTCCAAAGACCTTTCTTTGACTATAAGCTCCATCTCAGTTTCTTCCTCTGTTCTTGCTTAAATTCTGGTCTGAGTGATACCTGAATTAGAGGTATGATGGCAACATGAACAGCAATCCCTATTCACCCAACATCACACAGCCGAATCCATCTCTTTTCCCACAAAAGCAGAGCAGGACATTTAGAAGGCACCATGAAGCAGAGAGGATTAGCCCCCATCAATCCCCACAAGCCAAAGACCCCCAGTCAGGGTGGAGTGGAGTCTCACCTGAGCACAAGGGCAGAAAAATCGACCACTGCCGGGAGCCGGCATATTGCATATTGAGTGCAGCACTTTCCACAGCATCATCTTTCAGGATCTGGAATAGCTCAACTGGAATTCTATCACTGCTGGCAGCCAGAGTGAGGAACTCCGCCCATGACAAAGGTCATGAGGAAGGAGGCTCGGCATACGCAAAGGCGGGATCGAGCTTCAGGAGTCCCCCTGGAAATTCTCGAGCATCTAGCCCCAAAACCAGAGTCTGCCTACTTTCTGCTTTGTGCTTTCACCTACACCTCTGACTTTACGGGGTGCTGTCCCCCACTACCTCTCTCTGAAAAAAGAGTTAGCTTACAGTTCCAGTTAATAATTCCTGGGTGTGACAGTGTTTAACCTACAAACTCCTTTGGAAATCCTCTAGCCTGCCTGAATAGGTTTTTCCGGCCACATGTGATTGTTCAGAGCCTCCCTACTGTGAGAGGCAGGAGATGTTCTAAACTGTCTAAACACAGATTCTTTTGAGTAGTTAAAAGATTGATTAGAAATTGTATTGGTGAAGGGATTTTCACTTTTTGGGCCAATGTTTGCTGCTAAGTTTCCATATCCCTTACCTGCTGTGTCCCTGGCAGTGTATTGATTAATATAATTGGTGTAAGTAGTAGCTTTAATGTTTGTAACCTGGGACCCTTGAGTTAATTCTTTTTCTTGTTATAGCCCACCACACCTGTGCTCTGTAGGAATGCAACTTTATCTAATGCTTTTGGAGGGTGGCTCCTGACCAATCACCTTTAGAGAAAAATAAGTTTTCTGAAAAAAAGGTCTTAAAATGTTAACAGGCCTCCGGGCCAGAAGATGATGCAAATCACCTAAGCTTTTGCATATGATAAGTTTGCAGGAAGAAAGCCTGGCTTGCTGCATGACTCTACCCCTTCCCCCATTATCCTCTATGCATAACTTAAGGTATAAAAACTACTTTGGAAAATAAAGTGTGGGCCTTGTTCACCGAAACTTGGTCTCACCATGTCGTTCTTTTTCTTACCTTCTGGCTGAATTATTCAGCCTCTTTTCTCCACTGAATTTCCTCACTGAGTTATCCTTATTTCAGCCTCTTTTCTTCACTGAATTTTCCTACTGAGCTATCCTCATTCTATTACTCTTTATATCCTTAATTAACGTTTAATTAAGCAATTGTTTCCTGATCCTCGCCGACGCCGTCTCTCCTTCGAATACCCTGGATCAGCCAGGGCTGGACCCCGGCAGACCACCAAGTTAGCAAGCAGGGACCGAAGTGACATGAGATCCATCAGATCACTGAAATGGAAGAGTAACGCCAAGACCCCTAGAAGGAGGGCATAAACAAGGTGGGGGGATGGAGTGAGAAACAGCTGGAAATATGCAAGCCAAGGAAGATAATCCAAAGGCAGTGGGTTTTGTTTATCTACCTTCAAGGTTTCCAGAAATCATGATGATCCTGATGTGGGTACATGTACGGGTGTTGATCTGGGCAAGGACTCAGAAAAGGAGCCCGTCCTCTGCCATTGTGTAGATCAACCAAGACATGGCAAACATGGGGTGCTCTGGAGGCTGCAAAAGAAAAGAGAGGAGTGAGAACGTGCAGAAGCAGGAAAGACCAGGGCATCCGCTCCCTCGTCTACATGGGGTAAGGTGTCTTTCTCTCTTGTCTCTCAATCCCAAGGGCTGGGATACCCAAGCATCTGACAGTCAACGAGGAGAAAGCCATGCCACTGACCTGGATGAAAGAGCACAGAGGATGCCAACAGCCATGGCATATCTGGCAGGGCCCCACCCAACATGGAGAAAAGCCTGTAGAAAGGGGCTGTCAGGGTGAATTTGGTAGTAGGGCACCATGAGGGTGAGAGCTGCTGAGACACCAAAGTACGCCACAAAGCAGATCAAGACTGAGACCATGATGCTGATGGGATGGACCGCTGGGGATTTGGGGCTTTTTCCCCTGCAGGACTGGAGGAAATACTGGGTCAGGAAACACACCAGAGTGAAAGCACAAAATCCCCTTTACTGTTAAACCTCGAAAAGAAACCCCTATGCCCAAGGGCAGCCCAATCCATGCCCACACCCTGGATGGGACACAGGGTGACCATGTTACCTGTAGTGACAGTGGAATCAAAACCAATAGACATGTGGAAACATAAAGCTGCTCCTCGGAGAATCCCATCAAGGCCAAAAGGCACAAACCCTCCAGAACCCAGAGGGTTGAAGTTATCATGAGAGAAGCAAGAAAGAAGGTGGGTGAGGTGTGTTTGGCCATGTATACTGGATTCCTCCCTTAATATGACAAGTCCTGGGCCCCAGAACCTCCTCAACCTGCACCCATTAGGCCAGGTTTCCTTAGGTTAGTTTCTCAGTTGTGTCTGACTTCAAACTCATGGACTGTAGCCCAACAGGATCCTCTGTGCATGGGATCTTTCAGGCAAGAATACTAGAGTGGGGTGCCATTCCCTTCTCCAGGGGCTCAGGAAGACCCATGAATTGAACCCTGGTCTCCTGCATTGCTGGAGAAGGCAATGGCACCCCACTCCAGTACTCTTGCCTGGAAAATCCTATGCACAGAGCCTGGTGGGCTGCAGTCCATGGGGTCGCATAGAGTCAGACATGACTGAAGCAACTTAACAGCAGCAGCAGCTCCTGCATTGCAGGCGCATTCTTTACTGTCTGAGCCACCAGGGAAGCCAGAGATCTCTTCAAGCCTCACATTCCCAGCTTCAACATCTGGAAGTTCTCGTTTCACGTACTGTTGAAGCCTAGCTTGGAGAATTTTGAGCGTTACTTTGCTAGCGTGTGAGATGAGTGTAATTGTGCAGTAGTTTGAACATTCCTTGGAAATGCCTTTCTTTGATATTGGAATGAAAACTGATCTTTTCCAGTCCTGTGGTCACTGCTGAGTTTTCCAAATTTGCTGGCATACTAAGTGCAGCACATTCACAGCTGTGATTAAGACTATCCCCAAGAAAAGAAAATGCAAAAAGGTTGTCTGAGGAGGCCTTAGAAATAAGTTAGAAAAGAAGAGAAAGGCAAAGGAGAAAAGGAAAGATAATATCCATCTGAATGCAGAGTTCCAAAGAATAGCAAGGAGCGATTAGAAAGCCTTCCTAAGTGATCAATGCAACAAAAGAAGAAGAAGAAGAAGAAGAAGAAGAAGAAAACAATAGAATGGGAAAGACTAGAGATCTCTCCAAGAAAACTAGAGATACCAAGGGAACATTTCATGCAAACATGGGTGGGCACAATAAAGGACAGACACAGTATGAAACTAACAGAAGCAGAAGATATTACAAAGAGGTGACAAGAATACACAGAAGAACTGCACAAAAAAAGATCTTCATGACCCAGATAACCACGATGGTGTGATCACTCACCTAGAGCCAGACATCCTGGAGTGTGAAGTGAACTGGGCCTTGGAAAGCATCACTACGAACAAAGCTTGTGTAGGTGATGGAATTCCAGCTGAGCTTTTCTCCTCCACCAGTTCCTGGAAATTACCCTTCTCCTCTCTGTCTTGATGAATGTGACCACTCCGAATACTCCATTTAAGTGGAATCAAAGAATATTTGTCCTTTCCTTCTGGTTTATTTCACTTAGAGAATGAGTTCATGAGGTTCCTTCATGTTGTAGTATGTGTCAGAATGCCCTTCTTTTTAATTATAAGTGATACACTATTATTTGTGCCTGCCACATTGGTTCATCTATTTCTCAGTCAGTGGGCACTTGGATTGCTCTCATGCTTTAGTTATTGTGAATAACGCTGCTATGAACATGAGCGTACAAATATCTCTTCCAGAGTGTGCTTTCAATTCCTCTGGGTATATCATCAGAGGTAGAATTGCTGGACCATGGGTTTCTAAGGTTTTTATCTGTTGGTGATTGATGAATGGAGAAAATGTTCAAATATTGAGAGGAGGTCAATTTGGCTTATACATGGATCAGCCTGAACTTTATGTGAACCAAGGTGCATTGTCCAACCCTTACAGCTCATCTACTTTAACCCCTGGGGTAAAGAAGATCTATTTTGAGGATAAGGATGAGTAACTCCCTTCTCATAGGCTTCCCAGGTGGCTCAGTGGTAAAGAATCCGCCTGCCAAGCAGAAGACACCAGTTTGATCCTTGGGTCAGGAAGATCCCCTGGACGAGGATATGGCAACCCACTCCAGTATTCCTGCCTGGAGAATCCCATGGACAAGGGAGCCTGGCAGGCTACAGTCCATGGGGTTGCAAAGAGTGAGACTTGACTTTGTAAACACACACACCACTAAGACAGGCTTACTAATTGATTCTGAAAGAATTAAGAGAATTCTGGCTTTTTCAATTCTAAGAATAAAGAAATCTCTCAGGGGGTTTCCGACTAAGTGGCCATGAATTTGAACAAACTCCAGGAGATAGTGAAGGACAGGGAAGCCTGACGTGCTGCAGTCCATGAGGTCGCAAAGAGTCTGACATGACTTGGCAATTGAACAACAACAACACGATTCTACAGAAATTCGGTACCTAGTTTTTTCCACATTGTCCAATCTCTCTGTGCCTTAATAACCTCTACCCAATCAGACCCATTGAACAAATGACAAAAGCCGTAAAGCTATAAATGCTTTAAAATATGCGATAGACCAGGCTCCAGCATTAGGCCATCCTAACTATAAATTACCATTTTCACTCTTTGCTCTTGAAGATAGACGATTCCCCCTGAGCATATTAACTCAGAGACATGGTGACCCATATGGACCCATTGGCTATTCTGCACCCGGAGTTAGATTTGTAACCAAATGCAGGCTCAGCCACTTGCTGCTCAACTGCCAATAAATCATGGGGCAAGCTTTCATTGAGAAGAAAGATGCTTTATTCCGAAAAGCCAGTGATCTGAGGAAAAAGTGGACTTGCATCCATGAGAGTTCTGCTCAGCCATGACCATCTTTAAAGGGAAACAATCTCAGTTAATCATTAAGGGAGGAAGTCACGGTCATTTTTCCATTGCTGCAAGCCTGCTGACTTCCTCTTTTCTCCAGGACACTGTCTTGCTCGAGTGACCCACCTGCAATCGGAGATTCTCTTGCTTGTGTGGTCCACCTGCATTTTAATAAGGGGAAGCGAGGGGAGGAAGTCAGTCATTCTTAAACCATTTTTTTTTTTTTTTTGGCTACACCATTGGGCATGCAGTGCATTGTTCCCCAACCGGGGGTTGAACCCATGCTCTCTGCACTGGGAGCGTGGAGTCTTAGCCACTGGACTGCCAGGGAAGTCCCTGGAGTATAACTCTTCATATAATTCATCCTCACCTGAGTTTCCTTCCAATGGGGCAGTCTCTGTGTTCTTGTTAGAAATAAGTACAAGCAGGTGTTTCTAATGTGCCCATAATAATTTATTTCTTCTTCTAGTTGCTGCTTACATTGTGGTACTTTGTTTGTGAAAATTCATCTTGCTGCACACTTATGAAGTATGCACTTACAAGTATGTATAGTATGCTTTTAAAAGTTTACCGAAAATTGCACAATGGTCCAGTCACTTTCTCCACAAGCAACAAATACAGGCTTTAGATGCCTCCACCTTCACACTCCACCGAGGCTCACAGTGTCCCTTGCACCAGCAGATCCTCCAGGGCATGGAGGGATTCCAGGCAGCATCTACCTCCTGTGGTTAAGATGACTCAGCACCAGGGATGTTTTTGTCAAGAGTATGGGAGGTGGAGGCTGGTGGCAGGTGGCTGTTGATGATTGTTCCCTGCCAGGCTGTGTCGGATCCCGTATCCAAAGTATATGAGAAATCCTAGTAGGGAAATGAGACGATAAGAAGGAAATGTAGGCGCTCACCTCATTTACAAATGCCCAGTAGACCTTCTATGGCATCTGATACAGTATGGGGAGAAATCATAGGAAGATGCTGGGTTCAGTCATTGAAGAAACCTCTGTATTCCAGAAAGCAACTTACCAATTGCATTCCAGATGCCAAACAGGGCCCAGGTCCCAGAGGTCATCTGCATCATCAGGTAAACATTCACGAAGATGCTGACCAGTGGGAGGACAGGCAGAGCAGGGACCTGTGGGCAGAGTCAGTTCATCCCTGAACACAGCCCAGATGTCTGAAAGGGAGACCCTACCCCACGTGGGTGGGAGACTCCTGTCCTCCTCAGGCTTTGCATTCAGTGCTTACTGAGACTGTGTATGCAAAGCCCCGAGTGTGGATCAGGGAAGAGTCCATTGGTTCCAGTAACTCCCCTCATTCCCTGTACAGGAAAGGATATTTTGCCATCAAAGGACACAGACTTCATTCACCAAAGGTGGACACTTTGGACATATGAGCTCACTTACTTTGAATTGAAGAGGAGACGGGTCCTGGGGCTGCCTCCAGATGATGACCGTGATCCCAGTGGTGAGCAGCAGGAGCAGCACAGCCACTGTTGTGAGCACGGGGTCTCCAGAGAACACCTGGCTGGGCCACTGGACCAGGATCAGGCTCAGGATGGTCAGCAGAAGAACTGCAAGAATCAAGGAGGAGAAGAACAGGCTGGACCCAGAAAACAAAGATGTCAGGACCTCGGGTAACATCCCTCCCTGAAACCACCAATATCAGGAAAGGCCATCATATCTTCTAGACTCTTCCACTGACAAAATACACACACTCACTCCGTCCTGTCAAGTTCAAAATATGACCAAAGAGACTTCCCAGTGCTCACCAAGCAGGAAGGCACATCCATAGACAATCTGGGCAGATTTCTGGGTGGGGGTGGTGCTGACAGGCAACCACAGACTCTTTAGAGTCTTTGAGCTTCCTGCTTCAGGTTCAGAGTCCAAAGGATTTTCCTTGACTAGAGGCATCATCTGAATTTTGTCTTCAATTTTCTCATTCTTGCTTAAATTGCAGTCTGGCTGGTACCTGAATTCGAGATATTATAGGAATATTAACAGCAGTCCCTACTCATTCAAAAACAGGCATCCTAATGCACCACTTTCCTGCCTTAGACAGAGCAGGAGTTTAGAAGGCCGAAGGAGGTGGCTGGTCGGGGCTGGAGGGCGGGGGCGGGGGATGAGGCCAAGATGGCAGAGGAATAGGATGGGGAGACCACTTTCTCTGCCACAAATTCACTGAAAGAACATTTGAATGCTGAGCACACTCCACAAAACAAATTCTGAACGCTGGCAGAGGACATCAGCCACCCAGAAAAGCAGCCCATTGTCTTCAAAGGGAAGTAGGACCAAATATAAAAGATAAAAAGAGAGACAAAATAGTTAGGGACAGAGATCTGCCCCAGGAAGGAATTCTTAAAAGAGAAGTTTCCAAACACCAGGAAACCCTCTCACCGGTGGGTCTGTGGGGGAGGTTTGGAATCTCAGAGGGCAACAAAACCTAAAGGAAAAATAAATAAAACCCACATGTTATGTCCCTAATGGCAACTCCCAGCTGAGAAGTACCCCAGATGCTTTCCTCCGCCACCAGCGAGGGGCGGGGGGAGGGGGGTGTGTGTGGCAGTGAATGGGGAGGAGCAGGCTGCATTGTTTAGGGTAAGGACCAGGCCTGAATGCCTTGAGGGCAATCTGAGGGAGCTAACATGAGATACTAACCTAAACTGTGGGATAGCCAGAGAGAGAGAGAGGGAAAAAGGGATAGAGAGAGAATATCCTGCGAAAAGCCCGAACCTAAGGCACTGCCGGCCTGCTCACAGAACAAAGGACTGAACGAATACCAGAGGAGAGCTAGCTGGCTGCGGATCTGGCCATCCCCAGCTGGAGGCAGGTGGGGGGCAGCCAGAGCCGGAAAGAGGCAATCTCAGCCCCAGAGAGGGCATCCCCTACCAAACTGCGAAAAGGCTTCCAGTTTCTAACCAAGACTTTCTGAGATTCTCCGAGGTTAACATCCACCAGGAGGGTTGCAGCCAGAGATCAGCTCCCCAGGAAAGACACACCACACACCGGAGATGGGCGTGCCCCAGAAACAGAGAAGCTAGGACCTGGGAGGTGATAAGATGCACCACACCTTAGGAGAGTGCACTCGCCAAGCACCTGGTCACCTGAGCTGCTCGGATCACGGATGGGCACAAAACGCGGGCCCAACCAAGTCTGTGCCTTTATGGAGTACCCGAGAAGCTGAAACTGAGCAGCTTAGACCTGGGAAGTGCATGCAATCCAGGGCCCGCTCCCTGCACAGCAACCTGAAGCCTGAGCAGTGTAGACTGGGAAAGCACACACGCCGTGAGCAGGGGCAAACCCAGTGTGGCTGAGACACTGTGAGCACTTCCCACACAGGCCAGGGATATTTGTTTGCAGTGTCCCTCCCTCCCCACAGCACGACTGAACAAGTGAGCCTAAACAAGAGACCACCTTCGCCCCCTTGTGTCAGGTCAGAAATTACACACTGAAGAGACCTGCAAACACAAGAAGCCAAATAAACACAGGGAACCGCTTTGGAAGTGACAGGTGCAACAGATTAAAATCCCTGTAGTTAACACCGACTACACTGGAAGGGGCCTATACATCTTGAGAAGTATAAGCTGGAACAAGGAACTATCTGGAACTGAACTGACCCCACACTGCCCGCAACAGCTCCAGAGAAACTCCAACATATATTTTTACTCTTACTATTATCATTTTTTTAATTAAATTTTTTTCATTTTTTAAATTCCTCTATTACTCCTTTAATTTTTATTTTTATAAGCAACTATTACATTGCCAAAAAAAGACCCTATTTTTAAAGCAAACTTCATATATATTTCTCATACATTTTGTGATTTTTAAAAAATAATACTGTGTTTTTGAGAGTCTAACCTCTACTCTAGTTTTTTAATCTTTGCTTTATGGTATTTGTTATCAATTTTGTACATTTAAGAATCCAATATTCAGTAAAGATTTTTACTTAGGAGTGTGATTACTGGCTTGATCACTCTCTCCCCCTTTTGACTCTCCTTTTTCTAGCCCAGGTCACCTCTATCTCCTCTCTCCCGTTTCTCTCCTCACACGAACTCTGTAAATCTCTGTGTGTGTTCCAGGCTGTTGAGAACACTTAGGGAACAGAATACGGCCTAGATCTATCTCTCTCCTTTTGATTCCCCCCTTTCTCCTCCTGCTCACCTCTATTTCCTTCCTCCCTCTCCTCTTCTTTATGTAACTCCATGAACCTCTCTGAGGGTTCGAGACTGTGGAGAGCACATCAGATCAGATCAGTCGCTCAGTCGTGTCTGACTCTTTGTGACCCCATGAATCACAGCACGCCAGGCCTCCCTGTCCATCACCAACTCCCGGAGTTCACTCAGACTCACGTCCATCAAGTCAGCGATGCCATCCAGCCATCTCATCCTCTGTCGTCCCCTTCTCCTCCTGCCCCCAATCCCTCCCAGCATCAGAGTCTTTTCCAATGAGTCAACTCTTTACATGAGGTGGCCAAAGTACTGGAGTTTCAGCTTTAGCATCATTCCTTCCAAAGAAATCCCAGGGCTGATCTCCTTCAGGATGGACTGGTTGGATCTCCTTGCAGTCCAAGGGACTCTCATGAGTCTTCTCCAATACCACACTTCAAAAGTATCAATTCTTTTGCGCTCAGCCTTCTTCACAGTCCAACTCTCACATCCATACATGACCACAGGAAAAACCATAGCCTTGACTAGACGAACTTTTGTTGACAAAGTAATGTCTCTGCTTTTGAATATGCTATCTAGGTTGGTCATAACTTTCTTTCCAAGGAGTAAGCGTCTTTTAATTTCATGGCTGCAGTCACCATCTGTAGTGATTTTGGAACCCAGAAAAATAAAGTCTGACACTGTTTTCACTGTTTCCCCATCTATTTCCCATGAAGTGATGGGACCGGATGCCATGATCTTCGTTTTCTGAATGTTGAGCTTTAAGCCAACTTTTTCACTCTCCGCTTTCACTTTCATCAAGAGGCTTTTTAGTTCCTCTTCACTTTCTGCCATAACGGTGGTGTCATCTGCATATCTGAGATTATTGATATTTCTCCCGGCAATCTTGATTCTAGCTTGTTTTCTTCCAGTCCAGCGTTTCTCATGATGTATTCTGCATATAAGTTAAATAAACAGGGTGACAATATACAGCCTTGATGTACTCCTTTTCATATTTGGAACCAGTCTGTTGTTCCATGTCCAGTTCTAACTGTTGCTTCCTGACCTGCATACAAATTTCTCAAGAGGCAGATCAGGTGGTCTGGTATTCCCATCTCTTTCAGAATTTTCCAGTTTATTCTGATGCACACAGTCAAAGGCTTTGGCATAGTCAATAAATCAGAAATAAATGCTTTTCTGGAACTCTCTTGCTTTTTCCATGATCCAGTAGATGTTGCCAATTTCATCTCTGGTTCCTCTGCCTTTCCTAAAACCAGCTTGAACATCAGGAAGTTCACGATTCACACATTGCTGAAGCCTGGCTTGGAGAATTTTGAGCATTATTTTACTAGCATGCGAGATGAGTGCAATTGTGTGGTAGTTTGAGCATTCTTTGGCATTGCCTTTCTTTGGAATTGGAATGAAAACTGAGCATTTCCAATCCTGTGGCCACTGCTGAGTTTTCCAAATGTGCTGGCATATTGCGTGCAGCACTTTCACAGCATCATCTTTCAGGATTTGGAATAGCTCAACTAGAATTCCATTATCTCCACTAGCTTTGTTCTTTGTGATGCTTCCTAAGACCCACTTGACTTCACATTCCAGGAATGTGGAGAGCACATAGGGAATTGATACTGGCTAGATAACTCTCTCCCCTTCTGATTCCCTCTCTTCTCCTTCTTGTCACCTCTATCTCCTTCCTCCCTCTTCTCTTCTCTGTGTAACTCTGTGAACATCTCTGAGGGTTCCAGACTGTGGAGAACACATAGGGAATTGTTTACTGGCTAGTTTGCTCTCTCCCCTTTTGATTCCCCCTCTTCTCCTCCTGGTCACCTCTATCTCCGTCCTCCCTCTTCTCTTCTCCATGTAACTCTGTGAACCTCTCTGGGTATCCCTCACTGTGGAGAATCTTTTCACCGTTAACCTAGACGTTTTATCATCAGTGCTGTATGGATGGAGAAGTCTTGAGGCTACTGTAAGAATAAGACTGAAAACCAGAGGCAGGAGGCTTAAGCCCCAAACCTGAGAACACCAGAGAACTCCTGACTCCAGGGAACATTCATTGGTAAGAGATCATCCAAAAGCCTCCATACCTACACTGAAACCAAGCACCACCCAAGAGCCAAAAAGTTCCAGAGCATACATACCATGCATATTCTCCAGCAATGCAGAAACAGAGCCCTGAGCATAGGTGTACAGGCTGCCCAAAGTCACACCAAACCCATAGACATCTCAAAACTCACTAGTGGACACTTCATTACACTCCAGACAGAAGAAATCCAGCTCCACCCACCAGAACACCGACACAAGCTTCCCTAACCAGGAAACCTTGACAAGCTGCCCGTCCAACCCTACCCACAGAGAGGAACCTCCACAATAAAGGAGAACAACAAACTGCCAGAATACAGAAAGGCCACCCCAAACACAGCAATCTAAATAAGATGAAAAGGCAGAGAATACTCAGCAGGTAAAGGAACATGATTAAAGCCCACCAAACCAAACCAAAGAGGAGGAAATAGGGAGTCTACTTGAAAAAGAATTCAGAAAAGTGATAGTGAAAATGAACCAAAATCCTGAAAACAAAATGGTGTTACAGATAAGTAGCCTGGAGACAGGATTGAGAAGATGCAAGAAATGTTTAACAAGAACCTAAAAGAAATATGAGTCAATCAATAATGAATAATGCAATAAATGAGATTAAAAACAACTCTGGAGGGAACCAACAGTAGTTTAACCGAGGCAGAAGATAGGATAAGTGAGGTAGAAGACAGAATGGTAGAAATAAATGAAGCACAGAGGAAAAAAGAATTAAAAGAAATGAGGACAACCTCAGGGACCTCTGGGACAATGTGAAAGTCCCCAACACTCGAATGATGGGAGTCCCAGAAGAAGAAGACAAAAAGGAAGGCCGTGAGAAAATACTTAAAGAGATAATAGTTGAAAACGTCCCTAAAATGGAGAAAGAAGTAGTCACCCAAGTCCAAGAAACCCAGAGAGTCTCAAAGAGGATAAACCCAAGGTGAAACACCCCAAGACACATACTAATCAAATTAACAAAGATCAAACACAAAATAAATATCAAAAGCAGTAAGGAAAAAACAACAAATAACACACAAGGGGATTCCCATAACAATAACGGCTGATCTTTCAATAGAAACTCTTCAGGCCAGAAGGGAATGGCAGAGCATACTTAAACTGATGAAAGAGAAAAACCTACAACCCAGATGACTGTACCCAGCAAGGATCTCATTCAAATATGAAGGAGAAATCAAAAGCTTTACACACAAGCAAAAGCTGAGAAATTCAGCACCACCAAACCAGCTCTTCAACAAATGCTAAAGGATCTTCTCTAGACAGGAAACACAGAAATGGTTTATAAACTCAAACCCAAAACAACAAAGTAAATGGCAACGGGATCATACTTATCAATAATTACCATAAATGTAAATGGGTTGAATGCCCCAGCCAAAAGACAAAGACTGGCTGAATGGATACAAAAAGAAGACCCCTATATATGCTGTCTACAATAGACGCACCTAAAAACAAGGGACACATACAGGCTGAAAGCGAAGGGCTGGAAAAAGATATTTCACGTAAATGGAAACCAACAACAACAAAAAGCAGGAGTAGTGATATTCATATCAGATAAAAAAGACTTTAAAAAAGGCTGTGAAAAGAGACAAAGAAGGACACTACATAATGATCAAAGGGTCAATGCAAGAAGAAGATATAACAATTATAAATATATATGCATCCAACATAGGCTCACCGCAATATGTAATGCAAATGCTAACAAGCATGAAAGGGGAAATTAACACTAACATAATAATAGTGGGAGGCCTTAATACCCCACTCACACCTATGGATAGATCAACTAAACAGAAAATTAACAAGGAAACACAGACTTAAATAACACAATGGACTAGTTAGGCCTAATTGATATCTATAGGACATTTCACCCCAAAACAATGAATTTCACCCTTTTCTCAAGTTCACACGGAACCTTCTTGAGGATAGATCACATCCTGGGCCATAAATCTAGCCTTGGTAAATTCAAAAAATTTGAAATCATTCTATGCATCTTTTCTGACCACAATACAGTAAGATTAGATGTCAATTACAGGGAAAAAAATTTTTTTTTAATTCCAACATACAGAGGTTAAACAATACACTTCTGAATAACCAACAAATCATAGAAAAAATAAAAAAGAAATCAAATATGCATAGAAATGAATGAAAATGAAATCACAACAACCCCAAACCTATGGGAAACTGTAAAAGCAGTGCTAAGGGGAAGGGTCATAGCAAGACAGGCTCACCTCAAGACACAAGAAAAAAGTCAAATAAATAACCTAACTCTACACCTAAAGCAACTAGAAAAGGAAGACATTAAGAACTCCAGGGTTAGTAGAATGAAAGACATCTTAAAAATTAGGGCAGAAATAAATGCAAAAGAAGCAAAGGAGATCATAGCCAAAATCAATAAAGCTAAAAGCTGCTTCTTTGAGAAGATAAATAACATTGACAAAATATTAGCCAGACTCATCAAGAAACAAAGAGAGAAGAATCAAATCAACACAATTAGAAATGAAAATGGAGAAATCGCTACAGACAATACAGAAATATAAAGTATCATAAGAGACTACTATCAGCAATTATATGCCAATAAGATGGACAGCATGGAAGAAATGGGCAAATTCCTAGAAAAGTATAACTTTCCAAAAGTGAACCAGAAAGAAATAGAAAATCTTAACAGACCCATCACAAGCACAGAAATCGAAACTATAATCAGAAATCTTCCAGCAAACAAAAGCCCAGATGGCTTCACAGCTGAATTCTACCAAAAATTTAAAGAAGAGCTAACACCTATCCTTGGAGAAGGCAATGGCACCCCACTCCAGTACTCTTGCCTGGAAAATCCCATGGACGGAGAAGCCTGGTAGGCTGAAGTCCATGGGGTCGCTAAGAGTCGGGCACGACTGAGCGACTTCACTTTCACTTTTCACTTTCATTCATTGAAGAAGGAAATGGCAACCCACTCCAGAATTCTTGCCTGGAGAATCCCAGGGACAGAGGAGCCTAGTGGGCTGTCGTCTATGGGTCACACAGAGTTGGACACGACTGAAGCAACTTAGCAGCAGCAGAAGCAGCAGCAACACCTATCCTACTCAAACTCTTCCAGAAAATTGCAGAGGAAGGTAAACTGCCAAAGTCATTCTATGAGGCCAACATCACCCTAATACCAAAACCAGACAAAGATGCCACAAAAAAAGAAAACTGCAGGCCAATATCACTGATTAATATAGATGTAAAAATCCTTAACAAAATGCTAGCAAACAGAATCTAACAACATATTTAAAAGATCATACACCATGACCAAGTGGGCTTTATACCAAGAATGCAAGCATTCTTTAATATCCACAAATCAATCAATGAAATACACCACATTAACAAATTAAAAGATAAAAACCATATGATTCTCTCAACAGATGCAGAGAAAGCCTTTGACAAAATTCAACATCCATTTATGATTAAAAAAAAAACAAAACTCTCCAGAAAACAGGAAGAGAAGGTGCATACCTCAACATAATAAAAGGTATATATGACAAACCCAAAGCAAACATTATCCTCAATGGGGAAAAATTAAAAGCATTTCCCCTAAAGTCAGGAACATGGCAAGGGTGCCCATTCTCACCACTACTATTCAACATAGTTTTGGAAGTTTTGGCCAAGGCAATCAGAGCAGAAAAAGAAATAAAAGAAATCCAAATTGGAAAAGAAGAATTAAAACTCTCACTGTTTGCAGATGACATGATCCTCCACATAGAAAACCCTAAAGACTCTACCAGAAAATTACTGGAGCTAATCAATGACTATAGTAAAGTTGCAGGATATAAAATTAACACACAGAAATTCCTTGCATTCCTATACACTAACAATGAGAAAACAGAAAGAGAAATTAAGGAAACAATTCCATTCACCATTGCAATGAAAAGAATAAAATACTTAGGAATGTATCTACCTAAAGAAACAAAAGACCTATATATAGAAAACCATAAAACACCAATGAAAGAAATCAAAGAGGACATAAATAGATGGAAAAATATACCATGTTCATAGATTGCAAGAATAAATATAGTGAAAATGAGTATACTACACAAAGCAATCTATAGATTCAATGCAATCCCTATCAAGCTACCAACAGTTATTTCACAGAACTAGAACAAATAATTTCACAATTTTTTGGAAATGCAAAAACCTCGAATAGCCAAAGCCATCCTCAGAAAGAAGAACGGAACTGGAGGAATCAACCTGCCTGACATCAGACTATACTACAAAGCTACAGTCATCAAGACAGTATGGTACTGGCACAAAGACAGAAATATAGATCAATGGAACAAAATGGAAAGCCCGGAGATAAATCCACACACCTATGGACAGCTTATCTTTGACAAAGGAGGCAAGAATATACAATGGAGGAAATATGATCTCTTTAACAAGTGCTGCTGGGAAAACTGGTCAACCACTGGTAAAAGAATGAAATTAATGGCTGAGTAATACTCCATTGTGTATATGTACCACAGTTTTCTTATCCATTCCTCTGCTGATGGGCATCTAGGTTGCTTCCATGTCCTAGCTATTATAAACAGTGCTGCGATGAACATTGGGGTACACGTGTCTCTTTCCCTTCTGGTTTCCTCAGTGTGTATGCCCAACAGTGGGATTGCTGGATCATAAGGCAGTTCTATTTCCAGTTTTTGAAGGAATCTCCACACTGTTCTCCATAGTGGCTGTACTAGTTTGCATTCCCACCAACAGTGTAAGAGGGTTCCCTTTTCTCCACACCCTCTCCAGCATTTATTGCTTGTAGAATTTTGGATAGCAGCCATTCTGACTGGTGTAAAAAGAATACATTTGAATCAGTTCTAATGAGGAGGATGAAACTGGAACCTATTATACAGAGTGAAGTAAGCCAGAAAGAAAAACATCAGTACAGTATACTAACTCATATATATGGAATTTAGAAAGATGGTAACAATAACCCTGTGTATGAGACAGCAAAAGAGACACTGATGTATATATCAGTCTTATGGACTCTGTGGGAGAGGGAGAGGGTGGGGAGATTTGGGAGAATGGCATTGAAACATGTAGAATATCATGTATGAAACGAGTCGCCAGTCCAGGTTCGATGCACGGTACTGGATGCTTGGGGCTGGTGCACTGGGACGACCCAGAGGGAGGGTATGGGGAGGGAGGAAGGTTCAGGATGGGGAACACAGGTATACCTGTGGCGGATTCATTTCGATATTTGGCAAAACTAATACAATATTGTAAAGTTTAAAAATAAAATAAAATTTAAAAAAAAGAATGAAATTAGAACACTTTCTAAGACCATACACAAAAATAAACTCAAAATGGATTAAAGATCTAAATGTAAGACTAGAAAATATAAAACTCCTAGAGGAAAACTTAGGCAAAACACTCTCCGACATAAATCACAGCAGGATCCTCTATGACCCACCTCCCAAAGTAATGGAAATAAAAGGAAACATAAACAAATGAAACCTAATTAAACTGAAAAGTTTTTGCACAACAAAGGAAACCATAAGCAAAGTGAAAGACAGCTTTCAGAATTGGGGAAAAGAATAGCAAACAAAGCAACTGACAAAGAATTAATCTCAAAAATGTACAAGCAGCTCCTGCAGCTCAATTCCAGAAAAATAAATGACCCAATCAAAAAATGGGTCAAAAAACTAAACAGACATTTCTCCAAAGAAGACATACAGATGGCTAACAAACACATGAAAAGATGCTCAACATCACTTATTATCAGAGAAATGCAAATCAAAACCACAATGAGGTACCAACTCACGCTGGTCAGAATGGCTGCTATTCAAAAATCCACAAACAATAAATGCTGGAGAGGGTGTGGAGAAAAGGGAACCCTCTTACACTGTTGGGGGGAATGCAAACTAGTACAGCTACTATGGAGAACAGTGTGAAGATTCATTAAAACCCTGGAAATTGAACTGCCATAGGACCCAGCAATCCCACTGCTGGGCATACACACTGAGGAAATCAGAATTGAAAGAGACACATGTACCCCAATGTTCATCACAACACTGTTTATAATAGCCAGGACATGGAAGCAACCTAGATGTCCATCAGCAGACAAATATATAAGAATGCTTTGGTACATATACACAATGGAATATTATGCAGCCATTGAAAAGAATACATTTGAATCAGTTCTAATGAGGTGGATGAAGCTGGAGCCTATTATACAGAGTGAGGTAAGGCAGAAAGAAAAACAGCAATACAGTATACTAATACATATATATGGAATTTAGAAAGATGGTAACAATAACCCTATATGAGAGACAGGAAAAGAGACACAGATGTACAGCAGAGTCTTTTGGACTCTGTGGGAGAAGACGAGAGTGGGATGATCTGAGAGAATAGCATTGAAACACGTACATTATCATATGTGAAACAGATCACCAGTCCAGGTTCGATGCATGAGATAGGGTGCTCAGGGTTGGTGCACTGGGATGACCCAGAGGGATGGGATGGGGCGGGAGGTGGGAGTGGTGTTCAGGATAGGGAATATGTGTAAACTTGGCTGATTCATGTCAATGTATGGCAAAAACCACTCCAATATTGTAAAGTAATTAGCCTCCAATTAAAAAAAAAAAACTTGAAGACGATGAACTGCCACTGAGTCTTTAGGAACGTACGTGCCCCAGTCAGGGTGCAGTGGAATCTCACCTGAGGACAAGGACAAAAAACGCCACCAAGGAATAAACCAGCAGGTGTCCAATCGACATGAGCTCCACCAGATTACTGAACTCAAAGAGCAATGCCATGATCCCTAGAATGAGGGCACAAACGAGGTGGGGGTCGGCAGTGAGAAACCACTGGACATACCCAGATAAGGAATGGGATCAAAGGAGGAGTGGGTTCTGTTGCTCACCTGCAAGAATTCCAGAGGACACGGTGGCCATGATGGGGGTCTTCGTGCGGGCATGGGTCCGGGCAAGTCCTCGGAAAAGGAGCCCGTCCTCTGCCATTTCCTGGATCACCTGAGGCACGGGGAACAAGGAGCTCTGCAGTCTGGAAGGGATGGTGGGAACACAGGTGGGGATGTTGAGAAGGAGGAGAGACCAGGGCTCTGGCTCTCTAGTCTACATGGGGTGAGGGGTCTTTCCCTCTCTTGTCTCAATCCCCAGGGCTGAAACACCTGAGCATCTGAACAGTTCATGGAGAGAAGGCCTTGACACTGACCTGTATAAAAGAAAACAGAGGATGCCAACAGCCACGACATATCTGGCAGGACCCCACCCAACATGGAGGAAAGCTTGCGGAAAGGGGCTGTCAGACTGAATCTGGTAGTAGGGCACCATGAGGGTGAGAGTCGCTGAGACACCAAAATATGCCAAAAAGCAGATGAAGACCGTGGACATGATGCTGATGGGGATGGAGCGATGAGGATTTGGGGCTTCTTCCCCTGCAGGGTGGGTGAACATCTCGGGTTAGGAAAACACTGATGGCACAGCACAAAATCCACTTTCCTCTTGAACTTTCAAAAGGTTTTCAAAATCTTCTATCAACCCCTATGCCCAAGGGCAGCCCAATCCCCTGATGGGACACACAAGGACTCAGTTACCTTTCGTGACAATGTCATCAAAACCCACAAACGAGTAGAAACATAGAGCTGCTCCATGGAGAATTCCATCATAGTCGAAGGGCACAAACCCTCCAGAACCTAGAGGGCCCAAGCTACAGTGAGAGAAGAGGCAAGAAAGACCATGAGAGAGATGCGTTCAGTCATCTCTACAGGACTTCACAGTTAATGCCACCAGCCCTGGGCTCCAGGACCTCGTTATCCAGATCCACCAGCCCAGATCTCTTTAGTCCCCGCCAGATTCCCAGGTTTGCACCAGCCCCAACAAGCATGACAAGGACCAGGAGCACCCTCCTGACCTATAGATGTCACTGGATTCAGACGTGTTCAATGTGTAGTCCTGTTCAGTGAGCTTCCAGTTGTGCAGGTCTCCCTTAATGAAGCCAGACAGGATGATGAAGCTGAGAACCAAAAGGTTGATGCCTGTGGATATTTTTCCAACCAGGACTGACTCACGAACTCCCAGAACCAGTACTCCTGTGGGAAAGATGGAATATGAGACAATCCAAGATAGCCAAATCAAATCCATAGACATAGAAAGCAGACTAGTAGTTGCCAGAGGTTAGGGGGCTGTGAGACTAAGATGGATAGTCTGTCTTACTGGGTTTCATTTTGCTATAATGAAGATGTTTGAAGCTAGATGAAGGTGATTGTTATATATCTTGAATGCCCTAAGTACCACTGAATTGCATACTTTAACATGGTTAGTTTCTTACTGTGGCCATTATCATATAGTATGGGCTCAGTCACTCAGTCGTGTCCGACACCTTGACCCATGGACTGTGGCCTGCCAGGCTCCTCTGTCCATGGAATTTTCCAGGCAAGATTACTGTAATGGGTTGCCATTTCCTACTCCAGTCACATAATATACACATCTATCAAAGCATCATGATGTTCACCTTCAGCTTACATAATGTTGTATGTCAAGTATATATCAATAAGGCTAAGGAAAAATAATAAAATGGCTAATTTTATGCTATGTTAATTTCCTCCCAATTGAAAAAAGTCTCAGTAGAGAGGAAGAAACTTGTCACTCTAAGTAAATGATTCTCAGCTGGGGGTGATTTGGGTCCCCAAGGGACATTTGGCAATGTCTGGAGACATCCCGATTGTCACAACTTGGGAAATATGAATCACAGGTGTTTAGTGAATGAAGTCCAAAGATGCTACACACCTGACAGTGATTGATTAAGAAAATCCTGCAGTGCCTGCATCACGCCCCAACACCAAAGGCTGTTTCAGCCTGGAAGGTCAGTAATGCCAAGGGTGGGAAACAATGCTCTACATCTTGACTTCTTGCTTTCGTATCACAGACCCTAATTTCTAGTTCCCACAGTTCCTCCACCTCACACCTTTCCCACCCTAGTTCCCCCACTGCCCCACATCCCAGTTTTCCCATCCTAACTTGGACCCCTGTCTCACCTGTAAGCAACAGCACCAGGGATAGGGCGACAAAGTCCGGGTACTTGGCCAGATAGTAGGGCATATATGGAGAGAAAGTTCCCTCTAAGGCCTGAAAGATGTGGTTCCCAATCAGGCTGTCGAAGGCGATGCTCCAGGCCCTGGCCACGCTGCCCGTGACTGCAGCAGAATGAGAAGGAACATTCATTGACAAATATAAATTGCACCCTTGTAGAAACCAAGAACCCTTCAGGGATCACAGCCTTGTCATGGTGAAGGGCTAGCATAGCTCAATCATGCTATGCAGGACCACTCAAGACGGACGGGTCACAGTGAAGAGTTCTGACAAAACATGGGCCGCTGGAGAAGGAAATGGCAACCCACTCCAGTATTCTTGCCAGGAGGACCCCATGGACAGCATGAAAAGGCAGAAAGTTATGACACCCAAAGAGGAGACCCCCAGGTCAGAAGGTGTCCAACATGGGAAAGATTGAAGGTAAAAGAAGAAGGGAGTGGCAGAGGATGAGATGGTTGGACAGCATCACTGACTCAGTGAACATGAGTTTGAGCAAACTCCAGGAGAGAGTGGAGGACAGAGGAGCCTGGTGAGCAGTAGCCCATGGGGTTGCAAAGACTTGGACACAGTTTAGTGATGGAACAACAACAACAAATATACAAAGTCATGTATGTTGTGAAAAAAATACAAAATACCAAATCTCAGAGAGCTTCTTTTCATGGGGTGGGGGAAATAGACCCAGATAATTCTAAAATAGGTTAACTATTTAATGTCAGTGGGAGATCAAAGGAGCAAGATGTCTGGGTGATAAGGATTAAAATTTTAGTTCAAATGCTAATGGAAACTCTATGAAGGCAACCGCTAAACAGAGACTTCAGTATGGTGAGGGGATAAGCCTGAGGGCCATGCCTCCCTACAGTGCCCTTTCCTCTCGATTCTTGGTCCATCATTTAAGGACAGCAGGGGAGAGCTGAGAAGAATGAAGTTGTGGACTTTTCCTGACGTTATTTCCCTCCTCTCCTCACAGAGTGGATGACACAGTTCTCATGCACGACCGAAGACCCAAATGCCTGCTCCTGGTCTCCAGAACTTCAGCCCCACACCTACCCGCCATCCATGCCCTCACCAACGACATAGGACAGTATGAGGTTCCAGGCAGTGATGAAAGCCCACAGTTCTCCCACACTGATGTAGCTGTAGAGATACGCAGAACCGGTCCATGAGACCCGTGTCCCAAATTCGGCATAGCAGAGCCCAGACAACACAGAAGACACAGCGGCCACCAAGAAGGAGATGACAATCGCTGGTCCAGCGATGAACATGGCCACTTCTCCCACCAGGATGTACACGCCAGCCCCCAGAGTGCTGGCCACACCGAAGGCCACCAGCTTCATGGGGTTCAGAGGAGCCATGGGACTCTCAGAATCCTCGGTGGGCTCCAGGAGCCGCCTGCGGACCAGCTTCTGACCAAAGTGGTGGAGATCCTGACACTGCATCCCGGATAGAGTTGAGAAGCTGTGATCTGCTCAGGAAACAAGACACGAAGCCATCAGCAAGGTCCACCCGCCCTTGGCCCTTGGGCCATTTTCTCAATTGGGGACAACAAAGATCTAATTGTAAGATAGCATTATAATCTAGACACCCAAGTTTTAGGCCACTTCCCAATTCCCAATTTAAATAAAGGCCAGACATTGTTAAAGCAAACCTGAGTTTTCCTTTTCTTGGCCCATCTGGCTTTTGAAGGGAATCCTCCCGGGTTGAGCTTCCCTGCGGGCTCAGGCAGTAAAGAATCCACCTGCAGTGCAGGAGACACAGATTCGATCCCTGGGTGGGGAAGATGCCCTGGAGAAGGGAATGGAAACCCACTCTAGTATCCTTGCCTGGAGAATCCCATGGACAGAGGAGCCTGGTAGGCAACAGTCCACAGGGTTGCAAAGAGTTGCACATGACTTAGTGACTAAACAACAGCTACAACAGAGTGGGAGCAATTTGCTGGCTGTGGTGGTAGGTGATGTGCCTTGATTCCAGGCATGGTTCTCCCAAAGTTGATGAGGAAGCTCTGCTTGGGTGAGGGACAGGCTGGGGATTGTCATTTAGGCAGAATGGGAGAAATGGGGAGAGGGGCAAGAAAAAGATAACTGGGGCTCCTTCATTGAGCAGACCTAGATTAACCCCTGCAGGTCTTAGAAAGAGAACAGAGCAGAGAGTGAGAGCAAGTCCTCCTGCAAGAGAGAGAGAGTCAGAAGTCTCCAGCCAGCAGTTTGGGGAGACCGGCAGTTTACCTTGAAATCCTGGGTTTCAGCCCCAAATGATCTCGGAGAGAGAGAGCCGGGAGTGCTGGCTTAGTTCTCTGCCCAAGAATTGGGCTCTAGTATGCTGTATGAAAACCAGGACCCCTAGTCGCCAGTACATTGGGGGCTAGAAACTAGAAACAAGGTTCTCCTGGTTCTAGTACTGAGTTTAAAAAAAAGAAGAAGAAGAAGCATTTTTCCAGGAGGTAAAAACTAAAAATATGTTAAAAGTGTATTACTAGAGACACAGCACAGTCGTGCAGGAGCACACAGAGGAACAGTTTGTTTAGTTAAGACAGAAGCCAGGCAGAGCTCACACTCAAGAGAAAGGCTGTGGGAGTCCCCCGGAAGGAGGAGGAGCCCCATAAAGAGACTGTTAAATCGCCTATGCAGGGCAGTTCTTCCCGTCTTTGTTTACCTTGGCCAATTACTTGGTTTCTTTTTCCACACCTGACCTGCCCTAGGACCCTCCCTGACAGGTGTGTGCAGCTATTTTTCTGGATGAATTCCAGCACACAGGCCTGTGAGGGCCTGGACATCACCTATTACAAGATGGCAGCACCTCCTTTTTGCCCCCCAAAGAGTCTTTCTGCACATGCGTTGTGCCCCAAAGATAGAAAATATGTGACCTCTTGATCTTTTACACACACAGGGTTTAGCCCCTTTCTGTCCCTGCCATGATTGTTATAGTAACATGTCCACATCAGGCAAAGTCCAGCTATTTACCCTGTTCTGGCATTTCCATCTCAAAGTGCAAACAGAAGTCTAATGTAAACACCTAGCCTGGACCTCACCTGCTTCGTTCCTCAGGAAATGTAAACAGAAGGCTAGTTGTAGATGGAGTTCTTTCTCCTGTTCATCTACCCTTCCTGTGTCTTCTTTGCAGGCTGTAGACAGAGAACCTAGGAGGATAGAGGACAAGATTATCTGCCCCAAGAACAATAAAGTTTAAATGCTTCTACAATATGATGAGGGCTTCCCTGGTGGCTCAGATGTAAAGAATCTGCATGCAATGCACTAGTTCGCAGTTCCATCTCTGGGTCAGGAAGATCTCCTGGAGAAAGGAATGGCAACCCACTCCAGTATTCTTACCTGGGTAATCCAATGGACAGAGAAACCTCGCAGGATATAGTCCGTTGGGTCACAAAAGAGCCAGACACAACTGAGTGACTAACCAACAACAAATATATATATATATATATATATATATATATATATATATACACATACATATATATTCATACATGCATACAATGGAATGTATCTCAGCCATGAAAAATGTAACAGTGATACTTGCAGCAGTATGGACCTAGAGCTTATCATAGTTACTGAAATAAGTCAGAAAGAGAAAGACGAATACCATATGATATCACTTATATGTGGAATCTAAAATACAATGCAAGTGAACCTATCTATGAGACAGAAAGAGACTCACAGACATAGAGACCAGACATATGATGGCCAAGGGAGAGGGAGAAGGAAGGATTGGGAGTTTGGGATTAGCACATGCAAACTATTCTATATAGATAAACAAGATCCTACTGTATAGCACAGGGAACTATAATCAATATCTTGTGATAAATGTCATTGAAAAGAATATATCAATATATATGTATATTTGAGTCACTTTGCTGTACAGAAGAAATTATCTCAACACTGTAAATCAACTATACTTCAATAAAATGAAAAGAAAATAGCTCAAATTGAAGCAGCCAATGAGTGAGAGTCTAAATTTTAAAAAATAAGACATCTAAAATAGGCATTAGGGATTTAGTAGTAAGGAGCACTCCCCCCTTTCACAACAGCAGGACATTTGGAATCCAACCCACATATATTATATTGAAAAAAATTCCACATTGGTTTTTTAAAAATCTGACTTTTTAAACAACTGTAATTTAATAGGAGAAAACATACAGAGTTTAAAGTAATGTAAGGACAGAGACTTAAGCCATGAGAATGGCATGTCTGATATCACATTGTATAGAATTTTCTTCTTGTTTAGTCACTCAGTCATGTCTGACTGTTTTGTGGCCCCATGGATATAACATGCCAAGTTCCTCTGTCCATGGGGTTTCCCAGGCAAGAATACTGGAGAGGGTTGCTATTTCCTCCTTTAGGGTATCTTCCAGTCCCAGGGGTCAAACCCACGTCTCCTGCTTTGGCAGGCAGGTTCTTTACCACTGATGCACCAGGGAAGCCCAGTAGACAACCCCAACTGACAGGCAGTCTCTTCCTGTTATGATTCATGAGAGTCACTCAGGTCCAACTCTGCTGCTTTCTCCCCACCCTCTCATCTTTTCAACATAATTTCCCATGTTTTTAATTCATCTCACGGTGACTGCGGTAACTGTCAGAGGTACGCTCACATTCCTGTTCTTTTTCCTTTTTCATTCAACAGTTACCCTGTGTTTCCAAGTGAGTGTGCTGATCATTATCCCTCCCCTAACTTCCCTGCCCTCTATCTCTCAAATACTAACATCTTTTCATTTTTATGTACTTCCAAAAGTGTCTGAAATTGTTACTCAATTCCATAACCATCACTGAGTTTGGGTACTTTGTGTTTACATTATATGTGAATATTTTACACTGATGTTGAGTTCACTGTGACCTGTGATTCACAGTTGATAACCTGCCCCACCCTGGCCCCTGCCCCCAACCCAGTCTTCAGCATGTTAGTCCTCCCATCTGTGCCTCCTCTTCCTGCCTCTTCTGTCTCAGATGGAAACACTTTTTCATCTCACTCTATTTCTCTCTTGCCTTCTGCCCCCTCCCCCGTGCATCCTGTTTTTGACATGAATTCATCACTGTGCCTTAGACCAGTGGGTTTCCTTTCTTGGTTGCATTTGGAAACCAATCCAAATACCAAATCCAGGCTAGCCCTGACAGAATGGAAACTAAATCACAGGGGAGTCGAGAGAAAATCATGTGACCTGGGAAGAGGATGAAAAAATTCCCAATCACGGTATCGTCAAAGATTCTTCCATTATGAGGGGACCCTCTCGGGAACACGCATACACACACACCACGAGTTTTCTCCATTATCTTGTAAACGGAAGGAGTCTAGAAATAAATGTAGTTTTTTCGTGTTTGTTGATATTCTTACTTTTTGGACTTCCCTGGTGGCACAGTGGATGAGAATCCACCAGCTAATGCAGGGTACATAGATTCGATTCCTGGTCTGGGAAGATCCCACGTGCCATGGAGCAACTAAGCCTGTGCTCCACAACTACTGAGCCTGTGCTCCACAACTACTGAGC
The DNA here is from genome assembly GCF_055505025.1 of Bos grunniens. Lineage (NCBI taxonomy): Eukaryota > Metazoa > Chordata > Mammalia > Artiodactyla > Bovidae > Bos > Bos grunniens. The sequence continues at coordinate 61,491,513 of NC_141182.1, read as the reverse complement.
CTGTGCGCCACAATAAGAGAAGCCACCGCAAGAAGCATGCACACCAAAGCAAAGAGTAGCCCCCTACCCACAACCAGAGAGAAACCCTACATGCAGCAACTAAAACCTAGTGTGGCCAACATTTTAACAGTTTTTAAAAAATCAAATGTTTTGTAAAATTTGCCAGTGAAACTATCTTGTTTTTGTGCTGAGAGGATTCTGATCACTGATTTTACCTCCTTACTTGTTTGTTATTCATATTGTTTATTTTAGCCTGACTTTGTCTTAATATGTTGGATGCTTCTAAAAATTTGATCTGTTTCTTCTAGGTTATCCAATTTGTTGGCATATAGTTTTTCATAGTAGTTTCTTATAAGACTCTATATTTAAAGTACCGTTTATAATATCTCCTTTCTGATTTTATTCATTTGAGTGTTCTCTTTTTAAATTTTTAAAAAATTGTTTATCTTAATTGGAGGCTAATTATTTGACAATATTGTAGTGGTTTTGGCCATACATTGACATGAGTCAGCCACGGGTGTATTGCTTTACAATGTTGTGTTAGTTTCTATGACACAAAGAAGTGAATCAGCTTTGTCGCTGTTCAGTCGCTCAGTTGTGTCTGACTCTGTGCCACCCCATGAACTGTAGCCCACCAGGCTTTTCTGTCCATGGGATTCTCCAGGCAAGAATACTGGACTGGGTTGTTATTTCCTTCTCCAAGGAATCTTCCCAACCCAGGCATCAAACCGGCATCTCCTGCATTGGCAGGTGGATCCTTTACTGCTGAGCCACAAGGGAAGGAAGCCCAGTGAATAGCTATATGTATACATATATCCCCTACCTGCTGGGAGTCCCTCCCACCCCATCCCCCACCCCCCATCCCAACCTTCTAGGGCATCACAGAGCTGCAAGCTGAGGTGCCTGTGCTCTCTGCAGGTTCCTATTAGCTTTCTGTTTTGCACATGTAGTGTATACATGTCAATCCTAATCCCCCAGTTTGTTCAACCTTCTCCTTCCCCCAATGGGTCCACATGTCAGTGAGCTGTCACCTCACAGATGTCAGAATGGTCACAATTGGAAAATCTACAAACAATAAATGGTGGAGAGGATGTGGAGAGAAGGGAACTCTTCTGCACTGTTGGTGAGAAAGTAAGCTGATACAGTGATTATGGAGAACAGGATGGACGTTCCTGAACAAACTAGGAATAAAACTACCGTATGACCCGGCAACCCATTACTGGGCATAAACCCTGAGAAAACCAAAGTCAAATCAAACCAAATCACAAAGGTACATGTACATGAATGTTCTTTGCAGCCCTGTTTACAACAGGCAGGACATGGAAGCAACCTGGATGTGTATAGATAGATGAATGGATAAAGAAGATGTGGTACATATAGGTAATGAAGTATTACTCAGCCATAAAAAAGAATGAATGTGAGTCACTTGTAGTGAGATAAATAAACTAGAGTCTGTTATACAGTGTGAAAAAACTCAGAAAGAGAAAAACACATATTGTATATCATGAATATGTATGGAATCTAAAAAAATAGGACAGATGAACCTATTTGTAGGGAAGGATGTCAGACTTGTGGACACAGTTGAGGTAGGAGAGGGTGGGACGAACTGAGAAAGTAGCGCTGACATTTATACACGATTATGTGTGAAACAGATAGCTCATGGAAGCCGCTGTAGAACATGAGGAGCTGTCTGGAGCTCCGTGCTGACCTAGAGGGATGGGGACATATACACATAATTATGACTGAGCCTCCTTGTTTTACACAGAAACCAGCACAACATTGTAAAGCAATTATCCTCCAACTAAAAAAAAAAATTGTAAACATTTAAAAAATACAGTATTATTAAATTTTTGGAAATAAAAAAAAGGAAAAACAGATGGCCTCCCAAGTGCCTGGAGGGAGGGAGGACTAATCTTCATTCTGAATCAGAAACGAGAGACTGTGTTTTCAATCCTTTGGGACATAGAATGTCTCCCCATTACACTGCTCTGCAAGGCTAGGCTGACTCAGTGAACACTAGTTAAGGGCAGGGGGCTTCTGTCCATGTTACTCTAAGGTCCAAGTTGAGCATTATGGTTGAGGGCAAGCATTCAAAGAGTCAGGAAGCTATGATTAGCATCTTGGCCCCATGAACACCTCTTGGCCCTTGAACAAGTCATATACTTCTCTGGACCTGTGTTTCCTTCTCGGTCAAACACTGCTGATGAACCTTTGAGACCTCTCGTTAGGAACATAAAATGGTGCAGTTGCTATGGATAAAGTATGGTGGTTCCTCAAAAAAACCAAAACTGAAATTACCATCATGGTTGGGCAATCCCACTTCTCAGAATACACTCAAAAGAACTGAAAGTGAGGTCACAGGAGACATTTGCACACCCATGTTTGTAGCAGCTTTGTTCACAATAGCTGAAAGATGAAAGCAACCCAAACAGCCATCCACGAAAAATGGATGACTAGAAAGTGATGTGTGCCGACAGAGGAATATTATTCAGCAATAAAAAGACAGGAAATTCTGACCCATGCTACAACAGGGACAATACCCTAGTGGACAAGAGACTTGAGAACAATATGCTAAATGATAAAAAGGCAGTCTCCAGAAGACAAATACTGTATGGTTCACTTCAATGAAGTACCTGATATAGTCAAATTTACACAGACAGAAATAGATCAGTGGTTTACTAGGGACTGGGTGAGAGGAAAAATAGGGAGTCATTGTTAAATGAGAACCCGGTTTCGGTTTTACAAGACAAAAAGAGTTCTGCAAATTAGTGTCACAGCTGTGTAAATTTACCCAATATTGCTGAACCGTTCATTTAAAAATGGTGAAGATGGCAAATTTATGTATATTTTACCACAATTAAGAAAAAAAAAATGATGCCAGTGATAAACAGGAGAGCCAGCTTCACAGAGTTGCTGAGTGTACACAACTCCAAGGTAACTTAACATGAAACACCAGTGAGTCATCCCCAGCAGAATGCTCAGCTCCTAGATGAGGCATCAGCAGACATGGAGGGCAGAAAGGAGACAGGAGACTGAAGGCAGTGGTACCCAAATCACAAACTCTATGTGAGGGTCATCTGAGTGTTGAGTGAGCACCAGACTAAAACCGGTCGAAGAGCCTTTGGACATAGATCCCATCTCTCGCAGCCCCTCCTCTTCTCACACAAACACAATAGCTCCCAGCTCCTTCTACTTTCATCTGGAAAACAGGTCTCTCCACCCTCAGGCTGGACCCAGGCTGACCCCTCTGCACTCTGGGGTTGTAGAGGTCTCTTTGGGAGGATGTGAACTCAGCACCCAGTCTCCTACAGAAGAGGGTGACCCGAGACTTACTGGATCCTTGGAGCAGAGCCTGGAGCACTGGGTCAGTCAGGGAGGCTGAAGTTAAGGCGCGCAGGGCAGGAGCTGATGTTTGTCCAAAAACCAAAGAGCGAAGTCACTGAGCACAGAAGACAACCTTTAACTCCTGGGTAGTTGTGGTGGGGAGGAGGCTGGGAGGACCGGAAGCTTATGCAAAGTTCCTGTCAGCCCTTAACATGTCTGTGGTTACCGTCACGGGATTTTCAAAGATGTTTTTTAACTGGGGTAACATACAAATGACATCTCCCTCATAGCTCAGTCGGTAAAGAATCTGCCTGCAATGCAGGAGACCAGGTTCGATTCCTGGGTTGAGAAGATCCTCTGCAGAAGGGATAGGCTACCTACTCCAGTATTCTTCCCTGGAGAATCCCATACACAGAGGAGCCTGGCAAGCTAAAGTGCATCGGATCGCAAGACTCGGACATGTCTTAGTGAATAAACCACCAACAATGTACAAATAACAGGAAACTGACAATTTTAATGGAACAACAGACTGGTTCTAAATAGGAAAAGGAGTATGTCAAGGCTGTATATTGTCACCCTGCTTATTTAACTTATATGTAGAGTACATCATGAGAAAACGCTGGGCTGGAAGAAACACAAACTGGAATCAAGATTGCCGGGAGAAATATCAATAACCTCAGATATGTAGATGACAACACCCTTATGGCAGAAAGTGAAGAGAAACTAAAAAGCCTGTTGATGAAGGTGAAAGAGGAGAGTGAAAAAGTTGACTTAAAATTCAACATTCAGAAAACGAAGATTATGGCAATCGGTCCCACCACTTCATGGGAAATAGATGGGGAAACAGTGGAAACAGTGTCAGAGTTTATTTTGGGTGGGTCCAAAATCACTGCAGATGGTGACTGCAGCCATGAAATTAAAAGACACTTACTCCTTGGAAGGAAAGTTATGACCAACCTAGATATCATATTGAAAAGCAGAGACATTACTTTGTCAACAAAGGTTTGTCTAGTCAAGGCTATGGTTTTTCCAGTGGAAATGTATGGATGTGAGAGTTGGACCGTGAAGAAAGCTGAGCACCAAAGAATTGATGCCTTTGAACTGTGGTATTGGAGAAGCCTCTTGAGAGTCCCTTGGACTGCAAGGAGATCCAACCAGTCCATTCTGAAGGAAATCAGACCTGGGATTTCTTTGGAAGGAATGATGCTAAAGCTGAAACTCCAGTACTTTGGCCACCTCATGCGAAGAGTTGACTCATTGGAAGAGACTCTGATGCTGGGAGGGATTGGAGGCAGGAGGAGAAGGGGACGACAGAGGATGAAATGGCTGGATGGCATCACTGACTCGATGGACGTGAGTCTGGGTGAACTCTGGGAGTTGGTGATGGACAGGGAGGCCTGGTGTGCTGTGATTCATGGGGTCACAAAGAGTCAGACATGACTGAGCGACTGAACTGAACTTAACTGAACCCTCTTTAACTAATTAGTTCAGTTGTGTCATAACCAAAAGCAGAGTCTGGCTGCTGGCTCCTCAAAAGCCATTAAGAAGGCCAGGTTGGTGGAAGGAAAGTTTGCTTTATTTTGGATGCCAGCAATGGGTGGGAGGAGGGTTATACTACTGCCAAAGGTCAACCCCCCTGCCCACCCCAACAAGCAGACAGTAACAGCTTCAGTGGGTTTCCCTGTTGTTCAACTGGTAAAGATTCCACCCGCAGTACAGGAGATAGCACTTCAGTTTCTGGGTCAGGTAGATCACCTGGAGAAGGAATAGGCTACCCATTCCAGTATCCTTGGGTTTCCCTGGTGGCTGAAACACTGAAGAATCTGCCTGGATGCAAAAGCCCTGGGTTCAAACCCTAGGTTGGGAGATTCCCTGAGAGGGCATGGCAACCCACTCCAGTATTCTTGCCTGGAGAATCCCATGGACAGAGGAGCCTGGTGGGCTACAGTCCATAGGTTTGAAAAGAGTCAGACATACCTGAGCAGAGCACAAGAGCTTTTATAGTCTCAGAGAGGGTGATACATTCAGAAACAGTACAGTTCACTCTGACAGTCATCTTGAAATTGGTCATCAGTGAGCTGACCAGTGTTGTCTTGACTGTTTTAGGTACAGTTAAACTTCAGTAACAAGGTCAGCTTGTTCCCATTTCCTTGAGGCTAGTTCTCAGAATTGGGGCACCTGTTGTCATGGCTACCCTCTGGTCATCAGTTAGTTAACTTCTTCCAGCTGGTGGAAATGTCTGTATCTACATGCTCTCAGAATATTGTCTGTAGCCCTTGAGAAGGAACTAATGGTCTTTGACTATGCTTAATCACTATATTATTATTATTATTATGTGTTCTCCTTTGACTGTTTTCCTTTGTTTCTGCATGCTCTCCCTTCTTGGAGTAAATTTATTCTTTTGATAAGCTTTTACCACAGACAGAAGGCAGGCAGAGGACATGGGGGTCAACGACCTCCCCCATTTCCATGTTAAGTACATTCACATTTTGTGCAACCAAACCCCAGGACTTTTTTTCCTCTGGCAAAACAGAAACTCTGTACACATTAACCAACAATTCCCCCTTTTTCCTTCCCCAGCTCCTGGCAACACCATTCTACTTTCTCCCTATGAATCTGACCACGCTGACCACTTCATTTCAGTGGAACCATCCAATATTTGTCCTCTCTTGTCAGCCTTATTATAATTGTATAATGTCCACTAGGTGTACCCATGTTGTAGCAATGTATTATATTCTATTCCTTTTAAATGCGGAATATACTGTGTTATTGGTACCTACCACATTGGCTTAACCATGCTTTGGTCAATAGGCACTTGGGTTGCTTTCATATCTTCAAATCAGATCAGATCAGGCGCTCAGTTGTGTCCGACTCTTTGCGACCCCATGAATTGCAGCACGCCAGGCCTCCCTGTCCATCACCAACTCCCAGAGTTGGTGGGCAGACTCACGTCCATCGAGTCAGTGATGCCATCCAGCCATCTCATCCTCTGTCGTCCCCTTCTCCTCCTGCCTCCAATCCCTCCCAGCATCAGAGTCTTTCCCAATGAGTCAACTCTTCCCATGAGGTGGCCAAAGTACTGGAGTTTCAGCTTTAGCATCATTCCTTCCAAAGAAATCCCAGGTCTGATCTCCTTCAGAATGGACTGATTGGATCTCCTTGCAGTCCAAGGGACTCTCAAGAGTCTTCTCCAACACCACAGTTCAAAAGCATCAATTCTTCAGCACTTAGCCTTCTTCACAGTCCAACTCTCACATCCGTACATGACTACTGGAAAAACCATAGCCTTGACTAGAAGGACCTTTGTTGGCAAAGCAATGTCTCTGCTTTTGAATATGCTATCTAGGTTGGTCATAACTTTCCTTCCAATGGGTAAGCGTCTTTTAATTTCATGGCTGCAGTCACCATCTGCAGTGACTTTGGAGCCCAGAAAAATAAGGTCTGACACTATTTCTACTGCTTCCCCATCTATTTCCCATGAAGTGGTGGGACCGGATGTCATGATCTTCGTTTTCTGAATGTTGAGCTTTAAGCCAACTTTTTCACTCTTCACCTTCACCTTCATCAAGAGGCTTTTTAGTTCCTCTTCACTTTCTGCCATAAGGGTGGTGTCATCTGCATATCTGAGGTTATTGATATTTCTCCCGGCAATCTTGATTCCAGTTTGTGTTTCTTCCAGTTCAGCGTTTCTCATGATGTACTCTGCATATAAGTTAAATAAACAGGGTGACAATATACAGCCTTGATGAACTCCTTTTCCTATTTGGAACCAGTCTGTTGTTCCATGTCCAGTTCTAACTGTTGCTTCCTGACCTGCATACAAATTTCTCAAGAGGCAGGTCAGGTGGTCTGGTATTCCCATCTTTTTCAGAATTTTCCACAGTTTATTGTGATCCACACAGTCAAAGGCTTTGGCATAGTCAGTAAAGCAGAAATAGATATTTTTCTGGAATTCTCTTGCTTTTTTGATGATCCAGCAGATGTTGGCAACTTGATCTCTGGTTCCTCTGCCTTTTCTAAAACCAACTTGAACATCAGGAAGCTCACGGTTCACATATTGCTGAAGGCTGGCTTGGAGAATTTTGAGCATTTCTTTACTAGCGTATGAGATGAGTGCAATTGTGTGGTAGTTTGAGCATTCTTTGGCATTGCCTTTCTTTGGGATTGGAATGAAAACTGACCTTTTCCAGTCCTGTGGCCTCTGCTGAGTTTTCCAAATTTGCTGGCATATTGAGTGCAACACTTTCACAGCATCATCCTTCACGATTTGGAATAACTCAACTGGAATTCTATCACCCCCACTAGCTTTGTTTGTAGTGATGCTTTCTAAGGCCCACTTGACTTCACATTCCAGGATTAGTTACTGTGAATAATGGTGCTGTGAACATGTGTGTACACATGTCTCTTCCCAAGTGTGATTTCAACTCTTCTGGGTTTATCCTCAGAAGTAGAATTGCAGGATTATATGTTTTTAAGATATTTTATATTCTGTGATGGAGAAATAGTTCACATACTGAGGTATGGGGAAGTCAGTTTGGCTTATCTGTGGTTCAGCCTGAACTTTGTGTAAAAAAACACAGCCTGTCAGACCCTCAAAGCACATCTTCTTTAACCTTGAGGTAAAGAAAACTGTTTTGAAATATTAAAAGCAGCAAGGGAAAAACAACAAATGACACACAAGGGGATTCCCATAAGGATAACAGCTGATCTTTCAATAGAAACTCTACAGGCCAGAAAGGAATGGCAGGACATACTTATACTGATGAAAGAGAAAAACCTACAACCCAGATGACTGTACCCAGCAAGGATCTCATTCACATATGAAGGAGAAATCAAAAGCTTTACAGACAAGCAAAAGCTGAGAATTTCAGCACCACCAAACCAACTCTTCAACAAATGCTAAAGGATCTTCTCTAGACAGGAAACACAGAAATAGTTTATAAACTCAAACCCAAAACAACAAATTAAATGGCAACAGGATCATACTTATCAATAATTACCATAAATGTAAATGGGTTTAATGTCCCAGCCAAAAGACAAAGACTGGCTGAATGGATACAAAAAGCAAGACCCCTATATCTGTTGTCTACAAGAGACCTACCTCAAAACAAGGGACACATACAGACTGAAACTGAAGAGCTGGAAAAAGATATTTCACACAAATGGAGACCAAAAGAAAGCAGGAGTAGTGATACTCATCAGATAAAATAGACTTTGAAATAGAGGCCATGAAAGACTCAAAGAAGGACACTACATAATGATCAAAGGGCCAATCCAAGAAGAAGATATAACAATTAAAAATGTACATGCACCCAACATAGGAGCACCACAATATGTAAGGCAACGCTAACAAGTGTGAAAGGGGAAGTTAACAGGAACACAATAATAGTGGGAGACTTTAATACCCCACTCACACCTATGGATAGATCAACTAAACAGAAAATTAACAAGGAAACACAAGCTTTAAATAACACAATGGGCCAGTTAGACTTAATTGATATCTATAAGACATTTACCCCAACAATGAATTTTACCCTTTTCTCAAGTGCACACAGTACCTTCTAGAGGATAAATCACATCCTGGGCCATATATCTAGGCTTGGTAAATTCAAAAAAATTGAAATCATTCCAAGCATTTTGTCTGATCACAATGCAGTAAGACTACAGGAAAAAATACAAAAAAAAAAAAAAAGACTACTGTTGAAAATACAAACGTATGGAGGCTAAACAACACGAATCACTGAAGAAATCAAAAAGAAATCAAAATATGCATAGAAACGAATGATAATGAAAACACAACAACCCAATACCTATGGGACTCAGTGCTAAGGAGAACGTTCATAACAATACAAGCTTACCTCAAGAAACAAGAGAAAAGCCAAATAAATAACCTAGCTCTACACCTAAAGCAACTAGAAAAAGAAGGAACGAAGAACCCCAGGGTTAGTAGAAGGAAAGAAATCTTAAAAATTAGGGCAGAAAGAAATACAAAAGAAACAAAGGTGATCATAGCCAAAATCAACAAAGCTAAGGCTGGTTCTTTGAGAAGATAAATAAAATAGACAAACCATTAGCCAGACTCATCAAGAAACAAAGGCAGAAGAAGCAAATCAACAAAATTAGAAATGAAAATGGAGAAATCACAGCAGACAACACAGAAATACACAGGATCATAAGAGACTACTATCAGCAACTATATGCCAATAAAATGGACAACTTGGAAGAAATGGGGAAATTCTTAGAAAAGTATAACCTTCCAAAACTGAACCAGGACCAAATAGAAAATCTTAACAGACTCATCACAAGCACGGAAATCGAAACTGTAATCAGAAATCTTCCAGCAAACAAAAGCCCAGGACCAGATGGCTTCACAGCTGAATTCTACCAAAAATTTAAAGAAGAGTTAACACCAATCCTACCCAAACTCTTCCAGAAAATTGCAGAAAGATAAACTTCCAATGTCATTCTATGAGGCCACCATCACCCTAATACCAAAACCTGACAAAGATGCCACAAAAAAAAAGAAAACTACAGCCCAATATCACTGATGAACATAGATGCAAAAATCCTTAACGAAATTCAGCAAACAGAATCCAACAACATATTAAAAAATCATACATCATGACCAAGTGGGCTTTATCCCAAGGATGCAAGGATTCTTTAATATCCACAAATCAATCAATTTGATACACCATGTTAACAAATTAAAAGATAAAAACCATATGACTATCTCAATAGATGTAGAGAAAGCCTTTGATAAATTTCAACATCCATTTATGATAAAAATCCTCCAGAAAGCAGGAGTAGAAGGAACACACCTCAACATAATAAAAGCCATATATTATAAACCCACAGCAAACATTATCCTCAATGGGGAAAAAATTGAAAGCATTTCCCCAAGAGTCAGGAACAAGACAAGTGCCCATTCTCACCACTACTATTCAACATAGTTTTGGAAGTTTTAGCCACAGCAATCAGAGAAGTAAAAGAAATGAATCCCGATTGGAAAAGAAGAAGTAAAACTCTCACTGTTTGCAGATGACATGATCCTTTACATGGAAAACCCTAAAGACTCCACCAGAAAATTACTAGAGCTAATCAATGACTATAGTAAAGTTGCAGGATATAAAATTAACACACAGAAATCCCTTGCATTCCTATACACTAACAATAAGAAAACAGAAAGAGAAATTAAGGGAAAAAATTCCATTCACTATTGCAACAAAAAGAATAAAATACTTAGGAATAAGTCTACCTAAAGAAAGAAAAGACCTATATATAGAAAACTATAAAGCACTGATGAAAGAAATCAAAGAGGACACAAATAGATGGAGAAATATACCATGTTCATGGATTGGAAGAATCAATATACTGGAAATGAGTATACTGCCCAAAGCAATCTACACATTCAATGCAATCCCTATCAAGCTACCAATGGTGTTTTTCAGAGACCTAGAACAAATGCTTTCACAATTTGTATGGAAATACAAAAAACCTCGAATAGCCAAAGTAATCTTGAGAAAGAAAAATGGAACTGGAGGAATCAACCTGCCTAACTTCAGACTATACTACACAGCTACAGTCATCAAGACAGTACGGTACTGGCACAAAGACAGAAATATAGATCAATGGAACAAAATGGAAAGCCCAGAAATAAATCCACGCACCTATGGATACCTCATCTTTAACAAAGGAGACAAGAATATACAATGGAGAAAAGACGATCTCTTTAACAAGTGCTGCTGGGACAACTGGCCAACCAATTGCTAAAGAATGAAACTAGAACACTTTCTAACACCATACACAAAAATAAACTCAAAACGGATTAAAGATCTAAATATAAGACCAGAAACTATAAAACTACTAAAGGAAAATGTAGGCAAAACACTCTCTGACATAAATCACAGCAGGATCTTCTATGGCCCACCTCCCAGAGCAATGGAAATAAAAGCAAAGATAAACAAATGGGACCTAATTAAACCTAAAGGCCTTTGCACAATGAACGAAACCGTAAGCAAGGTGAAACAACAGCCTTCAGAATTGGAGAAAAGAATAGCAAACAAAGCAATTGACAAAGAATTAATCTCAAAAATAAACAAGCAGCTCCTGCAGCTAAATTCCAGAAAAATAAATGGCCCAATCAAAAAATGGACCAAAGAACTAAACAGACATTTCTTCAAAGAAGACATACACATGGCTAACACAAGAAAAGATTCTCAGCATCACTCATTATCAGAGAAATGCCAGCCAAAACCACAATGAGGTACCATCTCACACTGGTCAGAATGGCTGCTATTAAAAAGTCTACAAACAGTAAATGCTGGAGAGGGTGCAAAGAAAAGGGAACCCTCTTATACTGTTGGTGGGAATGCAAACTAGTACAGCCACTGTGGAGAACAGTGTGGAGATTCCTTAAAACACTGGAAATAGAACTGCAATATGACCCAGCAATCCCACTGCTGGGCATACACACTGCAGAAACCAGAATTGAATGAGACACGTGTACCCCAATGTTCATTGCAGCACTGTTTATAATAGCCAGGACATGGAAGCAACCTAGATGTCCATCAGCAGACGAATGGATAAGAAAGCAGTGGTACATATAAACGATGGAGTATTACTCAGCCATTAAAAGAATTCATTTGAATCAGTTCTAATGAGGTGGATGAAACTGGATCCTATTATACAGAGTGAAGTAAGTCAGGAAGAAAAACACCAATACAGTTACTAATGCATATATATGGAATTTAGGAAGATGGTAACGATGATCCTATATGTGAGACAGTAAAAGAGACACAGATTTAAAGGACAGTTGTTTGGACTCTGTGGGAGAAAGTGAGGGTGGGATGATTTGAGAGGATAGCATTGAAACGTGTATATTATATGTGAAGCGGATCGCCAGTCCAGGTTTGATGAATGAGACAGGGTGTTCAGGGCTGGTGCACTGGGATGACCCTGGGGGATGGGATGGGGAGGGACGTGGGAGGAGGGTTCTGGATGGGGAACACATTTGGGTCCGAGGCTGATTCATGTCAATGTTTGGCAAAAACCACTACAATACTGCAAAGTAATAAGCTTCTAATTAAAATAATTAAATTAATTTTTTAAAAAAGAAAATCTGTTTTGACGATAAGGATGAGCAACTGTCTTCTCACAGGTCCACACCCTGGAAGGTAAAGTTCCCTTCCTAGACACCAGGGTCCTGTCGTCTCACTGTCTGTGCACTAGCTTGTCTATTGAAACCTTGAAGGAGAGAACCCTGTCATGTGTGGTGTTTGCTCTTTGGTCAGACAAGGTATAAGACAGTATTGAAAAAGGTGCTTCAAGAAAGCAGTTCCTCAGAGTTATCTGAGCATCTGTCTCTAGAGTATAATCCTCAATTTGGCTCAAACAAAATGCTTCCCTATTACCATAATAGATTGTTTATTGATTATTTCTTTGGCTGCTTGAATTTTTGATGACCAAGGACCCTGCGGGGTAGGGGCTGTGAAACTGGGGGTCCCACTCAGACCCTGCTCCCTCCCAGTCCTCTTACACTTCTCAACTCCCCACAGTCTGCACATGACCTGAGACACTCCAGTGTGGGGGGACCCCAAGCCCAGCTGGACCCCAACCAGGAGGAGGGGAATTAAACATCTGATATTAATTCAAGCAGCACAGCATTGAATAAACATCACACTTGTGTCCAGCCTTGCACAAAGAGGTGGAAGAGGGTAAATGAGAAAATATCCTTCAAGGAGTTCTGTTTGCTGAGCACACAGGCAAGGAGGGAAACGGGATGTAAGAGGTAAGGAGCTCCAGTCTTCAGGAAGGAAAACCAGGGAGCGGGAAGTGGAGTGGTGAAGGGCTGACTAGATTCTGAAATCTATCAAGTAACCCCTAAGATAAGACCCTGGACACAGACCGTCAAAACAGGACTTAAATGTAGTAGTTGACTCTTACATTAACTTCTTTTTTTTAATTGAAGTATCAGATCAGATCAGACGCTCAGTCATGTCCGACTCTTTGTGACCCCATGAATCGCAGCACGCCAGGCCTCCCTGTCCATCACCAACTCCCGGAGTTCACTCAGACTCACGTCCATCAAGTCAGCGATGCCATCCAGCCATCTCATCCTCTGTCATTCCCTTCTCCTCCTGCCCCCAATCCCGCCCAGCATCAGAGTCTTTTCCAATGAGTCAACTCTTCACATGAGGTGGCCAAAGTACTGGACTTTCAGCTTTAGCATCATTCCTTCCAAAGAAATCCCAGGTCTGATCTCCTTCAGAATGGACTGGTTGGATCTCCTTGCAGTCCAAGGGACTCTCAAGAGTCTTCTCCAACACCACAGTTCAAAAGCATCAATTCTTCAGCGCTCAGCCTTCCTCACAGTCCAACTCTCACATCCATACATGACCATAGGAAAAACCATAGCCTTGACTAGACGAACATTTGTTGGCAAAGTAATGTCCCTGCTTTTCAATATGCTATCTAGGTTGGTCATAACTTTCCTTCCAAGGAGTAAGCGTCTTTTAATTTCATGGCTGCAGTCACCATCTGCAGTGATTTTGGAGCCCAGAAAAATAAAGTCTGACACTATTTCCACTGTTTCCCCATCTATTTCCCATGATACTGTAAATTTTTTTTTTTTCTTCAAAAATCCAACTACACACAGTGGAATAAAGTCGTTTAAGGTGTTGTTGAGAGTTTAGACACTGTCCAACTGTCACACCAATTAGCCTCTAGGGGGCATAATGCCTCCAAGGAGAAATTGCAGTTCTGCTTACCAGTTGTAAAATACTGCAATTCAGTTGCTCAGTCATGTTTGACTCTTTACAACCCCAATGACTCAACATCTCTGAGATATGCCTGTATTGGCTCTTCACTTTGGGTCATATCGTTTATTTATTTATTTATATTTAAATTTATTTATTTTTAATTGAAACATAATTGCTTTACAATATTATGTTGGTTTCCGCCATACATCACCATGAATCAGCCATAGGTACACGTATGTCCCCTCCTTCCTGGGCCTCCTCTCCCACCTCCCACCCCATCCACCCCTCTAGGATGTCACAGAGCACTGGGTCTGAGCTCCCGGTGTTATAGACCAACTTCCCATTAGTGATCTATTTTACACATGGTAATGGATATGTTTCAATGCTCCTCTCTCAATTCTTCTCACCGTTTCCTTCCCCAAATGTGCCCACAAGTCTGTTCTCTATGACTGTGTCTCTACTACTGCCCTACAGATAGGTTCCTCAGTACCACCATCTTTCTAGATTCCATACACATGTGTTAATATATAAGAATTATTCTCTTTCTGACTTACTTCACTCTGTATTAAAAGCTCTAGGTCCATCCACCTCATTAGAACTGAGTCAAATGCATTCCTTTTTATGGCTGTGGGTCATACCATTTAATCAACATAAAAAGTGCACCATTTTTCCGCCCTGGAGAATTGTCAACATTCTGGTTTTGGTTGACTGTGTTTTCACTCGAAATGTGAATCTGTCCCTTATGTTCACGATGAGCTGTAGTTGATCTAGAGGCTTGATGACTTTCTGATTCAGCTTTTCATCAGGACTGTGTTCCAGGCGGTGTTCTGTGCTGCCTGTTACAGCACCCTGGGTAATACGGGATATCCGGTTGTCCCCCAGCAGTAAGGGAGGAACAGCCATCAGGTGATGTCAGCCTCCTCCATCAGAGTTTCACCTGACAGAATCAGTCATATTAATTGTGTCTTAAATCTGATTTCATTAGAACTTGCAAGGCAGTGACTTTGCCTAATTCTGTTCATCCTCCTCCATCTATTTTTAAATTCATTTAATAACTTTGGTTTGTTCTAATGACAATACTTTGGCCACCTGATGCGAAGAGCTGACTCATTTGAAAAGACCCTGATGCTAGGAAAGATTGAAGGCAGGAGGGGAAGGGGATGACAAAGGATGAGATCGTTGCATGGCATCACCAACTCGATGGACATGAGTTTGAGTAAACTCCAGGAGTTGGTGATGGACAGGGAGGCCTGGCGTGCTGCAGTCCATGGGGTCACAAAGAGTCACACACGACTGAGCAACTGAAATGAACTGAAAAACTTTGCTACTCAGTATCTTGAACTCCAGCTCTCCTTCACTGTATTTCAGTTGCTCGTTCCCACAAACAGTCCTCCACTTCATTATTACCAATATCTTCAATGTCTAAAATCTCAATTTCAAGCTTTCTGTTTGCAGCAACACTTTTTTATTTTGACTTCCCTGTTTCATGTCCCATCTTTTAGTTCCTTTTCCATTCAACTGTAACCATTTATCAACCAACCACTACTTCCCATCCCCTTCACCCACCTCTGGCAATGCAGGAGGTTTTTGTTTGTTTGTTTTCAATTAAGAACTTTTCCTCATCGATTCTACTGTGTAACTCTTAAGGTCTGTGATGGAAGAGTAAAGTGCTTATTACACAGTGTGATTCTGTATCTCAGGGAAGCTGGAGGAAAAGATGAAAACGACTAATTATCTTTCTCACTGTAAAATAACCCACCTTATCTGTTATTGTGCTCTTTTTCTTAAAATCTACTTTGACTAGTATTTATATTGCTATGCTAGCTTTCTATGTTACTGTTTGCATGATGCATCTGTTCCTTTCCTTCTACTTCCAACCTGTCTCTTTTCTCATGTTTAAATTGCACCTCTTTTTTCTAAAGAAAGATTTGAGTTGCCATATAACAGGAACATGAATTGGTAGTTACAAATCCTCCCACAAAGCAAAGCTGAGGCTCAGATGACTTCTCTGCTTAAATTCTATCAAATATTTAAAGAAAAAATAATATGGACACTTTATAAGCTCTGTCAGAAAAAAAAAAAGCAGTATGAGAATATGTTTAAAGTCATGACATTAAATAAAGCTGATTAGATTTTCAATTTTTTTTAAGTGAAATTCTTTCTTTTAAATTCATTTTTAATCTCTTTTTCTTATTTTTTGGCCACATTGCACAGTTTTTAGAATCTTAGTTTGGTGACTGGGGACTGAACCCTGGCCAAGGCAGTGAAAGTGCGGAGTCCTAACTCCTAGACCTCCATTGAATACCCTATGTGTAACTCTTTTTCTTTTGTTTTTAATATATATATTTTTTATGTGGACCATTTTTAGAGTCTTTATTGCTTCCATTTTGTGTTCTGGTTTTTTGGCCATGAGGCATGTGGGAACTTAGTTCCACAACCAGGGATCAAATGGGCACCCCCTGCATAGGAAGGCCAGGTCTTAACCACTGGATGACCAGGAAAGCCCCCTAAAGTGCAACTCTTGTCATAATATGGGCTTCCCTGGTAGCTAAGTTGGTAAAGAATCTGCCTGCAAGGCAGGAGACCCTGGTTTGACACCTGGCTCAGGAAGATCCGCTGGAGAAGGGATAGGCTACCCACTCTAGTATCTTGGGCTTCCCTGGTAGCTCAACTGGTAAAGAATCCGCCTGTAGTGTGGGAGACCGAGGTTCCATCCCTGAGTTGGGAAGATCCCCTGGAGAAGGGAAAGGCTGATCACTCCAGTATTCTGGCCTGGAGAGTTCCATGGACTATATAGTCCATGGGGTCACAAAGAGTCGGAAACGACTGAGCGACTTTGACTTTCTTGTCACAATATATGGCTCCTGTGTTTCCTTCCATGTGACAGTTTATGTGTTTTCACTGGAAACAGGCACAAGGAGGCCGTGCTTATGTTCAAGTTAATACTTTATTTCTTCCTCTGGTTTCTGCTTACATTTTTGTACATTTTTCATGAAAATTCACTTTTCTGGATGTGTATTATGCTTTTCAATGTTTCCATCAGCATTTACAGCATTAAAGTCACTTTGTCCACTAGCAATAAATACATGACTGTAAATGCATTCCACCTTCACGACCATAGAGGCTCACAGTGCCCCTCGAACCAGCACATCTTCCAGTGCATGGAGGGATTCCACACAGCATCTATGTCCTCTAGTTAAGACAATTCATGACTAGGGATGTTTCTGTTAAGTCTGAGAAGTGGAGGCTGCTGGCTGTTGATCATTGTTCTCCCCCAGGCTGTGTTGGATCCCATATCCAAAGTATATGGCAAATCCTAGTAGGGAAATGAGACAGTGAGAAGGGAAAGTAGGTGCTCTCCTCACTTACAGATGCCCAATAGGGCTCCTATCATGGTGTCTGACACAGTTTAGGAGAGAGGTAGTAAGAAGAATAATGGACTCCGTCACTCAAGAGGCCTCTGTAGCCCAGAAAACCACTCACCAATCGCCATCCAGATGCCAAATTGGGCCCAGGTCCAAGTGGTCATCTGAATCATTAAGTAAACATTCATAAAGGTGCTCACCAGGAAGAGGGCAGGCAAAGCAGGGACCTGTGAGCAAAGTCAGTTCATTCCTGAACACACCCCAGATGTCTGAAAGGGAGGCCCTACCCCTTGTGGGCAGGAAAACTCCAGTTCTACTCAGACTGTGTGCTCAGTGCTTAGTGAGACTGAGTTTGTAAAGCACTGAGTGTGGATCAGGGAACAGTCCATTGGTTTCAGCAAATCCCCTCATTGCCTGTCCAGCAAAGGATGTTTAGACCTAAAGCACACAGACCTCCTTCACTCGAGGTGGACACTTTGGGCACACGAGGTCACCTACCCTGAACGGAAGAGTACTGGGGTTCTGGGGCTGCCTCCAGATGATGACCGTGACCCCAGTGATGAGCAGCAGCAGCAGCAGAGCCACTGTTGTGAGCACGGGGTCTCCAGAGAACACCTGGCTGGACCAACGGTACAGGATCAGGCTCAGGATTATCAGCAGAAGAACTGTAAGGGTCAAGGTGGAGAACAGGCTGGACTCAAAAGACGAAGATGTCAGGTCCTTGGGTCACATCCCTCCCCAGGATGCCCACATCAGAAAGAGCCATCATATCTCCAAGACTCCTCAACTGACAAAATACACACTCCAGTACCATCCTGTCAATTTCAGAATATGACCAAAGAGAAATCCCACTGCTCACCAACCAGGGAGGCACATCCATAGACAAACTGGCCAGATTTCCGGGTGGGGATGGTGCTGGGAGGGAACCACAGAATCTGTTGAATGTTTGAGGTTCCTGCTTCAGGTTCAGATTCCAAAGGACCTCCTTCAACTTCAGGCTTCGTCTCAGTTTCCTCCTCTGTTTTCTCCTTCTTGCTTCCGTTCTGGGCTGGTTGGTACCTGAATTTGAAATACTAAGGCAATATTAGTAACAGCCCCTACTGCTGATCCAACATCAGTCTGCCTAATGCCTCTCTTTCCCCAATCAATGGTACAGAATGTTGAGGAGGCAGCATGAAGGTAGAAGATGATTCCCTCCCCATCAACCCTTACAAGTCAAAGACCGCCCCCCCAGTCAAGGTGTCATGGGGTCTCACCTGAGGACAAGGACAGAAAATGTCACCAGGGAGTGAGCGAGCAGGGACTGAAATGACATGAGGTCCATCAGGTCAGTGAAGTCGAAGAGTAACGCCATGACCGCTGGGATGAGGGAGCAAAGACGGTGGGGGGAGAGTTAGAAACCACTGGAAATACGCAAGTTAAGAAGTATGATTTTAAAAGGGTGAGTTTTGTTTATTCACCTGCAAGAGTTCCAGGAACCAAGACAGCCATGATGGGGGTTCCTGTGGGGGCAACGGTGTGGACAATGATGCGGGCATAGGTGGTGCGGATAATGATGGTGTGGGCATCGGTGTGGGCAGGGATCCAGGCAAGTCCCCGGAAAAGGAGCCCATCCTCTGCCATTGCATAGGTCAACTGAGACATGATAAACATGATACTCAGAAGGCTGGAAGAGAAAATGGGAATGTGTGAGAAGGTGCAGAAGCAGGAGAGACTGGGGCTTTTGCTCCCTGGTCTACATGAGGCAAGATGTCTTTCTCTCTCATCTCTCAGTCCCAAGGGCCGGGGATACCCGAGCATCTGACAGTAGGTGAGGAGAAAACCATGACACTGACCTGTATAAAAGAATGGAGAGGGTGCCAACAGCCACGACATATTTGGCAGAGTTCCACCCAACATAGATGAAAGCCTGCGGCAAGGGGCTCTCAAGTTGAATCAGGTAGTAGGGCACCATGAGGGTGAGGGCCGCCGAGATACCAAAACACACCAAAAAGCAGATGAAGAGGGAGATCGTGACAGCCAAGGGCATGGACCACTGAGGATTGCTGGCTTTTCTCCCTTCCGGAGAAGGTATTGGGTCAGTAAACACCAAACTCACTTTACTCTTCAACCTTCAAAAGCAACCTAACCTTCTACCCACCCCTGTGTCCAAGGGCAGCCCATTCTGTTCCCAAACCCCAATGGGACACACGATGCCCATGTTACCTGCATTGACAATGCCAGCAAAACCAACAAATGCGTAGAAACATGTAGCTGCTCCCTGGAGAATTCCATCAAAAGCAAAAGGCACAAACCCTCCAGAACCCAGAAGGCCCAAGCTATGGTGAGAGAAGCAAAGAGGAAGAATGTGGGTGAGCTGTGTTCAGCCATCTCTACTGGGCTCCTCCCTTAGTACCACAGGTCCTGGGCTCCAGGAACCCCCACGCTTAGACAATCACTCCAGGTCTCATTAGTCCCCAGCATATTCCCAACTCTGCACACCACACACACATGCATTAATACAACCAAGGGTGCCCTCCTAACCTGCAGGCATCACCAGATCCAGCTGCAGCCAATGTGTAGTCCTGTTCCGTGAGCTTCCAGTTGTGCAGATCGCCCTTAATGAAGCCAGAGAGGATGATGAAGCTGAGGACCAAAATGTTCAAGCCTGTGAACACTTTGTAAATCAGGGTTGACTCATAAACTCTCAGAGCCAGGAGTCCTGTGGGAAAAATGGAAAATGAGACAACAAAATAACTAAAGCCAGCACTCCCCTAGCAATCCATTGGTTAAGACTCTGAGCTTCCACTACAGGGAGCATAGGTTCAATCCCTGGTCTGGGAGTTCCCCATGCATTGCAGTGAGGTTAGAGAAATCAATAACTAAATCCATAGAGACAGAAAGCAGATGAGTGGTTGCCCAGGGCTGGTGGTTGGTGGTTGGTGGCTGTGGACAGATGGACAGTGACTGCTCAGTGGGTACAGGGTTTCCTTTTGCTGTAATGGAAACGTTTGGTACTGGATGGGGGTGGTGGTTACACAGCACTGGGAATGTACTAAGTGCTGCTGAATTGGGCACCTGCTGATGGATATTTTCTTACTGTGACCATCATCTCACAATATCCATGTCTATCAAATCATCTTAAACTTTTACAATGCTGTTTGTCAGCTGTTGTGGTTCAGTTGCTCAGTCATGTCTGATTCTTTGCGACTCCATGGACTGCAGCACTCCAGGCTCCCCTGTCCTTCACTATCTCCCACAGATTGCTCAAACTCATGTCCATTGAGTCAATGATGCCGTCCAACCATCTCATCCTCTGTCGTCCCCTTCTCCTCCTGCCCTCAGTCTTTCTCAATATCAGGGTCTTTTCCAATGAGTCCATTCTTCTCATCAGGTGGCCAAAGTATTGGAGCTTATGTTTTCGGCATCAGTTCCTCCAATAAATATTCAGAAATGATTTCCTTTAGGATGGACTGATTGGATCTCCTTGCAGCCCAAGAGATTCTCAAGAATCTTCTCCAGCACTACAATCAAAAGCCTCAATTCTTTGGTACTCGGCCTTCCGTATGGTCCAACTCTCACATCTGTACATGACTACTGAAAAAACCATAGCTTTGACTAGATGGACCTTTGTCAGCAGTGATGCCTCTGCTTTTTAATATACTGTCTAGGTTTGTCATAGCTTTCCTTCCAAGGAGCACGTGCCTTTTAATTTCATGGCTGCTGTCCCCATCTGCAGTGATTTGGGAACCCAAGAAAATAAAGCCTCTCACTGTTTCCATGTTTTCCCCATCTATTTTGTATGAAGTGAATTATATCTTCCCTTGTAGCTCAGTCAATAAAGAATCTGCCTGCAGTGCAGGAGACCTGGGTTTGACCCCTGGGTTGGGAAGATCCCCTGGAAAAGGAAATGGCAACCCACTCCAGTATCCTTGCCTGGAAAATCTCATGGACAGGGGAGCCTGGTGGACTGTACTCCATGGGAAAGTGTCGGGCATGACTGAGTGACTAACACTTACTTAAAGCTGGGAAAAACAATAAAATGGTTAAATTGACATGAATTTCCTCTCAGTTAAAAAAAAAAAACAAAAACACATAGCTTTGATCTCAGTACAGAGGAAGAAACTTGTTGGTGTAGGTAAATGATTACCAGCTGGGGTGATTTTTTGCTCCAAGAGACATTGGCCCTGCCTGTTGACATCCCAATTGTCACAGTTTGGGGGTTGGGTGTCACTGGTACCTAGTACATAAAGATCATAGATGCTACTCAACATCCAAGAATGATTTTTGGGGGGGTACCCCTCTTGGCATGTGAGATCTTAGTTCCCTGACCAGGGACTGAGCCCAAAACTTCATCAGTGAAAGCACAGTGTCCTAACCATTTGATCACAAGGGAATTCCCCCAACAACATTAAAAAAGAAAAAAACAGAAAATGTACAGGACAGCACCCCACACCAAAGAATGATGCAATCTAAATTACCAATAGTCCCAGGGTAGGAAAAAATGCTCTCTGTCTTGCCTTCCTCTCTTTCTTATTCCAAACCCTTTTTCCCAGTCTTAATTCCCCACCCTTCTGCCACCCCAAGCCTTCCCCATGCCAGCTCCCCTTCCATAACCTGTTCTTCCCTTTCTGTCTCTGGTCCCTTCTCACCTGTGAGCAGCAGCACCAGGCCCAGGGCAAGAAAGTCTGGAAATGAGGCCAGGAAGTAGGGCATTTGCAGAGAGAAAGTTCCCTCTAATGCCTCAGAGATATGGTTCCCAATCAGGCTGTCAAAGATGGAGCTCCAGGCCCGGGCTATACAGGCAATGGCTGCAGCAACAGAAGAAGGAATGTTTACAAGCAGACAGAAACTGAGCCCCTATTATGCACCATGTGAGATATTTGGGGCAGGAGGTGAGCAAAAATACACCTGATCTCAAAGAGTTTCTTCTCATGGGGTGGACAGGGGAGACCCAGGTGGTTCACAAAAGGGCCAACTATTTAATATTCTAGAAGATAGAAGTGATGGAAAACAAAGAAACACAGGTAAATGAGACTAGGAGGGACTAGATCAGAGTTGAATTTTTAAATTGAGGTGTAAGGGAAAATCCAGGAAGGCAACAGCTCAGCAAAGACTTCACTGTGGTCAGAGGATGAGCCTAGGGATGTGCTTCCCTCTCACCCACTCCCTACAGTTCCCTTTCCTCTGGTTTCTCGGTCCATCACTTAAGGAAAGCAGGACAGACCTGCGTGCAACGAGGCCGTGCAGTTTTCCTGCCACCATTTCCCCTCTCCCAACCCTGCCCCGAAGGTGGATAACAGAGTTCTGATGAATGAGTGAAGCCCCCACTCATCTCTCCTACTTTCTCCATCTTAAGGCTCGCTTCTCCCCACTCCCCATCATCTCACCAATAATGAAATACAGTAAGAGGTTCCAGCCAGTGATGAAGGCGTACAGTTGTCCCATTGTGACATAGCTGATGAAATACACAGTACCAGGTTTTTCTACTCCAGCTGCCAACTCGACATAACACAGCCCAGACAACAGAGTAGTCAGGCCGGCCACCAGTAAGAAAAGGATGATTGCTGGTCCAGCTACGTATTTGGCCACTCCTCCAATCAGGATGTATATGCCAGCTCCCAACATGTTGTCCAAACCTATCACCACCAGGTCCAGGGTGTTCGGAGGAGGAGTCTCGAAACTCTCAGGTTCCTCCCTGAACTGTGGCTTCCTGCGGACCAGCTTCTGACCAAACTGGCGAAGATACTGACCCAGCATCGTAGACATAGTTGAGGGGGCTATGATCTGCTGAGAAAGCAAGGCATGAAGTCATCAATGATGTCCATCTGCCCTTGACCCTGGAAGCTCAATTCCACAGAGGAATGGAGGGATGGGGAGCAGGTGGTAAAAGGACACACTGGGCAAGTTCTCTCTGTGGGAACTTTGGTTTCTTCAAATAAAGAAGATTTTTAATGTTTCAAGATTACTCGAAGATTTGCTTGAAGAGAAGTGAGGGGTACAAGAATATGTCTTCCCAAACGTGCCATTTTAACTCAAGGATTCTTTATGAGCTAAAGGTAATTAAGACCCAAAAGGCTTGGGAAAAGCTTCCTGTCACTCCCTTGTCTGTGTGTGTTAGTTGCTCAGTCACATCTTTGCAACCCCAATAGACTTCTCTGTCCATGGGGTTCTCTAGACAAGGATACTGGAGTGTGTTGCCATGTCCTCCTCCACGGGATCGTCCTAACCCAGGGATTGAACCCAGATCTCCTGCATTGCAGGCAGATTCTTTACCATCTGAGCCACCCTTAAGCCACTCGCCAATATACAAATATTGTATGGTTCCATTTCTATGACGTATTGAGAGGAGTCAAAGCCATAGAGACAGAAAGTTGAATGCTGGTTTGCCAGGGGCTGGGGTTAAGGGGGAAATGGGGAGGTATTGTTAAATGGGGCACAGTTTCCATTTTACAAGATACAAAAGAGCTCTTCAGATTGGCTGGACAGCAATGTAAATACACTTAACATTAGTGAACTGCACACTTAAAAATGATGTAGGTGGGAATTCCCCGGCAGTCCAGTGGCTAGGAGTGAGAACTTTCACTGCCATGGACCTGCATTTGATCCCTGGTGGGGGAACTAAGATCCTGTGAAGCATGTGGGTGTTGGGGCTGAATTTTGAAAAGAACGGTTATGATGGTAAATATTATGTCATGTATATTTTACTACCTTTTTGCTGTTGTTATTGCCAAAGATAAATAAGAGACCAGCTTCAAAGTGTTGCTGGGTGTACAAACCTTAAGGTGATTGAATACAAATCAACATAGCATTAACTTGAGCAAACTCGGGAGATGGTGAAGGACAGGGAAGCCTGGTGTGCTACAGTCCACAGGGTCGTGAAGAGACAGGCATGACTGAGTGACTGAACAACAACCTACCATCATTACCTACAGACACCAACATCTGCTGATATGCAAGTCCTTTACAGTTCCCTCATATCAGCAGATGAGGAACTCATAGATTTAAAAGGCGGACGGTATGCAAGAGACTGAAGTGGGTGGCCCATATATCATAAGCCTTGTATAAAGATAATCTTCGCTATTGTTTGAGCATCATTCAAAAAAAAAAAAGTGAGTGATACAGAGCCTGCCTGCCAATGCAGGAGATGTAAGAGACGCTGGTTCGATCTCTGGGTTGGGAAGAACCCCTGGAGGAGGAAATGGCAACCTACTCCAGTATTCTCGCCTAGAGAATCTCCATGGACAGAGGAGCCTGGCGGGCTACAGTCCATAGGGTCACAAAGAGTCAGACATGACTGAAGTGACTTAGCACACGTGCAAGAACCTCCAGGCACTGATCCAACCTCCCCTCCCGCTGGCCACCCCCCACCACTGATTCTCACACAAAACACAAGAGCTCCCAGCTCCTGTTTTCATCTGTAAAACGGGTCTCTCCACCCTCAGGCTGGAGCTGGGCTGACCCCCTCCACTCTGGGGTTGCAGAGGTCTCTTTAGGAGGATGTGAACTCAGCACCCAGTCTCCTACAGAAGAGGGTGACCCAAGACTTACTGGATCCTTGGAGCAGAGCCTGGAGCACTGGGTCAGTCAGGGAGGCTGAGGGTAAGCCGTGCGGGCCTGGAGCTGAGACATCTCCAAAAACTGAAGCAGGGAGTCCTGAGCACAGAACACAGTCCTCACCCCTGGGTTGTTGGGGTGGGGGTGGGGTTGGGCGGGCGGGGACCATCTGTTCTGTTGCTATCAGCCCTGACTCCTCTGTGGTTACCCTCGGGGGAGGTTCTGAGAGGGTTTTGTTTTTTTTTAAGTAGTTAAAATGATTTTTTGTTAATTAATTAGATTACTGATTGGTTGTGCTTGGTCTTTGTGGCTGCGTGCAGGCTTTGTCTAGTCACAGCTAGTGGGGGCTACTCTGTGGTGGTGCAGGAGCTTCTCACAGCTGCGACTTCTCCTGTTGTGGAGCACAGGCTCTGGGCTGGGCGGGCTGCACTAGCTGTGCCTTGTGGCCTCAGTAGTCCCGGCTCTAGAGAACAGGCTCAGGAATTGCAGGGCGCAGGTTTAGTTGCTCCACACCATGTTCAATCTTCCTTGATCAGGGATCAAACCTGAGTCCCCTGCAGTGACAAGCAGATTCTCTACCACCAGGGAAGGCCCTGAGATGTTTTCTTTGTTGTAGTAAAGTACACACAACACAATTTACCATTTAATTCATGTTAAGTGTCCAGTTCAATCATGTTTTGTGTGTGTGTGCTGAGTCACTTGAGTCACGTCCGACTCTTTGCAGCTCCACCAGGCTGCTCTCCATGGGAATCTCCAGGCAAGAATACTGGAGTGGGTTGCCATTTCCTCCTCCTGGGGATCTTCCCAATCCAGAGACTGAATCCAGGTCTCCTACATCTCCTGCATGGGCCCCCGGGTTCTTTACCACTAGTGCCACACGGACAGCCCCTCAGTCATGTTAGGTATATTCATATTTTGTGCAACCAAATTCCAGAACATTTTTCATCTGTCAATGCTGAATCTCTATTTCTATTAAACAACAATTCCTTCTTTTTCCTTTTCCGGTTCCTGGCAATCACCATCTACTTTCTGTCTCTGTGAATCTGATGATTCTAGAGCCTTCACTTAAATGGAATCACACAATACTTCTCAAGTGTAGTCACACTTATTTTACTGAGTATGATATCATGTGTCAGAATTCCCTTCCTTTCTAGTATGGTCAGTGGGCACTTGGGTTGCTTTCATGTTTTAATTATTATGAAAAATGCTGCTATGACCATGGGTGTACTCTCAGCTCTTTTGGGTATATCCTCACAGGTAGAATTGCTAGATCATAAAGTCCTAAGATTTTTATCTGCTTGTGATGGAGAAAATGTTGACATATTGAATATTTTCAATGGGAAAGTCATTTGGCCTATACATGGTTCATCTTGAACTGTGTGTGAACTAAAACAGCCTGTCTAACCCTGACAGCTCATCTGCTTTAACCATTGAGTTAAAGAGCATCTGGTTTGAAGATAAGAATGAGCATCTCCCTTCTCATGGCGTCCATGTTAACACTCCCTCCAAGATAAGGTTCCCTTCCCGGACACCAGGGCCCTGCTGTCTCACTGTCTACAGACTAAGTCTGTTTCTTTTTGAAACTTGAAAGAATACACCCTGTCGTGTGTGATGTATGTTCTCTGTTGGATGAGGCATAAGACTGTGCCAGAAACCATGCTTCAGTGGGACAGTTCTGAGAATTCCCTGGCAGTATTCTGTGTGTTCACTGCAGTGGGCATGGGTTTGATCCCTGGTTTGAACTAAGGACCCTGCACACTCCCCTCCTCCCACACGCCATGCAGCAGGGCCAAAAAAGAAAAGAAAACCAGAGCAGTTCTTCAGAGTTATTTAAGAGGCTGCCTCCCAGGCTATAGTGCTCAGCTTGGCTCAAGTAAAACTCTTTTATTCCTGTTAGATTGTATATTGATTCTTTCCATGGACACTTGAACTCATTTGATCATAAAGGACCATGAGACATGTGAGCTGTAAGACTTGGGACCTGACTTACAACCCTGCTCCCTCCCAGTCCTCTTGCTGGATACCCACTGTCTACACATGACCTGAGACACTCCAGTGCGGGGGAACACACAAGCCCAGCTGGACCCCAACCAGGAGAAGGGGAGCTTAAAGACTCTGATGTTAATTCAAGCAAAGCAAACATGGAACCAGCATCGCACCTGCACCCAGCCTTGCACAAAAGGATGGAAGAGGGTAAAGGGGGTGTGACTTGGACTGCTTCTTCAGGGAGCTCTGTTTGTTGGGAGAGCTGAGCACAGAGATGGAGAAGGAAAACGATGCAAGAGATCAGGAGCCCTGCTCCTCCTGGAAGGAAAACCTGAGAGTGAGAGGGGAATGTTGCAGCTTTAGAAGATGCTTGAAGTGGTGACTATATTTTGACCCAAGTCAAGTGACCCACATGCTAGAACACTGGGCACAAACCAGCAAAAGGAGACATAGATGCAGTACTTGATGGACTCTCACATTTGCTTCTTTTTTTAACATTGAAGTATAGTTGATTTACAATATTTTAAGTTTAAAAAAAAAGAAAAACAGGTACACAAGATGAAAGAGGCTTAACCTATTTCAGAAAGTTTTAGTTTGTTGAGTGAGGATGCACTTGAATCCCCAAAGTTGGTTAAAAAAAAAAAAAAAGTTTAATGTTCGTCGTTCAGTCGGGTCTGACTCTGTGAGTCCATGGACTGTGGCCCGCCAGGGTCCTCTGTCCATGGGATTCTCCAGGCAAGAATACTGGAGTGGGTTGCCATTTTCTTCTCCAGGGGATCTTCCCAAACCCTGTATTTGAACCAGGGTCTCCTGCATTGCAGGCGGAGTCTACCATCTGAGCCACTTCTGTGTTTCTTGTTGGCTGGGCAGGGTCTTCATGCTGCGGGGGCTTTCTCCATTTGCAGTGATGGTGGGGAGGCTGCTCTCTAGCCGCGGTGCTCAGGCTTCTCTTGTTGGGGAGCACAGACCCTAGGGTCACAGGCTTCAGCTGTGGCACAGGGGTCTAGAGCACAGGCTCAGTAGTCAGGGGGATTACTTTAAAAGAAGACGTTGGAGATGCAACGGATGCAGAAAGAAGCCTTCTCGGAGCCTCCCTTATCAGACTTAAAGCAGAAAGTTCTGGTAAATACAGCTGCCAGAAAGTCCCTCTCTGAGGAGAGGCTGTGCCCAACGGCTCCCAAGAGCCCAATGGTGAGTAAAACTAGGACAATAATCGTGGACACAGTGGGGGAAGGAGAGGGTGGGACACATTGAGAGAGGAGCATGGACACATACATGTGATCATATGTAAAGCAGATGGCCGGTGGAAATATGTATGATGCAGGGAGCTCAGACCTGATGCTCTGTGACACCTAGAGGGGTGGGATAGGGTGGGAAGTGGGAGGGAGGCTCAAGAGGGAGGGGACACATGTCTGCCCATGGTTGATTCATGCAGGTGTATGGCAGAAACCAATACAAGGTTGTAAGGCAATTATTCTCCAATTAAAAACAGAGATATTTACATTTTTTTTTTTTTAAATTTTGCTCTCTGGGAGTTTTCTAGCCTGAAGAAACTGGAAAGAGCACTCATACCTGCAGACACAAATATTATTACAAAGCGTCTCATCTCAGATTTCTAATTTATTTGTCTTTCCCAAAGAAATCCATTTATTCTTCCCATAAAAGCTATTTCTTCCTACACCCCTCTACTAAGTAGGTACAGAAGCCTGCAGCTTTAATCACTTAGCAAGTTATACTCTGGTTGTCTCCTGCATATAATCCTTCCTCCTGGTAATTTGTCTTTTCTGTGTCTTTTTAGCAGACTTCAGTCAAAAAACCTAAGAAGATAAAGTGGGGAAATGTTTCTGTTCCAAGAGCAGCAAAGTTTAACTGTTCCCACAGTATGATGTTGCTACTGAATAAAATGTGTGGCCAGGTAAAGGAAGTAGTGGACAGAATTCAGGCATTTAATGTGGCCATAGAGACGACTATGTGCCAGGAACTATAATAGGCATCAGAGACTAAGAAGGAAAGAGCACTGCCCACTTTACAACAGGGGGCATTGGAGACAGTTTATCTGAAATCCATTTCACACATCATATTTTTTTTTTAATTTTTAATTGGAGGATAATTGCTTTACAATGGCTTATTGGTTTCTGCCACACATCGTCATGAATTAGCCATAGGTACACGTATGTCCCCTCCCTCTTGGGCCTCCTCTCCCACCTCCCACCCCATCCACCCCTCTAGGTTGTCACAGAGCACTGGGTCTGAGCTCCCTGGGTCATACAGCAACTTCCCATTAGCGATCTATTTTACACCTGGTAATGAAAATGTTTCTTTTTTGAATTAAATTTATTTATTTTAATTAGAGGCAAATTACTTTACAATATTGTATTGGTTTTGCCATACATCAACATGAATCCACCACGGTGTACACGTGTTCCCAATCCTGAACCCCCCTCCCACCTCCCTCCCCATACTACACCTCTGGGTCATCCCAGTGCACCAGCCCCAAGCTTCCTGTATCCTGCATCAAACCTGGACTGGCAATTCATTTCTTATATGATATTATACATGTTTCAATGCCATTCTCCCAAATCATACCCCCTCCCTTTCCCACAGAGTCCAAAAGACTGTTCTATACATCTGTGTCTCTTTTGCTGTCTCCCATACAAGGTTATCATTACCATCTTTCTAAATTCCATATATGTGTGTTAGTATACTTTATTGGTGTTTTTCTTTCTGGCTTACTTCACTCAGTATAATAGGCTCCAGTTTCATCCACCTCATTAGAACTGATTCAAATGTATTCTTTTTAATGGCTGAGTAATATTCCATTGTGTATATGTACCACAGCTTTCTTATCTATCGATCTGCTGATGGACATCTAGGTTGCTTCCATGTCCTGGCTATTATAAACAGGGCTGCGATGAACATTGGGGTACACGTGTCTCTTTCAATTCTGGTTTCCTCACTGTGTATGTCCAGCAGTGGGATTGCTAGGTCGTATGGCAGTTCTATTTCCAGTGTTTTAAGGAATCTGCACACTGTTCTCCATAGTGGCTCTACTAGTTTGCATTGCTACCAACAGTGTAAGAGGGTTCCCTTTTCTCCACATCCTCTCCAGCATTTATTGCTTGTAGTCTTTTGGATCTCAGCCATTCTGACTGGCGTGAAATGGTACCTCATTGTGGTTTGGATTTGCATTTCTCTGATAATGAGTGATGTTGAGCATCTTTTCATGTGTTTGTTAGCCATCTGTATGTCTTCTCTGGAGAAATGTCTATTTAGTTCTTTGGCCTGTTTTTTGATTGGTTCGTTTATTTTTCTGGAATTGAGCTGCAGGAGTTGCTTGTATATTTTTGAGATTAGTTGTTTGTCAGTTGCTTCATTTGCTATTATTTTCTCCCATTCTTAAGGCTGTCTTTTCACCTTGCTTATAGTTTCCTTTGTTGTGCAGAAGTTTTTAATTTTAATTAGATCCCATTTGTTTATTTTTGCTTTTATTTCCAATATTCTGGGAGGTGGGTCATAGAGGATCTTGCTGTGATGTATGTCGGAGAGTGTTTTGCCTATGTTCTCCTCTAAGAGTTTTATAGTTTCTGGTCTTATGTTTAGATCTTTAATCCATTTTGAGTTTATTTTTGTGTATGCTGTTAGAAAGTGTTCTAGTTTCATCCTTTTACAAGTTTTCCCAGGACCACTTGTTAAAGAGATTGTCTTTTCTCCACTATATATTCTTGCCTCCTTTGTCAAAGATAAGGTGTCCATAGATGCGTGGGTTTATCTCTGGGCTTTCTATTTTGTTCCATTGATCTATATTTCTGTCTTTGTGCCAGTACCATACTGTCTTGATGACTATGGCTTTGTAGTAGAGCTTGAAGTCAGGCAGCTTGATTCCTCCAGTTCCATTCTTCTTTCTGATTGCTTTGGCTACTCGAGGTTTTTTGTATTTCCATACAAATTGTGAAATTATTTGTTCTAGCTCTGTGAAAAATACCATTGGTAGCTTGATAGGGATTGCATTGAATCTCTAGATTGCTTTGGGTAGTATACTCGTTTTCACTATATTGATTCTTCTGATCCATGAACATGGTATATTTCTCCATCTGTTAGTGTCCTCTTTGATTTCTTTCACCAGTGTTTTCTAGTTTTCTATCCTTCTCCAGGATAGATCACATCCTGGGCCATAAATCTAGCCTTGGTAAATTACAAAAAATTGAAATCATTCCAAGCATCCTTTCTGACCACAATGCAGTAAGATTAGATCTCAGTTACAGGAGAAAAACTATTAAAAATTCCAACATTTGGAGACTGAACAACACGCTTCTGAAGAAGCAACAAATCACAGAAGAAATAAAAAAATAAATCAAAATATGCATAGAAATGAATGAAAATGAAAACACAACAACCCAAAATCTATGGGACACTGTAAAAGCAGTGCTAAGGGGAAAGTTCATAGCAATACAGGCATGCCTCAAGAAACAAGAAAAAAGTCAAATAAATAACCTAACTCTACACCTAAAGCAACTAGAAAAGGAAGAAATTAAGAACTCCAGGGTTAGTAGAATGAAAGACATCTTAAAAATTAGAGCAGAAATAATTGCAAAAGAAACAAAGGTGATCATAGCAAAAATCAACAAAGCCAAAAGCCGGTTCTTTGAAAGGATACATAAAATTGACAAACCACTAGCCAGACTCATCAAGAAACAAAGGGAGAAAAATCAAATCAATAAAATTAGAAATGAAAACGGAGGGATCACAACAGACAACACAGAAATACAAAGGATCATAAGAGACTACTATCAGCAATTATATGCCAATAAAATGGACAACGTGGAAGAAATGGACAAATTCTTAGAAAAATACAACTTTCCAAAACTGAACCAGGAAAAAATAGAAAATCTTAACAGACCCATCACAAGCACGGAAATTGAAACTGTAATCAGAAATCTTGCAGCAAACAAAAGCCCAGGTCCAGACAGCTTTACAGCTGAATTCTACCAAAAATTTACAGAAGAGCTAACACCTATCCTTGGAGAAGGAAATGGCAACCCACTCCATTACTACTGCCTGGAAAATCCCATGGACAGAGGAATCTGGTAGGCTACAGTCTATGGGGTCTCAAAAAGTCGGACACGACTGAGCGACTTCACGTTCACGTAACACCTATCCTACCCAAACTCTTCCAGAAAATTGCAGAGGAAGGTAAACTTCCAAACTCATTCTATGAGGCCACCATCACCCTAATACCAAAACCTGACCAAGATGCCACAAAAAAAGAAAACTACAGGCCAATATCACTATGAACATAGAAGTAAAAATCCTTAACAAAATTCTAGCAATCAGAATCCATCAACACATTAAAAAGATCAAGTGGGCTTTATCCCAGGGATTCAAGGATTCTTCAATATCTGAAAATGGAAATGTTTCAATGCTCCTCTCTCAATTCATCCCACCCTCTCCTTCCCCCACTGTGCCCACAAGTCTGTTCTCTATGTCTGTGTCTCTATTGCTGCCCTACAGATAGGTTCATCAGTACCACCATCTTTCTAGTTCTATATATATGCGTTAATGTAGAATATTTGTTCTTCTCTTTCCGACTTACTTCACTCTGTATTAAAGGTTCTACGTCCATTCACCTCATTAGAATTGAGTCAAATGATTTCCTGTTTATGGCTGTGGATCATACCATTTAATTGGTATAAATACTGGACCATTCTTCTACCCTGGGGAATTGTCAACATTCTGGTTTTGGCTGATTGTGTTTCCAGTGGAAATGTGAATCTATCCCTTATGTTCACGATGAGCTGTAGTTGATCTAGAGGCTTGATGACTTTCTGATTCAGCTTTTCATCAGGACTGTGTTCCAGGCGGTGTTCTGTGTTGCCTTTTAACAGCACACTGGGTAACACTGGATATCTGGCTGTCCCCCAGCGGTAAGGGAAGAACAGCAATCAGGTGATGTCAGCCTCTTCCATCAAAGTTTCATCCAACAGTTTCAGTCTCCATTGTTTCCCAAGTCTGTATTTCAGTAGACCTTGCAAGACAGTGAACATGCAGAATTTTCCTGTTCATTGTCTTCTATTTTGAAATTCATTTAGCAACTTTGCTGCTCAGTTTCTTGACCTCCATCTCCCCTTCTCTCTACTGCAGCTGCTCATTCCCACAAACAGTCCTCTACTTCATGATTACCAATGTCTTCCATGTCCATAATCTCAGTTTCAAGCATTATTTTCTTCGTAACATCTTTTTATTTTTACTTCTCTAGTTTCACTTCCTGTCTTTTAGTTCCACCCAGCCATAACCATTCATCAACCAACCATTACTTCCCAACCCTCTTTCCTCACTTCTGGCAATGCAGGGTTTTTATTTTTCCAATTAAAGAACTTTTCCTCATCAACTCTACTATGTAATTCTAAGAGTCTGTGACAGAAAAGTAAAGTGCTTATTACACAGTGTGATATATGTCTCAGTAAAGCTGGTGGGGGGAGAAGGCAATGGCACCCCACTCCAGTACTCTTGCCTGGAAAATCCCATGGATGGAGGATCCTGGTAGGCTGCAGTCCATGGGGTCGCGAAGAGTCAGACACGACTGAGTGACTTCCCTTTCACTTTTCACTTTCATGCACTGGAGAAGGAAATGGCAGCCCACTCAAGTGTTCTTGCCTGGAGAATCCCAGGGACAGGGAAGCCTGGTGGCTGCCCCCTATGGGGTCGCACAGAGTCGGACATGACTGATGCGACTTAGCAGCAGCAGCAGCAAAGCTGGCGGGAAAGATGAAAATGACCATTTCTCTTCCTGAGTAAAACAATCCATTTTATGTATTATTATTCTCTTTTTCTTAAATTCTCCTTCACCTGATATTAATATGGCTATGCATCTTTCTTGTGTTATTGTTTGCACAGAGTATCTCTTCCTTTCCTTCTGCTTCCAATCCATCTGCTTTCTCATATTTAAAATGCAACTCTTTTTTAAAATTTACATTTATGTTTTTTTCTTAATTTTTGGCCACATTGCACAGTTTACAGGATCTTAGTTCCCCAACCAGGGAATGAACCCTGGCCAACCATGGCCGTGAAAGTGCTGCATCCTAAATCCTGGACCTCCAGGGAATTCCCTAAAGTGCAACTCTTTTTTTTTTTTTTTTAAATAAGATTTAAAAAATATTTTTAAAGTCTTTATTGCTTCTGCTTTATGTTTTTTTTTTTTTTTTTTGGCTGTGAGGCATATGGGATCCTAGTCCCATGACCAGGGACTGAACCTGCACCCCCTGCTTTAAAAGGTAAGTCTTAATCTCTGGACTGCCAGGGAAACCCCTGAAGTACAGCTCTTGTCACAATATATGGTTACCTCTGTTTCCTTCCCATGTGACAACCTATGCGTTTTCACTGGAAACAGGCACAAGAAGGAACTGCTTATGTTCAAGTTAATACTTTATTTCTTCCTCTGGTTTCTGGTTACATTTTTGTACATTTTTCATGAAAATCCTCTTTTCTGGATGTGTATTATGCTTTTAAAAGTTTCCTTCAGCATTTGCAGCATTAAAGTCACTTTGTCCACTAGCAATAAATACACTGCTGTAAATGCATTCCACCTTCACGTCCATAGAGGCTCACAGTGCCCTCGAACCAGCAGATCCTCCAGGGCGTGGAGGGATTCCACACAGCATCTCTCTCCTGTGGTTAAGATGACTCAGCACCAGGGATGTTTTTGTCCAGTAATTGGGAGTTGGAGGCTGGTGTGTTGCTCAGTGTTCTCCTCCAAGTTGTGTCAGATCCCATATCCAAAGTATATGGTAAATCCTAGTAGGGAAATGAGACGAAGAGAAGTAAAAGCAGGCGCTCTCCTCACTTATAAATGCCAATAGGCCTCCTCTTATGGCATCTGACACAGTTTAGGGGACAGGTGGTAGGAAGAGGATTGGGTTCAGTTACCCAAGAGGCCTCTTTACTCCAAAAAATCACTTATCAATCCCCATCCAGATGCCAAATAGGACGCCGGTCCAAGTGGTCATGTGCACCATCAGGTAAACTTTCACAAAGATGCTTACCAGTGGGAGGAAAGGCAAAGCATGGACCTGTGGGCAGTGTCAGTTCATCCCTGAACACACACTAGTCATTGGAAAGGGAGATTCTATGCCATGTGGGAGGGACAAGTTCAGTGCCATTCAGGCTGTGTGTTCAGTGCCTACTTAGATAGTGCATGTAAAGCACTGAGTGTGGATCAGGGAAGGGTCCATAGGTTTCAGCAACTCCCCTTCTTCCCTGGTCCAGCAAAGGAAGCTTAGACCTAAAGCACACAGACCTCCTTCACTCAAGGTGGACACTTTGGGCACATGAGGTCACCTACCCTGAAGTGAAGAGTAGTGGGGTCCTGGGGCTGCCTCCAGATGATGGCCGTGACCCCAGTGATGAGCAGCAGCAGCAGCACAGCCACTGTTGTGAGCACGGGGTTTCCAGAAAACACCTGGCTGGGCCACTGGGCCAGGATCAGGCTCAGGATGGTCAGCAGGAGAACTACAAGGGTCAAGGTGGAAGACAACAGGCTGGACCTGGAAGACAAAGATGTCAGGATTCGGGTCACACCCTTCCCTAGGCTACCCACATCAGGAACGGACATCGTATTTCCAAGACTCAATAGACAAATATACATTCCTATCCATCCTGGGAATTTCAGAATATCACCAAAGAGAAGTCCCACTGCTCAGCAAGCAGGAAGGCACATCCATAGACAATCTGGCCAGATTTCCAGGTGGGGATGGTGCTGGGACAGAACCACAGACTCTTTAAAATCCTTGAGGTGTCGGCTTTAAGTATAGAGTCCAAAGACCTTTCTTTGACTACAAGCTCCATCTCAGTTTCTTCCTCTGTTTTTTGCTTCTTGCTTAAATTCTGGTCTGAGTGATACCTGAATTAGAGGTATGATGGCAACATGAACAGCAATCCCTATTCACCCAACATCACACAGCTGAATCCATCTCTTTTCCCACAAAAGCAGAGCAGGACATTTAGAAGGCACCATGAAGCAGAGAGGATTAGCCCCCATCAATCCCCACAAGCCAAAGACCCCCAGTCAGGGTGGAGCGGAGTCTCACCTGAGCACAAGGGCAGAAAAATCGACCACCAAGTTAGCAAGCAGGGACCGAAGTGACATGAGAT
The DNA here is from genome assembly GCF_055505025.1 of Bos grunniens. NCBI lineage: Eukaryota > Metazoa > Chordata > Mammalia > Artiodactyla > Bovidae > Bos > Bos grunniens. The sequence goes on along the minus strand of NC_141182.1, from coordinate 61,455,401 downwards.
CCATCAGATCACTGAAATGGAAGAGTAACGCCAAGACCCCTAGAAGGAGGGCATAAACAAGGTGGGGGGATGGAGTGAGAAACAGCTGGAAATATGCAAGCCAAGGAAGATAATCCAAAGGCAGTGGGTTTTGTTTATCTACCTTCAAGGTTTCCAGAAATCATGATGATCCTGATGTGGGTACGTGTACGGGTGTTGATCTGGGCAAGGACTCAGAAAAGGAGCCTGTCCTCTGCCATTGTGTAGATGAACCAAGACATGGCAAACATGGTGTTCTGGAGGCTGGAAAAGAAAACAGAGGAGTGAGAACGTGCAGAAGCATGAGAGACCAGGGCATCTGCTCCCTCGTCTACATGGGGTAAGGTGTCTTTCTTTTTTGTCTCTCAATCCCAAGGGCTGGGATACCTGAGCATCTGACAGTCAATGAGGAGAAAGCCATGACACTGACCTGGATGAAAGAGCACAGAGGATGCCAACAGCCACAGCATATCTGGCAGGGCCCCACCCAACATGGAGAAAAGCCTGTAGAAAGGGGCTGTGAATTTGGTAGTAGGGCACCATGAGGGTGAGTGCTGCTGAGACACCAAAGCGTCACAAAGTGTCACAAAGCAGATCAAGACTGAGACCATGATGCTAATGGGATGGACCGCTGGGGATTTGGGGCTTTTTCCCCTGCAGGACTGGAGGAAATACTGGGTCAGGAAACACACCAGAGTGAAAGCACAAAATCCCCTTTCCTGTTAAACCTCGAAAAGAAACCCCTATGCCCAAGGGCAGCCCAATCCATGCCCACAACCTGGATGGGACACAGGGTGACCATGTTACCTGTAGTAACAATGGAATCAAAACCAATAGACATGTGGAAACATAAAGCTGCTCCTTGGAGAATCCCATCAAGGCCAAAAGGCACAAACCCTCCAGAACCCAGAGAGTTGAAGTTATCATGAGAGAAGAAGCAAGAAAGAACGTGGGTGAGGTGTGTTCGGCCGTGTATACTGGACTTCTCCTTTAATATGACAAGTCCTGGGCCCCAAAACCCCTTCAACCTGCATCCATTAGGCCAGGTTTCTTTAGGTTAGTTTCTCAGTTGTGTCTGACTTTGAACTCATGGACTGTAGACAAACAGGCTCCTCTGTGCATGGGATATTCCAGGCAAGAATACTAGAGTGGGGTGCCATTTCCTTCTCCAGGGGATCATGAAGACCCATGAATTGAACCCTGATCTCCTGCATTGCTGGAGAAGCCAATGGCACCACACTCCAGTACTCTTGCCTGGAAAATCCTATGCACAGAGGAGCCTGGTGGGCTGGAGTCCATGGGGTCACTAAGAGTCGGACACGACTGAGCGACTTCACTTTCACTTTTCACTTTCATGCATTGGAGAAGGAAATGGCAACCCACTCCAGTGTTCTTGCCTGGAGAATACCGGGGACGGGGGGATCCTGGTGGGCTTCTGTCTTTGGGGTCGCACAGAGTCAGACACGACTGAAACGACTTAACAGCAGCAGCTCCTGCATTGCAGGCGCATTCTTTACTGTCTGAGCCACCAGGGAAGCCAGAGATCTCTTCAAGCCCCACATTCCCAGCTTCAACATCTGGAAGGTCTTGTTTCACGTACTGTTGAAGCCTAGCTTGGAGAATTTTGAGCGTTACTTTGCTAGCGTGTGAGATGAGTGTAACTGTGTGGTAGTTTGAACATTCCTTGGAAATGCCTTTCTCTGATATTGGAATGAAAACTGATCTTTTCTGGTCCTGTGGTCACTGCTGAGTTTTCCAAATTTGCTGGCATACTAAGTGCAGCACTTTCACAGCCGTGATTAAGACTATCCCCAAGAAAAGAAAATGCGAAAAGATCGTCTGAGGAAGCCTTAGAAATAAGTTAGAAAAGAAGAGAAAGGCAAAGGAGAAAAGGAAAGATAATATCCATCTGAATGCAGAGTTCCAAAGAATAGCAAGGAGCGATTAGAAAGCCTTCCTAAGTGATCAAAGCAAAAAAAAAAAAAGAGGAAAACAATAGAATGGGAAAGACTAGAGATCTCTCCAAGAAAACTAGAGATACCAAGGGAACATTTCATGCAAACATGGGTGGGCACAATAAAGGACAGACACAGTATGAAACTAACAGAAGCAGAAGATATTACAAAGAGGTGACAAGAATACACAGAAGAACTCACAAAAAAAGATCTTCATGACCCAGATAACCACGATGGTGTGATCACTCACCTAGAGCCAGACATCCTGGAGTGTGAAGTGAACTGGGCCTTGGAAAGCATCACTACGAACAAAGCTTGTGGAGGTGATGGAATTCCAGCTGAGCTTTTCTCCTCCACCAGTTCCTGGAAATTACCCTTCTCCTCTCTGTCTTGATGAATGTGACCACTTCAAATACTCCATTTAAGTGGAATCAAAGAATATTTGTCCTTTCCTTCTGGTTTATTTCACTTAGAGAATGAGTTCATGAGGTTCCTTCATGTTGTAGTATGTGTCAGAATCCCCTTCCTTTTTAATGATAAATAATACTCTATTATTTGTGCCTGCCACATCGGTTCATCTATTTCTCAGTCAGTGGGCACTTGGATTGCTCTCATGCTTTAGTTATTGTGAATAACGCTGCTATGAACATGAGTGTACAAATATCTCCTCCAGAGTGTGCTTTCAATTCCTCTGGGTATATCATCAGAGGTAGAATTGCTGGACCATGGGTTTCTAAGGTTTTTATCTGTTGGTGATTGATGAATGGAGAAAATGTTCAAATATTGAGAGGAGGTCAATTTGGCTTATACATGGATCAGCCTGAACTTTATGTGAACCAAGGTGCATTGTCCAACCCTTACAGCTCATCTACTTTAACCCCTGGGGTAAAGAAGATCTATTTTGAGGATAAGGATGAGTAACTCCCTTCTCATGGGCTTCCCAGGTGGCTCAGTGGTAGAGAATCCGCCTGCCAAGCAGAAGACACCAGTTTGATCCTTGGGTCAGGAAGATCCCCTGGACGAGGATATGGCAACCCACTCCAGTATTCCTGCCTGGAGAATCCCATGGACAGGGGACCATGGCAGGCTACAGTCCATGGGGTCACAAAGGGTGAGACTTGACTTTGTAAACACACACACCACTAAGACAGGCTTACTGATTGATTCTGAAAGAATTGAGAGAATTCTGGCTTTTTCAATTCTAAGAATAAAGAAATCTCTCAGGGGGTTTCCGACTAAGTGGACATGAATTTGAACAAACTCCAGGAGATAGTGAAGGACAGGGAAGCCTGACGTGCTGCAGTCCATGAGGTCGCAAAGAGTCTGACATGACTTGGCAAATGAACAACAACAACACGATTTTACAGAAATTCGGTACCTAGTTTTTTCCACATTGTCCAATCTCTCTGTGCCTTAATAACCTCTACCCAATCAGACCCATTGAACAAATGACAAAAGCCGTAAAGCTATAAATGCTTTAAAATATGCGATAGACCAGGCTCCAGCATTAGGCCATCCTAACTATAAATTACCATTTTCACTCTTTGCTCTTGAAGATAGAAGATTCCCCCTGAGCATATTAACTCAGAGACATGGTAACCCATATGGACCCATTGGCTATTCTGCACCCGGAGTTAGATTTGTAACCAAATGCAGGCTCAGCCACTTGCTGCTCAACTGCCAATAAATCATGGGGCAAGCTTTCATTGAGAAGAAAGGTGATTTATTCCGAAAAGCCAGTGATCTGAGGAAAAAGTGGACTTGCATCCATGAGAGTTCTGCTCGCCATGACCACTTTAAAGAGAAACAATCTCAGTTAGTCATTAAGCGAGGAAGTCACGGTCATTTTTCCATTAGTGCAAGCCTGCTGACTTCCTATTTTCTCCAGGACACTGTCTTGCTCGAGTGACCCACCTGCAATCGGAGATTCTCTTGCTTGTGTGGTCCACCTGCTTTTTAATAAGGGGAAGTGAGGGGAGGAAGTCAGTCATTCTTAAACCATTTTTTTGGGGGCTACACCATTGGGCATGCAGGGTATTGTTCCCCAACCAGGGGTTGAACCCATGCCCTCTGCACTGGGAGGGTGGAGTCTTAGCCACTGGACTGCCAGGGAAGTCCGTGGAGTATAACTCTTCATATAATTCATCCTCACCTGAGTTTCCTTCCAATGGGGCAGTCTCTGTGTTCTTGTTAGAAATAAGTGCAAGAAGGTGCTTCTAATGTGCCCATAATAATTTATTTCTTCCTCTAGTTGCTGCTTACATTGTGGTACTTTGTTTGTGAAAATTCATCTTGCTGCACACTTATGAAGCATGCACTTACAAGTATGTATAGTATGCTTTTAAAAGTTTACCGAAAATTGCACAATGGTCCAGTCACTTTCTCCACAAGCAACAAATACAGGGCTTTAGATGCCTCCACCTTCACACTCCACCGAGGCTCACAGTGTCCCTTGCACCAGCAGATCCTCCAGGGCATGGAGGGATTCCACGCAGCATCTACCTCCTGTGGTTAAGATGACTCAGCACCAGGGATGTTTTTGTCAAGAGTCTGGAAGTGGAGCCTGGTGGCTGGTGGCTGTTGATGATTGTTCCCTGCCAGGCTGTGTCGGATCCCATATCCAAAGTATATGAGAAATCCTAGTAGGGAGATGAGACGATAAGAAGGAAATTTAGGTGCTCCCCTCGCTTACAAATGCTCAGTAGACCTTCTATGGCATCTGATACAGTGTGGGGAGAAATCGTAGGAAGATGCTGGGTTCAGTCATTGAAGAAACCTCTTTATTCCAGAAAGCAACTTACCAAAGGCATTCCAGATGCCAAACAGGGTCCAGGTTGCAGAGGTCGTCTGCATCATCAGGTAAACATTCACGAAGATGCTGACCAGTGGGAGGACAGGCAGAGCAGGGACCTGTGGGCAGAGTCAGTTCATCCCTGAACACAGCCCAGACGTCTGAAAGGAAGACCCTACCCCACGTGGGTGGGAGACTCCTGTCCTCCTCAGGCTTTGCATTCAGTGCTTACTGAGATTGTGTATGCAAAAACCCGAGTGTGGATCAGGGAAGAGTCCATTGGTTTCAGTAATTCCCCTCATTCCCTGCCCAGGAAAGGATATTTTGCCGTCAAAGGACACAGACTTCATTCACCCCATGTGGACACTTTGGACACATGAGCTCACTTACCCTGAATGGAAGAGGAGAGGGGTCCTGGGGCTGCCTCCAGATGATGACCGTGACCCCAGTGGTGAGCAGTAGCAGCAGCACAGCCACTGTTGTAAGCATGGGGTCTCCAGAGAACACCTGGCTGGGCCACTGGGCCAGGATCAGGCTCAGGATGGTCAGCAGAAGAACTGCAAGGATCAAGGAGAAGAAGAACAGGCTGGACCCAGAAAACAAAGACGTCAGGATCTCGGGTAACATCCCTCCCTGAAACCACCAATATCAGGAAAGGCCATCATATCTTCTAGACTCCTCCACTGACAAAATACACACACTCACTCCATCCTGTCAAGTTCAAAATATGACCAAAGAGACTTCCCAGTGCTCACCAAGCAGGAAGGCACATCCATAGACAATCTGGGCAGATTTCTGGGTGGGGGTGGTGCTGACAGGCAACCACAGATTCTTTAGAGTCTTTGAGCTTCCTGCTTCAGGTTCAGAGTCCAAAGGATTTTTCTTGACTAGAGGCATCATCTGAATTTTGTCTTCAATTTTCTCATTCTTGCTTAAATTGCAGTCTGGCTGGTACCTGAATTTGAGATATTATAGGAATATTAACAGCAGTCCCTACTCATTCAAAAACAGGCATCCTAATGCACCACTTTCCTGCTTTAAGCAGAGCAGGAGTTTAGAAGGCCGAAGGAGGTGGTCGGTCAGGGCTGGGGGGGCGGGGGGGGGGGGGGGGGGCGGGGTGAGACCAAGACGGCAGAGGAATAGGATGGGGAGACCACTTTCTCTGCCACAAATTCACTGAAAGAACATTTGAATGCTGAGCACACTCCACAAAACAAATTCTGAACGCTGGCAGAGGACATCAGCCACCCAGAAAAGCAGCCCATTGTCTTCAAAGGGAGGTAAGACCAAATATAAAAGATAAAAAGAGAGACAAAATAGTTAGGGACAGAGATCTGCCCCAGGAAGGGATTCTTAAAAGAGAAGTTTCCAAACACCAGGAAACCCTCTCACCGGTGGGTCTGTGGGGGAGGTTTGGAATCTCAGAGGGCAACAAAACCTAGAGGAAAAATAAATAAAACCTACATGTATGTCCCTAATGGCAACTCCCAGCGGAGAAGTACCCCAGATGCTTTCCTCCACCACCAGCAAGGGGCGGGGTTGGGGCAGTGAATGGGGAGGAGCAGGCTGCATTGTTTAGGGTAAGGACCAGGCCTGAATGCCTTGAGGGCAATCTGAGGGAGCTAACATGAGATACTAACCTAAACTGTGGGATAGCCAGAGAGAGAGAGAGGGAAAATGGGAGAGAGAGAGAACTATCCCGCAAAAAGCTCGAACCTAAGGCACTGCCGGCCTGCTCACAGAACAAAGGACTGAGCGAATACCAGAGGAGAGCTAGCTGGCTGCGGACCAGGCCATCCCTAGCTGGAGGCAGGTGGGGGGCAGCCAGAGCCGGAAAGAGGCAATCTCAGCCCCAGAGAGGGCATCCCCTACCAAACTGCGAAAAGGCTTCCAGTTTCTAACCAAGACTTCCTGAGATTCTCCGAGGTTAACATCCGCCAGGAGGGTTGCAGCCAGAGATCAGCTCCCCAGAAAAGACACACGGCACACCGGAGATGGGCGTGCCCCAGAAATAGAGAGGCTAGGACCTGGGAGGTGATAAGATGCACCACACCTTAGGAGAGTGCGCTCGCCAAGCACCTGGTCACCTGAGCTGCTCGGATCACGGATGGGCACAAAACGCGGGCCCAACCAAGTCTGTGCCTTTATGGAGTACCCGAGAAGCTGAACCTGAGCAGCTTAGACCTGGGAAGTGCATGCAACCCAGGGCCCGCTCCCTGCACAGCAACCTGAAGCCTGAGCAGTGTAGACTGGGAAAGCTCACACGCCGTGAGCAGGGGCAAACCCAGTGTGGCTGAGACACTGTGAGCACTCCCCACACACGCCAGGGATATTTGTTTGCAGTGTTCCTCCCTCCCCACAGCACGACTGAACAAGTGAGCCTAAACAAGAGACCACCTTCGCCCCCTTGTGTCAGGTCAGAAATTACACACTGAAGAGACCTGCAAACACAAGAAGCCAAATAAACACAGGGAACCGCTTTGGAAGTGACAGGTGCAACAGATTAAAATCCCTGTAGTTAACACCGACTACACTGGAAGGGGCCCATACATCTTGAGAAGTATAAGCTGGAACAAGGAACTATCTGGAACTGAACTGACCCCACACTGCCCGCAACAGCTCCAGAGAAACTCCAAGATATATTTTTACTATTACTATTATCATTTTTTTAATTAAAATTTTTTTTCATTTTTAAATTCCTCTATTACTCCTTTAATTTTTATTTTTATAACCAACTATTACATTGCAAAAAAAAAGACCCTATTTTTAAAGCAAACTTCATATATATTTCTCATACATTTTGTGATTTTTAAAAAATAATATTGTATTTTTGAGAGTCTAACCTCTACTCTAGCTTTTTAATCTTTGCTTTATGGTATTTGTTATCAATTTTGTACATTTAAGAATCCAATCTTCAGTAAAGATTTTTCTTAAGAGTGTGATTACTGGCTTGATTACTCTCTCCCCCTTTTGACTCTCCTTTTTCTTCCCCAGGTCGCCTCTATCTCCTCTCTCACGTTTCTCTCCTCAACCCAAATCTGTAAATCTCTGTGTGTGTTCCAGGCTGTTGAGAATACTTAGGGAACAGAATACGGCCTAGATCTATCTCTCTCCTTTCGATTCCCCCCTTTCTCCTCCTGCTCACTTCTATTTCCTTCCTCCCTCTCCTCTTCTCTATGTAACTCCATGAACCTCTCTGAGGGTTTGAGACTGTGGAGAGCACATCAGATCAGATCAGTCGCTCAGTCGTGTGCGACTCTTTGCGACACCATGAATCACAGCACGCCAGGCCTCCCTGTCCATCACCAACTCCCGGAGTTCACCCAGACTCAAGACCATAGAGTCAGTGATCATACATCATGACCAAGTGGGTTTTATCCCAAGAATGCAAGCCTCCTTTAATATCTGCAAATCAATCAATGTAATACACCACATTAACAAATTAAAAGATAAAAACCATATGATTCTCTCAACAGATGCAGAGAAAGCCTTTGACAAAATTCAACATCCATTTATGATTAAAAAAAAAAAACTCTCCAGAAAACAGGAAGAGAAGGTGCATATCTCAACATAATAAAAGGTATATATAACAAACCCAAAGCAAACATTATCCTCAATGGGGAAAAATTAAAAGCATTTCCCCTAAAGTCAGGAACAAGGCAAGGGTGCCCATTCTCACCACTACTATTCAACATAGTTTTGGAAGTTTTGGCCAAGGCAATCAGAGCAGAAAAAGAAATAAAAGAAATCCAGATTGGAAAAGAAGAAGTAAAACTCTCACTGTTTGCATATGACATGATCCTCCATATAGAAAACCCTAAAGACTCTACCAGAAAATTACTGGAGCTAATCAATGACTATAGTGAAGTTGCAGGATATAAAATTAACACAGAGAAATCCCTTGCATTCCTATACACTAACAATGAGAAAACAGAAAGAGAAATTAAGGAAACAATTCCATTCACCATTGCAACGAAAAGAATAAAATACTTAGGAATGTATCTACCTAAAGAAACAAAAGACCTATATATAGAAAACTATAAAACACCGATGAAAGAAGTCAAAGAGGACATAAATAGATGGAAAAATATACCATGTTCATAGATAGCAAGAATAAATATAGTGAAAATGAGTATACTACCCAAAGCAATCTAGAGATTCAATGCAATCCCTTTCAAGGTACCAACAGTTATTTCACAGAACTAGAACAAACAATTTCACAATTTGTATGGAAATACAAAAACCTTGAATAGCCAAAGCAATCCTCAGAAAAAAGAATGGAACTGGAGGGATCAACCTGCCTGACATCAGACTATACTACAAAGCTACAGTCATCAAGACAGTATGGTACTGGCACAAAGACAGAAATATAGATCAATGGAACAAAATGGAAAGCCTGGAGATAAACCCACACACCTACGGACAGCTTATCTTTGACAAAGGAGGCAAGAATATACAATGGAGGAAATACGATCTCTTTAACAAGTGCTGCTGGGAAAACTGGTCAACCACTAGTAAAAGAATGAAATTAGAACACTTTCTAAGACCATACACAAAAATAAACTCAAAATGGATTAAAGATCTAAATGTTAGACTAGAAAATATAAAACTCCTAGAGGAAAACATAGGCAAAACACTCTCCGACATAAATCACAGCAGGATCCTCTATGACCCACCTCCCAAAGTAATGGAAATAAAAGGAAAAATAAACAAATGAAACCTAATTAAACTGAAAAGTTTTTGCACAACAAAGGAAACCATAAGCAAGGTGAAAAGACAGCTTTCAGAATTGGGGAAAAGAATAGCAAACAAAGCAACTGACAAAGAATTAATCTCAAAAATGTACAAGCGGCTCCTGTAGCTCAATTCCAGAAAAATAAATGGCCCAATCAAAAAATGGGTCAAAAAACTAAATAGACATTTCTCCAAAGAAGACATACAGATGGCTAACAAACACATGAAAAGATGCTCAACATCACTCATTATCAGAGAAATGCAAATCAAACCACAATGAGGTACCAACTCACGCTAGTCAGAATGGCTGCTATCCAAAAATCCACAAACAATAAATGCTGGAGAGGATGTGGAGAAAAGGGAACCCTCTTACACTGTTGGGGGGAATGCAAACTAGTACAGCTACTATGGAGAACAGTGTGGAGATTCATTAAAACCCTGGAAATTGAACTGCCATAGGACCCAGCAATCCCACTGCTGGGCATACACACTGAGGAAACCAGAATTGAAAGAGACACGTGTACCCCAATGTTCATCACAACACTGTTTATAGTAGCCATGACATGGAAGCAACCTAGATGTCCATCAGCAGACAAATGTATAAGAATGCTTTGGTACATATACAAAATGGAATATTACGCAGCCATTAAAAAGAATACATTTGAATCAGTTCTAATGAGGTGGATGAAGCTGGAGCCTATTATACAGAGTGAAGTAAGGCAGAAAGAAAAACACCAATACAGTATACTAATACATATATATGGAATTTAGAAAGATGGTTACGATAACCCTATATGAGAGACAGCAAAAGAGACACAGATGTATAGCAGAGTCCTTTGGACTCTGTGGGAGAAGACGACAGTGAGATGATCTGAGAGAATAGCATTGAAACACGTACATTATCATATGTGAAACAGATCACCAGTTCAGATTCGATGCATGAGATAGGGTGCTCAGGGTTGGTGCACTGGGATGACCCAGAGGGATGGGATGGGGCGGGAGGTGGGAGGGGTGTTCAGGATAGGGAATAAGTGTAAACTCATAGCTGATTCATGTCAATGTATGGCAAAAACCACTCCAATATTGTAAAGTAATTAGCCTCCAATTAAAAAAAAAAAAAATACTTGAAGACGATGAACTGCCATTGAGTCTTTAGGAACGTAAGTGCCCCAGTCAGGGTACAGTGGAATCTCACCTGAGGACAAGGACAAAAAACGCCACCAAGGAGTAAACCAGCAGGTGTCCATTCGACATGAGGTCCACCAGATTACTGAACTCAAAGAGCAATGCCATGATCCCTAGAATGAGGGCACAAACGAGGTGGGGGTCGGCAGTGAGAAACCACTGGACATACCCAGATAAGGAACGGGATCAAAGGAGGAGTGGGTTCTGTTGCTCACCTGCGAGAATTCCAGAGGACACAGTGGCCATGATGGGGGTCTTCGTGCGGGCATGGGTCCGGGCAAGTCCTAGGAAAAGGAGCCCATCCTCTGCCATTTCCTGGATCACCTGAGGCACGGGGAACAAGGAGCTCTGCAGTCTGGAAGGGATGGTGGGAACACAGGTGGGGATGTTGAGAAGGAGGAGAGACCAGGGCTCTGGCTCTCTAGTCTACATGGGGTGAGGGGTCTTTCCCTCTCTTGTCGCAATCCCCAGGGCTGAAACACCTGAGCATCTGAACAGTTCATGGAGAGAAGGCCTTGACACTGACCTGTATAAAAGAAAACAGAGGATGCCAACAGCCACGACGTATCTGGCAGGGCCCCACCCAACATGGAGGAAAGCCTGCGGAAAGGGGCTGTCAGGCTGAATCTGGTAGTAGGGCACCATGAGGGTGAGAGTCGCCGAGACACCAAAATATGCCAAAAAGCAGATGAAGACCGTGGACATGATGCTGATGGGGATGGAGCGATGAGGATTTGGGGCTTCTTCCCCTGCAGGGTGGGTGAACATCTCCGGTTAGGAAAACACTGATGGCACAGCACAAAATCCACTTTCCTCTTGAACTTTCAAAAGGTTTTCAAAATCTTCTATCAACCCCTATACCCAAGGGCAGCCCAATCCCCTGATGGGACACACAAGGACCCAGTTACCTTTCGCGACAATGTCATCAAAACCCACAAACGAGTAGAAACATAGAGCTGCTCCATGGAGAATTCCATCATAGTCGAAGGGCACAAACCCTCCAGAACCCAGAGGGCCCAAGCTACAGTGAGAGGAGAGGCAAGAAAGACCATGAGAGAGATGCGTTCAGTCATCTCTACAGGACTTCACAGTTAATGCCACCAGCCCTGGGCTCCAGGACCTCGTTATCCAGATCCACCAGCCCAGATCTCTTTAGTCCCCGCCAGATTCCCAGCTAGGCACCAGCCTCAACAAGCATGACAAGGACCAAGAGCACCTTCCTGACTTATAGATGTCACCGGATTCAGACGTGTTCAATGTGTAGTCCTGTTCCGTGAGCTTCCAGTTGTGCAGGTCTCCCTTAATGAAGCCAGAGAGGATGATGAAGCTGAGAACCAAAAGGTTGATGCCTGTGGATATTTTTCCAACCAGGACTGATTCACGAGCTCCCAGAACCAGTACTCCTGTGGGAAAGATGGAATATGAGACATTCCAAGATAGCCAAATCAAATCCATAGACATAGAAAGCAGACTAGTAGTTGCCAGAGGTTAGGGGGCTGTAAGATTAAGATGGATAGTCTGTCTTTGCTCGCTGGGTACTGGATTTCATTTTGCTATAATGAAGGATTTTGAAGCTAGATGAAGGTGATTGTTATATGTCTTGAATGCCCTAAGTACCACTGAATTGCATACTTTAACATGGTTAGTTTCTTACTGTGGCCATTATCATATAATATGGGCTCAGTCACTCAGTCATGTCTGACCCCTTGACCCATGGACTGTGGCCTGCCAGGCTCCTCTGTCCGTGGAATTTTCCAGGCAAGATTACTGGAGTGGGTTGCCATTTCCTACTCCAGTCACATAATACACACATCTACCAAAGCATCATGATGTTCACCTTCAGCTTACATAATGTTGTATGTCAAGTATATATCAATAAGGCTAAGGAAAAATAATAAAATGGCTAATTTTATTCTATGTTAATTTCCTCCCAATTGAAAAAAGTCTCAGGACAGAGAAGAAATTTGTCACTCTAAGTAAATGATTCTCAGCTGGGGGTGATTTGGGTCCCCAAGGGACATTTGGCAATGTCTGGAGACATCCCGATTGTCACAATTTGGGAAATATGAATCACAGGTGTTTAGTAAATGAAGTCCAAAGATGCTATACATCTGACAGTGGTTGATTAAGAAAATCCTGCAGTGCCTGCATCACACCCCAACACCAAAGGCTGTTTCAGCCTGGAAGGTCAGTAATGCCAAGGGTGGGAAACAATGCTCTACATCTTGACTTCCTGTCTTTCGTATCACAGACCCTAATTTCTAGTTCCCACAGATCTGCCACCTCATGCCTTTCCCACCCTAGTTCCCCCACCGCCCCACATCCCAGTCTTCCCATCCTAACTTGGATCCCTGTCTCACCTGTGAGCAACAGCACCAGGGACAGGGCAACAAAGTCTGGGTACTTGGCCAGATAGTAGGGCATATATGGAGAGAAAGTTCCCTCTAAGGCCTGAAAGATGTGGTTCCCAATCAGGCTGTCGAAGGCGATGCTCCAGGCCTTGGCCACACTGCCCGTGCCTGAAGCAGAATGAGAAGAAACATTCATTGACAAATATAAATTGGACCCCCCTACACACCAAGACCCCTTTGTGGATCACAGCCTTGTCGGGGTGAAGGGCTAGCATAGCTCAATAAAACTATGAGCCATGCCATGCAGGACCACTCAAGACGGACGGGTCACAGTGAAGAGTTCTGACAAAGCATGGGCCCCTGGAGAAGGAAATGGCAACCCACTCCAGTATTCTTGCCAGGAGGACCCCATGGACAGCATGAAAAAGCAGAAAGTTATGACGCCCGAAGAGAAGCCCCCCAGGTCAGAAGGTGTCCAACATTGGAAAGATGGAAGTTAAAAAGAGAAGGGAGCGGGAGAGGATGAGATGGTTGGACAGCATCACCGACTCAGTGAACACGAGTTTGGGCAAACTCCAGGAGAGAGTGGAGGACAGAGGAGCCTGGTGTGCTGTAGCCCATGGGGTTGCAAAGAGTTGGACACAGTTTAGTGATGGAAAAACAACAACAAATACACAAAGTCATGTATGTTGGGGAAAAAATACAAAATACCAATTCTCAGAGAGCTTCTTTTCATGGGGTGGGGGAAATAGACCCAGATAATTCTAAAATAGGTTAACTATTTAATGTCAGTGGGAGATCAAAGTTATGCAAGAAACGAGGGAAGTGGGAGCAATTTGTCTGGGCGATGAGGATTAAAATTTTAGTTCAAATGCTAATGGAAACTCTTTGAAGGCAACCGCTAAGCAGAGACTTCAGTATAGGGAGGGGATAAGCCTGTGGGCCATGCCTCCCTCTCACCCACTCCCTACAGTGTCCTTGCCTCTGGGTTCTTGATCCATCATTTAAGGACAGCAGGGGAGAGCTGAGAAGAATGAAGTTGTGGATTTTTCCCGACATTATTTCCCTCCTCTCCTCACAGAATGGATGACACAGTTCTCATACACGACCGAAGACTCAAACACCCACTCCTGGTCTTCCGAACTTCAGCCCCACAGTTACCCCCCACCCATCCCCTTACCAATGACATAGGACAGTATGAGGTTCCAGGCAGTGATGAAAGCCCACAGTTCTCCCATGCTGATGTAGCTGTAGAGATACGCAGAACCTGTCCACGAGACCCGTGTCCCAAATTCGGCATAGCAGAGCCCAGACAACACAGAAGACACAGCGGCCACCAAGAAGGAGATGATGATCGCTGGTCCAGCGATGAACATGGCCACTTCTCCCACCAGGATGTACACGCCGGCCCCCAGGGTGCTGGCCACACCGAAGGCTACCAGTTTCAGGGTGTTCAGAGGAGCCGTGGGACTCTTAGAATCATTAGTGGGCTCCAGGAGCCGCCTGCGGACCAACTTCTGACCGAACTGGTGGAGTTCCTGACACCGCATCCTGGATGGAGTTGAGGAGCTGTGATCTGCTGAGGAAACAAGACACAAAGCCATCAGCAAGGTCCACCCGCCCTTAGCCCTGGGAGTCCAATTCCACGGAGCAGTGGAGCGATGAGGGGCAGGTGGTAAAAGGACACTTGGGACAAGGTCTCCATCTCTGAGCTTTGGTTTCTTCAAACACAAAGAAATCTTCTCACATGTTTCAAAGTTACTGGAAAGGCTTTTTAAAGAGAAGCGAGGTGGAGAGGATTAGGTCTCCCCCAAAATGTGCCACTTGGAATATGGATTGTTTGGTGTGTGTATATGCTCACTCCTGTCTGACTCTGAGACCCTGTGGACTGCAGCCCGCCAGGCTCCCCTGTTGTGGGATTCTCCAGGCAAGAATGCTGGAGTGGGTTGCCATGATCTCTTCCAGGTTATCTTCCCGACCCAGGGATCAAACCCGAGTCTCCTGTGTCTCCTGCATTGGCAAGTGGATTCTTTACCACTGAGACCCCTGAGAAATCCCTGGATTGTCTTGATCTGAGGTCAATTAAGACCCGCAGACTCAAGAAAAGCTTTCTCTCTCTCCTTTAACTGCTCAAATGTGCATGTACAAGCAAAAGCATACATCCATTTATTGTGCCTCAGTATGCAGCCTTAAAAAAAAAAAAAAAAATTGAACATTTGTGGCAACCATATGTTGGCAGATGATGGTTAGCAATTTTTCTTTTTACAAATACAGTGTCCTAAAATTACAGAATCTGAAGGAGTAAGGAAACCTGGAGCCTGGCAGGCCATAGTCAAAGGGATCGCAAAGAGTCAGACAAGACTGAGCGACTAAACAACAACAACAGGATTGGCGAAGCTTGGGAGAAGTTAGAAGGGGGTCATTTAGAATGTCAGGAGAGTTAACCTCAGTCCATTTTCCCATTTGGGGGCAACAAAGATCTAATTGTAAGATAGCATTGTAATCTAGAGACCCAAGTTTTAGGCCACTTTCCAACCTCCAACTTAAATAAAGGCCAGACATTGTTAAAGCAAACCTGAGTTTTCCCTTTCTTGGCCCATCATGCCTACAAAGGGAATCCTCCTGGGTTTAGCTTCCCTGGGGGCTCAGAGAGTAAAGAATCTGCCTGCAGTACAGGAGACCCAGGTTGATTCCTGCGTGGGGAAGATGCCCCAGAGAAGGGAATGAAAACCCACTCCAGTATCCTTGCCTGAAAATCCCATGGACAGAGGAGCCTGGCGGGCTACTGTCCATGGGGTTGCAAAGACTCGGACATGACTTCATGACTAAATAACAGCTACAACAAAATGGGAATGATTTGCTAGTGGTGGTGGTAGGTGCTGAGCCTTGACTCCAGGCGTGGTTCTCTCAAAGTTGATGAGGAAGCTCTGCTTGGGTGGGGGACAGGCTGGGGGTTGTTGTTTAGGCAGAATGAGAGAAATGGGGAGAGGGGCAAGAAAAAGATAACTGGGGCTCCTTCACTGAGCAGACCTAGATCAAGGCCTGGAGGTCTTGGAAAGAGAACAAAGCAGAGAGTGAGAGCAAGTTCTCCTGGGAGAGGGAGAGTCAGAAGACTCCAGCCAGCAGTTTGGTGGAGACCTGCAGTTTACCTTGAATTCCTGGGTTTCAGCCCCAAATGATCTTGGAGAGAGAGAGAGAGACAACCGTGAGTGCTGGCTTAGTTCTCTGCACAAGAATTGGGCTGCCGTCTATGGGGTCGCACAGAATCAGACGTGACTGAAGTGACTTAGCAGCCGCAGCCACAGCCTGGATGAAAAGCAGGAACCCTAGTCACCAGTCCATCAGGGGCTAGAAACTAGAAACAAGGTTCTTCTGGCTCTAGTCCCCAGTAAAAAAAAAAACACACACACACACACAAAAATTTCTCCAGGAGGCAAAAACTAAAAATATGGTAAAAGTGTATTACTGGTATTAACTGGAGACACAGCTCAGTCATGAAGGAGGACACAGAGGAACAGTTTGTTTAGTTAAGACAGAAGCCAGGCAGAGTTCACACACATAAGAAAAGCTGTGGGTGTCCTCCCAAAGGAGGAGGAGCCCCATAAAGAGATTGTTAAATCGTCTATGTAGGGCAGTTCTTCCCGTCTTTGTTTACCTTGGCCAATTACCTGATTTTTTTTTCCACACCTGACCTGCCCTAGGACCCTCCCTGACAGATGTGTGCAGCTTTTTTTTTCTATATGGATTCCAGCAGACAGGCCTGTAGGGCCTGGACATCACCTATTATGAGATGGCACCCCTCCTTTTTGCCCCCTCAAGGAGACTTTCTGCACATGTGTGGTGCCCCAAAGATAGAAAATATGTGACCTCTTGTTCTTTTACACACAGAGTTTAGCCCCTTTCTGTCCCTGCCATGACTGTTATAGTAACATGTCCATAGCAAGCAAAGTCCAGCTATTTACCCTCCTGCTGTCTGAGGAGGCCTTACAAATAGCTGTGAAAAGAAGGGAATTGAAAAGCAAAGGAGAAAAGGAAAGATATAAGCATCTGAATGCAGAGTTCTAAAGAACAGCAAGGAGAGATAAGAAAGCTTTTCTCAGCGATCAATGCAAAGAAATAGGGGAAAACAACAGAATGGGAAAGTCTAGAGATCTATCCAAGAAAATTAGAGATACCAAGGGAACATTTCATGCAAAGATGGGCACAATAAAGGACAGAAATGGTATGGACCTTACAGAAGCAGAAGATATTAAGAAGAGGTGGCAAGAGTACACAGAACTGTACAAAAAAGATCTTCATGACCCAAATAATCACGATGGTGTGATCACTGACCTAGAGCCAGACATCCTGGAATGTGAGGTCCAGTGGGCCTTAGAAAGCATCACTACAAACAAAGCTAGTGGAGGTGATGGAATTCCAGTTGAGCTATTTCAAATCCTAAAAGATGATGCTGTGAAAGTGTTGCACTCAATATGTCAGCAAATTTGGAAAGCTCAGCAACGGCCACAAGACAGGCAAAAGTCAGTTTTCATTCCAATCACAAAGAAAGGCAATGCCAAAAGATGCTCAAACTACCACACAATTGCACTCATCTCACATGCTAGTAAAGTAATGCTCAAAATACTTCAAGCCAGGCTTCAGCAATATGTGAGCCGTGAACTTCCAGATGTTCAAGCTGGTTTTAGAAAAGGCAGAGGAACCAGAGATCAAATTGGCAACATCCGCTGGATCATGGAAAAAGCAAGAGAGTTCCAGAAAAACATCTATTTCTGCTTTATTGACTATGCCAAAGCCTTTGACTGTGTGGATCACAATAAATTGTGGAAAATTCTTCAAAAGATGGGAATACCAGACCACCTGACCTGCCTCTTGAGAAACCTATATGCAGGTCAGGAAGCAACAGTTAGAACTGGACATGGAACAACAGACTGGTTCCAAATAGGAAAAGGAGTACGTCAAGGCTGTATATTGTCACCCTGCTTATTTAACTTATATGCAGAGTACATCATGAGAAATGCTGTGCTGGAGGAAGCACAAGCTGGAATCAAAATTGCCTGGAGAAATATCAATAATCTCAGATATTCAGATGACCCCACCCTTATGGCAGAAAGTGCTACTGCTGCTGCTAAGTCGCTTCAGTCGTGTTCAACTCTGTGGGACGCTATAGACGGCAGCCCACCAGGATCCCCCGTCCCTGGGATTCTCCAGACAAGAACACTGGTGTGGGTTGCCATTTCCTTCTCCAATGCAGAAAAGTGAAGACTGAAAGTGAAGTCGCTCAGTCGTGCCCGACCCTCAGCAACCCCATGGACTGCAGCCTACCAGGCTCCTCTGCCCATGGGATTTTCCAGGCAAGAGTACTGGAGTGGGGTGCCATTGCCTGAGCGCCGAAGAACTGATGCTTTTGAACTGTGGTGTTGGAGAAGACTCTTGAGAGTCCCCGGAGAAGGCAATGGCACCCCACTCCAGTACTCTTGCCTGGAAAATCCCATGGACTGAGGAGCCTGGATGGCTGAAGTCTATGGGGTCGCTGAGGGTTGGACACGACTGAGCGACTTCACTTTCACTTTTCACTTTCACGCATTGGAGAAAGAAATGGCCACCCACTCCAGTGTTCTTGCCAGGAGAATCCCAGGGATGGGGAAGCCTGGTGGGCTGCTGTCTATGGGGTCGCACAGAGTCGGACACGACTGAAATGACCTAGCAGCAGCACCAGCTTGAGAGTCCCTTGGACTGCAAGGAGATCCAACCAGTCCATCCTAAAGGAGATAAGTCCTGGATGTTCATTGGAAGGACTGATGCTGAAGCTGAAACTCCAATACTTTGTCCACCTCATGTGAGGAATTGACTCACTGAAAAAGACCCTGATGCAGGGAGGGATTGGGGGCAGGAGGAGAAGGGGACAACAGAGGATGAGATGACTGGATGGCATCACCAACTAGATGGACATGAGTTTGGGTAAACTCTGGGAGTTGGTGATGAACAGGGAAACCTGGAATACTGTGATTTGTGGGGTCACAGAGTCAGATACGACTGAGCAACTGAACTGAACTGAACTGTCATTTCCATCTCCAAGTGCAAACAGAAGTCTAGTGTAAATATCTAGCCTGGACCTCACCTGCCTCGTTCCTCAGGAAATGTAAACAGAAGGCTAGTTGTAGATGGAGTTCTTTCTCCTGTTCATCTACCCTTCGTGTGTCTTCTTTGCATGGTCCAGACAGAGAACCTAGGAGGATAGAGTAAAAGAGCAATGAAGTTTAAATGCTTCAACAATATGATGAGGGCTTCCCTGGTGGCTCAGATGTAAAGAATCTGCCTGCAATGCAGGAATTCCCAGTTCGATCTCTGGGTCAGGAAGATCTCTTGGGGAGGGAATGGCAACCCACCCCAGTATTCTCACCTGGGTAATCCCATGGACAGAGGAGCCTTGAAGGCTATAGTCCATGGGGTCACAAAAGAGCCAGACACAACTGAGTGACTAAACAACAACAAATATATGTATGTATGTATGTATGTATTAATGTATGTGTATATATATATATATATATATATATATATACACACACACATACATCTGTATTCACACATGCATACAAAGGAATACTACTTAGCCATTAAAAATGAAACAATGATACTTGCAGCAGTATGGACCTAGAGATTATCATAGTTAGTGAAGTAAGTCAGAGAGAAAAAGACAAATACCATATGATATCACTTATATGTGGAATCTAAAATACAACTCAAATGAACCTATCTATGAAACAGAAAGAGACTCATAGATGTAGAGACCAGACATATAATGGCAAAGGGAGAGGGAGAAGGAAGGATTGGGAGTTTGGGATTAGCACATGCAAACTATTCTATATAGATAAACAACAAGGTCCTACTGTATAGCACAGGGAACTATAATCAATATCTTTTGATAAACAGTCATTGAAAAGAATGTATCAATATATATGTATATCTGAATCACTTTGCTGTACAGAAGAAATTATCTCAACACTGTAAATCAACTACACTTTAATAAAATGAAAAGAAAATAGTTCAAATTGAAGCAGCCAATAAGTGAGAGACTAAATTTTAAAAAATAAGACATCTAAAATAGGCATTAGGGATTTAGTAGTAAGGAGCACTCCCCCCTTTCACAACAGCAGGACATTTGGAATCCAACCCACATATATTGAAAAAACTTCCACATTGGTTTTAAAAAATCTGACTGTTTAAACAACTGTAATATAAAAGGAGAAAACATACAGAGTTTAAAATAATATAAGGACAGAGACTTTAGCCATGAGAATGGCATGTCTGATATCACATTGTATAGAATTTTCTTCTTGTTTAGTCACTCAGTCATGTCTGACTCTTTTGTGGCCCCATGGACTGTAACATGCCAAGTTCCTCTGTCCATGGGGTTTCCCAGGCAAGAATACTGGAGAGGGTTGCCATTTCCTCCTTTAGGGGGTCTTCCTGTCCCAAGGGTCAAACCCACGTCTCCTGCTTTGGCAGGCAGGTTCTTTACCACTGATGCACCAGGGAAGCCCAGTAGACAACCCCAACTGACAGGCAGTCTCTTCCTGTTATGATTCATGAGAGAGTCACTCAGGTCCACCCCTGCTGCTTTCTCCCCACCCTCTCATCTTTTCAACATAATTTCCCGTGTTTTTAATTCATCTCACGGTGACTGCAGTAACTGTCAGAGGTATGCTCACATTCCTGTTCTTTTTCCTTTTTCATTCAACAATTACCCTGTTTTTCCAAATGAGTGTCCTGATCATTATCCCTTCTCTAACTTCCCTGCCCTCTGACCTCTATCTCTCAAATACTAACATCTTTTCATTTTTATGTACTTCCTAAAGTGTCTGAAATTATTACTCAATTCTATAACCATCGCTGAGTTTGGGTGCTTTGTATTTACATTATATGTGAATATTTTACATTGATGTTGAGTTCACTGTGACCTGTGATTCACAGTTGATAACCTGCCCTTCCCCCGCCCCTACCCCCTCTCTCCCCAGTCTTCAGCATGTTAGTCCTCCCATCTGTGCCTCCTCTTTCTGCCTCTTTTCTGTCTCAGATGGAAACATTTCTTCATCTCACTCTGTCTCTCTCTTGCCTTCTGCCCCCTCCACCATGCATCCTGCTTTTGACATGAATTCATCACTGTGCCTTGGGCCAGTGGCTTTCATGTCTTGGTTGCATTTGGAAACCAATCCAAATACCAAAGCCAGGCTAGCCCTGACAGAATGGAAACTAAATCACAGGGGAGTCGAGAGAAAATCATGTGACCTGGGAAGAAGATGAAAAAATTCCCAATCACGGTATTGTCAAAGATTCTTCCGTTATGAGGGGACCCTCTCAGGAACGCGCACACACCACGAGTTTTCTCCATTATCTTGTAAACGGAAGGAGTCTAGAAATAAATGTAGTTTTTTCATGTTTGTTGATGTTCTTACTTTTTGGACTTCCCTGGTGGCACAGTGGATGAGAATCCACCAGCTAATGAAGGGCACATAGATTCGATTCCTGGTCTGGGAAGATCCCAAGTGCCATGGAGCAACTAAGCCTGTGCTCCACAACTACTGAGCCTGTGCTCCACAACTACTGAGCCTGTGCTCCACAATAAGAGAAGCCACCGCAAGAAGCATGCACACCAAAGCAAAGAGTAGCCCCCTACCCACAACCAGAGAGAAAGCCCACATGCAGCAACTAAAACCTGGTGTGGCCAACATTTTAACAGTTTTTAAAAAATCAAATGTTTTGTAAATTTGCCAGTGAAACTATCTTTTCTGTGTTGAGAGGTTTCTTATCACTGATTTAACCTCCTTACTTGTTTGTTATTCGTATTGTTTATTTTATCCTGATTTTCTTTTGATATGTTGACTGTTTCTAAAAATTTGGTCTGTTTCTTCTAGGTTATCCAATTTGTTGGCATATAGTTTTTCATAGTAGTTTCTTATAAGACTGTGTATACTTAAAGTATGATTTATAATTTCTCCTCCTTTATGATTTTATTTGAGTGTTCTCTTTTTTAATTTTTAAAAAAAATTTATTTATCTTAATTGGAGGCTAATTACTTTACAATATTGTAGTGGTTTTTGCCATACATTGACGAGTCAGCCACGGGTGTATTGCTTTACAATTTTGTGATAGTTTCTGCTATATAAAGAAGTGAATTGGCTTTTTGTTGTCCAGTCACTCAGTCGTGTCTGACTCTGTGCCACCCCATGAACTGTAGCCCACCAGGCTCTTCTGTCCATGGGATTCTCCTGGCAAGAATACTGCAGTGGGTTGTTATTTCCTTCTCCAAGGAATCTTCCCAACCCAGGGATCAAACCAGCATGTCCTGCATTGGCAGGTGGATACTTTAGTGCTGAGCTACAAGGGAAGGAAGCCCAGTTAATAGCTATATGTATACATATGTCCCCTCCCTGCTGGGCATCCCTGCCACCCCATCCCCCATTGCAACCCTGGGCATCACAGAGCTGTAAGCTGAGGTTCCTGTGCTCTCTGCATGTTCTGTTTTGCACATGTAGTGTGTATATGTCAATCCTAATGCCCCAGTTTGTTCAACCCTCTCTTTTACCCACTGGGTCCACATGTCAGTGAGCTGTCAACTCACAGATGTCAGAATGGTCACCATTGGAAAATCTACAAACAATAAATGCTGGAGGAGGAGCCGGGCGCGCCCGCCACGCACAGCACGGGCGGCAGGCGCGGCGCACGAGCTCAGGTGGCGGCTGCGGCGGTGGTGACAGCAGCGGCTGCAGCAGCTAGCGCACGCCCTCTCCGCGTCGCGCCCGCAGGAAAAAAAATAAATAAATAAATGCTGGAGAGGATGCGGAGAGAAGGGAACTCTTCTGCACTGTTGGTGGGAAAGTAAACTGACACAGCCACTATGGAGAACAGGATGGACATTCCTGAACAAACTATAAATAAAACTACCATATGACCCGGAAATCCACTACTGGGCATAAACCCTGAGAAAACCAAAGTCAAATCAAACCAAATCACAAAGATACATGTACGCAAATGTTCTTTGCAGCCCTGTTTACAACAGGCAGGACATGGAAGCAACCTGGATGTCTATAAACCGATGAATGGATAAAGAAGATGTGGTACATATAGGCAATGAGGTATTACTCAGCCATAAAAAAGGAAGAATTTCAGTCACTTGTAGTGAGGTAAATAAACCTAGAGTCTGTTATACAGAGTGAAGAAACTCAGAAAGAGAAAAACAGATATTGTATATCATGCATATGTATGGCATCAAAAAAAAAAAAATAGGAAAGATCAACCTATTTGTATGGAAGGAATGGCAACGCAGATGTAAGAACAGACTTGTGGACACAGTTGAGGGAGGAGAGGGTGGGACAAACTGAGAAAGTAGCGCGGACGTTTATACACGATTATGTGTGAAACAGATAGCTCGTGGAAGCCACTGTAGAACACAAGGAGCTCAGTCTTGAGCTCCATGGTGACCTAGAGGGATGGGGACATATACATATAATTATGACTCAGCCTCCTTTGTAAGGCAGAAACCAGCACAACATTGTAAAGTGATTATCCTCCAAATAAAAAAGTGTAAAAATTAAAAAAAATAAAGTATTATTAAATTTTGGGGGAGAAAAAAGAGAAACAGATGACCTCCCAACTGCCTGGAGGGAGAGAGGACTAATCTTTATTCTGAATCAGAAACAAGAGACTGTGTTTTCAATTCTTTGGGACATAAAATGTCTCCCCATTACACTGCTCTGCAGGATTAGGCTGATCCAGTGAACACGAGTTAAGGTCAGGGGGGTTCTGTCCATTTTACTCTAAGGTCCGAGTTTTTCGTTATGGTTGAGGGCAATCATTCAAAGAGTCAGGAAGCTATGATTAGCATCTTGGCCCCACGAACACCTCTCTGCCCTTGAACAAGTCATATACATCTCTGGACCTATGTCTCCTTCTTGTTCAGATGCTGCTGATAAACCTTCGAACCCTGTCGTTAGGAACATAAAATGGTGCAGTTGCTATGAATAAAGTATGGTGGTTCCTCAAAAAAAAACAAAACTGAAACTACCATCATGATTGGCCAATCCCACTTCTGAGTGTACACCCAAAAGAACTGAAAGTGAGGTCACAGGAGACGTTTGCATACCTATGTTTTTAGCAGCATTGTTCACAATAGCTGAAAGATGAAAGGACCATCCACGAAAAATGGATAAATAGAAAGTGATGTGTGCGTACAGAGGAATATTATTCAGGAATAAAAAGACAGGAAATTCTGACCCATGCTACAACAGGGACAATACCCTAGTGGACAAGAGACTTGAGAACAATATGCTAAATGATAAAAAGGCAGTCTCCAAAAGACAAATACTGTATGGTTCACCTCTATGAAGTACCTGATATAGTCAAATTTACACAGACAGAAATAGATCAGTGGTTTACTAGAGACTGGGTGACAGGAAAAATAGGAAGTCATTGGTAAATGAGAATCTGGTTTCAGTTTTACAAGACGAAAAGAGTTCTGCAAATTGGTGGCACAGCTGTGTAAATTTACCCAATATTGCTGAACGGTTCATTTAAAAATGTTGAAGATGGCAAATATATGTGTATTTTACCACAATTAAGAAAAAAAAAATGATGCCAGTGATAAACAGGAGAGCCAGCTTCAGAGAGACGCTGAGCGTACAAAACTCCAAGGTAACTTAACATGAAACACCAGTGAGTTGTCCTCAGCGGAATGCTCAGCTCCTAGATGAGGCATCAGCAGACATGGAGGGCAGAAAGGAGACAGGAGACTGAAGGCAGTGGTACTCAAATCACAAACTCTATGTGAGGGTCATCTGAATGTTGAATGAGCACCAGTCTAAAACCGGTGGAAGAGCCTTTGGACATAGATCCAATCTCTCCCAGCCCCTCCCCTTCTCACACAAACACAACAGCTCCCAGATCCTTCTACTTTCATCTGGAAAACGGGTCTCTCCACCCTCAGGCTGGAGCCGGGCTGACCCCCTGCACTCTGGGGTTGCAGAGGTCTCTTTGGGAGGATGTGAACTCAGCACCCAGTCTCCTACAGAAGAGGGTGACCCGAGACTTACTGGATCCTAGGAGCAGAGTGTGGAGCACTGGGTCAGTCAAGGAGGCTGAGGTTAAGTCGCGCAGGGCAGGAGCTGATGTTTGTCCAAAAACCAAAGAGGGAAGTGCCCGAGCACAGAAGACAAACCTTAACCTCTGGGTAGTTGGGGTGGGGAGGAGGCTGGGAGGACCGGAAGCTTCTGCAAAGTTCCTGTTAGCCCTTAACACTTCTGTGGTTACTGTCAGGGGATTTTCAAAGATGTTTTTTAACTGTGGTAACGTACAACGGACATGGACATCACCAGATGGTAAACACTGAAATCAGATTGATTATATTCTTTGCAGCCAAAGATGGAGAAGCTGTATACAGTCAACAACAACAAAAAAAAGACCAGGAGCTGACTGGCTCAGATCATGAACTCCTTATTACCAAATTCAGACTGAAATTGAAGAAAGTAGGAAAAACCACTAGACCATTCAGGTATGATCTAAATCAAATCCCTTATGAGTATACAGTGGAAGTGAGAAATAGACTTATGGACCTAGATCTGATAGATAGAGTGCCTGATGAACTATGGAATGAGGTTCGTGACATTGTACAGGAGACAGGGATCAAGAACATCCCAATGGAAAAAAATGCAAAAAAGCAAAATGGCTATCTGGGGAGGCCTTACAAGTAGCTGTGAAAAGAAGAGAAGTGAAAAGCAAAGGAGAAAAGGAAAGATAAACATCTGAATGCAGAGTTCCAAAGAATAGCAAGAAGAGATAAGAAAGCCTTCCTCAGCCACCAATGCAAAGAAATAGAAGAAAACAACAGAATGGGAAAGACTAGAGGTTTGTTCAAGAAAATTAGAGATACCAAGGGAATATTTCATGCAAACATGGGCTTGATAAAGGACAGAAATGATATGGACCTACGAGAAGCAAAAGATATCAAGAAGAGGTGGCAAGAATACACAGAAGAAGTATACAAAAAAGATCTTCACGACCCAGATAATCACGATGGTGTGATCACTGACCTAGAGCCAGACACCCTGGAATGTGAAGTCCAGTGGGCCTTAGAAAGCATCACTACGAACAAAGCTAGTGGAGGTGATGGAATTCCAGTTGAGCTATTTCAAATCCTGAAAGATGATGCTGTGAAAGTGCTGTACTCAATATGCCAGCAAATTTGGAAAACTCAGCAGTGGCCACAGGACTGGAAAAGGTCAGTTTTCATTCCAATCCCAAAGAAAGGCAATGCCAAAGAATGCTCAAACTACCGCACAATTGCACTCATCTCACATGCTAGTAAAATAATGCTCAAAATTCTCCAAGCCAGGCTTCAGCAATATGTGAACCATGAACTTTCTGATGTTCAAGCTGGTTTTAGAAAAGGCAGAGGAACCAGAGATCAAATTGGCGACATCTGCTGGATCATGGAAAAAGCAAGAGAGTTCCAGAAAAGCATCTATTTCTGCTTTATTGACTATGCCAAAGCCTTTGACTGTGTGCATCACAATAAACTGTGGAAAATACTGAAAGAGATGGGAATACCAGACCACCTGACCTGCCTCTTGAGAAATCTGTATGCAGGTCAGGAAGCAACAGTTAGAACTGGACATGGAACAACAGACTGGTTCCAAATAGGAAAACGAGTACATCAAGGCTGTATATTGTCACCCTGCTTAACTTTAACTTCTATGCAGAATACATCATGAGAAACGCTGGACTGGAAGAAACACAAGCTGGAATCAAGATTGCCGGGAGAAATATCAGTAACCTCAGATATACAGATGACACCATCCTTATGGCAGAAAGTGAAGAGGAACAAAAAAGCGTCTTGATGAAAGTGAAAGTGGAGAGTGAAAAAGTTGGCTTAAAGCTGTACATTCAGAAAACAAAGATCATGGCATCTGGTCCCATCGCTTCATTGGAAATAGATGGGGAAACAGTGGAAACAGTGTCAGACTTTTTTTTTTTTTTGCTCCAAAATCACTGCGGATGGTGACTGCAGCCATGAAATTAAAAGACGCTTACTCCTTGGAAGGAAAATTATGACCAACCTAGATAGCGTATTCAAAAGCAAAGACATTATTTTGCCAACAAAGGTCCGTCTAGTCAAGGCTATGGTTTTTCCTGTGGTCATGTATGGATTTGAGAGTTGGACTGAGAAGAAGGCTGAGTGCCGAAGAATTGATGGTTTTGAACTGTGGTATTGGAGAAGACTCTTGAGAGTCCCTTGGACTGCAAGGAGATCCAACCAGTCCATTCTGGAGATCAGCCCTGGGGTTTCTTTGGAAGGAATGATGCTAAAGCTGAAACTCCAGTAGTTTGGCCACCTCATGCGAAGAGTTGACTCATTGGAAAAGACTCTGATGCTGGGAGGGATTGGGGGCAGGAGGAGAAGGGGACGACAGAGGATGAGATGCCTGGATGGCATCACTGACTCGAAGGACGTGAGTCTGAGTGAACTCCGGGAGTTGGTGATGGACAGGGAGGCCTGGCATGCTGCAATTCATGGGGTCGCAGAATCGGACATGACTGAGCGACTGAACTGAACTGATACTGTGTTATTGGTACCTACCATATTGGCTTAACCATGCTTTGGTCAATAAGCACTTGGGTTGCTTTCATGTCTTAGTTACTGTGAATAATGGTGCTGTGAACACGAGTGTACACGTCTCTCCCCAAATGTGATTTCAACTCTTCTGGGCTTATCCTCGGAGGTAGAATTGCAGGATCATATGTTTCTAAGGTATTTTATATACTGTGATGGAGAAAATGTTCACATACTGAGATATGGGGAAGTCAGTTTGGCTTATCTGTGGTTCAGCCTGAACTTTGTGTAAACAAAGACAGCTTATCAGACCCTCAAAGCACATCTGCTTTAACCTTGAGGTAAAGAAAACTTTTCGAAATATTAAAAGCAGAAAGGGAAAAACAACAAATAACACACAAGGGGATTCCCATAAGGATAACAGCTGATCTTTCAATAGAAACTCTTCAGGCCAGAAAGGAATGGCAGGACATACTTAAACTGATGAAAGAGAAAAACATACAACCCATATGACTATCCAGCAAGGATCTCCTCAAATATGAAGGAGAAATCAAAAGCTTAACAGACAAGCAAAAGCTGAGAAATTCAGCACCAGCAAATCAGCTCTTCAACAAATGCTAAAGGATCTTCTCTAGACAGGAAACACAAAAAGGGTGTATAAACTAGAACCCAAAACAACAAAGTAAATGACAACAGGATCATACTTACCAATAATTACCTTAAATGTAAATGTGTTGAATGCCTCCAACCAAAAGACAAAGGCTGGCTGAATGAATACAAAAACAAGACCCCTATATCTGCTGTCTACAAGAGACCCACCTCAAAACAAGGGACACATGCACACAGAAAGTGAATGGCTGGAAAAAGATATTTCACACAAATGGAGACCAAAAAAAGAAAAAAGCAGGAGTAGCAATACTCATATCAGATAAAATAGACTTTAAAACAAAGCCTGTGAAAAGAGTCAAAGAAGGACATTACATAATGATCAAAGGGTCAATCCAAGAAGAAGATATAACAATTAAAAAGGTACATACACCCAACATAGCAGCACCGCAATATGTAAGGCAACGCTAACAAGTAGGAAAGGGAAAATTAACAGTAATACAATAATAGTGGGAGACTTTAATATCCCACTCACATCTATGGATAGATCAATTGAACAGAAAATTAGCAAGGAAACACATACTTTAAATGATACAATGGACCAATTAGACCTAATTTATATCTGTAGGACATTTCACCACAAAACAATGAATTTCATCCTTTTCTCAAGTGCACACAGAACCTTCTCAAGGATAGATCACATCCTGGGCCATAAATGTAGCCTTGGTAAATTCAAAAAAATTGAAATCATTCCAAGCATTTTTTCTGTTCACAATGCAGTAAGACTACAGGAAAAAAAAAAAAAAATACTGTTAAAAATACAAACATATGGAGGCTAAACAACATGCTTCTGAAGAACCAACAAATCACAGAAGAAATAAAAAAATAAATCAAAATATGCATAGAAACGAATGATAATGAAAACACAACAACCCAAAACCTATGGAACTTAGTGCTAAGGAGAATGTTCATAACAATACAAGCTTACCTCAAGAAACAAGAGAAAAGCCAAATAAATAACCTAGCTCTACACCTAAAGCAACTAGAAAAGGAAGGAACGAAGAACACCAGGGTTAGTAGAAGGAAAGAAATCTTAAAAATTAGGGCAGAAAGAAATGAAAAAGAAACAAAGGAGATCATAGCCAAAATCAACACAGCTAAAAGCTGCTTCTTTGAGAAGATAAATAAAATAGACAAACCATTAGCCATACTCATCAAGAAACAAAGGGAGAGGAATCAAATCAACACAATTAGAAATGAAAATGGAGAAATCACAGCAGACAACACAGAAATACAAAAGATCATAAGAGACTACTATCAGCAACTATATGCCAATAAAACGGACAGCTTGGAAGAAATGGGCAAATTCATGGAAAAGTATAACTTTCCAAAACTGAACCAGGAACAAATAGAAAATCTTAACAGACCCATCAAGCACAGAAATCGAAACTGTAATCAGAAATCTTCCAGCAAACAAAAGCCTAGGACCAGATGGCTTCACAGCTGAATTATACCAAAAATTTAAAGAAGAGCTAAAACTTATCCTACTCAAACTCTTCCAGAAAATTGAAGAGGAAGGTAAACTCCCAAACTCATTCTAACAGGCCACCATCACCCTAATATCAAAACCAGGCAAAGATGCCACAAAAAAAGAAAACTACAGGCCAATATCACTGATGAACATCGATGCAAAAATCCTTAACGAAATTCAGCAAACAGAATCCAACAACATATTAAAAAGATCATACATCATGACCAAGTGGGCTTTATCCCAAGGATGCAAGGATTCTTTAATATCCACGAATCAATCAATGTGATACACCAAGTTAACAAATTAAAAGATAAAAACCATATGATTATCTCAATAGATATAGAGAAAGCCTTTGATAAATTTCAACATCCATTTATGATAAAAATCCTCCAGAAAGCAGGAGTAGAAGGAACATACCTCAACATAATAAAAGCCATATATTATAAACCCACAGCAAACATTATCCTCAATGGGGGAAAAAATTGAAAGCATTTCCCGAAGAGTCAGGAACAAGACAAGTGCCCATTTTCACCACTACTATTCAACATAGTTTTGGAAGTTTTAGCCACAGCAATCAGAGAAGAAAAAGAAATAAAAGGAATCCCGATTGGAAAAGAAGAAGTAAAACTCTCACTGTTTGCAGATGACATGATCCTTTACATGGAAAACCCTAAAGACTCCACCAGAAAATTACTAGAGCTAATCAATGACTATAGTAAAGTTGCAGGATATAAAATTAAGACACAGAAATCCCTTGCATTCCTATACACTAACAATGAGAAAACAGAAAGAGAAATTAAGGAAACAATTCCATTCACCATTGCAACAAAAAGAATAAAATACTTAGGAATAAGTCTACCTAAAGAAAGAAAAGACCTATATATAGAAAACTATAAAGCACTGATGACAGAAATCAAAGAGGACACAAATAGATGGAGAAATATACCATGTTCGTGGATTGGAAGAATCAATATACTGAAAATGAGTATACTACCCAAAGCAATCTAGAGATTCAATGCAATCCCTATCAAGCTACCAATGGTGTTTTTCAGAGACCTAGAACAAATGATTTCACAATTTGTATGGAAATACAAAAAAACCTCGAATAGCCAAAGCAATCTTGTGAAAGAAGAATGGAACAGGAGGAATCGACCTGCCTGACTTCAGACTATACTACAAAGCTACAGTCATCAAGACAGTATGTTACTGGCACAAAGACAGAAATATAAATCAATGGAACAAAATAGAAAGCCCAGAAATAAATCGACACACCTATGGACACCTTATCTTTAACAAAGGAGGCAAGAATATACAATGGAGAAAAGACGATCTCTTTAACAAGTGGTGCTGGGACAACTGGCCAACCAATTGATAAAGAATGAAACTAGAACACTTTCAAACACCATACACAAAGATAAACTCAAAATGGATTAAAGATCTAAATGTAAGACAAGAAACTATAAAGCTCCTAGAGGAAAACATAGGCAAAACACTCTCTGACATAAATCACAGCAGGATCCTCTATGACTCACCTCCCAGAGTAATGGAAATAAAAGCAAAAATAAACAAAGGGGACCTAATTAAACTGAAAAGCTTTTGCACAACGAAGGAAACCATAAGCAAGGTGGAAAGACAGCCTTCAGAATGGGAGAAAAGAATAGCAAACAAAGTAACTGACAAAGAATAAATCTCAAAAATATACATGCAGCTCAATTCCAGAAAAATAAACGACCCAATCAAAAAATGGGTCAAAGAACTAAACACACATTTCTCCAAAGAAGACATACAGATGGCTAACAAACACAAGAAAAGATGCTCAACATCACTCTTTATCAGAGAAATGCAAATCAAAACCACAGTGAGGTACCATCTCACACCGGCCTGAATGGCTGCTATCAAAAAGTCTACAAACAGGAAATGCTAGAGAGGGTTCAGAGAAAAGGGAATCCTATTACACTGTTGGTGGGAATGCAAACTAGTACAGCCACTATGGAGAACAGTGTGCAGATTACTTAAAACACTGGAAATAAAACTGCGATACGAACCAGCAATCCCACTGCTGGGCATACACACCACGGAAACCAGAATTGAAAGAGACACGTGTATCCCAATTCATTGCAGCATTGTTTATAATAGCCAGGACATGGAAGCAACCTAGATGTCCATCGGCAGATGAATGGATGTGAAAGCTATGGTACATATACACAATGGAATATTACTTGGCCATTAAAAGAGTGCATTTGAATTAGTTCTAATGAGGTGGATGAAACTGGAGCCTATTATACAGAGTGAAGTAAGTCAGAAAGAAAAACACCAATATAGTATACTAACACATATATATGGAATTTAGGAAGATGGTAACGATGACCCTATATGCAAGACAGCAAAAGAGACACAGATGTAAAGAACAGTCGTTTGGACTCTGTGGGAGAAAGTGAGGGTGGGATGATTTGAAAGAATAGCATTGAAACGTGTATATTATCATACGTGAAGTGGATCGCCAGTCCAGGTTTGATGAATGAGACAGGGTGTTCAGGGCTGGTACACTGGGATGACCCTGGGGGATGGGATGGGGAGGGAGGCGGGAGGGGGCTTCTGGATGGGGAATACATTTGCGTCCGAGGCTGATTCATGTCAATGTTTGGCAAAAACCACTACAATATTGTAAAGTAATTAGCCTCCAATTAAAATATTAAATTAATTTAAAAAACAAGAAAGTCTGTTTTGAAGATAAGGATGAGCAACTGTCTTCTTACAGGTCCATGCCCTGTAAGGAAGGTAAAGTTCCCTTCCTAGACACAAGGGTCCTGTCATCTCACTGTGCACTAGTTTGTCTCTTAAAACCTTGAAGGAGAGCACCTTGTCATGCGTGGTGTTTGTTCTTTGGTCAGACAAGGTATAAGACAGTATTGAAAAAGGTGCTTCAAGAAAGCAGTTCCTCAGAGTTATCTGAGCATTTGTCTCTAGAGTGTAATCCTCAATTTAGCTCAAACAAAATGTTTCCCTATTCCCATTACAGATTGTTTATTGATTATTTCTTTGGCTGCTTAAATTTTTGATGACCAAGGACCCTGCAGGGTAGGGGCTGTGAAACTGGGGGTCCCACTCAGACCCTGCTCCCTCCCAGTCCTCTTACACTTCTCAACTCCCCACAGTCTGCACATGACCTGAGACACTCCAGTGTGGGGGGACCCCAAGGCCAGCTGGACCCCAACCAGGAGGAGAGGAATTTAACATCTGATATTAATTCAA
Organism: Bos grunniens; assembly: GCF_055505025.1. Lineage (NCBI taxonomy): Eukaryota > Metazoa > Chordata > Mammalia > Artiodactyla > Bovidae > Bos > Bos grunniens. Next base: position 61,422,376 of record NC_141182.1, on the reverse strand, counting down.
GCAGCACAGCATTGAATAAGCATCGCACTTGCGTCCAGCCTTGCACAAAGGGGTGGAAGAGGGTAAATGGGAAGGTGTCCTCCTTGTCTTCTTCTTCAAGGAGTTCTGTTTGCTGAGCACACAGGCAAGGAGGGAAACGGGATGTAAGAGGTAAGGAGCTCCAGTCTTCAGGAAGGAAAACCAGGGAGCGGGAAGTGGAGTGGTGAAGGGAGTGGTGTGGGGTATTGGTGAAGGGTTGACTAGATTCTGAAATCTATCAAGTAACCCCTAAGATAAGACCCTGGACACAGACCATCAAAACAGGACTTAAATGTAGTAGTTGACTCTTACACTAACTTCTTTATTTTTTTATTGTACAAAAAAGATCTTCATGACCAAGATAATCATGATGGTGTGATCACTCACCTAGAGCCAGACATCCTGGAATATGAAGTCAAGTGGGCCTTAGAAAGCATCACTATGAACAAAGCTAGTGGAGGTGATGGAATTCCAGTTGAGCTATTTCAAATCCTGAAAGATGATGCTGTGAAAGTGTTGCACTCAATATGCCAGCAAATTTGGAAAACTCAGCAGTGGCCTCAGGCCTGGAAAAGGTCAGTTTTCATTCGAATCCCAAAGAATGCTAAACTACCGCACAATTGCACTCATCTCACACACTAGTAAAGTAATGCTCAAAATTCTTCAAGCCAGGCTTCTGCAATACGTGAACTGTGAACTTCCAGATGTTCAAGCTGGTTTTAGAAAAGGCAGAGGAACCAGAGATCAAATTGCCAACATCCACTGGATCATGGAAAAAGCAAGAGAGTTCCAGAAAAGCATATACTTCTGCTTTATTGACTATGCCAAAGCCTTTGACTGTGTGGATCACAATAAACTGTAGAAAATTCTTCAAGAGATGGGAATACCAGACCACCTGACCTGCCTCCTGAGAAATCTGTATGCAGGTCAGGAAGCAACAGTTAGAACTGGACATGGAACAACAGACTGGTTCCAAATAGGAAAACGAGTACATCAAGGCTGTATATTGTCACCCTGCTTATTTAACTTCTATGCGGAGTACATCATGAGAAATGCTGGGCTGGAAGAAGCACAAGCTGGAATCAAGATTGCCGGGAGAAATATCAATAACCTCAGATATGCAGATGACACCATCCTTATGGCAGAAAGTGAAGAGGAACTAAAAAGCCTCTTGACGAAAGTGAAAGAGGAGAGTGAGAAAGTTGGCTTAAAGCTCAACATTCAGAAAACAAAGATTATGGCATCTGGTCCCATCATTTCATGGGAAATAGATGGGGAAACAGTGAAAACACTGGCTGACTTTATTTTGGGGGGGCTTCAAAATCACTGCAGATGGTGATTACAGCCATGAAATTAAAAGACGTTTACTCCTTAGAAGGAAAGTTATGACCAACCTAGATAGCATATTCAAAAGCAGAGACATTATGCCAGGGTCCAGCCCTGGTGGATCCAGGGAATTCGAAGCCAGGACGGCGTCGGTGAGGATCAGGAAACAATTGCTTAATTAAACGTTAATTAAGGATATAAAGAGTGGTTAAATAAGGATAGCTCAGTGAGGAAATTCAGTGGAGAAAAGAGGCTGAATAATTCAGCCAGAAGGTGAGAGAAAGAACGACATGGGGAGACCAAGTTTTGGTGAACAAGGCCCGCACTTTATTTTCCAAAGTAGTTTTTATACCTTAAGTTATGCATAGAGGATAATGGGGGAAGGGGTAGAGTCATGCAGTAAGCCAGGCTTTCTTCCTGCAAACTTATCATATGCAAAAGTTTAGGTGATTTGCATCATCTTCTGGCCCAGAGGCCTGTTAACATTTTAAGACACTTTCTTCAGAAAACTTATTTTTCTCTAAAAGTGATTAGTCAAGCGCCACCCTCCAAAAGCATTAGATAAAGTTGCATTCCTATAGGGCAAAGGTGTGGTGGGCTATAACAAGAAAAAGAATTAACTCAAGGGTCCAAGGTTACAAACATTAAAGCTACTACTTACACCAATTATATTGATCAATACACTGCCAGGGACACAGCAGGTAAGGGATATGGAGACTTAGCAGCAAACATTGGCCCAACCAGTGAAAAACCCTTCACCAATACAATTTCTAATCAATCTTTTAACTGCTCAAAGGAATCTGTATTCAGACAGTTTAGAACATCTCATGCCTCTCACAGTTGGGAGGCTCTGAGCAATCACATGTGGCCGGAAAAACCTATTCAGGCAGGCTAGAGGACTTCCAAAGGAGTTTGTAGCTTGAAACACTATTACACCCAGGAACTTTATTAACTGGAGCTGTAAGCTAACTCTTTTTTCAGAGAGAGGTAGTGGGGGACAGCCCCCCATAAAGTCAGAGGTGTAAGTGAGAGCACAAAGCAGAAAGTAGGCAGACTCTGGTTTTGGGGGTAGATGCTCGAGAATTTCCAGGGGGACTCCTGAGGCTCCATCCCACCTTTGCGTATGCCAAGCCTCCTTCCTCATGACCTTTGCCATGGGTGGAGCTCCTGCTCCTGGCAACATTACTTTGCCGATAAAGGTCCATCTAGTCAAGGCTACGGTTTTTCCAGTGGTCATGTATGAATGAGAGAGTTGGACTGTGAAGAAGGCTAAGTGCTGAAGAATTGATGCTTTTGAAGTGTGGTGTTGGAGAAGACTCTTGAGAGTCCCTTGGACTGCAAGGAGATCCAACCAGTCCATTCTGAAGGAGATCAGTCCTGGGTGTTCTTTGGGAGGACTGATGCTGAAGCTGAAACTCCAGTACTTCGGCCACCTTGTGTGAAGAGTTGACTGGAAAAGACTTCACTGGAAAGAGTTCACTGGAAAGACTCTGATGTGGGGAGGAATTGGGGGCAGGAGGAAAAGGGGACGACGAGGATGAGATGGCTGGATGGCATCACTGATTCGATGGACGTGAGTTTGGGTGAACTCCGGGAGTTGGTGATGGACAGGGAGGCCTGGCGTGCTGCAGTTCATGGGGTCACAAAGAGTTGGACACGACTGAGTGACTGAACTGAACTGAACTTCCTTTGGCATGTGGGTTACCCGACCAGGGATGGAACCTGTCTGTTCATCATCCCTTCTCCCTACCATCCCTACCCACAGTCTCCAGAGAAGTCCCTGGCTGATGAAGTTTTCAGTTGAAATGTGAATCTATCCCTATGTCTGCTATGAGCTCATAGTTGATCTAAAGACGTGATTAATTCTGATTCAAATTTTCTTCAGGACTACTTTATGGGCAGTGTTGTGTATTGCCTCTTACAGCACATTGGGTATAATGTGAGAGTCAATAAGGTTATTCCATGTCAGTAAGGAAGAATGATAACCAGGTGGTGTCAACCTGTTCTATCAAAGTTTTACCCAAAAGATTCAGTCTCCATTAATTACATCTTAAGCCTGTAATTCATTCAGGCTTTCACTTGAAAGGTAGTGATTTTCCAAATTCTATTCATCTTCCTCCATTTATTCATAGGTTCATCTAATAATTTGTATTTGGTTTCTTGACATCCATCCTCCCTTCACTCTACTTCAGTTGTTCATTCCCACAAACAATCCTCTATTTCATTCTTACCAGCTTCTTGAACATCCATAATCTTGATTTTGAGCATTTTGTTCTGTAGCAACATCTTTTTGTCTTGTCTCTCCAGGATAACTTCTTACCTTTTAGTTACAGTTTGGTTGCACTCTTTTTTTCCATTACACTAAAAGTTACTAACTTTTCTTACACTAAAAATTATCTTTTAGTTATACTTTTAACTTCTTACCTTTTAGTTACACCCATCAGTAACCATTTATCAACCAGCAATTACCTATGACTCCATTTCCCCACTCCCCAATGCAGGAGTTTTGGTTTGGTTGTTGTTTTTAATTAAGAAGTTTTCTTCATCAGCTCAACTGTGTTACTCTGAGTCTGAGATAGAAAGCTAACGGGTCGCTAAGAGTTGGACACGACTGAGCGACTTCACTTTCACTTTTCACTTTCATACATTGGAGAAGGAAATGGCAACCCACTCCAGTGTTCTTGCCTGGAGAATCCCAGGGACGGGGAGCCTGGTAGGCTGCCGTCTATGGGGTCGCACAGAGTCGGACACAACTGAAGCGACTTAGCAGCAGCAGCAGCACACTGCCTCAGTAAAGCTTGGAGAAAAGAAAAATATAATCATTTCTCATTTTATGGTGAAATAATCCACTTTATCTATATTATTTCTCTTTTTCTCAGAGTCTACTTGGATAGTAATACAGCTACGCTGACTTCCTTGTGTGACTATTTGCACGTTTACTTCCAGTTTGTTTGTGTCCTAATGTTTAAAGTGTAAATCTTGACAAAATACTTAGTTACCTGTGTTTCCTTCCTAAATGGCAGTCTCTGTGTTCCTGCTGGAAAGAGGCACAAGAAGTTGTTTCTCACATGTCTGCTTAATATTTTATTTCTTCCTCTGGTTACTGGCTACCCTGTGGTAATTTTGTTGTGAAAATTCATTTTGCTGCACACTTAGGAAGCATGCACTTTTAAGTATGTCTATTATGCTTTTAAAAGTTTGCTTTAAAAGTATACAACATCCACTGGCAATAAATAGAGAGCTATAAATGCATCCCATGTTCACACTCCACAGAGGCTCAAAGTGCCCCTTAAACCAGAAGATACCTCCAGGGTTTGGAGGGATTCCACACAGCATCAATTTCCTTGAGTTAGGCAGATTCAGCACTGGGGATGTTTTAATCCAGAGTCTGGGGGGTGGAGGCTGGTGGCTGTTCATGTTTGTTCCTTGCCAGGCTGTGTTGGATCTCATATCCGAAGTATATGACAGATCCTAGTAGGAAAATGAGACAATGAATAGGAAAAGTAAGCGCTCTCTTCACCAACAAATGCCCAGTAGGCTTCCTGTTATGGCATCTGACAGTTTTGGGGAGGGCTTCTAGGAAGAGGATTGGATTCGGTCACTCAAGAAGACTCTTCACCCTAAAAAGCCTCTTACCAATCGCCATCCAGATGCCAAATAAGATCCAGGTCCCAGAAGTTATCTGCATCATAAAGTAAATGTTCACAAAGATGCTCACCAGTGGGAGGACAGGCAGAGCAGGAACCTGTGGGCAGAGTCAGTTCATTCCTGAACACAGCCCAGACGTCTGAAAGGGAGACCTGCCCCATGGTGTGGGAAGACTCCAGGCTTATTCAGGCTGTGTGTTCAGTGCCTGCCCAGACTGGGTCTGTAAAGCAGCGAGTGTGGATCCAGAAAGGGTTCATTGGTTTTAGCAACTCTCTTTATTTCCAGGTCCAACAAAGAAGTTTAAAGCTCAATCACCCAGGCTTCATTCACTCAAGGTGGACACTTTGGACACAAAACGTCACCTACCCTGAATGTAAGAGGACTGGGGTCCTGGGGCTGCCTCCAGATGATGACTGTCACCCCAGTGATGAGCAGCAGCAGCAGCACAGCCACTGTTGTGAGCACGGGGTCTCCAGAGAACACACATGTGGGCCACTGGGCCAAAATCAGGCTCAGGATGCTCAGCAGGAGAACTGCAAGGGTCAAGGAGGAGGAGAACAGGCTGGACCCAGAAGACAAAGATGTCAGGACCTTGGGTCACACCCCTCCCCAGGCTGCCCACCTCAGGAAGGGCCATTGTATCTCCAAGACCCCTTCTCAACTGCCAAAGACACAGAATCCCAACCTATCTTGTCAATTTCAGAATATGACCAAAGAGAAATCCCACTGCTCACCAAGCAGAGAGGCACATCCATAGACAATCTGCCCAGATATCTGGGTGGGGGTGGTGCTGGTAGGGAACCACAGACTCTTTAGAATCATTAAGGGTCCTGCTTCAGGTACAGGTTCTGAAAGACTTGCTTCATGACCAGAAATCTCATTTTCCTCCTCTGTTTCCTCCCTCTTGCTTAAAATCTGGTCTGGTTGGTACCTGAAGGAGAGATATCAGGGCAGTATTCACAGCAGGCCCTACCCTAACATCAGACAGTATAATCTACCTCTTTCTTGCCTTAAGCCTAGTGAGACATATAGAAGGCAGCAAGAAGGCAGAAGAGGATCACCTTCCCATCAACCCCAAGAGTCCAAAGCTCTCAGCCAAGGTTAGTGGGTCTCACCTGAGGACAAGTATGGAAACAGCCACAAGAGTGTAAGCAGGCAGGATCCCGGCTGACATGAGTTTCACCAGATCGAGGATCCTGAGGAGTGATGCCGTGAGCCCTAAAATGAGGGTTAGGGGAGGGAGTGAAAATTCCCTTGAAACATTCATGTTAAAGAAATTGGTCAAAGAATGATCCATTGATGGATGAATGGATAAAGAAGCTGTGGAATATACATATACAGTGGAATACTATTCAGTCATAAAAAGGAACACATTTGAGTCAGTTCTAATGAGGAGGATGAACCTAGAGCCTATTATTCAGAGTGAAGTAAGTTATAAAGAGAAGAACAAACATCACATATTAATGCATATATATGGACTCGAGAAAGATGGTACTGATGAACCTATTCACAGGGCAGCCATGGAGATGCAGACATGGAAAACAGACTGACGGACAAGGGCAGGAGAGAAGGAGAGGGTGAAATGAATGGAGGGTAGCATGGAAGCATATACACTAATGTATGCAAATTTGACAGCCAATGGAAATTTTCTGTATGACTCAGGGAGCTCAAAACGGGGCTCTGTAATAACCTAGAGGGGTGAGAGGTGGGAGGGAGACTCAGGAGGGAAGGTTCATAGATATACTTATGGCTGGTTCATGTTGATGTATGACAGATATCAAAATCAATTTTGTAAAGCAATCATCAATCATTAAAAATAAATACATAGAATTATTTTTTTTTAAAAGTAAAGAAAAGGTTTCCTTTATTCACCTGTAAGAGTTCCAGAAGCCAAGATGGCCATGATGGGGGTGCCAGTATGGGTGTAGATCTGGGCAAGAGCTCGGAAAAGGAGCCCGTCAGCTGCCATTGTGCAGGTCAACTGAAACATGAAGAACATGGCACATAGGAAGCTGGAAGAGAAGATAGAAAATGTGAGAGGGTGTGCAGAAGCAGGAGAGACCAGGGCGCCCTTGGTTCCCAGTCTACATGGCTCCTGTCTACATGGTATCCTTCATTTTGTCTCTCAATCCCAGGGGCTGGGGTACCTGAGCATCTGACAGTAGATGGGGAGAAAACCAGGACGCTCACCTGTATAAAACAGTACACAGTAAGACAACAGCCATGACATATCCAGCCGGGTCCCATCCGACCTGGAGAAAAGCCTGCGGCAAGGGGCTGTAGGGGTATATCAGGTAGTAGGGCACCATGAGGGTGAGCGCCGTGGAGACCCCAGAGTACGCCAGGCAGCCGATGAAGATGGAGACCACCAAGCTCAAGGAGATGGAACGCTGAGGATTTGGGGCTTCCTTCCCTGCAGGACAGGAGCAAGTACTGGGTCAGGAAAGACACTGGAATGAAAGCAGAAAATCCCCTTTCCTCTCGCAAGTCCGAAAGCAGGCTTTTGTTGTTTAGTTACTCAGTCATGTACGATTCTTTGCAGCCTCATGGACTGCAGCGTGCCAGGCTTCCCTGTCCTTCACTAGCTCCCTGAGTTTCCTCAAACTCATGTCCATTGAGTCAGTGAAGTCATCCAACCATCTCATCCTCTGTGGTCCCCTTCTCCTATGTCCTCAATCTTTCCCAGTATCAGGGTCTTACCTTTTACCAACCCCTATGCCCAGGGGCAGCCCAACCAGTGCCCACACCCCTGATGGGACACACAGTGACCATGTTACCATCAGTGACAATGCCATGAACACCAAAATAGAAGGTGAAAAGTATAGCTGCTCCTTGGACAATCCCTTCAAGCCAAAGGGCACAAACCCTCCAGAACCCAGAGGGCCCAACCTATGGTAAAAGAAGGAAAGAGGAAGAACGTGCATGAGGTGTGTTCAGCCATCTCTACTGGGCTCCTCCCTTCATATCACAAGTCCTGGGCTCCAGGACCCCCATCACCTGGATCCACCAGCCCAGATATCTTTAGTCCCCACCGTGTTCCCAGCTCTGCACCAACACCACCCATGTATTACCCAGAGGACCCTCCTGACCTAAAGGTGCTGCTGGATCCAGATGTGTTTGATCTGTAGTCCTGTTCTGTGAGCTGCCAGTTGTGCAGGTCTCCCTTAATGAAGCCAGAGAGGATCATGAAGATTGGAATAAAAAGGTTCAAGCCTGTGGACACTTTGATAATCAGGGTTGTCACACGAGCTCCCAGAACCAGTAGTCCTGTGGGAAAGATGGAATATGAGACATCCAAGGTAATTAAACCCATAGACACAGAAAGCAGGCCAGTGGTTGCCAGGGCTTGAGGGTGGTGGGGGTGTGGTGGATGGGTGGATAATGACCGTTTGGTGGGTACAGGGTTTCCTTTTGGGGAGATGAACATGTTTGGAACTAGATGGAGATGATGGTCATCACACTGTGAAGGGACTAAGTCCCTCTGGACTCTACACTTTAAGGGTCTTCCCTGGTGACTCAGCAGTAAAAAGCCTGCCCGAAATACAGAAGAAGAAGATGCATGTTCAATTCCTGGATCAGGAAGATCCCCTGGAGGAGGGCATGACAACCCACTCCAGTATTCTTGCCTGGAGAAGCCCATGGACAGAGGAACCTGATGGGCTACAGTCCATGGGGTCACCAGGAGTCGCACATAACTGAAATGACTGAGCACCCATGCAGACACAAGCACTTTAAGATGGCTAATTTCTTACTGTACCAGTCACCTCACAACACACGTCTGTCAAATCATCACTCTGTACACCTTAAACATAGACAATGTTGTAGGTCAATTATATCTCAATAAAACTGAAAGACAATAAATCAGTTTTATGCTATGAGAATAGCCTCTCAATTAAAAAAAAAAATCTGGTCTCAACACAGAGGAAGAACTTTGTCATTCTAAATAAATGATTCTGAGCTGGGGTGATTTTGTCACTCAAGAGATGTTTGACAATGTCTGGAGACATTCTGATGATCACAATTTAGCACCAGTATCTAGGGAGTAAGGCTGGGGATGCAACTCAACATTCAACTATGATTTATAAAACAAAAACAAAACCCTACAGTGTGAAGTTCAGGACAGCCCTCAAGACCAAAAGATGAAGCATCACCAAGTGTCAAGGGTGCCAGGGTGGGAAAGCAATGGTCTGTGTGCCTTGCCGCCCTTACTCATAACTCTGATCCTTCTTTCCAGTCCTAATTTTACCTTCTGCCACCCCACAACTTTCCAACACCAGTTCCCCCTCAAAACCCCACTCTTCCCATCCTATGTCTGACCCCTTCTCACCAGTCATCAGCAGCACCAGGCCCAGGGCAATGAAGTCTGGGTATGAGGCCAGGAAAGAGGGCATGTGTGGAGAGAAAGTTCTCTCTAACGCCTTAGAGATGTGGTTCCCAATGAGGCTGTCAAAGGCGTAACTCCAAGCCCTGGTCACACAGGAAGCAGCTGCAGTGGCAGAAGGGAGATTAATGGACAATAATTAAACCCCTACAATGCACCCTGGGATGTACTTAGGGCGGAAACAGACAAAATACTCATCCTCAAATAGTTTCTTTTCATGGGATTGGGGAGAGAAGAATAGATGATGCAAAAATAGGTCAACTATTTAATGTTAGGAAAAGATCAAAGTTATGCAAGAAAAGAACACTTTTCTTGGAAGTGGGACCAGGAGGGCTGAGAGATGAGGACTGACATTTTAAATCAAGTGGTAAAGGAAAATCCCATGAAGGCAACAGCTGAGCAGAGACTTCCATACGGTGAGGGGAGGAGACTGTGGGAACTGCCTCCCTCTCACCCACCCCCGACAGTGCCCTTTCCTCTGGGTTCTCGGCCCATGTTTAAAGAAAGCAGGCTAGCTCAGTACAGTGAAGCTGTGGGGCTTTCTGGAGCTTCCTTCTACAAGCTGCATAACAAAGTGTTTATGAACGAGTGAAGATCCCAGTTACCCTCCTAGTTTCCTGATCTTAAGCCCCACATCATCCCCCTTCCCATCATCTCACCAGCCACTAAATACAGTAAGATGTTCCAGCCAATGATGAAGGCGCATGGTTTTCCCATGGCGATGACACTGTAAAGATACACAGAACCGGAGCGTGGTACATAGGACCAAAATTCGGCATAGCAGAGTGCAGACAACACAGAAGACAGGGCAACCACCAAAAAGCAGATGACGATCGCTGGTCCAGCGACGAGCAGGGTTATGACACCAATCAGGACGTACATGCCAGCCCCCAGAGTTCTGCACACACCCACGATCACCAGGTCGAGGATGCTCGGAGGAGCTCTGCGACTCTCAGACTCCTCCCGGGGCTCCAGTGGCCACTTGCGGACCAGCCCCTGACGAAACTGGCGAACATACTGACGCAGCATCCTAGACGGAGTTGAAGAGGTTAAGATCTGCTGAGAAAAACAACATACAAAGCCGTCAAGAATGTCCATCCTTCCTTGGCCCTGGGAGTCCAGTTCCACGGAGCAATGGAGTGATGAGGGGTAGGTGGTATAAGGACAGAATGGGCAAATTCTCATCTCTGTGCTTTGGTTTTCCAAACATAAATCAGGCGTTTAATATGTTTCAAAGTTACTGGAAGGGTTGCTTGAATAGAACTGAGGGGGAGTGGTTTTATCTCCCCTAAATGTGTTCTTTTGACGTGTGGGCTGTATTAAGCTAAAGATGATTAAGACCCAGCAGACTCAGGAGAAGCTCCTTGCCTCTCCCTTAACTGCTCAAAATAATGTAGATTGTACTGCCTATGCCAGGAAGAGAGCTATCACCGGAGAGAACTTCTAATTTCAGGAAAACATACCTGCCTGGAGGAGCAAACATTTGTTCATCAGGCACTTGCTCTTCCCATCCTCCTGTGGGTTGTCTTCCTCCTCCTTGAAGCCCCAGATCCCTACCCGCTTCTCCTTAGCCCAGGGGAGTGTATAAGCCTTAAATGCCTGAGTCTCAAGAGTTTTTTGAGGGGCTCCTGTAAATGTATTAATCTGTCTTATGTCAACTTAGTTATTTACACCAGCCAAGAAACCTAGAGAGAAAAGTTTTCCACCCCTACAGAAGCAAAAGCCTCTAACACAGTGCCAGGTACACAGTAGATGCTTAATTGGTATAAGTTTAATGGACAGAGTGGGTTCCTCTGGTGGCTCAGATGGTCAAGAATCTGCCTGTAATGCAGGAGACCTGGGCTCAACCCCTGGGTCGGGAAGATCCCCTGGAGGAGGGAATGGAAACCCACTCCAGTATTCTTACCTGGAGAATCCCATTGACAGAAGAGCCTGGAGAGGTACTGTCCATGGGGTCACAAAGAGTTGGACACGAGTGAGTGATTAACACACATGCACACACAGAGAATTGGACAGGGGAGACTGGAGGGCTACAGTCCATGGGGTTGCAGAGTCGGACATGACTGAAGTGACTTAGCATGCTCAATGTACACTGGCACAAATGGATAAGAATGCTTGTTTCTGAATTGAAATCAACCAGATCAGCTGGTTCAAATCCAGCTCTGCTCTGTATTAGCTTGTGTGACTTTGCACAAGCTTTGCACCACTCATTATCCTCTTTTCTTCTACAGAACTGGGGAAAATGTGTTATTATTATTATAATTTTCCCCTCCCTTCCTTTATAAGTGTGCCATGACTCTCTGAGTAATCCGAGATCTCAGACTCCATACATTGCTTTGTCAAGGATGCTGAAACCTGGCAGATTTATACCTCACTGCCTGCAGTGTGAAAAGAAATTAGAACTCTGAGTCTGGGCAGAAGGAGACGGAATTTGTAGGAGGTGTAGCCCAGCTCAGTTAAAGCATCAAACCACACTGGCCTCCTGTCTTGCTGAACCTGCTCACAGCACCAGTTGTCTCACTGTATCTCACTGTGCACACTCTTTGCTGAACCCAGAGTAAGCAAGGCAGGAGCAGGAAAGCTGGAAGAAGACTCAAGGAGCCAGTGGAACTGCAGACGTGTTTATTCTCTCCTGGCTGATGCAGCAGCCATAACATCATGTAACGTAGCCCTAATGTGGACATAACACAGCCATAACACAACCCCACCTCCAGGGCTTTCCAGGGGGAGCTTATCTATATACTTACAGAACAAAAGCCACTGGTGGCCAATCGAGTACCTTGTGATAGGCATGTGCAGTGCTATAAGTAATCTCTGCTGTTACCTAATCATTATTTACAAAACATGGGGCAAGGGTGAGAGGGTTTGGGGTGAGAGAGACTGACTCTGCCATCTTGGCTAATTTGCTCTTTCCCTACAACTCCCAAGTGCCTAGAGGGAAGGGGGGACTAACCTTCATTCTGAATCAGAAATGACAGGACTCTGTTTTGCTGCTCCTTTGGGGCTTGAAATGTCTCCTCACTACACTGCTCTGTAGGACTAGGCTGACCCAGTGACCACCAGTTATTGTGAGGGGGGGGTCTCTGCCTAAGGGTATTCAAAAGTCCAATGTAACACTTTGGTTGAGAGCAAGTATTCAAAAATCCAGGGAACTAGGATTAGAATCTTGGCTTCCCCACCACCACTGTACCTCTGCACAAGTCGTTTACTTCTCTGGACCTCTGTTTTCTTCTTTGTCAAATGCCACCGGTGAACCCTTGGGAAATGTTAGCAGGAATGCAAAATGGTGCAGTTGCTATAGATAAAGTACGATAGTTCCTCAAAACACTAACGATGGATTTACCATGTGATTCAGTAATTCCATATCTGGGTGTACATGCGCAAAAAAATGGAAAATAGAGTCTCAAAAAGATATTTGCACACTCATGTTTACAGCAGCATTATTCACAGTAGATAAAAGTTGGAAGCAACCCAAATGTTCATCCATGAAGGAATGGATAAACACAATTGTGGTCTATGTATACAGTGGAATATTATTCAGTCTTTAAAAGGCAGGAATTTCTGACTCATGCAACAACATGGAGGACCCTTGAGGACATTATGCTAAGCGACATAAGCCATTCACCAATATACAAATAATGTGTGATTTCATTTCTGTGAAATCAAAGGAGGAGTTAAAGCCATGGAGACAAATGCAGAATAGTGGTTGGCCAGGGCCTGGAGTGAAGGCAAATTAGGAAGTTATTGTTAAATGAAGGCACTGTTTTAAAATGTTTTAGAGAGTGGCTACATAAAAATGTAGATATACTTAACATTATTCAACTCCATACGTATTAAGTTGGCCAAATTTACACTATATGTATTTTACCATCATTTAAAAAATTGCTGCCCATGATAAATAACAACCAGCTTCACACAGTTACTGGGTGCAGCAAACCCCAAAATGACTGAATATGTCACCATGCCTTCATCTCCACATTTACCAAAATCTGTGGATGTTCAAGTCCCTTACAGTTGCCCCAAAGTCAACAGAACAAAAACCCATAGATTCAAAGGGCCAGCAGTATGCAGGAGACTGAAATCAGTGGTCCACATCATAAGCCCTATACAAGGGTTGTGGTTGTGTAGTGTGCCTAGTCGCTCATTCATATCCAACTCTTTGCGTAATTAATCTCTAATATTATTTGAACATGAGTAAAAATTGTCTTAGAGCCTCAGAGCACTGATCCATCCCCCCTACATTTCCTTACACACATACACACATGCATGCACACACACACAGTGCAGACACTTTCATCTAGGAAATGGGTCTCTCTACCCTCAGGCTGGAGCCAGGCTGACCCCCTGCACCCTGGGATTGCAGAGGTCTCTTTGGGAGGACATGAACTCAGCGCCCAGTCTCCTACAGAAGAGGGTAACCTGAGACTTACTGGATCCTCGGAGCAGAGCCTGGAGCACTGGGTCAGTCAGGGAGGCTGAGGTTAAGCCGTGCGGGGCTGGAGCTGAGACATCTCCAAGAACTGAAGTGGGGAGTCCTGAGCACAGAAGACGTCCTCATCCCTGGGTTGTTGGGGTGGAGATGGGGCTGGGTGGGCGGGGAGCATCTGCAGTGTTGCTATCAGCCCTGACTCCTCTGTGGTTACCCTCAGGGGGAGGTTCTGAGAGGTTTGTGTGTGTGTGGGTGTGGTAAAATACCCATAACATAAAATTGATCATTATAGCCATCTTTAGGTTTCCAGTTCAGCTGTGTTAAATACCTTCAAATTTTGTGCATGCAGACTCCAGGACTTTTTTCATCTGGCAAAACTTCAACTCTGTACCCATCAACAATTCCCCCTTCTTCTTTCCCAGTTCCTGACATTCACCATTCTACTTTCTTTTTCTGAGTCTGACCACCCTAGGTACCTCGTTTAGGTGGAATGATGTAACACGTGTCCTTTCCTATCAGGTTTATATCACTTAGTAGAATATCCACTAGGTTATTCTCTGTCATAGCATGTGTTAGAATTCCCTTTCTTTTTAACACTGAAGAATATTCTCTTGTGGGTATATACCACATTTGGCTTATCCATTTCTTGGTCAATGGGCATTTGGCTTGCTTTCATGTTTTCGTTATTGTGAATAATGCTGCAACAGGAGTTTACAAATGTCTCTCCCAGGGTATGCTCTCAATTCTTTCAGGTATATTCCCAGAGGTAGAATTGCTGGATCACAAAGTTCTAAGATTTTTATCTGCTTGTGATGGAGAAGATGAAAACATATTGAGGAATGGGGAAGTCATTCTGGCTTATCCATGGCTTAGCCTGAACTGTGTGTGAACTAAGACAGCCTGTCTGACCCTCACAGCTCATCTGCTTTAACTATTGAGGTTAAGAACGTCTGTTTTGAAGATAAGAATGAGCAACTCCCTTCTCATGGCGTCCATGTTAACACTCCCTGTGAGATAAGGTTCCCTTCCTGGATACCAGGGAACTGCTGTCTCACTGTCTCTGTACCAAGTCTCTCTCTTTTGAAACCTTGAAGAAATGCACCCCATCATGAGTTCTTTGTTTGGATGAGGTGTAAGATGATGCTGGACACTACCCTTCAGCAGAGCAGTTTCTCAGAGCTATAGGGACATTGTCTCCCTTGCTATAGTCCTCAATTTGGCTCAAAGAAAACTCTTTCCTATTTTTATTACAGATTGTTTATTGCTTATGTCTGTGGACATAAATTCATTTGATCATCAAGGATCCCGAGAAGTAGGGGCTGTTAACTCGGGGACCACACTAAACCCTCCTCCTTCCCATTCCTCTTACACTACTCAACCTCTCACATTCTGCACATGACCTGAGAGACTCCAGTGTGGGGGAACTCCCAGGTCCAACTGTGTGCCAACCAGAAGATGGGGGCTTAAAATCTCTGCTGTTAATTCAAGCAACAAAAGCATTTAATGAGCATCACACCTGCATCCAGCCTTGCACAAAGGGATGGAAGAGGATAAAGGAGAAGGTGTCCTCCTCGTCCACTTCTTCAAGGAGTTCTGTTTGCTGGGAGAGCTGAGCGCCATGGCAGGGAAAGGAAATAATCTAAGAGGTCATGAGATTTTCTCTTGAGGAAGGAAAATGCCAGAGCAGGAAGTGGAGTGTTAAGGGGACAGAGGTACTGGTGAAGGGTTGACTAGATTCTGATCTGCATCAAGGGACTCTCATGCTAAAACACTGGGCATGTGTGTGTGTGTTCAGTCATGTCTGAGTCTTTGTGACTCCATGGACTGTAGCCCACCAGGCTCCTCTGTCCATGGGACTTTTCAGGTAAGAACACTGGAGTGGGTTGCCATTTTTCACTCCAGGGTATCTTCCCAACCCAGGGATCAAGTCCATATCTCTTGCATCTCCTGAATCGGCAGGTGACTTCTTAGCCACTTGAGCCACCTGCAAAGCCAAAACACTGGGCACAGACCATCAAAACAGAATTAAATGTAGTGATTGACTCCTAGAAGAACGTTTTTTTTTAATTGAGTTATAGTTGACTTGCTGCTAAGTTGCATCAGTCGTGTCTGACTCTGTGCAACCCCATAGACTGCAGCCCACAAGGCTCCCCCATCCCTGGGATTCTCCAGGCAAGAACACTGGAGTGGGTTGCCACTTCCTTCTCCAATGCATGAAAGTGAAAAGTGAAAGTGAAGTCAGTCAGTCATGTCTGACTCTTAGCGACCACATGGACTGCAGCCTACCAGGCTCCTCCATCCATGGGATTTTCCAGGTAAGAGTACTGTAGTGGGATGCAATTGCCTTCTCCTCCAACCTCTCTATGAACTACTAAATTCTACCCAACCAGACCCAACTGAATGAATGACAGAAGGAGAAAAGGCTATCAATGCTTTAACATCTGCGGTAGCCCAGGCTCCAGCAGTAGGCCATCCTAACTATAAATTGCCATGTTTAAACATTGTGCATTAAGATAGAATATTTGCCCTGGGTGTATTAACTCAGAAACATGGTGACCAGCATTGACTCATTGGCTATTCTAGCCCAGCAGTTAGATTTGTAACCAATCGCTGGTTCAGCCGCTCATCACTCAACAGACAATAAAGCAAGGAACAAGCTTCCGCAGAGAAGAATGATGCTTTATTCAGAAAAGCCAGCTATCTCAGGAGAAGGTGGACTTGTGTCCATACCAGTTCTTCTCAGCCATGACAATCTTTAAAGTGAAAGTCGCTCAGTCGTGTCCGACTCTTTGCGACCCCATGGACTATAGAATCCATGGAATTCTCCAGGCCAGAATACTGGAGTGGGTAGCCCTTCCCTTCTCCAGGGGATCTTCCCAACCCAGGGATCAAAGCCAGGTCTCCCACATTGCAGGTGGATTCTTTACCAGCTGAACCAGAAGGGAATCTTTAAAAGGAAGATGATAATGCCTCAGTTAATCCTTTAGGCAGGAGGTCAGATTATCTGTCATTTATCTGTTGCTGCTGACTTCTCCTTGTCTTCCCTGGGACACTATCTTACTCAGGAGATCCACCTGCAACTGGAGGTTCTCTTGCCCTTGTGGTCCACCTGCAAATTTACTAAGGGGAACCTAGGGGTAGAGAGTCAGTCATTCTTTAACTACTTAATTCTTCATTCTTACTCCTTATAATCCAGGAATCAGCAGGTTAGGTGAGGCATTGTGCATAATTAGAAAAGCAGAAAGTTAAATGTTGCCTAATGATCTCATCCTTATGATTAAGGTCTAAGGAAAATAGGGATGAGCAAATAGAAACGGGCAAAGGAGTGGCTTACAGTAGGTATATTGGGGCTTTTTAGACAGGATTCTAAGCACACTGACTAGACTGCAGTGTAGTATAAGCATAACTTTTATGTGCACTGGGAAACCGAAAAAAAAAATGTGACTTTCTTTTATGTCAACTCTGTAGAACCAAATCAGTAATATCTCCAAGGCTTCCCTGGTAGCTCAGATGGTAAAGAATCCACTTGCAATGCAGGAGACCAGGTTTGATCCCTGGGTCAAGAAGATCCCCTGGAGGAGGGCATGGCAACCCACTCAAGTATTCTTGCCTGCAGAATCCCATGACCAGAGGAGCCTGGCGGGCTACAGTCCATGGGGCCACAAAGAGTTGGACACAACTGAGAGACTAACACTTTCACATAACTGTATGAACTCATCACTTTGGGTCATATCATTTAATTGTTACAGAAAGTGCATCATTTTGCTTCCCGGAGAATTACCCACATTCTGGTTTGGCTGATTTTGGGGGTGGGAGGGAGGGGGGCCCTCACTGTGAGGCATGTGGGTTCCCCAACCAGGGATTCAACCTGTGCTCCCTTGCAACGAGGAAGTCCCTGGGTGACTAAGTTTTCAGCTTAAATGTGAATCTATCCCTAATGTCTGCTCTGAGCTCCTAGGTGATCTAGGGTGCAGGCGTGCAATGCTTAGTCACTCAGTTGTGTCCAACTCTTTGCAACCCCATGGCCTGTAGCCCACCAGGCTCCTCTGTCCATGGGATTCTCCAGGCAAGAATACTGGAGTGGGTTGCCAAGCCCTCCTCCAGGGGATCTTCCTGATACAGGAATCAAAACTGGGTCTCCTGCATTGCAGGCAGATTCTTTACCATTGGGCCACCTGGAAAGCAATTGATGTAGAGACTTGATTAATTCTGAGTCAACTTTTCATCAGGACTATTGTATGGGCAGTGTTCTGGGTTGCCTATCACAGTATGTTGGGTATCACATGATATCTGGCTTTCCCGCATCAGTAAGGGATCAACAACAATCAGGTGATGTCAACTTTTCCATCAAAGTTTCACCTGACAGTCTCATTCTCCATTCATTGCTTCCTAAGTCAGTAATTTCAATAGAACTTGCAAGGTAGTGACTTTCCTAATCCTATTCATTCTCCTCCATCTTTGTTTAAATTCATCTAATAACTTGTACTTGGTTTCTTGACCTCCATATCTCCATATCTCCTTTACTCCACTTCAGTTGTTCCCACAAACAATCCTCTGCCCCATTATTACCAACTTCTTGCATGTCTGTAATCTCAGTTTCAAACATTCTGTTCTGCAGCAGCAACTTTCTGTCCTGTCTTTCGAGGTTTTAGTTCAACCTTACTGGAACCATTTATCAACCAACAATTACATATGACCCCTTCCCCCCACTTCTAACAATGCAGGAAGTTTTCTTTTCCTATTAAGAGGTTTTCTTCATGAGCACTACTGTGTGACTCGAGGACTCTGGGATAGAAAAGTAAAGAAAACCAACCATTTACTCTATGTTACACTTTGTCTCAACAAAGCTTGGAGAAAATATCAAAATGATCACTTCTCTTTATCATTATGAAATGATCAACTTTATTTTTTTTCCATGGTAAACATTTTATTTTTCTACCTTAGTTGCTTATGGGGGTAAAAATAAAACGCCATTAGGGAGAAGCACAGATGAACTATTTATGGAGATGAGGAAAATTCACAATGGCTTGAACGTCTGTGAGCTAAGTATACTAGCATAAGTTCACTAAAGCAAAGCAATTCACAGCAGAACAAAACAAGCAGGAAAAAAAAAAGCCATACAGATTTTGAAAAATAGCATCTATGAAAAAGTCTGTGGGAAAATAAAAGGAAATTAACCAATGACGACATCAAGCATCTTTAATGAGGTGAACCAAACTGCACACATTGGGCCTAAAGGATGTGTGTGCATGCTTGTTGCTAAGTCGTGTCTGACTCTTTGCGACCCCATGGGGCCCGCCAGGCTCCTCTGTCCATGGGATTCTCCAGGCAAGAATACAGGAGTGGGTTGCCATTGCCTTCTCCAAGAAATGATCAACTTTATCTATTGCTATTCTTTTGATCAAAATCTAATTTGTCTGATAGCAATATAGCTACCCTAGTTTCTATTGTTAATATTTGCACAAAATATCTGTTCCCTTTCTTTTACTTCTAGCCTATTCATGGGCTAATATTTATGTGTAACTCTTTTAAAAAATCTTATTTGTTTCTTTATTTGGCTGTGCTGGGTCTCAGTTGTGGCCTGTGGAATCTTAGTTCCCTAATCAGGGCTCAAACCCATGCCCCCTGCATTGGGAGCCCAGAGTCTTGACCACTGGACCATTAGGGAAGCCCGTAAAGTATAACTCTTGACATAATACATAGTTACCCGAGTTTCTTTCCCATGGGGCAATCTCTAGTTCTTATTGGAAATAAGTACAACAAGGTGCTTCTTATGTGCAGGCTCATATTTTATTTCTTCCTCTATTTGTTAGTTACATCATAGTACTTTCTTTGTAAAGATTCATCTTACTACACACTTATGAAGCATGCAATTTTCTGTATGCATATTAAACTTTAAAACATTTACTTAAAAATTATACAATAGCAAAGTCATTGTGTCCATTGGCAATAAATAGTAAATATTTATACTAAATACTTTCCACCTTCACAGTCCATAGAGGCTCAAATCGCGCCTTGAATCAGCAGATACCTCCAGTGTATGGAGGGGTCCACACAGCATCTATTTCCTTTGGCTAAGATACTTCATCACTAGGGGTGTTTTAGTCCAGAGTCTGGGAGGTGGAGGCTGGTGTCTATGGCTCATTGTTCTCCTACAAGCTGTGTTGGATCCCATATCCAAAGTATATGGCAAATCCTAGTAGAGAGATGAGACAATAAGAAGAAAAACAGAGGCTCTCCTCACTTATGAATACCCAGTAAGCCTCCTATTATGGCGTATGGCACAGTTTAGGGAAGAAGTACTTAGAAGAGGATTGGGTTCAGTCACCCAAGAAGCCTCTTCACCCTAGACAGTCACTCACCAATGGCATTCCAGACACCAAATAGGGTCCAGGTCCAAGTACTCATCTGCATCATCAGATAAACGTTCAGAAAGATGCTCACCAGTGGGAGGACAGGCAGAGCAGGGACCTGCAGGCAGAGTCAGTTCATCCCTGAACACAGCCCGGACACCTGAAAGGGAGACCTTTCCCCATGTGGGCAAGACAAGTTCAGTCCAATTCAGGCTTTGTGTTCCATGCCTATTGAGCCTGGTTTGTAAGCACTGAGTGTGGATCAGGGAAGAGTCCATTGGTTTCAGCAACTCCCCTTTTTTCTTGGTCCAGCAAAGGATGTTTAGACCTCAAAGCACACAGACTTCATTCACTCAAGGTGGATACTTTGGCCACATAAGGTCACCTTATCCTGAACGTAAGAGGACTTGGGCTCTGGGGCTGCCTCCAGATGATGACCGTGATCCCAGTGATGAGCAGCAGCAGCACAGCCACTGTTGTGAGCACGGGGTCTCCAGAGAACACATGTCTGGGCCACTGAGCCAGGATCAGGCCCAGGATGGTCAGCAGAAGAACTGCAAGGGTCAAGGAGAAGGAGAACAGGCTGGACCCAGAAGACAAAGATGTCAGGACCTCAGGTCACACCCCTCCCTGAAACCACCAACATCAGGAAGGGCCATCATATCTCCAAGACTACTCAATTGACAAAATACACACTCTCACTCCATCCAGTCAATTTCAGAATACAAATAAAGGGAAACCCCACTGCTCACCAAGCAGGAAGGCACATCCAGAGACAATCTGGACAGATTTCTGGGTGAGGGTGATGCTGGTAGGGAACCACAGGCTCCTTAGAATGTTTGAGGTTCCTGCTTCAGGTTCAGATTCCAAAGGACTTCCTTCAAGTACACACTCCATCTCAGTTTCTTCTTCCGTTTTCTTATTCTTACTTAAATTCTGATCTGGCTGGTACCTGAATTAGAGGTTTAAAGACAATATTAACAGCAGCCACTATTCACACAACATCAGATTGTCTATTCCACTTCTTTCTTCTCTTGAACAATCAGAAGGCAGCATGAAGACACAGACCAGGATGACCTCCCCATCATCCCCATGACCCCAAGCCCCCCGATCAAGGTGTAATGGGGTCTCACCTGAGAGCAAGGACTGAGAAGGACACCATGGAGTAAGCGAGCAGGGACGCAACTGCCATGAGGTTTGCAATGTCGCTGAACTCAAAAAGTAATGCCATGATCCCTAGAATGGGGGAGCAAAAATGCCAGGGGTGGGATTAAGAAACCACTGGAACTGCACTTAAGGGAAATGGACCAAGGAAGGAGTGAGTTTTGTTTATTCACCTGCAAGGTTTCCAGAAGACATGATGGCCATGATGGGGATTTTTGTGTGACCATAGACCCGGACAAGTGCCCGGAAAAGGAGCCCATCCTCTGCCATTGCACGAATTAACCGAGACATGGGGAACATGTCACCTAGGAGGCTGGGAGAGAAAGTGGAGACACGTGTGAGGACGTGGAGAAGCAGGGGAGACCAGGGCATGCGCTCCCTAGTCTGGAGCAAGATGTCTTACCCTCTCATCTCTCAGTCCCACGGGCTGGGGTGCATGAGCATCTGACAGTAGACGGGGAGAAACCTGTGACACTGACCTGGAGATAAGAGCACAGAGGACGCCAACAGCCACGACATATCTGGCAGGGCCCCAGCCAACGTGGAGAAAAGCCTCAGGCAAGGGGTTATAGTGATGAATCTGGTGGTAGGGCACCGTGAGGGTGAGTGCCGCTGAGACAGCAAAATATGCCAAAAAGCACATGAGGAGTGAGAAGAGGGAGATGGAGCGCTGAGGCTTTAGGTCTCCTCTCTCTGCAAAAGGGGTAGAAGCAGCAGGTCACAAAAACACCATGGGGTAAAAGCACAGAACTGCCTAAAGCAGGCTAACCTTCTCCCAGCCTCTGTGCCCAAGGGCAGCTCAATCTCTGTCCAAACCCTGATGGGACACATGGTTACCACCTTACCTCTAGTGGTAATGTCAGCAAAACCGACAAATGCATAGAAACACATAGCTGCTCCTCGGACGACCCCCTCAAAGTCAAAAGGCACAAACCCTCCAGCACCTGGAGGGCCCAAGCTGTGGTGGGAGAAGGAGCAAGAAAGAATTTGGGTGAGGTGGGTTCAGCCATCACTTCTGGACTCTTCCCTCAATACCACAAACTCTGGAAACCCGCCATCTGGATCCACCAGCCTGGGTCTCTTTAGTCCCCACAAAATTCTCAGCTCTGACTCCCCTACACACACACAGACATTAATATGACCAAGGGTACCCTCCTAACCTATACAAGAATACAGCTGTGGCCAGTGTGTAGCCCTGATTCGTGAGCTTCCAGTTGTGCGGGTCTCCCTTAATGAAGCCAGAGACGATGGTGAAGCTGAGAACCAAAATGTTGATGCCCGTGAACACTCTGTAAACCCAGGCTGACTCAGGAACTCCCAGAGCGAGTAGTACTGTAGGAGAGATGAAATATGAAACGTGCACAGTAACGAAGTCCACAGAGACAGAGAGCAGCCTCGGCGGCTGGGGGTTGTGGGGGTGGGGTGGATGGACCGTGACTGCTCAGTGGATACAGGGTGTCTTTTGGGGGGAGATGAACATGTTTGAAACTAAAAGCAGATGATGGCTGGACAACATTGTGAATGTATTAGCGCCCCTGAATTGTACCCATAAGATAGTTAATTTCTTTTCTTATAATTTAAAAAAATTTTCATTTTATTTATATTTGGCTGTGCTGAGTCTTTGCTGCGGCATAACAGAATCTTTAGGTGTGGCGTGTGAACTCTTAGTGGCATCAGTGGGATCGTAGTTCCCTGACCAGGGGTGGAACCTTGGTCCCCTGCACTGGGAGGAGGAGTCTTGGCCACTGGACCACCAGGCAGGTCCTAATAGTTCATTTCTTATTGTGGTGATCATCTCACATAGGCAGGCCTATCAGGTCACCACTGTGGGATTTCCCTGGTGGCCCAGTGGTTGGGAGTCTGCTGGCCAATGCAGGGGACAAGGGTTCCATCCCTGGTCCAGGGACATTCCACATGCCAAAGAAAACTAAGCCCATGTGCTGTAACTACTGACCCAGAGCTCTAGAGCCCATGCTCTGCAACATTAGAAGCCCCGCAAAAAGAAGCCTGAGTATCACAGCAAATAGTAACCCATACGCTCTGTAGCTAGAGAAAACCTGTGAGCAGCTACAAAGATCTAGTACAGCCAAAAACAAAGTCACATTGCACACCTCAAACTTGCTGTGCTGTATGTCAGTTATATCTCAGTAAAGCTGGGGGAAATAGCAAAACAATAAATTTATGCTTTGTGAATTTCCTCTGAAATTAAAAAAAAAAAATCTTTGGTCTCAGTACCAAGACTAAAATATGTCAGTCTAAGTAAATGATTTTCACCTGGGATTAAATTTTATTCCCCAAACATTTGGCATGGTCTGGAGACATTCCAATTGTCAGAATTTGGGGAGTGGGTTTCACTGCTATCTAGTAAGCAAAGGTGGGGGACGCTATTCAGCATCCAACAATGATTTTTTAAAACATCCTGAAATCACAGAACAGCCCGCCCTACCAAGGAATGAACTGGCTCAAATTGTCAAGAGGGCCAAGAGTGGGAAACGATCCTCCAGATCTTGCTTTCCCGTCTCTCATAACACAGACAGTCCTTCCAGTCCTAGTCCCCACCCCCAAGTTTTTCCCAACCTCAGCTCCTCTCCATGCCCTATTCAGTACATCTTTTTAAAAAAAATATTTTATTTAATTAGTAATTGGCTGAGTTGGGTCTTATCTGTGGGATCTTTAGTTGTGACCCAAACAGCAAAGTTTGAGAATCAGTGGATAAGGAATCCACCTGCAATGCAGGAAACACAGGAGACATGGGTTCACTTCCTGGGTCAGGAAGATCCCCTGGAGAAGGATATGGCAACCCACTCCAGCGTTCCTGACTGGAGAATCCCACGGACAAAGGAGCCTATTGGGCTATAGCCCAAAAGGTCGGACATGACTGAGCAACTACACACACACACACACACACACACACACATTCTCCAGTTGTACTGTGCAGGTTAAGGACTTGGGCCTAGTTGTTCTGTGGCACATGGGATCCTAGTTCCCTGACCAGGGATCAAACCTGTGTCCCCACATTGCAAGGTGGATTCTTAACCACTGGACCACCAGGGGAGTCCCCTCATCCCGTCTTATATCTGACCCCTGACTCACCCGCAAGCAGCAGCACCAGGCCCAGTGCCAAAAAGTCCGCATATATGGCCAGCAAGTAGGGCACATGCAGAGGGAAAGTTCCCTCCAATGCCTGAGAGATGAGGTCCCCAATGAGGCTGTCAAAGGCGTACCTCCAGACGCTGGCTGTACACGCAGTGGCTGCAGCAGCAGAAGAATGAACATTCACAGACAAAATTGAACACCTAGTATGTGCCATGGGACGTATTTTGAAGGAAAAAATAGACAAAACATAATATCAAAGATTTTTTTCATGGGGTATCGAGAGCAGACTGGGATGATTCACAAAATAGGTTCACTATTTAATATATTAGGAGGAGATCAGTGTTTCACAAAGGAAGAAAACAGGGAAGTTGGACCAGGAGGGCCAAAAAGGGAGGGATGAAATTTTAAATCAAGTGGCAACCCCCCAAAAACAAATCACTCAAAGGCAACAGCTGAGCAAAGACTCCAATATAATGAGGTGATGAGCCTGTGGGACACGCCTCCCTCCCACCCATGCCGTTTCCTTTCCTCCTCTTTCTTAGTCCAATTATTTAAGGAAAGCAGGGGAGAGCTGAATAGAATGAAGTTGTGGGGTTTTCCAGCCACTGTTACCCACTTCCCCTAACAAGTCAGGTAACAAAGAGCCCATGAATAAGACCGCAATCGCATCTCCCAGTTTCCTGACCTTAGCCCCCACACCTTTCCCCCACACCTGTCCCCTGGTCCCATCACCTCACCAATTAAAAATAACAGTATGATGTTCCAGCCAACGATGAAGGCCCAGAGCTGCCCCATCGTGACATAGCTGCAGACATACGCAGAAGAGGACCGTGGTACCCGGGCGTCAAACTCCACATAGCAGAGCCTCGACAGCAGAGAAGACAGGCCGGCCACCAAGAAGCAGATGACAATCGCTGGTCCAGCTACGTACTTGGCCACTGCACCAACCGTGATGTACAGGCCACCTCCCAGGTATCTGCCCACACCCAAGAACACCAGTTCTGTGGCACTCAGATGAATCTTGAGACCATCAGACTCCTTTATGGTGTCTGCCCCTCGCCTGTGGGCCAGCTTCTGATCAAACCAGCGAACATACTGACACAGCGTCTTAGACATAGTTGAGGAGGCTACAATCTGCTGAGAAAACAAGACGCAGTCATCCGGATTGCTTATCCGTCCTAGACCCTAGGAGTTAAAGTTCATGAAGTACTGGAGTGATGAGGGGCAGCTGGTTAAAGGACACATCCTTTAACCATGGGCAAGTTCTCCATCTCTGAGCTTTGAATTCTTCAAACATAAAGAAGCCTCTTAATGTGTTTCAAAATTGCTAGAAAGATCGTTTAAAGAGAAGTGACGGGGAGCAGAATGCTGCTGCTGCTAAGTCACTTCAGTCGTGTCCGACTCTGCGACCCCATAGAAGGCAGCCCACCAGGCTCCCCCATCACTGGGATTCTCCAGGCAAGGACACTGGAGTGGGTTGCCATTTCCTTCTCCAATGCATGAAAGTGAAAGGTGAAAATGAAGTCGCTCAGTCGTGTCCGATTCTTAGCGACCCCATGGACTGCAGCCTACCAGGCTCCTCCATCCATGGGATTTTCCAGGCAAGAGTACTGGAGTGGGGTGCCATTGCCTTCTCCAGGGGAGCAGAATACATCTTCTCAAATGTGCCCCTTTGACTGGTTGACTGTTTTGAGCCGAAGGCAGTGAAGACCCAGCAGACTCAGGAGAAGCTCCTTGTGTCTCCCTTAACTGCTCAAAATAAGGTAATCAGCTGGTGAAGAGTCCGCCTGCAATGTAAGAGACCTGGGTTTGATCCCTGGGTTGGGAAGATCCCCTGGAGAAGGGAAAGGCTACCAACTCCAGTATTCCGGCCTGGAGAATTCCATGGACTGTATAGTCCATGGGGTCGCAAAGAGTCGGACACGACTTAGCGACTTTCACAAGGGACCTACAGCAGGAAGAGAGCTATCACCAAAGACAACTTTTTATTTCTAAAAGGATTATCTGCCTGGAGTGGCAAACATTTGTATACCAAACACTTGGGCTTTTTTGTTGTTGTCATTCAGTCACTCAGTCATGTCCGACTCTTTGTTACCCCATGAACTGCAGCACACCAGGCTCTTCTGTCTTTCACGATCTCGCGGAGTTTGCTCAAATTCACATTCACTGAGTCAAAGCTGCCATCCAACCATCTCATCCTCTGTCATCCCCTTGTCCTCCTGCCCTTAATCTTTCCCAACATCAGAGTCTTTTCCAATGAGTCAGTTCTTTGCATCAGGAGGCCAAAGTATTGGAGCTTCAGCTTCAGCATCAGTCCTTCTGATGAATATTCAGGGTGAATTTCTTTTAGGATTAACTGGTTTGATCTCCCTGCCATCCAAGGGACTCACAAGGGTCTTCCAAGCATTTTCTCCTCCCATCTTCCTGTGGGTTCTCTTCCTCCCATTTGAAGCCCCAGATTCCTACTCCTTTCTCCTTAGCTCAGGGGAGGATATGAGCCTCAGTTGTTTGAATGTGTTGAGTCTCAGAATTTCTATGGGGCTCCCCAATGAAGCAAATTGAATCTCCTAATCTGTGTTTTTTTTTTTTTCTTGTCTGCACTGGATCTTAGTTGCAGCATGCAAGATCTTTCGTTGAGGCAGGTGAACTCAGTTGCAGCATACGGGGTCTACTTCCCCAACCAGGGATCGAACCCAGGCTCCCTGCAATGTGGGCACGGAGTCTTAGCCACTGGACCACCAGGGAAGTGCCTGTTTGCCTGTCTTATGTCAGTTTAATTATTAAACCAGCCAAAGAGCTTAGAAAAGGAAATTTCTGTCCCTGCAGAAGCAAAACCTTCCAACACAGTGCCTGGTTCACAGCATCTGCTTAATGGGCATGATCTGAGTGGATAAGAATGATGATTTCTTGGTTTTAAGCAAAATCAACCAGTTCTGCCATTTCAAATCCAGCTCTGCTATTTATTAGCTAGCTGCTATTGCACGTGCTATATACCATCTTTGTCCTGCTTTTCTCTATACCACTGGGAAAACTGTCCTTATGATCATTATTTCCTTCTGTCCTAGATAGGGATGAAGTGACTAAGGGCCTTGGTGATCAGAAATCACAGACTCTACCTGTTTCCATGACAAAGATCTTAAAACCTGGTAGCTTCCTGTTTCGTTGCCTGCAGAGTGACATGGAATAGGGACTCTGCTTTGGGGCAGAAGGAGATGGAATTTGTAGGGAGGAACAGACTCAAGCTCAGCTCAGTCAAAGCATCACAGCAGAGTGGCCTCCCAACTAACTGCCTGGAGGGACGAGGAAGTAACCTTTACTCTGAATCAGAAATGAAAGGACTCTGTTTCCTGCTGCTCTGGGGTGTGAAATGTCCCCTCACCTCACTGCTCTGCAGGGCTAGGCTGACCCAGTGACCACAAGTCACCATCAGGGGGCTTCCACCCCTGATACTCTGAAGTCCAAGTTTAGCATTTTGATTCAGAGCAAGCATTCAAAGAGCCAGGACATTCTGATTAGAATCTTGGCTCCTCGAACACTACTGTGCCTTTGAACAAGTCATACATTTCTCTGGACCTGTGTTTTCTTCTTGCTTAAATGCTGCTGACCAACCCCTGTGCACCGTGAGTAGGAGGAATGTAAGGTTCTCTAAAAAAAACTAAAAGTGAAATTACCACATGATCCAGCAATTCCACTGCTGGCTGTACACCCAAAAGAACTGAAAACAGGATCTCAAAGAGACACTTGTGCACCTATATTCATAGCAGCATTAATCACAATAGCTGAAAGTTGGAAGCAACTCAGATGTCCATCCTCAAAGAAATGGATAAACGTGATGAGGTCTATACATGCATTGAAATACTATTCAGCCTTGAAAACACCGACATTTCTGATACACGCTACAACATGGAGGAAACTTGAAAACATTATGCTAAGTGACATAATACAAATATTGTATGATTCCAGTTCTATGAAGTACTGAGAACAGTCAAAATCATAGAGACGGAAAGTAGAACGGTGGGAACTTGCCTGGTGGTCCAGTGGTTAAGATGGCCTTGCAATGCAGGGGAGACTGGTCAATTCCCGGTCTGGGAACTAAGACCCCAAATGCTGTGGGGCAGCTGACTGCAGACCACAACTACTGAAGCCCGTGTGCTCTGGAGCCCTCGAGACACAACTACAGAGTCCTTGTGTCGCAACGAAAGATCCAGCATGACACAACTAAGACCCGGAGCAGCCATGTAAACAAATTTAAAAAAAGAAAGTAGAATGGTGGTTCAGCAGAGGGGCTGGGGAGAAATAGGAGTTATTATAAAATGGAGACACAATTTCAGTTTTACAAGATGAAAAGAGTTCTGGAGATCAGAACTCTTACAATGTACATAACACCTAACATTACTGAACTGTACACTTTAAAATGGTCAAAATGGTAAATTCTCTGTTATGTGTATTTTGTCACCATTTAAAAAATTGCCACTAATGCTGAATAATATAGTCAGCTTCACAGAGTTAATGGGTGTAGCAAACCCAAAAGTAATATACTATAAATCACCATACAGTTGCCCCTCACGAATACCCAACTCCACAGAAGCTCAAGTTCCTTACAGTTGCCCCTGCATCTTCAGATGAGGCACCCACAGACACGGAGGGCAGATGGTATATAGAAGACTGAAACCAGGGGTCCACATGTCCATTCAGTGTATAAGGGTAATTATTAATATGGTTTGTACATAAGTCAAAAAAATAGGCTTAGATCGTCAGGACACAGGTCCAATTACCTCCCATCCCCTACACACACCTTTTTTCCACACACACTCCCTGCTCCTGCTTTCATTGGAAAAAGGGTCAGTCAGGGGCCGGGCTGACCACCCCCTACATTCTGGGATTGCAGGGGTCTCTTTGGAAGGATGTGAACTCAGCACCCAGTCTCCTACAGAAGAGGGTGACCCGAGACTTAATGGACCCTTGGAGCAGATCCTGGAGCACTGGGTCAGTCAGGGAGGCTGAGGTTAAGCTGTGCAGGGCTGGAGCTGAGACATCTCCAAGAACTGAAGTGGGGAGTCCTGAGCGCAGAAGACAGTCCTCACCCCTGGGTTGTTGGGGTGGAGATGGAGCGGGGCGGGCAGAGAGCATCTGCCGTGTTGCTATCAGCCCTGACTCTTCTGTGGTTACCCTCAGGGGAGGTTCTGAGAGGTTTATTTTATTGTAGTAAAACACCCATAACATAACATTGACCATTTTAACCATCTTTAAGTGTCTGAGCCAATCATATTAACTGCATTCACCTTTTGTGCAACCAAACTCCAGGACTTTGTTTTCATCTGGCAAAACTTAAACTCTGTACCCATTAAGCAAAAATTCCCGTTTTCTCCCTCAGTTCCTTGCAATCACCCTTCTACTTTCTGTCTCTATGCATCTGACTACACCAGGCGCTTCATTTCCATGGAGTCGTAGAGTATTTGTCCTTTCCTGTCAGGCTCATTTCACTTAGAAGAATGTCCACAATTCCCTTCCTTTCTAATGCTGAATAAACAGTACATACCATGTTCCTTGCACACACCACATTGGCTTATCCCTTCCTTGGTCAGTGGGCACTTGGGTTGCTTTCATGTTCTAGTTATCGTGAATAATGCTGCTGTGAACTCGAATGTATAAATGTCTCTTCCCGAGTGTGGTTTCAATTCTTCTGGGTATATCCTCAGAGGTAGAATTGCTGGGTCATATGGTTTTAAGATTTTTATCTGCTGGTGATGGAGAAAATGTTCACATATTGAGGTATGGGGAAGTCATTTTGGCTTATCCATGGTTCAGCCTGAACTCTGTGTGAATTAAAACAGCCTGTCAGACCCTCATAGCGCTTAACCACTAAGGTAAAGAATGTCTGTTCTGAAGATAAATATGAGTAACTCCCTTCTCACAGCATCCGTGTTAACACTCCCTGGAAGATAAGGTTCCCTCCCCAGACACCAAGAAGCTTTTGTCTCGCTATGAACTAGGTCTGTCTCTTTTGAAAACTTGAAGACATATACCCTGTCATGTTGATGTATGTCCTTTGCTTGGATGAGGTAGAAGACTGCGCTGGACACCACGCTTCAGCAGAGCAGTTCCTCAGAGCTCTAGGGACACTGTCTCCCTTGAGGGCCACAGTTTGGCTCAAAGAAAACTCTTTCCTATTTCGGTTATGTACTTTTCATTGATCATTTCTGTGGACACTTGAACTCATTTGATCAAGGACCGTGAGAAATACGAGCTGTAAGACTTGAGATCCCACTCAACCCTGTTCCCTCCTAGTCCTCTTACATGACTCGACCCCCCACAGTCTGCACCCGACCTGAGACACCCCAGTGTGGGGACCTTCAAGCTCAGCTGTGCCCCAACCAGGAGAAGGCAGCTTAACATCTCTGATGTGAATCCAAACAACGCAAGCATGGAACAAGCACCGTGCCTGCATCCAGCCTTGCACAAAGGGATGGAAGAGGATGTGACTTGGTCCACTTCTTCTAGGAGCTGTTTTCTGGGAGAGCTGAGCGTACACACACACACACACACACACACACACACACACATGCTTCCCAGGTGGCACTAGTGGTGAAGAACCTGCCTGCCCATCTACCAGGGAGGGGATGTAAGAGACGGGGTTCTGTCCTTGGGTAGCAAAGATCCCCTGGAGGAGGGCATGGCAACCCACTACAGTATTCTTGCCTGGAGAATCCCATGGACAGAGGAGGCTGGCAAACTATAGTCCATGGGGCACAGAGTTGGACACCACTGAAGTGACTTAGCACACACACACACACACATGCATGCATACACGCATATATTTGTGTGTGTGTGTATGTGTGTGTGTGTGTGTGTGTGTGTGTGTGTGTGTGTGTACATAGCTGTTGTTGGCCAAAATATTGGCTTTCTCTGCCCAGTGAAAAAAAATATATGGAGACAGAGTTTGGAGGTAATATACAGGTGGCTTTAATTCTCAATTGGCAGAGAAGGAAATAAAGTAGGTTCAGGCCTCAAGGACTGTGCCTCCCCTCCTAAGATAAAGGCTTAGAAGATGAAGGCTCGCAGTCAGGAGTCAGTGAAGAGGAACCAAGATGGTAGGATCTTGTCTTCTTCCTCTTGCATTCTTTCAAAAACCATCATAGGCTGGCGTCAGTAGCCCAGTGATTGAGTCGGGCAGTTCGGTGGGTCTGCGGCCTTCTTTCTGAAATGTAACAAGGTGAAGGGAGTGTCATAAGGGTAAGCAAAGGGTAATAGGTGTGAAGTGCAGCTTCCTCCAGAATCAGGGGGCAGAAAAGCAAAGCCAGTTACAGACATGCAGAGTTAGGAGCAATTAAAGTTAAAAAAAAAAAAAAAAAAAGGAAATGTTTAGGCCTGCTCACTGTTTTCTTTTTTCTTCTTTGTTCTCAGGAAAGGGAAAGAGAAAAACTCACTCCGCTTTTTCCTTTTCACTGCCACATACCCAGCAATGGACTTGCTACATCATATGGTAGTTCTATTTTTAGTTTTAAGAGACACCTCCATACAGTTTTTTTGTGCAGTGGCTGCATCAATTTACACCCCTGCCAACCGTGTACATGGGTCCCGTTTTGTCCAAATCCTAGCCAACCTTTGTCATTTCTGTCCTTTTTGATGACAGCCTTTCTGACAGGTGCAAGGTGGTCTCTCACGGTTTTGATTTGCATTTCCTTGATCATTAGCACTGTTGAGCATCTTGTCACATGTCTGTTGGCCACAGCATTTTCTCTTTGAAAAATATCATTTAGTTCTGCTCATGTTTTAGTTGAGTTGTTTGTTTGTTTCTTTGATGTTGAGTTGTATGAGCTGTTTATATATGTTGAATATTAATGTATCATTTGCAGATTTATCTTCTCCCATTCAGCAGAAGAACTGACTCACTGAAAAAGACCCTGATGCTGAGAAAGATTGAAGGTGGGAAGAGAAGGGGATGACAGAGGATGAGATGGTTGGATGGCATCATCAACTCGATGGACATGAGTTTGAGCAAGTTCTGGGAGTTGGTGATGGACTGGGAGGGCTGGCGTGCTGCAGTCCATGGGGTCGCAAAGAGTCAGACATGACTGAGCAACTGAACTGAACTGAAGTGTTAATTGCTCTGAGTTATGTCTGATTCTGCAATCCCATGGACAGTAGCCCACCAGGCTCCTCTATCCATGGAATTCTCCAGGCAAGAATACTGAAGTGGGTTGCCATGTCTTCCTCCAGGGGATCTTCCTGACCCAGAGACCAAACCCAGATCTCCCATATTGCAGGCAGATTGTGCTTTCAACCAAATAAGAGGCCAGTAGTACATGTAATGGAGAAGGCAATGGCACCCCACTCCAGTACTCTTGCCTGGAAAATCCCATGGACGGAGGAGCCTGGTAGCTGCAGTCCATGGTGTTGCTAAGAGTCGGACACGGCAAAGCAACTTCACTGTCACTTTTCACTTTCATGCATTGGAGAAGGAAATGACAACCCACTCCGGTGTTCTTGCCTGGAGAATCCCAGGGATGGGGGAGCCTGGTGGGCTGCCATCTATGGGGTCGCACAGAGTCAGACATGACTGAGGTGACTTAGCAGCAGCAGCAGCACGTGTAAGTGCTTACCAGGTGACACTAGTGGTAAAGAACATGCCTGCCAATGCAGGAGACATAGAGATGTGGGTTCCATCCTTGAGTTGGGAAGATCCCCTGGAGGAAGACAGGGAACCAGCTTCAGCATTCTTGCCTGGAGAACTCCATGGACACAGTCCATGGGGTCACAAAGAGTCGGAGATGACAGAACGGCTAACACTTTCACTTTCTTTTGGGGGAACAAAGATACCATATACCATGGAGCAACTGGATGGGAGAGCCACAACTACTGAGTCCAAGTGCCACAGCTACACTCCATGCACTGAAAGGAAAGATCCCATATGATGAATGAAGATCCTGTGTGCTGCAACTAGGACCCAAAGCAGCCAGATAAAAAAATGAAAAAAAAAAAAACAAAAACCCACAATAGCACAGCCTTGCGGTGCGGTAGGGGCAGGATTCTGCCCTGCCCATTTGAGATATATACAATGATATTTTGGGGCTATGTTGCAGATATTGAATCCCCCAGCCAGCTGAAAAAAGTTAACTGTACACTACCCATGAACACATAGACCCCAGACCAGTTGGAATCAGAAAGTTGATGATGCTGATTCCCAGTGACCTCACACCAACCCATCAGAAGAGTGTCTATTAGCTCATCATGTTCTCCTCTTTGAACAATTATAAACCTCCTCCTACCCTTCCATGTCAGGACACATGGTTTTGAGGGCATTAGTCCGCTTTTGCCCCCTTGGCTCTGTCTCCACTCTTCAGTTTGGTACTTGGTTACAAAGGCTGGACTTTGGCTACCCTATCACATTGTATAGCTACCCAGGGCAATCTAATAACTTGTACTGTTTCTTGACCTCCTTCACTCTACTTCCATTGTTCCAACAAACAGTCCTGTACTTTGTTATTACCGACTTTTTGAATGTCCATACTCTAAATTTTAGCATTCTGTTCTGCAGCAACAACTTTTTATCTTGTCCTTTTACTTTCACTTCCCATCTTAGAGTTTCACTCAGCTATAACCATTTATCAACCACCCATTACCTAAACCCCTTTCCCCCACTTCTAGCAAGGCAGTTTCATTTTTCAATTGAGGATTTTTCTTTATCAACTCTACTGTGTGACTCTGAGTTTACAATAGAAAAGTAAAGAAAAACAATCATTTACACAGTGTAACACTATGTCTCAATGAAGTGGGGGAAGAGATTTTTTTTAAATGATCATTTTATTGATATGAATGATCTACTTTATCTGTTATTAATCTCTTTTTTAAGAGTCTACATTGTCCGAGAGTAATATAACTACCCTAGCTTTCTTCTGTTACTGCTTACACAGTGTGTCTGTTCCCTTCCTTTTACTTCCAATCTGTTTGTCCTAATATTTCAAGTGTAACTCTTGACACAATATACAGTACCTGAGTTTCCTTCCCATGAGGCAATCTCTGGTGTTTTTGCTGCAAAGAGCCACAAGCAGGATCTTCTTATCTGTAGGTTAGTATTTTGTTTCTTCCTCTGGATGTTGATTATATCATGGTACTTTCTTTATGAAAGTTCATCTTGCTACACATTTGTGAAGACTGAACTTTTCATTATGCATATTATGCTATTAAAAGTTTATTTGAAAAAATATACATGTACAACACCAATGTGATTTTTTCCACTGCCAGTAAACATAGAGCTTTAAATGCATACACCATCACAGTCTGTCAGGGAACGTTTAATTTTAAGGAATCCTATATGTTGTTTTCTGTTTCTCAAGGGACTTCTGTTCCTTATAAGTTCCTGGAAAACAGAAACGAGCAGAGCTGCACAGTTCTCAGGACTGAGGTCATGAGGTGGAACGCATACATGGATTCCTTTCAGTAACCTTTTTACTTTTCTGTAAAACTACTTAGTCATCTTCCTATTTCCAATACATGGATTGTCTTCTGGCCCTGTGACAATTGCTATTCCCCTAGTTACTGTTGCTATGGACCTATGACTATTGTTATTCCCTTAGTTACTGTTGTTAAGCGTCTGGTTTCAGTGTTTTTTACTCAACTTTATTTTTCTGTCTAAAGCTTCCTTGTATAACAATATATAAGCACACGCTGCCATGAATAAAGTACCCTTGTTCCAGTAGAGACTTGGGTCCCCCACGTCCTTCTTTTCTTCACCTTCTTTTTGTCGACTCCTGTCCCCAGGTTCTGTTCTGTCAAGAAGACAATAACAACAGTCCACAGACTCAAAGTGTCCCTTGAACCAGAAGATAACTCCAGTGCCTAGAGGGATTCCACACAGCATCGATGTCCTGTGGTTACAGGATGTTTTTGTCAAGTCTGAGAATTGGAGGCTGGTCGCTGTGGCTCATCGTTCCCTGCCAGGCTGTGTCGGATCCCATATCCAAAGTATATGACAAATCCTAGTAGGGAAATGAGACTGTGAGAAGGGAAAGTAGGTGCTCTCATCACTTACAAATACCCAATAGACCTCCTAGTACGGTGTCTGACAAACTTTTGGGGACAAGATAGTAGGAAGAGTACTGGGTTCAGTCACACCTCTTTATCCTGGAAAGTCACTTACCAATTGCATTCCAGATGCCAAACTGGACCCAGGCCCCAGAGGTGATCTGCATCATCAGGTAAATGTTCACAAAGATGCTCACCAGTGGGAGGACAGGCAGAGCAGGGACCTGTGGGCAGAGTCAGTTCATCCCTGGACACAGCCCAGACGTCTGAAAGGGAGACCCTACCCCATGTGGGTGAGAAAACTCAAGTCCTCTTCAGGCTGTGTGTTGAGTGCCTGCTGAGATTGTGTATGTAAAGCACTCTGTGTGGAACCGGGAAGGGACCACTGGTTTTAGCAACTTCTCTTCTTCTCTGGACCAGGAGAGGATGTTTAGACGTCAAAGCCTGCAGATTGCATTCACTGAAGGTGGACACTTTGGACACATAAGGTCACCTACCTTGAAGTAAAGGGGAGAGGGGTCCTGGGGCTGCCTCCAGATGATGACCATGACCCCAGTGATGAGCAGCAGCAGCAGCACAGCCACTGTTGTGAGCACGGAGTCTCCAGAGAACACCTGGATGGGCCACTGGGCCAGGACCAGGCTCAGGATTATCAGCAGGAGAACTGCAAGGGTCAAGGAGGAGAACAGGCTGGACCCAGAAGACAAATGTATCAGTGCCTTGGGTCACACCCCACTCCAAAGTTGCCCACCCCAGGAAGGGACATCGTATCTCCAAGGCTTTTCAACTTCCAAAATACACATTCCCACCACCTCCTGTCAGTTTCAGAATATGACCAAAGAGAAATCCCACTGCTCACCAAGCAGGAAGGCACATCCATAGACAATCTGGCCAGGTTTCCAGGTGGGGATGGTGCTGCCAGGGAACCACAGACTCTTTAGAAAGTTTGACATTCTTGCTTCAGGTATAGATCCTGAAGGACTTTCTTCAGTTACAGGCCCCATCTCAGTTTCTTCCTCTGTTTTCTTATTCTTGCTGAAATTCTGATCTGCCTGGTACCTGAATTAGAGGTATTAAAGCAATATTAAGAGTAGCCCCTACTGATCCATCATCACACAATCTATTCCCCATCTGTGCTGCCTTAAGCAGAGCAGGATTTTAGAAGGCAGCATATCAGCCGAAGAGGACTACC
The DNA here is from genome assembly GCF_055505025.1 of Bos grunniens. NCBI lineage: Eukaryota > Metazoa > Chordata > Mammalia > Artiodactyla > Bovidae > Bos > Bos grunniens. Next base: position 61,385,744 of record NC_141182.1, on the reverse strand, counting down.
TCCCTATCAGTTCCCATAAGTCCAAGACCCGCAGTCAAAGTGAAGTGGAGTCTCACCTGAGGACAAGCACAGAAAAAGCCACAAGGGTGTAAGCAAGCATGATCCCAATTAACATGAATTCCACAATATCTCAGAGCTCAAAGGGTAATGCCACGATTGCTAGAATGAGGGTGGAAGAAGGGAATTAGAAACCACTGGAAAAGTCCAGATGAGGGGAACTGATTAGAGAAGGAGTGGGTTTTGCTTATTCACCTGCAAGAGTTCCAGAAGCCAGGATGGCTATGATGGGGCTGTGGGTACCGGCATGGATCCATCCAAGTCCCCGGAAAAGGAGCCCATCATCTGCCATCGCACAGATCAACCGAGACAAGACAAACATGGCTCTAAGGAGGCTGGATAAGAAAATGGGAACATGTGGAGAAGCAGGACAGACCGGCCATCTGCTCTCTAGTCCATGTGAGGTGTCCTTCCCTCTTGTCTCTCAATCCCAAGAGACAGGATACCTGAGCATCTGACAGTAGATGGGGAGAAACTCATGACTCTGACCTGTATAAAAGGGCACATAGGAAGACAACAGCCATGACATATCTGGCAGGAGCCCACCCAACATGGAAAAAAGCCTGTGGCAAAGGATTGTAGTGATGAATCTGGTAGTAGGGCACCATGAGGGTGAGTGCCACCGAGACACCCGAGTACGCCAAAAAGCAGATGAAGATGGAGATCACCATGCTCAAGGGGATGGAACACTGAGGATTTCGAGCTTCTCTCCCTGCAGGATGGGTGGAAGTAATGGGTCAGGAAACACACTGGGGTGAAAGCACAAAACCCCCTCCCTCACACACCTCACCTTCTACCCGTCCCTAAGCCCAAGGGGAGCCCAAACCATGTCCAAACCCCCAATGGAACATACAATGACCTTGTTACCTTTAGTGACAATGACACTGAAGCCAAAATATGATCTGAAAAATATAGCTGCTCCATGGAGAATCCCTTCAAAGCCAAAAGGCACAAACCCTCCAGAACCCAGAGGGCCCAAGCTGTGGTGAGAGAAGGAACGAGGATGAACATGGGTGAAGTGAGTTCAGCCTTCTCTACTGGACTTCTCTGTTAACACCACAAGTCCTAGGCTCCAGGACTGCCATCACCTGGATCCATCAGCCCAGGTCTCTCGAATCCCCACCATGTTGTCAACCCGGCACACCCTCACCCCTCACACGTGTTACTAAGGTCAAGGATACCCTCCAGTCCTGTAGATGTCACTTGATCCAGATGTGTTTTTGTAGTCCTGTTCCGTGAGCTGCCAGTTGAGCAGGTCTCCCTTAATGAAGCCAGAGATGATCATGAAGATTGGAATCAAAATATTCAAGCTTGTGAACACTTTGATAATCCAGGCTGACACAGGAACTCCAAGAACCAGTACTCCTTGGATAAGATGGAATAGGAAGCATCCAAAATAAATGAATATATAGAGACAGAAAGCAGACTAGTGGTCACCAGGGTCTGGGGGTTTGGGGACCGGGGTCGAGGTAGCAGATGGGCAGTGATTGCTCAATGAGTACTGGGTTTCCTTTTCAGGTGATGAAAATCTCTGGAACTAGGTGGAGGTGATGGTTGTAGAACACTGTGAATTTACTAGATGTCACTGAGTGTGTCCTTTATGATGGTTAATTTCTTACTGTGGCAATCATCTCACAACAGGGGGGATCTAAAAAAATCATGATATTGTGTACCTTGAATTTAGACATTTGTTTATGTCAAATATATCTCAATAAAGGTGGGCAAGTATTAAAATTGTTAATTTTATACCATGAGAATTTCATCTCCATTGAAAAAACATCTTTGGTCTCAATAGAGAGGACGGAACTTTTTTGGTCTAAGGAAATGATTCTGAGCAGGCATAATTTTGCCTTCCAAGGGACATTTGGCTCTGTCCGGGGATATTCTCAATACCTCAGTTTGGGGGAATGGGCATCAGGGGTATCTAGTGGGTAAAGGCCAGGGTTGTTGCTCAAAACTCTATAATGACTTGGAAAAAAAAAACCCACCTTACAATGCACAGGACCACCCCCACACCAAAGAATGATCCAGCCCAGAATCTCTACTGCCAAGGGTAGAAAACAACCGGCTATGTCCTCCCTTTCTGTCTCTCATATCTCAGACCCTTCTTCCCGTTCTAAGCCCCCCACCATTCCACCACTCCAATCCTTTCCCACCCCACTTCCCCCTCCACACCTCACTCTTCTATCACTGACCCCTTCTCACCAGTAATCAGCAGCAGCGGGCCCAGCACGACAAAGTCGGGGAAAGTGCCGAGGGCAGAGGGCATATATGGAGAGAAGGTTCCTTCTAACGCCTGAGAGATGTGGTTCCCAGTGAGGCTGTCAAAGGCGATGCTCCAGGCCTTGGCCACACAAGCAGTGCCTGCAGTGATAAGAGGAATATTCAGTAACACACATAAACACACATCCTCTGCTATGTGCCTTGGGATGTATTTTTTTTTTTTTTAATTAAGCAAAAACCCTAATCTCAAAGTTTCTCTTCATGGGGGAGGGGAGAGAGGGAAGGGGAAAGCAGACCCAAATGATTCACAAAATACATCAACTGGTTAATACACTGAGAGATCAATGCTATATAAGAAAAGAAGACAGGGAAGTGGGACCAGGAGGGCAGGGAGATGAGGGTGAAATGTAAAATCTAGAGATAATGGAAATTCCCACAAAGACAACAGCTGAGCAGAGACTTCAATATGATGAGGGGGTGAGCCTGTGGGCCATGTCCCCCTCTCATCTACCCTCTACAGTTCCCTTTCTTCTGAGTTCTTGGTCCATCATTTAAGCAAAACAGGATAGAGCTGAGTAGAAAGAAGTTGAAGGGGTTTTGGCCACTATTACCAGCTTCCTGCTGCAAGGTCAACAGCAAGGGGTTTATAAATGAGTATGACCCCAATATCACCTCCCTGTTCCTGGATCTTTAGCCCACATCTTCCCCCTACCCATCATCTCACCAACAAATAAGGACAAAATGAGGTTCCAGCCAATGACAAAAGCACACAGTTGTCCCATGATGACATAGCTATGGAGATACATAGAATCAACGTGTGGTATCCGGGCCCCCAGCTCAGCATAGCAGAGCCCGAACAACACAGAAGACAGGGAGTCCACCAAGAAGCAGATGATAACTGATGGTCCAGCTATTAGCTTGGCAATGAATCCAATCAAGACATACACGCCGGATCCCAGGCTTCTGCCCACACCCAAGACAACCAGATCTAGGATGTTAAGATGAGCCGTGGGACTCTCAGACTCTTCTATGGGCTCCAGCGGCCGCCTGTGGACCAGCTTCTGACCAAACTGGCGAACATACTGACACAGCATCCTAGACATAGTTGAGGAGACCATGATCTGCTGAGAAAACAAGACACAGAGCCATCAAGAATGTCCATCCTACACAAGGTCCTACTGTGTAACCCAGGAAACTCTGTTCAATATCCTGTGATAAACCATAATAGAAAAGAATATCAAAAAGCACCAAAATACATATATATAACTGAATCCCTTTGCCGTACAGCCAAAGTTAATACATTATAAGTCAACTTTACTTCAACAAAATACATGTTAGAAGAAAGAATGTCCATCTGCCCTTGGCCCTGGGAATCCAATTCCACAAAGCAATGGAGTGATGGGGAAGTGAGTGAATAGTGAGTCACTCAGTCATGTCTAACTCTTTGCGACCCCATGGGCTGTAGCCCACCAGGGCCAGGCCCCTCTGTCCATGGGATTCTCCAGGCAAGAATACTAAAGTGAGTTGCCATTTCCTTCTCCAGGGGATCTTCCTGACCCAGGGATTGAACCCGGGTCTCTTATGTCTCCTGAGTTGCCGGCAGATTCTTTACCATCTGAACCACCAGGAGAGTGACGGGGAGCAGGTGGTAAAAGGACACACTTGGCAAGTTCTCCATCTCTGAGCTTTGGTCCCTTAAGCATAAATACACCTTTTAATATGTTTCAAAGTTACTGGAAGGGTGGCTGAAGAGAAGTTGGGGGAGCAGAAAACATCACCCTAAAATGTGTCACTTTGGCTTGTGGGTTGTTTTGAGCAAACACAATTAAGATGCTGCAGACTCAAAAAAAATCTTTTTTCCTCTCACTTTATGGCTCAAAATCATTTAGATTAGGCAACCTATGCCAGGACCTATTACCAGGGATAACTTTTTATCTCAGAAAGACTCTCCTGCCTGGAGCCGCAAATATTTTTTCCCAAGCATTTGTTCTACCCATTTTCCTGTAAGTTGTCTTCCTCCCTTTTGAAGCCCCAGATCCCTACTTCCTTCTCCTCAGCTTAGGGGAGTGTATAACCCTCGATTACCTGATTGTGCCTCAGAATTTTTATGGGCCCACCATATGAAGCAATTTGAATTTGTTAACCCTGATGCTAGGAAAGATGGAGGGCAGGAAGAGAAGGGGGTGACAGAGGATGAGATGGTTGGATGGCATTGTCAACTCAATGGACATGAATTTGAGCAAACTCCAGGATATAGTGCAGCACAGGGAAGCCTGGCAGGCTACAGTCCATGGGGTCTCAAAGAGTCAGACACAGCTTAGTGACTGAACAACAACATTTAAAAATGGCTAAGATGGTAAATTTCATGTAACTTCTATTATACCACCATTGTTAAAATTGCTACCAATGGTAAATGATAGAACTGGCTTCACAGAGTTGCTGGGTGTGTGTGTATTCGTCATTCAGTCTTGTTTGACTCTTTGTGACCCCATGGACTATAGCCTGCCAGGCTCCTCTGTCCCTGGGATTCTCCAGGCAAGAATACTGGAGTGGGTTGCCATTTCTCTCTCTAGGGAATCTTTGAGACTCAGGGATCAAAGCCAGGTCTCCTGCATTGCAAGCAGATTCTTTACCATCTGAGCCACCAGAGCTGGGTGTAGCAAACCCAAAAGTAATTGAATATAAATCATCAAACTGTCACCCCTCATGAATACCCAAATCCATAGATGCCCAAGTTCCTTGCAGTTACTCCCGTATCTTCAGATGAGGAACCCACAGACACGGAGGGCAGAGAGTATAGTGAAGATGGAAATCAGTGGTCCACGTGTCACATTCACTGTATAAGGGTAATTATTGCTATTATATTGGAGAAGGCAATGGCACCCCACTCCAGTACTCTTGCCTGGAAAATCCCATGGATGGAGGAGCCTGGTAGGCTGCAGTCCATGGGGTCGCTAAGAGTCGGACACGACTGAATGACTTCACTTTCACTTTTCACTTTCATGCACTGGGGAAGGAAATGGCAACCCACTCCAGTGTTCTTGCCTGGAGAATCCCAGGGACGGGGGAGCCTGGTGGGCTGCCGTCTATGGGGTCGCACAGAGTCGGACACAACTGAAGTGACTTAGCATAGCATAGCATTGCTATTATATGAGTCAAAAATATTCACATATTGTCAGGACACTGGTCCAATCACCCCCCTCCTCCCCCACACACCTTTTTTTCACACACACTCCCAGCTCCTGCTTTCACGTAGAAAATGGGTCTCTCCACCCTCAGGCTGGAGCCAGGCTGACTCCCCCTGCACTCTGAGGTTGCAGAGGTCTCTTTGGGAGGATGTGAATTCAGCGCCCAGTCTCCCACAGAAGAGGGTGACCCAAGACTTACTGGATCCTTGGAGCAGAGCCTGAGGGAGGCTGAGGGTAAGCCGTGCGGGGCTAGAGCTGAGACATCTCCAAGAACCGAAGCAGGGAGTCCTGAGCACAGAAGACAGTCCTTACCCCTGGGTTGTTGGGGTGGGGATGGGGCTGGGTGGGCGGGGAGCATCTGCCGTGTTACTATCAGCCCTGACTCTTCTGTGGTTACCCTTGGGGAATAGTTCCAAGATGATTTTTGTTCCAGTATAATATTCATAAAATAAAATTGACCATTTTAACCATCTTTAAGTGTCCAGTTCAATCACGTTAAGTTCATTCACATTTTGTCCAACCAAACTCCAGGACTTTTTTTCATCTGGCAAAACCTAAGCTCTGCACCCATTCATCAACAATTCCCCCTTTCTCCTTCACAGTTCCTGGCAATCACCCTTCTGCTCTCTGTCTCTGTGAAACTGACCACTCCAGGTCCTTTACTTAAGTGGAATCATAGAATATTTATTAGTTGTTTCCTGTCAGGCTTATATCACTTAGTAAAGTGTCCACAAGTTTCCTCCATGTTGTAGCCTGTTTAATATTCCCTTCCTTTGTAATGATAAATAATACTCTATTATTGGCACATATCACATTTGACTTACCCTTTCTTGGTCAATGGCATTTGGCTTGCTTTCATGCTCTAGTTACTGTGAATAATGCTGCGATGAATAGGAGTTTACAAATAGCTCTTTCAGAGTGTGCTTTCAATTCTTTTGGATATATTCTCAGAAGTAGAATTGCTAGATCATATGGTTCTAAGATTTTTATATGCCTGTGACGGAGAAAATGTTCACATATTGAGGAATGTGGAAGTCATTTTGGCTCACCCATGTTCAGGTCCAGCCTGAACTGTGTATGAACTAAGACAGCCTGTCCAACCCTCACAGCTCATCCGCTTTAACCATTGAGGTAAAGAGCATCTGTTTTAAAGATAAGGATGAATAACTCCCTTCTCATTATGCCCATGCTAACAATCCCTGGGAGATCGAGTTTCTTTCCCTGACACTGGGGTGCTATTGCCTCGCTGTCTCTGCACTAAGTCTGTCTCTTTTGAGACCCTGAAGGAATGCACCCTGTCGTGTTGATGCGTGCACTTTGTTTGGATGAGGTGTAAGACTGTGCTGGAAACTGGGCTTCAATGGAGCAGCTTCCCAGAGCTATAGGGACACTGTCTCCCTTGCTGTAGTCCTCAGTTTGGCTCAGATAAAACTCTTTCCTATTCCTATTACAGATAGTTTATTGATTATTTCTGGGGACACTTGAATTCATTTGACCATCAGGGACCCTGAGAAGTGTGGGCTGTGAGACTCAGGACCCCACTTCACCCTGCTCCCTCCCACAGTCTGCACGTGACCTGACACACTCCAGTGTGGGGGACTCCAAGCCTAGCTGTGCATGAATCAAGAGAAGGGGAGTTTAAATCTCTGATGTTAATTCTAGCAACGAAAGCATTTATTAATAACAAGCATTGCATATGTGTCCAGCCTTGCCCAAAGGGATGGAAGAGGATGAAGTGGAATGCGACTTAGTCCTCTTCTTCAAGCAGCTCTGTTTGCTGGGAGAAATGAGTAGAAAGGCAGAAGAGAAACAGAAGGTAAGGGGTAAGGATGAATACTTCACTACACTAGGCACAATTATATCCCCCATAAATTTATCCTAAATTATGTGACACATCTATACTTAATAAACAAATAAAGCTTCTTCATTGTCTGTTGGAAACCCACATTTACCTTGCCACCCTGCATTTTGTCTAGCTACCCTAAACTGATTGCCAAAGAAGTTCAATGATAAGGGGAGCAAAAATTTACTTTGGCTCTGGACTTCACTGGTGGTCCAGTGGTTAAAACTACATGCTTCCGCTGCAGGTGCACAAGTTCCATCCCTGGTCCGATACTAAGATCCCACTTATCCCAAGGCCAAAAAGAAAAATCTTTTACTTTGGCTATATACAGACTTCCTAAATCAATCAGATGCACTTTTATTTTATTGATTTATTTTTTAACGGCAGAACCTTCCTTAGAAATGCTATTTCTTTGTTTCTTTATTTTCGGGTGCACTTGGTCTTTGTTGCAGTGCACGGGCTTCTCACTATGGTGGCTTCTCTTGTTGTGGAGCAAGGACTCTAGGGCACTCGAGCTTCAGTAGCTGCAACTCTAGAGGACAGGCTCAACAGCTGTGGTCCAGGGGCTTAGCCACTCCGTGGCATGTGGGATCTTCCTGGGCCGGGCACTGAACTCCTGTCTCCTGCATTGGCAGTGGATTAAGTCATCAGAGAAGCCCCTCCTCCATCTACTTTTATTTTTATTTAATTTTTTTATTTAAATTTATTTATTTTAATTGGAGGCTAGTTAATTTACAATATTGTATTGGTTTTGCCATACATCAACATGAATCTGCCACAGGTGTACACGTGCTCCCCATCTTGAACCCCCCTCCCACCTCCCTCCCCATACCATCCCTCTGGGTCATCCCAGTGCACCAGCCCCAAGCATCCTGTATCCTGCATCGAACCTGGACTGGCGATTCATTTCTTATATGATATTATACCTGTTTCAATGCCATTCTCCCAAATCATCCCCCCTCCCTCTCCCACAGAGTCCAAAGACTGTTCTATACATCCGTGTCTCTTTTACTGTCTTGCATACAGGGTTATCCTTACCATCTTTCTAAATTCCACATATATGCATTAGTATACTGTATTGGTGTTTTTGTTTCTGGCTTACTTCACTCTGTATAAAGGGCTCCAGTTTCATCCACCTCATTAGAATTGATTCAAATGTATTCTTTTTAATGGCTGAGTAATACTCCATTGTGTATATGTAGCACAGCTTTCTTATCCATTCATCTGCTGATGGACATCTAGGATTCATCTAATAACTTGCACTCAGTTTCTTGACCTCCATCCCTCCTTCACTCTACTTCAGTTGTTTGACGGTCCTATGTTTCATTATTATCAATGTCTTGAACGTCCATAATCTCAGTTTAAGCATCCTGTTCTGCAGCAACAGTTTTTATCTTGTTTTCCTAGTTTCACTTTCTTTTTGTTTTACCCAATTATGATCATTTATCAATCAATCATTACCTCTAGTGCTTTCTTATTTTTCAATTAAGAACTCTTCTTCATCAACTCTATTGCATGACTCTAAGAGTCTCTGCAATAGAAAAGTAAAGAAAAATTATCACAATGTTACACTGCATCTCAATAAAGCTAGAGGAAAACAAAAAAAATAATTATTTCTCTTCATCATGATGAAAGGATCCACTTTATCTTTTATCATTCTCTTTTTTTCAAAGTCTACTTTGACAGTAATATAGCTACCCTACTTTCTTATGTAACTGTTTGCACAAGGTATCTGTTCTTTCCTTTTACTTCCAGCCTATTTGTGCAATGCTGGGCTGGAAGAATCACAAGCTGGAATCAAGATTGCCGGCAGAAATATCAATAAACTCAGATATGCAGACAACACCACCCTTATGGCAGAAAGTGAAGAGGAACTAAAAAGCGTCTTGATGAAAGTGAAAGGAGAATGAAAAAGTTGGCTTAAAGCTCATCATTCAGAAAACTAAGATCATGGCATCTGGTCCCATCACTTCATGGGAAATAGATGGGGGAACAGTGGAAACAGTGTCAGACTTTATTTTGGGGGGCTCCAAAATCACTACAGATGATGATTGCAGCCATGAAATTAAAAGACGCTTACTCCTTGGAAGGAAAGTTATGACCAACCTAGAAAGCATATTTAAAAGCAGAGACGTTACTTTGCCAACAAAGATCCATCTAGTCAAGACTATGGTTTTTCCAGTGGTCATGTATGGATGTGACAGTTGGACTGTGAAGAAGGCTGAGCACCGAAGAATTGATACTTTTGAACTGTGGTGCTGGAGAAGACTCTTGAGAGTCCCTTGGACTGCAAGGAGATCCAACCAGTCCATTCTAAAGGAGATCAGTCCTGGGTGTTCATTGGAAGGACTGATGCTGAAGCTGAAACTCCAATACTTTGGCCACCTCATGCGAAGAGTTGACTCATTGGAAAAGACCCTAATGCTGGGAAGGATTGAAGGCAGGATGAGAAGGGGACAACAGAGGATGAGATGGTTGGATGGCATCACCGACTCAATGGACATGAGTTTGGGTAGACTCCAGGAGGTGGTGATGGACAGGGAGGGCTGGCGTGCTGTGATTCATGGGGTCGCAAAGAGTCAGACATGACTGAGTAACTGAACTGAACTATTTGTGCCCTAATATTTAAAGTATAACACATACAACACATATTAATAGTTATCTGAGTTTCCTTCATATGGCGCAGTCTCTGTGTTCTTGCTGGAAGCAGGCATAAAGAAAATGTGCCATAAGATACGATCAACCTTATGTGCAGGTTTAATATTTTATTTCATCTTCTAGTTGCTGGTTAGATTGTTGTACTGTCTTTGTGAAAATTCATCATGCTGCACACTTAATGAAGCCTGCACTTTTTGTATGCATATTATGCTCTGAGAAGTTTACCTGAAGTTATACAATATTAAAGATATTTTGTCTTCTGCCAGGGCTCTAAGTGCATCCCACCTTCACAATCCATAGAGACTCAGAGTGCCCCTTGAACCAGAAGATCCTCAAGTACACGGAGAGATTCCAAACAGCCTCTATGTCCTGTGGTTAAGATTATTCACTGCTAGGAATATTTTCTTTCTTTTTACCATGATTGCTACTGCTGCTGCTAAGTCGCTTCAGTCATGTCCAACTCTGTGCAACCCCATAGATGGCAGCCCACCAGGCTCCCCCATCCCTGGGATTCTCCAGGCAAGAACTCTGGAGTGGGTTGCCATTTCCTTCTCCAATGCATGAAAGTGAAAAGTGAAAGTGAAGTCGCTCAGTTGTGTCCAACTCTTCACGACCTCATGGACTGCAGCCCACCAGGCTCCTCTGTCCATGGGATTTTCCAGGCAAGAGGACTAGAGAGGGGTGCCATTACCATGCTTGGTCATTTTTATTTAAAAAAAATTTTTATTGGAGTATAGTTGATGGATAATGTTGTGCTAGTTTCTGCTGTACAGCAAAGTGAGTCAGTTATATATATACATATATCCACATTTTTTAAAGATTCTTTTCCATTTCATCCATTTCAGAGTATTGACAAGAGTTTCCTGTGTTCTACAGTAGGTTCTTATTAGTCATCTATTTTTGTATGTATATGTACTACAGTATGTATATGTTCATCCCAATCTCCTAGCTTATCATTTCACCCCTTCCACCTCTAGTAACCACAAATTAGTTTTCCACATTTGTGACTCTATGTTTATTTTGTAAATAATTTCATTTATACCATTTGTTTAGGATCTTCATATAAGCAATATCATTCATATTTGTCTTTCTCTGACTGATTTATTTCACTCAGTATGACAATCTCTAGGTCTATACACATTGCTGCCAATGGCATTGTTTCATTGTTTTTAATAGCCAAGCAATATTCAATTGTATGTATGTACCACATCTTCTTTACCCATTCCTCTGCTGATGGACATTTAAGTTGCTTCCATGTCTTGGCTATTGTGAATAAGCACTAGGGATATCGTCATCAAGAGTCTGGGAGATGGAAGCTGGCGGCTGTTGATCACAGTTCTACCCTGAGCTGTATCGGATCCCATATCCAAAGTATATGACAAATCCTAGTAAAGAAATGAGATGATGATAAGGGAAAGTAGGCACTCTTCTCACTTACTAATGCCCAGTAGACGTCCTATTATGGCTTCTGACAAAGTTTGGGGCAGACATAGTAGGAAGAGGGTTGGGTTCAGTCGCTCAATAGTAGTTTTTAATCCCAGAAAACTACTTACCAATGGCATTAGAGATGCCAATTTGAGTCCAGGTCCAAGTGTTTATCTTTGTCATCAAGTAGACATTCATAAAGATGCTCACCAGTGGGAGGACAGGCACAGCAGGGACCTGTGGGCAAAGTCAGTCCATCCCTGAATGCACCCTGGGTATCTGAAACATGAGCCATACCCAACATGGGTGAGAAGACTCCAGTCTGATTCCAGCTGTGTGTTCAGTGCCTACTCAGATGGAGGATCTAAAACACTTAGCATGGATCAGCAAAAGATCCATTTGTTTTAGAAATTCCCCTTCTTCTCTGGTCCAGAAAAGAATGTTTAGATCTCAAAGCATGCAGACTTCATTCACTCAAGGTAGACACTTTGGGCACATAAAGTCACCTTACCCTGAACATAAGAGGAGTGGGGTCCTGGGGCTGCCTCCAGATGATGGCCGTGACCCCAGTGATGAGCAGCAGCAGCAGCACAGCCACTGTTGTGAGCACGGGATCTCCAGAGAACACCTGGCTGGGCCACTGGGCCAGGATCAGGCTCAGGATGAGCATCAGGAGAACTTAAGGTGGAGGAGAACAATTTCAACTCCAAAAGCCAAATAGATCAAGAGCTTGGATCATATCCCTCCCGAAACCGCCCACCTCAGGAAGGGCCATCATATCTCCAAGATTCCTCAACTGATAAAATATATGCTCCCAACCTATCTTGTCAATTTCAAAATACCACCAAAGTGAGATCCAACTGCTCACCAAGCAGGAAGGCACATCCATAGACAATCTGGCCAGATTTCTGGGTGGGGATGGTGCTGGGAGGGAACCACAGACTCTTTAGAATGTTTGAGGTTCCTGCTTCAGGTTCAGAGTCCAAAGGATTTCCTTCAAGTGTAGGCTCCATCTCAGTTTCTTCCTCTGTTTTCTCATTCTTGACAAAATTTTGACGTGGTTGGTACCTTAATTAAAGATATGAAGGCAATATTAATAGCAGCTCCTACTCATGGAACATCATACAGTCTAATTAAAATCTTTCTGGACTTCAGCCCAGCAGGACAATTATAAGGCAGCATGAAGGTAGAAGAAAATTACCTCCTCATCAATCCCCACGAGTCTAAAACCCTCAGCCAACATGTAGTGAATTCTCACCTGAGGATGAGAACAGAAAATGTCCCGAGGGTATAAGCAAGCAGGACCCCAATTATCATGAGTTCAACGATATCAAGGAGGTCGAAGAGTAATGCCATGACCCCTAGAATGAGGGCACGAACAAGGTGGGGAGGGAGTGAAAACCAGTATAAACATCCAAGGTAAGAAATTTGACCAGAAGGAGTGGGCTTTGTTTACTTACCTGCAAGAAATCCAGAAGCCGTTATGGCCATGACAGGGGTGCCTGTACGGGCGTGGATCTGGGCAAGATCCCAGAAAAGGAGCCTGTCATCCGCCATTTCACAGATCAACTGAGACATGACAAACATGGCACCCAGGAGGCTGGAAGGCAAAAAACATGTGAGAGGATGTAGAGAATCAGTACAGAGTGAGGCATCTCTTCCCTGTCTACATGTCGTAATGCATCTTGCTCTCTTGTGTCTCAATGCCAAGGGACAGGATACCCAAGAATCTGACAGTAGACAGGGAGAAAACCATGATACTGACCTGTATAAAAGAGCACACAGGAAGACAACAGCCATGATATATCTGGCAGGGTCCCATCCAACATGGAGAAAAGCCTGTGGCAAAGGACTGTAAGGATGAATCTGGTAGTAGGGCACCATGAGGGTGAGTGCCGCTGAGAGACCAAAATACGTCAAAAAGCAGATGAAGGTGGAGATCACCATGCTCAAGGGGATGGAACGCTGAGGATTTCGGGCTTCTTTGCCTGCAGGATGGAAGGAAATACTGGATCAGAAAAGCATACTGGAATGAAATCAGAAAATCCTCTTTCCTTTTGCACCTCCAAAATCTGAGTTCACCTTCTACCAACTCCTATGCCCAGGGGCAGCCCAAACTGTGCCCACACCCCTGATGGGGCATGCCATGACCATGTTACCTGTAGTGACAATGACTCAAAACCAAAATATGCGTAGAAACATAGAGCTGCTCCTTGAAGAATCCCATCAAGGCCAAAGGGCACAAACCCTCCAGAACCCAGAGGCCCCAAGCTATGGTGAGAGAAGGAATGACGAAGAAGGTGGGTGAGGTGAGTTCAGCCACCTCTTCTGGATCCTCCCTCAAGACCACAAGTCCTGGGTTCCAGGATCCCCATTATCTGGATCCACCAGCCCAGCTCTCTTTAGTCCCCATCATGTTTCCAGCTCTACCCACAGCCCTCACTTCCACCCAAGTGCATTTCGATGGCCAAGAGTACCCTCCAGTCTTATAGATGTCACTGGATTCAGATGTGTTCGATCTGTAGTCCTCTTCTGTGAGCTGCCAGTTGTGCAGGTCTCCCTTAATGAAGCCAGAGATGATCATGAAGATTGGAACAAAAGCCTTCATGCCTGTGAACACTTTGATAACCAGGGATGACACACGAGCTTGTGGAATCAATACTCCTATGGTAAAGATGGAATATGAAACATCCAGAATAATCAAATCCATAGACACAGAAAGCAGACCAGTAGTTGCCAAGGGACTGGGTGGCAGAGGGTACCAAGGATGCTACTCAATGCCCACCAATGATTTTTCAAAACCTACAATGCACAGGACAGCCCCGCACACCAAGAATGATCCAGCCCAAATTGTCAGTGGTGCCAAGGATAGAAGCCGTGTATGTCCTCCTCTCCTGCCACCTTTGTTTCTAGTCCTAACCCCCCACATTCTGCCACCCAAGCCTTTCCCTCCCCAGCTTCTGCTCCACACCCCACTCTTCTCATCCTGTTTCTGTCCCCTTCTCACCAATCATCACCAGCACCAGGGCCAGAGCGACAAAGTCTGGGAACGTGGCCAGGAAAGAGGGCATATACGGAGAGAAAGTCCCCTCTAATGCCTGAGAGATGTGGTTCCCAATCAGGCTGTCAAGGCTGTAGCTCCAGACCTTAGCCACACAGACAGTGGCTGCATGGAGGAAGAAGAAGGCATATTCATTAACAAAATTAAGTACTCCTCTACCTAGTACCATGGGATATCTTAAAAAAAAAAAAAAAAAAAAAGACCAAATACTTAATCTCAAAGATTTTCTCTTTTTCAGGTGAGAAGAGCAGGCCCAGATAATTCACAAAGTAGGTCAACTACTCAGTATGCTAGGAGGAAATAAATATTATGCGAGGAAAGAACACAGTGAAATAGGAACAGAGGAACTACGAGATGAGGGTTGAAAATTCAAACATAGGGGTAAAGGAAAATCCTACAAGGACAACTGACCAAAGATTTCAATCTGTTGAGGGGATGAGCCTGGGGGATATGCCTCTCTCTTATCCAGGGAACTCCCTACATTTTCTTGTCCTTTGGATTCTTGGTCCATCATTTAAGGCAAACAGGACAGAGCTGAGTAGAATGACATTGTGGGGTTTTCCTGCCATCATTACGCACTTCACTTCTGCAGGTTCAATAACTAAGTGCTCATGAAAGAGTGAAGACCCCAATCCTGTCACCCAGTTTCCAGATCTTAAGCCCACATTTTCCCACTCCCCATCCTCTTACCAATAAATAAGGTCAGAATGAGGTTCCAGCCAGTGATGAAGGCATACAGTTGTCCCATGGTGACATAGCTGTAGAGATACACAGAACCAGAACGTGGTACCTGGGCCCATAATTCGGCATAGCAGAGCCCAGACAACAGAGAAGACAGGGCAGCCACCAGGAAGGAGATGATGATAGCTGGTCCAGCTATGTATTTGGCCACTGCACCAGCCACAATGTAAATGCCAGCTCCCAGGCTTCTGCCCACACCCAAGATGACCAGGTCTAGAACGTCCAGATAAGTTGTGGGACTCTCAGGCTCCTCTATGGGCTCCAGCAGCCGCCTTTGGACCAACTTCCGACCAAACTGGTGAACATACTGATACAGCAGCCTCGACATAGTTGAGGAGGCTCAGACCTGCTGAGAAAGAAAGACACAAAGTCATCTAGAATGTCCATCCCTCCCTTGGCCCTGGGAGTCCAATTCCATGAAGCAATGGGGTGATGAGGGGCAGGTGATACAAGGACAAATGGGGCAAGTTCTGCATCTCTGAGTTTTGGTTTCTTCAAACATAAATAGGATTTTTCACATGTTTCAGTTATTGGAAAGTTTGCTTGAAGAGAAGTGAGGGGGAGCAAAATCCATTTCCCCAAAATATGCCACTTTGGCTCATGGATTTTGGGCTAAAGGCAATTTAGACACAGCAGACAAAGGAGGATTTCCTTGCCTCTCCCTTAACTGATTGAAATATTAATAATTCAGATGGGGGAGGTCTATACTAGGAAGAAAGCTATCACCAGATAAGTTTTCATCTCAGAAAGACTTGTCTGCACATTTGTTCACCAAGCATTTGCTCGTCCCATCTTCCTTGCATTGTCTTCCTTCCCCTCAAAGCCCCAGATCCCTACCCTCTTCTCCTTAGCTCAGAGTAGCCTCTGAGCCAGAACTGTCTAACTGTCTTGAGCCTCAGGGTTTTCATGGGGCTCCCAAACATAACAAACTAAATCTGTTAATCTGTCTCGTGTCAATATAATTATTAGACCAGCCAAAGAATCTAAAAAGTAGAATGGTGGTTTTCCAGGGGCTGTGATGAAGGAGGAATTGGGAGTTATCATTAAATACAGACACAGTTTCAGTCTTACAAGATGAAAAGAATTCTGGAGATTGGTTGCAGAGCAATGTAAATATACCTAATTTTAGTGAACTATACACTTAAAGATGGTTAATGTGGTCAGTTCTGTTATGTGTATTTTGCCAGTATTTCTAAAATTGCTCCCAATGATAAATAATAGAGCCGACTTCACAGTTGCTGGATATAGAAAACTCAAAAGTGATTTAATATAAATCACCAAACAGGCTTCCCTCATGAATACCAAAATCCACAGATGCTCTAATTCCTTATAGTTGCCCCATGATACAGATGAGGAACCCACAGATACAGAGGACAGACAGTGTAGTGAAGACTGAAATCAGTGGTCCACATGTCACATCCACTATATAAGGGTGATTATTGGTTGTGTGTGTTAGTCGCTCAGTTGAGTTCGATTCTCTGTGACCCCATAGACTGTAGCCCTCCAGGCTCCTCTATCCATGGAATTCTCCAGGCAACAATACTGGAGTAGGTTGCCATTCCCTTCTCCAGAATATCTTCCCAACCTGGGGATAAAACCCAGGGCTCCCACATTGCAGGCAGTTTCTTTACCATCTGAGCTATCAGGGAAGTCCAATTGTTGGTTGTACATGAGTCAAAAAAAGTCCTGTATCGTCAGGACATTGATCCAATCACCCCTCTCCCCCACACACCTCTTCTCACACAGACTTATATATCCCAGCTCCTGTTTTCATCTGGAAAACAGGTCTCTCCACCCTCAAGTTGGAGCTGGGCTGACCCTCTGCACTCTGGGGTTGCAGAGGTCTCTTTGGGAGGACGTGAACTCAGCACCCAGTCTCCTACAGAAGAGGGTGACCCAAGACTTACTGGATCCTTGGAGCAGAGCCTGGAGCACTGGGTCAGTCAGGGAGGCTGAGGGTAAGCCTTACCGGCCTGGAGCTGAGACATCTCCAAGAACCAAAGCAGGGAGTCCTGAGCACAGAAGACAGTCCTCACCCCTGGGTTGTTGGGGTGGAGATGGGGCTGGGCGGCGGGGAGCATCTGCTGTGTTGCTATCAGCCCTGACTCCTCTGTGGTTACCCTCAGGGACTAGTTCCAAGATGATTTTTGTTGCAGTATAATATTCATAAAGTAAAATTTACTATTTTAACCATCTTTAAGTGTCCAGTTCAATCGCGTTAAGTACATTCACATTTTGTCCAACCAAATTCCAGGACTTTTTTTCATCTGGCAAAACTTAAACTCTACACCCATTCATCAACAATTCCCCCTTTCTCCTTTCCCAGTTCCTGGCAATCACCCTTCTGCTCTCTGTCTCTGTGAAACTGACCACTCCAGTGGAATCACAGAATATTTACTTAAGTGGAATCACAGAATATTTGTTAGTGTTTCCTGTCAGGCTTATATCACTTAGTAAAATGTCCACAAGGTTCCTCATGTTGTAGCATGTGTTAGAATTCCCTTCCTTTGTAACGATAAATAATACTCTATTGTTGGCACATATCACATTTGACTTACCCTTTCTTGGTCAATGGGCATTTGGCTTGCTTTCATGCTTTAGTTACTGTGAATAATGCTGCAGTGAACAGGTGTTTACAAATATATCTTCCAGAATGTGCTTTCAATTCTTTTGGATATATTCTCAGAAGTAGAATTTCTGGATCATGGGGTTCTAAGATTTTTATATGTTCATGATGGAGAAAATGTTCACATATTGAGGAATGAGGAAGTCATTTTGGCTTATCCATGGTTCATCCTGAACTGTGTGTGAGCTAAGACAGCTTGTCCAACCCTCGCAGCTCATCTGCTTTAACCACTGAGGTAAAGAGCGTCTGTTTTGGAGATAAGGATGAGTAACTCCCTTCTCATGGCGTCCGTGTTAACGCTCCCTGAAAGATAAGGCTCCCTTCCCAGACACCAGGGAGCTGTTGCCTCGCTGTCTCTGTACTAAGTCTGTCTCTTTTGAAACCTTGAAGGAATGCACCCTGTCGTGTTGATGTGTGCGCTTTGTTTGGATGAGGTGTAAGACTGTGCTGGAAACCGGGCTTCAATGGAGCAGCTTCCCAGAGCTATAGGGACACTGTCTCCCTTGCTGTAGTCCTCAGTTTGGCTCAGATAAAACTCTTTCCTATTCCTATTACAGATAGTTTATTGATTATTTCTGGGGACACTTGAATTCATTTGACCATCAGGGACCCTGAGAAGTGTGGGCTGTGAGACTCAGGACCCCACTTCACCCTGCTCCCTCCCAGTCCTCTTCTGCGACTCCAGTCCCCACAGTCTGCACGTGACCTGGCACACTCCAGTGTGGGGGACCCCAAGCCTAGCTGTGCGCGAATCAAGAGAAGGGGAGTTTAAATCTCTGATGTTAATTCTAGCAACGAAAGCATTTTTTTTCATCACTTCTGCCGCAGCAACAAAAGCCTTTAACAAGCATCATGCTTGAGTCCAGCCTTGCCCAAAGGGATGGAAGAGGATGAAATGGAATGCAACTTAGTCCTCTTCTTCAAGCAGCTCTGTTTGCTGGGAGAGATGAGTACGGAGGCAGAAGAGAAAGAGGAGGTAAGAGGTAAGGATGACTACTTCACTAGGCACAACCATGTCCCCAGCAAATGTATCCTAAATTACATGACACATGCACATTTAATAAATGAAGCTCATTCATTGTCTATTGGGACTTCAGATTTACCTTGCCCCCCTGCATTTTCCTTGGCTACCCTAAACTGGTTGCCACAGTAGATCAATGATAAGAGGAGCAAAAATTTACTTTGGCTCAGGACCTCCCTGGCAGTCCTGTGGTTAAAACTGTGTACTTCCACTGCAGGGGGCATGGGTTAAACACACACACACACACATATATATAAAGTTTAACTTTATATAGATGTCCTAAATCAATCAGATGCAGTTTTCTTTTTTTATTTATTTTTTAACAGTAGAATCCTCTTTCAAAAATTTAATTAATTTATTTATTTATTTTTGAGGGCAGTGGGGTCTCATTGCTGTACACGGGCTTTCTCTAGTTGCGATGAGCAGGGGCTAAGTCCTGTCCAATGCTTTGCACCCCCATGGACTGTAGCCCACCAGGCTCTTCTGTCCATGGGATTTCCAGACAAGAATACTGGAATGAGTTGCCATTTCCTCCTCCAGGGGATCTTCCCAACTCAGGGATGGAACCCAGGTCTCCTGCATTGGCAGACAGGTTCTTTACCACTGAGTCACCAGGAAAGACCTTTTGGGAGGGGGGTTGTGACTATAAGGGACACAAGGTGCTGTTGTTACTCTGCATCTTGATCTGGGTGCTCATTACAACTGTATGCTCTATTTGAGAAAACACAGCAATGCAAAAAAAAACGGTAATGACACATGCACTTCTGAAAAAGTATAGGGCATTACCATTCATAAACATAAGCAAACAGATAAAGAAATAGCTGTGAAATGCAAAACCCCAGTCCTCTATATTACTTTTTCTGATTCCAATCTATATGAACTCACTCAATAGACAATAAAAGCCCTTCAAGTAACAGGTCTCACCCCTCAATGGATTAACAAAGTATTTAATCAGTAAATAACAGGTTTGGGGACGTCCCTGGTGGTCCAGTGGCTAAGACCCCCCGCTCCCAATGCAAGGGGTCTGGGTTTAATCCCTAGATAGGGAACTAGACTTCACAGGCCTGCAGCAACAGACACGGCAGTCAAATAAATAAGTAAATAACAGGGTTTGTGGGAGACAAGAGGAAAAACTTTCTTACAGTTGTATTTATTTATTTGGCTGCCATGGGTCTCTGTTCCTGCATGCAGGCTTTCTCTAGTTGTGGAGAGCAGGTGCTACTCTTTGTTGCATGTCCAGGCTTTTCATTGTGGTGGCTTCTTTTATTGCCAAGCATGGCCTCTAGGGTACTCAGGTTCAGTAGTTGTGGGACAAGGGCTTAGTTGCTCCCAGGCATGTGGGTTCTTCTCGGACCAGGGATGGAACCTGCCTCTCCAGCATTGGCAGGTGGATTCTAATTCACTGGGTCACCAGGGAAGTCCTGGAAAATTCTGATGAAATATTTCTTCCACTACATACAGATAATAGCGAGCATCCAGGAGGGTGTTTATGACCAGCCGAGCCTTGTTCTAAGTTTTCCTTCATTTCCTCTTCACGACTCCCCCATGGGATGGGTACCCTTCCCATCCCTGCATTACTGAGGAGACGCCAAAGAGGCTAAGCCCTAGAGAGTCAGAACCAAACCAGGAGCTCGGCCCGCAGGCTACACACGGAACCAGCAGAGCGGACCCCCTCGGAGCGGGTCCGGGGGTGGGGCTGGTTCATGCTCCTGGGGGTCACTAGCTCCTCCCCTTCACAGTGTTCCTTATCACTTAGGCGCTGACCCTTCTGGAAAACCTGCTCATCATCACCTTGACCCTGGCTGACCGCCGCCGGGCCATCCGCCAGAGACTCCTTCTTGCCGCCCTTCTCGCTGCTGGAGGTGGGCTTCACCTCAGCCGTGACCCCACAGCTGCTGGCCCACCGCCTCATGGGACGTGGGACTGTCCCCGGAGCAGGATGCTTCGCCCAGACGGGGCTCGACTTCACCCTGGGCCCCGCAGAGCCCCTGCTGTGGCTGGGATGTCCGCTGACCGCTGCCTGGCCACGCCGCCCGGGTGGTACCCAGCGCCCCACACGCATGCGCGTCTGCCAGGTCCTCGGACCCGGCGGCTGGGCGGGCTGCCTCCTCTTCTTCACTGGGCCCCTCGCCTGGATGTCCTCTCCCCGTCTGTGGCCCCAGCATCCTGGACCACTCCCTCTGCAACAGCACGCCCTTGCTGGAGCAGGTGTGCGTGGCCACCCGACCCCTGCCGCTGGCATCCTTCCTGTGGCCGTGTGCACCCTGGCAGGCCCCGCGGTAGGGCCCGGCATGTCCTACGGCTCTGCATCATTGGCTCAGGCCTGCACCTGCCTTCCTCGAGGGGACTCCTTCTCCACCCACTCTTCCCACATCCTGGTGGTCTCCCTTACCTCCGCGAGCTGCTCAGCCTCCCCCGCCCAGCCCCTTCTCTGTGTACCTGAGCCCCAGGCAGACCACGTGGCTTGAGCTATAAAAAGGAGGGACTTTCTGCCACGCGATCATGTTGACCCTGGTGAACCCCGTCATCTGCTGCCTGAGGAATGAGCTGGTCCAGAAAGTTAGCAGGAATTTGCTGATCAAGGAGGCTGAGGTTTTCTCCCAAGAAACTCAGAGCCTAAGGCTTCCAGAGGGGCTGCTCGGTATTTAATCCATTTCTTTTTTTTTCAGTGAAGGCCTTGGAGAAAAAGTTTCCTAGTGGGAAAGCTGATGGTGGTTATTTCTGCATTGTAGCAGAATAGAAGATGAAATGGATTGTTCCTCTGCTCAGAAAGCACAGTCATTTGGCAGTAACCATGGAGACTGGACATGAGTTTGAGTAAGCTGCAGGAGTTGGTGATGGACAGGAAAGTCTGGGGTGCTGCAGTCCATGGGGTTGCAAAGAGTTGGACACGACTGAGCCTCTGAACAGAACTGATGGAGACTGCTAGTCATTCTGCTTATCCAGTCTTCAGGTTAGTAACAGAAGACTTTGAATTTTATCCAGACACATAATGTCCAGTAACATTTCCCATCCTTCCTGCAGCTCTTTTGCTCTCATGACTGAGTCTTAGAGGATGGGGTGTACATGGAATGATCTGTGTGTTTCATGAACTGTGATTTCATAAGAAAATTGCCTTCTCTCCATTTTTTTCCCCTCCCATCTTCCTGCTGCCTGGGGAATGTGATCTCTGTGGAAGGACAAAAGGTGGAAGCAGCTGTCGAGAGTAGAGACCCCATCGAGCTCCCCAGATGGCTGGATGGTAAAGAATCCAGCTGTCAAAGCAGGAGACATGGGTTCGATCCCTAGGTTGGGAAGATGCTGTGGAAGAGGAAATGGCTAACCGCTCCAGTATTCTTGCCTGGAAAATCCCATGGACAGAGGAGCCTGGTGGGCCATAGCCAAGAGGATTGCAGAATCGGAAACAATTTAGCCACCAAACACCACACACCACATCACTCTGGGTCCCTAGATGAGCGTGCGGAACAGCGCCGCCTGCTGGCCTTGCATCAACCGCAGACATCCTCTGTAAGAGAAAAGGAAAGTCTATCTTATCTCACCACTAGGATTCTTGGTTACATCAGCTTACCATAAACTTCCCTGGTAATACAGCTATAAAAGAAAATTCTCAGAGTAAAACCCGGGCTGGAGAAGCCAAGATAAAGGGACAGAACCTGGCATTCCCTGGCCGTCCGGTGGTTAGGACTCTTTTTTCACCGCTGGTGGGTGTGGGTTCAACCCCTGGGCATGGGACTAAGATCCCACAGGCTGCACGGCCAAGGGAAAAAAAAGAAAGGAAGGAAGAAAAAGGTGGAAGAGAGAACTGCTGTGGAAGTAAAAAAGGTGTGCACTGGGGTGGAGAGGGTGTTCCAGTACAAATCAGGCTGGGCTCCAGGGACCACACTTGTTCAGGAATCCAGAAACCAGAGAGGAGGTGGGAGTTCTCCATTGCCTCCCTCCCTGTCCCCTCTCAGGTCTCACCTGTTTCCTCTGGAATAAACTTAGCTTTGTCAGTCTTACAGGTCTGTTCCTGGTGGTCATAGGCTAATTGGGCAAGAGCAATACATATCAATAGCTGCAAAGCACTCTGTGTGCCCTGAAGGATAAGTCCAAGATCCTAGGAGAGCTTCTAAAGAGAGACATGAGCTGGTCTGTGATACTAAGAACCTGACAAATTTTCTTTAAGTACCACCCATTTTTGCTCTATGTTAATTTTTCAAATACATTTTATTTTTAAATTTATTTTTGGCTGTGCTGGGTCTTCATTGCTTTGGGGGCTACTGTCTAGTTGTGGTACGTGGCTTCTCATTGCAGTAGCTTTTCTTGTTGCAGAGCACGGGCTCTAGGGAGTGTGGGCTTCAGTAGCAACGGCCTGTGGGCTCAGGAGTTGCAACTCCCAGGCTCTCGAGCACAGACTCAGTAGCTGTGGCCCACGGGCTTATGTACTTCTCCACATGTGGGCTTTTCCCAGACCAGAGACTAAACCCATGTCTCCAGCACTGGCAGGTAGATTCCTTACCACTGAGCCACTAGGGAAGCCCCCTCAATGTTCATTTTCAATATCATCAGCAAGTGGAGGTCCCGGGCAGGAACAGTGGGAGCCTCTGGGGCAATGATCTGTTAATATCTGACTGTACCTCAAACCCACTGCGGGAGGGACCAGTCAGGCTGGGAGCTTCCTGCTGGGGTCTGTGGTCAGAGAGTGAGGACAGGGCTGAGGAAGTTGCACAACCTCGAGGGGCACAGGAGGCATGACTGGGACCTGTTGACAGCGGGGCCCTGGGCAGTGGGAGGACTGACACTGTGACAGCTTTGGGGAGCTGTGTGATGTCTGCAGGTCACTTCACTGCTTTGGCCTCTTTCAAATTGGAGCAGTAGTCTGCCGGGTTGATAAGTGCTTCCAGCTGCTAAGTGTTTAAAAGCTTGAACTATGGAGCCAGACTGACTTGAATTTGAAGGTCATCTATTTTCTAGCCCTGCTGTACAGGTCACATTCTCTGGGCCTCCCTCGGAGCCTCAGTTTCCCCATC
Organism: Bos grunniens; assembly: GCF_055505025.1. Lineage (NCBI taxonomy): Eukaryota > Metazoa > Chordata > Mammalia > Artiodactyla > Bovidae > Bos > Bos grunniens. Next base: position 61,361,892 of record NC_141182.1, on the reverse strand, counting down.
TGTAAGCTGGGAGTGATGGTTTCTCTTTTTGGTCACTTGGTTATGAGCTGGGGATGCTGGTGGTGATGAGCATGTTTGGGCGGGGGGGAGGGGGGTGGTTAGAGCTTGATGTTTTATGTGACAACAAAGGGGGTGACAGAGGATGAGATGGCTGGATGGCATCATTGACTCAATGGACATGATTTGAGCAAACTCCGGGAGATAGTGAAGGACAGGGGAGCCTGTCTTGCCACAGTCCATGGACTCAAAAAGAGTCGGATGTGACTTAGCAACCGAACAACAAGGGTTTATGTAAGCCGCCATGGTGATAGCCCGTGGAGCAGCCTGTAGTCTCATTCAGTTGCTAAGAACTCAGCATTTTGTCACATCTCATGTAAAACAAGTCCAGCTTACAATGCGTTAGTGAGTAACGTAGATTATACCGATGATGGAGCTGAATGGGGGCAGAGAGAGTTTTCATCATACCGCATACAGTAAGACAATTAAAAATTCCCTTTAATCACTGGGACTTACCTGGTGGTCCAGTGGTTAAGAATCTGCCTTACAATGCAGCGGACATGGGTTCAATCCCTGGGAATTTAAGATCCCACATGCCGAGGAGCAACTAAACCCTCATGCCAAAAATAGCCTGAGTACCACAACTAGTGAGTCTGTACATCACAATGAAACGAAGATCCTATGTGTCCCCAGCTAAGACCCAACACAGCCAAATTAAAAAAAAAAAAAAAAAAAAAAACTTCTTAGAGAAAAAGCAAGGATATGTCTAAAAAAACTAGGATATGTCTCTCCTACATGAGGGAATTTAGATTTACAGTCAACATGAAAATCGTGTCTCAGACTTCTGCCAGAGATTCTTCAGTATACTTTATCCAGCTTATGTTCAGAAGCTCAGTCCTGTCTGATTCTTTGCGAACCTGTGGACTGTCACTCACCAGTATCCTCTGCCCATGGGCTTCTCCAGGCAAGAATATTCAAGTGGCCTGCCATTTCCTCCTCCAGGGGATCTTCCTGACCCCGGGATCAAACCTGTGTCTCCAGCATTGTCAGGCAGATTCTTTACTGCTGAGCCACCTGGGAAACCCCCAAATTTCTTAACCTCCTTACATTTCTTTCCACTTATTAACACACTAGGATACTTATAAATAAAGATATGGCATTGCTGGGACTTCCCTGGAGGGTCAGAGGTTAAGACTGAGCTGCTTGGGGCACAGGTTCCATGCCTGGGCAGGGAACTAAAATCTCACATGTCAAAAAAAGAGAGAAAGAGACAGAGATGTCATTGTCTACAATCAGAAAATCACATCTTCTTAGTGAGAGGGAAAAGTCTCAAGAAGTATTTTATGTGTTTCCTGAATTGGCTTTAAAAAAAAAAAAAATTGTCCCTCCTTATCTATAGAAGCAGAAGTTGAAGTCATGCACTGGAATGGCTCTTTTCCTGTGTTTCCAGAAACAGTGCTGAGCCCCAGAAGGCCCCAAAATTGCCAAGTCTCTTCCTTCCCATGAGAAAGAAGGGTTTTCTTGAAAGAGTATTAGGAAACAGGTTAGTGATTCAGCTTCCCTCCCCTCTGAATTCCTAGAACTATGTTTTTCCCTCCTGGGAAAGGAGGGGAAGAGGTAAGGTAATGAGAGCGTCATCGGGGAAGCCCAGGTCTAACCCTTAGAGGGTGCAGACTAGCACCACCTTCTTTCTCACTCCCTGCCTAAGAACTCGTGTGACTCACCCCTGAATTCCTCGAATGCATTCCCTGTCTCAGGTCAGAGCCTGCACCATGGCTCCAGGCTGCCTTCTTTGGTTCATTGTCCATTATCACCCTGAGATATCTTCCCTGGTGCAGGTCTGACTGCATCCCTCCCATACTCAAAACCATTCCATATCGTACGAAGGAATATTGTTGCAGTTTAGTTAACAACTCGTATCCGACTCCATTGCAACCCCATGGACCGCAGTCCACCAGGCTCCTCTGTCCATGGGATTTTTCACCACTGAGTCCCCAGGGAAGTCCCACAAAAGAATATTATTCAGCCATAAAAAGGAATGAAGTGTTAGTCACTCAGTCATGTCCAACTTTTTGCAATCCCATGGAATGTAGCCCACCAGGCTCCTCTACCCATGGGATTCTCCAGGCAGGAATACTGAAGTGAGTCGCTATTTCCTTCTCCCAGGGATCTTCCTGACCCAGGGATCGAAAGGTCTCCCACATCGTGGGCAGATTCTTTGCCATCTGAGCCGCCAGGGAAGCCCCTCCCCCAAAAAAGGAATGAAGTACTGATATATACTATTACATGCTGAACCTTGAAAACAAATATATAATATTGCCCATGTGTGGAATTTAGAAAAATGGTACAGATGAACTTATTTGCAAAGCAGAAACAGATGTAGAGAACAAATGTATGAATGCCAAGGGGAAAGTAGGGATGAACTGGGAGATTGGGATTGACATCCATGCCCAGTAGAGAACAGTGAGAACCTACTGTATACCACAGGGGACTCCGCTCAGTGCTCCGCAGTGATCTACACGGGAAGGGAATCCAGAAAAGAGGGGGTCTGTGTACATGTATGGCTGATCTATTTTGCTGTATAGCAAAAGCTAACACAACACTGTAAAGAATTTTATTCCAGTAAAATTAATAAAAAGAAAGAAATGTAGACCCTCACACCCACTAAAATAGAATTTTTATTTCAATAAGGTCTCCTGGTGATGCACATTAGGGTTTGAGAATCCCTGCCTGGAAATATGATTTTGCAATTGTAACCAGAAATGTTCACTAACCCCAGTTCCATTCCTTAACTACTAAAAAAAATTTTTGAAGCATTGTTGATTTACAGTATTGTGTTAATTTTAGGTATACAGCAATGTGATTCAGTCATATAATATATATATATATGTATATTATTCTATTTCACTATAGTTTATTACATGAAAAGCCATATTGTTTATATATGAATCCAACTTTATTCTGAGTCCAGAAAACTTGACTGGCCCTCACGAATGCCTCCCCTTTCCACCAAGCACAGGGGTCCTGTCTTTCCTTCTAGAAGCATTGGCAGTTGAAGAGGCAGACTTCCAGTGTAGATGGTGGTTGAGGAAAGAAGGAAGTGAGAACAGGACGATTAAAGCACATTACAAGTAAGCGTCACAGCCAAACGGCTCATCTCTGAAATTCCCAGTTTACATAGACTATGGAAGGACTTACGCTGAGTCCTACTTCTTCATTTCCTCACCAAGCCTATAAAAGTTTTGGGTGAAGCTTAGAAAGCTCTTCCAAGCTCTCACTTGACCAGAAAAGCCCCAGGGCAAGGGGTTGGGGGACAGGAATGTGAAGACCATAGAGGGTGTCCACATTGCATCACTGTCCCTAGAAAGACCTAGAAACCAAAGCATTTCCCCCAAACCCCTTCTTCACCTTGTTGCTGTGTTCAAAACCATTCACTGGCTCCCTGGACATCCTTGGTGGAACAGTGGATAAGGGGCTTCCCGGGTGGCTCTAGTGGTAAAGAACCTGCCTTCCAATGCTGGAGATACCAGAGACGTGGGTTCGATTCCCTTGGTTGGGATGATTCCTTAGAAGAGGGCATGGTAAACCCCTCCAGCATTCTTGCCTGGAGAATCCCACAGACAGAGGAGTCTGACAGGCTACAGTCCATAAGGTCGCAAAGAGTCAGACATGACTGAAGTGACTTAGCATGCAGGCATGCACAGTGGATAAGAATCTGCTTGCCAATGCAGGGGACGTGGGTTTGATCCCTGGTCAGTGAAGGTTCCATGTACCATGGAACAACTAAGCAAGTGTGCCACAACTACTGACCATCTCCCTAGAGCCTCTGCTCCACAAGAAGAAGCCACCACCATGAGAAGCCCGAGAACCACAAGGAAGAATAGTCCCCACTCGCCACAACTAGAGAAAACCCACACATAGCAATGAAAACTCAGCACAGCCAAAAATAAATAAATAAACCTTTAAGAAAAAAAGAATATCCAATTATAAGATCCCTCCTTTCTCCCCATCCAACCTAAATCTTTCCCCAGCATAAACACCTGATAGCTATTTGAGCTACATCCTTCTCCAGACTGTATCTTCTTGGGGGTTGGGGGTGGGGGGGGTGCACTGCATGGGGTCTTAATTGTGGCAGGCTGGCTCCAGAGTCTGTGGGCTTAGTTCCCCCAGCAGGGATCATACCCACACCCCCTGCCCTGGAAGAGGGATTCTGAACTCCAGGATCACCAGGGAAGTCCTGACTATGCCCTTTTCATTCATCCGAGGGCAGCTTCCTGGTCTGAAGGAGATGAGATGTCTACCTCTGCCCTTGTTTAGCTGTGTGATGGTGGAGAATCCATGTACCCCTCTGAGTTTCTGTCTCCCTCATCAATACCTGGAAGAAAAATTTGCTCCCCTTCACCCACATCTTATGTTCACATTTGCTCCCATGACATTGGTTAATGCAAGCGACACAGCCAAGTCCCATATCATCGGAAAGGAAGTCTAATTCTCCCATGAGGAAGCCTGCGTGGTAAGTTGCCTCAGTCATGTCTGACTCTGTACAACCCCTTGGACTGTAGCCCACCATGCTCCTCTGTCCATGGGATTCTCCAGACAAGAATACTGGGGTGGGTTGACATGCCCTCCTCCAGGGGATCTTCCCCACCCAGGGATTGAACCCACCTCTCTTATGTCTCCTGCATTGGCAGGTGGGCTGTTTACCACTAGCACCACCAGGGAAATGTCCCCTCACCCCCAAAGGCAGTAACTACTTTGATCGTTAGATCTACCTCGGACCCAGTGAGGCAAGGAAGACAGCAGGCAGGACAAAGAGTGTTTGGGCCAGGGACCGGGGAAGAAGGAGAGAAGTGAAAGTTCTTTCTCACTACCACTCAAGGCCTCCTGCGATTTCGCAATCTGTCTCCACTTCCTCCTCTTCAAAATGGACCTGTTGGTGAGGTGAGGGTGTGGTGGGGAGGGGTGGGAAGGAATAGAAGCGGGAGAAGGCGCTATTTCAACAGAAGGACTGTCTGGGCATTCACATCTCTGCCTGTGGTGATCAGAGCTGTGCATGTGGACTCGCTCCTCCCAGGTATAGAAACACCCCTCCAGCCTCTCTCCTGGAGGGCCCACAGCGCCCCCATGTCCTCAGCCCCACTCAGGAGTGACCTGGGTCGCCTCTGCACCTACTTGGAGGAACTGGAGGCCGTGGAGCTGAAGAAGTTCAAGTTATACCTGGGGACTGCGACAGAAATGGGGGAGGGCAAGATCCCCTGGGGGCGGATGGAGCAGGCAGGTCCCCTGGAAATGGCCCAGCTGCTGGCAGCTCATTTCGGGCCACGGGAGGCCTGGCTGCTGGCCCTCAGCGTCTTTCATCAGATCAACAGGAAGGACCTGTGGGAGAGAGGCCACAGAGAGGACCAAGGGAAGGGTAAGGAGGTGGTGATGGCCCGGGCTGAAGCTGCCACCCACTGATTCCCTTCTTCTGTGTTTTTGTTTTGCTGTGTTTTTTTTTCAAGATTTTTCTCCTGCTTCCTGTTTTAAAAATTAATTAATTTGTCTGCACCTGGTCTTACTTGTGGCATGTGGGGTCTTCGTTGTAGCATGCCAGTTTCTCTCTGTAGTTGCATGGAGGCATGTGAAATCTTAGTTCCCCCACTGGGGATTGAACTTGTGCCCCTTACACTGGAAGTCAGGTTCTTAATCACTGGACCACTGGGGAAGATCACCCTTCTCCTTCCTGATGATTGCTGGGCTCCCAAGAGCCACCTCTAACCCATCCCTCTGGTGCCTGGAGCATCTCCCTCTATCTTCTTCACCTGGAAAACTCCTATTCATCCGTCAGAACCCTGAAGGCACTACTTTCTCTGTGATTCCTTTACTCATTTTCTCCCTCCCCCTGCTCAATCACCTTGGCTGGCTTGAAAACCCCACTTTTCATACTAAGTGCTTAATAAATATATATTTTGGAGTCCATGAAAGAATAGAAGATGCTCAATAAATAAGTACTGAATAAAAAAATATGCCAGTACACATGTATAAAAGACATTTCAAAAATGCTAGTTTCTGGTGTGGGGCTGAAGGGGAGGAGGAATCCAAGCTGACTCAGAATGCCCTGGCTGAGGGATTAATCAGATGGATGGAGGTGCCAATCACTATGATCGATACCCATGGGCAGTGAGTTATTACCATGTAGACAGTTTGATGTAATGGAAGTTACTGTCGTGAAGGGCTAGTCAGATACGTGCCAGCTGATCTGACAAAATTCCTCTTCCAGACGCTCCATCTGGTGGCCCACCCTCACTGGGCAGTGAGTCAGCATGTTCTCTGGACGTCTTGGCTGCCGCTCCGAGAAAAGGTGAGCCACGAGCCATGTAAGCTGGTGGAGCCACTATGGAAAACAGCATGGAGGTTCCTCAAAAAACTAAAACTAGAATTACCATATGACCCAGCAATCCCACTCTTGGGCATATACCCAAACAAAACTCTAATTCAAAAAGATACACGCACCCCTTTGCTCACAGCAGCACCAGTCACAGTAGCCAAGACATGGGAATGACCTAAATGTCCATCGGCAGTTGAATGGATAAAGATAAATATATATATTACATCTTCTTTATCCATTCCAGCCTGAAGAAGCTGGAATGCTATTCAGCCATGAGAAAGAATGAAATCAGGCCATTTGCAGCAACATAGATGCAACTAGAGATTATTGCTCTAGGTGAGGTCAGAAAGACAAATACCATATGATATCATTTATGCGTAGAATCTAAAATATGGTGCAAATGAACCTATCCACAAAATAGACTCACAGACCTAGAGAACAGACTCCTAATTGCCAAGGGGGAGGTGGGTGGGGGAGGGAAGGACTAGTTTTGGATTATCGGATCCAAACTAGTCTATGTAGGATGGATAAACAACAAGGTCTTACAGTACCACAGTGAAGTATGTTCAGTATCCTGTGATAAATCATAATGGAAAAGAATGTTTAGAAAAAGAATGTCTATATGTGTATAAGTGAGTCAGTTTGCTGTACAGCAGAGATTGGTACCACACTGTAAATAAATCAACTATCCCTGCCTGTGTGCTCAGTCATGTTTGACTCTTTCGAGACCCCATGGATTGTAGCCCACCAGGCTCCTCTGTCCATAGTATTCCCCAGGCAAGAATACTGGAGTGGGTTGCCATTTCCTTCTCCAGGGAATCTTCCCAAGCCAAAGACTGAACCCGCATCTCCTTCACTGGCAGGCAGATTCTTTATCACTGGGCCACCTATTAACGTAAAGTGTGAAAATCGCTCAGTTGTGTCTGACTCTTTGTGACCCTATAAACTGTAGCCCACCAGGTTCCTCTGTCCATGGAATTCTCCAGGCCAGAATATTGGAGTGGGTAGCTGTCCCCTTCTCCAGGGGATCTCCCCAACCCAAGGATCAAACCCAGGTCTCCCGCATTGCAGGAGGATTCTTTACCATCTAAGCCACCTGGGAAGTTAAAAAAAAACAACAACAAAAAAGAATAGTTCCCATGTTGCTTCTGCTTCCCACAAGAAGGCAAGATCTGTGGTGTTGTACCGAAGTACCGAAGTTCCCAGGCTCCATCTAGAAAAGACTTCCAACGTCATCGCAAAGCAGATAGTCCACTAGACCACAGTTTGCATTAATGCATGCATTCATTAAAGGCTGCTGACCAATCTATCTTTCACGGTCCTTCATTCCTCTCCGTTAGATCCCCAGGAAACTTACAGGGACTACGTCCGCAGGAAATTCCGGCTAATGGAAGACCGCAACGCGCGCCTGGGGGAGTTCGTCAACCTCAGCCACCGGTACACGCGGCTCCTCCTGGCGAAGGAACACTCCAGCCCCAGGGGGGCCCAGCAGAAGCTCTTGGACTCGGGCCGGGGACACGCGGGGACCGCTGGCCACCCGGCCAGCCTCATCCAGATCGAGGCCCTCTTCGAGCCAGATGAAGAGCGTCCGGAGCCCCCGCGCACCGTGGTCCTGCAGGGCGCGGCGGGCATGGGCAAATCCATGCTGGCCCACAAAGTGATGCTCGACTGGGCCGACGGGAAGCTCTTCCAAAACAGGTTCGACTACGTCTGCTACATCAACTGCCGGGAGATGAACCGGGGCACCGCAGAGCTCAGCGTACGAGACCTCCTGGCCAGCTGCTGGCCGGAGCCCTGCGCACCTCTCCAGGAGCTCGTCCGCGTGCCTGAGCGTCTGCTCGTCGTCATGGATGGCTTTGACGAACTCAGACCATCCTTCCACGAGCCGCAGGGCCCCTGGTGCCTCTGCTGGGAGAAGAAAGCACCCGCGGAGGTCCTTCTGGGCAGCCTGATTCGTAAAAAGCTCCTGCCCGAGCTGTCTCTGCTCATCACCACGCGGCCCACCGCTCTGGCCAAGCTCCAGCGCTCGCTGGAGCATCCCAGGCACGTGGCGATCCTGGGCTTCTCCGAGGCCGAGCGCAAGGAGTACTTCCACAGGTATTTCCACGACAGGGAGCAGGCCAGCCAGGTCTTCAGCTTCGTGAGGGACGACGAGCCCCTCTTCACTCTGTGTTTTGTCCCCATGGTGTGCTGGGTGGTCTGCACCTGCCTCAAGCAGCAGCTGGAGGGCGGGGGGCTCTTAAGACGGAGGTCGAGGACCACGACGGCCGTGTACCTGCTCTACCTCCTGAGTCTGATGCAACCCAAGCCAGGAACCCCCACCCTACCGTCCCCGCCCAACCGGAGGGGGCTGTGCGCCCTGGCAGCCCACGGCCTCTGGGAACAGAAGATCCTCTTTGCGGAGCGCGACCTCCGGGAGCACGGCCTGGACGCTGCCGACGTCTCTTCCTTCCTCAACATGAACATCTTCCAGAAGGACATCATCTGTGAGACGCTCTACAGTTTCATCCATCTGAGTTTCCAGGAATTTTTCGCGGCCATGCACTACGTCTTGGATGATGGAGCGAGCGAGTCCGGCCCCGAGCGGAACGTCAGCAGGTTGCTGACCGAGTACGCCTTCTCCGATAGGAGCTTCTTAGCCCTCACAGTCCGTTTCCTGTTTGGACTCCTGAACGAGGAGACCAGGAGCTACCTGGAGAAGACGCTGGGCTGGAAGGTCTCGCCTGGCGTCAAGACTGAGCTGCTCGAGTGGATCCGCCGCAAGGCTCGGAGCGAGGGGTCCACCCTGAAGCAGGGCGCCCTGGAGGTCTTCGGCTGCCTGTACGAGCTCCAGGAGGAGGAATTCATCCAACAAGCCCTCAGCCACTTCCAGGTGGTCGTGGTCAACAACATCACCACCAAGATGGAACACATGGTGTCCTCCTTTTGTGTGAAGAGCTGCAGGAACGCCGAGGTACTGCAGCTCTTCGGGGCTGCCTACCAAGCCCATGGAGAAGACGGGCTGAGATGGCCCCTGGCAACGTCGTAAGTATTTGCTGGGGCTCGCTCCCCGAGTTCATGTCCTTAGCCAAGTTCATGTTCTCAAAGCGGGTGACTTTTCCCTCCATCCTAGGAGATATTTGGCAATATGTGGAGAAGGATTTCGCTGTCACAGTTAGGGGAGATCAGACAGATGCTAGGGGTCTAGTGGGTGGAGGTCAGGGATGCTGCAAAAATATCCTATAATGCACAGGACAGCCTCCATCACTAACAACTATTTGGCTCCGAAGTGTCAACAGTGTCCAGGTCATTTTCTAGTTCTTAAACAACAAGAACAAAAACACTAACAGTTGCTCAGTGTGTCCAGCTCTTTGAGACCCCGTGGACTGTAGCCTGCCAGGCTTCTCTGTCCATGGGATTTTCCAGGCAAGAATACTGGAGTGGGTTGCCATGCCCTGCTCCAGGGGATCTTCCTGACCCAGGGATGGAACCCAGGTCTCATGCATTGGCAGGTGGATTCTTTACCACTGAGCCACCAGGGAAGCCCTAAGCAATACTTATCAGGACTAAATAGTGGCCCATGTCAAGGAGAATGTATCCAGTCAACATATATTATCCAGGGCCTTATATCTGTGGGCTGGGCTATCCCTTTTTTTTTTTTCAGTGTTTTTTTTTTTTTTTTCCCTTGTCCTTGCCCTGCTGGGCTTAGGAGATCTTAGTTCCCTGACCAGGGATGGAACCTGGGCCCCTGGCAGTGATAGCACACAGTCCTAAGCACTAGACCTCCAGGGAATTCCCAGTGATTTTCTAATCTTACTATATGGTATTTTTTTTTTTTTCTTAAAAGTTTTTTCACATTGAGGTGTAGTTGATTGACAATGCTGTGTTAGTTTCAGGTGTACAGCAAAGTGACTCAGATACATAATACATATATATATACATATATATACTTTTTCAGATTATTTTCCATTATAAGTTATTACAAGATATTGAGTATAGTTCCCTGTGCTATACAGTAAGTCCTTGTTGCTGGGCATTTTTTTTTTTTTTATAGATTGAAGACAGTATCAATAAGCCAGCCAGTGCCCCTAACAGAGCAGTCAATGGAGAAGGAAGATAGACAAAGAATAGTAAATAAATCAATAGGCAAATGAAATGAAATTGATTAAGGTAGTTGCAAACAGAGTTATCTATTAGGAAGAAAGTAAAACCGGGTAATATTATATAACAGACAGTGACTTGAAGGGGGAAGGGCAACATGAAAGGAGGTGGTCCGTGAAGGAAACTCTGAGCAAGTGACATTTTCTGTGTGTTTGTTTGGCTAGGACTTTGTTTTGGTTTGGGTTCCCTGAGGAATCACCTTAGAAGCAAAGATTTCAACATAAGTGGAGTGGAAAGGAAACATTCTTGTTCCCTCTCCTCTCTTAGGTTGTGAAACTGGGGACTTATAAATTAGACTTACAAAAGACGAGATTCACAAGCTAAAAAAAAAAAAAATAGAAGTTTAGTAGCACGTCCATTCCTACTTACACGAGAATGGACCCAGAAATGAGTAACCCTAAGGGATCTGTAAAATTTGGGCTAAGGCATATATATATGGAACCTAGAGAGATGGCACTGATGAATCTATTTGCAGAGCAGCAGTGGAGACACAGGCAGACAAAGGGAACAGACTTATGGGCACGGTTCGGGAAGGAGAGGGTGGGAGGAGTTGAGAGAGGAGCATGGAAACATACATTGCCATATGTAAATTAGACAGCCGGTGGGAATCTGCTGTCTGACTCAGGGAGCTCGACCTGGTGCTCTGTGACAACCTAGAGAGGTGGGATGGGGTGGGAGATGGGAGGGAGGTTCAAGAGGAAGGGGACATATATATACCTATGGCTGATTCATGTTGCTGTAAGGCAGAAAGTAACATAATGTTGTAAGCAATTATCCTTCAATTAAAAATAAATTTTAAACAAAAAGAATTTGGGCTTATGTACAGTCTTAACAAAAGAACAATATGTTTGTAGGGCTATGACAAGACTTGAGTTTCTGGTGTGGCAAGCTGTGGAAAGGCATATATGTGGGAAAACTGATGGAATAATCGTTTGTGCAGTCTCACAATGATTTCATCAGCTTTGGAACTGCGGGGGAAGAAGAATCCTCTTCCTTGAGGTTAGGGTCTCTGACTGGGCCTAAGAATTAAATTGACATAAGACAGCATTATGGGGGAAACACCCAAACTTTATTAAAAGAATGAAGACCGAAGAGCAGGTGATGCTGCTGGCCTGGGGACCACACTTGGGAACCACAAGTACAGATGAAAGGCTTTAAAGACCTCCCTGGGGCTTTCCCTGGTGGTCTAGTGGTTAAGACTCCGTGCTTCTGCTGCAGGGGGCACGGGTTTAATCTTTGTTTGGAACTTAGATTCCCCCACGCTGCATGCACTGCCAAAATAAATAAACCAATAAATTTAAAGAGCTCCCTGATAGTAACTCAATCAAGTAGTGGAGCTCTATAGTTTTCTGCCCTCTCTGAGTTGCTTGCTAATGCTTTTGGAAAAAAAAAAATTACAATGGAATATTTCAAATATACACAGAGTATTTATATAGAGATAGATAGATGAATATATATATTCATCATTTATTTGACCAGTTAGCAACATTTTGCCAAATGTGCTTCATCTATTGTTCCCTGTCTTGCTTTTTATTTTTCCTCAAAAAAAAATTTGGGGGGGATTGTTCCTGCTAGGCTTGTGGAATCCTATTTCCTCAACCAAGGATTGAACCTGTGCCCCCTTCCCTCACCATGGCATCATCATTCCTAACAAAATTAACAATTCCTGGGAATTTCCTGGTGGTCCAGTGGTTAGGGGACTTCCCTGGTAGCTTGGACAGTAAAGTGTCTGCCTACAATGCAGGACACCCAGGTTCAATTCCTGGGTCGGGAAGATCCCCTGGAGAAGGAAACGGCAACCCACTCCAGTATTCTGCCTGGAAAATCCCATGGACAGAGGAACCTGGTAGGCTACAGTCCATGGGGTGGCAAAGAGCTGGACACGATTAAGCAATTTCATTTTCACTTTCCAGTGGTTAGGGCTTCCTGCTGTCACTGCGAAGGGCCTGGGTTCAATACGGGATTGAACCCAGGAATCGATCAGCATAGCAAAAAACAAAAGCAACAACCAAAAAACACAATTCCTTAATATCTTCTAATACTCAGTCCATATTCAAATATAGAGCTTCCCTGGTGCATGCGTGTGTGCTAGGTTGCTTCAGTTGTGTCTGACTCTTTGCAGCCCCGTGGACTGTAGCCCACCAGGCTCCTCTGTCCATGGGATTCTCCAGGCAAGAATACTGGAGTGGGATGCCATGCCCTCCTCCAGGGGATCTTCCCGACCCAGGGATCGAACCTCTGTCTCTTACATCTTCTGTATTGACAAGCAGGTTCTTTACCACTAGTGCTGCCTGGGAAGCCCTCAGGCTCAGTGGTAAAGAACCCACCTGCCAATGCAGGAGACACAGGAGACGTGGGTTTGATCCCTGGGTTGGGAAAATACCCAGGAGAAGGAAATGCTAACCCACTCCAGTCTTCTTACTGGGAAATTCCACGGACAGAGGAGCCTGGCGGGCAAAGAGTGGGAGACGACTGAGGGACTGAGCACACGTTCAAGGGCCAAACATCTCCGTAAACTGACCGTCCTGTCTGTCCTTCCTGCAGCCCCGAGAGGCACATTTTACCCGACATCTACAGCGAGCAGCTGGCTGCTGCCCTCAGCACCAACCCCAGCCTGGTGGAGCTGGCTTTGCACAGCAACGCCCTGGGAAGCCGGGGGGTGAAGCTGCTATGTCAAGGACTCAGACACCCCAACTGCAGACTGCAGAACCTGAGGTGAGTCCAGGCTGGTCTGTGAGCTTCTGGGGGCCCTACCGTTCCATCTCAAGGGGCTCCGTCAGAAAGAGCATAGGATGGGACTTCCCTGGTGGTTCAGTGGTTAAGACGTCCAGCTTCTACTGCCTGGGGCACGGGTTTAATCCCTGGTTGGGGAGCTAAAATCCTGCAAGCCACGTGGTGTAGCCAAAAAACAAAAAATCATAGGATGATGTTTGCTTGAGGTCCCATAAGAAAGCACCACAGGCTGGATGACTTAAGTGATGGACTTTGATTTTCTCAAAGCTGTGGAGGCTGGAAGCTCTGGCTCAGCGCGTCGGCAGGCTTGGTTTCCTCCGGGCCCCTCTCCTTGCCTTGCAGACGGCCACCTTCTTCCTGCATCCTCTCAGGGTCTTTCTTCTTTGTGTGTCTCTGTCCTAATCTCCTCTCCATAGAAGGACACCCGTCATATTGCACCAGAGTCCACCCTCATGACCTCACTTTAACTTAATTACCTTCTTGTAGTGATGGAGAAAAGAAGAGAGAATGGGGAGAGGAGGAATAAATTAGGGGGTGGAGATTAAAATATACACACTGTGTTGTTTTTGTTTAGTTGCTGAGTCAGGTCCCATTCTTTGCGATCCCATGGACTGTAGTCTTGACAAGAATACTACAGTTCGTTGCCATTGCCTTCTCCAGGGGATCTTCCCAACCCAGGGATCGAATCTGCATCTTACATCTCCTACGTTGGCAGGCGGGTTCTTTACCACTAATGCCACCTGGGAAGCCCCTTTACAAAACAACCCCAAACGAAATCACCTGGCTCTTTTCTTCTTTGCGTCTCAGGTTGAAGAGATGCCAAGTTTCCAGCTCTGTCTGCCAGGACCTGACGACCGCACTGATCGCCAACAAGCACTTACTGAGGATGGACCTCAGTGGCAATGCCCTGGGGCTGCTGGGTGCGCAGCTGCTTTGTCAGGGGCTCCGGCACCCCAAGTGCAGGCTTCAAGTGGTGCAGTGAGTGTCCCACCCCCCCCCTCCCCAGGAACACTTCCTTCACCTCTGTGACCTCCTGGGACAAGCTGGTTGTGTCCCAGGGCTTGAAGCATCTCCCCAAATGCCAATCCCCAAACCCCTACCTCTCATCACAGCTGCCCTTAGACCCGTGACCTGAGATGCCACCCCTCCTGGCCTCTGCACTTTGTGCGAGTTGCTGAGTCACTTCAGTCGTGTCTGACTCTTTTGCCACCCCATGGACTGTAGCCCACCATGTTCCTCTGTCCATGGGATGCTCCAGGCAAGAATACTGGAGTGGGCTGCCATTTCCTCCTCCAGGGGATCTTCCCAACCCAGGGTTCGAACCCAAATCTCCTGCTTGGCAGGCATATTCTTTACCACTGAGCTCAAATTAGAGCTGCCCTTAGACCCTTGACCTGAGACCCCTGCTCTGGACTCTGCATTTTGGAGAACCTGTTTTTGGCCTCTTCTGACCCCAGTCATTTCCACATGGTGAGGAGTCCCTGGGGCCACCTGCCCACCCAGAACCCACACCCTATTTATTGACCACATCCTGAGTACTCAGAACCCCAGAGGTCTCCGTGCAAAGATCCTTTTCTTGTGCAACTTCCTTTTTGTTCAGTGCCACTGTTTTCCAAAAAACACCCTGCCTTCCCCCTCTATGTCTTCATAACTACTTCATTAATACTACTCATAAGAACGCTCCATTTTTTCCCCATTTTTTAAGACTTTTTTTTTTTGAATGTGGACAACTTTTAAACTCTTTATTGAATTAGTTACAATATAGCTTCTGTTTTGTATTTTTGGTTTTTTGGCCACAAGGCATGTGGGATCTTAGTTCCCCAACCAGGGATCAAACCCAGACCCGCCCCCCCAATGGGAAGGTAAACTCTTAACCGCTGGACTTCCAGAGAAGTCCCCCAACACTCTACTTCTGACACTTTTATATGTGGAGTTATCCCCACACGAAGGCATGTGACACCAACTGGGTGTCCTGGAGTTTATCTTGGTTCTAACACTATCTACCTGGAGATGGCGTCAGAGTAAGGCTTCATTGCCTGGAACCTGTGTCCCCTGCATTGCAAGGCAGATTTTAACCACTGGACCACCAGGGAAGTCCCGTGTTTTTGCTTTTGTTTTATCACTTAGGAAATTAGAGATTTAGGAACTCTGTGCCAGGAGCCAGAGCAGAGACCTGTGTGTGTGTGTATTTTTTTTTTTTTTCTATTATCTCACTGCCCCTCATCTTATTCTTCCAAATCAACTTCTATTTACCCTTCAATAACCAGCTCAAATTCTCCCAGAGAGCCTTCCCTCATTGCACACCACTTGCCAAAGCTGGGTGAGGAGGCCCCTCCACCAGGATGTTCAACAAACAGTAACTCACGTTGATGGAGCACTGACCATGTGTCAGGCTGGTTCTACACCCACTGCTTTTAATAAATTATGTAATCCTCACAACAAACCTGAGGCCGGCATAATTATTATCCTTATTTTAGTCTGTGACTTGAGACATGGTGGCACATGTAACAGAAAGCTGAGACCTGATGAAAACTCTCTTGAGGGAATTCCCTGGTGGTTCAGTGGTTAGGACTCTGTCCTCTCACTGCCAAGGGTCAGGGTTCAATCCCTGGTCTGAGAACTGAGGTCCCACAAGCCACTATAGGGTGCAGCTAAATAAACAAACAAAAAACCCCCCCAAAAAACAAAACAAAATGCTCCTTTGAGGTCAAAGTATGGGGGGTGGGGAACAGGTTGTTGAACCCTAGAGACCTTGCTCTGAACTATTACTCTGTGTACAGTGCCTCCATGAGACCACCTGTGTGTGTGTGTGTGTGTGTGTGTGTTGCTTAGTTGTGTCCAACTCTCTGCAACCCCATAGACTGCAGCCCACCAGGCCCCTCCATCCATGGGATTCTCCAGGCAAGAACAGTGGAGTGGGTTGCCATTTCCTTCTCCAAAAGGAACTGTAGAAAGAAAGAAAGTGAAGTCGCTTAGTCGTGTCTGATTCTTTGTGACCCCATGGACTGTAGCCTACCAGGCTTCCCCATCCATGGAATTTTCCAGGTAAGAGTACTCGAGTGGGTTGCCATTTCCTTCTCCAGAGACCACCTATACTGGATCATAATTACTCACTCATTTGTCTTATTAGACAGGATTCTCTATCTGGAAGTGACAAAATCCTGTTTGTCTCTGTAACTTTAGGGACAATTGTAGGTTCATGTCCAGCTCTTTTGAAACCCCATGGACTGTAGCCCACCAGGTTCCTCTGTCATGGAGTTTCCCAGGACCCAGGAAAGAATCCTGGAGTGGGTTACCATTTCCTCCTCCAGGGGTTCTTCCTGACCCAGGGATAGAACCCACATCTCTTGCATTGGCAGGCAGGTTCTTTTCCATTGAGCCACCAGCAAAGTATGTTGGCTGATTAGATGGGGCAGGGCAGGAACCATCAGGATATGGAAAAGCAAAATGGCTCCCTCTTCAACTCTTCTCTTTCCTCCCAAGGTTGAGGAAGTGCCAGCTGGAGGCCGGGGCCTGCCAGGAGCTCGCCTCTGTGCTCAGCACCAGTCGCCATCTGCTGGAGCTGGACCTGACAGGAAATGCACTGGAAGACTCAGGCCTGAGGCTCCTGTGTCAAGGTTTGAGGCACCCAGTCTGTAGGCTGCGGATTTTGTGGTGAGTTCTACCGGTGTCTCTGTGAATCTGACTCCTCTAGGGACCTCATATGGGCTTTACTGTGGCTCAGAGAGTAAAGAATCTGCCTGCAACTCAGGAGACCCAGGTTCAAACCCTGGGCGGGAAATATCCTCAGGAGAAGGGAATGGCAACCTACTCCAGTATTCTTGTCTGAGAAATCCCATGGACAGAGGAGCCTGGCAGGCTACAGTTCATGGGTTTGCAAAGAGTCGATCACAACTGAGCACACACACACACACAGTTATTTTTAACTTTTTGAGGAACCATCATACTATTTTCCGTAGCCACTGGACCGTTGTACATTTCCACCCACAGTGCAAAGAGGTGCCAATTTCTCCATATCCTAACACCTGTTGTTTTCTGTTTTTTGGATAATGTCTATCCGAATGGGTATAAGGTGATATCTCACTGTGCTTTTGACTTGTGTTTTCCTAATGATTAATAATGTTGAACATTTTTTTTCACGTGATTTGTGGCCATTTATATGTCTTCTTTGGAGAAATGTCTATTTAGGCCTTTGGCCATATTTCGAACAAGTCGTTTATTTGAAAACATTACTTTTAAGATTGGGGGCAGCCATTTGCAGCAACATGGATGGACCTAGAGATTATTGTACTAAGCAGTCACTCAGTGTTGGGGATTTTTTCCCCGGGACTTGGAAACGACGAACCTGAAAGAATGACACTCGGACAGTCTCTTGCAAGGACTGACAAGTTTATTTCTGCAATCAAGCCTGTTTATAAAAGCAGGAACAAAGAGCTTAGACTATACAGCCAACAGAATGCATACAGGGTTAACATCTAATCAGTAAAAATATTTCAAGGACAACGCACTCTAAGTGACCCATGTGCTTATCCCATAACTCGTTTTCTCAAATAACATCCTTAATATTTATTATTAAATCTTGGCGCCGGGCATAACCAAAGGCAGGAAATGTTTTTCTGCCCGCAGCACACCAAGCCAGGATATTTCTGGCCCTTCGCCATTTTCCCAAAGACTTCCTCCAACCGGCTATTTTGTACTGTGCTTCCTAACAACTCAGAAAGAGAAAGACAAATAATATCACTTACAGGTGGAATCTAAAATGCTATCACTTATATGTGGAATCTAAAATATGACACAAATAAACTTATCTATGAAACAAACAGAGTCACTGTTGCAGACAACAGACTTGTGGTTGCAAAGGGGAAGGCAGGGTGGAGGAGGGAAGGACTGGGAGTTTGGGGTTAGCAGATGCTATTATAAACTGAATGGATAAACAAAGTCCTACTGTACAGCACAGGGAACTATCTTCAATATCCTGTGATAAACCATAATGGAAAAGAATATGAAAAAGAACACATACGTATAACTGAGTCATTTTGCTACACAGCAGGTATTAAGAGAACATTGTAAATCAAGTCTACTGTAATAATTTTTTAAAAAAGATTGGGGGAAGGGAGGATAGCATCAGCATTGTACAGGAAACACTCCCAAACTGGATTTTCTGCAGGTTGAAGATTTGCCTCCTCACTGGTGCTGCGTGTGAAGACTTGGCGTCCACCCTCCGCGTGAACCAGAGCCTGGTGGAGCTGGACCTAAGCCTGAATGACCTGGGGGATCCCGGGGTGCTGCTGCTGTGTGAAGGCCTCAGGCACCCCCAGTGCAAACTCCAGACCCTCCGGTGAGTCCCCGCTTTCCTCACTTTCCTAGGAGTCCAAAGTCACAATTCCTGCCCTCCTGCCTAGGCTCAGGGGGGCTGTCTCCCTCCCCTCCTCTCCTAACCTCTAGCTCCCTCGGCCTCCTGTCAAAGGTTTTTCTGCCACAGGGCCTTTGCACAAACAGTTCCTTCTTCCTGGAATGCACTCCTTTTTTTTTTTTTTTTTTCTTCTTTTAACATTTATTTTATTATTTATTTATTTATTTAGCTGCCCCAGGGTCTTACTTGCAGCATGCAGGATTTTTAGTTGTGGCATGCAAACTCTTAGTTGTAGTATGTGGGATCTAGTTTCCTGACTAGGGATCAAACCCAGGCCCCCTGCATTGGTAGCCTGGAGTCTTAGCCACTGGGCCACCAGGGAAATCTCCCTGAGATGCACTTCTGCTCTGATTTCTCCTTTTTTTCACCCTGATAATACCTGTTTCATCTGTTAGGATCCAAAGCAAATGCTTCTTCTTCATGCACATCTTCTCCAATCCCTAGATAAGATTACTTTTAGGATCCTATTTGACCTTATTTTTCTGTGTCACTTATCAGAATTTGTGTGTGTGTTGTTGTATTCCAGAAGTACAGGAACAACATTGTGGCAACAACGTGTTCCAGTGACTAGCATAAGATCTGGCTCAGAGATTATATTTTTAAATGATGGAACAGATGAAAAAGCAAATTTAAAAAAAAGAAAATGAGGAATTCCCTGGTGGTCCAGTGGTTAAGACTCTACACTTTCACTGCTGGGGGCTGAGGTTCAATCCCTAGTTGGGGGACTAAGACCCCAGAAGCTGCTGGGTGGGGCAAAAAAAAAAAAGCAGCAGGACTGTCAATTTCATCTTGCCCCTCCCCCATTCCCTCTCCCCACCTGTAAACACTAGTTTGTTCTTATATCTTTGAGTCTGCTTCTTTTGCATAATATTCACTAGTTAATACAGTAGCATTTTCGACCCCATTAAGCTGAAGACATCTGGGAATTCCCTTGTGGTCCAGTAGTTAGGACTTCCTGCTTTCACTGCTGAGGACCGGGATTCAATCCCTGGTGGAGGAAGTAAGATTCAATCCCTCTCTTTCCCCCAAAAAACTTCAGAAGAAATGAGACAGCTCTCTCCTGTGCTTAATGTCTTCCCAGGCTCTGCATTTGTCGGCTCAGCTCTGTGGCCTGTGAGGGTCTCTCTGCTGTGCTTGGGGTCAGCTCCCACCTTCGGGAGCTGGACCTGAGCTTTAATGACCTGGGAGACCGCGGCATGTCCTTGCTGTGTGAGGGGCTGCAACACCCCACCTGCAGACTCCAGAAACTGTGGTGAGTGGCTGGGAGGCAGGACTGCTGGGTGTGATGCTGGTCCCTGGCGGGGTGGGAGGGGATCTGTCCTGATCTTTTTTTCTGTTGGACGGTTATCCTTCCATGCCTCCATCTCTCTGGAAGATACGAGATGCTCAGAGGTGGAAAGAAAAGCTGTGTGAATGAGTCGCAGAGTAATTCATCCTCTGGAATGCAAACAGAGAGGCTATTTTTCCATCCAGTAATTGCCTCTAAACATGTTCTGTAAAACTCCCCTTTTCTCTGGGCATTTACTTGGGCAGATTTATAGCTTTCTGGTAACCTTTATGTAATAAAAGTTCAATCTGGGACTTCCCAGGTGGTCCAGTGGCTAATAAGTCTCCTCGCTCCCAATGCAGGGGGCCTGAGTTCAATGCCTGGTCAGGGAACTAGATCCCACATGCCTCAACTAAGACCTGATGCAGTCAAATAAATAATAAATAAATAAATATATTTTTTAAAATTCAGTCTGGTCCAGAATAAACTTCAGTCAAATGTTAATGAACCTTTCTTCCTTCCCCTTTCTCCCAATACCAGCCCATCCCTTCCTCCCAAAAGACTTAGAATGAGAGGAGGCTGTGTCTATTTTTTTTTAATTAATTGTGTTAATTAATTATTTTTGGCTTTGCTGGGTCTTCACTGCTTTTCTCTAGTTGCAAAGAGCAGGGGCTACTCTTTGTTGTGGGGCAAGGGCTTCTCATTGCCTTGGCTTCTCTTCTTGGGGGTCTATGCTGGTGGCTCAGATGGTCAAGAATCTCTTAGAGGCTCTAGGCAGGCAGGCTTCAGTAGCTGTGACTCACCGGCTCTAGAGCTCTGACTCAGTAGTTGTGGTTGCTCCCTGGCATGTGTGATCTTCCTGGACCAGGGATCGAACCCCTGCTCCCTCCATGGGCAAGCAGATTCTTAACCACAGGACCACCAGGGAAGCCCAGGCTTATCTATTTTTAATTTTCTTCCCTTCATGAATCTCTTGCTTATCTGGGGCCCTGGGTAACTGGAAACGAAGATGAGAGCTTAGGGACAGCATGTCTCCCTTTTATTTATTTATTTTTGGCTGCACTTGGGTCTTGGTTCCTGCGAGAGGGCTTTCTCTAGTTGAAGTACACAGGCTTCTCACTGTGGTGGCTTCTCTTTTTGCAGAACACAGGCTCTAGAGCACGGACTCAGTGGTTGTGGCTCATGGGCTTAGCTGCTCCTCAGCATGCGGGGTCTTCCCGGACCAGGAGTCTAACCCACGTCTCTTGCACTGGCAGGTGGATTCTTAACCACTGGACCAAGGAAGCCCCATCTCTCCCTTCATTGGTGCGGCTAGGTTCCCTCTGGGATGTCAGTTCCACCCCCTCCCAGTTTGGCAGGTGTCCAAATGATACCTGTCTCATGGGGATCATATGTGTGTTCTCATGGGGACCCCAGAGGAGGTGCTCCTGACATGAAATGATCTGGGTCAAGCTCTTTCCACAATCCCCTCCCCAGCTCTCACCATATGTCCTACTCCTGACCTTTCTGTGCCTGTGAGGTGCGTGATTATACATCACCCACCTGGGTCTTTCTCTTCCATTTCAAGTCCTGAACTGTTGCCTTATACGTTGTTTGGAGGCACATATTGCTTCACAGCCTCAGCCAAAGATGAAAACATTTCCATCTAACATCCCAACTATAACAGCACTTCAATGCTACCTATTTTTACTGTAACAGCATGGAATACAAGAAAGAAACACAACTGAACAGAATAGAAACCAGAGAAAATCAGATGGCATAGTGTTGGGGGTGGGGGCAGGAAGCAGCCCAAATCATGCTGACTTCTTTAAAAAAAAAAAAAAAAAGGAGAAGAAGAAGATGGGGGAGAGCATTGATCAAGTTGTGTAACTGGAAGTGTAGGTTTCAGGTATGGCTTGATCTAGGCATTCAGATACTTGATCTCCATTATCTTCTCTACTTATTGCTGTATTGGCTCCATTATGAGTTAAGGTTAGCCTTGATCCAGTACATGGTGGCAAAATGCCTACAGCTCTATAGATGACTTCTTTTCAGGTGCAAATTCTGAACAAAAAAATCTCTAGGGAAAGCATGATTCTAATTCACTGTTTTGGATGGATCCTGTGCCCAGAGGGAACCACTTGTGGTGGCTGGGGACAAGGAAACCAACCAGCTTAGCCCTTGACCCTATATCTACTGCTAGAGCTTGTAGATATTAATCCCTGAGATGGGGGTTTCAATGAGAAATTGGGATAGAATTACCAGAAGGAGAAATTCTTGGCTGCAGAACCAGGATATCTATTACAGATGGAGCTATGAATTCAGAAATCTTTTTTCTTTCTTTCTTTCTTCTTTTGTTTTAAAAAATTAATTTTGGGGCTTAAATGGTGACTCAGTGGTAAAGAGTCTGACTGCCAATGCAGGAGACACGGGTTCAATCCCTGGTCCAGGAAGTCCTCACATGTCAGGGAGCAACTAAACCTGAGTGCCACAGCTACTGATCCTCAGCTCGAGAGCCTGTGAGCCACAACTACTGAGACCATGAGCTGAATCAGGTGAAACCCAAGCTCTGCAACAAGAGAAGCCACCGCAATGAGAAGCCCAAGCACCACAGCTAGGGAGTAACCCCCACTTACCACAACCAAAGCCCACACAGCAACAAAGACTCAGCACAACCAAAAATAAATAAAAATAAATAAAATTAAAAACTTGAATTTTTATTGGAGTATAGTTGCTTTACAATGTTGTGTTAGTTTCTACTGTACAGCAAAGGGGACTGTCTTTAAATGCCTTTATGAAATGCTTTCCCTCACCACACTGCCCTTAACCTGGACTGATCTGATTCTAGTCTGCTTCTTTCTTAAAATGATCCCTAAAAACGTCACTCTGATTCCCTATGAAGCTGACACTTTCCAACACAAACTGCTGACATTTTCAACCACTTCTCGTCTTCCACAGGCTCGACAGCTGCAGCCTCACAGGCAAAGCTTGTGAGGACATTTCTTCTGCCCTGGGCATCAACCAGACCCTCACAGACCTTTATCTGACCAACAACGCCCTGGGAAACACAGGTGTCAGGCTGCTGTGCGAGAGGCTGAGCCACCCGGGCTGCAAACTCCGAGTCCTCTGGTGAGAGATGGTCCCTGCCTTTGGAGGAGACAGGACCCGGGGCTTGGGGTCAGGAGTCGTGTCCGACTCTTTGTGATCTCATGGACTGTAGCCCGCCAGGCTCCTCCATCCGTGGGCTTCTCCAGGCAAGGATACTGGAATGGGTTGCCATTTCCTCCTCCAGGGTATCTTTCCCGGCCAGGGATCAAACCTGGGTCTCCTGCATTGCAGGCAGATTCTTTACTGTTTGAGCTACCAGGGAAAGCCCTTCCGTAAGATGATTATAAATTAAATTTGTTAACACAGACTAGGGTCTTAAAAATGGGATGTAGCTTAGAGCAAGCTTATCTCCCAATAGATTTGATTTACAAAGATGAACTACTTAAATACTTAATTAAATACTTAATGGAGTATCTAATTCCATTAGAATTAACATATTGTAACCAAGCAGGATGTATAAGAGATTTGCTGTAAGGACTGAATGCCACCATAGTGGCCTGGAATATTTCCCTTCTTGTGTCCTCAGGTTGTTTGGAATGGACCTGAATAAAATGACCCACCGAAGTTTAGAGGCACTTCGAATGACAAAACCTTACTTGGACGTTGGCTGCTGAGTAGCTGGGCTGCTGGTTCTTCTCTTGAAGTCAGGACAGAAGAGGACCATCCCAGGACCCATGAATCAACGTTGACCTCTGTCTCTTTACTTCCTCAAGAGACAAGATCCTCTGCAGGATAATCTTTGCTGCTTGGGGTTTGTGCGATTGCTGGGCAAGAGGGTGGAATTTTAGTTTGGAGAGTTGGTGCCATGGAGAGAATTCAAGGCAGGGTCCCAGATGATTCTAGAACAGAAGCTCTCAACTGAGGGTGATTTTTGTCAGCCGCCCTCCAACCTCCCCTTTCCCAGGACACCCGGCATTGTCAGAGGACACTGGGCTGGGAGAGTTGTTGGCATCTTGTGAAGTCCTGCTATAAATATCCTAGAAAATAAAAATACACCGACAGTCCCCACAACAAAGTGTTAGGGAACTGTTGACCATAATCACCCTCCTTGGCCAGGTCTGCTTGCCTGAGTTTTCTCACAACAGGAGGTCCCGATAAGGAACTTGGTGCTGCTTATTGGTTATCCATCTTAAATATAGCAGTATATTATCCATCCCAAACTACCCCTTCCCCTCTGGCAGCCCTAAATTCATGAGCAAGCTGAACTAGGGGTAATCTGACTCACTTAAAGCAATCCCTAGGCTGTCATAAGGGCTTCCCAGGTGGCGCTAGTGGTAAAGAATCCACCTGCCAATGGAGGAGATGTAAAAGACGCAGGTTTGATCCCTGGGTCAGGGAGATCCCCTGGAGGAGGGCATGGCAATGGTATTCTTGCCCGTAGAATCCCACGGACAGAGGAGCTTGGCAGGTTACAGCCCACAGGGTCACAAAGAGTGAGACTGAAGGGACTTAGCACATGCACAGGCTGTCATAAAGCTGAAGGCTAAGGAATCTTGTGGGCATACAAGTTGAGAGTACACCTTAAGGTGAAAGTATGAGTTTTCTGGCTTTGTAGTCAGAACTGCGTCTCCAGCATTACAGGCTAATTCTTTACTGATGAGCCGCCTTAGTTTAAAACTAGCAACACGGGACTCCAGGATTTAATTACTGGACACTCAAGGTTCCATGGCTGGAGTGGTTTGGGGAGTACTACAGGGCACTTCTGAGATGGGATGTCCCAATTATAATGATTTCCCACTACGAATGAGATATAACATTTAGAAATTGTGAATCACCATTATTACACACCTATAACCATATCAACTGCATTTTAGTAGATTTCAGAATTACCTAATTATTACCAATAAAACTTTACATGAAGTTGTATCTCTAAATTCAATTCTAAGCACAGGAGTCCTGGCAACTGACTTTCCACATTTACCTATAGGTTAAGCATCTTGGCAAACTGCTAGTCCATTGATTCTAAGATCATAGTTCAGCCACTTGAACTTCTGAACAAATTTAATTCTTAACATTGAGTGTTAAATAGCCAGACTGTTTAGTTGCTAGGTCATGTCTGGCTCTTTTGGGACCCCATGGACTGTAGCCTGCCAGACGCCTCTGTCCACATTTTCCAGGGAAGATTACTGGAGTGTGTTACCATTGCCTTCTCCAGGGGACCTTACTGACCTCTAGGACTAAACTCAAGTCTTTTATGTCTCCTGCATTAGCAGTTGGGTTCTTTACCTGAGCCACCTGGGAAGTCACATCAGATACAAACTGCCACTGTAGGCAGATTCTTTACTCCTGAGCACCAGGGAAGCCCTAAATTAACACCGTTTAGGCACTTGTTTCGGAGAAGGCAATGGCAGCCCACTCCAGTACTCTCACCTGGAAAATCCCATGGATGGAGGAGCCTGGTAGGCAGCCTACCAGGACAGGACTGAAGTGACTTAGCAGCATGCCCTTGTTTAACACTCTGCCAATCTGTGTGGAGCTTGTCAGAAAGCTAAATCCCCTTTTTAACTCCCCTTAAATAACTGGGTATTTTATGTCCCAGGTGCTACTAGCCAAAACTTGGGGAAAATATGTTGAGACCACGGCAGCCATCCCTAAACACTATAGAGATGCTCCACCCCAGCTGCAAAGGGATGGAGGATCACACAGGAGGTGAGAATTAAGAGCTTTATCTGCTGCTCACAATTTCTGATTCAATGAGCACATGTCCCCATCCCCGTGGTAAAACTGCACCCACAAAACTAGTCCCTGGTCCCTAGTTTGGGAACCAGGAAGTTTCTGGACATACCTTGTATGACCTTAGTCCCCAACCCAGGGAGATTGCTAGAGGCCTAGAAACCACCTCCAGGGCTTAATCCTACGAGGAATTAACGTCTTCCCCACTAGGGATCGAAGCTGCACCCTTAAGAATGGTCTAGGAACCCAGAGACCCCTGGAGGCACCCACTGAGACAGTCCCACTTTCCAGCAAGCCCCCAGAAACTCCTCATAGTGTTCAAGGACCAACTTTGGAAATAAATGACTGGAAAAATAAACAGGACACAATATAGGTATACTGTTTTATTAATATTTATGACATTCAAATTTGTTTTATTAACATTAATGACACTTATATATGACATAACATTTATGACATTAACAATTATAAGTGAAATAAAATGATACGCAGAGCTTTTAATTGAGCAAGGGACGGGGGAGCCTGGTGGGCTGCTGTCTATGGGGTCGCAGAGTAGGACACGACTGAAGCGACTTAGCAGCATATTGAACACGGCAAATTACAGACAAAAACCCTGGAATTGTTAAGTAAAACCCCACCATTGATTAAACAGAAGTCCTTGGTTGCTGACAGAATCTGACTTGAGTCAGTAATGAAGAGCAGGATCGGTAAACGCGAGCAGATATCGCAGATTCCAATCCTGAGATGGTTTTCCCGAGCAGGGACGCTCGAAAATGGGAGCACTTTCCAGTCACAAATCGGCAAGCACCCCCATTTTGAGCATCCCGGTCTGGGTTACTGGAACCAGTTCTGACCCTTATCCTAGGAAAGATCTCTGAAAGTCATTGGTGTAAGGAGACGTTAAGCAAACTTTCATACCAGGCCCCCAGTTTTCACCAAGTGGAAGCTACTCTCTCAACCGGTAACACTCAAAACATGGCGGCACTTCCCTTCGTAAAACGGAAGTGCCCCCACAGTTTGAGTACCACAGGCTGAGAAGTTGCGGGCCAGGATCACTAAGGAATTAGAAAACAGAACGCTTCAAAGGATTAACACTAACCCAAACCGCAAGAGCAAGAGGGAAAGCTAACATGAGTCCGTGTTTACCCCCCGCCCCTGCACTATTACCATAGTACTAGAACTTCGGTTAAGGAGAGTTAAATGCATGCTGAGGTTATTCGACTTTGCCTTGGACTTCCCAACCAAGTCCTCTGCATTTGATGCACGGAGGCGGGGAAGGTACAATCCCTGGTTGGGAACTAGGACCCCTCATGCCACGTCGCGCGGTAGTGAAAAGTTCAGGCTGCCTCAATTTACGCTGAAATGAGCCAAGAAAATTCCCCTCCCTAGATGTCGCTGGCTAAACACTACCAACTTTGGGGACACAAAAGGTCAGCTACCAGAAGAGAATACACTAGGCTGGGCGAGTCGGGGTGGGATTCTCGGTGGTTACGCCTCTGCACTTTCAATGCAGGAGACGTGGGTTCGATCCCAAGTTGGGAATATCCTGCATGCCTCCTGGCTGAAAAAAAAAAAAAAAACGAAAAAAACTATTAGAATACATAAGTGCAGTTTAAATGAGAAAAGGTAGCTTCGAGTCAAACGAAGAGGTAACAACCCAGTGCAATTTCAGAACACTGAAAGCAATAAAACTTACTGAAAATAGACGAGCAGCTGGAAAAAGAAAAGGGTGAACAATTTAAGGAAAAGAATGTGCAGGTGATACTCACAAAAAGCAGGATTTCATTGCTTCTCTAGCCAGGAAGTAAGGTCTCAGACCTGCCGACCTCTTATATAAGCCAAAGACCCAGCCTTTTCGGGGAAGACCACTCCCCTCCACAGGTCTCCACCCAGACCCACCCTGCCCCATTCTGAGTGAGACCCATCCTCCAGTATTTTTTTTTAAAACCGTCGACTCCTTCATTGTTTATACCATCAAAACAAACAAATTATAAACAAACTAGGAAAATACATAGAAGTACCCCCTAAGAACATAACTGTACCTTCTGGGGACTCAGTTATTCATTCAACTACTATTTACTATTTAGCAATATTTGTTGAGCACATAAGACATGCCAAGGCATGCTTGTTAGTGTCTGGGGTGTTTGGGGTGAATAAAACGACGGATTTTATAGTCTAGAATACTGTTTTTCGACTGAGGGTATTTTTTTTCCCTCCTCAGGGGATATCTGGCAAAGTTTGGAGACACATTTGGTTGTCACAACTGGGGAAGGCAATGGAGTACCTTCAGCCTTTTGTGGATAATGCCAGGGGTCTTGGCAAACATTCTAAACTATGTACAGCGCTTTACAATGTGAATAGTGTGGAAGCTGAGACTGAAACCTAGAGGAAGGGTGATGGAAAAAAACAATCAAGAACACGTCTAATTCTGTTCATGTTATCTCTGAATCTCTGTGTATTCATACAAAGCATTGGTGTAGGGATCGCTTCGGAGTTCTTTAAATCCAGCACCCCATTAAAAGGTATTTTAAGTGTTTCTTTTTAACAACTATGAATATTACAATTTCTCAAAATATTTTCAGTATCTTTTTAAAATGTGCAGTTTTACTAAATTTATGCGTATTATTGAGATCTGAGTATTCTCCCTGTAAGAAATTCTGGACAAAGATAACAAGTCCATGGGATTTACTAAAGATTGTTGGATAAATTTCAAAAACTATATAAATAAAATGGTAAAACCAATAAATACATGTGCCTTAATGCTTAATGGCAATACAGAGTATATCTTTAGCCTATTTCATTAAGCCCCTGTTAGACATTTTCAATTTTTACAAATTTAGGATAATTTATTAATAGTGCTATAATGAGCATTTTTAATTAATATTTTTATTGGCAAATAGTTGATTGGCAATGTTGTGTTAGAATGAGCATTTTAAAATATTTCCTTTTCTGTTTTTTCTTTAAAGAATTTTTTTTTTTTTTTACAATGAGCTTTTTTTTTTTTCCCGGCCACCCTGAGAGGCTTGTGGGATCTTAGTTTCACAACCAGGTATCAAACCTGGGCCCGTGGCAGTGAAAGCATTGAGTCCTAACCATTGGAACATCAGGGAATTCCCTAAAATGTGGATTTTTGAGAGCAGCTTTGGTAAAAATGGAGACATTGGTTTCCACCCAGATCTAACCTCGCCACTCCTCTCCACCTGGACCCTCTGCTCTGTCCCCAAACCCAGCAAGGTCCTTTTCATCACCTTATTTTCTCAGCCACTGACAGCTTTTTCTTCCTGCCCTTCACCCTCATGGAGCACGTTCAGGGCCGACCCCTATGTGTCTCTCGCATTTCAAGGGCTTAGCATTTCTCTTTGTCTAATCACTAGCCACCAGTTCAATCACTTGTCACAGTTGTCCTTTGAGCTCAGCTCCCAGGGGACAGTGGTTGGTCTTATTCACCTATAGCCCCCCACCCCCAAATCAGCCCTGGGGCCCGCACTTAGTCAAAATGCAAGAAGCATTTGTTCTTAAGGGTGAAAAACTATTAATGCAATTGACTTTAAGAAATGTGAAACAAAGACTTCCATTCAAAGTTGATTTTAAGTAAATCCCGTGGAGAAGGAAATGGCAACCCGCTCTGGTATTCTAGCCTGGGAAATGCCATGGACAGAGAAACCCGGTTGCAAGAATCAGACGTGACTTAGCAACTAAACAACCACCAACGTGCCCATTAAAATCTCAAGTTAATATGTTTATTAGCTGCTTTTTTCCAATTTTCCCCCAGCTTTATTGATGTACAATTGATTTGTTAACTATTAAAGTTTTATTGATGTATACTTGATTTATTAACTGTTAATGAACCTTAAGTCTCAAGTTAATATCTTTCCTCTTTGAAGGTATTAGTCACTCATTCCAATCCGACACGACAACCCCATGGAATGTAGCCTGCTAGACTTTGCTGACCATGGGGAGTCTCCAGGCAAGAATACTGGAATGGATTCCCATTTCCTTCTCCAGGGGATCTTCCCAAACCGGGGGTTGAGCCTGGGTCTCCTACATTGCAGGAACATTCTTTACCTTTCCTCTTTACTGAGCCACTTTTTTTTTCCTTCTTTATTTTTTTTTTTGGATTAAAAAATTTCAAAGATTTAAGAAATGAGATTCGATAGCCTGGGGTGGCTGGGGGAGACTAGGACTAAATGGAAAAAGTTTGCTAAATCAAACATTCTTCCTGCAGAATTGAAAGCTCTTCATTTGCAAATCACTAGACCTTGTTGTCATTACAATCACCTGGTCTCTCCACCGTCCCCACCCAATTCATACCTTTATCTGGCTGGTCTGCATACCAGTAAGAATAGCTTAAAAAAAAAAAAAAAGATCCTCAACAGTTTTTGAAATCCTTTAGTGTACAGAGTTCTTTGCTCAACAGTGAGGTACTGCCTGGAGGTGAATGGGTGATAATCGTGTTTTTTAAAAGGATTCCTACAATTTAATGTAAAGTTACTGCTTTGTGCTGAAGTTGAGGAGAAAAAGTGGGGGGAAGGGAGGACTATTTCCAGACTAGATGAAACACTTTAGAAGACCTTACCTGACAGCTGAAATTTATTAGACATCATTTAATATATCTGGCCACCTCATGCGAAGAGTTGACTCATTGGAAAAGACTCTGATGCTGGGAGGGATTGGAGGCAGGAGGAGAAGGGGACGACAGAGGATGAGATGGCTGGATGGCATCACTGACTCAATGGACGTGAGTCTGAGTGAATTCCGGGACTTGGTGATGGACAGGGAGACCTGGCGTGCTGCGATTGATGGGGTCACAAAGAGTCAGACACGACTAAGCTACTGAACTGAACTGAACTGAATATATCAGGGCTTCCCTGGTGGCTCAAGGATAAAGAATCTGCCTGCCAATGCAGGAGACTTGGATTTGATTCCTGAGTCAGGAAGATCCCCTAGAGAAAGAAAAGGCAACCCACTCCAGGATTCTTGCCTGGAGACACCACTGAGTAAGGCGATACTCAATATGGCCTTCAAAACCAATCAAGTACGCAGTTATGTTAGAACATCAAGTGAGTGCTAAATCCCTTCAGTCGTGTCCAGCTCTGTGACACTTGGGACACAGGTAGCCCACCAGGCTTCTCTGTCCATGTGATTCTCCATACAAGAATACTGGCGTGGGATGCCATGCCCTCCTCAAGGGGCTCTTCCTGACCCAGGGATCGAACCTGTGTCTTCTGCGACTCCCATGTTGCAGGCCACCAGGCCCCATGTTGGGCCACCAGGGAAGCCCTAGAACATCACAGGATATGGGAAAGAAATAGAGCAAACTTTTGAGAGTTGTAATGATACAGACATGAAACATAGTAGGTCTACTTGTCCAGAATTTTCCAGTTCTTTTAATTGCTTTCTTCCCTAATTTCATTGAATCATGCCTCTTCAAGGACACTTCATCCAACCAGCTTTTCTAAAATAGCAATTCCATGGAATTTCCCTGATGGTCCAGTGGTTAAGACTCCACACTTCCAATGCAGGGGGCACGGGTTTTATTATTGGTCAGGGAACCAAGATCCCACATGCCATGTGATGAGGCCAAAAGAAATACATGGAATAAATAAAATGGTACAGTTATGACTGATTCACGTTGTTGTATGGCAGAAACCGATATAATGTTGTAAAATAATTTTCATCCAATCAAAAAATAAATGAGCATGAACACATGAATATATTTCAGAAAGTGTCAAAGTTAGTGCACATTTGAAAAAAAAAATTGTAATTTTTGACATTCACCTCCATGCTGTATCTGGAGTACTTGGTATGCATAATTAGCTGATATTAAAAACTCATTTGCTTATTTCTTTGTCATCTGTTTCCAAAACGAAAATGTAAGCTTGATGAAGGAAGGACATTTTCTATTTTGTTCAGAACTGTGTCCCCAGTGCTTGGTCCATCACAGACTTTTGAAAATATTCACTGAATAAGTGAATCTGCCAACTGGAAAAAAAAAAAAGAGTCTGGGAGAACACTTTAGAAAATGCGAGAATCCCTGTGAATGTGAATCTGTGTAATGATAATTTTACATTTTTTTGTTTGCAAAAACAAAAAGCATTTTTTTTTACATTTTACATGTTTTTGTTTGCAAAACAAAAAGCAAACCTCTACTTTTAGTAACGCCCACTGAGAACCAAGGGAGACGGCAATGGCACCCAACTCCAGTACTCTTGCCTGGAAAATCCCATGGATGGAGGAGCCTGGTAGGCTGCAGTCCATGGGGTCGTTAAGAGTCGGACATGACTGAGCGTCTTCACTTTCACTTTTCACTTTCATGCATTGGAGAAGGAAATGGCAAACCCACTCCAGTGTTCTTGCCTGGAGAATCCCAAGGACAGGGGAATCTCGTAGGCTGCAATCTTTGGGGTCGCACAGAGTCGGACTCGACTGAAGCAACTTAGCAGCAGCAGCAGCAGCAGAGAACCAAGAGGAAACCTTAGGGAGGCATTTCAAATGTTGATCACAGTCACTTAGGATGGGGTGTGCTTGGAGTCACATAGCCCTCATCGAGAATATTTGTCAGGCATCTTAAGAGTTGTGTCCTGGTTTTCACCTTGATTATTTTGCATTTCCTTCAGGGTTCTTTACATTGTGTGGATAAGAAATTCATTTAAAGAGTATATGTTTTTATGACTTTTGCCTAATTTAACCATCTATATTCAAGCTTTGTGAGGAAGAAAGTGTTAGTCTCTCAGTCACGTCTGTCTTTGCAACCTCGTGGACTGTAGCCCACCAGGCTCCTGTCCTTGGGATTCTCCAGGCAAGAGTACTGGAGTGAAAAAAACAAACAAACAAAAAAAGAGTACTGGAGTGGGTTGCCATGCCCTTCTCCAGGGGATCTTCCTGACCTGGGGATTGAACCTGGGTCTGACTCATTGCAGGCAGATTCTTTACCATCTTGAGCCACCAGGGAAGCCTGTGAGGATGGCCATTCTAACTAATATTGGTGATGGAATGAATGTAATTGATAAGAGAGAGGAAGGTATGAGAGTCATGAGCTTCCAAGTGTCAGAGGTGTTCGAATGTGTCTGACACTGTTGTTAACACCGAGAAGACATGAGTTTGCCTCAGCTTTAGATGGAAGCAAAGTCACGAGTTTTAAGTTTTTTTCTTTTTTGGCCACCCACGTGGCATGCAGGATCTTAGTTCCTAACCAGGGATGGAACCCATGCCCAGAGCAGCGGAAGTGTGGAGTCTTAAACACTGGACCACCACCAGGGAAGTCCCAGGGGTTTTAATTCAGGGGATTCTGAAGGTGAATCTTGTAAGATCTTGCAAACCACTTCACTAATCAATTTCTCCAGTAGACACACAGCCACATAGTTTGGGGTGGCCTGTTCTGAGTTCTTTCAGGGTACAAATTTTCTCAATAGGGGAGATGGATTGAGAGAATATCTGATTACAAGTTCAGTTTTTAAGTCGTGTCTTTGTGACCCCATGGACTGCAGCACTCCAGGCTTCCCTGTCCTTCACTATCTTCTGGAGTTTGCTCAAATTTATGTCCATTAAGTCGGTGATGCTATCTAACCATCTCATCCTCAGCCGTCCCTTTCTCCTTTGGCTTTCAGTCTTTCCCAGCATCAGGGTCTTTCTCAAGGTGAAATGGCGATTTGCAGCCAGAGTGTTGAGTGACGGGGTCAGTGGATGCAA
Source organism: Bos grunniens (assembly GCF_055505025.1). Taxonomy (NCBI): domain Eukaryota; kingdom Metazoa; phylum Chordata; class Mammalia; order Artiodactyla; family Bovidae; genus Bos; species Bos grunniens. Next base: position 61,328,526 of record NC_141182.1, on the reverse strand, counting down.
AATCCTTGAGAAGAGATACCAAAGTGAGGAGGGGTCTTACTAAGTGAGTCTAATAGGATTCTCATTAAGGCAGGTCAAGGACTCAGAGATTAAATGGAGGGAGAGGAACTTGATCTGGCATGAGAGGTGATTAGCTCTCAAGGGTCAGGGAAAAGATTTAGCAGGATTCTTTGCTAAAACCTGGAAGGCAGGCTCAGGGTCAAAGTCAAGCTCATTATTCCCTCAATTACAAATTCTACCTGTGGGGCAGAAGGACAGATTTTGTGGGGCCAGGCTGCGGAAATTGATGCAAAAGCTAATGGCGATGGATGGGGGTGGCAATCTGAAAGGGAAAAGGGGACTTAAGGGCAGAAATTCCTTCCTTCTCCTCAGGAAAGAGGTTCAGACCCTCATTCAGCACAAATAATGAGATTTGATAGCTGTTTCAGAGAGTATTTTGAATATCACCAGCACACAAAGAGTAGGCAAATTTACTATGAAAGCCCTAGGGGTGGGGACTTGACTAGGTGGGACTTACTCTCATTCTTTGGATTTCTAAGAAATGACTGAGCCAGAACAGTTTTTTAATTTACGGCTTTTTTTCTTTTTTAAAAAAAGAAACTTAAAAAAAATTAAATAATGAAACTTTTCCTTTTGGAACAAGTTTAGATTTACAGAGAAACTGCAACATGTAGAGTTTCCACTATGCCTACTCCCAGTTTCCCCTATACATGAATACATTATAACTCCAACAAGGACTGAGAAACCCGCGCAGCCAAAGGCAGAAGCGGAGCCTAAGAAAACAGGACAACTGTGTGTAATGCGATGTTCTGAGTGGGATGCTGGAACAGAAAATGACATTAGGTTAAGGTTAAAAAAAAAAAAAAAAACCTAGGGAAAGCTGAATTAACCATGGACTGCAGCTAATAATGGGATTCCCTGGTAGCTCAGACGGTAAAGCGTCTGCCTGCAATATATTGGCTTTTTAAATGTAACAGAGCACAGAGAACTGGGTACTCTATAATAACCTAAATGGTAAAAGAATTTGAAAAATAACTGATACCTATAAAATTAAATTTTAAAATACATCATTAGTACATTGGTAGAACACACGTGTTACAGTGAATAAACCAATATCATTACTGTTATTAGCTGCAGTCCATCAGTTCAGTTCAGTTCAGTCGCTCAGTCGTGTCTGACTCTTTGAGACCCCATGAATCGCAGCACGCCAGGCTTCCCTGGCCATCACCATATCCCGGAGTTCACTCAAACCCACGCCCATCGAGTCGGTGATGCCATCCAGGCATCTCATCCTCTGTCGTCCCCTTCTCCTCCTGCCCCCAATCCCTCCCAGCATCAGAATCTTTTCCAGTGAGTCAACTCTTCGCATGAGGTGGCCAAAATACTGGAGTTTCAGCTTTAGCATCATTCCTTCTAAGGAACACCCAGGGCTGATCTCCTTTGGAATGGACTGGTTGGATCTCCTTGCAGTCCAGGGGACTCTCAAGCAGTCCATAGTTAATTTATATTTCCTTAGCTTTGCTATTAGAACATTAGTACAACAAACTTGTTACATTTAATAAGCCAATATTATTATCAGCTGTAATACATGGTTAATTCGGTTTCCTTAGTTTTTTTTGGGGGGGTGGTTACACTTGGCTGGGAGGGTTTCTCAGGCTTTTATTTTGGGACAGTTTTGAGGCCTTCTGCTCAGGTCTTATAGAATGTGCTTCAGCTGGGATTATGTGCTCAGTTGCCCAGTTGTGTCTGTCTCTTGGGGACCCCGGGAACCCTAATCTGCCAGCCTCCTCTGTTGGATTGGTCTCCTGTTTTTCTCATAATTAGATTAGGAGCCTGGTGGGCTGCAGTCCATGGGGTCGCAAAAGCCGGACACAAGTGAACGGCCTTAAGAGTTTACATAGAGAGCCTGGGGACTTCCCTGGTAGTCCAGTGGTTAAGTGGAGAAGGAAATGGCAGCCCACTCCAGTGTTCTTGCCTGGAGAATCCCAGGGATGGAGGAGCCTGGTGGGCCGCCGTCTATGGGGTCGCGCAGAGTCAGACATGACTGAAGTGACTTAGCAGCAGCAGCAGCCAGTGGCTAAGACTGAGCTTCCAATGCAGGGAGCACAGATTCGATCCTACATCCCACAAGGTGCTGCCAAAAATTTAAGAAATTTACACATTAAGAGAAAAGAGAGAGACATCCTGTTCCCAGAATAAAGCTACCACCAGCGATGTCTACAAAGAATATGTGGCAAGTATGTGTGTCGAGAAGGGGGAGAACCTGGAGGCCTGGAGATCAGACTCCCCTCTGAGTTCCGTGGTCCCAGCCCGGCCCTAGCAAATGTTTGTTTACCAAACATTTGCTTTCATCTCCATGTGAATTGCCCTTCTCTCAAGTCCCATTCCACCAGCCTCAGCATCTTCTTTTGTCTTAGCTGAAGGTGGCATTTTAAGGCAAAGGTTTGGGCCAGTCTGGCTGTTTACTCCATTTTCCTCAGGCTCCCTCACATATTGTTGTTCAGGCACTCAGTCGCATCCCAGTCTTCCCCCTGCAGTGGTAGCGCCGGGTCCCAGTCACTGGTCCACCAGGGAATTATTGATCTCATGTCAATTTCGAACAAGAGAACCTAGAAGAGGAGAGGCACATTTCTTCCTTCTGGACAACACTGACCAAGACTCTGTCTTTGACTTAAGCCTGATTGAGTCAGGCTCCCCTGTAGCCTCTTAACTACACCTTGACCTTGACTTGCCCGTGGCCCTCCCAGTCCAATCTTGGCAAAAAAATATGCCTGTCTCCACCCCACCCTTGTTAACCGATAACTTCTGATCTCTGATCAAATTCCTCATCCAACACCCCTGATGTCTAAACCCTTGGCTGGCTTTCAGCAAGAATCCTGTTAAGCGAGTTTAGTAGTATCCCCCCACCATGAGGTCTCCTCCTGGTAATTTTCCAGCCACTCACTCACCTTTACTCCACTCTTCAGGCTCTGACTCCCTGAATTTGAGCCCAATCTCAATCCCCCTGGGCTTCCCTGGTGGCTCAGATGGTAAAGAATCTGCCTACAATACAGGAGACCCAGGTTCAATTCCTGGGTTGGGAAGAAGCCCTTGGAGGAGGAAATGCCAACTCCCTCCAGGCTTCTCCTCATGGACAGAGGAGCTTGGTGGGCTCTAGTGTCTGGGCTCACAAAGTATCAGACTCAACTGGGCACAGCACATATTCTTTTCCAAATTCTTTTCCAATTTAGATTATCATAGAATTTTGAGTAGAGGTCCTTGTGCCATACAGCAGGTCCTTGATGGTTACCTGTTTTAGAATAGCAGTGTGTACGTGTCCATCCTAAACTCCCAGTCTGTCTTTCCCCCTTTCCCCCCCTGGAAATCATAAGTTCCTTCTCTAAATCTGTTAGTCTGTTTCTGTTAAGTCTTGTCAACTTAAAAAAGAAAGAAAGAAAGAAAGCACTATGTGAGAGTTGCGAGTTAAGTTTTCTTTGGGACAAAATGAGGACTGCAGTCTAGAGACAGACCTCAGATAGCTCTGAGAAACCGCTCCAGAGAGGCAGGGGGAAGGTCAGTCTGTATGTGATTTTTGGGAAGAGAAGTTATGCAATCAAGCACTTTTTTTTTTTTTTCCTGCAGAAGGTTTCTGCTAATCACGAGGAGGAGCAGATATCACCAAAAAGGATTTTAGTGCTTTCCTAGATATGAGGAGATACAAGAATTGGGCTCATAAAATCAGTTCCTGAAAATATCTAAATTTCTGAAGACCTGTCCTGCCAGTTTTTCCACTGAGCACAGCGTGCCTCCTTTCTGTGAGCTCCTTTGAAGGGCAACAGCTGCCACAGCTCACGATTTAGCCCTTGTAGAGTCAAGTGCGAACTTGCAGTTGATTGTCTGTACCTTTTTTTGGCTTCACGGTGCCACTTATGGGATCTTAGTTCCCTGACCAGGAATTGAACCTGGGCCCTCAGCAAAAAGTGTTACCAAAAGCGTGTGTGGGGTCTGGCTGCCTGCCACTCAAAAGCAAATAATCAGGCCAGGTTGGTGGGAAGGAACGTTTGCTTTATTTCAGATGCTGGCAACTAGGTTGGGGGAGGATGGTGGACATCGATCCAAAGGCCGACTCCACCCCACCCCAAAAGGGGATGAGAGCTTTTATAGACAGGGGGAGGGGGGGCTACAGGCGGAAACAGCACAGTCCTCTCCAACAGTCATCTTCAAATTGGTCATCAGTGGTCTGAGCAGCATCAACTTGATTGTGTTAGGTACAGTTAACCTTCAGTTTCAGGGTCCATTTTTTCGCATATCTTTCCAGTCAATTGTCTGAATTGTGGCAGCTCATGTCCAGGGTGCAGTCCAGTCGCCCTGTAGTTAACTTCTCCACCTGCTGCTTTGGTATCTATAAGACAGCTCACAGATACGGCTCAGAATATTGTCCATAGCTCTTGAGAGGGAACTAAAGGTCCTTGACTATGTTGAATGACTACATTATTACTTAGTCTCCTTTGATTGTTTTCCTTTGTTTCAGCATTTCTCCTTCTCTGATCACACTTATTCTTTGACTAAAGTCTTCCACGGGCAAAAGGCAGGCAGAAGATACGGTGTGGGGGGCAAGGACCAAAGCATGGAGTCCTAATCACTGGACCACCTGAGAATTCCCAAGTCTTCACCAACTTTTAACAAGTGTCCAGTGGATTTTTTTTTAATACTTGTTCCAGAACCTGCATGGTTAAACACTCAGAACCATACCATTTATTCTAGGATTCTACACTCAGATGGGTTTTACTGATGATGTACTTTAAGAAAAAAGAGAGAGAACATGCTACAGTGATGAAGGTTTGGAGATAAGGGAGGGAAGGGGTGGGCCATGAAGGACCTCTCTACTCAGCCCTGGGAATCATCTCAATAATTAGGTCCTGTTATCTGCTCTCTGGACTCATTTTTACCATCAACTGTGTTTCCAACACAATAACCATTAGCCATGTGTAGCTCTTTAAAATTTAATTAATTAAGAATTCAGCTCCTCACAAGGTCCTACTGAATAGCACAGGGAATTGTATTCAGTATCCTGAGATAAACCATAATGGAAAAGAATATTTTAAAAATTTATGTATATGTATAACTTAGTCATTTTGTTGTACAGCAGAAATTAACACAACATTGTAAATCAACTTTATTTCAATAAAAAAAAAAAAGAAACAGGTGGGGAAAAAAATTCAGCTCTTCAGTCTGGAGTTGCCAGGCAAAATACAGGATGAACAGTTATATCTGAAGCTTCGGAAATTCCCCAGGGGTCCAATGGCTGTGATTACACGTCCACTTCGAGGGGCATGGGTTTGATTCCTGGTGGGGGACTAAGATCCCGCAAGTCTTGCAGCAAGGCAAACAAAACAAAACAAAAAAAAGAGGATTCCTTCGAGATCTTGTAAGGGGTCACAGGAGCCACCAAGGTTAGTCTTGTACGTGTGTATGAGTTGCTTCTGTCCAACTCTTTGCCAGGCTCCTCTATCCATGGGATCTCCCAGGCAAGAATATTGGAGTGGGTTCCCATTTCCTTCTCCAGGAGACCTTCCTGACCCAGGGATCAAAGTTGCGTCTCCTGCATTGCAGGGGCATTCTTTATATTCTGAGCCCCGCTGATCCTCAAATTCAGCTAGAATAAAGTTTTCTGTTTTTTTCTTGGATTGACTGATTTTTCATTGACAGAGAAGAGGTCTAGAAAATATTCCAAGGTATTACAGCTCCTGGAAAAGAGATTTCAGATGTTCAGCTCATTTCAAAGAACTGAGTCTCCTGAGCTAGATGCAAAAAGATATTTTTAACACAAAGAAGATAGCTTACTTAGCAGGAAATTCCTCTTGGATGACTCTAGAATCCTGAAGAGGTTTGAGGGTAGGGCTTAATCTCATTTTCTTTTGCATCTGTTTAGGATTTGCTAGGACACTTTTTTAGTTTCCAAAATCCAATTTCACTGAATATTCCTGAAGATTTCTTTTGAGCAATTTATTTGTTCATTAGGTATTAGTTGAAATCTATTTTCTGGGTCCTAATTCACTAGTAAGAAAGGGAGATATAATCCCTTAGTACTTGGGGTCCATGCTCAAAAGCTCAGAACCTGAGCTATGGCCACTGGGTGGAAGGGACAGTATGGGGTGACTCCTCTGGTCTGAGATCCTATGAAAGACATTCTAAAGAAAGCTTTGGGAGGAAAAACATTCCTCTTCCAAATCAGGTCTAGTAGCTGAAGGCCAGAAAACTAACAGTAGCAAGATTAACAGGAGAAAAGAAGCTTATTAACAAGTGCATGAGGGACCTCCCAGTATCGAGAAATGAGAGAAACTTTTACATAAGGCTTCCCTGGTGGCTCAGATGGTGTAGAATCCGCCTGCAATGCAGGAGACCTGGGTTTGACCCCTGGGTTGGGAAATCCCCTGTAGGAGGGCATGGCTAATCCAATCTAGTATCCTTGCCTGGAGGAGCCCATGGACAGAGAAGCCTGGCGGGCTACAGTCCACCGTGTTGCAAAGAGCAATTAACGCTTTAACTGAAGGGGAGCGCATAAGGGCTTCAGTGGGAGGGTATGGAAAGTTCTATGGGGCTTTTTGATGCTAGGGCTATGGGCCTTCTGCCTTGGCAACTGAATTTACAGGAAACTTCCCTTGGAGGAAGTGGTTGAGGGCAGCTATTTTGGGGGGAGGCAGATGAAGCTTATCTAAGATTTCTTTCTGCACTTTCAGCAGCTGAATTGTTTTTATTTTGGGATAAATATAATTTTGGGACAAAAGGAACTTCCCTGGTGGTCCAGTGATTAAGACTGCTTCCACTGCAGGGGTGCGGTTAAAATCCCTAGTTGGGGAACTCAGATCACATTTGTCTCACAGTACAGTCAAAACAAACAAACAACACACACAGGAATAAGGATAGTTTGGGGATTAAAGATTATTTTACGTGAACTCTGGGATTCCATGTGGGCCCCCATTTCAAAGGGAAGTAAGACAGGCAAGCATAGTAGGGTGAGGGGGTATGTAAAGGTGTTATAAAAACTCACATTCACAGGATAAAAAGTTTAATCTGAAAAGCTTTGTTTTGGAGCCATTGCTATGCTATGCTATGCTATGCTAAGTCACTTCAGTCGTGTCTGCCTCTGTGTGACCCCATAGACAGCAACCCACCAGGCTCCCCCGTCCCTGGGATTCTCCAGGCAAGAACACTGGAGTGGGTTGCCATTTGCTTCTCCAATGCATGAAAGTGAAAAGTGAAAGTGAAGTCGCTCAGTCGTGTCCGACTCTTAGCGACCTCATGGATTGCAGCCTAACAGGCTCCTCTGTCCATAGGATTTTCCAGGCAAGAGTACTGGAGTGGGGTGCCATTGCCTTGTAATGGGTACAGAAAGAGATAAGAATATTTTATGGAAAGTGGACCCCAAGGGAAGAGTTTTGTGCATAAATACAAGTTTTCTTGAGATGTTGAGCTGCCTTTGATACTGGATTTTAAGTTTCTTTACCTCTGAAGGGATCTGTTCTGTTTACCTTTGAAATCTTTGTTACTTTGGCTAAGTGAATATAGTCTCCCAGTGATCTATATGATTGTATCTGACTGAGTGTTATAACCCCTTTTGAAATTTGTCCACAAAACTTCCTGCTGCTGCTGCTGCTGCTGCTAAGTCGCTTCAGTCGTGTCCGATTCTGTGCGACCCCATAGACGGCAGCCCACCAGGCTCCCCCATCCTTGGGATTCTCCAAGCAAGAACACTGGAGTGGGTTGCCATTTCCTTCTCCAATGCATGAAAGTGAAAAGTGAAAGGGAAGTCCCTAAGTCGTGTCGGACTCTTAGCAACCCCATGGGCTACAGCCCACCAGGCTCCTCCATCTATGGGATTTTCCAGGCAAGAGTACTGGAGTGGGGTTCCACTGCCAAGGCCTGTGGCTTCTAGCACCCTGGGCAGTGAAAGCCAGAGTCCTAACCACTGGACTGCCAGAGAATTTCCTCTTGAATGTTTTTCCAGATTTTATGAGGCTGGAATGGTGGGGCTGGTGAGTAAAGCTGAAACTTCATAGTCAGGAACCCGATTTCTGAAATAGAAGCTCAATGAGAGCAGAAGAAGTGGGTGACAGAGGATGAGATGGTTGGATGGCATCACTGACTCAGTGGACATAAGTTCGTGCAAACTCGAGGAGATGGTGAAGGACAGGAAAGCCTAGCGTGCTGCAATCCACAGGGTCGCAAAGAGTCAGACATGACTGGAAGTGACTTACAATATAGCAGATACCCATTTCACAGATGGGCACACTGAGACCCCAGCAAAATGTGGTCCCAGCTGACAAATCAGCTAACTGAACAGGAAAGCAAATTTGGGGTGAATGTGGAGAAAGAAGAGGGGCTGAGTAGACTAGAAACAAATTTTGAGGAAGAGGTGTAACCCCCCAGGAAGACACATGTCTGCAGTTATCCCAGGACTTTATTTTGGAGTGAAAACTTCTGTTTAGTGAGTGAAATCTGTGACTCAACATGCTTCAGCTACAAATTAGCACTTGCCATCCACCTCTACAAGGATTAAATCCGATGCTACTGCAGTGCTGACCTTCAGCACCCCCTGAAAGGAGCTCAGGGTGGAGAGCAGAAACTGTTGCAGAGAGGAGGCCAACTCTGACTCCATGTTGGAAACTGTTTCTTCCGCTTGCCTTTGTTATTATAATCATACTTAATGGCTTGCCTGGAGGACCCTGCCCTTCTGCCTGTCTGTAAACTAAAGTGCCTTTGTTCAGCTCAAGGAGAGATAAAGTGCTCCTCCGCACCTGTGAACAGAACAGATTAACACACCCCTTCTGAAGGCTGGACCCCTCCTTGGAGACGTTTTGCAGGCCTGAAGACCCTTCCACTACTTCCTCACTGCCTCTCCGTCTCTCGCGCCTTTTGACTTTAGTCCCTCATTGCTTCTTTCTCTCTGATCTGGAAAGGAACCTGGCATCCAGACCCCAGTAAGATGGTGATTTTGAGGCGCTAGCCTGCCCTCTTCTCCGTCTGCCAGCTCCCGATTAAACTCTCTTCTTTGCTTCAACACCTCGCCTCTCGGATTCACTGGCCTATTATTGTGCAGCAAGCAGAGCAGCTTGGACTCAGTAACAAAATGAGGTAGTCTGTACTCCAGGAAAAACTGGCAGGACAGGTCTTCAGAAAGATATTTCCAGGAGCTGATTTTATGAGCCCAGGTCTTGTATCTTCCCATATCTAGGAAAGCACTAAAATCCTACATGGTGATGTCTGCTCCTCGTGACTAGTAGAAACCTGCAGGGAGAAAAAAAAAAAAAAGTGCTTGATTGCATATACTTCTCTTCCCCAAAATCACACACATAGCTGACCTTCCCCCTGCCTCTTTCGAGCAGTTTCTCAGAGCTGCCTGAGGTGCTGTCTCTCCAGTGGCGGTCCTCATTTTGCCCCCAAATAAATTTACTTGGGGGCTTCCCTGATGGCTCAGTGGGTAAAGAATCTGCCTGCAATGTGGGAGACCTGGGTTTGATCCCTGGGTGGGGAAGACTGCCTGGAGGACGGCATGGCAATCTACTCCAGTATTCTTGCCTGGAGAATCCCTATGGACAGAGGAGCCTGGCAGCTACAGTCCATGGGGTCTCGAAGAGTCAGACATGACTGTGCGACAATCACAAGCACACAAACGTCCTTGGCTCCCAACTCTCACTACGTGCGTGTTTTTAAATCAACACAAGCAATCCATTGTTTGTGCCACTTGGGCTGTGACTGTCTTCTCCATCAGAGTGGGAGCACCTCAAAGCCAAGAACAAGACAGACACGTCTCTGGATTCAGCGTGGGTGCTGATGTGCAGAGAGCTTGCTGAGTGGCTGAAATGGACCAGTGAGTGATTTCACTGAGCCCTGGTTCAGAAGATCTGGCGGAGGAGCTCAGATTATGGCTCCATTTAGCAAATCTGCATTCCCAGTGCGTAAAGAGCATGTGCTTACATTTATTTACCCCGGACATGGCTAACGCAGTTCTCATAGTGACTTCAGGACTCAGAGATGTCAAGCCCCTTGCTTAAAAATCTAGAAGCTCCTACAAGCCAGGATTTACACGCTGACTCCAGATCTAATTTGTGTTATTACCCCATCTACTGGAAGCTTCTGGTATTTTTTTTGTTTTTGTTGGGATTTTTTTTTTTTTTTTTTTTGGCCTCAGGTTGTTAATTGTCGTTCAGTCACTAAGTCCCATCTGACTCCTTGCAACCCTATAGACCGCAGCACGCCAAGCTTCTCTGTTCTTCACTATCTCAAGTTTGCTCAAACTCATGTCCATTGAGTCCGTGATGCTATCTAACCATCTCATCTTCTGCCGCCTTCTTCTCTTTTGCCTTCAATTTTTCCCAGCATCAGGGTCTTTTCCCAAGAGTCCACTCTTTGCATCAGGTGGCCAAAGTATTGCCTCCCAATTAATGAGATAAGGTTAATGTGATAAGATTATCACAAGTAAGCCATGATGTCAGTTACTTTACATAGATTTCCCACTATGCCCAATTTCATTTTTTTCAATGATGATATTGAAAATTGCATTTTCTTTCTGTAAGGTATATAAATTAGGATTTAGGATTAACATATGCACACTACTGTACATAAAATAATCAACAAGGACCTACTGTATAGCACAGGGAATTTTATTCAATACTCTGTAATAACCTATATGGGAAAAGAATCTGAAAAAGAATAGATACATGTATAACTGAATCAGTTTGCTGTACACCTGAAACTAACACAACATTGTAGATCAACTATACTCAAATAAAAAATAATTTTTAAAAAAATGGAGGTGAGGGGGCATGGGGAAAGGAATGGAATTCTCTTCTGGTCCTATGGTTAAGACTTTGCTTCCACTACCAAGACAGGGTTAGATCCCTGGGTGGAGACCTCAGATCCAGCATTCCACACAGCACAACCAAAAAAAAAAAAATTCCAATGTTATGGTGTTATAGTCAGGGTGAGTGAGAATGACATAAAATAAGGGGATGCTAGATCATTCAGATCAGCCCTTGTGAACAGAGAGGACTGGGGTACATCCCAAAACAAATGATCAAATATCTTTGGAAATCTGTGCCCCCAAGTGGGCAAAAGATATGAACAAATAGTCCATGGAAGTGAAACTCGTTCTGCTGAAAAAAACCAGTGAGAAACCGAACTGCTGAAACATTGAGGCTGTACTTCAAAGTGAAAAATCCTATGGCAACAATTAAATCCAAAAAGCATTTGCTGGCTTCCCTGGTGGCTCTGAACTGTGGTGCTGGAGAAGACTCTTGAAAGCCGATTGGACTGCAAGCAGATCAAGCCAGTCAATCCTAAAGGAAAGCAACCCTGAAGATCCATTGGACGCACTGATGCTGAAGCTGAAGCTCCAATACTTTGGCCACCTGATGCAAAGAACTGACTTATTGGAAAAGACCCTGATGCTGGGAAAGATGGAAAGCGGGAGGGGAAGGGGACAACAGAGGGCGAGATGGTTGGATGGCATCACCGACTCAATGGACATGAATTTGAGCAAACTCCGGGAGATGGTGATGGACAGGGAAGCCTGGCGTGCTGCAGTCCATGGGGTTGCAAAAAATCGAACACAACTTGGGGACTGAGCGCACACAGAGACGTGTGCAGGTCACTTTGGATAGAGGTCAAACTTGGCTTGTTGATCTTCATCCATTACCTGTTGTATACAGTCCTGTTCCTTTCATACACACTCCCATTCCTCAGACTTAAAGGCCTTGATTCCAGCTGCTGAAGGATCCAGCCTGCAAACAAGCCCCTTCCTCCTGCTGCGTCTCACTGGGTGGCAGCATCTCACCCAGAGGAGGATGCTCTGTGAGTATCCCTTTTTGCACTTGCCCTGCATCCACTCTGGCCTCTCCAGGATTTGCTCTGGAGCTAGACCACAATGTTCTTTTCAAAACGCACATAATTATCCTGACCTAAACCCAGCTCAAAAAAAAACGTTAATGGAACCAAAGTCCTTGTAAAGGCAAATTCTTACCAGCCCTTACAGGGACTTAAATAACTATCCCTGCAAGCTCTGAATCATCATTACCCCTCTCTGTCTCATTAGATGTCAACCCCGCTCACTGTGCATTGTTGCTTTTCTGAAGAGGGCTGTCAGCCTGATCCACTCTGCCTGGAATGCTTTTAGCTAGCTAATCACCACCCTGTGTGTCCTTTTAAAGGTAAATGCCATTTCCTCAGAAAATATGTTCCTGGCAAGACCAAAGTACCCTCTCTTTTTCTCTGCAAAACAGACCACATTTTTTTTTTTTTTTTTTGCAGGGTGTGGTGGGTCATACTCAGAAGCTTCTATTGTAATGATTTTTTTTTTTTTTGAAGATGGGAACTTTTTTAAAAAATGAAATAAAATGTTACAAAATGAACAGGAAGCATACCAGGTATAAGCATCTGAACCAATTCCAGATCTTACTGTCAACTGGCAGGAAATAAAGACCAATGGTCATTGCACCAGGAAGATTTGGCCAGAAAAATCCAGACCATGGGACACCCTTACAGGTCAAATTGCTCAAGTTCTACAATATAGACTAGAACAAAGGGAATATAATTTATGGGGAAGAGTCTGGGTGATGGGGAAGCAGCAGAAAAGGGAAGATTGTTCATCGATCTCTATTTTATTTCATGATGTGATTTTCTCTGCTCTGCTAGGACCATAAGTTCCTTGAGAACTGTTGTCATTCTTGAGTTCACCCATCCCAACAGTAGTAGTGTTTGATGTAGCTTCTTGCCCCCAAACATGTTTCTCAACCAGAAATGATGTCTTCCAACGTGGGACTTAGAGCTGTCTGGCCACATCAACAAAGGTGCAGAGATGGTTCTGTGAGGCAAGTGCACTCACAGACCTCTGGGTGGCAGAAGAGGTGACCACATAAAATACAGGATGTTAAAAACAAAAAAAACACAGGATGCTCAAGACTTCCCTGGTGGTCCGGTGGCTCAGACTCTGCTCTCCCAATGCGAGGGGCCCGGTCTCGATTCCTGGTCAGGGAACTAGATCCCACATGCTGCGACTAAGACCTGGTGCAGCCACATAAATAAAAATAAATAGCAAAAAAAAAAAAAATACAGGATGCTCAGTGACATTTGGATTCCGAGTAAACAATGAATCGTCTGCTATTCAAAGAAGTATTCTCACATATTACAGGCTTAAATAACAGATAATTTCCTCACTTCAATAGCAACTCATTTTTTTCCCTATAAGAATGTCCCAAATGAGGGCTTCCCTGGTGGCTCAGATGGTAAAGAATCCTCCTGCAATGCAGGAGACCCAGGTTCGATCCCTGGGTCAGGAAGATCCCCTGGAGAAGGGAATGGTAACCCACTCCAGTATTCTTGCCTGGGAAATCTCATGGACAGAAGAGCCTGGCTGGCAGGCTATACAGTCCATAGCACTGCAAAGAGCTGGACACGACTGAGCTAACACTTTCAAACATTTTCACATGTCCCAAATATTCAATATATGGGACATTTATATTAAAACATCATCCATTGTTTATCTGAATTTCAAATTGTACTGGATATCCTATAGTTCACTTGTTCAATCCAGCATGCTATCAGGGTAAGCTCGTCTGGGGAATTCAGTGAGGCATCTCTCCAGAAGGTTTGTATTTTCAGCAAAAACTTGGAATGTGGAAATCTCACTGAAGGGATTGTATCGTCATGGCTCTTCATCACTTTCAGAAACCCTGCCAGATCCATGAATTCTCCACAAGGTCTAAAATATGGGCAGGAAGGACGGTTGGACTGGAGGAACTGGCTGGGTTTGGGCAGGTCGTCTGTCCAGAGTGTGCATCCTGCCGGGCTTCTGACCTTCTGTACCAAACTTCTTCATCCACCTCCCCCCACCCCACCCCATATCAATCTCTTTCATTCTCAGCCTCCTTACCATCATTGTTGTTATTGACCCCATGGACTGCAGCACGCCAGGCTTCCCTGCCATCACCAACTCCTGGAGCTTGCTCAAACTCGTGTCCATTGAGTTGGTGATGCCATCCAGCCATCTCATCCTCTGCTGCTGCCCTTCTCTTCCTGCTTTTAATCTTTCTCAGCTTCAGGGTCTTTTCCAGTGAGTTGGCTCTTAGCATCAGGTGGCCGAATTATTGGAGTGTCGGCTTCAACATCAGTCCTTCCAATGAATCTTCAGGTATTTCCTTACCATGGTTACACGTCTTACTTTATCAAGGGCTCAGCTCCAACGCTGACAGGACATCCAGACCAACCCAGCCAGGACAGCTGCTCCCACACCCATCCCAGTTTCCTCTGTGCCTGGGTGAATTTTCATGGTACTCGTTACCAGACAAACCATTTATACCTGACTACATGCTAATGGGAGCTACCCAGGTGGTACTGGTGATAAAGAAACTGCCTGCCAATGCAGGAGATGTAAGAGACTTGGGTTCGACCCCTGGGATGGGAAGATCCCCTGGAGGAGGAAGTGGCAACCCACTCCAGTATTCTTGCCTGGAGAATCCCATGGATGGAGGAGCCTGGTGGGCTACAGTCCATGGGGTCACAAAGAGTCAGACACGACTGAGCATGCACACACATGCTAATGAGCTGCACCGGAACTGGGAGCTCCTTCATTTAATGTTGTAAATGAGTAAAACAAAAATGAACCCAACCTTTTTAGGGTTGGTGATTCATAGCATAAGGGTTTGAAAAGAGTTGATTATGGCCGTGCTGCAGAAGAAGCGTATCTGTTTTAAGATATGGTCTAGAACACAAACTAAAAGGAAAAGGGAATCAACGAATCTTCAAGCGGAACACAATTTTACTAACAAGGTGTTAGTGTAAATGGAAATTTTCATGGAATAAGTATGACCCATATAGAGGAGTTTAAAAAAATTTGTTTGTTTTATTTGGCTGAGCCAGGTCCTAGCTGTGACATGCAGGACCTGCACTTGTGACATGTGGCATCTCGTTCCCCAGCCAGAGACTGAACCCAGGCCACCCACACTGGGAACATGGAGTCTTAGCCACTGGACCACCAGGAAATCCCTAAAGGGAATATTTTACCTCCCTTGGTTCCCAGGATGAGCAGTTCTTGGAATGTAACTCCAGATTCCAATAATGTTGTTAACTGAAGGGCAATTCTGCTTTTTTTTTTTTTGGCTCAGAAAAAAATGCATTGTATTAGACATGCATGGTTTGTACCCAACAATTAGGTTAGATTTAACAATCTCTATGGGCTTCCCTGGTAGCTCAGTAGTTAAAGCGTCTGCCCACAATGCGGGAGACCTGGGTTCGATTCCTGGGTTGGGAAGATCCCCTGAGAAGGAAATGGCAACCCACTCCACAATCTATGGAGATAGACATAGAGGTAAGTGATTACTCAGCTTCAGTGTATCATTTGTAGTCCAGGTGAGATCATCCATAATAGAATCTGAGATGTTTCAGGGGCTTCACTGGTGGCTCATTAATAAAGAATCTGCCTGCAATACAAGAGGCCCGGGTCTGACCCTTGGTTGGGAAGATCCCTGGAAGAAAGGAATGGCTACCCACTCCAGTATTCTTGCCTGGAGATTCCCATGGACAAAGGAGACTGGTGGGCTACAGCCTAGTGGGTCGCATGCTGCAGGATGTGGCCACAAAAAGAAAAAAAGAAAAAGAATTAAGTAGTTTAAGAATGCTTGATTCTCTGCCCCTAGCTTCCTCTTGGTAAACTTGCAAGTGGACTACAAGGGCAAGAGAACCTCCAGTTGCAGGTGAGTCACTTGAGCAAGACAATGTCCCAGGGAAGACAGAGGGGAGTCAGCAGGCTTGTGGCAATGGAAAAATGACAGAGAATCTGACCTCCCGGCTTAATGATTAACTGAGACTGTTTCCCTTTAAAGATTGTTTTGGCTGAGGGGAACTGTCACGGACAAGTCCACGTTCTCCCCAGATTGCTGGCTTTTCTGAAGAAAGAATCTTTCTTCTCTATGGAAACCTGTCACTTGATGTATTGTCTGTTGAGCAGTAAGTGGCCAAACCTGCCGTCAGTTACAGATCTAAGTGCTGGGCTAGGATAGCCAATGAGTCAATGCTGGTCACCTTGCCTCTGAGTTAATATACCCAGGGTGAGTTCTCTCTCCTCATGCATGAAGATTAAACGTGGTAATTTATAGTTAGGATGGCCTACTGCTGGAGCCTGGGCTAATGCAGATTTTAAAGCATCGATAGTCTTTTCTGCTTATTCATTCAGCTGGGTCTGGTTGGGTAGAGTTTAGTAATGCATAGAGAGGTTGGGTAATGCAGGAACATCTAGGCACCTAATTCTCTTGATGTCTGGTTAGACTTAGAAATGCCCTGAGATATCAGGAACTGAGAAAGCCAGGGTTCCCTTAATTCTTTCAGAATCAATCAACATTCTTCCTTAGATATGAAATGACTTAAATATTTCACAACTGGTGAGCAGAATTGTAGTTTGTCTGTGGAGGTATCATGCCACTTAGAGGCTAATTCCTATAACAGATGGATAGTGTCTAAACTCTCCATGACAGCTTAAAGTGAAAGTGATAAAACTCAGGGCGCCTGCATTGTAAGCAGACTCTTTATACCCTTTGAGCCACGAGGGAATCCCCTACTTTGTGTGGTTGCCTTTAAAAAAAAATTTACAATATTGTAAGTCAACTATACTTCAATTAAAAAAACACAGTCAATATAAGAGTCAACTACTACACTTAAGTCCTGTTTTGATGGACTGTGTCCAGGGTCTTACCTTATGGGTCACTTATAGATTTCAGAATCTAGTCAGCCCTTCACCAGGACCCCCACCCTCTTCACTATTCCACTTCCTGCTGCCGGATTTTCCTTCCTGAAGACCAGAGCTCTTTGTCTCTTATCTCCTATTTTCCTTCCCTGCCTGTGCACTCAGCCCTCCCAGCAAACAGAGCTCCCTGAAGAAGGGGACCAAGTCACATGTCCTTTGTCCTCTTCCATCCCTTTGTGCAAGGCTGGATGCAGGCATGAGGCTCGTTAAATGCTTTTGTTGCTTGAATTAATATCAGAGATCTTAAGCTCCCCTCCTCCTGGTTGGGGTCCAGCTGGCCTTGGGGTCCCCACACTGGAGTGTCTCAGGTCAGGTGCAGACTGTGGGGAGCTGAGAAGTGTAAGAGGACTGGGAGGGAGCAGGATCTGAGTGGGGCCCCCAGTTTTACACCCCTTCTGAAATCCGTGAATTCAAGTGTCCAAAGAAATAATCAACAAACCATCTATGATAAGAATATGAAAGGGTTTTGTTTGAACCAAACTGAGGACTGTACTGTGGGTGAGAGATGCTCAGATAGTTCTGAGGAACTGCTTCAGTGAAGCAAGAGTTTTCAGCGCAGTCTTATACTTTATCCAAACAAAGAACATGTATCAAACATGACAGGGTGTATTCCTTCAAGGCTTCAGAAAAAGACTTAGTACATAGTGAGACAGCAGGACCCTGGTGTGAGGGAAGGGAACTTTATCTTCCAGGGAGTGTTAACATGGATGCCATGAGAACAGAATTGTTCATCCTTATCTTCAGAACAGATTTTCTTTACCTCAGTGGTGAAAGCAGATGTGCTGTGAGGGTTGGGCAGGCTTAGTTCACACAAAGTTCAGGCTGAATCATGTATAAGACAGACAGACTTCTCCACTTCTCAATATGTGAACATCTTCTCCATCACAAGCAGCTAAAAATCTTAGAGCCATATTATCCAGCAATTATACCTCTGAGGATATACCCAGAAGAGTTGAAGCCACACTCGGGGAAAGACATGTGTACACTCAGTGTTCACGGCACCATTATTCACAGTAACTAAAACATGAAAGCAACCTAAGTGCTCATTGACCAAAGGATGGTTAAGCCAATGTGGTAGGTACCAATAGTAGAGTATATTCAGCATTTAAAGAGAAGGGAACATAACACATGTTACAACATGGATGAACCTAGTGGATATTACACTCAGTAAAATAAACCCGATAGTAAAGGACAAATATTGGATGATTCCACCGAAATGAAGAACCTGGAGTAGTCAGAGTCATTGAGACAGAAAATAGAAAGGTGATTGCCAAGAACTGGGAAAGGATAAAGGGGGATTTTTATTGTTGTTGTTGAATGTGTAGTTTCTGTTTGCCAGAGGAAAAATGTCCTGGAGTTTGGTTGCACAAAATGTGAATGTACTTAACATGGAGACGGAGTAGGACCCTAGGGTCCTTGACCCCCATGTCCTCTGCCTGCCTTCTGTCTGTGGGAAAAGCTTAGCCAAAGAATAAGTTTAATCCAAGACGTGAGAGCATGCGGAAACAAAGGACAGCAGCCAGAGGAGAACAAATAATAATAATGTGGTGACTAAGCATAGTCACGGACCTTTAGTTCCTCCTCAAGGGCTACAGACAATATTCTGAGAGTGTGTAGAGACGGACACCTCCACCAGGTGCAAGAGAGTAACTAGCTGAGGACCAGAGTGTAGCCATGACAACAGCTGCCCCAATTCTGAGAACCGCCTCAAGGAAATGGGAACAAATGGCCTCAAGGAAATGGGAACACACTGACCTTGTGACTGAAGAGTAACTGTACCTAAAACAATCAAGATGCTGCTGGTCCAACCATCCATGACCAGTTGCAAGATGACTGTCAGAGCTGACCATGCTGTTTCTCCATGTAGCCCCCTCCCTCTGTCTAAACCTCTTACCCACTGCCTGTTGGGGTGGGAGGGGAGTCGACCTTTGGCAGGAGTGTAACGCCCTCCCCCCACTGCCAGTATCCAAAATAAAGCAAACTTTCCTTCCACCAACCTGGCCTCCTGAATGGCTTTTGAGCAGCCAGCAGCCAGACTTTGCTTTCGGTTACAAAATGACTGAACTGAATACTTAAAGATGGTTAAAATTTCCTGTTACGTGTATGTTACCCCAGTTAAAAACATCTTAGAAAATCTCACAAGGGTAACCACAGAGGGCTGTGGTTAAGTGCTAACAGGAACTTTGCATAAGCTTCAGGTCCTCTCAGCCCCATCCCCACCCCAATTACCCAAGGTTAAGGGTTGTCTTCTGTGCTCAGCGACTTCCCTCTTTAAATTTTGGACAAACATCAGCTCCAGCCCTGTGCGCCTTAACCTCAGCCTCCCTGACTGACCCAGTGCTCCAGGCTCTGCTCCAAGGATCCAGTGAGTCTCGGGTCACCCTCTTCTGTGGGAAACTGGGTGCTGAGTTCACATCCTCCCAAAGAGACCTCTGCAACCCCAGAGTGCAGGGGTCAGCCCGGCTCCAGCCTAAGGGTGGAGAGACCCGTTTTACAGATGAAAGTAGAAGCAGCTGGGAACTGTCTGTGTTTGTGTGAGGAGAGGAGGGGCTGGGAGAGATTGGATCAATGTCCAGGGGCTCTTGGACTGGTTTTAGTCTGGTGCTCACACAACCCTAAGATGACCCTCACATGGAGTTTGTGATGCGGGTACCACTGCCGTCAGTCTCCTGTCTCCTCTCTGCCCTCCACGTCTGCTGATGCCTCCTCTAGGAGCTGAGCATTCTGCTGAAGACAATTCAGTGGTGTTTTGTGTTGAATTACCTTGGAGTTTTGTACACTCATCAACTCTGTGAAGCTGGCTCTCCAGTTTATCCCCAGCATACAATTTTAAAAGCTGTGGTGAAATATACATAAATTTGCCAACTTCACCATTTTTAAATGAGCCTTCAGCAGTACTGGGTAAATTTACACAGCTGTGTAACCAGTTCGCAGAATTCTTTTTGTCTTGTAAACTGAAACCATGTGTGCATTGAACAATGACTCCCCATTTCCCCCCTCACCCAGCACCTAGCAAACCAGCATTCTACTTTCTGTCTGTGTAAATTTGACTGTATTAGCTATTTTATAGAAGTGGGATCATACAGTACTTGTCTTATGGTGACTGGCTTATATCACTTAGCATATTGTCCTCAAGTTTCCTCCATGTTATAGCATGGGTCAGAATTTCCCATATTTTTAAGGCTGAATAATATTCCACTGTAGGTATAGAGCACATTGTTTTTATCCATTTTTCATGGATAGCCATTTGGGTTGCTTTCATCTCTCAGCTAATCTGAATAATGCCACCATGGGTGTACAAACGTCTCCTGTGACCTCACTTTCAGTTCTTTTGGGTGTACACTCAGGAGTGGGATTGCTCAACCATGATGGTAATTTCACTTTTGGTTTTTCGGAGGAACCACCATACTTTACCCACAGCAACTGTACCATTTTATGTTCCTAAAGACAGGGCTCAAAAGTTCATCAGCAGCGTTTGAACAAGAAGGAAACACAGGTCCAGGGAAGTATATGACTTGTTCAAGGGCAGAGAGGTGGGGCCAAGATCCTAATCATGGCTTCCTGACTCTTTGAATGCTTGCCCTCAACCATAATGCTCAACTCGGACCTTAGAGTAACATGGACAGAGGCCCCCTGCTCTTAACTCGTGTTCTCTGAGTCAGCCTGGCCCTGCAGAGCAGTGTAATGGGGAGACATTCTATGTCCCAAAGGATAGAAAATGGAGTCTTTTGTTTCTGATTCAGAATGAAGATTAGTCCTCTCTTCCTCCAGGCTCTTGGGAGATTGGTTTGGTTTTCCTTTTTTTCGATATTCAATAATAATTAATTAGGAACTTTTTTTTTTTTTGCTTTTTCATTGGAGGATAATTGTTTTACAATGTTGTGTTGGTTTCTGCTGTATGATAAAGTGAATCAGTCTTAATTATAAATATACTTTCTCCCTGGTGAGCCTCCCTCCCCCTTCCCATCGCGTGTGTCTACATCCTCACAGAGAGTCAGGCTGAGCAACCTGAGCTGTGCAGAGGCTTCCCACTAACTCCATTTTACACATATAGTGTATACATGTCAATGCTACTCTGTCAATTCATCCCACCCTCTCCTTCCTGCGCTGTGTCCACAAGTCCAATCTCGATGACTCCATCTCAATTCTGGCCCTGCAAATAGGTTCATCTGTACCATATTGTACCAAACATATACATATTTGTTTTTCTCTTTCTGACTTACTTTACTCTGTATAACAGGTTCTAAGTTCATCCACCTCACTACAACTGACTCAAATTCTTTCCTTTGTATGGCTGAGCAATTTCATTGCCTATATGTACCACATCTTCTCTATCCGTGCATCTGTCTAAGGACATGTAGGTTGCTTCCATGTCCTGCCTGTTGTAAACAGGGCTGCAAAGAACATTCGCGTACATATATCTTTGTGATTTGATTTGATTTGACTTTGGTTTTCTCAGGGTTTATGCCCAGTAGTGGGTTGCCAGGTCATATGGTAGTTTTATTCCTAGTTTGTTCAGGAATGTCCATCCTGTTCTCCATAGTGGCTGTGTCAGCTTACTTTCCCACCAACAGTGCAGAAGAGTTCCCTTCTCTCCACATCCTCTCCACCATTTATTGTTTGTAGATTTTCCAATAGTGACCATTCTGACATCTGTGAGGTGACAGCTCACTGACATGTGGACCCAGTGGGGGAAGGAGAAGGTTGAACAAACTGGGGGATTAGGATTGACATGCATACACTACATGTGCAAAACAGAAAGCTAATAGGAACCTGCAGAGAGCACAGGAACCTCAGCTTGCAGCTCTGTGATGCCCTAGAGGGTTGGGATGGGCGACGGGGTGGGAGGGAGGCCCAGCAGGGAGGGGACATATGTATACATATAGCTATTCACTGGGCTTCCTTCCCTTGTGGCTCAGTGGTAAAGAATTGGCCTACCAATGCAGGAGACACAGTTTTGATCCCTGGATCAGGAAGATCCCCATGATTAGGAAATGGCAACCCACTCCAGTATTCTTGCCTGGAGAATCCCATGGACAGAGGAGCTGGTGGGCAACAGCCCATGGAGTGGCACAGAGTCAGACATGACTGAGTGGCTAAACAACAACAACAAAGCTGATTCACCTCTTTGTGTCGCAGAAACTAACACAACATTGTAAAACAGTTATACGCCAATAAAAAATCAAAAAAGAGAACACTCATATAAGTAAAATCAGAAATGAAAGAGGAGATATTGTAAAGGGTACTTCAAATGTCTTATACACATTTCTTATACTATGAAAAAGTATACGCCAACAAATTGGATAACCTGGAAGGAAAAAATAAACAATCTGAATAAACCAGTAACAAGAAAGGAGGTTGAATCAGTGATAAGAAACCTCTCAACACAGAAAAGATAGTTTCATCGGTGAATTCTACAAAACATTTGATTTAAAAAAATTTTTAAACAATTTTGGCTGCACTCGGTTTTTGTTGCTGCGGGAGGACTTTCTCTCCAGTTGCAGTGATCCGGGGCTACTCTCCATTTTCGTATGCATGCTTCTCCTTGCAGTTGCTGCTGTTTTTGTTCAGTCCCTCAGTCTTGTCTGGCTCGTTGCAACCCCATGGACTGTAGCACGCCAGATTTCCCTGTCCTTCACTGTATCCCGGAGTTTGCTCAAAGTCATGTCCATTGAATCATTGATGCCATCCAACCATCTCATCCTCTGTTGCCCCCTTCTCCTCCTGCCCTCAATCTTTCCTAGCATCAGGGTCTTTTCCAGTGAGTCAGCCCTTCACATCAGGTGGCCAAAGAATTGGAGTTTCAGCATCAGCATCAGCAGGTAGATTCTCATTCACTTATACCACCAGGGAAGTCCAAAAAACTAAGAATTTTAACAAACACAAAAGACTACATTTATTTCTAGACTCCTTCCTTGTATAAGATAATGGAGAAAACCTGAGTTGTCAGTGTGTATTCTTTGGAGGGTCCCCTCATAATGGAAGAATCTTTGATGATACCGTGATTGGGAATTTTTTCATTCTCTTCTCATGTCACATGGTTTTCTTTCAACTCCCCTCTGACTTAGTTTCTGTTCTGTCAGGGCTAGAGATTTGGATGGTTTCCAAAGGCAACCAAGGCAGGAAATCTACTGGTCCAAGGCACAGTAATGAATTCATGTCAAAAACAGGATGTATGGGGGGAGGGGGCAGAAGGCAAGAGAGAGAGAGTGAGATGAAGTGTTTCCATCTGAGATAGAAAAGAGGCAGGAAGTGAAGTGAAGTGAAGTTGCTCGGTCAGGTCCGACTCTTTGCAACCCTGTGGACTGTAGCCAACCAGACTCTAACTTCCATGGGATTTTCCAAGCAAGAGTACTGGAGTGGGTCGCCATTTCCTTCTCCAGGGGATCGTCCCTACCCAGGGATGGAACCCAGCTCTCGCGCATTGTAGGCAGACGCTTTACTGTCTGAGCCACTAGGGAAGCCCAAAAGAGGCAGGAGGAGGAGGCAAAGACAGAAGGATTAAGATACCAAAGACTGGCGGTGAGAAGGTAGGAGCAGATTATCAATAGTGAATTACAGGTCACCATGAATGCAACATCAATTTAAAATATTCATATATAATGTATATGCAAAGCACCCAAACTCAGCAATGGTTATACAACTGAGAAATAATTTCAGATGCTTCAGGAAGTACATGAAAAAGAAAAGGTGTTAATATTTGAGAGATAGAGGTCAGAAGGCTGGGAAATTTAGGGGAGGGGTGATGATCAGGACACTCACCTTGAAATACAGGGTGGCTGTTCAATGAGAAAGGGAAAAGAAAAGGAATGTGAGCATATCTGTGATATCTCAGTCTCCGTGAGATGAATTAAAAACATGGGAAATTATATTGAAAAGATGAGAGGGTGGGGAGAAAGCAGCAGAGGTGGACCTGAGTGACTCTCATGAATCAAAACAGGAAGACAGTACCTGACAATTGGGGTTGTCTACTGGGCATCCCTAGTGGCTTGGTGGTGAGAAGCCAATGCAGGAGAAGGTGGTAAGCCAATGCAGGCGGTAAGAAGCCAATTGGTCTCATGCCAATGCAGGAGGCATGGGCTTGATCCCTGATTTAGGAAGATCCCCTAAAGGAGAAAATGGCAACCCACTCGAGTATTCTTGGCTGGGAAATACCATGGACAGAGGAGCCTGGCAGGCTACAGTCCATGAGGTCGCAAAGATTCAGACACGACTGAGTGACTAAACAACAACAAAAGCAACAAAATTCTGTACGATGTTATATCAGACATGCCATTCTCAAGGCTTAAGTGTCTGTCCTCACATTACTTTAAACTCTATGTTTTCTCCTATTATATTATAGCTGTTTGAAAAGTCAGACTCTTAAAAAAATGATGTGGAATTTTTTTCAACATTTGTATGTGGACTTGATTCCAAATGTCCTTCTGTTATTAAAGAGGGGAGTGCTCCTTACTTCTAAATCCCCAATACCTATTTTAGATGTCTTTTTTTTTTTCTTCTAAATTTATACTCTCTTGTTTGGCTGCCTCAACCTGAATTATTTTTTTTTAATTTACTGAAGTATAGTTGATTTACAGTGCTGTGTTAGTTTCTTCTGTAAAGCAAGGTGACTCAGTTATGCATATGTATTGATATCTTCTTTTTCATTTTCTTTTCCGTGACTGTTTATCACAAGATATTGATTATAGTTCCCTGTGTTATACAATAGGACCTTGTTGTTTATCTAGTCAAGGCAATGGCAACCCACTCCAGTACTCTTGCCTGGAAAATCCCATGGATGGAGGAGCCTGGTGGGCTACAGTCCATGGGGTCTCGAAGAGTCAGACACGACTGAGCGACTTCACTTTCACTTTTCATTTTCATGCATTGGAGACGGAAATGGCAGCCCACTCCAGTGTTCATGCTTGGAGAATCCCAAGGATGGGGGAGCCTGGTGGGCTGCCGTCTATGGGGTCGCACAGAGTCGGACACGACTGAAGCGACTTAGCAGCAGCAGCAGCAGCATACGATAGTTTGCACATGCTAATCCCAAACTCCCAATCCTTCCTTTTCCCTCTTCCTTGGCCATCATAAGTCTGGTCTCTATATCTGTGAGTCTGTTTCTATTTCATAGGTAGATTCATTTGGGTCGTATTTTAGACTCCACATATAAATGATATCATACAGTGTCTGTCTTTCTCTTTCTGATTTACTTCACTAAGTATGATAATCCCATTATCTAGGTCCGTCCATACTGCTGCAAGTGGCATTGCTTCATTTTTCATGGCTGAGCAGTCCGTCAGGATGTAAGTATGTCTGAATATATATATTTGTTGTTGTGTAGTTGCTAAGTTCTGTCTGTCTCTTTTGCGACCACATTTACTGTAGTTAGCCACGTTCTTCTGTCCATGGAATTTCCCAGACAAGAATACTGGAGTGGGTTGTCATTTCCTTCTCCAGGAGATCTTCTGCAGGCAGATTCTTCACCACTGAGCCACTAAATATTTACACACACACACACACACACACACACATATATATATATATATATATCACATCTTGTTTATCCATTCATCTATTTGTTGCAGGAAGGGGGACCTCTTCCAGGGCCCCAAACTGGACTCTTGTCTAACACTTGGAAATGAATTGTGCAAGGAGACACGTGTGCTGACAAAGCAAGAGATTTTATTGGGAAAGGGCACCCAGGTGGAGAGCAGTAAGGTAAGGGAATTCAGGAGAACAGCTCTGCCTCATGGCTTGTAGTCTCGGGTTTTATGGTGATGGGATTAGTTTCCGGGTTGTCTTTAGCCAATCAGACTCAGAGTTCTTCCTTGTGGTGCATGCCTTGTTCAGCCAAGATGGATACAAGAGAGAAGGATTCTGGGAGGTGGGTGGACAGGTGGTGTCTCCTTTTGACCTTTCCCAAATTCTTCTGCTTGGTGGAGGCTTATTACTTACCTGTTCCTTACCAGGACCTCCTGTCATAAAACAGCTCATGCAAATGGTTATTATGGTGCCTGGCCAGGGTGGGTGGTTTCAATCAGTGTACTTCCCCTAACATATTGATGAGTTTTAGGTTGTTTCCATGCCTTGGCTATTGTAAATAGTGTTGCTATGAACATAGGGATGCATGTATCTTTTTGAATTATAGTTTTGTCTGGGTATACAGTCCGAAGTGGGATGACTGGATCTTACATCAACTCAATTTTTAATTTTTTGAGGACCCTTTATACTGTTTTCCATAATGACTGCACCACTTTACATTCCCACCAAGAGTGCAAGAGGGTTCCCTTTTCTCCACACCCTCTCCAACATTTATTATTTGTAAACTCTTTAATCATAGTCATTCTGAACAGAATGAGGTGGTGCCTCATCGTTGTTTTGATTTGCATTTCTCATGGCATCTGGTCCCATCACTTCATGGGAAATAGATGGGGAAATAGTGGAAACAGTGTCAGACTTTATTTTGGGGGGCTCCAAAATCACTGCAGATGAGGATTGCAGCCATGAAATTAAAAGATGCTTACTTCTTGGAAGGAAAGTTATGACCAACCTAGATAGCATATTAAAAAGCAGAGATATTACTTTGCCTACAAAGGTCCGTCTAGTCAAGGTTATGGTTTTTCCAGTGGTCATGTATGGATGTGAGAGTTGGACTGCAAAGAAAGCTGAACACCAAAAAATTGATGCTTTTGAACTGTGGTGTTGGAGAAGACTCTTGAGAGACTCTTGGACTGCAAGGATATCCAACCAGTCCATTCTAAAGGAGATCAGTCCTGGGTGTTCTTTGGAAGGACTGATGCTGAAGCTGAAACTCCAATACTTTGGCCACCTCATGCAAAGAGTTGACTCATTGGAAAAGACTCTGATGCTGGGAAGGATTGGGGGCAGGAGGAGAAGGGGACAACAGAGAATGAGATGGGTGGATGGCATCACCGACTTGATGGACATGAGTTTGAGTGAACTCTGAGAATTGGTGATGGACAGGGAGGCCTGTCGTGCTGTGATTTATGGGGTCGCAAAGAGTCAGACACGACTGAGTGACTGAACTGAACTGAATAATTATGAATGATGGCCATCTTTTCCTGTGCTAGTTGGCCATGTTTTATACGTCTCTTTTAGTGCCTATTTTAGGGTGCATTTTGGCAATATTGTAGGTCTTCATAGAACCGTTCAACTTCAGCTTCTTCAGCGTTACTGGTTGGGGCATAGACTTGGATTACTGTGATATTGAATGGTTTGCCTTGGAAACGAACAGAGATCATTCTGTCGTTTTTGAGACTGCATCCAAGTACTGCATTTCGGACTCTTTTGTTGACCATGATGGCTAAGACTAATAGAGTTTTGCCAAGAAAATGCACGATCATAACAAACACCCTCTTTCAACAACACAGGAGAAGATTCTACACATGGACATCATCAGATGGTCAACACCGAAATCAGATTGATTATATTCTTTGCAGCCAAAGATGGAGAAGCTCTATACAGTCAGCAAAAACAAGACCAGGAGCTGACTGTGGCTCAGATCATGAACTCCTTATTGCAAAATTCAGACTTAAATTGAAGAAAGTAGGGAAAACCACTAGACCATACAGGTATGACCTAAATCAAATCCCTTATGATTATACAGTGGAAGTGAGAAATAGATTTAAGGGCCTAGATCTGATAGATAGAGTGCCTGATGAACTATGGAATGAGGTTCGTGATATTGTACAGGAGATAGGGATCAAGACCATCCCCGTGGAAAAGAAATGCAAAAAAGCAAAATGGCTGTTTGGGGAGGCCTTACAAATAGCTGTGAAAAGAAGAGAAGTGAAAAGCAAAGGAGCAAAGGAAAGATATAAGCATCTGAATGCAGAGTTCCAAAGAATAGCAAGAAGAGATAAGAAAGCCTTCTTCAGCGATCAGTGCAAAGAAATAGAGGAAAACAACAGAACGGGAAAGACTAGAGATCTCTTCAAGAAAATTAGAGATACCAAGGGAACATTTTATGCAAAGATGGGCTCGATAAAGGACAGAAATGGTATGGACCTAACAGAAGCAGAAGATATCAAGAAGAGGTGGCAAGAATACACAGAAGACCTGTACAAAAAAGATCTTCACGACCCAGATAATCATGATGGTGTGATCACTGACCTAGAGCCAGACATCCTGGAATGTGAAGTCAAGTGGGCCTTAGAAAGCATCACTACAAACAAAGCTAGTGGAGGTGATGGAATTCCAGTGGAGCTATTCCAAATCCTGAAAGATGATGCTGTGAAAGTGCTGCACTCAATATGCCAGCAGATTTGGAAAACTCAGTAGTGGCCACAGGACTGGAAATGGTCAGTTTTCATTCCAATCCCAAAGAAAGGCAATGCCGAAGAATGCTCAAACTACCACACAATTGCACTCATCTCACACACTAGTAAAGTAATGCTCAAAATTTTCCAAGCCAGGCTTCAGCAATATGTGAACCGTGAACTTCCTGATATTCAAGCTGCTTTTAGAAAAGGCAGAGGAACCAGAGATCAAATTGCCAACATCCACTGGATCATGGAAAAAGCAAGAGAGTTCCAGAAAAACATCTATTTCTGCTTTATTGACTATGCCAAAGCCTTTGAGTGTGTGGATCACAATAAACTGTAGAAAATTCTGAAAGATATGGGAATACCAGACCACCTGATCTGCCTTTTGAGAAATCTATATGCAGGTCAGGAAGCAACAGTTAGAACTGGACATGGAACAACAGACTGGTTCCAAATAGGAAAAGGAGTACATCAAGGCTGTATATTGTCACCCTGTTTATTTAACTTCTATGCAGAGTAGATCATGAGAAACGCTGGACTCAGAGAAACGCTGGACTCAAAGTAACACAAGCTGGAATCAAGATTGCTGGGAGAAATATCAATAACCTCAGATATGCAGATGACACCACCCTTATGGCAGAAATTGAAGAGGAACTAAAAAGCCTCTTGATGAAAGTGGAGAGTGGCAAGAGAGTTCCAGAAAAATATCTATTTCTGCTTTATTGACTATGCCAAAGCCTTTGACTGTGTGGATCACAATAAACTGTGGAAAATTCTGAAAGAGATGGGAATACCAGACCACCTGATCTGCCTTTTGAGAAATCTATATGCAGGTCAGGAAGCAACAGTTAGAACTGGACATGGAACAACAGACTGGTTCCAAATAGGAAAAGGAGTAAGTCAAGGCTGTATATTGTCACCCTGCTTATTTAACTTCTATGCAGAGCACATCATGAGAAACCCTGGACTGGAAGAAACACAAGCTGGAATCAAGATTGCCGGGAGAAATATCAGTAACCTCAGATATGCAGATGACACCACCCTTATGGCAGAAATTGAAGAGGAACTAAAAAGCCTCTCTATGAAAGTGAAAGTGGAGAGTGAAAAAGTTGGCTTAAAGCTCAACATTCAGAAAACGAAGATCATGGCATCCGGTCCCATCACTTCATGGGACATAGATGGGGAAACAGTGTCAGACTTTATTTTTCTGGGCTCCAAAATCACTGCAGATGGTGACTTCAGCCATGAAATTAAAAGACGCTTACTCCTTGGTAGGAAAGTTATGACCAACCTAGTTAGCATATTGAAAAGCAGAGACATTACTTTGCCAACAAAGGTTCGTCTAGTCAAGGCTATGGTTTTTCCTGTGGTCATGTATGGATGTGAGAGTTGGACTGTGAAGAAGGCTGAGTGCCGAAGAATTGATGCTTTTGAACTGTGGTGTTGGAGAAGCCTCTTGAGAGTCCCTTGGACTGCAAGGAGATCCAACCAGTCCATTCTGAAGGAGATCAACCCTGGGATTTCTTTGGAAGGAATGATGCTAAAGCTGAAACTCCAGTACTTTGGCCACCTCATGGGAAGAGTTGACTCATTGGAAAAGACTCTGATGCTGGGAGGGATTGGGGGCAGGAGGAGAGGGGATGACAGAGGATGAGATGGCTGGATGGCATCACTGACTCGATGGACGTGAGTCTGGGTGAACTCCAGGAGTTTGTGATGGACAGGGAGGCCTGGCGTGCTTGGATTCATGGGGTTGCAAAGAGTCAGACACCACTGAGTGACTGAACTGAACTGAACTTTGGCAATATTAGCTGGATGAATTCTGTACACTGCTTCTTTCCTTGGCCACATATTTTACTAGTGAAAGAAAAGTGAAAGTGTTAGTTGTTCAGTTGTGTCCAACTCTTTGTGACCCCATGGACTATAGCCTGCCAGGCTCCTCTGTCCACGGGATTCTCCAGGCAAGAACATTGGAGCAGGTTGCAGTTCCCTCCTGCAGGGGATCTTCACTATCCACATTTCTATGTCTCCTGCATGGCAGGCAGATTCTTTACTGTCTGAGCCACCAGAGAAGCTTATATCATCTTGTTGAAGCATTTAAACTTTATTGCTGTTGGGGCAGAATATCGTGTCCTCTATCCTCTTAGGTTCTTTGTCTGGAGCCTGCAAAGTAGACACATGAAGAGTAGATAAACAGGAGAAAGAAGCCTTCTGTTTACATTTCCCAAGAAAGGAGGCAAGTGGGCTCTAGGCTAGATATTTACAATCTGCCTTCTGTTCCCACTGGGAGATGGAAATGACAGGAACAGAGTAAATAGCTGGACTTTGTCTGCTGTGGACACGATAATATAACAATCATGGCACGGACAAAGAGGGGCTAAACCCTGTGTGTGTAAAAGATCAAGGGGTCACATATTTTCTATCTTTAGGGCACCGCACATGCACAGAAAGTCTCCTTGGGGGGCAAAAAGATGGGAGTGCCATCCCGTAATAGGTGATGTCCAGGGCCCCCAGAGGCCTGTGTGTTGGAATCCATCTAGGAAAAAAGTCTGCACACACTTGTCAGGGAGGGTCCTAGGGCAGGGCAGATAATTAGCCAAAGACAAACAAAGACAGGAAGAACCACCCTGTACAGATGATTTAACAGTCTCTTTATGGGCTCCTCCTCCTTCGGGAGGACGCCCACAGCCTTTCTATTGTGTGTGAACTCTGCCTGGCTTCTGTCTTAACAAACCTCCTCTGTGCTCCCCCACGACTGTGCTGTGTCTCCAGTAACGCACGTTTATCATATTTTTAGTTTTTGCCTCCTGGAGAAATGCATTTTTTTACTGGGGGCAAGAACCAGGAGAACCTTGTTTCTAGTTTCTAGCCACTGGTGGACTAGAGATTAAGATTCCTGGTTTTTCACCCAGGCCACCCGGGTCCAATTCCTGGGCAGAGAACTAAGCCACTCCTCACGGTTGATCTCTCTCCAAGATCATTGATGCTGAAGCCTGGGATTTCAAGGTAAACTGCCAGTCTCCCCAAACTGCTGGCTGGAGACTTCTGACTCTCTCTCTCTCCCATGACAACTTGCTTACTCTCACTCTCTGCTTTGTTCTCTTTTCAAGACCCACAGGGCTGAATCTAGGTCCGCACAGTGAAGGAGCCCTGCTGCTGCTGCTTAGTCGCTTCAGTCGTGTCCGCCTCTGTGTGACCCCATAGACGGCAACCCACCAGGCTCCCCAGTCCCTGGGATTCTCCAGGCAAGAACATTGGAGTGGGTTGCCATTTCCTTCTCCATTGTATGAAAGTGAAAAGTGAAAGTGAAGTCGCTCTGTCGTGTCCGACTCTTAGCGACCCCACGGACTGCACCAGGCTCCTCCATCCATGGGATTTTCCAGGCAAGAGTACTGGAGTGGGGTGCCAATGTTTTTCTCTCTCCTTTCCTCTTTCTCTTGTCTGCCTGATCTACAACTCCCAGCATGTCCCTTGCCCAAGCAGTGCTTCCTCATCAACTTTCGAGAAACACGCCGGGAATCAGAGCTGGGCGCCTACCGCCACCACCAGCAAATCGCTCCCTGCTGTGTTGCTGTTGCTCAGCTGCTCAGTCATGTCTGAGTCTTGCGACCCCAAGGACTGTAGCCAGCCAGGCTCCAAGTTTTCTTGCTCTTTCAGATTCTTCTGTAATTTTAAGACACTATATTTGTAAAAAGAAAAAATGCTAACAATCATTTGACCATCACATGGTTGCCACAAACCTTCAATTTATAAGAAAAGGCAGTATCTTTGAGGCACAATAAATCAGTGCATGATAGTGCTTGTACATGTATATGTACAGATTTAAAATATAAGTATAATTAATGCACAAATATGCATTTATATAAAAGCTGTGTATTGAAATATATATTTGAATATTCACTCTTTGTCTGAAATTCAGTATATCTAGGTGTTTTGTATTTTTATTTATTAAATCGCTCACTCCTTGGTGTCCATGTATACTCTCTGTATTCTACTCTCTTCTTAGAAGAGCATTAGTCATGTGGGGTTAGGAGCCACCCTAATAGCACAGGTATAGGAGTAAGAAGGTAATCAGTTAGCACCAAGCAGTCAGGGTTGCTGTCATCTTGAGGTGCTGGAAGGAAAATTGCAAGGTTCAGACGATTATATCAAGCCAAAGTGACATTGGGTGAAGGGAGTTACGGTACCTCCTAAGAGGCCAGTTGACTCAGAACAGTGTCGAGTATGACAGAATTTAAGAGATTCAACTGGGTGAGCAACAGAAATAGTCAGAGACCACAGTTACAAGTTCTTCAGGCAGCAGGACACCATCTGGGAAGGGAACCTTGTCTTTTCATGGACACCATAAGAAAGGAGTTGTTCATCCTTATTTTCAAAACAGATGTTCTTTATCTCAGTGGTTAAGACAGATGAGCTGTGAGAGTCAGACAGGCTGTCTTAGTTCACACAAAGTTCAAACTGAACCACCAATAAGCCAAAATGACTTCCCCATTCCTCAATATATGAACATTTTCTCCCTCACAAGCAGATAAAAATCTTAAAACCATATGATCCAGCAATTCTACTTCTGAGTATACACCCAGAAGAGTTGGAGAGAAGCACAGTCTGGAAGACATATGTGTATACCTGTGTTCATAGCAGCATTATTCACAATAACCAAAGCATGAAAGAAACCCAAGTGTCCATTGACCAAGAAACAGATAAGCCAGGTGTGGCATGTACTTATAATACTATGGAGTATTATTCAGCATTAAAAATGGAATTCTAACACATGCTACAACATGGATGAATTTTGTTGACATTGTACTAAGTAAAGCCTGACAACAAAAGAGAAATAGTGTATGAACCTACAAGAATGAAGTACCTAGAGTGGTCCCAAAGAGTTGGACATGACTGAAGCAACTTAGCACTAGCTCTAGAGTGGTCAGGCTCACAGAGACAGAGGGTGTAATGGTGGTTGCCAAGACTGGTGGAGAAGAAAGGAAGAATTTTGTTGTATGGGTACAGAGTTTCAGTTTTAAAAGATGAAGAAAGTTCTACAGTTTGGTTGCCCAAAATGTAAATGTACTTAACTAAACTACACACTTAAAAAAGATTAAAATAGTTAATGTTACGTTCTGGGTATTACAACACAATTAAAAAAAAAACAAAAAACAAACAAAAAAACCCTCTCAGAAGCACCCCCTGAGGTAACCACAGAAGAATCAAGGGCTGATAGCAACTCTGCAGATGCTTCCTTCCTGCCCCCAACTCCATCCCCACCCCAACAAAAAGTTGTCTTTTGCTCACAGGGACTCCCCGCTTCGGTTCTTGGAGATATCTCAGCTCCAGCCCCGCATGGCTTAACCTCAGCCTCCCTGACTGACCCAGTGCTCCAGGCTCTGCTCCAAGGATCCAGTAAGTCTCGGGTCACCCTCTTCTGTGGGAGACTGGGCGCTGAGTTCACATACTCCCAAGGAGACCTCTGCAACCCCAGAGTGCAGGGGGTCAGCCCGGCTGCAGCCTGAGGGTAGAGAGACCCATTTTCCAGATGAAAGTAGAAGGAGCTGGGAGCTGTTGTGCTGTGTCAGAAGAAGTGGGGGGCTTCATCATCTTGATGGCTTTGCATCTTGTTTCCTCAGCAGATAGTAGCCTCGTGACCTCCGTCTAGGATGCTTCAGGATGCTCGCCAATTTGGTCAGAAGCTGGTGCGCAGGCGGCCACTGGGTCCCAGAGAGGAGACTGAGCATCACATGGCTGGTTGTCTGAACACCCTAGACCTGGTGATCATAGGCGTGCGCAGGATGTTGGGAGCTGGCGTGCACATCCTGGTTGGTACAGTGGCCAAGTACATCGCTGGACCAGCAATCGTCCTCTCCTTCTTGGTGGCTGCCCTGTCTTCTCTGTTGTCTGGGTTCTGCTATATAGAATTTGGGGCCCGGGTACCAAGCTCTGGTTCTATGTATCTCTACAGCTGTACCATCATGGGTCAGGTGTATGGCTTCATCATCGGCTGGAATCGCATACTGTCCTTAACTGTTGGTGAGATTTTGGGGTACAGGAAGGGGTGGGGCTTCAGATCAAGAGACTAGGAGATATGAATGGGATCTTTGCTCATTCACAAGCAGATGTTATCCACCTTGCGGGGCTGTGCTGTCCTCAGTCACTGCAGTCGTGTCCAACTCTTTTTGACCCCATGGACTGTAGCTCTCTAGGTTCCTCTATCCTTGGGATTTTGTCAGGCAAGAATACTGGAGTGAGTTGCCATGTCCTGGTTGCCATGCCCTCCTCCCGGATCTTCCCAATCCAGGGATCAAACCCCACCTTGTGGGGGGAGATGGGTAATAGTGACAGAAAGGCTCTACAACTTCATTCTACTCAGTTTGATGCCATTGTTGATGTTCAGTCTCTAAATTGTGTCTGACTCTTTGCAACCCCAGGAACCGCAACACGCCAGGTTTCCCTTCAATCCTGCTTTCCTTAAACGATGAGACTAAGAACCTTGAGGGCTTCCCAGGTGGCTCAGTAGCAAAAAATCTGACTGCCAGTACAGGAGACTTGGGTTTAATCCCTGGGTCAGGAAGAATCCCTGAAGAAAGCCATGGCAACCTACTCCAGTATTCTTGCCTGCATTATTCCACAGACAGAGGAGCCTGGTGTGCTGCAGTCCATGGTGTCACAAAGAGCTGGACACGACTTAAGGGCTAAACACAGTGACAACAAATAACCCTGAAGGAAAGGGAACTCTAGGGAGTGTGTGTGTGTGTGTTAGTCACTCAGTCTTGTCCGACTCTTTGCAATCCCATGGACTATAGCCCTCTCGGCTCCTCTATCCATGGAATTCTCCAGACAAGAATACTGGAATGAATTGCCATCTCCTTTTCCCAAGGATCTTCCAAGGCAAGGGATCGAACTCCGGTCTCCCGCATTGCAGGCGGATTCTTTACCATCTGAACCACCCCCTGCACAGGGAGTGGGTAGAGGGAGGCAAATTCCTCAGGATTATCTCCTCATCGTAGTGAAGACTTTGGTTAGCTGCTGACTTCCCAGCACTTTTCCTGACACTCTGATTTAAAATGCCAATTCCGATCCCACCATCCTGGTCCCACCTCCCTGTGCTTTTTGTTCATTTTCTGTAACTTTGATCTCCTAGCATATTAAAGAGTTAACCTATGTTGTGAATCATCTGGGCCTGCCCTCCCCACCTGATGAGAAGAAACTCTTTGAATCCCTAGATATTATGGGTTTTTTGTTGTTGCTGTTGTTCACTCCTCTCCCTAGATCATTGTGGTTCAATTTCTGTTTGCTCATAAACATTCCTTCTTCTGCTGCTGTAGGCACTGCCTGTATAGCCCGGGCCTGGAGCTACACCTTCGACAGCCTGACTGGGAACCACATCTCTCAGGGGTTAGAGGGAACTTTCTCCCTGTATATGCCCTACTACCTGGCCAAGTACCCAGACTTTTTCGCCCTGGGCCTGGTGCTGCTGCTCATGGGTGAGTCAGGGGTCAGAGTTAGGATGGGAAGAGTGAGATGTGAAAGGGAAGCTGGGTTGGGAAAGCCTCAGGGTTACTGAATGGAGAGGGGATTAAGACTGGGAAGGAAGGTTTGCAATAAGAAAGAGAGGAAGGCAAAACAAAGACCATTTTTTCCCTACCCTTGGACTATTGAAAATTTGGGCTGGATCATTCTTTGAGGTAGAGGTAATAGGTGGCTCAGATAGTAAAGAATCTGCCTGCAATGCGGGAGACCAGGGTTCCATCCTTGAGTCCTTGAGTCCGGAAGATCCCCTGGAGAAGGGAATGGTTACACACTCCAGTATTCTTGCCTGGAGAATCCCACGGACAGAGGAGCCTGGTGGGCTACAGTCTATGGGGTCGCAAAGAGTCGGACACGACTAAATGACTAACACTTTTGTTCTTTGGGGTTGGGGGCTGTCCTGGGCATTTCAGTATTTTTTTTTAATCATTTTTTGGGGAATTCCCTGGTGGTCCAGTGGTTAGGACTCTGTGCTTTCACTAATAAAGGTGCAGGTTCAATCCTTGATTGGGGAACTAAGATCCCACCTGGCAAGCGGGTCACCCCTCCCCCCCAAAAAAGATCATTGTTGAATATTGAGTAGCAACGCTGAACTTTATGTACTATATACCAATGATACCCAGCTCTCCAAACTGTATCAATCACAATGTTTCCAGACAGTGCCAAAAGTCCCTTGTGGGATAAAATTACCCCAGTTGAGAATCAAAGTTGTTTTTTTTCTTCCTGGCCGCACTGGGTCTTCTTGTGTGACCTTCAGGCTCTTCATTGCTGTGCTTAGGCTCAGCAGTTGCGGCATGGAACATGGGATCTTAGTCCCTGGACCAGAGATCAAACTTATATCCTCTGCAATGCAAGGCAGTTTCTCAACCTCTGCACCATTAGGGAAGTACCAAAGATTTTATAAAATTATTTTTTATTATTTTTTTACTTTATTATTTTATTGGAATATAACTATTTTACAATGTTGTGTTAGTTTCTGCTGGACATCATTGTGAATCAGCCATATGTACACATATATCTCCTTCCTTTTGAGCCTCCCTCCCACCCCACAAAGATTGTTTTTAACTGAGAGGAAACTTTTCCAGTTTACTGAGATATAATTGACATACAACACTGTATAAGTTTAAGATGATTTGATAGACATGTATATTGTGAGGTGATGGCCACAATAAGAAATTAACCACCTGAAAGTGTACAGTTTGG
Source organism: Bos grunniens (assembly GCF_055505025.1). NCBI lineage: Eukaryota > Metazoa > Chordata > Mammalia > Artiodactyla > Bovidae > Bos > Bos grunniens. Next base: position 61,291,764 of record NC_141182.1, on the reverse strand, counting down.
TGGCACTTAGTACATTCTCAATGTTGTGTAACCATCACCTCCTTCCAGTTCCAAACATGTTCTTCACAACAAAAGGAAGCCCCATACCCACTGAGCAGTCACTGTCTGTCCACCACCCATAACCACCAGTCCTAGGCAAAAATGTGTTTACTTTCTATCTCTATGGACTTAGTTATTTATTTGGCCTCATCATGAGCATGCAGAACTTCCCCAACCAGAGATCAAACCTGTGCCCCCTGCCGTGGAAACTTGGAGTATTAACCACTGGACTACCAGGGGAGTCCTGGATTTAGTTATTTGGAAAGTTTCATTTTCCAGTTTTACCCCACAGGACTACTGGTTCTGGGAGTTCATGCGTTACCCCAGGTTAACAAAGTGTTCACGGGCATCAACATTTCGGTCCTCAGCTTCATCATCGTCTGTGGCTTCATTAAGGGAGACCTGCACAACTGGAAGCTCGCGGAACAGGACTACACACTGAACACATCTGGATCCAGTGACATTTACAGGTTAGGAGGATGTCCTTGACCTTAGTAAGGTGTGGCGTGAGAAAGGGTACCCATCTGGGAATCTGGGGGTTGAAGAGATCTTGGGCTTCTTTGGTGGCTCAGATGATAAAGAATCCACCTGCAATGCAGGAGACCAGGGTTCAGTCCCTGGGTCTTCCTGATCCTCTGGAGAATAGAATGGCTAACTACTCCAGTATTCTTGCCTGGAATATTCCACAGACAGAGGAGCCTGGTGGGCTACAATCTGAGTTTGAAGTTGGACACAGCTGAGAAACTAACCTAAAGAGATCCAGGTGGAGGGGGTCCTGGAGCCCAGGACTTGTCATATTAAGGGAGGAGTCCAGTATACATGGCTGAACACACCTCACCCACGTTCTTTCTTGTTTCTTCTCTCACCATAGCTTGGGCCCTCTGGGTTCTGGAGGGTTTGTGCCTTTTGGCCTTGATGGGATTCTCTGAGGAGCAGCTTTATGTTTCTACATGTTTATTGGTTTTGATTCCATTGTCACTACAGGTAACATGGTCACCCTGTGTCCCATCCAGGGTGTGGGCACGGATTGGGCTGCCCTTGGGCATAGGGGTTTCTTTTGGAGGTTCAACAGGAAAGCGGATTTTGTGCTTTCACTCTGGTGTGTTTCCTGACCCAGTGTTTCCTCTAATCCTGCAGGGGAAAAAGCCCAAAATCCTCAGCGGTCCATCCCCATCAGCATCGTGGTCTCAGTCTTGATCTGCTTTGTGGCATATTTTGGTGTCTCAGCAGCGCTCACCCTCATGGTGCCCTACTACCAAATTCACCCTGACAGCCCCTTTCTACAGGCTTTTCTCCATGTTGGGTGGGGCCCTGCCAGATATGCTGTGGCTGTTGGCATCCTCTGTGCTCTTTCATCCAGGTCAGTGGCATGGCTTTCTCCTCGTTGACTGTCAGATGCTCGGGTATCCCAGCCCTTGGGATTGAGAGACAAGAGAGAAAGACACCTTACCCCGTGTAGACGAGGGAGCGGATGCCCTGGTCTCTCCTGCTTCTGCACGTTCTCACTCCTCTCTGTTTTCTTTTCCAGCCTCCTGAACACCATGTTTGCCATGTCTTGGTTGATCTACACAATGGCAGAGGACGGGCTCCTTTTCTGATTTCTTGCCCAGATCAACGCCCGTACACGCACTCACATCAAGGTTATCATGATTTCTGGAGTCCTTGCAGGTAGATAAACAAAACCCACCCCCTTTGGATTATCTTCCTTGGCTTGCATATTCCCAGCTGTTTCTCACTCCATCCCCCCACCTTGTTTATGCCCTCCTTCTAGGGGTCTTGGCGTTACTCTTCCATTTCAGTGATCTGATGGATCTCATGTCACTTCGGTCCCTGCTTGCTAACTTGGTGGTCGATTTTTCTGTCCTTGTGCTCAGGTGAGACTCCGCTCCACCCTGACTGGGGGTCTTTGACTTGTGGGGATTGATGGGGGCTAATCCTCTCTGCCTTCATGCTGCCTTCTAAATGTCCTGCTCTGCTTTTGTGGGAAAAAAAGATGGATTCGACTGTGTGATGTTGGGTGAGTAGGGACTGCTGTTCATGTTGCATCATACTTCTAATTCAGGTATCACTCAGACCAGAGTTTAAGCAAGAACCAAAAAACAGAGGAAGAAAGTGAGATGGAGCTTGTAGTCAAAGAAAGGTCTTTGGACCCTGTACCTAAGCCAACATCTCAAGGAATCTCAAGAGTCTGTGGTTCCCTGCCAGCACCATCCCCACCCAGACATCTGGCCAGATTGTCTATGGATGTGCCATAGTGCTTGGTGAGCACTGGGATCTGTCTCTGGCGGTATTCTGAAATTGACAAGATAAGGTGGGAATGTGTATTTCATCAGTTGAGGAATGCTGGAGGTATGATGAGCCTTCATGATGTGGGAGGTTTTGGGGAGGAGTGTGACCCAAGGTCTTGACATCTTTGGCTTCTGGAGTCGAACCTGTTCTGTTCTCCTCCACCTTGACCCTTGTAGTTGTCCTGCTGATAATCCTGAGCCTGATCTTGTACCGGTGGCCCAGCCAGGTGTTCTCTGGAGACCCCGTGCTCACCACAGTGGCTGTGCTGCTGCTGCTGCTCATCACTGGGGTCACGGCCATCATCTGGAGGCAGCCCCAGGACCCCACTGCTCTTCACTTCAGGGTAGGTGACCTCATGTGCCCAAAGTGTCCACCTTGAGTGAAGGAGGTCTGCGTGCTTTAGGTCTAAGCTTCCTTTGCTGGACCAGGGAAGAAGGGGAGTTGCTGAAACCTATGGACCCTTCCCTGATCCACACTCAGTGCTTTACATGCACTAAGTAGGCACTGAACACACAGCCTGAATGGCACTGAACTTGTCCCACCCACATGGGATAGGGTCTCCCTTTCAGATGCCTAGGGTGTGTTCAGGGATGAACTGACTCTGCCCACAGGTCCCTGCTCTGCCTTTCCTCCCACTGGTGAGCATCTTTGTGAACATTTACCTGATGGTGCATATGACTACTTGGACCTGGGTCCTATTTGGCATCTGGATGGGGATTGGTAAGTGACTTTCTGGAGTAAAGAGGCCTCTTGGATAAACGAACCCAATCTTCCTACCACCTCTCCCCTAAACTGTGTCAGATACCATGATAGGAGGTCTATTGGGCATTTATAAGTGAGGAGAGTGCCTGCTTTTACTTCTCACTGTCTCATTTCCCTACTAGGATTTGCCATATACTTTGGATATGGGATCCGACACAAGTTGGAGGAGAACACTGAGCAACACACTGGCCTCCACCTCCCAAATGCTGGACAAAGACATCCCTAGTGATGAATCATCTTAACCACAGGAGAGAGATGCTGTGTGGAATCCCTCCATGCACTGGAGGATCTGCTTCGAGAGGCACTGTGAGCCTCTATGGACTGTGAAGGCAGAATGCATTTATAGCTGTGTATTTATTGCTAGTGGACAAAGTGACTTTAATGCTGCAAATGCTGAAGGAAGCATTTAAAAGCATAATCAGTTAAGTTCAGTCGCTCAGTTGTGTCTGACTCTTTGCGACCCCATGAATCGTAGCATGCCAGGCCTCCCTGTCATCACCAACTCCCGGAGTTCACTCAAATTCTTGTTCATCGAGTTGGGTAATACACACCCAGAAAAGAGAATTTTCATGAAAAATGTACAGAAATGTAACCAGAAACCAAAGGAAGAAATAAAATATTAACTTACACATAAGCAGTGTCCTCTTATGCCTGTTGTCAGTGAAAACACACAAATTGTCACAGGAGAAGGAAACACAGGTAACCATATGTGCAAGAGCTGTACTTCAGGGGGTTTCCCTGGCACTCCAGTGGTTAAGACTTGCCTTCTAATGCAGGGGGTGCCAGTTCGATCCCTGGTCGTGGGGCTAAGATCCCACATGCCTCACAACCAAAAATCAAAACATAAAGCAGAAGCAATAAAGACTTTAAAAATGGTCCACATTAAAAAAAAAAATTTTTTTTTTAAAAAAAGAGTTGCACTTTAGGGAATTCCCTGGAGATCCAGGATTTAGGACCCAGTGCTTTCACGGCCAGGGCCAGGGTTCAATCCCTGGTTGGAGAACTCAGATCCTGCAAACTGTGCAGTGTGGCCAAAAAATAAGAAAAAAAAAACAACATAAATGCGAGTTTAAAAAAAGAGTTGCATTTTAAACATGAGAAAGCAGATGCATTGGAAGCAGAAGGAACGAAGAGATACACTGTGCAAACAGTAACACAAGAAAGATGCATAGCCATATTAATATCAGATGAAAGAGATTTTAAGAAAAAGAGAATAATAATAGATAAATGGAATTATTTTACTGAGAAAGAGAAATGGTCATTTTCATCTTCTCCCCCAGCTTTACTGAGACATATATCACACTGTGTAATAAGCACTTTACTTTTCTGTCACGGACTATTAGAGTTAGATAGTAGAGTTGACGAGGAAAAGTTCTTTAATTGGAAAATAAAAACCCTGCATTGCCAGAGGTAAGGAAAGAGGGTGGGAAGTAATGATTGGTTGATGAATGGTTACGGTTGTGTGAAAGTTGTTCAAGCATGTCCGACTCTTTGCAACCCCATGGGCTATACAGTCCATGGAATTCTCCAGGCCAGAATACTGGAGTGGGTAGCCTTTCCCTTCTCCAGGGGATCTTCTTATCCCAGGGATTGAACCCAGGTCTCCTGTATTGCAGGCAGATTCTTTACCAGCTGAGCCACAGGGAAGACCATGGTTATGGCTGGGTGGAACTAAAAGATAGGAAGCGAAACTAGAGAAGTAAAAATAAAAAGATGTTACCGAAGAAAATAATGCTTGAAACAGATTATGGACATGGAGGACATTGATTATTATGAAGTACCCAACTATTTGTGGGAATGAGCAGCTGCAGTAGAGAGAAAGAGGGATGGAGGTAAAGAAATTAAGCAGCAAAGTTGTTAAATGAGTTTTTTCAAAAATAGAAGAGGATGAACAGAATTAGGAAAATCCTGCAAGTTCACTGTCCTGCAAGTCTACTGAAATACAGGCTGGGAAACAATGGAGACTGAAACTGTCGGGTTAAACTTTGATGGAAGAGGCTGACATCACCTGATCGTTGTTCTTCCCTTACCGCTGGGGGACAACCAGATACCCCGTGTTAGCCAGTGTGCTGCAACAGACAACACAGAACACCGCCCGGAACACAGTCCTGATGAAAAGCTGAATCAGAGTGTCCTCAAGCCTCTAGATCAACTACAGCTCATCGTGATCATAAGGGATAGATTCACAGTTTGAGTAAAAACACAATCAGCCAAAACCAGGATGTTGATAATTCCCCAGGGCAGAAAAATGATCCAGTATTTATACCAATTAAATAGCATGACCAATAGCCATAAAAAGGAATGCATTTGACTCAGTTCTAATGAGGTGGATGGACATAGAGCCTTTAATACAGAGTGCAGTAAGTTAGAAAGAGCAGAACAAATATCCTACATTAATGCGTGTGTATGGAATCTAGAAAGATGGTGGTACTGAGGAACCTATCTGTAGGGCAGCAATAGAGATGCAGACATAGAGAACAGACTTGTGGGCACAGTGGGGGAAGGAGAGGGTGGGATGAATTGAGAGAGGAGCACTGAAACATTTCCATTACCGGTGTAAAACAGATGGCTAATGGGAAGTTGGTCTATAACCCAGGGAGCTCAGACCCAGTGCCTTGTGACAATCTAGAGGGGTGGATGGAGTGGGAGGTGGGAGAGGAGGCCCAAGAGGGAGGGGACATACGTGTACCTATGGCTGATTCATGGCAATGTATGGCGGAAACGAATAAGTCATTGTAAAGCAATTATCCTCCAATTAAAATTTTTTTTAAAAAGGTGTGTGAAATGGATTCCAGATAAACTGTCTCCAATGCCCCCTGTTGTTAAAGTGGGAGTGCTCTTTCCTTCTAAGTCTCTGATGCCTATTTTAGTTCCTGACACATAGTCGTCTCTATGGCAACGTTAAATGCGTGAACGCTGTCCACTACTTCCTTTACCTGGCCACACATTTTATGCAGTAGCAACATCATATTGTGGAAACAGTTAAACTTGGCTGCTCTTGGAACAGAAAAACGTCCCCCCCCTTTATCCTCAGGTTTTTTGACTGGAGCCTGCAAAAAAGACACAGAAAAGGCAAATTATCAGGAGGAAGGATTATATACAGGAGACAACAAAAGTATAACTTGCTAAATGATTAAAGCTACAGGCTTCTGTACCTAACTTAGTAGAGGGGTGTAGGGAGAAAAGTCTTTTATGGGAAGAACAAATGAGTTTCTTTGGGAAAAACAAATAAATTAAGAAACCAGAGATGAGACGCTTTGTAATAGTGTTTGTCTCTGCAGGTATGAGTGGTCTTTCCAGTTTCGTCAGGATAGAAAACTCCAAGGGAGTGAAATTTTTAAAAAATGTAAATGTCTCTGTTTTTAATTGGAGGATAATTGCCTTACAACTTTGTGTAGGTTTCTGCCATACATCTGCATGAATCAGCCCTGGGTAGGCATGTGTCCTCTCCCTCTTAAACCTCCCTCCCACATCCCACCCCATCCCACCCCTCTAGGCATCACAGAGCATCAGGTCTGAGCTCCCTGCGTCATACGGCAAATTTCCACTGGCCATCTGCTTTACACATGATCACGTGTATGTCTCCATGCTACTCTCTCAATGCTTCCCACCCTCTCCTTCCCCCACTGTGTCCACAATTATTGCCCTAGTTCTACTCACCATCCTTCTCTTGGGCACAGCCTGTCCCCAGAGAGGGACTTTCTGGCAGCCATACTTACCAGAACTTTCTGCTTTGAGTCTGATAAGGGAGGCTCCGAGAAAGCTTTTTCTGCATCCGTTGCATCTCCAATGTCTTCTTTTATTTTTTTTTTTATGTGTGTGTAATAAAGTTTTATTAAAGCATAAAAGAGATAGAAAAGGCTTCTGACATAGACTTCAGAAGCGGGCAGAAACAGTGCCCCCCTGCACGTCTTTAGCCAGATGTTATATAGCTACTAGCAGGCTGCTAATTAGAGAAAGGGAATTCTTAAAACTCAAAGACTAGTACCAGGCCCTCACCCACAACATGCATTTTGAGATAACATTGGCACAAGGCGAGCTGTCCTGGGCCATAAAATGATTGACATGAATCTTGAAGAAAGGCAGGTTTCCAAGTAAATATATAGTTTCATTAACATAGATTAGGAGAACAAGGTATGAGCAAAACATACTGGTTTGTTGAGCCCCTAATTGACTTGGAGAAAGACAGAGTCTGGGGTAAATACATAGTTCTTCAACATAGCTTAAGACAAACATTTCCATAAGAAAAACGCATTGGTTAGCTCAAAGTTTGATACAAGTTCAGGTGGAACCAGGTGTCATCATGGCAACACAGAATTTTAAGAGGAACCTCCTTTTAATTTTGTATAGAGAAGGGGAAAAGAGGGACACTTGTAGTTTCTTTCCTCCTGCCACTTAAGAAAGAGACATCTCAATCCCTGGGTTGGGACGATCCCCTGGAGAAGGAACTGTCAACCCACTCCAATATTCTTACCTGGAGAATCCCATGGACAGAGGAGCCTGGCAGGCTAAAGTCCATAGGGTCACAAAGAGTCAGATGTGACTGAGCAACTAATGCACACAAATTGCTTCTATTAAGAATAATCATATTTTGGTAATCTTTTTTTTTTCTTTTTTTAAATTTTATTTTATTTTTTAACTTTACAATATTGTATTGGTTTTGCCATATATTGAAATGAATCTGCCACAGGTATACATGTGTTCCCCATCCTGAACCCTTCTCCCTCCTCCCTTCCCATACCATCCCTCTGGGTCGTCCCAGTGCACCAGCCCCAAGCATCCAGTATCGTGCATCGAACCTGGACTGGTGACTCGTTTCATATATGATATTATACATATTTCAATGCCATTATCCCAGATCATCCCACCCTCTCCCTCTCTCACAGAGTCCAAAAGACTGTTCTATACATCAGTGTCTCTTTTGCTGTCTCATATACAGGGTTATGTTACCATCTTTCTAAATTCCATATATATGCGTTAGTATACTGTATTGGTGTCTTTGTGGCTTACTTCACTCTGTATAATAGGCTCCAGTTTCGTCCACCTCATTAGAACTGATTCAAATGTATTCTTTTTAATGGCTGAGTAATACTCCATTGTGTATATGTACCATAGCTTTCATATCCATTCATCTGCTGATGGACATCTAGGTTGCTTCCATGTCCTGGCTCTTATAAACAGTGCTGCGATGAACATTGGGGTACACGTGTCTCTTTCAATTCTGGTTTTCTCAGTGTGTATGCCCAGCAGTGGGATTGCTGGATCATAAGGCAGTTCTATTTCCAGTTTTTTAAGGAATCTCCACACTGTTCTCCATAGTGGCTGTACTAGTTTGCATTCCCACCAACAGTGTAAGAGGGTTCCCTTTTCTCCACACCCCCTCTAGCATTTATTGCTTGTAGACTTTTGGATCACAGCCATTCTGACTGGCGTGAAATGGTACCTCATAGTGGTTTTGATTTGCATTTCTCTGATAATGAGTGATGTTGAGCATCTTTTCATGTGTTTGTTAGCCATCTGTATGTCTTCTTTGGAGAAATGTCTATTTAGTTCTTTGGCCCATTCATTGATTTACTAAATTAATTGATTTACTAATCAATGAATATAGTAAAGTTGCAGGATATAAAATCAACACACAGAAATCCCTTGCATTCCTATACACTAATAATGAGAAAATAGAGAAATTAAGGAAACAATTCCATTCACCATTGCAACGAAAAGAATAAAATACTTAGGAATATATCTACCTAAAGAAACAAAAGACCTATATATAGAAAACTATAAAACACTGATGAAAGAAATCAAAGAAGACACTAATAGATGGAGAAATATACCATGTTCATGGATTGGAAGAATCAATATACTGAAAATGAGTATACTACTCAAAGCAATTTATAGATTCAATGCAATCCTTATCAAACTACCAATGGTATTCTTCACAGAGCTAGAACAAATAATTTCACAATTTGTATGGAAATACAAAAAACCTCGAATAGCCAAAGCCATCTTGAGAAAGAAGAATGGAACTGGAGGAATCAACCTGCTTGACTTCAGACTATACTACAAAGCCACAGTTATCAAGACAGTATGGTACTGGCACAAAGACATAAATATAGATCAATGGAACACAATAGAAAGCCCAGAGATAAATCCATGCACCTATGGACACCTCATCTTTGACAAAGGAGGCAAGAATATACAATGGATTAAATATAATCTCTTTAACAAGTGGTGCTGGGAAAACTGGTCAACCACTTGTAAAAGAATGAAACTAGAACACTTTCTAACACCATACACAAAAATAAACTCAAAATGGATTAAAGATCTAAATGTAAGACCAGAAACTATAAAGCTCCTAGAGGAGAACATAGGCAAAACACTCTCTGACATACATCACAGCAGGATCCTCTATGACCCACCTCCCAGAATATTGGAAATAAAAGCAAAAATAAACAAATGGGACCTAATTAAACTTAAAAGCTTTTGCACAACAAAGGAAACTATAAGCAAGGTGAAAAGACAGCCTTCAGAATGGGAGAAAATAATAGCAAATGAAGCAACTGACAAATAACTAATCTCAAAAATATACAAGCAACTCCTACAGCTCAATTCCAGAAAAATAAATGACCCAATCAAATAAATGGGCCAATGTCTTCTTTTAAAGTAATCCTCCTGACTACTGAGCCTGTGCTCTACAGCCCCTGTGCCACAGCTGAAGCCTGTGACCCTAGGGTCCGTGCTCCCCAACAAGAGAAGCCTGAGCAAGGCGGCTAGAGAGCAGCACCCACACCACCCCCCATCACTGCAAATGGAGAAAGCCCCGGCAGCATGAAGACCCTTCCCAGCCAACAAGAAACACAGACGTGGCTCAGATGGTAAAGACTCCGCCTGCAATGCAGGAGACCCTGGTGCAAACACAGGGTTTGGGAAGATTCCCTGGAGAAGGAAATGGCTACCCACTCCAGTGTTCTTGCCTGAAGAATCCCATGGACAAGAGGAGCCTGTGGGCTACAGTCCATGGACTCACAAAGAGTCAGACAGGACTGAGACACTGCTTTTTTTTAACCAACTTTGGGGATTCAAGTGCGTCTTCACTCAATGAACTAAAACTTTCTGGAATAGGTTAAGCCACTTCATTTCATCTTGTATGGCTGTTTTTTTTTAAATTTACAATATTGTAAATCAACTATACTTCAATGTTAAAAAAAAAAAAGTTAATGTGAGAGTCAGTCAAGCATTTATGTCTCCTTTTGCTCCCTGGTAGCTCAGTTGGTAAAGAATCACTTGTAATGCAGGAGACCCCGGTTCAATTCCTGGATCAGGCAGATCCTCTGGACAAGGGATAGGCTACCGACTCCAGCATTCTTGGGTTTCCCTTGTGATTCAGCTGGTTAAGAATGCGCCTGCAATGCAGGAGACCTGGATTCAGTCTCTGGGTTGGGAAGATCCCCTTGAGAAGAAAAAGGCTACCCACTCCAGTATTCTGGCCTGGAGAATTCCATGGACTGCATAGTCCGTGGGGTCGCAAAGAGTAGGACACAACTGAGAGACTTGCACTTCACTTTACTGGTTTGTGCCCAGTGTTTTAGCATGTGGGTCACTTGACTTGGGTCAGAATCTTGTCACCACTTCACTATCATCCTCCAAAACTGCAACATTCCCCTCTCACTCTTGGGCTTTCCTTCCAGGAGGAGCAGAGCTCCTGATCTCTTACATCATTTTCCTTTTCTGTCTCTGTGCTCAGCTCTCCCAGCAAACATAGCTCCCTGAAGAAGCAGATCAAGTCACATCCCCTTTACCCTCTTCCATCCTTTTGTGCAAGGCTGGGTGCACATGAGATGCTTACTCCATGTTTGTGTTGCTTGAATTAACATCAGAGCCTAAGCTCCCCTTCTTCTGGTTGGGGTCCAGCTGGACTTGTGTGTCCCCCCGCACTGGAGTGTCTCAGATCATGTGTAGACAGTGGGTATCCAGCAAGAGGACTGGGAGGGAGCAGGGTTGTAAGTCGGGTCCCAAGTCTTACAGCTCACATGTCTCATGGTCCTTTATGATCAAATGAGTTCAAGTGTCCATGGAAAGAATCAATAAACAATCTAACAGGAATAAAAGTGTTTTATTTGAGCCAAGCTGAGCACTATAGCCTGGGAGGCAACCACTTAAATAACTCTGAAGAACTGCTCTGGTTTTCTTTCTTTCTTTTTCTTTTTTTTTTTTTTTAGGCCCTGCTGCATGGCATGAAGAAGGAGGGGAGGGTGGAGGGTCCTTAGTTCTCAAACCGGGGACTGAACCCATGCCCACTGCAGTGGAGCACAGAGTACTGCCAGGGAATTCTCAGAAGTGTCCCACTGAAGCATGGTTTCCAGAACAGTCTTATGCCTCATCCAGAGAATATACTCACACACGACAGGGTGTACTCCTTCAAGGTTTCAAAAGAGACAGACTTAGGACATAGACAGCAAGACAGCAGGACTCTGATGTCTGGGAAGGGAAACTTATCTTGGAGGAAATGTTAGCATGGATGTCATGAGAAGGGAGTTACTCATCCTTATCTTCAAAACAGATGTTCTTTACCTCGGTGGTTAAAGCAAATGAGCTGTGAGGGTTAGACAGGCTGTTTAGTTCACACACAATTCAGGGTGAACCATGGATAAGTCAAAATCACTTCCCCATTCCTCAACATGTGAACATCTTCTCCATCACAAGCAGGTAAAATCTTAGAACATTCTGATCCAGCAATTCTACCTCTGAAGATGTACCCAGAGAATTGAAAGCACACTTGGGGAGAGATATTTGACCAACCATGTTCATAACACATTATTCACAATAGTTAAATCATGAAAGCAACCCTAGTGTCCATTGACCAAAGAGTAAGTAAACCAAATATGGTATGTACCAATAATAAAGTATTATTCAGCATTTAAAAAGAAGGGAAGAGACTTCCTTGGTGGTTCAGTGGTTAAGAATCTGCCTTGAAAGGCAGGGGATGTGGGTTCATCCACTGGTCAGGAAACTAAGATCCTACATGCCATAGAGGAAGTCTGAGAGTTGCAACTAAATGAAGCCTGCCCACTGCAACAAAGACCCAGCACAGCCAAAATTTTTTAAAATGTTCTTTTAAAGAAGGAAATATAAGCTACAATGTAGCTGACCTTGTGGACATTGTACTAAGTAAAAGAATAGTGACAAAAAACGACAAAAGCTATTTGATCCCATTTAAATGAAGTACCTGGAGCGGTCATATTTATAGAGAGAGAAAGTAGTAGTGATTTCCAGGAACTGGGAAAGAAGAAAGGGGAAATTTTGTTGAATGGGTAGAGTTTCAGTTTTGCCAGATGAAAAAAGTCCTGGAGTTTGGTTGCACAAAATGTGAAATACTTAACACGACTGAACTGCACACTTAAAGATGGTTAAAATGGTAAATTTTATGTACTATATATTACACAATAAAAAAAATTCAGAATCACCCCCCACCCTGAGGGTAACAACTGAAGAGTCAAGAGCTGATAACAACATTGCAGAAACTCCCCTTCGGCCCAGCCCCATCTCCACCCCAACAACCCAAGGGTGAGGACCGTCTTCTGTGCTCAGGACTCCCCGCTTCAGTTCTTGGAGATGTCTCAGCTCCAGCCCTGCATGGCTTAACCTCAGCCTCCCTGACTGACCCAGTGCTCCAGGCTCTGCTCCAAGGATCCAGTAAGTCTCCGGTCACCCTCTTCTGTAGGAGACTTGGCGCTGAGTTCACATCCTCCCAAAGAGACCTCTGCAACCCCAGAGTGCAGGGGGTCAGCCCAGCTCCAGCCTGAGGGAAGAGAGACCAGTTTTTAGTTGAAAGGAGGAAGAGCTGAGAATTCTTGTGTTTGTGAGTGAACGGGTAGGGGTCGGGATTTGGATCAAGTCTGGAGGTTGGGAAACTCTTCTTAGACTGATGTTCAAACAATATGAAAGAATACCTTTAGGATAGGCGGAAGGGGTATAGCTAGTGAGTTTGGGATGGACATGCACACACTGCTATGTGTGGTTAAAATGAATAACCAACAAGGATCCACTGTATAGCACAGGGAACTCTTCCCAGTGTTATGTGGCAGCCTGGATGGGAGGGGAGTTTGGGAGAGAATTAATACATGTATATGTGTGGCTGAGTCCCTTTGCTGCCTACCTGAAACTATCACAACATTATTAATCGGCTATACTGCAAAATAAAAAGGTTAAATTACTCTTAAAAAAAAGATTACTTTTATCTAGGGTTTCCATTATGTGAATCTGATCTCAGTCTCCTGTATACTGTTGGCCCTCCAAATCTATGGGTTCCTCCACTGCAGATATTGGGGCAACCATATCAACATGAAAAACTATGGATTTTGGTAAGTGTGGAGGACAACTGCATGGTAACTTATATTAAGTCAGTTTTGGGTTTGCTACATCTAGGAACTCTGTGACGCTGGCTCTGTTGTTTATCATTGGCAGCAATTTCTTTAATGGTTGTAAAATACACATGGCATAAATTAACCATCTTAATGATTTTAAGTATGCAGCGGGGGAAGGAGGGGGGGTGGAAAGTTGAGAAAGCAACACTGACATGTATACACTGTCATGTGTGAAATAGATAGCTAATGGAAAGCTGCTGTATATCATGGGGAGCCCAGTCTGATGCTCTGTGATGATCTAGAGGGGTGGGATGGGGGGATGGGAGGGAAGGTCAAGAGGGAAAGGAACACATATATAGTTACAGCTGATTCCTTTTGTTATGTGGCAGAAACCAACACAACATTGTAAAGCAATTATCCTCCAGTTAAAAAACTTTTTGAGTACACAGTTCACTAATGCTAAGTATGTTTACATCGTTGTGCAGCCAGTCTCTAGACCATTTTTCATCTTGTAAAACTAAAACTTTGTCCCCACTTTACAATAACTCTCCACTTCCCCCTTCATCCCAGCCCCTGGAAGATCACCTTTCTGCTTTCTGTCTCTATAATTGGATAACTCTCAGAGGTTCATAGACGTGAAATCATGCAGTATTTGTCTTCTTGTTACTGGTTTAGGTTACTTAACATAATATCCTCAGGTTTCCTCCACCTTGTAGTACACATCAGAATTTCCTGTCTTTTTAAGGCTGCATAATATTTCACTGTATATACAGACCACACTGTGTTTATCCATTCTTTGTGGAAGGACATTTGGGTTGCTTCCAACTTTCAGCTATTGTGATAATTCTCTTTTGAATATGTGTGTACAAATATTTCTTTGAGAATCTCTGTTCTGTTATTTTGGGTATACACCCATAGGGTGAATGGATCATATATTAAATCAATCCACTTTTAGTTTTTGGAGAAATTATCATACTGTGTCCATAGCAGATGCACTGTTTAACATGCACAAGGATTCATCTGCAGAACATAAAAAAGAGGAAAACGGAGATCTGGAGAAGTAAATGAGTTCTTCAAAGCCATAGGGGTGGTGAGAAAGCCAACATTCTAATAATATTCTCCTGGGTTCATAATCCTTGCTCTTTTTTTAAAATATAAATTTATTTATTTTAATTGGAGGCTAATTACTTTACAGTATTGTATTGGTTTTGCCATACATCAACATGAATCCGCCATGGGTATACACGGATGACCCAGAGGGATGGTATGGGGAGGGAGGTGGGAGGGGGTTTCAGGATGGGGAACACGTGTAATCCTTGCTCTTAACCAAAATGCTGAGCTTGAGCTTAAGAGCATGGGAAGAGAGAGCCCCCTGAAGGTAACTTGTGGTCACTGGGTCATCCTAGCCCCGCAGAACAGTATAGTGAGGCAACATTTCAGGCCTCAAAGGAGCAGGAAACAGAGTCCTGTCATTTCTGATTCAGAATGAAGGTTAGTTGCCCTCCCTCCAGGCAGTTGCGAGACCTCTCTGGTTTGATGCTTTGACTGAGCTGGGCTAGAGTCTGTCCCTCCTACAAATTCCATATTCTTCTGTCCCAAAGCAGAGTTCCTATTTCATGTCACTCTGCAAGCAATGAAGCAGAAAGCTATTAGGTTTCAGGATCCTTGCTGAAGAAATGTATGGAGTCTGAGCTCTTTGATCACCAAGCTCCTAAAAGAGTCATTTCACACATATCAAAGAGGGAAGAGAATAATGATGATAGCAATTTTCCCTGTGTTATACAGGACAGGAGGGCAAAGATGTTAGGTAGTTTGTGAAAACTCAGAAAAATTTATATGTTCCAGAGCTGGATTTGAACCAGCAGAGCTGGTTGATTTCAATTAAAAAAAAATATATTCTCATCCGTTCATTCATTCATGCCTGCTCAGTCACTCAGTCATGTCTGACTCTTTGTGATCTCATGGATGGTAGCCCACCAGGCTCCTCTGTCCATGGAACTTTCCAGGAGAAGAATACTGGAGTATGTTGCTATTTCTTCCTCAGGGCATCTTCCCAATGCAGGGTGAACCTATGTCTCCTGCGTCTCCTGCATTGGCAGGCGGAATCCTTACCACTGAACCACCTGGGAAGCCCCTCTTATCCACTCAACTTATACCAGTTAATTACCTACTGTGTGTCAACACTGCATTTGAATCTTTGGCTTCTCAAGAAGCAGGAAACCTTTCTTTCTAGATTTTTTGCCTGGTTTAATAATTAAGCTGACATGAGACAAATTAATAAATTTAATTTGTTGTGTTTTGAGAGCCCCATAAAAACTTGAGGCTCAAGAGAGTCAGTCAGTGGAGGCTCATATGTACCATTAGTTTAACAGAATGAGGTAAGGATCTGGGGCTTCAAAAGGGAGGACATCCACAGGGTGATGGGAAGAGCAAGTGCTTGGTGAAAAAATGTTTGCCACTCCAGGCAGGGAAGTCTTTCTGAGGTTATAAGTTCTCTCTGGTAATGCCTATTTTCCTGCCATAGGTCCACTAATCTAATTATTTTGAGAGTTAAGGGAGATACAAATCGGGAAAGGAGTACGTCAAGGCTGTATATTGTCACCCTGCTTATTTAGCTTATATGCAGAGTACATCATGCAAAATGCTGGGCTGGATGAAGCACAAGCTGGAATCAAGATTGCGGGACAAGTATTAATAACCTCAGATATGCAGATGACACCACCTTTATAGCAGAAAGCAAAGAGGAACTAAAGAGCCTCTTGATGAAGGTGAAAGAGGAGAATGAAAAATCTTCCTTAAAACTCAAACATTCACGGCACCCGATCCTATCACTTCATGGCAAATAGATGGGGAAACAGTGGAAACAGTGACAGACTTTATTTTTTTGGGCTCCAAAATCACTGCAGATGGTGGATGCAGCCATGAAATTAAATGATGCTTGCTCCTTGGAAGAAAAACTGTGACAAACCTAGGCAGTGTATTAAAAAGCAGAGACATTACTTTGCCAACAAAGGTCCATCTAGTCAAAGCTATGGTTTTTCCAGTAGTCATGTATGGTTGTGAGAGTTGGACTATAAAGAAAGCTGAGTGCTGAAGAAATGATGCTTTTGAACTGTGGTGTTGAAGAAGACTATTGAGAGTCCCTTGGACTGCAAGGAGATCAAACCAGTCCATCCTAAAGGAAATCAGTCCTAAATATTCATTGGAAGGACAGATGCTGAAGCTGAAACTCCAATACTTTGGCCACCTGATGCGAAGAACTGACTCATTGGAAAAGACCCTGATGCTGGGAAAGATTTAAGGCAGGAGGAGAAGGGGACGACAGAGGATGAGATGGTTAGATGGCATCACTGACTCAATGGACATGAGTTTGAGTAAGCTCCGGGAGTTGGTGGTGGACAGGGAAGCCCAGTGTGCTGCAGTCCCTGGGCTCACAAAGAATCGGACACAACTGAGCAACTGAACTGAACTGAAATGAACTGAAGGGAGAGACAAGGAGCTTCTCCTGAGTCTGCTGGGTCTTAACGGCCTTCAACTCAAAACAGTCTACCTGCCAAAGAGGCACATTTGGGCAGACATAATCCACTTTATCTCACTTCTCTTCAAGCAACCCTTCCAGTAATTTTGAATCATATTAAAAGATGTATTTATGTTTAAGAAACAAAAGCTCAGAGACAGAGAACTTACCCAGTGTGTCCTTTTACCACCTGCTCCACATCAGTCCATTATTCCATGGAATTGGATTCCCAGGGTCAAGGGCAGATGGAATCTTTTTTTTTTTTTAATTGAAGTAAAGCTGTTTACAGTGTTGTATTAATTTATACCGTACAGCAAAGTGATTCAGTGATACATATATATACATTCTTTTTCATATTCTTTTCCATTATGCTTTATCACAGGATATCGAAAAGAGTTTCCTGGGCTACACAGTAGGACCTGTTGTTTAGGATGGACATGCTTAATGACCTTGTGTCTTGCATTCTCAGCAGATCGTAGCCTCCTCAACTCCATCTAGGATGCTGCGTCAGTATGTTCACCAACTTGGTCAGAAGCTGGTCCGCAGGCAGCGGCTGGAGCCCAGAGAGGAGACTGAGAGTCCTGTGGCTCATTTGAACACCCTGCAGATGGTGATCTTGGGTGTGGCCAACACCCTGGGAGCTGGCATATACATCGTGGCTGGTATAGTGACCAAATACATAACTGGACCAGCGATTGCCATCTCCTTCTTGGTGGCCGCCCTGCCTTGTGTGATGTGTGCTCTCTGCTACGCTGAGTTATGGGCCAGGGTACCATGCTCCGGTTCTGTGTATCTCTACAGCTTGTCACCATGGGACAACTGCGCGCATTCATCACTGGCTGGAACCTCATCCTGACCTTACTCATTGGTGAGGTGATGGGGCGGAGGGGCATGGGGAGGAAGGCCTGGGACTTAAGATCAGGAAACTAGGAGAGAGGAGGATTGGGGTCTTCTCTCATTCACAAGCACTTTGTTATCTACCTCGTGGGTGAGGTGGATAATAGTGGCAGGAAAATTCCACTTCATTCTACTCAGCTCTATCCTGTTTTCCTTAAATGATATACCAAGAATTCAAAGGACAGGAAACTGTAGGGAGTGGGTTGCATGTCCCACAGGCTCATCCCTTCACCATATTGAAGCCTCTGCTCAGCTG
Source organism: Bos grunniens (assembly GCF_055505025.1). NCBI lineage: Eukaryota > Metazoa > Chordata > Mammalia > Artiodactyla > Bovidae > Bos > Bos grunniens. Next base: position 61,273,640 of record NC_141182.1, on the reverse strand, counting down.
TTGTCTTCGTGGGATTTTCCTTTACCACTAGATATAAAATTTCCACCCTCATCTCCCAGCCTCCCTGGTCCCACTTTCCTGTGTTCTTTTCTTGCATAACATTGATCTCCTAATTATATCAAATAGTGACCTATTTTGTGAGTTATCTGGGTCTGCTCTTCCCACTCCAAGAGAAGCTCTTTGAGATTAGGTATTTTGTCTTTCTTTTTTTTAATACATCCCATGACACATAGTCAAGAATCAATTTATGCTTGTTAGTGAGTATTCCTTCTGCCTCTGCAGCCACTGCCAGTTTGTCCAAAGTGTGGAGCATCACCTTTGACAGTCTAATTAGAAACCACATCTCTCAGGCATTAGAGGAGACTTTCTCTCCGTATATGCCCTCTTTCCTGGCCACGTTCCCAGACTTTGTCGCTCTGGCCCTGTTGCTGGTGATGATTGGTGAGAAGGGGACAGAGACAGTATGAGAAGAGTGGGATGTGGAGCAGGAGCTGGGGAGGGAAAGGCTTGGGTGGCAGAATAAGGGGGGTTAGGACTGGAAACAAAGGTGCCAGGAGGGGAGAACATAACTGTTTTTTTTATCCTTGGCACCATTAACAATTTGGGCTGGATCATTCTTGGTGTGGGGGGGCTGTCCTGTGCATTATACGGTTTTTAAGAAACCATTTTCAGGTGTTCAGTAGCATCCCTGGCCTTTACTCACTAGATACCAGTGACACCCATCCCCCGAAAAAGCTGTGACAATCAGAAAGTCTCCAGACAGAGCCAACTGCTTGGGGAACAAAATCACCCCTGCTCAGAATCTTTTACTTAGACCAACAAGTTTCTTCCTCTGCATTGAGACCAAAAGTAATTTTTTTTTCAATTTAAAGGAAATTCTCATAGCATAAAATTAAAAATTTTATTATTCTCTCCCAGCTTTATTCAGATCTATATGACATCCAGCACTGTATAAGTTTAAGGTATACAACCTGATGATTTCATAGACATGTATTGTGAGATAAAAAATCAACCATCTGAAAGTGTACAATTCAGTGGCTCTTAGTACATTCACCATGTTGTGCAACCATCGCCTCCATCTACTTCCAAACATGTTCATCTCCTCAAAGGAAAGACTGCTTCCTGTACCCACTGAGCAGTCACTATCCGTCCACCACCTCACCGCAGTCTGCCAATTATCCACCTCTAGCAACCATTGTCTACTTTCTCTATATATAGTTTTTATTTTATTTTTTTAGTGTTTCATATTCCTTTTTTTCCCATAGGAGTAACACTTCTGGGACCTCATATGTCACCCCTGATTATCAAAGTGTTCACAGGCGTCAAATTTTTTGTTCCAATCTTCACGATCATCTCTGGCTTTATTAAGGGAGACCTGCACAACTGGCAGCTCACAGAACAGGACTATAGACTGAACACATCCGGATCCAGTGACATCTATAGGTTAGGACGCTATGACCCTTGGCCAGAGTAATGCTTGTGAAGTGGGGGAGGGGGCAGTGCTGAGCTGGGAATACGGTAGGGACTAGAGAGATCTGGGCTGGTGAAGCCACATGATCAGATGATGGGGGTGCTGGAGCCCAGGACTTGTGGTATGAAGGGAGGAATCCAGTAGAGACAGCTGAGCACATCCCATCCATGTTCTTTCTCATTCCTTCTCTCATAGCTTGGGCCCTCTCGGTGGTGGAGGGTTTGTGCCCTTGGGCTTTAATGGGATTCTCCGAGGAGCAGCTTTATGTTTCTACCCATGTTTTGCTCTTAAAGCCGTGGTTGCTACAGGTAACATGGTCATTATGTGTCCCATCTGGGGCTTGGGCACAATTTCAACTGCCCTTTGGCACAGGGGTTGGTAGATGGTTAGCCTGCTTTGGAAGATGCAAGAGGAAAGGGGATTTTTTTTTTTTTTTTTTCCTTTCATACCAGTGTGTTTTCCTCACCCAAGACTTCTACTCACCATGCAGGGAGAGAAACCCGAAATCCTCAGCATTCCATCCCCTTGAGCATGATGATCTCCATCTCTGTCGGCTTTTTGACATATTTTGGAGTCTCAGCAGCACTTAGCCTCATGGTGCCCTACTACCAGATTCATCATTACAATCCTTTACCGCAGACCTTTCTCCAAATCGGGTGGGCTCCTGCCAGCTACATCATGGCTGTTCTTTTCCTGTGTTCTTTTTTATACAGGTCAGTGCCATGGTTTTCTCCCTGTCTACTGTCTGGTTTTCAGGTGTTCCAGCCCTTGAGATTGACAGACAAGCGAGAAGACACCTTACCCCATGAAGACAAGAGAGGAGATGCCCTAGTCTATCCCTCTTCTCCACGTCCCCACACGTGTTTCTATTTTCTTTCCCAGCCTTCTGTTTAGCATATTTTTCATGTCTCGGTTCACCTGCGCAATGGCTAAGGATGGGCTCCTTTTCCGGGGCCTTGCCCAGATCCATGCCTGCACAGGCACCCCCGTCATGGCCATCATGTCTTCTGGAAGTCTTGTAGGTGAGTAAACAAAACCCACTCTTTCTCCAACCAATTTACTTAACTTGGATTTTTCTAGTGGTTTCTCACCCCCTTCTCTACCTTGCTCCTGTCCTCATTCTAGCCATCAAGGTGTTACTCTTGGACCTTGGTCATATTGTGGAACTCATGTTAACTGGGATCATGCTTGCTTACACCCTTGCGACTTTTTCTGTGCTTGTTCTCAGGTAAGAGTCCCCTATACCTTGGCTGGGGGTCTTGGACCCCTGGGGGTGGATAGAGAGGTAATCCCCTTCTGGTTTCATGCTGCCTTCTATATGTCCTGTCCTTCGTAAGGCAGGAAAGAGACAAATAAACTGTCTGATGTTGGATTAGTAGGGACTGTTGTTATTATTGCCTTAATACCTCTATCCAGGTACCAGCTAGACCTGAATGAGAAAACAGAGGAGGAAGTTGAGATGGTGACTAAAGTTGAAGAATATCCTCTGAACTCTGTACCTGAAACAGGAACCTCAAACATCCTAAAGACTCTGTGGTTCCCTACCAGCACCACCCCCACCTGGAAATCTGGCCAGATTGTCTAGGGATGTACCTTCCTGCTCTGTGAGCAGTGGGATTTCTCTTTGGTTGCATTCTAAAACTGACAGGATAGGGTGGAATTCTGTGTCTTTGTCAGCTGAGGAGGAATCTTGGAAATATGATAGCCATTCCTGATGTGGGGAGCCTGGGGAGGGGTGTGGCCCAAGGTCCTGACATCTTTGTCTTCTGGGTCCAGGCCGTTCTCCTCCATCTTGACCCTTGCAGTTCTCCTGCTGATCATCCTGAGCCTGATCCTGGCCCAGTGGCCCAGTTAGTTGTTCTCCTGAGACCCCGTGCTCACAACAGTGGCTGTGCTGCTGCTGCTGCTCATCACTGGGGTCACAGTCATCATCTGGAGGCAGCGCCAGAGCCCCTCTCCTCTTCACTTCAAGGTAGGTGATCTTACGTGCTGAAAATATCCACCTGAGTGAATAAAGTCACATGCTTTAAGGTCTAAAATCCTTCAATGGACAAGGAATTGAGGGGAGCTGCTACAACCAGTGGACTTGTCCCTGATCCACACTCAGTGTTTAAAAATCCAGTCTCATGGAAGCAACCTAGATGTCCATCAGCAGATGAATGGATAAGAAAGCTATGGTACATATACACAATGGAGTATTACTCAGCCATTAAAAAGAATTCATTTGAATCAGTTCTAATGAGGTGGATGAAACTGGAGCCTATTATACAGAGTGAAGTAAGTCAGAAGGAAAAATACTAATACAGTATACTAACGCATATATATGGAATTTAGAAAGATGGTAACAATAACCCTGTGTACAAGATAGCAAAAGAGACACTGATGTATAGAACAGTCTTATGGACTCTATGGGAGAGGGAGAGGGTGGGAAGATTTGGGAGAATGGCATTGAAACATGTAAAATATCATGTATGAAACGAGATGCCAGTCCAGGTTTGATGCACGATACTGGATGCTTGGGGCTAGAGCACTGGGACGACCCAGAGGGATGGTATGGGGAGGGAGGAGGGAGGAGGGTTCAGGATGGGGAACACATGTATACCGGTGGTGGATTCATTTTGATATTTGGCAAAACTAATTCAATTACGTAAAGTTTAAAAATAAAATAAAATTAAAAAAAAAAATCCAGTCTCAGTAGGGACTTAACACATGGGCTGAGGACTAGTGTTCTTGCCTACGTGGGGTAGGGTCTCCCTTTCAGATGTCTGGGCTGTGCTCAGGGATGAACTGACTCTGCCCACAGGCCCCTGCTCTGCCTGTCCTCCCACTGGTGAGCATCTTTGTGAATGTTTACTTGATGATGCAGTTAACCCCTGCAACATGGGCCCAATGTGGAGTCTGGAATGCCATTGGTAAGTTGCCTTCTGGGCTAAAGAGGCCTCTTGGGTGACTGAACCACTTCCTTTTACTTCATCCCCAAACTGCGTCAGATGCCATAATAGGAGGCCTTTTATGACTTAGTGACTAAAGAACAACTGGGCATTTGTAAGTGAGTAGAGCACCTAATTTCCCTTCTCACTGTCTCATTTCCCTACTAGGATCTGTTATATACTTTGGATACGGGATCTGACACAGCCTGGAGGAAAACAATGAGCAATAACCACCAGACTCCACCTCCCAAACTCTTTACAAAAACATCCCCGGTCCTGAGTCATCTTAACCACAGGAAACAGCTGCTGTGTGGAATCCCTCCACACACTTGAGAGTCTGTTGGTTCATGGGACACTGTGAGCCTCGATACAGTATGAACACAGCATGCACTTATAGCTGTGTATTCATTGACAGAAGATAAAATGACTTTAAAGTTGTATAAATTAAAAATATACATACAGAAAAGTCCATGTTTCATAAGCATACAACAAGATAAAAGTTCACAAAACAATGTACAAGAATGTAAGCAGGAACTGGAGGAAGAAATAAAATATCAATTAGCACATAAAAATCTCCTCCTTGTGCCTATTTCCAGCAAGAGGAAAGAAATTCACATAGGAAAGAAACTCAATCAGTGTATTGTGTCATGGGTTGCACTTTAGGGAGGAGGGAATGGCAACTCACTCCAGTATTCTTGCCTGGGAAATCATATGGACAGAGGAGCCTGGTGGGCTACAGGCCATGGGGTCACAGAAGAGTCAAACATGACTTAGTGAGTAAACAACAATGAGTCCACAATAACGAAAGACAATACCTTGGGGCTTCCCTTGGGGGCTAAGTGGTAAAGAGTCCACCTGCCAATTCAGGAGACATGGGTCCAATCCCTGATCCAGGAAGATCCCACATGCCGTGGAGCAACTAAGCTGGTGCACCAACTACTGAGCCTGTGCTCTAGAACCTGGGAACCACAAGGAAAGGCACTGCAATGAGAAGCCTAGACACTGCAGCTAAAGAGTAACCCCTGCTCACCACAACTAGAGAAAAGCCTGCACAGCAAAAAAGACCTGCCACAGCCAAAAAGAAATAAGTGAAAAAAAATTTTTTAAAGAATTGCACTTTAAATATGAGGATGCAAATGTGTCAGAAATAAAAGGAAAGGAGTGTATACATTGTGTCAACCACAATATGAGAAAGCTAGGCTAGCTATTTACTATAAAAATGGACTTTGATGAAATGAGAATAATAATAAAGTGGATCACTTCGTAATGCGAAAGAGAAATGATCATTTGTATCTTTTCCCCTAGCTTTATTAAGGTGTAGTGTAACATGGTATAAATGGTCTTTTTTCTTTTCTTTTCTGTAGGAGACTCTTAGAGGTATGCAATAGAGTTGATGAGGAAAAGTTCTTAAAAAAAAAAAAAACCTGCATTTCCAGTGGTGGAAGAAGTGGTTTGGAAGTAATGGTTAGTTGATAAATAGTTGGTTGGGATTAAAAGGTAGTAATTGAGACTGAACAGACAAAAGTCTTCCCTGGTGGTCCAGTGGTTAAGAATCTGCCTTCCAAAGCAAGGGATACAGGTTTGATCCCTGGTTGGGGAACTAAGATCCTACAAGCCATGCAGTATGCCCCCGCCCCCCCCCCAAAAGTACATACCTTAATTTTAAAATACTTTATTGCTAAGAAATTCTAACCATTATCTGACAACTCAGGGTTGCCATGAACCTTCAATTTGCAAAAAAATGCAGTATCTGTGAAGCATAGTAAAATTATATATGCCTGCACCTGTGTATGTATACATATAAAAATAAGTATAATTAATATGCATAAGATATGTGAATATAATATATGTATTAAAATATATGTGTTCATTCTTTACCTAAATTCAATGTATCTGGCTGTCTTGTGATATTATTTGCTAAATCTCTCACCCCTTGGTCTCTGTGTATGTTCTCTGCATTCTAATATCCTCTTGGTATAAGAACATTAGTTTTATTTCTTTAGGGCTCACTCTTATGACCTCATTTAACTTTAATTACCTCGTTTCAAGATAATTTTCTTCTTTTGAAGTGTGAAGTGTTAGTCGCTCAGTCATGTCCGACTCTTTGTAACTCCATAGACTGTACCCTGCCAAGCTCCTCTGTCCATGGGATTCTCTAGGGAAGAATACTGAAGTGGGTTGCTATTCTCTTCTCCAAGGGATCTTCCCAACCCAGGAATCGAAGCCGGGTCTCTCTCATTGCAGGCAGGTTATTTATCTGCTGAGCCACCAGGGAAAACCTTTCTTCATTTAAGTCTCACCTTTATTTATTGGCTACGTCAGGTCTTAGTTGCTGTGCTTGGGCTCAGTAGTTGCCATTTGGACTTAGTCTGAACAAAAGATCGAACTCACATCCTCTGTATTGGAAGGTGGATACTTAACCACTGGACCACCAGGGAAGTCCCTTCATTCCCTCGTTAAGTCGCTACCACCACATACAGTCACAATCCGAGGTTGTAGGGGTTAAGACTTCAACCTATGAATTCAAAAGTGGGGAGAACTTCAGACCATAACACTTGACCCCCGCTTTTGCTTCCCAGTAGCTAAAATAGGGTCTGGAACACAGTAAGTACTCAGTTACATTTGATGAGCCATATAATGAAAGAATCTCACCGACACATAATATTTTACATGACCCAAGATGAGGAACCTTTCATTTACCAGAAATTATCAAAGGGAGACCACAGTATTTGATTTGTAGAGGAAACATTTTGTTAAACTACTTGGAATACGAAATGAGTCTTTAAAGTCATGTCTCATTTATCAATGGTGAGGCCTAGATCGTGTTGCAGGAGGAAAGAAATGCAGAGGGAAATTGGGGCAAGGAGAGAGAAGAGGGAGTGAAGAGAAGGTGATGAAGGGACTCTGTGAGATGAGAACTTATTCCCTGATCTGGCTTCACTTTCATATGAAAATTATGAAGTGATGGATGAGGTCATATCTTTTTGCCTTTTCATACTCTTCATGGGGATCTCAAGGCAAAAGTACTGAAGTAGTTTGCCATTCCTTGTCCAGTGGACCACATTTTGTCAGAACTCTCCACCATGACCCATCCATCTTGGTTGGCCCTACGTGGCATGGCTCATAGTTTCATTGAGTTAGACAAGGTTGTGGTCCATGTGATCAATTTGATTAGTTTCTGTGATTGTGGTTTTCATTCTGTCTGCACTCTGATGGATAAGGATAAGAAGCTTATGGAAGCTTCCTGATGGAAGAGACTGACTATGGGGAAAACTGGGCCTTGTTCCGAGGGGGGCCATGCTCAGTAAATCTTTAATCCAATTTTCTGTTTATGGGCGGGCCTGTGTTCCCTCCCTGTTGTTTGGCCTGAGACTATGGCCTGGGTAATGAAGATAATGGCAACCTCCTTCAAAAGGTCTTGTGCACGAACTGTGGTATTCAGTGCCCGTGATCCTGAAACAGGCCACTGTCGACCCACACCTCCACAAGAGACTCCTGAACTTTCACAGGCAAGTCTGGGTCAGTCTCTTGTGGGGTCTATAGTTCAGTCCAATTCAGTCACTCAGTCATGTCTGACACTTTGTGACCCCATGGACTGCAGCATGCCAGGCCTCCCTGTCCATCACCAACTCCCTGAGTTCACTCAAACTCATGTCCATTGAGTTGGTGATGCCATCCAACCATCTCATCCTCTGTCGTCCCCTTCTCCTCCTCCCTTCAATCATTCCCAACATCAGGGTCTTTTCCAATGAGTCAGCTCTTCACATGAGGTGGCCAAAGTACTGGAGTTTCAGCTTCAACATCTGTCCTTCCAATGAATATTCAGGACTGATTTCCTTTAGGATGGACTGGTTTGATCTCCTTGCAATCCAAGGGACTCTCAAGAGTCTTCTCCAACACCACAGTTCAAAACCGTCAATTCTTTGGCACTCAGCTTTCTTTATAGCCCAATTCTAACATCCATACCAGACTGCTGGAAAAGCCACAGCTTTGACTAGACAAACCTTTGCTGGCAAAGTAATGTCTATGCTTTTTAATATGCTGTCTAGGTTGGTCATGACTTTTCTTCCAAGGAGCAAGCATCTTTTAATTTCATGGCTACAGTTACCATCTACAATGATTTTGGAGCCCCCCAAAATAAAGCCAACCACTCTTTCCACTGTTTCCCCATGTATTTGCCATGAAGTGATGAGACCAGATGCCATGATCTTAGTTTTCTGAATACTGAGTTTTAAGCCAACTTTCTCACTCTCCTCTTTCACTCTCTCCTCTTTCACTTTCATCAAGAGGTTCTTTAGGTTCCTCTTCACTTTTTGCCGTAAGGGTGGTACCACCTGCATATCTGAGGTTATTGATATTTCTTTCCTTGTGACTCAGCTGGTAAAGAATCTGCCTGCAGTGTGGGAAACCTGGGTTCGATCCCTGGGTTGAGAAGATCCCCTGGAGAAGGAAAAAGTTACCCGTTCCAGTATTCTGACCTGGAGAATGCCATGGACTGTACAGTCCATGGGGTTACAAAGAGTCAGACACGACTGAGGGGTCTATAGGTGCCACCCAAATGCACAGCCTCCAGTATTAAATATGAGGTTTTCAGACAAAGATGCTTCAAAAAAAGAAAACTACAGGCCAATATCACTGATGAACATAGATGCAAAAATCCTTAACAAAATTCAGCAAACAGAATCCAACAACATATTAAAAAGACCAAGTGGGCTTTATCCCACGGATGCAAAGATTCTTCAATATTCACAAATTAATTAATATGATACAGCACATTAACAAATTGAAAGATAAAAACCATATGATTCTCTCAATAGATGCAGAGAAAGCCTTTGACAAAATTCAACATCCAATTATGATAAAAACCCTCCAGAAAGCAGGCATAGAAGGAACATACCTCCACATAATAAAAGCCATATATGATAAAACCACAGCAAACATTATCCTCAATGGTGAAAAACTGAAAGCATTTCCCCTAAAGTCAGAAACAAGACAAGGGTGCCCACTCTTACCACTACTATTCAACATAGTTTTGGAAGTTTTAGCCACAGCACTTAGAGAAGAAAAAGAAATAAAAGGAATCCAGATTGGAAAAGAAGTAAAACTCTCACTGTTTGCAGATGATGTGATCCTCTACATAGAATACCCTAAAGACTCCACCAGAAAATTACTAGAGCTAATCAATGAATATAGTAAAGTTGGAGGATATAAAATTAACATACAGAAATCCCTTGCATTCCTGTTGAGGTCCTTTAATGGACCAGAACCTGGTGGTCAGGAGTCAACTATAAGAAAGTAAAAAAGAGAAAGAAAGAGGCTGATATTTCCTTGGTTTATGCAGAAAACCAATAACACAGGGCTTTGTGTCGCTCATGAAGGCACCTGATGCCCTATTTAGTGGGTGAAGCCTGGGCAGGAGAATGAGCACGACAGGTCTCTGTGCTCCAAAAGAATTAGTCTGAGATAGAGAGAGAGAGAAAGCAAGACACAGGGACCAAAGCTCTGATGGAGCAAAGGTGTTTTAATTACATGGTGTGGGCATATATACTGTAGTTATTCTCAGCAAAGATAAAGATTAAAATTCCAGACTTACAAAACATAGACGATCCATATTAAAAAGAGAGAGAGAGTTGTAAACAATCACTTTTACCGTATGGTTCATAAGAAGGAAGAGGGTACTTATCACCATATTGAAAAACTAACTAAGGAAATGCCTGGATTCCTCAGCTCCAGGAGAGGCTTGCCTCTCCTCTTAATTCCTGAATATTCAGGAATTAATAAGGTACAGAGGATTCCTGAAAGATCTGAAACAGCACACAGAAAGCCTCCTGTTAAATGCTTCCTGACACATTCCTATATACTAACAAATGAGAAAACAGAAAGAGAAATTAAGGAAACAATTCCATTCACCATTGCAATGAAAAGAATAAAATACTTAGGAATAAAACTACATAAAGAAACAAAAGACCTATATATAGGAAACTATAAAACACTGATGAAAGAAATCAAAAATGACACAAATAGGTGGAGAAATATACCATGTTCATGGATCAGAAGAATCAATATAGTGAAAATGAGTGTACTACCCAAAGCAATCTATAGATTCAGTACAAACCTTATCAAGCTACCAATGGTATTTTTCAGAGAACTAGGACAAATAATTTCACAATTTGTATGGAAATACAAAAAACTTCCAATAGCCAAAGCAATCTTGAGAAAGAAGAATGGAAGTGAAGGAATCAACCTACCTGAACTCAGGCTCTACTACAAAGCTACAGTCATTAGGACAGTATGGTACTGGCACAAAGACAGAAATATAGATCAATGGAACAAAATAGAAAGCCTAGAGATAAATCCATGCACCTATAGACACCTTATCTTTGACAAAGGAGGCAAGAATACACAATGGAGAAAAGACAATATATTTAACAAGTGGTGCTGGGAAAACTGATCAACTGGTTGTAAAAGAATGAAACTAGAACACTTTCTAACACCAAACACAAAAATAAACTCTAAATGGATTAAAGACCTAAACATAAGACCAGAAATTATAAAACTCCTAGAGGAAAACATAGGCAAAACACTCTCTGACATAAATCACAGCAGAATCCTCTATGGCCCACCTCCCAGAGTAATGGAAATAAAAGCAAAAATAAACAAATGGGACCTAATTAAACTTAAAAGCTTTTGCACAACGAAGGAAACTATAAGCAAGGTGAAAAGATAGCTTTCAGAATGGGAGAAAAGAATAGCAAACAAAGCAACTGACAAAGAATTAGTCTCAAAAATATACAAGCAACTCCTGCAGCTCAATTCCAGAAAATTAAACAACCCAAATCAAAAAATGGGCCAAAGAACTAAACAGACATTTCTCCAAAGAAGACATACAGATGGCTAACAAATACATGCAAAGATGCTCAACATCACTCATTATCAGAGAAATGCAAATCAAAACCACAATGAGGTACCATCTCATGCCAGTCAAAATGGCTGCTATCAAAAAGTCTACAAACAATAAATGGTGGAGAGCATGAGGAGAAAAGGGAATCCTCTTACACTGTTGGTGGGAATGCAAACTAGTACAGCCACTATGGAGAACAGTGTGGAGATTCCTTAAAAAACTGGAAATAGAACTGCCATGCTGCTGCTGGTGGTGGTGCTGCTGCTGTTAAGTTGCTTCAGTCGTGTCCAACTCTGTGCGACTCCATAGACGGCAGCCCACCGGGCTCCTTTGTCCCTGGGATTCTCCAGGCAAGAATACTGGAGTGGGTTGCCATTTCCTTTTCCAATACATGAAAGTGAAAAGTGAAAGTGAAATCATTCAGTCGTGTCCAACTCTTCACGACCCCATGGACGGTAGCCTACCAGGCTCCTCTGTCCACATCCATGGGATTTTCCAGGCAAGAGTACTGGACTGAGTTGCCACTGCCTTCCCTGAGAATTGCCATATGACCCAGCAATCCCACTGCTGGGCATACACACTGAGGAAACCAGAATTGAAAGAGACACGTGTACCCCAATGTTCATCGCAGCACTGTTTACAATAGCCAGGACATGGAAGCAACCTAGATGTCCATCAGCAGATGAATGGATAAGAAAGCTGTGGTACATATACACAATGGAATATTATTCAGCCATTAAAAAGAATGCATTTGAGTCAGTTCTAATGGGGTGGATGAAACTGGAGCCTATTATACAGAGTGAAGTAAGTCAGAAAGGAAAACACCGATGCAGTATACTAACACATATATATGGAATCTAGAAAGATGATAATGATGACCCTATATGTGAGACAGTAAAAGAGACACAGATGAAAAAGAACTGTCTTTCAGACTCTGTGGGAGAAGGCGAGGGTGGGATGATTTGAGAGAACAGCATTGAAACATGTATATTATCATATGTGAAACAGATCACCAGTCAAGGTTTGATGCATGAGACAGGGTGCTCAGGGCTGGTGCACTGGGATGACCCTGAGGTATGGGATGTGGAGAGAGGTGGGAGGGGGGTTCAGGATGGGTAACACATGTATATCCATAGCTGATTCATGTCAATGTATGGCAAAACCACTACAATATTATAATTAGCCCCCAATTAAAATAAATAAATTTAAAATAAATACATAAATGCGGGGTTTTAATCTGCTGCACCTGTCACTTCCAGAGTGGTCCCCCCCTTCTTTGTTTATTTTGGCTTCCTCTGTTTGCAAGTCTCTTCAGTGTCTAATTTCTGCCCTCACACAAGGGGATGAAGGTGACTATTTAATTAGGGTCACTTGTTCAGTTGTGTTGTGGGGAGGGAGGGACACTGCAAGCAAATACCACAGGCATTGTACAGGAGGCAGTGATCAAGACCATCCCCAAGAAAAAGAAAACCAAAAAGGCAAAATGGTTGTCTGAGGAGGTTTTATAAATAGCTGAAAAAAGAAGGGAAGGGAAAGGCAAAGGAGAAAAGGAAAGATATATCCATCTGAATGCAGAGCTCCAAAGAATAGCAAGGAATGATAAGAAAGCCTTCCTCAGTGATCAGTGCAAAGAAATAGAGGAAAACAATAGAATGGGAAAGACTAGTGATCTCTTCAAGAAAATTAGAGATACCAAGGGAACATTTCATGCAAAGATGGGCACAATAAAGGACAGAAATGGTATGGACCTAACAGAAGCAGAAGATATTAAGAAGAGGTGGCAAGAATACACAGAACTATACAAAAGAGATCTTAATGACCCATATAACTATGATGCTGTGATCACTCACCTAGAGCCAGACATCCTGGAGTGTGAAGTCAAGTGGGCCTTAGGAAGCATCACTTACAAACAAAGCTAGTGGAAGTGATGGAATTCCAGTTGAGCTATTTCAAACCCTAAAAGATGATGCTGTAAAAGTGCTGCACTCAGTATGCTAGCAAATTTGGGAAAACTCAGCAGTGGCCACAGGACTGGAAAAGGTCAGTTTTCATTCCAACCCCAAAGAAAGACAATGCCAAAGAATGTTCAAACTATTGCACAACTGCACTCATCTCACATGCTAGCAAAGTAATGCTCAAAATTCTCCATGCCAGGCTTCAATAATACGTGAACTGTGAACTTCCAGATGTTCAAGCTGTATTTAGAAAAGGCAGAGAAACCAGAGGTCAAATTGCCGACATCTGTCAGATGATCAAAAAAAGCCAGAGAGTTCCAGAAAAACATATACTTCTGCTTTATTGACCATGCCAAAGACTTTGACTGTGTAAATCACAACAAATTGGAAAATTCTTAAAGAGATGGAAATACCAGACCACTTGACCTGCCTCCTGAAAAATCTGTATGCAGGTAAAGAAGCAACAGTTAGAACCAGACATGGAACAACAGACTGGTTCCAAATTGGGAAAGGAGTGTGTCAAGGCTGTATATTATCACTCTGCTTATTTAACTTATATGCAGAGTACATCATGTGAAATGCTGGGCTGGGTGAAGCAGAAGCTGGAATCAAGATTGCCAGGAGAAATATCAATAACCTCAGATATGCAGATGATACCACCCATATGGCAGAAAGTGAAGAGGAACTAAAGAGCCTCTTAATGAAAGTGAAAGAAGAGAGTGAAAAAGTTGGCTTGAAACTCAGCATTCAGAAAACTAAGGTCATGGCATCTGGTCTCATCAGTTCAGTTCAGTTCAGTCGCTCAGTCTTGTCCGACTCTTTGTGACCCCATGAATTGCAGCATGCCAGGTCTCCCTGTCCATCACCAACTCCTGGTCACTCAGACTCACGTCCATCGAATCAGTGATGCCATCCACCCATCTCATCCTCTGTCATCCCCTTTTCCTCCTGCCCCCAATCCCTCCCAGCATCAGAGTCTTTGCCAATGAGTCAACTCTTCGCATGAGGTGGCCAAAGTACTGGAGTTTCAGCTTTAGCATCATTCCTTCCAAAGAACACCCAGGGCTGATCTCCTTTAGAATGGACTGGTTGGATCTCCTTGAAGTCCAAGGGACTCTCAAGAGTCTTTTCCAACACCACAGTTCAAAAGCATCAATTCTTTGGCGCTCAGCTTTCTTCACAGTCCAACTCTCACATCCATACATGATCACTGGAAAAACCATAGCCTTGACTAAACGGACCTTTGTTGGCAAAGTAATGTCTCTGCTTTTCAATATGCTATCTAGGTTGGTCGTAACTTTCCTTCTGGTCTCATCACTTCATGGCAAATAGATGGTGAAACAATGGAAATAGTGACGGACTTTATTTTCTTGAATTCCAAAATCATGGCAGATGGTGACTGTAGCCATGACATTAAAAGATGTTTACTCCTTGGAAGGAAAGTTATGACCAACCTAGACAGCATATTAAAAAGCAGAGACATTACTTTGCCAACAAAGGTCCATCTTGTCAAGGCTATGGTTTTTCCAGTGGTCTGATACAGATGTGAGAGTTGGACTGTGAAGAAAGCCAAAGTGACTGTGAGTGCCGAAGAATTGATGCTTTTGAACTGTGGTGTTGGAGAAGACTCTTGAGAGTCCCTTGGACTGCAAGGAGATCCAACCAGTCCATCCTAAAGGAGACCAGTCCTGGGTGTTCATTAGAAGGACTGATGCTAAAGATGAAACTCCAGTACTTTGGCCACCTCATGTGAAGAGTTGACTCATTGGAAAAGACTCTGATGCTGGGAGGGATTGGGGGCAGGAGGAGAAAGGGATGACAGAGAATGAGATGGCTGGATGGCATCACTGACTCAATGGACATTAGTTTGAGTGAACTCTGGGAGTTGGTGATGGACAGGGAGGCCTGGCGTGCTGCAATTCATGGGGTCGCAAAGAGTAGGACACGACTGAGTGACTGAACTGAACTGAACTGAACTGAAAACAACCAAGATGATGCTAGTCAGACCAGTGATCACCTATTTAAAGATGACTGTTAGAGATGACTGTGCTGTTTCTCCATGGAACCCCCCACAACTCTGTCTGTAAATGCCCTCAACACTGCTTGTCAGGGCAGACGCGGAGTTGGCCTTTGGACAGATGTCTGCTACACTCCCCCTGTCCCCAGTTGCTGGCATCTGAAATAAAACCAACTTTCCTTTCCACCAACCTGATTTGTTTATTAGCTTTTGACCGGCAAGCAGCCGAATCACCCCACATGTACCTTTCGGTAACACCATCTTACATAGGTTATGTAAGGACTCATCCTTTGTCTTATTTCTCCACTTCTTTGCCAAGCCTTTAGAGGGTTAGAGGGAAGGTTAGGTGACTTTTCTAGGCTCATGTGGCCAGTAAAGTGGGAGGTTTGTGGTGGGAGAAGAGGAATGTATAAAGTCTGGAGGGTGTCCACGTTGCACTGCAGTCCCTGGAAAGACAGCAGATCCTCAGTCATCTCCCAAAACCCTTTCCTCACCTTTTTGCCCTGCTCACAACCATTCACTGACTCCCTGCCCTGTGGGAACCACCCATCTTTATGAATTTTGGTGGAATAACACATTCATGAATCGCTCCGTCTCCTGTTTCTGCCAACTATTTTATCCCCCTAATCAATCTACACCAAGAATAAATCATTTTAAAAATTCTTCACAGCTTTCCATGAGATGCCCACCTCATCCATCAGTTCAGTTCAGTCACTCAGTTGTATCTGACTCTTTGTGACCCCCATGGACTGCAGCATGCCAGGATTCCCTTTCCATCGCCAACTCCTGGAGACATAGTTCAATGAGTATAATAATAAAAATCCACCTTTGTACTATTTTTTTTCCTTAATGATTAAAGCAGATATACAATATATGTTTCAGAGACCACAAACAGGATGTTTCGTTTAGCCTCAAGTTTAAATTAAATCATGTATAGGCCAGAATGACTTCCCCATACCTCAAAATGTGACTATTTCTTCCCTCATTTTTCACCTTTTATGTTGTTAACTCTTTCCATGGAGAGCAATGATAATCAATATATTTTTTCTAACGCTGCCAGAGTGGTTCATTTGCCTGCTCTGGGTCCATCCACATCCCTCGGTGCTAGACCTCCTTTTTATGTTTATATTTGCCTAGTTAACTAATCAGATATCATGAACAGACTCGGAGGTTAATAGGGAAATGCTATACATTTTATCCGGAGAAGGCAATGGCACCTCACTCCAGTACTCTTGCCTGGAAAATCCCATGGACTAAAGAGCCTGGTGGGCTGCAGTCCATGGGATCACTAAGAGTTGGACACAACTGAGTGACTTCCCTTTCACTTTTCCCTTTCATGCACTGGAGAAGGAAATGGCAACCCACTCCAGTGTTCTTGCCTGGAGAATCCCAGGGACGGGGGAGCCTGGTGGGCTGCCGTCTATGGGGTCGCACAGAGTCGGACACGACTGAAGCGACTTAGCAGCAGCATACACTTCATCATTCAGATCCATACCTGCGCTTTAAGCAGTACACTTAAAGCCAGCAGTGCTATACATCATGAGCAGTTACTCTGAGACAGCTTTACTGGACAACTTTTCCATCCTGAATCTTGGGGTCAAAAGTATGATTAGAAACAAAACTATTACTTCCCGTTAGAAGTCTCTGTTACCAAAATCAGATCAATATTCCAGAAGAACTTTGTTTTCTTAACAGAGGAAAACCAACTTCAGTCTTGCATCAGTTTACTGTTAGTAACAAAATTCATTTACCTAATTAAAGTCATTCTAATCTTAATCCTGACAACATACAAATTTTTTTTTCAAAATTCCTTTTTCACAAACCTTTTGCCATTTTCTAGATCCAAACAAATTTGCCCTGCATTTCTTCATCCAGAAATAAACAAGTATAGGACAAAATTATTATCATCATTTTTCCTCAACAAAAATATCTCCATTCTTTATATCTTCTCTTTGTCTACATGTATCCTACTTGCTTTACATACCGAAATGTTTCACTTATCATTCTTACATATCACAGTTTTTAACCCTTGAAAATTTTAACAACACCAAGAAACGAGTGATTGAAATGTTACACCAGCATTTTCTGATTGACAACTTAAGAACATATTTCATAACCTCAAAAAACATACATTTTTTTCGTAGCGTGATTTTTCTTCAGTGGTACGGCATGTATGATAAACCCAAACATCTTTAGTTTTCCTCTTTGTCTCAGAAAAAGACAAAAGTAGGTAATCAGTTTATAGAATAGAGCCAGAATAGCCAAATTATACATTTAATTTTAAAGGCTTCTCTCCTTTTTTTCTTTGATTTGAAGTTTAACAATTTACCAGAGGCTGAAGATCCAAGCAAAGGGGACTGCGTTTGTATTTCAAGGACATGATAAGCATTAACTTCAAATTTTCTCCTAGGCATTTTTCTATCTCCTCAGGGTCTGAAAAAAGTGTTTTATCAAGCTAGCTTTCGCTAACTGCATATGCAAAAAGAACTGTTTTTTTGAATTTCAAGACCTTCATCTTAACCAATTTTCTCTGGAGTCTAAAGAATACTGTAGCCATACATTGTCCAAAAAAATCATCTTTCTTTTTCAGTCATAATTTCACAGCTAAATTTTTCTTAATGAATTGAATCAGAATTTCCCATTTTACATAAGGC
Organism: Bos grunniens; assembly: GCF_055505025.1. Classification (NCBI taxonomy): domain Eukaryota; kingdom Metazoa; phylum Chordata; class Mammalia; order Artiodactyla; family Bovidae; genus Bos; species Bos grunniens. The sequence continues at coordinate 61,255,712 of NC_141182.1, read as the reverse complement.
AACAGGAGTACCAGTCAAACAAATGGAATATACACTCACACATCAAACGACAGATCTGTCATAAACCCTCTCTGAGAGTGACCAGTACAGAGTCCCAGAGAAACACTTCCCTGACACAAACAGTCCGCAATCATACTCAGATGTCAGAATCAATTGGCAAAATGCCCAAATAACACCTCGTGTCCCAAACAGTTCTCAACATCAGACACACATCAGAAGCAACTGGCAAGAATGTCCGAACAGCACTAGCACTCACAAATAGGAAGGCCATCTGTGTGCACACTGGTGGACTTACCAGGTCTTGGAGCTCATCCACTTATTCCAAATGCAAGTTTCCATCCCACCAAGAAGAGCGTAAGTTGTCAGCCAGTGCCAAGCAGGAGAGAAACAGGGAGTATCCTCAAAACAAATGGTTTTGGCAGCTTCTAGAAATGTCTCCCAAATCCCCTACTCCAGGCTAGCTAGCCATGAGCAGCAGGCTGACTCACTGTCATAGACATAGTTCTCCCCTGGAAGACCCAGAAGAGTCAAGCATCATGAAAACTCAGGTGCCAGTCATAGCCAGCAGTAGCTGATCTCACGTTGGGCACCCAAATCTGTTACTGAAAGGTATGCATGGGGACGGGGAGTGGGGGTGGGGTGGGGGTCTGGCTGCTCACTGCTCAAAAGCCAGTAAACAGGCCAGGCTGGTGGAAAGGAAAATTTGCTTTATTTCAGAGGCTGGCAACTGGAGGGGAGGGTGGGAGGGGAGGGTGGCAGACATCTGTCCAAAAGCCAATTCCCCCACTCCCCTAGCTGACAAGCAGAGTGTAAGAGCATTTATAGACAGAGTTGTGGGAGGGGGTTACATGCAGAAACAGCACAGTCATTTCTATATCTTCAATTGGTCTTCAGTGGTCTGACTACCATCATCTTGGTTGTTTTCAGTCAGTTCAGTCACTCAGTCATGTCCGACTCTTTGTGACCCCATGGACTGCAGCATGCCAGGCCTCCTTGTCCATCACCAACTCCCGGAGCCTGCTCAAATTCATGTCCATGGAGACAGTGATGCCATCCAACCCTCTCATCCTCTGTCATTCCCTTCTCCTCCTGCCTTCACTCTTTCCCAGCATCAGGGTCTTTTCCAGTGAGTCGGTTCCTCGCATCAAGTGGCCAAAGTATTGTGGTTCCAGCTTCAGCATCAGTCCTTCCAATGAATAGTCAGGACTGATTTCCCTCAGGATTGACTGGTTTGATCTCCTTGCAGTCTAAGGGACTCTCAAGAATCTTCTCCAACACTACAGTTCAAAAGCATCAATTCTTCGGCTCTCAGCTTTCCTCATAGTCCAAATCTCACATGCATACATGACTATTGGGAAAAGCATAGCTTTGACTAGACTGACCTTTGTTGGCAAAGTAATGTCTCTGCTTTTTAATATGCTGTCTAGGTTGGCCATAGCTTTGGTTGTTTTAGGTACAGTTTATCTTTAGTTCTGGGGTGCACTTGTTCCCATTTTTTGGGGTCAATTCTCGGAATGGTGGCAGCTCAGGTCCTGGGTGCAGTCTGGCCATCATGTAGTTAACTTCTCCACCTGAGATTTTAGTATCTATAATACAGCTCACAGGATGTGGCTCAGAATATTATCTACAGCCCTTGAGAAAGGACTGAAGATCCTTGATTGTGCTTAATGACTATATTATTATTATTTATTCTCCTTAGACTGTTATCCTTTGAAAATTTCAGCATTTCTCACTTCTTCTTTGACTAAAGTGTTTCACAGGCAAAAGGCAGGCAGAGAACATGGTGGGGCAGGGGGGCAATGATCATAAGAGTCCTCTTCTGTTTCAAGAGGAAGAAATAAAATATTAACTTGCACGTAAGCAGTGTCTTCTTGTGCCTGTTTCCAGGGAAAACACATAGATTGTCACATGGGGAGGAAACACGGGTAACCATATATTGTGACAAGAACTGTACTTTAGGGGATTTCCCTGGCAGTCCAGTGGCTAAGTCTTTGCCTTCTAACACAGGGAGTGCTCTTTCAATACCTGGTTGTGGAACTAAGGTGTGTGGGCATACCTCACAGCCAAAAAACCAAAACACAAACAGAAGCAATAAAGACTTTAAAAATAGTCCATGTTAAAAAAAAAAGTTGCACTTTAGAGAATTTCCTGGAGACCCAGGAGTTAGGACTCAGCACTTTCACTGCCATCACCAAGGTTCAATTCCTGGTCAGAAAACTAAGACCTTGCAAACTGTGCAGTGTGGCCAAAAAATAAGAAAAAAAATACATAACAAATTTTAAAAAAGAATTGCATTTTAAACATGAGAAAACTGATGGGTTGCAAGCAGAAGGGAAGGAAGAGATATATTGTGCAGTCAGTAACACAAGAAAGCTAGCACAGCCATATTAATATCAGATAAAAGAGATTTTAAGAAAAAGAGAATAATAATAAATAAAATGGGTTATTTTACAATGAGAAAGAGAAATGGTGATTTTTATCTCTTCCCCCAGCTTTACTGAGATATATATCACATTGTATAATAAGCACTTTATTTTCTGTCACAGACTCTTAGATTTATGTAGTGGAGTTGATGAGGAAAAGTTCTTTAATTGAAAAAATAAAAACCCTGCATTGCCAGAGGTAAGGGAAGAGGGTTGGAAGTAATAGTTGGTCTATGAATGGGTAGAACTAAAGACAGGAAGTGAAACTAGAAAAGTAAAAATAAAAAGGTGTTACTGAAGAATATAATGCTTGAAACAGAGATTATGGACATGAAAGATATTGGTAATCATGAAGTAGAGGATTGTTTGTGGAAATGAGCAACTGCAGTAGAGAGAAGGAGGGATGGAGGTCAAGAAACTGAGCTGCAAAGTTGCTAAATGAATTTAAAAATAAATAGAGGAGGATGAACAGAATTAGGAAAATCCTGCAAGTTCACTGTCTTGCAAGGTCTACTGAAATACAGACTGGGAAAACAATGGAGACTGAAACTGTCGGGTGAAACTCTGATGGAAGAGGCTGACATCACCTGATTGCTGTTCTTCCCTAACCGCTGGGGGACAACCAGATATCCAGTGGTACCCAGTGTGCTGTAACAGGCAATACAGAATACCGCCCGGAACACAGTCCTGATGAAAAGCTGAATCAGAAAGTCATCAAGCCTCTAGATTAACTACAGCTCATCGTGAACATAGAGGATCGATTCACAGTTCGAGTGAAAACACAATCAGCCAAAACCAGGATGTTGACAATTCTCCAGGGCAGAAAAATGGTTCAGTTTTTATACCAATTAAATGGTATGACCCACAGCCATAAAAAGGAATGCATTTGACTCAGTTCTAATGAGGTGGATGAACTTAGAGCCTTTACTACAGAGTGAAGTAAGTCGGAAAGAAAAGAACAAATATCCTACATTAACGCATGTGTATGGAATCTAGAAAGATGGTGGTACTGAGGAACCTATCTGTAGGGCAGCAGTAGAGACGCAGACATAGAGAACAGACTTGTGGGCACAGTGGGGGAAGGAGAGGGTGGGACGAATTGAGAGAGGAGCATTGAAACATATCCATTACCAGGTGTAAAACAGAACGCTAATAGGAAGTTGCTCTATAACCCAGGGAGCTCAGACCCAGTGCTCTGTGACAATCTAGAGGGGTGGATGGGGTGGGAGGTGGGAGAGGAGGCCCAAGAGGGAGGGGACATACGTGTACCTATAGCTGATTCATGGTGATATATGGCAGAAACCAATAAGCCATTGTAAAGCAATTATCCTCCAATTAAAAATTTAAAAAAAAAAAAGATGTGTGAAATGTATTCCAGATAAACTGTCTCCAATGCCCCCTGTTGTAAAGTGGGGAGTGCTCTTTCCTTAGTCTCTGATGCCTATTTTAGTTCCTGACACATAGTCGTCTCTATGGCAACGTTAAATGCCTGAACGCTGTCCGCTACTTCCTTTACCTGGCCACACATTTTATGCAGTAACAACATCATACTGTGGAAACAGTTAAACTTCGCTGCTCTTGGAACAGAAACACTTCCCCCCTTTATCCTCTTAGGTTTTTTGAGTGAAGTCTGCAAAAAAGACACAGAAAAGGCAAATTACCAGGAGGAAGGATTATATACAGGAGACAACAAAAGTATAACTTGCTAAATGATTAAAGCTACAGGCTTCTGTACCTAGCTTAGTAGAGGGGTGTAGGGAGAAAGGGTTTTATGGGAAGAACAAATGGGTTTCTTTGGGAAAGGGAAATAAGAAACCAGAGATGAGACGCTTTGTAATAATGTTTGTCTCTACAGGTGTGAGTGGTCTTTCCAGCTTCTTCAGGCTAGAAAACTCTGAGAGGGTGAATTTTTTTTTAATGTAAATGTCTCTGTTTTTAATTGGAGGATAATTGCCTTACAACTTTGTGCTGGTTCCTGCCATACATCCTCATGAATCAGCCCTGGGTAGACATGTGTCCCCTCCCTCTTGAGCCTCCCTCCCACCTCCCACCCCATCCCACCTCTCTAGGTGTCACAGAGCATCAGGTCTGAGCTCCCTAAGTCATACAGCAAATGTCCACTGGCCATCTGCTTTACACATGGTCACGGGTATGTCTCCATGCTCGTCTCTCAATGCATCCCACCATCTCCTTCCCCATGTCCACAATTATTGTCATAGTTTCACTCACCGTCCTCTTGGGAGCAGCCTCTCCCCAGAGAGGGACTTTCTGGCAGCTGTACTTACCAGAACTTTCTGCTTCAAGTCTGAGAAGAGAGGCTCTGAGAAGACTTCTTTCTGCATCCATTGCATCTCCAATGTCTTCTTTTAAAGTAATCCCCCTGACTACTGAGCCTGTGCTCTACAGCCCCTGTGCCACAGCTGAAGCCTGTGACCCTAGAGTCCGTGCTCCCCAACAAGAGAAGCCTGAGCACCGCGGCTAGAGAGCAGCCCCCTCCCCCATCACTGCAAATGGAGAAAGCCCCCGCAGCACAAAGACCCTTCCCAGCCAAAAAGAAACACAGAAGTGGCTCGGATGGAAAAGACTCCGCCTGCAATGCAGGAGACCCTGGTGCAAACACTGAGTTGGGAGGATCCCCTGGAGAAGAAAACAGCAACCCACTCCAGTAATCCTGCCTGGAGAATCCCATGGACAGAGGAGCCTGGTGGGTTACAGTCCATGAGGTCACAAAGAGTTGGACATGACTGAGCAACTAACACTACACTTTTCCTACCAACTTTGGGGTTTCAAATGAGTCCTCACTCGACCAACTAAAACTTTCTGGAATAGGTTAAGCCATTTCATCTTGTGTGGCTGTTTGGGTTTTTGTTTTGTTTAATTTGCAATATTATAAATCAACTATGCTTCAATGTTAAAAAAAAGTTAATGTGAGAGTCAATCAAGTACTGCATTTATGTCTCCTTTTACTCCCTGATAACTCAGTTGGTAAAGAATCCTCCTGCATTGCAGGAGATCCCAATTCAATTCCTGACTCAAGAAGATCAGTTGGAGAAGGGATAGGCTACCCACTCCAGTATTCCTGGGTTTCCCTTGTGTCTCAGCTGGTTAAGAATCCACCTGCAATGAGGGAGACCTGGGTTTGATCCCTGGGTTGAGAAGATCCCTTGGAGAAAGAAAAGGCTACCCACTCCAGTATTCTGGCCTGGAGAATCCCACGGAATGTATAGTCCATGGGGTCACAAAGAGTCAGACATGACTGAGCGACTTTCATTTCACTTTGCTGGTTTGTGCCCAGTGTTCTAGCATGTGGGTCACTTGACTCGGGTCAGAATCTAGTCACCACTTCACTAGTATCCTCCAAAACTACAACATTCCCCTCTCACTCTCGGGTTTTCCTTCCAAGAGGAGCAGAGCTCCTGATCTCTTGCATCATTTTCCTTCTCTGTCTCTGTGCTCAGCTCTCCCAGCAAACAGAGCTCCCTGAAGAAGCAGTCCAAGTCACACCCTCTTTACCCTTTTCCATCCTTTGTGCAAGGCTGGGTGCACGTGAGAGGCTGGTTCCATGTTTGTGTTGCTTGAATTAACATCAGAGGCTTTAAGCTCCCCTTCTCCTGGTTGGGGTCCAGCCAGGCTTGTGTGTTCCCCCGCACTGGAGTGTCTCAGGTCATGTGCAGACAGTGGGTATCCAGCAAGAGGACTGGGAGGGAGCAGGGTTGTAAGTCGGGTCCCAAGTCTTACAGCCCACATGTCTCATGGTCCTTTATGATCAAATGAGTTCAAGTGTCCATGGAAAGAATCAATAAACAATCTAACAGGAATAAAAGAGTTTTATTTGAGCCAAGCTGAGCACTATAGCCTGGGAGGCAATCACTTAAATAACTCTGAAGAACTGCTGTGGTTTTTTTTTTTTTTTTTTTTTTGCCCAGCTGCATGGCATGTGGGAGGAGGGGAGTGTGCAGGGTCCTTAGTTCTCAAACCAGGGATCGAACCCATGCCCACTGCAGTGAGAACACAGAGTACTGCCAGGGAATTCTCAGAACTGTCCCACTGAAGCATGGTTTCAAACACAGTCTTATGTCTCATCCAACTGAGAACATACATCACACATGACAGGGTGTACTCCTTCAAGGTTTCAAAAGAGACAGACTTAGTATGTAGACAGTGAGACAGCAGGGCCCTGGTGTCCGGGAAGGGAACCTTATCTTGGAGGGAGTGTTAACATGGACACCATGAAAAGGGATTTACTCATTCTTATCTTCAAAACAGATGCTCTTTACCTCAATGGTTAAAGCAGATGAGCTGTGAGGGTTAAACAGGCTGTTTTAGTTCATGCACAGTTCAAGATGAATCCTGTATAAGGAAAATGACTTCCCCATACCTCAATATGTGAACGTCTTCTCCATCACAAGCAGATAAAAATCTTAAAACCTTATGATCTAGCAATTCTACCTCTGAGGATATACCAAAAAGAACTGAGAGTATACCCATGGTCACGGCAGCATTTTTCACAATAATTAAAACATGAAAGCAACCCAAGTGCCCACTGACCAGATATGTACCAATAATAGAGTACTATACAGTACTAGAAAGGAAGGGAATTCTAACACATGAGGGATGCACCTTGTCGATATCATACTCAGTAAAATAAGCGTGACTACACTTGAGAACTATTGTGTGATTCCATTTAAGTGAAGGCTCTAGAGTCATCAGATTCATAGAGACCAAAAGTAGAATGATGCTTGCCAGGAACTGGAAAAGGAAAAAGAAGGAATTGTTGTTTAATGGGAACAGAGATTCAGCGTTGACAGATGAAAAATGTTCTGGAATTTGGTTGCACAAAATGTGAATATACCTAACATGACTGAGGGGCTTTCTGAGTGGCACTAGTGGTAAAGAACCCGGAGGCCCATGCAGGAGATGTAGGAGACCTGGATTCAATCCCTGGGTTTGGAAGATCTCCTGGAGGAGGAAATGGCAACCCACTCCAGTATTCTTGCCTGGAGACTCCCACGGAGAGCAGCCTGGTGGAGTTGCAAAGAGTCGGACATGACTCAAGTGACTCAGCACACACACACAAAACATGATTGAACTGGACACTTAACATGAATTAAATGGTAAATTTTGTTGTGTGTACTTTACTACAACAAAGAAAACATCTCAGGGCCTTCCCTGGTGGTAGAGAATCTGCTTGTCACTGCAGGGGACTCAGGTTTGATCCCTGATCAAGGAAGATTGAACATGGTGTGGAGCAACTAAACCTGTGCCCTGCAATTCCTGAGCCCGTTCTCTAGAGCCGGGACTACTGAGGCCACAAGGCACAGCTAGTGCAGCCCGCCCAGCCCAGAGCCTGTGCTCCACAACAGGAGAAGTCGCAGCTGTGAGAAGCTCCTGCACCACCACAGAGTAGCCCCCACTCGCTGTGACTAGACAAAGCCTGCACGCAGCCACAAAGACCAAGCACAACCAATCAGTAATCTAATTAATTAACAAAAAATCATTTTAACTACTTAAAAAAAAACAAAACCCTCTCAGAACCTCCCCCGAGGGTAACCACAGAGGAGTCAGGGCTGATAGCAACAGAACAGATGGTCCCCGCCCGCCCAACCCCACCCCCACCCCAACAACCCAGGGGTGAGGACTGTCTTCTGTGCTCAGGACTCCCTGCTTCGGTTTTTGGAGATGTCTCAGCTCCAGCCCCACATGGCTTACCCTCAGCCTCCCTGACTGACCCAGTGCTCCAGGCTCTGCTCCAAGGATCCAGTAAGTCTTGGGTCACCCTCTTCTGTGGGAGACTGGGCGCTGAGTTCACGTCCTCCCAAAGACCTCTGCAACCTCAGAGTGCAGAGGGGTCAGCCTGGCTCCTGACTGAGGGTGGAGAGACCCGTTTTCCGTGGAGATGAAAACAGGATCTGGAAGCTCTTGTGTTTTATGTGAGAATCAGTGGGGTGTTTGGGGGCAACGGGAGGGAAGGTTAGATCAGTGCCTGGAGGTTCTTGTGTGTGTACTAAGTCACTTCAGCTTGTCTGACTCTATGCGACCCTATGGACTATAGCCTGCCAGGCTCCTCTGTCCATGGGATTCTCCAGGTAAGAATACTGGAGTAGATTGCCATTTCCTCCTCCAGGGGATCTTCCCAACCCAGGGATCGAACCAGCGTCTCCTACATTGGCAGGCACGCTATTTATCACTCTTTTTTTGTGGGGGATGGTGGTACTTGTGCTCAAACAATAGTGAAGATTGTCCTTATACAGGGCCTATAATATGTGGGCCACCAACTTTGGTCTCTTGTATACCGTCCACCTTTTGAGTCTATCCTCATCTGCTGATACGAGGGAACTGTAAAGGACTTGCATGTTGGTGTCTGTAGGGGATGATGGTAGGTTGTTGTTCAGTCACTCAGTCATGTCCGTCTCTTCACAACCCTGTGGACTGTAGCACACCAGGCTTCCCTGTCCTTCACCATCTCCTGAGTTTGCTCAAGTTAATGCTATGTCGATTTATATTAAATCACCTTAGGGTTTGTTACACCCAGCAACAATTTGAAGCTGATCTCTATTATTTATCATTGGCAAAAACAACAGCAAAAAGGTAGTAAAATATACACAACATAATATTTACCATCATAACTGTTTTTTGAAAAATTCAGCCCCAACACCCACATGGTTCACAATTCCCCCTTGGGGATCTGTGGGTGGGGGAATTTTAGTTCCTCCACCAGGGATCAAATGCAGGTCCATGGCAGTGAAAGTCTCACTCCGAGCCACTGGACTGCCGGGGAATTCCCATCTACATCATTTTTAAGTGTACAGTTCAGTAATGTTAAGTGTATTTACATTGCTGTCCAGCCAATCTGAGGAGCTCTTTTGTATCTTGTAAAATGGAAACTGTGCCCCATTTAACAATACCTCCCCATTTCCCCCTTAACCCCAGCCCCTGGCAAACCACCATTCTACTTTCTGTCTCTATGGCTCTGACTCCTCTTGATACTTCATGGAAGCAGAACCATACAATATTTGTATATTGGCGAGTGGCTTAAGGGTGGCTCAGATGGTAAAGAATCTGCCCACAATGCAGGAGATCTGGGTTGAGACGATCCCCTGGAGGAGGGCATGGCAACCCACTCCAGTATCCTTGCCTGGAGAACCCCATGGACAGAGGAGTCTATTGGGGTTGCAAAGACGTGACTGAGCAACTGACACACACGGACAAGGGAGTGACAGGAAGCTTTTCCCAAGCCTTTTGGGTCTTAATTACCTTTAGCTCATAAAGAATCCTTGAGCTAAAGTGGCACATTTGGGAAGACATATTCTTGTACCCCTCACTTCTCTTCAAGCAAATCTTTGAGTAATCCTGAAACATTAAAAATCTTCATTTGAAGAAACCAAAGTTCCCACAGAGAGAATGTGCCCAATGTGTCCTTTCACCACCTGCTCCCCACCATCCCTCCATTCCTCCGTGGAACTGAGCTTCCAAGGTCAAGGGCAGATGGACATCATTGATGACTTCATGCCTTGCTTTCTCAGCAGATCGTAGCCCCCTCAACTATGTCTACGATGCTGGGTCAGTGTCTTCGCCAGTTTGGTCAGAAGCTGGTCCGCAGGAAGCCACCGTTCAGGGAGGAACCTGAGAGTTCCGAGACTCCTCCTCCGAACACCCTGGACCTGGTGGTGATAGGTTTGGACAACATGTTGGGAGCTGGCATATACATCCTGATTGGGGGAGTGGCCAAATACGTAGCTGGACCAGCAATCATCCTTTCCTTATTGGTGGCCGGCCTGACTACCATGTTGTCTGGGCTCTGCTATGTCGAGTTGGCAACCAGAGTAAAAGTACCTGTTTCTGGGTATCATGTCAGCTATGTCACAATGGGACAACTGTACGCCTTCATCACTGGCTGGAACCTCTTACTGTATTTAATTATTGGTGAGATGATGGGGAGTGGGGAGAAATGGGCCTTAAGATGGAGAAAGTAGGAGAGATGAGTGGGGGCTTCACTCATTCATCAGAACTCTGTTATTCACCTTCGGGGCAGGGTTGGGAGAGGGGAAATGGTGGCAGGAAAACTGCACAACCTCGTTGCATGCAGGTCTATCCTGTTTTTCTTAAGTGATGGACCGAGAAGCCAGAGGAAAGGGAACTGTAGGGAGCGGGTGGGAGGGAGGCACGTCCCTAGGCTCATCCTCTGACCACAGTGAAGTCTTCGCTGAGCTGTTGCCTTCCTGGATTTTCCCTTACACCTCAACTTAAAAATTCAACTCTGATCTAGTCCCTCCTAGTCCCATTTACCTGTGTTTCTTTGTTTTCCATCACTTCTATCTCCTAACATATTAAATAGTTGGCCTTTTTGTGAATCACCTGGGTCTCCCCTGTCCACCCCATGAGAAGCTCTTTGAGATCAGGTGTATTTTTGCTCACCTCCTGCCCCAAATATCTCACATGGTGCATAATAGGGGCTCAGTTTCTGTCTGCTTGTAAACTTTCCTTCTTCTGTTGCTGCAGCCACTGCCTGTATAGCCCGGGCCTGGAGCTCCACCTTTGACAGCCTGATTGGGAACCACATCTCTGAGGCATTAGGGGGAACTTTCTCTCTGCAAATGCCCTACTTCCTGGCCTCATTTCCAGACTTTCTTGCCCTGGGCCTGGTGCTGCTGCTCGCAGGTGAGAAGGGACCAGGGACAGAAAGGGAAGAACAGGGTATGGAGGGGGGGATGGCATGGGGAAGGCTTGGGGTGGAAGAATGGTGGGGAATTTGGACTGGGAAAAAGGGTTTGGAATAAGAGAGAAAGGAAGGCAAGACATTTTTTCCTACCCTTGGACTATTGGTAATTTAGGTTGGATCATTCTTTGGTGTGGGGTGCTGTCCTATGCATTTCTGCTTTATAAATAAATCATTGTTGGGTGAATTCCCTGGTGGTCCAATGGTTAGGACACTGTGATTTCACTGCTGAAGGTTCGGGTTCAATCCCCGGTCAGGGAACTAAGATCCCCACAGGGAACTAAGAGGGGTACCCTCCAAAAAATCATTGTTGGATGTTGAGCAGCATCTGTGATCTTTATGTGCTAGATATCAGTGACACCCAGCCCCCAGATTGTGACAATTGGAATGTCTCCAGACAATGCCAATATCCCTTGGGGCACAAAATCATCCCATCTGGGAATCACTTACCTAGACCAACAAGTTTCTTCCTCTATACTGAGATCAAAGATTTTTTTTTAACTGAGAGGAAATCCACATAAATTTAACCATTTTATTATTTTTCCTAGTTTATTGAGATATAATTCACTTCATGGCAAATAGATGGGGAAAAGTTGGAAACAGTGAGAGACTTTATTTTCTTGGGCTACCAAATCACTGTGGATGGTGACTGCAGCCATGAAATTAAAAGGGACTTGCTCCTTGGAAGAAGAGCTATGACAAACCTAGACAGCATATTAAAAGCAGAAGCATCACTGCCGATAAAGGTCCATATAGTCAAAGCTGTGGTTTTTCTGGTAGTCATATACAGATGAGAGAGTTGGACCATAAAGAAGGCTGAGTACCAAAGAATTGATGCTTTTGCTTGTGGTGCTGGAGAAGACTCAAGAATCACTTGGACTGCAAGGAGATCCAACCAGTCAATCCTAAAGGAAATCAGTCCTGAATATTTATTGGAAGAGCTGATGCTGAAATAGAAGCTCCAATACTTTGGCCACCTGATGAGAAGAACTGACTCATTGGAAAAGACCCTGATGTTGAGAAAGACTGAAGGCAGGAAGGGAAGGGGACGACAGAGGATGAGATGGTTGGATGGCATCACCGACTCAATGGACATGAGTTTGAGCAAACTGTGGGAGATAGTGAAGGACAGGGGAGCCTGGCGTGCTGCAGTCCATGGGGTTGCAGAGAATCAGACATGACTGAGCGACTGAACCACAACAACAGCTGACAAACAGCATTGTAAAAGTTTAAGATGATTTGATAAACATGGATATTGTGAGATGATGGTCACAGTAAGAAAATATCCATCAGCAGGTGCCCAATTCAGCGGCACTTAGTACATTCCCAGTGCTGTGTAACCACCACCCCCATCCAGTACCAAACGTTTCCATTACAGCAAAAGGAAACCCTGTACCCACTGAGTAGTCACTGTCCATCTGTCCACAGCCACCAACCACCAACCACCAGCCCTGGGCAACCACTCATCTGCTTTCTGTCTCTATGGATTTAGTTATTGGTTTCTCTAGCGTCACTGCAATGCATGGGGAACTCCCAGACCAGGGACTGAACCTCTGCTCCCTGTAGTGGAAGCTCAGAGTCTTAACCAATGGATTGCTAGGGGAGTGCTGGCTTTAGTTATTTTGTTGTCTCATTTTCCATTTTTCCCACAGGACTCCTGGCTCTGAGAGTTTATGAGTCAACCCTGATTTACAAAGTGTTCACAGGCTTGAACATTTTGGTCCTCAGCTTCATCATCCTCTCTGGCTTCATTAAGGGCGATCTGCACAACTGGAAGCTCACGGAACAGGACTACACATTGGCTGCAGCTGGATCTGGTGATGCCTACAGGTTAGGAGGGCACCCTTGGTTGTAGTAATGCATGTGTGTGTGGTGTGCAGAGTTGGGAACATGGTGGGGACTAATGAGACCTGGAGTGATTGTCCAAGCGTGGGGGTTCCTGGAGCCCAGGACCTGTGGTACTAAGGGAGGAGCCCAGTAGAAATGGCCAAACACACCTCATCCATGTTCCTCCTCTTTCCTCCTCTCACCACAGCTTGGACCTTCTGGGTTCTGGAGGGTTTGTGCCTTTTGGCTTTGATGGAATTCTCCAGGGAGCAGCTACATGTTTCTATGCATTTGTTGGTTTTTCTCACATTGTCAATGCAGGTAACATGCGTATCTTGTGTCCCATCATGGTTTGGGAACAGAATGGGGTGCCCTTGGGCACAGGGGCAGGTAGAAGGTTAGGCTGCTTTTGAAGCTTGAAGAGTAAAGTGGGTTTTGTGATTTCACCCCAGTGAAACCCCAGTGACCCAATACCTCTTCCCATCCTGAAGGGAGAAAAGCCAGAAATCCTCAGTGGTCCATACCCTTGGCTGTCGTGATCTCCTTCTTCATTTGCTTTTTGGTGTGTTTTGGTGTCTCGGCGGCCCTCACCCTCATGGTGCCCTACTACCTGATTCAGCTCGAGAGCCCCTTGCCGCAGGCTTTCGTCTATGTTGGGTGGGAGTCTGCCAAATACGTCGTGGCTGTTGGCACCCTCTGCATTCTTTTATACAGGTCAGTGTCATGGTTTTCTCTTCATCTACTGTCAGATGCTCAGGTATGCCCAGCCCCTGGGACTGAGAGATGAAAGAGAAAGACATCTTGCCCCAGGTAGACCAGGGAGCAAAAGCCCCGGTCTCTCCTGCTTCTGCGCCTTCTCACACATTCCCATTTTCCCTTCCAGCCTTCTGAGTATCATGTTTATCATGTCTCAGTTGACCTATGCAATGGCAGAGGATGGGCTTCTTTTCCGGGGACTTGCCTGGATCCCTGCCCCCACCGATGTCCACACCGATGCCCACATCATTGTCCGCACCATTGCCCGCAGAGGAACCCCAATCATGGCTGTCTTGGTTCCTGGAACTCTTGCAGGTGAATAAACAAAACTCACTCTTAAAATCATACTTCTTAACTTGCGTATTTCCAGTGGTTTCTCACTCTCCCCCCACCGTCTTTGCTCCCTCATCCCAGCGGTCATGGCGTTACTCTTCGACTTCACTGACCTGGTGGACCTCATGTCACTTCGGTCCCTGCTCGCTTACTCCCTGGTGACATTTTCTGTCCTTGTCCTCAGGTGAGACCCCATGACACCTTGACTTGGGGGGGGCGGTGCTTTTCGACTTGTGAGAGTTGATGGGGAGGGAATCATCTTCTACCTTCATGCTGCCTCCTAAATGTCCTGTACCATTGATTGGGGAAAGAGAGGCATTAGGCAGACTGATGTTGGATCAGCAGTAGGGGCTGTTACTAATATTGCCTTAGTATTTCAAATTCAGGTATCAACCAGCCCAGAATGGAAGCAAGAAGGAGAAAACAGAGGAGGAAACTGAGACGAAGCCTGAAGTTGAAGGAGGTCCTTTGGAATCTGAACCTGAAGCAGGAACCTCAAACATTCTACAGAGTCTGTGGTTCCCTCCCAGCACCATCCCCACCCGGAAATCTGGCCAGATTGTCTATGGATGTGCCTCCCTGGTTGGTGAGCAGTGGGGTTTCTCTTTGGTCATATTCTGAAATTGACAGGATGGTACTGGAGTGTGTATTTTGTCAGTTGAGGAGTCTTGGCAATATTATGGCCCCTCCTGATGTGGACAGCCTGGGGAGGGGTGTGACCCGAGGTCCTGACATCTTTGTCTTCTGGGTCCAGCCTGTTCTCCTCCACCTTGACCCTTGCAGTTCTCCTGCTGATAGTCCTGAGCCTGATCCTGTACCAGTGGCCCAGCCAGGTGTTCTCTGGAGACCCCAGGCTCACAACAGTGGCTGTGCTGCTGCTGCTGCTCATCACTGGGGTCACGGTCATCATCTGGAGGCAGCCTCAGAGCCCCTCTCTTCTTGAACCTACATTCAGGGTAGGTGACCTCATGTGCCCAAAGGGTCCACCTCAAGTGAAGGAGGTCTGTGTGCTTTAGGTCTAAACATCCTTTGCTGGACAGGCAATGAGGGGATTTGCTGAAACCAATGGACTGTCCCCTGATCCACACTCAGTGCTTTACAAACTCAGTCTCACTAAGCACTGAGTACACAGTCTGAGTAGAACTGGAGTTTTCCTGCCCACAAGGGGTAGGGTCTCCCTTTCAGACATCTGGGGTGTGTTCAGGAATGAACTGACTTTGCTCACAGGTCCCTGCTTTGCCTGCCGTCTTCCTGGTGAGCACCTTAGTGAATGTTTACTTAATGATTCAGATGACCACTCAGACCTGGGCCCAATTTGGCATCTGGATGGCAATTGGTAAGTGGTTGTCTGGGATAAAGAGGTTTCTTGAGTGATGCAGCCCAATATTCTTTCTACTTCCTCTCCCCGAACTGTGTCAGACACCATGAAAGGAAGCCTACTGGGCATTCGTAAATAAGGAGAGCACCTACTTTCCCTTCTCACTGTCTCATCTCCCTCCTAGGATTTGCCATATACTTTGGATATGGGATCCGACACAGCCTGGGGGAGAACAATGGGCCATAGTCACCAGCCTCCACTTCCAAGACTTAACAGAAACATCTCTAGTGATGAATCGTCTTAACCACAGGAAAGAGATGCTGTGTGGAATCCCTCCATGCACTGGAGGATCTGCTGGTTCAAGGGACACTGTGAGTCTCTATGGAGCATGAAGGTAGATGCATCATTGCCAGTGGACAAAGTGACTTTAATGATTTAAATGCTGAAGTTAACATTGAAAAGCATAATACACATCCAGAAAAGTGAATTTTCATGCAAAATATACAAAAATGTAACCAGAACCAGAGAAAGGAATAAAATATTAACTTGAACATGAGCACTGCCTCCTTGTGCCTGTTTCCAGTGAAAACACATAGACTGTCACGTGGGAGGAAACACAGGTAGCCACATATTGACTTTCTTGTCAAAGTCGCTCAGTCATTTCTGACTCTTTGTGACCCCATGGACTATACAGTCCATGGAACTCTCCAGACCAGGATACTGGAGTGGGTAGCCTTTCCCTTCTCCAGGGAATCTTCCCAACCCAGGGATCGAACCCAGGTCTCCCACATTGCAGGTGGATTCTTTACCAGCTGAGCCACCAGAGAAGCCCAAGATATTAGAGTGAGTAGCCTATCCCTTCTCCAGCAGATCTTCCTGAGCCAGGAATCGAACTGGGGTCTCCCGCATTTCAGGCAGATTCTTTACCAACTGAGCTATCAGGGAAGCCCATATTGTGACAAGAGTTGCACTTTAGGGGGCTTTCCTGGCAGTCCAGTGGTTAAGACTTTGCCTTCCTATGCAGGGGGTGCTTGTTCAGTCCCTGGTTGGGGAACTAAGATCCCACATGCCTCAAATCAAAAAACCAAAACATAAAACGGAAGCAATAAAGACTTTAAAAATGGTCCATGTAAAAAAAATACATATTAAAAAAAAAGACAAAGTGTTACACTTAGGGTATTCCCTGGAGGTCCAGGAGTCAGGACTCAGTGCTTTCACTGCCTTGGCCAGGGTTCAATCCCTGGTCAGGAAACTAAGATTCTAATAACTGTGCAATGTGGCAAAAAAAAAAAAAAAAAAGAAAAGAAAAAATGATTTAAAAATGAACTTTAACAATTTCACTTAAAAAAATTGAAAATCTAATCAGCTTTATTCAACTATTCATGAATTTAAACATGTTCTCATGCTCCCTCTTTTTCTGACAGAGCTTATAAAGTGTTCATATTATTTTTTCTTTATATGTTTGATAGAATTTAATCAGAGAAGTCATCTCAGCCTGGGCTTTGCTTTGTGGGAGGATTTATAATTACCAATTCTCGTTCCTGTTATAAGGCAACTCAGATTTTTCTTTAGAAAAAAGAGCTGCAGTTTAAACATGAGAAAAGAGATAGGTTGGAAGTAGAAGGAAAGGAACAGATACACTGTGCAAAGAGTAACATAGAAAGCTAGCATAGCCATATTAATATTAGACAAAGTAGATTTTAAGAAAAAGAGCATAGTAACAGATAAAGTGAGTTATTTTACAGTGAGAAAGATAATCGGTCATTTTCATCTTTTCCTCCAGCTTCCCTGAGATATAGAATCACACTGTAATAAGGACTTTACTTTGCTGTCACAGACCCTTAGAGTTACACAGTAGAGTTGATGAGGAAAAGCTCTTAACTGAAAACAAAACCTCCTGCATTGCCAAAGGTGGGTGAAGGGGATGGGAAGTAGCAGTTGACTGATAAATGGTTACAGTTTTGTGGAATTAAAAGATGGGACTAGAAACTGGAAAGTCAAAATAAAAAGGTGTTGCTGCAGAACAGAATGCTTGAGATTATAGACATTGAAGATGTTGGTAATAATGATGTGGAGGACTGTTTGTGGGAATGAGCAACTGAAGTAGAGTGAAGGAGAGTTGGAGATCAAGATATTGAGTAGCAAAGTTATTAAATGAATTTAAAACTAGATGGAGGAGGATGAATAAAATTAGACAAAGTCACTGTCTTGCAGGGCTTCCCTCATGGCTCAGACGGTAAAGCGTCTGCCTGCAATGGGGGAGACCGGGTTCAATTCCTGGGTTGGGAAGATCCCCTGGAGAAGGAAATGGCAATCCACTCCAGCATTCTTTCCTGGAAAAGCCCATGGACAGAGGAGCCTGATAGGCTACAGTCCATGGGGTCACAAAGAGTTGGACACGACTGAGCGACTTCACTTTCACTTTCACTGTCTTGCAAGTTCTAATGAAATCAGATTTAGGACAGATGAACGTGAGTCTCAGTGAACTCCGGGAGTTGGTGATGATCAGGGAGGCCTGGCATGCTGCGATTCATGGGATCGCAAAGAGTTGGACACGGCTGAGTGACTGATCTGATCTGATCTGAATGTGACTGATTCTGTTAGGTGAAACTTTGATGAAAGAGGCTGGCATCACCTGATTGCTGTTCTTCCCTTACTGCTGGGGGACAACCAGATATCCTGTGCTACCCCGTGTGCTATAACAGGCAACACAGAACACCACCCGGAACACAGTCCTGATGAAAAGCTGAATCAGAAAGTCCTCAAGCCTCTAGATGAACTACAGCTCATCATGAATATAAGGGATGGATTCACATTTCAACTGAAAACACAATCAACCAAAACCAACATGTTGACAATTCTCCAGTGCAGAAAAATGGTCCCCTTTTTATACCAATTAAATGATATGACCCACAGCCATAAAAGGGAGTGCATTTGACTCAGTTCCAATGAGGTCGATGAACTTAGAGCCTTTAATACAGAGTGAAATAAGTCAGAAAGAGAACAAATATCATATATTAACACATAAGTATGGAATCTCGAAAGATGGTTCTGATGAACATACTTGTAGGGCAGCAACAGAGACGCAGACTTGTAGACACAGTGGAGGAAGGAGAGGGTGGGATGAATTGAGAGAGGAGCATTGAAACATTTCCATTACCATGTATAAAGCAGATCGCTAATGGGAAGTTGCTCTATGACCCAGGGAGCTCAGACCCAGTGCTCTGTGACAACCTAGAGGGGTGGATGGGGTGGGAGGTGGGAGAGGAGGCCGCGGAGGGAGGGGACATACCTGTACCTCTGGCTGATTCATGGCGATGTATGGTAGAAGCCAACATAATATTGTAAAGCAATTATCCTCCAATTAAAAATAAATAAATTTAAATATAATTAAATAAATAAATGATATGACTCAAAGTGAAGGGCTAATACAGGCGTATCTCAAGATATGCTAGTTCGGTTTTAGATGGCCACAATACAGAGAACACGGTAATAAAGAGTCACACAAGTTTTAGTTTTCCAGGGCATGTAAAAGTTGTGTTTACACTACAGTGTAGTCTATTCAGTGTGCAAAGCATTCTGTCCGAAAGGACAACATACACTCCTTAATTTAAAAGCACTTGGGACTTCACTGGTGGTCCAGCAGCTAAGCCTCTGCACTCCCAATGCAGGGGGCCCAGGTTCAATCCCTGGTCAGGGAACTAGATCCCACATGCCACAACTAGGACCTGGCACAGTCAAATAAATAAATAAAAATAAAAGTTAAAAAAAAGCATTTTATTACCAAAAACCAGATGCTGGGACATCCCTTGTGGTCCAGTGACTAAGACGCCCTGCTCCCAGTGCAGGTGGCCTGGGTTTGATCCCTGGTCAGAGAACTAGATCCCGCATGTCGCAACTAAGATCAAAGATCCTGAATGCCACAAGTAAGACCCAGGACAGCAAAAAAAAAAAAAAGAGCTAACAACCATCTGATAACCTAGGGTTGCCGCAAACCTTCAATTTGTAAAAAATGCAGTATCTCCAAAGGGCAGAAAAGGGAGGTATGCCTGTCCATGTGTAAGTGTTGTTCAGTCACCATGTCACGTCTGACTCTTTGTGACTCCATGGGCTGTACTCCTCCAGGCTTCTCTGTCCTCCACTACCTCCCAGAGTTTGCTCAAGTTCATGTCCACTGAATGTATACATGTGTATGTATGTATACATATTAAAATTTGTATATGTATAATTAATTGGAGAAGGAAATGTCAACCCACTCCTGTAATTTTGCCTGGGAAATCCCATGGACCGGGGAGCCTGGTGAGAGTCCATGGGGGTTGCAGAGAGTCAGACATGCCTGAGCCACTGAACATGCATCAGACGTAAAAACACACACAGCAGAATGAGGAACACGAAACATGTTAGAATGGTTGCCTCTGGTGGGAAAGAGAATGATAGAAAGAAACTGGAATTCTCTTAGGCCACCTCTAGTGCAGGGTCGCAACTAAGGGGGAACTTGCGGGTGGGGAGTACACATTGAGGAGAGGGCTGGAAAGCAGGGAGGTGAAGCCCACTCACTGTTCTGAAGCTCCTGTGTGGATTAGAAATGACAAAATCTCAGCACATCAACTATAGTTCACCGCCCCCCCCCCGAAAAACACAAAAATTAACCCCAAAACTTCAGCACTGTAGACACACAAATGTAGGATGCATTTGTGAGACAGGTGTGCAGGGCTATCATCATCTACCTGCAAGAGTGCCATGTTCAGGTCTGACACATGCTACCTGCATCACCAACTCCATGGACACGAATTTGAGCAACCTCTTGGAGATAGGGGAGGACTCTGGGAGGTAGTGGAGACAGAGGAGCCTGGCGGGCTACAGACCACGGGGTCGCAGAGAGTTGGACATGACTGAGCAACTGAACAACAACAGCAAGTACAAAATCCTACAGGTTCATGTCAAAGTACATGATTTGTCGATCACGCTTTACTGTATTCATAAATGCCCAACATGCAGGGAGAGGGGTTAGTAGGAAGGAATCAAGAGCCTGAGAACTCTTTGGAAGATTTTCCAGTGTTGCATTGTCTTTGTGGGTGGGCGGGCATGCCCCACAGCTTGTGGGATCTTAGTTCCCCAACCAGGATCAAGCCTCGGCCCCTTGCAGTAGAAGCTGGGAGTCCTAACCTCTGGACTGTCAGGGAAGTCCCTTCCATTGTCTTAAGAAAAGTAGAGGGAGAAGGGGGAAAAAAGAGCAAAAGAGAAAAGAAACATAAATGTTGGGAGACTGGAGATATTTGGGTTGTCATCAGATATAAAATAATTGGGGAGGTGACCAAAGTGTAGGAAGTAGAAAAGCCAACACCAACTAATTTTTTAAAATATTTGTCCATTTATTTGGCTGTGCTGGGTCTTGGTTGTGGCACATGGGATCTAGTTCCCTGACCAGGGACTGAACCCAGGCCCCCTGCATTGGGAGCACATCGTTTTAGCCACTGGACCACCGGGAAAGTCTCATGACTAAAGCTTATTAGCTGAACAATACTGAAGGAAAGAAAAAAAAAAAACAGAAACAAAATCAAAACAAAGAAGCGGGAAAAAAGAAGATAACTGTCCTTACTAGTCCTATTATATATTTATTTTTTATCGAGGTATAAATTATGCAAAATAAAATACACAGATTTTATTTAAAATTTGTTTCTCCAGTTTTATTGAGATGTAATTGACATATAACATTGTATAAGTTTAAGGTGTACAGCATGGTGATTGGATATAATTATAAATGACAAAATGATTCCTGCCATGGCATTAGTTAACATCTCCATCCCATCACACAATTATCGTTTCTTTTTTGTGATGAGAACATTTTCCCCCATCTATTTGCCATGAGGTGATGGGGCCGGATGTTGTGATCTCAGTTTTTTGAATGTTGAGTTTGAAGACACCTTTTTCACTCTCCTCTTTCACCTTCATCAAGAGGTTTTTTAGTTCCTCTTTGCTTACTGCCATAAGGGTGGTGTCATCTGCACATCTGAGGTTGTTGATACTTCTCCCAGCAATCTTGATTCCAGCTTGGGATGGGAATCATGACATATCATAACATGTGACTTTCTGGGCCTAGCTTCTCACAGAGATTTGTGGCAAAAAAAAAGAGCCCAAAGAATTAGTATTGAGGTTTGTAGAGACAGCTCAGGATTCTACAATGGGATAGAGGTAGTATATATTCGGGTCTTGGCAACAGCCAAAGTGGACAATTTTGTGGCCCAGTGAATGGTCTGTGAGAGACTTCAGGGCAGGCCATATGCTGAGCTGGAAGGAAGGTATCAGAGGATCTGCACAAACTAGGGATTCAGGGGTGGCGCCAGAGAGGACCTTGGAGGTGCAGCCACGTTCTCCTTGGCGGAGCCGATCTTGACCATGACCTCAGCGAATGGCTGTAGAACTTTTCGCTGTTCTGATGGGAAATCCTCATCTTTGGCTTTCTTGGATTTCACTCTACAATTCTTGAACCAATCCTGAGGAGAGGATTTCAGAAGCATTTTTATTTTACTCAATCATTTAATTGATGTTTCTAGCTGAGGACAGCTCTTGTTCCACATCTTGGCTTGTGGAACCCCTGCCAACCTATGGCCAGGGAGAAGCAGGAATGAGGCTATGGGCACAGAAAGTGAAGCAAGGATCTGAACCCCCAGAGCAAGATATTTGCTGCTGTTGTCCAGCCCCTAAGTCGTGTCCCACTCTTTGGACCCCATGGATTGCAGCACCAGGCTCCCCTGTCCTGCACTATCTCCTGGAGTTTGCTCAAACTCATGTCCATTCAGTCTATGATGTCATCCAACCATCTCTGTCACCCCCTTCTTCTCTTGTCCTCAATCTTTCCCAGCATCAGGGTCTTTTCCAATGAGTCTACTCTCTGCATCAGGTGGCCAAAGTATTGGAGATTCCGTTTCAGCATCAGTCCTTCTGATGAATATTCAGGGTTGATTTCGTTTAAGATTGACTGGTTTTATCTCTTTGCCATCCAAGGGACTCTCAAGAGTCTTCTCCAGCACCACAATTCGAAAGCATCCATTCTTAGGTGCTCAGCCTTATTTACGGCCCAGTTCTCTCATCCCTACGTGATTTCTGGAAAAAACTATAGCTTAAATTATAAGGTAAGGCAAGGTATGGGAAAGCAAAGTGGTCAGCACTAGGGGGTGCCATAGCACGGATATCTGTACACGGTCCGCCGCTGGGCCAAGTCTGACCATCACTTGTTTTTGTTTTCCTTTTTTGGTTTGTTTTGTTTTAAATTGCCTGGGGAAATTGTACTTGAAAATGTAAAGTTGAAAAAAAAAACATGTAAACTTAAAAGTTATATTCTAAAACAAAAGGATTTGAGTCAGATTATGAAGGACCTTTGGAGAAGGCAATGGCACCCCACTCCAGTACTCTTGCCTGGAAAATCCCATGGGCGGAGGAGCCTGGTGGGCTGCAGTCCATGGGGTCGCTAAGAGTCGGACATGACTGAGCGACTTCACTTTCTTTTTTCACCTTCATGCATTGGAGAAGGAAATGGCAACCCACTCCAGTGTTCTTGTCTGGAGAATCCCAGGGACGGGGGAGCCTGATGGGCTGCCGTCTATGGGGTCGCACAGAGTCGGACACGACTGAAGCGACTTAGCAGCATGAAGGACCTTAAAGGCTAAGTGACAATTTTTTTACAAAGATGTTTTGATGTGGACCGTATTTAAAGTCTTCATTGAATTTGTTACAATATTTCTTCTATTTTATTTTCCTTTTTTTCTTCTTCTGTTTTATGTTTTGGTTTTTTGGCCCCGAGGCATGTGGGATATTAGGCCCCTGACCAGATTGAACCTGCACCCTCTGCATTGGAAGGTGAAGTCTTAAGCACTGGACCACCAAGGAAATCCCTTAAAAAAAAAAAAAAAAAAAAAAATATATATATATATATATATATATATATTTTGCTGCACTGCTCAACCTGCAGGATCTTAGTTCCCCGACCAGGGGTAGAATTCACGCCCCCTGAAGTGGAAGGTGGAGTCTTAACCACCGGACGGTCCCTAAACAATTTTTTTTTCCCCAAAAACAAACTTCTAAGCAAAACCATTGATAACTGATCTGATGGCATGTTCCAAGGTTGACTGGAGGTGAACTGATGGTAAGGAGAGCTTTGCGAAGGCCACTAAGTTAGATAAGAAAAGTGTTTACACAATCTAGGACAAAGCATTGACCTTGAAATAAAGACAAGGGGCAGAATTCAGGAAATACTGCTAAAGAGATTGTGAAAAGAGTATTGGTGAAAGGTAAGGAGAAAACAGACCACCTGACCTGCCTCTTGAGAAACCTATATGCAGGTCAGGAAGCAACAGTTAGAACTGGACATGGAACAACAGACTGGTTCCAAATAGGAAAAGGGGTACATCAAGGCTATATATTGTCACCCTGCTTATTTAACTTACATGCAGAGTACATCATGAGAAACGCTGGACTGGAAGAAGCACAAGCTGGAATCAAGAGTGCCAGGAGAAATATCAATAACCTCAGATATGCAGATGACACCACCCTTATGGCAGAAAGTGAAGAGGAACTAAAAAGCCTCTTGATGAAAGTGAAAGAGGAGACTGAAAAAGTTGGCTTAAAGCTCAACATTCAGAAAACGAAGATCATGGCATCCTGTCCCATCACTTCATGGGAAATAGATGGAGAAACAGTGGAAACAGTGTCAGACTTTATTTTTCTGGGCTCCAAAATCACTGCAGATGGTGACTGCAGCCATGAAATTAGAAGACACTTACTCCTTGGAAGGAAAGTTATGAACAACCTAGATAGCATATTCAAAAGCAGAGACATTACTTTGCCAACAAAGGTCCATCTAGTCAAGGCTATGGTTTTTCCTGTGGTCATGTATGGATGTGAGAGTTGGACTGTGAAGAAAGCTGAGTGCCAAAGAATTGATGCTTTTGAACTGTGGTGTTGGAGAAGACTCTTGGGAATCCCTTGGACTGCAAGGAGATCCAACCAGTCCATCCTAAAGGAGATCAACCCTGGGTGTTCATTGGAAGGACTGATGCTGAAGCTGAAACTCCAGTAGTTTGGCCACCTCATGTGAAGAGTTCACTCATTGGAAAAGACTCTGATGCTGGGAGGGATTGGGGGCAGGAGGAGAAGAGGAGACAGAGGATGAGATGTCTGGATGGCATCACCGACTCGATGGACATGAATTTGAGTGAACTCAGGGAGTTGGTGATGGACAGGGAGGCCTGGCATGCTGTGATTCATGGGGTTGCAAAGAGTGGGACACGACTGAGCAACTGAGCCGAGCTGAGGGAGAAAACATGGCTTCCTTGGTGGCTCAGTGGTAAAGAACCTGCCTGCCAATGCAGAAGACATGGGTTTGATCCCTGATTTCAGAAGATCCCCTGTAGGAGGGCATGGCAACCCACTCCAGTATTCTTGCCTGGAGAATCCCATGGACAGAGGAGTCTGGAGGGCTATAGTGAAAGTGAAGTCTCTCAGTCATGTCCGACTCTTTGCGACCCCATGGACTGTAGCCTATCAGGCTCTTCCATCCATGGGATTTTCCAGGCAAGAGTGCTGGAGTGGATTGCCATTTCCTTCTCCAGGGGATCTTCCTGACCCAGAAATCAAAGCCGGGTCTCCCGCGTTGCAGGCAGACACTTTACCGTCTGAGCCACCAGGGAAGCCCTGGAGGGCTATGACTGAATGACTAAACAATAAATGGCAATGGTACAAACACTGCAGCTGGAATTTGGAGACATAAAGAGAGAGATTAAAGATAAGCCACTTAAAGGTAATTCTGTGATCCACCATCTGTTTCAGTATGGCCCATGAGTTAAGAGGTTTTACATTTTGAAATGGTTGGGAGGAAAGAAAAAAAAAACCAGCACAAGAAGAAGAAGAATTGATGACATGTCAATAACATATGAACTTCTAATATGCGTCCATGAAGTCATATGGAACACAAAATATCCATGGAATTCTCCAGGCAAGAATGCTGGAGTGTTTGCCATTTCCTTCCCTAAAGGATCTTCCTGACCCAGGAATCATACAGATGTCTTTTGCATTGCAGGCAGATTCTTTGCCATCTGAGTCACCAGGGAAGCCCATTTGAGAACACAGACACATCTATTTGTTTTCACAACCTCGATGGCTGCTCCTATGCTGCTATCAAGGCAGAATTTAACAGTTGTGGCAGAGACTGTATGGCTCACAAGTGTTTATTATCTGGTCCTTTACACAAAAATTTTGCCCATCTTGCTCTAGAGGTTAGGAGAGCATGTAATAGGGTATGAGTAGTAGTCTGGGTCTTCAGAGTCTTGGGGATTGCAATGGTATCAAGCTTCAGGAATTATCCCAGAAATCAGCCCTGGTTATTCATTGGAAGGACTGATGCTGAAGCTGAAGCTCCAATACTTTGGCCACTGGATGCAACAAGTCAACTCATTGAGAAACACTCTGATGCTGGGAAAGATTGAAGGTAGGAGGAGAAGGGGGCGGCGGAGGATGAGATGTTTAGATAGCATCACCGACTCAATGAGGATGAATTGAGCAAACTCTGGGAGATGGTGAAGGACAGGGGAGCCTGGCAGGCTGCAGTCCACAGGGTTGCAACATGAGTTGGCAACTGAAGAAGAACAACAAATGAGGTGGCCTGGTGAGATGGGGCTTGTTTTCTGACCTGCAGGACTGTTAGGTGTAGCTCCATTTTTGAGGCCATTTCTCTCTGGAGGCCAAGGATGGGGTATGGGTTTTTTAATTTTTAAGAAAATTTAAATATGCCAACTGTTTCTCCGTGAACATGGTTTGTTTCCTTTTTGAGTGCTTGCGGTACTTTCTAGGAAAGAGAGAAAGGCAGGAATGAGATGCTAAAGTCAGTTTCATTTTCAAAAGCCTGATTTTCCCCCTTCCTCTCGCCACAGGTCAAGCCTGCCTCTCCAGCGACTGAAATGCCCAGATATTCATACACAATGTGGATGATGTTGGCTAAAAAAAAAAGATGTACAAATTGAGAGTTCTGAGTTAAGTTTTATTTGGGGCAAAATGAGCACTGCAGCCTGGGAGGCAGCATGTCAGATAGCTCAGAGAGACTGCTCCAAAGCAGCAATGGGGAAAGTCAACATATAAGGTTTGGTGAAGGGGTAGTTCAATGCCACAGTTCAGTTCAGTTCAGTGGCTCAGTCGTGTCTGACTCTTTTTGACCCCATCAATCGCAGCATGCCAGACTTCCCTGTCCATCACCAACTCCCGGAGTTCACCCAGACTCAGGTCCATCGAGTCAGTGATGCCATCCAGCCATCTCATCCTCTGTCATCCCCTTCTCCTCCTGCCCCCAATTCCTCCCAGCATCAGAGTCTTTTCCAATGAGTCAACTCTTCGCATGAGGTGGCCAAACTACTGGAGTTTCAGCTTTAGCATCATTCCTTCCAAAGAAATCCCAGGGCTGATCTCCTTCAGAATGGACTGGTTGGATCTCCTTGCAGTCCAAGGGACTCTCAAGAGTCTTCTCCAACACCACAGTTCAAAAGCATCAATTCTTCGGCACTCAGCCTCCTTCCCAGTCCAACTCTCACATCCATACATGACCACAGGAAAAACCATAGCCTTGACTAGACGAACCTTTGTTGGCAATGTAATGTCTCTGCTTTTGAATATGCTATCTAGGTTGGTCATAACTTTCCTTCCAAGGAGTAAGCGTCTTTTAATTTCATGGCTGCAGTCACCATCTGCAGTGATTTTGGAGCCCCCCCAAAATAAAGTCTGACACTGTTTCCACTGTTTCTCCATCTATTTCCCATGAAGTGACGGGACAGGATGCCATGATCTTCGTTTTCTGAATGTTGAGCTTTAAGCCAACTTTTTCACTGTCCACTTTCACTTTCATCAAGAGGCTTTTTAGTTCCTCTTCACTTTCTGCCATAAGGGTGGTGTCATCTGCATATCTGAGGTTATTGATATTTCTCCCGGCAATCTTGATTCCAGCTTGTGTTTCTTCCAGTCCAGCGTTTCTCATGATGTACTCTGCATATAACTTAAATAAGCAAGGTGACAATATCCAGCCTTGACGTACTCCTTTTCCTATTTGGAACCAGTCTGTTGTTTCATGTCCAGTTCTAACTGTTGCTTCCTGACCTGCATAAAGTTTTCTCAAGAGGCAGGTTAGGTGGTCTGGTATTCCCATCTCTTTCAGAATTTTCCACAGTTTATTGTGATCCACACACTCAAAGGCTTTTTCATAGTCAATAAAACAGAAATAGATGTTTTTCTGGAACTCTCTTGCTTTTTCCATGATCCAGCAGATGTTGGCAATTTGATCTCTGGTTCCTCTGCCTTTTCTAAAACCAGCTTGAACATCTGGAAGTTCAAGGTTCACGTATTGCTGAAGCCTGGCTTGGAGAATTTTGAGCATTACTCTACTAACGTGTGAGATGAGTGCAATTGTGCAGTAGTTTGAGCATTCTTTGGCATTGTCTTTCTTTGGGATTGGAATGAAAACTGACCTTTTCCAGTCCTGTGGCCACTGCTGAGTTTTCCAAATGTGCTGGCATATTGAGTGCAGCACTTTCACAGCATCATCTTTCAGGATTTGAAAGAGCTCCACTGGAATTCCATCACCTCCACTAGCTTTGTTCATAGTGATGCTTTCTAAGGCCCACTTGACTTTGCATTCCAGGATGTCTGGCTCTAAGTCAGTGATCACACCATCATGATTAGGACCCCATGCCCGAAGGGCGGCGGCCGAGAGGAGTTGCCCCGCGTCTGAGGTCAGGGGCATTGGCAGAGAGTGCTGGACTGTGACTGCTCAGGAATGGCCGAGGGGAGCTACACTGCGTCCGAGGTCAGTGGGGTCGGCCAAGAGGAGATGCCCAGCATCTGAGGTCAGGGGTGGCAACGAGAGGAGTTGCCCCGCGTCCGAGGTCGGGGGAGGCGGCCTGAAGGAGCACCCCAGGTACAGGGAGCCATGGCTGCGCGGGCACAGGAGGACCTAGAGGAGCTATCCCACGTTGAAGGTTAGGAAGGGCAGCAGTGAGGATATACCCCTCTTCCAAGGTAAGGAGCAGCGGCTGCGCTTTGCTGGAGCAGCTGTGAAGAGATACCCCACACCCAAGGTAAGAGAAACCCAAGTAAGATGGTAGGTGTTGCAAGAGGGCATCAGAGGGCAAACACACTGAAACCATACTCACAGGAAACTAGTCAATCTAATCACACTAGGACCACAGCCTTGTTTAACTCAATGAAACTAAGCCATGCCCGTGGGGCAACCCAAGATGGGCGGGTCATGGTGGAGAGATCTGACAGAATGTGGTCCACTGGAGAAGGGAACGGCAAACCACTTCAGTATTCTTGCCTTGAGAACCCCATGAACAGTGTGAAAAGGCAAAATGATAGGATACTGAAAGAGAAACTCCCCAGGTCAGTAGGTGGCCAATATGCTACTGGAGATCAGTGGAGAAATAACTCCAGAAAGAATGAAGGGATGGAGCCAAAGGAAAAAGAATACCCAGCTGTGGATGTGACTGGTGATAGAAGCAAGGTCCGATGCTGTAAAGAGCAATATTGCTAGGGACCTGGAATGTCAGGTCCATGAATCAAGGCAAATTGGAAGTGGTCAAACAAGAGATGGCAAGAGTGAATGTCGACATTCTAGGAATCAGCGAACTGAAATGGACTGGAATGGGTGAATTTAACTCAGATGACCATTATATCTACTACTGAGGGCAGGAATCCCCCATAAGAAATGGAGTAGCCATCATGGTCAACAAAAGAGTCTGAAACGCAGTACTTGGATGCAATCTCAAAAACGACAGAATGATCTCTGTTCATTTCCAAGGCAAACCATTCAATAGCACAGTAATCCAAGTCTATGCCCAAGCAGTAACGCTGAAGAAGCTGAAGTTGAACGGTTCTATGAAGACCTACAAGACCTTTTAGAACTAACACCCAAAAAAGATGTCCTTTTCATTATAGGGGACTGGAATGCAAAAGTAGGAAGTCAAGAAACACCTGGAGTAACAGGAAAATTTGGGCTTGGAATACGGAATGAAGCAGGGCAAAGACTAATAGAGTTTCACCAAGAAAATGCACTGGTCATAGCAAACACCCTCTTCCAACAACACAAGAGAAGACTCTACACATGGACATCACCAGATGGTCAACATCGAAATCAGATTGATTATATTCTTTGCAGCCAAAGATGGAGAAGCTCTATACAGTCAACAAAAATAAGACAGGGAGCTGACTGTGGCTCAGACCATGAACTCCTTATTGCCAAATTAAGACTTAAATTGAAGAAAGTAGGGAAAACCACTAGACCATTCAGGTATGACCTAAATCAAATCCCTTATGATTATACAGTGGAAGTGAGAAATCGATTTAAGGGCCTAGATCTGAGAGATAGAGTGCCTGATGAACTATGGAATGAGGTTCATGACATTGTACAGGAGACAGGGATCAAGACCATCCCCATGGAAAAGAAATGCAAAAAAAGCAAAATGGCTGTCTGGGGAGGCCTTACAAATAGCTGTGAAAAGAAGAGAAGCGAAAAGCAAAGGAGAAAAGGAAAGATATAAGCATCTGAATGCAGAGTTCCAAAGAATAGCAAGAAGAGATAAGAAAGCCTTCCTCAGCGATCAATGCAAAGAAATAGAGGAAAACAACAGAATCGGAAAGACTAGAGATCTCTTCAACAAGATTAGAGATACCAAGGGAACATTTCATGCAAAGATGGGCTCGATAAAGGACAGAAATGGTATGGACCTAACAGAAGCAGAAGATATTGAGAAGAGATGGCAAGAATACACAGAACTGTACAGAAAAGATCTTCATGACCCAGATAATCACGATGGTGTGATTACTGACCTACAGCCAGACATCCTGGAATGTGAAGTCAAGTGGGCCTTAGAAAGCATGACTACGAACAAAGCTAGTGGAGGTGATGGAATTCCAGAGCTCTTTCAAATCCTGAAAGATGATGCTGTGAAAGTGCTGCACTCAATATGCCAGCAAATTTGGGAAACTCAGCAGTGGCCACAGGACTGGAAAAAGTCAGTTTTCATTCCAATCCTAAAGAAAGGCAATGCCAAAGGCTGCTCAAACTACCACAAAATTGAACTCATCTCACATAGTAGTAAAGTAATGCTCAAAATTCTCCAAGCCTGGCTTCAGCAATACGTGAACCTTGAACTTCCAGATGTTCAAGCTGGTTTTAGAAAAGGCAGAGGAGCCAGAGATCAAATTGCCAACATCTGCTGGATCATGGAAAAAGCAGGAGAGTTTCAGAAAAACATCTATTTCTGCTTTATTGACTATGACAAAGCCTTTGAGTATGTGGATCACAATAAACTGTGGAAAATTCTGAAAGAGATGGGAATACCAGACCACCTGATCTGCCTCTTGAGAAATTTGTATGCAGGTCAGGAAGCAACAGTTAGAACTGGACATGGAACAACAGACTGGTTCCAAATAGGAAAAGGAGTACGTCAAGGCTGTATATTGTCACCCTGCTTATTTAACTTATATGCAGAGTACATCATGAGAAACGCTGGACTGGAAGAAACACAAGCTGGAATCAAGATTGCCGGGAGAAATATCAATAACCTCAGATATGCAGATGACACCACCCTTATGGCAGAAAGTGAAGAGGAACTAAAAAGCTTCTTGATGAAAGTGAAAGTGGACAGTGAAAAAGTTGGCTTAAAGCTCAACATTCAGAAAACGAAGATCATGGCATCTGGTCCCATCACTTCATGGGAAATAGATGGGGAAACAGTGGAAACAGTGTCAGACTTTATTTTGGGGGGGCTCCAAAATCACTGCAGATGGTGACTGCAGCCATGAAATTAAAAGATTCTTACTCCTTGGAAGGAAAGTTTTGACCAACCTAGGTAGCATATTGAAAAGCAGAGACATTACTTCGCCAACAAAGGTCCATCTAGTCAAGGCTATGGTTTTTCCTGTGGTCATGTATGGATGTGAGAGTTGGACTGTGAATATAGCTGAGTGCCGAAGAATTGATGCTTTTAAACTGTGGTGGGTTGGAGAAGAATCTTGAGACTCCCTTGGACTGCAAGGAGATCCAACCAGTCCATTCTGAAGGAGATCAACCCTGGAATTTCTTTGGAAGGAATGATGCTAAAGCTGAAACTCCAGTACTTTGGCCACCTCATGCGAAGAGTTGACTCATTGGCAATCACTCTGATGCTGGGAGGGATTGGGGGCAGGAGGAGAAGGGGATGACAGAGGATGAGATGGCTGGATGGCATCACTGACTCGATGGACCTGAGTCTGGGTGAACTCCGGGAGTTGGTGATAGACAGGGAGGCCTGGCATGCTGCTATTCATGGGGTCGCAAAGAGTCGGACATGACTGAGCTACTGATGTGATCTGATCTGTGTATTCTTGCCACCTCTTCTTAATATCTTCTGCTTCTTTAGGTCCATACCATTTCTGTCCTTTATCGAGCCCATCTTTGCATGAAATGTTCCCTTGGTATCTCTAATCTTGTTGAAGAGATCTCTAGTCTTTCCGATTCTGTTGTTTTCCTCTATTTCTTTGCATTGATCGCTGAGGAAGGCTTTCTTATCTCTTCTTGCTATTCTTTGGAACTCTGCATTCAGATGCTTATATCTTTCCTTTTCTCCTTTGCTTTTCGCTTCTCTTCTTTTCACAGCTATTTGTAAGGCCTCCCCAGACAGCCATTTTGCTTTTTTTGCATTTCTTTTCCATGGGGATGGTCTTGATCCCTGTCTCCTGTACAATGTCATGAACCTCATTCCATAGTTCATCAGGCACTCTATCTCTCAGATCTAGGCCCTTAAATCGATTTCTCACTTCCACTGTATAATCATAAGGGATTTGATTTAGGTCATACCTGAATGGTCTAGTGGTTTTCCCTACTTTCTTCAATTTAAGTCTTAATTTGGCAATAAGGAGTTCATGGTCTGAGCCACAGTCAGCTCCCTGTCTTATTTTTGTTGACTGTATAGAGCTTCTCCATCTTTGGCTGCAAAGAATATAATCAATCTGATTTCGATGTTGACCATCTGGTGATGTCCATGTGTAGAGTCTTCTCTTGTGTTGTTGGAAGAGGGTGTTTGCTATGACCAGTGCATTTTCTTGGTGAAACTCTATTAGTCTTTGCCCTGCTTCATTCCGTATTCCAAGCCCAAATTTTCCTGTTACTCCAGGTGTTTCTTGACTTCCTACTTTTGCATTCCAGTCCCCTATAATGAAAAGGACATCTTTTTTGGGTGTTAGTTCTAAAAGGTCTTGTAGGTCTTCATAGAACCGTTCAACTTCAGCTTCTTCAGCGTTACTGCTTGGGCATAGACTTGGATTACTGTGCTATTGAATGGTTTGCCTTGGAAATGAACAGAGATCATTCTGTCGTTTTTGAGATTGCATCCAAGTACTGCGTTTCAGACTCTTTTGTTGACCATGATGGCTACTCCATTTCTTATGGGGGATTCCTGCCCTCAGTAGTAGATATAATGGTCATCTGAGTTAAATTCACCCATTCCAGTCCATTTCAGTTCGCTGATTCCTAGAATGTCGACATTCACTCTTGCCATCTCTTGTTTGACCACTTCCAATTTGCCTTGATTCATGGACCTGACATTCCAGGTCCCTAGCAATATTGCTCTTTACAGCATCGGACCTTGCTTCTATCACCAGTCACATCCACAGCTGGGTATTCTTTTTCCTTTGGCTCCATCCCTTCATTCTTTCTGGAGTTATTTCTCCACTGATCTCCAGTAGCATATTGGCCACCTACTGACCTGGGGAGTTTCTCTTTCAGTATCCTATCATTTTGCCTTTTCACACTGTTCATGGGGTTCTCAAGGCAAGAATACTGAAGTGGTTTGCCGTTCCCTTCTCCAGTGGACCACATTCTGTCAGATCTCTCCACCATGACCCGCCCATCTTGGGTTGCCCCACGGGCATGGCTTAGTTTCATTGAGTTAAACAAGGCTGTGGTCCTAGTGTGATTAGATTGACTAGTTTCCTGTGAGTATGGTTTCAGTGTGTTTGCCCTCTGATGCCCTCTTGCAACACCTACCATCTTACTTGGGTTTCTCTTACCTTGGGTGTGGGGTATCTCTTCACGGCTGCTCCAGCAAAGCGCAGCCGCTGCTCCTTACCTTGGAGGAGGGGTATCTCCTCACTGCTGCCCTTCCTGACCTTCAACGTGGGATAGCTCCTCTAGGCCCTCCTGCACCCGCAAGCCACCGCTCCTTGGACGTGGGTTTGGTCCTCCCGGCTGCTGCCCCTGACCTCGGACATGGGGTAACTCCTCTTGGCCACCGCCCTTCGGGCACAGGGTCCTCCCAGCTTAGCACTCATTTTACAAAAGGATTTTGTTAGTCATGAAGATCTGATGTCACCATGAAGGGATTTATTGCTTCCTTAGGTATGAGGAGATGCAAGGATTGAGATCATAAAGTAAGTGTGAGTAGTTCAGTTGTGCCCAACTCTTTGGGACCCCATGGACTGCATCCCACCAGGCTCCTCTATCCATGAGATTTTCCAGCAAGGATACTGGAGTGGGTTGCCATTTCCTTCTCCAGGGGATCTTCCAGACCCAGGGATCGAACCCATGTCTCCTGCACTGCAGGCAGGTTCTTTACCAACTGAGCTACAAGGGAAGCCCTTGAGTTCATAAAATCTGTTCTTAAAAACATCTAACTATCTGAAGACCTGTCCCACCAGATTCCCTGGAGCACGGAGTGCCTCACTGTGCCCTGAACTCCCTCAGGGGTTGTTGAAGGTCAACAGCTATAGCAGCATTGGGTTCAATCTCCGAAGGGGCAGATGGCAAATGCCTTTTTCGTTCAGTCACTGGCAGTGCTCTTGGTAAGTGCCAGTTTGTAGTTGACAATGACTTTCTTACTGGTTTCTCTAAAGCCTCCTCTGTTGTCACTGTTGCTATCTAAATACCCACCACAGGAAACGTGAAAGTGAAAGTCACTCAGTCGTGTCCAACTCTTTGCGGACCCATGGACTATACAGCCCATGGAATTCTCTAGGCCAGAATATTGGAGTGGGTAGCCTTTTTCTTCCCCAGGGGATCTTCCCAACCCAGGGAGCGAACCCAGGTCTCCCACATTGCAAGCAGATTCTTTACCAACTGAGCCACAAGGTAAGCCCCACCACAGGAAAGGGTCATCTAAATATAGATTCCTTGAATCCCCAGTTTGGATTCTTTTTTTTTTTTTTTTCTGCAAGTAGGGAATACAAACAACTCAATCCAATGTACGTCATTTTATCCTTGTCATTCATCCCATTTTTACTAATAACTTTTCTCAAATTCAGGTATTCTTTTAGGAACACCAGCAATGAAATGGGAAAACAAGATCACTGCTCTCCTAAACCCATAGAATGAACCCTATAGACTTTGGATGATTGTGACCTATTGATATAGGTTCATCAACAGTAATTCCAGTGGTCATGTATGGATGTGAGAGTTGGACTGTGAAGAAAGCTGAGCACCGAAGAATTGATGCTTTTGAACTGTGGTGTTGGAGAAGACTCTTGAGAGTCCCTTGGACTGTAAGGAGATCCAACCTGTCCATCCTAAAGGAGATCAGTCCCGGGTGTTCATTGGAAGGACTGAAGTTGAAGCTGAAACTCCAGTACTTTGGCCACCTCATGCGAAGAGTTGACTCATTTGAAAAGACCCTGATGTTGGGAAGGATTGGGGGCAGGAAGAGAAGGGGATGACAGAGGATGAGATGGCTGGATGGACGTGAGTTTGAGTGAACTCCGGGAGTTGGTGATGGACAGGAAGACTGGCATGCTGTGATTGATGGGATCGCAAAGAGTTGGACACGACTGAGCAACTGAACTGAACTGAATATATGTACCACTCAGTGTGGTATCTTGCTACAGGGAGGAACAATGCCTGTGTGGGCACAGGAGGTTTGAGAGAGATCTCTGTCCCTCTGTTCAATTTTTTCTGTGAAGCTAAACCTACTCTAATAAAAGTCTAATAATGATAATATTGTTTTCATGGACATCACACTTCAGTGGAACCACACATACACAGAATATTAAAATATACACTATATTAGGGACTAACCCTGATGCTTCGGTGTTAAGACTCCACATTTCCAATGCAGGGGCCACAGGTTCAATGCCTTGTTGCAGAACTAAGATCCCACATGCCACATGGTACAGCCAATAAAATAAAATATTTAAAATATATATACACACTGTATTAAATACTGCTAACGTGACCAAGGAGGGCTCTATGGGGCTTGCCTGAGGAGACTCTCCCCCATATCCTCTCCTTTAGCTCTTCTCTGAAGTATCAAGATAATAATATCGCATGCACATTTCTTGAGTTGTTGTACAGAAGGTAGAACCACCCCCGAACTCAAATGGAAGATTTTAACTACTTGATGACCATGAGCCTGTAGCCCCCAGACCTACTGATGCCTAAGGATGGATAATGTTAATCCCTGTGACGTCACCCTCTTGTTTAGTCACTAAGTCAGGTCCAACTCTTTGCAATCCCATGGACTGTAGCCTGCCAGGCTCCTCTATTCAGGAGATTTCCCAGGCAAGAACACTGGAGTGGGTTGCCATTTCCTTCTTCAGGGGATCTTTCCGACCCAGGGATCAAGCCCGCATCTGCTGTATTGGTAAGTGGATTCTTTACTGCTGAGCCACCTAGGAAGCCCTGTTACTCCACCATTAACCAGAAAATTGTACATAAGCTAACCAGGGAGCCCCTCTCTCTTCTTGTCTTTAAAAAGGCTTTGCTGGAACTTCCCTGGTAGCCCAGTGGTTAAGGATCTGCTTTGCAATGCAGGGCACATGGGTTTGATCCCTGGTTGGTGAACTAAGATTGTTGCAAGGAAGAGCCAATTCTGACTCCATGTTGGAACTGTTTCTTTGACTTGCTTTCATTGCTGTTGTTATTATGCATGCGTGCTAAGTCTCTACAGTCGTGTCGGACTCTTTGTGACCCCATGGACTGCTGTAGCCCTCCAGGCTCCTCTGTCTATGGGAATTCTCCAGGCAAGAATGCTGGATTAGGTTGCCATGTCCTCTCTAGGGCATATTCCTGACCCAAGGATTGAACACGAGTCTCCTGTGTCTCCTGCATTGGTAGGCAGGTTCTTTACTGCTCAGTTCAGTTCAGTTCAGCTGCTCAGTCATGTCCGACTCTCTGGGACCCCATGAATAGCAGCACGCCAGGCCTCCCTGTCCATCACCAACTCCCAGAATTCACCCAAACTCACGTCCATGGAGCAGGTGATGCCATCCAGCCATCTCATCCTCTGTCATCCCCTTCTCCTCCTGCCCCCAATCCCTCCCAGCATCAGAGTCTTTTCCAATGAGTCAACTCTTCAAATGAGGTGGCCAAAGTACTGGAGTTTCAGCTTTAGCATTATTCCTTCCAAAGAAATCCCAGGGCTGATCTCCTTCAGAATGGACTGGTTGGATCTCCTTGCAGTCCAAGGGACTCTCAAGAGTCTTCTCCAACCCACCACAGTTCAAAAGCATTAGTTCTTCGGCGCTCAGCCTTCTTCATCGTCCAACTCTCACATCCATACATGACCACAGGAAAAACCATAGCCTTGACTAGACGGACCTTTGTTGGCAAAGTAATGTCTCTGCTTTTGAATATGCTATCTAGGTTGGACATAACTTTCCTTCCAAGGAGTAAGCATCTTTTAATTTCATGGCTGAAGTCACCATCTGCAGTGATTTTGGAGCCCCCCCAAAATAAAGTCTGACACTGTTTCCACTGTTTCCCCATCTATTTCCCATGAAGTGATGGGACCAGATGCCATGATCTTCGTTTTCTGAATGTTGAGCTTTAAGACAACTTTTTCACTCTCCTCTTTCACTTTCATCAAGAGGCTTTTTAGTTCCTCTTCACTTTCTGCCATAAGGGTGGTGTCATCTGCATATCTGAGGTTATTGATATTTCTCCCGGCAATCTTGATTCCAGCTTGTGTTTCTTCCAGTCCAGTGTTTCTCATGATGTACTCTGCATATAAGTTAAATAAGCAGGGTGACAATATCCAGCCTTGACGTACTCCTTTTCCTATTTGGAACCAGTCTGTTGTTCCATGTCCAGTTCTAACTGTTGCTTCCTGACCTGCATACAAATTTCTCAAGAGGCAGATCAGGTGGTCTGGTATTCCCATCTTTTTCAGAATTTTCCACAGTTTATTGTGATACATACAGTCAAAGGCTTTGTCATAGTTAATAAAGCAGAAATAGATGTTTTTCTGGAACTCTCCTGCTTTTTCCATGATCCAGCAGATGTTTCTTTACTGCTAGAACCACCTATAATCATACATAATGGCCAGCCTCAGAGAACCCCTCCCTTCAACCTGACTGTTGAAGACTGAAGTCCTTTGTTCAGCTCACAGGGAGATGCTTAGCTGCTTCTCCAAACCAGATTTCTTGGTGGAGCCTATATACCGTGACATAATCATCCTCCTAAGGGTTGCCCTGGTGGCTCAGAGGTTAAAGCGTCTGCCTGCAATGTGGGAGAGCTGGGTTCAGTCCCTGGGTTGGGAAGATCCCCTGGAGAAGGAAATGGCAATCCACTCCTGTTTTCTTGCCTGGAGAATCCCATGGACGGAGGAGCCTGGTGGGCTACAGTCCACGAGGTCACAAAGAGTGGGACATGACTGAGCAACTTCACTTTCACTTTCAAGAGGGATCAGAGTGCCCATTTCTCAAGGATCAGAGGAATCATGAGTTAACAAAGGGGAGATCTGGAATTCAGACTCAGACTTGGCATTGCCTCTGACTGGATTTGCCCTCAGATGACAGCTACTAAGCCGTCTCCACCAGCCTTGTCAATTGTGTTCAACTTCTTCACATACCTTTCCTTCAGTTCTCTCTCCTCTGACTAACCTTTTTTTAAAAAGTAATTTCATTTATTTGTTTATTTTTGGCTGTGCAGTGTCTTCCTTGCTTCACAGGCTTTTCTCTAGTTGCAGCGAGCAGGGGCTACTTTTTGTTGCAATGCGTGAGCATCTCCATTCAAGGGCTTGTCTTATTGCAGAGCATGGACTCTAGGGCATGCGAGCTTCTATAGTTGCAGCACGTGGACTCAGTAGTTGCAGCTCACGGGGTGGGTCTAGAGTACAGGCTCAGTAGTGGTAACACACGGGCTCAGCTGCTCTGCAGCGTGTGGAATCTTTTCAGACCAGGCACTGAAGTCATGTCTCCTGCATTGGAAGGTGGATTCTTTACCACAGACCCACCGGGGAGGCCCTGACTTACCTTCTGAAGTGTCGTCTGCATCTGACATCCTGTTATCCAAATGTGCTTCTAGTAATAAGAACGGGCAAAACTTGCATCAAGACTTAAATACATCCCTTGACAGCCATACCCTAGTCCCGCCCGCTCCATGTCTTCCATCCTCATCCACTAATCTGATCCCTGGTCTTCTGGAGCCTGTAGATCTTTCCCATTTCTGTCATTAATCTGATGTTTTTTAAGCACAGATTTGAAATGGAGCAGGACCCTATGATCCTCCCCTCTCCAACCTCATCCTCCACCTGTCTGTTGTCTGTGGGGAAACTTCAGCCAAGGAATAAGTTTAGTCAGAGAAGTAAGAAGATGCAGACACAAAGGAAGACAGTCAAAGGAGACCAAATAATGCCAGTTTAGTCATTAAGCAAAGTCAAGAACCTTTAGTTCCTTCTCCAGGTCTATAGACAGTATTCTGAGCCATATCCTATGAGCTGTCCTGTAGAGACTGAAACCCCCACCAGGTGAAAGAAGTTAAGGACATGATGACCAGACTGCAGCCATGACAACAGCTGCCACAGTTCTGAGAAATGGCCTTAAGGATATGCTAATGCTAAGTCACTTCAGTCGTGTCCAACTCTGTGTTACCCCATAGATGGCAGCCCACTAGGCTCCCCCGTCCCTGGGATTCTCCAGGCAAGAACACTGGAGTGGGTCGCCATTTCCTTCTCCAATGCATGAAAGTGAAAAGTGAAAGTGAAGTCGCTCAGTCGTGTCCGAACCTCAGGGACTCCATGGACTGCAGCCCTCCAGGCTCCTCCGTCCATGGGATTTTCCAGGCAAGAATACTGGAGTGGGGTGCCATTGCCTTCTCCGCTTAAGGATATGGGAACCATCCAATCCTGGAGCTGAAGACAAACAGCACTGAAAACAATTGAGATGATGCTGATCTGACCACTGATGGATGACCAATTAATTTCAAGATGACTGTCAGAGCTGACTGTGCTGTTTCTTCATGACGGCTCCCTCCCCCCATCTAAAAAAGCTCTCACCCACTGGTTGTCAGTGGGGTGGGGGTAGCTGGACTTTGGGGCAGGATTCCACATCCCACCCTCTCCCCCCAATTGCCAACATCCAAAATAAAGCAAATATTTCTTTCCACCAACCTGGCCTCTTTATTGATTTTTGAGCAGTGGGTATCTGGAAAACAATTTTCATTACAGATTAATTTTACTTTTCAAAGTGAAACCCACAAACCAACCTCATGGCATCACCCAGGAGCTTGTTAAAATGCAGAATCTCTGCCTGTTGTTCAAAGGGTACAAATTTCCAGCTATGGGATTGACGAGTTCTAGGGATTTAATGTACAGCATGATGATTATAGCTGATAATCCTGTATTGTGCATTGAAAGTTGCTAAGGCAATACATCCTAAATGTTCTCACTACAAAAAAAAAAAAAGGTTAAATATGGGATGCAGGTGCTAGCTAATGCTGTGGTGGTAATCTTTCTGCAATATATAAATTTATTGAATCAACATATTGTCTTCCGTGAAACTGGTCCCTGGGGGCAAAAATGTTGGAGACTGCTGATCTAGTCGGTAGAAGTCAAGGATGCTCTAAACATTCTACAGTGCACATTACAGTGTTCACAACAAAGAACTATCAGTCTCCAAATGTCAATAGTAACAAGGTTAAGAAGCCCTGCCTTAGCTGTACTTATAGAGGCTCTCTCTACGCTTATCTTGATGACTTCTCCCTATAGATTGAAGGCTAAAATGTCCTTCTACCAGATAGTTACATGGCTTCTTCTGTCACTTCATCTAAATCTCTAAGATATCATCTCCCCAAAACAAAAATACCCACTGAAACCCACCCCCAAACCCCCAAGCCAAAACAAATACTATCTTAAGCATATTAACTTAAAAAACACCCACCAGGACTTCCCTGGTGACTCAGTGGCTAAGAATCCATCTGCCAACACAAGGGACATGGGTTTGATCCCCAGTCTGGGAAGATTCCACATGCCGCAGGGCGACTAAGCCCCTGTGCCACAACTACTGAGCCCATGCTCCAGAGCCTGTGAGCCACAACTACAAGAGCCCATGCTCTGCAAGAAGAGAAGCCACCGCCATGAGAAGCCCGAGCACCTCAACCAGAGAGTAGCCCCTGCTCACTGCAACTACAGAAATCCAGCACACGGCAACAAAACCTAGCACAACAACCCCCTCCCCTCTCCGCAAATAAAATAAAAGTACCCATGAGTCTCCATTTCTCTAAAGAAACAGAAGACACAGGCCAACCCACAAGAGTTTATACTTTAAGAAGATTACAGTCTTTTCAGATGGAATGCAACTAATACACTGAAATGTTTTAAGCTGATTCAAGCAATCAACTAATAGCCTCATTCATTTGATCTTCAGTCATGAATTGAGCTTCTTGTGTCTAATCTCTGCGAATATAAGGATGAAAAACAATCTTTGCTCTCAGGGAGGCTGCTTTTCCCGTGGAGGGGCACTCCAAAAACATTAGTAAACATACACAAATTAATATTTTTAGATGGTGAGACGTGGTGCAAATATACGTGTGTGCTCAGTCTCGTCGGACTCTTTGCGACCCTATAGACTGCAACACGCCAGGCCTCCCTGTCTTCCACTATCTCCCAGAGTTTGCTC
Organism: Bos grunniens; assembly: GCF_055505025.1. Lineage (NCBI taxonomy): Eukaryota > Metazoa > Chordata > Mammalia > Artiodactyla > Bovidae > Bos > Bos grunniens. Next base: position 61,214,440 of record NC_141182.1, on the reverse strand, counting down.
AGACTCATGTCCATTGAGTCAGTGATGCCATCCAACCATCTCATCCTCTGCTGCCTCCTTTTAGCCTCTTTCTAAAACGAATCCGCCTGCAATGCAGGAGACCGGGGTTCAATCCCTGGGTTGGGGATGGCAACCCTCTCCACTATTCTTCGCTGGAGAATCCCCAGGGACAGAGGAGCCTGGCTGGCTACCGTCCATGGGGTGGCAAAGAGTCGGACACAACTGAGCGACGAAGCACAAAACAACAGACAGAACAAAAGCGGGCGCCTGTGAGACCTAGCGCCACGTGTCAAGGAACCTGGGAGGAATCTCGCCTATCTGTGCATCTTAGTGCCAGGCAGATGGACCTCTGCATGGGCTGCAGAACCTGCAGGGCCAGTGAGCCTGCCCCCATCTCCCTTGCGGTGGTGGCGGCGGGGAAAATTGACCTGGGCAAATTCCGACACACAGAGAAAGTAATCACAGAAAGTGAGTTTTCCCTGGGGGAGATTCCAGCGTGCCAAGACAATGTAGTCACAGCAGAGGGGGCCAAGAGAGGATTTCTCAGCTTTCAGCCTGGCCCTCTTTCCCAGGGAACATCTCCGGGGGCTGATCTACTCAGAGACCACCTCTCCCACCAAGGAGAAGAAAAGTGGTGAGTAAGTGCTCTGCTCCCCGAGATAGGCAGGGCACCGCTGGAGACACCGGTTTGTCTACAGCGCCACCAGCTTCCGGAGGCGGGACCTCCATGATGGAGACAAAGGATCTTGGGAAAGAGGCAGACAGGCATTCCAAAGGGCACTAAAACAATTGCTTTCAACGGTGAGTCCAATCACGAGCCTCTGGGACCAGCACACAGGGACAGCACACCCTACAGGGTCCACGGGCGCCCTCAGTGCCCCAAGTGCTGGACCCACACCTGCCCCCTCTCTCCAGGGGCTCCTTGTGGGACCCTCCCCCTGCAGTGCCCATAGGAACTCTACAGACAAGAAGCAGGCTCAGCAAACCGGCCCCTGCTCTGGGCGAGGGCGCCCACAGACTGGAGCTCTAGAGCCACCTTCTGGGAATCCAGAGGCAGGCTTCCAGGAGGCAGCCTGGTGAGTTGTCAGAGCAGAGAGACAGAAAAGCTTAAGAACTCTCCCACAGAGGGAGCAAGAAAAGTGGAGCAAGTGTAGGGAGAGAAAGAGAAGGCCCCAGATAATACACCACTATCATTAAAAAGAATACCCCACTGAATGTGGCTAGCAAAGGCTTAAGGAGGTGCTTGCTCCTTAAAATGCAAAAGCACCAATGGAAAACTACCAAAAAAAGAAAAGAAAAATCAAAGAAACATGTCATTACAAACAGAAAGTGACACTTTCCCAATAATCGATCTGAAAGGCACATAGGCATACAAACTTTTTCTTTCCTTTTCTGCCTGCTCTGTTTGTGGGATCTTAGTTCCCCAACCAGGGATTGAACCTGGCCCCCCGACAGTGGAAGCACAGAATCCTAATCACTGGGTTCCTCAAGACACAGAATTTTGTGAACAAGCAAATAAGCAATTCAAAAATGCTGTTTTGAAGGAACTCCATGAGAAAACGCCAAAGGAAAATTCAATGAAATCTCAAAAAAATAAAGTGGAATTTTTGCCAATGAGATGCAGATCTTAAAGAACCAAACAGAAATTCTGGAGCTGAGAAACTCAATGGAGGAGAAGAAAAATACAGTACAGAGCATCTGTTGTTGCTGTTCAGTCTCTAAGTCGTGTCTGACTCTTTGCCACCCCATGGACTGCAGCATGCCAGGCTCCCCCTGTCCTACAGTATCTCCCAGAGTTTGCTCAGATTCACGTCCACTGAGTCACTGATGCTATCTAACATCTCAAGGGCATCTGTAGGAGAGCAGAGAAAATGGAAAAGATGATAAGTGAGTTAGGGACTTCCCTAGTGATCCAGTGGTTAAGATTCCAAGCTCCCAGTGTAAGGGTGCAGGTTCAATCCCTGGTCAGGAAACTAAGATCCTGCAGGCCAACCAGCCTGGCCAAAAATAAATAAGTAATAAGTGGATTAGAGGATAGGAATTTTCAATAGTGTATACAAAGGAAAAAGAATGAAAAGAAGCAAAAATTAAAAAGTCTACGTGATTTATGGGTACTCTGTGACATTGCCATGTTTTTCCCTTTCAGCCTTACTAATATGCAATTGACTAATAGCCCTGGGTAGGTTTAAGATGTCCAATATGATGACATGATGTAGGACCCTACTGCCGTGATGAGTAGGGGTCATCTTAGCCTCATGCAACAGTCCCGCAGAAGGACCTGCAAACTCAAAACCAAGTGAAAGAAACCAAGCCAAAAAGAGCACATGGCCTGAGTCCATTCATCTTTCTTTACTTTTTAAAAATATATATATTTATTTGGTTGTGCTGGATCTTAGTTGCGGCATATGGGATCTAGATTGCTGACCAGGGGTCGAACCCAGGCCCTGTGCATTGGGAGCTTGGAATCTTAACCACTGGACCACCAGGGGAGTCCTGAGTCCATTTATGTAGTACAGGATGTGAGACAAAATCAATGTATGCCGCTGGGGACAGGTCTTCTGCTTGTGAATCACAGGCCAGTGTTTTCAGGGTCAACTTAAAATATTCATATTTAATGCAGAGTCAGACACAACTGAGTGACTGAACTGAACTGAATATATACACAAAGTACCCAATCTCAACCATGGTTATACATCTGAGATTTAATTTCATAAACTTGGAGATGTATATGAAAAAGAACAGATGCTACTATTTAAGAGATAGAGGTCATGAGGCTGGGAAACCATCGGAGAAAGTGAGCCATCTCGTAAGGGTAGGGCTTCCCTGGTGGTTCAATAGTAAAGAATTCCCTTGCCAATACAGGAGACATGAGTTCAATCCCTGGTCCAGGAAGATTCCACATGCCACGGTACAACTAAACCCATGTACCACAACTACTGAGCCTGTGCTCTAGAGCCCGTGAGCTACAACTACTGAAGCCCATGGGCCCTACAGCCGGTGCTCCGCCAGCAAGAGAAGCCACCCCAGGGAGTAGCTTGCCCACTGCAACTAGAGAGCAGCCATCACTCGTCACAACTAGCGAAGGTCTGGGCAGCAACAAAGACCCAGCACAGCCAAAAATAAGTAAAAATTAAAACAAAAAAAAAAGGGTAATTGTTGAATGAAAATGAAAAAGCAATGTAAGCATCCCTCTTACATTTTTACAGTAACCGTGAGATGAATGCAAAGGTAAACGACACTGGAGAGATGAGAGGGTGAGGAGAAAGCGGCAGGGATGGATCTGCATTGCATTTTCCTGAGTTGGGAACTCCCCGGAGGTCCACTGGTCACGACTCTGTGCTTTCACTGTGGAGGCCCTGGGTTTGATCCCTGGTTGGGGAACTAGGGTCCCACAAGTCTGCAGCAAAAAAAAAAAAGCTCACATGAATCATAACAGCCTGACAATTGGGATCTTCTAAATTCTATACAATGTGATCAATGTGATATTGGACATAAAAATTCTCAAGGCTTAAATATCTGTCCTAATATAATCCTAGAAGTAATCAAACCTGAATATTCACTGGAAAGACTGATGCTAAAGCTCCAATACTTTGGCCACCTGATGGGAAGACTTTACTCACTGGTAAAGACCCTGATACTGGAAAAGACTGAGGGCAGGAGGAGAAGGAGGTGACAGAGGGTGGGACGGTTGGATGGCATCACAGACTCAATGGACATGAGTTTGAGCAAACTCAGGGAGATGGTGAAGGACGGGGAAGCCTGGCGTGCTGCAGTCCATGCGGTCACAAAGAATTGGACTCTACTTAGCGAGGGAATGGCAACAATTTCAAAGAGTTATTTTAAACGCTTTGTGTGGGTTCTCCTATTATGTTCTTGTTGTTTTGAAAAGTTATCATCATTAAGGATTTCCGTGGTGGTCCTGTGATTAAGACTCTGCACTTCCAATGCAGGAGGTGTGGGTTTGATCCCTGATCGGGGGACTAAGATCCCACATGCTGTGCAGCACGGCCTAATCTTTTAACCATGTGAAATTTATTTCAGTATAAGGTGTCTCCAAATGTCCCACTGTTGTTAAAGTTGACAGTGTTCTTTGCTTCTAAATCCCTGATGCCTAGTTTAGCGTCTGGCACAGAGAGGTCCCTTTGGCACCATTAAATGGATGAACTCTAGACTCTACTTCCTAAACTTGACCACATATTTTATTCTTTTTTTTTTCTTAATATTTATTTTTATTTCTTGGGCTATGCTGGGTCTTAGTTGCGGCATGTGGGATCTAGTTCCCTGACCAGGGATCAAACCCGGGCCGCCTGCATTGGGAGTGCTGAGTCTTAGCCACTTGACCACCAGGGAAGTCCCCCACATATTTTATTCTGTAGCACATTACATTGTTGAAACATTTAAACCTTGCCACTGTTGGAGCAGAAAAACATTTCCTCTCTCCTCTTAGGTTCTATGACTGAACCTTGTCAAAAAAAAAAAGAAGACAGATTAACAGGAGAAAATGATTCTGTATGGAAGCTAAAAGAAGGTATAACTTGCTAAAATGATTAAAATTACAGGCTTATATATCCAACTTGGGCTTCTCAGGTGGCTCAATGGTAAAGAACCCACTTGCCAATGCAAGAGACACGGGTTTGAGCCCTGCATTGGGAAGATCCCCTGGAGAAGGAAATGGCAACTCACTCCAGTATTCTTGCCTGGGGATTTCCATGGACAGAGGAGCCTGGTGGGCTGTAGTACCTGGGGTCGCAAGGAGTTGGACACGGATACAGCTGAGCGAGTAAACAAAAAACAACACCCAGCTCAGTAGGGAGCAGGGGAGTAGGGGATGGGGGTAGGGAGAAAAGGCTTCTATGGGAAAAACAAATGTGTTTCTTTTTTTTTCAATGAGTTCCTTGAGGAAAAACAAATAGGTTGAGAGAGCAAACATGAGGTCAGATACTTTGTGATAATGCTATCTCTGCAGGTGTAAGTGGACTTTCCAGCTTCTTCAGGCTAGAAAACTCCAAGAGAGCATAGTTATTGTCATAGTTTAACTTACCATCACCCTCTCGGGAGCAGCCTCTCCCCAAAGAGGCAGTTTCTGGCAGCCGTACTTAACCAGAATCTTTTGCTTTGAGTCAGAAAAGGGAGGCTCAGAGAAGGCTTCTTTCTACGTCCCTTGCATCTCAAATGTCTTCCCTTAAAATAATTGTTTCAACCAGCTCTGGGGTTTCCCGTGAGTCCCCACACAACCAACTAAAACTCTGCACAACAGCTTAAGCAATTTAATCTTGTGGAGCTGACTTTTCAAAACCTGATGTGAGCATCAAAATTATAACGTAAGTGTGCATGCTCAGTCGCTCAGTTGTGTCCCACTCTGCGACCCCATGGACAGTAGCCCATCAAGCTCCTCTGTCCATGGAATTCCCCAGGCAAGAATACTGAAGTGGGTTGCCATTTCCTTCTCCAGGGGATCTTCCCCACCCAGGGTTGAACTCGCGTCTCCTGTGTCTCCTGCATTGGCAGGAGGATTCTTTATCACCCAGCCACCTGGGAAGCCCTATAAGAGTCAATTCTGGCATTTAAATCCCATTTCAGTGGTTTGTATCCAGGGTTTTTGATGTGTGTCCAAATCTTCTCAGCCCCTCACCAGTGACCCACCTCACTTGCTCCTGGGTTTTTGCTCCTTCTCTTATGTATAGAGCTCCTGACACCTTACATCCTGTTCCGCTTCCCTGCCTCTGTGCTCAGCTCTCCCAGCAAACTTGAAGAAGGGAACCAAGTCACATCCCCTTTATCCTCTTCCAATCCTTTGTGCAAGTCTGGACGCAGGCCCAATGCTTGTTCCATGCTTGTGTTGTTTGAATTCACATCAGAGATGTTAAGCTCCCCTTCTCCTGGCTGGGGTCCAGCTGGGCTTGGGGGTCCCCACACTGGAGTGTCTCAAGTAATGTGCAGGCTGTAGGGAGTCAAGTAGTGCAAAAAGATAGGGAAGGTGGGAGCAGGGTCTTCAGTTTTATAGCCCCTAATTCTCGGGGTCCTTGATGAACAAGTGAATGCAAGTGTCCATAGAAATAATCAGTAAACAATCTCTGATAGAAATAGGAAAGAGTTTTATTTGAGCCAAACTGAGGGTTGTAGTCTGGGAGGCACCTTCTCAGAGAGCTCTGAGGAGCTGCTCCATTGAAACATGGTGTCTGGCACAATCCTGCACCTCATCCAAGCAAAGAACACACATCACACATGACAGAGTATATTCTTTCAAGCTTTCTTAAGAGACAGACTTCGTACACAGATAGTGAGACAGCAGGACCCTGGGGTCTGGGAAGGAAACCTTATCTTACAGAGAGTGTCAACATGGACACCATGAGAAGAGGGGTCCATCTTTACATGCAGGACAGACATTCTTTACTCCAACAGTTAAAGCTGATGTGTTGTGAGAGTCTGACAGGCTGTCTTAGTTCACATAAAGTTCAGGCTGAACCATGTATAAGCCAAATCGACTCCCCCGTTCCTCAGTATGTGAACATTTTCTCCATCACAGGATATAAAAATCTTAGAACCATACGATCCAGCAATTCTACCTATGAGGAAATACTCAGAAGAATTGAAAGCACACTCTGGTGCCTTGTACACCCACGTTCAGAGCAGCATTACTCACAGTAAGTAAAGCATGAAAGCAATTCAAGTGCCCATGATCAAACAATGGATAAGCCGGTGGGGCAGGCACATATACTAGAGTATTATTCAGCATTAAAAAAAAGAAGAGGGGACTTCTCTGTGGTTCTGTTGTTAAGACTCCCAAATTTCCAAAGCAGGAGTCGCAGGTTCGATCCCAGGTTGAGGAACTAAGATGCCAGGTGTCCGGCAGCTAAAAAAAAAAGAGAACGGAAGGGAATTCTAATACATGCTACAGTGTGAGTGAATCTTATGGACATATTGGTAAGTGAAATTAAGTGATTCTACTTAAACGAAACACCTGGAGTGGTCAGATTCATAATGACAGAGAGTGGAAATGAGATTGTCAGGAGCTGGTGGAGGAGAAAGAGGAAATTGTGGTTGAATGGGGACAAAGGTTCCATTTTGCCAGATGAATAAAAGTCCTGGGGTTCCATTGCACAAGATGTGAATGTACTTAACACGACTGAAGCGGCTAAATTTTACGTTCTGTGTATTTTTACCACTTGCAGACTCAAGAATCCCAGAAGTGTCCCCTGAGGGCAAGCTCAGAAGAGAAGTGGCTGATTGCACCACTGCAGATTTGCCCCTCCCATCCCCGCCCATCCCCACCCAGGGCTTAAGAATTGTCTTTTTGTTGTGGGAGGGTTCCCAGGTTTGGTTTTTCCAGATCTATCAGCTCCAACCCTACACAGCTTTAAACTCAACCGCACTGACGGATATCCGTGCTCCAGGCTCTGCTCCTAAGATTTGGTAAGTCCTGGGTCACCCCCTCTTCTGTCGGAGACTGGGTGCTGAGTTCAGATCCTCCTAAAGAGATCTCCTAAAAGCCTAAGCGCTTCCCATGTGGCTCAGCAGTCAAGAACCTGCCTGCCAATGCAGGCGACACTGGAGACCACTCCATCCCTGGGTTGGGAAGATCCCTGGAGAAGGGAATGGCAACCCCCTTCAGTGCTCTTGCCTGGAGAATCCCATGGACAGAGGAGCCTGGCCGGCTACAATCCACGGGGTCGCAGACAGTCGAAAACAACTGAATCCTCACCTAAGGAGACCGCTTCAATCCACCCACGTGTGCAGTTGGCTCCAGCTGGAGGGTGGAAAGACCCATTTTCCAGATGAGAGCAGAAGGAGTTAGGAGTTGATAGGCTTGTGTGAGGAGAGGTGGGCAGGGGAGGAGATTGCATCAGATCTGGAGGCTCTTAGACTAATTTTTTCACTGGTGTTTAAACACTAGTGAAGATTGCTGTTATTTGGATTTATGACACGTGGGCCACTGATTTCAGTCTCCTGTGTACTGTCCATTTCTATAGGTTCCTCCTCTATGGATCTTGGGGCAACTATAAGGGACCTAATCGTCTAGCGTTTGGTACCTATGGAGGAGGGCTGTGTGGTGATTTACTTTAAACCACTTTCAGGTTCCTTACACCCAGCAGTTCTGTGAAGCTGGCTCTATTATTTATCATTGGCAGAATTTTTTTAAACATTTTAAAAATACACGTAGGGGCTTCTCAGGTGCCTCAGTGGTAAAGAATCCGCCTGCCAATTAGGAGATGTGGGTTGGATCCTTGGATTGGGAAGATCCCCTGGAGGAGGGCATGGCACCCCGCTCCAGTATTCTTGCCTGGAGAATCCCATGGACAGAGGAGCCTGATGGGCTACAGTCCATGGGCTTGTACGTGATTTTGCAACTAAGCAACAACAGAAATACACGTAATACCGTGTGACGTAAAATTTGCCATCTTAACTATTTTTAGGCTTTCAGTTCAGTAATGTTAAGTATAGTCACATTACCGGGCAGCCCATCTCTAGAGCTCTTCTCTTCTTGTAAAACTGAAACGTGTCCTCCCTTAACAATTACTCTTTATTCCCCTCTCACCCAGACCCTGGAAAAGCACCATTCTGCTTTCTGTCTCTAGTCAAGTAACTTTAAGTAGGTACTTCATAGAAGTGGAATCATACAACTTTTTTCTTTTAGTGCCTGGCAAACATCACTTAGCATAATGTTCTCAGGGCTCTTCCATGTTGTAGCCTGTGTCAGAATTTCCTTCCCACCCCCTCATTCCCCCCACTGCACCGCCCAGCACGTGGGATGTTAATTCTCAGACCAGGTATCCAACCTGTGTCCCCTGCAGCGGTGGCCCAGAGTCTTCACCACTGGATCACCAGAGAATTCCCTTTCCTGTTTATTCTTTGTTGTTATTCAGTCACTCAGTCGTGTCAAACTCTTTGTGACCCCATGGGCTGCAGCACGCCAGGCTTCCTTGTCCTTCAGTATCTCCCAGAGTTGACTCAGACTTATGTCCATTGAATTGGTGATGCCACCCAACCATCTCATCCTCTGCTGTTCCCTCCTGCCCTCAATCGTTCCCAATATCAGAGTCTTTTCCAATGTTGACACCAGGTGGCCAAAGTATTGGAGATTCAGCATCAGTCCTTCCAATGAATATTCAGGGTTGATTTCCTTTAGGATTGACTAGTTTGATCTCCTTGCTGTCCAAGGAACTCTCAAGAGTCTTCTACAGCACTACAGTTCGAAAGCATCAATTCTTCAGTGCTCAGCCTTCTTTATGATCCATTCATGACTACTGAAAAAACCATAGCTTTGACTAAATGGACCTTTGTCAACAAGCTGATGTCTCTGCTTTTTAATATGCTGTCTGTGTTTGTCATAGCTTTTCTTCCACGGAACAAGTGTCTTTTAATTTCATGGCTGCAGTCACAGTCTGCAGTGATTTTGGAACCCAAGAAAATAAAGTCTGTCACTGTTTCCATTGTTTCCCCATCTATTTACCATGAAGTGATAGGACTGGATGCTATGATCTGTTTTTTGAATGTTGAATTTCAAGCCAGCTTTTTCACTCTCCTTTTTCACCTTCGTCAAGAGGCTCTTTTTAGTTCCTTCTTGCTGCTGCTACTGCTGCTAAGTTGCTTCAGTCATGTCTGACTCTGCGACCCCATAGATGGCAGCCCACTAGGCTCCTCTGTCCCTGGGATTCTCCAGGCAAGAACACTGGAGTGGGTTGCCATTTCCTTCTCCAATGCAGGAAAGTGAAAAGTGAAAGTGAAGTCACTCAGTCATGCCCGACTCTTAGCGACCCCATGGACTGCAGCCTACCAGGCTCCTCCGTCCATGGGACGTTCCAGGCAAGAGTACTGGAGTGGGGTGCCATTGCCTTCTCCGAGTTCCTTCTTGAGGCTGAGTAATATTTCATTGTCTGTATAGTGTTTATCCATTCTTTTGAGGATGAACTTCTGGGAGGCGTCCATCTTTCAGCTACTGTGAATACTGCTGCTATGAACATAGGTGTACAAATATCTCTTTGAGATCTTATTTCCAGTTCTTTGGGGTAGACACCCATAGGAGAAGTTGCTGGATCATAGTGATAAATCCATTTTTAGTTTTTGAAGGGACTACCATACTTTTTTTTTTTTTTAAAGAAAGATTCGAATGAACTCATTGGGAAAGACCCTGATCCTAGGAAAGATTGAAGGCGAGAGGAGAAGGGGACGACAGAGGATGAGATGGTTGGATGGCGTCACTGACTCGATGGACATGAGTCTGAGTAAACTCCGGGAGTCAGTGATGGACAGGGAGGCCTGGCATGCTGCAGTCCATGGGGTCACAAACAGTCAGACACAACATGGGGTCACTGAGCGACTGAACTGACTGAATTTATTTTTTGGTTGTGCTACACAGCAGGGCATGTGGGATCTTATTCCTTGACTACGGATTGAGCCTGTATCCCCTGAACTAGAAGGTGGACTCTTTTAACCACTGGACAGACAGCAAAGTCCCTAGAAAAAACATACTTTATCAGGAGCAGCTGCACCATTTGTATTCCTGCAAACAGGGCTAAAGTATTCAGCAGCAGCATTTGAGCAAGAAGGCAATGCAGGTTCAGAGGAGTATATGACTCCACAGGAGTGTTTAAGGAGCCAAAATTCTAGTGAGTTTCCTGACTCTAAATCAAAACGCTAACCTTGGACTTTGGAGTATCAGGGTGGAAGCCCCTGACGGTGACTCGTGGTCTCTGAATCAGCCTAACCCTGTGGAGCCATGTAGGGAGGAGACGTTTCAGGCTCCACAGCAGCAAGAAACAGAGTCCTGCCATTTCTGATCCAGAATGGAGGCTAGTTCCCTCTTCCTCTAGGCAGCTGGGAGGGCACTCTGGTTTGATGCTTTGACTGAGCTGGGCCACAATCTGTCCCTCCCTGTGAATTCCATCTGCTTTCTGCCCCAAAGTGAAGTGAAGTCGCTCAGTCGTGTCTGACTCCTTGCGACCCCATGGACTGTAGCCTACAAGGGTCCTCTGTCCATGGAATTTTCCAGGCAAGAATACTGGAGTGGGTTGCCATTTCCTTCTCTGCCCCAAAGCAGAGTTCCAATTCCTTGTCAACTCTGCAAGCCATGGAGGAGAAAGCTTCAGATTTTAGGATCCTTGGTGGGGAGATGGGTGGAGTGTGAGACTTGTTGTAGAATCTTGTGCCTGATGCACAGTCTGCTTAGTCACTCAGTGGTGTCTGACTGATCCCATGGACTGTAGCCCACCAGGCTCCTCTGTCAACGGGATTCTCCAGGCAAGAATACTGGATCAGATCAGATCAGATCAGTCACTCAGTCATGTCCAACTCTTTGCAACCCCATGAATCACAGCACGCCAGGCCTCCCTGTCCATCACCAACGCCCAGAGTTCACTCACACTCATGTCCATCGAGTTAGTGATGCCATCCAGCCATCTCATCCTTTGTCATCCCCTTCTCCTCCTGCTCCCAATCCCTCCCAGCATCAGAGTCTTTTCCAATGAGTCAACTCTTCCCATGAGGTGGCCAAAGTACTGGAGTTTCAGCTTTAGCATCATTCCTTCCAAAGAACACCCAGGGCTGATCTCCTTCAGAATGGACTGGTTGGATCTCCTTGCAGTCCAAAGGACTCTCAAGAGTCTTCTCCAACACCACAGTTCAAAAGCATCAATTCTTTGGCACTCAGCCTTCTTCACAGTCCAACTCTCACATCCATACATGACCACAGGAAAAACCATAGCCTTGACTAGACAGACCTTTGTTGGCAAAGTAATGTCTCTGCTTTTGAATGTGCTGTCTAGGTTGGTCATAACTTTCCTTCCAAGAAGTAAGCATCTTTTAATTTCATGGCTGCAGTCACCATCTGCAGAGATTTTGGAGCCCCAAAAAATAGTCTGCCACTGTTTCCACTGTTTCCCCATCTCTTTCCCATGAAGTGATGGGACCAGATGCCATGATCTTCGTTTTCTGAATGTTGAGCTTTAAGACAACTTTTTCACTCTCCTCTTTCACTTTCATCAAGAGGCTTTTTAGTTCCTCTTCACTTTCTGCCATAAGGGTGGTGTCATCTGCATATCTGAGGTTATTGATATTTCTCCCGGCAATCTTGATTCCAGCTTGTGTTTCTTCCAGTCCAGTGTTTCTCATGATGTATTCTGCATATAAGTTAAATAAACAGGGTGACAATATACAGCCGTGACTTACTCCTTTTCCTGTTTGGAACCAGTCTGTAGTTCCATGTCCAGTTCTAACTGTTGCTTCCTGACCTGCATACAAATTTCTCAAGAGGCAGATCAGGTGGTCTGGTATTCCCATCTCTTTCAGAATTTTCCACAGTTTATTGTGATGCACACAGTCAAAGGCTTTGGCATAGTCAATAAAGCAGAAATAGATGTTTTTCTGGAACTCTCTTGCTTTTTCCATGATCCAGCGGATGTTGGCAATTTGATCTCTGGTTCCTCTGCCTTTTCTAAAACCAGCTTGAACATCAGGAAGTTCACGGTTCACATATTCAGAATACTGGAGCCGGTTGCCATTTCCTCCTCCAGGGCATCTCCTTGACCCAGGCAGGGAAGTCCTTCATTGGCAGGTGGATTCTTTACCCCTGAGCCACCTGGGGAGCCCAGAGAAGGGGTGGTCTTTGTGATTTCAGCTTCTGGATAAGATCTCAGTTGCAGACATCCTGTCAGCATTTTTGTGACTCAATGGGTCATTGGCGATTGTGATTGATCTGTGTGTTGCTGCAAGATAAACTAGCAAATCAGGATCTCTGGGATCCCTCAACTTCTTTCCAGGAGAGCAAAAACAATGGTTGAGGCACTGTGTTATTTACTTAGAGCCTGGGGAAAAATAAGAACATCAAGCTGTTTTTCCCTTGGAGACTATTTGGTGCTACTTTTTCTTTGTTTCTGTCACTTCTTTAATTAGTACTGTGGACTCCGCATTTTGGAACCCAGGTAAGACCTTGGAGATTAAATCTTTTGTCTACAAATAAATGAGAGGATGGAGAGACTTTTGTACCGGAAGGGTCCTGCAGGGTCCTCTTTGAGTTGAATCCCTCCTTTTTTCCTTTTTTAAGCTTTTTTATTGGAATATAGCCGATTAACAATGTAATAGTTTCAGGTAGACAAAGGGACTCAACCATATACATACATGTATCCATTTTTCCCCAAACTCCCCTCCCATCCAGGCTGCCACATAACACTGAGCAGAGTTCCCTGTATAGCAGAGTTCCCTGCTATATAGTAGATTCTTGTTGATTATCCATTTTAAATACAGCAGTGTGTGCATGTCCATCCCAAATTGCCTAACAATCTCCTCCCCCTAGTCTCACCCCCACCCCGAGGGGAATAGGACTGGGACCAGAAAGGGAATACAGTTTTGGATAGAGAGATGAATCATAGAGTCAGCAAGTGAACTTGGTTACTGGCAGACTTGGTTTCATTGCTCTGATCACTGAGTCCCTTCAGCTGTCATATCACACATAATAGGGAAGGGGGGAATAATGCTGGTAATAATTAATCTCCCTGTTTTATAGGAGAAAGGAGGACACAGCAGTATGTAGCTTGTGGGAAGTCACATAAGCCACACATCACAGTGCCAGATTTGAACCAGCAGAGCTGGGTGATTTTGCTTTAAAAATCAACATTCTTGGGGCCTCCCTGGTGGTCTAGAGGTTAAGACTCAGTGCTACCAGTGAAAACGGCATGGGTTCGAGCCTTGGTCAGGGAACTAAGATCCCACAAACTATGCTGCAGGGCCAAAAGATTAAAAAAAAAAAAAATCCAGCATTCTTACCCATTTAGCTAATACCATTTAAGCAGCTACTGTGTGCTAGGCTCTTTGTTGAAAGATTTTGCTTCTCTGTGTGTGTGTGTTAGTCGCTCAGTCATGTCTGACTCTTTGTGACCCCATGGACTATAGCTCACCAGGTTCCTCTGTCCATGGAATTTTCCAGGCAAGGATACTGGAAGTGGGTTGCCACCATTTGTTCAGTGCAGGGGTGGGAAGCTTTTCTTTCTAGGTTCTAATCATTAAACTTATATAAGACAGATTAAATAAACTCCTATGTATGGGAGTCCCATAAACGCGCTGAGGTTCAAAGACAAGCAACTGAGGTTTAAAGGCTCCCCTGAGCTAAGGAGAAGGTCGGGAGCCGGGGGTGGGGGTGGGGTGTGGGTTGGGATCTGGGGCTTCAAGGAGAAGAGAACCCGCAGGAAGATGGGAAGGTTGGTAAATTAATGTTTGCCACTCACTGCAGGTAAGTCTTCCTGAGATAAAGAGTTATCTCTGGTAACAGCTCTCTTCCTGCCGTAGGTCCCCTAATCTAAATGATTTTGACCAGTTAAGGGAGACTAACTTAAGCCTAAGCAAGGAGATTTTTCTGAATCTTTTGGGTCTTAATTGCCTTCAGCTCAAAACAACCCACAAGCCAAAAAGGCATGTTTACGGAGACGTATTCTTCTCCCTCTCACTTCCCTTCAAGCAGCTCTTCCAGTAACTTTGAAACATGTCAAAAGTCTTCTTTATGTTTGAAGAAAGCAACACTCAGAGATGGAGAACTTGACCCATATGTCTTTATACCACCTGCCCCTCACCACTCCATTGCTCTGTGGAACTGGACTCTCAGGGCCAAGGGTAGATGGACCTTCTTGATGACTTTGTGTCTTGTTTTCTCAGCAGATCGTGGTCTCCTCAACTCCATCTAGGATGCTGCGTCACTCTGTTCGCCAGTTTGGTCAGAAGCTGGTCCGCCGGAGGCCACTGGAGCCCAGAGAGAAGTCTGAGAGTCTCCTGTCTCGTTGTCTGAACACCCTCGATCTGGTGGCTTTGGGTGTGGGCAGCACCCTGGGGGCTGGCGTGTACATCCTGGCTGGAGACGTGGCCAAGGATAAAGCTGGACCAGCGATCATCATCTGCTTCCTGGTGGCCTCCCTGTCTTCTATGTTGTCTGGGATCTGCTATGCCGAGTTTGGGGCCCGGGTACCAGGCTCCGGTTCTGCGTATCTCTACAGCTACGTCACCGTGGGGCAGCTATGCGCCTTCATCACTGGCTGGAATCTTATATTGTCCTATGTCATCGGTGAGTTGATGGGGAGGGGGGAGGTGTGGGGCTTAAGATGAAGAAACTGGGAGCAGGGATTTAGGTCTTCACTCATTCATGGGAAACTTTGCTACTATCCACTTTGGTGGTGGTGGGGAGACGGGGGTCATAGCAGCAGGCAAACCTCATAGCTCCCTTCTTCTCAGCTCTCTCCTGTTATCTTTAAAGGATGGACCCAGAACAAAGAAGGGAAGGGAACTGCAGAAAGTGGGTGAGAGGGAGGCAGGGCCCACAGGCTCATCCTCTCACTGTATCGAGGGTCTTTGTTCAGCTGTTGCCTTTATGGGATTTCCCTCTGCTACTTGATCAAAAATTTCAACCCTCATCTCCCAGACCTCCTGCTCCCAATGACCTGTTTTCCTTTTTTTTTCACATAACATTGATCTCCTAACATTAAACAGTTGATCTATTTTGTGGATCATCCTAGTCTACTCTTTCCAACCTGTGAAAAGAATCTCTTTGAGATTAGAACATTTTGTATGTTTCTCCCTAGCCCCTTCCCCTGCCCAAAGACATCCAGTGACACCAGGTAGGGGTTCAATGAATGTTTGCTAATGAATGTTCTATCTTCTGCTCCGGCAGGTACCGCCAGTGTGTCCAGGGCCTGGAGCTCCACCTTTGACAGCTTGATAGGGGACCACATCTCTCAGGCATTACAGGGAACTTTTTCTCTGCATGTGCCCCACTTCTTGGCCGAGTACCCAGACTTTTTTGCACTGGGCCTGGTGCTGCTGCTCACGGGTAAGACAGGGATCACAGATAGGATGGGAAGAATGGGGTGTGGAAGTGGGGACCTGGGGTAGGAAAGGCTTGGGATGGAAGAATGGTAGAAGAATTACAACTGGATTGAAGGCTCTAGGATATGAGAGACAGGAAGGTGAGACATAGACCATTGTTTTCCACCATTGGCACTACTGACAGTTTGGGCTAGATCATTCATAAGTGTGGCAGTTGTCCTTTGCATTTGATTTTTTTTTTTTTTTGACTGTGCTGCAATGCATGCTGGATCTTGGTTCCCCTGTGCATGCATGTGTATGTGCTAAGTCTCTCAGTCGTATCTGACTCTTTGCGACCCCATAGACTGTAGCCTGCCAGGCTCCTCTGTCCATGGAATTCTCCAGGCAAGAGTACTGGAGTGAGTTGCCCTTCCCTTCTCCAGGGAATCTTCCAGACCCAGGGATTGAACCTGCATCTTCTGCATTGACAGGAGGTTTTTACCACTAGTGCCGCCTGGGAAGCCCCTTAGTTCCCCTGTGTGCATGCGTGCCAAGTCACTTTAGTCACCTCCAACTCTTTGCAACCCTATGACTGTAGCCTGCCAGGCTCTTCTGTTCCCTGCTACTAAGTCACTTCAGTCATGTCCGATCAGGGGTCAAACCTGTGCCCTCTAAGGTGGAGGCACAGAGTCTTAAGCGCTGGACCACCAGGGAAGTCCCTGGGTTTTGTTTTTGTTGTTTTAAATCACTGTCGGGTGTTGAGTGGCATCCCTGGCCTTCACTCACTAGACACCAGTGATGCCCGCCCTCCCCCCAAACTGTGACAATAAGAATGTCCCCAGACAGTGCCAACTGCTTGGAGAACAAGATCACCCCGCTGAGAACCATTCACTTAGACCAACAAGTTTCTTCCTCTGTATTAAGATCAAAGATTTTTTTTTTAAATTAAGAGGTAATTTACATAGCATAAAATCAACCATTTTATTATTTTTCCCAGCTTTATTCAGATAAAATTAACATCCAACATTGTATAAGTTTAAGGTGTACAACCTAATGATTTTATAGACCTGTCTAGTGGGAGATGATAGTCACAGTAAGAAATTAACGATCTTAAAGTGTGCAATTCAGTGGGACCTGGTATATTCACAGTGTTCCGTAAGCATCACCTCGGTCTAGCTCCAAACATGTTCATCACAACAAAAGGAAACCCTGTATCCACTGAGCAGTCACTGTCCACCTCCTCAGGACCCCAGCCCCACGTAACCACTTTTGGATGTCTCATATTCCATCTTTCTCACAGGAATACTGGTTGTGGGAGCTGGTGAGTCAGCCCTGGTTAACAAAGTGTTCACAGGCTTGAACCTTTTGGTTCTCAGCTTCGTCATCGTCTCTGGCATCATTAAGGGAGACCCGCACAACTGGAAGCTCACGGAAGAGGACTACAAACCGAACATATCTGGATCCAATGATTCTTCTAGGTTAGGGGGGTTCTCTGGGCCTTAGTAATGCACGTGGAGGAGGGTGCAGAGGTGGGAACGTGGTGGAGACTAAACAGACCTGGGCTGATGAATCCAGGTGATGGGGCTCCTGGAGCCCAGGACTAGTGGTGTGAAGGGAAGAGTCCAGAAGTGATGGCTGAACACACCTCAACCACATTCTATCTTGCTCCTTCTCTCACCATAGCTCAGGCCCTCTGGGTGCCGGAGGGTTTGTGCCTTTTGGCTTTGATGGGATTGTCCAAGGAGCAGCTACGTGTTTCTATGCATTTGTCGGTTTTGATGTCATTGCTACTACAGGTAATGTGGTCATGGTCCCATCCAGGGTGTGGACACAGATTGGGCTGCCCTTGGGTGTAGGGGTTTCTTTTGCAGGTTCAACAGGAAAGGGGATTTTGTGCTTTCACCCTGGCATGTTTCCTGACCCAGTACTTCCTCCAATCCTGCAGGGGAAGAAGCCCGAAATCCCCAGCGGTCCATCCCCTTGGGCATCGTGATCTCACTCTTGATCTGCTTTTTGGCGTATTTTGGTGTCTCAGCGGCACTCACCCTCATGGTGCCCTACTACCAGATTCATACTGGAAGCCCCTTGCCGCAGGCTTTCCTCCACATTGGCTGGGGCCCTGCCAGATACGTGGTGGCTGTTGGCACCCTCTGTGCTCTTACATCCAGGTCAGTGTCACGGGTTTCTGCCCATTGACTGTCAGATGCTCAGGTATCCCAGCCCTTGGAAATGGGAGAAAAAGAGAGCAAGATAATCTTGCCCCGTGTAGACGAGGGAGTGGATGCCCTGGTCTCTACTGCTTCTCCACGTCCCCACACATGTCCTCGTTGTCTCTCCCAGCCTCCTGGGTGCCATGTTCCCCATGCCCCGTGTGATCTACTCAATGGCAGATGACGGGCTCCTCTTTCGGGGACTTGCCCGCATCCACGCCCGCACCCGTACCCCCGTCATGGCCACCTTGGCTTCTGGAATTCTGGCAGGTAAAGAAATAATGGCCATGCCTTCTTTGATTAATTTTCTTAGTTTGGATATTTCTCCTGGGTTCTCACTCCCCTTCCCCACCTTGTTTGTGCCCTCCTTCTAGGGGTCATGGCATTACTCTTCGAGCTCCGTGACCTGGTGGACCTCATGTCCATCGGGACCCTGCTGGCTTACTCCCTGGTGGAGTTTTCTGTCCTTGTCCTTAGGTGAGACCCCACGACACCTTGGGTGGGTCTTGGATACTCGGGATTGATGAGGAGGGAATTGTCTTCTGCTTCATGCCGCCTTCTTAATGTCTGCTCTGTTTAAGGCAGCAGAGATTTGGAATACGCTGTGTGAGTTGGATGAGTAGGGGCTGCTGTTAAGATTGCTTTAATATTTCTAATTCAGATATCAACCAGATGAGAATTTAAGCAAGAAGAAAACAGAGGAAGAAACTGAGATGGAGTCTGTAGTTGAAGCAAGTCCTTTGAACACTGCATCTGAAGTGGGAAACTCAAAGATTCTCAAGAGTCTCTGTCACCCTGCCAGCACCATCCCCACCCGGACCTCTGGCCAGATTGTCTATGGATGTGCCTTACTGCTTGGTGAGCATCGGGATCTCTCTCCAGTGGTATTCTGAAATTGACAAGATAAGGTGGGAATGTGTATTTCATCAGTTGAGGAATGCTGGAGATACGATGAGCTTTCATGATGTGGGAAGTTTTGG
Organism: Bos grunniens; assembly: GCF_055505025.1. Taxonomy (NCBI): domain Eukaryota; kingdom Metazoa; phylum Chordata; class Mammalia; order Artiodactyla; family Bovidae; genus Bos; species Bos grunniens. The sequence goes on along the minus strand of NC_141182.1, from coordinate 61,195,470 downwards.
GGAGGAGTGTGACCCAAGGTCTTGACATCTTTGGCTTCTGGAGTCGAACCTGTTCTGTTCTCCTCCACCTTGACCCTTGCAGTTCTCCTGCTGACCATCCTGAGCCTGATTCTGTCCCAGTGGCCCAGCCAGGTGTTCTCTGGAGACCCCGTGCTCACAACAGCGGCTGTGCTGCTGCTGCTGCTCATCACTGGGGTCTCGGTCATCATCTGGAGGCAGCCCCAGAGCCTCAGACCTCTTCACTTCAAGGTAGGTGACCTTACGTGCCCAGAGTGTCCACCTTGAGTGAAGGAAGTCTGTGTGCTTTAGGTCTAAACATCCTTCACTGGGACTTCCCTGGTGGTCCAGTGGCTAAACTCTGAGCTCCCAATGCAGGGGGCCCGGGTTCCCTCCCTGGTCAAGGAGCTAATCCCACAGGGTACAGCTAGAGATCTGTGAGTGCAGCGAAGATGAACGATCCCACCCACTGCAGCTAAGAGCTAGTGCAGTCAAATAAAGAAATACTAAAAAAAAAAATCTGTCTAATCATCCTTTGCTGTACCAGGGAAGAAGAATTGTTAAAACCCTTTCCTGGACCACCTCCCTGGTCCACATTGTATATGTGCTTTACATATACAGTCTGAGCAGCCACTGAACACACAGCCTGAGGACTGGTCTTCTCGCCCACCTGGGGTCGGGTCTCCCTTTCAGACGTCTGGGCTGTGTTCAGGGATGAACTGACTCTGCCCACAGGTCCCTGCTCTGCCTGTCCTCCCACTGGTGAGCATCTTTGTGAACATTTACCTGATGATACAGATGACCTCTAGGACTTGGGCCCAATTTGGAGTCTGGAATGTGATTGGTAAGAAGTTTTCTAGGATAAAGAGACTGCTTGAGGGATTGAACCCAATACTCTTCTACAGCATCTCCCCTAAACTGTCTTGGCCGCCATAACAGGAGGCCTTTTGGGCATGTGTAACTGGGTGCAGCTCCTACTTTTCCTTTTCATCGTCTCATTTTCCTCCTAGGGTTTATCATATACTTTGGATATGGGATCCGACACAGCTTGGAGAACAGTGAGCAACATCCAGCAGCCTCCGCTTTCCAGACTCTTGACAAGAACATCCCAGGTGCTGAGTCATCTTAACCACAGGACATAGATGCTGAGTGGAATCCCTCCAGGCACTGGAGAATCTGCTGGTTCCAGGGGCACTTTAAGTCTCTATGGACTGTGACGGTGGGGGTGAATTTAAGGCCCTTTACTCATTGCTAGTGGATGAAATGACTTATCTGTTGTCTAGTTTTTCAGTAAATGTTTCAAAGCATGATAGATATGTACAGAAAAGTGCATACCTCATACCTGTGCAGCAAGATGAATTTTCATAGACAGTACAACAAGCTAACCAGAAAAAAATAAATAAACTACTAACCTGCAGGGAGAAGTATCATCGTGTGCCTTTTTCCAACAAAAGCACATAGATTGCTACACAGGAAGAAAATGCGGGTAACTATATACTGTGTCAAGGGTTGCACTGTGTTTATTTAGCTGTCTGTGATGTGACTCTTCATTTCATTAATCTTCTTTAATGTCATTCATTAACTCTTTGTTTTTATTTCCCAAGAACTCTGTGGAAATTGTTCCTAAATATTAAAAAATGTTGAGGGACTTCCTTGGTGGTCCAGTGGTTAGGAGTCTGAACTTTCACTGCTGGGTTCAGGTTGGATCCTTGATGGGGGAACTAACGTCCTTCAAGCCATGTGGTATATCCAAATCTTTTTTTTTTTTTTTAATTGATGCTGTTGTGATTTCTTTTTCTTACTGTTGAAATGAAACACAATTTTGTGTGTTTATTTAAATTTTTCTAAAAAAACCCTAAATATATACAATTTTAAATTTACTATTATATCTCAGTAAAGCTGGAACCCAGATAAAATAGGGAAATTGAATGACTTTAGCACATTCATCATTCATTTTGAAGATGATATCATCATAGAGTGATTCTTAAACGTTGGATTTTTGATGTCTATATTTCCACTGGAATGTTTTAATACACCATCGGCTGTCTTTACCCATTCATTCATTCTTTTTTTTTTTAGATTGAGGTACAGTTGATTTACAATATTATATTAGTTCCAGGTGTACAACACAGTGACATAATTTTATAGATTGTATTTCATTTAGAGTAATTATATATTAATATAATGGCTTTATTTTCCTGTTCTGCACCATATATCCCATAGCTTATTTTATACACAGTAGTCTGTATCTCTTAATCCTCTACCACATTTGTCCCTAACCCTTCTCTCATCTGGCTGGTAACCACTAACTAGCTTATTCTATCAGTGATTCTGCTTCTCTTTTGTTAATACAGAGTCATTTATTTTTTAGATTTCACATGTAAGTAATTTGTCTTACTTTATTTTACTAAGTATAATAACCTTCAGGTACATCTATGTTGCAAATGGAGAACTTTGTTCTTTCTTATGCCTTCGTAGTATTCTATTGCATACATATACATCTTTTTTTATCCATTTGTCTTTTGGTGGACACTTGAGTTGCTTCTGTATCTTGACTATCGTAAATAATGCTAATAATATTGGGCTGCATGTATCTTTTCAAGTTAATTTTTTTCCCTCAGATATATAACCTGGAGTGGAATTGTTGTTCTGTGGTAGTTACTTTGGTTTTTTGAGGACCCTCCATACTGTTTTCCATAGCGTCTGCAAACCAGCTTCTCCCCTCACCTCATCTGTTTGCCAGCAGCCCTGAAGTACAGCTGTACTGTGTTTTCCATGTCCACAAAGATCCTGCCTGTAGGCCAGTTTAGTTCATTTCAGCTGAGTATTTCAGTTAACTTAAATACTGTAAGTTTTCACCTTATTTGAAATTTCACAATTGGCCAGGTCATTCATTACATAAAAGTTTAAAGAATGTGAGTCCTGCCTGACGCTTTCCAACCCTGTGGACTGCAGCCTGCCGGGCTTCTCCATCCATGGGGTTTTCCAGGCAAGAATCCTGGAGTGGGTTGCCATTTCCTCCTCCAGGGGTCTTCTAAACTCAGGGATCAACCCCTCTGCATTGTCAGGTGGATTCTTTACTACTAACACCACCTGGGAAGCCCCCAAAAATGGTGAATTCTGTCTAGGAGAAGACAGCCTCCAGCAGAACCTAATGGATTTGTGCATGAGTTCTGCTTCTCCAGTGGCTCAGATGGTAAAGAATCTGCTGGGAATGTGGGAGACCTAGGTTAGATCCCTGGGAAGATCCCTGGAGAAGGAAATGGCAACCTCCTCCAGTATTCTTGCCTGGAGAATCCCAAGGACAGAGGGGCCCGGCAGTCCATGGGGTCACTAAGAGTCAGACATGACTGAGTGACTAACATACACACTTTCTGCTTCATACAAATACTGTGATATTCCCCACACTCTGCAAACAGCCAAAAACAAATCCCTCCCCAACAAGAAAACAAAACAACCCTCACTCCACAAAATCAAAACATAGCCAAAACAAAACTCTCCAAAACAAAACAAAACAAAAAAAATCCCCAACTCCACAGAAAGTCAACGATTGTGGATCCCTGGGTCAATGTGAGCTCCTGAGGATAAGAGGAGGTTCTTTGGGAAAGGTGATGTGTCCATGTATATGTCATGGGCAAGTTTTTAATTAATGTATAAAATAGTGTATATCTTATGTGGGACTGTTGAGTCAAAGGCACATTTTAAAATTTTGACAAATTGCAGAAGAGGATAGTGCTGTCTAAGCAAATATGAAATCCATGTATATAATTAAAATTTTCTTAGTATCACATTAAAAAAGGAAAAAGAAACAACTAATTTTAATGATGTATTTAGCTCAGAGTATACAAATTTTATCATTTAAACATATAATGTAAAGATCACTAATGAGATATTTTATCTTCTTTCTGAACAGTCCTCAAATCTCAGTGTACATTTTACACTTATTTCCCACCTAGCCACATTTCAAGTGCTCAAGACTATGTACCATACTGGATAATGCTGATCTAGAATTTTTCTTCCCCATCCTTACCTATTGGTTCAGGGGAGCAGTCAGGTAAATTCTGGTCCATAGCTCAAATCTTGCCTGTGGCCCTGATTTTGTATGGGCTAGAGGCTGAGTGGTTTTTATTTTCAAAAAGTTGTTAATAAAGATACAGAGGAATATGTGGTCCAGAGCATATGTGGCCTGAACAACCTAAAATATTGACTATTTGGCTCTCAAGAGAAACACTTTGGCAAACTCTGGTCTGGTGTAACTCAGGTTTGTTCATTTGCAGTGTCAATGTACTCGTGTTTCTTTGCTTTTGTGATGCTTCACCTTAGCCACACACATACCTAGATGAGACTAGAAGCATCTCTGACTTTGACTTCTTGCATAATCAATTCTTCTTCCCCTGCCCCGGTCAATCTAGCTAAAGATTTTCCCATTTTCAAAGAACCAACTTCTAGCTCCATTGATTCCTTGTATCACTTTAAAAATTCCTTTTTTTTTTTTTGCTATGTCCCTTGGCTTGCAGGATCTTTGTTTCCTGACCAGGGATTGAACCTGAGACCTCAGCTGTAAAAGAGTCCTAACCACTGGACTGCCAGGGAATTCCCATCTGCTTCACTTTTCCCCACCCTAATCCCTATTATATTCTGCCTTCTTGTTTTGGTTGTTTGCTTTTTTTTTTTTTAGTTTATTTTATCCACTTGAGGTTTTTTCTTTTTGAAATTTTTTGGCTTCTTGATTTTTCTATTACTCAAAAAAGCTTCACTTCCCCACCCTCTCCCCTCCCCACCCAGCTTTCTGACTTTGTGCTTGTGCTCTCAACACTTTCACAATGATTTTCTGCTTCTCAATAAGAAAAGAGCACCTGATCCTGTCATGGACAGATTTAGCCCACCTGGAACCCCACAAGCCTGGCTGACACAGTGTTTTATTTTTAGTCACTCAGTCATGTCTGATTCTTTGCCACCCTATGGACTGCAGCACGCTAGGCTCCCCTGTCCTTCACCATCTTCCAGAGTTGGCTCAAACTCATGTCCATTGAGTCGGTGAGGCCATCCAACCAATCTCATCCTCTGTCTCCCCTTTTCCTCCTGCCTTCACTCTTTCCCAGCATCAGGGTCTTTTCCAGTGTGTCTGCTCTTCACATCAGGTGGCCAAAGTACTGGAGCTTCGGCTTCAGCATCAGTCCTTGCAATTCATTTCCTTTAGGACTAACTGGCTTGATCTCCTTGCTGTCCAAGTGACTCTCAAGAGTCTTCTCCAGCATCACAATTTGAAAGCATCAATTCTTCGGTGCTCAGCCTTCTTTATGGTGAACACAAAAACAGGGAAGTATTCAATATTTCATGAAGCATATCAATTCCTGCTATAAATTTCGAAGCAGCAAAGAAAAATAACAGGACGTTGAATTCGTCCAAAAGTTTCTGTTTTGTTATGGTAACTTCCTTCCCTGTTTGTGAGCGCATGCTAAGTCGCCTCAGTCATGTTTAACTCTTTGCGACGCTATGGACTGTAGCCTTCCAGGCTCCGCTGTCCATGGGATTCTCCAGGCAAGAATTCTGGAGTGGGTTGCCATGCCCTCCTCCAGGGGATCATCTCAACCCAGGGATCAAACCTGTGTCTCTTTCAGCTCCTGCTTTCGCAGGTGGTTCTTTAACACTAGCGCCACCTGGTGTGAATTCTTTCCAAAAACAAGTTGATATTTATATATTTAAGTGGTCACTACCATCTATGGGGTTGCACAGAGTGGACACGACTGAAGCGACTTAGCAGCAGCAGCAGCAGGGATGTTCAAGCTGATTTCAGAAAAGGCAGAGGATCCAGAGATTAAATTGCCAACATCTGCTGGATCATGGAAAAAGCAAGAGAGTTCCAGAAAAACATCTATTTCTGCTTTATTGACTATGTCAAAGCCTTTGTGTGGATCACAATAAACTGTGGGAAATTCTGAAAGAGATGGGAATACTAGACCACCTGACCTGCCTCTTGAGAAACCTATATGCAGGTCAGGAAGCAACAGTCAGAACTGGACATGGAACAACACACTGGTTCCAAATAGGAAAAGGAGTATGTCAAGGCTGTATATTGTCACCCTGTTTATTTAACTTATATGCAGAGTACATCATGAGAAATGCTGGGCTGGAAGAAGCACAAGCTGGAATCAAGATTGCCGGGAGAAATATCAATAACTTCAGATATGCAGATGACACCACCCTTATGGCAGAAATTGAAGAGGAACTAAAAAGCCTCTTGATGAAAGAGGAGAGTGAAAAAGTTGGCTTAAAGCTGAACATTCAGAAAACGAAGATCATGGCATCTTGTCCCATCACTTCATGGGAAATAGATGGGGAAACAGTAGAAACAGTGTCAGATTTTATTTTTTCTGACTCCAAAATCACTGCAGATGATTGCAGCCATGAAATTAAAACACACTTACTCCTTGGAAGGAAAGTTATGACCAACCTAGATAGCATATTCAAAAGCAGAGACATTACTTTGCCAAGTAGTCATGTATGGATGTGAGAGTTGGACTGTGAAGATAGCTGAGTGCCGAAGAATTGATGCTTTTGAACTGTGGTGTTGGAGAAGACTCTTGAGAGTCCCTTGGACTGCAAGGAGATCCAACCAGTCCATTCTGTAGGAGATCAGCCCTGGGATTTCTTTGGAAGGAATGATGCTAAAGCTGAAACTCCAGTACTTTGGCCACCTCATGGGAAGAGTTGACTCATTGGAAAAGACTCTGATGCGGGGAGGGTTTGGGGGCAGGTAGTGAAGGGGACGACAGAGGATGAGATGGCTGGATGGCATCACTGACTCGATGGATGTGAGTTTGAGTGAACTCTGGGAGTTGATGATGGACAGGGAGGCCTGGCATGCTGCAATTCATGGGGTCACAAAGAGTCGGACATGACTGAGCAGCTGAACTGAACTGAACTGAGGGATTTAAACACCTGAAAATATCAGATGCTCTAGCAATATTACAATTTCCAAGTGTTTGAAAGAATTCAAAGGGTAATTATGAAGGGCTACCATGAAGGGTTGTCTAGGTCCCAGGGACGTTTCATTTTCCTTTGGCTCTTCACCCCAAGGTCTCTGTTGCCTATTTCTCTTTGTAGCTACCACCATCTAGAGAGTGACTGGGATAAGAGGCTTTCCTCTATCTGCCCATGAAAGCAGCCATGCTTAACCCCACCGTTCTCGGTGCTTCCAGGGATCAAACCTGAGTCTCCTGTGTCTCCTGCATTGGCAGGCAGTGGGTTCTTTACTACTGACCCACCAGGGAAGTCTAAAAAATAAGGATTCAGTTCAGTTCAGTCGCTCAGTCGTGTCCGACTCTTTGCGACCCCATGAATAGCAGCACGCCAAGCCTCCCTGTCCATCACCAACTCCCAGAGTTCACTCAGACTCACGTCCATCGAGTCAGTGATGCCATCCAGCCATCTCATCCTCTGTCGTCCCCTTCTCCTCCTGCCCCCAATTCCTCCCAGCATCAGGGTCTTTTCCAATGAGTCAACTCTTCGCATGAGGTGGCCAAAGTACTGGAGTTTCAGCTTTAGCATCATTCCTTCCAAAGAAATCCCAGGACTGATCTCCTTCAGAATGGACTGGTTGATTACCAAGCCCTAATTGGACTCTCACTTGCCCATTGCACTGTCAATACTTAACAAATTTATCCTTTCTTTGTCTAAAAGGTATAAAAGCTTACTGCTCTGGTCAATTCTTCAGATCTTCATTCTCTTCTGAAAGCTCTCACGTACATGTGTGCATACTAAGTTGCTTCAGCTGCATCTGTCTCTGTGCGACCTGATGGACTGTAGCCCGCCAGGCTCCTCTGTCCACAGGATTCTCCAGGCAAGAATACTGGAGTGGGTTGCCATGCCCTCCTCCAGATGATCTTCCTGACCCAGGGATCAAACCCTGTATTTGCAGGGGGGGTTCTTTACTATTAGTGCCATCTGGGAAGTCCAAGATGTACATGTAAGAACTTAATAAAGCTTTTATTCCTGTTAGAAGGAGGAAGAAAGTGATAGGAAGTTTGGGATGGACATGCACACTCTGCTATATTTAAGATGAATAATCAACAAGGTCCTACTGTATAACACAGGGAACTCTGCTCAAAGTCATGTGACAGCCTGGATGGGAGGGGAGTTTGGGGGAGAATGGATACATATATATGCATGGCTGAGTCCCTTTGCTGTCTACCCGAAACTATCACCACATTATTAATCAGCTATAAGTGTAATTTGTGCTCAGCCCTGTCTGACTCTTTGCATCCTCATAGACTGCAGCTCGCCAGGCTCCTCTGTCCTTAGAATTTTCCAGGCAAACAATACTGGTGTGGGTTGCATTTATACTCCAGTATAAAATAAAAAGGTTTTTTCTTTTTTTAAGTAGTAGTAGTCGCTAGAGTCGGACACGACTGGGCGACTTCACTTTCACTTTTCACTTTCATGCATTGGAGAAGGAAATGGCAACCCACTTCAATGTTCTTGCCTGGAGAAGCCCAGGGACAGGGAAGCCTGGTGGGCTGCCGTCTATGGGGTCGCAGAGAGTCGGACACGACTGAAGCGACTTAGCAGCAGCAGCAGTAATGATACTAATACTAAAATGAGTAATAAAAGAAAAGAAATCTGAACGGCTGGCAGGGCTCGCAACATTTACAAACCCTGCGACTCTGCAATACACTCGGTCGCAAGTCTGGGGGCCACAGCTCCTTTTTATATGCAGGGAGGGATGCCTTCTGAGGAACCGTGTGTATTACCTGAGATGAGAACTACACTTCCCAGAAGGCTCTGAGGCACAGCTCTAGTGGGGCCGTTGCGGAGTTGTATGCTGGGAAAAAGAGGCCATGAGCTTTCAGCTCCGCAAATTCCCCGTTTTTTGGACTACGTTTCCCAGAGGGCTCAGGGCACGAGCCCCTTAGCCTCGCCGGGAGTTGCATGCTGGGAGACGCGCTTTCTGCGCGTCGTTTTTTTTTTTTTTTTCAAGCTCTGGTTTCCTGGCGACGCTGTCCGGAGTTAACCTGCACGCCTGCGCTCCCTCCCTGCCTGTTAGTTGTTGGGCCCAGAGCGGTGAGTAATTAGCATCCCGGGAGGAAACCTGAAGTGGAAGGCAATGGGCGGTGGCGGTGAGGGAAAAGGCCAAGAGCCCCGAAACGGAGCGTCGGCCTGTGGCTTCGGGAGCCGCTGCGGAGGGAGTGCGAGCGTGTGCGTGTGAGTGTGTATATGTGTGTGTGTGTGTGTGTGTGTGTGTGTGTGTGTGTGATGGGGCTCGGCCTTGTCTACAGACTAAGGTGCGCGTGGGCGTAGGTGAGGGACACGGGCCGGGTCCCTGCGGTTGTGACGCACTTGCGCGTGAGTGTGTGAACGGGGGAGGCGACCCGGCCCCATCCCCGCGGCTGTGCCCCCCCCACCCATCCCCGGTGCGTGTGAGCCTCGGGCTCGGACGCCTCCGCTCCGCGTGAGTTCCACGCGCGTGGGCTCTGGCGGGGACGGCGGGGCTGTGAGAGCCGCCTTGACGTGTCTGTGGGATTGGCGGAGCCGGGCGCCGTGTCTCTGGCGGGGGCGTCAGGCGGTGTGTCGCAGCCGCGGTGTGTGTTTGTTCAGCTGTGACAGGTGCAGGCTGGCCCCCGGGGGTGTGAGCACGGGGAGGGGGTGTGTGACGGTATCACCTGTAGCTCCGGTGTCTCCGCTGGTCCCTCCGCCCTCACGTTCCCACCGTGCAGTACTTGCGGGGGCACAGCGGCCTCCAAGAGACGTGGGAGCCCGAACCCTGTAATGAAAAGAAAATGACAGGAATTAACACAGGTCTCGTCATGAGATGGCGACAGATGAGCTAGAGGTGCCGTCCTTCTAAAGTCCAGGCCACCTGAGTGACAAGATGGAAGGGTCTCGGGGCGGGGGGGGTGGGGGGGGGAGGCGGAGATTCTGTTTTGAAAGGGAGAGGTCCCTGACCTGGGAGGTGCGGGGACGGGGTGACGGGGTACCCCCAATTAGTAGAGCCTAGTCTCCCGGAATCTCTGAAATACATCTGGGTGCACCCTTCTTGTTTTTGGTGCTTTTTTTCTTTTTTTGAGTATAATTGCTTTGCAATGTTGTGTTAGTTTCTGCTATGCAAGGAAGTGGATCAGCTGTAAGTATACTTATATCCCCTTCCTCTTGGACCTGCCTCCCAGGACCCCCACCAGTCCCACCCCTCTAGGTCATCACAGAGCACCAAGCTGAGCTCCTGTGCTATACAGCAGCTCCCCCTGGTTGTTTTACACTTGGTAGTGTGTGTATGTCAGTCCTAATCTCCCAGTTCGTCCCACCCATCTCTCCCTGCCCCAGCTCTGTGTCCACATGTCCATTCTGTAGGTCCCTGTCTCCATTCCTGCCCTGGAACTAGGTTCATCTGTACCATTTTTCTAGATTCCACACATATGCATTAATATATGATAATGGTTTTTCTAACTTCACTCTGAGAGACTGTAGGTCCATCCATGTCTCTACAAATGATCTAGTTTCATTCCTTTTTATGACTGAGTAATATTCCACTGTACATATGTACCACATCTTAGGTGTGGTCTTGGAGGGTATTTTCTCTCTCTCTCTCTCTCTTTTTTTTTTTTAAGCTTTATAAAGACTTATGCTCTCACCCAGGGTTGGGCCCATGCTTCCCTTAAAATTAATTTTAGCTCTTTAATTAGATTTTTCTGTGCGAAGCTCACTGCTTAAAGTCTATTCTCTTTAGGAAGAATGAAAATATCTCTTTATGGCCTTTAACTATGTAACTTCTATTTTTCAAGACTGACACAGCTTTCCCTCAAAGGGTTTGGTTCAAAACTACTGGTGTGAAATAGCTGAACTTAAGCAGGCAACAAAAAAGTACAGTTATGTATCAGGGAGTATAGTTTTTGGTTTGCCAATTTGGTCTTTGAGGAAAGCAATTACTTCATTTGGAGACTGGAAATGGGAGGGTATTTCCTGATGTAGTCTGTGCTCCGGAAAGGCCCCAGCGTCTCATTCTGTCCTTTCTTTCCTCCAGGCCAGCTATCCTCCAGAAAAAGCATCCTGAAGAAGAAGACAGATTATCACAGATCTTCACATCAAGTCCCAGGTGAACTTTTTGTTCAGTAAATGACCTGAATCTTTAGCACTTAAGAATATTTGCTTTCCTTGACCTGAAATGTCCTCTGTATTAACTCAGTAATTGCTTCCCAAGCAATTGTGCAGGTGTCTTCCCCATTGACCAGCCCTCTCCCATGAGTACTCACGTATTCAGTAGGCAAATTGTTCACATCCTCCTGTGTGATCTTCTAAGAATCCAATAGGATCGAGGGATACCACTGGGAGGTTAATGTTAGCAGTTTTAGCATGTGATATGATAATATAATATCATTATGATATTAATTTTTAGGTGGAATCAAAGGCTACATATCTTTGGTCTTTTGCACAGTACTGACTTTCAGAGCACAGTAAGAAAGGAGAAGGGTTTGATTGTTTTAGTCAGTTAATGACAAAGTGTTCAGCTTTGTGAGGTTTTTTAGAATGGAGTTTGAACAAAGGTCTTTGTCATTGAAGGCAAGGTTTTTTTTTTCCTCTAGTAATCAGTAAATAGAAATTTGTTGTATCAGCTAGGTCTTATTTGAGGTCTGACAGTTTCAGTTACATCTTTTTACGAATGATGAGAGGCAGTATGCTTTGATGATGCGTGTGGGTTCTGGATCTTGAGCAGGGTTTGGCAAACCTTTTCTCTAAAGGGTCACATATTAAATATTTTGTGGTTTGTGGGCCACATGTGGTTGCAAATTGTTCTTTTTAATAGATTGTATTCTTTAGAACCATTTTACTTTTTTTTTCCAGTTAGAACAATTTTAGTTTTACAGAAAAATTGCAAAGAGTACACAGATTTCCCAGGTGCCCTGCACCCAGTTTCTCCTATTATTTACAACTCATATTAGTATGGGATATTAGTTAAAATTAATGAACCAGTTCTGGAACCTTACTGTTAACTGAAATCCATGCTTTATTCAGGTTTCCTTAGTGCTTTTTTTTTAAACAGTTTTGACTACGTTTATTTATTTAGTTTTTTGTTATTATCTGGCTGCAAGGCATGTAGGATATTAGTTCCCCCACCAGGGATCGAACCCTCACACCCTGCAGTGGAACTGCCAACATCTTGACCGCTGGACCACCAGGGAAGTCCCACAGGTTTCCCTAGTTTTTAAACAGTGGTTTTCATCTGTGGGATCCTGGGATCCCATCCAGGATACCACAAAGTAATGTAGTCATGTCTCCTTAAGCTCCTCTAGGCTGTGTTGATTTCTCGTACTTCCCTTGTTTCTGACAACATTGGTGGTTTTAAGAGGAACTGGTCAGGTATTTTGTAGGCTGCCCCTCTGTTGGAATGAGGTTTTCCTCATGAGCTTATGGATTTACGGGTTTGGAGAATTCTGGGTGATGTACCCTGAGAGCTGCTAGGAAGAGGGCTTCATTCTCATGATGTCAGATCATAACCAGAGTACTTCCAACTGATGGATTCTATGTGTCAATAAATGAATTTATTTTCTATGTTTTATACCTTACATATTTTCTTCTAATAGCATTGCATGCAACGAGAACGCTAACAGGGTTAGGTTATTTAGTGTTTATCTACAGGACACTGGCTGAAGGACAGATTCAAAAGCAGAGTTCACCCTCCCTTCAAGACTAAGACTAAGCAGCATCAAGGTACTTATCAGTATCTGTGGGGCATCTTGGCATTTTAGCCATTTTTTTCCCAGTCAGTCCTCCAATGTATGTGGGAGGATGTAGACATCACAGAATTGGTTTAGGTATTAGGAAGTAAAAAGAAATGAGATGTTATTCAGATTAAAAAAAAAAAAATCCCCAAAATAAGGTATTCAGAGATATTTCTGCAAGTTCAAGAGGTCCTCTTTGAAAAAGAGAGTGGAACTTTATCTTTTGAGAATCTGTCTCAACATGTATGTGTGTTTATATCTATATAGATACAGATATCTTGATTATGGTGTGTATTGTATATAAATATGTATATATGCATATTGAGAAACATCGTTTTGATAGCCTGATTTTCCTACTGACAATATAACCTGAAAAATTTTTCATGTCTTCAAATATTTCTTCTGACTTAGCATTGAATAGCCCTCTAGTACATTTTCACTTTGATATTCTGCATGTATTTATGCAGCCAGCTTTGCTGGATTCCGAATGCCAGACCCTATCTGGGTAGTTCTCTCTCCGCCTTGTCCGCCTGCCAAGTCTTGGTGACTTCACCCTGACCACAGGCCGGAAGAGCTCGAGTTGGCATGGTGCAGCCCCTCCCACCCTGGATGGTGTGAATGACCGTAACGGGCCCTCTGCCCAGAGTCCCGCAGCCTCCATCAGTGAAATTTGAGGGCCTGGTCTCCACACAAAACCCCCCTCTGTCATCACACCAAAGGCAGGTTCAGGAGCTTCCCTAAACCACCCTGAGGTTTCATAACTCAGGACTAGAAGGGACTCCTGGAACTCACCAAACGCTGCTCCATTCCCGGTTGCTGTGAATGACAGGGCAAGGATGCAGACTAACAGCCGCCAAGGAGGCAGGTGCACAGGGTAAGGCCCAGCAAGTTCCCACCCTGGGGCTTCCGGTGCCTTCTCCCGGTGAAGTCAGGACGCCAGCTATTGTGCCAACATCAGCGAGTGACAGTATGCTCAGAGTACTGCCAGCCAAGGAAGCACACCTGAGCTTCAGTGTTTGGAGTTTTCACTGTGGCTTCATCACATGGACATAATTGATTGGTCCTGTGGACGTAGGTGATTGATTTGTTGTCCAGATGTTGATCTCAGTCCCCAAGTCAACTCATAGCCCGTGACCCATGGTCTCCCCATCCCCACCCATCACCTGAGTGGTCTTCCTGGTGTGGCCAGCTCCCACCCTAAGGTGCGGTGTGGCCTGCCCCTACCCACAGCAAAGACATCCCTGTTATGTGCAATGTCCATTACCTCTCAGAGGCTGAGGGCCAAGGCCGCACCTCTCTTTGGTCAAGGCCGGATTTTCAACCATATCCCCCACCAGGGAGCTGGCCAGGAATCCTCCCACTCCAGTGTCAGATTTAATTTCAAGACATAAAATAAAAGCTCCTCTGCCCCATCAGCTGGGTTTCCTGGAGTTTCAGGGAGAACTTGATTTTTCCAGAATCCTTTTAATCTTCTCCAGGTGTGTTTTTGTGGGGGAGCTTGTAGGGGAAGAAGATGGGGTTCTTTGGCAGTGAAGGTAGAGGAGTGAGAAGGCTGTACTAAGTCATTTGGGGACCAGGGTGCACTTATTTTCACGCCTCGTTTTCCTCTTGTAGATCTGGCATCTCTGGATTTTGTGTCTTCAGTAAAGGCGACCCCAGGAGCACTGATCAGTCCTTGAATTCTAGAACTATGGCCCACGTGAGTATGTTTTTCTTTGCATCTTGAGCTGTGATGTCTGGGTCCTGTGCATACTTCAGTGAAATACTGTGAAGCCTCCTGCCCAAGTGAGTCCCACTGAAGACCTGCTCCCCTGCTCTTCCTGCTCCAGCAAATAATGATGCCATGTAGCCCTGTGCCCACCTCTGTGGCTGAAGTTTTTCACTGAACCCTTGAGCTAGTCACTGAGTGTCTCTCCTCTGCTCACTTTTTTTGTCAAGAGTAATTGCAACAACGGAAGCAGAAACTACCTTGAGAAGTATTTGAGTCAGGTCCACAATTTGATGAGCTCTAGATGTTGGTCCCATGTGACCACATGAGATTCCTCTTTCACCTCCACTGGTCTTCCCAGGCTCATCATCCTTTACGAAGAATTGGAGTGTGATGAAGCCCTGGCTCAGATCATGTTCCTGTCAGGGGACTCAGGAGATGAATTTTGTTTTAAACAGACCTGTCTCTGTGTTTCCAAATCGTTTAATACTTATTTCCTCTAAATCAGGAAAAAAGAAAAGGCAGGGTTAGTGGATGATTAACAGGTAAGAAGGTCATTTCAGGTAAAAGTAATAGATGACCATATACTCCTGGAATTGGGGAACTTAAAGACATTTGACTCAATCTAAATGTGTGACTGTAATAATTCAGTCTAATCTGTTCATATTGACAACTTACAGTGAACAGTGTCAGATTTGTGATCTCTGAAGAAGATTTAGCTTCAGAATCAGGGACCAGGCTTCATCACTCAAGAACGTTTGTGTAGTAGAGTTTTATTAAGAGACAGAGAAGCTTCTGACATAGATATCAGAAGGGGGATGGAGAGTGCCCCCCTTGTTAGATTTTAGCGAGCTGTTTTTTGTTTGTTCAGTTCAGTTCAGTCGCTCAGTCGCGTCCGACTCTTTTCCACCCCATGAATCGCAGCACGCCAGGCCTCCCTGTCCATCACCAACTCCTGGAGTTCACCCAGACTCACGTCCATCGAGTCAGTGATGCCATCCAGCCATCTCATCCTCTGGCGTCCCTTTCTCCTCCTGCCCCCAATCCCTCCCAGCATCAGAGTCTTTCCCAATGAGTCAACTCTTCCCATGGGGTGGCCAAAGTACTGGAGTTTCAGCTTTAGCGTCATTCCTTCCAAAGAAATCCCAGGGCTGATCTCCTTCAGAATGGACTGGATGGATCTCTTTGCAGTCCAAGGGACTCTCAAGAGTCTTCTCCAACACCACAGTTCAAAACCATCAATTCTTCGGCACTCAGCCTTCTTCACAGTCCAACTCTCACATCCATACATGACCACAGGAAAAACCATAGCCTTGACTAGACAGACCTTTGTTGGCAAAGTAATGTCTCTGCTTTTGAATATGCTGTCTAGGTTGGTCATAACTTTCCTTCCAAGGAGTAAGCGTCTTTTAATTTCATGGCTGCAGTCACCATCTGCAGTGACTTTGGAGCCCAGAAAAATAAAGTCTGACACCATTTCCCCATCTATTTCCTATGAAGTGATGGGACCAGATGCCATGATCTTCGTTTTTTGAATGTTGAGCTTTAAGCCAACTTTTTCACTCTCCACTTTCACTTTCATCAAGAGGCTTTTGAGTTCCTCTTCACTTTCTGCCATAAGGGTGGTGTCATCTGCATATCTGAGGTTATTGATATTTCTCCCAGCAATCTTGATTCCAGCTTGTGCTTCTTCCAGCCCAGCGTTTCTCATGATGTACTCTGCATAGAAGTTAAATAAGCAGAGTGACACTATACAGCCTTGACATATTCCTTTTCCTATTTGGAACCAGTGTGTTGTTCCATGTCCAGTTCTAACTATTGCTTCCTGACCTGCATACAGGTTTCTCAAGAGGCAGATCAGATGGTCTGGTATTCCCATCTCTTTCAGAATTTTCCACAGTTTATTGTGATCCACACAGTCAAAGGTTTTGGCATAATCAGTAAAGCAGAAATAGATGTTTTTCTGGAACTCTCCTGCTTTTTCCATGATCCAGTGGATGTTGGCAATTTGATCTCTGGTTCCTCTGCCTTTTCTAAAATCAGCTTGAACATCAGGAAGTTCACTGTTCACCTATTGCTGAAGCCTGGCTTGGAGAATTTTGAGCATTACTTTACTAACGTGTGAGATGAGTGCAATTGTGCGGTAGTTTGAGCATTCTTTGGCATTGCCTTTCTTTGGGATTGGAATGAAAACTGACCTTTTCCAGTCCTGTGGCCACTTCGGAGTTCTCCAAATGTGCTGGCATATTGCGTGCAGCACTTTCACAGCATCATCTTTCAGGATTTGAAATAGCTCCACTGGAATTCCATCACCTCCACTAGCTTTGTTCGTAGTGATGCTTTCTAAGGCCCACTCCACTTCACATTCCAGGATGTCTGGCTCCGGGTCAGTGATCACATCATTGTGATTATCTGGGTCGTGAAGATCTTTTTTGTACAGTTCTTCTGTGTATTCTTGCCATCTCTTCTTAACATCTTCTGCTTCTGTTAGGTCCATACCATTTCTGTCCTTTATTGAGCCCATCTTTTTGTTTGTTAGAAAGCTATTAATCAGATAAGAGAGATGAGGGAGTTTCACCTCAAGGCTGAGGGAGTTTCACCAGTCCCACCCCCCCCACAATATGCATTTTTGAGATAGGATAGAACAGGTGTGTCCTCCCCCAGCCATAAAACAATTAATATGAATACTGGTTTGTTGAGCTGTTATCACCCCAAGGTTTGAGAAAAGAAAAAAAGTTAGTCTTAGGTGGAACCATTTTGAAGAAAGGCAAATTCCAAAGCAAATACATAATTTCATTAACATAGCTTAAGAAAAGCATTTCCATAAGAAAAGCACGTTGGTTAGCTCAAGGTTTGAGAAAAGTTGAGTTCAGGTGGAACTAGGTATTGTCATGGCAACACAGAATTTTAAGAGAAACCCCCTTTTTTTTTCTTTCTTTTTTTTTTTAATTTTATTTTATTTTTAAACTTTACATAATTGTATTAGTTTTGCCAAATATCAAAATGAATCCGCCACAGGTATACATGTGTTCCCCATCCTGAACCCTCCTCCCTCCTCCCTCCCCATACCATCCCTCTGGGTCGTCCCAGTGCACTAGCCCCAAGCATCCAGTATCATGCATCGGAACCTGGACTGGCAACTCGTTTCTTACATGATATTTTACATGTTTCAATGTCATTCTCCCAAATCTTCCCACCCTCTCCCTCTCCCACAGAGTCCATAAGACTGTTCTGTACATCAGTGTCTCTTTTGCTGTCTCGTACACCGGGTTATTGTTACCATCTTTCTAAATTCCATATATATGCGTTAATATACTGTATTTATGTTTTTCCTTCTAAGGAAACTATTAGCAAGGTGAAAAGACAGCCTTCAGAATGGGAGAAAATAATAGCAAATGAAGCAACTGACAAACAACTAATCTCAAAAATATTCAAGCAACTCCTACAGCTCAACTCCAGAAAAATAAACGACCCAATCAAAAAATGGGCCAAAGAACTAAATAGACATTTCTCCAAAGAAGACATACAGATGGCTAACAAACACATGAAAAGATGCTCAACATCATGCATTATCAGAGAAACGCCCTTTTAATTTTGTATAGACAAAAAAATCTGACACTTGTAGTTTGTTTCTTCCTGCCGCTTCAGGGCGAGATTAAACAGTTGCAGCCTGTTTCCTCCTTTGGAGACCCCTGGCCTTCCTGCCTGTTACCCTCTCGATATGATGGAGTAAAACAAAACAAAACAAAACAAAAAAACTGCTTTTGTCATCACAAAGGCCGACTGCGTAAAAGATAACCTGTCAAAATGATGAGCCTGAAGCTTGAAAACATTCAAACCTGCAATCCTGATTTTCTAAGATAAAAGATTTCATATTCAGGAAGCAAACCCCTGGCTTTTTTTTTTTTTTTCCTTTCTCCTTAAAGAGAACAGAAATGCTATAGGAATGCACACTTGCTGAGAATTTATGAGACAGGCATGTAGCAGGCTCGGTACTTGTGAACAAGAGAAACCTGGGCTAGTTTTAGCCATTTCCTGGCAGAATGGCATGGTTAGAGTTCCCCAGGGTGTCGATAGTCTTCCTTGCAGCAGGAGGGGCTAAGCGTCAGTCGCAGCGGTGACCTCCCTGGCCCCCACCCAGGTCCCAGGCCTCTAATCTGCTCACTGTGTCCACCCCTGCACAGAGTAGGGGCCTCCCTCCCCCTCCTTCATCTTCAAGTTATGTCCTTCTCCTCCATCAGGGACGCAAGGGTTTGGTGACCTTCTCGGATGTGGCCATCGACTTCTCTCAGGAGGAGTGGGCATGTCTGGACTCCAGGCAGAGGGACTTGTACTGGGATGTGATGCTGGAGAACTACAGTAACCTGGTCTCACTTGGTAAGTTCCTTGCCTCGGACAACCCAGACTCTGTGCTCGCACCATCAGCTCCCTCCACGGTGAGCTTCAGGACCACCTTTCAAGAGCCTCATTGAATTTCTTTCTTCCTGCTCCCAAGGGACATTTTGAGCTTTGTCTAGTCGGAAATGGGCATCACGTGTACACCTGTACCTCCTCACCCATCAGCAGTCTTCCTACTGCTGTCTGGCCCTCATGTAATTATTTCTCTTCCTTAATGACCAAAGGGTTGATAAGGGTTATTTAACTTATGAAAATAAATGTACTTATTTATTTCATGACCATCTTTGGAGAAACCAAGCTTCATGCTATGAGCCCACATTTACACACTGATTGCTGTTGGTGGTACTGTGGGGACCTACCTTAAGGGAAGATGGCCTGACACATGACATGAGTTTCTCTAGCATACCAGCCTCTGTAGATGCAAACTGAACAAACAGAATCCATGTAAAACCACACTGAGCATATTCCACTCCCTACGCACTGGACCTGAAGTGAGGTTGAAAGTTGTAATCTGTGAATTCTGAGTTAAACCCCAGATGATATCACCCTGTAAATATCTAAGGAAATTTCTTACTTTTCTGTTGGCGAAATAACAGCCATAATGTGCATGGCTAATATTGTGCTTACTATACACCAGGAAGCATCCTGAGCATGGTGTGTGTGTGTACTAATACCTTGCATCCCATTCTCACTAGTTTATGAGATAGGAACAATTACTATATTACTATAGATCAGTATGCTAGAGCACAGGGTGACGGTCAGTCAAGGAGGCAGAAGCAAAACTGGAACCTAAGGTTTCTGGCCCCCAAATCCATCCATCCATGCCCCAGATTTGAGGCATATTGTATAGAGGCATGTTCTACTACCCAGCTGGTTTCCTCTCTGTCCTCCAATCCCTTCTGTTTCCTGAAGTCTTTTATCGTTTTGACATTTAGATTATGACACATTTGACTGAAATGCAATCAAAAAAATCTTGTGCCAACAAGTTTTTTCCCCAGTTCTGCCTCTTGTGGCGTTTCTCTTCTTTTGAAAGCAAGACATCTCATTTCTATGCCAGACACAATGCTCTTATGGAAGCAAGGGAGAGAGCTTTGATGGTTGAGGGGGAAAGATACCAAAACAATGCAGAGCAGACCTCGGACAAGGAGCAGCTGCCCCCCTGAGGTGTTTGGGGGGCTCCCCACAAAGGTCTCAGGCCCAGGGCCTCTGAGGAAGAAGTTACCACCTTGAACTTGATCTTCACCTGTTTCCCTTCCAGTTGATTTTCCTTCTCATGTTTCACCCCTGTTGAGAGACAAGGGCATAGGAAACAGGACCCTGTGCCATCAGTAGTTTCTGAAATGTGGTTATTTTCATAGCTTCACGTGCTTTCTTCATTATATATATAATAATAATTATTATTTTTGGTGATACTGCCTCTTGGGTGCTCTGTTCTTCCATCATGAAGCAACATCTGCTTGTGTCTCTTTTTGTGTCATTAGCAGTTGCTGACACTCAGTACCGAGATTCAGTATTTCATTCGGGTTCAAAATGATGATATTCTATCATTGCCTCTTCATTTGTTCACTGTAATAATTCTTTAGAGAGAAACCATGATCCACCTGCTTATTAGTGGTGTGGTGAAACTGCTCACATTGAAAGGTAAATCTTTGTTCTTTTAAGGAAAAAAAGTATTAGCTTTTAATAACAAAGGGTTGGTGTCCTAGCCTGCTCTAAGTTGGCCATTTAACATTTTTTTAGTGTTTTTATGAACTCATTAATTTAAATGTTTGATGTTTTGTAGTCCCTTGAGTTAGCATCTTTATCGATGCTCAGATTTCTCTAAGCATTGCCTCATAAATGTTTCACAGTCTTATTAAATTTAGTTCTACACATCATCTTTTGAATGTTGAATCTTTGTATCAGGAATTACTTTTAATGATAGTACGTGTGTGTGTGTATATATATATACAACCATCCAACTATATCTTTTTATTTTTTACAGTCATAGTATATTTGATTTTCTTGGTTTTCCAGGCTTGTCATCACATCTACAAATTGTGATCTTTTTCATCTTCATTTTTGAAATTTGTCCCTCCAGGTTTTTTTGTTTTGGGTTTTTTTTTTTTTTTTTGCTTAATTGTTACAGCTGATAGGAAATAGTAGAGCTATTAATAATAATCAGTGCCTTTTGGGTTTGATTTTAGCAGGAATGTCTCCAGTGCTTCCTCATTAAGTATTGTGATGCTAGACATGGAATCTGCATCTTAATAAGAGCTCTAGGTGATTCATATTTTTCCCACTGGAGAAGTTTTATTTCTGTTAGAGAAGGTTTTGGTTTGTGATTAGTTTGGGTTTTGTTTCCTTAAATAATAACAAAATATGTTGGATTTTTTTGTTTGTGTGTGTGTTTGTTTTGGTTTTTTTTTTTTTTTTTTCCAGATTTGGAATCACCATATGAGACCAAGAGTTTACCTTCACAAAAGAACACTTATGGGATGAATTTTTCCAAACGGACCTCAAATAGAAAAAGTAAATCCCGTGGCCTTGAGTGGACATGTGAAGGTGAGCTGGACAGATCACGGGCCCCTCAAGAGGGACGTGCCAGTCAAAGGATAATCAGCTGTGGGGATACCCCCGCTTATAGAGAAAGCACCCCTGTTCGGCCACAGCAGAGACTCCCTAACAGGGAAAATTCCTATGAATGTAAGGAATGTGGGAAGGCTTTTAGCCGAGGCTATCAGCTTACTCAGCATCAGAAAATTCACACAGGTGAGAAACCCTATCAATGTAAAGAATGTAAAAAGGCCTTCCGTTGGGGCAATCAGCTTACCCAGCATCAGAAAATCCACACTGGCGAGAAACCTTATGAATGTAAAGACTGCGGGAAGGCCTTCCGATGGGGCTCGAGCCTCGTGATCCATAGGAGAATCCACACAGGAGAGAAGCCTTACGAGTGTAAGGACTGCGGGAAGGCCTTCCGGCGCGGCGACGAGCTCACCCAGCATCAGAGGTTCCACACCGGTGAGAAGGACTACGAGTGCAAAGACTGTGGCAAGACCTTCAGCCGGGTGTACAAACTCATTCAGCACAAGCGAATCCACAGTGGCGAGAAGCCCTTCGAGTGTAAGGACTGCGGGAAGGCCTTCATCTGTGGCTCGAGCCTCGTGCAGCATAAGAGAATCCACACGGGGGAGAAGCCCTATGAGTGCCAGGAGTGCGGCAAGGCCTTCACCCGCGTCAACTATCTCACCCAGCATCAGAAAATCCACACCGGGGAGAAGCCTCACGAGTGTAAGGAGTGCGGGAAGGCCTTCCGTTGGGGCTCGAGTCTCGTGAAGCACGAGAGAATTCACACGGGGGAGAAGCCGTATAAATGTACAGAATGCGGAAAGGCCTTTAACTGCGGCTACCACCTCACTCAGCACGAGAGGATCCACACTGGCGAAACGCCTTACAGATGCAAGGAGTGTGGAAAGGCCTTCATCTATGGCTCGAGCCTCGTCAAGCACGAGCGCATTCACACGGGGTTTAAGCCCTATGGGTGTCAGGAGTGTGGGAAGGCCTTCAGTCACAGCCACCAGCTGACACAGCATCAGAAAACCCACACTGGTGAGAAGCCCTCTGAATGTAAGGAATGTGGAAAGGCCACATGTAACCACGGAATCCACCTTCGAGATGATGAGAGGATTCCCACCGTTGAAAAGCCTTTCGTGTACAAAGGCCTCCCTTCAACATTCGTTTCTTCCACGACATGAGGAAGATTCGTGTTGAGAGTGAATGCAAGGAAGCCTTCACTGGTCGCCCTTCTGCTTACAGACTATCAGAAGTCGTGTGAGTGGTGAATTTGGAGAAATCGCTTTTTCTTACTGATCACAGCATATTCAGCTGTCAGCGGTTATCTCCTGAATTAGGTTAGTTTCAAGGAGAGCATAGAAACCTTCCAGTACCGTTTCATCTCTGTCGTATTTCAAATGTGTTCTAAGGTGAAACTCTGGTAGTGGAATGTGTGTGGGAGAGCTTTTCTTGTGGCACTTACCCCAACCTGTTACCACCACCCTCCCACCTCTCACTGCCTGAGAGACACTGGAAAAATGAGCTCTTACCCGCTGTGCTTTATTTGTGAAGTGGGGCTAATCACACCTAACTAATACTGCTGTCATGGTGATTAGATGAGTTTGGTACATGTGAACTCCCTGAACATGTATCTGGAATATTGTGTAAGCTCAATAAATATTAGCTGCTGTTGTTGTTCTCATTAGCATTAGCGTTGCTATTAGTTATTAGAGGAGGACATCGTGTAGGAGCAGTGAGTTGAGAAAAGCCTATCAGAGTTCCATAAGAAAATACAGGGGCTTCCCTAGTGGTCCAGTGGTTAGACTCTGCGCTTCCACTGTGGAGGATGCAGGGTCAGTCCCTGGTCAGGGAACTAAGATCCCACAAACCACACAGTGCACCCCAAAAAAAGAAGAAGAAAATAGAGGAGATTGCCGTACCGTGGGGCGGGCAACATTTTTTAGTACACAGAAAACTCTCAATGGGAGATGAAAAGTTATTAAGTTGGAACTTATTGAAAATTCGAAGTTCCGGTCATCGAGTGGCATCATGAAGGTGATGAAAAAGCAAGAAGCAGACTGGAAGAAGACATTTACCTAAATGTGACGAAGGATTCACAAAGGATAAAAAGAATTCAAGTCAATAATACAACAGCAAGTCAATTAAAAGGTGAAGGGGGGCGCTTCCCTGGCAGTCCAGTGGTTAGGACTCCACGCTTTCACTGCCGAGGGCGTTGGTTTAGCCCCTGGTTGGGGGACTAAGATCCCACAAGCTGCACAGTGTGGCCAATAAAAATAATAAATACAAGGTGGAAGGAGACTTAGGTAGATATGTAAAATCACCAAATGTCAAATAAGTGGAGATGAGTTAAATGTCATCACTCCAGGTATATGCAAAGTCAGATTGCCCTGGGAGTCACTAAACACCAGAATGGCTGACATTGAAATTGCATATGAGCCAATGTCTTTGCTGAATGTTCACACACGGGCTGTTGAAGGAACAGAAGCAGCACACTGGACCTCTCCAGGTCCCGGAGGTCCCAAAGCAGGGGGTTGGGGGTGTTGGGGAGGCCAATGCTCCAGGGATGCAAGTGGATTTTCCCTGGGGGAGGGGCTGGGGCCCAGGGTCAAGTCCTGACTGTGGAGGGAGCAGGTAGACTCAGAAGGGACCTGAGCTGTCTTACGAGTTATCATTCAGTCACTCAGTTGTGTCTGACTCTTTGCAGCCCCATGGACTGCAGCACACTAGGCTTCCCTGTCCTTCACCGTCTCCTGGAGCTTGTGCAAACTCGTGTCCATTGAGTCGGTGGTGCCATGCAACCATCTCATCCTTTGTCGTCCCCTTCTTCCACCTTCAGTCTTTCCCAGCATCAGGGTCTTTTCCAGTGAGTCAGCTCTTCTCATCAGGTGGCCAAAGTATTGGAGCTTCAGCTTAAGTATCAGTCTTTCCAATGAATATTCAGGACTGATTTCCTTTAGGATGGACTGGTTTGATCTTGCCGTTCTAGGGACTCTCAAGTCTCCTCCAACACCACAGTTCAAAAGCATCAATTCTTTGGTGCTCGGCGTTTATTGTCCAACTCACATCCGTATGTGACTATTGGAAAAACCATAACTTTGACCATATGGACCTTTGTCGGCCGTCTTAAGAGGGCCAGTCCTAGGTGAAGATGGGGGTTGACTTGGGGAAAGACATGGACTTGAGCCCGTGGTGGGGAATCTGAGGGTCTGGGCGGGGGAGGACTAGAGCCCTCAGGAGTGAGTTTGATAAGCTTGGAGCAGGGCTCACGGGCATGGGTGGTGGAGCAGCCAGAGCTCAGACAGGTCCGGGGAACTGGAGAAAAGGAGTCATGGAGAGGGAGCCTTTGAGAGCTGGAGGACTCGAATGCCGTGGATGAATGCAGCTTGGGAGACCTGGGGTGAGAGCTAAAGCCAGTGGGAGAACTGTGGCACAGGGTGGCTGGGTGGTTAGAATCCAGAGGCGTGCCCTGTGAAGGCCAACAGAGGATCCCGAACCCAGCTGAAGTAGAGTTTATGTGTGGCATATCTCAGCGTTGTGGTTACAGCTCCATTAAAGCTGTTTTGTCCTTGGGTTATGTATACCTTAAGGGCTTCCCAGGTGGTGCTAGTGGTAAGGAACCCACCTGCCAACATAGGAGATGTAAGAGACATGGGTTTGATCCCTGGGTCAGGAAGATCCCCTGGAGAAGGAAATGGCAACCCACTCCAGTGTTCTGGCTTGGGGTATCCCATGGACACAGGAGCCAGGGGGACTACAGTACATGGGGTTGCAAGAGAATCAGACATGACTGAGCAACTAAACAAAAAATCCTTATCTTCATTTAATGAGGTTTATTTGCAAATTCCTCTGGCGCCATCTGTAGGCTGATTAGAGTATCTTCATCAAAAGGAGAATTGATTTCCTGCCTTTGGACAGAGCGATCTTTTTGTGTGTTTACTGTTTAATTGCCTTCAGCTCAAAATAAATTTTATGTCAGGTATATTTTAGGTTGATGTACCTGGTTTCCTTCAATTATGATACAGGCATTGTTTTCAATAAAGAAAGCCATGAAGTATTTTAGTATGTGTTCTTTTTGTATATCATGCCGTTTTATATAGTTTATGCATTAGTTTAATTTAGGTTTGTTTGCTGTGAGTCAGTGTGTGTGTGTGTGTGTGTATGCGTGCTATGTCGCTTCAGTCATGTCCAACTCTTTGTGACCCCATGGACCGAATGACAGCCTCCTCTGTCCATGGGATTTTCCAGGCAAGAATGCTGGAGTGGGTAAGTCAGTCGCTTCTCCAGGGGATCTTCCTGACCAATCAAAGGGTGGAACGCATCTCTCCTGTATTGCAGGCGGATTTTTTACCACCTGAGCCACTAGAGAAGCCACACAGGTACATGTATCACGGTCACGCGAGTGTATGTTCCTCAGTTCTTTGTCCCGTCACAATAAAGATTTGGAGTGACGGACGTTAAAGCACCCTCGGCGTGTCGCAACTCTCGGGTCTTGGATAGACCGTGTTGTAGCTCTCAGGTCTTGAAAGGACCATGTTATAGCTCTTAGACAAATCAGTGTTACAGCTCAGTGTTACAGCTCTATTTTATTTAGAAGATAGCAGGAAAATCCATCTCTGAGGCATGAGGACATGTCAGTCCAAAGAGAAGAGCGCCCCATCTCGCGGTGGGGGCTGGGGGGGCGGGGAGAGAGAGAGAGAGAGCTAGCTTTGGCTCCTCTTTTTATATGTTTATCTCTCCCTGGGCCTGTCCTATGTAAATTGGGCCAGCCCGGAGTGTTGTTTGTTTTACCTGAGGTCCTCACTCCGGTCCTCGGACCTTCTTTCGTTCTATTTTCGCGGGCTTTCCCCTTCTTTGTCTTTTAACCACCGCCACTTTGGACTCCTTTCCCTATCCCACCTACCTAACGATCGCCATCCTATTTTCCGGGATGTCATTTGTGGAGAGGACTCAGAACGGGAGAGCCTGGAGGCCCCGAGGACGGTGGGGTTAAGCATAGCTGCATTCACAGGCAGATAGAGGGAAACCTCTTATCCTGGTCACTCTCTAGATGGTGGCAGCTACAAAGAGAAATAGGCAACAGAGATCTCAGGGTGAAGAGCCAAAGGAAAATGAAATGTCCCTGGGACCCAGACAGCTGTTCATGATAGCCCTTCATAACTACCTTTTGAATCCTCTCGAACACTTGTCGATTGTAATATTGCTAGAGCATCTGATATTTTCAGATGTTAAAATCCCTAGTGAAAATATATAAAATCAACTTGCTGTTTTCGGAAAGGGTTTACGCCAGGTGGCACTAGTGGTAAAGAACCCGGCTGCCAAAATAGGACACTTGAAGAGACGTGGGTTCCATCTCTAGGTGGGAAAGAGCCCCTGGAGAAGGGGACTGGCAACCCACTCCAATATTCTTGCCTGGAGAATTCCATGGACAGAGGAACCTGGCGGGCTACAGTTCATGGCGTTGCAAAGAGTCGTACATGACTGAAAGCGACTTAGTCTGCACGCACACCAGGGAAGGACGTTACCATAACAAAAGAGAACCCTTTGGATGAATTCAACATCCTATTATTTTCCTTTGCTGCTTCAGAATTTATAGCGGGAATTGATGTGTTCTATGATGTATTGACTACTTCCCTGACTTTGTGTTGACCATAAAAAAGGCTGAGTGCTAAAGAATTGGTGCTTTCAAATTGTGGTGCTGGAGAAGACTTGGGAGTCCCTTGAACAGCACGGAGATCAAACCAGTCAATCCTAAAGGAAATCAATGAATATTCATTGGAAGGACTGAAGCTGAAGCTCCAATACTTTGGCCACCTGATGCGAAGAGCCGACTCATTGGAAAAGACCCTGATGCTGGGAAGGATTGAAGGCAGGAGGAGAAGGGGACATAGAGGATGAGATGGTTGGATGGCCTCACCGACTCAGTGGACACGAGTTTGAGCCAACTCTGGAAGATGGTGAAGTACAGGGAAGCCTGGCGTGCTGCATAGGGTCTTTCATGGGTGGCAAAGGGTCGGATAGAAGTGAGGGACTGAACAACATCCCTGTCAGGTAAAGTGCAGAAGAGTTAGTGAGACGAGCTTCTCCACTGTCTGCCAGTAGGGGGCGTGATAGGATACGATGTAGCCTGAGTGCCTTTGTTGGCAATTTGGATGGCTTGAACCTCAATTTCTGTATGAGAAACTGTGAACACATTTCTGCCAGTAGGAAACAGAAAAGTTGAGAGTCCTGTTTACCAATTAAGGTTTATTGGTGGCTTCCCTGGTGGTCCAGTGGTTAAGAAATACATCTTGCAGTGCAAGGGACACTGGTTCAGCCCCTGGTCTGGGAAGATCCCACATGCCTTGGGGCAACTAAGCCCGTGCACCACAACTTCTGAGTCTGTGCTCTAGAACCTAGGAGCTGCAACTGCTGAAGTCCAGGTGCTTTAGAAGCCGTGCTCCGCAAGAAAAGAAACCACTGCAATGAGAAGCCCACACACAACAACAAAGACCCACCATAGCCAATAAATATAGGGGGAAAAAAAAGATTTATTGAACTATTTAAGCAAACTTCCCATGTTTAAACCTTCTCCTCGGGATATCAATCTGACAGACCTTGTGCTTCTAGAAGTTCCAACCCCAAATGCTCACACTGCTTAGAGGTCTCAGGTGTGCTGGGTGTGGTATCTCTAGCTCAGGGCTACTGAAAATGAATCTTGGGAAAGCAGCATCAGCACCAACAGGAAACTTTAGTTAAAGACTCATTTCACGGGTTCCACCTCAAACCTCCAGATTCACAACTTCTTAAACTGGGGCCATGATCCCAAAGATTTTCTTCATTTTCAAGGTTCAGAAAAAAAAAAAATTTTTTTTTTCAGCCAGGTGGTGTCCCATGAAGATCACGTGACCAGTGTTAAGACATGACCTCACCGGTACCCTCCTCACAGACTTCTCAATTGGCCCTGTGGGAACATCAGTGTGGCTTGTAGGAAGTGGCTCTAGGGGATTGTAAGGGGAGGCCCTGGTTAAGCACATGGCTTTCTGGGTATGATTGTGAGTTTAGACCATGCTTTAGTCTGAGGACAGGCAACAAGTTCTGCTCTCCATGGGCTTTGAAGGAGCAAGTCAGTGCAGCCCACACACCCCATGTTAGCAGAATTTGTGGGGTATTTATATGAAGAGAGAAGAAGTGTTGACAACAAGGAAAAGCCCATAGATTGATCACGTAGGAGCTGATTGTTCCCAAATCTCTCCTGAGACAAAGGACAGGAGAGTATGGCCTTTTCAGCTTTTCAATGTCCTTCTGCCTGTAGGTATGTTGGGAGCAGGCAAGGAGCTATGCTGACACCTTTGAAGGCCTAATCTCACAAATCTATTGTGATTCTTCCACATAACCTTGATGAGAAAATGATCCAGGGCAGGAGGAAGAAGAGGAAGAAATGGCAGCTTCTCAGGTAAATGTCCTGCCCGTGGTTAGAGACTGGGTTTGCTTTTCCTCCTGAAATGTCATGGTTTGAGAACCTGCAAACCTATATCTACTTTTGGTGCTCTTGCCTAGGTAGCTTGTTTTGAAAGTGTATTTTTAAACTTTTATTTATTACGATAATGAAGACCCAGCCCTTTAGACTACTTTTTCTTACATCTCCACTGTTTGCACCCAGGCTCCCTGTAAAGCATGATGAATTCTCAGTATGAATGAGTGAATTTCAAGTATTGAAAATACGGCCTTTGTGAGAGATCAGCACAGGAAGGGATCAATATCTAAGATACCCACTGGGATGGGGTGGGATATTGGTATCTTAGTGAATAAGGGGAAAGTGGAGTCATTTCCTTACATCTGGATACAACATCAACTCTTTAGAGCTGGAATAAGAAAGCGCACATATAAACAGGATGACCTTAGTGGTCCAGGATTCTTCAGAAAGTTCTGAAAAAAATTAGAGGCTATACACTGGTAATAAAGACTCAACTATTTAAATGCGTGGTTAAGGATACAGAAAAAGAGTAGTTATCTATGGATTGAAATTTGCATAAAACATTTTTTAAAGATAGATTGATATTTCCTTATTTTTGTCAAAAATACCTGAGCAATGACAATGAGTCCTCTTGAGTGTTCCAGTCACCTGACACCAGTTTCTCCCCTTACACCTGAAGTTCATGATTTAAGTGTTTTCTGTCAGATTCCCACACTTATGAAGTTCCTGTTTTCCCTCATTATCTTTAAAACAGATCTTGTAAAGATTTAGTGAGGGATGGAGAAGGCAATGGCACCCCACTCCAGTACTACTCTTGCCTGGAAAATCCCATGGGTGGAGGAGCCTGGTAGGCTACAGTCCGTGGGGTCGAGAAGAGTCGGACACAACTGAGCCACTTCACTTTCACTTTTCACTTTCAAGCATTGGAGAAGGAAATGGCAACCCACTCCAGTATTCTTGCCTGGAGAATCCCAGGGACGGGGGAGCCTGGTGGGCTGCCGTCTATGGGGTCGCCCAGAGTCGGACACGACTGAAGCGACTTAGCAGCAGCAGCAGTGCATAAGCTATCCCGGTTAATATGGAAAATCCATTTCTTCTAGTTTCTCTTTGCTCCTAGTTGGCTTTGAAATATAAACAGGCAATTGTTTTAGTAGAGATACTGAGTTTTGTAAGCAGAGCTTTTCATGAGTCAGGTCATGTTCTTTCCCCTTATAGATTATTTTAGGTATTGAGTATAATTTCCTGTGCTAGCAGCAGATCCTTGTTGGTTATCTATTTTATATATACTAGAGTGTATATGTTAATCCCAAACTCCTAATTATGTGTATTTTTCTAATGAGCGGGTCCCCATTTTGGAGGAAAGGGAGAATCCCTGGGCTAGGTGTGAATGAATGAAGCAGATGACACAGGTGAGAGGTCTAAAGATCACAGAGGAAGCCAGATTGATTCAGATAGTTCGGGGAGATTGGCTTCACTAGAAGGATTTTTGAGAAGCCTGGGTTTATTTCTGTCAAAGAGGGACATGGCACCCCATTGTGTGCTCTTAATCCGCCATGTGTTCTTCCGCTCCAGTGGTTCCCTCACATTCAGTGAGAGCCCAAGCCTTCCGTCTGCACTGTGAGGACCTGCGTAATCTGGCTTCTCTTCCACTCTTTGAGGGACCTAGAAAAGCTGCTAACAGCTCTGACAAACTGTGTTAAGCCCTTTTAAAACGTTTGTGGCTGCCTCAAGTCAGAAAAGCGTGAGGACAGTTGACGAGATCCTGGGACTAGCTGACAAGATTCCGGAAATACTGGGGAAGGATATATGCTTCCTGCTTTCTAATTTTCAATAGACTCTTAAAACATAAGTCTCCAAAGTTCAGACTCAGGCATTTCATCAGAGGGTAAAGCACCTTAAAATGATAAAATGTAATCCCCACTTTCTACCTCCCAGTTTTCTTTTACTCCCTACAAACAGACATTACACAAATCTCCACCGCCCCTGAGGCTGTGTCAGGTCTAAGCCCACCTGTGGACCTCACCTCACTGAACAGATGAGAAAACATCAGGGTTTAGTTTGGCTCCTTCTGCACTTCTGCACAGCTGGTGTTCAAAATTTCCTCAAACGCAAAAGTAGATAAATGGGAGGTGTGTTTTGATGCTTTCATTTCTTGCGTTTTTATTAATACCTGTGCCCTCAGAGAAACTCCCCAGGTCAGTAGGTGCCCAATATGCTACTGGAGATCAGTGGAGAAATAACTCCAGAAAGAATGAAGGGATGGAGCCAAAGAAAAAACAATACCCAGCTGTGGATGTGACTGGTGATAGAAGCAACGTCCGATGCTGTAAAGAGCAATATTGCATAGGAACCTGGAATGTCAGGTCCATGAATCAAGGCAAATTAGAAGTGGTCAAACAAGAGATGGCAAGAGTGAATGTCGACATTCTACGAATCAGCAAACTGAAATGGACTGGAATGGGTGAATTTAACTCAGATGACCATTATATCTACTACTGCGGGCAGAAATCCCTCATAAGAAATGGAGTAGCCATCATGGTCAACAAAAGAGTCCGAAATGCAGTACTTGGATGCAATCTCAAAAACAACAGAATGATCTCTGTTCGTTTCCAAGGCAAACCATTCACTATCACAGTAATCCAAGTCTATGCCCAAGCAGTAACGCTGAAGAAGCTGAAGTTGAACGGTTCTATGAAGACCTACAAGACCTTTTAGAACTGACACCCAAAAAAGATGTCCTTTTCATTATACGGGACTGGAATGCAAAAGTAGGAAGTCAAGAAACACCTGGGGTAACAGGCAAATTTGGCCTTGGAATATGGAATGAAGCAGGGCAAAGAGTAATAGAGTTTTGCCAAGAAAATGCACTGGTCATAACAAACACCTTCTTCGAAAAACACAAGAGAAGACTCTATAAATGGACATCACCAGATGGTCAACACCGAAATCAGATTGATTATATTCTTTGCAGCCAAAGATGGAGAAGCTCTCTACAGTCAGCAAAAACAAGACCAGGAGCTGACTGTGGCTCAGACCATGAACTCCTTATTGCCAAATTCAGACTTAAATTGAAGAAAGTAGGGAAAACCACTAGACCATTCAGGTATGACCTAAATCAAATCCCTTATGATTATACAGTGGAAGTGAGAAATAGATTTAAGGGCCTAGATCTGATAGATAGAGTGCCTGATGAACTATGGAATGAGGTTCGTGACATTGTACAGGAGACAGGGATCAAGACCATTCCCATAGAAAAGAAATGCAAAAAAGCAAAATGGCTGTCTGGGGAGGCCTTACAAATAGCTGTGAAAAGAAGAGAAGCAAAAAACAAAGGAGAAAAGGAAAGATATAAACATCTGAATGCAGAGTTCCAAAGAATAGCAAGAAGAGATAAGAAAGCCTTCCTCATCAATCAATGCAAAGAAATAGAGAAAAACAACAGAATGGGAAAGACTAGGGATCTCTTCAAGAAAATCAGAGATACCAAAGGAATATTTCATGCAAACATGGGCTCGATAAAGGACAGAAATGATATGGAACTAACAGAAGCAGAAGATATTAAGAGATGGCAAGAATACACAGAAGAACTGTACAAAAAAAGATCGTCACGACCCAGATAATCACGATGGTGTGATCACTGACCTAGAGCCAGACATCCTGGAATGTGAAGTCAAGTGGGCCTTAGAAAGCATCACTATGAACAAAGCTAGTGGAGGTGATGGAATTCCAGTTGAGCTATTCCAAATCCTGAAAGATGATGCTGTGAAAGTGCTGCACTCAATATGCCAGCACATTTGGAAAACTCAGCAGTGGCCACAGGACTGGAAAAGGTCAGTTTTCATTCCAATCCCAAAGAAAGGCAATGCCAAAGAATGCTCAAACTACCGCACAATTGCACTCATCTCACCCACTAGTAAAGTAATGCTCAAAATTCTCCAAGCTGGGCTTCAGCAATATGTGAACTGTGAACTTCCTGATGTTCAAGATGGTTTTAAAAAAGGCAGAGGAACCAGAGATCAAATTGCCAACATCTGCTGGATCATGGAAAAAGCAGGAGAGTTCCAGAAAAACATCTATTTCTGCTTTATTGACTATGCCAAAACCTTTGACTGTGTGGATCACAATAAACTGTGGAAAATTCTGAAAGAGATGCGAATACCAGACCACCTGATCTGCCTCTTGAGAAATTTGTATGCAGGTCAGGAAGTAACAGTTAGAACTGGACATGGAACAACAGACTGGTTCCAGATAGGAAAAGGAGTATGTCAAGGCTGTATATTGTCACCCTGTTTATTTAACTTACAGGCACAGTACATCATGAGAAACGCTGGACTGGAAGAAACACAAGCTGGAATCAAGATTGCCGGGAGAAATATCAATAACCTCAGATATGCAGATGACACCACCCTTATGGCAGAAAGTCAGGAGGAACTAAAAAACCTCTTGATGTAAGTGAGAGTGGAGAGTGAAAAAGTTGTCTTAAAGCTGAACATTCAGAAAACGAAGATCATGGCATCCGATCCCATCACTTCATGGGAAATAGATGGGGAAACAGTGGAAACAGTGTCAGAATTTACTTTTCTGGGCTCCAAAATCACTGCAGATGATGACTGCAGCCATGAAATTAAAAGTCGCTTACTCCTTGGAAGGAAAGTTATGACCAACCTAGATAGCATATTGAAAAGCAGAGACATTACATTGCCAACAAAGGTTCGTCTAGTCAAGGCTATGGTTTTTCCTGTGGTCATGTATGGATGTGAGAGTTGGACTGTGAAGAAGGCTGAGCGCTGAAGAATTGATGCTTTTGAACCGTGGTGTTGGAGAAGACTTTTGAGAGTCCCTTGGACTGCAAGGAGATCCAACCAGTCCATTCTGAAGGAGATCAGCCCTGGGATTTCTTTGGAAGGAATGATGCTAAAGCTGAAACTCCAGTAGTTTGGCCACCTCATGGGAAGAGTTGACTCATTGGAAAAGACTCTGATGCTGGGAGGGAATGGGGGCAAGAGGAGAAGGGGACGACAGAGGATGAGATGGCTGGATGGCATCACTGACTCGAAGGACGTGAGTCTCAGTGAACTCCGGGAGTTGGTGATAGACAGGGAGACCTGGGGTGCTGCGATTCATGGGGTCACAAAGAGTTGGACATGACTGAGCGACTGATCTAATCTGATCTGATCTGTGCCCTCATAAGCATCCAGTCCATCACCCTGTCCTCATTTCCATGGATCCAGGACCCGCTGAGAGACTTTTCCCTAAGATCAATAACAAGACTAAGGATGCCCACCCTCACCATTTCTATTAACACAGTGTTAAAAGACCTAGCATAGCAATCAGCCTATGGAATAAATGGAATCCTTATGGGAGGGGAAGAAGTAAAACTGTCACTACTTGCAGATGACAAAATGCTGTATATAGACATCCCTGAAGACTCCACCAGGAATCTATGAGAGCTAATCAATGACTTCAGGAAATTTTCAGGATACCTAATTATTTCTACATATAATTTTTAAACTCTCAGAGAAAGCAAGAAAACAACCTGCCAGGACTGACTGAGGAAGAAAGGGAAATCTGAACAGACCCATCACTAATAGATTAAATTTGTAATAAAGATAACAAAAAAAAGTTCATGACTGGACTGTTTTAGAGAAGAATTCTAACTAACATATACAGAAGATATAATATCCTCATTTTTAATAGTTTGCTTATTTATTCATTTTTGTTTATGCTGGGTCTTCGTTGCTGATTGGGGCTTTCTCTAGATGAAGTGCAAAGTAATTGCAGTTTTTCATCGTTGAACTTTGGGATTTGATATTGGAATGCATTCTGAAACGTGGTTATGTTATACATCATTTTGATGTGCATTTCACACTTAATTTTTTTTTTGCTAATGACATCACTTGCTGTTTAT
This sequence comes from Bos grunniens, assembly GCF_055505025.1. Classification (NCBI taxonomy): domain Eukaryota; kingdom Metazoa; phylum Chordata; class Mammalia; order Artiodactyla; family Bovidae; genus Bos; species Bos grunniens. Next base: position 61,160,737 of record NC_141182.1, on the reverse strand, counting down.
TTTAGACTATGGAAATGATGTTAGACAAAAAGCAAATTTGAGAAACATTTTTATTGGAGTTCAACATGGGTCTTAAAGCAGCGAAGACAACAGACAACATCAACAACAATTTGGCCCAGAAACTGCTAATGAACATACAGTGCAGTGGCGGTTCAAGAAGTTTTGCAAAGGAGACAGGTCTTGAGGGAGCATCAGCACTAAAAGAGAACTTTTTAAAGAGCCATTTCATGGCCCCACCTCCAACCTGCTGACTAACTTCTTAGAGGAAAGAACTAATCCCAAAGGGCTTTGTAGTCTCCCTGGTGGCTCAGATGGTAAAGAATCCGCCTGCAATGTGGGAGACATGGGTTTGATCCCTGGGGTGGGAAGATCCCCTGGACTAGGGCATGGCAACCCACTCCAGTATTTTTGCCTAGAGAATCCCCGTGGACAGAGGAGCCTCACAGGCTATAGCCCAGGAGGTCTCAAAGAGTTGGACACGACTGAGGGAGACTTTGTAAAGCCTCAAGGGTGGGGGGGGGTGTCGGAGTAACATTTGGCTAAGTGGTTCCTATTGGTTTCTCATTAGGATCGCATGACCAATATTAATAAGTAATATCACATGTGGCCTCCTTACAGAGTCCATCAGTTGGTCCTGTGGGAGCATCAGTGTTCTGTAGATGAAGTGCTCCAGATGATTCTGAGGTGTGGCCAGCATTAAATCCTTGAGCTCCTGAGGGAGTTTAGACCATTTAGTCCGAGGAGAGGCAGTAGGTTCTGTTTCAACATGGGTTTGAAGGGCATGCCAGGCAGCCCTTACCCTGGGGGAGCAGAACTTGGGGACCTCTATAGGAGAGGAGAGATGTAAACAAAGAACAACTCACAGAGGGGAATTCACATAGGAGCTGATTGTTCCTGAATCTTTTTTGAGACCAAGGACAAGAGAGGTTGGTCTTCTCAGATTTTTAAGGTCCTTCTGCCTGTGAGGGTGTTGGGAGTAGGCAAAGGAGCTGGCTGATGCCTTTGAAGGTATATTCTCATGATGCTGATGTGATTCCTCCATGTAACCTTGGTGAGAAAACTACCCAGGGCAGGAGGAAGAGGGAGGAGCAAATGGCAGCTTCTCAGGTAAATGATCTGATCCGGGTCAGAGACTGTGTCTGCTTTTCCTCCTGAAATGCCCTGAATTGAAAACATACAAATATTTAATTCTCTACTTATGATATTCTTGCCTAGCAAGGTTATTTTCAGCTACTTACATTATTATTATTATTATTTTTATTCTTATGAGTCACAATCAGCTCTCTTCTCTTTCCCTGAGTTTCTTTACTCTTGTCTGCATTCAGACTTCCTATAGTGCATGAAGCATTCTCACCATGAATTAATAACTTTCAGTTATTGAAAAGATTTCCTTTGTGAGAGATCAACACGGGAAGGCATTGATATGCAGGATTCCCATCAGGTTGGATGTGGGTGTTGGGATCTTAGTGAATACAGTGAAAGTGGAGGAGTTAACCTTAAATCTGGACACAAGATCAGCTCTTAGAATAGGATTAAGGAAGAAAAGGCACATATTAACAGAATGGCCTTAGTGGTCCAGAATTCCTTAAAAAATCTGAGAAAAAATCAGTCTATTCGCTACACTGGTTAAAAAACAAAAGTCTTACTACTTAAATGCACTATTAGGGACACAGAATATGAGAGGTATGTATGGACTGAAATTTGCAGGAAATTGATTTTTTTTTTTCAAGATTCAGATTTCCTCATTTTCCCCCAAGACATCCATCCAATGAGAGTCATCCTTAGTGTTTCAGTCACCAGACACTGATTTATCCAGTTATACTTTGATGCCAGATTCACATACTATGAAGTTCCTAATTTGCCCTTTATCTTTTTATTTATTTATTTATTGCTGTGCTGGCTCTTTGTTGCTGCTAGGGCTTTCCTCTAATTGTGGGGTGGGGGGAGGAGGCAGTTGGTGGGGGGGGGGGGTACTCTAGTTGTGGTGCATGGGCTTGGAGAAGGAAATGGCAACCCACTCCAGTGTTCTTGCCTGGAGAATCGCAGGGACGGGGGAGCCTGGTGGGCTGCTGTCTATGGGGTCGCACAGAGTCGGACACGACTGAAGCGACGCAGCAGCAGCAGCAGCTCTAGGGCTTGCAGGCTTCAGGAGCTGAAGCACATGGGCTCAGCAGTTACAGTGCCCAGGCGCTAGCTTGCAGGCTCAGTAGTTGTGGCACATGGGTTCAGTTCTCCGTGGCATGTGGGATCTTCCTGGACCAGGGATTGAACTATGTCTCTTGTGTTGGCAGGCGAATTCTTCACCACTGAGCCACCAGGGAAGCCTGTAATTTCCCCTTTGTCTTTAAATAAAGGTCTTGGAAAGATTTAGTGAAGAATGTGCATAAGCCAATCCAGTTAACGTGGAAGCTCATTTCTTCCAGTTTTCTTTGTTTTTAGTTGGCTTTGAAATATGAACAGGCAACTGTGTTCAGTAGAGATACCCAGTTTTGTAAGCAGACGTTTTCATCAGTCAAATCAGATTCTCTTCCCTTACATGTTATTGCAAGATATTGAGTATAGTTCCCTGTGCTACACAGTTGGCATTCATCGATCATCTATTTTATATATACTACAGTATATATGGGCTTCCCAGGCAGCACTAGCAGTAAAGAACATACCTGCCAGTGCAGGTAGACATAAGAGAGGCAGGTTCGATCCCTGGGTTGGGAAGATCCCCTGGGGGAGGGCATGGCAACCCACTACAGTATTCCTGCCTGGAGAATCCCATGGACAGAGGAGCCTCATGGGCTATGGTTGGACAAGACTGAAGCAACCTTGCATGCAGCTCCTAATTATGTTTATTTTTCTAATGAACAGTCCTCTTTGTGGAGTAAAGGGAGAATCCCTGGGCTAGGTGTGAATGAATGAAGCAGATGACACAGGTGAGAGGTCTAAAGATCACAGAGGAAGCCAGGCTAAAAATTTGGTTTGGGAAAGTCTGCTTCATTAGAATGATCTTTGAGAAACTTGAGTTTATTCCTGTTGTTGTCATAGAGGGAGTTCTCCGGCCTAATTCTTAGGCTCTTAAGCCTACATGTGCTCTTCTTCAGCTCCAGTGGTTTCCCTCGCATTCACTGGTCTGTGAGGACCTGCATAATCTGGTCGCTCTGCCACTGCTTTGGAGGACCTAGGAAATGCGCGGACAGTTCTGACAAACTCTGTGTTAGACCCTTTTAAACTTCTGTGTCAGCCTCATGTCAGACAGGTGTGAGGAGAGTCCTGGAGGTACTGAAATTAGCTGACAAAATCCCAGAAGTACTGGAAACAGATATATGCTTCCTGCATTCTAATTTCTGATTGAAATGTCAAACATAGGTCTCCAAAGTTCATTTCATCAGAATGTAAAGCACCTCCCTAAAGTCGTAAAGTGTTATCCTCAATTTCTACCTCCCAATTTTGTTTTACTTCATATGAATGAACAGTAGACATTTTTTAAAATTCCGTTTCCCTTCTTTGTTTTAGATTGGAGGAAACTGCTTTACAATGTTGTGATGATCTCTGCCATACATCAACACAAATCGATCATAGTGTTATATATATATATATATATATATATATACACATATATATATCTTCACTCCACTTGAGCCTCCCTCCCATGCCCATTCCATTCCTTGAGATTGTCATGGAGTAAAGTAACTCAGAAAAAGACAAACAAATATTGTATATTAATGCATATGTATGGAATTGAAAAAAATAATACTAATGAACATTAGACGTTTTAAGTGTATATACCCCAATTGTAAAACCATTTAATATATCTATTGACTCATAGAATTCATTTTTTTAAACTTCTCTTTAACTTTTTATTTTATATTGGAATGTAGCCAACTAACAAAAATGAGATAGTTTAAGCTAACAAAGGGACTCAGCCAATATATGTAGGTATGAATTCTCCCCCGAACTTCCATCCCATCCAGGCTGTCACACAGTGTTGAGCAGAGTTCCCTGTGCTATACAGTAGGTCCTTGTTGGTCATCCATTTAAAAATAGCCATGTGCACATATTGATCCCTTATGGAGAATTGATGCTAATTTTTCTTAGTGTTGCTGGAGTAATCCAGTTAATTCATCTACTCCAGGTTTTTTTGTTTTTTTGGTTACTCTTTTAGTCTATTTAATAGTTGTAGGTATTTTGTAATTTTTAATTCATTCATGCTAGTACCTAAGGGGTTCTATTTCCAGAAATTCTATCTTTTTTTTTTTTTTTTTTTGAGGTCTTCAATTTTTTGTTATAGTATTGTTCAGAGTAGCATGATATAATTACTTTTAGCTCTATGGTATCAATTATTATGTCTCTCCTTTTATTTCTCATTTTAGTTGCATCTCATCGCTTCTTAATCTGGCTAAGGGTTTGTCAATATTGCATACAATTGTAAAGGATATTCACTCAAAGTACTAAATGGGATCTTGGTTATTTGTTATCTTTCAGAGATATCTTCGCATGACATCCAATGTTTGTTCCCAAAGAAGCCATGCATAGGAAATTCATGTGTAATGTGCTGGGAAATTCTGAGAGCTCTTGGCTTGGAAATTTACACTTAATGAAAGAGTGGGAATGTAAGGGGGCCTGTGAAGGGCCAAAAGGATGTTATTTTGGATGTAAACCAATTGGGACAATTACTCATAATGAAAACATGATTGCCAAAAGAAATTGAGGATATACATCAAATTGGGAAAAATTTCATTGGAAGTCAATAATTTTGGTAGAAAAATAAGTTTTTGTAAGACCCACATGATTAAAAATTATATGTATATTCTCTGAATGAATTTTGGAAAACATGGAAAATCATCTAGCCTATGCTACAAATAATTACTCAAACCAGTATGAATATAGGTTTGAATTAAACAGTCAGTCATACATGTCTGGAAGCCAGAGATTTGAAAATGAAGGAAGAAAATCTCGCTATGATCAATTTGAGAGATCCTTTAGTGAGGGCTCATTATTTTCCCACCAACAAATATTTTCTCCCTATTCCAATATCTATAATGTTGATAATAATGAGAAAGTCTTTATCCAGCCACCATCATTCAATGGATATTATAACATGGAACAACCTTCCATGTGTAATCCAACGAGTGAGGCCTTAAGCAACAGCTCCATCTTCAATCATTACAACAGTATTTATGATGGAACCAGAATCTACCCAAGCTTTGAATCTGGGAATCACTTTGACCAAGACTCTGGTCTCATGAAGTATCAGAGAAAATGTTCAGAGAACCATGGTAAAAGGAATTAATGTAATAATATACTTTATCAAAGTTCAAAGCTTATTACACAGGAGAGCATACACATGGGGGAGAAGAACTGCACATTCAGTGAATGTGGTGGAGTCCTCAACCTGTCTTCAAAATAGCATCAGGAAAGTCATACTAGGAAAAAACACTACAAGTGTAATACATGTGGGAAAGTCTTTAACAAATCATCAAGTCTAAAGAGACATTGGAAAATTCATACTGAAGGGAAACCTTACAAATGTGCAGAATGTGGCAAAGCCTTTAACTGGCATTCCTCTCTTGCTCAGCAACAGTGAATTCATACTGGAGAGAAGCCTTACAAATGTAAAGAATGTGACAAAGCCTTCAACTGTTACTCAAATATTACTAACAATCAGAGAATTCATACTAGAGAGAAACCTTACAAATGTACAAAATGTGGCAAAGCCTTTAACAGGCATTCATATCTTGTTCATCAATGAATTCACACTGGAAAGAAGCCTTACTAATGTACAGAATGTAGAAGGCCTTTAATTGCCACTCAAACCTTAAGTGGATTCATACAAATGTAAATAATGTGACGAAGCCTTGAAGTGAGCCATCACCTCACTCGGCATCAGTGTATGCTAGGGAGAGACCCTACGAATGTAATGAGTGATGAAAGAGTTTTGTCCTAAACATACACATCAGGAAATGCTAGGTAGTTCATACGGGGAAGAACAATTAATGATCTAAAAAATATAGAAAAGTATTTAAGAAAATAAGGTCTAAATAAATATCAGAAAAATCATAGTAGATAGCATTCAGTCAATAACCCTTTTCTGGTATTGATATATATGTTCCTATTGCCATTTTCTTAATTGTTTGGGGTTGATTTTGTAGATCTTTTTTCTTCTATAAGAAACAAATAGGAACATATATATCAGTATAGGAACATATAATCAATAATTACTTTAAATGTAAATGGATTAAATGCTCCAACCAAAAGACATAGGCTGGTTGAATGGATTAAAAAATAAGACACATATATATGCTGTCTACAAGAAACCCACTTCAGACCTGAAGACACATTTAGAATGAAAGTGAGAGGATGGAAAATATATTCCATGCTAATGGGAAGCTGAAGTGTTGGGGCCAGAGTGAGGTACTCCGCCCATGGCAAAGGTCATGAGGAAGGAGGCTCAACATACGCAAAGGCGGGATGGAGCCTCAGGAGTCCCCCTGGAAATCCTCGAGCATCTACCCCCATAACCAGAGCCTGCCTACTTTACTACTTTGTGCTCTCACCTACACCTCTGACTTTACGGGGGTCTGTCCCCCACCACCTCTTTTCGGAGAAGGAGTTAACTTAGAGCTAATAAAAAATTAACTTAGAGTTAATAAAAACTCCTGGGCGTGACAAGAGTGTTTAACCTACAAACTCCTCTGAAGGTTCTCTAGCCTGCCTGATGGCCTTGTCCAGCCACATGTGATTGCTCACAGCCTCCCAACCGTGAGAGGCACGAGATGCTTTAAATCTTCTAAAAACAGGTTCCTTAGAAAAGTTAGAAAACTATTAGTATAAGTATAATGGGCTGATTAGAAATTGTATTGGTGAAGGGCTTTTCATTTGTTGAGCCAATGTTTGTTGCTAAGTCTCCCCTGCCCTTACACACATTAATGAATATATAGAAGAAATAAGTATTAACCTTTGATATTAATCATGTTAGATCTTAGGCTAAGTAAATTCTTTCCTTAACTAAAACCCACTACACCCTCACCCTATAGGAATGTAACTTTATTTGGGTGGCGTCTGTTTTAAGAATAATCACCCCTGGAGAAATAAGTGTCCTGGTTGACTGACCGCTGTCACAAGGAGAGGGTCGTAAATTGTCAGCAGGCCCCCCCTGGCCAGAAGATGATGTAACACCCCTAAGACCTCTGTATACATTTGTGTGAAGCACCTGACTTTAATAAAACTCAGGACTGCTGTCCCCACGTGACTTTTGTATAACATCTCAGTGTATAAAAACAGACTCTGGAAAATAAAGAATTGGGATCAGTTTCTCGAAATACTGGTCTCCCCATGTCTCTCTCTCTCTCACTGTGGCTGAGTCTCCATCTGGAGCGCAGAACCCACCATACTTACTAATTATGCCTGGGCTTCTAAGATCCGACCGGGGAGGCCTCATTGTCTCCTCTCCTTCGGGAGAATGGAAGGACGCCTGTGGCCTACATAAGTGGCATAAACTTCTTGTCTTGAAGTTTTATTGGTCTCCCGTGTAAACCAAGCTACTCAGCCTCTTTTCTCCACTGAATTTTCCTACTGAGCTATCCTCATTCTATTACTCTTTACATCTTTAATTAATATCTAATTGAAGTTATTGTATCCTGATCCTCGCTGACGCTGTCCCCGCTTCGAATACCCTGGATCAGCCGGGGCTGGACCCCAGCACTAAAGAAAGCTGGAGTAGCAATCCTCATATCAGACAAAATAGACCTTAAAATAAAGAATATTACAAGAGACACTACATAATGATCATGATCAAGGGATCAGTCCAAGAGGAAGACAACAATTGTAAATATCTATGCACCCAACAGAGGAGCACCTCAATACATAAGACAAACACTAACAGACATAAAAGGAGAAATTGACAGTAACACAATAATAGGAGACTTCAACACCCCACTCACACCAATGGACAGATCATCAAAGCAGAAAATTAATAAGGAAACACAAGTCTTAAATGATACATTAGATGAATCTCATTGCTATCTTCAGGACATTCCATCCAAATGCAGAAGAATACACCTTCTTCTCAAGTGCACATAGAATATTCTCCAGGATAGACCACATCTTGGGTCACAAGTCAAACCTCAGTAAATTTAAGAAAATTGAAACTGTATCAAGCATCTACTCTGACTACAACACTATGAGGATAGATATCAGTTACAAGAAAAAGCTGTAAGAAACACAAACACATGGAGATTAAACAATACGTTTCTAAATAACCAACAGGTTACTGAAGAAATCAAAAAGGAAATCAAAAAATTTCTAGAAACAAACGACAATGAGAACATGACAACTCAAAACCTATGGGATGCAGCAAAAGCAGTTCTAAGAGGGAAATTTATAGCAATACAATCCTACCTCAAGAAACAAGAAAAACATCGAATAGACAACCTAACTTTAAACAACCTAAAGCAACTGGAAAAAGAACAGAAAAACAGTAGAAGAAAAGAAATGATAAAGATCAGAGCAGAAATAAATGAAAAAGAAATGAAAGAAACAATAGTAAAGATTAATAAAACTAAAGGCTTGCTCCTTGAGAAGATAAACAAAATTGACAAACCTTTGGCCAGACTCATCAAAAAAAAAGAAGGGTGAAATCAACAAAATTAGAAATGAAAAAGGAGAGATTACATCGGACAATACAGAAATACAAAGAATTATAAGAGACTATTATGAACAACTATATGGCAATAAAATGGATAACCTTGAAGAAATGGACAGATTATTAGAAAAGTTCAATCTTCCAAGACTGAACCAGGAAAAGATAGAAATTATGAACAACCCAATTACAAGCACTGATATTGAAACTGTGATCAAATCTCCCAAAAAACAAGCCCAGGACCAGATGACTTCCCAGGAGAATTCTATCAAACATTTAAAGAAGAGCTAATGCCTATTCTTCTAAAACTCTTTCAAAAATTGCAGAGGAAGGAACACTTCCAAACTCATTCTACAAGGACACCATCACCCTGATACCAAAACCAGAAAAAGACAACACACAAAAAAGAATACTACAGGCCAATATCACTGATGAACATAGACACAAAAGTCCTCAACAAAATTTTAGCAAACAGAATTCAGCAACACATCAAAAAGCTCATACACCCAATCAAGTTGGGTTTATTCCAGGGATGCAAGGATTCTTCAATATATGCAAATCAATCAATGTGATACACCATATTAACAAATTGAAAGATAAAAACCATATGATCATCTCAATAGATGCAGAAAAGGTCTTTGACAAAATTCAGCATCAATTTATGATTAAAATTCTTTTAAAAATGGGCATAGAAGAAATCTACATCAACATATATGATAAGCCTACAGCAAACATTATTCTCCATGGTGGAAAATTGAATGCATTCCCCCTAAGATCAGGAACAAGACAAGGGTGTCTATGTTCACCACTATTATTCAACATAGTTCTGGAAGTCCTAGCTACAGCAATCAGAGAAGAAAAAGAAATGAATCCAGATTGGAAAAGAATTAAAGCTCTCACTGTTTGCAGATGACAAGATACTGTACATGGAAAACCTTAAAGACAGAAAATTACTAGAGCTAATCAGTGAATTTGGCGAAGTTGCAGGATACAAAATCAATACACAGAAATCACTTGCATTTCTATATACTAACAATGAAAAATCAGAAAGAGAAATTAAGAAATCAATCCCATTCACCATTGCAACAAAAAGAAATATCTAGGAATAAACTTACCTAAGGAGACAAAAGAACTGTACATAGAAAACCATAAGACACTAATGAAAGAAATCAAAGATGATGTAAACAAATGGAGAAATATTACATGTTCCTGGGTAGGAAGAATCAATATTGTGAAAATGACTATACTATCAAACGCAATCTACAAATTCAATGTGATCCCTATCAAATTAGCAATGGTATTTTTCACACAACTAGAACAAAAAAAATTATAATTCATATGGAAACACAAAAGACCCTGAATAGCCAAAGCAGTCTTGAGAAAGAAGAATGGAGCTAAAGGAATCAACCTTTCTGACTTCAGTTTATACTACAAGGGTACAGTCATCAAGACAGTATGGTACTGGCACAAAAACAGAAATACAGACCCATGGAACAAGACAGAAAGCCCAGAAATAAACCCATGCACCTATGGGTACCTTATTTTTGACAAAAAGGGCAAGAATATACAATGGGGCAAAGACAATCTCTTCACTAAATGGTGCTGGGAATACTGGACAGCTGCATGAAAAAAATGAAATTAGAACACTTTCTAATACCGTACACAAGATAAACTCAAAATTGACTAAAGACCAAAATGTAAGACCAGAAACTATAAAACTCTTAGAGGAGAATATAGGTAGAACACTCAATGACATAAATCAAAGCAAGATCCTCTATGACCCACCTCCTAGAGTAATGGAAATAAAAACCAAAGTAAACAAGTGGGACCCGATTAAACTTAAAAACTTTTACACAGCAAAGTAAACTATAAGCAAGGTGAAAAGACAACCCTCAGAATGGAAGAAAATAATAGTAAATGAAACAACTGAAAAAGGATTAATTTCCAAAAAATGCAAGCAACTCATAAAACTCAATACCAGAAAAACCAACAACCCAATCAAAAAGTGGGAAAAAGACCTAAACACACATTTCCCCAAAGAAGACATACAGATGGCTAACAAACACATGCAAAGATGCTCAACATTGCTCATTATTCAGTTCAGTTCAGTTCAGTCGCTCAGTCGTGTCCGACTCTTTGCGACCCCATGAATCGCAGCACACCAGGTCTCCCTGTCCATCACCAACTCCCGGAGTTCACTCAAACTCACGTCCATCGAGTCGATGATGCCATCCACTTAGAGAAATGCAAATCAAAACTACAATGAAATATCACCTCACACCAGTCAGAATGGCTATCATCAAAAAGTCTAAAAATCAATAAATGCTGGACAGGGTGTGGAGAAGGCTCTTGCACTGTTGGTGGGAATGTAAATTGATACAGCCACTGTGGAAGATGGTATGGAGATTATTTAAAAAACTAGGACTAAAACCACCATCAATTCAGTTCAGTCACTCAGTTGTGTCCCACTCTTTGTGACCCCATGAATCGCAGCATGCCAGGCTTCCCTGTCCATCACCAACTCGCCGAGTTCACTCAAACTCATGTCCATCGAGTCAGTGATGCCATCCAGCCATCTCATCCTCTGTCGTTCCCTTTTCCTCCTGCCCCCAATCCCTCCCAGCATCAGAGTCTTTTCCAGTGAGTCAACTCTTGGCATGAGGTGGCCAAAGTACTGGAGTTTCAGCTTTAGCATCATTCCTTCCAAAGAACACCCAGGGCTGATCTCCTTCAGAATGGACTGGTTGGATCTCTTTGCAGTCCAAGGGACTCTCAAGAGTCTTCTCCAACACTGCAGTTCAAAAGCATCAATTCTTCAGCGCTCAGCTTTCTTCACAGTCCAACTCTCACATCCATACCTGGACATGGAACAACAGACTGGTTCCAAATAGGAAAAGGAGTACCTCAAGGCTATATACTATCACCCTGCTTATTTAACTTCTATGCAGAGTACATCATGAGAAACGCTGGGCCGGAAGAAGCACAAGCTGGAATCAAGATTGCTGGGAGAAATATCAATAACCTCAGATATGCAGATGACACCACCCTTATGGCAGAAAGTGAAGAGGAACTAAAAAGCCTCTTGATGAAAGTGAAAGTGGAGAGTGAAAAAGTTGGCTTAAAGCTCAACATTCAGAAAACGAAGATCATGGCATCTGGTCCCATCACTTCATGGGAAATAGATGGGGAAACAGTGGAAACAGTGTCAGACTTTATCTTTTTGGGCTCCAAAATCACTGCAGATGGTGACTGCAGCCATAAAATTAAAAGACGCTTACTCCTTGGAAGGAAAACCACCATATCACCCAGCAGTCCCACTCCTAGGCATATACCCTGAGGAAACCAAAATTGGAAATTACACATGTATCCCATTGTTCACTGCAGCACAATTTACAATAGCTAGAACATGGAAGTAACCTTAGATCTCCATCTACAGATGAATGGATAAAGAAGTTGTACGTATACACAATGGAATATTTCTCAGCATTATAAAAGAACACCTTTGAGTCATTTCTAATGAGGTGGATGAACCTAGAACCTATTATACAGAGTGAAAGTCAGAAAGAGAAAGATAAATATTATATTCTAACACACATATATATGGAATCTAGAAAAATGGTACTGAAGAATCTATTTAAAGGGCAGCAATGGAGAAACAGACATAAAGAATAGATTTATGGACATGGGGAGAGGGGAGGAGAGGGTGAGGTGTATGGAAAGAGTAATGTGGAAATTTACATTACCATATGTAAAATAGATAAACGGGAATTTGCTGTATGGCTCAGAAAACTCCAGCAGGGACTCTGTATCAACCTAGAGGGGTGGCATGGGGAGGGAGATGGGAGGGAGTTTCAAAAGGGAGGGGATGTATGTATACCTATGGCTAACTCATGTTGAAGTCTGACAGAAAACAACAAAATTCTGTAAATCAGTTATTCTTCAATAAAAAAATTAATTAAAAAACCTTTTTCTGGTATTACTTTAAATCAGGATATTATAGAGACTAATCCAAAGTTCGGAGAAGGCAATGGCACCCCACTCCAGTATTCTTGCCTGGAAAATCCCATGGGCCGAGGAGCCTGGTAGGCTGCAATCCATGGGGTCCCAAAGAGTTGGACACGACTGAGCGACTTGACTTTCACTTTTCACTTTCATGCATTGGAGAAGGAAATGGCAATCCACTCCAGTGTTCTTGCCTGGAGAATCCCAGGGACAGGGGAGCCTGGTGGGCTGCCGTCTATGGGGTCACACAGAGGCGGACACGACTGAAGTGACTTAGCAGCAGCAGCAGCAATCCAAAGTTAAAACACTTAGAAAAACTATTTGTTAATATGGATCACAGGATTAAGGTGATAGATGTTTGGCAGTATAATTAGTATCATTTTTCCTTATTATTATATGAAAATTAAATTTAATATAATTTGACTCTGGATTTATTACATGCTATGACAGTTTCTAGTGTGAACTCATGGTTTTGATTATTGCTGCCTCAAAAATAAGAGAAGCCCTCATATTAGATGGGAATCATTTATATCTACTTTTCCATTGAAGACTAAGAACCCTGAAATGTAAAATGTACAATGAAAATCTAAATGGAGATGCTGTTTGTCATTAAAGTAAAACATTCTTCTGTGTCACCATAGGTAAGTGTTCAGGGACAGTCTTGTTCTTGAAGTAAGGCAGGGGGCCATTCTAAATTTTAAACAGCTGTGCTAGTCTTTTAAAATGATAAAAAGATTGTAGTTCATTAAAAATGTCAAGTATTTAATAATAGCAATAGCCAGAAGTCATGAATATTACTCAATATGACTGAAATTAAGACATCTTCATGGATATCCAAGAAAAGTACAGGCAACTTTTCACTAAAGCTTATAAAATTAATTTACATTCTTGTTTACTAAATGATTACATGAATTTTGTAAACTATGGAGATCCCAATTCTCAGCTCCTTATATCAGAAGAACAAGAGTGTTTTTGAAAGTTCATAATCTTTTGATATAGAATCATACTGTGGATTTTGAAAGGCTTGATTTAGAGTATGTGTGTTCTTAATATATGTTAATTAATAAAACTGAGCAGTTTTTAATGTCTTCAGCTTGTGTAATTAGTCAAGCATTACCGTGCAACCAATATTAACCTGTCCCACCTTATTTAAAGTCGTAGGTAAAAGACAGCCACCTTAAAGCATCTGGGGACACGCGGAGATGACATCTCTAGTAATCCTTTTTCTAACTAGCTTTAAATCTCAAATAATTTGAGATCATGTTCACCATCATTTGTATATTGTGTCATTTTCTCCTTTTTGTAACCACTGGGACATTGTGGTGGTCCTAATAAGGATTATATATAGTATAGTTGAGAGTTTATTTAAACTATTCCATGATATGGCCACACTGGCGTCAGTTTTGTGGAGCCAGGCAGCCTCCAGGTATTTTGAACGATACCAACTGTTCCTGTATGCACATGCACTTGATAACAGCTTGCAAAATAGCAAGAAAATAGAAATTCCTGACGCTCTTCCCCTGCAGTACTTGTGGTCAGCTGTCCTTCTGCACCCCAGGTTGTTATTCTCAAGCACCCTTTCAACGAGACCTCATAGAGTTCACCCAGATCTCACTCATTTTTGTTTGAATTGAACAATTCACATTTCGTCCAGATCACCCGCAGCACTTCACCTGTGTTTGCTAATAAATGCGTGTGCCCCAAGTACCACCACTCTCTCTGCCCGCCTCTGGCCTTGCCCTCCACGAGGGGGTCTTCAATGATGAAGATGATCTGAATGTCTTTGAACTTGTTAAAAATAATTTCTAATGTAATTGGCCCCTAAAACTTTAAAAATTGACATTTGCTGTCTTTTTAGTTTATGCTCCGAAGAAGGGGTATTGTTTCAATAGAACAGAATCATAAAACCCCGCCAGTTAAGTTTTTCTGGGCAGGCTTATGGAAGCCAATGTGGAGGTATTTCAGAGGCAAGGAAATAAGACCACCAGGGACTTCTGTGCTGGTGCAGTGGCTGAGTCCTCACTCAGAATGCAGGATACCCGAGTTCAATCCCTGGTCAGGCAACTAGGTCCTACATGCTACAGCTAAAGATCTCATGTGCTGCAACTAAGACTCAAAAATATTTCTAAAAATAGAAATATTTTTCTAAATGATAGTGTAAACAAAGGAAAAGAAAAGGTTAGGGCCTAATTTCTACTCTCAAATCTCTGCCATTCCTGAGGCTGCGTCAGGTCTAAGCTCACCTGTGCGCCATACCTCACTGAACAGATGAGAAACAGTCCTTTATTGGAATTGCCTTACACCTTCCACAGAACAGAAGCTAAAATAATCAGTTATACAACGAATCACAAACACGGTCCTCGAGTTTTCGCCCATACTCATGGGCATACTCTAAAGCATGTCTTCTTTGCGGGCTCTGCCACCATTGTGTTTGGCTGAATTCACAAACCTGCTGTAATCTGTAGCTTCCCTGTCACTACTCTGAATCTCCTTTCCTGCTAAGCGTTGTCTCCTGACAGTAATTAAAACCTCCTGCCACTGCTATATCTACTGCAGCTGCTGGAACTCCCATAACTACCTTGGCTTCGTGGTTTGGCAAAGTATTGGCCTCCACCACCATAAGGGCCTCCAAGATTTCCTCTGTCCATGGGTCTGAAATTTGAAGATCGATTGTTGTCATTACCAAAATCACTGTAGCTTCCGCCGCCTCCAGAATTGCTCCCATCATTACCAAATCCATCATCAGAGCCACCTCCACCGCCACCGCACCCACCACCACCACAGCTGCCACCAAAGCCTCCTCGACCGCCGAAGTTTCTCCACAACCAAAGTTGTCATTCCCACCAAAGCCACCTCCATGGCCACCACCGAAGTTCCCAGAACCACTTCAACCTCTTTGGCCGGATGACATACTAGCCCACTCTTGCTTAAGTAGGGCTCTCCTTACCGCACAGTTGTGGCCATTCACAATGTGGTATTTCTGAACCTTGTCTACGGAGTCTTATCTTGTCTATGGAGTCATGGTCATCAAAGGCTATGAAAGCAAAGCCTCTTATTTTGCCACTGCCTCAGTCAGTCATGATTTCAATCACTTCAGCTTTCCCATACTGTTCAAAATCATCTCTTAGGTGATGTCCTCAGTGTCTTCTTTAATGTCACCAGCAAAAATCTTTTTCACAGTTAAGTGGGCAGACATCACTTTCCTGACAAAGGTCCATCTAGTCAAAGCTATGATTTTTCCAGTATTCATGTTGAGAGTTGAAGTGTAAAGAAGCCTGAGTACTGAAGAATTGATGCTTTCAAACTGTGGTGCTGGAGAAGACTCTTGAGAGTCACTTGGACTGCAAGGAGATCAAACCAGTCAAACCTAAAGGAAATCAACCCTGAATATTTATTGGAAGAGCTGACTCATTGGAAAAGATCCTGATGCTGGAAGACTGAAGGCGGGAGGAGAAGGGACGACAGAGGATGACATGGTTGGATGGCATCACATCATGGACGTGAGTTTGAGCAAAATCCTGGAGATAGTGAAGGACAGGGAGGCCTGGAATGTTGCAGTCCATGGAGTTGCAAAGAGATATGACTGAGAGTCTGAACAACAACAAAAACCCCTCTCTGTAATGCAAAAAGAAAGAACTAGCAGGAGAGTTCTACAAAGAGAATGCCTGAAAGGAGAGCATCAAATACAGGATGTGATTAGCATATCCGGTTAGTCTTGATTATCAACTACAGGTCAGGAACAGAAAAAGTAAAAAAGAGCCCAGAAAAGGGTGAGAGAAACAAGGAAACTTTTCCTTTTTTTTTTTTTAACTGCATCAGCTGCAGGTTGCAGAACTGAGTTTCTGCCTTTGAAGTTATTTTCTCAACATATGGATGGGGAGTTTGCAACATAAAACTGATGCTTAATGGGGCCCTGTAAGACTCCTGGGCCTGGAGGCATTTTTGTTCCCAGTTTCTTATAGGCAAGACTCCAGCCTCCAAGACCTTCTCTCAGTTTGAAAGAGTTGCTAATCAGAGGAGGTAATGAAACCACCTGAGGCAGATCAAAGGAGGCTTGTCAAGATTTGAAGACCAGATCACCTAAGACCCTTCACACACCCTAATCTAGTCATCAACCCCACCCTTTTGAAACTTTGCCAAGAATGAATACAAGACTGTTACTGCCTTGATCCTCATCACCTACTCCTGCCTGACTCTCCTACTCACCAGGGAGTGGGGTTCAGTTCTTAAACCACAAGCCTACTGTGTTCCCCCTTTGCCTGGCAAAGTAACACAGCCACTATATTTCTCCTCCATAACTCTGTCTCTGTATTTGTTTGGCATTGGTGCACAGAGAGCCAAGATTTTGGCCAAAACATCCCCAGAGAAGAGGCAGAGCAGGAGGAAGAAGACGAAATGGCAGCTTCACAGGTAAATGTCCCGTTCCTGGGTCTGGGGCTGTGTCTGCTTTTCCTCCAGCAATGCCTGGACTGAGAACCTGCAAACCTTTATTCTCTGCTTCTAATTTTTCTGCTTGGGCAGTTTGTTATCACCTTCTTCTTTTTTCCTTTTCTTACAATAGTGAAGACGGGCTGTTCATGCTGCTGCTCCCTTAGGGACCAGAGCTTGCTCTCCATTGTTTGTATTTTGGCTTTCTATAGAGCATGATGAATTCTCAACATGAATTAGTGATGTTCAGTGTTGAATATATATTCCCTTTGTGAGAGATCAACTCAGGGAGGCACTGGTATCCGAGATTCCCACCTGGATGTGATTTGGTGTTGGGATCCTAGGGAAGTAGGGAAAATGCTGTGATGAGTTTACATGTGGATGCAATTCAGCTGTTTAGAACAGGAGTAAGAAAATACCCTTGGAACTCGATGGGCCAGAATTTTTCAGAAAATTTTCAGAAATAAAAACAGTAGGACAGACCATCCTGTATATTGACAAGAAAGACATACTAATTAAATGTACTATTAGGCTACAGATCAGGGGAGGTATATATGAAGTGAAATTTGCTTAAAACTGACATTTTTTCATAATAGATTCAGATCATGGTTTCCATAATTTTGTCAAAATACCAGGCAATTATAATGCATTCTTCATGTACTTCTTACCCCGTGACCTCAGAGGTTCACTGGTTCAGGTTCTGCTATGAGATTCCCATGCCATGAAGTTCATATCTTTTCCTGTCTTGTCCACCAAAAAGACACACAATGTGAGAGTTGCGAGTTAAGTTTTATTTGGGACAAAATGAGGAATGCCGATATCGCTCAGAAATAGCTCTGAGAGACCACTCCAAAGAGGCAGTGGGGGGAGGTCAATATAGAAGATTGTGCTGAAGGAGTTCAGTTCAATCAAGCACCCATTTTACATAAGATTTTCTGCTAGGCACCAGGAGCTGCTGTCTGCATGAAGGGATTTAATGTTTTTACTGTTTTTCTAGATAAGAGGAGAAGCAAGGATTGGCATCATGAGATCAGTTCCTGAAAGTATCTAACTCTCTAAAGACTTTTTGCACTAGTTTCCTGGAGCACAGAGTGTCGGGACTGTCAGCTGCAGTAGCACAAAAAGAAAGTAAAAGTGAAGTTGCTCAGTTGTGTCAACTCTTTGAGATCCTATGGAGTGTAGCCTCCCAGGCTCCTCCTCTGTCCATGGGATTTTCCAGGCAAGAGTACTGGAGTGGGGTGCCATTGCCTTCTCCGTGTTGTTGTTCAGTTGCTGGTAAATGCTCTTGATAAGTGCCAATTTGTACTTGCCAGGCTTTAACCAAGGGCCTTAGAACAAAGAAGTGAGGAATGTGCCATGGAGAAAATCCATATGCTCTGAGTTTCTCTTGGCTTTGAAAAATGAGCACTCTTGTGTTTAGCAGAGATGCTGTGTTTTGGGAACGGGGGTTTTTGTCACTCAAATCCAGGTCTGATCGTTTCCAGTACACTCCACGTTCACATCACAAACATGGTCTCATCACATTTTTGTACTTTCCAAAATGTTTACAAGAATCATATTAGTGCTAATCTATGTTCAACTGTGTTAAATTTTAAAATAAAACTGTGCAAATGATACAGATTTTCAGTAAATTAAAAAATTCAGAACCAGAGCTCTGTTTTATTTTATATCATTGTGTATATTTGTACTCTCGTGTATTTACAAAAATAAAAAGAATATCATCCCCATAGATAGGTATATTGTTAACCAGTTAAAAATTATCCTGATTTTATTGAAATGAAAAGTTTTCTCTCTTACTCTTAATAAGTATATAGTCACATTTTAGAGTATGTCTGTAGGCATGAACATGTTAACATGATTTGATCAATTATTTTTCCTGTTTTTTACATTCTTCACAATTAGAGAAACTTCTATAAATTTTTTATTAGAGTTGTCCTTGTGTTTTTGTCTGTGTTTTATTAGTTAAAGTCTAGAGTACATACACTGAAGTAGATTTAAGCTCTGCCATTTAACAGATGTCTCTTAGATATTGCAGAAAGGTGGAGCAGCAATATTACTGATTTTAAATGACTTTTATTGTACCTTCAAGACTCTATAAAAGATGTTAGAAAGATATATGGTATATAGTAAATTGTTGCTGCTCAGGCTATTAGACCTGTAAAGTCTGTAAAACACTTAAAGTTCAAAGTTAACTATGGATTCTTCCCTTAATATTCTACTTCATTGCTGTTCAAAATGGTCATTCGTGGAGCAAAACTTTCAACATAACTGGTGAAAATAAGCTTGTTAAAATCTGGCACATTGCCCCCCAGGCCCCCCTCCAGAATTCTTGGATCAGAATCTGCTTTTTAAAAATATTTCTTGTTTCTTTGATAAACAGTTTATCCTGGGTCATGTGAGTACAACACTCAAAAATAAATCTTCTAGTGTTGATCTAATTATTTTATGATTTCTCTTCCAGATCAGAATAGTTCTGAATGTTTTGTAGATCATATCTCATTCTCTTTTCTTGGGGTTGGAAATACGGTAGAAAATATTACTGTGTAAAAATTACATTATTGTGTTATACCAGCCATTCTCCTCAATCAAAACCAGTGCTCCAAACTTGGTGTTTTCATCTTGGGTCACATTAGGAAGTCTTCCCACAGCCACATGGCATCTGTACTTTGTATTTCAGGGATGGCTGACATTCCAGGATGTGGCCATAGACTTCACCCAAGAGGAGTGGGAATGCCTGGACCTCGGTCAGCGCGAATTGTACAGGGACGTGATGTTACAGAACTACAGGAACCTGGCCTCCTTGGGTGAGGATAACTGCCTTCCAAAATCCCTTATCTGGGTTTTGGTTCCATCATTTCTAAAATGTCTTCTGAAATCTTCTCCTTCCCACAATAATTTCAGATCCCTGCTTTCTAGGGGAAAATGGGAATTTATGAGTTTAGAAAAAAGGCTTTATGATTCAATATGATTGTAACCTTTTGCTTCCTTGATGTAGTCTGCCTCCTTCAGTCTAGCTTAGTGGTAATTGTATAAGTTTCATAGTATTAAATAGCGGTACCCTCCTCTTCAAATCACATGTCCACTACTTACTTTTGCCTTAGTGGTACTTGACCAGAATCTCAGGGTCTGTTCTTTATGTATTTGTTAGTATTATAAAGCTGCTTTCAGTAAAGTATTTGGGGAAATCATTCTCTAGGCTGTATTAAGCACACTTTCTCTTCTCACCAATATGTATTATATTGGAAGCTGAAGAATCTTCTAGCAAAAAATAATATTTCTTTTTCTGATAAGCAGGTTTTGTGGTCTCTAAGCCAGACCTGGTCACCTTTCTGGAGCAAATGAAGTATCCCAGGAATATAAGGAGAGTTGAGACAACAGCCATATACACAGGTACATGTGAATACATGGGGCCGATGACTCAGGTGAGAGGTCCAAGGATCAGTGAGGAAATCATGCTTTGTCATGTGGTTTGGGAAGATCTGCTTCAGTCGAAATGATTTGGAGAATTCTGGATTTATTTCTGTTGCTGTGATAGACAGATACTGCTTGCCCCATTCTGTCTGTTGAATCATTTCTGAATTCACCTCCAGTGATTAGTTTCCTCATTCACAGTGAGAACTGAACCTCTCTTCTTGGTCTGTGACAACCTGCATGAATTGACAGCTGTTTGATTTCTTAGGGGTCAGAGGAAAACACATTTCTGAATAACTCTATGACACTCCTTTGAAAGTTTCTTTCTACTCTTTGAGACAAAAGCGTGTGAGTGGAGTTGCAGACACACTGCCAAAATTCGAGGAATAGTGGGGACACATTTGTTTCTGACTTATAATTTCTAAAACACTGAAAGCTACAAATACGACCTTATAAAATTTAAACTCAAATAATTTCACTGCATGAAGGAAAACCTCCCTAAAATGAAAGAATGCAAATCTCAGGCTTACTTCAAAGTCTCTCTTTTCTTTATATGAACTCATGTTAAATATGTTAAGTGTATTTGCC
Source organism: Bos grunniens (assembly GCF_055505025.1). NCBI lineage: Eukaryota > Metazoa > Chordata > Mammalia > Artiodactyla > Bovidae > Bos > Bos grunniens. Next base: position 61,139,679 of record NC_141182.1, on the reverse strand, counting down.
ACAATTCCTCAATGCTAAAATAATTTAATATATTCAATTAGTTGAAAGAATTTTCAAATAAATTGGCATAAGAACTTACACATTTTCCACCATATTTTTAATGGTTGTTGCAAAGAATTATGATTTGTAGATTATATAAAGAAAATTTTTTAAAACGGTCTTATTGGGGTATAGCTGTTCTACAATGTTGTGCTGCTATACAGCAAAGACGCTCTACTCTTTTTTAGATGTCTTTCCCAGTTAGATCTCCACAGACCACTGAATAGAGTTCCAACCATATTTTTAAAGATTCATTTCTTATTTAATTACTATTAAGTTTACCCTGTTTCTTATCAGTGTCTCCAAACTTTGTCTTATATGCCCTCACTTTTTTTTTTTCTTCAACTAAGGCAGCAAAGAGATTATTTACTGTACATGTATTACATTTGGTGACAACTGAGAACAGAATTAGTCCAGAATGTCAGAAACCCAGGACAAAGAACCAGAAGTGAAAGTGTTAGTCACTCAGTTCACTTCAGTCACTCAGTCACGTCCAACTCTTTGTGACCCCATGAATCGCAGCACGCCAGGCCTCCCTGTCCATCACCAACTCCCGGAGTTCACTCAGACTCACGTACATCGAGTCGGTGATGCCATCCAGCCATCTCATCCTCTGTCATCCCCTTCTCCTCCTGCCCCCAATCCCTCCCACCATCAGAGTCTTTTCCAATCAGTCAACTCTTCACGTGAGGTGGCCAGAGTACTGGAGTTTCAGCTTTAGCATCAGTCCTTCCAAAGAACACCCAGGGCTGATCTCCTTCAGAATGGACTGGTTGGATCTCCTTGCAGTCCAAGGGACTCTCAAGAGTCTTCTCCAACACCACAGTTCAAAAGCATCAATTCTTCAGCGCTCAGCTTTCTTCACAGTCCAACTCTCACATCCATACATGGCCACTGGGAAAGACGGACCTTTGTTGGCAAAGTAATGTCTCTGCTTTTGAATATGCTATCTATGTTGGTCATAACTTTCCTTTCAAGGAGTAAGCGTCTTTTAATTTCATGGCTGCAGTCACCATCTGCAGTGATTTTGGAGCCCCCAAAAATAAAGTCTGACACTATTTCCACTGTTTCCCCATCTATTTTCCATGAAGTGATGGGACCAGATGCCGTGATCTTCGTTTTCGGAATGTTGAACTTTAAGCCAACTTTTTCACTGTCCACTTTCACTTTCATCAAGAGGCTTTTGAGTTCCTCTTCACTTTCTGCCATAAGTGTGGTGTCATCTGCATATCTGAGGTTATTGATACTTCTCCCGGCAATCTTGATTCCAGCTTGTGTTTCTTCCAGCCCAGCGTTTCTCATGATGTACTCTGCATAGAAGTTGAATAAGCAGGGTGACAGTATACAGCCTTGAAGTACTCCTTTTCCTATTTGGAACCATTCTGTTGTTCCATGTCCAGTTCTAACTATTGCTTCCTGACCTGCATATAGGTTTCTCAAGAGGCAGATCAGGTGTTCTGGTATTCCCATCTCTTTCAGAATTTTCCACAGTTTATTGTGATCCACACACTCAAAGGCTTTGGCATAGTCAATAAAGCAGAAATAGATTTTTTTATGGAGCTCTCTTGCTTTTTCAATGATCTAGTAGATGTTGGCAATTTGATCTCTGATTCCTCTGCCTTTCCTAAAACCAGGTTGAACATCTGGAAGTTCACGGTTCACGTATTGCTGAAGCCTGGCTTGGAGAATTTTGAGATTACTTTACTAGCGTGTGAGATGAGTGCAACTGTGTGGTAGTTTGAGCATTCTTTGGCATTGCCTTTCTTTGGGATTAGAATGAAAACTGACCTTTTCCAGTCCTGTGGCCACTGCTGAGTTTTCCAAATGTGCTGGCATATTGAGTGCAGCACTTTCACAGCATCATCTTTCAGGATTTGAAAGAGCTCCACTGGAATTCCATCACCTCCACTAGCTTTGTTCGTAGTGATGCTTTCTAAGGCCCAGTTCACTTCACATTCCAGGATGTCTGGCTCTAGGGCAGTGATCACACCATCGTGATTATCTGGGTTGTGAAGATCTTTTTTGTACAGTTCTTCTGTGTATTCTTGGCACCTCTTCTTAATATCTTCTGCTTCTGTTAGGTCCATACTATTTCTATCCTGTATCGAGCCCATCTTTGCATGAAATGTTCCCTTAGTATCTCTAATTTTCTTGAAGAGATCTCTAGTCTTTCCCATTCTGTTATTTTTCTCTATTTCTTTGCATTGATTGCTGAGGAAGGCTTTCTTATCTCTCCTTGCTATTCTTTGGAACTCTGCATTCAGATGCTTATATCTTTCCTTTTCTCCTTTGCTTTTCGCTTCTCTTCTTTTCACAGCTATTTGTAAGGTCTCCTCAGACAGCCATTTTGCTTTTTTCATTTCTTTTCCATGGGGATGGTCTTGATCCCTGTCTCCTGTACAATGTCACGAACCTCATTCCATAGTTCATCAGGCACTCTATCTATCAGGTCTAGGCCCTTAAATCTGTTTCTCACTTCCACTGTATAATCATAAGGGATTAGATTTAGGTCATACCTGAATGGTCTAGTGGTTTTCCCTACTTTCTTCAATTTAAGTCTGAATTTGGCAATAAGGAGTTCATGATCAGAGCCACAGCCAGCTCCCTGTCTTATTTTTGCTGACTGTATAGAGCTTCTCCATCTTTGGCTGCAAAGAATATAATCAATCTGATTTCGATGTTGACCATCTGGTGATGTCCATGTGTAGAGTCTTCTCTTGTGTTGCTGGAAGAGGGTGTTTGCTGTGAAGCCTTTGCCCTGCTTCATTCCGTATTCCAAGGCCAAATTTGCCTGTTACTCCAGGTGTTTTTTGACTTCCCACTTTTGCATTCTAGTCCCCTATAATGAAAAGGACATCTTTTTTGGGTGTTAGTTCTAAAAAGTCTTGTAGGTCTTCATAGAACCGTTTAACTTCAGCTTCTTCAGTGTTACTGGTTGGGGCATAGACTTGGATTACTGTGATATTGAATGGCTTGCCTTCGAAACAAATAGATCATTCTGTCGTTTTTGAGATTACATCCAAGTACTGCATTTTGGACTCTTTTGTTGACCATCATGGCTACTCCATTTCTTCTGAGGGATTCCTGCCCACCATAGTAGATAAAATGGTCATCTGAGTTAAATTCACCCATTCCAGTCCATTTTAGTTAGCTGATTCCTAGAATGTCAATGTTCACTCTTGCCATCTCTTGTTTGACCACTTCCAATTTGCCTTGATTCGTGGACCTGACATTCCAGGTTCCTATGCAATATCGCTCTTTACAGCATCGGACCTTGCTTCTATCACCATTCACATCCACAGCTGGGTATTCTTTTTGCTTTGGCTCCATCCCTTCATTCTTTCTGGAGTTATTTCTCCACTGATCTCCAGTAGCATATTGGGCACCTACTGACCTGGGGAGTTCCTCTTTCAGTATCCTATCATTTTGCCTTTTCATACTGTTCATGGGGTTCTCAAGGCAAGAATACTGAAGTGGTTTGCCATTCCCTTCTCCAGTGGACCACTTTCTGTTCAGACCTCTCCACCATGACCCACCCATCTTGGGTGGCCTCACCTAGCATAGCTTAGTTTCATTGAGTTAGACAAGGATGTGGTCCTAGTGTGATTAGATTGACTAGTTTTCTGTGAGTATGGTTTCAGTGTGTCTGCCCTCTGATGCCCTCTTGCAACACCTACCTTCTTACTTGGGTTTCTCTTACCTTGGACATGGGCTATCTCTTCACGGCTGCTCCAGCAAAGCGCAGCCACTGCTCCTTACCTTGGATGAGGGGTATCTCCTCACCACCGCCCCTCTTGACCTTGAACGTGGAGTAGCTCCTCTCCGCCCTTCTGCACCCATGCAGCCACCGCTCCTTGGACCTCAGTCATGTGCAAGTCTTTGCAACCCCATGGACTGTAGGTCAAGAGTCTCCTCTGTCCTTGGGATTCTCCAGGCAAGAATACTGGAATAGGTTGCCATTTCCTTCATGTCATCACTTTCTGATTAAATCTGCATCAATATCATTTATTTTTAGATTGAAACATCTAATAAAACATGCTCAAATAAAAACACATGTGGTAAGAAGTGGCCTAAAGAATTAAAGGATTCTAGTATGTCTGAAAATGTTCTGTGTTTCCATTTAATACGACTTAAAGCAAAACTAATCATTAGATTGCCTGTCTCCTCTTCATTTAGTGGTTCTTGTAGCTTTCAATCTTGCTCCTTCCTCTAAACCATACTTCTTTGTCCTCTCATTTTGTCATATTTTCTGTGCTTGTGGTTTCCGTTCTGCAGGCTGAAGGATCTTAGTTGCTTTTGCTCTGGTGTGTGTCCCCTGGGGGTGAGGTTGGTCCAGAGACTTGTGCCCTTATCCCCTTGAAGGGGATTTTGTTTGATGTTATTGTGACCCAAGCCTGCGCTGGATATCGAGGGGAGCTTCCCCTTTGCTCTGTGGCCGTCACTGCCCTGTCTATGGTGGGGTCTGCTCCCTGGTTGGTGGAACAGAGCCCCCAGATCTGTTTCTGTGATTGTGATCTGTGGTCGAGGCAGGTGGGATTGGAGCACACCCACTGGGAGAGAAGCCACTGAGGATTGCTCCTCTGGGGATGTTCACCTCGGGGTGTGCCCTGTGTGTCACCTTCATGCCTTGTGCGAGCTCTCATGTGACCCTGGTTGGCACTGCCCTTGGCCCCACCTTAACCATGGGCATGATGGGACATGGCCCTGGTGTCTCTCAGATGTTGTTTTCACCAGGTCACCAGCATACATCCCCTGAACTCAGGTCCCAGAATTGCATTCATCATGGAGCTGGACCCGCTGTGGTGCAGTAGAGGCAGCTCAGACTCCGGCCTGGCCCTGCCCTCTTGTGTATCTGTACAAAGGCTACAGCTGCTAAAGCTACACCTGCCATGACTGGGGGAGCCCTGGTTGTGCATTCAGATGCTCTGTAGGGGTGAAGTTACAAAGCCAGTTGTGGGTATAAAAGCATGGTTTGTGTAGCTGATACAAGAGATTTCAGCTTTTTTTCCTTATTCGGGTTCAGCTGTGCTTTCCTTCCACCTATACAATTGGCCCACCCACACGTGGCTGTTCCTAAGGCTGTCCCAGAGCACAGGAGTCTATGATATGTGGAGGAAATACATGGTAGAAGATAGTGGATGGAGGCTCAGTAGAGTCCACCTCAGTAGGAGCCCTTCCTAGTGCCTGGTGAGCAGGGGCCAGCACAGAGGGAGAGAGACTGCAATGGGCTTCTTCTTTGGCATCACTCACCAATGGCGCTCTGCGCTATGGTGGTTCAGGCTTCCTCCACATGCATTCCCATGTGTAGACCTACTCCCTCCCTCCCATCTCCTCAGGATGTCTCCTCACAGCCCACAGCAGTCCTCTGCCTGGGTCTGCTCTCCAGACCCCACATTCCAGCACCCAGCCCTTGTCTGCAGCAGTGGACACCCTCTCAGGCTGGGTGGTCAGGGCTGGGGTCAGTACCCTGTGTAGAGGTCTCACTCTGTCCTGCTATCTCTGACTCTTGCCGTGTTCTTTTCCCATAGAAAATGAGGCTTCCCTTCTGTCCCAGCTGGGCTCTCCCCCTCAGTGAGGAGCTTCCCCAGGTGTGGAGACCTCTCCTCTCTTCTGATCCCCCGAGAGTTGGAGGTCCCATCCCACTTCTTTCCTGTTCCTTTCCCTTGTTTTCTCGTCCTACCTGGCAAAGCAGAAATTGTTCTTGTTCCCATTCTTGTTCTTTTAGATTTCCAAGGGCCTCTGCTAGTGTTCAGCTGCGATCTGTGCATTTTGTTCCATTTCTGATGTATTTTTGATGTGACTGTGGAGAGATGAACTCCATGTCTGCCTAGTCTTCTGGCACCTTGATCCTTCCATCTCTATTTTATTTTTATTCTATCCTATGTTGTTGGTGGTGTTCTATCTTATTTATTTTTTTATTTTTTTAATTTCTAAACAAGTGAAGGGTTCACCAATTTTCTCTAAATCTTTAAGGATGTTCACTGAGAATAGTAGGTAAAATTACTTATTACTTGGTATCTTTCAGCTATGTCTCCACAAGATACCCAGAATTTGATGCCAAAAAATCCAGGGTTAGAAGATTTATCCTCAAAAGCAAACCTACAAATATATGAAAGATTTCACCTCAGAAACTTAAATTTAATGAAAAACTGGGAATATATGAGGGCATATGAAGGACAGAGAGGATGTTTATATGCACATAAAGAAATTGAGACAGTTACACATAATTCGAACATTACTGCAAAAACATATGAGCAACGTGAGTCAAACTGGGAAAAACACCAATTTCAGTCTTCAACATCTGCCAAGAAGTATAAGATTTTAAGAAAAGATTTACGTCATTTTTTGAAACATACATGTTCTCTGAAGGGAAACGTGGAAAATTTGGAAGATAATCTAGTCTCTACTGCAAATACTTGTTCAAAAAATTCTCAATATAGGCTTAGATTAAACAAACATTCAAGCGTGTCTGAACACCAGAAATTTAACAATGAGGGGGAAAACCCACAATATAATCAATTTGAGGGATCCGTGAGCAGGGGGTCATTATTCTTCCCCCAAAAGACATTTTGTCTCCATTCCAAGATGTATCATGTTGATAATAATGGAAGAGATATAACCCAACCATCATTGTTCAGTACATATCGTGATATGGTTAATACGGAACAACTTTCCATGTGTAATAAAATGAGTCAGGCCTTAAGTGAGTGCTCCAGCCCCAATAATTACCAGAGTATTTATGATGGAGTGAGAGGGTATTCAGGCAATGAAACTGGGTGTAAAGTTGAACGAGACTCAAACCTTATGAAACATCAGGGAACTGAATCTTCACAGAAGGATTCTAAAAGTAATAAATGTAGAAATACCTTTTATCAGATATCAGGTCTTCCTCTATGTAAGAGTACTCATACTGGAATGAAGACTTATAACTGTAATGAATATGGTAAAAATTCTAATCTGTCTTCAGAACTTATTCAAAAGCAGACTATTCAGAATCCACAGAAAGAAAACAAGTGTAGGATATGTGGGAAAGTCTTTAGTAAGTCATCCAATCTAAGTAAACATTGGAAAATCCATGCAGGAAGGAAACCTTTCAAATGTACAGATTGTAGCAAAGCGTTTAACTGTCGTTCACGTCTTACTCAACATCAGCGAATTCACACTGGAGAGAAACCTTATAAATGTATAGAATGTGGCAAAGCCTTTATTTACAATTCAAGTCTTATTCAACATCAGCGAATTCATACTGGAGAGAAACCTTATAAATGTACAGAATGTAGCAAAGCGTTTATCCGTCACTCATTTCTTACTCAGCATCAGCGAATGCATACTGCAGAGAAACCTTATAAATGTACGGAATGTGGCAAAGCCTTTAATCGCAACTCAACACTTTCTCAGCATCAGCGAATTCATACTGGAGAAAAACCTTATAAATGTAAAGATTGTGGCAAAGCTTTTATCCGATGTTCATATCTTACTGAACATCAGCGAATTCATACTGGAGAAAAACCTTATAAATGTAAAGACTGTGACAAAGCCTTTATCCGTTGCTCACGTCTTACTGAACATCAGCGAATTCACACTAGGGAGAGACCTAATCATTTTACAGAATGTGGCCAAACCTTTATTCGGAGTTCAACTTTAACTGAACATCATCGAATCCATGCTGGGGAGAAACGATACAAATGTAAAGAATGTGGCAAAACCTTTATTACAAGTTCATATCTTACTAAACATCAGCAAATCCATACTGGGGAGAGACCGTATAAATGTACAGAATGTGGCAAAGCCTTTAATCGGAACTCAAATCTTACTCAACATCAGCGAATTCATACTGGAGAGAAACCTTATAAATGTACAGAATGTGGCAAAGCCTTTAATCAGAACTCAAGTCTTACTCAACATCAGCGAATGCATACTGGAGAGAAACCTTATAAATGTAAAGAATGTGGCAAAGCCTTTAATCACAACTCAATTCTTACTCAACATCAGCGAATTCATACTGGGGAGAGACCTTATCATTGTACAGAATGTGGCCAAACCTTTATTCGAAGTTCAACTTTAACTGCACATCATCGAATCCATACTGGGGAGAAACCATACAAATGTACAGAATGTGGCAAAGCCTTTTATACGAATTCAGATCTTTCTAAACATCACCGAATTCATATGGGGGACAAACGTTATAAATGTATAGAATGTGACAAGGCTTTTATTAACAGTTCTAGTCTTACTAAACATCAGCAAATCCATCCTGGGGAGAGACCATATAAATGTACAGAATGTGGCAAAGCCTTCAATCAGAACTCAATTCTTACTACACATTTGTAAGTTCATACTGGAGAGAAACCTTATAAATGTACACAGTGTGGCAAAGCCTTTAGTCATAATGGTCATCTCACTGAACATCTGAGAACACACACTGGAGAGAAGCCCTAGTAATGGAACAAGTGGTGCCCCCTAAACATGCACCAGGAAACACGAGAGTTTATACAAGAAACCTGTGGAAATGATGTCACAAATATGTAGAAAGGTATTTAATAAAAAATCAAAGTTAAATAAATATCAGAGACTACATACTAGAAAGCTTTTCATCAATCCTCTTTTCTGAAGTTTCTATGAAGAAGAATTATGGTAGAGAGCAATCCATAGTTAAAACACATAGAAAATGGATATATTAGCGTGTATCATGAGATGAAGGTTGATGATTCAAAAGTTACAATTATTAGCAATGTATCCTTGTTTATAATCACATGATTTGGATTCTTTGAAAACCAAAATGAATGTAATTCAATGCTCAAATAATGCATAATGTTTTTCATTTCTAGTGTGAATGAAAACATAGGTTTTTGATGGTTTATGCTTCAAAAATTAGCCTTTTTATATTGTGTTGAAACCATTTCTATCTATTCTCCATTAGAAGATGAAGGATACTGTAATGTAAAATGGACAATGACCATCTAAATGGGGGTGTTTGTCATTGATGTGAAATATCCCTGGAGTTGCCATGATGTAAGTGATCATGGAATCTTTCCATGTATTAAAGTAAGACAGAAGGTGGTTCTAAATTTTCAATAGTTATATCACTTGATTTGTAAGCAGAACACAATGACAGTTCACTGCAATATTGATATATGTTTATAATATCAACACAAGTCATGAATATTACTTGACAATGTTAGGGCAGCTTCTGTGATAACCTAGAAATGTATTAGAAACCCTTCCTGGAAAAGGCATGTAACTAGTGTATATCATGTTTACTAAGTGTTTCCTAGGCTTTGTTTTGTAAGCAGTAAAAATCACAATCTTTATATCATTATATGAGAAAATGAATATCTTTCTTTGTACTTCTCATCTGTATGTAATTTGTAAAAGGTTTTATTTCAACTATGTGTGAAATTAATACATGGTTATTAATAAAAGTGAATGGTTTTTAGGGTTTCAGTTGATTGTAATGAATGAAGTGTTTAATCTACCACCACCATTAACCTCTCCCACCTTATTTAAGGTTGTAGTGAAGAGACCATAAAGTATTTGGTAGCACAGAGAGATGGCATATGTGGAAATTAGTTTACTTGCTGGCTTTAAACCTTTCATACCTTCATATAGTTTCCATCATTTCTATGTTGTATCTCCTCTCCCATTTTGTAGCTACTCAGACACTGTGATGATTCTAAAAGGATTATACAGAGTATTGTTGTATACAATACAGAGCTTTGTTGACAGTTTCCCTGAGCTGCTCCTTGATTTTGCTGCCTCAGCATCTGACTGGGGAGCAGGCAGCCTGCAGGTCCTTGAACTCACCCCAGCCAGTCCTGTGAGCACCTGCACTAGAAGGCCACCTTCCTCAAGATCAGCAGTTTTCCTAAACCTCAGGTTCTACTTCACAGGCCCCCTTCAGTGACACCCTGACAAAGCTCACCAGAATCCTGCTTGTCTTGGTTTGAAGGGAGAAATCCACACTCAGCCTGGGGAACCCAGAGCACTTCACCCAGGGTCATGTATAAAGGCTGAACCCCAAGTACTTTCTCTGCCTGATTCTAGCTTTGACCTCTCTCAGAAATTCCCCCTTAAATCCTCCCCTACAGAGAGGTCTCAGGTGTGGTGAGTGTGAGGACTTGACCTCAGGGCTCCTGAATGTGGGTTTGGGGGAAGAAACATCAGAAAAAACAGGGAACTTGCTAAAGACTCATTTCATGGCCCCACTGTAGACCTGCAGAGTCATATCCTCTTAGAGTGGGGACCTGAACTCCAGGGATTTCTATTCACTGAAATGGTTCAGAAAGAATCTTTAGCCAATTGGTGTCCATCAGGATCCTGTGGCCAATGGTAAGCCACCAGTGCCCTCCCCACAGAGTTCTCTCTTGGTCCTGTGGAGCATCAGTGTGCTTTGTAGGAAGTGCTCCAGGGGATTCTAAGGGGAGGCCCGGGTTCAGGGTGTGGCTTCTGGTCAATTTGTGAGAGCTGAGGCCTGGCTTCAGTCCAAGGAGAGGCCGCAGGGTTGATCTAGCTGGATTTGGACCAGGGAAGTCAGTCAGCTCATGTCATCTGTGTGAGCAGAGGTTTAGGAGCTCTCTGATAAAAGAACAATCAAGAAATAAGTTCACAGGCTGGTCTCCAAGTAGGACGTGATTGCTCCTGAATCTCTCCTGAGACAGAGGACAGGAGAGGTCGGTCTTCTCAGCTTTTCAAGGTCCTTCTGTCTGTAGGTGCAATGGTTGCAGGTTAAAGAGCTCTGTTGATGCTCTCAACGGTATTTTCTCAAAACTCAGATGTGCATTTGCAGCATAACATCCCCAGAGATGATGCAGAGCAGGAGGAAGAAGAGGAGGAAATGGCAGCTTCTCAGGTAAATATCCTGTCCCGGGTCTGGGGCTGTGTCTGCTTTTCCTCCTGAAATGCCCAAATGAGAATCTGCAAGCCTTTAGCTCTCTGCTCCTAATTTTTCTGCCTGGGGTGTTTGTTATCATCTTATTTTCTTCCTTTTCTTCTTATAATAGTGAAGACCTGCCCTTTAGACTACTTCTTGTGTCCCAGAGCCTTTGCTCCATTGTCTGTATCCTGACTTTCTGTGGAGCATGATGAATTCTTAACATGAATTAGTGACTTTCAACTGTTGAAAATACTCTGTGACAGCCAACAAGGGGAGTCATTCCTATCCTAACTCCTAATTGGTATATAGTTTTGTGTTGGGATTTTAGGGAAGTTGGGAAATGCAGTGATGACTTAACATTTGGATGCAATTCGAATCCTTAGAACAGAGTTCAGTTCAGTCGCTCAGTCGTGTCTGACTCTTTGCAACCCCATGGACTGCAGCACACCAGGCCTCCCTGTCCATCACCAACTCCCAGAGTTTACTCACGCTCATGTCCATTGAGTGGGTGATGCCATCCAACCATCTCATCCTCTGTTGTCCCCTTCTCCTGCCTTCAATCTTTCCCAGCATCAGGATCTTTTCTGATGAGTTCGTTCTTCGCATCAGGTGGCCAAAATATTGAAGCTTCAGCTTCAGCATCATTACTTCCAATGTATATTCAGGACTGATTTCCTTTAGGATGGACCGGTTGAATCTCCTTGCTGTCCAAGGGACTCTCAAGAGTCTTCTCCAACACCACAGTTCAAAAGCATCAGTTCTTCAGCACTCAGCTTTCTTTATAGTCCAACTCTCACATCCATACACGAGTACTGGAAAACCATAGCTTTGACTAGATGGACCTTTGTTGGCAAAGTAGTGTCTGTGCTTTTTAACAAGCTGTCTAGGTTGGTCATAACTTATCTTCCAAGGAGCAAGCCTCTTTTAATTTCATGGCTGCAGTCACCATCTGCTGTGATTTCGGAGCCCCCCAAAATTAAGTCTGTCACTGTTTCTGCACCGAGCCCCACAGTGGGCCCTGAGTCCATCTTTAAGGTCCTCTTGGCACAGCAAGAGTCCCTTGGACAGCAAGCCTTACTCCTCTGTCCACTAGGTATACCAAGGAAGAAGATCAAAGGGCTCTCAACGAGGGAGGAATAAGAGAAAAGGAGGGCTGGTGGAAACTCACAGACCAACGACTCTTTGTCTCCAGCAATATAGAAATCCAGCTGGCACAACAACATCAGGAGAAAACTTGTTTAGGAAAAACTGCTGGAGAGCTTACTGAGCTGCTACTATTTTGTTTCTAAGCTCCCAGCCCTGTGTGTTCAGATCAGTCCTAGCTGTGTGACTTGTGCTCAGAACAACGCCAGCCAAGGACCAAGACCCAACCCAGAGGTACTGACAGTTGGGACACTACCCTTTGAAGATCTAGAAGTGGACTTTACTGAAGTCAAGCCCTACAGGGGCTGTAAGTATTTCCTTGTGGTAGTGTACACCTACTCGGGATGGGCTGAAGCCTACCCCATGTGCACTGAACAGGTACGAGAACTGGCCAAGGCCCTGTGAAGAGACATTATCCAGAGATATGGGCTGCCTCTCTGCATAAGGTCTGACAATGGGTCAGCTTTGTGTCTCAAATAATCCAAACTTTATCCTGGACACTGGGACTCAAATGGAAGCTTCACACTGCTTACAGGCCTCAGAGCTCAGGGAAAGTTGAATGTATGAATTGTACCCTTAGGACTACATTAGCTAAACTCTGTCAGGAGACCAGTTATCTTGGGTCGACATGTTACCCCCAAGGCTTACTCCAAGCCCGATGCACCCTGAGTCCTCAGGCTATTCTCCCTTTTAGATCTTATATGGGAGAAAACCCCCAGTGATAGGAAAACTCAAGGGAAACCCCCAACAATTAGCTGAACTGGAGATGTCCCGACACCTCCAGATCCAGGGAAAAGTCTTCCATCATATCACCTGAGAAACCTTAGAAAGGACATCCATTCCTTTGGGTAATTGGGTTCATCCCAATCAGCCAGCAGATGAGGTATGGGTTAAAGATTGGGAAAAAGAACCATGTTAGCCAGTTGGGACAGGCCCTCACACGGTTGTCCTGGCAACCCCTACTGCTCTTAAAGTTACAGGCGTCATCCCTTGGATTCACCACACTAGAGTCAAGAAGGCAGTGGCTTCCTGTAATGAGGACACCTGAAAAACAGTTAGCGACCCCGGAAATCCCATCAAGGTCTGGTTCCATAAACAATGGCCCTCACCCACAAAAGACGCTGAGCTCTGCTCTAGTCACTCCAGAAACTTGAGGATTCTTCAGCCTTGCTCCAGCCACACTCTGGCAGCTGGCTGGTCAAAGCACGGTGGAAGCTTGATGATCTGGCTATCAAGATATCAATGGATTTTTATTGTCAACCCTGGCCTCTATCCCTGATTGGTATTATTGCTGTGCTCTTCACTACAAGACTAGCATCAGTCGCACCCCAGGACTGGGATTTGGGTCAGAAGCTGCAGTTAGCTGTCTGGTATCTCACTGTACTGGGAAGCCTCATTCTAATTAGATGTTTCTTATGATCAATTCTCCCTACTATCTAAATCGCTCACAGTATACCTGACACCTCCCCACTTCATGAATCTAGGAAGATGGTATGAAAGAATTTATTTGCAGGGCAGCAATGGAGAAACAGACATAGAGAATACACTTATGGACATGGGGAGAGGGGAGGAGAGGGTGAGATGTATAGAGAGAGTAACATGGAAACTTACATTACCACATGTAAAATAGGTAGCCAGTGAGAATTTGCTGAATGTCTCAGGAAACTCAAATAGGGGCTCTGTACCAACATACAGGGATGCAGTGGGGGAGGGAGATGGGTGGAATGTTCAAGAGGGAGGGGATATATGTATACCTATGGCTGATTCATGTTGAGGTTTGACAGAATAAAATTCTGTAACTCAATTACCCTTCAATTAAAAAATAAAAATTTAAAATATTAAAAAATTTTTTTGACAAATTTTGTTTTTCAAATGCATTCTAAGCTTTTTACTTGCTTGGTGACAGAAATACTAATTGGTTTTTTGACAGGAATTGAATAAACATCTACCAGTCATGGAAGATTATAACCTAAACTATGATACTTAGAAATAACAATGTGTGGTAAACTGATGTGACATAAAAAATAAACACGACTAATTCCAAATCATAAACTGATCTGTTAATTAATGTGACATTAAAAGTATTAAGTGGAAGTCAAGGTTTCTGAAACATTAATATATCACATTTAAAGAAAATGACATATTGAAAAAGTGATTTTTACTTTGTAAAATATAGTTATACAACTATAAATTTTGAGAATATTTTCAAATCAGAGAATAGGACACACTATGCTTTTATGCCTGATAGCCTCCATCTGAAACCCATTTCTGAAGTTTCTTTTGGAAAATGGTCTGACCCAAATCAGATGTTTTCAATAGGAAACAATGTCTCTGTTAAGCACTTTATAAATTCCACAGTTAGAGAAGGTATTTCTACCACTTCCTGGTAGCTCAGATGGTAGAGAACCTGCCTACAATACAGGAGACCAGGGTTTGATCCCTTGGTCGGAAAGATCCTCTGGAGAAGGAAATGGCTACCCACTCTACTATTCTTGCCTGGAGACTTTCATGGATAGATGAGCCTGGCTGGCTACAGTCCATGGCACTGCAAAGAGTCAGACACGACTGATGGACTAAGCACACAACTGTCAACTGTATACACTGTTTCTATAAAAGATCATTCCTATAGACTTATTTTTATTAATCATGGAGGTGCTCTTGGCACACATATAGTAACCCTAGAAATGTATGATTTCTGTAAGGTACTCTATGATTTCACATATATCTCTGCAACTCCTGTCATTAGTTACATTAAACACCAGGTTTCATATCGCTTGGATTCTACAATAACAACCACTGTCACAAAAGTTGTACTGTGATTCCTTGGTGGTCCAGCGACTGAGACAGCTCACTCTCAATGCTAGCTGCAGTGAGGGCGAGGGTGCGGGGGGGGCGGGGGGCGTTGTTGGGATTGGGGGGAGGTGCCTAGGTTTGATCCCTGATCAGGGAACTAGATCCCATATGCCACAAGTAAGATCCAGTACAGCCAAATAAATAAATATTTTTCAAAAAGAATTACACTAAGATACACTAGGAAGCATTGGCAGCTGACATCTGGTAGCAGCTAATCTCTCTTTAATAGCTCCATTTAATTTTTGAATTATTCCTCCTTCCAGTGCTGCTTTGGCACTAGATTATTTTGACCCAAAAGACTTCCTTTTTCCTGTATGGTCATCAACCCAGACTCCCTGAAGCACCTGTTTTATGCAGATTCTCGCCCTCAGGCTGGAACAGAAAATACTCACTTGAGGTCCTCGCATTGCCCAGACACTAGATTCAGGGTGCTGGTCATGGCAAGCTGCTCCTGTGACAAGGAGGGAGGCAGCCAGACCCCTAGATATGGGTTTGTGATTGTGTACCTCACGTCCCCTCAGAACTGCAATTATCTTTACACCTGTAGCTGCGACGTGAGACAGGCTTGGGGAACTGAGATTGTTTGTGAAAACCTTTATTGCTCAGTTGCTAATGAAAAAACAACAATTAAAAGTTTGTACCCATCATCTCCAAAGGGACTCTTGAAATGCTTGAGGAAGGTTCTAGTCCCTTTGGTCCCTGGAGACAGACAGGGACTCACAAGGAACCAGTAGTAAATACTGAGGTCTGACAAAGGAAGGGAATTTCATGTGTCTGCTTGTATAGTTTGTATCCATGAGACGTGTTTCTACCAAAAATGAGTTATTTTCATGAGTAGAGAAATGGAGCCAAAGCACCTGCGAGGGATTTTCAAGAATTTCTCCATCTGTCATTTTACAAAGGTGAAATTTTCATACCTCATTGTCTGAAATGTCTTAGGACTTCTCAAAAAGTATCTTGAGGCAAATAACCTGTTTATAGTTAGGGTTCAATGATAGATAGAATTTCCCGCATAATTTCCACTGTAGTCTGCAATAGCAGGTACACCTTAGTGCCAAATCCCTAGAGAATATTCTCCTAGTTCTTCGTGACCAAAGTCATATTCAGAACCAGAGGTTCCAGCAGGGAACCGTGAGATTTGACCTACTGATACTTTTATCATGAAAATCAGTATATCCTCTACTTAGACTTTGTCCCCACTCACAGATACTTAAGAAACATATTTTCTTTTCATTTTTGTTCACACCCCAAAGCATGTGGGACCTTAGTTCCACGGCTAGGGAAGGAACCGCAATTCTGCATCGGAAGGTGGGGTCTTAACCATTGGAATGCCAGGGAAGCTCCTAAACACATTTTCTTTAATAAGTAACTTATTAACTCGAAATATATTTTCCTTTATATTGCAACGATTAATGCTTTCTGTGTACGAAATGATTAAATTGTCAACTCTGAGATCATAGCTCCCCCACCAGGGATTGAACCCACGTAACCTGCAGTGGAAGCACAGCGTCTTAACCACTGGACTGCCAGGGAAGTTGCTAATACCACATTTAAAGACAAACCTGTACTCTCTTGGCATACAATTGTCTGTGGGCCTCTCACTGTTTTTCCTGTCTTGTGTTAGTTCTTCTCCAGATTATCCTTTCAAGGACTGGGCGAAGAGGAGGAGGTTAGGAAAGAAAGCCAATAGTGGGGGAGGGTGTTTGGGAAGCTAAGTGCAGAGCAGTCGATGTGATCCACGCGTCCCATTTGCCTAGTTTCGTGCCCAGTTTTAGCACAAAAAGTCCTGCTTTTTGGAAACCTGTTCAGTCCTGGAAGAAGCAGGGCAATTGGTTGCTTCAGCAGCAGCAACAACAACAATTAACAGAGACAATCTGTGTATCAACAGATTCTGTTCGGAGTAACGGTATGTCATTTCTGTGGTTACGTTATAAACGACAATGTTGGATTCCGGTCTTCCTCTTCCTTTCCCGAATCAGTTCCTAAGAGAAAAGCCAGCTGCCCTGTTGTAAGCAGGTCTCTGGTTACAATTACTGATGCTTCCTCCCAATGGATCATCTGAGTGATTACATTCTACTTTTCGTCACTGAGGAGACACCCATCTTCACACACTTACACAAAGGGCTTTTGAATTTTCCTCGTTTTTCAACTTGTTGAAAACATCTCGGCTTCCCATAGAGGCAGCTCTCAAAATTCTTCTCTTTTGCCTTAAGTTGTGTGAAACACTAACTTAGAATAGGCAGGAAGCAGCTCTGCTCCAGAGAAAATCGAAGAGATTTAAAGGCATCAAAAGGCAGAGAAAGGAAGCACAGCCGAACGGATGGACCAACAGACCCAAAACTCACAGGGGCGGCGGTGAGGGGAGGCAAGGCTCCGTCCCCACTGGCCCCGCCCCTACGTACCTGCGCTTCCGGCCTCGTCCCAACGTCGCCTCTCGTTGGCCGCGGCGTAGCGCACTCACCTTACTCTGTACTGGATGTTCCGCCCGCGCGTGCGCAGTATCCTGCAGACCCGGAATTGAGTTTAAATGAGCGACAGAGAGGTCTGGTGAGTTTATTTGTTTGTTTGTTTAAAATCCGGATTTCCTAGTCCCACAGCCTGCTGTCCTTCACACGTGGGTTTCCGGGGTTTCTGTGGACGTTCAAACTACCGTCCCCATTTTCCCATCTCCAGTGTGTCCTCGCATAGCCGTGAGAAGTTCTGAAATCGGTTAGCTTAGCTGCTGGGTCCCTGGGGCTCACGTCCGCTTCCTGTTAATACCGTTCTAGAGTCCATGTCGGTGAAGGCAATGGCACCCCACTCCAGTACTCTTGCCTGGAAAATCCCATGGATGGAGGAGCCTGGTGGGCTGCAGTCCATGGGGTCCCTAAGAGTCAGACATGACTGAGCGACTTTACTTTTACTTTTCACTTTCCTGCATTGGAGAAGGAAATGGCAACCCACTCCAGTGTTCTTGCCTGGAGAATCCCAGGGTCGGGAGAGCCTGGTGGGCTGCCGTCTATGGGGTCACACACAGTCGGACACGACTGAAGTGACTTAGCAGCAGAGTCCATGTCCTTCTCTGGCAGTTCTGCCTTCTAACTTGTAGAGACCGCTGCTTAAAGTCCTGCATTGCCCAACCCCTAGGTCCCTGATCCACTCCAACTCTGTATGGAGTTTGGTCAGGGTCTCGCTTAAGGTTTGAAGGGGAGGGTCAGCCTAGAACGTGTGGTTTTCACAGGAAGGGCCGCGAGTTCTGAAGAAAAGAATAAAACTAAAAACACCTCGTTTGATTCTGTGTTCCAGAATCCCTGCTGTGTCCGTGGCCGTAGAGGATTGTGTTTTGTGCCTGTTGAGATCCTCCCTTTGTGTGGAGCTGTGTTACAGGGAGCTCGGTGCGTTTTTCTAAGTATTGAACAGCCTATTTTCAACATTCAGGGGTTCCCAAGACTGATGTTACCTGAGAAGGAATCCCAGAGGAAGAGGAAAGCAAGGAGTCAGAAATGACTCGTTCCAAGGTAAGAGGCACAGTCCGTGTTTGTTCTGTCTCTCTTTTCTGAAATGCTGCTTCTTTGGACTTGATAAGCTTCTAAGACTTGATAAGCTTCTTAACTTCTGAACGGGTTTGTTTGAACTTACCCATAATGATCATCCCAAGGGACCCATTGCCCTCCTGGCATATCAGTGTGACAGAAAACAGTATTGCCAGCCAAAGAAGCTCACTCAAGCTTTGAAGTCCTGAGTTTTTATTGGGACAAGACAACTTCCGTCCTCCATGTCAGGCACATAGTGGTTGAAGCAAAACAGAGACCACTGTCCCTGGACCACCGCCTCCTGTATATATTGTAACGCAGATTCCTCAGCTTTCTTCCCTGTCACTTTCACTTCTTTCCCTTTTGATCTGGACTGATTTACAGGAGCCTGGGTGTTGCCTCTGAGCCATCCCAAGAGTGCCTTCCAGGTTTCAGGGAATCACCAAATGGTGAGTCACCTGCTTGCTGCAGGGAATCTCTGTCTATCTCTGCCGGTGTCACGTGATGACTTAGCTTCAGGGTTCTCAGCGGTCACCTCTCACTGTGGGACACGACTGTTGGGTCACTCGGCCATTCTGTGCCATCAGTCGCTCGGAGAGACCACTGGGGAAAAAGGGACGCCTTTTGGTCAGCCAGTGACTCTCAGTACTCCCATTCTGTGGTAGGTAGGCTAAGAGTGGTTTCTGTTATATCCCAGGAGGCTCTCTCACACGCAACCCTTGGCTACATTGTCAGAAACTGGAAAATTTTGACCCTCCAAAAGGCCTGGCTCCAATACAAATGGGGGAACCCCCAAAATGGCCTCTGAGTGGCACACTAGGTTTTGCCAAAAGACGGGAAAGACTCCAAATTTCCTTCCGTTCTATTGACTCCCTGTCTCCTGTCCCTCTCTGTGTCTCTCCATCAGATTTCCTAGATGACCCCTACTCGGCCTTTCATATCCACAGAATCTCTACGAAAGCATTCTGAGGTTCCCTTTGCTCCAGCTCTTTCTTCTATATTCAAAAGCCTGAAGGATCAAAAACTGCCCTAACATTCTGAAGAATCCCCTTCTAAGGAAGCTGATCTCTCAGTGGAGAGGGAACCAAGCTTCCCCACTCCTGAACTTCCTAAAAAATTCCCTTCTGACTACTCCTGTTTCTCAGGCCTGGGAAGGACCAAGCTTCTCCCACTCTTGCAAATTCCCTTAACCCTTCAGATTCTTCTGATGGGACAAAGACATCACTTCCCACCAGAGGGGCAGTCCAAAATTTTTATCAGCTGAAAGATCAGAGTCAATTTGAGCATTAGTTGGTCTATATTTTAGCTATAAAACTAGGACTACAGAAAGGAAAGATGACTTTTTGACACAGGATGGCCCTGATATTCTTTAGACTCTGGAGAAAACTGGTTAAAATGAAATTTTCTTTCCCTTGGAAACTGCAAAACTGGTTCTTTTTGTATATGCATTTAAAAACAACTAGCTTGTTAAAAGTCCTGCCTAGAGCAAAGCTTGAAGTTAGGCCTTTCCGTGTCTTTGAAATACACTGTCCACTTTGCCTTAGACCTGACTCAGCCTTGGGCAAATCAGAACTTCAAGCCAAACAAAGAAACAAACAAAAAAAGCGGGTCAAAGATGTTTTAAATCTCAGGCAGGAGACTATGAAATCTCTGTCTATTGTCTGGATTTATGTATGTCTCAGTGTGCCCTCTTTTTTTTCTTTTTTTTTTAATGCTGAAGTGATAAATGAGTTCTAATTTAAAGGAAAATAAACACTTGCAAATCAGACAATTCTAACTACAAGAGAAATTAAACTAAATGAATTTCAGATTCACGTGAACTGGGAAATATTCAATATTAAATATCCAGTATTAATGTTTGTTTGCTAATCTAATATAGATATGTCTAAGAGTCATTAGGCAGAGTATTTTCATTGTGCCTAGGCTTATTATAAGTTAAATATTTTTATATTTTTGTATCTGTTACAAGTTTGTCAACCAGCAAAGTACCTCTCGGAGAAGGCAATGGCACCCCACTCCAGTATACTTGCCTGGAAAATCCCATGGATGGAGGAACCTGGTAGGTTGCAGTCCATGGGGTCGCTAAGAGTCGGACACGACTGAGCGACTTCACTTTCACTTTTCACTTTCCTGCATTGGAGAAGGAAATGGCAACCCACTCGAGTGTTCTTGCCTGGAGAATCCCAGGGACGGGGGAGCCTGGTGGGCTGCCGTCTATGGGGTCACACAGAGTCAGACACGACTGAAGTGACTTAGCAGCAAAGTACCTCTAGGAAAGGAAAAAAAAAAAAAACCTCAAAGAAAATGTAAAAGAGGTAGGAGCTTTCAGAGAAACTCTTTTACGAATAATTATATTTTAGAAATGTCTGTCTAAAACATTCTCTAGATTTTGGTAACCTGAATTTCTGGGGCTGTGCTACACTAACTGATGGAAGTTTATTGACTAGCTAGGTCATTTCCAAATAAAATAAGATTCTGAAACATTCACTACTGAGGACTAACTTCCTTTTACAGAGAAAGTAGAGATTTTGGACTATTCATGAATAATGCTTGATGCCATCTTGAGATGGTCTCTAGAAATTTTTTTATAAAAATTATCACTGGTATTTATATTCTCCAATCTATAGAATGCTTAAGTTCCTGGTTGCTTAAGGAAAGTAGGATGTGTATTTTCACTAAAGAAGGTATGAGGGATGAAATTACATTATATGAAGGGAAAAGGAGGTAGGTCTGACAGGTGGTTGTTTCAGGATGGGAGAACAAAGTCATGGGTACAGAAAGTGATAAGAATATTTTATGGAAAGTGGACCCCAAGGGAAGAGTTTTGTGCATAAATACAAGTTTTCTTGAGATGTTGAGCTGCCTTTGATACTGGATTTTAAGTTTCTTTACCTCTGAAGGGATCTGTTCTGTTTACCTTTGAAATCTTCATTACTTTGGCTAAGTGAATAGTGTCCCTGTGATCTATATGATTGTATCTGACTGAGTGTTATAACCCCTTTTGAAATTTGTCCACAAAACTTCCTAAATAACCTGACTTCTAGCTGACTTTGGAATGCTTCAGAGGGCCCCTGAGACATCCCAGGGAACTATTAAACTACCTGGGTTCATTGGACATGTAAAGTTACATGGGAAGTGCGGTTGAAGGGTTGATAAATCTCAGATTATGCTGTATGGTGGATGTTACTAATATAGGTATCTTAAAATTACGTGAGTTCATATAGATCTGTGAAGTGAAGTCGCCCACTCCTGTCCGACTCTTTGCGACCCCATGGGGTGTAGCCTATGGGCTCCTCGGTCCATGGGAGTTTCCAGGCAAGAGTGGTAGAGTGGATTGCCGTTTCCTTCCCCAGGCGGCCTTCCCGACCCAGGAATCGAACCCAGGTCTCCCTCATTGTGGGCAGACGCTTTACCGTCTGAGCCACCAGGGAAGCCCAAATATTTATTTGGCCACGCCAGATCTTAGTTGCAACATGCAGGATCTAGTTGCCCAACCAGGGTTCGAACCTGGGTCCCCTGCCTTGGGAGTTCAGAGTCTTAGCTGCTGGGCAACCAGGGAAGTCACCATAGATCTGATATGCCCTAATTAAATGTGGTCAACTATAATTCTACTTATCCTGTGAACGTGGTACAAGTCACAGCAATGACCAGGTACACTGTCAACTGCAATTTAATCAGATTTAAACATGCCTTCTATGGTTTCACTCTGATGCCTTTGTAAGAATACTGTGACTTCATGATTTATGGAAAAGTGTTTTCTAAGGTTAACCAATAAAGAAGTCTTGTTTGCTATCTGGTAAGCTTGTACCAGACTGGAATTTAGTCGAATCTCTATGTTAATGGAACAAAGTTTTCTTAGAATGTAGCTTTCAATAAGAGATTATGAATTTCTTTCCCTTTAAGTGATTTATATTCATTTTTAAAATCTTTTGTTACTTCGGTAAAGTGAATAGGCATTCCTTAAGATTATGGTACATGTAGACAAAGCTCATCCTTCTTCTACAAAAATAACCCCTCGTGCTTAGACTTTTGCCATCCTGATGTCCTTAAAACATGGCCATGGTCTGCTTGTCAATCAGGGAATTAAAAATGGGTGAACAATAGCTGTAAATCAAAGAGTCAGTGCTATGGGAAATCCAACATGGCTGCCTGGCTTTTCCCGGCTTCCTGACAAACCTCATTTTTATTTGACGGGTAAAGCCTTCCCTGGCTACAGGGTTAATGCCCTCATAATGAAAAAATTATGTTTAACTGAATATTAACTTTTTTTCACTGCTAAAGTAAGTTTCTAGTTTTGTTAATTAAAGTCAGTGTTCACTAAGACTCACTTCTGAGATAGTTCCTTATGTTATATTTCTAAAAGATTTAATTCAGTTATTAAAAAGGATACTCTAAGTTTGTTTCTAAAGCTAATCTCAGTAAGCAATCTTCGGATAAAGAATAGATGCTCCGTGATATACAACCAGGAGATTACCATCTGGCTAGTCATTTAACAAGGCAAGTCAGATGACCTGGACTATACTGGGCTCTACCTAATGAAAGTTCTTGACTTTTCACTCTTACTTCAGATCAAATCAGATCAGTCTCTCAGTCGTGTCTGACTCTTTGTGACCCCATGAATCGCAGCACGCCAGGCCTCCCTGTCCATCACCAAATCCCGTAGTTCACTCAGACTCATATCCATCGAGTCAGTGATGCCTTCCAGCCATCTCATCCTCTGTCTTCACTTCTTCTCCTGCCCCCAATCCCTCCCAGGATCAGAGTCTTTTCCAGTGACTCAACTCTTCGCATGAGGTGCCCAAAGTACTGGAGTTTCAGCTTTAGCATCATTCCTTCCAAAGAAATCCCAGGGCTGATCTCCTTCAGAATGGACTGGTTGGATATCCTTGCAGTCCAAGGGACTCTCAAGAGTCTTCTCCAACACCACAGTTCAAAACCATCAATTCTTTGGCGCTCAGCCTTCTTCACAATCCAACTCTCACATCCATACATGACCACAGGAAAAACCATAGCCTTGACTAGACGGACCTTTGTGGGCAATGTAATGTCTCTGCTTTTGAATATGCTGTCTAGGTTGATCATAACTTTCTTACTTAGTCCTGACTAATAACTGCTAGCTATAGCTATATTATTTTCTATGCAGCTTGTTTCAGAGGATTGATTCTTATGTTACTCAATGTGTGGCTGAGCCTGTGATAAAATGCTGATATGCAGCTCCACATGCTATCAATGATTGTAGTAATGTAACTCTAGATATGGGAAGAAGAAAGAAAAGGGAATATTTTCCTGGACCAAGTGGCTAGTAAGACAGGTATGGTCCAGAGATTTTGCTACTCACAAGGCCCGCTCTAGAAACAGCACATTGAGTGGCCTATCAATGGATCCTTCCCTAGACCTGGGAATCAGCCTTCCCAGTGCTGCAGGACAGAATGGCCAAGAAATGCCCCCAGAGCATGGTCAAATATGTGGCTATGAAGGGACCCTGCTGACTGGACTCGGCCAGCTGTCTCTACAAAGATGACATCATGATTACTGTAAGCTCCTGACTTTCAACACCCTGCAAAAGGAGTTCAGAGTAGAGATCAGAAATAAGGCACTGTGCTCTGGGAAAATCCCAGAACTGGCCTTCCAAGAGTGAGGTGTTTTCAGGTAAAGATTTTTTGAGCCCCAATTCTGGCTTCTTCTCGTACCTAGAGAAACACTAACGTCACGAACCAATGTCCAGTCCTGGTTTTCCTGGCTAGCCCCTGAGCAGCTTTTGTACTTCTCTTCATCTTTGGGCCATGTACCTTTAACTTTCTTGTACAGTTTGTTTCTTCTAAAATAGCACAAGTTTCCAAGTGGTCCTGCAAGAATATTCCCTGACCAACACCTAGACAATGCTGAAACAAGTCACCTTATCATTCCATGGACTCTCACCTCCCTCCATAAATGCTCCGTGACAGAGTAGGCAAAGGGAACCCAGAGCCCCATTGCGCCTCTGTTAAGCCTGAAGACGCCAGAGTGGTCTTCGCCCCCTTTTCCTTGAAACTGGATTCCCAAATGTGTGAGAAGGGAAATGGGTAGGTAGTTAGACATGAGCAGGGTATCAACAAGGGCCAAAGAATTGGCCCTAAAAATAAAGAGGGAGATATGTGGTGACCCAGGGACTAAAGAGCACATAAAACCAAGGAGGGTCTTGGAATGCAGGAATGAAAAAACAAGACCCTTAGCATCTTTCTCTCCCCCATGTTGTAACTGTTGATGGATTTCTGGTCCTCCTGAGCAGTATAAATGGTCTCCCCTCCTTCCCCATAAGGAGAAAGTATTTTTCTTTCTCTTCTCCCACCCAGTATAGGTGCCTTATCCATTCAGCAAATGATCCGCAAGACCCCTATCCCACTCCTTGTACCCTGGCTATGAGTGGACTAAGGACCCCTGTTCAACATCCGTTCTCATTTGTGCTGGCCTGCTCTTCTAACAGCGTCCCCCATTCTAATAAACTGTACTTCCTCTCATTTTGTCTCAAGTCTGGAAATTCTTTTCCAACACGACCCCAGACCACAAGAAAGGTTACTATCCTATTAGACCTGTTGAAGTCTGTAAAACAAAGTTCCAACTTAAGTATGAATTCTTACCTTAGTATTCTGTTACATTGGGGTTCAAAATCATCATTCATTGAGCAGAATTTTCAACATTACTAACTCAAATAACCTTGCTAAAAATGTGGTACTTTGGCCCCAATTCAGAACTCTTGGTTCAGAATACATTTAAAAAAAAAAAAAATTCCTGTTTCTTTGATAAACAATTCATACTGTGTCACACAAGTAGAACACTGAAGAATAAATATGCTGATGCTGCCCTGATTATTTTATAATTGGTCTTTCAGATGAGAATAGTTTCTCTAATGCTTGTGGATCATAACTTATCCTCTTTTGTTCACATTGGGAATTGGTAGAAAGGAGTACTGAGTAAAACATATGTTTTGTAATACAAGCCAAGGCACTAAATCTCGACCAGGACTCTGAACTTGCCGTTTTCATCTTGGATCACATTTGGAAGACTTCCCATGGCCTATTGGTATCTGTTCTTTGTATTTCAGGGATGGCTGACATTCCAGGATGTGGCCATAGACTTCACTCAAGAGGAGTGGGAGTGCCTGGACCTCGGTCAGCGGGAATTGTACAGGGACGTGATGTTAGAGAACTACAGGAACCTGGCCTCCTTGGGTGAGGATAACTGCCTTCCAGAATCCCTTATCTACCCACTGGGTTTTAGTTGCGTCATGTCAAGAATGTCTTCTGAAATGTTCTGCTTCCTACAGTAGTTTCAGATCTCTGCTTTCTAGGGCAAAAATGGGTATTTGTGAGTTTAGAAAGAAAGGGGATGATTCATGATGAATCGTTATGCTGGTGACGTTTTTCTTCCTTGATGTACTCTGCCTCCTTCCTTCTAGTTTAGTGGTAATTGTGAAAGTTCTGTGGTATTAAATAGTTGCACCCTCTCTTAATTTCACATTGACACTACTTAACTTTTGCCTTAGTACTACTTGACCAGAATCTCAGGATCTGATGTTAGGTGTGTGTTAGTATTGTATAGCTGCTTTGAATAAAGTATTTAAGGAAATCGTTTTCTAGAACAAAATGCATTCTCATCTCACCTGAATACATATTGGATTCGATACTGATGAATCTCTAACAACACAAATATTCCTTTCTCTAATGAACAGGGCTTGTCTCTAAGCTGGACCTGGTCACCTTTCTGGAGCAATTAGACGATCCCAGGAATATAAGGAGAATGGGGACAACAGCCATTTACCCAGGTAGGTATGAATGGTTGGAGATGATGACTCAGATGAGAGGTCCAAATAGCAGGGAGGAACTCATCCTTCATCACATGGTTTCGGAAGATTTGCTTCAATGGAAATGGTTTTCAGAAACCTGAGTTTGTGTCTGCTACTATCATAGAAATGTATCACCTGCCCCATTCTGTCTCTTAAATCATTCATGAATTTATCTTCAGTGATTACTTTTCTCCACCACAGTGTGAACTAAAAGTCTCCTCTTGGCTTGTGACAAACTGCATTCATTCATTGTTCTTCGATTTCTTGGGGGCCCTAGAAAAACTCTGCCCATTTCTGAGTAACTGCATGACAGTCCTTTTAAAGTTTCCTTCTACCTCTAGACAGAAATGTGTGTGGATTGGTAGACAAACTGCCAAACTTCTAGCGATACTGGGGATGGGTTTTTGTTCTCTGGTTTATAATTTCCTATCCACTGGGAGCGACACATCAGATCAGATCCGATCAGATCAGTCACTCAGTCGTGTCCAACCCTTTGCAACTCCATGAATCGCAGCATGCCAGGCCTCCCTGTCCATCACCAATTCCTGGAGTTCACTCAGACTCAGGTCCATCGCATCAGTAATTCCATCCAGCCATCTCATCCTCTGTCGTCCCCTTCCCCTCCTGCCCCCAATCCCTCCCAGCATCAGAGTCTTTTCCAATGAGTCAACTCTTCCAATGAGGTGGCCAAAGTAGTGGAGTTTCAGCTTTAGCATCATTCCTTCCAAAGAAATCCCAGGGCTGATCTCCTCAGAATGGACTGGTTGGATCTCGTTACAGTCCAAGGGACTCTCAACAGTCTTCTCCAACACCACAGTTCAAAAGCATCAATTCTTCGGCACTCAGCCTTTTTTACAGTCCAACTCTCATATCCATACATAACCACAGGAGAAACCATAGCCTTAACTAGACGAACCTTTGTTGGCAAAGTAATATCTCTGCTTTTGAATATGCTATCTAGGTTGGTCATAACTTTCCTTCCAAGGAGTAAGCATCTTTTAATTTCATGGCTGCAGTCACCATCAGCAGTGATGATGGAGCCCAGAAAAATAAATTTTGGAGCGACACATAGGAACTTCTAAATACATTTCAAATTCAAGTAATTTTTCACTGCAGAAAGCCAAACCTCGTGACAATGAAAGAATGCACATCTCAAGTTGACTTCAAAGTTTCTCTTTTCCTTATATGATCTCATATTAAATATCTTTAGTGGATTTGCCCCAATTCTAACATGCTAAAATAATGTTATTCTGTTACGTCATAGAATTTTAAAATAAATTGGCATAAAATCTTAGCACATTTTCCACTATATTGTTAATGGTTGATTCAAACTATGGCAATTTTTAAATTATATAAAAAGTCTTTTTTTAAAGTTCTAACTGGAATATAGCTGTTTTCCAATTTTGTACTCTTATACAGCAAGGAGAATCAATTATACATACCAGTTCAGTTCCGTGGCTTAGTCGATTCTGAGTCTGCGATCATGATCTGCAGCAGGCCAGGCTTCCCTGTCCATCACCAACTCCCAGAGCCTGCTCAAACTCATGTCCATCAAGTCCGAGATACATCCAACCATCTCATCGTCTGTCGTTCCCTTCTCCTGTCATCTTCAATCTTTGCTAGCATCAGGGTCTTTCTCAGTGGGTCAGTTCTTCACATCAGGTGGCCAGAGTATCGGAGCTTCAGCTTCACCATGTCCTTCCAATGAATATTCAGGACTGATGAAGAGGTGTGGTCTTCTTGCAGTCCAAGGGACTCTCAAGAGTCTTCTCCAACACCACAGTTCAAAAGCATCAATTCTTCGGCGTTCAGCTTTCTTCATGGTCCAGCTCTCACATCCATACATAAGAATTGGAAAAACCATAGCTTTGACTAGATGGACCTTTGTCAGCAAAGTAATGTTTCTGCTTTTTAATATGCTACCTAGGTTGGTCATAGCTTTTCTTCCAAGGAGGAAGGGTCTTTTACTTTCATGGCTGTAGTCACCATCTACAATGATTTAGGAACCCCAAAAAATAAGATCTCTCACTGTTTCCACTGTTTCTCCTGCCGATTGCGATGAAACGATCTGACCTGTGCCGTGATCTTCGTTTTTTGAAGGTTGAGTTTGAAGCCACCTTTTTCACCCTCTTTCAGTTTCATGAAAAGACTCCTCAATTCCTCTTCGCTTTCTGCTATAAGGGTGGTGTCATCTGTATATCTGAGATTATGGATATTTCTCCCTGAAATCTTGATTCCAATTTGTGCTTCATCCAACCCGGTATGTCACATGACGTACGGTGCATATAAATTAAATAAGCAGGCTGACAATATACAGCCTTGACATACGCCTTTCCCCATTTGCAATCAGTCCATTGTCACATGTCCAGTTCTCACTGTTGCTTCTTGACATGCATACAGGTTTCTCAGGAGGCAGGTAACGTAGTCTGGTGTTCCCATCTCTTTAAGAATTTTCCACAGTTTCTTGTGATCCACGCAATCAAAGGCTGTGGTGTAGTCAATACAGCAGATGTAGTTGTTTTTCTAGAACTCTCTTGCTTTTTATATGATCCAAGGGATGCTGGCAATTTGATCTCTGGTTCCTCTGCCGTTTCTAAATCCAGCTTCAAGAGCTGGAAGCTCTTGGTTCATGTATTGTTAAAGCCTGGCTTGGAGAATTTTGAGCCTTTGCTATTGTTTGAAACGAGGGAAATTGTGTAGTAGTTTGAGCGTTCTTTGGCATTGCCTTTCTTTGTGATTGGAACGAAAACTGACCTTTTCCCGTCCTGAGGCCACTGGTGAGTTTTCCAAATTTGCTGGCTTATCGAGTGCAGAACATTAGCATTATCATCTTTTAGGACTTGAAATAGCTCAGCTGGAGTTCCATCACCCACACTAGCTTTGTTGGTCGTCATGCCTTCTAAGGCCGACTTGACTGTGGACGCCAGGATGTCCGTTACTAGGTGAGTGATTATACCATCGTGGTTATCTTGGTCATTAAAATCTTTTTTTTTTTTGTATAGTTTTTCCATGTATTGCTGCCACCTTCTCTTAATATCTTTTGCTTCTTTTAGGTCCATCCCGTTTCTGTCCTTTATTCTTCCCATCTTTGCATGAAATATTCCCAGTACCTTTATTTTTCTTAAAGAGATCTCTAGTCTTTACTGTTCTATTGATCTCCTTCTCATTTAGGTCTCCATAGAGTAATAAGTAGACTTCCCTGTTTCAATCATAGTTTTAAAGTCTCTCTTCTTATTTAATTTCTTAAAACTAGTACTGTATTAAGTTTATCTTATTTGTTTTCAGCTTCCTCGGACATTTTTCTATGTGTCTTCAGTTTCTGATTAGTTCTCTGTCCCTATAATTTATGATTTTTAGATTGAAATATCTAATAGACCATTCTCAGAAACATGTGTGGCAAGAAGTGGAATTAAAAATCACTGGCACCTAGAATTTCTGAAAGTGAGTGTTTGGTGTCTCCACTTAAGATGACTAAAAGCAAGAATTAATCATTAGATTGCCTATCACCGCTTAATTCAGTGGTCCTTGGAGGTTTTCATCTTGTTTCTTCCCCTATAACGTATTTCTGTGCCATATCATTTTGTCTATCATGTCTGCCATATCATTTGTGGTCTCTGTTTTGACGGGTTCAGGAACCTAGTTAGTCTTCCTTCTGGTATCTGTCCCTTGGTTGGTGAGGTTGGTCCAGACGTTTGTGCCCTTATCCTCTCTTGATCTGTGCTTTGATGCTGGTAACTGTGACCGGAGCCCACCGGGAATATTCAGGGCTGTTGTTCCCTTGTTCTGTGGGTGTTAATGCCCTCTTTCTGGTGATGCCTGCTCCCTGCGTGGTGCGATAGAGCCCCCAGAACTGATTCTTAGCTGTGATTCTGATCTGTGGTACCACGCTGCTGGGACTGGAGCACACGCACTGGGAGAGAAGTCACTAAGTATTACTCTTGTGGGGATGTTCACCTCAGGGTGTGCCCTGTTGTGCCCTCTCCTGCATTCTGCAAGCTCTCATGTTATGTAGTGCTGGCACTGCTCTTGGCCCCACCCTAACCGAGGGCATGATGGCCCGTGGCCCTGTGGTCTCTCAGATGTTGTTTTCACAGGGTCACCAGCGTAGATTCAGTGAAGTCAGGTCCTGGGATTGCATTCAACGTGGAGCTGGAGCCACTGTGGTGCTATGGGGCAGCTCAGGCTCTGTCCTGGCCCAGCCCCTTTGTGTGGGAGCCCACAAAGCGTACAGCTGCCAAAGCTACACCTGCCATGAATGAGAGAGCCCTGGTATTTGATTCAGATGCTCCGTAGGGGCTAAGGTTACAAAGCCGGTTGTGAGTGTAAGACCATGGATTGTGTTGCTGGGAGGAGAGGTTTCATCTTTTCTTCTTAATCCCTGAGGTTCAGCTGTACTTTCAGCTCCATCATGTGTGTGACCAACTCAGAGGTTCTGCTCCTGAGGCTGCCCCGGAGCACAGGGGTCTGTTGATTGTGGAGGAGGTCGATGGGGGAGGCCATGGCTGGGGGATCAAATGACCTACATGGGTGGAGTTCTTCGTAGTCCCTGCTGAGCAGGGGCCGGTCTAAGGGACAAGGGATGCAATGGGCTTCCTGTTTGGGTGTCACTCACCAACGGCGCTCTGCTCTCTGGTGGTTCAGGCTCCGACCACAAGCATCCCGTTTGCAGAGCTCCTCCCTCACTCCCATCACTTCAGGCTGTTTCCTCACAGCCAACAGCAGTCGTCTGCCTCAATCTCCTCTCCAAACCCCACCTTTCAGCACCCAGTTCTTGTCTGCATTGGTGGAAAAGCCTCTAAGGCTGGATGGGCAAGGCTGAGGTCAGTACCCTGTGTGCAGGTCTCACTCTGTCCTGCTGCCACACGCTGATGGCTGTGTTCTCTTCCCACAGAGAATGAGGCTCTCCTTCTGTCCAGACTGAGCTCCCCCAGTGAGGGGCTTCCCGGGATATGGAGACCTCTCCTCACTTTCATCTCCCCACAGGGTTGCAGGCCCCAACCCACTTCCTCTCCTCTTCCTTTTCCTTCTTCCTGCTCTCCTCTTTCGTTTGTCCTACGTAGCTCAGGAGGAATCTTTCTTGTCTTTTCAGATTTCCAAGGGCCTCTGCTAGTGTTCAGCTGGGCTCTGTGAGAATTGTTGCATTTCTCACTCATTTGTGGAGAGAGAGATGAGCTCCACATCTGCCTAAGCCTCTGGCATCTTGATCCTTCGGTCTCTATTTTATTTTTAAACTAGCTATGGCCATCAATTTTCTCTAAATCTTTAAAGATATTCACTGAGAAAAGCAGGGAAAATTACTTGTTATTTGGTATCTTTCAGCTGTGTCTCCACAAGATACCCAGGATTTGATGCCGAAGAATCCAGCATTAGAAGATGTATTCCCCAAAGCCAACCTAAGAATATGTCAAACATTTCACCTCGGAAACTTAAATTTAATAAAAGACAGGCAATATACAAGGGTAAATGAAAGACAGAGAGGATGTTTATATGGACATAAAGAAATGGAGACAGGTATACATAATGCTAATGTTACTGGAAAAATAAATGATCAACGTGCGTCAAATTGGGAAAAACACCAAGTTCAGTCCTCAACGTCTGCTGAGAAGTATAAGTGTTTAAGAAAAGATGTCCATCCTTTTTTAAAAGATACATGTTCTCTAAAAGGGAACATGGAAAATCTGAAAGGTAATCTAGTCTCTACTGCAAATACTCATTCAGAGAATTCTGAAGGTAGGCTTCGACTAAACATGCATTCAAGCATGTCTGAATACCTACAATTTAACAATGAGAGGTCAAACTCACAATTTAATCAATTTGAGGGATCCGTGAGCAGGGGGTCTTTTTTCTTCCCACAAGAGATATTTTCTCTCCATTCCAAGATGTATAATGTTGATGATAATGGAAGAGACGCCCTCCAGCCATCATTGTTCTGTACATCTCGTGATATGGTTAATACACAGGAGCTTTCCATGTATAATAAAATGAGTCAGACCTTAAGTAAGAGCTCCAGCTCCAATAATTACCGGAGTATTTATGGTGGAGTGAGAAGGTATTCAGGCAGTGAAACTGGGTGTACGGTTGAAGGAGACTCAAACCGTATGAAACATCGGGGACCTGAGTCTTCAAACAAGGATTCTAAAAGTAAGACATTTAGAAATACCTTTGATCAAATGGCAGGTTTTTCTCTAGATAAGAGTACTTGTAGTGAAGAGAGGACTTGTCGTGAATATGGTAAGGTTTCTAATCAGTCTTCAGAACTTATTCAACAGCTGACTGTTCAGAATCCACAGAAAGAAAACAAGGGTAATATATGTGGGAATGTCTTCAGTAAAGCATCCAATCTAAGTAAACATAGGAAAATCCATACAGGAAGGAAACCTTTCAAATGTACAGATTGTAGCAAAGCGTTTAACCGTCGTTCACATCTTACTCAACATCAGCGAATTCACACTGGAGAGAAACCTTATAAATGTACAGAGTGTGGCAAAGCCTTTCCTTACAGTTCAAGTCTTACTGAACATCAACGAATTCACACTGGAGAGAGACCTTATAAATGTTCAGAATGTAGTGTAGCCTTTGTCTGTTCCTCACATCTAACCTATCATCAGCGAATTCATACTGGAGAGAAGCCTTATAAATGTAAAGGATGTAACAAAGCCTTTCTTAGTCGCTCACTTCTTACTCAACATCAGCGAGTTCATTCTGGGGAGAGACCTTATAAATGTAAAGAGTGTAACAAAGCCTTTATTCGGCGCTCACATCTTACTAAACATCAGCGAATTCATACTGGAGAGAGACCTTATAAATGTAAAGAGTGTAACAAATCCTTTAGTCAGTACTCAAATCTAGCCTATCATCAGCGAATTCATACTGGAGAGAGGCCTTATAAATGTAAAGAATGTAACAAAACCTTTATCCATCGCTCACATCTTACCCAACATCAGGGAATTCATACTGGAGAGAGACCTTATAAATGTAAAGACTGTAACAAAGCCTTTATTCAAAACTCAGATCTAACCTATCATCAGCGAATTCATACTGGAGAGAGGCCTTATAAATGTAAAGAACGTATCAAAACTTTTATCCTTAGCTCACATCTTACCCAACATCAGCAAATTCATACTGGAGAGAAAACTTATCATTGTACACAGTGTGGCCAAACCTTTTTTTGTCATTCAAAGTTAATTGTACATCATCGAATCCATACTAGGGAGAAACCATACAAATATAAAGAATGTGGCAAAGCCTTTTTTACGAGTTCGGACCTTTGTCATCATCAGCGAATTCATAGGGCGGATAGACGTTATCAATGTACAGAATGTGGCAAGGCTTTTATTACGCGTTCTAGGCTTACTAAACATCAGCGAATACATACTGGGGAGAGACCATATTCATGTGTTGAATGTGGCAAAGCCTTTACTTGCAACTCAACACTTACTGAACATTGGCGAATTCATACTGGAGAGAGACCTCATAAATGTAAAGACTGTAACAAAGCCTTTCATCGTCGCTCATTGCTGACTCAACATCAGCGAGTGCACACTGGAGAGAGACCTTATAAATGTACTGAATGTGGCAAAGCCTTTGGTCGCTACTCAACGCTTTCTACACACCAGCGAATTCATACTGGAGAGAGACCTTATAAATGCACAGCATGTGGCAAAGCTTTTAGTCGGAGTGATCATCTCTCTAAACATCTGAGAACACACACTAGACAGAAACGCTAGTAATGGCACAAGTGATGGAAGAGATTTTCCCTAAATGTGCATCAGAAAACACAAGAGTTTATACGAGAAGCCTATGGAGATGATGTAGCGAATATGTAGAAAGGCATTTAATCAAAAGTTAAATCGAAGTAAATATCAGAGATTGCCTAATAGAAGGCATTTCATCAGTCCTCTTTTCTGAAGTTTCTCTGAAGGAGAATGACTGTAGGGAGTACTCCATAGTTAAAACACATAGAAAGTGGATATATTAGCATAAATCGTGAGAAGAAGGTTGATGGTGAGAAAGTTACAATTCTTAGTAATGTATGTATGCTTGTTAATAATGACGTGATTTGAGATTATTTGAAGTGAATGTTATTAAGCCCTCAAATCATCCATACTATGCTTTGTTTCTAGTGTGTTTGCAGACAGATTTTTGATGGTTTATTAAAGATTAGTCTTTTATATTGTGTTGCAACCATTTCTATCTATCCTCCATTAGAAGATGAAGGATACCGTACTGTAAAATGGACAATGACCATCTAAATGGAGGTGTTTGGCATTAATGTGAAATATCTGGATGTTACCATGATGTAGTGGTCATTGAATCTTTCCATGTTGTAAAGTAAGCAGAAGTCGGTTGTAAGGTTTCAATAGTAATATCCTTGATTTTAAGAAGAACACAATGACAGTTCACTGCAGTGTTGGTGTATTTTTATAATATCAACACAGGTCATGATTATTCCTTGACACTGTTGAAATAAACACAGCTTTTGTGATAACCTCGAAGTGTATTAGAAACTCTTCCTGGAAAAGGCATGGAATTAGTGTATACCATGCTTGCTAAGTGCTTCCTAGCCTTTGTTTGGTAAGCCATAAAAATCACAAGTCTCACATCATTATAACAGAGAAATGAATATCTTTCTCTGTACTTTTGATCTGTACTTAATCGTGGATCATGCCGTGGATTGTAAAAGGTTTTATTTCAACTATGTGTGCAATTAATACATGGTAATTAATAAAAGTGAATGGCTTTTCGTGTTTCGGTTGATTGTAATGATGGAAATGTTAACCCACCACCAACAGTAACCTCTCCCACCTTATTTAAGGTTGTAGTGAAGGGACCACAATGAACTGTTTGGTAGCACAGAGAGATGTCATGTGTGGAATTACTTGACTCATTGGCTTTAAACTTCTCATAACTTCATATACATTCCCTCACTTCTTTGTTGTATCTCCTCTCCCATTTTGTAACTACTTGGACACTGACGATTCTAATAAGAAGGATGATACAGAGTATTGTTGACAGTTTCCCTAAACTGCTCCATGCTGTTGCTGCCTCAGCATCTGTCTGGGAGCAGGCAGCCTGCACTTCCCTGAACTCAGACCAGCAGTCCTATGAGCACCTGCATGAGATGACCACCTTACTTGAGACCAGCAGTCTTGCTGAACCCCAGGGTCTATTCACAGACCCCCTTCAATGCCACCGAGAGAGTCAATTTCTAGGTAGGTTTTTAAGTCCGGGGGTCCGCCAGGAGAGAAGGATCTGGAATTCTCAAGGAGGAAAAAAGGAAAAAAGCTTTGTTTTGTTTTTTTCCCCTCTACATTTCTGAGGATTATATAACAATCGTATATCCTGCTTGAGGACAGTCTCTGGGAAAAAAATATTCTGGCCAATCGTGTTATCTTACAATGTAAAATATTGCAGTGGATCTAGTGAGGTTTTTACAACCTTTGGATATTGTTTTGATTCACTGTAATAACTAATTAAAAGTATATAACCCCATTGCTAACACTGGCGAGGGGGCATTCTTTCTGCCACCTTCTGTTGTCTATGTCAAAAACTTTCTCTTTTTTATACTTTAATAAAACTATTATGCAAAAACTCTAAACTATTAAGCCTCGTCTCTGGCTCCGAATAGAATTCTTCTTCTCAGGAGGCCAAGAATCCAGGCGTCTTTTGTGGTTCAGCAACAACCTTTCATCTTGGGGGCTCTTCCGGGACTCTTCAGGACAAGGTGAGGATGCGTGGAGCTGTAGTTCTTTGTACTGCTAGGGAACATGTCTTTTGCTATACTTCACTAACTCTACAGTGTGCTTGTGTGAATGGATGAGATACCTTGCGTGAATCAACTGAGGAGCCCTGCTCTGCAGTTCCTCGGTGACCTCATATGGCTATGGCAGAAATCTGTACCAACGTGCCAATGCCAAGAGGCACCCAGTGTCTCCTTCGGGCAATGACTAGAAATGGGCAAAGTGTGTGGATTGAACTCTCATTTCTCGGTCAAACTTTTCAGTCTCTGACCACTTCATGACTTCTTGGGAATTAGAACTATTAACCAATCTGCCGGATCCTAGACTTTGAAGGGGCTTGTGATCTATGCCGTTGCTGTGTAGTGTTACTTAGTTCTCCAGCTTGGATTGGTAGTCAGGAAGCGCCTAGCCTCGCTAGGTATGGGAAGTCAGGAAGCTAGATGGAGCTCTAGCTCCAAGAGTATCTGAAGTTAAAGGTTACTCAGATTGGAGGTGCAATGGGTTTCTTCCTTTGGCAACACTAGCTGTTAGTGGACCGGAGGCGGCTTTCCAGTAGCTTTTGTCCCGACTCCTTATTCTTTCTGTGGAATCTTGAGGATGAACTGGAAGGACTGGCCCTAATAACTCGAGAACAAAAATCAGTTTTTCCTCACTGGCGAGCCGTTGCCCATCTCTTGCTATCGCTCATACTGGTGTGGTGATGCTTGGAAGGGACATATAAGCTTTATGTTCGTATCGTTTGGTCTTACTGTCGTCAGGAATATACTCAGGGTTGTGCACACGCACTCAGGTGACGAATGTTTCCCAAAGCGGTCTTAGCTTGGGAGGCATTCCTGAAGGTTACTCTGACTGCACCCCAGGTGGCATCAGAGGCAAGCAAGGTTTTAATGGTGAGGAACTGGGCGTAAGTCTGAGATGCCATCAGGTCTACCCCTGGTGCACCTCCAGCCCGACTCGGTGGTAGAATCGATAGGCACAAGTACGACCCCTGTCGGTAAGGGACAGACTAAGTCCAACCATGGAAGGAAAGCTTTGGTGTAACGTCTGTCTACACCCCTCTCTAGAGCAAGGAGGGACGCCTACGGTAGGAAGATGGCGCTTATTGCTTTTTTCTCTCTTACAGATGGGAGCTAACAATCGCAGCCTCACTCCTTTGAACTGTATCCTGAAAAACTGAGATAGATTTGATCCCCAGAGCTTAAAGAAGACACGCCTGATCTTCCTATGTGATACTGCATGGCCACGGTATCCGTGGGAGGATGGCGAACGGTGACTGGTTGGAGGGTCTCTGAATTATACTACTGTTTCACAATTAGACCGGTTCTGTAGAAAACAGGGGACATGGGTAGAAGTAGCATATGTGTTGGCCTTTTTCCTTCGGCGAGGTATGCCGGACTAATGTCCTAAGAGTATAGACTTGACTGTGAAACCTTCAGCCCCCTCCTATCCTCCTCCTTTGGCCCCATACCCGGAACTCCCATTGAACAAACTGAAAGTCAGGGAACCACCCCCCACCACCACCCCAGGAAGGGTTGCCTTGGTCTCAGTAAAAACCCAAGCACAAGCTCGAATCAAGATCACTGTGAAAAATATCAATAACCTCAGATATCCAGATGACACCATCCTTATGGCAGAAAGTGAAGAGGAGCTCAAAAGCCTCTTGATGAAGGTGAAAGAGGAGAGTGAAAAAGTTGGCTTAAAGCTCAACATTCAGAAAACGAAGATCATGGCATCTGGTCCCATCACTTCAAGGGAAATAGATGGGGAAACAGTGGGAACAGTGTCAGACTTTATTTTTGGGGCCCCAAAATCACTGCAGATGGTGATTACAGCTATGAAATTAAAAGACGCTTACTCCTTGGAAGGAAAGTTATGACCAACGTAGATAACATATTCCGAAGAAGGCAATGGCACCTCACTCCAGTACTCTTGCCTGGAAAATTCCATGGATGGAGGAGCCTGGTAGGCTCTAGTCCACTGGGTCGCTAAGAGTCGGACACGACTAAGCGACTTCACTTTGACTTTTCACTTTCATGCATTGGAGAAAGAAATGGCAAGGCGCTCCAGTGTTCTTGCCTGGAGAATCCCAGGGACAGCAGAGCCTGGTGGGATGCCATCTATTGGGTCGCACAGAGTCGGACAGGACTGAAGCGACTTAGCAGCAGCAGCAGCAGCAGCAGATAACATATTCAAAAGCAGAGACATTACTTTGCCAACAAAGGTCCGTCCAGTCAAGGCTCTGGTTTTTCCAGTGGTCATGTATGGATGTGAGAGTTGGACTGTGAAGAAGGCTGAGCGCCAAAGAATTGATACTTTTGAACTGTGGTGTTGGAGAAGACTCTTGAGAGTCCCTTGGACTGCAAGGAGATCAGCTCTGGGTTTTCTTTGGAACAAATGATGCTTAAGCTGAAACGCCAGTACTTTGGGCACCTCATGCGAAGAGTTGACTCACTGGAAAAGATTCTGATGCTGGGAGGGATTGGGGGCAAGAGGAAAAGGGGACGACAGAGGATGAGAATGCTGGATGGCATCACCGACTCAATGGACGTGAGTCTGAGTGAACTCTGGGCGTTGGTGATGGACAAGGAGGCCAGGCGTGCTGCGATTCATGGAGTCACAAAGAGTTGGACATGACTGAGCAACTGAACTGAACTGAACTGAACTGAGGAGCGTTCCATCATTAGGGCTGCCAGATGAGACATGGGACTTGTCCCTCTTTGTACATGAAAAAAATCACACTGTACTGGGGATCCTCACACAATCAGTTGGGCCAATCTGCGCCCAGGCGCATGCCTATGCAAAGCTCTGGATCCAGTGGTACTGGATGGCCGCAATGCCTCCAGGCATTAGCTACCACTGTGATTCTGGCCAGAGAAGCAGGTAAGCTTACACTAGGACCAAATGTAAATGCAAAGGTTCCCCATCCTGTTACTGCCCTGATGAAAAGGGCACACAAGTGTCTGGCCAACTCCAGGATGATTCACTATCAAGAACTGCTTTGCAAAAACCCACGGGTCCAACTCGAGACTGTGCGGACCGTGAACTCCACCACTTTTTCCCTACAGAATAGGAACCCCTGTCATAACTGTGAGGAGCTCATAGGTGAGATTTCCTCGAGCAGGCTGCACCTGATGAACATTCCCTTCTAGAACCCAGAACTGGACCTGTTCGCTGACAGAAGCAGTTTCATCCAAGACGGGCAGCACAAAGCAGGCTCTGGCATAACAGCAACTGACGAGACAGGAAGGCTGAGGCCTGGCCACAAGGGTGGGCAGCACAGCGGGCGGAACTCTGTGCACCCTCCTCGGCACTGAGGCACACCGTAGGGAAACAAGTCAACATCCATGTGGAGGCAAGGATTGCCTTTGCTACTTACATGTACATGGAGCCCTTTATCAAGAAAAGGGACTATTGACAGCGGGAGGAAAGGAGATTAAAAAACAAAAAAGAAATCCTTCAGCTGTTAGAAGCAGTCAGGAAGCCTTCCCAAGTGGCAGTCATCCATAGTAAAGGCCATCAGCAAGGAACTGATCCAATCACCAAAGGGAGTCAGTTGGCTGACCAGGCTGCCAAGGAGGTGGCAACCCAACGGAGCCCCACAGTGGGCCCCGAGTGCATGTTTACGGTCCTCATGGCCCCAGAATTGCCTCTATCCCCGAGATATACCAAGGAAGAAGATCAATGGGCTGTAAATGACGGAAGAATAAAAGAAAAGGAGGGCTGCTGGAGGCTCCCAGACCAAAGACTCTTTGTCTCCAGTAATACAGAAATCTAGTTGGTAAAACAACATAATAAGAAAACTTGTTTAGAAAAAAGTGCGCTGCGGAGCTTACTGGGCCGCTACTATTTCGTTTCTAAGCTCCCAGCCCTGTGTGTTCAGATCAGTCCTAGCTGTGTGACTTGTGCCCAGAACAATGCCAGCCAAGGATGAAGACCCAACCCAGGCATGCTGACCGTTGGGACACTGCCCTCTGAAGATCTAGAAGTGGACTTTACTGATGTCAAGCCCTATAGGGGCTCTAAGGATTTCCTTGTGGTAGTGTACACCTACTCGGGATGGACTGAAGCCTACCCCACGTGCACTGAACAGGTACGAGAACTGGCAAAGGCCCTGTGAAGAGACATGATCCTGAGTTATGGGCTGCCTCTCTCCATAGGGTCTGACAATGGGCCAGCTTTTGTGTCTCAGATAATCCAAACTTTATCCTGCACACTGGGACTCAAATGGAAGCTTGACACGTCTTACAGGCCTCAGAGCTCAGGAAAAGCTGAAGGCATGAATTGTACCCTCAGCCCTACATTAGCTAAAGTCTGTCAGCAGACCAGTTTTCTTGGGTCGACATGTTACCCCCAAGCTTTACTCCAAGCCCGATGCACCCTAAGTCCTTAGGCTATTCTCCCTTTGAGATCTTATATGGGAGAAACCCCCAGTGACAGGAAAACTCAAGGGAAGCCCCCAACAACTAGCTCACCTGGAGGTGTCCCAACACCTTCAGATCCTGGGACAAGTCTTCCACCATATCGCCTGAGAACCCTAGAAAGGGCACCCATTCCTTTGGGCAATTCGGTTCATGC
Source organism: Bos grunniens (assembly GCF_055505025.1). Lineage (NCBI taxonomy): Eukaryota > Metazoa > Chordata > Mammalia > Artiodactyla > Bovidae > Bos > Bos grunniens. The sequence continues at coordinate 61,099,122 of NC_141182.1, read as the reverse complement.
TTACCAGCCAGGAGATGAGGTAAGGGTTGAGTATTGGAAGAAAATGACCAAGTCAGCTAGTTGGGACAGGCCCTCACATGGTTGTCTGGGCAACCATATTGCTGTTAAAGTTACAGGCATCATCTCTTGGATCCACCTCACCAGAGTCAAGAAGGCAGCAACTTCCTATGATGAGGACAGCTGGAAAACAGTTCAGGACCCCAGATTTCCCGTCAAGGTCTGGTTCCAAAAACAAGAGCCCTCACTCACCAGAGACGCTGAGCCCTGCTCTAGTCGCTCCAGAAGCTGACTAGTCCACGCTCGGCAGACGCTTGAGGATTCCTCAGCCTTGCTCCAGCCACACTGCGGCAGCTCACTGGTCAACGCTCAGCAGAAGCTTGAGGATCTGGCTATCCAGATATTAATGGATTTCTATTGTCAACCCTGGCCTCTATCCCTGATTGGTATTACTGCTGTGCTGTTCACTACAGGACTAGCTTCAGTCACAGCGCAAGTGTAGGATTTGGGTCAGAAGCTGCGGTTAGCCGTCTGTTATCTCACTGTAGTGGCAAGCTTCATTCTAATTAGATGTTTCTTATGATCGATTCTCCCTACTATCTAAATTGCTCACAGTATAGCTGACCCCCCTTCACGATAGGCTCAGTTGCTATAGTGGTGACCACCCAAAGATGGGGAGAAAACCTTTTGCTAGTGCTCAGTTACCTGTTATGTGCAGGCTGCTTTGGAGCCTTTTGCTGTCCCTTGCCATAACAGATGGAGCCGTTCCTTCTCCATCACGCACCTGTCAACATTACAGTCAACCCTTGGAAAATCGCCTATTCAACCATCAGCTAGAACAATGTATAGATAGCCTATCCTATAGGCAGATCACTTACTGCCTTTCTGATCAGGTGATGTATATCCAGGGTCCTGGTGCCAAAAATGTTTCCCAGTTATGTCTCCCACTGCCGCTACCTTTTCCCAACCAGAGGAACCAAACCCCAGGGGCATCCCGACACCATGGCATTGCCATCATGCTCCTGGGCCTCCGTCTACCCCCAAATGCCACGTAGATGTTACAATACAGAACAGCTGTCTGTCTGCCAAATAAATGGAAAAACCTACTGGACAGGGACAATAATGCAGACAAATGAAATCACAGACCAACTTTGCCCTTAAAAATCAGCCTGTGCCTGTTGGCAGTACGACCGAGGTTACAGAGTTAACTCCCCCTTAGACCTTCATCTGTACCAGGTTCTCAGCGCAACTCTTCACGTTCTAAAGGACACCATCCCCCAGCTGGCCAGGGATTGCTGGCTTTGCTCATCCTTAGGAGCTCCACGGTATTTAGCTTCACCAGTACCATGAAATATTGCAGCAGCCTTGGGAACTCTTACAGATCCACCCTTACAAGGGCAAGTCTTAAGGGCAACTGAGTTAACTCAAAAGGCTCCAGATGATTTACAAATCATGGAAGACCTCAAGTTGTAGGCAATGTAGCCAGGGACGAATGTAATCAAACTGTAGAAGGTGAGTGGCCCACTCTTCTTCCCACAGACACAATATGGTGCCCCTCCATCAAGGCCTTTTCTTGGTCTGTGGGACAGATGCTTACTTATGTCTCCCAATCAGTGGATGGGTATCTGCACCTTAGCTCTCCTCACTCCCCAGATGAATACTGGCCCTAACAACCAGACTCTCACGGTGCCTCTGACAGCACACGTGCGGTCAAAAAGACCCATCCAGTTTATCCCCTACTTTGGTTCCGAAATCTTGGCTGGGATAAGCATTGGAACAGGAGGATTGCTTCATCAATCACCTACTACCATATACTATCCAAGGACTTCACATGAAGGAGGAAACAGAACAGGCTCTATCTTGAAAGCAGGACTCCATCTTGGGCTGGACTGTGGACCTTGAGCTATATGCCCAATATCTATGGAAATGAAATATCCACTAGAAAACCAGGCCCCCTGGAAGGAAGAGGCCCAGGGCTCTCTGTGGCCTAAAAGAATGTCCTAATTATCTGTGTAACTGAATAGAACCATACGTTCTATTATGCTTACTGGGGTATGACCACAGGCCTATTGATAATTGTCGACTGTTAACTACCTAGGCTTAAGACATATGATTGCGGGTTAATTTTGATTGTATCTTTCTTTTTCCTTTGTTCAGACTAGTTTCAGGGAACCTTATACACGTAGGGTATGTAAGGCTTTCACAAAAACTGGTTGGGGTGCTTGGCTAAGAGGAGACTCTGCCTTGAGCCCGCCTGTGTAATAAACTGCACTACACTATCTGCATTGTCTTTCTGAGTGAGTTCCTTTCCCAGAATGCGTGGCTACAACACAGAGACGACATTGAGAGAGTAGCAACATCTTTAGTGGCCTTACAGGACCAGCTGGATTCTTTGGCTGAGGTGGCTTTACAGAATAGGAGAGGGCTAGACCTATTGACAGCTGAAAAGGCAGGCCTCTGCCTCTTCTTGAATGAAAAATGCTGCTTTTATATAAACCAATTAGGAATAGTAAGAGACATGGCCTAACAGCTAAGGGAATGAATCATGAAAAGCAGCGAGGAACTAGAAAATTCCTGAAGTAATTGGAACAATATCTGGAGCTGGGCATCGTGGTTTCTCCCTTTAACCGGTCCTCTCTTCATGTTCTTAGAGGTGCTTTTGTTTGCCCCTTGTGTTCTCAGAGATATTACGCAGTTCATAACCTCTCGAATCCAGAAAGTTGCAAATGTTAATAGCTCAGTATAGTCTCCTAACTGACCTGGAGCTCTGAATATCCTATCGAACATGAGATGATGCTTTCTGCAATGAGTGATAGAAGCATCAAGAGGGGGCAATGAAGAGGAAAATGTCAAATTTTTACATAACTTCCTACACCTTCTGCCTCTGTAACTCAGCTTGCTCTTTGCAAAATCTTAATCATGTAGGTCTCAAACTGGGGACTCAAAATACTAGGAACTGGAATTTATCTCACTCCCCCTTGTTCTGTTCTTTGCAATTGCCCTAGCCCCTGCAAATCTGCAAACTCTCTTAATCATGCCTGCCCAAGTATAAAAACTATGTAACCCCTTTGTTTGGGGCTCGGAGCTCGTAGTGTTATGTTCTTAGGGCCCGCCAGCATAATAAACCCGAGTTCTCCAACTCTCCCAGTGCTGTGCTTGGTTTCTGCAACAATGGAAACACTTACAGCCTCATCGTCTCTGAAGTTGGAGGTCCCTTGCCTGCAGACAGGTGGTCACAGTGCAAATCATTTTGTGAAAACATGTTTCCTCAGGCTGCAGAGGGCAGTGAAAAAACCCTAAGTACTCAGGGTCTCCTGTGCCTTCCAAAGTGGCATTAGCGGTCAAGAACCCCTTGGCAATGCAGGATACACCAGAGAGGTGAGTTCCATTCCTGGGTCAGGAAGATCCCCCGGAGGACGGCATGGAACCCATTCCTGTATTCTTCCCTGGAGGGTCCCCATTGGCAAAAGAGCCAGGCGGTCTACAGTTCATGGGGTGGCAAAGAGTCAGACTTAGCACGCTAAAGGCAAGGCATCTTTGGGAAGAGTTCTGAGAACAAAGCTTTGCAGGAACCCAAGGCCCCCAGGTGATTCCCTCCAAGCACGCATTCCCCACCACCCCTCCCCCAAGGGCTCTGGCAGAGGCGGTGGAGGGCCACACCCATCCGAGAAAGAGCCCCTCCCCAGGCAAGCAGCCCAGCAACCTTTGTTTCTCGAAGTTCCCGCCCTAATCCTCAGCTCCAGAGAGGTCTCAGGAGTGCGGAGTGTGAGGCTGCAGCGCAGGGCTCCTAAATGGGGTCTTCACCCGCCGTGTTTCAAAACCCTCATAATGTGTGTCAGCTAGCCCAGTAGTCGGGTCCATAGTCTCCCGTGAATTGTACTGTGACCTGCTCTCTGTAGTGCAAAAAGAAAGGAGAGCTCTCAGGGGTGGTCTGCAAGGAGAGGCACCAAAGGTAAGCACCAAACACCAAATGTGATTAGCATATCGGATTAGTCTTAATTGCCGCCTACAGATCTGGAACAGAGGAAGCGAAAAAAAGGCTCAGAAAACGGCGGGGGAAACAGGAAGCTTTTTTCTTCAGTTTCACTTCATCAGTTGCAGGTGAAAGAGTTGTGTGGATGCCTTTGAAGGTATTTTCTCAAGCTGTGGATGTGAGTTTTTGAAATAACATCCCCAGGAAAGACTCACGGCAGCAGGAGGAAGAGGAGGAAATGGCAGCTTCTCAGGTAAGTGTCCTGTCCCAGGTCTGGGAATGTGTCTGCTTTTCCTCCTGAAATGCCTGGACTGAGAACCTGCAAACCTTTAGTTCTCTGAGTCTAAGTTTTCTCCCTGGGGGATTTGGTGTTGCCTTCTTATTTTCCCCTTTTTTTCTTATAATAGTGAAGAACTGCTCTTTAGATTAACTTCTCCGTTAAATCCCAGAGCCTCCTATCCATTGTCTGTATCCCGGCTTTCTCTAGAGCATGATGAATTCTCGAAATGAATTAGTGACGTTGAGTTGTTCACTATATGCCCTTTGTGCGAGATCAACACGGGGAGGCACTGGTACCAGAGATCCCCACTGGGATGTGGTCTGGTGTTAGGATCATCGTGAAGTAGGGGAAATGCTGTATGAATTTACATATGGATGCAGCTTCAGCTCGTTAGAACCGGAGTTACAGATTGTCCTTATAGAGTGAACTCAGTGGTCCACAGTTCTTCAGAAAAGTTTCAGAAATAAAAACGTTGCAGAGACTGCGCTCTATCGATAAGTGAAACTAGCTACTTAAATGTAGTGCAGTTCACTTGAGTGCAGTTCAGTCGCTTCTTCGTGTCCGACTCTTTGCGACCCCATGAATCGCAGCATGCCATGCCTCCCCGTCCATCACCAGCTCCCGGAATTCACCCAAACTCATGTCCATGTAGCCGGTGATGCCATCCAGCCATCTCATCCTCTGTCGTCCCCTTCTCTTGCCTTCAATCCCTCCTAGCATCAGAGTCTTTTCCAATGAGTCAACTCTTCACATGCGGTGGCCAAATTATTGGAGTTTCAGCTTTAGCATCAGTCTTTCCAAAATTAGACCACAGATCGGGAAAGGCATATATGAAGTGAAATTTGCTTATGACACATTTTAAAAATCTTTATTTATTCGGCTGCACTGGGTCTTCGTTGTGGGAGGTGGGATCTTCAGTCATCCTCATAATTTTCAGCTTCTTTGATTGTGACATGTAAACTCTTAGCTACAACATGTGGGTTCCTGTTTCCTGATCAGGGAAGAAGCAGAGCGCTGTGCATTGGGATCTCAGAGTCTTAGTCACTGGATCATCACGAAGTGCCCAAATTAATATTTTTTAATGATAGATTGAGATCATAGTTTCCATAATAGTGCCAAAATACCCATGCAATGATAATGCATTCTTCCATGTACTTCTTACTCCATGACATGTTCAATGGTTTAGGTGTTTCTGTGAGTTTCCTATGCTATGAATTTGTTTTCCTCCATTTGACTTAAACAAGTGTCTTGGAAAGAATAAGTGAGGGATGTACCTAAACTATCCCAATTAATGGAGTAACTTCATGCCTTCTTTCTTTCTTTCTTTCTGCTTTGGAAAATGAACACTCACGTGTGTTTAGCAGAGATACTGGGTTTGAGGAGTGGCGGTTTTCATCCCAAGCCCAGGCCTGATCTTTTCCACTACACTCCATGCTCACATCACAGAGTCTCATCACAGCTTTGTATTTTCCAAAATGTTTACAAGAATCTTATTAGTCCTAATCTGTGCTCAACTGTATTAAAATTTAAAATACAGCTCATTGCTTTAAAATGTATTAAAAATACAGCACATTTTTAATCCATTCATAATTACCTGAGTTTAGTGACAGGAAACTTTTTCTCTCTTCCTCCTAATGAGTATATAGCCCTATTTGAGTGTATGTCTGTACTCAGTGGAGATGAGTTTGACTAGGCTCCGGGAGTTGGTGACTGACAGGAAGCCCTGGGATCCACGGGATCCCAAAGAGGTGGACACGATTGAGCGACTAAACTGAACTGGACTGTATGTATGAAAATATTAGTATGACTTGATCAATTTTCTTTTCTTCTTCTTCTTTTTTTTTTTTTTTTTGGTTAGTTTTTTTGAAGACCTCTGTGGAAGGCAATGACTACCCAGTCCAGTATTCCTGCTTGGGAATTTCTTGGACAAAGGAACCTGGCAAGTTAGAATCTATGGGGTCACAAGAATTGGACATGACTGAGTGAATGAAACTTTTCTTGTCTTTAGTATTCTTTACAGTTACAAAAACTTCTCTCACCTTTTCTTAGAGCTGTCTCTGTGAATCTGTCATTAGTTAAAATTTCATTAGCTAAAATCTAAAGTACATAAACTGAATTAAAGTTTAAGCTCTGCTATTTAATGACTGTTTGATAAAATATATGCCAAAGGGTATAAGAACACCATTACTGATTTTGCGTTACTTCAAGGGCATCCACCCCCAGCACGACAACTTCGGTCCACCCTGTCAGGAACATAGTGGTTGAGGCCAAACAGAGACCACTGTCACCTGGCTCCGCCTCCCCGATATATTGTACAGCGGATTCCTCAGCCTTCTTCCCTGTTGCTTTCACTTCTTTCCCTTTTGTCCGGACTGATTTACAGGAGCCTGGGTGTTGCCTCTGAGCCATCCCAAGAGTGCCTTCCAGGTTTCAGGGAATCACCAAATGGTGAGTCACCTGGTTGCTGCACGAATCTCTGTCTTTCTCTGCCCGTGTCACCTGATGACTTAGCTGCAGGGTTGTCAGCGGTCACCTCTCACTGTGGCACACGACTGTTGGGTCACTCGGCCATTTTGTGCCATCAGTCGCTTGGAGAGACCACTGGGGAAAAAGGGACGCCTTTCTGTCAGCCAGTGACTCTCAGTACTCCCATTCTATGGTAGGTAGGCTAAGAGTGGTTTCTGTTATATCCCAGGAGGCTCTCTCATTCTCAACCCTTGGCTACATTGTCAGAAACTGGAAAATTTTGACCCTCCAAAAGGCCTGGCTCTAATACAAATGGGGGACCCCCAGAAATGGCCTCTGAGTGGCACACTAGGTTTTGCCAAAAGACTGGAAAGACTCCAAATTTCCTTCCGTTCTATTGACTCCCTGTCTCCTGTCCCTCTCTGTGTCTCTCCATCAGATTTCCTAGATGACCCTTACTTGGCCTTTCATATCCACAGGATCTCTAGGAAAGGATTCTGAGATTCCCTTTGGTCCAGCTCTTTCTTCTATATTCAAAAGCCTGAAGGATCAAAAACTGTCCTAACATTCTGAAGAATCCCCTTCTAAGGAAGCTGATCTCTCAGGTGGAGAGGGAACCAAGCTTCCCCCACTCCTGAACATCCTAAAAAATTCCCTTCTGACTACTCCTGTTTCTCAGGCCTGGGAAGGACCAAGCTTCTCCCACTCCTGCAAATCCCCTTAACCCTTCGGATTCTTCTGATGGGCCAAAGACATCATTTTCCACCAGAGGGGCAGTCCAAAATTTTTATCAGCTGAAAGATCAGAGTCAATTTGAGCATTAGTTGGTCTATATTTTAGCCGTAAACCTAAGACTACAGAAAAGAAAGATGACTTTTTGTTTTTTGTTTGTTTGTTTGTTTTTTAATTTTATTTTATTTTTAAACTTTACATAATTGTATTAGTTTTGCCAAATATCAAAATGAATCCACCACAGGTATACATGTGTTCCCCATCCTGAACCCTCCTTCCTCCTCCCTCCCCATACCATCCCTCTGGGTCGTCCCAGTGCACTAGCCCCAAGCATCCAGTATCCTGGACTGGCATCTCGTTTCATACATGATATTTTACATGTTTCAATGCCATTCTCCCAGATCTTCCCACCCTCTCCCTCTCCCACAGAGTCCATAAGACTGTTCTATACATCAGTGTCTCTTTTGCTGTCTCGTACACAAGGTTATTGTTACCCTCTTTCTAAATTCCACATATATGCGTTAGTATACTGTATTGGTGGTTTTCCTTCTGGCTTACTTCACTCTGTATAATAGGCTCCAGTTTCATCCACCTCATTAGAACTGATTCAAATGTATTCTTTTTAATGGCTGAGTAATACTCCATTGTGTATATGTACCACAGCTTTCTTATCCATTCATCTGCTGATGGACATCTAGGTTGCTTCCATGTCCTGGCTATTATAAACAGTGCTGAGATGAACATTGGGGTACACGTGTCTCTTTCCCTTCTGGTTTCCTCAGTGTGTATGCCCAGCAGTGGGATTGCTGGATCATAGGGCAGTTCTATTTCCAGTTTTTTAAGGAATCTCCACACTGTTCTCCATAGTGGCTGTACTAGTTTGCATTCCCACCAACAGTGTAAGAGGGTTCCCTTTTCTCCACACCCTCTCCAGCATTTATTATTTGTAGACTTTTGGATCACAGCCATTCTGACTGCGAAATGACTGATTGTGAAATGACTTTTTGACACAAGGTGGCCCTGATATTCTTTAGACTCTTGAGAAAACTGGTTAAAATAAAATTTTCTTTCCCTTGGAAACTGCAAAACCAGTTCTTTTTGCATATGCATTTAAAAACAACTAGCTTGTTAAAAGGCCTGCCTAGGGCAAAGCTTGAAGTCAGGCCTTTCCGTGTCCTTGAAATACACTGTCCACTTTGCCTTAGACCTGACTCAGCCTTGGGCAAATCGGAACTTCAAGCCAAACAAACAAACAAACAAAAAAGAAGGTCAAAGACGTTTTAAATCTCAGGCAGGAAACAATGAAATCTCTGTCTATTTTCTGGATTTATGTATATCTCAGTGTGTGCTCTTTTTTTTCTTTTTAATGCTGAAGTGATAAATGTGTTCTAATTTAATTGGCCTAAAGGAAAGGAAACACTTACAAATCAGACAATTCTAACTACAAGAGAAATTAAACTAAATGAATATCATATTCTCGTGAACTGGGAAATATTCAATATTAAATATTCAGTATTAATGTTTGTTTGCTACTCTGATGTAGATATGTCTAAGAGTCATTAGTCAGAGTATTTTCATTGTGCCTAGGTTTATTGTAAGTTAAATATTTTTATATTTTTATATCTGTTACAACTTTGTCAACCAGCAAAGTACCTCTCGGAGAAGGCAATGGCACCCCACTCCAGTATACTTGCCTGGAAAATCCCATGGATGGAGTTCCTCCATGGGGTAGGCTGCAGTCCATGGGGTCGCTAAGAGTTGGACACAACTGAGCGACTTCCCTTTCACTTTTCACTTTCCTGCATTGGAGAAGGAAATGGCAACCCACTCCAGTGTTCTTGCCTGGAGAATCCCAGGGACAGGGGAGCCTGGTGGGCTGCCATCTATGGGGTCGCACAGAGTCGGACACGACTGAAGTGACTTAGCAGCAAAGTACCTCTAGGAAAGAAAAAAAAAAAAAAACCTCAAGGGAAATGTTAAAGAGATAGGAGCTTTCAGAGAAACTCTTTTAAGAATAATTATATTTTAGAAATGTCCCTCTAAAACATTCTCTAAATTTTGGTAACCTGAATTTCTGGGGCTGTGCTACACTAACTGACGGAAGTTTATTGACTAGCTAGGTCATTTCCAAATAAAATAAGATCCTGAATCATTCATTACTGAGGACTAAGTTCCTTTTACAGAGATAGTAGAGATTTTGGACTATTCATGAATAATGCTTGATGCGATCCTGAGATGTTCTCTAGAAATTTTTTTATAAAAATTATCACTGGTACTTATGTTCACCAATCTATAGAATGCTTAAGTTCTTGATTGCTTTAAGAAAGTAGGATGTGTATTTTCACTAAAGAAGGTATGAGGGATGAAATTACATTTTATGAAGGGAAAAGGAAATAGATCTGACTTACAGGTGGCTGTTTCAGGATGGGAGAACAAAGTCATGGGTACAGAAAGTGATAAGAATATTTTATGGAAAGTGGACCCCAAGGGAAGAGTTTTGTGCAGAAATACAAGTTTTCTTGAGATGTTGAGCTGCCTTTGATACTGGATTTTAAGTGTCTTTACCTCTGAAGGGATCAGTTCTGTTTACCTTTGAAATCTTCGTTACTTTGGCTAAGTGAATATAGTCTCCCAGTGATCTATATGATTGTATCTGACTGAGTGTTATAACCCCTTTTGAAATTTGTCCAGAAAACTTCCTAAATAACTTGATTTATAGCTGGCTTTGAAATGCTTCAGAGGGCCCCTGAGACATCCCAGGGAGCTATTAAACTACCTGGGTTCGTTGGACATGTAAAGTTACATGGGAAGTGCGGTTGAAGGGGTGACAGATCTCCTCATATTATGCTGTATGGTGGATGTTACTAATATAGATATCTTAAAATTATGTGAGTTCATATAGATCTGTGAAGTGAAGTGAAGTCACTCAGTCGTGTCCGACTCTTTGCGACCCCATGGGGTGTAGCCTATCAGGCTCCTCCGTGCATGGGAGTTTCCAGGCAAGACTGCTAGAATGCATTGCCATTTCCTTCCGCAGGCGGCCTTCCGACCCAGGAATCGAACTCAGGTATCCCGCATTGCAGGCAGACGCTTTACCGTCTGAGCCACCAGGGAAGCCCAGATATTTGTTTGTTTGGCCGCGCCAGATCTTAGTTGCAGCATGCAGTATCTACTTGCCCAACCAGGGTTCGAACCTGGGTCCCCTGCCTTGGGAGTTCAGAGTCTTAGCTGCTGGGCCACCAGGGAAGTCACCATAGATCTGATATGCCCTAATTAAATGTGGTCAACTATAATTCTACTTATCCTGTGAACGTGGTACAAGTCACAGCAATGACCAAGTACACTGTCAACTGCAGTTTAATCAGATTTAAACATGCCTTCTATGTTTTCACTCCGATGCCTTTGTAAGAATACTGTGACTCCATGATTTATGGAAAAGATTTTTCTAAGGTTAACCAATAAACAATTCAGACTGGAATTTAGTTGAATCTCTATGTTAATAGAACAAAGTTTTCTTAGAATGTAGCTTTCAATAAGAGATTATGAATTTCTTTCCCTTTAAGTGATTTATATTCATTTTTAAAATCTTTTGTTACTTTGGTAAAGTGAATAGGCATTCCTTAAGATTATGGTACATGTAGACAAAGCTCATACTTCTACAAAAATAACCCCTCGTGCTTAGACTTTTGCCATCCTGATGTCCTTAAAACATGGCCATGGTCTGCTTGTCAATCAGGGAATTAAAAATGGGTGAACAATAGCTGTAAATCAAAGAGTCAGGGCTATGGGAAATGCAACATTGCTGCCTGGCTTTTCTGGGCTCCCTGACAAACCTCATTTTTATTTGATGGGTTAAAGCCTTCCCTGGCTACAGGCTTAATGCCCTCATAATGGAAAAATTATGTTTCACTGAATATTAACTTTTTTTCATTGCTAAAGCAAGTTTCTAGTTTTGTTAATTAAAGTCTAGTGTTCACTAAGATTCACTTCTGAGGTAGTTCCTTCTTATCTTATATTTCTAAAAGATTTAATTGTGTTATTAAAAAGGATACGCTAGCTTTTTCGGCTTTCGGCTGGGAGGAGGCAAAGGTGCAACTTGCTTTGGTCGTCCCGAATCCGGGTTCGTCTGACACCAGCCGCCTCCACCATGCCGCCTAAGTTCGACCCCAGCGAGATAACAGTCGTGTACCCGAGGTGCACCGGTGGGGAAGTCGGTGCCACATCTGCCCTGGCCCCCAAGATTGGCCCTCTGGGTCTGTCTACAAAAAAGGTTGGTGATGATATCGCCAAGGCAACTGGTGATTGGAAGGGTCTGAGGATTACAATGAAACTGACCAGAACAGACAAGCCCAGATTGAGGTGGTACCTTCTGCTTCTGCCCTGATCATCAAAGCCCTCAAGGAACCACCAAGGGACAGAAAGAAGCAGAAAAACAGTAAGCACAGTGGAAACATTACTTTTGATGAGATTGTCAACATTGCCCGGCAGATGCGGAATCGGTCTCTAGCTAGAGAACTTTCTAGAACCATTAAAGAGATCCTGGGGACCGCCCAGTCTGTGGGCTGCACTGTTGATGGCCGCCACCCTCATGACATCATAGATGATATCAACAGTGGTGCAGTGGAGCGCCCCGCTAGTTAAGGACTGCAAAGGAAAAAAAAAAAAAAAATAAAGGATCATTTGACAACAACAAAAAAAATTAAAAATAAAAAGGATACTCTAAGTTTGTTTCTAAAGCTAATCTCAGTAAGCAATCTTCAGATAAAGAATAGATGCTCCGTGATATACAACCAGGAGATTACCATCTGGCTAGTCATTTAACAAGGCAAGTCAGATGACCTGGAGTATACTGGGCTCTACCTAATGAAAGTTCTTGACCTTTCCTTCTTACTTAGTTCTGACTAATAACTGCTAGCTCTAGCTATATCATTTTCTATGACGCTTGTTTCAGAGCATTGATTCTTATGTTACTCAATGTGTGGCTGAGCCTGTGATAAAATGCTGATATGCAGCTCCACATGCTATCAATGATTGTAATAATGTAACTCTAGATATGGGAAGAAGGAAGAAAAGGGAATATTTTCCTAGTTCAAGAGGCTTGTTAGAGAGGTATGGTCCAGAGATTTTGCTACTCACAAGGCCTGCTCTAGAAACAGCACATTGAGTGGCCTATCAATGGATCCTTCCCTAGACCTGGGAATCAGCCTTCCCAGTGCCTCAGGACACAATGGCCAAGAAATGCCCCCAGAACATGGTCAGATATGTGGCCATGAAGGGACCCTGCTGACTGGACTCTGCCAGCTGTCTCTACAAAGATGACTTCATGATTACTGTAAGCTCCTGATTTTCAACACCCTGCAAAAGGAGTTCAGAGTAGAGATCAGAAATAAGCCACTCTGCTCTGGGAAAAACCCAGAACTGGCCTTCCAAGAGTGAGATGTTTTCAAGTAAAGATTTTATCAGCCCCGATTCTGGCTTCTTCTCGTACCTAGAGAAACACTAACGTCACGAACCAATGTCCAGTCCTGGTTTTCCTGGCTAGCCCCTGAGCAGCTTTTGTACTTCTCTTCATCTTTGGCCCATGTACCTTTAACTTTCTTGTACAGTTTGTTTCTTCTAAAATACCACAAGTTTCCAAGTGGTCCTACAAGAATATTCCCTGACCAACACCTAGACAATGCTGAAACAAGTCACCTTATCATTCCATGGACTCTCATCTCCCTCCATAAATGCTCCGTGACAGAGTAGGCAAAGGGAACCCAGAGCCCCATGGCGCCTCTGTTCAGCCTGAAGAAGCCGGAGTGGTCTTTGCCCTCTTTTCCTTGAAACTGGATTCCCAAATGTGTGAGAAGGGAAATGGGTAGATAGACGGGAGCAGGGTATCAACAAGGGCCGAAGAATTGGTCCTAAAATAAAGAGGGAGATATGTGGTGACCCAGGGACTAAAGAGCAGATAAAACCAAGGAGGGTCTCGGAATGCAGGAACCAAAAAACAACACCCTTAGCATCTTTCTCTCCCCCATGTTGTAACTGTTGATGGATTTCAGGTCCTCCTGAGCAGTATAAACGGTCTCCCCTCCTACCCCATAAGGAGAAATTGTCTTTCTTACTCTTCTCCCACCCAGTACATGTGCCTCATCCATTCAGCAAATGATCCTCAAGACCCCTATCCCACTCCTTGTACCCTGGCTATGAGTGGACTAAGGACCCCTGTTCAACATCCGTTCTCATTTGAGCTGTCCTGCTCTTCTAACAGCATCCCCCATTCTAATAAACTTTACTTCCCTCTCATTTTGTCTCAAGTCTGGAAATTCTTTTCCAACACGACCCCAGACCCCAAAAAGGTTACTATCTTATTAGACCTGTTGAAGTCTGTAAAACAAAGTTCCAACTTAAGTATGAATTCTTACCTTAGTATTCTGTTTCATTGGGGTTCAAAATCCTCATTCATCGAGCAGAATTTTCAACATTACTAACTCAAATAACCTTGCTAAAAATGTGGCACTTTGGCCCCACTTCAGAACTCTTGGTTAAGAATACATTAAAAAAAAAAATCCTGTTTCTTTGATAAACAATTTATACTATGTCACACGAGTAGAACACTGAAGAATAAATATGCTCATGCTGCCCTGATTATTTTATAATTGCTCTTTCAGATGACAGTAGTTTCGCTAATGGCTTGTGGATCATCACTCATCCTCTTTTGTTCACATTAGAAATTGGGTAGAAAGGAGTACTGTGTCAAAAATATATTTTGCAATACCAGCCAAGCCACTAAAGCACGACCAGGACTCTGAACTTGCCGTTTTCATCTTGGATCACATAAGGAAGACTTCCCACGGCCTACTGGCATCTGTATTTTGTATTTCAGGGACGGCTGACATTCCAGGATGTGGCCATAGACTTCACTCAAGAGGAGTGGGAATGCCTGGACCTCGGTCAGCGGGAATTGTACAGGGACGTGATGTTAGAGAACTATGGGAACCTGGCCTCCTTGGGTGAGGATAACTGCCTTCCAGAATCCCTTATCTACCCACTGGGTTTTAGTTCCGTCATGTCAAGAATGTCTTCTGAAATGTTCTGCTTCCCACAGTAGTTTCAGATATCTGCTTTCTAGGGCAAAAATGGGTATTTGTGAGTTTAGAAAAAAAGGGGATGATTCATGATGAATCGTTTTTCTTCCTTGATGTACTCTGCCTCCTTCCTTCTAGGTTCGTGGTAATTGTGTAAGTTCTATGGTATTAAATAGTTGTACCCTCTCTTAATTTCACATTGACACTACTTACTTTTGCCTTAGTACTACTTGACCAGAATCTCAGGATCTGATGTTAGGTGTGTGTTAGTATTGTATAGCTGCTTTGAATAAAGTATTTAAGGAAATCGTTTTCTAGAACAAAATGTGTTCTCATCTCACCTGAATACATATTGGATTCGAATCTCTAACAACACAAATATTTCTTTCTCTGATAAATAGGGCTTGTCTCTAAGCTGGACCTGGTCACCTTTCTGGAGCAATTAGATGATCCCAGGAATATAAGGAGAATGGGGACAACAGCCATTTACCCAGGTAGGTATGAATGGTTGGAGATGATGACTCAGATGAGAGGTCCAAGGAGCAGGGAGGAACTCATCCTTCATCACATGGTTTTGGAAGATATGCTTCAGTGGAAATGGTTTTCAGAAACCTGGGTGTGTATCTGCTACTATCATAGAAATGTATCACCTATCCCATTCTGTATCTTAAATCATTCATGAATTTATCTCCAGTGATTACTTTACTCCATTACAGTGTGACCTAAACCTCTCCTCTTGGGTTGTGACAAACTGCATTCATTCATTGTTCTTCAATTTCGTGGGGCCCTAGGAAAACTCTGCCCATTTCTGAGTAACTGTATGACAGTCCTTTTAAAGTTTCCTTCTACCTCTAGACAGAAATGTGTGTGGATTGGTAGACAAACTGCCAAACTTCTAGCAATACTGGGGATGTGTTTTTGTTCTCTGGTTTATAATTTCCTATCCACTGGGAGCGACACATAGGACCTTCTAAATACATTTCAAATTCAAGTAATTTTTCACTGCAGAAAGCCAAACCTCGTGACAATGAAAGAATGCACATCTCAAGTTGACTTCAAAGTTTCTCTTTTCCTTATATGATCTCATATTAAATATCTTTAGTGGATTTCCCCAATTCTAACATGCTAAAATACGTTATTTTGTTACATCATAGAATTTTAAAATAAATTGACATAAAATCTTAGCACATTTTCCACTATATTATTAATGGTTGATTGAAACTATGATAATTTTTAAATTATATAAAGAAATATTTTTTAAAAGTTCTAATTGGAAAATAGCTGTTTTCCAATTTTGTACTCCTATACAGCAAAGAATCAATTATACATGTCCATTCAGTTCCGCGGCTCAGTCAATTCTGAGTCTGCGATCATGATCTGCAGCAAGCCAGGCTTCCCTGTCCATCACCAACTCCCAGAAACTGCTCAAACTCATGTCCATCGAGTCCACGATGCATCCAACCATCTCATCCTCTGTCGTCCCCTTCTCCTGTCATCTTCAATCTTTGCTAGCATCAGGGTCTTTCTCAGTGGGTCAGTTCTTCACATCAGGTGGCCAGAGTATCGGAGCTTCAGCTTCACCATGTCCTTCCAATGAATATTCAGGACTGATTTCCTTTAGGATGGAGTGGTGTGGTCTTCTTGTAGTCCAACGGACTCTCAAGAGTCTTCTCCAACACCACAGTTCAAAAGCATCAATTCTTTGGTGCTCAGCTTTCTTCATCGTCCAGCTCTCACATCCATACATGACTACTGGAAAAACCATGGCTTTGACTAGATGGACCTTTGTCAGCAAAGTAATGTTTCTGCTTTTTAATATGCTGCCTAGGTTGGTCATAGCTTTTCTTCCAAGGAGGAAGGCTCTTTGACTTTATTGCTTTGGTCACCATCTACAATGATTTAGGAACCCCCAAAAATAAAGTCTCTCCCTGTTTCCACTGTTTCTCCCACCGATTGCGATGAAATGACCTGACCGCTGCCGTGATCTTCGTTTTTTGAAGGTTGAGTTTGAAGCCACCTTTTGCACCCACTTTCAGTGTCATGAAGAGACTCCTCAATTCCTCTTCGCTTTCTGCTATAAGGGTGGTGTCATCTGTATATCTGAGATTATGGATATTTCTCTCTGAAATCTTGATTCCAATTTGTGCTTCATCCAACCTGGTATGTCACATGATGTACGGTGCATATAAATTAAATAAGCAGGCTGACAATATACAGCCTTGATGTACTCCTTTCCCCATTTGCAATCAGTCCGTCGTCACATGTCCAGTTCTCACTGTTGCTTCTTGACATGCATACAGGTTTCTCAGGAGGCAGGTAATGTAGTCTGGTGTTCCCATCCCTTAAAGAATTTTCCAGTTTCTTGTGATCCACACAATCAAAGGCTGTGGTGTAGTCAATACAGCAGATGTAGTTGTTTTTCCAGAACTCTCTTGCTTTATATATGATCCAAGGGATGCTGGCAATTTGATCTCTGGTTCCTCTGCCGTTTCCAAATCCAGCTTCAAGAGCTGGAAGCTCTGGGTTCATGTACTGTTAAAGCCTGGCTTGGAGAATTTTGAGCCTTTGCTACTGTTTGAAATGAGGGAAATTGTGTAGTAGTTTGAGCGTTCTTTGGCATTGCCTTTCTTTGTGATTGGAATGAAAACTGACCTTTTCCTGTCCTGAGGCCACTGCTGAGTTTTCCAAATTTCCTGGCTTGTCAAGTGCAGTACGATAGCACTATCATCGTTTAACTTCAAATAGCTCAGCTGGAGTTCCATCACGTGCACTAGCGTTGTTGGTCGTCATGCCTTCTAAGGCCAACTTGACTTTGGATGCCAGGATGTCTGTTACTAGGTGAGTGATGATACCATCGTGGTGATCTCAGTCATTAAGATCTTTTTTTTGTATAGTTTTTCCATGTATTCCTGCCACCTTCTCTTAATATCTTTTGCTTCTTTTAGGTCCATCCCATTTCTGTCCTTTATTCTTCCCATCTTTGCATGAAATAGTCCCAGTACCTCTATTTTTCTTAAAGAGATCTCTAGTCTTTACTGTTCTATTGATCTCCTTCTCATTTAGGTCTCCATAGAGTAATAAGTAGACTTCCCTGTTTCAGTCATAGTTTTAAAGTCCCTCTTCTTTTTTAATTTCTTAAAACTAGTACTGTATTAAGTTTCTCTTATTTGTTTTCAGCTTCCTCGGACATTTCCCTATGTGTCCTCTGTTTCTGGTTAGTTCTCTGTCACTATCACTTATGATTTGTAGATTGAAACATCTAATAGGCCATTCTCAGAAACATGTGTGGGAAGAAGTGGAATTAAAAATTCATGGCACCTAGGATTTCTGAAAGTGAGTGTTTGGTGTCTCCACTTAAGATGACTAAAAGCAAGAATTAATCATTAGATTGCCTATCACCTCTTAGTTCAGTGGTCCTTGGGGGTTTTCATCTTGTTTCTTCCCCTATAACGTATTTCTGTGCCATATCATTTTGTCCAGCGTTCTGTTTGTGGTCTCTGTTTTGACGGGTTCAGGAACCTAGTTAGTCTTCCTTCTGGTATCTGTCCCTTGGTGGGTGAGGTTGGTCCAGAGGTTTGTGCCCTTATCGTCTCTTGATCTGTGCTTTGATGGTGGTCACTGTGACCAGAGCCCGCCAGGCATATTCAGGGCTGTTGTTCCCTTGTTCTGTGGGTGTTACTGCCCTCTTTTTGGTGGTGCCTGCTCCCTGCGTGGTGGTATAGAGCCCCCAGATCTGATTCTTAGCTGTGATTCTGATCTGTGGTACCACGCTGCTGGGACTGGAGCACACGCACTGGGAGAGAAGTCACTAAGTATTACTCTTGTGGGGATGTTCACCTCAGGGTGTGCCCTGTTGTGCCCTCTCCTGCATTCTGCAAGCTCTCATGTTATGTAGTGTTGGCACTGTTCTTGGCCCCACCCTAACCGAGGGCATGATGGCCCGTGGCCCTGTTATCTCTCAGATGTTGTTTTCACAAGTTCACCAGCATAGATTCAGTGAAGTCAGGTCCTGGGATTGCATTCAACGTGGAGCTGGAGCCACTGTGGTGCTATGGGGCAGCTCAGGCTCTGTCCTGGCCCAGCCCCTTTGTGTGGGAGCCCACAAAGCGTACAGCTGCCAAAGCTACACCTGCCATGAATGAGAGAGCCCTGGTATTTGATTCAGATGCTCTGTAGGGGCTAAGGTTACAAAGCCGGTTGTGAGTGTAAGACCATGGCTTGTGTTGCTGGGAGGAGAGGTTTCAGCTTTTCTTCTTAATCCCTGAGGTTCAGCTGTACTTTCAGCTCCATCTGTGCGTGTGGCCAACTCACAGGTTCTGCTCTTGATGCTGCCCCGGAGCACAGGGGTCTGTTGATTGTGGAGGAGGTCGATGGGGGAGGCCATGGCTGGGGGATCAAATGACCTACATGGGTGGAGTTCTTCGTAGTCCCTGCTGAGCAGGGGCCGGTCTAAGGGACAAGGGATGCAATGGGCTTCCTGATTGGGCATCACTCACCAATGGCGCTCTGCTCTCTGGTGGTTCAGGCTTCGACCACAATCATCCCGTTTGCAGAGCTCCTCCCTCACTCCCATCACTTCATGCTATTTCCTCACAGCCAACAGCAGTCGTCTGCCTCAATCTGCTCTCCAAACCCCACCTTTCAGCACCCAGCTCTTGTCTACATTGGTGGAAAAGCCTCTAGGGCTGGATGGGCAAGGCTGGGGTCAGTACCCTGTGTGCAGGTCTCACTCTGTCCTGCTGCCACACGCTGATGGCTGTGTTCTCTTCCCACAGAGAATGAGGCTCTCCTTCTGTCCAGACTGAGCTCCCCCAGTGAGGGGCTTCCCGGGATATGGAGACCTCTCCTCACTTTCATCTACCCACAGGGTTGCAGGCCCCAACCCAATTTCTCTCCTCTTCCTTTTCCTTCTTCCTGCTCTCCTCTTTCGTTTGTCCTACGTAGCTCAGCAGGAATCTTTCTTGTCTTTTCAGATTTCTGAGGGCCTCTGCTAGTGTTCAGCTGGGCTCTGTGAGAATTGTTGCATTTCTCACTCATTTGTGGAGAGAGAGATGAGCTCCACATCTGCCTAAGCCTCTGGCATCTTGATCCTTCGGTCTCTATTTTACTTTTAAACTAGCGATGGTCATCAATTTTCTCTAAATCTTTAAAGACATTCACTGAGAAAAGCAGGGAAAATTACTTGTTATTTGGTATCTTTCAGCTATGTCTCCACAAGACACCCAAGATTTGTTGCTGAAGAATCCAGCATTAGAAGATGTATTCCCCAAAGCCAACCTAAGAATATGTCAAACATTTCACCTCCGAAACCTAAATTTATTGAAAGACTGGGAATATACGAGGGTAAATGAAAGACAGAGAGGATGTTTATATGGACATAAAGAAATGAAGACAGTTATACGTAATGCTAATGTTACTGGAAAAATAAATGGTCAACGTGTGTCAAATTGGGAAAAACACCAAGTTCAGTCTTCAACGTCGACTGAGAAATGTAGGTGTTTAAGAAAAGATGTCCCTCCTTTTTTGAAACATACATGTTCTCTAAAAGGGAACATGGAAAATCTGAAAGGTAATCTAGTCTCTACTGCAAATACTCATTCAGACAATTCTGAAGGTAGGCTTCAACTAAACATGCATTCAAGCATGTCTGAATACCTACAATTTAACAATGAGAGGACAAACTCACAATTTAATCAATTTGAGGGATCCATGGGTAGGGGGTCATTTTTCTTCCCACAAAAGATATTTTCTCTCCATTCCAAGATGTATAATGTTGATGATAATGGAAGAGACGCCATCCAGCCATCATTGTTCTGTACATCTCGTGATATGGTTAATACACAGGAGCTTTCCATGTATAATAAAATGAGTCAGACCTTAAGTAAGAGCTCCAGCTCCAATAATTACCGGAGTATTTATGGTGGAGTGAGAAGGTATTCAGGCAGTGAAACTGGGTATACGGTTGAAGGAGACTCAAACCGTATGAAACATCGGGGACCTGAATCTTCAAACAAGGATTCTAAAAGTAAGACATTTAGAAATACCTTTGATCAAATGGCAGGTTTTTCTCTAGATAAGAGTACTTGTAGTGAAGAGAGGACTCGTCATGAATATGGTAAGGTTTCTAATCAGTCTTCAGAACTTATTCAACAGCAGACTGTTCAGAATCCACAGAAAGAAAACAAGGGTAATATATGTGGGAATGTCTTCAGTAAAGCATCCAATCTAAGTAAACATAGGAAAATCCATACAGGAAGGAAACCTTTCAAATGTACAGATTGTAGCAAAGCGTTTAACCATCGTTCACATCTTACTCAACACCAGCGAATTCACACTGGAGAGAAACCTTATAAATGTGTAGAATGTGGCAAAGTCTTTCCTTACAGTTCAAGTCTTACTGAACATCAGCGAATTCATACTGGAGAGAGACCTTATAAATGTACAGAATGTAGTGTAGCCTTTGTCTGTTCCTCACATCTAACCTATCATCAGCGAATTCATACTGGAGAGAAGCCTTATAAATGCAAAGAATGTAACAGAGCCTTTCATAGTCGCTCACTTCTTACTCGACATCAGCGAATTCATTCTGGGGAGAGACCTTATAAATGTAAAGAGTGTAACAAAGCCTTTTTTCTGCCCTCACATCTTATGAAACATCAGCGAATTCATACTGGAGAGAGGCCTTATGAATGTAAAGTACGTATCAAAACCTTTATCCTTAGCTCACATCTTACCCAACATCAGCAAATTCATACTGGAGAGAAAACTTATCATTGTACACAGGGTGGCCAAACCTTTATTTGTCATTCAAAGTTAATTGTACATCATCGAATCCATACTAGGGAGAAACCATACAAATATAAAGAATGTGGCAAAGCCTTTTTTACGAGTTCGGACCTTTGTCATCATCAGCGAATTCATAGGGTGGATAGACGTTATCAATGTACAGAATGTGGCAAGGCTTTTATTACGCGTTCTAGGCTTACTAAACATCAGCGAATACATACTGGGGAGAGACCATATTCATGTGCTGAATGTGGCAAAGCCTTTACTTGCAACTCAACACTTACTGAACATTGGCGAATTCATACTGGAGAGAGACCTCATAAATGTAAAGACTGTAACAAAGCCTTTCATCGTCGCTCATTGCTGACTCAACATCAGCGAGTGCACACTGGAGAGAGACCTTATAAATGTACTGAATGTGGCAAAGCCTTTGGTCGCTACTCAACGCTTTCTACACACCAGCGAATTCATACTGGAGAGAGACCTTATAAATGCACAGCATGTGGCAAAGCTTTTAGTCGGAGTGATCATCTCTCTAAACATCTGAGAACACACACTAGACAGAAACGCTAGTAATGGCACAAGTGATGGAAGAGATTTTCCCTAAATGTGCATCAGAAAACACAAGAGTTTATACGAGAAGCCTATGGAGATGATGTAGCGAATATGTAGAAAGGCATTTAATCAAAAGTTAAATCGAAGTAAATATCAGAGATTGCCTAATAGAAGGCATTTCATCAGTCCTCTTTTCTGAAGTTTCTCTGAAGGAGAATGACTGTAGGGAGTACTCCATAGTTAAAACACATAGAAAGTGGATATATCAGCATAAATCGTGAGAAGAAGGTTGATGGTGAGAAAGTTACAATTCTTAGTAATGTATGTATGCTTGTTAATAATGACGTGATTTGAGATTATTTGAAGTGAATGTTATTAAGCCCTCAAATCATCCATACTATGCTTTGTTTCTAGTGTGTTTGCAGACAGATTTTTGATGGTTTATTAAAGATTAGTCTTTTATATTGTGTTGCAACCATTTCTATCTATCCTCCATTAGAAGATGAAGGATACCGTACTGTAAAATGGACAATGACCATCTAAATGGAGGTGTTTGGCATTGATGTGAAATATCTGGAGGTTGCCATGATGTAGTGATCATTGAATCTTTCCATGTTGTAAAGTAAGCAGAAGTCGGTTGTAAGGTTTCAATAGTAATATCCTTGATTTTAAGAAGAACACAATGACAGTTCACTGCAATGTTGGTGTATCTTTATAATATCAACACAGGTCATGATTATTCCTTGACACTGTTGAAATAAACACAGCTTTTGTGATAACCTCGAAATGTATTAGAAACTCTTCCTGGAAAATGCATGGAATTAGTGTATACCATGCTTGCTAAGTGCTTCCTAGCCTTTGTTTGGTAAGCCATAAAAATCACAAGTCTCACATCATTATAACAGAGAAATGAATATCTTTCTCTGTACTTTTGATCTGTGCTTAATCATGGATCATGCCGTGGATTGTAAAAGGTTTTATTTCAACTATGTGTGCAATTAATACATGGTAATTAATAAAAGTGAATGGCTTTTCGTGTTTCAGTTAATTGTAATGATGGAAATATTAACCCACCACCAACAGTAACCTCTCCCACCTTATTTAAGGTTGTAGTGAAGGGACCACAACGAACTGTTTGGTAGCACAGAGAGATGTCATGTGTGGAATTACTTGACTCATTGGCTTTAAACTTCTCATAACTTCATATACATTCCCTCACTTCTTTGTTGTATCTCCTCTCCCATTTTGTAACTACTTGGACACTGATGATTCTAATAAGAAGGATGATACAGAGTATTGTTGACAGTTTCCCTAAACTGCTCCATGCTGTTGCTGCCTCAGCATCTGTCTGGGAGCAGGCAGCCTGCACTTCCCTGAACTCAGACCAGCAGTCCTATGAGCACCTGCATGAGATGACCACCTTACTTGAGACCAGCAGTCTTGCTGAACCCCAGGGTCTATTCACAGACCCCCTTCAATGCCACCGAGAGAGTCAATTTCTAGGTAGGTTTTTAAGTCCGGGGGTCCGCCAGGAGAGAAGGATCTGGAATTCTCAAGGAGGAAAAAAGGAAAAAAGCTTTGTTTTGTTTTTTTCCCCTCTACATTTCTGAGGATTATATAACAATCGTATATCCTGCTTGAGGACAGTCTCTGGGAAAAAAATATTCTGGCCAATCGTGTTATCTTACAATGTAAAATATTGCAGTGGATCTAGTGAGGTTTTTACAACCTTTGGATATTGTTTTGATTCACTGTAATAACTAATTAAAAGTATATAACCCCATTGCTAACACTGGCGAGGGGGCATTCTTTCTGCCACCTTCTGTTGTCTATGTCAAAAACTTTCTCTTTTTTATACTTTAATAAAACTATTATGCAAAAACTCTAAACTATTAAGCCTCGTCTCTGGCTCCGAATAGAATTCTTCTCCTCAGGAGGCCAAGAATCCAGCCGTGTTTTGTGGTTCAGCAACAACCTTTCATCTTGGGGGCTCTTCCGGGACTCTTCAGGACAAGGTGAGGATGGGTGGAGCTGTAGTTCTTTGTACTGCTAGGGAACATGTCTTTTGCTATACTTTACTAACTCTACAGTGTGCTTGTGTGAATGAATGAGATACCTTGCATGAATCAACTGAGGAGCCCTGCTCTGCAGTTCCTCGGTGACCTCATATGGCTATGGCAGAAACCTGTACCAACATGCCATGCCAAGAGGCACCCAGTGTCTCCTTCGGGCAATGACTAGAAATGGGCAAAGTGTGTGGATCGAACTCTCATTTCTTGGTCAAACTTTCCAGTCTCTGATCATTTCATGATTTCTTGGGAACTAGAACTATTAACCAATCTGCCAGATCCTAGACTTTCAAGGGGCTTGTGATCTATGCCATTACTGTGTAGTGTTACTTAGTTCTCCAGCTTGGATTGGTAGTCAGGAAGCGCCTAGCCTTGCTAGGTATGGAAAGTCAGGAAGCTAGATGGAGCTCTAGCTCCATGAGTATCTGAAGTTAAAGGTTACTCAGATTGGAAGTGCAATGGGTTTCTTCCTTTGGCAACAGTAGCTGTTCGTGGACCAGAGGCGGCTTTGAAAAGTTGAAGGCATGAATTGTACCCTCAGCCCTACATTAGCTAAAGTCTGTCAGCAGACCAGTTTTCTTGGGTCGACATGTTACCCCCAAGCTTTACTCCAAGCCCGATGCACCCTAAGTCCTTAGGCTATTCTCCCTTTGAGATCTTATATGGGAGAAACCCCCAGTGACAGGAAAACTCAAGGGAAGCCCCCAACAACTAGCTCACCTGGAGGTGTCCCAACACCTTCAGATCCTGGGACAAGTCTTCCACCATATCGCCTGAGAACCCTAGAAAGGGCACCCATTCCTTTGGGCAATTCGGTTCATGCTTACCAGCCAGGAGATGAGGTAAGGGTTGAGTATTGGAAGAAAATGACCAAGTCAGCTAGTTGGGACAGGCCCTCACATGGTTGTCTGGGCAACCATATTGCTGTTAAAGTTACAGGCATCATCTCTTGGATCCACCTCACCAGAGTCAAGAAGGCAGCAACTTCCTATGATGAGGACAGCTGGAAAACAGTTCAGGACCCCAGATTTCCCGTCAAGGTCTGGTTCCAAAAACAAGAGCCCTCACTCACCAGAGACGCTGAGCCCTGCTCTAGTCGCTCCAGAAGCTGACTAGTCCACGCTCGGCAGACGCTTGAGGATTCCTTAGCCTTGCTCCAGCCACACTGCGGCAGCTCACTGGTCAACGCTCAGCAGAAGCTTGAGGATCTGGCTATCCAGATATTAATGGATTTCTATTGTCAACCCTGGCCTCTATCCCTGATTGGTATTACTGCTGTGCTGTTCACTACAGGACTAGCTTCAGTCACAGCGCAAGTGTAGGATTTGGGTCAGAAGCTGCGGTTAGCTGTCTGTTATCTCACTGTAGTGGCAAGCTTCATTCTAATTAGATGTTTCTTATGATCGATTCTCCCTACTATCTAAATTGCTCACAGTATAGCTGACCCCCCTTCACGATAGGCTCAGTTGCTATAGTGGTGACCACCCAAAGATGGGGAGAAAACCCTTTGCTAGTGCTCAGTTACCTGTTATGTGCAGGCTGCTTTGGAGCCTTTTGCTGTCCCTTGCCGTAACAGATGGAGCCGTTCCTTCTCCATCACGCACCTGTCAACATTACAGTCAACCCTTGGAAAATCACCTATTCAACCATCAGCTAGAACAATGTATACACAGCCTATCCTATAGGCGGATCACTTACTGTCTTTCTGATCAGGTGATGTATATCCAGGGTCCTGGTGCCAAAAATGTTTCCCAGTTATGTCTCCCACTGCCGCTACCTTTTCCCAACCAGAGGAACCAAACCCCAGGGGCATCCCGACACCATGGCATTGCCATCATGCTCCTGGGCCTCCGTCTACCCCCAAATGCCACGTAGATGTTACAATACAGAACAGCTGTCTGTCTGCCAAATAAATGGAAAAACCTACTGGACAGGGACAATAATGCAGACTAATGAAATCACAGACCAACTTAGCCCTTAAAAGTCAGCCTCTGCCTGTTGGCAGTATGACCGAGGTTACAGAGGTAACTCCCTCTTAGACCTTCATCTGTACCATGTTCTCAACGGAACTCATCAGCTTCTAAATGACACCAACCCCCTGCTGGCCAGGGATTGCTGGCTTTGCTCATCCTTAGGAGCTCCACGGTATTTAGCTACACCAGTACCATGAAATATTGCAACAGCCATGGGAACTCTTATAGATCCATCCTTACAAGGGCCAATCTTAGGGCAGTTGAGTTAACTCAAAAGGCTCCCGATGATTTACAAATCATGGAAGAACTGAAGCTCTAGACATTTTGGGCAGGGACAAATATAATCAAACTGTAGATCGTGAGTTGCCCACTTATCTTCCCACAGACACCCTCTGGTCCCGCCCCCATTAAGGCCTTCTCTTGGTTTGTGGGACCGATGCTTACTTATGTCTCCCAATCAGTGGATGGGTATCTGCACCTTAGCTCTCCTCACTCCCCAGATGAATACTGGCCCTAACAACCAGACTCTCACGGTGCCTCTGACAGCACACGTGCGGTCAAAAAGACCCATCCAGTTTATCCCCTACTTTGGTTCCGAAATCTTGGCTGGGATAAGTATTGGAACAGGAGGATTGCTTCATCAATCACCTTCTACCATATACTATCCAAGGACTTCACATGAAGGAGGAAACAGAACAGGCTCTATCTTGAAAGCAGGACTCCATCTTGGGCTGGACTGTGGACCTTGAGCTATATGCCCAATATCTATGGAAATGAAATATCCACTAGAAAACCAGGCCCCCTGGAAGGAAGAGGCCCAGGGCTCTCTGTGGCCTAAAAGAATGTCCTAATTATCTGTGTAACTGAATAGAATCATATGTTCTATTATGATTACTGGGGTATGACCACAGGCCTATTGATAATTGTCGACTGTTAACGACCTAGGCTTAAGGCATATGATTGCGGGTTAACTTTGATTGTATCTTTCTTTCTCCTTTGTTCAGACTAGTTTCAGGGAACCTTATACACATAGGGTATGTAAGTCTTTCACAAAAACTGGTTGGGGTGCTTGGCTAAGAGGAGACTCTGCCTTGAGCCCGCCTGTGTAATAAACTGCACTACACTATCTGCATTGTCTTTCTGAGTGAGTTCATTTCCCAGAACACGTGGCTACAACACACAGACGACACTGAGAGAGCAGCCAGATCTTCAGTGGCATTATAGGACCAGCTAGATTCTTTGGCTGAGGTGGCTTTATAGAATACGAGAGGGCTAGACCTATTGACAGCTGAAAAGGCAGGCCTCTGCCTCTTCTTGAATGAAGAATGCTGCTTTTATAAAAACCAATTAGGAATAGTAAGAGACATGGCCTAACAGCTAAGGGAATGAATCATGAAAAGCAGAAAGGAACTAGAAAATTCCTGAAGTAATTGGAACAATATCTGGAGCTGGGCATCGTGGCTTCTCCCTTTAACCGGTCCTCTCTTCATGTTCTTAGAGGTGCTTTTGTTTGCCCCTTGTGTTCTCAAAGATATTACCCAGTTCATAACCTCTCGAATCCAGAAAGTTGCAAATGTTAATAGCTCAGTATAGTCTCCTAACTGACCTGGAGCTCTGAATATCCTATCGAACATGAGATGATGCTTTCTGCAATGAGTGATAGAAGCATCAAGAGGGGGCAATGAAGAGGAAAATGTCAAATTTTTACATAACTTCCTGCTCCTTCTGCCTCCATAACTCAGTTTGCTCTTTGCAAGCCTTAATCACATAGGTCTCAAAAAGTGGGGACTCAAAATACTAGGAATTGGAATTTATCTCACTCCCCCTTGTTCTGTTCCTTGCAATTGCCCTAGCCCCTGCAAATCTGCAAACTCTCTTAATCATGCCTGCCCAAGTATAAAAACTCTGTAACCCCTTTGTTTGGGGCTCGGAGCTCTGAGTGTTATGTTCTTAGGGCCCGCCCGCATAATAAACCCGAGTTCTCCAACTCTCTGAGTGCGGTGCTTCGTTTCTGCAACAATGGAAACACTTTCAGGCTCAGCGTCTCTGAAGTTGGAGGTCCCTTGCCTGCAGACAGGTGGTCACAGTGCAAATCATTTTGTGAAACATGTTTCCTCAGGCTGCAGAGGGCAGTGAAAAAATCCTAAGTACTCAGGGTCTCCTGTGCCTTCCAAAGTGGCATTAGCGGTCAAGAACCGCTTGGCAATGCAGGATACACCAGAGAGGTGAGTTCCATTCCTGGGTCAGGAAGATCCCCCGGAGGACGGCATGGAACCCATTCCTGTGTTCTTCCCTGGAGAGTCCCCATTGGCAAAAGAGCCAGGCGGTCTACAGTTCATGGGGTGGCAAAGTCAGACTTAGCACGCTAAAGGCAAGGCATCTTTGGGAAGAGTTCTGAGAACAAAGCTTTGCAGGAACCCAAGGCCCCCAGGTGATTCCCTCCAAGCACGCATTCCCCACCACCCCTCCCCCAAGGGCTCAGGCCGAGGCGGTGGAGGGCCACACCCATCCGAGAAAGAGCCCCTCCCCAGGCAAGCAGCCCAGCAACCTTTGTTTCTCGAAGTTCCCGCCCTAATCCTCAGCTCCAGAGAGGTCTCAGGAGTGCGGAGTGTGAGGCTGCAGCGCAGGGCTCCTAAATGGGGTCTTCACCCGCCGTGTTTCAAAACCCCTCATAATGTGTGTCAGCTAGCCCAGTGGTCGGGTGCATAGTCTCCCGTGAATTGTACTGTGACCTGCTCTCTGTAATGCACGAAGAAAGGAGAGCTCTCAGGGGTGGTCTGCAAAGAGAGTGCACCAAAGGTAAGCACCAAACACCAAATGTGATTAGCATATCAGATTAGTCTTGATTGCCGCCTACAGATCAGGAACAGAGGAAGCGAAAAAAAGGATTAGAAAAGGGCGGGGGAAACAGGAAGGTTCTTTCTTCAGTTTCACTTCATCAGTTGCAGATGAAAGAGCTGTGTGGATGCCTTCGAAGGTATTTTCTCAAGCTGTGGATGTGAGTTTTTGAAATAACATCCCCAGGAAAGACTCACGGCAGCAGGAAGAAGAGGAGGAAATGGCAGCTTCTCAGGTAAGTGTCCTGTCCCGGGTCTGGGAATGTGTCTGCTTTTCCTCCGGAAATGCCTGGACTGAGAACCTGCAAACCTTTAGTTCTCTGAGTCTAAGTTTTCTCCCTGGGGGATTTGGTGTCGCCTTCTTATTTTCCCCTTTTTTTCTTATAATAGTGAAGAACTGCTCTTTAGATTAACTTCTCCGTTAAATCCCAGAGCCTCCATTAAATCCCAGAGCCTCCATCCATTGTCTGTATCCCGGCTTTCTCTAGAGCATGATGAATTCTCGAAATGAATCAGTGACGTTGAGTTGTTCACTATATGCCCTTTGTGCGAGATCAGCACGGGGAGGCACTGGTACCAGAGATCCCCACTGGGATGTGGTCTGGTGTTAGGATCATCGTGAAGTAGGGGAAATGCTGTATGAATTTACGTATGGATGCAGCTTCAGCTCGTTAGAACCGGAGTTACAGATTGTCCTTATAGAGTGAACTCAGTGGTCCACAGTTCTTCAGAAAAGTTTCAGAAATACAAACGTTGCAGAGACTGCGCTCTATCGATAAGGGAAACTAGCTACTTAAATGTAGTTCAGTTCACTTGAGTGCAGTTCAGTCGCTCCTTCGTGTCCGACTCTTTGCGACGCCATGAATCGCAGCACGCCAGGAGTCCCTGTCCATCACCAGCTCCCGGAATTCACCCAAACTCATGTCCATGGAGCAGGTGATGCCATTCAGGCATCTCATCCTCTGTCGTCCCCTTCTCCTCCTGCCCCCAATCCCTCCCAGCATCAGAGTCTTTTCCAATGAGTCAACTCTTCACATGCGGTGGCCAAAGTATTGGAGTTTCAGCTTTAGCATCAGTCCTTCCAAAATTAGGCCACAGATCAGGAAAGGCATATATAAAGTGAAATTTGCTTATGACACATTCTAAAAGTATTTACTTATTCGGCTGCCCTGGTTCTTCGTTGTGGTAGGTAGGATCTTCTGTCATCCTCGTAATTTTCAGCTTCTTTGACTGTGACATGTAAACTCTTAGCTACAACATGTGGGATCCAGTTTCCTGATCAGGGAAAGAACCAGAGCTCTGTGCATTGGGATCTCAAAGTCTTAGTCACTGGAGCATCACAAACTGCCCAAACTAATATGTTTTAATGATAGATTGAGATCATAGTTTCCATAATAGTGCCAAAATACCCATGCAATGATAACGCATTCTTCCATGTACTTCTTACTCCATGACTCATGTTCACCGGTTTAGGTGTTTCTGTGAGATTCCCATGCTATGAATTTGTTTTTCTCCAGTTGACTTGAACACTCACCTGTGTTTAGCAGAGATACTGGGTTTGAGGAGTGGCAGTTTTCATCCCAAGCCCAGGCCTGATCTTTTCCACTACACTCCATGCTCACATCACAGAGTCTCATCACAGCTTTGTATTTTCCAAAATGTTCACAAGAATCTTATTAGTCCTAATCTATGCTCAACTGTATTAAAATTTAAAATACAGCGCATTGCTGCATTTTAAAATGTATTAAAACTACAGCACATTTTTAATCCATTCATAATTACCTGAGTTTAGTGACAGGAAACTTTTTCTCTCTTCCTCCTAATGAGTATATAGCCCTATTTGAGTGTATGTCTGTACTCAGTGGAGATGAGTTTGACTAGGCTCCGGGAGTTGGTGATTGACAGGGAAGCCTGGCATGCTGTGGTCCATGGGATCTTAAAGAGGTGGACACGATTGAGCCACTGAACTGAACTGGACTGTATGTATGAAAATATTAGCATGACTTGATCAATTTTCTTTTCTTCTTCTTTTTTTTTTGGTTAGTTTTTTTTTGAAGAACTCTGTGGAAGGCAATGACTACCCAGTCCAGTATTCCTGCTTGGGAATTTCTTGGACAAAGGAACCTGGCAAGTTAGAAGCTATGGGGTCACAAGAATTGGACATGACTGAGTGAATGAAACTTTTCTTGTCTTTAGTATTCTTTACAGTTACAAAAACTTCTCTCACCTTTTCTTAGAGCTGTCCCTGTGAATCTGTCATTAGTTAAAATTTCATTAGTTAAAATCTAATGTAAATAAACTGAAGTAAAGTTTAAGCTCTGCTATTTAATGGCTGTTTGATAAAATATGTGCCAAAAGGTGTAAGAGCACCATTACTGATTTTGCGTTATTTCAAGGGCATCCACCCCCAGCACGACAACTTCCGTCCACCGTGTCAGGAACATAGTGGTTGAGGCCAAACAGAGACCATTTTCACCTGGCCACCGCCTCCCGGATATATTGTACAGCGGATTCCTCAGCCTTCTTCCCTGTCGCTTTCACTTCTTTCCCTTTTTCCCGGGCTGATTTACAGGAGCCTGGGTGTTGCCTCTGAGCCATCCCAAGAGTGCCTTCTCTTTTGAGGGAATCACCAAATGGTGAGTCACCTGGTTGCTGCAGGGAATCTCTGTCTATCTCTGCCCCTGTCACGTGATGACTTAGCTTCAGGGTTCTCAGCGGTCACCTCACACTGTGGCACAGGACTGTTGGGTCAATCGGCTGTTCTGTGCCATTAGTCACTCGGAGAGACCACTGGGGAAAAAGGGACGCCTTTCTGTCAGCCAGTGACTCTCAGTACTCCCATTCTATGGTAGGTAGGCTAAGAGTGGTTTCTGTTATATCCCAGGAGGCTCTCTCATTCTCAACCCTTGGCTACATTGTCAGAAACTGGAAAATTTTGACCCTCCAAAAGGCCTGGCTCCAATACAAATGGGGGAGCCCCAGAAATGGCCTCTGAGTGGCACACTAGGTTTTGCCAAAGATGAGAAAGACTCAGAATTTCCTTCCATTCTATTGCCTCCCTGTCTCCTGTCCCTCTCTGTGTCTCTCCATCAGATTTCCTAGATGACCCCTACTCGGCCGTTCATATCCACATGATCTCTAGGAAAGGATTCTGAGGTTCCCTTTGGTCCAGCTCTTTCTTCTATATTCCAAAGCCTGAAGGATCAAAAACTGTCCTAACATTCTGAAGAGTCCCCTTCTAAGGAAGCTGATCTCTCAGGTGGAGAGGGAACCAAGCTTCCCCCACTCCTGAACATCCTAAAAAATTCCCTTCTGACTACTCCTGTTTCTCAGGCCTGGGAAGGACCAAGCTTCCCCCACTCCTGCAAATTCCCTTAACCCTTCAGATTCTTCTGATGTTCCAAAGACATCACCTCCCACCAGAGGGGCAGTCCAAAATTTTTATCAGCTGAAAGATCAGAGTCAATTTGAACATTAGTTGGTCTATATTTTAGCTATAAAACTAAGACTACACAAAGGAAAGATGACTTTTGACACAGGATGGCCGTGATATTCTTTAGACTCTGGAGAAAACTGGTTAAAATGAAATTTTCTTTCCCTTGGAAACTGCAAAACTGGCTGTTTTTGCATTTGCATTTAAAAACAACTAGCTTGTTAAAAGTCCTGCCTAGAGCAAAGCTTGAAGTTAGGCCTTTCCGTGTCCTTGAAATACACTGTCCACTTTGCCTTAGACCTGACTCAGCCTTGGGCAAATCAGAACTTCAAGCCAAACAAACAAACAAAGAGGGTCAAAGAGATGTTTTAAGTCTCAGGCAGGAAACTATGAGGTCTCTGTCTATTTTCTGGATATATGTATATCTCAGTGTGCATTCTTTTTTTTTTTTTTTTTTTTTTAATGCTGAAGTTCTAAATGAGTTCTAATTTAATTGGCCTAAAGGAAAGTAAACACTTGCAAATCAGACAATTCTAAGTACAAGTGAAATTAAACTAAATGAATTTCATATTCTCATGAACTGGGAAATATTCAATATTAAATATCCAGTATTAATGTTTGTTTGCTAATCTAATGTAGATATGTCTAGGGTCATTAGGCAGAGTATTTTCATTGTGCCTAGGTTTATTATAAGTTAAATATTTTTATATTTTTATATCTGTTACAAGTTTGTCAACCAGCAAAGTACCTCTCGGAGAAGGCAGTGGCACCGCACTCCAGTATACTTGCCTGGAAAATCCCATGGATGGAGGAACCTGGATAGGCTGCAGTCCATGGGGTCGCTAAGAGTTAGACACGACTAAGCGCCTTCACTTTCACTTTTCACTTTCCTGCATTGGAGAAAGAAATGGCAACCCGCTCCACTGTTCTTGCCTGGAGAATCCCAGGGATGGGGGAGCCTGGTGGACTGCCTTCTATGGGGTCGCACAGAGTCGGACAGGACTGAAGTGACTCAGCAGCAAAGTACCTCTAGGAAAGAAAAAAAAAAAAAACCTCAAAGAAAATGTAAAAGAGATAGGAGTTTTCAGAGACACTCTTTTAAGAATAATTATATTTTAGAAATGTCTGTCTAAAACATTCTCTAGATTTTGGTAACCTGAATTTCTGGGGCTGTGCTACACTAACTGACAGAAGTTTATTGACTAGCTAGGTCATTTCCAAATAAAATAAGATTCTGAAACATTCGTTACTGAGGACTAACTTCCTCTTACAGAGAAAGTAGAGATTTTGGACTATTCATGAATAATGCTTGATGCCATCCTGAGATGGTCTCTAGAAATTTTTTTATAAAAATTATCACTGGTATTTATGTTCACCAATCTAGAGAACGCTTAAGTTCTTGGTTGCTTAAGGAAAGTAGAATGTGTATTTTCACTAAAGAAGGTATGAGGGATGAAATTACATTTTATGAAGGGAAAAGGAAATAGATCTGACTTACAGCTGGCAGTTTCAGGATGGGAGAACAAAGTCATGGGTACAGAAAGTGGTAAGAATATTTTATGGAAAGTGGACCCCAAGGGAAGAGTTTTGTGCAGAAATACAAGTTTTCTTGAGATGTTGAGCTGCCTTTGATACTGGATTTTAAGTGTCTTTACCTCTGAAGGGATCTGTTCTGTTTACCTATGCCATCTTCGTTACTTTGGCTAAGTGAATATTCTCCCCGTGATCTATATGATTGTATCTGACTGAGTGTTATAACCCCTTTTGAAATTTGTCCACAAAACTTCCTAAATAACTTGACTTCTAGCTGACTTTGGAATGCTTCAGAGGGCCCCTGAGACATCCCAGGGAACTATTAAACTACCTGGGTTCACTTGACATGTTACATTACATGGGAAGTGCGGTTGAAGGGGTGACAGATCTCTTCTTATTATGCTGTATGGTGGATGTTACTAATATAGGTATCTTAAAATTACGTGAGTTCATATAGATCTGTGAAGTGAAGTCGCCCACTCCTGTCCGACTCTTTGCGACCCCATGGGGTGTAGCCTATGGGCTCCTCGGTCCATGGGAGTTTCCAGGCAAGAGTGCTGGAGTGGATTGCCGTTTCCTTCCCCAGGCGGCCTTCCCGACCCAGGAATCGAACCCAGGTCTCCCTCATTGCAGGCAGACGCTTTACCGTCTGAGCCACCAGGGAAGCCCAAATATTTATTTATTTGGCCGTGCCAGATCGTAGTTGCAGCACGCAGGGTCTAGTTGCCCAACCAGGGTTCGAACCTGGGTCCCCTGCCTTGGGAGTTCAGAGTCTTAGCTGCTGGGCCACCAGGGAAGTCACCATAGATCTGATATGCCCTAATTAAATGTGGTCAACTATAATTCTACTTATCCTGTGAACATGTTACAAGTCACAGCAGTGACCAGGCTACACTGTCAACTGCAGTTTAATCAGATTTAAACATGCCTTCTATGGTTTCACTCTGATGCCTTTGTAAGAATACTGCGACTTCATGATTTATGGAAAAGATTTATCTAAGGTTAACCAATAAACAAGTTTTGTTTGCTATCTGGTAAGCTGGTACCAGACTGGAATTTAGTCGAATCTCTCTGTTAATAGAACAAAGTTTTCTTAGAATGCAGCTTTCAATAAGAGATTATGAATTTCTTTCCCTTTAAGTGATTTATATTCATTTTTAAAATCTTTTGTTACTTTGGTAAAGTGAATAAGCATTCCTTAAGATTATGGTACATGTAGACAAAGCTCATACTTCTACAAAAATAACCCCTCGTGCTTAGACTTTTGCCATCCTGATGTCCTTAAAACATGGCCATGGTCTGCTTGTCAATCAGGGAATTAAAAATGGGTGAACAATAGCTGTAAATCAAAGAGTCAGGGCTATGGGAAATGCAACATGGCTGCCTGGCTTTTCTGGGCTCCCTGACAAACCTCATTTTTATTTGATGGGTTAAAGCCTTCCCTGGCTACAGGGTTAATGCCCTCATAATACAAAAATTATGTTGCACTGAATATTAACTTTTTTTCATTGCTAAAGTAAGTTTCTAGTTTTGTTAATTAAAGTCTAGTGTTCACTAAGATTCACTTCTGAGGTAGTTCCTTCTTATGTTATATTTCTAAAAGATTTAACTGTGTTATTAAAAAGGATACTCTAAGTTTGTTTCTAAAGCTAATCTCAGTAAGCAATCTTCAGATAAAGAATAGATGCTCCGTGATATACAAGCAGGAGATTACCATCTGGCTAGTCATTTAACAAGTGAAGTCAGATGACCTGGAGTATACTGGGCTCTACCTAATGAAAGTTCTTGACCTTTCCTTCTTACTTAGTCCTGACTAATAACCGCTAGCTATAGCTATATTATTGTCTATGTCCCTTGTTTCAGAAGATTGATTCTTACGTTACTCAATGTGTGGCTGGGCCTGTGATAAAATGCTGATATGCAGCTCCACATGCTATCAATGATTGTAATAATGTAACTCTAGATATGGGAAGAAGGAAGAAAAGGGACTATTTTCCTGGACCAAGAGGCTAGTTAGACAGGTATGGTCCAGAGATTTTGCTACTCACAAGGCCTGCTCTAGAAATAGCACATAGAGTGGCCTATCAATGGATCCTTCCCTAGACCTGGGAATCAGCCTTCCCAGTGCTGCACGATACAATGGCCAAAAAATGCCCCCAGAGCATGGTCAAATATGTGGTATGAAGGGACCTTGCCGACTGGACTCTGCCAAAGATGACATCATGATAACTGTAAGCTCCTGATTTTCAACACCCTGCAAAAGGAGTTCAGAGTAGAGATCAAAAATAAGGCACTCTGCTCTGGGAAAAACCCAGAACTGGCCTTCCAAGAGTGAGATGTTTTCAGGTAAAGATTTTATGAGCCCCAATTCTGGCTTCTTCTCGTACCTAGAGAAACACTAACGTCACGAACCAATGTCCAGTCCTGGTTTTCCTGGCTAGCCCCTGAGCAGCTTTTCTACTTCTCTTCATCTTTGGCCCATGTACCTTTAACTTTCTTGTACAGTTTGTTTCTTCTAAAATAGCACAAGTTTCCAAGTGGTCCTGCAAGAATATTCCCTGACCAACACCTAGACAATGCTGAAACAAGTCACCTTATCATTCCCTGGACTCTCATCTCCCTCCATAAATGCTCCGTGACAGAGTAGGCAAAGGGAACCCAGAGCCCCATTGCGCCTCTGTTAAGCCTGAAGAAGCCAGAGTGGTCTTTGCCCCCTTTTCCTTGAAACTGGATTCCCAAATATGAGAAGGGAAATGGGTAGATAGTAAGACGTGAGCAGGGTATCAACAAGGGCTAAAGAATTGGCCCTAAAATAAAGAGGGAGATATGTGGTGACCCAGGGACTAAAGAGCAGATAAAACCAAGGAGGGTCTTGGAATGCAGGAATGAAAAAACAAGACCCTTAGCAACTTTCTCTCCCCCATGTTGTGACTGTTGGTGGATTTCAGGTCCTCCTCAGCAGTATAAACGGGCTCCCCTCCTACCCCATAAGGAGAAATTGTCTTTCTTACTCTTCTCCCACCCAGTACATGTGCCTCATCCATTCAGCAAATGATCCGCAAGACCCCTATCCCACTCCTTGTACCCTGGCTATGAGTGGACTAAGGACCCCTGTTCAACATCCGTTCTCATTTGAGCTGTCCTGCTCTTCTAACAGCGTCCCCCATTCTAATAAACTTTACTTCCCTCTCATTTTGTCTCAAGTCTGGAAATTCTTTTCCAACACGACCCCAGACCCCAAAAAGGTTACTATCTTATTAGACCTGTTGAAGTCTGTAAAACAAAGTTCCAACTTAAGTATGAATTCTTACCTTAGTATTCTGTTTCATTGGGGTTCAAAATCCTCATTCATCGAGCAGAATTTTCAACATTACTAACTCAAATAACCTTGCTAAAAATGTGGCACTTTGGCCCCACTTCAGAACTCTTGGTTAAGAATACATTAAAAAAAAAAATCCTGTTTCTTTGATAAACAATTTATACTATGTCACACGAGTAGAACACTGAAGAATAAATATGCTCATGCTGCCCTGATTATTTTATAATTGCTCTTTCAGATGACAGTAGTTTCGCTAATGGCTTGTGGATCATCACTCATCCTCTTTTGTTCACATTAGAAATTGGGTAGAAAGGAGTACTGTGTCAAAAATATATTTTGCAATACCAGCCAAGCCACTAAATCACGACCAGGACTTTGATCTTTCCCTTTTCATCTTGGATCACATAAGGAAGACTTCTCACGGCCTACTGGCATCTGTACTGTGTATTTCAGGGACCGCTGATGTTCCAGGATGTGGCCATAGACTTCACTCAAGAGGAGTGGGAATGCCTGGACCTCAGTCAGCGGGAATTGTACAGGGACGTGATGTTAGAGAACTATGGGAACCTGGCCTCCTTGGGTGAGGATAACTGCCTTCCAGAATCCCTTATCTACCCACTGGGTTTTAGTTCTGTCATGTCAAGAATGTCTTCTGAAATGTTCTGCTTCCCACAGTAGTTTCAGATCTCTGCTTTCTAGGGCAAAAATGGGTATTTGTGAGTTTAGAAAGAAAGGGGATGATTCATGATGAGTCGTTATGCTGGTGAAGTTTTTCTTCCTTGATGTACTCTGCCTCCTTCCTTCTAGGTTCGTGGTAATTGTGTAAGTTCTGTGGTATTAAATAGTTGTACCCTCTCTTAATCTCACATTGACACTACTTACTTTTGCCTTAGTACTACTTGACCAGAATCTCAGGATCTGATTGTTAGGTGTGTGTTAGTATTGTATAGCTACTGTGAATAAAGTGTTTAAGAAAATTGTTTTCTAGAACAAAATGTGTTCTTGTCTCATGGGAATACATATTGGATTCGATACTGATGAATCTCTAACAACACAAATATTCCTTTCTCTGATAAATAGGGCTTGTCTCTAAGCTGGACCTGGTCACCTTTCTGGAGCAATTAGAGGATCCCAGGAATATAAGGAGAATGGGGACAACAGCCATTTACCCAGGTAGGTATGAATGGTTGGAGATGATGACTCAGATGAGAGGTCCAAGGAGCAGGGAGGAACTCATCCTTCATCACATGGTTTTGGAAGATTTACTTCAATTGAAATGGTTTTCAGAAATCTGGGTGTGTGTCTGCTACTATCATAATGATGTATCACCTGTCCCATTCTGTCTCTTAAATCATTCATGAATTTATCTCTAGTGATTACTTTTCTCCATCACAGTGTGACCTAAAAGTCTCCTCGTGCCTTGTGACAAACTGCATTCATTCATTGTTCTTCAATTTCTTGGGGCCCTAGGAAAACTCTGCCCATTTCTGAGTAACTATATGACAGTCCTTTTAAAGTTTCCTTCTACCTCTAGACAGAAATGTGGGAGTGGAATGGTAGACAAACTGCCAAACTTCTAGGAATACTAGGGACAGGTTTTTGTTCTCTGATTCATAATTTCCTATCCACTGGGAGTGACACATAGGACCTTCTAAATACATTTCAAATTCAAGTAATTTTTCACTTCAGAAAGCCAAACCTCGTGACAATGAAAGAATGCACATCTCAAGTTGACTTCAAAGTTTCTCTTTTCCTTATATGATCTCATATTAAATATCTTTAGTGGATTTGCCCCAATTCTAACATGCTAAAATACGTTATTCTGTTATGTCATAGAATTTTAAAATAAATTGACATAAAATCTTAGCACATTTTCCACTATATTGTTAATGGTTGATTGAAACTATGATAATTTTTATATTATATAAAGAAATATTTTTTTAAGAGTTCTAATTGGAATATAGCTGTTTTCCAATTTTATACTCCTATACAGCAAAGAGAATCAATTATACATATCCATTCAGTTCCACGGCTCTCTGAGTCTGCGATCATGATCTGCAGCAAGCCGGGCTTCCCTGTCCATCACCAACTCCCAGAGCCTACTCAAACTCATGTCCATCAAGTCCAGGATGCATCCAACCATCTCATCCTCTGTTGTCCCCTTCTCTCATCTTCAATCTTTGCTAGCATCAGGGTCTTTCTCAGTGGGTCAGTTCTTCACATCAGGTGGCCAGAGTATCGGAGCTTCAGCTTCACCATGTCCTTCCAATGAATATTCAGGACTGATTTCCTTTAGGATGGAGTGGTGTGGTCTTCTTGTAGTCCAAGGGACTCTCAAGAGTCTTCTCCAACACCACAGTTCAAAAGCATCAATTCTTTGGTGCTCAGCTTTCTTCATGGTCCAGCTCTCACATCCATACATGACTACTGGAAAAACCATGGCTTTGACTAGATGGACCTTTGTCAGCAAAGTAATGTTTCTGCTTTTTAACATGCTGCCTAGGTTGGTCACAGTTTTTCTTCCAAGGAGGAAGAGTCTTCTACTTTCATGGCTGTAGTCTCCATCTACAATGATTTAGGAGACCCCAAAAATAAGGTCTATCACTGCTTCCACTGTTTCTCCCGCCGATTGCGATGAAATGACCTGACCGGTGCCATGATCTTCGTTTTTTGAAGGTTGAGTTTGAAGCCACCTTTTTCACCCTCTCTCAGTTTCACCAAGAGACTCCTCAATTCCTCTTCACTTTCTGCTATAAGGGTGGTGTCATCTGTATGTCTGAGATTATGGACATTTCTCCCTGAAATCTTGATTCCAATTTGTGCTTCATCCAACCCGGTATGTCACATGATGTACTGTGCAGGCTGACACAGTACATAAGCAGGCTGACAATATACAGGCTTGACGTACTCCTTTCCCCTTTTGGAATCAGTCTGTTGTCACATGTCCAGTTCTCACTGTTGCTTCTTGACATGCATACAGGTTTCCCAGGAGGCAGGTAATGTAGTCTGGTGTTCCCATCTCTTTCAGAATTTTCCACAGTTTCTTGTGATCCACGCAATCAAAGGCTGTGGTGTAGTCAATACAGCAGATGTAGTTGTTTTTCCAGAACTCTCTTGCTTTTTACATGATCCAAGGGATGCTGGCAATTTGATCTCTGGTTCCTCTGCCGTTTCTAAATCCAGCTTCAAGAGCTGGAAGCTCTGGGTTCATGTACAGTTAAAGCCTGGCTTGGAGAATTTTGAGCCTTTGCTACTGTTTGAAATGAGGGAAATTGTGTAGTAGTTTGAGCGTTCTTTGGCACTGCCTTTCTTTGTGATTGGAATGAAAACTGACCTTTTCCTGTCCTGAGGCCACTGCTGAGTTTTCCAAATTTGCTGGCTTATCAAGTGCAGAACGTTAGCACTATCATCGTTTAGGACTTCAAACAGCTCAGCTGGATTTCCATCACGTGCACTAGCTTTTTTGGTCGTCATGCCTTCCAAGGCTGACTTGACTTTGGACGTCAGGATGTCTGTTACTAGGTGAGTGATGATACCATCGTGGTGATCTCAGTCATTAAGATCTTTTTTTTGTATAGTTCTTCCATGTATTCCAGCCACCTTCTCTTAATATCTTTTGCTTCTTTTAGGTCCATCCCGTTTCTGTCCTTTATTTTTCCCTTCTTTACATGAAATAGTCCCAGTACCTCTATTTTTCTTAAAGAGATCTCTAGTCTTTACTGTTCTATTGATCTCCTTCCCATTTAGGTCCCACAGAGCAATGAGTAGACTTCCCTGTTTCAATCATAGTTTTAAAGTCCCTCTTCTTTTTTAATTTCTTAAAACTAGTACTGTATTAAGTTTATCTTATTTGTTTCCAGCTTCCTCTGACATTTTCCTATGTGTCCTCAGTTTCTGATTAGTTCTCTGTCACTATCATTTATGATTTTTAGATTGAAACATCTAATAGGCCATTCTCAGAAACATGTGTGGCAAGAAGTGGAATTAAAAATTCA
This sequence comes from Bos grunniens, assembly GCF_055505025.1. Lineage (NCBI taxonomy): Eukaryota > Metazoa > Chordata > Mammalia > Artiodactyla > Bovidae > Bos > Bos grunniens. The sequence goes on along the minus strand of NC_141182.1, from coordinate 61,058,101 downwards.
TGGCACCTAGGATTTCTGAAAGTGAGTGTTTGGTGTCTCCACTTAAGATGACTAAAAGCAAGAATTAATCATTAGATTGCCTATCACCTCTTAATTCAGTGGTCCTTGGGGGTTTTCATCTTGTTTCTTCCCCTATAAACTATTTCTCTGCCATGTCATTTTGTCCAGCGTTCTGTTTGTGGTCTCTGTTTTGACGGGTTCAGGAACCTAGTTAGTCTTCCTTCTGGTATCTGTCCCTTGGTGGGTGAGGTTGGTCCAGACATTTGTGCCCTTATCCTCTCTTGATCATTTCCTTGATTCCTGGTCACTGTGACCAGAGCCCACCGGGGATATTCAGGGCTGTTGTTCCCTTGTTCTGTGGGTGTTACTGCCCTCTTTCTGTTGGTGCCTGCTCCCTGCGTGGTGGAATAGGGCCCCCAGATCTGATTCTTAGCTGTGATTCTGATCTGTGGTACCACGCTGCTGGGACTGGAGCACACGCACTGGGAGAGAAGTCACTAAGTATTACTCTTCTGGGGATGTTCACCTCAGGGTGTGCCCTGTTGTGCCCTCTCCTGCATTCTGCAAGCTCTCATGTTATGTAGTGTTGGCACTGCTCTTGGCTCCACCCTAACCGAGGGCATGATGGCCCGTGGCCCTGTGGTCTCTCAGATGTTGTTTTTACAGGGTCACCAGCGTAGATTCAGTGAAGTCAGGTCCTGGGATAGCATTCAACGTGGAGCTGGAGCCACTCTGGTGCTATGGGGCAGCTCAGGCTCTGTCCTGGCCCAGCCCCTTTGTGTGGGAGCCCACAAAGCTTACAGCTGCCAAAGCTACACCTGCCATGAATGAGAGAGCCCTGGTATTTGATTCAGATGCTCCGTAGGGGCTAAGGTTACAAAGCCGGTTGTGAGTGTAAGACCATGGCTTGTGTTGCTGGGAGGAGAGGTTTCATCTTTTCTTCTTAATCCCTGGGGTTCAGCTGTACTTTCAGCTCCTTCTTTGTGTGTGGCCAACTCACAGGTTCTGCTCTTGAGGCTGCCCCAGAGCACAGGGGTTTGTTGATTGTCGATGGGGGAGCCCATGGCTGGGGGATCAAATGACCTACATGGGTGGAGTTCTTCGTAGTCCCTGCTGAGCACGGGCCGGTCTAAGGGACAAGGGATGCAATGGGCTTCCTGGTTGGGTGTCACTCACCAATGGCGCTCTGCTCTCTGGTGGTTCAGGCTTCGACCACAAGCATCCCCTTTGCAGAGCTCCTCCCTCACTCCCATCACTTCAGGCTGTTTCCTCACAGCCAACAGCAGTCGTCTGCCTCAATCTCCTCTCCAAACCCCACCTTTCAGCACCCAGCTCTTGTCTGCATTGGAGGAAAAGCCTCTAGGGCTGGATGGGCAAGGCTGGGGTCAGTACCCTGTGTGCAGGTCTCACTCTGTCCTGCTGCCACACGCTGGTTGCTGTGTTCTCTTCCCACAGAGAATGAGGCTCTCCTGCTGCCCAGACTGAGCTCCCCCAGTGAGGGGCTTCCCGGGATATGGAGACCTCTCCTCACTTTCATCTCCCCACAGGGTTGCAGGCCCCAACGCACTTCCTCTCCTCTTCCGTTTCCTTCTTTCTGCTCTCCTCTTCCTTTTGTCCTTCTGAGCTCAGCAGGAATCTTTCTTGTCTTTTCAGATTTCCAAGGGCCTCTGCTAGTGTTCAGCTGGGCTCTGTGAGAATTGTTGCATTTCTCATTCATTTGTGGAGAGAGACATGAGCTCCACATCTGCCTAAGCCTCTGGCATCTTGATCCTTCGATCTCTATTTTACTTTTAAACTAGCGATGGTCATCAATTTTCTCTAAATCTTTAAAGAGATTCACTGAGAATAGCAGGGAAAATTACTTGTTATTTGGTATCTTTCAGCTATGTCTCCACAAGATACCCAGGATTTGATGCCGAAGAATCCAGCATTAGAAGGTCTATTCCCCAAAGCCAACGTAAGAATATATCAAACATTTCACCTTGGAAACTTAAATTTAATGAAAGACAGGGAATATACGAGGGTAAATGAAGGACAGAGAGGATGTTTATATGGACATAAAGAAATGGAGACAGTTATACATAATGCTAATGTTACTGGAAAAATAAATGATCAACGTGCGTCAAATTGGGAAAAACACCAAGTTCAGTCTTCAACGTCGACTGAGAAATGTAAGTTTTTAAGAAAAGATGTCCCTCCTTTTTTGAAACATACATGTTCTCTAAAAGGGAACATGGAAAACCTGAAAGGTAATCTAGTCTCTACTGCAAATACTCATTCAGATAATTCGGAACATAGGCTTCGACTAAACATGCATTCAAGCATGTCTGAATACCTACAATTTAACAATGAGAGGTCAAATTCACAATTTAATCAATTTGAGGGATCCGTGAGCAGGGGGTCATTTTTCTTCCCACAAGAGATATTTTCTTTCCATTTCAAGGTGTATAATGTTGATGATAATGGAAGAGACGCCATCCAGCCATCATTGTTCAGTACATATCGTGATATGGTTAATACACAGCAGCTTTGCATGTATAATAAAATGAGTCAGGCCTTAAGGAAGAGCTCCAGCTCCAATAATTACCGGAGTATTTATGGTGGAGTGAGAAGGTATTCAGACAGTAAAACTGGGTATACGGTTGAAGGAGACTCAAACCTTATGAAACATCAGGAACCTGAATCTTCAAACAAGGATTCTAAAAGTAAGACATTTAGAAATACCTTTGATCAAATGGCACATTTTTCTCTAGATAAGAGTACTTGTAGTAAAGAGAGGACTTGTCATGAATATGGTAAGGTTTCTAATCAGTCTTCAGAAGTTATTCAACAGCAGACTGTTCAGAATCCACAGAAAGAAAACAAGGGTAATATATGTGGGAATGTCTTTAGTAAAGCATCCAATCTAAGTAAACATAGGAAAATCCATACAGGAAGGAAACCTTTCAAATGTACAGATTGTAGCAAAGCGTTTAACCGTCGTTCACATCTTACTCAACATCAGCGAATTCACACTGGAGAGAAACCTTATAAATGTACAGAGTGTGGCAAAGCCTTTCCTTACAGTTCAAGTCTTATTGAACATCAGCGGATTCATACCGGAGAGAGACCTTATAAATGTACAGAATGTAGTGTAGCCTTTGTCTGTTCCTCACATCTAACCTATCATCAGCGAATTCATACTGGAGAGAAGCCTTATAAATGTAAAGAATGTAACAAAGCCTTTCATAGTCGCTTACTTCTTGCTCGACATCAGCGAATTCATTCTGGGGTGAGACCTTATAAATGTAAAGAGTGTAACAAAGCCTTTTTTCACCCCTCAAATCGTACTCAACATGAGCGAATTCATACTGGAGAGAGACCTTATAAATGTAAAGAGTGTAACAAAGCCTTTATTCGGCGCTCACATCTTACTAAACATCAGCAAATTCATACTGGAGAGAGGCCTTATAAATGTGAAGAATGCAACAAAACCTTTATCCTTCGCTCACATGTTACCCAACATCAAAGAATTCATACTGGAGAGAGGCCTTATAAATGTAAAGAATGTAACAAAGCCTTTTTTCACTGCTCAAATCTTACTCGACACCAGCGAATTCATTCTGGGGAGAGACCTTATAAATGTAAAGAGTGTAACAAAGCCTTTAATCTAAAGTCATATCTAACCTATCATCAGCGAATTCATACTGGAGAGAGACCTTATAAATGCACAGCATGTGGCAAAGCCTTTTGTCAGAGTGGTCATCTCAGTAAACATCTGAGAACACACACTGGAGAGATACCCTAGTAATGGCACAAGTGATGGAAGAGGATTGTCCTAAACATGCATCAGAGAACACAGGAGTTTATACGAGAAGCCTATGGAGATGACGTAACAAGTATGTAGAAAGGTATTTAATCAAAAGTTAAATCGAAATAAATATCAGAGATTGCATACTAGAAGGCATTTCATCAGTCCTCTTTTCTGAAGTTTCTCTGAAGGAGAATGACTGTAGGGAGTACTCCATAGTTAAAACACATAGACAGTGGATATATTAGCATAAATCGTGAGGTGAAGGTTGATGGTTAGAAAGTCACAATTCTTAGTAATGTATGTATGCTTGTTAATAATGACGTGATTTGAGATTATTTGAAGTGAATGTTATTAAGCCCTCAAATCATCCATACTATGCTTTGTTTCTAGTGTGTTTGCAGACATAGATTTTTGATGGTTTATTAAAGATTAGTCTTTTATATTGTGTTGCAACCATTTCTATCTATCCTCCATTAGAAGATGAAGGATACCGTACTGTAAAATGGACAATGACCATCTAAATGGAGGTGTTTGGCATTGATGTGAAATATCTGGAGGTTGCCATGATGTAGTGATCATTGAATCTTTCCATGTTGTAAAGTAAGCAGAAGTCGGTTGTAAGGTTTCAAGAATAATATCCTTGATTTTAAGGAGAACACAATGACAGTTGACTGCAATATTGATGTATCTTTATAATATCAACACAGGTCATGATTACTACTTGACACTGTTGAAATAAACACAGCTTTTGTGATAACCTCGAAGTGTATTAGAAACTCTTCCTTGAAAAGGCATGGAGTTAGTGTATACCATGCTTGCTAAGTGCTTCCTAGCCTTTGTTTGGTAAGCCATAAAAATCACAAGTCTCACATCATTATAACAGAGAAATGAATATCTTTCTCTGTACTTTTGATCTGTGCTTAATCATGGATCATGCCGTGGATTCTAAAAGGTTTTATTTCAACTATGTGTACAATTAATACGTGGTTATTAATAAAAGTGAATGGCTTTTCATTTTTCGGTTGATTGTAATGATGAAATGTTAACCCACCACCAACAATAACCTCTTCCACCTTATTTAAGGCTGTAGTGAGGAGACCACAGTGAAATGTTTGGTAGCACAGAGAGATGTCATATGTGGAAATTATTTGACTCACTGGCTTTAAACTTCTCATAACTTCATATACATTCCCTCACTTCTTTGTTGTATCTGCTCTCCAATTTTGTAACTACGTGGACACTGTGACTTCTTATTAGAAATAAGAAGGATGATACAGAGTATTGTTGACAGGTTCCCTAAACTGCTCCATGCTGTTGCTGCCTCAGCATCTGTCTGGGAACAGGCAGCCTGCAGTTCCCTGAGCTCAGACCAGCAGTCCTATGAGCACCTGCACGAGATGACCACCTTACTTGAGACCAGCAGTCTTGCTGAACCCCAGGGTCTATTCACAGACCCCCTTCAATCCCACCGAGAGAGTCAATTTCTAGGTAGGTTTTTAAGTCCGGGGGTCTGCCAGGAGAGAAGGATCTGGAATTCTCAAGGAGGAAGACAGGAAAAAGTTTGTTTTTTTTTTTTCCCTCTATATTTTTGAGGATTATATAACAATCATATATCCTGCTTGAGGACAGTCTCTGGGGAAAAAAAAAAATTCTGGCCAATCGTGTTATCTTACAATGTAAATTATTGGAGTGGATCTAGTGAAGTCTTTACAACCTTGGGACATTGTTTTGATTCACTGCAATAACTAATTAAAAGTATATAACTCCATTGCTAACACTGGCGAGGGAGCACTTTTTCTGCCACCTTCTGATGTCTTCTCAAAAGCTTTCTCTTTTTTATACTTTAATACAACTATTACACCAAGCTCTGAACTATTAAGCCTCATCTCTGGCTCCAAATAGAGTTCTTCCTCTCAGGAGGCCAAGAATCCAGGCTTGTTTCTTGGTTCAGCAACAACCTTTCAACTTGGGGGCTTGTCTGGGACTCTTCAGGACAAGGTGAGGATGCGTGGAGCTGTAGTTATTTCTACTGCTAGCGAACATGTTTTTTGCTGTACTTCACTACCTCTACAGTGTGCTTGTGGGAATGAATGAGATACCCAGCGTGAATCAACTGAGGAGCCCTGCTCTGCAGTTCCTCGGTGACCTCATATGGCTATGGCAGAAACCTGTACCAACGTGCCAATGCCAAGAGGCACCCAGTGTCTCTTTCGGGCACTGACTAGAAATGGGCAAAGCGTGTGGATCGAACTCTCATTTCTCGGTCAAACTTTCCAGTCTCTGACCACTTCATGACTTCTTGGGAATTAGAACTATTAACCAATCTGCCGGATCCTAGACTTTGAAGGGGCTTGTGATCTATGCTGTTACTGTGTAGTGTTACTTAGGTCCCCAGCTTGGATTGGTAGTCAGGAAGCGCCTAGCCTCGCTAGGTATGGAAAGTCAGGAAGCTAGATGGAGCTCTAGCTCCATGAGTATCTGAAGTTAAAGGTTACTCAGATTGGAGGTGCAATGGGTTTCTTTTGGCAACACTAGCTGTTAGTGGACCAGAGGCGGCTTTCCAGTAGCTTTTGTCCCGACTCCTTATTCTTTCTGTGGAATCTTGAGGATGAACTGGAAAGACTGGCCCTAATAACTCGAGAACAAAAATCAGTTTTTCCTCACTGGTGAGCCCTTGCCCATCTCTTCTGCTATCGCTCATACTGGTGTGGTGATGCTCGGAAGGGACATATCAGCTTTATGTTCGTATCGTTTGGTCTTACTGTGGTCAGGAATATACTCAGGGTTGTGCACACGCACTCAGGTGACGAATGTTTCCCAAAGCGGTCTTAGCTTGGGAGGCATTCCTGAAGGTTACTCTGACTGCACCCCAGGTGGCATCAGAGGCAAGCAAGGTTTTAATGGTGAGGAACTGGGCATAAGTCTGAGATGCCATCAGGTCTACCCCTGGTGCATCTCCAGCCCGACTCGGTGGTAGATCTGGGAGGGACAAGTACGGCCCCTGCGTCGTTAGAGACAGACTAAGTCCCACCAGGAAAGGAAAGCTTTGCTGTAATGTCTGTCTACACCCCTATCTAGAGCAAGGAGGGATGCCTCCAGTAGAAAGATGGTGCTTGTTGCTTTTTTCTCTCTTACAGATGGGCGCTAACAATTGCAGCCTCACTCCTTTGAACTGTATCCTGAAAAACTGAGATAGATTTGATCCCCAGAGCTTAAAGAAGACACGCCTGATCTTCCTATGTGATACTGCATGGCCACAGTATCTGTGTGAGGATGGCGAACAGTGACCGGTTGGAGCGTCTCTGAATTATAAAAGTGTTTCACAATTAGACCGGTTCTGTAGAAAACAGGGGACATGGGTAGAAGTAGCATATGTGTTGCCCTTTTTCTCTCTGCGAGGTATGCCGGACTAATGTCCTAAGAGTATAGATTTGACTGTGAAACCTTCAGCTCCCTCCTGTCCTCCTCCTTTGGCCCCATACCCGGGACTCCCAACTGAACAAACTGAAAGTCAGGGAACCGCCCCCCACCACCACCCCAGGAAGGATTGCCTTGGTCTCAGTAAAAACCCAAGCACAAGCTGGAATCAAGGTTGCTGGGAGAAATATCAATAACCTCACATATCCAGATGACACCATCCTTATGGCAGAAGGTGAAGAGGAACTCAAAAACCTCTTGATGAAGGTGAAAGAAGAGAGTGAAAAAGTTGGCTTAAAGCTCAACATTCAGAAAACGAAGATCATGGCATCTGGTCCCATCACTTAATGGGAAATAGATGGGGAAACAGTGGAAACAGAGTTAGACTTTATTTTTGGGGCTCCAAAATCACTGCAGATGGTGATTACAGCTATGAAATTAAAAGATGCTTACTCCTTGGAAGGAAAGTTCTGACCAAACTAGATAGCTTATTGAAAAACAGAGACATTACTTTGCCAACAAATATCCATCTAGTCAAGGCTCTGGTTTCTGACTTCGGCTGAGCGCCAAAGAAATGATGCTTTTGAACTGTGGTGTTGGAGAAGACTCTTGAGACTGACTTAGACTGCAAGGAGATCAGCGCTGGGTTTTCTTTGAAAGGAATGGTGCTTAAGCTGAAACGCCAGTACTTTGGGCACCTCATGCGAAGTGTTCAGTCATTGGAAAACACTCTCATGCTGGGAGTGATTGGGGGCAAGAGGAGAAGAGGACGACAGAGGATGAGGTGGCTGGATGGCATCACCAAATCGATGGACCTGAGTCTGAGTGAACTCCAGGATGTGGTGATGGACAGGGAGGCCTGGCATGCTGCGATTCATGGGGTCGCAAAGGGTCGGACACGACTGAGCAACTGAACTGAACTGAACTGAGGAGCGTTCCATCATTAGGGCTGCCAGATGAGACATGGGACTTGACCCTCTTTGTACATGAAAAAAATCACACTCTACTGGGGATCCTCACACAATCAGTTGGGCCAGTCTGCGCCCAGGCGCATGCCTATGCAAAGCTCTGGATCCAGTAGTACGGGATGGCCGCAATGCCTCCAGGCATTAGCTACCACTGTGATTCTGGCCAGAGAAGCAGGTAAGCTTACACTAGGACCAAATGTAAATGCAAAGGTTCCCCATGCTGTTACTGCCCTGATGAAAAGGGCACACAAGTGTCTGGCCAACTCCAGGATGATTCACTATCAAGAACTGCTTTGCAAAAACCCACGGGTCCAACTCGAGACTGTGCCGACACTGAACCCCACCACTTTTTCCCTACGGAACAGGAACCCCTATCATAACTGTGAGGAGCTCATAGGTGGGATTTACTCGAGCAGGCTGCACCTGATGGACATTCCTTTCTAGAACCCGGAACTGGACCTGTTCACTGACAGAAGCAGTTTCATCCAAGACGGGCAGCACAAAGCAGGCTCTGGCATAACAACAACTGACGAGACAGGAAGGCGGAGGCCTGGCCACAAGGGTGGGCAGCACAGCGGGCGGAACTCTGTGCACTCTCCTTGGCACTGAGCAAACGAAGGGAAAGAAGTCAACATCTACACCCAGGCAAGGTATGCCTTTGCTACTTACATGTACATGGAGCCATTTATCAAGAAAAGGGACTATTGACAGCGGGAGGAAAGGAGATTAAAAAACAAAAAAGAAATCCTTCAGCTGTTAGAAGCACTCAGGAAGCCTTCCCAAGTGGCAGTCATCCATAGTAAAGGCCACCAGCAAGGAACTGATCCAATCACCAAAGGGAATTAGTTGGCTGACCAGGCTGCCAAGGAGGTGGCAACCCAACGGAGCCCCACAGTGGGCCCCGAGTGCATGTTTATGGTCCTCATGGCCCCAGAATTGCCTCTATCCCCGAGATATACCAAGGAAGAAGATCAATGGGCTGTAAATGACGGAAGAATAAAAGAAAAGGAGGGCTGCTGGAGGCTCCCAGACCAAAGACTCTTTGTCTCCAGTAATACAGAAATCTAGTTGGTAAAACAACATAATAAGAAAACTTGTTTAGAAAAAAGTGCGCTGCGGAGCTTACTGGGCCGCTACTATTTTGTTTCTAAGCTCCCAGTCCTGTGTGTTCAGATCAGTCCTAGCTGTGTGACTTGTGCCCAGAACAATGCCAACCAAGGATGAAGACCCAACCCAGGGGTGCTGACCATTGGGACACTGCCCTTTGAAGATCTAGAAGTGGACTTTACGGATGTCAAGCCTTTTAGGGGCTATAAGTATTTCCTTGTGGTAGTGTACACCTACTCGGGATGGGCTGAAGCCTACCCCACGTGCACTGAAGAGGTACGAGAACTGGCCAAGGCCCTGTGAAGAGACATGATCCTGAGTTATAGGCTGCCTCTCTCCATAGGGTCTGACAATGGGCCAGCTTTTGTGTCTCAGATAATCCAAACTTTATCCTGCACACTGGGACTCAAATGGAAGCTTGACACGTCTTACAGGCCTCAGAGCTCAGGAAAAGCTGAAGGCATGAATTGTACCCTCAGCCCTACATTAGCTAAAGTCTGTCAGCAGCCCAGTTTTCTTGGGTCGACATGTTACCCCCAAGCTTTACTCCAAGCCCGATGCACCCTAAGTACTTAGGCTATTCTCTCTTTGAGATCTTATATGGGAGAAACCCCCAGTGACAGGAAAACTCAAGGGAAGCCCCCAACAACTAGCTCACCTGGAGGTGTCCCAACACCTTCAGATCCTGGGACAAGTCTTCCACCATATCGCCTGAGAACCCTAGAAAGGGCACCCATTCCTTTGGGCAATTCGGTTCATGCCTACCAGCCAGGAGATGAGATAAGAGTTGAGTATTGGGGAAAAGGACCAAGGCAACCAGTTGGGACAGGCCCTCACATGGTTGTCTGGGCAACCTTACTGCTGTTAAAGTTACAGGCATCATCCCTTGGATCCACCACAGCAGAGTCAAGAAGGCAGCAACATCCTCTGATGGGGACAGCTGGAAAACAGTTCAGGACCCCGGAAATCCCGTCAAGGTCTTGTTCCAAAAACAAAGTGCTCACCCACCAAAGACGCTGAGTCCTGCTCTAGTCGCTCCAGAAGCTGACTAGTCCACACACGGCAGACGCTTGAGGATTCCTCAGCCTTGCTCTAGCCACACTGCGGCAGCTCGCTGGTCAATGCTCAGCAGAAGCTTGAGGATCTGGCTATCCAGATATTAATGGATTTCTATTGTCAACCCTGGCCTCTGTCCCTGATTGGTATTACTGCTGTGCTGTTCACTACAGGACTAGCTTCAGTCACAGCGCAAGTGTAGGATTTGGGTCAGAAACTGCGGTTAGCTGTCTGTTATCTCACTGTAGTGGCGAGCTTGATTCTAATTAGTTGTTTCTTATCATCGATTCTCCCTACTATCTAAATTGCTCACAGTATAGCTGATCCCCCTTCACGATAGGCTCAGTTGCTATAGTGGTGACAACCCAAAGATGGGGAGAAAACCTTTTGCTAGTGCTCAGTTACCTGTTATGTGCAGGATGCTTTGGAGCCTTTTGCTGTCCCTTGCCGTAACAGATGGAGCCGTTCCTTCTCCATCACGCACCTGTCAACATTACAGTCAACCCTTGGAAAATCGCCTATTCAACCATCAACTAGAACAATGTATACATAGCCTATCCTATAGGCAGATCACTTACTGTCTTCCTGATCAGGTGATGTATATCCAGGGTCCTGGTGCCAAAAATGTTTCCCAGTTATGTCCCCCACTGCCGCTACCTTTCCCCACCAGAGGATCCAAACCCCAGGTGGCATCCCGACACCATGGCATTGCCATCATGCTCCTGGGCCTCCGTCTACCCCCAAATGCCACGTAGATGTTACAAGACACGACAGCTGTCTGTCTGCCAAATAAATGGAAAAACCTACTGGACAGGGACAATAATGCAGACTAATGAAATCACAGACCAACTTAGCCCTTAAAAGTCAGCCTCTGCCTGTTGGCAGTATGACTGAGGTTACAGAGTTAACTCCCCCTTAGACCTTCATCTGTACCAGGTTCTCAACGCAACTCATCACCTTCTAAATGACACCAACCCCCAGCTGGCCAGGGATTGCTGGCTTTGCTCATCCTTAGGAGCTCCACGGTATTTAGCTACACCAGTACCATGAAATATTGCAACAGCCATGGGAACTCTTATAGATCCATCCTTACAAGGGCTAATCTTAAAGGCAATTGAGTTAACTCAAAAGGCTCCAGATGATTTACAAATCATGGAAGACCTCAAGTTGTAGGCAATGTAGCCAGGGACGAATGTAATCAAACTGTAGAAGGTGAGTAGCCCACTCATTTTCCCACAGACACAATATGGTGCTCCCCTATCAAGGCCTTTTCTTGGTTTGTGGGATAGATGCTTACTTATGTCTACAATCAATGGATGGGTATCTGCACCTTAGCTTTCCTCACTCCCCAGATGAATATTGGCCATAACAACCAGACTCTCATGGTGCCTCTGACAGCACCCATGCGGTCAAAAAGACCCATCCAGTTTATCCCCTACTTTGGTTCCAAGTTCTTGGCTGGGATAAGTATTGGAACAGGAGGATTGCTTCATCAATCACCTTCTACCATATACTATCCAAGGACTTCACATGAAGGAGGAAACAGAACACGCTCTATCTTGAAAGCAGGACTCCATCTTGGGCTGGACTGTGGACCTTGAGCTATATGCCCAATATCTATGGAAATGAAATATCCACTAGAAAACCAGGCCCCCTGGAAGGAAGAGGCCCAGGGCTCTCTGTGGCCTAAAAGAATGTCCTAATTATCTGTGTAACTGAATAGAATCATATGTTCTATTATGATTACTGGGGTATGACCACAGGCCTATTGATAATTGTTGACTGTTAACTACCTAGGCTTAAGGCATATGATTGCGGGTTAACTTTGATTGTATCTTTCTTTTTCCTTTGTTCAGACTAGTTTCAGGGAACCTTATACACGTAGGGTATGTAAGGCTTTCACAAAAACTGGCCGGGGTGCTTGGCTAAGAGGAGACTCTGCCTTGAGCCCGTCGGTGTAGTAAACTGCACTACACTATCTGCATTGTCTTTCTGAGTGAGTTCGTTTCCCAGAATGCGTGGCTACAACACAGAGACGACACTGAGAGAGCAGCCAGATCTTCAGTGGCATTATAGGACCAGCTGGATTCTTTGGCTGAGGTGGCTTTACAGAATAGGAGAGGGCTAGACCTATTGACAGCTGAAAAGGCAGGCCTCTGCCTCTTCTTGAATGAAGAATGCTGCTTTTATATAAACCAATTAGGAATAGTAAGAGACATGGCCTAACAGCTAAGGGAATGAATCATGAAAAGCAGAAAGGAACTAGAAAATTCCTGAAGTAATTGGAACAATATCTGGAGCTGGGCATCGTGGCTTCTCCCTTTAACCGGTCCTCTCTTCATGTTCTTAGAGGTGCTTTTGTTTGCCCCTTGTGTTCTCAGAGATATTACCCAGTTCATAACCTCTTGAATTGATCCAGAAAGTTACAAATGTTAATAGCTCAATATAGTCTCCTAACTGACCTGGAGCTCTGAATAGCATATCGAACATGAGATGATGCTTTCTGCAGTGAGTGATAGAAGCATCAAGAGGGGGCAATGAAGAGGAAAATGTCAAATATTTACATAACTTCCTGCTCCTTCTGCCTCTGTAACTCAGCTTGCTCTTTGCAAAATCTTAATCACATAGGTCTCAAACTGGGGACTTAAAATACTAGGAATTGGAATTTATCTCACTCACCCTTGTCCTGTTCTTTGCAATTGCCCTAGCCCCTGCAAACCTCCAAACTCTCTTAATCATGCCTGTCCAAGTATAATAACTCTGTAACCCCTTTGTTTGGGGCTCAGAGCTTGGAGTGTTAATTTCTTGGGGCCGCCCTCATAATAAACCCGAGTTCTCCAACTCTCCCAGTGCGGTGCTTTGTTTTTGCAACAATGGAAACACTTTCAGCCTCCTGGTCTCTGAAGTTGGAGGTCCCTTGCCTGCAGACAGGTGGCCAAAGTGCAAATCATTTTGTGAAAACATGTTTCCTCAGGCTGCAGAGGGTAGTGAAAAAACCCTAAGTACTCAGGGTATCCTGTGCCTTCCAAAGTGGCACTAGCGGTCAAGAACCGCTTGGCAATGCAGGATACACCAGAGAGGTGAGTTCCATTCCTGGGTCAGGAAGATCCCCGGGAGGACGGCATGGAACCCATTCCTGTATTCTTTCCTGGAGAGTCTCCACTGGCAAAAGAGCCAGGCGGGCTACAGTTCATGGGGTGGCAAAGAGTCAGACTTAGCACGCTAAAGGCAAGGCATCTTTGGGAAGAATTCTGAGAACAAAGCTTTGCAGGAACCCAAGGCCCCCAGGTGATTCCCTCCAAGCACGTATTCCCCACCACCCCTCCCCCAAGGGCTCAGGCAGAGGCGGTGGAGGGCTACACCCATCCGAGAAAGAGCCCCTCCCCAGGCAAGCAGCCCAGCAACCTTTGTTTCTCGAAGTTCCCGCCCTAATCCTCAGCTCCAGAGAGGTCTCAGGAGTGCGGAGTGTGAGGCTGCAGCGCAGGGCTCCTAAATGGGGTCTTCACCCGCCGTGTTTCAAAATCCCTCATAATGTGTGTCAGCTAGCTCAGTAGTCGGGTGCATAGTCTCCCGTGAATTGTACTGTGACCTGCTCTCTGTAATGCACGAAGAAAGGAGAGCTCTCAGGGGTGGTCTGTAAGGAGAGGCACCAAAGGTAAGCACCAAACACAAAATGTGATTAGCATATCAGATTAGTCTTGATTGCCGCCTACAGATCTGGAACGGAGGAAGCGGAAAAAAAGGCTCAGAAAACGGCGGGGGAAACAGGAAGGTTCTTTCTTCAGTTTCACTTCATCAGTTGCAGGTGAAAGAGCTGTGTGGATGCCTTCGAAGGTATTTTCTCAAGCTGTGGATGTGAGTTTTTGAAATAACATCCCCAGGAAAGACTCACGGCAGCAGGAAGAAGAGGAGGAAATGGCAGCTTCTCAGGTAAGTGTCCTGTCCCGGGTCTGGGAATGTCTCTGCTTTTCCTCCGGAAATGCCTGGACTGAGAACCTGCAAACCTTTAGTTCTCTGAGTCTAAGTTTTCTCCCTGGGGGATTTGGTGTTGCCTTCTTCTTATTTTCCCCTTTTTTTCTTATAATAGTGAAGAACTGCTCTTTAGATTAACTTCTCCGTTAAATCCCAGAGCCTCCTATCCATTGTCTGTATCCCGGCTTTCTCTAGAGCATGATGAATTCTCGAAATGAATTAGTGACATTGAGTTGTTCACTATATGCCCTTTGTGCGAGATCAACACGGGGAGGCACTGGTACCAGAGATCCCCACTGGGATGTGGTCTGGTGTTAGGATCATCGTGAAGTAGGGGAAATGCTGTATGAATTTACATATGGATGCAGCTTCAGCTCGTTAGAACCGGAGTTACAGATTGTCCTTATAGAGTGAACTCAGTGGTCCACAGTTCTTCAGAAAAGTTTCAGAAATAAAAACGTTGCAGAGACTGCGCTCTATCGATAAGTGAAACTAGCTACTTAAATGTAGTGCAGTTCACTTGAGTGCAGTTCAGTCGCTCAGTCGTGTCCGACTCTTTGCGACCCCATGAATCGCAGCACGCTAGGCCTCCTTGTCCATCACCAACTCCCAGAATTCACCCAAACTCATGTCCATGGAGCAGGTGATGCCATCCAGCCATCTCATCCTCTGTCGTCCCCTTCTCCTCCTGCCCCCAATCCCTCCCAGCATCAGAGTCTTTTCCAATGAGTCAACTCTTCACATGCGGTGGCCAGAGTATTGGAGTTTCAGCTTTAGCATCAGTCCTTCCAAAATTAAGCCACAGATCGGGAAAGGCATATATGAAGTGAAATCTGCTTATGACACATTTTAAATGTATTTATTTATATGGCTGCACTGGGTCTTCGTTGTGGGAGGTAGGATCTTCAGTATCGTAATTTTCAGCTTCTTTGATTCTGACATGTAAACTCAGCTACAATATGTGGGTTCCAGTTTCCTGATCAGGAAAGAACCAGAGCGCTGTGCATAGGGATCTCAGAGTCTTAGTCACTGGATCATCACGAAGTGCCCAAACTAATATTTTTTAATGATAGATTGAGATCATAGTTTCCATAATAGTGCCAAAATACCCATGCAATGATAATGCATTCCTCCATGTACTTCTTACTCCATGACATGTTCAATGGTTTAGGTGTTTCTGTGAGATTCCCATGCTATGAATTTGTTTTTCTCCAGTTGACTTGAACACTCACCTGTGTTTAGCAGAGATACTGGGTTTGAGGAGTGGCGGTTTTCATCCCAAGCCCAGGCCTGATCTTTTCCACTACACTCCATGCTCACATCACAGAGTCTCATCACAGCTTTGTATTTTCCAAAATGTTCACAAGAATCTTATTAGTCCTAATCTATGCTCAACTCTACTAAAATTTAAAATACAGCTCATTGCTGTATTTTAAAATGTATTAAAACTACAGCACATTTTTAATCCATTCATAATTACCTGAGTTTAGTGACAGGAAACTTTTTCTCTCTTCCTCCTAATGAGTATATAGCCCTATTTGAGTGTATGTCTGTACTCAGTGGAGATGAGTTTGACTAGGCTCCGGGAGTTGGTGATTGACAGGGAAGCCTGGCATGCTGTGGTCCATGGGATCTTAAAGAGGTGGACACGATTGAGCCACTGAACTGAACTGGACTGTATGTATGAAAATATTAGCATGACTTGATCAATTTTCTTTTCTTCTTCTTCTTTTTTTTTTTTTTTGGTTAGTTTTTTTTGAAGAACTCTGTGGAAGGCAATGACTACCCAGTCCAGTATTCCTGTTTGGGAATTTCTTGGACAAAGGAACCTGGCAAGTTAGAATCTATGGGGTCACAAGAATTGGACATGACTGAGTGAATGAAACTTTTCTTGTCTTTAGTATTCTTTACAGTTACAAAAACTTCTCTCACCTTTTCTTAGAGCTGTCTCTGTGAATCTGTCATTAGTTAAAATTTTATTAGTTAAAATCTAATGTAAATAAACTGAAGTAAAGTTTAAGCTCTGCTATTCAATGGCTGTTTGATAAAATATGTGCCAAAAGGTGTAAGAGCACCATTACTGATTTTGTGTTATTTCAAGGGCATCCACCCCCAGCACGACAACTTCCGTCCACCGTGTCAGGAACATAGTGGTTGAGGCCAAACAGAGACCATTTTCACCTGGCCACCGCCTCCCGGATATATTGTACAGCGGATTCCTCAGCCTTCTTCCCTGTCGCTTTCACTTCTTTCCCTTTTTTCCGGACTGATTTATAGGAGCCTGGGTGTTGCCTCTGAGCCATCCCAAGAGTGCCTTCTCTTTTGAGGGAATCACCAAATGGTGAGTCACCAGGTTGCTGCAGGGAATCTCTGTCTATCTCTGCCCCTGTCACGTGATGACTTAGCTTCAGGGTTCTCAGCGGTCACCTCTCACTGTGGCACACGACTGTTGGGTCAATCGGCCGTTCTGTGCCATTAGTCACTTGGAGAGACCACTGGGGAAAAAGGGACGCCTTTCTGTCAGCCAGTGACTCTCAGTACTCCCATTCTATGGTAGGTAGGCTAAGAGTGGTTTCTGTTATATCCCAGGAGGCTCTCTCTTTCTCAACCCTTGGCTACATTGTCAGAAACTGGAAAAGTTTGACCCTCCAAAAGGCCTGGCTCCAATACAAATGGGGGACCCCCAGAAATGGCCTCTGAGTGGCAGGCTAGGTTTTGCCAAAAGATGGGAAAGGACTCCGAATTTCCTTCCGTTCTGTTGCCTCCCTGTCTCCTGTCCCTCTCTGTGTCTCTCCATCAGATTTCCTAGATGACCCCTACTCGGCCTTTCATATCCACAGGATCTCTAGGAAATCATTCTGAGGTTCCCTTTGGTCCAGCTCTTTCTTCTATATTCCAAAGCCTGAAGGATCAAAAACTATCCTAACATTCTGAAGAATCCCCTTCTAAGGAAGCTGATCTCTCAGGTGGAGAGGGAACCAAGCTTCCCCCACTCCTGAACATCCTAAAAAATTCCCTTCTGACTACTCCTGTTTCTCAGGCCTGGAAAGAACCAAGCTTCCCCCACTCCTGCAAATTCCCTTAACCCTTCAGATTCTTCTAATGGGCCAAAGACATCACTTCCCACCAGAGGGGCAGTCCAAAATTTTTATCAGCTGAAAGATCCGAGTCAATTTGAGCATTAGTTGGTCTATATTTTAGCTATAAAACTAAGACTACAGAAAGGAAAGATGACTTTTTGACACAGGATGGCCGTGATATTCTTTAGACTCTGGAGAAAACTGGTTAAAATGAAATTTCCTTTCCCTTGGAAACTGAAAAGCTGGCTCTTTTTGCATATGCATTTAACAACAACTAGCTTGTTAAAAGTCCTACCTAGGGCAAAGCTTGAAGTTAGGCCTTTCCGTGTCCTTGAAATACACTGTCCACTTTGCCTTAGACCTGACTCAGCCTTGGGCAAATCAGAACTTCAACCCAAAGAAACAAACAAAGAGGGTCAAAGTGACCTTTTAAATCTCAAGCAGGAAACTCTGAGATCTCTGTCTATTGTCTGGATTTATGTATATCTCAGTATGCACTTTTTTTTTTTTTTAAATGCTGAAGTTGTAAATGAGTTCTAATTTAATTGGCCATTGGCCAAAAGGAAAGTAAACATTTACAAATCAGACAATTCTAACTACAAGGGAAATTAAACTAAATGAATTTCATATTCTCGTGAACTGGGAAATATTCAATATTAAATATCCAGTATTAATGTTTGTTTGCTAATCTAATGTAGATATGTCTAGGGTCATTAAAGTATTTTCATTGTGCCTAGGTTTATTATAAGTTAAATATTGTTATATTTTTATATATGTTACAAGTTTGTCAACCAGCAAAGTACCTCTTGGAGAAGGCAATGTCACTGCACTCCAGTATACTTGCCTGGAAAATCCCATGGATGGAGGAGCCTGGTAGGCTGCAGTCCATGGGGTCGCTAAGAGTTGGAGAGGACTGAGTGACTTCACTTTCACTTTTCACTTTCCTGCATTGGAGAAGGAAATGGCAACCCACTCGAGTGTTCTTGCCTGGAGAATCCCAGAGATGGAGGAGCCTGATGGGCTGCCGTCTATGGGGTCGCACAGAGTTAGACAGGAGTGAAGTGACTCAGCAACAAAGTACCTTTAGGAAAGAAAAAAGAAAAAAAAAAAAAAAAACCTCAAAGAAAATGTAAAAGATATAGGAGCTTTCAGAGAAACTCTTTTAAGAATAATTATATTTTAGAAATGTCCGTCTAAAACATTCTTTAGATTTTGGTAACCTGAATTTCTGGGGCTGTGCTAAACTAAGTGATGGAAGTTTATTGACTAGCAAGGTCATTTCCAAATAAAATAAGATCCTGAAACATTCATTACTGAGGACTAACTTCCTCTTACAGAGAAAGTAGAGATTTTGGACTATTCATGAATAATGCTTGATGCCATCCTGAGATGGTCTCTAGAAATTTTTTTATAAAAATTATCACTGGTATTTATGTTCACCAATCTATAGAATGCTTAAGTTCTTGGTTGCTTAAGGAAAGTAGGATGTGTATTTTCACTAAAGAAGGTATGAGGGATGAAATTACATTTTATGAAGGGAAAAGGAAATTGGTCTGACTTACAGGTGGCAGTTTCAAGATGGGAGAACAAAGTCATGGGTACAGAAAATGGTAAGAATATTTTATGGAAAGTGGACCCCAAGGGAAGAGTTTTGTGCATAAATACAAGTTTTCTTGAGTTGTTGAGCTGCCTTTGATACTGGATTTTAAGTTTCTTTACCTCTGAAGTGATCTGTTGTGTTTACCTATGCAATCTTCGTTACTTTGGCTAAGTGAATAGTGTCCCCATGATCTATATGATTGTATCTGACTGAGTGTTAAAAACCTCTTTTGAAATTTGTCCACAAAACTTCCTAAATAACTTGACTTCTAGCTGACTTTGGAATGCTTCAGAGGCCCCTGAGACATCCCAGGGAACTATTAAACTACCTGGGTTCATTGGACATGTTACATTACATGGGAAGTGCGGTTGAAGGGGTGACAGATCTCCTCTTATTATGCTGTATGGTGGATGTTACTAATATAGGTATCTTAAAATTACGTGAGTTCATATAGATCTGTGAAGTGAAGTCGCCCACTCCTGTCCGACTCTTTGCGACCCCATGGGGTATAGCCTATGGGCTCCTCGGTCCATGGGAGTTTCCAGGCAAGAGTGGTAGAGTGGATTGCCGTTTCCTTCCCCAGGCGGCCTTCCCGACCCAGGAATCGAACCCAGGTCTCCCTCATTGTGGGCAGACGCTTTACCGTCTGAGCCACCAGGGAAGCCCAAATATTTATTTGGCCACGCCAGATCTTAGTTGCAACATGCAGGATCTAGTTGCCCAACCAGGGTTCGAACCTGGGTCCCCTGCCTTGGGAGTTCAGAGCCTTAGCTGCTGGGCCACCAGGGAAGTCACCATAGATCTGATATGCCCTAATTAAATGTGGTCAACTATAATTCTACTTATCCTGTGAACGTGTTACAAGTCACAGCAGTGACCAGGCTACACTGTCAACTGCAGTTTAATCAGATTTAAACATGCCTTCTATGGTTTCACTCTGATGCCTTGTAAGAATACTGCAACTTCATGA
The DNA here is from genome assembly GCF_055505025.1 of Bos grunniens. Classification (NCBI taxonomy): domain Eukaryota; kingdom Metazoa; phylum Chordata; class Mammalia; order Artiodactyla; family Bovidae; genus Bos; species Bos grunniens. Next base: position 61,038,138 of record NC_141182.1, on the reverse strand, counting down.
TTTATGGAAAAGATTTATCTAAGGTTAACCAATAAACAAGTCTTGTTTGCTATCTGGTAAGCTGGTACGAGACTGGAATTTAGTTGAATCTCTATGTTAATAGAACAAAGTTTTCTTAGAATGCAGCTTTCAATAAGAGATTATGAATTTCTTTCCCTTTAAGTGATTTATATTCATTTTTAAAATCTTTTGTTACTTTGGTAAATAAGCATTCCTTAAGATAATGGTACATGTAGACAAAGCTCATTCTTCTACAAAAATAACCCCTCATGCTTAGATTTTGCCATCCTGATGTCCTTAAAACATGGCCATGGTCTGCTTGTCAATCATGGAATTAAAAATGGGTGAACAATAGCTGTAAATCAAAGAGTCAGGGCTATGGGAAATCCAACATGGCTGCCTGGCTTTTCCCGGCTCCCCGACACACCTCGTTTTTATTTGACGGGTAAAGCCTTCCCTGGCTACAGGGTTAATACCCTCATAATGAAAAAATTATGTTGCACTGAATATTAACTTTTTTTCACTGCTAAAGTAAGTTTCTAGTTTTGTTAATTAAAGTCTAGTGTTCACTAAGACTCATTTCTGAGATAGTTCCTTCTTAGGTTATATTTCTAAAAGATTTAATTAAGTTATTAAAAAGGATACTCTAAGTTTGTTTATAAAGCTAATCTCAGTAAGCAGTCTTCAGATAAAGAATAGATGCCCCATGATATACAAGCAGGAGATTACCATCTGGCTAGTCATTTAACAAGTGAAGTCAGATGACTTGGAGTATACTGGGCTCTACCTAATGAAAGTTCTTGACCTTTCCTTCTTACTTAGTCCTGACTAATAACTGCTAGCTCTAGCTATATTATTTTCTATGATGCTTGTTTCAGAAGATTGATTCTTATGTTACTCAATGTGTGGCTGAGCCTGTGATAAAACGCTGATATACAGCTCCACGTGCTATCAATGATTGTAATAATGTAACTCTAGATATGGGAAGAAGGAAGAAAAGGGATTATTTTCCTGGACCAAGTGACTAATAAGACAGGTATGGTCCAGAGAGTTTGCTACTCACAAGGCCTGCTCTAGAAACAGCACATTGAGTGGCCTATCAATGGATCCTTCCCTAGACCTGGGAATGAGCCTTCCCAGTGCCACAGGACAGAATGGCCAAGAAATGCCCCCAGAGCATGGTCAAATATGTGGCTATGAAGGGACTCTGCTGACTGGACTCGGCCAGCTGTCTCTACAAAGATGACATCATGATTACTGTAAGCTCCTGATTTTCAACACCCTGCAAAAGGAGTTCAGAGTAGAGATCAGAAATAAGGCACTCTGCTCTGGGAAAAACCCAGAACTGGCCTTCCAAGAGTGAGACGTTTTCAGGTAAAGATTTTATGAGCCCCAATTCAGGCTTCTTCTCATACCTAGAGAAACACTAATATCACGAACCAATGTCCAGTCCTGGTTTTCCTGGCTAGCCCCTGAGCAGCTTTTGTACTTCTCTTCATCTTTGGGCCATGTACCTTTAACTTTCTTGTACAGTTTGTTTCTTCTAAAATACCACAAGTTTCCAAGTGGTCCTAAAGGATATTCCCTGACCAACACCTAGACAATGCTGAAACAAGTCACCTTATCATTCCATGGAATTTCATCTCCCTCCATAATGCTCTGTGACAGAGTAGGCAAAGGGAACCCAGAGCCCCATGGCGCCTCTGTTCAGCCTGAAGAAGCCGGAGTGGTCTTTGCCCTCTTTTCCTTGAAACTGGATTCCCAAATGTGTGAGAAGGGAAATGGGTAGATAGTAAGCCGTGAACAGGGTATCAACAAGGGCCAAAGAATTGGCCCTAAAAATAAAGAGGGAGATATATGGTGACCCAGGGACTAAAGATCAGATAAAACTAAGAAGGGTCTTGGAATGCACGAATGAAAAAGACACTTAGCATCGTTCCCTCCCCCATGTTGTAACTGTTGATGGATTTCAGGTCCTCCTGAGCAGTATAAACAGTCTCTCCTCCTACCCCATAAGCAGAAATTGTTTTTCTTACTCTTCTCCCACCCAGTATAGGTGCCTCATCCATTCAGCAAATGATCTGCAAGACCCCTATCCCACTCCTTGTACCCTGGCTATGAGTGGACTAAGGACCCCTGTTCAACATCTGTTCTCATTTGAGCTGGCCTGATCTTCTAACAGTGTCCCCCATTCTAATAAACTTTACTTCCCTCTCATTATGTCTCAAGTCTGGAAATTGTTTTCCAACACGACCCCAGACCACAAGAAAGGTTACTATCTTATTAGACCTGTTGAAGTCTGTAAAACAAAGTTCCAACTTAAGTATGAATTCTTACCTTAGTATTCTGTTTCATTGGGGTTCAAAATCCTCATTCATCGAGCAGAATTTTCAACATTACTAACTCAAATAACCTTGCTAAAAATGTGGCACTTTGGCCCCACTTCAGAACTCTTGGTTCAGAATACATTAAGAATAGAAAAAAAATCCTGTTTCTTTGATAAACAATTTATACTGTGTTACACGAGGAGAACACTGAAGAATAAATATGCTTATACTGCCCTGATTATTTTATAATTGCTCTTTCAGATGAGAGTAGTTTCTCTAATGGATTGTGGATCATCACTCATCCTCTTTTGTTCACTTTAGAAATTGGGTAGAAAGGAGTACTGTGTAAAAAATGTATTTTGTAATACCAGCGAAGCCACTAAATCTCGACCAGGATTCTGAACTTGCCATTTTCATCTTGGATCACATTAGGAAGAATTTCCACGGCCTATTGGTATCTGTATTTTGTATTTCAGGGATGGATGACGTTCCAGGATGTGGCCATAGACTTCACTCAAGAGGAGTGGGAATGCCTGGACCTCGGTCAGAGGGAATTGTACAGGGACGTGATGTTAGAGAACTATGGGAACTTGGCCTCCTTGGGTGAGGATAACTGCCTTCCAGAATCCCTTATCTACCCACTGGGTTTTAGTTCCGTCATGTCAAGAATGTCTTCTGAAATGTTCTGCTTCCCACAGAAGTTTCAGATCTCTGCTTTCTAGGGCAAAAATGGGTATTTGTGAGTTTAGAAAGAAAGGGGATGATTCATGATGAGTCGTTATGCTGGTGAAGTTTTTCTTCCTTGATGTACTCTGCCTCCTTCCATCTAGGTTTGTCGTAATTGTGTAAGTTCTGTGGTATTAAATAGTAGCACGCTCTCTTAATCTCACATTGACACTACTTACTTTGTCTTAGTACTACTTGACCAGAATCTCAGGATCTGATTGTTAAGTGTCAGTTAGTATTGTATAGCTGCTTTGAATAAAGTATTTAAGGAAATCGTTTTCTAGAAGAAAATGCATTCTCGTCTCACCTGAATACATACTGGATTAGATACTGATGAATCTCTAACAACACAAATATTCCTTTCTCTGATGAACAGGGCTTGTGTCTAACCTTGACCTGGTCACTTTTCTGGAACCATTGAAGGACCCCAGGAATATAAGGAGAATGGGGACAACAGCCATTTACCCAGGTAGGTATGAATGGTTGGAGAGGTCCAAGGAGCATCGAGGAACTCATCCTTCATCACATGGTTTTGGAAGATTTGCTTCAGTGAAAATGGTTTTCAAAAACCTGAGTTTGTGTCTGCTACTATCATAGAAATGTATCACCTGCCCCATTCTGTCTCTTAAATCATTCATGAAATTATCTCCAGTGATTGCTTTTTCCATCACAGTGTGAACTAAAAGTCTCCTCTTGGCTTGTGACAAACTGCATTCATTCATTGTTCTTCGATTTCTTGGGGGCCCTAGAAAAACTCTGCCCATTTCTGAGTAACTATATGAGAATCCTTTTAAAGTTTCCTTCTACCTCTAGACAGAAATGTGTGTGGATTGGTAGACAAACTGCCAAACTTCTAGCGATACTGGGGATGGGTTTTTGTTCTCTGGTTTATAATTTCCTTTCCACTGGGAGCAACACATCAAATCAGATCAGATCAGTCGCTCAGTCCTGTCCGACCCTTTGCGACCCCATGAATCACAGCATGCCAGGCCTCCCTGTCCATCACCAACTCCCAGATTTCACTCTGACTCATGTCCATTGACTCAGTGATGCCATCCAGCCATCTCATCCTCTGTCGTCCCCTTTTCCTCTGGCCCCCAATCCTTCCCAGCATCAGAGTCTTTTCCAATGAGTCAACTCTTCCAATGAGGTGGCCAAAGTACTGGAGTTTCAGCTTTAGCATCATTCCTTCCAAACAAATCCCAGGGCTGATCTCCTTCAGAATGGACTGGTTGGATCTCCTTGCAGTCCAAGGGATTCTCAAGAGTCTTCTCCAACACCACAGTTCAAAAGCATCAATTCTTCGGCGCTCAGCCTTCTTCACAGTCGAACTCTCACATCCATACATGACCACAGGAGAAACCATAGCCTTAACTAGATGAACCTTTGTTGGCAAAGTAATGTCTCTGCTTTTGAGTATCCTATCTAGGTTGGAGATGGCAATGGCAACCCACTCCAGTACTCTTGCCTGGAAAATCTCATGGACGCAGGAGTCTGATAGGCTGCAGTCCATGGGGTCGCTAGAGTCGAACACGACTGAGCAACTTCACTTTCACTTTTCACTTTCATACATTGGAGAAGGAAATGGCAACCCACTCCAGGGTTCTTGCCTGGAGAATCCCAGGGACGGGGAAGTCTAGTGGCCTGCCATCTATGGGGTCGCACAGAGTCAGACACGACTGAAGAGACTTAGCAGCAGCAGCAGCATCTAGATTGGTCATAACTTTCCTTCCAAGGAGTAAGCGTCTTTTAATTTCATGGCTGCAATCACCATCTGCAATGATTTTGGAGCCCAGAAAAATAAATTTTGGAGTGACACATAGGACCTTCTAAATACATTTCAAATTCAAGTAATTTTTTACTGCTGAAAGCAAAACCTCAGGACAATGAAAGAATGCACATCTCAAGTTGACTTCAAAGTTTCTCTTTTCCTTGTATAATCTCATATTAAATATCTTTAGTGGATTTGCCCCAATTCTAACATGCTAAAATACGTTATTCTTTTTTTTTTTTTATTTTTAAAAAATGTTTTAATTTTATTTTATTTTAAACTTTCAAATATTGTATTAGTTTTGCCAAATATTGAAATGAATCCGCCACAGGTATACATGTGTTCCTCATCCTGAATCCTCCTCCCTCCTCCCTCCACCCACCATGCCTCTGCGTCATCCCAGTGCACCAGCCCCAAGCATCCAGTATCGTGCATCGAACCTGGACTGGTGACTCGTTTCATATATGATATTATACGTATTTCAATGCCATTCTCCCAAATCATCCCACCCTCTCCCTCTCCCACAGAGTCCAAAACACTGTTCTATACATCAGTGTCTCTTTTGCTGTCTGGTATACAGGGTTATTGTTACCATCTTTCTAAATTCCACATATATGCGTTAGTACACTGTATTGGTGTTTTTCTTTCTGGCTTACTTCACTCTGTATAATAGGCTCCTGTTTGATCCACCTCATTAGAACTGATTCAAACGTATTAAATATGTTATCCTGTTAAGTCAAGAATTTTAAAGTAAATTAACATAAAATCTTAGCACATTTTCCACTATATTGTTTTTGGTTGATTCAAACTATGACAATTTTTAAATTATATAAAGAAATATTTTTTAAAAGTTCTACTTGGAATATAGCTGTTTTCCAATTTTGTACTCCTATACAGCAAAGAGAATCAATTATACATATCCGTTGAGTTGCGTCGCTCAGTCGATTCTGAGTCTGCAATGATGATCTGCAGCAAGTCAGGCTTCCCTATCCATCACCAACTCCCAGAGCCTGCTCAAACTCATGTCCATCGAGTCCACGATGCATCGAATCATCTCATCCTCTGTGGTCCCCTTTGACTCTCATCTTCAATCTTTGCTAGCATCAGGGTCTTTCTCAGTGGGTCAGTTCTTCACATCAGGTGGCCAGAGTATCAGAGCTTCAGCTTCACCGTGTCCTTCCAATGAATATTCAGGACTGATTTCCTTTAGGATGGAGTAGTGTGGTCTTCTTGCAGTCCAAGGGACTCTCAAGAGTCTTCTCCAACACCACAGTTGAAAAGCATCAATTCTTCGGTGCTCAGCTTTCTTCATGGTCTAACTCTCACATCCATACATGACTACTGGAAAAACCATGGCTTTGACTAGATGGACCTTTGTCAGCAAAGTAATGTTTCTGCTTTTTAATATGCTGCCTAGGTTGGTCATAGCTTTTCTTCCAAGGAGGAAGGCTCTTTGACTTTCATGGCTGTAGTCTCCATCTACAATGATTTAGGAGACCCCAAAAATAAGGTCTATCACTGTTTCCCCTGTTTCTCCCGCGGATTGCCATGAAACGATCTGACCGGTGCCATGATCTTTGTTTTTTGAAGGTTGAGTTTCAAGCCACCTTTTTCACCCTCTCTCAGTTTCATCCAGAGACTCCTCAACTCCTCTTCACTTTCAGCTATAAGGGTGGTGTCATCTGTATATCTGAGATTATGGACATTTCTCCCTGAAATCTTGATTCCAATTTGTGCTTCATCCAACCCGGTATGTCACATGATGTACTGTGCATATAAATTAAATAAGCAGGCTGACAATATACAGGCTTGACGTACACCTTTCCCCATTTGCAATCAGTCCGTTGCCCCATGTCCAGTTCTCACTGTTGCTTCTTGACATGCATACAGGTTTCTCAGGAGGCAGGTAACGTAGTCTGGTGTTCCCATCTCTTTAAGAATTTTCCACAGTTTCTTGTGATCCACACAATCAAAGGCTGTGGTGTAGTCAATACAGCAGATGTAGTTGTTTTTCCAGAACTGTCTTGCTTTTTATACGATCCAAGGGATGCTGGCAATTTGATCTCTGGTTCCTCTGCCATTTCTAAATCCAGCTTCAAGTGCTGGAAGCTCTCGGTTCATGTACTCTTAAAGCCTGGCTTGGAGAATTTTGAGCCTTTGCTATTGTTTGGAACGAGGGAAATTGTGTAGTAGTTTGAGCGTTCTTTGGCACTGCCTTTCTTTGTGATTGGAATGAAAACTGACCTTTTCCTGTCCTGAGGCCACTGCTGAGTTTTCCAAATTTGCTGGCTTATCGAGTGCAGAACGTTAGCACTATCATCGTTTAACTTCAAATAGCTCAGCTGGAGTTCCATCATGTGCACTAGCTTTGTTGGTCGTCATGCCTTCTAAGGCCAACTTGACTTTGGACGTCAGGATGTCTGTTACTAGGTGAGTGATTGTACCATCGTGGTGATCTCAGTCATTAAGATCTTTTGTTTTTTGTATAGTTCTTCCATGTATTGCTGCCACCTTCTCTTAATATCTTTTGCTTCTTTTAGGTCCATCCCGTTTCTGTCCTTTATTTTTCCCTTCTTTGCGTGAAATATTCCGAGTACCTCTATTTTTCTTAAAGAGATCTCTAGTCTTTACTGTTCTATTGATCTCCTTCCCATTTAGGTCCCACAGAGCAATGAGTAGACTTCCCTGTTTCAATCATAGTTTTAAAGTCCCTCTTCTTTTTTAATTTCTTAAAACTAGTACTGTATTAAGTTTATCTTATTTGTTTCCAGCTTCCTCTGACATTTTCCTATGTGTCCTCAGTTTCTGATTAGTTCTCTGTCACTATCATTTATGATTTTTAGATTGAAACATCTAATAGGCCATTCTCAGAAACATGTGTGGCAAGAAGTGGAATTAAAAATTCATGGCACCTAGGATTTCTGAAAGTGAGTGTTTGGTGTCTCCACTTAAGATGATTAAAAGCAAGAATTAATCATTAGATTGCCTATCACCTCTTAATTCAGTGGTCCTTGGGGGTTTTCATCTTGTTTCTTCCCCTATAACGTATTTCTGTGCCATATCATTTTGTCCAGCGTTCTGTTTGTGGTCTCTGTTTTGACGGGTTCAGGAACCTAGTTAGTCTTCCTTCTGGTATCTGTCCCTTGGTGGGTGAGGTTGGTCCAGAGGTTTGTGCCCTTATCCTCTCTTGATCTGTGCTTTGATGCTGGTAACTGTGACTGGAGCCCGCCGGGAATATTCAGGGCTGTTGTTCCCTTGTTCTGTGGGTGTTACTGCCCTCTTTCTGTTGGTGCGTACTCCCTTCGTGGTGCGATAGAGCCCCCAGATCTGATTCTTAGCTGTGATTCTGATCTGTGGTACCAGGCTGCTGGGACTGGAGCACACGCACTGGGAGAGAAGTCACTACGTATTACTCTTTTGGGGATGTTCACCTCAGGCTGTGCCCTGTTGTGCCCTCTCCTGCATTCTGCAAGCTCTCACGTTATGTAGTGTTGGCACTGCTCTTGGCCCCACCCTAACCGAGGGCATGATGGCCCGTGGCCCTGTGGTCTCTTAGATGTTGTTTTCACAAGGTCACCAGTGTAGATTCAGTGAAGTCAGGTCCTGGGATAGCATTCAAATTGGAGCTGGAGCCACTGTGGTGTTATGGGGCAGCTCAGGCTCTGTCCTGGCCCAGCCCCTTTGTGTGGGAGCCCACAAAGTGTACAGCTGCCAAAGCTACACCTGCCATGAATGAGAGAGCCCTGGTATTTGATTCAGATGCTCCGTAGGGGCTAAGGTTACAAAGCCGGTTGTGAGTGTAAGACCATGGCTTGTGTCGCTGGAAGGAGAGGTTTCATCTTTTCTTCTTAATCCCTGGGTTTCAGCTCTACTTTCAGCTCCCTCTGTGTGTGTGGCCAACTCACAGGTTCTGCTCCTGAGGCTGCCCCAGAGCACAGGAGCCTGTTGATTGTGGAGGAGGTCGATGGGGGAGCCCATGGCTGGGGGATCAAATGACCTACATGGGTGGAGTTCTTCGTAGTCCCTGCTGAGCAGGGGCCGGTCTAAGGGACAAGGGATGCAATGGGCTTCCTGATTGGGCATCACTCACCAATGGCGCTCTGTTCTCTGGTGGTTCAGGCTTCGACCACAAGCATCCCGTTTGCAGAGCTCCTCCCTCACTCCCATCACTTCATGCTATTTCCTCACAGCCAACAGCAGTCGTCTGCCTCAATCTCCTCTCCAAACCCCACCTTTCAGCACCCAGCTCTTGTCTGCATTGGAGGAAAAGCCTCTAGGGCTGGATGGGCAAGGCTGGGGTCAGTACCCTGTGTGCAGGTCTCACTCTGTCCTGCTGCCACACGCTGGTTGCTGTGTTCTCTTCCCACAGAGAATGAGGCTCTCCTGCTGCCCAGACTGAGCTCCCCCAGTGAGGGGCTTCCCGGGATATGGAGACCTCTCCTCACTTTCATCTCCCCACAGGGTTGCAGGCCCCAACGCACTTCCTCTCCTCTTCCGTTTCCTTCTTTCTGCTCTCCTCTTCCTTTTGTCCTTCTGAGCTCAGCAGGAATCTTTCTTGTCTTTTCAGATTTCCAAGGGCCTCTGCTAGTGTTCAGCTGGGCTCTGTGAGAATTGTTGCATTTCTCATTCATTTGTGGAGAGAGAGATGAGCTCAACATCTGCCTAAGCCTCTGGCATCTTGATCCTTCGGTCTCTATTTTACTTTTAAACTAGCGATGGTCATCAATTTTCTCTAATCTTTAAAGATATTCACTGAGAAGAGCAGGGAAAATTACTTGTTATTTGGTATCTTTCAGGTGTGTCTCCACAAGATACCCAGGATTTGATTCCGAAGAATCCAGCATTAGAAGGTGTATTCCCCAAAGGAAACCTAGGAATATGTCAGACATTTCACCTCGGAAACTTAAATTTATTGAAAGACAGGGAATACACAAGGGTAAATGAAAGACAGAGAGGATATTTATATGGACATAAACAAATGGAAATAGTTATACATAATGCTAATGTTACTGCAAAAAGAAATGAGCAACGTGAGTCAAATTTGGAAAAACACCAAGTTCAGTCTTCAACGTCTGCTGAGAAATGTAAGTGTTTAAGAAAAAATGCCCATCGTTTTTTGAAAAATAAAAGTTCTCTAAAAGGGAACATGGAAAATCTGAAAGGTAATCTAGTCTTTACTACAAATACTGTTTCAGACAATTCTGAAGGTAGGCTTCGACTAAATATGCATTCAAGCATGTCTGAATACCTACAATTTAACAATGAGAGGACAAACTCACAATTTAATCAATTTGAGGGATCTGTGAGCAGGGGGTCATTTTTGTTCCCACAAGAGATATTTTCTCTCCATTCCAAGATGTATAATGTTGATGATAATGAAAGAGATGCCATCCAGCCATCATTGTTCAGTACATATCGTGATACTGTTAATACACAGCAGCTTTGCATGTATAATAAAATGAGTCAGACCTTAAGTAAGAGCTCCAGCTCCAATAATTACAGGAGTATTTATGGTGGAGTGAGAAGGTATTCAGGCAGTGAAACTGGGTCTACGGTTGAAGGAGACTCAAACCTTATGAAACATCGGGGACCTGAATCTTCAAACAAAGATTCTAAAAGTAAGACATTTAGAAATACCTTTGATCAAATGGCACGTTTTTCTCTAGATAAGAGTACTTGTAGTAAAGAGAGGACTTGTCATGAATATGGTAAGGTTTCTAATCAGTCTTCAGAACTTATTCAACAGCAAACGGTTCAGAATCCACAGAAAGAAAATAAGTGTAATATATGTGGAAATGTCTTTAGTAAAGCATCCAATCTAAGTAAACATAGGAAAATCCATACAGGAAGGAAACCTTTCAAATGTACAGATTGTAGCAAAGCATTTAACCGTCGTTCACATCTTACTCAACATCAGCGAATTCACACTGGAGAGAAACCTTATAAATGTACAGAATGTGGCAAAGCCTTTCCTTACAGTTCAAGTCTTACTGAACATCAGCGAATTCATACTGGAGAGAGACCTTATAAATGTACAGAATGTAGTGTAGCCTTTGTCTCTTCCTCACATCTAACCTATCATCAGCGAATTCATACTGGAGAGAAGCCTTATAAATGTAAAGAATGTAACAAAGCCTTTCATAGTCGCTCACTTCTTACTAAACATCAGCGAGTTCATTCTAGGGAGAGACCTTATAAATGTAAAGAGTGTAACAAAGCCTTTATTCAGCGCTCACATCTTACTAAACATCAGAAAATTCATACTGGAGAGAGACCTTATAAATGTAAAGAGTGTAACAAAGCCTTTATTCAGCGCGCAAATCTTACTAAACATCAGCGAATTCATACGGGAGAGAGACCTTATAAATGTAAAGAGTGTAACAAAGCCTTTAATCAACGCTCAAGTCTAACCTATCATCAGCGAATTCATACTGGAGAGAGGCCTTATAAATGTAAAGAATGTAACAAAACATTTATCAATCGCTCACAACTTACCCAACATCAGGGAATTCATACTGGAGAGAGGCCTTATAAATGTAAAGAACGTATCAAAACCTTTATCCTTAGCTCACATCTTACCTAACATCAGCAAATTCATACTGGAGAGAAAACTTATCATTGTACACAGTGTGGCCAAACCTTTATTTGTCATTCAAAGTTAATTGTACATCATCAAATTCATACTAGGGAGAAACCATACAAGTATAAAGAATGTGGCAAAAGCCTTTATTACGAGATCGGACCTCTGTCAACATCACCGAATTCATAGGGCGGATAGACGTTATCAATGTACAGAATGTGGCAAGGCTTTTATTATGTGTTCTAGGCTTACTAAACATCAGCGAATACATACTGGGGAGAGACCATATTCATATGTTGAATGTGGCAAAGCCTTTGCTTGCAACTCAACACTTACTCAACATTGGCGATTTCATACTGGAGAGAGACCTCATAAATGTAAAGACTGTAACAAAGCCTTTCATCGTCGCTCATTGCTGACTCAACATCAGCGAGTGCACACTGGAGAGAGACCTTATAAATGTACTGAATGTGGCAAAGCCTTTGGTCGCTACTCAACGCTTTCTACACACCAGCGAATTCATACTGGAGAGAGACCTTATAAATGTACAGCATGTGGCAAAGCCTTTAGTCGGAGTGATCATCTCACTAAACATCTGAGAACACACACTGGAAAGAAACTCTAGTAATAGCACAAGTGATGGAAGAGATTTTCCCTAAATGTGCATCAGAAAACAAGAGTTTATATGAGAAACCTATGGAGATGATGTAACGAATATGTAGAGAGGTATTTAATCAAAATTTAAATCGAAATAAATATCAGAGATTGCATACTAGAAGGCATTTCATCAGTCCTCTTTTCTGAAGTTTCTCTGAAGGAGAATGACTGTAGGGAGTACTCCATAGTTAAAACACATAGACAGTGGATATATTAGCATAAATCGTGAGATGAAGGTTGATGGTTAGAAAGTTACAATTCTTAGTAATGTATGTATGCTTGTTAATAATGACGTGATTTGAGATTATTTGAAGTGAATGTTATTAAGCCCTCAAATCATCCATACTATGCTTTGTTTCTAGTGTGTTTGCAGACATAGATTTTTGATGGTTTATTACAGATTAGCCTTTTTGTATTGTGTTGCAACCATTTCTATCTATCCTCCATTAGAAGATGAAGGATACTGTACTGTAAAATGGACAATGACCATCTAAATGGACGTGTTTTTCATTGATGTGAAATATCTGGAGGTTGCCATAATGTAGTGATCATTTAACCTTTCCATGTTGTAAAGTAAGTAGAAGTTGGTTGTAAGGTTTCAATAGTAATATCCTTGATTTTAAGAAGAACACAGTGACAGTTCACTGCAATATTGATGTATCTTTATAATATCAACACAGGTCATGATTATTACTTGACACTGTTGAAATAAACACAGCTTTTGTGATAACCTCGAAATGTATTGGAAACTCTTCCTGGAAAAGGCATGGAATTAGTGTATACCATGCTTGCTAAGTACTTCCTAGCCTTTGTTTTGTAAGCCATAAAAATCACAAGTCTCACATCATTATAACAGAGAAATGAATATCTTTCTCTGTACTTTTGATCTGTACTTAATCATGGATCACGCTGTGGATTGTAAAAGGTTTTATTTCAACTATGTTTGCAATTAATACATCAGATCAGATCAGATCAGTCGCTCAGTCGTGTCTGACTCTTTGCAACCCCATGAATCACAGCACGCCCGGCCTCCCTGTCCATCAGCAACTCCCGGAGTTCACTCAGACTCACGTCCATCGAGTCAGTGATGCCATCCAGCCATCTCATCCTCTGTTGTCACTTCTCCTGCCCCCAATCCCTCCCAGCATCAGAGTCTTTTCCAATGAGTCAACTCTTCCAATGAGGTGGCCAAAGTACTGGAGTTTCAGGTTTAGCATCATTCCTTCCAAAGAAATCCCAGGGCTGATGTTCAGAATGGACTGGTTGGATCTCCTGGCAGTCCAAGGGACTCTCAAGAGTCTTCTCCAACACCACAGCTCAAAAGCATCAATTCTTCGGCGCTCAGCCTTCTTCATAGTCCAACTCTCACATCCATACATGACCACAGGAAAATCCATAGCCTTGACTAGATAAACATTTGTTGGTAAAGTAATGTCTCTGCTTTGCATATGTTATCTCCGTTGCTCATAACATTCCTTCCAAGGAGCAAGCGTCTTTTAAATTCATGGCTGCAGTCACCATCTGTAGTGATTTTGGAGCCCATAAAATAAAGTCTGACACTCTTTCCACTGTTTCCCCATCTATTTCCCATTAAGTGATGGGACCAGATGCCATGATCTTCGTTTTCTGAATGTTGAGCTTTAAGCCAACTTTTTCACTCTCCACTTTCACTTTCATCAAGAGGCTTTTGAATTCCTCTTCATTTTCTGCCATAAGGATGGTGTCATCTGCATATCTAAGGTTATTGAAATTTCTCCCAGCAATCTTGATTCCAGTTTGTGGGTTATTAATAAAACTGAATGGCTTTTCGTGTTTCGGTTGATTGTAATGAATGAAGTGTTAACCCACCACCAACAGTAACCTCTCCAACCTTATTTAAGGCTGCAGTGAAGAGACCACAATGAACTGTTTGGTAGCACAGAGAGATGTCATGTGGAAATTACTTGACTTTCTGGATTTAAACTTCTCATAACTTCATATATATTCCCTCACTTCTATGTTGTATTTCTTCTCCCATTTTTAAACTACTTGGACACTGTGACGATTCTAATAAGAAGGATGATACAGAGTATTGTTGACAGTTTCCCTAAACTGCTCCATGCTGTTGCTGCTTCAGCATCTGTCTGGGAGCAGGCAGCCTGCAGTTCCCTGAGCTCAGACCAGCAGTCCTATGAGCACCTGCATGAGATGACCACCTTACTTGAGACCAGCAGTCTTGCTGAACCCCAGGGTCTATTCACAGACCCCCTTCAATCCCACCGAGAGTCAATTTCTAGGTAGGTTTTTAAGTCCGGGGGTCCCCCAGAAGAGAAGGATCTGGAATTCTCAAGGAGGAAGAAACGAAAAAGTTTTTTTTTTTTTTTTCCCTCTACATTTCTGAGGATTATACAACAATCGTATATCCTGCTTGAGGACAGTCTCTGGGAAAAAAAATATTCTGGCCAATCGTGTTATCTTACAATGTAAATTATTGGAGTGGATCTAGTGAGGTTTTTACAACCTTCGGACATTGTTTTGATTCACTGTAATAATTAAAAGTATATAAGTCCATTGCTATCACTGGCGAGGGGGCATTCTTTGTGCCACCTTCTGATGTCTATGTCAAAAACTTTCTCTTTTTTATACTTTAATAAAACTATTACACAAAAGCTCTAAACTATTAAGCCTTGTCTCTGGCTCCGAATAGAATTCTTCCTCTCAGGAGGCCAAGAATCAGGCTTCTTTCATGGTTCAGCAACAACCTTTCATCTTGGGGGCTCGTCCGGGACTCTTCAGGACAAGGTGAGGATGCGTGGAGCTGTAGTTATTTCTACTGCTAGCGAACATGTTTTTTGCTGTACTTGGCTAACTCTACAGTGTGCTTGTGTGAATGAATGAGATACCCTGCGTGAATCAACTGAGGAGCCCTGCTCTGCAGTTCCTCGGTGACCTCATTGGGCTTATGGCAGAAACCTGTACCAACGTGCCAATGCCAAAAGGCACCCAGTGTCTCTTTCAGGCACTGACTAGAAATGGGCAAAGCGTGTGGATCGAACTCTCATTTCTTGGTCAAACTTTCCAGTCTCTGATCATTTCATGATTTCTTGGGAATTAGAACTATTAACCAATCTGCCAGATCCTAGACTTTGAAGGGGCTTGTGATCTATGCTGTTATTGTGTAGTGTTACTTAGGTCCCCAGCTTGGATTGGTAGTCAGGAAGCGCCTAGCCTCGCTAGGTATGGAAAGTCAGGAAGCTAGATGGAGCTCTAGCTCCAAGAGTATCTGAAGTTAAAGGTTACTCAGATTGGAGGTGCAATGCGTTTCTTCCTTTGGCAACACTAGCTGTTAGTGGACCAGAGGCGGCTTTCCAGTAGCTTTTGTCCCGACTCCTTATTCTTTCTGTGGAATCTGTGAGAATGAACTGGAAAGACTGGCCCTAATAACTCGAGAACAAAAATCAGTTTTTCCACACTGGCGAGCCGTTGCCCATCTCTTTTGCTATCGCTCATACTGGTGTGGTGATGCTTGGAAGGGACACCTCAGCTTTATGTTCATATCGTTTGGTCTTACTGTCGTCAGGAATATACTCAGGGTTGTGCACACGCACTCAGGTGACGAATGTTTCCCAAAGCGGTCTTAGCTTGGGAGGCATTCCTGAAGGTTACTCTGACTGCACCCCAGGTGGCATCAGAGGCAAGCAAGGTTTTAATGGTGAGGAACTGGGCATAAGTCTGAGATGCCATCAGGTCTATCCCTGGTGCACCTCCAGCCCGACTCGGTGGTAGAATCGATAGGCACAAGTACGACCCCTGTCGGTAAGGGACAGACTAAGTCCAACCATGGAAGGAAAGCTTTGGTGTAACGTCTGTCTACACCCCTCTCTACAGCAAGGAGGGATGCCTACGGTAGAAAGATGGCGCTTGTTACTTTTTTCTCTCCTACAGATGGGAGCTAACAATTGCAGCCTCACTCCTTTGAACTGTATCCTGAAAAACTGGGATAGATTTGGTCCCCAGAGCTTAAGACACGCCTGATCTTCCTATGTGATACTGCATGGCCACGGTATCTGTGGGAGGATGGCAAACGGTGACCGGTTGGAGGGTCTCTGAATTATAAAAGTGTTTCAGAATTAGACCAGTTTTGTAGAAAACAGGGGACATGTGCAGAAGTAGAATATGTGTTGCCCTATTTCTCTCTGTCAGTTATGCCGGACTTATGTCCTAAGAGTATAGATTTGACTGTGAAACCTTCAGCTTCCTCCTGTCCTCCTACTTTGGCCCCATACCCGGGACTCCCAACTGAACACACTGAAAGTCAGGGAACTGCGCCCACCACCCTCACCCCAGGAAGGGTTGCCTTTGTCTCAGTAAAAACCCAAGCACAAGCTGCAAACAGTATTACTGGGGGAAATATCAATAACCTCAGATATCCAGATGACACCATCCTTACGGCAGAAAGTGAAGAGGAACTAAAAAGCTTCTTGATGAAAGTGAAAGAGGAGAGTGAAAAATTTGGCTTAAAGCTCAACATTCAGAAAATGAAGATCATGGCATCTGGTCTCATCCCTTCATAGGAAATACATGAGGAAACAGTGGAAACAGTGTCAGACTTTATTTTTTGGGCTCCAGAATCACTGCAGATGGTGATTACAGCTATGAAATTAAAAGACGCTTACTCCTTGGAAGAAAAGTTATGACCAACCTAGATAACATATTCAAAAGCAGAAACATTACTTTGCCAATAAAGGTCCGTCTAGTTAAGACTCTGGTTTTTCCAGTGGTCACGTATGAATGTGAGAGTTGGAATGTGAAGAAGGCTGAGTGCCGAAGAATCGATGCTTTTGAACTGTGGTGTTGGAGAAGACTCTTGAGAGTCCCTTGGACTGCAAGGAGATCCAACCAGTTCATCCTAAAGGAGATCAGTCATGGGTGTTCATTGGAAGGAATGATGCTTAAGCTGAAACTCCAGTACTTTGGGCACGTCATGTGAAGAGTTGACTCATTGGAAAAGACTCTGATGCTGGGAGGAAGTGGGGGCAATAGGAAAAGGGGACGACAGACGATGAGATGGCTGGATGGCATCACCGACTCGATGGACGTGAGTCTTAGTGAACTCCGGGAGTTGGTGATGGACAGGGAGGCCTGGCGTGTTGCAATTCATGGGGTCACCAAGAGTCGGACACCACTGAGCAACTGAACTCAACTGAACTGAACTGAGGAGAGTTCCATCATTAGGGCTACCAGATGAGACATGGGACTTGACCATCTTTGTACATGAAAAAAATCACACTGCACTGGGGGTCCTCACACAAGCAGTTGGGCCATGCAGCGCCCAGTCGCATGCCTGTGCAAAGCACTGGATCCAGTGGTCATGGGATGGCCGCAATGCCTCCAGGCATTAGCTGCCACTGTGATTCTGGCCAGAGAAGCAGGTAAGCTTACACTAGGACCAAATGTAAATGCAAAGGTTCCCCATCCTGTTACTGCCCTGATGAAAGGGCACACAAGTGGCTGGCCAACTCCAGGATGATTCACTATCAAGAACTGCTTTGCAAAAACCCACGGGTCCAACTCGAGACTGTGCGGACACTGAACCCCACCACTTTTTTCCTACGGAACAGGAACCCCTGTCATAACTGTGAGGAGCTCATAGGTGGGATTTACTCGAGCAGGCTGCACCTGATGGACATTCCCTTCTAGAACCCAGAACTGGACCTGTTCACTGACAGAAGCAGTTTCATCCAAGACGGGCAGCACAAAGCAGGCTCTGGCATAACAGCAACTGACGAGACAGGAAGGCTGAGGCCTGGCCACAACGGTGGGCAGCACAGCGGGCGGAACTCTGTGCACTCTCCTTGGCACTGAGCAAACGAAGGGAAAGAAGTCAACATCTACACCCAGGCAAGGTATGCCTTTGCTACTTACATGTACATGGAGCCATTTATCAAGAAAAGGGACTATTGACAGCGGGAGGAAAGGAGATTAAAAAACAAAAAAGAAATCCTTCAGCTATTAGAAGCACTCAGGAAGCCTTCCCAAGTCGCAGTCATCCATAGTAAAGGCCATCAGCAAGGAACTGATCCAATCATCAAAGGGAATTAGTTGGCTGACCAGGCTGCCAAGGAGGTGGCGACCCAACGGAGCCCCACAGTGGGCCCCGAGTCCATCTTTAATGTCCTCATGGCACCAGAATTGCCTCCACCCCCAGGATTTCCAAGGAAGAACATCAATGGGCTGTAAATGAAAGAAGAAGAAAAGGAGGGCTGCTGGAGGCTCCCAGACCAAAGACTCTTTGTCTCCAGCAATACAGAAATCCAGCTGGTAAAACAACATCATGAGAAATCTTGTTATAGGAAAAAGTGCGCTGGGGAGCTTTCTGGGCCGCTACTATTTCATTTCTAAGCTCCCAGCCCTGTGTGTTCAGATCAGTCCTAGCTGTGTGACTTGTGCCCAGAACAACGCCAGTCAAGGATGAAGACCCAACCCAGGGGTGCTGACCGTTGGGACACTGCCCTTTGAGGATCTAGAGGTGGACTGTACTGATGTCAAGCTCTTTAGGGGCTACAAATATTTCCTTGTGGTAGTGTACACCTACTCGGGATGGGCTGAAGCCTACCCCACGTGCACTGAACAGGTACGAGAACTGGCCAAGGCCCTGTGAAGAGACATGATCCTGAGTTATAGGCTGCCTCTCTCCATAGGGTCTGACAATGGGCCAGCTTTTGTGTCTCAGATAATCCAAACTTTATCCTGCACACTGGGACTCAAATGGAAGCTTGACACGTCTTACAGGCCTCAGAGCTCAGGGGAAGTTGAAGGCATGAATTGTACCCTCAGCCTTACATTAGCTAAAGTCTGTCAGCAGACCAGTTATCTTGCGTTGACATGTTACCCCCAAGCCTTTCTCCAAGGGCGATGCACCCTAAGTCCTTAGGCTATTCTCCCTTTGAGATCTTATATGGGAGAAACCCCTAGGGATAGGAAACCTCAAGGGAAGCCCCCAATAACAAGCTCAGCTGAAGATGTCCCAACACCCTCAGATCCTGGGACAAGTCTTCCACCATATCGCCTGAGAAACCCTAGAAAGGGCACCGATTCTTTTGGGAAATTCGGTTCATGCCTACCAGCCAGGAGATGAGGTATGGGTTGAGTATTGAAAAAAAAGTACTAAGTCAGCCAGTTGGGACAGGCCCTCACGTGGTTGTCCGGGCAACCCTATTGCTGTTAAAGTTACAGGCATCATCCCTTGAATCCACCTCACCAGAGTCAAGAAGGCAGCAACTTCCTGTGATGAGGACAGCTGGAAAACAGTTCAGGACCTCGGAAATCCCGTCAAGGTCTTGTTCCAAAAACAAGAGCCCTCACTCACCAAAGACGCTGAGCCCTGCTCTAGTCGCTCCAGAAGCTCAATAGTCCACGCACGGCAGATGCTTGAGGATTCCTCAGTCTTACTCCAGCCACACTGTGGCAGTTGACTGGTCAACGCTCAGCAGAAACTTGAGGATCTGGCTCTCCAGATATTAATGGATTTCTATTGTCAACCCTGGCCTCTATCCCTGATTGGTATTACTGCTGTGCTGTTCACTACAGGACTAGCTTCAGTCACAGCGCAAGTGTAGGATTTGGGTCAGAAGCTGCGGTTAGCTGTCTGTTATCTCACTGTAGTGGCAAGCTTCATTCTAATTAGATGTTTCTTATGATCGATTCTCCCTACTATCTAAATTGCTCACAGTATAGCTGACCCCCCTTCACGATAGGCTCAGTTGCTATAGTGGTGACCACCCAAAGATCGGGAGAAAACTCTTTGCTAGTGTTCAGTTACCTGTTATGTGCAGGCTGCTTTGAAGCCTTTTGCTGTCCCTTGCCATAACAGATGGAGCCATTCCTTATCCATGCACCTGTCAACATTACAGTCAACCCTTGGAAAATCGCCTATTCAACCATCAGCTAGAACAATGTATACATAGCCTATCCTATAGGCTGATCACTTACTGTCTTTCTGATCAGGTGATGTATATCCAGGGTCCTGGTGCCAAAAATGTTTCCCAGTTATGTCCCCCACTGCTGCTACCTTTCCCCAACCAGAGGATCCAAACCCCAGGTGGCATCCCGACACCATGGCATTGCCATCATGCTCCTGGGCCTCCGTCTACCCCCAAATGCCACGTAGATGTTACAACACAGAACATCTGTCTGTCTGCCAAATAAATGGAAAAACCTACTGGACAGGGACAATAATGCAGACAAATGAAATCACAGACCAACTTAGCCCTTAAAAATCAGCCTCTGCCTGTTGGCAGTATGACCGAGGTTACAGAGGTAACTCCCTCTTAGACCTTCATCTGTACCAGGTTCTCAACGCAACTCGTCACCTTCTAAATGACACCAACCCCCAGCTGGCCAGGGATTGCTGGCTTTGCTCATCCTTAGGAGCTCCACAGTATTTAGCTACACCAGTACCATGAAATATTGCAACAGCCATGGGAACTCTTATAGATCCACCCTTACAAGGGCCAATCTTAAGGGCAACTGAGTTAACTCAAAAGGCTCCAGATGATTTACAAATGATGGAAGAACTGAAGCTGTAGGTAATGTAGCCAGGGACGAATGTAATCAAACTGTAGAAGGTGAGTGGCCCATTCTTCTTCCCACAGACACAATATGGTGCCCCCCTATCAAGGCCTTTTCTTGGTTTGTTGGACAGATGCTTACTTATGTCTCCCAATCAGTGGATGGGTATCTGCACCTTAGCTTTCCTCACTCCCCAGATGAATATTGGCCGTAACAACCAGACTCTCACAGTGCCTCTGACAGCACACGTGCGGTCAAAAAGACCCATCCAGTTTATCCCCTACTTTGGTTCCAAAATTTTGGCTGGGATAAGTATTGGAACAGGAGGATTGCTTCATCAATCACCTTCTACCATATACTATCCAAGGACTTCACATGAAGGAGGAAACAGAACAGGCTCTATCTTGAAAGCAGGACTCCATCTTGGGCTGGACTGTGGACCTTGAGCTATATGCCCAGTATCTATGGAAATGAAATATCCACTAGAAAACCAGGACCCCTGGAAGGAAGGGGCCCAGGGCTCTCTGTGGCCTAAAAGAATGTCCTAATTATCTGTGTAACTGAATAGAATCATACGTTCTATTATGCTTACTGGGGTATGACCACAGGCTTATTGATAATTGTCGACTGTTAACTACCTAGGCTTAAGGTATATTATTGCGGGTTAACTTTGATTGTATCTTTCTTTTTCCTTTGTTCAGACTAGTTTCAGGGAACCTTATACACGTAGGGTATGTAAGGCTTTCACAAAAACTGGTCGGGGTGCTTGGCTAAGAGGAGACTCTGCCTTGAGCCCGCCGGTGTAATAAACTGCACTACACTATCTGCATTGTCTTTCTGAGTGAGTTCGTTTCCCAGAACACGTGGCTACAACACAGAGACGACATTAAGAGAGTAGCCACATCTTTAGTGGCCTTACAGGACCAGCTGGATTCTTTGGCTGAGGTGGCTTTATAGAATAGGAGAGGGCTAGACCTATTGACAGCTGAAAAGGCAGGCCTCTGCCTCTTCTTGAATGAAGAATGCTGCTTTTATAAAAACCAGTTAGAAATAGTAAGAGACATGGCCTAACAACTAAGGGAATGAATCATGAAAAGCAGAGAGGAACTAGAAAATTCCTGAAGTAATTGGAACAATATCTGGAGCTGGGCATCGTGGCTTCTCCCTTTAACCGGTCCTCTCTTCATGTTCTTAGAGGTGCTTTTGTTTGCCCCTTGTGTTCTCAGAGATATTACCCAGTTCATAACCTCTCGAATTGATCCAGAAATTTACAGATGTTAATAGCTCAGTATAGTCTCCTAACTGACCTGGAGCTCTGAATATCCTATCGAACATGAGATGATGCTTTCTACAATGAGTGATAGAAACATCAAGTGGGACAATGAAGAGGCAAATGTCAAATTTTTGCATAACTTCCTGCTCCTTTTTCCTCTGTAACTCGGCTTGCTCTTTGCAAAATCTTAATCACATAGGTCTCAAAAAGTGGGGACTTCAAAATACTAGGAACTGGAATTTATCTCACTCACCCTTGTCCTGTTCTTTCCAATTGCCCTAGCCCCTGCAAATCTGCAAACTCTCTTAAACATGCCTGCCCAAGTATAAAAACTCTGTAACCCCTTTGTTTGGGGCTCAGAGCTTGGAGTGTTAAGTTCTTGGGGCCCGCCGGCATAATAAACCCGAGTTCTCCAACTCTCGTTTCTGCAACAATGGAAACACTTTCAGCCTCCTGGTCTCTGAAGTTGGAGGTCCCTTGCCTGCAGATAGGTGGTCACAGTGCAAATCATTTTGTGAAAACATGTTTGCTCAGGCTGCAGAGGGTAGTGAAAAAACCCTAAGTACTCAGGGTATCCTGTGCCTTCCAAAGTGGCACTAGCGGTCAAGAACCGCTTGGCAATGCAGGATACACCAGAGAGGTGAGTTCCATTCCTGGGTCAGGAAGATCCCCCGGAGGAAGGCATGGAACCCATTCCTGTATTCTTCCCTGGAGAGTCCCCATTGGCAAAAGAGCCAGGCGGGCTACAGTTCATGGGGTGGCAAAGAGTCAGACTTAGCACGCTAAAGGCAAGGCATCTTTGGGAAGAGTTCTGAGAACAAAGCTTTGCAGGAACCCAAGGCCCCCAGGTGATTCCCTCCAAGCACGCATTCCCCACCACCCCTCCCCCAAGGGCACAGCAGAGGCGGTGGAGGGCCACACCCATCCGAGAAAGAGCCCCTCCCCAGGCAAGCAGCCCAGCAACCTTTCTTTCTCGAAGTTCCCGCCCTAATCCTCAGCTCCAGAGAGGTCTCAGGAGTGCAGAGTGTGAGGCCGCAGCTCAGGGCTCCTAAATGTTGGTCTTCACCCGCCATGTTTCAAAAACCCTCAAAATGTGTGTCAGCTAGCCCAGTAATTGGGTCGGTCCTGTTCAGTCGCTCAGTCGTTTCCGACTCTTTACGACCCCATGAAACGCAGCACCCCAGGCCTCCCTGTCCATCACCAACTCCCGGAGTTCACTCAGACTCACGTCCATCGAGTCAGTGATGCCATCCAGCCATCTCATCCTCTGGCGTCCCCTTCTCCACTTGCCCTCAATCCCTCCCAGCATCAGAGTCTGTTCCAATGAGTCAGCTCTTCACATGTGGTGGCCAAAGTATTGGAGTTTCATCTTTAGCATCAGTCCTTCCAAAATTAGGCCACAGATCAGGAAAGGCATATATGAAGTGAAATTCACATATAACACTTTTAAAAATTATTTATTTATTTGTCTGCACTGGGTCTTCGTTGTGGCAAGTGGATCTTCAGTCATCCTTGTTGTTTTCAGGTTCTTTGGTTGTGACATGTAAATTCTTAGCTATAGCATGTGGGATCTAGTTTGCTGATCAGGGAAAGAACCAGAGCTCCCTGCATTGGGAGCTCAGGGTCTTAGTCAGTGGATTGTCACGAAGTCCCCAAAGTAACATTTTTAATGATAGATTCACATTATAGTTTCCATAATAGTGCCAAAATGCAGTGATTATGCATTCTTCCATGTACTTCTTACCCCGTGACTCATGTTGACTGGTTTAAGTGTTTCTGTGAGATTCCCATGCTATGAATTTTTTTTTTTTTCCATTTGACTCGAACAAGTGTCTTGGAAAGAAAAAGTGAGGGATGTCTCTAAACTATCACAATTAACGGAGTAATTTCATGTCTTCTTTCTTTCTTTTGCTTTGTAAAATGAACACTCACGTGTGTTCAGCCAAGATCCTGGGTTTTGGGAGTGGGGGTTTTCATTCCAAGCCCAGGTCTGATCTTTTCCTGTACAGTCCATGCTCACATCACAGAGTCTCATCACAGCTTTGTATTTTCCAAAATGTTTCCAAGAATCTTATTAGTTCTAATCCATGCTCAACTGTATTAAAATTTAAAATATAGTCAGTGCAAATAAAGAATATCATCCTTAAACATTATATACATTTTTAATCCATTCAAAGTTTCCTGAGTTTAGTGACATGAAACTTACTTTTAATGAGCATATAGCCCCATTTGAGTGTATGCCTGTACTCAGTGGAGATTAGTTTGCATAGTCTCTGGGAGTTGGTGATGGACAGGGAGGTCTGGCATGCTGTGGTCCATGGGGTCATGAAGAATCAGACCTGACTGAGTGACTGAACTGAACTGGACTGTATGTGTGAAAATATTAACATGACCTGATCAATTTCTTCTTCTTCTTTTTTTTCTTTTCCTTGTTCATTTTTTGGAAGAACTTCTGTGGAAGAGAATGACTACCTGCCCTGGTATTCCTGCTTGGGAATTTCTTGGATAGAGGAACCTGGCAAGTTAGAGTCCATGGGGGTCACAAAAATTGGACATGACTGAGTGACTAAAAGTTTTTGTCTTCAGTATTCGTTACAGTTACAGAAGCTTCTATCACCTTTTCATAGTGTTGTCTCTGTGAATCTGTCTGTGTTTTATTAGTTAAAATCTGAACTACATAAACTGAAGTAAAGTTTCAGTTCAGTTCAGTCGCTCAGTCGTGTCTGACTCTTTGCGACCCCATGAGTCGCAGCACACTAGGCCTCCCTGTCCATCATCATCTCCCAGAGTCCACTCAGACTAACCTCCATCGAGTCAGTGAGGCCATCCAGCCATCTCATCCTCGGTCGTCCCCTTCTCCTCCTGCCCCCAATCCCTCCCAGCATCAGAGTCTTTTCCAATGAGTCAACTCTTCACATGAGGTGGCCAAAGTACTGGAGTTTCAGCTTTAGCATCAGTCTTTCCAAAGAAATCCCAGGGCTGATCTCCTTCAGAATGGACTGGTTGGATCTCCTTGCAGTCCACGGGACTCTCAAGAGTCTTCTCCAACACCACAGTTCAAAAGCATCAATTCTTCTGCGGTCGGCCTTCTTCACAGTCCAACTCTCACATCCACACATGACCACTGGAAAAACCATAACCTTGACTAGCCGGACCTTTGTTGGCAAAGTAATGTCTCTGCTTTTCAATGTGCTATCTAGGCTGGTTACAACTTTCCTTCCAAGGAGTAAGCATCTTTTCATTTCATGGCTGCAGTCACCATCTGTAGTGATTTTGGAGCCCCCAAAAATAAAGTCTGACACTGTTTCCACTGTTTCCCCATCTATTTCCCATGAAGTGATGGGAGCAGATGCCATGATCTTCGTTTTCTGAATGTTGAGCTTTAAGCCAACTTTTTCACTCTCCACTTTCACTTTCATCGAGAGGCTTTTTAGTTCCTCTTCACTTTCTGCCATAAGGGTGATGTCATCTGCATATCTGAGGTTATTGATATTTCTCCCGGCAATCTTGATTCCAGCTTGTGTTTCTTCCAGTCCAGCGTTTCTCATGATGTACTCTGCATATAAGTTAAATAAGCAGGGTGACAATATACAGCCTTAATGTACTCCTTTTCCTATTTGGAACCAGTCTGTTGTTCCATGTCCAGTTCTAACTGTTGCTTCCTGACCTGCATAAAAATTTCTCAAGAGGCCGATCAGGTGGTCTGGTATTCCCTTCTCTTTCAGAATTTCCCACAGTTTATTGTGATCCACACAGGCAAAGGTTTTGGCATAGTCAATAAAGCAGAAATAGATGTTTTTCTAGAACTCTCTTGCTTTTTCCATGATCCAGCAGATGTTGGAAATTTGATTTCTGGTTCCTCTGCCTTTTCTAAAACCAGCTTCAACATCAAGAAGTTCACGGTTCACGTATTGCTGAAGTCTGGCTTGAGCATTCTTTGGCATTGCCTTTCTTTAGGATTGGAATGAAAACTGACCATTTCCAGTCCTGTGGCCACTGCTGAGTTTTCCAAATTTGCTGGCATATTGAGTGCAGCACTTTCACAGCATCATCTTTCAGGATTTGAAATAGCTCAACTGGAATTCCATCACCTCCACTAGCTTTGTTCGTAGTGATGCTTTCTAAGGCCCACTTGACTTCACATTCCAGGATGTCTGGCTGTAGGTCAGTGATCACACCATCCTGATTATCTGGGTCGTGAAGATCTTTTTTTGTACAGTTCTTCTGTGTATTCTTGCCACCTCTTCTTAATATCTTCTGCTTCTGTAAGGTCCATACCATTCTGTCCTTTATCGAGCCCATCTTTGCATGAAATGTTCCCCTGGTATCTCTAATTTTCTTGAAGAGATCTCTAGTTTTTCCCATTCTGTTGTTTTCCTCTGTTTCTTTGCATTGATCGCTGAGGAAGGCTTTCTTATCTCTTCTTGCTATTCTTTGGAACTCTGCATTCAGTTGCTTATATCTTTCCTTTTCTCCTTTGCTTTTCACTTCTCTTCTTTTCACAGCTATTTGTAAGGCCTCCCCAGACAGCCATTTGGCTTTTTTGTATTTCTTTTCCATGGGGATGGTCTTGATCCCTGTCTTCTGTACAATGTCATGAACCTCCATCCATAATTCATCAGACACTCTATCTATCAGATCTAGGCCCTTAAATCTCTTTCTCACTTCCACTGTATAATCATAATGGATTTGATTTAGGTCATACCAGAATGGTCTAGTGGTTTTCCCTGCTTTCTTCAATTTAAGTCTGAATTTGGCAATAAGGAGTTCTTGATCTGAGCCACAGTCAGCTCCCAGTCTTGTTTTTGCTGACTCTATAGAGCTTCTCCATTTTTGGCTGTAAAAAATATAATCAATCTGATTTCAGTGTTGACCATCTGGTGATGTCCATGTGTAGAGACTTCTCTTGTGTTGCTGGAAAAGGGTATTTGCTATGACCAGTGTGTTCTCTTGGCAAAACTCTATTAGCCTTTGCCCTGCTTCATTCCGTATTCCAAGGCCAAATTTGCCTGTTACTCCAGGTGTTTCTTGACTTCCTACTTTTGTATTCCAGTCCCCTATAATGAAAAGGACATGTTTTTTTGGGTGTTAGTTCTAAAAGGTCTTGTAGGTCTTCATAGAACAGTTCAACTTCAGCTTCTGCAGTGTTACTGGTTGGGACATAGCCTTGGATTACTGTGAAATTGAATGATTTGCCTTGGAAATGAACAGAGATCATTCTGTCATTTTTGAGATTAAACCCAAGTACTGCATTTTGGACTCTTGTTGACCATGATGGCTACTCCATTTCTTCTGAGGGATTCCTGCCCGCAGTAGTAGATATAATGGTCATCTGAGTTAAATTCACCCATTCCAGTCCATTTCAGTTTCCTGATTCCTAGAATCGACATTCACTCTTGCCATCTCTTGTTTGACCACTTCCAATTTGCCTTGATTCATGGACCTTACATTCCAGGTTCCTATGCAATATTGCTCTTTACAGCATCGGACCTTGCTTCTATCACCAGTCACATCCACAGCTGGGTATTCTTTTTGCTTTGGCTCCATCCCTTCGTTCTTTCTGGAGTTATTTCTCCACTGATCTCCAGTAGCATATTGGCCACCTACTGACCTGGGGAGTTCCTCTTTCAGTATCCTATCATTTTGCCTTTTCATACTGTTCATAGGGTTCTCAAGGCCAGAATACTGACGTGGTTTGCCATTCCCTTCTCCAGTGGACCACTTTCTGTTAGACCTCTCCACCATGACCCGTCTGTCTTGGGTGGCCCCACCTAGCATGGCTTAGTTTCATTGAGTTAGACAAGGCTGTGGTCCGTGTGATCAGATTGACTAGTTTTCTGTTATTATGGTTTCAGTGTGTCTGCCCTCTGATGCCCTCTCGCAACACCTACAGTCTTACTTGGGTTTCTTTTACCTTGGACGTGGGTTATCTCTTCACTGCCGCTCCAGCATAGCGCAGCCACTGCTCCTTACCTTGGACGAGGGGTATCTCCTCACCGCCGCCCCTACTGACCTTGAACGTGGAGTAGCTCCACTTGCCGCCACTCCTTGGACGTGAGGTTGCTCCTCTAGGCCGCCATCCCTGACCTCGGATGTGTGATAGCTCTTCTTGGCCACTGCCCCTGACCTCGGACATGGGGTAGCTCCTCATGAAAAGTAAGCACTTACAAATCAGACAGTTCTAACTACAAGAAAAATTAACCTAAATGAATTTCAGATTCACGTCAACTGGGAATTATTCAATATTCAATATCTAGTATTAATGTTTGTTTGCTAATCTAATATAGATATGTCTAAGAGTCATTAAGAATAGTATTTTCATTGTGCCTAAGTTTATTATAAGTTAAATATTGTTATATTGTTTTATCTGTTGCAAGTGTGTCAGCCAGCAAAGTACGTCTAGTGGGGGGGAAAAAAAAAACTTCAAAGAAAATGCAAAAGAGATATGAGCTTTTAGATACACTCTTTTAAGAATAATTATACTTTAGAAATGTCTGTCTAAAACAGTCTTTAGATTGTGGTAACCTGAATTCCTAGAGCTGTGCTAAACTAAGTGATGGAAATTTATTAAACAGCTAGATGATTTCAAAATTAAATAAGATTCTGAAACATTCCTTACTGAGGACTAACTTCCTCTTACAGAGAAACTAGAGATTTTGGACTATTCATGAATAATATTTGATGACATCCTGAGATGTTCTCCAGAATTATTTTCAGAAATTATCACTGGTATTTATGTTCACCAATTTATAGAATGCTTAAGTTCTTGATTGCTTAAGGAAAGTAGCATGTACATTTTCAGTAAAGAAGGTATGAGGAATGAAATTACACTTTATGAAGGAAAAAGGAAGTAAATCTCACTTATAGGTGGCTGTTTCAGGATGGGAGAAAAAAGTAATGGGTACAGAAAGTGATAAGAAGGTTTTATGGCCAGTGGACCCCAAGGGAAGAGTTTTGTGCATAAATACAAGTTTTCTTGATATGTTGAACTGCCTTTCATGATGGACTTTAAGTTTCTTTACCTCTAAAGTGATCTGTTCTATGCTTACCTTTGAAATCTTCTTTGGCCTTTTACCTCGTTGCAGCCGAGAAAGCAACATGGGTCACCAGCAGCTGTACTGGAGCCATCCGAGAAAATTCTGCCAGGGTTCTCGCTGTAGCCGGGTCTGCTCAAACCTGCACGGTCTGATCCGGAAATGCGGCCTCAATATGTGCCACCAGTGTTTCCGCCAGTATGCGAAGGACATTGGCTTCATTAAGTTGGACTAACCGAACTTGCTTAGATGGCTCATCCAGCACATCAACCTTAGGCGGAAATAATACTAGCTCTTTGTATATAAAATAAAAGTTTTCAAAACTTCAAAAAAAAAAAAAAAAAAAAGAAAGAAAGAAAAAAGAAAAAGAAATCTTCTTTGTTACTTTGGTTAAGTGAATATATTGTTTCCCAGTGATCAATATGATTTATCTGACTGAGTGTTATAATCCCTTTTGATATTTGTTGATAAAACTTCCTAAATAACTTGACATCTAGCTGAGTTTGGAATGCTTCAGAGGGCCCCTGAGACATCCCAGGGAGCTATTAAACTACCTGGGTTCATTGGACATGTTAAATTACATGGGAAGTCCTGTTGAAGGGGTGATAAATCTTCTCAGATTGTGCTGTATGGTGGATGTTACTAATATAGATATCTTAAAATTATGTGAGTTCATATAGATCTGATACGCCCTAATAAAATGTGGTCAACTATGATTCTCCTTATCCTGTGAAAGTGTTACAAGTCACAGCAATGACCAGGCTACATTGTCAATTGCAGTTTAATCAGAATTAAACATGGAAAAAGCAAGAGAGTTTCAGAAAAACATCTATTTCTGCTTTATTGACTATGCCAAAACCTTTGACTGTGTGGATCACAATAAACTGTGGAAAATTCTGAAAGAGATGGGAATACCAGACCACCTGACCTGCTCTTGAGAAATTTGATTGCAGGTCAAGAAGCAACAGTTAGAACTGGACATGGAACAACAGACTGGTTCCAAATAGGAAAACGAGTATGTCAAGGCTGTATATTGTCACTCTGTTTATTTAACTTATATGCAGAGTACATCATGAGAAACGCTGGACTGGAAGAAACACAAGCTGGAATCAAGATTGCCGGGAGAAATATCAATAACCTCAAATATGCAGATGACATCACCCTTATGGCAGAAAGTGAAGAGGAACTCAAAAGCCTCTCGATGAAAGTGAAAATGGAGAGTGAAAAAGTTGGCTTAAAACTCAACATTCAGAAAACTAAGATCATGGCATCCGGTCCCATCACTTCATGGGAAATAGATGGGGAAACAGTGGAAACAGTGTCAGACTTTATTTTTGGGGGCTCCAAAATCACTGCAGATGGTGACTGTAGCCATGAAATTAAAAGATGCTTACTGCTTGGAAGGAAAGTTATGACCAACCTAGATAGCATATTGAAAAGCAGAGACATTACTTTGCCAACAAAGGTCTGTCTAGTCAAGGCTATGGTTTTTCCTGTGGTCATGTATGGATGTGAGAGTTGGACTGTGAAGAAGGCCGACCGCAGAAGAATTGATGCTTTTGAACTGTGGTGTTGGAGAAGACTCTTGAGAGTCTCGTGGACTGCAAGGAGATCCAACCAGTCCATTCTGAAGGAGATAAGCCCTGGGATTTCTTTGGAAGGAATGATGCTAAAGCTGAAACTCCAGTACTTTGGCCACGTCATGTGAAGAGTTGACTCGTTGGAAAGGACTCTGATGCTGGGAGTGATTGGGGGCAGGAGGAGAAGGGGACGCCAGAGGATGAGGTGGCTGGATGGCATCACTGACTCGATGGACATGAGTCTGAGTGAACTCCGGGAGTTGGTGATGGACAGGGAGGCCTGGCGTGCTGCGATTCATGGGGTCGCAAAGAGTCGGACTTGACTGAGCGACTGAACTGAACTGAACTGAACTGTATGGTTTCACTCTGATGCCTTTGCAAGAATACTGCTATTTCAAGATTTATGGAAAAGATTTTTCTAAGGTTACCTGATAAACAATTTTGTCTGTTTCTTATCTGGTCGGCTGGCACCGGACTGAAATTTAGTCTAATCTCTATGTTAATAGAACACATTTTTATTATAATGCAGCTTTCAAGAAGACATTATGAATTTCTTTGCCTTTAAGTC
This sequence comes from Bos grunniens, assembly GCF_055505025.1. NCBI lineage: Eukaryota > Metazoa > Chordata > Mammalia > Artiodactyla > Bovidae > Bos > Bos grunniens. The sequence continues at coordinate 61,007,072 of NC_141182.1, read as the reverse complement.
ATTTATGTTCATTTAAAAAATCTTTTTTTTTACTTTGGTAAAGTAAATAAGCATTACTTAAGACTATGGTACATGTAGACAAAGCTCATTCTTCTTCTACAAAAATAACCCCTCACGGTTAGATTTTGCTGTCCTGATGTCATTAAAACATGGCCATGCTGCTGCTGCTGCTGCTAAGTCGCTTCAGTTGTGTCTGACTCTGTGTGACCCCATAGATGGCAGCCCACCAGGCTCCCCCATCCCTGGGATTCTCCAGGGAAGAACACTGGAGTGGGTGCCATTTCCTTCTCCAATGCATGAAAGTGAAAAGTGAAAAGTGAAAGTGAAGTCGCTCCGTCGTATCTGACTCTTTGGGACCCCATGGACTGCAGCCTACCAGGCTCCTCCATCCATGTGATTTTCCAGGCAGGAGTACTGGAGTGGGGTGCCATTGACTTGTCCTAAATTGCGGATTTAAAAATGGGTAAACAATAGCTGTAAATCAAAGAGTCAGTGCTATGGGAAATCCAAGATGGCTGCCTGGTTTTTCCCGGCTCCCTGACAAACTTCATTTCTATTTGATGGGTTACAGCCTTCCCTGGCTACAGGGTTAATGCCCTCATAATGAAAAAAATATGTCTCATTGAATATTAACGTTTTTTCATTGTTGAACTAAGTTTCTGGTTTTGTTAATTAAGGTCTAGTGTTTACCAAGACTCACTTCTGAGATAGTTCCTTGTTATGTTATATTTCTAAAACATTCAATAAGTTATTTAAAAGGACACTGTTTCTAAAGCTAATCTCAGGAAGCAATCTTCAGATAAAGATGAGATGCTCCATGATGTACAAACAGGAGTGTAACACCAGGCTTTAGTCATTTAACAAATGAAGTCAGATGACCTGGGGTATACTGCTCTACCTAATGAAAGTTCTTGACTTATCATTCTTACTTATGACCTTCTAATAACTTAATAATAACTTAATAATAACTGCTAGCTATAGCTATATTATTTTCTATGCTGCTTCTTTCAGAAGATTGATTCTTATGTTACTCAATGTGTGACTGAGCCTGTGATAAAATGCTGATATGCAGTTCCAAATGCTATCAGTGATTGTAATAATGTAACTCTAGATACAGGAATAAGCAAGAAAAGGGAATATTTTCCTGGACCAAGAGGCTAGTAAGACAGGTATGGTCCAGAGATTTTGCTCCTCAACCTTCCCTAGACCTGGGAATGAGCCTTCCCAGTGCCGCAGGACACAATGGACAAGAAATGCCCCCAAAGCATGGTCAAATTTGTGGCTCTGAAAGGACCCTGCTAACTGGACTCTGCCAGCTGTCTCTACAAAGATGACATCATGACCACTGCAAGCTGCTGACCTTCAACAGCCCCTGAAAGCTGTTGAGAGTAGAGATCAGAAATAAGGCACTCTGTGCCCTGGGAAAAACCCAGAACTGGCCTTCCGAGAGTGAGATGTTTTCAGGTAAAGATTTTATGAGCCCCAATTCTGGCTTCTTCTCGTACCTAGAGAAACACTAATGTCACAAACCAGTGTCTGGTCCTGGTTCTCCTGGCTAGCTGCCGGCTCCCGGCAGCCGGCAGCTAGCCCCTGAGCAGCTTTTCTACTTCTCTTCATCTTTGGGCCATGTACCTTTAACTTTCTTGTACAGTTTGTTTCTTCTAAAATACCACAAGTTTCCAAGTGCTTGTGCAAGAATATTCCCTGACTAACACCTAGACAATGCTGAAACAAGTCACCTTATCATTCCATGGACTCTCATCTCTTTCCATAAATGCTCCCTGTCAGAGTAGGCAAAGGGAACCCAGAGCCCCATGTGCCCCTGCTCAGCCTGAAGAAGCCAGAGTGGTCATCACCCCCTTTTCCTTGAAACTGCATTACCAAATGTGTGAGAAGTGAAATGTGTAGTTAGACATGACCAGGGCATCAACAAGGACCAAAGAATTGGCCCTAAAAATAAAGAGAAGGAGGTATGTGGTGACCCAGGGACTATAGCGCAGATAAAACCAAGGAGGGTCTTGGAGTGCAAGAACAGAAAAACAAGACTCTTAGCATCTTTCCTTCCCCCATGTTGTAACTACTGATGGATTTCAGGTCCTCCTAAGCAGTATAAACTCTCTCGCCTCCTACCCCATAATGAGAAAGTATCTTTCTTACTCTTCCTCCACCCATTATATGTGCCTCATCCATTCAGCAAATGATCTGCAAGACCCCTATCCCACTCCTCATACCTTGGCTAGAAAGTGGACTGAGGACCCCTGTTCAACATCCATTCTCCCTTGAGCTGGCCTGCTGTTCTAACAGCATCCCCTATTCTAATAAACTTTATTTCTCTCTCATTTCCAACACAAGCCCAGACCACATGAAAGGTTACTATCCTATTAGACCTGTTAAAATATGTAAAACAATTAAAGTTCCAACTTAAGTATGAATTCTTACCTTACTATTCTATTTCATTGCGGTTCAAAATTGTCATTCATCGAGCAGAATTTTCAACATTAGTAACTCAAATAAGAGTTGGACTGTGAAGAAAGCTGAGCACTGAAGAATTGATGCTTTTGAACTGTGGTGTTGGAGAAGACTCTTGAGAGTCCCTCGGACTGCAAGGAGGTCCAACCAGTCCATCCTAAAGGATATCAGTCATGGGTGTTCATTGGAAGGACTGATGCTAAAGTCTGATGCTAAAGTACTGACTGCAAGGAGGTCCAACCAGTCCATCCTAAAGGAGATCAGTCATGGGTGTTCATTGGAAGGACTGATGCTAAAGTACTGAAACTCCAGTACTTTGGCCACCTCATGGGAAAAGTTGACCCATTGGAAAAGACCCTGATGCTGGGAGGGATTGGGGCCAGGAGGAGAAGAGGACAACAGAGGATGAGATGGGTGGATGACATCACCAACTCAATGGACATGAGTTTGAGTGAACTCCAGAAGTTGGTGATGGACAGGGAGGCCTGGAGTGCTGCAATTCATGGGGTCGCAAAGAGTCGGACACGACTGAGTGACTGAACTGAACTGAACTCGGGTAGGTATGAATGGATGGAGATGATGATTCAGAGAGGTCTAAGGAGCAGCGAGGAATTCATCCTTCGTCACATGGTGTTGGAAGATTTGCTTCAATGGAAATAGTTTTCGAAAACCTGGATTTGTGTCTGCTACTGTCACAGAAATGTATCACCTGCCCTATTCTGTCTCTTAAATCATTCATGAATTTATCTCCAGTGATTAATTTTCTCCATCACAGTGTGAACTAAAAGTCTCCTCTTGCCTTGTTACAAACTGCATTTTTTCATTGCTCTTGGATTTCTTGGGGACCCTAGGAAAACTCTGCCCATTTCTAAGTAACTGTATGACAGTCCTTTTAAAGCTTCCCTCTACCTCTAGACAGAAATTTGTGAGTGGAGTGGTAGACAAACTGCCAGACTTCTAGGAATACTGGGGACAGATTTTTGTTCTCTGGTTTATAGTTTCCTATCCACTGGGAGCAACCCATAGGACCTTTTAAACAAATTTCAAATTCAAGTAATTTTTCACTACAGAAAGTAAAACCTGGTGAAAATGAAAGAATGGACATCTCAGGTTGAGTTCAAGCTTTCTCTTTTCCTTATAAGATCTCATATTAAATATCTTTAGTGTATTTGCCCCAATTCTAACATGCTAAAATACTTTATTTTATTGTTACCTCAGAGAATTTTAAAATAAATTGACATAAAGTCTTAGCACATTTTCCACTATATTATTAAACGTTGATTCAAACTATAACAATTTTTAGATTATATAAATAAATCTTTTTAAAAAGTTTTAATTGGAATATAGCTGTTTTCCACTTTTGTACTCCTATACAGCAAAGAGAATTAATTATAAATATCAGTCAGTTCAGTTCTGTCGCTCAGTTGATTCTGAGTCTGTGATCCGTGGTCTGCAGCAAGCCAGGCTTCCCTGTCCATCACCAACTCCCAGAGCCTGTTAAAACTCATGTCCATCAAGTCAGTGATGCCATCCAACCATCTCATCCTCTGTCATTCCCTTCTCCTCCCATCTTCAATCTTTCCCAGCATCAGGGTCTTTCTCATTACATCAGTTCTTCGCATCAGGTGGACAAAGAATCGGAGCTTCCGCTTTAGCATCAGTCCTTCCAGTGAATATTCAGGACTGATTTCCTTTAGGATGGAGTGGTGTGATCTCCTTGCAGTCCAAGGGACTCTCAAGAGTCTTCTCCAACACCACAGTTCAAAATCATCCGTTCTTCACCACTCAGCTTTCTTCATGGTCCAACTCTCACATCCATACATGACTACTGGAAAAACCTTAGCTTTGAATAGATGGACCTTTATCAGCCAAATAATGTTTCTGCTTTTTAATATGCTGCCTAGTTTGGTCATACCTTTTCTTCCAAGGAGGAAGCATCTTTTACTTTCATGGCTGTAATAACCATCTGCAGTGATTTTGGACCCAAAAAATTAAAGCCTCTCACTGTTTCTACTGTTTCTACCACTGTTTGTCATGAAATGATCTGACCGGTGCCATGATCTTCATTTTTTGAAGGTTGAGTTTGAAGCCAGCTTTTTCTCCCTCTTCTTTCAGTTTCATCAAGAGACTCCTCAGTTTCTCTTCACTTTCTACTATAAGGGTGGTGTGCTTTCTGCTATAAGGGTGGTGTCATCTGTATATCTGAGATTATGGATACTTCTCCCTGAAATCTTGATTCCAGTTTGTGCTTCATCCAACCCGTTATGTCTCATGATGTACTGTGCATATAAGTTAAATAAGCAGGGTGACAATATACAGCCTTTTCCCCACCTTAACCATGGGCATGATGGCATATGGCCCTGGTGTCTCTCAGATGTTGTTTTCACAAGGTCACCAGCATAGATTCAGTGAAGTGAAGTCCTGGGATTGCATTGAGCGTGGAGCTGGACCCACTGTGGTGCTACGATTCAGCTCATGCTCTGTCTGGCCCAGTTGCCATTTGTAGGAGCCCACAGAGTCTATAGCTGCTAAAGCTATACATGCCATGACTGGGAGAGCCCTGTTTGTTGATTCAGATGCTCTATAGGGGCTGAGGTTACAAAGCTGGTTGTGGGTGTAAGACCATGGCTTGTGTTGCTACAAGGAGAGGTTTCAGCTTTTCTTTATCCCTGGGGTTCAGCTGTCCTTTCAGCTCCATCTGTGCGTGCAGTCAACTCACAGGTGTCTTCTCCTGACGCTGCACCAGAGCACAGGAGTCTGCTGATTGTGGAGGAGGTGCATGGGGGGAGGCCGTGGCTGGGGGCTCAAAAGACCTATGTGGGTGGAGTTCTTCGTAGTCCCTGCTGAGCAGGGGCTGGTACAAGGGACAAGAGATGAAATGGGCTTCTTCTTTGGGCATCACTCACCAATGGCACTCTGCTCTATAGTCGTTCAGGCTTCCTCCTCAAGCATTGCCGTTTGCAGAGCTCCTCCCTCACTCCCATTCCTTCAGGATGTTTCCTTATAGCCAACCGCAGTCCTCTGCCTCAGTCTGCTTTCCAAAACCCACGTTTCAGCACCCAGCCCTTGTATTCATTGGTGGACATGCCTCTAAGGCTCTATGGGCAGGGCAGCGCTCAGCAGCCTGTGTAAAGCTCTCAATCTGTCCTGCTGCCACAGGCTGGTTGTGCTTTTCTCTTCCCACAGAGAATGAGGCTCTCCTTCTGTCCAAACTGAGCTCACCTAGTGAGGGGCTCCCGCAGATATGGAGACCTCTCCTCAGTTTCATCTCCCTGCAGGGTTGCAGGTCCCAACCCACTTCCTCTGCTCTTCCTTTTCCTTTTTCTTTCTCTTGCCCTACCTAGCTCAGCAGGAATCTTTCTTGTCCTTTCAGATTTCCAAGGGCCTCTACTAGTGTTCAGCTGGGCTCCAAGAGAATTGTTCCATTTCTCATTCATTTGTGGAGAGAGAGAGGATCTCCACATCTGCCTAATCCCCTGCATCTAGATCCTTCCGTCTCTATTTTATTTTTAAACTAGCTGTGGTCATCAATTTTCTCTAAATCTTTAAAGATATTCACTGAGAATAGCAGGGAAAGTTACTTATTATTTGGTATCTTTCTGCTATGTCTCTACAAGACACCCAAGATTTGATGCTGAAGAATCCAGTGTTAGAAGATGTATTCCCAAAAGCAAACCTAGGAATATATCAAACATTTCACCTCAGAAACTTAAATTTAATGAAAAACAGGGAATATACAGGGGTATATGAAAGACAGAGAAGATGTTTATATGGACATAAAGAAATGGAGACAGTTACACATAATGCTAATATTACTGCAAAAAGAAATGTGCAACATGAGTCAAACTGGGAAAAACACCAATTTCAGCCTTCAACATCTGCCGAGAAGTGTAAGAGTTTAAGAAAAGATTTCCATCTTTTTTGAAACATACATGTTCTCTGAAAGGAAACATTGAAAATCTGAAAGGTAATCTAGTCCCTACTGTAAATACTCATTTAGAAAATACTGAACGTACGCTTCGACCAAACATACATTCAAGCAAGTCTGAACGCCTAAATTTTAATAATGAGGGGGAAAACTCACAATATAATCAATTTGAGGGATCCATGAGCAGGGGATCATTATTCTTCCCCCGACAGATATTTTACGTCCATTCCAAGATGTGTATTGTTGATGATAATGGAAGAGACGTAATCCAACCATCATTGTTCAAAACATATTGTGATATGCTCAAGACACAACAAGTTTCCATGTGCAATAAAATGAGTCAGACCTTAAGTAAGAGCTCCAGCTCCAATAATTACAAGAGTATTTATGGTGGAGTGAGAAGGTATTCAGGCAATGAAACTGGGTATATGGTTGAAGGAGACTCAAACCTTAAGAAACATCAGGGACCTGAATCTTCAAACAAGGACTCTAAAAGTAATACATGTAGAAATATCTTTCATCAAATGTCAGGTTTTTCTCTAGGTAAGAGTACATGTACTGGAGACAGGACTTATAGTGAATATGGTAAGGTTTCTAGTCAGTTTTCAGAACTTATTCAACAGCACACTATTCAGAATTCACAGAAAGAAAACAAGTGTAAGATATGTGGGAAAGTCTTTAGTAAGTCATCCAATCTAAGTAGACATAGGAAAATTCATACAGGAAGGAAACCTTTCAAATGTACAGAATGTAGCAAAGCATTTAACCATCGCTCACATCTTACTCAACATCACCGAATTCATACTGGAGAGAAACCTTATAAATGTACAGAATGTGGCAAAGCCTTTATTGGTTACTCATTTCTAACCTATCATCAGTGAATTCATACTGGGTAGAAGCCTTATAAATGTAAAGAATGTAACAAAGCCTTTAGCTTTTGCTCAGTTCTTACTCGACCTCAGCGAATTCATTCTGGGCAGAGACCTTCTCATTGTACAGAGTGTGGCCTAAGCTTTATTTGTCATTCAAAGTTAATTGTATATCAGCGAGTCCATACTGGGGAGAAACCGTACAAATGTAAAGAATGTGGCAAAGCCTTTATTTCGAGTTTGACCCTTACTCACCATCACCGAATTCATTCCAGGGATAGACGTTATAAATGTACGGAATGTGGCAAGGCCTTTATTAAGGGTTCTAGTCTTACTCAACATCAGTGAGTGCATACTGGAGAGAGGCCTTATAAACGTACTGAATGTGGCACAGCCTTTAGTTATAGTGGTCATCTCACTAAACATCTGATAACCAGTGGAGAGAAGCCCTAGTAATGGAACAAGTGATGGAAGAGGTTTGCCCTAAACATGCATCAGAAAACACAAGAGTTTATATAAGAAACCAATGGAAATGATGTAACCAATATGTAGAAAAGCATTTAATCAAAAGTTAAATCCAAACAAATATCAGAGGTTGCATACTAGAAGACATTTCATCAATCTTGTTTTCAGAAGTTTCTCTGAAGCAGAATGACTGTAGGGAGTACTCCATAGTTAAAACACATAGAAAATGGATATATTAGCATGAATTGTGAGATGAAGGTTGATAGTTACAAAGTGACAATTCTTAGCAATGTATGTGTGCTTGTTAATAATGACATGATTTGAGATTCATTGAAGTGAATGTAATTCAGCACTCAAATAATCCATACTAAGCTTTCTTTCTAGTGTGTTTACAAACATTGGTTTTTGATGGTTTATTAAAGATTAGCCTTTTTATAATGTTTTGCAACCGTTTCTATCTGTTCTCCATTAGAAGATGAAGGATACCATAGTGTAAAATGTACAATGACAATCTAAGTGGAAGTGTTTGTCATTGATGTGAAATATCTGGAGGTTGCCATGATGTAAGTGATCATTTAATCTTTCCATGTATTAAAGTAAGAGAGAAATTGGTTGTAAGGTTTCAATAGAAATATCCTTGATTTGCAAGAAGAACACAATGACAGTTCACTGCAATATTAATGTATCTTTATAATATCAACACAAGTCATGATTATTACTTGACAATGTTGAAATAAAGACAGTGATAACCTAGAAAGGTATTAGAAACCCTTCCTGGAAAAGGCATGGAATTGGTGGATATCATGCTTGCTAAGTGCTTCCTAGGCTTTGTTTGGTAAGCTGTAAAAGTCACAAATCTCACATCATTAATCAAAAAATGAATACAGTTCTCTGTACTTTTGATCTGTATTTAATCATGGATCATACCGTGGATTGTAAAAGGTTTTATTTCAACTATGTGTGAAATTAATACATGGTTATTAATAAAAGTGAATGGCTTTTAGTGTTTCAGTTGATTGTAATGAATGAAATGTTAACCTACCATCAACATCAACCTCGCCCACCTTATTTAAGGTTGTAGTGAAGAGATCACAATGAACTACTTAAAGACAGAAGTTGGTTGTAAGGTTTCAATAGAAATATCCTTGATATGCCATAGAGATGGCATATGTGGAAATTAGTTTACTCACTAGCTTTAAATTTCTCATAACTTCAGATATATTCCATCATTTCTATGTTGTATCTCCTCTCCCATTTTTTGTAACTACTTGGACACTGGGATGGTTCTAATAAGAAAGATGATACAGAGTATTGTTGACAGTTTCCCTGAACTGCTCCATGCTGTTGCTGCCTCAGCATCTGTCTGGGAGCAGGCAGCCAGCAGGTCCCTGAACTCACACCAGCCAGTCCTGTGAGCACCTCCATTAGATGACTCCCTTCCTTGAGACCAGAAGTCTTGCTGAACCCCAGGGTCTACTGCACAGGCCCCGTTCAATCACACTGAGAGAGTCAATTTCCAGGCAGGTTGATAAGGGGTCCCCAAGGAGACAGTGGTCTGATTCTCAAAGAGGAAGAAAGCACAAACTTTTTTTCCCCACTACATTCCTTAGGATTATATAACAAATTATCCTGCTTGAGGACAGTCTCTGGAGAAAAAAAACCTTCTGGCTCATCCTTATCTTAAAATGTAAATTATGGGAGTGGGTCTAGTGAGGTCTTTACAAACTCCAGACATTCTTTTGATTCACTGTAATAATTAAAAGTATATAACTCCAACACTAACAACGGGGGCGCTCTTTCTGCCCTCTTCTGATGTCTATGTCAGAAGCTTTCTCTATCTCTTTTATGCTTTAATAAAACTTTATTACACAAAAGCTCTGAGTGATCAAGCCTCGTCTCTGGCCCCAGATTGAATTCTTCTCCTCCACAGGCCGAGAATCTCAGTGTCTTTCGTGGTTCAGCAGCAACCTTTGAACACCCTCACAGCATTCACCAGAATTCTTGTCTTGGTTTGAATTCGGCAATCCACACTCCACCTAGGGAGCCCAGAGCACTTCACCCAGGGTAACTTCTAAAGGCTGAACCACAAGTACTGGTGTTTTTTCTGCCTGATTCTAGCTTTCACCTCTCTCAGAAATTCCTGTCCTAAATCCTCCCCTACAGAGAGGTCTTACAGGTGTGGTCAGTGTGAGGCTTTGAGATCAGGACTCCTGAACAGTAGTTTGGGGGAAGAAACATCAGGAAAAAAACAGGATTTGCTGATGACTCCTTTCATGGCCCTACTGTAGACCTGGAGATTCATAAGTTCTTGGAGTGGGGACCTGACCACCAGGGATTTGTATTCTTTGAAACGGTTCAGAAAGAATCTTTAGCCACGTGGTTTCCATCTGGTTTTCTATCAGGATCATGTGACAAGTGTCAGGAAATGACCTCACTGATGCCCTCCCAACAGAGTTTTGTGTTGGTCCTGGGGGAGCATCAGTGTGGTTTGTAGAAAGTGTTCCAGGAGATTCTAAGCAGAGGCCTGGGTTAAGGACGTGGCTCCTGGTCCATCTGTGAGAGCTGAGCCCTGGCGTCAGTCCAAGGAGAGGCAGCAGGGTTGGTCTAGCTGGATTTAGACCAGGGAAGTCAGTCAGCTCACATCGTCTGTGTGAGCAGAGTGTTAGGAGCTCTCTACAGGGAGAGAACAATCAAGAAATTGGTTCATAACCTGGTCTCCATGTAGGAATTGATTGTTCCTGAGTCTCTCCTGAGACAGGACAGGAGGTATCGGTCTTCTCAGCTTTTCAAGGTCTTTCTGTGTGTAGGAGTGGTGGTTGCAGATTAAAGAGCTGTGTTGATGCCTTCCAAGGTATTTTCTCAAAACTCAGAAGTGCGTTTGCAGCAAAACATCCCCAGAGAAGACAGAGCAGGAGGAAGAAGAGGAGGAAATGGCAGCTTCTCAGGTAAATATCCTATCCGGGGTCTCGGGCTGTGTCTGCTTTTCCTCCTGAAATGCCCAAATGAGAATATGCAAGCCTTTAGCTCTCTGGTCCTAATTTTTCTTTCCAGCATTTCTCATCATCTTATATTTTCCTCTTTCTTCTTATAATAATGAAGACCAGCCCTTTAGACTACTTCCTTGTGTCCCAGAGCCTTTTCTCTGTTGTCTACATTCTCACTTTCTATGGAGTATGATGAATTCTCAACATGAATCAGTGACTTCAACTGTTGAAAATATTCCTTTTATGAGAGATCAGCATCGGGAGTCACTCCTATCCTCACTCCCACTGGGATGTGGTTTGGTATTGGGATTTTACGGATGATGGGAAATATAGTGATGACTTAGCACCTGGATGCAATTAAATATTTAAATCAGAGTTTGAAAATGCCGTTATATCTAGAACCAACAGAAGAGGTCTGTCCATGGAGTTTTCCGGGCAAGAATTCTGCAGTGGGTTGCCATTTCCTCTTCCTTGGGATTCTCGCCATCCCGAAACTGAAGCCTCATCTCCAGCATTGGCAGGCAGATTCTTTACCACTGAGACAGCTGAGAAGCCCAGTAACTCAACTCAGTGATCCAGAGTTTTTCAGAAAAATTTCAATGGGCATTGTACAGGGACTTGTTGTTAGAGAACTATGGCAACCTGGCTTTCTTGGGTGAGGACAACTTCCTTCCAGAATCCCTTATCTACCTACTGGGTTTTGGTTCCATCATTTCTAGAATGTTTCTGAGATTTTCTGCTTCCCACAATAGTTTGAAATCTCTCCTTTCTAAGGGAAATGGGTATGTATCAGTTTAGAAAGAAAGGTTTCAGGATAATTCATTATGCTTGCAACCTTTTTCTTCCTTGATGTACTCTGCCTCCTTCTGTGAGAATCAATTCATAGGCAGGTTGATAAGAAGTCAGGGATCCCCGAGGAGGAGAAGGGGGATTTGGGACTCTTGAAGAGGAGATAGGGGTCTGGAATTCTCAAGGAGGAGGAAAGGACAAACACCTTTTTTCCCTCTACATCCCTTGGTCTTAGACACATAAAATGACTTTTTAATGTCTTCATGTGTCTTAGACACATGACTTCTTCTTTAAGCCCAGATATAATGATTAAACAACAAAAAAACTAGGTTTAAACTCTGTACTAGGGGTTGTATGGAGAAGGCAATGGCAACCCACTCCAGTACTCTTGCCTGGAAAATCCCATGGGTGGAGGAGCCTTGGTAGGCTGCATTACATGGGGTCGCTAGGGGTCAGATACGACTAAGCGACTTCATTTTCACTGTTCTCTTTCATACATTGGAGAAGAATCTGAAAACCCACTCCAGTGTTCTTGCTTGGAGAATCCCAGGGACGGGAGAGCCTGGTGGGCTGCCATCTATGAGGACACACAGAGCTGGACACGACTGAAGCGACTTAGCAGCAGTAGCAGCAGGGATTGTATAACAACAATGTATCCTGGTTGAGGACACTTTCTCCTTCCTTAAAACTTACTGACTAATCCTTATATCTTAGAATTTATACTATGGGAGTGGGTCTGGTTCAGTTCAGTTCAGTTGCTCAGTCCTGTCTGACTATTTGTGACCCCGTGGACCGCAGCACACCAGACCTGCCTGTCCAACTCCAACTCCTGGAGTTTACTCAAACTCATGTCCATTGAGTCGGTGATGCCATCCAACCATCTCATCCTCTATCGTTCCCTTCTCCTCCCACCTTCAGTCTTTCGCAGCATCAGGATCTTTTCAAATGAGTCACCTCTTCGCATCAGCTGGCCAAAGTATTGGAGTTTCAGCTTCAGCATCAATCCTTCCAAACAATATTCAGAACTGATTTCCTTTAGCATGGACTGGTTGGATCTCCTTACAGTCCAAGGGACTTCCAAAAGTCTTCTCCAACACCACAGTTCAAAACCATCAATTCTTCTGTGTTCAGCTTTCCTTGTGGTCCAACTCTCACTTCCTTACATGACCACTGGAAAAACCATATATTTGACTAGACGGACCTTTGTTGGCAAAGTAATGTCTCTGCTTTTTAATATGCTGTCTAGGTTGGTCATAACTTTTCTTCCAAGGAGCAAGCATCTTTTAATTTCATTGCTGCAGTCACCATCTGCAGTGATTTTGGAGCTCCCCCCCCCCCAAAAAAAAATTAATAAATAAAGTCTATCAAAGCTTAGATTGTTTCCCCATCTATTTGCCAAGAAGTGACGTGACCAGATGCCATGATCTTAGTTTTCTGAATGTTGATTTTAAGCCAACTTTTTCACTCTCATCTTTCAGTTTCTTTTTTTCTTTTTTTTCCTAGAAAGAAGAACCTTTATTTACATTGAGTTGAGCTCTTCTTCCAAGAAATAAAAGAGCATGTCTTATATTTATTTTGTCCTGAATTCTTTTCTTAATTTAAGTATAGTTGATGTACAATGTTACATTAATTTCAGGTATATACCATAGTGATTCAGTATTTTTACAGATTATACTCCATTAAAAGTTATCACAAGATAATGGGTATAATTCCCTGTGCTATAGAATATATCCTTGTTACCTATCTCTTTTATGCATAGTAATTTTTAAAATTTTATTTATTTTAATTGGAGGCTAATTACTTTACAATATTATAGTGGTTTCCTCTTTCAGTTTCATCAAGAGACTCTTAAGTTCTTCTTTGCTTTCTGCCATAAGGGAGGTGTCATCTGCATATCTGAGGTTATGGATATTTCTCCTGGCAATCTTGACTCCAGCTTGTGCTTCATCCAGCCCAGCATTTTTCATGATGTACTCTGCATATAAGTTAAATAAGCAGGGTGAAAATATACAGCCTTGAGTAGTCCTTTCCCAATTTGGAACCAGTGTGTTGCCCCATGTCCAGTTCTAACTTGCTTCTTGACCTGCATTCAGATTTCTCAGGAGGCAGGTCAGGTGGTCTGGTGTTCCCATCTCCTGAAGAATTTTCCACAGTTTGTTGTGATCCACACGGTCATAGGCTTTGGCATAGTCAATAAAGGGGTCTGGGTCTGGTAGGATCTTTCTATTGTTAAGTTCTAATCCTGTTATCCTCAAACGTAAATTGTCAGAGTGGGTCTGTTAAAATTTTTACAACCTTGAGACATTCTTTTGATTTATTGTAATTACTGATTAAAAAAGTTTATAGCTTCCTTGCTTAGACTAGCAAGGGGGCACTGTCCGCCCCCTTCTCAGGTCTATGTCAGAAGCTTCTCTGTCCCTTTTTCACTTTAATAAAACTCTGCTACACAAAAGCGCTTGAGTGATCAAGCCTGGTGCCTGGTCCCTGGTCCCGAAGTTAAATCCTCTTGTTTGGAGATCATGAATCTGACACCCTTCACTGTAACCTATCATTGCATTCTAGGTTAGTGGTAATTGTATAAGTGCTGTAGTATTAAATAGGCACACATTTTCTTAATTTCACAGTTACACACTTACCTTGCCTTCGTAGTACTTGATCACTATCTCAGGATCTGATGTTATGTGTTTGTTAGTGTTAAACAGGTGATTTGAATAAAGGTTTTGGGGGAAATAATTTTCTAGGCTGTATTAACCTTCTCCCTTGCATTCTTATCTCAACTGAATACATATTGGATCAGACACTGATGAATCTCTGACAACACAAATATTCCTTTCTCTGATGAACAGGTCTTGTGGTCTCTAAGCTGTACCTGGTCACCTTTCTGGAGCAATTGAACAATCCCAGGAGTATAAGGAGAATGGAGACAACAGCCATATTCCCAGGTATGTATGAATGGATGGAGATGATGACTCAGATAAGAGGTCCAAGGAGCTAGAGGAAGTCATCCTTCGTCAGGTGGTTTTGGAAGATCATCTTCAGTGGAAATGATTTTGGAAAACCTGGGTTTGTGTCCACTGCGGTCATAGAAATGTATCACCTGCCCTAGTCTCTCTTAAATCATTCATGAATTCATCTCCAGTGATTACTTTCCTTCATCACAGTGTGAACTAGAAGCCTCCTCTTGTCTTGTGAGAAACTGCATTCATTGGGTGCTCTTCCATTTCCTGGGGGTCCTAGGAAAACTGCCCATTTTGAGTAACTGTATGACAGTCCTTTTAAAGTTTCTTTGTACCTCTAGCCAAAAATGTGTGAGTGAAGTGGAAGACAAACTGCTAAATTTCTAGGAATACTGGGGACAGGTTTTTGTTTTCTGATTTATAACTTCCTATCCACAGGGAGCTAGAAGGACCTTCTAAATAAATTTCAAACTCAAATACTTTTTTCACCACAGAAAGCAAAACCTCCCGAAAATGAAAGAATGCACATCTCTGGCTGACTTCAAAGTTTCTCTTTTCCTTACATGATCTCATATTAAATATTTTAAATGTATTTGCCCCAATTCTAAAATGCAAAATATTTAATATATTCAATTATCTCATAGAATTTTAAAATAAACTGGCATAAATGCTTACACATTTTCCACCATATTATTAATAGTTGATTCAAGTAATAACAATTTCTAGATTATATAAAGAAATCAGTTTAAAAAGTTCTAATTGGAATATAGCTGTTTTACAATTTTGTACTACTGTACTGCAAAGAGAGTCAATTATACCTACCAGTCAGTTCAGTTCCGTCTCTCAGTCGTGTCCAACTCTTTGGGACCCCATGGACTACAGCATGCCAGACTTCATGATGATTTATTATGATTCTAATTTATTTCGTTCTTGATGTAATCTTCCTGCTTCCTCTAAGTTAGTGCTAATTCTGTACGTTCTGTGGTATAAAATGATGCTACCTTCCTCTTCAAATCAAATTTCCACTACTTACTTTTGCCTTGTAGCACATGACCAGAATTTCAGAATTTGACTTTTATGTAGTAAGTGTTGTATGCTGCTGCTGCTGCTAAGTCACTTCAGTCGTGACTGACTTTGTGCGACCCCACAGATAGCAGTCCACCAGGCTCCCCCATCCCTGGGATTCTCCAGGCAAGAACACTGGAGTGGGTTGCCATTTCCTTCTCCAGTGCATGAAAAGTGAAAGTGAAGTAGCTCATTGTGTCCAACTCTCCACGACCCCATGGACTTTAGCCTACCTGGCTCCCCTGTCCGTGGGAATCTCCTGGCAAGAATACTGGATTGTGTTGCTATTTTCTTCTCCCTACCATTGTATAGGTGCTTTCAATAAAGTATTTGAGAAAATCACTTTCTAGGCTGTCTTAACATTCTATCATACATTCTCTCATCACCTAGATACATACTAGATTGGAAAGTAAAGAATCTCTAGCAAAACATATATTCCTTTCTCTGATGAACAGGCCTTGTGGTTTCTAAGCTGGACCTTGTCACTTTTCTGGAGCAAATGAAGGAGCCCAGGAATATAAGGACAATGAAGACAGTGGCCGTATACCCAGGTATGTGTGAATGGATGGAGCCGATGACTCAGGTGAGAGGTCCAAGTGTCAGTGAGGAAGTCATTCTTTGCAATGTGGTTTTGGAAGATCTCCTTCATTGGAAATCATTTTGGAGAAGTCTGGATTTATTTCTGTTGCTGTCATAGACAGCTGTCAGCTGCCCTATTCTGTCTGTTAAACCATCATGAATTTTTCCGTGTTGATCACCTTTCTCTTTCACAATGAGAACTAAAATGCCCTTCTTGGATTATGACAACTTGCATGAATTGGTTGCTGTTTCATTTCTTGAGGGCCCTAATAAAACTGTGCACATTTATGAGTAAATATGATGCTCCTTTTAAAGTTTGTTTCTACCTCTAGACAGAAGTGTGTGGTTATAGACAAACTGCGAAGGTTCTAGGAGTACTGGGGACAGATTTTTGTTTTTCTGATCTATAATTCCTAAAACACTGGAAGCTACAGATATGACTTGACAAATTTTAGACTCAAGTCACTTCTTTGCTGTATAAAGCAAAACCTCCCTAAAATGGGCTTCCCTGGTGGCTCAGAGATAAAGAATTTGCCTGCATTGCAGGAGACCTGGCTTTAATCCCTGCACTGGGAATATCCCCTGGAGAAGGGAATGGCAACCCACTCCAATATTCTTCCTTGGAAAATTCCGTGGAGAGAGGAGCCTGGAAGTCTGCAGTCCATGAGGTCACAAACAGTTGGATGTGACTGAGGGACTAACACTTTCACTTTCTTTTCCCTAAAATGGGAGAATGCAAATCTCAGAGTTACTTCCAAGTTTCACTTTTCTTTATATGAACTCATGTTAAATATCTTAAGTGCATTTGCCCTAATTCTTCAATGCTAAAGTACTTTAATATATTCAGTTAACTCAAAGAGTTTTTAAATAAATTCTCGTGAGATCCTAGAAAATTCTCCACTATATTTTTAATTGTTGTTTCTCACTCTTAAGATTTTTAGATTATATGAAGCCATCTTTTTTAAAAAGTTCTTACTGGAATATAACTGTTTTACAATGTTGTCCTGCTGTACATCAAAGAGAATCAGTCATATGTATATATATTTCAACTCTCTTTTAGATTTCCTTGCAGTTAGGACTCCACACAGCATTGGTAGACTTCCCTAGGTTCTCACCATATTTTCAGAGTCTCATGTCTTAAGTACTGCTGCATTATTAAGGTTATCTTGTTTGTTATCAGCTTCCCCTGCCTTTATCCTATATGTCCTATCTTTCTGATTTGTTGTATGTCAATATCATTTATGATTTTTACATTCAAATATCCAATAGAATATGCTCAAATAAGAACAGAGGTGGGAAGAAGTGGATTAAAGAAACATTAGGCACCTACTGTTTGTCAAAATGTTTGTTGCCAGCACAAGCTGGAATCAAGATTGCCAAGAGAAATATCAATAAGCTTAGATATGTAGATGACACCGCCATTATGGCAGAAAGTGAAGAGGAACTGAAGAGCCTGTTAATGAAGGTGAAAGACGAGAGTGAAAAAACTGGCTTAAAACTCACCATTCAAAAAAGTAAGATCCTGGCCTCTGAAAAAGCTGGCTTAAAACTCACCATTCAAAAAAGTAAGATCGTGGCCTCTGATCCCATCTTTTCCTGGCAAATAGATGGCAAAACAATGGAATCAGTGAGAGAGTTCCTTTTCCTGGGCTCCAGAATCACTGCAAGTGGTGACTGCAGTCATGAAATGAAAAGATACTAGCTCCTTGGAAGAAAAACTTTGACCAACCTAGACAGTGTATTAAAAAGCATAGACATTACTGACAAAGGTCCATATATTTAAGGTACGTATTTTTCAGTAGTCATGTATGAATGTAAGAGTTAAACCATAAAGAAAGCTGAGCACTAAAGAATTGATGCTTGTAAATTGTGTTGTTGGAGAAGACTCTCAAGAGTCCCTTCGACTGCAAGCAGATGCAACCAGTCAATGCAAAAGGACATCAGTCCTGAATATTCATTGGAAGGACTGATGCTGAAGCTGAAGCTCCAATACTTTGGCCACCAGATGCAAAGAAGTGACTCATTGGAAAAATCGGTAATGCTGGGAGAGACTGAAGGCAGGAGGAGAAGGGGATGACAGAGGATGAGATGGTTGGATGGCATCACCGAATCAATGAACATGCGTTTGAGCAAGGTCCGGGAGTTGGCGATGGACAGGGAAGCCTGGCATGCTGCAGTCCACGGGGTCACTAAGAGTTGGACATGACTGAACAGAGACGGGGGAGGCTGGTGGGCTGCCGTCTATGGGGTCGCACAGAGTTGGACACGACTGAAGCGACTTAGCAGCAGCAGCAGCAGAGCGACTGAACTGAATTGAAGGGTAAAGTTAATCATTATACTGACTAATATCGCCTCTTCATATATTGGTTCCTGTAGGCTTTTATCTTGTTCCTTCGTCTACAGCATATTTCTTTGTATAATCATTTTGTGCAATTTTCTATGTTTGTGTTCTGTGTTATTCAAGCTGCAGATTCCTAGTTTTTCCTTCTGGTGTCTGTCCCCTGGAGTGTGAGGTTGGTCCACACTTGTGTCCTTATCCCCTTGATAGGGGGTGTGATTGCTGTTATTGTGCCCTGGACATTGAGGGGAGTTTCCCATTGCTCTCTGTTTGTCACTACCCTGTCAGGGGTGGAGTCTGCTCCCTGGTTTGTGGAATAGAGCCCCCAGATCTGTTTCTTCACTTTGTTTCTGATCTATGGTGGAGGCAGGTGGGATTGGATCATACGCACTGGGAGAGAAGCCACTAAGTATTGCTCCTCTGGGGATGTTCACCTCGGGGAGTGTTCTGTGTGTCATGTTTCATGCCTTGTGTGAGCTCTCATGTGACCCTGGTCTTCACTGCTCCTGGCCCCACCTTAACCATGGGTATCCCGGCACATGGCCTCGATGTCTCTCAGATGCTGTTTTCACCAGGTCACCAGCATAGACCCATTGAAATCAGGACCCAGGATCGCATTCATCATGGAGCTGGATCCAATGTGGTGCTGTGGGGGCAGCTCAGACTCCAGCCTGGCCCCATCCCCTCATGTACGAGCCCACAAAGTCTACAGCTGCGAAAGCTACACCTGCTGTGACGTGGTGGATGGGTGGGGTCCTGCTTCTCCATTCAGATGCTCTTCAGGGGCTGAGGTTACAAACCGGTTGTGGGTATAAAAGCATTGTTTGTGCAGCTGTGAGGAGAGATTTCAGCTTTTCTTCCTTAACCCTGGGGCTAGCTGTGCTTTCAGCTCCGTCTGTGCATGTGCCCTACTCACAGGTGTCTGCTCCAGAGGCTATCCAGAGCACAGGAGTCTGCTGATGGTGGAGGAGGTCCATGGGGGGAGGCCGTGGCTGGGGCTCAGTAGAGCCCACCTGAGTGAGAGCCCTTCCTGGATGCTGGCGAGGCAGGGGCCAGCACAGGGGGAGAGGGGCTACGGTGGGGTTCTTCTTTCGTCATCACTCAGCAATGCAGCTATACTGTATTGTGGTTCAGCCTTCTGCCACAACATCCCCATTTATAGAGCTCCTCCCTCCCTGCCTTTCCTGCAGGATGTCTCCTCACGGACCACAGCAGTCCTCTGCCTGGGTCTGCTCTCCAGATGCCACATTTCAGCACCCAGCCCTTGTCTGCAGCAGTGGACACCCTCTCAGGCTGGGTGGGCAGGGCAGGGGTCAGTACACTGTGTACAGGTCTCGCTCTGTCTTGCTGCCACAGACTGTTGGTGTGTTCTCTTCCCACAGAGAATGAGGCTCCCCTTCTGTCTCAACTGGGCTCCCCCCACTAGTGAGGAGCTTCCCTGGATGTGGAGACCTCTCCTCTCTTCAGATCCCCCCAGGGTTTGCAGGTCCCACTCCACTTCCCTTCCTGTTCCTTTTCCTTCTTCTTTCTCCTGTCCTACCTGTCAAAGCAAGAATCTTTCTTGATCTTTTCATTGTCCACAGCTTGTGTTCACCGGGGGCTCTGTGAAAATTCTTCCATTTCTGATGTATTCTGGTTGTGTTTGTGGAGAGAGATGAACTATCTCTGCCTGATCCTCTGGCATCTTGATCTTTCTGTCTCTATTTTATTTTTAAACAAGCAAAGGATTCATCACTTTTCTCTAAATCTTTAACGATATTCACTAAGAATAGTAGGTAAAATAACTTGGTATTTGGTATCTTTCAGCTTTGTCTCCTCATGACACCCAGGATTTGATGCCAAGAATCCAGGGTTAGAAGATGTATTCCCAAAAGCAAACCTAGGAAAATATAAAGTATTTCACCACAGAAATTTACATTTAATGAACAACTGGGAACATACGAGGGCATAAGAAAGACAGAGAGGATGTTTATATGGACACGAAGAGACTGAGAGAGTTATACATAAGACAAACATTCCTGCAAAAAGAAATGAGCAATACAAGTCAAATTGGGGAGAACACCAACTTCAGTCTTCAACATCTAATGAGAACTGTAAGTTTTTAAGAAAAGATTTCCATCCTTTTTTGAAACATACCTGTTCTCTGAAAGGAAACGTGGAAAGCCCAGAAGGTAATCTAATGTCTACTACAAATACTCATTCAAACAATATTCAATATAGGCTTAGATTAAACAAACATTCAAGCATATCTGAACACCAGAAATTTAAAAATGAGGGGGAAAACTCACAATATAATCAATTTGAGGGATCTATGAGCAGGGGGTCATTATTCTTCCCCCAACAGATACTTTATGCCCATGCCAAAATGTGTAATGTTGATAATAATGGGAGAGATATAACCTAACCATCATTGTTCAATACATCCCATTATATGGTTAATGTGGAAGAACTTTCAACATGTAATAAAATGAAATGAGTCAACCCTTAAGTAAGAGCTCCAGCCCCAATAATTGCAAGAGTATTTATGATGGAGTGAGAGGGTATTCAGGCAATAAAACTGGGTATAAGGTTGAAAGAGACTCAAAACTTATGAAACATCAGGGACCTGAATCTGCACACAGGGATTCAAAAAGTAATAAATGTAGAAATATCTTTTATCAGATAGCAGGTCTTTCTCTATATGAGTACTCATACTGGAGAGAAGACTTATAATTGTAGTGAATATGATAACATTTCTAATCAGTCTTCAGAACTGGTTCAACATCAGACTATTCAGAAGTCACAGAAAGAAAACAAGTGTAAGATATGTGGGAAAGTCTTTAATAACTCATCCAATCTAAGTAGACATAGGAAAATTCATACAGGAAGGAAACCTTTCAAGTGCACAGAATGTAGCAAAGCATTTATCTGTCACTCACATCTTACTCAACATCAGCGGATTCATACTGGAGAGAAACCTTATAAATGTACAGCATGTGGCAAAGCCTTTAATCAGAACTCAATTCTTACTCAACATCAGCAAATGCATACTGGAGAGAAACCTTATAAATGTAAAGAATGTGACAAAGCCTTTATCCGTTGCTCACATCTTACTCAATATCAGCGAATTCATACTGGCAAGAGACCTTATCATTGTACAGAAAGTGGTCAAACCTTTATTCGAAGTTCAACACTAACTGCACATATTCGAATCCATACTGGGGGGAAACCATACAAATGTAAAGAAAGTGGCAAACCTTTATTACAAGTTCAAATCTTACTCAACATCACCCAATTCATATGGGGGAGAGATGTATTAAATGTATGGAATATGGCAAGGCTAAAGGCCTTTATCCCGGAGTTCACTCAGACTCAAGTCAATCGAGTCAGTGATGCCATCCAGCCATCTCATCCTCTGGCGTCCCCTTCTCCTCTTGCCCCCAATCCCTCCCAGCATCAGAGTCTTTTCCAATGAGTCAACTCTTTGCATGAAGTGGCCAAAGTACTGGAGTTTCAGCTTTAGTACCATTCCTTCCAAAGAAATCCCAGGGCTGATCTCCTTCAGAATGGACTGGTTGCATCTCCTTGCAGTCCAAGGGACTCTCAAGAGTCTTCTCCAACAGCACAGTTCAAAAGCATCAATTCTTCGGCGCTCAGCCTTCTTCACAGTCCAACACTCACATCCATACATGACCACAGGAAAAACCATAGCCTTGACTAGACGAACCTTTGTTGGCAAAGTAATGTCTCTGCTTTTGAATATGCTATCTAGGTTGGTCATAACTTTCCTTCCAAGGTGTAAGCGTCTTTTAATTTCATGGCTGCAGGCAAAGCCTTTAGTCATGGTCATCTCACCAAACATCTCAGAACACACGCTGGAGAGTGACGGAACAAGTGATGGAAGAGGTTTGCCCTAAACATACATCAAAAAACAAGAGTTTATACAAGAAACCTGTGGAAATGTTGTAACAAATATGTAGAAAAGTAATCAAAAATCAAATTGAAATATATATCAGAGACTGCATACTAGAAAGTATTTCATCAATCCTCTTTTCTAAATTTTTCTGAAGGAGAATTACTGTAGAGAGCAATCCATAGTTGTAAGCAGATCTCTGGTTACAGTTACTGAGGCTTCCTCCTGTTAGGTAGGTAGAATAGAAAACAGGAGTACAAAATGGCGGTGGAAAAGGAAGAGGAACCAGAGATCAAATTGCCAACATCCGCTGGATCATGGAAAAAGCAAGAGAGTTCCAGAAAAACATCTATTTCTGCTTTATTGACTATGCCAAAGCCTTTGACTGTGTGGATCACAATAAACTGTGGAAAATTCTGAAAGAGATGGGAATACCAAAACACCTGATCTGCCTCTTGAGAAATTTTTATGCAGGTCAGGAAGCAACAGTTAGAACTGGACATGGAACAACAGACTGGTTCCAAATAGGAAAAGGAGTACGTCAAGGCTGTATATTGTCACCCTGTTTATTTAACTTATATGCAGAGTACATCATGAGAAACGCTGGACTGGAAGAAACAAAAGCTGGAATCAAGATTGCCGGGAGAAATATCAATAACCTCAGATATGCAGATGACATCACCCTTATGGCAGAAAGTGAAGAGGAACTCAAAAGCCTCTTGATGAAAGTCAAAGTGGAGAGTGAAAAAGTTGGCTTAAAGCTCAACATTCAGAAAACGAAGATCATGGCATCCAGTCCCACCACTTCATGGGAAATAGATGGGGAAACAGTGGAAACAATGCCAGACTTTATTTTTCTGGGCTCCAAAATCACTACAGATGGTGACTGCAGCCACGAAATTAAAAGACAAAAATTATAACAAGCTGTCCAAGACCCGAGAGCTGTGACACGCCGAGGGGGGTTTTAATGTCCGTCACTCCAAATCTTTGTTGTGACGAGACAGAATCGAGGAGTATACACTCTCGTGACACTCCCAACGGATCATCTGAGTGATTACATTCTACTTTTCGTCACTGAGGAGACACCCATCTTCACACACTCACACAATGGGCTTTTTAATTTTTCCCGTTTTTCAACTTGCTGAAAACATCTCGGCTTCCCATAGAGGCAGCTCTCAAAATTCTTCTCTTTTGCCTTAAGTTGTGTGAAACACTAACTTAGAACAAGCAGGAAGCAGCTCTGCTCCAGAGGAAATCAAAGAGATTTAAAGGCATCAAAAGGCAGAGAAACTGAAGCACAGCTGGACTGAAGGACCAACAGACCCAAAACTGACAGGGACAGGGTGAGGGGAGGTAAAGCTCCGCCCCCACTGGCCCAGCCCCTACGTACATGCGCTTCCGGCCTCGTCCCACCCTCTCCCCTTACGTCGCCTCTCGTTGGCCGTGGCGTAGCGCACTCACCTTCCTTTGTTACGGATCTTCCGCCCGCGCGTGCGCAGTATCCTGCAGACCCGGAATAGCGTTTAAATGAGCGACAGAGTTCTGGTGAGTTTGTTCATTTAAAACCCGGATTTCCTAGTCCCACAGCCTGTTGTCCTTCACACGTGGGTTTCGGGGGTCTCTGTGGACGTTCAAACTACCGTCCCCATTTTCCCGTCCCCAGTGTGTGTCCTCGCATCGCCGTGAGAAGTTCTGAAGTCCTTTAGCTCAGCTGCCGCGTCCCTGGGGTCCACGTCCGCTTCCTGTTAATATCGTTCTAGAGTCCACGTCCTTCTCTGGCAGTTCTACCTTCTAACTTGTAGAGACCGCTGCTTAAAGTCCTGTATTGCCCAACCCCTAGGTCCTTGATCCGCGAAGAGGTGAAGGAGGTTCTATTCTGTATGGAGTTTGGTCAGGGTCTCGCCTGAGGTTTGAAGGGGAGGGTCAGCCTGAAACGTGTGGTTTTCACAGAAAGGGCCGCGAGTCCTGAAGAAAAGAATAAAACGAAAAACACCTCGTTTGATTCTGTGTTCCAGAATCCCTGCTGTGTCAGTGGCCGTAGAGGATTGTGTTTTGTACCTGTTGAGATCCTCCCTCTGTGTGGGGCTGTGTTACAGGGAGCTCGGTGTGTTTTTCTAAGTATTAAACAGCCTATTCTCAACACTCAGGGGTCACTTCCCACGACTGATCTTACCTGAGAAGGAAGCCCAGAGAAAGAGGAAAACAAGGAATCAGAAATGACTCATTCCGAGGTAAGAGGCATAGTCCTTTTGTTTGTTTGCTCCGTCTCTTTCTTGAAATGCTGCTTCTTTGGACTTGATCAAGCTCCTTAACTTCTCAACGGGTTTGTTTGAACTGACCCATAGTCATCATCCCAAGGGACCCATTGCCTTCCTGGCACATCAGTGTGATAGAAAACAGAGTATTGCCAGCCAAAGAAGCTCACTCAAGTTTTTATTGCAGTTTAGCCACATAGTCGGGATTGATAACATCTCCAGCATTCTCCCCTCCTTAGAGGTTGGGCTAATAAGCCCACCTGGCTCAAAGCCCCAAACCTCTAGTCACATCCTTGGTCTTTGTGAACTGTCCAGCCTCACAACCTGAGTCGTCCCATTATTAAACCAAGGGCCCACTTTAGGTCATGTTGGTAGCATAAATAATCAGGGCCCACGGAGAGTAATAAAGCTACTTCAGTCACTAAGGAAATTCCAAAAGAATAAAACACTTAAATTCCAAATTAATAAACGTGGAAGTAGTTAACTAGTTAATTACAAGTAGTTAAGAAACTTCCACAACCTAGGGACCAAAGCCTGCCAAATTCTTTTTTTTTTTTCTTTTAGTTTAGTATTTATTTAGTTTTGGCTATACTGGGATTTTGCTGATGCACTTGAGCTTTCTCTGTTGTGATTAGGAGGAGCTATACTATCTTGTTGTGGAGCTGTGGCTCCAAGGCACGGGTTCAGTCGTTGTATTAATAACTGACAGGCTCTGGAGCAGGTGGGCTTCAGTAGTTGTGGCACAGTAGCTTAGCTGCTTCAAGGCATGTGGGATCTTCCCTGATCAGGGATGGAACCCATGTCGTCTGCATTGACAGGCAGATTTCTCACCACTGGACCATCAGGCAAGTCCCTAAATTCTTTATTACACAATGCTGAAACCTAAATCTTTTTTTTATGCCCTTTGACCTTTTTTTTACCCCCTCTGATTTTTGTTGTTACCTTGGAATACCTCAGCTGTTGCATTATTAAAAAAATATTTTGTTGTGTTTACCTTCTATTTTATTGTTAAAAATAATGTCTAAATCTCTCTTTAGGTGAGCTTCTTTGGCTACCTTCTTACTATTTTGCTTCATTTATTTTGAAGTTTCACTAGTCTGTACAGTGATAACTTCGTCTGTAATTTGGCAGAATTACAGATTTACAGATTGTAATTACAGAAATCTGTAATTGCCCTCTATTTAGGTGTTTTTTCGTTTTTAAATTCATAGTTATGTTGGCTCTCGTTTTGAGTTTGAATTGTTCTGAATTTGCAGTCGCTGAAGTCTTTATGTCACCACATCTTCCAAATAAAACTTGTGATTTTCAGACATTATGTGCTTCAGTAAAGGTTTACAGTTTCTTCACATAGGTCTAGAAATGTGTTCTAAATAGGTAGGTGTCATGGTATATTTGCTAATAAAAATGTAGACTATTTCTCATATTGTGTTTTTGATTATTCTTACTAAAGAGAAAAAATTGTTTTCAGTGAACCCAGGTGGCTCAGTGGTAAAGAATCCGCCTGCCAATGCAGGAGAACTGGGTTTGATCTTTGGGTTGGGAAGGTCCCCTGGTGAAGGAAATGGCAACCCCCTCCAGTATTTTTGCCTGGGAAATCTCACAGACAGAGGAGTCTGGATGGCTACAGTCCATGGGGTCGCAAAGTGTTAGACATGATTGATGTGACTTAGCATGCATTCATGCAAAATTTGTAAATGTTTGTTTTACCATAAATGCTAAAATATACTTGAATTTTTTAAAAAAAGGTGGATTAAAAATGTTTCTTCCAAAAGATCTGTTACTTATGGACAGTTGCTTTTGCCTTTAGTGTATTTATGTGTGCATCTTTGTGTGCAGAAACCTAGGGTTTATAAAAGCCATCATCATTTCATGAATATTTTTATTTATTCTAACCTTTGAAAATTGTTCTTACATATTTTCCATGGCCTTAGATTGTTTCATTTTAATGAAATGAATATATAGTTCCATTTTAATATATGTATGCATGAAAATGTTCATATGATTTGATCAGTTATTTTTCTTGTATTTTGTATTCTTCACAGTTAGAGAAACTTCTATGAACTCTCTTTAGAGTTGTCCCTATCTGTTTGTCTGCGTATTATTAAAGTTTAGGGTACATAAAGTGAGATAAATTTAAGCTATTTAAGGAATGTTTGGTACATATTTGCAAAAAGGTGGAACAACAACATAATTGATTTTAAATTATTTCCATTACACATCCAAGACTCTGTAAAAATCCTCAGAAAGATATGTAGTATATCCTAAATAGTTAAAATGATTGTTGCTACTGAGGATGTTATCATATTTGAACTGTAAAATTTGTAAAACACTTGACGTTCAAAAGTAAGTATGAATGTTTACCTTACTATTGTATTTCGTTACTATTCAAAACAGTCATTTGTGGAGCAGAATTTTGAATATCACTAGTTAAAAGAAGCTTGTTAACAATACTCTGAAAAAAATTAAGCTTGTTAAAATAAATGGCATTTTTCTCCCACTCAAGAACTCTTGGGTCAGAGTATGCTTTTCAAAAATATTACTTGTTTCCTTGATAGACAATTCATCCTGTGTCATACCAATACAACACTCAAAAATAAATATGCCCATGGTGTTCTGATTATTTTATCATTTCTTTTCCAGATCAGAATAGTTTCTGAAATGGTGTGTGGGTCATTTCTCATCTTTTTTTGTTTTTGGATTACCGTAGAAAATATTGCTGTGTAAAAGTCATATTATAGTACAATACCAGTTCAGTCCTGCTCCCAGAACTGAGATAATGAGATGGATTGTGTGTATGGATTTCCTTCAGTAAATTCTTTCCCTTTGGTTACTCTGCCTAGTCACAACCCTCCCTGTTGAGATATGGGTTGTCTTCTGACCTTGTGACCATTGTTAATTCTTTGTTTCCTTGGTAGCGGTTACTATTCGTTTGGTTTTCTGATCTTTATCATTGTCAAAGAAATTCTTTAACAGCCTATATATGCTCACACAAAGATCATTAAAGCACCCTTATTCCATTAGAGCTTGGGTCCCCGTATCTTTCTTTCTTTCTCTCCCTCAGGTAGTTCTCTGGAGCGTGGAATCCTGCCAAGCTCACTTTCTTTCCCGGGCTTTCCAGACCTCCTCGAGAGGATGCCCTGTGCTTTCGTGAGTGGTACAAGCCCTGTGTCAAGGGCTTTATTGGTTCTCTGCACAAGCCAGGAAATATCAGCCCCTTTCTTTCTTTTACTTTCTTATTGTCGACTCCGACCACCAGATTCCAGTCCATTAAAGGACCGCAACGTTAGGCTACAGATCAGGGAAGGTATATATGAAGTGAAATTTGCTTACAACACATTTTTAAAATATTTATTTGGCTTCACTGGGTGTTCTTGTGGCAAGTAGGATCTTCAGTCATCCTTGTAATGTTCAGGTTCTTTGGTTGTGACATGTAAACTCTTAACTATAGCATGTGGGATCTAGTTTCCTGATCAGGGAAAGAACCTGACCTCCGTGCATTGGGAGCTCATGTTCTTAGTCACTGAAGTCCCCAAACTAACAGTTTTTAATGATAGATTCAGATCATAGTTTCCATACAAATGCCAAAATACCCATGCAGTGATAATGCATTCCTCCATGTACTTCTTACTGCATGACTCATGTTCACTGGTTTGTGAGATTCCCATGCTATGAATTTGTTTTTTTCCACTTGACTTGAACAAGTGTCTTGGAAAGAAAAAGTGAGGGATATGCCTAAACTATCACAATTAATGGAGTAACTTCATGTTTTCTTACTTTCTTTCTGCTTTGGGAAATGAACACTCATGTGTATTTAGCAGAGATGATGGGTTTTGGGAGTGGGAGTTTTCATCCCAAACCCAGGTCTGATCTTTTCCAGTATACTCCATGCTTACATCACAGAGTCTCATTGCAGGTAATTACACAGGTATTTGTATTTTCCAAAATATTTACAAGAATCTTATTAGTCCTATGCTCAACTGTATTAAAATTTAAAGTACAGCTCAGTGCAAATGAAGAATATCATCCTCTAACATTATGTACATTTTTACCCCATTCAAAATTACCTGATTTAGTGACATGAAAAATTTTGTCTCTTCCTCTAATTGAGCATATAGACCCATGTGAGTGTATGTCTGTACTTAGTGGAGATGAGTTTGAGTAGGCTCCGGGAGTTGGTGGAGGCCTGGCGAGCTGTGTGCCGTGGGATAGCGAAGAGTCGGTTATGACTGAGCAACTGAACTGAACCGTATGTATGAAAATATTAACATGACTTGATCAATTTTTTCTTCTTATTTTCTTTTTGCTTTGTTTTCTTGAAGAACTTCTGGGAGGGAATGACTACCCATTCCAGTATTCCTGCTTGGGAATTTCTAGGAGAGAGGAATCTGGCAAGTTAGAGTCCATGGGGTCACAAAGAATGGGACATGACTGAGTGACTAAAACATTTCTTGTCTTTAGTATTCTTTACATTGCAGAAACTTGTGAAAGTGCTGCACTCAATATGCCAGCACATTTGGAAAACTCGGCACTGGCCACAGGACTGGAAAAGGTCAGTTTTCATTCCAATCCCAAAGAAAGGCAATGCCAAAGAATGCTCAGACTACCACACAATTGCACTAATCTCACACGCTAGTAAAGTAATGCTCAAAATTCTCCAAGCCAGGCTTCAGCAATATGTGAACCGTGAACTTCCAGATGTTCAAGCTGGTTTTAGGAAAAGGCAGAGGAACCAGAGATGAAATTGCCAACATCCGCTGGATCATGGAAAAAGCAAGAGAGTTCCAGGAAAACATCTATTTCTGCTTTATTGACTATGCCAAAGCCTTTGACTGTGTGGATCACAATAAACTTTCGAAAATTCTGAAAGAGATGGGACTCCCAGACCACCTGACCTGCTCTTGAGAAATCTGTATGCAGGTCAGGAAGCAACAGTTAGAACTGGACATGGAACAACAGACTGGTTCCAAATACGAAAAGGAGTTTGTCAAGACTGTATATTGTCACCCTGCTTATTTAACTGATATTCAGAGTACATCATGAAAAGCGCTGGGTGGAAGAAGCACAAGCTGCAATCAAGATTGCCTGGAAAAATATCAGTAATCTTAGATATGCAGATGACACCACCCTAATGGCAGAAAGTGAAGAGGAACTCAAAAGCCTCTTGATGAAAGTGAAAGTGGAGAGTGAAAAAGTTGGCTTAAAGCTCAACATTCAGAAAACAAAGATCATGGCATCTGGTCCCATCACTTCATGGGAAATAGATAGCAAAACAGTGTCAGACGTTATTTTGGGGGGCTCCAAAGTCACTGCAGTTGGTGATTGCAGCCATGAAATTAAAAGATACTTGCTCCTTGGAAGGAAAGTTATGACCAACCTAGATAGCATATTCAAAAGCAGAGACATTACTTTGCCAACAAAGGTCCGTCTAGTCAAGGCTATGGTTTTTCCAGTGGTCATGTATGGCTGTGAGATTTGGGCTGTGCAGAAAGCTGAGTGCCAAAGAATTGATGCTTTTAAACTATAGTTCTGGAGGAGACTCTTGCTAATACCTTGGACTGCAAGGAGATCCAAACAGTCCATCCTAAAGGAAACCAGTCCTGGGTGTTCATTGGAAGGACTGATGCTGAGGCTGAAACTCCAATACTTTAGCCACCTCATGCGAAGAGTTGCCTCATTGGAAAAGACCCTGATGCTGGGCAGAATTGGGGGCAGGAGAAGGGGACAACAGAGGATGAGATGGCTGGGTGGCATCGCCGACTCGATGCACATGAGTTTGGGTGAACTCCGGAAGTCGGTGATGGACATGGAGGGCTGGCGTGCTGCGAATCATGGGGTCGCAAAGATTCAGACATGACTGAGCGACTGAACTGAACTGCAATGAACAGAAACTTCTATCAACTTTTCTTAGAGTTGTCTCTGTGAATCTGTCTGTGTTTTATTAGTTAAAGTCTAAAGTGCATAAACTGAAGTAAAGTTTCAGCTCTGCCACTTAATGGCTGTTTGTTAAAATATGTGCCAAAAGGAACAAGAGCAACATTACTGATTTTTAGTTATTTTTCTTACAGTTTCAAGACTCTGATAAAAACAATCAGAAAGATATATAGAGTATATACTGTATAGGTAAAATGATTCTTTCTACCAAGGTTGTGGTTACACAAAGAGTGAAGCGCAGATAAAACCAAGGAAGGTCTTAGAATGCAGAAACTGAAAAACCAGGCCCATATTATCTCACGTCTGGAAATTCTTTTCCAACCCGCAGCCAAACCATGACATTTTTGGTGGCTTGTTCAGGGACTTGGAGTCTCTTCCCACCATCTTTGCTTCTCCTTTCTCACAGGGACCCTCTGCCAACAGGCAAGTGCTGTGGCAGCAACGTAGGAACTGTAGCCAGGGTTCACCTCTGGTATGTTCAAAGGCCCCACTGCTCAGTAGCTGCAGCTTGAATGGGTGAGTGAAAGTGAAAGTGAGGTTGCTTAGTCGTGTCCGACTCTTTGTGATCCCATAGACTGTAGTCTACTAGGCTTCTCTGTCCATGTGATTTTCCAGGCAAGAGTACTGGAGTGGATTGCCATTTCCTTCTTCAGGGGATCCTCCTGACCCAAGGATGAAACCCAGGTCTCCTGCATTGCAAGCAGACGCTTTACCCTCTGAGCCACCAGGGAAGCCCTGGTAAGGATCTCTCCTTTTTGTGAATGGCTGAGGGTCTCTCCTTTTTGTTTTTTCCGACTGAGGACTATGCCAACCAATATTGTGTGGGCACAGGACAGACACATAAAACGCATTAGGGCGCCTGCCAGAAAGACTCCCATGTGTGGATCGGGGGCACACAGAACGGATCAGGCCAGAAGGGCATCTGCCTCCAGCAAGATAACTTCTGTCCACCGTATCAGGTTGAAGCAAAACAGAGACCTTTGTCCCCAGGCTACTGCCTTCCAGATATATTGTAAGGCGGATTCCTCAGCCTTCTTCCCTGTCCCTTTCTCTTCTTTCCCTTTTGGTCCGGATTGATTTACAGAAGCCTGGGTGTTGCCTCTGAGCCGTCCCAAGAGTGCCTTCCAGGTTTCAAGGAATCACCAAATGGTGAGTCACCTGGTTGCTCCCAGGAATCTCTGGCTTTCTTTACCCGTGTCACCTGATGGCTTAGCTGCACGGTTCTCAGAGGTCTGCTCTGACTGTCGGATGCGACTGTTGGGACGCTCGGCCATTTTGTGCGTTAGTCGCACGGAGAGACCACCGGGGAAAAAGGGATGCCTTTCTGTCAGCCAGTGACTCTCAGTACTCCCATTCTATGGTAGGTAGGCTAAGAGTGGGTTCTGTTACATCCCAGGAGGCTCTTTCATAATCAACCCTTGGTTACATTCTCAGAAACTGGAAAATTTTGACCCTCCAAAAGGCCTGGCTCCAATAGAAACGGGGGAACCCTAAAAATGGCCTCTGAATGGCACACTAGGTTTTGCCAAAAGAAGCGAAAGAACTCAGAATTCCCTTGCCTTTTTTGCCTCTCTGTCTCCTGTCCCTCTCTGTCTCTCTCCATCAGATTTCCTAGATGACCTCTATGCGGCCTTTCATATCCACATGATCTCTAGGAAAGGATTCTGAGGTTCCCTTTGGTCCAGCTCTTTCTTCTATATTCAAAAGCCTGAAGGATCAAAAACTGTCTTAACATTCTAAAGAATCCCCTTCTAAGGAAGCTGATCTCTCAGGTGGAGAGGGAACCAAGCTTCCCCCACTCCTGAACATCCTAAAAAATTCCCTTCTGACAACTCCTGTTTCTCAGGGCTGGGAATGACCAAGCTCCCTTCACTCCTGCAAATTCCCTTAACCCTTCAGATTCTTCTCATGGGACAAAGACCTCACTTCCCACCAGAGGGACAGTCCAAAATTTTTATGAGCTGAAATGCCGCTGATATCAGGGTTAATTTGAGCATTATTTGGTCTATATTTTAGCTATAAAACTAAAACTACAGAAAGGAAAGATGACTTTTTGACACAGGATGGCCCTGATATTCTTTAGACTTTGGAGAAAACTAGTTAAAATGAAATTTTCTTTCCCTTGGAATCTGCCTAACCCTTTCTTTCCGCATATGCATTTAAAAACAACTAGCTTGTTAAAAGGCCTGCCTAGGGCAAAGCTTGAAGTTACCCCTTTCCATGTCCTTGAAATACACTGCCCACTTTGCCTGAGACCTAACTCAGCCTTGGGCAAGTCAGAACTTCAAGCCAAACAAACAAACAAAAAAGGGTCAAAGAGAAGTTTTAAATCTCAGGCAGGAAACTATGAGATCTCTGTCTGTCTGTCTGCATTTATATATGTCTCAGTATGCGCTTTTTTTTTTTTATAATATTGCTGAAGTTATAAATGAGTTCTAAAAAAAATAAAAAAAAATAAATAAAAAAATGAGTTCTAATTTAATTGGCCTAAAGGAAAGTAAGCGCTTACAATTCAGACAATTCTAACTATAAGAGAAATTAACCTAAATGAATTTCAGATTCACATGAACTGGGAAATATTCAATATTAAATATCTAGTATTAATGTTTGCTTGCTAATCTAATGTAGATATGTCTAAGAGTCATTAAGCACAGTATTTTCATTGTGCCTAGGTTTATTATAAGTTAAATATTGTTATATTTTTATATCTGTTACAAGTTTGTCAACCAGCAAAGTACCTCTAGGAATGGGGAAAAAAAAAAAAAACTTCAAAGAAAATGTAAAAGAGATATGAGCTTTCAGAGAAACTCTTATAAGAATAATTATACTTTAGAAATGTCTGACTAAAACTTTCTCTAGATTTTGGTAACCTGTACTTCTAGGGCTGTGCTAAACTAAGTGATGGAAGTTTATCGAATAGCTTGGTCATTTCCAAATAAAATGAGATTCTGAAACATTCATTACTGAGGACTAACTTCCTGTTACAGAGAAAGTAGAGATTTTGGACTATTCATGAAAAATTCTAGAGAACAGGATGCCATCCTGAGATGTTCTCTAGAATTTTTTGTTTTTTTTTTAGAAATTATCTCTCGTATATATGTTCACCAATCTACAGAATGCTTAAATTCTTGGTTGCTTACAGAAAGTAGCATGTGTATTTTCAGTAAAGAAGGAATGATGAATGAAATTACATTTTATGAAGGGAAAAGGAGGTAGGTCTGCCTTACAGGTGGCTGTTTCAGGATGAGAGAACAGAGTAATGGGTATAGAAAGTGATTAAAATGTTTTATGGAAAGTGGACCCCAGGGGAAGAAATTTGTGTATAAATACAAGTTTTCTTGAGATGTTGAGCTGCCTTTGATAATAGATTTTAAGTTTCTTTACCTCTGAAGTGATCTGTTCTAGGTTTACCTTTGAAATCTTTGTTACTTTGGCTAAGTGAATATATTGTTTCCCAGTGATCTATATGGTTTTATCTGACTGAGTGTTATAACCCCTTTTGATATTTGCCCACAAAATTTCCTAAATGACTTGACTTCTAGCTAACTTTGGAATGCTTCAGAGGGCCCCTGAGATATCCCAGGGGTCTATTAAACTACCTGGGTTCTTTGGACATGTTAAATTACAAGGGAAGTACTGTTGAAGAGGTGATAAATCTTCTCAGATTATACTGTATGGTTGATGTTACTAATATAGGTATCCTAAAATTATGTGGAATTCATATAGATCTGATACGCCCTAATAAAATGTGGTCAACTATAATTCTACTTATCCTGTGAAAGTGTTACAAGTCACAGCAATGACCAGGCTACATTCTCATTTGCAGTTTAATCAGATTTAAACATGCCTTCTATGGTTTCACTCTGATGACTTTGTAAGAATACTGCTACTTCATGATTTATGGAAAAGATTTTTCTTTTTTGGGGGGGGGGGAAGCAAATATATACTTATTATATATGTGTATTATTGTATATTTGTATAATTTGATCTTTATTAAATATTATATATTTATGTGTATATTAACAGACATTAAGGGAAAATAGAAATACACGGTTATAATTGGGGACTTTAGTATCCCACTTTCAACAATGGATAGATCATATAGACAGAAAATAAGGAGAAATTAGACTTAAAACTATGTATTACACCAAATGGACTTAACAGACATATACAGAACATTTCATCTGTAAACAGAATACACCTTCCGATAAACAAGTTTTGTTTGCTATCTGGTAAGCTGGTACCAGACTGGAATTTGGTCTAATCTCTATGTTAATAGAACAAAGTTTCCTTAGAATGCAGCTTTTACCGGGGTCCAGCCCCAGTTGGATTCAGGGATTCCCTCAGGAGGTCGGCGTTGGCAATTAGAATAGCAAAGGCTGAGAGATTTTAGAGGCTCATTAACAACTGGTTTACACGGGAAATCAATAAAGTTCGTGACACCGAACTTGCTCTGACTATGGAGGCCACAGGCGCCCTCTCGAATAGTGGAAGGTGCCTCCCCTTGGGTGCCTTCTCGAGTGGGTCTTAGAAGCCCAGGCAAATAAGTAGTCCCAGAGGACCCCCATGCTCCAATTATTTTGGCCTGAAAAGATAGAGAAGAAAAGGAGAGAAAAGGAAGCACGCAAGAAGGACACGGGGAGACCAAGCCTGTTGAGCAAGGCCCGTAGCTTTATTTTCAAAGGGAGCTTATATACCTTAAGTTGTGCATAGAGGATAATAGGGGATGTAAAATCATGCAAAGTCAGCAGTCTTTGATCCTGATCGAGACCAGGCTTTCTTTTCTGCAAACTATACAAATGGTTTAGGTGATTTACATCATCTTCTGGCCAGAAGGCCTGTTAACATTTTATGACTCTGATAAAGGTTTGTCAACCATAAGACTTATTTTCTCTAAGAGTAATTATTTTAAAGTTTGGCGACATCCTCCGAAGGTGTTAGATAAAGTTGCATTCCTACAGGGCAGAGGTGCAGTGGGCTTACAACAAGGAAAGAATTTATTACCTTAAGGGTCTAAAGTTGTTAACACCAAGGCTACTACTTATTTTTTCGATGTACCAACTATGTTAATTAATACACTTTCAAGGATACAATACAGGGGATGTGGAAACTTGGCAGCAAGCATTGGCTCAACAATGAAATCTACTAGTTCTAACAATTTCTAACTCTCCAACAGGCTCTATACTATTTGAATATTCTAAGCTTCCCGTGCCTCTCGCGGTTGGGAGACTGTAAACAATCCTATGCATAGCTGTAAGAGTCCCGGTAAACCTGTCGGGCAAGTTAGAGAGCAATCTGAGGGGTTTGGATTTAAACACTCCTGTTATGCCCAGGAGGCTAATTAGCTAGAGCTCTAAGTTGATTTCCTTCAGAGAAAGGTGGTCGGGGATAGCCCCCCCATTAATGTCAGAGGAGTTGGTGAAAGTCGTAAAATAGTAAAATAGATTCTGGTTTTGGGGTAGATGCTCAGGCAGGTCCGGTGGGGGGTGGGGGGTGGGGCG
The DNA here is from genome assembly GCF_055505025.1 of Bos grunniens. NCBI lineage: Eukaryota > Metazoa > Chordata > Mammalia > Artiodactyla > Bovidae > Bos > Bos grunniens. The sequence continues at coordinate 60,971,050 of NC_141182.1, read as the reverse complement.
GTGCCTTGAGTCCTGACTTTGCATATTAGGCCTCTCCGCATGACCTTTGTCATGGGTGGGAACTCCCGTGCTGGCTCCCTTTCAATAAGAGCTGGCAAGCTTTCAATAAAAGATTATGAGTTTCTTTGCCTTTAAGTGATTTATATTCATTTTTAAAATCTAAGCATTACTTAAGATTATGATACCTATGGACAAAGCTCATTCTTCTTCTACAAAAATAACCTCTCATGGTTAAACTTTTGCCATCCTGATGTTCTTAAAACATGGCCATGGTCTGCTTCTCAATCAGGGAATTAAAAATGGGTGAACAATAGCTGTAAATCAAAGAGTCTGGGCTATGGAAAATCCAACATGGCTGCCTGGCTTTTCCCAGCTCCCTGACAAACCTCATTTTTATTTGATGGGTTAAAGCTTTCCCTGGCTACAGGTTTAATGCCCTCATAATGCAAAAATTATGTTTAACTGAATATTAACTTTTTTTATTGTTAAACTAAGTTTCTAGTTTTGTTAATTAGAGTCTAGTGTTCACTAAGACTCACTTCTGAGATAGTTCCTTCTTATGTTATACTTCTAAAAGATTTAATTAAGTTATTAAAAAGGACACTCTAAGTTTGTTTCTAAAGCTAATCTCAGTAAGCAATCTTCAGATAAAGATTAGATGCTCCATGATATACAACCAGGAGATTACCACGAGGTTATAGTCATTTAACAAGTGAAGTCAGATGACTTGGGGAATACTGGGCTCTACCTAATGAAAGGTCTTGACTTTTCATTCTTACTTACATCCTGACTAATAACTGCTAGCTATAGCTATATTATTTTCTATGTTGCTTCTTTCAGAAGATTGTTTCTTATGTTACTCAATGTGTAACTGAGCCTGTGATAAAATGCTGATATGCAGTTCCAAATGCTATCAATGATTGTAATAATGTAAATCTAGATATGGGAAGAAGGAAGAAAAGGGAATCTTTTCCTGGACCAAGAGGCTAATAAGACAGGTATGGTCCAGAGATTTTGCTACTCACAAGGCCTGCTCTAGAAACAGCACATTGAGTGGCCTATCAATGGATCCTTCCCTAGACCTGGGAATGAGCCTTCCCAGTGCCATGGGACACAATGGCCAAGAAATGCCCCCAAGGCATGGTCAAATATGTGGCTCTGAAGGGACTCTGCTAACTGGACTCTGCCAGCTGTCTCTACAAAGATGACATCATGACCACAGCAAGCTCCTGACTTTCAATGACCGCCCCCTCCACCAATCCCCGCCCCCACCCCCTCCCCGAAAGCTGTTGAGAGTAGAGATCAGAAATAAGGCAATCTGTGCCCTGGGAAAAACCCAGAACTGGCCTTCTGATAGTCAGATGTTTTCAGGTAAAGATTTTATGAGCCCAGATTCTGGCTTTTTCTCGTACCTAGAGAAACACTAATGTCACGAACCAGTGTCCGGTCCTGGTTCTCCTAACTAACCCCTGAGCAGCTTTTCTTTTTTTTTGTTCTGAGCAGCTTTTCTACTTCTATTAATCTTTAGGCCATGTAACTTTAACTTTCTTATAAGGATTGTTTCTTCTAAAATACCACAAATTTCCAAGTGGTCGTGCAAGAATATTCCCTAACACCTAGACAATGCTGAAACAAGTCACCTTATCATTCCATGGACTCTCATCTCTCTCCATAAATGCACCCTGACAGAGTAGGCAAAGGGAACCCAGAGCCCCATGGTGCCTGTGCTCAGCCTGAAGAAGCCAGAGCAGTCGCCCCTTTTTCCTTGAAACTGGATTCCCAAATGTGTGAGAAGGGAAATGGGTAAATAGTTAGACATGAGCAGGGTATCAACAAGGGCCAAAGAATTGGCCCTAAAAATAAACAGAGGGAGGTATGTGGTGACCCAGGGACAAAAGAGTAGATAAAACCAAGGAGGGTCTTGGAATGCAGGAATGGAAAAACAAGACCCCTTACCATTTTTCCCACCCCCATGTTGTACGTATTGATTTCAGGTCCTCCTGAGCAGTATAAATGGTTTCCTCTCCTACCCCATAAGGAGAAAGTGTTTTTCTTACTCTTCCCCCACCCAGTATATGTGCCTCATCCATTCAGCAATCATCCACAAGACCCCTTCCCCCCTCCTTGTACCCTGGCTATGAGTGGACTAAGGACCCCTGTTCAACATCTGTTCTCCCTTGAGCTGGCCTGCTCTTCTAACAGCATCCCCCATTCTAATAAACTTTACTTCCCTCTCAGTTTGTCTCACGTCTGGAAATTCTTTTCCAACACGAGCCCAGACCACAAGAAAGGTTACTATCCCATTAGACCTGTTAAATCTCTAAAACAGTTCAAGTTCCAACTGAAGTATGAATTCTTACCTTACTATTCTATTTCATTGCCGTTCAAAATCGTCATTCATTGAGCAGAATTTTCAACATTACTAACTCAAATATCCTTGCTAGAAATGTGGCTTTGGCCCCACTTCAGAACTCTTGGCTCAGAATATGCTTTAAAAAAAAAAAAAAAAAAATCCTGTTTCTTTGACAAACAATTTATCCCATGTCACACGAGTAGAACACTAAAGAATAAATATGCTAATGTTGCCTTGATTATTTTATAATTGCTCTTTCAGATGAGAATAGTTTCTCTAATGGCTTCTGGGTCATAACTCATCCTCTTTTCTTCACATTAGAAATTGCATAGAAAGGATTACTGTGTAAAAAATAGATTTTGTAATAATAGCCAAGCTACTAAATCATGACCAGGTCTCTGAACTTGCTGTTTTCATCTTGGGTCACATTAGTAAGTCTTCCCACAGACACATGGCATTTATACTTTGTATTTCAGGGACGGCTGACATTCCAGGATGTGGCCATAGACTTCACTCAAGAGGAGTGGGAATGCCTGGACCTCGATCAGCGGGAATTGTACAGGGACGTGATGTTACAGAACTACGGGAACCTGGCCTCCTTGGGTGAGGATAACTGCCTTCCAGAATCCCTTATTTAACCACTGTGTTTTTGTCTGTCATGCCAAGAATGTCTTCTGAAATTTTCTGCTTCCCACAGTAGTTTCAGATCTCTGCTTTCTAGGGGAAAATGGGTATTTATTAGTTTAGAAAGAAAGCCTTCCTGATTCGTTATGCTGGTGACGGTTTTCTTGCTTAATGTACTCTGCCTCCTTCCTTCTAGGTTCCTGGTAATTGTGTAAGTTCTGTGGTATTAAATAGTTGCACCCTCTCTTAATTTCACATTGACACTACTTACTTTTGCCTTAGTACTACTTGACCAGAATCTCAGGATCTGATTGTTAGGTGTTTGTTAGTATTGTATAGCGGCTTGGAATAAAGTATTTAAGGAAATCGTTTTCTAGAACAAAATGCGTTCTTGTCTCACCTGAATAATACTGGATTCGATACTGATGAATCTGTAACAACACAAATATTCCTTTCTCTGATCAACAGGTCTTGTCTCTAAACTGGACCTGGTCACCTTTCTGGAGCAATTGAAGGATTCCAGGAATATAAGGAGAATGGAGACAACAGCCATTTACCCAGGTAGGTATGAATGGTTGGAGATGATGAATCAGATGAGAGGTCCAAGGAACAGTGAGGAACTCATCCTTCATCACATGGTTGTGGAAGATTTGCTTCAGTGGAAATGGTTTTCAGGAACTTGGGTTTGTGTCTGCTACTGTCATAGGAATGTATCACCTGCCCCATTCTGTCTCTTAAATCATTCATGAATTTGTCACCAGTGATTATTTTTCTCCATCACAGTGTGAACTAAAAATCTCCTCTTGGCTTGTGACAAACTGCATTCATTCGTTGCTTTTCGATTTCTTGGGGACCCTAGGAAAACTCTGCCCATTTCTGAGCAACAGTATGACAGTCCTTTTAAAGTTTCCTTCTACGTCTAGACAGAAATGTGCAAGTGGAGTGGCAGACAAACTGCAAAACTTCTAGGAATACTGGGGACGGGTTTTTGTTCTCTGATTTATAATTTCGTATCCACTGGGAGCAACATATAGGACCTTCTGAATAAATTTCAAATTCAAGTAATTTTTCACTGCAGAAAGCAAAACCTCATGAAAATGAAATAATACACAACTCAGGTTGACTTCAAAGTTTCACTTTTCCTTATATGATCTCACATTAAATATCTTTAGTGTATTTGCCCCAATTCTAACATGCTAAAATACTTTATTATGTTCTATTACTTCATAGAATTTTAAAATAAATTGACATGAAATCTTACCATATATTCCACTATATTATTAATGGTTGATTCAAACTATGACAATTTTTAGATTATATAAAGAAATCTTTCTTAAAATTTCTAATTGGAATATAGCTGTTCTACTATACAGCAAAGAGAATCAATTATACATATTAGTCAGTTCAGTTCAGTCGCTCAGTTGAGTCTGACTCTGTGATCCATGGTCTCCAGCAAGCCAGACTTCCCTGTCCATCACCAATTCCCAGAGCTTGCTCAAACTCATGTCCATCGAGTCAGTGGTGCCATGCAACCATCTCATCCTCTGTTGTCCCCTTCTCCTCTCATCTTCAATCTTTCCCAGGATCAGGGTCTTTTTAAGTGAGTCTGTTCTTCGCATCAGGTGGCCAAAATATCGGATCTTCAGCTTCAGCGTATCCTTCCAATGAATATTAAGGACTGATTTCCTTTAGGATGGAGTGGTGTGGTCTTGCAGTCCAAGGGACTCTCAAGAGTCTTCTCCACCACCACAGTTCAAAAACATCAATTCTTTGGCACTCAGCTGTCTTCATGGTCCAACTCTCACATCCATACATGACTACTGGAAAAACAATAGCTTTGACTAGATGGACCTTTGTCAGCAAAGTAATGTTTGTGGTTTTTAATATGCTGCCTAGGTTGGTCATAGCTTTTCTTCCAAGGAGCAAGCGTCTTTTACTTTCATGGCTGTAGTCACCATCTGCAGTGATTTTGGAACCCCAAAAATTAAAGTCTCTCACTGTTTCCACTGTTTCTTCCGCTGTTTGTCATGAAATGATCTGACCAGAGCCATAATCTTCATTTTTTAAAGGTTGAGTTTGAAACCAGCTTTTTCACCCGGTTCTTTAAGTTTCATCAAGAGACTCCGCAGTTCCTCTTTGTGACAGAGTCATTTCCTAGGCAGGTTGATAAGAAGTCTAGGGGTCCCCAAGGAGAGAGGCTTAAAGCTCAACATTGCGAAAATGAAGATCATGGCATCTGGTCCCATCACTTCATGGGAAATAAATGGGGAAACAGTGGAAAGAGTGTCAGACTTTATTTTTGTGGGCTCCAAAATCACTGCAGATGGTGACTGCAGCCATGAAATTGAAAGACGCTTACTCCTTGGAAGGAAAGTTATGACCAACCTAGATAGCATATTCAAAAGCAGAGACATTACTTTACCGACAAAGGTTTGTCTAGTCAAGTCTATTGTTTTTCTTGTGGTCATGTATGGATGTGAGAGTTGGACTGTGAAGAAGGCTGAGCGCTGAAAAATTGATGTTTTTGAACTGTGGTGCTGGAGAAGGCTCTTGAGAATCCCTTGGACTGCCAGGAGATCCAACCAGTCCATTCTGAAGGAGATCAGCCCTGGGATTTCTTTGGAAAGAATGATGCTAAAGCTGAAACTCCAGTACTTTGGCCACCTCATGCGAAGAGTTGACTTATTGGAAAAGAGTCTGATGCTGGGAGGGATTGGGGGCAGGAGGAGAAGGGGACGCCAGAGGATGAGACGGCTGGATGGCATCACTGACCCAATGGACGTGAGTCTGAGTGAACTGCGGGAGTTGGTGATGGACAGGGAGGCCTGGCGTGCTGCGATTCATGGGGTCGCAAAGAGTCCAACAGGACTGAGCGACTGATCTGAAGGAGAGAGGGGTCGGAATTCTCAAGGAGGAAAACAGGACAAACTTTTTTTTTCCTTCTACATTTCTTAGGATTATGTATCCTGCCTGAGGACAGTCTGGATTAAACCTTCTGGATAATCCTTTTATCTTAACATGTAAATTATGGGAGTAGGTCTGGTCTTTACGAGAAAGAGATTAAAGGGCCTAGATCTGATAGATAAGACTGCCTGATTAACTATGGAATGAGGTTCCTGACATTGTACAGGAGACAGGGATCAAGACCATCCCGATGGAAAAGAAATGCAAAAAAGCAAAATGACTGTCTGGGGAGGCCTTACAAATAGCTGTGAAAAGAAGAGAAGTGAAAAGCAAAGGAGAAAAGGAAAGATATAAGCATCTGAATGCAGAGTTCCAAAGAATAGCAAGAAGAGATAGGAAAGCCTTCCTCAGTGATCAATGCAAAGAAATAGAGGAAAACAACAGAATGGGAAAGACTAGAGATCTCTTCAAGAAAATCAGAGATACCAAGGGAACATTTCATGCAAAGATGGGCTCGATAAAGGACAGAAATGGTATGGACCTAACAGAAGCAGAAGATATCAAGAAGAGGTGGCAAGAATACACAGAAGAACCGTACAAAAAAGATGTTCACGACCCAGATAATCACGATGGTGTGATCACTGACCTGGAGCCAGACATCCTGGAATGTGAAGTCAAGTGGGCCTTAGAAAGCATCACTATGAACAAAGCTAGTGGAGATGATGGAATTCCAGTTGAGCTATGTCAAATCCTGAAAGATGATGCTGTGAAAGTGCTGCACTCAATATGCCAGCACATTTGGAAAACTCAGCAGTGGCCACAGGACTGGAAAAGGTCAGTCTTCATTCCAGTCCCAAAGAAAGGCAATGCCAAAGAATGCTCAAACTACCGCACAATTGCACTCATCTCACATTCTAGTAAAGTAATGCCCAAAATTCTTCAAGCCAGGCTTCAGCAATACATGAACTGTGAACTTCCTGATGTTCAAACTGGTTTTAGAAAAGGCAGAGAAACCAGAGATCAAATTGCCAACATCCACTGGATCATGGAAAAAGTAAGAGAGTTCTAGAAAAAAATCTATTTCTGCTTTATGGACTATGCCAAAGCCTTTGAGTGTGTGGATCACAATAAACTGTGGAAAATTCTGAAAGAGATGGGAATACCAGACCACCTGACCTGCCTCTTGAGAAACCTGTATGCAGGTCAGGAAACAACAGTTAGAACTGGACATGGAACAGCAGACTGGTTCCAAATAGGAAGAGGAGTATGTCAAGGCTGTATATTGTCATCCTGCTTATTTAACTTATATGCAGTGTACATCATGAGAAATGCTGGACTGGAAGAAGCACAAGCTGGAATGAAGATTGCTGGGAGAAATATCAATAACCTCAGATATGCAGATGACACCACACTTATGGCCAAAAGTGAAGAGGAACTCAAAAGCCTCTTGATGAAAGTGAAAGTGGAGAGTGAAAAAGTTGGCTTAAAGCTCAACATTCAGAAAACGAAGATCATGGCATCCGGTCCCACTTCATGGGAAACAGATGGGGAAACAGTGGAAACAGTGTCAGACTTATTTTGGGGGGCTCTAAAATCACTGCAGATGGTGACTGCAGCCATGAATTTAAAAGACGCTTACTCCTTGGAAGGAAAGTTATGACCAAACTAGATAGCATATTCAAAAGCAGAGGCATTACTTTGCCAACAAAGGTCCGTCTAGTCAAGGCTTTGGTTTTTCCTGTGGTTATGTATGGATGTGTGAGTTGGACTGTGAATAAGGCTGAGCATTGAAGAATTGATGCTTTTGAACTGTGGTGTTGGAGAAGACTCTTGAGAGTCCCTTGGACTGCAAGGTGATCCAACCAGTCCATTCTGAAGGAGATCAGCCCTGGGATTTCTTTGGAAGGAATGATGCTAAAGCTGAAACTCCAGTACTTTGGCCACCTCATGGGAAGAGTTGACTCACTGGGAAAGACTGTGATGCTGGGAGGGATGGGGGCAGGAGGTGAAGGGGACGACAGAGGATGAGATGGCTGGATGGCATCACTGACTCGATGGACGTGAATCTGAGTAAACTCTGGGAGTTGGTGATGGACAGGGAGGCCTGGTGTGCTGCGATTCATGGGGTCGCAAAGAGTCTGACACGATTTAGTGACTGAACTGAAGTCAACTGATAACAATAATGTATCCTGCCTAAATCAGTCTCTGGACTAAACCTTCTAGCTAATCCTGTTATCTTAAAATGTAAATTATGGGAGTAGGTCTGGTGAGATCTTTACAACCTCCAGACATTGTTTAGATTCATTGGAGAGTATACAACTCCATTGCTAAGACTAGCAAGGGGGTACTCTTTCTACACACTTCTGATGTCTACCCCCTACTGATTTCTAGAAGCTTTCTCTATCTCCTTTATACTTTAATAAAACTTTATTACAAAAAGCTCTGAGGGAACAAGCATCATCTCTGGCCCTGAATTCAATTCTTCTCCTCCGGAACAAGAATCCCAGCATATTTGCGTGATTCAGCAACAACCTTTCATTCACTTTGTGCTATAAGGGTGGTGTCATCTGTATATCTGAGATTATGGATATTTCTCCCGTGAAATCTTGATTCCAATTTGTGCTTTATCCAACCCAGTATGTCACATGATGTACTGTGCATATAAATTAAATAAGCAGGCTGACAATATACAGCCTTGACGTACTCCTTTCCCCATTTGGAATCAGTCCATTGTCACATGTCCAGTTCTCACTGTTGCTTCTTGACATGCATACAGATTTCTCAGGAGGCAGGTAAGGTAATCTGGTGTTCCCATCTCTTTAAGAATTTTCCACAGTTCCTTGTGATCCACACAATCAAAGTCTGTGGTGTAGTCAATAAAGCAGATGTAATTGTTTTCCCAGAACTCTCTTGATTATTCTATGATCCAAGGGATGTTGGCAATTTAACCTCTGGTTCCTCTGCCATTTCTAAATCCAGCTTGAAAATCTGGAAGCTCTTGGTTCATGTACTGTTAAAGCCTGGCTTGGAGAATTTTGAGCCTTTGCTATTGTTTGAAACGAGGCAAATTGTGTAGTAGTTTCAGAGTTCTTAGGCATTGCCTTCCTTTGTGATTGGAATGAACGCTGACCTTTTCCCGTCCTCAGGCCACTGCTGAGTTTTCCAAATTTGCTGGCTTATCGAGTGCAGAACTTTAGCATTATCATCTTTTAGGACTTGAAATAGGTCAGCTGGAGTTCCATCACCTGCATTAGGTTTGTTGGTAGTCATGCCTTCTAAGGCCGACTTTACTTTGGATGCCAGGATGTCTGTTACTAGGTGAGTGACCACACCATCGTGGTTATCTCGGTCATTAAGATCTTTTTTGTATAGTTCTTCCATATATTCTTGCCAGCTTCTCTTAATATCTTCTGCTTCTTTTAGGTCCATCCCGTTTCTGTCCTTTACTGTTCCTGTCTTAGCATGAAATATTCTCAGTACCTCTAATTTTCTTAAAGAGATCTCTAGTCTTTACTGTCCTATTGATTTCCTTCCCATTTAGGTCTCCACAGAGCAATGAGTAGAGTTCCCTCTTTCAATCATAGTTTGAAAGTCTCTCTTTGTATTTGATTTCTTAAAACTAATACTTTGTTAAGTTTCTCTAATTTGTATTTAGCTTCCTCAGACAGTGCCTTATGTCTCCTCAGTTTCTGCTAAGTTCTCTGTCACTATCATCTATGCTTTTTAGATTGAAAGATCTAATAGAACATTTTCAGAAACGTGTGGCAAGAAGTGAATTTAAGAATTACTAGGCACCTGGGATTTGTGAAAGTGCTTGGTGTCTCCACTTAAAATGACTAAAAGCAAGAAGTAACCATTAGATTGCCTATCACCTCTTAACTCAGTGGTCCTTGGAGGTTTTTATCTTGTTTTTTCCCCTATAATGTATTTATTTGCCATCTCATTTTGTCCAGCGTTCTGTTTGTGGTCTCTGTTTTGAAGGGTGCAGGAACGCAGTTAGTCTTCCTTCTGGTATCTGCACCTCGGTGGGTGAGGTTGGTCCAGAGGTTTGTGCCCTTATCCTCTCTTGATCTGTGCTCTGATTGCTGTTAATTGTGACCAGAGCCTGCCCTGGATATTCAGGGCTGTTTCCCCCTTGTTCTGTGGTTATTAGTGCCCTCTCTCTGGTGGTGCTTGCTCCCTGCGTGGTGGAATAGAGCCCCCAGATCTGAGTTTTTGCTGTGTTTCTGATCTGTGGAGCCAGGCAGGTGGGATTGGAGCACACCCACTGGGAGAGAAGTCACTGAGTATTACTCCTCTAGGAATGTTCACTTCAGGGTGTTCTGGTGCCCCCTCTCATGCGTTCTTCAAGCTCTTATGTTATGTAGTTTTGGTACTGCTCTTGTCCACCTTAACCATGGGCATGATGAACTGTGGCCCTGGTGTCTCTCAGCTGTTGTTTTCACAAGGTCACCATCATAGATTCAGTGAAGTCAGGTCCTAGGATTACATTCACCGTGGAGCTGGACCCTCTGTGGTTCTATGGGGCAGCTCATGCTCTGTCCTGGCCCAGCTCCCTTCTGTAGGAGCCCACAAAGTCTATAGCTGCTAAAGCTATTCCTGCCATGACTGGGAGAGCCCTGGTTGTTGGTTCAGATGCCCTGTGGGGGCTGAGGTTACAAAGCCGGTCGTGGGTGTAAGACCATGGCTTGTGTTGCTTCAAGGAGAAGTTACAACTTTTCTTCTTTATCCCTGGGGTTCACCTATGCTTTCAGCTCCATCTGTGCCTATAGCCAACTCACAGGTGTCTGCTCCTAAGGCTGCCCCAGAGTACAGGAGTCTTCTGATTGTGGATGAGGTCAATGGGGGAGGCCATAACTTCGGGCTCAAAAGACCTATGTGGGTGGAGTTCTTCATAGCCCCTGTTGAGCAGGGGCCAGCAGAAGGGACAAGGGATGCAGTGGGCTTCTTCTTTGGATATCACTTACCAATGGCGCTCTGCTCTCTGATGATTCAGGCTTACACCACAAGCATCCTGTTTGCAAAGCTCCTCCCTTACTCCCATCCCTTCAGGATGTTTCCTCATTGCCAATTACAGTCCTCTGCCTGGGTCTGCTCTACAAACCCCACATTTCAGAACGCAGCTCTTTTTCTTCATTGGTGGACATGCCTGTACGGCTGGGTGGGCAGGGCTGGCGTCAGTACCCTGTGTTCAGCTCTCACTCTGTCCTGCTGCCACACCCTGGTTGCCATGTTCTCTCCTCACAGAGAATGAGACTCTCCTCCTGTCCAAACTGACCTCACCCAGTGAGGGGCTTCCCCCCATATGGAGACCTCTCCTCAGTTTCATCTCCCCGCAGGGTTTCAGGCCTGAACCCAGTTCCTCTCCTCTTCCTTTTCCTTCTTCTTTCTTTTGTCCTACCTGGCTCAGCAGGAGTCTTTCTTGTCCTTTCAAATTTCCAAGGGCCTCTACTAATGTTCATCTGGGCTCTGTGAGAATTGTTCCATTTCTCATTCATTTGTGGAGAGAGAGATGAGTCCACATCTGCCTAAGCCTCTGGCATCTTGATCCTTCCGTCTCTGTTTTATTTTTAAATTAGCTAATGGTCATCAATTTTCTCTAAGTCTTTAAAGATATTCACTGAGAATAGCAGGGAAAATCACTTGTTATTTGGTATCTTTCAGCTATGTCTCCACAAGACACCCAGGATTTGATGCCGAGGAATGCAGCGTTAGAAGATGTATTCCCAAAAGCAAACCTAGGAATATGTCAAATATTTCACCTCAGAAACTTAAATTTAATGAAAGACTGGGAATATACCAGGGTATATGAAAGACAGAGAGGATGTTTATATGGACATAAAGAAATGGAGAGAGTTACACATAATGCTAACATTACTGGAAAAAGAAATGAGCAACGTGAGACAACTTGGGAAAAACAGCAACTTCAGTCTTCAACATCCGCCGAGAAGTGTAAGTGTTTAAGAAAATATTTCCATCCTTTTTTGAAACATACATGTTCTCTGAAAGGAAACGTGGATAATCTGGAAGGTAATCTAGTCCCTACTGTAAATAGTGATTCAGACAATTCTGAACGTAGGCTTCGACTAAACATACATTCAAGCATGTCTGAATACGTACAATTTAACAATGAGAGGGCAAACTCGCAATCTAATCAATTTGAGGGATCCGTGAGCAGGGTGTCATTTTTCTTCCCCCAACAGATATTTTCTCTGCATTCCAAGATGTATCATGTTGATGATAATGGAACAGACACAATCCAACCATTATTGTTCAATACGTATTGTGATATGGTTAATACACAACAACTTTCCATGTTTAATAAAATGAGTCATACCTTAAGTAAGAGCTCCAGCTCCAATAATTACAAGAGTATTTATGGTGGCCTGAGACGGTATTCAGGCAATGAAACTGGGTATATGGTTGAAGGAGACTCAAACCTCATGAAACATCAGGGATCCAACTCTTCAGACAAGGATTCTAAAAGTAATAAATGCACAAGTACCTTTGATCAAATGTCAGGTTTTTCTCTAGATAAGAGTACTTGTAGTGAAGAAAGGATTTGTACTGAATATGGTAAGGTTTCTAATCAATCTTCAGAACTTATTCAACAGCACACTGTTCAGAATCCACAGAAAGAAAACAAGTGTAAGATATGTGGGAAAGTCTTTAGTAAGTCATGCCATCTAAGTAGACATAACAAAATTCATACAGGAAGGAAACCTTTCAAATGTACAGAATGTAGCAAAGTGTTTAACCTTCGCTCACTTCTTACTAAGCATGAGAGAATTCACACTGGAGAGAGACCTTATAAATGTACAGAATGTGGCAAAGCCTTTACTTACAACTCACATCTTACTCAACATCTGCGAATTCATACTGGAGAGAAACCTTATAAATGTACAGAATGTGGCAAAGCCTTTATCTGTTACTCACATCTCACCTATCATCAGCAAATTCATACTGGAGAGAGACCTTATAAATGTACAGAATGTAGCAAAGCCTTTATCTGTTACTCACAGCTAACCTATCATCAGCGAATTCATACTGGAGAGAAGCCTTATAAATGTAAAGAATGTAACAAAGCCTTTCATCGTCTTTCACTTCTTACTGGACATCAGCGAATTCATTCTGGGGAGAGACCTTATAAATGTAAAGAATGTAACAAAGCCTTTATTCAGTGCTCAAATCTTATTCGACATCAGCGAATTCATACCGGAGAGAAACCTTATAAATGTAAAGACTGTAACAAAGCCTTTCATCATTGCTCAGTTCTTACTCGACATCAGCGAATTCATTCTGGGGAGAGACCTTATAAATGTAAAGAATGTAGCAAAGCCTTTATTCAGTGCTCACATCTTACTCAACATCAGCGAATTCATACTGGAGAGAGACCTTATAAATGTACAGAATGTGGCAAAGCCTTTAGTCATAGTAGTAATCTCACTAAACATCTGAGAACACACACTGAAGAGAAACGCTAGTAATGGAACAAGTGATGGAAGAGGATTGTCCTAAACATGCATCAGAAAACACAAGAGTTTATATAAGAAACCAATGGAAATGATGTAACAAATATGTAGAAAGGTATTTAATCAAAAGTTAAATTGAAGTAAATATCAGAGGTTGCATACTAGAAACCATTTCATCAATTTTGTTTTCAGAAGTTTCTGTAAAGGAGAATGACTGTAGGGAGTACTCCGTAGTTAAAACACATAGAAAATGGATATATTAGCATGAATCATGAGATGAAGGTTGATGCTTAGAAAGTTACAATTCTTAGTAATGTATGTATGCTTGTTAATAATGACGTGATGTGATTATTTGAAGTCAATGTAATTCAGCACTCAAATAATCCATACTATGCTTTGTTTCTAGTGTGTTTGCAAACATAGGTTTTTGATGGTTTACTAAAGATTAGCCTTTTTATATGTGTTGCAACCATTTCTGTCTATTCTCCATTAGAAGATGAAGGATACCATAATATAAAATGGACAATGAACATCTAAATGGAGGTATTTGTCATTGATGTGAAATATCTGCAGGTAGCCATGATATAAGTGGTCATTTAATCTTTCCATGTATTAAAGTAAGACAGAAGTTGGTTGTTAGGTTTAAATAGTAATATCCTTGATTTGTAAGAAGAATACAATGACAGTTCAGTGCAGTACTGATGTATCTTTATAATATCAACACAAATCATGATTATTACATGACAGTGTTGAAATAAAGACAGTGATAACCTAGAAACGTAAGAAACCCTTCCTGGAAAAGGCATGGAATTGGTGTATATCATGCTTGCGAAGTGCTTCCTAGGCTTTGGTAAGCCATAAAAATCAGAAATCTCACATCATTATATCAAAAAATGAATATATTTCTACGTACTTTTTATCTGTATTTAATCATGGATCATACTGTGGCTTATAAAAGGTTTTATTTCAACTATGCGTGAAATTAATACATGGTTATTAATAAAAGTGAATGGCTTTTAGTGTTTCAGTTGATTGTAATGAATGAAGTGTTAACCCACCACCAACAGTAACCTCGCCCACCTTATTTAAGGTTGTAGTGAAGAGACCACAATGAACTATTTGGTAGCACAGAGAGATGGCATATGTGGAAGTTAGTTTACGCACTAGCTTTAAATTTCTCATAACTTCAGATATATCCCATCATTTCTATGTTGTATCTCCTCTCCCATTTTGTAACTACTTGGACACTGGGATGGTTCTAATAAGAAAGATGATAGAAAGTATTGTAGACAGTTTCCGTGAACTGCTCCGTGCTGTTGCTGCCTCAGCATCTGTCTGAGAGCAGGCAGCTTGCAGTTCCCTGAACTCACACCAGCCAGTCCTGTGAGCACCTGCACTAGATGACCACCTTCCTTGAGATCAGCAGTCTTGCTGAACCCCAGGGTCTGTTCACAGGCCCCCATTCAATCACACTGAGAGAGTCAATTTCTAGGCAGGTTGATTGATAAGTCCAGCAATCCTCAAGGAGAGAGGGGTCTGGAATTCTCAAGTAGGAAGAACTTTTTTTTTCCCTCTACATTTCTTAGGATTATGTAACAAATTATCCTGTTTGAAGATAGTCTCTCGAAAAAAAAAAAAAACCTGGCTAATCCTGTTGTCTAAAAATGTAAATTATGGAAGTGGTTCTAGTGAGGTCTTTACAACCTCCAGACATGCTTTTGATTCACTGGAATAACTAATTAAAAGTATATAACTCCTTTGCTAACACTAGTGAGGAGGCACTCTTTCGGTCACCTTCTGATGTCTATGTCAGAAGCTTTCTCTATCTCTTTTATACTTTAATAAAACTTTATTACACAAAAGCTCCGAGCGATCAAGCTTCACCTCTGGCCCCAGTTTGAATTCTTTTCCTCAGGAGGCCAAGAATTCAGGCATCTTTTGTGGTTGAGCAGCAACCTTTCATGCCTTGTAGAGGGAAATGGCAACCCACTCCAGTGTTCTTGCCTGGAGAAGCCCAGGGAGCCTGGTGGTCACACAGAGTCGGACAAGACTGAAGTGACTTAGAAGCAGTAGCCGCAGCAGCAACCTTTCAACACTGTCACAGTGCTTACCAGAATCCTTGTCTTGGTTTGAATGGATTAATCCACACTTAGCCTAGGGAGCCTGAGGCACTTCACTCAGGGTAACTGGAAAGCTGAACTGCAAGTTCTCCTGTTTTCTCTGCCCGATTCTAGCTTTAACCTCTCAGAAATTCCTGCCCCAAATCCTCCCCTACAGGTCTTAGGTGTGGTGAGTGTGAGGCTTTGAGCTCAGGACTCCTGAACGTTGGTTTGGGGGAAGAAACATCAGAAAAAATGGGATTTGCTGATGACTTCTTTCATGGCCCCACTATAGACCTGCAGATTGATAACTTCTTGGAGTGGGAACCTGACCACCAGGGATTTGCATTCATTGAACTGGTTCAGAAAGAATCTTTAGCCATGTGGTTTCCCATCAGGATCATGTGACCAGTGTCAGGAAATGACCTCAATGATGCCCTCCCAACAGAGTTCTATGTTGGTCCTTTGGGAGCATCACTGTGGTGTGTTGGAAGTGCTCCAGGGGATTGTAAAGAGAGGCCCGGGTTAAGGACATGGCTCCTGGTCCATTTGTGAGAGCTGAGCCCCGGCATCAGTCTGAGGAGAGGGAGCAAGGATGCTCTAGCTCCATTTGGATCAGGAAATTCAGTCAGCTCACATCGTCTGTGGGAGCAGAGTGTTAGGAGCTCTCTATGAGGAGAGAACAATCAAGAAATTACTTCATAGGCTGGTCTCCACGTAGGAATTGATTGCTCCTGAATCTCTCCTGAGACAGGACAGAAGAGGTCGGTCTTCTGAGCTTTTCAAGGTCCTTCTGTCTGTAGGAGCGGTGGTTACAGATTAAAGGGCTGTGTTGATGCCGTCAAAAGTATTTTCTCAAAACTCAGAAGTGTGTTTGCAGCATAACATACCCAGAGAATTCAGAGCAGGAGGAAGAAGAGGAAGAAATGGCAGCTTCTCAGGTAAATGCCCTGTCCTGGGTCTAGGGCTGTGTCTGCTTTTCCTCCTGAAATGCCCCAACAAGAATCTGCAAGCCTTTAGCTCTCTGGTCCTAATTTTTCTTCCCAGGCATTTGTTATCTTATTTTTTTCCCATTTCATCTTATAATAGTCAAGACCTGGCCTTTAGACTACTTCCTTGTGTCCCAGAGCCTTTTCTCCCTTGTCTGCATCCTCGCTTTCTATGGAGCATGATGAATTCTCAACATGAATCAGCGACTTTCTACTGTTGAAACTATTCTTCTTGTGAGAGATCAGCATTGGGAGTCATTCCTATCTTCACTCCCACTGGGATGTGGTTTGGTGTTGGGAATTTAGAGACGATGGGAAATGCAGTGATGACTTAGCACCTGGATGCAATTTAGATATTTAAAATAGAGTTTGAAGTGCCATTATACATAGAACCAACACTTCTGTCCATGGGATTTTCCGGGTAAGAATTCTGCAGTGGGTTGCCAATTCCTCCTCCCCGGGATTCTGTCCACCACGAGACTGAAGCCGCATCTCCAGCATTGGCAGACAGATGCTTTACCACTTAGCCAGCTGGGTAGCCCAGTGACTCAACTCACTGGTCCAGAGTTTTTCAGAAAATTTTCAATGGGCATTGTACAGGGACGTTTTGTTAGAGAACTATAGGAAGCTGGCCTGCTTGGGTGATGACCGCTTCCTTCCAGAATCCCTTGTCTACCCACTGGGTTTTGGTTCCATCATTTCTAGAATGTTTCTTAAATTTTCTGCTTCCCACAATAGTTTGAAATCTCTCCTTTAGGGGAAATGGGTATGTATGAGTTGAGAAAGAAAGGCTTCAGGATAATTCATTATGCTGGTAAGCTTTTTCTTCCTTGATATACTCTGCCTCCTTCTCTAAGAATCAGTTCGTAGGCAGGTTGATAAGAAATCTGGGGTCCCAGAGGAGGGGGGGTGTCTGGGACTCTCGAAGAGAAGATAGGGGTCTGGAATTCTCGAGGAGGAGGAAAGGACAAACACCTTTTTTTCCTCTACATTCCTTGGTCTTAGACACACAAAATGACTTTTTTATGTGTTTATGTGTCTTAGACACATGACTTTTTCTTTAATCCCAGAACTGATGATTAAACAACAAACAACTTGGTTTAAACTCTGTTCTAGGGATTATATAACAACAATGTCTCCTACAGTGGAAGTGAGAAATAGATTTAAGGGCCTAGATCTGATAGATAGAGTGCCTGATGAACTATGGAATGAGGTTCGTGACATTGTACTGGAGACAGGGATCAAGACCATCCCCATGGAAAAGAAATGCAAAAAAGCAAAATGGCTGTCTAGGGAGGCCTTACAAATAGCTGTGAAAAGAAGAGAAGTGAAAAGCAAAGGAGAAAAGGAAAGATATAAGCATCTGAATGCAGAGTTCCAAAGAATAGCAAGAAGAGATAAGAAAGCCTTCCTCAGCGATCAATGCAAACAAATAGAGGAAAACAACAGAATGGGAAAGACTAGAGATCTCTTCAAGAAAATCAGAGATACCAAGGGAACATTTCATGCAAAGATGGGCTTGATAAAGGGCAGAAAATGTATGGACCTAACAGAAGCAGAAGATATCAAGAAGAGGTGGCAAGAATACACAGAAGAACCGTACAAAAAAGATCTTCATGTCCCAGATAATCACGATGGTGTGATCACTGACCTAGAGCCAGACATCCTGGAATATGAAGTCAAGTGGGCCTTAGAAAGCATCACTACGAACAAAGCTAGTGGAGGTGATGGAATTCCACTTGAGCTATTTCAAATCTGAAAGATGATGCTGTGAAAGTGCTGCACTCAATATGCCAGCACATTTGGAAAACTCAGCAGTGGCCACAGGACTGGAAAAGGTCAGTTTTCATTCCAATCCCAAAGAAAGGCAATGCCAAAGAATGCTCAAACTACCACACAATTGCACTCATCTCACATTTTAGTAAAGTAATGCTCAAAATTCTCCAAGCCAGTCTTCAGCAATATGTGAACTGTGAACTTCCTGATGTTCAAGCTGGTTTTAGAAAAGGCAGAGGAACCAGAGATCAAATTGCCAACATCTGCTGGATCATGGAAAAAGCAAGAGAGTTCCAGAAAAACATCTATTTCTACTTTATTGACTATGCCAAAGCCTTTGTGTGGATCACAATAAACTGTGGAAAATTCTGAAAGAGATGGGAATACCAGACCACCTGACCTGCCTCTTGAGAAATCTGTATGCAGGTCAGGAAGCAACAGTTAGAACTGGACGTGGAACAACAGACTGGTTCCAAACAGGAAAAGGAGTACGTCAAAGCTGTATATTGTCACCCTGCTTATTTAACTTATATGCAGAGTACATCATGAGAAACACTGGACTGGAAGAAGCACAAGCTGGAATCAAGATTGCCGGGAGAAATATCAATAACTTCAGATATGCAGATGACACCACCCTTATGGCCGAAAGTGAAGAGGAACTCAAAAGCCTCTTAATGAAAGTGAAAGTGGAGAGTAAAAAAGTTGGCTTAAAGCTCAACATTCAGAAAACGAAGATCATGGCATCCGGTCCCATCACTTCATGGGAAATAGATGGGAAACAGTGGAAACAGTGTCAGAGTTTATTTTCCTGGACTCCAAAATCACTGCAGCCATGAAATTAAAAGACGCTTACTCCTTGGAAGGAAAGTTATGTCCAACCTAGATAGCATATTCAAGAGCAGAGACATTACTTTGCCAACAAAGGTCTGTCTAGTCAAGGCTATGGTTTTTCCAGTGGTCATGTATGGATGTGAGAGTTGGACTGTGAAGAATGCTGAGCGCCGAAGAATTGATGCTTTTGAACTGTGGTGTTGGAGAAGACTCTTGAGAGTCCCTTGGACTTCAAGGAGATCCAACCAGTCCATTCTGAAGGAGATCAACCCTGGGATTTCTTTGGAAGGAATGATGCTAAAGCTGAAACTCCAGTACTTTGGCCACCTCATGTGAAGAGTTGACTCATTGGAAAAGACTCTGATGCTGGGAGGGATTGGGGGCAGGAGGAGAAGGGGACGACAGAGGATGAGATGGCTGGATGGCATCACTGACTTGATGGTCGTGAGTCTGAGTGAACTCTGGGAGTTGGTGATGGACAGGGAGGCCTGGTGTGCTGTGATACATGGGGTCGCAAAGAGTCGGACACGACTGAGCGACTTAACTGAACTAAACTGATCCTGCTTGAGGACACTTTCTCCTTCCTGAAAACCTTCTGACTTATCCTGATATCTTAGAATTTATATTATAGGAGCGGGTCTGATTCCGTTCAGTTCAGTCCCTTAGTCCTGTCTATTTGTGACCGCGTGTACCACAGCACACCAGGCCTCCCTGTCCATCACCAACTCCTGGAGTTTCATCAAACTCATGTCCATTGTGTCAGTGATGCCATCCAACCATCTCATCCTCTGTCGTCCCCTTCTCCTCCCGCCTTCAATCTTTCCCAGCATCACGGTCTTTTCAAATGAGTCAGGTCTTCACATAAGCTCTCCAAAGTACTGTAGTTTCAGCTTCAGCGTCAATCCTTCCAATGCATATTCAGAACTGATTTTCTTTAGGATGGACTGGTTGGATCTCCTTAGAGTCCAAGGAAGTTCCAAAAGTCTTTTCCAACACCACAGTTTAAAAGAATCAGTTCTTTGGTACTCAGCTTTCTTTGCAGTCCAACTCTCATATCCATACATGACTATTGGAAAAACCATGTCTTTGACTAGACAGACCTTTGTTGGTAAAGTAATGTCTCTGCTTCTTAATACGCTGTCTAGATTGGTCATACCTTTTCTTCCAAGGAGCAAGCGTCTTTTATTTTCATGGCTGCAGTCACCATATGCAGTGATTTTGGAGCCCCCCCCCCCCCCCCCAAATAAAGTCTATCACTGCTTAGATTGTTTCCCCAACTATTTGCCAAGAAGTGATGGGACCAGATGCAGTGTTCTTAGTTTTCTGAATGTTGAGTTTTAAGCCAACTTTTTCACTCTGCTCTTTCAGTTTCTTTTTATTTTTTTCAAGAAAGAAGATCCTTTCTTTACATTGAGTTGAGCTCTTCTTCCAAGAAAAAAAAAAAGTGTCTCATATTTATTTTGTCCTGAATTCTTTTCTTAATTTAAGTATAGTTGCTGTACAGTATTACATTAGTTTCAGGTATATACCATAGTGATTCAGTATTTTTACAAATTATACTCCATTAAAAGTTATCACAAGACAATGGGAATAATTCCCTATGCTATACAATATATCCTTGTTACTTATCTATTTTATACATGGTAGTTTTTTTAACTTATTTATTTTAATTGGAGGCTAATTACAATATTGTAGTGATTTCCTCTTTCAGTTTCATCAAGAGACTCTTTAGTTCTTCTTCGCTTTCTGCCATAAGGGAGGTGTCATCTGCATATCTGAGGTTATGGATATTTCTCCTGGCAATCTTGACTCCAGCTTGTGCTTCATCCAGCCCAGCATTTTTCATGATGTACTCTGCATATAAGTTAAATAAGCAGGGTGAAAATATACAGCCTTGAGTAGTCCTTTCCCAATTTGGAACCAGTGTGTTTCCCCATGTCCAGTTCTAACTTGCTTCTTGACCTGCATTCAGATTTCTCAGGAGGCAGGTCA
Organism: Bos grunniens; assembly: GCF_055505025.1. Classification (NCBI taxonomy): domain Eukaryota; kingdom Metazoa; phylum Chordata; class Mammalia; order Artiodactyla; family Bovidae; genus Bos; species Bos grunniens. Next base: position 60,950,010 of record NC_141182.1, on the reverse strand, counting down.
GGTGGTCTGATGTTCCCATCTCCTGAAGAATTTTCCACAGTTTGTTGTGATCCACTCGGTCATAGGCTTTGGCATAGTCAATAAAGGGGTCTGGGTCTGGTAGGATCTTTCTATTGTTAAGTTCTAATCCTGTTATCCTCAAACGTAAATTGTCGGAGTGGGTCTGTTAAAATTTTTACAACCTTGAGACATTCTTTTGATTTATTGTAATTACTGATTTAAAAAGTATATAGCTTCCTTGCTTAGACTAGCAAGGGGGGCACTCTCCACCCTCTTCTGATGTCTACGTCAGAAGCTTCTCTGTCCCTTTTTCATGTTAATAAAACTCTGCTACACAAAAGCTCTTGAGTGATCAAGCCTGGTGCCTGGTCCCTGGTCCCGAAGTTAAATCTTGTTTGGAGATCATGAATCTGACACCCTTCACTGTAACCTATCACTGCATAGGTTAGTGGTAATTGTATAAGCTCTGTATTATTAAATGCTGCTGCTGCTAAGTCGCGTCAGTCGTGTCCGATTCTGTGCGACCCCATAGAAGGCAGCCCACCAGGCTCCTCTGTCCCTGGGATTCTCTAGGCAAGAACACTGGAGTGGGTTGTCGTTTCCTTCTCCAGTGCATGAAAGTGAAAAGTGAAAGTGAAGTTGCTCAGTCGTGCCCGACTCTTAGCGACCCCATGGACTGTAGCCTACCAGGCTCCTCTGTCCATGGGACTGTCCAGGCAAGAGTACTGGAGTGGGGTGCCATTGCCTTCTCCAATAGTATTAAATAGGCACACCTAGTATTAAATAGGTACACCTTTTCTTAATTTCACAGTTACACACTTACTTTGCCTTCATAGTACTTGATCAGTATCTCAGGATCTGATGTTATGTGTTTGTTAGTGTTAAATAGGTGATTTGAATAAAGATTTTGGGGAAATCATTTTCCAGGCTGTATTAACATTCTCCCTTGCATTCTCGTCTCAACTGAATATATCACTCTTCGTGATCCTATGGACTATACAATCCATGGAATTCTTTAGGCCAGAATACTAGTGTGGGTAGCCCTTCCCTTCTTCAGGGGATCTTCCCAACCCAGGGAATGAACCGAGGTCTCCTGCATTATGTACTTTGCATATAAGTTAAATAAGCAGGGTGACAATTGGCAGTCTTGACAGATTCCTTTCCCAATTTGGAACTAGTCCGTTGTAAAATGTCCAGTACTGTTTCTTCTTGACTTGCATTCAGATTTGTCAGGAGGCAGGTAAGGTGGTCTTGTATTCTCAACTTGTTAAGAATTTTCCACACTTTGTTTTCATCCACACCATCAAAAGCTGTGGCGTAGTCAATAAAGCCTAAGTAGATATTTTCCTGAAACTGTCTTGCTTTTCCTATGATTCAACGGGTGTTGGCAATTTAATCTCTGGTTCCTCTGCCTTTTTTAAATCCAGGTTGAACATCTGGAAGTTCTCAGTTCACATACTGTTGATGCCACACTTGAAGAATTTTGAACCTTACTTTGGTAGTATGTGAAAGGAGTGCAGTTGTGCAGTAGTTTGAGCATTCTTTGCCATTGCCTTTCTTTGGGATTGGAATGAAACCTGACCTTTTCCAGTCCTGTGGCCACAGCTGAGTATTCCAAATTAGATGGCATATTGAGTGCAGCACTTTAGGAACATCATCTTTTAGGACTTGAAACAGCTCAACGGGAATTCTATCACCTCCATTAGCTTTTTTCATAGTAATCCTTCCCATGGCCCACTTGACTTCAGGCTCCAGGATGTCTGCCTCTAGGTGAGTCATCACACTGTCCTGATTATATTAGTCATTAAGATGTTTTTTTTATATATCTCTTCTGTGTATTCTTCTCCCTTTTTCTTAATGTTTTGCACTTCTGTTAGGTCCATAGTATTTCTGTCCTTTATTTTGCCCATCTTTGTATGAAAAGTTCCCTTGGTATATCAATTTTCTTGAAGGGATATCCAGTCTTCCCCATTCTGTTGATTTCCATCCCACGTTGGTCTCCACATAGCTATGAGTACACGTCCCTGTGTTTCTACTATATTTTTAAAAGGTTCTCTTCTTATTTAATTTCTTAAGAACTAGAACTTTATTAAGTTTATCTTATTTGTAATCCACTTCCTCGGACACTGTCTTATGTGTCCTCAGTTTCTGATTAGTTTTGTGTCACTATCATCTATGATTTTTAGATTGAAACATCTAATAGGACATTCTCAGAAACATGTGAAAAGAAGTGGATTAAAGAATTATCAGGAGCCTAGGATTTGTGAAAACATCTGGTGTCTCCATGCAAGACGACTAAAAGCAACAAGTAATCATTAGATTGCCTATCTCCTCTTCATTTTGTGATTCTTGAAGGGTTTGATGTTGCTTCTCTCTCTATAACCTATTTCTTTGCCATCTCATTTTGTCCAGTTTTCTGTGATCTCTGTTTTGAATGATACAGGAACTTAGTTAGTCTTCCTTCTGGTGTCTGCAACTTGGTGGGTGAGGTTGGTCCAGAGGTTTGTGCACTTATCCCCTTGATCTGGGCTTTGATTGTGTTCCTATGACCAGAGCTTGCCCTGGATATTGAGGGGAAATTCCCCATTGCTCTGGTTTTCACTGCCCTCTCTGTGGTGTGATACCTGCTCCTTGGTGGAATAGAGCCCCAGACCTGTTTCTGAGCTGTGTTTCTGATCTGTGGTGCGAGGCTGGTGGGATTGGGGCACACCCACTGGGAGAGAAGCCACTGAGTATTGCTCCTCTCATAATGTTCACCTCCGAGCGTGCTCTATGTGTCACCTTTTATTCTCCAGCAAGGTCTTGTGTAATCCTATTATTGGCACTGCTTTTGGCCCCAGCTTAAGCATGGGTCGGAGAACGCAATGGCACCCCATTCCAGTACTCTTGCCTGGAAAAATCCCATGGACGGAGGAGCCTAGTAGGCTGCAGTCCATGAGGTCGCTAAGAGTCAGACAGGACTGAACGACTTCACTTTCACTTCTTACTTTCATGCATTGGAGAAGGAAATGGCAACCCACTCCAGTGTTCTTGCCTGGAGAATCCCAGGGAAGGGGGAGCCTAGTGGGCTGCCGTCTATGGGGTCGCACAGAGTCGGACACGACTGAAGTGTCTTAGCAGTAAGCATGGGTTACCCAGCTTATTTAACTCATATGCAAAGTACATCATGAGAAATGCTGGACTGGATGAAGCACAAGCTGGAATCAAGATTGGTGAGAGAAATACCAATAATCTCAGATATGCAGATGACACAACCCTTAGGGCAGAAAGTGAAGAAGAGCTAAAGAGCCTCTTGATGAAACTGAAAGAGGAGAGTGAAAAAGTTGGCTTAAAGCTGAACATTCAGAAAACTAAGATCATGACATCTGGTCCCATCACTTCTTGGCAAATAGATGGGAAACAATGTAAACAGTGACAGACTTTATTTTTTCAGGTTCCAAAATAACTGCAGATGGTGACTGCAGCCATGTAATTTAAGGACGTTTATTCCTTGGAAGAAAAGATGTAACCAACCTAGACAGCATATTAAAAAGCAGAGATATTACTTCACCTACAAAGGTCCGTGTAGTCAAAGGTATTATTTTTCCAGTAGTCATGTATGGATTTGAGAGTTGGATTATAAAGAAAGCTGAGCACTGAAGAATTGATAGGATACTGAAAGAGTAACTCCCCAGGTCGATAGGTGTCCAATATGTTACTGGAGATCAGTGGAGAAATAACTGCCAAAAGAATGAAGGGATGGAGCCAAAGCAAAAAAAAAAAACAACCCAGTTGTGGATGTGACTGGTGATACAAGCAAGGTCAGATCCTGTAAAGAGCAATATTGCATAGGAACCTGGAATGTCAGGTCCATGGATCAAGGCAAATTGGATGTGGTCAAACAGGAGATAGCAAAAGTGAACATCGACATTCTAGGAATCAGAGAACTAAAATGGACTAGAATGTGTGAATTTAACTCAGATGACCACTATATCTACTACTGTGGGCAGGAATCCCTTAGAAGAAATGTAGTAGCCATCATAATCAACAAAAGAGTCCTAAATACAGTACTTGGATGCAATCTCAAAAACGACAGAATGATCTCTATTCATTTCCAAGGCAAACCATTCAATATCATGGTAATCCAAGCCTATGCCCCAACCAGTAACGCTGAAGAAGCTAAAGTTGAATGGTTGTATAAAGACCTACGACACCTTTTAGAACTAACACCCCAAAAAGATGTCCTTTTCATTATAGGGGACTGGAATGCAAAAGTAGGAGGTCAAGAAACACCTGAAGTAACAGGCAAATTTGGCCTTGGAATACGGAATGAAGCAGGGCAAAGGTTAATAGAGTTTTGCCAAGAGAACGCACTGGTCGTAGCAAACACCCTCTTCCAACAACACAAGAGAAGACTCTACACATGGACATCACAAGATGGTCAACACCGAAATCAGATTGATTATATTCTTTGCAGCCAAAGATGGAGAAGCTCTATACCGTTAGCAAAAACAAGACCGGAAGCTGACTGTAGCCCAGATTATGAACTCCTTATTACCAAATTCAGACTTAAATTGAAGAAAGTAGGGGAAACCACTAGACCATTCAGGTATGACCTAAATCAAATCCCTTATGATTATACAGTGGAAGTGAGAAATAGATTTAAAGGACTAAATCTGATAGAGTGCCTGATGAACTATGGAATGAGGTTCGTGACATTGTACAGGAGACAGGGATCAAGACCATTCCCATGGGGAAAAAATGCGAAAAAGCAAAATGGCTGTCTGGGGAGGCCTTAAAAATAGCTGTGAAAAGAAGAGAAGTGAAAAGCAAAGGAGAAAAGGAAAGATATAAGCATATTAATGCAGAGTTCCAAAGAATAGTAAGGAGAGATAAGAAAGCCTTCCTCAGTGGTCAGTGCAAAGAAATAGAGGAAAACAACAGAATGGGAAAGACTAGAGATCTCTTCAAGAAAATTCGAGATACAAAGGGAACATTTCATGCAAAGATGGGCTCAATAAAGGACATAAATGGTATGGACCTAACAGAAGCAGAAGATATCAAGAACAGGTGGCAAGAATACACAGAAGAACCGTACAAAAAAAAAAAAGGCTTCACAACCCAGATAATCATGATGGTGTAATCACTGACCTAGAGCCAGACATCCTGGAATGTGAAGTCAAGTGGGCCTTAGAAAGCATCACTACGAACAAAGCTAGTGGAGATGATGGAATTCCAGTTGAGCTATTTCAAATCCTGAAAGATGATGCTGTGAAAGTGCTGCACTCAATATGCCAGCACATTTGGAAAACTCGGCACTGGCCACAGGACTGGAAAAGGTCAGTTTTCATTCCAATCCCAAAGAAAGGCAATGCCAAAGAATGCTCAAACTACTGCACAGTTGCACTCATCTCACATTCTAGTAAAGTAATGCTCAAAATTCTCCAAGCCAGGCTTCAGCAATATGTGAACTGTGAACTTCATGATGTTCAAGCTGGTTTTAGAAAAGGCAGAGGAACCAGAGATCAAATCGCCAACATCCACTGGATCATGGAAAAAGCAAGAGAGTTCCAGAAAAACATCTATTTCTGCTTTATTGACTATGCCACAGCCTCTGACGGTGTGGATCACAATAAACTGTGGAAAATTCTGAAAGAAAGGGGAATACCAAATCACCTGAACTGCCTCTTGAGAAACCTATATGTAGGTCAGGAAGCAACATTTAGAACTGGACATGGAACAACAGACTGATTCCAAATAGGAAAAGAAGTACGTCATGGCTATATGGTCACCCTCCTTATTTAACTTATATGTAGAGTACATCATGAGAAACCCTGGGCTGGAAGAAGCACAAGCTGGAATCAAGATTGCCAGGAGAAATAGCAATAACCTCAGATATGCAGATGACACCACCCTTATGGCAGAAAGTGAAGAGGAACTAAAAAGCCTCTTGATGAAAATGAAAGAGGAGAGTGAAAAAATTGGCTTAAAGTTGAACATTCCAAAAACTAAGATTATGGCATCTGGTCCCATCACTTCATGGGAAATAGATGGGGAAACAGTGGAAACAGTGTCAGACTTTATTTTGGGGGGCTCTAAAATCCCTGCAGATGGTGATTGCAGCCATGAAATTAAAAGACACTTACTCCTTGGAAGGAAAGCTATGACCAACCTAGACACCATATTCAAAAGCAGGGACATTAATTTTCCAACAAAGGTCCATCTAGTCAAGGCTATGGTTTTTCCAGTGGTCATATATGTATGTGAGAGTTGGACTGTGAAGAAAGTTGAGTGCCAAAGAATTGATGCTTTTGAACTGTGGTGTTGGAGAAGACTCTTGAGAGTCCCTTGGAAGGCAAGAAGATCCAACCAGTCCATCCTAAAAGAAATCAGCCCTAAATATTCATTCGAACGACTGATGCTGAAGCTGAAACTCCAGTACTTTGGCCACCTGATGTGAAGATGTGACATTGGAAAAGACTCTGATACTGGGAAAGGTTGAAGACAGGAGCAGAAGGGGACAACAGAGGATTAGATGGTTGGATGACATCATTGACTCAATGGACATGAGTTTGAGTAAACTCCGGGATTTGCTGATGGACAGGGAGGCCTGGTGTGATGCAGTCCATGGGGTCCCAAGAGTCGGACAGGACTGAGGGACTGAACTGAACTGAATCACTCAGATGACTGTTAGGAGGAAACCTCAGTAATTGTAACTAGAGACCTGCTTACAACAGGGCAGCTGGTTTTTCTCTTAGGAAGTGAGTCCAGAAAGAATGAGGGAGACCGGAACCCACATGGTCGTTTATAATATAACCACAGAAACGACATACTGTTACTCCTGCCAGAATCTGTTGATACACATATTGATTCTGTTAATTGTTGCTGCTGCTGCTGAAGTGATTATGTTCTACTTTTCGTCACTGAGGAGACACCTATCTTCATACACTCACACAAAGGGCTTTTGAATTTTCCTCTTTTTTCAACTTGCTGAAAACAGCACGGCTTCCCAGAGGCAGCTCTCAAACTTTTTCTCTTTAGCCTTAAGTTGTGTGAAACATTAACTTAGAACAGGCAGAAAGCAGCTCTGCTCCAGAGGAAATCAGATTTACAGACATCAAAATGTAGAGAAAGGAAGCACAGCTGGACAGAAGGACCAACAGACCCAAAACTGACAGGGGCGAGGGTGAGGGGATACAAGGCTCCGCCCCTACTGGCCCCCTACTACGTATCTGAGCTTCCGCCCTCGTCCCACCCTCTCCCCTTACATCCCCTCTCGTTGGCTGCGGCGTAGCGCAGTCACCTTCCTCTGTACCGGATCTTCCGCCCGCGCGTGCGCAGTATCCTGCAGACCCGGAATTGAGTTTAAATGAGCGATAGAGAGTTCTGGTCAGTTTGAATGTTTGTTTGTTTAAAATCTGAATTTCGTAGTCCCACAGCCTGTTGTCCTTCACACGTGGGTTTCCGGGGTCTCTGTGGCCGTTCAAACTACCGTCCCCATTTTCCCGTCCCCAGTGTGTCTTCGGATCGCGTGAAAAGTTCTGAAGTCCTTTAGCTTAGCTGCCGTGTCCCTGGGGCCCAGGTCCGCTTGCTGTTAATACAGTTCTAGAGTCCATGTCCTTCTCTGGCAGTTCTGCCTTCTAACTTGTAGAGACCGCTGCTGAAAGTCCTGCATTGCCCAACCGCTAGGTCCCTGATCCACGAAGAGGTGAAAGAGGCTCTATTCTGTATGGAGTTTGGTCAGGGTCTCGCCTAAGGTTTGAAGGGTGGGTCTGCCTAGAACGTGTGGTTTTCACAGGAAGGGCCGCGAGTTCTGAAGAAAACAATAAAACTAAAAATACCTCGTTTGATCTCTGTTCCAGAATCCCTCCTGTGTCAGTGGCCGTACAGGATTTTGTTTTGTACCTGTTGAGATCCTCCCTGTGTGTGTGGCTGTGTTACAGGGACCTCAGTGTATTTTTCTGAGTATTGGATAGCCTGTTTTCAACACTCAGGGGTCACTTCCCAAGACTGATCTTACCTGAGAGTGAAGCCCAGAGAAAGAGGAAAGCAAGGAGTCAGAAATGACTCGTTTCGAGATAAGAGGCATAGTCCTTTTGATTGTTCTGTCTGTCTTTCCTGAAATGCTCTTTTTTTGGACTTGATAAGCTCCTTAACTTCTGAACGGGTTTGTTTGAACTTACCCATAGTCTTCATCCGAAGGGACCCGTTGCCCTCCTGGCATATCGGTGTGTCAGAAAACCGTATTGCCAGCCAAAGAAGCTCACTCAAGCTTTTAAGTCCCGAGTTTTTGTTGGGGTTTAGCTACATAGGCATGGTTGATAACATCTCCAACATTCTCCCCTCCTTAGAAGTTGGGTTGGGTTAATAAGCCCACCTGGCTTAAAGCCCCGTACCTCTAGTCACTTCATTGGTCTTTGTGAAATTACCAGCTTCACAACCTGAGTCATTCTCTTATTAAACTATGGGCCCACTTGTAAGTCCTCTTGTTAGCATAAATTATCAGGGACAACGGAGAGTAATAAAGCCACTTCAGTCACTAAGGAAATTCCAAGAGGGGAAAAAACTTAAATTCCAAGAGTAAAAGCTAACTTTCAGAACCTGTGGGCCAAAGCCTGCTAAATTCTCTTATTCTTTTGAAATTTTAATATTTATTTAGTTTTGGCTATGCTGGGATTTTGCTGATGCACTTGGGCTTTCTCTGTTGTGATTAGGAGGAGCTACTATCTTGTTGTGGAGCTCTGGCTCTAAGGCACGGGTTCAGTTGTTGTATTCATAACTGGCAGGCTCTGGAGCAGGTGGGCTTCCGTAGTTGTGTCACAGTAGCTTAGTTGCTCCCAGGCTTGTGGGATCTTCCCTGACCAGGGATGGAACCCGTGTCCCCTGCATTGACAGGCAGATTTCTACCCACTGGACCATCAGGCATGTCCCTAAGTTCTTTATTACACAACGTTGAAACCTAAATCTTTCCTTTATGCCGTGTGGTATTTTTTCCGCTCTGATTTTTGATGTTGCTTTGGAATACCTCACCTCTTACATGATTACAAAATATAATGTTGTGTTTCATCCTACTCTTTTATTGTTCAAAATAATGTCCAAGTCTCTCTTTAGGTGAGCTTCTTTGGCTACCTTGTAGCTATTTTGCTTCATTTAGTTTAAAATAATGTGAACTAGTCTATACAGTGATAGCTTCATATATAACTTGGCAGGTTCCCTCTATTTAGGCTTTTTTGATTTTTATATTCAAAATTATGTTAGCTCTCTAGATACAGCTGAGACTTAACATTTGAAATATCCATGTTTGTTTTGAGTTTGAATTGTTTTGAATTTGCAGTCACTGAAGTCTTTGTGTCACTACATCTTCCAATTAAACTTGTGATTTTCAGAGTTTATCTCTGAAACTCAAAGCGTTTTCAAATAAATTCTCATGAGATCCTAGGAGATTCTCCATCATATTTTTAATTGTTGTTCCTCGCTCTTAAGGTTTTTAGATTATACGAAGACATCTTTTGTAAAAGTTCTTATTGGAATATAACTGTTTTACAATGTACATCAAAGAGAATCAGTCTTATGATATATTTGAGCAAGGTCTGGGAGTTGGTGATGGACAGGGAAGCCTGGCATGCTGCCATCCACAGGGTCGCAAACAGTTGGACATGACTGAGCAACTAAATTGAATTGAAGGTGGAAATTAATCATTATACTGACTAATATCCCCTCTTCATTTATTGGTTCTTATAGGCTTTTATCTTGTTCCTTCCTCCACAGCATATTTCTCTGTATGATCATTTTGTGCAATTTTCTGTGTTTGTGTTCTGTGTAATGAAAGCTGCAGAATCCTAGTTTTTCCTTCTGGTGTCTGTTCCCTGGAGTGTGAGGTTGCTCCACAGGCTTGTGTCCTTATCCCCTTAATAGGGGGTGTGATTGCTGTTATTGTGACCCGAGTCTTCCCTGGATATTGAAGGGAGTTTCCCATTGCTCTCTGGTTATCCCTGCCCTATTAGGGGCGGAGTCTGCTCCCTGGTTGGTGGAATAGAGTCCCCAGATCTGTTTCTTCACTTTGTTTCTGATCTATGGTGGAGGCAGGTGGGATTGGAGCACACCCACTGGGAGAGAAACCACTGAGTATTGCTCCTCTGAGGATGTTCACCTCTAGGTGTGCTGTGTGTGTCACCTTTTGCACATTGTGTGAGTCTCATGTGACCCTGTGTTGACATTGCTTCTGACCCCACCTTAACCCTGTGTATGCCGGCACATGGCCCTGGGGTCTCTCAGATGTTGTTTTCACCAGGTCAGCAGCATAGATCCACTGAAATCAGGGGCCAGGATCGCATTCATCATGGAGCTGGACCCGATGTGGTGCTGTGGGGGCAGCTCAGGATCTGGCCTGGCCCATTCCCCTCATGTAAGAACCCACAAAGTCTACAGCTGCTAAAGCTACACCTGTTGTGACTGGGTGAGGGGGATGGGGTCTGCTTTTCCATTCAAATGCTCTTAAGGGGCTGAGGTTACAAAGCCAGTTGTGGGTGTAAAAGCATTGTTTGTGCAGCTGTGAAGAGAGATTTCAGCTTCTCTTCCTTAACCCTGGGGCTAGCTGTGCTTTCAGCTCCATCTGTGCATGTGGCCGACCCACAGGTGTCTGCTCCAGAGGCTTCCACAGAGCACAGGAGTCTGCTGATGGTGGAGGAGGTGTGTGGGGGGAGGCTGTGGCTGGGGCTCAATAGAGCCCACCCGGGTGGTGGCCCTTCCTGGATGCTGGCGAGGCAGGGGCCAGCACAGAGGAAGAGGGGCTGTGGTGGGCTTCTTCTTTGGTCATCAGTCAGCAATGGTGCTATGCTGTATGGTGCTTCAGGCTTCTGCCACAACATCCCCGTTTATAGAGCTCCTCCCTCCCTGCCTTTCCTGCAGGATGTCCTCTCACAGCCCACAGCAGTCCTCTGCCTGGGTCTGCTCTCTAGACCCCACATTCCAGCACCCAGCCCTTGTCTGCAGTGGTGGACACCCTCTCAGGCTGGGTGGGCAGGGCAGGGGTCAGTACCCTGTGTACACGTCTCACTCTGTGCTGCTGCCACAGACTGTTGGTGTGTTCTCTTTCCACAGAGAATGAGGCTCGTCTTCTGTCTCAACTGGGCTCCCCCAGTGAGGGCCTTTCCTGGATATGGAGACCTGACCTGTCTTCAGATCGCCCCAAGGTTCAGGTCCCACTGCAATTCCTCTCCTGTTACTTTTCCTTCTTCTTTTTCTTGTCTTATCTGTCAACACAGAAATCTTTCTTGACCTTTTCATTGTCCAAGGCCCTCTGATTGTGTTCACCAGGGGCTCTGTGAAAATTCTTCCATTTCTGATGTATTCTTGTTGTGTTTGTGGAGAGAGATGAACTCCCATCTCTGCCTGATCCTCTGGCATCTTGATCCTTCTGTCTGTTTTTTATTTTTAAACAAGCAAAGGAGTCATCACTTTTCTTTAAATCTTTAAGGATATTCACTGAGAATAGTAGGTAAAGTAACTTGTTATTTGATATCTTTCAACTCTGTCTCCTCAAGATACCCAGGATTTGATGCTAAAGAATCCAGGGTTAGAAGATGTATTTCCAAAAGCAAACCTAGGAAAATATGAAAGATTTCACCTCAGAACATTTAATGAATGACTGGGAACATATGAGGGCATATGAAAGACAGAGAGGATGTTTATATGGACATAAAGAAACTGAGACAGTTAACATAAGGTACACATCACTGCAAAAAGAAATGAGCAATGCAAGTCAAATTGGGGAAAATGCCAACTTCAGTCTTCAACATCTGATGAGAACTGTAAGTTTTTAAGAAAAGATTTCCATCATTTTTTGAAACATACATGTTCTCTGAAAGGAAACGTGGAAAGCCCGGAAGGTAATCTAGTCTCTACTACAAATACTCATTCCAACAATACTCAATGTAACATATTAAAAAATCACCCAAGCGTGTCTGAACACCGGAATTTTAAAAATGAGGGGGAAAACTCACAATATAATTAACTTGAGGGATCTGTGAGCAGGGGGTCATTATTCTTCCACCAACAGATATTTTTTCCCCATGCCAAAATGTATAATGTTGATGATAATGGAAGAGATGTAATCCAACCATCATTGTTTAATACATCCCATGATATGGTTAATATGGAAGAACTTTCCGTGTATAATAAAATGAGTCAACACTTCTGTAAGAGCGTCAGCCCCAATAATTGCAAGAGTATTTATGATGGAGTGAGAGCGTATTCAGGCAATAAAACTGGGTATAAGGTTGAAGGAGACTCAAACCTTATGAAACATCAGGGACCTGAATCTTCAAACAAGGATTCTAAAATTAATAAATGTAGAAATATCTTTTATCAGATGTCAGGTCTTTCTCTATATAAGAGCACTCATACTGGAGAGAAGACTTACAATTGTAGTGAATATGGTAAAATTTCTAATCAGTCTACAGAACTTGTTCAACAGCAGACTATTCAGAATTCACAGAAAGAAAACAAGTGTAAGATATGTGGGAAAGTCTTTGTAACTCATCCGATAGAAGTAGACATAGGAAAATTCATACAGGAAGGAAACCTTTCCCATGTACAGAATGTAGGAAAACATTTATCTTTCGCTCACATCTTACTCAACATCAGTGAATTCATACTGGAGAGAAACCTTACAAATATACAGATTTATTTGCAAAGCCTTTAATCACAACTCAACACTTTCTCAACATCAGCAAATGTATACTGCAGAGAAACCTTATAAACGTACAGAATGTGGCAAAGCCTTTATATGTTGCTCACATCTTACCCAACGTCAGCGAATTCATACTGGGGAGAGACCTTATAAATGTACACAATGTGGCAAAGCCTTTAATCAGAACTCAGGTCTTACTCAACATCAGCGAATGCATACTGGAGAGAAACCTTATAAATGTAAAGAATGTGACAAAGCCTTTAATCGTCTCTCACTTCTTACTGGACATCAGCGAATTCATACTGGGGAGAGACCTTATAAATGTAAAGAATTTGACAAAGCCTTTATCCGTTGCTCACATCTCACTTGACATCAGCGAATTCATAGTGGCGAGAGACCTTATCATTGTACAGATGCAAACCTTTACTCGGAGTTCAACTTTAGCTGCACATCATCGAATCCATACTGGGGATAAATGATACAAATGTAAAGAATGTGGCAAAACCTTTATTACAAGTTCAAGTCTTACTCAACATCACCAAATTCATATGGGGGACAGACGTTATAAATGTATGGAATGTGGCAAGGCCTTTATTAACAGTTGTCTTACTAAACATCAGCGAATCCATACTGGGGAGAGACCGTATAAATGCACTGAATGTGGCAAAGCCTTTAATCGGAACTCAATTCTTACTACACATTTGCAAGTTCATGCTGGAGAGAAACCTTATAAATGTACAGAATGTGGCAAAGCCTTTAGTCATGGTGGTCATCTCACTAAACATCTCAGAACACATGCTGCAGAGTGATGATACAAGTGATGGAAGGCGTTTGCCCTAAATATACATCAGAAAACAAGAGTTTATACAAGAAACCTATGGAAATGTAACAAATATGTAGAAAACTAATTAAAAATCAAATTGAAATAAATATCAGAGACTGCATACTAAAAAGTATTTCATCAATCATCTTTTTTTTTTTTTTTTAATTTTCTCTAGTAGGAGAATTACTGTATAGAGAGCAATCCATCGTTTAAAAACATAGAAAATGGATATTTTAGCTAGGATCATGAGATGAAGGTTGATTGTTAGAAAGCTACACTTATTAGCAATGTGTCTTTGTTTACAATGACTTGATTTGAGATTAGTTGAAAAGCAAAATGAATGTAATTCAATGCTCAAATAATCCATACTATGCTTTGTTTCTAGTGTGAATGAAAACAGGTTTTTGACGGTTTAAGCTTCAAAGATTATCCTTTTTATTTTGTGTTGCAACTATCTCTATCTATTCTCCATTAGAAGATGAAGGATACCTTAACGTAAAATGTACAATGAACATCTAAATGGAGGTGTTTGTCATTGATATGAAGTATCCTGTGAGGTTGCCCTAATGTAAGTGATCATGTAATCTTCCAATGTATTAAAGTAAGGCAGAAGATGGTTCTTTTTTTTTTTTTAATATTTATTTATTTGGCTGCATCAGATCTTAGTTGCAGCATGTGGGATCTAGTTCCCTGACCAGGGATTGAACCCAGACCCCCACATTGGGAATGCAGAGTCTTAGCCACTGGACCACCAGGGAACTTCTCCAAAAGTCGGTTCTAAATTTTCAATAGTTATATCACTTGAATTGTAAGAACACAATCACAGTTCACTACAATATTGATATATCTTTATAATATCAGCATAAGTGAAGTATATTACTTGACAATGTTGAAATAAAGACAGCATCTGTAATAACCTAGAAATGTATTAGAACCCTTTCAAAAAAGGCATGTAATTAGTGTATTTCTTGTTTACTAAGTGTTTCCTAGGCTTTGTTTTGTAAGTCAAAAACATAATGATCCTCACATCCTTTTATCAGAAAATGAGTATCTTTCTCTGTACTTTTAATCTGATTTAATCATGGATCATACTGCGGCAATGGCACCCCACCCCAGTACTCTTGCCTGGAAAATCCCATGGACGGAGGAGCCTGGTGGGCTGCAGTCCATGGGGTTGCGACTGAACGACTTCACTTTCACTTTTCACTTTCACGTATTGGAGAAGGAATTGGCAACCCACTCCAGTGTTCTTTCCTGGAGAATTCCAGGGATGGCGGAGCCTGGTTTGCTGCCGTCTATGGGGTCACAGAGTCGGACGCAACTGAAGCAACTTAGCAGCAGCAGCATACTGTGGATTGTAAAATGTTTGATTTCAACCTTGTGTGACATTAATACATGGTTATTAATAAAAGTGAATGGTTTCTAGTGTCTCCATTGGTTGTAATGAATGAAGTGTTAAGACTGTGATCAGCAGTCTTACTCAACCCCAGGGTCTACTTCAAAGGTTCCCTTCAATGACACCCTCACAGAGCTCACCAGAATCCTGGGCGTCTTGGTCTGGGACCAATCCACCTTCAGTCTTTGGAGCCCAGAGCACTTCACCCAAGGTCACTTATAAGCCTGAACCCCACGTACTAGCACTTTCTGTGCCTGTTTCTAGCCTTGACCTCCCACAACGTCCCTCAATGCTTGCTATGAATTCTCTCACAAACTCACTGGCTTCAATTTTCCTTTTTTCTTCTGTTGAACTAAGATTTTACACGGGATCATTTTAGCAAATGAAAATTTAACAAAGTCACAGGAAGAATAATTAAAAAGAGTGATTGCAAAATTCTGAACCAAGATTCATAAAATTTTACCCCATGTAAAATTCTCAGCACGTCTCTCATCTGGGCTTAAAGGAACTGTTTTCTCATGCCTTTGACATACATTGAATGCAATATATATAAATATCTGAAGGTACATACGTTAGCAGTGAACTACTAGAGAATGTGCAAGTGTAGGTGTTTTAGTGCATATTTATTTAAAGAATTTGGGAATGATAGGTCAAAAGGGAGAATTTCAGCATTGCAGATGATTTACCAAGAACTTACAGATTTGGCAACTAATCTGTTTTGTCGACTTTTCATGGAATTTATTTCCTTACATGTCAGGAGGTTGCGTTTGTTAAGGAATTTCCACACTGTCCTCCCTAGTGGCTGCACCAGCTTCCATTCCCTTCAGTCCTGTAGGAGGTTCCCTGATCTCCATAGCCTCTTCAGCCTTTATTATATCATTAGTGGGCATTTTGATAATGGTTATTCTGACTACAATGAGATACCTCATTGTAGTTTTGTTTTCCATTTCTTAATAATTACTGATGCTGAGTGTCTTTCATTTGCCTCTTGCCCATCGAAATATCTTCTTTGGAGATATGAGGCCTTGGTCCAAATTTTGATTGAGTTATTTTTGTCCCTGATATTTTAAACATTAAAAAAAATTTTTTGCCTGTTGCTGTGTGCAGGCTTCCTCTAGGTGTGGTGCATGGGCTTCTCATTGCGGTGGCTTCCTCTGTGAAGCGCGGCTCTAGGTGTCAGTAGTTGCAGCACACAGGCTCAGTAGTTGTGGTGCACAGGCTAAGTTGCCCTGCAGCATGTGCAATATTCCTGGGCCAGGGTTCAACCCCATATCCCCTGCACTTGCTGACAGATTTGTATCCACTGGGCAATTGTTTCACAATTTTTTTGTAACAATGGAATTTTTTTTTTCTTTTGAAATGTGTATGTTTTTTGGTTTTGAGTTTTTTAAACTTTAAAATTTTTTTCAATTAAGGATACTTGCTTTACAGAATTTTGTTGTTTTCTGTCAAACATGAACAAGAATGAGACATAGGTACACCCGTGTCCCCTCCCTTCTGAGCCTCCCTGCCACGTCCCTCCCCATCCCACCCTTCTACATTGTTACAGTGCTGTGTTCCTTTCTGGTGTACAACACTGTCAATCAGCCATAAGTGTTGAGACAGTCTGAATTCGGGTTCAAAAAGGATTTCCAGACACAGGGCATTTCAGAAAGGAGTGAGTTTATTAAAAACAAAGGGCAGAGATAAAGCAGGCACTGCGAGTGCAGTGGGCCCACATCTGCACAGACCAGGGGATGCTGACAGTTTCCATGGGCTAATAGCCAATTTTTACAGCCTCAAAGCAAAATTGCTGCTGGATGGTTGATGTTAGGTGATTGGTTGGGGCACTATAGGGTGCTTACTGGAGTGGGCATCTTTGCCCCATTGGGAGTCGGGAAGCCTACAGAGGGGCTTAGTCAGCTTTGAAAGTGTCCTTGATTCTGAGCTGTGTGTGCTTCTGTGTTCTTGGTGCAAGGCTTCACATCTGTGGCCTTGGGGCAGCACGCCACAAATAACAGTAGCCATGATCTGTATTCTCTGGGTTGATTGTGTCATTCCACTTGGCAGTCATTTAAAATGGAACCAAAATACTGAGAATCATGCTGAAGATCCAGCAGAGGATACTGAAGGTGCCCACATATTTGGGAGCTTTTCTCTTAAGCTCTGCCCACCTGGAGTCACTGGGAATGATGATCACCTGAAAGGCACTCAAGAGGAAGATGGTGCCATGGACACATCTCTGCCGACTCTTGGAACATGAAAAGCAAGTGTGCATCCAAGGCTGCCAGTGTTTCAGGAATTCCTTTCAAATGAACAACTAAGAGTTTGGCTAGAGTCACATGCTTGAGAATCCAGTCTGTGGGCCGACATTTGCCTCCTGCAAAATAAAGGGAGCGAAAATGGTAAACAAGACAGAAATTCCCCATAATCCCTGCCGTAGTCTGCAATAAAAAGATCACTCCTATTGCCAAATCCTTGGAGGCCATTCTGTCAAATCTAATAATCTTCTGAGCCAGAGAATCCTGCATGAGAAAATGAGGCAGAACTCTGTACCATATCAACTGGAATTGATACTCTTAAGTATTCTTCATTTACCTTAGATGCCACTGAAAAAGCATTATTTACATTTCTTTCTGTAAAACAAGTGTCTGATATTTGAATGTGTAACAGTGAAAACACTTAAAGGAATATCAATGAGGATTTAAAAGTCATGCCCTGATGGTTCAGTGGTAAAGATTCCACCTGCCAAACAGGAGAGGACTGTTCAATCCCTGGGTAAGGAACAAATGAGTGTAATATCAGTAAAGATACCATGATTATATTTTAAACTACACAAGATGATTTTTAAGTTCACACAGGGTAAAGATAAGGTAAGAGTAAAAATATTCAGGAAACAATATTAAAGCATACCATTTAGTTAAAATAAATGAAAGTTTGATAATAAAGTAGAAATAGGTGGATGTGAATTGATAAGTTCAGTACACTGGTGGAAAGGAGGATAAATATGCATTACAAAGCAGTAGTGAAAAGATTTTTTTTCAACAAATGAGTTAGTATAATGGCAACTATCTTCCCACCTTTGTACAAACCAAGTGAATCAAAGTTTTTAAAAATCTTGGTAAAACATACATAAGGTGAAATTATAAAAATAAATAAAAGTAATGTCTATAACACACGTTTATATACATCAAAATTCATGCCAGGATGTGTATTTTCATGGAACCATAAGTAGCAATGAGCCTAATACAGGTTACAGATTTGTAAAAATGTAAAGTCTTTTTATTAAAAAGGTGAAAATTAGAACTTAGTTCAGTTCAGTTCAGTTGTGACCAACTCTCTGCAACCCCATGGATTGCACCATGCCAGGCTTCCCTGTCCATCACCAACTCCCAGTGTTTGCTCAAACTCGAGTCCATTGAGTCAGTGATGCCATCCAACCATTTTCATCCATTGTCGTCCCCTTCTCCTCCTCTCTTCAATCTTTCTCACCATCAGGGCTTTTCCCAATAAGTCAGTTCTTCGCATCAGATGGCCAAAACTATTGGAGCTTCAGCTTCAGTATCAGTCTTTCCAATGAATATTCAGGACTGATTTCCTTTAGGATTGACTGTTATGATCTCCTTGCTGTCCAAGGGATTCTTGAGAGTCTTCTCCAACACCACAGTTGAAAAGCATCAATTCTTCAGCGCTCAGTTTTCTTTATGGTCTAACTCCTACATCCATACATGACTTCTGGAAACACCATAGCTCTGACTATACAGACCCTTGTTAATACAGTAATGACTTCAAGTTTTAATATGCTCTCTAGGTTGGTTATGGCTTTTCTTCCAAGAAACAAGCGCCTTTTAATTTCATGGCTGCAGCCAATATTTCTAGTGATTTTGGAGCCCAAGAAAATAAAGTCTGTCACTGTTTGCATTGTTTCTCCATCTATTAAAGTCCATCCTATGAAGTGATGAGACTGGGTTTCATGATCTTCATTTACTGAATGTTGAGTTTGAAGCCAGCTTTTTCACTCTCCTCTTTGACTTTCATCAAGAGATTCTTTAGTTCCTCTTCACTTTCTGCCCTAAGGGTGCTGTCATCTGCATATCTAAGGTTATTGATATTTCTCCCAGCAATCTTGATTCCAGTTTGTGCCTCATCCAGCTGTGCATTTAGCATGAAGTACTCTGCATTTAAAAGCCTCTTGATGAAAGTGAAAGAGGAGAGTGAAAAAGTTGGCTTAAAGCTCAACATTCAGAAAACTAAAATCATCGCATCCAATCCCATCACTTCATGGGAAATAGATGGGAAACAGTGGAAACAGTGTCAGACTTTATTTGGGGGGGCTCCAAAATCACTGCAGATGGTGACTGCAGCCATGAAATTAAAAGCGCTTACTCCTAGATAGCATATTCAAAAGCAGAGACATTACTTTGCCAACAAAGGTCCGGCTAGTCAAGGTTATGGTTTTTCCTGTGGTCATGTATCGATGTGAGAGTTGGACTGTGAAAAAGGCTGAGCACTGAAGAATTGATGCTTTTGAACTGTGGTGTTGGAAAAGATTCTTGAGACTCCCTTGGACTGCAAGGAGATCCAACCAGTCCATTCTGAAGGAGATCAGCCCTGGGATTTCTTTGGAAAGACTGATGCTAAAGCTGAAACTCCAATACTTTGGCCACCTCATGCAAAGAGTTGACTCATTGGAAAAGACTCTGATGCTGGGAGGGATTGGGAGAAGGAGGAGAAGGGGACGACAGAGGATGAGATGGATGGATGGCATCACTGACTTGATGGACGTGAGTCTGAGTGAACTCCAGGAGTTGGTGATGGACAGGGAGGCCTGGCGTGCTGTGATTCCTGGGGTTGCAAAGAGTCGGACACGACTGAGCGATTGAACTGAACTGAACTGAACACTGCATTTAAGTTAAATAAGCAATGTGAGAACATACAGCCTTGATGTACTCCTTTCAAAATGTGGAACCAGTCTGTTCCATGTCCAGCTCTAACTGTTGCTTCTTGACCTGCATCCTAATTTTTCAGAAGACTGCTAAGGTGTTCTGGCTTTCCCATCTCTTTAAGAATTTTCCACACTGTCTTGTGATCCACACAAATGCTTTAACATAGTCAATGAAGCAGAAGTAGAGGTTTTTCTGGAACTCTCTTTTTCTATGATCCAAGGGATGTTGGCAATGTGACCTTTGGTTCCTTTGCCTTTTCTAAATCCAGCTTGAACATCTGGAAGTTCTGGTTCACATACTATTGAAGCCTGGCTTGGAGAATTCCGAGCACTACTTTACTGGCATGAGAGATGAGTGCAACAACTGTGCTTCAGTTTGACCATTCTTTGGCATTGCCTTTCTTTGAGATTTGAATCAAAACTGATATTTTCCAGTCCTGTAGCCAGGGCTGAATTTCCCAAATGTGCTGGCACATTGAGTGCAGGATTTTGAACCTGAAACTCCAATACTTTGGCCACCTGATGCCAAGAGCTGACTCATTGGAAAAGACTGATGCTAGGAGGGATTGGGGGCAGGAGGAGAAGGGGACAACAGACGATGAGATGGCTCGATGGCATCACCGACTCAATGGACATGAGTTTAAGTGAACTCCGGGAGTTGGTGATGGACAGGGAGGCCTGGTGTGCTGCGATTCATGGAGTTGCAAAGAGTCAGGCATGACTCAGCATCTGAACTGAACTGAATTCCAAATCATAAACTGATCTGTTAATTAATGTGACATCAAAAGTATTGAGTGGAAGTCAAGATATCTGAAATATTATCACATTTAAAGAAAATGACATTTTAAGAAAGTGATTTTTATTTTGTAAAATGAAGTTACACAACTATAAATTTTGAGAATATTTTCAAATCAGAGAATAGGGCAAACTATGCTTTTATGCCTGATAGCTGCCATCTGAAACCCATTTCTGAAGTTACTTTTGGAAAATGGTTTGACCCAAATCACCCAGTTATGGATTTTTCAATAGGATATAATGTCTCTGTTAAGCACTTTATAAATTCCAGACTCAGAGAAAGTATTTCTACTGCTTTCTGGTAGTTCAGATGGTAGAGAACCTGCCTACAATGCAGGAAACCAGGGATCAATACCTTGATCGGAAAGATCCCCTGGAGAAGGATATGGCTACCCACTCCACTATTCTTGCCTGGAGACTTCCATGGATAAATGAGCCTGGCTGGCTACAGTCCATGGCGTTGCAAAGAGTCAGACACGACTGATGGACTAAGCACACAATTGTCAACTCTATACACTGTTTCTAATAAATACCATTCCTAGAGATTTATTACTCATGGAGGTACTGTTGGCACACATATCGTAACCCCCAAAATGTATGATTTCTGTAAGGTACTCCATGATTTCCCATATATCTCTGCAATTCCAGTCATTAGTTACTCTAAACATTAGGTTTCATATCGCTTGGATTCTAAAATAACAATCACTGTCACAAAAATTACACTGTGATTTCCTTGGTGGTCCAGTGATTAAGACACCTGGCTCTCAATGCTAGCTTCGGCGAGGGCGGGGGTGGGGGGTGGGAGGGGATCAGGACTTGGGGGAGGTGCCTAGGTTCGATCCCTGATCAGGGAACTAAATCTCATATAGCACAACTAAGATCCAGTTGCTGCTGCTGCTAAGTCACTTCAGTCGTGTCCGAATCTGTGTGACCCCATAGACGGTAGCCCACCAGGCTCCCCCGTCCCTGGGATTCTCCAGGCAAGAACACTGGAGTGGGTTGTCATTTCCTTCTCCAGTGCATGAAAGTGAAAAGTGAAAGTGAAGTCGCTTAGTCATGTCTGACTCTTAGCGACCCCTCGGACTGCAGCCTACCAGGTTCCAGGCAAGAGTACTGGAGTGGGGTGCCATTGTCTTCTCCAAAGATCCAATACAGCCAAATAAATACATATTTTTCAAAAAGAATTACACTAAGATATGTTAGGAGGCATTGGGAACTGACATCTGGTCGCACCTAATCTCTTTTTAATAGCTCCATTACATTTTTTTGAATTATTCCTCCTTCCAGTGTTGCTTTGGCACTGCATTACTTTGAGTCAGAACACTTCGTGTTTCCTGAATGGTCACCAACCCAGACTTCCGAAAGCACCTGTTTCTTGCAGATTCTTGCCCACAAGCTGAAACAGATAATACTCACTTGATATCCTCACATAGCCCGGATATTGGGTTCAGAGTACTGGTCACGTCAGGCTGCTCCTGTGACACGGAGGGAGGCAGCCTGACCCCTAGGTATGGGTTTGTGATCCTGTGACCTCATGACCCTTCAGAACTGCAATTATCTTTTCACCTGTATCTGCGATGTGAGTCAGGCTTGGAGAACTGAGATTATTTGTGGAAATCTTTATGGCTCAGTTGCTAATGATAAAACAACAATTAAAAGTTTGTACCGATCATCTCCAAAGGGACTCTTGAAATGCTTGAGGAAGGTTCTATTCCCTTTGGTCCCTGGAGACAGACAGGGACTCACAAGGAACCTGTAGTAAACACTGAGGTCTGACAAAGGAAGGGAATTTCATGTGTCTGAGTATAGTTAGTATCCATGAGAAGCATTTCTACCAAAAATGAGTTATTTCCTATTCTTGAGACCACTGAACTGTGCCTCCATTTAGATTATGAGTAGAGAAATGGAGCCAAAGCACCTGAGAGGGGTTTTCAAGAATTTCTCCATCTGTCATCTTACAAAGGTGACATTTTCATACCTCATTGTCTGAAATGTCATAGAACTTCTCAAAAAGTATCTTGAGGCAAATATCCCCTGTTTATAGTTAGGATTCAATGTCTGATAGATAGAAATTCCCGCATAATTTCCACTGTAGACTGCAATAGCAGGTACACCTTAGTGCCAACTCCCTAGAGAATATTCTCCGAGTTCTTAGTGACCAAAGTCATATTCAGAACCAGAGGTTCCAGCAGAGAACCATGAGATTTGACCTACTGATACTTTTATCATGAAAATCAGTATCAATATCCTCTAAATTTGTCCCCACTCACAGATACTTAAGAAACATATTTTCTTTTCATTTTGTTCACACCCCAAAACATGTGGGATCTTAGTTCCCGGCTAGGGAAGGAAATGCAATTCTTCAACAGAAGGTAGGGTCTTAACCATTGGGCTGTCAGGGAAGCTACTAAACACATTTTCTTTAATAAGTAATTTATTAACTTGACATTCATTTTCCTTTATATTGTAATGATTAATGCTTTCTGTGTAAGAAATGATTAAATCTTCAACTCTTGAGATCTTAGCTCCCCAACCAGGGATTGAACCCACATAACCTGCAGTGCAAGCACAGCATCTTAACCACTGGACTACCAGGGAAGTTGCTAATCTCACATTTAAAGAGAAAGGTGTACTCTCCTGGGACACAGTGGTCAGTGGGCCTCTTACAGTTTTACCTGTCTTGCCTTAACTCTTCTCCAGATTATCCTTTCAGGGTGAAGAGGAGGAGGTTAGGAAAGAAAGCCAACAGTGAGGAGGGTGTTTGGGAAGCTAAGTGCAGAGCAGTCTATGTGATCCACAGGCCCCATTTGCCTAGTTTCGTGCCCAGTTTTAGCACAAAAAGTCCTGCTTCTTGGAAACTTGTTCAGTCCTGAAAGAGGCAGGGCAATTGGTTGCTTCAGCAGCAGCAACAATAACGGAAGCAATCTGTGTATCAACAGATTCTGGCAGGAGTAACGGTATGTCATTTCTGTGGTTACGTTATAAACGATAATGTGGATTCCGGTCTCCCTCTTTTTTTCTGGAATCATTTCCTAAAGGGAAAGCCAGCTGCCCTGTGGTAAGCTGGTCTCTGGTTACAATTAATGATGCTTACTCCCAACGGATCATCTGAGTGATTACATTCTACTTTTCCTCACTGAGGAGACACCCATCTTCACAACTCACACAAAGGGCTTTTCAATTTTCTCCGTTTTTTTCAACTTGCTGAAAACATCTCGGCTTTCCATAGAGGCAGCTCTCAAAATTCGTCTCTTTTGCCTTCAGCTGTGTGAAATACTAACTTAGAACAGGCAGGAAGTAGCTCTGCTCCAGAGGAAATCAAAGATTTAAAGGCATTAAAAGGCAGAGAAAGGGAGCACAGCTGGACAGAAGGGCCAACAGACGCAAAACTAACAGAGGCCGGGGTGAGGTGAGGCAAGGCCCCGTCCCCACTGGCCCCGCCCATAAGTACCTGCGCTTCCGCCCTCCTCCCGCCCTCTCTCCTTACTTCGCTTCCCGTTGGCTGCGGCGTAGCTTCCTCTGTACCGGATGTTCCGCCTGCGCGTGCGCAGTATTCTGCAGACCCGGAATTGAGTTTAAGTGAGCGACAGAGAGTTCTGGTGAGTTTGTTTCTTTAAAACCCGGATTTCGTTTTAGGACAACAACCCACAGCCTGTTGTCCTTCACACGTAGGTCTCGGGGGTCTCTGTGGACGTTCAATCTGCCGTCCCATTTCCCCGTCCCCAGTATGTCCTCGCATCGCCGCGAGAAGTTGTGAAGTCTGTTAGCTTAGCTGCCGGGTCCCTGCGGTCCACGTCCGCTTCCTGTTAATATCGTTCTAGAGTCCATGTCCTTCTCTGGCAGTTCTACCTTCTAACTTGTAGAGACCGCTGCTTAAAGTCCTGCATTGCCCAACCGCTAGATCCCTGATCTACGAAGAGGTGAAGGAGGCTCTATTCTGTATGGAGTTTGGTCAGGGTCTCGCCTAACGTTTGAAGGTCAGGGTCAGCCTAGAACGTGTGGTTTTCACAGGAAGGGCCTCGAGTTCTGAAGAGAAGAATAAAGCTAAAAACACCTCGTTTAATTCTCTGTTGCAAAATCCCTGCTGTGTCAGTGGCCGTAGAGGATTGTGTGTTGGGCCTGTTGAATACCTCCCTCTGTGTGTGGCTGTGTTACAGGCACCTCGGTGTGATTATCTAAGTATTGAACAGCCTATTTTTAACACTCAGGGGCCACTTCCCAAGACTGATCTTACCTGAGAAGGAAGCCCAGAGGAAAAGGAAAGCAAGGAGTCAGAAATGACTCGTTCTGAGGTAAAAGGCATAATCCTTTTGTTTGTTTGTTTGTTCAGTCTCTCATTCCTGAAATGCTGTTTCTTTGGACTTGATAAGCTTCTTAACTTCTGAACGAGTTTGTTTGAACTTACCATAGTCCTCATCCCAAGGGACCCATTGCCCTCCTGGCACATTAGTGTGACAGAAAACAGTATTGCCAGCCAAAGAAGCTCACTCAAGCTTTTAAGTCTTGAGTTTTTATTGGGTTTTAGCTACATAGCCGTGGTTGATAACATCTCCAGCATTCTCTACTTCTTAGAGGTTGGGTTAATAAGCTCACCTGGCTCAAAGCCCCAAACATCTGGTCACTTCCTTGGTCTTTGTGAAATGGCCAGCCTCACAACCTGAGTCATCCCCTTATTAAACTAGGGGCCCACCATAGGTCATGTTGTTAGCATAAATAATCAGGGCCCACGGAGAGTAATAAAGCCACTTCAGTCACTAAGGAAATTCCAAGGGAAAAAAAACTTAAATTCCAAGAGTAGTTAACAAACTTCCACAACCTGGAGACCAAAGCCTACCAAATTCTTTTTTTTTTTTTTTAGTTTTAGTATTAATTTAGTTTTCGCTATACTGGGATTTTGCTGATGCACTTGGGCTTTCTTTGTTTTGGAGCTCTGGCTCTAAGGCACAGGTTCAGTCATTGTATTAATAACTGGCAGGCTCTGCAGCAGGTGGGCTTCAGTAGTTGTGGCACACTAGCTTAGATGCTTCAAGGCATGTGGGATCTTCCCTGATCAGAGATGGAACCCATGTCCTCTGCTTTGACAGGCAGGTTTTCAGCATTGGACCATCAGGCAAGTCCGTAAATTCTTTATTACACAACGCTGAAACCTAAGTCTTTCCTTTATGCCCTTTGATTTTTTTTTCCTCCTCTGATTTTTGTTACCTGGAATACCTCACCTGTTGCATTATTAGAAAATATTTTGTTGTGTTTACCTTCTATTTTATTCAAAATAATGTCTAAGTCTTTCTTTAGGTGAGCTTCTTTGGCTACCTTGTAGCTATTTTGCTTCATTTATTTTGAAGTTTCACTAGTCTATACAGTGATAACTTCATCTGTAATTTGGCAGAATTACAGATTTACAGATTATAATTACAGAAGTCTGTAATTTCCCTCTATTTAGGTTTTCTTCATTTTTAAATTCAAAATTGTGTTGGCTGTCCTAGATACAGCTGAGACTTTTATTTGAAATATCCATTTTTGTTTTGAGTTTTAATTTTTCTGAAATTGCAGTCACTGAAGTCTTTATGTCACCACATCTTCCAAGTAAAACTTGTGATTTTCAGACATTATGTGCTTCAGTAAAGGTTTACAGTTTCTTCACATAGGTCTGGAAATGTGTTCTAAATAGGTGTCATGGTATATTTGCTAATAAAATGTAGACTATTTCTCATATTGTGTTTTTGATTATTTTTTACTAAAGAGAAAAAATTGTTTTCAGTGAACCTAGGTGGCTCAGTGGTAAAGAATCCGCCTGCCAAAGCCGGAGAACTGGGTTTTATTTTTGGGTTGGGAAGGTCCCCTGGAGAGGGAAATGGCAACCCCCTCCAGTATTCTTGCCTGGGAAATCCCATGGACAGAGGAGTCTGGATGGCTACAGTCCATGGGGTGGCAAAGTGTTAGACATGATTCATGTGACTTAGCATGCATTCATGCACAATTTGTAAATGTTTGTTTCACCATAAATGTAAAGTATACTTGAGTTTTAAAAAAAAGCTGGATTAAAGATGTTTCTTCCAAAAGATCTGTTACTTAGGGAAGGTTGCTTTTACCTTAAGTGTCTTCATGTGTGCATATGTGTGTGCAGGCAGAAACCTAAGGTTTATATAAAAGCCATCATTATTTCATGAATATTTTTATTTATCCTAACCTTTGAAAATTGTTCTTACGTACTTTCCATTGCCTTAGATTGTTTCATTTTAGTGAAATGAATATATAGTTCACTTTAATATATGTATGCATGAAAATGTTCATATGATTTGATCAGTTATTTTTCTTGTATTTTGTATTCTTCACAGATAGAGAAACTTTTATGAACTTTCTTTAGAATTGTCCTTATGTATTTGTCTGTGTATTATTAAGGTTTAGAGTACATAAAGTGAAGTAAATTTAAGCTGTTTAAGGAGTGTTTGCTACATATTTGCAATAAGGTGGAACAACAACATAATTGATTTTAAATTATTTCAGTTACACATCCAAGACTCTGTAAAAACTCTCAGAAAGATACATAGTATATCCTAAGTAGTTAAAATGATTGTTGCTACTGAGGAGTCTATCATATTTGAACTGTAAAATTTGTAAAACACTTCAAGTTCAAAAGTAAGTATGAATTACTTACCTTACTAATGTATTTCATTACTATTCAAAATGGTCACTTATGGAGCAGAATTTTGAACATCACTAGTTAAAAGAAGCTTGTTAACAGTACTCTGAAAAAAATTAAGCTTGTTAAAATACATGGCACATTTCTCCCACTCAGGAACTCTTGGGTCAGAGTATGCTTTTTAAAAATATTAACTGTTTCCTTGATAGACAATTCATCCTGTGTCACACAAATACAGCACTCAAAAATAAATATGCCCATGGTGTTCTGATTATTTTATCATTTCTTTTCCAGATCAGAATAGTTTTTGAAATGGTGTGTGGGTCATTTCTCATCTTTTTTTGGGTTAGGATTATGGTAGAAAATATTGCTGTGTAAAAGTCATATTATAGTATAACACCAGTTCAGTCCTGCTCCCAGGCCTGAGATAACGAGATGAATCATATGCATGGATTTCCTTCAGTAAACTCTTTCCCTTTGGTAAATCTGCCTAGTCACAACCCTCCCTCTTGAGATATGGGTTGTCTTCTGACCTTATGACCATTGTTAATTCCTTCTTTCCTTGGTATCGATAACTATACATTTGGTTGTCTGATCTTTATCATTGTCAAAGGAATTCCTTAATAGCCTATATATGCTCACACAAAGATCATTAAAGCACCCTTGTTCCATCAGAGCTTGGGTCCCTGTGTCTTTCTTTCTTTTCTTTCTCTCTGTCTCTCTCCCTCAGGCTAATTCTCTGGAGCATGGAAACCTGCCGAGCTCACTTTCTCTCCTGGGCTTTTAAGACCTCCTTGAGAGGATGCCCTGTGCATTCGTGAGCTGTAGAAGCCCTTTGTCAAGGCCTTTATTGGTTCTCTGCATAAACCAGGGAATATCAGCCTCTTCTCTCTTTTACTTTCTTGTCGTTAACTCCAGATCACCAGGTTCCGGTCCATTAAAGGACCGCAATGCTAGGCTAAGATCAGGGAGGGCATATATGAGATGAAATTTGCATACAACACATTTTTAAAATATTTATTTATTTAGCTGCACTGGGTCTTCTTGTCACAGGTAGGATCTTCAGTCTTCCTTGTAATTTTCGGCTTCTTTGGTTGTGACATGTAAACTCTTGGCTACAGCATGTGGGATCTAGTTTCCTGATCAGGGAAAGAACCAGAGCTCCGTGCATTGGGAGCTCAGGGTCTTAGTCACTGGGTCATCATGAAGTCCCTGAACTAAGATTTTTTAATGATAGATTCAGATCATATATTCCATAGTAGTGCCAAAATACCCATGCAGTGATAATGGATTCTTCCATGTGCTTCTTACCCCATGACTCATGTTCACTGGTTTAGGTGTTTCTGTGAGATTCCCATGCTATGAATTTTTTTTTTTTTTCACTTGAACAAGTGTCTTGGAAAGAAAAATGAGGGATGTGCCTAAACTATCACAATTAACGAAGTAACTTCCTGTCTTCTTACCTTCTTTTTGCTTTGGAAAATGAACACTCATGTGTGTTTAGCAGAGATGCTGGATTGTGGGAGTGGCGGTTTTCATCCCAAGCCCAGGTCTGATCTTTTCCAGTACACTTCATGCTCACATCACAGAGTCTCATCACAGTTTTGTGTTTTCCAAAATGTTTACAAGACTCTTATTAGTCCTAATCTATGCTCAACTGTATTAAAATTTAAAATACAGCTCAGTGCAAGTAAAGAATATCATCCTCTAACATTATGTACATTTTACTACATTCAAAATTGCCTGAGTTTAGTGACATGAAAATGTTTCTCTCTTCCTCCTAATGAGCATATAGCCCCATTTGAGTGTATGTCTGTACTCTGTGGAGATGAGTTTGACTAGGCTCCGGGAGTTGGTGATGGACCAGGAGGCCTGGTGTGCTGTGGGCCATGCGATCACGAAGAGTTGGATATGACTGAGCAACTGAACTGAACTGTGTATATGAAAATATTAACATGATGAATTTTTTCTTCTTTTTCTTTTCTTTTTGCTTTGTTTTTCTGAAGACCTTCTGGGGAAGGGAATGACTACCCATTCCAGTATTTCTGCCTGGGAATTTCTTGGACAGAGGAATCTGGCAAGTTAGAGTCCATGGGGTCACTAAGAATGGGACATGACTGAGTGGCTAAAACTTTTCTTGTCTTTAGTATTCTTTACAGTTACAGAAACTTCTGTCAACTTTACTTAAGAGTTATCTCTGTGTTTTATTAGTTAAAGTCTAAAGTGCATAAACTGAAGTAACATTTAAGCTCTGCCATTTAATGGCTATTTGTTAAAATATGTGCCAAAAAGTACAAGAGCAACATTACTGATTTTTAGTTATTTCTCTTGCACTTTCAAGACTCTGATAAAAACAATCAGAAAGATACAGAGCATATACTAAATAGTTAAAATGATTCTTTCTGCCAAGGTTGTGGTTACCCAAAGAGTGAAGAGCAGATAAAACCAAAGAGGGTCTTAGAATGCAGAAACTGAAAAACCAGACCCGTATTGTCCCATGTCTGTAAATTCTGTTCCAACCCATACCCAGACCATGGTATTTTTGGTGCCTTGTTCAGGGACTTGGAGTCTCCTGCCCCCCTCCTCACTTCTCCTTTCTCACAGGGACCCTCTTCCAACAGGCAACTGCTGTGGCAGCAACTTAGGAACTCTGGCCAGGGTTACCCTCTGGTGTGTTGCAAATGGCCCACTGCTCACTGCACCCAAAGTAGCTGCCACTTGAATGGGTGAGGGTCTACTCCATGATTTCCCATTTATCTCTGCAGTTCCAGTCATTAGTTAGACTAAACATTAGGTTTCATATCACATGGATTCTAAAATAACAATCACTGTCACAAAAATTACACTGTAATTTCCTTGGTGGTCCAGTGACTAAGACACCTGGCTCTCAATGCTAGCTTCGCCAAGGGAGGGGATGGGGGGTGGGGGGTCAGGACTTGGGGGAGGTGCCTAGGTTTAATCCCTGATCAGGGAACTAAATCCCATATAGTACAAGTAAGATCCTGTTGCTACTTCTGCTAAGTCACTTCAGTCGTGTCCGACTCTGTGCGACCCCATAGAGGGCAGCCAATCAGGCTCCCCCGTCCCTGGGATTCTCCAGGCAAGAACACTGGAGTGGGTTGCCATTTCCTTCTCCAATGCTTGAAAGTCAACAGTGAAAGTGAAGTCGCTCAGTCGTGTCCCACTCTTAGCGACCCCACGCACTGCAGCCCACCGGGTTCCTCCGTCCATGGGGTTTTACAGGCAAGAGTACTGGAGTGGGGTGCCATTGCCTTCTCCGAAGATCCAGTACAGCCAAATAAATAAATATTTTTCAAAAAGAATTACACTGAGATATGATGTTAGGAGACATTGCGAACTGACATCTGGTAGCACCTAATCTCTCTTTAATAGCTCCATTACATTTTTGAATTATTCCTCCTTCCAGTGTTCCTTTGGCACTGTATTACTTTGAGTCAGAACACTTCATTTTTCCTGAATGGTCACCAACCCAGACTCCCAAAAGCACCTTTTTCTTGCAGATTCTTGCCCACAAGCTGAAACAGAAAATACTCACTTGATATCCTCACATAGCCCAGATATTGGGTTCAGAGTACTGGTCACGTCAGGCTGCTCCTGTGACACGGAGGGAGGCAGCCTGACCCCTAGGTATGGGTTTGTGATCCTGTGACCTCATGACCCTTCAGAACTGCAATTATCTTTTCACCTGTATCTGCGATGTGAGACAGGCTTGGAGAACTGAGATTATTTGTGAAAATCTTTATGGCTCAGTTGCTAATGATAAAACAATTAATCATCTCCAAAGGGACTCTTGAAATGCTTGAGGAAGGTTCTATTCCCTTTGGTCCCTGGAGACAGACAGGGACTCACAAGGAAGCTGTAGTAAATACTGAGGTCTGACAAAGGAAGGGAATTTCATGTGTCTGCTTGTGTAGTTTGTATCCATGAGAAGTGTTTCTACCAAAAACGAGTTATTTCCTATTCTTGAGACCACTGAACTGTGCCTCCATTTAGATTATGAGTAGAGAAATGGAGCCAAAGCACCTGAGAGGGGTTTTCAAGAATTTCTCCATCTGTCATCTTACAAAGGTGAAATGTTCATACCTCATTGTCTGAAATGTCATAGAACTTCTCAAAAAGTATCTTGAGGCAAATATCCCCTGTTTATAGTTAGGATTCAATGTCTGATAGATAGAAATTCCCGCATAATTTCCACTGTAGTCTGCAATAGCAGGTACACCTTAGTGCCAACTCCCTAGAGAATATTCTCCGAGTTCTTAGTGACCAAAGTCATATTCAGAACCAGAGGTTCCAGCAGAGAACTGTGAGATTTGACCTACTGATACTTTTATCATGAAAATCAGTATCAATATCCTCTACTTAGAATTTGTCCCCACTCACAGATACTTAAGAAACATATTTTCTTTTCATTTTGTTCACACCCCAAAACATGTGGAATCTTAGTTCCCTGGTTAGGGAAGGAACCACAATGCTGTATCGGAAGGTGGGGTGTTAACCACTGGGCTGCTGGGGATGCTCCAAAACACATTTTCTTTAATAAGTAATTTATTACCTTGACATACATTTTTCTTTTCTTTTTTTTTTTTCATTTTTCTTTATATTGTAATGATTAATGCTTTCTGTGTAAGAAATGATTAAATCTTCAACTCTTGAGATCTTAGCTCCCCAACCAGGGATTGAACCCACATAACCTGCAGTGCAAGCACAGCATCTTAACCACTGGACTACCAGGGAAGTTGCTAATCTCACATTTAAAGAGAAAGGTGTACTCCCCTGGGATACAATGGTCTGTGGGCCCCTCACTATTTTTCCTGTCTTGTGTTAGCGCTTTTCCAGATTATCCTTTCAAGGACTGGGTGAAGAGGAGGAGGTTAGGAAAGAAAGCCAACAGTAGGGGAGGGTGTTTGGGAAGCTAAGTGCAGAGCAGTCGATGTGATCCACGCGTCCCATTTGCCTAGTTTCGTGCCCACTTTTAGCACAAAAAGTCCTGCTTCTTGGAAACTTGTTCAGTCTTGGAAGAAGCAGGGCAATTGGTGGCTTCAGCGGCAGCAGCAACAATTAACAGAGGCAATCTGTGTATCAACAGATTCTGACAGGAGTAACGGTATATCATTTCTGTGGTTACGTTATAAACGACGATGTAGATTCCGGTCTCCCTCTTTCTTTCTGGAATCACTTCCTAAGAGAAAAGCCAGCTTCCCTGATGGAAGCAGGTCTCTGGTTACAATTACTGAGGCTTCCTCCCAACGGATTATCTGAGTGGTTACATTCTGCTTTTCGTCACTGAGGAGACACCCATCTTCATACACTCACACAAAGGGCTTTTGAATTTTCCCCGTTTTTCAAATTGCTGTAAACATCTCGGCTTTCCATAGAGGCAGCTCTCAAAATTCTTCTCTTTTGCCTTAAGTTGTTTGAAACACTAACTTAGAACAGGCAGGAAGCAGCTCTGCTCCAGAGGAAATCAAAGAGATTTAAAGGCATCAAAAGGCAGAGAAAGGAAGCACAGCTGGACAGAAGGACCAACAGACCCAAAACTGACAGGGGCGGGGCTGAGGGGAGGCAAGGCCCAGTCCCCACTGGCCCCGCCCATAAGTACCTGCACCTCCGGCCTCGTCCCACCCACTCCCCTTTCGTCGCCCATCTTTGGCCGCAGCATAGCGCGCTTACCTTCCTCTGTACCGGATCTTCCGCCCACGCGTGCGCAGTATCCTGCAGACCTGGAATTGCGTTTAAATGAGCGATAGAGTGTCCTGGTGAGTTTTGTTGGTTTAAAACCCGATTCCATGTCCCACAGCCTTTTGTCCTTCACACGTGGGTTTCTGGGGTCTCTGTGAACGTTCAAACTACCGTCCCCATTTTCCCGTCCCCAGTGTGTGTCCTTGCATCGCCGTGAGACGTTCTGAAGTCCTTTATCTTAGCTGCCGGGACCCTGAGGTCCACGTCCGCTTCCTGTTAATATCGTTCTAGAGTCCACGTCCTTCTCTGGCAGTTCTACCTTCTAACTTGTAGATACCACTGCTTAAAGTCCGGCATTGCCCAACCCCTAAGTCCCTGATCCACGAAGAGGTGAAGGAGGCTCTATTCTGTATGGAGTTTGGTCAGGGTCTCGCCTAAGGTTTGAAGGGGAGGGTCAGCCTAGAACGTGTGGTTTTCACAGGAAGGGCCGCGAGTTCTGAAGAAAAGAATAAAACGAAAAACACCTCGTTTGATTCTGTGTTCCAGAATCCCTGCTGTGTCAGTGGCCGTAGAGGATTGTATTTTGTACCTGTTGAGATCCTCCCTCTGTGTGGGGCTGTGTGACAGGGAGCTCGGTGTGTTTTTCTAGGTATTGAACAGTCTATTTTCAACACTCAGGGGTCACTTCCCAAGACTGATCTTACGTGAGAAGGAAGCCCAGAGGAAGAGGAAAGCAAGGAGTCAGAAATGACTCATTCCGAGGTAAGAGGCATAGTCCTTTTGTTTGTTTGTTCTGTCTCTTTCCTGAAATGCTGTTTCTTTGGACTTGAAAAGCTTAACTTCTGAACGGGTTTGTTTACACTTACCCATAATCATGATCCCAAGGAACCCGTTGTCCTCCTGACACATCAGGATGACAGAAAACACAGTATTGCCAGCCAAAGAATCTCAGTTTAGTGCAGTTCAGTCGCTCAGTCATGTCCGACTGTTTGCGACCCCATGAATCGCAGCACGCCAGGCCTCCCTGTCCATCACCGGAGTTCACTGAGACTCACGTCCATCGAGTCAGTGATGCCATCCAGCCATCTCATCCTCTGTCGTCCCCTTCTTCTCCTGCCCCCAATCCCTCCTAGCATCGGAGAGTTTTCCAATGAGTCAACTCTTCCCATGAGGTGGCCACAGTACTGCAGTTTCAGCTTTAGCATCATTCCTTCCAAAGAAATCCCAGGGCTGATCTCCTTCAGAATGGACTGGTTGGAACTCCTTGCAGTCCAAGGGACTCTCAAGTGTCTTCTCCAACACCACAGTTCAAAAGCATCAATTCTTCTGTGCTCAGCCTTCTTCGAAGTCCAACATTCACATCCATACATGACCAGAGGAAAAACCATAGGCTTGACTAGACGGACCTTTGTTGGCAAAGTAATGTCTCTACTTTTCAATATGCTATCTAAGTTTGTCATAACTTTCCTTCCAAGGAGTAAGCGTCTTTTAATTTCATGGCTGCAGTCACCATCTGCAGTGATTTTGGAGCCCAGAAAAATAAAGTCTGACACTGTTTCCACTGTTTCCCCATCTATTTCCTATGAAGTAATGGGACCAGATGCCATGGTCTTCGTTTTCTGAATGTTGAGCTTTAAGCCAACTTTTTCACTCTCCACTTTCACTTTCATCAACAGGCTTTTTAGTTCCTCTTCACTTTCTGCCATAAGGGTGGTGTCATCTGCATATCTGAGGTTATTGATATTTCTCCCGGCAATCTTGATTCCAGCTTGTGCTTCTTCCAGCCCAGCATTTCTCATGATGTACTCTGTATAGAAGTTAAATAAACAGGATGACAATATATAGCCTTGAGATACTCCTTTTCCTATTTGGAACCACTCTGTTGTTCCATGTCCAGTTCCAACTGTTGCTTCCTGACCTACATACAGATTTCTCAAGAGGCAGATCAGGTGGTCTGGTAGTCCCATCTCTTCCAGAATTTTCCACAGTCTATTGTGATCCACACAGTCAAAGGCTTTGGCGTAGTCAATAAAGCAGAAATAGATGTTTTTCTGGAACTCTCTTGCTTTTTCCATGATCTAGCAGATGTTGGCAATTTGATCTCTGGTTCCTCTGCCATTTCTAAAACCAGCTTGAACATGAGGAAGTTCACTGTTGACGTATTGCTGAAGCCTGGCTTGGAGAATTTTGAGCATTACTTTACTAGCATGTGAGATGAGTGCAATTGTGCGGTAGTTTGAGCATTCTTTGGCATTGCCTTTCTTTGGGATTGGAATGAAGACTGACCTTTTCCAGTCCTGTGGCCACTGCTGAGTTTTCCAAATGTGCTGGCATATTGAGTGTAGCACTTTTACAGCATCATCTTTCAGGATTTCAAATAACTCAACTGGAATTCCATCACCTCCACTAGCTTTGTTCGTAGTGATGCTTTCTTTTTTTTTTTTTTCTTAATGATGCTTTCTAAGGCCCACTTGACTTCACATTTCAGGATGTCTGGCTCCAGGTCAGTGATCACACCATCGTGATTATCTGGGTCGTGAACATCTTTTTTGTACAATTCTTTTGTGTATTCTTGCCACCTCTTCTTAATATCTTCTGCTTCTGTTAGGTCCATACCATTTCTTTCCTTTATCGAGCCCATCTTTGCATGAAATGTTCCCTTGGTATCTCTAATTTTCTTGAAGAGATATCTAGTCTTTGCCATTCTGTTGTTTTCCTCTATTTCTTTGCATTGATCGCTGAAGAAGGCTTTCTTATCTCTTCTTGCTATTCTTTGGAACTCTGCATTCAGATGCTTATATCTTTCCTTTTCTCCTTTGCTTTTCACTTCTCTTTTTTTCACAGCTATTTGTAAGGCCTCCCCAGACAGCTGTTTTGCTTTTTTGCATTTCTTTTCCACGGGGGTGGTCTTGATCCCTGTCTCCTGTACAATGTCCCGAACTTCATTCCATAGTTCATCAGGCGCTCTATCAGATATAGGCCCTTAAATCTATTTCTCACTTCCACTGTATAATTATAAGGGATTTGATTTACGTCATACCTGAATGGTATTGTGGTTTCGCCTACTTTCTTCAATTTAAGTCTGAATTTGGTAATAAGGAGTTCATGATCTGAGGCATAGTCAGCTCCTGGTCTTGTTTTTGTTCACTGTATACAGCTTCTCCATCTTTGGCTGCAAAGAATATAATCAGTCTGCTTTCGCTGTTGACCATCTGGTGATGTCCATGTGTAAAGTCTTCTCTTGTGTTGTTGGAAGATGGTGTTTGTTATGACCAGTGCATTTTCTTGGCAAAACTCTTATTAGTCTTTGCCCTGCTTCATTCCGTATTCCAAGGCCAAATTTGCCTGTTACTCAGATCTTATCTGACTGAGTGCTATAACCCCTTTTGATATTTGTTTACAAAGCTTCCTAAATGATTTGACTTCTAGCTGACTTTGAAATGCTTCGGAGGGCCCCTGAGACATCCCAGGGAGCTATTAAACTACCTGGGTTCATTGGACATGTAAAGTTACATGGGAAGTCCTGTTGAACGGGTGATAAATATTCTCAGATTATACTGTATGGTGGATTTTACCAATATAGATATCCTAAAATTATGTGAAGTTCATATAGATCTGATATGCCCTAATAAAATCTGGTCAACTATAATTCTACTTATCATGTTCAAGTGTTAGAAGTCACAGCAGTGACCAGGCTACACTGTCAATTGCAGTTTAATCAGATTTAAACACGCCTTCTATGGTTTCAGTCTGATGCCTTTGGAAGAATACTGCTACTTAATGATTTATGGAAAAGATTTTTCTAAGGTTAACCGATAAACACCTTTTGTTTGCTATCTGGTAAGCTGGTAGCAGACTGGAATTTAGACTAATCTCTATGTTAATAGAACAAAGTTTTCTTAGAATGCAGCTTTCAAGAAGAGATTATGAATTTCTTTGCCTTTAAGTGATTTACATTCATTTGTAAAATCTTTTGTTACTTTGGTAAAGTATATAAGCATTACTTAAGGTTATGGTACATGTAGACAAAGCTTATTTGTCGTCTCCGAAAGTAACCCCTCATGGTTAGACTTTTGCCATCCTGATGGCCTTAAAACATGGCCATGGTCTGCTCCTGAATCATGGAATAAATATGCTAATGTTGCCCTGATTATTTTATAATTGCTTTTTCAGATGAGAATAGTTTCTCTAATGGCTTGTGGATCATAACTCATCCTCCTTTCTTCACATTAGAAATTGGATAAATAGGAAAACTGTGTAAAAAAATATATTTTATAATACCAGCCAAGCCACCAAATCATGACCAGGTCTCTGAACTTGCCGTTTGCATCTTGGATCACATTAGGAAGACTTCCCACAGCCTATTGGCACTGTACCTTGTATTTCAGGGACGGCTAATGTTTCAGGATGTGGCCATAGACTTCACTCAAGAGGAGTGGGAATGCCTGGACCCTGGTCAGCGGAAATTGTACAGGGACGTGATGGTAGAGAACTACAGGAACCTGGCCTCCTTGGGTGAGGATAACTGCCTTGCAGAATCCCTTATCTACCCACTGCGGTTTTGTTCCGTCATTTCTAGAATGTCTTCTGAACTTTTCTGCTTACCACAGTATTTTTAGATCTGTGCTCTCTAGGGGATAATGGGTTATTTCTGAGTTTAGAAAGAAAGGCTTCATGATGAATTGTGCTGGTGACGTTTTTCTTCCTTGATGTACTCTGCGTCCTTCATTCTAGGTTAGTGGTAATTGTGTAAGTTCTGTGGTATTAAATAGTTGCACCCTCTCTTAATCTCACATTGACACTACTTATTTTTGCCTTAGTACTACTTGACCAGAATCTCAGGACCTGATTGTTAGGTGTGTGTTAGTATTGTATAGCGGCTTTGAATAAAGTATTTCAGGAAATCGTTTTCTAGAAGAAAATGCATTCTTGTCTCACCTGAATACATATTGGATTCGATACTGATGAATCTCTAACAACACAAATATTCCTTTCTCTGATCACCAGGGCTTGTCTCTAAGGTGGACCTGGTCACCTTTCTGGAACTATTGAAGGATCCTAGGAATATGAGGAGAATGGAGGCAACAGCCATTTACCCAGGTAGGTATGAATGGCTGGAGATGATGACTCAGATGAGAGGTCCAAGGAGCAGCGAGGAACTCATCCTTCATCACGTGATGTTGGGAAATTTGCTCCAATGGAAATGGTTTTCGAAAACCTGGGTTTGTTCTGCTACTGTGATAGAAATGTATCACCTGCCCCATTCTCTGTCTCTGAAATCATTCATGAATTTATTTCCAGTGATTACTTTTCTCCATCACAGTGTGACCTAAAAGTCTGCTCTTGGCTTGTGACAAACTGCGTTCATTTGTTGCTCTTTGATTTCTTGGTAGCCCTAGGAAAACTCTGCCCATTTCTGAGTAACTGTATGACAGTCCTTTACCTCTAGACAGAAACGTGTGAGTAGAGTGGTAGACAAACTGCCAAATTTCCAGGAATACTAGGGACAGGTTTTTGTTCTCTGATTTATAATTTCCTATCCACTGGGAGCGACACATAGGACCTTCTAAGTAAATTTCAAATTCAAGTAATTTTTCACTGCAGAAAGCAAAACCTGGTAAAAATGAAACAATGCACATCTCAGGTTGACTTGAAAGTTTCTCTTTACCTTATATGATCTCATACTAAATATCTTTATGTATTTGCCCGAATTCTAACGTGCTAAAATACTTTATTGTGTTTTATTACCTCATAGAATTTTAAAATAAATTGACATAAAATCTTAGCACATTTTCCACTACATTATTAATGGTTGATTTAAACTATGACAATTTTTAGATTATATAAAGAAATCTTTATTAAAAGTTCTAATTGGAATATAGCTGTTTTCGAATTTTGTACTCCTATACAGCAAAGAGGATCAATTATACATATCAGTCAGTTCAATTCTGTCACTCAGTCGATCTGAGTCTGCGATCCATGGTCTGCAGCAGGCCAGGCTTCCCTGCCCATCACTAACTCCCAGAGCCTGCTCAAACTCATGTCCATCGAGTCAGTGATGCCATGCAACCATCTCACCCTCTGCTGTCCCCTTCTCCTCTCATCTTCAATCTTTCCCAACATCAGGGTCTTTCTCAGTGGGTCAGTTCTTCATATCAGGTGGCCAGAGTATCAGAACTTCACCTTCACTAAGTCCTTCCAATGAATATTGAGGACTGATTTCCTTTAGATGGAGTGGTGTGATCTCCTTGCAGTCCAAGGGACTCTCAAGAGTCTTCTCCAATACCACAGTTCAAAGGCATCAGTTCTTTAGCACTCAGCTTTCTTCATGGTCCAACTCTCACATCCATACATGACTACTGGAAAAACCATAGCTTTGACTAGATGGACCTTTGTCAGCAAAGTAGTGTTTCTGGTTTTTAATATGCTGCCTAGGTTGGTCATAGCTTTTCTTCCAAAGAGCAAGCGTCTTTTACTTTCATGGCAGTAGTCACCATCTGCAGTGATTTTGGAACCCCCCAAAAATAAAGTTTCTCACTGTTTCCACTGTTTCTCCCACTGTTTCCACTGTTTCTCCCACTGTTTGCCGTGAAACGATCTGACCGGTGCCATGATCTTTGATTTTTGAAGGTTGAGTTTGAAGCCAGCTTTTTCAGGCTCTTCTTTCAGTTTCATCAAGAGACTCCTCAGTTCCTTTTTGCTTTCTGCTCTAAGGGTGGTGTCATCTGTATATCTGAGATTATGGATATTTCTCCCTGAAATCTTGATTCCAATTTGTGCTTCATCCATCCCAGTATGTCACAATATGTACCGTGCATATAAATTAAATGAGCAGGCTGACAATGTACAGCCTTGATGTACTCCTTTCCCAATTTGGAATCAGTCCATTGTCACATGTCCAGTTCTCACTGTTGCTTGTTGACATGCATACAGATTTCTCAGGAGGCAGGTAAGGTAGTCTGGTGTTCCCATCTATTTAAGAATTTTTCACAGTTTCTTGTCCACACAATCAAAGGCTGTGATAGATTCAATAAAGCAGATGTCGTCATTTCCCCAGAACTCTCTTGATTTTTACATGATCCCAGGGATGTTGGCAATTTGATCTCTGATTCCTCTGCCGTTTCTAAATCCAGCTTGAACATCTGGAAGCTGTCGGTTCAAATACTGTTAAAGCCTCGCTTGGAGAATTTTGAGCCTTTGCTATTGTTTGAAATGAGGGAAATTGTGTAGTAGTTTGAGCATTCTTTGGCATTGCCTTTCTTTGTGATTGGAAGGAAAACTGACCTTTTCCTGTCCTGAGGCCACTGCTGAGTTTTCCAAATTTGCCGGCTTATCAAGTGCAGAACTTTAGCATTATCATCTTTTAGGACTTGAAATAGGTCAGCTGGAGTTCCATCACCTGCAGTAGCTTTGTTGGTAGTCATGCCTTCTAAGGCCGACTTTACTTTGGATGCCAGGATGTCTGTTACTAGGTGAGTGACCACACCATCGTGGTTATCTCGGTCATTAAGATCTTTTTGTATAGTTCTTCCATATATTCTTGCCAACTTCTCTTAATATCTTCTTCTTCTTTTAGGTCCATCCTGTTTCTGTCCTTTATTGTTCCCATCTTTGCATGAAATATTCCTGGTACCTCTAATTTTCTTAAAGAGATCTCTAGTCTTTACCGTCCTATTGATTTCCTTCCCATTTAGGTCTCCACAGAGCAGGGAGTAGAGTTCCCTCTTTCAATCATAGTTTTAAAGTCCCTCTTCCTATTTAATTTCTTAAAACTAGTACTGTAATTAAGTTTATCTTATTTGTATTCAGCTTCCTTGGACACTGTCTTATGTGTCCTCAGTTTCTGACTAGACTCTGTCACTATCATTTATGATTCTTAGATTGAAACATCTAATAGCACATTCTCAGAAACATGTGTGGCAAGAAGTGGATTTAAGAAATACTAGGCACCTAGGATTTGTGAAAGTGCTTGGTGTCTCCACTTAAGATGACTAAAAGCAAAAAGTAATCATTAGATTGCCTATCACCTCTTAATTCCTTGGTCCTTAGAGGGTTTTATCTTGTTTCTTCCCCTATATGGTATTTCTTTGCCATCTCAT
The DNA here is from genome assembly GCF_055505025.1 of Bos grunniens. Lineage (NCBI taxonomy): Eukaryota > Metazoa > Chordata > Mammalia > Artiodactyla > Bovidae > Bos > Bos grunniens. The sequence continues at coordinate 60,908,963 of NC_141182.1, read as the reverse complement.
ATTGTCCTGCATTCTGTATGTGATCTTTGTTTTGAAGGGTGCAGCCACCTAGTTAATCTTCCTTCTGATATCTGCACCTTGGTGGGTGAGGTTGGTCCAGAGGTTTGTGCCTTTATCCTCTGTTGATCTGTGCTCTGATTGCTGTTAGCTGTGACCAGAGCCTGCCCTGGATATTCCGGGCTGTTTCCCTCTTGTTCTGTGGTTGTTAGTGCCCTCTCTCGGGGGTGCCTGCTCCCTGCATGGTGGAATAGAGCTCCCAGATCTGAGTCTTTGCTGTGATTCTGATCTGTGGTGCCAGGCAGGTGAGATTGGAGCACATCCATTGGGAGAGAAGTCACTGAGTATTACTCCTCTAGGAAGTTCACCTCGGGGTGTGCTCTGGTACCCTCTCTCATGCTTTCTGCAAGCTCTCATGTTATGAGGTGCTGGCACTGCTCTTGTCCCCACCAAACCATGGGCATGATGACACACGGCCCTGGTGTTTCTCAGCTGTTGTTTTAACAAGGTCACCAGCATAAATTCAGTGAAGTCAAGTCCTGGGATTGCATTCAGCATGGAGCTGGACCCGCTGTTGTGCTACGGAGCAGCTCAGGCTCTGTCCTGGCCCAGCCCCCTTGTATAGGAGCCCACAAAGTCTACAGCTACTAAAGCTATACCTGCCATGAATGAGACAGCCCTTGGTTGTTGGTTCAGATGCTCTGTAGGGGCTGAGGTTACAAAGCTGGTCATGGGTGTAAGACCCTGGCTTGTGTTGCTGCAAGGAGAGTTTTCAGCTTTTCCTCTTTATTGCTGGGATTCACCTGTGCTTTCTGCTCCATCTGTGCGTGTGGCCAACTCACAGGTGTCTTCTCCTGAGGCTGCCCCAGACCTCAGGATTCTGCTGATTGTGGAGGAGGTCGATGGGGGAGGCCATGGCTGGGGGCTCAAAAGGTCCCAGGCTGGGTAGAGTTCTTTGTAGTCCTTGGATAGGAGAGGCAGGCACAAGGGACAAGGGATGCAGTGGGCTCATTCTCTGGGCATCATTCAACAATGACACTCTCTCTGTGGTGGTTCACGCTTCCTCCACAAGCATCTTGTTTATAGACCTCTTCCCTCACTCCCGTCCCTCAGGATGTCTCCTCACAGCACATCACAGTCCTCTGCCTGGGTCTGCTCTCCAAACCCCACATTTCAGCACCCAGCCCTTGTCTGTATTGCTGGACATGCCTCTAAGGCTGGGTGGGCAGGGCTGGGGTCAGTACCCTGTGTGCAGGTCTCACTCTGTCCTGCTGCCACACACTGCCATGTTCTCTTCCCACAGAGAATGAGGCTCTCCTGTCCAAAATGAGCTCCCCCAGTGAGGGGCTTCCTTGGATATGGAGACATCTCCTCACTTTCATCTCCCCGCAGGGTTGCAGGCCCAAACCCACTTCCTCTCCTCTTCTTTTTCCTTCTTCTTTCTTTAGTCTTACCCTACAGAGCAG